>NC_140595.1:113682730-119465230 GCF_964204655.1 Triturus cristatus
TCTTTAGAAAGCAGATAAATGTAAAGAAGGCTTTGTTAGAAAACATGAATAACACAGAATGCAGTTCCATGCACCACTTAGTTAATGCATAACTCAGAAATAACGCGACAGTGTACTCTTTATGGTGAGGCTAGTTCTTTCCAACTGAAGTGGCAGAGTTCAGATGCACCAAATGGGAAACATTTCACCTAAATGTTTTGGATCACCTTGTGGAAGAAGCCAAGGCTTCTTTTAAAATAGCTACTTCTCAACATGGCTTCACAGGTTCTCGCTAGTCTGGACAGTGATTCCTATACTATACATATATACCATTGAAACATGGACCACAGTCAATGCAGTTCCGTCTGCCAGACTCCCCAGTTGCACAGATCTGGATTGGGTTTAATTGCTCCAAAAACCTATGAGGTCCAACGCCAGCCACTGAGACCTTCGTTCCGATGTTTTGTCATTTCATACAGCCCACGCGTGTCCCAATAATGAAAAGCTAGAGAACACGGGCAGTCCAGGAAGATATGGTGCATGGGATCCCACCGCTTTTATCTTACACAGAATACCCGGCAATCTTCAAACTTTGGATACAAAGATCTCTTCACATTTTTGAGATGCAAATCTTCAAAATTCTGGAGACTGACAAAAGCCCTACCATCCAGTATTCCTAAAATGATGGGGTTGTGGCACCGCGTCACGTGGGGCTGGACTTCACTCAATATACTGTTTTGGCACATGGAGTCAGTGGGTAATTAGTGATACATGGTAGTGCCAGAGCTCGAACAAGCAGAGATCCGCTCATGCAAGGGCTCCATAGAAAAGCTGTAAAGTAACAGTGTTGTTCAGAGCAGCTTTCTAGTCCTTCTTGCAGCACGTGGATAATTTCAAGCCAGTTGAAATGGAAGAAGCGCTAGACAAAGTAGTGCAACTGAGGACTCGATAAATAACAGGACATAGATATTTCACATTGCAGGAGAAAAGCAATGTACAAGAGTAACATACATTTGTAAGCTCTACAAGAACGAAAAGGAAAAGTGAAAAAAATCTGCACCTTCCCTGGATAGAAAACGACTGTTATAACTGTAATATTATCTCAGCCAAGCCATAAAAGGAGATATGAAACAAGACTATCCAACTATATTTATATATAGACCGTGTATCAAAACTGGAAAAAACATGGAATCATCTGTAGGCGTTGCCTTTTGTATTAACTTTGGACCCTTGTCAACCAATATAGAAGAACTGAAACTGTTCCTTACCTCTAGATGCAGGGAGTTGTATAATGAAATTAACTAAAACAAATGAGTGTCATTTCCACGTTTGTGTGGCTGGAAGGAACATGAAAGAGCTACACCCACGCAGCACTTTCATGAAATCTCTGAATTCCAATTAACCACCATCTTTGATGCTCTACAGCGCCAGTAACATTATCTTTACCAGACACATCCTAATGCCAGGTTCTATGAACACCTCCTGCTCTTTCATGAATGCAGGGCTTATCCTGCCAGGGCGCAGCCAATTATGGGATTGCTGCAGGGACAGACGTGGCTCATTATCCTCAAAGCCTACACCTTCTCGTCTTCCAGAAGATGATGATATCACCTAAGAGGGCCAAGCACCTGCGGCAGGTACGTGTATGCTAGCAGGTCACAGGTCTGAATCCTAGATGAACATCCTTCAGCGGTTGGTGAAACGGATATCACAGAGTTATAGAAGCACTGAGAAACAATGTCATTCTGTGCTGTTATAATGGTCCATGTTCCCTCACTTTTCACACCTTGGGGAACAGTCTGCACAAGCTATCAACAGAGGGACATAGGCGATAGAACTCACATGTGCCGTAAGAGCGTCGTTTGCTTCTCTCTCCGACAGTCCGTTCATCATCAAAGTCACCTGCGCCATACATCGCTCCAGCCTCTGGAACCAACAAAACAAGACTTAAATTAACAGGAGAGTGCGGCGAAGACATGAACTGAAACATTTTTAACATGATTATGGGTGCTACGATGCTCACGGCCTATCTACACACTTCAACAAATTTCCCAGTGATGCACCAATTGTACCATCCACAAGACACTAATGAACACGTCACTGAATTGCCTTTTTATTAAGGCACGCATTGGCAAAGACGCTGAGCTGGATGGGAGAAAAAGGGTTGCTAGGGAAAAGACTAAAGATAGATATTTATCTATTAGGAGCCCCAAACAATACACAAATGTGGACATATTAACCATTCACACACGGAGCGCATCTGACGCATATGAATTCAGGACGGTGGAAGATGCAATAGGTTTATATGGTAGCATTTTATTCTGCAATACAATGGAGATGGATGTAAACAGTACATATCTAGCAAAATCCTTTAAAGGCCAAAGGAATCAGAAGCCATGCTATCTCTGCTGAGTGGGATGGCCTGAATGGTTCTCATTAGTAGTACTCCAGATCTAGTACATTGTGAGTGGATATAGTAACAGCACATCTGTTCACGTTGTGTGTGGGGGTGGTGGATGGGGAATCTTAAAATATGCTGAACAACCTAGTTAAGATTTTCAGGAGAACCGCCAAATCGGCAAAAAGCCACTCAGGCGGTAATGCCACAGACCTTTGGCGTTGTCGAGTCTGTGGCAAGGTTCAAGTGGGAATATGTATAATGTATCCAGCTTTTGCTCTATCATTTTTAACACTGCCTCTCGCGGTGCAAAATGCCCCTCATCTTCTTGTAGATCATGTAGCTCACTCCACTATCAATTGTATTTCAATCCCACAAAATGCCCTGTTTGCTCCAAATCTAGATCTAAACATGGTGGCATTTAGTTACTGTGATCCAGGTTCCCATAGATCACAGTAACTATGCTACAATCCCACTTTCCTCACTGACCTCATTCACCAGACTCGCCTCTGCCCAAAACGCATAAATTAGGAGCTGGCCTCACACTACACTGAACTGTGTCAATGTCATAATGCTTGTATGTGCCCTCAAAAAAGTGTGGGTTGGAAGTGCGATAAGTCTTTTTTAAAGAGCCCTACAGCAGGAATTTGCTTACTTGACTGATTCAGTACTCAACTTTGGGCAACTTTAGGGCAACTTTAAAAACCTATACTAAACAATGGCGGGTGCAAGCGCTCCTACTGGGAAAGTGGAATGTGCATGAGTGGTTTACCATATCCTTTTTTGGGTACTTATGTTCAGAATCAAACAAAGGTCTGAGAGGGGCCTAACCTATGTGGCACTTCAGACATATCTCAATAAGGATTCTCACACACAACTAAAATGCAGAGTCTGAGGGCTTTACACATGCAGGACCTCAAGTCCAGGCCCAGCCTCATTTCAGGGTGTTCACAGTCCCCATACAGTTAACAAGTCCACAAAACCAAGGCATTCGATAAGTTAAAAGATGGCCTTCACATTCACCTTGTTATTGCAAGAGCCCCAGACATCACGTGGCACGTGAGAGAGCAGGTGGGAGACACAGGATAACCTGCCTGAGGTGCACTACACTAGCACCTGCCTGACAGAATAATAAACCTAGACCCCTAAGACTAAGCTGTTAGATAAAACTTCAAAACATCTTTCATCCAAAATAATGAGTTAGCCCTGAGCACCATCTTATCAAGGTGAAATACTACAAATAGGGGAGGCTGAAGGAACTTCTAGTCTATTCATGTTCCTTGCCGACAAAATTACAGGAAAGAAAACAGACCTACGCTGTACCTGGGATGCATCTATTAGATTGGCAAAACCATAAGGAATGCGGCCAACAAATTCAAAACCACGGTTTTTAATAAAATAATAAGATCTACCCTAGATGAAATGGGCTCAACCCATAACAAAGATAAATTTAAAAAATCCTTCCTGTAAGTGGTTCATCCTTACTCGCAGATGCTGATCCTCGTAGAAGAGACAAAAAGATTTATGAGGGATAGGTTACAATAAAGTTGGACAAGTTATTCAGAACAGTTAAGCAAACATACTTTTTTTAATCAGAAGGGCACACGTGGTGTACTATTGACAAAAATACTCTCCTCCAAAATATTTCTAGGGACATTGTTCAATCATTGTACTCACTTGCTAATTCAGCTTACCTCTGCAATGAAATAGCTCCATCTCAAGATCTGGCAGAGATGTTCTGATTATTTTTCAGGTAAAATTAAGGTCAGTGCAGACTTTGACTTTAAGATCATTCCAGAAGTAGCAGTCAGCCTCTGGTATGTACAGACGCTACCTCATGGTTTCCAGAATTTAATGTATTGACTTGTAAAGAATGTGGTAAATAATTAAACAGCAGCAAACCATCTTGACAGCCTGCGGACGTAATTTCAGGGCTTTACCTCAACCATACGGTATGAGAAAGACTTCCCTTACAACAGGCATTGTGCCAGAGTGTTTTAAAACAGTGACTTGCCCAAATTATTTTTTTTAAAACCTCCACTCTGAATCTAATCCTGCTAACTAAAGACCCATTTCTTTACTGCCCCATACCACAGAACTACTTGAAAAGGCTGTTGTCTCACAATTACAGAAACGGGCAGCGACAAAGCAGGTACTACATCCTGTACAATCTGGGTTTAGACCAGGCAGGGGCATTGTTGATGATCTCTTCATATGGGTGGCCAAGTCAAAACAGTAATCCTAATTCTTCTGTATCTCTCTCCAGTCTTCATTACCATCAACCACATTATCCCATTACATTGCCTACTGTCCTACTCAATAAGAGGTCTTGCTTTAACATGGCATGGCTATTTCTCCTTCACAGATCTTAGGTAGCGCAACTGGGCTCCTTCAATTTCTCATTCAAACCTCTAATTTAGGATGTTCCGCAGGAATCAATTTCAACCCTGCTACTTAATCTATATCCTCACACTTTAGCATACCTGCTGCAGACTCTCAAAGTGAAAATACATATCTATGCAGACGACACCAAGCTGATTTTCAATCTACGTAATGTCACTGATAAAGCTCCCACTGACCTTTCTCTACTCGGGTCTTGTCTGACAAAAAAATCTTCTGAAGTTTAATTCACCAAAATCAGCAAACCATGTATGTAGGCGAAAAGTCTTTGGCCATACTTCTGGGATCAGTTTGATGAATAATGAACTCGAGCCCTTATTGGCTCCCAACTATCGTTAAATCCCCAGATTTCATCACCGTCCAAATCCTGCTTTTGTCATTAGAAAAAGAGTATTCTTTAAATAAATTTGAACTCCCCAATGGATTAAGTCTGCCCAATGTTTTATAGTTTAGTTGCTGGGCGACAGGCGCTCATCAAATTTGTGATTGTGTATGGGGGATGGGGGGGGGGGGGGGAGTCTGTGACCATTGTGCAGGATAGCAGGGAGGCGGGAGTTCTATAGGTTGGGGTTTGAAGTTTACATGTTTATTATTTGGTATAACACATGTTTAAGTTTGACACATACTGGAAGATGGAACAGGGAAGCGGGGGTGGGGGTTTTAGGAACGCACCTCAATGCAAAGCTGTTATGCCAACCGAAGCCTGGGTGTGAGCGATGCTAGACAAAATCGATTTCTCGGATCTCTGACACACACCCTCCGACACTGCCCACTATATCTACCCCCACAGGATGAGACCGGATAATCAGGACCTGGAATGTCAATGGAATAGGGAATAAAATTAAACGAACAATGGTGATGCAATATATCTGGCGACACGCACCAGACATGGTACTCCTGCATGAGACACACTTGATGGGGCAACACCTGTAAAGCGTTAGACTCGGATACAAACTACTGCCACACGCGGGGTTCACCACAGGATCAGGAGGTGTGAGGATTCTAGTCCGAACAAACCTGCCTTTTGTGCCCCGTAGGATATGGCAGGATCAGCAGGGTTGATATGTAGCTCTCACTGGGATGTGGGAGGGCCGAGATCTCAACCTGTGCTCATTATTTGTACCACTCAGGATGCATTCAGACACCCTGCCTGAGCTAAGTACACTACTCCTAGAACTTCCGTATTGAGTGTTGATATTGGGCGGGGATCTGGATGCAGTAATGTCTCCAAGCAAAGACAGGGTATAGAGCTCAAGGAGGGCGGTAGGGGTAGAAGCCTTGAGGACGTGTGTAGAAGCTCTTGGGTTGGTGGATCTCTGGCGTGAACACAATCCCTTGACTAGGCAATACACCTTTGTTTCGGCTCCCGACGGGGGATACTCCCAAATGGATTACATATTGATACACTCTGCAGCTGCAGTTAGCTTCCGGGGGGCAAAGCACAGGTCAAGGGGTATATCCGACCATTCACCGGTTGAGGTACGACTGCTTGGACCCCTTAGAACAAATACTCTACCACCCCGCATAGATCCGTGGCTCCTCAGAGACAACCAGGTCCAGGACAAGATTCGAGAACAGACAGAACACGACTTTCAAGACAACTTAGGGGCAGTAGACTCTTTGGGAGACCTACAAAACAGTAATAAGAGGATACGGGCAGGCCCTAGCAGGGGGAAAAAAGAAAGAGCGAAAGCTTCATTAAGAAGCCCTTGAGAAGGAAATTATTCAGTTAGATGCCGCAACTGGAGAATCCAGAGAAACTAACCCACAGACTAGTCTTTTAATCCTCCTCAAACAACAAAAGATGTAGGATATTGCGGAGGGGAAAGCTAGGGAGTATGCTAGGGCGACCCAGAGGAGAATTTATGAAACCGGCATCAAGGCCACTAAGTGAATGGCATGGCTGGAAAACAGAGATAGGAAAAGGAACTGGGTGTTGGAGATTAAAACCCCAGACAGTGAGTCCTGTAAGACAGGTGAGAGTATTACTGCTGTATTCGCGAACTATTATGAACAGCTATAATAATCTTCATCGACAAGAACAAAACCAGACTCTGCAGAACTCCTAAAAGATGCAAAACTCCCCACAATAACACTGGAGGATCGAGAGGAACTAGATAAAGACTTAACCACAGAATAGATATGCGGAGCGATTAGAGCCCTGCAATCAGGAAAGGCGGCCAGACCTAATGGCATACCCGAACTATACAAAGGTGCTGCAGAGCTGGTGGCCCCACATATGTTAGGCATGTTCAAGGAATCAATGAAACAGGGTAGTCTACTGGAGGACCAGCGATTAGTCACAGTAGTGTTGTCCCAAAACAGGGCAAACCTCCGGAGCATTGTTCCTCATATAGGCCAATTTTACCGCTGAACACTAAAGGAAAGGTCTTGGCCAAGGTCCTAGCAACCAGACTTACCAGAGTAATAACTGCCCCAATTCACCCTAAACAATTCAGATTTATGCCCCACGAAGCACCAGAATAAACCAGCGGCGCCTCTATTGAGTTCTACCTGTAACTAAGTATGAGCCGGAGGAGAGCACAGTGCTGCTGTCCCTAGACACCTGTATGGTGTTTCACAGCATAGAATGGCAGTACCTATTCACAGTATTGGAGCGTTTTGGCTTCGGCCCCAAATTCTGTGCCTGGGTTCGGCTACTGTAGGCAAATCCCCCTGGCGGGAGTAAAGGTGAATGGCATAGTGTCCGGGCAAGTGATGAAAAACAAGGGCACAAGGCAGGGATGCCCGCTCTCGCCCATTCTCTCCGCTACGCTATCGCACTAGAGCCTTTGGCGGCATGGTTCAAAGGAGACCAACTGATAAGAGGTATCCCGATTAGGGGGGAATGAGAGGAAAAAATCTCATTATGTGCTGAAGACATAATACTATATGCCACAAAGCCCCGATCTACGATCAACCGTATACTTCACATATTCCAACAGATTGGCAGTTACTCCGGTTACCAGATAAACTGGATAAATCTCTCATACTTGTATTGGCCAGGGATATGCTAACCATACAGACTTGTGGGAATGCCCTATCGATTAGAGATAAATATTAACATCTTGGCATTGTGATCTCTCGAGCTAAAGACTGAATTCCTAGACGATAATTTGTTCCCCCAAGCTACATAGATTACAGAGGGACGTGTTTCACTGGAGGAGGCTACCACTCTCACTACTGGGAAAAGCGGTCATTTAAATGACGGCGCTCTCGCGACTATTATATATACATCAGAACAGATGTCTGGAAGGGACAAACGATGGGGAACTTTCAGGACCTACAGACGGACTATTAAATGTCAGGCACCGAACAGTTCTGGTGCATACGACTAAAAAGCCTTAAAAACACATATTACGCTAGGCGACCAAATACCCGAGTACGCACCACTGGAAGATAGAGTGCTATTAGATCCAAAAGGGAAAAGGGCTACCTCCCTTATATATAACAAGCGTTTGCAATGCACAGGTCTCGCATTTATGCAAGTTTAAGCTATTGGCATTGTAAATGACAATGCCTTTTATTTATGTTCTGAAAACAAAAATAAAAGGCATTGTTATTTGCAATGTCAATAGCTCAAACTTGCGTAAATGCGAGACCTATTGCATTGCAAATGCTTGTTTGGTTTTGTGAACCTTGTGCGCAATAGATAGAGAGAAAAACGTTAATTTACATAAAGCACAGGACGGTTAATCAATCTTAAAACTCAAACTTAGTTCACCAAATCCAAAGTCAGCTTCTTTACTCGTTATGTTACACCACTGCAAACAAAACACATAAGTAAAAAACACAATTTACAATGCCAATAGCTCTACCTTTCACAAATGCAAGACCAATAGCATTGCAAACGCTTGTTATTGATGAATTTCTGATTACGTTTTACCACCTTCATATTGACTTAATGTTTTTGAGGTCGTTGTTTGTACTGCACACGAGCTTTACAGTACAGATAAGACAAGTGCGATTTTCTAGTCAATTCTTGTAACTTTTATTTGGTTTCAAGAATGGTCACATGGTGTTGCCTCAAAGAAGACGGTAGTGCTCAATCAAAGCAGCACACAACAGATCACAGGTGGTTGGCTTTGGTAAGGCCCATAAGGATAGTAATAGTTGCCCCTTGCGTTTTTTTTCTTCAAATCTTATAGCAGCAAAATAAAAAAACATTTTCAGTCAGGCAATCTTTTTATTTTTTTATTTAAACAATGCGGACAGTTCCAGTTTCACAGGGGTAATATCCAAATATGCTGTTTCAAGTTTACATCCCAGAAAGTTGAATAGAAAATGTTTTTGAGATTTAGCAGACACCTCATTGCTTGTATGTGGTGGGGGGACAAAACCAATCACAAGGCACATCATCACCGTGCAAGGTCAAAGGCAAAGAACCATTGAATAAATGATTGGATGAATAGCTGGATTCTAAGAGCGGAAGCGTACTGCATGTGGAATCCACACAGTACAAAGGCTGAGCAGATATTGGACACGAGTAGTCAGATCAGCATTGGGACGAGCTATAGTTTTCAACAGGCGCTTCCTGCTTAGATAAGGGCAGCAGGTACCAATAGATCTTTCTGGATAGATGCTAGCAGTCTACCATAAAGTAAAGATTTGAGGCGATTAACCTTTTGGGGTACTGCCGACTTTATATTCTGCAGAACACTTCAAGTAGTAAATATTTAACTACCGTTTCCGACTGCATATTCTTTGCTTGATAAAGCTGGTTTGTGTGACACTGTCTGCGAACGGTGTATCTTGAAAAACGGATCTGTATTGGCTACGAGCTCCAACGTACAACGTTGTCTGTTCAAGAGGGATGGAGTGTGTGGGCGCGCCCAAGTGAAAACGGCAGTGACTGTGTGTATACTGGAATGCGCATATGGCTGCTGCATGTACATATACTGCATCTCAAAGCCATCAGTGCCGATGTCTGGTCTCCAGTGACAGTAGAAATCATTTACTTAAGTTAGTATATGGATGTGTGTCGCAATGTAAACAAACCCAGAATGTTTGCCCCCTCCCTCAGCCAAAACATACACACCGCTTACAACCACTCACCCCAAACACACACAAGCGATAACGTTAACCAATGAGAAGTTGTAGAGGGTGGAGACAATATTTGCAAGGGACAGATCAGGGAAACACGAACAACCTATAGTAAGCTTGACAGCAGCACTGCTCCAAGATAGTTTGAATGTGTCTCGTCAACGCCAACAAAGCAATTGTGTGCTGTGTCGAAAAGGCATAAACAGCCATCTGGACACATTAGCATGTGCTGCAGACAAAAGGCAGTGACATCTCCGCACAGGCGAGCAAGCAAGTGCCGAGTGCTCCAAACAAACACAGCCTTAAACAAGCGCGCGGTGGGAGCGTGTGAGGCAGCGAGGAGACGCCATGCGCGTGCACATCGCCTGTCCGTGCGCGCACATGGTTTGCCTCCCTTCGCTAGCAAAACCGACAACAATAGTCTCGCCAAGGCGAAAGCAGCCATTGCGCTGCGTTCGCTAGGCGAGACCTAAAAAGATCGTTAATAACACTCCTAACCCATTGGGGCTATCCGAGAGGCATGGGAAGGGGAGATTGGGATCCTGGAAGACGATGACTGGGCAGAAGCCATACAGAGCCCCAGAGAAGTGGCCATGAGAGCACTGTTACACCTCATACAACTGCAAATCTTACATAGATCCTACACAACTAGGACTAGACTTTGCCGAATGTGTGGCGTGACCTGAATAAATGCATGAGGGGATGTGGTGGTGTACGAACCTTTTTTCATACATAGTGGGGCTGTCCCCTGCTGCAGCGATACTGGATTACGGTCACACAGGTAATGATCACTGTGACGGGGCAGTTGGTCCCACTAGATGCCCGATTGTACATATTCTGCATTACAGGAAAACCGCATGGCCAAAGTATATTAAATTGTGGCCGATAGCAGCTATAATGGCAAAAAGGAATATAGCTAGGACTTGGGGGCAGCGCAACCCTCTAGTGTCACGGAATAGGACAAGGACCTTTATTGGTGCTGTGCAGCTGAGAAGATGGTCTATCAAAGCCGAGGATACGCTGGGAAGTGGGCTAAAGTTTGGGGTAAATGGGCAGAATCCAGAAGGATTTGAAATGTTACAATGATGTAATTGATGTAAGATATGAGCAATAGGCCTTGTAGTGTACAAATCAAAGGTCAATGGACCCGAGACCCGAATATTTCTGCTGCTTGGATAAGAACCCAATGGTAAATAAGTGACAATACATGAGCCCATGGGTTTAAAACATTTCTGATGTGCTGCTAAACATCTGTTTGTTTAATAAAAATAATTTAAAAAAAGTTTTACTTCACCAAATGGAAAGGATGATCTTTCCACAAACAGGAAGCTCGACTTTGGAACTCCCTACCTCTCCATATAATTGCTGAACCATATCTGCTTAAATTCCAGCTACAACTAACAACCTGTGCTGTTAAGCTATCAGATCAAGTTAGATTGCATTATTTATTGAATCCCTATGTACACTACTTTCGGTGGATATCTGTGGGGCCAGGGTACAGACTGATGAGAGACAGAGAGCTTTATAAAAATCAAAATTATAAACAAAAATATTAAATTCAAATCCCAAGACAGGAGCACTTAAGGTGTAGATGTCTGAGTGTCATGTAAAAACTACTATTGCTAGGGAGAAATAATAAGGACTTATTCAGAATCAGGACCTATTCGACAATATCCCAAATAAGTCTGGCTAAACAAGATAAACGGCAAACTGTGTGCACTCTAACTCTAAAAGGGCACTGTTTGGACATGGACTGGGTACTCCCTTGTATCTGGACAAAGATATGCTTCTCTGACGAGCTCTAACAAGAGAAAACATTTGTCAGGGCAGCTTTTCTTCATTTCAGGTTGGCTTGAATTATATTTTACCAACGCAAAGCTGTAATAATGGCCGGGAATGGTAAAAGACTGACATTTTTCTGCTCGGCGTGGGTAGCCCTTTCAGATCCAAAGTCAGAACAAATGGCCACCTTGAGGCGGGGGCCTCGTTTCGCGGGTCCGGTGCCCGCTTCACATGTTGAACTAATCTCTCTCGTAAGCGAAAGAATCCGGGTTACACCAGGAGAAGGTTTCACAGATCAAGACTCCCAAGGAGTATTTCTGTCCTGATTAAATATATACCAAAAGGTGTATATATAGATATCATTTTATGAATATTCAGTACCTATTGGCACCTGCTGTATAAAAATCAAAAATATCTATGTATATAATATTGAACTTGAATTATGCGATTCCAATCTTACACTATGCACTTTATTGTGTATTTTTGATTAATTAAACACAGTAATTCGTATGAATGGATTTTAAGATTTAAAAATGGACATGTTTAAAGATGGCGACCACAAAGATGAGACATCCATGACAGCACTTTAAGTTTTGTTTCTCTTTGTTCATTTTGTAAACGAGCATAAATAGTTATTGTAAAATGGCGCTCATGGTCATGAACAAGGCTGTGTGAAGCAGCCGGAAAACGTGGATGTTTCATTACATGGTGCTAAGAAAATAATCTTCGGATGAAGAATTAGAGTCCCTGCGTTTGTTCTATATAGTTGGGAACAAGTTAAGAAATAATTTTGAGGCAAAGCAGATGCCTCGTATGCACGGCACCTTTGACGCTTTGGAAGCACGCCACCAACTGCATTGATGACTGGAACAGGCTACGAGGTACGCATGGCCCCCGTGACCTAGGCTGAAGCTGCCTGAAGAACATTAAGGAGAAGACGTGAGTCAGGAGTCAGAGGACCCTTGGTAAACGAAATTTGTCGATACAGGAAAGTGGCAAATGTACGAGGGCGGTGGTCGGATGCAGCGAGCTCGACCTGAATAGCAAACATTGAGGTTTAATCAGCTTCGTGCTCAATATCCCGTCCAAAATACACTATAGCACGAGAAAAATGAATGAGGATGAGTGTAGGCCTGGGCTAAAATTCCGTTCCGCTCGCGGAAATTGCGATAATTTGACATTTTCGCGTTCCACGGAGAGCGCGAAAATGTCAAAATTTCTACAATCCGCATTTTACCGGAAATTTTTTGCTTGCTCGCGCTGTAAAATACATTCTCGCGTGCGCGCGATCGCCTTACCTGAATCCCCGCGTTCGCCGGCAAGTTTTCCCAATCCGGTCGCGTTCTCCACGAGATGTTGGATTGTTGGTAGCCATTTGCGCTGTCTCGCGACAGTTCACGCCCGCGGTAACGTCATTCGTCGCATGATCACGTCTTTCTTCTCGCGATCATGCACCGCGAGACAAGTGAAAACAAGATGGCCGCGCCCACGAGCAACCGCATGGGAAAGTTGGCGAGCCGCGACCACGCAGAAAATACCGCGAACGGGCGGGAAAAAAACTTCCGCATCTTCGCGATATTTCCGCGTGTTTGCGGAGATTAACATTTTCGCGATAATTTGCAAAAGTGAATTTCGCTAATTCCGCCCACCCCTAGATGAGTGCACCCAGAGGGAGCAAGAGGCGCTGAAATTGTTTACAGACTCAAATGATATTATTACTACTGCCAGACAAAGCATGGGTGGTGCCACAACTGGCATTGACCCCTGGAAAAAACTTGCAATTATTGGAGAATCTCAAGAAGAGAGAAATTCTCAGATGGTGGGAAAGCGCATCCCTAAAACAGTATATTCAAGTAGAGCCCCAAGAGGACTACGAATAATAATTACCCCGACATTCGAAAATCCTCACCCGGAGTTACTAAAGGAGTGGGCGGAGCACAATGCCGAGAGTTCTATGGGATTGATTTGTATTTTAATTAAATACGCTCAAATTGAAAGGGAAGACGTAATTCAGAGAATTAAGGAAATTAGTGTTGTTCTTGATAATGAGACAGATCAAACACAAATAGTAAAATGTAAGAATGATCTCATAGGACGCCTGGCTAACTACGAGCAAAGAATGAAGGATAGAAAAGCCACAAAATGTCTGCAAGATCGATTGGACTATCAGAGGGTCCAAATTTATACATTTACAGAACACTGAGAATATACTAAGGCAACAAATTCAGGAAACAAACTAAACTCAACAAGAATGCACAGGCAGCAAATTTAGCTCTGATACTGGATCCGAAATAGAACTGGAGGATACAGTTGTAGGAGGAAGTGGAACAACTATATGCTTCACAGCTGCAGATTAAATACATTTTTTTACAGAAGGACAAAAGAACAGATTACAGATCAGTGAGAGTAATACCTTGAGGAAAAGGAAAGAAAGGAGGGGGACAAGGCAGAAAGAGGAATACGAGAAGGAGTACCAGCATCAGGCAATGACAGCCAGATTAACGTCTCAGAAGCAAACCAAGAAGTAAACAACACTCAAAATGTAGCCAATCTCAGGCAATTGAAGCATGTCTGAGGAAGAGAAGAACATCCTAGAATTAGGACTATCATATTGTCATGAAAACAACTTTTGAGCACTCACAGAGCAGGATTGACCAGTATAAATCTGAGAAAAACTGAAATTAACAAAGTTACATAAAATGCGAGAATCTACTCAACCATCAATCTCAGCTACAGAACTAATAGAAGTAGCAACCAATTTAGTTTTCTCTGATCTGGATTTATTGAAAGATCTATGGTCTTTATAACATGCAGGTGTCATGTCCTCCACATTAGAATTGTAGAGAACACAGGAGCTTACTAATCTGGGTATGGAAGGGAGAGGACTTACACCTTTTCAACCCAGATCAAGATATGTACCACAAATTCCTAGGGATAATTTGGATATTTTCTCTGAATCTGTGATTAAGGATCTTCAAAATCTTTAGAACTCACACAAAAACAAAAGAAATTGGTAAAATTAAAGGGACAAAAAACTCTTTTCAACAATAAAGAAAATGAAGGATGCCAAAGACGCAAAAGGGAAACCATCTAATAAAGGAGGAAACATTGTTTTATGGGACAAACAGCAATATCCTTCAGAGGCACTAAATCAGTTAAACAATGTAGAATGGTGTAAACATAGAACTATGGATGAATATTTGAATGTAAAAGAAAAGTTTGATGACAGATTACCGTTTTGGAGAGATCAAGAACTCCTAAATTGTGATGGATACAGTTTCCTTAAACAGAATCATCCAATGCTACCTGTATTCTATTTAATACCGAAAATCAACAAGGACTCAAAAGAGCCAGCTGGCAGGCCAATTAATGCTTCCCAGAATACTATATTCAAGAATGTATTGAAATATATTGACTTTTTCTTGAATCCTATTGTCGCAACTTTACCATCATATATCAAGGATTCCGCGGATTTCTTGAGACGTATTTATGATGTAAATGGAAATCAGACATGATGCTAATGACTCTTGATGTGTCAACTCTTTATACCAGCATTAGACATCAGGATAGTCTTTGGGCAGTCCAGCATTTTTTACATATGAGACCCATAGGCAGGGGTGAAGAATTTAATAAAATATCTACTTGTCCTTGGGGCAGGTTGATTCATAAATCTAATTGTCCTGTAACAAAATCCACTTGTCCCTTTGGTGCCATGCAGTGCGGCGACAAATTATGGCAGTAATCTCATTATAAAAGGGCTCTGATAAAGCCTCTCTGATTATGCCAGGGCTCAGACCATAGTAGTGTTTGAATACTTGCAATTTCCTTATGTTGCCACGTTTCTGCAGATCTACATACTGGGGCTGAAGGTAGTGGCAAGCCAGAGTTAGAATGCCATTTCTTGTCTGTGCAAACCTACTAACTTGCATGTTTTAAGGGTTTTCAACAACTCTTCCCTAATCTTTTACCACTCTGAGAAATGTTAGAAATTTACTCCTGACAATGGCAGATGTAAACCTTCTTCCAGAGTTGGGAAAAAAAGTGGTTGGAGAGAAAGTGAACTTGCAAACACTCAGATTTTCACATGAGCATATGTACACATGCATATTTGCTCATGCTAAAATTCAGTTCACAAATATTTTCTAGGAATACTATTTCTTATCCTACATCTGTAAATTCTTGGGAATTCATGTAAGCCATATAGCAGCACTTGATGCAAGAACATACACCATGGGTGCACTTTTGAGACTTTATTTAATAATTGGGCCCCTAATTTGGTCCGGCGTTGACAATGGCCTTTTGCATTTATCAAAATTCTGTATTTCTCTATCTTCGTATCGGCTGGCTTCACAATGAGTGACAGCATTCTGCTCTTTCACAAGGAGCATATAGGCACACAAAGTAGTTCTGTTCAGTGCCAGCAACTACTATGGCAGTGTGTGCTTTTTGAGACCAAAACATTTTTTTGCTTTTACCAATGTTAGTTATAATGGTTGTGGGCCCGGCAGCTCCCACACCAATAAGGCATTACAAAATCCATGCCAAAACAAGTCACACATTGACAAAACACAACAAGCATTTACAATGCAATGGTCTCGGCATTTTTAAAGTTAGAGCTATTGGCATTGCTCATGACATTAGTTTTTGTTTTTAAAACATTTAAAGAAACGGCATTGTTATTTACAATGTCAATAGCTTAATCACTCTCAAATGCGAGACCTATTGCATTTGCACCCACAGAGCCACACACACAAAGCCACACACACACACAGAGCCACCCACAAAGAGCAACTCACATAGAGCAACCCACACACAAATCGAGCCACCCACAGAGCCACCTACTCAGGCTCTCTCCTCTATCTCTAATACAGGAATGTATCTATTCTAAACTAACAATGCATGAGAATGCCTGCAAGAGATGTCACGTTAGAAGAAAATGGAAAACATCATCAAATGCAGCATGGTGAAGTACAGGCCTAAATTGTCAAGACAAGTTAATCCATTGACTCAGTGATCCACATTTAATATGAGTCCACAGATTTAAAAACACATGAATATAAGTTTCTAGTACCTTTCATTGAATTTGTATTCCATGTGGCACACAGTAAATCTTCAAATTAATCAAATTTAAGTATGACTAAGAACTACATCTAAATGCATATACGTGTAACATTAGTTCACAAATAACATAAACGTTATCGTTTTAAATGAAATCCCATTCTACATATATGAGGATGGTTTAGATCTAGTTTCCAAGTCATTAAATGTTATTCCCATATTATAGCGTACATTTTTGAAAGTCGATTTTCATCTTCATAGTAAGTATCATCTACCAAATGAGGATGGTTTTACTTCATTAGGACTTCAGTCAGGGTAAAAACATGCACGAGTAAATTCTCTATCTCTACAATGAATGCAGTCTTTAGTAGTAATATTGAATGCAACCTTTTCTCTTAATCATGTATTAATATAAGAAACAAGTGCACGTTCATGTCACGTCTTTTTTGACATATTTTTGACAGATTTGTGAATGTAAAGAGTGGGCAACTTTGCACTGCGCCAGCACTTTGAAAATTCAAGAAACTTAGGTACCAATAGACTCCTGGCAAAAAAGCATCAGTCACTGTTTTAGCCCATGAATAAGTCATTTTTCTTAACTGTGTATATGCAACATAATGTTCTTGACATTTTTAATGACTGGATTAGAAAAATTAACTTGCACTTGAACCAGTAGGAAGCTATATAATGTATACATTAGTGTATGAAATTATTACGCAACTGCCACCATGATGACCTATTGACTTTAAACCCACTGCTCCTTTTAATGTCCAATGTCGGAGGTTCCTGTCCTGTCATGACATCATCACGGCGTCATGTTTGGAAACCCAAGGATGCTGTAACCTGACTGGAATATGTTGTGGGTGCAGTGACATCGGTAGAAGACATGAGAGGGAGGGTCGGTTATTTCCTTCACCCACCGCATTTGCTCAAACTAGACTAGACTATCCCTGCCCCTAGAGGTTCGGGCTGTAGGAAACGCGTCCCATTTCCTCCAAGCCTCGCCGGTCTCTGTGCCTTGACTTAGTTCCCAGAAAAGTAGTGACGTCAGCAGACGTTTGCAGCTGTCTCGCGCCAGCCATCGGCCCCGGAGCCTCGTATTCACCTTCATTTGGGAAGCATCTGCTGTGCATTATAACAAAATAGCTCCCCGGACCCAGATGGAGTAAACACACTTGTGTGGGCGTGTCACAGAACCATATCTCGGTCATGTTTCCGAAACGTTTAATGATCGGGGTAGTGGAAAAAGCATACCACTAAGCACGAGCTTGTATTTTTTTTTTGTTGTGGGGGAGGACAACGTCTGCAGCTGTTCAGTAAAAAAATTGACTTTACTAAATATTCGTGTACTTGCGCCGTTTCTCCTGCACGCATGGTATAATCATAATAACTGTGCTTTATATAAAGCATACACCGCACTCGGACTTCCAAGAGCTGCAAATAACAGATGTTATTGTGATTACCAAGGCCACCGGTGCTTTTATTTGCCCTCAGAAGGATGGAAGGCTAAGTCAGCCCTGCCAGGACTCCAGAATGGGACTCGCAAATTACACTGGCGAGTCTCCTAGCTAGTTCCTCTGGCGAGGTTATGTACCTGGCTGGGAAATCACCCCGGAACCGGTCTTGTCTCAGCAAGAAAAGCTGCGACACGTGCCCGCCGAAAGCACCGTTTTATCGACACCCACTTCCTCGCTGAAGCACGGAAGAGTGGTGAGGAGAAGGCTGACTCCTGCTGGGGAGAAGGCGGGCTTCGAGGCGGGCTCCGCTGGTGGGTGAAAGCACCCTTCTGGGTACAAATGGCCGGAGGAGCTCCCGGCAGCGCCCGCAGACGCAGGGGCGAGGATCTACGTGTGCGAGGGAGCAGTCTATCAGGGACCACATTGGGTGTTTAATGCGCTTCATACAGCGCTAGGGACCGCGAGCCTCGTGTTTTGGTGCTGCCCGTGCGAAGAGGAGCGCTGCAGCAAGACGGGTCCTGGAGTTTGCTGCCCCATGTCGGATACGATTCTCCCTAAGCGTCTCTTGAAGATGTCCCTCAGGCTGCCCCGGAACTGGGATTTCCACCTCAAGGCCGACGCCCAACATGTATTCTGGCCTCCGAATAGGCCACAGTTCACAATCCAGAGCAATCAAGTTATTATTATTATTTTTTTAAGTAACGTCCATCACTTGTTTCTCGCGTTCTCAGCTGAAAGTTAAAAGTTGAAGCCGGGTGATCTTGTTGCTAGGATGTGCCGAGCGGTCCACATGAAAGAAAAACAAGCACACCACTGCCTTTCTCCGAGGTGAAAGCAGAAATGCCTCGGAGAAAGGCAGCGGCGTTTCCGGATTCGGGGGCGTGTTTTGCTTTTCTCTTCTCTTGCCATTGGCTGGAGGAGATAATCAGAAAAGTTGAAAAAAACACGCCCCCGAATCCGAAAAGGACGGGGCCTGTTCGGAGTGACGAGCTCTTCTCCAATGGCTGGCCAGCATTCAAGAGGCCAACCAATGGAGAAGAGGGGAGAAGAGGGGCGGGTTCAAGCCCCTCTTCTCCAAGTCATTAAATCTCGGAGCGAGACTGCGCAAGCGCAGCCTTCGAGCCGAGACCTAAAAAGCTGACCACCAATTTCCGACCTACTGTCTTTGCCAATGCTGGTTTATTTTTGTTTCTCATAATCTTATTGAAACTGGTTACACTGGTTTTCCATTATGAATATTTTGGGGAAATACTAGCATGCATCAACACATGTTACTAAATGATGCTGCAAAGAAGTGATACCTGAAAATTTTCAGTAGTTTAGCAAAATGTTTTTTCCTGCTTTCATCTCTTTTAATGAACATTTTATTTTGAAAGCAAAGAATCATCAATCTTGCTTTCAAGCTTCTGCAAATATTTGCATCAAATCAGAGAGCATTCTGGGAGCATTATACATAGCCTCATATTGCTAAACATTTGAAAACATCTGTACACATTTTTATACTGGAACCACTGTCAGTAGTGCAGTCAGAGCTTACAATATTTACTTAGAGCGCTCACCCTAATAATAAAGGCTTTCAATGAATGAACCATGAATACAAGTTTGGACAGCATTAACATATGGTTAAAAATATTACCTTAACTGCAGACAGTGCCCTTCCCTGATTCATAGTGTGGTACTGCAGACTGTCAGTCAAAGGGTTTGTGCCGCAGGGGGTTGGGCCTACTTGTCCCAAGGACAAAATACACATGACAACTTGTTGCCCTTGACCCCAATCAATACGCCCTGGGCGTCGGACTATAGGAATCCCACATCCCTACACAGGGTATATGATGCACAATGCCATAATGGAAATGATGAAGTGGTGTCTCACCAAAAATATTGCTGTCTTTGTTGGTGAATTGTTTGAGCAACAACAAACTAAGGCCTTGGGCACCTTATTCGCCTGTAGCTATGCTAATTTGCATATGAGCTGTTGGGAGGAGCAGGAGCTCGAGACGGATATAGAACACTGAACAAGTCACATTTCGCTGTGGTTAAGGATTATTGATGAGTTATTGTACTGTGGCAGGGTAGTGAACAAGAGGCCAATGTATTCTTGTCAGATTTAAACTAACACTTTGAATCTAAAATTCACGGGGAAAACAAGCAAAACAACTATTGAATTTTTGGATCTTCTAGTTTGGGTAGGAGAAGGTAAATTAGAGACTACTATTTTAAGAAAACCTACTGCAGGAAATACTATTCTTCATGCTGATAGTTCTCACCTAACCCGCCCTAATAAAATGCATAACTTTTGGAGAATTTGTTCATGCCAGAAGGATATGTAGCACAAATGAGGAATATGAAAAGGTGGAGAAAGAAATGACAGCGCTTTATTCAAAGAGAGTAAACACAAGTCATACTTAATACAGCCTCAAATAAAGCTAAGGCTTTGAATAGAGAATGAATATTCTTTAATCCCTTCCAACTCAAAAACAGGAGAAAAAATGACAATAAAACATCTCACAGATTTATAACTACATATAATGCTGATCATGCTATGGTACGAAGGGTTCTTGAAAAACAATAGCATTTGATTAAAGAGGACCCAGTAATAGGAAGCCTGATTAACAAACATCCCCAAATAACATATACAAAATCAAAATCTTTAAGAGATTATTGGGTTCAAAGTAAATACACTACAGATGTACAGAATAGGATATGGCTTGTACCAAGGGAAGGATTTAGGAAGTGCCTAAATGCAAAGCATGGAAAAATAGAAACAAATCGGAACATTTTACCATCAGTATTTAATAAAACTATCAAGATTAGAGGTAACCTTACATGTAGATCAGACTATGTGGTATATCTACTGGAGTGCCCCTGTCAGAAAATGATGTAGGTAGTACCCCCTTGCCTGTACATAAGCAAATCCTACAACACCTATGAGCGATTATTAAAAATGATCACAGCTACTCAGTAGATCGACAATTCAAAAATATCAAATTATGGTGATCATGCCTGACTAACTTACAGTTGTACTGCCCAAATCCCTGGGAGGAGGACGAGGAGGGGGATGGGGGGGGGCAGTGAAAAGGAGTTACAAGAACTTGAAACCTTCTTCATCCTGGAACTGGATATTAAAGAGCCTATGGGCTTTAATATGGATGAGCAATTATATATGTGCCTGAGTTAAACACGCTCACTCACATAATCACTTCTCCTGGAGTGTTTTTACATGTACAGTTTTATTTTATAAATACACTTAGGGTGAATGAGTGACTTAGATGGACTTGGTACCGAGCTGATACCTAATGTGAATGGTAGGCACTAACGTATACAATTAATAAATATATTTTCTAAAAGTTCATTAGGTATGTATGATAAAACTTTTTAAATATGTAATCATATGTTTTCTGAACATACTATTATAAGCTATATTGAGTAATCCAGCACTTGCACTTTATAAAATTGTCAACTATGAGAAAATATATATATTTCTATTTTGAACTCTAGAACTGTATGTTCATTTTGTAAACAAGTATAAATAGTTAGTGTAAAATGGTGCCCATGGTCATGAAAAAGGAAGGCTGTGTGAAGCAGATGAAACGCGTGGACGTTTCATTACATGGTGCTAATAAAATGATGTGTGTGAGTGAGTGAGTGAGTGAGTGAGTGAGTGAGTGTGAGTGAGTGAGTGAGTGAGTGAGTGAGTGAGTGTGTGTGTGTGTGTGTGTGTGTGTGTGTGTGTGCGTGCGCGCGCAACAACAACAACAACTCTTTGGCTATTTACCTCGCTTTTTAAAGTGCAAGTTCAATGACATAATCTTGGACATAGTGAAAACACTTCCATACTAGCTGTATTAAATGCTCATTGATAAATACATAAATGAAAAATCATGACCACTGAAAAAATATATATCCAAGCCCTTCCAAATTGCAAAAAGGCATACATCAATTTAGTTCCTCACTATGCCCCATCAGTGAAACCTAATAAAGTGCTTAACAAAATCAGTATAATGCTGTTCGTAATGAACCGTATAAAAATAAAGATGTAAAAACACTAAAAAGTTCCGGATTCCAGTAAGGCGACCTCCTAAATTCTCTACTACTACTAAAGCTCACATATTCAATCACATAATACTACAATTGTTACTTCAAAGCAGCATATGTGGTGTATCCCATCTCCACTGTGAGCAAAAAGGTTGTGCAAATAGCATAGATTTCTAAAGTGCAAAAGATTCCAGGACAACAATAAATATAATCAATATAATAGGTAGATCCATCAAGAAATCACATAATATATATGGAAGCAAAAAAATATACTTTCCAATAATGATTCCTAAAATCAATCCTAAAACATCATAAATATATAAAAACTATCTCAAAATTTGCTATCTAAAAATTCATGTACGGTGGAACCTAATAACATTCATCTTATCACAAGGTAGGAAACCTTAATGTATATCACCAGTACTATCTCATATCACAAGAAGCTCCATGTGGATCTCTTCATTGCTATAAAAATCGCTGTCGTCATAAGAAAGTATATAGATCTTCACTGTTATTCAACCCCCTGGGATATTTAGAATCAAATTGCAGGATATAAGTTGTTTCCAACCTCCTCAATTTTAATTCTCTATCACCACCTCTTTTCTGGGGAGTTATAGTCTCTATAACATAGTATCTCAAATGCTTTGGGTCACTATTATGGTTAATCTTAAAATGCCTTGCAACAGGATAATTCTCGTCATTGTTGCAAATAGCCCGGATATTTTGAAGGATTCTTTTATGCACAGGCAATTTTGTGCTTCCTACAGATTTCAATTTACAACTGCAGGTAAGCACATACACTGCAAATTCAGATTTGCATGTAAGATGTTGTCTTATTTCGCAAATTTTAGAGCCAAATGCTGTTGTATAGGTCGTGGTGTTAATTCCATACTGGCACGCCTTGCATGATGAGCATTTGAAGAACCCCTTCCTTGCCATGAGCCATGAACCCTTTCCTTTCACTTCAAGGTTGCTTTTGACTAGAGACATGCCCATACTATTGGCTTTCCTAAAGGTTACTGATGGATTATTAGGTAATAACCCCCCAATTACTGGGTCATCCTTTACAATGGGCCAGTTCTTCCTCACTATTGTCCTAATTTGTTTTTCCTGGCGCGAAAATCCAAGAATCAACCTTATGGGTCCCTCTCCTCCACCTTGGCCAGTCTGTTTATCCTTGTATTTTAACAGATCTTGTCTAGCCAAAGACTTGGACTTGGCAATTGCTGACTATCACATCAGAGCTATATCCCCTATCAAGAAACCTAACTCGGCTTTCCTTCTGTTTTATATTACAATCTGCCTCCTCACTGCATATTCGTCTGATGCGAAGCATCTCCCCATACGGGATGCTTTTAATGAGATGAGGCGGATGTGCGTTAGAGGCATGAAGCAATGTATTGCCTGCCGTAGGTTTTCTATAGAGGGTAGTAGATAATCTATTGTTCAAATCCTGGACTCGCACATCCAGGAATGTGACCATCTCCTTACTTATCTCAGACGTAAAATGAAGGTTAATTGCGTTATTATTCAATAACTCAATAAAAGCTGTTGCACTTTCAGCATCTCCATCCCACACTATAAACAAGTCATCGATATAGCGGAGCCAAGTTACCATTTGCTCATGTTGATGCATGAGGACCAGCTCCTCCCACCACCCCATAAACAAACAGGCGTAGCTGGGAGAGAAGCTGGCCCCCATAGCAACTCCCTGAATCTGCTGATACATCTTCCCATCAAACAGAAACAGATTATTTTCCAGGCAGAATAATAACATTTTAAGAAGCATATTAGTGTGCTGAAAGAATACAATTGGCCTATTCATCAATAAATATTCAACCGCCCTCATTCCATCCTTACTCTTGATGCATGTATATAAGGAGGACACATCTAGTGCTACCATTAAATACGTGGACTTCCATGTTATATTTTGTATCTTTCTCAGAAAGTCACACGTGTCCTGTACAAATGATGTTAGATTTTTAACGAACTCCTGCAGGAAAAAAAAATCAATGTATCTAGAAAGGTTCTCTAAAAGGCCTTC
Organism: Triturus cristatus; assembly: GCF_964204655.1. Lineage (NCBI taxonomy): Eukaryota > Metazoa > Chordata > Amphibia > Caudata > Salamandridae > Triturus > Triturus cristatus. The sequence goes on from NC_140595.1 coordinate 113,706,927, forward strand.
ACATGCAGCAATAATGGGTCGCCCCGGTGGTTTATTCATATTTTTATGTACTTTATTTATTATTTTTCGGACTTGTATAGCGCATAGCTGCCCCAGCGATGGGGCGTCCCAGCGCGACCAAAGACAATGAGGGTGGCTGGCGAGAGGGCAGTTATGCAACGGTGGGGAAAAGCCAGGTCCTTATAGCTTTTCGGAAAACCAAATGACTCTGGATCTCTCTGATTGAAACAGGAAGCTGATTCCAGAGTTGCGCCGCAAGACAACGGAACGAGCGGCCCCCAGCTCTCGCTCTCACAACATAAGGGACACTTACTAAGGCTTGATTGGCCGATCTAAGAGGCCGTCGAGGCACAGAGCTGAAGCAACTTGGACAGACCCAGGGGAGCCTGTTGAGTAAGGATCTTATGTGAAACACAAAGTTTTAAATTGGATTCGTTTCCCAACAGGCAACCAATGTAACTTGGGCAGGACATGGGAGACAGAAGCAGATCTTGGCAGTGTCACCAGAATGCGAGCCGCAGCATTCTGGATCCTCTGCAGACGCTGAACGCAAGACTTATTGGCCCCAAGATACAATGAATTGCCATAATCCAGTCTGGACAGAATTGTCGCCTGGATAATGGTCTGGCGTACCCTAGGGGGAAAAAAGCCAAGTATAGGCTTCAGGCCGCGCAGTAGGCCAAAACATGTCCCTGCCACGGCTTTAGCTTGTGTATCAAACGTGAGTCCGCTATCGATCCAGACCCCCAGGTTCTTAACCGCCTCTTTAGGCACTGGGGCCGGTTTAAGGCTGTCTGGGCAACACTGCTCAGACCACAGGTATAGGTTTAGGTATAAAGTAAATCACCGGGATGGTAGTGTGTTCTTTTTTAAGGTATTTAAATTCCTCCCAGCTTAGCAGTCCAGTGCCTTTCCAGGCTAGTAATTGTGAAAACAATGCCTCCTGGATGTCCTTAAATTTTGTGGGAGAACCTTTCTATAGCACTCAATATTATTTAGTTGGCTATGCACCTCCTCCAAATATTCCTTTCAGGGCCATAATACCAAATTGCCTCCTTTATCTGAGTTACGTATTATGATCTGATGATTTTCTTTCAACTTCTTTATAAGTTGCCAATATCTCCTCTCATGATTGTTAAATTTTTTGTTGGCATTATTTGTAGCAATGTTGAGTCTCTTTATTTGTGCAACTATTTGTTCATTAAAAACATCTATGGAGTCTCTCGCTAGGATAGATACAAATTTAGATTTCTGTTTAAAAGCAGTCCGTGGCTTGACGTTGGTCCCATGTACTTGTGATTGCTGTATGTCCTTGCCTACTATCTCAGTTATCTCTTGGGACTGATTGGAGATACCCGTTATCATTGTATCCCCTCTTTCCAAACTCTGCAGATCACACAATGGTTCATAATCAGACCCCAGCAAACCTGGCATACCAGAGATTTGTGATACAATTTCAGCCTCTTCCGGCACCCCCCCGGGTGCTACGCTGGTGATGGAACTTTTTCAATTTCCGAATGAACCTGTATATGTCTGCCCGAGTCTGGGTATAATTGAAATTCGATTCCGGACAATAAGATAACCCCAAAGATAAAAGCTGCTTTTCCGATGCAGAGAGATCAATTCCCGCAAGATTAATGATGGTATTGTTATCCGAGGCAACGGGATCAACGGTTTTACCTTCCCTTGTTGCATCCCCTATTGCAGCCACCATCTGCGGGCTCTGCCCCTCCCGCGCTTCTTGGCGCCTTCTCCTTGCTTGCCGACGCCCCCTTCTTCTCCGGGTTTCCCTGTTCTGACGGGCACTTTGATGCGCGGCCTTAATGTCTCTCTCCGACTGCGTTTTAAAATCTTCAGCTCTTCCCCCAACGTTAACTTAATGTTGCTAGCCTCTGACCTCGTTCCAAAATTATCTGATTCTGAGCCGCTTTCCACGGCTGAACTCAAGTCCGAGGCCGAGGGGGATGCATTTACTTTACGATTTCTTCTGTCATCTACATTGTCCATGCGTTTATTTGCCGTATCTACCCGCATTGAATCATATATTTTCGCGAACGTAAATATCTGTCCGTTCGCATAGTCGCCACGGTCTCGTCTAAACTTGTATGTTTTTCAATTTTCAATTTTTTCCTCCTCTTTTTTGAGACGAACGTTCATCTCCTCCACCATTTTTTGTTTAAATTGTGGGCCCCCTTGTGGCTCAATCTCTTTTTCCAAAAGCTCTATTTTCTCCTGAAGCGCAATTCTATCAATATCAGCAAATTTAACTAATATTTGAACAAGCCGACGATAAGATTCTAAATTGCATTCCCCCCACTCTGCCATCAAGAGTGGGTTCGGAGATTCATAACTGGGGGCGATCATAATACATATCTATATGGCGAGACAGAGAGAGAGACCTTTTCCAGCAAATCTGTCCATTGAAACTGTTAACAAGAATTGTAAGGACCCTCATCAGATACATGCAGCACGCCCTCCTGAATGCAGTGTGCACTGATTGCACGGATTACTTTCTATTTGTAATCAGCAGGCTAAACAACGTGCTGTTTTCTGGCACAGGCATCTTCCTCATTCATTCCAAGGACTTTCATAACTTAAGGAATGAAAAATGGAGAGTGCAAACACCCAGAGTTTTCGGTCACTTTAAAAACTTTGGCCAAATGCATTTCAAAGGGGGTGGGGGGTGACCTTCTCAGGGGGCATATATGGATATACGTTTATCACAGCTTAATTAATCAATGAGTGCCAGAAAATGTCTCGCTAAAGCTCTTCGAATGTGATAACGTAATGGATTCTGAGCAACCAAAATAAACTAGCAGCTGTATTTATGAATACAGAGACTGGAGAGATTATGATTTTGGAGATGCGAGAGGGGTAATCAGAATAATGCCGAGATGCATGTATAATGATGTGCAACAGGAAAATCATGTCAGTGTTTGAACTGTGCTTCATTTCTATTTTGAAGCACTCTGCAATCAGGACACCAACCCAGAATACCTAGGTGAGTGTGGCTGTATCACAATAAATAAAAGGTCTGTCCCAGAGGAAAAGGGAAGGGAGCTTCCACGTTCAACTAATTCATTTCTATTTGCAGTCTCCAAACGTTATGCAGACTCCATGAGTTCATAGCAGCACAGCCTGGCTGCTGATTACAGCACTTAAACAACCACGAGCATTACCACCACTCTTCAAAAACAGGCCTCTGCGAGAAAGCCTCATGATAAGAATATGTTAAAGATATTCTAATTTTCTATTTCCGTGTTTTTCTTTGATATCAATTCCGTTAGATGTGATACAAGGAAAGCACATGAACGCACAACTAAACGGAACGCCGACCTTTAATTAATCAACTACACCACAGAAGTGAATGCGAAGTAGCCCCTTGGGGCAAACGTTCCTTTCTGGATAATTTGGACATACTGTGCGTTTCAGATTCATTGGTGCTGAGGATGTATTTTCAGAAAAACGAATGGCCTGGTGAAATACTTGGGAGAAGGCAAACGTGGCCCGAGGGTACACACGAGATTGCTGCATGATTACAAGCTACAACGCTATTAATAGAAAGAAATCGACTGTTACAGTTACAAAGCACACCAAACTTACTTTTTACATATATTAGTTTGTGGAGTTTAAAGCCAGTGCAAACACGGGCTCTTTTTCACTTGTAAAAAAAACCAGGCTGTCATCGGGGTGCCCGAAACAGTATTCAGAGACAGGCAAAAGGGAAGGCCCTTCCTAGAAACGACCACACTTTGAAAACAGAAACTACTGTCCCACCGCTCACAAAATAGCAAATATCAGGGAGAACTTAGCAGTCCTTTGTTAACAAAGCACTCGGGAATTTCTAACAGGAGCCCTGCCTTCACTCTTCTCACCTCAGTGTCTCGATTTATAACTTCCAGCCACAGAATTACAGGCAATCTACTTCCACTGTCTGGGGGGACCGGTCTTCATCTTCCCTCTTGCGTCACACTAAACCAGGGGCATCCACAATGGATCCCACTGGCCCCAGTACTCAAGCTCTCACGTGAATACAGACCCCTACTACCATATATATATATCTGTCAAATACATCCACTGCTCACGCTCATACACTTCACATGCGCACGCGATGCCACCACAATGTTCTAGGTTTCACATCTCAGTGAAATTTTACATCAGCATGGTCAGCAGACCACACTGAATAAAGAAATGGTCTTGTCACACTACAGATTCAAAAACACATTACATTGCATTACCCCTTAATTTGAGGCACAGAGGGCTTGGGCGGTAGTTCAATACCTACTATGAGGGCATGCACGGCAAGCTGGTCCAAGTCAGAGGACAAGTCCTAGACCGTGCATAATCAAGGCCAGAATAGGCTTCGGTCTGTGCACATGCTACATTAACATGATGCCAGGGTCAAAATGATGCCAGTGTTCGTTGCAGTCCAGCACTCCGAGCAGGGATACATACCAGTTTACCATGCAGGAGGCATTCCGGTTCCAACACTAATTGGGACGCTAGTTGCTCCTGAGGCGGAAGCCGGGAGTCTAGTTAATTTTAACATTGAAATTGCTTGTTGATTTTTTTATTCTCACCGTTTAACTAAATTGCACAAAACTGATATGTACCTGATTGTATTTTCGCGCTTGCGAACACCGCTATACTCCTTCATAGCGCTGTACCTTTGGGGCCCTCCTAGCCCCTCGTATCGCTGATTGTTGGTGCCGGGACGTAGAGGGGCCAACTCTTCACAGCGGCCATCTTGGGGAGGACAAGGTGGGCGCGCTAGTTGTTGGGAGGTAGGGCGGGACACGCAGGCAGAAGGCACATAAATTGAGTGTCATTGATCAGCCTGGTAAGACCTAGTGACGCTAGTTGCTCCTGAGGCGGAAGCCGGGAGTCTAGTTAATTTTAACATTGAAATTGCTTGTTGATTTTTTATTCTCACCGTTTAACTAAATTGCACAAAACTGATTTGTACCGGATTGTATTTTCGCGCTTGCGAACACCGCTATACTCCTTCATAGCGCTGTACCTTTGGGGCCCTCCTAGCCCCTCGTATCGCTGATTGTTGGTGCCGGGACGTAGAGGGGCCAACTCTTCACAGCGGCCATCTTGGGGAGGACTAGGTGGGCGCGCTAGTTGTTGGGAGGTAGGGCGGGACACGCAGGCAGAAGGCACATAAATTGATACGTTCCTCCTACGCGCTAGCGTACGCGTTTGCGGACGCGCCGTGAGCGCCGAAGGAGCGCCTAAGGAAAGCCCGTCTGTGCCCGTCCGGGCCAGGACGGGGCACAGGGCCAGCGCAATGGATTCCATCCCACCCAAAACTCTCATCTACAATGGTGAGCAGTTAAAGGCAATTAGCAAGGCGGAGTGGCCCAATTGCCCGATAGAGGCTTTACCTGATGATATTTGCACTTTCTGCCCCCACTGTAAGCCCGGTAATCCTGGGAAAGCCAACAACGTCTGTTATACTTTTGCCCTGCTAAACTGTAGATCCCTTCCGAAGCATGCCCTGGAGATCCATCTGTTGTTAGAGGAATGCGATCCTGACATACTCTTCTTAACGGAGACATGGCTGACAAAGTCATCTGACCCCGATGTAGTCCAGGCGCTCCCGCCCAATTATTCTATCATCAGACAGGATCGCCTGTCAGGTCGGGGAGGCGGAGTTGCAATCATTCATAAAAACTCCTTCAGATGTAGAACTTACGAAAGCCCACTTATTGATTGCGAAAGTCTTGGTTTTTCCTTTTCCCTTTCACCCACATGCACCTTTTCGGGGATCTTGGTTTACAGACCACCGGGCGCCCATCATAATTTCTGTCTTAACCTTGTCGACAAAATCTCTCACTCCATCAGTAACTCCCCCAACTTTTCCATTCTGGGTGACCTTAACATCCACCTTGATGACAGTGATGCTGCGGCCTCGCAATGCCTGCTTGATTCTCTGGGATTAGTTCATCTGAAACAAATTGTGATAGAGCCTACACATGTTGGCGGCCACTTATTAGATCATTGTTTCACTAATCTCTCGAACTTGGCATGTGAACAGCCTCTCTTTGTCCCCTGGTCAGACCACGCCCTACTTTCTTTCAGGTGGTTGCCAGAAACACAACACCACAGAGTTACTCTCTCTAAGAAAGTTAGCCGAGTGTGGTCTAGACTCCCAGTTGGGGAGTGGGAGACTGCCTTGAAGAGCTGTCCGCCTTCTCCTCACGCGGATCCAGTGGTTGCGAATGAAGCCTTTGATATCTGGCTCAATTCCACCCTCAACACTACTCTCCCTAAGAAAGAGATACATCATTGGAAGGGCCAAAACAAACAACCATGGTACTCCGATGAACTCAAGGAACTTAAGCGGGTGTGTAAACGGGCGGAAAGGAAGTGGAGAAAGGTTTTTGCACCAGCTCTGAAAACCCAATATAAAGCTTCTCTCAGATCCTATAAAAACTTACTAAAATCTACTCAAGCAGCATACTATCAGGGTAAAATCTCAGAAGCAGCTAATGCTCCTAGAGAGATTTTTAAAATCTTCCAATCTCTGGTGACTACTCAGAGACCTACTAATCCAGCATTGGATCCCCAAAAACATTGTGAGGATCTAGCCGCCTTTTTTGCATCCAAAGTCTCCAACATCTACTCGACTTTTGTAACAACTCCTCATAGTCCAGATGATTTGGAGATTAGCCCTGAAACGCCGGATGTGGTTACCACTAAGTCAGCTGGAGCTCTCCAAATCTTTCCGCTGCTTGACCTGGCCAATGTTGAAAAGCTCCTTAACCACCTCAAATCGGGCTCTCCCCAGGATGCTGCTCCCCCAACGGTTCTCAAGCAGGTCTCTGAAACAGTATGCCCAGTGATAATGCAGGTCATCAATGCCTCTTTAGCTTCAGGAGTAGTGCCCCCCAATTGGAAGAAGGCAAAGGTTCGTGCCCTACTGAAAAAACCTAATTTAGACCCGGAAGATCTGCCGAATTACAGGCCTATCTCGCTTCTCCCGACCCTCGGTAAAATAGCAGAAAAACACGTCAACCAGGTTCTTTCCTCATTTGCTGAGTCCTCTGGTGCATTACACTCATCCCAGACTGGATTCAGAGCTAAACAAGGAACAGAAACTGCACTGGTGGCGGTAGTGGAGGCGACCAGGGCTATTGTTGATGCGGGAGGCTGCGCTGCAGTGGTCCTACTGGACCTCAGCGCAGCCTTCGATACTGTAAACCATTCTATTCTGCTGCATAGGCTTCGCCTTGCAGGGATTTCCGGTGTGGCACTTAAATGGCTTCAATCCTTTCTATCAGACAGATACTTTTCCGTCTTTGAGGATGAGGTGTCATCAAGCGAGCTGCAACTGAGTCACGGCGTTCCCCAGGGTTCATCCCTCAGCCCTACTCTGTTTAACATCTATATGAGACCTTTGGCTGAGGTGGTGCTTCCTTGGGGAATTCAGCTTGTCACCTACGCCGATGACACGCAGCTGGTTGTTTCCCTGGTGAGAGACGATACCTTACATCAGGGGATTAACAATCTTACCCCTTGTCTCTCCAATGTTCTTGATTGGATGACCTCGTCCTGTTTGAAGCTAAATGGAGCCAAGACAGACATCATGCTGCTGGGCTACAAAGCCCCAATCAATTTGGACCCTTGGTGGCCACAGTGTCTGGGACCCCCTCCGAAGCCCAAGACCAAAATTAAAAGTCTGGGGGTTTGGTTGGACTCTGCCCTGAACTTCCAGCATCAGGCTAACAAAGTAGCCTCGACTTGCTATGGGCTCATGAGAGTTCTTAAAAAAATCCTAAACTTGCTTCCTTTTGAAGCCAGTCGTATATTAGTACAGTCGCTGGTCCTCTCGCGACTGGACTATGCTAATGCTATCTATCTGGGGGCCTCTGTAACTACAATAAAAACCTTGCAAGCTGTACAGAATTGTGCTGCTCGCTTACTCATGAAAGTCCCGAAACGATCATCAGCTAAACCCTCAATTAGACTGCTCCATTGGCTTCCAGTCCATGAAAGGATTGTGTTTAAGACTATGTGTTTGGCACATAAGTCTATTCACAACCTTGGCCCTTCCATTCTGGATCCTTTCTTTCGTCGCTATCATTCGATCAGATCTCTTAGATCAAAAGTCAGGCTGGCCCGTATGGGTGGCCGTCGACTTTCGGTCCTAGCAGCTAAAGAATGGAATAAACTCCCTGACAACATCAGGCATGAACTAAATCATACTGCCTTTAGGAAGCAACTAAAGACATTTCTGTTTAATAACACCCTCTAATGTTTGACAGTGCCCTTGGTCTTTAACAGCGCTGGGATGCTCTAGGGTAGCCATGCGCTATATAAGAAGGTATTCATTCATTCATTCATTGCTAGACCAAAGTGCTCCCACTTGAAAATAGGAACTGGGCCCTTTAGTTATCAGGCTCTGAGATGGAACAAGAGGACCACGTAAGCATGTTATAAGGCCAAAGAGAGATCAAAGGCAGCATAAAAACACAATGGACATAAAATGTGATGTACAGTGAGCCACAGTGGAAGTACAGCTACAAAGATTTAAGTAGGAGGCATTTTTCTTAATATGTTCTAATTCATTTACATTAAATAGATTGATGCAAAGTCTGCTTATTCTGTTGTCAACCATGCCAAGGATATCTTATCAGCTCACTAAAATAAATTATTCTTAGAGACAGTGTTTCATTATTCACGGAGATGATGTTGATAACATTTTCAGCTCCTTATGGCATAACAAAACTGCCTCAGTGCAGCGGGATGGAAGGCAAGGAGGCGCGAGAGACTTAAAACAAGCAGAGGAGAGGAAAGAAAAGGAGCAGAGAAGATAGAAGGAATGATCCTTGTGGTCTTTGCAGAAAAACTAATAACTCACCTGATGGAGCAACAGCGAGGAGAGGTAGCCATGCTTATTCACATGGTCTGCAGTGAGGGAGCAGAACAGGTAAAAGAGAAAGGAGACGGCAGAAGGAAAGGCCATAACTTATTGCTGATGCTTGACTAACCTTTGCAACAAAATCAGAAGAACCTCCCATTACTGTTTTAAAGATTTTCCGGAGGAAAACTAAAAAGAAGTTAAAGACACTTGTCAACATAAACAAGTCACAGACATGTAAAGATAAGCAGCCAATTCTTATAACAAGTTACTATGAAATAAAATAATATGAATCTAAAAGATGCTACGAAAAAGTAATGGCATGTCCCTCGAAATCCATTGCTGACTTTGTTAAAATGTTTAAAGCATAGAACCATATCGTGCATTAGGAACCGAAGCAATACAAAAGTGGGAAAGCACAACCAGCCAGAAAATATTAGGCATCAAGAAGAAATAAAAGAGAAGAAAGAAGGAAAAAAGGGTTAAAAAGACCACTGAACAGATTAATAAGGTTATGGCCTGCGTTTATCTGCACTGGGTCATAAACAAATCCAGAATGTATGGTTTAGGTGCGAACCTAAATATCGGCGAGCCAAGATGGGTGGGTGGGCGAAGTATTAGACTGTTCACAACTGTGTAATGGCTGAACTAATGTATGTGTACTTTGACTGAACAAATGTTGAATAAACAGAATAAAAAAAAAAGGTTAAGGCCAACTGGAAATGTGTGGATATCGTATTAAAAAAATGCGTAATGTGCTTTGTTTCACACACGAGTTTGGAAACATGAGTGGTTTCCAAAGAGGTTGTGCAGATTTAGTGAACTGCGACGTTAAGAACATTATTTGGATCTTGGTACAGTCATATTGTAGAAGAGTATCTGAAGAGATTCTTAAAAGGCTGTTTATTAAATTCTCACAAATTATCAAACTAGGATTCTCTAAGATGCTTAGAAAGCCAGATTCACTGTTAAGTCATTTATAGTTGTGAATCCGGAATTTCATTAAAGCGACAGCATTTTCTCAAATTCAAGCCGAATACAAAATCCACTACATTTAGTACTGACCTTTCACACCTCAGTGTATTTTTTCCATGCTGTATTGGCCTTCAACACATTATCTCACCAATGTCCACATAACAAGATCAATTGGCTACACCATCTCACCAATGACCACATATCCAAAACAAGCCTTGGCAAAGCCAATCAGTCCCATTCTGCCAATGCTTCTTTGTCAGTCAATTCTGGCTTGCCAATGCTTTTAGAATTGCAACGGAAGCTTGGCAAAGACAATAGCTGCCGAAATTCACCTTGGATTGTTACTCTGAATACTTCTATCATAGCTGTGTTGTTGCCTTTAGGCACAATGTGACCGTCACTTTGGAACGGTTTAACAACAAGCATCCAAAATAATACTGTTATACAATTCCAAAAAGCTACCATGTTGTGTCTAGACACAAAGTGGTAGCTAGCTTGAAAGTCTACAAAATATTGTCCCAAAATCCCCCGCACCCCTCCTCCCATCGCTATTGACTTTGCTAATGCTGCAAGCAATGGCAAAGTCAATGGTAGCAGCGAGTGGCAGAATGCTGGGAGTCACTGGAGGCGGAACAAGAGTGGTGGAGTTGGGGACCAACCAAGAGAGAGAAATACAGAGGGAACACAGTACAGTGTCGGTGGAGGGAGGGGGAGACCGTGATAAAGAGAAAGAGTGTGGATGGGAAATAAGAGGATTACTAAGCGCAGGGTGTTGAGAGAAAAGCGAAAGGTCATGCACTTCCCCAGAGTGCTACAGCTAAAATGACAGAGAAACATGCAATAAGATAAATAGTTCGCCGATGTCAGTAGTGGAAGGTTACATACAACTAATGAGAAAGATTGAAACGTAAATGCTCCACGTCTGGGACAAACAATAGGGAGGAAAGCCACCAAAGCAGAAGAGACCAAAAAAAACATTCAATTGTGAGATATGGCCAAAAGGGCACTCTAATTATATGATTAAGTATTGTTAATAATGCGCTCTGTGACGGACAGCTAAAACGGTATAGGGCATGGCCACAAAATCCAGCCAGCCCTCAACATGGACATTTTCACCTAACTAATAGGATGTTCGCCAACCCCTCACTTCCTACCATAAACAAGAAACTGACACTACTTGAAATATACCCCATAACAGGATTCTTAGACACGCCATAGATCTTACTGGAACCCACAAACTGACATCAAATCTCTAGAGTTCCTGTGCTCCTCTGCACCCGCATTTCTAGAGTTACTCATTCTGTCTGCCCAACGGTCACACGGACTTAGCTTACCTGTAAGAACACATACTCCAAACCATGGCGTGCGGGCAGTGAGCTCTGGTCATAAAACCCACCCCTCCTTTCAAGCTTCCACTGTTGCCTCCCCTTTCTCTTCATACAGTCTTCAGTCTGAACTCACCACTTCCATGTGACTTAAAAGGTTTCCAGTGAATGGGACTATACTTCTCACTACTTCAACTTAGTGTCCATTACTATCTACCACTTCTAGACTAAATCTGACTCACAAAGAGTCACCTACCTACCCATGGTGTTTGTAATTCCCGCCCCTTTCAAAAAGCCTCTGCTACCATCTTCTCTTCGCATACAGCGATCTGTAGCTGAAGTCCATCCCCAAAAACCCCCAGGTACCAATGTATGGTCTCTCGGTCATACCGCCTCCCTGGAAGTAATCAGAAGCTGTCTGCAGTTTGCCACTGAGCATTGTTGAGGGAATCCCTCGGTCTGAGGACAGCTCACAATAATACGGGCGGTCCCTTTAAATACATATACGCGGAACAGTGCAAACATAGATGATCATGTATTGTAGATTACAGATTATGGTTCAAGTAATGTTCACATGTGAAAAAATAATACATTTACTGCAATAAAACCTAGTTAAAATGAAGCTACAGTCCCAAATCAAAACCTAAATCCCCTGAAGTCCATCACTTACAGTCCACTACAAAACCTTAACGTGCGTCCATGCCACCAAGGCTGTAACTCGACGCCAAATTGGAGATGTGTGAACTCACACTAATTATATAAACCAGCAACTTTATTTAACAAACCATTATTATTAACATAACAATATATGTGACTGTGGCCAGTGATACAATCTATGTGTCATATGCATCAGGTCATATGCATCAGGTCTGGTCACAGGACCTGCCACCAGGTCCTTCCAACCTAGCAGCGCACATCATTTAGCTGTGATCAGAAGTGGTAGGACACAAGGCCCAGACTCTATGACCAGCCACCCATGTATCTCAAGTGGTCCTGCACCCAATCAGCTGATGACAATCAATTTTAGTGTCAAGCCTGCAAGAGAGCACATGTGAGCCATATTGTGGCTTACCAAGAACATAAAGCGGCTTGGAGCCCGGCCACTGCTTGCCAATGATTGTCTTTCCATATCACTCATTTGTCCGCTTCTAATTGAAGTCCTTCCTAACTTGTCCATCTTGTGTTTGTCCGACCCAAGGTGACAGCCTCTTTAAAATTTCTTTGATTGATTGATTGATTGCCATCGCTGCTTCGTCTGCTTGCTGATCAAGCAATACTTTATTTTTGTGTGAAGCATTACATTAGTGTGTATGAATATTTGAGTCGCCTCTCTCATGTAAGTCTCTCCCCTGCACTATTTGTTGTTCTCTGTTTACAGACTGTGTCTCCCCGTCCCCTTCTCTCTTGCGCTGGACCATGTGCTTTTCACCATTGCTCCCATTCTACCATCAACCCTAATGTCACTTTCGCTCCTGCCCTCCCTGTCGCTTTTGCATCCCCTCCAGCCCTACACCCCGGTTGCTTTCACTTCCCTTACCGTGTTGCTTCAGCGTTCACCCTCCTTCACCCAGTATTGCCTCTCCATCCACTATACACCCTCGCCCCCTTGTTTCAACGTTCTCCCCACCCTCTTCAGTTTTTCTTTCGCCCTGCCTGCTGCTTGAGAAAGAAAAAAAAAACACTTTTGCAAGTTTTTTTTTTTTATTTTTTTTTTTTTTAGTAACGATCCAACTCAGATCGATAACCAAAAAAGGGGGAAAAACGGCCTGTGTCATCTTGTATGCATGGTCAGCGGCCTACAAAATTATGCGGATGGCCACACTGCCACATCAAAGACTTTTTTATTGATTTACGTCTACATTTTAGCCACACTGCACTGCCTCACAGATGCTGAAAGTGTAGCTAGAAATCATTGGCAAAAGCGAAATGGTCACAAAGGTGTTAAAACCCGTTAATGTTGCCAATGCTTGTTTCTTTTTTAAACTTCACATTTCCAAAACATTTATTCCTCAGCCTGCATATTTTTATTTATTTGCGAGCTCTTAATGTATGAAAGTGTTTTTTTTTCAATAATGTTTTCCTGTCTTTCTTTGTCCACCCTCGCACACCCTGTACTTCAAATTTGCTTAGGGCAGTGCAGAATAATGTATTCACTATGCTGTCTTTGTGAATCTCACAAATGCACGCCCATTTCTGAATATCAATTGTTAACCACATGGTCTGAAGCTTACTGGAATTCGCTTGCTTACCGTCCACTAAATGCATTAGCATTCTGTTGTGCAATTTTCCCACACATCTAGGTACCTGTTTAGTCTCATTCGTGCCCTAAAACAGGTCACTGGTCTTCCCTTTTCTGTGGGATTGTTTTTCACACGTTGCAAAACTTATAAATGTCAGCAACTTCACACATTTCAAGATAGCAAGAAAAAAAAGCAATTCAAGCCCTTCATCAGCCCTACTCATGTTCAAGGCCACTCTAAGATATTATTTATTCAAACTCAATGATTATAACCCCCATCCTTTTCCCAGGACTAACCACTTTGGGATGCATTTCACCTGCTATATCTACACACCCTAAAGAATTAAGTTACAGCTTTTGCATACAACTAAGTGGAGAAAGTCGTTTTTTTGCCACAGACTTAGCTAATGGCATTGATTACTTTGATTTTCCAAAGATCAGCTTTGCTTCCTCAACTTTATTATTGGAACACTATTATGACTGATCAAATTCTTCAGTGATTGCTTGGTAGCTTCAAACTTAATCTCCAGGAAAAAGGCCCCGTCCTCCAACAGATGGTATAGACAGAAATAAAGTCTCTTAAGCTTTCTCTATAACCTATTGAGCGCCCGGATATTGTAACAGAATGGAAAAGGCGTACTATGTTTAAACCGCTTCATTTGAAGAACAAAACTTAAAATTTAAAATTCAGAACTCCCCTAATCCATCCCATCTCTGTGATTAAAGATTTTCAATACCACCCAAAACATGCTGAGTCAACCAAGTCTACTGGTCTTTTTTGTTTTTTACAAAGAGAATTACTTATATTCAGCCAGCATTTGACCAACCTATCAGTTCAACCCCAGCTACATCTTCTAATTCTTTCCTGACACCATGGCAAAATTGTCCGTTTTATTTCATTTAACAATAATTTGCCGGAATCAAATAAACCTTCTGGCTCTTATTGGGACTATGTTCCTCATCAATTACATAAAAAATATCTGATGTCGGACTTTAGCTGGGTGAACGCCATTATCAATGCATCTTAGAAATTTTACAAACAGAAGTGTGACCACCCAGAATCTGGTGATTTGTTCAACTACAGCCCTATTTCACAATTTCCATTTCTGAGCAAATTGGGTGTGAAAGTTGTCTTTCAGCAATTGTTCAATTTTGTGGAAGTCAACAGTCTATATCCAGCCCAGATGGGATTTGTTCAGGCCACAGCAATGAGGATACAATAGCACTAGTTCTTGTTTATTTGAGATGCGCTGCTTATGTTAACGTTCCCACTGCCTTGTTTTAGACCTTTCAGCAACGTTTGATACCATAAATCATTCCATGCTTCTGCCGAGACCTAGGAATTAAATATTTGGCCTTAATATGGTGCTCAGATTTTCTACTTAACAAATCTTTTCGAATGTCACTTCTTCCTTTTTAAATACTGTGTAGGACTTGTGGTGTTTCTCCGAGTTCTGTGTTGTCACTGTTGCTGTTAAATCTTTTATTTTTGTCTTTTATCTTTGTTTGTTGGGATGCGGGCCATGAGTTCACCTTTGACGCCCTAGTGCACTAGCAATTAATTATCTACATGAAGGAACAAAATAAGATTAGCCAGTTCAGATGGAGCACCTATTTCACCAAGAACGCTCCAGCGTTTGTCCTATGGGACAAGATCAAATGCTGCGTGCAGATCTACAAAAGCCACGTAAAGATGTTGCAAGTAGTATTTCCAATACAAGATGGCAAATCTAAATACCCGATCAACAGTACTGATCTTTGTTCGAAAGCCTACTTGTATAGGGAGATAATGTATTATGTTCATTCACCTAAACAGTTCGTCAAGAACCTGTCTGGCAAAAATATGTTGCAAATTATCAATAAGGCTGATTTTGGGGAGGGGGGGGCGATAGTTGGAAGGATCGCCACCATCACCCTTCTTGTAGATTGAAATAATTTCATCCTCACTGCACCCAATAAAATCAGCCAAGTATTCAGCCAACGAATAATACATTTCAGATAGAAAATGTGGATTAGACAAGGTTTGCGGCCATGTAACCTGTCTATAACTATTAGCTAGCAGAGTAAGAGGCACCTCAGTATAATGCAAGGAGACTGGGGAACTAAAAGCATCAGCTTTAAAAGAAAAAAAAAAGGGATCAAAGAATTATGATCACTATCAATACAATTGTCAATTTTTTATGTCCTCAAGGAGCGGCCATAGATTTAAATCTACGAGGATATAGTTAAAGTTACTCCTATATGACCCCTTTTCAAGGTGGGTGCCATCTCTGGATCAGAGCATGTACGTCCATTACAGGCTCTTACGCACTTCCGCTTTACAATTGAGGCTAACTGAAGAGCAATATTGGGAAGAAACCTTAATGGTTTACCAGTAAGAATCTGAATGTTCCACTGCTCATCCGCCATCTCGGTCACAGAATTAATAAAAGCAGAAGGCTCAAAGGTGACATTGAAGTCCCCAGTGATAATGATTTTGACATACTTCTAATGGAATTCTATAAGGCTATGTAAGAGTTCTAGACCTGGGGAATCCACATTAGCAGGTGCAGATCTTGCATAGACATTAAAAATTACTATGTTCAACCCTAAGAGAAACTTAAGGCAAATCCCCATTAGATCTTAAGAATCCACAATTAATGAGGGCGAACAGGGGGAATAGCTCTTAACCAAAACCAGCAACCCCCCAAGAGGTATGACCAGATTTATGAGATGGTATGGCGCCTACATTATACAAAGTAAATCCATGGAGATACACCTTGTCTACAGCCTAAGTTTCTTGAAATGCACAGATGTCAAATTTCCCTATATAAGAACCACACTCAGTATCACAAAGTTTAGAATTTATACCAAGCAAGTTCCAGGATATCATGGTAAAATCGGCTTTTCGATTTCTGTTCTCTCGGTTCAATGAAAACGTTGTCGTACACTTCAGCTGGGTGTGATCAACTTAATTCACCCCTTCAGTTTCCCTGAAACACTCGGGGGCCAGTCCCCCCCCAGGGCCATCATATAAATAATGCTGGGTCATGTTATACGAGGGACCACACAGTCAATTGCACCTGGTTCCTCATTACTAATCGAACTGGTTGCTCCTTCCATCTCCCGCGAGCACTCAGAAGCCAAGCCCCACACCCCAAGCGCCACCATAAGGGCATTGCGTAGTCACATTACTCACGGACCCTTGCTACCGGTTCCACCTGATTCTGCATTGCTGGTTGAACTACCAACCTGAGAAATCAGTCAGTCTAGTATGTTGGGCCTCGACCCGACCACTTCCGCATCTGTTAGGGTACCCTGGGGGTTACAATAGGACCCAGAATGGTTGGATACTTCAGAGCCAGATAGAGAATGTAACCCAAGTCTGATGGTGGTTGGAAGAGGCCCAACCATGGAACCAGTGCTTAACTTTAAACTGATGAGTCCATCAACAAGCGCCTTGTCTTTAATCGTCACAGATATATAATCAAATTGTGAGGAGCCCAGCAGACAACGTTTAGCATAGACAATGTCAGATCTTATTACTGATAGGCATTTATGCTTGGTTTAAACCAAGTGAATGACCTTATTGACTAGGGATTTTACATCATCATGTGCTCCAGGGGCAAATTTAGGGACTCGGTGTGTAAGGCTACTGATATATGTATTGATACTATCATGAGAATGGTTTACATGTGGAACCCTCGCAGATGGCAATAGCCCTAGGTTGGTCCTAGTTGTAGACACAGGGACTTGGCTAGTCGGAGCAGGAATTAAGGCCACAACGTGAGGATACAAAGTAGGAACAGTGGTCATCGAGGGCTTGTCTAAATCAAGGTGGTCAGCAATTAAACTAGGATTCCCAGTAAAGGCATTTCCCACCTCAGCTAGAATTAGAGTTCACATTAAGCTGCAATTTCCCAAGATCATCAATTCATACAATGAGCTTCCCGACTAAAGCTTTCAACTCTTGCAAATCAAAGTGCTTAAGCCACCACCCTCTACACTGCCATCTGCAGGAGATATAACACTGGCATTAGTGGCTTGAGAGGAGATGTGAGCGGTGACCTGCTCAACGCCCAGAGATTAATTGAAGGCACACACTGGATTCATCCAACGGTGCAAAATTATTATGACAAGGAATATTGGGGAAATAGTAATTTTGGGGGAAGAGTGGTACATTCACAGTCCAAGATGGTCCATCAGATTTCACAATGGCAACAGGAGCATTAAGTCTGGGAGTAATCTCAGGAGTTCCTCCCCATTACAGTTATCGCCACACAGACTTGTGGCCAGTCTTAGCAATCAGGATCGACTCGGTCTTTTATATATAGACTCAACTTCTTCAATAAGGAGGTCTATATTTTCAAGGGCACAGTTAGCACCAGCACTTTTCCGAATTAAATGGATTTTTATTGGATTCCAACACCTTAAGTCTCACCATTGTAGAACTGTTACACCAGCTAACACTAGCAAGATGTCATAATTAGAAAGCCAACTTGCAGACAGTGGACGAAAAGCAGTGTAGACATAGAAGGATAATAAGTTTGTAACAATTAAACCAGTTGCTACCTTCCATTGGAAAGTAGGCTGGACCTTGGTCCAGAGGCTTATAGCATATGAAGGAGAGCGGGCTCTGTCCTGTCTCTTTCTGGCACTGCCTGACCTGTAGGTTTCCCGCTTCAGTAATTGTCACTGCGCTTTATAGCATTGCAGGGGCGTTGACATCCTCCTCCCCCTCGTGACCACTGCTGGCACCACCTGGTGCAAAGGATGATGGGGCTTAGAGTTCCCGCCGAACAGGTCTTCAATCTAAATATGGTCCCCGTGGCCCATCTCATTCAATCACATGGGTTCAATATTTTTTTCTATGATGGATACCCCCAAATCATTGTTAAACTTGAGCGAAATCCGAAGATTGCAGCACCACAACTTCAAGACTGCCTCTTCAATAGTTATACTTGAAAGAGTGCCAATCACTTAAAACTTAATAGTGGCAAGATAAAAACCCTTTATTCTATCAAGTTCCACGAATTTTTGAAGCTTTCATTCTGGCCAAGTACCTTGGTCCCCTAAAGCACCCCGGTAATAGAGGGGAACACTTTTAGTGAGGAAATAGATTCCTTTGGTCGGTCAAGTCACTTCTGTGGTAAAATCTTGCCTTTTCTAAAACACACTGAGACACGGGTGATTCTTTGTCCTTCTCAGAAAGTGCAGATTCTGAATGCTTTTGTGGATGCACGTCTTGATTAGTGCAAGACAATCAATCCGGACGTACCAGATTTTTTTATTCAATTGTTGCAATTTATTCTGAATTATGCTGCCAGACTAGAGTGTGTTTTACACTAAGGATCCCTATCAAACCAGCCTTACCTTCTTTGCACTGGTTCCCCGTAAAGAAGCAGATTCACTTAAAGTCCTTGTGCTCGGTGCACAGGGCAGTTATACCATTGATCGATGGTGTCTTCACCATAGCTTTAAATGCTACTCTACTGTTGATTTGAGATATGCAAATCAGCTACACTTGAAGATTGCCAAATTTCGGCTAAAAAAACTTTAGGTGGTAGACCCTTTTCGGCTGCAGCTGCATCAGGTGTAACTTGATGCCACTGCATTTACGTTGAATTTGATTTGCTGAGATTTAGGAAGCGAATGAAGACCAGGCTATTTTACCACGTTTAATAGTTACCACACCATCATCTTCATGCGTGTACCTTTGTACTGTACTTAGTTCTGGGCTCTCAGCAGCAACCCTTACTAGGGTGCATGCTTCGCTTTTTAAGTACCAAAATAAAAAAACAATATTATTTAATGAAATATTTAAATGTGATTCGCAGAACTCGAATATTTCTTGCTCACAAATTTAAAATGGACAAAATATACAATTTAAGTGCCCCTTTCAAGACCATTGACCTCTTTTTCTAACACTATTATGTCACAAACTACGAAATATTGACAAACATTTTAAGAAATGTATAGTAAATGAAGCTCTACTTTTATGCCAAGTTTAGCGTAAATCCAATGAGCAGATTTTGCTGTAGGAGTGTGTGGACTTGCTGAAATGGAAAAGGCCTATTTTTGTTTTTTAACACCCCCGTAATATTTGTATCTCCTACACCTACACAGACTAACAAGAACATTAAGAATGCATCTAAGTTTGGGACAAGCTTTGCTAGGGGTGTTCAAAACTTGGTGTAGGCTTGTCATAAAATAGAGCCAAATTGATAAGCAAACCCAAATGTTTGACCACAGCTTAAGTTCAGATCTTGCATAATGTTGAGTCTTATCAAAATACTCTACTACCACACTTAAAAAGTGAGAGTCTCTCCACACTGCTCAAGGTCAATATTGAAAATACTTCCTCCGTAGACTGATCAATACCCCCATCCAGCTTTCTACAAAGTAAAGAGTCCAACCGTTCTTCTCCAGTGAAAGTGATGCTGCAGTGAGTATCCTGTCCATAACTTCTGCTGCAACTACACCCGAAACCCTGCTCTGCACCACCATGATCAGTGTATGCATAACAATGAACTGCCCATAGTGGACTCCCACCTTGCATTAGAACCAACTCCTTGTTGCTTATAACTCAGGACTGATAAACCTGTTTGATAACGTTTTTTCTCTCTAGTTTCCTAGAACCTCATAGTGCCCCCTTGTCCATAGACAGACACGTACCAACATCTGATACTCAGGACAATCCTACACACACTAGCCCAAACTATCGACTCCTTTACAAAATTAAGGATGTTGGCATCACCTTATTAAGGAGTGATCCTACAATACTGGTGAAGCTCCAGAATGCCAGTTTTATAGTGAGAAACCTTAACCTACTCTATCATCCTCCTGTAGTCAGAAAATCAAAAAACGCAAGCAAAAGACTAAAAAGCACCACAATGAAAGCATATCTGTAGGCATGTACACACGTTTGATGATGGGAAATGCCCAGTCTGACTTATTCTTCCCTGATAACCTGAGATCAATCAGGGACACCAGAACTGAATAGGTTCAGAGTATCAGAGCCACCAGAAAACATACTACAAATTCTACTATAATTAAACAATCAAGATCTAGACCAAACACGGACCTCTATTTCCTTCACAAAGACCTACCAGGAACTTAAAACCAGCATGACAAAACCATCCTCATCTCTGCATCATCCTAGAACAGCACAGCCTCAATTCAATCACACCTTCGCTCGCGCCACCACTGAAAGACAACAAAAAGTTATTATTGACCCCAAATAAAAAGTTGCAAAGCTCCCATATGACTGCATAATTCCATAAGCGAAAGTCTCTCCTTGGCTTCTATTACAGCATTTCGTAAACCCCACCACTTAAAATTTAATTTTAATTTAAATTTAGGTTTTTCTAGAGCGCGTAGTCACCCACGAGTATCCCAGCGCTAAACCTCAGACTCCTAAGGGTTAAAAGTAGGGGATGTCGACGACTCAAGGGAAGAGTAGGGTTTTAAGGGACTTCCTGAACCGTAGGAGGTTTGGTTCTGCTCTGAGACTCGGGGGGAGCGCGTTCCATTTTTTTGCTGTATTGACTGAAAAACGGCGGCCACCTGCGCGGGCCTTCTTCACCCTGGGAATCATGAAAAGGTTACCATGTTCTGACCGAAGCGCTCTCGTAGGTCTGTAGGGTGTGATCCAGTTGTTGAGGATTGGGGGGCCTGCGTTGTGCAGTACCTTGTGGGCCAAGCAAAGGGCCTTGAAAGTTACTCTTTCCCTAATTGGGAGCCAGTGTAGCTTCCTCAGTGCAGGTTTGGCTGATGTTCTGGCTGGAGTATTCGTAAGTAGTCGGGCTGCGGCATTCTGGGTTTTTTGCAATGTTTGGAGAGTGGATTCTGGTGCTCCCAGGTAAATGGCGTTGCTGTAGTCCAGCCTGGATAAAATTAGGCCTTGGATCAGCAGAAGTCGGGACTGGAATGGGAGTAGGGGGAGCACCTTTCTGCATGATCTGAGTAGGCCATAGCAGATACCGGCCGTTTTTCTTGCCTGTGTTCTGAAGGTGAGATCTGTCTCCAACCACACTCCCAGACTCTTAACCTCCGTCTTGGGGGTGGGGGGTTCACCCATACAGGCGGGCCAGATGTTAGGGGGAAGGTTCATGGTTTTGTGTCCTAGGAGCAGGATCTCCGTTTTTGATCCATTTAATTTTAGGGCTGAGTCACTCATCCATTGATGGACATTGGAGAGGCAGTCATGGAGATTGGAAGGCTCTAGCTTGGGGTGGGATAGCGTCACCACCAGCTGAGTATCGTCAGCATAGCTGACTATGGTGACTCCAAATGGTGAGACCAGCTCCTCCAGTGGGGCCATGTACACGTTAAACAACGTGGGGCTTAGTGATGAGCCATGTGGCACACCACACCGGAGGGGGATGGAGGGGGAGCGGCTTTCACCTTCCCAGACTTGGAAGGAGCGTCGGGAGAGAAAGGACGTGAGCCATTTCAGCGCTCCGTCTTTCACTCCGATGTTATCTAGACGATGGGTTAGGACCTGGTGGCTGACCGTGTCGAAGGCCGCGCTCAGGTCTAGGAGGACCACTGCCACTGATCCTCCTGTATCGATGATTTCCCTGGTCTTCTCTACTGCTGCGAGGAGAGCGGTATCAGTGCCCTGACCTGGTCTAAAGCCTGTTTGTGAGTTTTTGAGGAGTTGGTTTGATTCTAGGAAGTGTGACAGCTTTTTATTCGCTAGTTTCTCGGCGACCTTACCTATCCAGGGGAGAAGTGAGATTGGTCTGTAATTGGAGAGATCCGCAGGGTCTAGTGATGGTTTCTTGAGAAGCCCTTTTACGACAGCCTCCTTCCAGCTTAAAGGGACTTCTCCTTGGGGTACCCATTCTGACTTACATGAATAGTTGAAACTCCTAGCTACTATGGTCAAGCCCCAAATGGAACCCTATCCTGCCATTAAACCTGGATTTATCAAAACACAGTCAGTAAAGATATATGCAGTGGGCACACACATCCTTCTCTGAGACATGCAACAGAGGGATGGTGTCTTTTTAGCCTACAATACGAAACTGCCTCGAGAGTTACACAACACTGTTTACTAATTATTTGGGTGCAGGGTCATGGACTAGCATTCCTGGAGGAACTCATTCAACAGCCAGTCTATCTGCAGGAATTCAGATCATGAGTGAATTCCACCTTTGAGTGAATATGCCGAACTCCAAATCTGTGAGACTACTTTGAAAACTTGCAGGTCTATTGAATCAATCAGACAGCAGGTCAAACCACACAGCTAGACAACTCCTTAATAGCCACAATATATCTCCCTCTGCAACACTCCACTACCATCACATCACACCAATACCTCTTTCAACAAACGTATATTACAATCAGAATCCTGGAGCATAAGAAGATCTTAAAATTTGGCCTTCAGACCAAAGGGTCTAACTTTCCCATGGGTCTGTGCATAGACACATGCCTTAACAATTCCTCCCAACATTTGGCATGAACGTCACAAATATGATACATTTCCCTTTTACAAGGAGATATTTTCCACCCGCAGAGATACATCATCACTCTCCACCTAAAAACAATCAATAGTGGAGCTGAACACTAGGGGATGTTATGCAAAATTACTGGCAAATCTATGACCTAATTATCGTCATCAAATAACAGAAACCGAGTCCTAAGGAACAACACAAAAACATGTGGATCCAAGCCATATCCTAAATGATTTCCAGGTCAGATCTTAGACTTCAAGTGGTACTTAATAAATTCGACCAACATCAAAAAAAGGTTTATTGCTCTCTATGAACAACGACAAGAACACAGCTATCTATGCGGCCTAAAACATGGTGGACAATTGAATGTTGTAGACTAGGTTGGGCATGTCCAGACTGACAAAGAAAGATCCAATTATCCCTCGCCAAACACAGCAAAGGAATTTGGACTTGGTGAGTGCGGTCAGTACAAACACTATTGTGCAGCATTCCACAATGGTCAGCTCTTCCCTGCCTACTGATCAACAATGGAACCCACATTCTAGCACAACTTCTTGATTAGTACCTTCTGAATTTCCATTTGCAAGCAGTTGGCATTCAAATCCACAACCCGCCAACAGCACCTTATGTCTGAACCACATTGCACTGAATGAAATAAAGCTTTCTCTGTAAGAACAAAGTGAAAGCCGAGATTCTGGGGATGGATAAAGCGCGCCCAACTTACAGCCCTTCGCCTGGGAATTATGCCTTGGAAAAACATTTACCTCAATTAAAGCTCGGAACCTGGGGAATTCTCTTAGACTCAGACAGAGCTCATGTTTGCTCTCACAGGTGAATAATATTGGCCAAAAACATCAAAAATTTGTAATTTTTACTAAGAAAAGTCCTCTCATTACTTTAAACTAACCAGCATGTGGCACTTATGAGCGCTCTTGCTACAACACACCAACTAATATAACATCATTTACACAGGCTTTCCTAGGGCAATTCACTAGAGGTTACAAAGCCAGGTGGGTCCAGAATGCAGAACCCACTCACTTAAAGATCATCAAATGCTCCTACTAAGCTTAAGGATTAAATTCAAGGTCTCTAATATACACAAAACCTGCAGTGACAACGCCCTAAAATATCAGTAGTAAATAGTTTTACATTAAGCACCAACCAGGAACTGGAATCTGTGCTCAACAACGGTACACTTAACCCCTTCAGTGCCCGCCCCTTTCCCCGCCCTGTGCCGGCCGTTGTATTAGCGGGCGGGGTTTATGACGAGCTGGTCTCGTCATGGGCACAGCGCGACCGCGGCCCATGACGAGACCAGCTCGTCACGGGCATTGAAGAGGTTAACCAACAAACCT
The DNA here is from genome assembly GCF_964204655.1 of Triturus cristatus. Taxonomy (NCBI): domain Eukaryota; kingdom Metazoa; phylum Chordata; class Amphibia; order Caudata; family Salamandridae; genus Triturus; species Triturus cristatus. The sequence goes on from NC_140595.1 coordinate 113,731,130, forward strand.
TATGCTGTAGAATACTATGGCACAGCCCTGGGGGTCAGGAGCCCACAGAGTGGGATACTCTGATCTCAAACATAAGAGCCGAAACAAACTACAATTCCAGAACCAACCTACTAACCAACTGTTATGCACTAGCCATTAAACTTCTTGGTAATGAGAGAGTCGCAACTAAAGAACAGCCAATAAGCTTCACACCATGGCAGGCAGTCTCCAACCTCCCTCTCACAAGCTTGATGTAGGCGTTTCGATCAAAAACCTCCATCGCTCTGTGGAAAATGAAAGGCAATAAGCAACACTTTAAATATTTATAGTTTAGTGTAAGCATCTTTGACATGTCAACTTATTAAAGTGCATATCTGTAGTTTTATAATTGCCAGAACAAGTAAATAAAATCAGTTCAGTTGGTCTCCTGTGAGTGCTCCATGGCACGTTAATGAGGAAGTGAGCGAGCTGTAAGAGCTTGGCAGTGATTATCATTTCAATCTGATGAACTCTCATTATCTCCATACACTTGTTTATCATGATCCCTGTGCTACATGTGTTAGTGTCACGCGAGTCATGGGCAGCCACATGCACTTAAGACTTACTAGGCACCATCAGCAAGGACTCTTGATTCCCAGCAATTTTTGTAATCCATTGAAATGGAACTTCCGGAAAAAATCACAAAAATCAGTCTTAAAAGCTCCCTTCCATCTCTATCGTTCATATATCAAATCTTACCTCAGCTATTAGTCAACCTCCTCACTACAGCTATCCACAAAGCATTCGTTAACTCAGACCTTAAACCATTCGCCATTCCCCTAGTAACTATCTCTTATGCCACCTTCATGTGTATCGGACAAAATAGATTTTCTGAGCTCGCCCTTTAGTTCACATTTTCGACGAAAGTAGAAATGATGCACGTCAATTCCACGTGATTCTGTCCACCGTGAAATCTTTACGTTATACTTTTAAAATACTGTTCTTTTTTTTTAAACATATTTTTATTGGCATTTATAGTCTACAATAACAATATGCGGTAGGATACATTTCGGTTGGATTGCATTTCTCGCATTTTACATCGTGGTACATTGCTATCCACACATTAATTAGACGGATATCCTGTCAATATTAAGGTCTTAAGTCAAGTGATTGCTATATAGAACTGGCGCGGGACTATTATCATTTTGGCTAGAGCCACACGGCCGATCGGGGCTAACGGGAGGCTCCTCCAGAATCTGACCGCTGACCTGATGCCGGCCAGTGCCCTACGGTGATTGCCTTAAAATATGTCGGTCGGGGAGTAGTAGACACGGGTCCCAAGGTAACAGGGGGCCTCCGCGATACTTTAAAAATACTGTTGACTGTGTTTTACGTTCTTATTTCACTCCGCATGTTTCTATTAATGCTTTTTAAATGTTTCTTAATATTATACACCTATTCTTTTTTGGGTCTCGATTAGACCACGCACGCGCTGTCTCCAAGACATTTTGTTTACGAACAGTGAGCATGGATGCTGCCCATTACTTACCAGTGGTTGGCTTCATGCCACTCTCAAATGCTTGCATCCTTGCTGGTCAGCGCCACTTCCTCTACCTTAGTGTGGCTCGCCCCTGGAGCATGACCCAAGTACTTGAGTCCTTCCACTGCTGCCACTTTTTGGAGCTATTCTTTTCTTTTTGTTAAAAATTCTGCCTAGTGCATCTTTTGTCGCTAGATCCGTTCAGTACTTCGCACCGTCCCGCTGCTCTCTCCCAGCCCCCTTTGTCAGTGTTTACTTTTTCCTCCCGCCTGTTTTCCATGTTGTCTCTCCCTCCTGTTCTCATGTTAGCCCCCCCACCCACCATAACAAAACAAGCATTGGCATAGCCAATAGGTCTCGCTTTTGGGACCTTATAAGTATTTATTTATGCAGCACAATATCCTTGGTGCAACAACATAACCTGTTGCATGGCTAAACACTTATAAGGTCCCAAAGGCGAGACCTATTGGCTATGCCAATGTTCGTTTCTCTGAGCTCCAAGTATATGCAATTCATTGCTGTAGTGCATTACTTCCTAGACAGCACCATGCTAGTCCATAAAAGACCACGGATATCACGGTAAGCACAGAGGTCATTATTACATTACCTCATAGTCTTTAGCTCAAATGGTTGAGTACTCTGTTGGATCTTAATGGTCTGACAATTCTTTTTAGGTCGACCCTACCTGATAGCACAAGCTGTCTAGTTGCAAAAGACCTACTGAGAACTTTCATGGGTTGGCTTTATTGTAAGCCTACGTTTGCTTGCTTCCTTCCTATTTGATGGCTCTTTTGTTTGTCCCTGCCTTGCAACATAGCCTCTTTACAATCCTTTTGAATGCCAGACCCGTATCCTTCCACTGCTCACGTTTAAGGAACTACTTTTTTTCTTTTTCATTAAGCACTCCACGAAAGGTAATGTATTTTCTCACACTCTCCCAAGTGCTATGGTGCTCCCCATCCCTCCAAGCTTGTCTGTAGAAGCATAGTGTTAGAGTTGGCATCTTTTGGCGTGTTTACCCTGAGTTTTTGCTTTCTGACCTCCCGGTTTGGACTTTGTTTTTGCTGGTGTAGCGTATCTGCGCACTTTTCGCACTGCTGATCAGTGGTAAAGTGCATGTGGTAAATTGTGTTATGGATTGGTGTTTCCATGATTGGATATTTGATTTACTTGTTAGTCCCTAGTAAAGTGCAGTGAGTGCGCCAGGGCCGGTAAATCAAATGCTACTAGGGGGCCGGCAGCACTGATTGTGCCACCCACGTGAGTAGCCCTGAAAAGGTACCTCAGACCTGCCATTGCAGAGTCTGTGCGCAGTTTGTAACTGCCATGTCGACTTGGCCAGTGCCCACACTTGCCAGTCCCTAACCTTCCCTTTTCTTACATGTCAGGCACCCCTAAGGTAGGCCCAAGGTACCCCTGTGGGCAGTGTGCAGTGTATGTGAAAGGTAGGACATGCCCTGGTGTGTGTGGTATGTCCTGATAGTGAATTACAGCCAATTTCGTTTTTCACTATTGCAAGGCTACCTGTTCCCCATAGGACAGAATGGGAAGTTTGTTTATAACATCTTCTAGACAAAACTGGCCCGGGCAATTTGGTAGGAAAATAAAGTTTAGTATGCCTGCACTTAGAATCTAAAGATGCATCTTTTAGTGAAGGTGATTTTTACATTCTGTGTTTGAAAATACCACTTTTAGAAAGTAGGTATTTTCTTGCTCAGTCATCCCGTGTCCCTCTGCTGGAATGTGGATTGCCTGTCTGGGTTTTGGATGACAGAAGGCTGGGGAGAAGGAGTGGCTCCAGATAGTCTTGGTAGGTCAGGAAAGGGCTGAAAGACCTGGGTTGGTAAGGGGGAGGAGATTTCCTTGCACCTCAAAGGGCCTGCCTGGTCTGCCTCTGACAATGCCGTCTCCACCTCCTGCCAGGAAATCACACCAGAGAAGGCAGAACTGGTTCTGGCTGGGCACACACACTCTCTGCCTAAGAGATCAAAGGATTTGGGGATATAAATATTGGGACCCAGACCCCTGAACTTTAGAACTCTTTTGGATCAAGCAGACTACCAAGAAGAAGAGCCAGAGAAGCTGTGAGGAGGAACTACCACTTTTCTGTATGGACCTGCAGTGGCTGCTTCTGTCTTGGGCATTGCAAGGACTGGACTGAACTTTCTGCAATCACTTTTGAGAGGTTCTCCAAGGGCTTGAGGTAGAGCTTGCCCCCTGTTCAAGATGTCTCAGGAACTACAAAGACTTCAAGCTCTTCTGCCCTCAGCACTGGGGACTGTGTGTTTTGTGCTGCAACAGAAGAAAAGCAACTCGACAATGTCTATGACGCCGCTGCCGATTCCGTGTCTTGAAGGCACCGCAAAGGGCACCGCCGCAACACGACCCTGGTCTTACCGACGCCTGCTGACGCTGCCACCGAGCCGCTGCTTGCACCGCGACCTGTGGGCACCGCACTCCGCACCGACTTCGCTTCACGACGACACCATGGCACTTGCTGAGGGCATCGCCTCAATGCCGCACAGCGACCCTGGTCTCACCGACGACGCTTGCTGATGCCGCCACCAAGCCACTGCTCGCACCCCGACCTGTGGGCACCGCACTCCACACCGCCTCGCTTCACGACGACGCTTTGGCATCCCCGATGACGCTCCACGCCGAAATAGACGCCGCTGCTTTCAATGTGGTGCGAGGGCACTGCTTGTAAAGTTACACGACGCACCGCCCTCATACCGCACCGCAGCCTTGGCCTGCCGGCGCCATCGACTCCAGTTCGTCAGCCGACGACAGCGCTTCAGCAATGACGACGCTGCTTGCACCGTGACCTGCCAGCACCGTGATGAGCACCGCCTTCATCTCGCACCGTGACCCTGGTCTCACAGACGCCATCTGACGCCGTCACCGAGCCGCTGCTCGAACCGCGACCTGAGGGCACCGCACGCCGCACTTCGCACCGCAACACCCGACGCCTGCCGATGCCAGTGCTCTCGACTCCATCAGAGAGGAGACCAACCTGCAATGTGTGTGACTTTGAGGGCCCAGACGACTCCTGCACCGACGTCCGGAACAGACGCCTGCTGACGCCATGTTTTCAGAAGCTCAACGAGAGGTCATCGGCACCCTGCATTTCTAAAGGTACTGTTTGCGGGTCTTCCCGACACCATAGCTGGCCTGCGACGCCGCGGTCAGCCAGAACTGTTTGGATTTGTTTGCTCACGACGCCGTGATAGCCCCGGACGGAGCTATCGACATCAAAGACTGTTTTTCAAGCGTATTTTGATAACTGAGGATTTCAAGTACTGTATTGTGGATTTTTATCGTTTTTGGTCTTGTCTTAAGTATATAAAATATTGGATATTTTTCTAAACTGGTGTGGTGTCCTTTTGTAGTGCTTACACTGTATTACTATTGGTTATGTGCAAATGCTTTACACACTGCCTCTAAGATAAGCCTGACTGCTCGTGCCAAGCTACCAAGGGAGTGAGCAGGCATTATTTTAGGAGTGTAACTCCCTTACCCTGACTAGGAAGAAGGGTTCCTATTTGGACAAAGGTGCACAAGCCTTTGCCAACTAGAGACCCCCATTTCTAACCCACAGAAACAGAAATATTTTTAACAGGGTATGGCAAAAAGCAGACTTTCAAGGCCGATTCTTGTTTTATCATCTGCATTCCACATATTGAATGAACGCACAAGCTTTGGAACACAAAGACTTTTGTGGCGCTGAGGTTAGGGCCATCTGCTGTACTCACACTGGTTGTCTGAAGGAAAAGTGTACTCTGCATGAGACTTCCGGAGGCCCATAAATCTCTTCTCTGGGCTACTAGACCTTAGTAAGTGTTTCTATTTTCATTCTGATACTTTAATATTACATTTACAATCTGTTCAGTGTTCAGGGTGAAAAGTATTAGAAAAATAATCTGTGCCATTTATAAAGATTAAAACCCTGAATTCAATGTACAGCTTTGAGATACCAAAGATATACGTTTGTTTTTCCTCCATTATTTTGATATGATTTTTTCATTTTTTTTTTTTTTTAAACAATACAAACATGTGTAAAGACAACAGCTTGGCACTTGTATTTTAAAGGCAAGAACTATTGGCTTTGCCAATGCTTAAGGAATGGTTTTGAGAAGGTTGACAAACCACAATCCACAGTGTTTTTCCCATAACAGAAAAATTAAAAATGTTGCTGTTACACAGAGATTACACCTTTTAGACAGTTATTCCTATTACGTTTTACACGTCCTAAAAGCTCTGACGTGTACACGCTACTCATTTTGGTTTGACAACGTCACTGTTAGAGTAGATTTATTCTGAAAACTAGGTGACACATAAAAAAACCTTCAACTTCGCGAACAAAAAAAGGTCTAGTGTCTAATGTGTTTGACAGAGGCTGCATTCAATCGAAACTTTTTGATGAGGACAAAAAGTTCTGCTTTAATTAGCAATTAAAGAAAATGAATAGATATTCTAAATTGCACAGATTTATTCATCTATAAGACATTTTACACCAGCAGGTCATCAAGACTACTGGTGTGTTTCTGCAAAGTGTCTGGTACATGTACAATGCATGAAAGAAATTAAATTGGTCTGGAATCTTGCAGATGTTCATTCGAAATCGAAGTCTTCCAGGCAGCAGACTATTACACAGTGAACTAGAAAGAATTATAACATTCTCTGACAGAAAAAGCATGGAAACAAATTCAAAGCACAGAAAGCGACTAATAAAAACTCAAGGTTTTGAAGACCTCTCTTCCAGGAGAGTTACCAGGTCAACCAAGCATTCTTCAGAAGCCTTGACAGACGTGATATGGTCCAATAAATATTAGAAGTTTGGAATGTTGAGAGCTTCACTGAAGACAACTGAGTAGCTCCGGGCTTATAATGGCTGCGGAGCTCCAATATTTGTTTTCAGGTTTTTTCCTTTTTAATTTAGAACATTCTACCCTTAGTGGGAGGAATGTACTAATATCCCTATAGCCCTTCTGCCTAGAGCTATACCGGTTGTTAAAGGCCCTCTCCCTCGTTACAGGCCCTAGCCTACGGTTTGGGCCTATAACTCTGGTTCAGGGCCTATAAAAACAGGTATAGCCTTCAACAGTGAGCTATATTAAATTACAGACTGGAATTCAATTACAAAACCAGTCCTGGCATCCACTATCCTTTTTCAATCCAAATAACAGACTCACATGTCCACCGCTCAAATTAATTTAATATTTCCGTATACTCATTTACCAATAATCCTTCTTGGGTCGTGGGGTAGCTTGCTACTCAACAAAAAGCACTTCAACGCCTCATCAGGGGTAGCAAGCTATAAATGCAATCACAATTACAATCGTAGTGCTGAAAAGGGAAGAAAGAAAGGAGCGCAATCGCCTGTTTCACATAAAAATCTAGAAATATCATCTCTGGAAGGAAAGGAACAAAGGAACACATTAAAAGACAATATCGCTCTAAAATAAATGGAGCCAATAACCAATTGGCTCGTTTAGGAGATACAAAACTGGGAAAGTTACTTTTCCTACTACTTCTCTGTGGCTAAGGATATAAAAGGTTTACAAGAGGCAATAGAAACAGTTTCATACAGAGCAAATTTGGCCCAAGGGAGTGCTTTACATGAGCACAAGTTACGCTGCATAATGTCGGATTTATATATATATGTATAGTTTTAGGCACAGTGAGATTAAGGGATTTGACCAAAATCATACAATGACGGTCTGACGGCGGTACTCTAGCCCGGTCATTAAACAATATGTGTGTCTAGTGGTTGCAGATGGTAGACTACATATGCTTTGGGAGTTGCTAGAGAGTAGCATATGGAAAGCTGTCACAGACCATCATAGTAAGGAAACAGCTGAATGTTCTTCATGCTTCCAAGGAGAAAACGATCATTAATTGCATGGGCGAAAGGGAGACTCACATCTTACACTGTCAAGAGACCTCTAATTTCCTTAAGCGAACTAGGGCTAATTGGGTTAAGGAAACGTGAGTACATAAAAGGAGAGCAACTAGCAATCAACTCCCATTTATTGCTGTGTTATAGTTTTTTCAGTCGCACACAAATCCGCCGCGGGGAGAAAGTTCTATGCTTCACAAGAGAGGTTCTGTGCCTGCCCTGCAGCCCATAAGTACCATTATCCTGGAAGAAGGGTAATGGGCCATACCAGTACACCCTTCATGATACCAATACACTCTTCATGATCTGCTCTCAGGAGAGTGTTCATCCGTTCGATAAATCAAGTGTAGTGAAAACGATTCCTTTATAACAACTCAAAACACTTCATAAAAGCATCTAAGTCCAGAAGTAAAAATCCAGCATTTCAGGTCCTAATCAAGAGGAATGGGAAACCTGCGTCAAAAGTCTAAATCTAGAAGTGTGCTACAGACTTCTATTTCCAGGAGTGTTAGAAGCAACTTTAAAAGAAGCTCTCAATTGTGCTGCGCATTGTACTGGAACTTCCCAATCAATTTGATTCCTATGAAATGAGGTGGGAACTCCATTCAGTCTTGCACAAAGACGCAAGAAACAATACAAATATATCATGAAATATAGCTACATTTCTGAATTTAAAAAAGCCAAAAATTGGCAAGCTTTCTCCCAATCGTCATAAAAGTAAACGTCACAACAGGTCTCAAAGGGGCACTGGCAGAGGAAACATACCTGCGAGTTAGTGACAACAGAAGGGAAGGTCTACATGTTTCAGCCTATTGACCCTAAAAAGGTGCTGTGGCTTTCACCAGGACCTCCAACTGCTATTGCTTATTATAAATACTTGTCCACAGTCATTAAAATAATAGTGTGAACCAATGTGAAAGTAGAACGAAAAAAGATATTAACAAAACCAGTGATCCTTAATCTTCTCTGGCGATTCATTGGTCATGCCCGTATTTTACGGATAATTAACCACACCTTAACCCGGCATGCAGCTCAGGGAGGGGGCACCGCTCTCGTAGTCAGTACTCGGGCGCCGTAGTCTGCAGCCGGATTATTATGATTAGCAGTAGCAGTTAGAGGTCCTGACTAAAGCCACAACACCTTTTTAGGGTCAGTAGGCTGAAACATGTAGACCTTCCCTTCTGTTGTCACTAACTCGCAGGTATAAGTTACCCCTGCCAGTGGTCGGTTTTTAATCCTGGCCCCAGGACGTACTAATATAAATAAATTTCGTACCTGGTAGGTAGTTTTAGATTCACTTCCCACACAATTTTTTCTTTGCGTTACGCCCTTCACCAAACCAAGTTTAGAACTTCTCATTGCAGGATTTAGTATATCCTAAAATTAGGAATAAAACATCCCTGAGCTCCTCCCTCTTAGAGAGGGGGTTGTAGCCCATGGCGGGACTAGGTTTTCTTGTCACGAGGAGAATCCCAATGATGAAGCATACCACCTATGGTGGGTGAGGGATTTCGTCCTAATAAAGGGACTCCCCAAGGGGTGTAGGATACTACATCTGGATGTGTTTATTCTTCCTTTGTTTATTTGTGCAGACCCGAGGGATCCATAGTGTTTTGTTATTGGATTGGGGAACCAACCCTTGCTGGTCTTAAAACATTTTCTCCTCGGACCCTTCCTTCCTATTGTTGTGTTAAGATCCTTCATCACAGGCCACCTCACCCCCCCGCCACCACCCCCCGGTAAGATGGTACTATCAGGTCAGACTCAACCTCACAATTGTTGAGGGAGTTCTCAAGATATAACAATCTGGATAAAGTTTTGGGGATCCAGTTATAATCTAATAATATCTTAAGGTATACCACAAGGATTGCCTTTATTGGGTGGTACCTCAGGTATAAATACAAACAGTATAAAGTATAGTTAGTGGATGCTATTGGGTACTGTCTCACACATCACTCTGGTTTGCCAACATGTTTCCGTCTCTTATTAGCCATGAACTGCTCTAGGGCATACTACAGGGCTGTAGAAGGATCCCTAACGTATATTTTTGTAAAGAATCGAAGGCAAGGTCATACCTTTCCTTTTGTGTGTATATATAGTACTGCACCTAGGGTAAAACGCCATATAGTTAAACAAACATTCATATATGACAACCACTCCAATAGTAGCAGTAGAAACCATAAAACATTCATATAGTGGCACACATGATGGTCGTGACACAGCAAAGGCAAACACACACCATGCACAACAAAGTGTTCAAATATACACATGAAGCATACATGCAGCATTTCATGAGTGCAGTATTACCTTAGCCTATTTGGGTTGTCTCTGCACTTCCTGGTCTGGGCAGGGGTGTTTACTCCTGTAGTCACACAGTGCGAAAAATGTGTAAAATTCATGGGAGGTACAACATTAAATAGGTTGATTTAAGAGTAACCTGTCGTACCTCGTAATGGAGAGACACACTGTCATGCAACCTTAGTTCAGTTCAGACATTCCTTTCCAAAGAGGAAACCATTGTCATCGCTGAGAAAAGGAGAGGGCACACACTCATTCATTCTTTAATAGGACATTCCATTGTTCTATGAGATGGTGGCTCCAGAGATTCAATCGGCCCCATGTTACTTACTTCATCAAGGAGATAAACCCATAGTCCATCTATCCGGTCCCTATTCTCAGCCTGTAGATATTTGCTACTCACAAAAGCTCAAACACATAAACCTGGTGGCCACCATGTTCTTGTGGGTGTGTTATTCTGGGCGGCAACGCGGTGAATGAAGCCTCAATTTCTTCCCATTGGATAACTTTCCATTTGCACACACATACAGTTTTACTGCGCAACAACTATAATGTGTGGAAATGTCATCACCTAGTGCATTGATGTTTCTTTATTGTTCAAATATAAACGGTTCACAGAAAAACAGGGAATTTCAGCCAACGCTGGAGAACTTCATCAGGGCTTCTCAGGGGAATACCCTTCTTGAAGGAGAGAACATGTAAGCTCTCATAGATTGCATGGACACAATAATGTTGTACAATGGACCTGAATGAAAAACAGCAGTATTCCAACTGTAATTGTACTCCTGGGCTTATGTGAGGAGATCAAAAACGAGTATCTTCCATCAACAAGGTTATGACCATTCGATATTCAGCGATAATACCTGGAGTCGTCTGAAATAATTGTTGTTACGCGAGAGTTGCTAGCAGATTAATTTAATTCGAACAAGGATTCCTCGTTTGGATGCCCTATAACAGAAAGGTGTCTTCATCGGGTTGATGTTGGGATCTGCCACCTTCCATTATACAGAGCGGGTGTTGATATCACTTTTTAAAGCAACGTGGACAGTGGCAGTTATCCGATTATCCCGTCGAATATAGAATGGTCATAACCTTGTTGATGGAAGATACTCTTTTTTGTTTCTCTTGCTGCTAGTGCATTGATGTATTTTGATGATATTCAAGCACTTAATTTCACCACACTTCAGAATTACAGAAAAATTTGCTGAATTTGTATTTTCCTATTTCTGATATATATTCCGAAATATCAGCACAGTTTAGTTTTGTTAGAAAATAACCTTCTGTTTCACAGCAAAATTGCCAGACAACTTCTCTCACTTTGAAGGCAGAGAAAGAAAAGTAAACACCAAGCTCTCTTGGAATAAGATTTAAAGAACTGTTTACAGAAAGCAAGTTTGTGAAAGGATACAGTAGACAGGGTATGCTTCACCAGGTAAACGAAATCAAGCTGGACAGCCTTAAACAAATAAAGCCATCAAACAGAAAGTCAGCAACTGTGAATTATAAACCATAAAGCTAATAGTAAGCAATGGAATAAATGCATTCCCAGGGAAGCTTTCAGAATGCCTAGAATAAGTCCTTAGCAAACCAAACAGCTGCGCTGTCTGGTAGGCTTCGACCTAACATATATATGGAACAGCCCATGTATTCAAGGGGGGACTGTAGTGAGTAAGAGTGACACAATCAATATGTGTAAAAGTGTCCTAAGAGGCTAGGATCGGTGCAGCCATGAATACCTGTTCAGACCAAAGACACAGCGATTCTCCCTGTAACCTAGCTACCACCTTGCACACCGTTCAGCAGCCAGGTTCTTACACAGACCTGAAGCCTGAGACGTTGAGACACGACTGGAGAGAGGGCACCTGGGTCATCCCTGCTATTACATTTAAAACACACGTAAACAATCACTGTTCAGAGCCAGCCTTACATTTAATATAATAAAATGACTTCAATAATAATAGCCATTAGGAGGCACACAAGAAAGGCTGAGAGGCCCGCTGCATTATGTGTAGCCCACTTTACCAGGCAGGCTGCGGCCACAGCAAAAGGCTCCCGCTAAGTAGAAGGGCTCAAGTCTGAGCAGAGTGGAGACGTGCAGAGCAGAGGCACTGCCCCACAAATAGTGTAATGTTCTAAGAAGAACGCAGCTAACGTCCCGAGATGCCCTCAGTGCCACCTCACATGGTGAGATGTGTCGGTAGCCTCAAGAAGATTTCTTTTCTGAGGGACAGAGAGAGTAAACTCAGCTGAATAGTGGAATATCACATACATTTCAATGTTCAGTGAGGAGGTACCCAGACGAGACGTGTGCTCCGATTCATGGCTCCAATAACCACACTTCACAAGAAATAAGACATATGTACGAACCAGTGTCTTCATTCTCACAACCCAATCCCACAGTGTCATTCTCACCACCTACCACTGTATCTTCATTCTCACCACCTAACACCACAGTGTCATTCTCACCACCTAACACCACAGTATCTTAATTCTTACAACCTTACTCCACAGTGTCTTCATTCTCACAACCCAATACCACAGTGTCATTCTCACCACCTACCACAGTATCTTCATTCTCACCACCTAACACCACAGTGTCATTCTCACCACCTAACACCACAGTATCTTAATTCTTACAACCTTACTCCACAGTGTCTTCATACTCACAACCCAATACCACAGTGTCTTCATTCTCACAACCCCATAGCACAGTATCTTCATTCTCCTCACCTAAAACCATAGTGTCTTCATTCTCAACACCTTACAACACAGTGTCCTCATTGACACAGCCTAACACCTTGAACCAAGGAACAAAAGGTAAACTTCAGCAGGCAATAACACTATAGAGCAGCTGGTGGACCAAAGAGGCTCTGGTGATACTTATAAACCATTCAATATTAAACCATTCTTGTGGTTAATAAGATCACAAGGAGGCATCTGGATGGCACTGTAGATCTAGGTACTTTTTAGGTCTCGACTAGGCAGCGCGCTCGCGCTGTCTCTGAGACATGCTGTACTCAGGTATGTACTCGAAGCTCCGCCCACTCCATCGTTTTTTTTTTGTAATTGGCTGCTGTCAATGTCCTTTGAATTTTTATTTGATTTGTTAATAGGCTTATTAGTCCCTACGTAGTACCTCCCTGTCTTCTGCTGTTTCCTCCCAGAAGGACTGGCCCTTTTATATGTGTTGGTACTTAGTATGCTTTATTTACAGTCTGTCATCACTATTTTCTTACATGCCTTTTGCCTGCCTGCTGCTGAAGGCAGGATACATCTCCCGCAAAGTAATATTTTTTTTTTTTGTTTTAAGGAAGCATGCTTGGACTTTAGCAATGGCAGCTGCGCAACTTTTGTTTTGTGCGCAATTCGCCTAACGCTATTGTTTTTTGTGTTTGGTAGCAAAAGCATGCCTTTCGTCTTTCTCTTCGTCTCTGTAAGCATCGCTCCACTCCAGTGAAAGGCACGGCTCGCCAAACTCTATTTTTTCAATATTTTACGCTTTGAATAAGTAGCGCTGCACTGGCGGCATGCTAAGAGCATAAAATATTGAAAAAAGAGTTTGGAAGCCACACCTTTCTTTTATTGGGTGACGCTCAACAAACTATTGGGCATTCCACTAGTCCCGCCTCACCCCACTCCAGCGAAAGGCACAGCTTGCCAAACTATTTTTTCAATATTTTAGGTTTTTAATAAGCAGCACAGCACAGGCGGCATGCTGAGCTGATTACTAAAAGTATAGAATAGCGAAAAAAAAGTTTGGTGAGCAGCACCTTCATTTTCTTCTGCGCCGCTCAACAAACTCTGTTGGACATTCTGCAAGCCCCACCTCACAACATCCAACTTAGCAGAATTCTATTAAAATCTTCGGGCTCCTGTCTTTGTTTATTTTCACGAATTAGTCACTCCCTGCCACCAGGTTCTGTGGAATGCAATAGATCTCGCATTTGCAGGAGTTTAACCTATCATGGCAGCACCGGCATTTTTTGTTTCCTGCCTCCTGTTTGCATGCTCTGTGGTCAACCTGATGTTTTCTCACGATATGAGTGCCGAACAGGAGAAAGCACTAGCGGCCGGTCAAGATAAGGTATTTTTCTATTTATTTATTTTATTATTTATTTTTTGCAGCCTACTCTAGCATGCATGGTTTTCAGTATAAGCATTTACTATGCAATCGGTCTCATATCAGTTAAATGCAGACCTATTGGCTTTGCAACTGGAAAAGTAATAAGGTGAGCAAACATTTTTTTAATATGTATTCAATTTATTTTTTATTAACTTTTGTAGTAATGCACAACAATGAAACAGCCAGCCAAAGCAACAATCGCACCTCCCTCCTTATCACCACTTTATTTGGATAAACAACATGAAAAGAAACATTGCGTGCACCACCACTGCACCTGCTGTTTTAAGAGATGCGACCTCCACAGGTTGGAAAAGTTCAACAAATATCCGTGGAGTGCACGGCACAACTAGTGCTCACAAGTGTTAGTCCAATCTCGTAGTATGTCGTCAAAGGCAATCTTTATTTTTCTTATGAATGAAACTGAACAGCCAACGCGTTTCGATCACTACATGTGAACTTCATCAGGGCTTGAGTAATGATCTTCAAGGTATATAGATTATCGCTGTGGCACATCATTACTCAAGCCCTGATGAAGCTCACATGTAGTGAATGAAACGTTGGCTGTTCAGTTCCATTCATGAGAAAAATAAAGATTGCCTTTGATGACATACTACGAGATTCGACTAACATTGGTGAAAACTAGTTGTGCAGTGCACTCCACGTATATTTGTTGAACTTTTGTAGTAACGGTGGCATGTCGCGCGGCGTGCCACCATTGTTACAATAGTAAATAAATACATTTTAAAAAGTTGTTTTGCCACCGTATTACTTTTACGTTTCCAAAGCCAATAGCTCTGCATTTAACTAATGCGAGACCAATTGCATTGCAAATGCTTGTCATGTACTTATTGTTGACCATTAATAGTTTGAAAGTCTGCATAACAATAACCAGGTTTGAAACGAAGAAGTCAGCTATAAGTCTGGACACACATCATCAAAGTACTGGTCAAAGTAGATGGCAGAGTAAAGGTGGGTTGTTCCGTTCTACACTCCCATGTCAATGCACCTGCCTGCACCAATTATTAAAATTATTCATACACTAAATTAAATTTAAAAAAAAGAGAAAAAAAAAACTGGTGAAGGGTTTTTACCTAGAGATGCTGCTGCCTGACAGAGTGACCTTTGCGACAGGCCAAAGAAACCCACAGATGATTGGGTTTTCTCTGCATGAGTCATGGTAGTGGTCAGCCTTCTGGCCCTCCATCCAAACTGCATCAGTTGTGTAGCTGTAATCCAGTGGTCTTCAAACGTTAGTGCTTTGCAGCCCACGTGTAAAATAATTTCATCTGGGCACCCCAGAAAATAACATTTTTCACAACTATTTTACAAAATTTACAGCTCTTGACATAATAATACTAACACTGCAGTTGTTCTGAGTTATCCTTTTTAAAAATGCAATCAAATACACCATTGCCAATATGGGTCTTCATAAAGTGAAAACGTATCCACAATGTGATGATTCCTTATAAGAAATGGCGGAGGGTCATTGCGGATTATTTATAGTCCCCCCCTCCTCCGACACCTACTCCCAAGCCAGGATATGAGTGACAAAAGAGGTTACTGATGGCCCATACCAGAGTGGCTGACTGCCTCATTTGTTTTCACTAACAAAGCACTGTTCTCACCATGATGCTCCTCTAAGCCAGGGCATGGCGTCCTCTTTTCACCCACCCCTGAGATCAATTCAGGCCGCACTAGAGGGGCACGGCCCCAGTTTCAAGGGCTCTGGACTGGTGTAGATATTAGCTGGGGTTTTGATGGCTCCTGCGCCACATGGGGTGGTTCCTGTGTGCTAGTTCAGTGAATGTGCTCGTGGCTGAAGGTGGTGTGAGTGACTGCAGCTTTGTTTGTAGGTGGTTACACCATTAAACCGTAGCAGAATTAGACCATTTGAGAAAACGGAAAGGCACAATACTGCAATTCACTAGGATTTAAATTAAATTATTGTGAAAATAGGTAAAAGTCACTTCCATTATTCAGACAACTAAACTGCATGGTGGTCAATTTTAGAACGGGCATCTTTTGTGTCCCCCCCCCCCCCCCCAGCGCTTTTCTCGATGGCCCTTCCCAATTCCACAGGAACTGAAAAATTAAAATGGTCACATGTCACTATCGTGCTTATTCTGAAGTAAAGAATCTTTGTCTCTTTTGCAACTGCATACTGCTTATCCTCTTTTAGAGGGCAGGTCGCCCAACCCAAAGTGCTTCACATATGCTGTATTTGATACATTTGAAAAAGCCCTATTGATTTTGATCCTAGCCAGGTTGCTTTACTGACTCATTTACAATGGTCGAAAAATACACCATTAGCAGTGCTTTAAATGGGCAAAAACTGTCCGGTACTGAGTATCTGCACTTCTTTAATTTGAAATGAAGGGCATCTGCACTTCTCAGCATTGCTGCAATATATTTAATGGGAGAGTACCGGCAGTTCTCAGGAGCAAACAGATACTCGAAACAGTGAGTACTTGCAGTTTTACATTTCATTTAAAGCCCTGGTCATTAGCTAATCAAATCTAAACTTCGTTAGGAGAACGGTGACCTCGATGGCGCTAGAACTTGCACAAGGCCACCCACACCAAGGGCAGAGAACGCCCACAGACTGGAAATGACTAAAGGCCAAAGCTGCCGACTTTGAAAGGGGGTCAGGATCGTGTCCCGGCGTGCGTCTCAACGTCTTGTGATTCTGGGCAAGTAACTTAACACCACTTTTTTTTTTTTGCATCTTTTATATAGCGCGAACTCGACCCGAAGGTATTGGAGCGCTGTACATGAGCACCGTATTTACATTACATATTCAGGCACGGGGAGATTAAGTGATGTGCCCAGAATCACAGGATGTGGACTCGACCTCGAGGCTCGAACCCTGGTTTCCTGCACCAAAGTCGGCAGTTTAAGCCGATGGACCACATCCTCTCCCCTACCACTGTACCAAGAAAGAAAGCGAAATTATGTAATGTAATCCGGTGCTCATGTAAAGCGCTCCAGTGTCTTCGGGCCGAGATCCCGCTATATAAAACTACAAAAAAAAGTCGGCCGCAGTCTGCAAACTAAGAAAATGCAAATCTCGGCTGCCTCGGTCTTCTAATCTAGTTTTCTTACAGTGAGTTAAAATCAGCAGATTGCCTGAAGGGGGCCACAAAGTACGAGTCGAAAGGCATGAGCGAAACCTAGTCTTTAGAACGATAGGTCCCTTGCCAGACACAAACTTGTGGCTCAGGGTTGTAAATGGTGCCCTTTTACGAGCGCGAAGGCAATGAGGATTTGTTCTCGCCATGTGATTTGCAGTACCACTTGGGCAGCAGAGCTCTGCATAATCGGATCTAGAAGGAAGTAGTAGTAGCCTGGGGCGCATAAATAACCTGCATGCCCCAGGGTCGGGCGGGGCAAGCAAAGCAACCCCTGGCAAAACGCTCAAAGCAGCCCCACTCCTCTCCATTTATCTATTCTCTCTTGCTTCTTCTCTCCCTCCCAGATCTCTCGTCCTCTCTCCATTCCTCGCTCTCCCTTTAAGTATCCTAGTGGCTACTGCAAATAGCAAATAACAGGGGGGGGGGGGGGGCGCACGGGGAGCGGCCCCGGGCTTCCACACCAACCTCCAAGGGCCAAACCCCATCAGGGAAATGCCCGGCGGAACAAAAGGCCAGTCGGGCCCTGGCATTCCGGAAATGAGACCCTGACCCACAGGTTGAAGGATGTGAACTAGTAAGTGAGGGAGGACTTTACAAGTAGCCAAAAACAGAAAAAGATAAGAGGGGATAGCTGGGTTTCCAAGATGACTTCAAAGTTGACAGCAAGAAAGACAGGGACCTGTGGAGTTCCTGCCAGGCAGGGCCACCAAACGTCATATCTGATCAAAACTATAGTCTCCAAATAGGATTTCCTTGGATTTCCTTTTCACGGTGTTAAGCCACAAGTGGTGCGCTCCGTGACACTTGATTTTGATGAGGTAGTTTTCCAAACGAGTTTGGGTGTCCTTGGAGCTGGTAACATGGCTCAGCCAAAGGAAAAGGTGCAGTGTCCACAGAGCAACAGAAATAAGAGCCATATGTTCTTATCAGCGTCCCCTAGGGTGACATCTAGACATAGAGAAAAGTAGGAATAGTGGAGGGTCTATGGTGAACACCCCCCTCCAACTACACAGCACCCCATAAGCTGTGGAACAGTAGGATGACCTAAAGCTATATTTGCTGCCGCTTAGAAAGGAAGACTTTATTCCATTTGAGCGTGTTCCTTCTCACTTCCAGACTATTACAGGCAAGTCATTAAGGCTGAGTGGCAGACCGTATCTAAACCCCTGGACGGTTCAATTAAGAGCCACGGGCACTGCAACAAATTTAAGACTTTATTAAAAGGACCTTTCCCTGACTTGGTTCTATTATACCTGGTAACTGGAAAAATACAAAATACATATTTCAAAAAAGAAAAAAAAGGTCAATTTGTATGTTCTTTAATAAATCCTTGCTCAATATTCACCTGCTTGCGGGCGGATTATTTCAAAGAAAGGCAAGGAATTGTGCACTTTCATTGCTGCAGGTGTTTTTGAAAAAATATTCTTACCAAGTATGCCATTTTTTGCCCTGTCCATTAGAAAGCACAGTCTACAGGGAAAACAGGTTTGGCAAGTAAAAATAATCTTAAAGAAAACATTTCATCTACTTCACTCTCTTAAAGAGCTAAGGCATGGTGAACATTGTTTCATGATGTCATCACCTGGCAGACAGTTGTGAGCAGTGTAGATAGAATTTATCTGGAATAATGTAGGAGGTGTCCTGGTCATCAGCTAAATATTAGCCGTCGCCCTCCTCTTACCAATACTATTTCCCCTCTTTGTATACCTCTATTGCCAAATACCTTTTCTTCCTTCTGGTCCATTTCTCCTCCTTTTCATCACATTATTCACCTATTAGGTCAATGCCGTCGTAATCCTGCTCGTTCAAACTACCCTTCTTATACATTCACCGGGCTATCATGGCCAGCGGTTCAAGGAACAATGGCAACAAGCTACAGAATCTGAATAACAGTGGACCTTGGCTTCTGCACTGGATGTTCCAGAACCTCCACAGCAAGCATGGACAGAACCGAGTAAGGCACAGGTACTGGAGATGGATGAAGAGGAGGAAGCAGTACCAGAGGCTGAATGGTGCCTCAAGCCATAGGTGATGCCGGACATTTGAGAGATTGATGCGAAGGTGCCTTGTCTCTCACAAAACTAGGGCCCTGAAAGGATATCCTTAACCCTAGAAATCAGTTTGCAGAACGGGGAGGATGGGTGGGGAGGTAAGGAATCTATAACTAACTAATGTTTCTTACAGATGTATCATTACCGAAGGGAAGTAACTTGTTCATCTGAAAGAAACACGTTAGTTATAGATTCCTTACCTTAGAATAGATACCCCAGCAATACCAACCCCGGTGCTGGGTCTGCGAACCAAGATCACACCAGAAAGTACTGGAGAACAGAACGGCCAAAGAAGCCTTCTCTATGGACATGGCTGTCCAGACAGTAGTGTTTCTTAAACGTGTGCAGTGATGCCCATGTAGCTGCCTGACAGATGTCATGTAGAGGAACTCCAAAACAGAAAGGTATGCAGTTCCTAATGAACCCTGTCGGTTGATGTGTAATTAGTGTGTAGTGAAGTACACACTAGAAGCAGGAGTGGGTTTCCTCTTTTCGGAAAGGGACCCTCACACACCTCCCATCAGTGGGGTGACTTGCTTCATCATCGGGTCTGCTCCTTATCGGGTCGGCGCTGCAATACCCGAACAGCACCCTTAACGGGGCCTTTTGGCGGAGATCTTTTTTCCTTATGTCGTAAGGTGCAGTGCGTGTGAGGGCCCTAGTGAGTGTAGATGTAGTATGTAAAGAAGTGAGGTTAATACAGGAGGTAGTGGTCCACCCAGAACTATTTTAACGATTGTGGCCACTCTCCTGGTTAAAAACGTGAATGTAGCGCACCCCTGTTATAAGGCCGCGGGGATGTGCGCTCTCGGGGTCAACATGTTTCTTGCCATTATTTCTATTTGAAGGCAATTCTTCAGGACCAATGTAAGATCTATCCACACTTTTGGGTAGTGGTACACAATCAATTAATTAGGTGACCACCCATACAGCACCCTAAAAAGTGGTACCTGCAGATCTAGGACATCAACATGTAAGAAAATAGGGAAGCATAGAGATATATCAGAGCATTGCATGAACCTACTATACTTGTCTCGTGTTCTAATTGTAAAGTAAAAAAGTGATAAAAGACATGCATCACACAAGGTGGTAGTGATCATGCACACGGTGATATGGAGCAGCATTTAAGAACAGCTGGTTTTGAGAGGCAGAACGTGAGGAGTACCGATGCGTGCGTTCAGTGAACTCACCCTATTGGGGTCAGAATTCTGTTTCGTCAATGGCCAGCAAGTTCCAACACTGAATAGTGCAGTGTGCTTGGGAAGGTGGGAAATAAAAGGAAAATTCATATCATGCTCGGTAGAGTAAATAAAAGTTAAAAGAGATGCGGTACGTATGAAGCTGAAATACCCCAATGTTAAGGGTCGATGCTTGTGAGGCACGTATATCATGTTATCCAGAGTCCGCATTGGCCAGTGTAGCACCCTCAGTCAGGCCCACCCATGCGCAACCAAGTAGGTAATGCTGAGGGGCTACTCTACTCACCTGATACCTCCATACCATAAGATGAATAGTACCAGGGACTTAGTTTTGGTGATGAGGTAGCAGCTGAGATTCTAAGAACTCCATCTCTACAGGGCGGTGATGGGAACTCAGCGTCTGGCAGACAGTCGGAAGACTGGGCTTCTCTTTCCACCCTGAAAATTCAGTGGCTCAAAATAACCTTACATGGGGCCATGATGACCGAGTATTTACAGGCTAATATAGCCTCCAACGGGTTAATGGTCAGTAATTTCCCGTGCTTATTTTTGGAGGATGCAGTTTTTAAAAAAGAGTGGTCCCTAATCGTGTGGCAATGAACTAGGGACTGGCTCATCCTCATCAACACTGCTAAAAGGATTGCAGATGCATTACTAATAAGAATACAGACTGCGGAAGGGGCCATTAAGGTGACTGTTCAAACCACAGTGTACAAAACCAAACTCACAGAAATCAATGCTGAGATTGCGGACAACAGGGAGTATCTGATGAAACAGAAAATATCCAAGCTCCAGAAAGATATCAATACATTTGATAAAGAAAACGTTTACCCATATTTGAATGCACACTACACTGCACCTGGGATAAACTATTCATCAGATGAGAGCACAAACCCATTAAGGAGAGGCTCCTCATCCAATAGCGAGTCCAGCAATGGCAGCTGCAGCAACAAACCCCATGACAAAATACACATTAAGCATATCCCCCCTTTGGGCCACCACCATACCAGGGACCACAGTTCTGGCAATACCCCATGTACCATCATGGACCCCCGCCCTTCTTTCAACAAGGCAATGCACCTCCTTTTTAAGACAGAGGTTGGGGCAGGGGAAATGGGCGCATAAGAGGTCACCGAAAAAAGAGTACAGTGGCAAGAACAACAGACACACCCTGTGGAGACAAGGAGCCAGACAAGGGGGGATAGAAACTAATAATCAATCTGTACCAGAGACCTTTGACAGCTACTGAAGAAGCTGTACTTCAAAAAGGGTTAGGTTTCGTCCCTACTCCCAAATATGACAAATTCCGTGTTGCCTGTGGAATTCAGGGCTTTTTCAGGAAAATATGCCTGAAGGCATTTTCCAAGACAAACCTATGCCAAATGAGGAAGACTCAGGACTGTATAACCCCTCCACGTTTACACCCAACAGAGGGATGGTACCCCACAAAGTCCTTACCTTTGAGCAAGCTGTGCTCAAGGATCTCAAGAGCAGCACCACACACCTGCCTCCTTCCACAACCTATCATCTAATGAACTGGCAGCCGTCAGAGCTCTGGCGGATGACCCCTCTATAACCATTAAACAGGCTGACAAAGGCGGTGCCACTGTCATTAGGTCTAATGACGACTGACACAGAATGCCTACGCCTAAGTTGAGTAACCAGAGATACTACACCCCTATAAGAGAAGATCCCACATCCCGGCTTGCAACCACTATTTCTACCAAGATCTTTACAGCTGAAACAGAGGGTTGGGTCTCCAAAAGAGAGGCGACTTTCCTGGTCATGACAAATCCCAAAATTCCGTAATCCTACACCCTGCCTTAAGTGCACAAGGGAGTCTCCCCGGTCCCTGGGAGACCCATATTCTCAGGGATTGGTTCTATCCTTGAACCATTGTCCAAGTTTTGTGACTATTTTCTTCAACCCCTGGTAAGAGCCACTCCCTCTTTTGTAAAAGACACCTCAGACGTCCTGCGTCTACTCGAGGGGGTCCAACATCCAGAGGAAGTGAACCTACTAGTAACCTTGGATGTTGAGGCCATCTATACCAACATTCCCCAGAGGGCAACCCTGGACGTAATTGAGAACGCCTTGAGCAGGATGGAGTGGGTTTCTTCTACCCCAGTGGCCTTTATCATTGAGTGTGCTATTTTAGCCTTCACGGAAAATTTCTTTGAATACAATAAACAATTGTATCATCAAACACAGGGCACATCCATGGGGAGCACATTCGCACCGAGCATGGCATGTATGTACATGGCAGCGTTCGAGGAAAGGGAGATTTTTAATTCCAACAACCTCTTTCAAGCGAATGTGCTCCTATGGAAGAGATTCATCGATGACATCTTGATCCTGTGGAAGGGAGATCGGACAAGGTGCGAAGACTTTTGCAACTGGATTAACACCCTTAACCCATACTTAAAGTTCACCAGCACTATTTCTGAATGTGATATACCGTTCCTGGATCTGTTGATAAAACTAGAAAGTGGGCACATCATCACTACACTTTATAGTAAACCTACAGACAAGAATAGTCTTCTAAATTTCAGCAGTCACCACCCGAGAACCCTCAAACAAAATCTTCCATTTGGACAGTTCCTCCGTATCTGGAGGCACTGCAGCTCAGTGGCAGACTTCCAAAAGGAGCCCAAAGTTCTGGCCACGCACCAGAGAGTATCCCTAACGCAACATATCTCTTTCTCAAAAAAAAGCAAGGTTCAGTTCAAAAGCTTTATTTCGACAGTTTGTCATAAAAGCACAACAATACAACACATAACGCACAATAAATAAGACATAATACAATACAGTTACAAGATAAAATAATTATTAAATTCCATATACTGTCGAATATCTAAAAATTATTAAAAAAGGATATTACTGTAACAGCTGTTTCCTTGCAGTTCTTATCCTCCAAGCCCAACCCAAAAATTTAGCTGTACAACAGGCAAAGAAGGGACGAGCGTCTGAGCGCAATATGCGTAGAGCTTCCAAGTATGATCTTGTACCTAGGCTCCTACATAAAGGCTTCAGCCATCTCGACCTAGGCACAGAATAAGCATGGCACTCAAACAACAAATGAGCTGTGGACTCGACCCTTAGATTACAAAAGGGACAGTAAGGGACAGTTTGGTATGGAGGTTTCCAGGTAGACGTAAAGAATCCTAGGGGAAGAACACCCACCCTGAATTTAAAGTATAATGCTCTATCACCTGGGTTGAAGATTGCATCCAAATAAGGTTCTCTAGAAGGGATCTCCTTAACTAACAAAAACTGGGCGACAGATTTACAATGATTAGGGTTACACAACCTCTCATTATCCACCCAGAGCCAATAGAACTTCTTGAGCATTTGTTTTGAGGGTGCTGTTCTATTGACCCAAGCATCTCCTAAACCCAGGTCATAGAGAAGTCGCTTAACCTCCCTAAGCCAGATTACTTTATACCAGCCGGATGAGGATAAGATTTCGCTGAGGGCATCTGCATAACTACTCAATTCAGGGACATTCCATATCCTGGCCCATAATAAAAGGGGACGTAGCCTAGCTTGCTCACTGATTGAGCGTGTGCCTGCATCTAGCAGGAGGGGAATTGAAGGGGTACTGTGGGGTAACTTCATAAGATCTTTATGAAAATTATTTTCGAGGTGTGTCAAAATATCAACTCTTTGTATACCCCATAGTTCCGCACCATACAGTGCTGCACTCACCACCCTTGCCCTATAAATATCAAGAAGTGCCCCAATAGGTTTTAAAACTGAGGCTCGTTGTTCCTTGAGCAGGGCCCCTGTGACCCTCTTGTGGGTCAAAAACACCTTTTGGTGGTGCGCCTTCCAGCTCATATTGGCACACAGACGGATACCTAGGTAGTCAAATTCGTTAACTCTATCAAGGGGAACAGAGTCCAAGGAAGGAGGAACAGCCGCTTTCCTGGGAGGGTTAAGAACAAGGAATTTGGTCTTGCTTATGTTTATGGACAGGCCCTTGGTATCACAAAAGGCCTTAAAACTAGAGAGCAACTTTTGGATACCTACTGGTGACTTTGAAATTAGGAGGGTATCATCCGCGAAAAGGAGCGTAGGTACTTTTCTGCCAGCCAGGGATGGTGCGTCTGACGGCTGTTGAAGCAGATGCTCCACCACTCCGTTAACATAAAGAGAAAACAGAGTGGGGGCAAGCACACATCCCTGGCGGACGCCCCTATCTACGGAGATACGAGATGTTTTCTCCCCCTGGGTACCCCACCTAATCTGGGCAAAGTTGCTTTCGTTAAACTTTATAAGCAAGGCCAACAAGTAGGGAGGTAAACCCAATTTACCTAAGACATTCCACAATTGGACTCGTGGGACCAGGTCGAAGGCAGTTCGCAAGTCTATAAAGACTAAATACAAGCTGCCCCCACCCAGCACAACCACTTTCCAATATATCATTAAAAGGCGAAACGTCTGCTCGATGGTACCCATCCCTGATCTAAAACCTGCCTGAAAGTCTGACAGAACCTGATTTTCTTCGACCCACTGCAGGATCCTACCTAGTACCACTTTGCCCGCAACCTTTTGTGTTGAATCAAGGAGGCTAATAGGGCGATAATTAGCTGGGTCGTCCCGACAGCCTTTTTTAAAATTAGGGACGACCTCAGCACCCCTCCATGAGTCAGGGAGACAACCTCCCGACACAACCTCATTCAAAAGTGAGGCAATTAACCTACTCCAGGATAATGGATATTTCTTCAGCAAGTCACCCGGGATTCCGTCCGGTCCGGCAGCCTTGTTAGATACAATACAACTAATTGCCCTTGCAACTTCCTCAGTGCTGAAGGGGCAGGCATTAATGGAGATCTCGGCTGTTAAGCTGGCGAGGGGGCCCATGTTAGGATGGGGTACCCCACTTTGGACAGAGTACAGTTTAGAAAAGTGGGCAAACCAAAGATCACCAGGAATATTACAAGTAAACTGGGAATCAAGAGGTTTGTCCCTAGCTCTCAACAGCTCCCAGAACCCCTTGGAGTCTTTCCTGGTGCTTGCCTCCACTAGATCCCACCAGAAACTATAATCATGGGCCTCCTTTGCCTCTGCCACAACTTTTTTTATAAAGTTTCCTCGCCCATCTAATGTTGCCTGTATCCTTACTTTTCACTGCGGAAATAAGTTCCCCCTTTGCAACCCGACATTTAGAGGAATACCACTTGTTTCTTGCCCTAGGAGCACCTTTCACAGAAACATTCACGCTGGATTGGGGTATAATAAACAAATCACTTAACAACGCAATGGTTTCTGTGAATAATGGTGAAACAGATTGGCTGGTGGTACCCAGGGCTTCAAGGCGTGGGCCCAATGCTGCCATAGTGGTCCCTGCCTGTGCCATCCTTTCCTCGTCCGCTGCTACTTTAGCCCACTTTAGGCGCCTGCCACAGCGCGAAGGAGCAAGCTCATGGGAGGTTTTCCACTTATGGGGGATCTTAACTGGGTTCCCAGCCTGCCAGGGGGCAAACAATGTTAAGGAGAGGGGATTGTGGTCGCTATCGCAAGACGCAATAACCTCCATATCATAATGGAGTGACCACAGATTATAATTCAACACAACATAATCTATTCTAGAAGTGTGTCCCATCCTGTTATAGGTGTGCGCACCCAAAGGATCCGATTTAGATCGACCATTGGTTGGTCTTAGGTCATATTCCATACAGAGTGCATTGATGTCTACCGCACTCTGGGACCATTTAGGGATCGGGTCTAGGGTCAGGGTGGGGATACCTCTCCTTATATCCTCATCCCAAGTATCCAAAATATCCTCCCTGGCCAATGGCTCAAAACAGCAATTAAAGTCGCCTGCGAGAAGAATGTAAGAATCAATACAGCAGGCGGCTAAATCGTTGCTTAATCCTGTGGAGGATAGAGTGGAAGACCCGCCCCTGGCCCCCCTTAAATAGAGGTTAAAGACTTCCAGCTTCCTGCCCCCTGGGCATAGGATGGTTATCCTCTGAAGATCAGGAGAATGCGTAGGCTTTTCGGTTACATTTAAACCTAAAGCAATATTAACCCATATAAGAAGGCCACCCAACGGGCGACCTTTACATCCATATTGATGGGAAGCTGGAACAAAGTAGGTCGTAAAGCCCACTCGGTGCTTAGGTTCAAGGCACCACGTTTCTTGCAAAAGACAGATGTTATAAGGGTCCAAAAAGGCATTCCATTCAGGGATTTCAAAATTACGGGCAAGCCCTGCTACATTCCAACTTATAATCTTTAACAAGGGGGCGTCTGGGATAATCTGCCTCGGAGGGTTATCTACTGTGGCCAGAATGGACGCAGGTCCTACCCCCTCCACAGTAGATCTATTTAGCCTAGGCAGTGGCTCAAACTGGTGGTAATAGGGAGCTATTGCTACATCAGTCAATCTCCTGATTGATGAAACATTTTGGATTGGCGAAACATTTTGAATTGGAGGCACGGGATCATACAAGATGGATTCAGTTGATCCGTTACTACTTCGGGGTCAGAAATGCATGGTGTATACAAACTCGCCTCTATAGGTAAAACAGAAAACGTTCCCTCTAGACTTGGGGGGCTAACAACCGAAGGATCAGTCACCACAAGAAAAGAGCCATTGTGCCCCAAAACCTGTGGTAAAAGGACTTGGGGAACAGGTTGGCATACGAGTCAATCTACCTCCTCAAGCCCAGCAAATCGATTCGAGGTGGAGAAACCATTCCAGTTTATACAGGGATCTTGACATTTTTTGGGATGGCTCCTCCAGTTATGGTGGTGTACTAAAGACCAGTCCTCTTCCCGTGTATATCTAGGACACGGTGGGTAAAAAAAGGGCAATGGCCTTGGTGTAACAAGAGAACCTTCACCAGTAGGCCAGGAGCAGATGTAATGTGCCGTGTGAGGGTCCTCAAAATTCACCACTATACAGTCCCCGGGACTAGATTTCTTTGAAGGGCCCACCCAGGGGGTTCTGCGTACCATCAAAATTCTACTTCTCTGTCCAATAGGGATTGGTCTATTCACTTTAAGCCAATGGATTGTCTTGTTCTTCAGAGACTCATAGTTCTCATAATGGCCGCTTCCTAACTCGGGGACACCCGTCAGCACAACCACATGATCATTGGCCTCTGGAGGGAGATCAATGTAACCCCCTCTAAAGTTGTTCTTAGCAGGAGGGCTCTTAGATGGATGTAGCGCCACTTCACTAAGAGGGGGACTATGCGGTGCACCTACATTGGGTTTAGATGATGGTTGGGGGATAGGGCGCTTTGGAGCCTTAGGTATGGAGGCGGTATTACTATGATCCACACCCACAGTCCCTGATGTAGGAATCAAACGTGCAATGGCTGGGACAGGAGGGGAGGTTTGCGGGGCTTGAGGGGTTAAACCATGAGGAGGTGGCTCAACGACAAGAAAACCCTGATTTTCTAGACTTCTCAGGCCGAGAGTGGCCAAAGCAATAATGCTCTTTTCCATCTCGAGCAGATTATTCTCAATGCGTGAGAGTCTAAGATCGTGAGGGGTAAGAAGTTTCTTGAGGGTTTCCCAAACTAAACCTATAAATTCTCCTTCATTCCTTTCCCCATTCTCTACATGCAAGCCCTCAACCTCTGACTCCATGACCGTAGGGGCAGTCAAGGGGGCAGAAACTGGACCCTCTTTAACTCCCACATGATGTGATTGTTCCCTGGACACACACCCTTCTATAGAATTTAAAACCGGAGCACTAGTCAAATTCGGGTGTTGTGCAACTACAATTTTAGCCTTCTGGCGACGGTAAGCAGACCGAGAGGTGCATCTTTTTTTGGGTTGATAATTTTTACTAATAGAGCGCCTAGGTGGAAACATTGCAGGGATAGAATTGTTAGAACTAGCATCCTGCTTGAAAGGCGTATTGCGAAGATTCATTGCACTATCCTGAGTCAATGGCTCTAAAGTGGGGGGTAGTGTAGGGAGAACCGGGGTGTGATGAACGTCAACCTGTGTGACTACACAATGGGGGATAGCTGAACGCACCGGTGTAACCGCGGTGGCTATATGGCCCAGGGAAGATTTTTTTGACAAATCGATTACCTGGGACAATCTCCTAGCGGATGCCAGTTCCAGGGAAACAAGAGTCTGGAGTTTAGAAATCTCATGGTCTATAGCTGTGTTAGTACGAGTAATAAAATCGTCCATAGGACCATTGATTGAAGGACCTCTATTTGCGGCCTTACTCCGTGTTTGCCTTGTAGACATGGCTTGGCAACCACAGCAACAGCAACCCCCTGGCTAATCTGGGGATATAAAATAATAACTGATTAACAATTAAGGTACGACAGAACTGTTGTAGTAAATATGAAGAGAGAGTGGCCCCGACCTGACCTCGCTGACCTCGAACGGCCTCAAACGGCCCGCTCTTTGCCCGGTCTTAGCCCCGTGCTGAGACCCGCGCGCGTCCCGCTAGCGCGTGTAGGGAGGGAGACGTACATATAATGGAGGGCAACGGTGTTGGGGGAGGAGTCAGGAAGAGGACCAGGTGCGGCTGATCTGCTTCGTGCACAGCACCCTGGTCCTCGCAGTCCTGAATACGCCGGTTCTTGCAGGGTCAGCACACCAACAATGCCCCAAGTGACAGCAGCAGAGTCCCGGTCCCTCGAGCGGCTCCCGCGAAGCGGGGGCCGCGAGGTGCGGTGTTGATTTCAAAAAAGCTGGGATGAAAGTCCAAGGAATCCCTCCAATGGGCAGCAGCACCAGCCAAGTTCACAGACGGAGCAAGGAACAACAACAGAGAAAGCTTGCTAGAAACCAGACCGAAAGAACTAGTTGTCTCGCTCACTTGTGTGACTACATTTACACCGGATTCCAACCGAATAAAGAATATCATTAAAAAGCATTGGGGTATCATGAACACAGGTAGTCTGCACCTTCCAACCCAGAGGTTTGCTTTTAAACGGACAAACAACCTCAAAGACATGCTCATACATACTAGACCCAAGGTACATAATACTAATGTTCAGAGATCCCTGTGGGATCTGCCACCAGTGAAGGGACACTAGCCAGCGGCTCATGCACTGTGTGTCCATTTACGAAAATGACAAATGAGATCACATTTGCTAATGAGTTCAAGAGGCAGCTCAATAAGATTACAAATTGCAACACGACTAATTGCATCTACATGTTAATGTGCCCATGCCAACTCCTTTATATAGGGATGACTACTAGACCCGTAAGAACACGGATCACAGAACACCGCAGCAATTTCAGGTGCCATAAGACAAACACTAAAATGACGACTCTTTGATCAACTGCGCCACCCACCAGATTCCAATAGTTGGTGTGTCCTAGAAGCACACCCCGGTATAACCAAGGACACCCTCTTCAGAATCGAATAAAGATGGGTGCTCTGATTAGCCTCAGATAGAGAGGGTCTCAACGAAGACATACAGTGGGCGTCTCTGACGAGATGAGAATTCAATCAAATTTGGGGCTTGTACACCTTTGGGATTATTGCCACCACAGGGTGCAATGAGAAAGGCTTCCGTTATCAGACGTATAACCCTCCTGTGATATGACTCAACTAAGGACTATCCGGTGTTGTGAATTACTTGTGACTTCACTTCTTTATCATACACTACATATGTGACATCCCTACTATGATAACACAGTAGCATGTGGTGTATAAATAATGCTGTAAGGTACGTAGGGAAGACATACACACCCACACACCCCCCCCCCTTATCTTAGGTGGGGCGCTATGAGGTCCATGGTTTCCTAGACCCTTAGTCATCTGATTTGACGATTAACTGATGTACAACATACTACTCGCCACTACTAACATGATACCCAACACGTTGTGGCCCCGAACACCTGACTGCTCTTATTTACAACCATGTAGATGTCTTATCTTCAACTATATATATACATTTTTTCACACACCTTAGGCTGCGCACCTCTTTGCAGCATACTTATTGATGTATGACTTTGACCACAGCGTTCTATATGGACTACAACATATACTAAAAGCGAAGTAATAACGCAACGTCACCATCGGTTGGCAACGCACTCATAGCCACTTTCGGCCAAGCACCTAGCCGACCACGTACCTCCTCTGCCATTCCCAAGATGGCGCCACGCTGTGTCTGGGTGAGCGCACTATGCATTGCTGACGCACAGGCGGAAGTACCCACCCCCAGCTCCAGCCACCTGGGGGATATACTGGATAGCGCTCGCGCCTTCCAGTATCCTACCGGGACCGTCAGAGCAGGGGTAGGTCTTCCTGCGATCCGCGTGGATCTCCAAGTAAGTGCAAACGCCCTGATACTTCCGTCGGTGGGAATATTTGGTGGAACTACTACACGTATCAGGGACTACGGGAGATTAGGTTTTTTGAGACCGCACTTTGCACACTTAGTACTTGTGCTCTGAGAAGCTTATCCAAGACCCTGGTGCTTAAACATGAACGAACGCCCATAGAGGGGTGCAGATGCACGGAGGACATAGGGGCGCTCACCCACAAGCCTGAGGTGGGCTCATTGGGTCTCACTGTTTCCTTATTACGTAGACACGATGTTCCTGAAGATATGCGGAGGCTATTCCCTGACACGTGTGGCAAGTGAGGACATCCCGGTCTACCCCTCAGCGTTACCTACTTGGTTGCGCCTGGGGGGGCCTGACTGAGGGTGCTACACTGGCCAATGCGGACTCGGGATAACATGATATACGCGTCTCACTAGCATCAACCCTTAACCATGGGGTAATTCAGCCTCATACGTACCGCATCTCTTAACTTTCATTGACTTTACCGAGCATGATATGAATTTTCCCAAGTGCAGTGTCCCAAGGACACTGCACTATTCAGTGTTGGAACTGGTCAGCCACCAACGAAACATAATTCTGACCCCAATAGGGTGAGTTCACTGAACGCACGCATTGGTACTCCTCACGTTCTGCCTCTCAAAAACAGCTGTTCTTAAATGCTGCTCCATATCACCGGGTGCATGATCACTACCACCTTGAGTGATGCATGTCTTATCACTTTTTTACTTTACAATTAGAACACAAGACAAGTATAGTAGGTTCATGCAATGCTCTGATATATCTCTATGCTTCCCTATTTTCTTACAGGTTGACATCCTAGATCTGCAGGTACCACTTTTTAGGGTGCTGTTTGGGTGGTCACCTAATTATTTGTGTACCACTACCAAAAAGCATGGATAGATCTTGCATTGGTCCTGAAGAATTGCCTTCAAATAGAAATAATGGCAAGAAACATGTTGACCCAGAGAGCGCACATCCCCGTGATCTTATAACAGGGGTGCGCTAAATTCACGTTTTTAACCAGGAGAGTGGCCACAATCGTTAAAATAGTTCTGGGTGGACCACTACCTCCTGTATTAACCTCACTTCTTTACATACTACATCTACACTCACTAGGGCCCTCACACGCACTGCACCTTACGACATAAGGAAAAAAGATCTCCGCCAAAAGGCCCTGTTAAGAGCGCCGATCGGGTATTGCAGCGCCGACCCGATAAGGAGCAGACCCGATGATGAAGCAAGACACCCCACCGATGAGGAAGTGTGTGAGGGTCCCTTTCCGGAAGGAGGAAACCCCCTCCTGTTTCTAGTGTGTACTTCACTACACACTAATTACACATCAACCGACAGCGTTCATTAGGAACTGCATAACTTTCTGTTTTGTAGTACTTAAGGGCATGTATGCTGGACCTGGATAAATATAGCCCACAGTCCCCCCCCTTTATTGTTAGTAAATGTAGAGGAACTCCTCTTCCCAAGGCAGTAGTGGCTGCCGTCACCCTAGTGGAATGGGCGCGTAGCCCCACTGGAGGCTCCTTTTTAGCCAGAGAATAGCATGCTTTAATATACAAAACAACTCATAAAGAAATGGTTTACTTGTGTACGGCCAGACCTTTCTTGGCGCCCACGTAGCCAACAAAGACTTGGTCATCCACGGGAACGGTTTTGTGCAATCCAGATAGAAAAAAAGCGCACATTTTGGGTCCAGATGGTGGAGCCTCTCTTCCTCCTTCGAAGGATGCGAAGGCAGGAAAGAAGGTGGGCAAAGTGATGGTCTGCCCGATGTGAAAGGCAGTAACAACTTTAGGAAGGAAGGATGGATGGGTCCTGAGAACCACCTTGTCCGGATGGACGGACAGGAAAGGAGGTTTGGAGAAAAGAGCCTGGAGCTCACTCACTCTTCTGGCAGAAGTGATGGCCACTAGGAATGCAGTCTTAAGAGTTAAGAGCCTCAAAGGACCGTTGTAAAGCGGCTCAAAGGGAGCGCACATTAAATAGATTAAAACGAGATTCAAGTCCCACTGAGGCATAATGAAGGGAATAGGAGGAAAGGGATGAATTATGCCTTTCAAGAAACGATTAACAAACGGGGACTTGAAAAGAGAAGGCTAATCGGTAAGCCGAAGGAAGGCAGAGATGGCCGAAAGATAGCTTTTGATAGTGCCCAGAGCAGAACCCTGCTTGGCTAAAGAAAGAAGGAACAAGAGAACTTCAGAA
Organism: Triturus cristatus; assembly: GCF_964204655.1. Classification (NCBI taxonomy): domain Eukaryota; kingdom Metazoa; phylum Chordata; class Amphibia; order Caudata; family Salamandridae; genus Triturus; species Triturus cristatus. The sequence continues at coordinate 113,763,833 of NC_140595.1, forward strand.
AGAAAGGCAGAAAGGGGATCCACAGCCTTTGCTGTGCGCCATGCCACAAACTTGTTCCACCGGCAGGCATATACCGTCTTAGTGGAGGGACGCTGGCTGCCAAGATTACATCGCAAACTTCGAGATGCAGGTCGAAAAACGTCAACTGCCGCCGCTCAATCTCCACGGAAGGAGGTGGAGGACCGTCCTCTGCTGCTGCGACAGAAGATCCTCCCAAAGAGGCAGTCTGATCGGAGGGTCGATGGACATGTTGAGCAGCTCGGGATACCAGACTCTTCATGCCCAATCCGGTGCCACAAGAATAATTTGGGCCCGGTCGCGCCTGATCTTCTTCAGCACTCTGGGCAGAAGTGGTATAGGCGGAAAGGCGTACAACAGACCGCAACTCAATTTGCGACGAAAAGCGCCGCATAGCGAGTGCCACCTTGGAAATTATAACGCGCAGAATTGCTGAAATTGCGCGTTCTCTTTAGTGGCGAATAGATCTAACCAAGGCTCTCCCCACTGTCGAAAGAGACCTTGCACCACCTCCGAGTGAAGACGCCATTCGTGATCCATCATGCACCTGCGGCTGAGTTCATCCGCCCTTGCGTTCAGGGAACCTGCCAGGTGTTGAACCACCAGGGATATGCCCTGATGTTCCAGCCATGTCCAGAGGCGGAGAGCCTACTGACAGAGGGTCCACAACCCCACCCCGGCCTGTTTGTTACAGTACCACATGGCAGTGGTGTTGTCCGTGAACACCTGCACTACTCTTCCCCGAACAGAGGGAAGGAATACCTTGAGTGCAAGCAAATCGCCCAAAGCTCCAGAAGGTTGATGTGGAGCCCAGACTGCGACGGAGACCAGAGGCCTCTGATCTCTGCCTCTCCCATATGGCCACCCATCCCAGAAGAGACCCGTCCATCACCACTGTGTGTTCTGGTTGGGGAAGGGATCTGCCGTTGACCCAATCCTGGTTCGTGAGCCACCACTGCAACTGTTGAGCAGTGCCCTCCGAGATCTGGATGCAATCGGACAGATTCCCCTGATGCTGCGCCCACTGGAACTTCAGGTCCCGCTGCAGAGCCCACATATGCCACCTGGCATGATCGACCAGCAGGATGCAGGAGGTCATGAGGCCCAGCAGCCTCAGGGTCATCCTGACCGAAACCCGGGATAAAGGCTGATAGATCGGAATCATAGCCCGAATATCCCGGACCGGCTGTTCGGGAGGATAAACTCAAAACTGCGTCGTGTCCAGAACCGCTCCGATGAAGAGGAGCTTCTGAGAGGGAATCAGGTGTGACTTCGGCACATCAATAGAGAACAACAGCGAATGCAGGAGGTCGGCCGTAGTCTGGAGGTGGGAAATGACTGCCTGGGGCGAGCCCGCCTTCAACAGCCAGTCGTCGAGATAGGGGGGGGAAGACTGGAACCCCTGATCTACGCAGATGAGCTGCGACCAACGCCATCACTTTCGATAACACCAGAGGGGCGCTGATAAGGCCAAAGGGGAGCACGGTAAACTGAAAATGTTCGCGGCCTACCGTGAACCGCAGGTAACGCCGGTGGGCCGGCAGGATGGAGATGTGAAAATAAGAGTCCTGCACGTCCAATGCTACCCTCCAGGGTCGAGGGCAGACAAGACCTGAGCGAGTGTCATCATCTTGAACTTCTTCCTGAGGAAGCGGTTGACGTCCTGAGATTCAAGATAGGACGAGGGCCCTAGTCCTTCTTGGGTACCAGAAATTAGTGGGAATAGCACCCAGGCCCACCTTCTGGGGCAGGAACACGCTCGATGGCTCCCTTGGCCAAGAGAGCCAAAACTTCTTGTTGGAGAAGTGCCAGGTGATCCTCCGACATGCGATGGTATTGAGGTGGCATGGCTGGAGGAGTAGCCCCGAAGGGGAGGGAGTAGCCCCTTCGGACTATTTGCAAAGCCTACCTGTCCAACGTGATGGTGCGCCAGTGGGGGGAGGTGATGGCGAATCCTGCCACCCACTGGCTTTTTATGGGCCTGAAAGGTCGGACTAGGAGGATTTGGAGGCTGCTACAGAGGCGGGGGTGGGTGGACTGGCCCGCCCACTGGCCCCCTGAACCACAGCGTTTGTTCCAACGTCCCCGGCCGCGGGAAGGTTGGGAAACTTGCTGTGGCCTGTGGCGGGATGTAGTGGGGCACCCCTTCTATAGCCACATAAGGCTAAGGGACAGGACTTGGCCGTAGCCCGCGAGTCCTTGAAACGCTCTAGAGCGTTGTCCGCTATGTCGCCAAAAAGGCGACGGCCATCAAAGGGCATGTCCATAAGGGTGTTCTGGACATCCCCCGAAAAGCCAGTCAATGTCATCCAGGCGTAGCGACGGAGGGCTACAGACAGGGAAATCCTCCTGCCTAGAGAATCGGCGGTGTCCAGCCCACAACAGATGGTAAACTTGGCCACATCCCTCCTGGCGGAGACAGCCTGGGAGAGCACTGTCCGGGCCTCCTCCAGACACTGAGGCACCGCACACAGAGTGGGAATGACGGCCCAATAGACATGCGGTGTTTACCGACCGCAGTCCCAAGCTGGCGGAAGAGAAATCTTTCGTCCCAAGATGGTCCAGCTTCTTGGATTCCCTTTCCGGCGGAGCTGTAGGGAATGTGCTCTTGGAAGTGGATGCTTGGACCACGAAGCTCTCCAGGGTGGGGTGTTGGGAGAGGAAAGTGGAGTCGCCCGGAGCCGGGCGGTGGCGTCGGGCAATCATCCTATCCACGGGCACCCCCGTGTTGGGTCTGGACCACGTGCCCAAAAGGACTTCGGTAAGGGACTCATTAAACGGCAGCAGGGGCTGCCGTTTAATGAGCTCCCTGCTGGCTGAAGCACCTGTCAGGAGGTTAGTCCTGACCGCCACCGTACGAAGCTCGAGGTTGAGGGCCTCGGCCGCCCTACGCAACACCACTATATATGACGCTCCCTCCTCTGTAGCCACGGTACGAGGACACATGCCAATGTCAGGGGATGTGTCAAGACCACTGGCATCCCTCAGTTCCTCTCTCCAGTCCTGCTCAGATCCCATCTGATCAGTTAAAGGGTCACCTGACCCCCTCCCAGTCGTCGTCCTCATCCACAGGTTGCCAATCTGGCCGAAAAGGGACCCCAGGAGTGAACAGGGGCACAAAATCCCCACTCAACGCCGGTCCGGGTCCACATCGGGATGGAGGCCGGGGTTGACGCCGGCAGGGAACACGACCGGCGTCGGCTGCTGTGCCGGAGGAAGCGGCACCAGTGGAGGTGTAATAAGGTCAACCGGCGCCGATCCGGATCCAGCCCTGGATCCAAGGGGGGCCTGCAACACTGGCCGGAGCAGATGGCGGGGAAGACCTAGGCCCCCCCAACCGAGTCCGCGGGGCCCAAAGGCGTGCCAGCAGGTTCCGGCCACCTGAAGATGACATGCATCGCCTCATAAAACTGACATAGCTGGGCGGCAGTCGCTCCAGGACCCGGCAAGGGAGGGAAACCCGGAGTCCACTCTTCGGGCACCGCGCACGAAGCTGCGGGAGGGACACTGCCCGCATCCCTCATTGCGTCAGCCGACCGACGGGGAGAAGTCGAAGAGCAACGATGCTTCTTCGACTTCTTTTTGTGCTTCGACTTACCCGACATCGAGTGCGAAGACTTAGATGACTGGACAAGTGGTGATGGCTCCACGACCAGTCCCTCGACCTGCCTGGCGACCGGGCCCTCGAACGGCGCTGAGCCGACCGCCGGTGCTCAAGCAGCTTTCAGGACCGCTCCCGCAAAGCCTTCGGCGCCATCGACCGGCAGTCGGAGCACAACTTGGGGTCGTGGTCACGCTCCAGGCAAAAGAGGCCCACACGGTGCGGATCAGTAACCGACATCACTCGGGGACAGGAACCGCATGCCTTGAAACCAGGCATCCCTCATACACCAGGAGTCGTAGACTCAAAAAGGACATCGACAAAAGTTGCTCAAAAAGTCAGTCAAAAAGTGACTGGAGGTACCGCTCTCCAGATCTGCGCTGGCTGGCGCGGAAAACGAAAGAACTAACGTCAGCGCGCGAGGGCGGCGTCTAAGTAGCTACAGCGATGTCATCCCGGCGACCACGATGCCAACGACTGACGCGGAGCCGTCTGACGCCACCTTCCGATAAGCAAAGGTACGGCTAACAATAAAACTTTCCGGATACAGTCGGACGCCTGGGGGTAATTCTAAGGTAAGGAATCTATAACTAACGTGTTTTTTTCAGATAGAACTGACCTTGCTGAGATTCAATCTCATGCTCTAAAGGATTTCAGCAGATGTCAGCTGCAAGGTTTGTCTCACTTAGCGAGCTTAACCTGTGGTCTGTTTCTTCCTGCATGCACATTTTTATGCTGTTGTCTTTGCCCTCTCTCCCCGCATCACCATAATCTACCACTATTTGTCTTGCCTATACTTCTTTCCCCTACCTATCTTATTTGCAGTATTTTGATCTATACAAGACCCGACCCATGCAGCTGTTGCCTTGGATCACAAGGATTTTCCATGTGGCTTTGATTTTCTTTCTTCCCAATTCTGCTTCATCTATGCAGTGAGCCTTCTCACTTAGGAAGTCCTTGCAGCTTCTCTTCTAACTCCTTGTGTCTTCTGCACCCTCAAAGCCATCCAGTCATGAACACCCCTGGGGCTTGATGACGAAGGTGGGGTACTGCCAAGAACCATGGCAATTACATCACAGTCCATGACTATGAACCCGGGAGAAAGATTCAACTCATGGAAGCTTTGTAAAGGACGCCAGTGTCAGCATCAAGATTACATCTTTTATGCTTTATTCTCATGCGAAATGCCAGGATGCAGCACAAGGCTAAGGAGGGCACACTTGAATCTTCTTCCTATAGACCATCAGACGGACAGTAAACTCAGCTGGACAGTACAATATCGCATACATTTCAGTGTTCAGCGAGGAGGTACACTGATGCGGCGTGTGCTTCGATTTATGCCGGCTCCAATAACCACACTTCGCAAGAAATTCGATATATGTATGAACCACAGTGTCTTCATTCTTACCACCTAACACCAAAAGGCCTTCGCTCTCACCACCTAACACCACAGTGTGTTCATTTTCACAATTTAACACCAGTGTCTTTCTTCTCACCGCTGAACACCACCATCAGACTAACAAGAGCATCAGAAGGGATGTGAAAGCACCTCGAAAAGGCTGTAAGGAAAAATCCGGTACCCAGAGCGGGCCAGTAGCCGCTAGAAGTGGTAGAGACCAATGCTATAGAACTCTAATTAGGTGCATAGGACAGCACCTTTAGGTACATGTGGGTCCCAGGATCGATGAGAAGCCCTCTTACCTGAAGTAATACAAGCAAATGAAAAATGCCTAGGAGAGTCAAAAATGCTTAGATAATGAAAAACATGTTGAGAAGATTTTGTCATCCATTTCTTTCTAACATATGTAAAAGGAACGTGTTTACCAGACGTTTGTGGTAGACTCCATAATCACAATTACCTGTATTGATGAAGAGATGGCAAATGATATGAGAGTGGTTGCCCTTGAAGAGAAATCTGCACACAGATATCAGAGTCAAGGAACTCCAAACCAGATGTGTGACAACAAACCTGAAGACTGTCGCCTCAGGAAATAACAAGCATTGGCATAGCCAATAGGTCTGGCCTTTGGGACCTTATAAGTGTTTAGAGATGCAACAGTTGATGTTGTTGCACCAAGGATATTGTGCTGGATAACTAAACACTTATAAGGTCCCAAAGGCGAGACCTATTGGCTATGCCAATGCTTGATATTGAGGTCCTAGACATTACAAAAATAAGCAGTCACATACAGCCCTTTTAGCCCTATGGGCGTTGCATGGCTGACTTACAGTGACTACAAATTAGCAATTAAAACACTTTTCGACCCTAGGTGTTTACATGAAGCTTGGGTCAGAATCATTCGATACTAATTGAAAGAGACACAATTGCCCCTGAAGAAGTTCCACAACACGTTGGTTGTTACCTTTTAGGATGTAATGAAGAATTTTATAATAAGGACTATGTGCCACTGGAAGAAATTAAATAAAGAATCTTCAAACGGAAACGAACATCTGAGACTCGGAACTGTGGACTCTCTTTAAAATATTGAAATATATCACTCTGTGAATGAAAATATTCCATTCTTACAATGCCTGTCTTATTGATAATAGACTATTGACATACATAAGAGTTCGAGGCAGTCGGCTTGTGGAAGAGGGCAGACCATGTCCAATATCAATAGTTCAATTTGGAAAGTGCGTATGGATTGTCACAGCTGTCTGCTTCAATGTGTCCATTATCCGTCTTTGAGCCTCAGAAAAGTAATTGGAAGTACATGTTCAGGTGGGGATCCAGAGTACATGCTTGTTTCTGAGAAGTGCCGGTACTCTCCAATTAAAAGTATTACAATCTCTTGAGACGTGCCGGTACTCTCCCACTCAAAATAAGAAAAGTGCCAGTACTCAGTACCGGCCCATATAAAGCACTACCTGTAATGGTGATTTTTCGCGATAAACATATGGACAGTTGGTTCCAACAAGTTCCGTCCCCAAAGTTTAAAAAAAATAAAAAAACGGCTACTAAAGCAGGCCCTCATTGCGAAAACTCGTGCACTGTAACCATGTTACTGCAACTTTTGACACTGCGTATGGACTCACCACGATTAATGCATGTACGCCAGATGGTCGCCATGGTTACAGTGGAATTTGCTTCCTGCGAAGTTACTTTCACTTTAGAGGTACAATAAATAACCCTAATGTTACCTGGGACATGCCATATAGTTTCAGGGGATTTTTGACACACACCCATGTCATCCTGCACTTCTGTACAACAGATGTAAACAAACTACAACCCCCAGAATGCACCTAGATAAAAATAAGTCTAGCGCTTGCAGTACTTCGTCACCATAAGGTTGTAAAGCAATCCATATCTGGACTCTGATATGGTTCGTGCAATAAACGCACTCATTACAAATATAGAGGTCTTGCGAAAGTTTACTTAAGTCATGGAGTCTCCACCCCGCTTCCTGCCCCGGCCTCCCTCCTAGCGAGGCGCCGGAGACTTAACGTAGCTGCGGCTCCGCATCCGCCACTCGCACCGGCCGAAGGGGAAGTGTTTGAAGGCCCTGCGGAGTCCCATCCGCCACCATGGAGCCGAGGCCTCTGCAGACTCAGCGACGAGGGGGTATCGGGTTTCTGTCATCCAATGGAAAAAAGCCACAGTGCTCTCTCTGCACCTGCCACACCTCGGTGCCACCCACGTCTGTGTGAAAAGGCTGTCATGGCAGCTATGAAACAACACACCTTCGCTACAGGGGAGAAAGCTGCGGGGTGATCACTTTTCATGTGTTCCGCTTTCCTCGCTTCTTTTTTAGCCTACGACATTCTGCAAGTTTGAGGGCTGCTGGCTCATATGACGGGGAGCCTAAGCCTTAGGTGGGTCGGCTGTCACACCAGGCACTAAACAACAAGGTCGCCGGCGAAAGTGAAAGCGCCACGATCACCAGGGCCAGCGCAACCACCATCTGTTTCCAATTAACGTGAACACGAGAGCAGGCGCGATAATTGGAAAGAGATGGCACTGATGCTCGCTCTCGAGCACCCTAGGCCAGGGGAGAAAGAAGGTGGGACATGCACCCGCCTTGGGCCAATTGCGCACTGTCTTTCTTAGAAAGACGCATGCAAAGGCCAATCGCGTGTGTTCAGAGTTGAAAAGCCCTTAATAAATGCCTCGCAGCGCATGCGCACTGGCTCAGGCGAGACTTAAAAAGTATCCTGATCAAATACAACAGGGCAAAACCAAAGGGGATGATGGACGGAGTGTGGAACATTGCAAGCACTCACCCCCAGTCAACTGATCTGGGTTTAATCCATCATCATTCTTTGGCTCACTCCGCCACCCCAGTTCAGACATGGCCATAGGCAAATCAGTCTGACCCTGTGCCTCATGGGAACAGAATGTTTAAGCGGCCGTCCTGCCGCGGAGTTCGCACCACCTCACTAACCGAGGGCCACGGAGCTCAATAATGAGGGGCTTCAAATGTGGGGCAGCGAAGGAGGATTAAGAACAGTTGCGCTCTCTGGGGCTTATGTGGAGCTTTCATCTGGCATATATTGACAATCGCTTCCATTTGAGGATTTAATTATAAACTGCATCCCCCACAATAAAACGCCCTACCTCATACAGAGTGGTCCAATCCTGACGGGCGATATTGCTACATAAGGACGATGTGGTACATCAAGCGCGTGTGGACTGCATTTCCCCTTTTAGAAAGTGGAGACTAGAAACGCATCAGGGCTGCGGTCTGATGCCCTATTTACCGGAAAGAATGGCTGTTTGTACCTAAATAAAGTCTTTTTGGGGAAAGCTTCTTCGTTGCTAGAGTGCAGCTCATTGTATGGACAATCCCCACCAAGCTGAATATAATATATATATTTTCCCAAAAAAAGATTGACCAGGATGATGAACTTATCTAATAAAATGTCCATTAAATTAAGTTTGATTGTAATGAGTCTTATTAATCAGGGAGTGAGTAACATGAATTATAAAAATTAGTCTCCTTCGCCTTGAAAATTCCATTGGTGGCCAAAGCCCTTAGAGGGCAACATGCTAGCCACCAGCTACATTTTAAGGCTGTATAATTGAATAGACTCCAAAAACGTTGTAAATTCAGGGTTTCTGTGAAAATCTCCATTGTGGTTATACATTTTTAACTCGCAGTAGAGATACCAACACTGAGCAGACTGGAAAAAGCTGTGGTTCCACAATTTTCAGTGACCGCAGAGCATGGTCTGTCGCTTTTTTTCTAAATGTCAGTAGGTTCCCAAGCACTCTTAGTGCGAGGAGGAAAGATGAGCTTGTGTGTGGTACTGGGCAAGGACCCATTTTGTTCCCTTAACTTTGCACCTTCACAACGAACACCTACTTTTACTTCATAAATGGATTTTCACTGATGAGCACATTCATGTGAGGCCAAAACTGTCTAACTAGTATTTTTAAGCAGCAAAATGATTTAAGAAAGTATTAAATGAATAGGCGTAATCTACTTCTATGCAGGCAGGTCCAATCGACTGTCCACAATCAAACCGGAACAGCCATGTGTGCAACTTTCCCTCACTACAGTCAATTTAAAAAGACCAATACCTACCAAAGTGCCATAAAATGACCATATAAGAAAAGGGTCAGGCTGAGATGACTCCACGTCTACGTATTCAGGTGGAAAGTCCTTTATGACTAAACGTTTCGCAGAACTATTACCCCAGCATAATTAACAACAACAAAAAAATGCTAACAAGTCCTGGAGGTCATTGGAATGCCAGTGTTATTTGATGCCACTGCATCACTAGTTGCCACACATCTTCAGATTCTGCAGAACCAACAACACTATTCTTCAAATATTGTTAAGATTTCTTATATTTTAATGCCTAGGACCTGTTAATAGGGTATGGGGTTTCTGGAGCTAGTTACTCACTCTTTTGTTTCTGTTTACATAACAGTATAACATTTGCATCAAGATGCCATCCATGCACACTGTGTGCCTCTGCTTGCATACCATGATTAGACATATCCGTTTTCGTGCTGGAAAGCGCCCAGTTAACCAAAGAAGCAGTTCAATTATCACGGTTTCCCTTGGCACAAGGTTCACAACAACGATGCCCATCTCGAAAAGGAAGTTACTGTGTAAGAAAATCCTTAACCTAAACTCCTTGAAGGGCACTGGTGCCCGTGTAATGAAGTAGAAACGTGTTACATGAACAACAAACATGGCCTCAAGTGAGCCTTCCTTCCAAAGCAGCAAGGTTTTGTATCAACCAATGTAACTAAAAACCAAAATGAGTCAAAAGATAAACTCTTTCGAACTAGTATGTCTGGGTTAAGGGATGATACTTCAAAGCAGTTGAGGTTCCACCCTGGTGAGAACATAAATGCTTGCCAGATAACTTCTGGGGGCCAGGTTGGTCCAAGCAGTGCAGTAGAAGTTTCCTCGGGTGAATGAAACAACATCTGTGCATAGTTTCTGGAGTAAAGTTAAATTAAGGAATATGTCTTATTAATAGAGTTCTTTGTCATAATGTTAGGTAGTTTTACATGTGGAGGAGGATCCCCCTGCTGATGGAAACGAAATGAATGTATGCTTCTCTATGGAGCTGGACTCTGCACTTGGCCTCAGTATGATGATGTGCATTCCAATGTTGCCATTTGTTGAACAATGTACGGTCAAGATGGCGGAAATGGCTGGCTCGCTAATCCAAATTGTCCATTTTAAAGGTAGCTCGTTTTGCACAAAACATTCAGACTTGGACAGCGGTGTCTGTTCGGTGTCAACAAATATTAGACAATCACTGCGGAGAATAGTCTTATCAGGGGAGGTCGATCCTCTGGCTGGATTGCTATGACAGTCCTAATGGCTGCTAGTAAGCCTTCAATTCAACTTGTCTCAAGGAAATGAGTGACTGAGATACTGGTGTCCACAAGGTTTCCTGTAAAGAAACGCTTGAGCAAACTCACTCAGGACCGCGGAAACTGCAGAAATGAACCACCACATCGCAGAGAACTCAGTCAAGGCAAAGCAAACTTCTGCAATGCTGCAACCATTCATTTTTGCTGACGAAGATGCCCACTCATCTTCATAGCAAAAGATTACTGGTGCCTGCCTGGTGGATGATCAGCAGGAACAGTATAGGAAAAGACATCTACATTTGTGCAGAGCTCGCACGTGGGTAGCCAAAGTGAGCTACACAAATACAAAGGAGTGTCTAGCTTCTTTCACCATGGCACACAGACTTGTTCACCTTCCCACACCAAATCTTAAACAAGCATTTACAGTGCAATGGTCTCGGCATTGTTAAAGTTAGAGCCATTAGCATTGCTCATGACATTATTTTTGTTTTTGTTTTTAAAACATCTCTCTCTCTCACACAAAAATAAGTCTTATTTTTGTGAGAGAGAGATGTTTTAAAAACAAAAACAAAAATAATGTCATGAGCAATGCCAATAGCTCTAACTTTAACAATGCCGAGACCATTGCATTGTAATGCTTGTTTATTTTGTTTTTAACTCGTATAAATGACGTGTTTTTCCACATATCGAAGGTCTAGCGTGGAACTGGCTGAAAGTGACCACATATTACAACGGACCCGTGGAACTTGTGCCTTGCATCCTCAAACTGCTCTTAGGGAATGAACACAATGGTCTGTGGGGGTTCGGTACTCTTGTTGTCAAGGTTTGTTTGTTTGTGTCCTTTATCTACACAGCACAGTTTACTGACAGTCCAACAATAGAAGGGTTACTCGTGTCTGCTCTCTGCCCCTCAGTTAAGAGGCTCAAAGCTAGGCCACCCCCACAAATAAAGGGGTGCTGCCAGAGGGCTGGGTGCACTTATATCCCTAGGTCAGGTCACACAGCCATTGTTTACAGTACTAGTTGCGGGAGCACAAGGTCACACCTCTCTGATTCGGCCTAAGTCCCCTTTCTAAAAACACTGGCGGGACTCGTACCATCCTCCGCGGCCCGGGTAAGAAAATGAACCCGTAGTCTGTGGCCCACAGGGGTACCTACCGGAGGGCTGGAGCTGTAGAGGAGATGGGGTGGGGTGAGAGGTACTGAATCGATCAGCTGAGGTAATGGGTTGCCGGGCTTCCAGGCACTGTTGTGAGCGTCAGTGGGGCATTAAAGAAGGCACATCGCAGCGCTGCTATTGGTCAAAAGCTGATCGGATTGAGGTGTTATAAGATCCTAGGCAGAGTGGGTTCCAAGGGCTCCGCCGAGACTTCCCGAGAAGGAGCAAGACCCCTCCTCCCCTCCCAAGCATCGTGAGAAAAGTGCATAGACTCGAGACAGGCACTGTCGAGCAGGGTAATGGGTTTTAAATACCTCTTTAACAAGGAAGGCCTGTCAGCGCCCCCGCCCCCTCCGGGATGCAACCTGGAGTGCCAGAGAGATCCGGCCTCTCTGGTGCGGGAAGGCTGGCTTCAGGGTGCGTGACCCGGAAACACTGGCAGGGACATAAGACACGACTGCTTACCTTCTCTCCGGCGACAACATCGAATTCCACCGTCTCGCCATCTCCTACGCTGCGAAGGTATTTCCGGGGATTGTTCTTCTTAATTGCCTAGAAGTGCCTTAGGGACCCCATGCTGCCTGCACGCGCCAGTAGGCTCTCCGATTGGTTGACAAGGTCCACCAATCACAGTGCTTATTTGGTAGTTGCCAACCAATCAGAGAGCCGACTGGCGCGTGTAGGCAGCGTGAAGACATGCTGTCTTGTGGGCGTGTAGGGGGCGGGCTGCTGATAATTAGAAAAGTTGCAAAAAACACGCCCCCGAATCCGAAAAGGACGGGGCCTGTTCGGAGTGACGGGCCTCTTCTCCAATGGCTGGCCAGCATTCAAGAGGCCAGCCAATGGAGAAGAGGGGAGAAGAGGGGTGGGTTCAAGCCCCTCTTCTCCAAGTTATTATGCCTCGCGAGCGAGACTGCGCAAGCGCAGCCTTCGCTAGCCGAGACCTAAAAATAGAAGGCTGGGATTTGTGTGCTTCTGAAGCACAGAGAAGGCATTTACTTTCTCCTTAAATTACGGGCGTGACTGGCAAGAGACAGAGGGACTTCATCCTGGGCTCTCTAGAAACTATCTTAACATATATGGCAGCCTGAGAAGGGAAGGAGTGATAGCTGTAATTGGCCTAAATATCGACTGATTACCTGCCAGCCCACAGTTTTAGATTTCCACCAGCCAGTTTTAGGTGGACGAATGGAAGAGAGCCAAGAGATGCAAAGCCCGGGTTCTAGGAGAGGCCTCTGGCTACAGAACTGCAACACAACAACTAAGATGCGAGCCTTAAACATAAGAGAAACATACAATAAAAACAGTGTCTGAAGAAATTGCATTAAATACAGTAAATTATGGCATGCCTACCACCAAGACAACTAGCCCATACATGTTAATAGAGGGAAATTACACAAAGAACAAGGTTGCTTTCACCCCTTGGTTTCTACGGAAGCGATGTCATGACAATGGTTAACAACCACTGGCAAAGCAGTAGGTCTGGCCTTGATAAACATGCAATTGTTTACTTGATTTTCTTGCGAACATAAGCAACGTGCACAAAAAAAATGATTGGCAATGCCAGCAAGTCTGGTGTTTGTAAAAAAATCATTTATGGCAAACACATCCTACAGAACTAAAAAAAAGAATATGTAGACATGGTAGCCTTCTGCTTGCAGTACGGACAATGTAAAAACATTTCCGGTGCAGTTGTTTTACGAGTGGAGTATTTTTTTTTAAACTAAAAGACTTTCAGTATTGTAGCACACCTTTTGTTATTCTAGTTTGTTAAGAAGACGAGAATAAATCAACTCCTAACTAAGCACTGATATTGCAGGCAGCTACAATGTTACAACGTCACTTAGACACTTTCTAAAAATAAAGCGAAACAATTGCCGAAAAATGAACTAACTATGGTTAGGCAGATGTAAGCAATTTGCGCTCGCTTTGTGCAGGCACTCAAAGTGAAAGGAGACAATGGGTAAAGTGGGCCCAGTGCCCCATGCCGTATGCTGCTGCGAGCGGAGCAAACTGTGAATCACTCACTATTCAACGGGCCAAAGGATTAAATGACCAAAAGCTGCCTCTATCATGTACGTATATTATGTATGATTTTTGGGGGAAACAATAGTCTGGCATGAGCGTTGAGGCCATCTCCGATGCCAGACCTACAAATGCCAAATCTATAAATACGTAAAAATAAACGAGTGGTCCAGCAGCCCAGGCCCTCCAGCCGGGCCCTGAAGCGTACTCCTTCCTATTCAGGTAGCTGTGCACGTCAGCATACAAAACGCCATCTCTAACTGGGCAAGACAGACAGTGGACGAAGAAAGATGATCTCAGGTCCCACGCTGTAAAATGTGGTGGATGAGAGCAACATGTGTTTAACATCATGAACATATCAGAGATCGAAGAGGGCTGACCCAAAGCCACCTTGTATGTTTACAGGTGTTCATTTTTTAAATGAAAACTTGAGGCTAGTTAAACATCTAAAGCTGTCTCTAGGCTACCTGAAATGCTTCAGAAATAAAATAGGCGTGATAATGACAGGCTAATAAACACCTGATACAGTGTCACAAACATGAAAACCAGTTCAAGAGCCTGGAGTTCACACAGTCAGTGAGACAAAATTGTCTCACTCTACGGAGATGTGTTTTTGACAGTGCAGATCAGCAAAGCATCTCTTTTGATGCTGGTAAATACAGCAGAAGTGTTCACATGGACAACTGCATTCTGCATACATGTATTTACTGTGTAATCAAGGAGCAGAGAATGACAAGTATTTACTCTCCTTAACAAGCATTGGCAACGCCAGTAGGTCTTGCCTATGCAAGGGTTATTGGCTTTGCCAATGTGTTTTAGCCATGTTCTACACCAGCGTGGCTGCTGTTCAGCTAAAAGTTAGTTGGGTAGAGGAGAGGGGTGTGGGGTGTTCGTAGAGTGGAATGGTGAAGAGTAGAGTACCGTGGAGTGGCATAGTGTGTCATGTAATGGAGTGGCACAGAGTGCAGTGGCATAGAGTGGACTGGTGTAGAGTGCATTGGCATAAAGTGTTGTGGAGTATAGTGGCACAGAGTGCAGCAGCATAGAATTCAGTGGCACACAATGCAACGTCAAAGAGTGCCTTGGTGTAGATTAGATTGTAGCATAGTAGAGTGCAGTGGCATATGGTGCAGTGGTGTAGAGCAGAGTAAAAGAGTGCAGTGGTATAAGGTGCAGTGGTGTAGAGCAGAGTGTTGCAGAGTAGAGTGGCTTAGAGTATAGTGACGTAGAGTACAGTGGCATAGAGTGGAGTGATGCAAGTAGTGTGCAGTGGCGTAGAATGTATTGGCACAGACTGCAGTGGTGCAGAGTGAAGTGGCGCAGAGTGAAGTGGCGCAGAGTGAAGTGGCGCAGAGTGAAGTGGCGCAGAGTGAAGTGGCGCAGAGTGAAGTGGCGCAGAGTGAAGTGGCGCAGAGTGAAGTGGCGCAGAGTGAAGTGGCGCAGAGTGAAGTGGCGCAGAGTGAAGTGGCGCAGAGTGAAGTGGCGCAGAGTGCAGTGGCGTGATGTGAAGTGGAGAAGTGCAGAGTGGCATAGAGTGCAGTATGCATGGTGTGGTAGCAGTGTCATTACATACAACACATTTTCAATTGAAATGACCATTACATTTGCACAGTTATTTTTTTTATTTTTTTTTAAATTTATTTCAAACTGACCACTCTTGTCGACATACATAGCTATGCGCCTACAACCCTGGGGCCGGCTTTCATATTTGCAAGCAAGCCAGTATCATTTGCACAGTTTTACTAATATAATTATACAGGGCACAAACATTGTGGCTTCACCTAATGTATTGATTTGTTTGATCATATTAAAGTAAGTTTCCAACACCCTTCAGAATTAACAAAAAAAAGGTGCTTCATTTGTCCTGTGTTGATTCCAATATATTCTGAAATACTTGCACAGCTCATTTAAAAATGTTGTGTGCTAGAAGAAGAAAAACTAAATTCCTCTACCCCCAATATCCAAAAACACTGTTAAATCCTCTCACTCTGAAGTGAGAGAAAGAAAATTAAACACCAAGCTCCCTCAGAAGACAGAGCCTTACATTTGACTTCTGTCTTTCAATGCACAGCAAATTTGACAAGATAAGAACAAGATTTACAGGCCTGATTACAGAAAGGAGCACTCGTGGAAGAACACAAGGGGAGTTGGTGAGAAAAGGCTTTGCTCCTTGGGAGGGACAAGCTCAACCTGGACAGCCTAAATAAACCAAATTATGCCAGCAAACATAAAACCATAACATGGGAGTTACAAAGCACAAAGTCAATGGTCTGCAAACAGGTGGAATATATTCCCAGGTAATCTTTCCAAATGTCCCCAAGATGTCTATAGCAAACCAGACAGCTGCGCTGTGTGCTAGGTTTCGACATAAAAAGGCAATCTCTCAGGCGACAGGCAGTGCTAGAACACCATGGATCAGCAATGTACTTGTCCACAGTGTTTAGTGTACACATACATCAAACTACTCACACGCCAAGTATTAAACCGGCATGAATTTCATAGCTATGCTGACGTTTGCCACCAGGTTAATGGCATTTCTGGGGTCACAGCTGCAGAAGATTGGAAGTTTGAGTATATTCTCCATTACAGACCAGCGGAGAAACACGAACTCACGCCACTGAGCCTGAACACAACCAACACAAAATATCAATCTTATTCAGAGGGTCGATGAAAAAAATGTGAAGTAATTGAAAGAATTTAGCAACAGTTTTTGACGGATGATGAAATATGGAACACCAAAAAGATGTAGTTAGCATCGGAAAAGATTTCACAAGATTTTTTAACCCACAAGGGTCTTTCTTGTAAACACCCAAAAACGCAGTAGAATGTTTTAGAATATGCGCTTTAATAGCTTTATAAAGAGGAGCGGTTGTGAAGTGCTACCTGAAAGTGCTTTAGTTCCACTTTTAGTTCTGTCGTCCTTCTGAAAGAAGGCGACTATATATGTTTTGTGTCATGATGCAACTCCCTGTCCTTAACTCAACAGGGTGCGACAGTTTACAGAGGTCCCGTTCCAGGACTGGGAAAGAGAAAGTTTACTTATAAAAAATAAAAAAAACTCCCTGACAAGACAGACGCCGCACAGTGCCAATGACCGCAAGGAAAAGAAGGTATAAGAAGGTATAATGAAAATGCTGCCATCAAATACACCAGCCCACTCTATAAGATCTGCTACCTCATACACTTTTCTTGGCTGGCATTAATGACAAGATTGATGGTGCTAGGTTGAGAAGGTGGGTTTACACTACTTCTTGAGGGCATTAAACTCAGAACTCAATTTTAACCAATTTCGTAAGTTTGTGGCAAGAAAGAAAGATGCGAAAAAAAATATCCCAGGCGCGTCGATCTAACAACGTCCGTCAGTTAAGAACGTATACATTTTCTGGAAAATGAAACTATACGCCCAGGATAGTTGGCAAGAATTGAAATGGTACTGCAGAACATCAACTGCATTAATGTTACATCTATACCTTATCTGGAGGCTCTGTGGAGTCAGTCACTGCAAGCTTGTTTATTCAGTTTCAGCATCTATTGCCGCAAACATTTTAATTGCTATTTTTTGATGTGCGACATGTGATTTCGATCGATTATTACAACTGCTGCTGAATATAAATTCACCTTTTATGTGAAATGAGCATTGAGATGCCAAATGCAATTCAGCATTCAAATCTGGTAAACGCATGTGTTGCTTTTACAGGACTAGTCCCTGACCAAGTGTCACAACTGTACACAACCATACAGCTATCTTTTCAGTGTGCAGCCACGATAGTAACATCTTGAGTTTTCTTTGAAAAATGACTGCTAGATAACCAGTTATGTCAGTGTAACTTCCTAAGTATTTTGAAAAAACAGCATTGACAGGCTTAATATTTGAATAACGCACGACAGGCAGACTGACACTAGTCTAGTTTTTTAATGTATTTTTATTGCCATATTTTCATACAGAACTGTCCACCAATCTATGCAATGTAGAATCATTACAAGACTCTTGCCTAGGATGCACTGAGTACAATGCAATGCCTCAGGTATGCCAAGATTCAAGTACACGTAACTAGGTTGCTTTGCAGTAACTGGAGATAGAGGAAAAGCCCAATCCTCCCTTTTATTATTATTTTTTTGTAAACATTTTTTTTATTGAGACCCGAGGTCTTTACCCTTGCTACACCAAAGTCAATAGGGCTCTGTGCATGTCACCAAGGCTGTGCATGTCATCAAGGATTTCCGTTCCAAATCTTAGTAGGGGCAGCAGGAGGGAGTATGCAGTCTGAGATCTATACTCCTCTTGAACACATCGAGGAGTCCTAGCCAAGATGCATATAAACACAGCCCTTTTCTGAAGTTCATTTTTCATTACATCCCAGAGTCTTGGTATATTTGCTAAGCAGCATCCTGTAACAGATGGAATCAGCTGAACACCCCCCAGATACCTAATCCTCAGGTCGCCATTTTAGAGGCAACCTTGAGACAGCCTTCACCCACCTTCCTTATCTAACCACAGTGGTAGATCAGGGTTGCTTTCCATTTATTTTGTAGCCAGAAAATCTGCCACTATAATCCAGGAGGATATCTATCAGCGCCAAAAATGAGGCACCCGAATCGCTCAATGATGAGAGAATATCGGCAAAAAATGAAATGTTTGGCTTCATTCCTTGAATGAAATGTTCTTTATGCTCTCAGAATTAAGTAGTTTCATGGCTAGCAGCTTTATATGCATTACATATAGCATAGGTGACAAAGGGAAGTCTTGGTCTGGTGCCCCGAGACCAGTCTTAAGTTGCCGAACTTGGACAATCTATTAACAGTCTCACTTTGAGGATCTGGTAACTGGCCATTACCATATTTATAAATTGAACCCCTAGGTCAAATTCATAATCTTTATTCAATTTTATACATAAAATCATAAAAGAAAGATCATTAAGAAACGGCAAACAGAATTTCAGTGCCGAACCCCTAAGTCAAATTTTGCTAGCTCCAGTCTCATTAAAGTCCATTCCAGCTCCTGGAAGGCTATTGCAGCATTCACTGCCAAAAGCACAGCAATCAATTATATCCATTTCGCCTTTTTGACAAGGTAACCAGACTTCAAATGTTATCAAAAGTTTGTCTGCCAGTAAAAAGCCTGACTGGTCTTCATGTATCAGAAGCGAGGATCAGGGCAAGCCTCTTAGCCAAAATCCTTACATAAAGTTTGACGTCAACATTTAGCCAATGCTTCATGTTTGGCTATCACCAAAATTATGGCCTTCTCCATAGCTGAGGTGGCCCTACCAATTTCCCAAATTGAGTGGAACACCCTGTTATGATCTGACTCTAATTTGGCTGCATGTAATTCATAGCCTTCTCTACTGAAGATGTCAGGCTAAGGAACTTTATTACTTTCAGTGCTTCAATTGCAGATTTGGTCTCACCTTCTTAAATAGGGTTTCTGATCCCTTGGATTATTATCTTGTGATCTGAGGGAATGTAAGGCTTTTCAGCAGAAAAAAACCTGCATCGCTGCTCCCACCCCCCTTTATATTAGATATACCTTCACCTTAAAAGGCCTTAACCATTTCTGCTTTTATCTTGTTGCTGTATGTTATGTTTCCATTATTCCTTTTTAGACCCATAACTCTGTCACTGTTCATTTTGGATAGAAGTGCATTAGGCAACAGTTTGTTTGCCTTGTCACCCGTTTCATAGACCACCTTTTTCAAGGTCTAGGGGGCTCTTAGCGCTTAGTTTATGTGCAGGGTGCGAATTTATCACCTTGCATTAGCTTATATTGTCAGGTCTGCCCTTGATCTAGTTTATTTGTATTAAACTTACAATTATATAGCGCTTACTACCCCTGAAGAGGCGTTGATGATCTTCTTAAGCATTCCTCAGTCTGCCTCCAGTTTAGCCTGCACTAAGCCCCTCTCCCGGTTTAGAGTGGCCACCACTGCTACCAACCTGCACCTTATAACCTCTCTGAACGTTTCCAAGAGAGTGGGCAGGGAGATCACCTCTGAGTCATGCCTTTCCAAATATTCTTCGATGGACTCTGTAATCACCTCCCAGCTAATTAAAGCAACAAAATACATATATCTGCAATTCTCAATTCCATCATTTCATCGCGATAACAGACTGAAAATAAATCTACAATGCAGCATCAGCATGGATGCTTAGGATGGGCTAGCGGTTGACGCAGGCTGAGCGCAGACTAACTGCATCTAGCTTGAGACTGCACTGACGTCAGGAGCATCTGGATGGCAGTCTTAGCAGATATTTCATGCATCACAGGTCATTCCCCCCCCTCCCCAGTGCTCACCCCACGTTGCACAAATGGGACATGTTGGGGAGGTCACCCCAGAGATGCGAAGATTGACGGCAATGCTGCTGCTGACCAAGCGCAGGATGGCGATATATTGGGGTAGACAGCCGGCACCTAGTAGGACAAGTGACTTCCCAAGATGCTGTCTTTTTTCCCCAGGAGCAGCTTGACGCATACTGGGATCTCATGCCTTCCAGTTCTCGTCCTAAAGACATATGGGCACCACTGGTAACATTCCTAAGATTACTGGAACACACAGATGATGCTACAGACGATCTCCGGAACCTTAATTTGGCTGCGAATGAGAGTCCTCCATCACGAGAAACCCTGATAACTTGCACTACTAATAGTGAGGGGTATCACTCGAGCCTGCTGTTACACTAGTCGCTATGATGCTGGACTCCGTCACCTCTGCTGATTATTCACTTTGCTGAGTAACAATGTTTACTCCCTCCCCCCATGCGTTCCATTTGCTTTGGACTCGTATGCATTCCGTCCTTTATGTAACTGGAATGCATACTACTATCCTTGGTGTTATTGTTTGGTTGTCTACTGCAAATATCAATAAATAAAAAAAATTCAAAATCTACAATGCAGACAAATGTTTATTACTGACCTTGCTGCAGCTTGATACTAGATCTCAAAGGGAAGTAGTCGCTTTGCTACTCATGGCCCGGTTTAGTATCATATTCACTATCAGCATCCACAACAAAAGCCAATCAAAAAACTCAACATCAAAAAGTTCAACTAAGACAAAAAGACATTTTTCAGACAGAAGTAGCTTCCCCACAACACTTAACAAGGTTGCTTTACGTGTACTACTTACCAAAAGACAGGTGTATCACAGCACAAATTAAATTATTTTATGCACCAATTAATATAATCTTCAACTGTCTTATCTTAATTTTGGGCATACCAATTCAAACGTGTGTCCCTTGCACACCTTTGGACCCAAGGAGATTGTACACAGATTGCCCAATTCTTTCACCACATTCCAAATTTGTAAGCGTTTACGAAGTCAATAGCTAATTAGCCGATCCAAAGACTCCAAGGCCAGATATTTTACAGTTAGATTTATTTTAGGTTATTTTGGATGCTAGAAGGCTTTAACCCTGGTGCTTATTTAGCTCATTACTTCCACTTTCGATGCCTCCAGTTGTCAAAATTTTACCGGGATTGATAAATTGGCATCTTGAAAATAAACTGTCTACCCGCAAGTGCCCTTAAAATCTTTCTCTTCGCCAACTCACCATCACCGATGGAAAGAAACCAAGACACTGTAAATAAATGCACTTACATAGGTTTAAGCTCACAGCGGATTTTACGCATTACTAAGAATACAACTCATTTTAAAAACTTACGTTTATCCGTGTGTGTAAGCAACAAAATAAGTTTCCCCTGACTCTTTGCAGTACAAGGACATCAAGAGTCATAGTTTGGGATGCATGCATAGATCATCAAAGCCTTTGGTTTCGAGGTAACATCTTATGCAGATGATACACAGCTAATTATCTCCTGGGACGACGATCTGGAGAAAACTAAAAAACGGTTTTGAGTCGGAATGATAGCAAATGCTGACTGGATGACATCTAATTGACTTCATTTGAATGCTGACAAAACTGAAATCATGCTGTTTGATAAGGCCCAACAGCTTTGGTCTTCGGACTGGTGGCCTCCGGAACTGGGCATTGCTCCATGCCCCAAATCTTGGTGTCCAACTGGACCAAACTCTCTGTATAAAGGAGCAGGTTGCGTCTACAATTGTCTTGTGTTTCCAATTAATTGCCTGTTGAGGAGAGTGTTCCCCTTCCACCCTCTTTCTTCAAGGAGAACGTTGGTGCAGGCACTGGTCATCAGCCGTTTGGATTATGGCAATGCCCTACTGGCCACAGCAAATGAGGCGTTGCTTTTTAAACTTCAAGTGGTGCAAAACATCACCTCCCGTCTCATCTGCAGTCTTCCATCTGGAGCCGCTTCCTCCCCTATTTTGCATTCATTGCAATGGTTACCAGTCCGAAAAAGGCACATTTTTAAAATCTGTTGCCTGAAACACAATTCCTTGCTTGGGTAAGGTCCCAGCTACATATCGTCTAGACTCGCATTATCGCCTTCCTAGACTGCTTATGTCCAGCGACAAAGCGTTGCCGACAGTCCCACAGGTCAGAAGGACCCATACAGGAGGCAGAATCTTTTATCTAGCCCCTCCGTACTGGACTGGGTTACCTTTGTACATTCGCATGAGTACGAATCAGCTCCAATATAAAAAATTACTGAAGACAGTGCTTTTCTTGTGCAATAGTCTGTTGCCTTGCTTATGTTCCAGCTCAGTGCCGAGATACCCCTCTCTGGGTGATTCGCACACCATATACATATTAACATAACATGCGTAACGCAGAGTGTAAATTGAAGTGAGACTTTCATTTGATTTTGTGGCATCCATCAATTGGCTTAGGAAAACCTTACAAACCATTTTTGGTATTGAGGAAATCCTTACATTTTTCAAAAGGATACGGAAAGGTGAACTCTGGAGTAGCTTACTTGCTCACCAGCCAAAATGAACTGCTGTAATGCCATATCGTACAACTGCTCTCGTAAAGAAAAAAGATTTGCCCATGCTAGCAATGGGAATACCTGCAAAACCACAAGGACGAAACCAGCCAACAGAGTATGTCTTCACATTCTACATTCCCACACCCACTCCAGAACAATGTAGCTGATGTGTGCGTTAGCAAAAACAGTGTAAGTGTGGATTACACACAGTTTAGATTTTGATTAAGTATCACGCCGGCAGTTTCTTGCCCAAGTAGATTTGACTCCTACATTAAGTTATTAGTCATAGTACACTATTACCAAAAATAAGTTTGGTGCTACACTGAGAACAAACTGATCAACCAAATATCAATTAGAAAGAGCGAAATAACTGGCAAAGCAATCCATAAGCCAGGAAACAGGGCTAGCTATTAGAGATCAAGTAGGCTGAGAGTGTTCAACAAGTCTTAATGACTAGGTAGGCCAAGCCCTTATAAGGACGAGTGCACAGCGTAGGATACCCTAAACTGTGCCCTCAAACGCCTGCAAGAAGTGATCATAAGAACTCTGCCTCCCATCCCCTTAATTTGTTCGCCTAGTGACTCTTTTATCCATTCATCCACTCAACCATCCAAAATAAAATATAAGTATATGCAAGATAATTTGAAAGAATAACAGTTTAAAAACTGCGCAAAAAAATTGCGCAAAAACACATCAAATTGCAGATTATGCACCCTACCCAAAAAAAGTTTTTAAAAAACACAGCAACACTAAGCAGGGAAGGGAAGGAGAACAATGGTAGAAGGCTGAGATATGAGAGTAACGGGGAGCAACAGAGGAGCTTGTAGGTGGTGTGTTAAAAAAAAAATCAAGAAAACAAAAATTCCAACTGAAGGCTAGCAACACAAGAGCCTGGGATTCAGGAGTAGAGGGCGAAAATATATTCTAGAAATCTGGACAGAGGTGGGACAAGCAATGGGCAAGCAGGGTGGAAGGGCGTGAGCAACAGAGTGCATGTGGTTAAAATATGATTTGGGAGACAGTACACAAGGGAGAGCACAAGAAAGCACATGCCCCGCCCATGGAGTACTAAGAGCAAAAGAAACCAGCATAGAAGTGAAAGAACTATGCATTGGCAAAGCCAATAGTACCGGCATTTATTTTGTTTTATCATTATTTTTATTAAAGTTTATTGCTGGGGTGCTGCCAGTTCCTCGCCAATTGTCTCAAAAAGTCACATTGCCATAGTAGTGCCTAGTACTGAAGGGAACCACTTTGTGTTTGGATGCGCTTTTGTGAAAAAACATAATGTAGTCACTCAGAGTTAAATTAGCCAATGCTTGAAGTTCTGACCCACTGCCCCATGTTGTATGATGTGGTGGGAGGAAGTAAAATATAAATGACACCAGCAGAGCAACGATTAAAAAAGGCAATCTTAAAGCTGCTATAAGTTAGCATGTTGTATGTATAATGTATAAAAGCTCATGGCCAACACCACACATGAAAAGTGGTTTCTTGACTGTGAGCAGTGGAAGGACGCAAGTGATCCATTCAAAAGGATGGTAAAGAAGCCATATGACAAACACAAGGGGAGGGACAAACACCACAAAGAAGAAAAGCCAACGAGACTGACAAGAAAGCCAACTAATAGTAAGCAGTGGGCTGAGGCCCACTAGAACTACTGGTACTGCCCACAATAGGTATTCAACAACAGAGAAGACAGCGGTTTGTAGACGATAGCTAAAATAAGCATTTGCCAATCCAATAGGCACTCAAGGGAAAACACATGCACTCTCATAGCTTAACCAAAAAGATAACAAGCATTTGCAATGCAATAGGTCTCGCATTTACGCAAGTTTGAGCTATTGGCATTGTAAATGACAATGCCTTTTATTTATGCTTTGGTTTTTAAAACATAAATAAAAGACGTTGTAATTTACAATGCTAATAGCTTCAATTCGCGTGAATGAGACCTATTGCATTGCAAATGCTAGTTTCATCCCAGCTAGTTGGCGCTGCCCTGCATGGGAATTACTACCTGGAGATTTCTATTGGATGCGCTTGCGGCATATTCTGTGAGTCTGTGTATCGGGCTATGGGTGAAGGTGCAAAACCAAGAGAAATTCTTTTGATTAAATAAAAATACAAATGACACTAAAATTGACCAAGAAGACATAAGTCATTTGTAAGCCTTTTGCCTTACACACGAGAACCAAACATTTTCAGACTAAAAGAATATTACATAACCACCAATCCGAAACAGACCAGAATACAATAGCTTGCTACTCGCTGTAAAGCGCTTCAACGCCTCGCCAAGTGTAGTAAGCTCTAAAAAAATACAATTACAATGCTAATAAAACATTATCTGAAAACAAATCAGACTTCAGTCTGCATTGTAGAACGACAACCCGGACCACCTAAAGCTCAAAGGGCAATGACACACTGCAATATAAAACTGTCAAGAATCAAAAATAATAATCATTTGGCCTCAATAACTAGTCTGAAAAGTAACTGCGAGCACCTGGGTTTGCTCCTAATTAAGCAGAAGCCCAAAAATACCAACTCGTGTCAATCAGAAAACATTTACAGCTGGAATTCGGGCCCCTCCCTATTACGCTTGCCTATCCGTGTACACACTAAGTCACAGATAGGGGGCACGCGACAGGTAGTCTGCAAGGTTTCATTTCTGAAAAGCAGTCTCCTGTTTCTATAGAACAAGGTGATGCTTCAGTAGTGCATGCGACAGGGGAAACTTGACTACTTAAGTATACACGCTGGGTCCTTGCTAATCATGGCTTCTCCTCTTTCCCACAGTGTGACTGTAAGCGTATCTGCTCCTCACAATCTAAAACGAACAAGGCGCTCACAAAAAGACAATGTCCCAAAGTTTAAAGCGCAAAGAAATAGAAAATATACATTGCGCTGCTTATCCTCACTCCCGGAAGCATGTTTCCAGTGGAATTACTCACACGTTTGACAACTGACTTGGCAGCCTATCCCACTTTACAGTTGGGTGAGGGACATTTGGCCACAATCTGATTACTAGTCAGTGGAGCACCCGTCACTCGAGAAGCCAGTCTACCTCTCAGCCACTATCTTTAGATGAAGCCTCTTCCGGTGACGTGACACAGGTGCCTGTGGTGGTGAGGCTTCCCAACCAGGAATATGCCTGCACGCCTGTTCGTAAAGGCCACATTAAGAGACACTGGCTGCCATAGTGTGGAGAACTGAGCAAAAGATAAATCGAAAAGAGCCGCGCAGCGCTCAGGTCCACTTAAACACCAACATGTTTTTAGGTAGAGTCTAGCGTTATGAATTGGGCGAGACGCGCGCAACGAGGCGCACGGACTCCAATTTTTTGTCACAGAAATAAAAAAGTAAAAAAAGCATACGAGTGCGTACTAAATAAACAAGCATTTGCTGTAAGATATAAATAAAATGAGCGTGGTGTCGCTAGCGGGTGCCGCACTCATTAAAGTAATCAAAAACATACAATTGAGAGCGCATAGCACTGCAGCCGCCATTATCCCCATCAGTGTCCATTTTCCAAATAGTGCGAGCTTAACTAATTGAAGGAGACCGTGTCACGCCGCAAGTAAAAGATTGAGTCTGGATGTGCCGTCGCAGAAGGAGACAGGGCGGTAACAAAGAAGCCTCATTTACAATCAAGAGCCAGCGTTTTGCATAAATGATGACGCCAGCCAAAGAAAATAATAGGTGGGGCTTCTAGTCCCCTTCAGAAATCTTATCGATTACAAGACACCTCGCAGAGCGAGGAGCGCATGCGCGCTCCAACGCTAGGCGAGACCTAAAAAGGAGTGCCCTAAAAGTGGACTGATACAAGCTAACCAATCAAAAGGGTGGTCAAGAGACTATGCCCAGTGAGGTGAAAACCACAAGAAGAGAAAGGCCAGTCACTGAATAAAAAGCATGCAAATGACACGGACTATAAAGAAAACCACTGGTAAGCAATGGGCGAGCTGTAAGCACGCTGTCAGTTTTTGGTAAGCCCAGGAAAAGTCTTTCAAAACCAGACAGCTTGGGTTGTCTGGTAGGCAAGATCTAAGATGACATTCAGTGTTGGGGAAAAAAGTATGAGTCTATAAAAAGCTTTTCATCTGCCAACATCCCAAATATTAGGAAAACATCACAAATGACAACTGAATATTCTGTAGATACGATAATATAAATCAGAGGCGCACCTAGAGCCAAATTTCGGGGGGGGGGGGGCTACTAAAATTTTCGGGGGGGGTGTCTCTTCCAGCAATATGCAGAGTGGAGATGCAGGAGCTCTAAGAAGGGGTGGGAACACAACAAAGCCTTGTTAGTATTTAAATGATCTTTTAAAGACCTGTGAAGTACTCGGGAGCTGCTGTGTGAGTGCCCGGGAAGCTGTCTCAGCCGGGCTGACACACACAACGTGGGGGGGGGGGGGGCGGGGCTGAAGCCCTTTGAGCCCAATTGGCTTTGCACGCCTGATATAAATATATGAATATAAAATGAAAGATGCAAGGGAGAAGAACGTGCTACCAACTACAGTAATACGAGCTGAGCAGACTGAAGAGTGAATACATTTAGAAGACTATTAATAGTGTTGAGATGGCATCAAAAGAAAAAGGTAATAATGTCTTTTTAACATACAATGGGCCAGCACAGAAAAGTTGCAAAATCGTAATGGAGGGATCAGGACATTCAGCACACCATTCTGTGTGCTAAATGACTAAGTAACCTCTGATTGCTTTTCCACCATACCTTGCTAAATGCTACATAAGCACCTTTATAAATGTACATAAGGCAAGTTACATTGGACAGACAAAGGAGGAGGTGGGGTCCATTGCCAAAAGAGGAAATGGTTATGCTCTTTGATAGCAGAGATATACATATTTTCTTCTAGTCCAAAATACAGTAGAATGCAGAAGAAATGTGTGCACGAGTACAAGTCCCTGCACTGGTAGCAGCATCTGTTAGCAGTGACATCTGCTGGTAGATGATTTTCTTATGATGGGGTTTTGTTTTCAGTCCTTCAAAGCACTGTAAGTGATGTTCTCTACAGCAGATATTAGTATGTGGGTTTTGGGTTTGATTTTGTCTCCAACATCGACATAAGTGTGCCCGGTGTCCCATGTAGCCAGGGCTTGGGTGAATTCTTTTACAATTGAGCATATGAGGACACGGGTTATTATGTAAATCAGTTATAGATTACCATCAGCCTGTGTGATGTGAAAATTCCTTAAAATGCTGGCAGACTCAGCTGCAAGCCTTATTTAACGTGTTTGGCAATGTTAAAAGTCTCAGGAACTAAACATTTCAACGCCCAAACTAGTACCAGCATATTCAAAACACAGTTTTAAGTCACAAAGCACAATCAAATGATTCTTACTGTGGTTTTGTGTCCACCATAACCCAACTGAAGGATTAGGACCTCGTTTTGGAACGAACAATCCTATTCCAAAGAAGTTCCCTGTCTGAACAATCTGGGCACTACAGATTTCAAAGTATTTGTTTAGTAAAGTGTTTAATACAGTATCACCATGCTACTTTGCTTAAGGGGGTTCTGAGGCACTATAAGAAAACAGATGCAAAGTTAACAAGCATTGACAAAACCAACTGGTATGGCTGATGTGTGTCACACAAAGAAAGCACTACGGCCACACAAGCAGAGCAAACAGCTGGGCACACATACACAAAAGTAAACTTTCAGGCAAACAAAATCAGCCTGACATTACTGCAGACTAATATTCCCACAAAGACATCAGCAAATAATTTATTTTGTGGTGTGTATATTTCAAACAAAACGAACTAAACTAAGCCTAAGTATACATGGTAGGTCATACATCAGATGCATCTATAACGCAGGGCCAACTAGATGTAACAAGCATTTGAAAGCCAACAGGTATAACCTTTAAAAATGTGAGTGCTGCACTAATGGATTTGCCAGAAACGTCATTCATTTCCGAATCAACATCAGATGCTAATATCATAATTTCTTCGGAACCCATAAACCTAAAAAGAAAATTCAAGTACATGCCTAAAGAAGTAACAGATGCTGTAGACATCTTTCAAGATGTCATGCCGAAGGATCTTAAAAAACTAAGAAAAAACAACAACAAAATTGTACAATATGCAGCAAAAAAGAATGCAACCCAATTGCTAAAAAATTTAGAAAATCGGATTATCAGATCGGCAGATAAGTGGAGCAACTTAGTACTCTTTATAAGAAAAATGTACACAGAAGAAACTTCACAACACTAGCTGTTATGAATCTTACAGTTTTCCTCAGTATAACCAAGACATAAATCTCTACCATGACAAATTGTATGAAACGTGGCCTTATCAATATGGATGAATTACAATTTCTTAAAATTAACCATTTCTTTTCTCCCAAAAGTCCACAAGCACAACACCAAACCACTAGGATGACCTATTATGTCTTCAATTACGGGTTACTTAGAGGCCAGCTTAGATTTTGTGGACCATTTCCTGCAGAAATGTGGGCTCTCCTTACTATCCAATATCAGAGACAGTGCATATTCAAAACACATAATATCCCTTGACAATGCAAATACCTCATGATCACTTTGGATGTAACCTTGTGGTACAGGAGTATTAAAACACCAAGAATGTCCCAGAGTCTGTGATCATTATTTAAATACGAGACCGATCCAGTTTCAACAGCACAATTAAGTGATCATGGAGATGCTAAAATTTTACCTGGAACATAACACATTCATATTTTTGGACAAACTGTAAAGGCAAATACGTAGAACAGCCACGGACGCCAAACTAGCTCCAAATTATGCCAAACTCCTGATGGGAAGAACAAATACTTTAAACACACACACATGAATCCTATATGAAACAAGTAGTAACCTGGAACCACTACAGAGATGGCCTTGTCATCATCTCGTCAGGTGACAAAAGCACTGCCAAAGATTCTCTAAAATTCTTAAGCAGTGACCTCAATTTGAAGTTAACTTGGAATATTGATGACAAGAAAGTCCACTTTTGAGATCTGGAATTTGAAGCATTTGATGAACAGTTATACACTTAAGTTTTCTGTAAACAACTGCTGGTGACAACTTTCTCCATGCTCATAGCTCCCATTCTAAAAGTCTAAAAAGCAGCAGCCCATTGGCAGATTGAAAAGAAACTGCATTATAACCGAGGGTTTCATCAAAGAACAAACAGGATGGTGGTCACAATCCGACAAATGCAATATATGCTCTTTTTTTTTTTAAATTAATCAGCAGTAACAAAAACAGATACGCTGAGCCTTAAAACCCTCCTCATAACCAAGCAAAACACTGAAATACAAGAATTAAAATCAATCAGACTGATCATGGATTATAAAAATTATAAAACTAACTGCTAATCATCGAACATAATCTTACAAAGTGGTATAATAAAAACTCTAATTGGAAATCCAGTCAATATCACATACAGGAAATCACGATCTTTAAAACATAAATTAGTCTGAAGCTATCTACATGCAAAATCCAAACTAGAATGGCTGAATAAAGCATGGAAAACAGCACTGAAAAAAAATAATATATAATGTGCCATATCGGAAACAGAATTGTTTCATCTCTGGCAAAACTGTTTACATCATTAAATGTTCCAGGACCATCGGACAAGTAAAAGAATAACCTTAGAACACAAACGTTCAATCACGAATAATGATTAAACATATCCAGTAGCGAGACATTTCAATATGGTACACACCAGGAATAGAGATTTACTAAGTTCCTTTGGCATAGATCATGTCAACTTAAACATCCTTAGAAGTAACGGAACAACTAGACTATAAATGCTTGATAGCGGAAAACAAATCTCTGAAAGCCAAGCATCCTGGGTGCCTTATATCTGGTGAGGAACTAAATGTACATCTGAGCACTGATTTCCAATATTAATAACAAATCCGAGGATAAATTACGCCTTTGTTATAGTAGTTTCCAGTCTATGAAAGTCCATTTCTAGTTACGTCTTTAAGTACGTCTGTCGGTTAAGGGAAAGCGGTTGACTCGTCACATGAAACATATATACATAGATATCTTGTTTGCAAGCGTCTGTTCATTTTGACTTTTTCTGCTTTTTTTCTTTGTGATTTTGTGAAAGAGGCGTGATTTTACATATTGTCCATCATATCAGCTTCTAATGCATTACAACTACCCACTTCCATATTTACTTGCTTTCATAATAAAAAACATGCATGTTGTCTTCATCATAAACATGTTGAGTCTAATTTGCACTGGCATAATTCCGACTGGGGCTCTATTCTTATATTTTTAAGATGCTGGAGACAAAGAAATGAATTACCAAAAACATTTATTTTGACATATATTCAACATTGTGATATCTCTATATCTATGTATATACTGTTTCATTTAAAATAAGCTGAATCCCATTTGTTATAGCAAAATCCCCACTTGTGCTTTGCTGCTACAGTTTGAAGATGCATGATGAAGAAGTGATACAAACTTTTCCAAAAACAATTAAATCTGTGACATCCCCCTACCAGATGGACCACAACACATTTTTGTACTGTGCAATTATCACACTATGTGAGGCCATTAAGTCTTGCAATCTTTTAAGATAACGCCATTGAAATTAATTTACATTTCATGTTTTACTAAGCTTGACGTTCAACTTTTCGTATTATATAAAATAAGTTTGAATTCATATTCTTTATGGCACGTGTAACTAACAATAATACAGTATTCATTAATATACTACATATCCCATGATGCGTTAACATACACCGAAACAGTAACTAATTGGATGGTTTTACAACTTCTCACTTATATGCACTTTGAATGCTATGAAATGGAAAAAGACACTTGTACTCAGTGTTTTGCACTAAGGGTCTGACTAGACCTTTGTTCCTACGTTGCCTAACAACATTTTTTGCATTTTATTAACATAACGGTCTGCTGGCGTTTTCCCTAAATTCCCATGCACAAAGTTTGTTCTTCAATGTGTGTATGTACGTGTGAATATATATACATATTTGAAAAATATACATATATATGTTGTAAAGCCTACAAAGTGGGTGTCTGGGAAGCAACGGGGACGGAGCGGGCAGCAGATAATTTAAGAGGGCGTGGAAAGCCGATTGTTCCTTTGGAGTGCTAAAAAGGCAATTGAAAAATTGTTTTCTTACATCTGCATTGGAATGTTACAACTCATCCGATCAAAATGTGGGAAACAAGCTGTGTTCAAGTAGCAGGACAAAAACAAGAATATGGAGAAAAGCCATTGAATTGTGAGCATTAAAGTGAAATCAACAATAAAACCGTCTTAGGCAACATGAGGGTGCTCAAATAATTTAAGTTCCTCCTTAGTTGCCAATTTACACTGCTAAAATAACTCAAAGAATTATCATGCCTGCTACTGAAATAGATTTGAATTCCAACAGGATACATTGAACTCCCACCAAGCTAGATAATACTACCACGTTATGCTATGCAGAGTCCTACTGAGCTACAATATTTTAGGCACTAAGTAGTAGAAGTAAATCTCTCAGGAGACCACTGACAGGGTTTTCCCGTTTGTTCGGAGCTGGGATATCTCAGACCATGGGGCCCGATTGGCAGCGGGTGATGAGGGGGTTGCTGCGGGCACACTGACGGGGGGGGAGTGGGGGTAGAGAGGGCGGTGGGTGGGGAATATAAGGTGGGAACATAGCAGAGTGGTTTTATCCTAATGTGTATTTTGCCTTTTATGATGTTAATGTGTGTAATGTTAGTCCTCGGGACTCTGGGTGTGAAAAACTCAATAAAAATCTTTTAAAAAAAAAAAAAGTAGTAGAAGTAAAAGAAAATAATTTATATTCCGAACCAGCCAATGTGATCTGAAATTTAAAGGACAATGTTATTTTCAATAATATATTAGTTCTGTAAACTGTAAGTAACGAGAATTTGCTTTTTTCCAAAAGTTGGACCTGTTTCCCTCGCTGAAGGATTAATCTTGTGAGACTTAGAAATTACAGCCTTATGGTGACAACTGGATATTGCCATGGTCTCCAGAAGAAAGT
This sequence comes from Triturus cristatus, assembly GCF_964204655.1. Taxonomy (NCBI): domain Eukaryota; kingdom Metazoa; phylum Chordata; class Amphibia; order Caudata; family Salamandridae; genus Triturus; species Triturus cristatus. Next base: position 113,796,271 of record NC_140595.1, read on the forward strand.
ACAGCAGATCATAACAGATTATGTTTGCCCATTCTCTACTATTGCCAAATGTGCAGCAGAAGAGAGGCCATAGGAATTCATTCTAAATGAGACACTTAAAACAATCTCCTGTAGTACATTCAGAAATTTTCAGTAAAGTTATTTCCAGGGGTTACAGTACAAATACTAAACAGCACACCAAGCAACTAATCGTATAGTTCACATATGTAAGAGTAACAATTAGTATGGTTGGTTTAGCCTGCCCTCTGGTGAAAATAAATACAAATACATGCACCTTTATCTCAGAATTGCTGCATTGTAACTGTAATTGCATTTATATAGCCCTTACTAACCCTGACGTGGCGTTGAAGCGCTTTTTCGGCGAGTAGCACACTACTCCGGAACCCAAAAAGGATTAGTGGTGGAAAAAGTACAGGGAGATATTACATTAATTTGGACTGTGGACATGTCAGTTTGCTATTTGGATTGAAAAAGGATAGTAGAGGGGTAGAAGAGGGAAGGGTTTGCATTTATATAGCGCTTGCTACCCCTGATGAGGTGTCGAGTGCTTTTTGGCGGGCAGCACACTACTCCGTGCTGAAAATGTTACATTTTCCCCAAGGCAGAAAACAGTGGCTTCTTCTTTCTTTTTTAGTTTGCTCCGTGGTGCTATTTTATCATCCTATTATCCCTTGTGGTTTAAGATTCGCATCACAGCAGCTCATGTGACGGGATCGCACACGGGCGATATGGTTTAAACATGCTGACGATACTTGTCGGGCTAGTTATTGTTGTCATTCCATGTACTATTTTGTTTCTTACTAGGACACCAGAATCTTGGTGTCCGGGTGGGGCCACGGATAGGAGCAGGGTATCACACCACAATAGGTGAGTGTCCCATGACTCCACTATGGAGATACTTGTAGTCACTTCATATAACTTCCTTATAGGAAGCACGACACTTCCAGTCTTCTGTTTTTAAATTGTTCTTAATTTCACTTTTTGTAGGAGAATTCCTACTCACTGTATAGGGTATGTTGACACTTGGTGACAAAGGACGTTAACTTGTGCCATTTGGTCAAGGGGGTAATCACCACTATGTGAGATCGACCTGTACAGTACTCATTTTAATCACTGCCTTTGCTTGGGATGCCTTTCTTAAAACTTTCCTTTCTTTTTAGGTTCCCCTAGGCATATGGCGAGATCGTTTCCCATATAACAGGTGGCAGGTAACAGTTGTACTTACCACATTGTGTAGATTATTGACAGTTCAATAGGTCCTGAGGAATTGCCACGGATCAATAGGACCACCGGGCAAGAAACATGTCGACCACCACAGAGGAGCTTAGCCAAGCTGAATCATAATATCAGCCAGCTGCCACTCTGTTTTCATTTTTATTCAGGTGGAGAGCCACCCTTAATAAAATCATATTTCTGGACTCTCCAACTTGTTTTAACCCACATACCTGCACTCACATCTACACCACTAGGTTCCTCTCACACACACTGCATCATACGGCCAGGAACTAAAGATCTCCGCCAAAGAGCCCCTTTTTAGGGTGCCCGTCGGGCATTGCAGCGCCAGCCCGACGAGGAGCAGGTCCATATGATGAAGCATGACACCTAGCTTGCTGGGTGTGTGAGGACCCTAGTTCCGAATAGAGGAATTCCTCTTTCTTACGGTCTCTTCTCTGCACCCACACTCCCCCGTCTCGCTGAGGAACTGCATACTCTTTCTTTTCAAGAAAACAGTGGCACAACACAAGTAGCATTGGTTAAGACAATAGTTCTCACCTTTGGGGCCTATTGGGTTTTCCATTGGTGTTTATCGATACGCTACAGCATCCCTAATGCTGTGCTGCAAGGCTAAAGGGGGTAAAAAAAGCCTATGATATGACCAGCTGCGTGTTTGTAGTACCCAAGTGGCTACAAAATGACACAGGTGCCTCTTTTCTTTTTATTTACCAATCCGAGTAGGTTTGGAAAATAAAAAGTGAAATAATTTAGCGTAATACCGTTTTGTCTTTTTTTTTTTTTTTTAAGCAGACTGGTGAGGCAAAAGGGAGGCGGAAGTAACACGGAGGGCATTGGTGAGGTGCTGAAGCAATATAACAGCTGGAGGGGAACAAGAGCCACAAGGCAAAATCAACACAGAGCCAGGGGCAGAAGCAACACAGAGGGCAAGAGAAGAAGTATCAGAGAGAGAAAGCACCAAGGAGTGCAGGGGGAGAAGAAAATCACAGATGAGAGAAAGAAACATGTAGCTAGGGAACAGAAGCACATGGGTGAGAAAGTAACGCAGGGGAGAAACAAGAGGGGGAGAGTCATGGAGTGTGGCAAGAGAAGATCACATGGGCGAGAGACAGAGCACACGGGGGCGAGGGAGGGAAAATAGCTAGAATACACATGCACTCTCATGGAGACTTTAATCAAAAAGAAAATAAGTAGTGCTTCAAAGGAAAGAAGGGAAAGGATACAAGTAATAAGGCCAGACTCCGGAGGAGGGACAAGTAAGAACAGAAAGAAAAGCCCACTCAAGCTAATGAATAAAAAGAAAGGGAATGAGTGACAATAAAGCAAACCAACAGTAAGCGATAGGCGGGCTTTAAGTTCATTGTAAGCTAACAATAGCTCTTTCTGCAAAGAGACAGCTTGGCCTGTCTGGTAGGCAAGACCCAAACAGAAAACAAAAGCATAATCCTAAGGACAAGAATTTTCAACACAGCGTAATTTGCGTTATTGTACACGATGAGGTAGTGTTAACGAATGTTATCATCGTTCATTTGGATGTTCATTTTTTATTATACATTGAATTTCTGATATTGTACATTACGTAATGTGGTTCTGTACGAGTGAAAACATGTGATATTTGAATGAGTATGCCGTGATAGTAAAGGTTAAGCCGTACAGCAGAAATGTGAGCTAAGGCGGTCCCTTGTAAATGTAATATCATGGGGTTTTGTGCCGAAACTACCACAACCAAGTCAATCCTAACCACTCTCCAACTACTTTTGTCAGGTAATATCATTGGTTTTTTTTTTATGTACATCATTTCCATTTATAATCTCGGGTTGTTCCTCTCTTGGGGTTATTTGTTTGCTTATCCCGATTAACCCATGGTTGTGTGAGAATGGTGAGCAGTTATTAGAGCCCCTATGGGTCTTGGGGTAATGACGGGACTTCCCCAATGTTTTGGCCATTAGTAGGTGGGCATTGGTTTGGCAGCTTTCTTGGGAATGTGCAAATGGTTTATTTAATGTACAGCCTCCTCAACCCACCTTGCCCTAAGTTAGTTGTTTATAACTGAAGCTTAGACAAATTACAGCCATTTAAGAGGCACTTACTTGCTCTTGATGTTTGCAAGCACCTGGAGAATTTTGCAAAAGCATGTTCAGGTGAGGGGTTACTGATATCCCTTGCATTTTCCAATGGAGGCAGGCTCGCCTGGGTAAACACCCCCCCACCTTGCACAATAGCTAGGGAGGATTATTTATTTATTAACTACCCAGGCATTGTTTAAGGACGGCGAGATTCCTCAAGAAGAGGAGAGTTAATCTTTTTTTTAAAGTATCCACACTTTGCCTAAGAGTGGTGCAGCAAGTGATACCCCACCACTCATCATGGCCTTGACCAAGAACTGGATTGAGTGAATTCCTAAACGCCCTACCTTGCCATGGGATAGGATAGTGTGTGAGGGCCCAAGAAACACCCACTCACGCTTTGCTCAAGGGGGAAGCTTGAATTTTTTTTACTACCTCCAACTTGCTCAAGGGAGCAAGCAATGTCCAAGGTGGCTACACCAACTTGCCTTGCTCAAGAGTTCTGGAAGAGGCTAGGGTTACACACGACTTGTCTGAGGGTTACAGACTGTTGCCCACCTTGGCCAACAGCGGCAAAAAGGGTAATTTTATTTTTATTGGTTTCAGAAGTTCGCAAACATCTGGATGCATTGTAAAATACATCAAGGGGGGGCAACAATATCAACGTTTTTAACAAAATATTTCCATAAAACCATGCCTTTTTGAAAAATAAAGAAAAGAAAAGAAAAAAGGTATTTTCTTGAAAACGGATTCCCATCTTGCCTCACCCTGTCCGATGGCAGAGTGATATAGTTGTGCTGCCTTGCCTTGCCCTGACCAAGACAGTGATGTCAGTTATGGCTGTGCACAACCTCATAGCCTGCAGCCAAACCCTCGCTGCGCAGAGCCTGCACCTTCAGCCCATAAGCCTTGTTTACTTCAATAATGCTCATCATAAGTCTGTACTATACCTATTACACGGACCGCCCCCACGTCTCCCAAGAGGTTGCACGGTTCAAATAGTCACGGACAGTTTCAAATATCTTGGAATATATATAACCTCAGACCGCGACACATTCCTAACACTTAATTTACAAGCCCCTCTGCAACAACTGAAACGCGATATTCGGCATTGGAAGGCATTACCACTCTCCCTTTTAGGTAGGGCGGCTCTCTTTAAAATGATGGCCTTGCCCAGATTTCTGTATGCCCTGCACAATACCCCTATCCAGTCCCAGACTCATATTTTTAGAGCGGTAAACTCAGAGGTGGCGGCTCTCCTCTGGGATAGCAAGCCGGCGAGAGTGGCAGCGACAAAAATGGTGAGGAGTTGATATGACGCCGGGATTTCCACCACCCTGAGCTAGCAAATTTCAAGATAGAAAAAAAAATGAATTAAAGCTTTGCATGAACCAATCAAATACCTTAAATATTCGAACTTGATTAACAATATTCACAAGCTTTGAACTCAAGACTGAACTACCAATGTGGCTCTAAAATGTAACTCTTCATAGTCCTCCTGTCATGTTTTAGTAATACAATATGTTAATAAAAATTGTTGATTTACACCCAGAACAAAAAGGCAGCATTCTGAATAAAGTTTGGTCCAATTCCATCAAGCAGTTTTGCTGTAGCAAAATTTTCACGGGCAGTACCATGGAAAATACTTCTTCATTGATCCCCCCCTCCTTATGAATGGCTCAGTACTAAGAACCAAGAAGCAGGCGACTAATCTACGCTCGGAGGTGAGAACAAGCACTCGAAAAAAAAGTTTAAATAAATAAATTAACGGAGTGTGGTGACCCTAAATCGGGCGCCGTGCTCCGAAGTAAGGTAAACCAGCACTGAAAAGGGGCGGGTAGCGGTGAGGAGGACGACGAGGGGGGGGGGGGGGGGGGGGGTATAAGGGTAGAAATAAAAAGCTTGTCAGCCATTGTTGAAGGCAAACGCATAATACGGGGGAAAAAAGTGCTTAGCCGCTAATTGAGAGACACTATCTCCCGCCACAAGTAAAAGATCAAATCCCGGTGGGCGGGGCCAAAAGAGGACAGGGTGGCAACCCTCTGTGTAATGATTGCCTCCGGTGCAATCATTACACTGTGTTTTGCCTAATCTAGGACGCAAAACGATGCCCACGAATCAAAAATGGAGGCGGAGCCACGACACGACTTCTGGAATCGTATAGATTCCAAGAAGCTCTCGTATGACGAGAGCAACGCATGCGCTGCTTTTGTCAGGCCGAGACCTAAAAACTGTCACATGAGTGTACACAAGGAATTCAGCAGCAAGTGTAAAATACAGTACCAATGACTTCAAAAGTTGAGACGAACAGAAGCATTCAAGGACACCAAATCTGTTCTATTATTTGCAAAGCCTACAAAGTGGTGCCCAGTAATGTCATGCGATTATTTTTTAACATCCTCAGTGCTTTAAACTGTTTGGCTGAGACCTCTGTCATTATGCAAGTACTCATTCACTCTCACCAATACAGGATGTTATGCGCTGTTAAAAAATAGCGTCTTAAATGAATGACATTTTCATACAGAGAAAACATCCATTTGTGGGCCACTGCAAGACGTCTCTACCTGTGTAACCTCTACTTTTCTTAGTGACACTATTTCAGGATATTTTAAAGTACTAATGGACAAGAGCTGCTTCGCCTATGGGGCTTCCTCATACGGCCTTGTACAGGCTATCGTGCAAAACATCACTCCAATTGCAGCCTTAGTGTTAAGGGGACATTGACAAGAGCTCTACATGAGGTGTTTTATTAAAGTAGGCCCCAATCGTCCCTCTTCTCAGCAACCCACCAATGCCTGTAACAAGCATGTCTTCAACTGATTTGCTCTCAGAGTTCCTAATGAAGGTCATTATGATCATAACAAGGGAGCAATCAGGTACTCCTGAATATTCTCAATTGAGACTGGACATATTCAAACCCAGGATTCTCACAACTATAACGGAACTGATATCAATGATTAGCTATGCTGAAGCTGAAATGCTTGTCAGATTAAGCTGTAAACAGTAACATCCTGTTGGAAAGGTAAAGACTGGTGGAAGACCTGGAAAAATACCTCGGGACGAATGGCTTCCAGCTCAAAACTGAATATCCTGTGAATCAGACTATATTTTTTTCTTCAATTCACTGCTAGTGGTTAGCCAAGCTTTTTTTGTTATTTAGTATTTATCCCCTTCTCCAGGTCAGTGTTACCGGCAAACACCACCTTCATTTGAAACTCCTTGTTGATGTCCTCAAGATGCATTTCCTTAGTGATTTAGTTAATGAGATTGGGAGTGGGTATTTGTGACCACTTCTTTGATGTCTGACCCCGTTAGAAAGGGCCCCAGGGCAGACCGGGGCTACTGGGCCTCAAACCTTGTGGAAGAGGAGCCTCGCCACTGATATCCTGTGGTCGGTGTACCTATGGCTTGGCAAACTGGGCTACATACATTCTTTTCTGCACTTGTCTCACAGGGTAGTGAGGGCTTGCAGTCGAAGGCTCTCATGGAGGTCGTGTGGGGTGGACAAGAGCGCAGAAAGAACTCTACATAGAGACAAATGATACAATAAAATATTGTCCATCTCAGTGCTTAGCTTAGTAAAACGAAAATACTTTAACAACACTGCAAAAGATAACAGTACACAAAACCATGTGGCTCACCTACAGAGTTGGGATTCCAACCAGATCCCTAAGTAAAAATGTACACTACACCACTTAGGCACCGCCTTCCTGTTCTGGAAGCAACTCTGGTGTCTATGGGACTACACCAAACGATAAGCATAGGCATAGTTTAGGCACAGGGGAAGTTCATTTGGTCTTTACTCGTGCAGAGAATGTTGTAGTTCAGTTCAACAGTTTGTACCCAAAATGGGATTGCTTATGCAACAGTCAATGTTCCTGCAACAGAACAGTCTGCAGTAGCTCAGTCTTTCGAGTGTGGCTCTCATTTACCTTCTCCAGTTGCTGCAGTTATACAACGCTAACAGACATTCTCCTGGACGGCACTTTCAGCAGCAGCTTGACTCAGGACTTGGACTGCAGCGAAAAGCAACATGGCAGGCCTGCTCTGTGAGTGCCCATCCTGGCAGGTGTAACCTTCGGGCTGGATCTGATGGGTGCTCGTTGTGGGCAGTTCCGCCTTCAGGCTGGTACTGCTCAGGGTGTTTGTATGGCAGGTGCGCCTTTGGGTTAGGATCAGGCTTCTGCTTAGAAGGCAACAGTAGCTACTCCTCTAATGGATTCTCTTGGGAATCTAGCACCAGACCTTCAGGAGTTGCAGTAGTACCAAACAGCACATGGTTACTTTTTGTGCTTTATTTCTGTATGTAGCCAACTATGGTGGCTGTGACGGGAGACTGGGAGACTCCTCACAACAAGGGCCAGCTCCAGTTTCCCTTAAAAGAGCATTCAACAACTTCTGGGTGTTCTGCATGCTGGGAAAACAGCTGGGTACTCTTCCTAGACAGCCTGTCCTTCTGCAAACCGAGGCACTCTTGTTACCGATCTGAGCAGGCAGGGTTCTAGGTGCTTGGCAGACCTTCTGCTTTCCAAAGCAGTAAAAAGTGTAGGCCCTGCCTAGAAATTCCTCATCTTGAACAGTAGAAACTGAAGTCACACCCCTCGATACTACACTCACCAAATGTCAGTGCTCAGGAAGAACCAATCAGCAGCCCTTTGCCGACAAGGTCCTCATTGAATTTCTAAAGGCAGCCTTGTCTCCACCATCCAACCACAGGAATGAAGTCAGTACTTCCACTGTCTGGTGAAGCTGTATCACCATCACTCTTGTGCCATGGTGAATCAGGGGGCATACAAAAAGAATCCCACTAGTCCCGGTTCTCAGACTAATAGCACATACAGAGTCCTACCTCCATACATGTGTTAAACACTCACAAAGCATCACACAAACGAAATTTCTGTACAAGGTACCGGTATTCACATAACAGAACTTTACAAGAGAGGGGTCAGAAGACTTTTCTCTCTGACAGAAACAAAAAGGTCTGGTCACACTCCTGATTCACAAAACTCAGTATACTTCCAGAACTGCTTCATGTGATTCATCCATGTCACGGACTGTAGTTCTACCCGATAACAAGGTCATGCTTCAAAAATGCAACAGTAGGTCACGTAACAGGTTCTGAACCTCACATCACAGCCCCAAGGACAGGACTAGGCCCCAGTGCGCACGCTTGATTAATGTGATGCCAGGGCCAAATTAAAAAGTAGGGATACCTGTCTCACAAACAGCCCTCAGTACAGGGGTATATGCCGATTTACCATGCAGGCGACATCCCCATCCCAACTTTCCATAGATCTAAAGCCCAAAATGTACACAAACTTTGACAGAGGTGTGAAATAACTTTTCTCTAACAGAATGTTAATCACCTGTTTTCCAAACAAGAAACAGAAAATTGCTGTAGCTGTTTTATCCAAAGTCATTACTGCAAAAGACTAATCTCATGGATTGTCTGATCAGCAAACTTCAGATGGTGCAAAGGATGGTTAATAGATTGATGTTTGACCCAACCTAAAAAAAAACACAAGTATCTAACCCTGCAATGGCTTTTCTGTGAGAAGGGCTTCTTCAACGTAACAGAGGAGCACTTTGTAAAATCCCAAGTATATGAACAACAAATGCTCATAATGTAGTACTAATAGCAGTCCACACTCCTTAAGTATTACGCCACTTGCTTCTCACACACGATCTAAATGGGAGAAGACATTCTCTGTAGATAGTAGTAGGGTATTTCAAATGCAGTTCCTAACAACAGAGCTGTAGATATTTCAGAAAATCCCTGGAACACAGTTTATGCCAGTTCTTCAATTAGAGACAATAGTTAATAGGACCTTAACCTTCCTTGCATACTGCTCTAAGCTTTTATGGGAGGCAACCTAAGCCAATCTCTCGACAGTGTTAACTCCGTACCATCTCAAAAGCTGACATGACTACTGACGCACAAATATGACACTCAAATAAATGCAAATTGCACTAGGAAACTTTTAGTCTACAATAAATCATGTAGAAAATTTGCAAATAAGGCGTATACAGCGACTTTCATTTAATTTCTGCAGTGATCTATTGTCAATTAATTGAGGAGCAAACTTTCAGCTTTTTCACTAATCTGAGTCAAAGCTGTCAGGTACAGTTTCAATGTTCATCATGAATGTTGGAACCAATAGCAAATGAAAAATACAAATGCATGACGTCCCATCCTCTAGACTGTGCATAAGTTACTGTTGGCACCTCCACAAGAGCGTGCCATGGGAGCGAGAAATTAAAAGATTAATAGCCAAGATGCCAGCACACCTCCCAAGAAAAGGATACAGCATGAAACTTAATCCAACCTACCAACAAGGCTTGGGTGAAACATAATGTAATCCTACCGGGAGGCCTGGGAGAAATTAGTCACTAACCCTGACCTAGGTGCTGACTATCCCAGATCATGTCTGTCAAAAATAACCTCAAATGCGAGAAGTTCAAAACTGGGAAAGATATCTAAAGTACTCGCTCCTTTCTAGACCAGTGAAAAGGACACACTGGCAGGATTGTGCAGCAAATCTCGCAATATAAGAACAGTATATATATATATATATATATGCAAAAAAGAAGCAGAGAACTCTGGGTAGTTGTCAAGTTTAGGTGGAAAGCAGCTCCTGTATGGAGCACTCTCAACACCAGCGACACTCTAGATCTGCTCACCTCAAATGTCTGTTTTTCTATCAAAATCTTTAAGCATAGGATTAGCACAGTGCTAATCCATACAGTGCTAATCCATACAGGAGCTGCTTTCCACCTAAACTTGATAACTACCCAGAGTTCTCTGCTTCTTTTTTGCATAATTTATTCGTCACTCTATGCCTGAAAGGGTATTTCTTTGACTTATATATATATATATATATATATGTGTGTGCTCTCAATTTTGAAGTCACATAAATGCAAATTCCTTAGAGAGTCCAAGGAACTAAAGATACACATTATACACTTTCTTTTTAGTTAAACAGAATATCTTCTAGCTAGGATCACTGTACAAAATAAGTTGTGAGGGCCCGGGGAAGCAAAGAAGCATTGTAAACTATTAGGGGGCTCAAAATACAGCAGCATGTACAAATGGTCAGATATCTTTGAATTATAAATTTACATTACTCATATTCAGGAACACATTTCACATTCACATTTTGGATACAAGAAGATTAAGTGCTTTGCTAACAATGACATCATTGTCAGTCAAGTGCTAAAGGTGACATTCTACCCAGGTTAAAAGTAGGTACCCAAGCCAAGAGGCTACATATCCTCCATCCAAATTAAGGAACAAGGGGCTATCAGTACTACAAAAGGTCAAAGTCTTTTATGCAAGTACCAAGTTAGCTAAAGAGAAATGCTACGTCAATTTTGTAAATTTGTGTAGCAAACTCAGGTTTCACTGATCAGGAAAAATAGCTATACAAATGTTTAATGGCAAGACACAACCTTATTTGAAGGTGGCATTTCACCTAGAAGACTAGTTTCCTTAAATAACCCAACTTGCAACTTCATTTATTTTCCAAATGGCTAGTAAGCACAAGATCTACAACTGATTCTATATCAGCCCACAAGTAACTCTTAGTTCAGCAATGTCCTGCCCTCCACCACCGTGGTCTCCGACACCTGGTTTGAGAAACCATGCTTTAACACATATCATGGACGTTAATGACATCATAGGGACTTGTGCGCTAAAGGATTTCACATTGTTTCCAAACTGAGGCAGGACAATACATACACGTGGTAAGATGTAATGTACTTAGGACTATAAAGTAGTGCTTGCACTTGAGGTTCCTTATAAACAGTAAAGCCTCAGCAGATGCTAAATCAAGCAACAAACAAGAGTTTACTCATCCTTTTCTCTCAGCAAAAGGATCTGACGTACTTTTGGGGTGCATTCTGTGGAACCTGAAGTGAAATCCTTTAGAACACAATCTGTCTGCACACTAGAGTTCCCCACCTGGAATGTAACTACCACAGAACAATGACAACAAAAATGTTACTTAACCTCCTCTAATTCATCTTTAGCATCCAAGCTGGTGGACAGCACCAGTTTCCCAGTCTTTGGCTTCTGCTCCATGGGAGCGGCAGGTATACACAAGACGGTCGCTGTCCTGAAGGCTTTCCACCCAGGGGATCCTATCTGGGGTGTCCCAGGTAGGAGATACGTGCCAGATGTTGTTTGTTCTGATGACCTCCCTTTCTGGAAATTCTGTCTATGTGAGGGGAATCCCCTTCCGGAAGGAAGAGTGGGTTACTGGGTATTTTAGTAAATACTTTGTATGGGTGTATGGTACTCGCTGGTTAATAGGTGTGGTGGTCGTTTGCGAGAAGGGGGAATTATTATTAGAAATTAAACACTCTAAAGATTACACACAAATGTCTCTTTCCTCTGGCTCGATCTTCATTCCTGTGTGGTCTGCGCCCGTGCAAATTGAGCGAAGAGGGCTGTTGTAAACAGATTTTAAACTTTAAAGGCTTACTCGTTTAGAGGCTGCTAGACAGGAGGAGGAACTCCTGTCTTGGGAATGTGACGTTTGCCTCCAACTTCTCGGAAGGTTGCCTGGTTCAATTACAGGTTGTATTAAAGCTGGTTAATCTGAGATGATCACCAACGTAATAGTGGGAGACATTATCAAGACTTCTGGGGTCCCACTATGAGCTTGTTGTGTAAGGAACCCCCTATTCACTGAGGCGGGCGCTCACCGTTTACGACTGATTCTGGATTTTCGTGTGCGTCCTGCTGTTAGAGCGCACTCTGTATATACAGAGGGGTGTCGCGGGACTGTCTTGCTAACTGGGGAGTTCCGTCTGGAAAAAACTTATTTTCCATAGACGGCTTTCAGTTTACCTAGGTGGGTGCTTTCCACCTGTAGACTTTATCCAGCTACAGACCCTTCTTCCGGGACCCCAGGCACCCCCTTCCCCTGGGCTGGAGATCTCTATTTGGGAGAAGGGGGTCACCTGGAAAGAACCATTCCGGGATCCTCTGTATTGGGCTGTCCCTACCTGTGGGCGCTCACTATGAGCGAGTGGGCTTTTCCGGGAGGGGCCTGCTTTGGAGTAGAGGGGGAGCTCGCGTCTGGGGACTGGGTCTGCTCCCTGCTAGGTTTATTGCCTCCCTAGCACCACCGCAAGGGAGCATGAGCCAAGAGGCCCTGCAGCCTCTTGCTGATTCTCACACACACACAGGAAGACTATCGGCGGAAGTGTCCAACGTCGGAAGTACACGCCACAACAGTCCTACAGTCAACCAATCACAACCAGGCGCGACAAAGATTGACAGACACTGAGCCAGGGAGTAAAGGAGAAGGAGTGGCCGTAGGGGCCCACCCAGCAAAGACAAACCAATGAAATGCCGAGATGAGATGACAGGCGTTGTGTAAGACAAACCGGAGCCTCTCTTTTCCACCCCGCGCACTACCCTGCTTCTTTCTTTCCCGAAGGTGGCTCGGGCGCGAGACTTCAGTAGCGCGCCGCTTCTAGCTTCTGCGAGTGCGGGCGGGGCCTAAGAGTGGAAGGCGTGGCTGAATGGTTTAGGTTTTTGTTTTGCTTTTCCGCAGAGTGCGAGAGCGCGTGGCTTGTCTGTTTGTATGCTTCTGAGTGCATTTTCCCGCCGAGTCCTCGCAAGCATCATTATTACTGTGGGCCAATTTCTCACCCGCTTTTTTATGTATAGAAGCTTCTCGATAGGAATGCTAACAATCTCGGGCTGGACGGGAAACAAAAAACTTGTCTGGCAACTCGTCCTCATTTTAAAGGTGTCGTGACCTTACACTGATCGTCACCTTCCTTAAAACAAGCATTGGCAAATCTAATAGGTCTCCCTGAGGAAAGAGCTATTGGCTTTGCTAATGCCTTTTAGCCATGTTGTACACCAGCATGGCTGCTGTTCAGGATGGCTAAAAGTTAGTGTTGCAGAGGAGAGTGGCGTAGAGTGGAATGTCGAAGGATAGAGTTTTGTGGAGTGGGAGAAAGTGTTGTGTATTGGAGTGGCATACCCTGTAGTGGTGTATAGTGGACGGGCGTAGAGTGCATTGGTGTATAGTGTTGCAAAGTATAGTGGCTTAGAGTGCAGTGGCATTGAACTCCGCAGAGTACAATGCAGCGTAGTAGAATGCAGTAGCATAGATTAGAGAAGTGCATAATAGAGTCCAGGGGAGTAGACTGATGTACAGTGCACAGCATTGAGTGGTGCAGAGTTGAGTGGTGCAGAGGGTATTTGAGTAGAGTTGTGTGGAATGGAGTGGTGTAGATTGGTGCAGAGTAGCATAGAATAGTGTAGAGTAGAGTGCAATGGCATAGAGTGCAGTGGAGTAGTGCAGAGTAGAGTGCACTGTTGCAGAGTAGATTGGCAGAGTGTTGTGGTGTAGAGTGGAGTAGTGGTGTACAGTGTTGCAGAGTAAAGCTCAGTGGCATAGAGTGTAATTTTGTATAGTGCATTGGCTAAAGAGTAGATTTGCGTACAGTGCAGTGGCATAAAGTGAAGTGGGGCAGAGTGGATTACAGTACATTGGCTCAGATAATATTGTTTCAGAGTACAGTGGAGTGGAGTGGTGCAGGGTATAGTGGAGTTGTGTAGAGTGTAATGGTGAAGAGTAAAGTGGTGTGGAGTGCAGTGGTGCAAAGTAGATTTGAGTAGTGCACAGTGGATTGGCATAGAGAGCAGGGGCATAGAGTTGAGTGTTACAGAGTACAGTGCATGGGCACAGAGTGTATGGGCATAGATTGCTGCACTGCAGAGTGGTGTAAAGTGGAATTGTGCAGAGTAGATTGGTGTGGCCTAGACCGGAGTGGTGTAGTGTGCAGTGGTGTAGAGTGGCAAAGAGTGCATTGGCATAGAGTAGAGAAGCATAGAGTGGAGTTGTGCAGAGTGCAGTGGCATGGAGTGCTGTAAAGTGGAGTGGCGCAGAGTACAGTTGAGAGGTGCAGAGTCGAGTATTCATGGTGTGGTAGCAGCACACTGCCATTACATACATCATATTTTCAATTGAAATGACACTTACATTTGCACAGATATACAGTTTTACTAATACAACTATACAGTGCTAAGACAAAAATGTGTGGAAATTACATCCCCAAGTGCAATGATTTGTTTTGACCATATTAGAGTATTTGTTTCCGGCACACTTCAAAAATAACAAAACGTGCTTTAATAGTGCACTTAATTCTGATAAATAGTGAAATACTAACACAGTTCATTCTAATGTAGTGTGATAGAAAAAACTCTCTCCTACCCCCAGTATCTGGCAAGATTGTCACATAAATCCTCTCACTTTGAAGCTAGAGAGAGAAAAGTAAACAAGTGTCCTCAGAAGACAGCGCCTGGTATTTGACCTCAGTCTTTGAATGCACAGCAAACATTATCAGATAAGAACAAGATTTACAGGCCTGTTTACAGAGAGGGAGCACTGGGAAGGATACTGTATAAATGGTTTGAGCAAAGGAAGGTAGGAACTCAAGCTAGGTAGCCTAAAATAAATAAAGCCAGCAAATGGAAATCAAGAAATTGTGAGTTACAAACCACAAAGTCAATGGCAAGCAATGAGCAGAATGCATTCCTAGGTCAACTTTATGAATGTCAAATTCTTTAATATCATATTTCATTTCTTCATCTGCAAACCAATAGTTTGATTGCGATCTTATGTGGCACAGATTACATCAAAGACTTTGTTGGGACAGAGGTCGAACAAACTGTACAGAAGCAAAAAATAGAAACTAAAGTGCCAATACGTTTATTCTTAACCTCAAATAGTTCTTCCGCTCTTTTTGCATACCTCTTTATTTTAGACCTGTTAAAGTAAAAGGCATCAAAGGGTTTCAAGTTGTTCAGTGATTTATGTGCTGGAATATCATTGTGACTTAAGATATGTGGGAAGTACAACCCTAATGGTCAAAAAAGGGTACTTGAACTTATGAGGGCTATAAACAACAGGGATATACATTACCCTATAGCGAGACATTTTCAGGAATACCATCTATCCAACAGCTCCCTCTTGAGATATTTTGTCGTAGAACACATAAAGCAGAACCCCAGAGGTGGAAACAGGGTCATCCAACTGAGGAAAAGGGAATCAAGGTACATTATAGACCTGGAGACAAAGAGCCCAGGGGACAATATCTGGATGAAGAACTGGGAATACACCTACATGACAATTGTGCTGTATTTTGAGACTTTGGAAATGTTCCAGATTCTTTAACCTTAGTCCCTATTATGTGAATATACCTTGGATGACAGAAAAGATAGTATGGTCTATAACCTTGGATATGCTCTTAATATATCGATTTTGATTGTTCTGTTTTAGACTTTCTATTCTGATGTTTTTAACCGGTTATTTTCCATTTTATTACAGGAGGAAAAGAAGGGACCCACTCCTGGTTGGGGGCATCAACAGGGGTCCCTACTCCTTTCTTCAGAATCACATCTCTGTGGGAAAGGGTGCACACCAGATAAGAACTTTGGAGAGATTTTCTGTATATTTCAAATTGTCTTAAAGATGACTATTTCTATTTATGCTTAGAATCAGATTTACCATGGGGTATGAAAGTAAAACATGTTGGTAGGTGGAACTCACACGTATACAGTTATGAGAACATAGTAGGATTTTGTATATGACCACTTGGCATACAGGGTACTATGCACCAGTAGGTGAAATGAATAACAAATATGCATGTTGCTGTCTAAGAATGTCTATCTGACTATTATGTCCATCTTGACTTATCCATTTTTCCCCCACCAGTAGATGAGATCAATTACAATTGTGCATTGTATTGTCTGGGAATGTATATTAGAACATCCTGTCTATCTTGAAACAATCTTTCCCCCTCCATTACCTCTCAGTTTTGCACCTTTCACTGGAACTGTACTGATTGACATCTGCATTAGCCACTTGGCGCAAGTATTGACGTTCGCACTAAGGTTGTCTTCTACCATGTATGCCACCACCATATCATTGGATAAATATATCTGCCACTCGGCACTGTTGGAAAATTAACGTGCATCCAGAAGAGCACAGGGAACAGATGTCATTCTAGTTTAATCTGAACTGCCACTATGGCATTGTCTCACACTGCCTATTTCACCGTACTAGACAATGCTATGCTGTAGAACCATGAGGAATTCCAAAAATAACGTGAGGGGGAGCCACACTTGTTCCCAATATTATGTTAATCTATGAAGATTAATTTGGGGCATTTATGCAAAACGCTGCATGCACTTTTGCATCTAATTTGGTACTATTTTTTATATACATTAAGCAGTTTCAAGATGGCTGCCACTGAATTTTGTAACACAACATGCACTGTTTTTTAGTCTTTTCTATGTTTGGAAACTTCTATGTATAAGTGGTGTCTGCAATAATTCAGTGTGTGATCAAGACTGTTCGCTGTCGAAACGCATACATCTTCCTCTACCATGCACATTCCCCATGAGTGTGCACTTTACTTTATTTGGCAAAAGAATAATATATAGCAATCGAGATCTGCTAACATTCTTTTGCATTGACCAAGTCCCCAAAAATGAGAGAGGTGGGGATAGGATTAGAAGTCTACGAGCACTAGAATCAAAGTACATTATAGAGCTAGGAACAATGGTGCCATTGGGTCTGAACAACCATGAGGAACTGTGGGCTTACTTAGAGTAAAAGTCCATCAACTCTATATTTTCAATACATACTAACATCAGTTGAAATTCAGATCTAGTACTCTTGTAGCAACAGAATGACAAGGCTCCAAGTCTGCACTTTGGACTACTAACTATTGACCCTACTGTCCCAAGTTAACCACAGGTGGCATATAAGGGAATATACCGGGCATACGTGGAACATTTGAATCGCTTGACCCCTGTATTTCCCTTGCCCCTTACCTTTCCTTGTGAACAAGTTCTTAAAATACCCATATGATTTGCCCATACAGGGCTGTATCAAATTGAGACGAAAACTGTAAAACTAGTCTGTCCTTGTCAGGGATGAGATGCATTACTGTGACTGTAAGACATTTGACCACATATTAATTTATGTACAATTGATGTTTTATTTACCTTTATAAGTAGGAATATTATGTACTTCTCTAAAGAATTTATGTGGTCACATAATCATTACTACGTAATCTACAAGAAGATGGCAGTGGTTTTATGAGAAAAGCCAGCACCTCTGTCAGTTTGCAAAATGTACAATACAAAATGTCCTTTGGCGTGCTCAATGTCAACACCGTTCCATCACAATGTCACTATGTACAAAGAGAAACTCTCCAAATACAATAACCATAACAACAAAGGCAGAGCACAGCACAAGCAAAGTGTTAACTGACTAACACTAGTCAGAGATCAGTTTAATTCCAAACAAGACACCAATTTTGATGGTCAATATACATTCCCTTTGTTCTCCAATGAAATTGACACGTAGGTATAGTAGAAGAACAGCCGACACGTGTTTCGTCGTGGGACGACTTTCTGATAGTGGCTTTAAGCCAAAATCCATCTTTCAACCTTCACTGGGTAGTGACAATATGATCAAAACTTTTCTACGACTGGTGACAACAGACCTGCATGCATGGGAAGATAATTATAATTTCAAGACTCTGCTAAGAAAGGACAACCTTATGAAGGGCGAAAGACAAGCTCTACGGGAATTAAGTGAACTACCCAATTTGATTCTGAAGGAGGCGGACAAAGGTGGTAACCTAGTACTCCTGAACACCAGTGATTACCTTGCAGAAATTGACAGACAGACAGCTGACACCAATGCGTATGTTACCTGTTTATTGGAGAGCAACCTAAAAAATGGAGGGAGCTTGGTTGCATCAAAGATCAGGAGTGTAAATATCTATTCACTCCCAATCCGGTGGCACCTTGTATGTATATCTTACCAAAAATTCACAAACCAGGAGGTTTTCCTCTTGGTAGGCCTATAATCTCAGGTATTGGTTCCCATACCGAGCATATTTCGGAATATATCGATCAATTCCTTCAACCCTTTGTTAGAAACTTACCATCGTTCATTTGTGATACCAAGGACCTACTCAATCAATTGGGTGATTTCACCTGGACTGAGGACTGATGTTTTGTAACGCTTGATATCAGCTCACTTTATACTTCCATCACTACTACTGTGGGGCTGGAAGCAGTCAAACATTCCCTGGCAAAAAGAGATACTTCCCTGTGGGAACATACGACAATGCTACTGGACATGATTACCATGGTCCTGGAGAACAATGTTTTCTTACACAATGGGACCTGGTATAAACAACACCAGGATGTGGCCATGGGATCTAAATGTTCTCCTTCGTTCGAGAATCTATTCGTTGGCTGGATGGAAATTTTTTATATCTGGTCTAAATGTCCTGATATGTTGATCAATCACGTGATCTATTGGGGTCGTTATATAGACGACGTGCTCCTTATGTGGACTAGCAATTTGGAACAACTACATGATTTCTGTTCCTTTTTGAATTCTAACATCTATAACATCCACTTTACTTACCAGTCCAGTAAGGAGGAGATTACTTTCCTTGATTTGAAACTGTATACAAAAGAGAATTCCATCTTGTCTGCCCTCTATAGGAAACCTACGGCATGCAATGCTGTATTGCATGCGGACACATCACATCCCACATCACAAATCAATGCCATACCACTGGGGGAACTCACACGTTTAAGACGCAATTGTATTGAGGATCAGATCTACAAAAAGGAAATGCAAGATACCATGAGTAGATTTAGAAATAAAGGATATAACTATAAGGTACTAGAGAAAGCTGAAAGTAAGGCATTGGGATTGAGTCGCAGCCAACTGTTGAAACATAAATTGAAGTCTAATAAGAGTAACAAATACAAGGAGAGAATTTCCTATAAATAGCTGAAACCTGTCTCATAGCAGAAGTCGCGTTCATCACATGTAAGCGGCAGGATCCGTTAACTTTTTACTGTAGTCTGAGCCTCGGGCAAACCTCGGGCGGACGGACGAACGAAGCCATTGCCGTTACCGTTGCCGTTGCCGGTGCTTCGGCTCCTGCAGAGAGCAGGACAGGACAGGTCCAGTGTCTGGTGTTCGGGGCAGGGTAGTAGCCCGTGAAGCCCGTGAAGTTTGAACCACTGACAGGGCTAGCAGGCCAACTTCCGCTCAGAAGCTACAGCCTCATAGTGCCTTGAAACCTCAGCAAGTTACCTCTTGGAACGAGCAGCAGCGGCGGCTGGACTCCGGTGTGGCGCGAGTGGAGTCAGGTGCGGAGTTTTTGGAGCAGAGCAGACCAGAGCGTGTTCAGCATCCGACGGCAGTTGGCTGCGGCGAGAGGAGCAGGTGTGCAGCGAGCTAAATGCTGAGAGCAGTGGCAGAGCTGAACAGTTGAGCAGCGAAAGGTTGTTGGCGGTAGGTGGAGGTCGTACGGGACGGGAGGCATAAGGTGGAAAGTGCTCCTGACCTGCTTGACCCGCCTTACCCTGCCTAGTTCAAGCTCATTTTCGGCGGCGTTAGATTGCCGCCGTGCTTCCTGCCTGCTGTTTGATAACAGAGGTAAAGACTTTGATGAGAGAGAGGAGAGAGCGGAGAGCAGTAAGCTATAGGAGAGGTGTGAGCAGTTTACGTGGCAAGTGGACAGGCGGGAAAGCTTGAGCGAATTCGTTGCCGCTGCCGTCATCGCCTGTTCAGCTGGTTGAGCTCTCACGCTGCCGAGCTGACAGTGCCTGACCGAGCTTGTTCGAGCCTGCCTGAGTCCACCTATATCGGTGGCCCCCCTCTTGCTTTGCCTTGCTTTGCCTGCCTGCCTGTTTAAGACAAAGGAGGGTATACCTGGCTAGTGGGCTAGGTTAGTGCAGTTCTTCTCCTTTTTCTTACAAGCGGAGAGGCGGCGCAGTGAAAAGAGTGAGGCGTACCAGAGAGAAGTCTTTTTTGGAGAGGAAAAGCGAGAGGAAAGTGAACTGAACAGATACATAAAAAAAAAAAAATGTTAAATAGCAGAATTTGCTGAATTACCGGAATCAACGGAAATCGACGGAAACTAATTAGTAGTAGATTTTTAATTGTGCATGAGTCTGATAAGGGGTTTGTGTCAGTGTTAAATTATTATTTTTGTTGTTGTTGTTGTTTGGCGGGTAGAGGGAATTGATTAAGAATAGATAGTTTGATTTGGTTATAAACAGTTAAATACAGTGTGAATACAGAGTGAATCAGGATGAGGTCAGGTCGCCAGCGTTTGGCTATAACAAAGCCTACACAAAGTCAGATAGCTAAAGAATCTTTAGTGGTTCAACCCCAACCGGAGAAATATAAGCAAAATGGGGAAAATGTGGATAAGCAGGAAAATAGCAGTGCAGTCATAGAGGGAAGTTTGTGTCAGTCAGTTGAAGATAAGATCTTATCAGCGCCCGTTAATAAGGTTATGGGTAGTATGGATAGTAGGATCTGTATGAAATCTCCATATGTGGCTCAATCATCTATAAGGAGTTATTTTTTTAAGTACCATCAAAACCAGTCTGACAAATACACAAGTAATATCACCGAAAAGGAAAAGGGTGAGTTTAATGGGGATACTAGTGATGGTAAGGTGTCTTTAATCTCACCGCTATCATCGTGTAAAAAGGGGGAAAAGAGTTGTGATTTGATCTGTTTAAAGTTGCCTGAAAGTCTGAATATTATAATGGATAATCAACGTAGTCAGGATAGGAATACAACTGATGAAGGGATAGGAGTAGGAGTGGGAAAGGTGTCGTTATCTTTGTCCCAGGCGACATCATCCTTAGCTGGCCAGCAAAGGGCGCAGGTTCAGGCACAGATTCACGTGTGCGCCCCTATTGCTGACCAGGTAGAAAATGTCGAAGATGTTATTGTGTTCGATTCGGAAGTCGATTGTGGAATAGTAAAATTGGGTTGTGAAGAAAATATTATTGAACCGATATTGGTCCCAGAAGTCCCAGAAGTTTTAGAGGACTTAATTTTCAGTCCAAATAGCTGTTTGGACAAAAGTGGTAATGTCAGTTTATTTAATCTGGAACAGTCAAGTATAAGTATGGAGAATTGTTTTACCACTAATGAATTACTGATGGAACCAGGTGTGGGTAGTACTGATAATATTATTAATATAAATGATCAACCTAGCATAGAATTAAATGGCCATTTTAATCTAGCAGATATATCTTCGCCAATGAAACTGGAGGAGACAGACAAATCAAACCTAGGTGATCCAAAAGAAAGAGTGGTTAGTCCTGAGAGGGGCGTATGGGATTGTCTTTTATATACCATGGACTCTATCACCAATGCGCTTAATTTCCATTCTGATAAATTGGACGTCCAAGTAGATAGCTTAAATAGATTAGCATCCCATGTTGTGGGTATTGATACAAAACTCCTGCAATTAACTAACCTCATAACAAAGGTTCAAGCGGACAAAGAGAACCTGTATATAACATGAACCTGCGCTCAATTGATTGATAAAATTTCCGATTTACCATCTATAGTAAGCTCAATGGTCCACGAAGTAAAAATGTTGTCGGGTGCAAGAGTACAAGGTACGGAAAAAACAACTGATTCATTAGAAAAAAAGAATATCTCAGGTTGTACGTCTAGACAGGGGCTATTGTCATTAGATAATTTGACTCTTTATCAAAAGGATGTACTCAATGGAAATAGTACAAATAGCTCTGATAATAATATTAAGGAACAACTTGTAAAAGATGAAAGCAAAATAAATGCAATAGAAGAACCCCTCAGTAATATGAAGGGTGTTTTAAATAAAGATTGTTTGGCAACAGGAAATTTTATTATTGAATATCCTATGTTAACCAAAAAACATAGTAGTGTAAAAAAGTCAGGCCCAAATCATACCCAGGAAACAAGTGTCCCTTTAAAACCAAAGAACCTTTCAAAAAGGGAAAAAAAAGGTTAAGGAAGACACGTAATAAGATAATGTACAACTTACAATCACCCATTAAGAATAGTTGTGATAGTCCCCCAAAAAATCCTAAAGAAACTAAAACCGAAACTGAAATGAAACTATATTTTCCGATTTTTGGTAATAATAAAAATTCGGGATTAAATGTTAAGAGAAATCATTTGAAGGATTGTGACAGTGATAGGGCTGAGCAGGATGAATGTAAGTTGAGTCCAGGCCCTATACTAGAGCCTTCAAAATTTTTGAGGGAAGATGGATTGAAACAACTTATAAAGGAAAGGGTGGACACTATAGATGAACCTCTAGGTTATAAACAGAAATTGGTAGGCCATACTGATCATTTAAGTAGTATTAAAAATGAACAGGGGCATACCTTGTGTCTGAAATCTATTAATGATGTAATGGTTGAACAGGGAGTCCAGAAGGTTATCCATCAGCAAGGTGGCAATATGAATGATCAGGTGGCCCAATTGGATGTGCAATACGGAAAATTAATGAAGGATAATGAATTGAACTGCCTAGCAGATATTGTTCGGGTGTCTCCAACCGAGAACAGGTTGTCAACCACCTTTGTAGATGAGGAGGAAATAGAGGCATCAAACTTGCTGATTGATAAGAGGAAAGTAGCCTTTTGTCCTTATTATACAACAAGAGGTCCTCATGATATTTTAAATCGAGGTAATATCTTGAAATTGTTATATGCAATTATAGACCTTAAAGATGTGGTAACGGAGGATCTGGAAGCAGTAGAGTTTAGGCAGGAAGATGTCAATACGAATAGGGAAGCAACAATTACAACTTGGCGAAATACTGAAATTGTTGATAGAATAATGGCCAATGGCACAATATTTGAAAAGTGGGGTATTAGAGTTTGGAGACCGCAAGGTCCACGATATCCAACGCTGCTAATTCCAATCAATCCACCTGAGTTATTGACTCAAAAAAAAAAGAAAAAGGAGGAAAAAAAATTAGTTGAGGTATCACAGATAAGAATATTAAAAGGGGCATCAGGCCCATCGACGGAGTTAAATTTATCTTATGGGATCAAGGTTAGAAGTAGCCCGTCTGGTTTACGAACATGTGAGGCACTGAAAAAATCCCCAGAACTTTTAGACGATTGGAGCTGGCTTCCAGGAATATTAACAAATCCAAATCATGGAAAGAAGGATTGATGTGAACCTCTTTTTGATGAAGTTTCAAATACTCTGAAATTCTGTTCATGGAATACTAATGGCTTAAAATCCCTAATTGAGGATCCAAATGTAATAGATTTTCTAAACTCTTTTAATATTATAATTCTCCAAGAAACATGGAATATGTGTAGCGAACCATTTATTGGTTATTTTGAATACTGCAATATTGCAACACCTGAAGCTCATTCAGGTCGTCCTTGTGGTGGGCTCTCTATATATGTTTCTTTAAGTCTTAGAGTAGAACATTTTGAAATAGACCTTCAGTTAAAATGGTTGCAGTGTATCAAATTAATAGCTGGTCAATCAATCATTTTTTTAAATGTTTATTTAAGTTGTAAAAAGAAGGTTAGATCCACTCAAATTATTCAGTTATGGGGACTGGTAAAAACTTTATATTTTGATCACCTAGATTCAGCATTTATTATCACAGGTGATTTTAACATGCACTTAGTTGCCTCAAAAAAACAGACAGTTGGTTTAAACTATTTAGCTCAATGGACAGACTGTGAGTTTAAAAAGTACAATTTGAAAATTATGAAAGACTCAGATAATACTCCAACGTTTAATAAAGCTGGTGGTCTATCTGTAATAGACTATACAATAATGTCAAAACAATTATTTAACTTAGTAAGCAGCTATCAGATAGTCCCGAGGATTGAGAGTGACCACAATCCTCAAGTGGTTAAATTTGATTTAGTCTTTGATTGCCTCCCTGAAACTAAAATCCTGAAAACAGCTCCCATAGCTTTTAATCTTAAAAGATTAATATGGAATGAAAAAAATGAGGCAAGTATTTTGGGAGTTCTTACCTGTTTAATACAAGATGTGCAGTCTGCTTATGGTGAAGGGAAACCCATGGTGGAATTGTGGACACATTTATGCAACAATCTCCTGGCTAAATTTGCTAGGGATAAGCCATCTAGGGGTATATTATTGAACCCTAAGAAACCAGAGTGGTATTCGTTCCACCTATTACAACAAAAAAGAAGACTCAATAAAGCAATTAGATTGCTGTACAGAAATAAAAGCAATGTATCGTTTTTTGAGATATCACTTAAAATTAGAGAATTAAAACAGGGCTACAAGAAGGAAATTTGGAGAGCAAAGCAAATGCATTATGAATCAATATGGGCTAAGATCCATTATGCTTGTAAATCAAAAGATCTGCGGTTATTCTGGGGCATAATCAATAACCTTGAAAATGGAAATAATAGAAGCAGTAGTGCTAATGTAGATGAAATAAGTTGGGTGATTTTTTTTAATTCGAAAGTGGATACTCAAGGCCAATTGCATGATAAGTGTATTAGTAATAGTCCTACCTGTAGGTCTAAAATAAAAAATGGAATTAGACAGGAGAGTCCTAATCATCATCAGTATAGTGTAGAAATCAAACCTTGGTCGCTTGAAAAAGTTGAAAAAGCGATAAATAAGATTAAATCCAATGGAGCTCCAGAACCAAATGGTATTCCGAATGCCATATTTAAAGCTAAATTAAGGAATTGGCCGGAGCTTTTAATGCTCCTGTTTAATGATATACTTAAAACAGGCCTTATTCCGTTAACATGGCACGGAAGTATCATACAACCAATCTATAAATGTGGCCCCCAGGATAATCCGGCTAATTATCGATTAATTACACTTACAGATGTAGATGCAAAAATTTTTGGTAGTTGTCTGTTGGATGATTTAGAGGTATGGGCTTTAAAGGAGAAGTTGATTCCCAACTTTCAAACTGGGTTTAGAAAGGGTGAATCAACTCATACTAATCTGATTTTATTAACATTATTAGGTGAAAAAGCTAAAATGAGGAAGCAAACACTGTATGTGTGCTTCATTGACTTAAAAGCTGCGTTTGATTCTGTCCCGCGAAACATTCTTTGGTCGAAGTTAAGGAACTGGGGAATATCGGAAACTTTATTAAAAATGATTACATTACTTTATTCCGATACCTGGGTTCAGATTAAGATTGGCGATGGTAAACATACGACTCGTCGTTTGACTACTAACGTAGGACTAAAACAAGGTTGTGTTTTGGCTCCTTGCCTTTTTAATCTTTTTATGGCCGATCTCCCAGCCCATTTTAATACTATTAATTCGCATTCACCCTCGATATACGGTAATGAAATTAAATATTTGCAATATGCTGATGATACCATCTTAACGAGCCAAACCGCTATAGGCCTAAAAAGGTTAATTGATTCCTTTAACTCCTATGTCGTACAAAATGGACTAACTATTAATATAAAAAAGACAAAAATAATGACTATGGGAAAGGGTAAACCGAGAATAAAAGAATGGAATATTAACGGCCTGGTGATTGAAAATGTTAAAACATATAAATACTTGGGTATTATTTTTGATGACGGACTGATATTTAGGCAGCATTTTAATAAACTTGAAGCCAGGGGTTTATCCCTCGCTTTTGCTTTTAGAAAATTGAGAGACAAATTGGTCTGTCCTAATTATGATCATTTAATGAGGGTGATGAGAGCTAAATTGATTCCATCTTTAGATTATTGTTCTATCATCTTTAGGGGCAAAGACGCAAAATTGCTTGATGATATAGAAATTAGGACATACAAATCTGTTTTTAAGATACCTAAATATATTAGTCGTGCCAATATAAGATTAGAATTTGGTTTGAAGAACCAATTATTGACACGCCAATCTGTATTTTTAAAATCTTTATTATCATTAATCCGATCAGAGGAAGGATCTTTAGCGAAGTTGTGTTGGCTCGAAATTTCAGAAGGTGAATACTCGAGAAGTTGGCAGTCATATTTAAATGATTGTTTAAGCAATTATAAATGCTTAAAATTAGAAGACGAAGTGAGGAGTAAAACTGTATTTAAGAAAGAAATGAATCAAATGGCTGCTTTGCTTAGCACTATAGTGGACAAGGATGACCTGAGAAAAAAAACTCATTTTTGGATTATAGCTAACTCTTTTGGTAGGTTGTCCCCTCAACTTTATTTGTCATACCATTTGAGACCTTTGATTAAGAACAAATTTATTCATTTAAGGTTGGGAAGATATCCAACAAAGGATGGAATACCAAAATGGGAAAGTAAATGGTCATCTAATGTCTGCAGGCTCTGTGGGTTAACTGAAGAAACCTTAATGCATATTGTAACAATATGCCCAGGGCTAACTGATGCTCGAAAGTCTATCCTTAAACCGATTTTTAACGAATCAGGAGTTAGAACATGTAGGAATGCAGTTATTGCCTGTTTAAGTGGTGATGATATTAAATTTGTCCATCTCTTTATTAAGTTCATCACTATTGTGGAAAAGAAATTGCAAAAAATAGCTGCTTGAAGAATAATATCATACGACCATAGAGTACCAGCAACTTATATAATTTAGGAGTTTGTAGACAATTATTAGCGATAACATTCTTTTTTTAGTTGGTATGATCTCTTAATGTCTACTTATTGAAATTATGAAATGTGTTATCATTAGAAGTTGCTGTCGCTCACAGGTCATATTATATCAACTTTGTTACTGCTAAAATATCTGACGTTAAAACATGTTACTCTAATTAGATGTGGTTAAAATAATTTTGCTGCTAACATAAAGCACCTTAGTAAGCACAATGTACTTTATAGTAGTTTATAAATGGATAATAGTAAAAGGATCTCAACTGTAATATCTGCTGCTAATATATGTTACCTTAGAAAGATGTTGCTAAAATATGTTTTGCGGTTAGTAAAAGGTATTATGGTAAGCATAATGCTTTTTTCTTTTTTTCTTTTTTTCATTTAACATGAAACGATAATAGTGAAATAATTGCAAATTACAAAAACTACTGCTAATATATGTTGTTTTATTTTGTTGCATTTTAAATGGAAATTATTGGAAGTATAATGTTCTCTACGGATTATAAAGCTTTTTAATTACTGTTTTATGTAAAGGTTTTAACGTTAGGTTGAAAAATGTTTAATTACTAATTTACAAGTAGTGGTTCTATTCAAAGGTGTTTTTATTTTATTTTCGTGTGTGTGCACATTATTGTAATGATTTTAATTAATCAACAAATAAATTACTTTCTCTCTCTCCATGGTAACTCCATACAACTCTTCCAGCAATACATTATACAAGATATTGTACAAACATTGGCACGTTTTACAGGTGGACCCAGTTATCAACAAAGTCATAGGTGTGAAACCTAACATCATTTACAAACGTGGTAAAACTCTGAGAAACATTCTTAGTCCAAGTTTTTTTAATCCCATGAAACACAGTAGGGACACACGTTGGTTGGGTACACCCCCAATGGGATTTCATAAATGTGGCCACTGTTCTGTCTGCCCCCACACCTTGGATAAAATCAAGAGTTTTAAATATAATACACAAACGGAATATAAAATCAACTAATTCATGAACTGTAATACTAAATTCTTGGTATACTGCATTGTTTGTGTATGTAATAGCATTTATGTGGGTAGCACGATTAGATCTGTGAAAGAGAGGATACAGGAACACCTACGGGCCATCAAAAATGGTAACACAAGCTACCCAGTAGCAGTACATTTCAATGCTACGCATGGTCCGGCTGAACTGCCCGTGTTACATTTCATGGGCTAGAGACAGCTGTGGACAATCCAAGAGGCGGTGATAAAGTTCGTTGTCTATGTAAACTAGAGGCGTCTTGGATTTGTAAATTGAGGACAGAAGAACAGGGCCTGAATATTGACAAAGAGATGTATGTTTTTCTTAAAGACTGAATCTCTGTGTAGGACAGCATATCTTCTTTGTCTGTTGATAGGCATGTATATAAAATGATGGACATATTGACAATGTTACACCACTACTGGGGGTTGTACGGACTTTAGAATTGACATATATGTACAACCTGATGCCTAAAAGAATATATGGGCTCGTCGTATGTGCCTGTTTATTTACAGAACTTGTCTCTTTTTTAGAAATATAACCATGTTCTGTCTATAACATTATGTTAATTGTACACAATGTTTAATCACAAACTGCGTTTGTATACATTGTTATAATTGCTAAACTATGGGGCTCTTATTGTGATGTAGTTACAGAAGGTATAACCTTTGTTGCTGTTTTGACATTGGATATACAGTTGTTTTGTTTTTTGGTTTCATATGGGTTTATCTCAATAACTTATTTCCTTTTTTCAATTTTCTGGTGCACTTCCATATCACTATTGTGTCCGTTGTTTAGGGTTCAAACTGTGGATTACACATAGATCCGCCTCGGATAGCTTGCAGGCCCAATAACGGTACACTAATTACTTTATGGTACGTAATACTATTTCTCCTTTATTGGGATGTGATACATGGATTTTAAGGGATTACACCTTGCTTTGCTCCGATGTTGGTGATTTGGGGGATAACTAACTTTTGAGATGTTGGGGCAAAGTATTCCTGATATTTTGAGCTTCTCAGAACCATCATGAGGGGCAGCATACGTCTTTCGGATGTTTGTAGTCCATGTATGATGTTTTAGAACTACCAAAATGGACGCATCACGTTTCCCGACCCGGAAGCGTGACACGACGTTGGGGCTGAGAAGGATATGCTGATTTACTTAGATGGCGTTCCACTATGGCGGGCACACTTTACTTGTCGCGGACATGACCTAGAAGCTGACATTTTGCTGTGCCATAGGTAAGTCCTGCTGGAATAATTATTAGTCGGACTTTTCATAATGGTTTTAATCGTTGTGTGGGGTTTCGAGATATTATTCATTTCCTTTTATTGTGTTAATCTGTAGATCACGTCTCGAGAGATACTTCTGTTCTGGGAGGTCTTGACTTGTGGACTCCCTTTTGCTTACCTTTACGAACCACGGGCTCACCGTTTATATAACTATTGTAAGCGTGTATCGCTTTCCGTATTAGTTGTTCTTCAAGTCAAGTCAAGTCAGGGACATTTGTATCACGCACAAATCACTCCCAGGAGTCTCATGGCGCTTGCAGACGGCTCTGAAAAAGAACGGACAGGGGCTTAGTTGCCAAAAAGCCAGGTCTTCAACTTTTTGCGGAAGCAGCTGTGCTCAGAAATGCTGCGCAGATGTGAAGGCATTTTGTTCCAGGATGCACTCTGGGCGGCTGATACCAGCGTAGCTTTTGCGACCAATACTTTGGACCGCTTCCATACATATGCTTATGAGTTAAGCATAGGATTTTAAAAAGGATTCACTTTTTCACTGGAAGCCAATGGAGAGTCTTTAAACAAGAGGCAGAAGAAGATCTTTGCGGGAGATCAAGGACTAACCTGGCTGCGGTATTCTGCAAGACCTGAAGCCTATTTAAGAGGTTTTCATATTATTAAATAAGTCGATCAGTTTTTCCAATAGTGCTGGAGCGATAATGGAGAAAAATTTGGGAGGGACGGGATCTGTAGGAGAGCCTGACTTTATCTTCTGCATGACAGAGGTAACAGACTTACAGTCACATTTTACAAATTAATTTAGGATATAAGGAGGGTCGGGTAGGGGGCAAGTCAGATCTTCAAGGTAAGTACTATTATGTAAAGATATAAGAGACTGATGGATGAGTGTAATTTGTTCCTCAAAAAATTTAGATAGTGAGTCAGTCCAATTTTGAGAGACAGGCACTAAAGGCTAGGAATTGTGAATTCTTTTAAAATTTGGTAAAGTTCCTTAGAAGAATTTTCTGCCTTATTTATCCGATCTATAAGGAAAGTTTTTTTTGCCAATTTTATTTCACAATTTTATTGACACAATCATGTGACTACTTTGGGTTTACAGTGTTGTTTATAGCACAATATCGTGTCTGGATTAATTATTCTATATTTTTAATGTCCCCTATATGTTTTTCTTCGTGACAGTTAGCTTAGCCATATCATGACTTAACTCTACTATTTGGTCTAATTATGACTTACGTTTTGAAACTATACTGACATTGTATCTTGGTTTTGGTCGATAAAGGGACGTTATGAATTATAATTATTTATTCTCTCGTTTACCTCTCTTAGTGTTTTACCTTTCATTGAGACATATATTGGTATTGCCATACACCCATGACATCTTCAGATTCAAGACGAATGGGTTACTCGTGCTGATTGTGTGCACATATACATTTTTGGACTGAAGGTAGTTATGAAATACCAGGTTGGCCGTCTACTCTTCTTCTCTTTTCTTTTCTCACTGACCGTGTCTTAATATGCATGAATATGAATTTCAATTTATATAACTGTCACAAGTGTTTTTTTCTATTTCCTGGTTGACTTTACTTACCTAGTTTTTTACCTTTGTTCATGTATTTACAGTCCTAGGCGTATGGGTGCCATGTTGAGCCCTGTTCTTCTTATCTTGTCTTTTTCTTCTTTTTTGTTTCCTCTCTTTTCACGTGGCTTAGTGCCACAGTCAATTGGGATTTCAACTTTTTTTCTGGACACATTTTCTCGCTTGTGCATGTATACACCAGGATCTTGTTTTCTACACGTTAGATTGGAGTATAATTTTTCCCTCTTATCTTGACATTGAAGAACTTGTCATAAAAAATAAAAACAATTGTTAACAGCCTTGAGAAAGTCGTCCCATGACGAAACATGTGTAAGCTGTTCTTCTACTATACCTACGTGTCAATTTCATTGGAGAACAAAAGGAATGTATATTGACCATCAAAATTGGTGTCTTGTTTGGAATTAAACTGATCTCTGACATAATCAGTACCTCTTCATGTTCCTAGGCACACAAGTGCGATTCGCCCATTCAGGGCGACACAAAATGCGCAAAACAAGTTTGGCATATTCTGTATAATTAACAATTGTTGTACTAATTTGTTTGCGGGAGTACAATAATATTTAAATTTCTTGGAAAACAGATATTATTGTGATATACTTTAAAATGCCCTCGCATATCCGTTGAAAAAATCTTGCCCAAACGCAGAGGACTTAAAATATTGTAACATGGATTTACATGTCTTAATTTACGCCAGAAACATGTTATAAGATGGCCGCCAAAAAAGACAAATCAATGTTGTGAGATATTAAGGTCATCTTCTTTGTTTATGTTTTCACCGACATGCACTTTTTTCACTTTAAAATGATGTTTGCAATATTGACTAAACTGACATCAAGAAAGCCGGAGTGGCGAAATGCGTTTGTCAGTGCTAGGGAGGTTCTGCACAATAAACCAACACTTTTACGAATTCCTGTGAGTGCTCTCCTTTGTGTCGGCTGACATAACACTTATTTGCTGCAGTGAATCTATGTCTAAGCGGCTCACCACCGCTGGAGAATTGCCCCCAGGACGCGTGGTGCCGCGGCGGTGACTTTCGTGTGTGACTATATGTGTGTATATATATATATATATTCCAACCAAACCCGACTTCCATAAAAATCGGACACCGACACTGGAGATCATCCGGCTTGGGTATTTATTCTTTTCGGTTACGCGTTTCGGCACAACTGCCTTGCTCACACAATTTAACGCAAACGAATAGTTTAAATTTATACATATTTCACAAAGTCACATGGTCAGTTCCTGCATAGACAAGGAAAACAGACTAACACTTTTTTTCATGTTTTACCAATACAAAAACACAGTGGTTTGTTTCAAGACATAGTGCCTAACTCTCTTTTCTCTTAATTCATTTAAGAAAATATAAACCCATAATAGTTAATATATTTACAATTATCCAAAGGATTGTTTAAAGGGAGAGAGAGAGAGTGACATTATTTCAAACACAAGTGCAAAAAAATGTTGGTACAACAATACATGATTCATTCATTTCAGTGTTCATAATTATCATTTCATTATCATCTAGTCTCCTGGGCGAGTGCCCCTGTCTCGTATTCAATTGTTCATCTATCATTGTTTCGATCGGGCACATCGCAATGACTATTTCCTGTCAATCCACTGTCGGGACCTTGACAATCGAGCCAGAGGAGAGAAAGAGACATACAATAACATTTCTGTAGGACACATTATTCATAAAACAAAACTATCTTCTTCTCAATAAATATTAAGGTTTTTAAGAATTTTACTAATATAAAGTGCCAGTGCTTTGCTCAGTGCAATCTCATGTGTAAACAATGCTCAATAAGGTGCTAATGCCTTCTTATGTGCAAAGATCGCAATTATTAACAAAGTGCAAGTGCATTACAGTACTTTACCAAAAAATCATCCGTAGTACAGTTTATATTTTATTTGTGTCCTATCATTCCTCCCCTGGTACATCTAATAAAAAAGTCTTATTGTAACAAATGGCTTTTCAAAATGATATGTAAAGGGAACTATCTATTTGTTAGTGACTTTAGTGAAAGTTAAAATTTATAAAAAAAGCTTAAAAGAAGCTAAAAATGCTCAGGATGGATACCTCTATATTAAATATACATGTAAGTCTTCCTCGACATTCCTGCCATGTGGGCTTTTTGTATTGAACATCAATATATATATATATGAATATATATATATATATATATATATATATATATATATATATATATATATATATATATATATATATATATATTCACTGAAAAAACCATAGGTTTCACACACGTTATAGTTAGGAATTAGCATTTAAAAAACCTTGCAAATTCACTGAAAAAACCATAGGTTTCACACATGTTATAGTTAGCTGGACATTTTACTCATAAAAAACCAATGAAATTCCCCCGTTATAGTTAGTGCAGGCAACTATAACTCACGCGACCGCAATCCTCTGCTGATGCTAATACTGTATTTAGACACTTATTTGCCCATGCCTTCTTCCATTAAATTTTAGCTATACATATATTACAAATATTTTTTTTTCATAAAGACACATATGTCATCAGCAGAGGATTGCGGTCGCGTGAGTTATAGTTGCCTGCACTAACTGTAACGGGGGAAGTTCATTGGTTTTTTATGAGTAAAATGTCCAGCTAACTATAACATGTGTGAAACCTATGGTTTTTTCAGTGAATTTGCAAGGTTTTTTAAATGCTAATTCCTAACTATAACGTGTGTGAAACCTATGGTTTTTTCAGTGAATTTGTACGGTTTTTTAAATGCTAAGTTACTTTACGCCGTTCGTGGCGTGCGCGCCCACTTAACGCAGTTCGTTCCGTGCGCGCACGGTGCGCTTCGCGCACCGCGTGCCCACTTTACGCAGTTAGTGCCGTGCACGCACGGTGGACACGCGGTGCGCTACGCGCACCGCGTGCCCACGTTACGCTGGATGGGCCATGTACGCACGATGCGCTTCGCGCACCGTCCGCACACGGAGGACATATTATGCGCTGCGTTGTGAAAGGTAATCTATTAAATGTTCCATTAAAAAATATGCCATGCACAAAAGGTGCACTCCGGCCACCTTTTGTACACGGGGGGGGGCGGAAATTGTGAATAATTTTTTTTTAATTTATTTTTTACCGTACGCGTACGGTAATGGCAATCGGCGTTTTTTCAAAAAAAAAAAATTTGAATTTTTGGCCTTGGGGGTTCTTTTGGGACACCTTAATCAAGGCTAGGTGGTTAGGAGCTGTCTAGCCTGCCCCTTTACATGTTATCAAAGTTTGTTTTTCCTCCCCCCCTCAGAGTGCGAGAGAGAAAATGGCGGCCGCCACTTCCTGGTTTCGACCGATTCGAATGTTTACTAAGATCTAACAGCCAATCAGAATCGCGCTCGCGCACGGCACCGTACGCGTACGGTAAGCTTACCGTAAGCGCACGGTAAGCGCACGGAGCGCTGTCACAGATATATATATTGATTTAAATGCTATTTTCTCAGGAACTACTGAACAGATTTACAACAGACCTACAAAAGGCACTTCCTTGACCTGTAGACTACCTCTCTGCCAAATTTCATGTAACTCTGTTCAGCCGTTCGGGCTGTAGCTGTGTCTAAAGGTCCTATGGAAAAATGCATGGGGAAAACGCGTTTTGGGACCCCCCTTTTTTCTCAGCCCCCGCTTGACGAATCCCCCCGAGACTTTCAGGGTAGGAGCGGAGCGTAGCGCCCCATTAGTTTTGAAAATTTCGCGAGGATTCGTCGACCGGCGCCAAAGTTATTCCAAATAGAATGTTGCGGATTTCCTATGGAAACAGGGTCCTAACTATAACTACCTACTGGCGACCGCCAGTAGGTAATATATATATATATATATATATATATATATACGACTCAACCATCAGTTACAGGGGGCAGGCAAGTGTGAAAACAACAAACAGAAACTTCAATATCATGAACTAATGAACAAACTGAGTTCCAATAATGATATAATTATCCGCAATGCTGATAAAGGCGGTAATTTAGTATTATGGAAAAAGACAGAATACATTGAGGAAGCCATGAACCATCTTGCAGACAGAAACTATTATCATCGAAGCGACCAACTTGCGCTAAGGAGCATGTACAAGCAATACAATATGAAACTTGTGGCATGGAAAAATGCAGGACTTTTGACTATCCCAGAGTATAGGTTTTTACGAAATGAACATCCAGTCACACCTGTACTTTATTTCATACCCAAAATTCACAAAAACGCCTCTAACACCTGGGAGGCCGATTATTTCTGCCTGTAATAGTCTACTAGAGAGAATGTCACAATATGTTGACTTCTTTTTACAAGAACATGTGCAACATCTACCTTCGTACATTAAAGACACAGGAGACTTTCTTTCCAAAATACATAATTTCAATTGGCAGAGTGATTATTTAGTCATCGCATTGGATGTAACCTCTTTATATACATCGATTAACCATCATGATGGATTGAGGGTGCTCCACCACTATCTGGCCAAAAGACCACCGAATTTTGCTCAACATAACAAGATGCTAATAAGCATGGTGGACTTTTGTCTGTGTAATAACATCTTTCTTTTTCAGAGTGTGTTATACAAACAGCAATGGGGCGTAGCAATGGGAGCCAGCTTCTCTCCCAGCCATGCCTGTCTACGCATGGGGTGGTGGGAGGAGCTGGTACTGTCAAAATAATTTGCCACTACTGTGAACAATAACATCAAGACCTGGTTTAGGTTCATCGACGATCTATTTGTAATCTGGCAGGGTTCTGAAATTGATGCTGAACACTTCATAAATGATTTGAATGTGAATAACCACAATCTACATTTTACTGCTTCTATCAGTGCGACCACAGTAAATTTCTTAGATGTAGAGGTTTACATCAACAATAGCCATCTTCAAACTAAGTTGCATAGGAAGCCCACTGCTGGCAATGCAGTTTTGCATGCCAGCAGCTCACATCCACAGCACCTTATACACAGCATCCCATATGGTGAGATGATGCGGATTAAGCGGATTTATAGCTGTGAGGAAGACTTGAAAATAGCCCAACAAGCCAGTAAAAGTAGATTTCTGGCGAGGGGTTATTCTCCAAAATGTGTTAATACTGCTATTAAAAAATGCAATGCAGTAAGCAATGCAAAAGTGTCCTAAACCAAACCCCAAAGACAGCCAGCCTGCAAACTGACGACGCAACTAGGTTTAGATTCATTTTAGGATACAACAGTCAAGCCAAGGCCATCAGCAAGATTATCAGAAGAAACTGGCCCCTGATCCTTAATGACCCTACCATTGGTCATTTAGTTCCCAAGAATGCAGCAATTATGTACAGCAGGGCCCCTTCCATGAAGGACACATTAGTTCGTAATGACCTTCCGAGCCAAATCAAGGGAACCTGGTTGTCCCAAAGAAAGGGCTTTTACCCATGCAAATCCTGCAAGGCTTGCCAATTTGGGTTCAAGAAAACATCTTATAAGACTCCGTTCAGTGATATTAAATGACCAATTGGCAAATCATTATCATGTAAATCTGATTATGTGGTGTATGTGCTGCAGTGTCCCTGTGCCCTACGATATGTAGGCAGCACTATACTACAGGGGCACAAGCGGATCCTCCAGCACATCAGAGCCATCAAAAACCAGGACACCCCGTACCCTGTGGCCCGGCATTTTGGGGAAAAACACAAAGGAAATCCAGCAGATTAAAAATATTACCTACTGGATGCTGTCCCACCCAAAAAAAGAGGGGAAGAAAAAGCAAGCAAGCAGTTTTACTTGTAATAACAACTACCTGTAGTGTCGTGTGCAAAAGCAGCAAAGTGGCAAGATGGCGTTAACAGCTAAAACGCTTATGCTAACATAGCAATGTATGCAGACAAACCCCTGTCTCCACTACACCCTCCCTTGATTGGACCACGAACAAAATAGGAAAGTAATGTAGGAACGCAGAGTTCAAGTTCGAGTGAGACAGAACCAAGTTCATATATTGCCAATCCGTATAATTGGTAGTGAAAAGTTTGAAAAGATTGTTGGGAAAAATTTAAAAACAAAAAAAATCAACCAGGGGCGCTACATAGACCATTCTGGAGCAAAAAATCCATCAACGTATAGGCACAGTATGTTGCAACAGCCTCCAAGAGGAAGTCATTGTAATTTTCAGTAAATGAGTCAGTCATCCAATCTAATAAACTAAAGGAACATACATGTTCTTCGATTACCGGAGCCTCTAGCACCATCAGAGGACAACTTGCGTGTTCGTCGAGATAGCTTCGCGCCAGGAAGGCATGGGCTGCTGCATATATATCCCAATTTCCTAGGATCCCATGTGCAGCTGCACAGGCCATACTCCCGATGTCAGAACAGTCTTAACTCATGAGCCACTAAGGGACTCATCAGTCGATCATAATCCGGGGCAGGAGACGCCGTGTTCGACAGGCACAAATCCAGAGCCCACTCAAATGAACAATATAGGCAATGGAAAACAGGTTGCACGCAAGTAAAGTATGAGAACCGGAAGGATAATCCATAGGCTACGCTCAAAGTGGCCAAAGGTAGTGTTCCATAGTATTCAAGCATCCGGTCGCGCAGTTGGAGCAGCCGGGACAGACTGTCATGTGACACAGATTGTGCAGCCATTGCGGAGCAAACAAATCAACAGCAGCACATCAGCAGTCAAGGCGAGGATTAATGGAATGAAAACTGTGAGTCAAGTGCTGTATTGAACCTCAACGCTACTACACAATGAATACTCAATCGAGTCAAAATGCTGACGTGTATATATCACTAAATGTATATATACATGAATAGGATTCCCATCACCCACTTGAAGTGGCTCACTTCATCATCTGGGAACCCGGAACTCAACCTGAGAACCATCCTCTACCAGATAAATGTAGATACTGGTTAAATGTGTGTCCCAGATGCATATAACGGTATGATATTTGTACTGAAGAAAACAACATTAAAAATGATACAGGGTGATGTATACAGTGCAAGTGATAAAGTGCTGATTAAAATTGGCTAACAAGGCACAGGAGAATTTTTATTAAAGTGCTACCTTGATGCCAAAAGATAAAAACAGTGCTATAATAGTTTAAACAAATAACTGTGTTGGAAAAACTGGTCTACATGTTTCAGCTAACGGATAATTTCTATCCCAGCTTTCGTCAGGACCAAAAAGCTACTGCAAAAGTATAGTGTATATTGTGCAAATCTCACAAAAGGTATACAACCTGAACCTTGTTGTTGGTCCAGGAAAAATTACCTACAAAAACGAGAGCAGAACAAACTCAAAGAAAGAACACATATGTGTAGCGTCACAGTTAGGTCAAAAAACAAGCATAAAAATTAAATTTATCAATTATACGAAATACTATGAATGTATGCATGAATGGAAGCAGGCGGTAGTGTGTCCGATCATCAAAAAACCCTCCTTAGACCCGTCTAAGCCTAAAAGTTTTCGCCCCATCTCGCTGCTACCTTGGCCGGCAAAGTTGACAGAGGCCCATGTCAATCTGGCCCTGTCAGAACATCTAGCCCGGACCAACGCCCTTGATCCCACACAGAACGGTTTCCGTGCTGGTCACAGCACGGAGACCACCCTCCTCGCAATGGTGGAATATCTGCGTGCAAGGTTGGATGCGGGCCAGACGGCGGCGCTGATATTGTTAGACCTCAGCGCCGCCTTCGACACTGTATCTCACGGCATCCTCCTGCATCGGCTCGAGGAGATCGGTGTCAGTGGTCTGGCGCTGCAGTGGTTCCGCTCCTTCCTGGACAACCGTTCCTTCTGTGTGGCCATTCCTCCCTTCTCGTCCAGTTCCCAGCCTCTGGCCATGGGGGTTCCGCAAGGGTCCTCGCTAAGTCCCACGTTGTTCAATCTTTACGTGAGACCGCTGGCTGATGTCGCGAGGCAGTGGGGCCTCACTTTGGTCTCATATGCCGATGACACTCAGCTGGCGGTTACCCTTAGCGGAGATGTTCAACAAGATGCCCCCAGGTTTCAGTCTGGACTGAAGGCGGTGGCATGCTGGCTGACAGAAAACTGTCTCCAGCTCAATGCCACAAAAACAGAGGTGATGGTTGTTGGGAAGGGAGTGGAGCTTTGGGGCGATCAGTGGTGGCCTTCTGAGCTGGGCCCCACTCCGACCCCAGTGTCGGAGGCGAAAAATCTTGGGGTCTGGTTGGACGCTGGCCTTACCTTTATAGGACACACCAAAAAAACGGCAGCCTGTTGTTTTGGTCTGTTAAGAGGACTTAGACCAGTTCTCAAATACTTCGATGCCCCAACCAGACAGCTTGTAGTCCAGGCTACTATCATCTCTCGCCTGGACTACGCTAGCTCTCTCCTGGCTGGGGCTAATCAGGCTGAGTTAACCCGCCTACAGCGGGTTCAAAATGCTGCGGCCAGAGCCATTGTTGGCCTACCCAGATTTTGCCCGGTGGCGAATGTCCTCCGCTCCTTGCATTGGCTCCCTGTAAGGAAGCGTATTGTTTTCAAGGTCCTTTGCTTGGCTTTTAAAATATTAAGAGGTATAGGCCCTGAAATCCTGTCCAAGTCCATTTCTTTCTATGTCCCCACCCGTAGCCTCCGATCTCAGGGCCAGGCCCTTGCTGTGGTCCCTAGATTCAGACTCAGTCGGATGGGGGGTCGTTCCTTCAGCGTGAAAGCTGCACTAATTTGGAACACCCTCCCAGTTGAAATCCGTCAGTTAGACGATCTGCTTTCTTTCCGGAGAGCCATTAAGACTTTTTTGTTTTAGTTGATCACTTTAGGTCTTCCCGTTTCTGTTGTGTTGTGTTTCTCCTTGTCTTTGCGCCGGGACGCTCCTTGGCTGGAGTAGCTGTGCGCATAATAAATCAATATAACATAACATAACATATTAAGACAGCTATAAGTCTGTCACGTCTAGTGGTGAAAAGTATTTTGGCACTTACCCGAATAGTTCTGGGTATGCACCTCGCTTCACCTGGCAACTGCTCAGGTTCAGAGGCACCGCTCTAGGAAGTAATACAAGTGCAAAACATTATATAACCTTAACACTGGTTCATTAAATGTCAGACACATGATTTAAATAGCGCATATTAAAAGCCATGAAGGGTGAGTGCACAGGAGTCTTACTGCCGAAGAATAATGCTACTATGCAGGTTTACTGTGATATCAGTCAGTGTCAAATATCAGCAAAACTTATGATAGTTGATCAGGGCCAAAAGCGTGATAATGTAACTCTCTGTCACAGGCAAAGCAACGTTTGACAGCGGTTGTTAATAGCGTAAGCACAACGTGCCTAATACGAAGCATATATCGCATCATTGCGACTTGTAGGCACAGTTTTTTACTCAAAATAGTTTTTTGAAATTTACAGTAACACATGACAAAGCCAGACTACCCTTCCTGGATATCATGATTTACCCTACTCTTGGCACTTTGAGTAGTGAACTGTACAAGAAACCACAGTCTAAGAACTCCCTTCTTAGTTTTCAGAGCCATCACCCCACGTCTCTTCGACAAAACTTACCAGTCGGGCAGTTCCTACGTATACGTAGGAACTGCTCCACTAAGGAGAGTTTTGACCTCCATGCTGGCGTACTCTCAAAACAACTTAAAGCCAGAAAATACCCGACTCATCTGGTGAGACAAGCTCGCAAACGGGCGTCCAACAACAACAGAGACGCTCTTCTTGAACCCCCTACTCTTAGGGCACCACTGACAAGAATGACCTTTGTTACCACCTTTAGCACATTATCTAACAGCGTACAGAAGTCAGTACGCAAACATTGGCGCATTCTTAATGTAGGCAATGAAAACATTCCACTCCCTCTCTTTTCTTTTAAAAGAGGTACCAGCCTGCGAGATAATCTGGTTCATACAAGACCCAAAGCCAAACTAGGCACGAAAATATCGACATTATGGGATTTACCACCCATACAAGGCCACTATCCATGCGGCTCATGTTCGGTATGCCCTCAAACGCAGCCAACAAAATCAGTCGACATTGGGCTAGAGAAACCATGGATCTTACGGAAACATACCAACTGTAATTCAGAGAAAGTCATCTATCTGATTACATGTCCTTGTTCACTTAGATACGTAGGAATGACAACACGCAAGATCAAAGTCCGTATCAGTGAACACAAAAGTACCATCAGGCGAAACAAACAAGCCACCAGATTAACAAGTCATTTTTTGTCTTTTAATCACAAACCAGAAGACTTAAGATGGCTTATTTTGGAACAATCTTTCATTCCATTGCATGTCACAGACATCACAAAATTTCTATTTACAAGAGAACAGAAATTGGTCTATAGACTACAGAGTGACTGCTAAGGGCTGAATGATCAAATACCATGGACATTGCTATGATAGACACTGGTAGACTAGGTCATCTATCATTCTACTAATCTACAGCAGTCTACTTGTTTAACTCCATTTAGGTGGAGCAATTACCACCTTCACTACTTCTACCCAGACAGGGGGGTGTGTGTTCATTTCACTCTTATAATATGGATTCGGTCTGACACCTCTAGTTTTTCACTCTCTACTGGATGGTGTCACCGCACAATATGTGACGCCGTTCAAAGTTAGTGATTATGACTTTTTTTTATTGCATCTACGAAGAGTTCAGTCCACTATTATATGGACACTATCGACAAGGTTTCTTGTATTTTTATTTTTACATCCTTATTTTTACATTTATATTTTTTTACGCCCTCTTTACAATGTCGGCAATAGATCACTGGACGTCTTTGGAATGAATATGTTCGCAATAATTAAGTGCGCTACAGTTTAAGACTACAACTCCTAGATAGCATGGGT
The DNA here is from genome assembly GCF_964204655.1 of Triturus cristatus. Taxonomy (NCBI): domain Eukaryota; kingdom Metazoa; phylum Chordata; class Amphibia; order Caudata; family Salamandridae; genus Triturus; species Triturus cristatus. The sequence goes on from NC_140595.1 coordinate 113,837,688, forward strand.
TGTTTACGTTACAGCGTCATGATGTTATCTAACTTCGTTCATAATGCCGATGACAGATCATTGGACGTTTTTCCAGTTTCAAAATGTTCTCAATGATTACGTGCGCCACAATATAAGACTACAATTCCCAGAGAATACAGTTTTTTCACGTTATAACGTCATGCTGTCATCTAGTTGCACCCTGCCACTGACGCAGATCGCGCATTTGATCTGACGGCCATGACGCTTTTGACTTTTATTTAAATATGGAGCCTCACCAACGCCGATCACCTCCCCTTCTAGCTCAGCAGCAGCGAGAGGTACCGACGGAGAGGTGAGAGCAGCTCTATACTTTGAGATTAATCATCTTTTGAGAACGGTTTCCAACACACATGGCAGTAAGACCCGTGCCTAGGAGTTGCAATGATGCGATAAATGTTTCGTATTAGGCATGTTTTGCTTACGCTATTAATAACCGCTTTCAAACACATGGGAGTAAAAAACCGTGCCTACAAGTCGCAATGATGCGATATATGCTTCGTATTAGGCACGTTGTGCTTACGCTATTAACAACCCCTGTCAAACGTTGCTTTGCCTGTGACAGAGAGTTACATTATCACGCTTTTGGCCCTGATCAACTGTCATAAGTTTTGCTGATATTTGCTTAGATACTGTGACACTGACTGATATCACAGTAAACCTGCATAGTAGCATTATTCTTCGGCAGTAAGACTCCTGTGCACTCACCCTTCATGGCTTTTAATATGCGCTATTTAAATCAGGTGTCTGACATTTAATGAACCAGTGTTAAGGTTATATAATGTTTTGCACTTGTATTACTTCCTAGAGCGTTGCATCCGAACCTGAGCAGTTGCCAGGTGAGGCGAGGTGCATACCCAGAATTATTCGGGTAAGTGCCAAAATACTTTTCACCACTAGACGTGACAGACTTATAGTTGTCTTAATACATTCATAGTATTTCGTATAATTGATAAATTTAATTTTTATGCTTGTTTTTTGACCTAACTGTGACGCTACACATATGTATTCTTTCTTTGAGTTTGTTCTGCTCTCGTTTTTGTAGGTAATTTTTCCTGGACCAACAACAAGGTTCAGGTTGTATACCTTTTGTGAGATTTGCACAATATACACTATACTTTTGCAGTAGCTTTTTGGTCCTGACGAAAGCTGGGATAGAAATTATCCGTCAGCTGAAAAATGTAGACCAGTTTTTCCAACACAGTTATTTGTTTAAACTGTTATAGCACTGTTTTTATCTTTTGGCTTCAAGGTAGTGCTTTAATAAAAATTCTCCTGTGCCTTGTTAGCCAATTTTAATCAGCACTTTATCACTTGCACTGCATACATCACCCTGTATCATTTTTAATGTTGTTTTCTTCAGTACAAATATCATACTGTTATATGCATCTGGGACACACATTCAACCAGTATCTACATTTATCTGGTAGAGGATGGTTCTCTGGTTGAGTTCCGGGTTCCCAGATGATGAAGCGAGCCACTTCAAGTGGGTGATGGGAATCCTATTCATGTATATATACATTTAGTGATATATACACGTCAGCATTTTGACTCGATTGAGTAGTCATTGTGTAGTAGCGTTGAGGTTCAATACAGCACTTGACTCACAGTTTTCATTGTATATGCAATATGTTGATTTGGGGATTGTAAACTGTTCGAGTCTTTAAACTATATCCCTTAGACCCCCACTCTTTTTGAGATATCCTATTATTGTTATTTGAGGATTAATTGAAGCCCGCCGAAGACGCTGGAAAAAATAGAATGAAAAAATGCCGGTATCACACCAAATATTATTTGGAACGAGGTCACAAGGCCGGAGCCCACAACTTTGAAAAAATGTGCCAAGCCAGTTGTTGACGAGGCATTGAATATAGTGTGAATCAGAGCACCCAAATGAAGGGGGAGATCAGTATTTAAAAGAGCATGCACCTCGGTGCGGGTGTTAGCTACGTGAAGGACAAATGTTTCACGAGATGAAGTTAGGGCAACTTCTTTTTGAAACAATAGAGCCCTTATTCTGCTCATCTTGTTGAACTCTGCTTTCAAGGTTGGTATGGAAGGCCAGATGGATACATCGAGTCTCCCATGCGGGGGTGGGAAAAGCAGATTCTTACAACAGACTACTCGTTGTGAGACAGTTACAATGTACGGACTCCCTGCTAGCGTCCTGCAGCACGCCTCATTTTTTAAAAGCAAAAAGCTACCATTAGCTGATAATGTGAAAGTGGGTGTAATCGCTGGCACAGGATTTCCTTTCAAAATGCAAGCTAAATTTGGTGCGTGAACGTTGCATGCGCCATGCAATTGGATGTTTCTACAAACTACTGAGTGATCAGGTGTGGAAGTGCACTCCTCTCCTTTTAAATAAACCTCTTTACCTTCTCTCATGCACCTGTATGTAAATGGGAGTGACCACACTTCATGCAGGAAAGCGGTACCTAGTGGCTCATATCTGCCTAAAGCATAGTGTTTCATACATGAAGTGAACATAAACAATGGAAAAGGCTGTGTGATTAATCCATGGATAAGCCACACAGCTGAGTTTGATTTGGCCACAGAGAATGGTAAAGGTTCCGACTTTTCAATATGCAATAGTGAATATGTTGCATCCTTCATGGACATGAACTGTTGTTTATCAGTCAGATTAAACGGCAGGAATAAAGATGACGTATTCATGTAGTCCCAGGGAACTTTCCCAGCCTTCAATGTTTGTAAAGCCCATGCAAACTGCATTATAGAACGCAATTGATTTTGCCCATGATATAAGACAGACATGTCATCCTGTACAATATCCACAACAGATGAAACAGCATTATCTAATGTGTAAATTCTGGAAGAAAGAGTATTAATGCTATTATCAATGATAGCATGCACTTTTTCCAAATTTGCTTGATCGATAGCTCTCAATCTAGAAGCAGCCTCAATTTGAGATAATTGCCAAACTTCGTTGTAAATAGCATATACCCATTTCAGGGCCTTTAACAAAATCATTCGAATCTACATCGTCAGTTAATTTGGACAAATGAAGCTTAACTGATGCCAAGGTGGAATGTTTAGGCCAGTTTTGACAGAATTCTCCTACTGAATAGATAGTAACAGAATGAGAGGTTTCAAACCGGGGGTCAACCCCAACCTGTGTGTAGCCTGACCTCAGGCCCAGAAAATGATGTTGACATGAGTCAGAAGTTTTTTGCCATAACAACCATCCTTGGGGATCTAAGCAGAAAATATTAAAGGATGTATTAGTAATTAGTGACTGCAATTCATCCATGGACAGTTCTGTGTGATTATCCCAGGAAGGATAAGCACCCAGATCAGGAATAGTAGGGGCATTCATCTTCTTAGAAGTAGCCAATCCAAAGCAGGTGGTCTGAAAAATAGTAGAATTCAAAAATAACATATGGTTTGGGATAAGGCACGCATGATGCAAAGCCTCAGAGCCTTGCACCTGCCAGGTTTTAGAACCCCAAACAGATTTAAGATCAATGGTATTTTTCCACAGCTTATAGCCCCTTATAGCTAATTCATCCATAAAGGACTTTGAATACAGTAATTTGGTATGTGTCAGTCTAACTTTGGAAGCTGACTCAGCAGACATTTTAAAATAAAAGGCTTTAGGTTTAGATACACCGAAATCGGTAAAATATGTAATTCTTTTTACCTAGAGTTGTGGAACTGCCTTCAATGGGAGCTGGACAATGTTCCCATTGTGTATAATTAACGATATGTCTAAATGTATTAGCTTTGTGCAGGAAATGATTGCCATAGTGTTGGTAGCAAAACAACTCTCCATAATTTGCTGAGTCTAAATACAAATCTTCAGCATCAAAAGCAGCATAATATTTCAAATCAGAAAAAAGAGCCTCTACGGCTTGGATATCCCAATCTTCAGAGTGTATGTTTTGTTTCACAACATCCCCCATAGAAACACAAAGTACATTGGGGACATTAATAACCTCTGTAGGGCCATGAATTTGAAATTTTACAGCATCCCATACAATCTCATCTAACACAGGCCAGGCAGTAATGTTAACAAAAGTCTGGTCCCTCTTCATGATGTGTGATGAGGAGTGCGGAGCCAAAGTTCCATCAATTAATCTAATTGCAGATCTTTCTGTAAGATAATGTCCATTCACCAGACGAAAAAATACAACCACAAATCCAATTGACATGAACAAAAAAATAGATGTGAGCACCAGCCAAATGTAAGTCCAAGGGGGAATTACAAAATGTATTTTAAACCAAACAGCAAAAATAGACATTTTCAACGGGGTATTCAAAGTTGTAGAGTTAGTGTCAAATGAAAAATGTGACTGGTCAACTACACTTGATAGCAAACCAGGCAACGACACATCTGTGGGATAGGTATATTCAGTATTTTCATGGACCAGGTCACCAACTCGAGGTATCCAGCCAACTACCGGAATCTGAAGTGCAGCATCAGTTGTGGAGGGCAAGTGTTCCTTTGCAAGACTGTCTCGAGCCTCTTGTAGATACTGTAATACAGCAGAATGATCATCTACGTCAAAGGGTGTGGCCGACACCGCCAGGTCTAGACCATCAAGATCCGGGACAAACATTTTTATGCCAAAGAGCATTTCGTATGGGGTCCGCCCACCCAGAGACCTTCTAGGGAGATTATTAAGTGCACGTTGAACGCTATACAAATGGGCCAACCAGTTCCTGCCAGTACCTAAAACCCTAGCTGTCAAGGATTGCTTTAAGTCATGGTTCATTCGCTCCACAACAGAATTGCCCTCAGGCCTATATGGAGACGAAAATTTGACTTGGACCCCCAAAGATCTCATGGCATCCTTGTACGCCTTAGAGGCGAACGCCGGACCCTGGTCCGAATGGAGGGAACCACATGCAAAAATTCCCACAAAGACACGCAAATCCCTGATGATAGTTCGAGCATCAGCACTCCTTTGCGGCCAGACCCATAGAAAACGTGTGCACGAATCCACTACAACTAAGATGTACTTATACGGAGGAGCCAAGATGGCGACCGGGACGGCAGCGTAGACTCCCGGCTCCGTGAACCTCCGCATCCCGCACGGATATCCTGCACGAGATCCTTAACCTGTGCTACGCGGTCGTGTTTCTGAAGGAGAGAGGCACCCGACTGTGTGACTCCGAGGTTTCTGGCTGCGGTATCGCTGGAGAAATGTGCATTTGAACTTTGCGGCCTGTGCGGCCCTGGAGCCGGGACCTCGAGTGGACGCCGTGGCCGGGTGGCAGTTCAACAACAGCGGCCTGTTGTGACTGGGTGGAGTCGGTCCACCGGAGCGGTGCCAAACTCGGCCTACATTTCGTCGTGGTCGTCTCTACTGTCAAGCGTAGCGGACCGAGTGCATGCCCGGGGGTGCAATTCTCAGACCCTCCGGTGGCTGCCCCTGCCTTTGATGGTGAGCTGCCCGGCCGCCGCCCGTATCCTGCCCTGATCATTGCGGGCCGCCCCCGAATTTTTACGGGAGCTGGTCCGTCGTGGGGACGACTGTTGCCCGTGACCACGCAACGGATAACTTTTCGCCTGCCCCCGGAACCTGGTCACCAGCGACGTGGACATCGAGACGCTTGTCCCGGGGTCCCGGCCCCGGTGAGGGTCGGGCATACTTGGCGGCCATCTTGTTGCGATGAAGCCTACCACCCTGTCCGCTGGGCCGCAGCGGGATTGTGAGAGTGCGACTTTCGGGAGTGTGGCAGCGCGATCGCAGAGAGCTGTGCTGGGGTACGGCGACCTCCTCGAAGCCCTTGGTGCTCTTCACTCCTCCTTGATTCATGGTGTCGGGGTCTTGGGGAGTAAGCTTGACGGTGTGGCGTCGGCGTTGGGGCAGTGGCGGCCCGCCTGTCCGCACGTACACAGGGACTACCCACACTGCGCACAGGAGGACACTTTGGCGGCCACCCCTGAGGTTAGTGCACTGCTGGACGCTCCGGCCAGTATGCTACAGTGTGTTCGTCCAGCTGAGGACCTGATCTGCCCCGGAGGCATTAGACCTGAGTGGGATGTGGTAGCCTCGTCCCGTACGTGCCCTCCTGCGACCCAGAGACAACTCCAGCAACTATTGTCTGCTTTGGCTGCTTCTGCCTTCCTGGACCTGGAGTGCAGTGCATATCCTTGTGCAGCACTGGGAAGCCTGTTTCTCCACGCTGCGGACTGTGTTGATGCTCAGAGACTTCCACCCCACCTGTGTGCGTCGCTTCTCGGACGTTTTTGGACAATCCTCTACCTTGGACCATCGGATATGGTGCTGGGTCGAGGGGTAGGCATGGGCAGACTCCCAAAGAGTGGTCAGGGATGAGGCTGATCCGTCAGGGGTGGTCATCTAGTGGACGGGCGGGCTCAGGGGTTGCGTGCTCTCCTGGCATAGCTAACAGCATAATAGGTGCACAATGCTCCCCATTTTTCTTTGAGAAGATAGATTTTGTGCCGTTTATTGTTCACTTTGGGGGAAACTTACCGTGCGGGAGGGAGAAGCCGGGGGTATGTTTTGAAGGCCCTCCTCCAGTTTATTAATACTTTCTCTACCCCCCCGTCTGGTGGGGTTCTTTTCCTACTTCTTTTTCCCTATTCTCCTATATTTCGGGTCTGGTTCCAGGGCGACAGGCACACTGCTGGGGGGGGGGCCGTACTCATCTGCAGAGGTGCAGGGTGGGGGGTTGGGGGAGGGGATTCTTTAGTCTTTTATCTCTTTTTCCATGGCCTCCTTTTTCTTCTCTGATTCTTTTTGTTTTTCTTTTCTGGGATCAGCGTGATACACCTCCTTTGCTATGACTCGTTGCCGCTCCGTGTGTACCACAATTTCCGGGGTGCTCTCCGGGAGTTCTGGCGTGGGACTGCAGGCGCAACTGCTTATGACATTTTTCCCCATCCTGATGTTCTTGTGTTTGCGCCATTGACCTAATGGATTGCTTTAAATCGCTTACGTTTATTACTCTGCATACCTGTAATTGCTGTTTGAAAATTGTCTGGCACCTGATCCTTCTGCCTTGTTTCATTATAAAATGAAAACCTTTTTCTCCTGGTGCCCTACCTACTTTGTTCACAGTATTAGCATTACGATTCTGCTCCCCGAAGTGCTGCCTGTGTTTACACTTGCCTTTTTTTTGCTCTGATTGCTTAGCGGCCGGCCCCGGGGGGTTGTAGGCCCATACTTGTTCTTGATTGAACTGTCAATAAAGGTTTTCAAAAAAAAAAAAAAAAAAAAAAAAAAGATGTACTTATACGCAGTATCAGAGGAGAAAGGACCGCAGTGATCCAAATAAACACACCCAAGTGGTTTATTGGATATGTACAGCTGTGTTTCAGGTGGACGCGCAGCAGTTGATGGTTTGATCTGCTGGCAAATGTCACAAGAAAGGACATAATCACGAGTCTGTTTATACAATCCGCACCACCAATAACGTTGTTGTAAGAGAGTAACAGTCGCTGAGACGCCTGCATGGGCTGAAGCCATACCTTCATGAACGGCTGTTATCAAAGCCAGTCTGCGGTCCGCGTTGGGAATCAATCTGTCACCAACGTCGTTAATTCTCACATAGGGAACTTTATCAGGACTTAAATGAGAGGAGTATTTAGAAGGGAAACCTCAAGGGTAATTATCACCCTTCTCTGTTGCAGCAATGGCTGCCAAGATGTCATCATCAATCTTACTTTTGGATCTTGTAACTGCTGCTACCAGATATGTTGCCACTGCTGTTTTTGCTGCTTCATCAGCTAAACTGTTGCCAACAGCGTATACCCCGACGCGCTGGTGACCAAGAGTATGAATTACATTCACGAGAGGCAGACATTGTTTAAGTTCTGCGACTCGAACCCAAAGCATTTTATGTTTGATTGTGCTACCTTTGGAGTCACGATATTCATTTTGTGACCAAAAGAATAAATTGTCGTTGAAAGACTGTAAACAGTAGTATGAGTCACTCACAATAAGAGTAGTCACTCGAGGATCAGCAAACTCCAGTGCAAGCACTAGAGCACGTATGTCTGCCAATTGGGCGGTACAATCACCCAATGTCTGCGTATGCACGACATCAGACTTGAATTCTCCATTCACTAAAAGTACCAGCCACTATTGCACAGGCCGCTGAATAAGCATGCTTAGATCCGGTTGCGCCGAACCGTCAGTGTAAATGATACAATGGTAATCCTCAAGCAGGCGCAAGGACAGAGGAGCTGGATGAACAAATTCATACTGCAAATACTCCTGAGTCTGCAATGAGGCATCAAAGATGAAAGTGACATCCGGAGACGTCAAAGAAGTGGCCCATTGTATCCAACGTGGATGTAAAGCTTTAGAATTAGGTACACTGGCCTTCGTCACTGCCTCTAGGGCAGGATACTGTGTGACAACCAACATGCATTTCCCTTGCTACAGTTGAAAAGCGCATTTCAGCCGAAGTGTACAAGTGTGACTTGTAAGCAATAGGGACTGTGTCTCCCTCATTAAACGTCAAGTACGTGAAACCCACTGCGCCAGGCACAATTCTAATTACGAGGTTTGAGTGGTTATCATGCGTCAATAAGTATTTAGAAGCAAGAAGATCAGCCTGCAAAGAATGCAGGATACCTGAATGTTCTGGCAGCCAGCTCGATTTGGAAAAAGTAAGTTGTACCAAGGCATATAGCGACTTGATACGCTGGGCATAATCGGAAATGTAAGTACGCCCAAAATTTTTACAAAACAGCAAAGATTGTAGTTTTTTCAGAGTTGTGGGAGTGCGCAAACATGCGCATTTCTCCAGAAAGTGAGGTGCTAAACCTCGACCTTCGTTGTTGAGTTCATAGCCCAAAAACAACACTATATACTCTGCAATGTATGATTTTGCAAAGTTAAATTTCTAACCGAAGTCCGCAAACATAACAATGATGCGGTCAATGCGACACAGATGCGGCCATAATTCGTCGTCTGTGAGATAAATATCATCAACATACGAGTACGCATCAGGGTCAATGCTCTCTAACAGAGAGACTACACGTGCGGCAAAGACTCCTGGACTGTTTTTGTAGCCCATAGCTAATCTTTTAAACTGTTTTTGTTTGCCACCAGAAGTAAAGGCTATCCATTAACTACTAATAGAGGACAGGTTATGGCTGTAAAAGCCATTGGAGATGTCAAGTGTGGTTTTAAACCTTTTTCTCACAAGACTATCAACGAGGGCTGAACTATGGGTATTCTGTACTGCGCAGGTCCGACAATGAGAGTTCAAATGTCGATAATCCAAAACTAGGCAGTACGACCCATCAGGTTTGGTTATAGTGAAAAGAGGACTATTCATGGGTGACACACATGTTTCAATTACACCTTGATATTCCAATCGTTCAAGGATTTCTGCGACGTGAGATCTAGCTTCCCGGCGCATTGGGATATTGGGGTTGTGGCTGTGGCATAGACCGTTACGGAATCTCATGGCTTGGTGATAATTTATCCCACCCAACGTGAGTACGGTACAACACCGGAGCAAGCACTTGTGCCCACTCTTCTGCAAAGTTCTGAGCTTGCTCCTTTGGCACAGTGTGCGTGAAAGATGAGAGGATTACCTCCTCCCCTCTGGGAGCGGCCAAAACGAAAGCTAACAGAATGTCATATGTAGAGGTCAGATTTTCCCAAAATATCCCTTTTATGGTACGTGGTATGTCACCTTCAATTAAAAGGACTATGTCATATAGCCTGTCAGGGGGAGCCACTCTAGTGTCAGCAGTTTCTACAGCAATAAATGTGTCAGTTGCTGTTGCCTTCAGATATGGACGCAGTGCTTGCCGCACTATTGTAACCTCCGCTGCGCTGTCTAGCAGCGTTAGTGCCCATGTCAGGTTCCGAAGCTGTGCTCTCACTATCTGTGGCATATCTCGCTGTTAGTGCTGCAACTTTCTTTTTCTGAAACGAAGGTCATTGACGTGAAAATTGGTCCTGCTTGCCTTTACCATCAGCCGGGCGGGTCTGCTCACGTCCTTCAGGGGCACTCCGACCTCTGCCACGTTCACCTCCACCGGCTTGTGAGACCGATGTTTCCTGTGAAGAACGAGGAGAACGTTGTTCAGGAACCTGAAATCTATCAGGAGACCAAATTCTTGTGCGATCGCGCAATTCATATGTGCGTTCAGTAGTCACTGGTATTGGTGATGCGGGACGAGACCCCTGCTTCTGTTGCTGCTTCCCCTGTTTCTTAGTTTTCCAATTTTGTTTAGGAAAAGCTGAACGGTCGTCTTTAGTAGACTTAACCGTCTGAGTTTGCGGTTGCGCTGTTGTTTTAGCAAAAGGCTTAACACCCAAACTATTGCGGCCAATGGTCTTATAAGCCTCCGCAACAATTCTTGGTAACTGCCGGGGTTTATCGACGTCGGGGACGAGGCGCAGCTCATTCGACACCTGAAAGTTAGCGGCATCCCCCTTGACATTAGCAAGGATGAGATCAGCAACTACGTTGAACACGCCGACAAACCTCATTCCAAACTCGACCGCCGACTCCGGACCGCGCTCATCCTAAACACGCTTAATCACGGAGGACAGTACATCAGAAGCACTTCGCGTAGACCGCTGCAAATACTTTACCCCAGTTCTCACAATCTGTTACCTCTGGGACTAAGTCTTTCTGCAAACTAATTGTAAGGATCCTGTGTTTTTCCACAGGAGTAGAATTAGGAAATACCGAATCCAGCTGGTCAAATATCTCAGCAAGCCAATAAGGCGTATCGTCCTAATTCTGGGGGCGCTTGCCCATTACCGAATTGACCATGACGGGACTAATAGTAATCCCGGCCGGTCCAGCTGGTTGCATCGCAACCCCAGGTGCCCCAACCTGGACATTACGAGAGACGTATTGCACCAAAGCCCTATGTACCGCAATCAAGGCGGTATGGAGTTGACATAAGTCATCCACCGGGGCTTGGAAATATCGTGGATGAGGTGTGAACCCGGCCAAGACTGGCCAAGTGGCCCCAGGAATGGACAAGGGACCTAACCGAACCGGAGTAACGGTGTGGGGGAGGGTGCCATTAAATCAAATACGATGCTGCCAAGCGGGAATCGGAATCTCCTGCATCCTATACGGCGTGTAATTCGCTGGAACTGCCGTAGGAGTGTATGATTGAAACGTCTTATCATCCGCATTCACCTCCGGGAGAGTAACCCAAGAGTAAAACAGCTCATAGGGTAACGAGGCATCGGCACTCACCACAAAGATAATTGACATTCCATCATCAGGCACCCCGAACTGCGTCAAATGACGCCGGAGACGTGCGCGACTATGCGCTGCAATTGCAACTTCAGCCATAAGGACGCAGAGAAGAAAAACAATCTATATTAAACCGTAGCACAAAAAGGGTCAGTAATTCAATATGAAACCTTTTTAATTGTCAAGCTTGAGTGAACCTATAATTCAACTATATAAGTAGGTTTAAAACTTCACTCCCGTCAACTGGAAACAAGAGTGAGGGTGTTGTGGACAAATATAAGCACTACTAAGGCGTCTCAATCATAAGACCAAAACGTTAGGTGCGCCATGTTGCAGGGATTCTGCTCATGCACAGAACTATGCACAGGAAACTAGGACCTCAGTAAATTGTGCTGTACCAAAAAACTCACCTCAGTACCTAGAACCCCTATCCGACTAGCATCAGTGTCTCATTCGTTCTCCGTATGATATCAAAGCTACCAATGATTAGACAACCCAGAACAAGCGACTTATAATACTCTCAGGAATGGTGGGAATCAAGAACACCTTTTCGTTATTGTTCTCATATCAGTCCAGAAAGGGAGTAATCAGAGACACGGAAAAGTTAAAAATGTTTATTTTCAACTACGTGCTCTAAGATGCAGTACTTTGGCTAACATAAGCAAACAAATGATTAGAAATAAAACCATCAGCATTGTTACAATTCCATAAAATACAAAGGGAGAAATCATATTATAATTATAGTGGAAACAGGTCCTATAATACCTTGTGTACCACCATTCCCTGGCTAGTAAGCTAGTGTTATATTATAATAATAGAAGGTCTCTAGGTTTGAATGGGGAACCCAATACCTCCAAGATCAGCTTAGGTGAATCCCATCTTAGGATCAGCACTGCTCTCTGTGTCTGGAAAGGTTTTCTCCAAGAGTGTCAAAATCATGCATGCAAATGCAATAATAAAGGCACCCAAGTTTCAGATATTTGCAGCTGTGTGCTTGTTGTGTCTAGAGCGTGGGCCGATCAACCTGAATTCAACAGCATACATTGTTATTTGACCTTGACGGTTTCTGCACACAGTGTTCAGACTAAGGTTGCGGTGCACGTCTAGAGATGTGAAAAACAGAATGTTCTCATGTGAAGAAAAAGCAAGCAAGCAGTTTTACTTGTAATAACAACTACCTGTAGTGTTGTGTGCAAAAACAGCAAAGTGGCAAGATGGCGTTAACAGCTAAAACGCTTATGCTAACATAGCAATGTATGCAGACAAACCTCTGTCTCCACTACAATATGGAAAAAGCCCTGAGTCGCCTGGAGACCAGATACATTCTGGATCTCGACACCAAGTCCCCAGGGCGACTCAATATGACAGAAGAACTCTATACCTGTCTATAAATAGAGTTGGCCAAAAGGACGCATAATACAGAAACGATCAGGAAAGACTTGCATCATTAATACATTTTATCTAATGTTATTAAACTTTATATAGCCGCCATAATCCCATTTTTTATTCTTCTGCACGTATTTTTTACACATGTTTTAATCAAAGTTTTTTAGGACAACACACAATAGAAAAGGTATATTTACAGTACACCAAGGATCCACATTTACATTAATTTATGTTGCAAGAGAAGAAAACAGATTGGTAACATCAAAAAGTACTGTAGACAACAATTTTGGACTTTGTGGAGCTGTATATTAAGATGAGGTATTCAAACCACCATGGATTTTTTAACTTATGAACATCATGTTTATTGGATTTTAGTATATTTAATATTTATATTAATGTAATGCAAATGTTCCATCAAAGACTTTTGCAGAATCCCCAATGGGAGACTGAAAATCAGAACTAAATTCAAATGCACTAAATACTGTACTGTATACAGCATTGCCACTTTTAGTAAAATGTTTAAAATAGAGTTTTGGTATCCATATATGCACTTTAAAAATTCGTAAAATGTTGGGGTTTTAACTATGACTTTTATAATTATGTTTCTCCAAAATAATTTTTTAACATCGGTTTTATTAATTTGAAATGTTCAATTAATAATTACTGCATTTACCAAGTACTCTTCTATGAATGTTTTAGCATTTAGGTATTTAAACCTGAACTTAACAATTTCTGACAATGCTGAATAGGTAACATTGACACGTTGTATTCTGTTTTCTATGTCTATGCAACTTTCACATATACTTTTTTAAGCACTTGTCACTTTAAAAGCAGTAAAAAGTGAAAAAAACAGGAGGTATATAAGCCAACCATGTACCATAGAGCGTGTCATGTGATCAAGACCCTCCTGGGTCGAAACGCGTCATGCTGCAGTGTTTGTTGGAACAAAATAAAATATAAACCTGCACAGAACTGTGGTCCGTGCTCCTTGTTTTCATTCCCGACGTCTAATGAGTGAAGATTGGAGTTGCGCTGATATATATATATATATTACCTACTGGCGGTTGCCAGTAGGTAGTTATAGTTAGGACCTATTATCCATAGGAATTCCGCAACATTCTATTTGGAATAACTTTGGTGTTGGTTGACGAATCTTCGCGAAATTTATATATATATATATATATCTATATCTATATATAAATATATAGCACGCTACTCCACTTTCCACTGCAGTGATAGGAGCACGGACACCAGATAAGTGCAAGAGTTTCTTTTTTATTTTCCTTTCAGCAGCAAAATCGCCATTACACGTTTCAGCCTCGGAGGGCCTTGATCACATATATATATATATGCCGCAACCTTCATGAGGTAAAAGCCGGATCGGCGGGCGGATCCAGTTTACAGCATGCCTGTCGATTCACGCCTGACGCGTTTCGTGCTCATTGCACTCTTCAGAGGCGCGACAGTCATTTTGGCATAGAGGCCACACCTCCCACTTTTACCTCATGAAGGTTGCCGCAGTGGATGTCAGAGTGCGTCTCCATAGGTGGGAACCTTGGAGCTTTGATTTTTACCGCTTCCAAGAAGCGGTAATTCAAGACTTTTATAAAATCAAGGGCTCAAACTATGAGGATAATTTAACAAAACAAGAAAGAGAAGCATTGGCGCATTTAGCATCAGATGACCAGATCAAAATAAAAATGGCCGACAACGGAGGCAACATAGTAATTTGGGATAAGGTGGCATATATTGCTGAGGCACATCGTCAACTAAGTGATACCAAATACTATGTGAAATTGAAAACGAAACCAACAGCAGAAATAAAAAGAGATCTGGATGAAAAACTTAAAAAATGGAGAACAAACGATCTAATTGATGATGAAGAATATAAATATCTAATGGTACCCCATCCAGTGACGGCTACAATTTACTTCCTGCCGAAGTTACATAAAGATCAGAAAAAACCACCAGGAAGACCAATTCTATCCGCAAAGGCATCAGTACTAGAACCAATTGCAAACTATATTGACCATTTTTTAAGACCATATGTTGAACAACTAAGTTCCTACATACAAGATACCAGTGATCTGTTGCGAAGACTCGAAAATACACCTTGGCAAGAAACCTATCAGTTAATCACAATGGATGTCATATCCCTATATACTAACATAGGGAATGATATGGGCCTACAGGCATGCAATTTCTTTGTACAAGATCGAAATATACAACACAAAAACCACAATCAAATGTTATTAGACATGATCTCAATATGCCTGACAAAAAATATCTTTTTATTTGGTGAGCAGGTGTATCGCCAAAATAACGGGACTGCCATGGGATTTTCATTTAGTCCCAGCTACGCCTGTTTGGCAATGGGATGGTGGGAGAAGGAAGTGGCATGGAATACAGGAAATGATCAGATAACAAACAAAATTGTTAGTTGGATACGTTTTATTGATGATCTACTCATCATTTGGGATGGGTCAACTCTTGAATTCCAAGAATATTTTGAAATCATAAATAACAGCATGTCAGGTTTGAAATTTACCTATGAAATGAGCGACCAGCGAGTTATTTTCTTGGACACAGAGATCTACATCAAGGGAAATCATATCCAAACTACATTACATAGGAAAAGCACTGCAACAAATGCCATCTTAGAAGCTTAGAAGCAACAAGCTTTCACCAACGTACGCTTATCTCCAGCATCCCATATGGAGAATTTCTTCGTATTCGAAGAATTTGTAGCGAAGAAACAGAATGGCAGAAACATAGTGATGCAACAATGATAAGATTCAACAAAAGAAAATATAATAGAGGCAATGTTGAAAAATGTTGGACAAAAACAAATGAAAAGTCCAGAGGGGAATGTCTAATTCGACGAAATAAAGAGAAAAGTAGTGACCCTGAGCCGATAAGGTTAATAATGGATTACTCACAGGAAAGCAAAGAAATTGCCCAAATCCTAAGAAAACATTTGGAAAATTTGCCATTTGGATGAAACAGTGAGCAAAATAGTAGGCAAACATCCAACAATAACTTATCGGAGAGCTAAAAATTTAAAAGATCACTTAATTCACAGCTATTTGAAAATAAAGAAAAAAGAGGAAACATGGCTAAAAACGAAAGGATTTATAAAATGTCATGCATGCAAGGTGTGTCAGATTGTCAAACAAACAAAGGAGATCAAAATGGCTAACAACAAAATGTGGGAGATTCGTCAACTAATTACGTGTAAGACACAATATACGGTGTATGTGGTAGAATGCCCTTGCCCGTTGCTGTATGTAGGAAGTACTATCTGTGAATTAAAAAAACGAATAATGGAGCATGTAAGAGCAACAATTCACAAGGACAGATCAAATGCGATTGCGAAACATATGGAACAACATCATGAGAGCAATAATGTTTAAAGTTCTATGGTATCGAAACAGTCCCAAAGAAGGATCGCGGTGGGGACAGGGAGAAACTTTTAAGACAGAAGGAATACCGATACATATTAAAACTCCGAACTCTAAGTCCACATGGCCTAAATCAGTCAGAGGAGTTATATATTCATTTATAAAATGAAATAGAAAGAGCTTCTGGTATTGGAAATAAATATGAAGAGAAAACAAGAGAGAGAAAATAAATTAAATACAAAACTAATGGGAAGCACAATAAAGCATCAATCAAAGATGGCACAGATATCTATGAATTTGGTCAATGTCTATGATCAATCCCCACTGGAGGGGCAAATATATTGATATAATGGAGGTTTCAAAGCTCAATAGCAATATATAAACCCCACTTGAGGGGTGATAATGAACTAAACCTATGGGAAAGAATAAAAGAATTATAAAGATTTTCCACCACAGGATGTAAATCAAATGAGAACTGGCTTCCTTTAAAGATTATTATTAATCACATTATTATTTGATTAAATCACATAAAGTTTCATTTAATTTTAACAAAAAAACTACAGCACCCATAATGCACTGTGATGCTCCCACCACCTAACAGGAAATGACGTAATTGCATGTTTGTAATGCTTTTTAAATGCTTTTTAAATGTTGGGGAGGGAGCGGTCATTTGATCGTGAGCAAGGTATCAGTGATACCGAAACGCGTAGATCATCATGCTTTTGACCTGTGAAAATTAAATAACGGAAGCTGTGGAAACTTCAGGAGTGTGTCCCGTCTTTCTTCGTATAACAGATACTGGTCCCCGCCAGTATTCTCTATTTTAGTATATCAAAAACCATCACTGAGATATACACACATAAGACATCAATAAAAATCAAATCTTCTTAGTTCATTTCAAAACATAGCCGCAGTCTGTATAAAGCCAACACGTGTTTCGCACTCCATTGCGCTTCTTCAGGGCTTTTATAGTCTCTTGATTTTGCTATTCTTTTTTCATCTTCTAAAGTTAGCACTTGTACTTCCACAAAATAATTCTTCTCCTTCAGAATCCTACGCCCTAGGATTCAGCAGGAGAAGGACGGGAAGGCTTCCAGCCTGAATGGAGACCTTATCAAGGGGAACTTAATAAATTAAGAAATACTGACAACGATGAACTTAGAACTTGGAGATTAAAATCGTTATAAGAATTCTTTTTGCGGCTCATTGGCTGCAAACTGTTGAGACTAGTAAGTGTTGGCAGCCATTTTGTGATTCAGTCCGTCAGCTTGTATCTCTCCGTAGTTCTACCTCTGCGAGGCAATACTGAAAATATACCGGAGCTCTGTCTGTGCGAGATTCCCGTTTCACGCTCCCCCTCCCCACATCACCACTTCGCAGCTATGCCTTTAGAAGCCAGTCCTTCGGCTCACAGCTCTCTACCTTTACGAGCTAGTACGCTGCTGTGCCTCTACCTCTGAGAGCTAGTACGCTGCTGTTCCTTTGTGAGCGGACGGCCTGTAGTTCTCCCTATGCGAGTCGAGCCCACGGGCCGCAGCTGTCCCTCTGCGAGCCTGGGTGTGAACTGTTGATAAGTCACACTATATGAGCATTGAAAAGCCATTTTGTGATTCAGTCCGTCAGCTCGCATCTGTCCAAGGCAACTCTGAAAACATACCGGAGCTCTGTCTGTGCAAGATACCCCTGTCACGCTGCCTCTCCCCACATCAGCAGGTAACGCACCCTCTTCCCACATCACCGGCATACCCCCAACAGCCTTCTTGGGCCCGCAAGTCTCCCTCTGTGAACCACCGCTCGGCTCGCAGCTCTTCGTGTGCAACTTCTCGGGCTCGCAGTTATATCTGTGAAGCAAAGACTGGAAATATACCGCAAATCCCTGTTCCTCAGCTATCCCTTTGGAAGATGATGGCCCGCACCTTTCCCTATACCT
The DNA here is from genome assembly GCF_964204655.1 of Triturus cristatus. NCBI lineage: Eukaryota > Metazoa > Chordata > Amphibia > Caudata > Salamandridae > Triturus > Triturus cristatus. Next base: position 113,855,601 of record NC_140595.1, read on the forward strand.
GTCGGCCCGCAGCTGTTCCTCTGCGAGCTGGCCCGTAGCTCTCTCTCTGTGAACTGACGGGCCGTGGCTCTCCATCTACGAGCCAGCCAGTCGGCTCGCAGCTCTTCATCTACGAGCCAGCCCGCCGGCTCGCAAGTCTCTGAGAACAGATGCACTGGAGCCAACGATCATGCAGGTAGGACACCCAACACTGCTCCGACACCCCCCAGCAGCAGCTCCTTGTCCGCCATCCCCACTCACCCCCACCCCCATCCCCACAAACAAATGTGACAGTCACGTTAAGGAATCTGGAACGTAAAAAATTGGCTAATGTCGTACAATTATTAATAAGAAGATGCTTGTGAGGTTGGACAAATAAGAATCTTAGTCATGTATGGATTTACATATAAAACATTTTATTTAAACAAAAGAACAAAATAAAAGTAGGTACAGGTATGGCGTGTCATCCCTCGACAATTCGTGAATCACAGCCTGCAAGACAAAAAGAAAGATAAGATGGTGCGTCATGCGTCCAGCAACCCAAAGAGAGAGAGGAAGAGAGAGAGAAAGAAAGAAAGAGAGAGAGAGGAAGACAGAGAAAGAAAGAGTGAGAGAGAGAAAGAGTGAGATACAAGGAAGAGAGAAAGAGAGAAACAGTGTGAGAGAGAAGAAGAGAGAGAGAGAAAGAGTGAGAGAGAGGAAGAGAGAGAAAGAAAGAATGAGAGAGAGAGGAAGAGACAGAGAAAGAGAGAAAGTGTGAGAGAGAGAAAGGAAGAGATAGAGAATAAGAGAGAGAAAGAGTGTGAGTGACAGAAAGGAAGAGATGGAGAGGGAGAGTGAGTGTTGACACCGTGGAGAAAATCTTCACAGCTCAGCTTTCTGCCACCGGTGTGTCTCCAACCACGTGCCGGGATATAATGCAGCCCTCAAGTTTAGTCATCTGAAACATAGTATAGAAACAGTGATGACAGAGTACATACAACTGCACACTCGTAATTTGCTGTTTCGCCCCTGCGCACTCAGGCTGCTACACCCCATCGACTCCCGACGCCCAGAGGTATCTGTTCGGCCTGCGCACTCAGGCTGTTGCACACCATCGACTCCTGCCGCACAGAGGTGTCTGCCCGCGTCTGCACACCCAGGCTGATGTACCCCTTCCACTCCCACTGCCCAGAGGTGTCTGCCCTCTGCTGTGCACCCAGGCTGCTGCACCCCATCCACTCTCAGTGCTCGGAGGTGACTGCCCGTTCCTGCACATCCAGGCTGCTGCACCCCATCCACTCCCAGTGCCCGGAGGTGTCTGTCCACTCTTGTGCACCCATGCTGCTGCCCACTATCCACTCCCACCGCCCAGAAGTGACTGCCCACTGCTGCGGAAACAAGCCTCTCTGCTCACCTTCCGCCACCGGCGTGTGTGTAAGAGGGTGCTACTAAACAAAAGAGGGCCCCTGAATATCAAACTATGGGGAGAGGAGGACAGGGGAAATCACTAAACAATAACAACAAACCTCCCCCTATTAATTAATTAATAGGTAATACATCCAAGGATAATTGAAAACATCAATGTCCCACAGACAATATTTTCAACTTGATTTATTTTATCAAAATAAATAAATTTTCGAAAAGTTATATCTAAGTACATTCAATTATAACAATTCCAATAGTTTCTCTACATAAAATCACAAAAACAGCCCCACCAGAACATAATACACGATAAACACAAAAATAACAACCTCACTATTCACAGATCCAACATGCATAACAGACATACCTAAATAAAGAAAAAAGAAAAATACATCTGATGAACCATTATGACAAATATCACAATTTCAATCTTTTCAAAAATGTCAAACTGAAAATGGCAGACAAAAAGCGCCGACGCGCGTTTCGGAGTGGACATAAAGACCAAGAGATGAGGAGGGACTGTGAGTGCCCACACTGTGGACAAAACTCCCACAGCTCACCTTTATGCCACCGCTGTGTCTCCAACCATGTGCCGGGACTTAGTGGAGCCCTCAAGCTCCCACATCTGAAACATAGTACAGAATCAGGAATGGCAGAGTGTATACGACTGCGCACGCCTAAATCGCTGTCCTGCCTTTGTGCATCCAGGCTGCTGCACATCATCCACTTCCACTGCCCAGAGGTGTCTGCCCGCCGCTGCGCACCCAGGCTGCTGCACCCCATCCACTCTCGCCTCCCAGAGGTGTCTGCCCGCCCCTGCGCACCCAGGCCTTTACGTGGACAGAGCACCCTCCACATCATGCAGCCCTGCTCCGCAGGCCACCAGGTCTCACATTTGGTGCTGCGTCTTGATTTTACCATGGCAGAGGAAATACCAGTGCAACCACCATCATCGCAGGTTTCACACCCGCTCAGCCCTTGCGTGCTACTAACTCAAAGACCAGTGAGGCCACGCACATGGCGGTAGGCCCCCGCTGTTCGATGGCTCAGGCCTACACTGCGGTCCAGCAGGGCACACAACATGAGCTGTCCGGACCACTGGGATGGGGCATCATCGCAGGCTGCACACCCGCTCAGCACTTACAGTGCCCCTACCTCAGTGGACCGGAATTCACCGTCCCGTGGCGGTGTGCCTGTGCCGGCCGCAGTGCATCAGGTGCACCAAGTCTGAAATGGAAATGGCGTGGAGCACGTGCGTCCGGTCGTTTTTATTGGCAGGGTCACGTTTCCTGTGACGCCTGTGCTTGATGGGTGCGGTGTGGGTGTAAACCAGCCGTCAGGGAGTGGCTGTGGCGTACTGAGAACTAGACCTGTGAGCAGCAGATCACTACAATGAAAAGCTGGGCCATGTAGCGTTGTTGTCCCTCCCTGTATGTGTAACGGATTGGGCTGGCCTGGCGTATGCCAGTCCTGCGTGAGGCTGTGAACAATGACTACGGAGCTCTGGGCGTGGTTCCATTCTGGGCTGTATGAGGAATCAATTGATGCGGGTGTCCCTGTTGTAGTGGTGCCGCCACCCGGGCCGCAAGCGCCAATGTGTCACCCTGTACTCTTGGTATTGTGTGCATTATTATTGGTGGGTGACTTGCGTTCTTCACACATGTTTGGTTGCCACATCTCGCTACATTCAGCTATTGTGTGGCTGAGGGGCCATGCCGTTTTTGGAAGGTCCGCTGTCCTGTTGTGCGCTGCCTCGGTGATAGTACGAGGGGGTGGTCCGGGGGGAAGTCCTGAGGGTGGTGGCAGTGGGTTTTGTGGCCTTCTTGGGTGTCGGAGGTGCATGAATAGTAGCTCTATGACATGTGTTGGTCTTCAGATGTGATTCTGGGCTGGGCTCAATTTCACACTGTAGATAGTCATCCTACTTTACACCAGTAAAAGGCAGATGTTACATTCCTACTGCTAACGCAGCTTATCGCCTGTTTTTGGAATGCACCGCAGATTTGGCTGCTCGTTGAAAATATCAGGAAGTGGTGTTTTCGTGTTATTTTTGTACAGGAATGCCTACTCTTCATATTATTTGCATTAGTTGTTGCTCTCATTTGTGGCAATTATTTTGGGAGGGAGCTATTGCTGGAAAACTGGCGATATCTGCTGTTTTAACCAGGTTGAGAATGAAATGATAATTTAAAATCACTGAAAATACTATAGGTTTAATGAACAATATAATTAGAAATTAACATTTAAAAAACCTTTGAAATTCAATGACAAAAAACATAGGTTTTACAGACGTTATAGTTAGAAATTAGCATTTACACCCCACACAAAGGTTGACCTAACCCCACTGCGGTCTGCATGGGAGGGGGACGTAGGTCGGGCTCGAGAAGATAAGGAATGGGCGAAAATCGTGGAACATCCCAAAAAAATATCGAGAAACACGAAGTTTAAATTTATACAAACCATGATTTTGCATAGGGCTTATCTTACCCAACACAAATTAGACAAGATGTTCTCAGAGACGCAGCATCATTGCTCCAGGTGTCAAACGGAAGGCGCTGACCTTATACACACAATATGGTCGTGCCCACGCATTCGGGGGTTCTGGGACTCTATTAGGCGCCTCACGACCGAGATCACACACCGAGAGATACATAATACCATAGAGGAATGTATTCTGGGTTTGAGGAAAAAAGCGGCCAAATACAAAGTACAATATAGATTTATAAATCTGGCGTTTCTCTTGGCAGTACGGGCCATCACTATGAGATGGAAGTCAAAGACACCACCCACTGAACACGCGTGGCACAGCGAATTAACACAATGGGGTGGGACAGAGAGTGCTATAATAAGGCGGGAGGAGGCGAGAGGGCTACGGAAAACTCCAATAGCACTAGAATGGGATGTCATGATATTTATTTATTTTATTATTTATTTAAACCTGTAAATCATTAGACATAGATTTTAACCCCTTCAGCGCGGCGCGGATTACTGAAGGTTCGTTGCGCGGGCGGGGCCGTGACGGAGCGGTTCCGTCATACGCACAGCGCGACCGATGCGCATGACGGAACCGCTCCGTCATGCGCATCGAAAGGGTTAATAACGCCGTTGGAAGTACACAATAGGACACACAGGGCTGAGACTCTAACCCGAACCGTCTGGAGCAAGAAGTAAGCTTACTGCGGGATGTACTGAGATGTGACGCAGCAGGGTCAGAACAAATGACCCGACATCACACACGCTAATAGGACTAGTGGGTGGGGGGAGGGAGTTTTTAATGACAAGGGTTGGTTTGCTAATTGTTAATGTGAGGCAGGGGGTGTGGCCAAGCCGGCAGCTAAGATGGCCGCTTGTTAGAGTAGCTACGGCGGCCGTCCCGGGCCCATCGGTAATTTCCCCAACGAAATGCAGACATTCCTGCTCGGCATACGAAGCAGCTAAAAGCGTAAGAGGCGCTGTTTCAGGAGGAGCGTTGCCCGACCGCAATTACACCCTAACTCCGGAGATTCAGCGGTCCGTGTGTGGCAGGGGCGGATCCTGCACTTCAGCGTCCCGGCGCCCTCGAGGATCTGAGGTGCGCGAGCGGCCTGGACACTAGATCGGAGGCGTCTGGGGAGGCCTGTCGGCAGAGCGGTGAGTCGCAGCTGCGCTGGTGGGACTCCCTTCTCCCCGCCCGCCTGCATTATTTTGCCTGCCTGCCTGATCGTCGGACCGTTCCCGCAAGCCCCATAACGTATGCAGGACGTGTGCAGGGACAGGGCTCACACGCAGCGGGGTGCGGGCGGCGACTGGGTGTTGGTTCGGTGGGGAGGAGGCCCCGTGGTGCACGGTGCCAGCTGAGTGAGGTCGGCGGTTGGCCTCTCACGTCGCCTATGAGCTGCTGTCGGCTGCCCGGACGCTGCTATTTGACCACATACACGCTGGGGCCTGCAACCACTCCTGTGCAGGGTGTTCTACACCACTGATTGCAGAGCATCATGGGGGTGAATGCACCGTGAATAAACAACGAACTGGTGCCCATATATCATAGATCTTCCGCTTTCCTGTGCAAAAATTGGACACACATCCTCCCACTCATTCAGGCGCGGACACGAGAGGACACAGCCGGATCCCACCTCTGCTCTGCCCATAGCCCAATTCTTATCCCGGTGATCACCATTTTGCAGACTCCCGCCGACGGGACCACCCTGTACCCAGTAAAGGGATTACTGGATTCTGCCCACCACACGAAGGTTCTAAAGAGGCGTGCAGCACATTGTCAGGTGTGATTGACCCAGGATCGGGGCCAGCTGTGCCCATCGCCGCCCTGTGTGGCGTCGTCTACTGGCGCCCTCGGAGCGGCATGGGACGTAAGGATCCCAAACAGAGAACCCTCCCATTTGAGAGAGTGGCGGAAAGCACTTCTCTGAACCCACCCGAGACGGCCGACGACACATGTGCCATGGCACACTCTGCGCCTACTGAAGCTGCGGAATCCACCCTACTGCAAGAAATGCGGGCAGGATTCAAGTCCCTAGACTCCCGCTTTGATACCTTAGACAAGACTATTGCTGACTTGGGGACGAAAATACAGGTACATGATCGGTGACTTGACGTGGCGGAGGCTCGCATATCGGACATTGAGGATGGGACTGCGCAGTCCCTCAAGAGGCTGGAACGAATGGAGCGTCTACTCAAAGAAGTCGCCATAAAGAACGAAGATCTGGAAGCCCGCAGTCGCCGCAACAACGTCCGAATCATGGGGGTTTCGAAGATGACAGCCACCAGCCGGATGAATCTATTTGAAGAGAAATTGCTCACTGACATTTTTGGCGGGGAGGCTTTCACACCTGGCTTCGCCCACAGGTCACTGGGCCCCAGGCCTAATCCTGGTCATCCCCCCAGGCCCATAATAGCACGCCTCCTGAACTTCAGAGACCGGGACACTGCGCTGAGGCTGGCGAGAGAGCGTGGTGAGGTCGACTGGCAGGGGTCGAAACTGTCCTTTTATCCAAACTTTACAGTAATGGTTCAGGAGGCCCGGCGTAAATTTAATGGGGTGAAGGCCACTTTGCGAAACCTGGGACTCAAGTATGGCATGCTTTATCCGGCGAGATTGAGAGTAGATGTGGGCGGCAGGTCCCGCATGTTCGACACACCAACGGAGGCACAGGAATTTTGTCAGACATACAGGCAGCGAAGCACGCAGAACGCGGCGGGAGGATCCCTCTCCTCCCCGCCTCACAGCAGTTCAGATGCGAGTGCACAACTCTTTACCAATCCTGGCACCGGTTTACTCATTCCTTGATTTAACGCATTTAATGTGTCCACTGAGGGAAATGTATCGTATTTTTCAATATTACATCATATGGCTGGTTCGACCCCGTGCTGCCACCCCCCATGGTGTATCCATTGAGTTGGTTTATTTTCTTCTGGGGGCTCTATGTTGGGGCCACGTCGGCTCAACTTGAGAGTCCTTTGTCTTTCAGGTTCAACTGCTTACAGAGGGTTGGCCTCCTTTGGATCAGAAAGCGGCTGGGTGGGTGAAGGCGGGGTGGGGGGGACTGTACACTTTAATTGTTGGTTTTCACACTTTAGCTTATCAGTGTTAGGAATGTTTAATGCTCGCTGCAATTCTGACAGGACCATTTACACACATTGCCCACATGTCACGCCTAGGTAATATTGAGGGCCCTTCTACATTAACCCTGATGTCATGGAACGTCAGAGGCCTCAACAATAATCGCAAGCAGCGTCAGGTGATTCATTACCTACTCCAGCACAAGATAGACATAGCCTTTCTGCAAGAGACACATCTCCCCTCCACGGACGCGGCGCACTTTGGCGCCAGCTGGGGCACACATAGGTTTTTTGCGAATTACAGCAACTACGCCAGGGGTACTGTCATCCTGATACACAAACGTATCCCTTTTAGTTTAAGCGACGTATGCCGGGACCCAGAAGGTAGATATATCATTGTTACTGGTTCCCTCTATGAACACAGGATTTCAATGATCAACGTTTATGCCTCAAATGTGGACGTCCCCCAGTTTTTTCACGCACTGAGCATCCAGCTTGCTAAACACGTGCCACAAAAGATACTATTGGGAGGGGACTTTAACTTATTAATGGACCCTAGATTGGATAGCACTTCCCAAGCCCCTGATACTAAACCACGGGCTCGGCGAGCCCTGAGGGACGTATGTGACCAATATGCACTTGTTGACATTTGGCGGAATCGCAATCCTATTCTAACCGAATACTCTCACTACTCAGGTCAACACAACACTTGGACCAGGATAGACTATTGGCTTCTCTCTCCCGAACTTACGGACTGGTTTGATTCTTACATGACGCTTCCTAGGACGTACTCTGACCACTCCCTGATAGTGTTACATTTGAAACTCCCACGACCAGAGGGGTACGAACGACAGTGGCGCTTCCCTGGAAGAGCTTTGCAGGACGACTTGTTTAAGGCAAGAAGCTATAGAAGACTATTTCGAGATTAATACTGTCTCGGTGGACTCCTGGGCGATGCTGTGGGAGGGTTTAAAGCTGTTATTAGAGGGGTTTGTATCTCTAAGTACGCCGGTGTGCTCAGAGATCTCGGCAACACGATGTCCCGTATTGAACGAGACATCGCCGCATTAGACTCCAAATGCTCTGGGACCCCGAATCCGGACGACCCAGCAGCACGGCTCGCTCTTTTATCTGAGTATAGAGACACGGCAGGCCGGGAGATTTTATATCTAGGGAAATACCACACCGCCCGGAGCTATGGGGAGGGGGAGAGGCCGGGGAGAGTGTTAGCGCAAATGCTGAGGCCGCCATACAGCAAATCATACATCACTGACTTGCACTCCGCCAATGGTGACACACTTACCACGACTTCTGCTATTCGGGATGAGTTCCTTGAATATTATACCACACTTTACACTTCCAGGGCTGGGTCGGACAGTGCTGCCCAAACAGATTACCTCGCAGAGATTGCGCTGGTTTATCTAGAGAAGGACATGCAGGACTTCATGGCGGTACCAATATTGGTTGCAGACGTCACAGTGGCCATCGACACCCTCCAGGGCTCCACAGCCCCTGGGCTGGACGGCTTCACAGGTGACTTTTACAAGGAGTTCAAAGATCTTCTGACCCCACAGCTTATCGAGGTTTATGCAGAAGCACTAGAGAAGCAGACACTCCCCCGGCGCTTTGTGAGGCCGTAATAATTCTCCTCCCAAAGTTAGGCAAAGACCCAAGACATTGTGGCTATTACCGCCCCCTATCCCTACTCAATCTGGATTACAAAATCTTGGCCAAGGCGCTTGCAAATAGACTATCTCAACTAATGGAGTACATTATCTCGTCGGTCCAATCAGGCTTTGTCCCTCACTGGTCTACCTCCCTGAACCTGCGCACACTGTTTGCAGTATTATACAGAATACAACTGGAAATCCCTGCAGCCGCTATATTGCTGGACGCAGAGAAAGCTTTCGACTCCTTGGAGTGGCCTTTCCTCTTGGAAGTGATGCGACACATGGGATTACCATTCGGCTTCATTGCCACGGTGGCCCTACTCTACAGCAGCCCCACGGCGAGACTCCGGCTGAATGGCACCCTTTCCAGACCCTTTTGGCTGTTTAGGGGGACACATCAGGGCTGCCCCTTGTCCCCACTCCTGTTTATTTTAGCAATGGACCCACTGATTAGGCATTTTCAAGAACGCCACTTGCACCGAGGACTACAGTTTCATACTGGTTCTCTCCTGCTTTCCATCTACGCAGATGACACTATCCTATACGTCCGGGAACCACATGTTAACCTCACGCCCCTCATTAGGGAAATTATCCGTTTTGGTAGATTCTCAGGGCTGGGCATAAACTGACATAAATCAGTTATTTTTCCACTAACAATGAGCACGAAGCCGTGGGAATATGAATTCCCCCTCAAATGGTGCCATGATTCGGTCAAATATCTTGGGATACACATTCATCTAGATGCCACTCACATTATCCGCTTAAACTATGGGCAGGCAGTTCACGCTTTGATGGAGCAGGTGGATAAATGGCTGAGGCTACCATTATCGCTAGTGGGACGGGTGGCAATTTTAAAGATGGTGGTCCTTCCCAAATTTTTGTATTTCTTCAACAACATTCCAATACCCCTCACTGACGACTTCTTTCGTACACTTCGTTCACACATCATTCGTCTTATCTGGGGAGGGAAACAGCCGTGCATTTGCTGGTCCATCCTCACATTGCCGTACTAAAGAGGAGGGTATAATGTTCCGGATTTCCAACTATATTATTTAGTGGTGCAATGCTGTTATGCACACGCCTGGTTCCACCCAGATTCACGAATACCGTTTCTACGACCGGAGGCGGACCTTGTCCTCCAGGACCAACTATCCAAGGTACTTCCTGGGGGATTCCCTCGAGATACACGTGACATTCAGACGGTATCCACCGCCTTTTGGGGGAGGGGCAGATTGAGGAAACTTACCGGCGCTGCGACCCTCAATTCTTCCTCACTCCCCCTACCAAACGCCAGATGGTTCTCGATCACTGGGGAGGGTCTGGTACAGCGCACACTGAACACATTTGACATTGATAAAATAGGTGATCTTTTCCCTGAGGGACATGTATTCTCACTTGACGAAGATGCACGATATGCTGACTACAGTTTCATGCACAGATTTATCATGCCCCGTGTGAGATTGGCCCATTGGGCTGCGTTCCCCGCGTTTCCCCTTGAACCGGACTAATTTCCCCCGCTGTCATTAGTGACAGAGAATACTAGTGGTGCTCGACTCATTTCCAAAATGTACAAAGCTAGTGCCAAAATGAAACCAGTATGTGACACTAAACTTCGACAAGCCTGGGAGACAGACATTGGCGGGCAAATCACAGATGAACAATGGGCAAAATGTTGCGCGGCCACTAAAGAAATTTCCCTTAACAGTAGGCACAAGCTGCTTAATTTTAAGTTCCTTCGCCGCGCCTACTTTAAACCTGTCATGGCGCACAGGATAGATGCCACTAGGCCCCACACATGTTCCAAATGCGCCGCACCTCACGCCGATTTCATACACTTGGCCTGGAATTGCCCCCGATTACAGTCTTACTGGACGGAAGTCCACACGACTCTGGGGAAAATGGTCGGCCTTCCTCTTAACCCTATCCCGGAGATAGCGCTGTTGGGATACACGGTGCAATTCCCAAAAAAAGCAGGAGATTTGCCTCCCTGGGACTACTTTTAGCCAAAAGAGAAATTGCCATACATTGGGGCAGAAAGACCGGGCCTAGATTACAGGACTGGTTCAAAAGTTTAGCTTATTGCAATGTCAATGCTAAGGCCTATTCCAGTCTTATGCCTGTAACATCTCGCCCCAGAGATATATGGGGGCCATTTAGGGACTACGTAGTAGCTGCCCAGCAGACCTCCAGCTCACAGGCTGACAACGGTATTGTGCCGGAGGGAGTGGGTTGATCGGCTTGTAATTCCATTGAGTGATCTGACTGAACCAATATACAGAATAGATTTTTGCTGCATAGTGGTAATGCGGGATGGTATGATAGATGTAAAGACGCCACATGTAAAGTTGGGGTGGTGTGGGTGGCTCAGGGCAACTTTCAACATTTTGGGTAACGGGTAACGTAAGGTTACTTCATTAATAATGTAATACTACTACTGTTATTGAACTGTCAGGAACGACATTTATTGTTCCCAAAAGGATTGTGTGCGATACTATGAGAGAGATGCTTGTTCAACAATATGGTTGTTTCATATTGGAAAAATAAAGTGTTAAAAAAATAAATGGTTAATGTGAGGCAATGATATGCACAGATATCAGACAATGATACAAGTTACAGTAACGGTACAGAACATGTGCTAGAATGTTGTGATGGTAGGCATGAGCCGAAGCAGCTGTTATAGAAAGTGTATTATTTTGGATGCTTACACAAAAGAAGGCTTATAATGACTGCCTTATCAATATTATCATAACTGTAATGTGCAAAATACTTACGATGCTGAGATGTAACGATGATTTGTAGAAACTACGAAAACGTAATAAAAATTTGTTCCAAAAAAAGAAAGTAGCATTTACAAAACCTTTGAAAGTCACTGAAAAAACCATAGGTTTCAGGGACGTTATAGTTAGAAATTAGCATTTAAAAAACCTTTGAAATTCACCGAAAAAAACCATAGGTTTCGGGGACATTATAGTTAGTTGGTCATTTCACTCGTACAAAAACATAGAAATTCGAACGTTATAGTTAGTAGAGCTAACTATAACTCGCGCCCCCCAATGCACTGCTGATGACGTCACATATTACATCACTCATGACATGGTCAGTGACATCACTGATGACTTCACTGATGACATCTCAAATTACATCACTGATGACATCATCCACATGATAATCTGATGCACCTCCACACACCCTAATATAACCTTTGATACACCCAGTCTAAAATACAGACTACCATTTTCGAAACCATAGACAAATCAATAGCAGTTACTATATACCCACTGACTAATTCCTAGCTATACACACACATTCATTCATTCACCCATACAGTTACTCATACATGCAGTCACTCATCAATACAGCACTATTATATGTACTCATACACCTATACAAATACTCATACACCGTCACTCATCCATAGAGTTATTGACACACCTAGCTAGTCATGTAAAGAATCAATAACACTGCCATTTACTCACCGATACAGTTATACATTCACCATCTAACCTATTCGTACAGATACTAACATATACTTACTCTCTTATACAATCACTGACACAAGCACACACTCATTTATACAGCCACTCTCACAATTACTCACTCTCACATATAGTCATTTATATACTCCAACACTCACATATACTGCCTTTAACATATGTAGTTACTCACACATATACCAATGAGACATACATTCACTCGCCAACACACTGATACACACACTCACTCACCTATACAGCTATTTCCACATGCACTATTGAACCCATACACCCAGTAAATTATCCACTCACACATGTAGGCAGAAAGGCACATACCGCCCACACACACAAACACTGAGGCACCCATACAGATACTCATGCAACTAATAAGTAACCCATATAGACAGTCATGTACCTAACCATCAACCCATGCAGCAGCTTACACAACAACTGAGAGACTGATACAGACATTCACACAGTTTAGTCACTAACCCATGCATTCAGTAAGACACATTTAATCACTAACTTATACAGTCAGTCACAAACCTATTAAATCCTCCACCCACACACTTATACACCAACTCATTCTTCAATACACCTTGGCGTTAACATAAATAAAATATATTTAAACTTTACAGAAACACACATTCACTGGATGATGTCATCAGTGATGTAATCAGTGATGTCATTTGAGATGTCATCAGTGATGTCATCAGTGATGTCACTGACCATGTCATGAGTGATGTAATATGTGACGTCATCAGCAGTGCATTGCAAGGGTGCGAATTATAGTTAGCTCTACTAACTATAACGTTCGAATTTCTGTTTTTGTACGAGTGAAATGACCAACTAACTATAACGTCCCTGAAACCTATGTTTTTTTCAGTGAATATATATATATAGGGTTTTGTTCCACACGACGATCTCCATCCTGAGGGGCCTCCAACCCAACAGGGAGGCCTTGGCAAAAAGGGGACAGAGATTCCCATAGTTTAATTCAGGGAAGAATAATCACCATAGCCCAGCTCTTACACACAAAGCATTTACTCTATGCCGAGCCTTATTCACAGGTGAGGCAAGTTGCAAAGTCAAACAACCATGTGATTTTAAATGCAGGCTCCAATGTGTTCCTGGAATCAGACAGTACAATCCCCAGCATAAATTTTTGAGTGAAATACTCAGTTCAACATCATATTTGTGGTACGTTTGAGTCCAGGATAAATGCCATAAACACATCGCAGATAGCTGTAAATATTCCATATTCAACCATGCTGTATATATAAAGTGACTCCGTGCATTTAAAATTGAAATGACTTGTGATAACCCAAAACTGGCGTTGCTGCAGCCGTAAAAATTAAATGGAAATGGGTGAAGTTCATAACTTAACTAGCAAGGATAATACCTAACTTGTTTCCCTTTCCCACCTCCCAAAGGTGTAGGACATAGTGCGGTGGCAAGTAGCTTTAATGTGATGAACGTGGCAGGGGAAGGTGACTTCTCCATGATCAAAGGCGAGGGCAAGATAGGGGATGCTACTTGAAGTAGGTTTTGGGGCTCAGGGTTGCCAATGAGAGAGACTCCTAGTTGGAAATGACCAGTATGTATGTATATAGGGTTGACCTCAATCAAGACATACTATATTGGCTCCAATTGTCCCAATATTTTCATTATGATATCCAACCACAACCAATAATCAAATTTTGAGTTGAAGGTCTGTAATGAATTACAAAAGGGATTTAATAAAATGGTTTATTACATTTCCTAAAAGGTTCCCTTTCCTTCAATGAGATTGACTGAGAGAAGAGCAACCTCTGCAAATAAATATCACATACCTATTGGATGGTTTAACAGGGAACCACACCAGTCTGCAGGGGAGTTCCCCTCACCAAGAGTTATGAAAACTTGAATGAGAGTATGCTTCGGTTAGGTTTTTTATTATGTCAATTGGAACTAGATGTGTTCCATGTATCACGCTATGTTAAAAGATTACATCAATATTTCTTGTAATTGATTACAGACTTTGAGCCTAATGGTTGATTATTGATTGTACTTATATATCAAAATGTACATATTGTTTAGCCAGCTCTTTAGTTTGTAGCCAACTAGTAGCCAACTCTATATTGTGTTAGGACACCTGCAACCATCACTGGAAGTTAACAGGAAGCTTCACCATGGCCACATGCTATGGTGAAGCCTGGAAAGACCTTGCAGCAGTGAGAGGGTCTGGGGTTTAGTGCATCTCTGAGCAGCATCGCCCCTCTCAGAATTGCAGTTTGTTGATAGTTGTACCATGATGTGAAGTAGCTCACAAAGATCCGAGACAAATTCCCTACAAGGGAGAGACAAGACATCTTTTTGCCCCATAGATTGAAGACAAAAATTAGCCGCTGAGGTAAGAGCTTCGAAGTCTTTGGAAGTCCATAGTACTCCAAATCATTGTAAATAAAGTTACAAGGTTGGGAAGACAACTGTGGTGGTTGAGGCTTCACGTATGAAGATGAAGCAGAGGATGGCTGGAATTGTTATCCAAACTAAGGTGGCAGCAGTGAAAGACTGCACTGACACGACAAAGGAAGACATAAAAAGTTTGTCGGAGTTTAGGCAGAGCACGTCAGGAGTCCTGCTAGCACTGAAAAATAAAATGAAGGTGCTTGATCATTCGAGGAGAGATGTGAAGAGAAAACCCCTTTGCTTTCCTCTATCACAACTGATGAGGATTTAGCTGCAGAGATGAGACCCTTTTTTTTTTAAAGAGGAATTTAACACTCTAGGCTTCTCCACTGCTAGCCAATGTCACCTCTTGTCTTAAGATCCTCTGTAATAAAACAAGACTCTGTCATATTTATGTTCCTAGTCGCCTCCCTACCTATCTTATCTATTTCCTCACCGTCACTTTTTACTGTCATGTGAATGAGGCATAAATGTGGCTGAAACTTGAACAACAATCAGACGTTGACCTCTCTGTATTCATGTCCTGCCTTGTTATCAACCGTGACTGGATGACAAGAAGCCAACTGAAACTAACTGCCAATCGATCAGTAAGGATTTATAAAGCGCAACTCATCACCCGATAGGGTATCCAGGTGTTTTCAGGTCCCGGAGGCTTATTCGAACTGCCAGGTCTTGAGGGACATTGGGAATTCTGGAAGTGAGGTGAGAGTACAGAGGTGCGTGGGGAGGCTGTTACAGGTCTTTGCTGTGATGTGGGTAAAGGAGCGGCCTCCAGTTCTCAGGAAAACAGAAACGAGTTCCTGCTCATAAACATACATAACCGATGCCACATGTTTAGTGGCTTACTGGGCTGGCACCCCAACCCACATTGGCCCATTTGTATGAAGCGCTGGAGTCACTTTGGACTCTGACCTAAAATCAACGCTGTCTGTAGCACCTCCGTTTATACTCTAAGATTGAACTCTTGAATATCGAGTACAAGAGTTTTGTGGCACACTAATATCATGGACGAGATATTGAAAGATAAATGAACAGAGGGAAGTATAGATTCACTGTTCTCAACTCCACAGCTATCTACTTTGAAGATATATATCATCAAGGTACATATACATAGTGTTAGGTATAGAAAATCTTTACCTATTTACCTTTAAATAGTTTGTCCCTCAAGATTTCTTTCATGATATTAATCTCCTACAATTTTCTGGACTCAATGCAATTTCAATAACTTTCTTAGGTTGCAAAAGCATCCATAAAGGTACACAACCTATATAAAACATGCAATAAAAACACAATAAATGCCCTTTAACAGCAATCTCATATCATAACAGCACATTGCAATTTGGAAATTGCACACACATATAAAAGCCAATGAAACAAGGGTGCAGGTTTAATCACAGTGCATTGTGCTTCGGGATGGGTTGGCGGATGTCAGAAAAGAGCCAATATGGCAAATTATATAATCGTCAGTCAGTTGTACCAAAAAATTTAAAGCTGGCCTAGGATGTCTAAAAATTCTGGGATGTAATAAAAGGGACTGCAAATTATTTGCTTTTATATAAAACTTGCAGAAGAAAGCAAAGTTCAGCATAGTTTGCCCAGAACTACTATCACATGGATATGGGTTGGTGCCAAGATTCTTCTGATAACTAAGCAGCAAACACAGCAGATACTTGACTGTATCTGCTCTAAAATTAAACAGCAAACTTTGCGGCATATTAGCAAGGGCTGGCGATATAATTATCGCCGCTTTAGCGTCCGTTTTTGGGCAAAAAGCGGCGATAATTATACCGCAATATCATCAAGGACACGCTAGCACGTGTTTCCTTGATGTAGAGCCCGTTTTTTCACAGCCTCGCCTCACATCGCTAATAAGATGCAACGAAGGCGTGGCTGTGAAAACAACACATGTTAATATCGTGAAGGCACCTTCGCGATATTAACAAGGAGGTGCAGCGATAAAAAAAATCGCGCTACCTCAGCCTTAACTCAGGAATTTAACGTCTGTTAAATTCCTGACTGAGGCATACTTTTAATGGGAGATGGATTATGCTGATAGGACCACAGGGTCGTATCACCAATGTTGTCGCTGTTTTCAATGGAACATCGCTGGAAAACCAGCGATGTTCCATTGAAAACGCCGCTATCGCTGAAATATTATCACCATAGCGCTATGCGTTGTAAATATAGCGTTATCATGGCGATAATATTCAGCGATAGCCGGCGATTATATTTCTATCGCTATGTACGGCCAGCGATAATTATCGCTGGCCGTTGATAATATGCCCCTAAGTTCTCAATGCGGCAGTTCACTAAAAGACGATTAGTCGGGAGACGGTCTATGGTCCTGTTGAAAAAAGCTGCAACAGGGGTCTTACACTTTTCTATGTTGAGTCTCAGGGAGCAGCCTACATTACATAACAGTAGTTGGCTCAGAGAAAACATGGGGCAAACCAATCTTTTGAAAGATTTCCTTCATATATGATAACCATGGACTAGAGAGACCTTTGTCACACTAGAGACAATCATTAATAATGTCTCTGGTTAAGAGTGCCTCCTCAGTTCTCCAGATGTCTAGCCACAGCAGCAGTGGGGGGTGAGCTCTAATGTGATCTCCCAGATAAGTCAAACCCAGTTCCTCATGACAGATAAAATGAGAGGACTATATAGGGGCCGGGACGGCTTTTCTGCAGAATCGATTTTCTTCAACTTGCATAGCTTTATAATTTGCAACGCCCCATATCTCGGCCCTATATGCTGCAGTGGGCAAAACTTGAGTCTTAGACATCTGTAGGAATGGGAGAAGGGCTCTCCCTCGCGGGGGCTGGGGTAAGCTGTATAACAAGCCTACTGCCCTAGATAATTAAATCTTGCGCAACATTAGGAACCCATGATCCGACTGTACTGAATGTAACCCCTAGGTAGGGAAACATGCCAGTGCTTCTTAAAGAATTTGTGCCAACAGAAAGGGTGGAGAGCTGTTTTCACTTTGGGCCACAAGCCATGATATACGATTTAGAAAAATGTGTTTGTAGGTCCAGAGCAGCCATGAATTCAACAAATGCATTTATCAATAGGCGCAGTGCTTTTGGTGTAAGAGCCATCAGCACTGCATTGTCAGCATATAATACTGTGGGGAGCAGGTGGCCTTTTATCTTTCGTACATCTGGAGTAATGGTAGTTAAAAAAGGAGAAAGCTCGTTCATATATAAAATTAACAAGAAGGGTGCCTGCCGCACACTTCAGGAAACCTTTATTTCTGCAGAAACATCGCCGCTTGTGCTGTTCTTTATCCTAGCTTTCACGTACTCGTGCAAATATACTAAAATGTGCACGACTGCCTCATCCATCCCTCTGGAAAGTAGGAATCGCCATAGCTTCGGGCGATTTGCACAGTCGAACGCTGAGGTCAGGTCCATGAATGCCAGATATACTAGTGTTTCGCGGCTACTGTGTACTTCCCTAGGATTAGATTTAGGTTCAGGCATTGCGCGATCGTACCTGTACCCATATTGGCAAGGGTATAAAATTGCCTCGTCTTCAATCCACTCCTTGATCCTATTATATAGGACCCTCACTAGTATTTCGACCATTGTGTCAATAAGTGAAATGGGACTGTGGCAACTTAGCTAAGACCAGTCCACTTTTTTGAATATGGACGCAATGGTCAAGTTGGACCATGAACTAAGTACGGGGTAGATGAGCAAGGTACGGGCGGATGAGCAAGGTTTTTAAAAACATTTGCTAATAACGGAGCCAAAAACTCAGTATTGCATTTTATCAAGTCAATTGGGACTCTGTATGGGCCGGAAGCATTAACACTAACACTCTGATGAATAGATTCCTCAACTACACGTAGGGTAACCAGAATGCCCTGCTGATTATTGCCATTCAGTCGGAACTCAGTGGTTGATCTTGTAGCAGAAAATAATTTAGAAATGTGGGGTTCCCGTGCTTTGTTTGTAATAAGGCAGCAGATCGAGGTCGCTGTTTGATTTATCCCTCATATAGCCGCTACAGTAGCCTAAAAGGATTTGCTGTCTTTCATCGTTGCCCAGTGGTGGCTGCTCGCATTGCTAAGTGGTGAGACGGGGAGGGTGCGACAATTAAAGTGGAAATATAATTATAATTATTAAAATTGCACTTACCTGCCGCTCCAACGGCCACCGCCTTGCTTCTCTCTACCGATCCTCGACTCCGGCTGCACACTGTGCAGGCTCCCAGATGCCAATCCAGGTGCTTCTCTCGTGCTGGGAACACTATTCCCCGCATGAGAGAAGCACTGGGATTGGTCTGAGCGGCCTGGGAGCCTGTGGCATTTCTCCAACCTGGCAGTGCAACACAGCTGGTTTGGAGAAACCTAAGTGCGCATGTCTGTTTGGCCAGCCCTAGATAGCTGGCCAAACTGTCATGCACACTTAAAAGTGCCTACCACTCCTCCGCCTGCCATGCCTGTCACACAGGATTGCCTGGCTCCTCCCCACTGAAGGCTTGAGTCTTCGGCTGTCAGACAGGCAAAAAAAAGATGATAATTAAATGCTTTTATTATCATTTTATTTTTCATCTTTTATCAGGGGACTGCGCTCCTCCGCCATTACGGAGGAGCAGCCCCTGTAGTTCCTGCTAGTGTAAGTGAATCCCATTGTTATATAATGGCCTCCTTCCATCACTTTGAGGTAACCTCTTTATACTGCTTATGTAACTAAACCTTAACTAAACCACCACCGAGGGAATCCTGAGGTTAGCAGCAAGAGCCCTACGTAAAGATTGATAAGCTACCAAGCAGTCGTGGTGGAACCATCTCGGAGCAGTGTGTACAGATCTAGGTGGTTTCATAAGGTCTTTTTATATTTGAGCAGAGGTCAGTACAGGCACTGATCACCCGCCCTTGAGCAGCCTCTTCCATCAGACAGCTCCCAACCAGCCCCTGATTCTGCTTTATTACTGGTTCCAAGAATTGGGTTGGGTCTTGGAGTTTCCACACCAGTCTAAGATTGTTGACAGCTGCAGTTTCCTAACCCCCCTATCCACTTTAAATGTTGCATTTGATGTTACTGACAAAGCTACTTCCCACTTTGTGGTCTCAAAATTTGAAGGGATGATGGCTCTGTATTGAAATATCTCAATTAGAATACTTGTAATGAAAATATAGTCTATTACAGAGGAACTAACTACCTCTGCCCCTGAAGGTAGGCAACCCAAAATCACTAGTACCTGCCACATCCATTACATTATTGAGATCAAGTGAAGCAAGGTAAGCCATCAGCTCCTTGGCTCTCAGGTCAACACTCTCTGAGGGGCATTTATTGTGAGCTGATTTAGGGTGCTGGGCAAGACTCGCAACAATATCACCTGCTAAACAGAGATAAGCCTGACACCCCTTGTTAGCGACCTCGCCTTGCAATGAATCAATATAGTCAAATAAAACAGGGAATTTCATATTTGGAGTGTTAATGAAATCATTGTTATAACAATTGACTACGTACAAGTTAAAGTCCCCCATAAAATGCACAACCTGGACTTCCTTGTTTGGCGTCTCCAGGGACCTAGCACAGCTGCCAGCAAGTAAGTTTAGCTAGACATCTAGTATGTCCTATGTTTATATGGCCTATCCCGTGCTCCGTTCCATACTGTATTGTATGTATGAATGATTATGTACTCCTGCTGTTCTAATTTCACCTTCAATGCCGTAACCCAAGCCAAAAAAAGGAGGATGGTATACTGTATGCTGTACTCATGATGTTTTGTTTTTATTGTAAAACGAAAAATAAAGTTTTAAAAAAACACCAAAAACAAAACTAGCCATCTAGACCTCCAGAAGCACGGCCAGACCGAGATGGCACGGCAGGCACAATGAGGCACTGAAATCCATCAAGCGCCGTAGGCAGAAGGTCCCAGGTTTCCTGGAGCCATCCAATATCATAACTTCTTACAAAAAGTTGCCACTCCCATAAATGTATCTCAGAACAGAGCCCTGCCACATTCCAGCCTTTTTTTAAAACAAACTTTATTGAGGACCTTGACATCATAGCAGTGTAGAAAGTAGTACAGATGGTCTTTTTCTTTGAGGCGGCCACAATAATAAAATGTATGAGTCCAGTATACAGTGATACATATAATGCAATTGAAAAGTAACTACAATTACTGCCAAATAAAGGCAACAGTTTCCGAAAATAATGCAGCTTAGACATATGAGCATCCATATCAGAAATCATAACTGTCCTATTTAACTAAAATAAACAATCCCAACCACAACCCCCCACCCTAACCCTCCCACCCCAAGCTCCTTGTCTGTTTATGATATTGCCATTAGGACCCAAGGGGGGTCTAACCTGGTGTTTCCTGGGGGTCTACATCTCTCTGAAATTACAGAATGAGGGTCAGGGGTTCAGGAGCCTCCAATCAGGTGGCCGTGAAGCAGTATAATAAGCTATGGTGTTGGGGTACCTTGTAGGGGTAGGAGGTCAAGAAGTTCAAAGACGTGTAACATGATATCCCAATCCATTGAAACGAGTTGTTTCCATAGTCCTTTCTCTTCCTCCCTATGCCACATTCCAGCTTAATATATTCAGTAAAGGACCTTGTGGGTTTGAGGTGACATTTTGAGCTATAAGCGCCCTGGATCGAGATATAGATGTTGGGTGATTAAGCACTGCTTCCTTATTGGCAACCAGATAACCTCCCAGTAAATCAATATCGGTTAGATCTGGAGTCACCATCTATGTTTATACTTGAAAGCCCCACCCAACCAACTCTCCGTAACCTTATGATTTCATTTAGTTCTTTGCATTAAAATGTTTGTATCTGCAGATCCAGTGGGTTGTTCTGTTACGCAGTTGATTCCATTATCCTGATCGATCTCATATCAAAGGGGGACACCCGCAAACACCAGTACATACGGGCATGCTGCTGGAGGTAAGTTCAGTGTCTCATTATTGGAAACATGCTCTGTCCTTGTATTATCTGTACTGGTTGCGTCGCGCTCTTCCATTGGCTTGCTAGTTGGATTGCTGTTAGCATTGGCACCAAATCGATGGGTGCCACCAGCTGACTCAACTATTGAACGTTCCTGGGAACTGACCGGGGCAGCTCCAGTCCTCGCAGCTGTTTTTGGCAGATTAGTGTTCCCTGTGGGACATCAAATATGAGGGTCACTGCCTCTAAGAGGGCGACTCCCACCACTAGTGAGTATTTGCTGTTTGGGCAATCCAGTCAAATGACTCTCTATGCGGTCTAGGTTGTCGACAGTGGGTTTCACCTCTTCCTGTAACATAGTGTGTAAAGTCTGTGAGGCATAACGAACCTGGATTCATGTGATCACTGGTCTTCATTGGTCATGGTTGAAGTTGAATACAAGATAAAAGATGACCATTTTCCTGGCCATTTTGCTTCCGCTTGACTACCAATTCTTTGGCTATTGTTGTTTTCCTCTTGATGGCTGGACCTAAGGGTGAATGAGTATTTGTTGGACTAGCCTGCTCTAGGGGGTATCCGCATTATCCACATGTTTATCGCAATCACTGATTTTGGTATTCGTTGCGGCTCTCTCCCACTTCTATTATCCCAGAAGCATTATTATCCATATTAATGGAGCCTCTTGCTTCATCAAATAGGGGTTGTTGCTCAGTAAGCACAATTTACTTTTTAGTCTACTGTCTATAATTACCGTTGAACATGGTACAGAGGCAGACCCAACAGTCTTGTG
The DNA here is from genome assembly GCF_964204655.1 of Triturus cristatus. Classification (NCBI taxonomy): domain Eukaryota; kingdom Metazoa; phylum Chordata; class Amphibia; order Caudata; family Salamandridae; genus Triturus; species Triturus cristatus. The sequence goes on from NC_140595.1 coordinate 113,877,836, forward strand.
TTTGCCCATGATTTATATGTTTGGAAGAGCGCACACATGCACATATGGATGGCAACTGCTGCTGGCTAACAAAAAAGAGAGTAGGCCCAACCCAGCCTCGTTCGGCCACGAATGGGTGCAGATGGGCCAACTTTTGGCCCGGTCTACCCTGTGGTGTTCAAGACACGCTTGGCAGCCCCTCCTCTTGGGCTTGACAGGTGGAAGCTGGGACATGCAGTCCCTCCCCCAGCTACAGCTTTGCTGGCAAAAATGTGACACACTTATGAGGAGACACTGAAAGTGAGAGATAATTTATATATGTTAATGATATACAGTATTGTCATTAATCCAACTTAAATGTTCATTTAGGAAAGCACCAGGACCAGCAAAACATTCTAATGATTCTTTTATCAAAACATACAATAACAACTGATGAAATTTACTTCATAAGTCTTCTTCGCCATAATTAAGACCAGGCTAAATTAACATACCTTTTATTAGTAACACAGTCTGGGAAATCATAAAAGTAAATATGAACGCCTTGCAACAATGGGGACACAGAATATTGAATTATCTCTATTTCAATGATATACCGTTACAATAAGAAAATACAGAGTTTTTCCACAAAACAAGTCTGTATTTCAATACAAGTGCTTCAAAAGCCATAATGATGTGTAGTACCAAAGTTGTCTAACCCACAGTTCTGGTACTTTCAAGGCCATGATAATGGGCACATTAGGTAGAGTACTAAAGATGTCTCTTTTGAGATTAGAAGTGATCACATCAGTTGTTTCATTGTCTATTCAGTATTTGCCCATGCAATGTTATCATTTAGACCCCTGAAATCTGTGCACAGTCTGTAAATCCAGCAAAGTTAATACAACAGAAGAGATTGAGTCATGTCCTTGTGCAAGGGCCTGAGTCTTTGAATAATATACCACTGTGAATCATTTTTCTTGTGTCCTTTTTCCAGGAAATGTCTTTGTCAGTTTTGTTGTAAAGCCATCGATAAGGGCCCTCAGATTTGAACAATGTTACTTGGTTAATGTTAATTGAAATGAATTGACACTGATTTATCCCCAAAAATACCCAGAGTGTAATTCTCCAGTCTCATGCCTAGTGTTGTGTAAATGTTATCACTTTTTCACTAATGTTTGTTTTCCTAAGGTAGGTGGTCAGCTTCACTTCTTGTCTCATGATGTGTGTCTACTGATTTTTCCCCTCTTTTTTGCAGGGGAGCTCTGTTGGACGAGTATCTTAGGATCTATTAATTTCTTAGCCCCAAATACAGAAAAGACCAGCTGGACTGGTGTTTGTGACTTCAAACATGTAGCATACACCTCTTTTCTTAACTCCAGCAAGACTTGTGGAAGGGGAAAAGGAGAAATATAGTGGCCTGCTGATCTAGTCCTCATAATAATAAATAACACTTGTGTTTTCTGCCCTTGGAAGTCTAGTGGTCCTCTGTGTTCTCGTGCCTTTATTTTGCAAGGCTGATGCCCATGTTACACAGCAATTCCTAGACTCACTCTCTGCTCTGCATGTTGCCTTGAGCTATCTAAACCTCTTGGATTACTTGGGAAAATCTTGCAAACAAGCCACATTTCTGTTCCCATTAACGGCAGTTGAATGCTTTGGTGGATACACTCTTATGACTTGGCTGAAGCAATATGTCATTTTTCTACCTTTCTGGCAAAAAGATGACCCTTCCAGTAGCCTCGCTGTAGGAACGTAGGTTCTGCTTTCATGGTTTCCCCCCACTTTTTTTCTGGTTTCAGTATTTATTTTTACTAGTCTGGCTGGTATTCTGCTAATTAGGACCCCAGTCACTGTGCTTCCTTTCTAAATTTGACATGGTAAGTACTTTGGTACCTCCACAATTGGCTACTAGTGTACTCTTGTTTGTCCCTAGTATATGGTACTAAGGTACCCAGGGCATAGGTACACCAGGGGTCTCCCAGACTACTCAAACTGTGACTATAGGCCTGCTATTGCAACCTGTGTAAGCTGGTGCTAGCGGCACTTACTACAGATATAAATTTCCTTATATCTAAGGCCACTACACTTAAATCTCATAAGTCACCCCTAAGGTAGGCCTTTTAATCCTGAATACATGGTTCTGGGTTTTAACTGTGAGGGTGGCCCTGCATGAGCAGAACACCCTCTACAAACCCAGGAGTCAATTTTCTAGGCTTTGTAAGTGCTGTCAGCCATTTTGATACATATAGTGGCCATTACGCAATGGCTAACTACATAGTGGCTGTGCCGAACTTGGGCATGTATGGTTTCAAACATGTTGGAATCATGCTCTAACACCGTTACTATTGTGATTCCATGCACTGGGGGCTCTCCTTGGAAGCCCCCAGTACTCCTGGTAACAGACTTTCAGGGTCTGCCAGCAAGCTAGTGCTGCTGCCGACCCCGGACATGATTCTGCCCTCCTGCTGCTCAGCTGAGCTTGAACAGGGGAAGGTAGAACAATAGGTTTTTTGCCACAGGGAGGTGTGACCACCTCCCAGACAGGACTTAGTGTATTGGGCTGGGGTGGGGGCACTTGCCAGTGCCACAAGACTGCTTTGAAGGGCACATTGGTGCCCTCCTTGCATACTCCTGTAGGAACCAGTACAGGGAGCCTTTGGTTCCCGCTCTGGCGTGACACTGGACAAAGGACATGCGAGTATCCTCCCCTCTGTCCAGCCCCTTCTCTGGGAGGGACCCCTGAGTCGTCCTAACTCCTTTCCCAGTGTATAAAAGGTCTTACCTGTGGATGGATCCTTAGATTCGTCATGGGATAAGACTCAAGCCTGAAACCACGCCACTCTTCAACCGTCTCGACACTTGGACTTCACCTGGAACCGAGACTGCATAAAGGAAGACTCCTGCAGCTCCTGGTCTCGCTGTTCTGCAAGTCTTCTTCGTCATCTGTGTCTGTGCTTCATCCAGGATCTTCAACAGACCTGTGGGCATCAAGGACACCCAAAGTAATCTCCCTTGGAGTGAAGGAGTCACTCCCCTGCATCTGCAGCCACCAAAATGGAGCTGATCGGTCTGCTGCTCCTGATGTCCCATGGACTTCGAAAGGCTTAGCATCACAGGTGGTGGTTCTGCAACTCCCTCGAGGCCTGACTTGTCCTCTCTGCTATTTTGAGGCCAGTATCCCTCGTTGGAACTACTGGGACCGAATCTCTGTGCACCGTGTCAACTTGTCGCTGCCAAGGCTTGTTGGCTCTGCACTCCAGAGATCTTCGAGCTACAAGAAGCTCTAGCCTCGAGCATTTCTTCCTGCCAAGATCAGCATCCTCACCATATCCTCTGCACCGTGGGCCTTCTTCTTTTGGTGAGCTGCTTGAGGTCCTCTTGCATCTCCCATGCCTTCGACTTGTGGGTCCTCACGTGGGTCTTCTCCTGCTTTCGTGGATTTCCCTGCTTGCTCTGAGCCTGCTCTAACTCTGCTGCACTTGGTGAGTCCCTTGGAACTTTCTAGTCCCAACGTTGCTCCTTCATCGTGTTCCATGTCTGTTGCTGCTGCCAAGGCTTTTTGGTGCTCCTGCCGGACACCGACCCCCTGGTTCTCGACTTCCCATGTGGGACAGCTCATGAACAGCTCCTGGTGTGCCTCAGCATTGCCTGGTCCTCACAGCTGCAGCTACAAGGTCACCATCAGCACTCCTGCATCTTCTGTCATCGGTGGGCATTGCTCTTCCGTGCCTCCTGGTCACCTCCGTGGGGCACTGGCTCTGTCCGTTCTACTTGCAGGTTCTTCTCTTTAAGAATCCACCCTTGGATTCCACAGGACTGGTGCACAGTCTTCGCCAGCAGCATCTTTACTGAAGTCGTTGTAGTGGGCTGGCCCCTCGTGTGCAGGATGTACAAGTAGACGCTGTAGACGTGGCCAGGTAGGAGTAGATGAAGTTTATTGAGATCTTAAGTGTAGAAGTAGTAAACCCAGAACAGGCTCCACAATAGGCCCCAACATAGGCCCCAGCATTAGCCCCACCAGGAGCAGCCTCCTAGCTGCTCAGCCCATCTTCCCAACTGTCTCAGTCCCACACAGTATCCAAGCATTCCACCCACACTAACATTCTACGCGGAACACTGACACTGGCTGAGCAGCTAGGTACAGAATGAAGGGAACATAATAACATGACCTGAGGATACTACACATCCTCTTCCTTTACACTGAAAATTAATAAAACCTAAAATAAACCCAAACTACTAATAAGCAAACAAATAAATACAGAAATGTACACAAGATATGAATAGTCCATAAACCCAGGAATGCATGTAGAAATACATCACGAGAGGGAAAACAGACACACTACGGAGAAAGGAAAGATGCAAGCATAGATCAACACACTAACACCATCCCCTTCCCTTAATACTGAACAAAGAAATTTTTTAGAAGAGAAATAAGAGCTCACATACGACAAATGAATATGATACTCAGAGTAGAATCCTACGGGTATAAATGTCTATGGGTAGAACAACACCCAAGGAAGTACTTCTCACGTGAGAAGACTGTGAAGACAACCCAAACGCCACCCCTCATGTAAGGGACACTATGGGACTAAAACCCACGTGTTTGGGACTAACACCCAAATGTAAATAATACGTCACATGGGACTGAAACCCACTGACACGTGCAGCATGTAAAACCGATACGCAGCACAGTGTGGCATCAAAAGATGGCTACACACACAGAAAAGGTGGGACTAAAACCCCCTTTAAAAAAAATGGGGCTAAAACCCATTCCTATACCAATTACTGTGAACGTGGGGTGATGGGACTAAAAACCCACTCCCATCCCTAAGCAGGGATACAACTGTCTAAAAAGGAAATGGGACTAAAACCCACTCCTATCCCTTAGGCAGGGATAAAACATTTTAAATAAGGGTCATGGGACTAAAAACCCACTCCCATCCCTAGGCAGGCAGGGATAAAACATTTGAAATAAGGGTCATGGGACTAAAAACCCACCCCTATCCCTTAAGCAGGGATACGTAAATAAGAGACATGGGACTAGTACCCACTCCCATGCCAACAAACAAGAAGTTGTACATAGCGATTAAACAACGTTGGCATACAACAAATCATAAGACATCGTAGAAAGACAAAAACATTTTTGCGATAAATTAACACTCTTGTGAAACATATTTTTACATTGAATTTTTCCACTTATGAAAACAAAAACATTTTGCATGAAATCTCTAAAACATGTACCACAACCTCGTATTACAAAAGTCAATGGTGTGCCTGACACCGTTTTTTTTTTAAATCACTCATGCTCCGATAAGACTTCCAAGTATGAATTTCCCATTAGAATCCTCGAAACTTCAAAGAGCAAAGCAGAAACCAAAAGAGCACAAAAACTCCGTCGTTGACAAGGAGGAAGTAATGAAAAGTACCTGGAGCAACTGGTATTCAGAAGACAGCTCCGACGTTGAACAACGCGATTGGCAAAGCGGGCACAGACCTTGTTGACACGCCAATTCCAAAATGGCAGCACGCTGTTACGCTGGTGCCGGATGGCTTACGGTGAATGTGTGCACCTCATGATGCAGCATAATCATACATCGTCGTGAAATGGAAGCGGCACGTCACGGCTGGCACAGAGGTACGTCTCATCGCGCACAGACAAAGACACGCGCATCATTTTTAAATCAAAGTACAGCGGTTGAACTGCCCATAGTCACAATGCCATCCCAGTGCAAATCAATTATAAATTTAAATACTCACAAAAAGTTTCAAATTATTCAGCGTAGATGAATAACCATCGGATATACACCTGTAAAGGTTTGATACTCCCAAGAGAATAAAGTTGAAGGCTACTTTTCCAATATCTGTGAAAATGTCCTTTTATACGGCACAATAAAAAAAAATAATCCACTTGAAATTTCCTCTGCAGTTTCCTCTGCAGGGCTTGCTTCTTCAGACAGTCGACAATTGTTGCCACTGTAGTTGAATCTCGTGGCACAAGTGACTCTGACATAGGCTCAGCGCTATCACGAGGGAGCAAAAATCCAACATCATATGTAGAGCAGAGTCTAAAACATTGCACTTGTTCAAAAACACCGGCAGTCACCATTTACCTTGTTTACTAGGCAACCTTGAATTTGCTTGTTACACCATGTAGTTTTTTGATAAGTAGGTTCTTCTGACAAACGTAGACAGGTTTGATGTTGAATTTCTGGTTGTTGAAGACACTGATATGAGATGACAGCACGCCTGGGATTGGGCTGTCCGGTGTATTGGACACTGGTGGGGCAGACATGCGTGCTTGACAGCTTCTTTGGCTTTAAACGCGTCGCTAAACAGGTTTCTTTTCTTTTCTTTAAATTTCTTGATGCTTGTTTCTCTTTTTCCATTTCTCTTGACATAGGTTCTTTTCTACACGTTCTCTTGGTCCACTCCTCTTTCTTGGTTGGCTTCAAGTTACCTTTTGCGTGAGATTTTCTCCAGATCGTCGCCATAAATGTAGTGGGCTGGCCCCACGTGTGCAGGATGTACAAGTAGACGCTGTAGACGTGGCCAGGTAGGAGTAGATGAAGTTTATTGAGATCTTAAGTGTAGAAGTAGTAAACCCAGAACAGGCTCCACAATAGGCCCCAACATAGGCCCCAGCATTAGCCCCACCAGGAGCAGCCTCCTAGCTGCTCAGCCCATCTTCCCAACTGTCTCAGTCCCACACAGTATCCAAGCATTCCACCCACACTAACATTCTACGCGGAACACTGACACTGGCTGAGCAGCTAGGTACAGAATGAAGGGAACATAATAACATGACCTGAGGATACTACAGTCGTCCATTGTGGTCTATGACGGTTTCCAACGTCACTTCGCAGCTATGCACCCGGCTTCCCTTGTGTAGGTATCTTGGTTCCTGGGGTAGCCACGGGTGGGGTAACTCTCCAACCTTCTGTCTTCCATGGGGTTTCTTCGGGTCCTCTCAGATGGGTCCCTCCTTTTCAAAACTGCCACTGCGACTTTCCAGTTGACTTCTATTGAGTATGCGGCTGTTTCTACTCTGCACGCAGCCTCTGTGGGGTTCCTGGGTACTTACCTTGGGTGATTGCTTGTGTCCCCAGCTCTTCTGAGTCTCCTGGTCCAAGCCCAACTTCGGTTGCAGTTCGCATTTCACTTTTTTAGTATATGGTTTGGTCTCCCCCTGGACTGTGCATTGTGCTTACTTACCTGTTTACAATTGAACTATTATGTGTATTTGTGTTGATATCTTCAGGTAGGAGATATAACAATGTGTTAGTGAGTGTTGTTTAATAAATGGACATATTTTTATAGCTACACTGTGTGTTTTTTTCTCGTTTAGCCTACACTACATGATTAGATCTGGTAAAACAATCTGCTTAACACTCCTTCTGGACTAAGCCTGAAGGCTGCTCTCCACAGCTACCACTTAGGGAGCTTTCTATGGTTGTCTAAGACCACTAAAATCACCATAAGGGTAGTCTGGATTAGTGCAAGGTGCTTCACTTAAATAAGCGTGCACCATATACTAAGCCATCCTCCTACACTCACAACAGCAATAATGAGTCTCAGGCCAGTTCACCTTCCCCATCAAACCAGTACTAGGTGCAAACAAGAGCATACCACAACACTATCATCACCTGCCAAAGTCAATGCATGTACCAGTATACTGGGCTCCCCCAAACCACATTCCTAGAGTATAACTTAATGAAGCAGAGGACGACATAATCCACTAACCAGCACTCTTTCTCCCACTGCAACAAGGTGCACTAAGGAGGCCAAATGGCAGCATGCATTGTTTTACAAAATCCTAAAATTAGAATAAATTGCCACTGTCCTTCAGCAGTGCTTCGGTGGATGGATTTGTGGTTCCTATAATTCTGACACACACACAGAGCTCCCTGGGCTGATGGTCGTGATGGCTTCCCTGGGACTTACAGAACTTTTGAAGCCTATGAACGTCTTTTCTTCTCTTTGTTCAGTAAGTTCCTAGTCCCCTTGACCTTGGCACCTACCCCTTGACACCCCTAGGGGGAATGCTTCTATACTGCCCTGCATGAGGTGAAGTTCCCTCGGCCTATGTAGCATTGGATGCTAGGCGTCATGGAGCAATTGGGACATTCACCCGGAGTCTCTGTTCTGATCTCATGTTTAGATAGCTCATGATTTTTTATTCTTACTTTAGATAAACTCCTTAGTCAATTCCACACATTAAATATTTAAAAAGTCCTTATTATGCTGCAATGCTATAGTTAATGCTATAGTTTTCAGCAACGGAAGTAGTCCAGAGCAATAAAGTAAAGGACAATGGTGGTGGAACTGCTTTCCCTGCGACACATGGAGTTACTAGATGAGAACACTGCGGTGGAACAATGGAAGTGGCACATTTGGCTACTGCACCAGGTAGTTGTGCACACATTGTACTCCTGTTTGCAGGATGCATGGGAATTTATTTGACTGCGCCCCTACATGATCAGAGCCCGAAGTGCTGACGGTTCTTCAGGGTGTCTTAGCAGCGGCTTTATACAATGCTACAGAATGATCATTTCGAAATAGGCTCCTCGGGTTTATGCTGGAGCTTTCAGGTTACCCTAACTTATTTTCTAAAATCTCATTGCTGGTCATCCCTTCTTCTGCTGTTGCTAATGGTTCTATTAACTGCCAGAAACCTATTTCTTGCTTTTTGGTTCAAACACTTTTAATTTCCTTTGGTTCTTCTCACTTTTTTTGCCTGGGTGTGTAAGCCTCCACTGAGAGCATGGTAGAAATGTTGTGCCTCTCCTTGCTTGTTGGATGGAAGTAGAATTTGTCAGTTTTCCACTGATTTGATTCTACGTTTAATTTTGTGGTATATAGTTGAAGGCAATATTTGGTTCCATCATGTATACTAACAACCATGGCATAGACCTTTACGCCCTCTTTTGTACCATCGGTGTGTTCTATCTTCATTCTCTGTCTGATATTAATCTAGGGTTGAAGACACAGAAGAATTTATGGGAAGGTGTAATCTGGTCTACCTCCACCCTGATTCAACAACATCAAGGAATAACACTGTCGACTACAACTTCCCGTGATCATTTTAACAGCTATAGTTCTCCACCACTCTGGCTGGTTTCACTAGGTTCATGCCCCACAGCTCAAGACAACCTGCGGCTGATGAGGGATGGTGGATATTGGATTTAGGGGCATAATCCTTGTAGGAGGCTGTCTGCACAGAGCTGGGTAAATGCTAAACACTTTTTTTAAGGACAAAGAGAGAACACAGGTTATAACATAACAGGACCTGTCACAAGCTTCCAGAGCCCACAGTGCCAGAATGATGCCCAGACTGTATTCATCCAGTCCTTTATTTCACAAATTTTGTAAGTTCATAACTCAACCTTTCACTTTTTGAGAGTGTGCTAGCCTCCACAGACCTGATGACTTCATGCATCAAGGATCTACTGTCCAATAGCACAAGGTCATGGTATGTTTTGGGTTAATAATTCACAGATACTCAAATGTGAAACAAATACTTCAGTCAGGATAGGTACATGTCAAAGCCGCCAGCACTGGAAGTGATATCTTGAAGACACTGTCATCTTTAGAAGTCTTTCAATGGCTGACTCCTCATTTTGAAAATTGTTTGTGTTAATAGTCTGAAAAAATTTTTTTTTAAACCTCATTGAAGGACTGAGCCACCCACGGCAGCAATCTAGCAATCTGGCAAACATTGGGTCAGACATCCAAAACTGAAGTAGAATATCAATGCTACAAAATGTAATTATAGGCAGGGCTTAGAAATACTCATTATCAGTGGTGTCACTCTTTGGCATTGCAATCTGGCAAACATTGGGTCAGATATCCAAAACTGAAGTAGAATATCAATGTTACAAAATGTAATTATAGGCAGGGCTTAGAAATACTCATTATCAGTGGTGTCACTCTTTGGCACCAGTGATATTATGTGGTCTTGAGTTTCCTTTCTGGGTTCTTGTTTTTCTGCTGAGCAATTAACTCATCACCTGCAACCTGATATGCCTCATTTTGCTACATCATTGGACCCCCCCCCCCAAAATTTTTCAACACATTTGATTTTTGCTTAAGCATTGTGGTTTGCTATCAACCTCACTAATATCCAGGGCCACTAAAATTATGCAGCAATGGATGACCAAATTAAGTGGCTGGGCTGACTAAATAATGGGGCAATAAAAGGGAAATTATAGGGCATTACACACCATAGTCAGTGGCAAAATTATTTCACAATTGTATTACTGTGATGCATATTAATACTGTATACGTAATGGTTACACCTTAAAAAATTTAACAACTACAATTAGACATCAGCAATGGAAAGATGATCAGTTAAACTGGTATGGTATGCTGCTTTTTGTTAGTTACTTTTTATTATTTGAGCAAATTATGCAGCAGTTGGTATATTATGTGGGATGTGCCATACATCCATAATAATGCAGGCAATGCCGCAGACACAGAATACCATAATTCCAGTTGCCTTGCTTATATATGGGATTATTTTAATATTATCACAAAACTATCTTGATTTTTAAATCAATCTAATTTAACTTCTCTCGAGCTTCCTAATGCCTGCCTTTATTATCGTTCCAAATTCTAGACATTAATAACCACCACTCATCTTAACAAGACTTTTAATTTTTTCATACATTGCTTTGTATATATATTTTTGTTTAATAAATTCATTGCTTTACATTAGTACGTCAATGTCCTATCCAACTCATGTATACAACAAACCTTCCCAACCTCGCACCCTTTTTTAACCCAAATACACCAAAAATAATTGTTTAATAACTCATCCTACTATCACTCATTAATTCTACATTCATAACATATTCAACACCCCAACTAAAACATTAAAGAGTCCCATGACCTATCAATCACAGATCTGTCTTGACATTTTGCTGTTAGTGTAATTCTATTCAGTAGTTTTTGCCTTAGCAGAGAGCAAAGTTTCCTATTGGAGGTGAAATGTAACATTGCTCGTTTTTGACACATGCTGAAACTCATCCATTAATGCTATTAGATTGAAAAGTTCTCAGCAGATTCATTAATTGGCACTAAAGGTTTAAGCAAACCAGAAATTTAGGCCTGGGAGAAATTACAATTATGGCAGAGTCATTTTAGTAATTAAGCATTACTCTTTTAATGCAAAAGTACCGAAAATTACACGTGTTTACATAATTATAAGTAATTTGGTACAACAATCCTACCATTGGAGCACAGCAAAAATAAACATAGTGGCTGTTGGCTACTGTTGTTGGTGCTCTGTTGTGTTTAGTGCTATTTTCTGTTCGCAAAATGAATCCTCTGTTGTGTTTAGTGCTATTTTCTGTTAGCAAAATGAATGAAATTTTGCGCTAAGAAAATCGTGTTAAATGCTGGGTTGTGCTCCTCGCGTAATTCAGCGTAATATTTGCATAATTTTGCTGATTTCTGTCTCATTATGCTACAGCAAATTACAAGAGATATGCACACCCAAACAAAAATTGCCTTTTGAATTTAATATTATCCCTAACCAGCCTGGTTGAGCTGTTTGGGCCTTTGCCTGGGAAGAAATTTGGGTCCTCTCCAAAATGCTTTTATCATGACAAACATTGTTACTATAGTACTATCATCGTTCATAGCTCCACTACCTCTTCTAGTTATCCTATTTTCTTCTTCTTAATTGACAAATCGGATAATAAAATCCATCACCAAAATAAAATCCTAATAAAATCATAAAGGCAATAAAAGCAAAAATGATTAAAAGGAAATCTAAAAACATTATATACAGAATTTGCAATATCCTCTTTCCTATTCACATCTTGAAGAATGCTTTGGTTGCTAGATTGATGAAGGGAATTTGTCTTTAATGTGCCCACATCCAAGCCACATTTCAACTTTGGATGACAGCATGGCCCTTTTTGAGCATCTAAGACACAGCAAACATTGTCTCTTGCAAGACCTTTCGTTACTTTACAGCGGGCTTAGTGGTTGCCCATTTCTTACCATTGTTTTGTTTAATGGTCTCTCATTTCCTTGCTTCTGGCTCCTCAGCTTCCGTAGGCTTTCCTTCCTCTTCTTGCATTTGTCCCTCGCCTGGAGCATAGACACAATACTTTGTCCTTCCACTACTTGCTTTTTCAGGTGCTACTTTTTCAGTGTAAGCATTCTACAAGAGTATGTGTGCTGTCCGGCTGTCTCCCTTGTGTACTTGTAATAAAAGAGCCACTTTTGTGGTTGGGAACACTATGATGGCCTTCAACTACCACCATTTTAACTGACTTTAGTGTGTTATTTTGCCCTAGCTTTGATGTAGGACGGTCCTGCATATGCCTGCTTCCCTTCTTTCCTGTAATCTTGCTGTCTTTCAATGGGAGCTGTCACGGAGTAGAACAGTCTTGCCTTGATCAGAGGGTGTGAGATGTGCATTTGAAGGTGTGAGAGGGAGAGAAAGGTGTGGAATGTACTCTTTGGTCTTGAAGTGCAGTGTTGTGAGCGGTGGTGCACACATGTGCTCGGTGTTGTACATTGAGAGATAAAGTATGTGATGCTATAAGCAGTTGTGCAGAAATGTGTATGGTGTTGTTTGGGTTATGTGAATTATGAGTTCTTACTATTGGCTTTGACATGGCCTCATGTCATCTTGTTGTCTAGCTCTGCCTTGCTGCTACGTGCACATCAGTGCTTGCAAGTTGTTTGGGTTATTCACATTCAAGGTCTTTCTATTTTTCTAGCCATTGTTTTTGTTTAATGTACTCTGGAAGGCCTTGTGAGAGCTTCGTCAAGATAGAGGCTGGAAGATGTGAGAATGGAGGAAGGGACGTGAGAGTTCCTTACTGCCATGGGGATGCTTGCTTGTAACTTGGCCAGTTCTGGTAAAATTCCTCTGGTGCTGGGAGGAGGTCTTTCGCAAATCTTCTAGTGTGTTTAAAGCTGAGGGTTGCAGACTGAGAAACTGGGAGTTTGGAATCCGAGCAAGGGTGGACGCGTCTATCTTGGAGTGTGGACCCTGGTTGCTGAGCTCTGAACCCCGGCTGTGAAAACTCCCCCGGCCAGAAGTGAGCTAAGATGCAGATGTAGTGTTTGCACCAGGAGATGTATTGAGTTTTGTGGTTATTGCCATTGTGATGTTTAGCCAGTGGCTTTGATCATTTGAGATGTTTTCTTTGTGGTGTGGGAGGTGCACATCCAGAGTAATCTTCTACTGTATATATATGTATATATATAAATATATATATATTCACTTAAAAAACCATAGGTTTCACACATGTTATAGTTAGCTGGACATTTCACTCGTAAAAAACCAATGAAATTCCCCCGTTATAGTTAGTGCAGGCAACTATAACTCACGCGACCGCAATCCTCTGCTGATGACGTCAGATATTACATCACTGTATTTAGACACTTATTTACCCATGTCTTCTTCCATTAATCTTTAGCTATACATATATTACAAATATTTATTTTTCATAAAGACACATATGTCATCAGTGATGTAATATCTGACGTCATCAGCAGAGGATTGCGGTCGCGTGAGTTATAGTTGCCTGCACTAACTATAACGGGGGAATTTCATTGGTTTTTTACGAGTGAAATTTCCAGCTAACTATAACATGTGTGAAACCTATGGTTTTTTAAGTGAATTTGCAAGGTTTTTTAAATGCTAATTTGTAACTATAACGTGTGTGAAACCTATGGTTTTTTCAGTGAATTTGTACGTTTTTTTAAATGCTAAGTTATGTATTTATTAATTATTTTTTTTTCAGGTTTTTCACCGTGCGCTGAAGGGGTTAATCAGTATTATTCATACATTTGATGAGTATTAATCAGTATTATTCATGCATTTAGATTATAGTTTGCTACATATATTTGAATCTTGTGCATTTGGCACAGGAGACAGCCTTTGTTTAGAGAGCATTATGTAATAAACCCCAAGCCTTATTCTAAAAGAGAGAGAGTCCTTGCATTTTGTTAAATAAAACCACTTTTCAAAAGGTGCTGTTTGTTTTGTGTTGAAGTCTTTGCTGCGCCAGGGGTGGTAAGACATTCATTACATGCTCAAAGTGTATATTATTTAAAGGTGCAGTGATACATTTGCCTCTCTTTATGGGAGTGCAGGGTTTGGATGTGTCCTTTTTGTGGTAAGCATATTCATTACAGTACTTCTCCAAACTCAGTCTTCCTCCCCATTCCCCTGCTGTCAACCCTCCATTATCCGTGTGCTCACTCCTCCCCTTCCGCCCATCCTCGATTGTCTGTGTGCTTCTCCAAGGACCGTCCCCCCCACACTCCATTGTCCATGTGCTTGTCCTAGTCCCTCCAGCCCATCCTTCATTGTCTGTGTGCTTGCCCGAACCCGTCTTGCCCACCCTCCATTGTCCATGTACTTGCTCTAGCCTCTCGCGCCCACCCACCCACCATTGCCCATGTGTTTGCCCCAGCCCCTTCCACCCACCTCCAATGTCTGCACCTCCAATGTCTCTGTGTTTGTCCCATCCCGTTCACCCTCCGTTGTCCATGTGCTTGCCCCAGCCCTTCCTGCCCACCCTCTGTTGTACTTGTGCTCCTTATTGTCTCTCTACTGTACTCTCTCCCGCCCGGGTCCTTCTCATACTCTCCCTCCGTGGTGCCTCCTCCTCCACCCCACCACCACAGAGGGAGGGAGGGCAGGAGAGAATGACGTAGGTGGGGGAGAGGACATGCAAGAGGGGATGGAAAATCAGACAGATAAAAATAATACAAAATAAAAGCAAATTGAAGGTTGAAGGTAGCGCCTGCTCTTGGCTCTGCCACAGTCTTGCAACTGCTCTAGGAAGTCCCATCTTGGCACATTTCCAACAGCTTAAGCCAGTTGGTTCCATTAAACTCACAGGTGAGGTGGGCACTGCCACTACAGTGTTGGTGCTCTTTCTGCCCACAGTGCAGTGACATCAAAAGTTTTATTGTCAACCTGTGGTCTAGTGAATGAACATGTAACCAATTTTGTGTTAGAGAGGCTTTGAACTTATAGAAGATGTGTGCCTCCTTGCCTTGCCCTGAAATGATATAACTGCAGGGGAAGTCTTTTGTGGGTTTTCCTTAACAGGTCGATTTTAAGTTGCTTTTATTTAATTCAATTTGTTTTTATTATGTACCGTTACAGGTTTTTATGCTTATAAGTAGTATTTTTCTAAATCTTTGTCATTTCCGGCTTGTTGATTTGCTTGTTTACTTCCTTAGATCACCACTTATTTCTTATCATTGGGTTGCCTTGTCAGGATCATGCAAACATTATCTGACCGCTATGTCCTAAAAAAAAACATTTCTTGCTTTATGTAAGCCTGGTGTTTTGTCCCGGCCTTCGGAAGGTACATTCCTGTATCCTAAGTGATGTCCCCGGATGTGTTGACTTTGAAGCATTTACATTTCTCCCAACCTTAAGGATTTATTTTTCTTCTTTTGATTAGGCTTTGATTACTGACTGAGATTTTTAACTTCTCTAACTTCAAGGCTATCAAAGCAGGCGGTGCCCAGGGAAACAAGAGCTTTCAAGGTCTGATACCGCTGTCGGCCATTGTGATGAATTTCTGCTGGATACCTGGAATCAATGGGGAGTTGTGTATACTATCTGTCTCTTTCTTTTTAATAACATTTTTGGGGGGCTGTCTAGGAAAGTGGTCTTTGACAGGTGGAATAGATCTTGAGTCAGAAAGATAGTTTGCAAGTAAAAGGTGGCGGGAGAGGTGATTGGTATACGTCCAGTACGAAATAAAAAAGGTGGGAGATGGGTGCGGATTGTTTTGCAATTAAGCTCATCTCTCATCACAGCGCAACCCAACTCGATTCACATCTGCTGAGTTACCTTGAATTGAAGGTCTTATCAAATGTTGTAGGCATTCAATCTGTTAAAGATGGCTAATCTTGTTAGGGCTGCATTAGGAATTAACTGACCTACAGTCTTAACTCCAAGCAGTATTGTTTTATGGCAGTTCCTGATGAGATACTGGTATGCCTAAGTTTTTGTTCATTGTACATCATTTGTGCTGTGTATCTGCTGGTTAGGACCAAATGACTAATACAGGGGCGGCCGCACCATTAGAGCGGAGGAGCGCCGCCTCCCCCGCTACCAGAAGAGAATAAAACGATAATAAAACGGGTTTTAAACCTGTTTTATTATAGTTTTATTTTGATCCCCTGGACCCACCTCTAGGACTCTGACGAGTCTTGGGGGTGGGTCCAGGGCATGACACTGCTGGTGGGGGAGTGGTGGGAACTCCATTCACTGCACATGAGGTGTTTAGTCAGCTGTCTTGGGCCGGCCAAACCCTCAAGTGCAGTGAAGCTCTCTCCAGCCCCAACTGCGTTGCTGGCCCTGGAGAGAGCAGGCACAGGCTCCCAGTCTGCCTGGGAGCGCAAGTTGCCAGCACTCCGGCCAATCTTGAATCTGCTCTCATGCGAGAGCCGCTTCAGGATTGGCCGCAGGGCAGACTAGGAGCCTGCGCCCAGCGCCAGAAGAAGGAGGAGGTGATGTGCGGGAAACAGAGGCGGTAAGGTAAGTTTATTTTCTTTTTTTGGCCCCCAAACCCTCCTCACCTCCCTCCTCTGGCCCGACTCACTCCCCCACTTTGGCGGGGGAGGGGCCGCTACTGACTAATTACATGTTTTATGTGTTGCAGGGAGTTCAATGACAAGCCTCAGCATCTAAAGCCACTAACTCACAGTAAATAAAGTTTCTGTGTGAGCAGTCCTGGTTATGGTGTCAATGCTTAGATGTCTTTTGCCCTAGGTGAAACAACATTTTTGCATTTGTTTTCCCAGCAACTGGATCATGCTGTCTTACTTAGGGCCAATCTGGCAGCCCATGCTGGCAGAGCGCTAGGTGGCCACTTAGGGCCTGATAACGAGTTTGGTGGTGCGGGAGTGGACCACCATTCTGGTGGCCTGCTACCGCACCACCAAACCCTTGTTAGGGCCACCTGACAGATTACGAGCATTTCTCGTGTCTGGCAGGCTTTTTTGGGGGGGGCGTTTCTGGCAGGCTTTTTTGGGGGGCGTTTCCATGGTGGTACCTCTGAAAATGGGCACCGCATGGGAAGGCCAAAAACTGTTTCTGCAGGGCATGACCTGTGAAGGCCATGCTGTGCAGGAACTGGAGTGCATGTACACAGGGGGGCACATGTTGTGCCTTCCCAAATGCACCCCATGGCCCTGAGGCAACAGGGGGCCCTGTAGGGCCCCCCTTTCTTTAATCTCCACCACAGTTTTCATGGAGGAGGAACCGCCATGAAAACCGTGGCGGAGAGGCAATTCGTAATATGCTTGGCGGTACCACGGCTGTCCCAACAGGTATATTACTGCCTCAAGACCGCCCCGCCACCGCCAGGGAACAGCAGTTACCTGGTGGCGGTGCAATGGTGGTCCGACCACCCTAGTTGTAATAGGGTGGTTGGAGCGCCAGTGTGGCGGTGGCTGGACCTCTACCGCCGCTCTACCACCAGACTCGTAATTAGGCCCTTAGTATTGCCCTGTCCTAGAATTGATCCTGACTGTCTGATGGGTTTAGTGGACCACTAGCTTGTGTCCAAGACCTTGAGAGAGATTTTTTTAAATACTTGCTTGTAAAGCTGTTGTTGCGTCAGGTGTCCGAGATAACTCCATAAATCACTAGGCATTGACTCAAGATTCTTCAGAAACTTGGTGATTCTGAGGCCCTTAGTACTTGGCAGTTTGAGGTGACAATTGTTGTCGGCTGGAGTTAGAATGCAGCTTCTGAAAAAATATTGACCCCAAGAATCTGAAAACTGCTGGAGGATCCCAAAATAGGTTCTCCTCTAAGGATCCAAAATAGATCTGGATTTGAGTGAGGAAGCTGAAGTCAAAGAACAGAGAACACATATAAAGGGGACTGCTTTTGCTTGAACCTGAAGGAGAGCGTCTCTCGGGCTGGTGAGAAAGTACTCCCTACCACCTTTTTGCGGAGACTCGATCCTGGTTCCCCAGATTTGACGACAGCCATACTAGCCATTAGGCCACATCCTCTCCCAATTCTTATCCCTCGTTGTTGGGGATACTGTCTCAATCCCCTTCTGGGGACCACCCTACTTTGCAAGAAAGTCCTAAGCAGGGAAATCCAGAATGGTTGCCCGGTCAAATTCAAAGAGACTTTATTCGATTGCTTTTTGAGACAATCATAAAAGTACATATAAACAATTCAGTCGTTAAATTAATTTGTTAAAACTATAAAATATTATAAGCTATACATATTTACATTAAAATTTCGTCATACAAACAATCATAATAGTCTCCATGATTTACAAAGTGATAATTTTCCTAAGGCTGAATACTTTTTTTAAGAACATGCCTATCCTCCAGGCTCTGTGTACGTCGTCCAGGAGCTGCAGTACAAGCAATGCAGGACGGCATTGTCTCAGGCCCAGCTCTTTTAAGATTGGGACAATCCAGACTCTCCTCAGGTTACTATAAAACCTACAGAATAACAAAACATGAATTGTCGATTGATCTGAACAGTTGTCGCACGGACAAAGTTCTAATGTTCGAGACCAATCATTCATACCTGGAAAGCTCACTAGCCTGTGGAAAATATTACATCTAAAATGGGTTAGTAAGAACCTGTCGTAGCCACCAGGTACAAACAATAAGTAAGACTGCATATTAAAAGAAGATAAAATCAATTGATTATACTGTACAGTGGGCTTTGAGCTCTCGCTTGCCAGTCCAATAAAGTCCAGATGAAATAGTCCCTGTTTTTTAAAATCCTTTCTACTAACCGACTGCATAGAGCTCGGGTTATTGTAATATTCCAAATGGCCAAGATCAGACATGAAATTTCTAATAAACCCCAGCCATGGTATCAATAGCGCTCCTTTAAGTTTTAAACTATCTGCTAAAACATCCCGATTTAGCTTTGTCTCAGGTTTAGACCATATTCTGTGCCATAGGAGGATAGGCTCCATTTTTATCAGGTCTGAGATAAATGGCAGACCTAGCTCTGAGTGGAAGACGTATGCAGACGTGCTACTAGGGACAGCTAAAATATATCTCAAAAAGATGTTCTCCACCGTTTGGAGCGACTGAGTCTCCGCAAAGCCCCAAACTGCCGCTCCATACATGGCCGCAGAGGCGCATTTCGCTTTGTAAATCTGTATAAGTTCCCGCGGTGGTCTTCTCCCTAATTTCCTTGTAAAGTTTGCGAGGGACATCGTTGATCTAGCCATTATACGTTTTTTTGTCGGAATGGCTTGTGTCCAGGAATCATTACGATCAAACAATATTTCTAGGTATGCAAAGCTTATAGTATGCTCTATTTTCTGGCCATCCAGGAACATATCCCTACATATGTGACTCCCAGGGCCCACATCTCATAATGTAAGTCTTAGAGATATTCACCTTAAGATCCAGTTGTCCCATAAACGTAATAAAACTATTTTAAACCCGTTGTAGACCTAGTTGCGTGTGGGACATTAAAACTGCATCATCTGCATAGAGAAGTGCGGGAATGGGGCGTGTGGCTATTTGTGGGAAGTCGTGATTGTCCTTGATCAATGCTTCACATAAACCATTAATATAAAGATTAAAAAGGAAGGGGGCCAGGACACAACCATGCCTGACCCCCTTCCTAATTGGAAATGGGGTTGTGCGTTCTCCACTTATGTCAAAATGTACTCGCGCCTTGGCATCACAGTATAGGCGTCTGAGAAAGAGTATTATTTGTGTATCTATCCCTAGCTGTTATAGGATAGCCCACAAATCCTCATGTCTCACAGAATCAAAGGCAGCGGTGAGATCAACAAATGCCAAGAACAATCTACCTTTTTTCACTCTCGTGTACTTTCCCACTAATATAGATAAACGATGACTCTGCTCCACTGTCCCCAGTCCAGCCCGAAAACCATATTGTATATCGGCCAGGATGTTATTTTCCTCAGCCCATTCGCTTAGACGTTCCAGTATTATGCGTCCAGCTACTTTAGTCTGAGCATTCAATAGAGAAATAGGTCTATAACGCTTTGGATCCTGACGGTCCCCCTTTTTAAAAATTGGAACGATGGTAGATTCCATCCATGTAGTTGGAAGGGGGACAAGGCAGCTAGCATTTAAAATCTTGGTGATAATTGGTCCCCATAGTTCAGTGTTGAATTTAAAAAGATCTATAGGGACCCCATCCGGGCCTGGGGCTTCCCCCCTGAGCTCATATCAAGCGCACGGGTTACCTCCTCCAGTGTAAACCTAAGCTCAAAATACATCGTCTCAGGATTAATAACAATTTCCCTATAACTACTCTCCGGGGTGATAGCAGTATTTCCATCAATATTGTACACCCTCGAGAAGTAGTCAATCCACTGGTTCTCAGCTGTAGCGACCTCTGCAGACGGCCCCTCACTAGAATTCAGAAAGGGTGTTTTTATCACCCTCCAGAAAGCCGCACTATCACCCCGTAAGGATGCTTCATGGAGGGATTCCCAGGCCTCATTCCTCACTGTGGCTTTTTGTTCTCTGAGGGCCACTCTATATTCCCCTCTTACCCTCCTTATGTTTTCAAAATTTTTGGGTATCTTGTGTAGTTCCCTTTTCAGGTTGGAGTAGGCCCGGGAACACTTTGAATTGAACCAACAACGAGGGTCTTTTTTGTTTTTCATTAAAACAAATAATGAATCCCTTACTGCCTCAGATATTAACTTATAAGATGAAAGAATGCCAGCTGGAGTTACTGTCTCATCCAAACACTTATCAATAGCTGAGCTACACTTGCCGATCACTTTTCTAGTGATAGCAACGGGGTCCACTTTTGACCAACGCAGGTTATAGCCATTTGTCTTGTTAATAGTGATGTCTGACAAAACCTGGTCTGTTACATCTTGCCTATGTAATTTATTAGATGGTGTTTGAACTGAGAGATACAAAGGGTAATGGTCGCTCAAAGAATTATCATCCACATGAAATGAAATCAATCTGTGAGCATGGCTATTCGATACAAGAATGTAATATATGGTAGTGTGGCAGCCCCTACCGTTAAAAGTATGGGGCATAGGTGCAGATATGTTGATTGATTTATTAGCAAAGCCCAGATTCATACTGAAAATCAAATTATTATACAAATCCCCCAAAGGGGAGTGATGGAAATGGGTATTGCCAATACCATCCTCTGGCAAAATGCCTCAGGTTTCCCCTCCTTCGCTTGGGCAAAGTGCACAGTTAAAATCACCTACCATAACCAACATCATGTCTCTATCATTTTTCCTATGTACGGACTGCAGATTCTTAAGTAGTTGCATTAAGACATCTCTCACTAGGGCAAGAGGTATGTTGTTGTAAAAATTTATCAATAAAATGCAGTAATTACCATCAACATGGATTAGCATTAATTAATAATAAGGTTCCCTGGTAAGAAGCTCTACCTTTTTCATTTCCAATCTATTTGATTTGTATATACCAAGGCCCCCTTTTGCTCTACCGCTAAGCCCTTCGACAGCTGGAGTATGGAATGTCTTAAAACCATTAATATGAATTGGCTCCTTAGCCCATGTTTCTTGCAAGCATAGAATATTAAATTTCATTATGAATTCCCCGAAGAGGGGATTGGACTGTTTAGACAACAGACCAGCAATATTCCAGGATACTATTTCGCAACATACTTTCTCTACAATAACATGTTGGGGCGGTGTGTCTAAAAAACTCACTAATCCACAATCTCTACTGGTTGGGAGCTGTTCTGTCATGGCAGAACTTCTAGATTCAAAAATAGCCTTAGTACTAGGGTACATAGGGGCCATGTCCCGAGCCTCCATAATATAAAGTTTTTGTTGGACTTGGGCTGCAAAATTGTTTTCTTTATAAATCTTGACACTACAACAGTTATTTTCTAGAGAGAGGCTTGAGGGGGGAATAAGTCAGTCTTGTTCATCTAATGTACTGAGGATGCCAAAGCGATTACTAACTGGGATAGAGTATCTAGGGCAATAATTCCTTAGGGGTAGTTCCCCCACGGTTGATAAAAATACCCTAAAGGCAATATACTTATGTTATGGGGGGAGATGAACTGAGTCCCTGCAACCTCGAGAATAGACTGTACTAATCTGGGCGATCTGAAAGTTAAGACCACGCAGTCTCCTCCCAGGGACTTGAAGGACTTACCAACCCAAGGTATTCGCCGTACCATTTTGAATTCTGAAAAGAGAGCATCGGTCAGCCCAGTTCTACTAGATAACAAATGCAGCGATGGATTCCTTAAAGTAGACCAGTGCTCACCGTCATTGTGGGAGAGAGGCGGGACATTAGCCAAAACTATCGTATATAGCGTGGCTTCGGGTGGAAGATCTAAGTTCAGATTTGTATTTACTTGGTTTCCCTGGTTATAGTCCGAGGTATGCGTAGAAGCAAATACTCCTGCCCCATGTATCAATGCAGTTCCTTCTGATGTTGTAGGAACCGTGGTGGGAGGTTTAGGGCCCTGATTACTTCCAGGATTTGATCCCCCAAATTGAGGCCGTAGCATTGGTTGATTAAGTAAAAGGGGTGCGGGAGGCAGAGATCTTTGAGTGACGTGCTGATCCTGGGACTGATCTCTAGGCATGTCAGAATTCGAGGTGGAACATAGAGTCAGCCGCTGATCACCAGGAATGCCCACCGCATAATTATTTGCCACTACGCTATTACCTGAAAGTCCCCTAGTTGTTCTAGCATCCCCCCCTGTGGGAGACGGGGTCGGATATACAGACGTGGAGGCTTTATACATTGTCTAACAGAAGTGGTTTTATTGTCAGGTAGCACAAACGGGGTAGTCAAGTTATCAGAGATGTCTTCTTCCTCTCGATTGGGATCCTCTTCGTGGGAAGGTGGTGGGGTGGTCTCGGTGACTTCGCCTATATGGCCTGTGGCCCCGTATAGAGGCTCCGCTCCATCCGTCGTGGTGTCTTGACAGGAGGCTTAGAGGAGAAAAAAACAAACAATGGTGGCCGTTTGTGAGTTCTGGTTAAGTAGTACTATTGTTATGTTGTGCCGTAACCAACACCCGGTGCTTCTGGGTACTGTAGGGGTAAGTAGGGAAAACTGTGACACTAGACTAGTGAGGGGTACGAGGGATAGTGAGGTGAAACGGGAGCTAGGAAGATAGGCTCTGGGATGCAACGTAAAGCAATCGACAAAAGAGGTATTTTTAAAGAAACAACAAACTCATTTGCACACTGGTCACGGCTGACTATGCCAAGAGGGTGAGGTGTACATTACACTGATCTCCGTAGGTCAGGAAGTTCCTCCACCAGCCTCCCCCCTCCCGTTTCCTTCTTTAAGCACCCTCCACCCGCCACCCTTCTCTCGATCTTCCCCACTTGTCCCGTTGATATCTGTACTCACCGGCCCCGCCGCAACTCTCCGGAGTTGCGGCCGCTCCTCAGCAACCTCCGGAGGACTCCACCATTCCTCGGTCCAGCGGTCGTCTGCTTCGTCTTCCTCACTTCCGCTCGGATCGCCGTCGGCGTGTTCTTCCTCTTGTCGGGTGTTCCGTGACTCTCCGCTCGATTCCACTGGTCGGACTACTCCTCTTCCCAACGACGACGCCCCTTCCTGGGCGGGTCGGACTTTTACCTCTCCCGGCGCTTCACTTCCGGGGTCAGCTCCTCCCCGCTTCTCCGTCGCTCGATGTGGCCACACGAGATCTTCCGGACAAATGCTGGTCTGCGGGGAAACAGGAGAAAAAGGTGCTTTTCTTCCCGTGCTTCTGTCTCGTGGGTATCTGTCCCTGACATGAGTGTCCCCTGTTCTGAGGGTTTCTGGTCCTTGTAGTGGGAAAGGGAAAGAAGTCGACCTCTTGGGGCTCACCCTCTCACATCCCCTTCCCCTTGCTGTCCTACTACTACGGGGGTTATCTTGGGGATATCTTGATAGGAAGTCCGCATTAACTTGTTCAGCCCCCTTTCGGTGGCAGGTGTGAAAACGATAGGGTTGTAAGGCCAGAGACCACCTCAACACTCGTTCATTGTTTCCCTTGTTTCGGGCCATCCATTCTAAAGGGGCATGATCTGTAAAAAGAGTAAATTCCCTGCCTTCTAGGTAGTATCGTAAAGTCTCTATGGCCCATTTTATCGCTAACGCCTCCTTCTCAATCACTGCATAGTTTTGCTCTCTCTGAAACAATTTCCTGCTAATATACAATATAGGTTTCTCCTCTCCCTGGTTGGTCACTTGAGACAATACAGCCCCTATGCGTGTGCTGATGCATCGGTTTGGAGAATCAATGGTAATGAGAAGTCGGGACTGACTAATACCGATTCTGATGTCAGAGTCTTTTTAAGAGCATCGCCTTGCTTCCGTGTTTACTGGTTTTTTCAACAAATCGGTAAGAGGAGCCGCGGTTTGGGAAAACTGGGGTATAAATCTTCGGTAATAACCGAGTAACCCTAAAAAGGCTCGAAGGTCCCTTTTTGTTTGGGGAAATGGGATCTGTGAAATGGCGGTTATTTTAGATTTTTGTGGTTGTATGACTCCTTCACCTAACAAGTATCCTAAGTACTGTACAGTCTGGGCGGCCAGGTGGCTCTTGGCTGGGTTGATTTTAAGACCATGTTGTCCCAAAGATCCTATCACTAATGATAAATGGGACAAGTGTTGATTCCAATCATCACTGTATATTACAATGTCGTCTATGTATGCTCCGGCATCGTTTTCATGTGGTTTCAAAATTTGATTCATGGCCCTTTGGAACGTAGCCGGAGCCCCATGTAATCCAAAGGGTAAGACCTTGAAGTGGTACAACCCATCAGGGGTGGAAAAGGCGGTTTTCTCTTTATCTTGTTCTCTCAGAGGTATTTGCCAGTATCCCTTACAGAGATCTAGGGTGCTGATGTATTTGGCTTTCCCTATTCTTTCCACCATTTCATCTATTCTGGGGAGGGGGTACGTGTCGAATTCGGAGATTTTATTTACTTCTCGAAAGTCAATGCAAAACCGTACCGAACCATCCGGTTTCGGTACCAGTACTATCGGCGAATTCCACTCGCTATTGGAGGGTTCTATGATATTCATCTGTAGCATTTTTGCTATTTCCTCTCGGATGGTTTTCCGGCGGGCTTCTGGTATTCTATAGGGTTTGAGACGTACCCGTTTTCCCGGGATCGTCCTAATGGCGTGTTCCACCATGGATGTTAGGCCAAGAGTTACGGAGAAGATGTCGCTAAGAGGCATGAGGACGTCTATCAACTGTTTTTGTAAACTGGGAGAAAGGGTCGGATCCATACACTGCGCAAACAGAGGGATTGCACCGTCCGTCTCGGCAACAAGTGTCGGCAAAGGCCCCTCCCATTTTTTAAATAAATTAATATGGTATATCTGGGAGGTACCCCTGGCCGGATCTGTGATGACCCGGTAGGTGACAGGTGTGACCCTCTCTGATATGATATAAGGACCTTGCCACTGTCCCAACAGTTTGTGTTCTGATGATGCCATCATGAGGAGGACATGATCACCTACCTCAAAGGTTCTTTCTTTGGTCTTTTTGTCGTACTGCACTTTTTGTGCTGTTTGTGCCTCCTCTAAATTGGCGCGAACTATAGCCCTGATTTGTCCTAAGTGTGTTTTAAGATTGGATACATATTCGATTAGGGGCTTAGAATTGTCAGGCTCAGTTTCCCATTTCTCCTGAGCCATCTCTAGGAGTGTCCTGGGTTGACGACCGAACAATAACTCAAAGGGGGAAAAGCCAGTACTCTTCTGTACCTTACATCTTATGGCGAATAGAGCCAGGGGTAACATGTCTTCCCATTTTCTGGTCTCTAGGGCTAGAAGCTTCTTGAGGGTGCTTTTTAGCGTGGCGTTATACCGCTCCACCAGCCCATCTGTTTGGGGGTGATAGGCAGCGGTTCGGATTTGATGGATCCCCAACTGGGCACATACCTGCTTCATAACCTTAGAAATGAAAGGAGTCCCCTGATCCGTAATGATCTCCTTTGGGAACCCTACCCTTGAAAATACCGTTATCATGGCCTTGGCTATGTTGGTGGTATCCGGTCGACGTAAGGCTACTGCTTCAGGATACCTAGTAGCGTAGTCTACTATAACTAAGACATACCTGCACCCACCGCGGGAGGGAAGGAGGGGGCATATAATGTCCATCCTTATTCGGCTAAAGGGTACCTCTATAATGGGAAGAGGACGGAGAGGTACAGGCTGTGGTCTATATCTGCTATTGGTCTGGCAAACTGGGCATTCCTGACAGTATCGCTTTACTTGTTGGTAGATGCCCGGCCAATAGAACCTTTCTGTTATCTGTTTTTCCGTCTTTTCTGTCCCAAAATGACCCCCTAGTAAATGACTGTGGGCCAGAAATAACACTTTTTCTCTAAAGAGTATTGGAATCAATAACTGGGGTGTCTGGGTGGGGTTGCCCTTCCGATACAGTAATCCGTTTCTAATGAAGAAATAGGGACCTACATGTAGGGGATCTTCCTGATTATGGGCAACATTCCAGCCTTCTTGTAGCGTTGCGTACTCTCTTTGGGCAGCACGGAAATTCCTATCCGTCTCCCAGGGGTTTTCGTCGGATGTGACCTGCAAGACTACCGGGGTTCTTTGTTTTTCTGCTGTTCGTTGTCTCCTACGCTTCCGCGGTTTGGACTCCGGCCATTCTTTGTTTTCTTCTCCAGAAAAGGGGGCCTTAATCCACCAGTCCTCTTCTTCCTTGGTCGTTTGTTTTAGCAATCGGGTTAGATTCGGGTAGTCATTCCCAAGAATGACCGGTTCCGGTAAATTAAGGATGAGTCCCACTGTCAAGGAGGTACCGGGGTCATTCGTATGTTGGATCTGGACCTTCGTGGTGGGATACTGTTTAGTGTCACCATGTACGCACCGAATTGCTACGACCCCATCAACAGGACCAATCCAGGGTTCTATATCTCGTGGCCTGATAAAGCTTTGTCGACATCCAGTGTCGGCCAGAGCCATGGTGGGTTGTCCGTTCACGGTCACTTTACAGTGATAAGGGGGAAGCTTCTTCTCCCCCGCGGAACAGTAGTAATTGCGTGCCATCCCTATTTCCATGGGTTCCTCCTTCTGGGGGCAAAAGCGTGCGATATGTCCCATACCGCCACACTGGTAACACTGAGGTCCAGGGGTGGGAGGTCTGGGCACGGGTAGTCCCGGAGGTCCAGGAATGATGGTCACTGGTTTAGTCTTCTTGTTCATGGGAACCCGAGGTCGCTGTGTTCCAGAACTTCCCCCTTTCCAGGACGGATCATCTTTTCCTCTCTGTATGTCTTGGGCACGGCTGTACGCGCTGGTTATTTCCACCGCTGTTTCCAGGGTAAGGTGGGCTTGTTGTCTTACCCATCGCTGTATGGGAGGATGTAGGGACGTTAAATACTGTTCGAGGTATATCTTGGACATGATGCCATCCTTATCCGTTGTGGCGGGCTTCAGCCAGCTATCGGTCATGTCCTTCACTCGATAGTATAATGCCCGGGGAGTCTCTTGGGGACCCTCTTTTATTTGGCGGAGTTTGATCCGATAGGACTCGTCGTCAGTCCCAAGCCTTTCTAGAATGCAACGTTTAATCTCCGAGTAAGGGACCATTCCTTGTATAGTTGCCGCTTGAAAAGCAGTTTGGAGGTCTCCAGATAACAGGGGTCCCAAATATTGTCCCCACTTGTCAGCTGGCCAGGAGGCCGCTGTGGCTATCCATTCAAAATTGTTAAAGAAAAAATCCGGGTCTTCTCCGCTAACATATTTTTGTAAAACCATGGACGGTAGGGAGGTGGGACCGCGTTGCTGACCCAGGGCCTCAGTGAGTTTGTCCATGGCTGTCCCGTGGGCCTGTCCTTGCCCCACCAGTACCTTCTGCATCTTGTCCCGATCTTCTTCGACTACAGTAAGAAACCGTTCCATCATTTTACCCAAATGTTCTTGATTTTCCGCCATCTTGACTAATGCGGCCTCTATGTCTCCGCTTGATCCCACTTCTGACTCCACCTGTGGGAGACGGGGTCGGATATACAGACGTGGAGGCTTTATATATTGTCTAACAGAAGTGGTTTTATTGTCAGGTAGCACAAACGGGGTAGTCAAGTTATCAGAGATGTCTTCTTCCTCTCGATTGGGATCCTCTTCGTGGGAAGGTGGTGGGGTGGTCTCGGTGACTTCGCCTATATGGCCTGTGGCCCCGTATAGAGGCTCCGCTCCGTCCGTCGTGGTGTCTTGACCGGAGGCTCAGAGGAGAGAAAAACAAACAATGGTGGCCGTTTGTGAGTTCTGGTTAAGTAGTACTATTGTTATGTTGTGCCGTCACCAACACCCGGTGCTTCTGGGTACTGTAGGGGTAAGTAGGGAAAACTGTGACACTAGACTAGTGAGGGGTACGAGGGATAGTGAGGTGAAACGGGAGCTAGGAAGATAGGCTCTGGGACGCAACGTAAAGCAATCAACAAAAGAGGTATTTTTAAAGAAACAACAAACTCATTCGCACACTGGTCACGGCTGACTATGCCAAGAGGGTGAGGTGTACATTACACTGATCTCCGTAGGTCAGGAAGTTCCTCCACCAGCCTCCCCCCTCCCGTTTCCTTCTTTAAGCACCCTCCACCCGCCACCCTTCTCTCGATCTTCCCCACTTGTCCCGTGGATATCGGTACTCACCGGCCCCGCCGCAACTCTCCGGAGTTGCGGCCGCTCCTCAGCAACCTCCGGAGGACTCCACCATTCCTCGGTCCAGGGGTCGTCTGCTTTGTCTTCCTCACTTCCGCTCGGATCGCCGTCGGCGTGTTCTTCCTCTTGTCGGGTGTTCCGTGACTCTCCGCTCGATTCCACTGGCTGGACTACTCCTCTTCCCAACGACGACGCCCCTTCCTGGGCGGGTCGGACTTTTACCTCTCCCGGCGCTTCACTTCCGGGGTCAGCTCCTCCCCGCTTCTCCGTCGCTCTATGTGGCCACACGAGATCTTCCGGAGAAATGCTGGTCTGCGGGGAAACAGGAGAAAAAGGTGCTTTTCTTCCCGTGCTTCTGTCTCGTGGGTATCTGTCCCTGACATGAGTGTCCCCTGTTCTGAGGGTTTCTGGTCCTTGTAGTGGGAAAGGGAAAGAAGTCGACTTCTCGGGGCTCACCCTCTCACACCCCCATTAGCTATCTTTTTAACATCGTCAACGATATTCATGACTGGCCCCTCCAGTTTCATAAGCCTATCCTCAATTGAAGTCAGTTTTTGGGCCAGTGGGTCTAATAAAACAGATGCCATCGTCTCTATCCTTTTCCAGAAATCCTCCTCCTGTGATGAGGGTGATGGGCTGTTTGCTACCGTTGAGTACGATGGGATAGTGAATCCCTGGCTAGTATCTCTAACGTTATTTCTTGTTTCCCGTCTCGTAATCCTTGGGCTATCTGCTTTAAAGTCTGGTTTCTGTGTGCCCCTCCCCTTCCTCTTCTTAGTGGGTGGCTCATGAGTGGTATTATGGTTTAAAACAGTTTGCCGCCCTTTATCTGTTACAGGAGGGCTGTTGCATGTGCTTAATGATACAGGGTGAGAGGTGGATGCTATTACAGTATTTGTCCTAGGTGTAGTCCGATGGAGAGTTTTGTTGTTGGGCTGCCGAGAAAGAGGAGCAGCAGCCTCCTGAGTTGTCTTAGATTGGGACGTCAGTGGCTCTAGTGACAACCTATGCTCTGTTAATTCTATCTCATGAATCAATGTAGATTCAACTCTCAATATAAATGCATCTAAAGTACCCACCACCCCATGCCCTGCGATGTATCTACGTTTACTCATTATCAATCCACTGCGCAGGTAAACATACAACACATAAAGTCTGCACAGGAATGTCTTTAAGAGGGTCTACAAATACCTCAAGTCCCAGTTCTTAGGGATGTGGCCCAGCCCATCCTCTGTCAGCCTCTGACGGGCTTGAACGGGCCCGCCCTTGGCCCGGGCTTTGCCCGGGCTCGCCCGCGCACTTCCCGCGCTGCGGGAGCCCGCTGCCGCCTTTGAAGCACCTCCTGGCGCCGACTGGGGACGCTGGTGGCCGTGCGCCATGAGTAGGATGCTGGGTAATGTGGTCCCTGCGTGGTGAAGGCAGTCCGGAATAGAAGATCAGCGCCGCAGCCCCAGGACCGGAAAAAGAAGCAGGTGAGACTGGTGCAGGTTTCAGCACAGGCAAGGCGGGACCCCCTGTCTCAAAATGGGGCTGGCGACTGCCACTAAGAGATTTTCCTCGGCAAAGACAGCTGAGGCTTCACCACTGAAAACTCTGTGGATCCCCCACCCCTGTATGGAGCGAGGAACCAGGAGTTGTCAGGGCAGGAGTGCATCCTTTTTATGGCGGTGCTCCCACTCCACAGACTCTAGATGACCATCCAAGAGACTTGTGATGAATGAAACAAGTTATCAGAAGTAAATGAATAGAATTAACATCCAAGGAGACAATTGTTATTAGCAGACTATTCTTACTGATGAGGACTTTGTAAATAAAACTTCCATGTCCACTTGTGGTATGGGACACCAGATGTCAGTTTTGAAGTGCCGGACACCACACAGAACAAAATGCAGTTCAACCATTGCCCAAATTAGGAGCTTGGGCTAATGACAAATGAAACAGTACCATGTGACAAAAAATACATCAAAAGTAACGGAGGCAAGGTCATTGAATTAAATGCTGTATTTCCAGAGACACTATCCTCACTGGAATCTGATTCCAGAACGTTTTGACTGATGCTTCTTCTGAATGTAATATTGTGGGTGAAGGCATTGCCAAGTACAAGCTCTGAGAAAGCCCCCTAGAGATGTAATCTCACTGGGGCGAAACATCTGTCGGCTGTAGCTGGGATAATTGTTAATATAGAAAATCTGTCTTGAGAGAAAAAAATCTAAATGAAAGGAACAAATTAGCATGGGAATGACATTTCATTCGAAGTTACGACATGTATCACTTTATATATTTGTTTTGTGAACGGAGTGCTTTTTATAAATTGAGAATACTGTGGCAACTACTCAACTTCTATTGGTCCGGGACCAAGAACAGAATGTTTCAATTAATCATATGAACTGTGAGACTCCATCTATGAACAAACATACTTAGCAAAGCCAAGCAAAACGATAGAGGAGTGGATAATGAATACAAAAACATGAGTCTTTACACAAATAGAAAGAGAAAATTGAGAGTGTGAAACAAAGAAATTGAAACTAGGAGGAATTATACTAGTACCATGTGTTACATAAACAATGTCAAATGCAGACAATTTTTTCAGTCTATTATCGTCATTAATGACATAATTACACGGTTGTTACACCCTATTGTAAAACTCAGTAATGCACAAATCATGCA
Source organism: Triturus cristatus (assembly GCF_964204655.1). Lineage (NCBI taxonomy): Eukaryota > Metazoa > Chordata > Amphibia > Caudata > Salamandridae > Triturus > Triturus cristatus. Next base: position 113,909,087 of record NC_140595.1, read on the forward strand.
AACCGTACATGCACACAGATATTGTACCACTTTTGAGAAACATGCTGACAGGTAATGGATTGGCAGAGATACGGTTGTAGAAAAGATCGCTGGTTTTGGAGTTGTTACTCTTTGATTTTCCAGTAGTTGTGTTGACCCAGATACCGGTGTGGTTCCAGGATGTTGTGGGTTCGCCTTTACGGTAAGTGGGATGAGCAGTGCTTTAAATGGGCCGGTACTCACCGGTACTGATTACCGGCACTTCTCAATTTTCTCCCCTAGAGTACCGGAACTTCTCCTTGTGTCAAGAGAGTACCGGTACTCCTAGAGGCATGTTGGGGGTCAGACTCTGGGGTGTGGGATTTCATGCAGCGCAGGTGCTGCTGAATACATTCAGAGGGAGCGTGTCTGTGAGGTGCTCTGACAGTCAATAGTGGGTGTATTCCTGCGCTCGGTTGCTGCTGCTGACTTAAACTCTTAAGTGACAGCGTGACAGGAGTAAGGAGATGTGGCCTGTCGGACAGAGCTCCTCACTTTGGAACATTTGCGCTGCCAGTTAGCGTGTAAAGGCTGCGGTGCTGGAATACACTCGCCACTGACTGTCAGAGCGCCCAACGCCTTTGGCCAATGTCGGCTCATGTGTACAGTGCGCAATTTGTTCTTTGTTTGCAGTTATATATTGCGCACACTTGGCAGGACGGTATTAAAGCACTTTAAATGAGAAGTGCAATTTCTACACCAAAGCATACTTTATTTTGTTTTTATGGCACAGGGAGCTGAAATCCAATCCTGTTATTCTGGGCAATCTCCCCGTGCCTTAAACACAAAAAAAGTATGTTTTCATGTAAAACTTCTGCTTGTCAAGTAATAAGCTTTAATGCCCTTTTACCAAGTTCGCACTATATAAAACTGCTAAAACACCAATTAGCCAAAGGGCACTAGGGGGCTTTTGCAGTGAATAAGAAAATGACGCTATTGTTAAATACCTGCCTCGAAGCCACGCCCCCAGGCACGCCCCTACCAGACCCTCAATCGATTTGGTGAGTACCGGCAATTTTCTTTTTCCATTTAAAGCACTGGGGATGAGAGAGAAGACACTACCACAAGCCTGTCTCTCTGTTTGGAATTTGCCAGACAAATTAAGGCTCACAAAATAACTTGACGTAAGAAATATTTGGAGAAAGAACCAAAAAGCAAGCAGAAATTATAATTATGGCTCCCGGTTTTATGGTATTTTTTTTTTTTTACATTTCCGTCTGTATTTATCCATATTTATTTTGGGTTTTGTGGAAAAATGAAGCTGAAATTAGTATATTCCCACATTTATTTCATCAATAAATATGCACTCATGCTTGAATCCCTGCCAGATTTCAATGCTGTGAACACCAGCTGAAGATAAATCAATGCACTTAAATGAAAATATGCACATTTCAATATCAACCTTGTGCATTTCTTATGGTATTAAAGCCTCTTTACTAAAACTCTTTTCTTTTTTATCCCCTTAACTATCAATTCACACAACTATTCTCCTGGCAGTCATGACAGACAGTATTTCGAATTACTCAAAACGCTACCCAATTTCCGTTTTTATCCACATTTAAAAACAAATACAGACAAGGAAAGAATTGTTTTCTGTCTGTACTTATCTGTAAAAATCTGTAAAAACGGAAAACAGGGAGCCTTAATTATAATAGATCCAAAATAATCTGCAACCAAATTTATATTGCCCAAGATATATCAAGGAGCGTTAATCCCCAAGGGGAAAATTCTACTGCTTGGGCAACGGTCCCCTCAGAAAGAAAGCGGTGGTGTTGTTGTCCATAACGACCTGCCCCACCACCAAAATTATTTTCAGAGCTCCTTCGCTCTGACCTAAGTAAGTGTATTTTAAAAGCACAAACATAGACCCCTAGGAAGGGGCCTCTCGGAGCTATAGAAACAGTCCTCAAACTTAACAAGCATTTACAATGCAACGGTCTCGGCATTGTTAAAGTTAGAGCTATTGGCATTGCTCATGACAATGCCGTTTCTTTAAATGTTTTAAAAACAAAAACAAACAAAAATAATGTCATGAGCAATGCCAATAGCTCTAACTTTACCAATGCCGAGACCATTGCATTGTAAATGCTCGTTTACCCAGCGAGCACCACGCCCTTCACGCTGTTGCTAGGAGGTAAATAAATGGGCAGTTCATGGGACCAGAGTTAGTTTGGTGGACAATGACGTGACTCAAGAATATAATGTAACACGTCGACACACCCTGTAGCGCCTTAGCAGCAGTCAACAGGCTACTGAGCCGGCAAGGTGCGACAATTCAACAACCCTGTCAGAGGGCGCATGATGAAACTTTCAGTAGCCTTGGCATTTTGGCTAATCAACGTCAATGTGGCCAGACCCTGCATATGTGAGCAATAAGAGATCTCGCACAGACTCAGCTGACGGTGAATAATCGACCGGTACATGGATTGCCCCCGTGTGTCCTTCTCCCAGATCCCCCACCGCTTCTTAATAAATGATGCCTGAAGGGCTTCTCTCTCGGCATCAGGTAGTTAGTTGATTCCAGTGCTGGATTAGGTGCAAACCAGATGTGCTAATACTAGACCCCAAAGTGCACCCAGTGGAGCTAGCATGCAAGCCCTTCTCGGGGAGTTTTTGGGGGATGATTGTGGCTAACACTACATTTTATGACGCCATTAAAAAAAATATTTTGGATGCAAGGCTAGGTCCGGATGCCGAGCTTGCCTGAATCCAGGTGTATTTTTTTTATTAGTTAAATAACGATACTCAGGGGTTGTTATTTATTGGGTGCAATAAGTAGCGCCTATAACGAGTTTCAGGAGGATACCATGCAAATTTTCGTGCTAAACACACCAAAATCCACGTTACAGTTAATACTATACATTTGTTACCTGCTAAATTGTGGCACATTTGACCTGCCTAAATTCAACAAAGGGGGAGATATTTAACACATCCGGAAATTACCCGATGCACTAAATATCAGCCACCTCCTAATTCTTAACTCCTCGCAAACTGAGGTTAAGACGCGGGTCGGAAACTCCGACCCACTTGTATTCGGGGCCTTCGTGTTTCAAAGGAACGAACTATGAAATAGTTCAGTACTTCATCGTCTGCCACAGCAGCCTGGAAACCTGTTTGTCTATAGCAGACACTCTTGCAGGTGGCTGTGGGAAAAGTGGGCCTTCCACAAAATATTGTTCGTACAGTAGGCGACTATTCTTTCTTTCTTATGTGCTTTTCCCTTATATAAAAATCACATACCAAGATAGAGTACAAAAAAAAAAATCCAGGGCATAATACCCCGGCTGATTGTGTGCCCTTTAATATCCAGTTAGCCTTTTGTGCCAGGAAATTAAACATCCGAATTGATGCCATTGTATGCCAAGGTGGTGCCATGATACTTACGCAAAAGTGATGTGAGCGCAGTATTCAATTCTCACTAGTCCTTCTTTCACACTCTGAAGCTTCACGAGAGCCCTGTAGGCCTGATACCTTCTAAGGAGCACGGGCCTGCCAGGTCACCTCAGAACAGCGCGCTGGGTTCAGAATTGTGGGCAGGCCTTGTGCATCACATGCTCCACTGGAGGGCCCCAGAAACCGAAGCCTTCAGGAAGTGGTGCGCATGTCTCTCAGCTGGGCCAGCCTGAGCTGTTCCTGGACCCGGTACTCTTGACAGATGGGTTGGCTCAGAACACTCTGGCCCTGCACATTCCACAGACAGGAGCAAGAATGGTTCTATGGCACGATGTTGCTCTCCTGCATCCAGGGTCAATAGATTGGTCTGGTGCATGATTTGATGCAACGAGAGGCATCTTGTGGCGTGGCCGTCTTTTCATCGCAAATTCAGCCCCACAATTAGCATTTGAGGCTGGAGGAGGGTATGGCAATAACTGCAATCAGCCATCTGTCATCTTTCCACTTGGCATCCATGACTGTCTGCTCTCAGACACACATTCAGCAGTGTGTAGCTGCGTTCGCTGCAACTTACACTCGTGACACACATGCACAGATGTGCACGGCGCTCTGCTCGAACAGGTTGAGCCTGGGTGTTTTTACCTGGTATTCTGGTCCAGATTTAACTCTCCAACAAAATGCGATGGATGAGGCAAGTGTTTGGAAAGTTCATTCTGAAGGGGTCTCTCTACACAAATAATTACGGTACAAGTGAGACTTGGACCCTGTAGACGATGCGGTTTATTCTGCACCTGAAAGAAACCTTTCCCCAAAATCAAATCAAACGTGAACGGGGTTGCTAGCATGTGAACGTGCTTAGGGTGGCTCAAGAGGTCACGGAGTGCGGGCGCAGCTGGAAGGAACGAGCGCATCAGATGAGGGATGCGGTCGGCACGGAGGACATTTAACTATGCGTTGGAGATCCGTGTCCATATCAGGGCTAGCTGCAAATGTGACGTGTACATCATCATGGTAGCCGATGGGGATAGCCGCACCAGGCCGAGCGCAACCGGGACCTGTGTCGCCTTCTTGGAATGCATTTGTTGCATGCGCTGTTCCGCGCACGTCATGAATTAACAAGTTTCCTTAGAGCGAGAGGACGATATGCGTACTTCCCAGCATGGCCGCATATAATCTATTGGAACCGACGAAAGAAAAGAGGAAGCTCACGTTTAAACGATCTATTGCGACTACAGAGACTCCGCGCATTTGTATATACTAACCCCCCCTCCAAAAACAAGCCGAGGGCACCGGAAGACACCACCGCCTTTCTCCGAGGCTGATCAGAAATGCCTCGGAGAAACGCAGCGTCCTTTTCGGATTCGGGGGCGTGTTTTGGAGAATGAGACTTCTTGCAAAAAACACGCCCCCGATCCGAAAAGGACGGGGCCTGATCGGAGTGACGGGACCTCTTCTCCAATGGCTGGCCAGCATTGAAGAGGCCAGCCAATGGAGAACAGGGTAGAAGAGGGGCGGGTTCAAGCCCCTCTTCTCTAAAACATTAAATCTCTCGACTTCCGGTTCTGCCTTCGGCAGACCGGATGGTCCCGAGACCTAAAAACTTATCTTCGCAAAGGCAGATCAAAAAGACAGCTTTGAGGGCCTTCCTTAAGTTTAAGGGTAGATACTATGCACGGAACAAGCGGTATCCTATTGCATAATCTGTAGTCAAGCACTATTTTCCAATCCATTTAAATGGGGGGATCCAGTGCAGGAAAATAAAAAAGAGTTCTCTTTACCCAGTTCTGGATTACTAACAATAGCCAATAATAGGCATTCCGGAATGTTCCTTCTTTTGACAATGTCTGGGGAACTTTGAGAGCTATTGTGACGTCATTCACTCCATGGCCCCTTTAACTCTCCTGCATTTGGTGGCGGAGGACATGACTTGTGGCCCAGCTCAACCAGTCACCATCCCAAGCCCCTGATAGCCAAAAACCAGCAGCAGCCCGTGCAGTTAGGAGCGGTTGGACAGGGTTGGGGGGAATTCGACAGACAACCACGAGGGAAATTAAATAAATAATTCATTTTAACTCATCGTCGTCTGTCAATATCCCCCCCCCCCCACCCGGGCCCCACGGCTCTTACCTGCAGGGGCCTTGGCTGCCAAAGACTTAACCGTAGAGCCTTCTAAAGACCTGCTCGGTTCTGAAGAGCAACCCCTTACTTCTAGAGACCACCCAGTGTTTAATGTGTGCAGGTAGCTGCAGGTGGTGGGCACCAGCAGTCATTTTTGTGGACCAGGACTTGGGCCAGAGCAAGAGACTTAAAGGGTAAAAATAAGGATGGGAAATACACAAAAGCAGTGACGCAGGGAGAAAACAGGGGTGAAAAAGTACCTACCGGAGGAAGACAAGGAGACGTAAGAGTAGGGTGGTGGAAGAAAGGCACTCGATGGAATCAAGCCCAGGCACCCTTGCTACAGGGAAACAGCGCTTGTAGCGGTGTCCTAACATAAAATGTGGTCCTAACATAAACTTTGGGCTGCTGCATTCTTTATTTTTTTATTTTTATTTTTACAACCTAAGCACTGGGCCCCACCACCCACAACCTCGGAGTCAAGAGATACAATGGCCAATCAGTTGCACGTGCACCTTCCCTTTAATTATACCTATCGCGAGATCTGTTTGTCAAGTCTGGTTGATTCCCCTGCACCTCACAGCACTCCACTTCCGGCTGTGAGATTTGTTGCTATTTGAGCTGTACGCTAATTACTTTTTTGAGCAGAGTTATGAAACTTGCAAGAGTGAGCGGGGAAACATGTTAGTTCTTATATGGATGAAAAGAATAAATGAGCAGGTTGCTAATCCAACAAAAAAGAGTGTTATCTTGAGCCGGCAGGCGGGAACGAGACGGCACTAGTCCTATGTTGTATTTCTTCTACGGGCCATCATCAGATCGACAACAAAGCCGTCGTGAGGTTGTTCACAGCTTCACTAAACCCCCTCTATGGCGCGAAGTGCGATTTCAAAAGAGCAGGTTTTCAAACTCAGGTTCTATTAAAAAAAAAAGCTCCTTTTGTGATTTAAATCCATCCTTTCGTTAGTTTTTTTGCTGGTGGTGGTCTTTGGTGGGGAGAGGGGTAGCCTCTTAGTTCTCAGGAGGCTTTGCAGGCAGCATTAGAGTCCCAAACATTGGCTCTGGTGCACAGTCCAGTTAAGTTCATTATTTTTATTCGAAAGTCAGAGACAATCATAAGGTGCATACGAAATACAATCATATGAAAACCAATTTAAAAAGCATAGGCTTACGAAAAGACCCCCGTACACCTAGGGAGCCGGGAGTTATTTACTACATTTTTGTTGGGGAACACGTGTTGCAAAGCATTGCATCGATTTGCGGAATATAATAAAAACCTGTGAGCTCATGATAATACAACACAGCACCATACGAGTGCCCGTGCAACCCTAGGTAATGCTAGGCCTCACTCTCCATGTCAAGTCCTAGGCATTCTTTTGCAAACCATAGCTAAATTGATCTCAGGTGTGCTAGTCCAGTGGGTTCCATTGAAGCAAAGACCACAAGTCCCAGAATGCACGATTTTGTTCAACGAAAATCCAGAACGGAGTTCTCCTGACATGAAGCGATGTGACAACCATAAATATACCTTCAACATTGTAAGTTGTAGCCACATGGCATATATGTCCGAGTGTGTAGGCACCCTGACATGAAGATTGGATTTGGGGAGAGGATGTAGCCTTACGGCTAGAGCGGTCGACCTCGAAGCTGGGGAACCGTGTTTGAGTCTCGGCAACAACGCTCAACATCCTGTGATTCTGGGCAAATCACTTAATCTCCCCCTGCCTAACAAACATTAATGTGTCCTTCTGGAACGAAACTGGTGCTCGTGTAAAGCGCTCTGATACCCGATGTCTCAGCTCTAGTTTGCGCTATATAAAACTCTAAAAAGAAAAAATATATATAAATATATAAGGCCTGATTTCAAGTGTATATTACAATCAGTGTGCAAACATCTGTTTATGCAGGGGTTGCAATTACAGGTGGTGGGATGTTTATTGCACTTGTTAATTACAATGAGTGATAAGTCTCGCACCTGTTAATTACGAGGTCTGATAAGGGTCGCACCATTCGGTAAATTTCAGCTGACTAAATGTGCCAGATAATAATGAGGAGGGCAGAGGCCATCATTTACCCCGATTGTTATGCGTTAAACACCAAAATCTGCATGCTATTCCCAAAAACTCAAAATATTAGATCATTATCGCATTCTATTAATTCCAAACACCTCAGTGTCAGGTTTTTTCAGAAGTGATAATTATCACAACCACCACGGCCTATTTGTAATCAGGCTCATACTGTAATGTCAAATATGATGTTCCTAAAAGCAGGTACTGTTGATTGGCTGGTAAGGTTGGGGAGGAGTCAGTTGCATAAAAAACATTGTTACATGTGACAAGACTCTGCCCCAGCCCCCTAGGCCTTTGAGAGCGCAAGCCAGTTATACAAGTCGTTTGGACTATATGGTGCAACATAAGACCTTACAAAGTAAGAGAGTTACCCCAGTTAGGCCAGAAGGGACCGGGTGGGAAAGTTATACAACAACATGTCCCTCTGTGCTTCAATTCTAAAACAGACACAATCTAATAATATCCACTGAACCAAAACCTTCTCAAAGCGTCACTATCTGACAAATAAAATATGTTCTGTATCAATTTATTATATAAAATTTTCATTAAAAACATTTACATGAAAAACATGGTTGTTTATAAAAACTCCTAGGAATAAAATCACCTTGACAATATTCTAATATTGAATGATACACAATCTCATCAAATGTTGACACATCTGTGTCTCGTGTTACATTCAAAAGTTGTTTATACACTTATACAATTATACAAAGTAAAAACAGAAATTCAAATTGCATATAACAAGTGTCATATTGTTTTTCATGTAAAGGTTTTTAATGAAAATGTTATAAAATAAATTGATACAGAACATATTTTATTCGTCATATAGTGACTTTTTGAGAAGGTTTTGGTTCAGTGGATACTATTAGATTGTGTCTGTTTTAGAATTGAAGCACAGAGGGACATTTTGTTGTGCATCATAAGACCTGCCAACATACACTGTTTTGTGTTCCTGGACTGTCGTCGGGGGAAGGCCAGATGCCTCCGTTGCAGGGTCTCGGAGATACAGTACCACCAATGGCGATGTGCCCCAAGTAGGCCCCTGGAGGGGTCCCTGTGGAGATACACCTTTACGCCCTCCTCTCTCCGTCCCCCCCAATCGCCCATTCGCCGACACGTGTCGACACACTGTGTTGGCAAAGAGCTCCTGATTGTCATCTATTGCTCCGCGTCCTGCTGCCTCTAAGCAGCATTAGCCAAAGGGATTTGTTGATTGTTGGTTTGTTCTCAGTTTCTAACAGGCACTTTGATTACTTCCCAGTTGGATTAGATGCAATATGTTGCCAGAGGCTTATCTTAATTGTCTCAAGTGCCACATTTTTCTGTTTTCCTTATATGATATGCTTGTAGACTACTGTCTACTTTACAAAATAGGCCATGTTTGAGTACTCGCTATTGGATGATACCTTTAGTTGCATTTTCTTTACTGTATGATGTATCAAATATAAATGCCACTAATGATATATATAAAAAAATACTCCAGTATCACCAAGGGGGCATCCCTTTTATTTCACCAGGAATTTCCTGCACTCCTGGCTCCTGTAACACTTCCAATTGCGGCTGGCACAGGGAAGCTTCAAGTGAGTGGGAAAGACAGAGAGGGGGGAGGTAGAGAGAAAGGGATCCCACAGGGAGAAAGGACAGAGTGGGGAGAAAGCAGATGGAAGGATGGAAAGAGAGAGATTGTGCGAGGAGACGAAGGTAGTGGGGCTGGTTTGAGCATTTTTGCCAGAGCTGCTGTTGGTTCCAGAGTCTGAGCTCGCTTATTGTACCACACTCTTTGCACAAGCCCTGCTTCCTCCTGGAGTGAATCAATGTCCAGCTGAGCAGCTCTCAGTGGAAATCAAGCTTTCTTTGCATAGTGTATCATTCCCATGGGTTAATTCATCTTAACCCGGGCCCTAGACAGAAAGGAGGTCAGTAAAACAAGTAAGTTTGGGCAAATACTGCCGACGCAATAAGCCTGATATCCGCATCCACGGTCACAGCTTTACTTCTGCATCCACTGGCCTAGAATTACTAAGGGTTGCGCGGGGCGGCTCTGCACTGCGCCCATGGCAGGGGCGCAACGTAAAATGATGGGCCCCCTGAAAAATAGTCCGAGTCTCCCACGTCTCACAAACATTCATAGGCTTAGGGTGGAATGGGGCCCCTCTTAAGGGTATGGGGGGCCATGAAGAGTTAGGGGCACCCCAGGGGGCTTGTGTTACACCCATGGACTTTTTTTTTTTAAACAATATATTTTATTGGTTTTACATGGTATATACCGACACGTGTCCCGGTGGATGCATTGTGAAGAATATAGATAACACCATATACATCTGATTGTGATTGCTGAAAAACTCTCAAACATAACAATAACAACATTGTGCAGTTCCTTTCGAATCCCACCAAATTATAATCGAACCAATGTATATGTAGCTGGAAGCGTTTAAATGAAACTCCCAGCTGTATGGAGACCAATCTCATCAAGGGGACATAGTCTTTCAAGGGTCGGGCGTGATGAGGTGGGGTAATTCTATGCCCCTTTAATCCGCCCACCGCAGCCATATTTTCTTATGCTTTTGGGGACATCCCCGAGCCTGAAACACAGCTATCTCTGCATTCATACATTAATCTATGGCATTTTTCCATCTGCCAATCTTTGGAGGAGACACACTTTTACACTGCTGGACGATATCCCTTTAAGCAATGGTGGCGGGTAAAAACAATAAGTGTTGTTTGAATCGGTTACCCCCAGTGCTATCGGTGCTATATAGTAATAATAACTTCGGCTCGAGAGGGGGATCCCACGACAGCACTTCCCTCAGGCAAGCCACTACCTTCCGCCAAAATGGTTGCAGTGAGGTACAGCCCCAGACAGTATGCATGAAGGTCCCCTCTCCTATCCCACATCTCAAACATACAGGGGACTGGATGGCACCCATCTTCCAGAGTCTGAATCGAGTATAATATATATGGTGCAAATATTTAAACTGTATCAGTCGGTATCGTGTTGAGATTGCCGCACCTCGGGGCTAGCCAAGGCTTCCGCCCAATCTTCGTCAGTTAAGTCTGGGATGTCCTCCTCCCAAGCTGTTCTTATCTTATGTAATGTGGTATGATTGTGCGTTGTCAGGGTTTGATATATCTGGCGGATCTTGTGAGCACCTATGTGACCCATCAGTAGGCGTCCTTCTAGGAAATGGAATGCAGGCAAGGTATCGGTCTGTCGCAGTATGGGGGTGAGTGCATGCCAAAGTTGGAGGTATTTATAGAATAGCATCTTTTGTAATATATACTCTGTCTGGAGCTGCTGAAATATGCCTCGCACTACATCTCCCGGGGTGGATATTCCCACCATGTCCCTCCGTCGGAATCCCGCCAGTGATGTTACCGAACGCAACAGTGTACCGTACCCCAGCATGGTCGTCTGGGTCAGGCGGCCGTGCCATCCCATCTGTCGGACCATAGCCCGCCATAGTCGGATGACAGTGCTGCTGGCGGGGGGTAGGAAATCCAAGGTCTGCGCACTATATAGGAGTTGAAGCAGTGGAATATTCTCCATTGCCATATGATCCAATGCATATGCTGGGTCCGATGGTGGATTGTACCACTATTCATTGACCACTTGCAGATGGGAGGCCGCGTAGTAGGCATAAATGTCCACTGCCGCTATACTGCCGCAATAGGTTGACTGCGTGCAAGTGCTCAGTGCCACTCGCACAGCCCCATCATGCCAGAGAAATTTAATATGTACGGCATTCTCCTGAGTAAGCCAAGCCTGCGGTATGGCATATGGGAAATTCTGCAGCCTATTCTAGGTAGGGAAATCATTTTAAAAATTGCTGATCTCCCGTATAATGAGAGCGTAAGAGAGGACCAAACCGCTGTCTCATCTTTAAGGCTTTTAATGAGAGGATTAATGTTACGAGCCCACGAGGTTTGTGAGCAGGGCGACAATAGGATGCCTAGGTACTTAAAGCCAGTGGTAGCGCGTGACAACTGCTCTGGCCACCTTTCATGGCCCTGGTGTCCGAACACTGGGAATAGTACAGACTTAGTGGGGTTCGTGTAGAGCCCGGTGGTTTTACCAAAAACACGCAGACTCTGTAGAATGCGGGGCCCTGAAAACCACGGGTCTGTCATAAAGAATAGGACGTCGTCCACATACAGTGCAATGCGGTCAGATCGAGATGTAGCCCAGTCAAATCCCCTGAGCACCGGGTCACCACGTACCCACACCGCCAGAGGTTCCACGGCGAGGGCGATCAATAATGGCGATAAGGGGCAGGACTGCCGCGTACCACGATATATTGGGAATGGGGCAAAGCGATGTCCAGTGACTCAAATCGAGGCGGATAGCGCTGCATAGAGTAGGCGCACATAGGTTAGGAAGCGTGGGCCGAAGTTAATGGCTTCTAAGAGTCGAAAAAGGTATGTCCAGCTGAGAGTCAAATGCCATGTCTGTGAGCAGTATAGCTGCAGGCCATGGACCTTTTTAATCGTAAGTAAATTGACTCAGTGCTCTGCAGCCTTTTGTATGCTTTATGGCACTTTACGCCAGCACAAACTATTAGTAAATGACCCTATATTGTGCCCTTTCCTAAAGGACATGCTTGTAAGCATAAGTGCTAACTGTGGCGTGGTGCACCCTAGTGAAATGTAAATTATCCTATGAGTATTCTCCCAGGTTCGCTTTCCTGGTCTCACCATCTTAAAAAAAAGGCCTTCTTAGAAAGATAGGTTTACTTTTCTTGGCTGCGGATGGTGTAAACATGTATTTGGATGGTCTGAGGTTACATTAGGATAGCTTGGGCTTGCCTGCCAATGCCGGCCATACCTGGTAGCACGTCTTGTGTCAAGAAGCATCCTTACTTCTTTGTTCATATTATATACCGAGACCGAGCAACATGGCTGATGCCCGGTGGAGCTGTTTAAGCAGCTATAGAGGAGTTTGACTCTGGTTCACCCTCTCGGCCGTCACCTATCCAGCCGGACATTGGACATAGTGTTTCCCCGTCTCCCCGTTGTGTTTCCTTCCCTCCCCCACCTCCTTCCTCCGTGATCCTGTGGCTACCTCCCCTTTCCAGCCCTGTGTGGAGCCATGGAGTCAGCTACCTTTATGGTTTTTTCGATTGATTTTTGTATATCCCGCCATTTTGGGATAATGCTATCGGCTCCCGTGGGTTCTCCATCTTGGTGGTTTCGACCGATCCTCATTGCTGCTGGACTACTCCTTGTTCGCCTGACTGACCTTTTCCTCTAGTCTCCCCCACTTAGGCCTCCCACACCCCTCTCATCGTATACTTTTACTGATACACGGGATGTTTTTGGATCGTTGGTCCCCAGCCGGTTTGTCTGTCTCTCACTTTGACTGCTTTGTCCCTCTGAAGTACTCTACCCCTTGCCGGTCTGCCTGACACTATCTGCATTCCTTACCCCTTTTACCATTCCCCCTCTACCTTCCATTCCCCATTAGACGTGTGTCTTGGCTATGCTATGCGTTAATATCTCTTGTTATTGTGTAATCACTGTTTTTCTCTTAGGTTTTTTCTTGGCTCTTGTAACCGATGTAATTTAGTAACCTGTAACTCGCTGATCCTCATGTAAAGCGCTCTGATACCTCTGGGTCTAGCCAGCGCTATAGAAAACTCTGCAAATAAATGAAATAAATAAATATAGATTTCCTGTCTGACAATCACAACTTGACTGAATTAAAAGCCCCGCTCTGCCCCTGACTTGGCATTGCAACTCCTTCTGTAGTCCAAATGATTCTGAGATTGCCACCTCTGACCGGCCTCTGATTGGCCGTATGAGGATGTTTATGTTGGAGGGCCGGTGAAGATGTTTATGTTGGAGGGCCGGTAAAGATGCTGATGATGGAGGCCTGGTGAAAATGTTAATGTTGGAGGGCTGGTGAAGATTCTTATGTTGGAGGGCTTGGGGAAGATGCTGATGCTGGAGGGCTGGTAAAGATGCTGATGATGGAGGGCGGTGAAGATGCTTATGTTGGAGGGCTGGGGAAGATGCTGATGTTGGAGGGCTGGGGAAGATGCTGACGATGAAGGGCTGGGGAAGATGCTTATGATGGAGGGCCGGTGAAGATGCTTGTGATGCAGGGCTGATGAAGATGCTTATGATGGAGGGCTGGTGAAGATGTTTATAATGAAGGGCTGGTGAAGGTGCTTAGGTTTATCATTCTTGAATTGTGCCCACTGCAGAGCTCAATTGCTTCTTAGTGCTTTACAATGGAATTGCTATACATAGAAAACAGGCTACCTTTGATTAGTGCCAAGTTGTTCGGTTAGGCTGGGTGCATCTGGTGTTGACCATGTACAGTTGGCATTGACGAGGAAAGGAACACCAGCAGACGGGTCAGGTTAGGTTTGCACAGTGGTCAGGACCCTGCCCCTCTGTAGCCATGGCTGAGCATTCATGGTTATCATTAGCGACTTCGGTAGACATTTGTAAAGAATCAGCAAAATTAGGCAGCATTTACTGTGGAAGAGCGTGTTGGGTACAAAGAGGTGTGTCTTTAAGTTAGTTCTGATTTTCTTCTTTAATTGGGCGTGGCTGCTTTTCCTGGGTGGATTGTTCCTGATGCATGGAACCTCTATTGAGAAGTATTGGGCACCCATATTTTCTGCATGTGGTTCTGGGGGACCAGGAGACATTTCTCTGCTGAGTAGAAGTTATATGCCGGGGTGTATTGTCCAATTTTTTCTTGTGGGTACTCGGTCCTTTTGGGAAAGTGTGCAATCAGCAGTTTGAATGCTCATAACTTACGGATAATCTTCAGTAGTCATCAGTGACCAGGAAATAGAAACGAGACAACCACAACAGTCTAAGAAGCAGAAATTGGACAAATAAGAGTAGACGATCACCAGTATGTTATCTTGGAATTACCAATGGGTCCCTTAACTCAGTCATTACATGTCAAGAGAAAGAAAAGATCAGAGGTGGTCCAAAAACATACTACAGAGGCAAACTTTAATGTAATGGAAATAGAGTGTTAACCATAAGCTTCCCTCGGTACAGAAACAGCACATGAAACACAAGAAACAATATCTAGTTACTGGGCCTGACATCCTTACTTGAGAACCAGGCATGTGATGCCCAAAGGCACCTCTTTAGAAGCAACCTAGGAGCAGCACTACCACATATGAAAAGATAACCAGAGAAACTACATGCCCTGCTTTAGCACTGAGTGCTTAACTCAAGGGGACGGGGGCACTGCGTTTAGCAATAACTTATAATTGGAAAGATGAGGGGCACTTTTGCCGGGTGGTAGTGAGAGAATCAGAGAAGGTGATCTAGGGGTGTGGGGGCGCCAAAAATCATTGTTGCACCGGGCGCCACAGCACTAAAGCCACCCCTGAGAGGAAGAGCCATGCAGTGGCGGATGGTGACATTTGAAAGTGGTGAGGTGTATAAGTTTGGGATGAGTGGCCTGTGGCGAGTGAGCGCCGCAAGCGAGCCCAACCATCAGAATGAGGGTTCAGGGGGTCGCCTCTGGGAAAATGTTGAAAATTAAGTGGGCAAATGGTGCATTTTCAGGCAAATGTGAGAAAGTAAGAAAGTTTATATAGCAATTGTGAAAGTGTAGACTGAAAATATTGAAACACATAAAAATGCTGGACAAAAAAGAAAAATGGCAGCAAGGGATAATTAACGCCGCACTACCCAACTGTACACTATATTTGAGAACACAAAGTCACTGTTGCCCACCTCCAAGGTCCACTGCCAATGAACCCCACCACTAAAATGCAAGAAGAAAGCACAGAGAGGCAACACAATATCTATCCGGACTCTTCAATAACGCTGGTCAATAGTAAACTGGAGTCTGGCGGCGGGATCGTGAGACACCGCGTCCTGCGAAATGTGCTCACGGTGCATTCTGCACTGAGAAGACGAACCTATGGATGTTGTACTTACCACAGTGAACATTCTATTGCTTATTCGGATTGGGTGACCAGGAAACGAAATTGATTGTCACAATCTGTGAATTAACTTCATCAATTTGATGAATCACCATCTACATACTTTTCAGAATACATTACAAAGTACAGAACAGTTTACTATTACCCTGAGGAAGCCCTATTCAGGGTGAAACGCGTTGGCTGCACTGCAGTACGCTTTTGTGATTCAAGCAACTATTAAAAGATTTGACCAGCGTTATTGAAGATTTCGGATAGATCTTTTTTGCTTAGCATTTGTGCTTCTTCACTTTTGTGTTGCCTCTCTGTGCTTTCTTCTTACATAAAAATGCTCCATATCTTACTAAATTACAATTGTTCAAAGGTTAGTGTAGTGTGTAAATTCAAATTGTACCTTGCAACAAGCAAGGCTTATAATTATCCTACCTGGACACAGTGTTGTCGCTGCACTGCATATGAAGCACTTCCAGCCCAAGCCCCAGCTTTCACTGATTCCACTGTCTCCACATCATCATTTTCCCTTTAGCTGAGACAGATTTGCCATCATATTTATTTATGCCATGATGTGCAAAAGGGTGGAAACGGGAAAACAAATGAGCACCAAGCAGAGATTTCCCTCCTTTGAAAGAAATGCCTCAAGTGCCACAGACTCTTATTTTTATTTTTAGTGCATAGCAATGCCGTAGGGGTGGGGAATGCTGGTGCCAATGCCATAGTGACAAATGGGCACTAAGAGTCTCTTTTCGATGAAGAGTCTAAAGAGCATCCCCCAACGGTAGTCTGCGTGTCGTCGACGGAAAGAAAGTTCCAAAAACTAAGGGCCAGTCTCCACTGCGAATCACACTGCATGGCTTATAATAAAGCTAGCTAAGCCATACAGTACAAAGCGCTTTGTGTCGGCTTTCATGCACTTGCGAGTACTGATATTGAGAGCAGGTTATGACTTATAAACATAATTTGGGTTTTGATTTAAAAAAAATTGTGCACAGCGGTGACAGCAAAATTACTACGTACGAAGAAGCAGCGGTGGAGGAGCGTCGCCCCACTGGCTCAGAGCCTGCAGCTGAAAAATAAAACAATATTTTACTATCAGTTTAATTTTCAGCTGCTGCCTCCGAGCCAGGGTATGCTGGGAAGGGTGGGGCCGGGCCATGGGAGGAGGGAGGAGGAGTGGTAGATGTGCACTTTAATGTGCGTATGTACATTTTGCCGGGCGTCTTACGCTGGCCAAACTGACATGCACACTTAGTTTTCTCCAACCCGGCTGTATTGCACAGTCGGGTTGGAGAAACAGCACAGACTCCCTGTGCTTCAGCGAGTGTTAATCCAGCCCGCTCAGGCCAATCCCCACGCTCAGCTGGGTTGGAGAAACAGCACAGACTCCCTGTGCTTCAGCGAGTGTTTATCCAGCCCGCTCAGGCCAATCCCCACGCTCAGCTGGGTTGGAGAAACAGCACAGACTCCCTGTGCTTCAGCGAGTATTAATCCAGCCCGCTCAGGCCAATCCCCACGCTCAGCTGGGTTGGAGAAACAGCACAGACTCCCTGTGCTTCAGCGAGTATTAATCCAGCCCGCTCAGGCCAATCCCCACGCTCAGCTGGGTTGGAGAAACAGCACAGACTCCCTGTGCTTCAGCGAGTGTTAATCCAGCCCACTCTGGCCAATCCCCACGCTGCTCTCATGCTTGAGAGCAATGCAGGAATTGGATGGGAAGTCCGTGATGCCAGGAACTGGAAGCAGAGGAGCGCGAGGGAGGCCGGCAGCACCAGGTAAGTGTTTTATTTATTTTGAACCCCTCCCGCCATTCGCTCCCCCACGCGATTCACACCGGCTCATTCTCCCCCTCTACACCCACCCACCGGCCTTTATCTGTATCGCCCACCACTGCGGCGAAGGCAGGTTCCTCAAACTCTTGTGGCAATTAAGGACACCCACTGTCTGCGTCAGTGGCGCATGGGTATATGATCTCTGAAATGCCTTCCTTGAGGCTAGGGCCAGGCCCGGACAACATCACTCACTCAGAGGCACTCGATTCTCTCTTGGAGTCTTCGACAAAGAGACTAAAGAGCACGCCCCACCGGCCCACCGGGAGTCTGCGTGCTGTTGGCAGAAAGTTCCAGAAACAGAAACCAAGGGTCAAAAATCACCACTGCCAAAGTGCCAATCACACTTCATGGCTTGGTATTTATAATAAAGCTTGCTTGCCAACTGCTATCAACCAGTGAGGGATCTCTACGAAAAACAGTACACTCAATTGAACTAGTGTCAATCAAAATCAACTCAGTCATGCAGGACTGAGGCTTGAGAGCGGACAACGAGGTCAGAAGGAATAAATACCTCTCCGACTCCACTGCTTCCCTTCACTTCCTTGTCGTGCGCCGTGTGTGCTGTACCTAACCTGACGACACACTGCCTGTGTGAACTGCAGCAACTGCAATGCCATAGTGGTGGCAAACGTGCTCAGTGCACGAAGAGTCACTTTGACGAAGACGAAGAGACTAACAGCACGCCCCAACGGCACAAACTAAGGGCCAATCACTGCATGACTTTATAATAAAGCCATACAGTGATTGGTCAATAGCTCAGTTGACCTGAACGGAACCTCCCACGCTGCCTTAGTGCACCAGAGGCCTGGTAACTGCACCTCTTCGAGCCAATCCAAACACCGCTCTTTTGCTTTTATGTTATCAACACTGCATGAGAGCAATGCCAGGATTGTCTTAGGCAGGCGAAGTTAGCGCCCATTAGGAAACCGGGAAGGGGGGGGGCTGCAGCTGTGATTCCCCCGGCTCACTAATTGAGCATGTGAGAGAGGCCTCTAGTGCGCATGTCGGGCTGGCCACAGAAAGGCTGCCATCCAACCTGACATGTGCAATTCTATTACAGGACCGGAGGCTTCGGATTATGCTTCTCTTTCTTATATTTGCTACTCACAGCAGCCAATGAACAACGTTTTGTATGCAAACAAAAACTACATTTCCCATGATGCTCGTCCATACATCACATCCTGTATAGCCCCATAAGAGCCACAGTGTCCCGTTTCTCCTCCTCTTTCTTTGCTGCTCACGCAGACAGTTAAGTGCTCAGAACGTTACGTTGTACATTATGTATTTTTTGACTGTTGTCTTATCTTTGATGATATTGCAGTTATGTTTGCGCTTATGTTGCGCTAGATGGAATATATGTTTTTCAACAACTGTGTGTTTGTGCTGGGGACGGTGCCATGTGTTGCTCGATTTAGCGCTCGCGGGCGCTATTGTTATCAGTTACCGACCCCTGATGGATTGCAGGCCCCGTTAGAGTCCCCAATTGGGGTAATGCGCTCCCGCTTGGAGCGGAGCTTGAATACTTGCACTGACGGCCGGTACGGCCTTCGGTTCACTCCCTGCTGGCCGCCGAATACCGCGCTGTTCACGCGCATGGCGGAGTTACTGTGGCCTATGATTCAGGTTTGAGACTGGTACTGTTACGGTTTCAGTTCCCGTTTATTCGGGTCATTTCGCGCCGCCATTCCCGATTTAGAAGCGGGTGTTGCGCGTTCCCCGCCAGGAGCGGGGAATCTTAATGTGGGCGGCCTGATGGGGCTTAAGGGTGCTCCCGCTGACTTGTAAGTGCCGCGCTGCTCTTGACGGCTTCAGTTCAGGTTCCCCTCGCGCTTCCAGCTTACAGCAGGTCCATGTAGCCTAGGGGCAAGGCTCTTGCCTCCAACCCCAGAGGTTCGGGGTTCGCACCCAGGGTTTCTGGGTTGTATTTTTGCGCAGGACTAGATTTATTTTACATTCTCATTGGAATTCCTTTTACAATTTAGGCGTCGTTTTTTGCAGATGCATGCTCAGTCTTGATACTGCACTGCCCGCCCGGGTTCAGATCCAGGTCGCTCCCGCTGGAGGGGAGATGGCGCACTGCTAATACCTGCGATTTAACTGATTGGGCCTCTGTTGATCCTCATGGAAGGACTTAGTACGGCTAAAGACAGTATTATAACGCTCCCTCAAGAGCTGAGATACAGCGCTGTTGGTGCAGCATTCAAAATGAGTCCCTGTGGGACAGTGATTAGGTCTAGATTATTACTTAACGGTTAGGTTTCAATGTTTATGATTTTTCTGCTTTAACTTTACTCCTGTCATTTTTCCATAGGGTTGCTCTGATTGTTGCGCGATTTCACGCTTTTTCCGCCAAAGGCTTTCCCTAGTAGCCGAGTGCGATTATGGAGTCATAACGCTCCGGTGTGCGTAACCCAATGGGGCTGCATTTGGGCAACTTGATTTACGCACGTCGCATGCGTCCCTGTTTTTCCTTCACAGGTTCACGGAGCCTCGTGCCCTACATGGGCAGGCTTCTTGTACGCCTTCCAGGCTGTAACAATTGGTTGGCCCTTGGAGTGCGCACACGCTCCTGAGAATTCACTATGACTCGGATGCCCATGGGGCTGGAATAATTTGACTACAGCTTTGCTGAGGAGCCGATACATTATTATTTTCACTTTGTGTGCACATGGTTGGCTCCCCCTCTACTCCTCCAGTACGCTGTGCTTGGCACTTCTAGGTTGAATACGGACACCCCATGACAAGCATGGGTGAGATATTTAAGGAGGATGTGATCTAGTCGAACGGAGCGCGCACGGCTCCCAAAATAATTATGTTGACGCTCAGGTTCTACACGCCCTTGAGTACGTCAACCGGGCCCCGGATGTACCAGCCCCTAGCTCGGGGACACAAAGCTTGATTGACGCCCATCATTCTTGAGTCATTTTTCCTTGGGCAGGTTTGTTTCTATATCATTCGACATGACAAACATTAGGGCACACGCGCGCGCTCGACGGGACTTAGATCAGGGGCGCAATAGTTATAGCTCGAGAACTGCGGCCGGATACACTGGTTACGGTAGAAGAGTCCCTCTTTTCTTGCTAGTTGTACGAGAGATTTCAGAAAGGGTTTCCCGGAGCTGCCAGGTTGCCAGGACAACCTCCGGGTCAGGGCCGGACGCAGGCAGCGATGGACAACTTGATGTCCTGACGGGGCTGACCCTGGCGACGGAACCCATCTGGGACAGCTTTGTTACGGGTCGCATCTAGGATATGTAGATATAGTTGACCTTTGATCACGCGCTCTGGACTTCGGTGGGTCTGTCGCGGGGCTGGTCCTTGTGGCCGTTTAGGGACCCTGTTTTAGCAATGGGTTTTCCCACCAGGTTCCACACACTTTTTCTACTATATGGCTTTCGGGAGAGCATTTCGTGGTCGTCAGTTTTTCCTTCCCGTCCTTGGCGGCTGCTCCAATGACGAACTTGAGGAGGACTTGTACAATCTCCCCAGCTTTCTATTTAGGTGATTGCTCCCTCACGGGAACAGGGCGACCTCCCATTCAGGTTTATAGGGGTAGGTATGTGCATACATATAGATATATATATGTGGGTTGCTCCTAGCACAGACATAGACTTTAGCCTCATCTTCCCGAGGTCAGTTTTCCTCGGCGGATTCCAATTTGTCCTCGGGGTTACAATTTGTGTTGGCCTTTTCGGCCATTCCCTTCGATACACTTGTAGCGCTTAGCTTAGATTTTTTCCAGGGTTATCTCCTTACTCATAGGTCAGTTTTGTTTTTACAAGCCCCTACTTGGGAGCTTCAATGGAGCCCATTCTGACGTTACCCATGCAGAGGGTTCCATTTCGGGCAGGTGCCGAAGTAGTAAGGCGTTTAGCATGGTCTGTCAAACTGTTTTTCTGCCCTCCAGTTTTTTGAGTCCTTTTTCCACATAGGTCTTTTGACACGTACTTCTCACACCAGGTAATATCTCGGGTGTGAGAGCCCTCGGCAAGACAAAGGGTACGAGGTCATGTTCCTAGCGGATTTGGTCACGGACTTTTGGCGTTCTGCCGGAAGTATTAGATTTAAGTCATTACGGAATAGAATCCGTAGCAACAGGGCGCAGTGGCGGACTGGTAATTCGGGTATCTCCTGATAGCGGTAGGGGGCAGCTTCACCCGAAGGATATTCAGTGGTTGTAAGCCTTTTCTGGGTTCTCGCTCCGCAGACCGTTAGTGGCAGGAAGGATTCATCACGGACGTTCGGATGGAGATAAAATCTAGGGGGTAAAGGCTGTATGCCTTGTCTCACGGTTGTCGGTGGGACTGAACTATGTTCTTTCCTCCATTCCATCCACATTTCGGGGAATGTGACGCAAATTGCATTGCTTAGCGGACGTGATCTTTACAACTCTGGTAGGGAAGTCTCCATTTTGTTTTTTTCAGTACTCCTCGAGTCGGCGGCGTCCGACTCGGAGTTCTCCGTGACCCCTTACAGCATTCCATTTCCTGCACGTGGCGCGCAGGGTGAATTGGGGGCAGTGGTCCTTTATGATATACCAAGGAACTAGTTCAAAGGTTAGTCAGGCGCCTTTTGGTGGCACAGGGTCCGGGCTCGAAACATGTCAGGCCTGTACATTCAGTTTCCCTAGGTGGTATATATATCTTTTAAACACATTGTTTTTTGTTACGATCTACACTTTTCGGACACGCTGTCGGTGCTCATTTAACATCCCTGGGCGCTTCCGCGCAACCACAATATTTTTTAGGCGTCAGAAGATCGCGTTGTTGGTATGTACCGTCGTGTTATCTCCGTGAGGGCTGAGTTTCCTACTTTGTGTATATTTCAGCAGGTACTGTAATTCGGTTTTGCGCGACGTTCGCTTCGCAGTGGCCATTTGGCCATTTATGTAGGTCATTTTAGATACAAGCAAGTTTAAAGGCAATGAGTAACATTAAACCCAGATCAGAATAATCCTCTGTGGGAGATTTTCTCG
Source organism: Triturus cristatus (assembly GCF_964204655.1). NCBI lineage: Eukaryota > Metazoa > Chordata > Amphibia > Caudata > Salamandridae > Triturus > Triturus cristatus. The sequence goes on from NC_140595.1 coordinate 113,931,404, forward strand.
ATTTCTTCTTTGGAACTGCGGCCAACAAGATATGTCGGCAGGGAATAGCCTATCGTCAGGCTGTGTTACGAGACCTTCTACCTTTCGGTTCCAATGACGAGACAGGCCCACGGTGTTACAGGTACAGTATCTACTCCAAGAAGTTTCATTCTACTTAATGTCAGATTTACATCTGGTCAAGGCCTGTTCACATTATGTTTCCAAATGATGCAAATTACGTGTGTTTTCCAGGCCTCAAGGTCTACAAGGGAGTTTACTTGGTGTTACTCCTGAGGTTGTGATATAATTGTTGTGCTATAACTGTGGATTACATTATAGAACCTTTACATATGTCCACGGCTATTATAGCCGGTGGTGGATGGCAGTTATGCCGGGATACGATATCCATAACCAAATGTTTGAGACAGTCTGTTTGTGGGACCATATCTTTCAATAGTGTTTTGCTGATTCCTATAGTACAGGATATTTCAAGATATACTGATTGATTTCTCACTCTATATTTAAACAGTTTATTATTCAACCGGTGGGTGTTATGACTGTAGTTGAGTTGGATAAGCGTTAAACTAGCATAATCCGAAGCCTCCGGTCCTGTAATAGAATCAAAAATTAGCTAGCATTCGCGCCAAGAATTTTCAATTCTATTAAGGACACGGAGGCGAGGATTATCCCACCCGGTTTATTACGATATTGGTAATAATTACCCACCCGCATGTACTTGATATTCTGTGTAAGCAGAAGTTACGGGTTTTCCCTGTCTCATTCCTTTCAGGTTCTGGGAAAAGAAGACGGAGCAGGTGTACTTCTGGTGTAGAAGACGTGAAATTCCAGTTTGGATATGGTTCTGACACGTTGGAGGATGATTATTGGACTCCTATTCCTATTTTGGACTAAAGTATTAATGTTATTGATTATTAAGGTTCGAGCAAAGAAAGAGGAGGAGAAACGGGACACTGTGGCTCTTATGGGGCTATACAGGATGTGATGTATGGACGAGCATCATGGGAAATGTAGTTTTTGTTTGCATACAAAACGTTGTTCATTGGCTGCTGTGAGTAGCAAATATAAGAAAGAGAAGCATAATCCTCGCCTCCGTGTCCTTAATAGAATTGAAAATTCTTGGCGCGAATGCTAGCTAATTTTTGATTCCACTTTCAAAAGTAAGTGAGTGACTGTGACGTAACCGAACAAGATGGGTGACAAATTGTGGAGTCAGTGGTTGTCAATTATTTTTAAGCCCCTCCCACCTATCTCAGGAACTTACAGTTGACCCTCGGCGGCTGAAACAAGCTGACCGCTGCGGCCAGGAAATAAAAACATAATGAATTGAGTGTTTTTATATTTAATACTGGTGATGGGGGCCACAAATAGGAGCTGAAGAGTCACAAATATAGGGGGGAGGGATGCCCCAACCCCCTAAAATATGAACCGCCCCTGGAGCCACTGTGTGCTGACTTAGGGTGGAGGCGCCTCATTGCAAGTATGTTATGTTTTAAAAGCACCTTCTGGCACGTTCCTTGCCTCCACCAATTTTGTCTAGTGGAATGTATGACTCATCGTAAAGTAGCACATGCCTGCTACAAGGAATGTGCACTGTCATCAAAGAGCTGCCAGCTTTCATTATCCTAATGTTGCAAAAAGGGTTCATTTGGGTAGAAATCAATTCTTATTATTAAAGAGAACCCCTAACAATGGTGGTACGTTTTAAATTCTGAGTTTGTGCTTCGCCAGACCAAGCATTCTCAAACTATACTGCCTACCAGTATGGATGACATGTGTCTCCCACACCTTGTAGTTCTCTGTCTTATGTAACATTTTCTATACACTGATTTACACACGTAAGATTGATTATCTCTGTGTAATTTGCGTTTGATGTAAAGTGCCCTAACCCCCGTATGAGTGGCGCTATAAAACTAATTCAATGTATCTGAGAGAAAGTGGTTATGGAGACTTGAGGAGTACTGTTAAAGGGTACTGTTAAAGGGTGGTAGTGAGGGAATCCCTAGGGGCGTCAACAAACATTGTCACACTGGCCGCCACCAGTGCTAAAGTCTGCCTTACCAGCTTGTCCCACAGGCCACCCTCACCCACATGCTGAGAGTGGCAGCGTTAGGTCTGCAGCCTTTACTGGACTGGCTAAAGGGAACCAATAAAGCCAGAGATGAGTGAAACAGATGCATACAGTCCAAGTAAAACCTAACTGCATGAATTATATCCATAGAAGAAAGGGACTCGACACCCAGAGATGCAACACTCGTAACCAAGGATGGAAGTACAATGTCGTGGTACAAACAAAAATCAGAAACCACCTTAGGAAGAAAAGAGGAGGAGGGGCACAACACTAGCCCCTCAGTAAGGAACCAGTGAATTGATTTGTCACTGTGCAACGCACCCATTCACGGTCAAAATGACAATTTAGGATGCATTTTGATGACAACATTTTTTTTCAATTTATTGAACTGCAATAAGATCATTTGTACACAAGCAGTAGTCTCAACAGAGTCCTACCCTGAACATAAGTAACACACCTGCCACATGTCTGCCAACATGGGTTTCGCAACATGTAAAGTTAATTTGTTGGTTCCTTAAGGTATAAATGCACATCAATGAAATAATGCTATGCATTTTTTGAGAAACAGAGGAAAGAATTGTCCTGCAGCTCTAAAATGCACTAACCTATTTGTCATCATGAATTATAAATTCACGAATCTTAATCCATAATGTCTCAGTCCAATTGTTGTCCTCAATCACCATGACATATAGATTCAAATGTCTCTGAATATAAAGCAAAAGACATACAGATGATGGATGGAACGCAGTGCAAATCAAACATTCACCCCTTGACCGGAAACAAGCATCCTGGGACCGGTTTCGGGGCATCACCCCTCATCAGCCAGGCTAGCTTGAATCCAGTGGCACAGTGAGCCCGGGACCCACGTCTGGGTATACCCGGCGCACTTAGGGCGAGAAAGCAAAAGATACACAGATGATGGACGGAATGCAGAGCAAATCTAACATTCACCCCCAGTCAATAGATTGCTGTAAAAATCCATTAATCTTTTGCTCACCATGCCACCCCAGTTTAGACCCAGCCATATGCAAATCAGTCTTGACCCTGTGCCTCATGGGAACAGTCCAGCCCGAACTGCCAAGCCAGGTCCCAGGATGCTTGTTTCCGGTTCAGGGAAGACCTGGCTTGGTAGTTCGGGCTGGACTGTCCCCATGAAGCACGGGGTCAAGACTAATTTGCCTATAGCTGGGTCTGAACTGAGGTGGCGAAGTGAGCTAAAGAACGATGATGGATTCAACCCAGCTCTGTGACTGGGGGTGAGCGTATTAAAAGTTTCAGCGCTCTGTCCATCATCTCCTTGTGTTTGCTCTGAATATAAAAACTCAGACAAATGTGTTCTTCATGTGGCCAGTGATCACTATGAGATGAGCAATAGTCCACATTGTGTCAGCAATACGCCTTCTACTGTTTTTAATCCACGGTGTCATAGTGATAGCTGTTAAAAAAAAGGATAGGGACGCCTCCCACAGAGATTCGAAAAGTGGCTGAAGGGCACAGTGGACAAAAGGAAGGATAAAGGCATGGACAAGGAAAGAGAGACAGAAGCCTCAAAACACAAGAGACCGAGCAATGCCCACACCGCCTCAATGATCCTGAACAGCACAAATGGAAGTCAACCACACCCCTATGCAGCCACAGCCCGTGTAGGTAAGAGCAGTGGGGCAATGGGGCCAGGTGGGGGGATTTCAACATGCGACCACGAGGGAAAATCTAATAAATAATTAAATTTCCCTTGTGGTCGTATGTCGTACCCCCCCCCCCCCACCCGGCCCCACCGTTCTCACCTGCATGGGTCGCGGCTGCCTCTTGGAAAGAACCAGACGCAAAAAGCAAAAGAAGTCCATCCTCCAAAAAAATGTTCTTTCTGACTCACAGGACAGATTCAATAGGGACATAGGAGAAAACAAGAGGCCCCACAGGTAAAGGGGTTATGGGCACACAGCGATATTCAAAGCTACCTGAAAGGACAAACCCTTGCGTGCAAGGCCCAACTTTTCAGTTTCCAAACAATTAGGTGAATGTGACCCAGAAAACAAAGCGGCAAGTGGCAGAGGTCTCCAGTTGAATGGTGATGAGAGGACCAGGCACATCCACCAGCTGGACTGAGATGAGAGGAAGAGCTGAGGATCCTACATCTTCCTTGTGTAAAGGGGAAGCTCCAGGAGAACAGAAGCACTCTTTTTCATGGTTTTAGAATGACACTCTGGATTAGCAATTATGGAGAGAATGTAAACAGCGGTCCAGAGGTCCAGGGAGCAAACATAACTTTAATTCCCAACTCCATGAATTGGGATTTGTTGAGTGGAAGTAATGAGCAGGGAGCAGCACATCCACCAGGAGGCAAGAGATGCAGAGCAGGAGGCCCAAACATCCTGCAGTTCTTTTTAGAAGATCCCAGTAGAGAGAGAGAGCGAGAGAGAGAGAGAGATAGAGAGAGACCTGCTTGAGAGAAACACCTGACTGTGAGCATCCAACTGAACATTGTCTACCCTGACTTAGGCATTGAGGAGTTGAGATTTACTGAGGCAGTGCACCCTGGACATCTAATTGTACTCACACTCAGTTGGTCAAGCGGAAGGCCTTATCAAATGCAGCAGCTCATTAGGGTTGGTCTAGACCTTAAGTTTCTTCCAAAGGTCAGCATGAACCACCTTACTAAACATCGCCTTGAAGTCCACAAAGGAAGCATATAAAGCCCATTGCAAATTGGACTTAATTGCCAAAAGCTATAAAGTGAAGAAGTTGTGGGACTGTCCGGCCCACACAACGCTGTATACCATCCCTAATGTAACTGGATATATCCTTCCATACCCATTCCTTAGTTTATGCCCGTGTTCCGCCCCAGTTTCTATGCCATATCTGGAGCCCGAGACAACAGGATATAAACATCATGCTCTCTTTATACATTGTTTATGCTCCCTGTTTATGTACCAACGATATATACAGCTGCTCTGTCCCACTACTGAATGTATAATCTGCTATGACTATCTGATGGTTATGTATGATGGACAATGTCTGAAATATGAAAATGGCAATAAAAATAAGTTTAAAAAAAAAAAAAAGTGAAGAAGTTTTGGGACGCTAATTCTCAGGCAGAATCCTCTGCTCCATAGGGAATCCATTCCCAATGTATCCCAAAACAATAAAACTTTTCAGTAATTGTCTATTCTACTAGGCTGAGTCGTGCGAGAAAATCACATGGACCTTTCACGAGACAATGCAGCAATACTGGACCACCCACCCTCTGTTTAAAAACAATCTGTAAAACCCTTCATACAATAAACACCACACCTTCTCAAAAGGCTAAAGGATTCATTATCAGGCCATATTATGAGTTTCATGGATAAGTGTTTTACATACAACATCTTAAAGATAACTTAATAAACAATATCTTTGAAGTTCTCATTCATTTGTGGTTGAGTTGCTCTTCCATCTATGCAAACCAGAACCCTGAAAATGTGATTTCCTACCAGTCCATTATGTTTTGTCAAAAAACATTATTCCCGTTAGGGACTAACGGCTGGTCAAAGTACAGCAACAGCTCAATACACAATTTGCTAAATTTTACTTCCTCAGTGTTGCCCAACAGTACTGTTAAAGTAGTCGTAAAAATAAATAAAATCCCCTGGTGATGGAGTTAACACAATTCATTTGCTCAATGTGAGTCAAAATCATAGAGGCCAGATGACGGACATTTTATTATTCTGTCTGTAGAGAACTTTGATCTAAGCTAACCTCCTTTCTGCCGCTTCCTTTAGTACTGAAGACATTTTTCTGCTTGCCATCATTTACAGTTTAATTGCGATAGGTTTCTTCACATTTATAGGTATATTCTCACCTAAATAGAACTCCTTTATCCTAGATCATCAATTATTAACCTTGCGCCGAGGACTCCAAGGGTGCACAAAAAATTCTCAGGCAGTCTGCAGCCTAGAGTGCCTAGCTAACCCAAGCTTTCTGGGGACGCTTGGGCCTAAGGCCAGCAGTACTATTTAATCAAAATGAGGTAATCCATGTTAGTGAGAAAGCTCATATTTACATTTCTCATGTATGACTTACTTCACTCCACTAAGAGTCTTTCTCTTTTCCAGTGCATTGTTTTCCTTCAGTTTTTTTTTCACACTGCATATTAATCTTGCAGGGTGCATACTGTGGCCTTGGTCTCATAGGTGTCTCTGTGAGCTCAGGCTGTTGGTTGGTGTTTATAGCAGGACTTTACTGAGAGTTTGGATGGAAGGCAGAAGTCCAAGCAGTATGTTTCAACGATGTCCTTGTAAGCCAACAGACTGATACTTCCAAGTCTAGTATTTTCTTTTGAGTTCGATATATTGTGCTACTGGAATGCGGCATGGGCATTTAGTTGCAATATTCTGCAAATTATTATTTATTTTTATGCAATTTGTCTTAATGGTAATAGAGCCAAGCCAACAAGGGGATGATTTCAGTGGACGTTGTTCTTCTTTTTGGCATTTATATTGAGGAGAAAATATCTTCTGGCTTTGATTATCCAATGGGAGTCAGTGTTAGATATTCTGTATGTTCCTGAGCAGCAGGTACTGCATCAGATTTAGAAGCCATTACATTAATTTCTGGGGGAACCGGTAGACTCTAACATGCTAAGCAACCCAATGAAACATTTGAGTTTACCTGGCTTGCTCAGAAGAAGCATGCATTAATGATTCAAGTACATCCTGTAGGAGCGGTAGAGTACTATCAGAGCTTTCGGATATGAGAACATCACACTCTCTGCCTCGTTCCACTTATGGATTAATATTCTGAACACTACTCAAAAGTTTCTGTTGGCTCCAAGAATAAATCACATTGGTCTTCATTAGGGCTAGGCCGCCAATGTAGTTCAAAATTCTCACTGAGCGCAACATTGTGGGGAAACAGACTTTTTAGGAGAAGAGTAAGGCAGGGCATCAACTTTTCAGGATGAGGTTTAGACTGCACAAGATAAGCTAAACATTTCTGGTTTATTTACTTGCTACTTGAACTTCTTGGCGCCTGCGATTTTGTCGATTGCAAGAAATTAATGGTTATAAGTGCTCTTATTGAAATGATCATTGACGTTGAGATGGGACCTTCAAGAGCAGATCTTGAGACTGGACGGTCAATCTGTGCTTTGAGGTGATATCCTCGTATTTTAGGATGGCAAGCCACCAACTGGTGATCTGAATTTCCCTGAACATATTATAGTGTAAAGCTGAGGCAAAGAATATTGATTGGGTGAAAAATTATTAAGTAATTTAAAGCAATTCATACATGGAATTTTATTCTCTTCTTGGCTGTGGCTTCACTATGGAACCCGTGGCTGGTTCTACACTCCCAAACTCAGATAAAAAATATTTGTGTTGGGGTACAGGGGGTTTAGGAAGGGATAAGAAAAGTCACTCCTTATGGGGAGTAGTGCATATTCCCTCAAAGTGGCGTCATATTTCCCAAAGTGGCATCAGTGATCCCTAGCACATACCCCGACATGTCTAAAGCCATAGCTCTGTTTCGAAATACAATTGTTATTCAGAGAGACAAACAATTTCCCTTCTACTTGAATAAGCTGCTGTTCAAACTATAAGTACATTTCATCACAATTGGTGTAGCAGCCAGAATATGTCAGCTAGACTCCTCTATTAGATTACATTGACAATGTATAAGACTGCACTTATAGGCAGTCATCAGAAATGTTAATACACAAAGAATTGGGATGTAGGGATAAATAGTCTGGGTCCTGTTCCTCCGAAAACAGTCCCCACTGGTACATTTTGGAACATACATACTCTCAATGGGAGGTCCATGATATTTTTTTTAACCCTGTTAAAGGTATTAAACAGTTATTCATTCATATCAGTCCATTTCTAGAGATCCACCGTGGTCCAATCTTTTTAATACCAAGTTCTTTATTGAAGCAATGTATGGTTTATACAATGTATCCGTTTTAAAGATGCCGTATTAGAATTCCAACAGCCAACACGAGTTTTGAGTATACTCTCTCACTTAAGAAGTTTTCTTATCTGTATGTCATACTTTAAAAAAATATTTTTATTTCAGTTGTTGTCCTTTCAGTCTAATATTCCAATATGTGGGTCTGCTGATCTTGGAAGTTATTTGGAGTTATATATCTCATTACAGCTGGTTGCCCCGAACACGGTATCAGCAACCTGAACTGAATAGCAGCATTTTCTCACGATGAATTGTCGGTTCAAAACCTTTGAACAACAATTGATACAAATATTTTTTTAAGTATGACATACAGATAAGAAATATTTTCTTAAGCCTTGACAAAGAGGGTTTTGTCGAAACACGTTTTAGCTGCTGGAATACAAATAAGGCATCTTAAAAATAATGTATTATATCAACCATGATAGTGTTCAATAAAGTCAAAGAAAATTGGTTCTTTCTTATTTTGTAATTGTTATATAGATGAATAGTAAGTGCAAGTTGTGATCTGCAGGTTACACGTCAAATTCGTGGCAAGGCTGTCTCAGTATTTCCTCCTCGTGAACTCAGATAATTAAACCAGGCAATGGGAACACCTTTTATTTATAGGACTTAAACGCGGGAGAAATCTGCATGAAGCACAATGTAAAAATAAATTACTCTCACGATGATAAACCTGGAGAACGGGGTCATTTAGATCCTGGTGGGAGGCCTGTAGGTCAGAAGAGGCTTCTCTGGAGGAGGATCACCCACCATATTTAGAGATCCTAGCCAGGCAGGTGGGGATCTCTGTGCCTTTAGTGGGTTCACTGGGGCAACTGCACCATTAAGGGCACTTAACTTTGCTTGATTTGCTCGTTCAGCCAACTTGTTTTGTTTTCAAGAAACAAACTCCCACAACTGGAGTTTATTTCTTAAAAATCCACCGTGGGCTTCGCCCTGAGCATTTTCCTTATCCGGGGCCGCATCGCATAGCAGTCCGGGGTAGTAATAACCACCAGCATTAGAATGAAGAGGGATCCACCTGAACCTGGAAACTATTATTGAGCCGGATCTGGGATCATGTAATTTGCCAACACAGGGACACAATTCAGCAGTGCTGCATGTTGTCTGCTTTCAGTGCGGAATAGCAATGTCCAGGCGGTGAGGGAGCTTTCTATTTTAGATCTCAGCTGGGCCCAAAACAATGGCCGAATGTAAAGGGCCATCAGCCCTCCTTTTGTTTGAGTATAATCCTGGCTGGGAAACTTCTTGGGCCTAACACCTAGACACCAATGCAATGGAGGGGAAACAAAGGTGCCCCGCACCGTGTGTTACCAATTCACAAATTCTTAAGAGGCACTTCAATTTTAGGCATGCTTTTGAATTTGTTCAATCCCTCTAAACAAGACTTATGCATGCACTGTAAGAATGTCAGATATATCGGTCTGTACAAGTATTTATATGAATAAAAATGTAAGCAGCACTTGCTTTTTTAAAAGATTTCATTATTTTATGGCACTTTTCATCCCAATCTAGGGTGTTAGAGCTCTTTTTATCACGCACACATTATACATTGACATAAATCATCAAACTGTAAGTCAATGCACAGGATATTACATAAGACAATGAGAGTTTCAAGGTGTACGAGTCACACATAGTCTTTACTAGTAGGGAATATATGTTAAGAGTACATGGCCGGGAGAAACACAAACTCAGAATGTAAAACGAAACACAGTGTTTAGGGATGTCTGTACTAATATGATTCTATTACTACCCAAAGAAACCATGCATAGCAGCCTTATTATAAAAAAAGATTGAGAAAAAACAATAGGGGTTTAAACCCATCCCATGACATTTGCATGCCGTTCCTTGAAGCTGGTTCATAGTGCACTGTGCTATATTAGAAGGATTGCAATTTATGAACTGCAAGTAATAAAAGGATCTCTGTGTCAAAAGCAGTAACCCACTTACCTATCTACATAGCATAAAAATCCTTCATCTGTATGTTACAGATGGCCTCTGCGGGAGATACATTTACCCTCTATGCTACTTTAGAAGTCAAAGCTGTGACTAGACAAATACAGATCTCTCCAGCAAGTGTATTAACCACTAGAATTACTATTATTACTAATCCCTGAGATTTACCATGCACACAAAGATCTCTGCTGCAGGTGCCTCAACCCCATAAGATATTTTAAAATGCAGCCGTTGTAATCAACCAAGCCAGCCCAGAACAGATTTACTGTCACATTTGTCCTTGTTGCTGATTTCTTTGTGGCAGACTTTAAAAAAATAAATGTATAAACTGACATTCAGCCCGCTTTTCATGGCTCTGCTCGCTTGACTCCACCCCCTTTTTGTCGCTACACCTTGATCCCCAATTTATGGGTTCCAGAATAAAGATTTTTCAATTCCAACACTGAAAGCAACTTACGGTCACCCCACCCTAAAATAAGCAGGTCGACAGTCACTTTAACCTCATGTCCCTTTCATGGATAGACTGCCGAGTCAAAGCTTTACAGGTCTGAGTCCGCGGAGGCTCCGCCCAGAGGCGTAGCTTCATAGGGGGTGTAACACTGTTTGGGGTGTTACACCCTCCCCCCACTAATAAATATATTTTCAGATGTATAGTTGGGTACAGGTGCTCTCAGTAGGGTTTGGTGAGGTGTCTGCCGGATTTTGCCAAGAATTTTTCCATACATACACTGACAAACAAAAAACACACACACACACACACATTCTCACTCATCTCTGTTTTGAAAGCTCTAAAAAGAATTATTTTACAAAAGATTGCGTTTCTCTCATTTAGTACTCCTATTAATCCACATTCCTCCCCCTTTCCAATGCCTCTTAAGCCCCACTCATTCGTCCTGCCTGTCATATAATATATGATTAAACATTATATACCAGCGTGATGGTCTGGAAATCTGATGCTACCCCCCGCAAATCTTACTGGCCAAGCTAGGCGCCTGGCAGTGGTGCTCCTGGCCTAGGTCATACAGCACTATTTGAAATACATTTCAAAAATAAACATTCCCAAATACCTCAACATTAATATCTCGCTATCACATTACAGACCACGTCTCTCACTAGATTGGTGCTTGGCAGTGCCGAACTTCCCAGAATTTGAGGCTAATTTACTTTATTCTGATATATATTTTGACATCGCTCATGCCTAGGTGGGCGGGACGCTGTAATCCCATCGCTGGAGCTATTTGACAGAAATAACGAGCTACCCTTGAAAACTGAAATATTACCTCACAAGTATGGCATTCACACGATAGCTTATCAGCGGTGGGAAAAAGTCGAAATACCAGGCGCCTGTGAGCAAAAATGGGAGAAGCAATCTTGAAATTGGTTTTTACGAAATTAAAATATACATATTGAAATCTTTCCTGAAGGTGGAAATCTTTCCACTGCAGATAGAGGTAGGAAAGCTTAGGCCCTGGTTACAAGTATAGGTGCTATTCATCTCACCTGGTTAATAACGATAGCACGCGGTATGTTATGTATCAGATGTGATACGTAGCCCCTGTTATGAGTTTCAAGGGAATAACGTGTGTATTTTGGTGTTTAATGCACCAAACTATGCATAACATGGTAAATACCATATGCTTTTCCTTATCTAAATTGCAGCAGGTTTGACCTGTGGAAATTTAACAAACGTTGAGGTATTTAAAACACCCAATAATTATCAGATGCATTAAATAACACTCGGCTCTTAATTCCGACCCCTGTGCAAACCATACCACGCGGTATGTCATTTATCAGGTGCGATACATAGCCCCTGTTATCAGTTCCAAGGGAATAACATGTGGATTGTGGTGTTTAATGCACCAAAATACGCATAAAATAGTAAATACCATATGCTTTTCCTCATTTAAATTTCAGCCGGTTTGACCTGCTGAAAATGTAACAAAGGTTGAGGTATTTAAAAATCCTATAATTATCAGATGCATTAAATAACACTCAGCTCGTAATTCCGACCCCTGCACAAACCAGGGTTTATGCAGGGTTCAGAGAATAAGGACCCACTCGCAATCAGGCTCTTAGTGTTTGACACGACTGAGGTGACGAGCCTTTTATTTATTGCACTGCTACATTTATGGACCCCTTACCACGTCAATGTGTAGTGCTGAAGTGCTTACCTACAGCGGAAGCACACTACACCGTGTAAGGTGTGTGGGTGGAAGGATTTTATCATTGTTTTGATCCTTTGTGGGAAGTGTGTGTGATGACTACGAGGTGCGGTTATGTTCTGTAGGATCGGGTACTGTACCTCATTTATGGTGTGCGTGCCTCAACTCCATGTCCCGTCTGTGTGAGTCCTGGCTGACTCATAAATATATTTACCTGCAGAGCCCAGATATGAAGGAAGATAGATCATGCTAGAAGAGTATATGAGTTTCTCACCCCATCAAATCCTGGGAATTTGGGTCATGTGGTAGGAAAGGGAAGTCAGGTTCAAGTGGGGAAACTCCACCTTGCACTCTACACTTCCAGGGTTCTCTGGGCAAGCTGCAGTGTCATAGGCCTGCCCTAGGACCCCATGGGGCCTGTTGTGAGGGAGCCTAAGGTGTCTAGGAAAGATAAGGACTACGATCATCATTGAGAGTGTGTAAAGGACAGTGTTAAAGATGTACAACCCAGAGCAAGAGACAGTATGAGCAAATGGCCAGTTTTAAGCTCAGAAACCTCCGCCAGCACATACACATGCCCACAACTTACCTAGGCTTCGACTAACATCCCAGTGACAGTGGTCCTCAGGAGCTGAGTTCAATAGGCCTGCGTCCTGTTCATGGTCCACTTTCAGAGGCAAGAGCAGAACCTTCAAATAGAAATAAACCAGCAGAGATGGGCTTCTGTTCTGAACCATACGGAATTGCTCCTACCAACTCTAACCTAACTTCTCTGAGTTCAGAGTTCAACTGAGCAGCTCAAGTAATCACCAACATCCACACATAATATCACAACTCCCTGGTCCTTAGACCCTATGGCTGGCATACTATTAAAATTTGCTACATTCACAAAATGACCTGCACCACCTACCAAGTCTTATACCATACCACCCCTGCATCAGTAGCGGCTGGTGATCATTAAAAGTGGTGAGGCAGAATATTTATCTGAACTCCACCGAGTAGAGTGAACAAGCCCAGCTACTTCTGGGAGGGCCTGAAGGGGGACAGTCGTACCCTGTCAAAATATAGTCAAAGAGCGTTATTTAAAGCATAATTTACACATAAATGTGTTCAAAAGCTATCAGCTAGAAGCGAGACCGAGCTGTTTATTAAAAATTCAAGCAGTTTCATGATGTGTCAAGCCAATGATGTCTGATGTTGCTCAGAAGTTGGCACCATTTTTTTATATAGTGCAGTGGGTTCCCGCTTTATCTCAATAATTACCTCCTTTGGGACAGGGCCAGCATTTTGCCTGGGGTGCCCCTTATTCCAAGAATTACGTCCAGTATTCCCAGTATCACAATTGTGCTGCAGGTGTCTCTATGCTCAGAATTACATCTAGTATGACTGTGTCAGCATTTTGCCTTGTGTCCCACTTATGCGAAGAATTACCTTCAATTTTCAGGCCGCCAGCCTTTGCATGGGAAGGTCCAAAAGCCAAGAATAATCTCAATAATGCTCAGGCAAGCAGCAGACTCGTATGCAGAACACAACCATATGCATACACTCACATTCACTCACTCACCTTCATTCTTACTCACCCTCATTCTCAATAAATTTCCACTCCCTTACATTTCTTCTGTCACTCTCACTCACACTTGCTTGTGTTCACTTTTTCTCCCTTCACTCTCTCAGTTCCACTCTCTCATTCTCACTCACCCAACCTCTCATTCACACTCAGTCTCACTCACTGTCATTTATTGTCACTAACTTAACAGTCACACACCCTCATTCACTTTCACTCACACGTACACATATGCTCACAAGCTCTCACACACACACTCCATGCACTCTCTCTCGCATACGTAAACATCCACACCCACACACTCTGCCTGATCCTCATACATGCACACATAATTTCACCTTTTTTTTTTAACTTTAGCTGTCTGTGTCAGTCTGCTTCAGCTCCTCAGCAGTAGGTTCTGGACAGGCCCTCAGGGCAGGAGCATAGCTCCAGTTAGTCTTGAGCATTGATAGAGTAAAGTGAAAGCTGAAGCCTGTGCTGTGCATACACCATGCTGACCCCCTATGCAGACTCAAGCTTGCCACCTCTTGGTCTTTCACCTCACCCTCTGCAAACTTGTCACATGGTAGAGTCATGTCACTCAGGGGCGTAACACAGGCCCCCGCATCCCCCGCAGTGTGGGGGGCCCCCAAGCTCCAGGGGGCCCCCTCAGCACTGCACTTCGGCCGGGGAGCTCCTGCTAGAGTCCGGAGGGGGCCCCTCCACGTACCTTGCAGGGGGGACCCCTCAATTATCGTTACGCCACTGATGTCACTGATGCTCCTGAGCCCACCCCACACTTTGACGAGACTGGTAAGGATGAGATCAGGGTTGGATTGGGATTAAAAAACAACCCGGGCACGCAAAAAAAGAGTGGCCCACATTTGCATATTGCCTTTCTGTAAAACACTGCTTCGGCGAAATTTTATTTTAAAAAAGGGAGGAGTCAAAAAAATGCACGGATTAGTTTACACTGGTGAAACGCACCTGAAAACAAGTGAGGCCACTTTTGGCCAGGACCCCTGCCCCCGCTCAATATGCATATATTAATGGGCCGGCCCAGCGAGAGAAAGGGAGAGACACCTCTGCCGTTGATAAAAGGGTGGTAATGGACGCCCATCTGCCTCCAGAAAGGTCACTGGGCCCTGGTGGCATCTGAACAACGCCGAAACCGCACAAATCGGCTCCCCCAGGCTGCTCAAAAAAGCAGCCCACATCTGGAATTCGGGTACCGGCCCCTCGGGCATTGCCCGAGTGCCCGCATTACCAATCCGACCCTGAATGAGATGGGCTGATTGAAGTGTACCCGGGCACTAAAGCACCTGGGTTACCTTTAGAGCTGAAGCTGCAGTGTATTACAAATAGGGATGTACGCTGGTCTGTCAGGTTCCTGAGACTAGAGGTGGAACTTCACCAGGACTGGACAATCTGGCTGAAGGCTGGTACAAAATACAAAAAAGATTGCCACGTGCACACCATGTTTCTTTCAATTCATCATAATTTCATCAGGCTTTATTTGATGCTGTTTAATCCTTGAAGCGTGCAGCCTCGGTGACGTGGCCTGCCCAAGTGCCTCGTGTCTATGTAAACTTGAAGAAAACTGGAGCAACATCCCACTCCAACCGGACGCACAGCTTACTCCGTTATGTATTCACCAAAGTACTCCATAATTTTATCCATGTTTAAATTTTATTCCATATTTTCCAATTCATCAGTCAATTTTCACCAAATTTAGTTCCTGTCACATATGAGGCAGTATATGTATAAAAACGCTGGTAAAGGCATCTCTATGCAGCTGCGCCGACTCTCAGACAGATTCAATGTGTCAGGCTTCTGCTTTACCTTCACTCGCAGTGAAGGTCTGCATTTATTTTACTAGACCCCTTATAAATAATCAGCTATAATTTACTATTGGTATAATTAGTAAGGAGCAGAAAACAAGTGGGGCAGAGCCCTGACGCCCAAATTGGTGAACCACCACTAATACCTGGGATAGCAACTTTTGATCCTGGGGTCAGATTGACTTCAGAACCAAACAAAACCTCAC
This sequence comes from Triturus cristatus, assembly GCF_964204655.1. NCBI lineage: Eukaryota > Metazoa > Chordata > Amphibia > Caudata > Salamandridae > Triturus > Triturus cristatus. Next base: position 113,947,120 of record NC_140595.1, read on the forward strand.
ACATGAAAACCCCGGGTTCGACAGACATGAAGGCTCATGAGAAATCCGACTATTTCCATCTATCCACACCTTCAAAATAATTATGAAAAAATCCTGCCATGCCAAAATCATCAAACAAGTAACTGGCCCCTATCACAAACAACTAGAGAACAGTCACTAAAGCCTAGAGGGAGTATAATACAAAAGTCTCATACCGCACCCACCCAAAACAGAATGCCCTCTAACAAAAGCATATCTAACGCATAATTAATCCAGGTGGTTAGCCATCAGAGTTAATATTCATAATTGTACACTGCATAAACCAAGTGCTATTAGATACAATAGGAGATGCATATGACTATAAAATGTCTGTATCAAATGTTAGGAGAATGGATGCAGCGTCAAAATTAGAATCATGATCAGTCAATTATGAGTAGGGCTCCCGGTTTTATGGTATTTATTTTTTTTACATTTCCGTCTGTATTTACCCATATTTATTCTTTGGGCATCTTATTGGTATTTGTCCATATTTACTTTGTGTTTTGAGAATAAATGGATCTGCAAAATGGTATACCACGTTTATTTAACTCTTGGACGTGCACTTATGCACAGATGCCTGTCGCGTTTTAGCAAATTAAGCAGCCACATATAACAAAACACCACACTCACAGGTACATATTAGTGTTAAACTACAAATATATGTTAACATGTGCCTATATTTAAGGAAATTACATCCTGTTGTTTAACTCTCCATGCTGTCTGTCTGCTCAGCTGTTGCCTGGCATTCATGAAAGACAGCATGGAGAGTCTCTCACAAGAAGCACCTTTTTCAGAGTTTTTCTGCTTTGAAACATAAATACAGACTGGAAACACATTGTTTTCTGGCTGTATTTATCTGTAAAAATCAGTAAAAACGGAAAACTTGGTCCCTTCATTATGAGCTACACACAATTTGTTGTTCGAATATACCACGTCATCTGAAAAGGGTTTGCAATCTGTATTGAAATTGAAAGTCGCCGGCTTTGGTTAGTTTTCACTTCTCAGTTTGGGCAAATTAACGCGGATGGGCCTTTAGGGAGTTTGGCTGGGGGTACCTAAAAAGATGTCAACTTTGCATCAAGCAGCAGGGCCTGGCGAAACACCGATTGCTGGGTTCTGCAGGCCTGGAGTAAATGAGAACAAGTGCTGTGTTGTTTACAAACCCATGCTAACTATATTGTGTCAAAAAATGACATTTTTTTCTGGAAATGTGTAATGGCGATGACAGGATGATGTGACACTCTCTCCATTTCTTAGATGCTGCTGGGTTCACTTTAATGGAATTTAAGGTTTTCTGATTGCTTTTACGTTCCTAAGCCTTCAAAACAAATAAACTCAATATAACTGAAATTGTTTATATGCTTACTGCACTTCCTATCATTAATTTGATGCATTGTAACCTCTCCTTTGTAAATATTCCTTAGGCTCTTTCAATTATGCGAAGCCCACTGACCTATCAGAAGAAGATTCTGCGCTATAGCAATAAACAATTAATACGTTGATAAATAAGTAATAAAAAGTAGCAGAGAGAGGAAGGACCTTGGGGAATATACACTGGAATAAGAGTAATTCATAAAGCAAATGGGTAACCAGGTCAGGGAGGCAGAGGCTAGAAGTTGACGTTTTTGAATGGAAGCCTGTTTCGTTGTCAAGGTAACAGAGGTAGCCAGAACATCAGAAAGAGATGTAGAGCAAGTGAGGACAAGATGAGAGATGAAGGTAGGGATGGGCTTGCGATGGAGAAGTCCATAGAAACCACCCTGGAAGGAGAGTGCAAGGGGATGGCGGATTACTTCTATCTGTGGGGTGTGAATGTATGGGGTGTGCACAGGCAGAAATGAGAACATTTCTTAACTGTTCGGGAGTCTTTAAGGTCAGTAGAGCTGGTTCAGAATCCGCCACATTGTTATGCATTTGACGAAGCCCATTTCAACATCAAGATGGCCAGTACTTGATTTGTAAAATCATAAGTGCCAGGGCCCTGACCCAGAGGACACTGCAGCTTGCACCGCCCGTTGCCCCGTCATCAATGTCAATGGCGGTACCTGGTTGAAGTGGTGGCAGCCAATCAGATCTCAGCAATGACAGTACCAAAACAACTACTAACCGTCTCTCTCACCTGCAAGTGCAACAGTTCAGATTATTCCAGGTCCCCAAAGCTTAAGGAATGACGGGGAAGGCAGGTATTAGTATTTTTAAATATATGTTGTATTCATAAACAACCATTGTTCTGCTCCTCAGCTCTAAATTAGATGAGCAGCGCCACCATGTGGCAGAGTTTCATAAGTGTGGTGATGACAATGAAGTGCGGCGCCAAGCACTTGGAAACTAATGAAGTGCCGGTGCAGAGCATCGGAAACCACCGGCTAAAATCAAGCACTGACGATGGCACATCTTTTTTGCTTTTTCGCTGAAATGTATTTTAAAAAACCGTTTATTTGTATTTTGAACAAGTGAAAAACATGTCCCTCATCTCTCTTACTTCCCATTCCTCGTTCACCTACCTCATCCATTTGTATCACTTGATTTTATGAACGATGGTCTGTAACTAACATCCCATATTTTCAATGTTTACTGTTAGACACATATATACTGATAGGAAACGGACAGATTATATGTGTTAAATACGGTCAGTATTTATGTGAAAAAAAGAAATGGAGACACTTGCACGTCTATTTGTTTTTATAAACGGAAAATACAGAAAACAGGTAATCTTTTCCAGTTATTCACCAGCCTGTCCATCTTGACTGCTAGGCCAATAACTGTGCAGATTGGCAGGGAAGAGGGGTTAAATAAAGGGATGAAATTGCCTTAAAGAGCTTCAGAAGCGCACACATTGTTAAATGTTTTCATTTGAGTGCATTGTTGTCTTATATATTGCCCCTTGTAGTGCATCCAAGTTTAAGTGTATATTTATGTGATAAGTAAATGTGAAAAAGTAAATATTGCCAATTCATTTTTTCACATAACGAAAAAAATATGGACAAATACTGATATGATGAGCAAAAATAAATATGAATCAGAACAGGTAGAAATGTTAAAAATCATGAAGGCCATAAGACCGGGAGTACTACATTTACCTGATCAAAGAGCACTGCAAACACAACTCTGCATTGCTGAAAAGCATTGGACAGCTCTGGCCCTCATGAGAATAAATTAAGTATTCTGATTCTATTTTTGTTTTCTACTGCCAGGTTTCCCAAGAGAGGCTTTCAAGCTTGTGTGAACAGACTGAGAACAGTTAACCCCTTACTTGCTAAACTGATAATATATATACATATAAATAAATATATATATATATATATATATATATATATATATATATATATATATATATATATATATATATATATATATATATATATATATATATATATATATATATATGTATATATATATATATATATATATTATCTACTGGCGGTTGCCAGTAGATAGTTATAGTTAGGACCGAGTTTCCATAGGAAATCTCAAAATTCTATTCTGAATAACTTTTGCGCCGATTGACGAATCTTCGCGAAATTTTCAAAACTAATGGGGCGCTCCGCTCCGCTCCTACCCTGAAAGTCTCGGGGTGATTCGTCAAGCGGGGCCGAGAAAAAGGGGGGGTCCCAAAACACGTTTTCCCCATGGATTTTTCCATAGGGACTTTAGTCGCAGCTACAGCCCGAACGGCTGAACAGAATTACGTGAAATTTGGCAGAGAGGTAGCCATAAGGTCCGTTTGGTGCCTTTTGCAGGTTTGGTGTAAATCTGTTCAGTATTTTCTGAGAAAATAGCATTTAAATCAATATATATATCTATACGCGCGCAGCGTGCGCGCAGGGTGCGCGCACTCGGCCGTCCGCGAGCGCACTTCTGATTGGTTGCTACATCTTAGTAATCATTCGAATCGGTTGAAACCAGGAAGTGTCGGCCGCCATTTTGTCTCTCGCACTGAGAGGGGGGTGAAACACAAAGGATAAAAACATGTAAAGGGGGCATGCTGGACAGTTCCTGACCCCCTAGCAGGGGTCAAGGGGTCCTAGGAGGTCCCCCAAGGGCAATTAAAAAAATTTAAAAAAATTCGGTAATTCGCCGAGTGCGCGAAGCGTGCGCGCACTATATAAAAGAAAAAAATTCCACGTGGTTCGTGCAGCGTGCGCGCACGGTATAAAAGCTTTAAAATAAAATGGAAAAGTCAATCCCCCCTTGTGCACACGCTTCGCGAAGCGCAGCGTGTGTGCATGGCATATCTTCCAACTGCCAGTTTATACCAAAACCCTTAACAACAATGCGTATCTTGTGCGGACGGTGCATGAAGTGCACCGTGCGTACATGGCCCATTAAGCGTAACGTGGGTGCGCGGTGCGCGCAGCGCACTGCGTGCCCACCGTGCGTGCACGGTGCTCAAAGTGCACCGTGCGTGCACGGCACTAACTGCGTAAAGTGGGCGCGAGGTGCGCAAAGCGCACCGCGTGCTCACCGTGCGCGCACGGAACGAACTACGTGAAGTGGGCGCGCGGCATAAAGTAACTTAGCATTTAAAAAACCGTACAAATTCACTGAAAAAACCATAGGTTTCACACACGTTATAGTTAGGAATTAGCATTTAAAAAACCTTGCAAATTCACTTAAAAAACCATAGGTTTCACACATGTTATAGTTAGCTGGGCATTTTCCTCATGAAAAACCAATGAAATTCCCCCGTTATAGTTAGTGCAGGCAACTATAACTCACGCGACCGTAATCCGCTGCTGATGACGTCAGATATTGCATCACTGATGACATATGTGTCTTTCTGAAAAAAAAAAAAATATATATGTATAGCTAAAAAAAAAAGGAAGAAGACATGGGTATATAAATGTGTAAATACAGTGATGTAATATCTGACGTCATCAGCAGCGGATTACGGTCGCGTGAGTTATAGTTGCCTGCACTAACTATAACGGGGGAATTTCATTGGTTTTTCATGAGGAAAATGCCCAGCTAACTATAACATGTGTGAAACCTATGGTTTTTTAAGTGAATATATATATATATACATATATATATATATATATTCACTGAAAAAAAACAAAATGTTACAGGGACGTTATAGTTAGGAAATAGAATTTTAAAAAACTTAGAAATTCACTAAAAACAAGGTTACAGGGACGTTATAGTTAGGAAATAGAATTTCAAAAAACTTCGAAATTCACTAAAAACGAAGGTTACAGGGACGTTATGGTTAGGTTCAGATTTTACACACATAAAACCATAGAAATTCAGCAGTTATGATTAGAGTTATCTCAAGTAACTAGAACTCGTGCCCCAAGGTATCTATAACGAGCTCTCAGTTTGCACAATGTTGAAGCAAAAATTTTGCAATGATGTCATAGAAGATGTCATGAGTGATGTAATATGTGGGGTAATTAGCAGTGCATGGCGAGGGTGTGAGTTATTGTTACCTGGGGGCACAAGTTATAGTTATTTGGGATAGCCCTGTGGTCAAAGCCCCAAATGCAGCCAACCCGGTAGGGAATATGCAGCCTCCCTCCCCGGGCCGATTTTAGCTCCGGGTACCCATTTGGGCAGGGAAACCACTTATGTCCTGGAGGAGGCCCCCCAGGTCATAGTAGGAGCTAGGACTAGGGGAAGGGGCCCCTAGGGTCATTAAAGGATCCCTCTCCCGCTTTACAGCTGTGCCCTGAAGTCCCTGTGGCTGAAATTGGCCTGGTAAAGGGGCACTGCCCGTCTGCTAATATTGGGCTGGCCTCAGGTAATGGGGTCCCCGGGATGGGATCCCCCTGCCTAAATTGGTCTGGAGGGGGCCTTGTGTGGCCCTCCCCCATATTAATACAAATAATTCTCCTCAGGACGGGCCCCACCCGCGAGGCAAAAAAATAACAAGCGCAGGAAACTCTGCTTGCTTTTTTTTAGTTTTTGCAATGGATCCTCTGTGAATTCACAGCAAAATAAATCATTTTTGGACCCCAGCGGTGTCTTTGTGGGACCCCACCACAAGGCCTAGGGTGTTCAGGGGATTTCCACCCTGCCCCCTTGTGGGTTTTTTATGTTTTTCTTGGGACTCTGGATGATTCCTGAGTCTCAAGATGGCTGCCAACACTTCCTGGTTGAAGTGGTGGCAGCCAATCAGATCTCAGCATGAGATCTGTCGGATGAGCTGACCCCCCCCACGTGCCTAACTATATACATAAAGCTTTTTTTTTTAAATAACTGCAAAACTACTGAACGGATTTACACCAGATTGCAAAAAGAGACCTTTCTAGACCAAGATCTAGCTCTATGCCAAATTTGGTGTAATTCTGTTAAGCTGTTCGGGCTGTAGTAGTGTCTAAAATCCCTATGGAGAACTGCATGGGGAAAAAACACTTTGGGACCCCTTCTTTTTTCTCGGCCTGCTTGATGAATCACCCCAAAACTTTCTAGACAGCAGCTGAAGTGAGGGCCAAACTAGTTTTGAAAATTTTGTGAAGATTCAAAAACAAAAAAATATTTTCCTCTAAAAACAGATATAGACTGAAAGATGATTGCCTTACAGAAATAGTTGCCTACAATAATTCAAGAGCTGTTCCTATTTGTTTCCAAACTCCCTGGCCTCTGATTTCTTAGTTAATTTATTGCCTAGCCTCCAGTCCTTGCAAATTTAGGGGCAAAGGCTTGAAAATGGTTTTAGGTTTATAACCAAACTTTTGTAGTTAGACCTTTGTATACAGTCATGACTTTGTCAGTCAAATACTGCCTTGAAAGCATCATCAGAATGTTGGGAATGAATTGAAGGACAAAACTTCTTCCCCGCTGAATTAATTCACACATTTGGTAGTCGAAGTAGATGTGTCGGTAACTCCCGGGAGGCAATCATCACAATCCCTGGCCACCTCTGTCCTGTTTCTAAATGTGCCTCGGTCTTACCTAGTCATTTTGATAAAGTTAGCTTCTTGCCTTCTTAAGGACATTTTTGGGTCTACAGTTATTGGTTAATCTAAGACCTTTATAGTAGCACATAGGATCTATGTCCACGTTGGTCGCAATTTAGAACACTACCACAGGTTAGGACTGGACTTTAGGGCAATCAGGCATTTCCCTATGGGCTTGTCTCATGGATCATTGTGTGGGCCAGGTTTTTAGCAGTTTATAGGCCTGTTTATGGCCAAGTGAGCCGTTTTTTCTATTGATTTCACTGATATTACCACAAGCATTGCCTGCAGCAAACACAAATGCACGCAGTCTCCCATACCTTTCAAAATATCCATACAGCGTGTCTCTACCAGTTCAAAACTGGCCTGATTTGCAAATGTAGGCCACTTATTCAGCAATCTGGTTAAATAATGGGGCCATTTTTATTTTGGTAGTGGAGCCTACTTTTTATCCCGGTCCAACCCTGCACTATCACCATAGATCAAACAGTTTCATATCTAACCATACTACAGCCAGTAACCATGGATTACTTTAGAAAATAACAAGACAATTTTCGCCCCAATCAAGCAGAAGCATCTCTCCTATAAAATTGTTAACTATTTTGTAAACTTTTATAAATGTAAACTCTGTGGGTGTGATTCTATGGCCCCATATGCATTTTAGTTTCAGTTCTCTTTTTTGTCGCTGAATATACCATATGTTGTGTTGAGTTGGGAAGAAAAACACGCCTGGGCCCTCACAAAAAGTGCCCCACATTTGTGAGCTTCTGTGAACCATTGCTTGGTTAGTGTCAGGGGGCTATTTTTAGGAGAACTTTGTGGTAAATAACGACTTTTTTAGCCTGTAGAGCCAGTAACATCAAAAGTGGCTGAAAACGTAATTATTTACTGCAGCTCACTTTCATCTTCAAGTTTATGAATCTCCCCTCCAGTGCTTAATTTGTAAAATATGAAGTGCCAGGGCTCTGACCAGGAGGCCACTGCAGCTTGCACCACCCATCGCCCCTGTCACCGCTGCCAAAACAACTACTGACCATCTCTCTCGCATGTGAATGCGACAGTTCAGATTATTCCAGGTCCGCAAAGCTAAAGGAATGGCTGGGGAGGCAGGTATTAGTAATTTTTTAATGTATATTGTTTTCCTAAACACTGTTATACTGCTAATCTCTAAATTACATGAGCAGCGCCACCTTGTGGCAGACTGCCCTAAGTGTGGTCTTGACAATTAGGTGCCGGTGCCAAGCACCGGAAACCAATTAAGTGCCGGTGCTCAGCACCGGAGAGCTCCGGCCCAAATTAAGCACTGCTCCCCTCACCTGTGCTCACCCTTGGATCCCCCCAAGACACCACTCTGCTCTTAGGCCTTAAAGCTCTGGCTCATTCATGGGGATCCTCATTGTCCATTGACCTACAGTCCCGGAAGGATCATGTTCACCCTTAAGTCTGACCTCCTTATTTTCAAGGACCTGGGTGCCCTGCTCACCCCAAGACACTTAGGTTCTTGCTCATCATCAGTTGGTCCTAAAACCACCCACTCTCCCTCAGGGCCCTTCAACTCAATTCTACTCTCTGGTCCTACTCAAACTCACATCCCTGAGGAGGCTCATCCTCACTTTGAGTACCCATGAGGCTCCTCTTCACTTGCAGGTGCCCTTGCAACCATGCTCTCTCCTATGTGCCTTGGAATCCTGCTCACCTGCAGGTTTGCTTGGATCCCTGCTCAACCTGAGGCCCTGTATCTCTTGCTCACTTTTACCCAGAAGCTTCTGCTCACCCTCAAGTCAGTGGAAACCATGTTCACCATGAGATTCACTGTGGCTTCTTTTGTTTTTATTTTTTATATACAATACTTTATTCGGTTATCAAAAACATCAAAGTATGCACACACAGTAAAAGCCACAATAAAAAGAAGACATAAAAGCATCAGGTGTGCAATAACAATTCATTCGTACTTCATCCTGACCCAAATGAAGTATATGTTAAAATAATAGCTATATCCTTGTCTATAACTGGGGATTCTTGTTTACTGTCAGCTCTCCTGGTGCTCTGCACACAGTATGGTCCCAAGGTTCACACTCACTGCTGGATCTCCAAAGTTCCTGCTTACACCTAAGCCCCACAGCCTCCTTCTCACGCTAAGGTTCCCTTCAAAAGCCCTTCTCAATTTAGGTCTTTGGGGCTTCAACTAATACTAAAGTCTTCAAGGCTCCAAGTCTCAACCTTAGTTGCCAGAGGCTTTTGCTAACTGTAAGTTCCAAGAAGCTCCTGCTTACCTCCATTAATCTCACATCCCCTAACACCCTGCACTCAAAGATTTTGACTGGAATTGCCCTATTGATATCCACCAATTGGGCCTTTGTCATGTGTGACACCATCAGCCAACTTGGCTTTACAACACACAACACTCTGCATACAGATTTTTTACGGTCATACTACTGGCTTTTATATGGAAATACAAGTACCAGAATGCACCCTGTTATTGATGAAAATGCCAAAACTCAATGGCTGTGTCATACAAGGCATTGGACCATTTAGCAGTTCGGGATGCCATGAATATAAGAACAATCTTGATTTTTTGGGGCTGGGGGAGATAGAGTTTCCCTGTTCGGAGCCTGTGCAGTGCGAAAAACTCTGTCATTATTTTCGCGCACAGCTCCCAGTTCGAGTTCCTGTTAGGAGGCAGTGTCTGTCTCCGGACTATGTGCATTTGAGAGCCCTACACGACCGTCAACATTATGAGAGCCCAAGAGAATGTCTCAGCTCCTCCATGCTGGAGGTGGTGTTTCCTTACCCTACCCCCTAGGGCAAGCGCATCGAGAATTCTTCAACGCTAACCTCTGTGATGATCCTCCAAGCTTCGCCCTTCGTAGTATCAATTTACCTAAAGGCGATAAGTCTTTTTTATTATACAAAAAAAGGTTAAAATAGAACTAAATATCAAGCAACATATAATGTGAAAATAGAGAGACTACATGAGAAAAACTTACCAGAACTCCATTGAGCTTTTTCAGTACCTACAAGAGAAAGGATCAACAAGAATTAAGAGCAGGAGAAATAATAAACCTACAAATAAAGGCACGAATAAACTTAAGACAAGGAAAGGCAGAATACTCTCCATATTCAATATTTCTTTATTCGGTAAATAAAATCACCATAAAAGAGTATAAATCCATATAATAAAATCAAATTCATAAAAAGAGAATAAAAACAAATAATGCGGTCGCGTATGAAAACATGGAACACATAAAACAATGAATCAGGTCTTGATTCCCTTGATGCCCAGACAGCCCGTAAAAAGGATAAAACTGTCAAATGACCTGGAACATGGGTAGCATCTGTAAATACAACAAGGCAGGGCTAACTTGTTTAAAATACAACGGTTTAAGCAAAGGGATTAAAAAACGCTTCCTCGGCCAACTGTAATAAGAGCAAAACATTGTAAAGTGAAGCAAATCCTGTGGAGACACAGTCCGCGACTCAATAGCGGAGAGATCAGTTGGATTAAATAAAATGTCAGGCCTACCTAAAGAAAAAAAAGATGCCTTAACATGGGCTAGCTGTGGAATACTCAATGCCCAGTCCAAGGACAAGCAGTCCTCAAGAATCAGATGACTAAACTTCAGCTCCTCCCTGCTCCAGACCTTTATCCAGCACAAAAGCGGTCTTAGGGCGATTAGGTCCGAGACGTAATCAAGCCCCAGTTCCGCGTGCACAGAAAAAGCCAGGGTGGACTGGGGGACCTGGACCAAATTGTGCAAAAAGTTTATCTCCGTAGTCTGGATCCGGTCCACCTTGGTGTATCCCCAGACCTCACTACCATATTGCAGCTGTGCAAAACAGATTGATACATTTTTAAAAGATGCCCTGGAGCCAAGCCTCTGTGCAAAACTAAAATCAGCCACCCTGGTTTTAACAGACTCTGGGGCATATTCTCAAGGTCCTATCGCTGAGTTATCAACACTTTAGGGCACCCAAAGTCACGATAAATATACCGCACCATTCACAAGCTGGTGCTAACAGCCGATAACACCATTTTACCTGCGATAGAAGCCGCAAAAGACATCGCCGCGGATGACCCTGGCAATTAACGCTAATGAGATACAGAGTAGGAGTTCCTGAGCAAAAAGCAGCGACAACACCACTCCGCAACATTCTCAACGACCAGCCAGATCTGTGAAAAGATCACAAAACAGGCGATAACGTGCGTTAGCAGCAGGAAACTAACACCTGCTCCGATCTGGTGCAAAGTCGGACGACAACCGGCAGCAGCCCAGGGAGCACAGCCCATAGCCAAACATGAAAAACAACAGATGCCCCCGAGCAACTGAACATGCAGCCCGAAGCCCCAATAGGGCAACAACACCCACCGCCACCACCCCCAGGACCCCACCACCCCCCCTCTTTGGACAAAGATGATGCACATCAACTCGACGAAACCATGAACCAAACAAATCGCCTGAAGTCGCACAATCACAACACCTAACACACAGGTGGGGCCAGAAAAGGGGAAATCATACATTCATATCATATGATCCAAATAAAACGTTTATTACAGATTAAACAAAAAAACAACAATTCTGAAGAGGCACGGCAGGTCTTCTCTGGGCATTCTGTAAGTCACAGCCTGCAAGACAGAAATACAGAGAAGAAGGTGTGTCATGCGCCCATCAAAGTACAGAGGGAGAGAGTGAAAGAGAGAGGGAGAGAAAGAGGGGGAGAGAGAAAGAGAGGGAGAGAGGAAGAGAGGGAGAGAGAGAAAGTGAGGGAGAGAGAGGGAGTGAGAAAGGGAGAGAGCGAGTGCCGACACTGCGGACCCACGCCACACTGCTGACCTGCTGCCGCCGGTGCGTCTCCAACCACATGCCAGTATACACTGCAGTCTCCCAGGTCCCTCATCTGCAACAGTTCACAGAGACATGAATAGCAGAGTCCACACAGATGCACACGCCACCATCGCTTGCCCGGACATGCGCACACATGCTGCCGCACCCCAGCCCCTCCCGCTGCCCAGCGGTGATTGCCCGCCCCAGCTCTACCAGGCCTCACTGCTCACCTTCCGACACCGTCGTGTCTCCAAGAGGGCACACCACGCGCTGGTGGGAGCACCAAGCCCGGGGCCCGCGACCATGGCACCCTCCACATCATGCAGCCCCGCACCGCGGGCCAACTGGTCACACATTTGATTCTGGGTCTTGATCACACAATGGCAGAGACAATATCACGGCATCATCGCAGGCTGCACACACGCTCAGCCCTATAGGTGCCACTAACTCTGTGAACCCCTAGGCAAGACCACGTGGCGAGAGGGCTGCACTGCCTGCTGGCTCAGGCCTACACTGAGGTCCAGCAGGGCGCACATAATCCTCACCAGTCCGGACCGCCAGGACGGGGCATCATTGCAGGCTGCACACCCGCTCAGAACTTAAAGTGCCCCTACCTCAGTGCACCGAAAGACACCGTCCTGTGGCGGTGTGCCTGTGCCTGCCGCAGTGTATCCGGTGCCACCAAATCTGTACACCGGAAGCCATGGACCCTTAATGATTGAGTCTCGTGGTGCGGATGCCATCATGTCACCCCCGGCACTGTGCAATGTGCTGTGGCTGGGCCCTAGGGCCCCATGCAGAAATGAGAACCACACGGAGACACCCAGTTACAGAGTGGAAATGGCGTCCAGCACATTCGCCAGGCCCTTTATATTGGCAGGGTCACATGTACTGTGACGGCTGTGCTGGATGGGTGTGGTGTGGGTGTAAACCAGCTGTGAGGGAGTGGTTGTGGCATGCTGACAACTAGACCTGTGAGCAGCAGATCCCTACAGGGAAGAGCTGGGACATGTAGCGTTGTCCCCCCCCTGTGAGCGTAAGCCGAGTGGGCTGGCCTGGCGTATGCCAGTCCAGAGTAAGGGTGTGAACAATGACCCCGGGGCGCTGGGCGTGGTTCCGTCCTGGGCTGGACAGGGGTGTCCCCGTTGTGGTGTCGGCGCCACCCGTGCTGCAATCGGCAATGTGTCACCCGTGACCCAAGTCCCACAACATGGACGCAAGGGGGAATCACTGAGCCTACATTCATCCACACTTCCACACTTGAAAGATAATAGGCATGACACATCGGTGTGACCACAAATGTTTATTGCACAATCAGTGGAGTTGTGAAGCCGGAGCAGTACAGGGACATGCAAACCCCACTTCACATTGTTGGCCCATATAGGGCCAGCAGAGTCCTTCAGGGAATGACAGGTGCATCAGAAGAGGAGGAGTTCAGTCCGCAGTCTGATAGCTGTTTCATTGATGACCAAATAGAATATGGCAGTCCATGTCGAGGTCCAAGGTGAGTGTCGCCGAGTGTATCGGGGGACAGTGGGAGGTGATGATGTAGAGGGCAGAATCAAGCAGAAATAGGCCATATGGCAGAGATGCATGCTACTGCGTCCTTCTGACCACGGAGTCAGATTCATCCGCATCTTGGTCCTCTGCTTTTGCATGTGCCTCACATGTGGGTGGTTGTGTGCTGTCTCCAGCACTGTGTGGCAGTGACACCTCAGGGGCCGGAGATGTGGACATAGTGGTAGCAGCAGCATGCATCAGCGCCAGGACTTGTGGCAGCAATGCCATGAGGAAGGTCTTTATGGCATTGAGGGACCCAGCTACCTCTTGCTGGTGTGCAGCCGTGGCAGCCGCTCTTTCCACCTGCGTCCGCTCCGTGTTCTCCATGAGCCTCTGCATGAGCCCCAACTCCCGGGCGAGCTGGCAGGAGGCACTCTGACTGGACAGTCGTTCTTGTCGCAGAGTCAGGACTCTAGCGATCTCAGCCATGGTTCGTTGGAGAGCATGGAGTGGACTGTGGGTGTCTGTTAGGGACAGTGAGTGGTCCCTGATGGGGCTTAGACACCCACGTATGGGGTCTAGTTTGGCTACCATGCGGTCGAACCCCACCTGCACCTGTTCAGCCAGCTTCTCCTGGCACCCCAACACACGGCGTTGGAAGGCAATGTGTTTGTCGTGGGGGTCCTTGGAGGCAGCCGTGGTGGTGGGTGCTGCCTGCTGTGTGTTCTGTGTAGGCAGTGGGTTCTCCTTGTAGCAGCTGGGCTGCCCTGCTCCTGGAGGAGGGGTGCGGAGGCACTCAATGAGCTGTTGGAGGGCGTCGGAGTCAAAGGGGTGGTGTCCTCTTCATCATCAGAGAAGAGAGGTTGTGACTGCTCTGCAGGAGGTGTTTGCTTTCCCCCTGCAATGTGAAGGGGAGATGCAGTTTAACATTGTGTTCACATGTATGTTGACGCATTGTACATGTTTACATTCAGACTGAATGACAGTGTACATTGTGAGTGTTTGTGGGTAGCTGCCTGTTGGAAACAGCCCACTCCCACTCCGCAGGGTGGTGGAGGGCCTTCCCGACACAATGGGGTAGCTTGGCTCGAGTGGTCAGGAAACAGGCGCAGTGCTAAGCATACAATATACCCATACAATAACCATGCGTGCATCCGTTCCAAAAACGACTCTACACCGTAAAAATTATGAAAATATTCTTCTTTATCTTTTTCTCTTAGTTGCTGATTGGGAAAATAAATAACAATCACAATATACAAATTCTTAAATAGAGCAGGTCAAATAAATATTTGCCGTTGCTGAAATAAATAGGGGTGATCATAAATAACAGGGCATAAATACAAGTGCAATATATACAGACAATTAAATACTTTGAGGTAATAAATACTGTACCAATAAATACTGTACCAATAAATACTGTACACCAACAAGTCCTGTGGACCTATAAATACAGTGCAGTATTAAATAGATAAGAACTTAATAAATACAGTTTCCCCAATAAATAATTAGAAGTATACAGTAACACTCATGAATCAGATGACACTTCAATACTTAAGGGCTGATTTGGCCCAGGCACAGCTTGTAGGGTGTGGAAGGCTTGGGGGGTCCTACTCCCTGGCTGAGGCAAAGGCTGAGGCCTAAACTGAGGTAGATCAAAGGGGGGAATTCCAATGCCCTGGCTTTCCTCTCCACACAGCCTCTCTAGGTTAGTCCCAGTTCACCCCAGGCACAGTCAGGTGGGTTTCAGCACCTCCCTAGCCCCTTAGAGTAGTCTCTCAGGTCTCCACAGGGCCTTAGGCGCCCTCTACTCCACTTACTGCCCTTTTCTGATGTTCCGACGCCGCTGGAGTCGTGTCGACGCCGTGAGGCGGTTCCGGTCCGGTCTCGGCGGCCTCGGCACAGTGTCAGTTCTTTGTCGACGCCGGTAGGCGGTTCCGGTCCGATGTCGGTGGCCTCGGTTCGATCTCGACCTCCGATTCGATGGCGTCGGGCAGTCTCTTCACGATGTCGACTTCGGGCGGCTCCGGTCCGATGGCGCTCTCGGCTCCGATGACGTCGGCCGGCCTGGCCTCGCTGTCGACTTCCGGCGACTCCGGGGTGCGATCCTCACCCCCGACCTCCGGTGCTCTTCCTCACAGGTTCCGGGCGACTCCGGAGTGCGATCCTCACTCCCGACCTCCGGTGCTCCTCTACCTCGGTCTCCGACGACTCCGGAGGGCGGACTTCACCCTTCCGATGACGCCGCTCACTCGACCTCGGTTCACCTCCTTCTCGACCCTTGGTATTCCTCTCGACCTCCGCCGGCGCCCTCTTACGACCTCAGGCGGCTCCGGGTACGACGTCTGCTACCTCAGTCAGCGCCGCTTCTCCACCTCGGGCTCCAGGTCTTCGGCTACTCGACGCCAGGCTCCAGGGAAACCAGTTCTCAGGTCAGAATCTTGCTGCTTTCTTGGTTCTAAGGCCTGTTCCTGCTGTCCAGGTCCTTAGGATGGTGTTCTTCTGTCTTCTTCCCACACAGGGCTATAGGCTGGGATCCATCAGTAGGGACAAGTATCAAGGGTGGGTTTATGGACCCCACTCCAGGCACAAGTTTCCACCCCTGCTGCTTCACTCCTTCCTCCTTCACTGTTGTGCTCCTCTCCCTTCACCAGTCAGGTGCCAACTGCCAGCTCCAACTGCCAACTGCCTCTCTTATCCTCCCAACATTCTAAACGGTTTCCAACTGTCACAGGGTTCTGGAAGCTCTTGGAATGTTCTGGAAGGTGCTGGTAGGTTCCAGTGGATGCTGGTGATGTCATGGGAGGCCACCATTTTGTGCTTCAGGCCCTCAGACAGAAGTGTCAGGGGTAGCTAAAATGGTTCCCTGAATCTGTGGCAACACGAAAAAGTCTGGTGGTTCCCAAAAAGGAAAAATTCAAACAGGGTTTGAGGCAAAAGTGGGACAAAATAAATAATGATGAGGAGGGACCACCCAAAGGGCTGACAGGTCTAACACGCGTCCCCCCCAGCTGAAAGTGGGGAGAGCTACCCAACCCCTTGGGAGTTCTCATCACTAAGGCGGAAATACCTTGAGAGACCGTCTGCATTGGCGTGGTCCACTCCAGGCCGATGTTCCACCTGAAAGTCCATCCCCTGTAGGGAAATAGACCACCTCAACAACTTGGGATTCTCCCCCTTCATTTGCATCAGCCAACGAAGGGGTCTGTGGTCGGTCTGAACTAGGAAGTGCGAGCCAAACAGGTATGGCCGCAACTTCTTCAGAGCCCATACCACTGCAAAGGCTTCACGCTCTATTGCACTCCACTTCTGTTCCCTGGGAAGTAGTCTCCGGGATAGGAAGACCACGGGTTGATCCAGACCCTCTTCGTTGAGTTGCGATAACACTGCCCCAATGCCATGTTCTGATGCATCTGTCTGGACAATGAACTCCTTGGAAAAGTCTGGGGCCCTTAAGACCGGGGCCTCGCACATGGCTTTCTTCAATCTCTCAAAGGCTTGCTGACAAGCCTCCGTCCAGACTACCCGTCGAGGTTGTTTCTTGGACGTGAGCTCCGTGAGAGGGGCTACGATGGTACCGTACCCCTTCACGAAGCGGCGATAGTATCCCGTGAGGCCCAAAAATGCTCGGACCTCAGTCTGGGTCTTGGGGGGTTCCCAGGCCATGATGGCCTCGATCTTCGCCTGGAGGGGTTGCACCGTTCCCCTACCCACCAAGTGTCCAAGGTACACTACCGACCCCTGCCCGATCTGGCACTTGCTGGCCTTGATCGTCAATCCAGCTTGTCTCAGGGCCTGGAGAACAGCTTGCAGGTGACGCAAGTGATCCTCCCAGCTGTTACTGAAGACGGCTATGTCATCCAGATAAGCAGCAGAGAAACTCTCCATCCCGGTGAGGATCTGGTTTACCAGGCGCTGAAACGTGGCAGGTGCGTTCTTGAGCCCAAAGGGCATCACACAGAACTGGTAGTGGCCATTGGGCGTGGAGAAGGCTGACCTTTCCCTTGCTCCATCAGTCAAAGAGATCTGCCAGTACCCTGAAGTAAGGTCAAAGGTACTTAGATATTGGGCAGCTCCCAGCCGGTCAATCAATTCATCCGCCCTAGGGATCGGATGAGCATCAGTTTTTGTCACTGAATTCAGTCCCCGGTAGTCCACACAGAACCTCAGTTCTGGTTGGGCACCCGGTGGTGCAGCTTTCGGTACTAACACCACCGGACTAGACCAGGGGCTGCTAGAAGGTTCAATCACTCCTAGCTCCAGCATCTTAGTGACTTCGCTATGAATGCTGGCCTTCACCTTGTCTGACATCCGGTAGATCTTGGACTTCACAGGTGGGCTGTCTCCTGTGTCCACGTCATGGACGCACAGGTGAGTCCTACCCGGGACAAGGGAGAACAACGAGGAGTACTGCCCCAGGACCTGGCGACAGTCCTCCTGCTGTTCAGGAGTTAGAGATGGGGAGAGAATCACTCCCTCCACCGACCCATCCTTTTCTTGAGACGCAAACAGATCAGGGAGAGGCTCGCTTTCCACGTCCTCTCCTCCGTCAGTCACCATCATCAAGATGACTTCGGGCCTCTCGTGGTGGGGTTTGAGGCGGTTGGCATGCAGCACCCGCAGGGGCTGACGAGGGGTCTTCAGGTCCACCAAGTAGGTAGCCTTACCCTTCTTCTCCAACACCTCAAAGGGTCCTGACCAGCGATCCTGGAGGGCACTAAGCTCTCCCGGTTCGATCACCCACACCTTCTGGCCAGGCTCCAACTCCACCGGGTGAGCGTTGTGGTCATACCACGCCTTCATCACTGCTTGGCTGGCTTCCAGGTTGTCAGAAGCTTGCTTCCACAACTTAGCCATTTGGCTCCGGAAGGCCAGCATGTAGCTCACCACATCCTGGGGGAGCTTTCTGGGAGTTCTTTCCCATCCGTCTCTCACCAGGTTAAGAGGTCCACGTACAGGGTGCCCATACAGAAGCTCGAAGGGGCTGAAGCCCACTCCCTTCTGTGGCACTTCCCTGTAAGAAAAAAGTAAACAGGGTAGGAGGACGTCCCATTTCCTCCGCAGGCTTTCAGGCAGACTTCTGATCATGCCTTTCAAGGTTTTGTTAAACCTCTCCACCAGACCATTGGTCTGGGGGTGGTAAGGAGTGGTGAACCGGTAGGTCACTCCACACTCCTTCCACATTGCCCGCATATACGCTGACATGAAGTTGGTCCCCCTGTCGGACACAACTTCCTTGGGAAAACCCACTCGGGTAAAGATTCCCATCAGGGCCCTAGCCACAACAGGTGCTGTTATGGTCCTCAGAGGTATTGCCTCTGGGTACCGTGTGGCATGATCCACCAGGACTAGGATAAACCTGTGACCAGCTGATGTTGGTGGATCTAACGGACCCACAATGTCGATGCCCACCCTTTCAAAGGGGGTGCTAACGACAGGAAGTGGTTCCAGGGGAGCTTTCAGCTTCACCCCTGTTTTCCCACTGGCTTGGCAAGACACACATGTCCGGCAGTAGGTATCGGACGACACTTTCATCTGAGGCCAATAAAAGTGTGGGACAAGACGGGCGAAGGTCTTGTCTTGCCCCAGGTGTCCTGCCAAGGGGATCTCGTGAGCCAACTCTAAAAGGAAGGCTCGATAACGTTGAGGAACTACCAAGGCTCGTGACGATCCATGTAGGGGTGCCTTGGGTTCACTGTAGAGGAGGCCATCCTCCCAGTAAACACTGTAGTTCCCTTCAACGTTCCCTGCTGCCTGGGCTTCGGCCTGTCGCCTCAGCCCCTCAAGGGTAGGGCACTCCCTCTGGCCCTGGCAGAATTCCTCCCTGGACGGGCCTCCCTCCACGTGCCACTCGGCCGGGATGGGTAGGTCCTCCAGGTTGGTAACGTCCCCCTCCGCAGACTCCTGGTCCACCACCTCCGGTGGCCTATCCGTCCTACGGGGTGGAGACGCCGAGGCAGGCTCCTCCTGTCCTCGGTTCTTCCCTTGACTGGCAGCTGGCTGGGCCTTTGTTCCAGGCTCCAGCCGGAATGAACTCCCTCTTCGGGTAGTCACGGACCTTGTGCTAACACAGGCCCAGTCAGGTGTACCCAGCATCTCGGTGTGAGTCCGGTATTCCACCTCCTTCCAAGCGTTGTGCTCCATGTCATTGCCCAGCAGACAATCGACTGGCACGGCAGGGCTTACGGCAACTCGAAGTGAACCTGCAACCCCCCCCCATTCAAAGGGAACCTCAGCCACGGGATAGTGGCCGGTTCTGCCGTCAGCCATCGCGGCTGGGTGGAGTACATCGGGAATTACCTGCTCTGGAGACACCAGCTGGCTACGCACCATAGTCATACTGGCTCCTGTGTCTCTCAGAGCCTCCCCTCTTTGGCCGTTGATGGTGATCCACTGCCCATACTTTGCGGTATTTGCGGGCACCTGGATCTTAGGAACCATCTCCCGTTCTCCCAGGGACACTAAAGTGACACCCGCCCACTCCCTTCCCTTAGTTAAGGGCATCTCCTCCCCGAGCACTACACTAGCTACTCCGGGGGCCTTTCCTCCAGTGGGAGGGGGTGAGCGTTTCTGACACTTCGGATCTCCTTTATAGTGTCCAACGCCACCGCACTCGTAGCAATGGACAACCCTTGGCTGCTGACTCTGGCCAGGATTAGGGTTTCTGGGTGGGTTAGCCTTAGAGGTGAATCCTGTTCCCTTCCCTTGGAAGTTATTTTGGGGGCCTTTGGAGAACTCCTTTTTCTTTTCCCCTCCTTCTTTCTTCTGGGGGGCGCCCTGTCCGGCCTTTTGAGTATCCCCTCCAGTCCCCCTTGTGGACACCCGGGTACTAGCCCAAATGTCCGCCTCCTCAGCAAGCTTCCGGGGACTGGTCAGCTTGCTATCCACCAGGTGTTGCCGCAGTTCAGGGAAACATTTCTCGAGCAGGTGTTCCTTCAGTACTAGGTCAAACAACTCCTCGTAGTTCCTCACTTCACTGCCCTGAATCCAACCTTCCATTGCCTTCTTCGCATAGTCCAGGAAGTCCACCCAATTCTGCGTGCCCAGTTTGTGACTACCCCTGAACTTCTGTCTGTACTTTTCCGGAGTAAGTCCAAACTTCCTGATGAGCGCCAGTTTCATGGTGGGGTAGTGGGTTTGCTCATCCTCTTCGAGGGCCAATAAAGCATCCCTACCAGCTGGAGGCATGTATTTATACAGTCCCCCTCCCCAATACTTCGCTGGAACCCCATGGGCCCTCAATGAGACCTCATAGGCTGCTAGCCACTTGGCGATGTCGTCACCTGCCCCATAGCTCGCTACAATGTCCTTTGGCAGGTAAGGTTTGGATTCCCTGGTGGACTCTTGGTTTTGGCTGCCACCATTGGGAACAGGTTGTGCCCCGATTCGCAAAATCTGAAGATCTATTTCTTTCAGGCGCAATTCATGGGCCATCCTCTGCTCCTCCTTTTCCTTCTCCAGCTTTGCTAAGTCCCATGTGAGCTGTCTTTTCTCCCTCCGGTCTGCTAACTCCACTTCAGACAAGCCCCCGCTAGAGGCACGGCTGCCCCCCCTAGAAAGTGTCCTGGGCCCTGCGGACAGGTTCCCCACCTCAGGTTGGTACATCTCAGCCCCCTCGGGGTCAGGCTCTCCATCCCTGTCTTCTTCCTCAGCCTTGCTTTCCCTGCGTGCCTCCCCCCAAGCCCTTAAGCTGGTTTGAAGTGCACCCTTCTTTGCTCCTGGGGGACAGTACACCCCCTCTCGCTGGCAAAACTCCCTGAGTTGGGCCACAGTGTACGTGTCTAGATTTTCAAGAACAAACTCCATCTTGCCCACTCAGGTTAGAGGACAGGTTTTGTGCAGTAACAATGCAGGGGGGTACCTTTAGTAATACCTCCTCCCACCACCAGAGTAAATTTGGAAAAAACAAAAACCCACAATTAGGAAGGCCGCTGTGAGAAAACTCCCGGTGTAGGCCTATGGACTACCCACAGTTATTGTTGAGTATATGTAGGCACAGCTCTATCCCACCACTGAACACCAATTTATGTTGGAAACAGCCCACTCCCACTCCGCAGGGTGGTGGAGGGCCTTCCCGACACAATGGGGTAGCTTGGCTCGAGTGGTCAGGAAACAGGCGCAGTGCTAAGCATACAATATACCCATACAATAACCATGCGTGCATCCGTTCCAAAAACGACTCTACACCGTAAAAATTATGAAAATATTCTTCTTTATCTTTTTCTCTTAGTTGCTGATTGGGAAAATAAATAACAATCACAATATACAAATTCTTAAATAGAGCAGGTCAAATAAATATTTGCCGTTGCTGAAATAAATAGGGGTGATCATAAATAACAGGGCATAAATACAAGTGCAATATATACAGACAATTAAATACTTTGAGGTAATAAATACTGTACCAATAAATACTGTACCAATAAATACTGTACACCAACAAGTCCTGTGGACCTATAAATACAGTGCAGTATTAAATAGATAAGAACTTAATAAATACAGTTTCCCCAATAAATAATTAGAAGTATACAGTAACACTCATGAATCAGATGACACTTCAATACTTAAGGGCTGATTTGGCCCAGGCACAGCTTGTAGGGTGTGGAAGGCTTGGGGGGTCCTACTCCCTGGCTGAGGCAAAGGCTGAGGCCTAAACTGAGGTAGATCAAAGGGGGGAATTCCAATGCCCTGGCTTTCCTCTCCACACAGCCTCTCTAGGTTAGTCCCAGTTCACCCCAGGCACAGTCAGGTGGGTTTCAGCACCTCCCTAGCCCCTTAGAGTAGTCTCTCAGGTCTCCACAGGGCCTTAGGCGCCCTCTACTCCACTTACTGCCCTTTTCTGATGTTCCGACGCCGCTGGAGTCGTGTCGACGCCGTGAGGCGGTTCCGGTCCGGTCTCGGCGGCCTCGGCACAGTGTCAGTTCTTTGTCGACGCCGGTAGGCGGTTCCGGTCCGATGTCGGTGGCCTCGGTTCGATCTCGACCTCCGATTCGATGGCGTCGGGCAGTCTCTTCACGATGTCGACTTCGGGCGGCTCCGGTCCGATGGCGCTCTCGGCTCCGATGACGTCGGCCGGCCTGGCCTCGCTGTCGACTTCCGGCGACTCCGGGGTGCGATCCTCACCCCCGACCTCCGGTGCTCTTCCTCACAGGTTCCGGGCGACTCCGGAGTGCGATCCTCACTCCCGACCTCCGGTGCTCCTCTACCTCGGTCTCCGACGACTCCGGAGGGCGGACTTCACCCTTCCGATGACGCCGCTCACTCGACCTCGGTTCACCTCCTTCTCGACCCTTGGTATTCCTCTCGACCTCCGCCGGCGCCCTCTTACGACCTCAGGCGGCTCCGGGTACGACGTCTGCTACCTCAGTCAGCGCCGCTTCTCCACCTCGGGCTCCAGGTCTTCGGCTACTCGACGCCAGGCTCCAGGGAAACCAGTTCTCAGGTCAGAATCTTGCTGCTTTCTTGGTTCTAAGGCCTGTTCCTGCTGTCCAGGTCCTTAGGATGGTGTTCTTCTGTCTTCTTCCCACACAGGGCTATAGGCTGGGATCCATCAGTAGGGACAAGTATCAAGGGTGGGTTTATGGACCCCACTCCAGGCACAAGTTTCCACCCCTGCTGCTTCACTCCTTCCTCCTTCACTGTTGTGCTCCTCTCCCTTCACCAGTCAGGTGCCAACTGCCAGCTCCAACTGCCAACTGCCTCTCTTATCCTCCCAACATTCTAAACGGTTTCCAACTGTCACAGGGTTCTGGAAGCTCCTGGAATGTTCTGGAAGGTGCTGGTAGGTTCCAGTGGATGCTGGTGATGTCATGGGAGGCCACCATTTTGTGCTTCAGGCCCTCAGACAGAAGTTTCAGGGGTAGCTAAAATGGTTCCCTGAATCTGTGGCAACACGAAAAAGTCTGGTGGTTCCCAAAAAGGAAAAATTCAAACAGGGTTTGAGGCAAAAGTGGGACAAAATAAATAATGATGAGGAGGGACCACCCAAAGGGCTGACAGGTCTAACACTGCCTATATGATGCGGGACAGTGGACATTTCGACAACATGACGGATGTGTGTTTGTACTTGTACATTGTCAGGTCACATTTCCATGCGATGCCATATGTGATTGGTCAGTTTCTGCAAACAAGCGGCACCAGTTGTGTCCTCTGTTCTGTTGTGGACGTGTTGAGGATTGTGCCACATCGTTGTCAATGTTGATGTGCCCTGCATGTGAGTTGTGTGTGCCGCATTTTGGGGGAGTCGCCCCTGCAGCTCTGATTTGGCTGCCCCTTATCCTTTACATGCGGTGTGCCTCTGACTTCTGTGCTTATACAGTGCTGAGATGTTGCATACTTGGGTGCATTGGTCTCTTGGCGGGAGTTGGGGTTCTGGGGCATGGTTTGTCCGCAGATGTGCTATGCTTACTTGTGCATGTGTGCCATTGTGCCCATCTCGCCCCGTGTCCCCAGTACCTGGTCGTTACTCACCCTGTTGCTGTTGTGTCCGGTCATGTTGAGCAGTGTCCGGTCCCCCAACTCCTGCCACCGTCTCACCACTGATGACTGTGGACACCATTTCCTCCATCTCGTCCAGCTCCTCCTGTGGCGCAGGACTCCCACCTCCAGTCTGCATTGCTGCCTTCCGGTTGTTTGCGAGTTTCTGCTTGGTTTTGCGCTTGACATCATTCCAGCGCCTCTTGACCTCTTCCATTGACCTCTGCAGCACTCCGACTGCATTCACCTTGTCCACGACTGTCTGCCATATTCCATTTTTAGTTCCTAGTGACACAGTGGAGGTGACGAACAGTAGTTGATGGTGTTCTATCACCTCCGTTATCAGGATCCTGTTTTCCTGCGGACTGAACAGCTTCTTCCTACTCTTCTTGTCCTTGCCCATCCCTGAACCCAAAGTCCCAGGTTGGTCCTCTGGGGGGCTTGTGGGGTTCTGGTTGTCCTCTGCACTTTCTCCGGCTACCTCCATTGTGCTTCACTGTTGTTTGGCTTTTGTCTGTGTTTTTTTTTTTCTACTTTTATGGTGCATCTTCCCGCATGTTGCGTGGGAATTGCAGGCTGTGGCTGGATTTAGCTGATTTTGGTATCGCGATTGGCCTCATCGCAGCTTTTTTTGCGTTCGTGTTTTGCATTTTTGCGGCTTCGCGTTGGTTTTAACGCGGTCATTTGATGCGTTGTGGTGGGTCTATCGCATGGTGCCGCCGTGTTGAGAATACCACAAAAGTGAGATTGGCCGAAAGCATTGTGGGTTCTCCCTGTCCCCCTTCTTGAATATGGGGTAGATCACGGCGGTAGACCAGGAGGGTGAAAAGACAGTACACACACACCAGAATAAGGCAGACAAGGTGTGAACAGGGTGAAAGCCGGAACCAGAGAAATTGAGGTAGTCTCTTTTTGTTCTTTTATTATTTTATCCCCATCCCCTTTCCCCCTTTGAACTTTCCTGTCGCTAACAGTCAAAGTTGGTTACGGGAGAGGTTCTGGGAGAGGTATTGGGACTGTCTTTGTTCTGCTCCTGCGCAAGCCTTGAGGTAAGCCTTCTAACAGTATGCAAGTCAATGTTTTGTCTCTTTTGTGTATGACGACAGCTTTTATCATTGTTGCCCATTCCCTCCATGTTCATTTCTTTTTTTTAAGTTTGAACTTTTAAAGTAAGCCGTTTTACAAATCAAAATGGAATACTATTTCATTTGCCAGTGCTTGTTATTCATGGCTTCTCAATAAATTGAGAGAACCTTCCAGAAGCAATGGCCACCTCCTGTGTCTTCACAAGACTGGTGACAGGTACATCTGAAAATCATTAGGAACAGTCAAACCACTTCCTGCTTTGGATTTTAAGTCTTGACAAAGGGGACACTTTGGTTTGAATTTGCCTTTATTCTGCTCTGCAGGGAGCAGCCAGGGAAATTATTATTTGCAATAAACAGAAACAATTTTTCAGAACAAATGAGGAGCTTATGCGTTCTGAATTCCGCCTGTTCTTTTGCTGCTTTTCATTCAGATAAGTAAGCCTGGGCTTTCTCTGTGATGCACTTTAATATCTTTTTTTTTTTTTATTAATTGAAAAATGGAGATAGCTGCGGGAGTGCTCCTGTGGTGTGCCTTTGGAGCTGCGCACCCTGCAGATTATAGTCCAACATTTTAGGCAAATCGATGTGACTGATGTTTTCTGAGTTCTTTGTATGAAATTTACATAGATGCAAAACCAAATTGATGACAAACCTTCGATAATGTATTTGCATGTATTATTTCTACAATTTTTATGCATGGCAGTAGCCAAGACCTTTTAATTGTACTACTTTATAAATGTATGATATAGTTGCCTATAGGCAGGGCCACTGGCATTATGTGATTCTGCGGCCGCAGTGATTTCCTGCATAATTATGGATTTGCCGCAGTTGCCACATAATCCACCAACTGCTGAATAATTGCAGATTTTACCCAAATAAGAAATGTTGTTTCTAGCTCAAACGTCTGAAAAGTTACTAAAAACATGCGACACACATTGCAATCAAGTGGCAGGCCCTTCCCAAAAGTAGATTGGTCATCATTCAATTGTTTATAGCTGTACTTGAGTGTTAAAGTGTTGCTAATGAAGTGAAACCTTTGCCCAGATAATGTTAACATGTAGGAAAAAAGAGAAAATAATGCAGTAATTCCGTCACAAAGTGTACTGCATAATGCCACAATATTTGACTTTACTTGCTGCATGAATAAGTTTATCCTGCCGCATAAATTGGTTCTCCCCTGCCACACAATTTTAGTGGCCCTCTGTATTGAGGCTTTCCTCCAGCCCTCTTTCTCAGTTAGCCTTTTATGTCATTCACATTTTAATTTCACCCCCTACAGCATACAACATGGGGCAGTTGCCCAGCCCGCTTCAGTTTTTTGTTAATATCACTGTGAGTGACGTCATCTGTTCTTTCACCATGAGCACATTTGTGTAGTATTGCTCCAGTGATGTAACAGGAGAATCACAGAGTAATTCATGTATGCCCTGAGGACAGGGGCGTCCTTGTAAACCCCTGTTATGCCATGCCTGAATGGTTGATCCTGGTCTACGTGGTGCATTTACAATAAATATGCCCCTTGCTGGAAATGAGGTCAGAGGAGATCCTGGCCGGGGCTAACAAAGTTACCTTTTGGTGTCTGCGTCTTTTTCTGTACTGCGCCCCCCTCAGGGCCGGACTGGCCATAGCGGGCACTGGGCATTTCCCCGGTGGGCCGCTAGGGTGGGAGCTGGTTTTGGCCCCCTGGGGGCGGCTTTTGTTACCGGGGCCGGAAATATCGTCCCCCTGTAACAAAATCGGCCGAAACCAGCAGTAGAAAACTATTCGGCTGTCCCCCCCTCCTCCCTCTTGGGGGCCGACCGAGCTGTTTGCCAGAGCCGGTTTTGGTTCCCAGTCCGGCTATGGCCACCCGGCCTCTCAAAACCGCTGATGACGCTATCCACAGGGTGCCTGAGTCTGCTGGAGTCGCAGATATAACATTGTCGACGAACAGGTAAGCGGTGGTCACCCTGAAGGTTGTGTGGCGGCCACGCGCAGATTGTCGATGTGTGTAGCACTTGTGCCACGACATCGGGCCGTGTTGGCCACAAAAGAGTCCGTGAGTGCGAGGAGCTTCACACGTGGACGTAAGAAAGGCTGATGTTGCAGCACCCTTTGCTGGCTGGCTCTGGAACATAAGCTGGTCCTGTTCCTTTGAGTGGGTGTGTGTAAAAACAAAACAAAAAAAGGGCCACAACACTTGTCAGTCTCCCTGGCTGGAGTATTTCAGTTTGTATGGCTACAGACCTGGTGCAGACCACTCGTGGAGCCGTTTACAGTGGAAGGTGCCCCATCGGCGCAAGCCCTCAGATGGAAGGAGTGGGTGGAAAGGGTTCTACTCTTCTTTGAAGCCATCAAAGTGGACAATGCTCAAAAGAGAGCCATGATTCTGCATTTGGGAGAAAGGGACATTTTTAAAACATCTAAATCCATCAATGAAGCGGCTCCCAATACACATGGTGCCACAAGCACGACAGCAGGCAGAAGAGACCATTGATGCCTTCCATGCCTGCCTTAAGGAACTGGCCAGTACGTGTGGATTTAACATTGAAAATGAGAAAATATGAGGCCAAATCATACAAGGGTGTGCCTCAGCAAAATTTTGTTAGAGGATACTTGAGGAATCGGTAAACTCCTTAGCAGACATTTAACCCTGGGCAGGACCAAGGAACTGTCCCTCGTTAAGGCGGCTCGCATGGAAGCAGCCTAATTGTTTGTTGCTCCGTAAAAGGCTGGGACAACGCCCCACTGTAAACATCCTCCCAGAAGTTAGAAGGGAAGGTAGTGACGTGGATGATGACGACAATGAAGAACATACCGTCCACTGCATTTTCACCATTGGCACCGCTGCTCAAACCTCACGTCGGCTGCCGCAATGCCAGATACAAATTGGAGATCAGGTCACTACTGCCGTAGTCTACACTGTAGCTACGATTAACATCATGACGGCAGTGGCTTATGAGGATCTACAACAGGCCCCACCCCTGAATCCTGCGACGATCAAGGTATTTACATATGGTCAAGACAAACCTCTAATCATGCAAGGGCAGTTCAAGACGACCATCTCCTATTGTTCCGAGTTGGTGACGTCTTAATTCTGTGTTGCCAAAGAGGGCCATGGCATGCTCTTGGGATGCAGGACAGCTGAAGACCTTGGCATTGTCATCTTCACGGTCAGGATCCATCAGGAAGCCATCCCACACATCTTGGCTGCATTTCCCGCAGTCTTTGAAGGTATTGGGTGTCTAAAAGGCAAGGAGACCCATCTGCACATCGATAAATCTGCGCAGCCTATTGTCTTACGTCACAGACGCATTGCATTCCATTCCATCTATGACCCTTGGTGGAAAAAGAATTGGCCAAGCTAGAGGCCACTGGCATCATTGAAATGGTAACGAGGCCCACCTCATGGGTCTCACCGATTGTCGGGGAAGGTGGTAATATGTGTGGACATGCGCATGCCCAATGTGGGGATAAAAAGGGAACAACATCTCACACCAACAATTGATTACCTGATTGGAGAACTGAGTGGAGCTATCTGGTTTTCAAAACTTAATCTGCGATCAGGATATCACCAGTTGGGCTTGGATGAGGAGTCGAGACATAATAACCTTCTCAACCCATGTAGGCCTGAGGCGATACAAGCGGTTAACCTTTGGGATATCTAGCACGGCCGAGGTGTTTCAGGACAACATTTAGGGACTCCTGGCAGACCTGCCCAGTGTTGTTAATGTCAGTGATGACACTTTCATCTATGTGAAGACAATTCTGGAACACAATGTGAGAATGAGGAAAGTACTCATGAGAATCAAGAGGCTGGTCTGACGCGTTACCGCAACAAATGCAAATTCTTACAACAGAAATCGAACTTCTTTGGATACGTATTCTCATCCGCTGGAGTAATCGCAGATCCGGATAAGTCCGAGACAGCAAGGAAGTTCCTGCTCCTGCCACTGTGATGGAGATATGCATATTTTAGGGATGGTAAACTATTGTGGTTGTTTCATTCTGGACCTCACCACTCTGACGCACCCTTTGCACGAGCTTTAAAAGATGTTTGCTCCTATCATCATTTTCTGGTTCTCCCGGAGGAGTAACAGGTAAGGCTCAACCTCACTGAGGATAGTTACACGTTAACAGCTTTAACATCTTAAAGTAAAGGAATCTTAAGAAACATAGTGCGAGCTATTGATATTGAACAGTAATTTCCATTGTTAATCTGCAGTCTAAAAAAGCATGGCAATTTAGTTCTGTTGTTATCAGTCACCATGGAAGAAGTTCTGCAAAACTGCTCATCTCGGGGTTCCCATAAGTCTGTGCGAGTAATATTTACATACAAGTGCATCTGAAGTAGCGGAAGAGGGGTGGGTGGAAGTGGTTTGCAAATAGCAGCTCTTGGTCTAACCGCGGAGCCTTCTTAAAATTCGGAGAGCGACATTCAGCGCGGCAGGCAAAGGTCAGTTTTGGAATTAGTAATTTTAGTAGTGCTTAGCTGGGCAGTGAAAACTGTATCATGCAAACTTCTGAAGTTACAGTTTTGACAAATGTAAGTTTTTTTTCTACGATTGTGTTTCGTTTCACAGTTCCACTTCTACCCGTTTTAATATTATTATAATACAGACAAATCCGAAGAACATAAGTAATAGAAACAAATTAATAATTTGGGCAATGCTGCTTGTCGACAATTACTTTCAATGTAACTTGTTTGAGGTGCAGCGAGACGCAAGGGAGATTTTGACGCGTGATGTCTCTTAAAGCCTACCATCTGTAAAACGCGTGCACAGTGAAATGTTGTGTTTTTAGTGTCAGTGCTTACTCGAATGTTTAAGTATTCTGAACATACATTTTTAAACAAGCACGCTCGCCTTGCGCTGAAAGTAAAAAAAACAAGCATCAAAGAAAGGAATGGGCAGGGGGGTTGTAAGAGAGAGGGGGAGTAACAGCAGCTGTTTTCAAGCACACTTGTGCTTGTGGCACCATCCGCCTTGCAGGAGTGAGCAACAGCCAATTAGCATGCGTGCCGCTGCTCGCTCCCGCAAGGTGGATGCCGCAACAAGCACGAGTATGTGCTTCCAAAAAGAGCAGATCGACGGCTAAAGGTCCTCCTAAGCAACGCATGCGCGCTGCGTAGGTGAGACCTAAATATTGATGCTTCAACTTCAGGATTACAATTGTCAGGTGGAGTACCGTCTAGGATCTCAAATGCAGACTATCTATCTGGGCATCCTCGCGTGGCTACCCCTGAAGAAGATGCTGATGCGGCTGAGACGGAGGAGTATGTGATGGCCTGATTTTGTTCCATCCTACTTTCCATGAAAGTTCTATGTGAAGCTACCCGACAAGATGAATGCCTTCAGAAAGCATTGGAGACTGTAATGAACAACCAGTGGCTGAGACTCAAGAAAGACTGGGTTTTGCTTACCCCGGAAGCGCGATGGATTATAGAGAGCTTGTATCATATTCGTCAAGAACTAAGTGGAGACTCCACGGGGTGCCTTTTGAGAATGCATCACTTTGTCATATCTACTGCCCTCACAGATCGAGTAATTCACCTAGCCCATGCCGGACATCAAAGCATGGTGAAAACCAAAAATGGATTGCAAACCAAGGTGTGGTTCCCTCTGATGGATGAAAAGGTTGAGGAAGTGGTCCGGTTTTGTCCATGGTTCCCGGCTGCTGGAGATGCCAGTCTGCCATCCCCTTTATTAGCCAAAACTGAACTACAATGTCCCTCGATGTGTACAAGTCTTGATTTTGGGAGCCTGCCAGATGGGAGACATAAGTTTGTAATGATTGACTACTGTATCTGAAGGTAGAAGTGGTACCTTCGTTGAGTGCCAGTGAGGTGAGGCCCAAATTGGAGAAGGTGATGGCCACTCATGGTCTGATAAAGGAATAACAAACTGACAATGGCCCCCCCTTTGAGGGACAGGAGATCGCCACCTATCTGTCTTCCCTTGGCATTAAAAGAGTCCAAGGGAGACAGCAGAAGTTAAATGACCATGCCATTCGCCGACGACGAACCAAGATGTCTGACTTAAAGGTGTGCAATTTGGTGCTGGTACAGAATCGATACACAAGCAGTAAATTTCGATTGCCTTTTGAGTGAGAACCATGTACCGTTGTCCATTGGAAGGGCACAAGTGTCACTGTGCGATGGCACCTAGAGTTCATCACCCGGAACATTCCAGCATTTAAGAGGTTCCATCTGTGGAGAGTAGGATCTGCTTCTTACAGTTACCCCCACTTTTTGCTGATGTTTCACTGTTTATCGACTTAGTCTGACTGGGATCCTGCTAACCAGAACCCCAGTCTATCTGCTTTCTCTCTGAATTGATTACCAGTACCTTAGGTACACTCCAGATTGGATTCTGGGGTACCCTTATAAGTCCCTAGTATATGGTATACTATATACCCAGGGCATAGGTATCCCAGAGGCCTCTCAGGGGCTGCAGCATGTATTTTGCCACCCCTGGGAGACCATTCAAAATGACACCACAGGTCTGCTACAGCAGCCTGTGTAAGGTGGTGCATGCACCCCTTACTTAGATATAGGTTCACTATATCTATCCATATCACTGCACATATAAACCTATCAGTCCCCCCTATGGCAGACCTTATCAATTCTGAAGGCAGGGTGCTGGATTTAATGTGAGAGGGTGCCCATGCATGAGCAGAGCCCCTCTGCAGCCTTTGAAACCTCTATTCCGGGGTTGTTTGTGATGCAGCCATACCATATACTCTTAAGTGCATTATAACCTCGCTGTAAATGCTAACTTTAAAATGGCTGCATGGAAACATGTCGTGTTTGGTGTCAAACACCTTGGAATGAGACCTCCACACCAGTAACTGGTGTGGGAGTATGATCCCACCCTTCTAGAGGGAGAAATATGACAGCACCGGTACACCCGGTACCAGCTTTGCAAGCCCTGGCATCACAAAATGGATGCTGCCAGCCACAGACACGAGTTTGCCTTCCTGCTGCTGGCCGAAACTCCGGCAGGGGACGGCTGGACAATAGGTTTCCTGTCACAGGAAGGTGTGACCACCTCCCAGACAGGCTTTAGTGTATTGGGGCTGGGTGTGTGCACTCTGAGAGTGCTTTGAAGTATGTACTGGGGGCACATTTGGTGTCCTTATGCATAGTCCAGCTCAAACCGGTTGCAGGGGCTACCAGCCCCTGCTCCGGCACGAAACTGGACAAAGGACATAGGTGTAGCCACCCCTCTGTCCTGACCCTCCCATAGGTGGGTCCCCAGAGTTTGTCCCACCCCTTCCTTGGATATAAAGTAGGAACCCCTGGCTACAGGACTTTAGATTTACCTGGACGAAACTCTACTACAGAATCCCGGAACTTCACCTATCTACACGACGTTGGATGACTGAAGAATCTCCCCTGGAGTAAAGGAGTTACTCCCCAGCAAGGTAGACACCAAAGACGCATCTTTCTGGTTTGCAACTACGCGGCTCCTGAAGGACTCCGATGATTTTGCAACACAGGAGGTGGGTTTCCAAGCTTCCCCGAGGCCGATCCATGCTCTCAGCAAACCTGAGATTCAAAGCCCTCGTGGGGACTGTGCAACCCGAACCCCTGGACACCGTGCACATTTGCAGCAGCATATGCTTCTTGGCGATCCCTGAGGCTGTGCTTTGGGCTACTTGTAGTCCAGACCCCAAGCAGTAAATCCACCAAAGATTACTGGCCTACACTCCACAAGTGTCCCGTGGGCTGGTATTGAGTGATTCCTCTTGAGGTCCCTTCGCGATCCCTTGGCTGTCGACTTGTGGGTACCTGAGAAGGGTACTTAACTTTCAGTGGGCTTACCTGATTGCTCCAGACGTGCCCTGACTCTCCATCGCTTGGGGAGTCCACAGGACCTTGCTGGTCCACATTGAAGCCTTTTTACTCTCACAGCGTGGAGTGCCGTTGTCAAGGCTTGTTGGTCTCCAATCCGGACACCGACCCCCAGCAGTCGACATCCTTCGTGGGACAGCTTGCCTGCGGACTGTGGTCGTCGTCTACGTCTCCTGGTCCCCGTGGCAGTGGAGTCAAGCTTCACCTCATCGCACCTGAAACACCTGACATCGGTGGGCATTCGTCTATCATGCCCCTGGTCACTGGCAAGTGACCCAGACTCTGCCCCCTCTGCTTTCAGGTTCGTCTCATCTTCGATTCAGGCTTGGATCACACCGGACACTTTTCCTTTCCCTGGCAGCAGCACTTTGCAGCAACTCGCCATTGAAATCAGCGTCGATTACCGACACCATTTGACACCTATGCACCCGGCTTCCCTGGGTTAGGTAACACGAGTACTCCTGTGCTCACATGGGTGCAACTTTCCCATAGGATTGTACGGAGCTCGCAGCTGTGTTCTCACACTGCACTCGTCCCCCGTGGGTCCCCTGTGTCACTACCTTGGGTGGTTCCTTGGGGTCCCAGTGATTCTACATGCTCTAGGCACTGTGTCTAGTCATGTTGTGGTTCTTATAACACTTTCTTAATATATGGTTTGGTATCCCCCTGGGGCCCATTGTATATTGTGCTATTTACTGTCGTTTTAGAACTGTAATATTGTGTACCTTGCTCTCTAATCTCATAAAGAGGTTAGTAGAGAGTGTTTAGTAATAAATACATATATTTTATATATATACCTTGTGTGGTTCTCCTTTCATTTGGTCATTCAGGAGGTTATAATCTGGTAAATCAAGCTGCTTTACATTCCTTTGAGATTTAGCCTGAAGGCTGCGCTCCAAAGCTACCACTAGGATAACTTTCAATAAAGGTTGTCTTTAACCTAATCATCAATAAGGGTTGTTTGGACTGGTGCAAGCTGCCCACTATAACTAGTGGACAGCATATACCAGGCCAAATTCTCACACCATCCTCAACTGAAACCGTCTCCCAGTGAAGGGGAGGTACAGTTGTTGGATGAGGCGTCTTAGGACACTGATGATTGAGACTATTCTAAAGGTGAACTGCAGGAGCAGCTTAGTGATGTCCCCGAGTTTCCTGGCCCACCCCACATCCCTGTAGAGACTTTCACTCCCCGGTCATCCAGTGTGTTGCCAGGCTGCACCTGATAAGGGGTTGAGAAGTAACCTGATGCAGTCTACCAGACTGCGGGATCAACTAATGTAAGACGTTTCCATTATATTTGATATTTTGTGTTGTTTCGCTTGTCAGGCTTGTGACTTGGTTGCTATTCCATGGTGTCTGTTGCTGTGACAATGTTATTGAGAGACTTGCCTAATTATGATTCATGTGGGGCATGATATTGTGGCATTTATAGAATTGTGGCTACTATACCAATGTGTGCTTTTTGAGGCCCAAAACTATTTTTGCTATTATGCAAAAAAAAATATATATATATTGGCCAGCTCGTAGCCGTCCAGCACACAATACAATTTGTTTTAAAGGCATGGCAAAACAAGCACAGGAAAAACTGTAAGGCTAGTAGGACCTATGGTTTTGCTAATGCTTGTTTCCATTTTGAGATAGCATTTACCGCCAGCTAAATGAGGTGGGCTGGAAGTGTATTGCAGCGCTGATTCTGTGGAACATATGTGACACGGTGACAAATCACGAAAAAAAGTTAAACTGCCTCCTGAGCCCCCTGTATGAGAAACTGGTGAGTCCAAATTCGGGAAGAAAACGGGAATTTAGGCCCAAACTTGGAATACTGCTTCCAGAGATCTTACTCCTGCGCCCATTTCACAAATAAAAACACTGGCAACATATACATATGCATTGGTCAATGTGCCCAGAAAGTAGGTAATAAATGCAGGAAACAACATAGAGATACCAATTCCCATGGTTATTCCCTAATCCTCAGGGTAAAATGGGTAATGGAGCACGAATTACCATAGCCCGTGCGAATTACCATAACCCGTGGTATTGGTAATTCTAAATGTGGTATTACCACGTACGGTTTCCTTCAAACACCTGTAAGGCAGTGTTTATAATCTGGTCTTGAAAGTGTGGGTTCTCTCACTCGACAGCAAGTGAATTCTCCAGAGTTCATTATTAAACAAAACCGTTTAGAGATATAGCATAAAATCCTTGTTTGGACAACCACTGAATGACATTTAGTTGGACAGAATCTTATGTAATTTGTAGTTCATGAATGTCGCAGCTAGGATAGTGAAGATGCGTGTGGGGAAGGTTCGCGAGCTGAGGGCCGGATGTAGCTGTGTCGTTGCTGCCACGCGGCTCCGTCCCACTTCCGCCCTTTCAGTCCGCTCCCGCGCGCGCGGCCCTTCTCACAGCCCACACCTCCCCACACGCAGGGCTCCTAATGCCTTAATACAGTTCCCGCCACTTCGTGTTCGGCTAGGCGAGGGATTATAAGCTTTCTATCGATTTTGTACTTAACAGAAGAAAATGTAATCATGGGGAACAAGGCCTTTCTGCCGTCTCCAGTGCAGCGTGGCGGGCGGCTCCACCGCTCAGGTATTGGCGTGGGTAAGGCTTTTCATTAACCTCTGGAGCTCACATTGGGCGTGTATCGCTTTTCATTACCCCTCTGTTTGTGAACCGAAGGCTCACCTGACAGGTCCCTCGTTTTGTCCTCGCGCACGCACCCCCGTTCATAGTGGCACAAAATGGAGGGCAAACTCACCACCAGTGGGGGCCCTGTAGGGGGGTCGCTGGGACCATGTAGGCATGAGGAGGCCTGTGCCACTCTGTGTTATCATCGGCTTTAGGTTGTGAGTAGACTTAACTACACGTACTCATCCTTGAAAGTCGTACTCATCCTTGAAAGTCGCTGGTGGTGACGAAGGAAGGGTGGGGTGGCTCTCCTACTTGTAATGACAGACAAAATTATACGCCAAAGTTGTATAAATTATGCGTCAAACTGCTAAATAATGTTGTATATTGCACAACTGATGGTAAATTATGTGGCACATTCCGTATCAATATGAACTCTATTGTAACATTGTAAAACGTTCTATGGATAGAAAATCAGTCCCAATATTTTAGAAAATTCTGATGTTTCCATATAATTAAACCTCCAGCTATTCAGCAGCCACTATTTTAAATGTTATTCACCAACAATTAATGGATTTGTCTTGCATGGAGGCACCAGAGCACCATTTTAATAACCCAGTTCTTTCTACCTCCGGGAGAAAAATAATTGCATCCAGAAGACCATGAATCTTCATATAAACTCTTAGTCCAGAGGACCTCTTGGCGCAGCACATAAACACGCTATATTTTCTCCTTTTACCAATATGACCTTGCCAAGTCTGGAGCTACTCACATCTGAGGGCGATATCAATGTCTATACAAATGCTATCAAAGATGATACAAAGCGCTGTGCAAGAACAACTAAAGGCACACCTAGAACTAGGGTCAGCTTTAGTGCTGATGGTGCCTGGTACGACAATCTATTTTGGCACCCGCCACGACCTCCTCCTCGGACTCCCCACAACCATCCTGCAAATGTTCCCCATATTTCTCCATAGCCCCTCTCTCACATACATTTCATTTGTTTAAAAGCGCTGGTAAAGGCTGGTTTTATTAATCCACTCAGCTATCCACGTAAAATACAAGTCTCTTCTTTGCAGCAGGTGCATTAACCCTCTGTGCTACTTTATGGCGAGACTGCCACTAGACAAAACTCAGATCACTCTCTCTCTAGCAGGAACATTAATCACAAGAATTATCTTGACATTTTTATTGCTGCCTGAAAGCTGGACATACAAGAAGCTCTGCAACAGGTGCTTTTAAATCGCACTGTTATCACTACACGTAGCGCCAGCCCTGAGGTCAGTGCCTCCACCGCCTCCAGGTCAGCGCCCAGTGCGACTGCACCGGTCGCACCTATCTAAAGCCGTCCTTGCCTAGAACTCTTGAACTATTGCACACCCACAAGGTTCTGATAAGTACTGCATTATATTCAAACCTTTAGAAAGCGCTAACTGTCTGTCAGGCACTGCACCCATGCCTATGTGGTTGGCATGCTGCACCATGTAGGGCATGGGGTTGGGAGGATGTTGTCTTTGTTTTGATTCTATGTGGTAAGTGCTTCCATATTATGAGCGATGACCACTGCGGTGTGGATATCTTGTTATGGGATGCTGAGCTTAGTAGTGGGATGGATGAAGAAGTGTGAGAAACAGGCGTGTAGTTTGTGGCTTTTGGTGAACTGCTGTGATCAGCTCTGCATGTCACTTTAAGGTATTGTTTCTGATCGCAGTCCACTAAGCTGGTTACCGCACAACGTTGTCCATATGAGAGTTTTTTTGGGGTTAATGGCCCTGAGCAGGCATAGATTAAAGGGAGAAGTGGTCAGGAAATCTAGTGGGACAGACTTTGTTACATGAGGCCGAAGTGGCGCTGTTTGATAACGACCTGCAGGGCAGGGATCACATGTAGCCGACAGGCCTCATGTTGTTGCTTTTACTGGTTGCCTTCCATATAATAGATGATCAGTCATGTTAGGGAATTTGAATAGCGCACATTGTGCCACTGGTGTGTCCTTTCATCATTAAATGTTTCCCTTGGAGAAGAGATCACATCTTACACAGTAGACGTCCGTCACATTGTCATGCCATAAAAGCCTGCACTTGTTTCAAGGTAAAGGTGCCCTTGTTTAAATCCATCCAAATGTGGGCCAGGACCTGCTGAGCTCCAGACTGGATGGTAATTTTTGTAGCTCCGCACAGTTCAATCCTTTGGGCTGTTCTCTCATGGTGGGAATAAGGTCTGAAATCGAGAGCCCTCAGCCACTGATGTGGCATCATCCCCTAGGGAGCATCAGTGGCCTTGAAGACAGCCTGAGGCTCCGTCACAGGATGTGAGGCGAGCTGTAGCTGATGCAACATATGGCGGCTTTTGGTGTCTACTGCCATATACTCGACCTGGAGCTCATTTCCAAGCAGGGATTGGACAGTCTGGTTACCATGTATGAATTCCTTAGCGATCTCTATTACCTGAAGGTTTTCATCAGGATGGAGCAGCTGTGGTGAATGGAGCGAGTGACTCAGTGGGAATGCATGGCGAATGATGAGGCCTACTCAGTGACAGTCAGCTTGGTTTTATGGAGGTCTGAGACTACCATTACCTCTACGTCCCTCGTCCTCGACCCAGTCCTTATCTATGAGATTAGTTGCCTAATCCCTGGACAGGAAACAAAACAAGAAATGCTATATAACCCCACCCACTCTGTTACTACAAGAGTGCAGCATTCTCCCAGTACTTCCTGTTTTGTTTCCGGCCTTCGGATGCAGGACAAGGAATGCTGAAGTCCTTGCCCGGGCATTGACTTCCATCATTGTGGGGACTATTAGTTTCTCTGCTGGGTTTAGGAGCTTCTTCCCTACCTACTTGGGACCAATCCTGATGGGGAGTGCTGGAAGGGATCCCCAGGCAGCATGATGATCGGTACACAAGTAAGATCTTAGCAGACAGATTATGTCTATTGAACCGTTGTGCTTCAAATACACAATTTATTAGGCTGTTGTGTCTGAAAGCGCGCTAATTAGTAGTATTGCCTACCGGTCTATCTCGCAGCGATGTCGAGGTTTGCCTCCTTGGGAACTGACTTTCACATACACCTTAATAGACCACTAGTTCCTTGCGCATTTGCCTTATGGGTACGGAAGCAGTGTGGGTGCAGCTCCTTGTACAAGGATCTCGTTATTTATTCCTGATCTGTACAGGAGGGGAGGGTTGTTTTTGGCGGACTGATTCTTCATATTCTATTGTGATTGCTGTTTTCAGATTCCCATAGAAAAACACATACGTAAAAAAAGGCACTTATCTCCTTCTTTGAGATCTTCCTCTAGTAGGTCTGTGCCTCCTTCTCCGCCAAGGAAAAAGGGTAAAGCTTCTCCAGATGAGGACATGATCAGGAGGCTGGTCATGGTGACTGGTTGTTCTGAAGAAATGCAAGAAGGAGGTTGGTGATCATGGATCAGGAAAGCATTTACTCTGACCTGTCTGACTTTGAATTATCAGGTGGTTCTTCCCCTCTTCCACCAAAGCACAAAGGGATATATATTTCTTAGGAAATGCTACTAGATTTGCTATCCTAAATTAAGAACATGGGGTTTCCCAATGAGGAGGTAGCTGGATCCTCAAAAGATAAAATTCAGTGTCATTTTAGAAGGCCTGTTAATATGGAGATGCCTATCCAGACCATTAGTATGTTC
Organism: Triturus cristatus; assembly: GCF_964204655.1. Taxonomy (NCBI): domain Eukaryota; kingdom Metazoa; phylum Chordata; class Amphibia; order Caudata; family Salamandridae; genus Triturus; species Triturus cristatus. Next base: position 113,986,054 of record NC_140595.1, read on the forward strand.
TGGAAGTGGCTCTAAATGAGTTATAAGACCCGACAAAAGATGTAATGTTCCTCGCTTCATGTCCAGACTCTATCCATTAGAGAGGATGGAGGAAACATTGGCGGACTGTGTACATATGGATTCATTGTTGGCTAGCCTTGTCGGTAGATCCTCTATGGCCAAAGACAGCATTTTGAAGGACCCAGCAGACAAGAAGGTAGATGCATCTCTAAAGGAAGAGAAGCGAAAAGGGACATACTCAATTGTGCTTCTTCTTTCCAAGGTTCAGTGGACTTTTTGAATTGTCATAGACTTGAAGGCCTTGAACACATTTGTGGAAAATATACCCTTCAAGATGGAAACACTTCAGAAGATCATACCTCTAATAGAACCGAAGAACCAAATGCCTTTCTGGCCATTCTTTACTTAATGGATTCATACCTTCATATTCCAATGTACATGCCCCATCAGCAGTTCCGGCGTTTTTTGTTTGGGGCAAACATTAGCAATACAGAGTTCTCCCATTTGGGCTCTGGTCTTCCCCGAGGGTATTCATAAAGGTGGTGGCTCCGCTGGTGGCCACCTTCATCTCAAGGGTGTGTTACTATTTCCATACCTCAACAACTGGCTCCATCAATACAGATTTTGGAGCAGCATCTCTCCTTGGACATTGCTACTCTAAGTCACCATGGGTTTCTGTTAAATCTCCTGAAGTGCCAACTTCTTCCTTCCTGTGATCTTCAGTTCACTGGAGCACGATTCAGTACTCGATTAAGCAAGGTATTTCTCCCCATGGAGAGGATGTTTCGCCTCTAGAGTTGAACCCTGTTCAAATGAATGGAGGTACTGGGCTATATGCATCAGTATTCACAGTACCATGGGCAAGACTACATCTGAGACCACTGCTGTTCATCTGCCAACCATGGAGCCCTGTCAGTAAGGATAATGAATTTTGTGATTCCAGTCTCCCCAGACATCAAGCACGCTCCGCAGTGGTGGATGAACTGAACAACGTCTGCGAGGGAGTGGTGATGCGTCCAGACCCTCCGATTGTTTTGACAACGGATGCAAGTTCTTTGGGCTGGGGAGCTTTACTTGGAGACTTGACAGCCAAAGCAAAATAGTCACTGGATAAAAATGTTTATTCGGTCAATTTTGGCCATAAAACATCACACATAAACATCACATAAAATACATAATCCATTACATTGTAGTGTGATGCAATCATATCCTCTATAAATACAAGATAATAAAAATACAAGTAAACTCTATTAAAACTATTGAGAAACTGTGCCCAGCTGCATTAGCTATCCTTCATAAAGTGCAGATACATTACAAGACCACTCTATGTAAACAAAGATTTCAATGGTTCAATGATAAATGCAGGTCAATATAGCACCTAATTTTGAGGCATAAAGGACATCATAGAATCTTGATTCGAGTGATTCAATCACCGTAAAAGAAAACAAAAGTGAAAAACCAAAACTTCAGTGTCAGAATTCAGAGACAATAAAAACGCTGATAAAATTGCATAAAAAATAGTGAGTGACAGGACAATTAATCAAATGTCGATCTTCTAGACACCCAAGCTGGTAGTAAAACAAATAGGACTGTCAGGATAACATGATCTGTTGGAAGTATCTGTAGATACATCAAGGCTGGCCTAACTTGATTAGAATTCAGGGATTTCAACAAAGGAATTAAAAATTGCTTCCTCGGCCAGCCATATTAAGAACAGAACAGGGTAAAATGCAACATATCCAGCAGAACATATTGTCGCAGACGCAGGGTTCCCTTGCCTTAGGCCGCATCCACCCAGAAAGGGGGTGCCAAAAAATGATGTAATTGGTTGAACCTGAATCTGGCCAGTAGAAGCCTATCGTGCTGTGAGCGGACCTTGACGAGATACGGCTACAACCCTTGCACAGCTTTTAGCAGCATGTGACCACAAACTGAAGTTTTCGGAAGCTCTAGGTACTCTCTCTCTAGGTGTGAATGTTCCAAGAACAGCCTTTTGACACCCCCTAGCTCCCGCTCCGAGAAAGAGGAGGGATCGTCACAAATATCTGACCTACCAATGTGGTTAAAGGCTACTTAACATGGGCTATCCAAGATATTCTGTGTGACCGAAGAGAGCCACACAGTCTGCTAAAATCATTTGATTTAGTGACAGTTCCCCCCTGCTCCAATATTTTTTTTCTTCTATTCTTCAATTTCAGAAAAATCTTTTCCCTTCTACATTAGGGACACATTGGTATACCATTAAGGCATTCCATGTGGAAAGTGGCGTAGTTAAGAATGCAATTTTCCCGGGTCGAAACACCGCTTTAAACATTCGTCGTGTCCAAAATGTCCTAGGCAGACAGCCGTATTTGCAGGAAGACTCGGTTATACTGTCATTAGATGCCACCATGCCACCGTTTGATTCCATAGAATGGCCATACCTCTTCGGGGTATTGGCGAGGTTTGGTTTTGGTCCACGGTTTCGACAATGGGTGGCACTACTCTACACTAAGCTGCGAGGTCAAGTCAGAGTAAGCAATCACACATCACGTGCATTTGCTTTATAGAGAATGACCAGGCAGGGTTGTCCCCCCAACTGTTCGCGTTGACAATCGAGCCGTTAGCACACTGGATATGGCGGGATGTTTCGATACGAGGACTGCGATGGAGCGAAGACAAAATATCGCTATACGCTGACAATATCCTAAGATACTTGGCATCCCCTCGGGCCTCTATTAACAGCTTGCCTAACGTCATCACTAACTTTGGCAAATATGTAGGTTATACCATTAATTGGTCCAAATCTGTATTATACGTTCTACACGGCCCTCCACCTCGGTTACCTCGCGGTTACACGATTGAATTGGCCACTGAAGGCTTAAAGTACTTGGGCATTTTTATCACACCTGACCCCAAAACATTTTATGATCAAAATCTTCTGGGCCCCCTCAAGTGGCTACAAGAAGACGTTAAACACTGGAGGTCGCTGCCCATGTCCCTCTTGGGAAGGGCAGCCTTATTTAAAATGCTTGCACTCCCTAGATTTTTATACGTACTTCAAAACTGCCCATATTTTACCACCATTGAAGGGGAACTCCGTACCTTATTGTGGGACGGGAAGGCACCTCGCATCGCCCTCCAGAAGCTAACAAAAGGGTGGTACGATGGGGGGATTGCCCTTCCGGATCTACACCTCTATTACTGGGCCTCACAACTGGTGGCCATCAACCACTGGATTTATGGCTCCCCATCAAACCAGTCTTTCCACCTAGAACAATACCAAACAGGGCGGGAGGGGTATTTAGGTGCTCTTTACCGCAAGGTCAGAAGGAGCCGGTACCTGGGGCCTATTTCACAAACTGTGGCCATTTGGCATAAGGCCACTAAGCGCCTAGGATGGGCGGATAAACTCACAAAAGCCACAGCGTTGTGGCCCTCTCAGTGGCTAGGATCGCTCTGCTATCACACAGGGTTTGATAAATGGGACACCATTGGCATAACCAACATAGGGGACCTGGTCAGCAAGGGAAAACTTCTCACATTTGAGGAACTGCAAACCAAATATGCTCTCGCACCAGGAGAGGTTTTTTGATATTTGCAGATCAGACACGCTCTTCTCGCAAACATTCCAGGCCTACCCTCCTTGCCAGATTCCTCCCCTTTAGAGGACCACCTTCTCTCGGACCCGCTCTTGACAAAAGCTATCTCTTGCACCTACCGTAAACCTTGTAACAATTTACCTGACTCCTTCCAGACTCTTCAAGACCGCTGGCAAACAGACATAGGGCCAATAGATGACAAGGATTGGCAAACAGCATTAATGTCCCCCAGGGAAACGGGGATAAATCACCGCTTTCGCCTTATACAACTAAAAATACTCCACAGGTCCTGTCTCTCCGGGGTACTCCTGGCCAAAATAGGTAGCCATGCAGATGCGTTGTGCCTTAGAGGCTGCGGCCAAGACAGTACATTTTATCACATTCTGTGGGACTGTCCCAATATACGTCCACTGTGAAACAGTGCAACCAAAAAAATGAGACACACTGGGTAAACACCTTCAATTATCACCGCAAATGGGGATTCTGAATATATGGGAGGCCACCGACCTGACAGACATAGAGCAACAATGGGTGGCACTAGGGTATCTACTGGTGAAACGGGCTATAGCAATGCTCTGGGGATCGAACAAACGGCCATTGACGGTTGGATGGATGGCGGAGATGGATAGATGCATGATTGCGGAGAAGGAGGTCTACAAACAGCGGGCTGCCCTAAGAAGTGGGACAAGAAATGGGGAGGGTGGAATGCCTTTAGGAGGGACATTTGTACTTCTCCAACAGAAGATATGGCGATGAGGAGAAATCGAAACAGTGACCTTTCAAATCATTAAATATATGTAGTCTGTGAATATTGATGTACTATAGTGCATGAAAATTGGAATGTAATATGGTATTGCAATGGTGACTGTGCTTTTAACTATAATAAAATTGTTAAACCAAAAAAAAAAAGAATGCAATTTTCCTGGTGACTAGGATGTTTAAAAGCTTTGCTATTTCTAAACCACCTGTACGATCTTGGGATCTCCCCATGGTTTTATAGCTTTGGCATGGTAGATCTCAAATGTCTATCCTTTAAGGTCCTTTTCTTAGTCTCTATTACTTCTGCCCATCGGTTGGGGGAATTTTTTGCTCTCCTGTGCCACCCACCCGTTGTCACTTTTCTGGATGACGCAGTGGTTCTTAGACCCGATCCTTCTTTTCATCTTAAGGTCGTATCTAAGTTCCACTATTTTCAAGAGCTTATTCTTACTGCTTTCTTTCCTGCTCCCACTTCTTAGGTGGAACGTAGACCACATTTGTTGGATGTTAGGTGTGCTCTCTTGATTAACCTTGACAGATACACCTCATATTCCAAGGAATACAGAAAGTCCAATTCTTTGTTTGACACTTTTGACATTGCAGGGAAAGGTAAGAAAATGTCCAAGATCACTCTGAGCCGCTGGATGAAAGAGACTATTGCATTACTATGCCAGCTCTAATCTTCCAAGATCTCCAGGACTGCAAGGTCGTTTCACAAGAGGAGTGGCTGTCTCTCGGGTGGAATTGAAAGGTGTAGCATGGGATGAGGTGTACAGAGCCAGGACTTGGGCTTCAGAGCACACCTTTTAGAGACATTATAGGTTGCATTAACTTTTGCATGATCAACAACATTTCAGTTCTGCTGTTTTGTAGTTAGTATTACCATGAACAGTGTTTTGTGTCTTATTGATAGTATAATGGTCAGGAGGTTTTTGGCATTAAATTACTTGGTGCTGCATTATTTCTTGGACTCCTGAAGTTTATCTTAGCAGAGAACGATATTCAGCTTTGGTATACCTCATAGGTAGGGACTGGTTCGAGGACAAGGGACCAGGAGCGGCCGGTGCAGGTCAGAGCAGTGAGGTGGGCGGGTGGAGTGTCGAGAGATGACAAGGGAAATTAATTAATTAATTTTCCCTCATCGTAAGTGGAACTCCTAACGCCGCACCACTGCTCTTACCTGCATGGTCCGCTCCTGCAAGGGACATAGAGGTAATGCCCGATTACTTACTTACCAGTAAACGTCATTGCTTTTACTCCTACTCGACCCAGTCATTAGTTACCACCCACCCTCCCTGGTACCTAGGCCTTTGATTAGAGACTTGGTCTTACAAGAAGTACGCTACTCTCTTGTAGTAGCCAGCTCAGGGTGGGAGGGGTTAGATAGCATTTCCTGTTTTGTTTCCTGATTTGGGATTGGACAACTAACCTCATAGGCAAGGACTGGGCCGAGGACGAGTAGGACTAAGAGTAATGAAGATTACTGGTAAGTAATCGGGGCATTAGTGGCTACACTTTGGAGATACACAATGTTCCTTTTGCAGTCAATACAACAGACTATGCAGGCAAAACATGACTTTTTTGCCAAAGGCCCTCAATCTCGAAAGAGCAACATGGTGTACACAGAGCAGTCAGATGTGTGGGGCCTTCGCTTACTCAAGACAGAGCCCTCATAAAGTCAGTACTTTGGAAGATGCAAGATTCTATGTGCCAAACTGACATGAGGTGAGGATGCAGAGACATTGCAAAGACACAAAGAGAGATGGGAAACCATAACACATTACAGAGGTGAAGCAGAAACTGAGACATCAGAAAGAGACACCCATAAAATCAGAAGAATGTGCTGTTCCTAAAACATCCCTCCTTGAAACTTAAATAAAACTGAGACAATGCTGTGCAGGCTGCAAAGCTCAAAATGTTGGTTTGCCTTCACCCTGTACTATGAGAGAATGGGTACATTGCATTTTACATAAAATGGTCTTGGAGAAGGACGGAGAAACATGACTCGGCATCTTGAAAGCCTCTTGTTTACCAAACAGGAGTGCATGGGATAAAAGTTTTGGATCGGGGAGGGTGTTAGTAAAGGTTATTGAGGCTACGCAGAGGGAGAGGACAACAAAAATGAGGAACATGGTGGATGAATCCAAAGTGCATATCTTTAAAGATATAAGTTGTGCAACAATGCAGCACTGCAATATTGATTAGGAGGCTGAATTTCCAACAGCTCTAAAAGCATCTCCTGATACTATTTTTTGTGGCCTCAATGCATGTCCAGCTAAATTGTGGGTTTACAATGGGGGACATAGACCTTGATGTTCTCCAATCTGAGTTTTGCTGGAGATTATGTAACATCAAGCTGGAGAAACAATAAAAATTGAGACAAGTTTGCAACCGTCTTAATAGCGAAAACACTGGTTACTTTTGTTTGCAGCACAATTTTGCGACTCAGCTCAGCTCGTAATGAAATCAAGTCTGTTAATGCATCTCTCCTTTTCTTCTTGTTCTTTTTTCCACCCAAGTGCGAGACCAATGCAGGATATTGTTTGTGGTAAGGTTGAAGCAGGAGGATCAAGGGAGCCGGCAAGACAGAGTCCTGGAAGCCAGGAAACAGGTACGTGGCAGGTGAAGAAGCTTAGCAAAGGGGAGGAGTGTAGAGGGTCTTTAAATAAGACTGCTTTAGAACGTACATAAAGGTAACATTCTAATTGTAACAGGGAACAGGTGCAGATAATTAACTTGATGAGGTTGCCTTCTAGAAGGTGCTTTAAAATGTTCACAACGGTTGCGTTCTAATTGCTTATAGCAAGGAACAGGTGCAGATGATTCATTTAATGAGGATGTATTCTAAGATAAGTTTTAGAATGTTCACAAGGGTCGCGTTCTAATTGCTTATAGCAAGGAACAGGTTCAGATGATTAATTTGATGAGGCTGTCTTCTAGAAGGTGTTTTAAAATGTTCAGAGAGGTTGTGTTCTAATTTCTTATATCAAGGAACAAGTGCAAGGGATTAATTTGATCAGAGCTGTCTTCTAGAAGGTTCATGTTGAGATCATCTGTGCCGGTGTGCCTCTACAACACTGTACCCCGCTCCATACCACAATACTTTCTGACACTCGACTCCGATCTGTGTTCCTCCAACGTACACCGTTCTACTCTAAGCCCCTCCACTCTACGACACTTTACTCCACTCTATGCTATGATACTCTACAACACTCTTTTCCACTCTACGACACTCCACTCCGCTCCATGACATTCTACTTCACTCTGTGCCACTCCACTCAACTCCATGCCACCCTATACGCCACAAACTTTTAGCCATGGTGAACATCAGCCATGCTGGTGTACAACAATGCTAAATCACATTGGCAAAGCCAAAAGCTCTTCCGTAGGCCGCACTTATTGGCTTTGACAATGTTTGATGGAAGGTAGTGTGGCTTTTTGTAATTTACTTTCTGACCTTCTAAAAGAATTAAATACATTTTTTAAATTAATTTTAAAAAAGAACTGGGAGGGACCAATAGAGGAGCAAGTGGGGAGAAGCAACTGGGAGTGGGCTGGGGGAAATAAAATAAAAATAAAGCCAGGTGGAGAGGAAGGTAAAGCAAAACAGGGTAGTGAAAGTGGGGGCCAGTCGTAGAGCGTCAGAAAAACCTTAGTGAATGCCACCATCCGAGAGAACTACACCAACAAATGATATAAGGTCAAGAAATACCCTCGTTGGAGAGCTCAATTACCGTTTGCTCGTTTTCTCCTTTGCCATCTTCTGAAAATGTTTTGCTGCAGAGGAGCTGCGGAATTCCAACATGGCCGCCAACTCAAAGACATTAAGTTAGCGTTCTATGCCTCAGCCCCTTTTAGATTCTTCCAGGTTTAATTGTGCATGCGTGAAGTGCACTTCAACTGTTGTCCGCCTGAGAAGAGCAGTGTCTTGGTTTCGCGCCTGTCATTCTGACAGGAATTTCAGTCACAAACTCCTCCTTTTTTGTTTCTCGTACTCTTGTAGGCTGGTGTGCACACCGAGAAGTATACTTCTCTATTGACCATAGTCACTTCCTATGAGAGCTCATCGTTTGTTTTTGAGAGCCTGCAGTAGAAGACCGTTTTAAGGGAAATAAATGGTCAGTTTTCTAGTTGACTGCCAGAAAATCAGCACTACATAATCTTCAAGCCTCAAGTAAGGTTTCTCTAAATAATTTTCTCTGAGACAGCAATTGCATGAGGAAGAAATAAGAGGAACGACTAATACAAGACGTAGAAATGCTTTAAAAAAAAGTAAAAAGGAAAGTATCCAGAAGTTTCCTTCATCTTTCAAGTGAAAGAGTTACCTTGCAGGATATATTATAATTCCTTTGCCAACATTTACATTTATTATGGAGCCTTCTTAGTACTGAACTCTATTCAAGAAAGTCTCCTTAAAAGTATATGAGAGAGTGGCTTTTGCCTCAAGTGTCTTAGGTATGTAGAGAATTGTTTGTTGTGTAAAGTCATTAGTATTAATTCAGTTATGATATAGCTTGATAAAAGAATGCTATTTCTTTGCTTATGAAAATTATTTATTTTAGATGTCTGCTTACAACACAGCGCCGAACATAGAAGGACACACTAGAAGATATTGAGGCTGTAGTTGAAGGCAGTGTCAGGAACCCAGGCAGTCTCTCTTTTTTTTCTCCCATCTCCCCTTCCTCCGGGTGTGCACTTGCAAAAAGGATTTTTTCTCCTTCTCAGTAGGCATCGGAGGGCATCGGGAGGATACTCATCTGCCTCTGTGGAACCACTTGGCATCAGGTCAGTCTCTTGACAGAGAAGCACAAAAGGGACAGAGCAACATGATGTAGACCCACCGCCACCTCGCAGAGCAGCAGGTGGTGTAGGTGCCGCAGATGGGAGACACAGACATGATGACATCACCGCAACTATTTCTAAGTGAGTAATGAGACAAAGCAAATAATGACTGTTGATGAATGATGTGTTTAATTAACCTTGACATCAGATAAAAAGTGTGCACACAGCCTCACAATCCTCACCACTGTGTGCTTGGAGTGCTCATAATGGCATATTCACACTCCATGCACATTTACAACCCTTTTTACTCTTCTTTCATGGGTTACTTCACCCATTTGCATGTCTCTGCCACAGCATTAACTATATTTTGTGCCCATGCGCAGCACTGCTACGGTCAGTGTTCACACTGTCCTCCCTTGATGAGGGTTCTGCTGCTGTCCCTTGCCTTGCACTCTGCCGTCTGGGCTCTGACAGGTGGAGTGATGCTGCTTGTGCTTGCGACCTCCTCACTGTCTCCAGCACCCAGTGCACCTGTGGCAGCTATGTTTGCTGTCTGTAGCTGGTCGACAGCATTGGTAATCTGTACCAATCCCCTTGCAACATCCTGGCTGCAGTGGGCCATTTCCACTTGCATGGAGACGGTGCGTCTTGGTAGGACAACTGTAGCATAGCAAAGACGGTTGACCGCCTTTATGTACCCATCCATGCGGCTAAATAGGCGTTGCTTTTCACGACACCTTGAGCCATGTTCCCTCTGCATGGTGGTGTATAGCTGTTGTATTGCTACAGTCATGACCTTCATGCTCTCTGTATTTGCCCTCTGACCCTCTGCAACTGTGTTGTTCAGATCACATATGCCATCCTTGATATCCCTCATGTTATGATTCAGGGACACCAGCTGCCGTTGCATTGATCTCATGCTTTTTATTTGCAGCCGTTGCACCTTGACCATGGTGCCCTGAGGACCAGAGAAAACAGTGGATTCCTCCCTCTGCTCAGCAACACGATGTGACCTTGCTCTGTGTCTGAGGCTACTGATGTTGCTACGCTGCACAGGAGACTGATGAATTCGACGCTGTGCTAGCTCTCCAGGCATGGACTGTGGATCTTCCTGGATCTCTTCCCCTCCTCCCTCCATCTCCTGTAGGGGTGCCACAGTATACCTGCTTAGTCTTGGTGCAGGTGTTGTTTCTGTGCTTGTGTGTGACTCTTCCTCCCCTGCATGTTGTTGTTGCTCAGGTGCCTCATCAATCTGGGTGTCTTCTGCCTGTGGCGCAGGTTCTCCTGTGAATACAAGGTAACTATTTACTTTGTGTCCTTCTGTCTGTTTTTTTGTTTTAAATGTACATGATTTAGTATACCCACAAAGTGTGCTTAGCTTTCTTATTGACTGGTGTGAGTATACTGCAGATATGTTTCTCTGTGTCACTGTTTGCTATCTAATGTTTGGGACTGCATCTCCCATGATGCATTGTTGGGTGTTAACAAAATGTGGACTGGAGTGGCTATCTTACTGGCTCATTGGGTCTTTTTGGATTGTGGAGTTAGGAGGGTGATGGCTCAGGGGAAATTGTGCATGCATCTTACCTTGTCTGGTGTTGTCTGTGGCTGAGCTGTCAACATCTCCTATGCCAATTATGCTTTCTGGCTAGAGGGTGGACTGCGCCATGTCCTCCAGGGGTGTTGTCGCTGGCTCTGTGGATGGTCCTCCACCTGTTTTTTTGCATCCTGAAGCCTTTTAGTAACCTTCTCTTTAGCCCTTGAGCGCAAGTCGTACCAGTGTTTCCTTAGGTTTTCAATGGAGCGCTGTGTGACCCCAATTACATTAACTTTGGCTTGTATTTCCAGCCAGATATTCCTCTTTTTAGATTCTGGTACGTGCAGAGACTTTTTCCCGAAGAGTTGCTCATGGCTCTTCACCATTTCCTCAATGAGGACCTCAAATTCCTTTTCACTAAATGTATGTTTTCTTTTCCTTGCTGCAGGTTCCTTTCCCTCCTCTTGTGTGTCCATTTTGTCAGTTTGTGCCTGTCTTAACACTCCTGATGAGCTCCTGAGTGGTGTGCTCCTGCTCTCAGCCTCTCCCACAGCTTCAGGCACTCTGAAACAGCACGGGCAGGGTCCCTTCCTGCTTGTGATGTCATCAGACTGCACCTGAATAGCAGATTCGCTAAATTGCGATTTTTTTAAAAATTGTGAACTTGCGAATACCGAATCTGTAATTGCGATTCGGTATTTGGATTAGCGATTTTTACGGAATCGCTAAATATTAGGGATTTTTTTCTGACATATCGATTTGCGATTCTCAAATAGCGATTCAGTAAAAATCGCTATTTGAGAATCACAAATTTGTTTTTTCATACATCTGGCCCTATATCCTTTATTTTAAGAAGGAGGAGTTTAATAGAGATGTACAGGAATAGAGTGGTCCTCGAGTCCCAGCTGTACTGCAGTTGAGGGGCTTGTGGAAGTGCACCTAACCTTAGGTTCTGTTGGGATCAGTGAGCTTTCCAGCTTCTTATCAATTTAGACATGCTAAGTTGTTGTTCCTGCTTTTACTACCTAGCATGAGCAGAGAAAGGGTAAGTGTTGCATTGTGGTGGGTGGTAAACTTTGCAGAGACCTCCATTGTTTTTCAAGGCCTGTGAATGTTTGCACACCAGCACTAGAGCTCTGAAATCTGCACATGAAATGCAATCTCTCCCTTGTTGTCCTTACTTACTATATGGATGGAAGCATACTATTGCATTATTTTATGAAAGCTCACATTTGTATTCATATTCATAAAACAAGCATTTTCAATGCAATAGGTCTTGCATTATTAAAGTTTGAGCTGTTGGCATTGCTAATAATAATGCAACACCAATAGCAGCTCAAAGATTCAGTAATGTAAGACCTATTGCATTGCAATTGTTTTTTTTGTTGTTTTTTTAATATAGCACGAACTTGAGTGAAAGGTGTGTATTTATGTTGCATTGAGTACAGTGTAATAATGTGTTGTGTTATTATGTGGCACAGAGTGGTATTGTGTGGAGTGTATCTATCTTGCATTAAGTAGAGAGTAATTATGTGACGTGCAATTATGTAGTACTGAGTGGTATGTGGAGTGTAATTACGTTGTATTGAATACAGTGTAATTATGTGATGTGTAATCACACAACCACACCCAACCACACACACAACCACACACCCAACCACACACACAACCACACCCACAACCACACACACAACCACACACACAATCACACACACACACAACCACACACACAACCACACACACAACCACAAACACAACACACACACAACCACACACACACACAACCACGCACACACAACCACAGCCACACACACAACCACAACCACACACACAACCACACCCAACTACACAACCACACACACAACCACACACAAACACACACACACACACAACCACACACACACACAACCACACACACACAACCACACACACACACACACACACACACACAACCACACACACACAACCACAAACACAACACACACACAACCACCCAACCACACTCACACACAACCACACGCACAACCACACACACAAGCACACACACACAAGCACACACACAGCCACCCACACAACCACACACACACACACACACAACTACACACACAACCACACACAAAACCACACACGCAACCACACACACAACCACACACGTCTCATTATCTATTCCTACCTTTTTGGAAGAAGATGTTGCACTCAAATGATGTACTTGACGATCGTTTAATTAATTCTCCCGTCCCTTATTTTATTCCCTTAAGAATAAATGTAAAGAAAATTGTTGTTTGTTCATTGTAAAGTGCATTAACCCCATTTCACAGGTAGAGTGACACTATATAAAATGTCAAATTAAAAAAATTGCACTGGCTGACTACTACTAGTTTATGGCTCCCAAACGCCAAAAGCAGCCTGGTCTTCATGTGATTTACAGAAAGGTAATTCCCTTGAGATTATGTGTTTAGAGTCGGTACAGACTTCCTTGAAGAGCCAAAACCATAGGTTCTAGGTCAGCTCAACTTCAGAAGCGAGGAATCAACTTAGACTGATAGGTCACCTGCATAAATCACAAAGAGGATCAGTGCAATGACACAATCTCGACTCACTCCCCTGCTGCCTTGCTAGGCTTTTGACTATAGTGCCTGCTCAAGTATCTAGGCCAAAAAGATTCTCCTACAATGCACTTTGATTGCCAGTCAACCAGGAAGGCTTTGCCATCTTGGCCAATAAGCATCCTCTCTCTCCATCATATGCTACATTGTCCAGTGATTCTATTCCCTGCCTAAAGCCTGTCTAGGCTGGCGGAAAGATGCCTAGGGTGTGAACCCATTCAAGGAGATGCTGGGTAAATCTCTCAGTAAAGATAGCAACTGAGCATGTGGGCTAGCATCGCTGTTAATATATGGTTCTCATGTAAAAACACAAGGAATTGCTCTGGTCCTAAGAATTTCGGGGAAAAACTATTTAACATCAAAAAGTCCACGTCCCTGCATCTCTGAAGCCCTTGTGTGTCAGATTCTTTCAGATAACGGACAGCAAGAGAGAAAAGAACATTTCACCAAAAAGGATTGGTGGGAAAGGGGTCTTAAATTTAAAGGACAGTGAGGCGATTCCAGACAAAGATCCTGCTGCACTTTCTGTGATAACTCTGAAACTGCGTCACACTTGGAAAAATCTCATTGATCCTTTAAGGGAAATAAACGTCCCACGTCTCCCACGAATGTGAGAAAATCACAGCCAGTATATAAATGGAACAAAAACTAGAAACATAACGATCTAAAGCATCCTGATCAACTATTAAGCAACACAGTGAGAGCCTCCCGTGTTCTCAGGTTTCCATCTTGGGATCTACAAAAAATAGCGTGCCAGGAGCACCTTCAAAAGTGCTGGTGCACCTCAGTTTAGGTATTATACACTCACCAACTACACATACTTCTATCTCCGTCTGACTCTAAGAGGTGGTGGGGGGCCCGGGGGGGACCAGGAGAGTGCCCTGATGTCCTGTAAATTCCAGGTGGCACTACATACTATGTGTACAAGAGGCGCCAAAGACCCCGGTATTCGCAGTCAGTGACACTGAATTCACACCAGTCAAGCACTCCAAAGCCCCCATCCCCATTTTCAAACGCGCTCGACACTCACTTTGCTGTCCAGCAGATTCCATTCCGGTTCCTTGTTCACCAATTCTGATGCAACATCAATAAAACATGTCCGGAAATAGACCTTGCAGTTTCCAGGTCATGAACGGTATCCAAGCAACCATGGGACGCACATTAAAACAGAGTTAGGCTCGCTCCTTGTCAGTGCTCTGCTCTCGTGCCCACTGCTCCGAGAGCGGTAATATGGCAGTTTTCAGAACAGCTTCTCGGTGTGGACGCTCAGAAGAGCGAGAAGGCGCTCTGCAATATAACGCTACGGCTGAAAACGGTACATGCCAATATTTTGTAAAAATGAAAACACATCAGCCGCGCGCAAGAAAATACAAGCGGCACTGAAGGAAAAAAAAACACGCCCGCGAGTGGTGCGTGCATGCGCGTCACAGCGAGGCATATGTTTTCAATTATCGCGCCTGTGTCTGGGCACGATAATTGAAAGCATATGGGCTTTGGTGCGCGTAACAGACACCAATAGGCCGTGGGCAGAGCAATGCGCCCGCCTTTGGCCTATTGCGTGCTCTGTTGAAACAAAACACGCACTCAAAGCCCAATGACAGACCCCAAAACGGAAAACACACGCATGAGCGTGTGCGATTCCAGGGTCCATTTCTGAACCCCGGAAAAAAGGACTCTCACCTGCGGGAGCACTGCTGCGCAGTGCAACGCAGGTCGCGAGACCTAAAGAAGCATTCACAACACCATTTGTTTTGACTCTGAATACGGTATTGAGAGAATGTTTTTACCAAGCTTCGCTAGCCAGGAGAGGAATAAAAGGGACAGAAGCAGCACAAGCTTTTCTTACTCAACACAAGTGGATTGGAAAAATAGGAGTGTGAGTGAAAAAAAGTGAGAGAACACGTGTGGGAGAGCATTTTTGAATGTGTGCGAAACTATGTGAGTGTCAAAGTATGTGAGAGTGTAAGAATGTTTGTGAATGTCTGAGTGTACATACAAGATTGCATGTGTGTGTGTGAGTGCCTTGTTACACCTGCAAGTGTCTTGCTAGCCTAGCATACTGGCTGTAGTTCAGGCTTAGGGGGAAGGGCTTTTATAACTTATGTATAGTGTTACGCAGGCAAAAATGCAGGCCCAGGGATACTGGAGGTAATATTTAGCATATGATGGCATCCATTGTGAAAAGCTGGTGGAGTTCTTTGCATTTAGGAGTACAAAGTGGTATTGCTTAGATGAGTAATTGATCAGAGATGAACTGCAACCTGTTCTAGGTAACCTGCTTAATTTGTAAAAAGAAAAGTCCATGGTCCCAAAGTTTATTTTAAGAACCGGCTTTAGTTCTGCAAAATGTCTGGGCTGCTGAATACCAATTGTGCAAAGCCTTATCGCAATCTTTCAGGTTCCTTTCCTTCCTTACATTTTCCCTTTGTTACTGTTTTCTCCATTCTTTCACCATTTCTCCATCTCTGTCTTTCTCTGTGTGATGATGAAAAATAAAACCTGCTCCCAAAAACGAGTGCTAGTGCTGACCACCTGCAAACACCTGCACAAAATAAGCACTCCTTTCTTTTCTGGAAGATTTTAACATTCCTAACTTTCTCCAACTAGTCCAAGCTACACCCATTCTCAAAAAACCAGGGGCTGACCCCAATGAGTTCAGCAACCTCAGACCTATCTCCAATCTTCCCTTCCTAGCTAAAACAATTGAGAAATGTGTCCTGCTTCAACTAAACCAGCATATTGATGAATTCAACCTTCACAACACATTCCAATAGGGCTTCAGGAAATAGCTGCAGCACAGACATTTTTGTGCTCAGCATCTTAGACGACATTCACAAATCCTTAGATAAAGGAGATTCATGCCTCCTAAGTCTATTCGACCTTTTAGCGGCATTCGATACAGTAAATCACACAGCTTTACTCAAGACCCAAAGTACCGCACTGGTATTAATGGCCCAGTCTTGCAAAAGTTCACATCCTATCTGCAACATCGTTCTCAACAAATACAAATCAACAGTTGCCTCTCCAAGCCTGTACCGATTCCAAAAGGTTTCTCAAGCTCTATTTAATCTCTTTACGGAACCCCTCACCATTATTCTGAAACAAGCAGGGGTCAAATATCATCTATATCTTGACGTCACACAACTCTACTAGAAAATAACGTCACCCAGAGACATCCTTCGTTCGAATGCCACACTAAACAAAATACAAATCTGGTTGAACTCCAGTCATCGAAAACTGAACCCCAAAAAGACCGAACTGCCACTCCTCTCCCCAAATAACAATCCTCTTCTAATCCATGATTGGCTCAAAAATGTGAATACACTACGCTCTCACTTTCTAACTCTGTAAAATCTTTCGGTGTCGCCCTTGACAAAAACTTGTCTGTGAAGGAACACATCAACAACTTAGCCAAAGGAGCCCTTTTCACACTAAAACATCTCAAATAATCAAACCTTACATTTCCCCCAACGATCTTAAGACTGTTGTACAATCACTTGTCCTCTCGAAGCTTGACTATGGGAACGCCATCCTCACTGGAACTCCAGAAAATCACCCGCACCCCTGAGAGCCACTCTAAAATCGGCAGCCAGACTCCTCACAGGACTGAAGCAGTTTGATCACATCTCACCTGCCCTCAAGAGTCTCAACTATTTTCACATTGAAAGAAGATGCATTTTCAAGACAGCCTGTATTACCCACAAAGCTCTGTATACGAATAACTCCAAATATCTTGCACCCAAACTCTCGAGAGTAGGTAGTGGCCGGATTTTGAGATGCTCCAATTCACTTCTCATACACCCAAGCTGAAAAATAAAGCTTCTCAGTTGCGCTCCTTCTCATGAAATGCTCCCAAATATGGAACTCTCTTGCCAATGATTTCCGTTGCAAACCCTCCTTTTTTTGCTTCAAGCGTGACCTCAAATCTAAACTTCTCAACACCTACTTCAACTTGATCACAAGTGTATCCAGGTTTCCCATAAACTCAACCACCATGTATTGACTCTTCTGTTACGGTCACCTGACCCATTCAGCCACTATTTTTGCTATAACGTCATTACCTAATGTTTGTTTTATATGTACTTGTTTATTGCGTCACTATATTATTGTTATACTGTTTATACTTCTTTTCACTGTGCTTGAACGATACGGTCCTCGCTTGTAGCTCTAATTTCCTATGTCCACAGCTTGTAAAGCACTCTGATACTTTCGGGTCGAGCTAGTGCTTTATAAAACTCAAAGAAAATAAATACATTCCCTGTTCATACCCATCCTCTTTGATAAAATAAATGGGGCATGGACTCTTCTAAGAAGCCACAATTGCCCATTGATCTAACAGTGGAAGAGTGTCTGACTTACGGTTTCAATGTGGAAATGTCTGGACTTCAAAGTTCCTCTGTCTCGCCCATCTTACACTCCGAGGGGGCTAAGAAGAACACTCCCAAGAACACAGGGGGAAATGGGAATTGGGAAAGACACACATCACTGTGTTGCACCCTCTCTTGGATTTGTCTCATGCGTTTGAGTCCTGGAGAGAATCAACAAAAAACATTTAGGGCCTTATGTAGGTAAATTACATTTACCGATTCTTAAATACCGAATTTTACCGATTCGGTATTTATGAATCGGTAAATGTAATGTAGGTAAAAAAATACCGATTCGGTAAGTGTCGGTATTTTAGAATCGGTATTTACCGATTCGGTAATGGTAACCTGTATCTCATTGATTCCTATGGGCCAGGAGGCCCATAGAAATCAATGGGAAGCCAGTTACCATTACCGAATCGGTAAATACCGAATCGGTAATGGGGGGAGCTCAATCAAGGGTGGCAGGGTGTCACATTGACACCCTGTTGCACCCCTGATTCCTGTATGTGTGCACATGTGGCACACATACATGCCCTGAGGGCATGTGTGTCTGCCACATTGCACACATCTAAGGGCCACAACATGCATTTACTGAGTCATTCGTCATTTACCACCAACTTTCAGTTGGTGGTAAATAACGAATCCCCACACCCACCACACACTCCCCCTACATCTCATTCCTGTATTCGGTATTTACCGAATCGGTAAAATTACCGATTCGGTAATTTTACCGATTCGGTAAATTACCGAATACAGAAATGATCCCCCTACATATCAAAAGCCTAAATACCGGTCGGTAGCGGTATAATTACCGAAAATCGGCCGTTACCGACCGGTATTGGGCTACCTACATATGGCCCAATGTGTATAGTCTTCTGAACTGACCTATCTCACACTATCTAACATACTGTGTCATATACATCTTTTAGAGTTATGTAACACTCTCCAGCTATGTGTGCTTGTGAATATAAATAATTCACCTGCAACATATAATTTGAATTGTTAGTCTGAAGTCTTACTCCTCTGCAGTTTGATGATATGTGCATGCAGAACTTAATCCCTTAGCTACCTTCTGTAATATCTATTGCAGTTTATAATACGTTCATAAACCCAAAGAAGAAACGGGGGACTGTCGCTGCAGATGAAAGCATAACATTAGTTCAAAAGAATCTGTCATGAAACAAAACTGTCTTTGAAGAAATGTCCAGGTTCATACAAAACTTTATGGTGGCACTCCGTGTTTAATTTGTAAAAGAAATAGTGTGTTTTGCTCATAAACCCTCAGCTGGTGCTATCAAAGGTCGTAGTGCTGAGGGCCATGGCTGCATAGTCTTGATTCCACGTCATGCCTCTTTAATCAACCACTAGACACTCCCTTCCTCTAATTATCACTCTTGCAGGTTTTTATCCATCCCTGCTGTCTTCCTTTGTCACTGTTTGTCTTTCTTTCTCTTCCTCCTTCTTTTTTCTATTTCTCCCTTGTTCCGGAAGAAAGTCTGTTGCAGAAAAATAAGTGCTGATCCCCAAAAATGGGTACCTGTGGGCTCCCCCTGCAAACACCAGCTCAAATTAAGCTCCTACAGCACTCCAACAACATTTAGTTGCACTGAAGAAATTCAGCTTGATACCACAAAGGGGATATTCCAGAGAAGATTGTAGCACAATTCAGTTTGAAAACTGAGTAATAAACAAACAGACAAAAATCATCCTTTGGGAATTAAGAATTCCAGCGTAAGCACCTTGAGAAAATAGAGTTCAAATTCGGAAGCCACTTTCTAGTTTGTGGTTGTTCTAGTGTAGAATGTGACTCTCACTGTGTTGAACCATTGTGGTTTGGGAATGATACACCAAACACTCCCGATAGTGGTTTATATCTTAGAAGTAGTAAACGTTACTTAATTCACAATCAATATTAATAATGTGAAATCAATATTCAAGATATAATTGTTTTGAATTACTAAATGTAATGAATCTATAATGGACCTCATGCCTCTGTTCATCTACCGTGACTGGCCCCAGTGATGAAACCTCTCCTACTCTGACCACAAGTAAGCATATACAGGCACATGCATCATCATAGGGTTTTGCGATTCCTTAATTGCGATTATTAAGGAATCGCAATTAAGGAATAGCAAAACCCTATGCATGTAGGAATCGCTAAAAAAATAGCGATTCCCACAAATTCCGTAATTGCGACTAGCAAAGTGTCTTTCCCAATTCCCATTTCCCCCTGTGTTCTTGGGAGTGTTCTTCTTAGCCCCCTCGGAGCTACATACCTTTGCGCAAGGAGCACACTTAGTAAAATGTGGTCCCTTCAAACTCACATTTATGCAAATATTGAAAAGATCGTGCATTATATGGAAAATTCTATTGGTCTTAAGGAAGTTAAGGCATTTGCCAACAAATACTTTCCCCTAAGATGCCAAAAACATGGGGGAAAGATTAATCATATACCAGGTTAGTTTCTGACCTGTGGTGCACCCGGAAAGACATTTTAAAGTGTCAGCGCTTCTACTCTTCACAAAAAAACTCTATATCTACTGGCTTTTTAATTATAGGTCCTTTTTGTCTGCCATTCATGGCCATGTGGCTTCTTCTGGCCCTTACTGATATTGATGCCCCAGTCTCCTAAACATTCTTCCTGCTCCACTAGAAGTTTTTGCTTCAACAACCTGAGGCTTCTTCACATATCTTGCTTAGGTCACCTAAGACTTCTCTCCGCTCCCTAGAGAGTGATGTCTTGATCTATAAGGATTCAATAAGCCCCATCCTGGCTCATGCTTAGACCTCTTGGGCCTACCCAAGCGCCCTTTGATAGCCATGCTCTTACTTCTTGAAGATTCTTCTTGCTCTTACCTAGATTAATAATCTCACATCCTGAGGCTTCTTCCAGCTCATTTATGGTCTGACATCCCTAAGCTCCCATCAACCACTGCATGTTGGTTATGGTCAAACCTCCTCATTCTTCAATGGATTCCTTCATTCTGAACATCTGAGCCTTCTATGAATTCCTTCATATTTCCAGGTCCGACGTCTGAGACTTCTATAAATTCCTTTAATCGATATGCGTGACCTCCGAAGGCTTCTATAAATTCCTTCATACAGCCATGCTGCGACCGCTTGAGGCTTCCATTAATTCCTTGGTAAAGCCATGCGTGACGACCTGCGGCTGCCGTAAACCCAGTGCTTAATTTGAGCCGGTGGTTTCCAGTGCTTGGTACCGGCACCTCGTTGCCAGCACCGGCGCATATTGCTTTCTGACAAATAGTGGCACTGTCTGGCTAATTTAGGTATGAGCACAACAACAGCTGTTTATTAGTTCAATTTATATTTACAATGCCTCCCAAGCCATTCTTATAACTTTGGGGGCATGGAATAGTATGAATTGTCACTTTTGTAAGAGTGTGATAGTAGTTGTGTTGGCATTGTCCTTGGCAGCTGGTAGGGACAATGTGTGGTGCAAAATGCTAAGGTGCACCAACGAGAGCCCCAGCGCTTTTTTGTATGCAAATTAAGCACTAAATAAACCCCTTGTTTTTTTCTTGCCTTAGTCAACTGAAGCTTCTTTCAGCTCCTTATCAGGCCTACCAGTCAAACCTGCCGGTATTTAAATTGAGAAAAATGCTCAGGGGCGTCTTCTCCGTAATGGCGGAGGAGCGCCGCCCCACTGCTCAGAGACAGCAGATAAAGAAATTGATAATAATACAATGTTATTATCATTTTATATAGCACTGTACTCTGGCTTTAAAGCCATTGAGTCGGGCGGGGCAGGTCCATGGCAGGGCGAAGGAGTGGTGGTGGTGGTGGTTGGGGGGGGGGGGGGGGGCGGGGGTGGATGGGGGCGCTGTAAGTTTTCATGTCGGTTTGGCCGGCTGTTTTAGGCTGCCCTCACAGATATGCGCACTTAGGTTTCTCCATTTCAGCTGTATTCTAAAGCTGGGTGGAGAAACGGCACAGACTCCCTGTGCCTGAGCAGGTGTCATACCAGCCCACTCAGGCCAATCCCGGTGCTTCTCTTATGCTAGGTATAGCATGAGAGCAGTATCTGAATTGGGTGGGAAGTCTATGCTTTGTTCCCCTTCGCGAGAGGAGCAACGAGGCGGCCGGCAGCAGGAGTGGGAGTGACAGGTGAGTCACTTTATTTTATTTTTATTCTCCCCCCATCCATGCTGCCCTACCACTTTAGACTGCCGGCAGCTGCCACTGGTCAGTATTTACTATAAAATGCAGATTTTGGGGCAGTAAGCAAGCTCCGTAACTAGAGAATAATTATTGCATCCTATAAATTATGTAGCAATGCAATATATATTGCATCAATAGGCGGTTCAACTTTTAATGAAGCCTAAGTGTGAAAGAGATGTACATAGCTTACAGTAGCTGAAAATCACATCCAAAATGTTCTTTAAGAAATTTATACGTGTGAAACTATTTGATATATTTATTGCTTTCATATTGCACACAAGTAGTCAAGGGGCTGCTTCAGAGCCCTAATAAAACAACACCATGTTGTTTCTCATGCACCATGAGACTTGTTATTTTATATATTCCTGCCATCAAATTGATGAGTTTAAATGAGAGCTGACAGCGCCATTAAGTGTGCATACGTTCTTAAAGCAAGTTCTTCATTCATTCATTTCAGTTTGATGGGTGCCTGCCAGGTGTTCCTTTGGGTTTGGGGTGACTGCAGAGAGTAAAGAACTATGAAGTCTGCATAAACCTTGAAAAGGCTAATATTTGTAATAGTCCCAGTCTAGAGTGCAATCTATATGATAAAAACCATAACTTGTTGATTTGCTTGTGCGTGTTGTGTGTGCATGGATTTGTGCATATGTGACAGGAATGGGGAAGCGCGACAACATGTACTTGGGCATTTTCGCCTAGCGCTGTGAATACATTAGGGGCAGCCCTGGACAGCTCTGCTCAAGATAGGGTTGAGAAGTTTGAGCTCAGATACAATATACCACAATTATTATCACAGATATTAATATTGTTCAGTACCATCAGTGTCTCTTAAAACAAGAATATTTTGAAGGATGTTAAGAGGAGTATTGAACACCATTCACAAAGGTGAAAACCTACCGAAAGCCTATTCAAGGAGGAAGAGTTTTGACCCTTTAATGCTTTTAATGCTTTTCTATGGGTCATAAACTATAGATTGTGATTTTATGGACACTGATGTTATGGTAATTTAACATATTGAGCGCATGAATACCCGGAGGTGTCTTGGCGCTGAAACTAAAAGTACGCCCAAGGGATCATGAACTAGGTCTGGAATGGAGAGAGCCCGCAGAGTGCCTGTGCGACCCCCTCAGCCTGGGGGCCCGCCACACCCTGTGGTGGCCCGACTATTATTTTACAAGGACAGAGACCAAATACTAGCCCAGGCCCGTAAGAAGGAACCCCTGGTGATCGGCAACAGCACAGTCAGATTTTTTCCTGACTTTTCCAGAGAGGTCCAAAGACAGATCTCCTTCCTGGCGGTAAAAAAGAAGCTGCGACAGATGGAGATCCAGTATGCAATGCTCTTTCCGGCCCGATTGAGGGTGGTGACCCCCTCGGGAGCCCTCTTTTTTAGCTCTCCACAAGAGGCATGGAACTGGATTGACCAACAGGCCAATGGACGTGCCCCCCAGGAGCAGCGAGAGGGAGAGAGCACTCAACCGCGAGGTGATCGTGGCGGGTCTGCCGCTGGCCCCTCCAAAGCCAAGAAGCAGCGGGAGAGTGAAAGGGCCATGGCGGCAGTGGCGTCTCTGAGCAGGCCTGGCTCCACCTGGGCTTCCTCTCCTGCAAGTGAGGATCCAAGAGATTCAGACTCGGACCATAGCACCAGCACGATGGGGAGAGCCAGCCAGGACTTACCGGTGGTCACTCCTGCTACAGCTGATGAGATTATTTGACGGTCTCAAGAGCTGCAAGTATTATCAAGGGAAAAGTGAAGGGAGCGGGAAGGCTTCCAAGAACAATCCTATGCATCCCCCCCCCCAAAAAAAGGGGTGGGGTGGGGGATGTGCCCTGGGTGGGAACACTTGCATACTGAAAAGAACACTGGATGGGTGAGAGGAAGGCGGGCCACAACGTCGGATCCACCTGATGCGAGGAGGGTTAACTCTACCCCACATGTCTCATAGTTGGGCATTGTTCCTGAATGTTTGGACGAAGATGGTTTGTTTGCTTGTCCTGGGGAAAGGGGGTTGGGGATGTTATAAGGTTACGCTTATGGGAGTTACGGATCTCACAGACCAGACATCAAAGAGCAGGGGCCTTTTCCGCGATCCTGCCCGCAAGTATGGGGGACTGGGGGTCCTCAGGGCTCGCCGGCAAATGCGGATGACTCATGTCAATGGCAGGTCCTCAATCATATGAGATAATATCATGGAACATTCGAGGTATGCACACCATGTCCAAGCAGTGTCAAATGTTATCCTTCCTAAATAAACGGGGAGTCCATATCGCCCTATTGCAGGAGTCCCACCGGACTCTGAAGGAGAGTGAGGCACTTAGACGTAGACGGCGAGGTCAATTATATCCCATATCGTACTCCGCTTTTGCTAGGGGGGTCTTGATTTGGGTTGGGGCAGGTGTCCCCTTCCAGTGTACTGGGGAATTGATAGACCCGGAAGGTCGGTATGTGGCAGTGAGGAGCCGCCTGGATGGACACAATATAGCGATTGCAAGTTAATATGGCCCTAGTGCAGATCAGGGTACGTTTTTAACTAAGATCACGGGTACTTAAGCAGCGTACCTCCCACATTCTGTAATCATTGGAGGCGACTTTAATTGCATAGCTGATCCTGGGAAGGATCGTTGTCACCCGCCCCTGAGAGAAGCACTAGTAAACAGAGTGGCTAAGATATTTACAGATTGGCAGGATAGGTGGGGCTTAATAGACTCCTGGAGACACCTGAACCCCGAGGGCAGGGATTACTCCTTTTACTCCCGGGTATATGACCTACATGTACGGCTGGACACATTCTTGTGTTCCCCGGATGTACATGCCCAGATCCAGACGGTGGAATATCTCACACGAACCCTGTCTGATCACAACCCACCACTCCTACACTTGAGGTGGAGACAGTTGTGCCAAAGAATACCAACATGGCGCCTCAGGCCCGAGGCCCTAGAAGATCAGGTGTGCCTTGAGGAAGTTAGGGAATGCATCGTGACCTATTTCAACACAAATGCAAATACGACTATCTCCCGATCGACAGAATGGGAGGAATTCAAGGTAGTGCTCAGGGGAAAATGCATGGCGAAATCCATGGGGGTACGACGCTTCCTAGAAACTGACCTTGAGACCGCAGATAGGGCACTGCGCAAACTGGAGATACAAAGACCAGGGCACCCAGAGTTGGGATATGCACTACTAGAAGCTAAGGAGGAAGTGTCCAAACAAACGTCGAGGTTGCACAGCTATGATTATAAAAGGTACATGGAACGCACACATGCAGAGAGGAATAGAACTTGCTCATTGCTGGCCTGGCTTGCCAACCCGGCCAAGAGGGGTTTCTTGATCCTAGCGAAAGCGGATATTTAGGGGCATATATTACACCGGCAGGAGGATATAAATAGGAGATTCCTGGAATTTTACACCACCCTGTATAGCTCTCGGTCTAGACAAGGAGACGGCCCAATCAGAGACTATCTGGCTGCTGTCCCACTCCCCACCTGAGGCTGAGGTGGCGGAAGTACTAGGGGCCCCCCATAGACGTGCAGGAAAAAAGAGCGGCGAACAAGGGACTGGCTAGGGGTAAGACACCCGGAACTTTTAACTTATGGAATGCCGATAGAATTCTATGCAGCATATGCCGAAGTATTGCCCCCAAACTAGCGGAGGTATATGAGGCAGTCTTAGAGGAGGGTATACTTCGAAGCTCCACCCGGAAGGCACTGATAGTCCCCCTACGTGAGCCAGAAAAGACCCCGTTAAATGCGAGGCTTATAGGCCACTATCAATGCTAAATTTAGATTTTAAAATACTAAGTAAAATATTGGCCACGAGGCTTCAACCGTTAATGACAGGTCTCATTCATCAGGACCAGGCGGGTTTTATCCCGGGACGCAACACAGCTCTTAATATTCGACGTCTTATGGCCATTATGACAAGAGGGGACGAAAAGAAGGATGAGGAAGTGGTCTTCACGGTAGACATGGAGAAGGCTTTTGACAGTCTTAAATAGGAGTTTTTATATGGTGTCCTAGATAAAATGGGGCTGGGGCAGGGCTTCTCCAAATGGGTGCAGTTGCTCTACACGTGACCAGTGGCATGGGTCAGAGCAGGTCGGACGATAGCCGAGAGTTGCGGGGTAGGGAGGTGGACCCGACAGGGTTGCCCCCTCTCGTGTTTGCTATTTGCTCTTCTAATGGAGCCATTGGCCCAGAGGTTAATTTGTAACATAAAAAGTGCCGGGGCTCTCCTTAGGAGGCAGTGCCAACAGGAGAAATGTGCTGGTGCAAACTGCCTCCTGAATAGAGCCCGGCACTTATTATACTGGAGAGGACTTGGCCTAATGGCTAGAGCTGCCGATTTCGGACCTGGAGAACCGGGTTCGAGTCTCGGCGTGTCAAAACATTCTGTGATTATGGGGAAAATCACCTTATTTCCATATGTGTGTGCCCTTAATTGGTGCTAAAAGCTCCGGCGCTGATGATTAGGTGCCGGTGCTGAGTACCGGAAAGCTCCGGCTCAAATTAAGCACTGCATTGGCCTCTGTAGCCCGCACAGGAGTACAATATCAGAGGATTCGCTTAAATAATACTATGCATCACATTGCCCTTTACGCCAATGACCTCCAGCTCTTCATAAGGAATGTAGAGAAGGATCTACTGGGAGTCAGGGCATTGATGGAGGAGTTTGGAGAAATGTCCATGTTAAAAATTAATTGGCAAAAATCCAAACTGTTCCCGCTGATAATTAACACTGCCCCCAGGAGAAGTGTGGCTCACTGGTTAGAGAAGGCATACCCTGAAGCAGAGGTCCGACCCGGGACCAGGGTTCAATTCCCGACGCGGCAGGGTCTGAGCCCAAGTGTCCACGGACTCGATAATTCTCACTTTGGTGCCTACTCGAATCATGGGTTCACACTCTGCAACTCTGGGCAATAGCTTGCTTAATCTCCACTACGCCCCCCCCCGCGGCGGGATGCCTGGCTTTCACCTTGGGGATGCCCAGTACGGGTTATCTCACAGGGAAAAAGCCAGGACGGGTTCCCAATGTAAGCACCGAGATGCCCAAGGGTAAGTCGAGCGCTATATAAGAACATACATACATATATAAGAACATACATACATACACCCACACCCTGGCAGAGCTGGGCCCTCTTAAATGGGAACCCCGATGCCTAGAATACTTAGGGGTAAAAATATGTCATTCCCAAATGGATATATTTGAGGGGAACTTAGGTAAGGCCCACAGTTCCCTAAAGACCAACATGGAATTTTGGAATGGCCACCCGCTGTCATTGGCGGGAAAAGTGGCCCTCCTAAAGATGGTAGCGCTACCACGATTATTATATTTTCTCACTGTACTCCCAATATGGATCCCCCGAAATGGCACACAAACTTACACTCTATCATAACGTCCTTTCTGTGGGGCACGGGCCAGAGACGGAGTGCTCTGAGAACGATGCAGCACTCAACAGAGGAGGGTGGACTAGCGGTCCCGGACTTTGAGCAGTATTATTAAGCCATTCAGTTACAGTGGGTGATGAGATGGATAGGAGACCTTCAGTCCCAGATATGGGAGTTGGACCTGCTTTCACCAGACTTGGAAACATTGTGGAAGCTGATATTGGAAGTAGAGAGGGTTGCAGCGGTAGACTCTGATGCGGTGTTGTTGGCAAGGGGCTGCTGGAGACGTTGCCTCCTAATGACACATACCAGATTCCCATATTCACCTGAGTTGCTCATAACTATAATAAGGATGCTCCCTTGTGGGGCAGCTTGGGCGGGCCTCGAGAACTGGGTGGCAGCAGGGGCAACAAAGATAGGAGACTTATATAACGGGAGAGAGCTCATCCCAGTCGAAGATTTCAGAGAGGGGTATGGACTGCCCCTGGGGCACTTACTACAGCAGGGATAGTGGCGGCGATTCGGGGGCATTGGGGACCAGGGTCAGCTGAACCCCCACAACACGTAACTTGCATCTATGTGGGCACAGGGGAAGGTAGAACTAAGGCAGTCTCATGCCTATATGGCGCCCTGAGTAGGGACTTGATACAACCATTGACAAAGCTACAAAACAGATGGGCAGAAGACCTGAATGTCCCGCTAGAAGACAAATCATGGGAGAATATACTGATAGGAATCCCCAGGACCGCGAGAAATGCTCGCTTCAGACGTATTCTTTTTTTATATTGCACAGGGCATACCTCACTCCGGGGCGAATCAATAAATGTTTCCAAAGAGATGACAGGAAGTGCCCCAGATGTGGTAAAAAGGGGGGCAGAATTACTACATATGCTCTGGGCATGTCCTGAATTGCAGAATTACTGGACCAATATCACTGCTGTGATTTTGGAGATAATAGAGCGCCCAGTTCCAAATACCACTGCACATTGTCTTCTAGGATTGTTTCCGCACAACTCCAAACTGTGGGTCACCAGCAGGTTTCAAGATTTAGCACTGATTATAGCCAAGCGGGAGATCATGCAACATTGGAAATCCCCGGCAGGGCCCAGGGTCACTATGTGGAAGGCTGAGCTAGAGAGGTGGGCAGCCTGTGTGGGGAGGGTACTCATTAGGAATGCCAAAAGAGGTATTGGTTCAATGGAGAGAGCTAGGGCTTGAGAAGCTCTGATAGATAGCCTAAAGGAACCAGAGCTCACATCAGGGGAAAATTCCCCAGAGAGGGGATCTCCCCAGAGACGCTCAGAACACAGAGGTGGTGGGGGGGGGGGGAGGAGGACGTAGAACACACTTGAGGGAGCGGGGCTGACTGCAATCTTGGGTCGATGCCGGAATAGTAGAACACTAAGAAAACGGGCGGGAGAACGGAGGGACTATAAACAATCTAGGATATGATTACAAAGTCTGGCTGGTGGAGATCTGTGAAAGGGGGTGGGAGGAAGGGAGTTGAGTATTAGGTTAGGTACAAGGGGAAATGTATAATAACCAGAATGGCATTGTCCATCCAATTGCTAATTAGATTCAAGTAGGCTAAATGAACATGTTATGAAAGTGTTATTGTAATGGAAATGCGATGCATACTGCTTGTTTCAACAAAAACCCCAATCAAGTATGTTTTTAAAAAAAAAAGAACTAGTTCTGGAACAACCAAGTTTTAAGACTCTTTCTGAATGAGGCTAGTGAACTTGCTGACCCAACATGCATTGGGAGCATATTCCATAATTTGGCCGTGCCATAACCAATGCTACGGCCCCCCCAACTGGAGGTGCGAATCCTAGGAACCATAATAAGCCTAGTGCCAGTAGAATGTAGCTGTCTACCAGGATGAAACCAATAGAAAATATTTTTTAGGAATACGGGTCCCATGTTGTTGAAGGCTTTATAGGCTAAACATAGCGTCTTAAACTTGACACGACTTTCTACAGGAAGCCAGTGGAGTTTCCGAATTTCCTTATAGACTGACTTGTGTTTAGGCAGATTTAATAGGAGTCTTACGGCTGCATTTTTTACCATCTGCAGATTTTTTAGATGCTGTTTCTTCATATTCTGATACAATCCATTGCAGTAATCTAGGTTTGATAGCACAAGTGCAGTCACAACCATCCTCCTAGAATCTGTAGGAATGTACGGAAGAACCTTCTTCAGTTTCTTGATCAGATAAAAGGTAGCAGAAACAATAGTGTTAGTTTGCTGTGAGTATGCTAGCTTGTTATCAATCAGTACCCCGATATTTTTAGCTTTTTCTACTGGTTTTGGTAATTCTTCCATCTCAATAGGCCATCATAAGCCATCCCATCTAGATTGGAGTTTACCAAAGATCACTATCTCAGTTTTCTGCGAATTAAGCTTAAGACAGTGCTTGCCCATCCAAATATTAATTTCCAGCATACAATTTTGAAACAGAGGTACAGGGGAGGCTTGATCTTTATAAGCAGCTACCATAGTCTGTGTGTCGTCGGCATAAGAAGTTAAGCTGAAGCCGAATTGCTGGATCAGAGGAGCCAGTTCCAATACATAGATATTAAAAAGGGATGGGCTAAGCGACGAAGCCTGTGGAAACCCACAAGGCAAACCATAAGGGGTCAATTTGAAATGATCAAGAGTCACTGTTTGTCTTCTTTCCTTCAAAAGGAAGATAGCAAGGAAAGTGCCAAACCTTTAACAACTAATTTTTCCAGGCGCAATTGTAGCAGATTATGGTCAACAGTATCGAATGCTGCCAATAGAGCTAGGAGAATTAGAGCAGCGGCACCACCTCTATCCTTCACTGTCCGAATCTCCTCAGCAGCCTTAATTGAGGCAGTCTCCGTACTGTGTTCCGGACGAAAACCAAATTAGGAGGAATCAAGTAAATCGTTCTCTTGGACAAATTGAGCCAGCTGTGATTCATACTTTTCTCCACTATCTTAGCTGGAAAGGGCAGCCTGGCGATGGGATGGTAATTGCTTGGATTAGATGCCTCCAATTTCGTTTTTGGCAGGGAAAATTCTCAAAGTGAACATGGCGTTAAAGATTTCTGTAAGAGTAGGACTAACTTCATTAGCTATACCTCGCATTACTGCGGGAGGGCAGGGGTCCAAAGGGGACCCAGATTTAATTTCCTTAATAAGTATTTCCACTAACTCGCTAGATACCTGGGAAAAGGCCAAGAGCACATTTTTACCAGGGTCAATATTAGGGGTTTCCTCAGCTAACTCATGCTATGCTCTGAGTTCTTCTCAACGAGCTTGGCATTTAATTTTATTTATATACTGCTTACTTTTGTGTCCTGTTAACACATGTCTGAAGCTGCAAGGACTGCAGTTGTGGTGTCTCTTTTGATCAAGAGAGCTCAGTGGGCTTAGCACCCTGCCAGTACTTATCTGGAAAACTGCAGTTACGTTTCTAGCTTAAAAAAGCAAAGGGTGGCTGAGGGGTGCTCACATGGTCTTTAAGCAGCTTGACCTCAGCATGTTTTTTTTTTTTAACTCTTTTTATTAGACAAAATAACAAAATGCACAGCAATGCAGATCATCAGTATCATACATTCAGGTACAGAAAGAGTACAGATTACTCTCAATTTGTTATTCCAGAAATGATTCATCATCCCAGTATCTCCCCCTCAATATTTAATGGGTCTTGTGATCTTGCTTCACAGCGTCGTAGCTCCACAGTAGGAGACAAGCATATTTCACCACTGTGCATATTCCAGGCAGCACACTTACGATCCCATTTTTTGGGACATCCTCTTTGTTTGAAAACATCCTTCTCCGCAATCATGGCTATATCTATATCTGCAACCCAATCTCTGATAGATGGTAATTCCCCCACACTCCATTTTTGTGCAATATTTCGCTTTGCGAGGGCCCATCCTAATGAAACCCATGATTTCTCAGTTTGGGTAAGATCCGTGGCCTTCCATATGTTTAGTAAGCATAGTTTCAGAGTGGCAGTCAGTTTTTCCCCCCTGCTCTCTCCATTTGTTCTGCGACTACTTTCCAATATGTTTGGGCAACTGGACATTCTCAGATTGTGTGAAAAAAGTTCCCTCCTGGTGGCACTATCTGAGGCAATAAGTATCGGCCCTCCTACCCATCTTGACCAAAACTTCTGCAGCAAGGTAGACGCGGTGCAGAAATTTGAGTTGGACAAGTCGCAATCTCATGGGAATGGCTATTTCCCTGGGTGAGGCCAGAGCGTCTTGCCAATCATCTTCCTCTAGCTCACCCAGGTCCGCCTCCCAGTGCTGCCACAAGCATGTTAACAGATCAGGTTGGTTATTAATCAATTTTTTATATGTTAGGGATATGGCCTTCTTGGTCATGGGGTAGAGTATTAGTCTGTCTTCTAGCGGGGAAGCCTCAGGAAGTGGACAACCCCCCGGTACTGCTGTTTTGAGAGCATGGCTGATCTGCAGATATCTAAATGTTTCAGTTTGTGCGAGATCATAGTCCTTCTGCAGATCTACGAATGTGGCCAACTCTTTGGAATTCCACAAGTCTCCCACCGTTGATATACCAATCAAGTCCCACTTATCGAACCCGGGGCAGTTACTCAGACGGTCCAACCGCTCGGGCTCCCAGAGAGGAGTTGCATGTGTAATTTTGTTGTGCCAGCCCATTTTTTTTTGACTGCATGTCAGATTTCAATTGTGCGGGCCGTCGGTCCGATAAGGCCCAATTTCCTGGGGTTCGTGTATAATGCTTTGTGGTACCCACCTTGTCCCATGAGCCACCAATCTGTGTGGAAACTCGGGTCACCCCGATCACCGTGAGCCCAGGGGTTGACCACCACGAGTTGAGATGCCCAATAGTATCACCTAAGGTCAGGTAAGGCGATTCCCCTGTCATACCATCCCACCGTTAATTTCTGATCGCTATACACGGTGCCGTCCATCCCACAACAAGGTGCGCACGGCGCTGTGAATACATGAGAAGTAGGAGTCGGGGACCCTGTAGGGAGTGTTTTGCAGAATGTAGAGAAAGCGGGGCAATGCTAACATTTTAAAAAGGGCTGGGCGTCCCAGGAGAGTCAGTGGAAAGGAACGCCAGTGTTTTATGTCACAGAGAAAGTGCGTCAGGGGCCCTTGCAGATTTGTTTCATAAAAGCGGGTTGGAACCGTTGTTATATAAATTCCTAGGTAGCGGCAGCCCTCCGGTGCCACAGGGATGTCATACTCTCTTGGTATGCACGGCTACGGGCCATGCAGTGGGTATAGTTGCAACTTAGACCAGTTTATTGTATAGCCTGAGTGATTGCAAAATATGCAGAAGATGTGAAGGATACGGTGGAGGGTGAATGCCGGAGAGGCCATGTATAACAGTATATGAGTTTGACCCTTCATTAGCTCCCGGTAATGGCTGGGGATATGGAGAAATGTAAGGCACGGGTATCTTCAGACTGCCCAGTTCGAATTTTTGGGGGACCCCCGAGGCTCCTGGGTCTTCAAGGGCCCATTTCTAAAAGCAAATGCAAAAAGAACAATTGATGGACAGAATGCAAAACAATGTCATACATTCACCCCAGTACAGAGATCTGGGCCTAAATCCATCGTTTTTTTGCTCACCATGCCATTCCAGTTTGAACCCAGCCATATGCAAATCAGTCTTGACCCTGTGCCCCATGGGAACAGTCTAGCCCGAACTGCCAAGCCAGGTCCTCCCTGGACTGGAAACAAGCATCCTAGGACCGGTTTCGGGCTTTCAGCCCTCGTCAGCCAGGATAGCTTGATTCCAGTGGCATGGAGAGCACGGGACTCACGTCTGAGCATACCCTTCCCACTCGGGGTGACAAATGCAAAAAGAACAATTGATGGACAGAATGCAAAACAATGTCATACATTCACCCCAGTACAGAGATCTGGGCCTAAATCCATCGTTTTTTTTGCTCACCATGCCATTCCAGTTTGAACCCAGCCATATGCAAACCAGTCTTGACCCTGTGCCCCATGGGAACAGTCCAGCCCGAACTGCCAAGCCAGGTCCTCCCTGGACTGGAAAAAAGCATCCTAGGACCGGTTTCGGGCTTTCAGCCCTCGTCAGCCAGGATAGCTCGATTCCAGTGGCATGGAGAGCACGGGACTCACGTCTGAGCAGGCATGTTGCAGTCAAATTAATGCTGCACCCATGGGTTCTCTTGCACATCAGGGCAGGTGGCAATGCTCATGCCTACAGAGGAAACTTCAAAGCCTGATATATCAGAAACCACTAGGTGTGATGGGAAAAGTGTTTTGTGGTGGATTCCTAGAATCTGGGACTCCTTTTGGGATGGTTGACAGAGCTCCAGAGGTGAAGGAACTTAGGTAAATCAAAAGGGTGCCTGTTTTGGGACCAGGAGGCCCTGTGTGTCAGCAGACATTATCACAGGGATGACTCCCATGACTTTGGTCATGGGGGACAGGCCACCAAGTGTTGGCTGCGTGAAGGAATGAGGTTCTTCTTTGTTAAGAATTTTAGGATCTTGTGGTGTTACAGGCAAGAGCCACTAGGCAAGGTCACTACTCTTGGCTAGCTCCTCTGAACTTTCCACAGTATCACGTACAGCGCTTGGCCACTGGATCAACTTACACGTCACTTGACTTTTACAAAAAGTAAAAAAGTAAAACACAACTTGTGGAAAGGATTCAGAACATGCAAACCCCTCATTCGTCAAAAGGGTGACAGTAGAGAGGTGCTTTGGCAAGGGGTCTATTGTGGGGTCTTCCCTTCACTAAAACGTGAAAAGTGAAGATAATCAGCACAAAATGGGCAACAGGGAGACAGCGGGTAGCAGGCTTTAGGTAAAAGGTTGTAAGTTCACATAGAGCTGTATGTCCTGATTTCTGGTTGCTCGGGGCACTCAGATAAGCAAAAGTTGTTCTGATAAGATCCAGACGAGCTAAGAAGGGCCCACTGCAGAAATGAGGCGCTAGGCCCAAGAAACCGTTTGGCTGAATCAACATGCCCAACACACTTAGGATAACCACGGGGAGACCATGTAGAGCTTCGTTCTAGATAACCGTGGGCACACTTTTCCAGAAAATAGGATGGTTATAGGTCGAGGCCACACCACCAGGCCCATGATCTTCAAGATCCTGGACCTCTGGGCTTTCTTTGTGTATCTCGTGTGTTTGTGAGTGAGAGAGTGTTTTTTGCGCTTTACTCTTCTCAGGTACAAGACTCTTTCACAAGATCCTTTCCTTCTGCTTCCTGGGGCAGGATGGCCGTAGTGCTCTTTCCTCTCTTTCTCCAAAGAGTGGAGGGAAGGTCTCTGCCAATTAAATCAACACGAGCATTGTAATTTTCCAAAATGCATGTGAATGTTCCCTAGGTCTCACGTTGATGGACTGACCCATTTCTTGTCAACTGGAAGTGTGCAGAGGGAATGCTCAGCGTCAGGCCTGACTTTCCGCTTCCTACTCCCACATATTACGGAGCCGGAAGTCTTAACAGTTCAATAAGGACAGTGTTGACAGGCAGCGTATGCCAGAGGGGGGCGAGTGTGAAACTGTGTTCATCCATGGACATTTTATGGATTTTGGGGGCCCGGGCCTAAAATAATTTAGGGCCCCCTGCTCAGAAGAACTCTGAATTTATTATCCATTTCAGCTCATTCAAGTCCTCAGCAACAATGGTCTGATCATTGACAACCCTCTTTGTTGGATGCCAAACATTTATGGACCCCAGTGGAGCAAACCCTTTGAATATTTATGAGATACTGAGGCCTGGGAGCCCCATTTCGCAGGGGGTCCATCATTTGTGCGTTATCCCACTGTCTGGGACTGTCCTGGAAGATTAATGATGGGGCCCCTAGAAAGCTGGGGGCCCTCGGCCGGAACCCACCATGCCCATGCCTTAAAACGTCTCTGCGTTCACCAGCTCTGACACTCACATACGTCTTCACCGTCTCTCCTTTTCACCACTCCTCTTGACCTGCTCCGCGCAGAACACGTCCAGTGTTCTCAAAAGTTCTCAACAGAAGATGTTCGACGTGTGAACATGGTTCCAGAATTTTCGAATGGCCATTATTTTTTCACCTAAACGGATTACACACTTCCGGTGTTTACAGACAGGCCAAGTTTACAGCCACAGAATTTTTTATTTTATTACTTATAAAGCACAACATTTTCCAAAATGTGGCTTAATGGCCCTGGCCCAGCTAGCTCAGAGATGCAAAAGTTGCAGATGTGTGTTTGGGCTTATTCGGGAAAATCCAGGATTTGTGACTTCTTGCAAATGGAGGTTTGTCCTCTATCAGTGCTCCTGGCATGAGAGAAGGTGAGTCCAATAATAGATACCCAAACGGATGGAATGCCAGCTAATTGTACCCTTATTTATTATATGGTGGAATATGCAATCAGAAGGCAACCGAAGAGTGGGAAGAGGCAGCCTTAGACTAGCTGCCAGTGATTGGTGCTTTAGGGGAACCACGCAGTTCGCGCCCAACCATTTGAATTTTTTTATTGTTTCCTTCAAATTTGGCACATCACTTAACTCGGTATCCTAGGCAACCACCAAGTTTGTCCATATAGAAAGGCCATCCCTTGGAGCGGGTGATTTTGGGGTTCGATAATGGGGTGTATCTTGGCAAACAAGAGGGGCCTTTTCAAATAGGATTAATGAATCGGGCAAAAAAAACGCAGCAAAGGATCAAAGACCTATGGTAGATTGTAGAAAATCTGCACGGATAAAAACACAACATATCCATCGGCACCATTTTTACTACCAGTGTAACAGGGAATGGCACAAATGGTATTTGCCACTGGGCAAACACTGGTTTGACATTTTTCTGCTGTTTTCACATAATAATAAGTGCAAAAAATACATTTTCTCTACTTTTCAAATACGAAAGATGGGCCATGATTAAAGCCAAATCAGTGGTCTGTGTTTTACTCCATATATAGCAAACATGCTTCAAAATGAAATTGCCATATCCTCTTAAAAAAGGTTTGTTCATGGACTAGAAGGTACATGACAATCTATCTATAGCACTTATAAAATAACCTAAACGCAAATACGTTATTTGCGTCGTTCCACAATCAATATTCTTTATTTCAAGCCTGGTACAATAACAATTCTGTGACTCAGATAGGGATATTTTTTGTTTGCTCCATTCTGTATGGTGCAAAATAGTTTTGCCCTGTTTTTGCACTCGTGCAGCGTTTCTGTGACATAGGGTCTCTGTGCAGCTCCCTATGAGACATGTAGAGGAAAAACAATGGTTCCCTTCAGGAGAAGTTTCAAGCCTCAACCTCCCAAGCAACGTACTGTGCTTTTAAAACCATAGATAGTGGTTAATCAGTTAGTTTTATTCATTGTATAAAGTTAATTGATGAGTAAAAAAGACACTTTTTAGCATATCATATCACATTACAGTTGCTCCAACATAACGACGCAGTGAAGGTGAAAAGTGAAATTTGGGGAAAGTTGTGTCTTGATGCTGTACTTAAAATATATATACAACATAAATGCACGCATTACTTGGTGCTGATAAGATTATAAATTCTCAGCATGACTAAAAATAAGAATATAATGTATATATCATAATAAATCATATCAGTCCCTTAGTTCATTTGGCTACATTTCGACCCTATCGGAAAAGATTATATCGTTATTTTAAAATATTTTTCTCAACAACTGTAGACTGTGAACTGTTTAACGAGGAATCTTTTTAAAAGGTCTTTCACAGAATGTTACACAATTTATGACACCCCAGGCCTGATGCCCATTGAGATCTAGGTTCAGCATCTTATGTGCCAACTGAGGCCCTGAAATCTAGGGATTTGTCTCCTGGGCATGGATTGAGCAATCGTTTGGGACAGAATCTGCTAGCTAGTGGCTGATAGAGGCCAGAAATGATTACCCTCTCACCATTTCCTGCTTCTAAAAATTAACAATGGAATTGCCCCCAAAGTGTTCATAGAACATAAATAATGTGTGTTGAGGAGTACACTCAGGAGACATTTTTGAGTGCATGCTAGAGACATTTTCTGCAAATAGACATTTTGCTTGACAGAGTCATAGGCGATGCTCAGATGATCTTACTGATCATGGTCAAAGTCTGGGGTAACTGGGTAACTCTTGTGTGCTCTGGGACCTCCTTATAGCCCTAATGGCTGTAAGACCAGGGTATGGACTAACTTTGATGTTCTCCGGACACTATGCAAGACAGTCCAAAATCAATGTTATGAAATAAGGTCAGAGTCTAGGGTAACTGCGTTTCACCTTGAAATTACTAGGCCACTCCAGAAGAAATTATACCGATTAAGTTCAGAGTTTCTCTGAGGTTCTACATGTGTTTCCTCTTGTGGTCCAGGGTAAATCTTCGCGAACAAGGTCAAAGATTCTGAGGTAATTATAAGTTTCCATAGCCACCTCCCAGAACAAACCTTAGTGATTACAACTGCAGTCTATGATATCCCTCGGGTTCTGTAGGCATCATCTACGGTGGTCTAGAGAACATTTTGACAAATAAGACAAGAGTGCCTGATGGTTAATCTGATGCATCTCCAAATATACTCCAGAGCAAATCTTAGTTATTAGGCCAGTCTCGATAATCCTGAGGTTCTGTATGCATCTGTTTTAGAGATCAAGGGTAACATTTGATGGATAAGGTCACAGAGTCTGTGGTAAGATCAATGTTCTGCAGACGTTTTCCCGTATCAAACTAGGTGATTTGGGCCTGTGTCTGGACAAACTCTCAGGTGCACCAGCCAGGCGTCTGAGAGTTTAGGCAATAAGCGCAGAGTCTGGGGTGACTCTGAGCCTTTCCAGGCACTTCCGCAGAAAAGCTAGTGATTACGGCTAGTGGGCTAGACAGCAGTAAAAAGTCTTAGAAGGTAAGGTCAGACTCTGAGATTCCTCCAAGGATCTCTAGGCTTCTCCTGAACTGGCACAGATTCAGTAAACTCTTTCAGAGTCTCAAGTAACTCTATTGTTCTGGGGCACCTTCTAAAATGGCAGTCAATGAATCGAGAATAAGATCTTCATCCAGCGTACGGCTGATATTCTGCGATTGCAAAGCACACAGTGCAAACCTAAGAAAACAAACAAGTCTGGGTTTGGCTATAATTTTGAAGGTGTTGCCTTGGACCCTCTTGTGCAAATCTTAATGGATGGTGATAGAATGTGGCATTGTTCAGAGGTCCTCCAGTCCTCAGTTGTGATATTCACTCCAAGACTTTGCACATCAAACACTTTGTGATTATTTGACTGATAGTTTTAGTAAGCAGGTGAGTGACAGGTGCCAGGTCTCCATCCGGACGAATAAAAGTGTGCCACAAACAAAACATGAAATGACACTATAAGAGAAGGAGGACCCAGGAATCTGCCTCTTCTTGGGAGGTACAGTCTAGACATTTGCTGAAGACATTTTGCAACAACTCTTTGGAACATTCACTGTTTATTTTTAGACAAAAAACGCAAGCACTTTCCATGCATTCTTATTTGGTCATTTTGTTAATTTATTGTTTGAAAGAAATAACTCATGCTGCATTGGCCAATCTTCACATAGCCTCTCCAGGCAGCCAACACCGCGAGTATTCCTGCACTGCTGGAGGGACTGGATTTTACGATCTCTGTCCTCTCAGGATGTACTCTGTGAGTTTTCACCCTTGCAGAACACTTAAAAAAGGGGGGAGGGGGATCTCTGGGAGCTTTTATCCAGTTTGTTTTTGCATTCCAATTCTGGACTCCCAGGCACTCCAGCTTGTAAATCATAACTCCCTTCCAAAGCTGAAGACATTTTAATCCATATAAAACCTTAAGGTTTTGTTCTTCGAGACTTAAAATAGAAACTCAACAATTCTGTAGACCAAGGTACTTTGTTCGAACCCCAGTCCCACATTTCACTGCGGGTACCCCAAAAGATCCAATTTGAATAATCGCCTTTGTTACCTAATTTGGGGGCATATTTACAAGGGCTTTATCTCCGCTTTTTTGGTTTTGAAAGCCAAAAAAGCGGAGATAAAACTATCGCCCTATTAACAAGAGGGTGCTAACATGCATTAGCGCATGTTAGCACCCTTTTACCCGATGCCTCCCTTTGCATCTCTAATGAGATGCAAAGTGGGTGTCACTGGGCAGTACAACCTTGTAAATATGGCTGAGGTGCATATCGTGATATTTACAAGGCTGCCAACGCATTAAGCAGACGTTAGTTTTGGGCGAAAACCGCTGTTTTCGCCGAAAACTAACGTCTGCTAAAATGCAGACTTAGGTATACCTAATATGGGGGTGGATTGTGCTGATACGACCACAGGGTCGTATCAGCAAGGTTATCGCCGTTTTGCAGGGAACATCACTGGAAAACCAGCGATGTTCCCTGCAAAACGGCAATTTCCCCGCTATCGCTGGTAATTAGATCACCCTGGGGAAAAGCGTTGTAAATAACTCGCTAACAGGGCGATATAATCCAGCGATAGACAGCGATAAAGAGAAAAGCGCTAAGCGCGCTTTGCGTTTATCGCCGTCCTTGTAAATATGCCCCTTGGTTTTTTAATTTTCCTTGCGAAGTAGCTCATATTGTTTATCGTTTCAGGGTGATACATTCAAATGCATCCGTGTCCAGCATGAACTTGGAGCACATTCGGAAGTAAAATGGTCTTTTTGTATTTGGGGTGGGTTCCTGATAGGGCTGTGGTGTCTCGGCCCCAGCCTCACTCATCTTTCAAAGGCACTGGCTTTTTGCCATTTTGCCCAACAGGCCAGAGCACCCCATAAAAAAGACAATTTCATGGAAACAACAAGGGGATGCACATGCCCAAGTTGCCAACAAAAGTTTGACACCACCATTTCAGCATGAAAGGGTAAGGCGTCTAGAATAGATCTTGGGGGTCAGGCTTCTGGGATATCCAAATAAGATATATTTACATACAATGAACCTAAATTAAAGTAGTTTCCACAATCAGTGGTTGTCCTGAAAAACTGGATTTCATCATCTGGCCCGCCTGGATTTATCCGACACCACAGAGAACTGAAGCACAGCTGTAGTAAGTGCCTGATTAGGATGTTGGCGGATGGGACACTCGTCACAAATGTGACCGATATCCCGTCCGCCGTATCACAAGTTCCATAATGTTGGAAATACACTCCCACACTGGAAGGGTGGTGGTGTTCTCCCAGACATACACTGTGGTAGCTTGGCTCGAGTGGTCAGGAATCAGGCTCCGTGCTAAGCATACGTCATACCCTTACAATAACCATGCGTGCATCCGTTCCAAAAACGACT
Source organism: Triturus cristatus (assembly GCF_964204655.1). NCBI lineage: Eukaryota > Metazoa > Chordata > Amphibia > Caudata > Salamandridae > Triturus > Triturus cristatus. The sequence goes on from NC_140595.1 coordinate 114,026,495, forward strand.
CTACACCGTAAAAATTATGAAAATATCTTTCTTTATCTTCTTTTTCTCTTAGTTGCTGATTAGATAAATAAATAACAATCACAATATACAACTCTTTAAATAGTGCAGGTCAAATAAATACTGGCTTAATGATTCAATAAATAGGGGTGATCATAAATAATGAAGGCATAAATATAAGTGCAATACATACAGGCAATTAAATATTCTGAGGCAATAAATACTGTAAACCAATAAATATTGTGCATCAATAAATACTGTGGACCAATAAATACAGTGAAGCAATAAATAGGTTAAATACAATAAATACAGTGCCCCTAATAAATAATTAAAAGCTGACAGTGACACTCATAGAATCAGATCACATTTGAATTCCTAAGGGCTGATTTGGCCCAGGCACAGCTTGTGGGGATGTGGAAGGCTTGAGGGTGTCTACTCCCTGGCTTGGACAAGGCTGAGGCCTAAACTGAGGTAGATCAAGGGGGGAATACCAGAGACCTGGCTCTCTCACTCCACACAACCCCTCTAAATTAGTCTCAGCTCACCCCCTGGCACAGTCAGGTTGGTTCCAGCACCTCCCTAGCCCCTTAGAGCAGTCTCTCAGGTCTCCACAGGGCCTTAGGCGCCCTCTACTCCACTTACTGCCCTTTTTCTGATGTTCCGACGCCGCTGGAGTCGTGTCGACGCCGTGAGGCGGATCCAGTTCGACGTCGGCGGCCTCGGCACAATGTCAGTTCCTGACGACGCCGGTAGGCGGCTCCGGTTCGATGTCGGCGGCCTCGGCTCGATCTCGACCTCCGATTCGATGGCGTCGGGCAGTCTTGACTCGATGTCGACTTCGGGCGGCTCCGGTCCGATGGCGACCTCAGCTTCGATGACGTCGGCCGGCCTTGGTTCGATGTCGACTTCCGGCGGCTCCGGAGTGCGATCCTCACTCCCGACCTCCGGTGCTCCTCTCCTCAGGTTTCCGGCGACTCCGGAGTGCGACCTCCACTCCCGACCTCCGGCACGATTCTCTCAGGTTCTGGCGACTCCGGAGTGCGATCTCCACTCCCGACCTCCGGTACACTTCACCTCGGTCTCCGGCGACTCCGGAGGGCGGACTTCACTCCCCCGTTGACGCCGCTCACTCGACCTCGGGTGACTTCCTCCTCGACCTCTTGTACTCCTCACGACCTCCGTCGGCGCCCTCTCTCGACCTCCGGCGGCTCCGGGTACGACGTCTGCTTTTCCAGTCAGCGCCGCTTCTCCACCTCGGGCTCCAGGTCTCCAGGCTACTCGACGTCGGACTCCAGGGAAACCAGTATCCAGGTCAGGATCTTGCTGTTCTTGGATTCTAAGGCCTGTTCCTGCTGTCCAGGTCCTTAGGATGGTTTTTCTTGCTTCTTCCCACACAGGGCTCCAGGCTGGGCTCAGTCAGTAGGGACTAGTATCAAGGGTGGGTTTATGGACCCCACTCCAGGCACAAGTTTCCAACCCTGCTGCCTCACTCCTTCCTCCTTCAGGTTTCTGCTGCTCACTCTTCACCAGTCAGGTGCCAACTGCCAGCTCCAACTGCCAACTCTCTGTCTTAGCTTCCCAACATTCTAAACCGCCTCCAACTGTCACAGGGTTCTGGAATGTTCTGGAAGATGCTGGTAGGTTCCAGTGGATGCTGGTGATGTCACAGGTGGCCACCATTTTGTGCTCCAGGCCCTCAGACAGAAGTTCCAGGGGTAGATAAAATGGCTCCCTGAATCTGCATCAACACTACAAAAACGAAAAAAAAATGAGGGAAAAAGGGCCAAGTCCAACATAACCCCCTTCCAGCCGAAAGCCAGGGTAGACCGATCAATGCCTTGATGGTCTTCCCTGCTTGGGGCGAGAAAAGGTGGACGCAGGCCCGCAACGGCAGGAGCACCCGCAAGTTCTCCTCCGCTCTGGAACCCAATGGTTCCCTAACGAACCTCCCTGGACCAACAAAACCACCCCACTGGGGCTCCCTAGCTAGTTGTGGCCAGGACCGGCCCCTGGGCCGTCCAGATGTCTCTGGCCCGGGTGATCTCGCGGAGTGGGGGGCAGTAGCCCCAGGCCTGTAGTGCCCGTTGACCACTCCGGTCCTCCTCCTTGCAGTCCTAAACTGCCTCTGGTCCTTCCTCCTGGGGTTCACACCCTTAGGCTGACCAGCCTTCAGGGGCGAGGCTCTCCTCCCCCTAACTCTCCTTCTGGGGTTCCTCACCCTACCCTGCGAGGCACCCTCAGACCAACACTTCCTCCTCAGTCTAGGGCCTTGACCCCTCAACTGATCCTTCAACCTAGGGTCTAAACCCTTAGGCTGAGTCGGTGCCCGAGGCGAGACCTTCCTCCCTCTGCACCCCCTTCCAGATTTCAGCACCCTCCTAACGGGAAAAGTACCCCTGGAAGTCAATTTCGGGGGGACCCGGTTAACAGAGGCCCCACCCGCCAGGTCAGGCAACCCCTGAGCCTGGCATTCCAGCCCAGGACCTAAACCCTGAAACTGGGCCAACCCCAGAACCTCAGGCGCGCTGGTTACAGTCGCCCTGGGTCCTCCTGACACTAGGGGCTCCCCTGCACTGGAGGGCACATCGGGACAGCCTAGGCTCCCAACCTGGGGCTCCCTTGCGGAACTCTCCAGGCCCTGAGACTTCGGTTGGGGCACCTCGGGACACCTCCCCGTCTCACGCCTTCCTACAGATAGGTCGTGAGGCCCTACAACCCTCTCTCCCTGGGACCTAGCTGGGCTATCTGCCACTTCTCCCACCTCGCTGGGTTGGGAGATCCCTGCACCACCCCCTTCAGGTTCCCACCCCAATGCCTCCTCAGACACCCTGGTGATGTCATCCTGGGGTAAATAAACTTCTAGCTCCTGTGGAGCTTCCGGTATGCTGCCACCAGTGTCCTCGCTGGACACACTCATCTGGAGGGCACGCAGCTCCAACTCCTTCATCCGAAGCTCGTGCGCCATCCTTCTCTCCTCCATCTCTTTCTCCAGCCTTGCTAAGTCCCATGTGAGCTGTCTTTTCTCCCTCCGGTCTGTTAACTCCACTTCAGACAAGCCACCGCTAGAGGCACTGCTGCCCTTCCTGGAAAGTGTCCTGGGCCCCGCTAACAGGTTCCCCACCTCAGGTTGGTACAAACCAGCTCCCTCACTGTCGGGCTCTCTATCCCTGTCCTCCTCCTCAGCCTTGCTTTCTCGGCGTGCCTCCCCCCAAGCCCTTAAGCTGGTTTGTAGTGCACCCTTCTTTGCTCCTGGGGGACAGTACACCCCCTCCCGCTGACAGAACTCCCTGAGTTGGGCCACAGTGTACGTTTCTAAATTCTCCAGTACAAACTCCATCTTGCCCACTCAGGTCAGAGGACAGTTATTTGCAGTAACTATGCAGGGGGGTACCTTATATAATACCTCCTCCCACCACCAGAGTAAATTTGGAAAAAACAAAAACCCACAATTAGGAAGGCCGCTTTGAGAAAACTCCCGGTGTAGGCCTATGGACTACCCACAGTTATTGTTGAGTATACGTAGGCACAGCTCTATCCCACCGCTGCCACCAATTAATGTTGGAAATACACTCCCACACTGGAAGGGTGGTGGTGTTCTCCCAGACATACACTGTGGTAGCTTGGCTCGAGTGGTCAGGAATCAGGCTCCGTGCTAAGCATACGTCATACCCTTACAATAACCATGCGTGCATCCGTTCCAAAAACGACTCTACACCGTAAAAATTATGAAATTATCTTTCTTTATCTTCTTTTTCTCTTAGTTGCTGATTAGATAAATAAATAACAATCACAATATACAACTCTTTAAATAGTGCAGGTCAAATAAATACTGGCTTAATGATTCAATAAATAGGGGTGATCATAAATAATGAAGGCATAAATATAAGTGCAATACATACAGGCAATTAAATATTCTGAGGCAATAAATACTGTAAACCAATAAATATTGTGCATCAATAAATACTGTGGACCAATAAATACAGTGAAGCAATAAATAGGTTAAATACAATAAATACAGTGCCCCTAATAAATAATTAAAAGCTGACAGTGACACTCATAGAATCAGATCACATTTGAATTCCTAAGGGCTGATTTGGACCAGGCACAGCTTGTGGGGATGTGGAAGGCTTGAGGGTGTCTACTCCCTGGCTTGGACAAGGCTGAGGCCTAAACTGAGGTAGATCAAGGGGGGAATACCAGAGACCTGGCTCTCTCACTCCACACAACCCCTCTAAATTAGTCTCAGCTCACCCCCTGGCACAGTCAGGTTGGTTCCAGCACCTCCCTAGCCCCTTAGAGCAGTCTCTCAGGTCTCCACAGGGCCTTAGGCGCCCTCTACTCCACTTACTGCCCTTTTTCTGATGTTCCGACGCCGCTGGAGTCGTGTCGACGCCGTGAGGCGGATCCGGTTCGACGTCGGCGGCCTCGGCACAATGTCAGTTCCTGACGACGCCGGTAGGCGGCTCCGGTTCGATGTCGGCGGCCTCGGCTCGATCTCGACCTCCGATTCGATGGCGTCGGGCAGTCTTGACTCGATGTCGACTTCGGGCGGCTCCGGTCCGATGGCGACCTCAGCTTCGATGACGTCGGCCGGCCTTGGTTCGATGTCGACTTCCGGCGGCTCCGGAGTGCGATCCTCACTCCCGACCTCCGGTGCTCCTCTCCTCAGGTTTCCGGCGACTCCGGAGTGCGACCTCCGGCACGATTCTCTCAGGTTCTGGCGACTCCGGAGTGCGATCTCCACTCCCGACCTCCGGTACACTTCACCTCGGTCTCCGGCGACTCCGGAGGGCGGACTTCACTCCCCCGTTGACGCCGCTCACTCGACCTCGGGTGACTTCCTCCTCGACCTCTGGTACTCCTCACGACCTCTGTCGGCGCCCTCTCTCGACCTCCGGCGGCTCCGGGTACGACGTCTGCTTTTCCAGTCAGCGCCGCTTCTCCACCTCGGGCTCCAGGTCTCCAGGCTACTCGACGTCGGACTCCAGGGAAACCAGTATCCAGGTCAGGATCTTGCTGTTCTTGGATTCTAAGGCCTGTTCCTGCTGTCCAGGTCCTTAGGATGGTTTTTCTTGCTTCTTCCCACACAGGGCTCCAGGCTGGGCTCAGTCAGTAGGGACTAGTATCAAGGGTGGGTTTATGGACCCCACTCCAGGCACAAGTTTCCACCCCTGCTGCCTCACTCCTTCCTCCTTCAGGTTTCTGCTGCTCACTCTTCACCAGTCAGGTGCCAACTGCCAGCTCCAACTGCCAACTCTCTGTCTTAGCTTCCCAACATTCTAAACCGCCTCCAACTGTCACAGGGTTCTGGAATGTTCTGGAAGGTGCTGGTAGGTTCCAGTGGATGCTGGTGATGTCACAGGTGGCCACCATTTTGTGCTCCAGGCCCTCAGACAGAAGTTCCAGGGGTAGATAAAATGGCTCCCTGAATCTGCATCAACACTACAAAAACGGAAAAAAAAATGAGGGAAAAAGGGCCAAGTCCAACACATAGGATATAAGTCATTTACCCAAATTTCACATAATTTGGTCAAGAAAGAAATTAAGGATGCTGGTATTAGAAAACATACCTTCTTCATACACGTCCACCAATAATCCACGCGCACACTCTTTTGCGCTGGCCCCCTCAGTTCCAGGAACACTTGGCCAGTTGTGAAGGGGAGAATTCCTAATGGAACCTCATTCAAAATAGAAAGAAGCTGCGGTGCACGCCAAGAGTACTTTTTAATAGTCACAAATTTTCATCTATGAATCACAGATGGCCTTTTGGGAAATAGTAGAATTTTGAGAACAGCGGAGAGAACTGGAGGAAAGCCAGTCCATATAATGTCAGGCACTTTACTGGCATGCAACTGGCTCCGTCCCAACCAACCTCACAGGCTATGTAGAGGCCGAGCCTGACAGGAAATCTCTCGATTCCACAAATGCCCTATGAGTTTATGCAAAAAATGTTAATTTTGCCACTTATCTCAAGTATTCTGACTTGACATCTAAGAAGGTCACTGCAATTTTTCTTGCTCCTTGAAGTTGTAGGAGCTATGTGAGGATGGTCCAGTAACAGCGTCATGGATGTGGGCCGGGAGGGTAGACACTGAGGGGCATATCAGCAACAACCGGTGATAATTATCGCTCAGCGCTCTTAGCGTGAGGATAATTATCGCCGGGTAACGTCGATTTTTATCGCTGAGATAGCGTGCTATTAGCAACGCTTATCTCCTCAGTGATAAAAATCCTCACGCTAACTGCCTAACGTGAGATTATCGCTGGAAACCCAGCGATAATCTCACGCAGTGTAGCGTTAGCTTGCTGATAGGGACTCACAAACTTAGCCATGATATCCACCTTCCATAGGATATCTTGGCTAAGTCAGTCCTGAAGCAGGCGTAAGGAAAGTAGCGATAACAGAGGTTTTCCTGATGCTATGCTTCATAGCGTGGGGCTTGATGATAGGAGAAATGTCGCTTAGCGACATTTCTCCTGTCATGTTAGGTCAGGAACGCCCACTTTGCATCTCATTAGAGATGCCAAGCTGGGCGTTAGGAATCCCGACGCTAAAGCAAGGTTTCACGTGTTAGCGTGGCCTTGCTAATTAGGCGATAAAATTATCGCCACTTTTTGGCCGAAAACGGCCGCAAAAGCGGCGATAATTTTTTCTCGCCAGCTTGTAAATATGCCCCTGACTGAGCAGCCATCTTTCCACTGCATACCTCTACAGTACGGTATTACATTAAGATTAGAGAGAGGGGCTATGAACCTAAAGCAGGGTCAGAGACAGCCTCCTTCAAGGAGAACGACCACTTCCTGCCACAAAAGGGGACGGGGAGAGGCAAACTTGAAAGGACACAATAGGGTAGGGAAGTGCCAGGATTGAATAGGTGGAGAAAACCGCAGAGAGGACCAAAAACTACCCAGAGATCTTTTGAGACAGAATTGCCTGTCTCCTTTCTGTCTCTCTGAGTCCTGTATCTGCAAGATTCCTGCAACCCTCTCGAGGATATACTCCACAACGGGTGAGCAGGGAAGCAGCCTATACCCACTTTTGTTTTTCGGTATTCTTGGCGCTAACCTTGCGGTCCCTCGCCTCAGCGCTCTTTTAGGACAGCAAAATGAACAGAGAAGTAAACGAGTGTTGGTGTTGAAGTTCTCTTTACGTTCTGTAGTTTGCTCTCCCTGTCCTTCACCATAGCAGAAAGGAGATTACGGTGGAACAGCCAGTCAACACTGTGATGTCATCATGGGTCAAATCAGTGCTTAATTTGTAAAAATAATAAGTGCCAGGGCTGCTCTTGGGAGGTCACTGCAGGTTCCACCCCACAACTACTAACCATCAAACTCCTACAACTGTGACAATTCAGACTATTTCAGGCCCCCAAAGCTATAAGAATGGCTTCGGTGGTAGATAAAGAGTAATTTTAATGTATATTGAATTAATAATTAACTGTTGTTGGGGTCATCTCTAAACAGCGCCACCTTGTCTTTGACTGTCGTAAGCACTGGTGTTGACAATTAAGTGCCGGAGCCGAGTGCTGGAAGCCACCGGCTCAAATGAAGCTCTGAGTCAAATAGTGCATGAAGGTGGAGGCTCGGAATATCAAAGACGGAATGAATATCGAGTTATCAGAATATCGTAGCCAAAATATTGAGGACCAAAATATCAACAGGTAAGTATATACAGATAATTCCAGATATCATAATTACCATAATACATACTACCGTATACCACAATTCTACAAAGGTAATTCCACATATATGTACCTTGACAATATATTTATATATCTTCAAAAGATGTACATTTGGAGTTAAGAATAGTAAATTTATACTTGTCTATATTTAGCTACAATAATCTGGTGGGAGAGGAGTTGGCCTAACGGCAAAGGCAGTGGACCTCAAATCTGGGCAACCAGGTTCAAGTGTCGGCAAGGACGCGCAACATCCTGTGATTCTGGGCAAACCACTTAATCTCCCCGTGCCTAACAAAAATGAAGGAGTCCTCATGCAACCCAACTGGTGCTCGTGTAAAGCTTTCTGATACCCGATACCTCCGGGTCAAGATCGCGCTATATAAAACTCTTCTAAAATAAAAATAAAAAATTTAAATACCACAAAAAAATCCAACTCAGTAATCTGTCATTCAAGGGTGGACTGAGAAGCCTTGAGTGGCCTCGGCTGTATGTCCCTTGAATGATTGGACTAGATGTCTCTTGGGCGACCATATATGCTGTGAACATGAGGTATAAGAAGGTTTATATGAGCCAGCCTTTCATAAAAAAACTCACAGGGATGGTGTGCAGCACAAAATGTACCTGCTCAAAACAACTTTATGAACACATTTTCACCTGTAGAAAAGTTATTAAAGAACAGGGCCACTGGGATTATGTGACAGGCGAGCACCAAATCATGTGGCAGTGTTGACTAAATTATGTGGCAAGAAAAGACAAATTATGTGGCGTAACAGCATAATTTGTGATAGTATTGCTTTATTATTTTGACATTTTTATGCATATTAACACTGTTTCGGCAAAGATTTAATCTCATTAGTAGCAATGTAACACGCAAACAGAAATAAGTTGAAAGTTGACCAGTCAACGTTTGCAAAGGGCTTCCCGTTGTGCAGCAACACGCGTTGCTGAATTCTTAACAACTTTTGATCCATTTGCGATTGAAACATTTTTCCGTTAATATCTGCGGATTATGCAGCTGATGTATTTATATGGTAAATCCATAAATATGCGGTCGCAAATCGCATTATTCAGTAGCCCTGGTAAAAAGAGATGAACACTTTTAGTGACGAGACCATGAAAGGACAGGAGAGTGACCCAACATTCTTTCACGCAGTCCAGGCTATGTGCCATTCTCCCTATTGAGTTAATGGCCAGTCCGCCCCTCCTGTCTTTATCCCACATATTTGGATGACTCGAAGTCTCTGCTCGTCCACACTCACGCCTCAGGATCAAGAACACGCCTTGGCTCACCCGAGGCCGGAGGAGGGAGGGTGGGGTTGCCGGAGGGGGCTTACTGTTCTTAATCATGTCTGCTTATTTTGTTCAGAGCCACCAAAACAGCCGCTATTTGAGAGCGAATGAAGTGCGATTACCGCCGCGCGCATGGATGCAGCCCGGCTCCCTCATTTCTCCTAAACAATCGCATGTTTTGGGAGAAAATTGGCCAATTCCCCGTCCCAGAGTTTGTCTAACCACACAAAATGCCCCTTAATGATCACTGCTGAAAATCTCTTATGTTTTTTTATTAACGATTGGGAGAGGCAGAGGCGGCGCATTGTTGGGTAGACACTTGCACCAGTGTGCAGCTGCGAAGCACCGGGGCACCGCATTTACGCGGCCGTGAAAGCCCTTCTAATGTAGCAGCCTTGCCTAAATTGTGCGGCAAAAGAGGGGACACTATGCTGCACGATACAGCACTTTCAATGGAGGTATTATTTAGATATTGCCTCATTTGACCACAGTTGGATACTGTCCGTGCAAATGTTTCACCTCATCAGTACAAGGTTAACACCTGAATAAATCCATCAATAAAGGTGACCAGTTAATTTTAACAAAAGGTTTGCAGCTGTGTGGTGGCATACCGTGACACTTTTATTTTTTTTTAGCAACTTTTGATTCATTCGAGTTAGATTTTCTTGTTGATCTATGCGAATTAGGCAGCAGATGCGGACTCCATGGCATACATGGCGAACCCATGATTGCGTTAAAAACGATGAGGCCGCATAATCCCATAGTTCCGGTAGCCCGGCTGTGCAACTCGCCTGTGATTGATTCTGTGTATTGCTCATGGGCGTAGGAAATGTGGGGGACGCGGGGGATATATCCCCCCCAGATTTTGGAGTGGGGGGGACACGGGGGACAAGGGTGGGGGGGACGAGGGGACAAAGGAATTTCCCCTCTCCCTTCTGTTATCGCAGGGCCATTAGCACGCGAAAGCGCTACCTAATGGCCCTGCACTTGAGCTGCCTGGAGTCAGAGGCCACCCGCCCTCTGCCTTTTGTTATGCTGCAGGAAGGCTCAGCCGTTCTTGGAAGGGCAGAGAACGGAGAAAAAACAAGCATTGGCATAGCCAATAGGTCTCGCCTTTGGGACCTTATAAGTGTTTAGCCATGCAACAGTTGCATAACTAAATACTCATAAGGTCCCAAAAGCGAGACCTATTGGCTATGCCAAGCGGCCGTGCGGCCGCGAAAGTGAAAGTAATAGCGGTAAAGTGCGGCGCGCGCGCCCGCGCACATGCACTGTAGCTCTAGGCTGGCCTGGTAGCACTTTTTGGAGCCCTCTCAATAAGTCTCGCCAGACCAGCGCATGCGCTGGGTCAGGCGAGACCTAATAAACGCTGTCTCTTTTCCTTCATAGCAAGGACCGTGTCCACTACTCCTGATCTGCCTCTGGCGGCTGCCCTCCTCTCTTTATTCCTCCATCTCTTTCTGTCTCTGTCTCGCTCCTGCTTACGTGCTGATTTCAAGAGGCAGCTCTTAAGGTACTCTCTCTTGCCTCTCCTTTTCTTTATTTGTTCCCCTGTGTAATTGATCCAAAAAAGGCTGAACACTTTGGCTGTAAATGTCCTCATTTTCTGACCGTTTTCTATTGAAAAGAAAAACCTCGGAATGGAGAGAAAAAATAGTTAAATACCTAAATAAAGCAATACAGAGTGGACAGCAGACAGGCCAGACTGTTATTTACACCCACACACATTAGCGCCACTTTACAGAGTTTGCCAGTGAAAGCGCTACTTTCTTTTTATCTTCTTTCTTTGAACAACATTGTTTTCCCAGGGTGGGTAAGTGTGCCATTCCTAAAGGGACTGCAATACCTGGTTGATGGGTAGAGTGGAAATGTTTAATATGATCGTTTTCAACTTTTTAATTATTTTAGCTTATAAAATGCGGCTCTGTGTTTGGGGATGTGGTCTTTTTGAAACCAAACTGCATACATTTTGAAAGGATATAAGCAATGGACATTGAAAGGGGTCCCTTCCTGGTCCTGTAGCCATGTCTTGAACTTTTCAGGCAAAATCACTTACTGATTTCTGAATAATGAGTTTAAAACCGTTAAGGTAACCATGTTTTTTTCTGATTACAGTTCACATGCTTTGCTTATTCTTGCATTCCCTATGAGTGTTTGCTTTTTCCAGGGTGTTATTCATTTTTTTTCAGGCAGCATTTTACTGTTGTCTAGTGCATAATTTGAATTTAGTCGCAGCACAATTGAGTTGTGCTGAAGGCAGTGCGAGTTTCTCTCAGTGGGGCAGTATGGTGTTCAGTGTGGGAGAGAATGTGGCACTCTGGCCAGAGCTGCTGAATTTGGAACTGGAGAACCACGTTCAGACCTTCATGACCAGTTCACCATACCACACTCCTGACAGAGCTTATTCCGATGCTACACCTTAGAAGGCCCGATAGACCTTAGAAGCCCAGGTGTCTTAGCACCCGCAGGTGGACCTGTCCACCACAATCCATACTGCAGTTCACTTCCAGTCTTACGGGCAGGCATATGAAGAAGCACAACCTAGATCGACAGTGAATCTGTCACTGAGGTCACAAGACCCTTGAGGCCAGTCCACCTCACCCATTGGTACCTCCATTGGCCTTTTTCCAGCACTAGCAGTGCAACTTGCCAGGGGTTGGCAATGTAGGATTTGCATGCACACCAAACTTAGGGGGTGATTATAATGGCAGTGGTGACTGCATCACAGCCCGCCATATTACAATGGCGGGTGGTTACCTGGCGGTCGGAAAGACCAACCACCACGCACCCGACGGGCTTCTTGGGCCCGCCGGTGTGGTGGAGGGGCTCGTGGTTCCTACAATGCTGGTGGGGCCTACCATGCACCGCAACAGGGATTACGATGTCCCTTACCCGCCAGCTTATCAATGGCGGTTCACCTGCCATGGAAATGCTGGTGAAAGGGACATTGGGGGCCCGTAGCAGGCCCCTTTACCCCTGGCCCTCAGACATGGGTCCTGGGGGGCATCTATGATGTCCCACAACATATCACTGCACCATGTGGCAGGCACCGATATATTTAACATGTTCCTTTTTTTTTTACTTTGCGGCGGATGATGCAGCCAGCAGCACCTGCTGCAATGTAAAAGATAGGCACTGCGAACACCGTAGTGGCAGTCGCATTGTAATGCCTATCGTGGGGCCTCCACCTTGAAGGCCAGCGGTCCCATTCCCCGATTCGATGGCGGTGGTACTGAAGTCCGCCTGCCATCGTAGTCAGCCCCTAAGTTTGCATTTTATGAATATGAATCAGCGGGAAATAAATTGATGTTTGCAATTTAATTGACTTTGGTTGGCCTCTTATCTATGAGATTTCCCTGTTGAATGTGCCTTTACATTATACATTTTTGGTTGTATGAATTGATTGCATACTACACTCTCCTACAGGTATTAATTTGAGTGTCATTAGGAGTGTCTGGGACCAATTGTTTTCTTAGGAATTGTTTTCATTACTAACCTTTGCAAAGGGCCCTAAACTTCACAGCAACACAAGTCACATTTCTTTTAGTAATTTGGGATCCGTTTGAGCTACAAAATTGTTTTGGAGGAAATCATTAGATTATGCAGCAGATGATGTATTATGTGGCAAATATGATACAGCCATAGTTAAGTGGAAAACATTTTTCCACTTAATTTTGCTCCAACATTGTAGTTGATCAATTTGTAAGTTCCCCAAACCCAAAAGTCGAGTTTGGGCACAATTTGCATTTTAAAAGCAGCCCTATAACACAGGGCTACTTTTAAACTGACCTCAGGCTTCAGCAGTGCACACATGCAAGCGCAGAAAGGGCTGCTGGCCTCTAAACTGCCATGCCTTATTATATTCTAGGGACTTGAAAGTAGTTCTAATCCCCCTGCCCTATTATGTACTAGGGCCTTATAGGAGAGGTCATGCCAATCATAGGGGTACCCTAACCCATAGTGCACCCTAGTGTATGTAGGTGTTTTCACTGTATTTTTAAGTGCCTCTTTCAGAATAGCACTGGCTGTTTAGGCAGAGGCCAGGGTCAGTCAGTCAGGTACCACCAGTACCAGTCAGCAAAAAGTTGGGGAGTGCCCAGGGCGGCTTTGCAACACTAGAGAAACACAAACTCAGAATGTAAAACATAACACCATGGTTGGGGGGTTCTCTTCAATAATCAGAATTGATTTCTATCCTAATGAACGCATTTTCCAACATTAGGATAGGGAAAGACTGGGGAAAAATCATAACGTTCTAATCTATACATTGAAGTTTTTATGCAGCTCTTTGATGACGGTTAATAGCTCACTGTTCAATGTTAGGATTTTAACTTATAAACTTCAAATACCAAAAGAATATCTCAGACAAAAGCAGTAACTCACTGACCTATTGAATTAAAACTTTCACTAGACAAGCCTTCGATCTCTCTCAAAAAAAGAACATTAATCACCAAAGTTATCTTCACATTTTTATTGTTGCCTGAAAATTGCTGGAGACCAGGAATGCAGCAGCAGATACTTTTCAAACCCTAATGCACTTGCAAACACGACGCCCCCACCCTAAATCAGCGGCCTTTGTTTGCTTTGTGCATTAAGATGCAAGATTCATATATATGTTTTTTATAAACATTTGGTCTCATTACTATATGATTGTAAATAACAATAAAGCATACATGCAAACTGTGACTACATGCCTGCTTTTCTCAATATTTCACTTCGAAAGTATGCGATTGTATTTGTTTAACGGGCGGTGATTTGTATAGGGTCACTGGAAAGTGCACAAGGTTGTCCCTGTCCCCCCCCAGAATTTTAGTGTCTCCTACGCCCCTGGTATTGCTCTGTGTGGTTCGTGCAGTTTCGGTTAAATATATTTCACCCACAATTTTACGTCTTCTTTTACGACTACTATGGTAAATTTGAGCGTGTGTGAACACATACTACTTGTGTGTGACAGCCACAACGAATCCCCATGGTATGTGTGTGCTTGGAAGCCGTTGTTACTCTGTAGACAATGCAGCAAGATCAAAGCCGATTAATGATTTTTTGTTAAATCTGTGGGGCAAATGTACAAGCCCCTATCGCCACCAAACAACACTTTTACTGACGTTCTGGTGGCGATAGGGGCTGCGCCTTATGTACAAGGCAGCTTTTTTTTTTTTGATAAGCAAATTTTTATTTTCTTGTGAAAGAACAAACTCAAAAGGCACATACAACAGTCCGATTGAACTGGCATCAAAATGACATATCACGGAATCAGTGACAATTCGTAGCAAAACCCCCCACCCCCTCCCCTGACCTCCCGCTATCGTCACCCGCACTACCCCCCCCCTAGAACAGGCCCCCTAGCCATTTCCCCCATACTCGTACAAGGCAGCTTTAAGCCACATAACGTGGCTTAACGCTGCCTTGTACATAAGGCCCCCTACGCTATGGTTAGCGTGAAAGGGGTGGGCAGTGGGTGTTGCGGTAGGCGTTGCACCGCAACACCCATTCATTTTGACACTGCCCCGTATGTACAAGGGTGGTGTACATAGGAGGCAGCGCCAAAATTAAGACCAGGTAAATCCTGGTCTTAAGTTGGCGAAACGAGGAGAAATGCATTCTTTCTCTTTGTTTTTGCTTTTTCCATGTGTGCTGCCTTGTGCAGCACACAAGTAATAACCAAAATGTCATAATGTGTTTATGTGCAGGAAGGTGTCCCTTCCTGTACCTAAACAAAACTTTAAAAAAATGCCATTTTGTCACTTTCATGTGTGCTGCATGAAGCAGCACACATGACAGTGACAGAATGGCATTTTACAATTGTTTATGTGCAGGAAGGGACACCTTCCTACACATAAACAATCCTTCCCTGCAGGCAGACACCCTTGCACTATGGTGCAAGGGTGCCTGCGTTGCCGCTACGTTGTTAAACTTTGCGCCATCGCTGGGGAAAATACAAGGCAGCACCACATTCTTGTAAATATGGTGCAGCCTTGCATTTCAGTAGTGGCGGAGCGTGGCGTTAAGCCAAGGAGGCTAACGCAGAGCTTCGCCACTTCCGTGTACATATCCCCCTGTGTTTTTTGTGTATCTGAGGGCAGGGGAGTGCTTCTTTATGTGTACAACATTATACACGTGTTAGTGAGCATATGTGAAACTGTGAGTTTTTGTCTGCACATGAAGCTGTCTTTCTTGTACAACTGTGTGTGAACTTTGGGGGCAGATTTACAAGAAAGTGACGCATCTGTAGAGATGCGTCACTTTCCCTGCTCCACCCTTAGAAACCCTTGTGCCACCATGGATGTGTCGTATTTACAATACGGCGCACCATGGCATAAGGATTGACAGATGCATCAGAAATTCGGAGGCATCTGTTGTTGAAAAAGTCACGCATTGCCGGAATCGTGTCGCAAGCACCACGCAACTCCAGCAATGCATGGGGAGGCTTATCCTCATTGTGATGCGTCACTCTTAACGCCTGCTCCAAGCAGGCGTAAGTATTTGACACAGGGGTGTCCTAGAAGTGGTGCAGTGAAATCCTGTAGATTTCATTGAGTCACTTCTACACGGCTTTTTTGCGTGGGAATGCCTACCCTGCATACATTATACCTGACGCAGGTATAATGTGACGCAGGGCTTTACAACGTGAGGCATCTCCCTAGATGCGTCACATTGTAAATGGGCTGCATTTTTACTCCGTTGCTGTGTCACAAAAAGTGACGCAACGGCGGCATAAAAATGACGCAAGGGGCTTGTAAATCTGCCCCTGGGTGTTTTGGCAGCATCTACTTTCTGTCCTTTGTGTGACTTTATGCATGTGACTCCAGTGCATGTTTTGTGCATCTCACCGCATGATACTGTGAGAAGCTCTCTGTGTTTGTCTAAGAAGGTGGAAAAAGAGTTTGTGGGGAAATATGTAACTTTGCAAATCCGTATTTGTATTACCAAGTACGTAAGAATAGTGTTTGATCGAAGTTGTACGACAGTTTTTTGTTACTAAATAGGGTAAGTTGGCATGTGTTTACGTTTTTTTGCTTTGTGTGTATGTGTTGCGATGTCCATTGTGGTATGCGTTGGAGTGGAAACATCAGTCTCTCTTTCCACAGGCTCACAGGAGGCTTGGATGCCATTTGGCCTAAAACCCAAAGCCTGCCTTTTTAAAACACAACGAACACCAATGCACTTTTCTAACTGAGGGTCTCACATGTTTAACACAAGTCGAGCTGGCAGGGTCCTATTTAGGTCTGGATTTTGACATCGCAGCTGCCAATCAGACCTATTGCTAACAAGACATTTAAAGTGAGCTTAGGGCCCTCCCCTTCTAACCATTGGCTTTCTTCAACCAGACTCTTTTAGCCATTGGCTGGAGACTATCAATCAAGTCTTGACTCAGTCCAGTAATAATATTCATCTCTGTTCTTAAGCTGTTGGTTGTTCTGCATCCATTGTTGTGCTTACATTGACTATGGAGTACCAACCAGTGATGTCGCTCTCTGTACGCTCCTGTTGGCTTCCGCTTGAGATTCTTCTTAGTTACATACTTGTACGAAGGTTTCAATGCTAAGGTGCTCACTGATGCTTTACATTTCAATAAAACAACTAAAAACTAAAAGGAATGCACAGATTTTTTTCCATAACTAGATTACCATCCCAGGACATGGATGTGAGATCCGAAATCAGCTGAGAAAAGTTGGTACGTTAAAGGATCACTGGTCTGTGTGAAGAACAAGGTACTTACCATTGATAACGCCTTATCTGGTAGAGAGACTATCTAGCCGTGATTTCCTACTTCATAATATCCCCCAGGCGTCAGACTGGATCTGGAAATTTCTGAGCAATTCCCTTGCTCACCTGTAGGTTGCGTTGTTCAGCTCTGCATGGCGATGCCCGCGCCAGAAGTGACATGCGCTGTGTCCATATAGGCACCACCACAGGGCACTGACCTCAATACTTAACTGTTCTGCACCAGAAGCAAGGAGCCACGCTGAGAAGAAATAACTACTGTGCCAAAGTCAGGTCCTGAAGTATCTCTTCAATTGTAAATGGCATAGAGTATGCAGAAAGGGGAGAGTCAGTAAGAAATCTGCCCCTAGATAAAGCCGCTGCCAGATAAGGCGTTACCGTAGGTAAATAACTTGTTTATCTGACAAAAACGTCTAGCCAAAGATTCCTTACCTTAGAATAGATCCCAAATAAATCTCTTCCCGGAGGTGGGTCTGTGGACTGTGTTGCACTAAGAAGTCCTGCAGGATCGAACGGGCTAAGCACCCATCACGCTGGACCTGACTGTCGAGGCAGTAGTGTTTGGCAAACTTGTGAGGCAATGCCCACATAGCTGCATGACAGATATCCCAAACTGGGACCCCTCTTGCTAATGCAGTGGCCACAGATTTAGCTCTGGTGCATGAGCTCTTAAGCCTTCAGGGGGTTGCTTTTTAGTATTCCGTAGCAGAGTTTTACACAGAGGAAATTCCATCTGGAGATGGTTTGTTGTGAACTGATTTGCATTTCTTTGCACCCATAAAACCAACAAAGAGTTGATCGTCCACCCGGAAGTCTTTGGTACAGTTGATGTAAAGAGATAGTGCTCTTTTTGGAACCAGACAGCAGAGTCTCTCCTCTTCCCTAGTAGGATGAGGGGGGTAAAACGTGTAGACCGTGTGATGTGCTGCCCACCGTGAAAAAGTGTAACTACCTTTGGTAAAAAGGAGGCATGGGCCAGTTTGTCTGGGGAAAAAGGTAATGTACGGGGGATGTACTGAAAAGGCATACAACTCACTAACCCTCTGTGAAAATGTTATTGCCACAAGGAAGACTGTTTTGATGGTCAACAGTCTTTGAGGGCAGCTGTGCACAGGCTCAAATGGCGAGCACATGAGAAAAGTGAGGACTAAATTAAGATCCCATTGGGTCCTAATGAAAGGTGCAGGAGGAAACTTGCTGTAAACCTTTATGGAAATGAGTCACAACAGGTAACTTGAATAGGGAATGCTGGTCTGGCAACCGCAGGAAGGTGGAAATGGCAAAAAGGTAGCCTTTGACAGTGCTCAAAGCAAAGCCTTGCAGGACTAGGGCTAAAACAAACAAGAAATTCAGACAAGGGTGCAGAGAAAAGATCGAATTGGACGCACACGAGCCACAAATTTGTCCCACTGGTAGGCATAAATCATTTTGGGGAGGGCAGCCTAGCTGCCAGGATGACATCACATACCTCAGAAGAGAGATCAAACAACCTCAAATGTTGCAGTTCAATCTCCACATTTGTAGGTGGAGAGAGTGCCGGTTCGGCTGCAGGACCATGCCTTGTTGCTGCAACAGCAGATCCTCCTGAAGTGGCAGCCTAGTCAGAGGACAGATGCTCATGCTCAGGAGTGTGGGACACCAGACTCTCCTTGCGCAATCCATGTCCGGAATGATGACTTGAGCCTGGTGGTTTTTGATCTTCTTTAGAACTCTGAAAAGGAGTGGTATCAGCGGAAAGGTGTATAGGAGTCCTGAGCGTCACTCGAGACAAAACGCTTCTCTGAACGAGAGCCGCCTTGGACACTCTAGTGTGCAGAAGTGCTGACATTGCGCCTTCTCTTTGGTGGTAAAAGGATCTTACCAAGGTTCTCCTGATTTTCTGAAGAGATCTTGCCCCACCTCTGACACACATCCAATTCCTAAGGCTGATGAAGTAATTGACAGGTTAGGGACAGCTAAATATCGCAGTACTTTTGATCTCACTTCAGGGTACTGGCAGATAGGTCTGGTCCCTGGAGCCAAAGAAAAACCAGCATTCTCAACCCAAGATGGTCACTAACAGCTTACTGTGATTCCCTTTGGATTAAAGCAGGGGTCTCCAACCTTTTCTGTAATAAGAGCTGCTTATGGTAAATGAAAATCATCCTGAGCTACTAACATTATTAAGGCATATTTACAAGGAATTAGCGCCGGGCAGCATCGCAAATAATTTTGCTGTACTGTCCGACGCCAATTCGAAAGGACAGGAATGCACTGTATTTACAAGATACGGTGCATTTGTGCCCTTTCAGCCAGTGCCGGCGCACATTTTGCAGCCGTACGCCAATGCTGGCACCCTTGCACCATCGTGCAAGGGTGTCTGTGTTGTTGGCATGATCGTTTTGGTGCAGGAAAGGGGACCTGCCTGCACAAAATCAATCATGAGTTGCGGGTTCCTCTTTCTATGTGTGCTGCAGAATGCAGCACACGTGGAAAGAGAAAAAACGAGGAGAAATGTAAACATTTCGCCTTATTACGATTGTTCTAGGAAGCGCAAGGTCAAACTTTGGTGCTGCCCCAGGTTTACCTGATTTTGTAAATTTGTGACGGTGTCTTATTCCATGGATGTTGAGTGGGAATACCCACAGCGACACCCATGGAACGCCTTTTTCACGCAGAGTAAGGCAAGGCAGCAACTTGAGCTGCCTTGCCTTACTCCATATTTACAAGGCTATGAAAAGCCACTCAGGGTGGCTTTACATGGCTTTGTAGATACAGCTAAGCCCTGTGTGCCACCTGAATGTTACAAAAAGTGACGTTCTGGTGTTGTACAGGGCTTGTAAATATGCCCCTTAGTGTGGTAACATTGGCCCCATTAGAAAAGATAATAGAAATAGAAAATGGCAACCCCATGCAAGATTACCAGCAACAATGACCTCATTTCATCAGGCAGAATTGCCAGCGGTTATGTGAAAAATGCTTTATAAATGTGAAATGCCCTTCCATGGTTAATACATTACAATCATAGGTGCAATGCCCCTGGCACCAATGTCGTAATATTCATACATCTCCCCATTGATGCATG
Source organism: Triturus cristatus (assembly GCF_964204655.1). NCBI lineage: Eukaryota > Metazoa > Chordata > Amphibia > Caudata > Salamandridae > Triturus > Triturus cristatus. The sequence continues at coordinate 114,046,253 of NC_140595.1, forward strand.
GTTGAACAATCAAATATGACCTTTTCAATTGTGGGATACATATATTAATTCAACCAAGCAAAAGCTTTTAATGTAATAGGCTGGGTTGCACACTGGAGAGCTACTTACAAGTAGCTGGAGAGCTACCAGTAGCTCACGAGCTACTTGTTGGAGAAGCATGCCCTTCCCACCTTCCAAAAGCTGGTAAACAAAGTCCTTGCTGGGCTGGAGTCTTTAGTGCAGCATATCTTGATGGCATTGCTGTCATTAGCTCCACAAGGAAGGATCACCTGATCCACCTTGGGAAGGTCCTGAAGGCTCTTCAGAGTGCAGGCCTCACTATCAAGGCAAGCAAGTGCCAGATAGGGCAGGGCACAGTTGTATACTTGGGCCACGTTGTAGGGGGAGGCCAAGTTCAATGCCTACAACCCAAGATCCAGACTATTCTGGACTGGGTAGCACCAACCACCCAGACTCAAGTCAGGGCATTTCTTGGATTGACTGGGTACTACAGGAGGTTTGTGAGGGGATCTGGGTCCATTGTGGCCACTTCACATAATTGACCTCCAAGAAAATGCCCAAAAGGATTAACTGGACAGTAAGCTGTCAAAAGGCTTTTGACGCACTGAAGGAAGACATTTGCTCAGCACATATTCTAAAAGCTCCAGATTATACCAAGCAGTTCATAGTGCAGACAGGTGCCTCTGAACATAGGATATGAGCGGTCCTATACCAGACCAATGATGATGACCATGACCAGCCTGTTGCTTTCATTAGCAGGAGACTTCTCCCCGGAGAGCAGCGTTGGAGTGTCATTGAGAGGGAAGCCTTTGCTGTGGTTTGGTTCCTGAAGAAGCTGAGACCATACCATGTTGGTTCTCACTTCCTTGTCCAAACTTACTACTAACCTCTCAGATGGCTAATGTAAATGAAAGGTGAAAACCCCAAATTGTTAAGGTGGTCCGTATCTCTAAAGGGAATGGACTTCACAGTGGAACACAGACATGGAACTGACCATGCCAGTGCAGACAGCCTTTTCAGGTTCTTCCACTCAGAAGAAGACTCTCGATGGAAAGATTAGTCTCATCCTCTTTCATTTTGGGATGGGTGTGGGGGGTGGTAGTGGGTTCATGTAGGAAAATTCCTCTTTTGACACATTTAGCCCCCACCTTTTGCTTGGTGTATGTGATTTTGAATTGAAAGTACACTGGGTCCCTGGTAACTAGGTTCCCAGTTCCAGATCTCTTTCATAACACTGTACCACGATTGGCCCAACTTCATTCATTAACCCCTGTAAGTCCCTAGTAAATAGTACCACTGGTACCTAGCACATTGGTACTAAGGAGGGTCTTCTAGGGCTGCAGCAAAAATTGTGCCACCCCAGAGACCCGTTACCAAGACCATGCAAACTGCCATTGCAGGCTGCATGTCTTGGTACAGAGAAAAACGAAGAGTCAACATGGCACACAGCCCTGTATGCCATGCCCATATACACAGTATGAGGTATAGGTAAGTCATCCCTACTGCAGGCCTCATAGCCCTAATGCAGGGTACATTATATCCCATGTGTGGATACATCTGCATAAGCAGTAATGACCCTACAATATCAAGTCTATTCTTGGATATTGTAAGTGTACAGTGAGCCCTAGAGGGTGTATGAGCTGGATACTTGTCATTATGAGTTTCCTATCTCCATGATCTCTCTCACATTGCAGCCAAGACCTTGAATGAGCTACCGGCAGAAATCAGACGCGCTCCCTCCCTGAACACCTTCAGGAAGACCCTCGAGACCTGGCTCTTCGGCTAAACAGACCTGCGGACCCCCCCGCGCCTTGAGACCCTCACGGCTGAGTAGCGCGCTTACAATTCCCTGATTGATTGATTGATTGATTGATGATGGCTTCACTGTACCCTAATAAATCTTCCCTGATTCCAGTGTTGGATTTATTAATGAATGCACGCATGAGACACCTTACAGGGTTAACTGAAAACCTACCAAGCACTGGTGTGGTCTCTGACTAGTCTTAGCCAGCCTGTCACCACCAGACATGTTTCTGACTTCATGGGGTGAGAGCTAGCAGTCTCCGAGGCCAGGAACAAAGCCTGCTCTGGGGGGAGGCTCTTCACACCTCCTCCAGGCCAGGATGGCCTTCCATAGTGGGAAGCTTCGAAGGTCATGCTGCCTTTGAAATGCAACCCAGGCATCTCCAGATAGTGGAGGATGCCAACCCCCTTTCCTGCTCCACATCTGATGGGAGGATAGGGGGAACATTAGTTAGATGGGGAGATGTGCCCTCATTCAGCCAGTGCCACCCCTAAGGTGGGGGAGGTGATGTGAGCACAACTTTTCCAATCCCTCCATCTTGGGATGGGGGGTATCAACGTATCAGGGCTAGCAAAGTGCCCATAGCCACAGGAAGGGGTCACTTAGAGGGCCTAGATACCCTAAAAGTAGGTAGCCCATTGGTTACTATCTGTCACCTTCCTTTAACACTCTTATATGTAGTATTTAGGTAGAATCCCTATACCTTGGAACTTAGATTCAAGGGACACAGAGAAGAAAAGAACAAAGAAGAGCTGCTGACCCGAGGACTGAAGTCCTGCTGCAGAAAATTGGCACTAAACCCTGCTTGCTGCTTAAGGAGTCGACATTCATGGTCTGCTGTCTCGTCCTGCAAATGTGAGGCCTCCAAGAACCCCGGAGCACCTCCAGCCTTCGACAAATCACCAAAGAACTCCTTCGGAGTGGAGGTACCACTCCCCTGCAGGAGCAGGCAACGAACCACAGAATCCGGTTTTACTGATTTGCTGCTCCCCGGCGACTACAACCAGCACTCAGACCAAAAGTGGTACACCAGCTCTGTGTGGAGACACCAGGATATGCCGGAACTGTGCTGCACCAATACCCTGGGTAACAGACGCTCTGCAGTATTCACCAAGACTAAGAGTGTAATCCGGATTCCAACTGCCTAAGAAGCAAACACCCATAGAGGAATGTCGAGACCCCTGAGACCATCTTGGTGAGTGGCCCAGCTATCCCGGAATCGCCTCTCCAAGCTGCCTGCTCCTGACTGCGAAGACATCTTGATGCTTGGCGCCCGGCTGACCTATCTGCTCTGCACCAAGCCCGCCCGGCCTGGGTACCGACGAACCACCTGTGCTCCCATGGTCCTGAGGCCCTTGCGACCTGCTCCCTCGAATGAGACCCACAGGATGTATCTTTAAGTCCCCTTGTGCAGTGTGTTTTCAAGTGGCCCACTTCTTTGTAGTGCACCAGCTACAAACGACCTCAGCACCCGGCTCCCGGCCGAATCCGCGACGCCCCTGTGGATCCTCTGGTGTAACATTGGCCTGACTTTGCTACTCAACCTAAATCCAGAAGGTGAACCATGAGATCCAAATGTGTAATTGTATATGCATTTTTCTATTTCCTCCCATTGAATTCAATAGTACACAAATGCACACAAAAGTAATTCATTTTACAAACTTTGAAAATTAACATCTTTAAAAAGTACTTACTGTAGAACAAAGTTCTTGGTGTAAAAAATTATATAAAAATCAATGTTATTTTGCAAATTGGACTGGGATTTATTCTTGAGTGTGTCTCATTTATTGCCTCTCTGAGTACAAGTGCTTAGCATTACCCTCTGATAAGCCTAACTGCTCATTCACACTACCACAAATAGAGCGTTAGTATTATCTACCTTTGCCTCTGTATATCAATCTGGGACTCCTTGGACTCTCTACACAATGCACTTCATTTAAGCGCACTATATATAGAGCCAGCTTCCTACAACTGAGCAGTAAGAAAACGTTAACTTTACACCTTAGACATTCAAACATAACCACATATGAAGAGAAGATACAGATCCCAGTAAACCTGTGGGTTTAGCATGAGTCACACAGCACTCTTGCGGGACTGGTCCCATCAAATCATGTCATCATTTTCGAGAGAGACATTCTTAACCAGGAAGTATCGAACAGACAAAAGTGCTGAAACATCACCGAAGGACACTCATGGCCACAGCAATACATCTTTTGACTAGTATAGTACAAAACAGAAAGCGGTGGTGGGAGAGGGTGCATATCGATTAAAAATACTTTTTCCATAAACTTGTAGAAAAGTGCTGCGCTCTACACCTGTAGTACGTCTAGCATAAATAGCTTTCATCTTATGACATTCTATAGGACAAAACACTAAACACTCGGAATATACAAATCCTTTCTGAGAGTCTCTTTATACATTTCGAAACATTTCAATTGACTGTTCTGTAACAGCTAATACAAAATTATACATTCATTACACGGAGAGACCCGATCATTTCAATAGATCTGTGCGTGTACACAAACAACTGAGTTCTCCATTCACCACTTATCAATTTCCATACATTTCAATAGATATTTATGTGCGCATTGGTAGAACTGTCTGTTCATCTTTACATTTTTGTGGGCTCCTCTGCGATCAAAAACTTTTTCTATTTGTCATCTATAGATTTCTGTACATTTCTACAGATCTGTCTATGAATAGTGACAATTAAACTCTTTATACATTACCTATAGATTATTGTACATTGCTAAAGACTCCCCAAAGAACACTGATGACAAATTTCTCCATTCATTACTCGTGGATTTTTGTACATTTCCATACACTCTTCAATTAACCTTGATGACATAAATGGTCATCAATCTTTAGATTTTTTGTTTTTTACATTTCCGCAGGCTTATCTGCGATTAGAGAGAATTTCCCAATTCTCATCTATCAATATCTGAACATTTCTACAAACCCGTCTGTGAACAGTGACGACCCCACATTCTCAATTCCTTATCTATAGATTATAGACATTGCTGAAGACTCTTCTGTGAATAATGTGCCAAATTTCTCCATTCATTACCCATAGCTTTTTGAACATCTCCCTAAACTCCATACACTCTTCTGTGAACGACCCAACAGGTATTCTCTAGACCACTGTAAACTTTTTGAAGGATTGCACACTTAGTGATATAAGACTAGCTTTATTTAATCCCATATATTTAAGAGTCTTCCTACAGAATTTCACACACATTCTTGAATCTCTAAAATCCTATACTTCTCTAGGGAGTGCTTGAGGAAATTATGCATCACCATTGGCTTCTGAACAGGAGAAGCATGTACTTCTCTACAGTCGTCGTAAATAATTTATACATCTTTTCACAATGTGTTTTGCACTTTGAACAGAATGTCCTAAAGGGCCTTTCCCTGGACAATTCATCTGAAATCTTCGTCAACAGGTAAGTTTATGCTGGTCACAAATAGAGCAGTATACATTGTGTCACAGGATATACATTGTTTTAAGGTCCAGGGTTTTCTGTCAAGGGGATGAAACTTTATTGTCCCTGTTGATCAATGTAATTCCCTATTTGTTTATGTTATGGTTTAAACCCGGTCTTGGAGAGACTTTGTTCTACTTATGCAGAAAAGAGTGAGCCTGTCCCTTCTGTTAAAGTTTAAGGCGTGCTTTGTAGACGTTGAACAGGGAAGGATATTATGTCTGTCGTTTGAGGTGAATCAGGTGACACTGTGGTTACTCCCACTTTGGTAACCATCATTCAGTCATCACTGCCCACCCCATGCCTCCGTCACCAAACTTCCTGCATTTTTCTTTTGCGCTTATGTGGTGCCATCATGACAACAAGGCAACACTGGCTCTTGGTCTATTGATGTGCAAGGGTGTCTTTCAGAAAAGTGCTTCGAGAAAAGAAACATGTTGGGTCAACCAGTGAGAAAGCTGAAAAGGGCTTATACCATGTTGGTGGTCGGGAGGGGCTGTGCTCCTTTCGCCATCTCCCAACCTGGCATTTACTCCTGGCACTAAATTATGCTGATCTTAAGGTGTGAAGTTGAGGTCTCTCTGCCTCTTGAACATAAATGTAAACACATAGGTGTATTCTTGGCAGCTGACACAGATTTCAAGTGTGTCGGAAGCTTCTGCACAAAATAGAGGGGGAGTAAGGGAAATTACAGTATCTTCTATAGCAGGCTGGCGTGGCACCCCACATTTTCCACCTGTGCAGCTTCTTCTGCAGTGTCCCCATCAGCTCTTTGGTGGGTGAGCCAGACTGTGGAGGTGTCAAGAAGATGCCCAAGTAGCTCTCTGTTGAACCCAAACTGCAGCGAGGAAGGCAAGCACTTTTCCAGGAAATATGATCAGCCTCGGGTACTGCTGGCCCGTTCGCCAAGAAGCCAATACGTCCTCACTTTTCCCTTTCCCTGTGTGAGGAGAAACAAATTAGAAACTGGACTTTGTAGATTTCAGAAAGAGCGGAGCATGACTTTGAAAATAAATCACATTGAAGGTAAATGACAATGGCATGTCTAGTAGCGCCGAGACACCCCAAGGTATTTGTGCGCTATATAAATTGCATAAATAGACGCCCCAGGGTATTTGTGCGCTATATAAATTGCATAAATAGTAGACAGGAGATAGCAGACACCACGTCCCACTGGAGAATGGACTACGTGGGCCCCATGAGTAACAGAAGACACCTTCTCTAATAGGAAGTCCACAATTAATGGAATATGGCTCTTCTGTTGGGTAAGGCTAATGGAGTGCAGGAATCACAAACAGGGCTGGGAAACGCTCTCATTGAGAGAAGGGTATGGAGTGAATCAACAACACTTCCATAAGGAAGATCAAAGGCAAGGTAAATCATATAAATTGAAGCTTCACGAACCCACGTGTGCTCTGGTCTTATAATGTGGGAAGTGATCTTGGCTTTGAGATTATATATATATATATTTTTTTATATATATATATATTTTTTTAAGGTACGTAGATGTGGAGTTAGGAATAGTAAATCTATACTTCACTATATGCAGCGACCTTTCGATATTTTGTCGCTCGATATTCTGTCCTCGATATTCTTGCACCACTATATTCTGGGAGTTGATATTCAGTATTACAACACCTCAAATAACATTTATGAGAAAATGGATTTTGAAACTAGTGCTGTCGATCTAGGTACGCAAAAATGTAATAATGCTATGCTTGTATAGTGCTTTTAGCGCATAAAAGGCATCCAGGCACTTTTCACCAATTTAGGAGTCCGAAAAAGGGATGATCTGCTTACTTACCTTCATTTCAACATCTCCTCGAAGCTGGAGTTCGAAGCAGCCAAACTCCTCTAAGATGCCTTTGGTTGTTGGCGACACGTGAATCCGCAGTGCTGGAAGCAGAAGACAAATGCATGGTCATGCAAAGCACAGAATGTGAGCAAACAGCAATGATGCCAGCACAATATATTTCCTGCCATTTCCTTTAGGCGGACGGAACTACCATTATGGGATAGATTAAAAAGTGATTATATCAACCAAGGATTGATGAAAGTCTGCATCGGTTCTGCTGTTATGCAAACCGGTAGGCTGCCTATTGGAGGAAAGTCTCAGGGGCAAGCATATTAACCCAATAAGACGTTGTGTCAGAAAAACATGATTTTCGTTATTCTGTCAGGCTCAAAGAGTGCAGTATCCTTGCTAAGCTCAGGCGCACAGGCTTGCCGAAGGAGAGCACCGTAGAGCGATCGCAGGAAAAAGATTCTGTGCTCATGTATCAAAAATCCACTTTGCATTCCTTAAATAGCGAATTTTAGGTATTTGCTATTAAAGGAATGCAAAACGGTATGTAAGAAAATAGCGATTACTTAATAGCGATTCCTAAAGAATCGCAATTAGGTAATCATTATTAGTTATTCGTTCCTATGGCCCTAAAGGCCCATAGGTGTGAAAGGTTTTGCATTACCTAATTTACGATTACCTAATTGGTAATCGCAAATTTGATAATGCAATACCAAGGGTGCCTGGGGGCCTAAGGCCCACGTGAAGCAGCCCAAAAAATAAGTGTGCACATGTAAAGCGTCATGTGTGCGCTACATGGCACTTTGAAATAAGCATTTCTGGGCATTTTTCTAAATTTGCACATGGTTACTATCGACTTGCAGTTGATGGTAATAGCATTTCCTAAATGTACACTTCGTATTTAGAAAATGCTTGGTACATGTGCTAAGGGAATTGCAAATTACGATTACCTATTTGTAGTCGTGATTTTAGGTAATCCCAATCCATACATCTTGAAAGGCTATTTAGCATTTGCAAATGGGCAAAATTACAGATTCGCACCATTTGCGGATGCACATTTGTTTGATACATGTGGCCGTCAAATCGTAGAGGTAATAGAATGCTGCACTAATGTCACTGGTGCTTCATGCTATTCTATTGCAATGTCTCATTCGGATGCAGTCCCGTTGAGTCCTTCGGACGGCGCTCATCTACTCCCTGTAGTTGCGGGCAGGAGCCAGAAATCCAGGTGCGCACGGTGTGAGCAGCCCTATTGCGATGTGTGCTCCCTAGCCTCTGTTTACTTTTTTTACAGCCACTGCACTATGTAAAGTTGGGTCTGCACAGCCAAGGCGCTGCATTCTTGTGGAAACCTCCCCCCCCCACCCCCTCCCCCCCAAGCCTCTATCCTGGATCCCGAGGGATCATGGACTAACCATAGCGGATCATCATGTGATGGCTGGCCATTTGCAACATGATGTAGCAAGCCATATCATGCTGCAACTTTCGAAGGGGGGCTGTACCAGGGTATGGGAGGCTGTGGCAGCTATATGATGGCTGTAAATATATCTGTAAGGCTGTGTTTGGACATCCAAGACTGTACAAGGCCATAGGAAGCTGTAGCTGATCAGGTTGACTATGAAACCTGGGAATACTTCAGGGAATTGGGCAGGGCTTGGTCATGTGCACTTCCTTCACAAAAATGCCTTGCTCTTCGTCTAGGACTTACCCAGTGGTGATCAACTACATATTCTTTTTCTTACTGAAACTTGGATGTTTGATAGCTCTGCCTCTAATGTAGCATTAACAATCCCTGGGAAATACTTTATGCTACACTATGACAAAACCGAACAAGCATTGGCATAGCCAATAGGTCTCGCCTTTGGGACCTTATAAGTGCTTAGCCATGCAACAGTTGCATAACTAAATACTTATTAGGTCCCAAAAGCGAGACCTATTGGCTATGCAAAGCGGCCATGCGGCCGCGAAAGTGATCGCGATCACGATCAAACATCAAAGCGGCCATGCAGCCGAAAGTGAAAGTAATTGCGGTAAAGCGTGGCGCGCGCCCGCACACATGCACTGTAGCTCTAGGCTGGCCTGGTAGCACTTTTTGGAGCCCTCTCAATAAGTCTCGCCAGACTAGCGCATGCGCTGGGTCAGGCGAGACCTAAAAAAGAGATGGCGGCGGAGCAATTGTTTTTAAACAATCTATTAACTGGGTCTCATTTGATCTAACGGAGCTCCAGGGGGCAGGATACCTCTGTCTTTGCCTAACACTATCAGCCAATAAATCCTTGGCCAGGGTATTAGTATTTTGACCCCCTGGCTATGCTGGAGAGTTTATATCTTCTCTGGATGGGTGCCTATCAAAATATATGTTGAAATATTCAAATTGTATAGTCCTAGGGGACTGAATCTACATCTGGATCAGGTCTCAGATCAACACGACCCATTATTACTTACAAATATGGCATCATGGAATATGAGGAATTTGTCAACCAGCCCACCCATGTGGCTGGTCTTGTCCTCGATCCTATCTTTTCAAATTGCCAGGTTGTTGTATGGGATATTAAAAAGAGTGAGTGGACAGATCATGCTATCATTCATTTTGAATGGAGGGTTGAACACGGCCGTCAAAGCTGAAGTATTAGTCCTCGTCTACCCTACAAGAATTGAGCCAAAGTCTCTAGTTTGGTATTCAAGACTCTTGGGGAGTGTGTCCCGCCCATGAGTGGTTATATTGAGTCTGATTCTCTCACGGCAAGTACTTGGTTGTTGCAGTCGGCTAATATTGTTGCCCCTATCAAGGAGAGATCGTTTTTTTCTAAGAGCAGGTTGAATTCTGCTCCTTGGTTTAATGAAGAGCTCAAGAAGCTAAACAAGCAGTGTAAAAAATGGAAAAGAGGCTGGAGAAAGAGTTACCTGCCTTAAGTTAAGGAACTATGTAAAAAAGTGGTAAATTATTTCCATAGATCGCTCAAGAGGGCACAAGTGAACTTTTTTGCCATCCAAATTGCTGAATCTGGCATCAAAGCGAGAGACATCTTCAAGATTAGCACTAGGAAACCCTTACTGGGGATCCATGCACTTTATAAATCTGCCGTAATAATAATATGAATAATAATATGAATAATAATACAGATAGTCAGAAAATTCACCCACCCTGATACTCTCCGACAGTTGCTGGATGCATCCCTTCAGTTGTGCTCACAGCTATCGGATTTTTTTTTATAACAAAATTAAACGCATTGTGGACACACTCAACACAGGTAACACAGGCCCCCTTGATGTTAGTAGGTCGGCGAACTCGAATGAGACCCCATTAAAGACTTTGCACTGCTCCCTGCAGGAGTTTGCTCCCATTTCGCTGGAGGAGTCTGAACAAGCTTTAGAAGCTTGCAAGTTAGGCTCGCCTTATGATCCCTGTCGGCTGCATATCCTTGCTTCTAACTGCGCCGCCATAAATCCCATCTTAAATTCTCTTCTAAATAGCTCCATCCTATCTGCTATGGTACCTAGTTGCTGGAAACAGGCTAAACTGATTCCCTTGTTGAAAAAGCCACCTGCAGACAAATCGATTTGGGCAAACTTCAGACCTATTCCCTGCTACCAGCTTTCGCTAAGAGACTGGAGAAGCTGATCAATTCGCAACTATCTATTTATAACAATTTCAGCTGCTGCATCCTTCTCAATCAGGTTTCTGCCTGGCTTTAGCATTAAATCCACCATGTGGAGGCCATGGACACCATTAAGCTTGCGGTCGATCAGGGGAAACAGGTGGTGTTGCTACTCTTTGATCTAGCAGAGGCTTTTGATGCATTTCTCACCCTATTCTTTAGCAGAGACAAGGAAACATTGGCGTTAGTGGAGCTGCGTTTGCCTGATTCTATTCGATTCTGTGTGATAGAAGCCAGTCGGTGTGGATGGCCCCTTATGCCTCGGATCCTAAACCCCCAAGGTTCGGTGTGCCTCAGGGCTCTGCCCTGAGTTTGACATTGTTCAATATATACATGACACCTCTGGCTGTATTGGTAGAATTCTTTGGTGTGCTAATTGTGTCTTACGCCAGTGACACTCAGAGCCTCATCACTCTAGACATAAACGTACCTAATACTTTCAGAAGATTTGAGGCCTGCCTAATGGCCCGTATATCGGTGGATGTGCTTCAGCAATTTACAGTGTAATGTGAGCAAAACTGAAATTTTGTTATTCAGCTTACCCTCCCCACCTAGTATGGTAACTGCTGGCCTAGTTTCATACCTCCCTCGCCTGCTACAGCCACCATCGCACGGAATTTAGAGGTAAAGTTTGACAATCAAGTGTCTTTTTATCTGCAGGTAGCTGGTGTTGTAAGCTCCTGTTTTGGACTTCTGAATTCCCTAAAAAAATGTCTCTATTTGCTTTCGGGACAAAATCAGGATATTGAACTATATGCCCTTATCACCTCTTGACTTGACTAAGTCAACTCTCTTTACTGGGGCCTACCAGCTTATCAACTCTGTAGACTCCCGTTGGTACATAATGCCACTCTGCGGCTTCTGTTCAAACTCTAGAGAGGAGAGCACATCCGTTCTCATCTCAAGGAGCTGCACTGGCTACCAATCAAGGAGAGAGTGCAGTTTAAGGGACTCATGCTGTCTCATAGGGCCTTCTATCGAACGGGTCCGCGGTACCTGGCCAACCGGATTACCCCTTACCAGCTGGCAAGAACCCTCTGCTCCTCTGACGCTATGATGGCAGTGGGCCTGCAAATAAACAGGAGTTAGTGGGGTGGCACATCCTTTTCCTTTCTTGCCACCAGGAACTGGAATGCCCTCCTTTTTCACTTACGGGCTGTGAAGAAAATACTCTCATTCAAACAGAACCTCAAGACTTGGCTTTTTGAATTAGCATTTCCATAATTGGTTCAGCATGGTGGTCAGCAAAGCTGATAGCGGCGGGAAGCTCACTGAAAAGTTGTGTGCTTTATAAGCCTTGTGATTGAATCTTTGATTGATGTGACTGCCGTGCATATGAAATTGATGTGGCTTATTATAAAATGCTACAACTTTCAAAAGATGGTTGTACTAGGGCATGTGAGGCTGCAACAGGCATAAAATGCCTATAAATGGCCATGCAAGGCAGTATCTGGGCATCTAAGCCCAGTACATGAGAATATGAGTCTGTACCTAAATAGGATGGGAGGGCTATGGTTAGGCAAATTATGCATCAGGCCATACAATGTTGCAAGTTTCAGAGGATGGCTGCACCAGGGAACATGATGCTAAAGCAGCTATATGATGACTGTACAAGGATCTGTAAGGCTGTATTTGGGCATCTAAGACTGTACACGGGCATACGCGTCTGTAGCTGATCAGGGTGTGATTGTTGCAGCTACATAATTGATGCTGCATGTTCTAAAATGCTACAAATTTCAAAGAATGGCTGTGCGTCTGCAACAGGTTTATGCCTGTAAATGGACATGGAAGGCTGGATCTGGTCTTCTAAGCCCTGCAAATGGACATATGAGTTTATAGCTGACCAGAATATGATTGCTGTGGATAATGGTGCCTCAAGCCATAGGATGCTGCTGATTTCAAAGGATCGCTGTACCGTGGCATTTGATGCTGCAGCAAACCTAGGATCGCTGTGAATGGATCCGAAAGGCTGTAAATGGATACATAATACTCTATCTTGATGTTGACGGCTGTACATAGGTGTAAGAGGAAGTACCTCAGCGTTAGAGTCTCCTGAAGGACATATAAGGCTGTCCCTGGATATAGTAGTCTGTTCTTGTTTAGGATATGATGACTGAGACTAGGCAAACCATGTAGCTGGTCATACGATGCCTCAACTAATAAAGGCTGGCTGTAATAGGCCATATGATGCATTTAACTTGGCATGGGGGCAGTGGCAGCTGATCTACACTGAAATCGGAGGGGCAACGCATACGGGGTGTATGGGGTAAAAAAATTAATCAAACAACTTACCTTCACCTGTGGCCGCCGCCTCGGTGCTCCTCTCCCAGCACTGGTCATACTGCACAGGCTCCCAGGGGGCAATCACAGCGCTGCTCTCACGCTGGTAATATTATTTACCAGCATGGAAGCAGCACTGTGATTGGCCTGAGCTGGCTGACTTGATGCTCGTTCAGGGAGTCGACAGCTTTTCTCCAACCCAGCTGTACAACACAACTGGATTGGAGAAACCAAAGTGCACTTCTGTTTGTCCAGCCTAAGATACAGCCGGCCAAACTTACATGTGCACTTTTAAGTGCCCACCACTCCTACCTACTGTGACGTTCCGTCACGATGACCCCATTCCGCCCTAACCTCGGAGGGCAATTGTAGGATCAGGAAAGAAAAATAAAATGATGATAAAATGCTTTTATTATCATTTTATTTATCAGTAGGGCGATGCTCCTCCACCATAACGGAGGAGCCACCCCTGCATGGGTGGCTAAAACACACCTACTGGCTTTGTCACTGCATGTTTTGCATCGGACATATCTATTCGCTTTGTTATTAGATGTTTTGAGGGCCGAGGGACCTGTGGGAGGACACCAAGTCCTTGTCGAAAGAAGCGGTATCCTTTTCTAAAAGCAAGGTTTTGGAATTATATTCAGGATTCCTGTTCTACCGCTGTTGCACTTGGCACTTTAACTGAAAGGTTTTTCGGTTTTAAATATTCCTTCTTGCTTGAGATATTTATGGATGAGATTGAACCACCACATGCGTGTGCACTTTATCTACAATTCAGGTATGGGTCTCTGCCTTTGAATCTCAGTACAAGCAAATGGAAGCATGCTACTCTTAGCCCATTGTGCCCGTGTGTAGCCTCTGCTCTAAATCTATAGATCATTTTATGTTCTTTTGCCTTGCATATGCTCAGATTTGAAAAAAGGTGGATATTTCCAACATGTTGTCTATTATCCTTCACACGACCAGCAGAAGCCCAATGAGTGCTAAGATCTGATATCACAAAATGGCTAGTGTTTACTCTAACAAAATATTTTCTTTATGCCTGGTGCACTTGGATGCAGACCCTAACCACCATTAAGCAGCATGGAATTAATATGAGTGCTCCTAGAAATGATATTATAAATAGAGTTTAACATGATATATTTCACATGGGAGGATTACAATTGATTTGACATAGTCTTAATCTCAGTGATGCACTCAAGAGTATGGTCACAAGAAGTATGAACTAGGATAAGAACTTGTAAGCTTTATAAATAAGGCTAATAAGTCCTCAGGATCCAATGGGGTTATTTTTTATAGATGTTTTTATGCCATGCCTATTTGATATTATTATTATATGTGTTTATGTTATGTCTATCTTATATTACTGTATAATGTTGTTATTTAAGTATTCTTCTGTATATCTATATTGTGAATGTTCATTAATTGGTTGAATAAAGTTACTACTACTACTACTAGATGTTTTGCATTGGAGTCACAGAACAGGGATGCAGAGGAGAGTGAACCAACACACTCCATTGGTAGATCTTTTTTCTAATATTGGCCGGTGCATGGATCGGGGGGCCTACGGCGAAATAAGGACATTGCTCACTGGTCAATTCTCCTGAAAGTCTTTCAAGACAGGAGCAGGGTCAGTCGCATATTAAGAATAACATGGCCAGATGCCTAGATGCTTATTAGGAAATAGCATGAATAACTAAATGGCTAGTGCATTTGAGAGTCTAGTATGTCAGGTTTCTGGTAGAAATTTGCTAAACTAGACATGTCATCCTTCTCTCCATCATGCACCATAGATGTTCGAGATGGGCAATTCAGCAAATGCATAGAGAGTGGAGAAAGAGGGGAGACTGGGGTCTGGCTTGGCCCTGAGAGCCAAACCAAGAGCTGGGTCATCCACATACTTGACATGTAAATCATGCAACAAATGTCAGGCAAAAATATGATAAAAACATTAAAAATAAAAAAACATGTTATTGGGTGACATTTATTGAAAATAATTGTTCTAAATATAAAGGTTGAATCACTCAATAATACGTCTGTGTTTTACAGAACAAGGTAGTACACAACTCAAAATCAGTAGTGAAAAGGAATACAGATTATATATAAAGAATATAAATTTGTTTTTGAAATGTAGGCAATTTAGGATTCTTACGGAGCCCTGCTGTAACATAAATACCTCTGTTCCCTAGCGACGTTGTCATACGGTCAGCCAAAAAAAGTATCAGTTTGTCATGTATAGCTAAATCCCGTGCACACATACATAATTTCAACAAGACATGCAAATATACGTGTTTCGTCGGGGAAAAGTAACCCCACGACTCTTCATGGTTTAAGGAAGTTGTCCAGCATTGTAATGTCCCTATACCGGTGATAATTCCAACCCCGTAGGGCACAAGTTAAAATATATAGTTGAATCCAAGGTGATAAGAAGTATGGAGTCTGGGAAATGGAGCAGCAGTGTTGCGTGATCGGAATGCTGTGATAATTCCAACCCGGCAGCCCTCAATCCGAGTCAAAGTGCGCAAGTCAAATGTCTAGTGAATATCTGTAATGATAGGTACTCCATCGAGGGAACCAGCCCCGCCAGGAAGTTCGCATTGCTCTGTATCCAAACGGATACGGTGAACACGCACACGTGTTCTTCCTTGATTGTACTCGTATGCGACGAATAGGTGAAATCACCTTGCACGTAGACCATACAGACTTTTGATTTGCACGTGTATTCTACTGGCGGTTTTCAGCCGTTTTCTTACTCATTACAGATATTCACAGGACGTTTGACTTGCGCACTTTGACCCGGATTGAGGGCTGCTGGGTTGGAATTATCACCGGCATTCCAATCACGCAACACTGCTGCTGCATTTCCCAGACGCCATACTTCTTATCACCTTGGATTCAACTATATATTTTAACTTGTGCCCTACCGGGTTGGAATTATCACCGGTATAGGGACATTACAACGTTGGACAACTTCCCTAAGCCCTGAAGAGTCGTGGGGTTACTTTTCCCCGACGAAACACGTGACGGCTGGTTACGTTTCCATCAGAATAAAGAAATTACATCACCCAAGAATCCTGTACAAATTGCTTCAAACAATATTTGCATGTCTTGTTGAAATTATGCATATGTGCACGGGATTTAGCTACACTTGTTTGTGGTAGGGTTTCCCTACACATATTAAGGGTTTACAAGGGTCTCCCCTTCCTAGGCAGCACCATATGCACTATTGCGACCCACATACACTAACGTAAATTTCCTGTGCGCCATTACTTCCTATACACCAAAACCCTCAACCTCCATTTCCAAATCAGTTTGTCATGTACACTGTACAGAGTGCCAATGTTGTTGTTGTATGCAAGTACACATCCTGAGCTGTATTACTTTAAGTGCTCTCAGACTGGTCTCTCGAGGAAAATGAGGCATTGTGAAGTAAAATGTTTTGCTTAGGATTCCACAAATTGTCATGTAAGGAAGCTAGGATTCGAGCCCAGGTTTCCTGTTACACACTGAGCACTTTTGCATTTGGGTTGGTTTCTCATTCAAGCTTCCATTGAACAACGCAGTGTTCAGTTCTTTATTGAAAAACATTAGTACATCATACACAAATACCTTGTTAAATCAATCTGAAAAAAGACAGAGCAGCAAATAGACAGACAGAGATACAGATAGACAGAATAGATAGATAGAAAGATGGTATTTATATATTTTTTTTAAGTTCAATGTACAGTGAAATGGAAGGCTGGTCTCTTTGGAACAAATTCACAATAGTAAATATATATATGCTGATTTACTCAGATATATATTATATATATATATATATACTAGACCTAGGTGTAACTGTTTACTGTTTTGCTATCCACGATTTCTGAATGTGGATTTACACCTAGGTGTAGATTTCCAAATCTCTAACCCCCTCAAATCAGGGGGTGGAGCCTCCTACAATAGGATGTATGTCTATAAAGTTACTGCAGGTATTTTTTTAAAACAGATATGGAGATCTCTGCTCATGGTGGAGATCCCCCAATGGGAAAGAACAGGTAAAATCATTAAAGTTTATTATACTTTGAACAGAATAAAAATATTTTAATGTATTTTTTTTAAGTAAATACATTTTATAATATTTATTATTAACCTAGGACTAATATAAATGAAACAGCACGTTATCTCATCAGATTCATCATGTATTAAATAATTAATTTGTATGTAATAATTTAGGCTAACATTTTTAAAGAAAAAGTTACAAGATTCCACCCTCACTAACATTTTTATTTAATATGTAGTACATTTAGTTAGTATTTAAGTGTTCAATTAATTTACGTTTTCAGTCTTTGAATACAAGTTTTAAAGTTTAACTGATTAATACTTCTATATAATATTTAACACGAATATATACACACACTATATACTTGTTGGCTTGTGTGTTAACAATAAAATGTGCCACTGCAAAGTAGTTGTGTTGATGCTCGTGTTTATTTAAGTGTGGTGAAGGACAACGTGTTTCGACCAGTCAGGCCTTGTTCACATATGCTTTATGCAAATTTCTCGGGCATTATTAAAATTTTGCACCAGCCTGCACTGTAGCCATAAGCAACTTAATGGACAGAAAGCAGATGTATAACAGAATATCGTCCACAAATACACAGTGGAGCAAAAATACCGTTGTCAAAATTTCAACAACCAAAATTTACTTAATATACTATAATGTAAGATACTAAAATATTGACTACTGAATTGTGATCCAAATATCGACAATAAACTAGTAAGTATATTTATTTAATTATAGTTGAAATAATTACAAAAATGTACATTCTTTTTTATATCATTAGATAAATATATTTTAAAAAGATATAACCAAAAAATAACAAACATGAATTTAATAACTTTAAAATGTATTGTTAAAAATACAAATAACTTTAAAATAATGTAAAAAACTAATATAAATATAGGTAAATTAAATTTGAATATATTAATTATACAAAAAAACGTTTAAATCAAAAATATATTATTCATTAGTATTAAATAAGAAAACAATATAAACTATGAATAGATTTAAAAAAAACCCATAATTAAATACATTTTAAAGTATTTTGAAAATGTTTAAACGCTAGATATTAAACAATTTAAAAGATATGTATAAAATTTAAAACCAACAATACCTACCCAAGTCCCAATACACCCAAACACCATAAACACTAAAATACACTTTAAAAAGAATATGAACAAACATTTTTATTTATTAAAATTAAACATACAAAACATAATTTCCAAATAAAAATATACATAAATAGAACATTCATCTATTAACATTCTTTTATAGTCTATTTAGACACTACCTACAACAATAATATATAAATTAAAAAACACCACCCTCCTAATCCCTCGATCAAATCCACAATTGAAATTCTAATTAATGAAATAATTTAAAAAATAACTGAACATATAAATAACTACAAAAAATAACTAATCAATTAACATGAACTAGTATATAATATAAAGTAACACTATCCACCAATCTGCCAATAAACCTGACAACTTGAAATTTACATTTATTAAACTATGTTAAATGTTCTTAGTCAAGTAAATAAATTAATAACAAATGAATTAATTAAAATATATAATTGAAAAAAGCAATTCCCTCCCAAACCTCCACTAAACCAACAACCCATAAAAGCCTGTACGTTATTATAATATTACATAAAAATAATTAAAAATAAAATTTACAAAACCATAAACAATGAAACAAAAATATAATACAATAAAATATGATAACATTGATAGTATATTTTAAACATCAATATTATTGCTAACCGGCAACAAAAAAACTATAAAATCACCATTGATATTTTAGTCACGTGTTTTGTCACCCCGAGTGGGGCGGTATGCCTAGACGTAGGTCCAGTGCACTCCATGCCACTGGGATCAAACTAGCCTGGCTGATAAGGGGTGAAACCCTGAAACCGGTCCTAGGATGCTTGTTTCCAGTCCAGGGAGAACCTGGCATGGCAGTTCAGGCTGGACTGTTCTCATAGGGAGTTGGGTCAAAACTGATTTGCATATGGCTGGGTTTAAACTGGAGTGGCACAGAAAGCAAAAAACAATGGATGTAGGCCCAGATCTCTGTACTTGGGTGTATGGTTGACATTGTTCAACATTCTGTCCATCAATTGTTTTTTTTGCAACGGTATTTTTTGTAGTCACAATATTTTGGCTGCAAAATTGTTGGCACACAATACTAATGAGGTGATGTTTAGGTGAAATACCCAGATTGCACCTATAAGACAGAGTAGTAAAGAACTCTCAGGGTTAGGTGGGTTACATGTTACCATCTACCAGATGAATTTAAAAATAAGTGTTCCATCCCTGATGCCAACATCTACATTTGCAGTATTACTGCTGTACTGTTAATAGTGAATGTGTGAATGGTTCATAGGTTAGCTCACTCCAATAGGGCAGAATGAGGAAAAACGAAACACAAATGATGGGTTTGAATGATGATAACGGAGTATTCTATACTGATGAATAGTAATAGATTTGCAGAGTTGATAATTATGGGAAGGATCTGACTGTTATGAAGTAAAAAGTGGAATGTGTCATTGATGAATCGGGTTAGTCTTGAGTCCGGGGGGGGGGGGGGGTTCACACTCTAGAAGTAGGAGCAGAGTCACTGATGAAGGTAACATAATTCCAACTAAAATGGCACAAAGAGAAAAGAAACTGCTAAAGGACCAGGCCACCACAAGCTACCATAAGGCAGAGCCCCAGACTCCCAATTCCTAACCAAAGGCGGCCTAGTCCAGCTGCATTGGGGTCTGAAGGGTATATTGTTCTGAAGTACCTGTGGGTTCAGCAGCGAAGCATCAGGAAGACGCTCCACCCACACCTCTCTCCGCGCAGGCTAATACTACTGCCCCCTTCAGGCACTTTATGTCTTATCCTTCTTTGCCGCTGAAATCTAGCCACGTTACATCACGGATTACCCACTGTGCTCCTGGCGTTTCCCAAATATTTGGGCCCTGTATGCATTTCAGCTACTTCCTAGTTTTCTGAATGAAAAGAGTAAAAGTAACTCCCAGGAATGGCTTTGTCTGAAAAAAAGCATTGTGGTCCACGGAAGTGTGTTCTTTTAAATATGGAGAGACATTTCTGGGAAATGCGGTGCTTTTTTTGTTACCAACGTGGTAGTTTTGTAAGACGCAGAATATCATTTTCTGACAACCTCACAGCAGGAGAGGCTTTTGAAGAATACAGAACGAGGTTTCTCTTATATGAAGGGGCTGGTGACATTTAAGAGTTGCCAATAACAGTTTTACATTCAAGGCTGAAGGGTTATGTTTTTTCCCTTTTAGAAACGTGATATTTTCATCTGCAAACCTTTACAGACAGCCTGCGAGACACACTGACATTTATAAAACATTTGAGTAATGCTCCATTTTTTTCTATGCATAGTTCAATGAAAGGCTATTAAAGTGTTTTGTTTTTAGATAGTGCAGTGAATCTTGGTCTTTTTCTCTCCTCCTTGTGCATGGCTAACCAATTCACTGATCCTCCATCACCTTTTACCTCTTTTTAAATCTCTCTCTACCTGTCTATGTTTTAGCATAGCTCCCCCTCTCATTCATTCATCCCCCACCAGCCTCCATTTCTTCCTCATTGCCTCCCCTTTACAAGCTTCTTTTCTACTTTCATGTCATCTCTCTGAAGGTTCTGCAACGTTCTTCCCTATTTCCTTGTGGCTGTCCATTTCCCTCCTCTCCTTTGCTTCCTAATATCTATCCCGCGCACCCCTTTCCAGGGCCTTCGAGTAGTTGCTCATGACCATCTCTTACTGCTCTCCAACGTCCTCCATCCAACATCATGATTATCCCTCACACCTCACCATTCTCTCCTCTTTCAAGATGCCTACACTCCTCATTTCCTCCCACCTGTGGTTGTCCTGCTCACACATTTCTTAGCCTTCTTCTTATCATTTCTCACAGCTATGCCCCTCATGTATCTCCACGGTTCTCCTTCCCTTCCTTGTGGTTATTCCTCACACCTCACCAATCTCCTATCTTCCCAGATGTCTATCTCTCCACCTTCCACTTTTTCCTGTGATAGTTCCACACACAACTCGCAACCTTATTCTTTGTATTTCCCATGACCATGCCTCTGATTCCTCTCCATTAGGCTCTACTCGCTTTCCTCATTGTTTCAACGCCTTGAGAGCCTTACGGGTGAGGCGCCGCGCTATATAAACCCCTGATTGAGTGATAATGATCTCTCACACCACAGATTTTTCCTACTTTTCTAAATGTCTATCCCCCCCCCCCCTTCTCCTTGTAGTTATTCCACTCAATCCTTTCAACGATGTTGTCATCCTCCTGGTTTTTGCCGCCCAGTCTTTTTTTGCTCCTTCCTCTTTCCTCTTCGGGGGCAAAATGAAAAGGCGTGAATGCAACAGGTCTCGTTAAAGGCTTTGGGACTACTGACATGCATGTTCAGGACCCCATTACTGCATGTCACAATATGTAAATCTGACTATTAGAAAGTATTAAAATATATTTAGATATTAAGAAAAACAACATGCCTCTCTCAATCTTTCTATGTATATATGTACGTATGTATGTATATATGAACAGTGCATGTATACTTAGACATGACAAACACTGCTTCTCTCGATGTGGAGATGAGGTTGTTGTTATAAACATCATGTACATTGAACTAAGCTTCCTGTTATAACCAGATAAATGTATATAAGGGGAAACGTGTATATTACACCACTGGATACATGTATATAACAGACCGTTTAAATATATGTATATATATGTGTGTGTGTGTGAATCTATCTATCTATCTATCTATCTATCTATCTATCTATCTATCTATCTATCTATCTATCTATCTATCTATCTATCTATCTATCTATCTATCTATCTATCTATCTATCTATCTATCTATCTATCTATCTATCCATATATCGGTTTAATCTAGCCACTAAAACTTTACTAAGTGTCATGAGTATATATGTTTGAATATATAATTCAATTTCAAGTTAGATAAAACAAATCTATTCACTCAAACCTTTGTTTGTCCCGTTCCTCCCGTTTCTGACTCCTCTCAAACCTTTGTTATTTACAAGCCCCTTGCGTCACCCATACATCACTTTTCCCATGTTAAAAATGACACAAAAGTGGCGCAAGAGGCTTGTAAATAAGCCCCTATGAATTCCCAAACAACCTTCTGAAGCTTTCAACTCCTTTTTAGCCAATTCACCTAACTAACGGGTGCACATGTATACTACTCCTAAACACCCTTTTCAAACTTCCTCCTCCTTTTTAGCCACTTCACCCATTAACAGGTACACATGTCCACCACTTCCAACAATAACTTACTACTTCCACTTTTGTAATCCATTCCCTTCATTATATCCCCACTCAGAAGCATAAACTTATCACAACTAATAGGTTTAGGATGGCATATTTTGTACTGCTGCTACTACCTACCTGCCAACTCGCTGCCCCCCATGGTCACAGCATGAAGTGCTGCTCAAGGAACATCAAGCCATTAGAGGGACGACTAGACTGGGCTGCTCCAGGCTTCTCAGCAATGGTTATCTACACTTCTGGGTTCTTCTCACAGAGGCCTTGACACCTCTGCTCCTGGTACACTTCCAGTTTGCATTTGTACACAATCTATGGTCTCCTGCCATGTGCTTTTAATGCAAAAGTCTACAAAAGAACAGCATCATGTCCACCAGATGCCAGCCTACCTTCTCCATTAGACTCCATCCGTGACGCTGTGTTCACTGTGTCTCCGAATAGGCAGTACCGCGGCATCTTCAAGCCAACCACACCGGCGCAGACTGGGCCTGGGCAGGACAGACAGCAATGAAAACGGGCAATGAGTGTGGCAGGTTAGACATAATATCTGAAGGCTAACTGCTACAGACTTGTGTGACTGTATTAATATATCTGAACCACACAGCACAAATTAAGAGTTGAACTCGGCGCTCCAGAACAAGAGTCCGAGCGGTCAAGTTACTAACGCTGGAGCAAGAAGATGTGAACACTAATTGTGGCATCCCAAATTGATAAAACGTTGAGATACAGGATGCATGTTTTCTTTTTATGCCTCATTAGAGAGAATTATGGAATAGACCAACAGGATAAACTGCAGCACTACACGCTACATAAAGAACTGACCGTGACTAGCCGCTCAATCTTTCTGTGCTTCAAGACCACAGGCCAGAGACTTTGGGACCCATTACCATGTCAGTGGGACTGAAACCGACGTGCCGGTCCCACCGACATCTCTAACCGCGGTCAACCCGCTGCATTAGGTTGCGGTCGGTCGGACCGTATTCGCCCAGGGACCGACCAACAGTTTCTGATGGACTCAAGGAGCCTGTCGGGCAATTGGTCGGATCGCATTCCCCACAATGAAGGCGGTGCCTTCTCAGGCTCTGCCGTAAGGATTATGATCCACCTTTCCGCCAGCTGATTCACGTCAGTTTTTCCGATGTGAAAACGCTGGGGGTAAAGGCTTTTGCTGCTATTGGACACCTGCGGTGCCCCCTAAACATCCCTACATGAATGTTTGAAAACATGCATCATTGCATTGGGGCTTGTGCTGATGCCCTTTTCTTTTTTCGGGGCTGCAGCACAATCCTGAATACAAAGAGGCATGTTTCTGACCACCTCCACGTCGGTCGGATCCTAATTTTGCAGGCGGGACCACCGACCTGAGTCAGTCCCGTTCCCGCAACGAGCGTACGATCGCCAATGTAATCACCCCCTTTATCTCCGTGCTCCTTCAAGTGGCCTAATGAATGGTTGCAAAATAATTCTCAAAACCTACCAGCCATTACCAAAGGACTATTCTGGAATCCTTATTGGGAGTATCTGTTGAAGATCCACGGTAAAGAGAGCTGCTTTTCCTTTCACTTGCTGCCCCTTTAACTAAAATAATATTCCTGCAGCACACTCCTTAGGGCTCCATGCTCACCACTGTGACTTGGCATAGGGTTATTGCTGCTCACTGCTGGGTCATAGTTCGGTTAGTGTTGCTCACTGCTGTGTCATGGTTTGGTTAGTGTTGCTCAATGCTGTGTCATGGTTTGGTTAGCGTTGCTCACTTCTGTGGCACAACAGGGAGTAGTAATGCTCATATTGACTTCATGGTTCACTTAGTCTTGCTCCCTGCTGTCTCATGGCAGAGAGCTAGCATTTCTGGCCTCTGTATCATGGTAGGGTTAGTATTGCTCACTGTTTTGCAATGGGAGAAGGTTAGCATTACTCGTCACTGAGTCATGGTTGAGTTAGAGTTCCTCGCCACTGGGTTATGGCTAGGGGTTAGCCTAACTCGCTACTATGTCATGGTTGAGTTAGTGTTGCTCATCCTGTGTTGTGGCAGAGGTTTAGGGTTGCTCACGTCTGTGTCATAGCAGGTTTAGTGTTTCTTAGTGGTTTGGAATGGTTGGGTAAGTGTTGCTCACTGCTGTGTCATGGCAGGGGGTTATCACTGCTTACCACTGTCTCATCATTGGGTTAGTGTTGCTCACTACTGTGCCATGGTTGGGTTAGTGTTGCTCACTGCTGTGTCATGGTTGGGTAAGTGTTGCTCACTGCTGTGTCATGGCAGGGGGCTAGCACTGCTCACCACTGTCTCATTATTGGGTTAGTGTTGCTCACTACTGTGCCATTATTGGGTTAGTGTTGCTCACTGCTGTGTCATGGTTGGGTAAGTGTTGCTCACTGCTGTAACATGGCAGGGGGCTAGCACTGCTCACCACTGTCTCATCATTGGGTTAGTGTTGCTCACTACTGTGCCATTGTTGGGTTAGTGTTGCTCACTGCTGTGTCATGGTTGGGTAAGTGTTGTTCACTGCTGTGACATGGCAGGGGGCTAGCACTGCTTACCACTGTCCCATCAATGGGTTAGTGTTGCCCACTGCTGTGCCATGGTTGGGTTAGTGTTACTCACCGCTGTGTATGCCAATGCGAAGACTCAGCTGCTGGTCCGGTCGATGTCGGATCTTGAAGGTTTTCACAGCCTCCAGCAAAGCCAGGGACATCCGTGCGATCTCCCTGGAATGCAGCTTCCCATTGCGCACTGGCAAACCGGACACCACCATGTAGGCATCTCCGATGGTCTCCACCTGGGATAAGAGACCACAATACAAAGACAACCCAGATGGAATGAGAAGGACTGAAAAAGATCACTCAAACCCCCATCATGATAGATGTACAGCAGGGGCTGAAACGACCCATGCTGTCCTTGTGCTCTTACATGTGCGTCCATTTTGGAGTGTGCTTATACTTGCGCCTTGTGTCATTAAAAATATATTGGTGTATGTGTCTAACCAGGAGTGTGCTGCTTCATGAGTCTTTGTCCACTATGAAGTGTACTCATACATGCATGTTTGAGCATCCTTTGTGAAGTGTCCTCAAATTTGTAACTATATATGTGCACTGTGATATGTGCATGCCCATCAGGGGCTTCTACTGTTCAAGTGTGTGGAGTCATGAAGGTGACACTTCTGTAGTGTGCATGTTCATGTGACTGCACATCTCCGCTAGGCCGTGTAGGCTTTGTATTGTGATGTGTGCATACATTAAAAGCAGCCTAAAAGGGTTTCACATAAAAACAGTGGAAGTTGATTCTCATGATGTGGAAATTAAGAGATAAATGGAATGTTTGAATTAACCCTTAATACTAATAATGACTCTGGGCCTTATTTTTCGTTTAATTTTTGTGTCACTCTGCCACCGAAGAGAGGAGCCAACCATAGAAAAATGATTTTAGCCACGCTCCATCTTGAACCGTCCAGCCTAAGCTGATGGACGAGGTGACCCTAATCATAAGAAAGGCATCCGGGACGCGTTTTGGCTTTATTGGGTACCATAAGTGGGCAGAATGATCTAAGAAAACCACAATGGGTGGACTGGCTCACAGAGGAGAATTTAGTTCATGGAGAAAGTGGTTGAAGTCATCTTCAGCTTGATGTTTTGCTCAATCTGCCATTACAGGTCAACCCAAATAGCAATGACACGTCTCCTCAGCCTCAGCCTTGAAACTGCTTCTGTATGTGGAATTACAAGTTTAATGAAAAATTCCTTTATTCAGATTGTCCAGTAATTTCTGATTTGGTTGGTAAAATAAGTTATTAGCTGACTCTGGGATTACTATTTCCATAGAAAAATCATGTCTTCTGTTTATTTTCACCCAGACATTTACCCTCCTTAAAGCTAATGAAATATCTAGGTAAAAACAGGGCTGGAAGAATTTGGACTAAGGTGTTGGAATTGGTGCAGAAGCACTAACTGTGGCTGTTATATCCCCCAAAAACTCACAATGGGTCAGTTTTTCCAAGTCCCGGAGATCTAAATTCAAGCGGGATCACTATTTCCGGATGTGGGAGTACCAATACAGGACTATAGTTTCTCATGTTATAATAACCTAAATAAGGACCACAGATCACCCAGCACATTCTGAAAATTTCTAGAGTGAATGTCGAGTCAACTTTCTGGTTCGAAGTCTGGAGTCCGACAAACGAAAAGAAATCCCTTGCCTTACAATAGACAATTTTCTGCAGAAATATCGTCAGAATTCCTAAGAACAGCTATTTAGCCTTTGTTCTGAAAGAAGCTCTTGAAGACTGGAACATGTTCCTTGCAAGGATATCTTTGGAGGAATGTGTAAAATCCAGTCCTACTGGCCTTAGGTACAGATGAGAAAGATAGACACATCTCTATGGTGGCCGAGCCTACTGAAGGTATCTCTGGCAGTCAGTGCCAAGCAACCAGTGGAGGAATCATGTGTCAATTTAGCTTTGGGAAAAGGGCACACAAGACAGGAGAGGCTAGAAATCTTCACCTGTAAGTTTGTAAGTTACATTTTGTGGTGCTGCTTTACTTCTTACAAAATACAGTTTGTGTATCGGACCCTCTGTGTATTTGATTTGTGTGTTTATTGTGTTTAGTGGACTCTGTGAATGTGTGTGTTTTCTGTCTGTGTGTGTGTGGTACACGTTTCCCAGTTGAGGGCATGCTGTCAGGGTACATTACCTTGTAGACATCAAAGTTGTCTATGATGGCATCGAAGCAAGTGTAAAGATCATTTAACAAGGTAACAACCTGCAAAACACAAACAATAGGAGAGGGGTGGTGAGAAGCAGGGGCGGTTGAACAGAGACATGGTTGGTGGAAGGCAAAGAAAGAGTAGGTGAGAGAGAAACAGAGAGTGTGTCAGATCTATGATGGAGACAGACAGGGCTATGTAAGCGATAACAGAAGGAGAAGAGGGTGAGTAGAGTGCTGGATGTGTAAGGAGAAGGCGGGGCAAGAGAGTGGTACTGGGGGAGGTGTACATGAAGGGCACAGACTGTACACACATATGAAAACGGGACCCCGTTTGGGTATTAGTGCTTGGGGTATATTTCATTATATCAATGCAGGACCACTGACAACTTTAACTTGAGCCTGATAACCTGGATGAATATTATTTGATATATGATAAATAAGACATAATATAGGCATAATTGAAAAACCATATAATTAAGACTAGGAGTATCAGTGTCTGGAATTGAGATACTGCTGGTTTCGTCATTCAGCATTAAATTCCTTCGACGCCTAGGTATAGTAACTCGAGACGTCTGGTCACCCATGCTGTAGTTGGCTATGCCAAGGTGCGAGATGACCATCAGTTGAGCCAGAATGAGCATTAGCCTTCCTGTTTTTCTTGCCTGGAACCATCAAGTGAATATCCAGATTCACATTAGAAGAAATATTGGTTTTATTATTTGCACCAAACATTGTTCTTCATGACAAATGTCATTCAGAGGAACTCCACGTCCCAAAGCAGTAGTTGCTGCCGTCTCCCTGGTGGAATGGGCAGGCAGCCCCACTGGAGCTCTCAGGGGTGGGGTGTTGGGAGAGGAAAGTGGGGTCGCCCGGAGCGGGGTGGTGGCGTCAGGCCATTATCCTATCCACGGGTGCCCCCGTGTTGGGTCTGGACCACGTGCCTAAAAGGACGGCGGTATGGGCTTCATTACTGGGCAATAGGGGCTCCGAAGAGCTCGCCGCTGGCTGAAGCACCTCTGTCAGGAGGTTAGTCCTGACTGCCACCATAGGAAGCTCGAGGTTGAGGGCCTTGGCTGCCCTACGCAACACCACTGCGTATGATGCTCCCTCCTCCGTAGCCACGGTAGGAGGAGACAACATGCCAAGGTCAGGAGAGGTGTCAAGACCACTGGCATCCCGCAGTTCCTCTCTCCAGTCCTGCTCAGATTCAATCTGATCAGTTAAAGGGTCACCTGACCCCTCCTAGTCCTCCTCCTCAGGTTGCCAATCTGGCCGAAAAGGAACCCCAGGAGTGAACAGGGACACAAAATCCCCACTCGGCGCCGGATCCGACGTCAGATGACGCCGGTCTGGCTCCCTATCCACTTTGGGATGGAGGCCGGGGTCGGAGCCGGCCAGGGACATGACCAGCGTCGGTTGCGGTGCTGGAGGAAGCGGCGCCGGTGGAGGTGTAATCAGGTCAACAGGTGCCGATCCAGATCCAGATCCAGGCCTGGCGGGGCCGGAGCCAAGGCCTAAGTCCACCCAACCGAGTCCGCTGGGCCCAAAGGCACGCTGGCTGGTTCGGGACGCCCAAAGGTGGCATGCATCACTTCGTAGAACATACGAAGTTGAGCGGGAGTCGCTCCAGGCTCCGGGAATGGAGGGAAGCCCAGAGCTGCTGGAGGGGCACCGCCCGCATCCCTCGTCACATCAGCTGACCGACGGGGAGAAGTCGAAGAGCCACGATGCTTCTTCGACTTCTTTTGTGCTTCGACTTACCCGACCCCAGATGAGAAGACTTCGATGACTTAGACGAGTGGTGATGGCTCCGCGACGGGTCCCTCTACCTCCCTCGCAACTGGGACCTCGAACTGCGCAGAGTCGACTGCCGACGTTCAAGCAACTTTCGGGACCGCTCCCGCAAAGCCTTCGGCGCCATCGACCGGTAGTCGGAGCACTGGTCGTGGTGGCGCTCCAGGGAAACTAGGCACATGCGGTACGGATCCATAACCGACATCAGTCGGGTACAGGAACCGCAAGCCTTGAAGCCGGGCATCCCTACATGCACCAGGAGTTGATAGACTCAGAAAGAAAGTTGACAAAAGTCGAGAAAAACTACGTCTAAAAGGGACTGGAGGTACCGCTCTCTCCGGATCTGCACGGGTTGGCGCAGAAAAAGAAAGAACTGACAACAGCACGCGAGGGCGGCATCTAAGTAACTGCCGCAAGGTCATCCTGGCAACCACAACGCCAACGACGGACGCGGAGCCGACCGACGCCACCTTCCAACGCGCAGAGGTAATACTGTTGAATAAACTTTCCGGATCCAGTCTGAAACCTGGGGGTAATTCTAAGGTAAGGAATCTATAACTAACGTGTTTCTTTCAGATACTTCTACCATGTTGGTCCCTTCGCTGCATCAGGTGATAGACTGCATGATGGTGCTTAATCGTGTCTGGTTGGAATTGTTTTTAATTGGTGTTTGAAGGCTAGGGCACCTACCACTGTTTTCCCTCCTTTCGTGGTCAAAGTGGACAGGGGCAGGACAGGAAGCAGATATGCATGAAAATGGAAAGTCGGTATAACTTGAGAACCTACAGATTGTAGTGTGTGATCTCAAGGAATTTCACTGGATGCTTGCAGTAGCTCAGCTCTTTATTGCCTTTGGTTGCAACAAGGCTTGCCTTAGATCTCATTGTAAGGCTGGCAACCTCTAAACATAATACTGACTCATCCCAAATGTACTGGTCTAGGAAGACGCTGTGTCTGCACAGTATCCACAGTGCCAGACCACAGTGTGAATAAAGGCCTTACAAATTGAGGTACTGATGCAATATGTCCAGGGTGCAAGGCTGAATGAGGTTCCGACTGTGGAAAGCTCACCCTTTTTATTTCACTTCTTGTTTGAAAGGGAAGACTCAATTATCCTGCTAATACAGGATGTTTTCGTTCACAACTTTGGTAGGGTTCTCAAATCCCCCAAGTGTATTTGGTGGATGTAAAGCTGGACTGGCACACCCACAATGGCATCTTGAGTACCACAAATTGGTTTGTAGTCCTACCTCCACCGTTACTGGGAAAGAAAAATATACTCATATTCTGACAGCCTTGCCCTATTATGCCTGCCGGGCTGTGGGTAGCCATCTAACCCAATGTATGGACACAGCTACAGGAAATGAGGCAATCCACTGTGAGAAGGAATCTGATGACCGGCTTAAAGATAATGGAAGATCACAAGGGCCATAGGCATGGCTGCATCAAGGCCTTCCTAAGACACTGTGTCAGAGAGCCCTCGGTCAGCTGTTCTGCCACAACAGGTGATTTAAAAAAGGACATTTAGTCCGGTACAAGTAGGAAGGCCTAACAGTTGAAGAATACATTTTAATTATGCCCACAGCAAGTCCTTGCTGGACCAAAGACAAAACAAACAACATGAAATCTAATAGTTTAGCTTGTATGGGGGCTGTCTTGTGGACTCCACACCAGACCATATATTTGTTCCAGCGCTGACATAATTGTGAAAGAACACGTGGTGGCAAGAATCTGGCACTTCTAGGATGAATTAGGCCTGGTCGTTATCGATCTTTTAAAAAGCGGGGTGAAAGGGGCAGGCATGTGAAGGCAAACAGATGTCCTGTGTTTAATTCCAACTGAAATACATCTTCACAGTAACTCTAACACACAAAACATTTGATACTCCGCATTCTTTACAGTGGCGAAAGAGGTCTAGCTCGGGTTCTCCTCACTGCTGCAAGATGCACTGTGCCGCCATGAAGTGTAGGTGTGCCATTTGTGACTCACCAGATGCCACTAGATGAGCTTGCCTGTCCTGGCTTTCAAGGAAACTGCCAGGTGGTTCACGGTCACAGAAATTCCCTGACGCTCCTTCTGAGCAGAATCTCTTGGTACACGATTTAGGACCCCATCTGCCCTGCTTGTTGCAGTACCACATGGCAATAGTGTTGTCCATGAGAAATTACTCATGCCTACCCTTGATGGATAGACACACAGATGCTGGACGGAATGCAGAGCAAATCAAACATTCACCCCCAGTCAAGAGATCTGGGTTAAATACATTGTTGTTTTGCTCACCATACCACACCAGTTTAGACCCAGCCATATGCAAAACAGTCTTGACCCTCATGGGATCAGTCCAGACTGAACTGCCAAACCGGTCCGCCCTGGAACGGAAACAAGCATCCTGGGACCGGTTTTGGGGCATCACCCCTCATCAACCAGGCTAGCTTGAATGCAGTGTCGTAGTGAGCCCGAGACCCACGTCTGGGCATACCCGGCGCACTTCGGGTGAGAAAGCGTTAGACACACAGATGATGGACGGAATGCAGAGCAAATCAAACATTCACCCCCAGTCAAGAGATCTGGGTTAAATCCATTGTTCTTTTGCTCACCATGCCATTCCAGTTCAGACCCACCCATATGCAAATCAGTCTTGACCCTGTGCCTCATGGGAACAGTCCAGACCGAGTGATGGATGTAGGCCCAGATCTCTGTACGGGGGTGAATGCATGACATTGTTCTGCATTCTGTCCATCAATTGTTCTTTTTGCATTTGTGTCACCATAAGCGGACAGTTATGCCCAGACGCGAGTCCCGTGCCCTCTATGCCACTGGAGTCAAGCTATTCTATGCTTGTTTCCAGTCCAGGGAGGACCTGGCCTGGCAGTTTAGGCTGGACTGTTTTCCTTGGGGTGCAGGGTCAAGACTGATTTGCATATGGCTGGGTTCAAACTGGAATGGCATGGGGAGCAAACAAAACGATGGATTTAGGCCCAAATTTCTGTACTGGGGTGAATGTATGACATTGTTCTGCATTCTGTCCATCAATTGTCTTTTTTGCATTTACCCTTGATAGATAGCAGGATGGACTTCAATGCCAGACAACTTGCCCGCAACTCCAGCAGATTGACAGGGATCCTGGTGTCCGCTAACATGAGTCCTCTGATCCCCACCTTCCCCAGATGATCTTCCCAACCCATCAGTTGTGACTCTATCATCACCGTCAACTCTGTGGTGTGGAAGGAAGTGACCTCGGACACAAGTCCAATTGTGATTTAGCAATCACCACAGGAGATCATGTGCAGTTTCTTCTGAAATCTGAATTGCATCTGACAGGTTTTCTTGGTGCTGGGGCCATTTGAACTTCAGATTCCATTGCTGAGCTCGCATACGCCAGCTGACATAGTCCACAAGGGGGTGCAGGAGGCCAAAAGGCCAAGAAGCCTCACAGCTGCTCTCACCGAGACATAGGACTAAGGTTGAAATGGTTCAATGACAAAATATCGACCCTCAAAATATCCTTATACCAAAATATTGTGACCAAAATAATGATGTCAAAAATATCATCATCCTATACTTACAAAGGTAAGTATAAAAATAGTGAGAGAAAAACATTGTTGTATTAAATATCATTGTATTAAATATTGTTATTCAAATGTATATACATTAAAATAATACATATTAAATATATTAAATAGTAATATTAATTTAAAAAACTAGATTTAATATATAATATAATATAATATAATAAACAAGAATAATAAATAAACTTAATTTTAAAAGTTAAGCATACATGCATAATACTTAATATATATATTTAGATATATCTACTTAAAAACTATTATACAAAAATGCTATCAGATACTTCCTGAAACAAAGGAATGTCCAAGAGCTACAACATACAAGAATGCTCATGGAAATTATAGAACTATGCCTCAGAAACAACATCTTTCTTTTCAATAATCAAATATACTCCCAAACATGCGGGACCGCCATGGGAGTGTCCTTTTCTCCAAGCTATGCCAACCTCACCATGGGTTGGTGGGAAACAATCATAGCTTGGAGAGAGGAGAATGAGGCACATACAGCCAAAAATCGAACTATGGGTGCGCTTTATAGATGACCTTTTCTTGATTTGGAATGGCAGCCAGAAGGAATTTGTTGAATACATGCAGATCCTATAAAACTATGATGTAGGGTTACAATTTAC
Source organism: Triturus cristatus (assembly GCF_964204655.1). Classification (NCBI taxonomy): domain Eukaryota; kingdom Metazoa; phylum Chordata; class Amphibia; order Caudata; family Salamandridae; genus Triturus; species Triturus cristatus. Next base: position 114,079,334 of record NC_140595.1, read on the forward strand.
ACTCAACCTTAGTAAGAAAGAAAAACAATTCCTGGATATCACTGTATATAATGAAAACAACCGTTTGGAGACCAAAATATACAGAAAACCCACGGCGACCAATTGTATACTACATAGTGACAGTTTCCAACTGTACCAGCTGAAAAAGAGTATTCCTTATGGGGAGTTCATAAGGATGAGGAGGAACTGCTCAGATGATGTGGAAATGGAGAAGACCTTCCCAGAGACAAAAACTAGATTCCTGCAGAGAGGATACAAATATCGAGATGTCAAACATGGTGAAGATAGAGCAAGACTCCTAACTAGAGAGTCCACCCTCATAAGTAGAAAAGAGGGAAAGTCAGGAAAGGAGGACAAAACCATCCGAATGATACTTACATATAGTAAGGAGAACTACAAAATCGTTTACATCCTCCAAAAATACTGGAACATTCTAAGAAAGGATCCTGATATATGGGGCATCTAATTGGAGAGAAACCGAGTGTCATATATCGAAAAGTGCCGTCACTAAAAGATAAACTAGTTAAAAGTCATTTTACATCTAATCCTAAGAAAAACTGGCTAGTAAATCAACACAATGGATTCACACACTGTACAAAGTGCAAAGCTTGAACAGTAGGCAAAAATGTTAAGGAAATCACGGATTCGAGAGGCAGAATCTTTAGAATAAGCGAAAGAATTACATTTGAGTCAACCTATGTAGTTTATGTGATTGAATGCCATTGCGGAATGCGATACATAGGAAGCACCATATGTCCACTCAAAAAAAGAATTTTGGAACATCTCCGAGCAATTCAAAATGGAGATATGACATATGCCATTACTTAACATCTAACTACGCATGAAGACAAAGATTGGAAAAACATCAGCTATTTTGGGTTAGTGACAACACTAAGACTGGAGGGAGGAGGTAACAGAACCCTAAAACTAAGGAGACTGAAATCCAGGATGATTATCAGGTTCAAAACAAAGACCCCACATGGACTGAATGGGGACGAAGAACAGCATGTACACCTATGAAGTAAAATAAACTCAAAATTTGGCAACTCTGAACCAATAAGATTGAATGTGAAAAATATAGAGGACGATACACAAGGCACCGCATTCGAAAAGAGTGGATGCACTATGGCGAAACTAATGTGACTCGAGCACTGAGCTCAGGTTAATGACAGATGGGACGAGCCGCTAACAACGAAGCGAGAGTTCTTTCGAAGAAGCACTTAGCGATAACAAATCATATACGGCTGGCATTTAAAAAAATAAAAGCCATAGCAATAGTACTAAACTAATTACAACATGTTGACATGCAACAGTAACAAAAAGAATTCAATCAAAGAATGGACACTCTTGAATTGAAAAAAGCGCCTCCCCACAAGAGTGATTAAGGTGAGAGTGCCGCACCGATGATGTGTCAATCCCGCTTAATAATATATGAGACCTGTGTACAAAATTGTGGACAGCTCTGAGCAATGCAATATACAATAAGCACAGGTTTCAGAAAACAGGACATTGAAAACATCACTTGATTTAAAAATAGGTAAAATGGTAGCCAGATACGAATAACTACATGTCCCAAGGTCCCAGAATGCCTCATTATGGGCACGACTGGGCCATAACTATAAATAGGGAAAGTAAAGATGGACTAACTATACCGTGAGCAAGACCCTGGTGGTGGTATATGTGGTGATATTTGCACACATGAAAATAAAAGTCTAATTGAATATTCTTCTGGTGTGCGGTGAATCCTTGTCAATAACATAAAATCTTCAGAAAACAAACCATTCTAATTATATTACAAAAGTAAACAACTTAAAATGTAGTAAAAATATTTTACACACTAAAAACATTAATAATTACAAATATTATGATTTTCAATAAAAAAATAATATAAATTATAACAATATAAAATAAATTATAAAATATGAAATGTAATACATATACTATTCCCACCACAATTTATACAAAACTACACAAACTATTATAGTAAATCTATAACAAATGTACTACTCCCACTTCACGCAACGCAAAAATAATAAAACTGGGTAGAATTTACAAATCTGCCTCCAGTAGGTAAAGTGTAACATTAAAAACAAACAAAATAAAATTATTTCAAAAACAAAGTTAATGAAGAAAAATATAAATATGTAAAAAAAAAACTACAAATACATTTATTAAAAATAAGTAAACTTAAAACATATTACAATGTTATACACATATCAAAATAACTATAAAAATGACTATAAATAAAATACAAAAATAAGAAACATTATTTATTAAGAAAAAAATATGTATTACATATATGTTATTTAGTTACTTCCCAACCTATTAAATATCAAGTAAACAAATATTATTAATTAAAAACTAAGGCCCTCATTACGACGTTGGTGGGAGATGCCTCCTATCAACACTGTTGCGGATTGGGAATCGACCTACTGTTCCGACCGCATTATTTGGATGCAACTGCACATGGTGTGGTCGGAAAGATCAATTTTTCAATGGGAGCTTGTGCAGTGGGATGAAACCGCCTGCAGCACAAGCTCCCATTGAGAAATTGATGTTTTTAAGCATCCCTGCACCATGTGGCAGGCACCTCATGGTGCAGGGATGTTTAGGGGGGCACCATAGGTGTCCCCCAGGGACAAATAGATTGGGCCATAGGGGAAGGTGGTCCTGCTATGGGCCTCCAAAGCATTTTCCGACAGCCAATCAATGTCGGAAAGGCAGACATGGATTGGTTGTGAGAAACCGACCTCATAACCCAGACGGCATAAACGCCGTCCTTAAGGGATTATGAGGGCTTTTCCACTGGCGCCCGTCGGAACCGTGTCGGATTCCCCGGCCGGTTTAAACTCTGACTGCAGTCATCATAATACGGTGGTCGGACTTTAAACCTACAATGTCGGTAGGTGGCTTTCCAACCGACATTGTAATTAGGCCCTAAATATTAATTCATTACAATTAATTAGCTTCTCATCCTTTACCGCTATGAACCATACAACCCGCTTCTAAAATTAAACTTTAAAAAAATGTAATTACACATTTAAAATAACTAATTGTCAATTATATAATTATTAGTATTTAACAACTAATTCTTAACTTAAATCAATTTACTCCCCACACTTTAGCCCTATAAAACCCACAACCCGCCCCTAAAAAATATAATTACACAATTAGCATAATTGATTATCAATTAATTAATATTGATTAACAAGTAAGGGGCCAATTACGATGTCGGTCAGAAAGCCTCCAACCGGAATCTCCTAGACCATCTCGGAACTCATCCACCCGACTCGCTCGGAAACAATTCCGACTGACCGATTACGATGCAGGTCATTCCGAATCGGTTCCGACGGCTTTCAGAGAGTCTGAGTTGGTTGGATCCGATTCATACAGCTCTACGGATCACGTTTCCGACCGACCGATTACAACAGCCTTTCCGACTCGGTCTGTCTGACACGAAAAGGCTGTCGGAAACTGACTTTGGAGGGCCCTAGCAGGCCCCCCTTCATCTTGCGGCCTCTGGTTGGGGGCCGAGGGGGTACCCAAGGGACCAACATGTAAAACAATGCATAGTTTGTGCCCACCACGGAGTGGAAGGTTTTCCACAACCACCCCTTTTTTCAGTGGGAGCCGGTGTTGTCGGTTCAGAACACAGGCTCCAATTAAAGTCATGGGAGACTTTCCATAATGTTTTTGGAAGCATCATAATAGGTTGGTTGTAACTGCTGACCGCGAGTCGGTCGGAACCGAATCAGACAAGGAGTTGGGTGGTTTGGTTTCCGATCGACATCGTAATGAGGCTCAAAATATTAATTTATCAAAAATAAATTACATTCCACCCTTTATCCCAATAAACCTCACAACCCGCACCAAAAAACAATTAATATTAATTAACAACTGATTATTAATTAATTACAAATAAATTACTTCCCACCCTTCACTGCTAGAAACCCCACAACCTGCACAAAATATTTACATAAAAAAAAATTATAGCACAATTACCATAATTAAATATTAATTAAATAAATAATATTAAATAAAAAGTAATCATTATTGTATTATAATTAAATTACTTCCCACCCTATACACCTATAAACCCACAATCCGCCACAGAACTAAAATCACAAAAATTAATTTAATTACACTTAATATCTCCTAACAATTTAACAAATATATATAAAAAAATAAACAATAATTATACAAAAAATGTACATCATATACATTTAAAATATATACTAAAATGCATAACAATAATTAAAAAACGATATTTTAAACTAGATTTTTGCAAACGATATTAATGACTTTGATATTTTAAAAATCGATATTACTTACCTTAAAATTGATATTTTAACAACGATATTCTTGCTGACGATATTTTGGTATTGACATTTTTTGGGGGGATATTTTGTCTGGTTAAAACATCCAGTTCAAGGCCCAAATATGCTGGACTTGTTGAAATGAATTGAAGGCCCTAAACTGCATCCTAATTTAGGATAGCGCCATTGAAAGGAAGCCTCTGCGATAAAATCAGGAGTGACTTTGGCTTGTTGATAGCGTACCTAAATAATGGTCTAGAGATTTTTTGTCATCTGGATGTGATGTGGCCTACAACTGACTGTGGTAAGCCTGCCTTCAACAGCCAGTCAAGGTAGGGGGAGACAGGCACTCCCAACTTACTAAGTTATGCCATGACCACTGCCATCACTTCCCTGAACACCCGATGGAAATTGGTGGGACCAAAGGGAAGCACTGCACATTAAAAATGCTCCTGACCGAATCTGATCCTCAGGTAACATTGTGGGACCGCAAGAAAGTATAAAAAAAACACATATCCTGCAGGTCCTAGGACACCATCCAGTCCCCTGGGTCAAGTGTGGTTTGAATTTAGGTCAGTGTAAGCATTGTGAAATTTTACTTCCTGAGGAAGGCATTCAGAGTCCGAAAGTCCACTATAGGCCCGGGGTCTCAGTTCTTTTTCAGAACAAGTAAATATTGAGAGTCGCAGCCCTCTCCTATTCGCAAGTCCGGACACTTTCGTATGAAGATGCAGAAATAAAGGAACTGACGTCAGTGCACAGAGCGGTGGTACTTATACATGGCTGTGGTTGTCAGTGATTACGGTTCCGGTAATTTCTCGACCCCTGCATAGTGCAACTCGTAATTGGGCCCCAAGGGTCGTCTGCAAGCTTCTTGGTAGCATTGGGCTTTGGCCTCAAGGGTCAAGACCTATAAGTAGATTCTCCACCTACTGCTCCCACAAACTGAGCACCATATTTATATGGGAAGTAACAGGACAACCACCATAAAGTGCCATCTGTTCAGTGTTCCCACCTTTTGGGTTTAATCACCTCATTTAGATGCATTGCTGGCAGGCAAGGTGCTAAAGGGCCTGTTATGTTCAGGGAGGTGGTTTGATGACCCCACAACTTTTTTTTCACTCTGGCTCTTACACTGATTTTTTTACTTCCCGAAGAAAGGCTTTTGATTTACAAACCTTTCTTTGAGAAAAGGAAAAATTCTGACAGGTCAAACGTTTTACATTTTACTTTCGAATTGGAAAGCCTAGATGTGTGTACGGAGTGTTCAAGTATAATCACCCATTGTTTTGTGCCCTCCGTGTATCTAAAGCTTCCTGGTAGAGGATGGGTTTCTGTTGGAACTGTGGCTCCCATCCTACAGCAGGATTACTCTGGAGGGGTTTTGGAGGTCAATAAGGGTTTATTCAGGGGTAGCACATGCTACCCCTCGTGTGCACTTGGCTAAACCAGCCACTGTTCCTGCTATAATTGATCTCAGAGCTCATGAAGGTACCATTAGGAACAGAAACAACAGCAGTGTTTATTTTCTTTCCTTTCACAACCCTGCCTTTAATCTAGCTCCTCTGAATCAAATAGAGGGCTATTGAGGAGCTAAGTGTAAGGCAGTGTGAACAGTATGATATCACTGGTTTGAAACGTTGCTCAATTGTTCTTCCCCTAACCTAGGATGACTAGATTTTGAAAAGCAAAAATGGGGACAGGCCAGACATAGAAGTAGGACTAAATATATATATATTACCTACTGGCGGTCGCCAGTAGGTAGTTATAGTTAGGACCAAGTTTCCATAGGAAGAGCATTTTTTGTTTTGCTTATAACTTTGGTGTTGTTTGATGAATCTTCATGAAAGTTTCCAAACTAATTCTTTGTTCATATCAGCTCCTATGTTGAAAGTTTGGGGATGATTCGTCAAGGTGGGGGCGAGAACAAAGGGGGTTCCCAAAACGTGTTTTCTCCATGCAATTTCCATAGGAAACTTTAGACAAGGCTACAGGTCGAACGGGTGAACGGAATTACCCCAAATTTGGCAGGGAGAAGGGTCTTGGTCTAGAAAGCACGCTTTTGTTTATTTGGTGTAAATCCGTTCAATAGTTTTTGAGAAATATCAAAATTTACAGATATCAATATTTGGGAATTCTGCCATCTGATTGGCTGAGGTGCTACAAGCATGAGTTTTCTGCTTATTAGCTGCGAGCGGTGTGAGCGGTTGCAACTGGGAAGTGTTGGCAGCCATTTTGTGATTCTGTTGAAGCGAGTAAGGGGAAAAAAGGGCGAAAAGAGTAGGAAAGAGGAGGGTAGGAGCGCTGTGAGCTCTGTGGGGTGGTTAGGGTGTGCTATACAGTGAGTGTGAAGCGATGTATTCACCCCTACCGGTGTGAAAGTGCTGTTTTGCCCAGAGTGAGATGGTGCTGAGGTGAGGTGCCGGTACACTCGGGGATGAAACCGTGAGCTGATTTCTGTAAACTGATGTGCTCTGGGCGCTGTAGCATACTGATCGTTGTAGCATAGCTGTGCAAGTGGTGTTAGTATGGGTTTAGACTATAGCGCTGTGAGCTCTGTGGGGTGGTTAGGGTGTGCTATACAGGGAGTGTGAAGCGAAGTATTTACCCGTAGCGGTGTGAAAGTGCTGTTTTGCCCAGAGTGAGATGGTGCTGAGGTGAGGTGCCGGTACACTCGGGGATGAAACCGTGAGCTGATTGCTGTAAACTGATGTGCTCTGGGCGCTGTAGCATACTGACCGCTGTAGCATAGGTGTGCAAGTGGTGTTAGTCTGGGTTTAGACTATAGCGGGAGTGGGAAGCAAACTATTCACCCCTACCGGTCTGAAGACTCGAATGGAGTGTTTTAGCAAGCAGGAATAAAGAAATAATCGTGAAGAATATAATGCAGAATGTTGCAATGCCACAGAAGACAAATGGTGAAATCAGGTGTGTTTAAGAAAGTGGCTGTGTGGGATAAAGAGATGGAGTCTGCAATTTATATAAAAAGTGTCTTTATTTAAGTGCCGTAAATGGACCCACTGGTGCAAGAGCTAAGGCATCCAGCTGAGGCAAACTCCAACTGCTTCTGCTGTATTCAAACCTAAGCTCCTGCATCAGTCAATTCCACATTACATGTTACAGTTCCATGTGACATAAACAATACCTATTAGACATGAATGACTGTAAATTGTAGAATGAAAATAAAGGTAGGATACGATTACCACACTGTGCCAACCAGTTCCTAAACAATGCCATGTTTTTTGATCTTGATCGCCAGCTCATGAGCAGAGGCTGAGCCAATTTGTGTGAAAGGGCTTTGTGGCTAACAGGTAGGCAGAGAGACGTGTGTACAAAGAATAGACATGGTTTCAAAATGGATGTTGGGTGTAGGCTAATTTAGCAAATAAATAGCGTATTTGCATAGGCCATCCATCATCCATCCCTGGTTAGTCTGGAGACGTAAGGGCCAATAATGAAAACAGAGTTCAAATGCCTAAGCATACTTAAAAAGTTATTATATAAAAATAGTTCAATTGAAGTGTATTAAAACATTTTATAGGAAAAAGGTCAGAAAAGTTGGAAAAAATCAATCCAAGAATAAAATGAATCTCTTACAAGTCTTGGAGATTGCAGTCCGGAAGTTCTTCAGCAGCTTGAGATGCGTAATGTTCCAAGAGGCGATTGTTGCCATCGTGTGAGAAAAGTGAAGCGATCCAATTCAAAACAGTAATGTACCTCGAATGTTGGAGCGGCAATTTGAATTGGCAGGCAATCTGCGATGTTGTTAAAGGTCGCACATTGCAGGAGATCTTTCGCATCTGTGCAGAAATCCCATTCCGCCAGGATACCTTTTTGCGTTGCATCTGCCATTGCTCCACTGCCCGAACAATCAAGTTCATAGTTTTCAAGATACTCCATTACCTGCTGGATATCGGGTGCGTTTGCTGGGATGTTGGCAAGGCATAGATCCATTCGCCAGTCGATTGGGCAAGTTTTGCAATAAAAAGATGGCTGCACGCAGATTGTATATGTGTAAATAAATGTCATGTTGTAGCTGGCTCCGATAATAGATAGAGGCAGGCAGCCGAAAAGTTGTTCTATTTTTTCACGGTATAGATGTAGCTTCGCGTAGAGGCGTATTCTGTCAGACATGCTTGTTACCACAGGGAGCGCAGCCATTTTTAACCAGCTAAAATAGCAGTAGGATGGCCGCAAACAGAGCGACAATTATGGGCACTGTTCCTGTTATTCCAGAGATGATCGAATGAATGAAGTCTGGTATTAGACTAAAAACAGTTTGAAAGCCTGTGACAAGGCCAGAGGAGACAGTGTTAAAAAACGTGTGCCAGAGCTTAAATGTCAGATGTGTTGAAAATTGTGTAACAATTCACAAAGTGTAATGGGAGGTTAGTATTTAAAAGGGAGTGTATTTTACTTGAAGTTCATGCTATCTGCAGTCGATAAGTTACTTTTGGAGAAGTGAGGGACACTTCTGTTTGAAACAAAAGTGCTTTCAGTTTGCTCCGTTTAATAAAATCTGTTTTCAAAGTAGTTATTGAAGGCCAAGTTGAACTCTGGGAGTTACTTTGTGTGGGTGGAAATAGAGACTGTCACAGGAAGTTACCCGGTTGGAAACAGTAAGGAAATACGGTATGTCAGCTCACATTGCGTAGCAGTCCATTTTATTAAGAAGCAGACAACTGCCGCTAGAAAGCTGTGTTAATGTTGGTCTGATTGTGGGAGTTGGCGTGCTTTTAAGAAAGCACGCAAGATTGGGAGCTGTAAGGTTAGAAGCATCGTGCAGTTGGACATTTTTGCATAGTAATGAATGACTGCCATTGTGGCCCCACCTGTGAGAAAGTTCTGTATCCTCTTTAACACAGCGATATGTAAATGGGAGAAACCACTGCTCGTAAATAAACGTGCTACCTTATATAATCACATACAACATGACAAACAACATGTACACCTAGCAGACACAACGACACTACGTACCGTGGGAACCGTGGCTAGCCATGTACACAAACCAAACATAGCACCTCTGCCACACAATGCAGAATGCGGGGAGAGATGGGAGCAAAGTATGTGCGAAAGTGGCAAGTGATTCTCGATTATAAAAGTATACAATGCAAAGTGTTGAGGGGATGTGCCGGACAGACTTGAGTATGCAGAGCACAGACATGTACATGTCAACATACACTGATGGTCTATAGAGTGAAGTGGAGAGTGGACGCAACCATGATAGTACAGTCAGTGGGGAAGATTACGAAAACATAGCGCGTACGTGCCCCGTCCCCCCCCAAATCTTTAGCGTAGTGGGCTGGCTCGGCGTACGCAAGGCTAGCGTAGGGGTATGAATAAAACGCATGTTTCTCTGGGTGTGGTTCTCTTCCGGAATGGCGAACATGTCTGTCAGGTCTGCGCAGCTAACACCGCCATGAGGCTGATGCCATGAGCGAAGGTGGCTGCGGGAATAATGCTCTCAGCCTGCTGGTGCCCAGAAACCGTCATGGCCGCTGCGACGCACATATGCCCCACAGTTCACCTTTCGACACCGCCGTATGTGAAAGAGGGCCCACCACGTGCCGGCGGAAGCTTTTGGGCCGAGGTCTATGAGCTCGGAAGGCTCCTGAGATGAACGCTGTCTTCCGCGACACAGGCACACAGCGCCCAGCCTGAGGCCCAGCACCATGGAGTGCTATGTATACTACTAACACAGTAGTCCAACAGTGGAACGGTGTCTTGACCCCACAATGGACAATGTTAGAACTGCATCTGAGAGTGCAGATGAAGGTACTCCCTTCGACCAGGTATAACCAACTCTAGGTCCCAACAGTGGAACGGTGTCTTGATCCCACAATGGACGATGTTAGAACTACATCTGAGAGTGGAGATGAAGGTACTCCCTTCGACCAGGTGCAAGCAACTCTAGGTCCCAACAGTGGAACGGTGTCTTCATCCCAGAACGGACGATGTCCGATATTACCTGCTGCTTGTTGTTTTTTACAGAACTCCCTCCGTTGAGGTGCATCAGACCCTGTGCTTCCGTAGCGAATTGCTGCACATGATCATTGGGCTTGGCTGACTGCAGTCGCTGGAGCACACCGCGGTACAGCAGGTCCGAACAGTGAAACGGGGTCTTGATCCCACAATGTATGATGTTAGAACTGCATCTGAGAGTGGAGATGAAGGTACTCCTTTCGAACAGGTGCAACCAAATCTAGGTCCCAACAGTGGAACGGTGCCTTGATCTCAAAATGGACGATGCCCGATATTACCTGCTGCTTGGTTTTCACAGAACTCCCTCCGTTGAGTTGCATCAGACTCTGTGCTTCCGTAGCTAACTGCTGCACTGCCTGTATCTCAGTATACCACAAGTTATGGTTCTTTTACGATAGAATATTTTCTGTATTATTTCACATCTAGTGTCCCTACCTTACTGCAGCACAAACTATTGACCCTTTTATTATTAAATCTCTGTGTGTGATCCAATAATTACTGTTGTAGTTTATGCTAGCAGCAACCATTCCCTGAGGGCTGGTTTGCACTCACCCCACACGCATTCAGCACAGACGTCACTGGATATTTGACCCTGGTAATAAAAAGGAGTCGAGCGCATGAGCCCATACCCACTTCCACTATCTATCTGTGTCCATGTGTTCATTATATATGCATGATACTGTCCCTGGGCCGTACCACATTACATTGGGTTGTGGGCAGCGTATGCAACCATGTTACCTCTGGCAGTGGGGAAAACTTCTGTTATGTAGCTTTTAGATGCATGGCTATCACAGGTGGAAGGCTTCTTTACAGAGCATGAATATTTATGAAGATAATGGTGCATGTTGTGTGTAGTGTCAGATATGTGTACATAGCAAAAAGTTTTTAAAAAAGCTCTCTAAGCAGAAGAGGAGCCTCTCATCAAATGCTGTAGAGAGAATGAGTAAAATGGGTGGGGTCCTCCAACTGTTACAATGGGAAATGTTACGAACCAATCAAATGCTTTTCTTTAAGGTCACATGTCAATCGCACCGAGCACGCAAGGAGGCCGCACCCAACGCGATTTTGAGAAAATATATGTACCATAATATAACTTTATTACAGTTAGAAATATATAAATGTTTAAAATATTTTAAATTATCGCTTGTTCTCATATACACTTTAAACTTGAGAAGGTGACCATACCGACCTCACTAGCGCTCTGCGCGCTGCTTTGCCTGCTGTACTGATTTTAATTATCCCGTTTTTGTATTTTATTTAAATCTTTATTTTGTCACTTTGACCTTGTTCTTATCTCAAGCGCCCCCCCTGGCCTCACCTCTTGCACCGTAAAACCCCCCCTGGGGACCATCAGCACCGCCTTCGGCGGGTCCGGGATCACGGGGCACCGGGGACGACTGTGAGCGCCATCTTAGATCGGGCTCGGGCACTCTCGCGCATTATCGCGAGATCTCGCCATGCAGAGACTATTTTAGGCAGTGAGAGACGGCAGGTCAGCCTGGAGAAGGTGACCATACCGACCTCACTAGCTCTCTGCGCGCTGCTTTGCCTGCTGTACTGATTTTAATTATCCCGTTTTTGTATTTTATTTAAATCTTTATTTTGTCACTTTGACCTTGTTCTTATCTCAAGCGCCCCCCCTGGCCTCACCTCTTGCACCGTAAAACCCCCCCTGGGGACCATCAGCACCGCCTTTGGCGGGTCCGGGATCACGGGGCACCGGGGACTGTCTGTCAGGTCTGCGCAGCTAACACCGCCATGAGGCTGATGCCATGAGCGAAGGTGGCTGCGGGAATAATGCTCTCAGCCTGCTGGTGCCCAGAAACCGTCATGGCCGCTGCGACGCACATATGCCCCACAGTTCACCTTTTGACACCGCCGTATGTGAAAGAGGGCCCACCACGTGCCGGCGGAAGCTTTTGGGCCGAGGTCTATGAGCTCGGAAGGCTCCTGAGATGAACGCTGTCTTCCGCGACACAGGCACACAGCGCCCAGCCTGAGGCCCAGCACCATGGAGTGCTATGTATACTACTAACACAGTAGTCCAACAGTGGAACGGTGTCTTGACCCCACAATGGACAATGTTAGAACTGCATCTGAGAGTGCAGATGAAGGTACTCCCTTCGACCAGGTATAACCAACTCTAGGTCCCAACAGTGGAACGGTGTCTTGATCCCACAATGGACGATGTTAGAACTACATCTGAGAGTGGAGATGAAGGTACTCCCTTCGACCAGGTGCAAGCAACTCTAGGTCCCAACAGTGGAACGGTGTCTTCATCCCAGAACGGACGATGTCCGATATTACCTGCTGCTTGTTGTTTTTTACAGAACTCCCTCCGTTGAGGTGCATCAGACCCTGTGCTTCCGTAGCGAATTGCTGCACATGATCATTGGGCTTGGCTGACTGCAGTCGCTGGAGCACACCGCGGTACAGCAGGTCCGAACAGTGAAACGGGGTCTTGATCCCACAATGTATGATGTTAGAACTGCATCTGAGAGTGGAGATGAAGGTACTCCTTTCGAACAGGTGCAACCAAATCTAGGTCCCAACAGTGGAACGGTGCCTTGATCTCAAAATGGACGATGCCCGATATTACCTGCTGCTTGGTTTTCACAGAACTCCCTCCGTTGAGTTGCATCAGACTCTGTGCTTCCGTAGCTAACTGCTGCACATGATTATTGGGCTTGGCTGACTGCAGTCGGTGGAGTACACCGCGGTACAGCAGGTCGGAACAGTGAAACGGGGTCTTGATTCTGTGATTGAGGATGTCAGAAGTTAAAGTCTGTGATGATTTGTGTGTACCCCCTCCGATCAGGTGCAACCAACTCCGTGCTTTCGAATCCAATGGCACGTGGCTGTGAGGCGTTAATAACCACTGCCTCTGGCCTACACTGCAGTCAGCAGGGCTCGCAATCAGATCGAGTGGTGATTGTTTAATTACAGAATCCAGTAGGCAACTAACTACAACGTCTATTGAAATATACACAATAGCCTTTTAGTATAATTGCTTGAAGAACTTTTTTTTTAGATGACTTATAGGTCTTGGTAGTGGTAAAGAACACTGAATAACAGTCTACACAGTGGACAGCAGAGATCGCAATTCGAATTGTTTTGATTTTTTATTGCAGAGTTTTTGTGATTTATGTTGTATTTTGTGAAGAAGAAGTGAAAAAAAGTATTCATGGATGACTGTGCTCACTACTGCCTTCAATTTACACTGCAGACAGCAGTGTTCACAATTCAGATCGAGTCGCTATTGTAGATGACGCAGTCCTGTAGGCAAAAGACAATGCTCCAGTACGCTCTGTCCGAACCATGCATACGCATCATCACGGGTCCGTACACGGTTTTTGTTGCTTCGCGTACGGCAAACAGGACAGCTCAAGTAAATGCCACGTGGCTGTGGGTCCTTGCTGACCGCTCTATGGCCTACACTGGAGACAGCAGTGTTTACAATGCAGAGGAGGCAGTCCTGTAGGCAACAGACATTGTTCCTAGTATGGCCCGCCCGCAGCACGCATCATCGCGGGCTGTGCACATGCTGAATGCTTTTGAAGTGGCTATCTGAGGGCACTAGACCTGATGGACCCTTTATGATACAATCTTTTTGTGTATTATTTCAGATCTACTGCCTGTATCTCAGTATACCACAAGTTATGGTTCTTTTACGATAGAATATTTTCTGTATTATTTCACATCTAGTGTCCCTACCTTACTGCAGCACAAACTATTGACCCTTTTATTATTAAACCTCTGTGTGTGATCCAATAATTACTGTTGTAGTTTATGCTAGCAGCAACCATTCCCTGAGGGCTGGTTTGCACTCACCCCACACGCATTCAGCACAGACGTCACTGGATATTTGACCCTGGTAATAAAAAGGAGTCGAGCGCATGAGCCCATACCCACTTCCACTATCTATCTGTGTCCATGTGTTCATTATATATGCATGATACTGTCCCTGGGCCGTACCACATTACATTGGGTTGTGGGCAGCGTATGCAACCATGTTACCTCTGGCAGTGGGGAAAACTTCTGTTATGTAGCTTTTAGATGCATGGCTATCACAGGTGGAAGGCTTCTTTACAGAGCATGAATATTTATGAAGATAATGGTGCATGTTATGTGTAGTGTCAGATATGTGTACATAGCAAAAAGTTTTTAAAAAAGCTCTCTAAGCAGAAGAGGAGCCTCTCATCAAACGCTGTAGAGAGAATGAGTAAAATGGGTGGGGTCCTCCAACTGTTACAATGGGAAATGTTACGAACCAATCAAATGCTTTTCTTTAAGGTCACATGTCAATCGCACCGAGCACGCAAGGAGGCCGCACCCAACGCGATTTTGAGAAAATATATGTACCATAATATAACTTTATTACAGTTAGAAATATATAAATGTTTAAAATATTTTAAATTATCGCTTGTTCTCATATACACTTTAAACTTGAGAAGGTGACCATACCGACCTCACTAGCGCTCTGCGCGCTGCTTTGCCTGCTGTACTGATTTTAATTATCCCGTTTTTGTATTTTATTTAAATCTTTATTTTGTCACTTTGACCTTGTTCTTATCTCAAGCGCCCCCCCTGGCCTCACCTCTTGCACCGTAAAACCCCCCCTGGGGACCATCAGCACCGCCTTCGGCGGGTCCGGGATCACGGGGCACCGGGGACGACTGTGAGCGCCATCTTAGATCGGGCTCGGGCACTCTCGCGCATTATCGCGAGATCTCGCCATGCAGAGACTATTTTAGGCAGTGAGAGACGGCAGGTCAGCCTGGAGAAGGTGACCATACCGACCTCACTAGCTCTCTGCGCGCTGCTTTGCCTGCTGTACTGATTTTAATTATCCCGTTTTTGTATTTTATTTAAATCTTTATTTTGTCACTTTGACCTTGTTCTTATCTCAAGCGCCCCCCCTGGCCTCACCTCTTGCACCGTAAAACCCCCCCTGGGGACCATCAGCACCGCCTTTGGCGGGTCCGGGATCACGGGGCACCGGGGACGACTGTGAGCGCCATCTTAGATCGGGCTCGGGCACTCTCGCGCATTATCGCGAGATCTCGCCCTGCAGAGACTATTTCAGCCCTCTGCCGGTCGCGCAGCGGTGACGCGCAGCGGGAGCGCCTTCACTGCGCCTGAGTCTCGCCAGAGTCCTGCCCGTCTGCGCCCGTCAGCGCTAAGGCAGGGCTAGGGCAGGATACTCAGGACGACTCAGGATGCCCTCCATCATGGACATACATCATCTACGCCAACAGGTGACATGCCGCTCCCATCATGCTGTGGACCCACGATGCGGCCCATATCAGTGTCCCAACTGCCCCTTCGTCCTCCCCACCCCAAAGCTTATAAAGTCTCTCACGCGTAACTCATGCGCGCCTAGGCCAGGAATAGTGGTGACTGACGGTGCGAGTCGCCCCTCTCTTAAAGTATTTCACCTGAATGTCAGATCGCTTGTCTGCCATTTTTTGGAAGTATTTACTTTATTAGAGGACGAGCAACCAGACGTCTTTTTCCTTACGGAGACATGGTTACATGACCAGGCTATGGCGTCCATTAATCTAGCCTTACCTCCAGGGTACACCATGTACACCTTACACCGTAATTCTAGAGGTGGTGGCATAGCAGCCGCTGTAAAATCTTGCTACCCTTGCGTCTGGCAGACTAGTTCAGTGGCAGCTTGTGAAAGTGCGCAATTTAGTATTACCATATCCCCCCACTTTACGCTGTCTGGACTACTTATTTACAGACCTCCTGGTCCTGACGGAGCTTTCCGTCTTAGTCTTCCTGAGGTCGTTGCGTCTCTAGCTTTGAAGACAGCCAATTTTACAATCATTGGTGACCTCAACCTTCATATGGATTCTCCACTCACCAGCACAGTGAGCACCTTACTAGCCGATCTGGAGGCCCTTAAAATTGTCCAGTTGGTCAACCAAGGGACTCACAGTGGTGGGCATATACTCGACCCCTTCCTCATGAACATTCCGAATGTTCTACTCAGCGCTCCCACACTCATGGCCTGGACCGACCATTTCTTAATACAGGGTTATATTTCTCTATCTTCTCCTGTGTTTGAACCCCATTCTTTAAGTGTTTTTAAACGCTCATGGAAGAAGCTTAAATTAAAGGAATTTCAGCAGTTCTTACTGACACACCGTCCTCTTCCTTCTACTGAAATCACCTGTAGCTATGATAGCTTTTGTGAGTGGCTTACGTCAGCACTTGACTCCTTTATACCTGCCAGGTGGACTAAAATTAGATCTAGTCCCTCGAGTCCTTGGTATACGGACTCGCTCAGAACACTTAAATCCGCCTGTAAAAAAGCGGAGCGTGCTTGGCGCAAAACGTATGACGTTGAGCTTAAAAAAGCCTACAGATCTTGTACGAGGTACTACCACCAGGCTATCTGCAAGGCCAGAGCTACTTATTATGCGATGGAAATTAAAAATAGCCCGAATCCTACCAAGATTATTTTCCACATCTGTAAGGAGTTAACTAGCAAACGGACCTCCACTTCTGTTAAGGCCACTTTGACTCAATGTGAAAAAATAGCCACTTTTTTTGTGGAGAAGGTTGAGGCAATCTACAGATCCTCTCCCCAAGACTCTCGGGCGCAGAACCCTTCTAGTATCAAGTTTAATACCGTTCCACAGCTTCTTTCTATTCATGGTCCTAATCTAGAGGAGTTCAAAAAATTAACCATGAAAGTCAGATCAGGTTCTCCTATGGACCCTTTGCGCCCTACTCTATTCCAAGAGCTCGAGGAGTGCTGTTACCCGGCTATCCTGGACCTTATTAACCTATCCTTTGAAACAGGAAGTGTACCAGTTAAATGGAAACAAGCAACTGTTGTCCCTATCCTGAAAAAACCCTCCCTGGACCCCTCCCTTTCCGAGAGCTACCGCCCTATTTCCCTTCTCCCTTGGATTTCCAAACTAGCGGAATCTCATGCCAATTGCGTTCTGTCTTCCCATTTGCTGGAAGCTAACATCCTCGACCCATCCCAAAATGGGTTTCGAGCGCACCATAGCACCGAGACCGCTCTCCTTGCGGTAGTGGAGCAAATTAGAAAGATACTTGACAGAGATCAAACGGTAGCGCTGATCCTACTGGATCTCAGCGCTGCCTTTGATACCGTCTCTCACTCTGTTCTCCTCCAGCGACTTTCTGAAGCCGGGGTTGGTCAGGTTGCTCTCGACTGGTTTCGGTCCTTTCTTACAGACCGATCCTTTCAGGTGTCCACGCCGCCTTTTGTTTCTGCCTCCCGTCCCATCTTGCAGGGTGTTCCTCAAGGGTCCGCTCTCAGCCCAACTATGTTCAATCTATATGTCCAGCCACTGGCTAAGGTAGCCCAGAGATACGGTCTCACCATGGTGTCTTACGCTGATGACACCCAGCTGGCGGTGGCACTCAATGGTGAGTCTGCAATGGACGCCGCTGCCTTCCAGATCGCTCTACGAGGAGTCGCGGGATGGATGTCGGACAACAAGCTACAGCCGAATGCCTCTAAAACCGAGGTCTTAATCTTTGGGAAAAACACCGACCTCTGGGGTAGCCAGTGGTGGCCTTCCGAGCTTGGTCCTGTTCCGGTGCCTGCTGCCGAGGTCAGAAACCTTGGGGTGTGGTTCGACAGCAAGCTGTCCTACATTCCCTATACCAAAAGATTGGCTGGGATCTGCTTTGGCACTCTGCAGTGTCTCAGACCAATCTTCAAATTTTTCAACCCTACTATCAGGCAAATCATAGTTCAAGCTATGGTCCTGAGTAGACTGGACTATGCCAGCTCGCTTCTACTAGGAGTCAACAAAGCGGAGCTTCTTCGCCTCCAGCGCATTCAAAACGCGGCAGCCAGGATGCTGGTTGGCCTGCCTAGATTTTGCTCTGCCCGCCAAACCATCCAAAACCTGCATTGGCTCCCGGTGGAGCAGAGGATTAAATTTAAGGCACTTTGCCTTACTTTTAAAATTCTAAAGCTGTCCTCTCCTCCCATCCTCGCCCAGATCATTTCCCCCTATCTCCCGAATAGAGCGCTTCGCTCTGCGGGGTTAAATTTGGCCATCGTCCCCCGCTTTAAAAGAGCTAGAATGGGTGGACGCTCCTTTTCGGTGCTAGCCGCCTCACTCTGGAACACCCTCCCCCCCTCACTCCGCTCCATCCCTAATCTTCTTCCTTTCAGGAAATGTTTGAAAACCTTCCTGTTCTCCACGGTTTAGGTCCTTCAGCTTCATTTGTGATCTGTATTTTCTCCGTCGTTATGTTGCACCATCTCCTCAGCGCCAGGACGCCACTTTGCTGCGGCATCTGTGCGCTTTACAAAAACAAATAACATAACATAACATAACTTATTTAGATATAGTTTTGAGACCAAATAAAAATGAGGGAATGGCCTACCCGGCGCGACACCATACGTCTATGACGTAACACAGGGCCTGGCAGCATGCACTCGTAGCATTTGCAACGCGCAGCGGGCGTGACCCCATAGGTACATGACGTAAGGTGCGGATTGGTACTGCGTACCCGTCGCATACCAAAGTAGCAGCTGGCGCGACCACATACGTATATGATGTTACGCGCGACGCGGTGCCACAAACCCGTCGGATACGAAATGCGCATCCTTTATAAGTTTAGGAATATGGCGGATAGAATTCGCGTGCTGGTGGAGCTTGGTACACTACCGGTACGGGACTTCAGTTTTCTCTCAAAAAAAAAAAAATACATAGATACTTGTTTTTTGAAGATATAAAACATTACATATTTTTTTTAATTAATTAAAAAAAGGATAATAGAGTTCCAAAATATTACAAAAAAAATAGAAAAAATACAGGTTTCATAAATATTAAAATATGAAATTAACATTTAAAAAACTTACAAAATTCACTGAAAAAACCATAGGTTTTACAGACGTTATAGTTAGGAATTAGCATTTAAAAAACCTTTGAAATTCACTGAAAAAATCATAGGTTTTACAGACGTTATAGTTAGGAATTAGCATTTAAAAAACCTTAGAAATTCACTGAAAAAACCAGAGGTTTCAGGGACGTTATAGTTAGTTGGACATTTGACTCATAAGACCAGAGAAATTCGCCCGTTATAGTTAGTTGAGCTAACTATAACTCGCGCGCCCGCAATGCACTGGTGATGACGTCACATATTACATCAAAGGATAAAATTGATCATTTGTGCAATTAAGGACCTAAATTTCATAAATATTTGATAGATGTATTTTGTGCGGCTTTTAGATCCTGTCACTTTACTATTCAAATAAAATTCTGATATAAATATCTTTAAATATTTTTAATGCTTTACTTTGACGCTGTCCCATAGGAATTCTTTATAAGCATGTATATAAATCCTCAGTCATATTTAGACCCCCAGGGTGTTTGAAATCTAACTCCAGAATGTATGTTGTTTCTAATCTACGTAAGGCCTTTTCTCTGTTGCCTCCCCTTTTATTGATGGGCACTGTATTGATTAGAAAATACTTCAGATGATTGGGATTGGAGTCATGTTTATCACCGAAATGTTGAGCCACTGGATACATTTGATCTTTGTTTTTTATGGCTCGTAAATGTTGCAATATTCTTTTGTGCCCCTGTAGTTTGGTACTTCCCACATACCTTAACCCACAGGGGCACTCCAGAACATATACCACATGATCGGTTTTGCATGTTAGAGCTTTTGTAATGGGTTTTTCCTCTTTGCTGAAAGGTGTAGTATATGATGATTTGGAAATTCCCTGTTGACAAGCCTTGCACGATTTACATTTCCAAAATCCTATTCTTTGAGCCAACCATGTTGATGGTGTTCTATCACTGGGATAATTCTGTACTAAATCATCCTTCATGGAGGGGGCTTTGCTATAAGTAATAGCTGGTCTAGTGGGCAACATATGGCCTATGATGGGATCATTAAGTATTATTGGCCAATTTCTACGTATGATTTGGTAGATTTCCTTATGTTGTCCATTAAATCCCATTATTAGTCTAAACTCTTTGTCCTCACCTTCCATTTCATCAGTGTTTGTCAATTGCTTTGTCCATGGTTTCTGTGTGTCATTAGATTTGAGTAAGTCTAACGTCGATAATTAGTGGCTCTTGGCTATGGCTGCATCTATACACTTGCTTGTGTAACCCCTCTCCAAAAATCTAGTTCTGCTTGCCTGTTATGCTAATGTCAGGTCTTCTTGATTACTGCAAATGCGTTTCAGTCTTATCATTTCCCCGTACGGGATACTTTGAATTAGATGTTGAGGGTGAGAACTAGTTGCCTGCAAAACTGAATTGCCCGCTGCGGGCTTTCTATGTACTCTAGTCTCAATTTGTCAATTTCTGATGTATATCTCTACATCTAAAACAAACACTGTACTGGGGCTAATAGTTGCAGTAAATTCCATGTTCAAGTCATTGTTATTTAAACTGCTAATAAAATTCTCTGCATCTGACATGGTCCCGTGCCAGATTATAAACAAATCATCAATAAACCTCAACCATGTTATGACATTGTATTTCAAAACTGACTCATGCTCTTTTTGTAAGACCAGCTCCTCCCACCAGCCCATGTGGAGACAGGCATAGCTGGGGGAGAAGCTGGCCCCCATAGCTACTCCACGCAGTTGTTGGAATATATATATATATATCCAATAAAGTGCACTCTCAGGAAGAAAGCAGGCAAAACACAAAGTAGTTGTCCAGGTTTATTCCACACAACATGTTTCGGCGAGAGCCTTGATCACGTGTAGAGGTGCACAGAAAGCAGACACTGATATAACGTATTGACATGTCAGCACAGTGTTGACTTAACTGTCTGATAATCATGCCTAGCTTGAAACTGTCTCTTAGGTATGCGCATTCGCGCTCACGAGGTATTTGGGAATTTCTCTGATCGCAACATTTGGAGACTTGAACATTTTACCTGTACATTGCACACTGTAACGCATTGCCTTGTTATTACAGTGTTGATTTAACACAGAAATTTGGATTTGAACTGTATATGCGCATTAGACGCACAACACTCCGGTATAAATTTGATTTGAAAGTATATTTCATGCCGATATTTTTTCACTGTTTCACCATTCCATGATGGCTGCCAAAGCCAGGTAGACAAAGTGAGGACATTGTCCTATATTTATGTCTATGTAGTGCTGGGTCGTGATAACTTTATCAGTGTCTGCTTTCTGTGCACCTCTACACGTGATCAAGGCTCTCGCCGAAACGCGTTGTGTGGAATAAACCTGGACAACTACTTTGTGTTTTGCCTGCTTCTTCCTGAGAGCGCACTTTATTGGATTTTGTTGTGGTAATTTAAGTGCCGGTACGCTCCGCCGGAGTGTGCGCCACCCTTCTTGGGTCCCAGTATCCTGGAAGGAGCTTCTTGTGACCTATATATATATACATATATATATACACACACACGCAAACACACATAGCTGGGATAAAAGGCTACGTGTAATAACGTTAGCTATGGTAGGACCTCTACCCTGCGCACCGCCCTCTTCCCCACCCTGTCTCCACTTCTGCTGGGAGCATGCAGCCAACATACACTGCACGAAAGGGAGGGCGGTGTCAGGGGAAACTAGAGCATATGTTTCTATTCTTCGTTGCAGGATAACTGAACCTTTGTCTCAAAAACTGGGACATGTATTTCAAATTAAGGAAAGCATTGGGACAGTCCTCTGAACACTGCGACTGTCTGGAAGAATACGGGATGTGTGGTGTTGCTACATTTTCTTGACTCTACGCCCCAGCAGACCTAGAGTTTGTAAGGCATATGTCAAACTCCCGTTTGTACGGCATAGAATTTATACCTCACAGCTACGGTCAATGTGCATTAAAAAAAATTATGTGATGCTGTGCGCAAAAAGGGCAGGGTGAGTGAGCTTAAAGTAGGAGCCAAAGGCATGGCTAAAAAAATAATATGCAACTTTTTTCGGTCTTTCACCTTCAGGTAACTACATATGAAATAGCGCACAGTTTAAATTAAAAATAAATTCACATTAAGTTAATCAGGGGGAATCCATTATCAAACATTATGAAACCTCTATTAGTTAATGCACTGAAGAGGTCTGCGTGTGTAACCAGACAGCCATAGATTTGAATCGAGGTTGGTGCTGTGGAGAATAGTGACTTGCGTATGCCATTATTTTAAACTTGCATTACACAGTATAAGATAGGCTGCTATTAAATGCTCAAAAGGTATAAGATAAAAAAAGTGCTTCCAAAATATAGGTTTTTGTAAAACCCATACTGTACATAAACACACACTTCACAGCTCAGCTGAACTCCTTTGCAGTACCACTCAAATAGAAAAAAATCTTTCTCATCACAAAGCTTCAAGTAATTCCATCAATTACAGCCAATAACAGCTCCCAAGCACCCTTTACATTTGCAGATTAACCAGTGTGCAGATTTACATTTCTTTTAAACAATCAGGCACCCTGGTGTGTAATTTATGCTGCGCGGGAGTGGCCAAGGCCCAGTGGCACACTCCGTTAAAACAAGACACACACACACACATACTGTGGTGCGGCGGGAAGACCCCATGCGGTTTCACCACGTTTTATTTCTATCCTCGGGACGAGCCCGCCCGGAGGAGTGTATGCTTTAGATACAATGTATTGGAGAGCCCGCATGGCTCCTTTTCTTTACCTAACAAACAAGTTACTTACCTTTGGTAAATATATATCTGTAAGAAACATTGGTTAGTTATAGATTCCTTACCTTAGAATTTCCCCCAGGCGTCAGAGTGGATCCGGAGTATTTTTTCATCAGCACTACCCCTGCGCGTCGAAAGGTGGCGTCGGTCGGCTCTGCGTTTGTTGTTGGCATTGTGGTCTCCAGGATGGTGTCGCAGTAGCTACTTAGACGCTGACATCCCACGCCAGAAGCAGCGAGCCATGCAAGACACTGACCGCTGGTGCACAAAACAAGGGCCCTGAAAGAGATTCCTTGACCCTAGAAGTCAGTTTGCAAAACGGGGAGGATGGATGGGGCGGTAAGAAATCTATAACTAACCTATGTTTCTTGCAGATTTATCGTTACTGAAGGTAAGTTACTTGTTCATCTGAAAGAAACAGTTAGTTAAAGATTCCTTACCTTAGAATAGATACCCCAACAATACCAACCCCGGAGGTGGGTCTGCGAACCAAGTTCACACCAGAAAGTCCTGGAGAACACAACGGCCAAAAAAGCCATCTCTCCGGACTTGGCTGTCCAGGCAGTAGTGTCTAGTGAACGTGTGCAGAGATGCCCACGTAGCTGCCTGACAGATGTCATTGAGGGGTACTCTGTCGCCCTGTTCGATTGGGCGTGCAGGTAAGAAGGTAAGAAGACGAAGAGGACAGTTATGAAGAGGCTCAAAGGGAGCGAACATAAGGTAAGTCAGAACCAAGTTCAGAGCATTACGAAGGGAATAGGAGGAAAAAGATGAGTAATGCCCTTGAGGAAGTGATTCACAACAGGGGACTTGAAAAAAGAAGGCTGATCAGGAAGCCTAAGAAAGGCTGAATGGCAGAGAGGTAGCCCATAAGAGTGCCCAGAACAGAGCCCTGCTGGGCCAAAGAAAGAAGGAACAAGAGAACCTCAGAAAGAGGGGCAGAAAGGGGATCCACAGCCTTTGCTGCGCACCATGCAACAAATTTGTTCCATCTACAGGCGTATACCATCTTAGTGGAGGGACGCCTGGCTGCCAAGATAACATCAGAGACTTCGGGAGGCAAGTCAAAGGACATCAACTGCCGCCGCTCAATCTCCACGCAAGGAGTTGGAGGCTGGACAGGTTCGGGTGGAGGACCGTCCCATGCTGCTGCGACAGATGATCCTCCTGAAGAGCAGACTGATCGGAGGATTGATGGCCATGTGTAGCAGCTCGGGATACCACACTCTTCATGCCCAATCCGGAGCCACAAGAATGACTTGGGCGCAGTCACAATTGATCTTCTTCGGCACCTGGGCAGAAGTGGTATAGGCGGAAAGGCGTATAGAAGACCGCAACTCCACTCGCAATGAAAAGCGTTGCCTAGCGAGTGCCGCCTTGGAAATTCAAACCAGCAGAATTGCTGACATTGCGTGTTCTCTTCGGTGGCGAATAGATCTAACCAAGGGTCTCCCCACTGCTGAAAGAGACCTTGCGCCACCTCCGAGAGAAGACGCAATTTGTGATCCATCATGCACCTGCATCTGGGTTCGTCCGCCCTGGCGTTCAGGGAACCTGCCAGGTGTTGAACCACCAGGGGTATGCCCAGATATTCCAGCCATGTCCAGATACAGAGAGCCTCTTGACATAGGGTCCACGACCCCACCCTGCCCTGTTTGTTGCATTACCACATGGCGGTGGTGTTGTCCGTGAACACCTGCACTACTCTTACCCGGACAGAGTGAAGGAATGCTTTTAGTGCAAGACGGATCGCCCAAAGCTCCAGAAGGTTGATGTGGAGCTCGGAGTCCGCCGGAGACCAGAGGCCTCTGATCTCCGCCTCCCCCATATGACCGCTCCATCCCAGAAGTGATGCATCGGTCACCACTGTGAACTCTGGTTGGGGAAGGGAGAGGGGCCTGCCGTCGACCCAATCCTGGTTCATTAGCCACCATTGCAATTGGTGTGCAGTGCCCTCCGAGATCCGGACGCAATCGGACAGTTTCCCCTGATGTTGAGCCCACTGGAACTTCAGGTCCCACTGCAGAGCCCATATACTACAGTAGAAAGCAGGAGGTCATCAGGCCCAGTAGCCTGAGGGTCATCCTGGCAAATACCCGGGATAGAGGCTGAATCATAGCCCGAATATTCCGGACTCGCCGTTCGGGGGGATGGACCTGAAACTGAGTCGTGTCCAGAACCGCACCAATGAAGAGGAGTTTCTGAGAGGGAGTCAGGTGCGACTTCGGCATGTTGATGGAGAACCCCAGCACGTGCAGGAGGTCGGCCGTAGTCTGGAGGTGGGAGACGACAGCCTGGGATGAGCCCGCCTTCAACAGCTAGTATCGAGATAGGGGAAGACTAGAACCCCTGATCTGCGCAGATGAGCCATGACCGCCGCCATCACTTTCGTGAACACCCGAAGGGCGCGGGTAAGGCCAAAGGGAAGCACAGTAAACTGAAAGTGCTCGTGGCCTACCTTCAACCGCAGGTAACGCCGGTGGGCCGGCAGGACGGGGATGTGAAAATATGCGTCCTGCAAGTCCAACGCTACCATCCAGTCTCCAGGGTCGAGGGCAGATAGGACCTGAGCTAGCGTCAACCTTTTGAACTTCTCCTTCCAGAGGAAGCGGTTTACGTTCCTGAGATCCAAGATAGGACGCAGGCCTTTGTCCTTCTTGGGCACCAGAAAGTAGTGGGAATAACAACCACGACCTACTTCTGGGACAGGAACTCGCTCGATGGCTCCCTTGGCCAAGAGTACGGAAACTTCCTGTTAGAGAAGGGCCAGATGATACTCCGACATGCGATGGTACTGAGGTGGCATGGATGGAGGGGTAGTATCGAGGGGAGGGAGTAGCCCCTACGGACTATTTGCAAAACCCACCTGTCCGACGTGATGGTGCGCCAGTGGGGGAGGTGATGGCGAATCCTGCCACCCACTGGCGATTGGTGGCCCTGTAAGGTCGGACTAGGAAGGTTTGGAGGTTGCTGCGGGGGGCTGTGGCGGACTGGCCCGCCCGGTGGCCCCCAGAACCATGGTGGTGGTTCCCACGTCCCCGGCTGTGCAGGGACTGAACAGCCTGCGCTGGCCTGTGGCTCTGGGCAGGACGTGGCGGGGCACCCCTTCAGTAGCCACGAAAGTGGCGAAAAGCAGACTGAGCAGGGCGGCTGGTGGAGAGACCCAAGGACCTGGCCGTAGCCCAAGAGTCCTTAAAGCGCTCCAGTGGTTTGTGTGCCTTGTCGCCGAATAGGCGACGGCCATCAAAGGGCATGTCCATAAGAATGGACTGGACATCCCGGAAAAACCAGTCCACCTCAACCAGGCGTAGTGTCGAAGGGAAACCGACGTGGAAATCCTCCTGCCTAGTGAGTCGGTGGTATCTAGCCCACAGCGGATGGTAAACTTTGCTGCGTTTCTCCCTTCGGCAACTGCAAGGTAGAGTATGGCCTGGGCCTCCTACGGGCACTGGGGCAGCACTTGCGCCACCGTATCCCACACGGAGTGGGTGTAACGGCCCAACAGACATGCAGTGTTTGCCGACCGCGGTCCCAAGCTAGAGAAAGAAAACATCTTCTTCCCAAGATGGTCCAGGTTTTTGGATTCCCTATCAGGTGGTGCGTTAGGGAAAGTGCCTTTCGGAGTTGGAGGCTTGGCCCACCAAGCTCTCAGGGGTGGGGTGTTGGGAGAGGGAAGTGGAGTCGCCCGGGGCCTGGCGGTGGCATCGGGCAATCATCCTATCCACAGGAGCCCCTGTGTTGGGCCTGGTCCAAGTACCCAAAAGGATGTCAGTGACGGCTTCATTAAACGGTAGCAGGGGCTCCGAAGAGTTCGCTGCCGACTGAAGCTCCTCCAGCAGGAGTTTAGTCCTGACTGCCACTGTAGGTAGCTCGAGGTGGAGAGCCTCGGCCGCCCTAAGCAACACCACGGCGTAAGACGCTCCCTCCTCCGGTAAGAGGAGACAACATGCCAAGATCTGGTGATGTATCCAGACCATTGGCTTCCCCCAGTTCCTCTCTCCAGTCCGGTTCATAACCGAACTGGTCGGTTAAAGGGTCTCCGGACCCCTCCCAGTCTTCCTCACCCTCCTCTGGCTGCCAATCAGGTCTAAAAGAGCCAGGGTAGAACAAGGGCACAAAAGTACCCGTCGGCACTGGATCCGGCGTCGGTCGACGCTGGTCCAGCTCTGTGTCTACTTCGAGGTAGAGGCTGGGGTCGATGCCGGCTGGGGACACAAACGACATCGGCTGCGGATGTGGTGCTGGTGGATTTGGCGCCGGGGGAGGTGTTATCAGGTCGACCAACGCCGATCCGGATCCAGGCTTGGATCCAAGGGGACCCTGCGGTGCCGGGGCCGGAGCCGCCGGTGTCGAAGCCTCAGGGCCCCCAGCCGAGTCTGCGGGGCCAGAAGGCGCGCTGACGGAGTCTGACTGCCCAAAGATGGCATGCATCGCTTCATAAAATTGGCAAAGCTGAGCAGGGGTCGCCCCGGGTCCTGGGAAGGGAGGGTAACTCAGTGTCGACCCTTCGGGCTTAGCAGGCGGAGCTGCTGGAGGGGCACAACCCACATCCCTCGTCGCATCGGCCGACCAACAGGGAGAAGTCAAAGAGCGACGATACTTCTTCGACCTCTTCTTGTGCTTCGACTTACCTGAGGAGTGCGAAGACTTGGAAGAAGACTGGTGGTGGTAGCTCTGCAACCGGTCCCTCGACCTCCCACGCGACTGGGACTTCGAACGGCATGGAGCCGACTGCTGGGCCTCGAGAAGCTTTCGGGACCGCTTCCGCAAAGACTTCGGATTCATGGTCCGGCAGTCGGAGTACGACTTGGGATCGTGGTCGTGCTCCAGGTAGAAGAAGCACATGCTGTGCGGATCCGTGACCGAAATCAGTCGGCTACAGGAGCCGCAGGCCTTGAAACCGGGCATCCCTCATGCACTCAGATTCGAAGAATCAAAAACGGTGTTGACAAAAGTCGACAAAAAGTCAGTCAAAAAGTGACTGGAGGTACCACTCTCACCAGATCTGCGCTGGCTGGCGCGGAAAAAGAAAGAACTGATGTCAGCACGCGAGGGCGGCATCTAAGTAGCTACCGCGACGTCATCATGGTGACCACAATGCCAATGACGAACGCGGAGCCGACCGACGCCACCTTTCGACGAGCAGGGGTACTGCTGACAAAACAATTCTCCGGATCCAGTCTGACACCTGGGGGTAATTCTAAGGTAAGAAATCTATAACTAACTGTTTCTTTCAGATATTAACATACTTATTACGGAGTTAGGGTGAAACACACACAAAGTCTTTGAATAGCTGGATGGGCGCAGGGTTCGGCCAGAGACCATACCTCTGGATCCGTGAGCTGGAACTGGTCCCTGCTTTGGCCAGGTCATGTGTCGTCAACATGTCTGGCACGTGCAGATGGGAATCATCTTGGGCTTCCGCAGCCGCGCCAGCCTGGGCCTCTTCAGAGTCCCGATCAGGAGTAGATTGTGACTGTGGACTTCCACACAGCGGATCTCCCGTTTCTTTCCATATGTTGAGTTCATCCATATCATTGCAAGGTTCTGGCACCTTTTTGAACCACAACACATTTCTTGTAACCACTTGCTGTCCTTTTCTCATGGAGATCATGGTCCCCCGGGCATGGGTGACTCTCCAAACCTCCGGCTCATACAGTGTCCGAAACCTCCAGCCGGGATGTCAATCAATCAGGGAATTGTAAGCACGCTGCTCACCAGTGAGGGTCTCAAGACGCTGAGTCTCTGACTACCACATAATCTCCCACCTTTAGGGAGGGTGTTTTGGCACCTCTGGCGAGACTTGCCTTCTTCTTTGTCATTTTTCTGGGCTTGTACCGCTGCGTTATCTCTCTCAGGGGGCCTCCAGACAGGGTCTGTTGGGATGCTGTCTCGCGGGGCTCTCCTGAAGAGCAGGTGAGATGGTGCGCAGTGCCTGGTACTATGGGGGGTCTGCGATATGCGTCAAGCAACTGGTGCAAAGCTCTTTCAGCGTCTTCTCCCTGACCCACGGCAATGCGTAGCACCCGATTGAGTGTTTGCATGAAGCGCTCAATCTCCCCATTCGCCTGAGGCCACTGTGGTGTAATCTTCTGGTGCCAAACAGCTTTCATCTCCAGATATTCTTGGAATTCTCGCCCTTGAAAGAGGGGCCCATTGTCTGATCATATTTAATCACGGAGGCCCAGGAGTGCAAATGTTTTGTCGAGGGCCACTTGGACTTGGGAAATGCGGTGGATGTGACCACCTCCACCACTGGACATTTTGAGTATGAATCCATCGGCCGTCAGGAAAACTACCAAAGTCAATGCAGACCCTGGACCAGGGTATTTCGCGGGACTCTTCCCTGATTTCCGGCGCCGGGGCAGGGTCACCTCCTGTTATGGTGCACGAGTGGCAGTTTCTGGCCTTCTCTTCTACAGCGGTATCCATGCCGGGGAACCATACATTGCACCGCAGGTGTGCCTTTGTTTTTGCCATTCCCTGGTGCCCGACGTGTGCCAGATTGACGACTCGGTCTTGCAGCCTCTTTGGGACCACGAGGACATGGCCTCGCAGCACTATGCTGTGCTCCCCCTCTCTGAGTTTACTGCTGTCGCGTTAGATGGTCTTCTGCATTGAGGGCCTGCGCTTAGTCCAGGAAGTGGGTCCAGCCTCTGGTGAGCAAGGCTTCCTTGACTATCACCAGCGTTTCATCCATGGTGGTGGCCAGACCAATCTCTTCGGGTGTCACAGCCTTAGGGCATGCTTCCCGAGGGATCATCCTGACCAAAGCTTCAGTGTGTTCCTCATCACGGAGAGCACACTGTGTGACTGTCGCCTCCGGGTGCCTTGAGAGATAATCTGCTAGACTGTGTGTTCCAGGGTAGAATATGACTTTGAACCTGTATGCTTGCAGCTGCACCGCCCAGCTCTCTATCCTGGAGGGTGCCAGTCTCGAAGTTCCTGTGAATAGGGGGATCAACGGCTTGTGGTCCGTCACCACTTGGAATTCCTGTCCATCGAGATACAGATGAAAATGCTGGCACGCTCACTTTATGGCCAGGGCCTTTCTCTCAATCTGGGCGTATCTTGTCTCCATGTCCAACAGGGCACGGCTTGCGTACTTAACAGGTACCCAAGCTTCTCGGCCACTCTCTTGGAGGAGGACCGCTCCCAGTCCAACAGGGCTTGCATCTACCACCAACTCGGTGCGCCTTCCTGGGTGAAAGTAGGCCATGACTGTTTTATCTATTAAGGCCATCTTGATGGCGTGAAATGCGGTGTTAGCTTCGGCGGTCCATTCCCAAGTGTGCCCACTGAGTGTAAGGGCGCGTAGGAGTGCAGACAGCGAGGCCAGATTTGGTATGAATCTGCCACAGTAGGTGGCCATCCCTAAAAAACTGCAGACTTCCGTGGTCGAGGTAGGGGTCTGAGCTGACCGGATGGCGGTCGCCTTCTTGGGATCCACTCTTAAACCTTCTCTTGAGAAGGTGTACCCAAAAAATTCAATGGACTCCTGGTAGAAAGAACACTTGGCCTTATGAAGCGTTGGACCTCTGTCTGCTAGACGTTGTAGGGTGGCTTGTACGTGTGCATGGTGGTCCTCCAGTGTGTGTGAAAACACCAGGATGTCATTGTTCAGATTGATGACACCTTGCAGGCCGGACAGGGTCTCCCGGATGGCGTTTTGGAAGACCTCTGCCGCTCAGCCTCTTGTACCTTCGGAGCCCCATGTGGGTGGAGAACGTGGTGATATAGCGGGTCTCCGACTCGAGCTCCAGTTGATGGTAGCCGGCATTCAGGTTGAGCTTCGAGAACCACATGGCCCCATTGAGATCCACCACTATGTCGTTCATTGTGGGTGTCAGAGGCCACTCTCTCTTGGCGGCCTAGTTGGGGAGGCGCATGTCGACACAGAGCCTGATGGCACCAGGCTGTTTTGGCTTTGGCGCGACGACTAGCGGTGACACCCACGGGGTCGTTCCGACATCTTCTCGATTACATCTAGGTCTTCTAGCTTCTTTAGTTCAGCTTCTACCTGCGGACGCAGGTGGAATGGCACTCTCCGATGCCTCAGCGTGGTCGGACTGATGGACGGATCGATATGCAGTTTGAACTGCTTGCCTTTTAGTTTTCCCAACCCCTCAAACAGTTCTGGAAATTTGTGCAGTATGGCTTTGGCATATGAGTCATGCAGCTGATTCGCAAAGAAGACTAGGCCTAGATCTTCTGCAGTGTGGCAGCTGAGTAAGGTCCCCTTTTTCCATTCCGTGATGTGGAAACTGGCTTTCATTTCGTGCTTGTCGCTGGTAACTTCAGTTTCGATCACCCCTCTTAGGGGGAGGTGGTGCGTTCCACCATACGTGTATATTTTCGCTTTCGTGGGAGCGAGTTGGGGGCGTGGAGATAGTCGCTCGTATTGTTCTGTGTCCATGACATTCACGGATGCCTTGGTATCGATCAGTGCCTGGACGGTGGATCCTGCCACCTTGACGGAGCTCTTGGGGGGAGTTCTTTTGTGTTTGTCTGAGAGGCTTACGAAGGATATGACGAACATGTCATCGTCTTCTTCCAGGCTGAACTGACGCCCTTGTGATGAACCCTCCTCTTGGACATGGGAGTCGTCAATAAGACAGCTGTCATATTTGTGGCATTGTCCCACGTTGTTTTGTGAAATCTGGCCGGGACCTCCTGCTTCGGCACACTTTTGCAAAATGATTTGGCAACCCCCAGCGGGAGCAGGTCTTTCCTTTAGCAAAGCGCGGGCCGGCTAGGGGATGGTCTACTCCGCAGTTTCCGCATGCTCCACCTGTCTGAGTGAGTCTTTGTGGCGGTGCGCATTGGATTCGGACTCTGTTGGATTGCTTCGACCCTTTCTCCTTTGATGTGAGTGTACTTGGGGGCATGGTACATCGCAGCGCTTCTGTTCAGGGTAATCTCCATCTTCTATGCTTGGGTGTCCGACAGCTTGTGGGACCGAGCGAGAATCAGGATATCCCTGGTTGACGAAGAATCAGCTTCCGGAGCAGTACTGAGCGGCACCCTTGGATCACCTGGGCCCGTATTTCTTCCCTCTGGTCGGCGAACGTGCATGTGCTTGCCAGCCGCCTTAACCGTGCGTAGAACATGTCCACTGATTCAGTGTCGGACTGCTTTGCATGTCGTAATTTGAATTGCTCAAAATTGGGGTTGAGCTGGTGGTAGAAGTGTCTATTTAGTGCTGTGACTGCAGCTTCATAGTCATCGCCGTACCCCGTGTTTGCGAGTGTTTCAAATAAGTCATATATCTCTCCACCCCCGTAGTATATTTGCAGTGAGCTCTTCACTGATCTATCCGTCTCCCTCGTACCTTTGAAGTAATGGTTGAGGCGGTCTACCCACGCTTTCAAGCGTGGGGCCGCCGTTGCGGGGTCAGCGAATTCGGGGTTAACAGGGATACTGCTGCATGGTTGCATACTTGAGGTGGCGCTGCAGCTATAGCTTGATTGTTCACGGTGCCTGCTTACGGTGGGGTGCTCAAGTTTGCGTGACCTGATGGGTTTAGGCCGCCGTCTAGGAGTGTACCTTTGTTATGCCTCTTACAGGGTCAGTGTAATTTCGATTCTCAGCTCTCCCTTTTCTTGTGTCTTTGCTCTGTATGCTCCCTGTTGTGCTTATTTTGCCAGCATAATTCCTTATGGTAACTATTCCTTGTTAATTGCTCCTTGTTTGCAGCTTTCTTCCTGTCTGGAGTCTTCTTTATTTTTCTTTGAGTAGGTCCTGTAGGGGGTGATGCAAAGTCCCGGTCCCCCCTATGCAGCGCATTGTTGCCCTGCGCGTGGTCCCAGCACGCTCACCTGCGGTGTTGGTCGTGTGGCCTCGTCCGGCCAGTGGACGCATGTGAGGCGGGGCCAAAGCAGGGCCTTGATGAGTGCGCTGCCGTCAGATCTCCGGCGCAAAACGCGTCACCCTGGCTCAACGACCACGAGCGGATGGATGTTTCCGGGCAGGCCAGGCCTTGCCTTGATTCTCGAGGGGCAGCGGAGGGGGCACACCCTCGTCAGGAGCAATGGAGCCCGAGATGCGGAGGCCAATCGGGCGTGCTGTTGTGTGGTGAGCTGGAACACGTGGGGGAGCCTCCTTGCGCTGGGCAGGTAAACTGTCGAGGCGCGGGTTCACTACTGGCCTCATAGCCAATGTGCAATTTCTGCTGCGCGGGAGTGACCAAGGCCTAGTGGCACGCTCCGTTAAAACAAGACGCACACATGCACATACTGTGGTGCGGCGGGAAGACCTCGAACGGTCTCACCGCGTTTTATTTATATCCTCAGGACCAGCCCGCCCCGAGGAATGCATGCTTTGGATACAATGTATTGGAGAGCCAGGATGGCTCTCTACACCTGGCAAGAAGGTGTGTGCTAATCCCTTGGTTTCCCAAAAGAGAAGACTCCCTGCCTTGCATTCCAGCTCTAGGATGTTTCTTCACAAAACGTAGGGGAGCTGTTTTTTCTTATATTTAAAGAGTATGGGCACGTCATGCCCCTCCAATCCCGCCCACTTTGACCACTGCCTCACAGGCAGTTATAGGTGTATGGGGACCCTGTTGTAAGGGTCCACATACACCTGCCCAGTTCACACGCTAGTATTAAGCACTCCAGAAGTAAAAAAAAAAAGAATCTATATCTATCAACAATAATAGTCTCCGACCTGACCGGATTCCCTTGCTGCTAACTCATAAGTGCCACAAGCTACCCATTTTTGGGGGGGGGGGAAGTACTTTAATACCTGGTACATACCAGTCTCACAGAGATCCGCGGGATGGGTGGGTAAGCAGTACTACTGCATGTTTTCCCCTGTTCTGCAATGCATAAACTTTAAATAGTTTGCCCACACAAAATGCAGCCGGGTTCAAACTGGTAACATTTGTGTAAGAAGTCCAAAATTACTGCACTAGTTAAAATTCATAATTCGCCCTGGCCTCCCCTTTGTGCCCGAATTGAGGTTTAAGCTAAATGCGTAGCACTGGTTCAGACGCTCCTGTTTTTTTCTTTTGAAAAAGCTATTTTTTCCCATACACAATTCTGGCCATTTATATTTCTATTCTCCCAGCCTCCACAATAGAGACCAGCCTGTTTCCATCTATCTGCCTGTTTCCCCTCACACCCGCCTCCGCTTTCCATTATATGTCACCTTATTTGCCTGGTAATTGTTTTCAATTTTGTTGCTGCTGAACAGCTAAATGGAGGTAATGAATTCTACGAACAGTTTGCAGCCTTGACCTACATGAACGCGGAGTACTGGAGAGCCACCAACTGCTCGCAGGCGCCACCCAGAAACTTCCAGAAGCCCTGGAGTCCTTCGTTTCTTTCCAGGGAGCCCGAGGGACGCAGCGACGCGCGCCACGTTCTGCGCTCAGTTACCTGTTGCTATAGTGCACTGGTGTCCACTGAATATTCAGAATATACAGAACCATGTCAACTTATCAAGATAACCAATTAGATAGATTTACAAATAAGGAATCTAAATTGATCGAATTTGCATTATAAGTGGTTATCCCGAAATACCACATCGATCCAGGGCATATCCGTTGTGCTTTTGATCGTTGATGAACCAGAATTGAATAATTGATACCGTTTAACTGGGTCAAAGGGGGAGTGTTATCATGTGCACGGCACTCAGCCTGGAAGGGGGGGGGGGGGGGGGTCGCTGGACCTTGCAAGGTATTGGACCCTGCGCCACCTGTACGTATAAGCAGTGTTTTAAATGGCAACGCAGAAGTGGTGATACACTAATAAGAGTACCTACTTGCTGCTGAGAAGTGCAGGTGCTTCCCCATTGAATGTATTGCAATGGTGTTCAGAAGTGCAAATACTCTTCCTTTCAAATTAAAGAAGCGCAGATTCTCAGTACCGAACAGTAAAGTGCATAATTTGAGCCAGAGGTTTCTGGTGCTCAGCACTTAATCATCAACACCGATGCAGTTAAGGACACATTCATTTATAGCAGGCACGGGGAGATTAAGTGATTTGCCCTGAATCACAGGATGTTGAGTCGACGCCGAAACTCAAGCCTGGTTCCCCAGCCCTGAAAAAAGCAGCTCTGGCCATTACGCCACATTCTCTCCCCACTTTCATGGTTAGTAGTTGGTTGTGTTTTAGGCGGCGCTAACAGGAGAAACGGGCTTGCGCAAGCTTACTCTTGACGAGAGCCCCAGCACTTATTTTTTTACAAATTAATCACTGGACATCACCTCCCCATTTAAAACACTGCTTGTAATACTAAGTGGGTGGAGAGCAGTATCGAAGCCTGCGAATTGCATGTGAAGGAAAGTCTGGACATTTATCAATAGGACAGTTTCTCTAAAAAACCTGTGGGGCTGGGGCACACACACACGCCATGCTCTCGAACCAGCCAACAAATCTACTGATTTAATTTCATACCAGTCCAAGCCTGCTGAAGTGACTGATATCTACTTAGAGCTGATTTATTACGAGAGACTCTCCCTGCCTCTGTGTTGTGCAGACACTCTACACTAGGCTCTGGTGTTGAGAGTGGATGCTAATGAGAAGTTCCTTGCATTTGCAGTGTGCGGCAGACACATCACAGCTAGACAGTGGCTAATCAATGCCACCGCTACAACACACCCCACATATTACAACCTCATCTGACAGGAGACTCAGAAGGTGCTAGATGATTTCATCCAACATTTGTGCAAATAAGTTAGTAAGATATGACATCAATGCAGACATCCTGTGCCAGAAAATGCCATCAAGGTTGGATGCGGTTGGTAGCAAATGGGCTGCCAGGTTTTCTCCTAACTGATGACCCCTTTCTGCACAATGTGGCATCTGGCAATCTTAGAATGCACCATTCTGCCTACTCCCAACATAGCTGGACCCCTCTTTTGACTTTCATAGCTCCCTAGCCGAACCCGGAGGTGTGGCTACCAAGGGGGCTACACTCCCCCTGGAAAACAGGTTTAGCAATTGGTTTCCCCTCTCCTGTCCCTAGTGCCAGCCCGTCTACATAAACAAACCTCTCCTGAGTGTTCCCCTTTAACCAGCCAGACAAGACACCTAAGCTTAGCCTCACTCTCACTCGCACAAATCCCCTGCATTCACAAGAGCAGAACAAGAGGTCGCTAGTTCCCATACATCCCACCAAAAACATGGAATGGCCACCCACAACACATCAGAACCTCCTCCTCAGTTCTTGACTTCCAGAAGTAGCTGAAGACCTGTCTCTTCGAATTACTCTGAGAGGATACTCACCTACAGACAAGCTCAAGTGCCTGGATACCCTCACAGGTGATTAGTGGGCTATATAAATAGACATAACATAACAGGTAATAATCATCAATGATACAAGGTCGATTGACGTATTCAATGTTTAATTTCCACCAGGCATCCTGAAGAAATATTTATTCATCGCCAATGAAATGGTGACGTATATATCACTACTATGCGAAATTAGGTTTTTGAGCTGGAGCACCCACATAGGAAAAATGTTAGACCTCACTCTATGAGGTCTAACATTTTTCCTATGTGGGTGAACATGGTGGCCACTAGCTAGACGCTAGCGGCCATAGGCCGCAGTCCGGAGGATTCTCTAATGCTGGAGGGCGTGTGAGCGAGAGTGTGTGAGCGGAAGCACGAAGCGGAATACAGCAGGCACTTACCGGCAGTAATTGAGGCTCCAGGGTGCTGGGCAATGCTTACGGAGCTCAGGTGTGTGTCAGGAAGACGCCGGGGAGCACAGCGCGGAGCACAGCTGACGCGCTGGGGAGAGGCAGCAGGGAGCCTCTGGTGGATCTGGTGGGCTGGAATTGGGGGCAGAGGCAGAACAAGCAGGGTTTGCCTGCATCAGGTGGAGGAGGTGGGGGCTGAGAGGAGAGGCTCGATCAGAGCTGAGGAGCAGACGTGTGGTTCAAGAGAGAGGGGAGGAAGTCCCCTGCATATGGAGACAGAGACCCTCAAGGAAGATGAGGCCCCCACCAGGTACACGCTGAGGACCAGAAATATCAGAGGTAAGGCGAGTTTTCTCCCCATTTCACCAGACGCTCTGCCTGATTTACCACAAGGGCTGAAGACTGTAATTAAGGCGAAAAGAGGGCGACAAAGGGTGTCCTCGCAAAGCAGAGGGACTGGGGGGACCGTGAAGAAAACCAGTGAGGGAAGGAATATAAAGAAATCCTGCCTCCAAACTGCGAGAGTAAAAGTGACTCCTTCACTTAAATCTTTTTTTCGTGTACTGCCAAGTATGCAGAAGGATAATGCAGTAAGTGCAAGTCCTAGCCCTGAAGAGTGCAGTTGTGAAGATACAATGGTGCGTGATAGTAATTTGGGGAAAGTCAATAATATTGAAGTCACTGCGGGAAAGGGCCCTTCGAGCGTTGTGAGTAACTCGAGCACTTTAGGAGGGAAGAGTAGGTCCCCGCAGCGGGATATAATAACAATCCCAATCAGCAACAAATATTCAGTTTTAACAGCAGCTGAGGAGCCGGAAGCACTTCCACCATTACAATCACCAGCACCAGAATTGAATGGGGATAACCAGAACTGTACAATTAGCCCAGAAGGAAGAGCATCAGAGACAGCGATTTCATTGGCTAGTATCTTATTGGAGCTGAAGAAGGATATCAAAGAGCGTTTTGAGGTATCAGAGGCTAACCAATTAGGTATACAAGCATCTTGCTCTGTACTAGCTCAGAAGCTCGACGAGGTTACGACTCGTACAAAAATTCTGGAGGAAGAAGTTAGTGCTGTTAAACAGGATGTTGTGAAAAAAACAACTGAGATCTCTACTCTGGGGAAACAAAATCAAATGTTAAGAGATGATATAGAGAAAATTGAGAATCATTCTCGCAGGAATAATATAAGACTCTTAAATATTCCGGAAAACGAAGAAGGGGTAGACGTGAAGACGTTTATAATCGCCCTTCTTCGGAAAACAAATTTGAAGGATAAGGCGGAGATAAATCTTGAGAGTGAAATACAGAGGGTGCACAGAGAGCCGTTTCGACGTAACCCACAGAGAACCAAGCCCAGAAAGATGTTGGTAAATTTCCTTTCCTATAACATCAAGGAGGAGATACTTAGTAGTGCCTTAAAAATGGCCCATACCTAGTTAATGGCTACTCCCTTCTGACTAGGTCTGATGTATGCAAGGTCACAGAACAAAAGCAGTGGGAGCTAGGCGGAAAGACGGAAGAGCTTAGATGGCTGGGAGCGAAAGTGCAGTTAAATTTTCCCGCTATGCTCCGTATAATGTGGAATAATAAAATGTATAACTACCGCTCAGTGGAGGATGTGGCAGCATTAATAAGAAGAATGAGCAATGAGATGCGTCAAAGTAAAAAAAAAAAAAATAGCTCTCTCGCTCTCCAGCATCCTAGCAATGTATAAATAAGTAGTGCGTTAATTCCTCCGGATGGTACGCCTATAGGCATTATTATGCCTAGTAACGTAGGGAGGGTTCCTCGGGGGGGGGGCACAGTAGTGGAGGGGGGGCTGGTGGGGGAGCAAGGGTGGGGAGCAATGGGAAAAAAACAAAAAAACTAAGTTCTCAACACCTTCTATGCAGGAATGTCTTTTCAGTACAGGACTGAAACCAGGAAGAGAACCTATTAAGAAAGATGACTTCGATTAACATCCCGAGTATTAAAATTCTTACTTGGAATGTGAATGGCATGAGGTCCAAACCTAGGCAGAGGAGAATACTTGAGTATCTAAAAAAATAGCCAGGCACAGGTAATATTGCTACAAGAAACGCACCTCATGGCAAATGAGAGTAAGGAGTTGTTCGGGAGATATGGCTGGCTATAAAATTTTGTTGCCTCAGATCAATTATTTTGCTGCAAGGGAGTGGCTATTCTGATTAAAAGCGGCTGTGGAATAGAAATTAAAGAGTCAAGCACAGATAGTTCAGGTAGGTGGGCGTCAGCCTGGGTACGGTGGGCTGACACGGATTTCTTATGTATCGGATATTATGGTCCTAATGAGGATAACCCTCAATACATTGTTGACTTAGAATTGAGGATGGCAGCAATTTCAGTACCCGTAATTGTAGGTGGCGATTTCAATGTTCTGTTAGACCCCGTGTTAGATCGGTCTACAAGAAGAGAGAGCATATATGTCCCTAGAATGAGGAACGCTCTAAAAAGCATGATATCCGATTTCAACTTAGTTGATGTATGGAGGCATTTGATGGGTAAGACAAGGGGTTATACGTACCATAACAAAAAACATCACCACTTTTCAAGACTTGATAATTTTCTAGTTGATAGATCCTTTTCAGCAAATATTAAGAGGATTAAGCATCTCCCTGCTCATATATCAGATCACTCACCAGTAATGGTAACTATACAAGCTCTGAGGCCACAACCACCTAAGAGATGTACTTTAAGACGTGCATTGCTCTTAGAAGAGGGGGTGGAGATAGCTTTGAAGGAAGCAGCGACTGAATACTTTGTTAATAACCAAGATACTGCCCCCTTGGATATTGTTTGGGATGCCTTCAAGGCATATATCAGAGGAATTCTAAAAAGCCTAAACTCATTAGAAAATTGGAAAGCACGTATAGAACTAGAGAACATTGAAAAGGAGATTGGTATCCTAGAGGAGGCTTTACATTCCATGAGTTCAGAGGAAGGAAAAGCGAGGACAGAAGAGAGGTTGCATGAGGCACAATTGGAATTTAAAATTAAAATAGAGCAAAAGTGTAAAGCTAGATGGCAAGCAGCGAATATAAAATAATTTGAATATGGTGAAAAAGCAGGAGCCCTGCTTGCCTGGAAAGCGAGAGTGGAAAGGTCAAGGAATGATATAAAAGAGCTAAAAAGTGAAACAGGAGAAAAGCTGGATAGTTGGGATTCTATGCAGGAGCACAAAGTTACAATATTTTCATAGCTATATACGGAAAATATCACTGCTGACCTTACAAAGACCAGATGTTGGCTTAGTTCACTCGATCTTCCGTCACTGAGTGAAGAGGGAAAAGATATTCTAGAAGCCCCAATCACAAAAGAAGAGATAAAAGGAGCAATAAAAAAGTCCAAAAACGGGAAGGCGGCAGGGCTCGATGTTCTCCCGGCAGAAGTATACAAAAATATAGATGCTGTTTAATTTGATACATAGAGGGGAAGTGCAGGCTCCAGAATCATGGCGTGAAGCCTCTGTAGTTTTAATTTTGAAACCGGCTAAGGACCCCGCTAAAGCAGAATCATATAGGCCAATCTCCCTGCTAAACACTGACTATAAGATCTTTGTCAGCATTTTGGCAGGGAGACTATCTAGAGTAATTCCTCAATTAATACATGAGGATCGTAAGGGGTTTATCCCTGGAAGGCAAATGTGTGAGCTAACCCAACAACTAATAGGATGTATTGATATAGTGACAGAAAGATCTGTCCCCTTGGCGGTGGTCACACTGGACGCCGCTAAGGCGTTTGATCGAGTTTGTTGGGAGTATTTATGGGTAGTTCTAGAGCATATGGGGTTTGGGCCTCACTTTATAATCACATTAAAAACACCATATAACAGCTCTACAGCTAGGATTCTCTTAAATGGAGCCCTTACTAAGAGTTTTAAGATCACGATAGGGACACGACAGGGCTGTCCAATCTCACCCCTGTTATTCAACTTATATATCGAGCCATTTGCTCAGGCGCTCCGTCAAGACAACCAGGTGAAGGCCTTCCGTATAGGAATGTTCGAAAAAGAAATCTCATTATACGCGGATGATCTAATTATATATACATCAGACCCGGTTATAACGATTCCAAGGGTAGAGCAACTGGCGGATGATTATGGGGCCCTGTCTGGGTACTTGGTAAACAAAGCAAAAACTGGGATTATGTGCTGGAACATCTCGGATTGGAGACGAAGTGTACAGAGAGAGATTAGATATTTAGGTATCAACATTCTCAATGCCGTGCAGGATGTCCCACAGCATAATCTGGAAAGAGTTACAAAGGAAATTGAAAAAAGTTTAGCTAGGTGGAAGAATCTTCCGCTGATGATATACGGAAGGGTCAATTTGATTAAAATGGTCATTCTGCCGAAGGTCACATTTCTTTTTAACTGTATACCTTTAACGTTCACGAGCAGGCTAATAGATAGAATACAGGGTAAACTGGGCAGTTTTGTTTGGGCAGATAGGGGAGCACGCATGTCCTGGAAAAAACTTAGACGTGGATTGGCAGAAGGAGGGCTTACACTACCAGATGTAAAATTATACTGCATGGCATTCCAGTTTAAAAACTGTAGGGTTTTACTATGTACAACAGTGCACAGGGTGTGGGGAGATTTGTGTGAGGAGATGATTAAAGAGTGGGGAGGGAAAGGATTTCTGTTTAAGTTTGGTGCACAGAATATTTAAAAAAAATAAAATTAAAAATGTTGAAGGCAGCTTTGATTTTGTGGGTAAAGATCAGGAATATTTTAGGAATCGGATACTATTCAGGAGAGGCTCCAATATGGGACTCATCTGGTACGCCCGAATGCTTGCAGGATCAACTGAGTGTCCCACTCAGGAGGGCAGGAATAGAGGTCTGGGGGGACCTGATAGTGATGGATGAAGTGGTCCCATGGGAAGTTTTATGGAGTAAGACAGGGGGATCTCTGTCCCGGTTTAAATTTCTCCAGCTAAAGTCTTGGGGGGAAGCGAATAGACGTGAGACTAAGAGTCTTTGGGAGTTTGAAATAAAATGAAAGAACGAAAATATAGTAAAGAAGGAAATAAGTGGATGGTACTACACACTACTGACTTCCGAGGAGAAAAAAATCAAAGCCCCCTACAAAATATGGGATGAAGTGATGTAGACTCCTGATCCACAAAAAGTATGGCACCTTTCCTTCAAGTTACTTTACAAAACAGTCAAACCATCAAACTTGAAGAGGAAGAATTTCTTTACGGCAAATAGACTATATTGGACTCCAAAAAAACGAGTAAAGTTTGTAACTGATGTCCCCCCCCAAACGTCGTAGGGGGGATTGTTCAGTGCTAATGATAAGCATATGTTTATGGAATGCCCTCAGCTAGAGGAGTATTGGTTTGAGGTCGAAAGGATAATTAATGAAATTCTTGATACCAACATTGAAGTTAACCTCCTATTAGTAATGGGGGTAATATATCAGCCATGTAATGACATTACTGGGGATAAACAGGCTTTGTTATTCTATCTAATCCTTCTCGCTAGGCGGGAAATTTGAAAGAAATGGATTGAACCCTCCCCACCGCAAGGGATGGACTGGCTACGAGCAGTAAGAAGAACGGCGGAAATAGATATTGACCTGGAGTCCAATACACGAACATAGCCAAAAATATGGGTGGCCTTCCAGAATTGGGATGGAGACATAAGTGTGTAACCCCTTTTGTCCAATGATTACACCTGCGTGGTCTGTGCAGCCAGGACACAGGAAGGGCACGAGCGCAGGAGCTATTGAAATATTACAAAAGCCCAGGGAGGTAC
The DNA here is from genome assembly GCF_964204655.1 of Triturus cristatus. Taxonomy (NCBI): domain Eukaryota; kingdom Metazoa; phylum Chordata; class Amphibia; order Caudata; family Salamandridae; genus Triturus; species Triturus cristatus. Next base: position 114,121,715 of record NC_140595.1, read on the forward strand.
AGATCGGCTGACAGGCTATTATTTTGCATATAATGGTGGTATGAGGACATTTAACAAAAAAAAAAAAAGGCCTCACACTATAATTTTCAGCGGTAATTTCAACACTGGCCCAGACGCAATGATTGTGCATACAGAGATGTGCAGGTAAGAGACTGCTTGGGGGCTCCCACAATTGGTTGTCCCCAAACTAAGATCTTCCAAGCGCTGCAGCTCCCTAAGGCGATCTATTGTACAGGACTGAATTACGATCTTTGAATGGACACAACTGCATCAGATTGTCCAGCACAATGTACGTTTAGAGCCGGCAAATGTACTAACCTGATTGATTACATATTCATGGACATGGAATCTTGACATGTCATTGTCGATGTGAACAGAGTCAGGTGGATAGAAAGTTACCATATTCTTCTAGTAGCAACCCTACATTTGCGACTGGAACACGAGTAAGTAGCCAGGGTCTACAATTCGGCCAATCTCATCTTGAAGATGAACAGGAAAAATATTATGTGGCTGGCTGGCTGTCGTTTGGGAAAGTCTATTAAGTTTGTAGTACTGGATACAAGAGTGTGACAACCTGTTATTGTTGAGAGACCAAGTTGACTGGATTGCCTTACCGAAGCTGGAAATGTTCTTTTAAACAACCTCCAAGTTAGTGTTAGACAGTAGACCTGCTGGGCTTGGACAGCTAGGTTGCAAGGACAACACTAGCATTACATGGTTTGATGATGAGTGTCTCAAACTAAAGTCCGCCTTGGCAATGGCCTTACGATCTAGAAGGAAATCCACATCGAGTGGAGATCGTCTTGTGGTGCTAAGGAAGGAATACAAGCAGCGGATCAGATTTAAAAATCGACATCTGCATGTTAAAGCTTGGTCACAACTCATGGTAGCAATCCAAGATAGAAACACAAGACGCTTCTGGAAATTATTTAGAAGGGGTTGTGAAGGTGCCCCCAAAAATCTTAACCAGGCATTGCAGCCAAGGCCTGGGCTGACCATTTCACTGCGGTGTTTGATCCAGCTATGTATAGTGATCAGCCTGAACACGGGGCACGGCCTTTGAGCCTCGCTAAAGGAAGATCTGGCGCCACATGCACAGAATTTACGGAAAGCAAAGTTTGAATTGCTATCTTAAGCCAGAAACGTATGAAAGCTCCAGGTCCGGAAAGAATTCCATCCAACACCTATTGTAAAAACCTGACCACCCGGGTGCCCATTTTAATTGCAGCATACAATGCAATTTGGGAGAATGAAGATGTTCCAGTCTCCTGGAGAGATGCAGTTATACCTCTGCACAAAGAAGGTCCCTGGAATTTCCCAGGTAACCACCGCCCAACCAATTTAATCATTGGACAGTGCAGGCAAAACCTATGCCAAATTATTGCAAACCCATCTGGAGTCATGGGTCGAGGAACATAAGATTTTGTGTCCATTACAAGCAGGTTTTCTCAAATCTCAAGGCATGACTTATCAAGTGGCTATGTTGCATACTGCCTGCCTTAAGGACACATTCGTTAAACAATCAAAGTTCTTCTTAATATTTATCGACCTTAAAACAAAGTTGATTCTGTAGACAGGAAGGCCCTCTGGCAGGTCCTGGTGAAACTGGGCATTAATACTAAGCTATGCGCGATAAAGCAACTCCACACAGCCATGATGAGATTTGGCTCCAAAGGAGAGGACACACCGAGCTCCGACATAGAACTGGGCGTTAGGCAAGGTTGTGTGCTTACACCCCTATTATTAAACCTGTTCATCAATGGTGAAGGCGAGCAACAACTATCGCTAACTCTGGATGTTCCTGTGCTTGGAGGGAACAAAACACCTATTTTACTTTTTGCTGATGATGCTGTTTTATTGGCCCGCATGAAACCTCCTATTCACAAGTTACTCACAGGTTTTGAAAACTACGGTTTGCAGAAGAAACTCAGAATAAACATTTCAAAGCCAAACTATATGCTGCAGCAGCGGCCCATGCAGGTAAGAGTGGTGGGGCCAGGTTGGAGTGGGATAAGACAGACGACCACGAGGGAAAATTAAATAAATAATTATTTTCCCCCGTTAGCGTCTGTCAAAACCCCCCCACCCGGCCCCACTGCTCTTACCTTCACTGGCCGCGGCTGATATGCTGATTAATTCTTTGCGAAATTGAGAAATTCATTTAAAGTCTACAACCAGCCACTAGATCGGGTCGACTCCTACGATTCCTTAGCGATAATGTGTGATGCAAACCTATCTTGGAGCAAACAGATGAGAAAGAGTGAAATAAGTATGTACGAGTAATCTAATGCAGTGCTGCGTCGTAGCAGCAAATTTGGCAGGAGATCGATTAAGGCAGCATTACAGGCCTATCGGGCCAAAGCACAAGCCGCTGGTTTGGATGGGGTTGATCTTTGACTACAATAAGGCACCAGGGCTCCAGAAAATCGAAAATTAATTCCTGCGTTGCTTGCCGAAGCTTGGTGCAGGAACCCCAATGGCAGCACTTGAGACAGTGAGCTGGGCATGATTAATACTAATGAAGATGCTGCAGCACTCAAACCACTCTAGTTCTGGGATCGAATGTGGTCCAAACCAAGCCTGGCGACTTATCTCAAATCCATTCGTGAACTCTGGAGGGGCAGAAATTTGCATAATTTGCCATGGCTGAAACATATTGCAAGCACTCTTTCCAGTATCGAATGCCATTAGTGTTGGTTCAACTTAGAAGTCACGGTTTCATCAATTCTGGATGGGGTGGCGAAGTGAGCTAAAGAACGATGATGGATTCAACCCAGATCTGTGACTGGGGGTGAGAGTCTGAAAAGTTTCAGCGCTCCGTCCATCATCTCCTTGTGTTTGCATCAATTCTGGATGCAATAAATGGGAATTATTGGACATGGCTCTCTGCAAAACATAAAGGAAAGCTGTTCATTTTATTCCTGCAAATTGAACCTATAGATGGCTTTGAGAACTTCTTAGACCATAACATTTACATTACAGTGTCTCCCCGTAAAAGCCTTTACAAGCAACTGGTTGAACACAAATAGCAGTACCATTTGCCCTTGCTCGCAAAGCGGAGTTGAAGCACTTATGCATTTCCTGCTGCTAAGGGAGGAGGAGTGGCACAGCGGCAAGAGCAGTTGACTCAGGAGCACGTGACTTGCAGTTCGATCGTCGGCAGCTCAGCTCAGCATCATGTGACTCTGGGCAATAGATCATTTGATCTCCCGGACGGCCCCCAGCGCCTGGGTACCCTTAGGGGTGATAAGCCGCGCTTCACAAATATGAGATTTGTATTAATTTATTTAGATTTTATGTTCCTTTCCTCTGCCAGCAAGGAGACTTTTTTCTCAGTTTTGGTCTCAGTGAAACTTAAGACCAAAACGTACGTTTTACTGAGACAAAAGTCTAACTTTACTACTCGTAAATGCCCTTTGTGAATACCGAAAGTCGTAGAGTTAGACTTTCATCTCAGTTTACCTTTGTGATTCGGGCCCAATGTAGGTAACATTTAAGCAGGCTCTTATGGCGTCCTTTAGACGTCAGGGACAAGACTACATCATTTTGCATGTCTCATAATTGTCCCTGGTACCTACTTTGTTACATGCCTACAAGTTATTTGGCTGTCACTTGCTTTTTACCAGATCATCAAATGAATTTGCCGCAGTATATTTATTTTTGATGTTTTAATGTATTGAACTGGGGATTTTATTGTTTTTATATTGTGTGCCTTGTATTTATAAGTGGCAACAATAAAAATAAATAATTGAAACACTTTGCATCATTAACACTTTGATTGACACAGTGGTGGGCCACTATTCAAACTCGTTTTAGGAGGTGGCGCGTGCATCTAGGACAGGTGCACAGGTTCACGTCGCCAAATAACACATGGAATTATTCAATCTACACTGGACCGAAAAAAATGACGCAGCAGAACTGCGGGACTACAAGCAATGTTACACCGCAAAAAACTGAAAAAGCGACAAGATCCTGAAAGTGCTTGGAGTCTGTAGAAATGGAAGAAAGGCGCTGAACGAAAAAAATTCTGAACATGTAACTGTGGTAGATTCTGGGTCTGAGGGTGATCTCTTAGTGAGAAAGAGTCGCTGCCACTCGAGTCAGCAGACTCATTTTATTAGGTATTTGAGTCGGGCATGGCTAAATAGAGAAGCCCCTGCCTCCCAAAAGTGCAGACCGTGCCAGATTAGGGGTACCGAATGACAGGAACAAATCCCCCCAATTGCACCCCTCTACCCTAAGTAGTTTTTTCTAGCTCCGCGCAGAATTTTTGTTATGCCAGCGTAATCTTTCATCGTTTTGCGAAGTTCACGTTAGGCTTCTTACGCGAAATTACTGAAATGACATCATTATGCCAGATAACAGAATTTTATTGCAAAAGTTTAGTGCAGGGACACGTGAGCAACTGAACCAACCAGAACGCGAGCAGCAGTTATTCGTTGCACTGACGTTTTTTGTGGAATTTCTTTTAAGGACGAAATACATCAATCAGAGGCGGGTTCTTCAATAGGACTCTGCCCTCCGGAAATTCCTACACATCCCTGTACAGACAGGAATAGATCAATTAATTCAGAGATATGATTGTATCTCTAAACAAATCAATGTATTTAATCCTTGAATCCCCAATGGCCATGCGGATGTACGTCGCGCTAAAACATATTGCCAGCAGTCATTTTCGCATTTTGGGTAATTTTTTTGTATTTCGCCAAATTACACAAAAGCAAATTATGGGTATTCTGCCCACCCTATGTGACAACCAGGGCTTTAAGTGGAATGAAAAAACTTGGGGGCGTGTCAAAAGGGCGTAGCCAATGTAATTAAGGGCGTGGCTTAAAAACACGTAAGCTAAAAATCTGTTCTTAGCATAGTGTGCCGCCCAACTTGTATTTTGCTGTTTCTGTCATTGCATTCAGATAGATGATACAACAAGTAACATCATGCCTACCGCAAGTCAGGACTATTGGCTTTGTCAATAGTTGTTAGTTGCATACGATAAATAAGCAGCAACTATGGCTTATATATAATATGGAAAAAGCTTCCTCTTAAAGCCCTGGTGACACCTCGACAATGTTGCTACTCCTGATTTTCAAAAACAGAAGGGAAAGCCAGAGAGAAAATGACTCTCTTTAAAGGATTTCCCTTCCACTACAATGCTCACCTGGTATGACGTCATGCCGTAACTTCTCCACTAGTGAGAAGTGAGCAGTGTGAGCACGCGCACATCGATGTGCTTATCTGGCGTCATGCCATAACTTCTCCACTAGTGAGAAATGAGCAGTGTGAGCACGCGCACATCTCACCTGGCATGACCTCATGCCGTAACTTCTCCACTAGTGAGAAGTGAGCACTGTGAGCACGCGCACATCGATGTGCTTACCTGGCGTCATGCCGTAACTTCTCCACTAGTGAGAAGTGAGCAGTGTGAGCACGCGCACATCGATGTGCCTGCGGTCACTGCAGTCTGGAAAAAACCAGAGCACCTCTGCCAGGGCACAAAACAGAGCCCGATAGAGACCCGTTTCGAGGCCCCCTTCAAAAAACTGCCGGTGCTCAGACCCGGTGAGACCCGGCCCACTTAAAGCCCAACGTATATAAAGGAACTACGAGTCACTGAGTAAGGGATCTTTTTGCAAGGGACACATAAGGGACAACAACCCACCCCAAAAAATGTTTCCAAACATGGAATAACGCTGCATTTTACAGCACGTTTCCCCAATTGGCCAAAAACCTAAGGTTGTATAGAGGGCTCTGAAGGGAGCCATGAATTAACGCGGCACTCCAGGGTCCGCCTTATCACCACTCCGCGGCTGCAAGCACATTTATGTGACTAATAGAAAACTAATAGAAAACTGTGTGCCCGGAAGAGCCATTGGAAGCACACCAGCAGCAACTGTCCCCTGAAATGCTCATAAATATTGTGGCAAGAAATTGCAACAGCTTTAAAAAGTGAGCCAGGAGACAAAAATGCTCATCTATGTTCTTTCGCCAATGGGTTTCCACTCAGAATTCAAGTATTAGAAAATAATTACCATCATTACTCTTTTCCCTCCTCAGCGTCACCTGCAGTCTGCTCGGAATGTCCTTCCATTGTAGATGTTCTCTGCCTCTGTCTGTCCCTCTCTCCTCGCACTTCCTGCTTCAGAGGCAGTGCTTGCCCTCCCATCTCTGTGGTGCTGCTCCCTGTTCACCGGTTCTCACTCCACAGCTCCTATTTTGTACTATATTTAATGTTAAGCTTTTTTATTGTGATTTCTGCATTATATAAATGGACTATAGAGATTTAAGGAACACAGTAGCTACTGCTTTCCTCAGCAGTTGTCATCTCTGCCCTGCCTGTGGTCCATCTTCCTTATAGAGACAGTGGTCACACACCTCTGCCTCTCTAGTCTGCAGGGCAAAGGGATGGTTGCGGGTGCGGTGACAGGTGGATGAGGCAGTCAGGAGGTATGCTTGACATCCCCTACTCCCCCATAATCAGGCACAAGGATCAACCCTTCTACCTCTGGAGGTCCTGGAAGAAGTGTTTACCTTTGAGTGTGCCTTACTGGGAATCATCCATTACAACGCACTACCTTTACAGCGCACTACCTTTACAACACAACAGTTACAAGCAACTGCCTTTACATCGCATGCCATTACTATGCATGTCACTACAGCGCATGTCATTACAGCGCATGCCATTACAACGCATTCCATTACAACGCATGCCATTACAACGCATTATAAGATAAGTAATGGAGGTTTTTTAGTTTTAGCGTGAGTATGGGTTTTGGGGTACATGGGAATAGTAATTTTTACCCCGACACTATCTAACACTTTTCCTACTGTTGCACTCACTAGAGTGAGAATAGTATTTTTTACCCCTACACTATGCAACACTTACCCTACTGTTGCCCAGTATTATGCGTTGTAATGGTATGCATTGTAATGGTATGCGTTGTAATGGAATGTGTAGTAATGGTAGTTTTAAAAATGTTAGTTGCGATGTAAAAACTGCGTTGTAAAAGCATGCGTTGTAATTTTTTTGGGAGTAATATCATAGATTCGCCTTACCAGTACCTACAGTACTGGGTGATATATGCTGTGCTGTAGGACATTCCCTTAGAAATTGCTCTCGCCATTTGGTCCTCTGCTGCTCCACGCCAATGGTGTTGCTGTTGTTGCTCGGCTGCCCCTTGCTTAGGGCATGGTAAGATCCAACTAGGGTTCTTTGTGTCAATGGCAGTGTTGTATACCGTGATGAATTCTTGCATCCTGTCTCCTTGGCCTCTCTAGAATTCCCATCCAGGCCCCTGAAGCATGGTTTGAATATACACACTGCTCACTGAATGGTGCTCCATGTGCAGGTGTGTTTCTGTTGCACAAGCATTCACACCTCGAGACTCGGGGGCAGGGGTGGCTCTCTGCTGCTCGGGCACAAGACTTTCCATAAAGACATGGCTGAAGGCAGATGATCAGGAGAAGTATTGCTTTATTTCTTTAAGAGCTTTATATAGCGCTAGCTAGACCCGAAGTAACTTTCCAAGTTGAAAGGAGAGACGGTTCATCCGACAAACAGATGGGCTGATTCCTGGATTGGGACCACTGCCCTACTGAGCTCTGACCTCTAGGGTTCTGAAAAACAGAGACCCTTCACCCTCCATCCCCTCCAAGGTTCTGTCTGTCTCTTCCTCCCAAAGAGGGCTTGACTTACCTGCATAGGAGTGCTCTCAGCAGAGAGCGATGTGAAGCCCACAATGTCGCTGAAATATATGGTCACACCATCGAAGGCCTCTGCTTGCACCGTCTCCCCCCTCTTCAGCTGCTCGGCCACGGAGCTGGAAGGCAGAGTGGATGGGTCAACGTGGGCCCAGGGATGGCACAGCTTGTGTGCCAGGCAAAGCTGACTCAGTACACGCGAGCCTAGGCAGCACACCAACAACACAACCAACTGCCTCACTCAGATTTCGTGGAGGGGGAGCACCACTGTAAGAAGTATTGGCAAAGCCAATAGGTATGCGAGTGGACTAGAGTGCAGTCACGGCCTGTGCTGGTAAGAGCGGTGGGGCCGGGTGGAGGGGATTTCGACAGACGATGACGAGGGAAAATTAATTATACATTTACTTTTCCCACGTCATCGCCTGTCGAAATCCCCCTCACCCGGCACCACCGCTCTTACCTATACGGGCCGCGGATGGAAGAGTGGTGTTGAGTGCAGTGGCATAGAGTGCAGTGGCGTAGAGTAGATTGTTTCATAGCAGAGCGGAGTGGTGCATGGTAGAGTATAGTGGTACAGGGTAGAACGCAGTGGCATAGAGAAGAGTGGTGTAGAGTGAAGTGAAACAGCATCAATTGCAGTGGCGCAGAGTAGAGTGGTGCATAGTGGAGTAGAGTGGCGTAGAGTGCACTGGCATGGAGTGCAGTGGTGTAGAGTAGATTGTTTTCAAGTAGAGTGAAGTGGTGTAGAGTGGAGTGGTGAAGGGTAGAGTGGAGTGGTATAGAGTAGTGGCATAGAGCGCACTGTGCAGAGTGGTGTGGAGTGAAGTGGAGTGGTGCAGAGTGGAGTGGCCTAGTCTGGATTGGTGTAGAGTGCAGTGGTGCCCAGTAGATTAGAGTGGCTTGGAGTGCATTGGCGTGGAGTGAAGTAGAGTGGCGTAGAGTGTGCAACGTACAGTGCAGTGACATAGAGTAAAGTGCCGCAGAGTTGAGTGTCATAGAGTAGAGTTGCATAGAGTTCTGTGGCAGAGTGGAGTGCTGCAGAGTGGAGTGTCGTAGAGTGCAGTGGTGAAGAGTAGAGTAGCGTAAAGTGCACTGGTGTACAGTGCAGTGGCGTAGAGTAGTGCAGAGTAAAGTGACAGAGTACAGTGGTGTAGAGTGTCATTAAATGCAGTGTCAGAATATAGCGGCATAAAGTGCAGTGGTGAAAAGTGGTTGTGTAGAGTGCATTGGTGTAGAGTGCAGTGGTTTAGAGTACAGTGGCATAGTGTAGACTGCAGTGGTGTAGAGTGGAGTGGTGTAGAGTGTAGTGGCATAGAATACAGTGGCGTAGAGTAGATTATTTCAGAGTAGAGTGGAGTGATGCAGAGTAGAGTATATTGGTGCATGGTGAAGCACAGTGAAAGAGTAGAGGGGTGTAGAGTACAGTGGCACAGCATTGATTGCAGTGGCATATAGTGAAGTAGAGAAGTTTGTTTCAGAGTACAGTCATGTGGTGTAGAGTGGAGTCGTGTAGAGTAGTGGTGTAGAGTGCATTGGCATACAGTGCAGTGTTGAGTGGTGCGTGGTGCAGATTGGAGTGGCCTAGACTGGAGTGGTGTAGAGTGCAGCGCCATAGAGTGCAGTGGTGCACAGTAGATTACAGTGGCTTGGGCTGCATTGGCGTAGCGTGGTGAAGAGTAGAGTGCAGTGGCATAGAGTAAAGTGGCGCAGAGTAGAGTGGTATACAGTTCAGTGGCAGAGAGTGCAGTGCTGCAGAGTAGAGTGTCGTAGAGTGCAGTGTTGTAGAGTAGAGTGGCGTTGAGTGCATTGGTGTAGAGTGCAGTGCGTAAAATGGTGAAGAATAAAGTGACAGAGTGCAATGGTGTAGAGTGGCGTACAGTGCAGTGGCGTAGAGTAGAGTGGCATACAGTGCAGTGGTGCAGAGTAGATTAGTGTAGAGTGCAGTGGCATAGAATGTATTGGTTTTGAGTAAAGTGATGTAGACAGCATTGGTGTAGAATGCAATGGCAGAGAGTGCAGTGTTATAAAATTTTGTTGCGTACTGTGGAGTGGCGTAGAGAGGATTGGTGCACAGTGAAATAGAGAGGGGTAGACTTCAGTGGCATAGAGAAGATTGTTTAAGAGCAGATCAGATGTAGTGGCGTAGAGTGCAGTGGTATAGAGTGTCATAGAGTTCAGTGGTGCAGAGTAGATTAGAGTGGCTTAGAGTGGATTGTTGAAAGGTACATAGTCGAAGAGTTCAGTGGCGTAGAGTAAAGCGATGCAGAGTAGAGTGGTGTAGAGTTCAGTGGCCGAGAGAACAGTGTTGCAGAGTAGAGTGACATAGAGTGAAGTGGCATCGAGTGGTGCAGAGCAGAGTGAAGTGGTGCAGGTTAGAGTGCAGTGGCATAAGAGTGGAATGTTACAGAGTAGAGTGCCTTGGCATAGAATGGAGTGGTGCAGTGGCATAGAGTGCAGTAGAGTGGCATAGAGTGCAGTGGTATAAAGCACAGTCATGCAGAGTAGAGTGTCGTAGAGTGCCGTGTCAGAGTGCAGTGTTGTAGAGTGGTACAGAGTATAGTGGTGCAGAGAGCTGTGATGTAGAAAATATTGGTGCAGAGTAGAATACAGTGGCATAGAGTGAAGTGACGTAGAGCGCAATGGTTTAGAGTGACGTAGAGTGCAGTGATGTAGAGGGCAGTGGCATAGAGTAGAATGTTGTAGAGTATAGTGACGTGAAGTGCAGTGGTGCAAAGTAGTTGGCATAGGTACAGTGACGTAGGGTGCATTGGTTTTGAGTAAAGTGGTGTAGAGTGCAGTGGCGGCGTGTAGAGTGCAATGGTGTAGAGCGGAGTGCCGCGGAGTGGAGTGGCGTAGAGTGCAGTGGCATAGAGTAGACAGTTTCAGAAGAGAGCGAAGCAGAGTAGTGCAGGGTAGAGTGTAGTGGTATAGAGTAGTGGTGTAGACCACAGTAGAGTGGCCTAGAGTAGAGTGGTGCAGCATTGACTGCAGTGGCGTGGAGTGGCACAGAGTGGAGTACAGTGGCGTAAGGTGCCGAGGGATAGAGTGCAGTGGCGTAGAGTAGATTGTTTCAGAGTAGAGTGAATTGGAGTGGAGTGGTGCAGGGTATAGGAGAATTGTATAGAGTAGTGGGGTAGAGTGCATTGGTATAGAGTGCAGTGTTCCAGAGTGGAGTGATGTGGAATGCAATGGCAAAGAGGGTGATGGTGCATAGTAGAGTGAGATAGAGTGCAGTGGCATAGAGTAGAGTGGTGCAGAGTAGAGTGGCATAGAGTTCAGTGTCAGAGAGTAAAGTGCTGCAGGGTAGAGTGTCGTAGTGTAGAGTGGCGTAGAGTACAGTGATGTAGAGTGGCGGAGAGTGCATTGTTGTAGAGTGTAGTGGTGCAAAGTGAAGTGATGTAAAGTGAAATGGTGTAGAGTGAGATAAAATGCAGTGGCATCGAGTAGGGTACAGTGGCGTACAGTGCAGTGGTGCAGGGTAATGTGGCATGGAGTGCAGTGGCGTGGTGTGGAGTGGCTCAGAGTGCAATAGAGTGGAGTAGACTTCAGTGGCAGAGTAGACTGTTTCAGAGTAGAGTGAAGTCGCATAGTGTGCAGTGGTATAGAGTAGAGTGTCGTAGAGTGCAGTGGTGCGGGGTAGATTAGAGTGGATTGGCATAAGAGTTCAGTGTCGCAGAGTGGAACAAAGTAGAGTGGCAGAGAGTACAGTGCTGCAGAGTATACTGTCATAGAGTGTAGTAGAGTGCCGTGGAGTGCATTGGCGTAGAGTGCAGCAGCGCAGAGTAGAGTGGGCATAGAGTGCAGTGGTGTAGAGTACAGTGGCATAGAGAGCAGCGATGTAGATTACAGTGGTGCAGAGCAGAATAGCGTGGCGTAGAGTGCAGTGACGCAAAGTAGAACAGAGCGGTGTAGAGTACAGTGGTGTAGTGTAAAGTGGAGTAGAGTGATTTGGTGCAGAGTAGATTGGCGTAGAGTGCATTAGGTTTGAGTAAAGTGGTATAGAGTGCAGTGTTGCAGAGTGGGGTGGCATAGAGTAGAGTGGTGTGGTGTAGAGTGCAGTGGCGAAGAGTGGAGTAGAGTAGAGAGGCGTAGAGAGGAGTGGTTCAGAGAAGAATGCAGTGACGCGGTGTGGAGTGGCATAGTGTGAAGTGGTGCAGAGTAGAGTGCAGTGGTGAGAAGTGGTGCTTAGTGGAGTAACATGGAAGATGTATTGTATGGTAGAGTAATGGCACTATAAACAGCACATCTTCAATTGAAATAATCATTACATTTGCACTCACATACAGTTTTATTGATAAAAGTATACAGCGCACAAACAAGAACGTGTGGAAATGTCATCACCCGATATATTGATTTGATTGTCAGCACAGTTCATTTTCAGACATTTAAATTTTATTGCGTGCTAGAAAAAAAATAACATCTGTACAGCCTTCCTCAAGCAGGCCCCAACTAGCCAGCATGATTGTCACATAAATCCTCTCACTTTGAAGGCAGAGAAAAATAAATAAACACCAAGCTCCCTGGAAGACACAGCCTCACATTTGACCTCTGTCTTTGAATGCACAGCAAATGTGACGAGATAAGAACAAGATTTAAAGGCCTGTTTGCAGAAAATGAGCTCGTAAAAAAAACAGTAAACAAGGTTTGGGCAATGGGAGGGATGAACATGAGCTGGAAAGCCTAAAGGAAATAAAGCCAGCAAATAGAAAGCCAAAAAATGTGAGTTACAAACCACAAAGCCATTGGTAAGCAATGGGCGGAATGCATTCCTAGCTCGACTTTCTGAATGTCCCAAAGATGTCTTTAGCAAACCAGACAGCTGCCTAAAAAGGGGTGGTGTTCCCACTGTACTAGGCTTGCAGTTCCCATGCTTTTCTTCAGTCAAAGAAAGGGCTGTGATTAAGACAAGGGAGACTCCACTGGCATAAAGTTGACATGGCAAAGCATCACCCACAGGGCCATCAGGCCACAGTGATAGTTGCCCATTCAATTCTGATAGGGAGAACTGTCACTCATTTTCACTCCCAATGACACTAACATGCACTGCACTCCTGATCTGTAAAAATCTTCAAAGGCCCCCAAGTTCGGGAGAAAGCTCCCTGAGCTTTAGGACTATTGTTATTTTCCTTTCAAGGAACTAACTCACACAAACATTTCTTTTTTGAAAACAAAAAAGCTTTGCTGAGTAGGTGCATCAAATATGACACCCAAACAGTGAAGCATCAATGCCTTAGATGGCTCCACTGAAGGAACAGAGATCCCTACCTATCCTGGGAAGTCCTCCACCTTGGGAACAGAGGTTGTTGCCTGCACTGACTTGGTGCTTGGTATGCACTTCATATGTATTCTTCACACCTCTCCAGTGGTATGATAGTGTCTTCTCTCAATATGGTTCCTCAACTCTGAATTTATGTTAGTCCTCTTTTTCCAGCCAAGAGCTCTAAGCTTGCTGTGACACATGATTTCACTTCCCCATCTCTAATATCAGTTTACAAACCGGTTCATGTTTACTGCTGTTGCTGAAAAACAATATTGGCTGAAAACCACACTCATGACATGGTCATAGTTGACAGCTCTGATGGACACTCACTGGGGAAGGATTTGGTACAGCAGGGCCTCAGCCTTGCGCTTCTCTTCCAGGTAGGCTTGCGTCCGGTCCTCTACCAGCTCCTCTAGGTTGTTGGCGTACTGCTCCATGCGCGACAGAAGGTTATCCAGGATATTGGAGCTGTTCTCTCTGAAATAAAGCATGGAAAACAACATAATGAACAAAGTCAGGATGGTAGCTAAGATGGACATCATGAACCGTTGACAGAGGTAGGCTACCCTATTGATGGCTGGTCTACTGGGAAAATCATAAGGACTGCACAACTTGTAATCCGGTAATGCAGTGGCAGAGTCACATGTACTGCTCACCGTGATGCACCTCCCAACTACCAGAACCAAGTTCTAAGAAATCCCTTAACTGCTGATTAGTGACATTAGTTACATATGTGGTTGATTTCTCCCCAACCCAACAGCCTATTCGGAAATACAGGATGTTACAGAGAACTTCTGATTCCCCTATAGACTATTCGACCTTGGACTGGTCAGTATGTTTATGGTTCTATTGAAGAGCTTCACCAATCTGTTGGACATGTTGCTGCTTCTTTAGGGGTTCACCAACTGGTTGAAGACACGTTGGGGTTTTTGAAGGAAGGTCCAACGAATTTCCAAACTGGTTGCTGAGTTTATATGAGGGGTTCAATAACTCATTGGACAGGTTGTGCGTTTTGCTGGAGTGGCTCAACAATTTGCTGAGAGTGTTGTGGGCTTCACTGGAGGGGTTCAACAAGTAGTTGAATACGTTGCTGGTTTAGTCTGAGGGGCCTCAACAACTTGGAGACTGGACTGATGGCTTTACAGAAGGCATTCAACAACTTGTTGAATGTGTTGTAAGTTTTACTGAAGGGGTTCTGGGTTTTAACTAGAGGGCTCAACAACTTGGTTGTTTGTCTTATTTGAGGTGATTGTTAAGTAACTGAATGGGCTGTTGTTGGAGCTTTTTTTGAATTACTGAATGGAAGTATTTGTTTCATTGGAGATGTTTGATAAGCTGTGAAATGCGTTTTTCGTTTTTATATAACGGGTCAACAACTACTTTAAAGAGGTTGCTGGATTGACAAGAGGGGATCATTACATAGTTGATTTGGTTGTTGTTTTATTAGAAGGATTCTGCTAAGTTTAATAGGCTGAACATTTCATGGGAGGGGGATCAGCAACTTGTTGAATGTGTCATGTGGTTTACCGGAAGAGATCAACTAGTTGAAGGGGCTGTGGATTTTCTTGAAGGAGTGCAACAGCTTGCTGAATGTTTAATCAGAGCGGTTCATTCTTATTAAATGGGTTGTGGGTTTTACAACAGGAGCCCAACACTTTATTGAAACAGCCAACAGGTTCTTTGAAGATTTAATGATGTACTGATGTACAGTAAGTTTTATGGGGGAGATGGGGGCATACACCACTTAGGGCCTGTCAACGAGTTTGGCAGACAGGAATACACCATCACAAATGTTCTGAATATCCTGTCTGCCTTATTACGATCCCATTATATCCTATGGAACTTGTAATATGGCGGACGGGATATGCGTCGCGATTGTGATGGAACATCCCATGCGCCAAACTCATAATCAGGCCCTAAAAGTATATGTTGGGAGTTTTATCTGAGGAATGCGATTAACAGCTTGTTGACAGTCTTCAGGGTCTCATCAGAGAAGTTCAAGAGCTTTTTAATTCATTGTGTTTGTCATCGATGTACTTTTCCATTGAATGTGTTGTATGTTTTATTGGAGGAGCATATCCTCCTAATAAATTGAGCATTGGTTGTTATGTAGGAGTCCATTGAATATGCTATGTGTAAGGGGATTAACAACTTATTGACTGAACAGTGGGGATTATAGGAGCTGTTCAGGAACTGGTCAAATGTTTTTTTTGCTTTTATCTGAATGGTTTTGACCTCTTGAAATGGGTTTAAAATGGGGAGTTTAACAATTTGCTGATTGGATTGTGTATTTTTCTCAGGACGTGTTCCAATACCCATTGAATAGCCTGTGGATTTTATGCACGGGGTAATAATTGTTAAATGGGTTATATGCTTTATCAGAGGGCGTTTAACAGCATGTTGAACATGTGTGAACGTGTATGAGGTTTTAATGCAGAAGGTTCATTGCAGAAGTTGTTGAATGAATCACAGGCTATGTATACAGGTGTATTTAATCAGAGGTCTTTCACCTGTTGAAGAAATTGTAGTTTTTTTTTGGAAAGCTTCAGACCTGTTCAAAGGAATGTGGGTTTATCTGGAGGACTTCGGACCTCGCAAAGACATGTTGTATTGCATTGGAACGCTTGGGACTCACTGAAGAAATGGGTTGCATTGGAAAGCTTTTGCCTTTTGATGGGATTCTGCGTTTACTTGGGACGTTTATGAGCGGCTGAAGTGATAGTGGGTTTTTTGGAGGGCTTCTGCCCTCTTGAAGAGATAGTACATTTTACTAGAGGGCGTGTGACTTGTTCAAGGGAAGGTGGGTTTTATTGGAGGGGTTCTGATCTGTTGAAGAGATCATTGGCTTTATCAGGGGAGGTCTGAGTTTTTTTTAGTGGGATTAAGGGTTTAGTGAAGGCCCTCTCACTACTTGAAGGGATGGGGAGTTCTACTATACAGCTTATGGTCTGTTTAAATGAAGGTAGGTTTCACTGGGGGATTCTGACCTGTTGCAGAGATTACTGATATTATTAGGGGAGTTTAGACTTTTTAAATGGGATGTAAGGCTCTGACCTGTTGAATTTGCGCAGATGGATTTTGATCTGGTTGAAGTCAGGTCTCTCCATGCCGTCTTCTGCCCAGCAGCGCTGCATCAACAGTCCAAGCTCTTCGATGTGACAGTACACATTGGTGGAGGGCCGGAAACTGGGCTTCTCGCGACTCCTTACTCGTTCAATGATCTCTGAAGGAAAGGAAACATGCGTCTCATTTATAAATGTAATGGAGACCTTGGTATATTCAGTGGAAATAAGGATGAAACTAAGCAATGTTAAATTCAAGAGAATGAAGGATCAAAGATGACTTCTTGCACTAAAGGTAAGGAAGGATGAAAGGAGGCCTGTTTTAGTTAAGAAAAGAAAAAGAAGATTTTCCTTACACAAGAGTACGGAATTACTCTAAAAATTCACTCAAAAATATCTAATGACCATAATATCATAGTCAAAATATCGTGACTGCAAAAATGTAGGGGAACAAAATATTGAAGATAAGTATACTTTTTAAACGTCTTGCTGTAGCATTGAAATGTAAAATATTGTTTTTTGTTCGGCTGTTTTATTATAGTGTCTTAATGCCTTATATTTGTAATTTTATGATATTTGTTATTGTAAATTTTTATTTTAAGATTTAAAAAAGTATTATAGTAATGTATATTTTTAGTTTTTTTAATATATTAACATTAAAAAAATTAATTTATGTATTATACTTTTAATTTAAGTTTATGAGGTTTATTGGGGGATTAGGTGGGAGGTATATTTAATTATTTATTAAATAGTGTTGATTTACAAAAGTGTAAATGTGAGGAAATGTCTTTTTTTTGCATGATCACTCCCAAAAGTTTGGACTGATGGTGCTGGTTTTTCGAGTCTGAGAGTGCACTGAGGGCTGCTAATGAGACGTCAGGGCCCTGACCCTTAAACATGTATGTCTGATTGGCTTACACCCAACTGGCATACGCTAACTTACTTATAAGTCCCTAGTAAATAGAACCTAGGGCCTGTATGTAAAAGTGTACTTTCACCCTCCTTCCCCCAGGGACTGGGGCACTTGTTGTGCCACCACCCTGAAGTTGACAAGAAAAAACGTTTCTCCCAGCCTGTCACAGCAGCCTAGAAGAGCAGTTTAAACTGCTGAATCGACTTCGCTAAAAACAATGACAAAGCCCAAACCTCCTTTTTTTGTAAGTATAAGTCACCCCTACAGCAGGCCTATTGAGCTCTAATGTTGGGTGCAGAATATTTTTAAAAAGAACATATGTTACATGTTCTAAAAGTAAAAACTCACAATTGCCGTTTTTACTGTGAGAGATGCTAGTAGCCCTATTGGTGAGTGCAGGGTTACACCCTGACAACGAAGCTGTGCTCACTTCTGAATGGGACTACTAAAGTTGGAACTTCAAGGTATGAACAACTTGTTACTTTAAACCCGACTGGATGTCAAAAGTCAAATTTAATCCAACTTTTTGCTACATGCAACTTTTAGAAAGTTCCCACTCTGTTGCTCAAGTTTCCCAATGGCCATTTGCAGATGCTGGCCATGAGACAGCCTTCTGCCTGCCTGGGGAGATGTGTAAATGACTCCATAGACACTTAACAATAGAGGCCTGTTACCTCCTCATGGCAGGAAGCCATACAGTGTGTTAGCCCAAATGGCAAGCTTCAAAGGGGACGTTCTCTTTGAAGGGCAAATGTTGAACACCCAGATGAAGGGCTGCTCTTTTATCTAGATAGGCATACTGGCATCGGGTACAGAGAGGGCAACACACTGCCCACACCATTTTCTCAATGGCTGTGTAGCCCCCAGGTAGCTGCAACTCTAGGGCGGGCTACCAAGCTCCAAACACCACGAGATGACTTCCGACATCTCGGAAGTGAGAAAAATAGAGCACTCTGTGATAGCTAGATTCAATGCTTCACAGGAATTGCCATCAGGTGAGAGGGAACCAAGTAGCCCACTAGCTAGCGACCGCAACCTTCTCTAAGGGCACCTTCTGGACATAAAAGTGGCATGCCTGGCCCAGAAACTCAGATCTTATCTGGATTGGAGAAATGGACCGAAGAAGGACTGCCCTGCTGACTGAGGACCTAGCATAGGAAGGCTGTACTGAAGATGGACTGAACATGCTGCTCCTTGGGCTAGTGAAGAGAGGACTGTGGCTGTGGCGTCCTGCTCGTGAAGAAGTCGTCCCCCAAACCCAGCTAGATTCAGAGATTCCAAGAGTCAGTTGGCTGTCTTCCTGTTCGCAGCACAGGGACACAAAAGCTGAGGAAGCGTGCTTGGACGAATATGTACACAGATCGCTGGATCACCGCTCCTCGCTGCAGTGCAGCTTGGAAACCTGTGACCCGATGCTCAAAAGTTGCACCGAGTCTGCTGGACCTGGGAGAGTCATCAGAGTGCAGTTTGATCGCCAAGAAGGAGAGTAAGCACCAGAAACAGGGAAGCACTGGATTGGCTATGTTTGGAGACCAGTAGTCCAGTGGCGACTGGATTTGGCAGGAACAAAGTGGACTTTAAGGGACATCGACCTCTGTGGCCAACGCCGCCCCAAAAGAAATGTTGACTGAGGAGTAGCCCCAGGAAGTCCCCGTCGACCACACTGCATCTTCAGCATCCTTGAGCATCTTCAGCATCCTGTATCCCTTGAATCAGGACCACTCCATAGAAGTTAACTGCAAATGTCCACCAACGCTGGAACAGGACTGAAAACTGTTTTTCTTGTGAAGGTAACTGTTCCGCTGGACCTTGGTAGTCCCCCTGATTGGCTCCCTGCTGGAGTTGATCACCCAAAGTAATCATAAGTAACTGCATTAACCCTTGATGTAACTGTGTCAAACTTGTTGAATTTGCCAATACGTGTTCACGGTTAAGTGAAAAGTCTTGATTTATTGTTTCTTTAAAAATATACATCTCCAGAACACTCTGGTGGACCTTTTTTGTTTTGGTGTACAGAAATTCATAAAATACAATCTATCTTTATAAATTGATGTCTGATTTCTTCAGAGTTGTGTTTCTTTTTACTTCCATTTTTTATTGCTGTTTAAATGTTTTACACTTGTTCCTTTGTTAAAGCATGCGGCTCAAAGACCCAGCTACCCAGGTTTGAGCTAAGGTTTGACAAACAAAGACTGACTGGACCTATGAAAGGTTGGAAGTGTATTACACTGTGAGGTCACACAACCACACCATGTAATATACCCCATTTCCTCACATCAAATTACTGTGTAACTTTCATTATTTGTTTAAATGTTTAATACCTGTTTAATCATGTAATATATATTATGTTTGGGTTATGGGGCATAATAGGGGGTAGGGTGTACAGTCTTAAGTTAGATAATATTACATTTATAATATTACATTTATGTTATTTGGTTTATGTATCAAATATGCAAATGTTCAAATTACAAACTAGTTAACTGTAAGTTTAATTAATATTAAGATTTAACAATATTTGTTTATACATTTTAAAGAAATGTTAGTATTTTTAATGGGTTGTAGTGTAGATTGGAGGACTGGGTGGTTAATTTCGTTTCACATAGTAGTTTATAACAAATTAAAATGTAAATATGCATAATTAAATACATTTTGTTTGTGTGTTTGAGAGGTTATTGTCATGTAAAGCATGTTATAATAGTTTAATTTTTAAAACAATTGTGGTTTTACATTTCTAAAACACTATTTTAGTTCTTTCCCAATTGTAAAATATGTAATGTTTTTTCGGGTTTTTAATGTCAGTTATTAGATACATTTCAATGGGTATATTTAATAATTAGGTGTAGTGACTATGACCCCCCCCCCCAATACATGCAATTTCCTCAATGTTGGTTAGACTGGAGTTAGAATAGTAAATTTGACCTCCCCACAAAGTATACACGTTCCTCAATGTTTGATAGACTGAAGTTATAATATTATACATGATCTACCATCAATACATGGACTTTCCCCAATGTATGTTAAGCTAGAGTTAGAATAGTCAATTGAACACCTCCCCAATGTAAGCACGTTCCCTGATGTGCACGCTCCCTGATGTTTGATGGGCTGGAGGTAAAATAGTAAACTACACTCCCACCCCCAACTTGATCACTTTCCCCAACGTTTGTTGGACAGGAGTTAGAATAGTAAATCGGCAGCCCCAAAACATGCACTATCCCCAATATTTGTTAAACTGTAATTAGAATAGGAAATCTGCCGCATTGTCTGCACTTTCTTCACATTTATTTAACTAGAGTCAGAAAGGTAAATATGAACGCCCCCAGTGGATGCACTTTCCCCAACATTAGTTAAACCGGAGTTAAAATATTAAATCTGACCCCATGATGTATGCATTTTCCCCAACTTTTATTAGATTGGCGTTAGAATAGTTAATATGCCCTCTCAACCCCCACAAAGCATGTACTTTTCCCAATGGTAATAGAATTGTAATGGTAATAGTGCATTCATTTTTTGATGTTTTCGGATTGGATTTAGGGTACTTTTTTATCTACTTCACTTTTGATTTAATTGAGGTGTTTTAAAGGGTATTTCATTAAAAAGTATGTTTTTTAATTATTTAATTTCTTGATAAGTTATTAAATATTTAACAAATAATAGTTTTTCGCTACATATGAGATTGACACTCTGCAGTGCTTAAGGTGGGCATGGAGGGGTCTGGCGAAGCGTGCAGGACACATGCGCTTGTACGCCCCATCGGTTTACTTTGCTGGGCACCCTGAGCTGCCACCATTTTCTGACAGCAGTGCATGTGCCCGAGCCCGCAAACTAAGCATTGATACTTTTGCTGATCTATTCCCAAATGACATGCTCCTCGCTCATCCAGATCAAGACCCCACTACAAACACTCCCCTTGACATTTTTTTTATACTACCAACTGCGCGCGATCTGTAGAGCGTGCGGGATTGGCTCAGGGACGCCACATACTGTCATGAGCAACTAGATAACTATTGGGAACTGATGCCACCGAGATTCCGTCCTCACGATATCTGGGAACCATTCAGCGCGTATCTTCGACAATCAGACACCACTGCGGGGACCGCTGCTGAACAGAGAGAGGGACCCCCAAACCCTTCAAGGCCTTGCTTATCCGGCTGCCCATACACCACGCACTTGTCTGCCTGTGTCTCCTCATCAAACACATTCGACAAACGTGGCTAATATAATGGATTCATGATGCATGGCTGGAAACCGGAGCATGCGGTGAGTGCTGTCGGTCCTGCGATTTAGCCCTGGACTCGCCCACCTTCCGTACCCGACCTCTGTTGCTTGGCATACCGCTGCCCCTTCCGGATCATCCCCCTGTCGATGATGTCCCGACATTAACTTCGGCACCCTCCAGCCTTCTTCCAGCCAAATCTGGTGGCTGCCTTCCACATTTCAGCCCTGCTCCCGGGGTATATTTCCTTAGTGACTTTGTGTTTCTCCGTAATGACTTTGTGTCCTGATCTCTGTCTCTCCCGCAATCCACGCCATTTTGTTCAAGTTTTTTTGGGGCTTACGACTTGGATCCACCATCTGGCGCCTACGACAGATCCCCTTGATCGATTCTTGCCGCTGGTCTCCGCCTGTGCCGCTTTGACCACGGCACATCCCCTTTTTTAACGACTCTTACACCCTTCACTACTTGTTTTGGCCATGGTGAATCACCCTTGTGACCCGTTCCAATCCTCGACATTTATTTTTCAACACAACGTAGCGATGAAGTACGGCATTAGTTGTTGTCTTATCACCGGTCCCCTTACGGTTTGTAGACTCTCATACTCAGGCTATTTCTTTGATATCCCCTGTAGTTCGGATCTTCATGAAAACCCCTTTACTATCCCCCCAGCCCCCTCCATGCTCTACAGGACCTGCTCTCTATTTTATTTAATGTCCTAGCTACAGATGTAATTTTATTACTCGGTTTTCTCTATGCTGTGTTTTAATCTCTAATAACTGATGTAACTTTATAAATGCTGATCTGCGTAATTTGATATTAATTTAAACTAAGGATTGCTTCTGCCCCATTCCCTCCCCCCTCTACTCTATTGCTACTTTTTCCTATTGTTTACACCTTGCTTCGCCTCATTTCCGATGTTTTTCTTGTTCTATGCAGTCTACATCTACGCTTATGTTACTTGTGTAAAGTGCTCTGTTTCCTCTGGGTCTAGCAAACGAGCTTCCTAAGTATGCCCTTGTCCAAAGCACTCCTACTCCCCTTGTTGGAGATGGATCCAGCATCTTTGCCCTGGAGTCTCAGAGACCCCTCTGAGAGAGTCCACAGTGATAAGGGTGTCGCACACAGTGGAGGATGGGAATTGATCCCCTTTCCACTGGGAACTGTATCCTACCCTGCCAGACGTCGGACACTTTATTCACGCTGGGTCTTCTACCCCCTCACCCCACCTCTTCCCTCCTTCAGTCTTCTGAGTGTGCCAGTGACCAAAGCACTCCTCTCCCCTTGTTGGGGAGGGATCCAGCATCTATGCCCTGGAGTCTCAGCGAGCCCGCTGAGAGAGTCCACCGCGTCAAGGGAATCACACTTAATGGAGGACTGGGAATGATCCCTTCTCCGCGGGGAGCCGTCTCCCACCCAGCCTGATGTCAGACACAGTTACCTCCTCGTCTCCACGCCCTGTCTGCTACCCCCTCCCCCACCTCTTCCCTCCGTCATTCTCTGCCTACCTCTCCCTATTCCTTTCACCTCTCCCCTGAATTTCGCTCCCCCTGCCTGCTTTATTTATCCTTATGCCTATGCTTCGATTAATCACCCACCCATTACCCTTTTAAATTACCCCCTTACCCTCCTACACGTCTTGAACCAACTGATGTAACCTGTAACGGATTTACCTTCTGTAACAATGTATAATTTTTAACCTATGTAACTCGCCTCATGTAAGCGCTCTGATACCTACGGGTCTAGCCAGCGCTATATAAAACTCATGTAAATAAATATTAATAAATGTATCACACATTCTTAAATAAATTATTATTATTGTATGTGTTTTTACAAATGTTAATATGTTTATTTTGTGTTTTATTATTTGATCTGAATGAAAAGTATATTTTTTAGTTAGAAATTATATTTATTTGTATACCATATTTATATTATTATAAAATGTAGGATTAGTATTGTTTATATAAATTATTAGAGTGATTTTAAAGTTACATGTATATTTAAGAATTACCTACATTTGTTAACAGAAAAAGTTAATACGTTATTGTTTATATGTTATTGTTATTCCACCATGAAAGAGCTCCTTCTGATCTCCGGGCCCATTGGTAGGTGGTGTGCTGTGCCGGCGGAGTGCGCCGGACTGATTAATTCTTCCTCCAGGCAAATTAAAGCACACACTCAGGGGAATATGCATGGTAGATAAAAATGTATTTTCAGTTATGCGTTTCAACTGCGAACAGTCTTGATCACACACTGAATTGATGCAGGCAACACGTATACATGGAAAATTTCCAAACATAGAAAATGGACTAGAAACAGTGCATGTTGTTTTACAGATTTCTGTGCAGCCATCTTGAAACTGCGTAAGGCATATAAGAGATAATACCCATGGGGTGCCTGAATGTACAATTGTTACATGTTACATGTTAATACATTTCAAGGGAAACTCTGTTGTAATCATATGACCAACTTGTCAGCATAATGTGCAATAGAGTATCGTTCATGGTTCACAGTGTCAGGTCAGACATATGTCAGACAACTGTGGCCGCCATCTCCAAGTATAATTGTGCATATATTGTAAATTCACATAGTGCAAAATTAGATGCAATGGCAAATATAGAATTTTGTATTACTTGTACAAAGATAATCATTTTTGCTGTAAATATTATTGCGCAAACGTGGAGCTCCCCCTCAAGTGTGTTAAGATTTCCTTATAGTTCCACAACATGGCGCTGTCAAGGACGGCGAAGGTCTGCCGTGTAGTGCCGTGTCATAATAGCACTTAAGGTTAAATTAGAACGACACCTGCTCCTTGCGTTTTGTGGTTGAGCATTAACTAAGTTATTTTTATGTAGTTTTTAGATGAATGACTTTTTAAAAAAATAACTTTTTTTTAAATTACAATCTAGTTAATTACATTTAAATATACATATGAACCAATGTAATGTAGGAGCATGTAGTTAATATTCTTGTACTTTACATTGCATGCATGTAAAGCCCATATTTTGGCTGTAGATATTTTGATGACAAAACTTTTGTACCACAGTATTATTGTGGTCGATATCCGTCATAAATATTCATTTTAGGTCTGGCCTAGTGAGAGCGTTAGCTACTTTGCCAGGCTCATTTAATCACAAAGTTCATAAATAGGATACACAGAAATATATTGAAACATGGGAGGGGAATTTAGGTCAGTCCTCTTCATTTACTGTTCTAAGTCATTCACATTTTGCTTCTACCCACTATACTGAACCGCCTGAGGCAGTCGGTCAACACACTTTAGCCACTGGCTCCCTGGCACTGCAAGTGACAGCATTTTCCCGCTCATACTTGAACATCAGCTTTAAAAGAAGAGTCAGAACTGATCATTTGCAGTTGGCAAATGCCTTTATCTTCCAACTATTTATCCTTTTTTATTTTTTTTATTTACTCTTGAGTGTTTAAACTTTGTCTTCAGGTTACAGTGATTCAAAAGCAATAGCACCTTTAGGTGAACAAGAATCCTGTTCAGCCCTGAATTAATATAATTTCCATTAAAATCATGCATTTAAAAACCTTTTCTTGCATGCATGCAACTGCCACGTTTATGCAGCATGTTTTCTTTCTTCCTCTTTTATTCAAGGGGCGTAGCTTTGGGGCGGTTACACCCCTTAGTAAATGTATTTTCTGATAAATAGTTGGGTACAAGTGCTTTTAGTCGGGCATGGTGAGGTGTCTGTCGATTTCACCAGGGATTGTTCTATACACACAGATGAAAACGCACACACACTCTCTCCCTCTCTGTTGTAAAAGTCTTCAAAAATGGTGGTTATTTTACAAAATATTTTTTTCTCTCACTTCGTAACCGTATCAATCCTCATTTGTCTTCCTTTCCACTTCCCCTTTAGCCCCTTTCATGCACCCCTGCTTGTCTATTATGTATTTTAATGCTACATGCTGTTGCGTTTGTTGGGAAATCTGACCCCTCCCCCACAAATCTTACTGACCAAGCTACACCCCTGTTTTTATTTCTGTGGCCTATTGTCAGAATAGAAAATGTAAAAAAAGAGATGTGACCATCACACCGTCTTTGCTTAAGACAAACCTCTTTCTTTGTCAATGTCTTTTACATAGGGATATAAGGCTGAATACGAATACAGACTCTGGCGAGAGGCTCTGTAACTCTTCCAATCCTCGGGCTGGGCTAAGCAATCTAATTATTTTTTAGCTGTTCTGCTGACAGCTGATGTTGTCCAGTGTTTACTTTCATAATGCAGTACACTGGAACATGAATCCCCCAGAGGGAATGTCTGTTGCCTGGGAACCAGTGGTGGTTTATTTATTTATTTATTTGAAAGTTTTATATAGCGCGAACCAGACCCTTGCGGGTATCAGAGCGCTTTACAGGGTAAGTGTCTTAGTTACATAGGTACAAAGTAAATAACATAAGGTTCAATGCTGGTCAATGTTTTTGTCCTTGCAGGATCCAACCTTTAGGGGGGGTGGAGGTTAAGGGGGGAGGTAGAGTAAGAGGGAGGTGGTCCTTGCAGGGAAAGGTCAGCTTCTGAAGCCATGCTGAAAGAGCTACCAGGACAGCATCTGGACCTTCCAGGGCTCAGGTGGTTCAGTCAGACCTTCAGTGATTGATCGGCGGCTTCCACCTAGGCGGTATCAGTACCTTGGGGATCTTGCACTCTGCGTTTATCGGTTGACAGGGATTTAGCAGGAACAACAGCAATGTCTGGCTGTCCGACTGCTGGCAGGAGGTAATGGAGGTGCAGATTGTGGAGGGAGGAAAGCCAGCAAGCTAAGCAGCCCTTAAGCACAGTGCGTAGTACCTTGACCCTGAATTCTACCGGAAGCCATGAATCCCTTCCAGGTTGGGTGTAAAAGGCAACGTTTCTTAAGTGTGAAGATAATACCTTAGAGCCTGGTTTTGTATTCTTTGCAGTTTTTTTTAATAGAAATACACTGATAATATTACTTTGCAGGGGACCATGAACAGTGATCTTTCAAGCTGAGGAGGAGGCATTGGAGGAGGATGCATAATAGGTGATTTATGTTCTTTCCTGCTTTGGTTACCTGAGCAGGTAATGGGAGCTCCAAGAGCCCTGACGTCTAGCCACTTTATTACATGGGGGCTGGTTTGATAATAAAAGACTGAGCCTGGTTAACAGCATCATTAAATAACCTGTCCAATCTACCACTCACACTTTGCTGATGACACTTTTCAACCATAGACAGCTCTTTATTCTCCAAACCGAATTGTTCTTCCGACACTGTGAGAGTCCGATTAGTCCTCCGGAGGATATGGCTACATCTGTAATTGGTCGATTACATGGACTTTGGGATACATGTAGATGTTGAACAAGGTTGGCGACAAAAATAATACTTTGAGGTTCCAGACAAAGATCGTTATTGAGGTGGACTGGATGAATCTAAACTCCTGCCTTCGATTGGAGAGAAATTATCAGATCCAATTTATAGCATTGCCGGACATCTCATCAAGACTCGTAGTCAAGACTCGTAGTCAAGGAGTATGTCATGGTCAACTGACATTCCCAGTGGAGGATTCCAGGAATATATGTGTTGTTACATAGCCTGAGTCCAAGGAGCTATCATTTTGGCTAGTTCTTATTCTGTGCCTCGTACCGGTCTATAACCCTATCAGTAATCCTGGAGAATATTATTATATCATACATACTCTTGGAGCTGATGAGTATCCTCAACTTCAATCATTTTGCAGATATAACCCAAGTTGGCAATGGGATACTGTCGGGTTCCGTATGGTCTACAATCGGTTTCTTCAAAAAACGGCTAGAACTGATCAGGAAGTGTTCCTCTTAGGATGGTTTGTTTGCTAATCCATCATGTTTAACTGGAATAGTGCTTGTGCAGACTTAACAATTTTGGCTGAATATTTTGTTGCCTCTCTTGAACTGCTGTCTGCATGTTCAACTCCCAATAATGGGGCCCAATTCAAGGTAAACTGAGACGAAAGTCTAACTTTGCGACTTTCGATACTCACAAACGGCATTTACGAGTAGTAAACTTAGACTTTTATCTCAGTTTAACTTAAGTTTAGGTCTTAAATCTAAATGAGTGCAAACTTAAGTTAAACTGATACAAAAGTCTAACTTTACTACTCGTAAATGCCCTTTGTGAATACCGAAAGTCATAAAGTTGACCTTTGTGAATCGGGCCCATGGTGTATGTTGATTATGCCCAGCCGAAAGACTATACCATATATTTGCAGTCTGTGAGAGGGAATGCATACCCTAGCTACAATACGACCAAACTAAATAGGCATATTTGTTTCCCTCAAATCTGTTTATTACATTTTTCCAAAGGGTACAAGAGTGTCACAAGCGGTATCATCTACCAGCTTAGATGTGCATGGGTAATGCTGCTCAGGATTTTACATATTTGAATAGGCACATGAACACAGAGGAGTCAGATGGACATTGTGTACATAACTACCCTTCCCTAGAGCAGAGATGCAGCATTACCTCATTAACAAACATAAACATGAAGAATTATAGGAAACCAAGGAGGAATAAGGGGGATGCTCTCGCCCATCCTATCCCAGCGTATTATCCTCCACAAGAATAACAAAGTTAAACGTTAGGAGATTCCATAGGAGTCAAATAGACATATCTTAAGCTAACAAAATACAGAGAGCTGAAGTGGTGAGTCAGAACCTAATGTTTGTCAGGGAGTGAGCAGAGTGTCCGTGAGGGTATCATGGGACAGGAGTCACCAGATTTGTCAATATGACACCAAGAATTGATCCCTTCTGCCTTACCATTTCCAATTCCATTCCCTCCCCTACTCCTCACATTGCTTCCACTAATGTTTTGCTAGATTTTACCTTTTGGGCTATAATCCATTCCATCTACGTAGAAGACTCCATTGCGGAGGGCAATCTCCTGCAGAATAATGCCGAAGCTGTAGACATCGCCCTTCTGGGTGCCTGGCGGCGGTGGGACCTCCATCCTCAGCAGCTCCGGAGCCGTCCACAAATTTTCTACGCAGGAAACAATGGGGAAGGCTATATCATTTATGGTGCACACACTGCCGCTGCACAACATGCAGAGCACTTATCACCTGCCCACTACTTAACACAAATCAGGAACACCACACCCCATACACAACATACACATCAATTAACACACCACACTAAGAGTAAAATTCACTAGTGTGCACACAATTATGCACTTGTCAATCTCCCACCTAAACTCCATAAATACCAGGTAGTATCCGTCAAACACGCAGTATATAGAGGTACAATTCAAACCATGGCAAGCACACAAGCCTCCAAATCCTTCCCAAAGCACCCACAATATGAGGTTCTCACTAGCGTAGAACGCATGGGTGTCTTCTAAGTCCACAATGCTTCGGAAACTCGCCAGGCCATAATCGGTGATCTTCAAGACAAAGCGGCTGTCCACCACACAATTGGAGGATTTCAGGTTTCCATGGGAAACAATCACACTGTTGTGCAAAAACAGCATACCCTGCAAGAAAGACAAGAGGTGAGAGGGTAGCAAATGCATGGGATCTGACAGCTGCTTCGGAAGAAGGGTTCAACCTCCTGGGAAAAGGGACTTCTAACTAATGTGAAAGAATGGCAAGGTGATGGGTGGCACTACTCGGTCTAAGGAGATAGGGAGTGTGTGTAAGATGGCATATCAGAGATGAGAACTGTGTGGGCACCTGTGAATAAATATCATGTACGCAAGTATTAAAAGTTACTGCCAGAGTCACTCTCACTCCACAAGCCGGGTCTGGTGGCTCAGTGGACTAATGTGTCCATTGCATGGGCCTGTGTTTGACCTCATGGTCACAGGTTCAAATCCCTGGGGGTCCACTCAGCCTTTCATCCATCTGAGGTCGATAACATGAGCACCATTGAGCTGGGTAACAATGAACATCTGTTATTCAGCGCCAAGAGACCTCTGGGTGAACGTGCGCTTTACAAATACATATGTTATGTTTAAGTTCTCAAAGATTTTAAGTGTGTTTTGTGACCTGGCGCCGGGCTGGAAACAGCTACTCAATGTTGGTAAAACCAAAGCTCTGCATGGCATGTGTGCATATGGAAGAACCACGTACATCCCATTCACCTAGTGAAGATGCACCATCCTTATTTCCCTCATCAGTAAGGAGGATCATCAGTGTGGGGGACTGATAGCACAAGAGTAGGCCGGGGGATACTGGGCACAAAAGGGATAATATGGACTAAAAGTAATAGTCACACCAAAGCTAACTTTATCCTACTCATGTATTCTGGTTGTCTCCAACTCTCAACCTGCGTAGTCTTCGCAGAGAGACAAAAGAAGAAAGGGGGAAAAGCAGCATCAAGGGCTAGATTTCTTAAGACCTCTTGTCTAAATTGTAATTTTTATTGTGACATTAGCATATGCAGAATTTCTGTGGCTGGACTGCGCACCTGGTACACCCGACAGATCAAGCCTGGAGAGTGTAAATCAGTGCTTAATTTGAGCCGTGGTTCCCAGTGCTCGGCACCGGCACTTTATTGTCAATATCGGCGCTTATTTCTGTCTGCCACATGATAGCGCTGTTTAGCTAATTTGAAGATGAGCAAAACAACAGTTGTTTATTAAATATACAGTAAAAATGGCTAATACCTGCTGCCCAAGCCATTTTTATAGCTCTGGTGGCCTGTAATAGTCTGAATTGTCATATTTATAGGAGTACGATGGTTAGTAGTTGTGTTGGTAGTGTCATTGGCAACACTGGCAGGGGCAAAATGCGGTGCAATCTGCAGTGGCCTCCTGACACTTATATTTACAAATTAAGCGCTGGTGTAATTGGAGAAGGCTTGGCGACAACGGAATGTGCAATTGCTTTTAGTGAAACATGTTCCCTGCAAGATGGAACAATGTTTGATACAGGAGATTATCTGTAGTGATCTGGTCCTGCCCGGATAGAAAATGAAGAATGTGTCAAGAATACATATAATACAGAATTTTCACAGCCAAAGAAACACTAAGGTACAGACAGAAAAACAGGCAATAAACCTCTTTTATTTAGGTGAAGTTATAGCAAACAAGACAACGGTCTTCCAAAAAGGCAATTCAGACTATACAATGCCTGTGGTTCAAATAGTCATGTTACAATGGACCAGCTGAAATCCTGTATGGCTGCAGGCCCTCTGATCCCAGGAAATGGATACAACAGGCCAGCCAGGTGCCATCTGATGGCCTTGTTCAGGCAGAAATGGATTTCCACAGCCAGTCCCTGAGCCAATGGCTATAAAGAAGGTTTTGTAAGTGTCTCCTGTTATAGTCACTCTACCAAATATCTGGAGGTTGAAATGACAAAGGTTGTCTGGGATCTTTCTTCTTGAGCCAAGCGCAGAGGAAGCGCCTCAGCCATTTTCGTTTGTCCATGCGGCTGCTACAACCTGCTGGCTGTTGGAGGAATGGTCTAAATGTGCAAAGTCCAGTTACCACTGAATCACACATCCAAGCTGGGAGAGTGCTGGAGAGATGAGGCTTCTACCCACATCCATCATCATCAGACCACACCGCAGGGGCCCTGCTGCAGCCAGATGAATAACCGGAAACCCAGGGCCTCTGCGGCTTTAAGGGACAATGGAACCAGGCGAGTTAATGCAAAGGCAATCCCAAACTAGTTCCATGTGAGACTGTCCATCAATAACTGGGGTCACCGCAAGCCAAGAAGTGAAAAGGCTACATATGAGTACCAGTGGGTCGGAAAGATGTCTGGGTCTGGTTAATGTCATACCTTGGAGATGTAGTACAGGACCACCAGGTTCAGTACTCACTCCTAGGGTGAATGTAAGTTTCTTCTAAGTCTATCTGCCCTCAGCTTCAACAGCCTGGGAGAACCAGGAGAAAGAGGTGCTAGGAAAGGCCTCATTCGCACAGTTCCATTACCTGTCATCAGAGAGGAGGGGAAAGAGTGCTCTGAGATAGCCGCTCCTTTGTAGGCGAGCGCCAATATCTCTCTGGACGTTTCCAACGGAAAGAAGGGCTTTAAGGACAGGGATGCAGACTTCAGTTTTAATACATCAGTTCTGTCCAATAAATAATTATTTAAGGAGTCTTCTCAGTGAGACCCTCATCAGAAGTAGGAAAAGTATGCTGTGACATAGATATATAACTTGGCAGACAGAAGAGACACCTCAGTAAAATGTGGGGGGGTATCCCCCTCACCCGCCTGAGGGACCTTACATGTGATGAGTAAACCTAAACCAGCTTGGGCTGAACTGTGCATTAGTATACATGAGGGCGACAGTGACTGGTGGATTCCTTGCCTGCACATACATTACCTCACACAGCAGTCCATCCTTACTCATGGAACCTGCACTCCTAACAATCTGTGTTACTGAGCTGCACTACAGCTGGCTGGCAGGCTGTGTACATCATTAGATGGTAACTTGGGCAGATGTAGTGGAGTCCATGCAAACCTTCACCAAAAGCATCGCAGAATGCTTCATTAATAGAGTACAGCTAGAGCAGTTGTGATAAGCCTTCCCTCAAATGGAGCTGCAAATACCTCCTGAAATACGGAAGATCAGAGAAGGCCTCAGCCACAAGCAATTGCGATTTTGCAGGCCTTGTTTGAGGCTATGGCGACAGACATAGGTGTTCGTATAGCCTTTGCCCGCCTAGATGATGCTCAGAAGAGGCCCCGCCTCAGCTGGGTCCAGCGAAAGCGGGACTGCTGCATTTAAAGCCATGTTGGTGAGGAAGTGTCAGGGAGCCATCCCATAACAATGGGAAAGAGGAGCGTTTGGTAAAAAAGTAACACCAGCCAGGCTGCCATACCATCTCTAGTTGGCATGCTTTTTGTTTCACAGAAACAAATTCCCAAAGCTGTTTGGGGGGGAAGGTTTGCTGTCTATAAAATGACATAGATATAGCCCTGAAAAGTGAGGGATATTGTCTGGGCTAGTGGGGGTCACTGGTAATTGTTCTAGTTCGCAACTGCCTTGCCTGTCGTGGTGGTTGCATACCAGGAGAAAAACAGCTTTAGAAGATTCACCTTGAATAGAGTGGGTCTTCTGAGGCTGTTAAGTCAGTAGCCCTGTGGTGGATGGACCACGACTAAAGGTTGCAATGGCAGAGCCAGCGGAGGCTTCCCCGACATAAACCAAACAGTTCCCAGGCGTTTAAATGAGGTAGGGGAATCAGGAGTTGGGTGGATGGGAAAGCCCTGGATTTTTGGCTGATGTTGCGTTCTGTGTGTACCTCGGTAGAAAGTTGCACTGCTACTGCCTTTGCAGTACGCTTGATGGGAGCAAAGCTTGCAATATGCTACCAATGCTGTTTGCATCGTGTGCCTTAGGGAAGCTTGCACTGCTGCTCCTCCTTTTCAGCGAGGGAAACTTGAATTGTTGATGTCAAGTCTATATGTGCTGCTATACTCATAGGCAAGCCCAAGATTCGTCCCTCCTCTTTTATGCGACCCTATTCGCTGCAGTCTTATCTGTCTCAGGAGTCAAACATTTCAAACACATCTCTTCTTCTCATCAATCTGAACTCCTGTGGAAGCCAGGAGCGTTTTGAAAATGGCTTCTATTAATTACACAGTCATTGACTCCAGTGTGCTGAAATAACTGATCAAACGCGGAGTATCTCACAGGGAAACCACTCACTCTGGAGTTCAACTCACTTCACCTGGAACAACCTGCTTTCAAGAAAAATAGCCCCTTTTTCAGACATTTTCAGTGAGGGCACTTAGGACTGAGAACTCCATTTCCACAACAATCCATTAATCCCTCTTGTGAGACATACAAAAAAAAACTTCTAATACCTACCATTCAAACAAAACCTTCAAGTGTAATGCTATATCTTGTGTCCAAGGGCCAGATGTAAGGTGTATTAAGTCTATGTTTCTAAAAAGTGGGTGCAAATTGCAGTAGCAGCTAGTGTCCGGGAAATGTGGGGGAGCAACGAGGGGGTGGGGAGGCTGTGCGAGTGGGGGGAGGCTGAAACAATTATTTTTTTTAACTTACCTGCCAGTCTCTTGCTCGCCACTCTGCTCGCTGTGGTGGATTTTTCTAGCCCTAAAGGGGTCTTACGGTTCTCGTCAGGCCATGAAGGTATCCGGACCCATTTGAAGCAGCGGCGGTCACACCTTGACAAATGTTTGACTACAGGAAGCCGCTCTCGCTCCCACACCTTTTCGAGCAACTACTACGGTGAAACTCGCTATTACCGCAGTGTTAATAGCAGCCTCCAGACCAGATTGGGTGAAATCTCAACCTAACGACAAAGGAAGGTAAGAGAGTAGGGGAATCAAGGGCTCTTAGGGCCTGACGAAAGCTGTAAGACCCTTTTATGGCTGAAACATGCTGACAGACATGCAGATAGGAGTGGTGTGGGACTACTAACTCTCCCCGACACCACCATCCTATATACATTTTAATCCTGACCATGAAGTCCAGGAATAAAATTGACAGCGGATATTCCTGAGCCAGTTTTAAACTCTATTTTCTGATTCCTAAAACTTTTTGTTTGCTTTGCCTTCTCCTTCCTTTTGCTCCACGCCTGGCGTTGGTCTGCGCAGGGGTGTCGATAGCAAGCCCTATGATGAAGCATGCCACAATTTGTGGGTGAGGGCAGTTTTAGAAAAACAAAGCATGTGTCACAAACAACATTAATCATTTGTTTCTCTGCACTCCTACTCCTCTTTTGTGTGTAGGGGAACAGCAACTACTGTTACAAAGCTACAAAATGGGACTACTTTGGTAAAAAAGTGCTATGTAATAAAATAACTTATTACATAATTTAATGTGTTTAATCTATGGTGCATGGGAGATACAGCAACATCTACAAGATGTGAACAGCATATACATTGAATGAGAGGGTTAGGGCCGCCTGTGTTGCCACCTTCCAGTTCCCACCAAGTGGATCAGACACCCACCTTGACAATGTCGTTGATCAGGGAGTATCTGAACATCCAGTCCAAGGTGATGCTCTCGTTCTCCAAGATGTCCTAAAAGTTGCAGGGTGAGAGAAGAGCAGTGTGAGACATGACGGGGATTGGCACTTGGCAGAAGCAAAGAAGATCTGAGTGGTTACAATGGTGCAGCGAGTGGTAAACACTGTAGTGTAGTCCCAAAAGTACCCTGTCATGCAGGACCTACAATGTTTACGGATAACATATACTGTGGATTTGGTGGCAGACTAACGCCGTACACCCCCACTGCTTAGGTTAGCCTATGTTTTGCATTAGCTAGCTCGCAGTGCCACTCGACTCTCCTGCTATCAGAGAGATTCGTTTTTGGCAACCTCAGAACACAATAACCTCAGACTCGTGGAAACAATATATTACCTTTCACCCAGTCACTCGTGCTTGATTGTTTTGCTCTCGGAGAGATACACAGAAGAAACAGTCGGGGGTTTATACAATAAGAATTTATTGTACCGTAGTTCTTCTCATGTAAAATATATGAGCTGCTATAACTGTAATACAGTAGCAGAGAAATAGAACCAGCAGTACAGTGAATAAAAGGAATAGTATTGTTCTACCATTGTGTAATAGTCATGAACAGATACATGAATATAGAATGCATTTTTACAATAAAGTGCGTACTCCTAAGATGCCTGACTAGATGAACCTAAGTGTACCTAGTATGCGAGTAGGTGCTATAGAGCCTAAGCCTAAGAGCCTAAGAGTTTAAGAGTCCAAGAGCCAAGAATCCCACTGGGCTTTTAGTCGAACCCCATTACCTGAATAGTGAAAGTGTGGGACTTCGTCCTGGACTTGAGCTGGATCGTCAGACCACTGTCAGCTGGAGCGATGACATGCCGAAGCTGCAGCGTCTCTGGTCAGTGTGTCGGCCTCAAAGTCTCGGGTTCCTCCTGCTTTCTGATAGCAAGAAGTGCTGTATTTATACAGTCTATGTACGTGTGTTACCCATTGTTCAGTATGAGGATGACGTTGGGGATTAAACCTTGTGCGTCGATGGGAGAGGTGAAGTGTATCTCCTGGAGAGTGTACTCATCAATTATTCATATGCGCTAAGGATGGCGTCTTAGCAATATTGATTGGGAAGATCCCACCCTCTGCACGGAACTAGGTGAAAGGTTTAGTCCATAAAAGGCTACAGTCCTTATAAGGCGTTATGTCCATACAAGGCATTCTGTCCTTATTTGGAGTTATGTCCTTATAAGGTTCGTTCATATGAACTAACGGGCTCTGATGTAGGGAAAGTGTACCTTGTTCCCTGGACCTATAGTAGGGTACCGATATGAAATAAAACAACATGGTTAAACCAGGGCTGCAGTTATCGCCTACTCGATGGTAAAATCCAGTTGGGTTTTACGAAAGACCAACACATATTCAACTAATCAAAAATGAAATGCATTCTATGTACATTTGTGTCATGCATATCCATTGTGGGACTCCACAAAACCTGATGGTGTTTCATTATTCTATGATTTACAGCAACTGCACTAATAAAACACACACACATATATGTGTGTAAAGAGAGATAGATAGATAGACAGACAGACAGACAGACAGACAGACAGACAGACAGACAGACAGACAGACAGATAGATAGATAGATAGATAGATAGATAGATAGATAGATAGATAGATAGACAGACAGACAGACAGACAGACAGACAGACAGACAGACAGACAGACAGACAGACAGATAAATAGATAGATAGAGAGATAGATAGATAGATAGATAGATAGACAGACAGACAGACAGACAAATAGATAGATAGATAGATAGATAGATAGATAGATAGATAGATAGATAGATAGATAGATAGATAGATAGATAGATAGATAGATAGATAGATAGATAGATAGATAGATAGATAGATAGACAGGTAGATAGACAGGTAGACAGATAGAGAGATAGATAGATAGATATTGAATGGGCAAAGAAACATCAGCAGCTATGGGTACTATTGTAGCTGACGTAGTCGGGTTTGGTGTCTCAGTGGACCAATGCGCCCACTGCAGGGGCCTGCGTTCGACCTCATGGGCAAGGGTTTAAATCCCGGTGGGTCCACTCAGCCTTTCATCCATCTGAGGTCGATAAAATGAATACCATTGAGTCGGGTACCAATAAACATCTATTATTCAGCTCCAAGATGCCTACAGGTGAACATGCGCTTTACAAATACATGTTATGTTATAGTGTACTACTCTATATAGAGGGGCACCATTTCCTGGGGCACCTCAGCAGCACACCCCGACCCCCCATTTTTTTATTTGACTAGTTACCCATAATAATAATTAACTCACACCTATAGGTAAATAAATATTATGGGTGTGTTAATTATTATTATAGATAATGAAATAAAATAAAAAAAATGGGGAGGGGGGTTTGCGGTGTCCTGCTGAGGCGCCCCAGAAAATGTTGCCACTCGATATAGAGACGTACACTATAGTACCTAGAGATACTGGTGTTTCTCTTCGCCTATTAAATTCTGAACATCGGTGTGACATTCACACAAGGACGATGAATTGCGCCCTAACTGTTCAGTCAAAGAATACTTTATAAGCAGTTCTGACTTATTAATATACCTGGGTCAGTGTGAAATGAAAAGAGAAAGGGCACAGAGGTAAATCCCTGTCAGCATGAATGTAAACTGATCATCCCTCTGGGCATAGAAACACCTGAGGGACCTAGGAGTGAGGCTGTAATGCATTTAGGGTTATGAGTTGTATGACACCTTTGATTTGGTTTCTTTTATTGGTCAAATTCATCCACAGCTCTGCCTTGAACAATCACTATGTATTAGGAATATGAAGACCAAGGTAAACCGCGGCTGTGTCCCAGGGGTGGAACTGAGGAAGATATTCCTATAGGATTGACTGTCATATGCCCTAATGTTTCTGGATTTTAATCACTTTTTTCTCAAAGAAGACTGCTTGATCGAATGTCACAGGATCTCTGAATCCAAACTCATGCTCATTGTCTCATAGGATCTCTATTCCAGTTAAGAATGATTTGTCAAGCCTGTTTATATGCAACACATATAGCATGTATACTTTGCCTAGTTCGATCATGTGTGCATCACTGTTTCTGCCATGCCCCACTGAACTGAGGTTAGTTTGGGTTTATCTTATTCATGGCTTTTAATGAATCCGCATACTCAACTTTGATGATGTGACATTAGTCATTTCATAAAGTACATTCATGTATTTAATATGAAGTATGCCATCTTTTAAATTGGTGGTCAGGAAATGCCAGTTCACCTAGCCTCTTAGAAAGATCAAGGGTGCGAATAAAACGAAGAAGAAACCGGTTTTCTATTTTCTCCTGGCATTGTGCATTAAAAAATGCCATTTGCTTTTACAGCCCTGGGTCTGGCTGGTTTTGAGTCAGATGGGTGACCAAGAATGTAATCAACATTCTGGATCAACACAGGATGAGCAGCGGCTTACCATTTTTCAGTACCAGCCAAGGGCTGTATTATGGAATGGGCGCATTTTCCTGGATAGCGCTCGGCGTCCCTTCAATTATAGTGAACTGGGGGCAGCTCATTCAGGTAAAAAAAAAAGGGAGAGGCTGCTTTAAAGCCGCTCCCTTTTTCACTGTGCAGGCAGCACCCCCCCCTGCACTTTGAAGGGGAATTAGAGATCCCCTTGTAGACAGGTGCAGTGAGTGACTGAACACGCCTGCAAGGGGATATCTGGGGGATCAATACGAACATCTTTTCCCCCCTCCACAGGGCTACTATTAGGGGGCGCACTGTCAGTGAGCCTCCTGACAGCTTCTTTGCCTTTGCACCCACGTCTGTAATATGGCACTGGCGCAGAGGCAAATGGATCCCTCATTTGCATGGGGCCACCCATGCAAATGAGGGAACACCCTCAGGTATCGCTGGTGCTTTATGTGTGCCAGTACTATCGGTATTACAGAAGGGAACGCACAAGTGTCTGCGGCCCCTTCTGTAATACCAAAGTGCACAAGGGGCGCGAAAACAGGTGCAAACACCCGTTGCGGCCGCAGGGCACTCCGGTAATACAGCCCCAGGTGCTCATGTTGACTCAAAGTGTATCTTGGGGTAGCAGAAGCACAAGACTGTTGATAAATCTGCCTGTGTCAACTGGCTCAGATTAATTCAATCTTTCAACCCATCACTTTTTGCTTTCTTCAGTACAATGCCTTAAGAGCGGCAGGTATGGCTATATTAGGGTTCGGTGCACACTGTACCACAGAACTCAAGCTGCACCTTACAGAAGAAGCCAAAACAGGCCAAACCTGGTCTGGGGTTGCCTGTGTTCCTTCCCTGGCAGTTCAGACTGGACTGTTTCTATTGGAGCAGGAACAAGGCTGATTTGCATATGGCTGGTTCCTGTCTAGGGTGGCATGGTGGGCAAACACAACCCTGTAGTCGCCAGGGAAAACGTACTTGATGGGGGTCTAGTATCTTTCAGACTTCTTACCATCCAGTAGCATGAGTTACTACAAAGACGTCGATGTCTGATTTAATCTATAAGACCTGGTACACCCTCCCCTTACACCTCAGAGCAGCTCTGTCGCTCTAACAGTTCAGGAAGGACCTCACGATCTGGATGCTCAACCAATAGGAATGGGCAGCTGAATCCGGCAGCAGGACCCCACAGTGCCTCGGGACCATCACGGGTGAAGCAGCGGCGCTATACAAATCCTGATTGATTGAATCATGCAGAACCAAAAGTAAACCATGAATATGTTCCTACTTAAGGCTCAAAGGGAAGTTTTTAAATCCACCAATGACACTCTATATGATATCAATCAAATGCTTCTTTAGTATTAGGTTTTGACGAATTGATTCAGTAAAATATAATCCACGATCAACCAGAGGGCAACATAGGCATTTACCATTATGAATGCTGCATTTCCGTCAAGAAGGAACGAAAGGAGCATCCACTGGACTTGTTTTGTCATCTGGTGAATGCCGTTCAATATGTAGGCTCAGTTCAATGATAACCGGCCATGGGGACTGGTTTCACCAGGTCTTTCATCAATTTGACGTAGATCCATCCTTGTCTATACACAGCCTAGACAAGAGTACCACAGACCTCTGCTTGTTTGGGGCCTACCAGAAGTGCCCCAATGAAAGGCTGCTACCCATACTATGGCCACCTTGTTAGTCTGCTGCCTTAGTCACCTGTTCAAGCAATGGACTGCCTTCTATTTCACATAAAAACTAGAAAATTACCAGTTGTTAATCCACAAGTCCCTTTTCACCTGATGCCCATTTTTCTCCTCCTGTACTTAACCCATCACACTCTACCTCCTCTGTGATCCTCTTTCTTCCCACTAACTCAACATCCCCTCTCTTCTCTTAGTTTACTACTGTCTCTACAATGCTAAATCTAATATACGTTCTTGCTCATTGTTTTGTGTCTGATAGCGTAAACAGATCCCGGCAACCCACATGTCTCAGATCTGGATCCTACATATTGTTCATTATGTAAAAAACACAGACGCCCGTGTTAGGTAGAGCCGTGGTATATGAATGTGTGAAATAAATAAATTAAAGCACACCTCAAATTAGCTTACCTCCTGCCTCTTGCAAAGGATGGACTGAGTTGCACTCTCAGAAGCCATGTTTCCATATCAATTCTAACCAAAATTCACTCTCCCTTCCTCGAGGGAAGGACAGGATGGTTAAAAAAGACTAGGATAGAAATCAAGAATGTCAGACTACTTTCCCTCTACCCAAGCTTGCAGGGTTCTTTAGGTGCCCGGCTACCCTTAAGTCAGTGGAGGTGGCCTTTTCTGGATCTGCGGATAGTTGCTCTTGAAGCTAAGTAGGGGATGACTGGGAAGGGACCTCTCTTGTTCGGTCCATTCTACTGGATCTACCGCATTTACCCTGGGGCTTCTACGAGCCACCACTGAGCGCTTTACAGTTCATAACTATCTGCAACCTTGTTCCATTAAGGCCCTGCCACACAACTAGTATCAGTTAGATATTCACCTTCAGTGCTATAGGGACATATTTAAGAAAATGATTTAGGACATTAGGTCTAGGAGTTACCCCGTGTTGTTCCACCACCAAAGTTCTCCATCATTCACTTCTTACCTGCAGGCTGCCTCTTGGACAATACTCTGTCAGGATACAGATGTTTGGGGGATCGGTGCAGGCCCCAACAAAGCGCGTCAGGTGCTCATTCTGTACATCACGCATCTGGAAAGAGACGGAATATAGAGTGAGGAAGGCTTTCACAATGTCCACTGAAAGCAATGGGCGGCTCTTTCAAAAACTGTAGAATGAGAGGCAGGCTAGTGCCTCTGGAACGGTGGAAGGACTGGGACAGAGACAGCCATGTATCTGCCCATGTAATGTAATGTAGGGTGGATGTGTAGAGTGCTGCTTGTCACCCGTGATGGTATCTAGGCACTGAGTAGGTGAGAGTAGGCATGTGGTGAGGCTGGACCAAAGTCCAGGCAGTCTTGAGCCAAAGATATGACTTGCATAACATGGTTATTGCTTGACTGGCCTTTCGGAGACAGGGGATAGGGTAAAATTAATTCTGCCCCAGCCCCGTGGCTTATTGCGG
The DNA here is from genome assembly GCF_964204655.1 of Triturus cristatus. Classification (NCBI taxonomy): domain Eukaryota; kingdom Metazoa; phylum Chordata; class Amphibia; order Caudata; family Salamandridae; genus Triturus; species Triturus cristatus. The sequence continues at coordinate 114,162,364 of NC_140595.1, forward strand.
GTTTGTAACACACTCCCGCACTGCTCCACGGACCTTTTTAGAGGGAGAACTGGTCTGTCGAGCTTCTGTCCTTCAACTTCACTTTGAGGTGCTATTCTTATTTTATCAGCCATTTACACTATTTTGATATGCTAATATTTATTTCAGAAATAAAACTATCTACCCAAAATTGGCACTAATAGATGAAGGTTAAGGGATGTGTGAACTGCCGGATCACATCCCGAACAAAGCTTTGAGAGTTTTTTGAGTGTAAGACAGTGGACTTGGGTACGATTGTGGGAGATTTTGGTTAGTGGTTGACATGATAACGTTTTGCAAATAACATGACAGAACAAGCACTGACAAAGTCAAAATGCTTTCAGCCAAAGTCAGACACATTGACTTTGCCAAGCTTGTTTCCTCTGGCATAGGCAATGCCTTTAGCTCACCTTATCTGCTGTAGGGTATCACCCCGACCAGGACAGGGACCTGCTGATGGCGTGACCGAATTTGGTAGAAGCTCATGGCAAGGAACCCTAGACCTCTAGACCCTGGTAAGTGGGGCAAGGCAGATTCTTGAATGTAATTGTGAAAAATAAGTATATTGATTGTTTGTACAGTGTTTGAGGCAACTTTGGATAGTAGAACCAATATTGAATTATACAGATTAGATGGAAAAACACCAAGAGTTCCAAGGAGGGGACAAGATAGCAGGGATGGGGGCGCAGTCTTGTGGAGTAAGTGGTCTCTCCCAAAATGCTTGCATCTTACCAAGCAGAATCAAAGTGCATTGTGGGTAGCTGGCTGCCCTAAGGCCTCTTCCTGGTAGGTAGACAGGAGGTAACAAATGGGTTAAATGAGACGGGTATGACAGGGAAGGTGTTAGAAGTTGGCATGATGTGAGCGGTGTTAATGAAAGAAATTAAGGTTGGCAAGAAGAAGAAATCAGGGCACACTGTTTAATTGACAGCAGGGCAGGAAGGCGAAAGCCCATGGGAAGTAGGAACCTGTACCCAGCTCTGACCCCATAATGTTTCTCACTCAAGCTTTATAGACACCTTTACCTGTCAGCTAGAGGCTGAAGGAGGAGGTAGAGGCAGGAAGGTGGAAGCTACTCATTTCCCAGAAGCACAAGCACTACCGGGAAGATACAGTCATTACAGGTCTGAAAACGAGTCTTTCATCAATGCGTCACCTAATGTAAGGCCTGGACTGCTGGAGCTTCAGAACTCATGATCCATACCTAGGTCACATAGCTGGCTGCTCTGGTGATGCCAAGGCATGTTCTTTGGAAGTATAATTTTTAATGTTGTTAATGTAAAATGGTGGGGAAGGAAGTGGAGTGAAGGGAGATGTAAGGAATGTGTTTTAGAACCTGGCTCACTGTTCGGGCACCATGGTCTGTGACACGAGTGCCATGGATCATAATAGAGTCACCACTACCTTTGATGGGAGCATCACAGCTTACTAGGAAAACACTATAGGCCCTAATCAAAAAGATGCATTTACACTTCTTGCTTCACTACAAGAAAATTTACCATAACACTTTTGTGTAACTGTACTACTTTTGGCTACTCGCCATTTACGAGAGTAAACTTTCTCAAAACTGTAGACTTCCATGTCCTCACCCCAAGAAACATGGACCGTAAAGTGCCTTCTAGTAGTAGAGATTTTATAACTGTATTTAGCGTTCCTCCCACTCGGCAGAGACTCCACATTTGAGGCATAGATATCCCCGGGGTAAAGTATAGAAACATTTAAAAAAGTTTAATAAACTTTTTTTAAAATCTGAATAAATATATTTATGTTACATATTAATGTTAATTTTATATATTTAACTTAGAGGTAGAACAATATTGAAAAAATACAGCATTAGGAACCTAATTTGAAATTTTAATTATTTAGAATATAATCAATTAAAATAACATTATTTTTCTGAAGCTGAAATGAAGAAAACAAATCCCACCTAAAGTAAAAATTTATATTTTTTTGATAATGTATTAAAATGATTAAAACTGATGTACACAAATTAAAGTAGTTTAATTATTTTTAATAAAAAATCTTGCAATATTCATTTTAGAATTTTTATTTAAAAATAAAATAATTTGTTTTATTTATAGATTTATTAACATCAAATACATTTATTTATATTGTGTAATAGTTGATATAATTTAACTTAACATTAATTCCTATAGGGTTTTATTTGAAGTCCCTACCTTCTTTATTTTCCATAGAAGGACGTTGCAGTATAATTGGTTGGCCAAGGTGCTGGGCTTAATCCAGCTCTGAGATAGAGAACATTTACTACTGTTTTGGGTCTTTTTTGGCTGTAGTAGCTGTTGAAGTGCAATTTGCAAATAGCAATGGGCTTATTCTTTTGTGGGTGTGTGCATGTCTTTCCCTAAACTCTTCCTTACTCCTCCCTTAACCTATTTCCTTTTAGTAGTATTTCCCATTTTCCAGTCCCCCCCCACCCCTTCCACATTTCCAACTAAAAAGTATTTGTATCTGTGGGCAGATCTCCAAACAGAAAAAATACAAATCTGAGAAACATATGGAAGTGGCCCCTAGGCTCCGAAAAGTGCAATGGTGCTATGCAAATGGTAGACGTATGCGATACACAAGTTGTTAACAATAACATTTTCCAAAAACAGCATACAACGGAATTTAAGTGCATAGACATTTTGTGATTTTTATTAAAAAACATACAAATGTGTTATTAGCAGCTTCAACATGTTGAAAAGATGTAATTTGTAATAGTAATAGTGAACAGACAAAAGAACGTCATATAGGGACTGTTTAAAACAGAACACTTGACTTATCTGCTTGAAATTTCAAGTGTGGCTAGTGAAATGGAGCCAGGCCACACCAACTTGCAAACTAGGAAGGTGGTTGAATACGAAGTGAACGCTCTCACTTCTAATCATGAAATCCTGCTATTTCGTCATGGGTTTTCCAATAGCTGAGTTTTTAAGGGTACTACTGTAGCAGTATGTAAACATTATTTTTGTGACTACTGCAGGATATTCACCATAGGTCCAGTTGTACAGCATCCACGCCTGATTCTCAGGCTAAACACTGACTAAGCAAATGAGTTGCATATAGATTATGGTTAACATTTATTGTACATGGCTATCATAAACATCAAAAGGCTAATAAAATATCTCACAAAGAGTGGGGGTCTAAGGGATGTGGTTTAAGGACTCGAACAGTTTATAATCCCCAATTCAACTAATGTACACAAAAAGAAAAACTGTGAGTCAAAGGAAGTTAAATGACCGTAACATAACCACTGAGTAAATACTGATCCAAATCAAACTGCTGTCAACAAGGTGTCAAATATGCAAATAGGTGTGTGTATGCATGAGAAAGATTCCCATCACCCACAACAAGTGGCTCGCTTCATCATTTGGGAACCTGGGAACTTCACCAGAGAACTATCCTCTACCAGATGGACGTAGATATTGGTTCAATGTGTGTCCCAAATGTATCTGTTGGTATAATGTTTAGATCGAAGGAACCACAGTATAAATGATAAGGAGTGATGTATGCAGTGCTGGTGATGAAGGTAAGTGATAGTTAAAATTGGTTACCCAGGCACAAATATGCTTTTAATGAGGTGCTACCTCGATACCAAGATAAAATAAGACAGTGCTATGACAGTTTGAAAGAATAACTCTGTGTTGGAAAAGACTGGTCTACATGTTTAAGCTCTTGGATAGACTGTATCCTAGCTTTCGTCAGGACCAGAAAGCTACTGCAAATTTGTGATGTGTGTAATACAAAAACTCAGAAAACATACAACCTGGACCTTGTTCTCGGTACAGGGGAATACCTGTGAAAATAACAGCAGTAATCAATTTAAACAGACAAACAGAGTGGTAGAATGTTAAAAATTGGTCAAAAACCGCAAAGGTATTAAGTCAATCATTTTTGCGAACGTACCATTAAGTGTACAAAGACAACTGTGCAGCCATCATTTCAAATGGAAGAGAGTTATTTAGTTGTCACTCACCTGAATAGTTCTGGGTATGTGCCTCACCCCGCCTGGCAACTGCTCAGGTTAGGAGGCACCGCTCTGGGGAATAATATAAGTGTGAAACACTGGTTAGTCATTTTGACTAGAAGGATTTGATCTGTAAGGTATAACGAACCGATCTCTTACCAACAGGTTACTTAGTTACCATAACACACACATTTTCCAAGTAACAGTTTTACTCCAGTGCGTGCGATATTTTTCTAAACTAAGAAGACGCACTTCCAACTTCTAGCACATTGATTACCAGTTAAAAAGTAGCTCGAGTAATCTGCTTATGCCCTTTTGGCATATTTTTCCCACGATATGAGACACGAGTTTAGAAATGCACAGTGACATGCTTTTTCGATGACTAGACTCCCGTGTGATTCATCCGCCTTGTTTTAAATTTTGCGCTATATATTAAGTGTTTAAACATTTCAACAACTATGGTCACGTCCTATAATGTTTCACACTTATATTATTCCCCAGAGCGGTGCCTCCTAACCTGAGCAGTTGCCAGGCGGGGTGAGGCACATACCCAGAACTATTCGGGTGAGTGACAACTAAATAACTCTCTTCCATTTGAAATGATGGCTGCACAGTTGTCTTTGTACACTTAATGGTACGTTCGCAAAAATGATTGACTTAATACCTTTGCGGTTTTTGACCAATTTTTAACATTCTACCACTCTGTTTGTCTGTTTAAATTGATTACTGCTGTTATTTTCACAGGTATTCCCCTGTACCGAGAACAAGGTCCAGGTTGTATGTTTTCTGAGTTTTTGTATTACACACATCACAAATTTGCAGTAGCTTTCTGGTCCTGACGAAAGCTAGGATACAGTCTATCCAAGAGCTGAAACATGTAGACCAGTCTTTTCCAACACAGTTATTCTTTCAAACTGTCATAGCACTGTCTTATTTTATCTTGGTATCGAGGTAGCACCTCATTAAAAGCATATTTGTGCCTGGGTAACCAATTTTAACTATCACTTACCTTCATCACAAGCACTGCATACATCACTCCTTATCATTTATACTGTGGTTCCTTCGATCTAAACATTATACCAACAGATACATTTGGGACACACATTGAACCAATATCTACGTCCATCTGGTAGAGGATGGTTCTCTGGTGAAGTTCCCAGGTTCCCAAATGATGAAGCGAGCCACTTGTTGTGGGTGATGGGAATCTTTCTCATGCATACACACACCTATTTGCATATTTGACACCTTGTTGACAGCAGTTTGATTTGGATCAGTATTTACTCAGTGGTTATGTTACGGTCATTTAACTTCCTTTGACTCACAGTTTTTCTTTTTGTGTACATATCATAAACATCAGGCATGGATCATCCTTCCCTAGACCTACTCTGAACACCCCTGGACTAAGGTGCACACACAGATTAACATTATTCTTTCTCTCCAGAGCATCCCCCTCACAGTTCATCATGGATACAAGATGGCAGGCAGTGCATTTGTGTTTCAGAGGAAAGGTGCGAATGAAACCTTATTATACACGCGACCTATCTTAATAGTCCTGACTCTATTGAGTCCTGTGCTGCACTTAAATTAAATCTTTAGTCCAACTCCATGGAAAAATATTGTGGCCAATGATCACTCTCCACTAAGTCCAGTTCATAATCAAGATAAAATTTCAAAAATTCACCCAACTTAAATCTGTGATCTATTAATTATGTGGAATAAACAATATGCTGGTATATTGGCGGGTTAACACTATTCGGTCGGCAATTCAAAAGCCTCAAATTAATGTTGCCCATGCAGCGAGAATGACTGACTATACTTATCCATTTGTTTACATTTAAAGATTGGATTGGAAATGCCTCAAAGGGTTCAGAATTCATAGTGATACCGAAATCCTAACAATAAATTTACTGGGGAAATGCTACTGTCATCCTGAACTAGCTGAGAAATGGTCTTGGGCTCTTAAGCTAATAGCTCTTGCACCAGATTGCCCTGTGAATTACAACCACTGATTATAAGGGATGAACTATAACCTAGAGCAAGTTAGAAGGATTTTTGCAAGTCATCGACTAGTTCTGTAACTATTCAGGGTAACAAGGCTGTAGACTGAATTCCCTTATAAACATACCCAGAACTCTAAAGTGACTTGAAGTATCTTTTTTAAGCGCGTTGGGGGGACTTCTTAAGTTTACAATACATGGTCCCATTGGCTCATCCTCACCACCAACCTTCTTTTACATCCGTGATCTCTTTCTCCTTTTCATGAAAGAGATCCCTAGGTTGCAGATATCTAGAATGAATTACTGAACCTCTACTGTGAAAAAAAACACCAATATGCAGCTTGTATTTTGTATTAAATTATTATTTTAAGCGGCTTAATGTAAGTCATTTTCAAAACAGGCTCCGGGACAAAATAATATGTGGGGCATTTAGATTCCTACTTTCTTGTAATGAACATCATCACTGCAGCAAATAAAGATACACTTTAAATGTCTCCGATGGGCTAATTACTTTGAATTGGACAAGGAACATTTTTCAAAAGACATGGAACTGAAAAGCTAGTCTCCACCCTGATTGTTTAAGTGGCAATGTTCTTTTTTTCTGTGACTTGCCTTTCACACTGTCTGCTGCCTCATCCACTGGGCTTTGTAATAACACAACTCTTGCAGCCAACAAAGCCCTCCACAACGTCGGACCTGCATATCTCAACCACCGCCTCTCCTTTCACACCGCCACCAGACATCTCCACTCCGCCCATCAGGCCCTGGCCACCCTCCCACGGGTCCGCCGGACCACCGCTGGAGGAAGATCCTTCTCCTACCTCACTACAAGGGCCTGGAAATCCCTTCCTCTGCATCTCAGGCAATCACCCTCTCTGCCTCAATTCAGGAAGGACCTCAAGACCTGGCTCTTCGACTGATCAGCAGACCCCCCCCCCCCCCCCGCAGCACCTTGAGACCCTTATGGGTGAGTAGTCGCATTATACAAAACCCTGATTTGATTGATTGTTTGATCCAGGATCAATTATTACACCGGAGCAGTGAACGATGTTCTTAATACTGGTGAGCTAGGATGTCTCATCTAGACTGTAATTTGTAAAATTGTCCAAAAAATGTATACAGGTATTGCAGGAATCACTGTATTAAAATTACATTAGGACGCAGTAACTAGGCATTCCAAGGTCCTCATTCTAAAGTAGAGAGAGTTACCTGCCCCATTCTCGGTTTTGCAATAGAGATACAATACAGGACTGTTTTACCACACCAACATTCCAAACTTTTCATCGTTCTAAACAAGTTTCATAGTGCACAATCCTCAGAATTTGTGCAGGGAATAACAGATGACTTGTCATCCTGATCTGGGCACAAATACTGTTTGAGCCCGAATCTGCACTTACCCCACAATTCAGAATGGCGACCTAGGTCAAGTGCCTTGCTGTAGACTATATCACCCCAGTGTTTAATCTGAGCCGGTGGTTGCAAGTGGCACCCACAGTCACTCATTTTTAGGGACCGGCACTGAGTTTACATAATAAGACTTTGTCCCAAATCAATAGAGAGAAAAACACCCAAAGGTGAAGGGAAGGCGAAGAGAAAAACAGAAAAACGGAAAACAGTAACAACGTGCAAAAGCAGGGAGGAAAAAGAATTAACTTATTAGTTACTAAAACAGGCAGAGATGCACCTGGGAGGTTACTGAAAGAGGCAGAGATGCACCTGGGAGGTTACTAAAGAGGCAGAAATGCACCTAGGGTGGGTACTAAAAGAGGCAGAGATGCACTTAGGGTGGTTACTAAAACAGGCAGAGATGCACCTGGGAGGTTACTGAAAGAGGCAGAGATGCACCTGGGAGGTTACTAAAGAGGCAGAAATGCACCTAGGGTGGTTACTAAAAGAGGCAGAGATGCACTTAGGGTGGTTACTAAAACAGGCAGAGATGCACCTGGGAGGTTACTGAAAGAGGCAGAGATGCACCTGGGAGGTTACTAAAGAGGCAGAAATGCACCTAGGGTGGTTACTAAAAGAGGCAGAGATGCATATAGGGGGGTTACTAAAAGAGGCAGAGATGCACCTGGGAGGTTACTAAAAGAGGCAGAGATGCACCTGGGAGGTTACTAAAGAGGCAGAAATGCACCTAGGGTGGTTACTAAAAGAGGCAGAGATGCACTTGGGATGGTTACTGAAACAGGCAGAGATGCACCTGAGGTGGTTACTAAAACAGACAGAGATGCACTTGGGGTGGTTACTAAAACAGGCAGAGATGCACTTGGGGTGGTTACTAAAACAGGCAGAGATGCACCTGGGAGGTTACTAAAAGAGGCAGAGATGCACTTGTGGTGGTTACTAAAACAGGCAGAGATGCACCTAGGGTGGTTACTAAAAGAGGCAGAGATGCACCTGGGGTGGTTACTAAAACAGGCAGAGATGCACTTGGGAGGTTACTAAAACAGACAGAGATGCACTTGGGGTGGTTACTAAAACAGGCAGAGATGCACTTGGGAGGTTACTAAAAGAGGCAGAGATGCACTTGGGGTGGTTACTAAAACAGGCAGAGATGCACTTGGGGTGGTTACTAAAAGAGGCAGAGATGCACTTGGGGTGGTTACTAAAACAGGCAGAGATGCACCTGGGAGGTTACTAAAAGAGGCAGAGATGCACTTGGGGTGGTTACTAAAAGAGGTAGAGATGCACTTGGGATGGTTACTGAAACAGGCAGAGATGCACCTGGGGTGGTTACTAAAACAGACAAAGATGCACTTAGAGTGGTTACTAAAACAGGCAGAGATGCACCTGGGAGGTTACTAAAAGAGGCAGAGATGCACCTGGGAGGTTACTGAAAGAGGCAGAGATGCACCTGGGAGGTTACTAAAGAGGCAGAAATGCACCTAGGGTGGTTACTAAAACAGGCAGAGATGCACTTAGGGTGGTTACTAAAACAGGCAGAGATGCACCTGGGAGGTTACTGAAACAGACAGAGATGCACTTGGGGTGGTTCTAAAACAGGCAGAGATGCACTTGGGGTGGTTACTAAAAGAGGCAGAGATGCACTTGGGATGGTTACTGAAACAGGCAGAGATGCACCTGAGGTGGTTACTAAAACAGACAGAGATGCACTTGGGGTGGTTACTAAAACAGGCAGAGATTCACTTGGGGTGGTTACTAAAACAGGCAGAGATGCACCTGGGAGGTTACTAAAAGAGGCAGAGTTGCACTTGTGGTGGTTACTAAAACAGGCAGAGATGCACCTAGGGTAGTTACTAAAAGAGGCAGAGATTCACCTGGGGTGGTTACTAAAACAGGCAGAGATGCACTTGGGAGGTTACTAAAACAGACAGAGATGCACTTGGGGTGGTTACTAAAACAGGCAGAGATGCACTTGGGAGGTTACTAAAAGAGGCAGAGAAGCACTTGGGGTGGTTACTAAAACAGGCAGAGATGCACTTGGGGTGGTTACTAAAACAGGCAGAGATGCACTTGGGAGGTTACTAAAAGACGCAGAGATGCACTTGGGGTGGTTACTAAAAGAGGTAAAGATGCACTTGGGATGGTTACTGAAACAGGCAGAGATGCACCTGGGGTGGTTACTAAAACAGACAGAGATGCACTTAGGGTGGTTACTAAAACAGGCAGAGATGCACCTGGGAGGTTACTAAAAGAGGCAGAGATGCACCTGGGAGGTTACTGAAAGAGGCAGAGATGCACCTGGGAGGTTACTAAAGAGGCAGAAATGCACCTAGGGTGGTTACTAAAAGAGGCAGAGATGCACTTAGGGTGGTTACTAAAAGAGGCAGAGATGCACCTGGGAGGTTACTAAAAGAGGCAGAGATGCACCTGGGAGGTTACTAAAAGAGGCAGAGATGCACCTGGGAGGTTACTAAAAGAGGCAGCGATGCACCTGGGAGGTTACTAAAGAGGCAGAAATGCACCTAGGGTGGTTACTAAAAGAGGCAGAGATGCACTTGGGATGGTTACTGAAACAGGCAGAGATGCACCTGAGGTGTTTACTAAAACAGACAGAGATGCAATTGGGGTGGTTACTAAAACAGGCAGAGATGCACTTGGGGTGGTTACTAAAACAGGCAGAGATGCACCTCGGAGGTTACTAAAAGAGGCAGAGATGCACTTGTGGTGGTTACTAAAACAGGCAGAGATGCACCTAGGGTGGTTACTAAAAGAGGCAGAGATGCACCTGGGGTGGTTACTAAAACAGGCAGAGATGCACTTGGGAGGTTACTAAAACAGACAGAGATGCACTTGGGGTGGTTACTAAAACAGGCAGAGATGCACTTGGGAGGTTACTAAAAGAGGCAGAGATGCACTTGGGGTGGTTACTAAAACAGGCAGAGATGCACCTGGGAGGTTACTAAAACAGGCAGAGATGCACTTGGGAGGTTACTAAAACAGACAGATATGCACTTGGGGTGGTTACTAAAACAGGCAGAGATGCACTTGGGAGGTTACTAAAAGAGGCAGAGATGCACGTGGGGTGCTTACTAAAACAGGCAGAGATGCACTTGGGGTGGTTACTAAAACAGGCAGAGATGCACGTGGGAGGTTACTAAAAGAGGCAGAGATGCACTTGGGGTGGTTACTAAAACAGGCAGAGATGCACCTGGGAGGTTACTAAAAGAGGCGGAGATGCACTTGGGGTGGTTACTAAAAGAGGTAGAGATTCACTTGGGATGGTTACTGAAACAGGCAGAGATGCACCTGGGGTGGTTACTAAAACAGACAGAGATGCACTTGGGGTGGTTACTAAAACAGGCAGAGATGCACTTGGGGTGGTTACTAAAAGAGGCAGAGATGCACTTGGGGTGGTTACTGAAACAGGCAGAGATGCACCTGGGAGGTTACTAAAAGAGGCAGCGATGCACTTGGGGTGGTTACTAAAACAGGCAGAGATGCACCTGGGAGGTTACTAAAAGAGGCAGAGATGCACTTGGGGTGGTTACTAAAACAGGCAGAGATGCACTTGGGAGGTTACTAAAAGAGGCAGAGATGCACTTGGGGTGGTTACTAAAACAGGAAGAGATGCACTTGGGGTGGTTACTAAAACAGGCAGAGATGCACTTGGGAGGTTACTAAAAGAGGCAGAGATGCACTTGGGGTGGTTACTAAAACAGGCATAGATGCACCTGGGAGGTTACTAAAAGAGGCAGAGATGCACTTGGGGTGGTTACTAAAAGAGGTAGAGATGCACTTGGGATGGTTACTGAAACAGGCAGAGATGCACCTGGGGTGGTTACTAAAACAGACAGAGATGCACTTGGGGTGGTTACTAAAACAGGCAGAGATGCACTTGGGGTGGTTACTAAAAGAGGCAGAGATGCACTTGGGGTGGTTACTGAAACAGGCAGAGATGCACCTGGGAGGTTACTAAAACAGGCAGAGAGGCACTTGGGAGGTTACTAAAAGAGGCAGAGATGCACTTGGGGTGGTTACTAAAAGAGGTAGAGATTCACTTGGGATGGTTACTGAAACAGGCAGAGATGCACCTGGGGTGGTTACTAAAACAGACAGAGATGCACTTGGGGTGGTTACTAAAACAGGCAGAGATGCACTTGGGGTGGTTACTAAAAGAGGCAGAGATGCACTTGGGGTGGTTACTGAAACAGGCAGAGATGCACCTGGGAGGTTACTAAAAGAGGCAGCGATGCACTTGGGGTGGTTACTAAAACAGGCAGAGATGCACCTGGGAGGTTACTAAAAGAGGCAGAGATGCACTTGGGGTGGTTACTAAAACAGGCAGAGATGCACTTGGGAGGTTACTAAAAGAGGCAGAGATGCACTTAGGGTGGTTACTAAAACAGGCAGAGATGCACTTGGGGTGGTTACTAAAACAGGCAGAGATGCACTTGGGAGGTTACTAAAAGAGGCAGAGATGCACTTGGGGTGGTTACTAAAACAGGCAGAGATGCACCTGGGAGGTTACTAAAAGAGGCAGAGATGCACTTGGGGTGGTTACTAAAAGAGGTAGAGATGCACTTGGGATGGTTACTGAAACAGGCAGAGATGCACCTGGGGTGGTTACTAAAACAGACAGAGATGCACTTGGGGTGGTTACTAAAACAGGCAGAGATGCACTTGGGGTGGTTACTAAAAGAGGCAGAGATGCACTTGGGGTGGTTACTGAAACAGGCAGAGATGCACCTGGGAGGTTACTAAAACAGGCAGAGATGCACTTGGGAGGTTACTAAAACAGACAGAGATGCACTTGGGGTGGTTACTAAAACAGGCAGAGATGCACTTGGGAGGTTACTAAAAGAGGCAGAGATGCACTTGGGGTGGTTACTAAAACAGGCAGAGATGCACTTGGGGTGGTTACTAAAACAGGCAGAGATGCACTTGGGAGGTTACTAAAAGAGGCAGAGATGCACTTGGGGTGGTTACTAAAACAGGCAGAGATGCACCTGGGAGGTTACTAAAAGAGGCAGAGATGCACTTGGGGTGGTTACTAAAAGAGGTAGAGATTCACTTGGGATGGTTACTGAAACAGGCAGAGATGCACCTGGGGTGGTTACTAAAACAGACAGAGATGTACTTGGGGTGGTTACTAAAACAGGCAGAGATGCATTTGGGGTGGTTACTAAAAGAGGCAGAGATGCACTTGGGGTGGTTACTGAAACAGGCAGAGATGCACCTGGGAGGTTACTAAAAGAGGCAGCGATGCACTTGGGGTGGTTACTAAAACAGGCAGAGATGCACCTGGGAGGTTACTAAAAGAGGCAGAGATGCACTTGGGGTGGTTACTAAAACAGGCAGAGATGCACTTGGGGTGGTTACTAAAACAGGCAGAGATGCACTTGGGGTGTTTACTAAAAGAGGCAGAGATGCACTTGGGGTGGTTACTGAAACAGGCAGAGATGCACCTGGGAGGTTACTAAAACAGGCAGAGATGCACTTGGGAGGTTACTAAAACAGACAGATATGCACTTGGGGTGGTTACTAAAACAGGCAGAGATGCACTTGGGAGGTTACTAAAAGAGGCAGAGATGCACGTGGGGTGCTTACTAAAACAGGCAGAGATGCACTTGGGGTGGTTACTAAAACAGGCAGAGATGCACTTGGGAGGTTACTAAAAGAGGCAGAGATGCACTTGGGGTGGTTACTAAAACAGGCAGAGATGCACCTGGGTGGTTACTAAAACAGGCAGAGATGCACCTGGGAGGTTACTAAAAGAGGCAGAGATGCACTTGGGGTGGTTACTAAAACAGGCAGAGATGCACTTGGGAGGTTACTAAAAGAGGCAGAGAAGCACTTGGGGTGGTTACTAAAACAGGCAGAGATGCACTTGGGGTGGTTACTAAAACAGGCAGAGATGCACTTGGGAGGTTACTAAAAGAGGCAGAGATGCACTTGGGGTGGTTACTAAAACAGGCAGAGATGCACCTGGGAGGTTACTAAAAGAGGCAGAGATGCACTTGGGGTGGTTACTAAAAGAGGTAGAGATGCACTTGGGATGGTTACTGAAACAGGCAGAGATGCACCTGGGGTGGTTACTAAAACAGACAGAGATGCACCTGGGGTGGTTACTAAAACAGACATGGATGCACTTGGGGTGGTTACTGAAACAGGCAGAGATGCACCTGGGGTGGTTACTAAAACAGACAGAGATGCACTTGGGGTGGTTACTAAAACAGGCAGAGATGCACTTGGGGTGGTTACTAAAAGAGGCAGAGATGCACTTGGGGTGGTTACTAAAACAGGCAGAGATGCACTTGGGGTGGTTACTAAAAGAGGCAGAGATGCACTTGGGAGGTTACTAAAAGAGGCAGAGATGCACTTGGGGTGGTTACTAAAACAGGCAGAGATGCACTTGGGGTGGTTACTAAAACAGGCAGAGATGCACTTGGGAGGTTACTAAAAGAGGCAGAGATGCACTTGAGGTGGTTACTAAAACAGGCAGAGATGCACCTGGGAGGTTACTAAAAGAGGCAGCGATGCACTTGGGGTGGTTACTAAAACAGGCAGAGATGCACCTGGGAGGTTACTAAAAGAGGCAGAGATGCACTTGGGGTGGTTACTAAAACAGGCAGAGATGCACCTGGGAGGTTACTAAAAGAGGCAGAGATGCACTTGGGGTGGTTACTAAAACAGGCAGAGATGCACTTGGGGTGGTTACTAAAACAGGCAGAGATGCACTTGGGAGGTTACTAAAAGAGGCAGAGATGCACTTGGGGTGGTTACTAAAACAGGCAGAGATACACCTGGGAGGTTACTAAAAGAGGTAGAGATGCACTTGGGGTGGTTACTAAAAGAGGTAGAGATGCACTTGGGATGGTTACTGAAACAGGCAGAGATGCACCTGGGGTGGTTACTAAAACAGACAGAGATGCACTTGGGGTGGTTACTAAAACAGGCAGAGATGCACTTGGGGTGGTTACTAAAAGAGGCAGAGATGCACTTGGGGTGGTTACTGAAACAGGCAGAGATGCACTTGGGAGGTTACTAAAACAGACAGAGATGCACTTGGGGTGGTTACTAAAACAGGCAGAGATGCACCTGGGAGGTTACTAAAAGAGGCAGAGATGCACTTGGGGTGGTTACTAAAAGAGGTAGAGATTCACTTGGGATGGTTACTGAAACAGGCAGAGATGCACCTGGGGTGGTTACTAAAACAGACAGAGATGTACTTGGGGTGGTTACTAAAACAGGCAGAGATGCACTTGGGGTGGTTACTAAAAGAGGCAGAGATGCACTTGGGGTGGTTACTGAAACAGGCAGAGATGCACCTGGGAGGTTACTAAAAGAGGCAGCGATGCACTTCGGGTGGTTACTAAAACAGGCAGAGATGCACCTGGGAGGTTACTAAAAGAGGCAGAGATGCACTTGGGGTGGTTACTAAAACAGGCAGAGATGCACTTGGGGTGGTTACTAAAACAGGCAGAAATGCACTTGGGAGGTTACTAAAAGTGGCAGATATGCACCTGGGGTGGTTACCAAAACAGACAGAGATGCACTTGGGGTGGTTACTAAAACAGACAGAGATGCACTTGGGGTGGTTACTAAAACAGGCAGAGATGCACTTGGGGTGGTTACTAAAACAGGCAGAGATGCACTTGGGGTGGTTACTAAAAGAGGCAGAGATGCACTTGGGGTGGTTACTGAAACAGGCAGAGATGCACCTGAGAGGTTACTAAAAGAGGCAGCGATGCACTTGGGGTGGTTACTAAAAGAGGCAGAGATGCACTTGGGGTGGTTACTAAAAGAGGTAGAGATTCACTTGGGGTGGTTACTAAAAGAGGCAGGGATGCACTTGGGGTGGTTACTGAAACAGGCAGAGATGCACTTGGGGTGGTTACTAAAACAGGCAGAGATGCACCTGGGAGGTTACTAAAAGAGGCAGCGATGCACTTGGGGTGGTTACTAAAACAGGCAGAGATGCACCTGGGAGGTTACTAAAAGAGGCAGAGATGCACTTGGGGTGGTTACTAAAACAGGCAGAGATGCACCTGGGAGGTTACTAAAATAGGCAGAGATGCACTTGGGGTGGTTACTAAAACAGGCAGAGATGCACTTGGGGTGGTTACTAAAAGAGGCAGAGATGCACTTGGGAGGTTACTAAAAGAGGCAGAGATGCACTTGGGGTGGTTACTAAAAGAGGCAGAGATGCACTTGGGGTGGTTACTAAAACAGGCAGAGATGCACCTGGGAGGTTACTAAAAGAGGCAGAGATGCACTTGGGGTGGTTACTAAAAGAGGTATAGATTCACTTGGGATGGTTACTGAAACAGGCAGAGATGCACCTGGGGTGGTTACTAAAACAGACAGAGATGTACTTGGGGTGGTTACTAAAACAGGCAGAGATGCACTTGGGGTGGTTACTAAAAGAGGCAGAGATGCACTTGGGGTGGTTACTGAAACAGGCAGAGATGCACCTGGGAGGTTACTAAAAGAGGCAGCGATGCACTTGGGGTGGTTACTAAAAAAGGCAGAGATGCACCTGGGAGGTTACTAAAAGAGGCAGAGATGCACTTGGGGTGGTTACTAAAACAGGCAGAGATGCACTTGGGGTGGTTACTAAAACAGGCAGAAATGCACTTGGGAGGTTACTAAAAGTGGCAGATATGCACCTGGGGTGGTTACCAAAACAGACAGAGAAGCACTTGGGGTGGTTACTAAAACAGGCAGAGATGCACTTGGGGTGGTTACTAAAACAGGCAGAGATGCACTTGGGGTGGTTACTAAAACAGGCAGAGATGCACTTGGGGTGGTTACTAAAAGAGGCAGAGATGCACTTGGGGTGGTTACTGAAACAGGCAGAGATGCACCTGAGAGGTTACTAAAAGAGGCAGCGATGCACTTGGGGTGGTTACTAAAAGAGGCAGAGATGCACTTAGGGTGGTTACTAAAAGAGGTAGAGATTCACTTGGGGTGGTTACTAAAAGAGGCAGGAATGCACTTGGGGTGGTTACTGAAACAGGCAGAGATGCACTTGGGGTGGTTACTAAAACAGGCAGAGATGCACCTGGGAGGTTACTAAAAGAGGCAGCGATGCACTTGGGGTGGTTACTAAAACAGGCAGAGATGCACCTGGGAGGTTACTAAAAGAGGCAGAGATGCACTTGGGGTGGTTACTAAAACAGGCAGAGATGCACCTGGGAGGTTACTAAAAGAGGCAGAGATGCACTTGGGGTGGTTACTAAAACAGGCAGAGATGCACTTGGGGTGGTTACTAAAAGAGGCAGAGATGCACTTGGGAGGTTACTAAAAGAGGCAGAGATGCACTTGGGGTGGTTACTAAAACAGGCAGAGATGCACTTGGGGTGGTTACTAAAACAGGCAGAGATGCACTTGGGAGGTTACTAAAAGAGGCAGAGATGCACTTGGGGTGGTTACTAAAACAGGCAGAGATGCACCTGAGAGGTTACTAAAAGAGGCAGAGATGCACTTGGGGTGGTTACTAAAAGAGGTAGAGATTCACTTGGGATTGTTACTGAAACAGGCAGAGATGCACCTGGGGTGGTTACTAAAACAGACAGAGATGCACTTGGGGTGGTTACTAAAACAGGCAGAGATGCACTTGGGGTGGTTACTAAAAGAGGCAGAGATGCACTTGGGGTGGTTACTGAAACAGGCAGAGATGCACCTGGGAGGTTACTAAAAGAGGCAGCGATGCACTTGGTTTGGTTACTAAAACAGGCAGAGATGCACCTGGGAGGTTACTAAAAGAGGCAGAGATGCACTTGGGGTGGTTACTAAAACAGGCAGGGATGCACCTTGAAGGTTACTAAAAGAGGCAGAGATGCACCTGGGAGGTTACTAAAAGTGGCAGAGATGCACCTGGAAGGTTACTAAAAGAGGCAGAGATGCACTTGGGGTGGTTACTAAAAGAGGTAGAGATGCACTTGGGATGGTTACTGAAACAGGCAGAGATGCACCTGGGGTGGTTACTAAAACAGACAGAGATGCACTTGGGGTGGTTACTAAAACAGGCAGAGATGCACTTGGGGTGGTTACTAAAAGAGGCAGAGATGCACTTGGGGTGGTTACTGGAACAGGCAGAGATGCACCTGGGAGGTTACTAAAACAGGCAGAGATGCACTTGGGAGGTTACTAAAACAGACAGAGATGCACTTGGGGTGGTTACTAAAACAGGCAGAGATGCACTTGGGAGGTTACTAAAAGAGGCAGAGATGCACTTGGGGTGGTTACTAAAACAGGCAGAGATGCACTTGGGGTGGTTACTAAAACAGGCAGAGATGCACTTGGGAGGTTACTAAAAGAGGCAGAGATGCACTTGGGGTGGTTACTAAAACAGGCAGAGATGCACCTGGGAGGTTACTAAAAGAGGCAGAGATGCACTTGGGGTGGTTACTAAAAGAGGTAGAGATTCACTTGGGATGGTTACTGAAACAGGCAGAGATGCACCTGGGGTGGTTACTAAAACAGACAGAGATGTACTTGGGGTGGTTACTAAAACAGGCAGAGATGCATTTGGGGTGGTTACTAAAAGAGGCAGAGATGCACTTGGGGTGGTTACTGAAACAGGCAGAGATGCACCTGGGAGGTTACTAAAAGAGGCAGCGATGCACTTGGGGTGGTTACTAAAACAGGCAGAGATGCACCTGGGAGGTTACTAAAAGAGGCAGAGATGCACTTGGGGTGGTTACTAAAACAGGCAGAGATGCACTTGGGGTGGTTACTAAAACAGGCAGAGATGCACTTGGGGTGTTTACTAAAAGAGGCAGAGATGCACTTGGGGTGGTTACTGAAACAGGCAGAGATGCACCTGGGAGGTTACTAAAACAGGCAGAGATGCACTTGGGAGGTTACTAAAACAGACAGATATGCACTTGGGGTGGTTACTAAAACAGGCAGAGATGCACTTGGGAGGTTACTAAAAGAGGCAGAGATGCACGTGGGGTGCTTACTAAAACAGGCAGAGATGCACTTGGGGTGGTTACTAAAACAGGCAGAGATGCACTTGGGAGGTTACTAAAAGAGGCAGAGATGCACTTGGGGTGGTTACTAAAACAGGCAGAGATGCACCTGGGTGGTTACTAAAACAGGCAGAGATGCACCTGGGAGGTTACTAAAAGAGGCAGAGATGCACTTGGGGTGGTTACTAAAACAGGCAGAGATGCACTTGGGAGGTTACTAAAAGAGGCAGAGAAGCACTTGGGGTGGTTACTAAAACAGGCAGAGATGCACTTGGGGTGGTTACTAAAACAGGCAGAGATGCACTTGGGAGGTTACTAAAAGAGGCAGAGATGCACTTGGGGTGGTTACTAAAACAGGCAGAGATGCACCTGGGAGGTTACTAAAAGAGGCAGAGATGCACTTGGGGTGGTTACTAAAAGAGGTAGAGATGCACTTGGGATGGTTACTGAAACAGGCAGAGATGCACCTGGGGTGGTTACTAAAACAGACAGAGATGCACCTGGGGTGGTTACTAAAACAGACATGGATGCACTTGGGGTGGTTACTGAAACAGGCAGAGATGCACCTGGGGTGGTTACTAAAACAGACAGAGATGCACTTGGGGTGGTTACTAAAACAGGCAGAGATGCACTTGGGGTGGTTACTAAAAGAGGCAGAGATGCACTTGGGGTGGTTACTAAAACAGGCAGAGATGCACTTGGGGTGGTTACTAAAAGAGGCAGAGATGCACTTGGGAGGTTACTAAAAGAGGCAGAGATGCACTTGGGGTGGTTACTAAAACAGGCAGAGATGCACTTGGGGTGGTTACTAAAACAGGCAGAGATGCACTTGGGAGGTTACTAAAAGAGGCAGAGATGCACTTGAGGTGGTTACTAAAACAGGCAGAGATGCACCTGGGAGGTTACTAAAAGAGGCAGCGATGCACTTGGGGTGGTTACTAAAACAGGCAGAGATGCACCTGGGAGGTTACTAAAAGAGGCAGAGATGCACTTGGGGTGGTTACTAAAACAGGCAGAGATGCACCTGGGAGGTTACTAAAAGAGGCAGAGATGCACTTGGGGTGGTTACTAAAACAGGCAGAGATGCACTTGGGGTGGTTACTAAAACAGGCAGAGATGCACTTGGGAGGTTACTAAAAGAGGCAGAGATGCACTTGGGGTGGTTACTAAAACAGGCAGAGATACACCTGGGAGGTTACTAAAAGAGGTAGAGATGCACTTGGGGTGGTTACTAAAAGAGGTAGAGATGCACTTGGGATGGTTACTGAAACAGGCAGAGATGCACCTGGGGTGGTTACTAAAACAGACAGAGATGCACTTGGGGTGGTTACTAAAACAGGCAGAGATGCACTTGGGGTGGTTACTAAAAGAGGCAGAGATGCACTTGGGGTGGTTACTGAAACAGGCAGAGATGCACTTGGGAGGTTACTAAAACAGACAGAGATGCACTTGGGGTGGTTACTAAAACAGGCAGAGATGCACCTGGGAGGTTACTAAAAGAGGCAGAGATGCACTTGGGGTGGTTACTAAAAGAGGTAGAGATTCACTTGGGATGGTTACTGAAACAGGCAGAGATGCACCTGGGGTGGTTACTAAAACAGACAGAGATGTACTTGGGGTGGTTACTAAAACAGGCAGAGATGCACTTGGGGTGGTTACTAAAAGAGGCAGAGATGCACTTGGGGTGGTTACTGAAACAGGCAGAGATGCACCTGGGAGGTTACTAAAAGAGGCAGCGATGCACTTCGGGTGGTTACTAAAACAGGCAGAGATGCACCTGGGAGGTTACTAAAAGAGGCAGAGATGCACTTGGGGTGGTTACTAAAACAGGCAGAGATGCACTTGGGGTGGTTACTAAAACAGGCAGAAATGCACTTGGGAGGTTACTAAAAGTGGCAGATATGCACCTGGGGTGGTTACCAAAACAGACAGAGATGCACTTGGGGTGGTTACTAAAACAGACAGAGATGCACTTGGGGTGGTTACTAAAACAGGCAGAGATGCACTTGGGGTGGTTACTAAAACAGGCAGAGATGCACTTGGGGTGGTTACTAAAAGAGGCAGAGATGCACTTGGGGTGGTTACTGAAACAGGCAGAGATGCACCTGAGAGGTTACTAAAAGAGGCAGCGATGCACTTGGGGTGGTTACTAAAAGAGGCAGAGATGCACTTGGGGTGGTTACTAAAAGAGGTAGAGATTCACTTGGGGTGGTTACTAAAAGAGGCAGGGATGCACTTGGGGTGGTTACTGAAACAGGCAGAGATGCACTTGGGGTGGTTACTAAAACAGGCAGAGATGCACCTGGGAGGTTACTAAAAGAGGCAGCGATGCACTTGGGGTGGTTACTAAAACAGGCAGAGATGCACCTGGGAGGTTACTAAAAGAGGCAGAGATGCACTTGGGGTGGTTACTAAAACAGGCAGAGATGCACCTGGGAGGTTACTAAAATAGGCAGAGATGCACTTGGGGTGGTTACTAAAACAGGCAGAGATGCACTTGGGGTGGTTACTAAAAGAGGCAGAGATGCACTTGGGAGGTTACTAAAAGAGGCAGAGATGCACTTGGGGTGGTTACTAAAAGAGGCAGAGATGCACTTGGGGTGGTTACTAAAACAGGCAGAGATGCACCTGGGAGGTTACTAAAAGAGGCAGAGATGCACTTGGGGTGGTTACTAAAAGAGGTATAGATTCACTTGGGATGGTTACTGAAACAGGCAGAGATGCACCTGGGGTGGTTACTAAAACAGACAGAGATGTACTTGGGGTGGTTACTAAAACAGGCAGAGATGCACTTGGGGTGGTTACTAAAAGAGGCAGAGATGCACTTGGGGTGGTTACTGAAACAGGCAGAGATGCACCTGGGAGGTTACTAAAAGAGGCAGCGATGCACTTGGGGTGGTTACTAAAAAAGGCAGAGATGCACCTGGGAGGTTACTAAAAGAGGCAGAGATGCACTTGGGGTGGTTACTAAAACAGGCAGAGATGCACTTGGGGTGGTTACTAAAACAGGCAGAAATGCACTTGGGAGGTTACTAAAAGTGGCAGATATGCACCTGGGGTGGTTACCAAAACAGACAGAGAAGCACTTGGGGTGGTTACTAAAACAGGCAGAGATGCACTTGGGGTGGTTACTAAAACAGGCAGAGATGCACTTGGGGTGGTTACTAAAACAGGCAGAGATGCACTTGGGGTGGTTACTAAAAGAGGCAGAGATGCACTTGGGGTGGTTACTGAAACAGGCAGAGATGCACCTGAGAGGTTACTAAAAGAGGCAGCGATGCACTTGGGGTGGTTACTAAAAGAGGCAGAGATGCACTTGGGGTGGTTACTAAAAGAGGTAGAGATTCACTTGGGGTGGTTACTAAAAGAGGCAGGAATGCACTTGGGGTGGTTACTGAAACAGGCAGAGATGCACTTGGGGTGGTTACTAAAACAGGCAGAGATGCACCTGGGAGGTTACTAAAAGAGGCAGCGATGCACTTGGGGTGGTTACTAAAACAGGCAGAGATGCACCTGGGAGGTTACTAAAAGAGGCAGAGATGCACTTGGGGTGGTTACTAAAACAGGCAGAGATGCACTTGGGGTGGTTACTAAAACAGGCAGAAATGCACTTGGGAGGTTACTAAAAGTGGCAGATATGCACCTGGGGTGGTTACCAAAACAGACAGAGATGCACTTGGGGTGGTTACTAAAACAGACAGAGATGCACTTGGGGTGGTTACTAAAACAGGCAGAGATGCACTTGGGGTGGTTACTAAAACAGGCAGAGATGCACTTGGGAGGTTACTAAAAGAGGCAGAGATGCACTTGGGGTGGTTACTAAAACAGGCAGAGATGCACCTGAGAGGTTACTAAAAGAGGCAGAGATGCACTTGGGGTGGTTACTAAAAGAGGTAGAGATTCACTTGGGATTGTTACTGAAACAGGCAGAGATGCACCTGGGGTGGTTACTAAAACAGACAGAGATGCACTTGGGGTGGTTACTAAAACAGGCAGAGATGCACTTGGGGTGGTTACTAAAAGAGGCAGAGATGCACTTGGGGTGGTTACTGAAACAGGCAGAGATGCACCTGGGAGGTTACTAAAAGAGGCAGCGATGCACTTGGTTTGGTTACTAAAACAGGCAGAGATGCACCTGGGAGGTTACTAAAAGAGGCAGAGATGCACTTGGGGTGGTTACTAAAACAGGCAGGGATGCACCTTGAAGGTTACTAAAAGAGGCAGAGATGCACCTGGGAGGTTACTAAAAGTGGCAGAGATGCACCTGGAAGGTTACTAAAAGAGGCAGAGATGCACTTGGAGTGGTTACTAAAAGAGGCAGAGATGCACTTGGGGTGGTTACTAAAACAGGCAGAGATGCACCTGGAAGGTTACTAAAAGAGGCAGAGATGCACCTGGGAGGTTACTAAAAGAGGCAGAGATGCACTTGGGGTGGTTACTAAAAGAGGCAGAGATGCACTTGGGGTGGTTACTGAAACAGGCAGAGATGCACCTGGGAGGTTACTAAAAGAGGCAGCGATGCACTTTGGGTGGTTACTAAAACAGGCAGAGATGCACCTGGGAGGTTACTAAAAGAGGCAGAGATGCACTTGGGGTGGTTACTAAAACAGGCAGAGATGCACCTGGGAGGTTACTAAAAGAGGCAGAGATGCACTTGGGGTGGTTACTAAAACAGGCAGAGATGCACTTGGGAGGTTACTAAAAGAGGCAGAGATGCACTTGGGGTGGTTACTAAAACAGGCAGAGATGCACTTGGGGTGGTTACTAAAACAGGCAGAAATGCACTTGGGAGGTTACTAAAACAGGCAGAGATGCACTTGGGGTGGTTACTAAAACAGGCAGAAATGGACTTGGGAGGTTACTAAAAGTGGCAGATATGCACCTGGGGTGGTTACCAAAACAGACAGAGATGCACTTGGGGTGGTTATTAAAACAGGCAGAGATGCACTTGGGGTGGTTACTAAAACAGGCAGAGATGCACTTGGGGTGGTTACTAAAACAGGCAGAGATGCACTTGGGGTGGTTACTAAAAGAGGCAGAGATGCACTTGGGGTGGTTACTGAAACAGGCAGAGATGCACCTGAGAGGTTACTAAAAGAGGCAGCGATGCACTTGGGGTGGTTACTAAAAGAGGCAGAGATGCACTTGGGGTGGTTACTAAAAGAGGTAGAGATTCACTTGGGGTGGTTACTAAAAGAGGCAGGGATGCACTTGGGGTGGTTACTGAAACAGGCAGAGATGCACTTGGGGTGGTTACTAAAACAGGCAGAGATGCACCTGGGAGGTTACTAAAAGAGGCAGCGATGCACTTGGGGTGGTTACTAAAACAGGCAGAGATGCACCTGGGAGGTTACTAAAAGAGGCAGAGATGCACTTGGGGTGGTTACTAAAACAGGCAGAGATGCACCTGGGAGGTTACTAAAAGAGGCAGAGATGCACTTGGGGTGGTTACTAAAACAGGCAGAGATGCACTTGGGGTGGTTACTAAAAGAGGCAGAGATGCACTTGGGAGGTTACTAAAAGAGGCAGAGATGCACTTGGGGTGGTTACTAAAACAGGCAGAGATGCACTTGGGGTGGTTACTAAAACAGGCAGAGATGCACTTGGGAGGTTACTAAAAGAGGCAGAGATGCACTTGGGGTGGTTACTAAAACAGGCAGAGATGCACCTGAGAGGTTACTAAAAGAGGCAGAGATGCACTTGGGGTGGTTACTAAAAGAGGTAGAGATTCACTTGGGATTGTTACTGAAATAGGCAGAGATGCACCTGGGGTGGTTACTAAAACAGACAGAGATGCACTTGGGGTGGTTACTAAAACAGGCAGAGATGCACTTGGGGTGGTTACTAAAAGAGGCAGAGATGCACTTGGGGTGGTTACTGAAACAGGCAGAGATGCACCTGGGAGGTTACTAAAAGAGGCAGCGATGCACTTGGGGTGGTTACTAAAACAGGCAGAGATGCACCTGGGAGGTTACTAAAAGAGGCAGAGATGCACTTGGGGTGGTTACTAAAACAGGCAGGGATGCACCTTGAAGGTTACTAAAAGAGGCAGAGATGCACCTGGGAGGTTACTAAAAGTGGCAGAGATGCACCTGGAAGGTTACTAAAAGAGGCAGAGATGCACTTGGAGTGGTTACTAAAAGAGGCAGAGATGCACTTGGGGTGGTTACTAAAACAGGCAGAGATGCACCTGGAAGGTTACTAAAAGAGGCAGAGATGCACCTGGGAGGTTACTAAAAGAGGCAGAGATGCACTTGGGGTGGTTACTAAAAGAGGCAGAGATGCACTTGGGGTGGTTACTGAAACAGGCAGAGATGCACCTGGGAGGTTACTAAAAGAGGCAGCGATGCACTTTGGGTGGTTACTAAAACAGGCAGAGATGCACCTGGGAGGTTACTAAAAGAGGCAGAGATGCACTTGGGGTGGTTACTAAAACAGGCAGAGATGCACTTGGGGTGGTTACTAAAAGAGGCAGAGATGCACTTGGGGTGGTTACTAAAAGAGGCAGAGATGCACTTGGGAGGTTACTAAAAGAGGCAGAGATGCACTTGGGGTGGTTACTAAAACAGGCAGAGATGCACTTGGGGTGGTTACTAAAACAGGCAGAGATGCACTTGGGAGGTTACTAAAAGAGGCAGAGATGCACTTGGGGTGGTTACTAAAACAGGCAGAGATGCACCTGAGAGGTTACTAAAAGAGGCAGAGATGCACTTGGGGTGGTTACTAAAAGAGGTAGAGATTCACTTGGGATTGTTACTGAAATAGGCAGAGATGCACCTGGGGTGGTTACTAAAACAGACAGAGATGCACTTGGGGTGGTTACTAAAACAGGCAGAGATGCACTTGGGGTGGTTACTAAAAGAGGCAGAGATGCACTTGGGGTGGTTACTGAAACAGGCAGAGATGCACCTGGGAGGTTACTAAAAGAGGCAGCGATGCACTTGGGGTGGTTACTAAAACAGGCAGAGATGCACCTGGGAGGTTACTAAAAGAGGCAGAGATGCACTTGGGGTGGTTACTAAAACAGGCAGGGATGCACCTTGAAGGTTACTAAAAGAGGCAGAGATGCACCTGGGAGGTTACTAAAAGTGGCAGAGATGCACCTGGAAGGTTACTAAAAGAGGCAGAGATGCACTTGGAGTGGTTACTAAAAGAGGCAGAGATGCACTTGGGGTGGTTACTAAAACAGGCAGAGATGCACCTGGAAGGTTACTAAAAGAGGCAGAGATGCACCTGGGAGGTTACTAAAAGAGGCAGAGATGCACTTGGGGTGGTTACTAAAAGAGGCAGAGATGCACTTGGGGTGGTTACTGAAACAGGCAGAGATGCACCTGGGAGGTTACTAAAAGAGGCAGCGATGCACTTTGGGTGGTTACTAAAACAGGCAGAGATGCACCTGGGAGGTTACTAAAAGAGGCAGAGATGCACTTGGGGTGGTTACTAAAACAGGCAGAGATGCACTTGGGGTGGTTACTAAAAGAGGCAGAGATGCACTTGGGGTGGTTACTGAAACAGGCAGGGATGCACCTTGAAGGTTACTAAAAGAGGCAGAGATGCACCTGGGAGGTTACTAAAAGTGGCAGAGATGCACCTGGAAGGTTACTAAAAGAGGCAGAGATGCACTTGGAGTGGTTACTAAAAGAGGCAGAGATGCACTTGGGGTGGTTACTAAAACAGGCAGAGATGCACCTGGAAGGTTACTAAAAGAGGCAGAGATGCACCTGGGAGGTTACTAAAAGAGGCAGAGATGCACTTGGGGTGGTTACTAAAAGAGGCAGAGATGCACTTGGGGTGGTTACTGAAACAGGCAGAGATGCACCTGGGAGGTTACTAAAAGAGGCAGCGATGCACTTTGGGTGGTTACTAAAACAGGCAGAGATGCACCTGGGAGGTTACTAAAAGAGGCAGAGATGCACTTGGGGTGGTTACTAAAACAGGCAGAGATGCACTTGGGGTGGTTACTAAAAGAGGCAGAGATGCACTTGGGGTGGTTACTGAAACAGGCAGAGATGCACCTGGGGTGGTTACTAAAACAGACAGAGATGCACTTGGGGTGGTTACTAAAACAGGCAGAGATGCACTTGGGGTGGTTACTAAAAGAGGCAGAGATGCACTTGGGGTGGTTTCTAAAAGAGGCAGAGATGCACTTGGGATGGTTACTAAAAGAGGCAGAGATGCACTTGGGGTGGTTATTGAAACAGGCAGAGATGCACCTGGGGTGGTTACTAAAACAGACAGAGATGCACTTGGGGTGGTTACTAAAAGAGGCAGAGATGCACTTGGGGTGGTAACTAAAAGAGGCAGAGATGCACTTGGGATGGTTACTGAAACAGGCAGAGATGCACCTGGGGTGGTTACTAAAACAGACAGAGATGCACTTGGGGTGGTTACTAAAACAGGCAGAGATGCACTTGGGGTGGTTACTGAAACAGGCAGAGATGCACCTGGGGTGGTTACTAAAACAGGCAGAGATGCACTTGGGATGGTTACTGAAACAAGTAGAGATGCACCTGCGGTGGTTACTAAAACAGGCAGAGATGCACTTGGGATGGTTACTGAAACAGGCAGAGATGCACCTGGGGTGGTTACTAAAACAGACAGAGATGCACTTGGGGTGGTTACTGAAAGAGGCAGAGATGCACCTGGGGTGGTTACTAAAACAGGCAGAGATGCACTTGGGGAGGTTACTGAAACAGGCAGAGATGCACCTGGGGTGATTACTAAAACAGGCAGAGATGCACTTGGGATGGTTACTGAAACAGGCAGAGATGCACCTGCGGTGGTTACTAAAACAGGCAGAGATGCACTTGGGATGGTTACTGAAACAGGCAGAGATGCACCTGGGGTGGTTACTAAAACAGACATGGATGCACTTGGGGTGGTTACTGAAACAGGCAGAGATGCACCTGGGGTGGTTACTAAAACAGACAGAGATGCACTTGGGGTGGTTACTAAAACAGGCAGAGATGCACTTGGGGTGGTTACTAAAAGAGGCAGAGATGCACTTGGGGTGGTTACTAAAACAGGCAGAGATGCACTTGGGGTGGTTACTAAAAGAGGCAGAGATGCACTTGGGAGGTTACTAAAAGAGGCAGAGATGCACTTGGGGTGGTTACTAAAACAGGCAGAGATGCACTTGGGGTGGTTACTAAAACAGGCAGAGATGCACTTGGGAGGTTACTAAAAGAGGCAGAGATGCACTTGGGGTGGTTACTAAAACAGGCAGAGATGCACCTGGGAGGTTACTAAAAGAGGCAGCGATGCACTTGGGGTGGTTACTAAAACAGGCAGAGATGCACCTGGGAGGTTACTAAAAGAGGCAGAGATGCACTTGGGGTGGTTACTAAAACAGGCAGAGATGCACCTGGGAGGTTACTAGAAGAGGCAGAGATGCACTTGGGGTGGTTACTAAAACAGGCAGAGATGCACTTGGGGTGGTTACTAAAAGAGGCAGAGATGCACTTGGGAGGTTACTAAAAGAGGCAGAGATGCACTTGGGGCGGTTACTAAAAGAGGCAGAGATGCACTTGGGGTGGTTACTAAAACAGGCAGAGATGCACCTGGGAGGTTACTAAAAGAGGCAGAGATGCACTTGGGGTGGTTACTAAAAGAGGTATAGATTCACTTGGGATGGTTACTGAAACAGGCAGAGATGCACCTGGGGTGGTTACTAAAACAGACAGAGATGTACTTGGGGTGGTTACTAAAACAGGCAGAGATGCACTTGGGGTGGTTACTAAAAGAGGCAGAGATGCACTTGGGGTGGTTACTGAAACAGGCAGAGATGCACCTGGGAGGTTACTAAAAGAGGCAGCGATGCACTTGGGGTGGTTACTAAAAAAGGCAGAGATGCACCTGGGAGGTTACTAAAAGAGGCAGAGATGCACTTGGGGTGGTTACTAAAACAGGCAGAGATGCACTTGGGGTGGTTACTAAAACAGGCAGAAATGCACTTGGGAGGTTACTAAAAGTGGCAGATATGCACCTGGGGTGGTTACCAAAACAGACAGAGATGCACTTGGGGTGGTTACTAAAACAGGCAGAGATGCACTTGGGGTGGTTACTAAAACAGGCAGAGATGCACTTGGGGTGGTTACTAAAACAGGCAGAGATGCACTTGGGGTGGTTACTAAAAGAGGCAGAGATGCACTTGGGGTGGTTACTGAAACAGGCAGAGATGCACCTGAGAGGTTACTAAAAGAGGCAGCGATGCACTTGGGGTGGTTACTAAAAGAGGCAGAGATGCACTTGGGGTGGTTACTAAAAGAGGTAGAGATTCACTTGGGGTGGTTACTAAAAGAGGCAGGGATGCACTTGGGGTGGTTACTGAAACAGGCAGAGATGCACTTGGGGTGGTTACTAAAACAGGCAGAGATGCACCTGGGAGGTTACTAAAAGAGGCAGCGATGCACTTGGGGTGGTTACTAAAACAGGCAGAGATGCACCTGGGAGGTTACTAAAAGAGGCAGAGATGCACTTGGGGTGGTTACTAAAACAGGCAGAGATGCACCTGGGAGGTTACTAAAAGAGGCAGAGATGCACTTGGGGTGGTTACTAAAACAGGCAGAGATGCACTTGGGGTGGTTACTAAAAGAGGCAGAGATGCACTTGGGAGGTTACTAAAACAGGCAGAGATGCACTTGGGGTGGTTACTAAAACAGGCAGAGATGCACTTGGGAGGTTACTAAAAGAGGCAGAGATGCACTTGGGGTGGTTACTAAAACAGGCAGAGATGCACCTGAGAGGTTACTAAAAGAGGCAGAGATGCACTTGGGGTGGTTACTAAAAGAGGTAGAGATTCACTTGGGATTGTTACTGAAACAGGCAGAGATGCACCTGGGGTGGTTACTAAAACAGACAGAGATGCACTTGGGGTGGTTACTAAAACAGGCAGAGATGCACTTGGGGTGGTTACTAAAAGAGGCAGAGATGCACTTGGGGTGGTTACTGAAACAGGCAGAGATGCACCTGGGAGGTTACTAAAAGAGGCAGCGATGCACTTGGGGTGGTTACTAAAACAGGCAGAGATGCACCTGGGAGGTTACTAAAAGAGGCAGAGATGCACTTGGGGTGGTTACTAAAACAGGCAGGGATGCACCTTGAAGGTTACTAAAAGAGGCAGAGATGCACCTGGGAGGTTACTAAAAGTGGCAGAGATGCACCTGGAAGGTTACTAAAAGAGGCAGAGATGCACTTGGAGTGGTTACTAAAAGAGGCAGAGATGCACTTGGGGTGGTTACTAAAACAGGCAGAGATGCACCTGGAAGGTTACTAAAAGAGGCAGAGATGCACCTGGGAGGTTACTAAAAGAGGCAGAGATGCACTTGGGGTGGTTACTAAAAGAGGCAGAGATGCACTTGGGGTGGTTACTGAAACAGGCAGAGATGCACCTGGGAGGTTACTAAAAGAGGCAGCGATGCACTTTGGGTGGTTACTAAAACAGGCAGAGATGCACCTGGGAGGTTACTAAAAGAGGCAGAGATGCACTTGGGGTGGTTACTAAAACAGGCAGAGATGCACCTGGGAGGTTACTAAAAGAGGCAGAGATGCACTTGGGGTGGTTACTAAAACAGGCAGAGATGCACTTGGGAGGTTACTAAAAGAGGCAGAGATGCACTTGGGGTGGTTACTAAAACAGGCAGAGATGCACTTGGGGTGGTTACTAAAACAGGCAGAAATGCACTTGGGAGGTTACTAAAACAGGCAGAGATGCACTTGGGGTGGTTACTAAAACAGGCAGAAATGCACTTGGGAGGTTACTAAAAGTGGCAGATATGCACCTGGGGTGGTTACCAAAACAGACAGAGATGCACTTGGGGTGGTTATTAAAACAGGCAGAGATGCACTTGGGGTGGTTACTAAAACAGGCAGAGATGCACTTGGGGTGGTTACTAAAACAGGCAGAGATGCACTTGGGGTGGTTACTAAAAGAGGCAGAGATGCACTTGGGGTGGTTACTGAAACAGGCAGAGATGCACCTGAGAGGTTACTAAAAGAGGCAGCGATGCACTTGGGGTGGTTACTAAAAGAGGCAGAGATGCACTTGGGGTGGTTACTAAAAGAGGTAGAGATTCACTTGGGGTGGTTACTAAAAGAGGCAGGGATGCACTTGGGGTGGTTACTGAAACAGGCAGAGATGCACTTGGGGTGGTTACTAAAACAGGCAGAGATGCACCTGGGAGGTTACTAAAAGAGGCAGCGATGCACTTGGGGTGGTTACTAAAACAGGCAGAGATGCACCTGGGAGGTTACTAAAAGAGGCAGAGATGCACTTGGGGTGGTTACTAAAACAGGCAGAGATGCACCTGGGAGGTTACTAAAAGAGGCAGAGATGCACTTGGGGTGGTTACTAAAACAGGCAGAGATGCACTTGGGGTGGTTACTAAAAGAGGCAGAGATGCACTTGGGAGGTTACTAAAAGAGGCAGAGATGCACTTGGGGTGGTTACTAAAACAGGCAGAGATGCACTTGGGGTGGTTACTAAAACAGGCAGAGATGCACTTGGGAGGTTACTAAAAGAGGCAGAGATGCACTTGGGGTGGTTACTAAAACAGGCAGAGATGCACCTGAGAGGTTACTAAAAGAGGCAGAGATGCACTTGGGGTGGTTACTAAAAGAGGTAGAGATTCACTTGGGATTGTTACTGAAATAGGCAGAGATGCACCTGGGGTGGTTACTAAAACAGACAGAGATGCACTTGGGGTGGTTACTAAAACAGGCAGAGATGCACTTGGGGTGGTTACTAAAAGAGGCAGAGATGCACTTGGGGTGGTTACTGAAACAGGCAGAGATGCACCTGGGAGGTTACTAAAAGAGGCAGCGATGCACTTGGGGTGGTTACTAAAACAGGCAGAGATGCACCTGGGAGGTTACTAAAAGAGGCAGAGATGCACTTGGGGTGGTTACTAAAACAGGCAGGGATGCACCTTGAAGGTTACTAAAAGAGGCAGAGATGCACCTGGGAGGTTACTAAAAGTGGCAGAGATGCACCTGGAAGGTTACTAAAAGAGGCAGAGATGCACTTGGAGTGGTTACTAAAAGAGGCAGAGATGCACTTGGGGTGGTTACTAAAACAGGCAGAGATGCACCTGGAAGGTTACTAAAAGAGGCAGAGATGCACCTGGGAGGTTACTAAAAGAGGCAGAGATGCACTTGGGGTGGTTACTAAAAGAGGCAGAGATGCACTTGGGGTGGTTACTGAAACAGGCAGAGATGCACCTGGGAGGTTACTAAAAGAGGCAGCGATGCACTTTGGGTGGTTACTAAAACAGGCAGAGATGCACCTGGGAGGTTACTAAAAGAGGCACAGATGCACTTGGGGTGGTTACTAAAACAGGCAGAAATGCACTTGGGGTGGTTACTAAAAGAGGCAGAGATGCACTTGGGGTGGTTACTGAAACAGGCAGAGATGCACCTGGGGTGGTTACTAAAACAGACAGAGATGCACTTGGGGTGGTTACTAAAACAGGCAGAGATGCACTTGGGGTGGTTACTAAAAGAGGCAGAGATGCACTTGGGGTGGGTTCTAAAAGAGGCAGAGATGCACTTGGGATGGTTACTAAAAGAGGCAGAGATGCACTTGGGGTGGTTATTGAAACAGGCAGAGATGCACCTGGGGTGGTTACTAAAACAGACAGAGATGCACTTGGGGTGGTTACTAAAAGAGGCAGAGATGCACTTGGGGTGGTAACTAAAAGAGGCAGAGATGCACTTGGGATGGTTACTGAAACAGGCAGAGATGCACCTGGGGTGGTTACTAAAACAGACAGAGATGCACTTGGGGTGGTTACTAAAACAGGCAGAGATGCACTTGGGGTGGTTACTGAAACAGGCAGAGATGCACCTGGGGTGGTTACTAAAACAGGCAGAGATGCACTTGGGATGGTTACTGAAACAGGTAGAGATGCACCTGCGGTGGTTACTAAAACAGGCAGAGATGCACTTGGGATGGTTACTGAAACAGGCAGAGATGCACCTGGGGTGGTTACTAAAACAGACAGAGATGCACTTGGGGTGGTTACTGAAAGAGGCAGAGATGCACCTGGGGTGGTTACTAAAACAGGCAGAGATGCACTTGGGGAGGTTACTGAAACAGGCAGAGATGCACCTGGGGTGATTACTAAAACAGGCAGAGATGCACTTGGGATGGTTACTGAAACAGGCAGAGATGCACCTGCGGTGGTTACTAAAACAGGCAGAGATGCACTTGGGATGGTTACTGAAACAGGCAGAGATGCACCTGGGGTGGTTACTAAAACAGACATGGATGCACTTGGGGTGGTTACTGAAACAGGCAGAGATGCACCTGGGGTGGTTACTAAAACAGACAGAGATGCACTTGGGGTGGTTACTAAAACAGACAGAGATGCACTTGGGGTGGTTACTGAAAGAGGCAGAGATGCACCTGGGGTGGTTACTAAAACAGGCAGAGATGCACTTGGGGAGGTTACTGAAACAGGCAGAGATGCACCTGGGGTGATTACTAAAACAGGCAGAGATGCACTTGGGATGGTTACTGAAACAGGCAGAGATGCACCTGCGGTGGTTACTAAAACAGGCAGAGATGCACTTGGGATGGTTACTGAAACAGGCAGAGATGCACCTGGGGTGGTTACTAAAACAGACATGGATGCACTTGGGGTGGTTACTGAAACAGGCAGAGATGCACCTGGGGTGGTTACTAAAACAGACAGAGATGCACTTGGGGTGGTTACTAAAACAGGCAGAGATGCACTTGGGGTGGTTACTAAAAGAGGCAGAGATGCACTTGGGGTGGTTACTAAAACAGGCAGAGATGCACTTGGGGTGGTTACTAAAAGAGGCAGAGATGCACTTGGGAGGTTACTAAAAGAGGCAGAGATGCACTTGGGGTGGTTACTAAAAGAGGCAGAGATGCACTTGGGGTGGTTACTAAAACAGGCAGAGATGCACTTGGGGTGGTTACTAAAAGAGGCAGAGATGCACTTGGGAGGTTACTAAAAGAGGCAGAGATGCACTTGGGGTGGTTACTAAAACAGGCAGAGATGCACTTGGGGTGGTTACTAAAACAGGCAGAGATGCACCTGAGAGGTTACTAAAAGAGGCAGAGATGCACTTGGGGTGGTTACTAAAAGAGGTAGAGATTCACTTGGGATTGTTACTGAAACAGGCAGAGATGCACCTGGGGTGGTTACTAAAACAGACAGAGATGCACTTGGGGTGGTTACTAAAACAGGCAGAGATGCACTTGGGGTGGTTACTAAAAGAGGCAGAGATGCACTTGGGGTGGTTACTGAAACAGGCAGAGATGCACCTGGGAGGTTACTAAAAGAGGCAGCGATGCACTTGGGGTGGTTACTAAAACAGGCAGAGATGCACCTGGGAGGTTACTAAAAGAGGCAGAGATGCACTTGGGGTGGTTACTAAAACAGGCAGGGATGCACCTTGAAGGTTACTAAAAGAGGCAGAGATGCACCTGGGAGGTTACTAAAAGTGGCAGAGATGCACCTGGAAGGTTACTAAAAGAGGCAGAGATGCACTTGGAGTGGTTACTAAAAGAGGCAGAGATGCACTTGGGGTGGTTACTAAAACAGGCAGAGATGCACCTTGTTAGAAAAGGTAGACGGACCGGGAGGGCCGGCCGGGGTCAGGGGGAGAGGTCTCCGGGGAGAGCCGTCTCCAGCGATCGTACAGACAAGTAACTTCCCCCCCACAGACAGGTATCACACACGGATAAGGTTCAGTGTTCTTTATAAGCACTTATTTAAGATACGGTGGAATGGTACAAGGAGGTCTGGACTCAGGGGTCCCCTCGATTAGAGTCTCGCAAGGTAGGGAAGGGGGTAGCGTGACAGTCTATTTACCAATCAGGTAGTTCGGATGAGATGATGACGAGCTCACAATCCTCGATTTTGGTGGTTAGGTGGTACGGACCGCGGCAGCGCCAGCAGGTCCCGGTGCGGGTGGTCGATACAACGGGCCGCGGCAGCGCCAGCAGGTCCCCGGAAGATGTACGGTCCGCGGCAGCGCCAGCAGGTCCCGGTGCGGATGGTCGTTACAACGGGCCGCGGCAGCGCCAGCAGGTCCCAGGAAGATGAAGGTTGCAGAAGGCCGCGGCAGCGCCAGCAGGTCCCGGTGAGGATGGTCGTTACAACGGGCCGCGGCAGCGCCAGCAGGTCCCCGGAAGATGAAGGTTGCAGAAGGCCGCGGCAGCGCCAGCAGGCAGGACGATGGTTCACAAGAGCGGCTACGGCAGCGCCAGTAGACCGTCAAGGTTGAGTTCACTCGGTGTCTCTCGACTCCAGGATACAACTGCCTTCCTGCTCCGGAGCTGCCTCAGTTATAGGGCTGGTGCCCTTTGATGTCCGGACCCTCGCACTGGGAGGTCGGAGGGTCCGGGATGAAGGTGTCCAGACACCCAGCAGGGGGTGGAGCCAGTGCCTGGGGGAGCTGGGGGCGATCGGCACCTGGCGGGGGAGAGTCCTTGATACTTCGTTCTCCCATTGACCTGCCAAGTGGTCCGCTCACCTCCTGGGTGGATGGTGGTGCCGGGATGTCGGGGCCGGCCAGGCCCGGGGTTAGGGTCGAGGTGAGGCCATGCGGCCGCGTGGTGCAGGGCCCAAGAGGGCGGCTTGACTCGGCCGGGGAAGCCGGTGGGGCTGGGCCCCGTGATGAGTAGGGGTCCGAGGGCAGAGGGTCCGTCGGGAGACGGAGTACGGGTGCTTGTCACGGGGATATGCCAGGTGGGCCGGAGTTCGGGCCCTGTCGTGCGGGGGGGGAGCAAGCCGTCTGTGAGGCCTGTCCAACATGCGTCCCCCCCAGCTGAAGGCGGGGAGAGTCACCCATCTCCTTGGGGACTCTCTTCGTCGAGGCGGAAAAAGCGGGACAGGCCATCCGCGTTGGCGTGGTCTTGGCCTGGTCGGTGCTCCACGGTGAAGTCCATTCCCTGCAGGGAAATGGACCAGCGCAAGAGTTTCGGGTTCTCCCCCCGCATCTGCATCAGCCATTGCAGGGGTCGATGGTCGGTTTGTACCCGGAAGTGGGTACCGAAGAGATAGGGTCGGAGCTTTTTGAGGGCCCACACTACTGCAAATGCCTCCCTCTCGATGGTGCTCCAACGCTGCTCTCGGGCCAGGAGACGTCGACTGATGAAGGCCACCGGCTGGTCATGACCTTCGGGGTTCAACTGAGAGAGGACGGCTCCGATGCCGTGGTCGGAGGCGTCGGTCTGCACCACAAATTCCCGACTGTAATCGGGGGCCTGGAGCACAGGGGCGGTGCACAGGGCGGCCTTCAGCTCCTCGAAGGCCGCTTGACAATCAGGAGTCCAATTGACCCGCTTCGGTTGGTTCTTGGATGTGAGACCCGTGAGGGGCCCCACGATGCTGCCGTAGTCCTTCAGGAACCGCCGGTAGTAGCCGGTGAGCCCCAAGAAGGCTCGGACCTCGGTCTGGGTGACGGGGGGCAGCCAGGACTGGATGGCCGCAATCTTAAGTTGTAGTGGGGCCACCAGTCCGCTTCCCACTTGGTGCCCAAGGTAGGTCACAGACCCTTGGCCAATTTGGCACTTGCCGGCCTTAATGGTGAGGCCGGCCCGCTGGAGGGCTTGTAGGACCTCTTGGAGGTGACGGAGGTGGTCGGACCAGTGGCGGCTGTATACAGCGATATCGTCCAGGTAGGCAGCGCTGAATTCTTCGAGCCCCGCCAAGACCTGGTTCACA
Organism: Triturus cristatus; assembly: GCF_964204655.1. Lineage (NCBI taxonomy): Eukaryota > Metazoa > Chordata > Amphibia > Caudata > Salamandridae > Triturus > Triturus cristatus. The sequence continues at coordinate 114,198,428 of NC_140595.1, forward strand.
AGGCGTTGGAACGTGGCGGGGGCATTCTTCATGCCAAAGGGCATGACCTTAAATTGATAGTGGCCATCGGGGGTGGAGAAGGCTGACCGTTCCTGAGCCCTGGGGGTGAGGCCGATCTGCCAGTAGCCCGCCGTTAGGTCGAAGATACTAAGGTAGCGGGCGGCCCCCAGCCGGTCGATCAGCTCGTCTGCTCGGGGGATGGGATGAGCGTCGGTCCGGGTGACAGCGTTCAAGCCCCGGTAGTCGACGCAGAATCTCAGTTCAGGTGCGGTGCCGGGGGCAGCGGCCTTGGGAACTAATACAACCGGACTGGCCCAGGGACTGTCTGAGGGCTCGATGACCCCGATCGTGAGCATCTTGGCCACTTCCTCCTGTATGCAGGCCCGTACCCGATCTGGTACGCGGTAGGCCCGGTGCCGGACAGGGGGACTGTCCCCGGTGTCTACGTCGTGCAAACACCAAGGGGTGACCCCGGGGGTGAGGGAGAACAGGGCAGCGAACTGCAGCAGGAGGTCCCGGCAGTCCTGGCGTTGCTCCGAGGTGAGGGCGTCAGAGAGCCGGACCCCGTCCACGGAGCCGTCCTTCTCCTGAGTCTTCAGGAGATCCGGGAGGGGCTCGGAGTCTTCTTCTGTACCACTGTCTGTAGCCATCAAGAGGCTTAGTTCGGAGCGCACAAAGTGTGGTTTGAGCCGGTTGGTGTGGAGGACCCGAAGGGGGTTCCGGGAGGACCCCATGTCGATGAGGTAAGTGACGGGGCTTTTACGCTCGACCACTTTGAAGGGCCCCGTCCACTTATCTTGCAGGGCACATGGTTCGGTGGGGGACATCACCCATACTTGCTGTCCAGGCTCGAATTCAACGGAGGAGGCATTGTGGTCATACCACCTCTTCATGTCCTCCTGGCTGGCCTCGAGGTTCGCCTTGGCCATCTCCCGGAAGCGCCGGGTCTGGTTTCGTAAGGCCAGGATGTATTTGAAGACGTCTGGAGGGGTCGTTAAGGGGGCCATCTCCCAACCTTCCTTGACTAGGCTGAGGGGCCCTCGCACAGGGTGCCCGTACAGGAGTTCGAAGGGGCTAAAACCGAGGGACTTCTGGGGAACTTCCCGGTAGGCGAAGAGGAGGCACGGGAGCAGTACATCCCACTGGCGACGGAGAGGCTCTTCCAATCCCCCAATCATCCCCTTGAGAGTGCGGTTAAAACGCTCCACTAGTCCGTTCCCTTGGGGGTGATAGGGGGTCGTGAATCTGTAGGTGACCCCGCATTGTTGCCAGAGGGACTTCATGTATTTAGATATGAAATTCGTACCTCGGTCGCTGACGACTTCTCGGGGGAAGCCTACCCGGGAGAAGATCCCCATCAGGGCCCGGCCAACCACCGGAGCTGTCACTGTCCGTAGGGGCACCGCCTCGGGGTAGCGGGTGGCATGGTCCACTAGTACCAAGATGAACCTGTGTCCTTGTGCCATGCGGGGGTCCAGAGGCCCCACAATGTCTATCCCCACCCTCTCGAACGGGGTGGTGACCACCGGGAAGGGTTGCAGAGGGGCCTTCAGCTTCCGACCACTCTTCCCGCTGGCTTGGCATGTGGGGCAAGATCGGCAGTGGTTCAGGACGTCATTCCTCATTTTCGGCCAGAAAAAGTGGGTCACCAGGCGACTGTACGTTTTGTCCTGGCCCAGGTGTCCAGCCAGGGGGACATCGTGGGCCAGGTGGAGCAGAAAGTCTCGGAAGCGGAGCGGTACCACCAGAACTCGACCGGCCCCCAGCTCGGCGATTCTTTGCTCGCTGTAGAGCAGGTCGTTATCCCAGTAGACCCAGTGGGTTCCGGTGGTGTCCCCGGCGTTTTGGGTACTGGCTTGTTGGCGGAGTCCCTCGAGGGAGGGACAGGTCTTTTGTTCCTGGCGGAACTGTTCTTGGGTGGGCCCCCCTTCTTGACGCCACTGGGCCAGATCCGGAAGGTCCTGGGGTTGCGCGTCTTCCTCGGTAGTCGGGTCCGGGAGGTCGGACTCGCCGTTGTCCTCTACGGGGGCAACCGGGGGCGGAGGTGCTGGCCATTCGGTTTCTTCTGATCGGGGGGCGGCCCGGGCGGCCATGGATCGGGTGGTTATGCAGGCCCAGTCCGGGAGGCCCAGCATCCCCAGGTGCTCTCTTTTCTCGACGGTGGCCCACGGGGAACTCTCGAGGTCATTCCCCAGGAGGCAGTCCACGGGGGCATCGTCCCGGACCGTCACCTTCAGTAGGCCGGAGACCCCTCCCCATTCAAACGGGACGCAGGCCATCTTACACATACTCTCAGAGTTATCTGCCGAGCGGACGGGGCAGAGAATGTTCGGCAGGATCTGCTCGGGCTTCACCAGATGACAGCGGACGGCCGTCACGCTGGCGCCGGTGTCACGCAAGGCCTCGGCTCTCTGTCCATTAATGGTCACCCACTGACCGTATTTTCTGGTGTTGGCGGGTAGGGGAGCCCGCGGAACCATGTCTCTTCCCCCTAAGCACGCCAGGACCATGGCGGCCGGTTCCCACCCTTGCTGGGCCGGCTCGTACTCTTCGGGTCCCTCCGATGATTGCTCTTCCCCTAGGGCAGCGGCAGCTACCTGGCGGGGCTTGGGTGTTTGGTTTAGCGGGCAGTTCGGGTCATTGGCGTAGTGGCCGAGTCGCTGGCATCGGTGGCACGTGACGTTGGCTCGGTAACCAGGCCGCAACGGGGGGTTGCCCCGGCCAGCCGGAGGCGGGGTGCTGGCCACGGGTGTTGCTGGTAAGGCGTCTCTCCCTCGCCCCTGGCCCCCTCCTCCTCCCCGAGGACGGTGCTGGCCTTGGTTGCTTCTGTTCTGGTCGTGTGGCCCTCTCCGGCCCACTCGGGTGCTTTCCCACCGGTCAGCTTCGGCGGCGAGCTGCCGGGGGTCAGTCAGCTTACTGTCGAGTAGGTGCTGCCTGAGCTCGACGAAACAGTTGTTTGACAGGTGCTCCCATACCATAAGGTTGAAGAGTTGTTCGTAGGTGGTGACCTGACTTCCCTTGATCCAACCCTCGAAGGCCCGGCTGAAATAGTTCACGTATTCTACCCAAGTTGTACCTGGGATCCGGGTGCAATCTCTGAACCTCTGGCGGTACATCTCGGGCGTGAGGCCGTAGCGGGTGAGGAGGGCAGCCTTCATGTGGTCGTAGGACGACATTTGGTGATCGGGGAGCTGCAGCAGGGCATCGCGACCCTCGTTGATAAATCTCCCCCAAAGTCCAGCTCCCCAATCACTCCGGTCGATCCGGTGGGAGGTCATTGCGATCTCATAGGCTTTAAACCACTGTTGTATGTCGTCTTCTCGGACATATTCGCGGACAACATCCTTGGGGATGTGAACTTTTTTCTCACTTGGCCCCGGGGTGTGTGGTCGCTCAGGCACCCCCAGTTCCTTATTCTGTTTGCGCAGTTCTATTTCCGCTAGTCGGCGCTCGTGCTCGAGCGTTATTTTCTTCTCTTCCAGCTCTCTCTGTCTCTGCTTTTCTTCTCGTTCCTCTCGAAGCCGCATATGCTCGAGGTTGAGTTTCTGTTCAGCTAACTTGAGTTCCCCATCCATCTTGAGTCGTGCCATCTCCAACTCGTGTAATCTGACTCTGTCTCTTTCTCGGATCTCCTCTTGCGAGAGGCCCGTTCCCCGCTCCTCGGGAGCCGTGGTGTTCCCTTCTGGTGTGCTGCTGTTTTGGTCTGGTGTGACGCTGCTTTGGTCGGAGGGTCCTGTGACCCCAGTTTCTGTCCATGACTCAAGAGCGCGCTTTAGATCATCCTTGGTACTCAGGCCGGTGGTAGCAATGCCCAGTTCTATGCAAAATTGTCTCAGTTCGCGGTGGTTGTATTCTTCTAATTTCTCCATTTGGAATTTCTCGGTGGAGCTGCTATCTTTGGTCGACATCGTGCTTATGTCGTGGGGTGAGCTACTCTCTGTACGATTACGCGTTGATTCGGATCGCGCCGCTGGCCACCAATGTTAGAAAAGGTAGACGGACCGGGAGGGCCGGCCGGGGTCAGGGGGAGAGGTCTCCGGGGAGAGCCGTCTCCAGCGATCGTACAGACAAGTAACTTCCCCCCCACAGACAGGTATCACACACGGATAAGGTTCAGTGTTCTTTATAAGCACTTATTTAAGATACGGTGGAATGGTACAAGGAGGTCTGGACTCAGGGGTCCCCTCGATTAGAGTCTCGCAAGGTAGGGAAGGGGGTAGCGTGACAGTCTATTTACCAATCAGGTAGTTCGGATGAGATGATGACGAGCTCACAATCCTCGAGCTTGGTGGTTAGGTGGTACGGACCGCGGCAGCGCCAGCAGGTCCCGGTGCGGGTGGTCGATACAACGGGCCGCGGCAGCGCCAGCAGGTCCCCGGAAGATGTACGGTCCGCGGCAGCGCCAGCAGGTCCCGGTGCGGATGGTCGTTACAACGGGCCGCGGCAGCGCCAGCAGGTCCCAGGAAGATGAAGGTTGCAGAAGGCCGCGGCAGCGCCAGCAGGTCCCGGTGAGGATGGTCGTTACAACGGGCCGCGGCAGCGCCAGCAGGTCCCCGGAAGATGAAGGTTGCAGAAGGCCGCGGCAGCGCCAGCAGGCAGGACGATGGTTCACAAGAGCGGCTACGGCAGCGCCAGTAGACCGTCAAGGTTGAGTTCACTCGGTGTCTCTCGACTCCAGGATACAACTGCCTTCCTGCTCCGGAGCTGCCTCAGTTATAGGGCTGGTGCCCTTTGATGTCCGGACCCTCGCACTGGGAGGTCGGAGGGTCCGGGATGAAGGTGTCCAGACACCCAGCAGGGGGTGGAGCCAGTGCCTGGGGGAGCTGGGGGCGATCGGCACCTGGCGGGGGAGAGTCCTTGATACTTCGTTCTCCCATTGACCTGCCAAGTGGTCCGCTCACCTCCTGGGTGGATGGTGGTGCCGGGATGTCGGGGCCGGCCAGGCCCGGGGTTAGGGTCGAGGTGAGGCCATGCGGCCGCGTGGTGCAGGGCCCAAGAGGGCGGCTTGACTCGGCCGGGGAAGCCGGTGGGGCTGGGCCCCGTGATGAGTAGGGGTCCGAGGGCAGAGGGTCCGTCGGGAGACGGAGTACGGGTGCTTGTCACGGGGATATGCCAGGTGGGCCGGAGTTCGGGCCCTGTCGTGCGGGGGGGGAGCAAGCCGTCTGTGAGGCCTGTCCAACACACCTGGAAGGTTACTAAAAGAGGCAGAGATGCACCTGGGAGGTTACTAAAAGAGGCAGAGATGCACTTGGGGTGGTTACTAAAAGAGGCAGAGATGCACTTGGGGTGGTTACTGAAACAGGCAGAGATGCACCTGGGAGGTTACTAAAAGAGGCAGCGATGCACTTTGGGTGGTTACTAAAACAGGCAGAGATGCACCTGGGAGGTTACTAAAAGAGGCAGAGATGCACTTGGGGTGGTTACTAAAACAGGCAGAGATGCACCTGGGAGGTTACTAAAAGAGGCAGAGATGCACTTGGGGTGGTTACTAAAACAGGCAGAGATGCACTTGGGAGGTTACTAAAAGAGGCAGAGATGCACTTGGGGTGGTTACTAAAACAGGCAGAGATGCACTTGGGGTGGTTACTAAAACAGGCAGAAATGCACTTGGGAGGTTACTAAAACAGGCAGAGATGCACTTGGGGTGGTTACTAAAACAGGCAGAAATTCACTTGGGAGGTTACTAAAAGTGGCAGATATGCACCTGGGGTGGTTACCAAAACAGACAGAGATGCACTTGGGGTGGTTATTAAAACAGGCAGAGATGCACTTGGGGTGGTTACTAAAACAGGCAGAGATGCACTTGGGGTGGTTACTAAAACAGGCAGAGATGCACTTGGGGTGGTTACTAAAAGAGGCAGAGATGCACTTGGGGTGGTTACTGAAACAGGCAGAGATGCACCTGAGAGGTTACTAAAAGAGGCAGCGATGCACTTGGGGTGGTTACTAAAAGAGGCAGAGATGCACCTGGGGTGGTTACTAAAACAGACATGGATGCACTTGGGGTGGTTACTGAAACAGGCAGAGATGCACCTGGGGTGGTTACTAAAACAGACAGAGATGCACTTGGGGTGGTTACTAAAACAGGCAGAGATGCACTTGGGGTGGTTACTAAAAGAGGCAGAGATGCACTTGGGGTGGTTACTAAAACAGGCAGAGATGCACTTGGGGTGGTTACTAAAAGAGGCAGAGATGCACTTGGGAGGTTACTAAAAGAGGCAGAGATGCACTTGGGGTGGTTACTAAAACAGGCAGAGATGCACTTGGGGTGGTTACTAAAACAGGCAGAGATGCACTTGGGAGGTTACTAAAAGAGGCAGAGATGCACTTGGGGTGGTTACTAAAACAGGCAGAGATGCACCTGGGAGGTTACTAAAAGAGGCAGCGATGCACTTGGGGTGGTTACTAAAACAGGCAGAGATGCACCTGGGAGGTTACTAAAAGAGGCAGAGATGCACTTGGGGTGGTTACTAAAACAGGCAGAGATGCACCTGGGAGGTTACTAAAAGAGGCAGAGATGCACTTGGGGTGGTTACTAAAACAGGCAGAGATGCACCTGGGGTTGAAACCAGCAAAGGCAGAGATGCACCTGGGGATTGAATCCAAAAGAGAAAGCGATTCTAGGGTGATTGAATCTAAAATAGGTAGAGCTGCACCAAGGGTGGAAACTAAAAGAGACAGAGACGCCCATGGGGTTGAATCCAATTAGACAGCGATGATCCAATTGAAAGCAGAAATCGTCAATATCAATCTGGAACCTCTGATTCAGAAATCTAAGATAGAGTTTGACAGGATAAATAATCTCCATTTGACACTTTTAGGTAGGTGCAATGTGATCAAAATGCTGTTTCTACCCAAAGTCTTATACTGCCGTCGCCACTACATTTACCACAGTCCTTTGGGGCAATTTGCTGGTGTGATGAGCAGTGTGCGACCAACTTTTGCATAATTTATTACGGCTCCCTTGAGCCAACGGGCTGACGAGCCTTGGATCTGCACCTGCGCGCCATGAGAGGTACTTGACCTGTTTTAATTACATTTTGGCAGTCCACACGGCACCCCTTTACACTGACCTGCTCCCTGCTGACGAGAGGCAACTACCTCGAAACACGTGTCCAGGGATGGCTAACGCAACACATACTGTTCTTTTTACACATCGTGGCATAGGCGTACCCGCCGTCGCCACTACATTTACCACAGTCCTTTGGGGCAATTTGCTGGTGTGATGAGCAGTGTGCGACCAACTTTTGCATAATTTATTACGGCTCCCTTGAGCCAACGGGCTGACGAGCCTTGGATCTGCACCTGCGCGCCATGAGAGGTACTTGACCTGTTTTAATTACATTTTGGCAGTCCACACGGCACCCCTTTACACTGACCTGCTCCCTGCTGACGAGAGGCAACTACCTCGAAACACGTGTCCAGGGATGGCTAACGCAACACATACTGTTCTTTTTACACATCGTGGCATAGGCGTACCCGCCGTCGCCACTACATTTACCACAGTCCTTTGGGGCAATTTGCTGGTGTGATGAGCAGTGTGCGACCAACTTTTGCATAATTTATTACGGCTCCCTTGAGCCAACGGGCTGACGAGCCTTGGATCTGCACCTGCGCGCCATGAGAGGTACTTGACCTGTTTTAATTACATTTTGGCAGTCCACACGGCACCCCTTTACACTGACCTGCTCCCTGCTGACGAGAGGCAACTACCTCGAAACACGTGTCCAGGGATGGCTAACGCAACACATACTGTTCTTTTTACACATCGTGGCATAGGCGTACCCGCCGTCGCCACTACATTTACCACAGTCCTTTGGGGCAATTTGCTGGTGTGATGAGCAGTGTGCGACCAACTTTTGCATAATTTATTACGGCTCCCTTGAGCCAACGGGCTGACGAGCCTTGGATCTGCACCTGCGCGCCATGAGAGGTACTTGACCTGTTTTAATTACATTTTGGCAGTCCACACGGCACCCCTTTACACTGACCTGCTCCCTGCTGACGAGAGGCAACTACCTCGAAACACGTGTCCAGGGATGGCTAACGCAACACATACTGTTCTTTTTACACATCGTGGCATAGGCGTACCCGCCGTCGCCACTACATTTACCACAGTCCTTTGGGGCAATTTGCTGGTGTGATGAGCAGTGTGCGACCAACTTTTGCATAATTTATTACGGCTCCCTTGAGCCAACGGGCTGACGAGCCTTGGATCTGCACCTGCGCGCCATGAGAGGTACTTGACCTGTTTTAATTACATTTTGGCAGTCCACACGGCACCCCTTTACACTGACCTGCTCCCTGCTGACGAGAGGCAACTACCTCGAAACACGTGTCCAGGGATGGCTAACGCAACACATACTGTTCTTTTTACACATCGTGGCATAGGCGTACCCGCCGTCGCCACTACATTTACCACAGTCCTTTGGGGCAATTTGCTGGTGTGATGAGCAGTGTGCGACCAACTTTTGCATAATTTATTACGGCTCCCTTGAGCCAACGGGCTGACGAGCCTTGGATCTGCACCTGCGCGCCATGAGAGGTACTTGACCTGTTTTAATTACATTTTGGCAGTCCACACGGCACCCCTTTACACTGACCTGCTCCCTGCTGACGAGAGGCAACTACCTCGAAACACGTGTCCAGGGATGGCTAACGCAACACATACTGTTCTTTTTACACATCGTGGCATAGGCGTACCCGCCGTCGCCACTACATTTACCACAGTCCTTTGGGGCAATTTGCTGGTGTGATGAGCAGTGTGCGACCAACTTTTGCATAATTTATTACGGCTCCCTTGAGCCAACGGGCTGACGAGCCTTGGATCTGCACCTGCGCGCCATGAGAGGTACTTGACCTGTTTTAATTACATTTTGGCAGTCCACACGGCACCCCTTTACACTGACCTGCTCCCTGCTGACGAGAGGCAACTACCTCGAAACACGTGTCCAGGGATGGCTAACGCAACACATACTGTTCTTTTTACACATCGTGGCATAGGCGTACCCGCCGTCGCCACTACATTTACCACAGTCCTTTGGGGCAATTTGCTGGTGTGATGAGCAGTGTGCGACCAACTTTTGCATAATTTATTACGGCTCCCTTGAGCCAACGGGCTGACGAGCCTTGGATCTGCACCTGCGCGCCATGAGAGGTACTTGACCTGTTTTAATTACATTTTGGCAGTCCACACGGCACCCCTTTACACTGACCTGCTCCCTGCTGACGAGAGGCAACTACCTCGAAACACGTGTCCAGGGATGGCTAACGCAACACATACTGTTCTTTTTACACATCGTGGCATAGGCGTACCCGCCGTCGCCACTACATTTACCACAGTCCTTTGGGGCAATTTGCTGGTGTGATGAGCAGTGTGCGACCAACTTTTGCATAATTTATTACGGCTCCCTTGAGCCAACGGGCTGACGAGCCTTGGATCTGCACCTGCGCGCCATGAGAGGTACTTGACCTGTTTTAATTACATTTTGGCAGTCCACACGGCACCCCTTTACACTGACCTGCTCCCTGCTGACGAGAGGCAACTACCTCGAAACACGTGTCCAGGGATGGCTAACGCAACACATACTGTTCTTTTTACACATCGTGGCATAGGCGTACCCGCCGTCGCCACTACATTTACCACAGTCCTTTGGGGCAATTTGCTGGTGTGATGAGCAGTGTGCGACCAACTTTTGCATAATTTATTACGGCTCCCTTGAGCCAACGGGCTGACGAGCCTTGGATCTGCACCTGCGCGCCATGAGAGGTACTTGACCTGTTTTAATTACATTTTGGCAGTCCACACGGCACCCCTTTACACTGACCTGCTCCCTGCTGACGAGAGGCAACTACCTCGAAACACGTGTCCAGGGATGGCTAACGCAACACATACTGTTCTTTTTACACATCGTGGCATAGGCGTACCCGCCGTCGCCACTACATTTACCACAGTCCTTTGGGGCAATTTGCTGGTGTAATGAGCAGTGTGCGACCAACTTTTGCATAATTTGTTACGGCTCCCTTGAGCCAACGGGCTGACGAGCCTTGGATCTGCACCTGCGCGCCATGAGAGGTACTTGACCTGTTTTAATTACATTTTGGCAGTCCACACGGCACCCCTTTACACTGACCTGCTCCCTGCTGACGAGAGGCAACTACCTCGAAACACGTGTCCAGGGATGGCTAACGCAACACATACTGTTCTTTTTACACATCGTGGCATAGGCGTACCCGCCGTCGCCACTACATTTACCACAGTCTTTTGGGGCAATTTGCTGGTGTGATGAGCAGTGTGCGACCAACTTTTGCATAATTTATTACGGCTCCCTTGAGCCAACGGGCTGACGAGCCTTGGATCTGCACCTGCGCGCCATGAGAGGTACTTGACCTGTTTTAATTACATTTTGGCAGTCCACACGGCACCCCTTTACACTGACCTGCTCCCTGCTGACGAGAGGCAACTACCTCGAAACACGTGTCCAGGGATGGCTAACGCAACACATACTGTTCTTTTTACACATCGTGGCATAGGCGTACCCGCCGTCGCCACTACATTTACCACAGTCCTTTGGGGCAATTTGCTGGTGTGATGAGCAGTGTGCGACCAACTTTTGCATAATTTATTACGGCTCCCTTGAGCCAACGGGCTGACGAGCCTTGGATCTGCACCTGCGCGCCATGAGAGGTACTTGACCTGTTTTAATTACATTTTGGCAGTCCACACGGCACCCCTTTACACTGACCTGCTCCCTGCTGACGAGAGGCAACTACCTCGAAACACGTGTCCAGGGATGGCTAACGCAACACATACTGTTCTTTTTACACATCGTGGCATAGGCGTACCCGCCGTCGCCACTACATTTACCACAGTCCTTTGGGGCAATTTGCTGGTGTGATGAGCAGTGTGCGACCAACTTTTGCATAATTTATTACGGCTCCCTTGAGCCAACGGGCTGACGAGCCTTGGATCTGCACCTGCGCGCCATGAGAGGTACTTGACCTGTTTTAATTACATTTTGGCAGTCCACACGGCACCCCTTTACACTGACCTGCTCCCTGCTGACGAGAGGCAACTACCTCGAAACACGTGTCCAGGGATGGCTAACGCAACACATACTGTTCTTTTTACACATCGTGGCATAGGCGTACCCGCCGTCGCCACTACATTTACCACAGTCCTTTGGGGCAATTTGCTGGTGTGATGAGCAGTGTGCGACCAACTTTTGCATAATTTATTACGGCTCCCTTGAGCCAACGGGCTGACGAGCCTTGGATCTGCACCTGCGCGCCATGAGAGGTACTTGACCTGTTTTAATTACATTTTGGCAGTCCACACGGCACCCCTTTACACTGACCTGCTCCCTGCTGACGAGAGGCAACTACCTCGAAACACGTGTCCAGGGATGGCTAACGCAACACATACTGTTCTTTTTACACATCGTGGCATAGGCGTACCCGCCGTCGCCACTACATTTACCACAGTCCTTTGGGGCAATTTGCTGGTGTGATGAGCAGTGTGCGACCAACTTTTGCATAATTTATTACGGCTCCCTTGAGCCAACGGGCTGACGAGCCTTGGATCTGCACCTGCGCGCCATGAGAGGTACTTGACCTGTTTTAATTACATTTTGGCAGTCCACACGGCACCCCTTTACACTGACCTGCTCCCTGCTGACGAGAGGCAACTACCTCGAAACACGTGTCCAGGGATGGCTAACGCAACACATACTGTTCTTTTTACACATCGTGGCATAGGCGTACCCGCCGTCGCCACTACATTTACCACAGTCCTTTGGGGCAATTTGCTGGTGTGATGAGCAGTGTGCGACCAACTTTTGCATAATTTATTACGGCTCCCTTGAGCCAACGGGCTGACGAGCCTTGGATCTGCACCTGCGCGCCATGAGAGGTACTTGACCTGTTTTAATTACATTTTGGCAGTCCACACGGCACCCCTTTACACTGACCTGCTCCCTGCTGACGAGAGGCAACTACCTCGAAACACGTGTCCAGGGATGGCTAACGCAACACATACTGTTCTTTTTACACATCGTGGCATAGGCGTACCCGCCGTCGCCACTACATTTACCACAGTCCTTTGGGGCAATTTGCTGGTGTGATGAGCAGTGTGCGACCAACTTTTGCATAATTTATTACGGCTCCCTTGAGCCAACGGGCTGACGAGCCTTGGATCTGCACCTGCGCGCCATGAGAGGTACTTGACCTGTTTTAATTACATTTTGGCAGTCCACACGGCACCCCTTTACACTGACCTGCTCCCTGCTGACGAGAGGCAACTACCTCGAAACACGTGTCCAGGGATGGCTAACGCAACACATACTATTCTTTTTACACATCGTGGCATAGGCGTACCCGCCGTCGCCACTACATTTACCACAGTCCTTTGGGGCAATTTGCTGGTGTGATGAGCAGTGTGCGACCAACTTTTGCATAATTTATTACGGCTCCCTTGAGCCAACGGGCTGACGAGCCTTGGATCTGCACCTGCGCGCCATGAGAGGTACTTGACCTGTTTTAATTACATTTTGGCAGTCCACACGGCACCCCTTTACACTGACCTGCTCCCTGCTGACGAGAGGCAACTACCTCGAAACACGTGTCCAGGGATGGCTAACGCAACACATACTGTTCTTTTTACACATCGTGGCATAGGCGTACCCGCCGTCGCCACTACATTTACCACAGTCCTTTGGGGCAATTTGCTGGTGTGATGAGCAGTGTGCGACCAACTTTTGCATAATTTATTACGGCTCCCTTGAGCCAACGGGCTGACGAGCCTTGGATCTGCACCTGCGCGCCATGAGAGGTACTTGACCTGTTTTAATTACATTTTGGCAGTCCACACGGCACCCCTTTACACTGACCTGCTCCCTGCTGACGAGAGGCAACTACCTCGAAACACGTGTCCAGGGATGGCTAACGCAACACATACTGTTCTTTTTACACATCGTGGCATAGGCGTACCCGCCGTCGCCACTACATTTACCACAGTCCTTTGGGGCAATTTGCTGGTGTGATGAGCAGTGTGCGACCAACTTTTGCATAATTTATTACGGCTCCCTTGAGCCAACGGGCTGACGAGCCTTGGATCTGCACCTGCGCGCCATGAGAGGTACTTGACCTGTTTTAATTACATTTTGGCAGTCCACACGGCACCCCTTTACACTGACCTGCTCCCTGCTGACGAGAGGCAACTACCTCGAAACACGTGTCCAGGGATGGCTAACGCAACACATACTGTTCTTTTTACACATCGTGGCATAGGCGTACCCGCCGTCGCCACTACATTTACCACAGTCCTTTGGGGCAATTTGCTGGTGTGATGAGCAGTGTGCGACCAACTTTTGCATAATTTATTACGGCTCCCTTGAGCCAACGGGCTGACGAGCCTTGGATCTGCACCTGCGCGCCATGAGAGGTACTTGACCTGTTTTAATTACATTTTGGCAGTCCACACGGCACCCCTTTACACTGACCTGCTCCCTGCTGACGAGAGGCAACTACCTCGAAACACGTGTCCAGGGATGGCTAACACAACACATACTGTTCTTTTTACACATCGTGGCATAGGCGTACCCGCCGTCGCCACTACATTTACCACAGTCCTTTGGGGCAATTTGCTGGTGTGATGAGCAGTGTGCGACCAACTTTTGCATAATTTATTACGGCTCCCTTGAGCCAACGGGCTGACGAGCCTTGGATCTGCACCTGCGCGCCATGAGAGGTACTTGACCTGTTTTAATTACATTTTGGCAGTCCACACGGCACCCCTTTACACTGACCTGCTCCCTGCTGACGAGAGGCAACTACCTCGAAACACGTGTCCAGGGATGGCTAACGCAACACATACTGTTCTTTTTACACATCGTGGCATAGGCGTACCCGCCGTCGCCACTACATTTACCACAGTCCTTTGGGGCAATTTGCTGGTGTGATGAGCAGTGTGCGACCAACTTTTGCATAATTTATTACGGCTCCCTTGAGCCAACGGGCTGACGAGCCTTGGATCTGCACCTGCGCGCCATGAGAGGTACTTGACCTGTTTTAATTACATTTTGGCAGTCCACACGGCACCCCTTTACACTGACCTGCCCCCTGCTGACGAGAGGCAACTACCTCGAAACACGTGTCCAGGGATGGCTAACGCAACACATACTGTTCTTTTTACACATCGTGGCATAGGCGTACCCGCCGTCGCCACTACATTTACCACAGTCCTTTGGGGCAATTTGCTGGTGTGATGAGCAGTGTGCGACCAACTTTTGCATAATTTATTACGGCTCCCTTGAGCCAACGGGCTGACGAGCCTTGGATCTGCACCTGCGCGCCATGAGAGGTACTTGACCTGTTTTAATTACATTTTGGCAGTCCACACGGCACCCCTTTACACTGACCTGCTCCCTGCTGACGAGAGGCAACTACCTCGAAACACGTGTCCAGGGATGGCTAACGCAACACATACTGTTCTTTTTACACATCGTGGCATAGGCGTACCCGCCGTCGCCACTACATTTACCACAGTCCTTTGGGGCAATTTGCTGGTGTGATGAGCAGTGTGCGACCAACTTTTGCATAATTTATTACGGCTCCCTTGAGCCAACGGGCTGACGAGCCTTGGATCTGCACCTGCGCGCCATGAGAGGTACTTGACCTGTTTTAATTACATTTTGGCAGTCCACACGGCACCCCTTTACACTGACCTGCTCCCTGCTGACGAGAGGCAACTACCTCGAAACACGTGTCCAGGGATGGCTAACGCAACACATACTGTTCTTTTTACACATCGTGGCATAGGCGTACCCGCCGTCGCCACTACATTTACCACAGTCCTTTGGGGCAATTTGCTGGTGTGATGAGCAGTGTGCGACCAACTTTTGCATAATTTATTACGGCTCCCTTGAGCCAACGGGCTGACGAGCCTTGGATCTGCACCTGCGCGCCATGAGAGGTACTTGACCTGTTTTAATTACATTTTGGCAGTCCACACGGCACCCCTTTACACTGACCTGCTCCCTGCTGACGAGAGGCAACTACCTCGAAACACGTGTCCAGGGATGGCTAACGCAACACATACTGTTCTTTTTACACATCGTGGCATAGGCGTACCCGCCGTCGCCACTACATTTACCACAGTCCTTTGGGGCAATTTGCTGGTGTGATGAGCAGTGTGCGACCAACTTTTGCATAATTTATTACGGCTCCCTTGAGCCAACGGGCTGACGAGCCTTGGATCTGCACCTGCGCGCCATGAGAGGTACTTGACCTGTTTTAATTACATTTTGGCAGTCCACACGGCACACCTTTACACTGACCTGCTCCCTGCTGACGAGAGGCAACTACCTCGAAACACGTGTCCAGGGATGGCTAACGCAACACATACTGTTCTTTTTACACATCGTGGCATAGGCGTACCCGCCGTCGCCACTACATTTACCACAGTCCTTTGGGGCAATTTGCTGGTGTGATGAGCAGTGTGCGACCAACTTTTGCATAATTTATTACGGCTCCCTTGAGCCAACGGGCTGACGAGCCTTGGATCTGCACCTGCGCGCCATGAGAGGTACTTGACCTGTTTTAATTACATTTTGGCAGTCCACACGGCACCCCTTTACACTGACCTGCTCCCTGCTGACGAGAGGCAACTACCTCGAAACACGTGTCCAGGGATGGCTAACGCAACACATACTGTTCTTTTTACACATCGTGGCATAGGCGTACCCGCCGTCGCCACTACATTTACCACAGTCCTTTGGGGCAATTTGCTGGTGTGATGAGCAGTATGCGACCAACTTTTGCATAATTTATTACGGCTCCCTTGAGCCAACGGGCTGACGAGCCTTGGATCTGCACCTGCGCGCCATGAGAGGTACTTGACCTGTTTTAATTACATTTTGGCAGTCCACACGGCACCCCTTTACACTGACCTGCTCCCTGCTGACGAGAGGCAACTACCTCGAAACACGTGTCCAGGGATGGCTAACGCAACACATACTGTTCTTTTTACACATCGTGGCATAGGCGTACCCGCCGTCGCCACTACATTTACCACAGTCCTTTGGGGCAATTTGCTGGTGTGATGAGCAGTGTGCGACCAACTTTTGCATAATGTATGCATAGGACTGCATTGTGTGCGTGAAGTAAGGTATTGTTTCTTCTGAGCTGCAGCATGGGCCGAGCAATGAATTATTGATGTATGTGCTTCACTGAGCTCTGAGACGCTCAGCGTACACCACTTCCCTGAGCGGGCCTTGGACTGCTTGTCTTTGCTACCCTTAGGGTCTGGTTACGATTCTGGAGGTCCTAGAACCACCAGACTCATGGTGGGGCGGAGGTGGTGGTCTTCCGACCGTCATATTACGACCTTGGGAGGTCGTGCCACCCTGGGACTGCCGACTCCACCAGGGAACTGCCACTCTCTGTTGGTGGCATGGCGGGTTTCAGGCAGTAATATGCTTGGCAGGACCTCCGCGAATTCGGAGAAATACATCGGAGCTTTATTTAAATATGGATAAGTAAGTAATAAAATGGAGAAAAGTGTCTTGTATCGTCTTAGACAGTTCTCAAGGTTGGATGGACTAAACATTGCCTGAAATCAAGCATTCCCCTACAACATGGCTACCTCTTTTCTAAAGCAATGATGTTACCATGCTTGGTGTATTGTGGGCAGCCCCCCTTCCTGGTTGGAAGCCATTGATAACAAAACCTTGCATGAAGTCTTCATTACGTGACCGTCAACCTACATTTGCTCAAACTAAAGAAACTGTCAATTACTTTTTAAATGATTGTTAATGGGCTCGTCCAGGAATCATAACAAGAAAGTTTCAATATTGCATAGAGCTCCGTATGGATGAATGAAGGCAGGCTCCGCCCCATATGGGTTAATGAAAGCGGGCTCTGCACATGATGCTCTAATAACTATTTTGTTTAGAAAGTGATCAATACTGAGAGCACTCATAAAGGGCTGTGATACATAGGTATAGCAATTAACATGCTAATTACAGCAAGACCCTGTGTGAGTCAATGCAAGACCCTTGGCAAGTGGCACTGTTAAAAGTTCAAGATTGAGGACCCATATCTCATTAAATACATATCTCTGCAAAACAAGATAACCCTGTAAACTACCCAACAGGCCAGTGGGTAGTAGCTTACATCTTGATCATTTTTGATCAAGTACCAGAAGAGGCCACAGGATGAAGCATGCAACTATTAGGTGGGTGAGGGCCTTCGTACTGAAACAGTGAAGTACTTAGATCTACAGAGTCCCTTTCTCGTTACAATCGGCAGACAGTTCTGGTGTGTACAGACTTTCACTCAAGTTATAGTGACCTTAAGGGTTCATTCTTTAGATTGCAGAGCTATCCGACGGGTTACACCGATGCTACAGGCTGATGAACAAGTTACTTACCTTTGGTAATGCCTTATCTGGTAGAGACTCTATCAAGCTGCAGATTCTTTACCTAAGAATTATCCCCAGGCGTTAGACTGGATCTGGAAAATGTTCTTGAGCAATACCTCTGTGTACCGGTAGATTGCGCCGTTTTGTGTCACGTGTAATTGTTGCCTGTATAGGCATCACCCAAGCTCACTGATGCCAGCTTCTTTTTGAGACTTTCCACGCTAGGAGCGTGTAACTACGAAGAATACTGTCCACTGGTGTGGCAAACTAGGGGCCCTGAATGGGGAAAGTCCTGTCCCTAGAAATCCGTTAACAGAGTGGAGAGGACGAGTGGGTCGGTAAGGAATCTGAAGCATGATACACTCTCTACCAGATAAGACGTTACCAAAGGTGAGTAACTTGTTCATCTGATAGAAATTTCTAGCCACAGATTCCTTACCTTAGAATAGATACCCAAGCAATACTTCCCCAGAGGTGGGTCTGTGAAATTGTTTCACACTAAAAAACTCCTGGAGTACCAAAAAACATGGTGTCCGTCTCAACGGACCTCACTGTCCAGGCTGTAATGCTTCATGAACGTGTGTAGAGAAGTCCAACTCTGCTGCGTGGCAGATGTCCAGGCCCGGGACTACGCGTGCTAACACAGTGGTCGCAGCCGTATCTCTAGTGGAATAAGCACGCAAGTGCTCAGGGGGTTGCTTCTTGGAAAATGCATAGCAGCTGTTAATGCAGAACACGATCCATCAGCAGATGGTCCATTTCTGTGAAGAGTTGGTCCTCCACTTGGAGCTGTTTTGTACAGTCAAAATAGATTGAAAATGCTCTTTTTGGGTTGTCCGTAAGGGCTTCATTAAAAGGAAGAAACAGTTCTGAGGGGGTCACTCCTTGCTGAAACACCTCTGTCAAGATTTTCGTCTTGAATGCCACTGAGGACAGGGTAAGGTTCACGACCTTGTCCACCCTTTTTTTTTTTGCAGTTTTATATAGCGCGAACTTGACCCGAATCGGGTATCAGAGCGCTTTACATAGCACCTGTTACGTTACATGAGGACACTCATTCATTTTGGTTAGGCACGGGGAGATTAAGTGATTTGCCCAGAATCACAGAAAGTTCAGCGTCATTGCCGAGACTCGAACGCAGTTCCCCAGTATCGAGCTCGACCGCCCTAGCCATTAGGCCAACTCCTCACCCTTCTCATCACCTTAGCAAAAGAGTCTCCCTCCTCTGTAGCCATGACAGGAGATGAGACCATGCCAGTTTAGAGGGAGGTGTCCAGTCCATTGGCATCCACCAAATCCTTACACCAGTCCATGTTAGGGTCCGACAGGCTGGTATTCTTCAGGGCCCAGTCGCCCCTCCCAATCTTTCCCAAATCTTAGCCCATAGGAATAGGGTTTAGGCTCCGGCCTGGAGGGTATGGTTCCAGTTGGTGCTGGAGTTGGCCTCAGACGACACCCCTCCATGTTGGAGTCGGGGGATGAGAATGGGGACGGCACCGCAGGAGGGTGCAGGGAGCATCGACATCGGGACCAGTGTCGGGGATGGTCAAGATAGTATGACTGTCATCGGTCCAAATGCATCTGTGTTTCCAAGGTTGCGCCAGCGGGGACGTACTGCGCCAAATTTGAGGTGCAGAGCCTTATAAAAGTTGCAAAGTTGGGCGGGATCGCACCGGCTCCTGGAAATTCAGGCGCGCAAAGAGCTAGCCAGGAGCTGGCTCTACTGCTGAGCCAGACCTTGAATGGCAACACTCCCTCGTCTCGTCAAAAGACTATGATGAATGGGGCAAAGTCAAAGACCTCTTCGACTTCTTCCTCTTCTTCTGTTTGTGACACTTACCGGAAGACAACTTTGAGTGCGACGAGGATCTTGGACTCCGCATCCTATTCTGGAACCTTCCTCACGACTGGGATCAAGACCGTCCACAGTGTCACACGTCTAGCGGCATGAACATTAAAGGACCACTCCCTCAAGGTCTAGGGATGCATGGCGCAACAGTCAGCGCAGGTCTTTGGATGGTGGTCGCGCTCGAGGCACGAGGCATACTAGATGCAGATTTGTCACCGTCATCTGTCGCTCACAGGCGCTGCAGAGCTTGAAGTCAGCTTTCCTAATTGACCTACATGCCCAGGAGAAAGATCTCGAAAAAACTTCAAAAAAGTCGAAAAAGAGTCAGTCAAAAAATGACTGTGGGTATCTCTCTCAGAATCTGTGCTGACCTGATGTCAGCATGCTGGGGTGGCACCTATATAGACACTGCGCACGTCACCCAGGGTGCCGACATTGTCATGCAAATCTAAACAACGCTACCTACTGGCGCACAGGGGTACTGCTCAAGAAAAATTTCTGACGTCTGGGAATAATTCTAAGGTAAGGAATCTGCGGCTAGAAGTCTCTTTCAGATGTGTAAAACAGCACGGATATTCCCTCAAGCTATCCCCATGGTTCAGGTTGGTGCTTTAGACAGCAGAGCTATCCTTCTGGATATACAGATGTTACAGGCAGATAGGAGAGATTACCCTTAGGTTATTCTGCTCTTGCAAGTTATTATGTCAGACAACAGAGCTATCCCTCAAGTTATGCTGATCTTACAGGTCGGTTCCTTAGAAAGCAAAGCTAGCTCTCAGGTTGGTGCTTTAGATAACACATCTGTCCCTCGGACAGATGTTTTTTTTAAGATGAACTTCATCATGTGTTATTCGGGTCTCACAGGCTGATATGTAACACAGCAGAGCACTCCCTCAATGCGTCCTGATCTCGCAGGTGGTGCTATAGACAGCAAAGCTATCATTCAGAGCGAACTGCTCTCTGGGTCTATTTCTGAAGTTTGATTTCCGCCCTCGCGCCCTGCCTCCTCTGTACACCAGGGGTCCCTTCCAGACCTCGAAAATGCTAGATTCTTTAAAACGGAAGAATGTAAATGTTGCAATACATTTTATCTGGAAACACCAAACATGGGCTGCTTGCTGGGTTCGTTATCTTTTTCCTTCCATCTCCCCCGGGTCTGTCTCGCTGCAGCTCTGCCCGTTCCTTCCCCGCACCTCGTTCCTTCCCCCGTCTATCCCTCGGTGACTGCTCATGCTTGCCCTCTTGCCCTTCTCCCAGCAACTTCCGCCTCCATTCACCTCCCTCCACTAGCCCTTCCGTCTTGCCCGCTTACTCCTCTTTTCTGTAAGCCTCGGGCTCCATCTATTCCCCATTCAGCGCCTCGACGGGGTAGTAAGCGCTATATAGATCTATACTTCTCCTTGCTCGCTTCTCTTTGCCCTTTTTCGAGCGTTCATCCTCGTATCTCCACCGCTCCCTCTACTCCCTCCTCGCTTTGTATCTCTTCTTCCTCTACCTCACTCCGTTATTCTCCGTCCTGCCCTCCTTTCCTCCTTCCCTTCTTTCGTCCTCTCCTTGGCCTCGACTCTCCCTCCTCCGCTCTCCGTATTGCTTCTAACTCTTTCCCTACCCCTGCTCGCCTTTATTTCACATCTTCTCTGTTTCTTTCTGTCTACCCCTCTCTCCGTCTCTCGCTCAAACCCCCACTCCTTCCTTCACCACCTCACTTCCCCTCCATCACCGGGCCCTCCTTCCTTCACCACCTCACTTTCCCCTTCTTCGCCGGGCCCTCCTTTCTTCGTCACCTCACTTTCCCCTTCTTCGCCGGGCCCTCCTTCCTTCCCCACCCCGCTTTCCCCTTCTTCACCAGGTGCTCCTTCCTTCGCCACCCCGCTTTCCCCTTCTTCACCGGGCGCTCCTTCCTTCTCCACCCCGCTTTCCCCTTCTTCACCGGACCCTCCTTCCTTCGCCACCTCACTTTCCCCTTCTTCACCGGACCCTCCTTCTTTTGCCACCTCACTTACCCCTCCTTCACCGGGCCCTCCTTCCTTCACCACCTCGCTTTCCCCTCCTTCACCGGGCCCTCCTTCCTTCACCACCTCACTTCCCCCTCCATCACCGGGCCCTCCTTCCTTCACCACCTCACTTTCCCCTTCTTCACCGGGCCCTCCTTCATTCACCACCTTGCATTCTCCTTCTTCGCCAGGCCCTCCTTCCTTCACCACCTCGCTTTCCCCTCCTTCACCGGGCCCTCCTTCCTTCACCGCCTCACTTACCCCTCCTTCACCGGACCCTCCTTCTTTTGCCACCTCACTTACCCCTCCTTCACCGGGCCCTCCTTCCTTCACCACCTCGCTTTCCCCTTCTTCATCGGACCCTCCTTTCGCCACCTCACTTACCCCTCCTTCGCCGGGCCCTCCTTCCTTCGCCACCTCGCTTTCCCCTCCTTCACCGGGCCCTCCTTCCTTCACCACCTCGCTTTCCCCCTCTTCACCGGGCCCTCCTTCCTTCACCGCCTCACTTTCCCCTTCTTCACCAGGTGCTCCTTCCTTCGCCACCCCGCTTTCCCCTTCTTCACCGGGCGCTCCTTCCTTCTCCACCCCGCTTTCCCCTTCTTCACCGGACCCTCCTTCCTTCGCCACCTCACTTTCCCCTTCTTCACCGGACCCTCCTTCTTTTGCCACCTCACTTACCCCTCCTTCACCGGGCCCTCCTTCCTTCACCACCTCGCTTTCCCCTTCTTCATCGGACCCTCCTTTCGCCACCTCACTTACCCCTCCTTCGCCGGGCCCTCCTTCCTTCGCCACCTCACTTTCCCCTTCTTCGCCGGACCCTCCTTCCTTCACCACCTCGCTTTCCCCTTCTTCGCCGGGCCCTCCTTCCTTCGCCATCTCGCTTTCCCCTCCTTCACCGGACCCTCCTTCTTTTGCCACCTCGCTTTCCCCTCCTTCACCGGGCCCTCCTTCCTTCGCCACCTCACTATCCCCTTCTTCACCGAGCCCTCCTTTCTCCACCACCTCGCTTTCCCCTTCTTCACTGGGCCCTCCTTCCTTCACCACCTCGCTTTCCCCTTCTTCACTGGGCCCTCCTTCCTTCACCACCTCTCTTTCCCTTTCTTCACCGAACCCTCCTTTCTCCACCACCTTGCTTTCCCCTTCTTCACTGGGTCCTACTTCCTTCGCCACCTCGCTTTCCTCTTCCTCACCGGGCCCTCCTTCCTTTACCACCTCGCTTTCCTCTTCCTCACCGGGCCTTCCTTCCTTTACGACCTCGCTTTCCCCTTCTTAACCGGACCCTCCTTCCTTCGCCACCTCTCTTTCCCCTTCTTCGCCGGGCCCTCCTTCCTTTGCCACCTTGCTTTCCCCTCTTCACCGGGCCCTCCTTTTTTCGCCACCTCGGTTTCCCATTCTTTGCAGGGCCCTCCTTCCTTCACCACCTCGCTTTCCCCTTCTTCACCGTGCTCCTCTGCCCCACTCCACTCATCAGCCCGCCTCGCCTCTCCCGGCCACTTCTTCTCCAAGCTCCTTTGGTCCCTCTCCCCTCACTATTCTGTATCCACTTGGTCCTGTTTCTCCCTACCCACCTGTCTTACTCTTTCTTCTTCTTCTTTCCTCCCACCAGTTTGTCCCCCATCTAATTCTTTCCCATCCCACCACTCGTTTCTTTTTCCTTCTCCATCCATTCCTTCCCGCCTCTCCAGTCCTTCAGCTACCCCCGCCTTTCGGCCTGTTTACGGTGTCGCTGCACTTTCCTCTCTGCTCATGGCTCCTTTCGTTGCTAATTAGAAAATACCCAACAAGCTGCTAATTAAGTGCGCTCAGTCTCAGCCTGTCCCGTCGCGTCAGTGTAATCAGCACTGATCTGACGCTCTCGCCGCTTCCCCTAGCAAGGATTACCGGCCTGACCTTCACACCAGAAAGAAACCTCAAATTATTCTCTTAAATCCCACTTTCTCCCACCTGGGGGCCCTACTAATTAGGTTTATTAACTATTAATTATCAACCGGTCGTCGCTCTAATCAGATCAGTCAGGGGCAGTGACTGATCCACGCCAGGGTTCAGTTTCCGCACGCCTTTAGGTCTTGGTAGGACATCAGTGTTGGACTGAGCTTTGGGGCAGTCAGGCACTTCCCTACCAAGCAGACTTTCTGAAAACCCAGCCCAACACTGGCAACCATCTTTCCAAGGAGTAAGAGTAGGGTTGCTGCCTCTCACCATACTGTCAGGACACCCGACTTATCGACACTTTGCGCCGGTGCAAATTCACAAAGTGTGGCGCAAGCCAGAGCAAAGAGATGATAAAGGGAAACATCCTTTACATCGCATGTGATACATTGCATGCCATTATAACGCAGTAGTTTCAATGACCGCGTTGTTACATCGCAAACCATTACCATGCAAGTCGTTACAACTACTTGCTGTAGGGGGCAGAAGGTGTTGGATTTAAAATCCAACACTCTGCCTACTGTTGCACAGACTGGAGTTGTAATAGTAAGGAATATGCTTCTTACCAGTATGCATCTGTTCTTGGCATGTAGAGCTGCAGATCTACACACTGTGCATAGATCGCCATCTGGTGTTGGGCCCGGATGTTTGCACTTGTTTTTGTCTTGGAAAGTCTTTGGAAGTTACGAGGTATGTGACTCCTCCTTTGGATCATAGTGCGCATGGGCATCGGCTCCATCCTCAGATTGTTTTTCGCCAGCAGGGAAATGATGGAGCTTAGTAAGAAACAGGAAAGATGCCCATGTATGCTGTATCTAAGTAAGATAATACTGGAACAGATAAAGGTAGCCGGGGAGGCGGGTGGGTGTGTGTAGATCTGCAGCTCTACATGCCAAGAACAGATGCATACTGGTAAGTAGCATATTCCGTTTGAGGCATATGAGCTGCAGATTACACACTGTGCATAGATTGTATAGCAGTATCCCGTCCTAGCGGCGACCACCAGTATCTGTTGCAGTAGTTTGAAATAGTGTTTTGAGTACAGCCTGGTCCACACTGGCTTGTTGTTTAGTCTGCACATCGACACAATAGTGTTTTGTGAATGTGTGCGGTGTAGACCATGTAGATGCTCTGCAGATATCATGTAAGGGAATGTTGCCTAAAAATGCCATTGAAGCCACTATCTTTCGTGTAGAGTGGGCTTTAGGAGGAACAGATAATGTATGTTTTGCTTTGTGGTAACAAATCTGTATGCATTTGACAATCCACCTAGCTATCCCAGATTTTGATATGGGGTTGCCCTTGTGTGGTGGTGAGAAAGACACGAATAGTTGTTTGGTCTTACGAAAAGGTTGTGTTCTCTCTATGTAGTACAGTAGTGCTCTTTTGACATCTAAGGTGTGAAGAGCTGTTTCTGCGACTGTTTGTGGCTGCGAGAAGAATACAGGCAGCTCCACAGATTGATTTAGGTGGAAGGGAGAAATGACTTTAGGGAGGAATTTAGGATTGGTTTTGAGAACAACCTTATTAAGATGGATCTGCAGAAAGAGTTTTTGAATGGTTAGTGCTTGCAGTTCACTAACTCTTTGTAGAGAAGTAATGGCTACTAGGAAAGCAGTTTTCCATGTTAAGAATTGTAGCTCACATTTATGTAGAGGTTCAAATGGAGGCCCCATTAGTCTTGTGAGAACTACGTTTAAATTCCACACAGGCGAAGGTGGTACTCTGGGGGGAATTATTCTCTTGAGTCCCTCCATAAAGGCCTTTATGGCAGGTACTCTGAAAAGTGATAGATGTTGTCTATTTTGTAGGAATGCTGCTATGGCAGCAAGATGCAGTCTGATAGACGTGCAGGCTAGGTTGCATCTTTGGAGGTGTAGTAAGTAGCCTATGATGTGTTGGATAGACACATCTAGGGGATTAGTGTTGTTGTTATTGCAGTATATCACAAATCTTTTCCATTTGGCTGCATAGCACGCTCTAGTGGTAGGCCATCTAGCTTCTTTGATGACGTTCTTACAGTCAGGAGGAAGGTTAAGGTAACCGAATTCTAGGACTTCAGGAGCCAGATCGCTAGGTTGAGCTGCGCTGGGTCTGGGTGTTGGATCTCTCCATGGTTCTGGGTTAAGAGGCGTGGAGAGAGGTGTAGTTTTTGGTGCGGAACTACGGAGTGTTCCAGCAGTGTGGTGTACCATGGTTGTCTGGCCCAAGTTGGAGCAACTAGGATGAGCGTTAAGGAGTGTTGCTGTAGTTTGCGCACCATTAGCGGAATGAGTGGGAGAGGCGGAAAAGCGTACGCAAATCTGCCTGACCAGTTCATCCATATCGCATTGCCTTTGGACGATGGGTGAGGATACCTGGCGGTGAAGTTTGGGCATTTGGCGTTTTCTTGGGTGGCGAAGAGGTCTATCTGTGGTTGCCCCCACATCTGAAAAAACGGTTGAAGAACTTGTAGATGAAGTTCCCACTCGTGGATTTGTTGTGTTTGACGGCTCAACAGATCGGCTATTGTGTGTTGGACTCCTGGGACATGTTGGGCTAGGAGAAAAATGTTCTGAGGTATAGCCCACCTCCATATGCTCTGTGCGAGCTGAGAGAGCTGCAGGGAGTGTGTCCCGCCTTGTTTTTGGATATAATACATGGCTGTCATGTTGTCGGTGCGGACTAAGACAGTCTTGCCTGATATTTGTTTTTGAAATGCTTTTAAGGCTAAGAATGTGGCCAGTAACTCCAGGTGGTTGAAGTAACTTCTGTTGTGGTGTCCACCTGCCCTGCATGGTGTGATGTAGTAGGTGAGCTCCCCAGCCGGAGAGCGATGCGTCCGCTGTCATGACTATTTGAGGAACTGGCTCGAGGAATGGTCGCCCTTTGGAAAGGTTCTTGGTGTTCCACCACTGCAGAGAGCGATGGGTACGACCGTCTACCAACACCAGATCTGTTAGCTGACCTTGAGCCTGGTTCCATTGGCGTGCTAAGCATTCTTGGAGAGGACGCATCTGGAGCCTTGCATGAGGCACTATGAGTATGCAAGAGGCCATCATCCCTATGAGTTGCATGAACACTCGAGCTGGAAGAGAGTGCTGCGGTTGGAATTTGGTGAGAAGAGCTCGTATGTTTACTATCCTGGCGGGACTGGGATAGGCAAGCGCTCTTGAGGTGTCTATTGTGGCACTGAGGTATAGTTGTGTGTGGGACGGTTGCAGCTGGGACTTGGCGTGGTTTATTGTGAACCCCAGGTCGTGAAGTTGTTGAATAGTGGCGTGAGTGTGTTGTACACACTGATTGTATGAGCTGGCTTTTATGAGCCAGTCATCTAGATATGGGAAGACATGGATGTGTTGTCTTCTTAGGTGTGCTGCCACCACTGCTAGGCACATGGTAAACACTCTTGGTGCTGTGGTGACTCCAAATGGGAGTGCCTTGAATTGATAGTGCTGACCGTCCACTAGGAATCTGAGATATTTTCTGTGAGCGCTGTGAATGGGAATGTGGAAATAAGCGTCCTTGAGGTTTAGAGTAGCAATGAAGTTGCCCTGAGAAAGCAGAGGGGGGACCTGCTGAAGTGTGACCATGTGGAAGTGGTCTGAGTGTATATATAGGTTTAGGGGTCTGAGGTCTAATATAGGCCTTAGAGATCCGTCCTTCTTTAGTATGAGAAACTCCCTTTTTTCGTTGGTGCAGGGGAACTGGTTCTATTGCACTTTTTTGTAGGAGGGAGATTACCTCCTGCTTTAATAGTAACAGATGTTCTTGTGACATTGGATGGTGTTTGGGTGGTATGGTTGGGGGGTAGATGTTAGTTCGGTCAGTAGCCGGATTGAATTATTTGGAGGACCCACCTGTCTGAAGTGATGTTTGTCCAGGCAGGGAGAAATTGGTGGAGTCTTCCCCCGACTGGATTGGAATGGTTGGGGGGAAGTGGAGGGAAGTCATGGGGTGGGGGTGGAGGCAGAGCAGGAGTTGTTGTTTTTGCCTCTGCCTTTGCTGTTGTTCCCCCTGTAACCACCCCCTTGGTAACCTCTAGTAAAGGTGGATTGGGCGGGAGCTTTGTAAGAGGTGGAGGGGCTATCAGAGGAGTAGCCTCGATGGGTGCTTGTGTAGGATGAGCGACGAAAGGACCGTCTGGGAGCTTGCGATTGCAAGGCTCCCATAGATTTGGCGGTGTCTGTATCCTTCTTCATTTTCTCAAGGGATACATCTACATTGGGGCCAAATAGGTGTTGCTCATCAAAAGGCTGATTGAGTATAGAACTCTGGACCGCGGGTTTAAAACCTGATATGCGTAACCATGCATGCCTGCGCAAAAGGACACTGGTGTTTATTGCCCTTAAAGCAATATCTGCTACATCTAGGGTACACTGGATGGAGGTGTTAGTGATGGTTTCACCCTCCTGGAGGAGTTCACTGGCCCTTTTTAAATATTTTTCAGGGAGGTGCTGCATTATGGACTCCAGCTCATCATAATGTGCCGTGTCATACCTTGCTAGGAGCGCTTGGGTATTAGCAATGCGCCAAATGTTGCTGCCTGTGACGCTGTGCGGTTGCCAGAGGCATCTAGGAGTTTTGATTCCTTATCTGGTGGTGGTGCGTCAGCTGATGTTTGGGAATTTGCTCTCTTCCTTGCACTAGAGACTACTAGGGAGTCTAGTGGTGCAGGGCCCTTAATGTATACAGTAGGAGCAGCTTTATATTTCTTTTCTATTCTCGGGTTGATGACTCGAGCTCTAACTGGGTCTTTAAAGATCTCTGGCACGTGCTTAATGACCCCTTTAAGCATGGGCAGTGTTGAGGTGGACCTTTGTGTAGTATCGAAGGTGTCCATAAGAAAATCCTCCTCTACTGGGTCTGTATGCAGGGCAACCCCGTGGTATTGGGCAGCTCTGTGAAGGAGCTGGTTGAAACCGATATTGTCCTCTGGAGAGGAAGGCCTGGAGGGATAAATATCATCCTGTGGGGTGTAAGGGACATCTAGGACACTGTAATCATTCCAGGGGTAAGGGGAGCCAGTAGGGGTAAGGTCCCCAAGTGGTTGATCGTCCGCACCTCCCCCTGCATCATCTGAGGTGTTGTTGTCATCATCATCATCTATTGGGGTAGGTGATTGTGTGGGAGAGCGGTGTGGTGGGGAGGAAGAGGAGGAGGAGGAGGAGGAGGAGGAAGAGGAAAAGGGATCCTTAATGGAGAGGTAGCAAAGTCTCTCTTCTTTGGTGGTGGTGCGGGCGCAGGCGTTTCCAGGGGTCTTTTCTTGATGCTGAGCATTAAATGACCAGTCTTAGGATCCTTCATTAGAGTCTTTTGGGTAGGATCTGGACGAAACAGTTCATCTGTGGGAGACAGATCCTTCCGAGTCGAGGGCTTCGGTGGCGTACGTTTTTTAGGCATCGACTCAGTAGCAATTCTAGGCTTGGAACCGTGTAGTTTTGAAGTGTCTTTATGAGTTGGAACCGGTTGCTGTTTTTTCGATTCTGAGGTCTTTGGCTTGGAAGAATCGGGGCCTTTCGGTGGGCGTTTTTTAGTCGGCTCCGAGGGTGTTGTCGGTGCCGGGGAACTGGTGCTAGCCTTTGACGCCGAGTGCTTCGATCTGGAAGCTGCGGTCGGCGTGGACGAGGACGCCTTCTTCTTCGGTGCCTGAGTTTGTTTTTCGGTACCGAGGGTAGGCTGACTCGAGCCCGAGTCGCCTAAAGGCTTAATAGGCTTCTTTACCGGGCCCGAAGGCGGGGCATGGGAAGCAGTGTCTCGGTGTGCACCTAGGCCCGAAGGTGGAGGTGGTACAGAAGCCTTTTTTGAGAGTGTCGAGGGGGGGTGTGGGTCGGGGTCGACGTCTGTACTCACGGCCCTTTGAGCTGGGGTGATGTCTTCGACGTCGGAATCATCTGCTTCGGAGGCACTGATGATGGCTTCCTCGACCAGACTCTGCTCTGGAACATCGACGCCCTCTTGAAAGATGTCATCGGGGATCGAAGATGACGAGCACGCCATTGTTCTTCGAGCTCGTCAGTCCCGGATGGTCTTTTTGGAGCGGAAGGAGGCGCAAGCTGGACAGTCTCTGGCCTCGTGCTCCGGTGAGAGGCAGAGGTTGCACACCTCATGTAGGTCGTTGTGGGGAAACTTCGACCCACATCGAGGACACTTTTTGAATGGCGTCCTTTCCATGAGCCGGAGATGAGGCCCAGGTAGGTCCGAAGGCCTTCGTCGACGACCGGAATCGAAGACTTCAAAGTTGATGGGTCGGGTGTGATTGGAAAACGCGATCGAAACAATACCGTAGAGAAGGGAAGGATTGGGCGTCGAAAGAGAAAACCGTTAACGGTTCCAAACTGGAACACGAGAACACATCCGAGCCCGATGGCAGAAAAAAACAATCTGAGGATGGAGCCGATGCCCATGCACACTATGATCAAAAGGAGGAGTCACATACCTCGTGACTTCCAAAGACTTTCCAAGACAAAAACAAGTGCAAACATCCGGGCCCAACACCAGATGGCGATCTATGCACAGTGTGTAATCTGCAGCTCATATGCCTCAAACATTATACTATTCCAACATCCAGCGCCCCCTACAGCATCGATGTATCGCATGCGTAGGAGCGTGCCATATTCAGATGATAAAGTGGTTTCCAGTGCAAAACGTTTTTGAGTTGGAAATTTGCCTTATGAGTAATGCAAACAGTGATTTACCCCACTGTGTGTTACTTTTGCGCTGACACCCATGGTTTTTCACATAAAACCCTATCTACTAACATGGGTAGGCAGGGCTTTGTACCAAAAATAATGCTTTCTCAAGACAGGTGCTGACAAGAAGAAACTATTTTATGTGTCCTAGTTTTTCACACATTGCATGCTCGTTGTACTACACAGCACAAATACAATGTGGAAAAAGTTTTAAAGTTTATTTATAAGAATGAGATTATAGCGGAGTGTAGTTAAAGGGAAGGCTATATTCCAGTACAGGTAAATACTGAGGGGGGCAGTTAGCGGAAAATTTAGGTGATTGGGAAGAGAGTCAAGAGGAACTAAGAGAAAGGAAATAGAAAGGAAAGAGGTGCAGAAGTGTGAAGAATACCAACAAAGACCTGGTAACATAGTAAGGCATCATTGAAGTATTAGGTCTTGCATAGTAGATAGTGTATACACTGAGTGTTGCAAGACGTTATGTTATTTTACAGTGGGATTACAGCCCACCTATTGCTTAATAGTGGTTGGCTTCACTGTCACTTTCATTTTTTGCTTATTTGTTAGAGTGTGGGCTTTTCCCCCTTGTGTTTGTACCTCCCTTGGAGCACGGACGCATTACTGTGTTACACTGCTCACTTTTTCAGGCACTACTGTTTTCTAGGTGAGTGGATGGGATTTTGAGCTGATCTGATGGAGACTTCTAGCTGCAGATTCCTTACCTTAGAATTACCCCCAGGCATCAGACTGCATCCAGAATCTTTTTTGTGAGCAGTACCCCTGCACGCCGGTAGGAGGTGTTGTTTCGGCTACACGTTTGTTGTCGGCCGCGCCATAAGTGACATGCACAGTGCCTATGTTGGCGCTACCCCAGCGCAATGATGTCAGTTTCTTTTTGCGACTTTCCGCACCAGGGGTGCCCAGCCACGAAGAACTCTGATCACTGGAATGGAAAACTAGGTCCCTGAAACAGGAAAGCCCTGAATCTAGAAATCCGTTCACAGAGCAGGGAGAATGGGTGGGACGGTAAGGAATCTGTGGCTCGAGTCTCTACAAGATAAGTCGTTACCAAAGGTAAGTAACTTGTTCATCTGATAGAGACTTCTAGCCGCAGATTCCTTACCTTAGAGTAGTTTCCCAAGCATTACCTTCCTGGAGGTGGGTCTACAAAACAATTTCACACCAAAATGTTCTGCAGGATCGAACGGGCAAAGTGCCGGTCCCGACAGACCTGACTGTCCAGGAAGCAGTGTTTTGTGAAAGTGTGCAGAAAGGCCCACGTTGTTGCTTGGCAGATGACCGGGACTCTGCATGCTAACACAATGGTCGTAGCCTTAGCTCTGGTAGAGTGAGAACGCAATCACTCAGTGTTGCTTCTTTGCCAATGCGTGACAGATTTTAATGCAGAGTGCGATCCATCGGCAAATGGTCCATTTCTACACAGCTTTTCCCTTCTTCAATCCGAAATCCCCACAAAGAGTTGATTGTCCGCCTGGAACTGTCAGACTGTCAGCAGATTACCACTAACCTTCAAGCCGGATACAGCAGGAGCGATGAAAGATGAAAGAGAACCCTGCCCCCACAGCGGAGCCGCCCGGGAGTATATAAACAGTACTCTCGCCGGACCACTCCCCAACAGGGGAAGGGAAAAAAGGGATAAAAGAAACAAGAAAGGTAAACCAGCAATTCACTCGCAGTGGACAGGTAACAGACTTCTGTCAGGCTCGGGGACTCCACTGTATGCACCCCGTGGTCCCTGCAGTGAAAAATAAGGAGAACACACTATATGAATTACCAGCAGTCAGGAAGCATGGGGTATAAGGTTACTGACAACAACCCCCCCCCCACTTACAAGTGCCGGATACAGGTTTCTCTTAGTCCTGGGCTAATCTGACCACCTCAAGAAGCGTGTCCCTCTTCCCCTCACATGACATGCGAACTTGACTCCTTCTGAAAGACATGTAAGGAAAGTACTTAGCTCGGATAGACTGTGGTTCGCTAGAGCAGGAACGTCAATGATAGAGATCCTCTTACGTGTCGACTAGACAGGAACCCAGAAGAGAGAGAGAGACAGCCGTCTCACTCAGTGGATCCCCATGGAGAAGTTCCTGTTACGGTGGCGAGTGAAGGTAATGGTAAAGCAAACTTGAGCCTAAAACAAACGGCTCTTGTAGCCCCCCCAGGGGGTTTGGTAAAGAAACAACAAAAACGGGATCCGAGCCTTTCAAGCGGCTCGCCGAGGCACACCCTATCCGGGTGCAATGATACAATGTTGCGCGTACTGCGCGGGAGGAGTTTGAAAGCAGCCGGCCTCTTCGGGGAAGCTCCGAGGTGAACCTTCAGCTTCGTAACGGAATCCGAACGCGCAACTCGGCGCGTGTGGAAGGTACTCTGGCTCAGCGGGGCTGCTCCGGGATTAGGACGGGTTTTGCAGGATGCCAGCGGGACACGAGGAGCGTGACTCGCGGACGGCAGGTCAAACGAGGTTGCACGAAGTAACGGGATTGACAAGCCCCGAGCTGTCCCAGGGCGGAGCTTAAGAAGGAAGTCCGAGGGAAGGTAGGTGACGCCCCTCACCGACTTCTGGGAGATGTAGTCCCTTACACACCAATGTCCCGGCATTACTCGCTCCTGCTCACCTCCTGTGTGGTCCCTGCCCCTAATTGCGCCGGGACGTGACAGGAACTCTCTTGTGTGGTCAAGGTAGAACGACATCAATCTTTTTTGGTCGAGTCAGTGAAGTCGCTCTTCTTCTTTAGAGGGATGTAGTGAAGCGTAAAAAGTAGGCACGGTGTTGGATGTTCCTACATGGAAAGGAGTAACCACTTTTGGCAGAAAGGAAGGGCTAGTGTGATGAACCAACTTGTCTGGGATGATGTTCAGGTATGGAGGCTTGGATAACAAAGCATGAAGCTCACTGGCGCTCCAGACAGATGTTATTGCCACTAGAAAGTCTGTCTTGATGGTAAGGAGCCTGTGAGGAAAGTTGTGCAAGGTTTCAAAGAGGTCACACATCAAGAACGTCAGGACTAGATCAAGGTCCCACTGAGGCATGATGAAGGGTGAAGGAGGAAACATATGTTGCAAACCTTTCAAGAACCTATGTACAATAGGGGATTTGAGGCGGGATAGCCGGTCAGGCAACTGCAGAAAGAGCATTAACATGCCCAGAAGAGAGCCCTGCTGGGCAAGAGAAAAATAAAGAGAAGGACTTGAGAGAGGGGAGCAGAAAGAGGGTCAACCTGTTGCTCTGCACACCATGCCACAAACTTGTCCCAACGGCAGAAGTATACTGTCTTGGTAGAGGGACACCTGGCTGCTAAAATAACATCACAGACTTCGGCCGGAAGGTCAAAAGCTGTCAACTGTTGCAGCTCAATCTCAATGCATAAAGGCGTAGCATTGACAGGTTCTGGTGGAGAACCCTCCCCTGCTGCTATAACAGAAGATTCTCCCAAAGGGCAGCCTGATTGGAGGACCGATGACTATGCTCAATAACTTGGGATACCAAACTCTCGGAGCCCAGTCCGGAGCCAGAATGATGCCTTTGGCCTGCTCAGTCCTGATCCTCTTGAGAACTCTGGGCAGGAGTGGTATGAGCTCCACTCCTGACGAAAAGTGTCTCTGAGCAAGAGCCACCTTGGAAACTCCTGCGCGCAGAACTGCTGACATTGCACCTTCTCAGCAGTGGCAAACATCTAACCAGGCCTCTCTTCACTGCTGAAAGAGACCTTTCACCACCTCTGGCTGGAGATGCCATTCGTAGTCTGCTAGGCATTTTTGGCTTAGTTCGACCGTCCTGGCGTTCAGAGAGCCCGCTAGGTGTTGAACCACCAAGGAAATGCCATGACATTTCAGCCATGTCCAGAGACGCAGGGTTGCTAGACAAAGGGTCCACAATCGCACTCCGCCCTGTTTGTTGCAGTATCACATGGCGGTGGTGTTGGCTGTGAACACCTGTACTAACTGTCCGTTGAGGGAGGGTAGAAAAGCTTTCTATATCAACCGGCTCACCTGAAACTCCAGGAGTTTGATGTTGAGTTCAGATTCCACCAGAGGCCAGAGGCCTCTGATGTCCACCTCTTCCAGATGGCTGTCCCATCCCAGGAGTTATGCATTTGTCACCAATGTGAGATCTGGTTGGAGAAAGGAGAGGGGTCTGGCACTGACTAAATAGCAGTTCGCCACCCAGAGCAGGCTTTGATCCCAGCCTCTGAGAGCGAAGGCTATCACCCCAGGGGGCCAGAAACATGACTAGTGGTGGCAGGCAGGCTGAAACCAGTCGCTAACCACAACAGTATCTGGTAGGTTTTCAGGGGGCACGTCTAAGGTGCCCTCTGTGTGCATTGTTCAATAAATTCAGCACTGGCATCAGTGTGGGTTTATTAAGATGAAGGTTTTGGTACCAAACACCTTGGGGTGCAGTGAAGCAATCATGTAGCTAGGGAACTCGTAATGACGAGTGTCCAGCCCATGTACTCGTTATGGCTTCCCTGTGCACTGGTAACATCTATGGGTGAACTTAGATATCACCGGGGCATACCCACTCTTGCAGATATGCCCTCACATGGGTACAGTGCACCCTGCCTTAGGGATGATAAGGCCTGCCGGAGGGGTGACTTACCTATACCACACGTAGTATTGGCAGGCATGGCACACAGGGATGTGTAGCATGTTGACTCTTTGGTTTTCTCTGCACCAAGACACGCAGGCTATAATGGCAGAGTGGCACAATCTGTGCTGCAGTCCTTAGGGACCCTCTTCAGGTCCAATGCCCCAAGTACCAGGGGTACCATTTACTAGGG
Source organism: Triturus cristatus (assembly GCF_964204655.1). NCBI lineage: Eukaryota > Metazoa > Chordata > Amphibia > Caudata > Salamandridae > Triturus > Triturus cristatus. The sequence continues at coordinate 114,233,095 of NC_140595.1, forward strand.
ACTTACAGGGGATTTCCAAAGGATTTGCCAAATGTGGAACACTTGTACAGTTTAAGGAAAGAACGCTGGTAATGGGGACCTGGTTGGCAGGAACCCAACACACTTTAAGTCAAAATTGTTCGAGATACAAGGCAAAAAGTGGGAGGTAACCATGTAAAAAAGGAACACTTTCCTACACCAGAGGCCTCTGATCTCTACCTCTCCCAGATGGCCGTCCCATCACAGCAGTGACGCACCTGTCACAACTGTGAGATCTGGTTGGGGAAGGGAGTGGGGTCGGCTGTTGACCAAACTGCAGTTTGTTAACTATCACTGCAGGTCTTTTGCAGTTCCCTCCGAGATCTGGACCATGTCGGAGAGATTCCCTTGATGCTGCACCCACTGGAAATATAAATCCCAATGCTGAGCCCGCATATGGCAATGAGCATTTGTCACAAACAGGATGCCTGAGGCCATGAGTCCCAGCAGCCTCAGAGTCAGTCTCACCAAAATCCAGGATAGAAGCTGAAACATTGGTATCATATCCTGAATATCCAGGACTCGCCTTTTGGGATGATAGGCGCAAAAGTGCACCATGTCCAGAATAGCTCTAATGAAAGGGAGAGTCTGAGAGGGAGTATTGTTGACTTCGGCACGTTGATAGTAAACCCCACGAAATGCAGGAAGTCCGCCGTAGTCTGGAGGTGGGAGACAACAGCCTGAGGCGAGCCTGTCTTGAACAGCCAGTCGTCGAGATAGGGGAAGACTGGCACCCCTTATTTCCGTAATTTCCGCAGATGAGCTGCAACCACCGCCACCACCTTGGTGAACACCCAAGGGGTGCTGGTAAGGCCATAAGGAAGCATGGTAAACTGAAAGTGCTTGTGGCCACTGTGAACTGCATGCAACACCTGTGGGCAGACAGGAAGGGAATTTGGAAATATGTATCAAGTTCGACACTATCATACAGTCTCCCGGGCCCAGAGCTGACAGGACTTGAGCAAGCCTGAGCATTTTGAACTTCTTCTTGAGGAAGAAATTGAGCGGGTGCAGGTTTAGGATAGGACAAAGGTTTCCGTCTTTCTTGGGCAACTGATAGCAGGAATACCAATAACGACCTATGGTGTCAACACCCACTCCATGGCTTCCTTGGCCAAGAGAGCCATCACTTCCTGGTGGAACAAGGTAAGATAGTCCTCCGTAAGCCTGTTGCAACCAGGGGCATGGGGGAGGGGTAGTCACGAAGGGGATGAAGTAGCCCCTTCGGACAATTTGAAGAACCCATCGGTCTCATGTAATAGGCCTTCAGTCGGGCAGGTGATGGCATATCCTGCCTCCCACTGGGTGCCCATGATGGAAAGAGGGCAAACTAAAGGAGTTTGGAGGCTGGGGCTGCTGGGGTGGGGAAGCGGGGACGGTTGGGTGGACTGGCCAAATCTTTCACTGTCCAACCCATGGCATCTGTGGGTACCGCATTCTCTGCAAGGCAGAGGTAGGAAGTTTGAGCGCCGTGATGACTGAGCATGTAAAGATGCGGCTGGAAGCCCCTTGCATGGTCAAGAAAAAAACGGACTGGGGTTGGCGAGGAGCCATAGAAAGGCTCAAGGACCTGGCTGTAGCTCTGCTGTCCTTGAAGCGCTCCGGCGCTGAATTCGCCTTGCCTCCAAGAGACTGGAGCCATCAAAGGGCATGTCCATAAGCGATGCTTGGACATTCCACGAAAAGCCAGTTGTTCTCAGTCAATCATGGTGGCCCAAGGCCACTGTCAGTGAAACTGCTCTGCCTAGGGAGTCAATGATATCCAGTTCACATCTGATCGTGAATTTAGCTGCATCTCTCCCGTCAGCAACAGCTAGGGAAAGTATGGTTTGGGCCTCCTTCAGAACCATCGGCAGCACCTGTGCAACTGAATCCCATAGAGAATGGGAATAATAGCCCAAAAGGCGCGCAGTGTTCATTGAGCGCAGTGCTAGGCTGGTGGAAGAAAACATTATCTTGGCCTAAGGTGTCCAGCCTCTTGGATTCCCCATCGAGTGAGGCGGTAGGGAATGTACTAGGATTTACACAGGAAGTAGAGACTTGGGCCATCAAGCTCTCCGGAGTAGGCTGTTGTATGAGGAAATTGGGGTCCCCTGGGACAGGGTGGTGGCGGGAGGCAATCGTCCTTTTCACAGGAGCCCCTGTGCTGGGCTTGGGCCAAGTTCCAAGCAGGACGTTTGTAAGGCTTCATTAAATAGGAGAAGTAGTTCTGAGGGAGTCACTACCAGCTGAAGCTTCTATATCAAGACGTTCCCCTTGACTGCCACTGAGGGCAGGCTATGGTCCAGGACCTTGGCCGCTCTTTGCACGACCATAGCAAATGACTATTCCTCTTCCTTAGCCACAGTAGGGAGAGACGGCATGCCAGTATCTAGGGAATTGTCCAGTCCACTGGCCTCTGACAAGTCCTTGCACCAGTCCACTAAGGGCTGGTATTCCTGAGGGTTCAGCGAATCCTCCCAATCCTACCCGAGTCCTAGCCCATAGGAATAGGGCTTAGGCTCCGGCCTGGAAGGCACGGCTCCAGTCGGCATCGGAGCCAGGTTTGGACAGCGCCCCTATGGCTCCATGTTGTAGCTGGGGGTTCAGAATGGGGACAGCGGCACCGGGGGAAAGTTAAGATGGTATGAACGACAGTGGTCCAGATCCATCTGTGTATCCAAAATGCCAGTTTGGTGCCGGGGTTTGACCAAGGGCATCTCCCAAGCCTGCAGGCCTGAAGGTGCACCAGCAGGATCGGGACACTCAAATAAGAGGCGCATGGCCTCATAAAACTCCTGTAGTTGAGCAGCGGGGGTCGCTCCAGCTCCCTAAAACTTAGGGCGGCGCAGAGCCCAGCCGCAAATGATGATGCTCCCTCTTCTTGTCTTAAGATCGATACTGACAGGGGGAAGTTAAAGACCTCATCAACTTCTAGTTCTTCTTTTTCTTGTGGGACTTACTCGAATGGCCTGACGACTTTGAGTGCAACAAGGACCTTGCGCTCCGTGACCGAAACCGGCACCTTCCTCTCGGCTGGGATCGAGACCGTTGCCGTATCACATGTTGAGCGGCAAGGAGTTTGAGGGACCACTCCCTCAAGGCCTTGAGGTGCATGGCGTGGCAATGGGCACAGGTCTTCATGTTGTGGTTGCGCTCCAGGCACTAGAGGCAAACAAGGTGTGGGTCCGTCATTGACATCTATCAATGACAGGTGCCACAGGACTTGAAGTTGATCTTTCTAGTCGACATGCCTGCCACAACAGAAGATGTCTCATAAAAAGACTTAAACTAAAGTTGAAAAAAAGTTCAGTCAAAAATTGACTGGTGTAGTTCTCTCCGGATCTGACTGGCATGGAAAGAAAAGAACTGACGTCAGCACGCTAGGGTGGCGCCTATATAGGCACTGCGCTCGTCACTTTCGGTGTAGACGATGCCATGTGGAGCCAAATGATGCCACATACCAGCACACAGGGGTACTGCTTACAAAAAATGTTTCTGGATCCAGTCTGATGCCGGGGCAAATTCTAAAGTAAGGAATCTGCAGCTAGCAGTCTCTATCAGATCAGCTAAAAAACACAAGCACTCTTCTAGAGAAAAAGTAGTGCCTGAAAAAGCGAGCAGTGTAAGAACATAGTAATGAACTGTAAACTAACATCACATCTGACAATACTCCGCGCATGCGCTGTCTACTATGCGAGACCTAAAAAAGCAATGATGCCTTACTACGCTACCAAGGTCTTTGTTGGTATTCTTCACATTTCTGCACCGCTGTCCTTTCTATTTCCTTTCTCTTAGTTCCTCTTGACTCTCTTCCTGATCATCTCTTACAAAGCTCCGTTGTCTGAACCTAACCATCCCCATCTCCAATATATATGGATTCCACCCACATCCTTTTTGTACAACCCTGATGTGATCCTGTCCCCATCCTCATAATCGCCAGCATGAAGGACTGAACCCAAGACCCCTTGTAACCCCTGCACTGGGGTTTGTCCTCATCATTGTAGTATTCACTATTCATTTATCTTCCATTGCATATCCGGAAATACCTGCACTTGTCTCTGTGCACACCCACACGTCTCTAATGTACAGGAAACTACTTGTGCCTCTTTTATATTAATTATACTGTACTCTGTCCTCATCGTCCTAGTCTTCACTTCACTGGAATCTACCCAACCCCTGCTAGTAATCCCTCCACTGGGGTCTCAGAAATTCTTGAACTCATCTCTTTATTGTACTGCTCCCCTGCCCTTTCCCCCACTATTCACTCTTCTAATCTCTGCTCTCACCCTCTAAGTCTCCAGTATATTGGAATGCACCTACCTCCCTTGTTTTATCCCTTACCAGGCCTTTGCTCTGAGCAATACATACACTGCAATGCACCTAGCCCCTTGTGTAAACTCTGAGGAGTGTTGTAATCCCCGCAGTATCAAATAGACTCAAAGGCACGCCTGCCACCAGTGATCCCTCCCCAGGAGTCTCGACTCCGTTGCAATGCATCCAGGCCCCTCTGGTAAACCCGGGGTCTGTCCCATCTTCCCAGTGTCCATCCCAATGCAATGGATCCAGGCCCTTCATGTAATCCCTGTAGACCTTTGTAATCCTCCTAGCCTCCCATAGCTTGGAAGCACCCAAGCCCCTAGAGTAATCCTTGGGGTTTGTCCCAATCCTCCCACTCTCCAATACACCAGAACGCACCCAGGCCTCCCCTTGGGGGTGTATGAATACTGCCAGTCTGAGGAATCTCTACTCCACTGGAATGCACTCAGACCCCTCTTGTAATCCCGTGGCTCTGCTCTAATCCTTCTGATCTCCACTCCACTGGAATGCGCACAAGCCCCTCTTGCGATCCGAGGTATCTTCTCTAATCTTTCCGATCTCCACTCCACTGGAATGCACACACCCTCCTGTGATCCTGGGGATCTGCTCTAATCCTTCCGATCTCCGCTCCACTGGAGTGCGCACACGCCCCTCCTGCGAGCTCGGGGATCTGCTCTAATCCTTCCGATCTCCACTCCTCTGGAATGCGTACACGCCCCTCCTGCGATCCCAGGGATTTGCTCTAATCCTTTCGATCTCCACTCCACTGGAATGCACTCACGCCTACCCCTGCGATCCCAGGGATCTACTCTGATCCTTCCGATCTCCACTCCACTGGACTGCGCACACATCCCTCCTGCGATCCCAGGGATTCCAACCAGAGCCAAGCAACTTTTGGTGCTGATGTGGACAAATTCTCCCCACATGATGATGATGACAATTTTTATTTGGACCTACAAGAGGTCACTGGGCTGGACACTTCCCCCGACACTGGGCTGGTCTGCCCCCACCTTTTGCTCCTTTCATGGAAGAGCCTGATTAATTTTCCATAGCCATCAGAAGGGTGGCTGAAGTCTTAGAGCTACAATTGCCTCCAGTTGAGATAAAAACCAATGTTCTCAAGGAAGTGTTGCAACCTGGATTATTGTCACCTTAACCCCTAATGCCATTTAATGATGTCTTGACCAACACTCTCGTGGGCACTCAGGCCTAGCCCTGCTCTTACTCATCTGAAAACAGACAGGTGGCCCATTGTCACAGATGCACCCTGGGCGACCCTGCCTTCCTAAAGCAGCACCATACTACTGAAAGCCTGATAGCATAGACCTCCACTAGAAAGGTTAATCCCCACTACACCCTGGACAGAGAGTTGAATAGAATTAAAGAGTTTAGGAAGAGGCTGTTTCCTTCCACTATCTTCGCCCTATGGTCAATCAACGGCAGCTGTTTGCTGGGAGGTCGTTGCATGTATTATGGGACTCGTTGCCTGCGATTCTAGCAGCAGCTGCAGAGGAATTTCATGATATTTTGGCCCAAGCCATTAAAGATGGCCAAGATTCAGCCAAGAATGCCATCCACTGAGGCCTGGGCATGACAGACTGCTTAGGCAGAGTGGTCAGCGCTAGCGTGGTGCTCCAGTTCCACAGGCTTCTCGGGTGGCGTTCAGGGATTCCTCGTCATTATGCCTTTTGACGGGTCTAGCCAAGGCTGGCTCACCCTCTAGCTCTTTAAAGAGAGTAGAGCTACTGAGTGCTCCCTCAGTCTTTTCGTACCCTGCTAGGCGGTATGCTCAACAATTTCCCCCATTTCAGGATATCGCTTAAGGGCTTCACCTTCAGGCAACCTCAAGGCCGACCACCCCATTAACAGCCCCCACATTCTTGTGGCGGTTGGCGATCTGGCAGACAGTTTCCAGTTTTTACATTCATTGTACCAAAGAGTATCGTGTAGGCGATCAGCTCTTGTGGGGTTCCACAGAACAAAGAAACCCAAGGTGGTGCAGCAATGGACTTTGTCTAAATGCACAGCCCTCTGCATTAAGGTCTGGTGTGTGATGGCCAAAAGCAGTCTCCGGAAGGGTTGAGGGCCCATTCCACCAGATCCTGGGACGCTACCACTGCCTTAGCATGCAGAATACTTGTCCTGGATATTTATCAGGCCGCAACGTGATAGCCAGAGCACAAGTTCACAAAGCACTACTGCCTTGTCAGCCAGGTCCAACAGAAGGGGGCGTTCTGACCATTCGGTCAAGACCCACCAGACCATACTCATCGATGGGGCCCCAAAGAGATGCTCCAGTGGTAGTGAGCTCTGCTGAGAATGTGTACAAGGCACAGCTTTCAGACCTTTTTAGATCCTCAGGGTAGAGGTGCTAGAAAGAAACTGCACAGAACTGTAACATCCTCTGGGAATGAGCACCACAGACGGAATTCACAGACTAGGAAACCCTCAGGGAAGGGGCATCAGGGACAGGCTACATAGGCTGAGAGATCATTAGAGAGAGGTCACCGAGAACAAGGTAGCAGGGACACATTTCCCCGACTGTGAGATCTCCATGGATGACAGTACCAGAAACAAAATTCACACAAGGTTTGATATCATCACCGAAGAATGCACCAGAGACAGGACTCACAGGATATGGGACCACCAAGGATGATGGTACCAGAGACAGGATTCACAGGGTATGGGATCCTAAGAGAGGGTTTGGCAGAACCTGAGCTTTTTTGTGAAGAAGCTATCGGTGACATTATTCACAAGATGTAAGATCCTCAGTGTAGAAGATACCAAAGACAGGATTCAAGGGCATGAGATCGATAAGGAAGAAGGTACCAGAGTCAGGATTCACAGGGTGTGAGATCACCAAGGAAGACAAAACCACAGACAGGATTAGCAGGTTATGATATCCTAAAATAGGGGATAATAAGAGACGGGTTTTGCAGAATCTGAGCTTCTTTGTGAAATGACTATCGGAGACAGAGATGAACAAGATGCAAAATCCTACGAGAAGGTATCAGAGAAAGGATTCACAGGCGGTAAATCCTCAGGGAGTGGGGAATAGAGGCAGAAAGGCTCCTTAGGACATGTGATACACATGCAGGATTCACAACCTCTGAGATTCTCAGGGAGACGCAATGGAAGCAGGAGACTTGAAAAGGCTGAGAGATCTTCAGACATCAAAGACTTTGAGATCCTTATGCAGAAAGCAAACTGGTCTGGCAGGCTCCAAAGGCTATGAGGTCCTCATGGAAGAAGGTGTCAAATGGAAGGACTGCCAAGCTGTAAGATACCCTGTGACGTAAGTATTGGAGAAACATTTTTGAGGTTGTGGGAAGCAGATAGCGAAGAGTTCACAGTACGAATCTAAAAGAGTGGTCACTACAAGTTTCACAGGCTGTGAGATCCTCGCAGAGAAGGTAATAGAGACAGAAAGGTTCCATACACTGTAAGACCAGCGAGGAAGGGCGCACCATAGGTCACAGTATGTGGGATCCTAAGAGAGTGTTCATAAAAGATAAATATCAAAGGTTGTGAGCTTCTTTGTGTAAACAGGATTCGCAGGTTGTAAAATCTTCAGGAAGAGGGTGTTATAGGCAGAAAGGCTACATAGGTTGTAAGATACGCATTCACAATTCATAACCTGCGAGATCCTCAGGCAGCGGGCAGGAAAGGAAGACAGGCTCCACAGGCTGTAGGATCTTCGGACAGGATTTACAGGTGTTTAGATCCTTGGTGAGGGGCTAAGGACGTAGGCAGGTCTGAAAAGCTGTGAGATCCTTACAAAAAGCAGCCTATGAGGCCCCTTGGGAAGAAGGCACCAGAGGAAGGATTCCCAGAATGTGACTTCCATGGAAAGAAGGAACCAACGTAAGGATTCCTGGACTGTGACATCCTCTGGGATGAAGGAACCAGAGTAAGGATTCCCAGGCTGTGACATCCTCTGGGATGAAGGAACCAGAGTAAGGATTCCCAGGCTGCAACGCCCCCTGGGAAGAAGGTACCAGAGGAAGGATTCCCAGGCTGTGACATCCTCTGGGAAGAAGGTACCAATGGGAGGATTCCCAGCCTCTGACACCCCCTGGGAAGAAGGTACCAATGGGAGGATTCCCAGGCTGTGACACTCCCTGGGAGAAGGAACCAGAGGGAGGATTCCCAGCCTGTGCCATCCCTGGAAAGAAGGAACCAGAGTAAGGATTCCCAGGCTGTGATATCCCTGGAAAGAAGGAACTAGAGTAAGGATTCCCAGGCTGTGACATCCCCTGGGAAAAAGGTACCAGAAGAAGTATTCCCAAGCTGTGACATCCCTTGTGAAGAAGGTACCAGTGTAAGGATTCCCAGGCTGTGACATCCCTTGTGAAGAAGGTACCAGAGTAAGGATTCCCAGGCTGTGATATCCCTGGAAAGAAGGAACCAGAGTAAGGATTCCCAGGCTGTGACATCCCCTGGGAAAAAGGTACCAGAAGAAGTAGTCCCAGGCTGTGACATCTCTGGAAAGAAGGAACCAGAGGAAGGACTCCAAGGCAGCGACACCCCCTGGGAAGAAGGTACCAGAGGAAGGACTCCCAGACTGTGACACCCCTTGGAAAGAATGAACCAGAGGAAGGATTCCCAGGCTGTGATATCCCTGGAAAGAAGGAACCAGAGGAAGGACTCCAAGGCAGCGACACCCCCTGGGAAGAAGGTACTAGAGGAAGGACTCCCAGACTGTGACACCCCTTGGAAAGAAGGAACCAGAGTAAGGATTACCAGGCTGTGACATCCCAGTGAAGAAGATACCAGAGTAAGGATTCCCAGGCTGTGACATCCTTTGTGAAGAAGGTACCAGAGGAAGGATTCCCAGGCTGTGACATCCCAGTGAAGAAGATACCAGAGTAAGGATTCCCAGGCTGCGACATCCCATGGGAAAAAGAAACCAGAGGAAGGATTCCCAGGCTGTGACATCCCAGTGAAGAAGGTACCAGAGTAAGGATTCCCAGGCTGTGACATCGCTTGTGAAGAAGGTACCAGAGTAAGGATTCCCAGGCTGTGACATCTCTGGAAAGAAGGTACCAGAGGAAGGATTCCCAGGCTGTGACATTCCTTGTGAAGAAGGTACCAGAGGAAGGATTCCCAGGCTGTGACATCTCTGGAAAGAAGGAACCAGAGGAAGGACTCCAAGGCAGCGACACCCCCTGGGAAGAAGGTACCAGAGGAAGGACTCCCAGACTGTGACACCCCTTGGAAAGAAGGAACCAGAGTAAGGATTCCCAGGCTGTGATATCCCTGGAAAGAAGGAACCAGAGTAAGGATTCCCAGGCTGTGACATCCCCTGGGAAAAAGGTACCAGAAAAAGTATTCCCAGGCTGTGACATCTCTGGAAAGAAGGAACCAGAGGAAGGACTCCAAGGCAGCGACACCCACTGGGAAGAAGGTACCAGAGGAAGGACTCCCAGACTGTGACACCCCTTGGAAAGAAGGAACCAGAGTAAGGATTCCCAGGCTGTGATATCCCTGGAAAGAAGGAACCAGAGTAAGGATTCCCAGGCTGTGACAGCCCCTGGGAAAAAGGTACCAGAAGAAGTATTCCCAGGCTGTGACATCCCTTGTGAAGAGGGTACCAGAGTAAGGATTCCCAGGCTGTGACATCCCATGGGAAGAAGATACCAGAGTAAGGATTCCCAGGCTGTGACATCCCCTGGGAAAAAGGTACCAGAAGAAGTATTCCCAGGCTGTGACATCTCTGGGAAGAAGGAACCAGAGGAAGGACTCCAAGGCAGCGGCACCCCCTGGGAAGAAGGTACTAGAGGAAGGACTCCCAGACTGTGACACCCCTTGGAAAGAAGGAACCAGAGTAAGGATTACCAGGCTGTGACATCCCAGTGAAGAGGATACCAGAGTAAGGATTCCCAGGCTGTGACATCCTTTGTGAAGAAGGTACCAGAGGAAGGATTCCCAGGCTGTGACATCCCTGTGAAGAAGGTACCAGAGTACGGATTCCCAGGCTGTGACATCCCTTGTAAAGAAGGTACCAGAGTAAGGATTCCCAGGCTGTGACATCTCTGGAAAGAAGGTACCAGAGGAAGGATTCCCAGGCTGTGACATTCCTTGTGAAGAAGGTACCAGAGGAAGGATTCCCAGGCTGTGAAATCTCTGGAAAGAAGGAACCAGAGGAAGGACTCCAAGGCAGCGACACCCCCTGGGAAGAAGGTACCAGAGGAAGGACTCCCAGACTGTGACACCCCTTGGAAAGAAGAAACCAGAGTAAGGATTCCCAGGCTGTGATATCCCTTGTGAAAAGGGTACCAGAGTAAGGATTCCCAGGCTGTGACATCCCATGGGAAGAAGATACCAGAGTAAGGATTCCCAGGCTGTGACATCCCCTGGGAAAAGGGTACCAGAATAAGTATTCCCAGGCTGTGACATCTCTGGAAAGAAGGAACCAGAGGAAGGACTCCAAGGCAGCGACACCCCCTGGGAAGAAGGTACCAGAGGAAGGACTCCCAGACTGTGACATCCCAGTGAAGAAGGTACCAGAGGAAGGATTCCCAGGCTGTGAAATCTCTGGAAAGAAGGAACCAAAGGAAGGACTCCAAGGCAGCGACACCCCCTGGGAAGAAGGTACCAGAGGAAGGACTCCCAGACTGTGACATCCCAGTGAAGAAAGTACCAAAGTAAGGATTCCCAGGCTGTGACATCCCTTGTGAAGAAGGTACCAGAGTAAGGATTCCCAGGCTGTGACATCTCTGGAAAGAAGGTACCAGAGGAAGGATTCCCAGGCTGTGACATTCCTTGTGAAGAAGGTACCAGAGGAAGGATTCCCAGGCTGTGACATCTCTGGAAAGAAGGAACCAGAGGAAGGACTCCAAGGCAGCGACACCCCCTGGGAAGAAGGTACCAGAGGAAGGACTCCCAGACTGTGACACCCCTTGGAAAGAAGGAACCAGAGTAAGGCTTCCCAGGCTGTGATATCCCTGGAAAGAAGGAACCAGAGTAAGGATTCCCAGGCTGTGACATCCCCTGGGAAAAAGGTACCAGAAGAAGTAGTCCCAGGCTGTGACATCTCTGGAAAGAAGGAACCAGAGGAAGGACTCCAAGGCAGCGACACCCACTGGGAAGAAGGTACCAGAGGAAGGACTCCCAGACTGTGACATCCCTTGGAAAGAAGGAACCAAAGTAAGGATTCCCAGGCTGTGATATCCCTGGAAAGAAGGAACCAGAGTAAGGATTCCCAGGCTGTGACAGCCCCTGGGAAAAAGGTACCAGAAGAAGTATTCCCAGGCTGTGACATCCCTTGTGAAGAGGGTACCAGAGTAAGGATTCCCAGGCTGTGACATCCCATGGGAAGAAGATACCAGAGTAAGGATTCCCACGCTGTGACATCCCCTGGGGAAAAGGTACCAGAAGAAGTATTCCCAGGCTGTGACATCTCTGGAAAGAAGGAACCAGAGGAAGGACTCCAAGGCAGCGGCACCCCCTGGGAAGAAGGTACTAGAGGAAGGACTCCCAGACTGTGACACCCCTTGGAAAGAAGGAACCAGAGTAAGGATTACCAGGCTGTGACATCCCAGTGAAGAAGATACCAGAGTAAGGATTCCCAGGCTGCGACATCCCATGGGAAGAAGAAACCAGAGGAAGGATTCCCAGGCTGTGACATCCCAGTGAAGAAGATACCAGAGTAAGGATTCCCAGGCTGTGACATCCCTTGTGAAGAAGGTACCAGAGTGAGGATTCCCAGGCTGTGACATCCCATGGGAAGAAGAAACCAGAGGAAGGATTCCAAGGCTGTGACATCCCTTGTGAAGAAGGTACCAGAGGAAGGATTCCCAGGCTATGACATTCCTTGTGAAGAAGGTACCAGAGGAAGGATTCCCAGGCTGTGACATCCCATGGGAAGAAGGTACCAGGGGAAGGATTACCTGGCTGTGACATTCCTGGAAAGAAGGAACCAGAGTAAGGATTCCCAGGCTGTGACATCCCAGTGAAGAAGATACCGGAGTAAGGATTCCCAGGCTGTGACATCCCTTGTGAATAAGGTACCAGAGGAAGGATTCCCAGGCTGTGACATCCCATGGGAAGAAGGTACCAGGGGAAGGATTCCCAGGCTTAGACATTCCTGGAAAGAAGGAACCAGAGTTAGGATTCCCAGGCTGTGACATCCCAGTGAAGAAGATAACAGAGGAAGGATTCCCAGGCTGTGACATCCCAGCGAAGAAGGTACCAGAGGAAGGATTCCCAGGCTGTGACATCCCGTGGGAAGAAGAAACCAGGCGAAGGATTCCCAGGTGTGACATCCCAGTAAAGAAGGTACCAGAGTAAGAATTCCCAGGTTGTGACATCCCTGGGTAGAAGGTATCAGAGGAAGGATTCACAGGCTGTGACACACCCTGTAAAATATGTACAAGAAGGTGGATTCCCAGGCTGTGACATCCCTTCTGACGAAGGTACCAGAGTAAGGATTCCCAGGCTGTGACATCCCCTGGGAAGGAGGTACCAGAAGGAGGATTCCCAGGTTGTGAGAACCACCGCCACAGCACTCTAGCGAGAAGATCCTGGCTGTGATGTCCAACTGTTAGGAGCATCAAGACAGGCTTGACCCAGAGCGAGATTCTGAAGACGTCATGAGTGAATGACATCCTCAAGGAGGCCGAGACAGGTTTCCTAGGTTGTGAGACACTGAACAAAGGGACACCAGCGATAGGTGTCACTGAGAGCCGCTGCACGGGGCTCTAGAAAGATGTTCCTTCAGATTAGAGTTTCATCAGTGAGCGGATGAGAGACAGGCTGGACACGCAGCGAGATTCCCAGCTCTCTCCTTCAGCTGCTCACACTTGGCCCTGGGCCCTGACAGCGCTCTCTGGCTCGCCCTGAGTGGGCCACCGGATGCCGAAACTCTCTGAGCGGGGACATGCGTTTTCCCTCCGCAGTCATCTATGAAGAGGGAAACCGCAGCCCCCTTTAGTCTATAAACATGTTTGTCCCCCGTGTGTGATTTACTGCTACAAGCCTTGTGCATCATTGGCAGAGCCCTGCTTCATGGGTGTCCCTGGAGCTGAAAAAAAACCACTTCATCCTCGATTCCTGACCAATGATTAGAAACCAAGGCGATTAAGCAACGGATGAAAACGCGGAGGAGGGAAAAGTGAGCTGCTTCCCTGTAGGTGTCCTGAAATTAAGGGTATTTTATTCTACGAGTGCCCAAAGGCCTCTCTTGAAGACATTGTTATTAGTATTATTATGAGTGCCAATATTAACAATCATTTGTGCACATAAGTGGCAAAGCAGTCCCTCACTTTATCTGTCCCTGTTGTAGAATGCTCAGGGGTGTTCATCCTCGGACCAGGTTTTAGGGTGACCAGAATTCTCAAGCAAAAAACGGAGACATTTCACAGAAGCAGAATGACTACAACTTTTTTTTCTATCGAGCGCACAGAATTACAGCGCTCCTCAGCAGAAAATTACAGAAGAGGCAGTAACAACATAAATAAAATACAATTTTTAAAGCCAATAGCATGACTGTTAATTCAATTGCTTTCTTTTAACAGCTGTTAACTATCCCTGCTTTGAAAAACATAAAATGGCACCGCCCTCCGTTCTCAATCGATCCTCTCTAAAAACGGAAACATGAGTTACATTTCCCGAAATCTGCAGGGACTGCTGGTGGAAAACCGGGACGCCTGGTCACCCCAATTTTGGCGATGTGACGTGGTAGAATGCGCAGGAGTGTTACTTAGACCAGGCTCCGCGAGCCACTGTGACTCGGCAGAATGTTTAGCGAACTGTGACGCGGCAGAATGCTAGCGAGCTGTGACGTGTCAGAATGCTTGGCGACTCCAGCTGTGACCCGGGAGAATGCTTACCAAGTTGTGACGCGACAGAATCCTTGGCGAGCTGTGACGTTTCACAATGCTTGGTGAGCTGTGACGCGGAAGAATGGTTAGCTGTTCTGGCACGTCAGAATTCTTTGGAGCCCTGACGTGGCAGAACGCTTGTCGAGCTGTGACGTGGGAGGCACGAACACTGGTAAATGCTCAGCACACCAGACGTTTTGCTTTACTGAACAGTTTTGAAGAAGGTCCCCAAGCCGCGGTACAGCAGTCACTCTTTTTCTGAGCATTGTTGTAGAATGCTTGGCTATATGCATTGTTATATAGTCTCCCTTTTTGAAGAGTGTGTAAGAATACAGGAGTAGGGGTGGGCGGAATTTGCGCAATTCACTTTCGCAAATTATCGCGAAAATGATAAAAATTTCCGCAAACACGCGGAAATATCACGAAGATGCGGAAGTTTTTCTCCCGCCCGTTCGCGGTATTTTCTGTGTGGTTGCGGCTTGCCAACTTACCCATGCGGTTGCTCACTGGCGCGGCAATCTTGTTTTCACTTGTCTCGCGGTGCATGATCGCGAGAAGAAAGACGTGATCGCGCGACGAATGACGTTACTGCAGGCGCGAACTGTCGCGAGACAGCGCAAATGGCTACCAACAATCTAACATCTCGTGGAGAACGCGACCGGATCGGGAAAACTTGTCGGAGAACGCGGGGATTCAGGTAAGGCGCACGCGAGAATGTATTATTTTACAGCGCGAGCAAGCAAAACATTTCCGGTAAAATGCAGATTGCGGAAATTTTGACATTTTCGCGCTCTCTGCGGAACACAAAAATGTCAAATTATCGCAACTTCCGCGAGCGGAACGGAATTTTAGCCCAGGCCTATACAGGAGCACAGCAGGCGCGTCCCCCTTCCTGAGCACGCCTGTGGAATGCGCAGCAAGAGAATGTTGACTGAACGGCGACGGGCGTGATGCTCCAGGCGGACTCCGTTTCATATCAATGCGACGCACAGTTTGGTCAGCTGTGACATAGCAGGCCTGCTCAATTTATCTAAGCTTATTAGATGTTCAAAAACTACAAAAGGTATCTCTCATTCCGAGTATACTGGATGAATGCTGAGCAAGCTGCGATATAGCGGGTGCGCTGCCTTTCCAAACTTTGTGACAGAATACAAACAGGTACACGGCGCCATCTTGTTCTGTTTTTCAATGGTGGCTGCAGGCAGGCAGGCCAGCAATGTGTAGGTCCATCCAGGGGGGCTGCTCCCAAGTGTCCTTAGCAAACAGAAAAAGGTGACAACCACGACATAACACTCAGAGGTGCAACCCGCAGAAGGACCGCACAATACATTAAATCAGGGCTTTTAAGTGGGCCGGGTCCTGCCGGTGCTCAGCACCGGAAGTTCTAAAAGGCAGATGCTGAGACGGGTCCCTATCGGGCTCTCCATTTTTGTCCTCCCCTCAGGGTGAAAAATACAACTTACTTTTGCAGCAGCACCACCCATCGATGCTTTTGATGTAACTTCAAAGAGACTCGTTATAATTCCCACACAGCTTCATCATTTAAGAACTGAAGCATTTTCAATATTATATACAATGAAGCCATAGCTGTTGCTTATTTATTTTATGCAACTAACAACCATTGACAAAGCCATTCGTCCTGGCTTGCTGTATGTGTAACATGTCCCCAGCTTGGAAAACCTTCAGTACTAGGGGGGGAACTTATGCCATGGCTCTCTTCGCAGTACACAGAACCCACCAGGCCAGCCTGGATCTCAAAATTGACAGACGATCCTCTGCCACCCTGGTGGAACCACTGACCATCCATCGAGGTCTAAATAATCCTGTTAGTCCGCTTAAAAATATAATTCAGTTAGCCATGAAACACTCTCCCCGATCCACTAGCAAACTTGGCTTTTTAGCCGAACTAGAAGCCCGAATCCCAGCTTGAGAAGCCAAGTTGCAGCCCAGAGCCACAAGCGTACCCCCAGAAGCAGCTGACCATCTCCCACCAGCATAGGTACCTTTCCCCCAGAAGCTGCAGCTGCACCCCCTGAAGCACGGTCTCACTTGCCATATTGCTCAGGGCTGACACGGATGAGCAAGTCCCAGCCCGGAAGTGAAAGTCCTCCTCAGAATTCTTAGTCCATGGCTCATAAACCAAAGAAACTCTCAAGAAAAGCAAGACACTTCACTTAAGATGTGCTCAGCCCCCCCCCCCCTCAAAATCCTCTTAATAATACTATGTCACTTCCACAGAGAAGGCCTGTCTCTCCCACAAACCCTAGATTCTTCCCACCATCACTAGGCCTCCTCAAAAACCACAAATACTGTGCAATAAATCTGTCTTTCCCCCATAAACCTACACAGTTGTAAACCCAATCCCCTCCCCATAATCCCAAACATCTCCCTGGAAACCCCAGCCCTTCCCCAGAATCTCAACCCACCCCACCCTCTAAGCTCGAGCCCCCCTCTAGACGCCCCCCGCCCCTCCCTCTCCCACAGAGAGGATGAAAAGCCCCCTTACATGCTTCAGTTCGAAGAGCACCTCCCGGGTGAGCTCGATTCTCTTCCGGTTGATGTGCTTCACGGCCACGATATTCCCCTGAGAAGAGAAGAAGACCGAGAATCAGGGGAAATGACAACAACAAGGGCAAAGATCAGGATTCATAAAGGTCAAACGAGTTACTGATGATAATGCCGGGGGTCAGTGCTGGTGTCAGAGAAACGCCACTGGTCCGGCCAGAAATCAGACATCTTGGAACCAGAGAAAGGTCATTTAATACTCCATGGAACAAGAGGGCTCTATTGGGGTCAGAGTGCAGACTGAAAGGTTAGAGGTCTGCAGAGAAAGGCAACCTCCCTCCCCAGCTCATGTGATATGTACATGTTAGAACACACGACACGAAGGCAGAAGACATGTGGGTCATCACTGGAGGCAGCATGCACCGAGAGAGATAAAGAGAGGCCAGTGCCACGTGGATAAAGACCACTTCATTAGGCAGAGGGCACAGGAGGAGGGCACTGCTGGTATTGGAGAAAGGTCATTGGTGGGAAGTGAGGGCAGAGCTGGGTCAGCGCTAGGGAAGGAGGATAGAAAAAAATCAGTACCCCAAAAGGATACTGTTACCCATATGCTGATTTATTTACTCCTAGTTTGCATACACTCTCTTACTGCTAACTAGTGAACACTGGTAGGTATAACGGACAACCCAACCTACCCTTGAGGGCTCGGGCACAATCAATGAACAGGCAAGTGTGCCTTCAAGGGATTTATTGAGGTACTTAGTTATGTTATTCTGAGTCACAGTTAGGTGCAAGGTTTGTTATTTACTTGCTAATTGATTTCTTTTGACAAACTATTTTCTAACACAATTTGTTATACTTCTGAAATAATCATATAGAAATATATCCCAAGGGAGTATATATCGCAAAGCAGGAAACAGCAAAAATAGCAAAACAGCATGGGTGTGTATAAAACTAATGAATTTTATCTTCAGATTTCATAAAAGGGTACTGGAAACAGCATTAACAGCTGTTAAAATGGGGTTTTATTGGCAACTCCAACTTGCAATGTTTTTTGCTTAGCTTCTACGTACTTTATGATGCCTATTAATTATATGCTGCCCATCCTGCGCTTACCGCTGGAAAAAATGTAAGCATACACTACCTTGTCAGCGACTGATACAACATATGATGACACTTGTTTTCGTTTGTTCTCTTTAAAAATCTCAATAAACAGATTTGTTAAAAAAAAGAATTGAGTTTTATTTGCCCGGAACAGTGCACAAGTCATACGTAGACACCACCAGACCTTATCCCACGCATATTCGTACAGTGGTTAGTTAGCTTCTTTAAGAAAGAACCAATCAGTGTTTGTTTTTCACCAAACCCTGATGGACGGAGAGAGGCCGTTGGTAATAGGAGGAAGCCTTTGGACAAGGAATGTTGAGTCACCATAATGGTAACTTCCATTCTACGCCTACTTTCTGGTTTTCTAATTCACAACTTGCAGTGGGATTGCACTGCATACAGGGGAGCAGGAAACAATGAACAGACAAGGCCTAGGTGAATGTACTCAGAAGAGTCTTCTGATCAACTCCAGTATGGCTTCAGGAGGAGGCCTCAAGAGGAAAGTGTCCACAGAATGCATCTGCTATGCCCACCTAGCAGCCAATGCATATTTCTGACTGGTACAGCCAGGGGGTGCCACTGAAGGTCTGCTCGCTTGGGTGGGGGATGCTAAGACATACGGTGGAGGGACTGTCCTATGCAGCGAGTAGAAGTGGGAGATGCAAGACATGATCCATAGGCAACGTTGTCCCTACCGTCAGCTCTGAATACATTACTGTCTCACAAAGGCCATCTGTGGAACAAAGCACCATGATTTTATGTAAGAAACAGGATGTGGCTCTTGAAGTCAGAGCTGTGAGGCTTCTGCTTATGCAAAATACATGTAGGAAAGGAAAAAAATAGGGAAAATCTCATTCAATTGGCACTTACTCATCACCTTGGGAACAAAGTGGGGTGAGTCTTCAGGACACCTCTGTCCAAGCTTGACATGTTGAAAAGTTCAGAGATGCATAGGACATCAGCCCTGCTTGAAATGTCAGGCTAACAGTAAAGCAACAAGAAGTAAGTCTCCCAAGAGAGAAGTTTCAAATTGGGGGGGGCCATGAGCTCAAAGGATCTGTGTATCAATCTGCCAGGTATTGTAGATCTCAAGAGACCACTGTAGTTATTCTTGGATAAAACCGGCTTACCCAGCCACGCTGGATTCCAATCTATGCTTTAGTTAAGTTGAAATGGTAGGTCTGGCACGTGTTTATGAAATTCTGATTCGGCTAGGTGTTTCAAAATGGATCAGAATTGTCTTCTGAACACACTGATGTCCTTTGACAAGGCCCAAAGCAGAACCCTAGTCACTTTCCTCTACTATTTTGTGTTGAAAGCCTTTCTGGCAACCACCAGGACATCTACGTTCTCTCAAGAACGGCTGAGGTGGTCAATCGCATCTCCTCACTACTGCTGTGATAAAGGCTTACGGGCGCCAGAACGTTTTCAGCACCAGAACGTTATGTGGAGATGCATAGCCAATCTTTCCCATAAGGTATTGACAGAGAGATTAGTGACCCCAACTATTCAAACTGCTGAGGTGGTCATGGCTGCCATTTACTAACTGCGGAGCATTAAGGGGGAACCCACCAGGAATTTAGGGACGTGCGCCCACTATATCAGGAAGGACAACAAACGTGGGTTGACTGGGATAGGCCGGGACGTGCGGCCAAGCAGCGGATTCTTGTGCTCTACCTTATGGAGCTCAGGGAGAGCACGTGAGGCTTGGTTTTGAGTGCCACCGCGATGCATGGCGCCAGTTATCCCAGAAGGCCCTGTAACCACCAGTTAAAAGGCCTTCTTTTCTAGAAAGGGGTCAGGGTTTGTTTCTGTGCCAGTACTCTCTCTGGTTCGAGGGAAGGTCTTTACAAGTCTGTGTCCAGATTATTCTAGATTATCCAAATCATCGTTAATGGTGTTAGCAAGGATTCGGCTTAGTACATTGAGACACCAAGATCAAGCATTGTTCTAATGGTCATGGCAAGACCTGACTTTGCTGGCTCCCTTGGTGAACTTCTCATGGTGCAATCATCCATGTAGCTGTAGCATCTGCAGGAAGGGTTTCATAGAGGCCAGTATCTTGATGGGGACACCGGGAGTCAAGATTAGGCCACAGGACACCATCTCGCACTGACACTGCTGGTTTCCTACTGGAAAAGAGCCAACTCATTATGTACAGTAGAGCAGGTACATAGAAGTAAGAGCTTAGGAGGTCCACTGAAAACAGCAAAAGGTTTGGACTGGAAGGAGTGCTGCAGAACCTAAGCAAAACTTGGTACTTTTAATTTCTGCAGAGGCATTGGTTGAGACCCTAAAGAGCTACAATGGGGAGGACACCTCTGCTGTTTTTCCTAACGTCGAAGGGAGTTATAAATAGCTCATCTCGCTTTTGCAGGGCAGCGCCTAAAATTAGGGGCCTGTTGACCTCCTACAGAAGTTACCAGATTTACAGTGGGGATTTGCTGGCCTTGATGGAGATGTCTGGGGAATTTTAAGAACATTACCAAGATAATACTTGCATTGTGATGATTTCTGTCCAGTGGTGATTTTGGAGGGAAAGGTACGCTCCATGCCACTGGAGTGGACTGGGCATTTTGGTTTGGAGTAGAACCTAGAAAGAGAAATTTGAACTTCATAGTTCTGGTGAGGCCTGGGAGATGGGATTAGACTTTCTCTTAAACAACATTCTCCTGAACTATTGGCTGGGAACTGAAAAAGAGGAGGTGGCTACCATAGGCGTGAGGCAAAATCAGGCTCTAGTTTTAAAAGATAGAAATTCCTTTGAAAGCTGGAAATAGATGGTGGTACCAACTGGACGGTACTAAATTATTTGACATTTACAGTGCCTCTTTTCTAGCGTTGAAGGACCTCAACTTTAGAAGGCTCAAAGACGTTAGGACCTGATTTAGAGGGCGGCGGAAAGGGTGGTCTGTTTCAACGGCAATGGAGTACCCTTTGTGCTGTACTGAAAGTCCGCCCGCCTCATTTAGAGATGGGCGGACCTTCAGCATGTAAGCGGCTGAGACTGTTCCATATCTGCTACTGATATAAACCCCCTACAGAGGTTTTGCCATTTTTCCAACCGCCCTACTTAGAGTGGGAAAACAAATGGCAAGTTTATAATTTTACTTACCTTTATCTAAAATGTGCCATAAAGTGAAAGTAAAAACATATCAAGGACCCCCACGCCATCGGAAGGCCTGCAACTACAGCAGATATATGTAGAGCCGGGTTTCCGCTGGAGACCAGAGCCCTCTGTTCAGCACCTCTCCCAGATAAAGTCCCCAGTGCAGCAGAAAGATGTCCTTTGCCACCGTTGTCTCAGGGTGGGAAAAGGAAAGGAGTCTTCCACTCATCAGATTGCAGACTAGCAGCCAACACTGCAAATCTTTTGCAGTCTTCTGTGAAACCAGGATCACATTTGACAGGTTTCCTAGGTGCTGGGCTCACTGAAACGTAGGATGCCACTGCAGAGCCTACATATGCCACTTGGAATAATCAACAAGCAGGATGCATGGTCAAAAAGCCTCAGTACTGCTCTCCCCAAGATCTAAGACCAAGGCTGAAACAATGAGATCATAGCCTGAATGTCCTAGGAGGGAGGAAAGGCCCTGTATTGTACAGCGTCCAGAAGAACTCCTATAAAAGTAAACTTCTACAAAGGAGTCAAGTGTGACTTTGGTTTGGCTCATTGATCGAGAACCCCAAAGATGTTAAGGGGTTAGCTGTCATCTGGAGGTTGTCTACGACTGACTGTGGTAAGCCTACCTTCAACAGCCAGTCATTAAGGTAGTGGAAAGTTGGTATCCCCAACATCCGAAGATGCGCAGTGACCACCACCACCACCACTTTTGTGAACTCCAGAGGCACACTGGTAGGGCCGAAGGAGAGCACGCCCAACTGAAAATGCTCATGCTTCTTCTTAAAATTAGACCTCAAAATACTAGATGACTGCAAAAAGAACCTGTCGCTGCAGTGGCCTCATGAGAGGGCGCGAGTCCACACCCTTGACTTAAAGTGGAAGTGGGACTTAAACGAGGTCTGTGACTTCTTTTGTTTGGCGACATACTGCATGTCTTCACGGTCCCAGAATGCCTTTGGGCGCACAAGGGCACATTCTCCCCACACCTTGGAGTCCTACCCCGAGCTCAAATACCAGCGGTCCAGCTCATGTGGGTCCACCACCTGTTTCCAACAGTCATGGCAAGGTCTTATCCTGTAGACTCTGGTGAGGAACATTGTTTCCTCGCGCACTGGAAAAGATTTTGGAAGGACTTCATCAAATTATAAAAAGGGAGTGGATCTCGGTATCCATGTTCGGAGGTGCAGAAAGAAATGAAGTCTTTGCGGCGTGCAGGGGTGGCGTTTATATGCGGCTCCACTCTGTCACTTCTGGGGTGGAACAAAGTCAACAGAGAGCAACACGATGGTTGTATGATGTTACAACGCATGCTTTTAACCCGCATGCCGTTACAATGCAATTTTTTACGCCGACTTGCTGTCGGGGGTGCACTGGAATTTGGAATAGTATTATTTACTATTCCAACTGCAGTCTGTGCAACAGTAGGGAAGGTGTTGGAGTTAAATCCAACACCTTATACCCTCTACAGCAAGCCATTTTTGTTGTAATGGCTTGGGGGTAAAAGCATGCGTGGTAATGCATGGGTTGTAACGGTTGTTTCCTGACAGGACCCCCCTAGCGGAGCTGGAGAGCACGGCTGTGGAGACATCTGTATCCAGGCTGGCGCTAGGGAATTTGCAGATAGTAGTACCCATATGAAGTGTTAGGATTGTTGTCCATGGAGTACGCCTTCGTGGAGAGGGGGGCAGCTCTAGAAGAACTCTGAAGCCTGGTGTCCTGTGGAGATAAGACTGCAAGTAATAGGTGTGATATCGATCGGCCTGGAGCTGCACTGTAGACTCCAATGCAAATTCTCAACCCTTCATGATCTGGAGAACTTAGACGTAATATAAATTAATGAAGCCAGTTGGGCCCATTAGTTAATTTTATGTACCTCTCAGGTGATAGCTTCCTCTCCCAAGAAGGCACTAGAGGCATGCTTCTGTGGCCAAGGAAATTCAGATGCTGCTCCAGTGAAGAAGTGGCTTTGAATGATGGACTAGCTTTGAATACTGGCCTTGAACAGTGGAATCTGCACACACACGTTTCTTTCATTTTGGTTTTTGGAATTTATGGGTTTTTTTTGGTTCGACTTGGAGCCCCAGTTAAGGCACTCTAGGTGACTGCCTGATTCCCCTTGATTGACAAGACGCTCCTTGTTCCCTCCTCGTCAGGAGCAAATCCGTGAGAGCAACCCGTTGTGCACATCCTGAGTTCTGCACCTCGGCCTCTTCCAGAGTTTCCTCTCAGCATGGTCCTGCATTCAATACCTACTGCCTCCTGATGTCCCTGCTGAGAGGATTGGAGAGCCCAAACTCACCCCTCTCCCAAAATGGTCCCCTGAACAGGTTTAACGACTACCTCATCTCTTTTCTCTTCCAAAATGTCCTTATTGGTGTACTTGAAGAAAAACCACCACTCCTCTTTTCTCCCACAATGTCCGCGTTAACCGGTTTCAGATGTTGGCCTGGACCCATCCCAGAACTCAGAATATTTATGTGAGCTGCTCACACATACAAAATATCACATATAATATACAGCCCTGGAGACCACCATGGACAGGATGAATTACTGAGGATACAGAACTGGATCCAGATGACTCTCCTTCCAAGCGATGACACCGTAAGGGGAGAGCGGGAGAGGTTCTAGGGTAGAGGGGAGAAGATAACTGAGGAGAGAGTTGGAGGAGGGGAGCTACGGAAAGAGGAGGAAAACAATAAAGGAGGAGAGAGGGCATAAAGAGTAACTAAGGACAGGGGGAGGCAGAGTGTAAAGGGAAGACTAAAAGGAGAATGCTTACTGAGGGGAGAGATAGGGGAAAAGAGTAACTAAGATGATGTTGAAGATAGTGGCCAAGGATAGAGGGAAGGGACAGTAACTGAGGAGAGCGTAGAGTGGGGAAGTAAGACAAGAAGGGATGGAAGGAAAGGATGAGAGAAGGGGTTACATAATGAGGGACCAGC
Organism: Triturus cristatus; assembly: GCF_964204655.1. Taxonomy (NCBI): domain Eukaryota; kingdom Metazoa; phylum Chordata; class Amphibia; order Caudata; family Salamandridae; genus Triturus; species Triturus cristatus. The sequence goes on from NC_140595.1 coordinate 114,256,914, forward strand.
CACTGACAGCAGGAGGGGGGAAGAGTAAATGAGAAAGGAAAGGGATCTGATAGGAGAAAGGTGAAAAAGCGTGGCTGAGGAGAGAGTGGATATGTGTGATAGAGAAAAGGACAAATAAGAGAATATGCTTAGATATGGAGGAAAGTTAAGTGAGGAAAGTTGGGAGACAATAACTACGGACACAGGTGAAAACAGTCGGGTGAGGCGGCTAGGAGGTGGGGTACGACAGAGTCTTCTATTCAGGAGTCCGTTGGGTCACTCGTCAGGAGAAGGGCTGAGCTGCATTAACATCCTAGTTTTCTGGTTTATAGACACAAGCTGCACCAAGGTCTTGGATGAGGCTGACGTATGCCTGAAACAGATCTGAGGTTGCTTGTCGCTCCTTCGTATGAGACGTGGCTGGACTGCTCATTGAAAACTGATTTCAAACATGAAATAAATAAGCCCCAGTAGATCAGAAGAAGACAGAGCCGGACCCAAGCCCTTGCACAAAATATATATTCAATAAAAATCTACTACGACAGCACAGTAAATACTCAGTAACCGTCAGAACATGTTAGGGTGATTTATGAAAACATCAACAAAAGAAGAGAACAAGCAGGACTGAAGTACCAAACAGCACCCCGATATAAAAAGAACAAATGAGAAGAATACAGCCCCAGGAGCACCAGGTCAACTGGCAGGAATCACACAGACTCATTGTATTCAGTTGGACATGGACCACTTGCAAATGAGAACTGATACCTTCACCTAAATGACCGCAGTTAGAGAATCACTACAGTCAACAACATACACCACAGAAAAGTAAAAAGTAATCTCTAAAACATCAGCTCAGCAAAGCCACTAAATGTAAAAGATGACGAGGACGAGTACAGTCAGTGCCGTGGATCCACCCAACAAGGCCAATGTCAGTATCATAGAGAAGACGAAGAGACTGCCCCTTTGACAAACGTCACACCCGAGAGGGATAGCGGCTTGGACTCGGCGGCTGTGCATGGCGGCTTGGGCTCGTCCACACTTCCGGGAAATGACAGTCAGAGTGAGCACCCTGTTGGTTCACACCAATTGTGTTAGGCAGCAGCATGCAGGACTGCATTGACAAGCCAGGCTTCGCTGACAGCAAAGACCTGCTAGCCTCGGGCCATCGCCACATGAGCAGACCGGATCTGCAATATACATCAGGTTTGGCTGGAGCATCACGCACTTCCAGGGAAGAGTAGGATGTGGCAGAGAAAGCATAGGAGACGTAGGAGGGCTTGGGGGAGGCCATGGCATCCAATCCCTGGGGCCCCGAGACGTTTGGCTCACCTGACAACTGGCAAGGCTCTCAATACCAAAACCTGAATTTTAGTTGGGGAGGGTCCTACGCAGCACCCATATTCTATGGATACTGTTGGAGCCAGACCTTCCAAATCCACCAAACTGTTTGCGACAAATGGTGCTGGATCCTCGAGCGTCCATTGGACTCACGCAGTCCCCAAGAACTCCATGTAGCACTGTTGTGGTTAATTTTGTCCTCCCCATATTCTTTTTAATCTACATATTTAAAAACAGTATGTTTGAACTTTGGAGCTTGAGCTTTACCTTAGTCTGGGTGCTGTGGTCTCAATGGGGATGGCCATTTCTCCACAGGAATAGCCTGTATTATATAACCTGCAGTGATGTGATCGAGGGGGCAGCGGTCAGTGGCACAGTCTGAATGCTTGTAGCCTTTCCTTCCTCAATTTCTCTTTGAAAAGTCTTTCCTAACTCTGACCATTCCAACACACTGATTATCATCACAGGTTCTACTTTCCAGTTTTTTCGTTTTTTTTAGTGCCCTTCCCCTGTCAAATTGGATTTACTGCAAGTCCTGCTTTACAGGTGTGCTGCGTTGTAGGGCTAAAAGGTATTAATGGAGAAAAACTGGCTTAGCATACTTAAAGTGCAAGTTACTTACCTTCAGAAACAGCTTATCTGGTAGAGACTATACCTAGCCACAGCTTCCTTACCTTTGAATTTCCCCAGGCGTCAGACTGGACCCGGAAGATTTTTCGTGAGCAGTACCCCTGAGCGCCCGTAGGTGGCGTCGGTTGGCTCTGTGCGGCGTCGTCCACACCGTAAGTGACGTCCACGTCAAATATATAGGCGCCACCTCGGTGCGCTGAGGTCAGTTACTTTTAATGACTTTCCACGCCAGAAGTGTGGAGCCATGAACAGCACTGACACTGGTGTGTCCAAATTGAGGCCCTAAAAGGGATGATCAGCCCTGACCCTAGAGATCTGTCCACAGAGCGGGAGGACGGGTGGGTCAGTAAGAAACTGAGGCTAGGTATAGTCTCTACCAGATAAGGCGTTACCAAAGGTAAGTAACTTGTTCATCTGCTAGAGACTTCTAGCTGCAGATTCCTTACCTTTTAATAGATACCCAAGCAATACCATCCCCGGTAGTGGGTCTGTGGACAAATTTTAACTAGGAAGTCCTGCAGGACCGAATGGGTGAAATGCCTGTCCCTGCGGACTATTACACCTTTATGCAAGCCCTATAAACAATTGTCTACATATTTTAAATAACATTACTATATGAGCTGTATGATTGGTTGTGTGCTTTTCTGTATCTAGATTAAAGGGGTAGTTGAATGAGCTCATTCAGACCACTTTGAGACTCCACATCGCCTTGGAATCTATATTCGACACTTACCGGACATGATTTCCCTGCCTTGAGAAAGCCCTGGCTTATCAGCCCCCGGGCGAAACACGTGTCGGCTGTCCTTCTGTCTCTGCACATGACTTCAAATAAAAGAAAAGAATACCATAGACGAGTGCTTATTTTCTCAGCTCATATAACGTCGAAAAACTGATTTTGGGGATTCAACTACCCCTTTAATCTAGATACAGAAAAGCACACAACTAATCATACAGCTCATTAACTTTGCCTAGGGTGGTATCTGTTTTGGTTAGTGCTACAATCTACATTTGGGTCATGACCTAATGTGTGTGAGCCCTGGTAACACCCATCATTTCAACTAATTACCAACATTACTATATGGACTGTTTTGTTAGTGCCAACAAACCTTGCGGCAACTGATGCACTTTACAAATCCCTTCACCTAGTAGTATACAGCGCATATAGACACAAGTGGCTTACCCTCAACCCTATTCCATTTTCTCAAAAGGTATTTGAAAGGGAAGACTTAGGCACATGTAGCAATACATGGAAAACACAGGGCTTTTGCTTTGAAATGTAACTGATGTTTTTGCATACGAACACGTTGGGATGATTATATCCTGGATAGGAATGGCGCACACTGTATGCGGTAAGTATTTAGTGGTATAAGTAACAGTATAGGTGCTCAGGGAAGAGGCAATCATCTATCACCTCACAAATACGATCAACAGATCTATAAAAAGTTTTGAATCATGCCCCGGCACACATTCATAGTAATTATAACAAGTAAACAACTTGACTATCAGCTTGAATACATGAAAAACATGAGTACATTTTAATGCATTTCTTGTTGAGACTCCAGCCAAGGCAAAGGGAACTGGGTTAGAACATTTCAATGAAACAAGTCTTGGGGGCAGAATTAGGACACTTCTCTGAAATGAGACAGGTGACAGGGATTTGGGGTTAACCAAGACATTGTCCCTCAGAACAGTGGGATATGGCCCTTGGGTCTCATGAGTACTGAGGATGTGGCTCGACAGCGATAGCAGGTAGGAAGAAGGGCAGACCTGCCCTATGCACACAGACACCTACCCTGTAGTATGCAGTCTTGGCGTAGACTTGAAACTGCCCTTCCGTGGTCAGCAAGGAGCCGTAGTTGGATCCTCTCTGTTGGGAAAGAAGAAATGAAAAACACATTTAATACAGGAGAAGCTGATCCGGCTGTCGCAAGGGGCTTTGTGGATAACGCTGGCCGCCCTTGAAAACTTGAAACTTCTACACTGGACGCTTCGCCACCACTGTTTCTCTACATCCTTTCCCCCCTCGCTTTTCATAGGCTTGCAGGTATTATCCCTTCCATCTTTTGCAGGAGCCACCCATTGTTGTCTGTCCCTGTCAGCACCTGCAGCAAGGCTCAATCGCTTTCTGCCACAAGTGTTTGTCTCTTCTGGCAGCACTCACCAAGCTCCCATGCACCTTATAATAAATAATAGTCCATATTTGTAAAGCGCAAACACATCACCCCTTAAGGTTTCAAGGCAATGGGGGCCGTCAGGGAGATTAAGTCAGCTATTGCCCAGAGTCACATGATGCTGAGCTGAGCTGCCGCCGGGGATCGAACTGTGAGCCCCGCGCTCCGGAGTCAGCCGCTCTGGCCACTGCGTCACACCTCTCACCTTCTGTTTTCTCTGCCACTGAGGACCTCATCATGGTCTTCCAGGGCTGGTGCATGTGCAGCCCTTCCTACACCGCACCAGATCATATGCTTTTTCTGGAATTTGGTAGGCAATCACCCCAAATGTAAGTGTTTTATATACCAATTGATGCTATGTTCAGCTCTTCCTTTACAAGGGTTACACATTTTTCAATAAATGCAATCGGTCAGGGAGAGCCTCACCCCACATGATCCGTACTGGTGGATGAAGGGGCTAATGAAGTTCCACATCCAGAGAACGCATCAACGAGTACCTCCGGTGGACAAGATGCAGCCAAAACTTCCAACCTCCCAAATAAGGTTTGGAAAGAAGAATGTAGTGGCATGGGTATTTGTGCCAAATGAGCTTTCCAGGAGGCACTAGCACATGGGTGGTGTTTCATAAAGGCCAGGGGTAAAAATATTGCTAACCCACAAAGAAAACAAGCATTGGAATAGCCAATAGGTCTCGCCTTTGGGACCTTATAAGTGTTTAGCCATGCAACAGTTGCATAACTAAATACTTATAAGGTCCAAAAAGCGAGACCTATTGGCTATGCAAAGCGGCCGCGAAAGTGAAAGTGATCGCGATCATGATCAAACATCAAAGTGCTAAAGCGCACATGCACTGTAGCTCTAGGCTGGCCTGGTAGCACTTTTTGGAGCCCTCTCAATAAGTCTCGCCAGACCAGCGCATGCGCTGGGTCAGGCGAGACCTAAAAAACGAGCTGCAGGATGAGAAGATTGTGAAAGGGGCACCAGACTCTCACTTTCACAACATGCAAGACCCATAGGCTTAGAATAGCAATGGCTTGTATGCCAAATGCACCAAGCTCTGGCAGCATAAGAATTCATAACCATAAGAAAAGCCCTGGAGACAAAAGGCTACCCAGCCACAGAGGGTGAAAGGTCTCTACCCAAAAGAAGGAAGGGCTGGCTAAATATTGAGCCCCTGAACAAAAGGGCCTCATCTATAAGCCATACAGCCTTACAGGTAGACATCTCTTGATTCTTAGACATAGAGAGGCCATCATCAAGAAAACATCCAGCGGTGGAGATAAAAGGTTCTCCATTGATAAGGCAACCTTCACTAGACACGGAAGGGTCGCCTTCAACAAGATATCAAGCACAACAGGCACGCTTCACTTGACGAAGAAGGGGCTTCGTCAATAAGACACCCGTCACTAGATGTAGAAGTGCTGATGTCTCTGAGACATCTATCTCCAGAAGGAACATATTGAGTTTCTCTAAGTCATCCAATCTTACAGGTGAATGGTCGGAATTATTGAGACCCCTTGCACTAGAGGGTGCCAGTCTTTCTAAGATGTCCAGGCCTTGGAGTGGGAGCATCTACATCTCTAAGACACTCAGTGTCTGAAGGTGAATGATCAGCAATTCTAAGACACTCTGCACTAGAGGGTGAAGGCCTCTATCACTAAGGCACTTGGTACCTGAGGAAGGGGATTTCTATGCTAAGTTAATCATTCCTGTAAGGAGAGAGGTCTCTGCCACGGCCTCCATCTTTAAGGCACCCAGCGATTGATCGTCAAGGCTCTGTAGCCATTAAATATCCAGCCTAAAGTGGCGAAGGCTTTGAACCCTTCAGCTATCCAGCCACAGAGGATGAAGGCGCTGTATCCCTAGATATCCAGCCATAGAGGGTGAAAGCGCTGTATCCCTAGATATCCAGCCACAGAGGATGAAGGCGCTGTATCCCTAGATATCCAGCCATTGAGGGTGAAGGCGCTGTATCCCTAGATATCCAGCCACAGAGGATGAAGGCGCTGTATCCCTAGATATCCAGCCATAGAGGGTGAAGGCGCTGTATCCCTACATATCCAGCCATAGAGGGTGAAGGCGCTGTATCCCTAGATATCCAGCCATAGAGGGTGAAGGCGGTGTACCCCTAGATATCCAGCCATAGAGGGTGAAGGCACTGTATCCCTAGATATCCAGGCATAGACGGTGAAGGCGCTGTATCCCTAGATATCCAGCCATAGAGGGTGAAGGTGCTGTATCCCTAGATATCCAGCTATGGAGGGTAAAAGATCTGTATCTTTAGAATATCCAGCTATAGAGGGTAAAACATTTAGAACATCCAGCCGTCTACAGTGAAGACTCTGTACCCCTCAGATATCCAGCCATAAAGGGTGAAGTGACTGTATCCTTAAGATATCCATCCATAGAGGCTGACAGGTCTGTACCTTTATAATATTCCGCCCTCGTCAGTTAAGCCTATGTGCCCCTCAGATATCCAGCCCTAGTGGGTGAAAGGCCTGCATCCTAGAATATCCAGCCCCAGATGGTGAAGGCTATTTTCCCCATAGATATCTAGTTACAGAGGTGATGGGTTGGTACTTTGAAGATATCCAGACCTTGAAGGTGAAGGGTTTGTGTGCTCAAGATATCCAGCCCTGGATGGTAACGGCTATGGATCCTTTAGATAAGCATCCCTAGAAGGCGAAGGCTTGGAATCCCTAAGCTATCTATTAATTAATTTTTTTTTTAAGCTATCTAGTCACAGAGTGTGTACAGTTTGAATCCCTCCGATATCCAGCCACAGATGGCGAAGGTTTGTATTCCTCAGTTATCTGGCCACAGACGGTGAAAGGTTTGTATCCCTCCGATATCCATCCACAGATGGTGAAGGTTTGTATTCCTCAGTTATCTGGCCACAGACGGTGAAGGGTTTGTATGCCTCAGATATCTGGCCACAGACGGTGAAGGGTTTGTTTCCCTCAGATATCTGGCCACAGACAGTGATGGGTTTGTATGCCTCAGATATCTGGCCACAGGCGGTGAAGGGTTTGTATCCCTCAGATATCTGGCAGCAGACGGTGAAGGGTTTGTATGCTTCAGATATCTGGGCACAGACGGTGAAGGGTGAATGGTTTGTATGCCTCAGATATCTGGTGACAGACGATGAAGGGTTTGTATGCCTCAGATATCTGGCCACAGACGGTGAAGGGTTTGTATGCCTCAGATATCCGGTCACAAATGGTGAACGGTTTGTATGCCTCAGATATCTGGCCACGGACGGTGAAGGGTTTGTATCCCTCAGATATCTGGCCACACACGGTGAAGGGTTTGTATGCTTCAGATATCTGGCCACAGACGGTGAAGGGTGAAAGGTTTGTATGCCTCAGATATCTGTCCATGGACGGTGAAGGGTTTGTATGCCTCAGATCTCTGGCCACAGACAGTGAAGGGTTTGTATGCCTCAGATATCTGGCCACAGACGGTGAAGGGTTTGTATGCCTCAGATATCTGGCCACGGATGGTAAAGGGTTTGTATCCCTAAGATATCTGGCCACAGACGGTGAAGGGTTTGTATGCCTCAGATATCTGGGCACAGACGGTGAAGGGTGAAAGGTTTGTATGCCTCAGATATATGGCCATGGACGGTGAAGGGTGTGTATGCCTCAGATATCTGGCCACAGACGGTGAAGGGTTTGTATCCCACAGATGTCTGGCCACAGATGGTGAAGGGTTTATATCCCACAGATATCTGGCAACAGAGGATGAAAGGTTTGTATGCCTCAGATATCTGGTGACAGACGGTGAAGGGTTTATATGCCTCAGATATCTGGTCACAGGCGGTGAAGGGTTTGTATCCCTTAGATATCTGGCCACAGAAAGATGAAGGGTTTGTATCCCACAGATATCTAGCAACAGAGGGTGAAGGGTTTGTATGCCTCAGATATCTAGCCACAGATAGTGAAGGGTTTGTATGCTTCAGATATCTGGCCACAGACGGTGAAGGGTTTGTATGCCTCAGATATCTGGCCACAGACGGTGAAGGGTTTGTATCCCACAGATGTCTGGCCACAGACGGTGAAGGGTTTATATCCCACAGATATCTGGCAACAGAGGGTGAAAGGTTTGTATGCCTCAGATATCTGTTGACAGACGGTGAAGGGTTTATATGCCTCAGATATGTGGCCACAGGCGGTGAAGGGTTTGTATCCCTTAGATATCTGGCCACAGAAAGGTGTAGGGTTTGTATCCCACAGATATCTGGCAACAGAGGGTGAAAGGTTTGTATGCCTCAGATATCTGGTGACAGATGGTGAAGGATTTGTATGCCTCAGATATCTGGCCACAGACGGTGAAGGGTTTGTATGCCTCAGATATCCGGCCACAGAAGGTGAAGGGTTTGTATGCCTCAGATATCTGGGCACAGACGGTGAAGGGTGAAAGGTTTGTATGCCTCAGATATCTGGTGACAGATGGTGAAGGATTTGTATGCCTCAGATATCTGGCCACAGACGGTGAAGGGTTTGTATGCCTCAGATATCTGGGAACAGATGGTGAAGGGTGAAAGGTTTGTATGCCTCAGATATCTGGCCAAGGACGGTGAAGGGTTTGTATGCCTCAGATATCTGGCCACAGACAGTGAAGGGTTTGTATGCCTCAGATATCTGGCCACAGACGGTGAAGGGTTTGTATGCCTCAGATATCTGGCCACGGACGGGGAAGGGTTTGTATCCCTCAGATATCTGGCCACAGACGGTGAAGGGTTTGTATGCCTCAGATATCTGGGCACAGACGGTGAAGGGTGAAAGGTTTGTATGCCTCAGATATCTGGCCATAGACGGTGAAGGGTTTGTATGCCTCAGATATCTGGCCACGGACGGTGAAGGGTTTGTATGCCTCAGATATCCGGCCACAGAGGGTGAAGGATTTGAATGCCTCAGATATCTGGCCACGGATGGTGAAGGGTTTGCATCCCTCAGATATCTGTCCGCAGACGGTGAAGGGTTTGTATGGCTCAGATATCTGGGAACAGACGGTGAAGGGTGAAAGGTTTGTATGGCTCAGATATCTGGCCATGGACGGTGAAGGGTTTGTATGCCTCAGATATCTGGCCACAGACGGTGAAGGGTTTGTATGCCTCAGATATCTGGCCACAGACGGTGAAGGGTTTGTATCCCTCAGATATCTGGCCACAGACGGTGAAGGGTTTGTATCCCTCAGATATCTGGCCACAGACGGTGAAGGGTTTGTATCCTTCAGATATCTGGCCACGGACGGTGAAGGGTTTGTATCCCTCAGATATCTGGCCACAGACGGTGAAGGGTTTGTATCCCTCAGCTATCTGGCCACAGACGGTGAAGGGCTTGTATCCCTCAGATATCTGGCCACGGACGGTGAAGGGTTTGTATCCCTCAGCTATCTGGCCACAGACGGTGAAGGGTTTGTATGCCTCAGCTATCTGGCCACAGACGGTGAAGGGTTTGTATCCCTCAGATATCTGGCCATGGACGGTGAAGGGTTTGTATCCCTCAGATATCTGGCCACAGACGGTAAAGGGTTTGTATGCCTCAGATACCCAGCCACAGGCGGTGAAGGGTTTGTATGCTTCAGATATCTGGCCACAGGCGGTGAAGGGTTTGTATCCCTCAGATATCTGGCCACGGACGGTGAAGGGTTTGTATCCCTCAGATATCTGGCCACAGACGGTGATGGGTTTGTATGCCTCAGCTATCTGGCCACAGACGGTGAATGGTTTGTATGCTTCAGATATCTGGCCACAGACGGTGAAGGGTTTGTATGCCTCAGATATCTGGCCACAGACGGTGAAGGGGTTTGTTGTCTTGGGTAGTAGTCGGCCACAGAGTGGAGAGGTTCTTTAAAACAAAGGCTTGCAATGCTAGATAAAAAGCTTCTGTAAATACATTCGCTTAATCATAGCAATGGAAAGGCCTGGCTGTGACCCGAAGACCTCCAGGCGTTCCACCATGGTAACAGAACTGCTCTGAATCACGGAGCTGCTGCCGCCACCTGAGGAACGCAAGTGCGCCCCCCAGCATCTCTCAGAGCCCCCCACCCTCTCTCAGAAACCCCCCACCCCGCCCTCTCTTAGCGCCCCCGCCCTTTCTCTCTCTGCGCCCCCCGACTTCTCTCAGCGCCTCCGCCCTTTCTCTCTCTGCGCCCTCCGACTTCTCTCTGCGCCCCACGACTTCTCTCAGCGCCCCCCGCCCTCCCTCAGCTGCCCCAACCTCCCCGCTCCGCCCGATTCGCAGGGTACAGAGCCGCAGCCACGCCGAGCCTCCTCGGGGGAGCCCGAGTGAAATGTGTTTGTGTACACGCCGTGACCCCCTGAAAGAGGAATGAAGAAATGCTCCAAGGAGGCCAAATTAAATTATAAACATATTTAAGGCACAACAAGATAATGAGAGAAGCATAGGCGTCCTCGCAGCGCCAGGGCCGGCGTCCAGCGCCTCTATGAGCACGAGTCCCCGGTGCCTCGTGACGGGTTCACGCGCCTCCTTGCAAAGACTCAGCTGTGAGGCGGCGGCTGGGCCGCAAAACAAACACTTTCGAATAAAGCGCCCAATGAGGCTGTCAGATTGCAGAGCGAACTCCACAAACCGAGCAGGCCGCTTGCGCTCCGTCTTCCTGCTCCCACCGGCGCGAGCATGTTCGAAGTCCCAGGAAAAAATACATTTCGTCGACGGGGCGCTCCCTCTCTGATAGCACCAACGCATTCTTTGACAAGATTTGCTGCATTTTGGAGCCTTATTATCCCAATTTGTGGTGAAAGTTTAAGGCAGCTGTATGTGGTGAGTCAGTGTAGCGCCGAGTCGGAGCGTCGCCCCGCAAAAACGGCAGGGAAGGAAAAATAAAAGGACACGCGTTTTATTTTTCTTTCCTGCAGAGGCTTGGGGCGGGGCCTAGGTGGTAACAGCACAGAGGGGAGTGGCCTGCACTGCCTTCACTGCCCATGAGGGCATGGGCAGCTGTCTGAGGCAGGCAAAACCCTCATGCTCAGTGAAGCTCTCTCCAACCACAGCTGCATTGCTAGGGTTCAAGGCCGACTCCCAGAGAGTCCTGGAGCGCTAATCAAGGGCGCTCAGACCAATCCCGAAGCTGCTCTCATGTGAGAGCAGCTTCAGGAAATGAGAGGAGCTTCCGGATTGGCCGCAGGGCAGGCTGGGAGCCTGTGCTGGAAGATGAGGAGCGCAATGCTGCATTGCTGGGGTTCAGGCAGACTCCCAGAGTGTCCTGGAGCGCTAATCAAGGGCGCTCAGACCAATCCCGAAGCTGCTCTCACGTGAGAGCAGCTTCAGGAAATGAGAGGAGCTTCCGGATTGGCAGCAGGGCAGGCTGGGAGCCTGTGCTGGAAGATGAGCGCAATGCAGGACACAGCCAGCTGAAGATAAGTTAAAACAAATAGATATTACTCTTTTTTATTTTGCCCCACTCCTTTCGCGACCCTTATGCCCCCCCTCGCCAACCTGCCTCACCACTCATAGCAAACACCAGCCGCTACAGCTTCAATAGCAGGCGTTACTTAGTTCTATTCCCAATGGCATTCGTATCATCACCCTTGCAAGAATGAAAGGCAGCTTCTGTCCTGCGAGTTACATACAGACCTCTACAAGCCAGTACACAATTTAGGCCCCACCTACTTGAACAGTTGCATCTCCTTCCACCAACCACGCAGGCACCCCTGCTCCGCAGGACTCCTACTCAGAGGCGTAACGTAAAATGATGCCCCCCCCCTCCCCCTGCAGAACGCGAAGAGGGGCCCCTGAGTCTAGTATATCACAGATAGATATTCCTGGGTGGAATGGAGACCCCTCTGAAGGGCTTGGGGGCCCCATGTGCTACAAGGGCTGCAGGGGCCTGCGTTACACCCCTGGCTGTGAACAAGTATTGCTTCAGAAGGGAGGCGTGGACCAGTTTCATTTGAGATGTGGTTTCCGCTGCTCAGCACCAGCACTTAATAGTCAACACCGGCCCTTGTGAGTCTGCCACATGGTGGTGTTGTCTGTCTAATTCATAGATGAGTACAACAGCAAGTCCTTTGTAATTCATTATACATTAAAAATAATTAATAGCCATTCTTATAGCTTTGGGGTCCTGGAATTGTCTGATTGTCTCACTTGGAGTGTAGTGGTTAGCAGTTGTGTTGGTACTTTCATTGGCAGTGCTGGCGGGGGCAATGACTGGTGCAAGCTGCAGTGGCTAACAGAGTAGGGCCCGCCACTTTAAAAAAAAAACTTTTTACAAATTAAGCACTGGTGTGGACAGACTGTTGCTACATACCAGCTTCTTGTGCTCAGCACCATCTTTTTGTATGCCGGGCCTTGTTTAGGCTCTCAGGGTACCCTAGTAAAATGGACTAATAACACAAAGGTAATTTCCACTGCCGAAGGGTTTGGTCTCCCAGGTGCAGTGTTACCGCCTCCCTGCAGGTTCTACAAGTCGAAACAAAGGATAACGCACAAAGAATAAATGCAGTTTTAGACTGCGCTCTGCTGAATGGAGACTTGTAAGCAAGCATTGCAAATTAGACAGGACACTTCTGACTCACTGTGCGCACTGGCCTGCTGTTACAAATCCATGCCTGCTTGTGTTCAACCAGTGGCATGGCTTCCATTTGTGTAGCAGGTGCAGTATCACCGGGGCCGATAGGCCCACTGAACCCTGATTATTACTGTATTTCACAGTTCAAACATCAGCCGGGGTCCTATTTCCTTCCTTGCTCTGAGGCCCATGATAAACTGGCTACGCCACATTGTTTGACTGGGTTTCCTGGCAACACCTTAGCTTGGTTGAAAGTTGTCTTTTGACTCCAAAGCTGCCAATTCTCTGCAGAGGTTCAAGCAGAGCGGTGCAGCTGCTTATATTTGGGCCTGGCTTCTCCAGCTAGCAGATTTCACCAGCAGAGTCTTACTCTGATGCTAGCATTTGTCAGTCTGAAAGTTAGTCGTCACTTCCGTTAATGCCTTGTGTCTGATGTCAGGACCCGACTCTATTTGTCAGAGCAGAACTGCAGCAAGTTTTAGAATTGACCCCATGTAGTGAGCAGCATGTGTTACCGCATGCGCTGTCACTTGCGAGACACCATTGCTTACAAAAAAGTCTTAGAGCTCGCCCATTGCTTACCATTTGTTAGCTTTAGTGTCACTCTTCTGTGCTGCCTCCTAATTGGATAGCGTAGGTCAGGCGTTACACCCTGTTTCTTCCTGGTGCATAGATCAAGCACAGATTGATTCTTCTTATTTACTGTCTCTCTGCTGCTTGTGCTGTGATTGAGGTACTTTTAAAACTTGTTTGCCCGTGTTGCTTCTTTCCCCTCCCACCCACCACTTCTCTGTGTTGCTGCCTCCCATGCCCCTCACCCCTCTCCACCGTCTTTGCTTGTGATATCTTCTGTCCCTGATCGGTAACCCCTGCCTGATTTGGTGAGTATTATCCATGTGCTTTCCACCACCTGTACTCTACGGCTCAGACAGCTGCTTCCCCCAAAATTTGTAACATGGAAAAGACTGAAGCCACACTTCACAAAGTAAAAGGATACAGTGAGATGCCTGTGTTTGAAAGTAGTGCTGTTTGGATGGGACTTATGAATGGGCTGGTAAAGTAAGTGTGTGTGTGTGTCTGTCTGTCTGTGTCTCTAACTTCTGACTTCGATATTGGAGCTCAGTTAGGTTTCTGAATGAATACCTGTCGACAGGTCCGAGATCCGCAAGGAAGCTTCAGGTTTTCACTTAGCTAACATAGAGGCTCTTACAGAAGGGCAAATTTATTACATAAACTCAGCGCCCGCCCTTACTGTATTTCCCAACGCTATAATTAAATGATGGATGAATGACGGTGCAAAACAAAAGATTCTAAAACTATTAGGGCAAAGGGCAGGTCCAGTAGTATATAAAAAGTACTCTGGCGCTAAAGGAAAAGACGTCATACCAAAAACCTTCTCAGCTCTAGCATACCCATGACTTTAGAACCATTGGGTGTATTTTGCGATATAAATTGTAAGTGTTCATCGAGGAAGCGTTCTAGCATGTTACCCCAGTAGAAATGTCATTCTTGATATGGCTCTTACATTGGCGCTGCACAATTATTAAAGAGCAAATTCTGGCTACTGGTTTCAACCCACTAAAATAAAATAAAAAAGAGTCAGCGAGGCCCTGGTTTGTCAGGGGCTGGAAGGGCTGACCCAGGTACCTTTGGGATGGGGAGGGGTTGCTCGCTTCATAATTAGGGATCTCAAAGCAGGATGTGCAGGTGTCGATTGAATGTCAAAGTGCCCCCTTGGGCTGCCAAGGCGCAGACAGCGCGTTTTGCTGACTGCACTGTATGGAAATCACCCGCCCTTGCATGTTCTGGGAGTCCGTTCAGGGGCCCCCCTGCAGCTCGAGGGCCCCCCCTGCTGCTGGAGGGCCCCCCGCACTGCGGGGGCTGCGGGGGCCTGTGTTACGCCCCTGCTCCTACTCATCCTACGCACACACAGAACAAGATCAGAACAGGCGCTCTCTTCCATCACTCCTAAAGCGTGGAACGGCCTCCCACAGCACACCAGAGCCCGGCCGCGGCCTGAGCAGGTAACAGCAGTGGGGCCGTGTTGGGGGAGGGGGGATTCCACAGACGACCATGAGGAAAAATTAAATAAATAATTAATTTTCCCTCGTCTTCGTCTGTTGAAATCCCCCCCCACCCGGTTCCACCGCTCTTACCTGCATGGGCCGCGGCTGCCAAAGCCGCCTCCTCTCCTCTTGAATTCCGCAAGAAACTGAAGACCTGGTTTTTCAATTAACTAACCTACCACAGACACGGCGAGGCACACACACACCTGCTCAGTGCCTGGATACCCTCGCAGGTGATAGTGCGCTTTACAAATACACATAACATAAAGTTACAGCTGCAGAAAATTCACGTGCTATCCATCTGCTGAAATTGCAGGGCAAATTAAGGCTCTTCTAGCAAAATCTGCCTGTGGCAGCCCTCAGGGTGGTATCTGAACCCCAGTAACGCCTCAGGCAGAACCAGCCCAAACTACCCGAGAATGAGCGGGTGAAACATCCCTTCCTGCCGACACATAGGCAACTAAAGAGGATTAGGCAGTTTCATGTACTAACATTTATTATTTAGGAAAGGAGGCTTGCAATGTGGTACAGATTACATCAGTGTCATTCGTGTTTCTTATGCTCTTTTACCAACCGCACTAATCGTACCCGCGGTGCAGCGCGACATACTCCAGGAACGAGAAGTACAGAATGCATTTCCCACAGTGCACACCCTGAGCTGATTGGGCTCTGGGTTTAAGGGACTGGTCAAAAACGATTTGCATCAAACATTCATGAGTGTTTTAGTTGGGAGCCCAAGTGTCAGCTTGATTCGATCTGTGAGCAAGGTGTCTGGAGACAGCGTCAGGTTCATTCTTCCCGTGAGTGGGGTGCTTGGAGGCAGTGTCAGTTCGATTCATTCATCCTGTGAGTGGGGTGCTTAGCGCTGAGCTGTCTGCTTCCTTCATTGTGCGAGTGGGGTCTTTGGATCCCGAGGTTCAGCCTCATTCATTCAGTGAGTGGGGTGTTTGGAGCACAGGTGTGAGGTTCGTGTATTCTACCCCTCACCTCTTTTCAAACATGAAGAGTGTCTGTCGGGCTGAGCAAAGGTCAGTCTGACACACTGGCATAACGAAAATTGAGGGGGCCTCCCTGCAAGGAACGTGAAGGGGCCCCTTCTAAGCCCAATCAAGAGCTCTCCGGCAAGAGTGCTGTGCTGAGGGGGTCCCCTGGAGCTTGGGGGCCCCCCACACCATGGGGGCTGCAAGGGCCTGTGTTACGCCCCTGGTCTGACAGACACTCTGCATATTCAAGTTAGGCAGCCAGGCGCTGCACAAGCTCTAAATGCGCAGGTCTGGCTGCCAGCCGAACTTTGCCAGGCTGAAGATTTCACAACCCTGTGGGCATAACCTCCTTGGCTTGTCAAAGCGCTGCGAGGTCTCCGCCTCATGAGGAGGGAGCACGTCATCAATAGAATCGGACCTGGGCCGTTCAGATTTAAGCCCTGAAGTGCACAGGGCCGACTATCCATCAGTGGGGCCTCGTTACAGAGTGAGGTGCGGCCAGCAAGTTTCACTGATCCCATCCCATTTTGTCACAAGTAAGGGAAGTTCATCCTCTTATTGGCTAATCCATGATGAGTTCAGCCAGTGAAAGGAGGCTGCAGTTCCTTCCCCACTCCGCAAATAACCACTGAGGCTTCCCCCCACCACCCAATATCACCGCTGCTGCCCAGTACGTTCTAATTTTTACATTTTGCGTGTGTTTATGTATGAATGTATATGGATTTGTGTGTGCTGTGAATGGGCGTGTCAGTCAATAATATATTTATTTGAGCAATAAGCTCTTAAACATGAAACCAATAATACATGGTATCCCTTGCTAAAAATCTAATCTAAAACTATAAATACTTACATGATGAAATCCCTAACGGGAGTGCATAAAGTGGGTGAAGCCCTATTTTAAAAATAATAATAGCTCTGTGCATCTGGGGATTAATATGCTCATGTAAATATGAAAAAGGAAATAGCATGTGTATGTAGTTGGTTAATGTATGATACTTTCATGACTTAATTGTCGAATAAAGTTTTTCAAATCGAAATCAAAAAAGGAAAAATACATTTCCAAGATTCACAAAGAGTAGAAGGCTTAAGGCACAAATACTGAAGATCATTTGCTCTTGAGGCCAACTGCCTCAACTCGTTCAATTCTTTGAGGAGGCTAGTGGGTGAGCCACACTAAAATGATTGACCTTCAAGGAAGCTGTTCCATAAAAGGAGGTGCACCGAACAAAGCACATTTAGTCCATTGAGATTGCTTTAATTTCTTCCTTTATTTTGACATCGATACAGGCTCATAAAAACAGCCAACGCGTTTTGTTCCTCAACAACACATGCTGGAAGAGATCTCTTCCAGGCATCACAAAGGAAGGTCTTGGACCGCTTATCAAGGTGGTAAACCTCAATACTTGGAGCACCTCTCCTCCACAAGGATCACATCAATCTCTAACTACAACCCAACGGCTTGTTTGCAAACTACCACACAAGGTGAAAACTTTGGACGTTTGGAGCACCACTCCGCTACAAGGAATATCTTATTTCCGAACCAGGACCATACGGCACATTTGAATTCTGCCATAGAAAGCCATGATGAAGTTCCAAGAGTTTGTGTTGTTGAGAAACGAAACGCGTTGGCTGTTTTTATGAGCATGTATCGATGCCAAAATAAAGGAAGAAATTAAAGAAATCACAATGGACTAAATGTGCTTTGTTCGGTGCACCTCCTTTTATGAAATTTGCTTCACGAATCTGTAACCAGTGGCACCAAAGGGTGACAGCTGCTGGAGTACTGTGCACAACCATTCTTAATATGACAGCAGCGATAGAGTGAGGTGCTATCTATTAGGTCCGTCACCTTGCATCGTCTTTGCTTCAAGGAAGCTGTCATAACATGAATCCGCATCCTTAACTTTGATGCCCAACTGAGTTCACTTTTAGTTATCTCACCTATGCTCTGGTGAGTGGGTGGTGTATGTCTATGCTTGTTAATGGTTGGTGTATGTGTGCGCTTGTGAATGGATGGGGGTGAGTGAGTATGTAGATGCGTGTGAGTATGTGTGTCCACGTGTGGCCTGGCCGCTCCCCTGCTCAGGCCAATTACCGTCCAACACTGAGAAGAGGTCCAACCGTCCAATACAAATTAATGTAATGGCCATGAGTGAATGCTTCCAACTGAGACTTCTTTGGAGGAATTGCCATCTTATCCCAGAACAAGACCTCAAGCCACTAGTACAATTTTTGATACTATCAAAAATTTTCGACTATGGTGTAACTCAAACCTGAGAGAACTCCCAAAGCGCTTCTTCCTCCTTTAAAAGCAGCACAACATACTGTGGCACGTTTTTTCACGGGCACCAAAATGTTAGACCATATTGCACCTATATAATTAATACGAAAGTGGCTTTTCATAGCAGCAATAGCATCAGGGTTGGATTGGGATCAAAAGTCGTCCCGGGTACGCTAAAAAAGTGGCCCTCATTTGCATATTGCCTTTCCGCAAAACACTGCTTAGGTGAAGTTTTATGAAAAGGAAGGTGGGTTCCTCTGACAGAGGCATGTTTTCTTAACTTCACTTCGATAAAAACAAAAAGCACGGATTACTTCACACTGGTAAACACACCCTAACACAAGTGAGACCACTTCTGCCAAGCCCCCCGCTCAATCTGCATACATTAATGGGCCGGCCCAGTGAGAGAAAGGGACTGACACCTCTGCCCATTGATAAAAGGGAGGTAATGGACGCCCATCTGCCTCCAGAAAGGCCACTTAGGCACCCACTGGGCCGCTGGTGGCATCCGAAAGGGAAAGATACCTGCCAAATCAGCCCCCAGGCTGCCAAAAAAAGCAGCCCACAGGTGGAACTCGGACACCGCCCCCTCGGCCATTGCCCGAGTGCCCGCCTTACCAATCCGGCCCTGAATAGCATTATGTAAGACAGCCTGCACTGTGTAGAAGGTCATACGCACTTCCGGGCCCCGCTACCTAACCTTGAAGCTAATAGTGTCAAATGGTCTTAAATCTTTCTGCAGCAGTGAAGAATAAGCTATTTACCTTCGGTAACGCCTTATCTGGTAGAGACTCTATTTAGCCGCAGGTTCCTTACCTTAGGATATTCCTCAGGTGTCTGACTGAATCAGTAAAATCTTGAGCTGTTCCACTGAATGCCGGTAGGTGACGTTGATTGGCGCTGGAAGTGACATGCGCAGCGCCTATATAGGCGCCATCCCAGCAACATAAGTTTCTTTTTGTGGCATTTCTGCAGCAGAAGTACAGTGCCACATCAGAAGCCTGATGGACCACACTGGTAGCTACCAAGGCCCTACTGGGACCTTTCTAGGCAGAACAACTGGTTCATAGAAGTGGGGAGGTTGGGAGGGTCAGTAAGGAATCTGCGGCTAGATAAGAGTCTCTACAAGATGGGGCATTACAGAAGGCAAGTAACTCGTTCATCTAAAAGAGACTTCTAGTCACAGATTCCATATCTTAGAATAGATACCAAAGAAATATCTCATCAGAGGTGGGTCTGCAAACTGGTTCAGACCAAAAAAGTCCAGTAGGGCCAAACAGGCAAAGTGCTCAGTAAATGTGTGCATAGATGCCCAGGTAGTAGCCTGACAGATGTCCAGGATGGGGACTTCGTGACGCATTTGGTCACAGCCTAGGCTCTGGCGGAATTACTTCAGAAGCTCTCAGACAGTTGCTTCTTGACCAGTGCGTAGCAGATCTTAATGCAGAGCACAATCCATATGGAGATGGACGGTTTCTGTAATGCTTACCCTTTTTTCGCTCCGGCAAACCCAACAAAGAGTTGATCATCCACCAGGTGTTCTCCAGTGTAATCGTTGTAGAATGAAAACACTGTTTTTGGGTCCAGGCGATGGAGTCTCTCCTCCTTTGAAGGCTGAGGCGGAGTGATATAGGTCGGCAGCGTGATGCCTTGGCCGTCATGGAAAATTGTCACCACCTTTGGCAGAAAAAAGGCACAGGTGCGGAGAACAAGTTTGTCTGGGAAGAAGTTGGTGTTGGGAGGGTGTATGGAGAGTGCCTGTAGCTCGCTAACCCTCCTGGCCGAAGTAATGGCATCAAGTCAACTGTTTTTATTTTGGCCCTCTACCATCTCCCAAGCCCATGGTGAAGAACCTGGGCATCTGGTTTGATGAGAACCTCTTTTTTTGATACCCAAATCTCTGCCCTTGCAGGAAAGTGCTTCAGAATGTTGAGATTATAAAAAAAAGTTCTTCATCATCTCCCAGAGTGTGTCCAAAAAACAGTATTTCAGGCTCTGGTTATGTCCCGTTTGGACTAATGGAGTGTTCTTTACTTGGGTGTCACCCAAATGCAAAAAAAAAATGAATAGGCTTCAATGGGTGCAGAATGCGGACGCTCGGACACTGCTTGGCCTTCCGAGATGAGCTATTATTAGCACTGCACTAAAGAAGCTTCACTGGCTGCCGGTGAAACAGAGAACCACTTTAAAGGCTCTCTGTTATTGCTACAAGACATTGTCTAGTCAAGGCCAATGTGCAGACTATGACTACCTCCTACATGAAATCTTAGGTCGGTCTCAGCCAAATTGGCCATGGTTCCATAATTTAAAAAAGCAAAGATTGGTGGTTGTGCTTTCAGTTATCTGGCCCCTAAAAGCCGTAAATCAGTAGAGTTAGAACTTCAGCTTGCCCCCTCCAAGGGGATCTTTTGGAAAAAAATGAAAACCTGGTTGTTTAGATCGAGTTAGAACCTTTTTATGTGCCATTCTGGTAGCTGCAACTAGCATCCTAGCGCTGAGACACTTTGTTAGAAGTAGCCATGCGCTGTGCAAGTTACTTTATTGACTTATTATATTTTCAGGAAACGAGTCACAACAGGTTGATCAGGCAACTGTACGAAAGCTGAAACAGCTGAAAGATACCCTTTAACTGTGCCCAAAGCATAGCCTTAGACAAAGGTGCAGAAAGAGGATCACCATGCTTTTCAGCACAAGAAACCACAAACCTGTCCTAATGGCAGGCATATACTATCTTTGTTGATGGACGCCTGGCTGCCAGTATTAGTTCACAAACTTCAGAGGAGAGATCAAAAACTATCAACTGCTGCGGTTTAGTCTCCGCGCATGATGACGGAGTGTGTGCAGGTTTGGGTGTAGAACTCTGCCCTGTTGGTGCGACAGGAGATCCTTCTGAAGTGGCAGCCTGACTGCAAGATCAATGTTCACTCATGCTCATGAGCGCGGGATACCATACTCTCCGTTCCCAATCTAGAGCCACAAGAATCACTTGTGTCTGGTCCGTCCTGATTTTCCTCAGAACTCAAGGCATGAGTGGTATCAGCAGGATGGCGTACAGGAGTCCTGAGCCCCACTCGAGACGAAACACGCCTGTGAGTGAGAGACGCCTTTAAAACTTCAATGTGCAGAAGTGTTGTCATTGCATCTTCTCTTCAGTCGTGAATAGATCTAATGAAGGTTCTCCCCAGTTGCATAAGAGACCTAGCACCATCTCAGGATGGAGACGCCATTTGTGACCTGCAAGGCATTAATGGCTGAGTTTGTCCATTCTGGCGTTGAGAGAGCACGGCAGGTTTTGCACGACTAGTAGTATCTCCTTACATTCCAGCCATGTCCAGAGACGCAGGGCATCTTGGCACAGAGTCCATCACCCCACCCTGTTCTGCTTGTTGCAGTACCACACTGCAGTGGTGTTGTCTGTGAATACCTGAACCAGCCTTTCCTTGATGAAAGGCAGGAAGGCCCTCAATGCCAAGTGGATCCTCTCAACTCCAATAAGTTGATATGGAGCTGTGACTCCGCCGGTGACTAGAGTCTTCTGATCTCCATTTATCCCAAACACCCTCCAAACCAGAATGATGCATCTGTCACCACTGTGAGGTCTGGGCGCGGAATGGAGAGAGGTCTGCTGCTAACCCAATCACAGACCATGTCAGAGAGAGTCCCCCGATGCTGTGCCCACAGGGATTTCAGGTCCCATTGCAGAGCCCACATATTCCAGCAGGCATTCGTTTACCAGCAGGATGCAGGAGGCCATGAGATCCAGCAGCCTCAGAGTTGGTCTCATCAAAATCCAGGATAGAGGCTGAAATATCGGAATCATAGCATGAATATCCTGGACTTACCGCACTGGTGGGTAGGCTTGGAGCTGGACTGTGTCCAGAATGGCTGAGATCAAAGGGAATGTCCAAAAGGAAGTCAGGTGTGGCTTTGGCATGTTTATAGCGAACCCCGGTGAATGCAGGAGGTCCACCATAGTCTGGACGTGGGCAATGACTGCCTGGGGTGAGCCCACTTTCAACAGCCAGAAGTCGGGGTAGGAAAAGACTGGAGCCCTTGGGCCCCACAGGTGGGCTGCAGCCACTGCCAACAACTACCTTCGTGAACACCAGAGGGAAGCTGGTAAGTCAAAAAGGGAGCACAGAGAACTGAAATTGCTCTTGGCCCACTGTGAACCGCAGGTAATGCTTGTGATTCGGCAGGATGGGTATATCGAAACATGCGTCCTGCATGTACGATGCAATCTCCTGGGTCCAGAACAGACAGGGCCAGAGCCAATATGAGCATTTTGAATTTCCCCTTTTTCAAGAAGTAGTTCAGAGGACATAGTGTGGAAGCAGGGCCTAGATTTGTGGCGTCGTTCCAATGCCAGTGCCTCGTCAAATAAATTAAACTGGTGGGATGAACTCGAAGAATGGTTCAACTTCTTGGATTCTTTTTTTGGGGGGTCTCACCCTACAAGGATATTGACTGTGAGGACGACTGGTGGGAACGACTCAGAGAGTTGGCCCTGGAACTTCCTCACAACCAGAACCTGGAGCAATGCGGAGTTGTCTGGTGTCAGGCGACCAGGAGCTTCAGGACATGCTTCCAGGGCCACCTTGGGGTTCATCACTCGACAGTCTGGGCAGGCCTTGAAGTCATGCCCCAGCTCAAGGCACCACAAGTAAATCAAGTGGCGTTCCAGGACAGACATCTGCCTGTGACAGGATACACAGAGTTTAAACCCCACAGGGTTTTTAGGGACATTCCTAGAGCACAAGGGGAGTGAAGTTCAAAAATCATTTTGCCAAAACACTGAAAAAAGTAGTCAAATAAAGGACTGAGGTAGCTCTAACAGATATGCTCTGATGGCACGGAAAGAAAAGAACTGATGTCAGTGCATTGGGATGGTGCCTATACAGGCACCGCGCAATCACTTCTGGCATGGCCGATGCGGAGCCGATCGATGCCACCTACCAGCACGCAGAGGTACTGCTTAAGATTTTCCAGATCCAGTATGACTCCTGGGGAATAAGGTAAGGGAAATCTGCATCAAATACATTTCTCTTAGAGCCTCCAAGTTTAAAATAGGAACATACAATGGCACAGTAATTCTCTGTGAGTGAAAAAAGATGCTGCAAATCTCCATTACATAATCTTTGCACTACATCTGTATTGACGATCTTCAAGAAGGAGCTGAAACTTCTTGTCCAAAAACACTGCATGTCTAGCTTCAGCTACATGTCTTGCTCAGAGGCTTGATCCTCGTATGCAGATTCTCATCTTTAATTCGCAGCCTTCTTTAATCTTCAGCCCCCTTTCTGACTCTTCAAGTACTTGGAATGAATACTTTAATTCCCCACACTCATCAATACCTTGTTCTGCATCGCTTTCTTTTGACTCTTCAACGTCCCTCACAATGAAAATAAGTTACTTACTGTATCTGTACTCCAGTATAGGAATCTTTCATAGATTCACATGCTTGAATCAGTCCCAGTCGTCAAGATGGGAGTCCCACGTTACCTTATAATAGCAATGCAATGTTAAACATAGACTAGAAAGGCCCTAGGCCCTTCAGTTTTGTAACGTATCCTAGTTATTTTAAAAAAAAGAGTCCAAACGTAGGTTAGAACCAATCACAATGTCCTGCGCTCTAGAAAACTTCTGTGAGAAGCTTCAGTCCCTCAGAGTTTCAAAGCACAAGTGTAGGAGATACACCGCCAAAGACCGAAAGAGAGGGAGAAGGTGAGCTTCCCAGGGGAGGAGGGTGAGTTGCATGAGAATCTGTGAAAGATTCCAATACTGGACAACTACCGTTACAGGTAAGTAAGTCGACTAAGAATGACTGTTATTTGAGATAGGTGTTGAGACTTCTCGGGTCTAGAATTGGTCACCACTCCTTTAACTTTTCGAGGACCAAAAAGAAACAGGAATAGAATCCCTTACCTTGTTGTGATGTAGTAACGTTTTCTATCGCCCCTTTCTTGAGCTTGGCTTTGACCTTCAACTTGAGAAGATGTAGATGTTGCGGAATGATGGTTTGAGTTGGGGTTGGTGCTGGGGTCTGGATGTATTCCAATGTATGGCCTAATTGAACAAGGTTTAACACCCGTTGGTCTGTTTTATGTCCTGCCAGTGTTGAACACAGTTGGATATTCTTCTTTCTAAACTGAAAGGGGACAAAAGGGGAGTAGCTGGATCCTGTAAGCACTCATTGACATCGGCCAGTGTCCTTTCCCAGGCGTCCTGCTCTGCCTCTTGGTGCTGGCCTATTGGTTGCCGTCGTGAGTACCGGGGATGAAAATGCTGAGAGGCAGATGAATATGAGATATGAGGGGTAACGATCTTGTTGGTAACCTCCTCTGTAGGATGGAAGTCCTCTTCACCTAGTGCCTCGAAAGGGCAATTTTCGATACTGAAGTGTGCCCAATGATTTATCTGTGTCTTTGTACGTTTTTATGGATTGTAGGGCTTCATCAATATGCTTGCCGAAAAGGGCTTTGCCATTGAAGGGCAAATCCAAGATCTTGTTTTGGACCTCCGGCCTAAAAGAGGTAGCTTTGAGCCAGCGATGCATCCTTAACACAGCAGCTCCTGCAAGTTGTCTGAATGCAGTAGTGGCAATGTCCATGTCACAATCTATCACCTTCGATGATGTGCGCTCTCCTTCCTGTAGCATCCCTCAGTGCCAATCTCAGCGCCTCCAGACAAGTAGTGTAGGTGTCTTGATAATATTGGTAAATGCAAAAACAACAGCTGATGGACAGAATGCAGAACAATGTCATACATTCACCCCAGTACAGAGATCTGGGCCTAAATCCATCTTTTTTTTGCTCACCATGCCGTTCCAGTTTGAACACAGCCATATCTAAATCAGTCTTGACCCTGTGCCTCATGGGAACGGTCCAGCCCGAACTGCCAAGCCAGGTCCTCCCTGGACTGGAAACAAGCATCCTAGGACCGGTTTGGGGTTTCACCCCTCTTCAGCGAGGATAGCTTGATTCCAGTGGCATGGAGAGCACGGGACCCACTTCTGGGCATACTCGTCCCACTCGGGGTGACAAATGCAAAAACAACATGGTGAGCAATAAAACGATGGATTTAGGCCAGGATCTCTGTACTGGGGTGAATGTATGACATTGTTCTGCATTCTGTCCATCAACTGTTGTTTTTGCATTTACCAATATTGTCAAGGCACCTACACTACTTGTCTGGAGGCGCTGAGATTGGCGCTGAGGGATTCTTAAATCTGTGCTGGGCTGCCTGAGTGATAACTGAATCAGGCTTTGGATGACCAGTGAGACATGCAGGAGAATCCTCTGTAGTCTTGTATTGTTTTATCCAAGCCCGGTAAAACTGCAGTCACCGTTATTTTCAAGCTTTCATCCCATATGTAGCTCACAACGGACATAGCTCTCAAACTCTTCCGAAAAGGCTATTTGAAATCATAAAGAAAGCAGTCCTCTGCATAGTGGGCATGGGCAGGTTGAACATTTTTGCTGCTCTTGCTACCAGGTAACCCCCAATGTCTTCAAGTGCGGAATCCACTGGTGTTGGCGATGGAGTTGATGGTATAGGCAATAGATAATCATCGAATTCCGCGTGGGGGTCGCAAAGTTCCCCCTCTTCTCTGTCATCATTGGAAGTGGTTGGGTCCTGTAGGAGAGCTGGTTGTGGAGTATGTCTTTCGACGTAGGCAGTAACAATGGTCCATCCTGTGGAGTAGATGGCTGCCCGGATGGAGATCTCATAGGTGAGGAAGTTTGTGCAGCAGTAGATGAAGTTGATGGAAAACGCTTTCTGTAATCTGAGAGCCTGAATTGCAGGTCTGTAACTAATGAGGAAGGCAGACACACTATGTTCTCTTGGTATTGTTGGTGGTATTGGTCTTGAGGTGCATAATATACTTGCTCCTCATATTCACCCTCATCGTACTCGTCCTCCTGGCATTTGACATTCAGCTCGGATGGGCTGTGCACAACCCCTAAGTGCCCCTCCTCATCCAAATCTTCTTCATCCAACAGGTGTGTTGGTATCAATGGTGATACCTTGCTTGGAGAGGTATGGGTAGGAGGTAAATGTTATATTTTGTGTTGTTTTTTTAGCTTTTCCTTTCGTCAACGAGGTCGTTGACAAGGATGGCTGCAACGATGCTGAGAGAGCAGTGTTTTCTGTCGACGAGGGAAACGCCGTCTTTTTCGGAGGGGGAACCGTTGTCATAGGAACTGCCTTCACTATCGTCAATCACGAGGTCAGAGTAATCTTCAGCATCGACGGTCTAGGTGTATGAGCCGTCGATGAGGGTGTCGCCATCGAGGAAGACGTAGGCAGTGTGGAGATAGTGTTTGTGGTTGCTGTTGTAGATGCCACAATGTATATCTTTGTCGTTGATGGCGCGGACTATGTGATTTTCGTTGAAGGAGAGGCGCTCGTTGATGATCTGTCAGTAGATGGTGCAGATGACGGTTTCTTGAAGGAGTGAGAGACTGTAGGAGGTGGTGCAGGAGTATCAGACCAAGCTTTTTCAGGCCTTTTTGAGGAGACAGGTTGTTCCTTTTTCTCCTTTCGCCTAGAAGAAACCTCACCTTCCAGAGGAGATTTTGAAGGACTGTGAGTACTGTAAGACCCATGAGCTGTCTTTTTTTAGGCGGCTCCAGAGAAGAGTGTAAATGAGATGATCCCTCCCTCTTTTGTGACTTTCTTGAGGAGGATGAAGAGTCCTCATTGTCATCATTATAAACCAGCTCCTTCCTGGTTTTAAGCTTTTGGAGCCATATCAGCTGCCTTTCGTGGTCCTTCAGAGTTTAAGTAGAAAAGGTATGCCTTACCTTACATTCTTTGGCCTTATGCGCAGGATAAAGGCAAAATATACAGTCCTGATGAGGGTCATCTGAATGAAGCCTTTTCTTACTGCAGGCAGAACAGGCTCTGAAAAGACTCTTTTTTCCATATCAGGCATGCTGAAGCCAGAATTGAAGTCAAGAGATGCAGACAAACTGGTATTAAGGACAGATCTGGGTATCTCTGAGGTAATAAGATTTGAAATTCCTTGAAATAGTTCAGAACAGGTATAACTGAGCAGAGCTCCGTGGTGACTCCCTAGACATGCGGTAGAAAATCTGAGGGACTAAAGCTTCTCACAGGATGTTCTAGAGGGCAAGGCATTCTGATTGGTTCAAACCTAAGATTGGGCTCTTTTTTAAAATTAACTAAGATAGGTTACAAAACTGAAGGGCCTAGGGCCTGTCTAGTCTATGTTCAATATTGCATTAATATTATAAGGCACTGTGGTACTCCCATCTTGACAACGGGTAATGATTTGTGCATGTGAATTTATGAAAGTTCCAATACTAGAGTAACTATATTTCCAAATTTCCTTCCTTGTCGATAGCCTCTGTTAATTAATCCCACAGGACTCCCTCTCAAGCTCTCATATGGCTTATGCCTTGTCTTTGATTATATTACATTTTGTACATACCCCTTTATGACTTCCTTAGATGTGAAATTGCTTATTGTGTAGATGCTTTTCTTGGTTATGGAATGGTTATATTATTTATCTTGTAACTCTATGGCCTTGTCCTTGTAAAGTGCTTGGGTCGTTTCTCACTATTAAAAACTGCACAAATAAATAAGCAATCAAACAAATAAATGAAACGCTGGGAGTTGGGAAATTTGGAGCCCGAATTTACACTCCAAAGATTGTGTGGGTGCGGGGGTTTGGTAACGGAAGGGTATATTCACTAACATTTTGCACCTTCTCAAAAGTGCCACAAATCGGAGCAAAATGCTTATTTGAAATTGACGTTCCAGTGCAAAAATTGTCTTGCGCTGCAATGTTGCTTGAAAGTAATGATAAGCTGCGCCTAGTGCTGACTTGTATCCTTCTGCGTCAAGGAGGCATTCCATGGGTGGTGCATGGGAGTTCCCGTGCAACCACCTATGGTTTCTGACGCAAAAATTGATCTACTAAAAAGGTAGACGTGGTTCTGCATACAGAAATAATGCAGTTTTGACACTGTCATGATAAAGGAAAAATCGTTTGACTTCCCCAGTCGTTTCTGACTTTGCATGTGTGCTGCACAGTGCAACACACAAACACAGTAGCAAAATCTAAAAAAAAGTTAGTCTAAGCATAGTATTTTGTACTGCGAGGACACCCTTCCAGTACAAAACCAATGCTAGACCTGACGCAGGCACTTTAGCACTATGATGCAAAGGCGTGTGGTTGGTGCAGGCAGCCTGATTGTGTGGCAGCGCTGGGGACAAAGCAGGACAGTGCCGGATCTCTGTAGATATGGCGCTCCCTGCTATCTCCCTCTCACGCAACGCAGAAGCTATGGGTGCTGCGCTGCCTTGTGGGACATTTTCGTAAATATACTCCAGTGTCATATGATTTTCTGCAAATGTTGCTTAGGGACCCATTTTTGATGCAAGTCAGGGCAGTAGACATCAGATTTCACATCACACAAGGCAGGGATTTAGTTATTTAATTAGCAGTTTTCGGGATGTACAGGGTTAATGGCGCAGATACAACTAGTACCGGAGTATACAATCCACGAGGCTGGTGAGAAGATACAAACGACATAAAAGGAAGGAAGCAGGAAGAGAAACATTAATGTGGGGCCTGACTGGCTGAGCAGACAAAGCTTGGTGAGAATACACCAAGATTTCGAGTCAAGTGTGAGGACTTGGGTTCATATTGCAGTACAAAAATATAATTCCCAAGGGTTAGACATCATCAAACATCGTTAAAGGGCGACTTCCTAGCTGGAGCGCAGATTCACTAGACCTTTAAGTGAAAAAGGCAGAACCGAACAGCGGGGTAGCCAGTGCCATGGGCCCTAGTGGAAGGAAGAAACAGTCCTTCTCGCCTACTTGATTTGTGAAATAAGCAAAAATAATCAGGATCCAAGCCCTTGATCCCAGGGCCACTGCATCTGCTGCAATATTGGAAGCTGGGCTCCTGGGGCCGAATTACTTTTGCATGCAAACGTGTTTTGCGCTAAAAGCTGAAGCTAGCGTAGCACTTAATGCCATTGCATCGCTTAGTGCCACTTCCTTGTAAATTATTGAAAACAAGCGTAACAGGAGAGGATAGAGCAAGTCCTGGCAAGTTAGAGGCCTTTACTGTAATACTGGAGCAGAGCCAATCAGGTCAACGAGAAACTGGGGGATCTGTTTGACCTCAAGAGTGTTTGCGGTGTAAATGTTGGTTTACCGTGAAATACATAGAATGAAACAGGTCTACAGTGTGCAGTGAAAGGTATTTCACCTTATGGTGGCCCAGCTGCTGAAAATGAGTGCTATCTAGCTATACTGAGCTGACCTTTTTAAGATCTCCCCTATAGATAGCTTCGGATCCCAACACATTTAGTGGGCTTTGGGTCAGCTCACTGCTTATTATTGATTGTATTTCCTGTCAATCTCATGTGCTCGCTCTTATTCAATTGCTTTCCTTCCTCTTCTAGTTTTTGTCCATCCCCTGGAGAAACTCTTTTTCCCTCCTTCTTATTGGATGACTTGTATCCTTCCACTGCTTACATTCATTGAACATCTTTTTTCTTTTGCTTTTAGCAATGCATGTGGTTTCTTGTGCTCTCCCCATGTGCTATTATACCCTCACGCGCGACTACTCAGCGCCCTCCGTGTTACATGCTTTCTCCATTGCTTTCGCTCCTTTGTTGCTCTCCGGCTTGTCGCTTTTTTTTTTAGGAGAGTCTGGTAGCTGTATTTTTCTACTGGACTGCTCCTTTCTGAAAATGAGCTTTTACACATTTTTTTCATGTAATACTGCTAGGGCGTTTGCCATCTTGGAACAGTAGATTAAAAAACATAGTTCCTATGTCATGAAATATGTGTGTGCATGCAAAGAGACACATGCACATATACGTAATGATGCTGGCTGGGCTCCTGTGCATGACGAAGGATGCCAGAGTACAAAGAACTGTGCTTTTTTTTAAAGATACTGTTTAGTTTGGGCATTAGCCATTTTTTCTTTTTACGGATGCTGTGTTGTCAAAAAGCACTGGAAAAACCAATATGGTTGCATTTGCAAAGCCAAACGGTGAGACTTAATACCTTTACCAATGCTTGTTTATTATCATCAATCTTGGTCTACGGGTTGACGTCCTAAGAAACCCTGCCTGTAACCACACATGGAATCTTGCCTATAACATCGCCATCAAAAACTGCCTAGGTCAACACAAGCAATCCCAGCCTAAGACGCTACAAGCAAAAAGTCTGAAATCAAAGGTAAACGGTATCATTGCCAACAAAAGCAATCACTGCCTGTGACATTACAAGCAATTCGTGCCTACAACGTCGATAGCACTAGCACCCCATGTCAACACAAGCAATCCCTTGTTATGACACCACAAGCAAACTGTGTCTGACACAACAAGAACCCCATGTTTATGATACCACAAGCAATCCCTGATTGTGACTGACACCACACAGAAACTATGACACCACAGGTAAGCTGTCAACGACACCTTAAGTGAACTGCTTCTATAACATCGCAAGCAATCCCTGCTTGTAACATTACATGTAATTCCTGTTTATAACAGCAGAGCAAGAAGTTTGATAGCACAGGTAAACTGTGCCTACAAAATCACAAGCAATCACTGTCAATAGCATCAGAAGAAAACTGTGTCTATGACATCACAAACAAACCCCTGTTAGACACAACAAGCAATTACTGTCTGTGACACCAAAAACAATCCCTGTCAGACACAACAACCAATCACTGTCTGTGACACCAAAAACAATCCCTATCAGACACAAGCAATTACGGTCTGTGACACAAAAAACAATCCCTGTCAGACACAACAAGCAATTACTGTCTGTAACACCAAAACAATCCCTGTCAGACCCAACACGCAAACACTGTCTGTGACACCAAAAACAATCCATATATCTGCTGCAATCATTCTCTGCCTGTGATCTCACAAGCAACCCCTGTCAGACACACAAGCAATCACTATCTGTGACACCAAAAACAATCCATATATCTGCTGCAATCATTCTCTGTCTGTGATCTTACAGGCAATTTCTATCAGACACACAAGCAATCACTGTCTGAGACACCAAAAACAATCCCTGTAATTCACATCAAAAGCAATCTTTGTGACACCACAATCAACCGAGTCTGTGCACCACAAACAATCCCCGTCTGTGACATCACTGGAGATTCATGACATGGACACAAACATTATATGCCTATGACAGCACAAGCATCCCTGACTATGACAAAATCAAATCCCGCATTTAGCAGCACAATCAACCCTTTTCCACAGCATCACAAGAAAGTCGTTTCTATCCACAACACACAGTGGCAGTCTGCGACACCACAAGCAATGCCTGTGTTGACGTACCAGCAGTCCCCCTTATAAGTAGAATCTGTTTAGCACAGCACAAGCAGCCTGTGTCTATGATCACATCAATTATTTCCTACAAGCAATGCTTTCAGTGACGCCGCATTCATTCTTGTCTGCGAGCCATAGACAATCTGTCTGTGACACCACAAACAATCCCTGCCTATCACACAAGCAACATCTGTCCATAACAGCCGGCTCAATCATGTGGCAAAATCAATCCCGGTCTACAGCACAAGCAATAACTGTCTGTGACACTGCAAACAATGACTGTCCATTACGCAAGCAATATCTGTTTGTGACAGCACTATTAATCCTGGGCTATGACTAAAACACCACCTGCCTACGGACACCACAAGCAACCCTGGTCTGTGACACCGTCACTGTCCATGAATCAGGCAATCTCTGTCCATCATACAACAAGCGATCCTAGACCATAGCACCACAAGCAATGCCTTTCTGTGACACCAAACACCATCCCCCTTCTATGACACCATAGGGATTCCCTGTCTGTGAAATTACAGGCAATCCCCCTCTTGACATACAAGCAGCCCCTGTCATAAGCAGTATCTGCCTAGCCCAGCACAAGCAGTCTGTGTCTAAAATAAAATCAATGTTTGTATATGGCACCACGAGCAATCCTTGTCAGTTACACCATATGAGATCCCAGTCTGTGCCAGCGCAGGCAATCCTAGATCACAGCACCACAGGCAACCCCTGCCTGTGACACCACAAGCAATCCCTGCCTGTGACACCACAAGCAATCCCTGCCTGTAACACCACACGCAATTCCTGCGTGTAACACCACAAGCAATCCCTGCCTGTGACACCACAAGCAATCCCTGCCTGTGACACCACAAATAATCCCTGCCTGTGATACCACAAGCAATCCCTGCCTGTGACACCACAAGCAATCCCTGCCTGTGACACCACAAGCAATTCCTGCCTGTGACACCACGAGCAATCCCTGCCTGTTACACCTCAAGCAATCCCTTCCTGTGACACCACAAGCAATCCCTTCCTGTGACACTACAAGCAAACTCTGGCTGTGACACCACAAGCAATCCCTGCCTGTGACACCACCAGCAATTCCTGTCTGTGACACCACAAGTAATCCCTGCCTGTGACAACACACGCAATCCCTGTCTGTGACACTACAAGCAATCCCTGGCTGTAACACTACAAGCAATCCCTGCCTGTGACACCACAAGCAATCCCTGCCTGTGACACCACAAGCAATGACACAACAAGCAATCCCTTCCTGTGACACTACAAGCAAACTCTAGCTGTGACACCACGGATAATCCCTGCCTGTGACACCACAAGCAAATCCTGCCTGTGACACCACAAGCAATCCCTGTCTGTGACACCACAAGCAATCCATGCCTGTGACACCACACGCAATCCCTGCCTGTGACACCACAAGCAATCCCTGTCTGTGACACCACAAGCAATCCCTGGCTGTGACACCACAGGTAATCCCTGCCTGTGACCACACACAATCCCTTCCTGTGACACCACAAGCAATCCCTTCCTGTGACACCACAAGCAATCCCTCTCTGTGACACCACAAGCAATCCCTGTCTGTGACGCCACAAGCAATCCATGCCTGTGACACCACAAGCAATCCCTGTCTGTGACACCACAAGCAATCCATGCCTGTGTCACCACAAGCAATCCCTGTCTGTGACACCACAAGCAATCCATGCCTGTGACACCACACGCAATCCCTGTCTGTGACACCACAAGCAATCCCTGTCTGTGACACCACAAGCAATCCATGCCTGTGACACCACAAGCAATCCCTGGCTGTGACACCACAAGCAATCCCTTCCTGTGACACCACAAACAATCCCTTCCTGTGACATCACAAGCAATCCCTTCCTGTGACACCACAAGCAATCCCTTCCTGTGACACCACAAGCAATCCCTTCCTGTGACACAAGAGGCCCTGGGACCACAAGAGGCCCTTCCTTTATGACAAAGACAATCATTTCTTATGTAGGAATAGGAATTAGCGGATATGAATGGGAAAAAAATACACCTGCAGGGCAGATGAGAGAATGGCTGAGGTTTGACATAGACACACAAAGCTCGTTTCCAGAGGCTTCACTCCTCAGAGGTGATGAAGGGTGAAGATTGGGGTTATGAGTGGGTAGGGGTGCTGATATCAACAAGCAAAATCACTGACAAGTTAAAGGGTAATTTACAAAAAAAGGTCAGGCAACAGGATTTATAAACAGTGGGCATTTGTTAGGAAACCCTACTAAAAAAGGGGGCATTGTGAGAAGAATATGGGTTGTGATGAACGTCAATGGAAGTAACTGATGACATGAAAGCCAGTGAGAGCCGGGCAAAGCCCACGGTGATGATGCTGGGTAAAGTCCCTTTATAAGTCACTTCGAAGGGACCCCAAGAAACTGGACTTGGAAAATTTCGAGGAGTTTTGTGCTGATTGATAATTTTGACATCGCACTGGGTCACTCCGAGGGAGTCCAGGCTAGTCCAGTGGTGGTTGTTTCAGAGTAGCATAAAATGAGCTCTCCGCCGGGTCTAATGCGGTGCGTAAGATCCTCACCATCAACTGTTTCTGCAAAGCAGCACATGCCCTGAAGCAGGACGCGGGGCTGGCAGGGTTGCTTGTTCTCTGGATCAATGGTGTGGACTACGCCCATCTCCCTCTGACGCGCATTAGAAAGGCTTGTCTTTAGGGATATCTTCTCCTTGGATCTTCATGAACATTTAAACATACGTATCTTGGATCTTAGAAGAGATCTTCAGCTTCGGCCACTATCATTTGAGTAGAAACCGCCTCCAACTTGGTTCCTTGATGCTGGATGGTTCACCTGCTGAGCTCCTCTTGAGACCGCGCTCTGGGTTCAGCCGTGTTCTCCTCATCCTCACCTCTTGGAAGTCTGTCACCACTGTCCAAGCTCCCCGGATCTCAAGTAACTATAGCATGACCATGTTTGGAACAGCTCAGTGTCCAGAACAAGAGTCCCTCTAATGTCCAGTAAGGTCTGCATGCCGTGGTCCGTCGCCCAATTAGAGAGTTAAGGCAGGGGCAACCCAGCCTGATACACCGCCCTGAGCAGGAAAGCCAGCTAGAGACAAAATAACGCAATCCGAAGTCCCACAGACTAGTCTCTATAATCACTGCTGGTTACCCAGTTATTGCATTTCCAGTGCTCAAAGGGACCAATCGGAGCTGCAACGACCACCAACTTTTTCTACAGTTTGACATCAATCCAAACGCATGAAAATAGGTGGTTGGCACCCATGGTGTTACACGTAATCTATTTAGTTTTGGTGATTCTGTTTTCTTCAGCAAAATTATTCTTTATTCACCTCACAACCTGTCGGTGAGGGCGTAAACGAAAGAAATCCCATCATAAACCCCATGCGCGTGGACCTGAATATCTCATTGAGGAACCTTTTCTGATCATCGCTCATAGCAGTCTATGTCGGGTCCTTCACAGACCGTGAGCCTTCCCACGGCGGACTGTTTAATGAGCAGTATACTGGAAGTCTGGGCTCTGCTTCAATATAGAAAGCAACTCTTTAGGAGACATCTCTAAAACCCAGCTCTACGCTGACACTAAATGACAGGCAAAAATGAAACTTTTTAAAAATCTACCTGAATCTGAATTGGGGCCAAATGTTTTAACCATATTCAACTCTAAGGGGCTTATTACAATGCCGGTCGGAGACACCGTGGCGAAAACGGGACTAACAAACCTCCAGTCGCGGTCCCAACCGCCAAATTACGATGCGATTGCACACGGTGTGGTCGCATTCCCACATTTCCCTATGGGAGCATGTGTTACGGCTGTAAACCAGCCGTAGCACAAGCTTTCGTAGGGAAATGGGAGGTTGTGTTCATCCCAGCAAATCGTGGCAGGCACCTCAGGGTGCCTACCACAGAGTGCAGGGGTCAACAAGGGGGCACCTAGGTGCCCTCTCAGCCCCCAACCGGAGGCCGCAGGGTGAAGGGGTCCTGCCAGGGGCCTCCAAATACGCTTTCCGACAGGCTTTCCATGTTGGAAAGCCCGACATTGAAAGCCTGTCGGAAACAGTTCATCGTAATCCCAACGGCGGAAATGGCTTCCTGTGGGATTGCAGGCCGGTTTCTGACTGGCGGAATCCAGCCGGAATGACCGGCCTGCTTCAGTTCGGACTGGCTGCATTGTAATCAGCCGGTCGGAATTGAAACCAACGATCTCGGTCAGAAAGCCTCCAACCTTAGAGCGAGATCGTAATAGGCCCCTTCGTATCAAATTTATATCCATGTCCCCTAAAAGTATTCAAGGCAGAGGAGTATATCCAGGTCCATCCCATGTCCCTGCTTATTGCAAGACGCACTTGGTCTCTGGTTCGGTCTTCCGGTCTTTACACTCACACTACTACTGCCTAGTTCGGTTCTTTCGTTGAAGGGATTTTACACTCACAGGAAGTGACATCACATTAATTCCAGGTGATCTGGGTGAGGCCTTCGGGTTCATGGTGAAGATATCTGTGTGGACCAACTCAGCCTGTCAAAGTAGCAATGCC
Source organism: Triturus cristatus (assembly GCF_964204655.1). NCBI lineage: Eukaryota > Metazoa > Chordata > Amphibia > Caudata > Salamandridae > Triturus > Triturus cristatus. The sequence continues at coordinate 114,292,803 of NC_140595.1, forward strand.
GGTCATCTTAAGTGCCAAGAGGTATCAAGTGGTGGCGTGCGTTATACTAGTGTTTCTTCATTATAAATGTGTATTTTGGGGCATAGCCAGCCAAGGAGCTGCCGGCGCACTAGCACCTGAGGCGTCAGAGCCCAGAGATCTTTGGGGCCCTCTGCACCTCAATCCTAGGTGTACCTCAGTTCACTAACCTGGGTACGAAGGGCCCATTCTCTTGCTTGCTTTAGGGCCCTTGGCACCTTCTCTACACCACGGCCTGTAGGGAGACCTCTCATCTCCCTGGTGCTCTTCGAGTGCCCCGCGTGACGCGAACGAGCAGGTCACGTGTCAGGAGCGCACACGTGGTCATTCAGAGGCACCTGTCTGTCAAGAAATCATCCAATCTCCCTTCAGGTCAGTCTGCAACTGATCGTTACTGCTATTATAGCGGCCCGAGGCTATTTGACGACATGGGGGAGGGGGGGGTGATGGTGACCCTGAGAGGCTCCGTTTGTACAGAAAGCTCACAAAACAGTGACAGTCAGTGAAATCAGCCCCGTCTGGCCCGTGCTCTGCCAGCGCAAAGGAGGGTGCCAGGCCGTGGCACGGCGTCTGTTCGCGCAAAGGAAGGTGCCAGGCCGTGGCACGGCGTCTGCCCGCGCAAAGGAAAGTGCCAGGCCGTAGCACTGCGTCTTCCCGCGCAAAGGAGGGTGCCAGGCCGTGGCACGGCGTCTGCCTGCGCAAAGGAAGGTGCCAGGCCGTAGCACTGCGTCTTCCCGCGCAAAGGAGGGTGCCAGGCCGTGGCACGGCGTCTGCCCGCGCAAAGGAGGGTGCCGGGCCGTGGCACGGCGCCAACTGGTCTACGCGCGGAAAGTGGCGTTTGGCCAGCAGAGAGCAGCCGGGGCCCTCCAGTGATCACAGGACGCCGGGCACCAGCGCTTCCCGCCCGCCCATCAGCACTAATCTCCTTTAATTATGAGCCTCGGACGCTGGGTCTGGGGAGGAAGTACAGCTGGGGGGGGTGCTGTGAACGGCGGGAGCACGGAGAACGAGACTTGAGGAGGTGAGGAAAAAGAGGTGGAGGCAGAGAAAGAGATTTATGGATTGAAAAGGATTGGAGGAGAGATAAGTGCAAGGACAGAAGAGAGAAATGAAAATAGGAGATAGGGAGACAAATGGGACAGATGGTTGGACGCGTGGAGAAAGGTGTACGGGGAGAGGGGGCGAGCGGGGCGCAGGGAGGGATGCGACAGGAGAGACGCAGAAAGAAAGATGTGCGTGGATAGGTACCATGAGGGAAGTGGAGAGAGAGATGGGTGGAAGAGAGGGAAGGAGGAACGACAGAGGCAAAAAGAAAGAATGAGAAGGGTGGAGGGAGAATTCGAGAGGGATGGAGGGGAGGATAGGGCGGGAAGGATGGTGGGGCAGATGGTGCAAGAGGGATGGAGGGGCAGGTAAGGCAAGAGGGATGGAGTGGCGGGTAGGGCGAGAGGGATGGTGAGGCGGATGGGGTGAGAGGGATGGAGGGGGCGAGAGGGATGGTGGGGCGGATGGGGCAAGAGGGATGGAGGGGCGGATGGGGTGAGAGGGATGGAGCAGCAGATGGGGTGAGAGGGATGGAGGGGCGGATGGGGCGAGAGAGATGGAGGGGCGGATGGGGCAAGAGGGATGGAGGGGCGAATGGGGCAAGAGGGATTGAGGGACAGATGGGGCAAGAGGGATGGAGGGGCGGCAGGGGCAAGTGGGATGGAGGGGCGGATGGGGCGAGAGGGATGGAGAGGCAGATGGGGCGAGGGGGATGGTGGGGCGGATGGGGTGAGAGGGATGGAGGGGGCAAGAGGGATGGAGGGGCGAGAGGGATTGAGGGCAGATGGGGCAAGAGGGATGGAGGGGTGGCAGGGGCAAGAGGGATGGAGGGGCGGATGGAGTGAGAGGGATGGAGGGGCGGATGTGGCGTGAGGGAAGGAGGGGCGGATGGGGCGAGAGGGAGGGGCGGATGGGGCAAAAGAGATGGGAGGGGCAAATTGGGTCGAAGGAATGGAGGGGAGGATGGGGCGAGAGTGATGGAGGGGCGGGTGCGGTGAGAGGGATGGAGGGGCGGATTCAGTGAGAAGGTTGGAGAGGCGGATGGGTCGAGAGGGTTGGAGGGGCGGATGGGGGAGAGAGGGGTGGGGCAGATGGGTGAGAGGGATGGAGGGGCGGATGCAGTGGGAGGGAGGGGCGGATGCAGCTAGAGGGAGGGGCAAATGGGTCAAGAGGGATGGGGTGAGAGTTATGGTGGCAGAAGGGGCGAGAGTTAGAGGGGCGGACGGGGTGAGTAGGATGGATGGGCAGTTGCGGCGAGTGGTACTGAGGGAGGATATGACAAGAGTGAAGGAGAGGCGAGAGGGGTGGAGGGGCGGATGGGGCAGGAGAGCAAACAAACAAGTTACTTACCTTCGGTAACACCATATCTGGTACAGAGTCTACGTAGACGAAGATTTCTTACCATAGAATTATCCCCAGGCATCCAACAGGATCACAATTTTTTTGCGAGCAGTACCCCTGCGTTTCTGTAGGTGGCGTTGTTCAGCTCCACATGGTGTCGTCGTCTGCCCCACAAGTGGCTTGCATGGTGCCTATATAGACACCGCACCAACACTAACTTTCCTTTTTACGACTTTCTATGCCAGGAGCGCAGAGCCACAAAGAACACTGACCACTGGTGTGTGGAATTAGGGCCCAGAAAAGGGAATAGCCTTTACATAGAAATTTGTTCGCAGAGCGGGGAGGATCAGTAAGGAATCTGCTGCTAAATAGAGTCTCTACCAGATAAGGCATTACCAAGGTAAGAAACGTGTTCATCTGATTGACTTCTAGCCGCAGATTCCTTACGTTAGAATAGATACCAAAACAATACCTCCCAGGAGGAGGGTCTTTGAACACTATTTAGAGAAGAAAGTCATGCAGGACCGAATGGGCAAAGTGCCCGTCCAGACGGATCTGACTGTCCAGGCAGTAGTGCTTGGTGAACATGTGCAGCAAGGCCCACATTGCTGCCCGGCAGATGTCCAGAACCAGAAGTCAGCGTACTAATGCAGTGGTTGCAGCATTTACTCTGGTGGAATGAGCACGCACAGCCTCTGTTGGTTGCTTTTTGGCCAATGCGTAGCAGATCTTGATGCAGAGTATGATCCATCGGGAAATGGTTGGTTTCTGCACAGCCTTTCCTTTCTTGGCTCCGACATAGCCCATGAAGAGTTGAACATCCACCCAGAATGGTTTTGTGCGGTCAAGGTAGAATGACAACGCTCTTAATGGGTCCAGCCGGTGGACTCTCCTCTTCCTTAGAGGGATAAGGTGGAGCGTAAAAGGTAAGCAAAATGATGGTCTGGCCTACGTGGAATGGGGTGACTACCTTCGACAAGAGGGATGCTCGTGTCCGAGGGACCAGTTTGTCTGGGAAGAAAGATACGTATGGAGGCTGAGATGACAGCGCCTGCAGTTCATTGACCATCCAGGCAGATGTAGTTGATACCAAAAAGGTCATCTTGACGGTGAGAAGCCTAAGAGGGCAGGTATGAAGCAGCACAAATGTAGCACACATTAGAAAAGTAACAACCAAATGAAGGTCTCATTGAGGCAAAACGAATTGAGCTGAAAGAAACATGTACTGAAGCTCTTTAAGGAAGCTATTTACAGTAGGAGGCTTGAGAAGGGAAGGCTGATATGGCAGCCGCAGGAAAGCAGAGGTGGCAGATAAGTAACCCTTTCATGTACCCAATGCAGAGTCCTGCTGGGCCAGGGTAAGGATAAATACAGGACTTGGGGAAAGCGGTGCAGATAAAGTGTCAACCTGTTTGGCGGTACACCATGCCACAAACCTGTTCCAATGGCTGGCTTATACCGTCTTGGTGGAGGATGCCAAGCTGCTAAGATAACATTATGGACTTCAGGCGGAAAGTCGAAAGCTGTCAACTGTCGCCGTTCAATCTCGGCGCATGAAGGCGGAGTGTTGACAGATTCAGGTGGGGAACCCTCTCCTGCTGCTGCAACAGAAGATTTTCCCGAAGGGGCGGCCTGATCAGAGGAACCATGGAGAAGCTCAACAGCCCAGGATACCAGACTCTCTTGGCCCAGTTCGGAGCCACAAGGATGACTTGGGCCCGGTTGTTCCCGATTTTCTTGAGAACTCTGGGCAGGAGTGATATGGATGGAAAGGCATACAAGAGTCCAAAGCTGCACTCAGGATGAAAAGGATCTCCGAGCGAGAACCGCATTGTAAACTCTAGCGTGCAGAACTGCTGACATTGCGTGTTCTCGGCGGTTGCAAGCAGATCTAACCAGGGCTCTCCCCACTGTTGAAAGAGACCTTGCACCACCTCTGGGTGGAAACGCCATTCCTTATTTGCTTGGTATCTTCAGCTGAGTTTGTTCGCTCCAGCATTCAGAGTGCCCACCAGGTATTAAACCACCAGGAAAATGCCCTGATGTTCCAGCCATGTCCAGAGAAGCAGGGCCCCTTGACAAAGTGTCCACAACCCCATTCCACCTTATTTGTTGCAGTACTACATGGTGGTAGTGTTGTTCGTGAATACCTGCATTAGCCTTCCCTTGAGGAAGGAGGCTTTCAATGCCAGTCGGATCGCTCAGAGTTCCAGTTGATGTGGAGTTCGGATTCGACAGAGACCAGATACCTCTGATCTCCACCTCTCCCAGATGGCCGCCCCAGCCCAGAAGTGACGCTTTTGTCACTACCATATCTGATTGTGGAAGGGAGAGGGGTCTGTGCTGACCCAATAGAGGTTTGTTTAGCACCACTTTAGATGTTTTGCAGTGCCTTCTGAGATGTGGACCATGTCAGAGAGATTCTCCTGATGCTGAGCCCACTGGAACTTCAGGCCCCACGGCACAGCCTGCATAGCCAGCGGGCACGTGGCACAAGCAGGATGCAGGAGGCCATGAGGCCCAATATCCTCCAAGTCAGTCTCACAGAAACCCAGGACAGAGGCTAAAACATCTGTATCATAGCCTGAATATCCTGGACTCACCGCTTGGGAGGATAAGCCCAAAACTGCACTGTATCCAGAACAACTCAGATGAAAGAGAGCATCTGAGAAGGGATCAGGTGTGACCTTTGCACATTGATAGTAAAGTGTAGGTGATCCGCCGTAGTCTGAAGGTGGGAGATGACCAACTGGGGTGAGCTCGCATTCAACAGCCAGTCATCAAGATAGGGGAAGACTGGCAACCCTGATCTTCGCAGATGAGCTGCAACCACCCCCATCACCTTGGTGAATACCTGAAAGGGTGCTGGTAAGGCCAAAGGGGAGCACGGCAAACTGAAAGTACTCATGGCCCACCGTGAACTGGAGGTAACACCTGTGGGCATACAGGACAGGAATGTGGAAATATGTGTCCTGCAATTCAAACGTTATCATCCAGTATTCCAGCTCCAGGGCAGTCAAGACTTGGGCAAGCGTAAGCTTTTTTAATTTCTCCTTCTTGAAGAAGAGATTGAAAGGGGACAGGTCTAGGATAGGACAAAGGCATCTGTCTTTCTTGGGCACCAGAAAGTAGCAGGAATAACAACCACAACCTACTTCTGATGTTGGCACATTCTATATGGCTCGCTTGGCCAAGAGAGCCGCCACTTCCTGGCGGAGTAGTGAGAGGTGGTCCCCAGTCAGCCTGTTGCAAATGGGTGGCATGGGTGGAGAGGTAGTCACAAAGGGGAGGGAGTCGCTTCTTTATATAATCTGGAGAACTCACCAAACGGATATTATCAACCTCCAGTGGTGCAGGTGATGGTGTATCCTGCCTCCCACTGGAGCAAACTAAAGCGGCTTGGAGGCTGCGACTGCTGCTGGGGGAAAGTGAGGGGTGGATTGGCTCGATTTCTGGTTACCTGACCCATGAGGTCTGAGGGTAAAGCAACTTCGGTCATGCAGGGGATGAGAAGCTTGCATGCAGTGGTGGCTGGGTGAGTAGAGACATGGCTGGAAGCCCTTCTGTAGCCACGAAAGAAGCGAAAAATGGACTGGGGTTGGCAAGGGGCCATACGACAGCCCAGGGACTTGGCGGTATCTCTGCTATCCTTATAATGCTCCAACGCTCAGTCCACCTTGTCTCTGAAGAGATGGGAGCCATCAAAGGGTATGTCCATGAGTGAGGCCTGGGCCTTCCCTGAAAAGCCAGTGGTTTTTAACCTAAAGGCACTGATGATGAAACTGGTGTGCCTAATGAGCTGGTCATATACAGTCCACAACATATGGTGTACTTAGCTGCATCTCTCTCATTAGCAGTAGCCGGGAGAGTATGGCTTGAGCCTCCTCCGGAACCATAGGCAGCACCTGCATAACTGAGTCCCAGAGTGAATGGGAGTATCGGCCCAAAAGGCAGGCGGTATTCACAGACTGCAGTGCCAGGCTGACAGAGGAAAACATCTTCTTCCTCAAGGTATTCAGCCTCTTGGATTCCCTGTCTGGTTGGGTGCTAGGGAATGCGCCAGGATTTACTTTGGAAGTGGAGGCTTGGACCAGCAAGCTCTCCAGGGTGGGGCGCTGGGTGAGGAAACTGGGATCCCCTGGGGTGGGCAACTGTCCTATTCACAGGAGCCCATGAGCAGGACTTGAACTAGTAAAATGTCTGCGTGGGCCTCGTTAAACGGGAGAAGCAGTTCAGATGGAGTCACTTCTGCCTGAAGCACCTCCATCAAGACATTTCTCCTGACAGCTGCAGAGGGCAGCTTAAGGACCAGGACCCCGCCCGCCCTTCTCACCACCATTGCAAATGAGGCTCGTTTCTCTGAAGCCACAGGAACTCCAAGGCCAGAAGGTGTGCCAGCAGGGACGGGCAACCCAAATATGAGGTGCATGGCCTCATCAAACTCATGGAGTTGGGTGGGGCTCACTCTGGTTCCAGGAAACTCAGGGAGGTGCAGAGACCGCCCTGGTGCAGGCTTAACCACGGAGCCAAGCCTAGAATGCCAACGTTCCCTCATCTTGTCGGAAGCCTTCGACGGCCTGGGCCTCTTAATTTTCTTATGTTTGCAGGACTTACCCAAAGCCTGGATGACTTTGAGTGAGACAACAAGCGCCTGGATGACTTTGAGTGCGACGACAAGCGTTTGGAGTGGCTCAGCGACCAATCCCAGGACCTTCCTCTCAACCAGGATTGAGACCGTTGCGGGTACTGTTGCGGTGACACACGCTGAGTAGCACGGAGCTTGAGGGACCACTCTCTCAAGGCCTAGGGGTACATGGCGTGACAATTGATGCAGGTTTTGGCATTGTGGTAGCACTCTAAATACCAAAGGCAGACGAGGTGTGGACCCGTCACCGACATTTGTCGGTGACAAGCGAGACAAGGCTTAAAACCAGCCGTCCTGGTTCACATCCCTGTCATAAAAAGAAACAAAATCTTCCACAAAAGGTAGAAAAAGAGTCAGTCAAAAAGGGACTGGGGTTAGCTCTTCTCCAGATCTGCGCTGACTGGCGCGGAGAGAAAAGAACTGACGTCAGCGCACTGGGGTGGCGCCTATATAGGCACAGCAGTTGTCACTTCCAGTGCGGAGATGGCAATGATACTAGGTGGGGCGAATTACGCTACCTACGAGTGTGCAGGGGTACTGCTCATGAAAAATATACGGATCCAGTCTGACACCTAGGGATAATTCTAAGATAAGGAACATGCAGCTAGAAGTCTCTATCAGATAGCAAAGCTAGAGCGGGAGATGTTGTATCAGACATGGAGGAAAAGTCGGTGAGAAAAGAGAAAGAGTTGGAAAGGAAGAAATGGGAAAGGGGTGTGAAGAAGAAACAAATCTACAAGATGGGTGGAGAGAATAAGCGAGAGGGAAAGAGTGAAAGATAGGCCAGAACATTGATGGGTGGATGGAATGAGATAGATGGAGGGAAGTAATGGATGGAGGGAGATGGAGCAAGAGATGAATTGAAGGGGCGAGAGAAATGATGGAGTGGGGAAAGGGAAGCGGTTGGAAAAACGGATAGAAAGATGAAGGGAGGTGACAGACTGAAAGAGGGTAGGAGAGAAAGATGGAGGGGTAGAGAGAGAGAGAGAAAGGAAGAAGACAGAGACACAGAGAAAGAGGCGGGAAGGAGATAGAGAGAGAGGGAGAGAGTAAAAGACTGGCGGCAGACAGAACGGGCCAGACAACTAGATAGTAGAGGGATAGAAAGTGTTCAGTTTTTCAGTGTCAGAAGACGTGCCAACACTGTAATAAGAGTGCCAACATTGGCAATAGGAGAAGACATGCCGGGTCTTTGGAAGTATTTCAAGGAAATAACTTATTGTACACCTGAGTATGAAGACAAAGGGTAATGGTTTACAAGTAATTGATGTTATGATATTGTTATTCATCAGAACAGGGAACTGGACCAGTCACCAGCATTACAATGAGGAAGAGGAAGATCAACCAAGAGAAGGCTGCAACCAATACCACAATGAGAGCAATCAGGGCAGAGATAGGGAGAATTTCATGCACAGCTGCAGAGAACTGGGCACAATGACCCTGTGGTCCAGAGTACACTAGTGAAGCAAGCTGGACACAATAACCCAGTGATCCCAAGTACACTAGTACAGTCGGGCTGGACACAATGACCCGGTGGCCCTGAATATAGCAGCGCAGGAAGCAGGGCCCAATAACCCAGGGTCCCAAGAAGACTTGTGCAGGAAGCTGGGCCCAATAAACGGGGGTCCCAAGAAGACTAGTGCAGGAAGCTGGGCCCAATAAACTGGGGTCCCAAGAAGACTAGTGCAGGAAGCAGGGCCCAATAATCCTGTGGCCCAGACCACACTACTACATCATTAGGCCCGGGAGCAAAGCAGGGGGCAGGACATAATAACCCAGCTGTCCCAAGTACACTAGTGCAGGGAGCTGTGCACAATAACCTTGTGGTTCCGAGTACATTTGTGCAAGAATCTGTACACAATAACCAAGTGATCCCGAGACACTAGTACAGCAGTAGGTTTGGCAACAGAACACGGGGCTGGACCCAATGACCCTGGGGTTCCTAGTACATCAGTAATGGGGATGTCACACAGCAGGAAGTTGAACACAATGATCCAGTAGTTGCGTGTGCACTAGTAAAGTCGTCGGGCAGCAGAGCAGGGAGCCAGTGCAGGACCCTGGCAGCAATAACCCAGTGGTACCGAGTACACTGGTGCAGCGACAGATCCGGCAGCAGGGCAGGGGGCTGGATGTAACAACCCAGGGATTCTGAATTCACTAGTGCAGGAAGGTGAGCACTGTGACCCAGTGGTGCAGAGCACAGTAGTAGTGCGCTAGGTCTGGCAGTAGAACAGGGGCCGGACACAAAAACAAATGCGGTCCAAGTACATTTGCATATCTGAAACAAATCTCTAAGAACACCCAATACTGTTTTTGCACCAACTGCGAATTACAGCCCTGAGGAAGTCATTGGGTGAAACACCTACGGACGAAACACGTGTTGGCTGGCAGAGGAATAAAAAAAAACAATTAAAGACAGAACTGGAGAACAAAAAGGACGACTGAAGACTTGTATGTGCTAAAACACTATTGTGTGTGCTGAGAGATGTGATCAACTTTCTTACATATGTGTTAGGGGATGCAGGGGTAACGCCCCTTCTCTTTTTAGCACCGAACAAATATTAATACTGTTTATACTTTTGTGTACTGTGCCCTGAGCGACGCATTCCTTATTCTCACTCTATCTCACAACATTTGTATATCTCCTGGAGTTGTCACCAGCCACAGTCCGTGCAGGTAACAGCGATGGCGCGCTAGGGCTGGGTAAGGGGGATTTTGAGGGAAAAAATTAAAAATAAATAATGAATTTTCCCTCTGCATCGTCCCTTGAAATCCCCCCTTAACAGGCCCCACCACCCCACTGCTGTTACCTGCACGGATCGCGGCTGGTTGTCACCTAGGAGGAAGCTGGACCCAATACTCCAGTGGTCCCGATTACACTAATGCTGGAAGCTGGGCACATCAGCCTAGTGATGCCAAGAACACTAGTACAGTGAAAGATATGGTGATAAGGCAGGAGGCTGGACACCATGACCCAGGGTACTAGTAATTTTTACAGTGAATGGTACTGCAGAACAGGACACTGGAGATGACAGCTCAGAACTGGAGTACATTAGAGCAGTGCTCCAGTCAGTAGCACATGTGATGGCTAGACATAATCAAACAAGTGGTCCTCGGATACTAGTACAGTAGTCGGGCTTTGAACTAGCAATGAGCATAATTACCATTTTTCACTCCATGGTAGGAGAATGCAACGCGTTGGTGAATACCGGATTTTCCAGTTCCGCTTGGCCTGGATTATAAAAAGCGAGGACTGAGGGTAAAAGGCTCTGGAAATACAAGAATTCTTAATTCCGGACATTGAGGAATCCAAAGACTATGAATTCTTGTGCTGTTTGGCAACCTGCACTGTCAGGAGTCATCCATTGTAATTAACTTAATAATTACATTCAGTTACTTACAATGACCAACCCTGACAGCAGCGGCGGCCGCCATAAACAAAGGGTTGTGGGGCGGTTGGGGATGGTGGGGAGTATAGAAACACAATTTTTAAAAAACATACCTTTTGCCGCCTGCTGCCTACATTGTTGCGTCTCGTCGCACCACCTCTTCTCTTTCTGCCTGGTCCCAGCAGCCCATGGGACAGACTCCCTGTCCAGCAGGCAGGAAAGACGCTCTGCTCAGACCAGGAAGTCTGTGGGGTTTCTCCAGCCAGGCTGCTCAATGCAGCTGGGCTGGAGAAAACCTAAGTGCGCATGTGTGTTTCGTCGACCTGAGACGGCCGACCAAACACACATGAGCACTTAAGGAGTGGAGTGCGCGTAGCATTCCTCCTCCGCGCTGGCTAAGAGTCAGCAAATACAAAAAAAAAACAATGTGAAGACATTGTTTTATTTTACATGTGAAGACATTGTTTTATTTTACATTTGCTGGCTCTAATCCAGGCAGTGGGGCAACGCTCCTCCGCCATAGTGGAGCAGCCGCCACTAACTGACAGTATGTTACACAGCAACATTCCAAACACTGGAGCTTGAGTGTGGTGTCCGCCTGCCAGAACGACCCTTCAGACAAGCAGGGCACACATATTCCCCTGGTGGAGAAGCTGGTTTAATCAGCAGTTTCAGGGTCTTCTATGTGTTTGTCGTAATGCGACAAAATGAAGGTAAATCCAGTGATTCTAAAAGCAACTGTGCTTCTTACATTCTTTTTTCCACCAATGGAGCAGATCACCACCAATTCCGATTGGCGAGCAGAAAAAAACTTTTGCTTACCACATGAGAATTTCATCCACCTCTGGATGAAAATCAATGGGCTAGAGATCATAGCTATAATACGGAGATGGTGGTTTGTAAAGATTCAAGAAAGACTTCCTTACTTCATCCACTTTTTGATCTCAGCTGAACTCCAAGCCCATCCTATACATTTTGATATTTCGAACATGCACACATTGATGGTTGCCAACCACAACTGTTTAAAATACTTTGCTGCTTCAAAAGGAGGAACATGTCCGCTTTATTTTTCTGGAGATGCTAAAAGATTGCACTAAAAAATGATGCTTGTAAGTCAATGGGATTAAGGGTTTCTAAATTATTTTTAAATTGCCTTTGATCCCTGAGTCGTGGTAGTGATCCTACTCTGGTAGTTTTAATGGACCCTGGATAGGTACTAGAATTTGGTCTAGCTTGGGCCTAAACTTGGTATAGTCTTGAAGAACAGCTTGCCAAGCATGCATTCAATGAGAGCCCTTGACCTTATACTTGGGTGCCCGCCTCCCCTCCAGGTCACTGCGGACACTGCTTCCGGGTCAGGACTGTTATGTTATAGCCCAATGCAACCAGATAAATTTAGTCCTGTTTTGCTCTCACTGAGCTAATTACACTAACACTCCTGAAACCAATGATTTTCAGATGGAAAGTTAATGACAGGAGACAGAGTCAGTAATGGCCTGGAGTGAAGGGGTCAGCCAACCTCGGTGTCTAAGTTAAATAACCAGAAACTCACATGCGAACTTGGCCCAACGGCATTAGAGCACCTTACAAAAAAACAGACTAGTTACACCTTTTTGTAGAAACAGGGAGATTAAGTGATTTCCAGAATCAGAGGAAGATGAGTCAATGGCGGGAATTTAGCCTGATTCCCCATGTGCCAAAGTCAGCAGAATTATCCCCAAGGCCTCATCTCCTCCCAAATGTGGATTTGTATGTAAGATGAATAATTATATTTGGAGGTTTTCAAATTTCTTTCTCGAAAAATCAATTCTCATAATTTAATTTATAAAATGAACCTTTTTATCATTTAGTTTCTCTTTTTGTATTTGACAGCCTGGCTAAAGAATATACACATAAAACTGTTTTTGCTATTTCTGAGTAGAGTCTCCCACTAGCCAAGACCTTTGGGTCCATTCCAAAGACAATTACTTCTCGTGGGTAAAGATAACTAAAATAAGTTGAACATCTCATGAAGATAGGGTCAGCTGATGAAACTTCACTAGGCAAGGCAAAGATCCTCCACAGAGGTCTGATGCCCCCAGAATCTTCCCCCCTCCCCTCTTATGCCAACAGACCTTTAACAATTCCAACTCTTCAGTTAGGCCAAAAGGAACACCTATTCAGGGGAGACACATGGCAGCCATCTTGAATATTTAGTATCTACAAATGCCCCTAGATTATGAGTTAGTCAATAAACTCCTGCTACCCCACATATCGAATTTTATGAGTTTTGTGATGAATGGCAGTAGGTCACACGTGTCAATGTTTATTTGGAAAAAAGGCTTGGTAACCACTGGGATAAGGGTATTCTGGTGCAGTAAGCACCAAAATATTCATGTTATTCTCCATTCAAGCGGAAAAACTTGGAAGTAAACTGGTTGCATGCCACCAGTCACTAGGGTATGAACTGTGCACCAATGTTAGTCAGGATTTCCTATAAAGTGCCAAGAGATGATTACATTCTGCACAGGGCACTAAATGATGTACCTCTGAGGGATCACTGTCTTGCAGAAGAAGAGCACAATAGGTTACATCCCAGCATGAGATAAAATCTTATCCCACAAATACTTTCCACACACATGAGAGGCCTTGATCTTGGAGCCACTTTGCCTGCCTGATTGCCTGCTCACCAGAAGCCTGTGTGCCAGGGCTGAGAGAGACAGCCTCCACTACTGCTGTGAACACCCAGGGTCGAGGCTGGCTGCTCTGCCTGGTACCTACAAGAAGCTCCTGGATGGGTTTGGTATTTGGGTGTTAAAAAATAGAACTGCTCAGCAGAGCCCAGCATATGACACTTTCACCTCACTCTGTCTAAAGGGACACATTTCTGGGGGGAAACAGCCTAAACCATGCAGTCAGTACAACGAGTGGCTGAACACCGCTGGCGTAACCACAGACGTCTAAACCACGCATATGCCTTTACCACGCATATGGGTGTTTCTGACGTCTGTGGTAGTTAGCACTCTAGTCTGCAGTCTGCGGGTCGGAAGTAAGCTGGTGAGTAAGAGATTTGGGCGGAGGGTCGGAAGTGAGATGGTGGGTACGCTTTGGTTTTAGGGTGGGGGGCTGGGGGTAGTTTTGTGGGCTGGGGTGGGTCGGGTAGTGTTTTGGGCTGGAGGGTAGATTGTGGTAGTTTTGTGGGTTGGGGTTGATCGGGGTAGGTGTTTGGGCTTTGTTTTTAGGGTGGGGGCTGGGGGGCCAGGGTAGTTTTGTGGGCTGGGTCGGGGGTAGTTTAGGGCTCAGGGCGGGGGGCTGGGATGTTTTTTAAATATGGTGTCAAGGTTTTAGGGTTTTGGGCGGGGTGCTGTTTGCTGGGGTGGGGGGATGGAGGGTTGACTGTAGTCTTGTGGGCTGGGGTGAGTCGGGGTAGTTTTCTGGGCTGGTGGGTGGGTCAGGGGTAGTTTAGGGCTCAGGGTGGGGGGGGTTAGGGCTCTGTGTGGGTCTTCAGGGCACAGGAAGGCTGGGGTGTTTTTAGTGCAGGGGTGGGATTTGTTTTTAGGGCTGGGTCCGCTTTGAGGAGTTAGGGCAGGGGGTTGGGCTATTTTTAGGGATGGGGTCGGGGTAGAACTCAGGGCAGGTGACTGGGTTTTAGGACTCAGGGCGGGTGTTAAGACATAATCTTAACCACGCATATGATTTGACCAATTATGCCATTGTAACTAAATTTGTTGTGAAGGCATGCGTGGTAAAGACGAGGTCCTTATTAAGACCACGTTGTTAAGGCATGCGTGGTTAGGCAATTCGTGGTTCCATCATACAACCATTTCTGGGCCCTACCCAGCTGGAGCTAACCTTGGGAAACTTGATTATTTCTCGTGAGAACCGAGGTTGCAAAACTGATGACTGAAAACTTCAGTATGAAGTGAAGAAATGAGGCCGAAAAGACCACACGTTTCTTGAGCACTCTCTGGAGAAGCAGGCGGAGCAGCATCATCCATCTCTTCCACAGAACCCGCAGACCACGTGTTATTGCAAACCAAGTGCTACCTGAAGAATGTGGGTACAGGGACTGCCGTTCGGCTTCACTCCTTGGACAACTGCTACTGGACCTGTTTGCACTTTACTGTTGAAGAACAAATCTTCTAAAAGTGGCACATCTTGATTCAACACGACTAGCTTGATTACTGACTTCAAAAGGCAGCTGGAGAGTTTCACCTTTTTCAAATTAATTTCACTGGAGCGGCCTGAGGTCGTGGAGCCCCGTTTAATCTCTGCCTGCAGACTAGCACCCACTTGAATCTAGTTTCTTCTTTACCAACAACAAAGACTCAACGTAACACGCTAAGCCCAACTTCCGGTCTGTTGCGGATCTCACTCACGGTCATCCCTGTAGTCTTGGTTCATCTAAAAGTCCCACACTGGGACTTCAGGCTTAAATTAGATGCTAGAAGTTGGCTCGCTAGCCCAGTGGAGTCTCTCACTTACAACTCCCAGCAGAAAGCCGCTGTGATAAAGAGATCAACACCTTCCTGGTGAGACTTTTTTTAATGAAAGTGCAGTCATGCGGGCTGCAGATGCACATTCGCCAAATATAAATGCTGGGTGGGCAGCCGTTTTGTTGCCGTCTGTTTAGCATTCTTTTCAGAAGTAAACCCCAAAATGGCGGTCTGTTTCTGAAGTGGGTTCTATCCTTGTGCATCAGGGGCATTTTCGTAATTTCCTTCGCAAGCAGAGAGTGCTTCGCATGTTGGTCCCAGGCACCAAGAATCAATGTGGGCAGGCCTGGTGCGGGCAAGCCTCCAGGTAAAGGGTTTCCTATGGTGAAGCTGACTGTAGCTTTCCTCTTAATAGGGTGAGAGAAACTCCGGTTTGGCCAACTGGGATCTCGCCAATGGTGGAGCGGGATTCAACCAAACCATATATGACCCCCTCAGTCATGTTTGTCAACCACGTTCCTTTCTAGTAGATGTAACATGTCCACTCTAGGTTTACCCTTGGCTCCTATTTCCTCTAGTGTAAACTGTGAAAAAGATAAAGGAATATTTCCGACATGCTAATCCATTTTTCTATTAACAATATTTTACCTAAAGAAAATATTTTCTTCTTACAGACAGCAGTATTTGGCACTTCGGTATGTTCCCTGAGTTGCAATTGTGATTACTAATTTCTGTACCCCCAAACTAGCTTCTCCTACTCCGAACAGCACCTCGGTGTGAAAATGAGGCTTTTGAGGTCTGCAGTGGTGCAGCACGAGTTTTGGGGGGCGGTGCCCTCCCCCTAACCCCCCACGGGCGGCACAAAGTCTAGCTACGCAACTCGAGTGTCGTGTAGTTTCTAGGAAGTCCCAGGACCTGCGCGTTTTGGATGACCTAAACTGAGGGCTTGGTGTCCAAACAGACTCCGGACAACCCCACAGGATATGTCAGCCGTTAGACCAGCTAGCTCTACAGTGCCACTACCACCCCCCTGTATCCTACAGTGGTGTAGGTATTTTCTGGCAACCACTGAACATGACAACCCTGATTCCTCAGGGATCGTGGAAAACAGTACAGTACTTTTCACAGTCACTCGTGCTTACTAATTCTCAGAAAATACACAGAATGACGATTGGGACGTTTTCAATAAGTATTTATTGGTCCAGTGTCAGTCTTGTGTAAAACATCTTGGCTGAAACAATGAGGAGACAGAAGCATACGAAAGAGATTACAAGTACCAATATAGTAAACAGTAGATACATTTCTACCATATTGCTAAAAAGATGAACATATGCGTTTCAGATGAAACAGTAGCATTTGAGTACTCCTACAATGCGCATCCTACCTAACTTGCCTAAATGTACCTAGCCTAGATATGTAGTTGAAGCATGTATATGTGTATATGTAGCCAAGAATACCCTAGGGAAGGACCAACCCCCCCCCCCCCCCCACACACCTAATGGTAGAGAATGAAGGACCCCGTCGGCGAGAGATGTCAGACCGATGCATGTCGAAGATTCAGCATGCAGGACCGCATGTCAGCGTGGAAGGAATTCTCCTCTAA
Source organism: Triturus cristatus (assembly GCF_964204655.1). Classification (NCBI taxonomy): domain Eukaryota; kingdom Metazoa; phylum Chordata; class Amphibia; order Caudata; family Salamandridae; genus Triturus; species Triturus cristatus. The sequence continues at coordinate 114,309,258 of NC_140595.1, forward strand.
TTCGTAGGGGGGGAAAGGGTCTTATATACTAGGGTGGTCACTCCAGGGTTTCTTCTAGAATCGATATGTTTTGCAAACAATCATAAAGGTTTTCAAAACAATGCGATCATGCACAGCTGGCCTGTTGGCCAAGGATGGAAAAAAGTGGTGACCCTTATACAGAATAATTATGCAGTGCCTGAAGGCTTGTTTATGTATGTCAGGTACAGGGATTATGATAAAGTACTAAGAAGCCTCATGCATAATAGATGGGCCTAGTCTCGAAAAGACAAACCAAACTACTAGGTAAAAGATCACCATTCAGAACCATTATTGTTGTGTGGATGGGACAATGTATGTATAAAGGGGGCACACATGACAGGACTAGCCTAAAGGACATGACAGGAGGTCTTCTGCTACTTCACTTCTGCTGCACTGCAAGGACACCTCACATTCCCGCATAAAAGCAGGGGGCTGTACACGATGAGCCAAGGTACTGGCACATGAGCATGGTCATGGTTCCTGCATCGCAGTGGCAGGCTGGTCATGAACACTCTGGGGGGTCATAGTGCATTAGTACAGCAGTGCAGCAGTGGTTGGGCCTAGAGATCCAGACATTCCTAGAATGTACATGCAGACAGGGGGTTGAACACAATGATCATAAGAGTCCTGGCACATCAGTATTGTGAGGTCTCCTGCACTCACATCATAACTCAGGGGGTCATAGAACATTAGCGTGCTATGGTTGCTGTTCCACAGCATGAACCACTGGGCCCTAGTACCGCAATGGTTTCTGCACTACGGTGGTGGGTTGGGCACGATGATCCAAGGGTTTGTAGTCTATTAGCATTACAAGGGTCTTGTAACTCTTTAGGGGGGATTTCATGGGAAGGATGATGGAGAAATATAGAGTATGAGATGGAGGGAAAAGGAAGGATATACTTTAATGGAGAATTGGAGAGGATGGCAAAGAGGAAGATATATAAATGGATGCAACACACAAAGGAGCACTGAAAGAAACTAAAGCGAATCGGAGAGCTGTGTTGAGAACTAGGAAGCACCTCCAGATCTATGGGGTGTGAGAAAAGAGACCGTGTAGGACTGGGGATGGACATGGGGGCATTGAGATGGTTTTGAAACTAAGTGAGTTAGAGAAAATGGCAAGGCGGGGGAATGACGTTATAAATACAACAGAAGTCAAAGCATTGGATGAAGTCAGGGAGGAATAGGGGGCAGGCCAAGGGCAAGAGCCGAGCAAGGCAGTGGGAAAGATGAGCTGGTTACAGATACAGAACCCACGTAATAGCACACAAGAGTAAGTAGGCAGAGTCCAAAGGTGATTTGACACCAGGAACAGCCAGGATGCCCATCATTAACAGGCATGGATGGAGCCAGGACTGCGAATAATGTCTGTACACAGTCCACTGGGAACCGGTAACTCCACACAGAGAGACAGTAGGTATGCAGGAGGTCTGGAGAATGGAGCCAAACAGGTAGTATCAGAAACAGCAGGATGAAGGCCACCAAAACATCGAACCTCCAAGACACGTACAGGAAAAGGCATGCGAAGACAAAAGATGACCCATGGGAGATTTCCAACACACTGTAGAATGGATGTGGAGCAGCATTGAGTAGAGATGGCAGGCTCATACAGTAGCCGCCGGCCAGTCGAAGATGGGACTTCGATCAAATTCTTGCGGGAGAAATGTCCAGCCTGGAACCGATGTGCTGTTGTTTGCCTGTGGAAGAACCGGCCAGTCAGAGATCGGAATGCAAGATTTGCCCAATCGGGAAGCTGAATACAGTGAGCAGGAAGATTGGAACATTGAGGCAAAGAGTGACAGTTTGAAGAACGTGAAGCAGAGGGTAAATCCTAGAACATACCATGAACCCAGAGAGGGTGCAACACTGAGAGACACATCAGAAGGTTCTGGAAGGAAAGGTGTTAAACTTAGAAGAGGGTGAAAAACTGCTGTTGGAGGGATGGAGGCAGAAAGATGAGGAGCAGCTGAAGTTTTGGTTTCTGTTTAACTGCACAATACCAAGCACAACATACAAAGGTATGGTGGCTCACCAAAGTACAAAAAAGCAGAAGGTCACAAGGAACACAAATTCCTACGCTACAGGGAGGTGTGCATCACTTCTGTCCAACTGACATAATAGGATTTCTGTCAGGTCCAATTGGAAAGCCATCCTTTATGGAAGAGGATGCCTCACACACATAATAGTGTCATGCTTTTTCATCGACATCCTCTCCCCACCCTCGTAGGATGGTATCACCAGGGTGGACTCAACCTCCTCGAAGACTTGGCGGAAGGAGGGAATTCTTGAGTAAAACTACTGGACAAACACTGGATCCAAAAAAATCTAAAAATACCTTAGAGTTCCTCAACTATCACCTTTGTTAGTGAGGACGCCAGGTATACCTAAAAATACAATACCGGGCAGGTAACTAGAGAACAATAGCTCAGACCCGTCTCATACTAACCAACATGTTTCTACCCACAACTGCACAATACCACACAGATTAAAATTCAGCTTCACATGAGGATCTCAGCCGAATGCTAGCGAACACATGGACAGCTTGTAATTGCTACAGCATCTCATCCTACCGGAATGGTATTTTATAGGTTAATTGGACTGAGGAGTTACGGGTCATACTGGGGTTTGCTTGACTTCCCAAGTGAATCTAGACTTATAACTTTGATGGTTCAAGATCATTAACGCTGTCAGTCACAGCACTTGTCTAGGCCTAGAGGCTCCAGCATTTTGAGGCTGAAAGTTAAGCACTGGTCTTTTAGGGTACGTACAGAACACTTCAATAGGACCTCTTAGCAGCGAGTGTGGAACAACCCTTAGGGCAAACAAGGAAAACATGGAGGCTACAATGGGAAGGAACCGTGGGCAAGCTTTGGGTACGCCAAGGGATGCACTGGCCATAGACTGAGGGGCGATACACTAGTGATACAGGAAGGACACTGTGGACACACTGGATCCACATGGAAAATAAGCCAGGGATAGACTAAAGAAGCCATTCAGGGTAAATAAAAGATACACTGGGAACATGCTCAGGATAAACTGACCTCACTGTGTACAGTAGGTATAGAAGGACATATAAGGGAGCTCATGGGGACACAGTTTAGATGGACTAGGGGTACAACATGGACAAGCTTTGGATTGCTTGGGACCCACAAGTGATACACTGATGATACGATTTGGATAACCTGGGAACCCTATACTGCAAATACTTTGGGAATTCATAGCTGACACTTTGGGAATGCACGGCTCACACATAATTTGGATTCTCTGGGATCCAATGAGCCTATACTGGCACAGTCTTCGGACTACGCAGCTGCCATATTGAGAATGCACTAGTGGCGCACAATTTGTACACCGAGGAGACACAACAAGCCTATATTGGGAATACCCTGGGAATACACAGCTGACATATTTGGAATGCACTGTTGACATACGATTTGGATAATATTGGGACCCAATGAACCTGTATTGTGAATACCTTGGTAAGACACAGCTGACACATTGGAAATGCTCTACTGACTCATGATTTGAATATTCTTGGGATCCAAAGAGCCTATATTGCTAATTAACAAGTTAATTACCTTCAGTAACGCCTTACCTGGTAGAGACTATCTGGCCGAAGATTCCTCAGAATATTCCCCTGGCGACAGACTGGATCCAGAAAATCTTGTGCAGTACCACTGCGCGAATGAAGGTGGTGCTGATTGGCTCCACGTTGACATTGTAGGCGTTGTCTGCACCGGATATTACGTGCTACATGCACCATTGCCTATATAGGCGCCACCCCAGCTCGCTGACATCAGTTTGTTTTTGTTACTATTTCTGCGCCAGAAGCACAGAGGCACATCAGAAGGCTGATCCACCAGTATGCAGATACTAAGGGCCTACAAGAAACTTTTTGGCCAGAAGAACTGATTCGCAGAACTGGGAGGATCGCTGAGGATTCTGCAGTTAGATAGAGTCTCTACCAGGTAAGTTGTTACCAAAGGTAAGTAAGTTGTTCATCTGATACAGATTTCTAGCGGGAAACATCGATTACAACTAGGCATTACATCGTAGTGCTTTTACAACGCAGTCAGTACCATGACTGTGATGTTACCAAAAGTTCCATTACAACACAACTCATTACAACTACTTGCTTCAGGGAATGAGGTGTTGGATTTTAGGTCCAACACCTTCCCTACTGATACACTGACTGGAGTTGGAATAGTAATCTAAACTATTCCAAAGTCCAGCACTTCCCTAAAGCAAGTTGGCGTAATGACTTGCATTGTAATGGAACTCGCGGTGACGACACAGTCGTGGTACTGACTGCATTGTTAAGCCACGCGTAGTTTTGCCATGCGTGATAATAGATGCTATGCCTTCTAGCTGTAGATTCCTTACCTTAGAATACATACTAAAGCAATACCTACCAGGTGGTGGGTATGTGAATTGGTTTGGACCAAAAAGTCCTGGAAGACCAAACGGGCAAAGTGCCCATCGTGACGGACGTGTCAAGGCAGTAGTGTTTAATAAACGTGTGCAGGGAGGGCCACGTAGCAGCCTGACTGATGTCCAGAACGGGAACCCCGTGAGCGAATGCAGTGGTTGCAGCTTTGACTCTGATAGAATGAGCCGGTATGCTTTCAGGAGACTGCTTCTTGGCGTGTGCATAGCAGATCTTAATGCAGGGAACAATATATCTGGAGATGGTATGTTTCTGAACTGCTTTACCCTTCTTCGCTCAAGTTAACCCCACAAAGAGCTGATTGTTCACCTGGAGTTTTCTGGCATGATCAATGTAGAACCAAAATACTCTTTTTGGGTAAAAGCGATGGATTCTCTCTTAGTCCTTGGAGGAGTAAGATAGAACAAAGAAGGTTGGCAGTGTGATGCTCTGGCTGATGTGAGGTGTCACCATCTTTGGGAGAAAAGGGGCATGGATTCGGAGAGTAATCTTGTCAGGCAAGAAGTTGGTGTAAGGAGCCTCCAGCTCGCTGACCCTCCTGGTCGATGTAGTAGCCACCAAGAAGACTGTCTTGATCATCTGAGGTCTTAGACGGCAGCTATGCATGGGTCAAATGGCGAACACATTAAGAAGGATAAAACCAAATTAAGGTCCCACTGGGCCATAACAAATGGTTTGGGGGAAACATATGTTGAAGCCCTTCAGGAAAAGAGTCACAACATATGACTTGAACAAGAAGGGCTGATCTGGCAACTGCAAAAAATCGAGATGCCTGAAAGATCCTTTTAGGAAAGCACAGGGCCCTTGAGTGGGCACAGGTCGAGTATAGGACAGAGGCCTCTATACTTCTTTGGCACCAGGAAGTAGTTGGAATTGCACCCACAGCCTACTATTGATGTTGGCACCCTCTTGATGGCTCCTTTAGCCAAAACAGCCTGCACTTCCTGAAATAGCAGGGAGCAATGGTCCTCCATCAGCCAATCTAAGGACGGTGACATGGGCATAACACCACAGAACAATTTGGAGCACTACCTTGTTAAAAGCTATGGCTTGCCGTTAGGCAAATGGTGCCTGTTCCTATTGCCAAACGGTTGCTTGTGATGTTGCGAGGGCATATTAAAGAGGTCTGGAGGCTGCGTGTGGGGGGTGATGGACTAGGAAGACCTCTGACCTTGGGTCCCATGAGTCTTGTGGGAGCCATGTCTGTGGCCACAAAACGACTGGGGAGCCTGTGGTCTCTGGGTGCAAATGGACACCGCTGGTAGCCTGTACTGTAGCGTAGCCACAGAAAGAGCAGAAGGCAGAGCGATGCTGGCCTGGGGCCATGTTTAGTCCCAACAACCCAGTGATGCCCTAAATTCTTTGGAAAAACAAGAGTTGATAGACAGAATGCAGAACAATGTCTTACATTCACCCCAGAGCTTTGGGTTTACCTTAATGTCTTACGCTGATGACACCCAAATTGTGGTGACATTATTACCAGAGGACATACAGGAAACTGCGATAAGGCTGCAGGATTGTATGAAAGCTGTGGGAGTCTGGATGGCCCAGAATAGTTTGAAGCTTAATTCCGGTAAAACGGAGGTAGTGCTTTTTGGAAACAACCCCACTTTCTGGACCCCTAGTTGCTGGCCAGAAGAGATGGGATCACTACCCACGCCAATTAAGAAGGTCAAGAATTTAGGGGTCTTGATTGACGATAAACTGAGTTTTAGGGACCAAGTTAACCATGTTGCCTCCTCCACTTCCGTCATCCTTAAATCCTGCAAAAAAATAATGCCCCTTCTGCCGAAGGGAGCACAACAAACTGTAGTCTCGGCCCTTATAATGTCTAGACTAGACTATTGTAATAGTCTATATCTTACGATCCACAAAGGGTCAATGAACAAACTACAGATGCTGCAGAATGCTGCAGCCAGACTTATAACAGCTACACCTAAATACAAGTCTATCTCAGCTAAAATAAAACAACTTCACTGGCTCACCGTCAGTAAACGTACTCAATTTAAGTCCCTATGTTTAGTCTTTAAAGCCCTTCATGGTATCGGACCAGACTTTCTAAAAGGTCATTTTAACTGGTATCTGCCAAAGAGAGCATTACGGTCAGCCGACCGAAAATTCATTAACGTCCCTCGGGTAAAAAAAGCCAACTGGGGCGGCAGGAGCTTTCCGGTCAATGCGACTAAGTCATGGAATGCTCTACTATTAACCCTTAGAAACATACCAAACCTTTTGTCTTTTAGAAAGGCGTTAAAAACATGGCTTTTCTCTAACTAATTAGATGTCTCTGCTCTCACCCTTCCAGCTCACAGTAGGTCTTCTCATAGCGCCAGGACGCCTTCGGGTATCAGTTTGCGCTCTATAAGCATAACTAACATTAACATTAACAGTACAGAGATCTGGGCCTAAATCCATAGTTTTTTTGCTCACCATGCCGTTCCAGTTTGAACACAGCCATATGCAAATCAGTCTTGACCCTGTGCCTCATGGGAACAGTCCAGCCCGAACTGCCAAGCCAGGTCCTCCCTGGACTGGAAACAAGCATCCTAGGACCGGTTTCGGGGTTTCACTCCTCTTCAGCCAGGGTAGCTTGATTCCAGTGGCATGGAGAGCACAGGACCCACGTCTGGGCATACCTGTCCCACTCGGGGTGAAAAAAACAACAGTTGATGGACAGAATGCAGAACAATGTCTTACATTCACCCCAGAATGATGATGGATGAAACCCAGATCAGTTGACTGGGGGTGAGTGCTTGCAATGTTCAACACTCCCTCCATCGTCCCCTTTGGTTTTGCTTTGTTCGCCCTAAGTTGGTAGGGTATGCCCAAACGTGGGTCCCTTGCTCACTTTGCCACTGGATTCAAGCTAGCCTGGCTGATAACGGCTGATTAGCCAGAAACCGGTCCCAGGATTCTTGTTTCCGGTCCAGGGAAGATATGGCTTGGCAGTTCGGGCTGGACTGTTCCCATGAGGCACAGGGTCAGACTGATTTGCATATGGCCATGTCTGCACTGGGGTGGCGGAGTGAGCTAAATAATGATGATGGATTAAACCCAGATCAGTTGACTGGGGGTGAGTGCTTGCAATGTTCAACACTCCGCCCATCATCCCCTTTGGTTTTGCTAAATTCTTTGGAGCACTGAATCTGCCTTATCGCCGAACAGGCGAGTGCTGCTGAAGGGCATGTCCATAAGAAATCCCCTAAGAAACCAGTTGACCTGTCAGGCCTGGCAACAAAGTAATCACTCTACCTCGTGAGTCTGTACTGTCCAGTCCGCTGCATAACTGTGCAGCGTCCCTGCCATCGGCAATAGCTTGGGGCAGATTGGTTTGGGCCTTCTCCGAGACCATGGGCAGCACTTGCATAGTGTGGCCCATACTGTGTGGGTACACCAGCCCAAGAGGAACACAGTGTTCACCTACCGCAGTGCAAACTGGTGAAAGAGAAAATCCTCTTGCCAAAGGTGTCCAGCATCTTGGATTTCCTATCCGGTGGTGTGGTAGGGAGCAAGCCTGGATTAAACTTGGATGTGGAGGCCTGAAGGACCGGGCTCTCTGGGGTGGAGTACTGGGTTAGGGAAGCTGGATCCTCAGGAGGGGGCCTTTGGCGATGGGCAATCGTCCTGTGCACAGGAGGGGGCCTGTGCAGGGCTTGGCCCAGGCTCGAGCAGGACAACAGTGAGGGCTTCATTAAAGTGGAGGAGAGGTTCTTGTGGGACACCTTGGGTTCAACCACCTGTCATCGGTCTAGACCTTCACTGAGGGTAGTATAAGGTCCAGGACCTCTGCCACTCTCGACACCACCATGGCATAGGAAGAACCTTCCTTCGTAGGCACACAAGGAGGAGGGACCAGCCCAGTGTCTGGTGATGAGTCCAGACCACTGGCATCCATTATCCTCTGCAAACGTTCTTCAAGGAAGTCAGGATAACCATAAGGATCGTCAGATCCACCCCAAGCATATTTCTCACAAGGCCTGTCAAACAATGGAGGCACTGCCTCAAATCCGGAAGGTCTTGGTCCGGTCAGTGCCAGAGTCAGAGTCGGATGAGATTGATCCGTCTCAGTGTCTGAGTAGGGAATGTCTATTGGGTTGGTTCTGAGAAGGGAGTTGACAGTCCCGGGAATGATGCCACTGGACCGAAATTCGGCGAAGGTCGTGGGTTCACAACCAGAGTCGGTTTGGATCCAGGGACAGATCCAAGGGCCCAACTAGTGCCGAGGGTGAATCCGCCGGCAGAAATCCATTCGGGGCACTGTCTGAACCCATGGGGCCCGAATGCGCTGCAGAGAACTCAGGAAGATTCGGAGCGGACCCAGACTCAGATTCTGCAGAGGAAATGTGGGAGCAAGGCCTAGACTTGTGAAATCGTTTCCGTGCCTCATCCGATGAGTTAGACAGGAGCGGTAAAGTCAAAGAACGCTTCTTCACCTTCTTCTGTTTGTGGGACTTACCCGATGAATATTTTGACCTTCCCATCCACCAACCAGAATGATTTAGAGAGCGAGCCTGGGACCTTCCACGCGACCGGAATCTGGAGAAGTGTGGAGTTGTTCAGTTTAGAGCGACCAGGAGTTTCAACACCCAATCCCGGACTGATTTGGGGTTCAGGGCAGTCAGGTCAGGCTTTAGAGTCATGGTCCAGCTCCAGGAACTACAAGCAAACCAGGTGGGGTCTACCACAGACATCTGCCTGTGACAGGCTCAACAGGGTTTGAAACCCACAGGTTTGTGAGGGGACCTACCCAAGGCACACTCAGAGCGAATGCTTGAAAAAGGTTCGACAAAAAGTCAGAAAAGGTAGTCAAAAAATGACTAGACACCCTCTAAAACATAACTCCATTTATACGACAAACATTAAGAAGAACTGGCTGAAACCCTGCAATGCCCTCCATTCAGAATTCTGTAGGGTCAACAGTAGATTTCGCTGGCCATAAACTTCCACTGCAGCTCACTGGTGAATGTTAGAGACCAGTGTGAATTTTGAATCCTATGCCACCTTTACTTTTTTGTATTTTGGCCTGTGATGGGCATGGTAGTTGGGTGTGTATCGTAGTTTTAAAAGGTATAGTGGCACATCCTCTATTTCTTCTGGTCAACCCCATTTGAATTATTCCTCTGTCACTCTCATTTCTATTCATATAGAATGTCTCAAAAGAGGGAAACATTTTTTATTGATTATTTATGTTTTAACTTCCGGTAGATTTCCCAATTAATAACTATTTTTATCTCTAATTTTACACTTTTTAAAATAATTTTCCAACAGAGGATTTCTTCTCTTTTGTTAACTGCTTTTAACTCCTGACACAGGAAGTGCCACCAGATGAGAGGAAATGCAATTTGTCCATTCATTACAGTAACAAGTAGAAAGGCCATTGTGTTGGGGAAAGGCACCAAAAATGCAACATTTTACTTTGAAAGCTTTATTTTTAGATCTGCAGACAGTGCTTCTTGTCCTCCTGTGATATCACTGCCTGTTTCAAAGACTGTAGGAAGTTTACAAAATGGAGAACTAAAAGTCGCCTTTTTAGGTCGAGCCTAGAGCAGCGCATGCGCAGCATGCTCGACTTTTAGTAAGGGGGTTTTCAAAGTGCAACCACTGGCCTCAAGCTTGCGTGCACGTGCACGCGCGCAGCCGCCATGTGGGTTTCTGTCAAGGCTCATTAAGCCTTGCATGTCTCTCTCCGCCTTGCAATTCCCTCCCCCTCCCTCACCAGAGCGCGTCTTGAAAGACAACACTGTGTCCATTTCCTACACTTTCAATTTGAGCAGACAGGTAACAAGTTAAAGCAGATGGCACGATGTCGAATAGCGTCCAGCGTTTGTGCATCAAAGAAATCATGGGGTCTTGCTTTGAGTTGTAATGTAGCAGCAGAATATGGAGATGTTCCCAGCGCTGCCGGTAATGTGTGTTTCCTTTTATTCTTTAACTCTCTTCTTTTATTCATAGATGCTTTGGAAGGGGATTCTTCTTTAGCTTTTGGTTGACTTGAAACCTTTGAGGAATTCTGTTGACTGAAGTGAGTTGGTACATGTCGTACTAATCCCCCTTGAAAGGCAAAACTTGCATTGCAACCTCCAACCACACACTTGAATGGCTTATCCCCGCTATGGGTCAGCATATGCCTCTGTAACCAGCTTTGACTCGTTGAAGGTGTGTTGTATACTTTGCACCCTTTCCACAAACAAACAAAAACCCCTCCTCGCTGTCCATCCACATGTATTGAACTAATGAGATCTGCAAGATCAGTGCTGGAGTTGAAGCAGATCTGGCACAGGTCCCAGCAGCATTTGTATGATATGTTTTTTGATGCCGAAGTTATGCTTCCTTGGCCATTCATCATACATCATTGCTGGAGTTGAACGGCCACTGGAAATGGTGCTCGTGCGCGTGCTCCTCGCTCTGCCTCTGTTTTGCTTGCGCTTCCACTCCCTCCCCCTCCCTCACAACAGAGCGCGTCTTTTAACTTTCAGCCCGAACGGAGGTAGTGTGGTAATCTGCCTGGTTTCCCTCCCGGTATGATGGGGTCAAATCTGCCTGATCTTACTTTTTCGATGCGCAGTTTGCGTAAGACAGTACCTGCCAAACACCTACAGGAGGAAAAACCAACAGATTGCCATAATTAATTTGCACCCAAATCGATGCTTTCCACGCCATTGAAACGAGCACTGTGGGCCACCTTTCCATGTCAGTTTCAGTTATGCCCACAAAAGTTAACAAGGCTCTAGCTTCCAAATTTGTAAACTGGACCAACAGAGAAATGTTACTTTGCGGAATCCGAAGTCGACTACGGTAAACCACAGACCTCCTCCCAGGAAATTCGCAGCCACCCTTGTGCTCCCACTCTGCCTCGGATACATTAACCGCTCTACTTTCCTAATCTCCCTAAACACATGGCCCAAGGAATGCAGGGGCCCCGCAGCACTTCTGCGGCACTGAAAAGGCCTCGAGTACGTCCCTCCCTCCCTCTGCGAACTTAGTCTCCCTTGCCCCTTCATCCCAGCACAAACTCAGTCTCCCTCGCCCCTTTATCCCAGCGGGTCGCCCCCATTAGACAAGCATTGGCATAGCCAATATGTCTCGCCTTTGGGACCTTGTAAGTAAAAAAAAAAAACTGAAGTGTAAAACTTCACGTTTACATTTACTGCATCCTAAATACGAAGTAAATGTAAACGTGAAGTGTTATACTTACTTACAAGATAAATACATTTTTGGCCATGCTGAACTGTGATGCATGCTGAGAAACCCTTTCGTAAAATTCCCTCTGGCTTCCAAATTCACACAGGTGACGCAAAGAAATCCTTCCCTAGTTCAGATAGTGTGAGTGAAAAATAGAGAATAGTGAAAAAAAGTAAAAAGGTTCAATAAGTGAATGTTCGGACTGGTGTCTAACCCTGTTGATGTTTAATGTGTACTTTGAGCAATACATCATGAAAAATGAATGTGCATGATGTGGATATATTCACTTACTGATCCTTTTCAATTGTTTTAACTAGTCTCTATTTTTCTCTCACACAAGCTGCGCTGGTGAAGAATTTCTTTGCGTTGCTTGTTACTATATGTGTGGATTACATTGCATACAGCACGATTTTTCTATATGTCAACATGGCTACTATTCGTGCACTCAATGTGCTGAGGAGCACAACAGTAGTTTCAGGCTCGAAAACAGACCAGTTTATTACTAAAGTGAGCCTCTCGGGTTTTTGCATGCTCTATTATCACATATATTTTGCTGATTGCATTAACAAGCCAGAAGATTTTGCATTCCCTTCTGCTTTTCACATTTCGCAGTAGATGGGGATCGGCTCAGCAAGTGTACATGGCATTTCATGTTTCTGTATCAGAGGAACATACAAAACCAGCAGCTTGCGTGTGCTTTCTGAAGTGAGTAACTATTTACCATCCTGTCTACCAAAGAGAGCAGGCAAGTCCCTCCTCACTCTAATGACCACCACATATGAAAAAGGCATAACAAGTACGTGTGACTGGGATGAGGCAAGGCAGGGGGTCTGGTACTAAAGGGCCACTCCGAGGAAGGCCTCCGACGTCAGGTCACAAGACATAAAGATGCGGGGCTTTACATAACTATACATGAGATATTCTGAATTATTTAAGATGTGAATAGAATACAGAAATGGTTTAGTCTAGTTGGTTACGAATGTGTTATGAAATATTATAGGGGTGTATGTAGCACTCACCCTAATATACATTTTGATTGCTGAATTATTAATAATTATGGCAACAATGCTTACCCACATTATTTGTAGGAAAAGACCACCAAATAAACATTAGTTTATTGCAAAATGCCAATACCCGTGTGTGGGTCTGTATGTACTGAGTTCGTGATTCAGGCTCCATTTTCTCCTGCAGATGAGAGATATTCTGACTGGTTTGTCTGCTACCCCTTCCTACAAGAGAATAACTCTGGTAAAGGTGAGAGACACCTGCCAGGTTCCCATTTATCGGGAAAGGTCATAGTTCACTTTTGGGGCTTATTAAGTCTACCGGGTGTGACCACAATAATTTCAGGGAATACACCAAGATGGCAAATAGGGGCCGGCATCGACCACATCAGCTGGTAATGGCCAATGCTCTTTTTGGCCTTTAGCCCGGAAGGAAGAACATGCGTCAACTGGATGGAGGAGTTTCTCCCCGCTTAACCAACAGATACACCACCCCCGAAAGGAAGCAGAAGGGAGTCTGGAAAGACATCTTCAGGGGATCCCACTACCATAACCTTCTTGTCCAACTGGAAGAAATCAGACTTCATTTTGGTCAATGTTGTTATGTGACATTACAGCTTTTATTTCCCTGATCAACCAAGGGATGATGGGCATCGGAGAAAACACATAATTTACTTTCTAGTCACGGCTCAGCACAGAAGCTCCATTTAGAAAGATCTCCAGAGGGATAATCTCTTGAACAAAACAGATGGCATTTTGTTTTCTCTCCAGTGACAGCACTGGGATCCCTCATCACACAAACAGCAGGTTCACCACTCCTTGCCAGTCCTTCCACTTGTGTGATGCAATATTCATCTAGTTCATAATCATAATAATGACTTAGTCTTTATATACACACACACATATATATATATATGAAGCTACGGATATTACTATAATCCGATTTAACAGTGATAAAGTTACCACTGTAACCTTGAGATCCCTACAGATGTTAGTGGTGAGTGTTAATTCTCTAAATCGTCCTCTGGGGGTTAATTCGGTGTTTTGCCAACCTCTGCACAATTGCTTGCACACACCAATAAATTGTGAACGATGGCCCAAACCACATGCTGGCTACTTTTCTGCGAGGGTGGAAAGATCTCCTAGTATTTATTACCCATCAAAACTTGCACCAAACAATTGCGCAAGAAGTAAACCAGGACCAATCGAATATGTCTCAGCTCTAAGAGGAGACGCGACACGGAGTCTCTTGAGCTCTCCAAAGTCTGCTCTCAGACTAGCAACCATTTCAACCATCCCATCACTGTGTTAAGCATTGTCCGTAAATCTCTTGCATAAGAACGAGTTTCTGTACATGCTACTGTGGACAAGCTCCGGAGACTCAAACAGCACTGTCGAGGCTCTGGGCACAGAGGGTCCGGGGTTGGCGGGTGCATTGGTATAGCCAATAGGTCTCGCTTTTGGGACCTTATAAGTGTTTAGCTATGCAACAGTTGATGTTGTTGCACCAAGGATATTGTGCTGCATAACTAAATACTTATAAGGTCCCAAAAGCGAGACCTATTGGCTATGCTCGCTTGTCCTTCCAGACTTCGAATGAACATGCCACTTTGGATTGTTCTCGTAGTGACGTAGTTACCTTTCAGCGAGGTTTTCCTAATTGGCCAGTCTCTTTTGGCAAATTCGCAGTGGCCTTTCACAGTTTTTGTTCTGTCTCTCTTCAAACTGGCCCTGCCCACAAACTCCCAGAGTTATAAACCTCCCTCTAGTTGCTCTCCAATTTTTATATGTAACTTAAAGAAAATACGTTTAGAACAAAACATTTTGGAAAATGTGGACTCTGGAGTTCCAGGGTTCTTACAGGGTTGAGCCACAGTATCCTGGCTGATTCTGGGCCATAGACTACCACTACCCACACCGCTAGTTGGCGAATCATGTATGTTTGTTGATCTCCGTGAAACTTTTGCCATGTTAAAGTGCTCATGTCGATTGTTTGCATGAGGTACAAAAGATTGGTAGCTATTAAGTTATTTGTGTTTAGTTTAAAAGCTCCAAATTCATGTGTGAAAAAAGGTGCACTTCTAGATTCACAACACAGAATGCAATATATATATATTTTTTTTTCTCATCTCCCGCTTGACGAATCACCCTGAGACTTTCAGGATAGGAGCGGACCGGAGCTGGCCAAAAGTTTTGAAAATTTCGCGAAGATTCGTCAACCGGCGCCAAGGTTATTGGGAATAGAATGTTGCGGATTTCCTATGGAAAATAGATCCTAACTATAACTACCTACTGGTGACCGCCAGTAGGTAATATATATATATATATATCTCCCAAAGAGTGTCCTGTGCACGAAGACGCACTCCACCGCAGGTAATTCAACTGAATTATTGATTCAGGGGAACTGTCAAGTTTCATCTATTCTTTTTGGCCTTACGCGTTTCGGAGCCCCCTGGCCCCTCAATCATAGGCAGCTGATAACAAACGCAGTTCACTTCCAAAGAGCACTTTTATTTACAATGTACGCCCTCTGGTGGGTTAAACAGGTGCATTTTAATTTAATCAAAAGGATTCTGGTATCTGTAGTGCTACTTTGGGACAATCAAACCCTTCGGTGGATAAGTGCGAAGTTACAGTCATTTATTTTCATTCTTCCAGCCCTCCAGTGTGCCTCAGGACAGAACTTGCACAGTTTAATTTGCAACACACTGCAGTCTCGCATATAAAGCTAGAGAGGGCTGGAAGAATGAAAATAAGCCGAAGGGTTTGATTGTCAAAAGACAGGGATATAGAGGAAGTAGATGACAGTGAGACAAACAGCCGGATGATTAGTATATTTGGGCGTATCATAAAACAGTGGTGTGAAAGGTTAAGGGGAGACAATTAACCATCTGAGTGATGTTTACTTCATAGTCAAGTACTTTCAGAATTGAAACATTCCAATTCTAATTATTCGCAACAAAATCGTTGTTGTCACTTATTTATCGGATTAATCTTATCTGGATTAGCGAAGCCACTAGGTCTGTATTGTTTTAGGCATATGTTTGTTGTTCTGTCCATGTCTGGAAGCAATAAGGAAACTCTGTCCTTCTGCATGTACTACCATGCATCACTTCACCTTCACCATGCCCTCTCTATAACACATTCACAGACACACCCACTCTCGTTTCAGCTGTAAATACAGCAATGTGTGCTCCTCTGGCGGTGTCAGTATTTCAGCAGTTGTGCATCTCCTTCGCACAGTTTCGCATAAAGTGGTAATTACAACTGGCACATTTGGGACCTTTGCTCTAAGTGCTCTGCAGAGAGGCCAAGAACTGGATGAGCGTGTAGTTTAAACACCTTTATGACCCACTGACAGGCACTGTGAAAGGTCGCACAGCCTTCAGCATCAACTACAGAGCTCTCAGTCATGTCACTTCATGAAACCCTGAACTCACCCAGACACATTGATGTGACTATTCACAGTAAGAACTACAAGCAGGGCAAAAGTCAGGGTATACGTGGGTAGAAGGTGTCTACCCACTATTTCTACAGGGTAGACACCATCAACCCTGCAAAGAAGCTGGGCCCCAGTGAAATATACTGAACTTGTCCCATTGTAATTTTTAGACACTGGGGCACGTTCAGCAGTGTCTGCACGTTGTGTGCTTTCCATTCCCAGCAGCAACGTGCATGGGGCAAGGGGGGCGTTGTTAGTGTCAGCTCTAGCTGGGCCAACGATAAAGGCTCAAGTTAAAGGCGCATCAGGTCTCCTTTTGTTCCTGTATCCAGGTTGGGCGAGGTCTGGTACCTCACACTTAGATTCAAATGTAAGGTCTACAAAGATTCAAATGTAAGGTCTGGTACCTCACACATAGATTCAAATGTAAGGTCTGGTACCTCACACATAGATTCAAATGTAAGGTCTGGTACCTCACACATAGATTCAAATGTAAGGTCTGGTACCTCACACATAGATTCAAATGTAAGGTCTGGTACCTCACACTTAGATTCAAATGTAAGGTCTGGTACCTCACACTTAGGTTCAAATGTAAGGTATGGTACCTCACACTTAGATTCAAATGTAAGGTATGGTACCTCACACTTAGATTCAAATGTAAGGTCTGGTACCTCACACATAGATTCAAATGTAACAAAGTGGAAACAAAGGCACCCGGCTTATCATATCACTTTACAGGTACTTAAGAGAGGCATGCACTTGACTTTGTTCAGTCTCTGTATATAAGACATGTACATGCACTGTAAAAATGTAAGCTGTGTTGGCCTGTTCCAGTATTTACACAAATAAGAATTTAAATACCACTGTTTTGTTTCTTTATTTACAATAAATCATGTAAGTGTGTAAATCAGTATACAAGATGTGTTATATAAGACAGTGACGGTTACAAGGTGTAGGAGTCACACGTCCTTCACAGCTCACTGTGCTATATTAGAAGGATTGCAATTTATGAAGTGCAAGTAGCAAAAGGATATCTGTTGAAAGCAGTAACCCCACTTACCAATCTACATAAAATAATAATCTGTCATCTGCATGTTGCATGATGTGCTTAGCAGGTGACACATTCACTGTATATGCTACTTTGATTCAAAATTGGGACTAGACAAAACACAGATGTCTCCAGCAAATGCATTAACCTCCAGAGCTATCTTACCATTATCATTATTCCCTGAGATTAACTGAGCAGAGAAAGATCTCGGCAGCAGGTGTCTTAACCCCATAAGATATATTAAAATGCAGACTTTGCAACCAACTAAGCAGAACAGATCTACTGCAATGTTTCTCCTTGTTGCCATTTTCTTTGTGGCAAATAAAAAACAAAATGCAATAGCTGTGGCCCAGATTTTGCGTCGGAGTTGTGCCACTTTTTGGCACAACCCTGACACAAAATCTCATTTGTTAAATCTTGCAATGCGCTTCAATGTACTCATGCTAGACCTTCTGAACATATGTGTGTGGTTTTAATATCTGATGTCACTTCTTGTAAGGTCACTTCCTGTGATGCCCACATGAGATGTCATGTGCTGTGACGCCCGGCGCCATGATGTTACTTGCATACTGTCTAGCTTGGTTAGTCGCCCCACTTTTTTTTTTTTAGGACTTGTCCCCTGACTACAAATGTCATTATATGTTGCATGAAGCTAAAAGTACAGAAACATAAAAAAAAATTAAAAAGCCAATACTCGTAGGGAATGCTAGTTACCTTAAGCGTTTTTACAGCCATTGTTGAGAAAAACAGTATTTTTGACTCCAAAGTTAAGAATGTGAGTATAGAGCCTGGCAGAGAGCTGTTTTAAAGTCAGTATTTTGGGTAGACCATGCGTCTTGTTTGCAAAACACTCGTGTATACAGAAAAGGGATTGGAGTCCGTCCTTTGCTTACCACTTGCTGGTTGGCTCGGCACTCTTCTTTACAGATTCGTAATTCGTCAAGGCAGGCCTAACATCATTTCTGTTCCTCTCTGTGGAGCGGGGACCTAGCACTGATTGATTTAACTTAATCAGTGCCCAACCGATGCTCCCGGCGTGATTGAGGTACTATTTTATTCTTTTTAACTTTTAGTGCCCTAGAAAACAGAAGTCACGTGATCGGCAAGAACATGCCCAGCAGGGCAAACAAAATTGCAAAGATTTCTTTTCTATAGTTAACTTTCTTTTATTTTGCCAAGTCTACTTTTCTCACTTTGCACTCATATTTTCTTTTGTTTTTGATCGTGGGCGCTGTTCTCATAAAATGAGGGTTATGTTATTGAAAAGCGACATTGTTTCTTTCCTATGTGTAATTTCTGAAATGATGCTTTAACAAATAATTGTGCAGTACACCCCAATCCACTCCACTCCGCCACACTCAAATTTACGCCAATCCACTCCACCTCACCCCACCCCACACCAATCTGCCCCAGTCAGTCCAATCCACCCCACTCCAATCCAAACCACTTACTCCAATCGCCTCCAATCCTCCCAATTTACTCCACTCCGTCTCACACAAAAAATCTGCTCCACTTCAATCCAAAACAATCTGCCCCACTCCAATCTTCCACACTCCAATCTGCCCTATTCCAATTCAAAACAATCTGTCTGCTACAATGCAAAACAATCTGCCCCACTCCAATCTAAAAGAATCTGCCCCACTCCAATCCAAAACAGTCTGCCCCACTCCAATCAGCCCCACTCCAATCCAAAGCAATCTGCTCCACTCCAATCCATCCCACTTCAAACTGCCCCACTCCAATCCAAAACAATTTGCCGCCCTCTCAATCTGCCCCACTCCAATCTACCCCCCTCTGATCTGCCCCACTCCAATCCAAAACAGTCTGCCCACTCAAATTTGCCCCGCTCTAATCTAAAACAACCTGCCCACTCCAATCTGCCCCACTCCAATCAAAAAACCATCTGCCTAACTCTAATCTGCCCCATGCCAATCCGCTCCACTCCAATCTTCCCCACACCAATCCGCCCCACTCCAAACCAATCCACCCACTCCATCCCAATTCACCCCATCCAATCCACCACAGTCCATCCCACCTCACACCAAACCAATCCATCCCAATCCAATCTACCCCACTCCAATCGTATCCATCTCACCCTAATCCAATTCATGCCACTCCCTTCTCTATCCACCCCAGTCAATCCAATCCACCCCACTCCAATCCAAAATAATCTGCCCCACACCAATCTGCCCCACTTCCATACAAAATAATCTACCCCACTCCAATCCAAACCAATCCATTCCACTCCAATCCAAAACATTCTGCCCCACTCCAATCCAAAACAATCTGCCTCACTCCAATCTGTCCCACTCCAATCCAAAATAATCTGCCCCACTCCAATCCAAAACAGTGTAACCCACTTCAATCAGCCCCACACATATCCAAAACAATCTGCCTCACACCAATCCAAAACATCCAATCCACCCCACTCCGATCCAGCCCACCCCACACCAATACAATCCACTCCAATCTAATCAAATCCAATCTACCGCACTCCAATCCACGCCATACCATTGCCTCAGTCCTGGTGTACCATGACCACAGACTATCATTGGCGCTCTGTGCTTTTCAGCGCCATGTTTGGTTAAAATGCTTTACACATTGCCCTAAATTAAGCTTGTCTGCTCTGTGCCATAGTTACAGGGTGTAGAGCAGGTTAATTCAGTGACTTCAAGGGTTCCCACTGACAGGAATGTGATTATTCCTTGAGGTAGGGGGTCACCCACCCAAATTTATAACTCAATTTCTTACACAAATCATCTCACCCCACCTCGTTTTTTACGAATGCCCCACTACCCCAAATATATGCCCTCAAACAAGCATGCAGGTTTTTGGGTATGTTCCTTTGGCTGCAGATGAGGGGCACATGAGAGCATCTGATAACACTGCTGGCAAGGCGAGGCATGGCTGCAACTAGGGGAGGCTCAGGAGTGACTGTGCTGTACAAATCGCTCTGTATACAACACAGCAGTTTCCTTTTGAAGGCAATTATTTTCCCACAAGTGATGTGACGTCACTGAGCGATGGGCCAGCGGTAATGAGAATGCCCAACATTCACTCCTGTGCACAGCTATCTAAAATTGGAGTTCAAATGTAGCCCGCTGGAAAATAGCAGCACATTTTAATGAAAGAGGAGGGTGCTGCTGTTTACCAGGGGCCGCATGAAATTATTAGGCAGACTGCAAGCGGACCGTGCTGCGTGTACCAGTGATCCTTACTATGGTGGGCAGAAGCAAAAAGTCAATGACAGTTCAGTAAACTAATGAATGCACAGGGCTGACCCAACGCTCTTCTATGGAAGTATGTATTATTTAGGTGCATGAGGATGGTGAGACAGCAAAATATGCCTCTAGGTCAGACTTATAAACTGAAAACTTAAAAACCAACAGATTTAAAATGACCCCTAGAATTCATCATCATCACAACTGAGATCATTGGAAGCTCTGCTCACCTCTAGACTTGCCCGTACACTACGTTCTGCCTCTACACCATGCCCGTATCCAGGCGGGCAACTAAGCCAAATTTCGGGGGGGGGGGCTGAAAAAGATTTGGGGGGGCTAAGTCTTCATGACATAGGCAGAGTGGCTGTAAGAAGGGTCGAAAACGCAACAAAAGCCTCATTAACGAGTAAATGGGGGGGGGGGGCTGAAGCCCGGTGAGCCCAATGGGTGTTGCGAGCCTGCCCGTATCCATGTCTCAATCTTGCCTACGGACCCTTTGCCTTTAATACATCAATTATCAGTGTACCCCAAATGGTACATCCAAAAAGTATTCAATCGTGGAACACTTCACCAACATTTTTATTAGAAGGCCGCAGCCAATACCCTCAAAAGTTCAGGTTGCTGAATACCAAGGCTGATAAGTCCTTTATTCCACCTCATGCCTCTTCTTCCATCAACATACACCTCCTTCCTCGTTATCTCACTCTTGTGGTTCTTTTTTTATCCCTGCTTTCTCTGTAGTCCCTGTTTTCCTGTCTTTCTCTTCCTCTGTTTTCTGCCCCTCTCTCTCTCTCTGGCTCCAGGGTAAAAGCCTATATTGAAAACTAAGCCATAGTCTCTAAAGATGAGTCACAGTGCGAACAACCTGCACTTACTGGCCCATGCGAAGCACAGGCCCCTGCCCTAAGCGCAGTCACCCATCCTATGCCACGGGCGCCCTTACCAAGGAAAGCGTCAGCTTGCTTCCAGCACTGCGTAGGTTCTTCTCCATCTGGCTGGTCTGAATGTCTTCCCACCGGATCCGCCACAGTTCAGCCGCCAACTCCTTCTCAAGGCGCAACTTTCTGGGTGACAAGAAAAACAAGAGCGGATCGACTTCAGCAGCAGAAATAGTGACAATAAAATAAGTATTTATGCTGTCATTGATGACAATTAAAAAATGTTTAAACAAAACACATCCATTCCAATGGAAACATCTGAATGACGCCAAAGTACATGATACAAAATACTTGATAGAGAAGACTTGTGCATCTGAAAGAATTATTGGTGCACCAGGCCTCTATTCAACAAGATTCAGTACTAAAGAAAATACTAAACACAACCCAGTGCAGTAGCTACACACCACCCGGACACCGGCCAACAAGAACCGCGCGGCTATAATGCCCAGATCCTAAAAACTGACCGGGCCATTCAAATGATAGAATTGCTCTGTACAAATACTTGCAATATATAACACCCTAAAAGAGTGAAAGATATCTCAAATGTCTGTCTATCACCCAATAAGGGCTGCCCTCGCAGAGCGGCGGTTAAAGGGCAGCGATGCAATTGGCTGGCAGTAAGGAAATAAGCAAATTTCCTGGCAGGCCAACTCTTTTTCCACCCAACTTTCTGGATGACAGAGAAAGGCAGAAGAGGGGGAAAGAAGGAGGAAGAGAGAGATAAGAAAAGAGTAATAAAGAGAGAAGGCAAGTTTGAAAAACAACTTTCAAGAGTGTGATAACAGGACATGGAGTAGAGGGTGGTGGAAGAGGTGTGAGGTGGAATTAAGGCCCTGCGGCTTCGGTGTTTGGCTGCTTCGTTATTTGACTACGTCAACAACGGACTCCTAAGAAGAAATGTGGACCCCAGCACTTAGCATTAATATTATTGTACAGATTAAGCACTGCTCGCAAGGTTTGGGGAAGTGAATGTCAGAAGACTTGTCCTCCATGTCTGTATTTAAATGTGATTTAACTTGGCAAGAACCACGTGCTATCACTAGATACTTACTTTTAATTTTAATTGTAACGATTCACGCACTGTGCCAATAAGCGATTTCATCCATGAGGACAAAGAACCCACTCATTTCTGCGCTATAACCACTAGCAGCCATTTACCCCTTGTTACAATTTAGAACCACCGGGGCACATTGTAGCCACGCATGGTATTTATTTATTTATTCTTTGTGGATAGCCATCATGCATGCTCCCACCCAGTCACATGCATGATGCCTTCATCTACAAATACAGGAGCGCGCATGAATTATTATGATGCATGACAAACAACTGAACGCTATGTACCTGCATTCACTAACCTTTTCATTTACAGGTACTCCGACCAGAGGATTTGTGAGTAATATTACAATCCACCACACTCACAGCACACTTTAGGGTGTGTGCTGATATTTACACCTACGTGGCCGCTTTTTTGGTCACTCACTATTTTGGTCCTGACGAAAGCCTTATGAACTAATCCAAAGGCTGAAACTAGTAGACCCAAAAAATTCAAGGGATACCGAGGTACATAATATACCTCTTAGAGATCCTGATGTTGTTTTTACATATGTTATGTTATGTTATTAAAGTTTATAAAGCGCACGATTACCTTACGGTGTCCTAGCGCTGAGCACTAGGACCTAGGACCCTTTCATTAAAACTTTTATAATGACCATTCCTAGAGACATTTTTAACTCATAACTGCACTTCACATATCACTTCACTGTTCTTCACAAACAGCCTGCTCCGCTGTAACTCAGGCGTTGAAGCACAGCTGGATTGCATTAGGTGATCCAGCTGGACCCCGATGATGAAGCATGCCACCTGCCAGGTAGGTGGGTGAGGGGTTTCCTAACAGTTGTTTGCACTCCTTTCTATTGCAGGTAGTGGCAAGGATCTTTTGACCACAGTTGTCCATCTTGTTTATACATATGCCACTCAGGGAAAAGGACAAGTTAACTTTTTCCTTACTCTCTCTTTGTTTACGTGTATTTAAAACCACCAGTTTATCAGTGAAATGTCATGATTTGACTGAAGACCACTTTGCATTTGAACCAAGGTACTCCAGCAGCGTATAAGAAACCAGAGAGGTACACGGCTCTTCAAGAGCATTCACGAGCAACCCATTCATGTTCAAGCAAGATTGAAAGCCCACTTCTACTCTGCTACTAGATGCATATAGCTTACAGTGAGGCACTATATCAATGAAGCTCTCAACATGCATCTACATCCAAGCCGCCATGTTCTGCGCAATGCACCACTTTGCCAATCTCAAGTGCAGCCTGTTTCCAGCGATGAAGCGTTTTGACTCCGAAGAGTCAGCCAAGGATTGCAGTGTCCTAAAATCTCGATATGCAAGATGTGGATTTGCAGCCAGAGTTCCAGAACCAAAGTAACACTTACTTTTCTGTAATAAATGCCAGATCTGATTGCACCAAAGTCAGATTTGCGCTGCCTCAGAATTTTAGAGGCATCACATTCACAAGTGCAATACAACTTTAGAGGATATTCATCTTGGACCTGAACCTTGGCTATATAATGTAGAGACGCTAGAAGTCCTAGACGAAATGTGCACGGCGATGACTGAGGAGAAAGTTCTACAATTCTACAAATGCCCAAACTCCGCCCACCCTACCATCTCTAAACATAGGTCTGAAACAATGTTCCCTCTATTTTTTTTTCCTCTGTGTGCCGCAGTGTAAAAGACAACTGCAAATATAGCCCTGGCATCAGAGGCACTCCAGGCCTTTGTGTTTTATTTCTGAATCAAAAACTGAAATGTTTTATCTTTGACACCCTATGTGACTCTGGGATGTAACTCATTCCGAGATCAGAACAGCACTGTTCAACTGAGTCTCAAGCGTTCTTCTGTCGCTTTTTTCAGGCACTTTCAATAAATCTCTCTTATTTCCCAATCACTGGCCTCATTCACTTCAATGGAGCATCACTCCATCTATGTCCGTGGTGCCTAACTCATTCCCCATCGCTCACTTTATACAGACTGAGTTTTATTCATTCCCATGTCACTACCCTAATACACTTCAGTTTAGTCATTCATTCCCAGATGAATGCTGTCATACGCTTTAACCAAGACTAATCCATACTCTCATGGCTGTTGTTACTTACATAGAGTTATATCCTCACTCTACCTCAGTGGAAGTCTGCTGGTTCCAAAACACTGGTCCAATTCATTTTGATGGACTTAAGTTCAGATGTGCCACTTAACCTGAACAAAGAGTTACCCAGGTTCGAATCAAAGTGTATCAAAGATTCGAACACAATGAAGGTCGCTATTGGATAGTAGTTCCCTCCGACTGAAACAACACTTTTTGCAATGCAACTCCCACAGAAGTCCCATACACTACACCTGAGACATTTATCCAAAATCAACCACAACATAGGTCCCTAAGGGGCAAGTGCCCCATCTGACGTGAACAAAGATTTACCTAGACTTGAACACGTCAAAGGTCCCTCTGGGGCAGGGAGGTCACTCTGACTCCAACAAACATTTATCCAGGCGCGATCATAGGTTACAAGTAAGAAATAGGCGTCCCCTACTATTTTTGATTTTAGGTCTGGGGAAAAGCAAAAAACACAACATACAGCACAATATCCCACACGACCTGTACATCTTCTGTAACAGCTCAAAGTGTACAGTGGACTAATTGTAACAATTTCAAGCCCTCTGTATTTGGTACATTTGCATATTTTGTATTTGGTTTTAACACAGATTAATGCACACTACAATGCTTTTCAATTTACATATCCACAATATTGCTTTCAATTTTAATGACCATCAAACATTTGCTTTCTTATAAGCATATAAGAAAGTAAAGATATGATGGTCAAGAGAACTGAAAACAATATGGTGGATGGATCGATTAGTCAGTCAGTCCACTGTGCACTTTGAGTTGCTACAGAAGATTTACAGGTCGCGAGGGATATTATGCTTTGTCGCGGTCATGGATTTATCCAGAGTGGAACACCACATGGGGTGTCAATGGGGCCAAATGCTCCTTCTGACATAACACATCAGTCTAAAACAAAGCTGCACTGATCAAACCGTGGTAAGCGGAGTCTCAACTCATGCCCAGCCACTGATCTCCCCGCTATCAGTGTGGGATCTCATTCGTTATTCCCTGCCTCTGCACCTTGATGCCACCTCTTCACAAAATAATGCGTTACCTGCAACTCTCATATCCTAGGAAATGCTGCCATGCACCCACCGGGGCTCGCGCTAACGAGCTCAACTTGAAGGAACAAGGCCTTCAAAAGCAAGCGAGCAAATGACAGGAGCGCCAAGCGGCATAAATAAATGATATTGCACGAAATAACCCTTGAAAACGGAAGCCTTTTTAGCGGGAAGCAGTGCGGGTGAGGTGCCAGGCTGCAGACATCAGCAGCGGCCCCCACCCTGGATCCCAGCGCCGCTAATAAGGCTCAGATGTCGGGCGCAGCGTCACTGCCAACCTCCTCCACGGGCCGCCTTTGAGTTAGGCCGGCCGAGGCCAGGCCGCAGGCAGCCGGGAACAAAGGCTGCCGGGGAGAGATAAAAATAGAGGTGGTAGAAAGAGAGAGCGGCTCCTCGGGATCACAGAGCGCGAGGCGCTGACCTAAAAAAAGGACTATGCGCGCGCGCCGCCAGCCTCCCGCGCTGACAAGCCACGAGGCGCTGGCTCATCATCTGCGCAGCACAAGGGCCGCTTCCGTGAACGGCGCCTATTAAAAGCTCAGCTTCCCAGATGTCCCCGGGTTCTCGCCCCGACAGGAAGTGTTCCGGCACCCTCCAAGGAAGGGTTAGTGGCAGGCGGAGGTGTCTTCTACCAGGCAGGAGCACCAGAAACGAACTTTGCTGCATTTGAAAAGAAGGGACCGTGGTGGTGGGGTGGGGGAATGTTTGGGTTCAAGGAGCAGCTCAGAGCTGTCAAATGCTGGTGTTGCAAAATGCCAAAGCTGCCTAGTCTTGATTCTATCACATCATATGCCTCTCCCCCACCCCATTCCGGGGCTTAAGTGGGCCGGGTCCTGTCGGTTCTAAAAAGCAGGTGCTGAGATGGGTCCCTATCGGGCTCTACATTTTTGCCCTCACCCTCAAGGTGAAAAAAAAATCTTACCTCTGCAGTAGTGCCCTGCCCTTCACTGCCTTTGAGGTAACTTCAAAGAGACTCGTTATAGTTCTTTCACAGTCATCATTTCAGAACTGAGGCATTTTCAATGTTATATACAACAAAGCCATAGTTGTTGCTTATTTATCTTATGCAACTAACAACCATTGACAAAGCCAATATCCCTGGCTTGTTGTAGGTGTAGTGGTATGTGCTGTAGTATATATCTGGGTGCAATGGCAAAAGCAGTAAAATACCAGTCGGGTGGCACGCTATGGGAAGCACACATTTTTAGCTTACGAGTTTTTAAGCCACGCCACTAATTACATCAGCCACGCCCCTTGGAGAGACCTCCCAGTATTTTGATCCCACTCAAAGCCCTGCCCCACCCTACACTTCCTGTTGCTTTATCTCATGCTTTCAGTTTCTGATATGGCTCTGTTTTATCCCTTGGCGCTGTTTTGATATTTACCTCCGCCTTCTACCCTTTCTCACTCTTGTTCTGGGTCAAAGTTTGATGATGAAGAATAAGTCTTGGTCCCCAAAAATGATTGCTGATGTCCATGGCCTGCAGCCATCAGTCCAGACCGCACACGCCATGAAAGGTAGGAACCAGGCTGGTCAGGGGAAGATTTGTGAAGCCCTTGCAGTTAACATGCTACTGGGACATTCTTCCAGGTTGGTGATGCCAGATAAAGGATTAATTGGATGCACCACATCACCTGAAGCTTTGACCTTCTTCAGGTGCCACTACACACAAAGTTTGAAAGCAGGAAGTCACATGGAGGAAAGCTTAAAATACAAGAACGGCAAGGATTGCAGACAATTTAAAGAAGGTCTAGAAATATGTGCAATACATGGAATAAAGTACCCCGGCTGTACATTTTAAGGATATTGGAAGTCACAGAGTCGGTCTGTGACGATATAGTGGAACACACCAGAAGGCAAAGTTTCTATACAAGGTCATGAAACTCAGGTATGACTTGCATAATCCTTATAATGTTTGACAGAAGGTATTTTATTCCTTGTAATACGTGGTCACACCATCACCCTTCTCACAAACTGCTTAAATTGTTGGTGTCAGCTCTATCATATGGAAGAGATAGAGTTACTGCAGGTATGAAGAATAAAGTGGAATCAGTAGTGTGAAATAAAGACTTCGAAAAGAATTTACTAAACTATTGCAAAAAAGATATTAGAATCAGTTTAAAGTAAATCTGATAAAAAATGCTGTAGCTTACAATGTCTACAAACAGGTAGAGGGATTCTGCCTTTACTGTAATGACATATAGGGTACATCAGTGTTGTCATGAACATCTAATTTCTGCTGATCACTCTTCATGTGAGAAAAACACATCACAAGAACGACAAGAAAGTTCTTGTTTTGTTGTTGTTTACTTAATACAGTTTTGCAGCTACGTGATTCCATTATCACTGGGGACTAGAGACGTCACAACTTAACGGTAATAAGGAAATGAGAGACAAGCTTTTATGCAGGGACTGTGAACTCAGGATAAAGATCTTTTATGAAAGCACAGGCTAAGCAAAGCTGTATTAAGGGATGGAGACGGAATGTGGTATGACTGGAATAGCCCTATGCCAAGGAAAAAGACTCTGTGATGGGGATACATAGCCATATAGGTAATGTTTCAAGTACAGGGGCATTTTGAATAGAATGCATGCAGAGAAACTGGCATACAGACTGTGAGTTTAATAAAGTCCAACGGATAGGTACTGCAGAGCCATCAAATTTACCATTACCGGGGGGGCGTGACTAGCAGTCGCAGAAGATGGCCGCAGGCTGAGTGTGCTGCATTAGCAACCAGCGGAATTGCCCCGAACATCCGATATAATCCTGGCTTGGAGGGCCGATTTACAGTGGTGAGCGGCCAGAGTGGCGGCGGGGCTTGACAAACACCGAAAATCCGGAGGCAAATGGCCGTGGTGGAGCGGAGTGACGATTAGAGAACAGGAGCGAGTGTCGGCAAGATGGCGACCCCCCCAGGAGCCTCAGGAGGAGCCGCTGCTGTGAAACCATTTGCCTGCAGCGAGACCGCAAAGACGCTCGGCCCGGACAGAGCGAGGGAGGCAGATTGCGGTGTATCCAGGCGGCCGCCCCAGGTTAGTGCGGGTGCGGCCGTGAAGTCCAGCAGCCCTTGGGCTCTTGCCAGTGGGTCACAGAGACGATGGGCACCCGTGCGCCAGTGTGGGGGCACGTCCAGTGACTTTTAGACGGCTCTGAGGAATACCGGGGGTGCGGATTGTGTCCCCCCCTTCCACCCAGCAGTCAGGGACTTGGGCGCGGCCTTAGGGGGTGCGAGACTACGGCCCTCGAGGGTGCGTGGTGGCCGGAAGTGCATCGGCCCAGCTGGGAGGTTGGTGGAGAGCGAGGACTACAGTCATCCATCGGCCATGGTGGGCCCCAACCTAGCGAACTTGAGTGAGAAAGGTCCCCGAGGAGGCCAGGCCGCAAATAGATTGAGTACTCCCCGCATCCAAGGAGAAATCTGGGCGGGACCCCCCTAGACGGTGCCAGTTACAGCGGAGCAGGCCGAAGCCGGTGGGAAGCAGCCTTTTGCATCCACGGACTGCGTCATGGGCCGCACCAAGGAGACGGGGCCTGGACAGGCTAACCAAATTGATAAATACACGGTCGCCATGGGGCGCGACGATGGGGCGGTCGGAGGAGACTCACAAGGGGACGTGGGTGACCAGGGCCCAGACCCGACCCGCCCCTGAAAGACATTATGAGGGCAATTTGCGAGTTGAAAGGCACCCTGGAGCCGAAATTGGACTCTGTCACCGAAGAGGTGAATCTCCTGCGGGCTGACTTCCGCAAAATGTCCGACAAAGTGGCCACGGCGGAGGCGGACATTGGGGGTATTCAATCAAAAACGAAATGCCTTGAGGAGCAGGTGTTGACCCTCACGAAGAACCAGGCGGACATATACACCCGGCTCGAAGATCAGGAAGGGAGGGCCCGGCACAACAATATCTGTGTGGTGGGAGTGCCGGAAGGTATGGAGGGGCCAGCCGTGGACCTCTTTCTGGAGGACTTAATTCTGAACCAACTAAAACCGAAACGCCTCTCGCAGTTTTTCTCAATAGAGCAGGCCCACAGGGCGCTGGGGGATAAGCCCCAGCCGGGGGCCCCCTGCACCATTATTGCCCGTATCCTGAACTTCAGGGATCGAGATGCTATATTGCAGGCGGCGTGGATGCATGGAGACCTCAGGCATGAAAATGCGACGATCTGTTTTTTTCCGGACTTTACGCTGCATGTACAGCGCCAGCGACGCTCCTTTGATGGGGTGAAATGAGCCTTTGGGAACAGAGCGTGAAGTACATGATGCTCTTTCCGTCTCGACTCAGAATCCTTGACAATGGAAAGGCATACTTCTTCGACAAGCCGGAAGAGGCGAGCAACTGGTTGGAGGGCTGGCACACCGTGGGCCGCAAAGGAGGGCACAGACGATCTGCGACAGACCAGGGTGGTGAGGAGTCGGGCCAGGAGGCTGTGGGCTCACCCAGCGGCTAGAAGTGCTGACATTGGACAGATGAGTAGCTATTGAGGCACCCTTCCGTGGGCTGAGACTGAGATGCGGCTCTGGGTGGGGGTATGAGGTCTGTGGAGAGAGTGTGGAATATATGCTGCTACCCTGTCATTGGGGCCTGGACTTTTGACATATGTTGGTGTGATATAAGCACTGCATAATTTTTGGTTTGACCTGTTTAGTGAGATAGCGGCACCGCGGTGAGAAGTTTATATGAGTGGGCCTGGCAGGGCGTAGTTGTGGGGCTGAGTATCCCAGGCATATTTCTCTTCACGTTGGAGGCTGGACCACACCCCTCAATAATGGGTTTCTGGGTTTTTTATGGGCGGCAGGCACTCTACAAGTTTGGGTGGTGGGAGGTCGGGGACTCACCAAGCAGGGATGCAGGGAGGGGGGTGTTGGGATTGTTGTTTCTTTTGTTTACGGGGGGCAGACGCTCGAGAGCTACGAATCCATCAGCATTGGAGGGTTGTCACAGAGAGTATGGGAGTGGAGCAGGTGTGCCCCATTGCTAACAGCTTGAAACAACACCAACAGCTAACGTGAAGTTTTGGTCCTGGAATGTGAACGGGCTGGGCAATAAGATCAAGCGTACGTTAGTGATGCAATACCTTAAGAGGCATTCCCCTGACGTTGTTCTTATACAGGAATCGCATTTGAGGGGACGCAGATGTAAAGCACTAGACCGATTCAGCTATGAAATGGTAGCCCATTCTGGGTTTACGTCAGGGGCCTGGGGGGTGAGGATCCTAGTACGCAAAGCGCTACCCCTTGTGATCACAGACACTTGGACAGATACTGCTGGGTGCTCTGCCGCGGCGGCAGGCAAATGGTAGGGGCGCTTAAAAAAAAAAAAGAATTTACCATTACCAAGTATTCCAGACATTCACAGCAAAGCTGTCAGACTGAACGGTGCACTCTGCCGTACCAAACCTGACATCACACCAATTCTCAGCCAATGTCAAATTACCTTCAGGAAAATCTGCCTCACACAAATACACCTAATTGATGGCTCCAAGATTCATGTGCAACAAAATGTTACTACATTAAGCCCTTGGATGCTCCCTGTGCCAACTTGCCAAACATCTAATACACAATCATCCAACAAACTACAGTACCAACTGAGGCTGGTACTTTGCAGCTCAAGGTCTTCCGCTCTAACACATACTCCCTGAGAGCATCTGTACTGGGGATAACCTCCATCCTTCAGTGAAAGCAGTCAAAAACATATGTTTCGAAGGGAGTGCATATTCACTGCCTCATATCTGGAGGTAAATTGAAGCAATTCACTCTTCAGATTTGCACCACAGTATAGTCTTACGGTCGCATTAAAACAATAGAGTTCATGTAATGGACATACTGTCCAATTTTGGAGCACATTGACTAGATGTCAGACCTTTCCCCAGATCGTGAAGACCTATAAGGACCACCAGCACTGTGTGCACCCCCTACTCAAACGTTTGGAACTGCTATTAGTGATGCAAAGCAACCACAACCACCCCGATGGTAGCAGTCCTGCCATCACCGCCTAGCCTCCATAGGAGGTGTTATGAGGATTGGTACGGGTTACATTATAATGCAGTCGTTACCATAATCAGTGACTATGGGCCACATGCATCATTGTAAATTGTGGTTGCAAAGGCGCAAATTCACAGAATCTGCCCCTTTGCGACCGTAATTTTTGCATTTCAGGTGCATCATCCCAAATGCAAAAATCCCTATTTAAGTAATTGCTAAAATATATGCAATGCAACAACCCCAAAAATATTGTGATTTTGCAATTAAGAAACGCAAATTACCATCAATTCAAAGTTGATGGTAATTTGCGAGAACTTTGAAAAATGCACAAAAGTGCATTTTTCAAAGTTCTATGTTGCACACATACCTGTCATTGGGGCATGTGTGTGTGCAACATGTGTTGAAATTGCAATTTCAGGGGTGCACCAGGATGTCCTTTTGGCACCCTTGAAATTGCATGCGCAATTTGCGAGAACCTATTTGGTACTCGCAAATTGCGCATGCAATTCCCATTGATTCCTATGGGCCCATAGGAATGAATGGGAAGCAATTCCTTATTTATGACTCACAATTTGCGAGTCGCTAATAAGGAATGTGTAGGAATCACACTTTTTTTTGCGATTCCTACATGCATAAGCATTTGCGATTCCTAAATTGCGATTTCTTAAAAATCGCGATTTAGGAATCGCAAATGCACAGCTTGATGAATGTGGCGCAAAATGTGTTAATCCAAAGGTATTTATTCTGTCGAAGTATTATCACTTTTAATCCCTATCCTCAATTACATGTTAACAGTGGAAAAACTAGAAATCCCCGGTCCTACAGCTTCCAACGTTAATAACAGTGTCAGTGTCAAAGGCATCAGATTCAGGGGCACATTTATCAACACTCTGCACCAGTGCAAAGTCACAAAAAGTGAGATAAACCAACGCAAACGTACACACTTTTCAGCACAAAACATTATCTGCGCTGGAATATAGCATGTAAAGTAACACAAACAGAGCTGTGTGCTTCTTTGAACTAGTTTGCATCAAGGGTGAGTCCTACTGGTGGTATATGGGTGCTCCCACGCTACCACATATGTTCTTTATTGTAAACTAGCAATGGTAGACAAGGCCTTGCACCCAAAAATATCACCTCCTTGAGTCAAGCTTTAAGTTGGATAAATCTTTTAATTTCAAAGTTACAGACAGGCACTATTGCTTCCAACTGCACCAATTCCCAGTAGTGTCAATGAATATGTAAATATCGTCATACGAAGGCAATCTCTTTTGTGATTTCCTGGTAGCTGAAATACATACATTAAATTCAGGAGTCAAGATATTTTCATGATTTTTCAGTTCATGTATTCAATTTTCCAGGGATAAATCATCCTAATTGATCCATTCCAATTTTATGTAACATGAAAATCACAGAATCAAAAGGGAAGGGGGGGACCAGGAGCTGGTTGTGGTCCAATGTCCGTGCTCCACCAAAGACAATTAAATCAATGAGGACATTGTTCCATGTTGGCGGTGAGACAAAAAATGGCGATCACCTGCTCAACGAAAAAGGTTGGGAGGTGGGGGGGGGGGGGGGAAGAGAGAGAAAGAGTGTAGAGGGGGGAGGGAGGTAGAGGGGAGGTGAAAAGAGGCAGAGAGAAATTTCCCCAGTGTCAAGGATCCAATCCCGAAGGGGAGGACTCAGTGTAGCCTCTTGTTTGCCCTCACACACCCCGAAGGATGTCTTGCTTCATCATCGGGCTTGTTATTGCTCCTCGTCGGGCCGGCGCTGCAATGCCTGACGGTCCCCTGAAGGGTCTCTTTATCGGAGGTCTTTTAAAGAGAAAAGCCGTAAGGTGAGTGCGGGTGTGTGGGCTTAAAAAATGATGGTAGTGGATCCAGGAGAAAGGTGATTGCGTGCGTGCAGAGTGTGTTAATAAAAATGCCTAGGGGTCGCCAAAAAGATACTATTTTAATGATGTGGGGCCCCTGGCAGAGTAAAAAAGACCAATAGGTCACGGGGTCACTAGAAAGCGCAAGGTGCTAATGTGACTTATAAAAAGGTCGACATGTTTCTCGCCTAGATAGCCCAGGAGGGTCAGTGGCGATTCTTCAGGACCTAACTCAGTGGGGTGATGTGCACGGTGAGGACGGGGGTTCCAATGGTAGACAAGGTAACCTGCGTCCAAGAAAGGTAAAGAGAGGTACGGAACTGCGGGATACAGTGACCTATTCAGCAGATTTTGAGAGAGCGTACCAATGCTAGTGTTACCCTCG
This sequence comes from Triturus cristatus, assembly GCF_964204655.1. Classification (NCBI taxonomy): domain Eukaryota; kingdom Metazoa; phylum Chordata; class Amphibia; order Caudata; family Salamandridae; genus Triturus; species Triturus cristatus. The sequence goes on from NC_140595.1 coordinate 114,343,032, forward strand.
TCAATGTACGCGAGGGCTTCTTAGGTGTTGCCGTGGCTGCCTGCGCCCTATTTGGGTTGCGTCGGGGGCCGGCTCATTCAGCACCTACCCTCTGCCAGCGGCTGCCTGTAGATGTATCTTTTTGGCGACCCCTAGGCATTTTTATTAACACACTCTGCACGCACGCAATCACCTTTCTCCTGGATCCACTACCATCATTTTTTAAGCCCACACACCCGCACTCACCTTACGGCTTTTCTCTTTAAAAGACCTCCGATAAAGAGACCCTTCAGGGGACCGTCAGGCATTGCAGCGCCGGCCCGACGAGGAGCAATAACAAGCCCGATGATGAAGCAAGACATCCTTCGGGGTGTGTGAGGGCAAACAAGAGGCTACACTGAGTCCTCCCCTTCGGGATTGGATCCTTGACACTGGGGAAATTTCTCTCTGCCTCTTTTCACCTCCCCTCTACCTCCCTGCCCCCTGCCCCCTCTACACTCTTTCTCTCTCTTCCCCCCCCCTCCCACCTCCCAACCTTTTTCGTTGAGCAGGTGATCGCCATTTTTTGTCTCACCGCCAACATGGAACAATGTCCTCATTGATAAACATGAAAATCACACCCAACACGGGTTCCTCAGGCCTTGTAACTGTTCATATTCATAGCACCAGTCAAAATTACCATATAGCTGAGATTATAGGCAATTCACTCACAATTTATTGAACTCTCCATCCAATCTGGTAGATCCGACAGCATGCAACAGTCACATTTGAATGCGGAGTCAAAAGAATAACTGGTCAGACTCAGAGTCTAGGAAGTAACTACATACAGAAGTTGCAATATTTCGTCATCTTGATAGTTTGATGCAGCACTGATCAGTTTGGATTAAGATCAATGCCTAACGTTTATAACTTGGTAAGAGTAGGCATTAAATATCCAATAGAAAAAGCAGACAAAGGAACTTGCATCTTGTTGAGCAAGACCAGAATAAAAATGGGTCTTACAGGAGTGGTGGAAAGCGGAGCTCATGTTACAAAGCAAAAAGATATGGTAAACAAGACAGCCTGCAGTGCCCTATTTTATCCATCACTGTGCCTCAAGCCACAGAACTGCATACGCAGCACGAGATCCACGCAGAATTCACTCAATACTACGAAGGTCCTTACATGGCGGTGGCAGGATTTGCCGACTCCGCCGTTGAGGGTTTCTTATTAGGCGTGGACCGGCCACGGGTCCTATATGACTTGCAGCTGGAACTTTACACATCAATTACACCCTTTGAAATCCGTGAAACAATTCGGTCGCTGGTGTTGGGAAGAACTTTAGGCCCCGGCGGGCTCCCCCAGGAGTTTTATCAAATGTATACCACGCTGCTGGCCCCCACCTTCAAACCTTGTATGATGAAGCACTCTCATGCTCCTGCCTCCCGCAGTTCCTTCGAGAGCATTGATTGTCTCCATTTCTAAGCCATGGCTCGACCCATCCCACCTCAGTTCCTACAGACACTTGGCGATGCTCAAAGCAGACAATAAAGTCCTTGGAAAATCCTGGCAGACAGGCTGGCATCAGTGATTTCGCAGTTGGTGCAAAAAGAGCAGAATGGCTTTGTCCGGGGCTGCAGCACGTCTGTGGTGTCTTCCGACACCGATGGGGAGCTCAGCCTGGGTAGGAGAGGCCTCGTGGGCAAAGAAGTACGAGGAGCCAGTGGGGTGTATTTTACTCGGTTCGCCGCCGGCGCCTAACTGGCGTACGTGCGTGCGTCCCGTTATTTTATTGCTCACCATCACGTGATCGGACGCGTACGCCCAAGCGTATCGCGTCACGATTCACGATATTACATTCCTCCCCAACAACACAAAAAACAAAACATTTTATTTCCATTCTACTTTAACCCCATAGATCTCCGCACTCCCCATTTTCTATTCAGGCCCAGGATACATAATTAAATTAGAACAGTCTTGCGTGAAATAGTCCTTCAGGCGGCAGGATGGCTCGGGATTACTTCGGAGATGGTACCTTGGTGCCTCCACATGTGGAGCGCTCTCTGGATTTCTTCTCAGGTCACCACTAGGCTCGCCATTGCTTTAACTACAGATTTCCGAATGTCCGCCCAGGCTGGGCCTTTCCGATGGCTGGTGAACTTGGGGAACTTCTGTAGCCTCCGGCTGTAGTGGGGCCGGCCCCTGCGCTGCACCGGTGGGGGCATTTCCATCCATGGATCTCTCCACACCTTCTGGATTGCTACTGGGAGCAGCCCGCTCCCGACAGTCGACAGGGGATGGGGAAATATACTTTTTGAAAATGGAAACATTCCTGGTGATCCTTTCCCCTCTCTGGGCGGCAGTGACGCAGGTTCCCCGGACGGTCTCCACTGTCCACGGCTCATTTTCGAACCTCAGTCGAAACTTGCTTCCGAGGGTCTGGTTCTTTATGAGCACCCTGTCTCCTGGACGAATGTTCGGGGTTGCGGCTCTTCGCCGGGTGTCAGTACGTGCAAGTGCACTGCGTCTCCGGGCATCAATGGCGCTGTCCTCTGGGGTGTCAGGTTGCCACTCCGGGTGGTGAAGTATGGTATCCATAACTACTCTTCCCATTAGCAGATGCGCTGGAGCGACCCCCGTGGTGGTGTGGGGTGTCTGGCGATAGCTCCGGAGAAACGTGAAAATGGCCAGTTCCACGGACTGAGACTTGTCGTGCGCTATGCGTATGACCTTGTTAAGGGTTCTCATGAACCTTTCGGCTTCCCCGTTGGCTTGCGGCCATCGGGGCGTTACTCGCCTGTGACGGATCCCTAGACTTTGTAGATATGCGGCAAAGTCCTGACTCTGGAAGGGTGACCCATTGTCGGTCCGAATCTCCTTCACTAGCCCATGAGTGGCCATGATTTTCTCAAACTTGGGGATGACCTCGCTTGCACTCAGGGCCGACAGGATTTCCACTTCCGGGTACTTCGAGTGGTCGTCGATTGCCACGAGGGTGTGGCGCCCATCAGGCAGGCTGCCAAAGTCCACACTAATTTGGGACCATGGAACTCTCGGCCGCGGCTCCATGATGATGGGTGCGGGGCGCGGCGCTTCCCCCGTGACCTGACACGAATGGCACGCTCGAACAGTGGTCTCCACGAGATCATCCATCAGGGGAAACCAGACTTTTGAGCGAAGTCTGGACTTGGTTTTGACAATACCTTGATGTCCCACATGGGCTAGATCTACCATCTGCTGGGTGAGTGATGTCGGGATCACTAGCCTATGCCCCCTCAGGAGACATCCGCTTGTATCCTTGGTAAGTTCATCCCGGACATGGTAGAGGCTGTCCATGATTTGCTGCGCCGTCTCTGTCAAACCTTTCCACTCCTCCCGGGCTCGGTGCCAGTTGTTCTGTTGGACGGCCCTCTTGGCCCGCTGCAGGCACTCGTCTTGGCTGGTGGCTTGCTCAATGCTGACCATGGAGAGGGGTATGGGACACGAGCGCGCAGTAACTCACCGTACATATTCCTCGGTCTTGGCGGCCTCTTCCATCTCTTGGGGAGTGGCTTTCCGAGGGTGGCGCGATAGATAATCTGCAGGATTCCGGGATCCTGGTTGGTACTCTATCTTGCAGTTGTAGTTTTGCAACTGCAGCATCCACTTTTCAATTCGTGGTGGAGGTTTCGTTGAAGTTCCGGAGAACAGTGATACTAGCGGCTTGTGGTCGGTGGCAACCACGAATGGCTTTCCGTACACGTACAGGTGGAAATGCCGACAGCCCCAGTGAATGGCGATGGCTTCCTTCTCTATTTGTGAGTACCTTTGCTCGGTCTCAGTTAACGATCTACTCGCGAAGGCTACGGGGCTCCACTCGTCTTGGGGTGTGTTTCTTTGCAAAAGAACGGCGCCCAGTCCAACTGGACCAGCATCCACAGCAATGAGCGTTAATTTTGCGGGGTCAAAGAATGCGAGTGTCGTGGCCTCTGACAATGACTTCTTGACCATTTCAAAGGCTTGAGCCTGCTCGCTTCCCCATGTCCACGGTGTGGAGTCTTTGGTCAGTTCTCTCAAGGGGGCTGTCAGGTTGGCCAAGTCCTGGATGAATCTCCCACAGTAGTTGACCATCCCTAGAAAGCTTCGAACCTCCGTGACATTGGTGGGAGCGGTGGCATCCTTGATATCCCTCACCTTCTCGGGATCTGGGTTCACCCCTTCTGCGGAAAACGTGTACCCGAAGAATTGCAGCCTCTCACACAGGAACTCGCACTTCTCTCGATGTAGTGTCAGGCCAGCTTCCTGGATCCGGCGCAATACTTGGAGCAGACGCTCATTGTGTTCTTGGACTGTCTTCGCATGAACCATAATGTCGTCACTGACATTGATCGCCCCTGGAATTCCGGCTATGAGTTCTTGTATCACGTTCTGGAACACCTCGGCGGCGCTTGACACTCCGAAGCTCAGTCGAGTATACCGCCTGAGCCCCATGTGGGTGGAGAACGTCGTGATGTTTCGGGAGGCTTCGTCCAAGACTAGTTGATGGTACCCTGACCGGAGGTCCAGTTTCGAAAACCACCAAGCACCAGCCATCTCCCCGATCAGGTCGTCAATAGTGGGTGTGATGTGTCGCTCCCTCTTGATTGCGACGTTGGGGAGTCGCATGTCGACGCATATCCGGACTGCGCCGGGCTGCTTGGGTTTCCTGGCAACCACGATGGGGGACACCCACGGCGTGGGCCCTGACACCTTCTCGATTATTCCAGCCGCTTCGAGTTTCTTGAGCTCTTCCTCCACCAGCGGCCGTAGGTGGAACGCTATTCGCCGGTGTCGGAGAGCAACCGGTTGGACTGTCGGTTCTATGTGGAGGTGAATTTCCTTCCCTCGAAACTTGCCAATCCCATGGAACACCTCTTCGAACTCACTCAGCAGAGTTTGCATGGACTCGTAGTGCACCCCGAATGCAAAGGTCACTACTCCCAACTCTTCTGCCACTCGGCATCCCATAAGCATGCCCTGGCCGTCCTCAGTGACGTAGATGTTGGTGGTGACAGACTGAGTTCCATGTGATATGACTGTCCGGAACCGTCCCCGCACTCTCAGTGGCGTTTCTTGGCCATACGCAAACACGGTTATTGTGGACGGGCGCAGGGCCGGCTTCGGGCTCATCGTGCTGTACAACGCAGCGGCCATGATGTTGATGCTGGCTCCCGTATCCACCACTGCCGTCATGTCTTGCGCCCCTACTCGGACGTTGCACTGTGGCAGCCGCCTTGCCTTGCGCGTGGTGGTGCCTATCATGTGAATTCGGTGCACCACCCTCTCCTCTTCTTCGTCATCATCCATGTCGCTAGCTGCCGACTCTCCCTCTTTGACCGCGTTCACCGCCGGGCGGGGCTTGCGGTACCACTTCTTTGACCGACACACCTTTTCGAAGTGATTGAAACGCCCACACCCGGAGCATTTCTTCCCTCTCGCCGGACACTCTGTTGCGGCAGTATGTGGCGGTCCCCCGCAGTAGCTGCACGACTTTGGCTGCTCTGTGGCAGTGGATCTTGCCCCTTTTTTTGTCCCATTTCTGCTTAGGCCTGGCCGATACCGCATTAACTGGTTCCACTTTCACTGGCGCTTGAAGCGCCGCCTCCATGTGCGCTGCCCGCGCCTTCTACAGCTCTTTGGTGCGACCCATTGTCAATATTCCCGCCAGCGGCTTGCCTGATTCCTCCAGTATCCGCTCTCTCAGTTTGGGTGACGCGCATCCCTGGATAATTTGGCCTCTGATTTCTTCGGTTTCGTCTCTGAAACCACACGTGGCCGCTAGATTCTTGAGGCGGGCATGGAACCTATCCAGCGACTCTTCCGGCAGCTGGCGCGCTTGTCAAAATATGAATCGCTCGTAGTCGCGGTTAGCCATGGGTTCGAAGTGTTCATTCAGGGCAGCTATTAGGGTCCCGTGCGTTTTGGGCGTGGCTTCCGCAAGCGTCTTGACGATGTTGTGAATGTCTTTCCCTCCTAGGTGAATGATCATGGCACGTTTTTGCTCTCGGTGGACTTTAGTGGCCTCAAAGAATATTCGTAGCCTGTCTTCCCAGTCTTTCCATCTGGCCGCCACTGCGGACGGTGACCCCTCCACTGTGAATGGTTCAATTGGGGGTATATTTGTCATGGCTAGCGCGTGTTTGCTCCTGCCAGGCGAGACTTGTGAAGAACCAGGGTGTCCTGTCCTTCTGCGCGCGTGTTGCTCTTGCCGGGCGAGACCTGCCACTCACTGGGGTAGCTCTTCCTTCTTTCTCCACCCCCTTTGTCCACCAGTGTGCTCCACCTGGCTGCCTACAGCAACGGGCTTCAGGGTGTGTACCCCACGCGTGAGCAGGTGAATTCCCACTTCCTTGGGGCCTCTAGCACTCCCCCACAGGTACTCACAGTTGGCTGGGCCGGGCTGCTGCTGTGTGAATGGCTCCCCACGTGCTCTCTCCGGTGCTCTGCAGGGCCTGCGCGAGGCACAGGTGTCAGATTTCCCCCTGGGGCTTCAGAGCGCAGTGTTCAGTCACCTCCAGTGACCTGGGCCACACGCTTGACACCACAACCCCCAGTAGCGCCTCCCTCCGGAGCTCCAAAACCGCCACCGGATACCAATAAAGGTCAAGGCCAGAGCGCGCAGGGGTACGCGCGCTGCAGAGGACAAACCTCACGCAGCCGCCACACCCGCGCCGAATACACAAACGAGGGCACGCCCACCCTCGTCGCCAGCTTTGTGGTGTCTTCCGACACCGATGGGGAGCTCAGCCTGGGTAGGAGAGGCCTCGTGGGCAAAGAAGTACCAGGAGACAGTGGGGTGTATTTTACTCGGTTCGCCGCCGGCACCTAACTGGCGTACGTGCGTGCGTCCCGTTATTTTATTGCTCACCATCACGTGATCGGACGCGTACGCCCAAGCGTATCGCGTCACGATTCACGATATTACACACGTCACTGAATCTCTACTGCTTCTTCCGGGTTCTGAAGCAGGTGCTACCCTGCTGGCCACAGTCCGGCTGCATGGTATTGGATCTGGAGAAAGCCTTCAGCTCCTTGGAGTGGGGCTACCTCTTGACTGTGCTATTCAAATTTGGCCTGTGTCCTCGCATACTGGGGCTTATCAAGCTCCTATATACCGCAACACTGGCACAAGTCAAGACAGGTAGTTATGACTCCAAGCCTATATTCATAGGCCGTGGCACCTGCCAGGGCTGCCCCCTCTTGCCCTTTCTTTTCATTTTAGCTATGGATTCCCTAGTGCATAAACTGAGGACCCAGGAACGAGACTGGGGTTCCCGCTGAGAGACAGCATGCACGCTGTCTTGCTTTATGCCGATTACATGCTTCTTTACGTGCGTGATATCACTGAGTCCTTGCTTGCAATTGAGTGCCTGCTCACCTCCTTTGCTGCTGTCTCTGGTCTGTGCGTCAACTGGGGCAACTCTTCCCTTTTCCCTTTGTCGTCTGGGACAGAGGATCCTGCCCTCTGGCTAGGCAAGGAAATAGTGCAGTGCAACCAGACACAATCCGCTACCGTCGTTATCAGGATCTTTCATGAAGTAGTGCTGCTGGAGGATGGAAACTTTCACCGGGTCGTGTCCTTCCTTTGTGGGAACATATCATTCTGGATGACTTTGCCCCTGTAGGTAGCAGGACGCATTGCTCGGATGATGATGCTGCTGTGCTTGCTTCGTCAATGCCCCAATTTATTGACAGAAATCCACTTTGTTACACTTGAGCGCCTGCTTGGTGACTTTATCTGGCATGGCAACCCCCGCTGAGAAGCTCTATCGAAACTGTGCCTGTCGACTGATAGGAGTGGTCTGGGAGCTCCCAACTTTGAACACTACTACCTTGCTGCTCAGTTGCAGTGGGTGGCTCAGTAGTTTGCTGAGCGTGATCTGGATGACATGGTGACACTGACGTGTCCTTCGTGGACATTGCAGTGCTTGCTACACCTCTTTCACCCCCTGATCCATGCCCCCCATCTTGCCTATGTGTCTCCTGTCTCTGGAGCTGCGCTGCTTCTGCTGTTGCCTATGTCTTATGCCCCTTTTCTCCCACTGCTCGGTACACCAAGAGGACGAGCGCACCTCACAACAGTGGCTATTGCCCAATGGCCTCCATACGCTGGACGACCTCTTCTCTAATGCTACACTCATCCTGTTCGCAGACCTAAGTGACCAAACCGGTCTCTGTCTTGGCCAGGTACTCATTGACAACTCGAATATAGATGCAATACGAGCTCACTGGGTTCACTACAGCCTGAACCGAGCGCACATCAGGTACTTTAAAACCTACACTTACTGGGCACGGGGTGCCACCTGGTCACATGGTTCACCAATACACTATGCAAGAACACCTGCCTGTCTCTACGGATGCTTTGCGACTGCTGACGTGAGGACCTGGGTAGGGAGTGCCGTGATGAGGAGTGGGCCACAATCCTAGCCTAATCTGTTGCTGTTTCTCGGAACGCGCGGTTCAAATTAATATAGTTTTATATCCTGCATAAGGTGGAGCTCACCCCTGCGAAGATCAACCGGTTCTTCCACCATACGGAAGCTTCCTGCTCCTGTTGATAGTGCGAGGATGCGGACTTCATCCAGATGTTTTGGTCATGTCCCTGGCTGGCTAAATACTGACCGTCTGTTGCTGCCCGCCTCTCCCGCACCACTAGAGTCCCGTTGGTGTGTGCCTGGGGTGTATGCACTCTTGGCCTGTTTAAGCGTACTAAGAAAAGTAGGGCAGTTGCCAAGCTCCTTGACCTCGCACTTCTCTTGGCTAAGCGGGAGATCACATGGACCTGGCAGTCAAAGCCCCCTCTCGGCCACTTGCCTGGGCCCGATCGGTGGAGGTGTGGGCGACAGCAGAGGAAACTGCCTTGCAGTCGGAGGAACTGTGGGGTCTCTAGAAGTATCCCATTTTGCATCAGTGGGATGCACTGCTCGAAGCGTTCAAATCAGGTGCTGATGCTCCTAATCCTATCTCTCTGACCAGCCGCTTGCCAGCCGCTTGCCCCCCTGGTCACGGAGCCTTCTAATAAGACCAGCACTTTTGACCTATTATCTGCCACAGATGCTCCACCTGTTGCTCTGCTTGACCACCTGTTGCTGTAGACCTGATCCATCGCCTTCTCCCTCCCCCCCTTCTTTCGTCTTCCTCCCCCTGGTTCTGTCACTTGCCTGCAATACAGGTGTTCAACTTGTATGGTTTTCTCCTTCAGTGACAATGGACGTCCATGTGTGTGTGTGTGTGTGTGTGTGTCTGGGTGTGTGTGGTGAGGGGCTGAACACACTGTTGATATTGAAGCAGTAAAAAAAATCTCGATAAAAACAATTAAAACGAGGCAAAAAGATCTGGTAGAAACAGGATGTCATGTATAGGTCAGAAGAGGGCCAGATCCATGACAGATTTTCAGGATATCCACATATGATAAATGTACAATGAATCTAAACTGAACTAATTTACAAAGCTGGTGGTTCCCCTGAAAATGCAGCATGGGTTTTGTCCTCCTGGAGTTACAATGAGGGGGTTCTGAAATGCGAGAAAAAGAAAGAGCAGGTGGGTCTTGTGGCAAAGCGAAGTTGCACATTACAGAAAGGTTTGTTAGATACTTCTAAAGCGAACTATGCTGCAAGAAGGGTGCTTTACTACAGCATGCTTCTTGGAAGAGTAGAAGTACCTCAATAAGGAGATGGGCAGGTGGTCTTGGTCAGGTTTGATGGAAGAGTCATGGCTTCAGGAACTTCCTGCTTTAAGATGCTCACTACTACTTCCTGGGTAATCCAGCATAAATCCAGAAGGGGCGGATTCTTGGCAGATTATTGTCCAGCCATTGGCTATGTTAATAAATTACAATGGATGTATATGCATGTTGTTATTCTGAAAATCTGGCTCTCCTTGAGTATACAGGGCCTTTGTTGGGTCCTTCTGATCTAGGTGTTTGAAAATAGGCCATTGCATTCAGTAATTTCTCCTGCAGCCACATGGAGATTCTCTGGTGGGCGTACTTTATTTCCAGAACAGAGTTTTACACTGCAATTTGGTGAACTGTGCATGGATTACATATTTTACATTTAGTCATACAGGGTGTGTCATCCAAATAATTGCTGAAGGACACGCAGTGATATAAACTGAATCCACAGCATGGGGCTTTCAAATTTTACACTGAGGGTCAATGCTACATCCCAGTACCAATTAAGCTACAAGCGCCACGTTAAATGAAAAAGCTTAGCTAAGGTAAGATTGTTCCACATCTGTGTGCTTTATTTATTTATTCATTTTCTTTATTTATACTGCTCTCTTTTGACGGTGATGGAGTTCGGACACTTTAACCTGTGTTTATTACACTGCGATTCCATTCAATGTTTCTTGTGATATGTACATCAATGTAACAATATGTAATGAAACACTCAATATATGATATGAAACACAGTATGCGTCAGAGTTATGCTTAATATAAGTGTAACTGTGTAGATGTCTTCCAATCAGAAAAACAACTAACCCATGTCTCCTGAAGAAAGTTATAATTTATGAAGGTAGAGGGCATTTGTATAAGTAAACTGAATCATAGACAACCATGCACCTTCAACGTAAGTCGAGTCAGGTCGTAGAATCTCGAATACTCAATTCTATCAGTTCCATGCTTGAGTAACTTTTATGATCCAGGTTTCTGTTTCGCATTGGTCCACACCTCTCACATGAAGGTTCTGAACCACTGGAGTAAAAGTACATATGGTCTTGTGGTTAAATTGTGAGCTGTGGAATGAGGATCGTCGAGTTCAAATTGATTTAGATCTTGGCAGATGTCCCGTTTGCCATATTACAAGTACATTATATCCTATGGCACTTGTATTGCGGCGGACGGGATATCCATCATGTTTGTGACAGAGTATTCCAACCACCAAGATCTGAATCCGGCCCTAAGTTTTCCGATTTCAGTGCATTGGGTAAACTTGGGCAAATTGTTTTAGCTCCAGGTGACTCCGATTAACACAAACTGAGGTTCAGTGCAGCATTTTAGGCAAAAAGAAGCACTCAAAATATGTTTAAAAAACAGCACCGTATGAAAAAATGAACATGGATCACTTAGCAGAGATATGTGTAGAGGGGTAATTACCTGTATACAAAGATAGAGGAGATGATGATTCCCAGAAGGAAGAGGCTGACCACGATCGACATGATCTCCAAAACAGTAAGGCTGACTGCAAGACACAAGGCAGGAGATAAGTGAGCAGCAGGCAACATCAACAGAGTCCCTTTCCATTGGCAAGTAGTCTGTAACAAACATGTTATTTACCTTCTATAATGCCCTATCTGGGAGAGGCTCTATCTAGCCGCAGATTCCTCACCTTAAAATTATCGCCAAAATTATTTGTTGAGCAGTACTGCTGTGCACTGGTAGGTAGCATTGTTTTGCTCCACATGGCGTTGTCTGTGCAGGAAGTGAAGTGCGCGGTGCCTATATAGGTGCCACAGAGCGCACTGGCGTCAGTTACTTTGCGCAACTTTCCACGCCAGAGGCGCGAAGCAACAAAGAACACTGACCACTAGTGTGGAATGGGGAACAACCTTTACAACGCAACTATTACAACGCACTACACTTACAACGCAATTTTTACAACGCAACATCCACTACAACGCATTCCATTACATCGCATGACACTACAACGCATTTTTAAAAACTACCTTTACAACGCATTCCATTACATCGCATACTACCTTTACAACGCATACCATTACAACGCATAATATTACATTAAAACCCCTACACTATCCAACACTTACCCTACTGTTGCACCCCCTGGAGTTAGAATAGTAATTTTTACCCCTATACTATCCAATACTTACATTAAATGCAATGTAATATTATGCGTTGTAATGGTATGCGTTGTAAAGGTAGTATGCGATGTAATGGAATGCGTTGTAAAGGTAGTTTTTAAAAATGCGTTGTAGTGTCATGCGATGTAATGGAATGCGTTGTAGTGGATGTTGCGTTGTAAAAAATGCGTTGTAAGTGCATGCGTTGTAAAAGTGTGCGTTGTAACGACATACATCCGTGTGGAATACTAGTGCCCTGAAAGAGTAAAGCCTTGTCCCTAGAAATCCATTCAAAGAGTGGAGAGGATGGGTGTGTTGGTAAGGAATCTGTGGCTAGATAACGATTCTACCAGATAAGGCATTGCCGAAGGTAAGTAACTTGTTCATCTGATAGAGACTTCTTCCCGCAAATTCCTTACATTAGAATAGATATGCAAGCAATACTTCCCCGGAGGTGGGTCTGCGGACCAATTTTACACGACAAAGTCCTGCAAGACTGAATGGGCAAAGATCCCATCCCTACGGACCTGGCTGTCCAGACTGCAGTGCTTGCTAAATGTTTGCAAGGAAGCCCATATTGCCACCTGGCAGATGTTCAGGACCGGAACTCTGCATACTAAGGCAGTGGTTGCAGCTTTAGCTCTGGTGGAATGAGCACACAAACCCTCGGTGGTTGCATTTTTGCCAATGCATAGCTGATATTTATACAGGCGTGATCAATAGAGAGATGGTCCGCTTCTGCACGGCCTGCCCTTTTTTCACTTCTAAGTATCCCACGAAGAGTTGGTTGTCAACCCGGAACTCTCATGTGTGGTCAAGGTAGAACAACAACACTCTTTTTGGGTCCAGAATGTGAAGTTGCTCCTCTTCCTTGGAGGGATGAGGCGGAGCGTAAAAAGTAGGCAGAGCGATAGAATGGCCAGCGTGAAATGAAGTGACCACTTTCGGAAAGAAGGAAGTCCTCCTATGAAGCACCAGTTTGCCTGGGTAGATGTTCATTTAAGGAAACTTGGATGACAAGGCCTGAAGCTCACTGACCCTCCTGGCAGATGTTATTGCCACCAGGAAGGCCGCCTTGATTGTAAGGAGCCCGAGTGGACAGTTGTGCAAGGGGTCAAATGGAGAGCCCATCAAAAACATCAGGACAAATTAAGGTCCCACTGAGGCATAATGAATGGAAAAGGAGGAAACATATGTTGCAAACCTTTCAAGAACATATACAGTAGGAGATTGGAAGTGGGAAAGTTGGTCAGGCAACTTCAGAAAAGCAGATAAAGTAGAAAGGTGTCACCCTAACAGTGCCCATAGCAGAGCCCTGCTGGGCAAGGGAAAGAACAAACAATAGAACCTGAGAAAGGGGAGCAGAAAGAGGGTCAACTTGTTTCTCTGCACACCATGCAGCAAACCTGCCCCAACGGAAGGCGTATACTGTTTTGGTGGAGGGACGCCTGGCTGCCAGAATAACATTGCAGACTTTGGGTGGAAGGTCAAAAGCTGTCAACTGTTGCCGCTCAATCTCCACGCAAGAAAGCGGAGTGTTGACAGGTTCGGGCGGAGAACCCTCCCCTGCTGCTGTGACAGAAGATCCTTCCAAAGGCGCAGCCTGATCGGTGGACCAATGGCCATGCTCAACAGCTCAGAATACCAGACTCTGGGCCGGACTGGGAACCCAAACCAGCCCTGGCAATATTCTCAGACCAGCCCCTGAAGAAGAATTACCTGACCCCCAGAAGCTGGAAATGCTTGTGGGTGGCTTTTGTTACTGGGGCTGATATTGCAGCTCCACTGCAAAAGAGCCTCCAATAACAAAACTGACCCCCACCACTACAAAACCGCCTTCCAGCCTCCCTGGGAAACAGTCAGTCCGGCCCTGACCTGACTCTCCGTGCCCAGTCTGGAGCCACAATGATGACTTAGGCCCGGTCGTACCTGATCTTCTTGAGAAAGCTGGGCAGGAGTGGTAAGGGCAGAAAAGCGTACAGGAGGCCTGAGCTCCACTCGAGACAAAAAGCGTCTCCAAGCGAGAGCCACCTTGGAAACGCCAGCTTGCAGAACTGCTGACATTGTGCATTCTCATCAGTGGCGAACAGATCTAACCAAGGCTCTACCCACTGCTGAAAGAGACATTGCACCACCTCCGAATGGAGACACCATTTGTGATCAGCTACGAATCTGTGGCTAAGTTCGTGCTTCCTAGCGTTCAAAGCACACGCCAGATGTTGAACCACCACAAATGTGCCCTGCTGTTCCAGCTATGGCCTCTTGACCCATCCCTGTTTGTTACACTACCACATGCCGATGGGGTTGTCTATAAACACCTGTACCAGGCTCCCCTTGATGGAGGGTAGAAAAGCTTTCAATCCCAGCCTTATCGCTCGGAGCACCAACCGATTGATGTGGAGTCCGGATTCCACTGGAGACCAGTGGCCTCTGATCTCCACCTCTCCAAGATGGCTTCCCCATCCCAGGAGTGAAGCATCTGTCACTGCCTTTAGATCTAGTTGGGGAACAGTGAGGGGTCTTTCGCTGACCCAATCGCGGTTCATTAAAAACCACTGCAGATCTTTTGCAGGTCCCGACGAAATCTGGACCATGTCGGTGATATTCCCCTGATGCTGCACCCACTGGAACTTCAGGTCCCGCTGCAGAGCCTGCATATGCCAGTGGGCAAGTGTCACAAGCAGGATGCAGGAGGCAGCGAAATCCAGGATAGAGGCTTTAACATCAGTATCATAGCCTGACTTTCCTGGACTTGCCCTTCAGGATAGGCCCGAAACTGTGCCGTGTCCAGAACAGCTCCGATGGAACGGAGAGTCTGAGAGGAAGTCAGGTGTGACTTTGGCAAGTTGATAGTGAACTTCAGCAAATGCAGGAGCTTCACCGAAGTCCAGGGGTGGGAGGTGAGAGGAGACAGCCTGGGGCCAGCCTTCAACAGCCAATTGTCAAGATAGGGGAAGACTGGCACTCCTGATATTGGCAGATGAGCTGCAACCACCACCATCATCTTGGTGAACACCCGAAGGGCGCTGGTAAGGCCAAATGGGCACACAGTACACTGAAAGTGCTCGTGGCCCACTGTGAATTGAAGGTACCATCTGGGGGCAGACAGGAAAGGGTGTGGAAATATGCACCCTGCAAGTCTGACGCTACCATCCAGTCTCCCAGGTCCAGGGCAGACAGGACCTGAGCGAAAGTGGGCATTCTGAACTTCTTCTCGAGAAAGAAATTGAGAGAGCGCAGGTTGAGGATAGGACGAAGATCTCCATCCTTCTTGGGGACCAGAAAGTAGTGGGAATATCAACCACAGCCTACTTCTGGCGCTGGCACTCTCTCTATGGCTCCCTTAGCCAAGAGAGTTGGAGGAGAAGGAATAGGTGGTCCTCTGTCATCCTGCCGTAAGTAGGTGGCATGAGTGGTAGTCTCACAGGGGAGGGAGTAGCCCCTATAGATGATCTGCAAAACCCACCAGTCTGATGTTATAGACCACCAGTGTGGCAGGTGATGGCAGATCCTACCCCCCACTGGGTGCCCATGTTGGTAAGAGGGCAGACTTGAAGGGTTGGGAAGCGGGGGCTGCTGGGGAAGTAGTGGACTGACCCGACCTCTGGCTGCATGACCCACGGTGTCTGTAGGAACTGCATTCTTGGCAACGAAGAGGCTGGAAAGCTTTTGCGCCATGGTGGATGGGCAGGTATAGAAGTGGCTGAAGTCCCTTCCATGACCACAAAAGAAGAGAAAAGCAGATTAGGATTGACGAGGGGCCATGGAAAGGCTTAAGGACCTGACTGTAGCCCTGCTGTCCTTAAAACACTCCAGCGCTGAATCCACCTTGTCGCCTATCCAGATCCATCAGTGGATCCTTGGGGCCCAGCTGGCACCTGACCAGTTGTGAATCCAGTAGGGGCCCCTCCCAAACCCGCAGGGCCCGAAGGCACACCAGAAGGACCGTGCCACCCAAATATAAGGTGCATAGCCTCATAAAATTCTTCAAAGGGGGCAGGGGTTGCTTTGGCTCCCGGAAACTCAGGGAGTTGCAGAGTCAGCCCAGGCGCTGGCTCATCCACGGAGCCAGGCCTTGAGTGATGCTCCCTCATCTCGTCAGTCAACAGACAAGGTGACATCGAAGCACGTTTCAACATCTTCTTGTGGTAGGACTTAACCGAGTGACCCAACAACTTTGAGTGAGATGCGGATCTCGAACTCCGCGACCGCTCCTGGGACATTCCTGTGGACCAGGATCTGGATCATCATGGTGTCGCACATCAAGTCATTAGGAGCTTGAGGGATCGCTCCCTCAAGGCCTTCAGGTGTATGATGCGGCAATTGGAGCAGGCCTTAGGGTCGTGGTTGTGCTCGAGGCACCAGAGGCACACAAGATGCGGGTCCATCATCAACATCGACCAGTGACAGGTGCAGCAGGGCTTGAAGTTAGCCTTCTTAATGACATCCCTGCCACATCAGGAGGAAAAAACCTTACAACACTTCAACAAAATGTTGAAAAAAGTGAGTCAAAATTGACTACGCTGTATCTCTTTCCAGATCTGCACGGACTGGCACGGAAAGAAAATATCTAACATCAGCGCGCATAGGCACCACCCATTTCACTTCCAGTGCGGATGACGCTGACGATGCCACAGGAAGCCGAACAACAACACTTACTGGTGCGCAAGAGTACTACTCAAAAAATATATTTCAGATTTTACAGATCCAGTAGTAGTAGTCACTCTCCATCACTTCCAGATGAACTCTTGAAATATTTAGGGCCAGATGTACTAAGATAGGATTTTCCAAAAGTGGTCGTAATTTGAGCACCGACTTTTTGCGAATCCTATGGTATATTGCAAACCAAATTATGTACTAATAGGTCATTTCACAAAATACCGAATCCCTGTCAGTCGCAATTGGACCAACTACATGAATTTTAACGAGATGAGTCTTAAATTGCAACCCACTACGATTCACTGCCATCACAGGGATGCTGGCCCACTTAGATCAGCACACTACCATGTCAGTTATTGCTTTAAATGAAGCACTCATTTTTTTTCTAATGCAGCATGTTTCCGTAAAAGAAAACAGGATGTATTTAAATAAATAAAAAGTTTTCAAAACAATTTTTAAGAGTATGCAGTAATTCCGCGGACCACTACCTTCTCCAAAAACATGTTTTTGTACCATTCACAAAGGGATCTCTAAGGGGCCCCTACCTGTTTGCAAACAGATTACTACTGCTTTTCAGTAGCCAGTAAAATATTAATGTTTTGTGACCGGATTTTGGTCACAAAACATTAATATGTTCCATAAGGAATTGCTATTTGGAAAGGACGCCCTAAACAAACCCCTCCCAAATAGCGATTTCCAACGGTATCCTAAACCCATCTAAAGATTTGGTAACATGTTACTGAATCACTAAAAGGGATTACTGCTTTTGCAAAACACATTTTTTTGTCACAAATCCTTCAAATTACCATATTGTAGGGTTTTCAAACCAGAAGATGTATTTGTACATCTGGATCTTAATTTGACTGTACGGAATATGCCTGAGGGTCACTCACTCATCCTTCCAGGGGATTATATCACTTTTAATTTTTGTAATACATATGTTAATCCATTGGGGTCTCTCTGAACTAAACAGAAGATTATTAATACCCAACTGCAAGATACTCATTTGGTTCAAACACAGACCCCTTGAATATATGCATTAGTCCACCGTGCCATCTACCGTGGCTACCAGTAGTAAGTGTAAGCTGTGGTCTGCTCCCCATGGATGTATTCTATAGAAGACTTCTCAATGGGTCTCGGCAATCAACTAATGTACACTGCATGTACTCTATATCCTACACTTCTTCTTATCATTACACGCCTCAACATCATCTCCTAAAAAAAAGATGAGCACTAATCTGATCACGTATGCACAAATCCAAAATATTTCCTACATAGGCTACATTGCAAAGCAAATCTCTAACAAATATTCACTCCCCCATGGTGCAGCATGGTAACCATCCGCTAATGGATTTCGGAGCCCCATCAGCGCTATGAAGCATTCGATATATTACTTTGCAATTGTTAGGTTGGGTTATATTTCTGGGTATCAGAATTGCAGATATTTCACCAAACGGTTGTTCTTTTGGCATTTTGTGCAGACTCCGGTCTGCTTATGATATCAATCCATCACGCGTTCGGAGTCCCTTCCCAAATCACAGATGTGGACGTTGGGTGACCAGACGTTCTGGATTTCCACGGACAGTTGTGGTTTTAAAAGGACTGTCCCGGATTCCTGACTTAAAATTCTTTTTTAGATACATGTCCCAGTTTTTGGGGACAATGGTCAAGTCAACCTGGAAAGCAGAATTGAAACGTATCCTTTCCTTTCCATGGGTACCTCCAAAGTCTTAAACATTTAAGGGAATTATCTGCTTCTTTCAGGTAGCAGGAGAAGGTCGGCTGCATGCTTTCAGCAGAGAGAGACCGATGAGGAGCCATGAACAAGTTCCAGGGGGACCGAAATGTGTTGGGTGTTTGCCCTGCCAACACCTCTTTTGTAATAAATGGAGTTCAATCCCTGCTCAAAAGGTTGACTCATATTTTTGTTACACTGAGTCACAAAGCTAGGAGATAATACAGTGGCATTGCACCACCGAGCAAAAAGAGTGTCTTGTCACCTGACATCTTGGTACCTGCTGGATCTGTGCACACGCGCACACACACACACACACACACACACACACACAGACACACGCACGCACGCACGCACACACACACACACACACACACACACACACTCTTACAAGGCTACGTAAAAATTGGAACAGCCATACATAGAACTAAGACTAAAGGCTTTAGTCCTTACTTTTTTTCTGGCCTGTCCCATTTTTTCCTTCTCAAAATCTGGTTACTCTATGTGGGCGGGTGGTTTGGATAGCGGTAGTTTCTTTATGACAGTATTCCTTTAAGTGAGTGGCGGTCTTGTGACCATCCTACCTAACTCATGTACATGGGGAGTGCTAGTAGGATGTCCGAGTGGCAGTCCGGTGTGAGGTTTCTGTTTTGTAATCCTTTGACTACCCATATCCTCCACTGTTTGTCTGACAAGAGTTTGCATCTGATCAACCTTTGGCTGAGGATGTTTTTTGTTTGTCTTATCACTATGCATGGTACAGCAAGTTAGAATTGAGCAGTGCTTTTACAAAGTGCTCTAATATAGGAGGGACGAATCTGTGTTTATGGGTTATGGTCAATTATGCTGACTGGTTTTCGAGGTCGTTGTTGCATTGGCAGCTTTTTAGGTTAGAGAGCCTTAGTGTCTGGTGTTACCCAAGTGTGGCTTTGTCTCTATTGCTTGTTCCTGGTTCCCCCGTTCTCAACATCCAGGCC
Organism: Triturus cristatus; assembly: GCF_964204655.1. Classification (NCBI taxonomy): domain Eukaryota; kingdom Metazoa; phylum Chordata; class Amphibia; order Caudata; family Salamandridae; genus Triturus; species Triturus cristatus. Next base: position 114,362,178 of record NC_140595.1, read on the forward strand.
TTATTTCCCCTTATGACTCTGCAACAAAGCTGCAAACCAACTGTGTGCCACAGCAGAAGCAAAGCTTTGTCACATGGGGTAGCAAATCCAAACTGGCAAGGTAATCTGGGCGCTGTCTAGAGTAGATGATAATCCTAAAAGGCCAATCGGGTTTGAAAACATCAGATAAATGTGAAGCTCCAAGGCACGATTGAGTCTTGCTCAGGCATGCTGCCATTCACTCGTTGTCCCTTCCAGGGACCGATGAAACACCCAGCGGGGGTTCCTCCATAATGGTGGAGGAGTGTTGCCCCATTGCTAAAAGCCAAGCCAGCAGACGAAGAATAAAATGATAATAAAACAATTTATCATTTTATTTTCCCTGGCTAAGCAGTGTCCACCGAGTGGATTGAGTCAAGGGCGGGCGTGGCCATCCTCTAGGGACAGCAGCAGTGAGGAGGAGTGGTGGGCACTGTAAGTGTGCATGTCGGTTTGGCTGACCGTCTTAGCATGGCCAAACCAACATGCACACTTACATGTCTTCAACCCAGCTATGTTGCACAGCCACGTGGAGAAGAGGCCCAGGCTCCCTGTGCCTGAGCGAGCATCAGATTAGCCTGATCAGACCAATCCCGGAGCTACTATAATGCTGGGTAATAGCATGAGAGCAGCGTCAGGAGTGGGTGGGGAGTCTAGGAGCTGGACTGCGCTCGTGGAAGAAGCTGGACCCAGCAGCATCAGGTAAGTCCTTTTTTTAAATATTATTACCCCTCCCTACCACTTTCTATTGGAAGCAGCCGCCACTGGAGACACCATCCAATCACCAGGCATGGATTGTTCAGGAAATCTTTTAGTCTCAGCTATAGGCAAGTGAAGTCCATCTCTAGCTCAGAGGACCGCAATTCAAAATGATAATTGTTCTCCCCCTTTAAGGGCATCAGACGGGGAGTGACGTGTCCAAGAGGTGGCCCCCTATCGTTGCATTTCACAACTTGTTCTGATGTTTTGATTTGCCTATTACATGGAGAAAGGCGCCAAGTCAGCAGGGAGTTCTTCCTCCAGATGGAAGGTCAATATGTGCTGGCCGGAGCATGTTAGCACTGGCCTCGGGCCAGGGGCCGACGGCAGATCCTTCTCCGGAGGTCAGCTCTGGCAGCCTCCTCAGGCAGGAATGTACCAAGGCGAACAAAGAAGCAGGGGGAGCCCTCGACATCAGCCACTGCCGTGCGTCTGGCTGCTGCTCTCGTGACTGGAGGTCCCAGGAGGCGGCGCGCGTCCACTGCCGGCTTCCAGTGTATGTTCCCAGCATACAATAGGAATGATAACCCCTGAGGTCCAGGCCGCAGCCGGCTACACGGGAGCCTCGTGGCCGATGATATGTCCTTCCGCCTCGAGGGCTTCCGGGTCACATTCCATCCAGGCCGGGAACGATCCGAATCTGACTGTTTCCATCTCCTTAATAGCCGTCCTCACTTGGCCTGAGTGAAATTAGTCTCTGCCTGCTTCCTTTGGGAAATTCGCACATTCTTGGGATTAACAGGTTGGGGGTGGCTGAGGCTACTGGTGGAAACGGAACTGTTCAGGTCTAATAAAACTTCTTCAAGAACTTAGGACCGTCAGTTCTGCGGGAGAAATGGCACAAGAACCCCGCACGTGGTGGAGTGTAGCCTGAACAGGAGGCCCAGGATTCTAGACTCAACAACTCCTGATGTTCTAGTCTGTGATTTGCCAGGTGATGTGCTCTCCTTGCACTCATGAGTGTGTTTATTTTATTTTATTTGATTCGTTTTTATATAGCGCGGACTTTACCCAAAGGTGTCAGAGCGCTTCACAATAGGAACAGTAATGATACATAAGGAGAAAAATTACAAGTGAGCATGTTACAGAATCAAACGGTACGTTACATGAGACAATAGTGACAATTGTGCAAGTATCAAGAGCAAACAAAATACAAGAGGTAGCAAACGATACGTTACAAAAGGAGAGGTGACGTGTGCATGTTACGAGAGCATACAAAGTACACGTAGAGGTAAAAAAAAAATTGCAATAAATGGCAGACACTCAAAACACTAAAACAGAGGTTACGTTACATGAGGCAGTGGTGGCCGTTGTGCATGTATCAAAAGCAAACAAAATACAAGAGGTAGCAAACGATACGTTACAAAAGGAGAGGTGACGTGTGCATGTTACAAAAGAGTACAAAGTACAAGTAGAGGTATAATACTGCACTAAATGGCAGACATTCAAAACACAAAAACACACTGGGAAGGCACTTCTATAGGCATAGAGAACAGAATTTCCTATAATGGAAGGACTTCCTTCAGAAAATAGAGGGCGTGAATTAAATTTGGAAGTGTCTTTGAAGGAGGAGAGCTTTGAGGTCAGTTTTGAAGGCCTGAGAAGAGGTGGTGGTCCGGAGCTGAGGCGGAAGTGAGTTCCAGAGTCTCACCGCGTTGCCTGAAAAGGATTGGGCCATCGATCTTTCCTTCTTGAAAGTGGGAAGTTCAAGCAATACATTTTCTGCATTACGTGATGGTCTGGAGCCTCCAGAGAGTTTCAGTTTATTCGCCAAGTAGCGAGGGGAGGAGGAGTGCAAGGTTTTGTGGGTGATACAGGCAGTCTTGTAGATAGATCTTGCCTCCATGGGAAGCCAACGGAGGGTGGATAAAATGGGTCTGATGTGGTCGCTTCTTTTGGCCCCATATATGAAACGAGCTGCTGAATGGAGAACAGACTTCAGGGGGGACAGGTGGGATTTGGGGAGGCCAGTAAGAAGAGAATTGCAGTAGTCCAATCTGGAGAGAACCAGCGATTGGACCAGGGTTTTAAGGTCGTGCTCTGGGAAGAAGCGACGAATCCCCCAAAGAAGGCGCAGTTGGTATCGAGCAGACTTTGCAATGGAATCGATGTGGGAGAGTAGATTGAGTTTTTTGTCGAGTATGACACCAAGGGATTTTGCGCTCTCGACAATGCATGGGCGTCCGCAGAAATTTTTCCAGGGGGGGGCAAAATGTTAAAGTCATCACCATCCTCCGACATGATGTGTGCCAGGTGGGGCACAAGAAACACTGGGGCGCAGGAGGAGCCATGTAGCTCTGAATGCCCCCTTGCTATTTTCCAAGCTCGCTGCACTTCCTAGGTCATTCCTGTCCACGTGACAGACAGGCTACCTCGATGGCACTGCTGAGCTCCACAAGTATTCTTCATCTATAGATATTCTGTGTAATATGTACACCATGTGCCCTCACGTCTATCCGGTTGTGTGCAAAGAGCCACAGAGACTGCTTCTGGGTAGTTTCCAATTCGGCGCCAAGAGACCTTGGGTGTACCACCGTTCAATAAATTCCCTTCAACATAACATAACAATAAACTTATACAAAGAGGCTGAGGCAATAGAGCATCGCACCTAATATACAGTCCATGCAGTCGTGTGTATGCAGCGCACATTTAAATAAATAAAATAAATAAAAACAAAACAACAGCGGGTTGGTCATCAGAGTCGAGAGTGGTGTGGAAATAGTAAAAGGGTGGATGGGAGAAAGGCAGGTGGATGGGAGTTTGCAGGCAGGTGGATAGTAGGTTAAAGGCAGGCAAGTGGGTGGAAGGTTAGAAGAGGCAGGTGAATGGGAGACAGGCAGGTGGATAGCAGGTTAGAGGCAGGTGGGTGGGAGCTTAGAGGAGGCAGCAGGATGGGAGCTTAGACGCAGGCAGCTGGATGGGAGAAAGGCAGATGGATAGTAGGTTACAGAGGCAGGTGGATGGGTGCTCAGAGGCGGCAGGTGGATGGGAGCTTAGAGGCGGCAGGTGGATGGGAGCTTAGAGGAGGCAGGTGGATGGGAGCTTAGAGGGAGGCAGGCAGGTGGCATGGATGGACCCTACCAGGACGTGATAGTGGTGGCTGCCTATCAAGTATAATGTCCTGACATACTCAAATGCGTTCAAACTTCCCCAGACAGTGTGGTATATTTTTTTTCCCTCCACAGGGCACTGTTGGAGTCAGGTGGAGCAGGGGCTGGCCCTGTGCCCGTAAGTGGCCGGCGACTGCTCCATACTACGGGGTGAACTTTTCTCCCACACACCTTTGGCTGCAAGGCCCTGTTTGTGCACAGCGCTATAGTTAGTACTTTTGGTTGACCCTTTGCTTGCTTTTCCTGTTCTCAAGTTGGTCCAGGCCTCACACGCAGCATCTCCTAAGGGTGCTAGGGGCAGGTGCCCCCTTTCCCCGTCACCCCCTTGTGTCCAGGTCTGTTTGTTGCTGAAGCTGCTCTGAGCAGGCCTCATCCTGGCCTCCTGTTCTCTGAGGTTGGAATGCCTGTCACACACACTGCACCATCTACAGGGGGTGCCACGGGCATGTGCCTCCCCTTACTCAACCCCCACCCCCCTCCAGACCCTCTGGTTCAGGACTGTGGTAGGAGCTCAGAGCACACACTTTCCAGGCCTCCTACCCCCTGAGGTGGAAGCATTCCTCACACAGGTGTCTGTCCCCTCTCAGTACCAGGGCATTAGCTGGCTGGAGCTCTGAGTAGGCCCCTTCCTGGGCGCTCCTTCCCTCTGGCGGGTCTGGCCCTAACACACAGCCCCAACGGACGAGAGCCGAGGTCAGGTGCCCACCCCCTCAGTGCACCACGCCCCAGCCTCGAAGGCCCGTCCGTGCCACGGCTTAAAATACGCATTACTGTAGCCCCGACCACCAGGAGGTAAGGGTGAAAGCCAGGGTGTTAGGTCGCCAGCCTCCCTTGACCATGGGGATGTCTAGGCGCGTTGGCTCCGAAGCCTTCACGTCCCCAAGTGCACCTGGCCACTGTGGTGCTCCTCTGTGTGGGACCGAGGCACATTCAGAGCCGGACTCCGTCCTTTTACAATGCAAGCGCTGCTTGTTCCAAGGACTCCGGTTAAAACACTCACATAGATCAAAAAAATTCACCTAAGTTCCATTGAAGCAAAATATTTACATATGGCATGGTGTACGGGAGAGAGTGCCGCACTGAGCATTCTATGAAGCAGGTGTGACTGCCATATACATAGCATATCTCTGCTCTGAGAGTACCTTCTCAAAGCGGAATCCCTATATAGGTGTCCAGCGGGCAGGTATTTTTATAAATAAGAAGTGTCTGCTGTAGTGGGTGCACATAGATCGTGCTAACGTCCATTCCGATGCTGCACTTTGGAATAGAAAATTTCAGAAAAAGACAGTCCCAAAAAAACCATTGCTTCCTTTTTAGATCGATTTCACAGGGGAGCGAATGAAGCAAATGAGAGGAAAGAGAGGGTAAGTGGCAGTTCTTGCAGACGAGTCACAGTTTTGATCAAGTGAGGAGCTAGACAGAGACAGAAAACAGGAGAGGTTATGACTTACTTTGAGCTGGGGGTGCAGGCAGGCCCGGACCTTCTCTGTTGATCTTGCCAATCAGCAGCAGTTTTCCTGCTCATCAAACAGGGCCTGCTGCAGACAAGCAACACTGTGGGGGGCTGTCATTGACCTTATGCGCGGTTCTTTACAGCCTAAGATGGGTGGCACACAGGCGCGCAACACCCATTGGACTCAAAGGGCTTCAGCCCCCCCCCCCCCCCTCTCCCCCGTCGTGTGTGGCAGCCCGGGATGAGACACCTTCCCGGACCCGAGCACTTCACAGGTCTTTAAAAGACCATTTGCATGTCAATGAGGCCTCGTTGTTGTTTCACCCCTTCTAAGAGCCCCTGCAGCTCAACTCTGCCTATTGCTTAAAGTTCAGCCCCCCCCCCCCCCTCGACATTTTTGCTCAGCCTCCCCCCCCGAAAATTGGCTCTAGTTGCGCCTCTGGTGGCACAGCATTCGTCATGATAGGGATTTGGTGCTACTGGCCTAAAATATATAATGAAGATGCATGCTCATAAAATTAAAAGATCCATCCATTCTAGTGTCACGAGCTGGGACAGCATTACAAAAAAGAATGGCACCCGCACCACAGCAGCAGTACGGTGGGCCAGGTGATCCAGGGGGGGGCAAGCGCCCCTCCTTGCCCCTCCCTGCGGACGCCCATGCGACAATGATGGGTTTATTGTTCAGTCGGTTAATCTGATCCATCCATGATTGCACTGGGGGAGGAGAAAGTGAGGAGGAGAGGAGGAGGAATTCAGTTTTGGAGGGATTCAGGATCAGTTGATGAGTTAACATCCAGTTTTGAATGGAGTCAAGAGTAGAGCTTAGGAAGGAGAGATCGTGAGTGGAGGCCACCTTAAGGTAGATTTGAGTGTCGTCTGCATATAGATGATAGTGGATCCCGGATTTACTCAGGAGATTTCCCAACGGTTCTAAATAGAGATTGAACAGTGTGGGTGCAAGTATAGAGCCTTGAGGAACACCTTGACCGACCGCTAAAGGAGATGAAAGACTGTTCGCTATTTTGATCATTTGGGATCTATCAGAGAGGAAGGAGACAAACCATTTGAGCACAGTGCCCTCCATGCCCATTTTCTGTTGAAGAGTGTTAAGGAGAGTGTTGTGATTGACAGTGTCAAAGGCTGCAGAAAGGTCAAGAAGAATTAGAAGACAAGACTCCCCTGAATCGAGTATCCGCAGCGCGTCATCAATCACTAGCAGCAGGGCTGTTTCAGTGCTGCATTTTTGAATGAAGCCAGACTGGAAATTGTCAAGAAGATCATTGTCCTCGATATGGCGAGAGAGTTGTTTCGCTACACCTTTTTCTGTGATTTTCGCAAGAAAGGGTAGGTTAGTGATGGGACGGTAGTTGTTGGGGTCGTTCGCATCAGCGGTGGGTTTTTTAAGCAGAGGGGTGACCTGCTCAGTTTTGAAGGAAACAGGAAGGGAGCCTTGACTGAGGGAGAGGTTGACCAGAGTGGTCCAATAGGAAAGAGAATGGGTATAGAAGTCAATGGCAATGGCACTAGGGATGGGGTTGTGTTGGATAATCTGTTTTTACCCATTTGATGCATAATATGTAAAGCGCTCTGATACCCTCGGTGGTCATGTTCGCCCTATATAAAACTTTCAAAATAAAATAAATAAATGTGTCAACCACGCAGCAAAGAGAGATTAAAGCAAAGGAACTTGAAGAAACTATAGCCCACATCATACCCATGTAATGTAAGTTTCTGTGTTTTACCATCAGTCAGAATTATTTTCGATTTTTGGAACATCTTACTATGAACCCAGCGTGAGCACAAACACGGCAATTGATTCGGCCCAAGGATACCTGGTAGGAGATAAGTTGTTATCCTCGAGTAGCAGCACTCACATAAGTGATGTGTCCGGCTACATTCGCAGTAGACACGCCATGCATGATGGAAGACTAAAAATCAGCTGCAGAGGGAACAAACAGTTGGATACAGGACAATATGACAGGAGCTGCGGAGGCGACCTGTGTGTTGATGTGCGTCCAATCGGTGCATGCAAGGTCAGGCACAGATGTGATCATCTTAGCCTGGGAAAACCTTCACCCTCTGGAGTTATTTTTTCCTGTATCCTTTATGAAAGTGCTCACCACTGTTGTTTGAAGAAAGTGGAACCGCAGAGACAGACCTCACATTTGAAAGCAGAGCTACAAATGTAAATTTCCATCAAAGGCATGCACACAAGTTCTTTTGAGAACAGTGAACATAGAGGAAAGAAGGCACACAATATGTCCTAAATGCCTCTATTTTTCTCAAAGGTAGGGGAAAAACTTTTGCCCTAGAAGCAGTAGAAAAAAATGGATTCATATCTGGTTGCCGCTGGAGGCAAAATAATTCTCTCCAGCCAGGAAGCAAGGTGTTTTCCTTCACAACTAAGAAAGGAATATATGTGAAAGTATCAAGCGCTAGGAGGCCTCCGGGTAGCTACGCGCTATATAAGTATAATTTCATTCATTCAAGGAAACAGCGCTGAGTAATGGAAACGGTGAACCATGGGGCATCTATGAAACTGTCTATCAGTGTGCCTGAGGGGTATTTTGGCATGCATCTCTACGTGGTTAATGAAAGTTGTATGCATGTGTACAAGGTACATCAGAGAGGTTGGTAACTATGTAGCCAGTCTTAGGAATTTGGCTTGCACATGTACATTTTGTGAATTAGTAGATACACAAATCCGTAATCAACTTTCGCACCGCACTCATAATCCTGGAGTGCAAGAAAAACTACTTTCCTAACAATTATAATTTTGCAGAGGCCATCGCTATTGTAGAAGACGGTGTGGAATATACTATATACTTGGTGAAAGAGATGAGAAAGCATAGGAACGCTGTGGTAGAAATTGGCATGAGCAATGAATGTAACAGATGGATGACAAGAGGAGACGAGAAGAAAAGAGTAGATGGGAGGAACAAAACGTGGTGTAACCGCTGTGGCAGTGTATGCACACTTCGAACAGTATAAACTGTTATGCTAGGAAATCTTCATATAAGACAGAAAACAGAAAGGGTCACGTAGATGCAAAAGCATGAAAGAGAGGCAAAAAAAACACATTGAAGAAGTGTAAAAAGTGTGCAAGTGAGTGAGGAGGAAAATAAAAGAAATTAAGATGAACAAATAACCAGTCCTAATGTGATGCTGAGGTTGAGGCTAATGTAGTTACAGCGTTAACAGATTGTGGGTCACCACACACCTTGATTGGCGGCCAAACATGGGAAAGAGTGTATGCGAGTCCAAGTTAAGGTTGTTAGAATGGGACATTAACTTGCGGGGTTATGGCAAGATGTCAAGAGAAGGATTTTTTTATTTAGGTGCACATGCACTGAGTTTGTTTTAAAAGGAAGAGAGTCAACAGGAAAGGTATACTTTGCAAAAAGGGGAGGTAATTAGTTTCGATGGAAACATCCAAAAGGTTCCTGGTAGCTTGTTGAATCCCAGACTCTCAGAAAAAGCTATGCTGATTTCCAGATTGGGTGAAAATGCAGACATTGCGTGCATATTTCGGAAGGTATCTGAGAAGAAACAGGGCTTGCTCTGTTTAGAACACATGATAATTTTAAATAATAGGATAAGCCAATGTCCTTAAGGTTAGGGAGGTTCCAAATTTGATGTTGGGTCCATTTAAAGAAGAGTTGGATAGAATAAAATAACTGCAGGTACAATAGGAGACTGAGGCCTCTGAGTGGCTTCCGCCATTGGTTTAATGATCGAAGGATGTAGGAAAGTAAGATGCCTTTTGGGTGAGTCCCCTTAGCACGCTTCCAACGCATAACGAAAGGAGTGTGGGATGAGGTGAAAACGTGATGTTCTTTTAGGATGACATATCAGCTTACAGAGGTTTTGGCAAGTTTGAAAATAAAGGTTTGACTATTAAACACGAGAAATACAAATTTCTGGTAGAAACGGTGTCATATCTGGGCCACACTCATTCTGGGGAAGAAATCAGTACTGCAGTAGACTTGTTTCATCAACTATTTATTCATGAAAGGTAAATAAAATCTAAACGTTCCAATTGCAATCAGTGCCCACTGTTAGCTGCTCTTTGAAGAAAACAACTTTTTTCAAGTTAATTACCCCCCCAAAAATGTAATATAACAATGGGTAATGGCTAATGTGTAGTATGGCCTCATTTTGCCATTTCGAGGTTCTGGTGACATTTACAAACCACTATGCCTCCAGCCTCATGGTTTAAGATGGCACCAGAACATATTTAAGCAATATTGGACCGTATTTATACATTTACATTTTATTACACACATATATAATACATATATATATTTTTTTTTGGGGGGGGGGCAAATTTAGTGACGCTGAACAGCACGTTCTTTTAAATATTCAACACATTTCATTTTGTAGTTTTAGGCATTATGGATGAGAAGTTTGGCAGCCCAATTTATATACCTACAAACATTCCCATGATGGAAGGTGATTTGTATATAGTTTGTGTGCTATTTTTTTGCCCTTGCAATGTTTAATTATGGTATATTAGTATAACTAATTATAAGCACCATGCAATGCATTTACTAAAATTTGCTTTACCTGAAATAACGCTGACTTTCAGCTGAAGTGAGCATTTTTTGCATGCAGTATACATGGAGGTTAAATACTCGATAGTATTTTCTTTATGTCTATCCATGGTCCAAGTGGGAAGGGCTATATATATTGTTTGTGCATATGGCTCCAACTAGATTTATAAAGGCTTCCAGCAAGCCGAAACGCGTCTCTCTCTCTCATCTTTGGGATTTGAAGGTGACCTGATCAAATAAACAGATACTGTATCCTGACTGCCTCGAGTCTGTGCCTTCTTCCATGGATGTTTCTGTGGGAGCTGGATGTTGTGTGTGTGTGTGTGTGTGTGTGTATGTGTGAATATGTATATATATATGTATATATATATATATATATATATATATATATATTACCTACTGGCGGTCGCTTGTAGGTAGTTATAGTTAGGACCCTGTTTCCATAGGAAAACCGCAACATTCTATTTTGAATAACTTTGGCGCCGGTCGACGAATCCTCGCGAAATTTTCAAAACTAATGGGGCGCTACGCTCCGCTCCTACCCTGAAAGTCTCGGGGGGATTCGTCAAGCGGGGGCTGAGAAAAAAGGGGGTCCCAAAACGCGTTTTCCCCATGCATTTTTCCATAGGACCTTTAGACACAGCTACAGCCCGAACGGCTGAACAGAGTTACTTGAAATTTGGCGGAGAGGTAGTCCTCAGGTCAAGGAAGTGCCTTTTGTAGGTCTGGTGTAAATCTGTTCAGTAGTTCCTGAGAAAATAGCATTTAAATCAATATATATATCTGAGCCAGCTTACGGTGCGCTTACGGTAAGCTTACCGTACGCGTACGGTGACGTGCGCGAGCGCGATTCTGATTGGCTGTTAGATCTTAGTAAACATTCGAATCGTTCGAAACCAGGAAGCGGCGGCCGCCATTTTCTCTCTCGCACTCTGAGGGGGTGGAAGAAAAACAAAGGCAAAAAACATATAAAGGGGCTGTTTAGACTGCTCCCAACCACCTAGCCTTGCTGAAGTTGTCCTCAAAGAACCCCCAAGGGCAAAAATGCAAATTTTTTTTTTTTCGAAAAATCGCCGATTACGCTTACCGTACGCGTACGGTAAATAAACTGGAAAAAAAAAAAATATCCATAATCTCCACACCCCGTTTACAAATGGTGCCCGAAGGGCACCAATTGTGCATGGCTTAAAAATTTTTGCCATATCACTACAAAAAATCAAACATTACCTTTCACAACGTAGCGCATAATCTCCACACCCCGTGTGCAAATGTTGCCCGAAGGGCACCATTTGTGCATGGCTTATAACGTTTCCATATCACTACAAAAAATCAAACATTACCTTTCACAACGTAGCGCATAATATGTCCTCCATGTGCGCACGGTGCGCGAAGCGCACCGTGCGTACATGGCCCATCCAGCGTAACGTGGGCACGCGGTGCGCGTAGCGCACCGCGTTCCCACCCTGCGTGCACGGCACTAACTGCGTAAAGTGGGCGCGCGGTGCGCGAAGCGCACCGTGTGCTCACTGTGCGCGCACGGTGCGCAAAGCGCACCGTGCGCGCACGGAACGAACTGCGTTAAGTGGGCGCGCACGCCACGAATGGCGTAAAGTAACTTAGCATTTAAAAAACCGTACAAATTCACTGAAAAAACCATAGGTTTCACACACGTTATAGTTAGGAATTAGCATTTAAAAAACCTTGCAAATTCACTGAAAAAACCATAGGTTTCACACATGTTATAGTTAGCTGGACATTTTACTGATAAAAAACCAATGAAATTCCCCCGTTATAGTTACTGCAGGCAACTATAACTCACGTGACCGCAATCCTCTGCTGATGACATATGTGTCTTTATGAAAAAAAAATATTTGTAATATATGTATAGCTAAAATTTAATGGAAGAAGACATGGGCAAATAAGTGTCTAAATACAGTATTAGCATCAACAGAGGATTGCGGTCACGTGAGTTATAGTTGCCTGCAGTAACTATAACGGGGGAATTTCATTGGTTTTTTATCAGTAAAATGTCCAGCTAACTATAACATGTGTGAAACCTATGGTTTTTTCAGTGAATATATATATATATGAATTCCAAAGTCCTTGACAATGCACGATAATGCACGCAGCAGGAACAAACCACTCCGTGGCTACAAGATAAAGTGCTTTATTCTTCTATCAGCAGCATGACGCTTATTGGTAGTGACCTGTAGCACATTAAGTGTCCTTCATAGTGCACTGAGTATTTTTCTTAATTTAAAATTACCAAGTTGAATTTGAAACACAAGCACCGCTAAAAACATACCTTATGGATTAGAATTCTTGAGATGGGAGCCTAGAGGTGTCTAATTCTTTGAATAAAGGTCATTGCTGGGCTGTGGGCAATTAACTACATAAAGCGCAAAGTAGAATGCCTCACTGCCTGCTGTGCCACGACTTACTAGCGATCCCATAGCAGTATTCCAATTGGAACGGGAAAGCTCTGCATAAATGGAAAACTGGCATGTGAGCTTTGTCGTTGTGCTGACACCAAGCCAGCCAGGCCTTTGTCGTGCCTGTTCTTGATATTGAGTTGTGTGCTGTAGAGGTGGCACCGATGCCTTCTTAATGAAGGTCTGCAATTGCCAGCCCCGCGGCTCAGTGCTCGGTAATAAAACACTTTATCCGCGTTATGTTTTTAAAAGGTCAAAATGCGTGGGTTTTTCTCAGCCGCTGCTGCCTGAGGGGAAGGACTACTTTGGTGCGGGGTAAAAAAACCCGAGCAATTTGCAATGCAATCGGTCTTGCATTTGTGAAAGTTAGACCTATTGGTGTAAACGACAACGTTTTTTATTTTTGTTTGCAGTGGAGTGATCATATTTGCATAGCGCTGTTACCATTCATATGACCTTGCGGCACTGGAGAAATAGAAAATGGGAAATAGGTTATGAGGGATGGGAGGTGGAAAATAAAAGACACCAATGGAAAAAGGAATTGAAAAAATAGGGAAAGAGTTGCTGTAAAGGGTTGGCAATAATGCATGACAGGAGAGAGCATGATACTGGAGCAGGATATGTAAACGGCACAGCAGACCATAAAACAGGCCCATAAACAGCCAAAACTGAGCATACAAAATGAACTGTTAGACCAGCCCATCGAGCTCTGCCTTATTGCCCTACATGCCTGTCCGACCCAGTTCACGACTGACAGTAACAGCCAACAAGGAGCTGCTCTGCTGGCTTTTGCCTTCAGTGTCGCTTATGTTTGTGTCCAGACGATGACTGTCATGCATGGCGCATCAGGTACCAAGATGATATTATTAGGTGAAAACTTTTTAAGGCGTAGGCATCCGTCAAACAACACAGCGGAGGGATGAACAGTCAAGAGGAAGCACAGAGAAGGGACCAGTGAGAGGGCTACCAGGACCACCCAGATAGGGACGATCTTGGACTGATGTACTTACTGGCTGGCTGGGAGACGCGGCTTGCTTAATGCTTTGGCTTCATGTGTGAAAGAAAACACAAGAACGAGAAGTGACTTTTCCAACCTAACGAGGCAGTCTGTTTTGGCACTGAGTGATTATAATCGCTGCCATACAACGGTCAAATTTGAAAAAGGCCTCTCAGTAAAACAAACAAACCTTGGCCATGGATTCCAGAGTGACATGCAAAGCTGTGACCCTCGGCAAAAGCGGATGCAGCACTTGGGCAGAGCCAGTCAACAGAGGAGGAATGAATTAGCAGCTAGTTATTTGTGAGGCTAGTTAAAGTTTTCTAGAAGATTGCAGCCTCAACCTATCGTAAGCAGCCGGAGGGACAGAATTTGTTTTGTTCTTAAAACAGGTCTTGCAGACAGGCTCGACCTAAAAATAGTTTTGGAGATCCAAGGGTTGTCTGGAAGACTGACAGAGCCTCATTTCCCATAGTTAGCTTTTGTTGGCTGCGTGAGTTTAGGCACACCACCGGGTAGCTTCCTACCCCATCTTTCCCCATCTCTGGTCTTCATCCGCTTAACTGCCTTTTCTAGCCCTTCCAGGCTCCAGTACTTGACTATATCATTTTAGACTCCTTTGCCCGGAAGTAGACAAGGGACACCATACATCAGCTGTGCTGTACTTGCACCGGAGGCATGGCTGCTTGGGGCAGGCACAGAGCCCCAGCCTCATCAACGCCCACCTCCTTGTCCTCCAATGGTAACGTAACTAAGGCGGCGAGCGGCTGTCCGTTCCACCAATTGTGCCAGTAGCCAATCATAAAGGAAAGGACACTGTTAAAGACGAGAGGATTTCAAGTACTCCAGCAAGGAGGGATAATGGCAATCTAGCACAAGCAATACAGTATATTCAGAAATAGGGGTGAGCAGTCTGCAGTAACCTAACATGCAAAGGCTTCCATGGAACAACAAGCAAGTGTAACTACCTCCCTTCCTGGTGCACTTTGTTTTAGTCCAGGTAGTGTAGGTAGAAAAAAAGAGTGCCTGACCTCCCCATGGTGCTGCCCAGATGCTAAGTTTTCTATTTAATGTAGTAGTAATTGTTTAAATAACTGCATGCGTCCTGCTTGGTGAGCGAGATGAAAGGGTCAGGGAGCAAGATGAAGCAGTGATGGGTAAGCTGCGAGACTTGAGCATCAGGTGGTGGTGGTGGGGGGAGGGCAGCAGAAAAGACAAACTGGGTTTCCAGAGCATTGAAGGGCAGCAGAGGAAAAAGAGTTCTCCTCAACAACACATAAACCATTAACACAAAAGGAAACTGTACTTGGCTGGTGCTCCTCGGCCTTCAACGGAAGTGACGTGTCGGCTGCGTCAACCAGTTAGGAAGCAGCAAGGAGCCAGCACAAAAGAGCGACAGTGAACTCAACCTATCAGAAGCAGCAGGTGGGACAAAAGTGTTTATGTTCTTACAACAGGTCTTGCACATGTGTTCTGCCTAGGCATTGACTTAAAAAAGAAAGGACTTCTGTGCATTCAGTGAGAGCAGCAGGTACAGAATTTGCTCTGCTTGGGCAGACACTCTCTGCGGATGCGTTTCTTGTGAAAGGGAAGAGTGCCTTCACTCACAGCGAAAATAGTGGCTGATCGGGTCGATCCATTGCCTCGTGCTGTATGCTGTAGTTAATGGAAGAAAAACGTGAATGACACAATAACATACTTGTCATCCCTTCTTCAGAGCTCACTACCTCAGAGCTTGACCAGCCTTTTGGGTCTCAGGGTGAGGCCTTTTTCTACACATGACACAGGGTTCAGACCAACGTTTCATCTCAGCCTGGCTCCGGTGTCCAGTCCCAATCTTTGTCCCAGTTCCACAGGTTAAGTCTTGCTCCTCATCCTAGATCTTCTCTTGGGTCCTGCCCTGCACTTTGTTTAAGGATGTGAAAGGCACCAACTAGGAGGATACGGACCCAATGATCTATGAGCAGGAAAACAAATTGTCAGTTTGTCTGTGGTGCCAAAAATCCTTGCACTGACCCATGCCTAGGCCCAACTTTCATGTCCATCCCTGCTTCCATGTTCAGTGCCGCTTCCACGTTCAGTTCTGCTCCCATGTTCAGTCCCGCTTCTATGTTCAGTCCAGCTTCTATGCTCATTCCTGCTTCTATGCTCAGTCCTGCTTCTATGTTCAGTTCTGCTTCCAGGTTCAGTTCTGCTTCCATGGTTGGTCCCGCTTCTATGTTCAATTTCGCTTCCACGTTCAGTTCTGCTTCCATATTCAGTCCCCGCTCCTATGTTCAGTCCAGCTTCTATGCTCAGTCCCAATTCTATGTTCAGTCCAGCTTCTATGCTCAGTACTGCTTCTATGCTAAGTCCCACTTCCATATTCAGTCCCCGCTGCTATGTTCAGTCCAGCTTCTATGCTCAGTCCCGCTTCTATGCTCAGTCCAGCTTCTATGCTCAGTCCAGCTTCTATGCTCAGTCCCGCTTCTATGCTCAGTCCCGCTTCTATGTTCAGTCCAGCTTCTATGTTCAGTCCCGCTTCTATGCTCAGTCCCGCTTCTATGCTCAGTCCAGCTTCTTTGTTCAGTCCAGCTTCTATGTTCAGTCCAGCTTCTATGCTCAGTCCAGCTTCTATATTCAGTCCAGCTTCTATGTTTAGTCCCGCTTCTCTGTTCAGTCCAGCTTCTATGCTCAGTCCAGCTTCTATGCTCACTCCAGCTTCTTTGTTCAGTGCAGCTTCTATGCTCAGTCCCGCTTCTATGCTCAGTCCCGCTTCTATGCTCAGTCCCACTTCTATGTTCAGTCCCACTTCTATGTTCAGTCCAGCTGCTATGTTCAGTACAGATTCTATGTTCAGGCCCGCTTCTATGTTCAGTCCCGCTTCTATGTTCAATCCCGCTTCGATGTTCAGTCTCGCTTCTATGTTCAGTCCAGCTTCTATGTTCAGTCCCGCTTCGATGTTCATTCCCGCTTCCAGGTTCAGCTCTGTTTCCACTTTTCAGCTCTGCTTCCATTTTCAGTTCTTCTTCTATTTTAAGTCCCGCTTCCAGGTTCAGCCCTTTCTCCTGGGTTCAGTCCTGCTCTTCATCTCAGCCTCACTCCAGAGCTAAGTTGCACTCCTCTCTTCAGTGCTTTCCTCAGTCTCACACCAGCTCACAGGTTTAGTCTAGCACTTTGCCCTAGTCTCGCTTCTGGCTTCCCTTCCATCCCTCATACCAGCCTCGCTCCTGGCTTTCCTTCTGTCCCTCATTCACGTCCTTCTCTTGGCTTTGTAGTACTCCTGACCTCGGATCTCAATTCACCCCCACCGCACTAGTTCCCATCCACTCCCAGGTTCACGTCCCACTCCTTGGCTCATCTGTGCTCCACTTGATCTCACTCCTTCCCTTGGGTTCAATCGTCTCTAAATCTCCACCCCGCTCCAGTCAAGCTCACGTCTATACCTTAAGCACCACCAAATCTCGGGTCCACTGTTCCCTTTGCCTCTAGCTTTCATTCATGAAGAACCTAAAGAGATGGAAAATTAAATTACTTAATTTCTGGGATTAGGTTAAGCAATGTGGGGTCTTTACTACTCTATGAATTACCTTGCATAGTGCCTGGGAGAGAACTCGTAGGACACAATTTCTGGACTTAATGCTGTTTTGTTAGTTGCTCACCAAGCTTTGAATCAGTCAATCCTCTTGGACACGTGGGTCCCACGCTTCAACTCCATTTCAACAGCATCCACAGTTAATGGCTGCTTATGTATTGAAACTGTTACCAGCTATAATCTGTACCAGGCTGTTATGGTTAGGGCCCCAGACAATTATTGTTCAGTATGTGCTTGCCACAACCACCCCCAGCACCCATCACCCCCCATCTGATGTACATTTATCCTATACATTTACAGTTGATGAAACACTTCCCACATAGGATCAAAACAAAGACAACAACCTTCCAACCACATACCGCAGACAGTGTAGCATGGTCCCCATGTACGCAAGCACTTCATCTCCCACATAGGGGTAAGTAAACACTATATAAATGTTACAATGCAATGCGAATAGTACAAATCCACAAAGAGGTAGTCAGAACCTTTCCTGCAGATGGGGTTGCTGTGGTCAAAGCCACATAGAGGAACATCAGACGGGATTCGATTCCGAGGCCAGTGGATCTCCCGTCCCGGAACTGGAATGATCTTCTTAATCGATCCGTTGTAGTTTGAAACAATCTGGGAGAGAGAACGACAGAGGGGGGAGAAAAGGAGAAAAAGACAAGAGAGGGAAGGCAAAGAAAGTGAGAGAGAGCAAGAAGGCGGGAGAGTAGGGAAAAGAAGAGAGAGAGGAGACGAAAGAAACATCGAGTGACATATGTGGAGAGGGTGGGAGAAAGAGATAGGAATAAAGAAAGAGGAAAAACAGAGAGGAAAAGTCAGAAAAAGAAACAGACAGAAATAGAAAAGGAATGAGGAATGAGAATTGGAGGGAGGGACGGCACAAGAAGGATTTAGTTGGGGAGAATGAAAGGCGGGTAAAAAAAAGAGAAAAAGAGAGAAGAGACAATGTATTAACATGACCTGTTGATAACCTTTCTAGATATTGCCATTTCTGGCTTGCATGGTAACCAGCAGGATGAGAAGACAAAGGGGTCATGGGGTATACTGGGTAGTATCATTCCATTGCAGACCGCCCCATACATCCCTCCATGGAAGCTTTCAGCATTTGTTTTTTAATCAGACTAACCAAAATAACCAATGGAAGTCCATAGTGCCAAGCCAGGCAGGACATTGAGGGCTTTATAAGAAATCTTCTCTACTGGTGATGTAGGTTTCGTAGAACACCTGCATCAGCACAGCCCCTCTGCTCACACTTCTTAACCTCTAGACCATCTCACCCTGATATTGAGGAGAGTAACATTCCAGCACAGTTCATGCATTCTATCCTGGGCAGAGCCGGACAGCACAGCTAAGCCCTATATAAACACCAACAGCACTACACACCACCTTCATACACAGACAAACCCAACACGATGAAAGAACTGGGCAGACTGAACAGCTTCTTTGAACCAATGACACTACCAACTCAGCTCAAACAACACCCGGTAAAGACCAGGATAAACACAGGTTACTTGCCACCCTTTCCAACTACAAATACAGGGTCAATAACACATATTACCTACCCCCTTTCACTAAAGACACAGAGTAACTACAGCCACACTCAAACCAAACCGACCACAGAACCAGAACATGGAACCCTGCGCTCACCTCCATGCCACCAGGCAGAGGAACCACCTGCAGGCCACACCAAATGGAAAACAAATACACAATTTGCACCGACCCCACACAGCATGCCAAACCAATCAATGAGCTCAATTGTGCCAAAAAACTCTTCCCCACCCCTTTCGTAAAGGGCAAAAACATGTTTAACACATTTTTATGATTATAACAATCCTGCGCAGTGAAGAACAATTTACTTACCTTTGAAAATGCTCTTTCTCGTGGATACTCCTCTAACCACAGAATCCTCACCTTTTGAATTTTCCCAAGTGCCAAACTGGATCCAGGACCTTGTCCAGCAATTGCTTCCCCTCCCTTGGCGGTAGGTGGCGCCATCACACTTACAATGACCTCACCCTGTACAAGGAAGTAAAGGCGCCAGCCCTATAAAGGCTCCATCCTTGCACGCTAACATCGGTTTAAAACTTAGTATGCCAAACCCTTAGTCAGTGATAAATTGAAAAGCATGACAGTGTGCAAAATCTAACTTGGGGCCCAATTAACGCCTAGAAGGTCACTTCACTGAGTGAGGAGGAGAAAGGGTCAGTGAGGAACCTGCGATTAGATAGAGCGTTATGGAAGGTAAGTAACTTGTTCTTCTGATGGATACTTCTAACCAAACAGTTCTAACCGTTTGGGAATATACTAAAGCAGGACCTCTCAAAAGGTAGTAGGTATGAGGGGTGCACTTCACACCAGGAAATCCTGCAGGACAGAGTGGGCAAAATGGCCTACCCGGATGATCTGAGAAGGCAGTTATGCCATGTGAGGATGTGGACAGATGCCCGTGTAGCCACCTTACAGATGCCCCAGAACATGCCTGGCCAAGTCTGTCTGGGCATCCCCTAGCTCTGGTGGAGTGAGCTCAAAGGCCCCCAGGATGATCGTATTTTGGCCAAGGCATGGCAACTCTGTACACAAGGATGTTCAGTCTGGATGAGGTCAGTTTATGGACTGTCCTTTCCTTTTTTAGCACCAAAGAGCCTCGTAAAACGTGTGTCACCCACTCAGGGCTCCTTAGTGCAATCGATGTAAAAACTAATCTGTGTCAAAGGACACAGGAAAAAAGGAACTGACGTCAGCACACAGGGTGGTGTCTATTGCGGCTCTGCTCCGTCACTTCTGGAGGTGGGGCGAGGTCGCCTGGAAGTCTGATATCTCACCCTACCGGCAAACGGAAACGCTTGCTGAAAAACCTTTCTGGATCCATCCTTGCACCTGGGTAAATTCAAATGCTGAGGATTCTGCAGTTATAAGAATCCATGAGAAAATCACACTTTAAAAAAAATATATATCTTTATTCATTTTATACTCAAAAACAACATACAGCTGTAAATATGGCATAGTAAAGTACATTTTATAGTACGTCTCCATTTGCATTATTGTGCCCAGTAGGTGGGGGGGGGGGTGAATCGCCATATGCAACATTACAGGTAATCAATAACGTCATTAATTCCCTACAGCGGCTATCAATAAATGTTGCTGTACGAAGCTGTGACAAAACATATTAAAAATTAAACATAATACCACCGAACTAATATGCCTGTCCTATGGTCATCATGAATCTATTACCGCGAAATGTGCCACCTATGTGGAGTGCGAGCTATCAGGGTCCTGCTATAATGGGCGTGGAATAATGGAGGAGTCATACAGTGCATATGCAGTGTTATGCGTAAGTGCAGTCGGTCCTAGACGAAAGTGTGAGACAGCTGTGTCTATTATTACCACACCCGTGTATATAATGCCCAGCGCTCCGCTCGTGTGTGGAGAAAATCACACTTAAGAGTGCAATATGCAAATCAAATCATATGGTAGGAGCAAACGGAAGATTCCATTTTAATTAATAATATTACTTAATCAAGCTGGTAACCAGCAACTTTTCATTCACCTGGCGGTGGCACAGGTGACAGAGAGCACCACTGAGCCCACTCAAATTCATTCCATTGCATAAGATATGAGGTAATATATCCTTCAGCCTGAATCTCATATTAAAACTTTCATTGAAAGCATTGTCTGTAATGTGAAAATAAATTAGATCATCCATCCATTCCCAGAACAAGAAGCCTTTGGTGACATCTATTATTGAGAACCCCACAGCCCAAACCTCCAACCCCTGCCATGCTTCAAGAGCGCTGTGTCTTTGAAGCCCAGGAGGAGAGCAAGGCGATGGGCAGGACCTTGGAACACAAGAACACAACTCAGTGCTTCTGACATGCACCACCCAGCAATGTTCCAGACGGCCAGGCTGTGCCAAGTGTATGAAATGTGCTTTTGGCATGTAGGACCTGTAGTATCGATTCTGTGAATGCTGGCAGGTGAGCAATGCAAACACAGAACATATATATATAATGTTGTGTTGATGCGCTGTCGAGACCCCAGGGCTATAATTAAGGCTCCATATTTTCCGTTTTTACAGATTTTTATTGAAAAATACAGACAGAAAACCATTCATATTTCTATCTGCATTCATATTTAAATGTGGCAAAAAACAGAAATCAGTCTCTTTTGTGAGTGATTCTAAATACTGTCAGTCATGACTGTCAGACCAATAGATGTGAAGATTGACAGGTAAGCTGTTAAAAAATAAAGACATTATAGTAATGATGCTTAAACTCCAGTAGATTTGCAAAAGATTGTAATGTTCATATTTTCATATACGTGTATTGATTTATGATCTGCGAGTCTTCAAAATATTGAAACCTGTCATACATTCAGATAAGAGTTTACAATTATCATTTGCATACATGTGGAAATGTACTAGATTTGATTCATTTTTTTTACACAAAACCCGAAATAAAAATGGATGAATGCAGATAAAATTAGCAAGAAATAAATACGGATAAATTCAGACTGAAGCGTTAATAAAATAAATACCATAACATCGGGAGCCCTAGTTATAATCAAAATTATACTAAGAATCGTCCCTTAGGCATTGCAATCCTATGTCGATGGCTCACTGAAGGGAGATGAGCACAAGTAACTACTGCGATCTTCCCCGCTTGGATGTTGTAGTACAAGGATCAGCTGTCATCTACCACCCACTGATATAGGGCCCCATGTATCAAAGAGTTTTCCCCATTCTGTGTCTGTAGGAAAATGTGTTCGTTCATATGGTCCATACTGTGCTCCCTAATATCCATCAGTGACATAGGAGATGTTCCGCCAGGCTTGCTTTAGAGCGTCCGCGATATTCATGTACTGAAAAAGTGTATGTGCAGGGCTCCCATCCTGCTTTGCCTCCTGGGTTTGGTAATAAATTGGACAGTAATGGAAACATCTTTTGAGTTGTAAATAGCTGCATGTACACTGTATCTGTCAATCAAAGAAGAATTTAATCCCCGACTCACGCCAAATGCTGACTCCAGGCAACAGCAGCCAGACGAGCATCAATCCGTACAGTATTTGACACTAGGCTCAGTGTGTGATATCAACCGTGTCGACAGCGGCGGCTTCTCCGCTAAGGCAGAGGAGCGTCGCCCCACTGCTTTCTAGCAGTGCAAAAAAGGAAAAATAAAATGATAACAACACAATGTTATTCCCAGTTTTGGGGTGGGGCTTGGCTGTGTTTTCACAGCCAGCAGGGGGAGGAGTGGTTGGTGCACTTAAGTGCACATGACATTATTTTATTATTTGTTTTTCTTTTCTTTTTTTAATTTTAACTCCCCGCCTCACCACTACTGCCCTAGATCAGCCGCCACTGTGTGTCAAGCCCTGGAGGAGAATGAAACTGGGTTCTATTAAAGAATATACTCAGCATGATGGGGCATCCACTATTGATTCACGTGTTGAGGGAGGGACATTGATTGAGGGTAGGACATCAACTGGGATCAACACATAGCGGAGGGCGCTAGGGGTGTCGCCGAGTCTACTTTCAGATATGGCACAGTTAGTCCTGTTCAGGACTATGGCCTAGTTAGTGAGCTGTAGTTAAGTTCAGGAGGTCTGCTCCACCCAACCCCTCTGAATCAGTATTATCAGACAGGACCTTATCCTACTGCAAAAGGATGCAGGCAGTGCTAGGGGGGTTGCTAGGAAGAGATACAAAAGTACTTGAAGGACCATCATTTTTAATCTAATAGAGACCTTCCCCACAAGCTCCATTCACTGGTGGAGGGAGACGGGTGGTGTGGTTCACCCTTCTCTCTAGGCTCCCTGGCAACTACAAATAAAAAATGTTACCCCCCCCATAAAAACAATGGAGGAGTCACAAATCAGAATCCCCAAATTCCTGACACCAAGTGGTCACCACCAGAGTTGAGGATGTGACTTAGTTTGTGTTTTGTTCGGAGTAAGAGAAATAGTTCAGACTTGCTCCAAGTAAAATGGAGGTCAGGGGGCACCCATACTCAGGTATGTCAGGGACTAGCACAGGAAAGGTTATGTCATGTCAAGGTTGTGTAAACATTGTCTACAAAAATATTGTCCCATTGGAGTTAATAATAGAAAATCTATATCCAATATTTTAGTAAATGATACTTAGGAAGCATTAATTATGTCTGAAAATATTTCTTTAGACAATATTCTGATCTAAAACCCCAATGAAACCACAGTCATTGACACTCAAACAAGATCTATCAAAAACAGAAAGGAAGTACAATGTCGATTATGAGCAGCAGGCAGAGCAAACAAAATTCAGGAGGTGCTAGAAAAATACTTTTACCAACACTACATGCTTTCAAATGGTCGCCATACTTTGCATCTCTGCCTGAAACAAGCATGCAGCTCTCTGGCAAGACCCGGACCAGATGCTTTTCACTCCAGCTGATGAAGCCCACAACAGTCTCTTGAAGTTGAAAATGAGGCTTGGACAAGTTGAGCCTCAAAACCATCTTTGTCTCACAAAATAAAAATGAGACTTGAACCTCCATATTCTGCCAGGAAAGACAATGCTTCAACCCCAGTCTGGTCAACACCTAAACCACTGGTACAGTCCTAAGCCCCTGACACGATCCCTTAGGCTGATAATGCAAACATTGGCACCTACACAGACTGCCTTCAATAAAGGCGCAACTGCAACCCCGGACCTGATGTATAGTCGTGCTCTCCACCACACTCGACCACGCTACTCCTTGCGCCCTTGCCTCAGGCCATTTTGAAAGTTGAAACATACCCTCTAGCCATAGGCTAAAATGGCACATACTAAAATGTTTGAAGCAACTGGTGATAACCCACTCACAAACACAACACGAAAAAAGGGTAGTATCATCTAAATAAATGGAGAAACCCCAATTTGAGGGAAAAGTTGTCCACAGTCGTTAATCCTCCAAATGCAAAAGTCTCACAGTCTAACTCCAGTGGCCAGACCAGAAAACCACCACATACCAGCATTGTTGCATCTCTTAAGCAAGCAATCCCAACAGACCAGCCTATGATCTTCAGTCTTGCTGTGTGATACACCACCTTTCCACTGAGGTTTACAGCACACAGAACTGCTGCCCCTTTGGGCACTGAGATTTAAAGGGCCCATCCACTCGATGATGTCACAACAGAAATCAAAACTCAAGCTGATATCCTCAAACAAGGGAACTTCTAGAATGCTTGTTGTTGATGATTGTTAGCAACTTAATACTGGGTACAAAGAACTGATTTTTTTCTCTTCCCAGGATTGCCCTGTTAATTTAGACCTAACATGCAACAAGGTACCTAAAATATTATCCATGTAACAGACTGTTTGAGAGTGTGACAATCGTATGCATGCAACAAGGTACCTCAAAGTCTTATACCGGCAAGAGACCGTTTGAGGTTATAGCAATAATATGATGATCATGATTAAGACTGTGCGGAAACTTGTGGCACTGGTTTTTGACAGAGAAAATCTGCAAAACATCAAATTGTTTACAACAAAAACAATATATTCACAATGGCGGCTACAAGAGACAGCTCACTAACCAAATGAGAAATTGGTCTGTGATGAAATCCTAAAAAACTAATGTGAGAAGATCCTGGACCCCATTGAATCTGTAGGGCTCTATCAAAAGCAGAATGTGCAGCATGCAGCAATAAAACATACCATCAACAAACATCACTTCTGACCATCACTTACCTGAAAGCTTCCTTCACTTGAATCTGCCATGTCCCACAGCGAGTAGTCATTTTCTCGGTCGCCATTCTGGTCAATTCGCATGTAGCCTGTCACACCTATGGAAAAAACAAGGCACCCAAGATGAATATCCGTCCGAAGCAACTGCATACGACCAGATTTCAAATAGCTGGCAGAATGAAGAAGATTGAAAGGTTGTAGAGGGAATGATAGGGCGTAAAGATACATGAACAGTCTAGAACAGGCTTCCCCAACGAGTAGCTCATGAGCTACTGGTAGCTCCCTATCTATCTGTGCGTAGCTCTCCTGTATGAAGTGCTGCCTACTGAATTCGAAAATTTTGATTGCTCGTAATGATGTGTATACCAACATTGAGAGTGTGTTTTTGAGACAAATGTGTGTGTTTTTTCAGCTGATGTTTGGAAAATATTGACTTAATTTCCAAAGTATATTTAACCCTGATATCTGAGTGACAGATAATATGGCATTGGGGAGGCTTATACCACTATTACTTTGGTGCCAATGGCATTGCAGCTATGGTTGTTAGCACCCATTTACAGGCATTCCAAAGTGACAAAGCCTTTTTGGATCGAAGCCTACCATATTGCGCAGCTGTCTGATTTGCTAACAACTTCTTGTGGGCAATCTGAAAGCTTCCCTGGGAATGCACTCTACCCATTGCTTACCATTGGCTTTGTAGTTTGTAATTCACATTTGCTTTCTTTCTATTTGCTGGCTTTCTTTGCTTTAGGCTGCCCAGCCTGACATCGTCCCTCACGTGGAGTATTGCCTATTTACTATATCCTTCCAAGTTCTCCATTTCTGTAAGCCGGTCTTTATACTTGTTCTTATCTTGTCACATTTGCTGTGCATTTAAAGGCAGAGGTCAAATGCCAGGCTCTGTCTTCCGAGGGAGCTTGGTGTTTACTTTTCTTTCTCTGACTTCAAAGTGAGAAGATTTATGTGGAAATCTTGCTGTGAAAGAATGTTTTTTTTCTAGCACACTACAAAGTTTAAATGTCTGTAAATGAACTCTGCTGGTATTTCAGAATATATCAGAATTAAGAAAGCACAAATAAAGCAATTTTTTTGTAATACTGAAGTGTGATGAAAACATATTATAATACCATCAAAACAAATCAATAAATGCGGTGATGACATTTCCACACATTATTGTTTCTGCACTGTATAGTTTTATCAGTAAAACTGCATGTGTGTGCAAATGGAATGGTAATTTCAATTAAAAATGTGTTGTCTGTAATGGCAGTGTGTTACCACACCATGCATACTCAACGTTACGCCACTCGACTCTACTCTGCACCACTCCAAACTATTGCACTCTGCGCTGCACCACTTACTCTATGTCGCTACACTGTACTCTGCACCACTCCACTCCACTCTACTCTGCACCACTCTACTTTATGCCAATGCACTCTATGCTACCCTGCACCGTTGCACTCTTCGCCACTCCATTCTACACAACTCTACTCTAAGCCACTCCTTTCTACACCACTCTACTATATGCCACTAAATGCCACTATACTCTGCAACACGGCACTTTATGGCAAGGCACTCCATGCCATTGCATTGTACTCTGTACCACTTCACTCCACGTGACTGTACTCTACTCTAGCCACTCTATTCTATGCCAGTCCACTCTACTCTGCATTACTGCACTCTATGCCACTTCACTCTACTCTGTACCAAATTACTCCACGCCACTACTCTATATCACTCCACTCTAAGCCACTGCACTCCACTTTGCAGCACTCTATGCCACTACACTCTACCCCACTTTATTCAACGTGCCACTGCACTCTATGCCACTCTACTCTGTACCACTTTACTCCACTGAACTCTATGCCATTCCACTCTACACCATTGCACTCTATGCAACTCTACTCAGCACCACTGGACTCTATGCCACTGCACTTCAGGCCACTCTGGTCTACTCTGAACCACTCTAATCTATGCCACTGCATTCTACGATGCTGCAATACTCCACTCTACTCTACGACACTCCATTTTATGACACACCACTCTATGCGTCTCCACTCTGCACCACTCTCCCCTATGCCACAAATGCTTAGCCATGCTGAACTGCGACCACACTGGTGTACAACATGGCTAAAACACATTGCCAAAGCCAACAGCTCTTGCATAGGTGAGACCTATTGGCTTTGCCAACACTTGTTTACATTACTGCTGTCAACCCTGCCTGATGATCTGAGGTGATCAGTGCTAGTAATACTGCATATTGTCACCACTAATATAATCATGTCTAATGTGGTCACTATTTGAACACTGGGTAAATGAATCAATAAATGAAAAGAAGTTTCTGAAGTGCAACTGCTGCTTCATGAGAAGCGTCCTGGGGCTAAAATGAAACAGGGAAGTAAAGGTAGATTCTAAGAATCGGGGAACAAGGTCTTCAGTTGGGATCTGAGCAAACTTTCACTGGGAATAGTGCAAAGAAACAATGGTAAAGAATTCAAGATGGTGGGGGCAATAAAAGAAAACTTACTTCCACCAGAGTTGGCTCATCACACTTTAGGAACATACAATACATTTTGATTTACTGAGCGTAGAGCCTTGAAGGGGAGATATTTTTTTTACCTGGATGTACAACTGTCGTTCTGAAAAAATGCTTTGTGCATGATCAGATGAGTTTTAATAAAATTCTCGACTTGATTGGCAGCCAGTGTAGTGATTTTATGCTTGACCCGGTGGAGTGCCTTTTTTGAATATTTAGTACAAGCCGGGCTGCAGTGTGCTGAATAGGCTGAAGCGAGTAAGCAAGTCTTGAGGGGCTCCCAGATAAAGAACATTATTAACATTAGTAGCTTGGGATGATTTTCATTTAACATAAGCAGCTCTTATTACAAAGAGGGTTGGAGAGCCCCATTATACACTCTTAAACCACTTGGCTTCACCCTTAAAGTCATGCTCCACCCATTCTTGTTACTATTGAAGACCATCAACCAATTCTCTTGAGCTCAGCTAGGCAGCTGCTTATTCGGTTGGTGTGAATTTTATCATGTGGCCAGGGCCGGACTGGCCGTAGATGGCACTGGGTGTTTCCCTGGTGGGCCGGAAAGGTGGGGGCATGTTTTGTTCCGACAGGGCCGGTGCTGCTAAATCGTCCCCTTGTAACAAAAGCGCAGCAGCGTTCCTGCCGCCCCCCCTTACACCCACCCCGGAGTCCGGGCGGACTTAATTGCCAGGGTTGGTTTGCGATCCCAGTCCAGCCCCGAATGTGACCAGTGCTGACTGCGTGTAGTAAAGTATTTATTGTGGCTGTGCCTTGTATGGGGGAGCCATGCCTCATTAATGATGTATGGGAAACCCCTTTGGCAGCAGATTCACCAATTACTAATTTTTATAATTAAAAATTTGCAGACTCCACAGAAACATGAGGCTCAGCTATATAGAAAATCTATATTTACTTAACATATACTTACCTTATTAATATTTTGGAAGTCTATATTCTGCTACGATACTTTTGTAACACAATATTTAAAACTTGATATCCTGGTACTATACTTCGCACATCTCCTAAAAAGCTCCCCACATGAGAATTCACAGCCCGCTAACACAACAATGAAAGATCTCTGGTTACATGAAGAACTGAGGAGGAACTTGATTCAATGTAAATAAAGCTATTCAGGAGAAAAACATTCTCAAGTGATCTATATTGGGCATTGCACCTGCTACCTGGACCGCTCTCCCTACACGCTGTATACGTATGAACCGAACATCAGTGTGTGTGAATGTATATATATATATATATGTGTGTGTGTGTGTGTGTAGGAATTCTAAATACTTGCGGGAGGAGCATATACCCGCAATTAGTGTCACAAACTGCGGGTATATGTTCCTCCCTAGCCCAGGGACGTGCAAATAAAGTGATATTACGTACCATGTGCTAGTTTTACCTTCACATATCTTTCTTTTGAACTGCCGTCCCCACTGACCTTGAGCTCATCATTGTGGTATTTAGTATACCTTCCTCCTCACAAAACATCCCTGAGCTCCTCCCGCTCAGTGAGGGGGTTGTAGCGCAAGCCGTGACTAGGCATCACGGCACAAGGAGATTCCCAATGATGAAGCATGCCATCTTTGGTGGGTGAGGGATTTCGTCCTTTTAAAGGGATACCCATGTGCAGCTAGGTCGCGCCTTGTGGCATTTCCTTTTGTGTCCCAGAGCCGAGGGTATCTTGTTTGTGATATTAACCTAAAATCACCAAACTCCAGCACGTATGTCCCTCCTGTTGGTCCTACAGTATTATGTATTCTCTATATGTACGTACTACACACTTCTCTGTTTTGCTTGCATAAACCCCGACTTTATCAGTCATTGATAGGTATAGTTACCTCATACTTTTAAGTTATGGTTACAGACCTCAGTTACATTGGCTATTTTTTCTTACGTTTGTATAAAAATGTGTTGTCATTCCTGTTAAGTGCTCCAATGCACCTTTCTGGGCCTATATCAACCTATATTCAAAACTGCTAAATACAACTAAATAACTTCCTGGTGAACAGGAAGCACATCATGTGATTAGAAGAGACAGGATCCATGATAGTTTGATCAGAGAGTGTAGCATTGAATGGCAGACATGATGCAATGGTGGAAGCAATGCTTTCTGGGAAAGAGAACAACCACAAGATGACAATCATCTTATTTTCCTGCAAATGGCCGGACAACAATCTCATAGTACCAGGACCTCATACAACAATCTCCATACCAACATGCATGGGACTGTGAGTGAAAGAAATTGCAACACTATGTAGGAGTGCGAGAAAGAATACACATTGTAGGAGTACAAGTGCTTTGCGTTAAGGAACAAACATTCTGTGCAGGAACCCCAGTATTCTGTGTGAAGCATGACTGGTCAGTAAGGGAATGGAAAGTTCAGGACTGAATCCCCTGTATGGCGAGAAGGAGTTAGGAAGAAAGTTTTATTCTTTTTAAAAAGTTAACCATTGAAGAGGGATCCGAGCATTGGACCCCACCTGAACTCATACCTTGCAAGTCACAAGGTAACACAATATGTCAGGATATAATCTCTCTTCACACAGTCATCTAGTGAAGAGCCAATATCACACGATGAGCTCCTGGTGTGCTGGAAACTCCTGCGTGGAGTGGGTTTCCAGGAGTTTCGAGTCTCTGCACAGCCAATGTCCATTATGGGCGTTTAAACTTCTCCAGGACATCAACAACAGCCACAGAAGATTTTGTTTTTTTGGGGGGGGACGGGGGCGTCTGGCGGGGTGGCAGGCGGCATAGAAAGTCTAAGTGATTCCTAGTGCTTGGCAAAAAAACCAAGTTCCCTCATCACACTGTAAATATTCTTTAGAAGTTGGTAAGTCTGTGAATTGGACTGCAACTCAGGCGCACCATTACAGGATTGTAGATTCAGTCTACATGATGAGAGAGAGAGAAAGAAAGAGAACCCAAAAACATGTTTATATGAACAACAAGAGAGGAGAGAGGGATAATTTAAGTATACAAAGTTAATGAGGCAAAAGCAGGAAGTGGAGAACAAAGACAGCTTGCAAGAGCTAGACCGGAAGCTGAAGAACACCCTACAGCCGGAAACCATGTGACCGTAAGCTGAAAACACTGCTGTAAGAAGGCAAGAGAGTGGACAGCATCCTTAAAGAAAGAGAGCTTGAGGGATCCGAGAACACCACAAACAGGAAAAGAGGGAGACTGGAAATTGAGAACAGTGTCTAAAGGCAAGAGAGAGAGAGAGAGGGTTTGAAGTTGAGAATACCCTCTACAGAAAGACAAGTGAACTGGGTGCGCCTGTTGTAGTTGGAGAGCAGGGTCTTCAAACAAGAGTCTTGAGCCAATGTTGTAGGAGGTAGGACCTTCATTTCATGTTAGGCCCTTCGATTACTGCACCAGTAATTTGGTCTCATTTGAGCCCCACCCCCCTTGTCTATGTCTCTCTCCTAGCTTCCACTGCGGACCACGCACCAACATTCTATTACATCATTCACTTTCAGCATTCCAAAACCCCGCTCAGACATGCACGGAATGGGAATGTTCAGTGACATGCTTAAAAGAGAAGCTGGAGAGAGGGAGGGGCTAAGAGCGTGAGCGGATAATTGGAGTTTGACAGACATGGGAAGAGGAGGGCATCCACTATAGAAAGCCAGCTAAGAAGCTAGGTGCACCCCCTACGGGCAGAAGGAAGTTGAGAAACTAGCCTTAAAGACGAGAGAGCAAGCGAGAGACAGAGAAACTGGAAACTGAGATCAGCTTCCATGGAAAGACAGGAAGGAAACCAGGTGCGACCACTTTAGGAAGATGAGAACTAGGACATATGAACAAAGAAGCTAAGAACATCATGTTCATAAGTTGGACAAGACAAGAATTTGAGCATACATGCACGAAGAAAAGAAAGTTTAGATCTCCTTGTGCACAAATATAGACAGGAAACTGAATGCAACCCCACAGGAAGAGAAATAAAGAAACCTAAGAACGAGACAGCTATAGAGCTCCACTTCTACAAAAAGATAGAATTAAGGGCAGGAAGAGACAAAGAGAGAAATAGCGGTAGAGACCCACCTAAACTGAAAGACAATGAGAGACAGAAACAGTGATATAGCCAAGAAAGAGGCAGAGAGATACACAAAGAAAGAGAGAAAGAGGCAGACAGATCCATTTGTAGAAGGAGAGAGCAATAGAAAAAACCCAGGAACACTTTATTCAGAAAGAGAAGCAAGCCGAGACGTACAAAAAAACTCAGGAACACTTTATTCAGAAAGAGAAGTAAGCCGAGACGTAGAAAAAAAACTCAGGAACACTTTATTCAGAAAGAGAAGCAAGCCGCGACTTAAAAAACCCAGGAACAATTTATTCAGAAAGAGAAACACTTTATTCAGAACGAGAAGCAAGCCGGGACTTAGAAAAAACCCAGGGTCACTTTATTAAGAGTAAGAAGCAAGCCGAGACTTAGAAAAAACCCTGGAACACTTTATTCAGGGCGAGAAGCAAGCCGAGACTTAGAAAAAACTCAGGAACACTTTATTCAGAGCGAGAAGAAGCAAGCCGAGACTTAGAAAAAAACTCAGGAACACTTTATTCAGAAAGAGAAGCAAGCCACAACTTTAGAACATTCATCAGGACAGGAGAAGAAAAAAAAGAAAAGGACTTGATAGGAAGAGAAAGAGACTCAAACACTGGCAAGCCAAACACAGTCGGTTCATCACCCGAACAAAGATCTTCAAAGCATATGTTCCATTCAGAAACCATCATTTATAATGAACACTGTCTGATCATTAAAGAGCTATGAACCTTGTACTGCATGTAACCCGAATGCAAAGGCATCAACGTCCTTGTTCCCTGTACAGAATACTTGACGCTGGCCTACAAAAACATGACTTAAACTGAGGATCCGCGCAATTAAAGATGCCATTCTCGTGTTAGAAGTATTATCTTTCCATCTCTGAAAACATCAAAGTGAGGCCACCGCTTTCATTAAATATGCACGAAGATGGGAATGACATTTGAAGATAAGGGAACTGAACTGAAATGTGGCTATGGAACCTGAGCCCAATAATGAAAGTCTGCATGAATTACAGGCCTGCAGTGTCATAAACCTAACTCTGGCGACAGCTCTGAAGGTCTGCGGCTTATGACTGGACCAGCGCTGGTGGCTGCTAGAGAAGACATCCACATATCCCTAGATAAGGGTTCCTCATCTCTGCTGTACTTCTGTGGCCCTCACTACGAGAGAGCCTGGTTAACTGCGATATTTATTTATTTGAGAGTTTTACATAGCGCTAGCAAGACCCAAAGGTATAAGAGCGCTTTGAAAAAGGTAAATGCTCACATCAAATATAACAAGCCTATAAGAGCCTCTGAGTCAGAGCGCTTTACAACCGTAAGTGTCCACAACCTAGATAACGAGAGCTACCAAGCAGAGGCGTAACTAGAGGCAAATTTGGGGGGAAGGGGGTTAATAAAAGTTTCAGAGGGTAGGGGGGGCTAATTCTTCCAGCAATAGGCAGATTGGAGATGCAGGGGGCTCTAAGAAGGGGTGAGAAAACAACAAAGCCTCGTTAACAAGTAAATGGTCTTCTAAAGGCCTGTGAAGTACAAAAACTGTCTGTGTGTGTGCCCGGGAAGCTGCCTCACCCCGGGCTGACACACACCACAGGGGCTGAAGCCCTTTGAGCCCTATGGGCGTTGCGCGCCTGCTACCGAGTGAGAAGTCATCCACTCTAGCAGTTCAAGGGACAGGGCTAGCGGCAGAGCAACGATGAGAGACAGGACTTATGTTTGGGGCAGCGTTCATCAGGCAGCAAAAGGCAGACTGCCCATGGCTCAGTCAAAGCACATCACACGCTGACAGGGCGCAGACGTTAGGGCATACAAACCCGCATTACTCAACTGACATCAAACAACTCATACATCTCCAGGCACAGCACCTTGCAATTTGCACTCTTTCTACATATTCATATTTTTTTTACATTTTATAAATGACACATCCCACCCTACAGCACTAGGGACATTAAACTCAGATGTTCTTAGGTTTGCACGGCCTGAGCCGAATTTTGTACAGAGTAATAAGCCAGCTCGCACAATATTTAAGAGTGCACTAATTTTAAAATGTCTGAGAGATAGCTCTCGATCTAGGAAAGGGTATTATTTTAATGGGCCTTGTTTTAACACAGTGATTTTATTGTAATGTCCGTGTTATTTATGCTACTTATATGATTTTAAGTAATCTCATAATACATCTTTGAATTAACTGCATAGATAAGAAGTATATACAGAGAAGCTAAGTCACATCAGATCAAATCAATTAATATGGGGCATTACATATACAAACAACAGAAGCGTACATATTCCTACAATTCAGTTGGATGTTACATGTACAGATCTAGTGCTGGGCAGCCAGCCCTCCTCACTACATTAGCAGAGAGTGGCTTGAAGTGTAGAGCGTAGGTAGTAAAGGAGGGCAGAGAATTCGTTGGACGCAAGTGGTTACTAACCATGTACTCCATTCTGACTTCCTGTTGTTATATAATGTGGACACAATTTTCAAATCATACCTATTGGGTGTCTATTTCCATATGTTTATAGAATGTCTGCTGCAGTAGTCCAGTTCTTGCTTTTTTATTTCTCCATTTATTTTAGAATATTCTACCCTCAGATGGTGGAATAGAATTATAGCCCATCTGCCTCAGGCTATGCCATTTGTTGTTAAAGGACTCCCCTCTTCTGTATAGTCTCTTACCTACAGCTTGGGTCGATAACTCAGGTTCAGGGCCTTTAATAACTGTAATAGCTCTTAGCAGGGGGCCAGACTGCTATAAAATAAAATACTTGTAGCAAGTGGTAGGTTTTAAATTCCGAAGTGTGACTGCATTCCTGCAATCCAGCAAAAATAGATCAGCTGGCTGTAGTAAGGCTAAGGGCCTGCGTGCACCACTGCAGGCTGTGAAAACATCACATCACTGGTGGTTCAGCAACACAACCTGGGAGCCAGTTCTGCAAGGCCTGCGTGCGTTCTGTACATATATGTAGAGTGTTTTACCTAGCACATTGCTGCTAAGTGGCTCCTATGCCAAGTGTGATATTGTCAACAATTGCTGATAATTTGTCAACATCACTTTTGATTCTTGGCTTGCGGTATCTATCTGCTGTTACCACATCCATCACTATTGAGTTTTGTGATAAACATCGGCAGATCAGACCTCATTGACCAGATATTTACTGCCCGATATTTACGGGAACATGCACGTTTTAGTACGGTAACCACCAAAATTCCCATGTCATACCCAAAAATCTCAGAATTGGGTGGCATTTATTATATCTGATACATTTTGAGTCACTGGAGTCAGATTTTATCAGGTGCGATAAATATCACATCAATTACTGGGCCACTCATAATGAGGACTTGACGCTGTTGCGTGCATTTAGCACTGTAGAAAATAACCTCCCCCCAAATCACTCAATAGCCACTGACATCTCAGACAACTCTCATGACTTGATAACATCTTAGACCTCAATTGTGAGTACCTTTGATGGACAGATGCTATTTATCTCACCTGTGAAATACCGATTCAACATTTAACAGGTGCGATAAACAGCACATATTATGAGTTTTCTTCATTACAATGGTGAGTCACGTGTCGATTTTGGTCCTACCACCCAGATCCGCATTTCCCGGGATTTCTATGACCTTTTCATCAGGTAACTATTAGCTGGCTTGACCTTCCTATATCTACCTGAAGAAAACTCTGAGGGATTGGAGACATCCTAACTAACCACTCATACACACGATGCCCCCATAAGTAGGAGTTTGAACGGGTGTCGCAATTCCACACAGCCCTCTTAATCGAGGGGAGGAGCTTATACAGCTTGGTCAATCACCTCTTGGATCACCAACATTTCAATATATTCTCCAGTGTTCCAGCTACTCTTTAAGTTGTGCTACTGGCTGCAAGTGATGGACACAGGCCTTCATTTTTACTGACCAACACTTTTTTTTATCATCAGACTTCAACCCAAAAGAAGAGAGAAATGCAGAAGAAGGAAAAAGGAGGATGATGAGAAAAATGGAGAAATAGTGGCAAAGGGATAAAAGTTGAGGTGAAAAAGAGCCTACAAGAGTGAGATAGAGGGACAAGAAGTATGGGGTGGTGGACGAAAGAAGCATGAGGCAGAGCTGGTGGTGGGCTACAAAGAAAAACCTTGAGGTCCTTCAATTATTTTTTTAACAAAGTAGGCACAGAGTACATGTTGCTACTTGTGAACCTTTGAAGGATGCTGTTTATCTATTGGCTCACATGATCGCAAGCTATATATTGTCTGCTGACTTTGGAACCCGGAGATCTGGTTTCTAACCCCTACTACAGCACTTCAGCATTTAAAGATTGTGTGATAGTTTCCCTCTGACTAAAGTTGTAAAGGTGAGTGAAATGTAATGAAATTGTAAATCCTAAAATGATGCATCAGTCTTGCCTTATCTCCCTGCATCCCCATAAATGCATAATTCTCCATTGCTTCCCAGCTAGGTCTGCAGTATAAAAATGCACACATGCATGGTACCTAGAGTTTTTTGCGAGTTGACAGACCCTTTTGAGCAGCCTGGGGAGAAGGGCTTGGGAATATCTGCTTTGCAGGCACAGCAGTAGAAAAGGGTATGCACCAGTGCTTAATTTGAGCAGGTGGTTTCCGGTGCTGGGCACCGGCACTTAATTTCCAGAACCTGCATGTATGACAGCTGTCACATGGTGGCGCTGTTTGTGTAATTTACAGATGAGCAGAAAAACAGTTGCTTGTCAGTTCTATATCCATAAAAAACAACTAATACCTGCCACCAAAGCCCTTCTTAAAGCTCTGGCGGCCTACAACAGTCTGAATTTTCACACTTGTAGCAGTGTGATGGTTACACGTTGTGTAAGTACAGTGGTAATGTGTGGTGCAAAATGCAGTGGCCTCCTGACAGGGCCCTGGCACTTATTTATTTTTACAAATTAAGCACTGGTATGCACACATCTTGCAGGAAATTCTTTCCTGCATAGAAAGTGCACAAAGTAACAATGTGGAATGGGGATGGCAATAATGAATGCCTTATGTACTTGACAACATGGGAAATGGCGTAGGGTGCCATTCACATAGTAGGAAATGTGCAGAAATGAAAACAAAATGAAAAAACCCACTTAGGAACGGCTGTCCTCCTCCTCTTGTCCGTCCTCTTCATTGTTCCTGTCTCCATTCCAGCAGGAAGCACCCAGGCTCCCAGGCTTCCCTTAGCCAATCACAACGCTGCAACGCAGTGTTGTGATTGGGTTGAGTGCCGTGTTTCGGTGCTCAGACGGGGACTGGGAGGCTTTGCATGTTCCCCACCAGGTTGTGCATTAGAGCCTAGTGGGGAGCATGCAAAGTGCGCATGATTGTTTGGCCTGATCCAAGACGGCCAGTGACACAGTCATGCACACCAAGAGAGTGCCACCACTCCTCCCACCTGCTCTGGCCAGCCCCTCCCTGAATGAAACAGAGCCACTGACTGTAATCGCACAATAAAATGAATATAATGATGCATTAGTATTATTTTATTTTTCCTTTTTAGCAGTGGGGCGAAGCTCCTCCGCCTTAGCGGAGGATCTGCCTCTGCATGTGAATGGCACTTGAACAGACCAATGGATGAAGAAGTCTGACCAAAAGTGTCACGCGGTCAGACAGCTGGCAGAGAAACAAAAGTCCCTGCCCACTGATAGCCTGTCCACATTGGGTGGGAAATCTAGCTACAGAGGTGGGCAAATATAAAACAATGCCAGCCAAATTAATCTGTGAAGTTTCTTACTTATTTTGTTCAAATAAGATGTTCACTGAATTCGCCCGGCTTCGAGGACATTATTAAGTCTTTGTAAAATCCTACAAAATGCTTTCATTCTTCTACAAAATGTCCAACAGGCAACACCATGCAGTGACAGTCGTGGCTCGCATGACTCGCGGCTGGGGGTGTCATGCGGGGGTGGATTTAAATTTGTTCTTAAAAAACGTACCTTACTGGGTCCCGCGCCGCCTCCTCTCCTGGCCGGGTCCTTCGCCTGCATTTTCCTGCTGCTTTGCTGCTCTCCTGCCTCCGGCAGAAACAGGAAGCAGGCATCCTCCCTCCCCTAAGCCAATCACAACACTGCAATGGCAGCGTTGTGATTGGTGCAGACGGCACCCAGCTGAGCGCCTTCAGGGAGGCCATTTTCTCGATTTAGGCTGCATGCAGCCTACATAGTGAAAATGTAGAGTGCGCATGACTGGTTTGGGTGGCCCCAGAGGACCGACAAAACAGTCAGGGCCCACAGCATTGGGCTAGCCACTCCTCTCCGACCCGCCCGCTCCCAGCCAGGCATACCAATCTGCTTTCTCGCAGCGTGAAAAGCAGAAACATAAAATGGTATTTAAAATACCATTTTATGTTTCTGCTTCTCGCACTGCGAGAAAGCAGTGGGGCAACGCTCCTCCGCCCTAACGGAGGAGCCGCCCCTGCCGCAGTGACAGGACCCTTTCCCCTGAATGAAACAGAGCCACTGACTGTAATAGCAAAAACAAAATGAATATAATGATGCATTAGTATCATTTTATTTTTCCTTTTGAGCAGTGGGACGACGCTCCTCCGCCTTAGCGGAGGATCTGCCTCTGCATGTGAATGGCACTTAAACAGACCAATGGATGAAGAAGTCTGACCAAAAGTGTCACACGGTCAGACAGCTGGCAGAGAAACAAAAGTCCCTGCCCACTGATAGCCTGTCCACATTGGGTGGGAAATCTAGCTACAGAGGTGGGCAAATATAAAACAATGCCAGCCAAATTAATCTGTGAAGTTTCTTACTTATTTTGTTCAAATAAGATGTTCACTGAATTCGCCCGGCTTCGAGGACATTATTAAGTCTTTGTAAAATCCTATAAAATGCTTTCATTCTTCTACAAAATGTCCAACAGGCAACACCATGCAGTGACAGTCGTGGCTCGCATGACTCGCGGCTGGGGGTGTCATGCGGGGGTGGATTTAAATTTGTTCTTAAAAAACGTACCTTACTGGGTCCCGCGCCGCCTCCTCTCCTGGCCGGGTCCTTCGCCTGTATTTTCCTGCTGCTTTGCTGCTCTCCTGCCTCCGGCAGAAACAGGAAGCAGGCATCCTCCCTCCCCTAAGCCAATCACAACACTGCAATGGCAGCGTTGTGATTGGTGCAGACGGCACCCAGCTGAGCGCCTTCAGGGAGGCCATTTTCTCGATTTAGGCTGCATGCAGCCTACATAGTGAAAATGTAGAGTGCGCATGACTGGTTTGGGTGGCCCCAGAGGACCGACAAAACAGTCAGGGCCCACAGCATTGGGCTAGCCACTCCTCTCCGACCCGCCCGCTCCCAGCCAGGCATACCAATCTGCTTTCTCGCAGCGTGAAAAGCAGAAACATAAAATGGTATTTAAAATACCATTTTATGTTTCTGCTTCTCGCACTGCGAGAAAGCAGTGGGGCAACGCTCCTCCGCCCTAATGGAGGAGCCGCCCCTGCCGCAGTGACAGGACCCTTTCCCCTGAATGAAACAGAGCCACTGACTGTAATAGCAAAAACAAAATGAATATAATGATGCATTAGTATCATTTTATTTTTCCTTTTGAGCAGTGGGACGACGCTCCTCCGCCTTAGCGGAGGATCTGCCTCTGCATGTGAATGGCACTTGAACAGACCAATGGATGAAGAAGTCTGACCAAAAGTGTCACACGGTCAGACAGCTGGCAGAGAAACAAAAGTCCCTGCCCACTGATAGCCTGTCCACATTGGGTGGGAAATCTAGCTACAGAGGTGGGCAAATATAAAACAATGCCAGCCAGATTAATCTGTGAAGTTTCTTACTTATTTTGTTCAAATAAGATGTTCACTGAATTCGCCCGGCTTCGAGGACATTATTAAGTCTTTGTAAAATCCTACAAAATGCTTTCATTCTTCTACAAAATGTCCAACAGGCAACACCATGCAGTGAAGTCGGTGGCTCGCATTACTCGCGGCTGGGGGTGTCATGCGGGGGTGGATTTAAATTTGTTCTTAAAAAACGTACCTTACTGGGTCCCGCGCCGCCTCCTCTCCTGGCCGGGTCCTTCGCCTGCATTTTCCTGCTGCTTTGCTGCTCTCCTGCCTCCGGCAGAAACAGGAAGCAGGCATCCTCCCTCCCCTAAGCCAATCACAACACTGCAATGGCAGCGTTGTGATTGGTGCAGACGGCACCCAGCTGAGCGCCTTCAGGGAGGCCATTTTCTCGATTTAGGCTGCATGCAGCCTACATAGTGAAAATGTAGAGTGCGCATGACTGGTTTGGGTGGCCCCAGAGGACCGACAAAACAGTCAGGGCCCACAGCATTGGGCTAGCCACTCCTCTCCGACCCGCCCGCTCCCAGCCAGGCATACCAATCTGCTTTCTCGCAGCGTGAAAAGCAGAAACATAAAATGGTATTTAAAATACCATTTTATGTTTCTGCTTCTCGCACTGCGAGAAAGCAGTGGGGCAACGCTCCTCCGCCCTAATGGAGAAGCCGCCCCTGCCGCAGTGACAGGACCCTTTCCCCTGAATGAAACAGAGCCACTGACTGTAATAGCAAAAACAAAATGAATATAATGATGCATTAGTATCATTTTATTTTTCCTTTTGAGCAGTGGGACGACGCTCCTCCGCCTTAGCGGAGGATCTGCCTCTGCATGTGAATGGCACTTGAACAGACCAATGGATGAAGAAGTCTGACCAAAAGTGTCACACGGTCAGACAGCTGGCAGAGAAACAAAAGTCCCTGCCCACTGATAGCCTGTCCACATTGGGTGGGAAATCTAGCTACAGAGGTGGGCAAATATAAAACAATGCCAGCCAAATTAATCTGTGAAGTTTCTTACTTATTTTGTTCAAATAAGATGTTCACTGAATTCGCCCGGCTTCGAGGACATTATTAAGTCTTTGTAAAATCCTATAAAATGCTTTCATTCTTCTACAAAATGTCCAACAGGCAACACCATGCAGTGACAGTCGTGGCACATGACTCGCGGCTGAGGGTGTCATGCGGGGGTGGATTTAAATTTGTTCTTAAAAAACGTACCTTACTGGGTCCCGCGCCGCCTCCTCTCCTGGCCGGGTCCTTCGCCTGCATTTTCCTGCTGCTTTGCTGCTCTCCTGCCTCCGGCAGAAACAGGAAGCAGGCATCCTCCCTCCCCTAAGCCAATCACAACACTGCAATGGCAGCGTTGTGATTGGTGCAGACGGCACTCAGCTGAGCGCCTTCAGGGAGGCCATTTTCTCGATTTAGGCTGCATGCAGCCTACATAGTGAAAATGTAGAGTGCGCATGACTGGTTTGGGTGGCCCCAGAGGACCGACAAAACAGTCAGGGCCCACAGCATTGGGCTAGCCACTCCTCTCCGACCCGCCCGCTCCCAGCCAGGCATACCAATCTGCTTTCTCGCAGCGTGAAAAGCAGAAACATAAAATGGTATTTAAAATACCATTTTATGTTTCTGCTTCTCGCACTGCGAGAAAGCAGTGGGGCAACGCTCCTCCGCCCTAATGGAGGAGCCGCCCCTGCCGCAGTGACAGTTCCCTTTTCCCGTCCACAAGCTAGCAAGCGCCCACACTGGCTGCCACATCTTACCCCCATCTCTACACCCTCCTCAGGGACTTGCTTTTCTATTAAGGCGCCAAAACTCTAGACTAGGGCGAGTATGCAATCAGACCTCTTTCATCACGGCTTGTTATCCGGAAGGCCTCCTCCACAATTAATCACGCCGAGCCGAATCTGTCTGCATGTCTTTGCCTTGCTGATTGCGCGCCTAGAGGTATTTTATGTTCAGTGTGAGGGATACTAATTATATAAACGAATAAAATGAATAAAACCAACATGGGTCTCTCTTGACAATTGTCCTGTGAAGTACGGGGAAACTGGCGCAGTTTCAACTAGGAATTTGCACCGAGAGAGAATATGTGTCAGCCTGGTGTAAATTACAAGTCTGTGCTGCCATCCAGGAGTTTTGTTGCCCGCATAGACCATCAAGGGATTGATTAATGTGACTGCCACTCCGCGATAACAGTATAGGCTTGTAATTCAAATAAACCCGATTTTTATATTCCATTGTTTATTTTCGTTTAGCATGTCATAAAAAGAGGCATGTTTTTAGTTCCACAAAATGTATGCAGAATATGGTACTACGTGTTAAAGTGCAGTTGGTTTATAAAAAGAATTAATATGTTATGTTAAGTGATTTTATAAAGCGCTTGCTTGCCCCAAAGGGTGTCATGGCGCTAGCTGAGAGAAAAGCAACAAGCATTTACAATGCAATGGTCTCGGCATTGTTAAAGTTAGAGCTGTTGGCATTGCTCATGACATTATTCTTGTTTATGTTTTTGTTTTTAAAATATTTAAAGAAACAGCATTGTTATTTACAATGTCAATAGCTTAATCACTCTCCAATGCGAGAGCCTATGACTATTAGGATGAGTTCTTTGACGAGCACCCGGCCCCGCTGGAGCAGCCGCTGAGCTGCTTGCTTCTCATGGCGTGCTGTCTAAGTATCTAAGTAACTGATGTAAACAGGTCCACAAGGGTATGGTAAGTAAAGGACACAACCTGAACCTGCAAGTAAACTGCGTTGGTACGTAAATGTGGACTGCAAGGAGGAACCTTGAAAAGCCCCTATTTGTCCCCCAAACGTACGGTGTGTGTTCCGAGGCGAGTACAGCACTTAGAAAGTACACCCTAGGTATTACCGGACGAAACAATAGTAGTGTCAGACCTACATGAAATTACCGTAAGAAATAGAAATACCCCAAGAGCAAGTTGCACTTAGGGCAGTACACTTTGACTAGCGTCCCAAAAATTTGCAGACCTGCGTGAACGCAATCATACTCTGACCTCCAATGGCTGGAAAGGAATACGTGTTCATGGGTTGTAGCCCCCTGAATACCTGATTTATGTAAACACATGTCTTTGTGTACACTAACAGTAAAAACAGCTGTCGATAGAGACGTACACAACAGATGTAATCGCTCGCCTAACGGGGCATCTAAGTTCTAACTCACCCCCATGGTGCATTCTCTCGACTTCCGGAATGGAAATTGGTGATCTGCACGGCGGCCTGCGGAGCTGGCCCACTGGCTTAAAAATACCAATATTTGTTTACTGATATGAATGTGTATCTAGGCAGACCGGGTTCCAAGTGCATAGGGGCCGCAAGTACGGTAAATCCCTTGCCCAATGCCATGAGCACGCCATAAAGACACGGAGCCGGCGAGGAGCGCTCAAGGGCGTCTCAACGAGGATGCCCCTTTGTTTGTTTCCGAGTGGGCATTTCTCCGAGGCCTGCTGCCAGGAAAGGGCGTTTTCTTGCGCGATAAACTTTAGCTCAGAAGAGCTGCTGCAGGGATGCGGGGCGGAGGACGCAGCCTCAGCAGCGAGGACCGACGCCGCCTGAGGGTGGGGGCCCCAAGGAGGGGGTGAATGAGCTCACAGGCGCGGATTGATTAATGCTCCGTTTGGCACCACGTCCAGAGGCGCCAGGATTTATAACGGGTGTCGCTTCCAAGGAGGAACAAGAGGGGTCGAGGTAATGAACCCTCCGTCTGAACCAAGGAGGGGGAGGGAACCGAGGGGTGGGGGCCAGGAACGGGCCAAGCACAACACAATGGGGGAGAGGGAGGAGATGGAAGAAACCTTTCTTCCAAAAACAAGAGAGGTGGAGACCCCTGGGAATCACTTTCCGCCCATGAAATAAACTGAGAGAAGTAAACACATAACGATGACCGTCTCTTGCGTACCAGCCCCTTTGACGTAATTACCGCGCACAAAAGGCCCCCAGGAGCCCCACGCTGGGCCAGCCTGAGAGGACAGGGGAGAGGAGACCAGAGCAGCAGCCGAGCCGAGAGCAGGGGGAGAGGACGAGCACACCACTGCCTTTCTCCGAGGTTAATGCCTCAGAGAAACGCAGCGTCGTTTTCGGATTCGGGGGCGTGTTTTTCTTTCTCTCCTCTTGCCATTGGCTGGAGGAGAGAAAGAATAAAAAAAAAAAACACGCCCAGAGAAAGAATCGAAAAAACACGCCCCCGAATCGCAAAAAGACGGGGCTTGTATGGAGAGACAAACCTCTTCTCCAATGGCTGACCAGCATTTAAGAGGCCAGCCAATGGAGAAGAGGAGAGAAGAGAGGCGAGTTCAAGCCCCTCTTCTCCAAGTCATTAAATCTCACGAGCGAGACTGCGCAAGCGCAGCCTTCGCTAACCGAGACCTAAAAAGGATAAAGTCGGATAAACAATTAACTTGTTGCAAAGAGCCACGTTTGTAGTGCCATTCTGAAAGCCAAGAGATTGGGTAGGGCTTTGATACGGAAAGAGACCGACTTGGTAAATACCATTTGAAGCACATTCTCAAGAAATCAGGGCCTATC
Source organism: Triturus cristatus (assembly GCF_964204655.1). Taxonomy (NCBI): domain Eukaryota; kingdom Metazoa; phylum Chordata; class Amphibia; order Caudata; family Salamandridae; genus Triturus; species Triturus cristatus. The sequence continues at coordinate 114,405,725 of NC_140595.1, forward strand.
CCATGCAGCGCCTTAAACACTACGCACAGGGCTTTTAATATCACATATAGTCATTAGGCAAACAAATCCTTTACTCTGCAAATGTTATTTCCACTTCATTTCAAAGTCGCCTGTCTGAACTCAGGGGCTGATTACGATGGCGGACGGACTTCAGTCTGTCCGCCATCGTATCCGGGATTGGAACCACCCACCTACAAGGCGGCAGTCCCACAGGGCTAATTATAATGCGACTGCCACCGTGGCGGTCGCATTGACCATGCTTGGTATTGCGGCGGGTGCTGCGCTCTTCAGCACCCGCCGCAATACAAAACAGAGACCGCACACATATCTGTGCACTATGTGGCAAGGACAATGCGGTGCCTGCAACATGGTGCAGGGATATGTAGGGGGTACCATAGGTGCTGGTCCCGTGTCTGTGGGCCGGGGGGGCCCGCTACAGGCCCCATTGTCCCTTTCCAACGGCTTTTCCATGGCCGGTTGCCCGCCTTGGAAAGGCTGGTGGGTAAGGGACATCATAATCCCGACGGCGGTGCCTGGTAGGCACCGACAGCATTGTAGGGACTGTGGCGGGCGGTAAACATGATTAAAATGGCGGGGAGACCGCCACGACAGCCTTTTGGTGGAGGTTTCTCCGCCATTGTAATCAGCCCCTTAGTTCTTCCTTGAGTCACTCACAAATAAAGAAATGCTGAGCTAAATGAACAAAGGGAGCTTTCTGAGAAGAATGTTCCTATGCTCTGTTTACACTTCCGGGGCACAGGGCCTTGAAGTAACAAAGGGAACTAATGGAAGGGTGAAGCCTGAAGCCAGACCAGAGGAATTAAGGCACAGGAAATTATTCATTGGTGAAGAGATTTGCTGGTATGAAGACGCAGCCCCTTGAGAGCATTTGTTATGGTCTGATCTTTGAATTATGGGGAAATAAGCCACTGTAATTTGCATGCAAAAGTACCAAACCAACTCTGAACATTTGTAACAAGACATAGCCTCGTCAAAGCAGCACTTTGTAAGAAGCTCTAATTTACATAGTGGTGGGCGAGCCAACAAATTAACAGAGAGAGCCAAGGCAAGGGTCTGACGTGGCTCTTAGAGCTTGTGTACAAAGGAGCCCTCGAAAGAGTTGGCATGTAAATCATGCACAAACATGATGTGAAAACAAAGCAAAGACTCTTCAAAATTCTCAAAAATATATTTCTTTATCAGGTGGAAGTGCTTGCCTTTGTGCATCAGATTATATTGCAGCAGTGATGGGCAATTATTAAAAGGGTGAGTTTTTAAACATGAAATAGGAAATATTACTGTGCCCCCCACAACTTGACGACAATGTGAAATAAGAGGTAATTCAGTTGCTATCTACACTCTATATGCAGCCGAGATTCTTGTTAAAGCTGTAGCAACGTTATGGTACATTACCTATGTATTACATCTAACGCAAGAGGTTTTTGGACAGCACAAACCCCGAGCTCAGGTATTTGAAGATGCTCTCATATGCCATAATAAAGGAAAAGTAGTTTTAGGGAATTAAATGACCCCTCCTTTGAGGAAGACTCTACCGCCCCAAATGTTAAGTTGTGTTTTATTGAACGTTCGGTCGCTTCATAAACACTGCTACCAAATTCATGATCTTATTGAGACTGGGGCGTATGACTTAATTTTTTTAACCGAAACCTGGACGGATAACACTTCCGGTCCAGACTGGAACATCGCCTTACCTAGCGGTTATGCTGTCTCTTTCCAGGACAGATTGGACAAGAAAGGTGGGGGAATAGCTGTTGTTTATTCGACACAGCTAAAACTTTGTGTGGAAACTCACCGGGATCTCCCCGCGGAAGCAATGTCTTTTACCATTTATGTAGCCAATATGTACAAATTCCAAGGAATTCTAGTCTATCGGGCGCCTGGCCCTAAGTCCACGTTCCCTGTAATGCTTATGCATTTTTTAGAATCCCGGATGGATCACCATCCTTTTATGATCCTGGGTGATTTTAATTATCATCTAGAACGCGCTGAGCAGTCAGAGGTGGCGGTGCTAATTGACAATCTAGCTGCACTCGATTTTAATCAAGTAGTCACAAGCCCCACTCATAGTCTGGGACATACTTTAGACGGCATCTTTATCAACAACATGGACCTGAAGGTGGCTAATATTACGCCACTTCCCTGGTCTGATCATAAGGCAGTGAACTTTATTATTAGAATCGTTCATTCCCTCAGGCAATAGGGCAGAGAAACACATGATCAGACCATGGTCTCAGGTGACCGCTGTGAAGCTGCTCCCTATCCTGGATGGCTCACGCCCCTCCTACACTAATGATATTTCGGAGGCGGCATTACTCTTTAAGGATTGGCTGGCAGCCGCGATGTAGATTGTAGCTCCTCAGAAGCCTCTGGGCTCCAGAAGAACCAAACTATCCGCGCCTTGGTATAACAGCGAACTCAAGATCTTGAAGGGTACATGTAGGAGGGCTGAGCGGTTGTGGAGAAGGGACTATAGTGTCGAGGGCAAAGCACATTATAACTGCTCTCTTACAGCTTACAGGCAAGCAATAGTGGCAGCCAAAAGTGCCTATTTTGAGTCTAAAATTAGCGAGACTGGCAATTCAGCCAAGGAGCTTTTTAAGACCATAACAGCTCTTGCCAAACCTCCGCAGGATAACATCTACCGACCTGACCTGGAAACCTGCCAAAATTTGGCGGTATATTTCCAGGAGAAGGTACAGGCCATCTACAATGAGTTTAGTAGTATGTCTTCCAGCTCAGAGTGGAGCGATCTGAGGCAGGAACCCGGCCCTAGGGCGAATACGGGTCTCAGGGAGTTTGCCCCCATCACGGTGGAGGAAACTCGTAGGTTGATCATTTCAATCAATTCAGGATCACCCCTGGATCCATGCCCGCCATCAGTCTTTCATCTTGCTGCCGAGGTGATTGCGGAGGAGCTATCCCAGTTAATGAATATAGCAATGCAATCCGGTCGCTACCCCTCGAGCTGGAAGAGAGCAATAATCAAGCCTCTGCTAAAAAAACCTACACTAGACCCCCAAGTCTTAAAAAACTATCGTCCAATTGCCGCATTGCCTATGGCGGCTAAGATCCTGGAGAGGGCGCTTAATCGCTCCCTGACGGCATATCTGGTGGTCCATGATCTGCTTGACTCTTCTCAGCATGGTTTCCGCGCCCAGCACTCTATAGAGTCAGCACTTCTGATGGCAACAGAAAATGTGCGTACTATAGTTGACGGGGGTGGTCGGGCAGTCCTGGTGATGTTTCACCTCTCGGCGGCCTTCGATACCGTGAATCATACGGTGCTGATTCGGAGGCTCCAGGAGTTTGGTGTCCAGGGTTCTGCATTGGCCCTACTAGCCTCTTTTCTGGAGGGCAGGGAGCAGAGCTTGTCGTGGGATGGTCTGCAGTCCGACCCCTATCACCTACCGTGCGGAGTGCCACAGGGCTCTGCCTTATCTCCCACGCTCTTTAACATCTATGTAGCCCCCTCGGCCAAGCTCATTAGGACACATGGCTTCACGATTATCTCCTATGCTGATGATTCCCAGATCATTGTGTCCGCGGGTGAACAAGCCAATGACACGGCTATTAAGTTTCATAGGTGCTTGTCAGAAATCATGAGCTGGATGCGAGAGAATTTTCTCAAAATGAATACGGAGAAAATGGAGATAATAGAGTTTGGCCGGGGAGATCCCGTGTGGAATGGTTCCTGGTGGCCAGCAGAGGCTGGAGAATGCCCCTGTCCCGCGCTTAAGGTCAGAAACTTGGGAGTGGTGTTCGATAATCAGCTCAATTTTTCTGCGCATGTCAGTAATCTGGCCTCGTCCTGCTGTTATCTAATAAGGACATTGCGGAAGATTTTTCCTTTTATTAAAGTTGATCTTCGCAGGAATGTGGTGGTAGCTTTAGTGCTGTCCAGAATGGATTACTGTAATGCATTGCTATTAGGAATAAACAAGACCTTGATGAGGAGGCTGCAGGTACTGCAGAATGCGGCAGCCAGACTCTTGCTAGACGTTCCCAGAGGTCAGTCTATCGCTGAGGGAATCAGGGCACTTCATTGGCTACCAGTCCAGCAGCGTATAGATTTTAAGGCTCTATGCCTAGTACACAAGGCTGTGTCTGGGGGGGGGGGAGCTAAGGAGGTTCAGAAGCTTTTTTTTCCCTACGCCCCAGGTCGGGCTCTTAGGTCCTCCTCTCAATCCCTCCTTAAGCTAATTCGTGTCAGGAAAGCCAGATGGGGCGGCAGAGCCTTTTCTCTTCTTGCTGCCAGTCTCTGGAACAAACTCCCTGGTTCTCTGAAACTAACAGACAGTCATCAAGTCTTCAGAAAAATGTTAAAAACACGGCTTTTTGATGTAAGCAGGTGTTAGGACGGAGCTGTTTTCTCTCTACCCACCAGCGCCAAGACGCTTCGGCATTCGTTCGCGCTTTACAAGTGGCTATCCTATCCTATCCTAAAATATTTATCTAGGCTCACACAATTTGGTCAAGCGAGAAAGCCAGGATTAATCCCAGATTTACTGGTTTCACATTATGCAATTTAGCCACTCGAAGGGTGTTTCTTTCTCTCATTTTGAAATCATAAAGTTTATACTGTTTTCTATTGGTGCATGAGGGCAGAGTGTGGATGGCAGACAGAAGCCACATGGAAGCTCAGCTCGTTTTGGGCTCGTGGGTCTAAGAGGACCCCGAGCTGAGCCAGAGCCAGGCATATGGCTCCAGCTTGGCTGAAGCTTTCAGTGGCTCACCCTCCTCTACATTTACCCACAACATTTGACAGAACCCACTTCAGAAGAAGTCTTTAAAACCCTCCTTCTTAAAAAATAAGCTAGACCCATGGCAAATAATGTTGTCAACAATTCTTAAAATACAGATTCTTTCTGCTGGATCTGAAGGCCTTCTTCATCAGACTACTCTTCACAAAATCAATCCTGGATTCTTCAAACTAGGACGGCTATTCACAGACCAAACCTACGGAACTGATTGTAAATCCCAGAAACCCACACTAGGATTCTCACCAGTTCAGTACAGGATGACGGTGACATAACAATTACATACCTTAATGGGGCTGATATAGGCAAGTTAACAACCGAACACTACCAGAGCTGGCTGTATTCAACGCAGGCGACATATGAAATATATATTCCCGCGGGGTCCTCGGCTAGCACTCATAACAGACCAAAAATCCAATCTCCTTCAATCTTACCTAACCAGTCAATACCAACATGGACAGCCAGTCATTGGATGAAGGGATCTGGCAGATGTAGCTTGCACCCGGAGCACTGTCCTGTCTCTACTAGATAAGGTGTTACCGAAGGTAAGGAACTTATTCATCTGATCGAGAAATCTAGCCGCAGATTCCTTACCTTTGAATTAGATGCCTTAGCAATACCATCCCCAGAGGATGGTCTGTGAACTGATTCTACCAAAAATCCCTGAATAGAACAAGCCGGAAAAACAAGATAGAGCGACCCAGTGGTCTTAGGAATTTAGGTGAGGAAAGCAGACACATCACCATAACAGCTGTGGTAAAGACCATAGGCAACTGAAGTCAGTAAGACAGTGAAAAGCACGGCAAACCTAGAAGACAATTATGTGAGCCAAACCTGCCCTGAGAAACACGGGGAAAAAGAGATCTCAGAACACATTCACGATGGAGAAAGCATCTATCAATGCTTGAACAGTGTCAAGAATTCCTGTCTTTCGAGGGGAAGAAAACGGTAACCAGCGAAAACGGACTACATCCCCCAGGATGCTTAGCGGTTGAGAGGTTATGTAAACAGGAGAGCTGTTACATAACTCAAGGAAAACACGCCCTTATGTAAACAGGAGAGCTGTTACATAACTCAAGGAAAACACGCCCTTATGTAAACAGGAGAGCTGTTACATAACTCAAGGAAAACACGCCCTATAAAGGGAGGAACCGGGAGGTACAACGCTGTCGGATATTGTGTTTACACCGACGTACCTGCTTCGTGAAGAGCAGTGTTCCGGAGTGGTGCTCCAGTAAGGCAAGAACGGAGGTAGGTCGAGTCGTTACTCCCTGGGCCGTGTCTTGCCCCATCGTCACCTGTGAAGGACCCGGAAGCTCTACCGGTCAACCATTGAGCTTCGCTTTTTGACTCGGCTGAGTCAAAGCGCAGTGGCGCTTTTGCTGGTTGGAGTCGTAACTCCCAGCCCGACCAGAGATACAGGGGCTGCCAGCTGTAACGCACACCAGGAGGTGTTTGCCGCGTTACAGACTCGGAAGTCCACAGGATCGATCGAGCGGCTGCTCTCGGTTCAGTCTTCTTGCTTTTTGATTGGGGTATCGGTGACGCAGCACCAGGAGGTGACTCCGCGTCCCGGTGCAGTCTGAGGAAGAGGTTGAGCGGCTGCTCCCTTCAGGTAGAGACCCCGGCTGGATGTTTCCCTGACTCCTCGATTCTCCCCAACACTCTTCGTGCCCCTCACAGCCTACCGATTGGCATTGTCGGCCATTTCATTTCTGCCCTCTGTTGGCATACGCCGGGATCGGGGTATATGCAGAGGACGGTTAGGACCATCCGTGCGGTGGGCTGGTAACGTACTTAGCCTGGAGGATTCCAGTGACTATAACTTTTGTTTATTCTTTGTATTATTTTTGCCTTCATTAAAATAACTAACCCTTCACAAGTGGTTGCGTCCTCATTATCGTGTCTGTTAAACGATCCTGAGACGTTCAGGGCGTTACAAAATATCCGACCTTAATACACTAACTGTCTCCCGGTCGATAACAGACATGGCAACACTTGATGATGTGCTGGCTGCTTTAGCGACCGTGCAAGTTGAATTGGCTGCCTCTAGGCAAGAAACAGCCGATGTAAAAGCCAGACTGGATGCTATCCACTTGGACCCGCTCATGCCCAGCACCTCCCTCACGGACCAGACCCCTGCTGTAGTAGTGGAAATGCCGGTAGCCATCCCCTTGGCAACACCAGAGAGGTACAGTGGGGATCCTAACACAGTGCAGGTATTCCTCACACAAGTGGCGCTACATTTATCGTGCAAACCAAAGGCGTTCCCCACGAGTCAGGCTCGTGTGGCTTTCCTTATTTCCTATTTGGCTGGAAACGCGGCACAATGGGCCGTACCTCTGGTGAGCAGGGACGACCCCATCTTATGTGATTGGGGTGCTTTTCGCGAGGAATTCCTGAAGGTATTCGACAGAAGGGCTGACTCGTACACGGCGGACCGTGAAATGCTTGAGTTGAGACAGGGATCCAACGACCTGGTGCAGTATCTCAACGCGTTCCGACGGCTGGTTGCGGAAACCAAGTGGCCTGTTGCTAAACAGACGGCGCTCTTCCATCACGGGCTGTGCGATGAGCTCAAAGACGCCGTGGCTCATATTGACCCTCAACCCAAGACATGTGAGGGCCTTATCAACCTGGTATTACGGCTGGAACATAGGCTAAGTGAAAGAAAAGGGGATCATGGGAGAAAAGGAAAATCCCTTCCATCCTATGTGACGGTGGGAAGTCCTGAAACTTCCACCGCATCCAAGGGAGAACCCATGGACATCGGCGCAATACGAGCGAGCCTCACAGCCACGGAGAAAGAGTCACGCCGTAAACAAGGATTGTGCCTATATTGTGGCAAAAAAGGCCACTATGTACGTGAATGCCCTGCCAAACCGAAGACGTCACGTTATCGGGCCAACCGGTCGGTAACAGCCGTGGTGGACATACCGGCGGAAAACTAGAGGACTCCCAGACCAAGGAAGGGGCATCTCGGAGTCACTCATCCATCCCTTCACTTTCCAACTTGGTCACTAAGGGACACCGACACCTGTTTCTCACGGTGCACGTGGGAGTGCATGACCAGTGGATACCCGTTGTGGCCATGGTGGATTCAGGGGCCACTGGCATGTTTATGGACCACAACGAGGCATGCAGGCTAGGGCTAGTGCTTCTTCCCAAAGCTGTACCCGAAGACGTCTATGCTGTAGACGGAAGGCGATTGGTGACGGGGCCCATCGGGCAGCACACGGGGGTCCTTCCGATGAGATATGGGAGGAACCATTTGGAACAAATCGATTTTAACATCATCCGAGCGCCCCAATATGGCGTCATATTGGGATTGCCGTGGCTACAGAAACACAACCCCTCTGTGGATTGGCCAACACATCGCGTCGAAATGACGTCACCGTATTGCATCCTGCATTGTGAAAAAAGAACGGAATCCCTTGACGCAGATGAGAGCGGGAGTCAGACGGTGGCTACAGCGGCAGAAAAAGATGTGGCTCTCCCCCAGGCTTATTACAGTTTTGAGGATGTATTTGATGAGGTGAAGGCGGAAGTGCTACCACCACATAGACAGTTTGACTGCCAGATCGACCTGGTGCCAGGGGCCAGCGTTCCCAGCGGCAGGCTGTATGCCCTGACGGAGCCTGAAAACGTGCATCTCCGGGGGTACCTGGATAAACTCCTCAAGCTAGGATTCATCCGCCCGTCCAAGTCTCCGGCCGCCTCGCCACTCTTCTTCATCCCGAAAGCTAATGGGGAGCTGAGAGCCTGTGTGGACTTTCGGGCATTGAATTCGATAACCATAAAGAATCGGTACCCCTTGCCTCTCATCAGTGTACTTCTGGAACAGGTCAAGAAAGCTCGTATCTACACCAAGTTGGATTTGAAAGGGGCATACCATCTGGTGCGCATGAGGGACGGAGACGAGTGGAAGACCGCCTTTAAGACCAGGTTCGGCCTTTTTGAGTACCTCGTCATGCCGTTCGGTCTGTGCAACGCCCCGGCAGCCTTTCAGTACTTTTTGAATGAGGTATTCAGAGAGGAGTTGGATATCTACGTGGTCGTATATATTGACGACATCCTCATCTACTCGTCCAGTGTGGAGGAGCACGTACACCACGTCAAAGCTGTGCTCCAAAAGCTGAGGGAAAACAAGCTGTTTTGTAAACTCAGCAAGTGTGACTTCCACGTCACGTCCGTGGAATTCCTCGGAGTGATGCTGAGTCCAGAGGGACAGGAGATGGCAGAACGAAAGATCAAGGCGGTGAAAGAATGGCCGGTGCCCCAAAGCGTGAAGGACGTCCAAAGTTTCATTGGCTTCGCCAACTTTTACAGGCGGTTTATAGATGGATTTTCAGGATTGGTGGCCCCAATCACACAGTTACTGAGGAAGTCCAAGGAGTTTGTCTGGTCCCCTGAAGCGAACACAGCCTTTGAGGCCCTGAAAAGCGCCTTTGGTAAGGCGCCGGTGTTGGCTCACCCCGATCCGGATCTCCCCTACGTGGTGGAAGCGGACGCTTCGGATGTGGCGCTGGGGGCTATCTTGTCCCAATGCAACCTCGACACAGGGGTGCTTCATCCCGTTGCGTACATGTCCCGCAAACTCAACGACGCCGAACGCAACTACCATATTGCGGAGAAGGAGCTTCTCGCAATCAAGGACGCCTTCACCGAATGGAGGCATTGGTTGATGGGGGCAAGACATGTGGTATCGGTGTACACGGACCATCGGAACCTACAGTTCATGACGGCCACAAGACACCTTTCTCCCAGGCAGCTGCGGTGGATGATCTTCTTTGCGGGGTTCAACTTCCGCATCACATATCGGCCGGGGACGGAAAACCGGAAGGCGGACGCCCTGTCCCGTCAATCTGCAGTTAAGGAACCATTGCCTGCGACCAAGCGTTCCATCATTTCCCCGAGGATGGTATTGGGGGTTATCCAACCGGATACTTTCCTGAGGGGAATAAAGAGAGGGATCAGGTCGTTCGCATGGCGGAGGTGGCTCCTCAGTCACAGAGAATGGCAGCTGAAGGACGGGATACCCCTGAAGGGCAGGTGCCTATTGATACCCACGCCTAGGCTAAGGAAACAAGCATTCATCTGGTGCCATGACTCTCCATGCGCAGGTCATTTGGGCTTTGAAAAAACGGTGGCTAGCATGGGACGGCATTTCTGGTGGCCAACCATGAGAGTGGATGTCAGGAGGTGGGGACGGGAGTGTCCTACGTGTGCTACCATGAAGGCCGACCATGGCCGAACCCAAGGGCTATTACATCCACTTCCGACCCCGGATAGACCATGGGATAGCATATCACTGGACTTCGTGGTGGGCCTACCGGTAGACCAGGGGATGACGGCAATACTGGTGGTGGTGGATTACTTGACGAAAATGGGGCACTTCATCCCCTGCAAGAGAGTCCCTACGGCCGGGGAATTGGCGTCACTACTTCTAAAGAATGTGGTACGACTGCATGGATTACCTGGGGTGATCGTGTCGGACCGGGGGTCGCAGTTTACTGCGCAATTCTGGAAGACTTGGTGCACTGCGCTGCATGTTAAGACCGCCCTGTCCACCAGCTACCACCCTCAAACGGACGGCCAAACCGAGTGCCTGAACCAAACGCTCAAACAGTATCTGCGATGTTTTGTGGACCAGGGCAGGGAAGAATGGGTCGACTTGCTATGGGATGCAGAGATAGCCTATAACAACGCCACTCACAGCTCCACACAGTCGTCTCCGTTCTATAGCAACTATGGCCAACATCTCAGGTTCTTGCCATTTCTACATCCGTTCAGAGAGGACAGGATTCCCGCCACAGCGGACAGGGTGGCACACATAAAAGACACGTTGATGCGCTCAAGGGCTGTCCTAATAGAGGCCAAGAGAAAATACAAGGCTGCGGCAGACAGGAAGAGAAGGCCCGGGCCACTTTACCGCACTGGAGACTACGTCTGGATATCCACAAGAAACATGAGGTTTCGAAAGAACAGTGTGTTCCATCCCAAGTACATGGGCCCCTATCGAATTGCCAAGTGTATGGGTCCCGTGAACGTGAAGGTGTGCTTGCCCCAGTCATTGCGGATACACCCTGTCTTTCATGTATCATTGCTCAAACCTGCACCCTCCAAGCCGTCTGGGACACCTAGGCCGGTATGCGTGGAGTCGGAGGTGGAGTATGAAGTATCGGGCATACGGGCGTCCAAATGGCGCAGGGCGAAGCTGTGGTACCTGGTTGCGTGGAAAGGCTATGGCCTGGAGGAGCAATCATGGGAACCGGCTGAAGGGGTTCATGCTCCGCGCTTGGTCTCCTTGTTCCATCGGCGTTTTCCTGCCAGCGCTGGACCCGTGGGGAGCCGCTGAGAGGGAGGATGCACTGTCAAGAATCCCTGTCTTTCGAGGGGAAGAAAACGGTAACCAGCGAAAACGGACTACATCCCCCAGGATGCTTAGCGGTTGAGAGGTTATGTAAACAGGAGAGCTGTTACATAACTCAAGGAAAACACGCCCTTATGTAAACAGGAGAGCTGTTACATAACTCAAGGAAAACACGCCCTTATGTAAACAGGAGAGCTGTTACATAACTCAAGGAAAACACGCCCTATAAAGGGAGGAACCGGGAGGTACAACGCTGTCGGATATTGTGTTTACACCGACGTACCTGCTTCGTGAAGAGCAGTGTTCCGGAGTGGTGCTCCAGTAAGGCAAGAACGGAGGTAGGTCGAGTCGTTACTCCCTGGGCCGTGTCTTGCCCCATCATCACCTGTGAAGGACCCGGAAGCTCTACCGGTCAACCATTGAGCTTCGCTTTTTGACTCGGCTGAGTCAAAGCGCAGTGGCGCTTTTGCTGGTTGGAGTCGTAACTCCCAGCCCGACCAGAGATACAGGGGCTGCCAGCTGTAACGCACACCAGGAGGTGTTTGCCGCGTTACAGACTCGGAAGTCCACAGGATCGATCGAGCGGCTGCTCTCGGTTCAGTCTTCTTGCTTTTTGATTGGGGTATCGGTGACGCAGCACCAGGAGGTGACTCCGCGTCCCGGTGCAGTCTGAGGAAGAGGTTGAGCGGCTGCTCCCTTCAGGTAGAGACCCCGGCTGGGTGTTTCCCTGACTCCTCGATTCTCCCCAACACTCTTCGTGCCCCTCACAGCCTACCGATTGGCATTGTCAGCCATTTCATTTCTGCCCTCTGTTGGCATACGCCGGGATCGGCGTATATGCAGAGGACGGTTAGGACCATCCGTGCGGTGGGCTGGTAACGTACTTAGCCTGGAGGATTCCAGTGACTATAACTTTTGTTTATTCTTTGTATTATTTTTGCCTTCATTAAAATAACTAACCCTTCACAAGTGGTTGCGTCCTCATTATCGTGTCTGTTAAACGATCCTGAGACGTTCAGGGCGTTACAAACAGAAGTAATGCGAAGACAACAACAACTAAATGACATAGACCATCTCTTGTCTTGAGAAAAAACTCCTAGAGATAAGGAAACACCTCTGGGACCATTCATAACGTAGAAGCCCAGAGGAGGAAAAGCGAAACAAATGCATATGCACCGACCAAGTTAAAGTCTCACTGGAACATAATGAAAGGCGCAGTTACGTAAGCATATGCATAAGCCCTGTTAAGAAACTCATCAGAAGAAAGACACATATACGCATATAGATGCACACATATGCACATATATCGGCCATAGACAGAATCTGTGACAACGACAAAGTCATAAATATATATATATATATTAGGATCGAGCTGAGTAACTATCAACATAGTACTAATATAAGAGGATAGAGGGAGTGGAGGACATCACACACCCCAGAAAAATAATGACTGCTGAAGCATCTGAAACAATGTTACCTGACTAAGTAGCCCACAATTAGGCTACTGATATTATACGCCTGAAAGAGCAGAGCTGGTATGAAAAACTTGCTAGTACAGACAAAAATAAGGTCACAACTGGGACCTACAAGAAGGTCAAGGTGAAAGAGAGAGAGGCGAACACACGGAAGGCCTAGAACAGGTGAAGGCCTAGAACAGGTAGCCAGCTTGAGCATCCAGTGGTAAGGTATATCCGACAGAGCAGAACTGGTCTGAAGAATCAGACAACAGACGACCATAAACACAGGTGTGGGAGAGATGACCATGCAAAGCAAAGCAGAAGAGGAATGCAACTGAGCATATGAAGCATCAAGAGGGAAACAAAGCTGATAGAGGCACAAGCAAAAAACTCATGCGAAATCTGGGCATCACCCCGTGACACAGAGAGCAGCCGCACAAAAAGTGATCAGATAACACACATTTAGGTCTATTATGACCAGGACCGCATGACGTGGAGTGTTGAGATACAATCCTAAATTACTCTCTCAGGCGGCAGCCTCACCATCATCTTTACCTCTCCCTCGCCTCGTGCATTGTGCATTGGAAATGACGACGAGGGAACAGTAGAGACTGCGAGGCCAGGGACAGAAAATGTCCAATCACGGCATGGCTTCATAATTAACCCATAAGGTGCTTGTTCTTCTGTAAACTCAAACCTCCCACGGCCAAGCTGCCTTCTAAATGAGGCCTCCTCACCTCTCTTGAGTCAATCCCGTCACTGCTCCCAGTCCCTTGCTTCGGAGCAGCACCAGGATTGGCTGGAGCAGGCAAAACCAGCGCTCCTTAGGAGACCGGGGAGGCTGCGGCTGTCATCCCTGGTTAACTAACATTGTGCTGGTTAGAGAAACCACAAGTGCGCATGTGGGGTTAGTCGTAGAAAGACACGGGCACGAAGACTTCTCTCAAGTGCAGACCCATCCAGTTTGCCTTCTGTTAATAATTAAGCCCTGTTCACATTCACTCTTTATTGACAGCCCAGGTATCCACCTGCAGTGTGCACACAACCCGCCGGCAGCTGAAATAAAAGCACAGCTGGGGGGAAAAACCTTTAAAAAAAAAAAACTTTTTATTGATTTCCAACAAACAATCTGGTATCAGCACATAGGGAAAAAACCTTTTAATCAATATCTCAATATTATGTTCTAACATTTTCAATATGGGGGATAGGGGACACCAAACACAGGGGGGCGACACCCTACTCTCCCATAGAGAAACCGCTGCTCCAAGATCCCAATATTTATATTATTGATCTGTAAGGGAAAACTTAATTAAGAAACCAAAGAATAAAAGGCAAAGACAGAGATTTATAATCAAACAAAATCAAGCAGAACATAAATGGATTGCCCTTAGGAAGCTTTGGTCTCAAACAACAATAAGAAGTTCTGGTCTCTAATTGTAGAAGACTGCGAAGCAAGAACAGCGGCAAAGTCAACCCCAATCAGCAAAACTGAAGGGGTCCAATTCATCCAGGCCTTACATGTACAAAACAGCAAAGACCCCAAAGTAATTAATCAAAGAGAGCAAAAGACTGATACTTCCAACATGGTCTATAGGCCCCCCACTGCAGGCATGATTTAATCATAATTGACATAGAAATTAGTAAACAATGGTGCAAGCCAGTATCCCTCAGAACCTGGGCATAGATATTTAAAGAAAAACAGTGGATCTGTTGGGTGTAACAACTATTTCTTATGCAACAGATCAAATCACAGAGTTATTCATCAAATACTCTATTCTGAGTTTAGTTCAAGGACCACATACAAAGCACGAAAACAAAAGCATTGGTGGGTATTGTCTTATTTGATATAAATTGCATCATTTATAATTACCCAAACCATTATAAAAGCTGTCAAACACAAGGTGAAGTGTAACGTGGTACGTAATCAAGTGACATATTGTGCACAGTGATAAAGCTGGTGTATAGTATGTACAACGTGACTAAAATATGTACAAGGGAAACAGAAGGCCAGAAACGGAAAACGAATGACTTTGCAGTGTAAGGTGGCGCATATCCTTCTGTGCCCTTGATGCCTAACTAGGCATCTGTAGGCTGTCATCCCTGCCCCCATCCTTGTCCTGATGAAGACCCGCATTGACTACCTAGTAGTGCTGATCTTGGGTTACAACGTCAACGACATTTCCTGGTCCAGATCAAGGCTTTGCACACAAAAGACAAATTTGTTTAAACTGCAAAGTCATTCGTTTTAGGTTTCTGGCCTTCTGTTTCCCTTGTACATATTTTAGTCACGTTGTACATAATATGCACCAGCTTTATCACTGAGCACAATATGTCACTTGATCACGTATCACGTTACACTTCACCTTGTGTTTGACAGCTTTTATAATGGTGTGGGTATTTATAAATGATGCAATTTATATAAAATAAGACAATACCCACCAATGCTTTTGTTTTCGTGCTCTGTGTATGTTCCTTGAACTAAACTCAGAATAGAGTATTTGATGAATAACTCTGTGATTCGATCTGTTGCATAAGAAATAGTTTTTACACCCGACAGAACCACTCTTTTTCTTTACACATAATTCACATAAGGCAGATGCTCCAGTGGAATGGGCCTGGATGAGGTCCGAATTTAAGTTTTTTTAAAAGAGCCCTATCATTGGTCTAAATTTCTTAGCTCCCATCTTCAGGCACTGCTCTGAGCACTCGGGGGTCGCGGATTATTGGAGAGGCGGCATTATCCTCCCACTATATAAGAAGGGGGATAGACCTCTTCCGAGTAATTACTGACAAATAGCACTGCCGGATGCTGGTGGCAGGATATTCGCAAAAAGGATTTTAGTCCAATTACAAAGTGGGATTTGCAAAAAAGTATCCTCCAGAGGGAACAGGCAGACTTCAGAACGAAATGTGCCATGCTTGACAATATTGCAATTATTCAGGCAATTACTGAAAAATAGTATGAACAAAAAGGCAATTTGTACACGCAGCTTTCATTGACCTCTCCACCGTATTCGATCGGGTCGACAAACTCACTCTTTGGAAGAAATTAGCATCTCTAGGCATACTCCAGTGCTTGTTGCGGATCACTGACACAATATCGAGATACAGAAATATCATGTCAAAAATATTGATTACAAAAAATTGTTTGCGGATATTTTTAATGGCATGTACAAATACCACGCCCTCAGATGGGCAAAGGATTCTGGATCTTGAAGTGTGTCTAAACTTCAAGCCCTGTATGGGCGCATTTTTATTAACGCTGGCAGGTCAAATTTTTCAACAATACTCTCATGCAGTGACACTAAAAAATGATCAAATTACAATCGCAGTAGGTTTCACCATATTAACATGATGTTGTTTCTAATTATTTCTGAAACGACGATGTTAAAAAGAACATGATTGCTATCATATCATATCCATTTGCATTTTTAAATTCATTTGTTACACAATTCCAAAATTCTCTCGCCCTGGATGGGCCTTGGAAATAAAAGTACATGTTTGTGTCACCTAAACATGATGTTACAAAATATTACCAGAAAAGCAGAGTTGGAAAGACTCCAGTTGTGTGTTCTCGATAATATACCACGTACTGCGGATGTACTTTAGACCACATGGGCAGCTCAGGCAGTAGACCGTATAAGGTGTTGTACAGGTTTGGCGGTCCCAGAAATTTGTCACACCACCTAGTCCTCTGGTTACATTTAGAAAAGCGAGATCCCTAAGAAACAATTTGATTCACAGTCATCAAGTAAAAGAAGTTGCCAGGCCACTGTTGACACCACTTAATGGTTTCTTTCCTTGCGGCAAATGCCAGGCTTGCTGAAAGAGCAAGAGAGTCCTTTCCTTCAGTATTCCGGGACTGGACAAACCGAGAGGCATCAATACGTTTTTGATCTGTACAACACCTTATACGGTCTACTGCCTGAGCTGCCCATGCGTTCTAAAATACATCAGCAGTACCATACACCCCACGAAGGTCCGCATATTAGAACACATGAGGGCCATAACAAATTTAGATGCAACATATCCAGTTGCCAGGCACTTCAGTAAAGAACACCATCAGAATAGGGACCTACTAACTTTCTTCTGCATCGATCATGTTTCTGTTAACCAGAGGGGGGGAGACAGAATCTTACGTTTGAGACGACTCGAATCTCGTTATATTATTGATTTACAGACAAAGGCCCCTAAAGGTATGAATAGCAGAGAAGAGTTAGATGTCCATCTGGGAGAATAGGTTAGAGTCTATGTGAAAAAAATAAACAGGGATGCCAGGAATGTTGTGATCCCATCTATATCTAAATGGACTCTGATTCCTATCCATTTTGGAATCCTCACATGTCTCTACTTGTCTTTCTTTCCTTTCCTTTCCTTTTCTCCTCTTTTGTTTTCTCTTCTCTTTTTGTCTTTTCTCTTCCTTTCCTCCCTGTAATTAGAGGTATGGGGGGATCATTAATGTTATTGCCTCGTGTCCACTCGGAGCACTAATGAATTTTTGTTCTATGTATTTTGCTCTATCAATGCCACCATGTTAACAGTTAAATATATGGACACAAAGCACATTATGGCTGTTTCCGAGAAATGCATATGTACTAAAGTTGGCAACTCTGGATTAATTATTAGGAGAGTTAGCCAATCCAGGGCATGATTGATTTACCATGTATTATATTCAAGAACTCATTTAGGGCAATATATTTACGCAAAGATTATTTACATTTTGAAAAAAATGTAAAATTAATATGATATAACCGTATTCATGGTTTTTGATTAATTGCCATTTATGGAATGGTATTTACATGGTATATCATCTAGAACACACAACTGGAGTCTTTCCAACTCTGCTTTTCTGGTAATATTTGGTAACAATATATATAATTAAACACTTTACATGATTATTGAACAATTTAATAATTATCAATTTTAAAAACTGTTCTTCATTTATAACTTTATTAACTCTCCACACTATACCCCCAGAAATCTAGCAGCCCACACTTAAAATATAACTAAAATAAATAAGTATAACACAATTGACAAACAAGTTACTTGCCTCTGGTAAAGACAATATTTAGTCGCAGATTCCTTAACTTTGAATTTCCCCAAGGCATCAAACTGGATCCAAAAGAAGCCTTCAGGAGGCTGCTTCTTTGCCAGGGCATAGAGATCTTGATGCAGAGAACGACCCTTAGAGAGATGGTACGTTTCTGCACTGCCCAACCTTTTTTCTTACCAACATACCCCACGAAGAGTTGTTTGTCCACCCAGAACTCTCATGCGCTGTCAAGGTAGAACAACAATACTCTTTTTGGGTCCAGACAGTGGAATCACTCCTCTTTTTTAGAGGAATGTGGAGGAGAGCAGAAAGTCGACAAAGTGATAGATTGGCCCACATGAAATGGTGTTACCACTTTTGGCAGGAAAGAGGCCCTAGTGCGAAGCATAAGTTTGTCAGGAAAAACTGACAGGAAGGGAGGCTTGGATGATAAAGCCTGCAGCTCACTCACCCTCCTGGCAGGTGTAATCGCCACAAGAAAGGCTGTTTTGCTGGTGAGCAGCCTGAGGAGACAATTGTGTAAAGGCTCGAAGGGAGAACACATAAGAAATGTGAGAAACAAATTAAGGTCCCACTGACATATAATGAAAGAGGAAGGTGGGGACATATGTACAAGACCTTTTAGAAATCTATTTACAACAGGAGATTTAAATAAGGAGAGTTGGTCAGACAGCCACAAGAAGGCAGACAGGGAAGAAAGATATCCTTTCCGAGTGCCCAGAGCAGAGCCCTGCTGGGCTAGGGTCAAAATAAAAAGCAACATTTCAGAAAGAGATGCAGAAAGAGGATCAATAGCCTTTTCTGTAAAATATGATACACACTTTTTCGATCGGCAGGTATTTACCATCTTGGTGGAGGGACAACTGGCTGCAACAATAACATTACAGACTTCAAGAGGAAGGTTGAAAGCTATCAACGGTGCCACTCAATCTCCACGCAAGAAGGTGAAGAATTGACAGGACCGGGTGGAGGGCCCTCCCCCGCTGCTGTGACAGGAGATCCTCCTGAAGGGGCAGCCCTGATCAGAGGATCGATGCTCATGTTCCGAAGCTCCAGATACCAGACTCTCCATGCGCTGTCTTGACCCACAATGATGACTTGGGTACGGTCATTCCTGATATTCTTGAGAACTCTAGGCAGGAGTGGTATGGGCGGAAACGTGACCAGGAAGCCTGAGCTACACTTGAGACAAAAAGCGTCTCCGAGGGAGAGCTGCCTTGGAAACTGCTGACAATACACGTTCTTGGCAGAGTCAAACAGATCTAACAAAGGCTTTCCCCACTGTTGAAAGAGACCTTGCACCACCTTCAGGTGGAGACACCATTTGTGATCTGCTAGGCATCAATGGCTGAGTTTGTCCACCATGGCGTTCAAGGAACCTGCTGGGTGTTGAACCACCAGAGAAATGCCCTGCTGTTCCAGCTGTTTCCAGAGACCCAGGGCCTCTTACCAAAAGGTCCACGACCCCACCCCCCCCTGTTTGTTGCAGTACCACATAGAGCATGCGCGGCCCGTACAGGTAAGAGCGGTGGGGCTGGGGGTAGGGGTGGGCGGCAAATCGACATTTGACGACAAGGGAAAGTTAAAGAAAAAAAAGAAAACTATGGTTTTTCCTTTTTTTAAATGGAAGTTTCCCTCGTCATCGTATGTCGACTCGACCCGGCCCCACCCGACTGCTCTTACATGCACGAGCCGCGCCTGACATAGCGGTGGTATTGTCTGTGACACCTGTCCCAGCCTAAACCAAAGGAAATGATGGACGGAGTGTTGAACATTGCAAACACTCACCCCCAGTCAACTGATCTGGGTTTAATCCATCACTGTTCTTTAGCCCACTCTGCCACCCCAGTTCAGACATGGCCATATGCAAATCAGTCTGACCCTGTGCCTCATGGGAACAGTCCAGCCTGAACTGCCTACCCTTGATGGGGGGTAGAAAGGCTTTCAATGTCATTCAGATTGCACAGAGCTCCAGCATGTTGAGGTGGAGTCTCTATCCCAGGAGTGATGCATGTCACTACAGTGAGATCTGGTTGGGGAAGGGAGAGGGTTCTGCCTCTGACCCAGTCACGGTTCATTAGTAACCCCTGCAGGTCCCTTGCAGTTTCTTCTGAGATCCGGACCATTTTGGAGAGATTCCCTAGATGCTGCACCCACTGGAACTTCAGGTCCCACTGCAGAGCCCGCAAATGCCATCTGGCATGTGTCACTAGTAGGATACAAGAGGACATGAGGCCCAGTAGCCTCAGAGTCAGTCTCACTGAAACCCAGGATAGAGGCTGAAACATCAGTATCATAGTCTGAATATTCTCGATTCGTCGTTCTGGAGGATGAGTCCAAAACTGCTCCATGTCCGGAACAGCTTCAATGAAAGGGAGAGTCTGAGAGGGAGTCAGGTGTGACTTCGGCATGTTGATAGTAAACCCCAGTGAATGCAGGAGGTCCACCGTAGTCTGGAGGTGGGAGATGACAGCCTGGGGCAAGCCCGCCTTCATCAGTTAGTCGTTAAGATAGGGGAAGACTGACGTCCCCTATCTGCGCAGATTCACTGCAACCACCACCATCACCTTGGTGAACACCCGAGGGGCGCTTGAAAGGCCAAAAGGGAGCACGGTGAACTGACAATGCTAGTGGCCTACTGTAAATCACAGGTAACATTGATGGGCATCCAGGAAGCGGATGTGACAATAAGCGTCCTGCAAGTCCAACGCTACCATCCAGTCTCCTGGGTCAAGGGCAGACAAGACCTGAGCCAATGTGACCATCTTGAATTTCTCCTTTTTGAGGAGGTAGTTGAGGGCTTGGAGATCAAAATAGGACAAAGGCCCTTGTCCTTTTGTGGGACCAGAAAGTAGCAGGAATAGCAACCACAGCCCACTTCTTGCACTGGAACCCTCTCTATGGTTTCCTTGGCCAAGAGAGCCATGACTTCCTCGCGCGGAGCAGGGACAAATGATCCTCCATCAGCCAGTCATAAGATAGAGGGAGGGAGGGGTAGTCTCGGAGGTGAAGTAGAAGCCCCTTTGGACAATGCCAAACCCACATGTCAGAAGGTATGGACTGCCAGTGGTGGAAGAGATGCAAGATCCTGCCACAAACGTTACACTCTTGATCTAAAAGGGCAAGATTAGGAAGGTTTGGAGGCTGTAGCTGCCAGGGGGTGGGGGTGGACCAGACCGCTGGCTACCTGACCCACGAGGCCGGTAGGAAAAGAGCCCTTGTCCACGACGAGGCTGGGAAGCTTGTGCGGCTTGGTGGCTGGGATACGATTGGCACAGTTGAAAGCCACTTCTGTGGACATGAAAGAAGTGAAAGGCAGACTGGGGACGTGGGGCAGAAGAGAGGCCCAAGGACTTGGCCATAGCTAGCAAGTCCTTAGAGCGCTTCAGCGCTGATTCTTCCTTTTCTCTGAAGAGACAGGTGCCATCAAAGGACATGTCCATGAGGGAAGCCGGACATGCCCCAAAAAGGCAGACGTTCTCAGCAAGGAGTGGAGTCTGAGGGCCACCGTCAACAAAAAGGCTCTGCCCAGCGAGTCAGTCATTTCCAAGCCACAGCATATAGTGAACTTCGCTGCGTGTCTCCCGGCTGTAAATGCTTGAGTGTGACTGGCCCGGCCTCCTCCGGGATCTGTGGGAGCACCTGCACAACTGTTACCTAGAGTGTGTGGGCATAGCAGCCCAATAAGCCTGCAGTGTTTACTGACCGCAATGCAAGTCTGGCAAAAGAAAACATTTTCTTTCACAAGCTATCCAGCCTCTTGGATTCCCTGTCCAGGGGAGCCGCAGGGAACGCGCCATGGGAAGTGGAGGCTTGGACCATCAAGATCTCCCATGTAGGGTTTGACTGAGGAAATTTGGGTCCCCTGGAATAGTGCGGCAGGCAATCATTCTATTCACAGGAGCCCCTGTGCAGGGTTTGGACCAGGCCACCAGAAGGACGTCGGTGAGGGCTTCGTTTACCGGGATTAGGGGGTTCACAGGAGACTCCTGGTTGCAGCACCTCTGTCAATATGTTAATCTTGACCGTCTCTAAAGGCAACTGAAGGTTGAGGACCTCAGATGCCCTTCGCAGCACCATTGCATATGTAGCTCCCTCCTCCGTAGCCATGGTAGGGGGAGAAAGCACTTCGGAGTAGGGCTCAGGCTCTGACCTAGGACACAGGGGCAGAATCGGAATCGATCAGTGCGGTTCTGGCTCCGTGCCATCATGCATCACAATGGGGCTGGCACCGGCGGTGCCAGAAGCTTCAGCTGGCGCTGGGGAAGGTCGTAATGGCGTGACCGGGGCCGATCCGGATCCATGGGCGAATCCATGACCGGATCCATAGGGGCCTGCCAGAGCCACTGGTGCGGAATCAGATGGTGCCCCTCTGACCCGCTGGGTCGCGCCGCTCAAAAATGACATACGTGGCCTCATAAAATTCTTTCATTTGAGTGTCAGTTGGTCTGGCTCCCAGAAAACTGGGGAGGCACGGAATCGGCTTAGGCACAGCCATAGATTCAGAGCAACCAGGCCTCAAACGTCGATGTTCCTTCCTCACGTCTCCCGACAGATGAGGAAAAGTCGTAGCGTGCTTTGACTCCTTGTGTTTTTTGTGCCTCTAACCCGAGTGGCCCGACGATTTTGAGAAGGATGAAGAGGACTTCAGACTCCTGGAAAGGTCCCGAGACCTTCCCTTCGAGTGGAACCGTGACTTGCACGTAGTCTTATTCCGGGCAGCTTCAGGGACTGCTCTCTCAAACCCTTCGACCCCATGTACCGGCAGTCGGAGCATGACTTGGTGACTTGGAGCTGTGGTCGCGCCTCCGACACGAGGTTCGATTCTGTCACCAGCATGGTGCGGTGACAGGCACCACACGGGTTAAAACCTGTCTTCCTTGATGACATCCTCGACAGACCAGGAGGAATTACTTCAAAAAAGGTCAACAAAACGTTACAAAAATCCTGTCAAAAACTGACAGAGGAGTAGCTCTTATCTCAGATCAGCGCTGGCTGGCGCGGAGAGAAAAGAACCGACGTCATCACGTGGCGCTTCTATAGGTGACGCAGATGTCACTTTAAGGCGTGGACGACGATGCCATGCGGAGCCAACCAACGCCACCTACTGGCGTGCATGGGTACTGATCATAAAAAAATCTTCCAGGTCTAGTCTGACGTCTGGGGAAATTTAAAGGTAAGGAATCTGCGGCTAGATGTCTCTACCAGATATCATAATCAATTAAATAATTATTAATACATTAATAATTGTTAATTGATTATTACTAAATTAACTTCCCACTCTATACCCCTACAATCCCAGCAGCCCACACCTAATATATAACAAAAAAATATAATTATTACACAATTTACATTAATAATCCATTAAATAATGAATTAGAAAGTAATAATTAATTGTTAATTAAGTTTTTACTTAACTTCCCACCCTATACCTCTACAAACCGAGCAGCCAGCTCCTCATATATAACTCAAAAAATGTAACTATTACACAATCTACATAATTAATAATCAAGTAAATAATAAATAATGAATGAATGATTAATTGTTAATTAATTATACTTTCTTAACTTCCCACCGTATGCCCCTACAAACCTAGCAACCCGCTATGACACTATAAATTAATATTAGCAATTAAATAAAAAATGATAAATCACTTAAATTACTAACTATATTTAAAAATATTATAAAAAATGTTACAAACAATATTAACACATAAAATTAATATATGAACTAAAACAAAGATAGTTAAAAAGCAATATTCTTTACAACTACATAATTGAAAATGATATTAACAAAAACGATATTCTTAAAAACGGTATTACTTACCTGAAAAAAAAATCAATATTCTTGAAAACAATATTTCTGTAACTCGATCTTTATGACACGATATTTTGTCCAAATACCATTTGCTGCATCTAATAGTATCATTGTAGACTTGGACTTGGTGTAACGTGCTGCTGGGAGTAGACCTGTAGTCTTTCTACAAAAGTAGATACAAATAACGGGCTAAAACATGAGGTGCTTGCTATCCACTATGATGTTTTGTCTCTGTGGCCATGATTTACCAGCAGACCTCATGTCAGTCAAGGAGGACCCTCCCCAAAAATTGGCGGAGAATAAGTTGCTTACTATAAGTGAATGATATAGTGCTACTAGACGTGACTCCCAAAGGCCTACAAAAGAGGCTAGAATAGATCAAGTCCAGTCCTACGCGGATAAACATTTAAAAAAATATATATATATATTCAAAAGCAAAATAATGACATTTAAAGGAAAGTATCACTTAAAGAAAACTAATTTTAGCTGGCACTTGCGGAAAGAACAAAATGGGGTCAAAAACTACGTTTACCAGGGGAAGTTGTTCAGTGCTAACCTTTCGAAGAAGGATCATGTTTCACACTTACGTTCCAAAGTGTGGAATCAATAAAATGGTCTGAGAAAGTTTTATAATGCTCACGGGAGGAGACAGTTTGCCACACTCCTTTTGTTTCACCTAAAAATCCTGCCAAATCTATTGTATACATGGATATTGTGGAAACTGATTGCTGGTCATTCATGAACTCTATCGAGGGCAAATTCCTTCGTAAACTTTGCGGCTTTAACTGCTTAGCCTCTGTCAGTGCGCTACACCTGGAAATGGGTCTATCCAGCACATATGTATTGGGTTTGATGGCTGTCATCCCCTGGGGATACCATTTACTACACTCGAGGAGGACTCCTTAAGATAGCTACTCTAGAGAGAAATATTCACTGAGCAGCGATCAGACAGCCCCTTTAGGAAAAACATCATTATCGCCTTAGACCTATTCAAACCAAAGCAAGACACACTGGGAGCTATGTCTGCACTGGAGTTTACAGCTTTCCTTATGGGCTCAAGTCACGAGTTAAGCATGGAATTAGATATGGCCTTGTGCTCTTGCCAGGTCAGATATCAATCGGTTCAATCCTCATCCGCTATAAAACAAATGCAGCCCTAATTGAGTTGGAACTCAGAGCACAAAGTTTGCCATCTCTTTTTCTTACCAGACTTCAAATGCTACCACTAAGCAGTGTGAATGAGGTCTGGGATAACATTAAAGGAAATGAAAGATGATGCCCTCTATGTTCACATGGAATCCAGGACTTAGATCACGTATATTTTGTCAAGTAAAGTTTAAAAAAACACTATTTATATATAACAAGATTTCTACTGTACATAAAGCATGTAGCCTTTTATACAATCTGCCAAATGAAATTGTGTGCCACAAAATGTTTACATTTTTTAATAGCTTTTAAAATTTGAATTGATTTTATACGCTATGTAGTTTGTATACTATAAATGGAAAGATTTCATATTCATGAATTCAAACCAAACAGGACATTGTATGAACCTTGTATTTTTAAGTCGCTGCCGCAATCTGTTTGGAAGGGTTATTTATTCTGTGACTTTGTAATTTATTATGTTGTGATCTCTGATCAGGGACCAAAATCAATGAACATTTTTGACCTTTTGATCTTGGCCACGTAGGGAGAAATACAAGTTGTCTGTTGCCTCTACTAGGTTTCTGAATACTGTTATTTGTAGAGATATGTCACTTTACTGCAAATACATGATTTTGTACATTAACCTTGATACTGTGGATGTATGTAACTTTATTAGCAATTATTTTACAACCACAGTTATTTTTCAGTGAATTTCTGCAGGTTTTAATCATATATCATATCAAACTGTTCCTTACACTTAACCTATTTATGGCCAGCACCCACTGTGAACGACCATTGGCTGTAAGAAGCTGGGGATGGCTGCAGGGCTTCGCTACAGGCCCTGCATCCAACCCTACTTGGGTGTCCAAGCCCTGCACCCAAAACTCCATGGGTCTTTAGCCATGCACAGTGAGGATTGATCATATGGAATCTCTTTTTTAATTTTTTTACGTATTTTCAAGAGTCCGTAGCCTCCGTTTTGTGGTTAATGGACCCAACTTTGGTACCACAGACCTGAAATTGATGAAAGAAGCAAAAAACCTCCTTGTCCAATGGCGGTTAATACGTTTAAATGTAGGTCCATGGACAGTTTATTAACCTGACTGCCGTGGACTAACAGTCCAGTTATCTCTAACTTTTAACAAGTTCAAGCCGACATGTTTTGTAAAGCTAGTTTCTTGAAAACTTCTAAACGGATTTAGACTAAATCAACCAAAGGCTCTTCCCTGAGTAAAGTTCTAATTTCATTCCAAGTTGGGACTATTCAAGTCAGGGATTTTTTGTGTAGGGAGAAAAAAAAATCCAATAGGAGTTAAAATGTGAAAAGCTGCTGTTCATTAAGTGACACCACCAACCACCCAGACAAATGTATATGAAACTCAAAATAAGAAGAGTAAGCTAAACATGGCATCTGTCAAGTGTTGTGCTGGCCCGTAAAAATGCACTGAAATCAACAGCAAATAAGTAATTTTTGACCCCTCACAGTTACCTTTTGGGGTATAGTTTCGGGGGGGGGGGTGTTTGGGGTGTTACAACTCCCCCATAAATTTATTATTTAATAAATAGTTGGGTACATGAGCTTTCAGTGGGATATGGTAAGATGTCTGTCCAATTTCACCTGGGATTTTTAAATATTCACTCAGATAAAAACACACACACATTCCAGTCTTTGTTGTTGTTGTGAAGGTCTTAAAACATGGTTGTTTTACAAAATACTGTGTTTTAAGTACCCCTCACAATCCGCACTCCTTTCCCTTTTCATTGGCCCTTAAGCATCCCCACATGCAGTGCTTCCCTGATAGTGCGAAAATCTGAAGCTCACACCCCCCCCAGTCTTACTGACAAAGCAATGCCCCTGTTTACCTTAGTTCCTGAAATGATAGGATCTGCATGAAACTTGAGACTCCTGCACTGAGCTTATATGCCAATTACCTGCCAAACTACTAGCAGATTCAATAAAACCATCAAAGGTATCAGCACATGAAAAATATTCCCCACCTCTTAAGATTGCCACTGTGGATGAATCTGCAGAAACTTGCAATATCCACAGAAAACTATATGTCAAATATCTGCCATATTTCATGCGGGTTCGATAAACTATGCCACATTTATTAGCAAATTAACACGTGCTTAAACCCCCTTTAACTGGACCCTCGAATACACACAAATTTAGGAATACCAAAAATAATCTAAATATGCAAAGAATTTGCCAAATTATGGAGAAATTCGTCAAATAGTGTTAAAGTTACACATAAATCAAAAATACACCTTTATTACTGTCAAGGTATTGCTATAATTTACCCTCTTCATGCACAGAACAAAACCAATTTATAAATGCAAGGTGGAGATTCAATTTACACCAAGCCAAGCTAAGGCACTTCTTTATGTAAAGTTCTTCTTTTATACCAAGCTTTGTGTGATTCTGTTTAGCTGCTTTTTTCTCGATCGAGGTGCACAGAATCCTATGGGAGCTAAAACGGAACACTTTCTTGAACCCCTGTTTCTTATTTTTTGGCCCCTGCTTGACAGCTCTGTATGAAACCTGCCAAGCTGAACCAAAAGTGGATGGCCTTTTTCTAAAGTTTGTCCAGATTTACTGAACCGCATCATAGTTTTTAAAAAAAGAAATATTTTTTATTGGCAATTAGCATTGTATACACATCACATCATGACATATATTCACAATATATAATATTGAACGCATGTCGTGCTCCGATTTATACATAGTAATGTATTGTGGCCATATAATTTCAGCCAAACCACTTCAAAGTTATTAAGAATACAAAAAAATACAGTTTCAATGGAAACTCCAAGCTATATATATATAATCAAGAGGTAAAGGGACGTTATAGTTAGGTAAAATGTCTTAAAACATACTGTTTTAAATTAACAAAACCACTGAAATTCACCAGTTAGTTATCTCAAGTAACTATAACTTTTGTCCTAAACTGTAACTCGAGCCCCCGCCATGCATTTCTCGCATCAATCATTTAATTGCAAATGTTGCAGTGATATTATCAATGATGTCATAGAAGATGTCATGAGTGACGTAATATGTTTTTTTTTTTGTAATTTGTTTATTGAGAATTTTTCAAAGTAACAAGCAGAGTAATCACATGCATAATCAATAAGAATGCACACTTCAGCGTGATACTTAACATTACAGAGATCTGCGTATGCACAACAGTGACCAAGGAGTTTCTTAGATTGCCACATACGTTCATTGAAACGAACGAGAGGTATCAAAATTGTACTTCACAACCGTTCCCATATGTAGACGTGAAGAAGTAGCAAACATAGATCTTTCATGTGTAAAGTCTAAATAAAGAAAAGAATAATGGAGGTTGGGGAGGATATCTAAGTTTCATGAGCAATCTGCACAGGGTGGTTAGGTAGATACGCTGTAAATGGGCCCCAAATGTCTCGGGGACGGGATGAAAGCGGGAGCAATTCAGCATAAGAGCATGTTTGGTCTTGCCAGTGTCATATCACTAATCCAGTCCTTAAATTTGGGCGCTAGTCTGCGGCCCCATCTACATGCCACCCGCCGCCAGGCAAGCAAGAGGGTAAATGAGACTTACGGTACGTTGCCAGCACCTCTTCTGTATACCCATGCAACGCAGTAAGCGGGGACATGTGGAGTTGCAATGAGGTCATCAACTCCAAAGCGGTGAACACCTGTTGCCAATAGGTAAAGATTGAGCTGCAATCCTATGCAAGGTGAAGAAAGTCGGCGGCTTCAGCCCCACATCTATCACATTGATTTGTGTCGCGTAGTTTGTATTTGTGCAACTTAACAGGAGTGTAATAAAACGGTGGAGGAACTTGTAATGAGTTATACGCAACTGACTTCTGGAAGAGACTTGCTCCGTCTGCTTACAGCAATATAGCCACTGTTGGTCAGTGACTTCTTTTCCGATATCAGCCTCCCATTTCTCCTGTGATTGACAAGGGGGATATACCTTTTCAGTGTATATGCTGTGATAGAGTGTGGATACCAAGTGGGACACATTGCTAGCACGTAGAACATGGTGCAAGGGGGGGACTACCGGGGGATTTTGCGGATACGGGGGAGTGTATTCCCTAAAGCCCTGCTGCAGGCGGATGTAAAGGAAGATGTCCATGGGAGAGGGCTATTTATCCTTATAGAGCTGCTGCCTGGTGCGGAACATGCCAGCGGCATATAGGTCGCCCCAACGGTGAATGCTGTGTTTAATTTGGGTTTTATGAAAGACCCCTTTCTGCAGTACTGGCATCTTTGGGTGGTATGTGAGTGGAAGCAGTGAGGGCTTGTAAATGACAAGCAATGCGGTGCCACGCAGCAACCGTACAGTCTACATAGGTAGGGCAGGCTGCACAGGGCGAAGGTGTAGTCAATATAACCCCGTCAAGCGGGATGGGGTCTGACAGCCAGTGCTCAGTTGCTATGTGAGGTGTATATCTGGGGGGGTGGAACCAATAATGAGCATAATGTGCTTGGGCACAGATGTAGTACAACTCTAAATCAGGGACATTGTATCCCCCCTGGGAATATGGCCGTGTAAGTGTATCCCACTGCAAGCGTGGTTGTTTACCCCCCCACACCAGTCTGATTAGCTCCGAGCGAAGCTGGGAGAAGAAATGCCTGCCCGGAAAATATGGGATATTTAAAAACAAATATAGAAGCTTGGCTAGGATGATCATTTTTATAAGTGAGATACGACCTGCCATAGTAAGGCGGAAAGCATTCCAGCGAGAGACGCTGCTGGTGATATTCGCCAGTGTACGCCCATAGTTGAGCCTCATTAACTCTGCACAATCGGTTGTGACATGTACACCCAAGTACTTCACCTCGGAGTCGCACCATTTTATGGGATAGTCTGTGGGGAAATGCACCACAGATGTTGTGAGGGGAGAAAGTTGAGATTTGGCTCAATTGATATGGATGCCGGAGATTCCTCCAAATCTTATGAACTCGCGAAGGAGTGGATTGAGGTTCTGCTGAGGGTCTTTGACATAAAGGGTAACATCGTCAGCATACAGGGAAATGAGGATCAGGCGAAGGAAGCATCGTAGAGCCTTATCTTGGTGATGCTGTCTGATTTTCGCAGCCAGCGTCTCTATGGCGAGGGCGAAGAGGAGGGGAGATAGAGGGCAGCCCTGCTGAGTACCACGAGTGAGAAGAAAGGGAGGAGAGGTATGGCCATTGATATGGACCCGTGCCATAGGAGAGGCATAAAGCAAGCGTATCCAGGCTAAAAATCCAACCGGTAGCCCCATGCACTGGAGAATGGTGAAAAGGTAGTCTCACTCTGCGGAGTCAAAGGCCTTTGTGGCGGCTAAAAAAACAGCCACTAGAGCCAGTTGGGGATCGACTGTTTGCAGAATGGAGAATAGGGTACGGAGGTTATGGGAGGTCACCCTCCCGGGAATGAATCCTGCCTGGTCAGGAAGTACTAGCTTCTCCATCAATAAACAGAGGCGATTGGTCAGGAGTTTGGCAAGAATTTTTGCGTCTGTGTTAATGAGGGAGAGGGGCCGGTAAGAATCGCAACAATCCGCAGGTTTACCTGGCTTCAGGAGGGGGGTGATTAAGGCCTCCCGCATTGTACCTGGAAGGATCTGTGTCTCTAGAGCTTCAAGGTATACCTCTCTCAACACAATAAGATACGCCTTATGAAAATCGATGGGAAGGCCATCGGACCCAGGGGCTTTGCCCAACTTCATTTGAATAATGGCCTCTCTGAACTCATAATCTTCAAAGGGAGCCACCAGAAATTCCCGTTGATTTTCTCCTAACCACCCCAACGCAATGTCTTGAAAGAATAGAGCAAAATTCGGAGACCCAGACCTACATGAGTGATAAAGATTCGTGTAGAATTCAGTGAATGTCTGTAATATTTCGATACTGTCCCGATGTTGTGTCCCCGGGCTGTCTATTATATCCGTAATGTAATTGGAGAAACGAGGCAGACGAATTTCCGTCGCTAGTGCCTTGCCAGGTCTTTCCCCTTCTCCAAACCTGCGAGCGGTAAAGTATTTGCCGCAAAAGCAAACCTCTTGTTCGGCTGTGGTGGTGTATTCCGTGAGTTTGTCAGAGTTTCAGAGTTTCTGAGCACAAGTTGCGTCTTGCCACATGTCTTTTTCTAGTTGTTTCAGTTCCCCCTCAAGGCGATGCAAACTGCGACGGATGTCTATGAGAACTCCAAAGCTCTTTGAGATGCAAAAGCCACGCATTGTAACTTTGAAAGCCTCCCAAAGGGTGCTCATATGGGTGACTGTCCCTTTATCCCTTTCAAAGAAATCAGAAATCTCCTACCCAAGCTCCGCCTTGAAGGCAGCATCTAAGAGAGCTTCTGGCATTAACCGCCAGGTTTGTGGGGAGGCAATCAAGTGAGGGGGAGCGATGGTCATGCATACTGGAGCATGATCCGACAGGGTCCTGGCCATGTGCTCCACCGAGAGAATCCAGGGAGCAACCCCCCGGGAAACAATCCAATAGTCAAGCCGTGACCAGGAAGCGTGTGCCGGGGTATAGTAGGTGCCTTCCTTGTCATAGGGGTGAACGTAGCGCCAAGCGTCAATTAGTCCATGATCAGGGAGTAAGCTTGCTAGCGCGTCGTGAGTTTTGGTGGAGTGGTGCAGAAGAGGGTTGTACCTGTCCATGGAAGGGCACAGTACGGTGTTGAAATCTCCCCCCCAAATGACTTGAGTGGATCCTATCTTAAGGATGCGACCCCATAATGAGGTAAAGTAGTCTGGATCGTCCGTGTTGGGCCCATAACAACAGATAAGTGTAACTCACTGCGTACCCAACGTGCCCCACAGCTCCTACCAGAAGAGTCGCTGAACGTGCCGCCTAGGATAAAGGGCGTGTTCTTTTTAACTAAAATCAAGGTTACACGGAAATATGTAGAGTAAGGGGAGAACACTCGTTCCGACGCCCATTTACTACCGAAACAGGGGGAACAGCGCGGGTCAGCATGTGTCTCCTGGAGCATCGCAATGTGTATCTGGTGCCTATCGAGATAAGCAAGAGTTTGCTGACATTTGCAGGGGGTCACAAAGGCCTCTGACATTTCAGGTGAGCAATTTTACATGGAGTGTATCAGGAGGAGGAAACATTACTCGAGGTGAGGTAAGTGTCAAATGGAAACATCATAAAGGCTTGTGTTGTGCATGCCTATTCCAGCGTGTGCTGTGCAAATTATCTGCTGTCGATTTCTCCCAAAAAAAAAAAACTCAATTCCCAACCCACCCCCACCCACAATGGCACCCCAATTGTGCCGGCTTTACATAGCCCACTAAACACCCACAAAAAACCTGAAATTACCATCTGGTTCTAGAAATTCCAACAAAGAAAAATAAAAGTAACTAGGGGGGATCACCCATGAGAGGGGGAATGCCAGTGGGTCACGATTCCCTCCCTGCTCACTCACACTGTAAACCAGTTACCCAATGGACCGGGGAAATAAGAGGAGAGAGAGGGAGGGGGGCTTGACATAGTTCAGTATAACCTGTCTGCACATATATTAAGCCTGCGTCCACAACATACAAAAGTCTGATGTCAAGTAGATCACTTATCTGACCACCATGTGCTGGGAACCAACAGGAACTCAGGAGTTTGAAAATGTTCAGGACTTCGGCCGCAGGTAATGGGAGTCTGCTTGCGGTTGAGTTCCAGGGAGCCCGCAAACAAAGCAGAGTGCACAGTTAACACTTTCGAGAAGATTGTGGACAGGGCCAGATGAAAATGACACGTTGAACGTTACAGCAGGCATTTGTCAAGAGCTTATGCTTCTCCGAGAACCATGAGTCAAAGGTAAGTTCAAGTAGGAAAAGCCGGATTTAATACTGCCATAGTAGCACAGCTGTAGGGGTGATGAAGATCTGGATGTGTGATCACGGGAGTCTCCACGTGGCGAACGGCGTTGAACAGTTTTTAGGAAGTCTTCCATTTGCTGCGAATTTGAAAAGATGTGGTGTTTACCCTGGTGGGTGACTCGCAGGCGTGCAGGATATAGTAGGGCACACTCGATTTGCACCTTCCGGAGCTTCTGCTTGACCTGTAAGAATTAACGCCGTGCCTCCTGCACCGTGACGGTGAAATCTGGGTATATTGTAAATTCGTTCCCTTCAAAATGGAGTGATTTATTCTCCGGGGATAATTTGAGAGCAGTGTCCCGATCTCGATAGTTAAGTAGGCGAGCCACAATGGGATGCGGAGGGCTGCCCGGAGGTGGCCTGGGACCCAGGGAGTGGTGCGCCCGCTCAACGATGAGATGAGCAGAAAATGCGTCCACCCCAAAAGTATTCCGCAATAGTCGCTCAACAAAGTCTTCCATGCGACCTGTATTGGTATTCTCCGGAATACCTACGACTCGGATGTTATTACGGCGACAGAGGGCTTCCAAGTCTTCATTCTTGGCAGCGATTACCTTCAACAACTTGTCCATCTGGGTGACCTGTTGTTGCATCTGAGATGTGGTATCTTCATTATCAGAGATGCGTTTTTCCAACTCCTTAATTTGCGCATCATGCTTGTCAACTTTTTGCACAAGGATGTGTAAGCGGCTGTTCATAGAGTCCATTTTATTGGAAAGGCCTGTTAAGCTGTGTTGCATGGCCAACAGCAGAGTTTTTACTTCATCGTCTGAGGACGAGGATTGCGCTGGCGTGTGGTCGTCATCGGGCTGGCCGCTTTCACCTGTGCCCGAGCGTGCACATGTCTTTTAGGCGTCGAAGGCGAGCTTGGGCTGACGGCCATCCGTTTTCCCCATCCCTGCGGGGGGAAGAGGGGACAAATGGGCAGCTGTGCCGATAGTGTCGAAATACACCCCCGCAATCTCGGCGTGTCGTGCAGTCAGTTGCACACAGCAGGGGCCCCTGGTGAAGAGAACGTCAGATGGCTCTCGCTGCACTGATTGTCTATGTGCCAGTGTGTGCCAATCTGTGGCAGAGGATGCCAGCAAATGTGATGCATAGACTTGGTGGGAGTAGAAATCAGAGCAGAGGGCACAGCGTTGCGTAGCGGAAAAACAAAAAAAAGCCTGCCTCAATTTGTAAGCATATATGTCCAACGGTGGGCACTACACAGGTAGAGCAGGAATGGTGCTTCAGACTCGTAAAGCTGGAAGGGGCGTGAGTCTCTTGATGCAAGGCTAGTGATTCCAGTTGGCTATAGACGATTAGTTCTAGGTATGTTGGAGACTGAAGAGATACGCCGTTACGGTCACCAGTATGCAACAGAACACTTAGTCAGGAGATTCTGTTACCTACGGCAGCAACAATAGTTTGTATGCCCAATGCGGTGGGAGAGACGAGGCCCTAGGTGATGTTTCAAGCCTCAGTGTTTGAGTTTGTTACTGGGGAGCGCTTCATGAGGTCAATAGTAGAGGGGGCCTCAGCGCGAATACAGGGTCCCTGATATATCGGGATAGAGACTCCGCATAACGCAGTGTTTATGTACTCGGACACAGTGGCAGTGCGCAGCTCACCTGATGTGCCAGGAGTTTGTACAATGCAGTCACAATTGGTACCTCAAACATGGAACTGCAGCCTGCGTGGTCTGGGAGGTGGTAAAAAAAAAAAAAGCAAGTGGCTATCACCGGGTGTATGAAGAGGACAGCCGGAGGAGTAAGGCCGCAACGCAAGGCCACCAGAGGCCCAGCAACACGCGGGGTCCCCGAGGTTGTGTGTTGATTGCAGTCTTGCAAAGTTACAGATGCACCATCCAAATGTGCAGCCGTGGCATGGAGGAAAGGTTACGGCGCGTTTGAGAAGAGCGCATCAGCTAGCGCTTACCGCCGTAGAAAAAGGATGGGCGCGTTGGGTGGAAACAGGCAGATGAGCAGCAATCCCGACAGGAGTATGAGGTGCAGTGTTTGTTCAGTCAGAGACTGCTTGTAGACAAGGTCAGTCAGGATAGGCCCAATTGAGTCGGACCGGGTGGCAGTGCGCGCGCCCTGATCAGCAGACACACCGGCATGCAGTGAAAGCAGGTAACGTGGAGCGGGATAGGTTTTGGTGAAAAAACAATTACAGCAACTCAGTAAATGGAACAGCCGGCTTCCGATCAATGTCCGTTGGGGCACGAACCGGCCACCGGAGGTTGGGCCAGCTTTTAGAGCTCACTTTCAGGCAGCATTCAGGCCGGAATTTAGCAGGATCGGGCAGTGTATGGTGGGTTGGGCTATGCTGTACTGTGAGTCTTATAGTGCAATAGCTGATACGGCGACAGGAGTGGCGTTCCGATGGAGAGCCGCCGAAAGGGCCTGTCACCACGTGGGATCCCTGGGGCACGCGTAGCCTCAGCGGCCGCAGGGGTCTCCAAGCGAATCACCTCCTTCACCCCCCGTACCTCAAAGCCTGGCAGAGGAAACACTTGCCGAGGTCCGGGAGCGCAGATTTTTTCACCAGAGTTGGTGAGAAGTGCAGGAATCAATCAGCAGGTTGCAAATTGAGGGTTGAAGAGGTTATTGTGTGAATAAGTGAAGGATCATGCCGCCGAGCAGCCAGAGCCTCACATGTGAGTGGCCATCTTGCTCATGCGCCACCTAGCGCCCCCCGAGTGACGTAATATGTGGGGTAATTATTAGCAAGTGAGTTATGGTTACCTTAGGGCATGAGCTATTTTTACTTGACATAACTATAACTGGTGAATTTTCTGTGGTTTTGCTAATTTAAAATGCTATGTTTTAACTGACATAGTAACCTAACTATAACATTCCTTTAACCTTTGTTTTTTTGCAGTGAATTTCTAGAGGTTTGTTTTTTTAACGTAAAGTAATATTTTATTACCATATGTAAAGCCAACCCAACACTGCACACAGCCTTTCGCTGTGAGCGATGGGGGGTAGCTGCTTCGCCTGTGGCCAAGACCTGTGGCCAACCTCCCACAGGTAGACCGCCCCAAGCCGTGCGCGGAATTCGGCTGCAGCCAAGCCCTGCGTCCAAGCCTCTCCAAGCCAATTTGGACCCCGGCAACCCCATTCCAAGGCCCCCCCAAGCCACCTTCCACCCCAGAGACCCCATCCCCAGGGCCTTTGTATTTTATTAAGGAAGGGGGACACACGGCCTTCTTCCATGAGCCACTAAGGGCCCAAGGACCTCATCCCCAGAGCCTTTTTTTTTTATTAAGGCTCCCCCTCAATTTGGCCCCCTTCCCCGAGCCACTGAGGGCCCCCTGGGCCCCATCCCCAGGCCCTTTGTTTTTATTAAGGGGAGGGGGACACATCCCCCATTTCAAGCTAATAGTGGCTCTGGTGACCCCCATCCCCCCGGGCATTTTTGTCATTAAGGGAGGGGCGCACGCACCCCTCCTCCCACAGCCAATAAAAGCCCCAGGGACCGCATCACCCGGGGCTTTAATATAAAGTAAGGGGAGGAGCGCATGGTCCCCTCCCCGAGCCCAAATAGGCCTCCGGGACCCCATCTCCAGGGCTTAATTCCATTAATAAGTGAATAGTGGCGCACAGCACCCTCCCCAGAACCTTAATAGGCCTTGAGGACCCCATCACCCAGGGCCTCTGATCCTTCTGGATGGGTGTCCTTCCTGGTGCCCACCCGGGGCACCCACCAAACAATATGTTGGGGTATGCAGAGGGAGGTCAAGGGCCCCCCAGCCCCAGATGGCTCCTTGCATGCACCCATCCTGGGTGCGGCAGGAGTCGGCATTGCTCCCGTCTGGCAGGATAAGCTGGTTTTGTTGGCGCACGCTGGGTGGGAGGAATGCGTGTTGCTTCCACCTAGCGTGAGCACTTTCAAATCTCCCTCCAAGGCAGGGAAGGCATGTCCACTACCACCTGGCGAGAGCTGTAAAAACCCTCCCACCAGTTCGGAGCAGACATGTTGCAGGCAGAGAAACTATTTTGCCCCGAGGACAGGCTCCCCGGGACACAGTAATTGAGCCAGCCCGATGAATGGGGTGTCAGAAGCCTAATAATGCTCAGGTAGGTGGGCTGCACACTCCCCTCCAATTTTGTAAAGTATTCGCCCCTGGGGGATGGGATCCCTGGGCCTATTAAGGCTCTGCAAGGGGGGACTTCACGCCCCATCCACTTATTAATGTAATTCGGCATGGGGGATGAGGTCCTGGGGCATGTCAGGGCTTGGTGAGGGGGCAGCGCAAATATCATTGGAAGAGAAGGATTTCTGTGTGCGGCTAAAGTTTGTTGAAAGAAAAATTATATATATGTATATCCACAACCAACTCCGGCACACCAGTTTACTATGCCAGAAAACAACACCGCAGTCCCAGGCTATAGGTAGATTCTTTTATTTACTTAATTCCGGGCTATGACACGTTTCGGCATGGTCCCCTGCCTTGGCCTTGATCACACACCGAGCCAAAATATAAACTTAGTTTTAAGTATGCTGTTACCATCACGTGATAACAGACATAGACCACATACTGCACAGTATGCAGAAGTACATTTTCTACAAATTCATATATTCAAATCTGATAATTATTACATTTACATTTTTGTCTCTTTTTTTTTTTTTTTTACAATTTTTTCTCTTTTTTCAATTGGCTTTTCATTTCCACTCTTTTAATGAACTTCATTGGACCACAAATGTATGCCCCTATGGGTGCATATACTTTTCGAAATCTCTGCGCAATACACCGGCTGGCGTGTATACCTGATTGAATCTGAATTCCACACCATATTCATAACGTTTTGTATCAGGCATGGCATCAATTCTAAATTCATTTGTGTAGGATGAATTTGAGTTCAGTCAGTGTTTCAACTTTACATAGTCCAACATTGAAGGTGGAAGTGCTAAGTATTATGCTTTCCGCATCTGAGATGCCAATGCTGATGTTACATTGTAAACAATTTGGCATTAAAGTGCAAGTTCAAATGTCACGCATTCAGCATAAAAAGTGCAAGTGCTATAGATTCCTGAATAATGAATTATCTAATAACACTTCTCATGTTTTGTTTACAACCTTCCTGTTTACAATTATTGTTTCTTCTAGACACTTCATACCTCAAATGAATTGTCTAGCAGTAGGTATACATATACACTCTCTACATAAGACCGTAACAGTGCTTGTTGTCTAATTTCTAAATTTGCCACAAAAAGTGCTAGTGCCTTAGTGCATATTACTGTTTTAAAGTGTCAATGCATTACTGGATAATATCCTCAAAATAGCAGCTATGATTACCATAGGTAGCTACCTGATAGGTATTTGTGCAAAATTGCATTTCAACTTCCAAATACAGTAAAGTGCATGTGCTCCAGTGCAAGTTCTTCCATCACTATAAATGTGCAAAACTTAAAACGCATACTGTTAAAATCACAATATTAATTGTAATGGCTTATATAGGGATAATTAAGATATCTTTATACGCCAGATTCCTTAATACACTCTGTGAAGGATTTACTCTTTGGTGGTTAACACCCCAGGGTATGCTCTTCTATCCAATTGGTACACGAAGATGTCTATTTACAATATAAAAAATCTTAAAAGCCATGGAAAGTGGACCATAGACAGAATTGTTCTACTATCTTTCTTTGATTTAACTTTCTTATATGCCTCTTTAGCATGGAGGATGGGTCATAATTACTGCACAATATTATATCATTTAATCAACATGGACATACAAATTTTCATCAGAATTTAGACCATTGGGAGTCTTACAGTCAAACATTAATATATATCGAGACTCCAGTTGCCTCAGCCTGCCTTCACGATTCTCACCCCGTCTTTATTTGGGAACCAAGTCCACTACAAAGTATGCTAACTCTTCAACCTTGCCTCCATGGACATCATTGATATTTCGAGCCACTGGGTATGACTGATCCTTATTTTTCACTGCCCTGAGGTGCTGGAGCATCCTGACATGAGCCATGTGGATTGTGCTTCCCACATATATCACTGGGCACGTGCATTGAAGCACGAACACAACATGATCACTTTTACAGTTGAAACACCGAGGAATCTTCCATGGTTTATTCTTAAGGGAAAGCTGTATCTCTTTCTTATTCACACCATGTTTACAGGCCTTACACTTAAGACACTAATTAAAACCAGGATTAGCCTTCAACCAGCTTTCGGTTTCGATTACCTCAGGGCTGCAGTTCATCAATTACTGCCTCACTGATTTTGCTCTCCTGTAGGAGACAAGGGGTTTACGTGAGACTATGCTACTCAAAGTGGAATCTCTTCTAACCAGGTGCCAATGCCTATTCATGCAG
Source organism: Triturus cristatus (assembly GCF_964204655.1). Classification (NCBI taxonomy): domain Eukaryota; kingdom Metazoa; phylum Chordata; class Amphibia; order Caudata; family Salamandridae; genus Triturus; species Triturus cristatus. The sequence continues at coordinate 114,444,533 of NC_140595.1, forward strand.
TCTCCCACCCTTGCATGATAGGCATTGTACCCGGTTATCATCCTGATGTCCTGTTTGGAATCATTTGTATTGTTCTTCTCTCTTTTTTTCTCAAAGAAAAATTTCATTTCTCAAAACTCCATCTACCTTCTCTACTGCTTGATTTAAAACTGTCTGACTGTATCCCCTCTCCTTAAATCTATCTGTCAGATCAGCCTGCGCTTGCATCAATGAGCTCGTTTGGCTACAATTTCTCTTCATGCGAAGCTGCTCAGCATATGGGATGCTGTATTTCAGTTTTTGAGGATGAAAACTGCTAGAGTGCAGTATAGAGTTTACCGCAGTAGGTTTCCTAAAAGTGCGAATGTGCAGGTTGTCATTTGTGATAAAAATTTCCAGATCTAAAAAATGCACCTCTGACTCACTAATAGTACGTGTCAAAATCAGGTTTAGTGTGTTGTCATTGAGGGCGGTAAAAAACACATTGGCACTGTCTATCGACCCCCTCCATATGATGAATAGGTCATCAATGTATCTGCATCAGACCTTGATGTTCTCATTCCTCTCTTCCTCATGTGTGACCCTAAGCACCTGCTCCTCACACCAGCCCATGTGAAGATTCACATATATATATAAAACAGGTATCAGGAATCATGCCTGGCGCCTTAATTCTCAGTACACTGGTACCATACCAGGTAAGTATAATACAAAAAAATACAAATTTACTGAGGATACATAACAGTATCAAACAGCTGCATCTTGTATGATGACTTCTTTTATTCACAAAATGGAATAATTTTCAAAACAGCCAAAACACGTGTTTCACACACTTTGCTCTTCTTCAGGGCTTCTGTGTATGTTGTCTTTCTGTTATGTGTTCTTGAAATATATCAATTCTCAAAGGTTGGTTTCCAAATTTATTTTTTAGGTGCAACTGTTACTGGCCATATAAGTGTTACTTTATTTACTATAGCCTTAGAGCCCGACCTAGCGGACTCTACCGGCCATTATATGTCTGCTCCAGCGTTCTTTAACAAGGGAGCAGGCCTTTAATGGCCAGTAGAGCCTGCTAGGAGGGCTCTAAGGCTATTAGAACATTCGGCCCCAGAGGTCAGAATGTTCTAATTGATAAAAAACAAAGGCCTCTCGGAGCCCAAGGGGATTTATAACCCCTGAGGCCCTGAGAGGCCTTTGTTCACAGCAGCAGCTGTGAATGAAAAACAACATTAGAATGTTGTTCTGCAGGCTTCTACCGTCCCGTAGAAGCCTGGAGCACTCCATTTTCTGCAATGGAGTGCTCAACAATCTAATGTTCTAATTCTTATTAAAATTTGTTTAGCCCTTGAATTCCCAATCCTCCTCTGTATTTCCTCTTCTTTAGTAGGGTTTAAATTCTCTGGTAAGAGTTCCCCGGGGGAGAAGGAGGCAGATAAAGGAGGTGAGATCCCCTCATCATGGGGCACCATTTGAAACCCAGAAAGGCAACACAACTATAGATGACCAAAGAATTGATTTACAAGGCGAATTCTTACAAAAGAATCTTCAGAAACTTTTCAAAACCCTGCTCTTTTTTGCCTAGTTTGTGCACAGAACGTTTCGGGATGATCCTTCAAGTGGGAGGGCCAAGAAAAAAGGGGTGTTCCAAAATGCAAAATCCCCATGCATTTTCCATGGACTTTTTTAAGAAGCACTTGCGCAAAACCTGCTGAATGGGATTACACCAAATTTGGCAGAAAGATAGATCTTGGTCAACAGATTGACCTTTTGTGGTCTGGTGTGAATTTGTTCTGTAGTTTTTGAAAAATGAAGGTACAAAATTATTCGTATATCTGTACGGTTGGGTACGCGCAGGGCCGGCTTTAGCATTGGTGGCGCCCTCTGCTACAATGTTAGTTGGCGCCCCCCTCAATGACCACCTCCGCCACGGATTACCTCACTACCACCATTTGACAGTGCCCCTCAATTCTACATAACCACTGTCTCTTAGATTAATTTAGTATTATAGCACCACTCATACCAGTTTAAGATGTTAGAACACAACATCACACATGGATTGCACAGAGACAATCATACATGTGTAAATCAGTGTATAGGAAATGTTACATAAAACAGAGGCATACAAGAAGTAGGAGTCACATGTCATCCATACTGGTAGGCCGTATAGTTTGAGTCTTTGGTCTGGAAAAGCTTAAATTCAGAATTTAAAATGTAACACCATATAAATCCTGATAGAGAGCAGTGAGCTATTAACAGCCATCAAAGAGCTGCATGCAACCTGCAAGGAACATATTAGAGCTATATATTTTTTGCCCAATCTTTCGTTGTCCTAATATTGCAAAAGGGGTTCATTTGGGAAAAAATAAATTCTTATTATTAAAGAAAACACCTAACAATGGTGTTACATTTTAAATTCTGAATTTGTGCTTTTCCAGACCAAAGACTCTTAAACTATACGGACTACCAGTATGGATTGTGACTCCTACTCCTTGTATGCCTCTGTTTTATGTAACATTTCCTATACACTGATTTACACATGTATGATTGTCTCTGTGCAATCCGTGTGTGATGTTGTGTTCTAACATCTTAAACTGGTATGAGTGGTGCTATAAAACTAAACGAATCTAAGAGACAGTGGTCATGGGGAATTGAGGGGCACTGTCAAACGGTGGTAGTGAGGGAATCCGTGGCGGAGGTGGTCATTGAGGGGGGCGCCAACTAACATTGTAGCACAGGGCGCCACCAGTGCTAAAGCCGGCCCTGACCACCAGAATCCTCCAACCACCACTACACCAGATGTACACACGCACGCACGTGCGCGCGCGAACGGTGATATGAAACAACATTCTGTTCACATTACTCTAGATCATTAAATATGACACTTTACTCGAAACTGTTCAATAAAAATATTAATATTTCGAACAAAACCATTTGGTTTTACGATACCATGTAGAGAATACAACCTAATCTATTCCAAGTAAAAATATAAATGAAAGGTCCCTGAGAAGTACACACGGGTCATGTCGTGCTGGTCGATTGACTGTGCTGGTCTATCGACTACTGAACAAGGCGTAGGAGGCGACCAGAAATGACAGGCGTGGAGCACGGAGGTTTGTATATCTGGAGTTTGTGTCTGTGTACGTGTCTGCGCCATTTGAAGAAGCCGCTTCTAAAATGAATGGTAATTCTCATTAAAATGATCGACCATTTCGTCCTCATTAGCCGCACACACGGCTCTCCATGGAAGTGAGGGCACAGAACTTCATTCTCGGTCTGGCTCGCGGAGGCCCACAACCCCCCTGCCACCTCCCACTACGGAATCGCCGATCCAATTAAGCCCCTAAATTAGCAGGTGTAATTAGCCTCCTTAGCCACCCGAAGACCCTCACTAGCTCTTCCTGCGAGGGGGAAGAGAGCGAGAAGAAACGGCTCACAAAGACCACAAGGTTGTAGTGATCATGAGGCAGGTATATTTAAAAGGCTTTATTCCAATAAACATGATATGAAGAAACAGGCAGGCGCCAGGCAGCACGGCTTCCAGCCCCGGGCACCAACTCCAACTGAATGCCCAAGGTTGGAACCCAACGAACACAAGAGTATGCTCCATGTTTAGCACTGCCCACGAGACATTAATAGAATACAATGCCATAGAGAAATTGAATGTATATAAGCAAACACTGCAGAAGTAAATACGACACTACACAGGCCTCGTCTGAAAGCCTGGCTCGAGCTACGTGGAGACCTTGTACGCACGTACTCTCCTTACGTTACGCAGCGCTACGCACGTATTACACGCTATTTCTATTCCTGTGCAAATGCAACGCGTTTCCATGCCGCTGGCGGGGTTCAGACACTGGAGTGTCCCGATCTTTTTAAACAAAAATGGCTTTATTTTGGCTGTCTCCTGCCTTAACTTGCCTCTTCTTCAATTTGGAAAATGCACAATCCAGGTTATTATCTTTTTTTAATCTACCCCTTTCATCTTCGAAAATGTTGGCATGTATGATAGTATGTTTGTCCTAGAACGTGTGCCAGGCCCCCCGGTTCCGTAAGCAAGGTGAGCAGGCCTTGGCAATATCAGGAGAATGAGGATACGCACACAGTGTCCCTAGTGCGGGCGGAAAGCCCTGTGCGATCTTCGACCTTTTTATTAAAACCGTCGGCTGCGCCCGGCTGGAAGATGACGTGAGCCTTTATATCCGGGGCACAGGTCTCCAATTAGTGGCCAAGTGGCTCACTACATCCCTTACTTTGCTCCGAATCCCTCACCTGGATGCTGCTGGCGGTCTGTTAGCCTGTGATTCGGCTTCTGATGAGGACGCAGAGTGTACCTTTGATTTTGGGACCTGTTTGAACTCACCTCTTATGACTCTGTCCTGTGTCCGTCAGAGGTGTCATGTTCACAGAACTCCTCACCTCCCTCTTGTTCTCGGGTCCCCACTGTCACAGTGATGTCTCCTATCTCCAGAGCTTCCACTTCTCCACCCCCTGGTTGGAGGTGTCGACCTTCTTAAAACATGAGATTTTGCAAATTGCTATCTCTTCTCCTTTTTGGATCGTCACCATTGTGCCTTATACTGTGACCACCTGTGTTAGGCCACTGTCTCACCCGTGTCAACTGTGTAAGTCCATCTGCTGTAGTTCTTAGTTATGTTAATCTAAGTCAATTCCTTTTTAGGTCTCGGCTCGAAGGCTGCGCTTGCGCAGTCTCGCTCCGAGATTTAACGTTTTGGAGTGGGGCTTTAACCCGCCCCTTTTTTTACCTCTTCTCCATTGGCTGGCCTCTAAAATACTGGTCAGCCATTGGAGAAGAGCATTGTCTCTCCAAACAAGCCCCGTCTTTTTCGGATTCCGGGGCGTGTTTTTTCGATTCTTTCTCTCCTCTAGAATGTAAACATTCCAGCCAATGGCAAGAGGAGAGAAAGAAAAACACGCCCCCGAATCCGAAAACGCCACTGCTTTTCTCCGAGGCATTTCTGCTTGACCTCGGAGAAAGGCGGCGGTGTTCAGGGCGATTCCCTATTGTTCTAAAAGCAGCAAAGTGATTTAGACGTTCTAAATGTGCGGAACTGTATGTCCCAATGGCAGTGTACACAGCAAGCGTGAGATCTAAAGGTATATACATAACAGGCGATCTAAACGCCGGAAGGCATGAAGAAAAGTACAACTAACTACACGTTCTAAAGACAACAAATGTTCTATTTGCAGTGTGACACCCTATCGTGTGCCGTGATCTGTGACGTTATTACTTAAAGGGGAGGTGTAGCCCGCCTCTCTTAGGGGGGTTCCCCTACTGGATTCTATTTACGCTGTCTGTGCATCTGTTTCTTCCGGTACAGCACACTGTAGACGTGTAGATTTTTATTTCCTCCTTACATCGTGTGCCTAGATTGTGCTTTCTCGGAAGTGGAGCTGAGAAAGCCATGTGCATGACTGTCAGCGGTGGGGGCGGCGGATTCCGCGGACACGTCGGATCCTTCTGCGGGCAGGTGGGGGCTTTTTTTGTCTGTCTGGGCGCTGCGTGCCACCAAACCAGGAAGAAAACTACAGCCGAAAAGAGCGCACGGACAGAGACGAAATGCCCCACTACGGTTACTTTTAATTGCACCAAGAATGAGGGCCCCTATTAGACGGAGGCGGGGGGTTCGCGATGACAGAGATCCGCCCACGGTTTGAAATTTTGGCGGGACGGAGCGGGCTTTGTGAAACCGCTCAAGTCGAGGTTCATCATCCCCTCCACTTTAATTGGAATATTGTACGCAGTTCAAAAAAGTTTGTATACGAGCCCTACTCACCCACTGCTGTCGCTTTATCCTCGGACTCCCTCCACCCAGGATGGTTGTCACAGCAGTTTACATTTTGGTATTTATTTTTGTAACTCCCCCCGCCACCTTTGCTGGGACCATCTTTGCATCGTCCAATGCACCTTTCCCCGTACATTGATTTTACCACTCATACTGGTGACACTGTCCATTCTGCGAACCTCAACCTTATGACTTTCCGAAAAAATTGCAACTCAGGATTTGGGTAGAAGGTGTGAACAGACACTGGGCGTTGGGGCAGTAAGGCGGGAAGCGAAGGGAGTGGAAGAATACCGTGGTCGGGAGACATTCGGAGGTGGCGGGAGATATGCTTGTAAGTTGTAATCCATTTGCTATGTTGCTCTCACTACATAACGGAATTGCTGTAGCCAGGGCTTTAAGTGGGATGGAAAAACGGGGGGGGTCGCTCAAAGGGGCATGGCAAATATAATTAAGGGCGTGGCTTAAACACGTAAATTAAAAATCTGTGCTTAGCATAGTATGGCACCCGGCTTGTATTTTGCTGTTTCTGTCATTTTATCCAGATATATGATACAACAAGTAGCATCAGACCTACAACAAGTAAGGACTATTGGCTTTGTCAGTGGTTTAGTTGCACAAGATAAATAAGCAGCAACTATGGCTTATTATATGTAATATTGAAAAAGCTTCCACTTTAAGCCCTGGCGACAACAGGACGATGTTGCTGCTCCTGAGTTTCAAGAGAAGGGAAATCTTTAAAGGATACAACGCTAAAGCTAATTTCTCCACTAGAGAGAAGTGAGCACGCACGTCAATGTGCCTGCTGTGACACAAAACGGACAAAAAACGGACCGCTGGTGCCAGGGCACAAAACAGAGCCCGATAGAGACCCGTTTCGAGGCCCCATTTAAAAAACTGCCGATGCTCTTCACTGGTGAGACCCGGCCCTCTTAAAGCCCTGGCTGTAGCGTATATGTGTGTGGGAGGCTCTGTGTGTGTGTGGGAGGCTCTGTGTGTGTGTGGGAGGCTCTGTGTGTGTGTGTGTGTGGGACGCTCTGTGTGTGTGTGTGGGAGGCTCTGTGTGTGGGAGGCTCTGTGTGTGGGAGGCTCTGTGTGTGTGGGAGGCTCTGTGTGGGGGTAACTGTGTAGAATGCTCTATGTGAGTGGTGGGGGTAACTCTGTGTGTAGGTTGCTCTATGTGAGTGGCTCTGTATGTGTAGGTGGCTCTGTGTGTAGGTGGCTCTGTGTGTGTAGGTGGCTCTGTGTGTGTGGCTCTGTATGTGTGGGTGGCTCTGTGTGTGTGGCTCTGTGTGTGGGTGCAAATGCAATAGGTCTCGCATTGGAGAGTGATTAAGCTATTGACATTGTAAATAACAATGCCGTTTCTTTAAATGTTTTAAAAACAAAAACATACAAGAATGTCATGAGCAATGCCAACAGCTCTAACTTTAACAATGCCAAGACCATTGCATTGTAAATGCTTGTTTAGCTGTGACACCACACTGCAGCACCAACCTGATAAAATACCACACAGCCCTACGCTCTTTAACATTTATGTCTGCCCTTTGTCAGACATTGTCTGTTCCTTTGGCCTGAACATGGTATCCTATGCAGACAATACCCAGCTGATAGTCACACTGGCACCAGACATGGACACCATTTCCATGAGGCTTAATAGCTGTTTAGAAAAGATGTCTGAGTGGATGGCAGCCAGCTAGCTACTTGAAGATGAATGGCGAAAAAACGGAGGTTTTGGTACTAGGGAATAAACGCTCTGGGATCATATCATCTGGCCGTCTCCTCTAGGGCAACGTCCAGCCCCCAAATCAGAATTGAAGAGCTTAGGGATGATTCTTGACAATCCGCTAACCATGGCCTCCCGAGCAAAAAAAAAAGGTGGCTGGGAGCTGTCTTGGCCTCTTGAAAGCCCTCAGCATGGTGCTGAAATGGCTCCAGATAGAGGCACGTAGAATTGTGATTCAAGGCCGGATCCTGTCACGCCTTGATTATGCCAATTTGCTTTATTTAGGCAGTTCAAAATTAGTGACTAAGAAACTTCAGATTATCCAGAATGCTGCTGCCCGGAGTCTGTTAGGTATTTGGAAAATACATTCCGCAGGTGGAGCACCCAAAACTCTTCACTGGCTGCCTATAAGCTGCAGGGTACAATTTCATGATTATCAGGAAAAAGCTAAAGACGTATCTTTCTCTTAATCTTTTTAATCCTCATGAACTCACTCCCACCTCTTCGATAGCGCTGGGAAGCCCAATTTTCGTGTAGCCATGCACTTTATTAAACTGGTGATTAGAATAGGTGCTCCCTGCACCATTGCTTCCCCATACCAATGTTCTGTGTCTTCCTTCTCAAGAGCATGTCCGTCTGTCTGGTGTAATCTGTTCACAGCTCAGCTCCCCAGTGAGTACAGACAGCCTGAGCAAAATCTTAGATTTGGAGAAGGAGATTAGAAACAGAGAAAGAGTATCAAATTGGATTGGCAGAAGGCAGGTAAGGAAAAGATGCAGTAAGGAAAACAGCAAAGCATGGTGTGAGAAGAGAGAAGGCAACATAAGACACTCAGAAACGAATAGCTATAATGTTATTGGTATTTGTATAGCACAAACTACCATCATTATAGCATAGTCCCAATTTCTTATTCTGTGCACACATTTGTGTAGATTTGGGACCACCGTCAATTGTTGTTTGGTTGTGATTGTTCCAGTTACTTAGTTTGTTCAATGTTTAGTTTAAAATGTGCCACCTGATTTTTGTGTGGACTCATCAGGAAGGGCCACTGGTGCTGCTCTCTGTCTATAGGAGAAGCAGCACAGTGAGGTAGCACTAAGAAGCCTGTAATGTGGCTACTGAAACATGTCTCTGTCAACTGAGTGCCACCAGTCCAGCAATACCGTAAGTGCTGCAACTTTGCGCGATGAAGTGCTAGCGAGGGCGGGACTGGCCATTCTGCCAGTCTTGCATTTTTCAGTGGTCTGCATGCTTGGGGCTGCTTTCAGAGCGGCATGGGCTGCCATGACCGAACAATGATAAACCCCATGGCTCCATTCTAGATGTGACTCCTTCCCATGTGGGCAGGTTTGATCATTTGTGCAGTTGGCCCTTTTGATAGTGACCAGCTTCAGTGGGTCCTGCGAGCGACACTGACCCATCCTGAGACGTCTTTGTCTCCCAGGGCATGCTAGCTCCTACACAGGTAGTGGGAGCCTCACAGCGCTAAAAAGTCAAGTAACTGGTTTATCTCCACGCGGGGCCTGGTCCAGGCTTGCTTTTGTGGAGCACCATATAGGGAAAGAACTGTGAAGTTCTGGAAAGAAAACAATGACATCAATATTTCCAAAACTATCTTGTTCCATATATTTGGAACGCTTAGTGTGTTTTATTCCATTTTTACAGTGTGACTATTTTAAGGTAATGTGAGAAATATTATGTTATAAGTAAATAGCTCAGTTTTCTCAACCCAACTATCAATATTCACGGGTTCACGTCTCCACCTAGGCTCACATAGAGAACTCATAACTTCCAAAGTGTTTCAACCAAAGAAACTAAAGTGCCTTATAATTTAAAAGAATGGAATATCCAGACCAGAATTTTTACCCTGCTCTCCTAAAGCAGTCAGTAAGCAAAGGCCCCCGCTGCACGACATTCTTGTAATACTTAAACACTCTGCACGTGCTTGAAGAAATAACTTCATTTCAAGGAGATTTTTAGTTTGGATTTATTTCATCCACTCAAATCTTCTAATTCATCTCAAACTTCAATATTGAGAAGCCTAACAGCCAACACGTTTCATGAACAATCCAAATTCATCAAGGCGGAAAATGAATATACAACAAACTCTGTACATCACTATGTAATCTATAAATCATCACTCTTAAACAGATTCACTAGCAGATAAATTATTTGTCCAGTGTGATAACTTGACATGACATTTCTTTAATTGCCACTGCTATCTTAAAACCAGTATTTGGTACATCATCCCCAGTTATTTAGAAAAAACATTCATCATATTGTGAATGTAAATAAAGTCAGATTGGACTCCAATTTTAAAAACTATTATATTTGTCCACAAGATTCACCTTAATATCAAGTTATCAATTATTTCTCCTTATACGTAGCTCTCACAATATTAGTCACACGTCTTTCATTATAAAATAAGCAGTGGCAAATATAATAGGTCTGGCGTAGACTGCCAGTCTTTTGGCTTTGTCTGCCAGCCTTTTGGATTGTCGACACTTGCTTTGTCTTGAAATGGTTTTAGTAAAACTTTATTTTTGGGGGAGCTGCCAGGCCCTCACCAATTTGATAAAAAAAACAGGCCTTGGAAAAACCAAAAGTTCTAGTATTAGCTGCCAGCCCTTTGACTTTCGTAAAGCTTGCTTTACTTTAGTATGTTTTCTGTAAAACAATGCTGGGCCCTTGACAACATTTAAAAAAACATTAGCTAAAAATCACAAATATTTTTCGGTGTCAAACAGCAAACATTGCCAAGGTAGTCCTAGATATTGAAGGGCACTTGTTTGTGTGTGATGCGTTCATCGCGAAAGGGCAGAATTCCAACACTCACAGTGGAATTAGCCAATGGATGAAGTGGGCAGACCCAATGCCCCTTTTCTGTATGCAGTAATAGGTGAAAGACAAACGTGAATTCCAACGCAGACCGATGGATGAAGACTGAAAGCCCCTATAGGTATGTTTATGATCTCTATAGATAAATTAACGAGATAGTCGATTATTTTATAGCATCTCAATGTATTCTATTCTTCTACTCTGTTTAGGGAAAAATGATAAGAACATTAGGGGTACCTCTATGTCAAAGAAATCTTTAATACCTTTAAATGAACCAACCATGGTCAAAGAACCTGTTTAGGGAAAAATGATAAGAACATTAGGGGTACCTCTATGTCAAATAAATCTTTAATACCTTTAAATGAACCAACCATGGTCAAAGACACTGTTTAGGGAAAAATGATAAGAACATTAGGGGTACCTCTATGTCAAATAAATCTTTAATACCTTTAAATGAACCAACTATGGTCAAAGAACCTGTTTAGGGAAAAATTATAAGAACATTAGGGGTACCTCTATGTCAAAGAAATCTTTAATACCTTTTAATGAACCAACTATGGTCAAATAACCTGTTTAGGGAAAAATGATAAGAACATTAGGGGTACCTCTATGTCAACGAAATCTTGAATACCTTTAAATGAACCAACTATGGTCAAAGAACCTGTTTAGGGAAAAATGATAAGAACATTAGGGGTACCTCTATGTCAAAGAAATCTTGAATACCTTTAAATGAACCAACCATGGTCAAAGAACCTGTTTAGGGAAAAATGATAAGAACATTAGGGGTACCTCTATGTCAAAGAAATCTTTAATACCTTTAAATGAACCAACCATGGTCAAAGAACATACCTTATGAAAAGTTCAAGTAATAATTCGTCTTTTTCAAATTATTTAAAGGCCATGATACTTCACAATACCTTATCAGACAGAACTCAAGTATCACAGCTACAACCTTAAAACCAAGTTCATGTCCTGTCTCTTCATTCATACCTACACGCCTTCAATATTGATGGACCCGAAACCTGATTCATGCTTTTCTGCTGTTTAAAATTTCAAAGCTTCTGCCAACGTGACATTATCCGGTGCATATTAACTGGAAGACGAACTGCACCATTTTGGTAGTTTTCATACCACAACCATTACTTATGGGTCTTTTCTCTAATTTATACTACAAGCCCAACTTTTTAATGTTTATAAAACACTTCATAGTGCATATTTTTATGGAAAATATCCAGTCAGAATTGACAGTAATACCATCAAAATTAGAAGAAAAGCATTTCTATAAATCCACGTGCTTCAATAATCTGCTATGGTACTTTGAAAAGCCCGTGTTTATCACATTTTCACTATGTGGGTCTTGATGTTTCACCATAAGCTGTAAACTCTAAATAAGGTTTTGCATGAGCATCTTGTTTGACTTCTGAGCCATAACATCCAATGGGGCTAAGACATTATTACAACATTGCGATGTTGAGAGCTGCATTGCTGAAAGCCTATAACTTGTTTTCAGGGCCTTTAACAACTGATATAGCCCTCGGCAGCGGGCTATAAGGCTATATTAGATAAGAGTATAGAAAGTAATGTGGTTTGTGATCAGTAATCCAGCTCTTCTCCATTCAAAGTGTAACTTCAGAAGACTTATTTTCCCCTCAGTTGGGTTTCTTTTTACCACCTTTCTTGTTTTGGTGAATACCGGCTATCGTGATCCAATTAATGTCACAAAGAGAGTAAATGTTTTTGTACTGGTCAGCCACTGGGCGCCCGGGGGCCCTTGTAGCGGAACAGAGTGGGGAGCGGGCACATGTGATCGTGATGGGTATAGATAATTTCAGCTCATGCAACATACAGGGCCGGCTCTAGAGTGGTGCGATTGCACCGGGCGCTGACTTCGGGTGGGGCGTCGTATTTGGAGGTATTGTATGGTTTTAAAAGCACCTGCTGACGCGTTCCTGGCCAGGGGCGTAACAATGGCCCCCGCCGTGCGGAGGGGGCGAGCTCCAGGGGGCCCCTTCAGCCCAGTACCCTGTCAGCAGAGCTGCTGAGTGTGGTCGGAGGGGCCCCCTTCGTGCACTTTGCGGGTGGGCCCCCTCAAGTTTCGTTACGCCACTGTTCCTGGCCCATACAGAGCACAAAGCGCATATAATACAAGCTGGTTAGTGGGTTACTTTTTTTCCCCCGAGAGATCCTTTTGTGACTTGCAGTTTATAAATTGTAATCCTAACATAGAACAGTGAGATAAACTGTCACCAAAGAGCTGCATAAAAACTTCAAAGCATAGATTAGAGCGTTATGATTTTATCCCATCTTTCATTATCCTAATGTTGGAAAAAGGGTTCATTTGGATAGAAATCAATTCTGATATTAAAAATAGCCCCCAACCATGGTGTTAAGTTTTTTAAATTAAGAGTTTGTGCTTCTCCAGACCAAGCGCTATTAAACTATACTGTCTACCGGAATGGATGACGTGACGCCTGTACCTTGTAGTCCTCTATCTCATGTAACATTTCCTATACACTATTCTACCCACCCATGATTGAGTGTCTCTGTGTAGTGTGTGATGTAAAGTGCTCTGACACCGTACACTAGTGTGAGTGGCAGCGGCGCTATAAAACGAATTAAACGCATCTGAGACAGAGAGTGGTTATGGAGACTTGAAGGGCACTGTTAAAGGGTGGTAGTGAGGGAATCCGTAACGGAGGTGTTTATTGGGGGCACAAACAAACATTCTTGCACAGGGCGCCACCAACACTAAGCCGGCCCTGGCATCATATTCAAAGGTCTAGCACTAAATACCTCGAATTATCTGAAACATACATTAATATCCTTGTGCAGACGCCTATGGAGTAGCTGCAACATCACACTGGAAACAATTTGGGGCAACAAAATCTCCACTCTATCCAACTCCTTCTAGGAGTTTGATCCACAAATCTGGAACCGAATCCCACAAATGATGATAAATGACCCTTCTTTAGCATCTTCTAAAAAGAAAACCTGAAAAGATCACCCAGACCTAAAGATGCTGTCCACAGCCTGGTGGACCCTTGTATTTTCTGTTGAATGGTTTCACAGCTCCCCTTCATGGCTTCATGTACCTTCCAGCCCAGCTGAAAACTCGCCTATTGCCTTGAAGCGTGGACCTTTGCATTTAGTACAAATTTGGGCAATAAACGACATTGTTTTCCATCATCACCTATTTCCGTGTAGCCAAAAAAACATTCCATGTTCTTATTTTTTTTACCTGGCTCTCGACTGTCATTACATCACACTCATCTATGTATCTGTTATGGATCGCTGTTCCAATGTACATAGTCAATTTGTTATTGTATGGCATCCTCTAACATGCTCAGTTATTATCTGGATGATGGCTGCTTGTATAAAAAGCTTAATAATAACCTTGCGCTTGCACTTTATTTCGCTCCACTCCCCCTCTCCGCTGCTAAAGGAGACCCCGGCAGGCTTGACATGGCCTGACGATGCAGTCACTGGACCGCAAGGTTTCAAGGAATCTGGGGTACCCCTCTGGGACCACTTATCTCTCTTTTGTGGCTACAGCCCAGTGATAGCCTGACAAGCAGCCCCTGCTTACTAGTCCAGGGGCGAGCCCGTGACATGCCTCCGCCTATGTACCTCAGCTCTTTCTTGTGGCATTCCCAACCAACACAGAAGGAAACCCAGCACAGCACCAGCCACTGTACCTCAGCAGCAATGCCCAGGACCGACCTTGCTTTTCCAGAGGTGACAGCAGCAGAAACCTCCCCTATTTGACCTCAACCGGGCCCCGTACCAGCCTAACTGTTGCAGAAGGGAGCTCAACACACAGCGCTGCCAATTTACCACAGCCGTACCTTGTAGCATCCCTTACTCATTCAGAAGTGAGCCCAGTGGGGTTGTAGTGCCGGCCCCTGTGTGTCCCTGGGTGCCCCAACCCATGGGAGGCTCTGCAGCTCCTTATCCCATTCTGCGGGATGCCCTCATCACCATGCGTTATACCACTGGAGCCGGACACACACTTCTGCCTAGGTACCTCTATAGCAGCACCTGCTAGCTATTCCAGAAGTGAGCCCAGCGCACACATCTGTTAGTGTGCCTCATCCGTTTCCTATAGAAGCACCTGCTAGCTATTCCAGAAGTGGACCCAGTGCACACATCTGTCAGTGTACCTCAGCCGACTGATTCCTACAGTGGCATCTGCTAGCTACTCCAGAAGTGAGCCCAGTGAACACATCTGTCAGTGTACCTCAGCCTCCCGTTTCCTACAGCGACATCTGCTAGCTGTTCCAGAAGTGAGCCCATCACACACATCTGCCAGTGTACCTCAGCCATTTCCTATAGCAACACCTGCCAGCTATTCCAGAAGTCATCCAGGCACTGCGGCACACACATCTGCTAGCGTACCTCAGCTGTTATTCCAGAAGTGAGCCTGCCAAACACATCTGCTAATGTACCTCGGCCGCCCGTTTCCTATAGCAGCCCCTGCTAGCTATTCCAGAACTGAACCTAGCACACACATCTGCCACAGTACCTCAGCCGCCTGTTTCCTATAGCAGCACCTGCTACCTGTTCCAGAACTGAACCTAGCACACACATCTGCCACAGTACCTCAGCCGCCTGTTTCCTATAGCAGCACCTGCTACCTGTTCCAGAACTGAACCTAGCACACACATCTGCCACAGTACCTCAGCCGCCTGTTTCCTATAGCAGCACCTGCTACCTGTTCCAGAACTGAACCTAGCACACACATCTGCCACAGTACCTCAGCCGCCTGTTTCCTATAGCAGCACCTGCTACCTGTTCCAGAACTGAGCCCGGCACACACATCTGCCAGTGTACCTCAGCCGTTTCCTATAGCAGCACCTGCTAGCTATTCCAGAGGTAAGCCCAGCACACACCTGTCAGTGTACCTCGGTCGTTTCTTATAGCAGCACATGCTAGCTATTCCAGAAGTGAGCCTGGCACACACATCTGCCAGTGTACCTCAGTCGCTTCGTATAGTGGCACCTGCTAGCTATTCCAGAAGTAAGATGGGCACACACCTGTCAGCGTACCTCAGTCCTTTCCTATAGTAGCAACTTCTAGCTATTCCAGAAGTGAGCCTGACACACACATCTGCCAATGTACCTCAGCCGCCCATTTCCTATAGCAGCACCTGCTAGCTATTCCAGAGGTGAGACGGACTCACACCTGTCCGTGTACCTCAGTCGTTTTCTGTAGCAGCACCTGCTAGCTATTCCAGAAGTGAGCCTGACACACACATCTGCCAGTGTACCTCAGCCTCCTGTTTCCTACAGTGGCAGCTGATAACTATTCCAGAAGTGTGCCTGACACACACATCTGCCCGTGTACCTCAGCCGTTTCCTATAGCGGCACCTGCTAGCTATTCCTGAAGTGAGCCCAGTACACATATGTGCCAGTGTACCTCATCCACTGTACTCTATTGCAGCACCTGCTAGCTATTCCATAAGTGAGCCCAGCGCACACATCTATCAGTGTACCTCATCCATTTCCTATTGCAGCACCTGCTGGCTATTCCAGAAGTGAGCCCAACACACACATCTGCCAATGTACCTCAGCCTCCCATTTCCTATAGTGGCATCTGCTGGCTATTCCAGAAGGGAGCCCAGCACACACATCTACCAGTGTACCTCAGCCACCATTCCCTATAGCAGCATCTGCTAGCTATTCCATAAGTGAGCCCAGCGCACACATCTATCAGTGTACCTCATCCATTTCCTATTGCAGCACCTGCTGGCTATTCCAGAAGTGAGCCCAACACACACATCTGCCAATGTACCTCAGCCTCCCATTTGCTATAGTGGCATCTGCTAGCTATTCCAAAAGTGAGCCCAGCGCACACATCTGTCAGTATACCTCATCCGTTTCCTATAGAAGCACCTGCTAGCTATTCCAGAAGTGGTCCCAGCACGCACATCTGCCAATGTACATCCGCCGTTTCCTATTGCGGCACCTGCTAGCTAATCCAGAAGTGAGCCCAGTGCACACGTCTGTTAGTGTACCCTAGATGGCCCGTTTCTTATAGCGGCACCTGCTAGCTTTTAAGTGCTTTAAATTCAAATTATAAAGTGTAGGTTCTCACTATCTACTGTCCTATTGTTAACTACTGAGAAGTGTCAGTACTCTCTTATTAACAGTATTGCAACCCTGCTGAGAAATCCTGGAACTCTCTCTCATTACAAATTGAAGTACAGGTACAGCACACCTGAGAGTGGCCCCTTCAGTGGCGTAGTGAACCCCACTCCAAACACTGTGGCAGCTTAAGGGGGGGGGGGGGGGGGCGACCACTAACTTAGGGAAGGACCCACTTAAAAAGTAATTATTTATGAGCCTCTTCTTTCTGTCTGCAGGTGTGAAAAAAATGCTTATGAATAACAATGTTAGGAAATAGCACCACAGAGAGCTGTGGGCTGACATGCATTTTTAAGGAAATTAAAAAAGAGTAATGAAGAAAATAGGAGAAACTGAGAATATCAAATAGAAAAATTGAGCATTCAGAAAAAGAGGGGTAGATAGAAAGTGGAAAGAAATAACAGGAGGAGAAAGGATGGATGATGGTAAAGAATGACAAGATGAAAGGTTGGAAGAGTGAAAGGAAGTGTGCACTGAAGGATGACATGGCGAGAGGGAGAATAAATGAAAGGGTGAAAGGATGAATGTAAGACTGAAATAATCAGGGGGTGGAACGTTTAATAAATGGGAGGGTGGAAGAATTGGCAGATGGGTGAAAGGATGGAGGAAGAGAGTGTGAAAGGATGGTTAGGTGAAAGGATAGGTGGATGAGGTGAAGGCATGGACAGATGGGTGTATGAATAGATGGATGTATGACTAGATGTAAGGCTGAGAGGATGGATGTATGGATAGATGGAAGGAGGATGAAAGGTGGATTTGCTCTCTTACTGTGCTCATGTGATTAAGGTGTGCTTCAAGTGGGGGATATTTTAATTTGTTGGCTACTCCCTTACCTGTCTGTTTAAATCCCTGTCTTTACTTCATGAGTGAGCCCAGGACATACCTGCAGCGAGGTGCCTCAGTCGTGCCCTCTGTCAGTCCTCATTAATCTAGAAGTGAACCCAGAATAAACCTCAGCCGGGGTACCTCAGCCGTGCCCTCAATCAGCCCTCATTAATCCGGAAGTGAACCCGGATAAACCTCCGCCAGGGTACATCAGCAGTGCTCTGTAGCAACCAGAAGTGAGCCCACTGTAACCCTCCGCCAGGGTACCTCAGCCTCGTCTTGTGCAAGCCCTGCTATTCCATAATTGAGGCCAGCGTAACCCTCAGCCCTTCCCTGTAGCAGCCCTCACTAGTCCAGAAAAGAGCCCTGCACATACCTCCACCGAGGTACGTCAGCCGCGCCCCGTAGGAGCCCTCATTAATCCAGAAGTGAACCCACCCCATACCGCCACCGAGGTACCTCAGCCGTGCCCTGCAGCATCCCTTGATAGTCCAGCAGTAGTGCTTTGAATGGGCCGGTACTGTCCGGTACAGAGTACCGGCACTTTTTTATTTTGAGGAGGAGAGTACCGGCACTTCTCAAGAGAAATACAATACTTTAATTGGAGAGTACCGGCACTTCTCAGAAACAAGCAGGTACTCTGGGTCCTGATGGAGCAGGTAAAACAAAATTTTGTATACCTCCTCTAATTTGCATGAAATTAATTACGTAATCACTCTAAAATTAATTTACATAACATGTTTGCAGTGGAAGTGGTACTAATAAATGTTTGCACCTTGATAAACACAGATACACGTGGGACTAAATTGCGAAGTGCATGGCAAAATTAAATAACTAACAATGGTACGCAAACTAACCTTAGATTGTGGTGAAATAGTAAAATTGCATGATTTGTGATTGTATTGTTGCTTAAAGTTATCGTATGGTAAGTATTAGCGCTTTAAATGTCGCTGCAGCTAGGAAAATACTAATATATAGTGGGATTAGGGTGGGTTTGAACATTAGAACCTTCATTTCTACATATTTAAATGCTGCTATGTCTATTTTCGCTTAGTTAATGTTCGGGCCTACTAGGCCACAGTACTGAAGATGGCGTTCTCTGAAGAAGATGCCACTCTGTGCGCGCGATGATTTCTGCGCATGCCCAGATAGCTTTGGAGATCACAAGGCGACATGAACTCCTGACATTGTGTTCCTTGCCAAGGTCGATGTGTTGGGACTTGACCGCAAGCCAGAAGATGACCAAATGTGAACCAAAGAAGAGACAAAGAATGAACCTGTCAATAAGACCCTTTTGCCTTGAAAAGATACATCTACTGTTCCATGTATGAGAAACTGGAAGGACAGTGACAACTTGTGAACTTTGTGCAAACTCACTATGCAGAACCAGTTTGCACTGGGAAAAGTGCAATGAACTATTGATAACCCCGAACTGTCCAATCAGAAAATTTGTTCTGCCCCTAAAAGTTGCCATATTATGTATGAAGTAAGGCAAAAGAAGGTATAAGAACCCTCATCCGTCATCATGGGAGTTCTTTCTTCTTCTTACTTCGTTGTTGGTTGTTATTCTTCATTTTCTCTGTTCTTCTTTGGGAGATAGTTTGCAGTTGCAGTGGAGTTAGTGGGTTCGGAAAGAGTTCAAGAATTGCAGTTGGGGAGGGAGGAGCCTAGCGCGCACCCAAGATGGCCGCGTAGGTGCGAGGCTCCCGAGGACCTCCGCGACCTCCTGCATAAATCCTGACCGAATCCTGTCCTAGATGAGGGGACTGTGTTTGTGAACCCGAACTGAGGTGACGCCCGTTTTCCGTCTTCAATTCGGACTTCGGACACCAGCGGGAGCACCGATTAAGGTTTGCGGCCTTCTCCGCACCGGCCCCCCGTACTGGAGTTGTGGGGCGATCCGGCGACAAAGTGAATAACAGCGGCGGGCAAGGCTGGGCGACTCGCGCACCCCGCACTTTCACTTTCGCTTTTGCGCCCTCCTTGCTGCCAGGCGAGGTAGGGTCGCGAAGCGGTGTGCGGTGGTGTGGCCTCGTTGGGGTGCCCTGCCGGCCCGCCGGCTGCGGTCCGTCCTGCGGAGCGGTGGTCGCCCCCCCCCAGAGCCCTTGAACGGGATTCTCTACCCCCTTTTTGAGGAGATTGGCTCGATTTGGGGACCGCGACCATGGCCACAAAACAAGATGGCGACCGGGCTAAGGTGAAGTCGACCCGTCGTGGCGCGGCCCATCAATCCAACAACATGGATCGCTACACCCTCCAGAAGGGGTCTCCAGAGGCGCTGCGTAGGTCCCCTACGGGCCCGACTGATGCTCCTGCTCTGCCCACGGACCTGACCCTCCGAGACGTCATGGGCGCCATCGCCGAGATGAAGGCCTCGGTGGACCAGCGCTTTGACACTCTGGCGCAGAAGATTGACTCGGTCCTCGTGGACGTGGGCCTCGTGAGAGCCGATCTGTCAAAAACAAATGACCGGGTCGATTCTTTGGCCCACTCTACCTCGGGCCTCACATCTGACGTGGCGGCCCTCCAACAGGAGGTGCGCAGGCTTGGCCAGGCGAGCGCCCTGATGCATCGTCGACTGGAGGATTCCGAGGGTCGGGCCCGGAGAAACAACGTCCGCATTATCGGGGTGCCGGAAGGACGCGAGGCAGAGGCAGCGGATCTGTTTGTGGAGGACTTGGTCCTCACCCATCTCCAGCCTCGGGGGCTCAGTAAATTCTTTGCAGTGGAACGTGCCCACAGGGTCCCCGGGGGTAGGCCTAAGGCCGGAGCCCCTCCGAGGCCTCTCATCGCCCGGATTTTCAATTTTCGGGACAGGGACGCTATCCTGCAGACTTCCAGGCTACAAGGGCCGGTCAGACTTGATAATATGGATATAAATTTCTATCCTGACTTTACTCCGGCGGTCCAAAAGCAGAGACTGAGCTTTCTCGGTGTCAAACGTCGCCTACGGGACCTGAATCTCAAATATGCGATGCTTTTTCCGGCTAAGCTGAGGGTGGAGGTGGATGGCCGCACGCACTTTTTTGATCGTCCCGAAGCGGCCGGGGACTGGCTGGACACTTTGCCCGGAGATCGGGGCCGGGGGGGTGGGGGGGGAGCGGTTGGTGGGGAAGGCCCGCCGGATCAGGACTGAGGGACTAATGGTAGGCCTTGCTCTGGACTGTGTTATTGTCACCATTGACTGTTAGGGTAAGTTCCCCTCCTGTGGAGGTCGTGTGGGGTCTCTTGGGGGATCTCCCTCCTCCTCTGGGGGACTAGTTAGTTTTCTTTCTATGGGGCGACAGGCACACTGCACTTTGGGGGGGCTGTTTGGGCTCATGCAGGGGTGCAGGGTGGGGGGAGTTCTGTTGGGATGGGTGGGTTGGGGTGGGGTGTGGTTCGTTTCTACCGCAAGGCAAACCCTTCATTGTATTGGTGTTTTTGAGATGCTCTCGGGGGGACAAATGATGGCTTCTGTATGTGATGGGGGGTAGGGACCTGACTTTGTTGTCCTGGAACGTTAACGGACTGGGTGATAGGATTACGCGGGGTGTGGTCCTGCAATATCTGAAACGGATTTCGCCTGATGTGGTCTTTTTGCAGGAGACGCACCTCATTGGTAACTCCTTTTGTGCCATGAATCGGCGTGGCTATCGTTTGGTGGCCCACTCGGGCTTCACATCAGGCTCACGAGGGGTGGGCATTATGGTCAAGACCTCGCTCCCGCTAGAAATAGACGAGGTGCGCCATGATGAGAGGGGACGCTACACTGTCTTGGTGGGGAGAATGGAGGGCAAAGTAGTCGTCTTTGTTTCAGTGTACGTCCCACCGGGGTTACAGTCCACCACCTTTGCGGACCTGGGACGCCTCCTGCTTGACCTTCCGGGGGGGCTTCTGGTGGTTGGGGGGGACTTCAATGCGGTGGCCTCTGGGACTATGGATCGCTATCCCCCTAGGGACCTCCCCCGGGCACAAGCGTGGCTGTCTGGCCTTTTGGACACACTGGGATTGGTGGACTGTTGGCGTCTAAGGCATCCCGCTCAGCTGCAATACACCTTCCATTCGGGGGCCCATGGTAGCCTTTCGCGGCTTGATCATGTCCTTGTCCCTGCGGCCTATGCCGGGAGAGTGGGGGAGGTGCGCCATTTGGCGCGGGGTATTTCAGATCAGTCCCCACTCCTGTTGCACTTTGGTGTCTTCCCGAGGGGGGAGGGCAGGGTAGCTCCAATCAATGCCTGGTACCTGCGCGACCCCACTATTCGTGTGGACTTGATTAAATCCTTGCAACGGTATTTTGAGGAGAGTGTGGGGTCTGTCTCGTCGGCCATCTCCCTGTGGGAGGCTTTCAGGACAGTGCTTAGAGGGGAGGCCCTCTCCTTTATTTCCCATGCCCAGAGGCGCGCACAGGAGGAGGTGACCCGGGTGGAGGCCGAAATTACTGAACTGGAGGGTGATCTGGGGAGTGGGGTGACTGACGCTGCGCTGCACGTTCTACACCTTAAGCAGGCGGCCTATAGGTCCCTCGTCACGGAGGCGGCCAGGGGCCTCAGCAGAGAGCAACAGGGGCGATTGTATGATGTGGGTGATAAGGCTGGCAAGTTGATTGCGTGGTTGGATAAGAAGGAGAGAGCTAGTCGTGTGGTCCCGCTGATTGAGAGAATGGATGGTGTACGTGTTACTGAGCCGGAAGGCATTGTCTCTTGCTTCGCAGATTATTTCCGCGAGGTATATTCCCCGGTTTCTCCCTGCCCGGAGGAGGATTCCCATGCCCTGCTGCGTGACATCGCGCTGCCCTCCCTCTCAATGGAGGACAGGGAGTTGATGGATGCCGCCCCCACCTCGGACGAAATTGCCCTCGCCATCCGCTCGGTCGCTTCTGGCAAGGCCATGGGCCCAAACGGCATTCCTATCGAGTTGTATAAACTGCGACCGGATGTACTGGCACCCCACCTCCGCGCAATGTTCCTTGCGGCCCACTCGCGGGGCTCCCTCCCGCCGGACCAGCGTCTGGCTACCATCGTGGTTATCCACAAGGAGGGGAGACCGCGAGACCGGGTCACATCCTACCGGCCTATCTCGCTCTTGAACGCGGAGCCTAAAATCCTCGCCAAGGTGCTCGCCAACCGGCTGGTCGGCGTGGTGGGCGATTTGGTCCACCAAGACCAGTCCGGCTTTATTCCCCATCGCAATACGGCCCTTAATCTGCGGCGCTTGCACGGGGTGCTCGCGCGTGTTCCGTTCGTGCGGGAGCCGGCCATCTTGGCGTCCTTGGACGCCACCATGGCGTTCGACACGCTCGAATGGCCCTACATCTGGGCGATGCTGGCGAAATTTGGATTTGGCCCGGGATTCATCAGTTGGGTCAAATTGTTGTACTCGGACCCATTGGCACAGGTGGTGGTGAATGGTCGAGTCTCGGCCCCATTCGTGCTGGGACGGGGCACGCGACAGGGTTGTTCCCTGTCGCCGCTCCTTTTTGCACTGGCATTGGAACCCCTGGCGGAGTGGCTGCGGTGGCACCCTTCTATCCGTGGTCTCCGTTGGACCCCCGAGTATGAGGACCGCGTGTCCCTCTACGCTGACGATATCCTTTTGTACTTAGCCTCCCCGCGCAAGTCACTGATTGTCCTGGTCGATGTTTTGCGCTCCTTTGGCCGTAATTCAGGCCTTGTCATCAACTGGGCTAAATCCTGTGTTTATGTGCTTTCCGGGGAGGCTCCTGTCCTCCCTCGGGGTTGTCCGATTCAGATTGCCTCGCAGGGATTTCGATACCTGGGGGTCTATATTACGCTGGACCCGGTGGCCCGCTACGAGCGAAATTTGCTTCCCCCCCTCCAGCGCTTGAAGGAGGACGTCGCGCGCTGGCGGCGCTTGCCGCTCTCGCCGCTCGGCCGGGCGGCATTGTTCAAGGTGATGTCATTGCCGCGCTTTCTGTAGGCTCTCCAGAACACTATGGACTTGGTCCCGGCGCGCTACTTCCGTGAGGTGGAAAGCTTAC
Organism: Triturus cristatus; assembly: GCF_964204655.1. NCBI lineage: Eukaryota > Metazoa > Chordata > Amphibia > Caudata > Salamandridae > Triturus > Triturus cristatus. The sequence goes on from NC_140595.1 coordinate 114,467,823, forward strand.
AGCGCCGTCTGTTTTGGGACGGGAGGCCGCGTATAGCTCTGGCAAAATTGACGCTCCCGTGGTACGACGGAGGGATTGCCCTCCCGGATATTAAGCGGTATTACTGGGCCTCCCAGTTAGCTGCAATTAATCAAGGTTTCTATGGGCCCGCCCTAAACCCGGCATTTGAAATGGACAAAATGCTCCTGCCCGGTGGCGACTACAATCGAGCGCTCTACACTAGCGTGCCCGATTCCCGCTTGACGGGACCCACGCGTGTCATGGTGTGAGTATGGCACGCGGCTAATGCAGCTATGGGATGGAAGGACCGTTTGACCCGAGCGTCACCGTTGTATGCGTCGGAGAGGCTGGGCTCTTTGTGGACCTCGAAGGGCTTCGAGAGGTGGGACATGATAGGCATCAGTACAGTGGGAGATCTCTGGACGAGGGGAGGATTCAAAACATTCGAGACGCTGCAGGCGGAGTTTCAGCTGCAGGGCAGTGAATACTTTCGCTACCTGCAGATCCGTCACGCACTGGGTTCCGTCTTCCCAGACGTGGCCTCCATCCCGGAGCCCTCCCCCCTGGAGGATAGAGTGCTAGATGGCCACGTTCCGGACAGCACGATCTCCCTCATTTACAAGAAATTGATAAATGACCGCTCGGGCTTACTGACTGGCCTCCGCGAGGCTTGGGTTGCCGATGGGCTGGAGTTGGACGACGAGGACTGGATTTCCGCGGTGGCCTCTCCGAAGGAGGTGGCCATCCCGGCTCGCCTTCGCTTCGTCCAGCTTAAGATACTCCACCGGGTGTATATGACGGGGCCAAGGCTTCTGCGTATGGGCTATGCCGAGGATGGATTGTGTAAGCGTGGGTGTGGTGCTTTGGCGACTTTTTTGCACATTCTGTGGGAATGTCCGAGGGTGGAGCGATTCTGGCGTGGTGTGCATGAGGTCCTGCGAGCGGTTACGCATGTCGCGCTGTTGCCTGAAGCGAGGAGATGCTTGCTGAATGTGTGGGAACCAACCGATTACTCGGTTCCGCAGACGCGATGGGTGACTCTGGGATATATGATAGCTAAACGTGACATTGCTCAACTGTGGGGATCCCAGAGGCCCCCGGCGGTGTCGGCCTGGAAAGAACACATGGATTGGTGCATGTTCCGAGAAAAGGTGGTGTATGTGGCGCGGGGTAAGCCGGGGGCATGGGTGAAGATATGGGGCCCCTGGAACGCCTACCGCGGGGGTATTTGCGAGCCGCCGTTGTTGCCTCCCACTTCACCAGCTCCATCCCCCTAGTTGACCCCCTCCCTCAGCCCCGGGCACATTGTTCTCCCAGTCCCGGATCTGTTTCCCTTCCCCTCTCTGGATTTCTTTGGATGGTTGGGGTCCCCCACTGGAGGAGCACGTGTCGTCATTTTCGATCGCGGGTTGCCTTGCGGGTGTGGTTTTATGTTGTTGTGTTGTATAAAACGAAACCGTATTGTGGGCTCAGAGTCATGTGGCCCACGTTGTTGATACCTTCTGCTTTATCGTCTCTTCAAAGTCAGGTGCCTTATTGTATGTATGTCATTTGCTTCTGTCACTTTAGCGGCCGGCCGGAAGGTTGTAGGCCCATACTTGTATATATTTGAGATTGCAATAAACGGTTTCAACAAAAAAAAAAAAAAAAAAGAATTGCAGTTGGAGTTGCGGCTACGTTTGTCTTTGGGGTTATTCCTATGTGGTCGACCTGAAGCTATTCGTCACCTGTTCATTGGTAAATGATTTACTGCAAATGTTTCTAAAAATTCATGCTTTAATGAGATTTCTAAATGTTTAATTACTCTTTAATAAATCTGAATCCAAATTATGAGTTGTAGTATATAGATGTAAGGTTAAAAGAATTGCTAAAAGATTTAGATAAACCAAAAATTGAAATAACAAGAAATCAGTTTGTTGTTCTTAAATTAATCGCTGAAGATATCAAATGTTTTCTAGACTTTAATTGTGTTTTAGATGGTTCTAATTCACCATCAACCAGTCCAACTAGTTGGTCCATCGACCAAACAGGGGAGTGCCTTGATGATAAAGTCAGGATTCTGAAGACTGTATATAGAATGTATATATATAATGTAGTAGAAAATTAGTCCTGATAGATAATAAGGTACCCACTTGGTCCAGAAGCCTTTCTCCTATGTACAGATTCGAGTGAGTTGTGTGGATGAGAAGCGTGTTGGTGTTATGGGTCCCACCAATGAATGAATGTATGAATGAACTGTTGTGAATAAGAATCTGTGACATAAGGAGATTATGTAAATGTTGTCCTTCACGCTGGATCAGTATTTCGTGGTAGCAGAGGTAATGGTTTCTATTGTATTGGTTTGGTGACTATTGATTTATGATTAACACAATATGTTGAGTATTGTTTATGTTAAGTGTAGTCGGAAAATTTGAAGCTTCCGGGAAGTAGGGAGTGGATTTATGTGGCAAGAAAAGTCACATGGAATTAACATTGTCTGGTTTCTAGAATTGTGATAACACGGAATTGTGTTATGTTAGGTAAATCTCTGTATGAATGTGTGCGAGTGTAAAAGCAATAGGTTTTCTTGTGAAACTCTGGCCTTAATTCTCAGGAGCATTGTAGTCTCCACATGTGTTTTATCCCCAGAGAAACGGGGTTGCCTTTTGCTTGATAGAAGGGTAAGGTAGAGGGAAGTGCTACTTTATCGGCGAAACGGAAAATTCTGTGGTAGGGTAGAGGTAAGAGCTGCCTACTGGAAAGACAGAACTCTTGTGTAAATGAGCAAAGCTATCTCTTTGGTCTAGTGAAACAGGCAATGGAGATGTGTTTATGTCGTTACTAACAGATTTGTTTAGAAAAGAAAACTTAAAGAAAGTTTGCAGATAAATTTTGTAAAGGAGGGGTCAGCAAGAGCAGGAGTAGTGGGAAAGGCTGACGACAGAAAGACCGCGCTGGGATTGGTCGGCTGCGGAAAGATGAAGATTTCACTGATTGGTGCGTTAGTGTGAGACGCGCTAGGATTGGAGAATTATAAGAGTGACGTAGACGCTCTGGATTGGTGCGTTAGTGTGAGTTGCGCTAGGATTGGTTGGAAAACTGAGAAGCCGTGAAAAAGTGAATCGCGGAGCTTCATTGATTAAGAGTTGAAAACATAAAACAAGATGTATTACGATCCAGCTGAAAAGGAGAAAAAGTAATGGTTTTGAAAAATCAAATACCTATTTAAGAAAGATAAGCCGATTGTAACTAGAGAAGGACAGATACTTCATCCACCGAAAACGCCTGCATCCTTTATGGTGGCCAAATATGGTTATCTTACATGCATTTGGTTAGAAAATTGGGTAAAGTATACCAAAGATGATGGAGTACTAGCGTTTCCGGAAAATGGTTCATTTAACCTAGCTGTACTACGAAATTTAAGAGATAGAATGATGAGATTGGAACCGAAACCCAGACCTACCCAATTTGAGGCTTTGACTGAATGGGAGGAAGAGATGTATGAAAGAGAAAGACATCGGAGTGGTAGAAGGCATAATTATGTATTTGGTAGATATTATGGTCAAGAAAGCCATGGTGACAGAATGAGAAGATGGCGTAATGCGAGCATGACTGAAGGCATTGTTTCCTCTGAGAAGTGCTGGAGATACAGGCGGTAGAAAATGTACGGAAAAAAGAAATAATACAGAGTCAGAAGATTATAGATATGGAGTGAGTGAATCCGAGGATGAAGTGCTGGAGGACATTTTTTGTGATGGTGACCCCAAGTGCATCGCCAAAGGAAGCTATAACAAGTAAAAGTTTTGAACAAATGTCGAATAAATTTGGGAAAAATAATCCATTTAATGATTCAGAAATGTCACAAACGATAAGATCTGATAATGAAAAGTCAGTAGAATTAGCTAAAACAACACAGGAATTAACTGAAAAGATTAGAGAATTAACAAAGAATATGGAAGCAGTGACTGTGCCTGTAACTATAGGACCAGTGATACCAGTTTTTGATTAACAAAAGGATAATGAGCATTGTTTGACAGTCCCATATAATGGCGGTATGCAAAAGGAGAAAGAAAGGAATAGTTCAGGATAAAATGAATGGCAGATTACTGCAGGAATATTAGGATTAAGTACACCTAAAAATCTGACTGTAAACCAGAGTCCAGCAAATAAAACGCCTATGGCAACAGAATCAGCCACAGAAACCCCAGAGAAAATGGTAGATAAAATGAGATTAGCGACAACCCCTGTAGGACCAACATCTGAAGAATTAAGTGATTGGTTAAGAAGTTTGCAGAAAAAGGACACAGAACCACAACCTTTAGATGTGGCGAAATTAAAAGTAACTTTAGAAGAATTCATTGTAGGAACCATTCCCACTGAAAGATTAAAAGCATATCAAGATGAGGAATTAATGTTTTTATGTAAAAGCATTACTTGGAGAGCAAGGACTTTGCATGAAAAGTTAGAAGAGACAGCGAGTGAAATGGGAATAGATTTTGAAAACAGAAGGTCATTGCAGAAGCCATACAGGGTAGATTTTACTGAGAAGGACATTGAAAACTTGAATACTGCAGGAAGGTTAACCCAAATTAAAGAGTTAATTGCATTATTAAGAAAATGGGGTGATTTGGACCGATGGAAAAGTAGATGGTTTAGAAAGAGAGAATAAACTACAGACAAAGCCTCTCTAGCTTTCCCAATGAGAAAGAGCCAGTGGTAACAGAATGTCCAATGAGAGAAATTCCTGGAGGAGGATATGTACATGTTCCATGGACTAGACAGGATATTTTGTCATTTACAAATGATTTTCCAAGGTTGAGAGAGAAACCAGTTGAATGGTATAGACAGGTTTGTCAAACTTTCAAAAGTATTATGGATAGATCTGAATGGTCTTTTTGACATAATTGTACCTGCAAATGTATGGACAGAATGTAAGATAACTATAGATTGGCCAACACAAGAGTACCCTAGGGATCCTAAGACAGGAGCCCCAGACACAGAAGTAATGAAAAATATGATCAGGTAATTACGTTTTTTTAAAATAAAGTACCTCCGAAAGAAACTGATTGGGTAAAAATTGACAGAACTTGCCAAGAGGCTAAAGAATCAGTGCATGCATATTACGAGAGGTTACTGTTAGCTTTTAAGCAATACAGTGGAGTTGGGAAACTAAGTGAAAAGGATTTGAGTCCTTTTGTTTACAGATTTGTTTATGGTTTAAGGCCTGAAGTTAGTGAAATGATTAAACAACATACAGTAGATTGGCAAAATAAAAAGATAGACGAAGTGTTGCGTCATGCAAAATATTTTAGTGATGAAATTGAAGCCAAACAACGCAAGTTGAAAGAAAAGGCAATGTGGGCACAGGTTAAAGTAGCAGAGCGGCAAGAAGCCCAGTTAATCGAACAAGCAAATGGAATAGGGCAAGCAAGACCAAAGCCTAATATTGGAAAGGGAAAATGGCAGATTAGCATAGATGAAGCTAAAAAGAAGTGGCCATGTCATAATTGCGGAAAGTTATGACATTGGAAGTCCGAGTGTAAATTGCCACCGGAAGCTAATGGTGATAATTCATCATTAAATCCACAGGTGCAGAGTGAGGTGAGTTGCCAACCGCCGCAACAGCAGCAGGTTGTTATCCAACAGTGTCAGGTGCCAAAGCCACCTTTTCCACAGAACCTAAATCCTCAAAGATACAGTAATGAAACAGGATTCTACAACGAAGAACAGGTAACACAGCTACCGCGCGCTGGTGCCATTTCGCAGTATTTGCTGCAACGCGATGAAAGTGAGTCAGAGGAGAGCTATTGACGGTGCCTAGGGGAGGAAGAGGAGTGCGTACTTGGCGCATCTCTAGAAGTAGACCAGACTGGACCCTTTGTGGATGGAAAGGTGAATGAAGTAAATGTTACTTTGCTAGTGGACACTGGTGCTACTCGTTCAACTGTTAGATCAGCTGAAGTGAAAAATCTTCCTCTCTCAGGTGAGACAATCCAAGTGGTTGGAGTTTCTAATAAACAAATAAAAGCCCATCTTACCGAACCTGTCAAGGTTAGGATAGGGAAATTTGCTGATATGCATCGTTTTGTAGTATGTGACACTAGTCCTGTAAATCTGTTAGGAAGGGACTTACTTTGTAAAATGAACTGCACCATCTTTTGTACACCTGATGGTTTAGCTTTTGAAACGCCAGATGATGATGTTCTTTATAGAATGACACTTGCTAACCTAGAACCAGAAATTACAGATGCATTTGTTATATTTGATCCAGAGGGAATACCTAAAGAATTGAAACAAACAGTGAAAACAGAAGTGTGGGATTTCACAGGAGAAGATGTCGGTTTAATGAAAAGGGTAGATCCTGTGAAAATAACTGTAAAAGAAGGAGTAAATTACCCGAACATTCCTCAGTATAAATTGACACCAGAAATAGTTGCAGGAGTAACACCTGTAATAGACAGAATGATTGAACAAGGAATTATAAGAGAGATAATGAGCAGTCCATGTAATTCACCGATCATGGGTTTGAAGAAGCCAAATGGGACATTAAGAATTGTGCAGGATTTAAGAAAGGTGAATACAATTGTTATTCCTTGCTGTCCCATTGTGCGAAACCCTTCAGTAATCCTACATCAGATTCCCTATGATGCAGAATGGTACACAGTCATTGATTTGTGTCATGCTTTCTTTTCTATTCCATTGTACCCTGATAGCCAAGCAATTTTTGCGTTCCGGTTTGGCGAGCGTATTTTGGCATGGTGACATATCCCTCAAGGGTATACAGAAAGTCCTTCAATATTTAACCAGATCTTAAAGAAATCATTGGAAGATTTGAAGATGCCAGAAAGTTTAGTGTTAGTCCAATATATCAATGACCTGTTAGTGGCTTCAAAGACGCGAGAAGCTTGTGTTGTTGACACAATTGCACTGTTAAATCATTTGGCAGATGGAGGACTTAAAGTATCACCATCAAAATTACAGTTTTGTCAGAAAGAAGTAAAATACTTAGGTCATAAGATTGAAAAAGGCCTGAGAAAAGTAACATTGGATAGGATTAAAATCATTAAAGGAATGAGAGCTCCAATGACATAGAGAGAAGTCAGAATGTTTCTTGGAATGGTGGGGTACTGTCGCCAGTGGATTAGTAATTTTTCTTTAATTGCAAAACCATTGGTACGTCTGACAAAGAGTGATGTGAGAGATCCAATTGAGCTGAATAAAGAAGAGATGAGATCTTTTAAACAAATGAGAGGCAGCCTGTGTGAAGCACCGGCTCTTGGAATGCCTGATTATGAAAAATAATTTGAGTTTTTTTGCAGTGAACGAGATGGGTGCGCTCTTTCCGTGTTAGTGCAGAGACATGGAAAATTGAGACAATCAATTGCCTATTTTTCAGCTGTACTAGATCCAGTACCTGAAGCATTGCCTGGCTGTTTGAAAGCAGTAGCTGCTACGTGCAAGAGCTTGGAACAAAGTGAAGGAATTATAAAGGGATATCCTGTGAGAGTGTTTGTTCCACATGATGTGGCAATCCTTTTGACAAGAAGTAAAACACAGTTCATGACGCATAGTCGTCTAACTAAATATGAAAAGGTGATTTTGGGTGCTACAAATGTGAATCTTGAAAGATGCACTAATGTGAACCAATCGACATTACTGCCTGATGCTGTGGATGCGGAAGTAAAGGATGATGTTGATCATGATTGTCTGGAATTGCTTGATTTTTGCACCAAACCGCGCCCTGATATAAAGGACATGCCTCTGAAAGAATCTGACTATGTGATGTTTGTAGATGGGTCATGCCTAAGAACTGGAGAAGGAATTTTAAGTGCTGCATTTGGTGTGTGCACTGTAGCAACCGTTTGGGAAGCATCTTGTTTGAGAGGAGTACGATCTGCTCAAGTTGCTGAGTTGTTTGCGCTGATTAGAGCATGAAAGTTGGGAAAGAATTTGCGTGTCACTGTGGTTACTGACAGTCAGTATGGGTTTGGAGTGGTGCATGACTTTGGGAAAATTTGGTCCCAAAGAGGTTTCTGGACGTCGAGAGGAACTCCAATTAGAAATGCAGAAATAGTTGGCAAGTTGCTTGAGGCGATACAGCTGCCTAAAGAAATAGTTGTCGTGAAATGTACAACACACAAGAAAGGAACAGATTATGTATCAGCTGGAAATGAATTTGCAAATGATATAGCCCATTACTGTGCTCGAAATTTGACTTCATTGAATCGTAACAGGCAAAAGGAAATGGATTTATGTCCCTTGCTCTTTACTAACACAGTAAGTACATGGGATGAAGTGAGACAGTTACAGGAAGAAGCAGGGGAAGAGGAGAAAACTACAATTGGTAAAATCAGGCTGCACACAACGGGAAGTAGACAGAGTTTGGGTTTACAGAGATGGAAGACCAGTAATGCCTGATAGCATGATCTCTACCATGGCACAGATGTACCATGGGCAGGCACACATAGGAAGGGATGCCATGATTAGACTTTTCAAACAAACTTGGTATAATGCCAAATTCCGGCTTATAGCTGAGAGCCTTTGCCAGAGATGTCTCATATGCCAGCAATTTAATCCAGGAAGGAAAACTGTGGTGAGCTTGGGAACCATAGGAAGGGAGGGAGGTCCTTTCACTCATATGCAGCTTGATTTCATTGAAATGCCCTCATGCAACAGGTTAATATATGTACTGGTGATTGTTTGTCTGTTTTCTCGTTGGGTTGAGGCTTACCCGACCAGAAGAAATGATGGAGTTACTGTCGCAAAACTCCTACTGAGAGAGTTCATTCCTAGGTTTGGTTTCCCAGTAGCGATTGAAACAGCTAGAGGGACACATTTCCAGAATGAAATTATAAAATTGATTTGTGAAGCATTAAATGTACAACAAAAATTGCATTGTGCTTACCGACCAGAGGCTTCTGGAGAGGTGGAACAAATGAATGGCACCATAAAGAACAAATTGGGAAAAATGTGTTTGGCCACAGGTCTCAAATGGCCAGATGTCTTGCCTCTTGTCTTAATGAGCATTAGATCAATTCCTGATAGGAAGACTGGTCTGAGCCCCCATGAAATAATAATGGGCAGAGCAATGAGATATGTTTTCATTCCTGTCAACAAACTGCTGCCTATATCTGATGACTTCGTCTTGGATTATTGTAAAGGATTGGCTGATATGGTACATTCTGTGTTTATCAGGTTGGACCAGATGCAACCACACTTGAAAGGAATCCAGCTCATGACTAGAGTCCTGGATATTGGGTCCGCACAAAAGTACACCGAAGAAGAAATTGTCTGGTTCCACGCTGGGGAAGACCATGTCAAGTGATTCTGACAACGACAACTGCTGTGAAGTGTGCAGAGGTGAAGAACTGGATTCATGCCAGTCACACTCTTCGAGTCCCAGATCCGGAAGATCAGTCTGAAGACCAACATCGGAAAGTATCTGATACCAGTTCGGAATCAGAATCAGAAGAAACAAAAACAAGACAAGAACTAGAAGCAGATGAACAAGGCCGAAGTCAAATTATTGGGCAGGAAAATGTACCATTGAGACGAAGCCTTGAAATTTCAGATACTAGTTCGGAATCTGAGACGGAGCAAGCAGGAATACAAAAAAGAACTAATCATGAAACTGGAGAAACTGAACAACTAATCTTTGACCAAGAAATCCCGAGTACAAGTACAAGTACAAGAGAAATTACTCCAGAAATTATAGAGATAGAAGGAGAGGAATTAGATACAGAGAGTGAGGGTAAGGTGATTGCGGAATAACCCCGAGGAGGTTTAGGGACACAACCAAAACAGGTAGAAAAAGGGTCAGATAGTCAGCAGGAAGATTGTGTGGAAGAAACACGAGGAGGGATAGATTCAGACAGTGAACCTGAAATATTGAGGATAAAATCAAAGGAAAGCGATATCCAAACAGAGACAGAATCAGAAGAAAGTGAAACAAGACATTTGAGAAAAAGGGCTTGGAATTCCGACCGAGAAGAGAAAGGATCAAAATTGAAAAAGCCATTGAAAGAAGACATTTGGCCCAACAAAATCAAGAAACTGAGATACCGATTGACAAGAATAAAGCATGATAATGCCGAACAAGTGAATGAAGTGTCCAGTCAAGAAAAACAAGAGGACACGGATCAGAAGCACTTGCAACGTACAAAGAGGATAAAAAGACCTAACCAGAAGTACAAGTCACAGGAATGGACATATGTGGCACTTCCTGATATACAAGAGGAAGCTACTAGCCAGGAAAGTCCGAGAGTGACTGTGCAGGAGGCGGACAAGGAAGAAGAAAATTCAGAAATCTTGAGAGTAATAGTGTCTGACACTATAGAAGGAACGGATGACCAAGAAATACTGAACAAAGACTGTGAGCCCATGGATAAAGATGATTCACACATGAATTAAGAGACAAAGGAATTGAAAAGCCCGGATAAGACACATGACCAGAAAGAACCAAGTAGGCAACTAAAGCCTGAGGTTTAGACAAAGGTAAATTTTGGAAGAAAGAGGCTAAGTCAAAAGACACTGATCATTCACAAAATGGCAAACACCGAGAATAGAAATCCAACATGTGGATTTTTTCGGAGATGGTGTAAAATGTGTTTTTGTTGTACAGGATTATTAATGCTTGTTTGGATTATATTAGCAAATTTAATTTCATTTAGATTAACATTTGAAAATACAGACAGACACCCAATGAATGGAACTATTAACCAAAATTCTGATGACAGTCATATCACAAAACTGGTAGATAGAACAGAACTTCATAAAGAGAAGTCTATAAATGATTTTTCTAAGACTGTTTTTGCAAAGTTATTATACAAATATGTAGAAACAATGGATGTTAGAGATTGTTATGTTTGTATGCAGTTACCTGAATCTGTATCTGAAGGTGTCACTTATCATCACCTTCCTTTAACACATGGGATAACTTGTAGTGTCCTAGCCAGTTTGTTTTATAAAACAGGCAAATTATAATACTATTACACTGACATAAATAATATTTTCTCACAAATTCCTGTAGTTCCTGAATTAAACAAGGTGAAGCCTGGTAAAATCTTGGTGAATTTTTCCTAGAAACAAGAGAACTAACTTTAGAAGAAGTGTTTAAGAAAAACCTTACTTATAGTTTAAGAAAAGAAGAGAAAATTTTCCTTAATATGGTAGAGGAGAGGAGAATTAAAATGCTAAGGAAGGTGACTGGGGAAAAGATGGAAACATCATTTTGGGATGTTGGGAAGGACAATCATTTAAAGGGAGAGATAAACCCGGCAATGGCTTTAGATAGGTCCCAACAAAGGTCAATTATGCATAAGTAGAGATAATACTGTATATGATAATTATTTTGTAGGTGCAAGTGAGTGCCATGATTTATACAAAATCTTGGGAGGATGGAGACTTAAAGGAGGAAAAGATTCAGTCTTCCCTGGAATATATTACATTTGTGGAAACAAAGCTTATTATAGGTTGCAGGACCATTGGTACGGAACTTGCTACGCAGGCCTAGTCTTTCCAAAAATATATTACATGTGGAAAGGGGAGAAAATGGATTGAACAAAATAGGTAGACAGCTAACACGTAGAAGAAGGGAGAGTTGGTCAGAAATTATTGGTGATATTTTTGGAGCACTGATACCAGCAGTTGGAATATCTCTGAATGCACATACAATTAGAACATTGTCTACAGTTGTGGATCGTTTATCAACAAGCACAGCTGGAGGGTTCTTAATGGTAAATACTGAAATGGTTGCCATGAGAGCTATGGTAATGCAAAATCGACTTGCCCGTGACATTATATTGGCAAAAGAGGGAGGAGTCTGTGGAATGCTGAAAGTACAACATTGCTGTACTTACATTCCTGACGAAAGTCAGAACATAGAAATATAACTGATTTGCATGAAGAAATTGTTCCAATGGAGGTTGAAGGTGTATGGGAGAAACATGGTAAGGGTTTTTCCACTATTAAGAATTTATTAACAAAATTAGGTAGCTCTTTTTTGGGCAAAATACTAATACCTGTGACTTTTGTGATTATTCTAGTGTTAATACTAAGATTAGGATGTCTGTGCATAAAAAGAAGAAAACTACAAAATAAGATAAAAAGAGAAAACAAGAAAAATAAAGAGAAAGAGATAAGGGAGAGAGAAATAGAGGAAATAGAATTAGAAGAATTTAAAGAGAATGTGTACAAGAAAACAAAAGAGAACAGTATGGAGAACACTATTGTTTAAACTAACAAATGCAAGTGGATTCGAATAAAACCATTTCCTTAGATAAATTTAGTGAAATTTAGTGAAATTAGTGAGTAGTGGCTATGTTTGAAATCACCAAAGGGGGGATTGATGGAGCAGGTAAAACAAAATTTTGTATACCTCATCTAATTTTCATGAAACTAATTACTTAATCATTCTAAAATTAATTTACATAACATGTTTGCAGTGGAAGTGGTACTAATAAATGTTTGCACCTCGATAAACACAGATACACGTGGGACTAAATTGCGAAGTGCATGGCAAAATTAAATAATTAACAATGGTACGCAAACTAACCTTAGATTGTGGTGAAATAGTAAAATTGCATGATTTATATTGCTTTGTGATTGTATTGTGGCTAAAAGTTATCGTATGGTAAGTATCGCTTTAAATGTCGCTGCAGCTAGGAAAATGCTAATATATAGTGGGATTAGTGTGGGTTTGAACATTAGAACCTTCATTTCTACATATTAATTGCTGCTATGTCTATTTTCGCTTTGTTAATGTTCGAGCCTACTAGGCCGCAGTACTCAAGATGGCGTTCTCTGAAGCAGATGCCACTCTTTGCACAATGATTTCTGCACATGCCCAGATAGCTTTGGCGATCACAAGGCGACATGAACTCCTGACATCGTGTTCCTGGCCTAGGTCGATGTGTTGGGACTTGACCGCAAGCCAGAAGATGACCAAATGTGAACCAAAGAAGAGACAAAGATTGAACCTATCAATAAGACCCTTTTGCCTTGAAAATATACATCTACTATTCCATGTATGAGAAACTGGAAGGACAATGACAACTTGTGAACTTTGTGCACTGTTACTATGCAGAACCAGTTTGCACTGGGAAGAGTGCAATGAACTATTGATAACCCCGAACTGTCCAATCAGAACATTTGTTCTGCCCCTAAAAGTTGCCATATTTTGTATGAAGTAAGGCAAAAGAAGGTATAAGAACCCCTCATCCGTCATCACGGGCATTCTTTCTTCTTCTTCTTCTTACTTCGTTCTTGGTTGTTGTTCTTCATTTTCTCAGTTCTTCTTTGGGAGATAGTTTGCAGTGCAGTGGGTTGGAGTTAGTGGGTTCGGAAGGAGTTCAAGGATTGCAGGTGGAGTTGCGGCTATGTTTGTCTTTGGGGTTATTCCTATGTGGTCAACCTGAAGCTATTCGTCACCTGTTCATTGGTAAATGATTTACTGCAAATTTTTCTAAAAATGCATGCTTTAATGAGATTTCTAAATGTTTAATTACTCTTTAATAAATCTGAATTCAAATTATGAGTAGTAGTATATAGATGTAAGGTTAAAAGAATTGCTGAAAGATTTAGAGAAACCAAAAATTGAAATAACAAGAAATTAGTTTGTTCGCTGAAGATATCAAATGTTTTTTAGACTTTAATTGTGTTTTAGCCGTTTCTAATTCACCATCAACGAGTCCAACTGGTTAGTCCATCGACCAAACAGTGGAGTGCCTTGATGATAAAGTCAGGATTCTGAAGACTGTATATAGAATGTATATATATAATTTAGTAGAAAATTAGTCCTGATAGGTAATAAGGTACCCACTTGGTCCAGCAGCCTTTCTCCTGTGTACAGATTCGAGTGAGTTGTGTGGATGAGAATCGTGTTGCTGTTATGGGCCCCACCAATGAATGAATGTATGAATTAACTGTTGTGAATAAGAATCTGTGACATAAGGAGATTATGTAAATGTTGTCCTCCGCGCTGGATCAGTCCCTAGCTCACTTTGCCACTGGATTCAAGCTAGCCTGGCTGATGAGGGCTGTTAGCCCGAAACCGGTCCCAGGATGCTTGTTTCCGGTCCAGGGAAGACATGACTTGGCAGTTCGGGCTGGACTGTTCCCATGAGGCACAGGGTAAAGACTGATTTGCATATGGCTATGTCTGAACTGGGGTGGCGAAGTGAGCTAACGAACGATGATGGATTCAACCCAGATTTGTGACTGGGGGTGAGTGTCTGAAAAGTTTCAGCGCTTCGTCCATCATCTCCTTGTGTTTACTCTGCTACAGAGTACCTGTACTTTTATTTTTCCATTTCAACCACGGTCCAGCCGGTGAGCTTTTCAGTCCAATCACCCAACCGTGTTGTGCCACACTTTCTACTGTTACTGTAATTAATCCACAGGCAGGACTTCCAATCCACATCAGTCCGCCTTTCCAGCACCCCAAATATTCTAGGTAAGCCCAGCATTTAGTTCTGCCAATGCGCCTCGGTCCTGCATTCCAAAGCGCCTAGGTGATGTCTTTTATCCATTACAGCACCAGGCGTTTTCAAGGCACACAGCTCTATAAAAGAAGCTCAGCCCCGTGGCACCTCTCTGCACTTGGAAAAGCACCACAAAAGCCCTACAAATGCACCTCACCCACATCCTAGAAGTGACGATTTTTTTTTTGAATGCTCTTTTTATATGGCGCGAACGCGAGCCGAAGGTGTTGGGGCGCTTTGCATCAGTACCAGTTATATTACACAAAGAAGTATGTATACAGCTCGGCTAATGCCACTCAACCCTGCACTACAGCGCTATTTTTTTAATTATTTACTTATGCAATTTAATATTGCGCAGACTTAACCCAAAGGTGAGCGCTGTACAATAGAATCAAGTGTGTTACATGAGGAGATTTACAAACTTACACATTACAGATAAAAAAGAGAACGTTGAAAAAGTAAAATAAAATAATAGGTGGCAATCACAGCAACAAAACAAAAAACAATGGGATTAGGTTAGCACAGGCACAGAAAACATATTTACAACATTGTAATAACTTGGAACTATGATGCATGCATGGGACACACACAGCGCAGACGGAGCACATCACATTAAAGACGGCCGGAGACATTGTGTTCCCCTGACACCGAGCGCCCCCGCTCGTATTGTTTAGTAATTGCCTTTATATAGCGCTTACTACCCTTGGTGATGATGGAAAGGCACTTTTCCCTCTACTGAAGGAACAGTTACATTATTCATCAGGGGGAGCCTGCTGCTCTCTCGCCCCGCTCTCTGGGCTGAAATGGGGATAAAAGGTTTTCTGAGGCAGAGGCCATTGTGCCCGCGAGTCCGTGTTAAGAGCGCGCTTTGTTCGAGGCGGAGTCGTGTGCAGAGCGCGGCCGTGTCTATCACGTCGGCCCTGCATGGCTGGAGCCGTCCAAAGGGGATTACAGGCTCCGGGGAGCACGCTACAGGCACGCGCCTACGCACGAGCGCAGACAGCGCGGGGGCGGGGCAAGAGCACGAGAATCCAGAACCGGAGGGCGGGATGGGGGACTGAGATCAAGATGCACACTCAAGGGGCAGAACCAGCAGTAACTAGGCCTCGTGAGCCGCTCTAGAACCGAGAACTGGAGGGCGGTGGGGGGGGGGGGGGGGACTGAGAACCAGTTCCAAACCCAAGGGGCAGGGCGAGGGAACTGGCAGTGTCTGTGGAACTAGCAGTAACTAGGCCGGGTTGAGCGAGGGTCTATGAGAGCAGCTCTAGAACCGAGAACTGGAGGGCGAATCGACAGACCGAGAGACAGTTGTAGAACCAAGAACCAGCCCACGGGGCCGACAGAGGAAATTAGAAACTAGCCTAGACCCCAGGAGAAGGACCGGGGAACGGATAGGGCATCTCTCGAACAGTGCTTTCCAAACACTAACCTTCGCTTCACACCTACCTTCAATGGACATGAGGCGGGCACGTTGTTAATGTAACTAAATCACTGTGGGATAGCACTTTACAGACAGCACACTTTTTATTGGAATGGTCACTACATTTACACAGACATACAGGTTTACTGATATTGCACAGCAAATGATAATGCTTGGTTAACGGATTTCAGTGAAGATTGATTCTTTCTGTATCACCAAGTAAAGTGACTTGATTTGTTCTTATCCGATTAAAACCAATGTTTCCATCACACTTCAGACTTGCAAAAAAAAAGTGCTCTGGAAACAAAAAACGGAATCTGTCAGATTTTGGTTACACGTGTGTTAAATAAATGCTGGGGGGGAAGGTGCCCAGAGAGCTGCATGAGATTAAAGAAAAACCATATATAACTTAGAGGCAGGCCAAATCCTCCGTAAGTAAGGAGACGTGGCTTGTCGGTTAAAGCTGCTACCTTAGAACTGGGGAATCAGGTTCGAATCCCAGCCATGGCTCAACATCCTGTGACTCTGACCAAATCACTCTCTCCCTGTGCTTTAAATAAATAATCCATAAAGTTATACCGTTCTTCATCTTTAGCTCTCCAATGCAGTGGGAAGGATAGCTGTTGATGACCACAGTGGGTTGAATATGCATGTCAGCAGTGGGACTGATTGTGCCTTTCAGACGAGAGGTGGCTCTTGGCTGGTACCAGCCAGGGACATCTTGAGGGTTTTGGGGGCCCGGGCCAAACAAAAATTGAGGTCCACTGCTCGGAAAAGTTCTGAATGTTTTATCCGTTTTTAGCTCATTCACGCCCTTCGCAGCCACTGTCTGCTCATTGACAACCCCCATCGTTGGACCCCAAACCTTTAAGGGGTCCCCAGTCCTTCAGGGACCCCCATTCAGTGCAAAGCTTTTGAATATTTATGAGATATTGGAAACCTGAGAGCCCCTTTTCATATTATGCAGGCGGCCCCATCATTTTTGTGTTATGCCACTGTCGAAGACTGTCCTGAAATCTTAATGATGGGGCCTCTAGAAAGGTGGGGGCCCTGGGCCAGAGCCCACTTTGCCCATGCCTGAAAACAACTCTGGTGTCAGCAGGGGGATGGATCGTACATGTTTCAGCAGAGGTAATGATCTTGGCTGGTGTCACCTGTGGAAGAAATAAGACCTGGGGTAGAAGATGGACCATGGCCGGTCTCAGCAGATCGATGGATCTTGGCTGTTGTTAGCGATGGAAGGAATCACCGCTGATGTCAGCAGTGAAAGGTGTCATGGTTGGTGTCAGGGGTGGAGGGAAGCGTGGCTGGTCTCAGCAGGAAGGTGGCCCACAGCTGGTTTCAGTAGTGGCATGGACCGTAGTTCATGTCAGCATCTTGATGGATCTTGGCTGAAGTGAGAATTGGAAAGGGTCACACGTGTCATCTGTGACATGAACTGTGATTGGTGGAACAGAAGCCGCGGTTCACGATGGCACAGCAGCGGTTAGGCTGTGTTGGTGAATCGCAGCAGCCTGGATTACGATTTATAGGTGAGCAGTACGCGGTTTGATGTGCAGGGAACAGGCAGTCACTCCAATCACCATCTCCGTGCTTAAAGAAGCAGGGACTGTAAATCCCACATAAATTCCTCTTCCTAAGCATCACTGATAGCGAACTGAGTCTCAGAGTCAGATAATCTTCTTAGCCGAAGCCGGCATGTCAGCAAACTCGGGTAAGATCCGGGCTCGGGCCGCCAGAGATTTACTGGAGACTCCGTGGCACTCCAAAGGCAAGCAGGCGGATTAAGGGGCTGCATTTCACGGCTCAAGCTAACCTGCAGCTTTGGCAGAGATCAGAAGAAGCAGGAGACTGTTTGCTCAGACACAGAGAACACACTGGGAATGGAAATTTAAGCAGGGTTGGAGGGAGTGAGCCCCTTGGAGATAGCACAAGGCTCAGCAGGAAGGGGCTTTAGTGCTGGGCAGGCCTCTGATGTCAGGAGCCAGGCAGGGGTCTACGGTCGCTGTATTTATAACCCTTTGCTTAGGGAACATGTGGGACCACCTGCTACTCACAAACTGAGGCCCTGCGGCCTGCCCAGTGGTCACTGCCGTGCAGGGAATGACCATCTGATGCCCAAGTAGTGACTACCTGCTGCTCAAGAAATGCTGTCCATGTTTTCATCCCTTTCAACTGTTGTAGGCGTGCTCCTGGGGAGTGCTTACCACAATGGACATATAGTGACCACTAGCCCTACAGAGTTGCCCACGTTCTGACCACCTCCTGCCGCATTACCCATCTCCACTGACCATACAGAGTCCACCTGCAGTCTGACAACCCTTAGCCTGAATCAGGTAACTTTTTCGCCAATAGTGGATCAATTGTTACTTTGCAGCAAAGGAACCACTTTCCTGCAGCAGGCCAACCCCTTTACTGCTGATTGTTAAGAGCCTTACTTCTGAATGTCAACCCCTTTACTGCTGCTTGTTAAGAGCCTTACTTTTGAATGTCAACCCCTTCACTCCTGCTTGTTAAGAGCCTTACTTCTAAATCCAACCCCTTTACTGCTGCTTGTTAAGAGCCTTCCTTCTGAATGCAACCCCTTTACTGCTGCTTGTTAAGAGCCTTGCTTCTGAATGCAACCCTTTCACTGCTGCTTGTTTAGAGCCTTATGTCTGAATGTCAACCCCTTTAGTGCTGTTTGTTACGAGCCTTACTTCTAAATCCAACCCCTTTACTGCTGCTTGTTAAGAGCCTTACTTCTGAATTCAACCCCTTTACTGCTGCTTGTTTGGAGCCCTACCTCTGAATGTTAACCCCTTCACTGCTGCTTCTTTAGAGCCTTACTTCTGAATGTCAACCCCTTCGCTTCTGCTTGTTAAGAGCCTTACTTCTGAATGCAACCCCTTTACTGCTGCTTATTTAGAGCCTTACCTCTGAATGTCAACCCATTCACTGCTGCTTGTTAAGAGCCTTACTTCTGAATGCAACCCCTTTACTGCTGCTTGTTAAGAACCTTACTTCTGAATGTCAACCCCTTCACTGCCGCATGTTTAGAGCCCTACTTCTGAATGTCAACCCCTTTACTGCTGCTTGTTAAGAGCCTTACTTCTGAATGCAACCCTTTCACTGCTGCTTGTTTAGAGCCTTACTTCTGAATGTCAACCCCTTCACTGCTGCTGTTAAGAGCCTTACTTCTGAATGTCAACCACTTCACTGTTGCTTGTTAAGAGCCTTGCTTCTGAATGCAACCCCTTTACTGCTGCTTGTTAAGAGCCTTGCTTCTGAATGCAACCCCTTTACTGCTGCTTGTTTAGAGCCTTATGTCTGAATGTCAACCCCTTTAGTGCTGTTTGTTACGAGCCTTACTTCTGAATGCAACCCCTTTACTGCTGCTTGTTAAGAGCCTTCCTTCTGAATGCAACCCCTTTACTGCTGCTTGTTTGGAGCCTTACCTCTGAGTGTCAACCCCTTCACTGCTGCTTCTTTAGAGCCTTACTTCTGAATGTCAACCCCTTCACTGCTGCTTGTTAAGAGCCTTACTTCTGAATGCAACCCCTTTACTGCTGCTTGTTAAGAGCCTTACTTCTGAATTCAACCCCTTTACTGCTGCTTGTTTGGAGCCCTACCTCTGAATGTTAACCCCTTCACTGCTGCTTCTTTAGAGCCTTACTTCTGAATGTCAACCCCTTCGCTTCTGCTTGTTAAGAGCCTTACTTCTGAATGCAACCCCTTTACTGCTGCTTATTTAGAGCCTTACCTCTGAATGTCAACCCATTCACTGCTGCTTGTTAAGAGCCTTACTTCTGAATGCAACCCCTTTACTGCTGCTTGTTAAGAACCTTACTTCTGAATGTCAACCCCTTCACTGCCGCATGTTTAGAGCCCTACTTCTGAATGTCAACCCCTTTACTGCTGCTTGTTAAGAGCCTTACTTCTGAATGCAACCCTTTCACTGCTGCTTGTTTAGAGCCTTACTTCTGAATGTCAACCCCTTCACTGCTGCTGTTAAGAGCCTTACTTCTGAATGTCAACCACTTCACTGTTGCTTGTTAAGAGCCTTGCTTCTGAATGCAACCCCTTTACTGCTGCTTGTTAAGAGCCTTGCTTCTGAATGCAACCCCTTTACTGCTGCTTGTTTAGAGCCTTATGTCTGAATGTCAACCCCTTTAGTGCTGTTTGTTACGAGCCTTACTTCTGAATGCAACCCCTTTACTGCTGCTTGTTAAGAGCCTTCCTTCTGAATGCAACCCCTTTACTGCTGCTTGTTTGGAGCCTTACCTCTGAGTGTCAACCCCTTCACTGCTGCTTCTTTAGAGCCTTACTTCTGAATGTCAACCCCTTCACTGCTGCTTGTTAAGAGCCTTACTTCTGAATGCAACCCCTTTACTGCTGCTTGTTTAGAGCCTTACTTCTGAATGTCAACCCCTTCACTGCTTCTTGTTTAGAGCCTTACTTCTGAATGTCAACCCCTTTACTGCTGCTTGTTAAGAGCCTTACTTCTGAATGCAACCCCATTCACTGCTGCTTGTTAGGAGCCTTACTTTTGAATACAGCTCCTTTATTGCTGATGTTAAGAGCCTTACTTCTGAATGCAGACCCATTACTGCTTTATGTTAATAGCCTTACTTCTGAATGCAACCCCTTTACTGCTGCATGTTAATCTCTTTATGGCCGCATATTAACATCTTTACTGCATATTGATCACTTTACTGCTACATGTTCAGAGCCTTACTTCTGAATGCAACCCTTTCACTGCTGCTTGTTAAGAGCCTTACTTCTGAATGTCAACCCCATCACTGCTGCTGTTAAGAGCCTTACTTCTGAATGTCAACCACTTCACTGTTGCTTGTTAAGAGCCTTGCTTCTGAATGCAACCCCTTTACTGCTGCTTGTTAAGAGCCTTGCTTCTGAATGCAACCCCTTCACTGCTGCTTGTTTAGAGCCTTACGTCTGAATGTCAACCCCTTTAATGCTGTTTGTTACGAGCCTTACTTCTGAATGCAACCCCTTTACTGCTGCTTGTTAAGAGCCTTCCTTCTGAATGCAACCCTTTCACTGCTGCTTGTTAAGAGCCTTACTTCTGAATGTCAACCCCATCACTGCTGCTGTTAAGAGCCTTACTTCTGAATGTCAACCACTTCACTGTTGCTTGTTAAGAGCCTTGCTTCTGAAT
Source organism: Triturus cristatus (assembly GCF_964204655.1). Classification (NCBI taxonomy): domain Eukaryota; kingdom Metazoa; phylum Chordata; class Amphibia; order Caudata; family Salamandridae; genus Triturus; species Triturus cristatus. Next base: position 114,488,860 of record NC_140595.1, read on the forward strand.
GCAACCCCTTTACTGCTGCTTGTTAAGAGCCTTGCTTCTGAATGCAACCCCTTCACTGCTGCTTGTTTAGAGCCTTACGTCTGAATGTCAACCCCTTTAATGCTGTTTGTTACGAGCCTTACTTCTGAATGCAACCCCTTTACTGCTGCTTGTTAAGAGCCTTCCTTCTGAATGCAACCCCTTTACTGCTGCTTGGTTGGAGCCTTACCTCTGAATGTCAACCCCTTCACTGCTGCTTCTTTAGAGCCTTACTTAATGTCAACCCCTTCACTGCTGCTTAAGAGCCTTACTTCTGCATGTCAACCCCTTCACTGCTGCTTGTTAAGAGCCTTACTTCTGAATGCAACCTCTTTACTGCTGCTTGTTAAGAACCTTACTTCTGAATGTCAGCCCCTTCACTGCCGCATGTTTAGAGCCCTACTTCTGAATGTCAACCCCTTTACTGCTGCTTGTTAAGAGCCTTACTTCTGAATGCAACCCTTTCACTGCTGCTTGTTTAGAGCCTTACTTCTGAATGTCAACCCCTTCACTGCTGCTGTTAAGAGCCTTACTTCTGAATGTCAACCTCTTCACTGTTGCTTGTTAAGAGCCTTGCTTGTGAATGCAACCCCTTTACTGCTGCTTGTTAAGAGCCTTGCTTCTGAATGCAACCCCTTTACTGCTGCTTGTTTAGAGCCTTACGTCTGAATGTCAACCCCTTTAGTGCTGTTTGTTACGAGCCTTACTTCTGAATGCAACCCCTTTACTGCTGCTTGTTAAGAGCCTTCCTTCTGAATGCAACCCCTTTACTGCTGCTTGGTTGGAGCCTTACCTCTGAATGTCAACCCCTTCACTGCTGCTTCTTTAGAGCCTTACTTAATGTCAACCCCTTCACTGCTGCTTAAGAGCCTTACTTCTGCATGTCAACCCCTTCACTGCTGCTTGTTAAGAGCCTTACTTCTGAATGCAACCTCTTTACTGCTGCTTGTTAAGAACCTTACTTCTGAATGTCAGCCCCTTCACTGCCGCATGTTTAGAGCCCTACTTCTGAATGTCAACCCCTTTACTGCTGCTTGTTAAGAGCCTTACTTCTGAATGCAACCCTTTCACTGCTGCTTGTTTAGAGCCTTACTTCTGAATGTCAACCCCTTCACTGCTGCTGTTAAGAGCCTTACTTCTGAATGTCAACCACTTCACTGCTGCTTGTTAAGAGCCTTACTTCTGAATGCAACCCTTTCACTGCTGCTTGTTAAGAGCCTTACTTCTGAATGTCAACCCCATCACTGCTGCTGTTAAGAGCCTTACTTCTGAATGTCAACCACTTCACTGTTGCTTGTTAAGAGCCTTGCTTCTGAATGCAACCCCTTTACTGCTGCTTGTTAAGAGCCTTGCTTCTGAATGCAACCCCTTCACTGCTGCTTGTTTAGAGCCTTACTTCTGAATGTCAACCCCTTCACTGCTGCTTGTTAAGAGCCTTACTTCTGAATGCAACCCCTTTACTGCTGCTTGTTAAGAGCCTTACTTCTGAATTCAACCCCTTTACTGCTGCTTGTTTGGAGCCCTACCTCTGAATGTTAACCCCTTCACTGCTGCTTCTTTAGAGCCTTACTTCTGAATGTCAACCCCTTCGCTTCTGCTTGTTAAGAGCCTTACTTCTGAATGCAACCCCTTTACTGCTGCTTATTTAGAGCCTTACCTCTGAATGTCAACCCATTCACTGCTGCTTGTTAAGAGCCTTACTTCTGAATGCAACCCCTTTACTGCTGCTTGTTAAGAACCTTACTTCTGAATGTCAACCCCTTCACTGCCGCATGTTTAGAGCCCTACTTCTGAATGTCAACCCCTTTACTGCTGCTTGTTAAGAGCCTTACTTCTGAATGCAACCCTTTCACTGCTGCTTGTTTAGAGCCTTACTTCTGAATGTCAACCCCTTCACTGCTGCTGTTAAGAGCCTTACTTCTGAATGTCAACCACTTCACTGTTGCTTGTTAAGAGCCTTGCTTCTGAATGCAACCCCTTTACTGCTGCTTGTTAAGAGCCTTGCTTCTGAATGCAACCCCTTTACTGCTGCTTGTTTAGAGCCTTATGTCTGAATGTCAACCCCTTTAGTGCTGTTTGTTACGAGCCTTACTTCTGAATGCAACCCCTTTACTGCTGCTTGTTAAGAGCCTTCCTTCTGAATGCAACCCCTTTACTGCTGCTTGTTTGGAGCCTTACCTCTGAGTGTCAACCCCTTCACTGCTGCTTCTTTAGAGCCTTACTTCTGAATGTCAACCCCTTCACTGCTGCTTGTTAAGAGCCTTACTTCTGAATGCAACCCCTTTACTGCTGCTTGTTTAGAGCCTTACTTCTGAATGTCAACCCCTTCACTGCTTCTTGTTTAGAGCCTTACTTCTGAATGTCAACCCCTTTACTGCTGCTTGTTAAGAGCCTTACTTCTGAATGCAACCCCATTCACTGCTGCTTGTTAGGAGCCTTACTTTTGAATACAGCTCCTTTATTGCTGATGTTAAGAGCCTTACTTCTGAATGCAGACCCATTACTGCTTTATGTTAATAGCCTTACTTCTGAATGCAACCCCTTTACTGCTGCATGTTAATCTCTTTATGGCCGCTTATTAACATCTTTACTGCATATTGATCACTTTACTGCTACATGTTCAGAGCCTTACTTCTGAATGTCAACCCCTTCACTGCTGCTTGTTAAGAGCCTTACTTCTGAATGCAACCCTTTCACTGCTGCTTGTTAAGAGCCTTACTTCTGAATGTCAACCCCATCACTGCTGCTGTTAAGAGCCTTACTTCTGAATGTCAACCACTTCACTGTTGCTTGTTAAGAGCCTTGCTTCTGAATGCAACCCCTTTACTGCTGCTTGTTAAGAGCCTTGCTTCTGAATGCAACCCCTTCACTGCTGCTTGTTTAGAGCCTTACGTCTGAATGTCAACCCCTTTAATGCTGTTTGTTACGAGCCTTACTTCTGAATGCAACCCCTTTACTGCTGCTTGTTAAGAGCCTTCCTTCTGAATGCAACCCCTTTACTGCTGCTTGGTTGGAGCCTTACCTCTGAATGTCAACCCCTTCACTGCTGCTTCTTTAGAGCCTTACTTAATGTCAACCCCTTCACTGCTGCTTAAGAGCCTTACTTCTGCATGTCAACCCCTTCACTGCTGCTTGTTAAGAGCCTTACTTCTGAATGCAACCTCTTTACTGCTGCTTGTTAAGAACCTTACTTCTGAATGTCAGCCCCTTCACTGCCGCATGTTTAGAGCCCTACTTCTGAATGTCAACCCCTTTACTGCTGCTTGTTAAGAGCCTTACTTCTGAATGCAACCCTTTCACTGCTGCTTGTTTAGAGCCTTACTTCTGAATGTCAACCCCTTCACTGCTGCTGTTAAGAGCCTTACTTCTGAATGTCAACCACTTCACTGTTGCTTGTTAAGAGCCTTGCTTGTGAATGCAACCCCTTTACTGCTGCTTGTTAAGAGCCTTGCTTCTGAATGCAACCCCTTTACTGCTGCTTGTTTAGAGCCTTACGTCTGAATGTCAACCCCTTTAGTGCTGTTTGTTACGAGCCTTACTTCTGAATGCAACCCCTTTACTGCTGCTTGTTAAGAGCCTTCCTTCTGAATGCAACCCCTTTACTGCTGCTTGGTTGGAGCCTTACCTCTGAATGTCAACCCCTTCACTGCTGCTTCTTTAGAGCCTTACTTAATGTCAACCCCTTCACTGCTGCTTAAGAGCCTTACTTCTGCATGTCAACCCCTTCACTGCTGCTTGTTAAGAGCCTTACTTCTGAATGCAACCTCTTTACTGCTGCTTGTTAAGAACCTTACTTCTGAATGTCAGCCCCTTCACTGCCGCATGTTTAGAGCCCTACTTCTGAATGTCAACCCCTTTACTGCTGCTTGTTAAGAGCCTTACTTCTGAATGCAACCCTTTCACTGCTGCTTGTTTAGAGCCTTACTTCTGAATGTCAACCCCTTCACTGCTGCTGTTAAGAGCCTTACTTCTGAATGTCAACCACTTCACTGCTGCTTGTTAAGAGCCTTACTTCTGAATGCAACCCTTTCACTGCTGCTTGTTAAGAGCCTTACTTCTGAATGTCAACCCCATCACTGCTGCTGTTAAGAGCCTTACTTCTGAATGTCAACCACTTCACTGTTGCTTGTTAAGAGCCTTGCTTCTGAATGCAACTCCTTTACTGCTGCTTGTTAAGAGCCTTGCTTCTGAATGCAACCCCTTCACTGCTGCTTGTTTAGAGCCTTACGTCTGAATGTCAACCCCTTTAATGCTGTTTGTTACGAGCCTTACTTCTGAATGCAACCCCTTTACTGCTGCTTGTTAAGAGCCTTCCTTCTGAATGCAACCCCTTTACTGCTGCTTGGTTGGAGCCTTACCTCTGAATGTCAACCCCTTCACTGCTGCTTCTTTAGAGGCTTACTTAATGTCAACCCCTTCACTGCTGCTTAAGAGCCTTACTTCTGCATGTCAACCCCTTCACTGCTGCTTGTTAAGAGCCTTACTTCTGAATGCAACCTCTTTACTGCTGCTTGTTAAGAACCTTACTTCTGAATGTCAGCCCCTTCACTGCCGCATGTTTAGAGCCCTACTTCTGAATGTCAACCCCTTTACTGCTGCTTGTTAAGAGCCTTACTTCTGAATGCAACCCTTTCACTGCTGCTTGTTTAGAGCCTTACTTCTGAATGTCAACCCCTTCACTGCTGCTGTTAAGAGCCTTACTTCTGAATGTCAACCACTTCACTGTTGCTTGTTAAGAGCCTTGCTTGTGAATGCAACCCCTTTACTGCTGCTTGTTAAGAGCCTTGCTTCTGAATGCAACCCCTTTACTGCTGCTTGTTTAGAGCCTTACGTCTGAATGTCAACCCCTTTAGTGCTGTTTGTTACGAGCCTTACTTCTGAATGCAACCCCTTTACTGCTGCTTGTTAAGAGCCTTCCTTCTGAATGCAACCCCTTTACTGCTGCTTGGTTGGAGCCTTACCTCTGAATGTCAACCCCTTCACTGCTGCTTCTTTAGAGCCTTACTTAATGTCAACCCCTTCACTGCTGCTTAAGAGCCTTACTTCTGCATGTCAACCCCTTCACTGCTGCTTGTTAAGAGCCTTACTTCTGAATGCAACCTCTTTACTGCTGCTTGTTAAGAACCTTACTTCTGAATGTCAGCCCCTTCACTGCCGCATGTTTAGAGCCCTACTTCTGAATGTCAACCCCTTTACTGCTGCTTGTTAAGAGCCTTACTTCTGAATGCAACCCTTTCACTGCTGCTTGTTTAGAGCCTTACTTCTGAATGTCAACCCCTTCACTGCTGCTGTTAAGAGCCTTACTTCTGAATGTCAACCACTTCACTGTTGCTTGTTAAGAGCCTTGCTTGTGAATGCAACCCCTTTACTGCTGCTTGTTAAGAGCCTTGCTTCTGAATGCAAACCCTTTACTGCTGCTTGTTTAGAGCCTTACGTCTGAATGTCAACCCCTTTAGTGCTGTTTGTTACGAGCCTTACTTCTGAATGCAACCCCTTTACTGCTGCTTGTTAAGAGCCTTCCTTCTGAATGCAACCCCTTTACTGCTGCTTGGTTGGAGCCTTACCTCTGAATGTCAACCCCTTCACTGCTGCTTCTTTAGAGCCTTACTTAATGTCAACCCCTTCACTGCTGCTTAAGAGCCTTACTTCTGCATGTCAACCCCTTCACTGCTGCTTGTTAAGAGCCTTACTTCTGAATGCAACCTCTTTACTGCTGCTTGTTAAGAACCTTACTTCTGAATGTCAGCCCCTTCACTGCCGCATGTTTAGAGCCCTACTTCTGAATGTCAACCCCTTTACTGCTGCTTGTTAAGAGCCTTACTTCTGAATGCAACCCTTTCACTGCTGCTTGTTTAGAGCCTTACTTCTGAATGTCAACCCCTTCACTGCTGCTGTTAAGAGCCTTACTTCTGAATGTCAACCACTTCACTGTTGCTTGTTAAGAGCCTTGCTTGTGAATGCAACCCCTTTACTGCTGCTTGTTAAGAGCCTTGCTTCTGAATGCAACCCCTTTACTGCTGCTTGTTTAGAGCCTTACGTCTGAATGTCAACCCCTTTAGTGCTGTTTGTTACGAGCCTTACTTCTGAATGCAACCCCTTTACTGCTGCTTGTTAAGAGCCTTCCTTCTGAATGCAACCCCTTTACTGCTGCTTGGTTGGAGCCTTACCTCTGAATGTCAACCCCTTCACTGCTGCTTCTTTAGAGCCTTACTTAATGTCAACCCCTTCACTGCTGCTTAAGAGCCTTACTTCTGCATGTCAACCCCTTCACTGCTGCTTGTTAAGAGCCTTACTTCTGAATGGAACCTCTTTACTGCTGCTTGTTAAGAACCTTACTTCTGAATGTCAGCCCCTTCACTGCCGCATGTTTAGAGCCCTACTTCTGAATGTCAACCCCTTTACTGCTGCTTGTTAAGAGCCTTACTTCTGAATGCAACCCTTTCACTGCTGCTTGTTTAGAGCCTTACTTCTGAATGTCAACCCCTTCACTGCTGCTGTTAAGAGCCTTACTTCTGAATGTCAACCACTTCACTGCTGCTTGTTAAGAGCCTTACTTCTGAATGCAACCCTTTCACTGCTGCTTGTTAAGAGCCTTACTTCTGAATGTCAACCCCATCACTGCTGCTGTTAAGAGCCTTACTTCTGAATGTCAACCACTTCACTGTTGCTTGTTAAGAGCCTTGCTTCTGAATGCAACCCCTTTACTGCTGCTTGTTAAGAGCCTTGCTTCTGAATGCAACCCCTTCACTGCTGCTTGTTTAGAGCCTTACGTCTGAATGTCAACCCCTTTAATGCTGTTTGTTACGAGCCTTACTTCTGAATGCAACCCCTTTACTGCTGCTTGTTAAGAGCCTTCCTTCTGAATGCAACCCCTTTACTGCTGCTTGGTTGGAGCCTTACCTCTGAATGTCAACCCCTTCACTGCTGCTTCTTTAGAGGCTTACTTAATGTCAACCCCTTCACTGCTGCTTAAGAGCCTTACTTCTGCATGTCAACCCCTTCACTGCTGCTTGTTAAGAGCCTTACTTCTGAATGCAACCTCTTTACTGCTGCTTGTTAAGAACCTTACTTCTGAATGTCAGCCCCTTCACTGCCGCATGTTTAGAGCCCTACTTCTGAATGTCAACCCCTTTACTGCTGCTTGTTAAGAGCCTTACTTCTGAATGCAACCCTTTCACTGCTGCTTGTTTAGAGCCTTACTTCTGAATGTCAACCCCTTCACTGCTGCTGTTAAGAGCCTTACTTCTGAATGTCAACCACTTCACTGTTGCTTGTTAAGAGCCTTGCTTGTGAATGCAACCCCTTTACTGCTACTTGTTAAGAGCCTTGCTTCTGAATGCAACCCCTTTACTGCTGCTTGTTTAGAGCCTTACGTCTGAATGTCAACCCCTTTAGTGCTGTTTGTTACGAGCCTTACTTCTGAATGCAACCCCTTTACTGCTGCTTGTTAAGAGCCTTCCTTCTGAATGCAACCCCTTTACTGCTGCTTGGTTGGAGCCTTACCTCTGAATGTCAACCCCTTCACTGCTGCTTCTTTAGAGCCTTACTTAATGTCAACCCCTTCACTGCTGCTTAAGAGCCTTACTTCTGCATGTCAACCCCTTCACTGCTGCTTGTTAAGAGCCTTACTTCTGAATGCAACCTCTTTACTGCTGCTTGTTAAGAACCTTACTTCTGAATGTCAGCCCCTTCACTGCCGCATGTTTAGAGCCCTACTTCTGAATGTCAACCCCTTTACTGCTGCTTGTTAAGAGCCTTACTTCTGAATGCAACCCTTTCACTGCTGCTTGTTTAGAGCCTTACTTCTGAATGTCAACCCCTTCACTGCTGCTGTTAAGAGCCTTACTTCTGAATGTCAACCACTTCACTGTTGCTTGTTAAGAGCCTTGCTTGTGAATGCAACCCCTTTACTGCTGCTTGTTAAGAGCCTTGCTTCTGAATGCAACCCCTTTACTGCTGCTTGTTTAGAGCCTTACGTCAGAATGTCAACCCCTTTAGTGCTGTTTGTTACGAGCCTTACTTCTGAATGCAACCCCTTTACTGCTGCTTGTTAAGAGCCTTTCTTCTGAATGCAACCCCTTTACTGCTGCTTGTTTGGAGCCTTACCTCTGAGTGTCAACCCCTTCACTGCTGCTTCTTTAGAGCCTTACTTCTGAATGTCAACCCCTTCACTGCTGCTTAAGAGCCTTACTTCTGCATGTCAACCCCTTCACTGCTGCTTGTTAAAAGCCTTACTTCTGAATGCAACCCCTTTACTGCTGCTTGTTTAGAGCCTTACTTCTGAATGTCAACCCCTTCACTGCTGCTTGTTTAGAGCCTTACTTCTGAATGTCAACCCCTTTACTGCTGATTGTTAAGAGCCTTACTTCTGAATGTCAACCCCTTTACTGCTGCTTGTTAAGAGCCTTACTTCTGAATGCAACCCCATTCACTGCTGCTTGTTAGGAGCCTTACTTCTGAATACAGCTCCTTTATTGCTGATGTTAAGAGCCTTACTTCTGAATGCAGACCCATTACTGCTGCATGTTAATAGCCTTACTTCTGAATGTAACCCATTTACTGCTGCATGTTAATCTCTTTATGGCCGCATATTAACATCTTTACTGCATATTGATCACTTTACTGCTACATGTTCAGAGCCTTACTTCTGAATGTCAACCCCTTCACTGCTGCTTGTTGAAAGCCTTACTTCTGAATGTCAACCCCTTCACTGCTGCTTGTTAAGAGCCTTACTTCTGAATGCAACCCCTTTACTGCTGCTTGTTCAGAGCCTTACTTCTGAATGTCAACCCCTTTACTGCTGCTTGTTAAGAGCCTTACTTCTGAATGCAACCCCATTCACTGCTGCTTGTTAGGAGCCTTACTTCTGAATACAGCTCCTTTATTGCTGATGTTAAGAGCCTTACTTCTGAATGCAGACCCATTACTGCTGCATGTTAATAGCCTTACTTCTGAATGTAACCCATTTACTGCTGCATGTTAATCTCTTTATGGCCGCATATTAACATCTTTACTGCATATTGATCACTTTACTGCTACATGTTCAGAGCCTTACTTCTGAATGTCAACCCCTTCACTGCTGCTTGTTAAGAGCCTTACTTCTGAATGTCAACCCCTTCACTGCTGCTTGTTAAGAGCCTTACTTCTGAATGCAACCCCTTTACTGCTGCTTGTTCAGAGCCTTACTTCTGAATGTCAACCCCTTCACTGCTGCTGTTAAGAGCCTTACTTCTGAATGTCAACCACTTCACTGTTGCTTGTTAAGAGCCTTGCTTGTGAATGCAACCCCTTTACTGCTGCTTGTTAAGAGCCTTGCTTCTGAATGCAACCCCTTTACTGCTGCTTGTTTAGAGCCTTACGTCAGAATGTCAACCCCTTTAGTGCTGTTTGTTACGAGCCTTACTTCTGAATGCAACCCCTTTACTGCTGCTTGTTAAGAGCCTTTCTTCTGAATGCAACCCCTTTACTGCTGCTTGTTTGGAGCCTTACCTCTGAGTGTCAACCCCTTCACTGCTGCTTCTTTAGAGCCTTACTTCTGAATGTCAACCCCTTCACTGCTGCTTAAGAGCCTTACTTCTGCATGTCAACCCCTTCACTGCTGCTTGTTAAAAGCCTTACTTCTGAATGCAACCCCTTTACTGCTGCTTGTTTAGAGCCTTACTTCTGAATGTCAACCCCTTCACTGCTGCTTGTTTAGAGCCTTACTTCTGAATGTCAACCCCTTTACTGCTGATTATTAAGAGCCTTACTTCTGAATGTCAACCCCTTTACTGCTGCTTGTTAAGAGCCTTACTTCTGAATGCAACCCCATTCACTGCTGCTTGTTAGGAGCCTTACTTCTGAATACAGCTCCTTTATTGCTGATGTTAAGAGCCTTACTTCTGAATGCAGACCCATTACTGCTGCATGTTAATAGCCTTACTTCTGAATGTAACCCATTTACTGCTGCATGTTAATCTCTTTATGGCCGCATATTAACATCTTTACTGCATATTGATCACTTTACTGCTACATGTTCAGAGCCTTACTTCTGAATGTCAACCCCTTCACTGCTGCTTGTTAAGAGCCTTACTTCTGAATGTCAACCCCTTCACTGCTGCTTGTTAAGAGCCTTACTTCTGAATGCAACCCCTTTACTGCTGCTTGTTCAGAGCCTTACTTCTGAATGTCAACCCTTCACTGCTGCTTGTTTAGTGCCTTACTTCTGAATGCAACCCCTTTACTGCTGCTTGTTAAAAGCCCTACTTCTGAATGCAACCCCTTCATTGCTGCATTTTAAGAGCCTTACTTCTGAATGCAACCCCTTCGCTATAGCATGGTAAGATCCTTACTTCTAAATGTCAACCCCTTTACTCCTGCATGTTAACAGCCTTACTTCTGAATGCAACCCCTTCGCTGCTGCTTGTTAAGATTCTGAATGCAACCCCTTCGCTGCTGCTTGTTAAGAGCCTTACTTCTGAATGCAGCCCCTTCACTGCTGCTTGTTTAGAGCCTTACTTCAGAATGCAACCCCTTCACTGCTGCTTGTTAAGAGCCTTACTTCTAAATGTCAACCCCTTTACTCCTGCATGTTAACAGCCTCACTTCTGAATGCAACCCCTTCGCTGCTGCTTGTTAAGATTCTGAATGCAACCCCTTCGCTGCTGCTTAAGTGCCTTACTTCTAAATGCAACCCCCTCACTGCTGCATGTTAAGAGCCTTACTTCTGAATGCAACCCCTTTACTGCTGCTTGTTTAGAGACTTACTGCTAAATGTCAACCCCTTTACTCCTGCATGTTAAGAGCCTTACTTCTGAATGCAACCCCTTTGCTGCTGCTTGTTAGGAGCCTTACATCTGAATGTCAACCCCTTTACTGCTGTATATTAATCTCTTTGCGGCTGCATATTAATCTCTTCACTGATCTATGTTAACCTATTTATTGCTGAATGTGAACCTCCTTCCTTCTGAATGCTTACCTCTTTACCGTATGAACCCCTTTACAACTGCATGGTAAGCTCTTTCCCACTGCAGGTTAACACGTTTTCTACTGCATGTTCATCTCTTTATCACTGCATGGATTCTTCTTCCCTGCTTCAGATAAATTACAACACAGCTGCAGGTTTAACCCTTTGTCTCAGAACCTTAAACTCTTTCATTTGGTGCAACTCTTCCTCTGTAGCAGGCTAACCCCTATTTTCCTTCAGCAAGTTAATTCATTCATTGCAGTAAAGCTCATATACCCCCAATAGCAGGAGGTACTTTGTAGCAGGATATCTATTTCTGTGGTGAAAATTAACTCCTCGCCTACCGCAACTTACTGCATTATTATGGAAGATGGTGCGTAATGGTTATGTTGCTGGTACTGTAACTGGGTCCGTCCAGCTTCAGCTGGGGTACAACCTTTGGAACAGTGGGCTACCTGATTCAGGCCACTTCTTCCCCCTGTAGCCTAATGATAATATTATTAATAATACGATTTATAAAGGGCATGGCTGACTCAAGTGAGGTGTCCCAGCTCTGGAAGCAGATCTCTGCACCCTGACTATCACTTTTAAATACTCAAACATCCTGATCTAAAAAAACAAGTTTTAAGTTGTTTCCTAAAAATATTTTTCCGATTGCACCTGACGAACCAAGAAGGGCAAGGTGTTCAAGAACTTTGCCACAAGGTAGCTGAAAGAGATCCCACCGAGCGCAATTTCTTTACTTTTGGAACATCCCCAGCAATACCCCTGCAGATTTTAGATTCCTTGAGGGGACATGCGGTTTTACTAGTGACTGAAGGTATCCCAGCCCTGTGTTAGCAAGAGCTTTGTGACAGTAGCACAACGCTTTAAACAATAATCTCTGCTTACCTGGCAGTCAATATAATTTCCTGGGTGTGACCCCAATAGATGCATGCTTCGGCAAATTCAGGAGAAGGCGTGTTGCTCTCTCTGGAGTCTGTTGATCCGTCCCTCAGTGACTCCCAGATACAGAACAGTGCAATAATCTAGCTTCAATATACCCAGTGCCTGAATAACAGTGTGTGTTTGCCTACTCTGGTAACAGGCACAAGATTTTACTCAGCATCTTGAGAAGTCCAAAGCATTTTCCTGCCACTGCAGTGACCTTACTGTCAAAAGACATCTTATCATCAAGCCACACGCCAAGGTTCTTGACCTTAGGTTTAGGGACAGGAGCAGAGCCCAACTCCTGAGGCCACCATGCAGTGAGCCAAATGTTTGCTTGGTTGCCTAAGGTCAGAACCTCGGTCTTCTCAGCATTGAGCTTGAGACAATTCAAGTCCATTCACCAAGCAATTTCTGCAAGGCAGAAGCACAGGGTGGACGCCATGTGAGCCGAATTCTGAGACAGTATGGTGATATGCTGCGTATCATCCACATATGAAATGATGGTAAATCCATAGTGTTTGATAATATCCACCAGTGGTCTCATGGACACATTAAACAGAGTTGGGCTCAGAGAAGAGCCCCGTGGCACACCTTGTTTCACAGGAAACACTTCTGACTGACAGGGTTTTTGTGACACTTTCAAGGTCCGCCCTTGCAGAAACAAAGCGATCCAGCTCAATGGTTTATGGCCTACACCACATCCCCAGAGCCTCTCAATCAGGATGTTATGGGACACAGTATCGAACACGGCACTAAGATCCAATAGCAACAGCACTGCAGAATCGCCCATGTCCAGAATCTGACAGACAGCCTCTGTCGCCTGATTCGGTACTGTATGAGGGCTGAAAGCCTGACTGAGTTCTAAGCAGCAGGTCATGGCTCTCTAAGAAACTTGAGAGCTGTTTATTAACACATTTCTCTGTTATCTTGGGGAATGTCGGCAATATCAAAACTTGGTGGTCATTTTTTAGTTTGGTGGGGTCCAATAACAATTTTTTCAACAGTGGAACTACCACAGAATACTTCCAGCGCACAGGAACCCGGCTTCACAACAGGGAGCAATTCAACAGTTCGCCCAGAACTGGGTTAGCCACTTCCCTGCCTCTTTCCACGATGGACACGGATTGCGGTTCCAGCGATAAACCTGACTTTACTGAAGAAACTAACTCAGAGATCTCCGACGACTCAATGGGTCTAAAATTCATAAGCCCCACACTATTTTCTGAATAATCAAACCAGGCCCTTATACATTCAATATCTCTGGCTTTTGCTGGGAAAGTATCATATACCTTATTCACATTGTCAAAGAAGAACTGGGCTAAGACATTACATCCCACTTCTGAAGGAGCGATCAAGGCTGAGACTGACGCCAAGGAGGAGAGTGACATCACCACCGCAAATATCTCACAAGTGGAGTTTTGAGCCGCCTGAATTTTATTGCTGCAAAAATCGCAGCTAGCTTTCTTAATCCTACTATGGTAGATTTTTTGGGCTACCAAGTAGATTATTTTACAAATGGGGTCATATGTCCTCCACCAGCAGTGCTCAAGGCGGTTGCACTGTTTTTTCAACACCAACAGCGCTTCTTTAAACCATTCTGCCAAAGGTTTTTGTCTGCGGTAGGTTTGAGTCTCTAATGGGGCTATATTATCTAGTGCTCCCATGAGCCACGTGCTTACTTACTATAGGCTGACTGGTCGTTAAAGCATCACACAATTTAGATGGTGTAATTTTGGCCTATCGCTGTGCTTGCGCCACCTGGACAGGTGCTGTTAGACCCCTTCTCACACAAGACCCTAAAGGAGATTGCAAAATGATAAGACCAGATGAGTGGAATAGGCCACTCGGCCACTATACCAGCTACATTTGAGGAGATAGAGTCCAGAAAATGCCCCAATCTAAGTGTCAAAGAGGTAACATGTTGCAAATTCAAATCCCGACCACGGTGAAATTAGAATAACGCAGTACCAGTGCGGACAGGACATCAGCACATGCTGACACAATTCTGGATGCTGGCCCAGGAAGGCGATAGATCAAGCATCCCTTTATTGAGCACTTACTGGTCATTGCCAGAGAGAGGTAAATTGTAAATTGATACTTGTATAGCGCACTACTCACCCGCAAGGGTCTCAAGGCGCTTGTACGAATACCGCTGTGGAACCCATCCTGGCTTTCCCTGTGAGGCGTCCACTCCTGGGCACCCCCAAGGTGGAGGCCAGGCATCCTTAGCATTGTGGGGGCCGTTGTGGAGATTAAGCAAGCTATTGCCCTGAGTTGCAGAGTGGGACTCCATGATTGGAATAGGCACGAGGCGAGAATTATCAGGTCCGTGGAATTTTTTGAGCCCAAGACCCGCCGAGGCGGGGAATTGAACCCTGGTCCCGGGCTAGACCTCTGCATCAGGGTCTGCCGCTCTAATCATTGAAAAAAGGGGGACAAGGGCACCCAAAGGAATTAGACAGGGACCTTGGGAACTTAAGTATTACAGGAAACAGTGGTCCCTGAAAGCGAAAAAATAGTTAGACATACAATGAATATAGTCAAAATTGGTACTATATTTTAGCCAATGTCCAGCCGGGCATGGCAACTTTAATAAGTAGAAATAATTAGCAGTGATCCAGAGAATGTAAGTAGAGTCTTAGTGGGACACAAGCCTGTATCCTGAGACTTGCATATTGTTGGACCCGTCAGCCCTAGGGTGGTCTCCCCTTCCATTTTTGTATCGTGCCTCATTTTTTCCACCCTCATTTTTATGTTGGACTAGGTCTCCGGGCGCCTTTTCATTGCCAATCAGTGTTAAGGTGCAGGTGCTCCCTTCTCCCAAGATGGCTGCCACAGGCCCCTGCTACTGTGGTCTTTCATAGTAGCACCCTAGCTGCCAGGAGCTGGCTGGAACCCCACAACAATGTTGCGACTCCAGCCCGCCTTTTTGTCCCATAGGTAGAGTGGGGAAGCTCCTGGAAAGTGCTGGAACCTTCTAGAAGGGAGGTGTGGTTTTTCTTTTGCCGCCTTGGCTAGATGTCACCTGACCTAGGGCTACTTAAGAGTGGGAGGGAAACTTTTGTGGTGAGTTGGCCATTGGGGTGACGCAGAGCTGGAAGAATCCACCAGGAGTGTAGGCGGTAGGGCCTAGCCAGGGACTTATGCCTCTGAGAGTGACAGGATTTAGGTGCTGCCTCTTAAGTGAGTGAGGGACCCTGTGAAACCCACTGATCTTGCCCAGCAGTAGGAGGACCCAGAGACTCTCTGCCCAGCCTGACTAGGAAGGATCTAGTCGCCCTCTCCATCCCTACCCCCCTGTAACAGAACCCCTTTAAGGGCGCCAGATACATCTGCGCCAACAAGACTTTATCTAACATCTGAGAACAGAGACTTATATGCCAAGCACTGAGACTGCGTGTCCAGATTGAACTCTCAAACTTATATGCCAAGCACTGAGACTGAGTGTCCAGACTGACCCCTGAAGCCGTATGCAAAGCAGATTGAAGAGCCACCGGGGATCGACCAGTGATTAGCGCTGTGACCCCTGCGCTCCCTGACCTGGCCTGGGACCCCCGGCAGCGTGCTCCGCTGAGCGCGGAACCCCCATCCTTAACTTGAGCCCCCCCCTGTGACGTGGAAGCCAGCGCGCTCACCGCCGCGGCCCGGAGGCCGGAAGAAGTGCCCTGCAGAGTCGCGAGGCCCGTGAGAAGTCCGGGGCCCCGCCGCTACCGTCGCAGCTGAGTGAGAAGGTGTGCGAAGCCTGGGGCCGAGTTTCCCCATCGTCGCGGGAGCGGACGCCGTCAGACGCCGAGAACGAGGTAAGCCCGGAGGCTGGGATCGCCCCTGGTGCGCCCCCTACTGGTTGGGATCCGCACCGCACCCTCAGCCCGGGTCCCCTCTCCGTGGGAGTTTCCCCCCTGCCAGCGCGACAGAGAGACCCCGCCGAGGGATCCTCTCCTTGTGCCCCCGTGACTGCTCTGGAGCGAGGTGCCCTGCGAACTGCACCGGAGCCGAGAGACTTGCTCCTCCCGTCCTGGGCGCTTCCCGCTAAAAGCTCAGTGAGGCGCATTGACTGTCCTACCCCACATTGAAGTACTCAGCGCCCACAATTACAAGTAGCGCTCTGATATCCTTGTGCCGGATTGAAGTGCTCAATGTCCATAATTACAAGTAGCGCTCTGTTATTCAGGTGCCATATCGAAGAGCTACGTGTTGGTAATTACGAGTAGCGCTCTGTCATTCATGTGCCATATTGAAGTGCTACGTGTTGGTGATTACGAGTAGCGCTCTGTCATTCATGTGCCATATTGAAGTGCTACGTGTTGGTGATTACGAGTAGCGCTCTGTTATTCATGTTCCATGTTGAAGTACCACGTGCTATTGATTACGAGTAGCGCACTGTTATTCATGTTCCATAATGAAATGCTAAATGACATCTATTGCGAGTAGCTCTCTGTGCTAGATGCCCCGTTCTGAGGTCCTCACCAGTTAGCGCGCCTAGCGCCATCATCACCCCCCTAAGGCGCTACAGGAAAGTGAAGTGCGCGTGTACCTCTAGGTGAAGGGTAGTTGTACTTCAGGCAGTACTGATTTGTTATGAATGTCATTTGTGGTATTACCAGCTTATGAAATGTACTGCTACCTCATGAACTGCATCTAACGTGATCTGCTTGGATAAACTTGAATATTTACTTAACTCCTACCGTGTGGCGTCACTTATTGTGTGTGTTCCTTGTCCCATGTGAGGTGCGTGTTGTATGGTTGCTTTACACACAGACCTTTGGTGGCCCGACCGCTCGTGTCACGTTACCGCCCCATAGGGCCTGGAGACCCCAGGTCTTACACATATCATGAGGACAACAAATTGTGAAACACATTCAGGCAATTACAGTGATGTTTCTGTTTTAGAGATAGTGAGTAGTGAAACATCTAGTACAAATATTGCCACCTAAAATAATAAGGCAAACAACGAAAACATACATAAGTAGGGGAAAAAAATTCAGGGAAAAAGGAAAGGAAAATGGCAACAAAATGGTTATTATTACGTTTAGAAGGATGAAACAAATTACGTCAGAAAAACATTAGTGTCAGATCAAGGGCTAATCCACATTTGAAGTCTTATGCAGTAGTAATGTTGCGGGCATATTTTATGTAAACTCAGGCATTTAAATATGGGCAATTTAACTGATTAATCCTGATGATGATCCTAAATCCCTCTGATAAGGATCGAAACGTCGTCGACTTTGGTGTCCACCTTACACATTTAAAATTTCTGTATATAACACATTGTGAAGGTGGCAATATTTGTACTAGATGTTTCACTACTCACTATCTCTAAAACAGAAACATCACTGTAATTGCCTGAATGTGTTTCACAATTTGTTGTCCTCATGATATGTAAGTCTCAGGATACAGGCTTGTGTCCCACTAAGACTCTACTTACATTCTCTGGATCACTGCTAATTATTTCTACTTATTAAAGTTGCCATGCCCGGCTGGACATTGGCTAAAATATAGTACTAATTTTGACTATATTCATTGTATGTCTAACTATTTTTTCGCTTTCAGGGACCACTGTTTCCTGTAATGCTCTAATCATTGAGCCACACATGCTTTGCATTCCTCTATCTTAAGCCCAGAGAAGACACAATGCAAAGTTTATTTAAAAATTATAGCAATTCCTCCTCTTTTTTGCCTTTGCCTATCGAGGCACACAGTGGCAAAACCCCCTGGAATGGCTAGAGGCAGATCAGGGGAGGACTCCTCTGTCAGCCACGTCTCGGTCAGAAAACATGCATCTGGCATGTGCTCCTCCAGAAACGCATGCATCTCATATTTATGTTTAACTAATAACCTACGGTTGACCACCAAATGTTTGGCCTCGTACTGGGAGGCTTGAGATATTTTAACTTCATTGACAGTGCTAAGCCAGTCACCAAGTAAAAACCTGCAATTCTGACAGCGTGTTTCTGCCCTGGTTAAGTTTAGTACATGTTGACAGGCGCTAGGCAGTTCCTTCTCAAAATCCATAAATTCCCTTCTCGAATAGTGCCTAGGGGTTAACTCCACACCGGCATGGGTCCTGGCCCCTGCCGTCCCCCAGATGCAGATGTCACTGATGGGGTTGCCTTTGGCGCGCCTTCGGTTCTCCAGCGGCACCCGCTGCACACTTCTGCTCCACGTCTATGCTGGCTTATTCATTAAATAACCAGCTGGGGAGAAAGCGCTAGAACGCTAACCTACAAAATGGTGTTTCAACCAGGAGGTGAGGCAGACTCACACAGTACCTCTCCCTTTCCGCTCAGTCAGCTGAGTTGCGGTGGACCAAAGGGAGGGTAAAGGCAGCATACAAAACAAGCAACACCCAGTTAGAATTGTGCCCTTCCCCTCAAAACAGAAAACCAAAAACCAGAGCAAAATGCTAAAATCAGTTTATTTTAAAAGAAATTGAAAAGCAGGCAGCAAGCGGAGCACTTTTACCTGCAGCTTGTATGTGCTGACTTGTTCATTAAATTACTAGCAGGAGAGGAAGTGCTATAACGCTAATCTCCAAAATGGTGGTTCATCCAGAAAGCGGGGCAGACTTACACAGTACCTCTCCCTTTCCGCTCAATCAGTTCAGCTGCGGCGGACCAAAGGGAGGGTGAAGGCAGTACACAAAACAAATGGCACACAGTTGGAATTGTACCCTTGCCTTCAAAACAAAAAAACAAAAACCAGAACAAAATGCTATAACTCTAATCTCCAAAATGGTGGTTCGCCCAGAAAGCGGAGCAGACTCACACAGTACCTCTCTCTTTCTGCTCATGGTCGTCGATTCACCAAAATGCCTGGGTAGCAGAAGTGACCTCATATACCCTTTGACCTTAATTATGTCACATGAAGTGACATCATATGACCTATGACCCTGCATTGTCCCAAGAAGAGATATCACATAACCTTAATCCTGATGACATCACAATAATTATAATTGCTGAAGTTACGCAATCGCATAATTAATATATATGATTCTAGGGGAGAACAAAGGGTGGGGGTTTCTCTTACCTGAGACATTTTTGAAAAAAATGGGCTTTACTAGGGCACTTTAATGCACAATTTTCACATAAATTTGCTAAAAAGCCATAGGCTCTAAAAAAGCACTCACTAAATATTCAAGTCCTTTATGTTTTCAACATGTGTTATGGGTGCCCCCATATCTAAAAAAAATTGACCTCCATTGCTAGGACCTGCATTTTGCCATGGCAGCCCCTCTAGCCCAAACATTACATACAATAGGCCAGTACCAGAATTTTCCTAATGCTGCTTCTCTTGCGCAATGGAGGTCCCTTATGTCAAAGGTTATGTCTAATATGTCAAGTACAACATTTTGTCATGGATGGCCCCAAGACCTTGCCACAGTTGTCAACGCGTATGCCAAGAATTTCCTCCAGTATGCCATCACAAGCAATTTGCCACAGGTGCCAACTATGACAAGAATTTCCTCCAGGAGGCCAGCCCTGGCATCTTTTCATGGGTGCTCCATGCCAAAATTTACCTACAGAGTGCCAGCAGTAGCATTTTCTGAGGGTATCCCATATGCAAGTACTGACACCTGTATTCCAGTGCCAACATTTTGTCAAGGGTGCGTCTACAAACCAAGAAGCACACCAGGCCCAACAGTGGATCTGCAAGCATAACAACAAATGCTTGCCCACATTAACTTATTCACGCTCATTCTATCATTCTCACTGACTCAATTCATTTTCACCTACTCTTGTGCACTTACTCGCACCCTGAATCACTCATTCGCACTCACTCACTCTGACTCACTTATACTTACTCACTCCTTTTGACACACACATATCCACGATCCTATACACAAACATAATGCTCGCACATATACACGCTATCTCATCCAAACTCACTCTCACCCACATGCACGCACACAACATACATTGAAGTCATTTTATTTTTCTTATCTAAGATGCCAGTGAAGGTCCAGATCTTGCTGCTCCACTTTTTAAAAGTGAATAATAAACTATTATTCACTATTTATTTAATAAAAATGAGCAGAAAACGAGGTTAGAGCCTGACTCTGATAATGCCAGAGACCCCTGTGTTCTTGGCACTTATTTTGCCACCGTATGATGCCAGGGGTCGCAAAGGCAGTTTCAGGGGTAGCAAGGGGCAAGCTATGGGTGGCAACTGTGACCCCTGGCCAGGGAAATGCTTCTGAGCAACAAGTAAAAATATTAGATCTAAGGAGTTAATTCCAATATGTAAGTGGTAGATAGTGGTAGAGCTTGATATCACTTGGTTTGTACTTTCTAAAAAACTTTTAATGGATGTATATATTCATAAAGCAACCAGGAAAACATAGGGCAGCCAACACGTGCTTTGCCCTTGGCCTGCAAGCTGGGGCTTTTTCAAGGCGTTAGTTTAAAACAAAGGTTAAAGCTTGCCTTTAAGAGTGTGGATGGAGTGAGGGAGTGGATGGGGCCAGCCGTCCAAGTGCTTTAAAAAAAGTATGTGAACTGTGAAGCTGCATGCAGTGGGGGCAGGGTCAGTGAACCTGGGGTGGGGGTCAAAGGTTTGTCTTTCACCGTCAGGTAGCTACATATAACTTGAATGTAAAATACATTTTAAAAGTTGTCACGCAGTGAGAAGTGCATCATAGTACATGATGAAACTTCTATTAGTTAATGCACTGCAAAGGTCTGTGTGTAAGCAGAGAGCCACAGAATTAAATCTTAGTTGGTGCATTGCAGAATAGTGACTTGTGCATTTTTAGTGTTAGGGGGTCACAGCCTGTGACAGAAAGCACAGTGAATATGTAAGCCATTATTTTAAAGTTGCATTACACAAAGTATAAGATAGACTGCTACGAAACGCCAAAAAGTTTTTAAGTTAGATGGTGTTTCCAAAATGTAGATTTTAGTAATTCCCAGACTGTACAATGCAACTGTTTTACATTACTGTCCTTTAACTACAACACCTCCGGTTAGTGAGCGCTGTATAAATAAAATTCAAATTAAAAGCACTTCAAAGCTTAATAAACTATGTTTAAAAAGAAAAAGCACTTCAAAGCTCAGTTGTTAACTCTTCCACTACTACTCAAAAAGAATAAAACTTTGTCATCACAAAGCTTCGAGTGATTCGATCAATTTAAGCCAGTACAGGCTACCAAACAGATTAACCTTTACATTTGCAGATTAACTCATTGCGCACATTTGCATTTCTTCCAAGCAAGCAGTCACCCTGGCAGGAAGGCTTGTTTAGCTGTCTGCCCAGCTTCGGTTCCACAGCACAGGAGACTCACTGAATGACACTTCAGCTGAAGCATTTAAACTATCGGAATTAACCGTACCAGGTCGATTGTCTTGCCCCTCCGACCCCGCTTACTTTGATCTCTGGATGGAGTGAGAAAGAAAAGGATGGGGACCGTGTTGATAGGAGGCAGGAGGGTGAAAGAAGTGAGACAATGAGCTATATCCTTGGAAAGTCAGCTGTGAACACTGCAAATGAATGCAACAAAAGCGAGCACAGACTTGATTCTGTTGCGTTATCATGCATAAAATTAATTTACATTTCGCCAAAGCTAGAGATGTCTTTCCTAGCAAACTGAAGTTGTTCAACCAAATAATAGATCCTCTCTCTATGCAGCCTAACCTGCTCTCTGCGTTTTAGAAAGACAAGGGGACCCTAGAAGTCAGAAGGGACCTAGGGTACTAGTAATTTCTACAGGAACAACGGTCCCTTACAGGAGAACATATCAAGTAGTACACCACAGAAATACAATAATCCCTAGATTTTACATTCACAATGAAATATTATATTTGTTTGAATTGAAGGAAAACAATGAAAGAAACATAAAAGTGGGGAAATATATAAGAAAAGAAGAAGTCAATTAGACTGTCAGAACTCAGGCATGGGGCAGCATGTGGCTACATTATACACAATGGAAAAGCCACAATGACATAGCACCTTTGCTTATATCGCAATTAACGATCAGACAAATTAAGTCAAGATACCGAAGCCAACATCGTTTCAATCCCTGTCAAGATAGAGGGATCATCATTAGGACAAACCAAATTATGCCTGCTAAACATATGTATACATGGCAAATAGCAAAAATAAATAGCGGGAGCCAAACCCGGATTGCGTGATTATCTAGTATCACAGGTACAAAAATGAGTGCCCGTAGTGGCCATCGACACCTTCCCGAAAATTATAGGTAGTGGCTGGCTCCTAATGTACTAATTGAATCGTCTCAATGCATCCAGATGTAGTAATCCAACCATGGTGCAAGGAGAACGAATCACAAGTGTAGAGGCGGCAAGCGGCAGCACCGGGGTCTGCTCGCGGAGTCTGTCCAGTGAGAATAAATGCTACAAGTCGATTTGCCCCGCGTCAACTGTGGTGGCACTCCGACATCTGGATACATTGAGATGATTCAATCAGTACATTACAAGCCGGCCATCACCTATAATTTTCGGGAAGGTGCAGATGGCTGCATTTTGTAACTTCTGCAAGAGCCTTTTCTGGGTATTCATAAAAAGGGCATTGCAATAATCTAGTTTTGTTACTATAAGGGTAGATACTGCTGTTTTTCGCAATTCTACTGGAATAAAAGGGAGTACTTTCCTAAGGAGTTTCAATGAGAAAAAAGAGGCAGAAGTGATGTACTTAATCTGGCCCTCGAAAGACAATGTACTGTCGAACTGAACTCAAAGGTTTTTAGCGTCTGCCACTGGGGTCGGTAGGGTTACAAGCTCATGAAGCCACCATCTTGGAGACCAAAAGGAAGAATTCCTGCCAAACAACAAAACTTCGGTTTTGGAGGAATTTAATATTAGGCAGTTTGCTCTCATCCATATGCAAGATACTTTGTAGAAGCTTGTGGCAGTAGCCTCTGAATTGCTGGCCACCTACACCACCATTTTGGTTTCACCTGCATAGGACACAAGCGTAAAGCCATAGTATTTAATTAGGGTGGCCAGTGGAGTAACATAGAGGTTAGACAAAGTCGTACAAACTCTATGCCACTAACCTTTAGCCATGCTGAACAGCAGCCCCGCTGGTGTACAACATGGCTAAAACACATTGGCAAAGCCAATAGCTCTTGCATAGGTGAGACCTATTGGCTTTGCCAATGTTTGTTTTGCTATGAAACTAGCAGATGAGGAGGCCCATTTCCCATGCTTTCGTTAGGGCCCATGACGTCCATGCTACACCAGTGAATCCACCACCCTACATCTTCTGTCTCTTTATCTTACTCTTGTCCCCTTTTCATAGTTTTCCTAGTTTAAGCGCCCTCCTTCTGTCTCACTTTGTAATCTTTTTCTCTTAGTTCACAAAAATGAGTTCAGTTACCCACTGCCTGCAAGCACCGGTACAAATCAAGCACTGTACTCACCGTAAAAGGTCCGATTCCACATATGACGGGTGACGGCGGGTCCATCTTGATGGCTCCCCCCCTCGGTTAAGGTGTCATTGATGGCCTGGGCATACAGAAGGACCCCATCATGAAAGCCAGCAGCGATATAATTCATCTGAAACCGAAAAGTACCAACTCAGAACTTTTTGATGTTTACGTACATTTAATTATTCAACTTGTTTTCATTTCAATGTCTGAGGGGGGAAATGGGGTACTATGATAGAATGTGTGCCCTTTTTACTGTACCAGAAGAACAGATGGCATCTCAGTGCTTAACTTGTGACAGTGTTTTCCGGTGCTCAGCACCGGTACTTATTTCATAACACCGGCACTTATTTAATGCAGTCCATCACATGGCCCATCGCATGGTGGTGCTGTCAGTCTATTTCTTTAAAAATAATAAACAGATGAGCAAAGTGTTTATCAATCAAATATAAAAATAAAAGTAATAATACTAAGGTGCTTATACCATTCTTAAAGCTTTGGGTTACCTAGTAAAATTTAAATTGCAAAATTTGTAGGACTGTAATGACAAGTAGTTGTCGCTGGTACTGGTATTTCGCAGCGTTAGCTGGAATCTGAAGTGGGACAAGCAGCAGTGTCTTCCTGAGAAATATCTTGGGCCCTGGCATTTATTATTTTATAAATTAAGCACTGTGGCATATTACACTAAGGGAGCACTGGTATAGTGCACCCGAGAAAGAATCTGTAGAGTCAGGTGGGGCTGAGGGTTCGGGTGTCATTGATTAAATCATGTAGACCAGGTATGTTGTAAGAAAAAGCTAATTATGTACACATCTTTTGGGAGTAAAAGCAAATTATGAAGCACATTTTGCAGGAATATTTGGCTATTTTGAAACAATGACACACACTGACAAAATACATTTCTCAATCCATCAGTTCGTATTTTGCCTTTTACACGCTTTATTTAGTTTGCTTTCTATTCCTAGTAGTCTGGCCTCATGGGGGAGCCTGTGAGCCTTAGTCGGAGTTGCTGGCAGCGGATGGCTGGCAACTAGAAAGAGTGGGGGGGCAAATGGGTGGTGGGTGGGTGCATTCATGCAAGATGAGTAGCAACTGAAAAAAATAAAGAAATAGCTACTTACCTTGCTTTCTACACAAAGTCCTCTCTCCAGGCTCCAGTAAATTCCCCTGACCAATGCTGGTGCTGCTCTCATGCTGAGAGCAGCACTAGGATTGGAGGGAGCGGCCTCTCTCAGGGCTCTCAAGAGCACTGGAGGCATGCACTTTCCCTAACATGACTGTCTAAGAGAGCTAGGATAGAGAGGTTTAAAAATGTGCATGTCTGGTTGGCCATCGCAAGACGGCTGGCCAAAGGGACATGCGCACTTTAAACAGTGCAAAGCCAGCCCACCACTCCTCCCTGCTGCTGTCACAGGCACCGCCCCCAAAAATAAAATGGTAATGAATTAACTTCAATACTATTTTATTTTTTTGTCTCTGGCTTTTCTGGGGGCATTTGAATGGGGCGACGCTCCTCCGCTCTCATGGAGGAGACTCCCCTGGTTGCCTGATTCCTTTTTTATTTTATATTTTATTTCGCCCCGGTTTATTTAGCTGTTGAGCTGCGTCTCGACCCAGCCACACCCTCCTTGTATGCTGGGTTTTTTAATCCATCGGCAGCGTGTCTGTGTCGCTGGGACGCCAAAGGCTAGCCTACCTGCTCCTGGACTGCGCCTTGTGCCAGAACCCCTGGTTCTTCTGTCTCAGATCCAATCTGCAGCAATTGCTTGATCTAGTCTCGTAATCTTCTTCTGAGGATCAATATAAAGGGTGAGTGTTCTCAACATTGTTTAAATAAGCTAACAGCGTTTAAGCTTACAAATAGCGCCTCTTGTCCTAACTGTGGCTTTTGCACCGATAAATTTATGCCGCGTACTCTGCGGTCGGAGCAGTTCAACCTGTGTCGACATGTCCCTCCTCAATATATAGTGGCCCTTACTTGCTATCTTATCAACGCCCATTCACCTGTGAAAAATAAATTTGAGTTTTTGAGTTAGTACAAACCTATTACCCTGATTGCATTTTTGTCACTGAAACATGGGCGCGCGCTCATTCTGCCCTGATTTTGGTGAAGCCCTCCCAGCTGGCTATGCAGTTTGTAGGTTTGACCGCGCGAACAAATGGGAGGTGGATGTCTGATCATTTCAAGGAACACTTTTTTTTTTTTTTTATAAATCTTTTTTTATTATCAAACAACGACATCTTCACAAATCCACATCATATTTGGGAGCCAATATACTAAGCAAAGAGTTATACATGATTACAAAGGTCGAATACACAGTGACAAATACAAAATATTTTAAGGGGGCGTGAGTTGGTCGTCCTCGTTTCAAGAAACACTTTTAATGTCATATGGTCCTTTTTCCTTCCTTGCTGTGCGAAGCAGTCACTTTTGACCTCAAAATTCTGAGTCAGACACCTTCTCAGGTCTCTTGGTGAACTGCCCTCTGGGACCAAGAGCTGCTGCTGTTACCTCTTTAGGTACCTATTTAAAACCTATTTAGTCCAAAACTAATTAAGGCATCATTGGAAATTTTAATTTTCCTCTCAAATCACCTTTGTGTAGGGACACGACTTTGCTTATCAAAACCTTTGCCAGTTTTGGGTTCATGCAATTGGTATGCGCCCCAACCCATCTGTCTGGTCATACTCTGGATCTAACTTTCAACTCTGCTTTAAGGATCTACTCCCCTTTAGCTGGGCTGATCATGGTGTAACACGCTTCTCGCTGGCCTCAAGACCCAGCCTAAAATAACCCTTTCCAACCTGAAACAGTGAAGATTGAAAAACGACTCTTCCAGTAAGTTTAGCAAGGCACCCTCTGTTAATTCTCTCATGCCCAATGGCGCCGACATAAACAAAAAACTAAAAGCGGTAGGGCAGGTGGAAACAAGGGTGAGGGAACACAGGGGGGGTGGGGTGGTAATAAAAAAAACAAGCATTTGCAATGCAATTGGTCTCGCCTTTGGGACCTTATATGTAATTAGCTATGCAGCACATTAGCCGGGGTGCTGAATCATCTACTGTTCTTTAACATGGAGGGAAAGTAAGCACCAAACTGCGTGACACGCCAGGTATGGGAACACATGGAGAGAAATATTGCCTTTTAGCGAGTAAGGTATAGTCTAAAGCTTTGTCTTTAATATAAAATCAGGGCCTTCTGTAGTCATATCACTGAAAATACAAGATTTGAAAAACATATTGTCTACGGGTGCTCGTGGAAGACAATTTCTATGGACTGGAATCTAGAGAAGGCTAATGTGATTCTGGTGCTCTGCTGGTCGTTTTCTATAAAGAAAGTTAAATAGAAGCAGTTGCCAGAAAAATAAAAAAATACAGTCCCTCAGCAGAAAGCAATTCTGGTATTTTACTGACCTCTACTCGTCGTTTTCTATATGGACAGTTAAATGCAGACAGTTGAACAGAAAAAAGTCCCTAAGCGGAAGCAGACCAGTCCTAGAGCTGATCTCCAGAGCCCACAAAGTACATACACACATAAGTATATACTAAAGTATATGCAAGAGGTCTCGAATGCTCGACCTAATGACACTTGAAGCTGTCGACAATCTCTTTTTCTTGAGTACAAACGCACAATCTTTGAAGCCAAATCTAAGTACTGTATCCAGAGCATCAATAACGTACCAATCCCGTCAAAAGAGCTTTTCCAACTCGTCAACACTTTTTCACGTCCAGGCTCTCAAGTCAACATGGAGTGGTCTCAGTCGGCCTCCAGTGAGATGGCAATCATCTTCCAAACAAAAAATTAAAATTGGTGACATCTATACTGAGTTTGGTGTTAATTTCCCACACAACCTCACCACTCTGGTAAATAGAAATGATGAGCCATCTAACAGTAACATTTTTTCCTCCTTTTCATCTCTTAGTTGTAATACTTGGGCGGGGGTCCTGTCAGATCCGTGCCCTCCTAAGAACCTGCCCCTAGCGTCGGATTGCGTTGTCAAACAACTTACCCCCTTTTTTAATCATGTGATCAACTCAGGCCAATTCCCTATGCAGTGGAAAGAAGCCATCGTCATCCTTTTGCTTAAAAACAGAGGGCCAGATTAATCAAGGTTTTTCGCGGCCCCAGCATCACGCAAGGGCGTGCAAGGGCGATACAAAACCTAAGTGAGATTTATCAAGCCACGCAAGGCCTGCTTGAGTGGCACTGTATGTCTTCATAAATCTGGAGCAATGCAAGGCAGTGCAAATCGCTGCCTTGAGTTACTATGCCCCAGGGAGGCGTTCCATGGGTGGAGCTTGGGTGTTCCCACGCACCCACCCATGGATTTTGCTGCATTCCCAGATTTACCATTCGCGGTAGACCTGAGAATATATCAAAATGCTATGCCTCCCCAGGTGAGGCATAATGAGAAGAAATATCTTGATTCCTCTTCTTTCTATGTCTGTTGTATTTTGCAGCACACGTAGAAAGAGGAAAACTTCTCTAAGGATTATTTTTGTGTAGGAAGGTGTCCCTTCATGCACACAAAAAATACCTGTCTACAATGCAGGCACCCTTGCAACATGACGCAAGGGTGCCTGCGTTGGTGCTAGGCAGCCAAAAGTGCGCCAGTGCTAGGAAACGACAGGAATGCGCCGTATAATGTCAAATATGGCACATCCCTGCTCTTTCCCGCAGCGCAGCAAGGAGGCTTGCTGTGATCTGCTTTGTGAAAGATTGACTAATATGCCCTCTAATCTTGATCTTAAGGCTTTTAAAATGAGCCTCCTATCTCCCTGCTTCCCTCAGCTGGGAAGATGGTTGAAAAACATCTCAATACAGAACTTATGAACTTCAACGAGACTCGTGAGCTGTTTGATTCTTCCCAGACTAGATTTTGCAGTGAAATTCATACGGAATCAGCACTTGTCGCTACAGCAGACAGTATAAGATCTGTGGTAGACAGAGAAGAGGCTGCAGCCCTTATTATGTTAGATCTGTGCGCAGCTTTCGATACTGTCTCACTCACTTGTTTGGCCTCACGTTTTCAGGCTCAGGCATCTCCGAGAAGGCTGTGACTCTCTTGTGATCTTTCCTTTCTGACAGGTTACAGTCGGTCATGTGTGGTCAGATCTCTTCTAAATCCTTCTCTCTACTGTGTGGGGTCCCTCCCGGGGCATCCCTCAGTCCAACATTGTTTCATCTCTGTTTGCTCCGCTGGCCCAATTGATTTGTTCCTTTGGTATTCATATGTTGTCTTATGCTGACGATATACAAATTATTGTTGCCATCACTAATGATGTTCATTCTGTGGTCACTAATTTTAAAAACTGAATGAGGAGGACGCCGGTTGGATGTAGGTGAATTACCTTAAATTAAATGCTGACTAAACTGAGGTCCTGTTCTTTGGCTCTCAGTATGAATATATGATGTTACAACGCATGCAATTACAACGCATGCTTTTACAACGCAGTCTTTACATCGCAACTACCATTACATTGCATGATATTACAACGCATGCCATTACAACGCATTTTTTAAAACTACCATTACAACGCATATCATTACAATGCAGAATACCTTTAGGGCAACAGTAGGGTATGTGTTGGATAGTGTAGGTGTAAAAATTACTATTCCCACTCCAGTGAGTGCAACAGTAGGGAAAGTGTTGGATAGTGTAGGGTTAAAAATTACTATTCCCATGTACCCCAAAACCCATACCCACATTAATACAAAAAAATCTCTATTACTTACCTTATAATGCGTTGTAATTGCATGCGTTGTAATGGTAAGCGTTGTAATGGCATGCGGTATAGTGAAATGCATTGTAATGGCATGCGATGTAAAGGCAGTTGCGTTGTAACAGTTGCGTTGTAAAGGTAGGTCGTTGTAATGACTGCGTTGTAATGGATGTTTCCCCTCAGTATTCGTGTGGGTCCTGTCTCTTGTGGGCAGATGCTTAAGGCTCGCCCCCCTTTACAGTTCACTTGGCCAAGAACTTGATAGTAATGTTTGACGATAAATTGTCTTTCGACTCTCAAATTAACAATATGGTCTCATCCTGCTTCAACATTATCTGTTCTTTACAGAAGATCTTTTCTTACATCCCTATCGCTTCCTGTAAAGAGGTCATTTTTGCTTGGATCTTGCATCTGAACTACTGCAACGCGCTTTATCATAATCCTAAGCAATGTATCATGTTTAAGACTCTCTCTAGCACAAAAAAGGCACTACAAAATTGTGGCCCCAAATGTTTTAGAGTCATCTTCCACTGGTATTGTCCTAGGAGGGAAATGTGCTCTTCTTCCAGTAAGCCACTTGTGGTGTCTAGAATTTGTCGCGCCTGATGGGGCGGTAAATCTTTCTCTTATGCACCTGCCAAGCTTGGGAACACTCCTCCCTACTCTGTTGTCTCTTTAGACCATGGGTACTCACAAATATTTGCCCTGGGGCCACAAAGTACGGTTTGTGGTGGGACCGAGGGCCGCACTGATGCCAGCAGGGTGGCGGTAGGGGGTCTGGGTGGGTCAGGGATTGTGAAAGGTGGTCTAAAACATTTTTAATAAACGGGCAAGCATTTCTTTGCAGGTTAATAAACGTTTGCCCGTATATTTACAATTTTTTTCTGGATATTAGTGCTCAGTAACTAAACAGCAGCTTGTGCTGCTGTTCACCAGGGGGGCTGCATTTAAAGGTCAAAAGAATACTGTGCGGTATACTAGTATACCGCACATTGGTATGCAGCCTTTACAATGGGGTCATTACAACACAAGAAAGTCCCACACAGTCTTTACATTGCAAGTAAGTAACACAAGTAGGGGTTTAGTACTTTTAAACACAGCAATACTTTACCATGTAAGTAAGTACTTTTCAAATGTTTTAAGTAACATTACATCAGGTGTATATGTATAATGTACCATGTTTGTTGAATTACTTCAAGTCCACAAACCCCATGTGATGTTACAATGTCTGGAGGATGTCATCAGTAATGTCATCAACTATGTCATTAGAGATGTCATCAATGATGTCATTTAACAGGTTCCGAGTGATGTAACATGTAAGGTCATAAGCAGAGCTTGGTGTGGACTCAAGTTATTGTTAGCTCAATAAACTATAACTGGTGAATTTCAGTGTTTTGTTGTTGTTTTTAAACGTTAGGTTTTCTGTTATTTTAACACGTAAATATAACACCACTGTAATCTCTTTTCAGTGAATTTTTACAGTATTTTTAATGTAAGCTAAGATCTTGTTGACATCATACCCAACTAAAACGTCACTTTAACCTTTAGTTTGTTTCAGTGAAATGTGTGTGTGTGCACCACAATCTTTTACTATACTAAATAAATATATATATTTTAGGGTTAGTGTCACATAAATAAGAGTAGTAAGTGTTATTTAGGGTGTAGGGACAGGTGGTGTTAAGGGATAGTAAGGGTTTATTTTCAAGGCTCAGGGATGGGTCACCTTATGGCGTTTTCAGGATGCAGGGACAAGTCGTTTTACGGGGGTAGGAGGGTTATTTGGGATTTTAAGAATGGGTAGTGTTGATAGGTAGTATGGGTGTTTAAGGTTTGGTAGTGTTAAGGGGCATTAATGGGTTTTTAGATTTAAGGGTTAGGTACAGGGAAATTATAATTAAGGCTCCCGGTTTTCCGTTTTTACGGATTTTTACAGATAAATACAGACAGAAAACAATGTGTTTTCTGTCTGCATTTATTTTTAAAAGTGGATAATTACAGAAAATTGGGCTTCTTTTAAGTGACTGTGCTGTCTTTCGTGAATTATAGCCCAACAGCTGAGCAGATGGACAGCATGGGAAATAAAAAAAACAGGAAGCAATTTTATTAAATAATGCCATGTGTTAACATACAGTTGTGGTACAATGCTAATATTTACCAATGGATGTCTTGTTACTTAATATTTGGCAGCTGAAATAGCTAAAACAGACTGACATCAAAGTATGAGTGTGCTTCGATCTGTTAAATAAATATGGCAATGTACTGTTTTACAACTTCATTTATCAGCAAAACAGAAAATAAATATGGATAAATACAGATAAAATGGGCAAAAAATAAATATGAATAAATCAAGACGGGAATGCTAAAAAAAAAAAATACCATAAAACTGGGAGTTCTAATTATAATATATATATATTTTTTAAAGCCAAGGGGTACCTTTTTTAATATTAAAAGCATTATATTAAAGCAGTACTCCAAGGGGGTTTGTTCTCACTCGATTTTCTTTAACAGATGATGGCATCTACGGAGCTGATACTCTGTGTTCATACATATATATGCATACACACTCACACACATGGATGTTACAAATAGTACTTTCCACATACGCTGTAAACAAACCACATTATAAACGCTTACATGGTAAAGGTAATCACGTTGTGGTTACTGTGTTGTAAACTACCTGCACTTCAGTCAGCACATCTGTAACACACCGGTGGAACAACTAGTATACTGCACATAGGGAGTGATAGTGTACTGCACCAAGGATGCACTAGTCTACTGCACTTCAGTAAGCACCACTATAGTGCACCTGCAAAACTATTACCATACCACACTTATGAAGTACTAGTGGACTGCACTTGAGGGTGCACTACTACAGTAGTGTATCTAGGGAGCATCAGTGTAATGAACGTAGAGCGCACTAGTGTAAAGCACAATAGTAGTGAACCTGCGGAAGCACTAGTTTACTGCATCTAAGGCGCATTGGTGAAGTGCAGCTTGGGAAGCACTCATAGAAGTGCACATATAGTGCACGTGTAAAGACCTCACTATACTGCACTTGAGTAAGCACTACTACAGTAGTGTATCTAGGGAGCATCAGTGTAATGAACGTAGAGCACACTAGTGTAAAGCACAATAGTAGTGAACCTACGAAAGCACTAGTTTACTGCATCTAAGGCGCATTGGTGCAGTGCAGCTTGGGAAGCACTCATAGAAGTGCACATACAGTGCACGTGTAAATGCCTCACTATACTGCACTTGAGTAAGCACTACTACAGTAGTATATCTAGGGAGCATCAGTGTAATGAACGTAGAGCTCACTGGTGTACAGCACAATAGTAGTGAACCTGCGAAAGCACTAGTTTCCTGCATCTAAGGCGCATTGGTGCAGTGCAGCTTGGGAAGCACTCATAGAAGTGCACATATAGTGCACGTGTAAAGACCTCACTATACTGCACTTGAGTAAGCACTACTACAGTAGTATATCTAGGGAGCATCCGTGTAATGAACGTAGAGCGCACTAGTGTACAGCACCATAGTAGTGAACCTGCGGAAGCACTAGTTTACTGCATCGAAGGCGCATTGGTGCAGTGCAGCTTGGGAAGCCCTTATAGAAGTGCACATACAGTGCACGTGTAAAGGCCCCACTATACTGCACTTGAGTAAGCACTACTACAGTAGTATATCTAGGGAGCATCAGTGTAATGAACATAGAACGCACTAGTGTACAGCACAATAGTAGTGAACCTGCGGAAGCACTAGTTTACTGCATCGAAGGCGCATTGGTGCAGTGCATCTTGGGAAGCACTCATAGAAGTGCACATACAGTGCACGTGTAAAGGCCCCACTATACTGCACTTGAGTAAGCACTACTACAGTAGTATATCTAGGGAGCATCAGTGTAATGAACGTAGAGCGCACTAGTGTACAGCACAATAGTAGTGAACCTGCGGAAGCACTAGTTTACTGCATCTAAGGCGCATTGGTGCAGTGCAGCTTGTGAAGCCCTTATAGAAGTGCACATACAGTGCACGTGTAAAGCCCTCACTGTACTGCACTTTGAGGCCTCTGGGATACTACACCCCGTAAAGCCTTGGCACACTGGCCGGCGCAGTGACCCCGTTTCTACCCCATACACCCCGCGCACAGCCCCCCCCCCCCGTCCCACCCACGGAGCCCTCCCAATGTGCTCCACACTGGTCCTTCTCGGTAAATGACCCTCACGGAGCAGCGCTGGGTTGCCAGG
This sequence comes from Triturus cristatus, assembly GCF_964204655.1. Classification (NCBI taxonomy): domain Eukaryota; kingdom Metazoa; phylum Chordata; class Amphibia; order Caudata; family Salamandridae; genus Triturus; species Triturus cristatus. The sequence goes on from NC_140595.1 coordinate 114,522,103, forward strand.
GCAAAGCCTCATGTCTCCAGGGCGCGCGCCGGCAGGTTAGTTTATTTTCTCCCTTTTTAATGGCTGGGGTTTCCATGGTGACTCTACTCCTGTTCCTGAGATGCTGTGCGCTGTGCACCTTCTCTGGCACTGGCACGAGCAGTGCACCCGCAACCGCACCCCCTGCATAATGGGGCTGGCACAGCTCCCCTCCATGACCAGGCCATGGCATGGGGTGCCCCGGTATCCTCACGTGTGTCTCTTCTTCATCCCACTGTATCTTCAGCCCCCTATCCTCGCGCCTGTGCCCTCACACATGTACCCTCGCATCTTTATCTTCACAGCTGTGCTTTTACCCTGCATCTGTCTGTATCTTCACACCTGACTCCTCACGCCTGCGGCCCCAGGCCTGCATCCTTACACCTATGGCCTCACCTCTGTGTCGTCCCACCTGCTTCTTCACACCTGTATCTTTGCACCTGTACCCTCACCCCTGAATCTCACACCTGCATGTTCACACTGTTATCCTCATGCCTGAGTCTACATTACAGGATGTGCGGTGAAGAGGGATCCGATGGGACGGAATGCACCGAAGAGGAGGGCGGAGGCTCCTTGTTAGTGAGGAGGCATGGGGGTCATCTACAGGGGGTGTTTTCCAGAGGAAGGGAACAAAGGAGGAACATGTCCCGGGTACTTGCTGGTTCACGGTGGGTGCTTGGGATGGTACGGGAGTTAAGTGAAGTGTTCCTGCTAGGTATTCAGGTGTCTATAGTCTTGTAGATGATTCACAGTGATTTAAAGTGATTGATGCTGCTAGCGACTGCCAGTGGATCTGGAGATTTCAAGGTGAAGTATGCATGTATATGTGTATGTTTGTGTGTATGTGGTATTTCTATAGCACAATCCTAGCCAGATGAGACGCGTTTGTGTGCTGTGAGCTAATGCAATGGATTTTAGCTGATGGTCGCAGCTGGATGGATCTTAAATGGTGTCTGGAGTGGGATGTGTCATTGCCGGTGTCAGCACCTGGATGTAGGGGTGAGAGGTGTGGCGCAGCAGCCAGAGTGGCTGACTCCGGAGCACGGGGCTCGCGGTTCGATTGCCGGATGCACCTCAGCTTCACCTCATGCGACTGAGCAATAGCTCACTTAATCTCCCTGAGGGCCCCCAGCGCCTTGAAACCTCATTGGATTATGAGGATTATGTATCGTGCATATGTCAGCAGTGGGACGGATCATGGCTGGTGTCTGCGGTGAGGTAGATTATGGCTTATGTCAGCAGTGGGATAATCCTCGAATGGAGTCTGATGTGCGATGGATCATGGCTGGTGTCTGCTGTAGGATGATGCATGCTGGCCTCAGGAGTGAAATGACTCATGAGTGGAGTCTGATGTGCGATGGATCATGGCTGGTGTCGGCTGTAGGATGATGCATGCTGGCCTCAGGAGTGAAATGACTCATGAGTGGAGTCTGATGTGCGATGGATCATGGCTGGTGTCAGCTGTAGGATGATGCATGCTGGCCTCAGGAGTGAAATGACTCATGAGTGGAGTCTGATGTGGGATGGGTCATGGCTGGTGTCAGCTGTAGGATGATGCATGCTGGCCTCAGGAGTGAAATGACTCATGAGTGGAGTCTGATGTGGGATGGATCATGGCTGGTGTCAGTTGTAGGGTGATGCATGCTGGCCTCAGGAGTGAAATGACTCATGAGTGGAGTCTGATGTGGGATGCGTCATGGCTGGTGTCTGCTGTAGGATGATGCATGCTGGCCTCAGGAGTGAAATGACTCATGAGTGGAGTCTGATGTGCGATGGATCATGGCTGGTGTCGGCTGTAGGATGATGCATGCTGGCCTCAGGAGTGAAATGACTCATGAGTGGAGTCTGATGTGGGATGGATCATGGCTGGTGTCAGCTGTAGGATGATGCATGCTGGCCTCAGGAGTGAAATGACTCATGAGTGGAGTCTGATGTGGGATGGATCATGGCTGGTGTCAGCTGTAGGGTGATGCATGCTGGCCTCAGGAGTGAAATGACTCATGAGTGGAGTCTGATGTGGGATGCGTCATGGCTGGTGTCTGCTGTAGGATGATGCATGCTGGCCTCAGGAGTGAAATGACTCATGAGTGGAGTCTGATGTGGGATGCGTCATGGCTGGTGTCTGCAGTGCCATGGGTCACAGCCAGTCTCAGAAGCAGAATGAATTATTGCAGTGTCAGCATTGGGGTGGATGCTGAAGAGTGTCGAGAGTGGGATGATCACGGCTAGTGTCAGTAACCGGCCAGAACATGCTTGTGTCAGCAACATGAAGGATCACGCATGGTGTCTGCAGTGATATATATCATGAGTGGGATAAGTCATGGCTGGTGTTAGAAGAGGGGTGAATCACAAACGTGGTATCTGTGGGTTGGAGCACGGCTTGTGACAGAGAGGGTGTGGCTCGAGTGAGTGTAAGGCAAGCGCAAGGAGATGATGGACGGAGCACTGAAACTTTTCAGACACTCACCTCCAGTCACAGATCTGGGTTGAATCCATCATTGTTCTTTAGCTCACTCCGCCACCCCAGGTCAGACACAGCTATATGCAAATCAGTCTTGACCCTGTGCCTCATGGGAACAATTCAGCCCTAACTGCCAAGTTGAGGTGAGTGTAAGCCTGACACTGTGGCATAGCAGAGGGACCGACCGTACTGGTGAGTGAACAGCAACCTGGTTTGTGGGGGCAGAAGGAAGGCTGATGTTCAGTGAATCGACAGTCAGGGTTAGGCTGCAAGAGATTCACTGGCGACTCCTTAGCTCTCAGCGGCGGCTTCTCCACTATGGCGAAGGAGCGTCACACCCCCCACCAGCAGCGGCAAAAATTGAAAAATAAAATGATATAAACCAGGTTTATTATTATTTTATTTTTCTCTCCCGGGCGAGTCTTGGGGGTGGGGCTATTGCAAAGGGGGGCAGTCACGGAGGGAGATTGGTGGGCACTGTGATCAGTACGCATGACGGTTTGGCCGGCTGTCTCTGGCCAGCCACAGCGTCATGCGCACGGAAGCTCTCGCCAATGAATGAGAGCAGCATCAGGATTGGCTGCAGGGGATTCTGGGAGTCTGTGCTGGTGAGGAGAAGAGCGGCAATGCAGTAGGACAGGCAGGTAAGTTATTTTAAAATTTGTAATTTGTTTTTTTCGTTGTAGTCGTTAGCCCCCATCCCACACCACTCAGCGCAGACACCAGCCACTACTATTAGCACCCTAAAGGCAAGTGGGCAGATTAATGGCCCTGCATTTGACAGTTCAGACTTTTCACAAACAGGCAATGCAATTAGCAAAGCACTTGATTGATGTGATCTGCCTGGTAAGGTGGTATGCAGCTGCATCATATACTGTTTGTAGCTTGCCAACATTTTGATGGGAGCGGCCTGATGAACAGTACGCCCATGATACACACTAGACTGGACTAAGGCTGTGACTGTGGAAATCTGTTGTTGCAATTGCATAAAAGGTAACACTCTTAATATTTTTTATTTGCAAAAAGCAGGTCCCAGGGACCTTGGATACGTCGGCAGCCAGTTAAAGATCAGGATCGATCATGATGGTTACATTTGACGCTGTAGTGACATTCTCAGGTGCAGCACCCAGTGCAGTAGGCCACCTTTATGGGTTCAAATGGGAGAAGCCATTGCTGGTGACGGGACACTCTGTCTTATGGAATGAGCTTCAAAACGCTTATGGACATCCACCAGCGGAGGAAGGAGGGACAGCCCATCAGGGCCGGCAACATATCTGCCTTTAAAGTCTGTGACGCTAGACATAGGCGGAAGATCAACTGTGCATCTGAGATCGATTACATTATGGTGAGTAATAGCTTAGATTTGGACACTTAGGAGGTAAACATATACTCAATGACATTTTCAGATCACGTAGTGGTGGCTTCACCTCCAGATTTCACTTTCAATGAATCTGTCTATAGGAGGTGGAGGACAGACCCAGGCGCGATGGGTCGATCAAGCACTTTGATCTCACTTGCTCCGTCAAATAATGCATTACTTACCACTAATAACACAGGTGAGGCGGAGGTCAAGCTTTTGTGGACAGCCCTCAGGGCACTGATATCCGCAACAAATGTGTAGTTGCAATGGAATCCCTCAAGGTTAGAGTTCAGGACCACAAATCACTAAAGAGAGCCCTTGCAGAGGCAGATAGCGCATTCCCCCTCGCTCCATAGGGTCACAGTGCTGTGGGGTAAACTCCATGACCTAGCGATCAACAAGGCCAAGATGGCGCTACTCCACTTGATAAAGAAAACCTTTGATCAAGGCAACAAGGTGGGTCAGCAATTGGCCTGGTTGCGTAGAATTTATTTTTAAATGACTACATTGGTCACATACTTCTATCTGACAGGTGTTCCCTGTTGACATAAAATGATAGTGTCACGTTTTCTAAACTTTTTGTATACTGTAGATGCTCCCCTTGATCAGATACAAGATAATTACCTTGAGGTAACCTCTATGTTCTGCATCTCTGCACCCCAAAATGGGTTCCGAATGCCCCATAACTGTTGGCAAGGTGATTGCAGCCATTAACGCTCTAAAGGGTGGCAGAAACCTGGGCTGGATGCCCTCATGGGTCAATTCCATAAGACCTCCCCTTATATATTTGCATTGAGGTTGGCCATCTTATTCAATGAACCAGGGACAATGGTTGGGTCATCTACTCTATGGGAGAAACATACATACCCTTCAAATTTAAGTCAGGGCAAGAACGTAAACATTGTACATCATACAGGCCTATTGCCCTTATAAACATCTTAGGAATACCAATGCAAAAGTTTCCACAAAAATATTGGCGATGAGATTAGGGACTTATGCCTGGCTTGGTCCTTCTGGACCATCCTAGCTTTATTGTGCATAGACAAGTGTATCTCCAAACATGGGAAAAGCCTGCGGTCGAAGAGGTCACATTCGGCTTGGACATCTATAAAATCATGTTATTTATGAATGGTATCTTTCTAACCTGGCACTCCCCTACGGCCTCACTCTCAAATCTAATGTCAAGCCTACAGCCCTTTGAGAGAGCGGCAGGTTTTAAACTTAATCTCAATAAATATGAAATATTCCGCCTCACATGGTGGACACCTTCCACACAGGCTCCCAAATCAATTAACTACTTGGGAATTCAAATATCTCTTGGGGTAGCCAATCATTTCATTGCAAATTACCTGAAGCTCACGTGAAATGACTTGAAGAAATGGTCCCAACTTTTTATTTCATGATTGGACCAGATCAATGTCATTAAAATGAATATAATGCCACACCTCTGATGCCTCTACTGGGTCCTTCCAGTTGACATGCAGCACAAATTCTTTGCAGAACTCCAATCAGGTTGTCCTGCATTTGCAATGGCAGTGCACAGGCCCTGACCTGCACATAAGACCTTTTGGAGGCCATCAGGGAATGGTGGTCTTGGCCTGCCTGATTCCTATGTGTGATGCACGACAGCCCCTACCGTCTAGGCAGAGCCCTTGCTATCATGTATTGCTCTACGTTTACTTGCTCCATCAACAAGGGAGCTTTTACAGAGGGCACATGCCTACTTTTCTACCTGAGACCGCACCCCACTTTCTCTTTCTTAGGAGGCTCAGTATATCGACCCCCTTGCCCGAAAGCTTGTTTTAGCAGTTGATGGTGCTCTGTATTCTGCAATTCGCTAACTATGCTATTCTTCAAGATCTACATTACCACCAAGAGAACAACTCCCTCCCAGACTCTGTAGCTCTTCTTGAGACTTTACGTGCGTTTGGACTTACTCAAAAGATGTCACTCCCAACCTATATGGCGGGACAAACCCGGCATCCTATTTTTCCAACCTAATGGACTTGTCTGTCTCATCACACCTCTCTTTGGTCTGGACATACCACTTTGCTGGTCCTTTTTCTATCGACCATCTTCCCGGTAGTGCAAACATCGCGTGCCTGGCCCAAGCTAGATGTCTCCTCTACCTTTTCAAAAGCACTGCAAGAAACCCCTCGATGGCTACCAGACGATGAGTCCACACCTGTTGAAAACCTTTATTAACTGGATTCTGTGCTCACTTAACGCTCTGGTCCATTTAAAATCTCAACTTACTTACAGCTAATTACCCCCTCGACTCTGGTATAGTGATAAACCTTGAAGCCGCTAAGTGCCCCTGTAAGCCTTTAGGGCACAAATGTTGGCCGCCTTACCACCCAGAAGCAAAAGTGCTCTCCAAAGCCACATAAAAATTACCAGCATCAAATCCATTCAGTTCCCTTCGCATATTTTGCTGTGAATGTCTGCCAACTGCACAGAAGAAATTCTCTTGATCTTTAAAACCATAATTTGCTCCCCAGCTATGACTCAAACCATTGCTCCAATTACACAGCGAACCTAAACCTTAAAGGGCTTAAGCGGAGCTGTGCCACGCGGCCTGATGGGCTGGTAAACTGGCCCTTAGCTGGTTAAGGGTATCTGATGTCAGCAGGACTGCAGACACAATGCTCATGAATAATACTGATAGGGAATACCATGGAAGACGGAGGTGGAAGATGCAAAGAAAACAGAGAAAGAGAACTGATGAAACAACGAATAAAGTCAATGGTACACAGGGAGGGACGAAGAGATAAGTGAGCTTGGGATAGAAAGGAAGAAAGACAAAAGTAAGAATGAGGGACAAAAAATTGATAGATAGAAAGAGGAAAGCAGCAGCAGAAAGCAAGGGTGAAAGAAAGGAAGAGAATATGAAAGATAATAAGGAAGAAAAGGTGAAATGTAGGATGGATGGGTGAAAGAATGAATGGGTGCAAGGGTGAAAAGATGTATGGGTCCGAAAGGTGATAGGGTGCATTAATGGAAGGATGAAGAGTGGACAGATGGGGAAGAGTGATCGGAAGCATAGATGGACACATAGATGGATTTGATGGGTGAATGTATGAAAGGATGAATGTATATGGGAAGCAATGAAAGTATAGATGGATGGATATTTGTATATACCGATGGGTGGATGAGAGAGGGCACATCAGGCCCAGTTAAAATGTACATTACGCGGGTGTAATTTGAATAGTTTTGGGAAATTCACGTTAAGCTAGTTAAGTGAAATTCCCAAATTAATGCCACAAGACACGTCATGTACAATGCCTCGTTCTTAGCAACATTATTGCCACTAGGTGTTGGGAATAATGTGAGCTGCCAGAATGTGAGCGACTGTTGTACGTGCAACTCATGCTTTTCATGCCATCTATTTACTGCAAGAGGCATCCTCGGCTCAAAAATGGACACAAGGATGCATTTTGTGCTAAAATACAGCAGTGGAAAGGTGAACCGATGGACAGGTGAATATATGACCACAGAGAAGGTGGAAAGGATGGATGGATAGAAAGATGCAAGGAGGAGGAGCATCACAGAGTGTAGGGCGGGCTCCTAAGGAAGGCCAGGTCTCTCGCTTCACGTCCTCATGTTGATTAAAGATGTGGTTCAAGTTCGGTATATATAGATTTTTCTGGCTTGCCTTGCTCCCTGGCACAAACTCTATGTGATCAACTATTGATCATCCACAATAAAATCGCAAACATTTACACCAATTTCCCTGATCAACTTCAATGGACTCACTAGCTTGCTAATTTGAGTTTATGCCTATCTTCGACGCTGAGATCCAACTTGCCCTTACATCGAATAAGTCAGGCTCACCTTTGTACCCCTGACCACCTCATACCTTATCGTTAAGCTCTAAAAGCATTTTTCCTGCCCTTACCAAGCTCATTAATCATTCGCTGAATTCAGCCACAGCCCCCTCTCCCTGTAAAAACTCACCACAGAGTTCCCTATTTTGAAAAAACTACATTAGATCCAAGTGTAGGCCAATATCTCTCTTGTCTTTCAGTACCAAAACCTAAGAGAAACACATCAATTTCCAACTATCTCAGTATATTCAATCTAACTTGTTACAGGACGGTTCTTAATGTGGAAGCAGATCCCAACACAGCAGTGAAACGGCTTAGTTAGCCATCAAAGAAGACCTCCGTACCATGTTAGAAACGACCGACTCAACCACCGTGATAGTATTAAATCTATCAGCGTTTTTGGACAAATTTTCTCATGCAATCCTTATCAATCGTCCCCTCAGTCTCGGTGTCTGTGAATCTACCCTCAAATGGCTCTGTTATTTTCTGTCTAACAGGTTGCAATCGGTATCCCTCACTCCTTTCAGTTCTTCTCCAACTCCTCTATCTGGGGATGTCCCGCAGAGGTTCTCTCCGAGCCCAACTTTATGTAATATATTTAAATTTTTCTATTAGCTGCTTTAGTTGCTCCTTTGGTTTCAAGATGACATGGTATACCGATGACACACATTTGACTGTATCCGTCTCAGATAACTTGTCATCCATCCAAAATAGGTTCCGCGCTTGCATGGCCTCAGTGGCCAAATGGATGAACGCCAATTGTCTCAAATCAAGCAGCGACATAACAGAAATAGTTCTCTTTGGTAATCAACCCGTCTTCTTGTCTCAAAGTTAGTGGCTATCTAAAGTTTGCCAACTTCCCACCCCAGCCAACTCTGTAAAAAATATGGACATCTGGTTCGATAATAATCTTTCCTTTGCTTTCTCTGGCTACTGCAAATTTTCTTATCCTGGCTTCCCACACTATTTACTTCATCGCCTTCAAGTAGTCCAAAACACAGCTGCAAGATATAGGGGCATATCAGCAACAACCGGCGATAATTATCGCTAAGCGCACTTAGCGCTAGGATAATTATCGCCGGCTAGCGTGGATTTGTATTGCTGAGATAGCGTGCTATTAGCAACGCTTATCCCAAAAGCGATAAAAATCCTCACGCTAACTGCCTAACGAGAGATTATCGCTGGAAACCTAGCGATAATCTCACGCAATGTGGCGTCAGCTTGATGATAGGGACTCACAAACTTAGCCATGATATCCACCTTCCATAGGATATCAGTCCTGAAGCAGGCGTAAGGAAAGTAGCGATAACAGGGGTTATCCCTACTTTTCCTGCCGCTATGCTTCATAGCGTGGGGCTTGATGATAGGAGAAATGTCACTTAGCGACATTTCTCCTGTCATGTCAGGTCAGGAATGCCCACTTTGCATCTCATCAGAGATGCAAAGCTGGGCGTTAGGAATTCCTACGCTAACGCAAGTTTTCACGCGTTAGCGTGAGCTTGCTAATTAGGCGATAAAATTCTCGCCGCTTTTCGGCCGAAAACAGCCGCAAAAGCGGCAATTATTCTCAACATTCCTCGCGCTCCTCATCTCATTTCTGCATATCGTGGAGATCTTCATTGGCTACATTTACCAAAGTTCCACTATAGAAGCCCTCTGCATGGTTTTCAACGCGCTTTCCAATGAAGGCCTTGTATGCATACAAAATGTGAGCACCCGTACCGCCCTGCTCATGATATGTGCTCAGCGAATAACAAGATGACAATCTGCCCACCCACTAAGCATGCCAGGTTGGGGAGACATTCCTTTTCCTATCTCCTTTTACAACACAGGGATATGTTGCCCCGAACATATATGGTGCATCTGCCTTCAGAAAGAAACACAAGACCTGGCTCTTCAACCCAGCGGTGGCCCGTGCAGGTAAGAGAGGTGGGGCCGGGGGTGGGGGGGTGTGGATGTATTTCGACAAACGATGACGAGGAAAAAATAATTATTTATCTAATTTTGCCTTATCATCGTCTGTCGAAATCCCCCCCAGCCGGCCCCACCGCTCTTACCTGCAAGGGCCGCGACTGCTTCAACCACAAGTCAGCCTTCTGCCCCACTGCCTGTATGCTAGCACTAGGACAACGATTTTGGGTATGAGAATTGCACATATGTACTACAATTCATCTCATCTAAGGACCTGGTGGACAAGTCCCTCCGGGAAATTGATCAAATCTGGCCACACATCGGGCGGACACCGGCAGGACGCACATAATAGGACCTGCCTTGAAAGCCTAGAACTGATCAGTTCCCTAATGGATTTTCTATCCCCCTAATATGCAGAGCCCTTAAATTATAGCCCCAGCTGGGAGGCAGCACAATCTAATTACCTTACTCGACCATTTTCATCAGAGCAAATGCAGCCTTATGAGGCATGGCGAAAGGGAGGCGATGTCATGACCATTGGTCTGCCTAGTAACAGGCACATTATCAGCCTTATGCATCAACCCAAAATCCAGTCGGTAAAATACCGATTCGGTAATAGCTCCCGGTATTAAGTAAAAAATACCCAATCCCAATGCATCAACCCAAAAGCAGAAATCGCTATTTAAGGAATCCTTAAATAGCGATTCTTTAAATAGGGATTCCTTAAATACCGATTCCTTAAATAGCGATTGCATTTAAGGAATCCCAAAGTGAGATTCCTTAAATGCAATGCATCAAAGTTAAAAAATTAGCGATTTCGCTAATAGGGGGAGCAAATTACCATGAAGATGAACTGCATGGTAATTTGCAAAAACTTTGAAAAATGCACTTTTGTGCATTTTTCAAAGTTACATGTTGCGCACACACATGCCCTTAGAGCATGTGTGTGTGCAACATATGTGCACATATCATTTTCAGGGGTGCAACAGGGTGTCCTTTTGACACCCTGGCACCGTTGAAAGTGCTCCCGCTATTAGCGATTCGGTAATACCGAATCACTAATACAGAATGGCTTTATATTCATTCCTATGGGCCTCCAAGCCCATAGGAATGAATGGGTAGGTATTCCTTATTACCGATTCGGTATTACCGATTCGGTAATAAGGAATATTAAGGAATCGCTATTTGAATAGCGATTCCTACATGCATAGCCTTTTGCTATTCCTTATTAGCGATTCCTTATTTTTCGCTAATAAGGAATCGCAAATGGCATTGTTGATGCATAGGCCCCTATGTCATTTAAAACCTGAACATTGGAATTGTCACTTAGCAAGGTAGAAAGATATCACTGTTCTCTGGTGAGGCAATGGGCCCACCAGCCGGTGATCAAGGCAGCATCTACCAGAGAAAACACGCCCTTTGTATGTGTCCGCAGAAAGTTTCAAAGGTGGCATATCCAAAATATACATAGAGGCAGGTCAGCTCCACGCTCACCCTACATGGAACACTGGTAGTGCATGTTAGAGCAGGCAGGGCCGGCTCTAGGGCGGTGCGATCGCACCGGGCGCTGACTTGGGGTGGGGTCGCCGCGTTCATCATTTTAAAAGACCTGATACGGCGTACCTTGTCCCAGCAATATTCGACCATCAATAAAAATGACAACTCCGGTGATTAATGTTCTTCCTGGAGAGAGACCCGGAGCTTTGTCTAGTGAACGTTTTGACTCATCATAGCACAGAGGGTTAATGTGCCTGCTGCGAAGAACGTGTCCCTTTCACATCACAAAGTGCATATAATATAAATATGTCAATGAGTTACTGCTTTCATCAGAGATCCTTGTTACTTGCAGTTTATAAGTTAAAATCCTGATAGAGAGCAGTGAGCTATTAACAGCCATCAAAGAGCTGCATGCAACCTGCAAGGAACATATTAGAGCTATATATTTTTTGCCCAATCTTTCGTTGTCCTAATATTGCAAAAGGGGTTCATTTGGGAAAAAATAAATTCTTATTATATGGTGTTACATTTTAAATTCTGAATTTGTGCTTTTCCAGACCAAAGACTCTTAAACTATACGGCCTACCAGTATGGATGACATGTGACTCCTACTTCTTGTATGCCTCTGTTTTATGTAACATTTCCTATACACTGATTTACACATGTATGATTGTCTCTGTGCAATCCATGTGTGATGTTGTGTTCTAACATCTTAAACTGGTATGAGCGGTGCTATAAAACTAAATTAATCTAAGAGACAGTGGTTATGGAGGATTGAGGGGCACTGTCAAATGGTGGTAGTGAGGGAATCCGTGGCGGAGGTGGTCATTGAGGGGGGCGCCAACTAACATTGTAGCAAAGGGCGCAACCAGTGCCAAAGCCGGCCCTGAGAGCAGGCGATCACTGAATATTCATGAGGTTCTCCTTCGGCAGGATCTAGTTCAGAATAACCCTAGCATACAAGGCAGGGAAGCACGCCGACAAAGTTATGTTTGATTTGCACTTGTACCTGCCCAAACCTCTATCCAGAGAGCAACTTGTTGTAATGGAGTTGTCGGGGGCATTCTACTGCGGAAAATTCAACAAATCTGGTGGGACTCAAACAAATAATGGTAGTAGTGGCAAAAATTGTCGCACCTCGTATTACAATGTGACATCCAGAAAAGCATTTGCGTGGGAAAGTCCGACCATAATGAAGCTAGTATATTGTCAGGTGGAGTTGCTACTCCGGTTTAAACACCCTACTACCAAAGGTGCATTCATATATTACCGAAAGATAACGTATGAGATGTACACATTAGGGAAAAACTAAAGCCCTTTCCAAAAGAATTTACAGTGTCCATACAGTGTGGACTTTAATTTGTTGAACACAATTTCATTTGATTCGTAACATAATCATGTTAATACAAAAATACAGTCGAAAAGTAAGGATTGTAATCCACAAATGGTGATAATCTTAATACAAGTTGAAATATACAGAAGAAACACAGCCGATTGTAGTCCGCAAATGGTGATATGTTTCACAGTCTTAATGCGTGCTGAAATATTCCAAAGGAATACAGCCAACGCGTGTTTCGTCAATCTTTGACTTTTTCAAGGCTAATAGGTGGTGTCGCATTTGGTATAGTCCCAATGAATCTGTAAACAACTCCTCGTGCAGATTAAGTCACAATCCAGATAAACTGTTCTCCGTAAGGGTCTCGGAGTCCCTCAAGCATCTTGAATGGTTGAAAGTAGTTAATGCAGGAAATATAATACGCAACCTTGTCACTGATGCGAAGTAAAAGCCCTAATTAGGCACGAGACTTCACAGAGTCCATGATAAGCTCCGCTGTAGGATGTCGAGAAAGCGTGTAATTCTAATGTCCCATCAGTGAGTTTGTGGAAAACCAACGTGTGGATTACAATTGTTACTTTTCGACTGTATGGTTGTATTAACATGATTATGTTACATATCTGGTGGGACTGCCTGACTATTAGGACCTACTGGGCTGAAGTCTAGGCAGCAATGAAGAAAATCCTCAGATATCTTTCATGAGCGGATATGAGCTTAAGTGTAGTAGGTCCACACTCCCCCATGTATAAGCAACAGTCAAAATCAAATATGACCCTTACAAGAGCTGATAAATTGGTGCTGGCCTTTAACTAGCAATGCAAAGATCCACCATCGAGGGCACAGTCGTTCTAAAGGATTTAAAATATTCTGGCCATGGACACTAGCCAACGAGAACACAGAGAAAGAAAATCTAGGGCTTCTTTATGCTGCCTCTTGACTGGTCTCCTGCATGTATCTTGTTCCAGACTCAGAGCTCTAAATCAATTTTCAGATTAGAAAATCAAGGGGGGCAGTGGTGGTATAATGGAAGATGTATTGAATTTTTAACATTATAGGATAGTTGTGACTACCATAATACTACACTATAAGCAAGGACTTAAAGGACAAAGGAGAGAGAGTTGTCAGTTTTATGAGAGGTTAAGGGGTGGGGGTGATTGTGGGCCATTTACGGCCTAGTCTTTGTTTAAGAGTTTGAAGAAGTAATGATGGCCTACGAATGATAATGTTTGATCTCGAGCTGCTTGTATAGTAATTGCTGACAATTAGTTTGTGGGACCCTTGCTCACTGTGCCACTGGATTCAAGCTAGCCTGGCTGATGAAGGGTGACATACCCTGAAACCGGTCCCAGGATGCTTGTTTCCATTCCAGGGAGGACCTGGCTTGGCAGTTCGGTCTGGACTGTTCCCATGAGGCACAGGGTCAGGGCTGATTTGCATATGACTGGGACCAAACTGGGGTGGCGTAGTGGGCAAAAGAACGATGGATTTAAACCAGATCTCTTGACTGGGGGAGAATGTTTGAATCATTCAGCATTCATTCCATCATTTGTTGCAGTCACACTTTTCGCCCTAAGTGGGACGGGTATGCCCAGACGTGGGTCCCTTGCTCACTGTGCCACTGGATTCAAGCTAGCCTGACTGATGAAGGGTGACATACCCTGAAACCAGTCCCTGAATGCTTGTTTCTGGTCCAGGGAGGATCTGGCTTGGCAGTTCGGTCTTGACTGTTACCATGAGGCACAGGGTCAAGACTGATTTATATATGGCTGGGACCAAAATGGGGTGGCGTAGTGGGCAAAAGAACAATGGATTTAACCCAGAGCTCTTGACTGAGTGAGAATGTTTGAATCATTCAGTATTCCGTCCATCATTTGTTGCAGTTACACTTTTCGCCCTAAGTGGGACAGGTCTGCCCAGACGTGGGTCCCTTGCTCTCTGTGCCACTGGATTCAAGCTAGCCTGGCTGATGAAGGGTGACATACCCTGAAACCGGTCCCAGGATGCTTGTTTCCAGTCCAAGGAGGACCTGGCTCGGCAGTTCGTTCTGGACTGTTCCCATGAGGCACAGGGTCAAGAGTAATTTGCATATGGCTGGGACCAAACTGGGGTGGCGTAGTGGGCAAAAGAACAATGGATTTAACCCAGATCTCTTGACTGGGGGAGAATGTTTGAATCACTCAGCATTCCGTCCATCATTTTTTGCAGTCACTTTGTTTATGTCAAAATAATAAAAACAAGCATTGTCAAATGCCAAGAGGTCTGTCTTAAGAAAGTGCTTTTTGTGTCACTGATGACTTTAGGAACTCTATACGTCATTGTACATGTACTCTGTCACTCATCCTTGCATTCATTCCACACTGATTCATTCTTGCAGTCATCCTCTGACACAACTGCAATTATACACACACACAAAGCCAGCAACATGTGCAAGATGAATTAGAAAGCATGTAGAAAAAAGGAAATATGATGATGTCTAAACATGGTGCACATATTCTTGCAATACCAACACTAAACATTGCAGTGGGTGTCTGTCTTGCTGACGTATTGTAAATAGTTTATCATTGTATTAAAGTTTCAGCATGGCCCTCAACATTTAGAACCAATGTGTTGGCCATCTTGGAATGGCAAAACAATGATACACAATGGATTCCATAATTGTCCCTTGGTTTAGAGCAAGTGGCCACATTGGACGTGTTGTACTGCAGATGAAATAAGCAGCAAGCAAGCAACCTTTTAGCACTGCCTGCAGAGCTGCAGTGCACTGGCAAAAAATTGAAAAGGGAACTATAAAATGAGAAAAATTTAAAACCAAAGGACTGGCCACCAATCCCCATACTGAAGCATGCTCATTTTCAGGTTAAAGGGGATGTTATAGTTAGGTGAAAATGTCAGTTACAACATATGGTTTTAAACATACAAAACCACTGAAATTGACCAGTTATAGTAAATTCGAGTAACTATAACTCGTACTCTAAGTAACGATTACTTGCGCCCTCGTCATGCACAGTTGTCATCACTGACATTATTTCAGATGTTGCAGTGATGCTATCTATGATGTCACAGAACATGTCACACGTGATGTAATATGGAAAGTAATTAGAAGTACATAGCGAGGGCACCAGTTATTGTTACTTTGGAGCACAAGTTATAGTTACTTGAGATAACTATAACTGGTTAATTTCAGTTTTTTTTAAACTGTATGCTTTTGCTGACATTTTCACCTGACTATACAGCCTGTTTAACCTTTGTTTTTTTCAGTGAATTTTTTCAAATTCAATGTAAGATATTATTAGTAGCTGTTTAACACCCAAATATTGCAATACGCAACAGAAATGTGACTAGTCAACCTTTGCACAGGAACTTCTACTGTGCAGCAACACGTGTTGCTGGGTTCTTATTAACTTTTGAACCGTTTGAGCTAGAATGTTTTCGTTTGGTAAAATCTGCAGATTATGCAGCAGATGATGGATTATGTGACAAATGCGGTAAATGTATAACTATGGGAAAAAACACTGCGGCCACATAATCATATAATTCCAGTGGCCCTGATTTTACCATCACTTCAGATGTCCACCGCTGTGTGTGGCATGGGGTGGAACACAGGCCAGCCCTGCAGCTAGACCCTGCACCCAACCTCCCGCAGGGGAAGCTCGGCCTGGCCGCAGGACTATGTGTGACAATATGAAGGGTGTCCATTTCTGTAAGGTAGACATACTGGCTTTGTCAAAAAGTAACCACTAACAATAAACAAATGTATATTTCACAGTGGCGTAGCTAGACCTTTTACCGCCCATGGAAGCTGCTGCATTTGCCGCATATAGTAGTGGGGGGGGGGGGAGGGAGATGCTGGCAAGTCCTGTGTTGCCGCCCCACGAAGGCCACAGGTAAGAGCGGGGTGACCCTGCCCCCAAAACCCATTCCGTCCACCCCCTCCTTGTTACACCACTGATATTTCATAAATAAACACATTGCAATGTTTATTAAAAGGGGTTTTTCTTTAACTATTTTGAATAAAGCATTTAAAAAATCAGAAACTTGTCTTAAAAGCCTTTCTTTTAGCAATCTTCGGACACAAAGTGCAACCACAGAACCTACCACTAGAGAAACCCGCAATCGAGCAGAAGAGCATGCAGCATGAGTTTTTTAAAAAGATGGTATGCTTTCAGGGGTCAGTAATTTTAATGTTGTTGCAGGGCAGATGCAGTCCCTCAATCCCCCACAACATAAAAAAATGGTGGCACTAAGAAAATATGTTGTATAAAAAAAGCCCTAGGGCCTTATAGGGCTCTCCTTGCTAGGAGCAGTGAATAATAAAGGAGCTGTTTTTTAAGCTTTTAAAAAAAATATTGTTGATGTGGGGGTGCAGTCCCCATCCCCAAGCCATTTGTGGCCTCCAAGACCCCATCCACCCAAGACCAATTATTTTTTGTATGGGGAGTGGGGCTTGCGGTGCCCCTCCCTGAGCCTCAAAAGGCCCTGGGGACCTCGTCCCCTTGGGCCAACCTTCATATATAGAGGGAAGGGCATGAGCTTCCCCCTTCTCCGAGCCAGCCAGCACTAAACCCTTGGCCTACCACAGTAATCTGTGAGCTTCCATATAACAAAATACCAATATGTAGGCTTTAATAGAATGTAATAACAAGGTACGCTAACTATTGTCTTAAACATATATTTTCCATAATAAATATGTCAAGCCTACTGACTTTATCATAACATTTCATTACAATGAACCCTCTAACCTTTATCATTGACGACCTGCTGAGATGGTCACAAGCTTTCCCAAAAGGTAACCATCTGGTATACCTTAATAAAATTACAAATATGTACAAAATACAGTGGTCAAAGCAATATTCAAATCCCTACCAGTATAGCCTAATAAGGATTACCATAGTGCAAATTGTATATCCTGGTGGTTTCTTCGGGTGAGTCACCCACACCAAAACGTTTGTCTACTATGGTTCTCTGTGAGATTCCATGTAACAAAAGACCTACCTACAGGCTTTACCAGAGTGTAATAACAATTCACCCATTAAAGCCTGCTGTCTTTAACACATGCTTTTCCCAATAAGTAAGGCCTATTGGCGTTGTCATAACTTTTCACCATAAACTGATCACACCTAAGCAAACTGACATAACTTTTCCTAGTAAACCAATAAGGCCCCACCCTTTTCCAATGGCTTGACACTATATCCAACATAGGCGTACTGAAGCGCGCATAAACTGACAATCATTAGGCACATATTGATAGAATTACAAATATGTACCGAATTACAGTTGGCAAAACAATGTACAACCCCTCTCTATAGGCCCTAACAAGAATAATCACAGTGACATTCTACTCCCAGGCTTTGTCTGTGTGGGTGCCCCTGCCTACTATGGTAGCCTGTTGGATTACATGTAATCAAATACCTTTCTACACCCTGTAACATAATGTGGTAACAACCCACTGTTAGATGCCTATTTGCCATATGCTTTTCGCAGTAAATTAGCCAGTTCTTGGCTACCTTTGTAATAAATTATCATAATAAACAGGTCAAACCTATGGCATTGGACATAACATTTCCATGCAGCCCAATCAAGCTTATAGCGGAATACTCACCTGCTTGTAAGCTTACCCTAATGCAACCATCAGCATACAATCGTAAAAGTGCAAAGGTATAGAAAATTATAGTTGGCGAAATTTATAAAGAATTATAGTCGGCAAAGCAAAATGTTATCTCTCCTAATAGGGCTTAACGGGGATTCCCATGGTGCATATCTTCAACACCCATGGCTTGTTAGTGGGGGTAACTACCACCAAACCCATTCCCTACTAAGGTAATCAGTGAGATTCCGTGTAACAAACAACGTATCTGTCGGCCTTAATTTGGAGTAATAGCAATCCACCCTTAAATGCCGACTGACTTTGGAATATGCTTTTCACAATCAAAATACCAGGCCTACTGCCTTTATCGTACCTTTTCGTAATAGGCAGTCAGGTCCACAGCTGTTATCATTAGTTTCTCACCATAACCAACTCAAGACTACTATACTGAGTGTGAGCTTTTTACAAGGCAGCCACATGCCATACACTCATATACGTCAAATGTATACAAAATTGCAGTTGCCAACGTAAAATACTATTGCTACTGATAGGGATTATTGTAGTGCGTATCTTCTGTCTCCATGGTTTGTTAGGGTCGATCACCAACACCAGAATCCTTGTCTACTACGGTAATCTGTGAAATCCCATGAAACAAAATACCAGCCTACAGCCACAGAGTGAAAACAATCCATCCTCAAGACTGTTGACTTTAACACATGTTTCCACAATATGTAGGTCAGGCCAACTGGCTTTGTCATAACGTTTCATAATAAACAGAACAAACCTATGAAGTCTGAGATGGCTTTTCACAATGAACTGATGAAACCGTCGCCCTTTACTATTGGCTCTACACCTTACCAAACACTGGCCTATTCAAGCGCACATAAACTGGCAACCATTATGCATACTGTTATAAAGTTATAATTATGTAGAAAAATGCAGTTTGCAAAACATTATACTTAGGCTTTAACACATGATTTTAACAATTAATAAGGTAGGCTTACTGCATTTGCCATAATGTTTCATAATAAGCAGACCAGCCCCATGGCATCAGACATAACATTTCTCTGAGCAGCAATCAAGCCTATATTCAGGTTCTCGCTTTTCTAGCGCCGTGATACCCACTCGAATGAATGTTGCTATAAATATAGATTGCCACGATAACCAACTCTGGCCTGCAGTTTTGACTGTAAGATTTTCCACAAGGCACTCATTAGACACACAGTCATAAAATCAGAAAGGACTACAAATTTACAGTTGGCTAAGCAAAATACTATCTCTCCTTAAAGGGCCTAACAAGGATTCTCCGGTAGCAAAAACTCTATGTCCCCGGGTTGTCACATGGGGTGAACAACACTAAAACTATTGCCTGCTATGGTAATCTATGAGATTCCGTGTAACAAAATACCTATCTGTATACTTTTATATAGCAATAAAACAATCCACACTTAAATGCCTACTAACATTAACATATGCTTTCTACAATAGATGCCTAGGGCCTTTTTCATAATTTTTTAAAAATAATAAATATATCAGGCCTATTGCCATGATCATTGGTTTGCCACCATAACCAACCCAGTTCTGCTGTATCGAGTATAAGCTTTGCTGCGATCCAAAAAGTAGTCTTTTCAGTGGAAGCACACACATTTTGCCCAATCAAATCCTGTACTCTGGGAAACCAACATGTAAGTGGAGCCTAAGCCTTCCTCTCTCTCTACAGGTGCACTGTCAGACCAGACCTAAAACTTCATGTAGACTAGTGTAGCCCTGGGCGTGCTGTGCTGCTCTCGAACACAAAACTTCATTCTGAAGTCGAAAGTTAGGAATGAGAGGGAGCTGGGACAGTACATTCCTCATGACTGCACTCCTCTCATCGGTGCTGCTGCCAGGCAAAACAAACATTGTAACTATCAAGTTATGTAAGACACTTTAACAGCAATACCATGCCATGTGTGTGCCCATGAACGTTCTAGCTAAGTCAGCCATACTGCTGCTGGCTCGGGCAGGTGAATGAAGAAACAAAACAATCCCCTTTGCATGGAGTGGAAGCACCTTCTTGCTGTGGAAGCATACAGCTTCTGCCCAATCAAAACATACTCCTGGTTACTAACATGTGGGTGGTGCCAAAGCCCCTCCGTGTAGTACATCTGAAAATATTTTTTTTAGGTTGATCGCGTTATGGCTGGCGAAAGCTGTGCGGTAAATAAAGACATTAAAAATAAAATACTTAACCTTGATCAGGATTCAAGGGATTAAATTTGTGCAGTAATGTAAATTTACATTGAAGAGGGCTATTTACTCTAACGTGTTGTTTTCCTACAGGACGTTATTGTTACATGACATGGGCTGGCTCCTAAGTAATTTCCAAGTACTTGTCTGCGTGCTGTAGACCCCGATGAGTGTTTTTCACTCTAACCCCGACCCCCAATTGCCTCTCTCAGTTTTGCTCTAAGTGTTACAGTGATCATGACACACCAGTGGCATAGCTGGGCGGGGGGGGGGGGGGTGTCGTATGGGGGGGGGGGGGTGGTGCCGCCCATGCCGCCATGTTTTGGGGGGGTGGCGGCGAGCGCAAAGTAAGTTTTATTTTTTTGTTGTCTTTCGACTCACCCCCAACTCATCCCCTGTAGTGTTATTATTAGAGTATCGCGCGTGTAGAGCGCAAGACCCGTGCCTTGTTGTAGTTACTTGAATGTGTCCTGTGCATGAAGTGGACACTGACCAGGGTTCGAATGGCATCTTGTCAGCTGCTGTCCAATCACCGGGCCAGGAGGTCGCTTCATGTAGTGGGTGATACAATTACAATAAACTTCTTTAATATGTGAAACCAGACTACCGTGCTTACTTCACCCCCGCTCTTACCTGCTGGGCGGGAAACTCAGGGACCGCCCTGAGTGGCAAAAGCTCTAGCGACGCCACTGCGACACACACAAAAGCTTTGTGAGATACTGAAAAGAATCTCTCTTTTTTAAAGTAGACTTTGCCAAGCCACACGCGTTCACACAAAGCCAGCTTGTCCTTCAGATTTGGCCTTGGTTTCATGGTCAGTTAGGATTTATTTAATTTACATGAGTTTTATATAGCTTGAGCTTGACCCGAAGGTATCGGGTATCAGAGCGCTTTACATAGCACCAGCTGCATTACATGAGGGCACATTCATTTTTGTTAGGCACAGGGAGATTAAGTGATTTGCCCAGAATCACAGGATGTTCAGCGTCGTCATTGCTGAGACTCGAACCCGGTTCCCCAGATTCGAGGTCGGCCGCCCTAGCCGTTAGGCCAACTCCTCTCCCCTCTTTTAATTTAAACAGGCCTGCAGTGGAAGGAGACGCGTCACAATACTGAACTTTTAATTTCAGCGCACTCAAATTTTGACTCTTAATCTTAGACAATGTCGTCCAGCCCTCTACTTCCTTCAGTCCTTATCTGACTCTCTTACATGCTACCGCCTGGCTTTGTTTCTTTGGTGGGCCTCAAAAAGGAGAAGAAAGTGTCCGTAATTTGGGACACAAGGAAGTTAAGGGGAAAGTCTGCTTAGCTGTGCATACTTTTTTATTGCATACATCTCAATCAAACACAGCCAGTTGCCTACAACCCTGGGGCCGGCAGCGCGTTATTATTTATAGATCTACACAGCTAATAGGCCAACAACCCAGCGGGCAGGCAGCAAGTATGAACGAATAAGCAGATGACGCATTTTTGCAATACAAATACTAAATAAATCAAAACCATAAGAGCAAAACTTGCTCAGCAGCCGTCTGTAAATTTGACCAGATACACTTGCTGTCTTGGGTGGTCATGAAAGTGCCGAAAGTAGGCGGGGGCGATTGTACTTCCATTATGTTGTCGCTAGACTCATGTTCCCTGCAGTCTGAGAGTACTTTATCCCTTAGCAGTCAGGGGCTGCCTCCACCCGACTCCCGAGACGATAGCATCTGGGTCATGTTATTTACCATTGACTAAGTGGTAGTGTCCCGTGGAGTGTCGTCAGGGTCTGCCGGAGGTACAAGTCCGTTGTCCGAGTTTTTAGTTGATAAGTAAGTCGTGTAAAGTCCCCAGAAGCTCTTAGGTCTATTCCTAGGGGGGAGCAGTTCACTGTAGTTCTCAATTTGTGTGCTGCAATAAAGCATGTCGTGCGCCCATTGTGTTAATGTAGGTAAGGGACCCCTCGATCAGCACATTGCAACTCGGCGTTTTGCTATGAGTAGGCCCATATCTACTAATCTACGCACTGCTCTAGGCAATTATTTGGTATAACCCAGAAGAGCTAGGGACGGGTCAGGGGCCAGCTCCATGTCTGTTATTTTACCCAATTCCTGAAATACGTATACCCAATATGCATACACCCCCGGACACTGCCATGCTAAATGTATAAAATCCGCAGTTAGCGCTCTGCATCTGTCACAGGCCGGGGTCTCTCCCAACCCATATCTATGTAATCTTGCTGGCGTATAATATACTCTATTAATAAACTTAAAGTGGATCAGTCTATGCCTGCCGTGCAATGAGACACGCCGGGTGCTAGTGCAACAGTATGTCCACATGTCGTCATCTATGGTCTGTTGCAAATCCCGTTGCCAAGCCAAATCTCGCTTTAGTATACTGATTAGCTCTATGGGACATTCCAAGTCTGTATATGTTAGTGACCATTTTACGGGGTGACTTAGCTCAGCTGTGCCTACTTATACATGAATCTCTCTTTCCTTTAGATGAGGTATGCTGTTTTTTCTAAATTTTAATTGTAGATTTTCATGAACTTTACGCATTTTGTATATCTTAATTTATTCGGACTTGTAATATTTCATGATTATTGTATGTAGAATACTTTTTATGCCGTCTTTATATCGGCGAAATAAAGTGATGATGACTAACTCCACAATATCAACTTTGAATATATCATCAAGCAAAGTAGATGTGAGGTTAGAATAGTGAGTCTATACTTTCCTGTAGATGCTTACCTTGATGACATGATGGTTGCTAAAAGTATTTGAGAATGCTGATATTTTTGTCCAGGAGATTTTGCTATACAACCCTGAGACATGAAACCACAGACGCATTTATCAAATATACTCTTTTAAGACTCCTCTATAAGAATAGTGAAGCAGAGCAGTCTAAGTCTTATACAAAGTGAGTTGTAGGCCAGAAAATTGATGACAAAAGTATTGACCTTCCAAAATATTGCGTCCAAAATATCGGCTACCTCCACATTGTGATGGTAAGTACATTTAAGTCATGATAGATTTACTATTCTTAACTTCACATCAAAGTACCGCAAGAGATATACATCATCAAGTTACATGTACTGTGGTAAACAATATTTTGGCTATAATACTTTAGCAGGTCAATATTAAAACCTCAATATTCTGGTAGAAAAGCATCAACAAAGTGATGTATGCGTAAAACTTGGAACTCAGTAAAACAAGTTAATATCACTCAACAATCGTTATCTTTTAAATCAATATATTAAAAAGAAAAGCAATTTAAAGTACATATAATTCTATACTATACATGACGTACAGTTGCGAAATAAAAACTATATCCTTCTAGCCTATTCCTAACCAGAGGTTTAAATTAGAATCTCTTTACTGCTGTTAGAGTCAATGTTAGTCAACTCCAGGCTTTTAATACAATATTTTTTTAATAGACAAGGCTGTTCAATGGGTCTTGCTAACACCACAGCCTTAGGGAATCTGGTCCCTCTAACTTTAATGCGCATACACGTCCAAAGTTGACTTGTTGCTCAGTGGCCACATTATGCAGTTGCAGTCAGTTCAAAGGAGACTTCATTCAGTTGTAGCCCTTAGATTAGGGGCCGGGTCGCGCACTGCCAACAAGGCTTTGTAATGTTTACGTGACTCCTGCCGACCATGGACTCTTTTCAAGTCCAACAAATGCTGGCACTCAAGATGGCGTGGAAGATCTCACCAAAGCTGGAGGGATGGTCCTCGACAATGGGAGGAAGGGCAATAAGGCGCAGGGTTGTGGGAGTCTACTGCTGGTAGAGAAATAAAGATTATGGAAGTAAATTGCCAAATTTCAGTTAAATTTATGATTTTTCAGCAACTGTGTGATTTAAAATACAAAAGCACCTATTTTTGTAACTATCCAGAACCATCAACTTTTTTCCAAGCTGATGAGTGCATGCAGCTTGAAGGACATTGGTGGCCTTATCTAAGGTGATCCACTATTTTGTGCTGCCATACACACTAAGAGAAACCACTGTATATTTCAAGTTGCACACAGCCGAATATGGCAGGAGGTGAGAGAACTGTAAGAAAATACTAAACTCAGACATTGAATTGAAAGAGATCATTTTATTTTGTTTGTATTTTTACTTTTCTGGATTCAGTTGCATTTAGTATGCGACAATTGAAAGATACAGCGGTAAAGGTTTAACTTGCTATAATGTGTTTTGTTGAACTACGTAAATGATATCTTAGAATTTTGTGCTTGGGGGGTCTATGTAAGAATGTCCCTGCTGAAGAGAGGAAATCTGATGTGCATTGTGCGTAAAATAATAAGTCACGGCTTAAACAAATTATTTCATTTTAAGAAATTGAGGTGAAAAAAATTATTTAGCCATTGCATGAAAATACTATAGCCTTTATAAAAAATACTAAATGCGTGCAACTTGATTTTGATTTTATGTTTTTCGTAGAACCTGGCTTGACAAATTTTTCTGCCAGAATTGGTTTCACCAGGTTGATTAAATCAACCTGGTAACGACTCTACTTGATGAAAATTATTTTCTTCAATTTGTTTTACTGTGTTTGTTACTTTAAAGGACCCCCCTCTTTTAAATCCCCAATTTCTTTGTGTATTTCTTTCTTTTAAGTGGTACGAACCCTTTTAAACCCCCCTCCCGATCCTGTCCGTCTGCCTTTAAACTCCCATGTATGATGCTCCACTTCCCTCCTCACACCCCACCTATCTATGCCTCCCCATCCACTAGTCCCACACATTTCCTTTCTTACCTTTCTCTCTGAATGCTTGTCCTTTTTCCTATCTCGTTTTCTGGTTTCGGGTCACGGTGGACATAAAAGTAAGACTACCACAAGCGGTGACATTTTGTAACCCCATCATACAATTTCCACTAAAACATACTATTTTGGTTCAAAAGGTATTTCATAATTTCGATATTTCCCCCAAATGAAGTTTAGTTTCATCGGCCTGATTTCCTCATTTTGGGAAATCATCAAAATGGGGGAATGCCGTCCAGGAGCGGCTCCTCTACAAGAGCAGAGGAGCGTCGCCCCGCAAAAAAACATGTTCCAGAGCAGCTAAAAAATAAAATGGTAATAAAGTTTATTTATTACCATTTTATTTTTCAGCATCCCGTCTTGAACCGAGGTATTAGGACAGGGCAGGGCAATTGCTGCTGAGTGGCAACAGGGAGCTGTGCACTTATATCTTAAGTGTGCATGTCTCTTTGTCTTACGGTCTTGCGACAGCCAGGCAGACATGCGCATTTTAAACTTCTCTAACCTAGCTGTCTTAGACAGCTGGGTTTGAAAAAGTGCAGACCTCCAGTGCTCTTAAGCTGCGAGACGCCGCTCCCTCCAATCCCGATGTGTCTCTCATGCAGAGAGACGCGCCAGGATTGGTGAGTGCAGTTTCCTGGATCCAGAGTTTCCAGGAGCGAAGACACCCGAGCGAGGAGGATATTGTGTGACAAATACGCAAGGTAAGTGCCTTTAAAAAAATATATTTTAATGCCACCAGGGAGAGTACCAGCACTTCTCAAGAGAGACATAATACTTTTAATTGGAGAGTACCGGCACTTCTCCGAAACAAGCTGGTACTCCGGTACAGAGTACCCGCACTTCTATTTTTCCATTTCAAGCATTGGTCTTAACCAATTTAACAAGAGAGTTAGAAAGGCCTGTCACTTCCACCACAAATCACACTCCTGCTACTGCCAGTCTCACAAAGCAGGGTTAGGCGTGGCATTAGACCCTCTCTCCAGGAGGGTGGCAGCGAGGGGTCACTGTGGCTGCCTCCTTGAACTCAGAGCCACAACGTTTGGGTTCTGCTGTCTTGCTTCATGGAAAAGGAAAATGTCTCAGTGAAAATGTGATGCTCATATTCATTGAAGTGACAAAACACCCAAGTGACAGTGCAGTGGATTGCGAGAAGGTTAACATATGGCAGGTTGGCACCCTCTGCAGAGCCATGCACAGGCCATTCCCATCCCAACCTCTGTCTGCAACCAAAGTGCTGTGGAACCGGGTTCGAGTCTCAGCAGGGACGCTCAACATCCTGTGATTCTAGGCAAAACACTTGGGGGCACATGCATCAAGGTAGGATTTTGCGAGTCCTTAATTGCGATTATTTAGGAATCGCAATTAAGGACTCTCAAAAGCCTGTGCATGTAGGAATCGCTATAAAAACAGCGATTCCTAAACATTCCTTAATTGCGAATCGCAAATTGCGAGTCGCAATTAAGGAATGGCTTCCCATTCATTCCTATGGGCCTACAGGCCCATAGGAATGAATGGGAAATTGCGTGCACAATTTGCAGTACCAATTGGTACTCGCAAATTGCGCATGCAATTTCAAGGGTGCTAGGGTGTAAAAAGGACACCCTGTTGCACCCCTGAAATTGTACTGTGCACCCATGTTGCGCACACATATGCCCCAAGGGCATGTGTGTGTGTGTAACATGAAACTTTGAAAAATGCACTTTAGTGCATTTTTCAAAGTTTTAGCAAATTACCGGCCAGTTTTCATTTACGGTAATTTGCGGCACAAAATAGTGAAATCGCTATTTGAAAGTGTTTCAAGCACTGCATTTAAGGAATCGCAAAGTGCGATTCTTAAAATACAATCGCAATTTGGGAAATCGCAAAAAATTGCAGGCAGAATTATGCAGGACAGCCATCCTCATGCCAACAGTCAAGGCAAGTTACAGTGCCCAAAGCGGCTAGAAGTCTAAAGACTTCTCCAGCTATCAGATACTTTGAAAGGCCAAGGAAAGCCGCAGCCTGGTTTAGCTACTTCTGTTTAGGCACCCTATTCCCTTACTAGTTAAACTAGGAAATTCTAAAAGTCACCCTAGAACATGGAACACACACAAGAATGCCTAGTGATGGAACCTTTGACAAGATTCTGCCCGAAAAAACGCAGGTATACATAAAGATACATATGAAATAAGGATAGAGGTATATTTCACTTAACCAGTGATACCCGCTTCATGGTCTAGTTACACCCATCCACAATTTCGACAGCATTTCTAAACATCTAGACTACCCACAGGGGCATAGGAAATTTGAATCCTCCTTTCAGAGCTGGCTATTTCACTACCAGCACGTCTCCCACTTCAAAAATTTTTTTGCAACTTCTAAATGCATGTTATCTTGCCGGTGACACACCGTACACACTTTTCTTTTTCAGACTTCACACAATCTGGAGACAAAAAAGTATTTGCTTTTCTCCCTCTCAAGTTTTCAAAAGAGATAGGGGCACGAGGCATCATACTCTCCGCTACCAACCACTTCCAAACATCCTCTCTCCACAACTTTCCTGTGGATTTGGCTTGTTATATTATTTCTTTTATGGTCCGGTTAGCCATTCGACCAGGACATTTCTCTCTGGATGGTACACAGCACATTTGCTGTGAAGTATTCAACGCTTTTAAATACTCTACTTACTATGTTTCGTGAAATCAATTGTAGGCCACTGTCAGTTAGAAAACTGCAGGCAAGCCTTCCCTGCTAAATACTTTATCCACAATATCAGTGACAGGGCTGGTTTCAATGTTGGGCAGGATCTTCATCTCAGGCCAGCTAGAGTGAATATCTACTGAACAGACATACATATTGGTGAACGCTCGCCATCTTTAGGTTCAATTATATCAAGGGCCAAGGCCTCCCATGCACTGGTGGGTAGTTTCCTGTTTGTCATGGGAAGTGTCCTGATAGTTCACATTTGTCACTCAAAGATGAGTCTACACATTCTATGAAGACTCTACCTGAGAATCCATGCCTGGGCACCAATAATCCCATTGCACCCAATACTTGGTCTTACTGATTCGCTGGTGTCCTTCATGTGAGAGTCCAAATGTTTACAACAAAGAGATCCTGGATGCTCCAACCTGTCTCGTATCTCGCACAATAACATCAGCATCCATGGCCAACTTCTCCTTCACCATCCGATTTCCTACCAAATCAGCATCACAATTCTCCCTGTTCTCGTTGCACGTTGAAAGTCCAATGAAAACTAGAAAATGCGGCTCTAAGGGTCAGCTGCTTGTTTATCAGGCATCTTATCCGCATCTTTCCCAGGTAAACTGCCAGATTTCACAAGTTAGCTTAGAACATGGAAAGTTCACAAGATTGAACCTAATGATTGAGCCCTTGATACATTTCCACTGCTTTCAGCAACAAGCAGGATGCCACAAGTACATCCAAAGGGTCACAGTCATGGAAATGTACTGGGCTAGCAAAGGCGGCTTAGAAGAGGATGACACACATGTTGGACAGACCACCACAGGAGAGCATGTTAACACAGTCTCATGGTCAGAACAATCCCTTGGGTAATATGGCCGGGTATCTAGGTCAACCCACTAGCTATTCACATATCAGTTAAGAAGTCCCTGAACGGCCAGGAGGACAAGTCAGTAGCATGCCAGGCAACATATCCTGGTCAGATTGGGTCATATTCAGTATTTGTAAGGCACAATTGACTCGTCCTATTCAAAAACATGCATTCATTACCTCTCCCTGACACCTATAAATGCTCCACTCACCAGACTGTCTTCCATGGTGTAGTTAAAATATCTCTCAGCGTAGTCTTTCGTCTCCTCCAGAAACTCGCGGTATTCAGGATTTTCCGGCTCCCTGTAGGTTATTATCATCACAGCCTTGGTAAAACACAAAAAAGGTAACTGGTAAGCTAGAGATCTGGATTCATATATCTTCAACAACAACTTCAGTGTAAGGCACATAATGACTAAAATCCAAAAAACGAAAATACACTAAAGTTTGCTTGTTATGTTGGACTACGTAACCATTACATCTGAATCCACTTCTCTTGACCTCACAGTATAGTCCAGATGACATCACAAATGGCAATTAATGACAAGTGGGAGAGTAGTGACTTGATGATTCACAATTCAAGGGAGATAATGTAGGTCAGAAACCTGACCTGTTGCGAGTCAGTAGGTAGGGACCTGGTGTGTGTAAGGAAGGAAGGGACCTGGCAAGAGGCAGACTGGAAAGAACTATTAGGATTCATACAGAAAACCTGGCAGGAGTTAAAAAGGTTATCTGGTGAGAGTCTTAAAAGGAACCCCTCAGAGTCTGAAAAAGGGGGAAACTGCCTTTACAATGCTGGCCTTACAACGCAATGCCTTTATCACGCATTCATTAGAAAGCAATGCCTATACTATACATTGTCTTTACAGCGCAAGAATTTACCACGAATATGCCTTTACACCTCATGCCTGTACATCCCTAGGTAAGTTCCTGCTCCACTGTCGCGCGGAAAAACAGGTACGGACCACAGCTTGTTAGTGAAAGTAAAGTGCTTTTATTCGGAGTAGATAGAATTCATCAGCATTCTAGTCCCGAATGGGTCAGTACCCAGCCTGTTGCGTTTCGACCGCGTTTCCATGGTCTTGATCACATGACACTTAGGCGGGACCCATACATTTAAATAGTCGATTGATTTACACCATTAAAAAGTAAACACACCCCTAGGCAATAAAGCTGGATAACAGACTAACAGTAAATAGGAGTGAGGCCCGTTAACCCAGGTGAGAACGGGCGTGATATGCAACAAAAAACAACGTCTCATTTGGAGGGTATTTTAAAGAAGGACCATTTTAGAGGTGAGCTAAATCACATAGGAGCGGGGAGAAGAAGAGGAGACCACAGCAAGGGGTAAGGGTAGAAGGTTGAAGTGTTTATACAATTCTGTAAGTAGTTAAAAAAGCACTACAGTACATATATTTGTACAATGACCATAACACACAAGGTGAGCACTGAACGTGCTAGTGAAATAGTGAATGGCGCAGTGACACAAGTGCAAAGAACAGCATGAACGGCGCAAAATGAAAAGTAATATAGTGGTCAAAAAATACAGATATATACAATTATGTACAGAATTATTCAGATGGTTTAGTAGACCACAGAGGTGCCTGAATTCTAAGCTGTGTAGTCGACGGCGTATCAATCTGGGTAATTTCAGGTCATCATCAGGACGTAGGTCATTAATTAGGGGGTAGGGCTTCTGGTAGACAATAAAGGCGTCGCATACAATTGTAGATATTTAGGTAGAAGACGCTGTATGATTCATTAGGATCAAACATCAGATTCCAGGGATAGAAGTCAGCGTAATGGCAGGATGGCCAAAACGGGTAATTGGAGTGGAGGCGCGGGTCCGGGGGAGGCACTGGGCGTGGGAGGAGAAAAAATGTATAGAAACATCCCAAGGCGAGCGGAGTAGACCATATCAATGACTGAAGCGGAGAGTAAATCCATCCGACCACGAGGGGTAAACCTCTGTGAAAGTAGGCAGCGGGTAAATTATTCGATAACAGACTAAAACATGTAAATGATATAACATCTTAATTCATGAGTACAATGACTATTGAGGGAACAAGAGGGCATAAAATAGTAAGACATATTGCAAACACCCAAAAACTATATAGAACGGCATTAGTAGAATTGGAGATGAATATCATGGATCTGAATAAATCATTACCCTAATGGTTGAATAAATGATTAAAACATTAGTTGAAAGCAACATGTCTAAAAAAAACCTTTGTTAATAAATATATGATAGAACATCATAAAAAATGAATGAGAACACATCATCCTGCAAAGATATTGCACGCTTCCCAAAAAGCGTAAATTGAAAAGTGCTAGTGCATAATAAGTGCAAAATGCAAAAAAGTGTGAAATTAATAAGATCATCATGATAAAAATGTGCAAATGAAGCCGCTGTAAGAACAACCCACTAATCATGAATGAAAGGCAAGTGCCTTATCATTGTTAGAACTATGTTATAAACACGAGTGGCAGTGTGAATCCAATTAAAAATTCATATGATACAGTTGGTATAGTCCAAAGACGGAAGGCAAGGCAAGTGCCATAACAATATCAGAACTACACTGCCAACACAGATAATAATGGAGATTCAATAAAAATCATGTGGATAGATTGGTATAATCCATATGAAAAAACAGACATGTAAGGAGAAAATAATGGTAATAGATTCAGACCAGTTAGAGTTGGAAAGTAGTAACACAGTTTATAGAAAATTGAAAAGGTCCTCCCTGTATTTAGCCCATTGGGTATCCTGGTGTCAAGTTGGAGTATAAAGTGGGATTCCAGTTGGTGAAGTTGTTTGTCCCTATTACCACCACGGATTGATTTAGCCACAGAACCTATAACAAAATATTTCAGATCATTGAGGTTGTTATTATGTACCAATTTGAGATGTCGGGCAACTGGGTAAGAAGGGTCGGAATTGACAACTGCTCTTAGATGTTGAAGAATCCTGTTATACACTTGAAGCTTAGTGCTTCCTACATATTTAAGTGAAAAGGGAACATTCTAATACATAGACCGCATACTCAGTTCGGCAGGTGTAGTGACCTTGGATTTTAACTGGTCTACTATCGAATGCAGTTGAATATTCCTTGGTGTTAACCCCAAATTTACAGGCCCCACAGGAACTACATTTGTAGAATCCTGTCTGGGCGATAACCATGAAGTAGATATGTTGGACTCTGGGCTGCTTTTGACGAGTGCATACCTCATAGAGGGTGCACGTCTAAATGTTAAAGCAGGTAACTGAGGCAAAAGTTGAGATAAAGTCAGATCAGTCAACACTATCGGCCAGTGAGCATAGATGATACGTCTGATCTGCGTGGATTTCCTACTGCATGTGGTTATTAATATCATGGGATCAGATTGCTCTTTCACTTGCCCGGTGGAACTTAAACCAGGAGTGTTGGTTATGGACTTGCCTTGGAGACATTCCTCCCTAGTTAGACTATTGGCCTTGCTCAAAGCTGATATCAGGTTGGACCGTTTGTAACCCCGTGACAGGAACCTCTGTAGGGCTTCATTTTGGCAAGTTTCCAAATCAGATGGAGAACTACAGATCCGACGGATCCGAAGAAATTCGCCATATGGGATGCTACGAATAAGGTGGCTGGGATGAGAGCTGGTCGCGTGTAAAATAGAGTTGCAAGCGGTAGCCTTTCTGTGTAATTTCGTTTGAATCACCCCATCACATACCGTTAATTGCACATCTAAAAATTGCACACTTGCTGCACTGATATTTGCCGTAAAATTAAGATTCTGATCATTGATGTTGATGGGCCCAACAAAAGCCTCTGCAGATTCTACCGACCCCCTCCACACCACACAAATATCATCAATGAACCTCCGCCTCAGAGCTGATGAGATATATATATATATATATATATATATATATATATATATATATATATATATATATATATATATATATATATATATATAATATATATATATATAATGTAGGAACTCCCACAACCTCCGAACGGGCGGCGAAGAAGGAGAGACGGACCACAGGAGTCTTCAGGCAAGAATATTTATTCGACCATTACGACCATTTCTCAGCAAACCATGACGCGTTTCGGGCTCGAAAGCCCTTGTTCACATGCAATATATATTTAGGTGCTGGGGAGGGTAGGGGTGTTGGTTGGTAAAAGTGTTTTTAGGGTTTAGTGTGGGGGGGGTAGGGATATATGGTGGTAAGGGTGCATTTAGGGCTTGGGGCGGGTAAGGGTATTGGGTGGTAAGGGTGTTTTAGGGTTTAGTGGTGATTAGGGGTATAGGGTAGTAAGGATCTTTTTAGGGTTTAGGGGTGGGTATAGGGTGGTAAAAGTAATTTAAAAAATGGAAGTTTTGGGGGTTTCCCCAATCAAAAAAAATCTGTATATAATTATGTTGTAATACAAAGTCCATTAGCCAAGGTGTAAGTAGGTAAGTATGTAGATGACAGTAGATAGCCCCACCAGGAGCAGCCTCCTGCTGCTCAGCCTGCACACTCCAACAGACACTCAGCACATCACCAGGCACCCATGCATTCTATGACATCACAAAGCATTCAGCATTTCATTCATCACCAAGCACTCCAGCTGAGCAGTAGGAAAGATGTAGCTAAGGAAAAGGAATGGCAACAGTTAAGTCACAACAAATTGTATATGTATTTGAGTATATTTAGGAGTTAGGGATGGGTAAGAGTATAGGGTGGTATGGGTACTTTTAGGATTTAGGGGTGCATAGCAGTATTCGGTGGTTAGGGTTTTTGTAGGGTTTATGGGTGGGTAGGGATATAGGGTGGTAATAGTGTTTTTAGGATTTAGTGGTGGGTCAATCTATTGGGTGGTAAGGGTGTTTTAGGGGTGGGCACAAGTATTGGGTGGTAAAGTTGTTTTTAGGGTTTAGTGGTGGGTAGGGGTATATGGTGGCAAGGGTATTTTTAGGGTTTGGGGTAGGTAAAGGGTAATGGGTGGTAAATGTGTTTTTAGGGTTAAGGGGGGAGGGGGGTCACATAAGAGCCCGGAGGAGACCTGATGAAGTGTTGGACTTGAAAGGATTTGGAGCCATATGAAAGGAAAGCAAATGATAAGAGTCAGAAATCTGCCCTGTTGTAAGAAAAAAGAAACCCTTGCAGGAAAGAGAAAGGAAGGAACCTACCAATGGTCAGAAAGCTGAATCTTGAGAGAGTTAGAAAGGAAGGGCCCTCGCAGATGTCAGAGAGCAAGTTGCCACTTTTCAAGTCATTTCATTCCTATCTCTCCTCATGTCCCTTCTCTTAATCTCCCCATTTCCCCTTTTCATACTATACAATAAAAAAAAACGTTTCCAGATTTGTTCTTCATGTTCTCAGAAAGTAGTACAAATCTGTATTCCCATGAGTTATCAAAGAACAGGAGCTCACTGAATAATCAAATTTACAGCGTGGACACTGTACGAATTAAAGAAATCTATTTTGTTCCTTCTGAATATCTTTAATACTCCACTTCATGTACGTTAGTGGGGCATATTCATCTTTATAAGCATGAAATTGATTTGTCTGTATCCATGTGTGGGCAAAGGTCGTCCGCGCACCATCAGACTCATCCATGCATTTCCACCTTGCTGCCTCTCAGATTTGCCATTTTATAGTATGAGAATGATGATATAACTTGCTCCAATGAATAGGGCTCTCCATTTATATCTCTCATGTCAAAGAACATACTCTCTCTTAATGCATATAACTTTTGAGATATATATATATATATACGCCTTAACTTGTTTCTGAAAACACCTAAGAGTCTGTTAAATCAATAGTGCAAATCATGCCCGAATGAGATTTGACTCCAAATGATTTGGAGTTCAGGTGAAATAGAAAAGGTGCAAGACTATGTCAGTCGGACACCTTTGGAGACTTTGAGGAACTACGTGAATTCCCTCTGTCTCTATATCTAACAGTAGCTTTTGTTTCTGTAGTTGTACTTTCCTACAGTATTATAAGGTGAATGTCAAGGCCATTATGAGCCACATTATACCACAATTTATCACAATCTATATTATCAAATGCAGACTGTAAGTCCATGAAAGATAAATAAACATTCCCTTTTTTTGGTCCTACCATTCTCAAGCTGTGGGTAAAGCTATATTGAATATCCAACAGGACACCAGCATCTTCTGTAACTGGAAGAGGATAATCCAACCCATTTGTTTTCAAGTGGTTTCTTCCATGGATGGATATAGGGCAGTAAAGAGCGGATCACTCTATCACCTTTTTGGGAAATAGGAATGATGACTGGCTGCCTGAATTACATGCTTCATTACACTAGTCACCAGTGGGATCCAAAAGGTCTGATTTATAAAAACATGTTAATTGGAACTCCCATTTAGTCCCAGACTCTAACTACCTCAACAGCTTATTGTAGCAATAAATAATTGGGAAGGAGTGAGCTTAGAGACAACCTCTAATGATCTGCATAAAATAAAAGATGTCTAACCCAAGCATGACTAAGGAAATTGGCCTCCTGACCTCCCTTTGAAATATTACCTGTATATTAGTCCAGTTTTGTGAAAAAATGATAGATCTATTGCACTATTGGTAGACTGAACCTCTTGTGCTGTATGCTGCCAGAAATCTTGTTTCCTTGCTTGCGCAATCCTCTTGTACTTTTCTCTTGTTATGTTCACATTCATGTGTTGCAATCTTTGGACTATAGAACTTTATTGAGCTCTTCATTCCCTTTTTTAGACAGCGAGTAACACTGGTTTTTTTTAGACAATGAGTACCGCCAGCCTATGTTCCCATAACTGAAAATCTTAATGGGATTGGCGTTCTTTCCTTATTTGTGCAATACAATTCTCAACCGAATGAGAGACAAGTTGGAATGTGTATCAGCAGTTCAACATTCCCTGACAGCAGAAAATGTGGCCTTTATCCAAGTTGTGATAACAGATGCAGGATTAATTTGTTGACATCCAAGGTATAAATAAATTGAACTACGTTCAACCATTTGAGTACTAGAATAAGAGATCTGCAAAATCAGAAAAGGTGAAGGCCAATGGCTTCTAATCATTCTCACTTCTTAACTTTGAAATCCTTAATGTGTATAACAAGTATCTTCCAGCTTATCGCTCACAAAAATCTGTCATTGGCAATTCACATTCTGAGATTTATCATTCAACCGTTTCATCTATTCTCTTTCCACTTGATACAAACTCCAGCATGGGACATAAGCAAGGTGTCTATATATTTTCCATATAATTAAACATTTACAACAAACCAGAACCAAAGTAAGTGGCTAATAATATATCACTCTGATACTATCCCTTATCCAGAGGTATCTGCTTTACTCTGTATGATTATGACCCATACCTAAGATGGTACAATTCAGGTGAAATGATACCCAAATCGTTAACCCCCAGTGTTTCTACCATGACCCACCTGCCCTCCTTGTACTTGAAAGACTTGACACCCATCCAAAATCAAAGGCTGTAAAGCCCAGGTCCCCTCATGTCTACAGTACCACATCTCTCTATGAAGCTCACATCATATTTGATTTACCATTAAAGCAATTCAATCTTCTCTCAATAGGTCAATTACACTCTTAAGGTTGCTCTTCAGTGGGACATAAACATGTGCAACTACCACCGAAAACCTATTCCCACTGCCGCAATCCGTCCCAATAAGATGGAGTGATGACCACTCCTTACAACAAGTCAGATCTTCTATTGTTATACATAGTTTCTATGACATATTTTGACATATCTGACTTTGGAAAACCTCTAGTTTTAAGTGCATTTTTAACGTAAACTATATATGTCACCCAAAGGGAAGTGTTTGACAAACGCATTGTTCTTGAAGAAAATTGTCTAACAAGCCCTAGTTACCCCACCACAATTGATGCAATGGTTATGGACTATTGAGCACTCCAGTGTCTGAGTCCTGAGCAGGATATTATGAGCTCCATATTTGTGTCAATTAATAAAAAATACTGTAACATTTCTCTTTTTATGGACTAGAGAGTGAATTTATTTCTCTTTCCTCTCCTCCAAAAAGAAAATCATCAAAAGATATTCACAACCTAAAATCTTACCAGAAAGTACTACCACAAAGAAAGCTCGAAATTGGAGGAAGAAAAACCTAAGTGGTGGCATTCATTTTCGATTACTTTATCTTAATGTTGCATACACAACTATTGGTCTATTGTAGCTAGAACTTTGGGCAGAGAAATTCCAAAAGAGCCTGTTCCTAGAGATGGTGCCACTCCCATTTTATCCATTTTTATGGTGAGGCAAATAGTCTTTGTTCTTTTCTAAATGTGGACTCCTCCAGAATTTTTCTTACAGTTCCTAATCTATAACCAATTGCCTTAATCATCCAAGGTATGAATAATGCTCATACCCAGGGAACAGCTGGTGGCCCTACTACAGTTCTTAAATCAGCACCATTACTGTGACCTGATTTGGTACAACTTCTTTTTAAACATTCTGTTATTAGTAATCAGACTTCTGACTCGTGGGAAGATAGTAAAGTTATTATGATATATAAAAAGGAGATAGGCGCAACACTTGAAATTTATCGACACCCTGCCCTTCTAGATGCTACAGGGAAAATATTTGAAATTTGTATTTTAAACCATCTAGAGTCTTGTGTTCTAGAAAACAACTTGTTGCCAATTGAACAGGTAGACTTTCATGGCTCTTTCTCTACAATCGAAAATATTTTGGGCCAAATTTACAATCACTGGCGCATCCCTGCATATTAGCAGGCATGCGCCAGTTATTTTGCGTGACTCAGAAAATCCCTTGCGCCACCATGGATGCCCCGCATTTACAAAGCGGCGCACCGTGACGCAAGGTTAGACAGATGCGTGACGCATATGTTGCCGTAAGGGTGACGCAGTTCTGGAGTTGTGTCGCAAGCGCAACGCAACTCCTGCACCGCTCAGGGGTGCCCTATACCTTAAATGCTGCATCACTCCTTACGCCTGCTTCAAGCAGGAGTAAGGATTTGACGCAGCTGGGACGTAAAAGTGACTCAGTGAAATCTTGTAGATTTCACTGCGTCACTTTTACGGGGCTTCCTTGCGACGGAAAGCCCACCCTGCATACATTATACCTGACACAGGTATAATGTAGCGCAGGGCTTTACAACGTGACGCATCTCACTAGATGCGTCACGTTGTAAATATGTCGCATAGTGGCGCATTGTTAACGCCGCCGCTGCGTTACAAAAGTGACGCACCGGCGGCGTAAATGTGTCGCAAGGGGCTTGTAAATCTGCCCCTTTATGTCTACAACTTTTGAGTGAGAGGTGTGTGCAATCAGTATATGAAAATATAGAATGCATTTGTTGACTTCATATGTGTATTTGATAGGGTTGATCACACTAAATCATGGTAAATGTTAAAAGCTCTGAATATTGCTATTATATGTTATAATACATTTCCAAGCTGATACTCGACTATGGGTCACATCTGGGACCCACTCTGAATTTACTGCTAAAATCCCAGCGGTGAATAGCTTGAAATGGGGTTGTGTTAGCTCCCTTATTATTTTCTTTTTTTTTGCCAATGTCCCAAAACTATGCCAAAAAAAAATTCCTTCTTTCCCAAATTTGGGTTGACAGAGCTATTTGTATGTACACTGATAACCTGGTATGAATTGCCCACACTCTAATAGGCCTGCAGGGACAACTTGATGCTAAGCCATTTCCTTCAAACACTGATAATTTGGTGGTAAATGAAAAAAAAATAAAAGTTATAATAATAGGTGCTCGAGGGATAGCCACCCCACGGCAGTGGTCAATTAACTGCAGTGAACTTTAAGTTGTTAAATATCACAACTATTTGGGAGTTACTACTTCAAATAATTTATCATGCTTAACTCAGATTAAAATGCAATCAATTAATGCTAATTCTGTTGGCCTGGGATTATTAAATTTTTTCAAAGCATTAGTCAAGAGAGATGTCATTTCATTATTAAATGTTTAAGGGCCTCATGTAGGTAGCTAAATACCCGTCGGTAACGGCCGAAATTCGGTAAATATCCCGTTACCGACCGGTATTTAGCTATTTGGGATGTAGGAGGCATAATTCAGGATTCGGTAAATTACCGAATCGGTAAAATACCGATTCGGTAAATACCGAATCCTGAATGTAGGGAGCACTCTAAAGAGTGCAAATTAGAATTAAGAATTCGTTATTTACCACCAAATATAGGTTGGTGATAAATAACGAATACCTTGCAAAACGCAATATTTTGCAGATGTAAGAGTGCCATGTGGCAGACATACATGCCCTTAGGGCATGTATGTGCGCCACATGTGCACACATGCAAGAATCAGGGGTGCAACAGGGTGTCAATGTGACACCCTGCCACCCTTGTATATGCTCCCCCCATTACGGAATCGGTATTTACCGAATCGGTAATGGTGACTGGCTTCCCATTGATTCCTATGGGCCTCCAGGCCCATAGGAATCAATGGGAAGGTATGCCCCATTACCGGAATCGGTAAATAACGATTCATAATTACCGAATTTTTCCGAATCGGTAAAATTTACCGATTCATTACCTACATCACATTTACCGATTCATAAATACCGAATCGGTAAAATTCGGTATTTATGAATCGGTAAATGTGTTGCTACCTACATATGGCCCTAAATCTCTAAAATTCCTGCCATCACTTAATATGCCATTGAGACTCAAGTTCGAACTTGCATCATTAAAATGCTACGGTCGACTTTAGATGCAATATTTTGGTTTCAGACTTGTCCAATGGGTTTGCAACCTTAGATTAGAGCTTGGTTTATTTTAGCTAAACAATTGGGCATATTCCCAGAAGGGTATTTATTTTTTGAAATTTCACCAAAGCCCTACCTTCTGTGTGAAAAAGGCTTCTTTGGAATGAGCTATTAAGTGATGTAGGACTTAAATATTTTTTCTAAATTACTATCTTGCTCAATGAAATACTTGGGGATAATAAAAAGGAGGTTTTACCTCAGCCATTCAGGGCTAGCATGACCTTTTTGGGAAAAAATATATTCAGGAAGAAAAGTTCTGATGCGGATCCTACTCACTGCTTGAAAAATAAACTACACTTTAATTTCTCCTTTATGAAAACGGGTAAACATCACTTTTACTTGAGAGAGAACTTAGAACCTGAAGTAAGAAGAATCCTTGTGAATTTTAAATTAGAGAACCTCCTGCTAGGAAACAACATCTGACTTTCTGATATCAACGGTCCAAGCCATCCAGCATGTCCTTATTGCAATTCTGCGTTCAAGACCTAAACCATGTACTCTTTTTTGACCTGGTTTACAAGTTAACCAAAAATTATTTTTTCAACCAATTTTTATAAAGCATAATATCAATCCTTTTTTTATTTTATTTTGTAATTCTTTTTATTAAACATCATCGAAAAAACTCACCATATTGACTCATGAGAAAGAGACAAGATATCTTCCAGTTTTCCAACCTGGGTCACAGGGAATCAAGTTACAATGAACAGCATATGACAATTAGGGGGTTACAGGAGTTTCATTTTCATTCAAGGGTGTCAGTGGGGTACAAATATTCCCTCTGTATAAGTTCCAAGGCCCCCACACCCTGTTCCATTTCCTGGGACAAGCTCCGGCGATATAGACATGTCAATCCTTTTTGAGAAGCACTGACACTTTTATATTACCCCAAGTCTGTTAATATCTGCAATCGATTGTACAAAAGTTCTAAATCTTTTCTAAAATTGGAGTTGTATTTTATTACTTGGTTTTTATCTTGTTGCGTGGATGTTAAAAGATTTCTCTGGAAATATGTATTTAATAAATAAATACATAACATAGACATCCATAGTGTTAACCTCACCATCAGAAAACCTCTACAGCACTCCACAAATTTCAGCGGCAAAATTGAGGAACTCTGTCTAAGCAAACCACCCACAGAAAACAGGTGTTAGTTGAAGTTGGGCTTCAATTTCACTTCAGTAGATTTACTGCTACTTTGGCATGGTCTGCAGCACACCAGTGATTTTGGAATTAAAATTCAGAAATACTGCATCACCAGGATGTTTATAGGGACTAGGTGGTAGCAGAAGTTGGGTTTGAGGTCCACCTCAGCAGAGTCACCTCTTTTTCTACATGGAAAACACTTTAACAATGCAACATCCAGGTGAAGGTTCTGACTTTTGCTAATTTGCATTCATAACTTTTCCAGTATCATGTCTTGCCTTCCATAGGACCCCTCCGTTCTGACTTTTGATAGGTAGCTTTACACTACCCGCCAGATCAATGCCATCATTCTTGCCAGGTTCTTTCTGACTCATGTCAAGTCACCTTTGCAAGTCCTTTCCTTTCTCACTCTCACCACACCCTTGTCTCTCGGGCTCATACCAAGTCACCTTTATGGATCTCACTTGAGTCACCTGTATAGTGACTCTGTGAGCTCCTTCCCAGGTCTGTTTCTTCCTGAGGTATGTCAGCTGGGGAACAACCTTTACAACGCAACTTTTACAACGCACTACCTTTACAACGCATTTTTTACAACGCATAATCCATTACAACGCATGACATTACAACGCATGACACTACAACGCATTTTTAAAAACTACCTTTACAACGCATTCCATTACAACGCATACTACCATTACAACGCATACCATTACAACGCATAATATTACACTACACTATCCAACACTTACCCTACTGTTGCACCCCCTGGAGTTAGAATAGTAATTTTTACCCCTATACTATCCAACACTTACCCTACTGATGCACCCCCTGGAGTTAGAATAGTAATTTTTACCCCTATACTATCCAACACTTACCCTACTGATGCACCCCCTGGAGTTAGAATAGTAATTTTTACCCCTATACTATCCAACACTTACCCTACTGATGCACCCCCTGGAGTTAGAATAGTAATTTTTACCCCTATACTATCCAACACTTACCCTACTGATGCACCCCCTGGAGTTTGAATAGTAATTTTTACCCCTATACTATCCAACACTTACCCTACTGATGCACCCCCTGGAGTTAGAATAGTAATTTTTACCCCTATACTATCCAACACTTACCCTACTGATGCACCCCCTGGAGTTAGAATAGTAATTTTTACCCCTATACTATCCAACACTTACCCTACTGATGCACCCCCTGGAGTTAGAATAGTAATTTTTACCCCTATACTATCCAACACTTACCCTACTGATGCACCCCCTGGAGTTAGAATAGTAATTTTTACCCCTATACTATCCAACACTTACCTTACTGATGCACCCCCTGGAGTTAGAATAGTAATTTTTACCCCTATACTATCCAACACTTACCCTACTGATGCACCCCCTGGAGTTAGAATAGTAATTTTTACCCCTATACTATCCAACACTTACCTTACTGATGCACCCCCTGGAGTTAGAATAGTAATTTTTACCCCTATACTATCCAACACTTACCCTACTGATGCACCCCCTGGAGTTAGAATAGTAATTTTTACCCCTATACTATCCAACACTTACCCTACTGTTGCACCCCCTGGAGTTAGAATAGTAATTTTTACCCCTATACTATCCAACACTTACCCTACTGTTGCACCCCCTGGAGTTAGAATAGTAATTTTTACCCCTATACTATCTAATACTTACCTTAAATGTAATTTAATATAATGCGTTGTAATGGTATGCGTTGTAAAGGTAGTATGCGTTGTAATGGCAATGCGTTGTAAAGGTATTTTTTTAAAATGCGTTGTAGTGTCATGTGTTGTAATGTCATGCGTTGAAATGGATTATGCGTTGTAAAAAATGCGTTGTAAGTGCATGCGTTGTAAAAGTGTGCGTTGTAACGTCATACATCCATGTCAGCTCTATAACTCTGACCAGATTATTTTTTTCTGGCTCTCTCAGGTCCTTTCTTTTCGGACACTCACAAGGCCCCTTATGTGACTTTCTAGATCCCTTCCTGACTTGTGAGGTTTCTTCCCTCCTGACTCTCATCGTGTCTGTCATGTAGCTGACTCTTGTCTGGTCATATTTTTTACTCTTTCTGGTTCCGTTCCTTTCTGACACTCACTAGTTCACAGACTTTGGCCAGGTGACTCCTCTGGCTGACTGACACCAGCCACTTTTCTATTCTCACTCTGGCCTCACCAGGTTCCTTTCTTCTTAAATCTCATCAGGTAGTTTCTCTTTTGATTTTAACTAGTCAACCTTTACCACACGCCACAGGTCACCTTCTTCTTGATTTACTCCAGATCATCTTTACGACTCAACCAGCCCCCCTGGCCATGACTCCTGTTATAGTTTCACCCACTCCTCATGATCACTGTATAGAGAAACATCCTGTAACATTCTGAGGTTTAAGACATAAAACTCTCCCTGCACATTATCAGCAGACATTTTTAACACCAAGCTCTTGAAATCTGCCTCCTCTTCACTCAACCTAGATGGGCAAATGTCTTCTTAAAAGCAGCAGCTTCAAAAAGAACTGCTGCTGTCAGGGGCCTTTCTATCGTAAGTGCAGCGAGTGCTGTGGCACCGGTCTTCGATGGTCACCACCCGTATAGCTGTCTTTTACCACACAACCGACGACATATGTCGCAGGGCTTTGTATGATAACGATGCATGTCACATACAACACAGGCTTGATGTACGTAAACGAGAATGCATTTAATATTGCGATTAATAGGCAGAGTGCCTAGAAAAGCACACAGTTTGAATGGTAATGGTACCAAACGTGCTAGATCATCGCTGCACATGCTGTAAGTAAACGACTGCAAGGCAAAGATGACCTTGCAGAGAACCATCTTGGAAGGAAGGAAGGAAGAAACAGTAGCATTAGCTTCTGTGTGCTTCTGCAAAGGAGCACTATCTGCACATTCTTGTGGCACAGCATGAGCTGGGCATGAGTGAGCCCTCCTCACACCATAAAACATCATTAATGATGAAGGTATATAAAGTCCTGGTGCAGGTGAGGTTAGAGGCACTGACCAGTTGCTGAGGGGGGATGCTGAACAACTAAGTTCTGACTTGTGCCTAACATTAAGATATAGGCATAATATGAACTCTGTAAACTAATATAGCCATATAAATAGGATATCTGACAACATTTTTGACACTTTGGGTGGGAAATAGAATAAGTTAAGGATGCTTGAGGAAATAATGGGCCCTATTTTGTAAAGAGCGCACTTTCCCTGTTTGCGTCCGGCGCACCTTAAAACAGGTGCGCCGGGCACAAACAAGGAAAGTGCGCCCTATTACATAGAATATGCTGCACCCTGGGCAACCACAACCTCGTGCTGCCCTGGGGGCAGCGCATTCAAGTGAAATACGAAGCGGCTTTAAAGCAGTCGCTCCATGTTTCACAATGCAAGCGGCAACCCGTCTGCACTTTTAAAAGGGATTGGAAATCCCCTTGCAGACGGGTGCAGTCAGTGTCCAGAGGGCTACAATCAGGGGGCACCCTGACAGTGCACCACCTGCGATGTGGCGCACTGTCAGTGTGCCTCCTGAGAGCTTCTTTTCCTCTGCGTCCACGTCTGTAATATGGCACCAGCGTAGAGGCAAAGGGATTCCCTCATTTGCGTGGGACCACACAACCAGGCAAATGAGGGAACACCCTCTTGAGAAAGCGCTGGCCTGTATGTGCGCCAGCACTTTCAGTATCGCAGAAGTGTCTGCGGCCCCTTCTGTATTACCAAAGTGCCCTGGGGGGGGCGCAAACACCCGTTGCGCCCTCGTGGCACCTTCTGTAATACGGCCCATATTAGCACCTATCTAGTATTTGCCCTAATTTGCATACGTTTCTTTATCACAATTATGCCTATTCCGATACACATGATTTGAATTTAAATACCGCACAATAAATAATAATATGACTGTGAAATACCCACACAGTATGTGCATACACCGTTTTGAGGATACAAGGGTGGGGCTCCATTTTCCCATCACCAGTAGACATAAGATTCTCTAA
This sequence comes from Triturus cristatus, assembly GCF_964204655.1. Taxonomy (NCBI): domain Eukaryota; kingdom Metazoa; phylum Chordata; class Amphibia; order Caudata; family Salamandridae; genus Triturus; species Triturus cristatus. The sequence continues at coordinate 114,566,576 of NC_140595.1, forward strand.
AAGGTTTGTCTGACTCTTAACACTCCCTGGTGCCGATCACGATCCGGTAAAAAATGTCCCCGTACGACTCGTATCGGGTCTTTTTACCGTACGAATCGTACAAGTGCCGTACGAACTGGCAATCACGATTCGCATGGTAAAAAGTCCATACGAACCGCACTGGGAATATTTCCCCACACGTCCTCGGGTCGGAAAATGTGTCCGACACGTCCTCGTACGATTCACCGTACAAACGTGAAAGGTGAACTCCGACCGGGGAATCACGATCCATCCCGGGCGTCCGAATGTACAACCGTATGGTGAAAAGACCGTCCGCACCGAACTCCCATAACAACCATGGAGACGTCCAAACAGGTGCCCGGTACGTGCCGTACCCCCCCCCAGCCCCCGTAGGTACGCGCCGACCCCCCCCAGCCCCCGTAGGTACGCGCCGACCCCCCCCCCAGCCCCCGTAGGTACGCGCCGACCCCCCCCCCCCAGCCCCCGTAGGTACGCGCCGACCCCCCCCCAGCCCCCGTAGGTACGCGCCGACCCCCCCCAGCCCCCGTAGGTACGTGCCAACCCCCCCTGTGTGTGCACCCGTGTACGGTGCGTACCCCCCCGTGTACGCTCGAGTCGTACCCCCACCCGTGTATGTACGGTGCGTACCCCCCCGTGTACGCTCGAGTCGTACCCCCCCGTGTACGCTCGAGTCGTACCCCCCCCGTGTATGTACGGTGCGTACCCCCAGCGCGTAGCGCTGGGGGTACGCACCGTACATACACGGGTGGGGGTATGACTCGAACGTACACGGGGGGGTCCGACTCGAGCGTACACGGGGGGGTACGCACCGTACATACACGGGTGGGGGTACGACTCGAGCGTACACGGGGGGGTACGCACCGTACATACACGGGGGGGTACGACTCGAGCGTACACGGGGGGGTTTGACTCGAGCGTACACGGGGGGGTACGCACCGTACATACACGGGTGGGGGTACGACTCGAGCGTACACGGGGGGGTACGCACCGTACATACACGGGGGGTACGACTCGAGCGTACACGGGGGGGTTTGACTCGAGCGTACACGGGGGGTACGCACCGTACATACACGGGGGGGGTACGACTCGAGCGTACACGGGGGGTTCGACTCGAGCGTACACGGGGGGGTACGCACCGTACATACACGGGGGGGTACGACTCGAGCGTACACGGGGGGGTTTGACTCGAGCGTACACGGGGGGTTCGACTCGAGCATACACGGGGGGTTCGACTCGAGCGTACACGGGGGGTACGACTCGAGCGTACACAGGGGGGTTCGACTCGAGCGTACACAGGGGGTTCGACTCGAGCGTACACGGGGGGGTACGACTCGAGCGTACACGGGGGGTTCGACTCGAACGTACACGGGGGGTATGCACCGTACACGGGTGTACACACAGGGGGGGTCGGCACGTACCTACGGGGGCTGGGGGGGGGTCGGCGCGTACTGGGCCACCTACTCTGGTCGATTCGCGCCGTACTTCGCTTTTGCGGCACTTTTTGGGTGCCGTGAAAATATTGCCGTCCGGACTGCTGTCGGTTCGAATCGTAATTCCTGGTTCGTGAAACGCTGCCTGAAAGCGTCCCGACGTCACGTCGCAGCATTCCCGGATCACATTCGTATGTATATTTTCGTCGGTCGGTGTTTTTTACGATTCGTACGGAAATGGTGTTTCCGTGCGAATCGTAATTCCATGTTTGTAAAGTTTTACAACCGGGTACGAGTCGGACGGGGAATTCGCTCCGACCGACGGTTCGTACGCGGTTTTTAACGGATCGTAATCGGCACCCCTGTCTACAAGAGCATAATTTGCTAGAAGAATGAAAGACACCTGCCAGTTCTCATTTTCTCCGAAAGGGGTGCATTACCTTCTCCTGCTTAGGGGATCTACCGGGTGTGACCCCAATAATATTGTGATAAACACAGGCACGGCCCTTGCAGTTAAGAGTGGTAGGCTGGGGGGGGGGGGGGGCGAGTTGATAGATGATGACAGGGGAAACTTGAATTTTAAAAAATGAAAATCAATTACCTTGCGCTCACCGAATCGGTGATGCCGCGAGTGCAAAGGAAGTGGTTTTCATTTTGTTAAATTTAAGTTTCCCTCCCACCCTGTCCCACTGCTCTTACCTGCAGGGGACACGCCTGGATAAACACAACGCCCAGACAGTGATAACATTTAACTTTCTAACAGTGCAGTTCTTGGGGCCTTGTTATGTCATCGACTGCTATACCTCAACTCCGACCTGTCAGGAATACCTCCTTTTAAGGTCGAGCCTAGCACAGCGCGCATGCGCTGCTCTAGGAAATCGGCCTTTTGGAATCACTTCAGCGTTTGTAGAAGCTCGTGCATGTGGTGCTCACACGCTATTGGCCTTTGCGTCTGGCTTTAGCACGCAATTGGCCAAAGGCGTGTGGATGTCCCAGCTTTTTGGGAAATGTTTACTCCCAGAGCGCTTTGCTCTCGGGAGCCAGCAGCGGTGTGCAGGGGCCATCTGTTTTGGCTCAGGTTTCCTTGACGCTTTTATTAGAAGGCGCGCTCCCACATTTCTGTATGCATCGACTCTCGCTCAGCAGATGGCTTAAGTTTTTGAACACACACCACATTTCTTTTTTTCCTGCTTGTTTTAAGAAGGCCCTGGATGTAGTGTAAATTGGATGTACTCGAACTTCTCGTATAGATGTACTCTGACATCGGGCAGTAATCGAACTTCGAGTAAAGTCCCAATAGACCCATCAACCTAAAAAAACAGCTGGACACGCTGTGCACTACACTTAAGTACTCTCTGAACTTTAGTAACAAATCAGTACTACTAGCAATAGGAAGAAAATAAAAGACTTGCGCTGCCTATTACCCTAACTGCCAAACTTTGGATGTTTACAAATGGACTGATATCCTTTATACCCTTTTACAAAGAGACGTGTTTGTGTAGAATTTACTCATAGGATGCTGGAACTGTTCCACTTAAGCGCTGATCAAACCACCACTGAGCCAAGAGTCCGGCAGTCCTCCCCCTTGAAACCGTGAGATCAAAGCGGCCGCATCACGCCTTCCTCCTCACCATGGAATTAGCAGCTTTGAAGATGCCTGCTGCCCCCCCTCTTTCCACCCACAGAGGCGTGTCTGCCCCGCCCGCAGCCCTGACAGTCACATGGGCCACAGTCACATGCTGCCAAACAGAGAGAGGAGAGGGAGTTGTAATGTTAACTCACGTCTACATGTAATGGTCAAGCGCAGGAAAAGAAAGGTATGTATACTGAATTGCAATTCCATTTATGTAACGCTTCTGACTCCTTTTATGCAACTGGTTCTTTCCTTTAAAAGCACGCGTTCTAGATCTGCGTGCAAGTCTAGAATTACTGTTTTGTCAAAGATTGGTCACAATGTATTGGGGCAAACTGCTTTGACTCCGTCTTTAATCTTTTTCTACAGCACGTGGTATTAGATGCGGTATTGCTGAAATATTTGTATAGCCATTTGTATTAGTGCTGGATGTGTTTTCAATCACATGTATATATAGGGCATTATTGCTGAGAAAACATGGATTTTTCTTTTTCTTTTCTTACCCCGTATTTGCAAGTATGTGGATTGTAGGTCACCACCATTCAGAGGAGCAGCATTGCCAACAATTGCTTAAGTGTCTTTATATAATAGTATATTTGTGTTATGTGCTATATAATCATTGCATGGCTACACACTTATAAGGTCCAGAAGGCGAGACCTATTGGATGTGCCAATGCTTGTCCTTATAGGGATTTTTCCACAGCAAACGTGTCGAGCTCCCGCTCCACCAATGCTGGCTGATAGGCTTTCTACTCACACCCTCTCAGTGCCTTCCAATCAGGTGCTTTCTTTGTGCCAAAGGTGAGGGACAGAGGGTTGTTTGAGGATTCCTACCCAGTACCCTTGTCTCCGTAGGCCGACATGATCGACTCTAGCACACTGTGCTGGTGGCGTATATCCCAGCTGCCTCTGCGCCACTGTGTCGAGTGAGATGACACGTCAATTTGTCACTTAAATTCAACAATCCAAATTGCAAGGAGACAAATCTCCTGCCACATATTAAAAAGGCGACAGCCATTCCAGAAAGAAGACAGAAATACTGATTGCCTATTTATCGCCATTGACTGACGAGGCTCTCGTCTATGGCAAGCGGACTTCCCAGTAGACTAAACCGTACATGGCTTTAACCCTGGCCCGCGACTCTGATCTGGAATAATTTATCTGTATTGCACCTGCTAACACAGAAATCGCCGGTCCTGCCAGTCTGATCATCGATTTGCAGGTGGAGATTTTAAGACCCATCCAGTGCTTTAAATGGGCCGGTAGTGTCCGGCACTGATTACTGGCACTTTTTTATTTTGAAAGGGAGAGTACTGGTACTTCTCAAGAGAAATGTAATACTTTTTTTTTCAAAGATCTTTTTATTCAACATGTCAATCAAATAGCACATGGTACATAGGAGAGTACGCAAGACCTCATAGATATACCCACAGCTAGTATGAGTCCAGTTCCTCTTATTGAGAAGTCCCATCGCCTCCCTCCCACGTTACAAATCATGTCTGTTTTATTGAGTCAAACATTAGGGTCTTTCCCCCAAATTATAACATTAAACAAACACCCCCTAGTCCTCCCCTACCCTGGTGGTGGTGGTACCTCTGAAACCACTTGTCGGACCTATGGACGTGCCTCAAGAGAAAGGGAATGTTAGCTTATCGTCTGTTACCCTTTGAGACACTTCTATTCCGCACGACGCTGTACAAGACTACCCTTGAAGCAAGTTCAAAACTGGAATAGAGGCAGGGCTCGAGAAACTTAATACTTTTGATTGGAGAGTTCTGGCACTTCTCAGAAACAAGCAGGATCTCTGGTACAGAGGACCTGCACTTCTATTTTTCCATTACAAGCACTGGACCTATCCAAAGGATCCATACTGCTTCAGGTCAAGACCCCTGAACCATCCAGTCCTGGCAATTTCTCTGCCTGTTGTGAAACCTTATATTCTGTTCAGGGCCTGGTTTAGAGATCTGCAGTAATATAAAAACTGATGATTTTGTCAGGATGTGGTAAATTTGCCAATCAATAGCAGTACTGTTGGTGGATTGAAAACTGCCATGTAGTAATGTGGCAGCAGCAATTTTACCAGCAGAAATCCCGCAAACTGAACTTTTGCTAAATCTGATGGGAATCGGAGGCATTTATATTACCACTGTCCCCTAAATCAAGCTCATAACTAGTCTCTGCTCTTACCCGATTACTACTCTGCCTTTCCCAGATCTTTTTATCTTCTCTAAATGACTCTATACCCACCATTCTTGCTAGGAAGCAGCCACCCTTATGTACAAGTTGTTGCTCCTACGTATATGAATGCCTAATGTTTCTCAGAAGAATAACAAATTGAGATACTAAGAAGCGGGCAAATGAGAGTGACAGGAAAGTCAACCAATGGGTAGGCTCCAAGCCCCTCGACATACTTTGTAAGCCGCAATATGCCTTGCAACAGATAGCACGTGAACTGTCTAGAAGGCTTGAACTAAAACCTCGGAGGAGGTGAACCAAGTGGGTCGGGACCTGACCACATTACCTCCTTGGCCATGAAAGTGCTTCTAAGGGGTTTGAAAAGACATTGAGGGGGGGAGGGGCTTAATGCAGTACTCTGCTATTGAGCCACCCTTACCCCCCTAAAAAACACAAACTGAGGCTTCAAAACTGCTGCTGATGTCCTGGGGAGGTTGAAAACCCCCGATGGCCATCAGCTGTGCTCAGCCTCCACACAATGTTAATTGGAAAACTCTCTGTAGGGGTTTTCAACTCACATTGTCTGGCACCGTGTGATATCAGCTCCTCACCGGATGACTGTGTGAAAGGAACCGATATTGTGTGACACCTGACGGTGCTGTGTGAGTTGGCAGGTCTGTATATATGTGTGTGTCTAATGAAAAAGCGCACAGCTTAACTCTGCCATGGCTGTGTTATGGATCAGGAAGCTTACATTACTGCCATGTATGGAGCAGCTTTTCTGAATTTTGATGGACACCTAGGCAACTACTGCCCCAACTACTTGTGCTGAAAGAAGCATTTGTCTTTGTATGTGCAGTTCCCCCTCATGGGTTCTGTCCAAATGGGAAAACCTGGGTAAACAAGTGATTCCAGTTCTTTCGGAGGCCGAACGTCTCTCTCCTTTCTGCATGAAACGTGCAACTTATGCACTATGATGGCACAACAACACCTGCCCCAGTGCAAGTTGCATGCGTCAAAACGCGGCAGCTATCTCGTGGCAGCACGAGAGCTTCCTGCATCCACGCGCCAACCCCGAGGAAGCCTGTCCCTGCAGCTTATGCCTAGGCTGTTATTTTCAGACAGACCAGGGAATAATGAGACATGCTTTAACCGCAGGAAGTAAAGGACAGGAACAGTAGCGGCTGCTACCGGATACGGGTGGTGGGTGGGGGCATGGGGGGACGGAGTTAGGGGTGGTAAATAATAAAATAAAAATAGAACTTACCTTTTTACTGCCGGCCGCCACCTCTTCTTTCTCCATCCTCCTGACAGGAAGCACACAGCCTCTCAGAATCCCCTGACCAATCACAACGCTGCCTTACCGTGGTTCGGCGCTCAGACAGGGGCTGGCAGGCTGTGCATGTTCTAAACCCAGGCTGTAATGCAGCCTGCATGGAGATCATGCACAGTGCGCATGACACTTTGGCTGGTCCGAGACGGCCGGCCAAAGCGTCATGGGTACTTTAGGTGCTGCCACCACTCCTCCCTCTGTGACGCGGGGAGCCCAGCTTGCACACGTGGCTTCGGCTGCAAGCTGAATACAGGAAACAAAATGATAATAACTACCATTATTATAATTTTATTTTTTCTATTCAGATTGTAACTGAAGCTGGGTGGGCGATTCACCTCCACCTTAGCAGAGGAGCAGCCACTGGACAGGATGTGGAACTCTGTTTCTTGTGCGTATCCATGTCTTCTGATCTGTATGACCCATACAGAAGGTTATCCTGCCCTGTGGTGTCCCTTTTCTCTGTGTGCAATGGAAACTTATGCTGCCGCTGACCATGTTGTATGGTTGTCGTGCGACATGGCACATCCTACCCAAAACCCTATGACCATTATCAGTCATTGGTCAGTGACCCACAGTCGTGAATTGCAAGAGCCTTCCCTCCTCTTACATCTGCACGCTCTGCAGCCAGGATAAAGATGGCCACGGGGGCCACGCTACATCAGCTGCGCTCAGAAAGCCAAGTAACCTCAGCAGTATCTTTTATGGGGCCCAAATGAAAAATAATGCCCTCTGTCACACTGACACAAGTGTATTCAGTCAGACTAAAAAAAGGCAAAGTATCCTCAAAGTTAGAAGGCCAAGGGGCAGATTTACAAATACTGACGCATCTCTGCATATTAGCAGAGGTGCGTCAGTGCAATTGGGTCACGCGAAAAAACCTTGCGCCACCATGGATGCGTTGCATTTACAATGCGGCACAACGTGGCGCAAGGATTGACAGATGCATGACGCATCTGTTGGCTTAAAGGCAACGCATTGCTGGAGTCATGTCGCAAGCACGAAGCAACTCCAGCAATGCTCAGGAAGGCCTATACTTATTGTGCTGCATCACTCCTTATGCCAAGCAGGCGTAAGGTTTTGACGCAGTAGCGTCGTAGAAGTGAGGCCGTGAAATCTTGTAGATTTCACTGCGTCACTTTTACGAGGCTTTCTTGCGTCGGAACGCCCACCCTGCATACATTATACCTGACGCAGGTATAATGTGGCACAGGGCTTTACAACGTGACGCATCTCCCTAGAGGCATCACGATATAAATGTGTCACAACGTGGCGCATTGTTTACAAAAGTGACGTAACGGCGACGTAAAAGTGTCCCAAGATGCTTGTAAATCTGCCCCAAGTGTCTTCATTTGGACTCAACTAGCCAAAGCACGTAATCCAGACTCCCTCACCCTGTCGAGGTCTCTTGGGGAGGCAGTCTTTCACTGTGTATGGAAAAGGAAAGCTACAAGTACCAGAAAACACGCATTGGTAAAGCCAATAGGTCTTTTATTGGCCCCAAGCCTTTTGGTTTTGTCTGTTTTTTTTGGCAAAGCTTTCTCATAGGGGCAGCTACTGGGTCCTCATCAATCTAAAACAAACATTGGCTTAAAGCCAAAATACTTTTGGTGCAAAAAGCACGTATTTCCATAGTAGTCCCTAGCACTCAAGGGAACCACTGTGTGTGGACGTGCTCCTCGTAAAAGAGCAAAATGCTGTCCGTCAAAAGTGAGGTTAGTCAAATGCTCAAGTGGGCTGACCCATTACAATGTATACTGTATTGGGAGGGGGGGAAATGTGAATGGCACAGTAACTGATGAAAGGATGAAGAAATGTGGCTGAAAGCCCATACTCCGCGGTATACTTATAAATCCAATTACATCAAAATGTCAGCTTGTGACAGACCTAAAAACAGGACTGGCTGCATAAACTGATATTGGACAACATAATTCCTCTGATTGTGGCTACTCCATTTTAATGACATCAGTAGCCATCTCACAGGCTTGTAGGGAGGGTTTGCAAGTGCAGGCCGGGCAGGACGCAGGGCCTCCGGGGGTGAGGACCCAACAAGGCGGAAGTCTACAAGAACAAGGGTCGGCTTGTAAGGTTTTAACAATTCGCTTTTGATGCCTGCTGCTGGGGCTTCAGTCTCTGTGCCTTGAAGATGTGAGGGATTTTTTTGACTGAGGCCTGCGGAAAATGGTGTTTGTGACAGAGGAAGGGAAGGGAAGCCCCTCCGGCTTCCTCCTCATCCATAGCTCCAAGCAGCTGCATCCGACCGGCGCAGAGCAGGACACTGGCCCTTCTGGGAAGGGAGGAAGAGGCCAGGACAGGGAGCTGGGGTGGGACAGCCAGCAGAAGCGGATTGTGGCCAAGTACAGAGCCACATCTGCCTGCCCTGATATTAACGCTAACTGCTCATGCGCAGCACGCCAGTAACAACTGGCTTGGCATAGTTAATATTCCTTGTTTAGGAATTTAGCCTCCCTGTTTTCCATTTTTACAAATTCCTGGGTTTATTTAAAAAAAAATTAAAAAAAAACGAAAATAGAGTTCTGTTGGTTTCAGGCAAGTGTATTATGCAAATGCACATGGCAAATTAGCGCACCAAAACCTTACAGATTTCAAGGTGTGACTGGACTTTTATCATTCACATAAATAAATGTAGAACTAAACTCGATGCATCTTTTTCCAAGCACAAAAGAATACATCTGAGTATATACCAATAAGATGAGAAACAATAAATGTGGCGATATACAGATAGAAATGTAATGAAATACGATGAAACCATAAGTACCTTTATGGCGTGGCATCAGAGTGCCTAGAGATGAAGGTTGTGGGGCACCAGCCTTGAACCTGTGTTCAGCAGACCTCTGTCTTCTAATGCTCCCGCCAAAGTGTAAGCCACATGGTGAGTGGTGGGTTTGGGTTTTCGGACTGTTGGCTTCATTTAGAGTTTGGGGCATGGCACTCCCCCAAAACGCGGTGGACGCCCCATCTGCAGCATTCAGAGTGTTACTAATACTGACTATACTGCCCTTGAAATATGGCGGGCGGAACATCTACCACGTTTGTGATGGAGTAAACCATCTGCGGAAACAGCCTTTATGAGGTTTTTACCACATTGTACCTTTACCATGTATTTTTTACCACGCATGTTTTTAGAACACATATGCTTTTACAATGTATGCTTTTACCATGTATTTAAGGTAAGTTCAGGGGTGTGGTAGGTCTCCCCCACAAATACATTGTTTATATATATATATAAATATATATATATAAACAGTGGGTGGTACAGGCATAGGTTGTAAAAGAACATGCAATCTAAAAAAATGTGGGGTAATAAAAGTGTGGTAAAGGCACGCAGATTATTTTCCTGCGTTGTTCCCTCATACATCCATCTGCCACAGACACAGATCTCTGCTGAAGCAACACACCATTGTGGCCTGAGCCCCCATGTTTATCTAAAATTTTCCAAATCGTGTACAGTTAAGGCTTTACCAACAATAAATATTACTGCCTCAAATCAAAAGATGACATTTTTCCTGTAGTTAACACAAAAAAAATATTGGACAGAAGATGATATAGTTGAATGGCGTGTGAAGATATGGGCAGGGTCTCGGACCGGCAACTGTCGGCGTTGCACAGCCGGTCACATATAAGGAAAGTTTGACTTTGAAGGGTGAGTGGGACTGAGGGAGAGTAAATCACATATCCGAGTCACCAGCCACTCTAGCCATTCCATTTCCCCACAGGCCCGTCCATCTGTGATGCAGGTCATTATCCTGCCTTTCTTCAATGTCTCCATTTGACTCCACCTCTGCTCCCCATAGATACTTCCGCATACTCCAGCCCTTGCAGAACACTGCAGCCCCTCTCTCATACGTCCCCCACTTCCCAACCAGCATCGCACAGTCTAAAATATTCTCTGTTTAGTCCATACAGTGGTGACTGGACCAGTCAGGTCTGTTTTTAACATAATACCTCAAAACAACAACCTATAAATTCTATGGGATAAGAACATCCTTGAAGGCAGGGAACCTGACTGCAAGTGGCCATTACATTGTTTGTGTAGGAATCACAATTAAAAGTGGTACAACGTTTACTGAACCCAGTAATTGCCCGGTGCGATAAAGGTGGCATCCTTCGGTAAATGTTGGCAGGTCAAACCTGCTGCGCTTTAACAAGGGGAAGAGGCTAGGTAACCAGGATATGTGATGTTTGGTGCAGTAAGCACAGAAATCTGCAAGTTATTCACAAAAAACCTCAGAATATGGATTAATTAATGCATCTGATCAATTCCAAACACCTCAGTGTTGAATTTGTAGCAGGTACGCTAATGCACAAGGTAAATACCATTACCCCAGAGTGAGATCTTTGCTACCATTGTTAAATACCTCCTATTTATAGTTTTAAAGTTGAAAATAAGACTTAACATGTAGAAACAGTATTTAACATACCAATTTTCAGATGTACTGCCTTTTTTTAATGGACCTCTTCCCCTACCCCTTGATGAGTTTCAGGAGGTTAGCATACCTGCCAACTTGAAGAACAATCTCACTGTGTGAGGAGGGGGCTGGGCCTCATGCCGAGAAGTACCTATGAGGCACTTTAGAACCCCACCTTACCCCCAAGCCCCCTCCTCCTAAAACACAAAAAGCTTGCTGAGGCTGGTGCTGATGTCCTGGGGTGTTAAACATCTCTCTCTTAATGGATGTCAGTAATTCAAAGCCTCGAAAAACGAGCTGGACAACCACTATTTACACCGTGTGATTTCGTCACTGGGAGACCGTGTAAAGGAAGCCGATATCGTGTGCCACACAGTGGGACTGTGTGAGTTGGCAGGCATGGGTTTGACCTGACAGAATCTATCCGGAGGGAGCTGCAATGGTGCGATAATAATCATACAACTCTTTTTTTCTGTACCCTGTGCAAACTCCCCGTTTGCACAGGAGTCGGAATTGAGAAACAACCATTACAACGCAGTAATTACAACGCAGCTGCCTTTACATCGCATGCCATTACAACACATGTCACTACAACGCATGCCATTACGACGAATACCATTACAACGCATGCCATTACAATGCATTATAAGGTAAATAATGTGGATTTTTTAGTTTTAGGGTGGGTATGGGTTTTGGGGTACATGGGGTTAGTATTTTTACCCCTACAATATCTAACACTTACCCTACTGGTGCACTCACTGGAGTGGGAATAGTAATTTTAACCCCTACACTATCCACCACTTACCCTACTGTTGCACTGACTGGAGTGGGAATAGTAATTTTTACCCCTACACTATCCAACACTTACCCTACTCTTGCCCTAAAAGTATTATGCGTTGTAATGTTACGCGATGTAATGGAATGTGTTGTAAATGTAGTTTCTAAAAATGCGTTCTGGTGGCATGTGTTGTAAAATCATGCGTTGTAATGGATGCTGCACTGTAAAAACCACGTTGTAAAGGCATGCGCTGTAATTGTTTGCGTTGTAACGTCATATATTCGTCTGAATTTAGCAGGTTTGTGAGCCCTAAATGGGTAGTTCAGTTCCTGGGGTGGAAGAGGTCTGTGTATGAAAACAGTCCGGCAGACAACGGAAAGGGATCTGAATTTATTGAAGAAACAAACATCTAGAAATATCAGGAGGATGCTGAAATCCTGTCTAACTCAGACAGTGTTTGCTTAGGGACTTCCGTTCTCCGATGCACACCATGATTGACTTAAAGGATTCAGACGCTTACAGACTTTCTCACCCTGGTAATCAGTGTTAGATAAGGAACCAATTACTCACCGCCCGTTATTTGGGATTAGCGCGAGACTGAGGATACATCAATGCAACCTGTCATGTCTTCTCCTGGAACATAAGTGCCAGAGAGGACACAACACCTGCGATATTACCCAGTGATTCAGCACAGACTGCAAACAGCAGGCCGGCAAATTAGCCGCTTAATGGAGCCAGGTTGCACACACATGTCTCGCGGGGACTCCTGGCCATCCCCAGCAAACATAGCTAATTGCTGGGCCCGAGAAATCATCAGCAGCTGCAGTGCCCGCCATGAACAAGCTGCCTTCATTGTCAGTCTTGGAAGCTCCTCCGAGAGAGAAAAAACACACATACAGAAGAAAATGCAAGACACCAATGAGGCCCCAGAGAGAAGCATACAGAGAAGGGACACTAGGTGGTCAATTAAACCCAAACTGAAAATCCAAACCAAGAAATTAATTTTACTCAAAGGGAATAAAGCACAAACAGAAGAATGGGCTTCCATTAATATGTCTTCAAGGAAGGAATCTACAAACAGAAGCAAGTGTCACCATTCACAGGCACTCCAGGAGAGAAACCACAAACAGAAGCAAGTGTCACCATTAGCAGGCCCTCCAGTAGAGGAACCACAAACAGAAGCACGGTTCACCATTAATATGTCTTCGAGGAAGGAAACCACAACCAGAAGCAAGTGCCACCATTAACAGGCCCCAATGATCGCTTCGGCCTCAATGGTACTGCCCACAAATGGTTGGTCTCTTATCTCCAACACCGAACACAGCAAATAAAAATTCATGACTGCTTATCTAACCCCACTCCGGACTCCCTAGGAGTCCCCCAGGGATCTATTCTCTCTCCCTCTATTTTTAACCTCATTATGGAACCCCTGACTCTCTTTCTTAATCAAGCTGGAATCAACTACCACCTCTATGTCAATGATACCCAACTCTACTATAAGATCAAAACCAATGCGGACATCGTACACCTTAACAACACCCTCATTAACATTCAATCCTGGTTCCAATTAAATCATCTCAAACTCAACCCTAAAAAAACTGAAATCATTCTCTTCTCCCCTCAAAACAGCCCCCTCCCCATTCAAACCTGGAACTCCAACCTTAATGCCCTCAACTGTTCACTCTCCTTGTCCAACTCAGTTAAATCTCTTGGTATCTCCATCGACAATAGCCTAACGCTCAATGTACACATCAAAAATTCGGCCAAAGGAGCCCTCTTCACTCTCCGTCATCTCAAGAAAATTAAGCCCTTTATTCCAACTGATGACTTTAAAGTACTAGTCCAATCACTGGTCCTTTCGCGAATCGATTACGACAACGCCATCCTCACAAGAATCCCCAAGGTTCACCTAGCTCCACTCAAATCTGTGCTCAACCTTGCAGCCAGACTCATCACCGACTGCAAAAGCTTTGACCACATCTCCCCAGCCCTCAAAACCCTTAAATGGCTCCCCATTGAGGGAAGAACGGCCTACAAAACTGCTTGATTACACATAAAGTCCTCCTTCAAAACTCACCGCCATACCTCGCCAATAATCTCTGCATAGCTGGCAGCACACGACCTATGAGAAGCACCAACGCTCTACTCCTAGTTCCACCACTGCTAAAAAAGAAATCCACAGAATCCCGTTCCTTCTCCGGAAATGCCCCAAACATCTGGAATGCCCTCCCCAAAGACATGTGATGCAACCCTTGCTACATCAGTTTAAAAAAAGACCTCAAAATACACCTCAATAAATACTGGGGGCCTTAACCAGCACCCTGTATTCAGCCTCTCCCCTTCCACTTTTCTGGTCCAGGCCTAACCCCCTACCTTCCTATTGTCTCCCTCCTTCCAACTTCCCTCCCCCTAAATCCCACTGGCTCTACGTTCTCCCTTCCTCACGGCTCTCATCTGCTCCCTCTCTGAGTCCTTCCCATCCCCCCTCTCCTAACAAATTTCACCCTCCCCCATCTGCCTCCCACCCCCTTCTACACGTCTAACTTCCTTCTACGTGCTACCCTCATGTCCATCACCATCCTATACCATTATACAAAACCTAGTCTCTCATCTCCATGCTATACATGTTTATAGCTCTTGCTCTATCTATCTGTTTATTATTATTATTATATTATTATTATTATTTTATGCACTTGTACTGCGCAACAGCTACCCAAAAAGGGTTTCCCGGCGCATATTCGATATGTGTAAATTTATATTGTTTCTCTTTTGTTAACTCGTTTGTATTCCAAGCTGTCAAATTATTGTTTTACACCGTTACCATCTTCATTCTCATGTAAAGCACTCTGATACCTCTGGGTCTAGCCAGCGCTATATAAAACCTTAAATAAATAAATAAATAATGACAAAAACCAGAAAAAGAAGCAAGTTTCACAATTAACAGGCCTCAAGGAGAAAAACCACAAACAAAAGCAAGGGTCACCATTAACCCTTTCGCTGCGGCGGGAATTCCGCCGCAGCGCTGGGGGGGGGGTTTGGGGGCAGCGCGGTGGCGCGGTGCTCATGACGGAGCCACTCCGTCATGAGCCACGGTTGAGCTGTGCTCATGACGGAGTGGTTCCGTCATGACTCCGCCCACGGCGCTAATCGCCCGCACAGGCGGGGAATTAGCGCCGCGTGGGCGGCGCGGCCGCCAATGGCCACAGCATGACGGTACCACTCCGTCATGAGCACACGGCGACCGTGGCTCATGACGGAGTGGTTCCGTCATGAGTGGGGAAGGGGTTAACAGGCTCTCCAGGAGAGAAACAACAAACAGAAGCAAGGGTCACCATTAACAGGCCCTTGAGGAGAGAAGCCACCAACAGAAGCAAGTGTCACCATTCACGGGCCCTCCAGGAGAGGAACCTCAAACAGAAGCACGGGTCACCATTAATATGTCTTTGAGGAAGGAAATAACATACAGAAGCAAGTGCCAGCATTAACAAGCCCAAATGAGAAAAAACACAAAAAAGTGGCAAGTTGCAGAATTAACAGGCCTCAAGGGGAGACATCACGAACAAAAGCAAGGGTCGCCATTAACAGGCCCTCAAGGAGAGAAACAACAAACAGAAGCAAGGGTTACCATTAACAGGCCCTCGAGGAGAGAAACCACAGACAGAAGCAAGTGTCACCATTCACAGGCCCTCCAGGAGAAGAACCACAAACAGAAGCACAGTCACCATTAACAGGCCCTCCAGGGGAGAAACCACAAACAGAAGCAAGGGTCTCATTAACAGGCCTCCAGGAGAGGAACCACAAACATAAGCAAAGGTCACCATTAATATGTCGTCAAAGAAGGAAACCACAAACAGAAGAAAGTGCCACTATGAACAGGCCTCAAAGAGAAAAATCACAAACAGAAGCAAGTTTCACCATTAACAGGCCTCAAGGAGAGAAACCACAAACAGAAGCATGGGTCACCATTAACAGGCCCTCCAGAAGAGAAGCATCAAACAGAAGCAAGGGTCACCATTAACAGGCCCTCGAGGAGAGAAACCACAGAAAGAAGCAAGGGTCACCATTAACAGGCCCTCCAGGTGAGAAACCACACACAGAAGCAATGGTTACCATTACCAGGCCCTCCAGGAGAGAAACCACAAACAAAAGCAAGGGTCACCATTAACAGGCCCTCAAGAAGAGAATCCACGAACAAAAGCAAGTGTCACCATTACCAGGCCCTCAAGGAGAGAAACCACAAACAGAAGCTAGTTTCACTATTAACAGGGCTCAAGGACAGAAACCACAAACAGAAGCAAGGGTCACCATTAACAGGCCCTCCAGTAGAGAAACCACAAACAGAGGCAAGGGTCGCCGTTAACAGGTCCTCAAGGAGAGAAACCACAAACAGAAGCAAGTTTCACTATTAACAGGCCTCAGGGAAAGAAACCACAAGCAAAAGCAAGGGTAGCCATTAACATGCCTCCAGGAGAGAAACCACAAACAGAAGCAAGGTTCATCATTAACAGGCCTTCAAGAAGAGAAACCACAAACAGAAGCAAGGGTTGCCATTAACAGGCCCTCAAGGAGAGAAACCACAAACAGAAGCAACTTTCACCATTAACAGGCCTCAAGTAGAGAAACCAAAAACAGAAGCAAGGGTCACCATCAGCAGGCGTTCAAGAAGAGAAACCACAAACAGAAGCAAGGGTCACCATTAAAAGCCCTCCGGGAGAGAAACCACAAACAGAAGAAACGGTCACCATTAACAGGCCCTCGAGGAGAGAAACCACAAACAGACGCAAGGGTCACCATTAAAAGCCCTCCGGGAGAGGAACGACAAACAGAAGAAAGGGTCACCATTAACAGGCCCTCGAGGAGAGAAACCACAAACAGAAGCAAGGGTCACCAGCAACAAGCCCCCCCGAGAGAAACCATAAACAGAAGCAAGGGTCACCATTAATATGTCTTCAAGGAAGGAAACCACAAACAGAAGCAAGTGCCACTATTAACAGGCCTCAAGGAGAGAAACCACAAACAGAAGCATGGGTCACCATTAACAGGCCCTCCAGAAGAGAAGCATCAAACAGAAGCAAGGGTCGCCATTAACAGGCCCTCGAGGAGAGAAACCACAGAAAGAAGCAAGGGTCGCCATTAACAGGCCCTCCAGGGGAGAAACCACAAACAGAAGCAAGGGTCACTTTAACCCCTTCCCCACTCATGACGGAACCACTCCGTCATGAGCCACGGGTGCGCTGTGCTCATGACAGAGTGGTTCCGTCATGCTGTGGCCGTTGGCAGCCGCTCCGCCCACGCGGCGCTAATTCCCCGCCTGTGCGGGCGATTAGCGCAGTGGGCGGAGTCGTGACGGAACCACTCCTTCATGAGCACAGCTCACCCTTGACTCATGACGGAGTGGTTCCGTCACGAGCACGGCGGCACCGCAACTGCCCCCAAACCCCCCCAACGCCGCGGCGGAATTCCTGCCGCGGCGAAGGGGTTAACAGGCCCTCCAGGAGAGAAACCTCAAACAGAAGCAATGGTCACCAGCAACAAGCCCCCCCGAGAGAAACCATAAACAGAAGCAAGGGTCACCATTAATATGTCTTCAAGGAAGGAAACCACAAACAGAAGCAAGTGCCACTATTAACAGGCCTCAAGGAGAGAAACCACAAACAGAAGCATGGGTCACCATTAACAGGCCCTCCAGAAGAGAAGCATCAAACAGAAGCAAGGGTCGCCATTAACAGGCCCTCGAGGAGAGAAACCACAGAAAGAAGCAAGGGTCGCCATTAACAGGCCCTCCAGGGGAGAAACCACAAACAGAAGCAAGGGTCACTTTAACCCCTTCCCCACTCATGATGGAACCACTCCGTCATGAGCCACGGGTGCGCTGTGCTCATGACAGAGTGGTTCCGTCATGCTGTGGCCGTTGGCAGCCGCTCCGCCCACGCGGCGCTAATTCCCCGCCTGTGCGGGCGATTAGCGCAGTGGGCGGAGTCGTGACGGAACCACTCCTTCATGAGCACAGCTCACCCTTGACTCATGACGGAGTGGTTCCGTCACGAGCACGGCGGCACCGCAACTGCCCCCAAACCCCCCCAACGCCGCGGCGGAATTCCTGCCGCGGCGAAGGGGTTAACAGGCCCTCCAGGAGAGAAACCTCAAACAGAAGCAATGGTCACCATTACCAGGCCCTCCAGGAGAGAAACTACAAACAAAAGCAAGGGTCACTATTAACGGGCCCTAAAGAAGAGAATCCACAAACAGAAGCAAGTGTCACCATTACTAGGCCCTCAAGGAGAGAAACCACAAACAGAAGCTAGATTCACTATTAACAGGGCTCAAGGAGAGAAACCACAAACAGAAGCAAGGGTCGCCATTAACAGGCCCTCCAGTAGAGAAACCATGAACAGAAGCAAGGGTCACCATTAACAGGCCACCAGGAGAGAAACCAAAAACAGAAACAAGGGTCAGCATTAACCGGCCCTCAAGGTGAAAAACCAAAAACAGAGGCAAGGGTCACCGTTAACAGGCCCTCAAGGAGAGAAACCACAAACAAAAGCAAGTGTCACCATTAACAGGGCCTCAAGGATAGAAACCACAAACAGATGTGATTGCAGACAATCACGAGTCGAAAGAAAAACTGTACAAAGTGAGTGTTAACTTTAATAAGGCTTCGAAGAAAGAAACTGCAATATAAGCAAATTCAGGCCTTCAATAAATGCCCCTAAACAGAAGCTGTAAATAGAAGCTTGTGGACATTCATTAACGCACACAGGAAACAAACCAGAAACACAAACAAAGGCAGGCCAACAATAAGACCGAAAAGGACAGGAACCACAAATAAAAGTGAGTGAAGAAATTCACAAAGGCTCTGGGAAAACAATTGCAAACCAAAATTAGTGAAAGCTTTTATTATCATCTCTAGGTAAACTGCAAAATGAGGCATCATCCTCACCCCAAACAGAGAAACAACAAACAAAATTAAGTGTTACTAGTAGTACTCCCTCAAGGACACAAATCACGTAAGGCACCAGTTAGAAAAAACAAACGCAGAGTGGGTTCATTATTAATAAAAACAGCACAAGAGAAACCCGACCTAGAAGTAAATGTAGATGTAATATAAGGCCCATAGGCAGGAAACCACAGAAAAGAACATGTGTATAGCAACAGCATGGTTCAGAAGATATACCTACAAATGAAAGTTAGGCCCAGAGGAAAGCAAACACAAACAACAGAAATGAGACATGCAGTATAACTTGAGCAAACAAATCTCAGTCTAAAGAAAGTGTTGCCACCAATACCATCTCTAGAATCAAAATTCCAAACAGAAGCGAGTGTCATCATTAATACATCCTCAAATAGAGTAACCTCCAAAAGGAGAGATTTTGAAAGCCATAAATAATCCCCCAAAGCCAGCAACCACATACAGAGTTAGTGTAAACATTGATAAGGCAGCGAAAACAGAAACCACAATAAGAGGGGAGGGTAGCAATAAGGCCAAGACAAACAAAGCCACAAACATACGCAGATGCAGGTCATCCATAATGTAGTAAAGAATAATGTAGTAAAGAAAAAAATCAAATAGAAGTGAATAAACGTATTCAATACAGGTTATAACGAAATGAATCATGAACAAAAAAGGGGCTAAAAGTTTAAATAAAGGCAACAGGAAAGTAACCAAAAACAGAAGGTGGCGTAGGCCATCAATAAGACCCGAAACGGACAAATCACAGAGGTGACTGCAGACATTTGATAAGTCAACTAGAAACAATTGTGAACTAGACATAAGAACATTAATACTATCTCAAAATAAACCATAAACAAAAACAAGAAATTGGAAACGGTAAAAGAAACCACTAACAGAAACGACTGTATGTCATTAACACCATTTCAAGGAGAGAAATCTCTAACAGGTGTAAGCCCAGGCATCAGTATTTCCTTCAAGAGACAAACCATTAACAGAAGCGAGTGCAGGCTATCAATTCTGCCTCAAGGAAGACAACTGCAAGCAGTAGCAAGCGTAGGCCATCAACAAGGCCCCAATGAGAAAAAACGCAAACATGAGTGTAGGTCATTGGTGTTGGGGCAAAACTCAAATAAGGTGTTGGTTGAAAGTTCAAGTCATAGTTGTTTTCCTACACTAGAGTATGTACTCAATACATCGTGGTTAGCCTGACTGAGAGTTTCATAGAGTACGTTCATTTCTGAAGAAAGACTGGGCAGATGCCATGAAAACTAAAATATATTGATTATAATCCTGTGTCTGATTTTCATGCCATCTACGACATTTAAGAAGCAACAGCAACAGATGGGTACCTGTAGGTGCAGATTTATGAAAGTCAGACGAGCATACGTTTTATGTGAGACTCGACAGGCTACGAGTTTAGTTCTATGATCAGGGGGTAATATTTTTGAATTCTTTGACCAGAGACGAGTCTTGGAGTTTAGTGGCTGTTTAATTGTGCCATTACTGCTTTATTAAGCCTCTGAGAGCAGCTTTGTTGTAGTTAGCTGGAGAGATCAGAAGGGCTTGAACAATTTCCTGAAAGTGTGGTTGTTGATAAAGAAGTTTACCTTTTTTAGTAAGTGAGGAGGACTCTGGGTGATCTCTTGGTGTCTAAGATGTAGGTAGTCTTTGGTCGATCAGACATGAGCCAGATACCGAAATACTGCATGCACTCCAAATACCCAAACTATGATGGTCAAGGTGCCTGTTTCAGATGGATAGAGGAGGGTGTCTGCCTTGCCAGAATTCAAATGCAAAAACAACAGTTTTCAGTTTCGAGACAGGAGGAGGAGCCAGCCCATCATGGCCGCTCGGAACTGATGGGGGTGAGTGCTTGCAATGTTCAACACTCCGTCCATCATTTCCTTTGGTTTTGCTTTGTTCGCCATAAGTTGGCAGGGTATGCTCAGAAGTGAGTCCCTTGCTCACTTTGCCACTGGATTCAAGCAAGCCTGGCTGAAGACGGCTGAAATGCCAGAAACCGGTCCTAGGAAGCTTTTTTCCGGTCCAGGGAAGACATGACTTGGCAGTTCGGGCTGGACTGTTCCCATGAGGCACAGGGTCAGACTGATTTGCATATGGCCATGTCTGAACTGGGGTGGCAGAGTGGGCTAAAGAACGGTGATGGATTAAACCCAGATCAGTTGACTGGGGGTGAGTGCTTGCAATGTTCAACAATCCGTCCATCATTTCCTTTGGTTTTGCTTTGTTCGCCATAAGTTGGCAGGGTACGCTCAGACGTGAGTCCCTTGCTCACTTTGCCACTGGATTCAAGCAAGCCTGGATGAAGACGGCTGAAATGCCAGAAACCGGTCCTAGGAAGCTTTTTTCCAGTCCAGGGAAGACATGGCTTGGCAGTTCGGGCTGGACTGTTCCCATGAGGCACAGGGTCAGACTGATTTGCATATGGCTATGTCTGAACTGGGGTGGCAGAGTGGGCTAAAGAACGGTGGTGGATTAATCCCAGATCAGTTGACTGGGGGTGAGTGCTTGCAATGTTCAACACTCCGTCCATCATTTGCTTTGGTTTTGCTTTGTTCGCCATAAGTTGGCAGGGTATGCTCAGACGTGAGTCCCTTGCTCACTTTGCTACTGGATTCAAGCAAGCCTGGCTGAAGACGGCTAAAATGCCAGAAACCGGTCCTAAGAAGCTTGTTTCCGGTCCAGGGAAGACATGGCTTGGCAGTTCGGGCTGGACTGTTCCCATGAGGCACAGGGTCAGACTGATTTGCATATGGCCATCTCTGAACTGGGGTGGCAGAGTGGGCTAAAGAACGGTGATGGATTAAACCCACTTCAGTTGACTGGGGGTGAGTGCTTGCAATGTTCAACACTCCGTCCATCATTTCCTTTGGTTTTGCTTTGTTCGCTATAAGTTGGCAGGGTATGCTCAGACGTGAGTCCCTTGCTCACCTTGCCACTGGATTCAAGCAAGCCTGGCTGAAGACGGCTGAAATGCCAGAAACCGGTCCTAGGAAGCTTGTTTCCAGTCCAGGGAAGACATGGCTTGGCAGTTCGGGCTGGACTGTTCCCACGAGGCACAGGGTCAGACTGATTTGCATATGGCCATGTCTGAACTGGGGTGGCAGAGTGGGCTAAAGAACGGTGATGGATTAAGCCCAGATCAGTTGACTGGGGGTGAGTGCTTGCAATGTTCAACACTCCGTCCATCATTTCCTTTGGTTTTGCTTTGTTCGCCATAAGTTGGCAGGGTATGCTCAGACGTGAGTCCCTTGCTCACTTTGCCACTGGATTCAAGCAAGTCTGGCTGAAGACGGCTGAAATGCCGGAAACCGGTCCTAGGAAGCTTGTTTCCGGTCCAGGGAAGACATGGCTTGGCAGTTCGGGCTGGACTGTTCCCATGAGGCACAGGGTCAGACTGATTTGCATATGGCCATGTCTGAACTGGGGTGGCAGAGTGGGCTAAAGAACGGTGATGGATTAAACCCAGATCAGTTGACTGGGGGTGAGTGCTTGCAATGTTCAACACTCCGTCCATCATTTCCTTTGGTTTCGCTCGGAACTGATGCTCCGTGTTGAGCCTTCGCCCCGACTTCCAGAGCGGGCATCCCGCCGCGCTGTTTTCACGCCTAGAACGGCGTTTGTGCGACCGGAATGATCGTGACGGAATCCTTGTCACCCCTCTCCGATCCGACATCTCGAAGAGGTAATCCTCGATGTTCCCCTGACGAGGAGGCTAAGATGGCACCTGCCGAGTGGAGAGGTCTTGCCCAGTGCCATGGAAGCTGCACACGGAGGCCGCTGGCTTCCGTTTTCGCCCAGCGAGTAATTCCCCCTCCCCGGGTCCACCTCTTGAGCGGGGTGCTGCTCACTGCGATGACGAGCAGCAGGACGAGCGGGACTTCTAGAGGGAACACCGAGTCCAACAGAGGTGAGAACTCCCTCGGTGCAGGCGAGACGAGCGTGCTACCACATCATTGAAGACTTTTACTTACACAACCCTCCTAGGTCTGTGCCTGACCTCAAGAGGACGTCTGGAATTCTTTCCGACCATGGCTCCTCCCCCTCCAAACTATTCTGACAATCCCTGAGTACACTTAATCTTTATCCTGACAGCGGAGTCTGGGCATTATGTCCGACACCCGGTGGAGCTGCTCTGTTCAGCTAATGAGGAGATCGGCCTTGGTTAATCCTCTGACCGTCACCTGCCCAGCCGGACCTTGGGCACAGTTTCTCCCCTTCTCCCTGTCTCGCCCACCCCCCCTTCGTAATTCTGCCGTTCTGCTTTTCCCTTGTGTCCTTTCTATCCATCTTTCTGACCGATGCCCATTGGAGCTTCCTTGAGAGCTATACGGGAGACTGGCTTTGGATTACCTACTCGGCCGTCACCTACCCATTCGGTCTTTCGGCTGACTTTCCCTTTGTCTCTTATTCCGTCTTCTCACTTGTCCTCTCCCTTCTCACTCCCCCTCTCCCCCTTCCCTCTCCACATGTCTCTCCTTCTCTCTCTTTAATGTGTCTATTATATTTGATGTAACGTGTAACTGTTATCATTGTTGTGACATTGTTGACCTTATGTAAAGCGCTCTGATACCTACGGGTCTAGCCAGCGCTATATAAAACTGTTTAAATAAAATAAAAATAAATTAATAAATAAATAACAGTTGATGGACAGAATGCAGATCAATGTCATACATTCACCCCAGTACAGAGATCTGGGCCTAAATCCATAGTTTTTTTGCTCACCATGCCATTCCAGTTTGAACCCAGCCATATGCAAATCAGTCTAGACCTTGTGCCTCATGGGAACAGTCCAGCCCGAACTGCCAAGCCAGGTCCTCCCTGGACTGCAAACAAGCATCCCAGGACCGGTTTCGGGGTTTCACTCCTCTTCAGCCAGGATAGCTTGATTCCAGTGGCATGGAGAGCACGGGACCCACGTCTGGGCATACGCTTCCCACTCGGGGTGACAAATGCAAAAACAACAGTTGATGGACAGAATGCAGAACAATGTCATACATTCACCCCAGTACAGAGATCTGGGCCTAAAGCCATAGTTTTTTTGCTCACCATGCCATTCCAGTTTGAACCCAGCCATATGCAAATCAGTCTTGACCCTGTGCCTCATGGGAACAGTCCAGCCCGAACTGCCAAGCCAGGTCCTCCCTGGACTGGAAACAAGCATCCTAGGACCGGTTTTGGGGTTTCACTCCTCTTCAGCCAGGATAGCTTGATTCCAGTGGCATGGAGAGCACGGGACCCACGTCTGGGCATACCCTTCCCACTTGGGGTGACAAATGCAAAAACAACAGTTGATGGACAGAATGCAGAACAATGTCATACATTCACCCCAGTACAGAGATCTGGGCCTAAAGCCATAGTTTTTTTGCTCACCATGCCATTCCAGTTTGAACCCAGCCATATGCAAATCAGTCTTGACCCTGTGCCTCATGGGAACAGTCCAGCCCGAACTGCCAAGCCAGGTCCTCCCTGGACAGCAAACAAGCATCTTAGGACCGGATTCGGGGTTTCACCCCTCTTCAGCCAGGATAGCTTGATTCATGGCCATGTCTGAACTGGGGTGGCGGAGTGAGCTAAAGAATGATGATGGATTAAACCCAGATCAGTTGACTGGGGGTGAGTGCGTGCAATGTTCAACACTCCGTCCAGCATCTCCTTTGGTTTTGCTTTGTTCGCCCTAAGTTGGCAGAGTATGCCCAGGCGTGGGTCCCTTGCTCACTTTGCCACTGGATTCAAGATAGCCTGGCTGATGAGGGTTATGAACCTGAAACCGGTCCCAGGATGCTTGTTTCCGGTCCAGGGAAGACATGGCTTGGCAGTTCGGGCTGGACTGTTCTCATGAGGCACAGGGTCAGACTGATTTGCATATGGCCATGTCTGAACTGGGGTGGCGGAGTGAGCTAAAGAATGATGATGGATTAAACCCAGATCAGTTGACTGGGGGTGAGTGCTTGCAATGTTCAACACTCCGTCCATCATCCCCTTTGGTTTTGCTTTGCCAGAATTCAAACGTATGACATCCAAAGTGCTTCATTTATCAGCAGCAAGCATTAATCGATGAACTATTCTGAAGCTTATTTAGCCCAACTGGGTATAATTTACAGTTGTTATGTCAAAACAGTAGGATGAATTCTGATTTGCAGATTTAGCATTATGGAGTATGTTGTCATCCAGTTTTGTAGATGTATCAGTTTTGTAGATTTATCAGGCAGGTTGGACGAGTATCAATGTCGTCTAAAGATGCTGCTTTCATGTAACATGGATGCAGTGCTTCATTTGTAAGTGCCAGGGCCCAAGATATTTCTCAGGAAGGCACTGCTGCATGTCTCACTTCAGACCCAGCCAGTACTGCCAAATACCAGTACCAGTGACACATATTTGCCATTACCGTCCTACAAATGTTACAATTTGAACTTTACTAGGCAACCCACAGCTTTGAGAATGGGCTAAGCACCCTACTATTATTACTTTTAGTAGTATATTTAATTGATTAACACTTTGCGCATCTGCTTTTTTTAAAAAGAAATAGAGTGAGAGCGCCACCATGTGATGGACTGAATTAAATATGTGCCGGTGTTACGAAATAAGTGCTGATGCTAAGTACCGGCACAAATTAAGCACTGCATGGATGTCATCAGCACGCTGGTGCATTGAAATGCTTGACTCCTCCACCAAGGCTTCTGGAAGCTCTCTGGATTTATTGAATAAAGTGGGGACCATAAAAGATTCCTGGAGAATCAAACGTGATGAATTCAAGGTGAGCTGAAGTTACCAGGACTGAGAAGCTGTTCCTTATTTTACAGATTGAGATGATCTGGCTCCAAACCTTGCCAGAGAAGTACCAGGGTATGTAAATAAATGATGTCTCGAGGAGGTAAACCAACTTCTCGCGTGTAAAATCTCAGGACATGGGCATCGCCATTCTCCAACAGATGGTGAAAGTCATTCAGGATCTTTATTGTGCTGCAACCTTTGTAGAATCCTTATTGGTAAGTCTTAGGAGATTCTCCATTCCAATAAGTGTCCCCAGCTTGTTGACAATACACTGTTCAGTGGCTTTCCCCAGGCATAGAAGATAAGTGAGAGAATGGTAACTGGTTAGTGTCTGCTTCAGGCTTTGTTAGTAGTGGTGTGATTTGCATAACTTTTGGAGCATTCGAAAATATGCCTTCTTTCAATGAGTCGTTGATCAACTTACACTACGATATGCAGAATAAACGGAATACATTATTCGCTAACTTGACTACCATCAGTCATCATAGTAGAATATGGGAGTCATTTTTTTTTTGTGTTATATACTTGATTTTCCTAGATGAATGCAAACTTTATTCGTGAGTTGGTTGGCTTTAGTGAGTAGGGCTTCTAACAGCGTTCGTTGAAAATAAAGCTATAATTTGTCCTCTTATTAATGAGATTTTGTCTGAAAGAAGTCTTGAAATTCCTCACATTTATCTTTATGTTACCATTTGAATTGTTTAACTTGGTGCCTATGAGGCCTTTTCTTGGAATCCCAGGGCAATAAGAAGTTCATGGACGGTAACCGTAACAATTAATACGGTATACCTCTGCTTTGGTAGGTCTGCCATCTGGATAACCATCTTTAGCAAGTAACTCTCACTAGATAGCGGGGTCAAGCAGCAAAGGCTTACTCAAGGAATTAGGGCTAGGTTAGACTCTCAGAAACAGTTTACACATACTTTTTCAAAATAATGTTGAAGTCCAAAACATTCTCCACTTGTTAGTACAAAAGGACTTTATTATGTGTAACTAAAATATTCTACATTCCTCACACAGATAATTAGGGGCTCATTACAATGACGCTCGAATGAGCGTCTGACTGACATTGCATTGGGAGAACCGCCAGACTAGTAGTCGGCAGTTCCAACCCTCCCCCATATTACAATGCAATTGCCAGTAGAGCGGTCAGAAATATGCTTTTTCCAATTGCAGCTGAAAGGGGCCACAGCAGAAGCTGCAATTGAAAAGGGCATATTTTTAAACACCCATGCACAATGTGCCAGGCACCACATGGTGTCCGGTACAAGGTGCATGGATCTTTGAGGGGGGCACCACATGTGTCCCCAAAGTCCCATTACGAAGGCCCAGGGGGGCGGTGGCCCTGCTAAGGGCCCCAAAAGTTCCTTGCCATCTGCCTATACCACTATGTACAGGCCAAGAGAAACGGACATCATAATCCCTATGGCGGTTCCTGAGCAGGCACCACCCCTATTGTAGGGATTACTGTCCCACCGCTGCCTCGATGGGCTCCTTGAGCCCGTCGGAAAAGCCTTGATCGGTCCCTTCGCCCAATGCCTGTGACCACTGGATCATAATCCGGCAGTTGGACCGCTTCTGTGGATGTCGGTGGGCCAGACACCAACATTGGAATAAAACCCTTAGTGTATATTAGAAGTGTCTAGTATTCTCTGGGACAGAATTATGGGCCAGATGTACTAACATTTTTTGCGGGCACAAATGGGTTTTAGACCCATTTGCGACCGCAAAAAATGTGTTGCCCATGTACTAAACCTATTTTGCAAGTCGCAAATCAATTTGCGACTGGCAATATAGGATTAGCGACTCCCTATTAGGAAGGGGTGTTCCAAGGGCGTCCGTTCCTAATAGCGACTCCTGATGCTAAGTATGACTGTTTTGCAATCGCAATTGCAGTCGCAAAACAGTCGCAGTTTACCACCCTTCACAGGAACCACTCACAAACGGGAAGCAGTTCCCAGGGGACCCCTTCCCCTTTGTGAGTGGCTCTCAAAATATTTTTAAGGGCAGGCAGTGGTCTCAGGGACCACTGCCTGCCCTTAAAAAAATGAAACTGAAAAGTTTAATTTTAATTTTTTTAATGCATCCCGTTTTCCTTTAAGGAAAACGGGATGCATTTTTTTTTTAATGCTTTTATTCAAAAGCAGTGCCAGACATGGTGGTCTGCTGACCACAGCAGGCCACCTTCCCTGGGCGTGCCAGCCATTCCCAATGGGGTCGCAAATTGCAACAGCCTCATTAATATGCACTTTTGTGCATCCCAATTCGCGAGTCGCAAATGCGATGCAATTCACGACTCGCAAATTGGTAAGGTCGTACATCTGGCCCTTGCCCTCAAAAGTGTCAGTAGGTCCTAAGCACAAGTCAGGTTTAACATTGAGCCCTATAACTAATGTTACTCTAGGGAAGACCTGTGGGTCTTGCCAGAGGGGCCTCATGGCATTTCATGGGTTAAAAATGAAGTCAGTTCTTTAAATGAGTTTCGCAAAGTTACTTCAAACAATCTTTAAAGACCAAAATCAACGACCCAGTGTTTTTAGGCTGCTGTGACTTGGTGTTTGCTAATACTAAAGAACACACGTGGAATACACCCATATGCACTTGCCACAAATCAGTAAAGGATGCCCGGAGATGCCCAATGGATCCACCACCCAAAGACCTGATGGAGCCCTGGGGTACTGAGCAGGAGACAAGTAGTTTCCTGAATCTTGCGCTTCCAATTTGAACCACTTGGAGCAGTTTTGGGCGGTAGAAGAGGAACCGTTAAAGGACCAGTTAAAGGACCAGTACCCAACAGGTAGCCGGCCTGGTCCTGGCATAAGGCTATTCGTATTGTTCTGATCTTGTAGTGGAATGGAGTTTATGAAAATATTCTGGGCTTTCCCTGGAATGACTAAAGATAACAATGGGCTTTCCTCACAGTAAATGTACAGACCCAGAGCTTCTGTCAAGCTTGTGACTGTGGTGAAAACGCCCAATATGTGGCTGAGTTTCTTTGCCACTGTGTTCTTTTAAAAAATACATTATTACTCCGATTAAAAGAATTAACCTGATAACCCTTTGGAGTTGCGGACTTCTATTTCGAATAACCCCTCCATTTACAGACATTTGTTTCAAGTTGACGGGTCTCCCGCTCAGGTGTGTGGATCGAAATTGCATGAGAGAAAAGGTGGCCCATTTTAGACAGCTTCTCCTAGTTGATCTTTTTTGCTGGAGCCCTGAGATGTCGGGACAGCGAAGAACATTCAATATTCGGCTGTGTGACTCAGCCACTTGATCAGATATGCACAAGCTGTCCAGGCTCTTGTTCGCATAGCTTTTGCATCAGAGTATGGCAGCTGCTCCTCCATAAACAATTTGAAGTGTCCGAGCTCCGAAGCTACCCTCTTTCTGCACTCTCTCTGAACCCGTGGTTACTGTTCTTCTGTTTAGGTGACACATAAGGCATATTTATTATTTGCTTGTGTGGTGCAGCAACCAAAGTTGCTGTGCTGCGTTGCACAAAAGGGAGAACGCCATTTTATTAGTAGTGGCCTGCTGCTACTCTCATTCCTGGCACCGGTGCACAAACAGGGTGCCCAGAACCATCAACCACCTCTGCACTATGGTGCAGAGGTAAGTATGTGATGTCTAGCATAGTATTTGTACCGGAAGCACAGCTTTCCAGAAAAAAATCCTCTGAATAGGCAAACAGTAAAACATTTGACAGATTGGAGTGTGCTGTACAGTGCTCACATGCAATGTGTGGAATGTCTGTAGAAACATTTCTCCAAGTTAGCACTTTCTTCCAAATTCTGTGTGCCTGTCTTAATATATCGGGCTTTGTGTCAAAAACTATGGATGCTTGCGCTGACCTGCCCAAGTTACACCCAAGTAATACCTCCTTTACGTAAAGTGGCACAAAGCAGAGCAAAGCTCAATTTGTTCAGAGACAAGAGCATTTTGCGCTGGAAAGCATACCTTCCAAGACTTTTCGCTGCATTGCGTTACTTTACTTGACTTTGCACAGGGGAAAATCCTTGATAAATCTGCTCCATAGATTGGAATACTGAACATGTCCAAATGTGAGGGCATTTCTGTATTTACGCATGTCCCTGAATGGACAGTGGAGTTGGTGCAAGGTCAGTCACACGTTGGGTGAGTGCTTAATTTGTAAAAGAATAAGTGCTGGAACCCACAGGTTTGCTCAGAAATCCACGGCTGGCAGTGACGATGTGCCGAAACTAAGGCTGAGTAGTGTTGGTTTCCCCTCATGCTTTTTTATCTACCGCCAGACACTCTCTACCTCCTTATCTCACTCTAGCAAGCTCTTTTTCATTCCTGCTTTCTCTCCTTGTCATTGTATTTCTATCTTTCGCTTCCTTCTCCTTTCCTCATTGTGTATCTTTTCCCTCCTGCTTAAAGCCTGACGAGAAAAGATAAGAGCCGGTTCCTAAACATGAGTGCTGGTGGGCGCCACCTGCAACCACCAGTTCAAATTAAGCATTGTAGGTGGCTCAACCAGACTTTCCTAGGCATGAAAGTGTCTGAGTTTATTTCAGTCCCATGGGTTTGTCAAGAACATCAGCCATTCTGAGGCACTTTTCATCCATGAGTTCCCTGCATGCTTACCCGCCTCTGGTCACACTCGTTGAAGTAAGATGGGGATATATAGCCCACTGGTAAAGAAAAGTGTAAAGCATAGCAAAAAGCGGATTAAGCCCAAAAGTAAATCTGTGTCTCAGTGGGTTGAACAGAGCACAGTTGTGTGGGGATTTATTGTGTAAAGAGGGATGGGAAGAAAAAAGGAGTGAACTGAAGAGATTGGTACTTATAGGAATAGAGGCCAAAAAGAGATTTGGTACGCGATAGCTCCAGGGAGTAAAGAAAATAGTTGTTATGGAAAAGTTGCGCCTTTTGAGAGTCTCGAGTTGCGTGGAGGTTGTTGGGTACTGGCTGGCAGCCCAGTCAAGTTTCCCAGGTCCATGCGTGAGCTGCTGCTCCATGCTATGGGCTGGGCAGTGAAGTCACTCACGTTTGAAGGGCGCTCGGGGCCTTATCTGGGCAGACATCTCTGAGGAGCAGAGGTGTGAGCGGAAGGGCTGCGTGCGTGCGTAGGCCTCGGCTCCTCACGCGCGCCGTCAGCTGGCCCCAGCCGGGCTGCCGGAAGGCGCGCGACGCTTCTGACGCTTTTCCTGTCCTTTGTGCCAAGAGCGGGCCTGGAGGAGGGACGTTCCGCGCGCGCCAGGATGCACCTTGGGGTCTTGCGAGTGTGGCGACGCAGAGGCGGGAGGAGTCGGTGTCCTTCCTGGTCCTTCCCGGGAGGGACCCTCAAAGAGAAAGGACTCTGGAATATGAGAAATCAGCTATGGATGTAGCGACATATGGTGTGTCCTCGGCAGTGTGGCGCTGGTGGCTGGACTAAAGTCCACCCGCGTTAGAGTTCGCATGACTCTGTGAGGGAACCAAGAGAGGGGGCTTGGGGAGTGTCTCCTGTTTGGCCAGGAGTAGTGTCTCTCTCCCGGTAGGAGAAGAATAGGGTGGCATCCCCTATTCTACCCCCCCCCCCCCAACCAGGTTTGTATTTCTTTACTCTTGTTAGGTCCGGGCAGAGTTTACAATAATTGGAAAAATAGCGACACCTTATGCCATTGATTTTGGTGTGATGGTTATGTTATGCATCACACAGATGCGACTCCATTGTAACACATTAATTTTATTTTAAAACGTTAATGGAAAAGAATTTGAAGCACAATTGATCTCTACTTTCAGCAGATTAAGCTATCCTAAATTATGGACCATACAGGCCTTTGGAGCACTTCAGGGATACATCCTCAAAGCATCATAACTCCCTCTTTCAGCTCTCTCTTACTGAAATAGCAAAACCTACTTCATTGGATTTACTCCTCTCGCTATACGCGGCCTTTCTGCTTCTCTCTTCTTTATTTCCCAGTCAGGTTATGTAGTTCATGCTTCAGGATTAGTAAAAACATCATATACTTTTAACAAGCCTACCAACTGGGTGACCACAGACCCAATAATGACCTTCAGTAACTCAATGGGTATGTGCTAAGTCACCCTGGAATATGTTTTCATAGGAAAAACGACATAATGCACCATTCTAACCATATAATCTGAAAGGGAACCAGCAATTAAATAATAATCTGAGCACTTTGTAGTGTATGACGTACTATATAAATTGTACAGCACAATAGAATATGTACACCTAAAACTTAAACAGCAGTTTAGATGGGGGCAACTTGGGCCTCGGCCTACTAAGTGTCTCAGAAGGCACAATGTGCATGGACTCCGCTTCGATGAGGGTTGCTTCCCATAAAGGTAATCGTACATTAGCATAGTAAAATGATGATGGTGAGCCACAGTGACAGCGGTGACTGACTGATCACATTAGCGATGAAGAGGCTGATCTGCTAAATGCCTCAGGGCCTCCGCTTTTTAGGTCTCGCCTTGCTATCGCGTAAGCGATCGCAAAGCGAGACTATAGAGAGCAGGCTGGAAAGTGCTCCCAAAAAGCAGATTGCATGGCTAGGACGCGCACAATCACGCGCATCGTGCCGTCATGCAATCTGCTTTTTAGGAGCACTTCAAAGGGTCCGCTCCCCCTCCTGGAATGCGCTCCCCTGCCCCCAAGCGCGCGCGCGCCACGCCGGGCTTGTCTTTTTTTTTAAACTTAAAGCGCGAGGCGCGCGTGCGGCCAATGCTTGTTATTACCTTGAAGCGGCGCTCCTTTACTTTTGGAAGCAATGTGAGTACTTTAGTGAGGGGTTTCTATTTTTATCACTCTTGCCTTATCTATCCTACATGTACTTTCAACTCTGCATGACAAACTCCGTTCTTTAATTGCGTTCTAATGTTATCAAACGTCGCCTTTTCACGCTCCTCTCAATTGCATAACCATTTTGAGAACCTTCTATTTCCTCACCAGCAATTACAGCAATTCAGTTTTCTACAGCGCCAACTCGACCCGAAGGTATTCGAGCGCTTTACATGACCACCAGTTACATTACTAGAGGACGGATTCATGTTTTTGTTGGCACGGGGAGATTAAGAGATTTACGTAGAATCACAAAATAGTTGACACGGAGATTCGAACCGGGTTCCCCAGCTCCAAAACCGGCAACTAAAGCTGTTATGCCACATCCGTGTTGGAATGAAAGTGAGTTGGACGCTGGGAAACATTATGAGAGGCATTTCCCTCATCCTTAGAATGGGAATGTGGGTGAACCGGCGTTTCCCGGTTGTCGGCGCATGAAGTGCAGTATTGAAGCGTTTCGTAAAAAAAAAAAAAAAACACATATAATATAAAGAACACGTACTTTACAGTCCTCTTCAAGCCATCCGCCTCGAGACCGATCTCCAACAAATACTTTCCCTGCAGCCGTATTTGAATGGGTATCAAAGTTTCAGTTTCGTTTCATCACTAGCCAGATCACATGGTTAAGGCACTCGAGAAGCGAGATAGAAACCGACGCCTGCTTGTTGGCAAGCATAATAACATCTAGTACCCTGTTCAACATCGATCTCACAGGTCCTGGTTAAAACAAGCATTGGCATAGCCAATAGGTCTCGCTTTTGGGACCATATAAGTGTTGAACTATGCAACAGTTGCATAACTAAATACTTATAAGGTCCCAAAAGCGAGACCTATTGGCTATGCCAATGCTTGTGGCTCCTTCTTACCCTGAAAAACAATTCAAGAGTTCGCACGTCTTTTGTCGGGACTCGCGCACCTCCCCCAAAGCAGGCGCGCCCTTCCCATGCAGAGGGAGGGCTCCTTAATTAACAAGTGGCCCAGAGCATTGTCACGCACAATTATACTACTTGCTATCAGCGTGAGAGGGGCGGGAGCGTGCACACACTCCCCCCGCATTGTGCTTTTATCAGCCAGCTGCATTCCCCCACCCCCACACACACACTCAGGAGATGAAGTTTGCGTGTCTGCCCCCGTGCATTTGCTGGCGCGTCACTGGCACATAAGTGTGTGCGCACCTTAGAGGGCCTTCACAGTTTACTAAGCCATGGTTATTTACCCTGCCATATCCGGGATATTCCTTGTCATACATCCGGAAAGAGAAAGGACTCTTCCCCCCTCCTCCCATCCCAAGGGCCAATAGAGGTCACGGTGTACAACCGGCGCCAGCCCCAGGTCAGGCGCACGATGTCCGTCTGTCCGGGCTTGTTAACAATGAGATGTAAAGTGCACTGCGATTTGGAGTCTGGTCCACGTATTTTGAAGACCAGACCTTCTGTACAGGTTGCGCGATTATCCAGATACAAGCATGATTGCGTCATCACCAGGCCACAAGGCGCCCGCCTGCTTGCATGTGGCGCAACAAAAGCTCCACTGATTCAGTAATTAAGTCTCCTCGTGTCATGGAGAACAGCTTTTTTATTGGTCATCTCGAATGGCCGTGTGCATCCCGACATTTCTCACTCAGCAACACAACTTAACAAAACAACTCCAGGCTACACAACTTTACATGTCTCCAGTTCAAACATTTCAGGCTCCTAGGCCTAGTAAATTTACCTTTGTTCCCTAAATGTCTGCATTTAGTTTTCTCTTGGACACAAGAACAAAGTAAGATGTCACAACAGACATAATGGTCAGTGAACCTGGCCTCTCCCAGGGTGCAACACAGGCCGCTTCCTGCCTTGCTTTTTCTCGAGGTGTAAAGGCGAGTTGTGACACAGTGGCAAGCTGACCGAACTTCCTCTTGCTCTGAATAACAAACAAGCATTTGCAATGCAATAGGTCTCGCATTTACGCGAGTTTAAGCTATTGGCATTGTAAATGACAATGCCTTTTATTTGTTTTAGAAACGAAAACGAAAACAAAAATAAAAGGCATTGTTATTTACAATGTCAATAGCGGATACTCGCGTAATGCGAGACCTATTGCATTGCAAATGCTTGTTATAATAGTTATCTCGGACTCCACAACAGCATTAAGTCAAACTGGGGGCCAGGTTCAAAACTTCTAATACCATCCAGACAAGATGGAGAGAATATTTACAGCATTTTTTTTCTGGGACATGTACAGCCAAACTCCAACTAACTGATCGCAGAGATGGGGTTTTCCCACAAGACAATGTAGAGTCCTTGAGTTGGAGTATGTGAGTTCCATATTGCCTTCATTGAGTACGAGGGAGACCCCCCCCCCCTCGCCCTAGCATCACAAGATGTGGATTCGGTCCCACACTGGTAGACAGATCCTAGTTATATCCATCCCAACCCCAGCCACACCGGTGTAGGCCAGATTTTTGTGTTCAGCTCCATGTCATCTCCAAGGTCAGGAAAGCCTGAAAGTCCTTACCGGCTTCTGCAGGGAATCACCAACCTTACATTTCATGCAATATCTCTTCATAGTGGACACCTTGCATACAGCTCGGTTTCAATGAGCGCCTGATACAGCCAAAAAGGCCTCATCCCCACCCTTGAGCATTTCATCTGCTTCCAGCGTCTTTCTCTCTTTAGTATTTGTGATGGAGCAACAGCCACCTCCTGTCGTGAATGGGGGTTTCACTTTGGGCGATCGCACAGTCCAATTGGGTGTTATAAAAATACATGGGGAGACCCCGGTGGGCACATCGATGTCAAACCAGAATCCAGAAACTCAAACCAAAAGTGAGACAAGCAAAATTTACTAATCAGTAGCAGACCTTTCATCTGTACAGAGTAAGACTAGCTCGAAGACAGATGTTTGAACTGAACCTGTAGAAGGTTTGAAAGTAATGCAGCAGGGACAGGGGCACAAGCTTAGCGGAGGAAGTCATACCCCACTAGGGCCTATTCCCCTCATTTGTGTATAAACATCAGGGATATTGTGTTGCCCACTGGTGCGCACACTGCTAACAAATAAATAGACTTCCTCACTATGAGCAACTGTACTAGAAGCTTCAGCACTCCTTTTGCAGGCAGAGCATTATCTTGGCATTGGTTTTTTGCTGCTGCGGTCCATACAGGTAGGAGCAGTGGGGGTGGGGATTACGACAGACGACCACGAGGGAAATTTAATTATTTAATTTTCCTATGTGGTCGTCTGTCGAAACCCCCCACTGCTTTTACCTGCACGGGCCGCGGCTGGGTTTTGGGATTCTGTAATTTGATGTTCCCAACTTTAAAGGCTAATTTGGGGAGTTAAGTGCTTCTCCTGAGTGCATGTGTTACATATGGTATTATTTCACAGGCCTTCTGTGCAATTAATGAAAAAAAATGTTCCCATTGGAAATAAACATTTATATTTTAACGCTTTTATTTAGTTTTTTACTGGTATTGGACCGGTGCTCACTAACCACTTGTTTCTACCAGTCTGCCTGTACACAAAAAATACCTCATGGCATTTCATGGATTTTCCATCATCAGTACATTTACATTTTCGTGGGAATAAAATCAGAGGCCTAAAAGAACAGAAAACCGAAGACAGGAAGGGAACACAATTGTGAGTTCCATAAACAGTAAACTACTCTCTCCATGAAAAAGCCTCCACATACTGCAAAAAGATATGAGAAACAACAGCCACATTTAAATGGCAGGGAATTTGAGCATAATTTTGTGTACATGCATTTTACTTTCACAAATGCACTTCTCTGCACATATTTGAGAATCATTATTAGGCTTGGGCGGAGTTCCTCGTTGTGACCAAAAAACTCAGCCGCGTAGTTCCGCAAGAGGCGGAATGCGTTAGGTCGTGCTGTTCACGCTGATTTTTAGCACCGGGTGTTTGTCTCATGCTGGAAAATCAGTGCGAATGGCCTCACTCGGCAACTTAACGTTGGCGAGCGATGAAAAAAATTCAGCTACGCGGAGCGGAGTTTTTCGGAACACCACGCACTACGCGGAGTGGGAAAACCGCAAACTCCGCGAGCGGAGCAGAATTTCACATCCAGGCTTAATAATTATTTGCATATGAAGGCAGCCATGTTTCTAAAAATAATATTTATGCTGTAGGAATACCAGTGCAAAACACTTCATATATTTTTTGAGCATTGATTTGAATTAAAAAAGGATTAATGCACCATGCTTACATCAATATACATTGAGACATGTTAAAGGACTTTTGATCTAAAAAGTAATGTAGATCACTTGGCTACTTTGGGCTCGGCTCCTTAGCTGAAAGACAACATGTAACCACATTATTTTCACAAAAACAAGTTGTGAAAAATGAATGAGTAGTTTGATAGTTCTCGTTTTCTTATTATGGTAACAAGTCTCATTTCGTTTAAGGCACTCAGTGTTAATGTTGGAAAATAAATGACGTTGTGCCTGAGATGGTTGGGTAGAGTGATGAGAGTGGCTGCAAATGAGGAGGCGTATCAGGATTCAATTCAAGAAGACTCTGGAGGGAGGCAGTGGGTTTAATTTGTCTGGCGAACCAGCCTCCAAGTAAGAGGATTTCAGTTGTTGTGGGTGACTTGATCAAGACTGAGATGCTAGGCTGCAACTGAGAAAAATCAAAATAAATCTTTGAAGCTTCTTAAAGCTGTTGAACTGATTTACAATTTGTGTGTCTGGTCTGGTGCTGGTTGCATATGGAATCTAACGGGGGATCTCCTTTTGTAAGGGAAATGAAGAAAATGATTAAAAAAAACATAGAGTGCAAACAAATGTCCAAAGGCGTCAAGGCGCTGATAGCGGTTAGTCTGAGGATGGAGGAGAAAACTGAAGAATTCCAAGATCTTAGGGCCTGGGAACATCTGTTAAAGAGTACAAAGCCTAGTTTTTAGTTAAGTTTAAGTTTTTAGAGTTTATGGTAGAAGTTAAAGTGGAGAGGAGAAAAACAGTGACTATTTAGTTACAAGCAAGTTCCAAACAATGAATTTCATGATCGGCCGGTGCAGCAGATAGTCCAAAGAGAGGTGTTTCTACCTTAAAGACCATGAATTATTGAGGTGTCTTTTCCTGCTCACTATATAGTCTGAGAGGTTTTGTCATCTTTTTGTGGAGAGGCATGTGGTTTGCAGTAAATTGAGGACAACAGCAGCAGGTGGATGTGGGATTGGGGAGTGTGCCTGTGAGGTCTTTGAGTCTGTGTGTGTTATATTCAGGGAAGATGGGACACGCGGACACTCAATGAGTGCCATTATCGTCAACTTATGTTTTAAAACAAACTTGCTTAACCTTTGTCTGCGTGTGCCCACCTTTAATAGACAATGGCAGAGTAGATCACTTTCACATTTAGAGGCACCAGTCCAGTGAAACATCTGAATGTACCAGGCAAACCCCAAATAAAGTAGGACTTCAAATTTTACCTTAAAAGCCTCCTTGGCAATGGCGTCATCTGCATCGTTTCGTTTCCAGGGTCTTTCGGGGTCTGGGAACTGCGAGCCTTGGAGGCTGGTTCCAAAGACGTCAATGTAGAAGAAGGCATAGTCGCCGTTGCTCAACCCCTCTCTCCAGGCTTGCAGCATGAGCTGTCGGAAAATGTCCGGGGTGCAGCAGATATAGACAACTAGGAAAAGAAAGTAGGCGATAAGGTGAGGCCAAACAACAGTGAACAATCCAAAGTGATAGTCAAGGTGCCTTACAATCAGCAGCCCAATAAGCTCGTCAGAGAAAATCTAACAGCGCAACCTTTACGTTGCGAAACAAGCCACACTATCATAATATATTGTAGTAATCTTCAATACCACAACTCTTTCTCCATTTGTGTTCACCCCCCAAGGATGTGGGTTCAGTGGATCAAGCAAACCGGTACCCGATCAGCAAAGAGAGGCTGTGTTACCTTAACTAGGGTTCTTGAGACAAAAGTAGGGTGCGCTTGCATCTGTTTACATGTGGTACCCGCGCTCCTAATGAGTATTTTAGCTTATATTCAGTGTCGCCTGTCTTATGAAGGGACCCAAGTCCTTGTCCAAACCTGCTTAGTGTGGTAGGAAGGCATTTGTTTATAGGCATTTAGTGTACACCGTATACGACATTCAGTATGCAGACAGTCTCAAACTGACCTACTCAGTAGACTACAAAAACGCAGAAAACTGCTGGCAGCAGAGTAGTCATTCAGCCTCTCACACCGCACATTATCACAAAACAAGATGGAAAAATATGAATCTTACCCAGACATTTACACCTCAGCCTTCTAGCATGGAAGAAGCAGACCCTTTGTATGAAAAGAAAATAGAAAACACCTAGGGGTTTAGCCATTCACATGTCCTGTCTCATGGAACAAGACCTCCCCCAAACAGAAGAAGAAAGCAAAAGTCACACTTAGGAGATAAGCCATTCCCAAACCCTGGATCACAGACATGGAGCAGGACATCCCTAAATAGAAGAAAACAAAGGCCATTCTTAATGGGTCAGCACTTCTCCCACCTTGGCTCACAGAAAACAAAACCTTTCTCATTCCTACAGCTACACAGTAAATTTCACCTGAAGGCTGGAGTCTAAAACTTCAAGTAGGGAATATTGATATACCTTCATATCACAGTCAAAACTATCGAAAGATAGGTGTGCACAGGGAAGTATAGATTTACTATTCTTAACTCCTATTCTACCTATCTTGATGATTTATTAATACATACATACATACTGCCTAGGTACGCATGTGTGGAGTTTGGTATAAAAAATTCTATACATTTTTACTTGTTGGTTTTTCATTAACATAGCTATAATTAGTGGTGGGTGAGCTACTTAAGGGTCGAGCCAAAGGCCTGGCTCAGCTCAAGATCGTCTTTCACCCTCGAACCCAAAACGAGCCAAATTGCAGTGTGGTTTCTGCTAGCCACAAACACTCTACCATCATGCACCAAGAATTAAAAACAATGAATACGCCTTTGGGGTTAAAAGTAAAGAAAGAAGTAGCCATCTAGTGAGAGAATTGCACAATGTGAAATCAGAAGTCTTGGGACTAAATCTGGCTTCTCAACTTGACCAAAATGTGTGATCCTAGGCAAATGTTTTTAAGAGACTTCTCTTTCTTCGTTGTCACTTATGAGCGCACCTTCCAATAGTGCATTCAGGGTGTACACTGTAAAAAAATGATCTGATGTATTAAGGTGAAAAGCTTCTGCATGTGAAATCAATACCTTTTTATTTTAAAGAGAGTATCATATTTTCATACGATGTTTGTTGCATGCTTTAGATGCCATCTGTTTCTCATGCACAGGCTGTTAGAGCCCAGCTAGCCCTTGGCCCAGCTCTCCCAGTTAATTTGTTGGCTTGCCCACCTCTACCTAGCATATTAAAATATATAAATATTCCCTACTCGATATTCAGGAGCCACGTCCACCTAAAAAGGCGAAAAGAGAAGAACGGCTTCTAGACATCAATCAATCTGACCCTTTGGCCCACAGCTATACAACAAGCCTCGCTTGAACAAGGGAAGGGATCAAAAGAACTTAGGAGATCAATTGCTGGCATTTCTTGCCAGTAAACATGGAACAAGCTTTTATGAGCAAAGAACGTAAACAGATTAAGGGAGCAGTGAATCGTATACCCCAGCTTTCAGGCATGGACAGCTTCACCTATGCCTGAAAAAGGAATGCAAACATCTTGGATCAGTCAGTCTCCCACCCCAGCAACAGAGAAAAAACAAGCTCCCCCGAAAATCAGGAGCTGAATAAACAAGCATTTGCAATGCAATAGGTCTCTCATTTGCCAGAGTTTAAGCTATTGGCATTGTAAATGCCAATGCCTTTTATTTAATGTTTTGATAATACACACATAAATAAAATGCATTGTCATGTAGAATGCCAATAGCTCAAACTCTTGTAAATGCGATACCTATTCAAAGAAGCGGCCACCATTGTCCTGGGCTGCTTAGAAAGTGAAAGCGCACATGGCGCACTGAATGTTGCAGGAAAGCATGTCGTGCCTGCAGTAGGAGAAACTATTTAAAGAAAATAGTGCTTACAGACTGAAAAAGACTCACAATGTAACAACCGAAGTAAAAGGGCCAGTCCTCATGGGAGGTTACAAATGAAGACAAGATGGTACTAAGGAGGGACTAACGAGCCTATTAATGAATCAGAGGCCAGCATTTATGAAGGACAATGACACAAGCCAATGACAAATATAGGCAGAGAGTGGACAAGCCTTAGTGAGTGTTGGAAGAAAGACAAAACACCTGAGGTGGTAAATGATTCTCAACACTTGTCCAGAAATATTGAGCAAACTTTCCCTGAACATGAGAAGGACAGAAACACCTTATCGGGTGGTTTTTAGGCATGGCACAAAATTGCCCTAAACACGAGAAGAGAACTTAGGGCCCAATCATGAGTCTGCCGGTCTGAGGACCGCCAGACTTGTGGTGGCGTGGCGGTCCAGCAACCTTCACACTAGCGGTCAGACTGCCCCATTACGACTTGCCAGTTGGACTGCTATGGGACCGCTGCTGCTGCCAGGAAACCGCTGTGGCGCAGCAGTCCTAAGGTTGCAATATGCTTGGCGGGACCGCCATAGCCCCACCAAGCATATTACAAGTTTCCTCTCTGCCGCGGTTTTCATGGTAGTTCTATCGCAATGAAAACTAAGGTGGAGAAGAAACAATGGGGCCCTACAAGGCCCCATGGTGCCTCACGCCATGTGGATGCCAAGTGCTATATAAATGCAAGCCTCCCTCCTCTATACCACCGCTATCCTTCTCAATCCAAATAACTGATTAATATCCACCACTCAAATTACTTTCATATTTCACTATACTAATTCACAACTAATCCTTATGGGTTCCAGAGTAGCGTGCTACTCCCCAAGAAAGTGCTTCAATACCCCATTAGGGGTAACAAGTGCCATATAAATGCAAACCTTTTTCCCCTCTTCTATTCCTTCTCAATCCAAATAACTGACTAATATCACCACTCAAATTGCTTTCATATTTCACTATTCTAATTCACCACTAATCCTTTATGGGTTCCGGAGTAGCGTGTTATTCACCAAAAAAGCGCTTCAACACCCCATCAGAGGTAACAAGCGCTATATAAATGCAAACCCTTTTCCCTCTTCTATCCCTCCGCTATCCTTCTGAATCCAAATAACTGACTAACCTATCCACCACTCAAATTACTTTCATATTTCACTGTACTAATTCAACACTAATCCTTCTTGGGTTCCGGAGTAGCGTGCTACTCGCCGAAAAAAGTGCTTTGACGCCTCGTCAGGGGTAGTAAGCTCTATATAAATACATGACATAAGAGGGCACAACACGTGCCCCCCTGTGTGCATGCACACCCGTTCCTGCAGGCATGGACTTAACAGACCATGCCATACAGGAACCTTGTGTGACGTTCCCATTGTGGTGCCTTTTTCAAAGGCACAGCCGCCTTTGAAAGAGGCACCACCACTCCGCTCGCCCGCCAGACCACCTTTAAGTCATAATTAGGCCCTTAATAATCTGTTATTCTCACACTCCTGGCCATGAATGTGCAAGTATCATCTGCTAAACAATGCAATGTATAATAAGACCTTCTAAGTAAGTCACTTCTACTTCTTGGTCCATAGACATGTAATAAGCTTCGTCTAAAGATAAGAAGAGAACATGCACATATAGAACTTGAAATTAGGTGTAGGAAAAGAAGATCTAATTGGCTACCATGGCTTTGCTTAAGGAACTGTTAAGAGAATCCTGGTGTGAAACTTGGGAATAGGAAGGGAACTCAGAGTGGGTAAGCGTGGTAGACCAGGAGATGCCCCTGAAAAATATACCCTTTCAAATCAAACAAAAAAAACTAAACATGGTACAAAACCAACAAGCTCCAATATGCTACATTAATTCATGCAGTCATTTATTTTAGGAATTGATTTAAAGCACACTTCAAAAGCGAAAAAATTAGGAGCAATCACAGGGAGCTCACTGATAAGAAAATCCAATTTCAATGGACACTTCCCCTCAGACTACAATTTCCGATGGGGGAAAACCGGATGTATGACATTCAAGATCAAGTGACAAAGTCAGGCTGAGAAGTGTCTGGAAACCTGGAAGTGTGGGTGCAGGCAAGAATAAGGCAGCCGTGTGTGGAATGTAGTCTTATCCGTATGGCTTCTACTACCAAAAAAGGCAACAGAGGCATTGCCCAAGTATGTCTTGGAGCATTTTGTTACGTTTCAATGGAAGCCTTATTCATGTTCTAAAACAACAGCTAAAGAAGGCATGCTAATGGGACTTCATAGCTAATGGCTGCCGCGGCCTGTGCAAGTAAGAGCGGTGGGGCTGGGCGGTGGGGCTGGGCGGGAAGGGGGGGGGGGTTCGACAGACGACGATGAGGGAAAATCATGTATTTATTTAATTTCCCCTTGTAGTCGTCTGTCGAATTTCTCCTCATCCCTGCCCCACCGCTCTTATCCGACGGGCTGCGGCTGGCTAATAGTACATGTGAGTATGCTAAATGTCAAGATTCTACACAGGGTGCAGAAAGACTGATTACCGCTGACAGATATTTGTGCCTCTAGGTTCGCTCAATGTATGAGATACAACCAGCATGGCAACGGTGCATTATGCCATTCCAACTGTTTCCATAAAACAACAACCATGGCAGTGGGGCATGATTGTGTTGTACATTTGCTATCAAAACATATTTAATTTCACAATAGTGTAGACAAAGGCTAAACCAGATTGCACTGTAATGGGACAGAAATGCACCCATGCCCAGAGTTCCACTTGCTACAGATCTCTGTAGGTTTTGATTAATTGTCTCCGCACACAAAATCATGCAAGTTTACTGAGTACGTCTGTCAAATGGCCTTAGATCCAGATCAAGGTTCTGTGTCCTAGCGGGACACACCAAGTGTACTCCTTTCTCCGGTGAGTGGCAACTCTCAATATTTACTGGTTGAGAAGGACTGGCAGCGGTGGCAGCCACTGATTGTAATAGAAGGATTAGGTATTTTTCCCTGTTACCTTCAGTGTGAGAGTTGCCTGTCAGCCTCTCCTGTTTACATAGTTCTGTCAATTCCTTTGGACCAGGTCGTTCGCTCAATTTATCTGGGATGATTGTACTATTGAACATTGACATAAATAAATGTTGTGGTACAATACTGAGGACAGAATATGGAGATAAAAAATATCGAAAGGTATGTGCGTATAGGGAAGTACAGATTTACTATTCCAAACAACACATCTACGTGCCTTGAAGATGTATGTTCCGCATAGGTAAATATATGTGGATGTAGGTATGGAAAATCTAGACTTATCTGTCTATTATTTTGCAATATTTTGTGCTCGATATTTAGTACCATCAATATTCTGACTTCGATAATTTGTGTGCATACCTAAGGGATATAAGTGTGCAGGTATATTTGCTTTGTGTGAATGACGCAGAGAGGGCAGGAGTTTGTCCCTGGTGCTTAACAGTGTGCAGGCATGAATCCACTTGAGATATCCTGCATGTGTACAGCTGACAAGATGGAGCTTGAGGATGAGCCTTCCAGACAGAGATGTGACTTTGTAGAAAACTAGGGAACATTTCTGGGTTCTTTGAATTGATCGAAGCTCATATGAATGGGGGGAGGCCAACATT
Source organism: Triturus cristatus (assembly GCF_964204655.1). Lineage (NCBI taxonomy): Eukaryota > Metazoa > Chordata > Amphibia > Caudata > Salamandridae > Triturus > Triturus cristatus. The sequence goes on from NC_140595.1 coordinate 114,610,566, forward strand.
CCAGGATTGGGAACTCAAACTTGGAAGTTCTGAACCCTGCTGGGAGACGCTGTCTTAAATCAACTTAAAGGGCGAAAGCTTCCTACTTCTGAGGAGGGGTTCTAGAGGTATACCCACATGAAGGAAAGGTTGCCTAGAAGACGAGGACCTTAAAGAGCTGTGCTAGCAGAACTGGAAGTTGCCCCACTGTAGCCCAAGGAATGATCTGGAACTGCCAGGCTGTGTAGTGAAGCTTTATAACTCTGATCCTCCTGCAGAGCGCCCTTGGGCGAGAGGTTACTTGCTCCTACAATCTGTACTTATGATTTCCCCTGAGCGGGGGGAGGCTTGCAAAGTAGAAAGCGACTACTAGCGGTGTACAAGGAGAAGCACCCAAGATGGCTTGGCGGCAAAGAAATCCCAGCTGCATCCAGCAGAATCTTTACTACACTCTACAAGAGCACCACCATGACCTCAGGTAGGCTGTTTGTGTTTTTTTGGGTGGTGGGCTTTAGCCTGAGTTCAATGAAGGTCTGAAGACCAACATTCCTTTCCCTGGCAGAAGACGGAGGAGTTCGGCCTCCCTCCTTGTGCTCGTAAGGCATCCTCTTTCGGGAGAGTGTGCACAGCAGAGTCCCTGCATGTCGTCTTTGAAGTCGGCTAGGCCAGGGCAGAGTCAGGGCTGCCGCACTTCCATGGTACTTGCAGGAGGGCACGCTTGTTGAAGCCTCACACCATGATTACTGACAGGCGGACCGAATCAAAAAACCTGTGATCCTCTATTTAAAGGTACAGTGCACAACTAAGACTTTGCAGGGACAACACTAGCATTAACTGGCACCAGGGCAGCTATGAGTCATTCAGAAGCCAGCCTTACCTCACCGGCATCGTTGTTGTATCCCCAGCTACAACAAACCATGGCCCACCAGCCCCCAGGGCTTCTTATTGAATTTCAGGCAGTTTTTCCAACACCATGCCTTTACCTGCAAGTGTGTCGAAGTTTGTGATTTATACTGTTGACTATGTCCCCCAGCAACAACCCTCCACCCTTTATGAGCGTATGTATTATTTTGCCCTCTGCATTTCATGTGTAGTATTTAGCTTTTGTACATTGATCAAAGTATTTTTTTCTTTTTAACGAAAGCATGGGCTGGATAATGATCTATTAACAGCGCAACTATTGTATCCACTCCCCCCCTACCTGAAACGTTGGGTGTCACGGCGGAAGGGTCAGCTGCAGATATTGCCGTATCACAATCTAAGCCTTTAACAACTATTAAGACCCGCTCCGCAAGTAGCGCCAACGGGGGTTGTGCTAAACAGTATACAGGCCTAACCGGGAAAAAGAAGCGCAGAGGCGGCCAACAGTCTACGGCAGCTAAAAAGGCGAATCCTGGTCCTATGGCCAGCTCAGGATCAGATTCTGTTTTATGTCCTCAAACTATTATAAGAGAAGGAAGACAAAATTCTCCGTCACTCGAGGGGGGTAACCCCGTGAACCAGGGAGACAAAGCTTTTTGGAAAAAATTGGACACAATTTTAAAAAACGCATGTGCTCCTATTTATGAAAGACTAGGGTCAATCGAAAGCAGACTTGTGTGCATGGAACTGGCATGGTCTTCGGCGCGGCAACGGGTTGACGGAAGTGGCCTGAATAGCCAACTGGGATGTGTCAATGACCAAACTGGATGCAGCAAATCCAATTGCACTAAGAATACCCAAGTTAAGGTCAATGTTGCTGCAAATACCGAAACACAAAGGCCAACAGAACAATGCGACACAGTGGAAGAAGTCAACCACCAAAACGGAAAAATTAATCCAAAATCTAATCCAGCTGATGGTGGAACAAATAGAACTTTATCCACCTCAACAAACAATGTCGAACAGTCCGTGCAGGCACAATCCCTGGCCCAGTCCCCCTCAGATTTGATTGATATACATCTCCCCCCCGAGGCTGCCCCATATGTAGTCGTTCTGACCGGTGTCCCACCTTTGGCGAATGGCACCAGGGAAACATATTGGGCCTTAAAAAACAAATGTATATTTTGGCTCAACACTAAACGGCCATTGCCGGGCAATATGCGAGCCGAAATCCTATTTGCCAGGAGGGTAAATTGGGTGGGCAGCAAACCTAAGACAATTAAGGGCGACTGCGTCATTATCAATTTTAGGGATAAACACTGTGTTGATTATATTTGTGGATGGTCCCAGATCGCTGACATTTGATCCCCAGTTAGAACAGCGCCACTATCTTACTTCTACGCTCCATCATCCCAACCTTTGTTAAAGTCATTTGGAAGGAAAGATATGCGCATGGGTCAATCAATGGGGGACATTAGGTCCTTTAATCGATATGATGTGTTGTCTGGTCTGTCTGATTGTGATTGACAGAAGTGTAACAGTGGTTGCTCCAGTCTTGTAAAGGAGTATGTAGCCCCTGAGATAGCCCATGGAAATAAAATGGTTGAGATGTTGAGAATGGTGAACCCTAGAGCTGACAGCGATTTAAATATGATTGTTATAACAAGTGACATTATTAGAGATGTAGAGCAAGTCCCATGCCTCATGTCTGGACAGGACATACCAGCTGTAATGCCATCTGTTACGAATATAGGTCAATCTAAAGGAACCTGGGCGCTGCAGGATGTACAACATTTTTATCCTGGAATGTGGCTGGTATAGGATCCAAATTAGCGTCACCTTTATGGACTGATTTCATCGATGATCATGATATCTGCCTCTTCCAGGAGACATGGTCGGTAGAGCCAGTGTTCAGGACGGGTTATCTGAACTTTTATGTCCCTGCAGTCAAAAGGCCAAAGGGCCGTCCAGTAGGTGGTTTGGTCATATGGATTAAACAATCTCTAAAGTGCAAAATACATCCTTTCCAAAACCAGCATAATGATATCCTAGGCATAAGAGTAAATTTCCCATCAAACTCGTGCATAGACATTTATAATGTATGCTAGAGGATTGCCGGGGGGTAAAAAGTCGGAGGTGGTAACTGCACTCAACTCTCTTGTTGAATCAAGATCTATTAATATATTCCCACTAGTAGCAGGTGACTTCAACACGACCTTCGAACCGTTGGGTCACCATGACTTGCATTTATCGGAAGAGGAGGATATAAGATGGGGTATCCCGCAGCTCGAGACTAAAATAGTAAGCAAGTGGACTGAGGCTGCCCTACACCTAAAGGGGTTCTGCCTGACCAACCAACTGAGGGCGGCAAATGGTAGGACACCCTCTGACAGAACAAGGTGTAAAACATTTGATACTGGTGTTAGGTCTAGCACTATAGACTATATCTTGGTCCATCTTGGGGTGTGGTATGGTCTCGAGGATATGATGGTAAAACCTCGAATTGAAAGTGACCATAACCCACTAGTAGCCTACTTTAGATCAGGCATGGGAGAATGTATGGCAAATGTAAATGTCATGGAAGGTATGCCTGTTCGGCTTACAAATGATGAACGTCACCTGAAGTGGGAAAAAGTTGTACAGCAACCCGATCTTGTCGACAAAATAAAAAGTAGTTTGGATGAGGTGCTGTCACTAATAGGGACGGATTGTAATATTAGCAAATCTGATATAACTGTAGAGAATATACACACTACGTTTTTTGCCAAACTTAAAAATTATTTTTGCGAAAAAACTTTAGCAAAACGATCCTACAAAAAAAACCAAGAGAATTGGTTTAATAATAATTGTCAGCAAGCACGGAAAGAACTAGGAACTGCGCTCAAATCCAAGGATCTGAGCAAAATAAAGCAGGCACGGAGTAACTATAAGAGGGTATTATGGAATGCCAGAAAGGAGTGGGAGGAGAGTGAATGGCAAGACCTTAAGATCGCGTGTAGCGGAAAGAATCAAAAGAAGTTCTGGGACGTATTTAAGTGGAAAAGGGGGGAAGTTATAGAAAGCCCACATAATTCTGTTCCCCAGGACGCTTGGATAAAGTTTTTTAAAAGTCAGTATGCTAAGGTTACTGACGATAGTCAGTTTGTATATGAACCCATTTTTTATAGCGAATCACCTTTTAGTGTTAAAGAGGTTGACAGAGCTCTCGATACTGTAAATTTAGGCTGGGCTCCAGGTATGGACCTAATCCCTGTAGACGTGTTTGTATATGATAGACAGAGATGGCGCCTTTACATTGCCTACCTGGCCAATGCCATCGCTCAGGGTATGGCAATACCACAATCTTGGAAAGGCGCTGAAATAGTCCCTATATATAAAAAAGGTGACAAGTCTTTGGCTAGCAACTACAGGCCTATTAGCTTAATAGACGCCATACAAAAAATTATTGGACGGCTGGTGTTGGGGAAAATCCAGTCCTGGATGGAGGATGCAAATATCCTGAGTCCTCTACAGGCTGGTTTTCGCCCCAAGACCAGTACCATTGATCAGGTTTTTAGATTTTTAATGCTGTATTGGAGGACAGTGGTTTTAGATAAAGGTGTCTTGTATGCAGTATTTGTCGACCTGCGGGCGGCATTTGATTTGGTCCCGCGTGGCAAACTGTGGCAAGTACTCAAGGAGCTGGGTATGGCGCCGGAGTTGCTGGCACTTGTCGTCCGCTTACATGAGGACAATTTTGCTCGGGTACGCTGGGGTAAACCCGGAGAGGTTACCGAACCTTTCCCCGTTGAGAGGGGTGTGCGGCAGGGTTGTGTCTTGGCACCTACCCTGTTCTCACTCTTCGTCAACGGGGTGGCAGAGTTCCTCTCCAGGGTCCCCACGGATGCCCCAGCTCTGGCTGGGGTTCGTGTCCCGGTCCTCATGTTTGCGGATGACACTTTGTTGGTTTCGAAAACTCCGATTGGCCTCCAGTTAACCTTGCGGCGCTTCGAAGAGTTTTGTCTATCGCGTGGACTGGAAATCAATGTTGCAAAGACTAAGTTCATGGTGCTCAACGGTCCTAGACCCAATAAAATGTATAGACCATTCAAAGGTGCAATCCTTATGAATGGATCCCCATTAGAACAGGTCGATGCATTTACATATTTGGGAGTAACATTGCAGAAAAATATGCACTGGAATAACCATATAGAACTCTCGATATTAAAATACCAACAACAGTCTGGTATTCTAATGAAACGGTTTAAAGCCTCGCAGTCACAGCCAATGGAGCCATTTTTAGAGATATATACGATGAAGATCCGCAGTTCGGCTCTATACGGGTCTGAGCTGTGGGGGTATGGCAAAAACCCACAGCGTTTGAATACTATGGAAAAGGAGTATATTCGGAAAGCTGTTGGTGTCCCCCAGAGCACCCCTTTGTTACCCCTTTTTCGCGATCTTGGTTTAAAATCTTTGCAGGACGTAGCTTATCTGCGTCCTTTGTTATATTGGCGCAGGGTATGGACAACCGATGAGCTTAGCCATTATGCAATGGGACTAAAGGAAATCATAGAAAAAGATCTATCTCATAGGATCGAATGGTTGAAATCTCTAAAATCATTATTATATCGTATGGGACTGAGAGATCTTTGGGATGACCCCTCTAATGCAGACTTCCCTTCAAAAGACTTTTTGAAAAATAGCTATTGGGAGATGATTGGCTTAGAATCATATATTAAGGGGTGCTCATCTACTTTAACTGGCAGATTTCTGGAGTTCAAACCCGATACCAGACTGGAATTGTATTGGGGCCTAATAGAAGTTCCTTCTGATCGCAAATTTTTTTTCCAGTTCAGGATAGGCTCACTTCCGGTGCGATCATTTACATCTCATTGGGTAGTGGGGTCAGAAAGCAGATGCCCGAAATGTTTAGACAAGCATGAATCTATGAGCCATTTTGTCCTCTTTTGTCCGCTCTATACCGTTCCACGTAAGAAATGGGTATTACCTGTTTGCCGATTGTTGGGAACCCGAAAATACGAGGTAGCCATGAGAATTTTGTCAACTGATCCAAGCCCGACAATTTCTATTGCAATGGCAAAATACATTAAGTGGGCGTGGGCCATTCGGTCTAAATTGATCAAATGTCAAAGTAATTTTTAGTGGAAATTGACCAGATTTCTATATTTATAGGTTGGTTCGTTAATGTACCCATGCATACTGTTATTTTATCATATGCTTTTTTATATTTTGATTTATAAATGTAAAAACGTGTTGAAATTTTATGTATATTGTTTTGTCACTTTTACAACTTAATTGTTGAATAAAGTATTGAATTGATCTATTAATGATTAATAGCTGCTTGATTGAGCTCTGAGTTTTTACCCTATGCTGCCACCTTGAGTGAAAACCTTTCAAAGTGTCACGTTTACAAACAGCAGGCATCTTGCTCCCAGTGGCTAGTAGACCGTGCCATATTCATAACCGAAAAGACCGTCATTTCTTTTAAATGGGAGAAATGTAAAGTGAAGAAAAATGTTTCAATTAAACATTGTCTTAATGTTTTTCTCTACTTTAAATTAAGTCCTAATGTTTTATGAAGCATGTTTCTTCACTTTAAATTCCTAACAATTAAACAAAGGTCTGTATTTTTTTGTTATAAATATGGCACCATGTCTACAGGCCACTTAGCCTGCTGTTTGTAAAGACACATTGAAATGGGAGAAAATTAAAATGATGAGTTTTATGTACTGCATATAAATGTAAAGTTAACTCTGCAGTTACATTTTCTTCCATTTCAAGTGTTGCACTTACCCACAGCAGGTGTCTTGCTCCCAGTGGCTGGTGGAAATGCTGCCATATTTATAACTGAAAAATACAGCCATTTTTTTAAAATGGTACTAATTTAAAATACAGAAAAATGTTCCATCAAGTGCAGAAAATGCTCCTTACTATGAACATTTTTGCAGAACATGTTTCTGCATTTTAAATTTCTCTCATTTAAAAGAAATGGTTGTATGGTTGTGTTGTATATTTAATGGTGTCACATATGGTGAAAGGGATGTCCTAAGCCACAAGTACATACAACACAAGCGCTCAGTCACCAATACACATATATCCCAATAATTCACACACATGTTCATACATCCCCACAGACCATGCACTCACTGGCGCACAGGGCAGTCCTATCATAGTACCTCCAGTCACAGTAATTTGTTCAAACCATACTATCGGGCTCCATGACATTAGGTTTAAAGTCAATGAAGCTGAGCGAGGGGGTGTCTGGTAACAATGCGCAAGTTACTCGGCCTTCAGTAGCTCACTGCGATTTTCACTGATCAGAAGTAGCTCTTATTACAGATAATGTTGGAGACCCCCTGCACTAGTCATTCGGCCCTCATGCACCAATCCATGATGGATTTACATTCCTTCACTGTCGGGAGTGTAGCACCATTCCACTTGCGGATAAAATCTCAGCGAACTACCATCAGAGCGACATTGCAGACAATCGTGTATCTGTTCAAAGATTGCTCCCCCAGATACCGAAGGTCACCAGCGGCTGCGTGAGATCTAGTGTTATTCTGCGTGAGATCTAGTGTTATTTCCAGCCCGAGGTCCTGTGACTTACCCCCTCCCAGAATGGCTGAATCCTAGGGCAGCACCAGAGAGTGTGTAGTAGTGTACCCCTCTGCCCACATCTCCTTTCCCTGGGTGTAAACATTGAACCTCTATGTCTAGCTACGTTAAGGAGCAAGTGCTAAAGGGGTGCACTTGGAGTTCAGTTTGGGGTTCAGCAGTAGGGGAAGCCAGAAAACCACAGGTACAAGGCTCCAGGGCCCAGATTCTGATAGCTGACAGGCAACGCAGCGCAGCTTCCAAAAATGCTGCGCTGCATGACAGGGAGGGAGCAGGAGAGTGCCATATTCACTTCGAAATTGCTCTCTCATCCCCTCTCAACGCAGGTGGTGATTTCAGCTGTTGTGCGCCACGCACACACCTTACTGCTGTAGTGCTAGGGTGTGTATGTAAGTCTAGCATAGGTTTTGTATAGGAAAAAGCTTTTCCTACTTTGTATGTGTGCTGCACAGTGCAGCACGCATGCAAAGTCGGAAAAGCACAGAAAGGAAAACATTTCTCCGTTTAACGCCTAGTTTTCAGCAGCGTAAATTTTTGCCGCTAAACCCTTTCTACTGATGTTGGAGAATAGGGTTTAGCTTGAAAAAGAATTGGTGGTAACACGGGTACGCTCATGTGCCACCCATGTAAAGCCCCCTTGACGCAAAGTAGTGCAAAGCAGCATTTCGAGCTGCTTTGTGTTACTTTTCCAAACAAACCAACGCAAATAGCAAATTGCGTTGGTTTGTGAATCCCAAAAAGGGATTATCATTGGTTTAGCATTACTAAAGTAACGCCTTCTTGACACTAAACCTTTGAGAATCTGGGATGAGGTGTCACAATTTGGTCTAGTAGTCTCTCATTGCCCTATGACTCTGGAATAAGTTCCCTAACACTGCATACAGACAAACCACACATGCCTGCACAGAAATTCACAAGGGGAAAACACATCTATAAATGGATGATACAGAAGGGCATTCTGTATCCAACACATAAATAGAATATGGGGGCACATGCATCAAGGTAATCATTTGCGATTACCAATAGCGAATTTTACGGTGTCACTATTTGGTAATCGCAAATGCCTATGTATGAAGGATTCGCAAATAATCTTGCGAATCTTTAACATTCCCTAATAGCGAATTGCAAATTGCGAATCGCTATTAGGGAATGCATTCCCATTCATTCCTATGGGCCTACAGGACCAAAGGAATAAATGGGAATGCATACGCAATTTGCGATTACTCGCAATTTGCGAATGCAAATTCAAGGGTGCCTGGTGGCCTAAGGCCCCCGTGAAGCTCCGCCCAAAAAAGGTATGTATGCACATGTGTAGTGCGCTACATAGCAAATTGAAAAATGCATTTTTTTGTGCATTTTTCAATCCATGCACAAATTACCATCAACTTGAAATTGATGGTAATTAGCGTTTCCTAAATTTAGGAAATGCTACATGCATCTCAAATAGGGAATCGCAAATTGCGATTCCCTGATTACATTCGCAATTTAGGTAATCGTAAAAAATTGCGATTACCTATATTGCGAATGCAAAAAGGTACATGCATTGGAAAAGGTATGTTTCCAGTCGCAAACAGACTGATTCTGCGAATCGGCCTGTTTGCGACCTGTAAAATGCTTGATGCATGTGTCCCATTGTTATTAAACATTTAGGGCCTTGATGCACAATCCAAGCACATTACTACACGGCACTGTATCACCAGATGTGGTTTACCACTGGGAGATCCCTCGCCCGAAAAAACGATTAAGCAAAGTTTAAACAAAACGCTTCGCTATTTCATAAATATTTGAGACATGAGAAAAATGAAAACTCGTGGGGTGCTAATTGCTTTCCATAGAAATGCTCCATTGGAATCCAGTGATAAAGAAAATGTAGGCAGATACCTGATAACAAGCATTGGCATTGGTATACGTGCAGCGTGTACCTCCCCGGACACTAATGGACCCCATACAATGCATAAAGCAACAAGGGGCATATTATCAAGACAGGTGATAAAATTATCGCCGCTTTAGCGGCAGAAAACTGCAGTTAAAACGGCGATAATGGGCTTGATAATATGCTCTATGGAATTCCAATTGAAGCCCCGGTTAGATGTCCTTCACCTCTAACATGGGCTTCAAAGACAAACATTTCTGTGCAAAAATAGGAATAAACTAACGGAAAATGGTATTCAAAACAATCTATTTTTAAGAACCTTTCAAGATTATTAGGGCAGGACTGTGGGGAGAACAGAGCAGGATCTCTAAGGGGGGGTCCCCGGGATGGGCTGGGGCCCTGGGCCAGAGCCCACTGAGCTCATGCCTTAAAACATCTTTGGGTCTATGAAGGAGAAGCATTACACACGCAATAGATCAACGTGGAGTGCTGTGAGTGGGTGCAGAAGCACGCAAGGGAGACAGCTGGAAAATACATGCATTGTCATGGAGTGCTTCATGGAAAAAAAAATACTTCCTGGGAGTGAACACCGATGGAAGCATAGAAAGCAGCGAATCGGAGAGGTGGCAAGCAAGCTGTGCCCCACGGGTGTAACAAAGACAAGAAAGAAGGGCTAAAAGAAGTAAAGCCACCAAATGAAATACAAGCGGAAAAAAAGACAAAACGAAAAGCCACTGGAAAGAGCAATGGGTGGAGTTGCTTTCCAGGACAGCTACCGCATGTCTCAAGTAAGCCTTTCACAACCAGACAGATACGCTGTCTGGCAAGAATTAACCGAAAAAAGAAGTGTGGGGACAGAGTACCAAAATAATAGTGTATGCTCCTAATAGCGACATCACTTGACCAACTAACGGTAGTAGTAATAACTCTACGTGGTTTAAATAAAAAATTTGCCATTAAAATACATTCTCTAAAAAAACAGCTTAAGTTCCTATACTGAGGTGTAAAAGCCGTCTGTGTCACCAAAGAAATTCCAAAGAGCATTAATCATTACTATAGAACCTCGAAGAACCACATCCTTTCCGCCTCGTTGAATTAATACAATTAAATACTGTAACCGTTTTTAAAATGTCTTATAATATCAAGTAAAAAGAAAATCAATTTACTTCTGACAACTCTGTCCTTGCTAGCCAAATTAGCAGAATGTCATCCCTACCAAAATGCAAAATGTCAAGCGTGTTAGTCACAGCTGTGAGCTGTTTAATCACATATCAAGCACCCACTATCAGCAGAGATACTTAATAACCTTCTAAAATATTTTTTTCTAACTGCTTCATATGCTAAACTTTTATAAATTTAACCAAAATGCTAATGTTACCATTAGGCATTCCCTGTAACACAATTTGACTGAAACGATGGAATTTGCGCCCACTTTGTGAATATGAGAAGCAGTAACCCGATTCGTTGCCCAATATCTGTCTGGGAATATGCATAATATATGCACAATTGTTTTTCTCCCTCTCCTCATAGTCCGCACCCTCATTCTTCATGTGATGGAGAACACACACTGAGGCAGGCCCTTCCACACTCAGGAGTAAAACCACATTTCTGAACCCTGGGGGACATTTGGTGGGGAATTACACCTATCAGAGAAGGAATTATCTTTTAACTCAACGGGGCAGAGGTCGAAAACTCAAGCAGACTTTGGGGCCTACTCAGTAAAGTCATTCAATTCGGAATATAATGATAAAGTTTTGTCATATTAGATAATTTTGTCAAGGAAGTTAATATCTTCTCTGGATCAGTAATGTTCTGTCCTTTTTTTCCTCTCCTTTTTCCCGCCCTACTCTTCTTCTTCTGTTTAGTTTAGTTTTATTTTTATAAAGATGTCTTGGCAGAAAACAAATATTCAGCCAGTCAAAATGCCGAACTGAAGGATGATTTATGTATATATGTCATGTAAAAGGTCAGGATAAGATTTGTTCTCTGTGGATCACTTATTTGCATTGTTAAATGGATGTAGTTTTATTTTGTTTGAAAAAAACATTCTTCTGCTTTGTATGATTATTCAGATGGTGATTTTTGTTTGAAAGAAAAATATCGCTCTGGATTGACAACCGTTTCATTGAGTGTAGGGAAGTGTGATGTAATTCTGGGAACAGGGAATATGAATGGGCCACTGAGCATTTATGAAACATTGACAGAAAATGATGTATAATGTATCAACTTAATTAATATGACCATTAGGCATAAACACAATTGGAACTGATGGGACCAGTAGGCCACTTGACCTTTAGAGAATTATTTAGATACTTTTTTGAGCTTTTAAGTTATGCGATGCTTGATATTTGGTTTAATTGACGACTTGCCAAACAACATTAATTGTCAAAAGTGACTTTATAATATTTTTTTCTTTTCCCCCCATTCCCCGGGGATTCACCTTATTAAAAGTGGAAGGGGGCACATGGCCCCCTCCCGGGCAGATGTGAGCCACGGGAACGCCCTCCCCCCAGGTCCTGGCCAAACTTAAAAAGAGGGAGAGGGGAACATAGCTCCCCTCCCCGGGCTAATTTCAGCCTCGGGGACCCAATCCCCTGGGGCCAGGCCGTATCATTAATGGGGATGGGGGACGCATTGCACCCTCCCTGGACCGATTTCGGTCCAGGGGACCCCAGAGCTCGGCCACAATAACATAAGGGAGAGGGGGCCGGGGGGGCACCCTCCCAGAGCCAATAATGGCCCTGAGGATCCCATCACCCAGCCAAAGTTTGAAAGGGGGGGAGGGGCACGTAGCTCCCCTCCTTGGGCCAATTTCAGCCCCGGTGACCCCAACCCCCAGGCCTGGTCTTATTAGTAATGGGGAGGGGGGTCGCGTTGCCTCCTTACTGGCCTCATTTCGGCCCTGGGGACCCCAGGGACCCCAAGGCCCGGCCACAATAACAAAGGGGAGAGGGGGCAGCGCAGCACACTCCCAGAGCTTTTAATGGCCCAGGGGATTCTATCCCCCAGGGCCAGCTCCTGCTCTGTCCTGGGGTGCTCACCCCCAGGACATAGCGGTTTCCCTGCCCGCACTGGCGCAGGCAGGGAAACTTGTGTTTGCTCTCGCGTGGCAGCAACAATTTCAGAGCTTGGGTGCAAACATGAAGTCCAATTCCAGCAGACAGGACCTTTAAAAATGCTCACACCATCTGGTAGCGTACTTCAGATCTGTTTCCCTGCCTGCAGTGATGCAGGCAGAGAAACAGATCTGAATATTGCTCTCACCCACAGGGAGCATCCTTTTTAGCCGCTTCCTGCAGGCGGGAGCAATACCGGCTCCCGCCAGATGCAAGGACCTGGCTGAGGCCACGGGGGCCTTGGTTTTCCTCCCGCGGCCCCCAACCAGGGTATGGTGGTTGGTATTGGCTGCATGTGGGGGGTTGGATGCAGGGTCTGCCACAGGCCAGGCCCTGCAGCCAACACCCCACTGTGCGGAGCTACTGTTGTATTAATGTATGGTGATTAGGTAATAGTTTATGTTTAAAAAAAATCTAGAAATTCACTGAAAAAACAAAAGGTTACAGGGACGTTATAGTTAGGAAAAAGCATTAAAACATCATAGAAAATCACTGAAAAAGTCAGAAGTTACAGGGATGTTATAGTTAGGAAATACAAATTTAAAAACCTTCGAAATTCACTAAAAACAATAAGGTTAAAGGGATGTTATAGTTGCGTTCAGATTTTACACACACAAAACCATAACAATTCAGCAGTTCTAGTTATCTCAAGTAACTATAACTCGTTCTCTAAGATGACTATAACTGGAGCACCCACCTTGCACTTCTAATTACCCTACATATTACATCACTCATGATATCTCCTATGACACCACTGACATTCTTATTGCAACACTTGCTGGAAAATTATTAATGATACACCTGTGCATGGCTGGGGCTTAAGTTATAGTTACCTTAGGGTACAAGTTGTAGTTACTTGAGATGACAACAACTGCTGAATTTCTATGGTTTTGTGTGTGTAAAATCAGAACTTAATTATAACGTCCCTGTAACCTTTGCTTTTGAAGTGAATTTCTAATGTTTTGTTAATGCTATTTCTTAACTATAACATCACTGTAACCTTTGTTTTTTCAGAGAGAGGAAAAAAAAAATATATATATATATATATATATATATATATATATATATATATATATATATATATATATATATATATATATATATATATATATATATATATATATATATATATCCACATATACTTTCTAATACTCCAATGCTTGTTGGCATAAACAAGGACAGTAATACTCAGCTGTGAAAAGCTGCAATTTTGGGATGTAGGAGCCGATCTTGACTGAGAGGGAAAATTTTTACTCCATCAAAGCGGCAGAGTAAAATGCTCTGAAGACCTGACAGAGTACTCATACTCCGAATGTACAGATGTACACCTGCCCAGCGGATATATATCTATCAAGTAGATTGCTATGATTTGTAAAAACGCTGCATGGCACACCTGGCATTCTAGGCACCCGATGTTCTTTGGCCGCCTCCAGGCAAAGTTGGTGACTTTGTGGAATATATGAATAATCTATATAAGTTTGATAATGAACTCAATTTAACTCAATTCAGTTGAAAAAATAAATGTTTACTTGTTCAAAAAAAGTTTAACAAGTATTTTAATGAATCAAAATTATAACTTTTTAACTATATTTACTGAAAATTAAACAAGAATAAAATGTCCATAAGGTTGGGTAATTTTCAATGCCAGTGCAATTATGGGGCAGGTGAGGGCCAAATTATGCGGCTGGGCAGACAAAATTATGCTGCAAAAAAGGGCAAATTATGCGGCATAATGCAGCATATTTTCTGTTGGATTAGTTCATTATTTTGAAATGTTTACACTACCTGGGCAGAGGTTGCACCTCATTAGTACAAGTTTAGCACCCAAACATATTAATAAGCAACAGAAAAGTGACAAGTTAACCTTTGCAAAGGGACTTCTACTGCGCTGCAACAGGTGTTGATGCATTTTTGGTAACTTTTGAACCGTTTGAGCCAGAAGCAATCTATTTTAAACAAATCTCCAGATTATGCAGCAGATGATGGATTATGTAGCAAATGCAGCAGATCTGTAATTATGAGAAAAACACTGCAGCTACAATCCCATAATTCCAGTGTCCCTAGTAATTTTATAAAATGACTACTTAAAGTTATTATTTATACATTAAAATAATATATTTAAATGATTTTATTGTTTAATATACATTTCATTTGAGGCGTTAATGTGCTGCAACATTTTATTTTTTATTTTCAGGATGATAAAAAATATTTCACATTATTTTTAATTTATAATATACATTTAAAAAATATTTTTTGAAATAATAAACTTGATACCATTTCCCAATACTTTCCCATAGGGGTATCACAAGCAGGTAAAAAGTTTATAGTAATAAGTGTGCACAAGTAAATTCTGTAGTAGGATGCTTCGCCAACTCAAACGAGGGGGTGGAGAATACAAGGAGTAAATTGCCACTCAGAACTGGGGAACAGCAAAAAAGTGGAGAAGTACACCTAGGTGTAGATCTACATGTGAGTAAATATACACAAATGTATTTATCTTTGTGAATCGGGTACCATATTCTCAGAGATCCAATCAGAAATTGAAGCTGGGAGAACAAAAAAGATGAATTTTCTGAGACCATTAAACCAGTGCACACTGACATGCTAATGACTGGTGTACATTTAAGTCAGTGATTTGAGATAAGTCAGTCACACTGAGGGCAGAAATATAATCCACTCCTCCTCCCAATCTTACATA
Source organism: Triturus cristatus (assembly GCF_964204655.1). Classification (NCBI taxonomy): domain Eukaryota; kingdom Metazoa; phylum Chordata; class Amphibia; order Caudata; family Salamandridae; genus Triturus; species Triturus cristatus. The sequence goes on from NC_140595.1 coordinate 114,625,711, forward strand.
ACGTAGATTTGGGAAGAGTATATTCTCCTGAAGGCATCTTGCTGCAGAATAAAAAAAAAATATTGTCACCCAACTCACTGGTACTCCTTTTATTGAGCTCTAGACACTGAGAGGCTGAGTTGACCAGGCAGGATTCAAACCTGGCATAGTGGGGCAAACAGATCCATTGAGTGGATCCTTTAGACGCGGCTCACCACTGAAGAAAAGGAATTAGGGTGATCTTACATAGATATTTATTACTAAAGTGGCTCTCTTCTCAGCAGCAAGAGGGCGCCTTTGGTTGTTAGCCACCATTGGAGCAGAGATGCCCTTGCTGAAGGTAGTTTCGGGAAACAGTGGTTCATTTAAGGCCAATAGATCGCAATAGCGATATCTCTTTTTTAAAGAGACAGTAAGTCATATGTACTCATAGGACACAACTTTAGGTAGTGTATCATAGGCATGTATGGGACGGGACACAGGTAAACATTGTCAAGCAATTAATTTGTTCATTGTACAATATTTAATTTCAATTTGCTAAGAGGTTTATAGATCTAGTGCTCACAGGTAAGTGAAAAAGCGTGCTGTGGTGAGTGAGAAGACTTTCAAATTATGCACCGAATTGACAACAAGAAGAAACTCCTTATAGGCACTTTTTTATAAAATAAACAAGGAGTTCGGGTGTATTATGGTCGACGGCGTTTCGATCTCAAGAATTTGAGATCTTCATCTCGCTGAGGGTCAACCGGACCATCAATAAAAAAGTGACCAAGTGAGCACTCAGGGGTTGCACAAAACGTGTCCAGCTATATAAGGAGATTAAAAAGCCAATGAAAAATAGTGCAAAGGAATAGCTGCAAAGTACAGAGTTACAGGGTAGGTACAAAATGCTATACGTGGTGGAACACAATCCTTCCAGGGTGTGGTTGGGGTACATGCCAGGCTTGCTTCTCCCTGAACTCACTCCCACACAAGTCGAAAGATGACAACATAACTTTCTTGGAAGAAGAAGTACAACACATCAGCAACATATTAAAAACAAATGCTGTTCAGAGAAGGATGAAATCCTTTTTTGCACATATTTTGCAAGTAAGTTGGCATCTAGCCTTGCAACATGGACGTACTCCCTTGTGGATAAATGCATTACAGGGATTGTAAAACCTGGAAAAGAGCTTCAAGATTGTGGTTTGAGTACACCCTTGCCAGTCATAATCATTGAAGCAAATCTATAAACAAAAAATGCCAGCCTTAAGGTTAGAGGTTGTCTTGCAAACCTGCCTGACAAACATCAAGTGAGATTCATCTGGAACAGACTAAAGACAATGATAGATATGAGGGCCACCATGTCAAAAACATTTAGAGGAATAAAAAAAAAGTCCGGCAATCCTCCCATACAGATGTAGGAATACAGATAAGGCACGTAGCTGGCCTACTTTAGATTATAGTAAATAAGATTTATTGGCGAGTACATAAATTCTGGATTTAATGTGCCAATGCATGCAGTTTAAGGGTACTGAAGACAAATATGAAATAAAAGGCAGACTTTATTAAGGCTCCTGTGTCTTCGATAATGACCTATTTTTGCTTCTATTTCAAATGAAGGATCATAATTGTGAAATAGTAGCTCATGGCAGTTGAAAGCAAAGTGGTAGCAGAAGGATACACCTAAACAGCCGATAGGTTTAGGTGAGAGATGAATACACCACTGGACAGAGCCGAAACATGTTGAAGAAGTCTCAAGCCAATAGCTGGGCTGGATAAAAAAGCAGGGCTGTGTAAGGGAGGGCGGAGTGTATGGACATGGGCGGTACATTTAAGGGATAAGGAACAGGGTGAAGAGATGAGACTCCAGGGGAACAGAAATTGAGACAGGAGCTCTTGATATTTTTAGTTTTTTCTGAGTTTTGTATAGGGCGAACTTGACCTGGAGGTATCAAGTATCAGAGCGCTTTACATGAGCACCAGTTGTCTTACACAGGGACACATTCATTTTTGTTAGGCACAGGGAGATTAAGTGATTTGCCCAAAATCACAGGATGCTGAGAGTCATTGACGAGACTCGAACCGGGTTCTCCAGATCTGAGGTTTACTCACCAAACCATTAGACCCCATCCTCTCTTGTAATTGTATATATATAGCGCTTACTACCACTGACAAGGCATTGAAGCGCTTTTCGGCAAGTAGCACGCTATTCTGGAAGCCAAAAGGATTAGAGATGGATTAGTATAGGGAAACATGAGTAAAGTATTAGTAAAGGGAGTTACGAGTTAATTTGAGCAGAGGACATGTGAGTCTTCGTTGGATTGAATAGAGTAATTGAAGGATAGAAGATGGAGACAAAAATAGAAGTGTTAATTGGGAGATCATAGTAGTAAGTTGAGATCTGCGATGAGTAAAGGAGATATGGAGGAGGGAATAAAAGTGCCTGTAGAAAGGGATTGGGGAGAAAGACAACATAAGACAGAAGGAGACACAAATGGAGGTTGAAGATTGAGGAAGACAGAGGTAGGGAACGAGAAGGAAAAGGGAAAGGAGGAAAGAAGGGGAAAGGGGATGTGAAATTACAGAGAAGTGTGCCCCGAAGAAGACAAGGGATCGAAAGATGAGAGACGGGCGTGGGGAGACTAGTGAACATCGATGGAAAAAGTGGAAGATGGAGGGAGGAGACTTAAAAGGTGATAAGATGAGGCAGGATCGCGAGGGGAGAGTACAGAAAGAGCAGAAGCTGAGGAAGGAGAGAGAAAAGAAAATAGAAGTAATGGAGAAGCATGGGGAGTGGGGGTAGGAAAGATGGGGAGGTGAGAGAATAAAGAGTGGGAGAAAACGACCTGGAGAGGGTAAGCAGGGAAGGTGGAGAGTAGACGGGAGTCACTGAGATAAGGGTGAGGGTGTAGGTGGAAGAAAGAAACTAAAGAGAGATGGGAGTGGAATGAGACTAGAGGAGATGGAGGCTGGAGAGGAGATGAGAAGGGTAAGAAAGAGATGAGGAGGGCACGGGGGGCAAGGCCAGAGGGAAGGGAGGCTGGAGAGGAGAGGGGAAAGAAAGAGATGAGGAGGGCAGGGGGGGAGCAAGCCCAGAGGGAAGGGAGGCTGGAGAGGAGAGGGGAAAGAAAGAGATGAGGAGGGCAGGGGGGAGCAAGGCCAGAGGGAAGGGGGGCTGGAGAGGAGAGGGGCAAGAAAGAGATGAGGAGGGCACGGGGGGCAAGGCCAGAGGGAAGGGGGGCTGGAGAGGAGAGGGGCAAGAGAGAGATGAGGAGGGCAGGGGGGAGCAAAACGAGAGGGAAGGGAGGCTGGAGAGGAGAGGGGCAAGAAAGAGATGAGGAGGGCAGGGGGGAGCAAGGCCAGAGGGAAGGGGGGCTGGAGATGAGAGGGGTAAGAAAGAGATGAGGAGGGCAGGGGGGAGCAAGACGAGAGGGAAGGGAGGCTGGAGAGGAGAGGGGCAAGAAGGAGATGAGGAGGGCAGGGGGGGAGCAAGGCCAGAGGGAGGGGAGGCTGGAGAGGAGAGGGGCAAGAAAGAGATGAGGAGGGCAGGGGGGAGCAAGGCCAGAGGGAGGGGAGGCTGGAGAGGAGAGGGGCAAGAAAGAGATGAGGAGGGCAGGGGGGGAGCAAGGCCAGAGGGAAGGGGGGCTGGAGAGGAGAAGGGCAAGAAAGAGATGAGGAGGGCAGGGGGGAGCAAGGCCAGAGGGAGGGGAGGCTGGAGAGGAGAGGGGCAAGAAAGAGATGAGGAGGGCAGGGGGGGAGCAAGGCCAGAGGGAAGGGAGGCTGGAGAGGAGAGGGGCAAGAAAGAGATGAGGAGGGCACGGGGGGCAAGGCCAGAGGGAAGGGGGGCTGGAGAGGAGAGGGGCAAGAAAGAGATGAGGAGGGCAGGGGGGAGCAAGGCCAGAGGGAAGGGAGGTTGGAGAGGAGAGGGGCAAGAAGGAGATGAGGAGGGCAGGGGGGAGCAAAACGAGAGGGAAGGGAGGCTGGAGAGGAGAGGGGCAAGAAAGAGATGAGGAGGGCAGGGGGGAGCAAGACGAGAGGGAAGGGAGGCTGGAGAGGAGAGGGGCAAGAAAGAGATGAGGAGGGCAGGGGGGGAGCAAGGCCAGAGGGAGGGGAGGCTGGAGAGGAGAGGGTCAAGAAAGAGATGAGGAGGGCACGGGGGGGCAAGGCCAGAGGGAGGGGAGGCTGGAGAGGAGAGGGGCAAGAAAGAGATGAGGAGGGCAGGGGGGGAGCAAGGCCAGAGGGAAGGGGGGCTGGAGAGGAGAGGGGCAAGAAAGAGATGAGGAGGGCACGGGGGGCAAGGCCAGAGGGAAGGGGGGCTGGAGAGGAGAGGGGCAAGAAAGAGATGAGGAGGGCAGGGGGGAGCAAGACGAGAGGGAAGGGAGGCTGGAGAGGAGAGGGGCAAGAAAGAGATGAGGAGGGCAGGGGGGGAGCAAGGCCAGAGGGAAGGGGGGCTGGAGAGGAGAGGGGCAAGAAAGAGATGAGGAGGGCAGGGGGGAGCAAGGCCAGAGGGAAGGGGGGCTGGAGAGGAGAGGGGCAAGAAAGAGATGAGGAGGGCAGGGGGGAGCAAGGCCAGAGGGAAGGGAGGCTGGAGAGGAGAGGGGCAAGAAAGAGATGAGGAGGGCAGGGGGGAGCAAGGCCAGAGGGAAGGGGGGCTGGAGAGGAGAGGGGCAAGAAAGAGATGAGGAGGGCACGGGGGGCAAGGCCAGAGGGAAGGGGGGCTGGAGAGGAGAGGGGCAAGAAAGAGATGAGGAGGGCAGGGGGGAGCAAGACGAGAGGGAAGGGGGGCTGGAGAGGAGAGGGGCAAGAAAGAGATGAGGAGGGCAGGGGGAGCAAGGCTAGAGGGAAGGGGGGCTGGAGAGGAGAGGGGCAAGAAAGAGATGAGGAGGGCAGGGGGGAGCAAGGCCAGAGGGAAGGGGGGCTGGAGAGGAGAGGGGCAAGAAAGAGATGAGGAGGGCAGGGGGGGAGCAAGGCCAGAGGGAAGGGGGGCTGGAGAGGAGAGGGGCAAGAAAGAGATGAGGAGGGCAGGGGGGAGCAAGGCCAGAGGGAAGGGGGGCTGGAGAGGAGAGGGGCAAGAAAGAGATGAGGAGGGCAGGGGGGGAGCAAGGCCAGAGGGAAGGGGGGCTGGAGAGGAGAGGGGCAAGAAAGAGATGAGGAGGGCAGGGGGGGAGCAAGGCCAGAGGGAAGGGAGGCTGGAGAGGAGAGGGGCAAGAAAGAGATGAGGAGGGCAGGGGGGGCAAGGCCAGAGGGAAGGGGGGCTGGAGAGGAGAGGGGCAAGAAAGAGATGAGGAGGGCACGGGGGGCAAGGCCAGAGGGAAGGGGGGCTGGAGAGGAGAGGGGCAAGAAAGAGATGACGAGGGCAGGGGGGAGCAAGCCCAGAGGGAAGGGGGGCTGGAGAGGAGAGGGGCAAGAAAGAGATGAGGAGGGCAGGGGGGGAGCAAGACGAGAGGGAAGGGAGGCTGGAGAGGAGAGGGGCAAGAAAGAGATGAGGAGGGCACGGGGGGGCAAGGCCAGAGGGAAGGGAGGCTGGAGAGGAGAGGGGCAAGAAAGAGATGAGGAGGGCAGGGGGGGAGCAAGGCCAGAGGGAAGGGGGGCAGGAGATGAGAGGGGCAAGAAAGAGATGAGGAGGGCACGGGGGGCAAGGCCAGAGGGAAGGGGGGCTGGAGTGGAGAGAGGCAAGAAAGAGATGAGGAGGGCACGGGGGAGCAAGGCCAGAGGGAGGGGAGGCTGGAGAGGAGAGGGGCAAGAAAGAGAAGAGGAGGGCACGGGGGGCAAGGCCAGAGGGAAGGGAGGCTGGAGAGGAGCGGGGCAAGAAAGAGATGAGGAGGGCACGGGGGGCAAGGCCAGAGGGAAGGGAGGCTGGAGAGGAGCGGGGCAAGAAGGAGATGAGGAGGGCGGGGGGGAGGGGCAGCGAGGCCAGAGAAGCTGTGAAGCACCCAGACTATCCTGAAGGAAATAAGGTGCGAGGTCGGGGAGAGGCCAGAAAGAAGTGAGGAGAAGGGAGGATGGAGAGGGGGGGAGGAGATGAATATGTGTGGGTGGGGGCGGGAAACGTGCTAGCAATGAGGAGCAGGGAGAGAATAAAACAGATGTGGAGAAGAGAAGGGTTTTACGCTGGAAGAGGGGAAGGACGCTGCAAGGCGAGGAAAGAAAATCGGAATATGAGAAAGAGGTGGGGAGAACAGAAGGAGATGAGGACGTATGAGCAGAGGGGGAGAAGATAAAGAAAATGAGGCGAGAGTGGAGAAGATAAAGAGATACAGATGAGACGGCGGTGGAGGGGACGAATACAAGGAGATAAGGATGAGAGGATGGGACGGAGGCTGGAGAAGGGAAGGGCGAGGAGGGCGGGAGAAGGGTGGGGGAGCGAGCATAGGAAAAGGGAGAGAAAAGGCTTCCGAGGGAATAGTGGAGGGGAGAAGAGGAAGGCTGTGAGGCGCAGAGGGAAGAGATGAAAGAATGAAATGTGGATGCGTAAGAAGGGAAGAAAACAAAGTGAGGGATGGGGGCTCAAGGGTGGGATATTGTAAGAAATGGGGGCAAAGAGAAGTGATGGGAAGAAAGTGGACGAGAGAACATTAAACGAGTGCTGCTCTAGAGAGTACACGAGGAGAGGGAGTACAGGGCATGAAAAGGGCCTGTGCACACATAAGAGGGTGCACCTGAAGATGTTTAAAGGTGGTGAGAGGAAGCAAAGGGAGGGCTGGGGAAGTAATGATGTGGAAGAAGTGAGCCGTTTGCAGAGATGGGGGTAGAGGAGTAGGTGCAATGGCATGGTATAGTGAGGGGGAGCACGAGACTGCGCAGAGAGGTCAAGAGAGGGACATGTGTGGTGAGGCATCAGGTGGTTCTGGGACAAAGGCAGTCAGAGAACGAGGGAAATGAGAGAGAGCACGTGAAGAAAGAGACAGCAAAGTGGAGAGGATGGTTATAAGATTAGAGGCGGTCCGGTAGAAATGTGGGGAAAGAGGTGAGACGCGGGCAGGAGGGGAGGAACAAGGGAGGGGAAGGAAGAACACTAGGTGGAAGGGGGCGGGAGATGTAACGAAAAAGGAAGAACAAAAAAACGGAGGTTGGATGGGCAAAGGAGGAAAGAGGCGACACGCGAACTGGAATAAATACAACTAAAAAGGAGGAAACTGGAGGAAAAAAATGGAAAGGGGACGAGGAGTGAAAGAAGGGGAGGCAGGGAAGTAAACGGAGAGCGGTGAGACAAAACGAAGACTACTTTCAGGAGGAGAGCATGGGAAAGGAGAGGAGGGGAGAGCAGCAGAAGACGACGAAGGAGAGAGATTGAATGAGAGGCACGAGAGAGGAGGGGCAGGAGCCCGCTTGTTTATAAATAATCCCGGAGGTGGTGATATTTCCCGGGATTGTGACAGAACATTTCTCGCTGCACAAACACAAACAGAGACAGTGAGAGACATGTCACCGGGGGAGGGGGCGGGGTGTCTGCGCGCTGCTCCGGGGACAGCGGGGCCGCCGACGAGAGGCTGCCGGGGGAGGGGGGGGGGGGGGGGTGCGGTGCTGCTGGGGAAGGCATGCGGTGTTGCTGAGTGCAGTGCAGCGCCGCGGATGGGTGCGCCAGTCTGCCGAGGAGAGGGGCGCAGTGCTGCTGGGAGTGCCCTTCTGGGAGGGATCAGGTGTGGCGCCCGGTGCGAAAATCACTTTTGGCGCCCCCACGTCCCATGACCACCTCCTCGGATTCTCTCACTACCACCTGCAATAGTGCCCCTCATCTCTCCTATCATAAAATATTGCTAAACACAGCGCCCCCCTGAGATCACAGTGCCCCCTCCACAGGTCAGTGCCCAGTGCGGCCGCACCAGTCGCACTGCCCTAAAGCCGGCCCTGGGTGTGGTGCTGCTGAGGTGGGAGTGCAGTGCTGCTGGGAGGGGTGTGGTGCTGCTGGGAGGGGTCAGGTGTGGTTCTGCTGAGGAGGGGGTGCAGTGCTGCTGGGAGGGGTGTGGTGCTGCTGGGAGGGGTCAGGTGTTGTTCTGCTGAGGAGGGGGTGCAGTGTTGCTGGGAGGGGTGTGACTCTGCTGAGAGGGGTGTGGTGCTGCTGGGAGGGTCAGGTGTGGCGCTGCTGAGGAGAAGGGCGCAGTGCTGCTTGGAGGGGTGTGGCGCTGCTAGGAAGGGTCAGATGTGGTGTTGCTGAGGAGAGGGGCGCAGCTACTAAGAGGGATGCGGCGCTGCTTGGAGGGGTCAGGTGTGGCGCTGCTGAGGAGAAGAGCACAGTGCTGCTCCGAGGGGTGTGGTGCTGCTGGGAGGGGTCAGGTGTGGCGCTGCTGAGTAGAGGGGCGCATTGCTGCTGGGAGTGGTGTGGCGCTGCTGGGAGGAGTCAGGTGTGGTGCTGCTGAGGAGAGAGGCACAGTGCTGCTGGGAGGGGTGTAGTGCTGCTGGGAGGGGTCGGGTTTGAATGAATGAAGGAATATTAGACTTATAGAGCGCTAACTTTGCCCAAGGGCGTTAAGGCGCTATACCAGGACCAATGTACAAACAAGATAACATGCTCAGACTAAGATATGTGTAAAAAGCCAGGTCTTCAAGGCCTTACGGAAAAGAGAATGTGACACCTGACCAGAGAGATCTTCAGGGAGGGAGTTCCACAACTTAGCAGCAGCAGTAGAGAAAGTTCTACCTCCCCATTTCGCCTTTTTAAACCTCAGCACTGTTAATAGATTTTAATTTGCGGACCTGAGCTGCCCAGTGGGAACATAGCGCTGGAATATTGCATTAATACCATCAGAGCCTAGGCCATAGTAGACATTATGAGTCAGGCAAAGGGTTTTAAAAAGAACTCTACGGTCCAGAGGAAGCCAATGCAGCGTGATAAGAGAAGCTGAGACTGAGTGGGATTTCGGGAGATCCATCATCAGCCTGACAGCAGCATTCTGCACAAGCTGCAAACATCGCACCAGACCTTTGTTAATGCCCAAATAGAGGGCATTACAATAATCCAATCTGGACATTACCAAGGCAATAACAGCCTGTTTGCGTGAGGCAAACGAGAGGAACTGGGAGATTTTTCTAAGGATCCTGATTATCCCAAAACAGGTGGACACTGTCCTACTAATCTGCAGGCTCAAAGAAAGAGCATTGTCCACGATGACCCCTAGATTTTTCCCATGGGATGCAGGGCAGGGGCAGCTGACAAGTGTGTCCGGCCACCAATCGTTGGACTGTCCAGTTGGCTACCAAATATCAAGACCTCAGTCTTCTCCCCATTCAGTTTTATGAAATTATCCACCATCCGGGAGGAGACAGCCTGCATACAATTTTTAAAGTTAGTGGCGGAGTCCCTAATACTGTCAGTGATGGACACCATTATTTGGGTGTCGTCAGCATAAGACAACACCTCCAACCCAAAGGATCTCACTACCTTCGCCAGCGGGGCAACATAAATATAAAAAAGTGTCGGGCTCAAGGAGGAGCCCTGTGAAACTCCACACGACATGGGGTTAGAAGCCGCATAGAATTGGCCCAATTTCACTGTCTGGGCCCGATCCCTGAGAAAGGAAGCAAGAAGCCCCAGGGCCGAGCCCCCGATCCCTATCTCTCTGAGACGTTCAACCAGCCTCAGAGGAGATAGGATATCAAAAGCTGCGGTAAGGTCAAGTGAACCAGCAATGTGGTGTGCCCTGGATCCACCTGAGTACGAATGTTCTTGAATACTGCAGTTAATGCTGTTTCCGTACTGTGGTGGCCTCTAAAGCCATGTTGTGAACCATCAAGTATCTGGTGATCCTTTAGGTAGGCACTAAGGTGAGAATTTAAATAAGTTTCCAGAATCTTGGCTGGGACTGGTAGTAGAGAGATCGGACGATAAGTTTTCAATTCCGTAGGGTCCAATGAAGGCTTTTTTAAGAGTGGCTTAACCACTGCAGTCTTCCACGAGGTAGGATACTGCCCCTCTGACTTAGCTATGTTCAGTACAGCAGTAAGGTGGGGGATAATGACCTCTCAACCAATTTTTAACACCTTCAGAGGGCAAGGATCCAGAGGAGAAACAGATATAACTCCTTCTAGTAGCCGGTCCATAACATCTGGTGACATACAAGGGAAAGTGAGTAGCCTGGGTGTCTCCTCCATAATTGCACCTTCGTTAAGGTGGAAAGTAGGCTGAGCAGGCAACCCTCTTTAGAGTTGGAGGCTTCCAGCAAGGAATATATATCTGTGATTTTGGCACGAAAGAAATCTGATATTCTATCACAGAACTCTTGTGAAAACTCCTGAAGGATCTGTGACTGGGGGAGAAGTGAGGGAGTTAATAACATTAAAGAGATCTCAAGAGGATTTAATCGACTCGGTGATCTTTGAGTAATATATTCCCTTTTCTTCCATGATAGCCGCTTTATATTCTTTCAAACACTGTTTGTGTAGTTCTCTACCCGTTGGCGCTAATTCTATACGCCAAAGCCTCTCCTGTTTACGGCACACCTGTCTCAACTTTCGGAGTCTGTCAGAGAACTGCTTATGAGGGGGCGCAGTGCTGCTGGGGGGGTTGGCGCTGCTGAGAGGGGTCAGGTGTGGCACTGCTCAGGAAAAGAGCGCAGTGCTGCTGGGAGGGATGTGACGTTGCTGGGCGGGTTCAGGTGTGGTCCTGCTGAGGAGAGGGGCGCATTGCTGCTGGAAGGGGTGTGGCGGTGCCGGGAGGGGTCAGGTGTGGTGCTGCTGAGAAGAGGGGCGCAGTGCTGCTGGGAGGGGTGTGGCATTGCTGGGAGGGTATGGTGTGACGCTGCTGAGGAGAAGGGTCAGGTGTGGTGATGCTGAGGAGGAGGCGCAGTGCTGCTGGGGGGTGGCGCTGCTGGGAGGGGTCAGGTGTGGCGCTGCTCAGGAAAAGAGCGCATTGCTGCTGGGAGGGGTGTGGCGTTGCTGGGAGGGGCCAGGTGTGGTGCTGCTGAGGAAAGGGCGTAGTGCTGCTGGGAGGGCTGTGGCGCTGCTTGGGGTCATGTGTGGTGCTGCTGAGGAGAGGGGCGCATTGCTGCTAGAAGGGGTGTGGTGCTGCTGGGAGGGGTCAGGTGTGGCACTGCTGGGAGGGGTGTGGCACTGCTGAGGAGAGGGGCGCAGTGCTGCTCAGAGGGGTCAGGTGTGGTGCTGCTGAGAAGGGCACAGTGCTTGCTTGGAGGGGGTGGTGCTGTTGTGAGGGGTCAGGTGTGACGCTGCTGAGGAGAGGGGTCAGGTGTGGTGCTGCTGAGGAGAGGGGCGCGGTGTTGCTGGGAGGGGTGTGGCACTGTGGGAGGGGTCAGGTGTGGTGCTGCTGAGGAGAGGGGTGCAGTGCTGGTGGGGCGGAGGGTGACGCTGCTGGGAGTGATCACGTGTGGTGCTGCTGGAAGGGGTGTGGAGTTGCTGGGAGGGCTGAGGTATGGTGCAGCTGAGAAGAGGGGCGCAGTACTGCTGGGAGGGGTGTGGCGCTGCTGAGGAGAGGGGTGTGGTGCTGCTGGGAGGGGCCAAGTGTGGTGCTGGTGAGGAGAGAGTGCAGTGCTGCTGGAGGGGAGTGGCGCTGCTGGGAGGGGTCAGGTGTGGCACTGCTGAGGAGAGGGGAGCAATGCTGCTGGAGGGGGGTGGCGCTGCTGGGAGGATCAGATGTGGTGCTGCTGAGGAGAGGGGGGCAGTGTTCCTGAGGAGAAGGGCGCTGCGTTTCCAAGAATAAGAGCGCAGAGCTGTTGAGGATAGGGGTTGTGTGCTTCTGAGGGGAGTGCAGTGCTGCCCTGGGGAATGCGGGTCGGTTGGGAAGAGGGAGGAAGTGCTGCTGGGAGGAGTATGGCGCTGCTGAGGTGAGGGGCGCAGTGCTGCTGGGAGGGGTGTGGCGCTGCTGGGAGAGGTCAGGTGTGGCGCTGCTGGCAGGGGTGTGGTGCTGCTGAGGAGAGGGGCGCAGTGCTGCTCAGAGGGGTCAAGTGTGGTGCTGCTGAGGAGAGGGGCACAGTGCTTGCTTGGAGGGGTGTGGAACTGCTGGGAGGGGTCAGGTGTGGTGCTGCTGAGGAGAGGGGCACAGTGCTGCTGGGGTGGAGGGTGACGCTGCTGGGAGTAGTCATGTGTGGTGCTGCTGAGGAGAGGGGCGCAGTGCTGCTGGGAGGGGTGTGGCACTGCTGGGAGCGTCAGGTGTGGCGCTGCTGAGGAGAGGTGTGTGGCGCTGCTGGGAGGAGTCAGGTGTGGCACTGCTGAAGAGAGGGGCGCAGTGCTGCTGGAGGGGGGGGGTGGCGCTGCTGGGAGGATCAGATGTGGTGCTGCTGAGGAGAGGGGGGCAGTGTTCCTGAGGAGAAGGGCGCTGCGTTTCCAAGAATAAGAGCGCAGAGCTGTTGAGGATTGGGGTGGTGTGCTGCTGAGGGGAGTGCAGTGCTGCCCTGGGGAATGCAGGTCGGTTGAGAAGAGGGAGGAAGTGCTGCTGGGAGGGGTGTGGCGCTGCTGAGGTGAGGTGTGCAGTGCTGCTGGGAGGGATGTGGCGCTGCTGGGAGGGGTCAGGTGTGGCGCTGCTGGCAGGGGTGTGGTGCTGTTGAGGAGAGGGGTGCAGTGCTGCTCAGAGGGGTCAAGTGTGGTGCTGCTGAGGAGAGGGGCACAGTGCTTGCTTGGAGGGGTGTGGAACTGCTGGGAGGGGTCGGGTGTGGTGCTGCTGAGGAGAGGGGCACAGTGCTGCTGGGGTGGAGGGTGACGCTGCTGGGAGTAGTCATGTGTGGTGCTGCTGAGGAGAGGGGCGCAGTGCTGCTGGGAGGGGTGTGGCACTGCTGGGAGCGTCAGGTGTGGCGCTGCTGAGGAGAGGTGTGTGGCGCTGCTGGGAGGAGTCAGGTGTGGCACTGCTGAAGAGAGGGGCGCAGTGCTGCTGGAGGGGGGGGGGTGGCGCTGCTGGGTGGGTCAGATGTTGTGCTGCTGAGGAGAGGGGGGCAGTGTTCCTGAGGAGAAGGGCGCTGCCTTTCCAACAGTAAGAGCGCAGTGCTGTTGAGGAGTGGGGCGGTGTGCTGCTGAGGGGAGTGCAGTGCTACCCTGGGGAATGAGAGTCGGTTGAGAGGGGGTGTGGTGCTGCTGAGGAGAGGGGCGCAGTGCTGCTGGGAGTGGTGTGGCGCTGCTGGGAGGGGTCAGGTGTGGCCCTACTGAGGAGAGGGGGGCATCCGAGAATAAGAGCCCAGTGCTCTTTGTGATGGGGGCAATATGTTTACCAGCGAGCTGGCTGGTGCGCAGGGACACAACACACCACACACTTTGGTTCCTCCCCTTTTATCGAGCCCCGTGAACCACGCCTGGTCCACGGATGAGGTGCTACACCAATACAACAGGACTGCTGACCTGTTACACTGTTGAGGAGTGGGGGGTGTGCTGCTGAGGGGAGTGCAGTGCTGCCCTGGGGAATGCGGGTCGGATGAGAAGGGGGGGTTGTGCTGCTGGGAGGGGTGTGGTGCTGCTGCTGCTGAGGCGAGAGGCGCAGTGTTCCTGAGGAGAAGTGCGCTGTTTTGCCCAGTTGAGAGGTGTGAACCTGCTGAAGGTGGTGTGGAGCTGCATAGGAGCATGAGTTGCTGCTGGGGAGCACTGTGCAGCCCTGCTGAGGACAGTAACGGTTCTGCTGCTGAGGACGGCGTGGAGCTGTTCGACAGAGCAGCGCGGTGTTGCCAGCTTCAAAGACGACAGGGAGCGCTGTCAGTGACGTGGGTGGTTAGGGCTGTAGATGGACTCGGGGTTCGGACGTGGATGGTTTGTTAGGGCTGTGGAACAAGCATCGCTATCGAGGCTGTGTATGGCGCATTAGAGCTGTGGGTGGAGCTGTCTACAGGTGGGATGTGACCTGTGCATTGGGTGCAGCCGTGGAGCAAAGGTCGTGTTGGGGGCGTGGATGTGTAACAGGGCTGTGGGTGGGATTCTGTGGAAGACAGCTCATGCGGATGGTGCACCGTGGCTGTGGGGAATGCCGTGTAACAAGGCTCACACGCGGTGGTGTACTTGAGTGGTGCGGTAGCACTACGGTTGGAGCTGTGTAGCGATGAGGGCGGGACATGGTGACTGCACTGGAGCTGTGCAACAGATGCGGGTTGTGGATGCAGCTGTGTGTGTGTGACAGTAGTAAGTCTCGGTGATTCGATAAGTGCACTAGAGCTGTGGGTGGAGCTATGCTAATGAGATGCGCATCAGGCTGCAGCGGAGCTGTGGGCCGAGCTGTACAAGAAGGGTCACTGTCAGTGCTGGGGGTGATGCACAAGGGCGGTGGAGGAAGTGATGTCATGGGGCAGCATATGGGAAGCTCATTATATGTCAAGGAATGGTGCTGTGTAGAAGATGAGCTGTCTTCCTTGTATGTGATTAGCACGAGGCTGCTGATGTTGCTGACAGGTGTGTGATCCGCCTGGTATGTGGGTAGCACTTTGGCGGCAGACGCTGCAGTGGAAGAGGTGCGTGATCTGTCGGCATGTGGGTAGCATTACGGCTGTAGGTGCTGCTGTGTAATAGCTTGGTATGCGGGTAACTACGAATTCTGCTGTGTAACAGGTGTCTCACCAGCCTGGTATGTGGGTAGGAATTGGTTCTGCTGTGTAAGAGGCGAGTGATCTGTCTGGTATGTGGGAAGCACTTCTGCTGCGGGTGTTGCTGTGTCAAGCCTTGTATGTGGGTACCTGCTGACGCTGTGTGCGGCTACTGATGCTGCGTTGTAACAGGCGTCTCACCAGCCTGGTATGTGGTTAGCACCAGGAATGGGTACTGCTTTGTAAGATGCGAGTGATGTGTCTGGTATGTGGGGAGCACTTCAGCTGCAGGTGCTGCTTTGTAATAGCCTGGCATGCGGGTAGCTACTGATGCTGCTGAGTAACAGGTGTCTCACCAGCCTGGTATGTGAGTAGCTACTGATACTGTTGTGTAACAGGTGTCTCACCAGCCTGGTATGTGAGTAGAACCAGGAATGAGTTCTGCTTTGTAAGAGGCGAGTGATCTATCTGGTATGTGGGAAGCACTTCGGCTGCGGGTGCTGCTGTGTAATAGCCTGGCATGCGGGTAGCTACTGATGCTGCTGTGTAACAGGTGTCTCACCAGTCTGGTATGCGGGTAGCTGCTGGTGCTGCTGGGTAACAGGTGTCTCACCAGGCTGGTATGTGGGTAGAACCAGGAATGGGTTCTGCTTTGTAAGAGGCGAGTGATCTGTCTGGTATGTGGGAAGCACTTCGGCTGCGGGTGCTGCTGTGTAACATGTGTCTCACCAGCCTGGTTTTCTGGTAGGAACTGATGCTGCTAGGTAACAGGTGTCTCACCGCCCTGGTATGTGGGTAACTACTGATGCTGCTGTGTAACAGGTGTCTCGCCAGCCTGGTATGCGGGTAGCTGCTGGTGCTGCTGTGTAACAGGTGTCTCACCAGGCTGGTATGTGGGTAGAACCAGGAATGGGTTCTGCTTTGTAAGAGGCGAGTGATTTGTCTGGTATGTGGGAAGCACTTCGGCTGCGGGTGCTGCTGTGTAACATGTGTCTCACCAGCCTGGTTTTCTGGTAGCTACTGATGATGCTAGGTAACAGGTGTCTCACCGCCCTGGTATGTGGGTAGCTACTGATGCTGCTGTGTAACAGGTGTCTCACCAGCTTGGTATGTGGGTAGCCACTGGTGCTGCTGTGTAACAGGTGTCTCACCAGCCTGGTATGTGGGAAGCTACTGGTGCTGCTGGGTAACAGGTGTCTCACCAGCCCGGTATGTGGGTCGAGCATTAGGGCTGCGACTGGACCCTGATGACAGAAGTTGACGCTATGCTCGGCTGCGCCCAAGGGCAGGTGGTGTAGAGAAGGCGGCGAGGAGCCGCGTCTCCCCCTCACATTCCCACCGTCAGGGGCGGTTAACAATTAACAGCTCCGCTGACCCTGTGCGCACTGGGAATGTACCCGCCACGGGACGGAATGCGAGGTGCCCAGGGGCCTGCCATAGCAATGTATGAGGTGCTGCCGGGAGGGATGTAGGAGAAATCCTGGAGGAGATTTGGAAGTGCGCTATTCGATGTGGCCCACGTGCTGTGTGGGTCAGGTGCCGGAAGTGACGGTGGGTGGGGGCGCGGGAGAAATGTGAACGTGGTGCTGTGAGAAATGGGGGTAAAGTGCTGGAAGAGACGAGGGAAGCCGAGACTTGGGGGCCACTTAGCTGTAAAGGCCACTGTGCCCGCGTGACAGCGCCTCCCGCCGCCGGGAGGGGGCAGGCGCGCGCCCAGCCGATGGCATCAATCCCAGTGTAAAAGTAAACACGCCGGCCTTTTAATAACACGAAGTGGCTAATGAAACCCGCAAGCTCGAGCTGCAGCTATTGGAAAAATGTCAAGCCAATAGATCTCCCAGACGGGAGGTGAAAGTTCAGAGTGAGGTCAGGTGTTCAGCAAGTCTCCTCTCGAGAGTCCCGGCATAATGGGATTCATCGCAGTTTGAGCATCCGTCACTGCGCAGGCTCGCTTGATAGAGGGGGTGGCTCGAATGCAGCCTTTCACATAGCTGCTAAGATAGCTCAGTGTGTTGAATGGCTGCTGCAGAGACCTGGGTGTAACTTACACGTTTCCAGTACGGAGGAGGGGGCCAGGGCTCAGGAGTTACTCCCCTCAATAGGGTTGTCACAAGGAATGTCTGTCCCCAGAAGGCCATGGTGCAAGTTCTGGCCTTCCTGCAATCTAATATGCTTCAACCCTACTTTCCTGTAGGGCAGTGGTCTTCAAACTTTTTGATGCCTTGACCCCCCATCAACATTTTTTAGGCGTAAGGACCCAACAAAAATTTCTAAAACCTGGTACTCTGTATCATTGACAACCATAAATGTTTACCAGAGAAACGGTCAATCTGTGGTTGCACCTCCTTAGTACCAGTTTATCACCCAAAAATAGCAATAAGCAACAAAAAGGTGACCAGCACAGCTCTACAAATGGCCTTCTACTAAGCGTCAACACCTGTTGCTGCTTGTTATTAACTTTTGAACCTTTTGAATAAATACTTTTTTTTGGTTAAAATCAGCAGATTATGTGGCAGATGATGGATTATATGGCAAATGCGACAAATCTATAATCATGCTAAAATCTCTGCGGCCTCACAATCACATAATTCCAGTGGCCCTTGGTATAATAGCTGTAATGCATGGGCTGCAACTATATTTCACGGCATTAGAGGAAAAGCATATTATATTTCATGGGATGCTGACAGCTTCGCATTTACAGCTGCATGTAACTGGAGGTGGCTGAACATCATTCATCATATTTAAAACATACATATATTTTTTAGGTCTTTCACCATCCGGTAGCTACATATAAAATAACAGGCAGCTTCAATGAATAATAGATACATTTTAAAAAATTGTTACTCAATGGGAAATGCCTTTATTTTATACTTGCATTGCACACAGTATAAAATAGACTGCTACAAAATGCGCAAAATGTTTTATGATAAAATGGTGCTTCCAAAATATATGGGCTGCTTTAAAAATATAGGAGCTTATTTATAAGCCCCTTGCGATGAATAATTTTTTATGACGCTCTGGTTTCGCAGACCCATATCTATGAGGCCACGCAAAGTAATTTTGTGTGGCATTTCATGGACTCCTACATATGGTGTAAGGCAACGCTGCGCAAGTTGATGTGTTGCCTTACACTGCGTCGGGGGGTGGGGGTGTTCCATGGGCGTTGCGGTGGGTTTTCCCATGGGTTTTGACACATTCCCAGATTTACAAGCATCTGTACACCTGAGGATGCATCAAAACTGTACGCTGCCCCCGAAGATGCGTAATTGTTTCCTCTTTCTTTGTGTGGCACACATAGAAAGAGGAAAAAACCTCCATGAGTTTTTTTTTGCGCAGAAAGGCAAAAACAATCCTGCAAACAATGCAGACACCCTTGCACCATGGTGCAAGGCTGCCTGCGTTGGCGCTAGGCACCAAATTGTGTACAGCCAGAAAGGAAAGGAATGCACTGTATTTTATAAATACAGTCCAATCCTGCCCTTTTGAATTGGCATAGGGCAGCGCAGCAAAAATACTTGCGGAGCTGCCCTACTCCATTTCATTGTAAATGAGGCCCATAGATTTTAGTAATATCTAGACCCTATGTAATGCATTTTTTTTTACATAACTGTCCCTTCAACACAGTCTCAGGGATAGTAAAAGCTATCTAAATACAATGACAATTAAAAACAAGCACTTCACAGCTCAGTTAACTCTGTGCACTACCACTCCAAAAGTTTCACGTGATTCAATAAATGAACTTCAACAGCACTCTCCTTTCCTGAGAAATCAAAGCCAGGCAGACAGTTAAACACACCTTTCTGCCAGTGTACTGCTGGCCTGAAAGAAATGCAAATGTGCACAACGAGTTAATCTGCAAATGTAAAGGATTTGCAGATTAACTCATTGTGCCCATTTGCATTTCTTTCAGGCCAGCAGTACACTGGCAGAAAGGTGAGTTTAACTGTCTGCCTGGTTTCTGTTTCCCAGCATGGCAGAGTCCCTGAATACCACTCCAGGGAAGGCATTTTAACGGCCCTGTCTGGAACGTTTTCTTTTAGCAAAGGAAGAGCGTGACCCCCTTCCCATGACTCCACGGCCACCCTGGGGGGTCGCGCCCCACAGATTGAAGACCTCTGCGTGTAGGGTGAAGAGGGTGTACAGAGGGACACTAGCGTGCTGCTATACGAGCCTTACTCGGTCACTTCGGAAATGTATCCAATTAAAACTCTACGTGCTATGACAGGTAAAACTGAAGGGAGCTCACCCTATGAGGGAACACAGGGCCACATGTATTAAACCATTTTGCATTTGCGAACGGTGCGAACGGCTAAATTCGACCGTTGGCGAATGCAAAATTGCCTTGATGCATGAGAGGCTTTGTAGTGGCAATTTAGGTAATCACATTTTTTTGGGCGATTACCTAAAATTGCAAATGCAAATAGGGAATTTCAATTTGCAATTCCGCAAGCACATGTAGCAAACATTTTCTACATGCAAGCTGTGCATTTAGGAAATGTTATCACCATCAACTCCAAGTTGATGGTAACCATGTGCAATTTTTTAAAAATGCACAAAAATTAATGTTTCAAAGTGCAATGTATGGCACTCATGCCCCTAGGGCATGTGTGCAATATACATGTGCATATTTTTGGGGGTTGCCTCGGGGGGGGCGTCTTAGGCCCAAGGGCAACCTTGGTTTTGCATTACCGATTACAAATTAGGTTATTGTAAATTAGCTAATGCAAAACCATTTTGCACCTATAGGAACAAATGGAGTAGTATTACCTAATAGCAATTGAGAATCTTTAGGAATCGCTATTAGGTAACGGCTTTTTCCTCACATACCATTTTGCATTCCTTAAATACAAATTATCTAAAATTCGCTATTTAAGGAATGCAAAATGGATTTTTGATACATGTGACCCATAGTGCCTACTCAGAGATGATCGTATAGAGCTTGGCACCCACTCAAAGTCTTCCCTAAGGAACATAACCCCTACTTGTAGATAACCCGAGGGCTCATGGCGCCTACTCAGACACACTGAGAGGGGGCATAACCCATACAGAGCTTCGGAGAGGGAACATAGCTCTTACTCGAAGGCACCATGATGTAACACAACAATAATCAGAGACACCCCTTGGGATGTTATGTTTTGTTGTTATGTTATTAAATTTATACAGCGTACGAATCCCAAACCGTGTCTTGGCTCTAACAGTCTAGAAGCGAGCTGGAGCACTTATTAATTGAACAATCAGGTATTAATGGCTTTCCTGAAAGATGTCAAAGAAGAGAGACTTCCGATGGTATTGGGGAGGGTGTTCCAGAGATTCGCAGCACCCACTGTGAAGCTTCTGCCGCCCCAATTAGCCTTAAAAAATCTCAGATAGAGTATCAGTTTCCCCCCTTCTGACCAAAGGCATCTGTTTGGAGAGTACCAGTGCAGTGACCGCCTCAAGAACTGAGGACCGGTACCGTGTAGTGCCCTATATGTGATACACAAGGCTTTGAACTTGATACGACTCTTGACTGGCAACCAATGCACACTCTGAAGGTGCTTTCCCACTGATTGAAATTTTGGGGATCCCCAGAAGGAGCCTTGCTGCCGCATTCTGGATCCTCTGAAGCTAATGTAGCTGCTTCTCGGGTATACCGAGATATAGCCCATTGCAATAATCCAGTTTGGCAAGGACTAGAGATGTAACTATTGTTTTTCTGCTGGAATCAAAGGTAAGATTTTCTTAATTGCTCTTAGGAGCAAAAAACTAGATGAAGAAATTACCTTGACTTGAGCTTCGAAGTTCAGTCTCTCATCTATCACCATTCCCAGATTTTTAGCTTTAGTGACCGGGATGGGTCCTGCTCCCAAGTCATCTGGCCACCAAATCTGAGACCAGCTGGGGGAGTAGTTGCCGAACAGGATTATCTCAGTTTTTCCTTAGTTTAGCTTCAGGCAGTGCGAGCTCATTCATGAGTCGACTGCCAGCATGCAATCCCTGAATATTTTTACTGGTGGCATAATATTCTTACAGACGGACAGGGCAATTTGAGCATCCTCCGCGTAAGATCTTAATGCCATCCCGAACGATCTGATTAGTGCAGCCAATTTAGATATGTATACATTAAAAAGTGCAGGGCACATAGAGGATCCCTGAGGAACCCCTCATGGGAGAGTGAAGGATGGAGAGGCGTAGTCGCCAAAGGCAACTGATTGTATCCTATCAGATAAAAAAGAGGAAATCGGTGCTAATGCCTTATCTGAAATGCGAATGGTATTCAGACGATTAAGCAGCATCTTATGGTCGACCGTGTCCAAGGCTGCTGACAGGTCGAGCAAAATAAGGGCCGCAGCACCTCCTGCATCTAAAATTGCTCTGATTTCATCTGTAGCTTTTATTAGAGCTGTTTCGGTGCTATGTTCTGCCCTGAATCCCAATTGGGACTCATCCAGGAAATTGTGTTCATGTACATATAGTGTGAGCTGGTTATTCATGACTTTTTCGACCAATTTAGCTGGAAGTTGAAAACGCAATATAGGCCTTTAGTTATTTGGATCTGATGCATCGAGGTTAGATTTTTTCAAAAGGTGCAAAATCAAAGCCCTCTTCCAAATGGAGGGAAGAACAATTCTGTGGACATTACGTTGAAAGTGGAGGTTAAACTGAGGCCAAGGATCTTAGGGGTTTGTTTAAATGTCGCGGGAGGAAAGGGATCATGGGGAGAGCCCGATTTGGCTCTTAAAATATGAGTAGATATCTCCTCCACGGTTACTGCTCTGAATTCTGAAAAGGTGGGAGCACTCGGGCATTGTGGCTTTAATCTGTCATAAGTATCTGATCTTACCCAATTGTCAAACATGGTATATATTCGTTCCACTTTGTTTTGAAAATGACGTGCTAATGAATTACAGAAATCCTGTGATTGATCATTCCCCTTTCTTTCAGGGAGTGTGGACTGTTTAGTCACCACATGAAAGAGCTCTTTTGAGGAGTTTTCTGCCTCCTTGATTTGTTTAGTAAAATAAGAATGTTTTTCTGAGAAGATCAGTTTTTTACAATCATCTAATAAGATCTTGTACTTGGCACGTTCATCTTCTTTATAATTTGTTCTCCAACATCTCTCCTGTCTTCTTCACTCCTGTTTTTTTAATCTAAGGATGTCTGAGAACCAAGGAGCTGACAGGGTTATCCTGTTACTCGAGTTTTTTTTTAGGGGTGCAATAACGGCAGGTGACATGAGTCACTGATTAAAATAAATGGAGGCGTGTTCCGCCTTATGGGGTAGTTTCATTTACGAGCGGGAAAGCTGGAGATTAAACATGTTGTTGTCTACCTGTTTCCAATTGCGGTAGCATCTAGATGACAAATTGGATAAACTTGGATGGTCCTTAAATAAGATGTTAAGCTCTTCAGAGGCTGCCTTCACTTGACAAGTTCACGCGGACGAGGGAAAGGGAGGGGGGAGGTATCATTGGGGTTTGTATGATTTTACTATTTTCATATTTTGTGGCCCGGTTTGTGTCTACTGCCCGTAGTTTTGCTCAGCTTGGCAACCCAGTTGCCTCGTTGGTATTGTGCCTCTGGAATTGAGGGTGTTGTTGTTCACTGTTTGCTTGAAATCAATAAACAGATTTAAACCATAAGATGTTAAGCTCTAAAATAATGGCACCATGATCCGTCCAGGTCAGGGATAAGATCTCCTTAATCTCAATTGAGTTGTAGTTAGTCCAGATTCCGTTCAAGGTATGGCCTGCCTGATGTGTGGGGCCCATAACCTTTTGGCTTAGACCTGCCAAAGTCATGGTGACAAGAAGGGAAATAGTATTTGGATCTGTGATGGCATCAAGAGGAAAATTAAAATCGCCCAGGATGACAACGTTGTTCTCAAGGGTACAGGTTTCAAGAGGTGCATTAGGGTAGATGAGGAACGCACTTTTTGCCACAGGGGGCGGTATAATAGCCATCCCTTGGAAGAGACTTGGTTACCTATTTTTACATTAAAAGAGAAGACTTCGCAATCTGGAGAGGATGTAGGCTCAAAGGAGGCTGAGTAAGTGCCTCGATAAATTATAGCAAGATCTCTTCGCTTTTTTGTGGGTTCTATCCTGTCTGAAAACCGTAAAGCCCTGAGGAACGGCAAGACAGAAATCAGGGCCTGATGGCTGATCGGCACATGTTTCTGTAATAAAGAGTATGTCTGAGGAATTAATTCGCCAATGCAGAGACAGCCCGTTGGAACACATCGCCTACTCAGAGACAGCGCATGGGAACACCGCCTACTCAGAGACAGAGAGCTCACAGCACACACTCAGAGATATCCTGAGGTAACACAGCACGTCTGAGAGACATCCAGAGAGAACACAGTGCACCCGCAGACACAGCCCTTGGGAACACATTACCTACTCAGAGACACCCTTAAGGCTCACAGCACACACACACACACATATATTGAGGTGACACAGCACATCTGAGAGACACCCAGAGGGAACACAGCACACACTCAGATATCTTGAGGTAAAAAACAGCACATCTGAGAGACACCCAGAGTGATCACAGCGCCCACCCAGATGCAGCCCTTGGGAACACATTTCCTACTCAGAGACACCCTGCGGGCTCACAGCACACACTCAGAGACAGCCTGTGGGAACGCATCGCCTACTCAGAGACTCCCTGATGGCTCACAGCACACACTCGGAGATATCCTGAGGTAACACAGCACATCTGAGAGACACCCAGAGGGAACACAGCGCCCTCCCAGACGCAGTCTGTGGGAATGCATCGCCTACTAAGAGACACCCTGAGGGCTCACAGCACACACAGAGATATCTTGAGATAACACAGCACATCTGAGAGACACTCAGAGGGGACACAGCGCCCACTCAGAGATTGCCCTTGGGAAAATGCAGAGACACCGTGAGAGCCCACAGCACACACTCAGATATCTTGAGATAACACAGCACAACTGAGAAATAACCAGGGGGAACACAGGTCCACTCAGAGACAACTAGTGGGAACACAACCCATACTCAGAGACCCCCTAAGGGCTCACAGCACACACAGAGATATCTTGAGATAACACAGCACATCTGAGAGACACTCAGAGGGGACACAGCGACCACTCAGAGATTGCCTGAGGGAATACTCAGGTACACCGTGAAAGCCCACAGCACACACTCAGATATCTTGAGATAACACAGCACAACTGAGAAACAACCAGTGGGAACATATCGCCTACTCAGAGACACCCTGCGGGCTCATAGCACACACTATGAAATATCCTGAGGTAACACAGCACATCTGAGAGACACTCTGCAGGGCTGCCCCAGGCCCACGAAGGGGGCCCTCCTAAGAGGGCGGCCCCCCTTAGTGCCACAAGATGGCACACAACAGTCAGCCTCCCAGTGTTGGGGACCCTCGAGGGTCCCCCTGGCATGCGTCACTTCTGGGCAAGAGGGGGCGGGGGGAGAGGTACTTATACCTCTCCCACCCTCTGCTCGCCCTCTTTCTCTTGCTGCCCTGACGCCATTTGGCAGGGCCCTCGAGGCCCAAGTGGGTCCGCAAGGCCACATCGAAGTACTTCCCGGCAGACCCGCCGCCCGCCAAAACCAGGGCGCTGCCTGCACCCAAGGAGGCGGGTCCCCAGCTTGTCCCCCCTCAGCCCTCTGGCCCCGTGACCCCTCAAGACAGTCTAACGGCCACAGCAAATTATGCAATGCGGGAAGATCTGGGTAAGCTCACGGACACGCTGAGGAACTTTATGGCGGAGCTTAGGGGCGGTCAGGCGAGCACCTGCCCCCCGCAGTTGGGCAGCATTGCACCAATGGGAGAGGGAGGGGCGCTTGCGGCTGCGGAGGTGTGGGGTAGCCAGTTAGGGCAGTGCAAGGATTACTTAGAGGCACACTTAGGGCAGTGCATGGATCACTGAGAGGCACACTTAGGGCAGTGCATGGATCACTGAGAGGCACACTTAGGGCAGTGCTTGGGTTACTGAGAGGCACACTTAGGCAGGGCGAAGGTTACTGAGGAGCACACGTAGGGCAGGGCACAGATTACAGAGGAACACGCGTAGGGCAGTGCAAGGATCACTGAGGAGCACACGTAGGGTAGTGCATGGATTACTGAGAGGAACACTTAGGGCAGTGCATGGATTACTGAGGGGCCCACGTACGGCTGTGCATGGATTACTGAGGAGCCCACTTAGTGCAGTGCATGGATTACTGAGGAGCACACGTAGAGCAATGCATGGATCACTGAGAGGCAGATTTAGGGCAATGCATGGATCACTGAGAGGCAGACTTAGGGCAGTGCATGGATTACTGAGGGGCACACGTAGGGCAGTGCATGGATCACGGAGAGGCACACGTAGGGCAGTGCATGGACCACTGAGAGGCAGACTTAGGGCAGTGCATGGATTACTGAGGAGCACACGAAAGGCAGTGCAAGGATTACCGAGGAGCCCACGTAGGGCAGTGCATGGATTACTGAGGAGCACACGTAGGGCAGTGCATGGATTACTGAGGGGCACACTTAGGGCAGTACAAGGATTACTGAGGAGCCCACGTAGGGCAGTGCATGGATTACTGAGGGGCACACGTAGGGCAGTGCATGGATTACTCAGAGGCACACTTAGGGCAGTGCATGGATTACTGAGGAGCACACGTAGGGCAGTGCAAGGATTACAGAAGAGCATGCGTAGGGTATGGATTACTGAGAGGCACACTTAGGGCAGTGCATGGATTACTGAGGAGCACACTAAGGGCAGTGCAAGGATTACTGAAGAGCGCACGTAGGGCAGTGCAAGGATTACTGAGGAGCACACGTAGGGCAGTGCATGGATTACTGAGGAGCACACGTAGGGCAGTGCATGGATTACTGAGGAGCACACGTAGGGCAGTGCAAGGATTACAGAAGAGCATGCGTAGGGTATGGATTACTGAGAGGCACACTTAGGGCAGTGCATGGATTACTGAGGAGCACAATAAGGGCAGTGCAAGGATTACTGAAGAGCGCACGTAGGGCAGTGCAAGGATTACAGAGGAGCATGCATAGGGCAGTGCAAGGATTACAGAGGAGCACGCGTAGGGTATGGATTACTGAGAGGCACACTTAGGGCAGTGCATGGATTACTGAGCAGCACACTAAGGGCAGTGCAAGGATTACTGAAGAGCGCACGTAGGGCAGTGCAAGGATTACAGAGGAGCATGCATAGGGCAGTGCAAGGATTACAGAGGAGCACGCGTAGGGCAGTGCATGGATCACGGAGAGGCACACGTAGGGCAGTGCATGGACCACTGAGAGGCAGATTTAGGGCAGTGCATGGATTACTGAGGAGCACACGAAAGGCAGTGCAAGGATTACAGAGGAGCACGCGTAGGGCAGTGCATGGATCACGGAGAGGCACACGTAGGGCAGTGCATGGACCACTGAGAGGCAGACTTAGGGCAGTGCATGGATTACTGAGGGGCACACGTAGGGCAGTGCATGGATCACGGAGAGGCACACGTAGGGCAGTGCATGGACCACTGAGAGGCAGATTTAGGGCAGTGCATGGATTACTGAGGAGCACACGAAAGGCAGTGCAAGGATTACTGAGGAGCACACTTAGGGCAGTACAAGGATTACCGAGGAGCCCACGTAGGGCAGTGCATGGATTACTGAGGGGCACACTTAGGGCAGTACAAGGATTACCGAGGAGCCCACGTAGGGCAGTGCATGGATTACTGAGGGGCACACGTAGGGCAGTGCATGGATTACTCAGAGGCACACTTAGGGCAGTGCATGGATCACTGAGAGGCACACTTAGGGCAGTGCATGGATTACTGAGGAGCACACTAAGGGCATTGCAAGGATTACTGAGGAGCACACGTAGGGCAGTGCATGGATTACTGAGGAGCACACGTAGGGCAGTGCATTGATTACTGAGGAGCACACGTAGGGCAGTGCATGGATTACTGAGGAGCACACGTAGGGCAGTGCAAGGATTACAGAAGAGCATGCGTAGGGTATGGATTACTGAGAGGCACACTTAGGGCAGTGCATGGATTACTGAGGAGCACACTAAGGGCAGTGCAAGGATTACTGAAGAGCGCACGTAGGGCAGTGCAAGGATTACAGAGGAGCATGCATAGGGCAGTGCAAGGATTACAGAGGAGCACGCGTAGGGCAGTGCAAGGATTACAGAAGAGCATGCATAGGGTAGTGCAAGGATTACAGAGGAGCACGCGTAGGGCAGTGCAAGGATTACTGAAGAGAGCACGTAGGGCAGTGCAAGGATTACTGAAGAGCGCACGTAGGGCAGTGCAAGGATTACAGAGGAGCATGCATAGGGCAGTGCAAGGATTACAGAGGAGCACGCGTAGGGTATGGATTACTGAGAGGCACACTTAGGGCAGTGCATGGATTACTGAGGAGCACACTAAGGGCAGTGCAAGGATTACTGAAGAGCGCACGTAGGGCAGTGCAAGGATTACAGAGGAGCATGCATAGGGCAGTGCAAGGATTACAGAGGAGCACGCGTAGGGCAGTGCAAGGATTACTGAGGAGCACACGTAGGGCAGTGCAAGGATTACAGAAGAGCATGCATAGGGTAGTGTATGGATTACTGAGAGGCACACTTATGGCAGTGCAAGGATTACTGAAGAGCGCACGTAGGGCAGTGCAAGGATTACAGAGGAGCACGTGTAGGGCAGTGCAAGGATTACAGAGGAGCATGCGTAGGGCAGTGCAAGGATTACAGAGCAGCACGCGTAGGGCAGTGCATGGATTACTGAGGAACGCACGCAGGGCAGTGCAAAGATTACTGAGGAGCACACGTAGTGCTATGATCACTGAAGAGGGGCACACTTAGGCAGTGCTTGGGTTACTGAGAGGCAGACTTACATTACAAATAGTACAGAGCAATATAATAATGACCACTGGTAATCACACTTAGGGGAACATGACAATTACTACTGAGAGGCCCTGTTAAGACACTCTAATGATCCATATCCCCAGTCACACTGAGGACAATACACTGATTACTACAGTGAGGAACACTTATGGAGGGTGAATAATGATTATTATTGAGAGACATATTAGTTACTACCTGGAGGTGCACTTCATGAAGTATAATGATTCATACTCACCGGCTCACTCGGGGCAATGTCGTCATTAATACCTAGAGCTACACGTAAGGTAACAGACTGATTTCTGACATACATTGGTCAGTGAAAGCAAACCTGGGGCTGTACAATGGCTTCTGATTGACACCCCAGGGCCAAAAGATTTGTTAACGAGAGTGAAACACAGGGAAATAAAATGCTCACTGAGAGTCACACTACGGGCAATAGACTCATTACTGAGAGGTCCACTTATAGCAATATGATTACTTAAGGGTAGGGAGACCAGGCGTCCCAATTTGCCGCGACAGTGCCAGCTTTTCAACAGCCGTCCCGACAGATTTGGCAAATTTGGGTCATGTCCCTGTTTCTAGAGAGGGTCGAGTGAAAACAGTGAGAGGCACAGTTTTTTTAGGTATTCAAAATCGGGGATAGTTAGCAGCTTTTATGAGTAAGTAATTTAATTAACAGGTATGATGCTTGCTTTGAAAATTACATTTTATTTATTTTCTTAGTGCCTCTTCAGTGTGTCTTGTCATTCTTTGCCACTTTGTTGATGTACATTTGTAGCCCTTTCTCTATTTTTGTGAAATGTCCCGGTTTTTGGGTTGCACAATCTGGTCACCCTACTTAGGGGAGGCACACTTGGGACAATGTAATTAATAAAGACGCTGAAAAGTCGTAATATTAGAAGGTCACTCAGGCTAGACCATATAAAGAATATGTTGCGATATATACAATTATTTTTATGTCTCTACAGGCCCCTTGGACTCCTGAAACATATATACTTTACGCCCTGAAGAAGGTGGTACCCGCATCAAAGGGTGATTGCACCGAAACGCGCGTTGGCGTGTCCTTTCGTTTTTTTTGTCTTTCAGATCGATCCCAACAACGTATACCTACTCACGTTTGGGACGATTTTTTTTTTATATAGATTGTATGCTTTGGAGATGAATGTGTTGTATAGAATTAGGTTGTGAATGGATTTATCGTATGCGTGTGTTGTACGAATGAGATATGTTAGGCTGTCCATTTAAATGATCATTCTGATGGGGTCATTATTGATTTTTATATATTTTTTACATTATACTAATACATTTTGATATTTAATTATTTTGTATATATCAACAAAGACACAAATAAATATTGTCAACATAATTTGTTGGTTTATTTTTCTTGTGTTCTTTCTATGGTCTAGCCTGAGTGTCCTTCTAATATTATGACTTTTCAGCGTCTTTATTAATTAGATAGGCAGAGCAAATTTCTTGCATTACTGGTCTCTTTCCCTATTGCTCTACCTACATCATTTTAGGGGTACCCCTGTTACTTAGTGGATACACTTGGGACAATGGCCAGTGCTGCATCCATTGTGAAAAACAAGTAAGGGAGCATCACAAACTAGAATGTTACATACATTTGCATGAACTTGCTGAAAAATCTGCATTAATGAGACATGCAGAAACATGCACGCCCTCACTAGAAACCTCTGAGTGACCGTATGCTTAGACATGGAAGCTGGCTATCACTGATCCAACCTGACACTCAAAGAAGCGAACCTTTGTCAGCAGCATGAGCAGTGAGAAGCTGAGGCTGGGAAGCGCCTTACACTTCACTTCTGTACAACCAAAGTCCTCTAGGAGGCCTATTCACTTCAATCTTCAACCAAAGAGGATGTGGCTTAACGGCTAGAGCGGACAACCTTGATGTTGGGGAACCATGTTTGAGCCTGGCGGAGGCTCAAGCATCCAGTGATTCTGGGCAAATCACTTTATCTCCCCCTGCCTAAAATGAATGTGTCCGTCTGTAATGCAACTGGTGCTCATGTAAAGCGCTCTGATACCTTCGGGTTAATTTCGTCCTAAACAAACCTGCAACAAAATTAAAAAATCTTGGAACAAAGGAAATGGTCCTGTATAAAACAGAAACAAACTGAGTCTAATCCTAAATTATGAGCAGCAGCAACTAGTGGGCTGCACCTGACATGTGCATCTTACCCAGGGCATTAAGTGGGATGGTCTCTCAAAGGGGCGTTGCCAATGTAATTAAGGGCATGGCTTCGAAACACATAAACTAATAATTTGTGCTTAGCATAGTCTGCCACACGACTTGTATTTCGCTATTTCTGTCATTGCATCCAGATATAATGATACAAGAAGTCAGGAATATTGGTTTTGTCAATGGTTGTTAGTTGTATAAGATAAATAAGCAGCAACTATGGCTTGTATATAGTATTGAAAAATCTTCCACTTAAAGCCCTGGTGACACCACGACAATGTTGCTGCTCCTGAGTTTCAAAAAGAGAAGGGAAATCCAGAGAGAAAACAACTCTCTTTAAAGGATTTACCTTCCACTACAACGCTCACCTGGCATGACGTCATGCCATAACTTCTCCACTAGTGAGAAGTGAGCAGTGTGAGCACGCGCACATCGATATGCCTGCTGTCACTGCAGTCCTGGCAAAACGGACCGCCTGTGCCAGGGCACAGAACAGAGCCCAATAGAGACCCGTTTCGAGCCCGCCCTTTAAAAAAACGCTGGTGCTCAGCACCAGTAAGACCCGGCCCACTTAAAGCCCTGATCTTATCACAGGAGCGAGGACATCACAGGCATCAATTAGCGGTAGCCATGTGTAGCCAAGGCCAAACTGGCTGTAGCACGCACCAGGTGTTACCCCAGTGGGCTTCCAGGGTGGGGACCGGGGTCTGGTTTCGCAGCATATCGGCCCCCTGTAACAAAAGCGGCAGTGGTGAGACGGGAGTGGTGCTTCCAACTAGCACCCCCCAGACCCCCCCCCCCCCCCCCCAGGGCCGGTTTCGGTTCCCAGACCGGCCATGTGTATAGTGGTTATCATCCCTGATGCCTATTAGAACCCCTGGCTCTGTCCCTGCTACCCCTGACATTGGAGGTTATGAAGGCGGGAGCAGTAAGGGAACAGCTGCCAAAGATTAGCGCCAAAGAGAGTCAAAGCGTTGCAATGCCCCTTCAGGGATAGTAAGCGCTATAAATGCAATTTATGCGATTATCAATGGCTGCATGAGTCCTCTTTATTTTCTGTTGTTCGAACTCCTTCCCTTCCTTCTCAAAGTGTGGAAAACAGGAGGCTAATGAGCAGCTAATAGTGTGACATGGAGGCAACTCTGTTATCAAAGACTGCAAGGCATCCCTTTCACTTCCGCTTGCATTTTGATGGCGCTCTGTCGGTGGAGGACATGTAAGAACCTTTTAGTAAGTCTCCCCAGACATCATGAAGGCTAGAAAGCCACATCTAGAGCAGGCTATAACATAACTAGGGTTCCCGGTTTTATGGTGGTAATGTTTTTTGAACATTTCCGTTATTATTTATACATTTAAAATTTTTGGGCCATCTTATTCGCATTGATCCATATTTAGTTTGCATTTTGAGATTAAATGAAGGACCAAGATGGTATATTTCCAAATTTATTTAACTGATACACACACATTCATACTTCAATGCCTGTCACGTTTTAGCAAAATAATCAGCCTAATATAACATTATTTTAGAAAAGCTCATCCTGTGTTTTTTAACTCCAGATGAAGGCCATCTGTTCAGCTGTTGATCTGGAATTCATGAAAGACAGCATGGGGAGTCACTCAGAAGAAGCACAATTTTCTGTATTTTTCCAACTTTTAAAAATAAATACAGACAGGAAACACTTATTTTTTCTGTCTGTATTAATCTGTAAAATTGATTAAAAACTAAAAACTGGGAGCCCTAAACATAACACAGCATAACACGGCACTCAACTGTAAATTCTGTATTGTGTTTTTAGCAAAATCTGTTATACCAACTATGGGGCATATTAGCAAGACCGGAGATAAAATTGTCGCCGTTTTAGCAGCAGGAAACTGCCGCTAAAACGGCGATAATGGGCTTGCTAATATGCGTTATAGAATTCCAATAGAAGCCCAGGTTAGATGTCCTGCACATCTAACCTGGGCTTCTATTGGAATTCTATAACGCATATTAGCAAGCCCATTATCGACGTTTTAGCGGCAGTTTCCTGCAGCTAAAACGGCGATAATTTTATCGCCGGTCTTGCTAATATACCCCAAAGTTCTTCATAATGATCTTCTAGATCAGTAACACTATGGGGCATATCAGCAAGGGCCGGCGATAATTATCGCTCAGCGCTCTTAGCGTGAGGATAATTATCGCCGGCCAACTCTGAATTTTATCGCGGAGATAGCGTGGTATTAGCAACGCTTATCTCCAAAGCGATAAAATTCAGAGTGCTAACAGCCAAAAGTGAGATTATCGCTGGAAATCCAGCGATAATCACACAACTTTTGGCGATAGCTTGCTGATAGGGCCTCACATACTTAGCCATGATATCCACCTTCCATAGGATATCATGGCTAAGTCAATTTCAAAGCAGGCGTAAGGAAAGTAGCGATAACAGAGGTTATTGCTACTTTTCTTGTCGCTATGCTGCTTTGAGTGAGGCTTGATAATAGGAGAAATGTCGCTTAGCGACATTTCTCCCGTTATCCTGGGGAGGAACACCCACTTTGCATCTCATTAGAGATGCAAAGATGGGCGTTAAGGAAAATGGCGATAAGGCAAGGTTTCACGCGATAGCGTGACCTTCCTGATAAGGCGATAAAATTATCGCCGCTTTTCGTCCGAAAACGGACACAAAAGCGGCGATAATTTTTTATCGCCTGCTTGTTGATATGTCCCTATGTTTTTCTTGATATTTGCCACTGGGTCAATGTTAGATTCTTTGTCAGTACTCACTAAGTGGAAAGGTGGTTTAGGCCAATGGGTGCCAAAAATTGGATTACGAGGGCTGGACCAATGTCAGATTTTCAAGGTACCTGCCTACTATGTATAATAATCAAATTTAAGATAATTATATATAAAGGTATCTCATCTGGATATTTTAAAAATATGGTATGGGACTCTCCCTTATGGATCAACGTGGAACACGCCAGTCTAGGTGCAGGAAGCACAAGGCGAACTTTTCAGGCAACTGAAGGCGAGAGCGTGTCTCCGAGCAGAGAAAGTAAACAAGGGTCTGTAGGAGAGTCTCCACTCAAAAAACATGACAGTCAAATACAGCGAGGAAATAAGAATCAATGTCTTCTGCATTAAATTCAAACTAAAAAATAAATTTAACAAATCAAAAAATAGACTGCAAACCCAAAATGTAAGAGGAAACAAGCATTGGTAAACCTAATACACATGCAGCATTGGCACATTAGAGTGAGACACGTGAGAGGGAGTCAGTAGGAGGGGACAGGGAGGGCTATAGCAGTAATTAAGTCCCTCGTACAGTTCAATGCAAGTACTGGAGAGGAGGCAGAATGATACACGCAGACAGCCAGTAGCATTGGGTGAGAGATGAAGCTGAGGCATGATTGACAAGGTCTCAAGCAAATGGCACAAAGAGTGGTCGGTGAAGAAAACCAGTGGTTGAAAGGGGCGGACACAAATTCCAATAGAAGCCCATGTTCACACCAGAACATGGACTTCTATTGGAATTCACAAGGGCATATTATCAAGCCCATTATTGCAGCTTTAGCTGCAGTTTCCTGCCGCTAAAGCGGCGATAATTTCAACGCCGTTCTTGATAATATGCCCCTATGTATATTGTTGGCAATAGGTATGTTTGGCAGCTGTGTTGTTAAAACCAAGATCTATAAAAGGTATCCTTATCCACAGATGTGTGAAATTTGGAACTCACCATCACTGAAGAAGGGGGTAGCCTCTTAACTCCAGAAAAGCCAATTGGAAGATGACTCAACCAGAGAGTCATTATATCATTGGAGGCGATGAGAAACACATTCTAACTCTGATCTAAAAAATGGCAGTCATAGAAAATTGGCTATTGCCTGTAAATTGGGATTTGGATCCGGCTTTTTGAAATATCACCATGATGTCTAAATGTTAACACAACTCCCTGAAGTGACTAAATCGAAGGTATTTCACTTTTTGACTGACGAATCACACTGAGTGCAAGATATATGAATTTTGTTATACACTTTGACCGTTTAGAGGGGAGCTCTGGATCCTGGTCCCTTTTCACTACAAATTTGATCTTTACTTTTTCAAATTTAAATGTGAAAACGAGACAATATTATAAGAATTTCCTTCTCTTATATGGGATCTCCAGAAGTCTTTCTGTCGTGATAGTGATAAACGATTCAGGCCTGAGGAATAACATTTAGGAATCCCCGTAGAAATAAAAGCTCTAGGTATTATTAATCATTTCTCAGGTGATAATTCGGAATTGACTAGTATACAAAATCCTTGAGTTTCCAACACCGCTGGTATCAGTTGCCCTCTGGGTGAGGGAAAGCCAATGCAGGAGTCCAGTAATTCTCATAATTGGGCCCTAAGTAAATATTGCTTCATATAATCCCCATAAATTAAGTTTTGAGGAAAATTGAAGATATCTTATATTTTTCTCTTTTACGTTCCCTTCCTCGCAAAAGTAATTTTCTTTGCAAGTAATGTATTTATGTATTAAATTATTTACTTGTAATATTTCTAGAGCACAAATGGCTAGCCACAGAGGCAGCAGGGCGCTTTACATCAAACAGGTTCCGATCAGTGGCGGCTTCTCCGCTATGGCAGAAGGGCGTTGCTCCACTGCTTTTAAGCAGTGCCAAGTAGAAACATAAAATGATAATAACTTAGAGTTATTATCATTTCATGCTTCGTGTCCTGCTGCATTGCATGAGGGTAGGTGGGCGGGGCTACCATGCTCTTGGAGCAGGGGAGGAGTCGTTTGCCCACTCCTAAGTGCGAATGACTGTTTGGTCGGCCCTCTCGGGCCGCCCAAACCAGTCATGCGCACTTTCCCCGTTCTCCATGCAGGCTGCATTACAGCCTGCATGGAGGACATACCCATCCCTCCAGCCCATGGCTGAGCACCATTTCACGACGCTCAGACCAATCACAACGTGCATTGTAGCAGGTCATATAACAAAACCGCTAAACATAACAAGCTCAGCACAATGGGGCAAAACTATGGAAGGTATAATTTGAACAGGTGAGCTTTTAGATATTTTGTTACAGACAGTCCAAAGATTATGAATGGTTTTTATGCCTTCTGGAATTTGGATCCAGAATTTGGGTGCAAGGCAGGAGAAGGCTTAGGGACAGTTTTCCTCATCTGAGGGTAGTCTTTCTTTCCCTCTTGTAACTGGTTAGCTCCCAAAAGTGTGTCATTTGACCTGCAGGTATCCCGGAAGTCCTGGGTTTACCATTTTGTGTGATATGTAAACAGTTGTGAAGATGATTAAAACTACGGCCTTCCCTGACGCACCTACATCACACCCCACCTAAGGAAACTCCATTGGCTCCCCGTATAGAAGAGATGCCAATTCAAGATGCTGACCCACGCACACAAGGCTCTACACAACCAAGGACTTGCCTACATTAACCACAGCCTGAACTTCCACCAACCATTTAGAAGATTACGTTCCGCCTCCCTTTAACCTGCCCATACTCCTGCATCTACCTAGGAGAATCGGAGGAAGCTCCTTCTCCCACATCGCTGCACAGACCTGGAACAGCCTCCCCATGCACCTCCGGACCATCACCTCACTTCCGGAATTCCGAATGGCCCTCAAGACCTGGCTGCTCGTATAAGCCTCTGGGGCCTGCAAGCGCCTGGATACCCTATCATGTGATTAGCCATGCTTTATAGGTCCTGATTGATTGATTGTTTCAACTTCTGTAGGGAAGCTAGCAGAGTTTTTTGGGCTTGACATTATGTAGTTTGATTTTTTTATATTTGCCCCCAGTCAAGCCACATTATGCATAATGGCTTTGAGGGAAGAGTTTCTGGAATTAGATAGGCATGCCCAGATGGCAACACCGCTGTCGATATGCAAGAGTACAAGAATACACACCAATGCTCAGAAGGCCTCTGAGTGGATTACGTTTTTCATTTTCTTTAGAAGGTATATGTGGTATTTTACAGCTTTCAATACATTGCTTATATGAGCCTTGAAGTTTGAGGAAATATCAATTGAGAGCCCAAGAGATTTAGCAATAGATACCAGCTTAGGGGGGATTCCTGACCATGTATGTGTACTCAGAGTGTAACCGCTATACAATAGACTATAGAATCTCCAGGGTTCTTGACTAAGTCAACTGACTACCCCTAGCCGCCTTGTCAACCTATTAGACTTCTTATTAAAGGACTTGGAGGATCAGGACTAGAAAGAGGAGGAGGACTAGGACACATCACTCACAGAAACTCAATATTTCTGTAAAAACTAGAGTATCCTGAAATCTGTTCTCATTGCTTCTCAAGACCCTGGATTTAAGAAAAAGGCCACCCTCGACTATCCTTCTCAGGCAATGCTCCTGAAATATGGGGTGCTCGTCACACAAAACTTTCCCTATGCTTTCAGAGATCTAAAACTAGGCTGAAGAAAAATGGCACCTGCTTCTGCTCACCTCTTCTCTATGGCACTTATTCACTGCTTGTCTTGTGCAGCTAAGTGTTTTCAGTTTGCTGCTTTTCCAGTGATGCATATATCATGTCTGCAAAGGTCTTCAATCTGAAGGTAAAAATGTGTATAATGACCAGCAACTATCCCCAAAAATTGTTGCACACCAGCATGTCTATTTTTGAGTTACCAATCTAGCGTCATACCAGGAATGTCACCAACACTTAATAGCGTACCCAATGGAAGAGATGCTGCTGGCACAGCCATTGGATGTACCACCTCCTAATGTCCTTGTAATAGTGTGCAGAGAGGCAGAGCTGGGGCATCCACAGTTTTTTTAAAGTCCTGTTACCACTGAGTGATAATTCAGGTCTTACATCTAAACCTAGAAGGAGATGACTGGTCCAATCATGGTCAAGCTGCCCAATGCAGTTCCTTCAGTGTGCATATGGAAGACATATTTGAGTGGAGGTGGGGACATCTCAAGGGTAGATTGGTTGCACACTGCTGGAATCAATCTAGTTTTCTAACAATCTCTAAAGAAAAGAAGCTTACTTTTGCAGTCAAACTCTGTGGATAAAGATTCCCCCACTGAGGTCTCTGATTTTTTTGCTCCACAGAAGTCACCTTTTATGGGGAGATGGTGAAATGTCTTTTTGCTCTCATCTGTGTGATGTTAATTTGATTGCACAGGAGTGATTGCATGAGTGTTTCTATGTGTGCAACGTATTGATTGGCTTTTCTATAAATCCGTGCCTTCCAGGCCCAAAGGACAATAGTTGGCAAATTAAGGATCTCTCTATGCCAAGTTTGGGTGGTGCCAGGGTTGGATTTGGATCAAAATTAGGCCTGGGCACCCCCCAAAAAAGTGGCCCACATTTGCGGATTGCTCATTTTCGCAAAACACTGCTTCAGTGTTTTAAGTATTATAGAATGAAGAAGGGGAGTTTCTCTAAAAGAGGCATATTTTCTTAACTTTACTTTACTGAACCATAACTGAATATAAGTGAGGTCGTTTCTACTCCCCCTTGCCCCTGCTCAATTTGCATACATTAATGGACCGGTCCAGCGAGAGGGGAATGACACCTCCGCCCATTGGTAAAAGGGAGGTAATAGAGGCCCATCTGCCTCCGCAAAGGCTGCTCAGGACCCCACTGGGCCGCTGGCGGCATCGGAACAGCAGAGACACAGCCCAAATGGGGCATCACGCTGCCCCAAAAACGCGCCCACAGCTGCAACTCAGATACTGGCCCATTGCCCAATTGCCCCCCTCACCAATCCAACCCTGGGTGGTGTACATGGCTTCTCAATGTCAGTCGGCAGGGGCTGCCTCTCGGTATCATGACTCAGAACAGGCACAATGTCTTCCCACCCAGGAACACCTGGCCAGCTACACTGAGTCAGACTCCACTTCAGGTGTGCTCTGCCTGTAGGCAGGTTCATAGTCCAGGGATGTCAAATAGCTGCTGGAGGTATTTATTTGTTTTTGTTATTTTATTAGGGTTATTTATGGAACACAAATCTAGCTCTAAAGGGTAGCAGAGTCCTGTGCATAGCAACAACATACAAAGCCAATGTGGGCAGATTCAGGCATGTTTACAATGTGAACTGAGGACAAGTGCAAGCAAAAATAGAAGTCCGTAGAGGAAGCATTACTGTGGGTTGTGGGAGGCAGAATATGGTAGCCGTGGCCCATGCAGGTAAGAGCGGTGGGGAGGTGGGGCCGGGTTGGGGGGATTCAACAGACGTCTACGAGGGAAAATTAAATAAATAATTCATTTTCCCTCTTCGTCATGTGTCAAAATCCCCCCCCCCCCCCCCCCCCAACCCAACCCCTCTGCTCTTACCTACACAGGCCGCAGCTGGCAGATGGAAATAATACAGTCTAGGATGATAGGAAAACTGTGGAAGAGGTGGGTTTGAAGGCGTTTCCAAAATTACTCAAAAGAAGGGAAACTTTGATGTCTCAGTCCATATGCAGAGAAAGAACACTGGCTTCTACATTCCTTGTAATCTTTTGGATTTCCAGACTGGCCCGGAAGTGCTTCTAGTAATAATAAACTCATGCAACTGGCATGGATAAAGTCCTGCAGTGACAACCCTCTGGTACCCCAGAAGCAAAACTGTCCATTCTGTACAAGGGATGGGGTTCAATGAGGTACCCTACAGTCAAACAACAATAGGCCTGGCCCAGAAACTGGGAGTTGTTCAAACATCCCAATCAGAGATCTGCATTCCCCTTGTGGGTCAGGTAACTAAGGGTAAAGCTGAGAAGGTGTAGTACTAGGAGGAGTTGGGGGTCTTTGTCCTCCATTTTCTCTGCAGCTTGCCTGGCGTTTGCATTCTAGTGTTTTCCTAAGACCATATGAAGTGTTCTAGTGGCTCTGATCTGAGATAGGTGCTCTTGCGGTGAAGAGCCAGCTGGTCTTAGTTGGTATCTACTCTTTAATAACTAACTGTTACAACTTCCAGTGGCGGCTAGCTTAAAAATAAAATGGTGAGGGGCGAAGGCTCACAACTCACCAATCACTTGGAAGCTCCACCGGTGCAGTACTGCCCACGATCAGGAAAAGGAAAGACTTCCTTCCTGCTCATGGAACACAACTCCAACCAGTCCTGGAGCTCCTGTCATGCTGTGAAAGCAGCTCTAGGATTGGTGGGAGCAGGCTCACCTAGCGAATCATTTTGAGGCTGGGGGCCTGTGCCAGCAATCCCCAGGTTGTATCACAGCCTTTTGATTGCTCGGTCTACAGTGCGCATATTGGGTTGGCCGTCAAAAGACGGCCGGCCAATCCGTCATGCGCTCTGTAGATCAAAGCTGTAATACTGCATTTGCAGGATTCAGACCCGCCCCCACCCTCACGCTGTGGACAGCGTGAACCAGTGCAGTGGCAAATAAATAAAATGCCATTGACATGGCAGTTTATTTATTTGTGTTTGGCTGCTGCACTCACAGCAGGCGGGACAACGCTTTTCCGCTCCTGAAGAGTAGCCGCCCCTGACAACTTCACATTGCATGAACGGTGCCTTTATAAGGCGGCTCCACTGGGCTCAAACTAGCCTAACTCTTCACAACTAAGCTTTTCCAGGTGAAGGGGCAAAGCCACAAGCAGTACTTGGTACTGCTCCATTGACTTCCCTCCCCTTACCTCTCATGAACAAGCAGAAATGGAGGAAGGAGTCGAGAGCAACCATCTGGGCAGCAGGTGCCCTCTTGGCTAACTCTAGCTCCATCTGGAACAAGGCCCCACTGGGCACAAGATGGACAGTGAATGGAAAACAACCTGGGGTCATCCTGGCAGCAAACTAGAATCCATCAGGGTTCAGGAATGCTGGTTGAGGATGAAAGCGGTGAGTTATACCAAATGAGAAAAAAATTGCTTCTTGCAGACAAGCTCTGCATTTAGTTCTATAATTTTATCTTCCCATCAGACAGCACTGGCAAGGATGGAAGGAACACGGTGTGGATGAGGAAGACTGGGGGCTTAAGCCTCTGCAGCAACCTCCCCCCTACACTCATACCCACCCACAATCTCAGGTTTATCCATGGAAAGTACTGAGGGGCCTAACTCGAGCTGACTGCCTTGAAAGACAATGTCCCACTGCTTAATTACCCAAAGAATGTGACTTGGGGGAAGTAGAGATTGAGAGATACTCACTCCAACACTGCCACGCCTAGGAAGACTCAAGACACATTCTCTCCTCCACCTTTCAAGGAAAAGTAAGTCTTTGCAATCAAGCATTGGCAAAGACAAGAGGTCTGACCTTGGCAAGTTCGCGCAATGGTTATTTTTATTGTCAGCATGCACTACCATAAGAATTTTTAAAAAAGAAAACACACCTGTGTCTAGGTGTGGCTGCTATATACTTGCAATAATAGTTATATTTTTTTAATAACTGAAGGAGCTGTTATGCAAGTATTGTTTTTTTACAATAGCAAGCCTTTCAACTGTGTCATGTATTTTATAATTATAACTTGTGAAGGAGACGAGAAAAAAAACCCACCTATCCGACGATGTTATCATCAGGCAGCTGCAGTGTTACAATGTCACTTAAAGACTTTATAATAGCAATTTAAAAAAGAGAAATAAAACATTCACTACCTCACTGTACAACCAATGTCCAGGCTAAATAGCTGATACTTAAAGTTGATATAAAAATTAAAATTAAAAAGCACACTTTTAACCACCTTAGTCACTGCAAAGAAAGCCGCTGTTTTTAGACCGATGTTAGAGAGAAAACGTTGGTTGAAAACGGGAAACAATATATAATCCGACAAGGGGATGAGGACATGAGCGGGAGAAAGGCAGCTAGCTACCAACAATAAGGGAGAAAGGAGAGGCCTCCCCTTCTTTTGATAACAGAATGCCAACTTTCTACACATATACACTTACCTTTTGGGGCTTTTAGCAGGCCCTCTTCATCGATTGGTCTATTGTTGTGTCAGTTACACATTTCTTTCATCCGCTACAGTGTGCACCATGGAGCACGGGGTGGATCTGCCCACTTCAGCCGCTGGCTAACGTTACTGCGGGTGATGGCTGCTGCTCTTTCCCAAGAGACACAAAGTTGTTCCCTTTATTGCAGCGGACTACTTTGGCAACAGGACACACACGCACACACACACACACACACATCAACACCCCCCCCCCCCCAACAATACAGTTTTACAAAATTCAAATGAAGCATTGGCATAGCAAGGGCTAGTAGGCAAAACCAGGCCTGTTGGCTTTGTCAATGCTTTCTTTGTGATTAATATTAGCACAGTCTATTTTCAATATACTACCCATCTCAGCAGAAAAAGATTCCAAGGCACAGAGAGATAACTCATTTTGCCAAAGATCTCACAAGTTGATAGCTGTTGCCACTGGAATTCAAGTTTACTGCTTGTACAGTTGCCAACGTAGCTGCTCATCTACTCCCCCCCCCCCTAGTAAACGCTGGGTGTAGTCCAAAGCGTCACTGCCAGCTGCTTTTCTGCATAGGCACCTGTCAGACCCGTAAACCTAGGGGCATGCAAGAAATACAGAGGCTCATGCAGACCGGGTGGGGCATCTGTCCACAGTCAGCATCAATTCACACCTCCCTGAAACCCCAGGCAGCCGAAAGGACATGTTCATGAGACAAAGATGCCTGCGATGCAAACGACATGTGAATTTGTTCTGCAGCCCTAGGACGTTATTATTCGCTGCCGATTATGATCATTTTCTGAGCAATGTCCTCATAAAC
The DNA here is from genome assembly GCF_964204655.1 of Triturus cristatus. Taxonomy (NCBI): domain Eukaryota; kingdom Metazoa; phylum Chordata; class Amphibia; order Caudata; family Salamandridae; genus Triturus; species Triturus cristatus. The sequence continues at coordinate 114,666,848 of NC_140595.1, forward strand.
GCCAACACTTAAGCCTCGTATTTTATCAGAGAGGAAAGAGCAGCGCAGAGATGGCTGAGGAGGGAGATTTTGTTGAGTATTTGCTTTGCGATCAGCATCCTGACATTATCACCAAACCAGGGTTAAATAGGCAAGGGACCGCCGATAAGGGTGAGGAGAGCCAAGGACAAGACCCATCAAGTAAAAACTCCCAGTCCAAAAGTCATAAAAAATTAGCCTGGGAGCCATTGTACTGATTTTGAAAAAACACTTTTCAGGCCGTATTTATTACAAATAGCAGATTAAATATAAACATTGCATATAAAATGATCAACAACACAATTATTTATATCAGTAATTCAAACCCTGCACAGATCACCTGGCATCCAACTCCTAACCTCTTCTCCTTCCAGAGTCATGATTGACAGGCCAGCAGATCCTTCCAGAACTGAATTAGGCGCCTTCTGATAATTTCCGGGGCCCTTTTTGCCAATTTCCGGGGACCCTCACTGAATTTAACTCAGAAAAAAATTCACTCCCTACCCAACAACAAGGAGCCCAGACAAAACTGGAAAGTTGCTCCCAAAACCACCATGAAAAAGCCAACCCTAACGACAGATCATCCCCGAGCAGCCTTTGTGAGATAGGCCTGGGCAACCGAGACATAACTTGGTCCTCTGGAGCAAGCACCATCAACTCCGCCTCACTAGGGCAGTACTATGGAGTGCAAGTGAAGGGCTAAAGACAGTCACAGAAGTACCCACCTCCAAACCCTCCATGATCGCTGAGGTCCACTGACCATGCTTGGGGAAAAAATTAGCCAAATCCAGAACCGCTTGTCACCAATTATGAGTCCACCCTGCCAAATACAACAAACTACCGTTTGTTTAATTTCCACATTAAAACTATCGCTAGAAACACTTACATCAGTTATGGGTGGGTGGGTGAAATTGATGGCTGGTGCACGGTTCCAGCAGGCAGCTGCAAGGCAGCAATAGAGTGTAAAAAGGCCAACTCCAATGGTGACCTAGCCGTAAATTTGGCGGACCTCTCACCTCTAGCTGCCTACGTCACCCTCTTATTGCCCCTCCAACCAATCGGGACAGGAGCCAAAGTTCACACACTTTGGCATCCACCAAGCTCCTGCCAAAATTAAACATATGCCAACTCTATTGCAGTGGCCATGCCACACCACCCCAACTACTGAAAGTCCTGCACCTATCCACCAGGAGCTCCCACGAGGAGCCCACTCCGCTTCAGAAATGGAGCGCGCAAGAATTTAATGTGCATTAGCTATTGGCGTATACGAAGAAGCAACCTACCCTCTGGAGTGAGATGGGATCCAATGCTATGGATGGTGAGGATCACAACCCACTGGGCTCAGCTTGGTTTCATTGCGTTCAATGTTAAGTCTTTACAGGGAACGCAAACAATTAGACGCCAATTGGATCCAGAGTGTTGAGTATTGGCGGGAGGGCCTCTGATGTAAATGCTGGGGCCCAATTTTCTTGTATCCATTTATCTCAAGAACCCACTCTGGTCGACTGAATCTTTTTACTTGCCTAATAGCGTGGAGGGAGCAAATACAATTATCAAAGAATACTTCCCGCAATTTGACATAATGGAAGACTCGGAAGCCAATTGCTATTTCTATCGAGATTTTATTATCAGAAAGAACATCTGCAGATACAAGCACCTTAACACAAGGCTCAGCAAGTAGATGGGTACTAATACAAATGCCACTCTACGAAGAATCCGCATACGACTAAATATGAACAAAAGTACAGCTTCTAAAAGCATGAGGTAGATAACTACCAAGCTAATGTCGATATTAGGAATCATTAAACCTAAGCATTTCTGTCCCTACTCTATGCTGGGTGACGTTCCTGCTGAACATTCCCTTGAGACCCAAGAAATCATGAAAAGGTGTCAGAAGTGAACTTCCTAAGAAGTCTACACTTGGAGAGCTTGATCTAAAAATGCTCCTTCTAGCTCCTCGCCTACCTCTTCTCTCTGCTCGGCTGTCCTACTCTCAACTACTCAACCCTTGGGGCGCTGTCCCTACTACGAAACCCCAAAACATAGAACACGCCCTCTGGCACACCTCCTCGACCAGGTCTTCTTCCAGTGATTTTCCATTCGGCTCCGTCCATCTTCCATCGTCCATCAGCTTGGCCTTGAGTCCCAGACACCATCGGCACGAGGAGTTGCGATTAGCACATTTCAATGCACTCCCATGTCTGGCTTTCTCCATAATTCAACTGTTAGACAAAGACCTTTTTACTAACGAACCAACTGTCCTTGCACCTGCGGTGAGATCATGGGATGGAGAAATACTTCGCATCTTTTAACTTTGCAATTTACTGCAGCCCAAAACCTCTACTAGAATAAATCACGTGCGGCCTACCGCATTCAGCTAACATAAGAAATACCGGGCCTTTCTCCTTAACGATATATGTGACTCCAGGCCTCTACTAGGTTAAACACACTATTAAATAACATTCTAACATTAGTGCTTTTACTTTCACATACGTGGATAAATGACATACATGAATTAATTCAATCGAGTTACACGTTTAGTCTAATACATTGCACTAAACAGAAACTTATCGTTATACATTTTACTGAATATATCCATTATACATTGTCGCGTCCCCTAACACTTTTACATGACGATGTAGCTAAAACATTTCTAAATACGTGCAAACAGAGATAACTAAAGTTACACTCATTATATGCGGGTGCCAACTAACGGTGAATATGATGCACCCCTACAATTTTCAAACTTTTAAGCGCTACATCATAAACATGCTCCTGGATTCTGAATGGGGTGTTTCAGATCAGAAACACAAACCATGGGGCTCAGATTGAATGCAGTGTGCTGGGTGTTGTGGGGCGCATCTGATGTTAACTATTGTTGGATTCTGAGCCTGGTGTGTCATGTGTTGGGAGTCAGATGTAAACACAAAGCATTGGGCTCAGACGGAATCTACTTTATTCGGAGTTGGAGGAGAGAATCAGATGTAACTAGGCCGTGAAATTCTGGGTCTAGTGTTTCAGGTGTTGGAGGGTCAGATGTCACCCCAAAACATTCAGCTCTGATTGAATCCAGTGTGTTTGGGGTTGAGAAGCAGATGTAAACACAAACCACTGGGGTCAGGTTGACTGCAGCTGATCATCAGATGTAAACATTAAACTCTAATTGAGTCAATTGTGTTCCTAGTTTGAGTAGATACCAGAATAAACCAGTAGCGGGCGCGGCTGGTGTTATGGATGAGTGGTGAGGCAGGTGGACGGGAGGGTCATAGGGGTGGCAGGACACAGTGGCGTAACCAAAGTTCAAGGGGCCCCCCTCCAATATATATGGCGGGGGCCGCGCTCCGGATTTATTCCGGAGTGCTCAGGCATAAGTAGTTTGCCGAGGGGGCCCCCCGCACCATGGGGGATGCGGGGGCCTGTGTTACGCCCCTGGCAGGACAGCAAAGTAAGTAAATAAAAACGTACCTGCAGATGGCCGCGTGGCGCTCTTTTGCTCCTCTCCTCGCAGTCACAGGCTCCCAGGCAGTACTGTGGCCAATCCTGAAGCTGCTCTCAGGCTTGAGAGCAGCTTCAGGATTGGCCTGAGCGCCGAAAATGTGTGCTCCCAGACAGTACTGTGGCCAATCCTGAAGCTGCTCTCAGGCATGAGAGCAGCTTCAGGATTGGCCTGAGCGCTGAAAATGTGTGCTCCCAGACAGTACTGTGGCCAATCCTGAAGCTGCTCTCAGGCATGAGAGCAGCTTCAGGATTGGCCTGAGCGCCAAAAATGTGTGCCCCCAGACAGACTTGGAGTCTGTGCCTGCTCTCGGCAAACCCGCCGTTAGCACTGAGACCACGGCTACTCCTGTAATCTCCCGTGGTCCCGCCCCCGAAGACTTGGCAGAAAAGGAAAAATAAAACAATAATAAAATCTGTTTATTATCCTTTTATTGTTCCTTTCCTGCCGTTTTTGAGGCAGCAGGCGGGGGCGGGCGCGGCGACGCTCCTCTACCATAGCGGAGGAGCCCCCGCTGGAATAAACTCTGAGATAGGTGTGTAGAAGAGGGCAATATGAACACAACACACAGGGCTCAGAGCCAATACAATGCGTTAGTTGTTGAGGGCCAGCCGGAAACACACCCCGCTGGACTGTGGTTGAATCCACTGCTTTAGGTATTGAGCGTTTGATGTAAATATCCCATTAGATTTTGAGGTCAGCTTATTGACAGAAAGATGTCAAAACATCTGTTAGGTACCACCGAAATATCAAGTTTAAAATATCGTCTTACAAAAATATTGTGGGCGTGATATAATCTGGCAAAAATATGTGAGCAATAATATCTATTGCTTGAACTAACATTGTCAGGTAAGTATTAAAGAAAGTATTAGGTTGGGTTAGGGTTAATTTCAGAACTTGGGTTAGGTCCAGGGCTCTGGTTGGGGCTAGTGTTAGGATTGGGGTTCTGTTCATGACTAGGGTCTAGTTTAGGGTTAGGTGTGCTCTAATATTTGTATTACCTGCCATGTATATTTCCATTATATTGCCTACACATATTAATATGTATATTCCAAAAGAACATTTTAAATCGTGCTATTTGTGTGTAGATGGCATTTTAGTGAAACAAATAGCCTATACTAAAATACAATATTTTTGTGTCATGTTTTGGTAACAATACTTTGATATGACAATATTGTAGTAGTCGATATTGAAGTATAGAACCTGTCTCTTTGGAATCCAATCAAATTCAGTGCATTGGATTTTGAGATACAAACTCAACCCATCTGGCACAGATTCAATCTAGTCTGTTGGGTGTTAAGGAATTGATATAAATGCAACATTGTTTGACATAATATTGCAGCCAAATATATAGGCAACACAATAGGTTGAAAAAAATATCGAGTACCCAAATATCAACTTTATATACTTGTATATAATTTCAAAAGTATTCACTACTCACACTCTAATCAAGCGAACAGTAAGGAAGTGTCAGACTTTGTACGGATCACATTTACTGTTCCCATCTTCAACACAAACAACAATCACAAAAGTGATGGACTTTGGAGTGAACAGATTTACTATTGCCACTCTAATGTTAGTAAAAGTTGGAAAAGTGATGGTATTTGGAGAGGACTGAATAACTATTCCCACCCCAACATGAGAAACTGTAGGGAAAGTGTTCGGCTTTAGAGGGGGTCAGATTTACTACTCCCACCACGACATATGCAACAGCAGGGAAAAAGTTGGACTTTAGAAGGGTCAGTTTACCTTTCCCTCTCCAACCTGAGCAACTTTAGGGAAAGTGTTCAACTTTTGAGAGGTCAGTTTTACCAGTGGCGGCAGGCATGGATCAGGGGGGTTGGGGCGGGGGTGTAGGAAAAAAAAGATCAGTTACCTCTTCGGCCGGCTGCGTCCCTCCTCCGCTTCCCTTCCGGAGAGTCCCGAAATGAAAACAGGAAGCACACGGGCTCTCCTAACCAATCACAACGCTGCTGTCACCATGACAGCAGTGTCCTGATTGGTCTGAGTGCCGTAGTTTGGCCCTCAGACGGGGACTATGAGCCTGTGCATGTTCTCCACCCAGGTTGTAATACAGCCTGGTGAAGAACATGCAAAGTGCACATAACTGTTTGGCCGGCCCAAGACAGCTGGCCAAACCATCATGCACACTTAGAAAGTGCCCCAACCACTACTCCCCCTGCTTTATGGGCAGCCTAGCCCCGCCCCACAAAACTACCTCAGCAGGAAAAAATAAAATGATATTAACATTGTGTTATTATCATTTTATTTTTCCTATTGTGCACTGGTGAAAGCAGTGGGGCAACGCCCCTCCGCCTTTGCGAAGGAGCCGCTACTGAGTTTTACTATTCTCACTCCAACATAAGCAACTTTAAGTATAATACCAAATCAAGAAAAACTGTACTAAAAAATAATTCCACATACTTAATAGAATATCAACTCACAAAAACAAATAAAACTCAACAAAATAATTTAAAAAATATTATTTCCAACTATTATCTAAAAAAGCAATAGTCTTTCCTTCAGTATTCAGCCCTATGTTATTCTTGACATCACAATATTTTTGACACCATGTTTGCGTGAATTGATATTTTTTAACAATATTTTGGTGGAATGCCACATACAATATGACACATCAATCTCAGATACAATACAATGCCTTGAGTGCTGAACAGTGTAAATAATACAAGTTTACATCCTTTAGGGCTCAGGCTGAATTTCGCGTTGGGTGTTGAGTGTTGAATGTTCATACAACATGACTCGTTGAGTTCAGACTCAATCCAGAGCATTGGATGTTGAAAGTCATATTAGATACTGGTATGCTGTTGTCATCTGTGATGTTAGATCTATGTGACAATGCTAAGCAGCAATAGTTCCACTCTGAATAGTGTCATTCCGTGTGTCACCGTGGTTACGGTGGGATTCCAGGACAGGTCAGTTGTGTTCCTGACTGCCTGGGGTTGGTTTGTATGAACTTGTCTCATCAATAAAACCCTTAAACCACAACCATGTGCGGTGTTAAAACATACAACCTATTGGGCTTAGGCAGAATCTAGATATATTGGCTGCTGATGCTCCAATATAAATACAATGCTACACACTGGACTCAGAGTGAATTTATTGCAATCGATGTTGAGGGTCGATGTGAATACAATATAACCGATAGGACTTAGACCACATTGAAGGCACAATATAACCAATCAGACTTAAACTGAATTCAATCTGGTGTATTTGTAGGGTTTGGTATAAATACAGTGCACTAAGCAATGAGGTTCTTATGAATATACAACACAAGTATACTACACACCAAGAATAGCCTGAATCTGATGTGTTGGGCGTTGCGGGTCCGATGTAACTACACTATGACCCATCAAGCTAACGCAACCCAGTGCAGTATAAAATCAATCGGGCTCATACTGAATCTAGTTCTCTTAGTGTTGTGGCTCAGATGTATATACAATACAACCCGTTGGACTCAGACTGAATCTGGATGTTGGACATTCGATTTGAATACAATAGGACCCATCGGGCTCAGACTGAACCACGTGTTTTGTTTCCTGAGGGTCAGATGACCCACCTAGCACAACTGAATATACTGTGTAAGGTCTTGAGGATCATACGTAAATGCAATACTATACATTGGGTTCAGAATGAATCTAGTGTGCATGGTGTTGGGAGTCTGATGTAATTGTAATTGTATTTATATAGCCCTTACTACTCCTGATGAGGCGTTGAAGCACTTTTTCGGTGAGTATCACGATACTCCGGAACCCAAAATGGACTAGTGGTGAATTAGTACAGAGACATATAAAATTAACTTGAGCAGTGGATATGTTAGTCTGTTATTTGGATTGAGAAAGATAGTGGATGGATAGAAGAGGGAAAGGTTTGCATTTATATAGAGCTTACTACCCCTGATAAGATGTTGAAGCACTTTTTTGGCAGGTAGTACGCTTCTCCGGAACCCAAACAGGATTAGTGGTTAATTAGTATGGAAATATGAAATCAATTTGAGTGGTGGAAATGTTAGTCTGTTATTTGAATTGAAAAGGATAGTGGAGGGATAGAAGTAAATACAATACAACTTGTTGGGCTCAGACTGAACCAAGTTTGTTGGGTGTTGAGGGTCAGATGTAAATAAAATACAACCCCTGGGTCTCAAACTAAATCTGAGGTGTTGGGTGTTGAAGGTTCAATGTGAATATGATTACGCTCCCTCAGGATCAGACTGAATCTAGTGTGTTATGCCTTGGGGGTCAGGCTATGCTTTGTGACCCATCTATCCCAAAGTGAATCTAGAAGGTTATACCATGGGGGTCAGGCTATGCAATGTGAACCATCTATCCCAAAGTGAATCAAGCATGTTATGCCTTGGGGGTCAGGCTATGCACTATGACCCATCTATCCCAAAGTGAATCTAGCGTGTTATGCCTTGGGGGTCAGGCTATGCAGTGTGACTCATCGATCCCAAAGTGAATCTTGCTAGTTATGCCTCGGGAGTCAAGCTATGCAGTGTGACCCATCGATACCAAAGTGAATCTAGCCCATTATGTCTTGGGGGTCAAGCTATGCAGTGTGACCCATCGCCTTGGGGGTCGGGCTATGCAATGTGGCCCATCGTTCCCAAAGTGACTCTAGCCCGTTATGTTTTGGGCTTTAGGCTATGTAGTGTGACCCATCGATCCCAAAGTGAATCTAGCGTGTTATGCCTTGGATGTCAGGCAATGCAGCGTGAACCATTTATCCCAAAGTGATTCTAGCGTGTTAAGCCTTGGGGGTAAGGCTATTCAGCGTGAACCATCTATCTCAAAGTGATTCTAGAGTGTTTTGCCTTGGGGGTCCGGCTATGTAGTGTCAAGGTGAACCGTCGATCCCAAAGTGAATCTAGCTCATTATGCCTTGGGGGTCCGGCTATGCAGGGTGACCCGTCGATCCCAAAGTGAATCTAGCGCGTTATGCCTCGGGGATCAGGCTATGCAGGGTGACCCGTCCATCCCAAAGTGAATCTAGCGCGTTATGCCTCGGGGGTCAGGCTATGCAGCGTGACCTAGCAATCCCCAAGTGAATCTAGGATGTTATGTCTCGGGGGTCAGGCTATGTAACGTGAGCTGTCGATCCCAAAGTGAATCTAGCGTGTCATGCCTCGGGGGTCAGGGTATGCAGTGTGACCCCATCTAGCCCAAAGTGAATCTAGCGCGTTATGTCTTGGGGGTCTGGCTATGCAGTGTGACCTGTCGATCCCAAAGTGAATCTAGCGTGTTATGTCTTGGGGGTCAGGCTATGCAGTGTGACCCATCTATCCCAAAGTAAATCTAGCTCGTTATGCCTTGGGGGTCCGGCTATGCAGGGTGACCCGTCGATCCCAAAGTGAATCTAGCGCGTTATGCCTTGGTGATCAGGCTATGCAGGGTGACCTGTTGATCCCAAAGTGAATCTAGTGCGTTATGCCTCGGGGGTCCGGCTATGCAGGGTGACCCGTCGATCCCAAAGTGAATCTAGCGCGTTATGCCTTGGTGATCAGGCTATGCAGGGTGACCTGTTGATCCCAAAGTGAATCTAGTGCGTTATGCCTCGGGGGTCAGGCTATGCAGGGTGACCTGTCGATCCCAAAGTGAATATAGAGCGTTATGCCTTGGGGATCAGGCTATGCAGGGTGACCCGTTGATCCCAAAGAGAATCTAGCGCGTTATGCCTCAGGGGTCAGGCTGTGCAGCGTGACCTGTCAATTCCAAAGTGAATCTAGGACGTTATGCCTCGGGGGTCAGGCTATGCAGCGTGAGCCGTCGATCCCAAAGTGAATCTAGCTTGTTATGCCTTGGGGGTCAGGCTATGCAGCGTGACCCGTCGATCCCAAAGTGAATCTTGCGCGTTATGCCTCAGGGTCAGGGTATGCAGTGTGACCCCATTTATCCCAAAGTGAATCTAGCTCGTTATGTCTTGGGAGTCAGGCTATGCAGTGTGACCTGTGACCCCATCTATCCCAAAGTGAATCTAGCGCGTTATGTCTTGGGGGTCAGGCTATGCAGTGTGACCCATCTATCCCAAAGTGAATCTAGCGCGTTATGCCTTGGGGTCAGGGTATGCAGTGTGACCCATCTATCTCAAAGTGAATCTAGCGCATTCTGCCTCAGGGTCAGGGTATGCAGTGTGACCCATCTATCCCAAAGTGAATCTAGCTCGTTATGCCTTGGGGTCAGGGTATGCAGTGTGACCCATCTATCCCAAAGTGAATCTAGCGCGTTATGCCTCGGGGTCCGGGTATGCAATGTGACCCATCTATCCCAAAGTGAATCTAGTGGGTTGGGTGTTGATGATGGGATCGGACTCAGAGTGAATCTATGAAGTTGGGTATTCAGAGTTGGATGCAAATAAAATATGACCCTTGGACCCAAACTGAATATTGCGTTGGATGTTGAAGGCCAGATGCACGTACAATACTCCTCATCAGACAGTTCTCAATACAGCTTATTGGGTGTCGCGAGTCTCAGACTCGGAGTCTGTCGAAAATATACAACCCACCCAGCAAAGTCTGAATCTAGCGTGTTGGGTACTAAGGCCACTGTATATATACAACCCCCATGACTTCAACCTGTTACAGGTCATGGGTTCCTCTAAGTACTGACAGTTATTATATATATATTACCTTTGAATGAACTCAGTATTTTATTGCGTTGCACTGTGAAAACACCCGATATTTGATTAAGCTGTGGGAAAGTGAATAACAGTGAAAAAAACGCTGAGACTGTGAGACTTTACTTTCAAGGTGCATGTTGGGAATTGAAGTAAACTAGGACTAAGTGGAGATGAAGTAGTCCAAGGAGGCGTATAAAGCACGTAATGACGCCGTAGTGACATGCATACAGCTCACCTGTGATCAAGGCTACTGATGTAGCTGAAACGCGTAAGGACTTTGAACGAGGCTGTTTCTTAGTGAATAAAAGTGCAAGTTGTTACGTGAGGTCTGGTTGGGCGTGCTTCTTTTCGTCAGAATTGGAGTTTTGTTGGAGTTGTATGGAGGTTGTCCGCCCCCAGCGCCCAGACCGCCCTGGAAGAGGTCTATGCTCCCTGCGGATTAATGGAGTTTATATATATATATATACATACATATACATATATTGACCGCTGACCGGGGTTTGCGGACAGGCCTGCTGCCTTCCAGCAATCAGGTGAAGTGTGAGAGATCCCTTTGTGTGTACACACTGAAAGGCAATGTTGGCACCGTTTCCACTGCTCAGGGCTATCACATGTTGATAATCAACTTGTTTTGCTCTTGTCTACCTGGCAAACTCTCTGCAAACTGAAATAAAGGTCAATAACTCTGGTTCTTCTAGTACATTTTTGGCTGTTGCTTGGAGGGGTATTGCTGAGATGCAGCTCAGAGTCCCTGAAGGGCAAGGTGATCTAAAGAGAACCAGTTCTATTGACAAAATATTGGAAATTCCTGAGTCAAGCTAAGACTTCCAAGGCCCATGTCTGCCAGAAATGTTCGCTGGGACTGTTTGCTAGAGATTAATTTCTAAATACAGAATTTCAGACATTGAAATAAATTGAAAGGGACGGCTTGCCTGAATAATTCATTTTATCTGGAATAAAAAGCCCATTAGAGAACGAGTGAGGTTGTGGACGTGCTGCAGAGGTGCAGAGCTGCCCCAGGTCTGCCTGGAAGCACTGCGCATGCTCCAGCACGTGCAGACCACTCAATATGCAGAGGGCGGGCTTTCAAAAGAGCCTGGAAAATAGGATGTAGAAACAGGAAGACAGAGGGGCCTTCTCTGGTAGTTTGGGTTGTTATTATCCCTAATAGGTGATGCAAGACGGTCTGATTTATATGTAGTTAGTCCCTATTTGTAGTGGTATAGTAAGCAAAAAACAATGGACTATTGGACTGGAATGCAGCCTAGAGTAATATAACAGGGAAGTAGACTACCTCGAGCATTCCATTATCTTTTGTGTTTCTTAGTGATGTGATCAGTGCCACACACAGGCTCAGATGTGGGTCCCATTGTATCTGTGCCACAGAACTCAAGAGGTGCACCACAATGTGCTTGCCTGCACCAGGGCCAGACTGGGATCGCCAACCAGCCCTGGCAATAAGGTCCGACCAGCCCCTGGTGGTGGTGGGGGGGTGTATGGGGGAGGGGTGCTGGCGGGAACGCCACTGCTGCGTGCTCTTTTGTTACAAGGGGCCGATTTTGAAGCACTGCTGCAAACCAACCCCCACTACAAAAAATGCCCCCCACTGGTCCAAAACCGGCCCCCACATTTCCGGGCCACCGGGGAAGCACCCGGTGCCCGCGACGGCCTGCCGGGCCCTGGCTTGCACAGTGCATGTGTCTAGCAGTTCGATCTTGTGCTTCCCAATTTAGGTCGGGTTAAGGCTGATTTACATGTGGTAGGTCCCTGTTTGTATTGGTAAAAAAACATATAGGACTGAAATGTGGTGCAGGGTTATTTATTGCCAGTGACTGAGATTCATTCAGGCTTCCCATCCATTAGGTTTGTGTTTAATTTTCTCCATTTGACTCTCTAAGCACAACAGGTATGGGCAAATGTGGGTCCTGTGCTCGCTGTGTCAAAAGACTCAAGATACAGTTCACTGAAAAGACCTAATAAGGGAGAAATATGTGTGGGATTCCTTGTGGTGTATTGCAGGGTGAAGGTGGCCTAGCAGTTCAGGTAGGACTGTCCCTATTAGAGTAGGGCTCAGACTGATTTGCATAAGATTGGAGAGGTGTGGCGCAGCGGCCAGGGTGGCTGACTCTGGAACATAGGGCTCATGGTTCGATCCCCGGCGCCGGGGGCAGCTCAGCCCAGCACCATGTGACTCTGGGCAATAGCTCGCTTAATCTTCCCAACGGCCCCCAGCGCCTTGAAACCCTTCGGGTGATTCGTTTGCGCTTTAATTCCGGGTTTATGTCTTAATTATCAGCGGTTAGGATTTATTCAAGCATTCCCCAATCAATGTGTTGCTTCACCATGAGAGACCTTTCTCCTCCTACATGAGCTTGGCCAGATGTAAAAAAATATCCAGCATTCAGATTCACAAGATTCAAAGAACTGAAGATCAAAAAGTTGAAGTACAAATCTCTTGACAAAATGGACCTATAAATGCAATAGAATGTGCTAAAGTTTCCACAACCAACATTTGGGATTTATTTTTTACCACCACTACATCTGTGACCACAAGAACTAGCAAAAGGTAGTGCTCTCTGGCTTATAACATTAGCTTGCTCCTTGTTTCTCCTAATTTCATATACATTCAGGAAAATTCTCAGATTTAAGTGCCATTGAGTGAGATGTCTTAAGTGCACTCCAAGTTATGATTAATGAGAGGTTTTATTTCGGTGTTTTTTTTTACCTCAGTGAGGCGCCCCATCCGTAGCCTTATTTGAATGGTCTCTGCATGGCAGCCATTTTCACAAAACTGTTGGTGGGATCCGAGATCTCATGCCCCAAATTCTAATATAGATTAGAAGGAATTGCAGGTAGTATGTATGTATGTATGTAAGTATGTATGTATGTATATGGTGTTTCAGTAGCATAAACCTAGCCAAAAGGCAGCAGAGTGCGGTAGAAGCATACATTCAATGAGTAAGAAGAGCGGAAGGCGGGTTGAGGGCGGTGAATGCATTGTGATATAGTGTTCTTTAAAGAGATGAGTCTTAACGCCTTCCTAAACTGGAGCAGCGTGGCGGCGGTCCTGATGGTTATGGGGATTTCGTTCTAATGCAATGGGCTTATCCACCTATAGTATGGATGCAATTTAATTAATTTTTAAAACTGGATAATGTTGTTCATTTAATTGCCAAATATTTTCTACTTCCCCTCTGCATACGGGAAACAACCATTACAACGCGGTCATTACAACGCACTACCTTTACAACGCAGTCATTACAACGCAACATCCTTGACATCGCATGCCATTACAACGCAGCCATTACAATGCAGCCATTACAGCGCATGCCACTACAATGTATGTCATTACAACGCATTCTAAGGTAAGGAATGGGAAACAGTAACTTTTACCCCTACACGATCCAACACTTACCCTACTGTTGCACTCACTGGAGTGGGAATAGTAATTTGTACCCCTACACTATCCAACACTTACCCTACTGTTGGACTGAGTGGAGTGGGAATAGTAATTTTTACCCCTACACTATCCAACATTTACACTACTGTTGCCCTAAAAGTATTATGCGTCGTAATGGTATGCATTGTAATGGTATGCGTTGTAATGGAATGCGTTGTAAGTGTAGTTTCTAAAAATGTGTTGTGAAGGCATGCGTTGTAAAATCATGCGTTGTAATGGATGTTGCTATGTAAAAAACGTGTTGTAAAGGCATGTGTTGTAAAAGTTTGCATTGTAACATGTCCTATTCCTGCATACAGTAGCCTTTGACCACTCGCTGTCCTCTCTGCTCCCCATGGAGTGTCATCATGTGCGGCACACAGCACAGGCCATACCCTCTCTATGAAGCTGGAAGGTGTGCCTTTCTTGAGTATTCAATGGGCCAAATTCATTCACAAAAATTAACTACACGTGCATAAGACAGAATAACCAGTGCACATAAAGCAATACATTCACAAACATCAATTGAGGCCTCTTCATCCATTGGTCTCTTCTAGTGTCATTCACAGTTTGCTTCCACCTATAACAGCTTACAGCATGGGTGCGCGGGCCCGCCCCCTTCAGTCACTGGATGTATTACACTTTGAGTGACAGCATTTTGTCTAATTACATATGCACCGGAATCTGCATGTTATTCTCCAAGACTTCGTAATAGGCTGTAATTATAGGATCCTTTGAATTCCGAATGCCTTGGTGTTGGATTTTTACTGAATGCAATAATTATCGTCCTACTCGTAATGAGGCCCTTAGTCTGCCCTGTCGCGCTACAGTGGGAGTCAAGTGCTAACGCGTGGATTGGTATTCGGTTTCAGTCCGGTAGTAAGGAAGCGCCGGGACACCAGAGGCAAGTGACTCCAATTGTTATAACTGCACCCCTGGGCCGCATTATACATGCGGCACATTTTCCGTCGTTGCGCTAGGAGTACCCTTTAAAATATGCGCCCAGCGCAATGAAGAATAATGTGCCATATTATGATTAGGGCTCCTGGTTTTATGGTATTTGTTTTTTCGGCATTTCCATCTGTATTTAACCAAAATTAATTTTTTGCTAATTTTTTCTGTATTTATCCATTTTTATTTTGTGTTTTCTGTATAAATGAAGCTGCAATGGGGGGTTTTCAACATTTATTTATCTGATAAATGTATACTCGCATTTGAATGTTCAAAAGGTTTCAAGCAGTAATCAGTGCACAATTGCATTTTAGAATAGCGTGAACAACTGTAGATCTGCACTTAATTAAGCTTAATTATGGAAATTTTTGTCTTTTTTAATCTCCCCTGCTGACCTGGCACTCGTGGTTGACAGTAGAAAAAAATTATCCAAAGAAGGCCTATTTTTGTTATTTTTCTGTATTTAAAAATAACTACAGACAGCCAAATAAATAGTTTTTTGTCTGTATTTATCTGTAAAAATCAGTAAAAACTGAAAACTGGGAGCCCTAATCACGATGAATGCCCTGCCCTGGGGCGGGGAATTCATGTGAAAGACAGAGCGGCTGCTCTGAAGCCGCCGTGTGTTTTCACAGTGCAGAAGGCAACCTGCCTGCACTTTTAAAGGGGATGTCTGGGGTGTTCATGGGACCCCCTTTTCTCCCTCCAGAGGGCTGTTCTCAGGGGGTCCATGGGGACTTCCTCATTTGCATGGGTCACGCCGCCATGCAAATGAGGGAACGCCCCCTAAAGATAGCTCTGGCGCAGCGCTATCGGTATTACAGACGGGGCCACACAAGCATCTCCGGCCCCGGGGGCGCGCAAACGCCAGCTACACTCGCGGAGCACTTTGTGTAATATGGACCCTGGTTGCCTTGGGACCACTCAAAAAGGGTCTTCACAGGAGGATAATGAAGAGATGGAATTGTGAGACCAGAAACCCTGGTCCGGGAGATAGGTAGATCTGAATTCACGAATAAATGGGCAAGTGGGGCTAGGAGATCGATACGGAACCGGGAGGCCCGGAAGCATTACTACATCAATCTATCCTGGCTCGGCCATAAATCCACCAAAACTCAAAAGCAAGTCTGAGTGGTCATTGGTCTCCAAAGCATCTTTAGCCAACCTGTAGCAGATGCCCGCAGACGCCAGTCCAGACTTTGCCCATCCTGCCAAGCACTTTGTTAATGCCCCTATATTATGACTTGCGTTAGCCGAGTATCCTGGCCAATGCTCACGGCTCTACAGGTGCGCTTGTATCTTGATTGGCACATACTGCACTACCAATGCACCTCCTCTATCATGTGTCCTCTATATGCAGGGCTGCCAATGCCCCTCTGGCATCACTTCAGCATGCATACCTGACCTCCATGCACATAGCTCCGCCAATGCACCTTTGGCATCACTCTAGCAGGAGACCCTGACCGCCACGCACATCTCTGCCAGTGCACCTAAATCCTGGCCAGCACACACAGCTCTACTCAGGGCTCGAGTCGGGGTACCACGCGGGTGGATGGTGTCCCCCCACTTATTTTACAGGGAGTTCGATAACTGGAGCAAATGGAGCCACACATTCACTCTTTGGCCTCTCTACGGCGAGATCGGAGCTCATTCAGAACGCTGCTCACACGCTGGCTTCTCTGATGCAATCGCATCTAAGGGGTGAGCGAGGGGAAGGAAATGAGTGATGGTGCAAGCCACCTTTCGTGACGTCACTTCCTGTCGTGACGTCAGCGTCCCCCCACTTCTTTTTTTAGGACTTGTGCCCTGGCTCTACTGGTGCACTTCTATCCTGGTTGGAGCATACTGCAGCACCAACGCACCTTTATCGTGTACCACAGAAACCCCGGCAGCTTCCACGTCCAGCTCCGCCAGTGCACCTCTAGCATGTGAAGCTGCAGGCTCTGTGCCTTCTACACAAGGCTCTGTCACTGCACCAGATCCTGGCTGGCACACTATGCCATTAATGCACCTTTCTCGTCTGCTGCATCACAATGCACGCTCTGCACAGCGCACACAGCGCCGTCAAAGCACCTCTCTCTGGTACTACAGCCCTGCAGTGCACGCACACAGCTCTGCTAACGTGTGCTTCTTTCCTTACTGCGGCGGCCTCAACCCCTCCCTCACAGAACACCGCCGCTGCATGGGACCATGGGCTGCACGCAGCTCTGCCAGTGCATAGATAGGACCAGGGATTTAAGTGGGATGAAAAACTGGGGAGGGGTCTCTCAAAGGGGCGTGGTTAATGTGATTAAGGGTGTGGCTTTAAAACACGTGTGCTAAAAATCTGTTTAGCACAGTGTGCCGCCCGACTTGTATTTTGCTGTTCCTGTAATTGCATCCAGATATATGAAACAACAAGTCACATCATACCTACAAGTCAGGACTATTGACTTTGTCAATGGAGTTGCATAAGATAAATAAGCAGCAACTATGGCTTGTATATAATATTGAAAAAACTTCCACTTAAAGCCCTGGTGACACCACGGCGATATTGCTGCTCCTGAGTTTCAAAAAGAGAAGCAAAATCCAGAGAGAGAAAGTGACTCTAAAGGATTTCCCTTCCCTACAGCACTCACCTGGCATGACGTCATGCCGTGACTTCTCCACTAGTGAGAAGTGAGCAGTTGAGCACGCGCACATCGATGTGCCTGCTGCCACTGCAGTCCGGGAAAAAAACCAGACCGCCTGTGCCAGGGCACAAAACAGAGCCCGATAGAGACCCGTTTCGAGGACCCCATAAAAAACTGCCGTGCTCAGACCCGGTGAGACCCAGCCCACTTAAAGCCCTGGATAGGACCATGGACTGCACACAGCTCCACCAGTGCACAGGACCATGGGCTGCACTGCACATAGCACTACCAGTGCACAGGACCATGGGCTGCACACAGCTGCACCAGTGCACAGGACCATGGGCTGCACACAGCCCCGCCAGTGCATAGGACCATGGGCTGCTCTGCACACAGCTCTGCCAGTGCACAGGACCATGGACTGCACTGCACACAGCACTACCAGTCCACAGGACCATTGGCTGCACACAGCTGCGCCAGTGCACAGGACCATGAACTGCACTGCACATAGCTGCGCCAGTGCACAGGACCATGGGCTGCACTGCACACAGCTCCACTAGTGCATAGTACCATGGGCTGCACTGAACACAGCTCCACCAGTGCATGGGACCATGGGCTGCACTGCACACAGCTCCGCCAGTACACAGGACCATGGGCTGCACTGCACACAGCTATACCAGTGCACAGGACCATGGACTGCACTGCACAGAGCTCCATCAGTGCATAGGACCATGGGCTGCACTGCACACAGCTACACCAGTGCACAGGACCATGGGTTGCACTGCACACAGCTCCACCAGTGCATAGGACCATGGGTTGCACTGCACACAGCTCCGCCAGTGCACAGGACCATGGGCTGCACTGCACACAGCTATGCCAGTGCACAGGACCATGGGCTGCACTGCACACAGCACTACCAGTGCACAGGACCATGGGATGCACACGGCTGTGCCAGTGCACAGGACCACGGACTGCACTGCACACAGCTGCGCCAGTGCATAGAACCATGGGATGCACACAGCTCCGCCAGTGCATAGGACCATGGGCTGCATGCAGCTCCGCCAGTGCATAGGACCATGGGCTACACTGCACACAGCTCCGACAGTGTATAGGACCATGGGCTGCACTGTACACAGCTCCACCAGTGCATAGGACCATGGGCTGCACTGCACGTAGCTCCACCAGTGCATAGGACCATTGGCTTCACACAGCTCAGCCAGTGCACAGGACAATGAGCTCCACGCAGCTCCACCAGTGCACAGGACCATTGGCTGCACACAGCTCTACCATTGCATAGGACCATGGGTTGAACACTGCTCCGCCACCGCATAGGACCGTGGGCTGCACACAGCTCCGCCAGTGCACAGATAGGACCATGGACTGCACACAGCTGCTCCAGTGCATAGAAGTAGGACCATGTGCTGCACACAGCTCTGCCAGTGCATAGGACCACGGGCAGTACACTGCTCCGCCAGTGCATAGATAGGACCACTGGCAGCAAACTGCTCTGCCAGTGCATAGATATGACCACGGGCTGCACGCAGTTCCACCAGTGTACAGGACCATGGGCTGCACACAGCTCTACCAGTGCATAGGACCATTGGTTGCACACTGCTCCGCTACTGCATAGGACCATGGGCTGCACACTGCTCTGCCAGTGCATAGATAGGACCACGGGCTGCACGCAACTCCACCAGTGCACAGGACCATGGGCTGCACACAGCTCTACCAGTGCATAGGACCATGGGTTGCACACTGCTCCGCCACCGCATAGGACCATGGGCTGCACACAGCTCCGCCAGTGCACAGATAGGACCATGGACTGCATACAGCTCCGCCAGTGCATAGATTGGATCACGGGCAGCACACTGCTGCGCCAGTGGCAGTGCATAGATAGGACCACGGGCTACACGCAGCTCCGCCAGTGCATAGATAGGACCACGGGCAGCACACTGCTCCGCCAGTGCATAGATAGGACCACGGGCTGCACACAGCTCCGCCAGTGCACAGATAGGACAACGGGCTGCACACAGCTCCGCCAGTGCACGCAGCTCCGCCAGCGCGCCTCTGTGCTTCCCTCCCGCAGCCCCTGCTCTCCCCCCGGGCCCCCGCCGCCGGTGCACACATTATAGGCCCATCAGCCGAGCACCCTCTCCAGCACGCCCGGGCGAACAATGCAAATTCACGGACGTTGAAATGAAGGAGGCTAAACTGTGCGCATGAATAATGTATGTCTTGTGCTAACATATTAAGTGATTTGGGCACTCCAGGGCTCTCGAACAGCTCCTGCCTGTGCCTGCTTCGGGATCAGCGGGGAGGGAGGCCTCGGGGAGGCCGGGCAGAGCCAGCCCAGGCCCCGCTCTCCTCTGGCAGCACCGGGAGCCGCGGCCCTGCACCCTCTGCTCATTTCATTACTCAATGGCACCGCGACACTTACTGGGAGAAGGCGGCCTTCTATTAGTGTCAGCATTACTCGCCCAGTACAAAGTGCATCTCCCAGCTGAGAGGCCCGGCAGCACTCAGTATTCTAACTCTCAGCTGTGAGGCCCCGCATCTTTCCTTCAATATTCTAACTCACAGCAGAGAGGCCATGCACCACTCAATATTCTAACTCTCAGTGGAGAGGCCCGGCAGCACTCAGTATTCTAACTCTCAGCTGAGAGGCCCTGCATCACTCAATATTCTAACTCTCAGTGGCGGCCCTGCATCCTTCAATTTTCTAGCTCTAACTCTCAGCGGAGAGGCCCTGCATCCTTCAATATTCTAGCTCTAACTCTCAGCAGAGAGGCCCTGCATCACTCAATATTCTAACACTCAGCGGAGAGGCCATGCATCACTCAATATTCTAACTCTCAGCAGAGAGGCCCTGCATCACTCAATATTTTAACTCTCAGTGGCGACCCTGCTTCCTTCAAAATTCTAGCTCCAACTCTCAGCGGAGAGGCCCTGCACCCTTCAATATTCTAGCTCTAACTCTCAGCGGAGAGGCCCTGCATCACTCAATATTCTAACTCTCAGCGGAGAGGCCCTGCATCACTCAGTATTCTAACTCAGCTGAGAGGCCCTGCATCCTTCAATATTCTAGCTCTAACTCAGCAGAGAGGCCCTGCATCACTCAATATTCTAACTCTCAGCAGGGAGGCCCTGCATGGCCCAATATTCTATCTCTAACTCTCAGCGGAGAGGCCCTGCATCACTCAATATTCTAACTCTCAGCAGAGAGGCCCTGCATGGCCCAATATTCTAACTCTCAGTTGAGAGGCCCTGAATAAGTCTTTATCCTAGCTCTAGGGCGCCAATTTTCTTTGTTCGCAATAAGGTCATGCCGCCAGCAGCGCCCTTCTCATCTCGCTCCAGTCATGCCCTTGTCCCTGTCTGTTCTTTTCAGTCTCGTTTGCCTGTTTAAAGTGGTTTTAGTTCTTCCTTATCATAAAGCGGGCATGTTTTTAACACCCCTTTTGCCTCCTTCCTTTACCCTCTGGCCCCTGATGGCACACATCAACAAAACCACCCTCTGCATGGTGAAGCTTTCGGTGACGTAGGTGAGCTGTGGGAGGACCGGGATGTTTGTGTTCAGGGTCCAATCCCTGCTTCTACAGGTGCTGACCAGTGACCACAAAAGGGCCCCCCTGCCCCCTCATTTAATCCACTACCATCGCCAATGGCGCCGTATGTCTCTCTGCCCGCGCCTAGGGCGCTGCCTTACCAAAAGTCGGCTCTGCCCAAGTAACATGGGGGTGTCGGTGAGAGGAAGCAACAGAGGTCGCGTGGGGGAGAACTAAGGAGGGGCGTGGGTGACACCAACATGGGGGGGGGGGGGAGTCAAAGGGTCAGAAAGCAGTGTTGGAAGAGGGGAGCAATGCAGTGCCCAAGGTATGTCTGACAATGTTAAAGCTCAAAGGTTTAAGGTCAAAGGTCAGTCCCAGCAGGGGACCCAGACGGGCATACAGATGGGATAGGGATTATATTCTCGGTGTTTACAATATTGCAAGGAGGGGTTCAGAGCTCGGGCCCTGTTTGCCTCCAATTACCATCCAGGTGCCTGGGTATACCAGCTGTTATGTTATTACAAGCTTTCCCGGAAGTTCTTCTCGTCAGACCTTGTTCCAGTAGGAAATTGCCTAGTTATTTGGGGGTGGGTTATATACCGTGAATTCGACCCGAAGGTATCAGAGCGCTTTACATAGCACCAGTTGCGTTACATAAGGATACATTCATTTTGTTAGGCACGGGGAGATTAATTGATTTGCCCAGAATCACAGAAGGCTGAGAGTCATTGACGAGACATGACCCGGTAACCCAGCTTCGAGGTCGACCACTCTCTAGCTGTTAGGCCATATCCTCTCTACGCCGTGTACAGCGCGTTTATTGACTTTCTCCCCAGTCATTCTGCCTCATAACGCATGTGCATTGTCTGTGCATAGCATGATAGCACAAGCAGGCTGGGGGAGGGGCGGCTGTGGGTGATGCGCCTGGCAGCCTCCTGCCACACTTTACGCTCCAGCATGTTGAGGTGACTCGGTAAAGCCGCAGTGCCTAATGACAGGCATGTCGATGCAAAATGACATACAGGTTGCTCAGAGACGGGCCCTGCTGCGGAGCGCCATTAAGTGTCTCTTGTAGGAGATGGCCGTCACAGGGACAGGTGGCCCATCTGGAAGGAGGCAGGGCCCGTCCCTCCAGAGGAAGAAGCCGCTTCACCCCACAGCTTGACTATGACAGGAATGCAAGGGCGGGAAAACCAGGGGGAGGCGCTCCTCAGAGCGGACTCTGCTTGTGAAAGAAATACTCGCAAGGGGACGAGACTGTTACAGTGAAGTAATACATGGATATGGCGTAAGGACAAGAGCTGCCTATTTTGGAGCTGGGGAACCAGGTTCGAGTCTCGGCATCGCCTCAACATCATGTGATTCTGGGCAAATCACTTAATCTCCCAGTGCCTATCAACATCATTTAGAGGCTGCAGCTGCGACCCCAGGCTTGCTTCTGGTGACCCCTGGCCCTGACTTTGCCAGCCCTGGCCTCATGGGTGGCACAGGCAATGGCAAGAACAGAAGGTAAAAGCATTGGCAATGCCAAAAAGTCTCACCTATGTTAGAGCTATTGGCTTTGACAGTGTATTTTTTAGCCATGCTGTTCAGCATGGCTAAAAGTTCGTGACATGGCATAGAGGAGAGTGGATCAGAGTGTAGAGTAGTGTGGAGTGGTGTGGAGTGGTGTAAAGTAGATTGGATTGGCACAGCATAGAGTGTCATGGAGTGGCGCACAGTGGCATAGAGTGGGGTGGCTCACAGTACCGTGGTATAGACTTGCGTGGAGTGGTGTAGAGTGGCATAGAGTAGAGTGGTGCAAATTGGAGAAGAGAACAGGAGCACAGAGTGGTGTTGAGTGGATTAGAGTGGCATAGAGTGTAGTGGTGTGGAATGGCATAGAGTGGCTTAGTGTCGAGTGGAGAGATGTGTGGAGTGAGAGATGTGTGGTAGCAGAGTAACAAAAATTGGCGTAAAATAGGGTGGTGTAGAGTGGCATATAGTGGGGTGGCACAGAGTGGCGTGGGATGGTGTGGAGTAGAGTGGCATGGAGTGGTGTAGGATGGTGTGGAGTAGAGTGGCATGGAGTGGCATAGAGTGTTGTGCCACAGAGTCGAGTGGAGTGGCGTGGAGTGGCACAGAGCAGAGTGCCAAGGAGTAAAGTGGTGTAAAAGTGGCATTGTGTGGGGTGCACGTAAAGTAGAGTGGAGTGGCGTAGAGTGGAGTGGCTTAGATTAGAGTGGCGTAGCGTAGAGTGGCATAAAATTCGATAGAGTGGCGTGGAGTAGAGTGGAGTGGCGTAGAGTAGAGTGGCATAGAATAGAGTAGAGTGGAGTAGACTGGTGTAGAGTGGAATGGGGTGGCATAGAGGAGAGTAGCGTAGAGTGGAGTGGTTTGGAGTGGTGAGGAGTGGCATAGTGTGGGATAGAGTAGAGTGGCTTCGAGTGGAGTAGAGTAGTGCAGAGTGGGATAGAATGGCGTAGAGAGATGTAGAGTGAGAAATGCATAGAGTGACATGGAATGGCATAGAGTGGCGTGGAGTGGCATAGAATGGAGTGGCGTAGAGTGGCGTATAATAGCATTGTGTCCAGTGGAGCGGTGTATAGAAGAGTAAATATTAGTTTCCCTGTACCTTGTCTATCCCCGCATACTTTTATGAACTATAGACTTTGACCTTAGTGGCCGGTTCAGCTGGACAGCTTGAAGGGTACACAATTCTTAATTTCCCTTGCAAATCCCTTATTAAATTTAATAAAAAATGCAAATAAGTCACAGTAGATGCTGAATTTTAAATCAGACCTTTTACTGACATTTTGGCACTCATTAAAGATGATTGAAACTTTTTGGATAATACTAGGAATCGATAATTGCGATACTGCACATGGTATTCTACGCATCACAGTGAACTTAACTTTAAACGTGGAACAACAAGCAAAATGGCGTTTCGCATACTATTGTTCTACATGTAAAGGAACAAAGTTAAAACCAACGTTTTTCAGGTATGAATATGCACTTTTTTCCTGCGCTCTTGTAAGATTTCACTCCATGTTTTTTATGAGGTAATGCGGCATAGCTTTAAATAGGACACTCACACTGATCATATGGTAACATGTTTACCGCATAGTTGACAGCCTGTGGGGGAAGGTGGTTACTTCTTTTGAGATAGGAAAGGCAACACTTAGGGGCATATTATCAAAAAACAGCGTTAAAATTATCGCCGCTTTAGCGGCAGAAAACTGCCTCTAAAGCGGCGATAAGGGGCTTGATGATATGCCCTTGAGAATTCCCATAGAAGTACATGTTTGGGTGTCAACATGGGCTTCTATTGGAATTCTCTGCGGCATATTATCAAGCCCATTATCGCCGCTTTAGCGGCAGTATTCTGCCGCTAAACCGGCGATAATTTTAACGCCGTGCTTGATAATATGCCCCCAAATTTGTGTAATTGTTGGGTTTAGGCAACTGAATAATTCACTAGACGTGCGCTCTGTCACTCATCGGTGCACTCGTGCATCCATTCCTCCATCCACCGACGCAGACTTTCATTTCTGCTCTGAAACAACCGTAGTGAAAAACAATCAAACTCAACAATGAATGAAAGATAAATTAAAAGGATACAAGCAGAAAAAACAAAACATGCTGTTGTCTAAACATGGCGGCTATAGGCTTGCAATAATAAAAGATAGCAATAGGTCTCCATCTTGGCTATGTATTGTATATGGTCCACTGTTAACGTTTTAGCCTTGCTGGCACATTTAGAACCAATGTGCTGGCCATCTTGGAATGGTAAAACAATGATACACTATGGACAACAGAATCCAATAATAATTTCCTGGTTTAGAGGATGTAACCACGTACGATGCAGTGCACTGCGGATTAAATCAGCGCGGTAAGCGAACACACCAGTTAGCACTTCCTAAAGAGCAGTAGCACCCTCCTAGTAAATATTGAATTAAAAAGAGGAGAAGCAAATCAACGAAAGGACCATCAAAGGAGAAATTTGAAAAGGAAAGTATTGACCAAACAGCCCTGACACTGAAGCGCACTCATTTTCAGATGGATGTGGGCCAATTACTAATCTAGACTGAACAATTACCGCATGCAGTATGCTGTCGTGACTGGAAGCAGAGTGTTAATGAGACTCCGAAAGACCAAAGGCAGACCAGAGCTGATCCAAATGCCTGCTATGTATCGATGTGGACATATATTTATTTAAATTCATTTATGTATTATTTACAATTTTTTTTATTGCAAGATCCTAGCAGAAAGTGCTTTAAAGTCTCAAGCAAGAATTATTACAGTGCGAATCATCTAAGCCTAGGGTTTGTCAGAGGCGTTACAACACCAAAAATCATCCTTCCCTACAAAGGAAATCTCTGACATTTCATGTAATAAAGAACAAGTTACTTACCTTCAGTAACGCCTTATCTGATAGAGACAATATCTAACCATAGATTACTTACCTTTTGAATTTCCCCAGACATCAGACTGGAACCCGGAAGCTTTTTCGTGAGCAGTACGCTTGCACACCAGTAGGTGATGTCGGTCAGCTCCGAGAGGCAGCGCCCATGCCGGAAGTGACCTCCACAACACCTATACAGACGTCACCTCGGCACTGACATCAGTTACATTTCACGACTTTCCATGCCAGAAAGCGTGGACCCATGAAGTGCACTGACATTGGTGTGTCCAAACTAGGGCCCTGAAAGGGATCAGCCCTGACCCTAGAAATCTGCACGCAGAGCGGGGAGGATAGGTGGGTCGGTAAGGAATCTGCAGCTGGATAATATATCTACCAGACAAGGCGTTACTGAAGGGTTATCTGATAGAGACATCTAGCCGCAGATTACTTACCTTTGAATAGATACCCAAGCAATACCAATCCCGGAGGTGGGTCTGCAGACAAATGTAGACTAAGGTGAAATGAGCGCTTAAGCCTTCGGGAGGTTGCTTCTTTGCCAGTGCATAGCAAATCTTGGTGCAGAGAATGACGAATCAAGAAGATTTCTCACTGCCAAACCTTTCTTCGCACCAACATACCCCACAAAGAGTTGATCGTTCACCCAGAACTCTTTTGTGCAGTCAAGGTAGAACAACAACCCTCTTTTTGGGTCAAGCTGGTTAAGTCGCTCCTCTTCTTCAGAGGGATGTGTCGGAGCATAAAATGTTGGCAGAGTGATCAATTGGCCTACGTGATAGGAAAGGGCCACCCTCTGTAGAAAGGAAGCTCTCGTATGAAGCACCAGTTTGTCTGGGTAGATTTTAAAGTACAAAGGCTTGGATGACAAAGCCTAAAGCTTGCTGACCCTCTGGGCTGATGTGATACCCACAAGAAAGGCCATCTTGATGGTAAGGAGCCTAGGAGGACAATTGCTCAAAGGCTCAAAAGGAGCACACATAAGGAAAGTGAGGACGAGATTTGGGTCCCACTGAGGCATAATGAAAGGAGAACGTGGGAACAAATGTTGCAAAACCTTTCAAAAATCTATTTACAATAGGAGATATGAAGAGGAATGGCTGGTCAGGCAACTGCAGAAGAGATGAAATAGCAGAAAGATAGCCCATGAGGGTGCCCAGAGCAGGCCCTGCTGGGCAAAAGAAAGAATGAAGAGAAGAGAAGAAACTGAGAAAGGGAGCAGAAAGGGGAAGATTGATCTGTCTTTCTGTACAACATGTCGCAAATTTCCCCCAAAGGCAGGCGTATACCGTCTTGCTGGAGGAACACCTGGCTGCCAAGAATTTGCAGAATTTGTCAGGAAAGCCGAAAGCTGTCAACTGTCACTGCTCAATCTCCACGCAAGAAGGTGAAGAGTGGATGGGTTTGGGTGGAGAACCCTTTCCTGCTGCTGCGACAGAAGATCCTTCCAAAGGGCCAGCCTGATCGGAAGACCGATGGCCATCGTCAGCAGCTCGGGATACCAGTCTCTCCGTACGCAGTCCGTAGCCACAAGAAAGACCTCACCAAGGCTATCTGCACTGCTGAAACTTACCTTGCACCACCTCCGAGTGGAGACGCCATTAAGGATCAGCTAGGCACCTTCGGCCGAGTTCGTCCACCCTGGCGTTCAGGGAGCCTGCCAGCTGTTGAAGGACCAGGAACATGCTGTGACATTCCAAAAATGTCGAGAGATGCAGGCCTCTTGATAAAGGCTCCACAACCTCACCCTGCTCTGTTTGTTCCAGTACCACATGGCAGTGATGTTGTCTGTTAACACCTGTACTAGCCTTCCCTTGATTGAGGGTAGAAAGGCTTTTAATGCCACCAGTATCGCCCGGAGCTCCAGCAGGTTTATGTACAGTCCAGATTCGGTCAGATAGCAGAGGCCTCTGATCTCCACTTCTCCCAGATGGCCGCCCCATCCCAGGAGTGACGTATCTGTCACTACTGTCACATCTGTTTGAGGAAGGGAGAGGGGTCTGCCACTGATGTAATCGCAGTTTGTTAACCACCACTGCAGATCTTTTGCAATTCCCTCCTAGATCTGGACCATGTCAGAGAGATTCCCCTGATGCTGCACAAACTGGAACTTCAGGTTGCACTGTAGAGCCTGCATATGCCAGCGGACATGTGTCACAAGCAGGATGCAGGAGGCCAGGAGGCCCAGCAGCCTCAGAATCAATCTCACCGAAATCCAGGCTAGAGGCTGAAACATCGATATCATAGCCTGAATATCCTGGACTCGCTGTTTGGAAGGATAGGCCCGAAACTGCACAGTGTCCAGAACAGCTCACATGAAAAAGAAAGTCTGAGAGGGAGTCAAGTGTGACTTCGGCACGCTGATAGTGAACCCCAATAAATGCAGGAGGTTTGCCGCAGTCTGGAGCTGGGAGATGACAGCCTGGGGCGAGTCCGCCTTCAACAGTCAGTTATCGAGTTAGGGGAAGACAGGCACTGCTGTTCTCAGCAGTTGATCTGCTACCACCGCCATCACCTTGTTGAACACCAGAGAAGTGCTGGTAAGGCCAAAGGGGAGTACAGTTAACTGAAAGTTCTTGTGGCCCACCGTGAACTGCAGGTAACACCTGTGGGTAGGCAGGACCAGAATGTGGAAATATGCGTCCTGCAAGTCCAATACTACCATTCAGCCTCCCGTGTCCAGAGCAGACAAGACCTGACCGAATGTGAGCATTTTGTACTTCTTCTTGCAGAAGAAATTGAGAGAGTGCAGGTCTAAGGTAGGACGAAGGCCTTCGTCCTTCTTGGGCACCAGAAAGTAGAAGGAATAGCGACCACGACCTACTTCTGGTGTCAGCGCCCTCTCTATGGCTCCCTTGGCAAAGAAAGCCATCACTCACTGGTGGAGAAGGGATAGGTGGTCTTCCACCATTGTGTCGTAAGCAGGTGGCCTGGAGGGAGGGGTAGTCATGAAGGAGCAGGAATAACCCCTTCGTACGATCAGCAAAACCCTCCGGACTGATGTTATTGACCACCAGTGGGGCAGGTGATGGCAGATCCTGCCACCCACTCGTTGCCCATGATTGTAAGAGGGCAGATTATAAGGGTTTGGATGCTGCTGCTCGGGGAGTGGTTGACTGGTCGACCGTATGGCTGTCTGACCCACAGGGTTTGTGGGTACCGCGTCTTTGGCCACGCAGAGGCTGGGTAGCTTGCATGCTGTGGTGAATGGTAGGGTATAGATGCAACTGTAAGCCCCTTCCATGGCCACGAAAGGAGTGATAGACGGATTGAGGTGACGAGGGGCCATGGACCCAAAGACCTGACCATAGTCCTGCTGTCCTTCAAGCACTCCAGCTCTGAATCTGCCTTGTCTCCGAAGAGCCATCAAAGGGAGTGTCCATAAGTGATGTTTGGACATCCCCAGAATAGCCAGTCGTCCTCAACCAGGCGTGGTGCCGTAAGGCCACTGTCAATGAAATTGCTCTGCCTAGTAAGTCGGTGGTGTCCAGTCCACATCAAATCATGAACTAAGCTGCATCTCTTTAATCGGCAACTGCCTGGGAGAGTGCTGCCCTGGCCTCCTCCAGCACCGCAGGCTGCACCTGCACAACTGTATCCCACAGAGAGTGGGAATAGTGGCGCAAAAGGCATGCAGTGTTCACGGACCATCGTGCCAGGTTGGTGGAAGAAAACACCTTCGTTCATAAGATGTCTAGCCTCATGGATTCCTGATTAGGTGGTGCAGTTGGGAATGGGCCAGGATTTACGTGTGAAGTGGAGGCTTGGACCACTAAGCTCTCCGGGGGAGGGTGTTGCGTGAGGAAGTTGAGGTCCCCTGGGGCGGGACGGTGGTAGCAGGTAATCGTTCCTTTCACAGAAGCCCCTGTGTTGCGCTCGGACTGAGTCCCAAGCAGGACATCGGTAAGAGCTTCATTGAATGGGAGAAGCAGTTCAAAGGGGGACACTCCCGGTTGAAGCACTTCTGTCAAGATGTTCGTCTTGGCTGCCACCAAGGGCAGGATAAGGTCCAGGACCTCTGCCACCTTCCTCACCACCAATGCAAATGGCACTCCCTTCTCCGTAGCCATGGTAAGGGGCGAAACCATGCCTGTATCTGGAGAGGTATCCAGTCCACTGGTGTCTGCCAGATCCTCACACCAGTCAATGTTTGGATCATAAAGCTGGTATTCTTCAGGGTCCAGCGACACTTCCCACTTTTCCTTGAGTACTAGCTCATAAGAATAGGACTCAGGCTCTTGCCTGGAAGTCATGGCTCCGGCCGGACAACACCCCTCTGGCTCCATATTGGAGTCAGAAATCAGAATGTGGACAGTGCCGGGAGCGTCAGCATTGGGATCAGGCCCAGGGAAGGTCGAGGTGGCACAACCAGCACTGGTCCGGCTCCATCTGTGGCTCCAAGGGGTCTGAATGGCACCATGGCTGGAAACGCCAGCGTAGGTCCTATAAGGGCCCCTATCAACCCGAGGGCCCGAAGTCTGCCAAAGAGGAATGGGCTGCCCAAATATGAGGTGCAAAGCCTCATAAAATTCTCTTAATTGGGTAGAGGTCACTCTGACTCCCGGAAACTCAGGGACAGCCCAGGCACTCCCTGGCAGAGTAGGGCCTCGAATGTCGACGCTCCCTCGTCTTGATGGCCGACGGACAGGGAGAAGTCAAAGATCTCTTCAACCTCTTTTAATTCTTGTGGTGGGACTTACCCAAGTGGCCCAACGACTTAGTGTGCAACAAGAATCTTGGACTCTGCCAACCCTTCCAAGGACCTTCTTCTCGACCAGGATCTGGAACATTGCGACGTCACACATCGAGCCGACAGGAGCTTGAGGGATTGCTCCCCTCAAGGCCTTCAGATTCATGGCTCTGCATTTGGAGCAGGCCTTAGGATCGTGGTTGTGGTGGGACAAATAAAGAGCCCGGCCCAAATGTCAGCTAACATTGGCCTTTGACAGGGCAGGCCTCTTTGAAGCTAATCCAGTTCCAGTGTCCAAACCCACTGGTCATCCTGTCAAGGGAACAGTAACACCTTCCAACACCACCGCACACCACCAACTCATCAAATCCACAAGGAAGAAATCCATCCAAGACAGAATTCTCACCAAAACACACAACATTAAAGATCTCTTCTCCATCATTAAGGAATTTGCCAAACCCTGCAGTGAAACAACAGACGTCCCACCTTCCCAAGACCTCTACAACAGACTCAGCACCTTTTTCCACCACAATATCAAGGTGATCTATGACAAATTTGACAACCAAGACCAACTCACCGCTCCAGCTGCCCCCTCATGCGACGCCACCCAACAGACCGTGCTCAAATGGATCCTGCTCACTACAGAAAACACCTTGAAGACCATGAAAAGCATCCACTCCGGAGCCCCCTCAGACCCCTGCCCACACCACATCTTCCACAGAGCCGCCTCGGCCATCGCAACCGAACTACGTTGGATGGTCAACTGCTCCTTCGAGCCCGCCACCTTCCTTGATGACTGGAAACACGCCGATGTCAACCCCCTCCTGAAGAAACCTCTGCAGACCCAATGGACCTCAAGAACTTCAGGTCCATCTCCCTGCTTCCCTTCGCAGCCAAGGTCATCGAAAAGGCCATCAACTACCAGCTAACAAACTTCATCGAAGCTAACAATGTCCTGGACATCTCTCAATCCAGATTCCGAAGCACCCACAGCACCAAGACCGCCCTACTCGCTGCCACCGATGATATCCACTTCCTCCTCGACCAGCCAGGACGAAACGGCAGCCCTCATCCTCCTGGACCTCTCAGCTGCATCTGACACCGTCTCCCACCGCACCCTAGCCACCAGACTCCATGACGCCGGCAACCGCAGCTATCCCTTGACTGGATCTGCTCCTTCCTCAACGGCAGAACTCAGCGGGTCAGACTCCCTCCCTACCTCTCGGAACTGACAGAGACCAACTGTGGAGTGCCCCAGGGCTCCTCCCTCAGTCCCCACTCTCTTCAACATCTACATGGCCCCCCTCGCAACCATCGTCAGGAACCACGGGTCAACATCATCCCCTATCCTGACGGCACCCAGCTGATCCTCTCCCTCATCAACGAACCCAACATCACCAGACACAACTTGATGAAAGCCGTCACCACCTGGATGAAGAACAGCTGCCTGAAACTCAACTCAGAAAAGACAGAAGTCCTCATCCTTGGCACCACCCCCTCCGCATGGAATGACTCCAGTTGGCCCTCCGCCCTTGGAAACCACACAACCTGGACGGACCACACACAAAACCTCGGCATCATAATAGACTCACTGCTCACAATGAACCGCCAGATCAACGCTGTCTTTTCGACCTGCTTCAACACCCTCCACATGCTTCGAAAGACTTTCAGATGGATCCCAACCGAAACCAGAAAAACTGTCACACACGTACTCATCAGCAGCAGACTGAACTACAGCAACACTCTCTATGCCGGAATCAACAAGAAACTCCTCCACAAACTCCAGAATGTCCAGAACACCGCAGCCAGACTGATCCTCGACATCCCCCCTCGTAGCTCATCACCCAACACCTCTGCGATCTCCACTGGCTTCAAGTCAAAAGAAGAATAACCTTCAAACTCCTCACCCACCATACAAGACCCTTCACAACACCGGACCTGCATACCTGAACAGCCACCTCTCCTTCCACGCACCCAAAAGGCCCCTCTTATCAGCCCAGCTCTCTCTGTCCACTGTCCTGCGTATCAGCAAGACTAGAATGGAGGAAAGTCCTTCTCCTGCCTCCCAGCCAAAGCCTGGTACACCCTCCCCCTCCACATCCAGCAATCTCCCACACTGCCACAGTTCAGGACGGACCTCAAGATCTGGGTTTTCGGATGACCCCAGCACTCAACGGAGCTGCCCCCCTTCTAACCTAGCTCCTTGAGACCCTCACGGGTGAGTAGTTGCGCTTTGCCAACCCCTGATTGATTGATGTCTTTGCTCTCTGAGCTGGCAGCAGTTTTCACACCTCTTTAAATGCTGATTACTAGCTGACAGAAGTGAGAAAAAATTCAAATTTAGCCTCCAGGTACTGCAGAAAGCAAAAGGTCACTTTTTAAAAGTACCTTTTCCTTAATATTTATTAAAAATCTGACTGCATCAGCTGCTTAATTATTTTTCTAGCTCTTCTATTCCCGAACCTACAGTATTAGGATTTTTAATCATCTGTACTGTGGTGTTCTACAGAGAACAGCTAGGCCTGCCACAGTGAAAAATAGCTTTTGGATGATAGTCACCATAAGAAAATGTAAAAAATGTCTACATGTCCTACTTTTAAATAACCATGCACCATTCCTTGTGGGTGGAAAGGCCTACATAAGGGTAACGTATTAATATTGAAAAGGGAGGTTTGGCCTTTCAAGGTGGTTAATTTTGATAGGTTAAATTGCAGTTTTTACACTGCTACAGTGAGGCTTCGCTGGTAGGGCTGAAGCAATGTTTGCACTGATACTGCGGGGATGGCACAATAGGTACTGCAGTCCACTGGTGGCATTTAAGTTGAAGGCCAATTTTATCATGCTGAAAGAGGGAGCAGAGGCATTTTACCACTGATTAGTATGGGTAAAGTGCACAGAGGTCTACGGCCAGCAAAACAGTAAAGGTAAAAATTGGTGGATACACCATGCAATTTATTTAATTTCCTACAAAATGCATTTAGTTCTGATCAAAAGGTCTGTTTGCAGATAGTTCACATAAGAAATGTACAGATTGTTTGAATTTCATTGTTTTTAAGTTTTCCCCACCCTAAACCCTAACACTAACATTAAACACAAATGATTTGAACAAATCATTCATTATCCATTTTTTGTTTTTTAATTAGATTGCCTGGACATTGGTTATTGTGCTTATTCACATTTTACCGTTCACCGAACAATTTTTTTTTTTTACATTTTCGCTCCTCCTTTTCAAAAGGGATTTTTGGGCTAGCAAGTGACAACAACTCCCTATCAACCTTTCTTTTGCGTCACCTACATCTTTGCTCCTTGTATTACAGATGCCTTTCTTTCCAGCAGTGACCTCTAAAACCTGGCACAATATTTATTCTGAACAGGATCGAGGAGGCTCTACCATCCCCTTGCACTCCACCCTCCCCCCGATGTCTTGGATCACTGGGCATGCATAAATACTGCTGATGTTATCACTGCAAACAGTGTCAGAGTAAAGGAATCCACTTTTGGTCTCACACAAGACTCTAAAAGTATTAAGACAAACAAACTAGCATGTGAAAGACTCTGCCCCACCCTCCACAGGTCAGAAGCATCAGTCTAAACTAGAAAGGACTCTCCCCAGGCTACTAGGACATCAGAGGCACCAGCCTGACTTAGGATCAATCAATCAATCAATCAAGGGTTTATAGAGCGCGCTACTCACCTGTGAGGGTCTCAAGGAGCTGAGGGGGTGGGGGCAGCAGCTCCGGGTCAGTCGAAGAGCCAGGTCTTGAGGTCTCTCCTGAAGGTGTGCAGGGTCGGGGAGCATCTGATGTTCACAGGGAGCTTGTTCTAGCTTTTCGCAGTGATGTAGGAGAAAGCTCTCCCGCCGGTTCTGTTTCTGCGGATGCGGGGGACCTCGGCAGGGCGAGGTCGGCAGAGCAGAGGTTCCTATTGGGTACATGGAAGGATAATCTCTCGTTGGGGTATTTGGGTCCAACGTTGTTGAGGGATTTGTAGGCGTGGGTAATGAGTTTGAAGGTGATCCTCTTTTCGACGAGGAGTCAGTGGAGGCTTCGTAGGTGTTGGGCCATGTGCTTGTGGCACGGTGTGCCGAGGACGAGTCTAGCTGCGGCATTCTGGATGGTTTGGAGTTTGCGTAGAAGAGTTTTGTTGATTCCGCTGTAGAGGGCGTTTCCATAGTCCAGTCTGCTGGTTATGAGTGTGTGGGTGACAGTCCTTCTGCAGTCTGGGGGGGGATCCATTTGAAGGTCTTGCGGAGGATGAGAAGGCAGTTGAAGCTAGTGGAGGCGACGGCGTTGATTTGGCGATTCATGGAGAGGGAGGAGTCAAGGATGATGCCGAGGTTCCGAGCGTGGTCAGTAGGGGTGGGTGGGCTCCCGAGGGCGGATGGCCACCAGGTGTTGTCCCAGGCGGAGGTGCAGGGTCCGAGGATGAGGTCCTCGGTTTTCTCTTGTGTTTAGCTTCAGGCAGCTGTCCTACATCCAGGCGGCCACGTTCTCTATTCCTTCTGGAAAGCAGAGTCTGGTGTCTTCGGGATTCTTCGTGAGCGAGAGGATGAGCTGAGTGTCGTTCGCGTAGGATACAATGCTGAGCCCATGCTGTCTGACTATGGCGGCGAGGGGGGCCATGTAGATGTTGAAAAGCGTGGGGCTGAGTGAAGATCCCTGGGGGACTCCACAGCTGATTTCCGTGGGTTTGGAGAGAAAGGGAGGGAGTCGGATCCTCTGGGTTCTGCCGGAGAGGAAGGATTGGATTCAGTTGAGGGCGGCTCCTTGTATTCCCGTGTCATTAAGTCTGGCTGCGAGCGTGTGATGTGAGACGGTGTTGAAAGCTGAGGAGAGGTCTAGAAGGATGAGGGCCGCGGTGTGTCCTTGATCCAGTAGCATGCGGATGTCGTCGGTGGCGATGAAGAGGGCGGTCTCGGTGCTGTGGTTGCTGCGGAATCCTGATTGGGAGGTGTCTAGGATGGAGTTCTCTTCTATGAAGGCGGTCAGCTGGGTGTTTACGAGTCTCTCGGTGACTTTGGCTGCAAAGGGGAGGAGAGAGATGGGCCGGTAGTTTTTCAGGTCCGTAGGGTAGGATGGACTCTTGCCCTACACTCCAGCTTATTAGAGGAACTAGTCAGATCCAGAAAAGACTCTTCCCCAAGTTATGAGTACTTCAGAGAAATATTTGATGTTACAATGCAAACAATTAAAACGCATGCTTTCACAACGCGGTTTTTACATCGCAACTACCATTACATCGCATGATTTTACAACGCATGCCATTACAACACATTTTTTAAAACTACCATTACAACGCATTCCATTACAATGCATACCATTACAACGCATAATACTTTTAGGGTAACAGTAGGGTAAGTGTTGGATAGTGCAGGGGTAAAAATTACTATTCACACTCCAGTGAGTGCAACAGCAGGGAAAGTATTGTATAGTATAGGGGTAAAAATTACTATTCCCATCTACCCCAAAACCCATACCCACCCTAAAACTAAAAAATCTCCATTACCTACCTTATAATGCATTGTAATGGCATGTGTTGTAATGGCATGCGTTGTAATGGCATGCAATGTAAAGGCAGTTGCGTTGTAAAAGCAGTGCGATGTAATGACTGCATTGTAATGGATGTTTCCCACATCAAAGGCATCAGACTTACTTAGTCGGGGCACTTCTCCAACCCTCCACTACACCAAAAGCAATAATCTGACGTGGGAAGCACTACACCCCAGGCCTCCACCATGTCAGAGGCATGTGTCTGACCTATGCAGGACTCTTCCACAGCCCTCCAGCATGTCATCTACTAAGCTGTTAAGACCAGACACGGAAATCTAAAAAACAAGAAAAACAAGCAGCAGGCCTTTTCCAGCTATGCACCATGGATCTGGAACAACATCCGTGTATCCATCAGGACTGCTCCGTTCCTGCTCCAACGTAGGAAAGAGCTACGCACCTCTTTAGAGAATACTATATCATGAAGCAGTAACTGTCCACCTCCACGCTCAGAACCAAGCTTCGCCCGTGAAGGCTGGCTGTATCTTTGTCTCTAATCATGCAAACTTGCCAACCTTACCAAAACAAAACAAGGGAATCAAGAGTGGGCAGGGCCTGAGGTGGGAGCAGGACCTTGAGCCTGTTACCTCCATCAAAATGCTTCTAAGGGCGCGTGGCATTCAAAGGGAGATGGTGCTTTGTGCCGGTCGCCACCCATGAGCCACTCTAACCTTCCTAAGAAAGCAAACCAAGGCTTCGAAGGCTGCAGCTGGTGTCTTGGGAAGGTGCTAAAGCCCTGATGTGCATCAGCTGTGCTCGGCCTCCTCACAAGGTGAGCTGGAAACACTCTCTGCAGGGGTTTCCAACTCATACCTGCCACTGAGTGATATTGGCTCCTCAAGGGTTGACCGTGTGAAAGGAACCGTTATCATGTGACAATCAATTGCGCCATTTGAGCTGGCCTGCCTGAACCATATACAGCGCACCCCTCAATTTCAGCCCGGTTGACGCTATACAAACACCACAAGCATACATACATCAAAGGTGCCAGTCTGAGCTAGAAACGTTTCTTTGATATATCTACACAAGAACAGAGAGGGAGAGAGAATTTGTTGGCCGCTGTGTGGTCTCACCGGCCCTCAATATCTCCCAGCGGGGCAGTCTTTGACTACCAATGTCTCACTATGGACAGTTAAGGGAGAGGCTGGGGAGTTTTGACCCTTAATATCTCACAGCTGAGCAGTCTTTGACTATCAATGTCTCAATGTAGACATTTAAGATAGAGATGGGGGAGTCTTTGACCCCCAATGTCTCACAGCAGGGTGTATTTTACTACCAGTGCCTCATTAGAGGCAGATAAGTGAGAGGGCGGAGAGTGTTTGACCCCCAAGGTTTCCCAGCGGGGCAGCCTTTGAATGCTGATGTCTCACTATATTAAGCAAACAAACGTGGTAGGAAGGAATAGATAGGCGAATTACTTTTGCATAGAGTACTCTTAGTTACTCTATTTCTAGTTTATTAATCTAGAATGATTTTTTTCAAATTATTTAAACATTTCTGCATCTACAATGACATCAGATCAAGAAGAGAGTGACAACTCAACATACATACATACAAATGTACACATAAATTATACATAAACAAATTATTGACATACAATAAACCACAGACACTTTCTACAAACAAGTTAACCCCTAGAAAAGACCTTGTTTGAGGAGGAGTCCCAGAAACTAAATACTATTTGGAAACTCTTTGCCAAGTGCGCTGGGAAGGCTCGACAATAACTGATTTAGTTGCAGCGCATTTCCAGGACTACTTCATAGTGGTCCGTCCTAAAATCATTTGGAGGACACGAGTAGAAATCTTTTGTTCTTTTCTAGGGGTTAACTTGTTTGTAGAAAGTGTCTGTGGTTTATTGTATGTCAATAATTTGTTTATGTATAATTTATGTGTACATTTGTATGTATGTATGTTGAGTTGTCACTCTCTTCTTGATCTGATGTCATTGTAGATGCAGAAATGTTTAAATAATTTGAAAAAAATCATTCTAGATTAATAAACTAGAAATAGAGTAACTAAGAGTACTCTATGCAAAAGTAATTCGCCTATCTATTCCTTCCTACCACGTTTGTTTGCTTAATAATTGTTTCATACCCAGGTACAGAAAGGGTCAATTGGGTATAACCCTGTTGTTTGCTAGATGTCTCACTATAGACAGATAAAAAAGAGGGTGGGAGATTTCTGACAGTTTGTGACGAGGGATGTGTAAATCTTCTACCTCCCAAATGTCCATCTGTATTGTCCCGAGATCTCTGTCGGAATGCATGTATGTATATAGTATTTTAATTACGCAAACCTAGCCAAAAGGCACGGGCACACTGCACGTTATCAAAGACAAGCATAGAGTGAACGAGAAAGAAGAGACAAAGTTGGATTGAAGATGGTTAATGCATTGTGATGTAGTGTTCTTTAAAGAGATGACGCTTGAACTATTTCCTAAATTGTCGCAGCGCTGGACCATTCCTGATGGATACAGGGATGTTGATCTAGAACCCAGGGGCACGGCTGTCTTGTTTTTTCTTTTTCACACTACTTAGTCTACAGTCAGATGTTATGCTGCCTGAGGGGGTGAAGACATCCACTAGAGATGGTGAGCTTATCTGCAAGATAAGTGGTGGTGCGAGTTGTGATAGGTTTGTAAATTATGCCACTGGTTTTGAAGATGGTGCGGGACGGAAAGGGGAGCTAATGGACCTCCTTCAGGATGGGATGATGTGATCATATTTCTTCAGACCTTGGACGAGACATCCTGCAGGTTGTCCGATGCCCCTAAGGGGAGCTAGTGTAGAGTCTGGGAGGCCTATAGTAGGGCATGGCCACCATCCAGATGTGAGAGTACAAGGGCTTGAATAGCACGCCAGAAGTTGCGTCCTGGAAGAAATGCTTTGACTTTATTTATTTATTTATTTATTAGCTTTATATAGCGCTAGCTCGACCCAAAGGTATCAGGCTTTACAGGTTATGTGAATAAGTTTGATTGAACTACATGCGAGGATTAATGTGAATCAAAAAATTCTAAAAAGTATGGAACAATACATTAAGGTAGTGGCGTTAGCAAAAGTTTAAACACTGAACGAGTCAGGCGATAGCATTGAAGACTTTCATTAGAAGAGAGAGCTGGTACCAGGTGGTCTTTGCTTTTATGGCAATGTTTTTCTCGAGATTGCGGTTGGTGCCCTGGGTGAATCCTCGGGCCTTTATAGTCGGTGAAAGTTGGGGTTTTAAGTCATCAATGTTCATGACATTGAGCCAGGTTGTTACTGTATCTTATTTATTTTTCTTGGCAAATGTAGGAGGCTGGCTCTATCCAGTGCACTAAAATGAAGTACACTGTGCAGAGAGTCCAGGGAATCTCAGATTGGTATACAGAGGCAAAAGTAGATAATACTAACGCTCTATTTGTGGTAGTGTGGGAGAACAGTTAGGCTTATCAAAGGGTGGTGCTAAGCATTTGTTGTACTCACGGATGCACACACTTAAGAATAAATCTGAGACCAATTTGTAAAATAACATCAATGTTATATAATTTTTCAGACCAAGAACTTCGTTATAAGGTAAGTTCTTTTTAAGATA
The DNA here is from genome assembly GCF_964204655.1 of Triturus cristatus. Taxonomy (NCBI): domain Eukaryota; kingdom Metazoa; phylum Chordata; class Amphibia; order Caudata; family Salamandridae; genus Triturus; species Triturus cristatus. Next base: position 114,705,750 of record NC_140595.1, read on the forward strand.
TGAATTTTCAAAGTTGTCAAAATAACACACTCTTGTGCACAATTACGCACCATAGGAGTCTATGGGAAAAAAATTGGAAAATGCATATAAAATCATACAGTTGGATCTCGGGGTTCATCTCCTGAATTTAGGTAAATAGCAAGGCCAGGTCCAATGTTGCACCAGTGGACTGTCAGGAGCATCCCCGATTCGAGAAGGAGCAGGGTGCTGAGGTCGTTGGAAGCAGGTGCTACAGAGAAGGGGGCCACCAGAAAACACACTGCACCAGGGGACTTAAAGGTAAGTCCGAGGGGTCCCTTTCGAGGGAGCTGGTCGCATGGGCCTTGGGTCCGCAGGAGAACACCAGGTCCATCGGTATCCAGGCTGTGGACTGGGTGCAGGGCAGATACATCAGCCAGGCAGAGTGTGACAAGATGTCTTCGTGGTCAGGGGAAGGAAGGGTGCAGGACCGATTCTGGGACAGCTGGGCCACTCACGGAGTGGGTCTCAGGGGTCTTGATGACCCCCGATGGATGCTTGCTTTCTGGGCAGTTGGAGCCCGGATTGGACTCTTCATCTCGGTGTAGGCAGCATTGTGATTGGTAAGCACCCAGGCTCCCCTGAGCCAAATACAACGCTGCAATGGAGCCTTTTTGAATGGTCTGAGCGCCGTTGTTCGGCGCTCAGATGAGGAATGGCAGCCTGGGCATGTTCTCCACCCAGGCTGTAATGCAGCCTGGGTGGAGAACATGCATAGTGCGCATGAATGTTTTGCCGGCCCGAGAGGGTCGGCCAAACATTCATGCATACGTAGGAGGGTGCCACCACTCCTCCCCCCCCCCCCCCTGCGCAGCACAACCCGCTCCACAAAACTGCCCCAGCACAGAAAAAAAAATGATAATAACATCTCGTTATTATCATTTTATTTTTCCTTTTTATGCCGTGCTGAAAGACAGGAGGAGCCGTCCGTGCATGCAGTTCTGTAGGCATTGTACACTCTGTGTGTGTCATGTCCACTACCCAGTTTTCTCTGCACCAAGACACGCAGCCTGCAATGGCAGTTTGCATGGCCTTGGTGAGGGGCCCCTAGGGTGGCACAATTTGTGCTGCTGCCCCAGAGGACCCTGTTTGGTACTAATGCTGTGGGTACCAGGGAGTACAATTTACTAGGGACTCATAAGGGTTGCTGAAGTTGTGCAAATCGTGGTACAGGGAACCTGGTTAGCAGAGACCCAGTGTACTTTCAGTTGAAATCACATCATGCACCAGGCAAAAAGTGAGGTCTAACCAAAAGAGGCACTTCTTACAGCAAACAACAGTAATCCTGTCTTGGTTGGGTTGAGCTTCAGGTAGGCACTAGACATCAATGTGTGGATGATATGCAAGCAGTGTTTGAGGCGCTGGAAGTTGGAAGTACAGAAAACTTTCAGGTATAATTATGTATCATAGTCATATTGGTAAATTCTGATGCTGTTATCTCTTTGTAGAGCACCAAGGCGCTCCATGTATTGGTTGAAGATGAAAGGAGATAACATGGTGCCCATGGGTGACTCCACAAGTGTCAGGGATCTTTTGTGACAAGGTGGTGTCCGTGTGGAAAAACTGGTGTCTGTTGGAAAGGTAGTAAGAGAGCCAGTGAAGAACATAGCTGGGTAATACTATTTGAGATTCCAGGGTGTGTGTGAGTGTGCAATGGTCAACTGTGTCGAAGGCTGCTCAGGGGTCCAACAACAGGAGGCATGGGTTACCTGTGGTCAGGAGAGCATCGTTTATGTTGCGTTAAGTTGTGGTTCCCTGTGCTGCAGTTGGATCTGAAGCCAGGCTGGTAGTTGTGCAGATGGTTAGCCTAATGTGGTATTTGAGTTGAACACAATGACCATGACTTCTCGCCATCAAGCTCCGGTGCCTCAGTGCCAACTATAGCCACACCCAACTACTATTCCTGTTTCCTTTCTACGGCCTCTTCCAACTACTGCTCCCTTTTTAGATATGACATAGGAAGCTTTAATCTATGACCTCATGTCAGTGTTGCACACCACACAACAAAACATACACCCGGAAAAGGGCTTTGGCTGAGTATACTTCAGTAGCTGGCTTGTTTGGATGAATCCCTTTTAGTCAAAAGCCCGACACGTGTTCATCACACTGTAATCTGCCAATGGCATTTTGTGGATATTGACACTTTGTGAAAATACACTGGGGACTTTCAGCAGGTCACAGAGTCACCCCCTGCTCTGTTGAGTGAGGCACAGCAAGACATCGCAGCTGCTGTACCCAGCAGCTGTGAGTGCCCTCTCTCTCCACTTCAGCAGGACTCTTGCCTACTCGAGGTAGCACTTGGGTACCTGTTCCCCCCCGCAATCCTGGAGACCAGAGAGTGGTAGCTAACACTAACCCAGCACATACTCCAGTCAAGGGGTAGGATGTGGCTTAACGGGTAGGTCACTCCACCTTGAAGCTGGGGAAACAGGTTCGCGTCTGGCGGAGACTCAAACATCCTGTGATTCTGGGAAAAACACTTCATCTCCCCTTGCCTAGAAATGAATGTGTCCATCTGTAATGCAACTGGTGCTCATGTAAAGCGCTCTGATACCTTTGGGTTGAGTTCACGCTATATAAAACTGAAAAAAAGTCCTCTCACACAATAGCATCTCATCCCCCCAACATCGCTCACTATGCAGTTTTGCTGTCAGGAACACCAGCAATCACTGGGCCGGCCCCATCCCTGCTTGTGAGCCTCTATCCATTGTTACAAAGGGGTAAAGCCTGCTTGGCAGGCCCTCAGGCGCGCGTGCGCACACAGACACAGACGCTGGTCGTGCGGTTTTCCGCCCTGCTGTTGTGCTTGGCTTGGTGCCCACGCTCCCAAGAAGACTCGCACACGTTTGGCAGCAGCAGGAAGCCGCCAAAAGTAAGAGTGCAGCCCAGCCGAGCCTGCTCTCTGTCATTCTGCCGATAGCCCTCCGGCAAAGGCTCACTCAGCCTGCCCCAAACCTGCGGGATCAGTGAGAAGCGCAGAGGCTGCCGGGATATCGAACAGCAGCTGTCTCTGACCGCTTGTTTAGTATTCGGTATCCCAGAAACACCAGGACACCTCCTTGCTTCACGCGCATGCCCGAAGGCTGGCCTGGCGTCCGACCCCGCTTGCGCACGCGCACACCACGGCACTGCTTGCGTTGTCCCATGTCATGTTGGATCCCGATTTAAAAGATGGTGTTTGGGCAATATTTCAGCTTCTCCAATGTAACAATCTCCCAAAAAGCACTGCGCTTTTGTCGTACATGAGTGTAACGTTAACTCATGTCACAGGAGTAGGGCGCAGTCTTTTCTCGATGTCCATCAAGCCTCCTGACATCGTGGCCAATCAGGGATCATCGGCGGCCGTGACGTCAGGGGGCAGGCAGATGAGCGCGGAGATTGTAGCGGGCGGTTGGTTTCCTCGCCTGCTCCTCGTGGGCCTTTATAATTGTGTATCGCAATAAAGTTATTCTATCCAGCACTTGGCTTTGCCCCCCTCATTGCTGCCACTACAAATGGCGACGAGGGTTAAAATTTGATTGCTGGCCCACGAGCGAGTTCCGACGTCCCGTTCCTTCGTGTGACGGCTGGATGCGAGCGGCGTGTGTGTGTCCCCGCTATTGAAACAGCGGGGGTTTCTGCACGGACGTCGTCCTGTCTCCGCGAGTGCCTGCAGTTGGGATGCCAATCTTCATCGGATGCCTTCCGGCGCCGCTCCTTGCTGTCTTCGGTTCTCCGGTGGTGTGACTCCTGCCGGCCTGACCACGTGCTATCTCCTGGTGTGCTGCTGATGGTGTGCCGATGTCTCCTGCGTCGCTCCTCTGATCCTGTCGACGCGTGGAGCCCGGTTTGCATCACCTCGAGGCCCAGGTACCTCCTGCTACACCGGTGTCTCTCCGGTGAGTGTGGGACTTTGACTGTTTCCTTCATCGGCGTGGGGCGGGTCAGTTCTTCGTTGCTGGGGTTGATCCACTGCCCAGCCCGTGGCACGACCAGGGTGCAGCTGAGTCCGGTCTCGTAGTCCCGCCGCTCCTACTTGTGGTACCTGTTCCTCCTGGGATGACGCAGCCTAGCAATATCTGCGTGCCTCCTCTCTTCCTCGAGTCCCCTGGCAAGCCGTGCATGAAGTGGAAAGGATGGTTGCGCGCTTTTGAGAACTATATAGTTTCCATTGACGGCAAGAGGTATGACGCCGAGCGCAAAAAGGCGCTCTTATTCGGATTGCTGGGGAAGGCTGGTCAAGAGGTCTTTGACAGTTTGCCTGAGTATGTGAACCCCCCGGGGGTTCTCACTCCCCTGAATGAGTACCAGGAGGCAGTTAAGCGGCTCGAGCTGCAGTTTTCCGAGGAGAGTAACATCATGGTGGGGCGCCACAAGTTTGCGTTGCGGAAGCAGGAGGAGGGAGAGACTATCGAAGAGTACATTGCATGTTTACGCGTATTGGCCCAAGACTGTGAATTTGCGGATATGACTGATACCTACATCAGGGACCAGGTGGTGTTCTACTGCCATTCTAAGAAGGTGCAGGAACGGTTACTGGCATGTAGGAACCCCTCGCTTAAGGACGTGGTGGCCATTGCGAAGGCCATCAAGAGCTCTTTGGTGTCCACAAGGGAGCTTGCGAGCACTAGCCATACTTCGAATGTTTTCTTCGTGCAGGACAAACATAAGACTGCTTCTAAACCTCCAGACAGGGCAGCGAGCGATAGAGGGGGAAGTAGGAGACCGCTCGCTTGCTTTAGGTGTGGGGCACGGGATCATTTGGCAGACAGCAAAACCTGCCCTGCTCTGACCAAAACCTGCACCAAATGCAAAAAAGTGGGCCATTACGCTGCTGTGTGTAAAACCAGGAAGCCTGGGGGCAGTGTGAGAGTGAGCTCTGTGAGCGATAGTGATTTTGATACGAATGCGGACATTGTGCTGTCCATTGATGCGGAGGATGGTAGAGTGAAGGGGCCAATTGGCTCCGTCATGATTGGTGCCGTGGAGTTGCCGTTTACGGCTGATTCCGGTTCCCCTATTACCTTGATTTCCGACACGACTTTTGATTAAGGGTGGGCGTAGTTCGCGAAGTAGCACTTCGCGAAGCTACGCAAAGTGAAGTTCGCACTACGCGAGCTACGCGTAGCACTTCGCGAACTGCGAAGTAACATGTTCGCACTGTGCAAGATGTTGTTTTCAATGATTGCACAGTGCGGACAAGCAACCGGCACTGTGCAATCATTGAAAATGGCATCTTGCACAGTGCGAGCTGTAGTTTTCTGCTGCTCGAGTAGATTTTTACTCGAGCTGCAGCTTTCTCAACGCGAACTGGTAGTTTCTCATCGCGAGCGGTCGCGAGCATACACGACCCCTCGCAATGAGAAACCTGACCTTCTCGCGTTGGGAATCTCGCCGGGAGGTTTATTTTCCATGCTCGCGATCGCGAACAAGGAAAAAGTCTCGCCAGGATGTCATTTTGCTTGCTCGCGGTCGCGAGCAAGCAAAAAATGACCGCAGCACTACGCAACACTACGCTACGCGTGTTCGCACTGTGCTACGTGCAGTTCGCGTAGTGCGAAGTAGCGCGAACTTCGCAAACTACGCGAGCGTAGCGTAGTGCTTCGCCCAGGCCTACTTTTGATGTGAAGTGGCAGGGTGTGCGATTGCATGAGACGGATGTTAATCCGAAGGCCTTTGGGGAACAGGACATAGTGATGAAAGGCTATTTCTGTGATACTCTCACCTTTAAAGGGCGGACTATTGAAACTAAAATTTATGTGGCTGAGAAAGGGAGGAGCCTTGTGGGGTGGAAGGATCTAGCGAAATTGGGTGTGATGCTGGTCCCTGGGGCTGCCGATCCCACAGTCCTGCGCGCTGACTGGGTCAACTATATTCAGCCAGGCGGCGTTCATGGTGGTTTGTCTGAGGTCATTGACAAATTCGGCGCTGTTTTCAAGAATGAAGTAGGTTGTGTGAGAGGGTTCGTGCACGACATACAGCTGAAAGAGGGTGCGATGCTGATCAAACACAAGGTTAGAACAGTTTCTCTCTCCGTCAGGGGGGAGCTGAAGGCTGTCCCAGATAGACTGAAACAGGAAGGGGTGATAGAGGAAGCAGGTGCATCTGAATGGGTGTCCGCTATTGTAGTGTCCAAAAAGAAGAAGACAGGGGACATCCGGCTGTGTGTGGATCTGCGGTCCCTGAATAAGAATATCCTGGTCAATTGTCATCCGCTACCTAACATTCAGGAGATTTTGTCGTCTACATCGGGGTCAAGGTATTTCACTCTGATCGATTTGAAATCAGCATACCACCAGGTGTGTCTCACTGAAGATTCAAAAAAACTGACCACTTTCATCACCCCGTTCGGAGCGTACAGGTACGTACGTCTACCGTTCGGCCTTGCATCGGCGTCGGGGGTCTTTCAGAAGCTGATGGACCTGCTTTTCTGCGACATGGAGGGAATCGAGGCGTTCCAGAACGATATCTTGGTCCACACGAAGGATGAACCAGGGCACCTGGAGTTGCTGGACTAGGTTTTGGAGATCTTGCGTGAGAAGGGGATGACGGTCTCCAAAGACAAGTGCAAGTTCATGGAGTGCAAGATCGAATACTTGGGGCACGTTCTGACCCCGGATGGCATAGCGCCCAAGGATGATCTGGTGAAAGCCATCCGAGAAGCCCCGTGTCCGTGTGACAAGGACGCCTTACGGTCGTTCCTGGGGCTCAGCGAGTACTGTTCGAAGTTCCTGCAGGGGTACGCGACTACGGTGGAACCTCTGAGGAAACTGCTGCGAAAGAACGAGAAGTACGTCTGGTCAACAGAACAGGATGCAGCCTTCGAGTCCATCAAGCGTGCTATTGCTGTGGCCCCAGTGTTGCAACCGTATGACAAGAACCTCCGGAATGTGATCACGGTCGACGCCAGCGCTAAAGGCATCGGCGCTGTGTTCTGCCAATTCCAAGGGAAGAAGGAGAATACCATTGCGTTCATATCACGGTCTTTGAGCGACGCCGAGAAACACTACAGCACCATCGAGCGTGAGACGCTCGCTTGCGTCTGGGCCGTGGAAAAACTGAAGAATTATCTGTGGGGCAAGGTATTCGAAATTGTCACGGACCACAAACTTCTGATATACATGATGGATGGAGAAGGCCGCGGTAATGGGAAGGCCAGCTCGCGGCTATTGCGCTTACTGTCCAAGCTGCAAGAATATCACTTTACCATCAGACACATCAAAGGCGGCCTCAACAGCAGAGCGGATTGCCTGTCGCGCATGCCAGTGAGCGGGGATGAGGACTGTTCCTTGGACGATACGGAATGCGTGGTGGCGATGGTGGACGCAACGGTCATTTGCGAAGGATCCATTACTGAAGAAGAATGGCTGGCTACTCAGGAAAAGGACACGATCATTCGCAGAGGGATAGATCACATGACGTCTCACTGGCCTCCTGTCCGGAATTTGCACGGAGCGCTTAGGTGCTTCCAGCAGATAAGTGCTGAACTTACCCTTGAAAACGGATTCTTGAAGAGGCATGAGTTGTTCGTGCCCCCAGAGGGCCTGCGGGGCAAGTTGATCAAGATTGCCCACAAGGGTCACCCTGGAAGCACCGCTACCAAGAATCTACTGAAGCAATACTATTGGTGGCCAGGGATGAGCAGCGACGTCTGCAACTTCATAGACCGGTGCGAGCAGTGCTTGAGAGCTGACAAACATTGGAAGACCGGCAAGGGGGAGCTGCAGATGGTGGACATACCGGTTGGCCCCTGGAGCAAGATTGCTATTGATTTCGCGGGTCCGTTTGCCTTGCTACCGGAAGACAGCAGACACCTCATAGTACTCACCGATTACTACTCCAAGTGGATACATTACAAGTTTGTTCGAGAGGTTACCACGGAGCGGGTGATCAAGATGCTACAGAAAGTCTTTGCGTTGGAGGGGCAGCCGAAGATCATGGTTTCTGACAATGGCACGCAGCTGGTGTCCAGGCAGATGACGGAGTTCCTGGCCAAGTTGGGGATCAGGCAAGAAAAGACTCCACTGTACAGCCTGAAGAGTAATGGACAGGTGGAGAGGATGAACAGGTTCCTCAAAGAAGGTGTCCAGCTGGCTGTCGCATCTAACATGGACGTGAGGGCGTTCATAGCGGATAAGGTACACACCTATCACAATACCCCTAATGAAGTCACCGGGCACACACCATTCTATTTGATGAGAGGGAGGAGGTGCACGAGTGAACTTACTCCCAAATACAACAAATGGTATGACATGAGGGGTGGAACTGAGGCCATACAGGATGAGATGTTAAGAGTCAGGGAGCGAATTGTGGCGAAGCAAGAGAGCAACAAGCATTACGCGGATGTGGTGAATAGAGCCAAGGCAAAAGAAATAGTGCAGGGAGATTGGGTACTGGTGAAGAAGCCACACAAGGTGATGAGAGGTGAATCAGTGTTTCAAACCCCTGTACGTGTGCAAGAAGCGACAAAAGGGGCAGTATGTCTGGAAGGTGGAGGATGGCGTAGCAAGGACCACATAGTCAAGCTCAAGGCTGGTCAGGAAGAAATTATCCTGAATGGTGGCCATGCGCGTGAGGCCATGGGCGATGACAGTGTGCTTGAGTGGCAGGAGAATGAGGTCGCTTACAGAAGTATGTGCGACAATGAAGATGGGGCAAATTCCTCTGTCCACGGATGGACCGGCCATTGCAGTGAGGCTAAGAGTGGAAGTATGTTGTATGATACGGATGATGCCGATGGGCGGAATGGGGTGAGCCCCAGCCATGAGCGGGATAACAGTCAGAATATCCGAAGCTCCGGCCAAGGCGATACCGGCACGGGATTGGTGGGACGCTCTCAGTATGTTACCCCAAGTAGGCCGGCAAGACATATCAGAGTGCCCAAGAGGTTTGACGATTTTGTTATGAGATGAAAATGTGTTATTTTTTGAATTATTGAGGGGGAGATGTCGTACATGAGTGTAACGTTAACTTATGTCACAGGAGTAGGGCGCAGTCTTTTCTCGATGTCCATCAAGCCTCCTGACGTCGTGGCCAATCAGGGATCATCGGCGGCCGTGACGTCAGGGGGCAGGCAGATGAGCGCGGAGATTGTAGCGGACGGTTGGTTTCCTCGCCTGCTCCTCGTGGGCCTTTATAATTGTGTATCGCAATAAAGTTATTCTATCCAGCACTTGGCTTTGCCCCCCTCATTGCTGCCACTACAGCTTTTTAATCCGAGACATGATGGTGTAAAAAATAGCTCATGATTTAACAGGATACAATTTACCAAAGGATTTAGATTTTGCAAGTGCGTTTCGAGCCCATGAACTTCAAGCGGCGAGAAGACCAGAAAGTGACGGTCCACTTCCACTCTCAGGTCTCAGCTTCCCCTCCAAGCACGCTTAGACAGCATCTTTGCCAGACCTAGTCCATGATTCCATTATCTTTCACCCAGGCCTGTTCTAAACAAATGCGGCTGAAGGCAGCCCTCTAGTACCATCTGGGCACCCCACACCCCCTTAGGGGCAGGGACTCAGGGAGGAGTCCCCCCAACCTTGTCGCGGCGCGCTAGACGAGCGTCACTTCCTGGGCGCGAGGACAGGGGGAGGGGTATATAGGCCTCCCACATGCTTGTGTCTACACACATCCAGAGCAGGGGTAAACTGCTGATTTCTTTTTCTGGCAAAATGTCTAGGTAAGAGACACAGGATTTGGATTTGTTTGGCAAGAACCTCAGTGACACTGATATTGCTTTTTCAGGCACTGAAAGACATTCACGAAGCCACTTCACACAACGCTTCGTCAACAGCGTCAAGAGCTGTGATTTTTTTCTCTCTCTGCAAAATTATTATTCATCAACTTTGAGAGTCGGGTGATTGAAGACAGGTTTATTTCTGTAAATGTCACTGTAATAATGAACTCTGATGGGGGATGGTGTGCATTTTTTACATATATAACGAACAACCATGGACAAAGCGAATTGATCTGGCTTACATTACTTAGGTGCTCCGCTCCGTCAGATACCTGTATTTTAGACCAGATCCCTCCACTCACAAGGCCCATTTCTCATGCTATTAGTTGTGTTCTCTATTCCCTCCCTAGTCCCTCTTTGCTAACACCCTTCCTTTCTACACAGGAAGTCCCTGTCAACTTGTAAGAGGTACTGACCCTGACTCCATCTTGAACCAGCCCGCCTCTCACTGACGCTTTCCATGTGACAAAAAATGAGTGGGGATGGAAAAATGGGCAGCGTGGCAGGGATTGTCAAACATAAAGAAAGTCTATACACTTCTTTCCATAGCTTCTGATTTTCCAGAACAATGAATCCTCTTACTGCACATATGAGGGAACTTTGGGAGCCCTTAATAACATCCTTTTACTGGCTTGGATTCAGAGGTCACTTTTGGTGACCCCCTTCTCTTCCCGACGCAGCCACTGGTAGGTACTCATTTTTGAGTTTGATGTGTACTGGCGCTTTCACCATTCATGGCAAATAAATTGTGGTCTTTAGAATCTCTAAGGGCTTTGGTTCAGCCGCCTTCAGCCATTGGCTTCTTTGCCTATGGAACCTTCAGCCAATGGCTTGAGACACTGTAAATCACACCTTGGATCAGTCCACCAAAGTACTTGTGTAATCTTTTTCTGTTGGCTACTTGGGTGGATCCTTCCATTTGTGCTGGAATGCATAGGAGACTATTTTACATCTGAAGATTAAACGTTATCACCACATCTTTATTTCTTTCTCTCGTCCTGCTCAAGGTGTATAGAAAAAAGCCACCAAGGTGATCATTTAACCAAAAGCTTCAGACCTCAAAAAAATGTTTTGGTCTATCAGTTCATTAACAAATGAGATCTTCTTCAGGACAGAAATGTTCAGAGCAGTTATTAATGACCCTGTTTCATCAAGGATAGTCTGCAGTGATTACATGATGACAGGCAATGTTCACTAAAGACGAATATGCTACCAACAAGGGAATAACTCCATTGGTTGTGCTGTAATTCGAGTTTTCAGTTTTGGACTAAGGCTCAGTGAGGCATCCTGAGTACTTGGTACAAGAAGCAGTGGTAAAAGTACACAAATTAACAGGGAGACCGAAACATCGACGTGACACTGCTACTTGCTACTTCACAAACACACGTCTTCTCATTTACAATCTCACATACTCTGAATTGGAACAGTGACCAAACAAACTGTGTGTGCAAGAGTGGATCAGCACTTGCATTTCTATTCTTGATGAAGAATATTGAACTTATTTCTTAAATCAGATGTGTGGTGCTGTACGCTAGACTATATACCCCATGTTGTGCAATTTGTAAACTTTGAAAATTCTCTTAAGTGCAATTTTTAAGTATCAGACTGTAGTTGCTTTTAAGAAAATAAATGATTTATATATAGAATCTTGGAACATATGCGTGCCATAGCAAAGAAAGATTTCAATTATCCAGTGATACGACATTTTGCTATCAAACACAAGAGCGATAGAGACCTTTTACAATTTTTCAGCATTGACTGTGTCCAGATTCAGAGCAGAGGAGGAGAGAGAGTATTAAAGTTAAGAAGATTGGAATCGCGCTACATTATTGACCTTCAGACCAAAACCCCGAATGGGTTAAACAGCGGGGAGGAGCTGACAGTGCACCTAGGGAACTAGATAGTACAGAAACTGAAGCTCCTGAGGTCAATAGATTAGATATAAATGTTAGTCCCTGCAATGGTAGGATCTTTTAGGGTAATAATAACATTCTTATCCAGCTTTCTTTTTGAATCTGTCCTTTGAAATAGATGTCGATACACGGCGTTATGGAAGTTAGAAGGAACTTTGGTAACCTGAGATAGGTTGCCTGTAGCCGATCCACGGCAATATTATAGCAAATAATTGCTTTTATAATAATGACTGACTGCGCCTCTTTATGATGTACGTATACAACAATAGCATCAAGCATTAATATATATGAGTTAGCAGCACTAGCCATGGAAGTTTTATATGGAGGAATGAGCCTTTTAACAAGATAAGGTCATCCATTGCCGATTTACGGCGAAAATGTGTAATATGGCAGCAATGTAAATTAATATTATGATTGGTTTTTACAATGAATTGCCAGTATCCATATGAATTGAGTAATTATAATGATCGGTGTCCGTATTGAATGCTGTGCGAATAACTATTATGCACCACATCACAAGATGGCGCCCACGAAAGCCATTTTGTGATCCCTCATTTGTTTCTATGTCCAAAGATTGTGACGTTGAAAAGATGGTGTCTCCAAGCGCCAGTTGTGAAACACTGACGAAGGAGTTCATCCGAAACGCGTCTGGTACGAAAAGAAAGTCACCGTTGTAACTTAAAAAACCCCGTGAGTGCTGGTATTCGTACCATAGTGGAAAGGGTTTTGGAGCGTCTATATTTTTGCGGGGCACTGTGGAAATATGGATTTTTCTGATCAGTTATGTCCCCTATCTTGGACCCCAACGGTTTCATGTATGAATCACAAGTACATGTATGTTCCCTCCAGTTCCAGTTATGAAGACGCAAACTCATGTGCGTCCACCGTTAACATGTCCTCTTTCAGATCCGCCATGAATAGACTGGATATTCCATTCCTAAGTATGAAAGGCCACCGGCTTTATATGGTTCACTTATGCCATTTTACAGTCCAGGCAAGTAGGCCCTGATTCTGTCATTAAGCTTTTCTTGCTTTCTGCCTCTGAAGCTCCAGTCTGAGCCTGCATCTGTGACCATGAACTTTGTCTCATTCCCTGCGCGGCTCACGATGCCTGACATCAGCCTGTTGCCTGCCAAGAAACTGTATTTCACCTTCGAAATTATCTGCTCCGCTCCCTGCCCAATGCATTCCTGTCTAGTAGTTTAAGTAAACATTCTTCCAGCTACCGAGCAAAGGCCCGGCTTCTCTGTCCTTATGCAAGTAATTCATAGCCCTGTTACTATGGAAGATTCCTGCCCTCGCATCTAGTGTAGACACTTAGACGCTTGTACACACACTAACAGTCAGTATAGTCAGTATAGAATAAGATTCTACTCCAAGAAGGCCTCTCTTTTGGATAACATAGTTCTCTAAACATAGGATGTTAGATATGATTTGGGATTAGGTTGACTTGACCCTCCAGACATCTGTCGCCACATGTAGAGCTAAATGTCAAGTCCCCTTCACCCCCTAGTTGCACGTCAATCACACGTCATGCTGCTGTGCGCGCATTTCTGCCAAGTATTTCTGCTGACATTGCGAAATTCTTTCATGGAACCACCCTATTATGACATCACACCTGATGACGTTCTTTAGTCACACCCAGTTACACCTACTTTTGCTACGTATGTATGTTTTATCTACACTATCAATTGTTACGCCTCTTGCATTTGCTTCACTGTAATGCCTATTGTATAAAAGTGATTAATTATCAATAATGTATGTACTTCACTTCCTGAACCTTCGTGGTGATGGAACTTGGAGCAACCGATTCGAATCGTCCATTGGAATAAAGCCCATTCCGAACCTCTAATACCACGGATTCTGCCTCTTATTTATTGAGCTATTTTTATTATGTTTCTGTATCAAATTAAGTCCCGGTAATTAAATTATTTACCACATGAATGGCGCCCGAACAGGGACACTTTCTCATCTCACGCGCCGGCGGTGCGTTGCAGGCCCGGTCTCCTGCCACAGCTGGACGGACAACAACGCGTACCAGCAGGATTTCCTGTATCTCCCTCCGGTCAAGCGGGGGCGACTGAGGCTGCGATCAACACCCAGACGAGGCGGTGAGAAGTGCGAAGTATCCCGACCAGAGCCTAGCTGAGAGAGCAAGATCCGAGGTATACAGAGGCCCACCAGGTTTCCGATGTCCCGAAGTGTCCGAAGTTGTCGAGTCGAGTCCAGTCCGGTCCAGTTCAGTTCAGTTCCGTTCCGAGGCCTTCCGTTCCGAGCTACCCGGTGAGTACCATTACTGGGGAGGCGTTCTGACGTGCACATAGTTTGTGCCGGTCAAGACGGGTTTGGGTACACAAATCCGGTCTGCACTGTTTTAGCAGTGTATCTGTACTGTTTAGCAGTATATCTAGTATATCAAGTATATAAATTCAGAATAATTCAGTTAATGCCGAGTATTATGTTTAGTGATTAAGTTTCCTTAGATCGTCATCATCATCGTTGCTCAGTTAAATGTTAAATGTTAAATGTTTTTTAATACGTTCTGCATATTGTGGTGTGAATGGCTGTTCATTATCATGTTTTATTGTATTAAGTTTGTTCAAAATCAAGTACCAGATCAGTTCTCAATATGCCGCTCTTTTCGAAATTAAGACAGTTCACAACTAGAAAAGGGGTACTCGAAGAAGCTGTTCCTATTCCTCCTAGGGACACTCCAGGGTACTTCATGTATCATAAACACGGCTTAGACGCTATATTATTTCTTGATTTATGGGTAGACTACACCAAGGAATTACCAGAAAGTCAGAGGTGGCCCGCAGCTGGGACCTGGGATGCAGAGTGCATCATGAAAGTAGAGGAAGAGTTATGGAAAAGGAAAGCCAGACAGTCACAGAAAGACGCCGTTGAGTTATGGCGCAAAGAATCTCATAGACGTACAGAAAAAGCACTCCGACAGGAAGAGAAAAATAAAGAGAATTCAAATAAAGTCCGAGAAAATCTATTAATTGAAGAAGGTACACGAGTGAAATCAGAACAAGTAGACAGACAAAGATATGCCCTTATGAAGGGTATGTATCCCCTTCTGGCCGAGGGATTACCTAAGGCTACTCCGGGGATACCAAAAGACTTGCCACCCCCATTATTTCCAATAAAAGTACATCCTAAGGGGCATCCTAGAACCGCAGAAGATGTTTTTCTTTCCTCATATTTAGATGACGCAGCTCCCGAGTATGCTCACCCCGCCCCACATAGACCGTCGGCCGGGGAGGTTCAACGCCAAGATCCTGTATCTGTATCTCTACAACAACAAATCCTGACACAAGTTCCGGCAAGCACATCTGTTTCCACATCTGTTCCTACAGCTACTTCTATAGCTGTGTCCACACCTATAGTTGCTGTATCGCGTTCTACGAATCCTTTCACGCCCGATACCCCAGACGGTGCTACCAACATTTTTTCTACGCCACCCAGAATAAATAAACTTACTTTTCAAGAGTCAGCACATCCACGTACCCCCAAACTCATAAATTCCCGCACGCTTAAGGAACTTCTTGTAGATTGTAGATATGACCCTGTGCCCGGCAAAGAGGACGAAATGATCATGGCATCATTACGTATCAGACGAGCCGCGGTGTATTTAGGGAAGTTACCAGGAATGACTATGCATCTAGATAATATATATCATTTTGTCCAAACAGGGCGAGATTCTGAATGTATTAACAGAGCTATGGAATACCAGAAAGTGGAAATACAGGGGGAACTGTTACGTTTCCTCATAAATTGTGTGATCAGAAATCAAGACCGACCGGGGGTAGACCCGGAAACAATGGAAACTCTTACCAGATGGAGCCAGAATATATCAGAAGGGAGACATGATAGGCAAAAATGTATAATAGCCATGTGCAGAAAGATCCGTAAAGAAATAGAACGCCTACACGAAGAGAGATTAGCGGTAGACCAGTTTGAACAAAACGAGGAGGAGGAAGGATCAGGACTGTCCACAGGACAGTCAGAAACCATAGCCTATGTAGGTAGAGGAAGATCTTGTAATAGTACTAGATGTTTTACTGACCCGATACGTCCGATATGTCCAGATAATAACAGGAATTTCCAAACACCTATAATAAATATAAGGTCCCCCGAGCATTCGTTCCAAGCCGCTGACAAATTACTGCGAGAACGAAGGGGTTATCATTTACTCGATTCTATGGATGAACAAGAATTAGCCAGGTCAGCCGTTCATTGGGTTGACAGTCCCGGAAAATATGGTGATGATACAGTAGCACACACATTTTTGAACCTCACCCCAGATGAACAGCGTTTAGCTGGGATTTATATGATTCAACAACTTCTTATACTATATAAAAGCCAACATTCAGATCCTGGTCCCTTACCTGATATATTGACTGAATTACTCACGAATAGATGGAGAGGTTCAGGTACTAAGCTAATTAAAGAAATACTAGAATCAAGAAAGCAGTACATTCTTTTTGTATGTCCAGAACATGTCTCACTGCCCATCAAGGAAAGACCGATGTATTACATGGACAGACAGAATCCCTTACGAGAAGTGCACCCAATAAAGGGCGAGGACAATCAGTTTAAACGTGTATTTGTATATACGCCCATATCGAAAATAGAATTGTTAGAAATGAAGAAAGTGGTACCCAGTCATGACAAAGACCCAGCGGGTTTCCACCGAGAAATTAAAGACATGTTACTCATGGGAGAGTATACCTATCCCGACATTATGACAATATTAAAGGTATTAATGCCTGCTGGCATTTATGAAAAACTCAAGGAAAAAGAGTGGGAGGTGGGAGACCAAAAGATAGACTGGACAGCATTAGAAAATGAAGAAAAGGCCCGAGGTCCAGGTTCGGGGCTTGGGGACAAAACTAAAGCACTACCAGGTTTACTAGTACAGGTACTGCCGCGTTTATTAACTACGAAAAAGGAAGACTGGGGTGCAATCTCAGCTTGTAAACAAAAGCAAGATGAAGACACTAGTGATTTCTATGCCCGATTTGAAAAATGTTTTGGTATAAATAGTGGCATAAAAGCAAGTAGCGAATCATACCCACATCTGTTTGTGACAAAATTAGTTGAAAATTCCTTGCCCCAAGTGAAGAATAGAGTATTAAAATTCGAGAGTACCTGGCAAGGTAATACCCCATCACAAATGTTACAAATGTTACAGTACCATTACAATAGAATTAGAGAGGAACAAGAACATGAACAAAGACGCATGAAAGACACGAAAATGAAAATGCTAGTCTCTCAGACAGTTCCAGCTGAAGGACATAAAAAGGGTACGACACATTCCGGTGAGTCAGCAGGACCTGTAAAAGGGACATGCAACTATTGTAAACAGCCAGGACATTACATACACGATTGCCCAGTCCTGAAGCGTAATATCGCCACAGGTAAAACACAGGAAAGACCACGGCCACCTAGACAGGATCCGAATGAACAAGGAGCCCCGCAGCATGCACAGTCCATGCCAGCTCCACAACAGTCTATACAGTTTGTGCCAGCTGCACCAGCGCTGCCGGTTGCTGCCACACACACCACGACACGACAGCTGTACCAGACCGCACAGTATGACTACCCTGATTATCAACGATATGCATGAACCAGCCTAGAGAGGGAAGTTGACTTACCCCTTATCGAGGTCCCTGTAGACCAAGAAGGACCTTATGTACATAGTGAATTATTAGGCCAAGATAGAAAATTTTTACTTGATACAGGGGCAAGTCGAACAACAATAAAACACAGTGAAGTTCCAGGGGCACCCCTCTCAGGCTCACAGAATATTTCCCTTGGTTTTTCAGGAAAACCTATTGTTAATGAAGTATCACAGCCTCTTCCACTTACGATAGGACCCTTGACCAGAACTACAGATTTATTGCTTACTAAATCATGTCCAGAAAACTTGTTAGGTATAAAAACACTGAAAGCTCTAGGAGCTATAATATGTTGTTCTCCGGAAGGAGTAAGATTGTTTTTACGTGATTTCAAAGGTCACTATGTGTCTCGAGACATGGATCCCCGACTGCAGACTTTACCTACACATTTATGGGCACAAGGCCCTACTGATGTTGGTTGCATGAATATTACACCATATCGAGTTACACTAAGGGCAGGAGTGGTATTACCACGAATGCGACAATACAAGTTACCACCAGATGCTGTAGTGGCTTTACTACAAATGATTGACGAGCTCATTGCCCAAGGAGTGGTTGTGGAAACAGACTCCAATGTATGTAATTCCCCGATAATTCCGATTCTTAAACGAACAGATCCAAAGGCCCCGCCAGTATATCGATTGGTTATTGATCTGCGCGAATTGAACAAATGCATTGTGCCACAATTCCCTGTGGTCCCAGATATCTCGTCATTACTGACAGCTATTGATTCTGAAGCAACATTCTTTACTGTAATTGATCTCAAGAATGCCTTTTTCAGCGTCCCTATAGATCCGGAAAGCCAATACTTGTTCGGATTTAGTTTAAATGGACGAAGCTTTAAATTCACACGCGCACCTCAAGGATTTACAGAAAGCCCCAGCATCTATAGCCAAGCACTGAAACGAGAACTCGACAGTATCCACATGCCAGTAAACACTGCCCTGCTTCAATATGTCGATGATCTGCTGATCACCGCTAGAAGCGAACCTGAATGTGAGAAAGCATCACTGACAGTTTTACAATTTCTAGCCGAAAAAGGGCACAAGGTGTCCCCTTCTAAGCTGCAATTCTGTGTCCAGCGAGTTGTTTATCTTGGACACTCGCTGTCCAAGGAGGGAAGGCAGCTTACACCCGACCGCATTCAGTTAATAGCTAACATGCCAATACCCAAGACACAAAAGGAGGTGCGGGCTTTTATAGGCCTCACTTCATATTGTAGGCAGTGGATCCCTCAGTATGCATTTCTAGCAAAACCACTCATTCAATTGACAACACAGGAGGCAGCCACATCGACTGTTCTCCCTTGGACTCAGGAACATGCACAAGCTTTTGAAAGCCTAAAGAAAGCCTTATGCCAAGCACCGGTTTTAGCAACACCATGTTACAATAAACAGTTTACACTCTTTGTTACAGAACGCAAAGGTACTGCCTTGTCAGTACTCACACAGGAACAGGCAGGATCCCACAAACCATGTGCTTATTTTTCTAGTACATTAGATCCCGTAGCTCAGGCTTTGCCTGCATGCCTGAAATCAGTGGCAGCAACAGCTTTAGCAATCAGACAAAGCGATGCCATAGTGTTAGGACATCCATTGACAGTTCAAGTACCACATGCAGTAGAGGTTCTTGTGAATCGAACGCAAACACAACATTTGACTATAGCGCGACTTACAGGGTATGAATTAACATTGTTTCAGCCACATATAGAAATCAGACGTTGTAACACATTGAATCCTGCCACACTTTTACCCGTAATCGGAACAGACCCACTAGCTCATGACTGTATTGAAGTTATTACAATCACGACGAAACCCAGACAAGACTTGACAGATGTCCCATTGTCAGACCCAGACCTAACGTTGTATGTAGATGGTTCATGTATGAGAACAAGTACAGGAGAGTTAGTGGCCGCTTACGCAGTCACAACAGACACTGAAATCATTGAAACAAATTGCATAAATACCTTGTCCGCTCAAGCAGCAGAGCTCGTCGCTCTGACACAAGCCTGTATTCAAGCCACAAATAAAAGAGTTAACATATACACTGATTCACGTTATGCATTCGGAGTTGTACATGACTTCGGCGTGCTGTGGCGAGAGAGAGGTTATTTAACTTCTCACGGTGCCCACATTCAGCACGGACCCCTCATTCATGCCTTATTAGATGCAATACATCTACCCACTGCAATATCAATTATGAAATGTAAAGCTCATACGAAAGTTACTGATATCATTTCTCAAGGCAATGATCTAGCTGACAGAATAGCTAAACAGACTGCTCAAACTCAAACATCCGACATGACAAAGACAAAAGTCCCGACGCCAACACATTGTATGACGGTTAAGGATCCCGCTCTTGATGTAATTGACATACAGACACATGCTACTCCAGACGAAATAAAGAAATGGACTGAATTAGGAGGGATCCAAACGGATCAAGGATGGATGACGAAGGAAAAATCTGTGTGGTTCCTTCCTGATTCAATGGTCCAAGTCATTATTAACACTGTACATAGTCCAGCACATCTAGGAGAAAAAGCTATGCTAGACAGCATTCAACACATTTGGTTCAACAAACATTTACGAGCAGCAGCCAAACAAAAAGTTCGTACCTGTATGATCTGTTGTCAGTTCAACCCAGGAAAAAGCATTCCCGTAGAACAGGGTGGATTTCAGCCTCCTGATCACCCTTTTGAAGTCCTCCAGATGGATTATATCCAGATGGAACGATGTCGAGGATTCAAATATGTTCTCGTAGTTGTCTGTGCTCTTTCCCGTTGGACAGAGGCATACCCGGTTTCAGATTACACTGCCCCGACTACTGCCAAACAGTTAGTTCGAGAATTCTTCCCACGATACGGTTTACCACGTGTTGTCTACTCAGATAACGGCCAGCCGTTCTCATCCGAATTAATGAAACACGTTTCACTCTTGTTAGGTTATCAGTGGAAATTCCACTGTGTCCGACACCCCGAGGCAGCAGGTCTCGTGGAAAGACATAATCAGACCCTGAAAATTAGATTGTCCAAAATATGCAGAGAGAAAGGTGTCGACTGGGTAGTAGCATTACCAGTTGCACTCTTTTACATGAGAATGGTAGCACACTCTCGAACAGGGCTATCCCCGTATGAGGTGATCTTTGGCAGACCACCAAATATGTGGGGGACGCCTATACCACGTAAAATAACTGATATTGACTGTAATATGCTGACAGATTATTTGGCTTCCTTGATGTCTGCACTACAATCTTGTCGTTCACAGGTAGCTGCAGCTTTTCCTGACAACACTGAGGTGAAACCCCATGACGTAGTTCCGGGGGACCTGGTCTTGGTGAGGAACTTTGATCGAAAGACTCAGCTGGATCCTAGGTGGAGGTCGCCGCAACTGGTCTTGCTCACCACAAGGACAGCCGTGAAGATCGAAGGCAGGAAAGGCTGGGTACATTCAAGTCATATCAAGAAATTTCATGGACTACCATCGGATGTAAATACCACACCTCGTGTGTCTTCACCCATTGACTCAAAACTTCCTTTGGTTGAAATGAGCAATCACGAACAATATAAACTAAAACTCAGGTCTAACCAGTCAGGCAATTTGATTGTTTAAGTCCTCTCCAAGGTGAAGCGGTTGAATTTGTCTCTGACATGTATCCCTTAGACCTGAATAGAGAAAAAACCCGAAAAATGTTGAAACGACATGCATACTGTAAATCACTGCGTAGTCATTGCACAGTGACGTTATTAATTTTGTTTTTCTTAAGTCTTTTAATAATTACTGCAAGTATATTGTTGCACATATATTATCCTATTTCTAGACATGTTTATAATGTTACTGCTGAACATTCTTTTAGTGAATTACCTCCGCATGAGTTGTCTTATAGATTTGCGCTGCGCAATAATACGTTTATTAGTATGTTACATCATTCCCATCAGGTTAGCAATGCTACAAATTGTTGGATATGTGGCCGACTCCCTCCCTATCAGAATTATAAAGGAATTCTACCTCTTTTTCCATACCCATTCACACACAACGGCTCCTGTGGAGCATGGTTTAGTTTAATTAATTCCCTAGATTCGAATTCTGCAGTTTATCAAGACAACTGGGTATGGGGAAATTTGAACTTAGTTTTACTTAAAGTCTGCCACCCCAACAAGGAGGGACTTCCCAAAAGAACAGGAACTGATCTAGAAAATGAAGTTTATGGATTAGGTAATTTTACGCCTAATCTTATGATCCTAAATATCGAATCCGAAGCTACTCCAATTTTGCCCGCCATGTCAGTATTTCCAGTAAAAGGTGAATTATGTTTAAGAAAGAATGGTTCCATACATATGGGCCATAGTAGATGCACCACTGTAATAGAATTCAGTGATAAAGGCAAGTCGACATTTAGAGCTTCCCGCCATTCCTATTTTATATGTGGTCAGACGGCATATGTACGTTTGCCTCTAGATTGGGATGGTACCTGCTACATTGGATTCCTTTTGCCACCTGTTTTCCTAGCTCCTCCCGATTATCACAGAAATACTCATTTAGTACACAATAGAGAAAGGAGAGATCTCCCAATAGTCGATTACACTGAAACAGCATGGGAAAAATACACAGATTTCAATAAAGGTCTTTTTCCCTATATAGGTACCGTTACTAATAGTAAGTTGATACGTAGATTAACTAGAACCCTTGAAGCAGTAGTGAATGAAACTATTTCCGCCTTAGGCAATTTAACAGAAGAGCAGTCTGCTATGCGGATTGTTGTGCTTCAAAATCGTCTTGTCCTTGACGTCATCCTGGCCGATAGGGGCGGAGCTTGTAGGGTCATCGGATCAAGTTGTTGCATTTTCATACCAGAAAATTCGCCATCTGTATATAAAGCCATAACTCGCCTTCATAAGATTGTAAGCCAGATACACCAGAATCCAGGCACCTGGACTTGGTCCGGTTGGTTTTGGAGTGTATTATCTACCTTTGGATGGAAGGTCCTATCCTTCCTAGGTATTGGCTTTCTCATACTATTCAGTTGCTGTCTATGCCTACAATGTGGACCAGCGATTTGTGGTCTGTGTGCCACATCGTGTATTCCATCACCAAGATTTCATTCGTCCCAGAAGAAAAAAGAAGAACAAATGATGCTATATGAACAGATCAATGGATTGATGAAGATTGATATCTCTTGACGGGCAAGTAGGGGACAAGGAGGGAATGTGGAAATATGGATTTTTCTGATCAGTTATGTCCCCTATCTTGGACCCCAACGGTTTCATGTATGAATCACAAGTACATGTATGTTCCCTCCAGTTCCAGTTATGAAGACGCAAACTCATGTGCGTCCACCGTTAACATGTCCTCTTTCAGATCCGCCATGAATAGACTGGATATTCCATTCCTAAGTATGAAAGGCCACCGGCTTTATATGGTTCACTTATGCCATTTTACAGTCCAGGCAAGTAGGCCCTGATTCTGTCATTAAGCTTTTCTTGCTTTCTGCCTCTGAAGCTCCAGTCTGAGCCTGCATCTGTGACCATGAACTTTGTCTCATTCCCTGCGCGGCTCACGATGCCTGACATCAGCCTGTTGCCTGCCAAGAAACTGTATTTCACCTTCGAAATTATCTGCTCCGCTCCCTGCCCAATGCATTCCTGTCTAGTAGTTTAAGTAAACATTCTTCCAGCTACCGAGCAAAGGCCCGGCTTCTCTGTCCTTATGCAAGTAATTCATAGCCCTGTTACTATGGAAGATTCCTGCCCTCGCATCTAGTGTAGACACTTAGACGCTTGTACACACACTAACAGTCAGTATAGTCAGTATAGAATAAGATTCTACTCCAAGAAGGCCTCTCTTTTGGATAACATAGTTCTCTAAACATAGGATGTTAGATATGATTTGGGATTAGGTTGACTTGACCCTCCAGACATCTGTCGCCACATGTAGAGCTAAATGTCAAGTCCCCTTCACCCCCTAGTTGCACGTCAATCACACGTCATGCTGCTGTGCGCGCATTTCTGCCAAGTATTTCTGCTGACATTGCGAAATGCTTTCATGGAACCACCCTATTATGACATCACACCTGATGACGTTCTTTAGTCACACCCAGTTACACCTACTTTTGCTACGTATGTATGTTTTATCTACACTATCAATTGTTACGCCTCTTGCATTTGCTTCACTGTAATGCCTATTGTATAAAAGTGATTAATTATCAATAATGTATGTACTTCACTTCCTGAACCTTCGTGGTGATGGAACTTGGAGCAACCGATTCGAATCGTCCATTGGAATAAAGCCCATTCCGAACCTCTAATACCACGGATTCTGCCTCTTATTTATTGAGCTATTTTTATTATGTTTCTGTATCAAATTAAGTCCCGGTAATTAAATTATTTACCACAGCACCACCGCAACGAGGCACCCGCCCGCAGAGTGCTTTGCCTGATCGGTGCATTAGGAGTGAGATATATATATATATATATAATCCGAAAAAAGACTCCTTCTGAAGTTCAAGCCCTGTGAGGGGTGGCGCGAGACCGGCGGAGAAAACTGGCAAACAATATCCAAAGAAACAGAGTTCCAGTCGCGCACTCGGACCAAAAACACACCAGGAAACCAAGGGAGTAAAGCAACAAAAGGGGGTTTTATCCACATCATATCATATGATGTAAATAAACCCCCTTTTGTTGCTTTACTCTCTTGGTTTCCTGGTGTGTTTTTGGTCCGAGTGCGCGACTGGAACTCCGTTCCTTTGGATATAGATATATATATATATATATAATGATAATACCATTCATGTACAGTTATTATGAGATTAAGATAGTTTGAAGTTTTTGGCTAAAAGATTCCCATGGTGTCTCTTTATTCTATATAATATATACCCAAGCTCTCAAGGGGTTATTGGGCTGCCCTTATTCCTTTGCACCAACTCAAGGTGGACATAAAAATGGAAGAGAACTGGGGCAAGTCCCGGAGGTGCTTACATGGAGCAGCCTGCGAGGAGGGAGCAGCACGGGCAAGGTCCTTAGGTACCGCTTGCATTTTCAGGTATAAGCTACTGTCTTGCCAGAGTAGCTGGCAGCACTGAATTTGTATTTCAGCTGCAGCCTGGTGACATGCGGGACATGCCATATGCTATCAGCAGCCCACATGCTGAATGTGGTTGCAGAGGTGCCAAAGGCCCCTTGGCAGCCATTAGAGGGTTGAGCCTTAGGGATGTCTACCAATGTATTAATTCTGTTGTAAAGTGAGCCAATGTACCCTGCAGTGAAACAAAATAAAAACAAGATTGCATTTTATATGCAGTGCATGTATGAGACCAGCAATTGACTGTAATAAAAAAAGTGTTGAGATTGAGTGTACTTTTCAGATGTAAAATAGTCTCTCATGCATTCTAACATCAGCACTTTCTAGGAGACAGAAGGCTACGCCCAGTCACCCAACAGTGTGATGGTAAGAGCTAAATACTCCTCAGGGATGATCTAAGATGTGTTTGACATGGTCTTAAGCCAGTGGCTGCAGGGGGCTCCATAGCAGATCAGTGGTAATACTTCAAGTAGTAAAATCCTTGTTGGAATTGACACAAGGTCCAAAGCTTGGGGTACAGCAGTCTGGGGGGCAATGTGCCGCTTGCTGCAGGCCAAATGTATACAAAGAGTGACAGGGGACTGATTGTGCCCTTTCAGTGATATTAACACAGGTATTTCAAAAGGAAGTCCAAAAAAGCAGGACCCACGCCAGGTATTTTTAGGGTAATCAGCGGCTATGTAATTGAGTTCCTTGAACATATGGTATATGCACCCTCAGCGGCGGCTGCTCCATTAGTGCAGAGGAGCGCCGCCCCTCCTGCCACCAGCAGCAAATAAAACAATAATAAAACGGGTTTTAAACCTGTTTTATTATCGTTTTATTTTAATCCCCTGGACCCGCCCCCAGGACTCCGATGCGTCTTGGGGGTGAGTCCAGGGGATGACACTGCTGGTGGGGGAGTGGTGGGGACTCCCTTCACTGCGCATGAGGTGTTTGGCCGGCTGTCTCAGGCCGGCCAAACTCTCATGCGCAGTGAAGCTCTCTCCAGCTCCAGCTGCGTTGCTGGGGCTGGAGAGAGCAGGCGCAGGCGCCCAGTCTACCTGGGAGTGCACGTTGTCAGCACTCAGGCCAAGCCTCAAGCTTTCAGGATTGGTCACAGGGCAGGCTGGGAGCCTGTGCCCTCATGCCAGAAGCAGGAAGAGAGCGATGCGGCGGGAGACGGGGCGGCATTAAGGTACTTTTTTGAATTTTTTTAACTTTATTTTATTTTTCTCCCCCAAACCCCCCACTCCCCCAGCCCGCCCACCACTTTGGAAGGTGGCAGGCTGCTACTGTGCACCCTTGTTTTCAATGGACAACCTTAACATCAGGCAGTATCAGACCCTCATGGACCTACGTTGGGCAGACCTGCATTATCCTAAAGGGAAAATCTCCTGCTGCCCCTTTTGGGGATTGACCTGTAGCTGTTCCACAGGGGTGCAGGATAAGGTGCAGTCTCCATTGCCATCTTTTAAGTACAACAGGTGAAGGAACTCGGTACCCACCTTCTTTGGTGAGGCCAAAATACATTTGCATTACAGGAAACAGGTTGACTACTTAGCAGTGGCATAGCTCGGGGAGGGGGGGGCGGTGGGGGCGGACTGCGTCAAGTGGCACGAGTTAAGGGGGCCCCCTCACTCCCCCCGCTCTGACCGGCGGCCGACGCGGACAAGAGAATCGCCAGCACCCCCTACTCTTCTATCAGGCTGCCGCTGGCGGCAAACGTAGCGGCCGCCACGGGCAGCCTAAGGCCTAGCTACGCCACTGCCACTTAGTACACCGATCCCTACGTAAGGCCATAAATGATGGAACTTTATATACTAAGGGCCAGGTTTACTAAGCCCTTGCATTGCCATTGCATCCTGCAAGGGCTTAAGTCAGATTCACTGAGCCATGCAGAGCCCCCTTGCATAGCGTAGTAAATCTGGAGCAACTCAGGGCAATGCAAGTCGCTGCCTTGCGTTACTCTGCGCTGGGAAGGTTATGGGCAGAGAGTGGTTGGTTGTTCTCATGCATGCATCCATGGCTTTTTGGCTCATTCTCAGATCTACTAACACTAGTAAACCTGAAAATGCATCAAAATGCTGTGCCTTCCTAGTTGAGGCATAACAAGGCAGAATATCTTTATTTCTCCTCGTTACTTCCTCCTCCTGTGTGTGCAGCGTTATAGAGCAGTCCTGTTCTCGCCCTGTCACGCAATGAGGCAAGTTATTTCGCTGTGTTGCGTAACTTTTTAATAAATTTGGACCTAAGGTTTTAGTTCCAACGGGTCTCCATCATGCCCGCCAATCACATCTTTCTGCAGAATTCTAGATGTGGTGTTCCTATGAATGATAGAGCCACACCTTGCTTGTGTGACCACGACAGACCTCCCTTGAAAATATTAGCCCCGGCTGCAACCCTTACGGTGCCCGAGGTTAAGTAGAAATGGGCCTGGGCGAGTGCATCTACAAGTCATGGTTGCCCAAGATGAATATATGACGTTACAACGCAAACAATTACAACGCATGCTTTCACAACGCAATTTTTAGATCGCAACTACCATTACGTCGCATGATTTTACAGCGCATTTCTAAAAACTACCATTACAACGCATACCATTACAACACATAATACTTTTAGGGCAACAATAGGGTAAGTGTTGGATAGTGTAGGGGTACAAATTACTATTCCCACTCTAGTGAGTGCAACAGTAGGGAAAGTGTTGGATAGTGTAGGGGTAAAAAATACTTTTCCCACTCCAGTGAGTGCAACAGCAATGAAAAGTGTTGGATAGTGTAGGGGTAAAAATTACTATTACCATCTACCCCAAAACCCATACCCACCATAAAACTAAAACATCTCCATTACTTACCTTATAATGCATTGTAATGGCATGCGTTGTAATGGTATGCGTTGTAATGACATGCGTTGTAATGGCATGCGTTGTAGTGACATGCATTATAGTGGCATGCGTTGTAATGGCATGCTATGTAAAGACAGTTGCGTTGTAACAGTTGCGTTGTAAAAGCAGGGCGATGTAATGACTGCTTTGTAATGGATGTTCCCCCCAAGATTGTCTCACAAATGGCGTTTATGGGCAGTATGGGCACTCAGGCACAAGTGTTCGATGCAGTTGTTTTTCAATATTTCATGACAGTTTTGTATGATTTCTTTGGAAATGTTCAAAGCGTAATCTTTTATAAAAATCTGTAGATTTCTGTACATGTATTTAAGTCATGTTAAGGCCATAGGTTTAATATCTGTATCTGATTAATATGTTTGTATAAAAAACACAACTCAAAACGTTTCCAAAGCAATTGGAGTGGTCTGAAACTTCTGGTGGGTTGAGGGTCGTATTCTCGCTTGGACCACAGCCCATCATATCATTCTGTTGGCAAGGCTTCTAAAAATAACCCTTCAAAACTTGCCCGGATTAGCAGAAGTTTGGTATTTGTGTGCTGGGAGCCTTTCTGACTGCTCACAGCCCACATCACATACCAAGGCCTAGCTCATAAATCTTAACCAAGGACTAATTTTGCTATTTGTGAACACTGAAACAGCAGGAAATCGTTGTGCAAGAGTCAAAATATTTTGGAACACTGTGTTATTTTAACTATAGTCTTTAATTACGTAATTACAAGTGGTTTTCAGTGCAACGATCTGTTTTATGGGGTTGGATCAATGGCGCTCGGCCACAATCCCTTGACTCTCTCTAGGATTTATACATGTTCTAAGCAGCTGCACTGTCCTACAGGATGCCCACTGGCCAGCCCCTGGGTCATGCCACTGGATGCCCACATCTGAACCCCGCTGAGAGCCCTGTTTTAACCACTAACTGGGTCGTAACTATCTAAGCCGTGCTGTAACCATCTGAGCGCTGGTCCAACTAACCAGTTGAATCTTGATGTAACCATCTCAGCTCTCTCCTAAATATTCAAGCACTTTTTTGCCTTTCTGTGCCATCGCCATAGCTGCGCTCTGTTGTAACTATCTAAACTGTGTTGTAATAGCTGTTGTAACTACTGTACCCGGTCGCAACCATCTCCGTCTTGCTGTAACCAGAGCATAGTCAACTATCAGAGCTGTGTGGTAACCATCTGAGCTCTGTCTTATGTATCAGAACCCTGTTTTACCTAAGCTAGCCCCTGCCACAACTATCTGAGCCCTGTCGTAACCATCCCATCAGAGCTCTGTCGTGACCATCAGCGCTCTGTTTCAAACATACGAACACTGCTTTAACTATCCAAGCCCCTGTCATAAATATCTGAGCCCTGTCGCAACACTCTGAGCCCTGTGTGAACCCAGTTGGAACCGCTAACAAGTGTGTAGCCTTCTATGCCCTGCTGTAACCATCTAGGCACTGCAGTGACTACGAACCCACGCGAACCCTAATAAAGCCATCTGGACCTTTTGTAACCATTCGAGCCCTGCTGTACCCAACTGAGCCTCTTCCTGGGTATCCGAGGCCTGAGGCGACCAGCCCAGTCCTGTCACCGTCAGAGTCCTGCGGTGAGCCCCATTACAAGATGAACCCTCTTCTAACCATCTGAGCCCTGCAAGAATCAGTTGGGCTGTTCCTAGGCCTGCTGTAACCAAGCGAGTCTCGTCTTAATTAATCATCGCGGCTCTGTTGTGAGGCCTTTTGTGACCATCTGAGCCCTATCATGAGCCCTCGGGACCATCTGAGCCCATTCTCCTCCATCTGCCTTCTGTTGAACCCAATCGAGCCCCACCAAAGCCATCTCAGCCCTGCCGGAGCCGTGCTCGGTTCATCTGGGCGCCAGCTTAGCCCTGTCACAAGTTGGGTCCTGTGGTAGCCTTCTGGGCCCCGTCTTAACTATCTGAGTCCTGACGTGAGCCCTGGAGTGACAATCTGAGCAGAGCAGAAGGGGTCACACTGCAGCAGGTACAGTGGCTTTCAACCCAGAGGCCCATTGATTGAACCCAAATATTTACCATCTCAAACTACCCACCCCGGGGCCGGTTTTAGCTTTTTTTGCACAAGAACCCATACCACCCTTCCTACCCTGGTATTTCGGATCCCTGCCTTACACGTTTCACCTCTGAGATAGCTGTGTGACCCCTGACATACATATCCTATCAGTACCCTATTAGTGACTGAACTTTCTCACATCTAGCTGAGGATAAGCGCCGTGCCTGAGCCGTTCCGATAACATTCATAAAATTCAATACCATCTATGAGCAAATTAGACTGACTGACACTTTAATCGCACCCCAGGAGGAAGTAATGCCTCCCTGATCTAGCCACAGACAGCTTCATCTATTAGCAAACCTCGTGTCAACACGATACTCAAAAAATAATAAGACATGCCCCACACAGCACAAAGAAACGGGGGTTGGGGCAGACCTCTTCCCCCCTTGCCTTGTTACAAATGTGTCCATGGAGGCACACACTTGTGGTGGTAGCCTCGTTAAATCCTTATCCAAAGCTTCTCTGCAGACTGCACAGTTTCTAAGCGAAAAGCAGAGAGAGACCCTTGCAACAGATATTAATGGTATTAATAGGGGCTGCTGGAAGACTCTCCTTTAGGGGTGGGCGGAGTTTGCGAAAGCGACTTTCGCAAATTATCGCGAAAATGTTTAAAATCTCCGCAAACACGCGGAAATATCGCGAAGATGCGGACGTTTTTTTCCTGCCCGTTCGCGGTATTTTCTGCGTGGTCGCGGCTCGCCAACTTACCCATGCGGTTGCTCGCGGGCGCGGCCATCTTGTTTTCACTCTTCTCGCGGTGCATGATCGCGAGAAGAAAGACGTGATCGCGCGATGCATGATGTTACTGCGGGCGCGAACTGTCGTGAGACAGCGCAAATGGCTACCAACAGTCCAACATCTCGTGGAGAACGCGACCGGATCGGGAAAACTTGTCGGCGAACGCGGGGATTCAGGTAAGGCGATCGCGCGCGAGAATGTATTATTTTACAGCGCGAGCAAGAAACAAATTATCGCTAAGCTGCGGAATGCGGAAATCTTGACATTTTCGCGCTCTCCGTGGAACGCGAAAATGTCAAATTATCGTAATTTCCGCGAGCGGAACGGAAATTTAGCCCAGGCCTACTCTCCTTATTGTCTTGCCAAGGAATACCTTTCATAAACCTCGGGTTCTTCAGAATTATGGGCCAGATTCACAAGAAAGTGACAAATCTGTAGAGATGAGTCACTTTCCCTGCGCCACCCTGAGAAACCCTTGCGCCACCATGGATGTGCCATATTTGCAATACGGCGCACCATGGCGCAAGGCATGACAGATGCGTCAGAAATTTTGACGCATCTGTTGGCGCAAAAGTCACGCATTGCTGGAGTTGTGTCGCAAGCCCGACGCAACTCCAGCAATGCATATTGAGGCCTATCCTCATTGTGCTGCATCACTCCTTAACGCCTGCTTCAAGCAGGAGTAATGTTTTGACGCAGTGGCGTCCTAGGAGTGGCGCAGTGAAATCTTATAGATTTCACTGTATCACTTTTATGAGGCTTTCCTGCATGGGAACGCCCGCCCTGCATACATTATACCTGACACAGGTATAATGTGACGTAGGGCTTTACAACGTGACGCATCTCCCTAGATGCACCACGTTGTAAATGGGCCTCATTTTTATGCCGCCGCTGCGTCACAAAAAGTGACGCAACGGCGGCACAAAAATTACACAAGGGGCTTGTAAATCTGCCCATATGTTTCTAGGGCAGGTCTAATTTTCCTGAGAGAAGACCTCTTTTCCACTTCCATTCTCAGTAGACTTCACTGGTTGCACATCCATGCCAGAATGACATCATGGGTTAGGTCTGGCTCATAAGGCAGTGTTTACAAGCTCTCTAATCCATCTCAAGTTACAAATCTAAAATCTAGCCAGGCCTTGGTGGTCTATTGCGATACCCAGGTCATGCGAGCACAAGCTGGCAGTCAGTAAGTGGCATCCCATGGGCCATGCTGGCCTGTCCTAGATGTCTTGTGTATTCGGCTAATAGAGAGGCTATGGGCCAGATGTCCGAAGCATTTTACCGGTCGTAAACGGCCGATCAGTCTGTGCTTTTTGTCATTTGCCAACCCTATTTTGCAAGTTGCTAACCTATTACCGACTCGCAAAATAGGGTTTGAGAGTCGCTATTAGGAAGTGGCATGTTAAGGGCGTCCCTTCCTAATAGCGAGTCGCACTGGTATGTAGGAATGTTTTGCGACCCAGAAGGCGGTCCCAAAACATTCGCAGTTACCACCAACTTCAAATTGGGGGTAACCCATTCGCAAACAGGAAGGGGTCCCCAATGGACTCCTTCCCTTTTGTGAATGTGGGCGCCAACTTTTTTTAAGGTCAGGCAGTGGTCCCACGGACCACTGTCTACTCTTAAAGAATGAAAAGGTAACTTATCTTTTTTTTTTTTTAAATGCTGCGTTACAAAAAAAATGAGCTTTATTTAAAAAGCAATCACAGAGATGGTGGTCTGCTGGCCCCATCAGGCCGCCATCCCTGTGAGTGCAGGCCATTCCCAATGGGTCACAAGCTAGACTTAACTCATGAATAATAATTAGGTAGGTCTATTTGCGACCCACTGAGAAGCGCAAAATGTGTCTAAGACACATTTCAAATGAGTGTTTACGATTTCCTAATTACAAATTGCAAAAATTTGCAACTAGGAAATCCTAAACTGACTTTTTGTACACCTGGCCCTAAAAGATTTAGGAAATCTTTGGAAACGCTCCTGTTTTGATTCTTTTTATAGAGACAGTCTTTCTTCAGCACTCTTGGATAGTGGTGAATTTTAAAATGGTGAGCCCTGCCAGAATATCTGAGTCCAGTTATAGCTGCCTATGCCCTGGCTTAACCCCTCTTGCTTGTCGGAACCCGCAGGGCGCTGCCGTGAGAGTCTGACCCTTGCCATTACTATTGGTGCCTTGGTGAAATTATTAGAGCTCTAACTTATTTTTCTGAGGTCTAATGCAACTATCTTATACCTGATGTAATATAAGATTTCTTATGTCATCATTTGAGCCCTGAGGCGAGTTTTTGAGCTCAGGCTCAACTGCCTGAATCCCCATGTAATCATCTGCACCTTGGCGTAATCATCTGAGCACTGCGGTAACCGTTTGAGCTCTGGCTTACATACCTGAGCTCTGGCGTAACTATCAGATCTGCCCATCGGGGGTAACTATCTAAGACATAATGTAACATCTGAGCCCTCCTATAACTATCTGAGCCATCATGTAACTATCCGAGCCCTGGCGTAATCATCTGGGCACTGCATTAACCGTTTGAGCTCTGGCTTGACTCTCTGAGCTTTTTCGACTCATCAGAGCCCCAAAGTATCTAGCTAAGACCTGAACTAACATCGGAGCCCTAGCGTAACCAGCTGAGATGTCATGCAACTAGCCGAGCCCTGGCGTAATCATCTGAGCGCTGCAGTAACCGTTTGAGCTCTGGCTTGACTCTCTGAGCTCAGATAACATTCCTTAGCACACGTCTATCAGTTATTGAAGTGACTTTAGTACATGGTGTGAACCGTGAGTACAAACATAAATAATGGACACTTAGTGGTTCTTCTCTCTTCTATCAAGTTTCGTTTAATAAGTGCAAGTCTTCAAGAGTAGTCCTCTACAGCCAACACGTGTTTCGTCGTAAATGGGTGGTAGTCCCACGACTTTTTCAAGGCTAGTCAATGCAAACAAAGTATTTATTGATGTGGTGATAATTCCAAACCACATAGGGTTTCTGGGGGGGGGGTGGCGTCAATGTAAAAGGATATACAAATCTCCTATGTGGTTTGGAATTATCACCACATCAATAAACACTTTGTTCGCATTGACTAGCCTTGAAAAAGTCGTGGGACTACAACCCATTTACGACGAAACACGTGTTGGCTGTAGAGGACTACTCTTGAAGACTCGCACTTATTAAACGAAACTTGATAGAAGAGAGAAGAACCACTAAGTGTCCATTATTTATGTTTGTACTCACGTTTCACACCATGTACTAAAGTCACTTCAATAACTGATAAGACGTGTGCTAAGGAATGTTATCTGTTCTCAAAAAACTTAGGTTTGCCCTGGGGAGTTAGGTGGTTCTCCCCTCCTTTTAGCACCGTTAAACGATTGCTCGAATCATAATACTTTGTGTGAAGATTCCACGTGGCGCCAATATACCTAAAACATAACACCACTGTCCGGTTAATGACTCTCTGAGCTCTTCCCGACTCACCAAAGCTCCGAGGTCTCTATCTAAGACCTGAACTAACATCTGAGCCCTGGCTTAACTACCTGAGACCTGATGAAACTATCCGAACCGTGGCATGAAAAAGCTGAGCTGGTGCCCAACTATCTAAGTACGCCCTGATGTAATGCTCCCACCCCTCCGTAGCAGTCTCCCATACCAATCTGACCTCTTCCGTGACTATTTCAGGTCTTGTTCTAATGTCTTGTGGTATCCAACGAGTCCTATCATTAATAATCACCTAAAACTTGCCTGAACTAATGAGATCTGTTGTACTAGTTGGGCCTGTCATTTCACCCAGCTTCTCATAATTCCTAAAAGTAAGGCAATATTTCGGACAATAACCAGCTGAAACTGTAATATTTTCAAAAAAATAGAAAGCAACCCTTGGCCACGAGGAGACACTAAAGCAGGAATGAGTGTTATTTGCACCCATTCAGACTTGCATACTCACCCCTGTTTTTAGTTTGTGCTTGCACTGACCTCTAGCTGGTAGGTAAATGATTACATCATCAATGACATCACTGGTGACCTTACATATTACATCATCGCTGAGGGCATAAGCAAACAACAGGAAAATGGGGCTAATAACGGGCAGAACAGTTTGCAGGTCTAAGGGCAAGAATGCATCATCCTCTTCCGAGCCCTTGTGCAAGGCCAGTGGTTTCATGGTATTGCATCCAAGACCATGGGCCAAGGTGTCGTTACACCCCATCATTCTGGGCAGGTCAGTGTGGCTGCGGTGCATTCTTTTTTTGGGCGGGCGATAGTCAAGACCTTTTGATTTTACTAAAATTATATATTTGTAATATACTTATTTATAAATTCTTTCAGCCATCTTTCTTCATCTATTGGTCAGTTGTTGTGTCAGTCACATCTTCCTTCCGCCCCCTACAGCATATATTGTGGATAATGGATCAACGACTCCAACCTCACTGTGAGTGACAGTATTCTGCTCTTCCACAAGAAGCACATCCGCACCAAAAGTAGTTTCCTTTAATGTGAGGCAATGTATGCTTTGAGGCTAAAAAAATGTTTTTGCTATAGCCACATTTTTCTTTTTTATATTGTCAAAGGCCCAACAACTTGTGGCGTTGGGCCAGGGCTGCTGACTTTGGAGCTGCGGAACCAGGTTCGAACCTCGGCTCACCATCCTGTGATTCTGGGCAAATCACTTAACCTCCCCATGCCTACCAAAAACAAATGTGTTCGTCTGTAATGCAACTGCTGTTCATGTAAAGCGCTCCAATACCTTCGGGCCGAGTTCGTGCTATATACAACTGCAAAAAAATACTCCTGGAAACATTAACAAAGTCAAAAGGCTGGCAGGTGACACCAGACCTATTAGCTTTGCCAATACTTGTTTGGGTATAGCTCTACCTGCCGGCCACCACACATCAAAGGATAGGATGAGCCAAGGTCGGCAGGCAAAATAGATTGTCTACTTTTACAGTATGCCGCAGCCGAAGCAACTGTGCTAAATGTTTATTTTTCACTGCTCTCGACCTTTGCAAACACGAGAGGAGAGCTTTTTGTGTCAAGGGGATTGTTTCATTCTTAAAGAATATAACAGAAAATGTTCTCATTTTTAGAAGACTGCATCATGTTTACAGTGGGGGAAAAATGAGTTGTGCCTTCCTTCCCACTGCCGAATGCGGACGCTTTCATGTGTACGATCAAATGCAAGGGAAAATGATGGCTTCCCTCAGACAAAAAATTCTAGCCAATTATCTGGCTTTTTTTTTAAAGCTAATCATTTTTTATCTGTTTGTGAATATTAGGAAAATTCCGATAATCAAAGGCTTGTTTCATTTCCTTCTTATTCACCTCATCTTCAAGGACTGATTAAGGGATACACCTATAACCCACAACGGTGTATTTAAGAGTCACATTACCTTCCTTTTTAGGTCTCGCTAGCGTAAGGCTGCGCGCATACGCAGTCTCGCTGGCAAGATTTAGTGTTAACAGAGTATTTTCAGTAAGGGGCATTAAGCCCGCCCCTCTTTCCCATTGGCCGGCGTCACCGTTTATGGTAAACGGCGGCCAGCCATTGGGAAAGAGGTGCTGGTGACATTTTCGCTTGGCTTTTTGAGCTGTCCCATTTGGACGGCCTCGCCTGCCTTCCTTCTGCTGCAAAAGGTTTCTTATCTTTATGGGGCCAAACACATGGCCCCATAAAGAAAAGAAACCTTTTAGCAGGCGAGGCCACGGCAGAAAAAGCCAAACGGAAAGGCATGGCGAGCGCTTGAGCTCGGGGGTGTGTTTACATTCTACCGTCGTGTAGGTTGTGGGGCAGCGCTGGTGCTGTATTAAAGACAAATAAAACGCTTTCCGAGGTTGTAGTAGTTTGTTTCTGAGGCTGTGAGTATGAACTGCCATATTTAGCTGAAGATATTCTAATTTCTGTGTAGTTAAATCTGGACCAGACTTTTCAGCGGTTACAAGTTCAGATCCCGCCTCCGGCAGCCGTCTCATCTCTGGTGGTAGTAGCTCGCTCTACGCTCGGTGGCTGCGGAGAGAGGTGCGCCTGCCGCCTGCGCTCACGACTCAGACTCCACTCTAAGATGGCCGCCGCCGAGCTGAGCTTCCGGTCCGGGTCTGTGGGGTGTGCACGTGGGGAGAGCCAGGGGCAGAGGGGCTGGGACTCGGAGCAGAGAGAGTACAGAGCCGTCAGGTGAGAGGCCAAGCACCGGGCGGGGAAGGAGGGGATAGACACGGTGCTGTCTGGAGAGAGGCCAAGCACCAGGCGGGGACGGAGGGGCTGGGGCAGGGACAGGCACGGCGCTGTCAGGTGAGAGGCCAAGCACCGGGTGGGGACAGGCACGGAGCTGTCAGGTTGGAGGCCAAGCTCTGGGCAGGGGGTTTGTGAGAGGCCGTGCATGGGGCAGCAGGGTGTGCTGGCAGGTCCCCTACAAGGGGGCTCAAACCTCTGACAACAGAACCGGTCTGTCTTTGCCCGCCTCACAGGAGGCCCCAGGCTGCGGAGGCCGGGCCTGCCTCTGTCCCTGGGGGCGAGGCACGGGGGCACCAGTGTAGGTGCAGTCTGTGCCGTGGAGGGGGGACGGTGTAGTGTGGTTTTAACGAAGGAATCCAAAAACGAGGTTATAAAAATATGTTTATTAGAAGAACAGAACCCACGACCTCCTGCTTACAGCTTCAATGCAGGTTCTACAATGAGCCAACTACCAACATTCGAATAATAAGAATTCTACAACCAACATTCCTTAGAGTAAAACACCTAAATACATTACCACATATTATAGGGGGGTGGACTGCCAGGTTCAAGGCTGGGGCACTGAGCTCGCCTTGATGTGGATTACAGAGTGAGGTACAGAGGTAGGGTGGGAGGGGGAATGAGGTAGGGTGGGATGGGGAGTGAGTTACTGGTAGGGTGGGATGGGGAATGAGGTAGGGTGGGATGGGGAGTGAGTTACTGGTAGGGTGGGATGGGGAATGAGGAACAGAGGTGGGATGGGAGTGAGGTACAGAGGTAGGGTCGGATGGGGACTGGGGTAGAGGTAGGGTGGGGGTGGGTAGTGATGTACAGAGGTAGGGTCGGATGAGGACTGGGGTAGAGGTAGGGTGGGGGTGGGGGTGGGGGTGGGCAGTGATGTACAGAGGTAGGGTGGGATGGGGAGTGAGGTGGGATGGGGACTAAGTTGCAGAGATGGGATGGGAAGTGAGGTACAGAGTGTGGTTTAGACTGGGGTGCCATGCAGCTTGTACACGTGGCATGGGGAGTCGGGCACAGATAAGGGATACTGAATGGGGGCTGGCTGGACGCTAGTTTAAGGCTTAGAACCGGGTCTTACATGTGACACACTGTGAGGTATCGGCAGGCCTGTAGTGTGAGTTGTAAAGGTGAAAGGTAACCTGTAAGGTGTAGACTGGCTGCACTGTAGGGTGGATACAGGATTAAATGTAAAGTTGAAAAGTACCTTGTGAGATGTAGACTGGCTGCACTGTAGGGTGGAAACAGGATGAAATGTAAAGGTGGGCTGCGGACTCCCAGTTATAGGGTGAGTGTACTGTGAGGTATAAGGGTGGCATACTGATACTGAGCCACGTATAAACCAGTCTAGAGTCTACTGTAGAGCTGTATGTAGGGCGAGGTATAATGTCTGGACTGGTAAGTGAGGTATATAGACAGGGTGCAGGTTGACATGTTGAGTTACTTAAGAAGCTATGGAAATTGGGTTCAGAGTGTGAGGTATAGATGTGGGGTGCAGATATTGTAATGTGGGGTGCATAATGTGGGAGTTTGTGGGTTGAATGTCTAGGGTGGAAGGCGTAGTTCAGTATGTCAGATTAATATATTACAACAGCAGTGATGCATGCAAACGCAATTAGAATTTTAAACAGAGTTAAAATGTGTTGTACAATCACCTCACCGCCTGCAGTATTCGCGAGGTCAATTTCGGTAAGTGCAGCCTGTCGAAATTGGCCAGTGACTTACAAGTTC
Source organism: Triturus cristatus (assembly GCF_964204655.1). NCBI lineage: Eukaryota > Metazoa > Chordata > Amphibia > Caudata > Salamandridae > Triturus > Triturus cristatus. Next base: position 114,743,795 of record NC_140595.1, read on the forward strand.
CAAAGCATGCGTGGTTTGGTGTGGAGTGCACCGATTCCTTCATAGCGGTGCAGAGACATAGAGAACGCCATGAAAGCAAGGCACAACCCAGTCCACACATAAACAAGCATTTGCAATGCAATAGGTCTTGCTTTTGCGAGAGTTTGCGCTATTGCCATTGTAAATGACAATGCCTTTTATTTATGTGTTTTGAAAACCTGCAAGCGGTGTGTAACCACACACTTTGTACTTATAGTCCTTGCTTATGAGAAGCAAGGCTGGCAGTAAAAGGGGCGCAGTTACTGCCAGCCTTGCTTCTCGTAAGTAACGACTATAAGTAGAAAGAGTGTGATAACACTCTGCTTGCAGGTTTTCAAAACACATAAATAAAAGGCATTAACGTTTAGAATGCCAATAGCTCAAACTCTCGCAAATGCGAGACCTATTGCATTGCAAATGCTTGTTTGACTAACTGACGAACAAAAAAGGAAACAGTACTAAAGGACACCAAATACAGCCAAAGAGGATACACTGACCAAATATGACGTCATTACGTTCTAACATTTTCTGTATTTTCCAGGGGAAAGAGCATTATCGGGTGTCTATATAGCCCCCTATAACAATGCTCATGGCCCAATCGAAGCCACAAGAATGACTTGGAGCCGGCCATTCCTGATCTTCTTGAGAACTCTGGAAAGGAGTGGTATCAGCGCCATTGCGTACAGGAGGCCTGAAGTGCATTGCGTGTCCGAGCAACAGTCGCCTTGATAACTCCAGCACCCAGAAGTGCTGACATTGCATGTTCTCAGCAATGATGATTAGATCCAAGCAAGATTCTCACCAGTTGTGGAAGAGACCTTGCACCACTTCTGGATGGAAACATGACCACGAGACATCAACATCTGATTTTGTCCGCTCTGGTGTTCAGAGAGCCTGCCAATTGTTGGACGACCAGGATTATTTCCTGACATTCCAGTCATGTCCAGAGATGCATGGCCTCTTGACATAGGGTCTACAACCTTACCCTCCCTGCTTGTTTGCAATACTACATGGCAGTGGTGTTTTCCATTAACACCTGAATCAGCCTTCCTTTGATGGAAGGGAGAAAGCCTTTCAATGCAAGGCGAATCGCTCTCAACTCTAAAAGGTTTATGTGGAGATGAGGGTCCACCGGAGACCAGAGTACTCTGATCTCCACCTCTCCTAAATGGCCGCCCCATCCCAGGAGTGACGCATCTGTTACCATAGTCAGCTGTGGATAGGGAAGGTAGAGGGGTCTGCTACTAACCCAATTGCAGTTTGTCAGCCACCACTGCAGATCTTTTGCAGTTCTCTCAGATATCTGGAACAGGTCGGCGAGATTCACCTGATGCTGCTCCCACTAGGACTTCAGGTACCACTGCAGAGCCAGCATATGCCACCGGGCATGTTGCACCACCAGGATGCAAGAGGCCATGAGGCCCATCAGCCTCAGAGTCAATCTCACTGAAATCCAGGATAGGGCTGAAACATCGGAATCATAGCCTGAATATCCTTGAACTCGTCACTCTGGAGGACAGGCCCACTGTGCCCAGAATAGCTCAAGTGAAAAGGAAGCATCTGAGAAGGAGTCAGGTGTGACTTTGGCACATTGATAGTGAACCCCAGCAAGAGCAGAAGGTCCGCCGTAGTCTGGAGGTGGGCGATCACTGCCTGGGGCGAGCCCCCCTTCAACAGCCAGTCGTCAAAGTAGGGGAAGACTAGGACCCCTGCCCTCTGCAGATGGGCTGCAACCACCGCCATCACCTTTGTCAACACCGAGGGGCACTCGTGACGACGAAATGGAGCAGAGCAAACTGAAAGTGCTTTTTGCCACCATGAACTGGGGTAATGCCTGTGGTCCAGCAGGACCGGAATGTGCAAATAGGTGTCCTGCAGGTCTAATGCTACCATCCAGTCTCTACACTGGCGTAACAAAAATTGAAGGGGCCTCCCTGCATGGTACGAAGAGGGGCCCCCTCCAGGCTCAATCAGGAGCACTCTGGCCAGAGTGCAGTGCCGAGGGAGCCCCCTGGAGCTTGGGGCCCCCCCGCACCGAGGGGGCTGCGGGGGCCTGTGTTACACCCCTGAGTCTCTAGCATCTAGGGCACACAGGACCTCAGCCAACATGAGCATTTTAAATTTCTCCTTCTTCAGGAACAAATTGAGAGGGCACCGGTCTAGCATAGGGCAGAGGCCTCCTTCTTTTTTCAGCACCAGAAAGTATCTGGAATAGCAACCATTATCTACTTCTGATGTCGGCATCCTCTCAATGGCTCCTTTGGCCACTTTCTGACACAGCAGGGAGAGGCGGTCCTCCATCATCAAGTCTGAGCATGGTGGCATGGGCCGCGGGGTTTCTGTGAATGGGAGAATGCAACACCGCTGGACAATTTGGAGCACCCATTTGTTCAAGGTTATGGACTGCCATCAGTGCAGGTGGTGCTGGATCCTGGCACCAACCGGATGCCTGTGATGGCGAGAGGGTATATTAACGGGGTTTGGAGGCTGCGCCTGCTGCGGGTTGGCAAACTGGACAGATCTTTGGGCTTGAGTTCAAAGGGGCTTGTGAGAACCGCGCCAAGGCTACAAAAGGACTTGGGCGCATGTTGGCTGTGGTAGCGGGGCAGGAATGGAAGCAGTTGGTAGTCCCTACTGTAGCCACAGAAGGGGTGAAAGGCAGAGTGGGGCTTTTGGGGGCCATAGGGAGTCCCAGCGACCGAGCGGTGGCCCTGCTATCCTTAAGATGCTCAAGTGCCGAAGCTGCTTTATCAACATAAAGGCGAATGTCATCGAAGGACATTTTCAAAAGGGATGCCTGGACATCCCCCAAAAAGGCAGTAGACCTCAACCAAGCATAGAGATGGAGGGTCACTGACAAAGCAATTGCTCTGCCTAGTGAGTCAGTCTTATCCAGTCCGCAGGGTTGGAATCAGCTTCCACTTGAGCATTGTTCAGTGACCGCGGAGTCTATCTTCAGGAAAAAGCTTAAAACTTGGCTGTTTCCTCTGGCATAATTATTTCCCTCTGTACTCTTGGTCTTTTAGCGTTGGAACACTCTTAGGAGCAGCCCTGTATGCTCTATAAAAACTATTTATTCTTTCATGCATACCTCTCGCCTAGAAGGTTTGGAAATAAAAAGGTATGAAACTGATGTAGTTGGGCCGAGCAGGCGCTATGTCATTTCAGTGACGTCACCAGACGCCACTTCTGGCATCCAACTGAAGCCAGTGCCTCCAACCGGCGATGCAAAAGTTTTAAATTTCTAGATCCAGTCTGATCCCTGGGGTTGTTCTAGAGATGAGGAATCTCCAGGTAGAATTATCCACTGTGTTTGGGCTATAGCACTGTTCAAAAATCCCTATGGTAATTGCATAGGAAAATTAGGTTTTGGGTCCCCCTTTTTTCTCTGCCCCAGCTTGATGGATCACAAAAAAAAAAAAATGGCATAAGGGCGCAGGGCGAAACTATCATATGAAAGTGTCAACAGGGACCCACTGCAGTAATAAATGAAATATAAAAAAAATTCTATCATGAGATTCACAAATCCTATGCTGGATTCACAAAACCAAACTCTCTTCAGGTTTTCAGTACCCAGGCAGGTTCAGGATTCACAAATCCAGCATAAGATTTATGAAACTTGTTAAAAAAAAAAAATAGAAAAAAGTATTTAGGGGCAGATTTACAAGCCCCTTGCCCCTCTTTTACGCCGCCGTTGCGTCACTTTTGTGACGCAGCGGCGGCGCAAAACCAGCGCCATGCTATGGGGTATTTACAACGTGAAGCATCTAGGAGATGCGTCACGTTGTAAAGCTCTGCAACAGAAGTAGGCGTTCCTGCGCAGGGGGGTGCGTTCCGTCTACAAGATTTCACTCAGTCACTTTTGAGCCCATGCTGCGTCAAAACCCCTTGCCCCTCTTTTACGCCGCCGTTGCGTCACTTTTGTGACACAGCGGCGGCGCAAAACCAGCGCCATGCTGCGGGGTATTTACAACGTGAAGCATCTAGGAGATGCGTCACGTTGTAAATCTCTGCGCCAGAAGTAGGCGTTCCTGCGCAGGGGGGGGGGCGTTCCGTTGCAGGCACGCCTCCAAAAAGTGGCTGTGTGAAATCTACAAGCTTTTGAGCCCATGCTGCGTCAAAACCCTGAGCCTGCTTGAAGCAGGTGTAAGGATTGATGCAGCATTGTAAAGATAGGGCACCCCAGAGCCTTGCCGGAGCGGCGTCTCGCTTGCGAGGCAACTCCAGCAATGCGCTGCCTTTACGGCACTGATGCGTCGCGCATCTGTCCGTTTTTGCCCCATGGTGCGCCGCATTGTAAATGTGGCGCATCCATGGTGGCGGAGCCGTGACGCACAATAACTGGCGCATCCCTGCTAATATGTAGGGATGCGCCAGTTACTGTAAATCTGCCCCACAGTATACTGCTGCTCCACTTGGCCACTAGCCATATGAGGGCATTGGCCATACAGAGGGTTGTGAGCAGGCCCTCGTTGCAGTCGTCCAGTCCTTGCTCCCTACCACGACAGGGGATAGCTTCTAGGGGCGCAATAGGCCTTGTTGCCAACCCTGCTGGGGACACCCAAAGGCCTTGTGCAGTGGGTGCTGGCCACACACCACAAGGTAGATTCCGGGCCTTGCCGCCTGTGGCCAACATCCAATGTTCACGTGCAGAGGGTGTTGACCTCCTTCAGAGTGTTGCCCAAAGGACAAAGGCTGTGGGCAGTTGGGGTTTACCACCCATAGAGTGTTGGGCGCAGGGTACGGTAGTAGTCCCTGTAGCCAACGCCCACAGTACATGCTCAAACCATGCACAGGACGGGCTGGTTTCTGGTGGTTGGGTGAGGGTAGACTTGCATGTGATATAGGACCATAAACCCCAAGAAATAACTGGAAAAAAAACAAAAGTTAAATTGAAGTCACGATTATCTTTGTTTATAATAAGACATGTTTAAAATCAAACTTTGAAATTCATTTATTCATTTCATGAGTACAAATTAAAATTGAAAAACCACTGAAGTTTTCAAGTTCTGGTTAAAACCACAATCTATACCTTGCACAACAACCATGCAAACCATAACTCACACTTCCAATGCAATGCTTATGACGCCGCAGTACATAAACAAAAATATAGCAACAGCCTAAAGTAATTAAACAACAACCAATCCTCAAACTAACAAATTATACTACATTGATGGTAATCTGTCAAAGTAGTTATGGTAATGTGATATGTAACCTCATCTGTAAAATGATTTACAACATTTCTATTTGTACCTGTTTCATTACGGGTGGGATCATAGAGTGCGGTCCAGTGATGAGCAATGGACAGACCACTCATAAGTCCTTTCATCTAGTGAAAATCAGGCTGGGTGCCATTGTCCGTAATTATAGTCTGGGGTATGCCTTCACCAGCAAGCACATCCCTCGGTATTGCAAAACAATCTTTGTGTGATAGAGCTCACGCAACTTGCTGTAAACCATTCGGCAGTTTAGTCTATAGGACCAATGCAAATCTCTCCGCAGATGACAACAATTCAAATGGACCCATAAAGTCCCGGTCATATTATGTCCAAGACTCCACTAGGATCTCAGCAGGCGAAAGAGTGGGTGTTCTGACCCCTCTGCATTTATCTTTCTCATCAGAGAATGTAATTTCAACCCTAGACCACCAAATCTCTCACTGACGTTTGGGTTCATGAGAGTCCACCCAAGATGTCCCTCATGTGCCAAGTTTATGATCGGGCTTTCCAACCCACATAGAGGTTTAAGCCCCTCACCAACATACAGTTCTTCCCCAGTGACGCACAATTTGCATCGTACATTCAAAAAATCACTTAAGAGCCATGGTCAACAAAGCGAAGATAGGCCGGCCTTCACTCACATACTTCTTGACCTGGTGGCCAACTAGATGTAGGCCAGACTCCCTCCTCCTCATGTAAAAGAGATCCTGTCACCCACATGACCAATGGTTCTTCCTCGATCATCGCACATTTTCCCTTGAAAGACAATATAATCAGCTGCAGATATTCCACATGGAAGATGAGCTCCTCTAAAACATGAACACATGGATGAGAGGGCTGTGATCTGTCCTCACCACAAACTGAAAGGCCCAAAAAAAAAAATATTATTATGAACACGGAAGTGCCTCGCACTCAGTCAAAGAGGAACATTCCTCTACAGGAAATGTGTGGCAAATGCCTAAATCTTTCCCCGCCATCAACGCATTGAGATAATACTGCACCCATGCATTTTGTGCTGGCGGCATCTGTGGTTAAGGTGGTCTTCCTTGCGACATCACAGTGCCCCAATGTGGGTATTTTACCAATCTCATTCTTAACTCTGCAAAGTATTTTCACATTCTTTCAACAAAGAGAATTTAGCTCCTTTCTTGAGCAACAACCTATGAGTAGATGAAAACAGGCAAAATCACAGATGGATTTTGGATAATAGTCCATCATGCCTGAAAAAGACCTGATCCTTAATTTCAGTCTTAATTTGCTCTGTAGCAAACCTCCCGTAAGGGTACGTGTCGCTGCTAGCAGACACGTCAGACATGAAGACTTAGTGACGCATTCCATGATATGATGATGTGCACCTGTACAAAGCGTGAGAAAGCCACGCCACAAGCATGGCCTGATTCTAAGCACTCGCGATTCATGTCACTCCAAGTGGGCTCGAGTGCCTGGCTGGGAGGGCTGCAAGCAGGGTAAATATCATAAATTGTAACAGCAACTAAGGTGACAGTGCAAAATCACAAGATAGGTCAAATTACCTATGATTTTAAGTTTTGACCTCAGATCTTCAACTCTGAATCAGAAGAAGTCATTTAGAGGGGTTGGTAGATATTCTGCCCGTCCCTTCTCTGGCCCTTGTTGACAAATTGTTCCGATGAACCATTTTAGAACACATCATACACACAGAAATCTTTACGGGTTTATGAAAAATATCACAATTCCTCCAAGGTGATGACACTAGAAGTATCAGTCCTTATGATCTAGAAAAGAGGTCTTCAAACTTCTTTGCACTCAGCACCCTCTAAGCAAAATGTTTTGAAGTCAGAGCCCCCCCCCTTCCAAAAATGTATGGCTAAAGATTTTGGAAGTGGGAGAGGCATAGCTGATCATTTCAGAGCTGTATTTCTTTAGCTCACAATCCACACTTAATATAAGAGTTACAAAAGACCAAATGCATCCATCAAAAACAGAATTGACCAAAAACACTACTCCCCATAATTGGGGTGCTGTGACCCCCTTGCACTCCTGTGCCCCAGTGCAGCTGCAGCTGATGCACTAAAGATAGCTATGACCCTGAGAAGCAGGCTACCTCTTCTTCTTCTTTAACCCCTTTTACACCATGCCGGACCATCCATTTAATCTTGAGACAGGCTGCCGGACCATCAATGCTATCTTGAAACATGCAGCCGGACCATCAATTCAATCTTGAAACAGGCAGCCGGACCATCAATTCAATCTTGAAACAGGCAGTCGGACCATCAACTGAATATTGAAACAGGCTGTTGGACCATCAACTGAATATTGAAACAGGCTGTCGGACCATCAACTGAATATTGAAACAGGCTGTCGGACAATCAACTCAATCTTGAAGCAGGCTGCCGGACCATCAACTCAATCTTGAAACAGGCAGCCGGACCATCAATTCAATCTTGAAACAGGCAGTCGGACCATCAACTGAATATTGAAACAGGCTGTCGGACCATCAACTGAATATTGAAACAGGCTGCCGAGCCATCAATGCAATCTTGAAACAGGCTGCCAGGCCATCAATGCTATCTTGAAACAGGCAGCCGGATCACCAACTCAATCTTGAAACAGGCAGCCGGACCATCAATTCAATCTTGAAACAGGCAGCCGAACCATCAATTCAATCTTGAAACAGGCAGTCGGACCATCAACTGAATATTGAAACAGGCTGTCGGACCATCAACTGAATATTGAAACAGGCTGTCGGACCATCAACTCAATCTTGAAACAGGCTGCCGGACCATCAACTCAATCTTGAAACAGGCAGCCGGACCATCAATTCAATCTTGAAACAGGCAGTCGGACAATCAACTGAATATTGAAACAGGCTGTCGGACCATCAACTGAATATTGAAACAGGCTGCCAAACCATCAATGCAATCTTGAAACAGGCTGTCGGACCATCAATGCAATCTTGAAACCGGATAGCCGGACCATCAATTCAATCTTGAAACAGGCAGTCGGACCATCAACTGAATATTGAAACAGGCTGTCGGACCATCAACTGAATATTGAAACAGGCTGCCGGACCACCAATTCAAACTTGAAAACAGGCTGCCGGACCATCAATTCAATCTTGAAACAGGCTGCCGGACCATCAACTCAATCTTGAAAAAGGCAGTCAGTCCGTTTCTGAAGAAAAACATGACCTCTGGTAGTTGCCCCTCTCTGCACTCCAACAATCCAGCCATCACATGAAATGTTCACCCCATGAAAATCCACAGATAAGAAGAAAGCCACAATAGACGCACACACAAACACAGATATATGTGTGTATGTATATACATAGTGGCGTTTCAAGGGTGGGGGCGGGGGCAGACCGCCCCAGACGACTAGATTTGGGGCGGTGGCCTACCCCCACCCCTTAGCTCGTAGCCTCGTACCTGCAGCCGTTGCGGGGCGACCGACGCACAGGATTCCACCCCCCACTCTTACGTGCAGGCCTAGCTACGCCACTGTATACACACGCTCATGTCATGCGATGGAAATAAAAATAAATGTGTAAATATATATATATATCTCCTGCAAACCGGTTTTCTTTCACAGACGTGCTGTATTTTGAAGCACTAATTGGATGCTTCATCTTAATGCATCACCCTGACAAAGTCTGCTTGGTCCCAATTGTTACCATATAGCGAACCAATTTATAACAGAATACATTAGGCAGATAATTTCACGTAAGTGCTAAAAGCTGGCTATGGTGTCTCTCAGCTTGTACGTGAGTTAACGTCACACATAAACACTCAACAGAACACATTAGACAGAACACTCCATATACACTCAATGCAGGCATTCATGTCTACAGCTGGTTATCACATCCGCCTGATAGCACATCCAACAAGACGTGTCAAGGTCAGTGCCTAATTTTTAAAATGTTAAGTGCCAGGGCTCTGACCAGGAGGCCACTGCATCTTGCACCACCCATCACCCTTGTCATCGCTGCCAAAACAACTACTAATCATCTCTCTCGCATGTAAATGCAGCAGTTCAGATTATTCCAGGTCCCTATAGCTAAAGGAATGGCTGGGGAGGCAGGTATTAGCAGTTTTAATGTATATTGTAGTCTTAAACTACCATTGTTCTGCTCATCATTAAATTAGATGAGCAGCGCCACCATGTGGAGAACTGTTCCAAGTATGGTGTTGACAATTATGTGCCGGTGCCGGGCACCGGAAAGCACCGGCTCAAATTAAGCACTGGTCAAGGTCCATCTGCAGAGAAGAGTACCTTCTTCAGAAACAAGGGCTATTTGCAGAAAGAAGCACTTTCTGGAGCTAAAAAGAGTACAGGGTAGGACTGGGACAGGAAACAAGCTTGGCCACCAAATTAAAGTGGCCCCCTTTAGCGAATTAGATAGCCAAAAAAGTGGCCACATTTGTAACTGGAGCAGTTTTGAACTTGTAAAGACACGCTATATAAGTGTTTTGCGGGGCATGCATGGATTTGAGGTTGCTGCATGCAATATTCATTTTAATATCAGGGAAATCAAGAACAAAAACTAGCCCAGCGGACCATAAAACAGGCCAACAAACAGGCAGGAAACACAACCAACATATTGACCTGACTGACCGGCTGATTGGGCACTGCTGGATTGCCCTATAGGTCAGTCCTACCCTGATGCAGTACCTTATACAGAACAGAGTACTTTCTGCAAGAAGCAGCCCCTTTGGTAGAAAAGGGTACCTTTTTCATGCAAGCATAAATGGCTTCTACAGAAAAGAATTATCTGTAAATGAATATTAATTCCCAATTTTGACTGATTAACCAATTTCTGTGGCTTGAGAGGCCTCTATAGGATAGCTAACCCTTATTTGGAATTTGGGAGATGGGAAATAGAGCTAGGGCGATAGTTTTTATCTTGAATGCTCTTTGCTGATCCCTCATCCAGGCACTCCAGTTTATCCATCCTGGCACTGCGTGCACTCATTCACTCCCACATTCAAACTTTCAAATGCCCCCCTACTGTGCTGCCCACGCCACTTACGCACTGCACTGTGCTTACTCTCTTCCCTTGTAGCCCTAGATGTTAAAATCCCAGAGCATAGTGTTCAGGGGCCTGTACCCTATCCTCTTCCATGCATCCCAACTACAAGTCAGGGTCCTCCTAGGACAAAGAGCATAAGGGTTTCACTGGAGCATCCATCTGGTCAACCCAGGGTGAGGGCCTACACGCTAGTAGTCTAGTATAGGCCTCCTTAAGCTCTGTGAGTGCCAGGGCAAGACTCTCAGCAGCCTGGGGGGCGGGGGGGGGCCTCCTCTTCAAATCCTGACCCCTCTATCCAGCAAGAAACCAGAGCAATGATGTAAGGGAGAGGGGTGTAACTATCAGCCCAAGCTCAAGCCAGTTTCCTTTTCAGCCTCTGGGTCGACAGGTAAATGTATTAATCCTTCTCCCACACCGCATCAAAGACCTGGAAGAGCCTCCCCACGCACTTCCAGACCGTCATCACACTTCCGGAATACCGAATGGCCCTCAAGACCTGGCTGTTCAAATAAGCCTCCGGAGCCTGCAAGCGCCTAGACACCCTATTGGGTGATTAGCTGCGCTTTATAAATCTTGATTGCTTGAATCAGAGAGAACCAGCTGGCTTTTGTGTGAGTTATGACACTAGTAGGGGCGGGAGGTGTTTGCTTCCTACTCTTGTGGGATCCTCCTGGGCCAAGTATCTCATGAAAGGTACCTTAGATGTTTAATCCTGAGATGCCACGTTTCTGTCAACAGTCACACCCTCACTGAGGCAATCCTGCGCACCCTGATAAAAAATGTCCTGCTCTTACTCTCTTTTTTATTCTACCGCCCAACCTACACCTACCTTATGTTTTTTACACTACCCTCCTAGTCCAGCCAACCAGTGCCTAGAATCTAGAGTACAGTCTGCTATCAGTATGCTACAAGCAGCGTCCAAATGGAATGCACACCAAACACCCACAGGCATCAGTGAACTGTAGAAAGACCTAATCGCACTTAGCCAACACACTTCCAATCTGCCATAAACAAATACCCAAAAGCCCATCCTGCCAACAACAGTCACTACCCCAACTTCCCTGTTACACTTCCAATGTGCCAGACACAAACACCCAAAAGCCCATCAAGCCAACGGTAGTCACTACCCCAGCTTCCCTATTACACTTCTAATGTGCCAGAAACAAAGACCCAAAACCCCATCCAGCCAACAACAGTCACTACCTCAACTTCCCTATTACACTTGCAATCTGAAAGAAACAAACACCCAAAAGCCAATCCAGCCAACAACAGTCACTACCCCAACTTCCTTATTACACTTCCAATGTGCCATAAACAAATACCCAAAAGCCCATCCTGCCAACAACAGTCACTACCCCAACTTCCCTATTACACTTCCAATGTGCCAGATACAAACACCCAAAAGCCCATCAAGCCAACGGTAGTCACTACCCCAGCTTCCCTATTACACTTCCAATGTGCCAGAAACAAACACCCAAAAGCCGATCCAGCCAACAACAGTCACTACCTCAACTTCCCTATTACACTTGCAATCTGAAAGAAACAAACACCCAATAGCCAATCCAGCCAACAACAGTCACTACCCCAACTTCCTTATTACACTTCCAATGTGCCAGACACAAACACCCAAAAGCCCATCCAGCCGACAACCTTCACTGCCAACTTCCCCATTACACTTACAATTTGCCAGAAACAAACACCCAAAAGCCCATCCAGCCAACAACAGTCACTACCACAACTTCTCTATTACACTTACAATGCTCCAGAAACAAACACCCAAAAGCCCATCCAGCCAACAGCAGCCACTACCCCAACGTCCCCATTATACTTCCAATGTACCAGAAACAAACACCCAAAAGCCCAACCAGCCAACAGTAGTCACTACCCCAACTTCCTCCTTATACATCCAGCCAACAACAGTAACTACCAACTTCCCTATTACACTTCCAATGTGCCAGAAACAAACACCCAAAAGCTTATATAACCAACAACAGTCACTACCCCAACTTCCCTATTACACTTCCAATGTGCCAGAAACAAACACCCAAAAGCCAATCCAGCCAACAGTAGTCACTACCCCAACTTCCCGATTATACTTCAAATGTGCCAGAAACAAACACCCAAAAGCCTATATAACCAACAACAGACACTACCCCAACTTCCCTATAACACTTCCAATGTGCCAGAAACAAACACCCAAAAGCCCATCCATCCAACAGTAGTCACTAACCCAACTTCCCTATTACACTTCCAATGTGCCAGAAACAAACACCCAAAAGCCCATCCAGCCAACAGAAGTCACTACCCCAACTTCCTCCTTACACTTCCAATGTGCCATAAACAAACACCCAAAAGCCCATCTAGTCAACAACAGTAACTACCAACTTCCCCATTACACTTCCAATGTTTCATAAACAAACACCCAAAAGCCCATCCAGCCAACAACAGTAACTACCAACTTCCCTATTACACATCCAATGTGCCAGAAACAAACACCCAAAAGCCAATCCAGTCAACAGTAGTTACGACCCCAACTTCCTGATTACACTTACAATGTGCCAGAAACAAACACCCAAACGCCCATCCAGCCAACAACAGCCCTAATTTCCCCATTACACTTCCAATGCGCCAAAAACAAACACCCAAAATCCCTTCTAGCCAACAACAGTCACTACCCCAACTTCCCCATTACACTTCCAATTTGTCAGAAACAAACACCCAAAAGCCCATCCAGCCAACAACAGTCACTACCCCAACTTCCCCATTACACTTCCAATGCGCCAGAAACAAACACCCAAAAGCCCTTCCAGCCAACAACAGTCACTACCCCAACTTGCGCATTACACTTACAAGGTGCCTTTATGAAACAAAACACACCAGCCAGACCACCTGACACCCTGATGCACATGGCACCACAGCCATACAGCTGACAAAGCGCTGCCAACTCAGCTGCAATCCCCCCGCCACACAAATATATGGCTTAGTGTAAACATACTACACCCACAGGCACACACCACCACTTTCTATTTACAGGTGATGTCTAGAAAACCTCTTCCAGGCTCAATAAAGACAACCAATTAATGAACATGAAACATGACTAAACTACCCTCAACTTCTATAGCTCAACTACCCACCCCTAACTAAACCCAGCCAACCAGCAAACACAACCAATGGATGGACATTCCAGGAACGCATGAAAAGGGCTCCCACATTAAGATAGTGCTACAATGCAAACTGCTGGTGAAAGAAAAAAAACAGAATCTGTGCAAACCCTTTTCCTCATGGGAACTTAGGTATGTCTGCAATCAGCAAAACACAGGATTCATGTGGTTCATTCAAAGAACAAGGCACCAAGTGTTTGGCCATCGAGTAAATAAATCCACGGGAACAATCAGAAGAAAGGTGGTCACCAAAATCAACCGACAGTTCCCACCAAAATGACGCACTATGCCAGTGTTTTAGCGCATATAGGGGCAGATTTACAAGCCCCTTGTGATACTTTTGCGCTGCCGTTGCATCACTTTTGTGACGCAGCGGCGGCGTAAACAATGCATCCGATTTACAACGTGATGCATCTAGAGAGATGCATCATATTGTAAAGCCCTGCGTCACGTTATACCTGTGTCAGGTATAATGTATGCAGGGTGGGTGTTCCCACGCAGGAAAGCGTCGTAGAAGTGACGCAGTGAAATCTACAAGATTTCACTGTGCCATTTCTAGGACGCCACTGCGTCAAAACCCTACGCCTGCATGGAGCAGGCATAAAAAGTGACAAAGTGTATTGGGAATAGGCCACCCCAGTCCTTCCTGGAGTTGTGTCGTGCTTGCGACACGACTCCAGCAATGCGTGACTTTTAGGCCAACAGATGCATTTGAATTTCTGACGCATCTGTCAATCCTTGTGCCATGGTGTGCCGTATTGTAAATACGGCGCAACCATGGTTGCACAAGAGCATTGCAGGCTGGCACAGGGAAACTGACACTACCCTACAGATGTGTCAGTTTCTTGTAAATCTGCCCCATAGTAATTTGTACAAACTTCACGGCACACAAGGTAAGTACACAGCATATTTTATAGGGCTGACGGCACAGTGAGATAACAAAGGGGCTTATTTACAAGCCCCTTGCACCGCAGTTGTGTCACTTTTTTGCATGGGGAAAAAGTGAGGCACTGGCAGCGCAAGGGGCTTGTAAATAAGACCCAACGTGCATACAGCGCTACACCAATAATGTACTGCGGAGTAGTCTTAGATAAATCAATATATTCCACTGGCAGGCTCTGACAAAGGGTTTCTTGGTTGCGCTCCTGCACCTACTGTTGATGCTTCGGTCCATCTGAACCGAAAGCCTGGGGTCGCACAAGGACAAGAAAGCCATCTGTCGGTCCATATCCTGTGATGATAAGTAATTAAACTCATTTTAGGCGCCACCCATCACTCTGTGGGTTTGTGGGCAGTGTAGAGAGCCACCCGGGCTCTTTATTACAGTGTTGCAGTTTCCACGCATCCATACACCCCTAGGGGCAGACTCGACCCGAGGGGATAAATAAACAGCCGGAGACCGCTCGAGGTCTTCCGGCCACAAGAGTGAAAGTGGTGTCATCATGTATTGAATTAGTGCGCTGCTGCGGCCTAATTACACCTAGGCCCCGCTGCGCTACACTGGCGACGAGGCCGGTTGCACCCCACACGTGCCTGCCCACCTGCCCGGTTACCTGCAGTCAGCTTGTGAAGCCCACCCGCTCTGCCCTGCACCAGCCGACGTCTACTGCTGCCGGCTGTCCCTGGAGGCTCCGCGGCGTCTGGAGCTGCACCGCTGTCCTCGCTGCCTCCGCCGCTCAGCCTGCACCCGCCCACGCGTCTACCTGCTCTGCGGGAGCGCGTTCAGCTGGCAGCGCTTAATGCGGCCTGCGGTCACCTGGGGTAAGTGCCCGCCGCACGATCGCTGAATCACCGTGCGCCTCTCTGCGGCCGGGCCGCCCCATCTGCTCCTTACTCGCTGCAGCCCTCGGGAGCACGTCTTCTCTCGCCCCCTGCCTCGTGGGTGCTGCGCTGGACACGCAATTGGAACGCTTGGCTCCCCCACCTGCTCTCTTCCTGTGAGGCCCCCAATGCTGGGCTGCTTGCCTACTGCCTGACCTTAATTTGAACAACGCTCTGGGTCGTCTTCCCACCACATAGGAAGGTCAAAAGGCACAACCCTGCTACTGGCCCACACCAAGGGCGAATCGCCTACTGCGCGTCAGTGACATCGTGGAACACTCTGAAGCACGCAGCCACGTGGTGACATGCACGCCCAGGCGTGGATCTCCAGCTCCCAAGCCACACCCTCGCACCTGCGCATCAACGTATAGTCGCGATGAGCAACCCTCCGGTGGCTGGCACTGCCGCCCGGCAAGATGGGGAAACAATCCAGTTGGGGGTACCAATGCAACTCCCCCAGGACACAGCCACACAGTGATCCCACCTCTACCCCCTTTCAGTGAAACCTCAGACCCTGCCACAGCTGCACCAAGATGGAAAGCGTGGGTTGGACGGCTCAACCACTTCTTCAAAGGGACAAGGGAAACAGACGGCACCGTGGAACGGTCGCTTCTCATCTACTACGGAGGCGCGGAGATATATGACCTCTTCGAGTCGCTCCCCAACACAGGAAATGATGATGACTATGATGCGGAGGTCGCCGCGCTCAACAGGCACTTTGACCCCCAACTTTGTCGACATGTTCTATGCACGGCTACACCAGCTGGCCACCACGTGCACATTCACAGACCACCGGGAGGAGATACAGGACCAAATAATCCAGGGATGCCGCTCTAAACTCCTGCAGAAACTGATCCTTCGTCAGCCAGGGATCTCGCTGGATGAGATACTGGTCCTGGCCCGCTCCCATGAACTATCGGACATCCGAGCGGAGGAAATGGAAGTCGCCCTTCGCACGCCCGTTTCTGTGTCGCTTGCGCCCAGGCACCCGCCAATCAAAGAGGAGAGGGTTGAAGCAATCCAAAGATGCCCCACCGCGACTCAACAAGCGCCCAGGCCATCACCAGGAGGGCCGTGCGGATACTGTGGAGAAGATCACCCCGTGATGGCTGTCTGTGGGGCAAAAGGGAAGACGTGTTCCCGCTGTGGGAGGCTGAACCATTACGCCAAAGTGTGCCGCGGCGGATGGTTCAGACAAACCTCATCGAAGCATGCCACAAAAGATTTGCCATCTCTCTCTCGACGATTTGCCAGCAACCGTGGAGGACCAGCCACAGGAACGACACCCGGTGTATGAAGATGATGACGAGGAAGTGTTTGTGGTGTCATACGTCTGTAGAACCGACTGTCGCCGAAGGCCACCTCCCATGTGCTCCGTCTCAGTTGAAGGCAGAGATGTACAAGCCCTCATAGACACCGGCGCGTCAGTCAATGTGATGGACTCAGAACAATATGATCGCCTGTCACCTCGACCCCCGCTTGCGCCCTCCAAGGCTCGAATCTATACGTATGGAAGAACTGATCCTCTTCCTCTCCGAAAAGGCCTTCAGGCCAAAGTCACGAGCGGAAGCTATGCCACTGAGACCAGGTTCCACATCAAGAGGGACGAAAAGGGACACTGCTCAGCTGCCACACGGCTGAGGACTTGGGACTCGTCTTCTTTGCCAGCCAGGTCCACGACTCCCACGCTGAAGCGATGTTGAAGGAATTCCCGGCTCTCTTCAAAGGACTGGGGAAGCTCAAGGGCAAGAAATCAAACTTCACTTTGACTCCTCTGTAAGACCTGTGGCTCTCAGGCAACGGAGGGTGCCATTCAATCTTCGCCCGCAAGTGGAGGAAGAGCTGAAAAAGCTCGAAGACCTCGATGTGATTGAAAAGGTCTCTGGCCCAACCCCATGGGTGTCCCCGCTGGTCGTGGCTCCCAAACCCAAGCAGCCTGGCGCCATCCGGCTCTGCGTCGACATGAGGCTGCCAAATATGGCCGTGAAGAGAGAACGCCACATCACTCCCACAATGGATGGCATAGTGGCAGACCTAAATGGAGCCAAGTGGTTCTCTAAGCTAGACTTGAATGCTGGCTATCATCAGCTGGAACTGGAGCCCGAGAGCAGGTATATCACCACCTTCTCAACGCACGTTGGTCTCCGAAGGTATAAGAGGCTCAGCTTCGGGTATCATCTGCAGCCGAAGTCTTCCAGAATGCCATCAGGGAAGCACTGTCCGGGCTGCAAGGTGTGATCAACCATAGAGATTATATACTAGTGTTCTCAAACACAATAGAGGACCACCACAATCATCTCCGAGCCACTCTGAAGAGACCAGCAGACTGCGGTTTAGTGTTCGTTCTATCAAGAAACGGTTGACTTCTTTGGGTATACCTTCACCCGGGAGGGGCTCCTTGTGGACCCCAAGTAGGCCGCAGCCATCCGCGCAGCCAGCACACCGAAGAACCCCACCGAAGTGAGGAGTTTTCATGGCATGGCCACCTACTGCGGGCGTTTCATTCCGAACCTTGCTGCCATGTCGGAACCGCTCCGGACCCTCACACATCATTATCACAAATGGGAGTGGACCGGGGCTGCCAACAAGGCATTCAATGACATCAAAGAGGGATTATTGGACAAGATGGTGATGGCCTATTTCCATCCAAGGCGGCGCACAGAACCGGTCGTCGACGCCAGCCCAGTGGGTCTGGGAGCAGTCCTCCTTCAGGAACACGGGCCTGAGATCTGGAGACTGGTTGCCTACGCGATTAAATTCCTCACAGATACGGAGGCCAGATACGCTCAAATCAAGAGGGAGGCGTTGGCCATCAAGAGGGCGTGCCAACATTTCCACTTGTATCTGTGCGGCAGGAGTTCAACGTTGTGACTGACCACAAGCCCCTACTCCCGCTTTTTGCAGGCTCATCCTGGCTGGCACCCCCGAGAATCGAACGATAGGCAGTGCAGCTGCAGTCATACAACTTCAAGGTCATCTACCGTCCCGGTGCCCACAACCCGGCTGATTATCTATCCCGGCACCCCGAATCGACGTCGCCCTCAGATCCATCAGCGGAGGTGTTCAACACTGAGGTGTTCGTGAACATGGTGTCGCAAGTGGCGTGTCCCACAGCCATGACGCTTTAGGAAATTGCCTGGGCCACCCAGGAAGACCACACACTCTCCCGAGTGAGAGAGGCGCTTGAGAACAATGGATGGGCACACTTCGTGGATGGAGCCCGCGTCCTCTGGCCCGAAGTCAGTCACGCCAGACAACAGCTCTGGCAAGTCCGCCATGAACTCAGTGTGGGGGGAACAAGGAGTTGTTTCAAGAGGGCACCTGATAGTAGTCCAAGAGAAGTTGCGGAAACGGGTCCTCACACTGGCAAAACGTTGGCCACCAAGGGATGGCGAAGACAAAGGCCAGGCTGCGAAGCAAGGTCTGGTTCCCCGCGATGGACTCCATGGTGGAGGAAATGGTGAGGCAGTGCCATGCCTGTACAATCACCGGAGGAGATCCCGCAACTGCACCTGTAATGACTGAAGAACCGAGCAAGACCCCCTGGACACACATCAGCCTAGATTTTGGGAGTTTCCCAGATGGACGTCACATGCTGGTCATGGTTGACTCATTCTCAAAATTCCCCATTGTCGAAGTAGTAACGTCAACAGCATTTCCCCAGGTGAAGAGGGTCCTGGACCTGATTTTCGCAATGATGTGGCTGCCTGAAGAGGTAAAATCCGACAAAAGACCTCCATTCCAGGGCCGAGAATTCCAGGAATACCTTGAGAACAAGGCAGTTCGGCACCGGAACATCACCCCGTTATGGCCACAAGCAAACGGGGAAGTGGAACGTCTGATGCGGATACTCAACCGAGCGCTGTGCATCGCTGTGGATGAAGGAGAAGACGCCGAGACAGCTCTCAACCAGTTCCTTGGCGTGTATCGACAGACCCCTCACAGCACAACCAAGTGTTCTCCGGCTCATCTACTGTTCAAGCGGGCCCCACGAGACAGTATCCCGTCGGATATGACGTGGGTGCCTGCGGAGTGGGACGATGAGGCGATTCAAGCAAGGAGGGAGATGACAAACCGGAAAGCAGGCGAAGCACGCAGGGCGCAAGAACCTCAGCTAAAGGTGGGAGACCGGGTAGTGATCAAAGACCGACACCCCGGTTGGAAGTTTCGGACGCCCTACGAGCCAGAAGTGGGGCCGGGGTGGGCATTCAAGGGACCATGGTCACTGCCCAAAAAGGACAGCACTTCGTAACAAGGAATGTGTCCAGCTTCAAAAGGGCGGCCGAGAGGGAGCCGGGCCAAGAAGTATCCTACTATCAAGATACACTTCCGAGCTCTTTCCTCCCTGTCTCCCCAAGCATGGGGAGTCCGTTGCTGGAGTCACCCCAGCGAGCCAGCCAGGATGGTGCGGATGCTGCCAGGTCGACCCATCAAGACACCCCAACTGAGTCATCTGAAAGCACTTCGTTCAATCCACTGGTAGGTTCCAGCTCACGGAGCCAAAAATATGGTCTCCGGCTGAATCCTGTGCCCAGCCAGAAACTAATAGACATTGTATATACGGCCCCATAAACTGGGAGGACTTGGTGGTCCAGAACTGAAAGAAAGGAGGGATGTAAAGAGCCACTCGGGCTCTCTATTACAGTGTTACAGTTTCCACGCATCCATACACCCCTCGGGGCGGGCTCGACCCGAGGGGATAAATAAACGTCCGGAGACCGATCGAGGTCTTCCGGCCACAAGAGTGAAAGTGGTGTCATCGTGTATTGAATCAGTGCGCTGTTGCGGCCTAATTACACCTAGGCCCCGCCGCGCTACAGGCAGGAGTGCAGGAGTCTGGAGACCCCCCAGAGGCGCCTGGGGGTGTAAACTGCAAGCCGAGGCAGGCGCTCTACCTGTGCACTTCAGAGGGGGGAGGTGGAGGGGTGGGGAAAAACCACTACAGGGCGTCCGCAGCCGCATTTCACTTGTGCACCAGCGGGCCACCGTCACAAAGTAGAAACCACCAGCACTGGCACAGTAAGTTGTGCACTTCCATGGAGCTCGGCAGAGGTAAGACGGCGGGGAACAGGCACTTACAATAAAGCTGGCACGGTAATAGGGAGAAGCACAGACACTTCCACAGAGACCGGCAGAGGTATGAGGGAGAAGCACAGGCACTTCCATGGAGACCGGCACAGTAACAGGGAGAAGCACAGGCACTTCCATGGAGACCGGCACAGTAAGAGAGAGAAGCACTGGCACTTCCATGGAGACCGGCAGAGGTAAGAGGGAGAAGCACAGGCACTTCCATAGAGACCAGGACAGTAACAGGGACAAGCACTGGCACTTCCATA
The DNA here is from genome assembly GCF_964204655.1 of Triturus cristatus. Classification (NCBI taxonomy): domain Eukaryota; kingdom Metazoa; phylum Chordata; class Amphibia; order Caudata; family Salamandridae; genus Triturus; species Triturus cristatus. Next base: position 114,764,355 of record NC_140595.1, read on the forward strand.
GAGACCGGCAGAGGTAAGAGGGAGAAGCACAGGCACTTCCATAGAGACCAGGACAGTAACAGGGACAAGCAATGGCACTTCCAGGGAGAACGGCAGAGCTAAGAGGGAGAAGCACAGGCACTGCCATAGAGACAGGCACAGTAACAGGGAGAAGCTCTGACACTTCCATGCAGACGGCACAGTAACAGGGAGAAGCACAGGCACTTCCACAGAGACCGGCAGAGGTAAGAGGAGAAGCACAGGCACTTCCATAGAGACAGGCACAGTAACAGGGAGAAGCACAGGCACTTCCACAGAGACCGGCAGAGGTAAGAGGAGAAGCACAGGCACTTCCATGGAGACCGGCACAGTAAGAAGGAGAAGCACAGGTACTTCCATAGAGACCGGCACAGTAAGAGGGAGAAACACAGGCACTTCCATAGAGACCCTTACAGTAAACAGGGAAAAGCACAGGCACTTCCATAGAGACCGGTACAGCAAGAAGGAGAAGCACAGGCACTTCGATGGAGACAGGCACAGTAAGAGAGAGAAGCAAAGACACTTCCATGGAGACCGGCACAGTAAGAGAGAGAAGCACAGGCACTGAGACTGACACAGTAAGAGGGAGAAGCACAAGCACTTCCATGGAGACCACACAGTGAACAGGGAGAAGTACAGGCACTTCCATAGAGACCGGCACAGTAAAAAGGGTGTACGACTGGTACTTCCATAGAGACAGGCACTGGCACAATAAAGAGGGTGAAGGACAGGCACTGGCACAATAAAGAGGGTGAAGGATAGGCACTGGCACAATAAAGAGGGTGAAGGACAGGCACTGGCACAGTAGGTCCATACAGGCCGGAACAGTAAAGCGGAGTAGGACAGGCACGTCCAGGCAGATCTTACAAGCACAGTAAAGAGGGGGAGCTCCCAGGGTTTTGTTTCCCAATTCCTGGCACCAAAGATCCTCTTTTCCCTCGATCAAGAGCCAAAAATAACTAATAAAACAAAAGATTTCTTTCACCTCCTCGGCACTTAGGAGAAAATCAGTGAAATGGTAACAAAAACTCGCCAACAACAAAGGCACTTTGTACAGAGGATGTAAGGGGGGTTTGGAAACACAAGTGTGGGGGCAGCACGTGAAGTGGGGTGGGGGTGGCCGCAGAATACAGAGTACAGGGGAGGAGAGGCCAGGAGATCAGAGTAGAGACCAGAGAAAGAGAGGAGGGTACAGAGAAAGAAGAGAGATCGGGTAACATCATGGGGAAGAGACAGGAGGAGGGGCTAAAGGGGAGAAAACAGAAAACTAGTAACAGCAGCCCCTAGAAAAAAGAGAAGAGAGTACTTATGGGAGAAAAGCAACGGGTGCCAGCAGACAGTGGAGACAAGAGAAGAGAGTAAGAGAGAAGAGAAGAGAGTGCAGGGAAGAGGAGAGTGAACGGGCACCAACAGACAGTAGAGACAAGAGGAGGGAATAAAAGAGAAGAGAGTGCAGGGAAGAGGAGAGTGAATGGGCACCAGCAGACAGTAGAGACAAGAGGAGGGAATAAGAGAGAAGAGAAGAGAGTGCAGGGAAGAGGAGAGTGAACGGGCACCAGCAGACAGTAGAGACAAGATAAGAGAGTAAGAGACAAGAGAAGAGAGTGCAGGGAAGAGGAGAGTGAACGGGTACTAGCAGACAGTGGAGACAAGAGGGGGGAATACGAGAGGAGAGTTCAGGGAAAAGGAGAGTGAACGGGTACCAGCAGACAGTAGAAACAATATAAGAGAGTAAGAGACAAGAGGAGAGAGTACAGGGAAGAGGAGAGTGAACGGGTACCAGCAGACAGTGGAGACAAGAGGAGGGCATAAGAGAGAAGAGAAGAGAGTGCAGGGAAGAGGAGAGTGAACGGGTACCAGCAGACAGTAGAGACAAGATAAGAGAGTAAGAGACAAGAGAAGAGAGTACAGGGAAGAGGAGAGTGAACGGGTACCAGCAGACAGTGGAGACAAGAGGAGGGAATAAGAGAGAAGAGAAGAGAGTGCAGGGAAGAGGAGAGTGAACGGGCACTAGTAGACAGTAGAGACAAGAGGAGAGAGTGGAAGAGAAGAGAAGAGAAGAGAAGAGAAGAGAAGAGAAGAGAAGAGAAGAGAAGAGAAGAGAAGAGAAGAGAAGAGAAGAGAAGAGAAGAGAAGAGAAGAGAAGAGAAGAGAGTGCACGGAAGAGGAGAGTGAACGGGTACCAGCAGACAGTGGAGACAAGAGGAGAGAGTGAGAGAGAAGATAGTGCAGGGAAGAGGAGAGTGAACGGGTACCAGCAGACAGTGGAGACAAGAGGAGAGAGTGAGAGAGAAGATAGTGCAGGGAAGAGGAGAGTGAACGGGTACCAGCAGACAGTAGAGACAAGAGAAGAGAGTAAGGGACAAGAGGAGAGAGAGTGAAAGAGAAGAGAAGAGAGTGCACGGAAGAGGAGAGTGAACGGGTACCAGCAGACAGTAGAGTCAAGAGGAGAGAGTGACAGAGAAGAGAGTGCAGGGAAGAGGAGAGTGAACGGATACCAGCAGACAGTAGAGACAAGAGAAGAGAGTAAGAGACAAGAGAAGAGAGTGCAGGGAAGAGGAGAGTGAACGGGTACTAGCAGACAGTGGAGACAAGAGGGATGAATACGAGAGGAGAGTTCAGGGAAAAGGAGAGTGAACGGGTACCAGCAGACAGTAGAAACAATATAAGAGAGTAAGAGACAAGAGGAGAGAGTACAGGGAAGAGGAGAGTGAACGGGTACCAGCAGACAGTGGAGACAAGAGGAGGGCATAAGAGAGAAGAGAAGAGAGTGCAGGGAAGAGGAGAGTGAACGGGTACCAGCAGACAGTAGAGACAAGATAAGAGAGTAAGAGACAAGAGAAGAGAGTACAGGGAAGAGGAGAGTGAACGGGTACCAGCAGACAGTGGAGACAAGAGGAGGGAATAAGAGAGAAGAGAAGAGAGTGCAGGGAAGAGGAGAGTGAACGGGCACCAGTAGACAGTAGAGACAAGAGGAGAGAGTGGAAGAGAAGAGAAGAGAAGAGAAGAGAAGAGAAGAGAAGAGAAGAGAAGAGAAGAGAAGAGAAGAGAAGAGAAGAGAAGAGAAGAGAAGAGAAGAGAAGAGAAGAGAAGAGAAGAGAAGAGAAGAGAAGAGAGTGCACGGAAGAGGAGAGTGAACGGGTACCAGCAGACAGTGGAGACAAGAGGAGAGAGTGAGAGAGAAGATAGTGCAGGGAAGAGGAGAGTGAACGGGTACCAGCAGACAGTAGAGACAAGAGAAGAGAGTAAGGGACAAGAGGAGAGAGTGAGAGAGAAGAGAAGAGAGTGCACGGAAGAGGAGAGTGAACGGGTACCAGCAGACAGTAGAGTCAAGAGGAGAGAGTGACAGAGAAGAGAGTGCAGGGAAGAGGAGAGTGAACGGATACCAGCAGACAGTAGAGACAAGAGAAGAGAGTAAGAGACAAGAGGAGAGAGTGAGAGAGAAGAGAAGAGAGTGCACGGAAGAGGAGAGTGAACGGGTACCAGCAGACAGTAGAGACAAGAGAAGAGAGTAAGAGACAAGAGGAGAGAGTGAGAGAGAAGAGAAGAGAGTGGAGGGAAGAGAAGAGTGAATGTGTACCAGCAGACAGTAGAGACAAGAGAAGAGAGTAAGAGACAAGAGGAGAGAGTGAGTGAGAAGAGAAGAGAGTGCAGGGAAGAGGAGAGTGAACGGGTACGGGTACCAGCAGACAGTAGAGACAAGAGAAGAGAGTAAGAGACAAGAGAAGAGAGTGCAGGGAAGAGGAGAGTGAACGGGTACCAACAGACAGTAGAGACAAGAGGAGGGAATAAGAGAGAAGAGAAGAGACTGCAGGGAAGAGGAGAGTGAACGGGTACCAGCAGACAGTAGAGACAAGAGAAGAGAGTAAGAGACAAGAGGAGAGAGTGAGAGAGAAGAGAAGAGAGTGGAGGGAAGAGAAGAGTGAATGTGTACCAGTAGACAGTAGAGACAAGAGAAGAGAGTAAGAGACAAGAGAAGAGAGTGAGAGAGAAGATAAGAGAGTGCAGGGAAGAGGAGAGTGAACGGGTACCAGCAGACAGTAGAGACAAAAGAAGAGAGTAAGAGACAAGAGAAGCGAGTGCAGGGAAGAGTAGAGTGAACGGGAACCAGCAGACAGTAGAGACAAGAGGAGGGAATAAGAGAGAAGAGAAGAGAGTGCAGGGAAGAGGAGAGTGAACGGGCACTAGTGGACAGTAGAGACAAGAGGAGAGAGTGGAGAGAAGAGAAGAGAAGAGAAGAGAAGAGAAGAGAAGAGAAGAGAAGAGAAGAGAAGAGAAGAGAAGAGAAGAGAAGAGAAGAGAAGAGAAGAGAAGAGAAGAGAAGAGAAGAGAAGAGAAGAGAAGAGAGTGCACGGAAGAGGAGAGTGAACGGGTACCAGCAGACAGTGGAGACAAGAGGAGAGAGTGAGAGAGAAGAGAGTGCAGGGAAGAGGAGAGTGAACGGGTACCAGCAGACAGTAGAGACAAGAGAAGAGAGTAAGGGACAAGAGGAGAGAGTGAGAGAGAAGAGAGTGCACGGAAGAGGAGAGTGAACGGGTACCAGCAGACAGTAGAGACAAGAGGAGAGAGAGTGAGAGAGAAGAGAGTGCAGGGAAGAGGAGAGTGAACGGGTACCAGCAGACAGTAGAGACAAGAGGAGAGAGTGAGAGAGAAGAGAAGAGAGTGGAGGGAAGAGAAGAGTGAATGTGTACCAGTAGACAGTAGAGACAAGAGAAGAGAGTAAGAGACAAGAGAAGAGAGTGAGAGAGAAGATAAGAGAGTGCAGGGAAGAGGAGAGTGAACGGGTACCAGCAGACAGTAGAGACAAGAGAAGAGAGTAAGAGACAAGAGAAGAGAGTGCAGGGAAGAGGAGAGTGAACGGGTACCAGCAGACAGTAGAGACAAGAGGAGGGAATAAGAGAGAAGAGAAGAGAGTGCAGGGAAGAGGAGAGTGAACGGGTACCAGCAGACAGTAGAGACAAGAGAAGAGAGTAAGAGACAAGAGGAGAGAGTGAGAGAGAAGAGAAGAGAGTGCAGGGAAGAGGAGAGTGAACGGGTACCAGCAGACAGTAGAGACAAGATAAGAGAGTAAGAGACAAGAGAAGAGAGTACAGGGAAGAGGAGAGTGAACGGGTACCAGCAGACAGTGGAGACAAGAGGGGGGAATAAGAGAGAAGAGAAGAGAAGAGAAGAGAAGAGAAGAGAAGAGAAGAGAAGAGAAGAGAAGAGAAGAGAAGAGAAGAGAAGAGAAGAGAAGAGAAGAGAAGAGAAGAGAAGAGAAAAGAAGAGAAGAGAAGAGAGTGCACGGAAGAGGAGAGTGAACGGGTACCAGCAGACAGTGGAGACAAGAGGAGAGAGTGAGAGAGAAGAGAGTGCAGGGAAGAGGAGAGTGAACGGGTACCAGCAGACAGTAGAGACAAGAGAAGAGAGTAAGGGACAAGAGGAGAGAGTGAGAGAGAAGAGAAGAGAGTGCACGGAAGAGGAGAGTGAACGGGTACCAGCAGACAGTAGAGACAAGAGGAGAGAGTGAGAGAGAAGAGAGTGCAGGGAAGAGGAGAGTGAACGGGTACCAGCAGACAGTAGAGACAAGAGGAGAGAGTGAGAGAGAAGAGAAGAGAGTGGAGGGAAGAGAAGAGTGAATGTGTACCAGTAGACAGTAGAGACAAGAGAAGAGAGTAAGAGACAAGAGGAGAGAGTGAGAGAGAAGAGAAGAGAGTGCACGGAAGAGGAGAGTGAACGGGTACCAGCAGACAGTAGAGACAAGAGAAGAGAGTAAGAGACAAGAGGAGAGAGTGAGAGAGAAGAGAAGAGAGTGGAGGGAAGAGAAGAGTAAATGTGTACCAGCAGACAGTAGAGACAAGAGAAGAGAGTAAGAGACAAGAGGAGAGATTGAGAGAGAAGAGAAGAGAGTGCAAGGAAGAGGAGAGTGAACGGGTACCAGCAGACAGTAGAGACAAGAGAAGAGAGTAAGAGACAAGAGGGGAGAGTGAGAGAGAAGAGAAGAGAGTGCAGGGAAGAGGAGAGTGAACGGGTACCAGCAGACAGTAGAGACAAGAGAAGAGAGTAAGAGGCAAGAGGCAAGAGGAGAGAGTCAGAGAGAAGAGAAGAGAGTGCAGGGAAGAGGAGAGTGAACGGGTACCAGCAGACAGTAGAGGCAAGAGAAGAGAGTAAGAGACAAGAGGAAAGAGTGAGAGAGAAGAGAAGAGACTGCAGGGAAGAGGAGAGTGAACGGATACCAGCAGACAGTAGAGACAAGAGAAGAGAGTAAGAGACAAGAGGAGAGAGTGAGAGAGAAGAGAAGAGAAGAGACTGCAGGGAAGAGGAGAGTTAACGGGTACCAGCAGACAGTAGAGACAAGAGGAGAGAGTGACAGAGAAGAGAGTGCAGGGAAGAGGAGAGTGAACGGATACCAGCAGACAGTAGAGACAAGAGAAGAGAGTAAGAGACAAGAGAAGAGAGTGCAGGGAAGAGGAGAGTGAACGGGTACCAGCAGACAGTAGAGACAAGAGAAGAGAGTAAGAGGCAAGAGGAGAGAGTCAGAGAGAAGAGAAGAGAGTGCAGGGAAGAGGAGAGTGAACGGGTACCAGCAGACAGTAGAGGCAAGAGAAGAGAGTAAGTGACAAGAGGAGAGAGTGAGAGAGAAGAGAAGAGAAGAGACTGCAGGGAAGAGGAGAGTTAACGGGTACCAGCAGACAGTAGAGACAAGAGGAGAGAGTGAGAGAGAAGAGGAGAGAGTGATAGAGAAGAGAAGAGAGTACCTAGGGGAGAATGATGGGGATTGGAACAGGAAGAGGGAATGCAGTGGAGAGAAGAGAAGAGAGAGACGGAGCAAGTGTGGGGTTGAGACCCGAGGAGGGAGTATAGAGGAGAGTACAGCAAAAGAACAGTGGAGAGAGATTATGTAACTGCAGACGGTAGAGACAAGAGAACAGAGTAAGAGACAAGAGAGGAGAGTGCAGGGAGAGGAGAGGAAAGAACAAGAGAGAGGAGAGTGCAGGGAGAGGAGAGGAAAGAACAAGAGAGAAGAGAGTGCAGGGAAGAGGAGAGTGGACTAGCAAAACACGATAGATTCAGGAGGAGTGAGAACAGGGGAAACAGTGCGGAGAAGAGAGCGCAGGGTAACTCTATGGAATATGGAGCGAGTAACACCAGAGGGAAGAAATGAGAAGTGGGTATGGGGAGGATATGTGAATAGAAACAGTAGAAATCAGAGACAAGAAACGAGTGCAAAGAGGAGAAGTGAGAACATGTACCAGTAGCGGTTAGACAGGCGGAGAGGGGACGAATAACTGCAGCGGGGAGAGCCCGAAGGCGACATCACACCGGGAGAGAGCGCGGCGTAGGTATCCCCAGGGAGTAGAAAAGAGAATGAAGGCGCAGAACATAGGACAGGTAAGATCGGAGAGCAAAGAACCATGAGATGGACGAGAGAACCGATGACGGTAGTGAAAGAGACCAGGGTTAAGGGTACGGAAAGAGAAGTGAGGGCGGGTAGCGGCCGAGGGTAAGGACACGGGGAGAGAGTCCTGGAAGGGACGAGAGGCGGGTAACGGGAAGGGTAGAGAGCCCAGAGGATGCGCGGGGTCCAGCAGGGGCAGTGGAGAGGGCACGGCCAGCAGCATTCAGCGGCGCTGCGCTCTCTACAGCGCCTCGTCCGTACCCTGCTCAGTACTGTATGATAGCTGTACGAGGCCAGGACGTACTGAGGACGCGGAGCCGGGGGAGGGGTGGCGGCGGAGACCCCGTGCCAATGGCGCACCAGGGACTCGGTGATGCGGTGCCCCCTCGGCTCCTCTCTGGCCGCTTTAGGGGTCGGAAGAGCCGCTTCTGGAGAGGGGCCTTTCTGGGAGCCTGGCGCTCAGGTGAAGGATGCTTGCCTCTTGGTATTTGGAGCATGTTTGGGCCCCTGGAGGTCCTCCGACTTCCGGAGGGTGTGAGCTTGCAGGCCAGGCCGGGGGGAGCCCCTTGTACCAGGTGCCGGAGGGTGTGAAGAGGGGCCGAGCCTGGAAGGTCTGCCAGGGCAGCCTGGAGAAGGCTGGGCGAGGTGCTCCCACTCTCCCGCCGCGTGCTCTCCACTCCCCTGCTCCGCTCTCTCATTTACACCTCACTAGGGTGACCAGAATTGTAAAGCCAACAACGGGACAGTTTTACTGCATGCGAGCGTCCAGAATGACAGCGCTCCTCAACAGAGAATTACAGAACAGGCTGTTAGAACATTCATAAAATACAATATTTCAACCTAGAAGCTTGCCAGTTAATTAAATTGCTTCCTTGAAACAACTGCTAACAACCCACGCTTTGTAAAACATAAAAAAGCACCTCTTGCCGTTTTCTATCGACTCTCTCTAAAAACCGGGACAGGAGCTACATTTCCTGAAATCTCCCGGGACAGCTGGTGAAAAACCGTGACCGTCCGGGCAAATCCGGGACGCCTGGTCACCCTACACCTCACTCTTCCCTGCTCACGCCACTCGAATCTGCACCTTCTCCTCTCACTCTCACCTTTTCACACGATCTCTTTCTCAACCTTATAATTCACCCTCAGGTGTACTCGCCCCGCCTCCACCCTTGCACCTACTCTTCACTCACTCACCGAATCCACTCTCAGCCTTACACCCCACTTCACTCATGCGCAGCTGGCACAAACATAGTGTTACAGTTTCTAGTCACAGCAAAGAGTCCTAGCACAGAATGGGTATAGAGTCTGATACCCCATTCATTTGGTTTAATGCACAATGATGGACAGTGTCAGCTACTGGCACGCGTAAATAATGTGACGAACTGACCCTGTCGGGCCGTGTGAGACTCCGGCGCTGTAGGTTCCTAGAAGATGGAACAGGCGGGCAGTGGAGCACTGTCGGGCAGTGTGAGATGCCGCCACTGATAGACAGTAGGGACTGCCTATTTGGGGCATGTGAGGATCTCCCCAAGTGGGCAGTATGAAGAACGGGCAGTGGGGATGGGGGCAAAAGTGTGTAGTTGCAAGTGGTGGGCAATTTAAGAAGCTGCCGCAATGAACAATGTGAGAAACAGGCTGTGGGGTTCAATGGTAAAGTTACTCTGGTGGACAGTGTTAGAATGTGACACTGTGGGGAAAAGTGAAGAAATGGGGTTGGGCAGTGTGAACATCTGGCACTGGTGCGCAGGGTGAGGAAAGGACAGATATGGGCAGTGTGACCGCTGGCGGGCAGTGTGAGGAACTGGTGGAGTGCGAGAAGCTGGCACTGGTGAGCAGTCTGAGGGACTGGCAACAGAACCCAGTGTGAGAAGCTGGCACTGGTGAGCAGTCTGAGGGACTGGCAAGGGCAGCCAGTGTGAGCAGCTGGCACTGGTGAGCAGTCTGAGGGACTGGCAACAGAAGCCAGTGTGAGAAGCCGGCACTGGTGAGCAGTGTGAGGGACTGGTGAGCAGTGTGAGGCACTGGCAACAGAAGCCAGTGTGAGAAGCTGGCACTGGTGAGCAGTCTGAGGGACTGGCAAGGGCAGCCAGTGTGAGCAGCTGGCACTGGTGAGCAGTCTGAGGGACTGGCAAGGGCAGCCAGTGTGAGCAGCTGGCACTGGTGAGCAGTGTGAGGCACTGGCAACAGAAGCCAGTGTGAGAAGCTGGCACTGGTGAGCAGTCTGAGGGACTGGCAAGGGCAGCCAGTGTGAGCAGCTGGCACTGGTGAGCAGTCTGAGGGACTGGCAAGGGCAGCCAGTGTGAGCAGCTGGCACTGGTGAGCAGTCTGAGGGACTGGCAACAGAAGCCAGTGTGAGAAGCCGGCACTGGTGAGCAGTGTGAGGGACTGGTGGCAACAGAAGCCAGTGTGAGAAGCTGGCACTGGTAAGCAGTGTGAGGGGCTGGTGGCAACAGAAGCCAGTGTGAGAAGCTGGCACTGGTGAGCAGTGTGAGGGACTGGTGAGCAGTGTGAGGCACTGGCAACAGAAGCCAGTGTGAGAAGCTGGCACTGGTAAGCAGTGTGAGGGGCTGGTGGCAACAGAAGCCAGTGTGAGAAGCTGGCACTGGTGAGCAGTGTGAGGGACTGGTGGCAACAGAAGCCAGTGTGAGAAGCTGGCACTGGTGATAATTGTGAGGGACTGGTGGCAACAGAAGCCAGTGTGAGAAGCCGGCACTGGTAAGCAGTGTGAGGGGCTGGTGGCAACAGAAGCCAGTGTGAGAAGCTGGCACTGGTAAGCAGTGTGAGGGGCTGGTGGCAACAGAAGCCAGTGTGAGAAGCTGGCACTGGTGATAATTGTGAGGGACTGGTGGCAACAGAAGCCAGTGTGAGAAGCTGGCACTGGTAAGCAGTGTGAGGGGCTGGTGGCAACAGAAGCCAGTGTGAGAAGCTGGCACTGGTAAGCAGTGTGAGGGGCTGGTGGCAACAGAAGCCAGTGTGAGAAGCTGGCACTGGTGAGCAGTGTGAGGGACTGGTGAGCAGTGTGCGGCACTGGCAACAGAAGCCAGTGTGAGAAGCTGGCACTGGTAAGCAGTGTGAGGGGCTGGTGGCAACAGAAGCCAGTGTGAGAAGCTGGCACTGGTGAGCAGTGTGAGGGACTGGTGGCAACAGAAGCCAGTGTGAGAAGCTGGCACTGGTGATAATTGTGAGGGACTGGTGGCGACAGAAGCCAGTGTGAGAAGCCGGCACTGGTGAGCAGTGTGAGGGACTGGTGGCAACAGAAGCCAGTGTGAGAAGCTGGCACTGGTGATAATTGTGAGGGACTGGTGGCAACAGAAGCCAGTGTGAGAAGCTGGCACTGGTAAGCAGTGTGAGGGGCTGGTGGCAACAGAAGCCAGTGTGAGAAGCTGGCACTGGTGAGCAGTGTGAGGGACTGGTGAGCAGTGTGAGGCACTGGCAACAGAAGCCAGTGTGAGAAGCTGGCACTGGTAAGCAGTGTGAGGGGCTGGTGGCAACAGAAGCCAGTGTGAGAAGCTGGCACTGGTGAGCAGTGTGAGGGACTGGTGAGCAGTGTGAGGCACTGGCAACAGAAGCCAGTGTGAGAAGCTGGCACTGGTAAGCAGTGTGAGGGGCTGGTGGCAACAGAAGCCAGTGTGAGAAGCTGGCACTGGTGAGCAGTGTGAGGGACTGGTGAGCAGTGTGGGGCACTGGCAACAGAAGCCAGTGTGAGAAGCTGGCACTGGTAAGCAGTGTGAGGGGCTGGTGGCAACAGAAGCCAGTGTGAGAAGCTGGCACTGGTAAGCAGTGTGAGGGGCTGGTGGCAACAGAAGCCAGTGTGAGAAGCTGGCACTGGTGAGCAGTGTGAGGGACTGGTGAGCAGTGTGGGGCACTGGCAACAGAAGCCAGTGTGAGAAGCTGGCACTGGTAAGCAGTGTGAGGGGCTGGTGGCAACAGAAGCCAGTGTGAGAAGCTGGCACTGGTGATAATTGTGAGGGACTGGTGGCAACAGAAGCCAGTGTGAGAAGCTGGCACTGGTAAGCAGTGTGAGGGGCTGGTGGCAACAGAAGCCAGTGTGAGAAGCTGGCACTGGTAAGCAGTGTGAGGGGCTGGTGGCAACAGAAGCCAGTGTGAGAAGCTGGCACTGGTGATAATTGTGAGGGACTGGTGGCAACAGAAGCCAGTGTGAGAAGCTGGCACTGGTAAGCAGTGTGAGGGGCTGGTGGCAACAGAAGCCAGTGTGAGAAGCTGGCACTGGTAAGCAGTGTGAGGGGCTGGTGGCAACAGAAGCCAGTGTGAGAAGCTGGCACTGGTAAGCAGTGTGAGGGGCTGGTGGCAACAGAAGCCAGTGTGAGAAGCTGGCACTGGTAAGCAGTGTGAGGGGCTGGTGGCAACAGAAGCCAGTGTGAGAAGCTGGCACTGGTAAGCAGTGTGAGGGGCTGGTGGCAACAGAAGCCAGTGTGAGAAGCTGGCACTGGTGAGCAGTGTGAGGGACTGGTGAGCAGCGTGAGGCACCGGCAACAGAAGCCAGTGTGAGAAGCTGGCACTGGTGACCAGTCTGAGGAACAGTCCCTGGCAGGGGCGGGCAGCTCGAGCAGCTGGCACTGCGAGGAGCAGACACAGAGCTGCTTTCAGTGTTGGCCAGGGTGAGGAACTGGCGCCGGGGGCAGTTTTAAAAGCGATCAACAATAATCAGACCCAGAAAGGAACTTTGAGAAGTTGGCACCGAAGCATATTACGTCTGGCAATTTTGATTCCCTCCAATTCACGCCAAATCCTTCCTTCGCTCAAAGCGCCTAGAGGCAGGTTAAGATTACTTAATAATAATGTATTGATTTATATCTCAACTGAGACTCACAATATTTACAGAGGTTAGACACCAACACTTTACAAATCACATCATCAACAATTATTACATTTGAAAAAAAGATGTGTTAGGATTTTAAAAGGTTGCAGAACACGAACTCATTTGGAGGAGTCTTTACCAATGATATCAATTCATCAAATTCACACGAATTATATTTAAAATACTGGGGGGGGGGGGGGGTTAAAAAACGATTTCTGGCCTCCACCACTGTCACGAAGACATACTATCGCAGGAGGGCCGATATGTTTTTAATGTAAAAGGTAAGCTTGCTGAGTGGCTACAGAGAACCCGAAATGCTATGTTTCCTTCAGCTCCCTCGTCACTTCCTCCCCCGATGCTTTCTCTAAGCGCCTCATTACAGGAGCTTCCGGGGCCCTCTCTGGGCAAAACACAATTACTGGAATTACCCACCGTGGGGCCCCTAAAACCACCCCAGCATCACCTGTACTCGAGAGAATAGACCAGCCCAGGCCCCCAAACTGTTAAACCTTGCAGGAGTCGCCCTCATTTTTTTAGGGGGGTCTATGGTCATTCTGTGTTGCTGTTGTTCCCCGATGCTGACTGACAGCGTCACTCACAAAAGTCACAACACTGCAAACGAGCGCGCAACCGCGGACCCCAAAATTGGGTGATGCAAACATTTCAACAATATGCATTTCCAGATCTGGCCTGGGGTCCCCTGTGGCCCCTCAGAGGCGCATGTCATTTCAGGCTCGATGAAAACTCACTGTCACAGATTTACAGCGCACGGAGCGTCGAAAGTCAAAAAAAGGCTCGCAGCTGGTAAAGCAGCGCGGATAAGGTGGGGAGGGGGACATGAAAGGCCTGTGTACTTACGCCACTGGCGGGCTGTCAACGGCCATTTTGTGTAGCGCGTTAAAGTGGTGTTGGCGCTATGTTTTAGATCTGTCATTTTTGAGAAACAAAGAAGCAGCATGTGATTTGCCCAAGATCACACCATAAACCCACGTATTTAAGCCGCGTTTATGTCGAGTAAGAGCCTTACGCACATAAATAACTTCATTTTCTATATCGCTTCATACTGCACATCTGTCACTTCCAAACTCTATAGCTATTGCCCAGTGTATGGCACTAGCTTACCGACCCCGGGAGGATGGAAGGCTCAGCCTGCCTTCCAGGGATTTAAAGACGTGGCCTAAAGATCGCAGCATTTTTCAGCAGAAAACGTTCTGCCTGTCCGCTCCACCGATTTATACCAACGTCACGCTATTTGTTCAGGCGAAGAATGCGCGAATGTTGACGATTTAGACTTAAGAGCGTGTTTTAGCCATTGCACCGCATGTTCTTCTCAAGGAAAACAATAGAGTGTATTTTATAGTGTCGTCTGCCATTTCGAGGCGCTGAACACAACAGGTGTTTCTCTCACCTAATGCAATTAATTATCTATCGACCAAGAAAGGACTGAAGCCGGCACGGAGTGGCTTCAGTCCGAATTCATGGGCTGCAGAACACACCAGATGTCTGCGGCGACCGATAATTCACGGAGCCTTCTAGGCGCTAGGAGAGCTGACATTGGTTTGTTCTACACATAGATCTTTCCAGATCCTCCTTGTACACTCAGTTTTTGTTTTTTTTAGATGTGCGGCCTCAATATTCGAGCCGGTCTCTCCCGTGCGACCACAGAAAGATGCCACGATGTTGTGGTACTCGGGACGGTGCCCACACGGCAGTACCCGCGTGGTCTTGACAACTTGAACGACATCACCCCGAGATGCACACTCCTTGCACGAGCGGCTAGACACGATACTTCACTGTGTACCCCCCTGCACCCCCCCCCCCCCCCACACACACACCTGTTGTGACTTGTGAGTTTCATTGGGTAGTTTCCCCAGTCGGGCTCTGCTTTTATTCAGACTGCCCTTTTTCGTCTAAACAGTACCAGGAGTCAGGCAATAACTCCATGTCGCTCGAGGAGTTCCGAAAGAGAAAAATACAATTGACATTTGTATCCGCAACTGCTGTGTAAACACATGTCACGTATCCGTTAAAAGGTGAAGTTCTTCGATGACGCAGGTCTGATAGTGAAACCTTTTTCGATTCTATAGGATATAAAAATAGTCCGTGGGCACGGTTTGCTTTTGGTTCAGCGGGGGTCGTGGTCTGCAGCGTAGAGAACTGTCTCTTGGGCCAGAGGAAGGCGAACTATTCCCTCATCTGGAAACCTTTCCGTTCTGGTATCGGGCGAGTCTAGCGCCGCCTGGCGGAGAAGGCGCCTCTAGGACATTCACCTCCGCGGGCGCGTGCCCGGTCTTGGGTGAGGGCCAGAGCTGGGCAGGGCCTTGGTTCTGGAGTCCATGACTGCAGTGGGGGGGGGGGGGGGGCCTCTCTTCGACGACAGCCACAGGGGGCACCGCTCCTGGGCGGGCGGCACATGGCCGGCCTCAGGGTGTAAAACCGGGGCAGCCCCCCTCAGATGACCGACCTCAAGGGAACCCTCTCCCATTGGACGGTCGCCCTCAGGTGATCGAGTGCGGGGGGGGGGGGGGGGGCTCCACCGGGCATGCAACACTGCACTGGGGTCTCCTCCCGGATACCACAGTGGGGACCCCCTCTGAACAAATGACCACACGAGCGTGACCGCCCCAGTGAAGGCTGCACAGAAGCGGCGCTCACTTCAGAGGACTGACCAGAGGTGCAGGGCCCTCTCCTGGTAACTGATGACAGAAGTAGGGCTTCCATTGGGCTATAAGTACAGTGGTGTGGTCTCCTTTCAGACAACAAACCACAGGACTAGGGTCACCTCTTGGAGGACTGACCTTAGCAGCAGGGTCAGCTCTTGGAGGACTGACCTTAGCAGCAGGGTCAGCTCTTGGAGCACTGACCTTAGCAGTAGGGTCAGCTCTTGGAGGACTGACCTTAGCAGTAGGGTCAGCTCTTGGAGCACTGACCTTAGCAGTAGGGTCAGCTCTTGGAGGACTGACCTTAGAAGTCGGGTCACCTCTTGTAGGACTGATCTTAGCAGTAGGGTCAACTGTTGGAGGACTGACCTTAGAAGTAGGGTTACCTCTTGGAGGACTGACCTTAGCAGCAGGGTCAGCTCTTGGAGCACTGACCTTAGCAGTAGGGTCAGCTCTTGGAGCACTGACCTTAGCAGTAGGGTCAGCTCTTGGAGGACTGACCTTAGAAGTCGGGTCACCTCTTGTAGGACTGATCTTAGCAGTAGGGTCAACTGTTGGAGGACTGACCTTAGAAGTAGGGTTACCTCTTGGAGGACTGACCTTAGCAGCAGGGTCAGCTCTTGGAGCACTGACCTTAGCAGTAGGGTCAGCTCTTGGAGCACTGACCTTAGCAGTAGGGTCAGCTCTTGGAGCACTGACCTTAGCAGTAGGGTTACCTCTTGGAGCACTGACCTTAGCAGTAGGGTCAGCTCTTGGAGGACTGACCTTAGAAGTCGGGTCACCTCTTGTAGGACTGATCTTAGCAGTAGGGTCAACTCTTGGAGGACTGACCTTAGAAGTAGGGTTACCTCTTGGAGGACTGACCTTAGCAGTAAGGTCACCTCTTGGAGGACTGATCTTAGCTGTAGGGTCACCTCTTGGAGGACTGACATTAGCAGTAGGGTCAACTCTTGAAGTAGAGTCCACTTTTGGTTCTCAAGCGTAGGGTCAACTCATAGGTGATCACACATGGGTAGGCTGTTCTCTCAGACGACAAATCATAGACTGAGGGTCCCCTCTTGAATGATCAACTACAGGAGTAAAGGACCCCTCATTGGCATAAACACAGAAGTAGGGGAACCAATCCTGGATGAATGTTCCAGGTGTAAAGGACCTCTCCTGGAAGAATGATCACAGCGGTAAGGAACCCCTCATGGATGTTAGACCACAGGTGCAAGGGACCCATCAACGCTGATAGACATAGGAGTAAGGGACCACTCCTAGAAGAATGACCAAAGGAGTAAGGTAGCATTTCTTGATGAACGACCACAGAAGTAAGTGGCCACCCCTGGATGATAAAAGCAGAAGGAACTGACCACTTCAGGATTCATGAATACAAGAGTAAAGGCCACTTCTGAATGAATGACCACAAGTGTAATGGATCCCACATGGATGATAAACACAGGAGTAAGATATATTACTATTGGGTAAATGACCACAGGGGAAGGGACTACTTCAAGAAGAATGACCACAGAAGTTTAGGACCCTTATGGATGACAACCACAGAAGTAAGGGACCACTTATACAAGAATGACTATCAGAGTAGGATTTTCTTTGACATGACCAGCCGCAGACGTGGTACTGGCTGAGAGAACTGATCACAAGAGAATGACCCCTGTGGAACACAAATCAGAGGAGAAATTAATCTGCTTAGACGATCAGCTGCAGATGAAAGCGACAAGTGACTGCAGGAAGAAGGAACTCCTTTTGGATGACTGACCACATGAATGAGGGAGCTTCTTTGATGAGTGATGATCAACCACAGGAAATAGACACCGTCATGGATGATCAAACACAGAAGTAAGGGTCTCTCCTTTAACATTCATCACAGGAATCGGGATCCAATTTGGATGATCAATTACAGGAGTAAAGGACCTCTCTTGGATGATCAGCCATGGAAGTAAAGGACCTCTCGTGGATATAGAAGTGAAGGGGCTTTCTTGGATGATCAATCATAGGAGTAAAGGACCGCTCTTGGATGACTGACCACAGGACTAAGGGACCAGCCCTGGACAACTGATAACAGTAGTTCTTGAACAATAGAACACAGGAGTAAGAAAACCCAGATGGGTGGTGGACTATAGGATAAGTGCCCCATCTCGGATGATCGACGACAGAAATAAGGAATACCTCTAGGGTGCTGGACCACAGGAGTCAGTCTTCTCTCGGGTGAATATCCACAGGAGAAGTACTTCTTCCTGGATCACTAGAAAGGGAGCACTTTTTATGCGACCATCATAGGAGACAGAGACCCCTTGGGCGTTGGATTATTGGTTACAGAAGGAAGAGGCACAGCTTGAATGATCATCGCCAGACGTAAGGGACCCCTCTTGGACAGTGACCAAAGGAGTAAGGGGCAGCTGGCCAGAGGTGTAAGGGACACCACTGGGGCAGCTGGCCAGAGGTGTAAGGGACCCACTGGGGCAGCTGGCCAGAGGTGTAAGGGACACCACTGGGGCAGCTGGCAGAGGCGTAAGGGACACCACTGGGGCAGCTGGCCAGAGGTGTAAGGGACACCACTGGGGCAGCTGGCCAGAGGTGTAAGGGACACCACTGGGGCAGCTGCCAGAGGTGTAAGGGACACCACTGGGGCAGCTGGCCAGAGGTGTAAGGGACACCACTGGGGCAGCTGCCAGAGGTGTAAGGGACACCACTGGGGCAGCTGGCCAGAGGTGTAAGGGACATCACTGGGGCAGCTGGCCAGAGGTGTAAGGGACACCACTGGGGCAGCTGGCCAGAGGTGTAAGGGACACCACTGGGGCAGCTGGCCAGAGGTCTAAGGGACACCACTGGGGCAGCTGGCCAGAGGTCTAAGGGACACCACTGGGGCAGCTGGGGCAGCTGGGGCAGCTGGCCAGAGGTCTAAGGGACACCACTGGGGCAGCTGGCCAGAGGTGTAAGGGACACCACTGGGGCAGCTGCCAGAGGTGTAAGGGACACCACTGGGGCAGCTGGCAGAGGTGTAAGGGACACCACTGGGGCAGCTGGCCAGAGGTGTAAGGGACATCACTGGGGCAGCTGGCCAGAGGTGTAAGGGACATCACTGGGGCAGCTGGCCAGAGGTGTAAGGGACACCACTGGGGCAGCTGGCCAGAGGTGTAAGGGACACCACTGGGGCAGCTGCCAGAGGTGTAAGGGACACCACTGGGGCAGCTGTCCAGAGGTGTAAGGGACATCACTGGGGCAGCTGGCCAGAGGTCTAAGGGACACCACTGGCACAGCTGGCCAGAGGTGTAAGGGACACCACTGGGGCAGCTGGCCAGAGGTGTAAGGGACACCACTGGGGCAGCTGGCCAGAGGTGTAAGGGACCCACTGGGGCAGCTGGCCAGAGGTGTAAGGGGCACCACTGGGGCAGCTGGCCAGAGGTGTAAGGGACACCACTGGGGCAGCTGGCCAGAGGTGTAAGGGACACCACTGGCGCAGCTGCCAGAGGTGTAAGGGACACCACTGGGGCAGCTGGCCACACTGGGGCAGCTGCCAGAGGTGTAAGGGACACCACTGGGGCAGCTGGCCAGAGATGAAAGGGACACCTCTTGGACGACTGACTGTAGGATTCAGGACCCAGCTGAGACAAAGAATTATCGCTTGCAGATGTTAGGGTCAGTTTTTTTTCTGTCTGACCACAGGAGAAAGGGAACCCGCTTGAATGACTGACCATAACAGTAAGGGATACATCTGGGACAATAGATAGTCCATTGCAGAAGTAAGGGGCACCTCCCAGAGATTGGCCATGGAAGTTTAGATCCCTCTTTGATGCCCGATTACAGGATCACCCTTGAAGGTACACTATGAAATTCAAGTCCCCCCATCCCCTTAGATGATTAATCCCAGAAACAGCCCCTTCTTGGATCCCTAACCACAAAGGTAAGACCCTTTTTAGAAACTGACCACCTCCCAGTCAATAACTGGCAACAGCGGCAGGGTCCCCCATTCAATGATTGGTCCTAGGTGTGTGGTCTCGATTTGGTGAACTGACCACACAGCAGAACACGGGTGACTGACCATAGGAGTAAGATCCCAGTGAGAAGGACCACAGAGGTAGACTGTCTTCGTGGATGATTGACCACAGTGGAGGGGCCACTTCTCGTACCCCCCCCCTCCCATCCAAGTAGTGTATCTCCATACAAACAGTAGAATCTGCATTTAGCAAAGGCTGGGTCACAAACAGCGTGGAAATTGAAATTTCCCTAGCGTGGCGGCAAAAAGTCTATCTTTCATTAAGAAAGACAGAGGTGATTAATGCACGCCTCAGGCACCAGGGACCCCTATTATAGCCCTTCCCCATTTTGGGATTTGTAGAGGGTATGTGGTGAAAAAGCGTGCAGGGGTGTGGAGTGCACAAGGAAATCAGGAATGCAGAAAGGAAGGACACAATATAATCACCACTACACAACACGTGAGAAAGGTGGGGGCGAGCTGGTGAGGAAGTGTGAGATTATGGGTTTACAGTCCTAATTTATTGCTCACAAACACTGTTATCTTTTGCAGTAAGTGGACTCCCTGCAATCGGCCACACGACCGCTGTGTGAACAGGTTTGACTGTCCGACCACTGGGAAGACAAGAGCTATACATGTATAAGAGCTACATGTCAAATTATTATAAATACTAAAATCTGCCGGCATAAATAGTGTGTCCTTAACATCATTAACAAAATTATCTTCCCATTGGGTATAGATGTTCTATTATTAACTCCAATTTGCTCACATTTTTGTAAAAGATATTTGCAACACTTCTATGCTATTCTCATTCTGGTATCACACCTTGTGGGAGTGCTTGTGAGCCACCAAACTGGCCAAAAGTGATTTAACACTCTGGAATGAAACTGACAGAAATAAACCTAGAGTGGTGAGCAGAACCCGACATGACTCATGTCATATGCGCCTTCGATGCCCTGTCTGGCACTCAAATGACTTTCATATTTCACTATACTAATTCACCACTAATCCTTTATGGGTTCCGGAGTAGCGAGCTACTCGCCGAAAAGGCGCTTCGACTCCTCGTCAGGGGTAGTAAGTGCTATATAAATGCAATTACAATACAATACAATGGGTGTGATCGCACAACCATCGGCATACTCACTTCTGCCTTTCTGCTTGATGTCTTGGATGACCGACGTGTAGTTGGCCATATCTTTCTCCTTGAACTGCATGTCCACCACGGTTAAGTTTTTAAATTTCGGCAGCTCCACGTAGAGTCCCTCAACGGTAAAATAACACGGCCGGTCGTCCATCTTCCCGTCCATGTAGATGATCATAGCGCGGGTGGTCCAGTTGAACTGCTGGTGGATTAGGCTCACAAACTCGCCCAGCTTGGTGTGGCTTGGCCCCGTCCTGGTGGTTAGCGGGTACATACTCTTGTCGTCGATGCCGAAGGCTGCTGCCCCAGCAGTAATGAGTGGCATTTTCCAGTGGCCGGTGAACCGAGCCACAGGCGCCGAGGTGTAGACACATCCTGGCCCGATGAAGGCGTTGGGCTTGTAGGCGAACTTCAGGTCAACGGCTGTGAAGGGGGCTGCTGAGTCGGAGCAGTTGCCGTTCTTGTCCTCGCTGTTGCCAAACACGGACTGGACGTGAAGGCCGGCCAGTAGGTCGGGATCCTGGTTAATCTTGTCGATGGCCAGCAGGATGGCCGGCCCCACCCGTGGCCATGCCCATGGGTAGACAAGATTTTGCTTCGGCAACACTACGGCCAAAGTGAGGTTCTCCACTCTAACCTCACAACCGACCAAGGAGCAAGCCACCAAGCCAACGACAGCCCAGACGACTCGCAGCAGCCTCATTGCGTCCTACCCAAGTCAACCATCCAGTTGGGCAACTTTCATCGTTGGCAGTCAACCGCACTTCGACGATTTCCTTATAGGATCCCAAAGCCGCCCGTTCTCAGCCTTCAACGATTACCAAGCCAGCTTTTCCAAAAGTGTGCCAATTTCCAGAGGGTGCCAGTTGTCCAACACTCAACCCTGAACCCCAAAAATCAAAATCCAACGTTCTTGTTCTTCTAAACCTCTTTCTCCCCTCTTAGGGCGAGCTTTTCCACTCCATCGTCTCTTATGGGTTCTTGAAGCTTCCTGAGGACATCACGAACTTTCGATGGTCTGTGTCCTAAAAACAGGGACCACCCGAGCCAACAAGCCTTTGAAGGTCGACTTCCCTGGCAAGTTGTGTTTCGAGCCCCTCGGGGTTTCCAATGTCGTCTCCGACCAGGACCTGCGAGAAGTCGCCACCTCCTGTCGGGAAGGGAGTGTGAAGTCGCCCGAGTGAGGGCTCGCACGCCGGGCTCCGAGAGCGCTCCGTCCGCTTCCCAGCGCTGGAAGTGACTGGGAAAGGCAGATTGTGATTATCTGAGCAGGCAGGCGAAGCAGTTTCCTTCCCCGATTCTGTGACAAACCAGAGCTGCTATCATAGACGCGGCTCCTTAACCCTTTCCTCCCACTCGATCGGGAAAGAGAAGGAAAAAAACGCTCGCCTCCGCTGCCGAGTGAGGAAAAAAAACACCTGCTGTAAACAAAGACAAAAATAACAGAAAAAAGGCGAAAAAGGCGAATTGCGTGTTTGGGCTCTAGGATTTTCGAGGCGCCCTCGCATACGAAATTAAACGAACAGAATAGCCCGAAATAAATGTATTTATTTCAGAGGGGAAAAGTTCGCTGGCAGATTGCGGCTGGTAATTAATCACCCCCCACATCGCGGTGCATTCTTGTGTTTAGCCGCTTCATCAAGTTGAAGTTTCTAAAAGCTGCTGCGTGGCAGCCCCTTTCCTCTCCCTCAGTCCCCTGAGATGTGCGCCCTGTTTTGTTGTTGGAAGGGGTCTGGGCGAGGTTTGCGCTGTTTGTTTGCGCTCCCACCGGAAATGCCGTTCTGCGCTAACCACCCTTTGCCTTTCTACGGAGTTTGCTGTCGCCGTCTAGCAGCTTCGAAGCCTTTTAAATATCATTTCTTATTATGAACCGAACTCACGGATAATGTTTTACTGACCCGAATATCTGAAAGGTTAAGTCACCCAGGTGTTGGTTATAACCAGTTTAATGTGAACGCACCAGATTTCAGCAGCAGGCGCCTAAACCTGTTGAGCTGTCTCATCAAGGGGCATATTATCAGGCACGGCGTTAACATTATCGCCGCTTTAACGGCATAAAACTGCCGCTAAAGCGGCGATAATGGGCTTGAGAATATGCCCGGGAGAATTCCAATAGAAGCCCATGTTGACACCAGAACATGGGCTTCTATGGGAATTCTCTGCGGCATATTATCAAGCCCATTATCGCTGCTTTAGCGGCAGTTTTCTGCCACTAAAGCAACGATAATTTTAACGCCCTTTCTTGTTAATATGCCCCCCGGTTTCTAGAATCCAAAGGTTGGAACCATCACCTTCAAGGAGCTATTTTTGTGGGTGAGCGGGTTCCTGTTAATTTTTTTTAGCGTTTTCCTTTCCAAAGAGGTTATAATGCTACACGTTACAGGGCAATAGCGCTGTGTAACCATTAGTGGGGCATATTACCAAGGGCTGGCGATTAATATCGCAAAGCGCGCTTAGCGCTTGCATATTTATCGCCAGCTATCTCTGGAATTTATCGCCCGGTTAGCGCGTTATCAATGACACGCATCGCCAAGGCGATATATATTCCAGAGATAGTGTGGTTATCGCCATTTTCCATGGTGGAAAACGGCGATATCCTAGATGATAGGGCCTGTGGTCTTAGCCACAGAATCCACCCCCCATGTTAAGTATGCCTTAGTAAGGAATTTAACAGACGTTAAATTCCTGCGTTAAGGCATATTTAACGTGATTTAAATAATCGCTACCCTTCCTAGTTAACATCGCGAAGCTGCCTTCGCGATATTTTCCCTGGTTGGTTTCACAGCCACGCCTACTTTGCATCTCATTAGCGATGCAAAGCTAGGCGTGCTGGAAACGGGCGCTAAGTCAGCAAAACACACGATAGCGTGCCTTTGCTGATTAGGCGATAAAATTATCGTTGCTTTTCGGCCAAAAACGGCCGCAAGAGCGGCAATAATTTTTCGGCGCCGCCTTGTTAATATGCCCCAGTGTGGTCTCGTAGCGCTACCGCGTCCAACACTTTCGCGCCTTGGTCTGCACATGCTGCGTCCGGGTGGGTTTGTCGTTTTGTAGGAGTTTGTGCGAAAAACACTTCCCTGTATTTCAGATCCTTTGGGTTTGGGTGAAAACACCGTAGGTTTCTGTAAAATATTTTAAATGGAGCACTCGGATGCCGAGATTGTAGCGAGTAGAAGACGCTCTGAGGGGCATATTATCAAGAAACGGCGTTAAGATTATCGCCGCTTAAGCGGCAGAAAACTGCCGCTAAAGCGGCAATAATGGGATTGATATAATATGCCCGTGAGAATTCCCATGGAAGCCCAGGTTCTGGTGGGAAGGACATCAAACCTGGGCTTCTATTGGAATTCTCTGCGGCATATTATCAAGCCCATTATCGCCGCTTTAGCTGCAGTTTTCTGCCGCTAAAGCGGCGATAATTTTAACGCCGTGTTTGATAATATGCCCCTGAGTGTGTTAAGGCACACCCTGCCATAGTTGGTATATGTTCTCAGTTCACTTTGTATTTCACTATTGGCTCTATGGCCAATGTCAGGGCGACAGATCAGAGCTCCTTTTAACAGCTCTGACTCTCTGCGTTGCGTCCTCTACGTCCAGGCCAGAGCGTTAAGAGGGATGCAAAAATTGTGGGGGCGAGGGGGGGAATCTTGAAGGGACAGAGCACAGATCCTAAAAAAAGAAGTGGCGGGACTAACAAGGTTAGGCAGTATGCAAGTGACATCATGGTGCGTGACATGACATCACAGGAAGTGACATCACAAGGAGTGACATCAGTTCTTAACACATCACAAATATGTTTCGCAGGTCTCTATGAGTACATTTGAGTGCATTACGAGATTTAACAAATGAGAGTTTGTGTCGGGGTTGTGCCCGAAAAGTGACGCATCCCCCGATGGAAAATGTGGGTCTCAATTTACACATTTATTTTGTACAAACTCTGCCACAAAGAAATTGACAACAAGGAGAAATGTGGCAGTAAATATATTCTGTTTAGTTGATTGCAAAGTCTGCATTATTAAATACCTTATGGGGTTAAGGCAACTGCTGCAGAGATCTTTGTGTGCGCAGTAAATCCCAAGGAACAATAATGACGGTAAGGTAATTTTGGAGAGTAACGCATTTGCTGGAGAGATCTGTGTTTTCTCTAGTCCCAGTTTTGAATCTAAGTAGTGTAGAGGGTTAATGCATCTCCTGCAAAGCACATCATCTAACATACAGATGACAGATTTTTATTTTATGTATCTAGGTGAGTGGATTACTGTTTTCAACACAGAGATCATTTTGTTCCTTGCAGTTCATAGATTGTAATCCTTCTAATATAGCACAGCGAGCTATAAAGGACCCGTGACTCCTACGCCTTGTAACCCTAACTGTCTCATGTAACACATCATGTACATTGATTTACAAATGTATGTGATTTATTGTCAATGTATAATGTGTGATATAAGCGCTCTGCCCCCCTGCATTGCGATGATTAGTGCCTATAAAATAAAATAATGGTATTTAAAATGTTATGTGTGTAAATACTGAGACAGACCAGCACATTTGAAGTTCTTGCAGTGCATGCATAGCTCTTATATACAGGGATTAAACAAAGTGAAAAGCATGTCTCGCTTAAGTATTTGTGAAGAGGCAATAAGCTGTGTGCCTTTGCTTCCCCTCCCTTGCCTCTAGGTGTGACGCTCAGATGGCCCTTAAATTCAGCCTTTATTATGAGCCCACCTGGAGTCTGAAATACGAAAGCCCCCGTACTGCATGCACGTTGCTGCTCTGAAAGTATCCCGGTGCCTGAAAATCACACCAGGACAAGTTCAGCATGTTTCAGTGGGCCCACTTCTTGCACGGTGGACGACGTCCACCCTGTGAAAATAGTGGGTGTACGCCGTGCACCCGCGTGTACCCCTGTATTGTGCCCTGCTTTTACTAACACTGATATATACAATACACTCACTGATAGGGGCTTCCAGCCAGCCCTTGTCATCCATTGGTCTGCTGTTGAGTCATTCACACATTTCTCCCACCCACTGCAGCATACATTATGGGGAACTTCAGCCATTGGCTAACTTCACTTTGAGAAACGGCACTCCTCCCTTTCACAAGCAGCACATCCACATACAAAGTAGTCCCATTCTTTGGAAATGTGGGCTTTTGAGACAAATAATAGTTTTGCTTTGAGCCAAGGCTTTAAAAAATAAATTGATGAGCATCCAACAGGTTCCCCAACCATAAAGTTTTAACCCCTTCCCTGCGGGGGTAATTCCCCCGTGGTGCAGGGGAGTGTGGGGGGGCTGTGGCGCCGCTGTGCTCGTGACGAGCCCAGCTCATCATGACTCACAGTGGAGCTGTGCTCATGACGAGCTGAGCTCGTCACAACCCCGCCCACTGATTAATTCTCCCGCACAGGCGGGGAATTAATCGCGCGTGGGTGGGCCGCGGCCGTTATGACGAGCTCAGCTCGTCATGAGCACAGCTCCACTGTGACTCATGACGAGCTGAGCTCGTCATGAGCACTCAACGAGTTAACAAAAGCCATGACAAAAAAAGAGCAAAGCAAAAAGGCTGCCAGCCAATGCCAGACCTATTGGCTTTGGTAATGCTTCTTCACTTGGTGGTCTCTTTCCAGACACCATTGGCTGTATGCCAGAAATGCCGACTGATGGAGGAGCAACCAAAGTGCTCCTCCTTTCATCCAGCAGGGTGTAATATTCTTCAGAAATGAAGGGTGGCTGACTGGTTGGTGACGGTGCGATCTGGAAAGCTTGATTACAACCTTTGCCCCTGTAACTATATGTGTGTGTGTGTGTGTGTAAAGCCGTGTCTGGAAACCCTATTTTATCGTGATGCAAGTCTGTGACCAGGCTCCCTCCCCTCTGTGTGTCTTCCTGTGTGGGGCTGTTTCTCCAGGAAGGATCCCAACATATCCGGAAGGGCTGCTGTTCTTCCTGGTTCCCCTAAGTACTTCCTGTCCAACCCACCACAAGAAGAGGCTGTTGTGCACCTCTGCAGCCCCTGCTTGGAATCTGCCTCCATCTTTGGATGGAAGTTGTGTAGTGTGGAAGTGTGGAGGGAAGTTAATTAATCCAGCCTAATAGGCTGCCACTTGAACTTTCACCCGGAAGCAGGGCGTTAAGTGGGATGGGGTCTCTCAAAGGGGCGTGGCCGATGTAATTAGGGCGTGGCTTTAAAAACCAAGCTAAAAATCTGTGTTTAGCACAGTGTGCCACCCCACTGGTATTCTCCTGATTTTGTCATTGCATCCAGATATATAATACAACAAGTAACATTACACCTGCAGCAAGCCAGTGCAATTGGCTTTGCCAATGGCTTTGTTGTATATAATATTGAAAATGCTTCGGTTCTGAAATGATGAGACTGTGAAAGAACTATAACGAGTCTCTTTGAAGTTACCTCAAAGTGAGTGAAGGGTGGCACTGCTTCAGAGTTAAGTTTTTCTTTTCCATCCTGAGGGCGAGGGCAAAAATGGAGAGCCCGATGGGGACCCTTCTCGGCACCTGTTTTTGAGAAATGCTGGTGCTGAGTACCGGCAGGACCCGGCTTACTTAAAGCCCTGCCCGGAAGACTCTCACAGATTGGAGATGCAACCTGTCTAGCTCCCCACAGAAACGTGCCCCCCCTGTGACAAAGAAGCAGGGCAAGGGGGTAACTTAAATCATGGGGGCTGTGCGACCTTGGGACTTGGAGCTCTGTGTTGCCCATCTGACACCTGCTGGGGACAAATAAGGAAGACTTTCTCCCACCGAAAACAGTTTGCCTGACGTCCTGATGAAGATCCGTGGATGGTGAAAGAAGCCGCCACAACTCAGGAGCCCAGCGGTAGTGCAGGGCTGCCTGCCCATCATCCAGAAATCAAGGCTGCTGTTTGACAAGGGACAAAAAAAGTGTGGAAGAAGCAGACCCAGCGGGCTAGGAAAAATGACCACTGAGTACAACTAAAGTGCAAGTGGACATCCCTGGGGCAAGGACCTTGCCTAGCAGGCTAACTTCAAGTACTGACCAAACCTTTTTATCCCCAGGGGAGACGCACACCCTGTACCCCAGCACCCCCACCGGCCTCCTCCGCTACCAGGCATTGGACCTGGAGCTGAAGTGCCGCTGTGGTGAACACCTGAAGTTCTCTCTATGCATAATTATTATGAACATTATTATTACTAATAATAATGTTATTAGTGGTGCTGGTAGTAGTTTAATTTACAATAAAAATGATAGTTATAAAAATATTGTTCTGGGATGAGCTTATCGCGCCATATGAGTGGCAGGACGAGCTCGGCAGACATCTTGGCTCTCTTTTTATTTGCTCCAGGTTCCTTTAGCCTGTGACCCCTGATATTGTATTGTATTGTAATTGCATTTATATAGCGCTTACTACCCCTGACAAGGCGTTGAAGCGCTTTTTGGCGAGTAGCACGCTACTCCGGAACCCATAAGGATTAGTGGTGAATTAGTATGGTGAAATATGAAAGTAATTTGAGTGGTGGATATTAGTAAGTTATTTGGATTGAGAAGGATAGTGGCGGGATAGAAGAGGGAAAAAGCTTTGCTTTGCATTTAGATAGCGCTTGCTACCCCTGATGGGGTGTTGAAGCATTTTTTCGGCGAGTAGCACGCTACTCCGGAACCCATAAAGTGGTGAATTAGAATAGTGAAATATGAAAGTAATTTGAGAGGTGGATATGTTAGTCAGTTATTTCTTCCACAAACGATCTCCAAGTGGAGAAACCTCAAATCTAGCGGTGTGCTGGTGAAATCATTATTTTAACTACGACTAGATATTGGGATATGAAGCTTCCCTGACAGTCCTTACCATTACCACCTTGCCTACTTTATCCTACAGATCCATGGGACAATGAGGAGAAACTACATTACATGGGCCCGCTAGACAGCCACAGACGGAGGTGGGGAGTTTGTGTGAAAAAATACACAGGGCGTGGGACAGGAATGCCCCCTGCTTGTTATTTTTTTTTTTTTTGTTGAAACATTTTTTATTATTTTCCAACACATCAATACAACAATCAACTCTTAATCCCCGCCCATTCAGGAAATACCCCACATATACCAGCATCTCCGCTCAACCTTCCCACCCGGTCCCTTCCCCCCCTCCCCCTCCCTCTGTCAGTGTGCCCCCATCTTCTACCCCGGTCCCACTCTCGATGTGTCCCCCCCCCCTGGTCAATGCAATACAGGGGCCCAGCTTCTCCCTAAACCAACAGGACCTTCCCGCTAGCCCAGCCCAAAGTGTAGGCGGTCGGGGCCCGTCGTCTCGCCTCGACTACTCCCCGCTCCCCACTACCACTTCCCCATCAGACCCACTCCCCTCTTCCCCCGACTCGGACATCAACCCCTGGAGCTCTACCACCAACGCTTCCCATGCCCGGGCCGTCGCTAGCGCTTTTTCGACATCTCGCCGGAGGGCCAGTTGCACCCTGAGCGTGCCCTCAGCCCCCGCCCAACGCGCCAGTGCTGATCTCCAGCGCAGGAAGTTGGGTCCCCCCCGGGATTTCCAGTGCAGAGTCAATTCCCTCTTGCCCATTATCAGCCCTAAATCATAAAATTTGCTAGTGACCTTCGTGCGACGAGTGTGGGGGAACCAAAGAAGCAAGCAGGTCCCCATCTCCGGAGCAATGGAGCGATCCGTGACCTGGTTCAAGCAATCTACCACCGCTTCCCAGTAGTCACCCAACTGCCTACAGGACCAAAACATGTGTCGAAAGTCTGCACCGTCCACCCCGCACCGCGGGCACTGAGAGTGCACTCCCCCGAAATATTGCAGTATCTTGGCCGGTGTCAGGTATGCTCTGTGTAACGTGAAAAACTGGACTAACTGGAACCTGGCATTCCTCGTCCCCTTCCATGCCCTCCGCACCAGTGTGGACCATGCAGACTCAGGGATCTCTTTCCCTAGGTCCGCCTCCCACTTCTCCCTCAAGGCGCCCAAGGGGAGAAAGCTCTCCGTCGATAGCCGGCGATAAAGGCATGTAATGGCCTTAGCCGTCCCCGCCGCCATCACTACATATTGGCAACCCGCGGCAGTCGGGGGCTCCGACAGCCCCACGTTCCAATGCCTCTGGAGGCTCGCCACCAAGGCCGCATGAAGCAGGAAGTCCCCCCGCGGAAGCCCATAAGAGTCCTGCAAGTCTTGGAAAGGCAGCAGTACTCCCTCTCTAAATAAGTCCCCCACCATCTGTACCCCCAGATCCTCCCAGACCGCTAATCCCGACCAATCTCCTCCATGCGGGAACGCCGTACACATCCCCAGGGGGAACTCCGGGGCATAGGGGTGAACTATGGCAGCCCTTCTTTGGCATCTGTTCCAGCATAACCGGAGGGTACGTTCCTCCATGGTGAGCTGGGCGAGGTCCAACCTCTGGTGGAGGACTATAAAAGCCAGCACGTGGCGCGGGAATAGTCTGCCCTGGGGACCTTCCGGGCCCCTGTACTCCCTGGCCACCGCCTGCGTGAGCCACTGAAGCTGGGCCGCCAGATAGTACCATTCGAAATCCGGAGCCGCCAGGCCCCCCTCCACCCGTGGCCGCCGCAAGGTGGTCAGCGCCACTCGACGCCTTCCCGAACCCCAAATGAAGCTCGTAGTTAATACCCGCAGCGTCGCAAAGAACGACGCCGGGATCCATATTGGAAGGGTGCGAAAATAGTAAAGGAGCCGCGGCAGCGCCACCATGTTCAGCAGCGCCACCCTCCCAGCACACGAGAGCGGGAGCGTCTTCCAAAACCCCATACTACTCCTTAGGCCTCGAAGCGCTCTACCCACATTCCCTTCCAGCAAATCAGCCTGGGTATGGTAAATGTTAACCCCCAGATAACGGAGACAGCTGCCTTCCCAGCGGATATGACCCAACACCTGCGGGGGCTGTCCCCCTCGCGACAACGGGAACAAACATGTTTTACGCCAGTTGACTTTAAGCCCAGACAGCCGACCAAACGCCTCCAAAAGGGCAACCGCTCCCTCCAGTGCACCCGCCGCATCTGCCAAGAACATCAGCAGATCGTCCGCATAGAGGGAGATATAATGCGTATCCTCCCGCAAGGAAACCCCTACATACGCATCCCCTCGTCGGGCATGAGCCGCCAATGGTTCAATGGCCAGCGCAAACAGCAGGGGGGAGAGGGAACACCCCTGTCTCGTCCCCCTCCGGACATGGTAGGAGGCCGATATAGTGACCCCCGTCTTCACTCGGGCCGTAGCCTCGCTATAAAGCAACGTGGTCCAGCGCACAAAGTCCTCCCCCAAGCCGAACTCCCGCAACACTCGATACAAGTAAGGCCATTCCACACTATCGGAGGCCTTTTCTATGTCGACCGACAGCGTGCAGGCCTCCGGGAAGACCTCCCGGTCCAGTTCCATCACTCGCATTAACCTTCGCACGGAAGTGGCAGTGCTGCGTCGAGGAATAAAGCCCGCCTGATCCGAGTGGATTAAGGCGGCCATATGACCCAAAAGGCGCGACGCCAGTACCTTACTCAATATCTTATAGTCCACCGTCAACATGGAGAGCGGCCGATACGCCGTGCGCGCGTCGGCCTTCCCTCCGGGCTTCAATAAAGGTATCACAATCGCCTCCCGAGCAGAGGCGGGCAAGCACCCACGTCGCCAGGCTTCGCTGTAGAGGGCCTGCAGCTGCGGGGCCAGCAGATCCGGAAACGCCGCATAGAACTCGACAGGCAACCCATCTGCCCCAGGAGTTTTCCGACGCGCCATGTGTCTAATCGCCGCACGAATTTCGCCCAGCGATATGGCACCGCCAAGTTCTTTCCCAATCTCCGGGTCCAGTTGGGGTAGGCGGGCCTCCAGCAAGAAGTTCGCTAGGCCCTCAGGCTCCCCCTCCATGGTGCTATCGTATAGCCCAGCGTAGTATCCTGCAAACTGCTGATTTATCCCCTTCTGGGAGTAAACCGGGGCACCCCCCGCTTCGGCCAGGGAAAGTATCGGTTCCCCCCGGGCCGCCGGGTTCGCCAACCAGGCCAAAAGGGATCCCACCTTATCGCGCTCCGCGTGCGCTCGCATTAGGTAGCTTTTATGGTCAAAGCAGCGGAGCTTCTCCACCTGCACCGCCACACCCTCACGCGCCTCAGCAACCGCAGCCAACTCCCCGCCTCCCGTCTGATGCGCCCGTTCCGCCGCCCGCAGCAGAGCCTCCGCCCCATCTACCTCCTTCAATAGCGACTTCCTCACTCCGGTTGTGGACGAGATGCAAACCCCCCGAACAACCGCCTTGAGCGCGTCCCATTCCGTCGCCCGGCTTGCCGTCGTACCCGAGTTTCGCTCGAAATATTGTGTTAAGCAGTCGCTAACCTCAGCCCGGAAGACCGGGTCCTCCAGAAGCAGCGGGTTAAGGCGCCACGTGGGAATAACTTGCCGCTGCCTGGACCACTGCAGCACCCCCATACAGGGGTTATGGTCCGAGAGAGTCTTCGCTAAATATTCACTATGTCGCATCAGCGAGTGGACGTCCGGTGAACACAGTATACCATCTAATCTGACATACAGCTCATGGGGGGCAGAATAGAAGGAGTAATCCCTGTCCAGCGGGTGATGAGTACGCCAAGTGTCTACCAGACCCCAGGTGTCCTGCCAGCTATGTCGAGTATTGGCCACCCGACGCACCGCCGACTGTGCCAGGGGAGGGTGGGACCTATCCAACTCCACATCCGTCACCGAATTAAAGTCCCCTCCCAGCACCACCGGCCCCGTCAAATACGCCGCTAGCTGCCCCGACAGCCTGGAGAAAAACGCCGCCTGGTCCATATTAGGGGCATATACACTACACATGCTCAAATCCCTTCCATCCAGCCGCCCCTGCACTGCTACGAACCTGCCCTCTGGGTCTACCAATGTCATCAGGGGTTGGAAAGGGACACCCGCTCTCACCCAGATCAGTGCCCCCCGGGCAAACCTCGAAAAGGTGGTGTAGTACAATTGACCCCGCCAGCGCCTCTGCAATGCCTTCCCCTCCTCTCTATCCAAGTGGGTCTCTTGAAGGAAGGCTACCTGAACCCCTCTCCGCACTAAGTAGGCATGGATTTTATGTCTCTTCACCATAGAGGTGAGCCCCCTCACATTCCAAGTCACAATTCTCAATTCAGGGGGGGTCCCCATCCCATCGTCGAACCAACCATCCCTTCCCACCCCTCCAAGGCACACTGACAATCCCCTGAAACCCTAAAACACCCCAACTCCCCGATTCCCCACCCCTCCCCAGAACAGGCTCTAAACCACAGTCACCCATCCAAATATTCCCCCAAACAGAAACCAAATACTCTGGTAGCCACCAGAGTCTCACTATGTTCGTGAGGTTGAGGTGGTGGCTCTACGCCTGACGGGTTTGACGGCAGTCCTCCCCAAAGCATCCATGCCCATTCTCCGTCAATGTCAATCACCCCCAGCGGTCCACCCCCCGCAGGCTCCCCCACCCCCACCCCCGGGGCCCCCAAGACTCTCCAGAACCTCCATCCATGGACACCACCTGGTACCCGGCTCTCCCTTAGCCCCATCAAGCCCGGATCAACGTCCCTCTCCACATGTACCCAGTCCTCCCTGCCCAAGTCCCTCAGTTCATGGCCCGAGCACTCCCCAAACCTTCAAGCGTCCAACAGTCCATCCGCCGTCCCCGGGGTAACATCTGGCAGCACCTCCGCTTCATCGATAGCGCCGTCCGAATGGGAGTCCTCCGTGCCCTTCCTAGAGCCCGAATCCTCGCTGGGCTGGGAGGCCGTTGCCCCGGAAATCACAGAGACCGCCCGCAGCGCAGCTCGCCTCTCCAGGGCCGTCTGGGATGCACCCGGTGATCGGGCCCCCGCTGACCTCATCCTGTTGCGTCTGTTGCGACGGGCCTTCGTTGGGGTACCCTGCGGCCCCTCCGCCGCAGCATGCGCCGCCGCTCGGGGCCTGGCCGACTCCAGCCAACTCCAGGCTGCCGCGGGGTCAGTGAAGAAGGAAGCCGCCCCATCCATCACCACTCGGAGACGGGCCGGGAACAGCAAGGAGTATTGCAGCCCCTCTTCCCGCAGTGCTCTCTTCACCGCCAGGAATGAGGTACGTCTGCGCTGGACCTCCATGGGGTAATCCGGGTAAATAGAGACCCGAGCGTTCTCCACCTGGTAGGGTCCCGAAGTTCTGGCCCTCTGAAGGATAATGTCCCGGTCCTTGTAATGCAGCAGGCGGGCCACCACCGGTCGGGGCGGCCGGCCCGGGTCCGGGGGACGTGCCGGAACCCTATGCGCCCTCTCCAAAGTAAAGAACCGCGTAAGTCCCTCGGGCGCCACCACCTCTTGCAGCCAGGTCTCCAGGTAGGTTAGCATATCGCCTCCTTCGATCTTTTCCGGCAGCCCCACTACGCGAATGTTATTGCGGCGGTTGCGCCCTTCAGCGTCCTCGGCCCTCTTTTCCAGGGTCACCACCCGCCGCAGGAGATCCGCTGTCTGATCCTCCAATACCTTCTGCGCTGGCTCCGCCAGGTCCATCCTGTCCTCCGTGGTCTTGACCCTGTCCACCAACTTCCTGTGGTCCGCCCTGAGCAGTCCCAGGTCCGAGGATACCTGGGCGATATCATTTTGCAGCGCCGTTTTTGTGTCCGCTATGGCCTGTAAGATTTGGTCGAGCTGTCGCTGCTGTAGGCCCGCCGCAGAGTCGGCGCCAGTGCCACCCTTGCAGCCATCGGTAGGGTCCCCCGCCGATTCCACCGGATTCCCTCCCGGCTTGAGTCGCGGCTTGCCCATTCTACCGGCCAGGCGGTGCGTCAGGGAAGCCCGCCCCAAACGGCCTCCAGGCCCGCTCACCAGATCTGCTGACAGTGTGCCCCCTCACCGGCCTCAGGGGCCTGCTCCACCGTGCCTTCGGTCCACAAGGGGACCAGCGTCCTCCTGCTTCTCACCGGGTGCCTCGACGGGGGGGGCCTCTGGCCTTCTCTAGCGCTGCTGTGTCCGGGGGCCTCGTCCGACCCTCTCCGTTGTCCTCCGAGGGACGCCGGGACTGTCGCACCACCCGGAGGCCAGGTCCTCACGTCCGCCACCTGTGGCCAGTCAAGCCGCCACCTCCAAGGGGTCTCTGCGCCAGTCACCCACCTCGTTGGCCCACGAAACACGTGGCGTCTCACTGCGGGTGCTCCAGGTCCAGGCCCTCCTCTACCGACACAAGCCCAGTGCTGTCCGCCGTGTCGCCGCTTCCCTGCAGCTCAGCCACCGCCGGCAGGTCACTCTATCGCGGGCATCCCAACCACGGGCTCCACATGGAGGGCGATCCCTGTAGCCACCCTCCGATCAGCAGGGCCAGGCCGGCACTTCCGGTGCCCGCGGCCGATGCAGCCTCACTTCCGGCCCGCTCCGCCAGCACTGTGGACCGCTGCTTCCCGTCCTCTCAGAGGCCGCCCAAGATGGCCGGCGGCCACCCGCCTCCGCCGCTTTTCTGTCGCCGCGGCAGCCCTCTGCGCCGCGATCCACCCCGTCCGACTGCTCCAGGGGTCCCGAGGTGGCAGGGGGAGCCCTCCGGGAGCGCCAAACCGCCGGGGGGACACTCGTTACAGGATCAATCGCTGGGCTGGATGCGGAGCTCGTCGCTCACGCGTCCATGCCCGTCGGCTGCCAAGCCACGCCCCCCCCCTGCTTGTTATAAGGGCATGTTCCCCTTTCGTGAGCACCTGACTGCATTCATATATAGTACCATGACTATTCATTTGGTAACGGCGCCCTGCTAATCCAAGCCTAGGGCTGTCCCTGACTATGCGAGATCTGGGAACTGTGCTATGACCTGGAGAGGTGCACCAAGCATGCCTTCATTGCGACAGGGGACTGCTGTCCTATCCTGGATATAGCGAATAAAGCGATAGTGGAAGCATACTGTGTTGTGGCACATTAGTAGTGTGACTAGACATTTTTTTCGCTATCAGTGAGGCCTAGTGGCCCCTCTTGTGTAAAGTTCCACTCTTATGCGTATGCCCAGAACATTGGGATCGATTATGTTGGCAGGCGATTGCCACCGCTCGCATGGCGGTGGCGATCCGCCCGCCAATGATCACCGCCCACCTACCATTTCCCCCCGCCACATTAGGATGGCGGGGGGGACCCCGGCGGACGGAAAGACCGTCTGCCGGTTTTCTGCCGGTCGGACAGGCGACCGGGCGGAAAAGGGCTCACATATGGTGGCGGTGTCTGCAAGACACTGCCATCCATATTATGATGTGCAGCGGTGCAGGGCTTTCCATGGCGGAGACCCCGCCATGGAAAGCCAGGCGGAGATCACTGTCGGGGGCCCGTTGTAGGCCCCCAGGATGTTGGGGGGTGCATATGGTGGGTACCTATGGTACCCCCCTGCATTTGCATGCACAAGGTGGCATGCACCGCGCGGTGCCTGCCACCTTGTGCATGCAAATGCACAACATGCCTTTTTTACATTGCGGCGGGTGCTGCTGACAGCACCGCGCCGCAATGTATAAAATGAGGGATGCGCCCGCCAGGGTGGCGGGCGCATCTTAATTTGAATCGCGGGACCACCGCACATATGGCAGGCGATCCCTTTTGCCGTTACAGTGGTGGGCGGACTTTGTCTGCCCGCCATCGTAATGGACCCCTTTGTGCTGGTATCCTGTGTATATGTTGAGTACGGGCACTTGTGAAGTGCGTCTAGCACAAGTGCAGTGGTAGGGCTATGTGTGTGAGTGGGTTTTGGTGATGAAGCCAGTGGAATCCATTTTGGACACCCTTGGCATGACACAGCACAAGATGGAGGATATGGACAACTTCCCCAGACAGTGAGAGTATGTTGTCGGCAGCACCTTGACCGGAGGGTGGGGATCCAGACATTGAAGTGAGGAGGCTGGAGCCAGCGCTACCATTAAAAATCTGAGGAGTTTTGTTAGCCAAAGGCTGCTGATTAGTTCTTCCTGAGCACTCACAATTGGTTAATGTTAGGGGTGGGACTTCAGTTTTCGGAGGTACAATGTGAGGTGCTTCCTAGACCAGGCTTCCCCCTTTGCGTATCTCCGATTACTGTGTCTCTTGGGCTCATGACTGCAAGGTGCCGAAACCTCACTCTTCGTTGTGCCTGTGTTCCAGTTTGGAGACACCCTCAGTGCTCCCAGCTGCGAGAGCCACCATTCTACACAAAGGTTGTATTTGGAGAGCACCGTGAGAAGTAAACTATGAACTTTGAGACCCTGGATCCACATCTATTTCTAGAATATGTGTATTTATGTGGGGCCCAAACCACCCTTCTCCGTATCAGCTCCAAGACCTTCAAGACCAAGGAAGGGAGCCCTACAATGAGTATTCGAAGGACGGCTGTGTGAACAGGGTGGTGTCTTCCTGACATCCAGTCTCCCAGGGGTGAGAGGACATCATCTGAGGTCTGCTCTTTCTATCAGAGGAGCTGAGGGCC
The DNA here is from genome assembly GCF_964204655.1 of Triturus cristatus. Classification (NCBI taxonomy): domain Eukaryota; kingdom Metazoa; phylum Chordata; class Amphibia; order Caudata; family Salamandridae; genus Triturus; species Triturus cristatus. The sequence continues at coordinate 114,800,749 of NC_140595.1, forward strand.
GGCCTGCATCTGTAGAAGACCGCCTGTCTGCTGAGAGAGTGGAGAAGTTGTCTTGGAGAAGAAGCCCAGATAAGAAACTTTTTCTTTCCTTTCAAAAATGTACCCTCTAACCACCTGGTTTGATTTGGAGAGGTGTGGCACACAGACCTAGACTTTTAAATGAACTAAAATACACTCTCATCCTTGGTCCTTACTCGATCAGGCACCCAAGGAATCTAGAGGAATGATTGGCAATAACTAGTAGTGCTAGAATCACTTGGTAACTATTGTTGTGGCTGGAGTACTTTCTTGGTTAATGCTGTATTGTTCAACTGTGACTCTTATGAATCCCCTCATGTACCTCTTGTAAGGGGAGAGGATGTGGCCTTACGGCTAGAGCGGTTGACGTCGAAGCTGGGAAACCAGGATCGAGTCTCGGCGACGACGCTCAACATCCTGTGATTCTGGGTAACACACTTAATCTCCCTGTGCCTAACACAAATGAATGTGTCCTCATGTAACAAAACTAGTGCTATGTAAAGCGCTCCGATACCCGATATCTCCGGGTCTAGTTCACACTATATAAAACTCTTTAAAAAAAAGAAAAGTTCTCACATAACATGTAAAGCGCTCCAATACCTTCTGGTCTAGCTAGCACTATACAAAACTCAAAATAATAATGGCCCATCTAAGGGAAGCGGACTGCTGACAGCGAGCCAGGAGCAGCCAGTGCTCCGGAGGGTTCCTTCTGGTCTTACGTACCCTCATCCTGGAGGGAACTGCGCTGCGTTATCACCTGTTCAGCCCGAATTGGGCTGCAACTGCCATAAAACAGCATTGGCCAGGTTGGGGCTGCAACTGCCATGCAATGAGATTGGACGATTGGGGCTGCTACTGGCTGACTGGCTCGGTCGAGGCGGCCACTGCCATGCAACGACATCAGCACAACCAGGGCTACAACTACCACCTTAACCTAGGTGTGGCCGTAAAGGCATAAGATGGCACTGGCCAGTTCCAGGCTGCACTGGGCCTGAGACATCAAGCTGCCCTACTCCGCCTCTGCGCTCCATGCGCTTGGTCCGCTGCACCGCCAAGACTGAGCCAGGCCACTGGGTGCTAGAGACGCTGCTCGCGCGGTGTCCTCCAAGGTTGCACTCGCTCACCGCAGCTCACATTCAGAAAGAGCTCCGAACTGCCGGATACGCTCTAGAGAGAGCACCAGGAACTGCTGTAGACCCACAAGACCACCTGTGGTGAGAGCTGGAACACAGTGGACTCAGTGCACTTATGAGTTGTAGGAGGCATTATAGACTGCACCTATGCCTGGCTTATGCCTTTGCCATCACTACTAGGTGGGATCGACCATTAGGTGGTCATCAGGGGTGGGTTAGGCACAGAAGGGAGAATCAGCAAGCACAGCAGCGAAATTGGTAACTTAAATTGAAAAGTGGAGCATTTAGTGAGCTGTGTGAGTAAAAGTTTTTAATTTTATTTAAATATAAGCCCTGGGCTGGATACTGAAGGCATTAAATCTGCTGATTGTTGAGTTCCGAGCTCCTGAACTCCCACAGTAACTCCCTGAAGGTCAAGTACAGAGGGCGTTGTACTTGGCACAGATTGTAGAGCCATTGTAGGATGGACCAAGGGCATCAGGGACAAACAACATAAACACCTCAGTTGAGGCTCAGTGGCCTATCTGCCCAGAGGCACCCAGATGAGGTATGACACAGGGAGCACCTTTAAATCTACAGGAAGGTACTTTATAGGTTTGATGGATGATCTAAAATTAGAGAAGGAAAAACCCTAAAGCTGAACTGCAGAGCAGCCAGATCTACTCCAGTCACCAATCACACCCAGAACTTTTCCTGGGGTGTAACGAGGCAAGAGGCTGCAAAATTCTTTATGGAAAGAGATAATTCCATCCCAGCTGTAGAGCCAGGAAGGCAGTTTCTCCTAGAGTATGTAAAAGTGTGAAACCCGTAGCCACCCTACACTCTTAACATACAAGACCATTACTTTATTTTTAGGTCCAGCCTGTATGGAATACAAGCTCCGCCCATTTCCCGGCCATCTTTTCAATTGGCTCCTGTTGCTGTCCTTTCGAAATCATTGCTTTTGATTGATTAATAGGCTTAGTAGTCCCTCCTTGGTACCGCCTTGTCTGCATTTGTATCTCCCATGAGGACTCGACTTTTTACTTGTGTTGTTACACAGTCTGCTTTATCGAAGCTGTGAGCACTATATTCTTTAAGGATCTAACACTATTCCACCCGCGACAAGCTTTCCTACAAGTAAGCACGTCGCCCGCTTTTATATTTTTAACAGTAATGTATTTATTTCATTTACAGCGGGGTCCGCTTTAACTATAGCGGCCGCGCTTGCCGCTTATTTATTTAATTTACAGCACAGTATTGTATTGTTTTGTATTGTACTGGTTCTTATATAGCGCTGCTGTCACCCCACGGGTATCCTGGCGCTCAGATATAGGCACACGCAGCCGTCGTGATGAGGGATCAGAGGAAGGACAGAGAGGATCAGGCTTTCGGGAAGAGCCATGTTTTGAGGCTCTTTCTGAAATCAGTTAGAGAGTCAATCTGTCTGATCTTCTGTGGTAGCTCATTCCACAGCCGAGCACCAACCACGCTTAAGGCCCTCTCCCCCAGCCTAGAGCGTTTAAATCTGGGAATTACCAGCAGACTGGCGCTGGAGGAACGGACCTGTCTCCGAGGGAGGTACCAGGCGAACCTTTCCTGTAAAGGTCCGCTTTAACTATAGTGGACGTGCCTATTTATTTACATTGCGGTATGCTTTACCTATAGTGGACGCGCATATTTATTTCTTTAATTTATAGCGCGGTCTGCTTTCACTATAGCGGCTGCACTTACTTATTTATTTAATTTACAGAGCAGTCCGCTTTAACTATAGCGGACGCGCCTATTTATTTATTTACATTGCGGTATGCTTTACCTATAGTGGCTGCGCATATTTATTTCTTTAATTTACAGCGCGGTCTGCTTTCACTACAGCGGCTGTACTTATTTATTTATTTAATTTACAGAGCGGTCCACTTTCAGTTTAGCTGCCGTCCTACAGAACCTTTCTTTCTTTCTTTCTTCTTTTTGGGTGAAAGCGCCCCATACCGTTCTTTCACTTTAATGTTGGCCATGCCCCTTTCTTTAGACACTGTTCACGGCAGCCTGAATATGGCAAGCTGCGTCTAAAGAAAGGGGTGCGGCCACCATCAAAGTGGTCTCGCATTTGCGAGAGTCTGAGCTATTGGCATTATAAATAACAATGCCTTTTATATGTGTGTTGCTTTTAAAAACAGATAAATAAAAGGCATTGTCATTTACAAGGCAAATAGCTTAAACTCTCGCAAATGCGAGACTTATTCCATGGCAAATGCTTGTTAAAAGTACATGCAGTGCATTTTAATTACTCAGCAACAGTGAAACGCACAAGTTTGAAACATAGTTTGCACTTTGTCCTGAAAAGCCAAACTATTTCTTTTATTAATTGCATGTTAGCTATAACTGGTAAAAAATGATATGAAAATAGCCTTTGAATGTTAATATGTTGATGTCCTTGATGGACTGGAAGCTGCGACCCCCCCCCCACACACCCCCAGCGCCTTAAGACCCTTACGGGTGAGTATTCGCGCTTAACAAACACCTGATTTGATTTGATGTTTGATATTATTTATATATTTCTAGCTTCCACATATCACTCAAGGAGTATGGAGACTGCTTCAGACTGCTAACAAAAATGAAATGATCACAAACATCATATGCCCCACATTCTTTTTGAGGTACTTCTAAGATCAAGCGATGAGTTAGAAAATATTAGGGATAACACCATTAAAAGTGAAAAGCTTCTTGAAGCAATCTCTTCATTATAATCGTGTTTTATTTCTGCCAGACAGGTATGCCCACTGGCACAGAAGTGGCTGCAGTGAGAAGTTTAGCTGAAAATAGCTATGAAGCGTGAACATGTTTTAGCCGTAGAGGTAGTTAGAATTGCAATGTGATTTTTAAATACATAGCAGTCTAATTTGCTGCCGTGTATCATGTGTGGGCATGCCGGGAAGGGGAACCACCGCCCTCCAGGTCATTACAGACACAGTTTCCAGTCCTGACATTTCACGGATCGCCTAATGCATTCTGGGTGCTGTTTCTCACCGGGTCTGGTGGCTCAGTGGACTAATGCCCCACAGTAGAGCGCTGTGTTCGACTTCATGGTCACAAGTTCAAATTCTGGTGGGACCACTCAGCATTTCATCCATCTGAGGTCGATAACATGAGATACATTGAGTTGGGTAACAATAAACATCTGTTATTCAGCGCCAAGATGCCTAGGGGTGAACGTGTGCTTTACAAATTCATATGTTATGCTTTGTCTCATCTGAATTAATTTGAAAAACACACTGAAAATCAATGAAAAGCCAATGTGTGGGCTTTTTTTTGGTCCAGTGGGCCATGACACACTGGCCCTTTCAAGGTGGCATATCTGGTACTGACTGAGTCCCTAATAGGCGTGTCCAACATTAAACTTTGGTTGTTGTGCTGCAGTGCACTCATTTTATAAAAATAAATCTACCCCAAAGACGTCATACTGTACACCAGGTGGCACTGGTAGCCCTGGTGATGCCCCCCTTCTACAAGTAGGTGCTGTGCATGGGGCTCCGTCCATCATCTCCTTGTGGTTGCTTTGTTCGCCCTAATTGGCAAGGTATGCCCAGATGTGGGTCCCTGGATTCAAGCTAGCCTGGCTGAAGAGGGCTGTTAGCCTGAAACAGGTCCCAGTATGCTTGTTTCCAGTCCAGGGAGGACCTGGCTTGGCAGTTCGGGCTGGACTGTTCCCATGAGGCACAGGGTCAAGACTGATTTTCAAATAGCTGTGTCTGAACTGGGGTGGCAAAGTGAGCTAAAGAATGATGATGGATTCAGCCCAGATCTGTCATTGAGGGTGAGTGTTTGAAAAGTTTCAGCACTCGCTCCATCATCTCCTTGTGTTTGCTGTGCATGGGGCTAGGGGCACCTACAGATGAAGGCAAGCTTTGATCTGAGGGGTCTTAGCACAGATGACCCGAGATAGTGCCTGGTTAAGTGCACAAGTTTTGCAGGCAACCTTCTGTGGTGGCTCTATACGACGTTGGGCACTGGGCTCCTCTTTATCCCAGGAAGGAAGAGCATGCGGCCTAACGGCCAGAGCTGCCAACCTTGTAGCTGGGAAACCAGGTTCGAGTCTGAAGTCATTTCAACAACTTGTGATTCTGGGCAATCAATTAATCTTCTGGTGCCTACCAAAAATGAATGTGTCCTTATGTAACGTAACTGGTGCTCATGTAAAGCGCTCCAATACCTTCTGGTCGGGTTCGCGCTATATAAATCTGCAACAACAAAAAAAAAAAGAGGGGTTTGTCAGAGTTATTTAGATAAGCCAGCATTCCCACCCTTCTCTTCCTGTCCCACAGTTCCCTCATTTACTGTGATATCCTCAACGAGAGGTGTCCTGTGTTAGCCCACAAGGCCCTGATCCATGCCAGGTAGCCACATAGAGTATATTTACATCCAATTAACCTAAATGGTGCATGGTCAGCCGCAATAAATCTACATACAATTACTCTAAATGGCACCCGGAGAGTATACATCTCTTCGGCAATAAATCTACAAACAGTTAAGTTAAATGCAGTCTACACAAACCCGCTGCATTATTTACAACACCATCAGGACCAGCATCCCTGCGTACCTTGCAAGCAAGCTCACAATCGCTGGTGGTTCTCGACACACCCACATCAAGGACACTATCAGACTGAAAAATGAGTAGCGTAAAAAAGAAAACACAACAGCAGGCCTTTTTCTAATCTATGCATCCAGGAAACGGGACAACATCCCTAGATCCATCATAACATATCATGTGTACTTGTAAAGCGCACCCATAGCCCTCTTAGCACTGAATAACAGATGTTTAATGTTACCCAACTTAATGGTACTCTTTTTATTGACCTCAGAAGGATGAAAGGCTGAGTGAACCCACAAGGATTTAGACCTGTGACCATGTGGTCGAACAGAGGGCCCTACAGTGGGCACATTAGTCCAGCAAGCCACCAGACCCAGTACTGGTCTGCCCCTATGCAGAAAGAGTTGAAGACTCACCTCTTTAAAAAACACTACATCACAACGCATTAACTACCCAAAACCCGGCTTCCTATTGAATGACTCATTGGGATTATGCTTGTTGTTGACCTGGGACGGTGCTCTGGTGCCTGTAGGCTAGGTTTGCGGTATCAAAATAACATATTCATACAAACGGAACCAATCTGTGGTCATCCTGAACATCAGACACAGATCTCATTCTGGTGGCCCGATGCAGGATACCCCTGCTATAAAGCATACAGGATGCCTTACTGACATTTATGCATGTCGGTGCTCGGCTCTGAAGACCTGGAGGTGCCAGGAGTGGTGGACTCAGACTGAGCGAGGGAAGATGACATTTAATGTGGATGCTTACAGAGGCATTGCCAGGTTTCCCAGGTCCCAAATGAAAGCAAGGAAAATTGGTCCCATATATCCCGGTATGGTAGTAAAAACAGCTACAAATGGGGTAAAGGGCCACGTAGACTCATGGAACCTGGTGCAGCTGCAACTCTTTTAGCAACGTCCCTTATTGCTCACAGTACGAAGCAGTTGCAGAAAACAAAACATTACTTACCTTCAGTAACGCTGTTTCTGGTGGATACCGCAGATTTCTCACCTTTACAATATTTCCGAGGCGCCAGACTGGATCTGGAAGTTCACGCAGTGCTCCCGCATAGGTGGCACCATGCAGCTCCGTGTTGGCTTCGTTCTGCCCCGAAAGTGATGAAGTGGCATATAAGAGCCAACCTGTGCACCGACGTCAGTTTCTTGCTCGACTCTTTCAGCGGAACACAAAGCAGTTGTCAACACCAAATATGTGCATCATCAATTTGGGACATTTTTAGACAGTGAATTCCACAGAATGGGGAGGTGCAAGAGTTGTGAGGAATTTGCAGTTTGATAGAGTAGCCACCAAAATTATTACTGAGGTTTAGTAACTTGTACTTCTGATGGATAATTCTAATCCCAGATTCCTCTCCTTTAGAATAGAAAACAAAGCACTACCTTCCTAATGTGGAGTGGGTCCAGACCAAAATGTCTGGCAGGACCACACCAGCAAAATAACCATCCTGTAACACCTGGCAGTCAAGGCAAGAGTGAGTTACGAACGTGTGAACTTGCACCAATGTCGCAGCCCCACATATATCAAGAACAGGGCCTCTGCACGCCAAAACAGTGGTCCGGGTGAATCAGCCCTCAGTCCTTCCAGAGACAACTTCCTTGCAAGTAAACAGCAGATCCTAATGCAGAGGACTATCGACCTTGACAAAGTCCTTTACTGCACCACTTTACCTACCTTTGACCCAGAGAACCAAGAACCCCACAAAATGCTGATCATCCACCAAAGGGCTTTTGGTTTGATCAATGTAAAAGCTGGAAGCTCTCCAAGGGTCCAGTCAATGGAGTCTCTCCTCTTTCAAGGGGTGAGACGGAGAAAAGATTGCAGGGAGAGCAATGGATCCCCCAACCTGGAAAGGAGTCACGTCTTTTGGCAAAAGGCCACCCTGGTCGTCAACACCTGTTTGTCTAGGACAAGGGTCTGCGCCAGCAGGGCCTGGAGCACAATCACGCGATGGGTTAAGGTGATCATAATGAGGAAGACAGTCTTGAGGGTCAAAAAATGCACCTAAGCAGCTGTGCATTGGCTCGAAGGGAGTGCACATGAGGAACGTCAGGACCAAATTAAGATCTCACTGTGGTTCACAAATGGTTTGGGGTGGGAACATGTGTGTCAAACCTTTATTAAACCATATCAAACCGTATTAAACCGCCTCATAACAGGTGATTAAACAAGGCTGATTGGTCGGGCAAACACAAGAAGGCTAAAGGGGCCGACAAATAACCTTTAGAGGTGCCCACTGCAAGACCTTGACTATCAGGGAGAGGTCCTGATGCTCTAGCCCACTCCAAAGGTGCAGCACCTCTTGGTACAGGATCCAGGGCCCCACGTCACCCTGCGTGTTGCAGTACCACACTGGGGTGGTTTTGTCTGTGAGAAACTGCACCAGTCCTCCCTCGATGGACAGCAAGAAGGCCTTCAACACCAAGCGAATGGCTCACAACTCCAACAGGTTGATGTGGAGCCAGGTTACTGCTGTAGACCAGAATGCTATGATCTCTACCCCACCCCCAAATGACCTCCCCAACCAAGCAGCGATGCACCGCGACCACCGTCAACTCTGGGTGGGGATGGGACAGGTGCCTGCTGCTGGTTAGGTTCTGGTCCCGCAGCCACCACTGCAGAACCTGTGCAGTCTCCTGTGAAACCTAGAGGACATCCGACAGGCTTCCTTGGCGCTGGGCCCACTGAGACTCCAGACCGCACTGCAGAACCTGCATATGCCACCTGGAGATGTAAACACGCAGGATGCATGAGGTCAACAGGCCAGGAAGCCTCAAAACTGCTCTCACTAACATCCAAGACCAGTGCCGAAACAACAGGATCACAGGCCAAATATCCCGGACTCCTTGTGGCAGAGGAAAGGCCCTGACTGAACCATGTCTAAGACAGCTGCTATAAACGGAAGCTCTTGCGAAGGAGTTAGGTGTGACTTCAGCACATTGATTGAGAACTCAAACGCTGTCAATAGGTTCGTTGTTGTCTGGCGGTGGTCTACCACTGATTGTGGTGCACACACCTTCAATTGCCAGTTGTCGAGGTATGGGAAAACTGGTATCTCTAACCTGTGAAGATGCACTCATGTGAGCACCTGAAGGACACATTGTTAAGGTTGAAGGGGAGAACAGATAACTGGAAATGCTCCTGGCTGACCTTAAACTGCAGGTAACATCTGTGGGACTGCAGGAGGGGCATATGAAAGTACACACCCTGCAGGTCCAAGGCTACCATCAGGTCACCCAGATAAAGGGCAGACAGAATTTGGCCAGTGTGAGAATTTTGAATCCGTCCTTCCATAGCGAGGCATTTAGAGTTACTCTTAAGTGATAGAGTTAGAATGGCAAGGTTTTAGGATTGGGGCTACATGTTTAGAGGTATATTTATAAGAGTAAAGGAGCAACAGTTTTGTACTGATCAGAATTCTATCTCAAGGCTTGTAGAGTTAGGGTTTTGGGTTATAAGAATATGATGATAGGATTATCAGATTAGCATCATAATATTACAGTATAGCATGTGTGGGATAAGACTGCATAACTACAGTGATATGGTTGTGGTTATATTGGAAGGGTAATATAGTTCATATGTTATGAATACAGAGTCAGGTTTTATCTCATATGTCATACATTTATGGCTAAAAAGCTATGATCTATAGTTCGAGTATATGGGTTAAAGAGGTAGAATTTTAGGATTGGATTAAAGGGCTAGGGTGTACCTTTAGGCAGTGGTTCTTAACGTTTTAACTTTGTGTGCACACTCACTGAATCACTACTGAAAGCAGGGGAACACTGCCTAAGCAATCTCTATGATTTGAATCTCAAAACAATACGCAAAAATAGAAAAACAGGTGTATGTCAAACAAATACACAAATTATGACATTTTGTTTAATTCATAAAAAAAAAATGCAAAATTTAAAATGTTAATTTTAATTGGAAGGTTGGAGCTTTTCAAAATGTAGTTTTATTTTTAAAGCTTATCACTTATCACTCTGTTTATTTTCCTCCTAACACATACTCTTTTTTGTCGAAGTATGTTAGTGCTTCAGTTGAAGCCACAAATCATCCGTTCTAGATTTAATTTGCTGTATTGTGCAGCACAAATCAAAAGAAGGAATTCTTTCACATTTAGCGAGTGCTCCAAAATGTTCAATTTTACCTTTTTGTCACTACATTAACTTATTAACCTGCTAATATGAATTAATTTTGTAATCAGTCGTGGATCTTGTGGACCAGCTGGGTCCCCGGTCCCAGGTTATGAATTGCTGTCTTTGGGGTTACAGAGATATGGTTAGTGGGTCAGGGGTAAACTATGGCCTTTATTCATAAAATAGGCACTATCATAAATACGCAATATTGTTCTTTTACGGTGACAAAGTGGGTTAGGAGAGTAGAATGGGATTCTCTAAGGGGAGATGGAATGCTTTCTTCTATAAGGAAACGGAAGCGAGCTCCAGCAGAGGCATGCAGGAGTGGCAGTGCCATCGGTAGCGGCAATAATATACCGTAGCACCCTCTTGACGTAGTGCGCTTTTTAGGTCTCGCCTGAGCCAGCGCTTTAGCGCTGCTCTGGCGAGAGCTTTAGTAAACGGGGGATTTGGAAGTGCAAACTAGTGCTTTTCAGGCCTCCAAATACAGTGCATGTGCGCCGGGCGCGCGCACCATTTGTCAGCCTGCTGATCACTTTCGCGGCCGCTTTGATGTTCTCAGTGAGCCGCGCGGCCACTGAGAACATCAAAGCGGCCGCGAAAGTGCTCACCATATGCCAGCCTTCCCTGTGTTGCTTTAGCACTCACCCCCCCTTCCATGTTACCCGTGTGGCTCACTTTCTCTTTCATGGCCGCGCGGCGTTAATTTCACAGCCGCACGGCCAATGCTTGTTTTGCAATTGTTACAGAGCGACAAATATTTTTGGGGAAAGTGCCCCCTCAGCTTTCAGAGACCGGCAATGAGTGAGGACTCGATTGATTGGCTGTGCCCCAGCCCTACTGCCGAATTGCGTAATCTCAGCATTTCCTTTCAGCCTGTCCTGCCTCTAGGTCATTGTTTGCTTACTCCTTCTAATCGTGTCGGGCAGTCTTTTTTTATGTGGAGTTCTTAAGATTTCATCGCACTGTTTTAATTGTATCTTGCGTATCACTTTGGTACATTTTTCACAGCATCGCTAATTTCTGCTCACAAGTCGTTGCTGTGAATGAATATTCACACTGCCTTCAATTTCGGCCAGTGCGATATGTCCGGTGTTATATTTTTTCCAGCTATCCTTGAAGCAGTGTGGCATGCCATCCCCACATTGCCTATAATGCTTATAAGTAAACAGAAAACAAACAAGCGACTGAAGTCAGATTAAAAAACAAAAAACCCTCACCCCTTCCAGCACCGCAATGCATGGATTGGTTTTATTTACTTTCAAGGGACTGACATAGTCATGCGTTGTGCTGCACGTTACCACCGCAGACATCATGCAATGCACTTTAGCATTGCAATAAGAAAAGCAAACCTACAAGACCAAAAATCCAAAGTGCTGTTGGTGAAAACAGCTGGCTATGTGACGGTAAATATTATCAACAAGCATTGGCATAGCCAATAGGTCTCGTTTTTTGGACCGTATAACTATTTAGTTATGCAGCAGAATATCCTTGGTGCAACAACACCAACTGTTGCATGGCTAAACACTTATAAGGTCCCAAAAGCGAGACCTATTGGCTATGCCAATGCTTGTTGTAGACTGGCGTCAGGCGCAGCCAGCAGAGGCGGCTGGACGGGACCCGAAGCAGTTGCGCAGGGAAACAGACACATTTTTTTTTAAGTATAGAACTTAGCTGCCACATAGCTCCTCTCCCAATTCTGATCCGGTCCTGGGCTGATCACTCTGTGCGGGCTCCCAGATGCCAATCCCAGTACTTCTCTCATGCTGGGAATAATATTCCCAGTAAAATAGAGGCGTTGGGATTGGTTTTAGCACCCTGGTTCAGCACTCAGACAGGGACTGGGAGCCTGTGGCTTTTCTCCACCTGGCTGTACAACACAGCCGGGTGAAGAAATGCTAAGTGTTCATGACGGTATGGCCATCCTAAACTGGCCGGCCAAACCGCCATGCGCACTTAGTAGTGACCATCACCCCTCCTCCCCCACTGCACAGATTGCCTGGCCCTGCCAATTGACGCGCTCGCTGGCAGCCGCTGGTAAGAAGAAAAATAAAATAATAATAATATTTTATTTTTCAAGTATTTAACTCTGCTGCCACCTAGTGGGGTGATGGTCCTCAGCAATAAAGTAGGAGCCACTCCTGGCTGCCAGCGAGAGGGTGACCGCTCTAAACAAAGTACAGAGGCATAGCTTCTAGCGGAGTGACAGGCTGCACACAGTGGGGCATATCTACAATATTTTGGTGTAGGGCATTGCGGCAAGCCTTCTAGCTTTGCTGCCCTACATCAAAAGAAAAGGGCAGGAATGCGCCTCATCTACAAGATACGGCGCAGTCCGGTAGTTTCTGCCGGCGCACAAACTGCAGACAACGCCGGCACCCTTGCACCATGGTGCAAGGGTGTCTGTTGTTGGCATTATTTTGTTTTTGTGCAGGAAGGGACACCTTCCTGCACAAAAAGAATCAAAGTGGGCGTTTTCCTCGTTCTATGCTGCAGAATGTAGCACACATGGAAAGAGGAAAAAACAAAGAAATGTAAACATTTCTCCTTGTTACACCTCCTTTTGGAAGGCGTTGGGGCTTTAAGTGGGCCAGGTCCTGCCGGTGATCCGCACCAGCAGTTCTAAAAAGCAGGTGCTGAGACGGGTCCCTATCGGGCTCTCCCTTTTCGCCCTCATCCTCGGTGAAAAAAAAATCTTAACTCTGCAGCAGTGCCACCCACCCTTCCCTGCCTTTGATGTAACTTCAAAGAGACTCACTATATATAGTTTTTTATAGTCTCATCATTTCTGGACTGAAGCATTTTCCATATTCTATACAGCGCAGCCATAGTTGTTGCTTATTTAGCTTATGCAACTAACAACCATTGACAAAGGTAAGAGTCCTTACTTGTTGTAGGTGTAATGTTACTTGTTGCATTATATATCTGGATGCAATGACAGAAACAGCAAAATACCAGTTGGGCGGCACACTATGCTAAGCACAGATTTTTAGTTCATGTGTTATTAAGCTGCGCCCTTGATTACATCTAGCAGGCCCTTTTGAGACCTCCAGTTTTTTCATCCCACTTAAAGCCCTGGCTTTAGTTTTGGCGCTGCCCCAGATTTTCGCTCTGCTGTAAATTTGGGGCAGTGTCAAAATCCTTGGGTGTTGCGTGGGAACACCCACAGAAACACCCATGGAACACCCCTTTCACACAAAGTAAGGCATTGCCTTACTCAATATTTACAAGGCCATGAAAAGCCACAAAGGGTGGCTTTAAGTGTCCTTGTAAATATGGGTCGGCACATTGCGCCTCCGGAGCGCCACATAAGCGACGCTCCGGCAACATAAAAGTGCCGCAGGGGCGTTGTAAATATGCCCCAGTGTTTCAAGTCCGCTCGGTTAATTCCTGGTGGATTCTGGGAAATGGAATTGAAAAGTGGAATATCTCAGGGTTTGATTCGAGGTCAGGTGCTCTATAATGCATTTAAGAGTGATTTCGCAGACGGTCGGAGGCCGACCTAATAGCAGATGAGACAGCCGCCCTTTACATGGGTTCATACCCGATAGGGACTGGGATAAACTAAACATTATTTTGCAAAGCTGCAAATGTAACCAGGAGGGGGAAGCTGAGGTTCAACAATGTTAAAGTGCAAAGGCATGTTGCTAGAGTGGAGAAATCCACCAGGAATTACCCAACTCGCTGGATGCAGAGTCCGGCCGGCCAAGTGCTCGTTTCGCGGAGAGTTTGAATCGGGGTCACCAGCCGACTGTAATTCCCATACCTATTCCAAAAGATAACACTTATCTCAACAACTAATGTGTGAGCCTTCTGGCTCACCTTGGGCTGTGTACGACCCTCATCCATCCTCCAAGGTATCAATGTCCTTCCTCTACCCTGGACCTCATAGAATGCTTCCCCTCTACAATTCTTCGAAGAACCCTTACACCCTTCCCTTAGCATCTGGCTCTATGCGCCATCGCCCCTTTACCCCAGGCTTTATACACCCTACAGCCCTCTACTGTTGGCTGTCTACAGTGTCATCCTTCCAGTATGGCCCTCATAGAACACTAATGCGTCTCCAAAAACCTATTTAGAATCCTCAAATCCACCAAACGTATGCAACCAGTATCGACATGCCTTGGGATGTATACACAACGTATACAGCCAGTATCTTCATACCGCGGGAAGCGTACAACCCTTGGGTCCCTCTCTGGGCACCACAGAGCCCAACTCTTTTATTAAACCACCTGCACCTTGTGGAAATATGGATTTTTCTGATCAGTTATGTCCCCTATCTTGGACCCCAACGGTTTCATGTATGAATCACAAGTACATGTATGTTCCCTCCAGTTCCAGTTATGAAGACGCAAACACATGTGCGTCCACCGTCAACATGTCCTCTGTCAGATCCGCCATGAATAGGCCGGATGTTCCATTCCTAAGTATGAAAGGCCACCGGTTTTATATGGTTCACTTATGCCATTTTACAGTCCAGGCAAGTAGGCCCTGATTCTGTCATCAAACTCTTCTTGTCTTCTGCCTCTGAAAGCTCCAGTCTGAGCCTGCATCCGTGACCATGAACTTTGTCTCATTCTCTGCGCGGCTCACGAAGCCTGACATCAGCCTATTCTCTGCCAAGAACTGTATTTCACCTTCGAGTTATCTGCTTCGCCCCTCAGCCGATGCATTCCTGTCTAGTAGTTTAAGTAATCATTCTTCCAGCTACCGAGCAAAAGGCTCGGCTTCTCTGTCTTTATGCAAGTAATTCATAGCCCTGTTACCATGGAATATTCCTACCCCCTCGCATTTAGTGTAGACACTTAGACGCTTGTACACGCACGCACAGTCAGTATAGAATAGATTCTGTCCGAGAGTCCTTCTTTTGTGGATAACATAGTTCTTTAAACATAGGATGTTAGATATGATTTGGGATTAGGTTGACTTGACCCCCCAGACTTTTCGTCTCCACATGTAGAGCTAAATGTCAAGTCCCCTTCACCCCCTAGTTGCACGTCAATCACACGTCATGCTGCTGCGCGCGCATCTATGTCAAGTATTATCTTATAGATCCACCTATATATGACATCATAACCAATTATGTTCCTTTTTACTCCTTATTACACCCATTTTCGGTTACGCATATGAATCGTCATTTTCCTTATCAATTGTTACGCCTACCGCATTCGCTTCATTGTAATGTATGTTCTATAAAAATCATTTCTTGTCAATAAAGTATGTACTTCACTTCCTGAACCTCCGTGGTGATGGAACTTGGAGCAACCGATTATAATCGATCATTGGAATAAAGCCCATTCCGAACCTCTAATACCACGGATTCTGCCTCTTATTTTACTGAGCTATTTTATTATGTTTCTGTATCAAATTAAGTCCCGGTAATGAATTTTATTTACCACATGAATGGCGCCCGAACAGGGACACTTTCTCATCTCACGCGCCGGCGGTGAGTTGCAGGCCCGGTCTCCTGCCACAGCTGGACGGACAATAACGCGTACCAGCAGGATTTCCTGTATCTCCCTCCGGTCAAGCGGGGGCGACTGAGGCTGCGATCAACACCCAGACGAGGCGGTGAGAAGTGCGAAGTATCCCGACCAGAGCCTAGCTGAGAGAGCAAGATCCGAGGTATACAGAGGCCCACCAGTTCGAAGTCGAGTCCAGTTTCCGACGAGTCGAGTCCAGTCCAGTCCGGTCCAAGTTCAGTCTCCGAGGCCTTCCGTTTCCGAAGCCACCCGGTGAGTACCATTACTGGGGAGGCATTTCTGACGTGCACATAGGTTGTGCCGGTCAAGACGGGTTTGGGTACACAAATCCGGTCTGCACTGTTTTAGCAGTGTATCTGTACTGTTTAGCAGTATATCAAGTATTCCGAAGTATCTAGTTATTGTCAAAGAATTATGCTTGGTGATTAGTTATGCAGACGATCATCATTGTTGGTTATTTTAAAGGTTAAAAAAAAAAATTTGTTTAATGTTTAATGTTTGATGTGTTAAACGTCCTGCATATTGTGGTATGAATGGTTGTTCATTATTGTGCTTTTGTACTAAGTGTGTTCAAGATTAAGTATCGGATCAGTTGTCAATATGCCGCTCTTTTCGAAATTAAGACAAATCACTACTAGAAAAGGGGTACTCGAAGAAGCCGTCCCTATTCCTCCTAGGGACACTCCAGGGCACTTCATGTATCATAAACATGGCTTAGACGCTATATTATTTCTTGATTTATGGGTAGACTACACCAAGGAATTACCAGAAAGTCAGAGGTGGCCCACAGCGGGAACCTGGGATGCAGAGTGCATCATGAAAGTAGAAGAAGAGTTATGGAAAAGGAAAGTCAGACAGTCACAGAAAGACGCCATTGAGTTATGGCGTAAAGAATCTCATAGACGTACAGAAAAAGCACTCCGACAGGAAGAAAAGAATAAAGAGAGTTCAAATAAAGTTCGAGAAAATTTATTAATTGAAGAAGGTATCCGAGTGAAATCAGAACAAGTAGACAGACAAAGAAATGCCCTTATGAATGGTATGTATCCCCTTCTGGCCGAAGGATTACCTAAAGCTACTCCAGAAATACCGAAAGACTTGCGGCCCCCATTATTCCCAATAAAGGTACATCCTAAGGGGCATCCTAGAACCGCAGAAGATGTCTTTCTCTCCTCATATTTAGACGACGCAGCTCCCGAATATGCTAATTCCGCCCCACATAGACCGCATACCAGGGAGGTTCAACGCCAAGATCCAGTACCCGTATCCCTACAACAACAGATCGTATCACAAGTTCCGGCAAGCACATCTGTTTCTACATCTGTTCCTACAGCTGCTTCTATAGCTGTGTCCACACCTATAGTTGCTGTGTCACGTTCAACGAATCCTTTCACACCCGACACCCCAGATGGGGCTGTGGGAGGTGCTAGCAACATTTTTTCTACGCCACCCAGAATAAATAAACTTACTTTTCAAGAGTCAGCACATTCACGTACCCCCAAACTCATAAATGCCCGTACGCTTAAGGAACTTCTTATAGATTGTAGATATGACCCTGTGCCCGGCAAAGAGGACGAAATGATCATGGCATCATTGCGTATCAGGCGAGCCGCAGTGTATTTAGGGAAGTTACCAGGAATGACTGCGCATCTAGATAAAATATATCATTTTGTCCAAACAGGGCGAGATCCAGAATGTATTAACAGAGCTATGGAATACCAGAAAGTGGAGATACAGGGGGAACTGTTACGTTTCATCATAAATTGTGTGATCAGAAATGAAGACCGACCGGGGGTAGACCCGGAAGCAATGCAAATTCTTACCAGATGGAGCCAGAATATATCAGAAGGTAGACATGATAAACAAAATTGTATAATAGCCATGGGCCGAAAGATCCGTAAAGAAATAGAACGCCTACACGAAGAAAGATTAGCGGTAGACGAGTTCGAACGAAACGAGGAGGAAGGGTCTGGACTGCCCGCAGGACAGTCTGACACCATAGCCTATGTAGGTAGAGGAAGATCTTGTAATAGTAATAGATGTCCTATTGACCCGATACGTCCGATATGTCCAGATAATAACAGGAATTTCCAAATACCTATAATTAACATCAGGTCTAACGAGCATTCGTTCCAAGCCGCCGACAAACTGCTCCGAGAACGAAGGGGTTATCATTTCCTCGATTCTATGGATGAACAAGATTTAGCTAGGGCAGCTGTCCGTTGGGTGGACAGTCCCGGAAAATATAGTGATGATACAGTAGCGCGTACATTTTTGAATCTCACCCCAGATGAACAGCGGTTAGCTGGGATTTATATGATTCAACAACTCATTATACTATATCAGAGTCAGCATTCGGACCCTGGTCCCTTACCTGACATATTGACTGAATTGCTTATGAATAGATGGAGAGGTTCAGGTACTAAATTAATTAAAGAAATTCTAGAATCAAGAAAGCAGTATATTCTTTTTGTATGTTCAGACCGTGTCTCATTGCCCATCAAGGAAAGAACCACGTATTACATGGATAGACAGAATCCCTTACGAGAAGTGCACCCAATAAAGGGCGAGGACAACGAGTTTAAGCGCGTATTTGTATATACGCCCATATCGAAAATAGAATTGTTAGAAATGAAGAAAGTGGTACCCAGTCATGACAAAGATCCAGCGGGTTTTCACCGAGAAATTAAAGACATGTTACTCATGGGAGAGTATACCTATCCCGACATTATGACAATATTAAAGGTACTGATGCCTGCTGGCATTTATGAGAAACTCAGGGAAAAGGAGTGGGAGGTAGGAGACCAAAAGATAGAATGGTCAGCATTAGAAGCGGAAGAAAAGGCCCGAACTGCAGGAGCAGGACTTGGGGATAAAACTAAAGCACTACCAGGTTTATTAGTACAGGTACTGCCACGTTTATTAACTACGAAAAAGGAAGATTGGGGTACAATTTCAGCCTGTAAACAGAAGCAAGATGAAGACACTAGCGATTACTATGCCCGATTTGAAAAATGTTTTGGTATAAATAGTGGCCTAAAAGCAAGTAGCGAATCATACCCACATCTGTTTGTAACAAAATTAGTAGAAAATGCCCTGCCCCAAGTAAAGAATAGAGTATTAAAATTCGAGAGTACCTGGCAAGGTAACACTCCATCACAAATGTTACAAATGTTACAGTACCATCACAATAGAATTAGAGAGGAACAAGAACATGAACACAGACGCATGAAAGACACGAAAATGAAAATGCTAGTTTCTCAGACAGTTCCAGCTGAAGGACATAAAAAGGGTATGACACATTCCGGTGATTCAGCAGGACCTGTAAAAGGGACATGCAATTATTGTAAAAAACCAGGTCATTACGTACACGATTGTCCAGTTTTGAAACATAATATCACCATAGGTAAAACACAAGAAAGACCACGGCCACCTAGACAGGACCAGAATGAACAAGGAGCTCCGCAGCATGCACAGTCCATGCCAGCTTCACAACAGTCTATACAGTTTGTACCAGCTGCACCAGCGCTGCCTGTTGCTGCCACACAAACCACGACACGACAACTGTACCAGACCGCACAGTATGACTATCCTGATTATCAACGATACGCATGAACAAGCCTAGAGAGGGAAGTTGACTTACCCCTTATCGAGATCCCTGTAGATCAAGAAGGACCTTATGTACATAGTGAATTATTAGGCCAAGACAGAAAATTTTTACTCGATACAGGGGCAAGTCGAACAACCATAAAACGTAGTGAAGTTCCAGGGGCACCCCTCTCAGGCTCACAGAATATTTCCCTTGGTTTTTCAGGAAAACCTATTGTTAATGAAGTGTCACAGCCTCTTCCACTTACGATAGGACCTTTGACCCGAACTACAGATTTATTGCTTACTAAATCATGTCCAGAAAATCTGTTAGGAATAAAAACACTGAAAGCTCTAGGAGCTATAATATGTTGTTCTCCGGAAGGAGTAAGATTATTTTTACGTGATTTTAAAGGTCACTATGTATCTAGAGACATGGATCCCCGACTGCAGACTTTACCTACACATCTATGGGCACAAGGCCCTACTGATGTTGGATGCATGAATATTACACCATATCGAGTCACATTAAAGGCAGGAGTGGTGCTACCACGAATGCGACAATACAAGTTACCACCAGATGCTGTAGTGGCTTTACTACAAATCATTGACGAGCTCATTACCCAAGGAGTAGTTGTAGAAACAGACTCCAATGTATGTAATTCACCGATAATTCCGATTCTCAAACGAACAGATCCAAAGGCCCCGCCAGTATATCGATTGGTTATTGATCTGCGCGAATTAAACAAATGCATTGTGCCACAATTTCCTGTGGTCCCAGATATCTCGTCATTACTGACAGCTATTGATTCCGAAGCGACATTCTTTACTGTAATCGATCTCAAGAATGCTTTTTTCAGCGTCCCAATAGATCCGGAAAGCCAATATTTGTTCGGATTTAGTTTAAATGGGCGTAGCTTTAAATTCTTACGCGCACCTCAAGGATTTACAGAAAGCCCCAGCATCTATAGCCAAGCACTGAAACGAGAACTCGACAGTATCCACATGCCAGTTAACACTGCTCTGCTTCAATACGTCGATGATCTGCTGATCACCGCGAGAAGCGAACCAGAATGTGAAAAAGCATCACTGACAGTTTTACAATTTCTAGCCGAAAAGGGGCACAAGGTGTCCCCTTCTAAGCTGCAATTCTGTGTCCAGCGAGTTATTTATCTTGGACACTCGCTGT
Organism: Triturus cristatus; assembly: GCF_964204655.1. Lineage (NCBI taxonomy): Eukaryota > Metazoa > Chordata > Amphibia > Caudata > Salamandridae > Triturus > Triturus cristatus. Next base: position 114,820,887 of record NC_140595.1, read on the forward strand.
CCAAGGAGGGAAGGCAGCTTACACCCGATCGCATTCAGTTAATAGCTAACATGCCAATACCCAAGACACAAAAGGAGGTGCGGGCTTTCATAGGCCTCACGTCATATTGCAGGCAGTGGATCCCTCAGTATGCATTTCTAGCAAAACCACTCATTCAGTTGACAACACAGGAGGCAGCCACATCGACTGTTCTCCCTTGGACTCAGGAACATACACAAGCTTTTGAAAGCCTAAAGAAAGCTTTATGTCAAGCACCTGTTTTAGCAACGCCATGTTACAGAAAACAGTTTACACTCTTTGTTACAGAACGCGAAGGTACTGCCTTGTCAGTACTCACACAGGAACAAGCAGGAGCACACAAACCATGTGCTTATTTTTCTAGTACATTAGATCTCGTAGCCCAGGCTTTGCCTGCATGCCTAAAATCAGTGGCAGCGACAGCTTTAGCAATCAGACAAAGCGACGCCATAGTGTTAGGACATCCATTGACAGTTCAAGTACCACATGCAGTAGAGGTTCTTGTAAATAGAACGCAAACACAACACTTGACTATAGCGCGACTTACAGGGTACGAACTTACATTGTTTCAGCCACATATAGAAATCAGACGCTGTAACACATTGAATCCTGCCACACTTTTGCCAGTAACCGGAACAGACCCACTAGCCCATGACTGTATTGAAGTTATTACAATAACGACGAAACCTAGACAAGACTTAACCGATGTCCCATTGTCAGACCCAGACCTGACATTGTATGTAGATGGTTCATGTATGAGAACATATACAGGAGAGTTAGTGGCTGCTTACGCAGTCACAACAGATACTGAAGTCATTGAAACTAATCGTATAAATACTTTGTCAGCTCAAGCCGCAGAGCTTATCGCTCTGACATAAGCCTGTATTAAAGCCACAAATAAAAAGGTCAACATATACACTGATTCACGTTATGCATTCGGAGTTGTACATGACTTCGGCGTGCTATGGCGAGAGAGAGGTTATTTAACTTCCCACGGTGCCCACATTCAGCACGGACCCCTCATTCATGCCTTATTAGATGCAATACATCTACCCACTGCAATATCAATTATGAAATGTAAGGCTCATACGAAGGTTACTGATATCATTTCTCAAGGCAATGATCTAGCCGACAGAACAGCTAAACAGACTGCTCAAACTCAAACATCCGACATGACAAAGACAATAGTCCCGATGCCGACACATTGTATGACAGTTAAAGATCCTACCCTTGACGTAATTGACATACAGACACATGCTACACCAGACGAAATAAAGAAATGGACTGAATTAGGAGGGATCCAAACGGACCAAGGATGGATGATGAAGGAAAAGTCTGTGTGGTTCCTTCCTGATTCAATGGTCCAAGTTATAATTAACACTATACATAGTCCAGCACATCTAGGAGAAAAAGCTATGCTAGACAGCATTCAACACATTTGGTTCAATAAACATTTGCGAGCAGCAGCCAAACAAAAGGTCCGTACCTGTATGATCTGTTGCCAGTTCAACCCAGGAAAAAGCGTTCCCGTAGAACAAGGTGGATTTCATCCTCCTAATCACCCTTTTGAAGTACTCCAGATGGATTATATCCAGATGGAACGATGTCGAGGATTCAAATATGTTCTCGTAGTTGTCTGCGCTCTGTCCCGTTGGACGGAGGCATACCCGGTTTCAGATTACACTGCCCCGACTACTGCCAAACAGTTGGTTCGAGAATTCTTCCCACGATACGGTTTACCACGTGTTGTTCACTCAGATAACGGCCAGCCGTTCTCATCCGAACTAATGAAACATGTTTCACTTCTGTTAGGTTATCAGTGGAAATTCCACTGTGTCCGACACCCCGAAGCAGCAGGTCTCGTAGAAAGACATAATCAGATACTGAAAATCAGATTGTCCAAAATATGCAGAGAGAAAGGTGTCGACTGGGTAGTAGCGTTACCAGTTGCACTCTTTTACATGAGAATGATAGCACACTCTCGAACAGGGCTATCCCCGTATGAGGTGATCTTCGGCAGACCACCAAATATGTGGGGGACGCCTATACCACGCAAAATAACTGATATTGACTGTAATATGCTGACAGATTACTTGGCTTCCTTGATGTCTGCACTACAATCTTGTCGTTCACAGGTAGCTGCAGCCTTTCCCGACAACACTGAGGTGAAACCCCATGACGTAGTTCCGGGGGACCTTGTGCTTGTGAGAAATTTCGACCGAAAGACTCAGCTGGAGCCCAGGTGGAAGACACCCCAGTTGGTCCTGCTGACCACAAGGACAGCCGTGAAGATTGAAGGCAGAAAAGGATGGATTCATTCAAGTCATATCAAGAAATTTCATGGACTTCCTGCAGATGTAAATAGACCACCTCGTGTGTCTTCACCAATTGACTCAAAACTACCTCTGGCTGAGGCCGACAGTAAGGAACTCTATAAACTAAAATTAAGGCCTAGACCGTCGGACGATTTGATTGTTTAAGTCCTCTCCTAGGTGAAGCGGTTGAATCTGTCTCCGACATGTATCCCCTAGACCTGAATCATGGAAAACCACGAAAAATGATGAAACGACAGGCGTATTGTAAATCACTGCGTAGCCATTGCATAGTGACATTATTAATCTTGTTTTTCTTAAGTCTTTTAATAATTACTGCAAGTATATTGTTGCACATATATTACCCTATTGCCAGAAACGTTTACAATATTACTGTTGAACATTCTTTTAGTGACCTACCGCCGCATGAATTGTCTTATAGACTTGCGCTGCGCAATAACACTTTCATTAGTATGTTACATCATTCCCATCAGACTAGTAATGCAACTAATTGTTGGGTGTGTGGCCGGCTCCCTCCCTATCAGAATTATGAAGGAGTCCTGCCTTTCTTTCCACATCCGTTTACACATAATGGCTCCTGTGGAGCATGGTTTAGTTTAATGAATTCCATAGACTCAGACACAGCAGTTTATCAAGACCAGTGGGTATGGGGAAATCTGAACCTAGTTTTATTCAAAGTCTGTTACCCTGACAAGGAGGGTCGCCCCAAAGGAACAGGAACTGATCTAGAAAATGAAGTATATGGATTAGGTAACTTTACACCTAATCTCATGGTTCTAAATGTCGAATCCGAAGTTGAACTAGTTTTACCAACCATGTCAGTATTCCCAGCGAAAGGTGAATTGTGTGTAAGAAAAGTTGGTTCCATACATATGGGCCATAGTAAATGCACTACTATAGTAGAATTCAGTGATCAAGGCAAATCTTCATTTAGAGCTTCTCGCCACTCCTACTTTATATGTGGTCAGACTGCATATATGCGTCTACCTCTAGACTGGGATGGTACCTGCTACATTGCATTCCTTTTGCCACCTGTTTTCCTAGCTCCTCCTGATTATTATAGAAATATTCATTTAGTACACAACAGAGAACGGAGAGATCTCCCAATTGTCGATTATACTGAGACGGCATGGGACAAGTATGTAGATTTTAATAAAGGCATCTTTCCCTATATAGGTACTGTTACTAATAGTAAGCTGATACGTAGATTAACCAGAACCCTTGAAGCAGTAGTAAATGAAACTATTTCCGCCTTAGGCAATTTAACAGAAGAGCAGTCTGCTATGCGGATTGTTGTGCTTCAAAATCGTCTTGTCCTTGACGTCATCCTGGCTGATAGGGGCGGAGCTTGTAGGGTCATCGGATCCAGCTGCTGCGTATTCATACCAGAAAATTCGCCATCTGTATATAAAGCTATAACTCGCCTTCATAAGATTATAAGCCAGATACACCAGAACCCAGGCACTTGGACTTGGTCCAGTTGGTTTTGGAGTGTGATATCAGCCTGGGGATGGAGAGTTCTATCCTTCCTAGGTATTGGCCTTCTCATACTATTCAGTTGCTGTCTATGTCTACAATGTGGACCAGCGATCTGTGGCCTGTGTGCCACATCGTGTAATCCACCACCAAGATCTCATTCGTCACGGAAGAAGAAAGAAGAACAAATGATGTTATACGAACAGATCAATGGATTGATGAAGATTGATATCTCTTAACGGGCAAGTAGGGGACAAGGAGGGAATGTGGAAATATGGATTTTTCTGATCAGTTATGTCCCCTATCTTGGACCCCAACGGTTTCATGTATGAATCACAAGTACATGTATGTTCCCTCCAGTTCCAGTTATGAAGACGCAAACACATGTGCGTCCACCGTCAACATGTCCTCTGTCAGATCCGCCATGAATAGGCCGGATGTTCCATTCCTAAGTATGAAAGGCCACCGGTTTTATATGGTTCACTTATGCCATTTTACAGTCCAGGCAAGTAGGCCCTGATTCTGTCATCAAACTCTTCTTGTCTTCTGCCTCTGAAAGCTCCAGTCTGAGCCTGCATCCGTGACCATGAACTTTGTCTCATTCTCTGCGCGGCTCACGAAGCCTGACATCAGCCTATTCTCTGCCAAGAACTGTATTTCACCTTCGAGTTATCTGCTTCGCCCCTCAGCCGATGCATTCCTGTCTAGTAGTTTAAGTAAACATTCTTCCAGCTACCGAGCAAAAGGCTCGGCTTCTCTGTCTTTATGCAAGTAATTCATAGCCCTGTTACCATGGAATATTCCTACCCCCTCGCATTTAGTGTAGACACTTAGACGCTTTTGTACACGCACGCACAGTCAGTATAGAATAGATTCTGTCCGAGAGTCCTTCTTTTGTGGATAACATAGTTCTTTAAACATAGGATGTTAGATATGATTTGGGATTAGGTTGACTTGACCCCCCAGACTTTTCGTCTCCACATGTAGAGCTAAATGTCAAGTCCCCTTCACCCCCTAGTTGCACGTCAATCACACGTCATGCTGCTGCGCGCGCATCTATGTCAAGTATTATCTTATAGATCCACCTATATATGACATCATAACCAATTATGTTCCTTTTTACTCCTTATTACACCCATTTTCGGTTACGCATATGAATCGTCATTTTCCTTATCAATTGTTACGCCTACCGCATTCGCTTCATTGTAATGTATGTTCTATAAAAATCATTTCTTGTCAATAAAGTATGTACTTCACTTCCTGAACCTCCGTGGTGATGGAACTTGGAGCAACCGATTATAATCGATCATTGGAATAAAGCCCATTCCGAACCTCTAATACCACGGATTCTGCCTCTTATTTTACTGAGCTATTTTATTATGTTTCTGTATCAAATTAAGTCCCGGTAATGAATTTTATTTACCACAACCTCTGTGCCAAGGAATATGAGCATTCTTCGTCATTCTACCATGAATGCTATACATGTCGCTTCCATTAACCAACCAACTATCGCCTCCTGATGGTTCTATACACCGCTCGAATCTATAGTATTAACTCTATATGTATTAGAGGGATGTATGACGTTACAACGCATACTTTTACATCGCGGTACATTACAGCGCGGTTTTTACAACGCAAGTCGTTACAACGACTTGCGTTGGAGGGCGCTGGACTTAGGAGTAGTATAATTTACTATTCCAACTCCAGTCTACGTACAGTAGGGAAGGTGTTGGATAGTAAATTATACTATTCCTTGTCCTAGAGCGCCATCTAGCGCAAGTCGTTGTAACGAATTGCGTTGTAAAGACCGCGATGTAATGGCATCGCGTTGTAAAAGTTTCGTTGTAAAGGTTGTTTACCGTATTAGAGACCTAGAATCTCTCTATATTGGTGGAAAATGGCTTCGATGCCGAATACATTTAATCTAGGCAAGACTGCTTCTCTGGAGAATGGCTTCCGTGTGTAATGGATGGGAACAAAAAAAATACACCTTTTTAAGAGAGATTATTTTTCAGGAATGGTTAACCAGAGGAAAGTCCCGGTAACTAATCTGCTATCGAACCAGATACAAATATAACATTTCGTTTATTTATGCGGTAATAAACTTATGATGAAACTGGTGACACGCCAAAGGGGAAAAGGGATAACTGTGGTGAAAGGCTGGCATTGGCTGACATAAAAGGAGCAGGAAGGAGGGATTTGGCGAGTCCAATAATCACAATTTCTTGGCTGAGAAGAGAGGGGATGCGTTCTTTCCATTAGTCAATAAATCTTTTTCTTTCTCTTGATGACACCTCAGCCAAGATATATGTCTCTTTGTGTCTTTCCAAAAAAACACGAGTCAGCATATAAAGGCAGAGAGAAGTTGGTATATATTCCAAGTTGAAAAGTGCTCCTCAAACCACAAACTGTTCTGCAATCCAGCAGAGTTCAAAACCAGGAAGAAAAACAACAGCTGTGAACCGGCTTGCCTTGAAAATTCCTCCTCCAACGGCTATAAGCAGTGGGAAATTTCTGAAGTCCTTCATTTTTGTTTTTGCAGCCAATTTAACAACTCTTACTGTGTTGTTTACCAGCTCCTCCCAAATGTTCCACTTTCAAGACTTAGGGGTCGATTGTGATGCTGATGGACCCGAGTCCGTCTGGCATTGTTCTGGAACTGGAACCGAACGACCTCCAGTCATCAGTTCCAGCCCAGGAATTAGGATGCAATCCTATAATTTGCTATGAATCGGAATGCATGCTCTCATAGAAAAGAGCAGGGGTGCAGTTCATCCGTGGACCCCTTGGCAGGCACCTCAAGGGGCCTGCCACCGAGTGTAGGGATCAACAGGGGCACCGTAGGTGCCCCTTAGACTACCATTTGGCAGCCTTGCACCCATGGGGGTCCTGCTAGGGGCCCCCAAAGCTGTTTCCCAATGCCTTTTTGTCCCGGAAAGGCCGGCACAAAAAGGCAGTGGGAAACTGCCATTGTAATCCCTCGGCCAGAAAGAGCCGGCCAGTGGGATTACTGAGGGTCTTCCGAATGGCGGACGGGCTCTCCGAGCCCGTTGTAAGCCAGTCGGAAGACTGATTCGGATTCCTTCTGACCGAGCCCATCGAAATGGCTCGGTAGGAAGGGAATCTGAATCGGTGATTACGAGGCGGGCAGGGGGACTCCGACTGATGGTCGGAGCCTTTCCTGGTCGCATCGTAATCGGGCCCTAAGACATTATTTCAAATACACTGATATTTTATTAACCCATTGCTAGAATTTCTGCAATTTACTTTCCGTTTTTGAAACTTTACTTTGATACCTTTTGTTGTATGGATTAAAATGACAGAATAGCCAGGTGCAGTTCAAAACTCAGCCCAACATACAATATTCACATTATGTAGTCCGTCATTACGGAGCGCGAGCGCCACGTCCCTTCGGGTACACCCTCCCTTCAGTAGGGCAGTGGTCAGTGTACGCCATGCTGGGACTCAACAGGAAGACAGACTATGAAAGGGGCCGTTAACAACTTATGGCGGAGAGCGGGGGCCATAACTGCGTACTCCCATATTTTACTTTTCGCAAGCCAGAGTTAGCTTTGCAACTTGCCTCTAACTCCAATGGCACTGGGTTTTATTCCTTTCCTTTTCTTAACCCACCCCCCATTGTTCCTACCATGGATCATCCCACTTTGGAATGTGCCGATTCCAGAATTCTATATGTCAGCTTACGGTTCCAGCTGTTCTGATTCAAGACATGCTGCTCTGTTGAATCTATACTGCTTATTTTCAGTAAATACGTTTTCATACTTACCTTGTTGAGGTCAGTATACACCGCTTTCCATTCTCCGGTGCTGTTCTCAGTCCACGACAGTCCATATTTGCCCACCAGCATCTCAAACCAAGTCATTGTTTTCACTGCTGATGACGCGCGGGCTCGACGGATCACAGGGGGTTTGCTATCCTATTAGGTAGGCTTCAGCGTGGATATTCCAGTCTCAAAATGGCACTCTTAATTGAGGCGTAAACCTAGCCTTTCCATTCCTTTTAACCACTAGGATTACATGGCGGCCATTTTAGACTCCTTTCACCTCTCCATATATCGTGTCTGGCGGAAGTGCAACCGCCATCATGCTTGATCAACCCTCAAAAGAGGGCATGAAGCTTGGATTGGGTGCCAAGAACATCAGAACAATTCCTGAGGTCGTATGGGTGCTCCTTCACGCTTCCTCTACCAGATCACAGTAGCTTCACAAAAAGCTCTCAGTGCCTCATCTATGAGGCCCCTTGAGCCACCGGTACGTAACTTTTTGTGACGTTCCATGGCACAGGAGCCTGCTCCATATTTAGCACGCAGCACTAAGGCACTTTTTTTGGCTTAATGCTGCCTCGTAAATATCGTTCCCTTTAATGCAGTTTTCTGCGTTAAAGGGGCGTGCAATGGGTGTTACTGGGGCGTTCCCAGCAACATCCATGGCTTTTTGACACTGCCCCAGATTTACGAGAAATCGTAAATCTGAGGCAGCGCCAAAAATGTACACCTCCCCAGGGGAGGCGTAAGGGAGGCACAACGGGGGGAAATATCTTTGTAAGAAGGAGACCTCACATGCTTTAACACTCACAAAGGGAGCATCTGAACCCGGGCAGGCCTATTATGCCTGTGTTCTTGGCAATTATATTTTGCCGACCTGAAGGATTGCGGTTACCAGGAGCCAAGTCGCAAATAAACTACATCAGCCTTGCATTGTGAAGGCAGCTTCTTAGAATCCGTCAGTGGTTGTATCGAAATGTCAACAGAATCATCTTGGTCCTCCATGTTATTTGCACGATATACTGGTGTCGACATTACAGTGGAATGGTTCCTCAGCCTGTCATGAATATACTTAAGGAAAGGGACTTTAAAAGTAGAGGTGGGTGAAATTAGCTTGACCTTTTTAAGTAAAATTATGGGGAAAGTACGCAAAATTAGGCGCAATTATCTGAAATTCAATTCGTCACTTGCCTCTATATTTAATTAAAAAATTCATTCTTGCATCAAATTTTTAAGCAATTAGATATTTCCCTCTAAAAAAATTGCGCAAGAAACATTTACTTCGAAGGACAACCGCTCGCGTTCTTGTTGTTTGCATTATTCCAGCGCTTCTCAGCTATAATAATGTTGCTTTGAACTGCAGAGTAATTTCGGGACTTTCACATGAGCAAGAGCCAATGTGTAATTCATGATATTACACAAACTAGGCCAGTGTAACTTAAATTTCACACTGGTCTATTTAGAAGGAAAGTACTGGTCCAATGGTTTCAAACAGTGAATGCCTGGAGGAAGACTCATTTTTGCCAGACTTGAGATGAGAGTTGATGATCAGTCATAGACAAATTACAAAAGATGTCCTAAGGAATGACTATTTTCGCCCATGTGAATGAACCTTCCCACGACTGGCAAAGTTGAGCAGGAGCTAAACGCTTCAGAGGTTTGACCATCACTCAAGACTTCCCTTTTTATGGACACCTACGTAAAACAAAACACTTTTGACATTTTGAGTAGCGTATTTTACTTAATAATAGAGAGGACTGTGAGAAGTCCTGCTAAGAATGCAAAACAACACAAAAAAAGAACTAGAAGAAGGACCCGTGGAGATGAACATTTCTTTAAAGTCAGTCTAGGCTCTAGTGTTCCTTTAAAATTCATGGACTCCTCAGGCCAGGGTAAGAATCATTTTAATCTTGGTGGTTCCCGCCACTACTGATACCCAGAGACAGTGATTTATTTGGTGCTCTGTCCCTGCAAAGGGCAGCAGAGAAGCCCAGATAGTTTTTATCTCCTGAGGGTGATCAAAGGTTGAATTTCGTGGCGAGCGCAAAACAAGTGGTTTTTATTTATTTAATATTACTTATCCCGTCGTCTGTCGACTTTCACCACCCCCCGCCCTCCCCAGCCTCACCACTCTTGCCTGTGCGAGCCGCCACTGCTTATAATAATAACAAAAGTGCACTGGCCCAATGTTTTTCATAGACGCCTCCTCCCAACACTGCCAAATGCTAGAGTTAACAAATGCCTAAGTTGCGCAGCCTTGATTCCACCTCATTCCACTTTCCTCCGTCATACTACCCCTTCTTGACCCTTTATATCCCTTTTGTGGGTTCTTTTTTTTTAACCCTGGTTTCTTCCTTTCTCTCTCTTTTCTTAACTAACTCTTCCTCCCTTCCCTCTATTTTGCATTTTCTCTCTCTTGCTCTGGGTCCAAGTAGGATGATGAAAAGTAAGTACCAGTCCCAAAAAGGAGTGCCAGTGCCCACCACCAGTCTGGATAAACAAGGTGAAAGCGACTAGGGATGGCGGATGCCATGGGTCAAATGGACCTGCAACCCCGAGCTTTGCCAATCATGAAAGGGTCTTACATGGGCTGTGCCTAAAAGACACGGCTATGCGCCACATTCTTATGGCAAATCACAACTTCCCGTCATTGAGATGCAGCAGCACTGCATCGACACAAATTCATGCGGCCCCCTGAAACCTGCAATTGGCATGAAGAAGCCATGGTCTTCAGTGTGGGAGCTGGCCCACCGAATCTGTGGCCATTACTGGCCCGTCTCATCCATCCTGATGTAGGCTCTATTCCCAGCGCTACAAGTACTGGGAAGTACTGGGACTGACAGTCAGGCAGGCAGAAGCAGGCATGCACTCGTGTGTAACCACATAGACACACAATGCACTGGGCTCCAGAGGAGTGGGGATGTCACATCTTTGCTGTGTGCTGGTAGCACACACCTCCATTCTCCAGACACCTCAGAGACCATGCTTAACAATGCAAGTTACTCCAGTCGGCCTGTGTGATCTTTGACACATTCCACACCCAACCCAATGGAGTTCAGTAAACTCTCACCCAGACAGTGAGAGACGCAGCTCATCGAGGCGGAAGCAGCAATGTCTACAGAGAAAAACAAGCCCCTGTGGGGGTCCCAGAGTCCCCTTGTCTGCCACAAGTGGCCATCCAGGGATACACTTCTAAACAACGACTACTCATCAACGCCAACTGACGAGTCCTTCGTGGAACCTCTGAATGTTTGGTCGCCCAGCCTTTCAGCTATTTAAAACCACCTTTTCAACTGTTATTGTGTACTTCTGATATGATACAACCTCGAATAGATGTAGATATATATATTGTATACATACAGTGATGATAAATCCCCAGTCATTGCATATTCCAGTACTTTCCGCTCTTCTGGCGCCCAATGGACCTGGTCGGCACTTAACCAAATTCCTAAAGACATAGACTCTGAGAATTGCCAGATGTTGCTAATAGTCAAGAATTACTATGGGGCCTAACAGCAAGCAGGCGATAAAAATTTATTGCTGCTTTTGTGTCCATTTTCGGACGAAAAGCAGCGATAATTTTATCACCTGATTAGCAAGGTCACGCTATCGCGTAAAACCTTGCCTTATCGCCATTTCCCTTAACGCCCATCTTTGCATCTCTAATGAGATTCAAAGTGGGTGTTCCTCCCCAGGATACCGGGAGAAATGTCGCTAAGAGACATTTCTCCTATTATCAAGCCTCACGCAAAGCAGCATAGCGACAAGAAAAGCAGCAATAACCTCTGTTATCGCCACTTTCCTTACGCCTGCTTTGAAACTGACCTAGCCATGATATCCTATGTAAGGTGGATATCATGGCTAAGTATGTAAGGCCCTATCAGCAAGCTATCGCCAAAAGTTGTGTGATTATCGCTGGATTTTGGCAGCTTGCACTCTGAATTTTATCGCTTTGGAGATAAGCGTTGCTAATAGCACGCTATCTCAGCGATATAATTCAGAGTTGGCCGGCGATAATAATCTCCACGCTAAGAGCGCTGAGCAATAATTATCGCCGGCCCTTGCTGATATGCCCCTATGTTTGCAGTTAGACTGTCAGACTCAGAGGTAGTACAGTGTGATAAGGGTAAACAACACAGACCTCCAGATTCCATATGATATGCACAAAACTAAACAGGGCAAAACCCAGGGATTTTAAAGAGCTGTGGAGGGAAGTTCTGATGAGGAAGAAATCCTATAGGTTCTGGTTCAAAAGTGGGGAGAGAGGTGAGGGTGCGCTGGGTGGCTGAATAGCATTCCAAGCTCTGAAGCACATAGGGATAAACCAAGATATATATATATATATATTTTAAAACAGGGTTTTCCAACGGGAGAGAAGCCGATTTGTGAAGCTAGAGGCAGCATAAAACATATGTAAACGAAGCATGAGAATTGATCCCCCTATTCTAGGTGTCTAAAGCCTATTTTTCAAAACGAGGACAGAGTGTTTGTTCCTCCTTGCACTGCACTTCAAGCCTAATTTGAAATAAAAGTAAGGCTGAAGAAGGGAGACAGCGCCGCCCATCGCCACCAATGGACAAGCTAATTTAGTGACAACATCACTTCATGCCTTTTTTTTTTTTAATGCAGATTTCTATAGCGCGAACTCGACCAGAAGGTATCGGAGCGCTTTACATGAGCACCGGTTACGTTACACAAGGACACATTCAGGCACGGGGAGATGACGTGATTTGACCAGAATCATTAAAAAAAACACAAAAAAGCTAATTTAGTGACATCATTTCATGCCTCTATGGGATCCAATGTTGAGTCAGCTATGTTCTTCACTGAGGACCTACAAAGGTGGGGAGGGTTGGCAGATCCCACAGCCACTGAAATTAAGATTCTGCTGCTCTGTTTTCGGCATGATGATAGATTTACTGTTTTTTTGTTTTGTTTTATATAGCGCCAACTGGACCCGAAGGTATTGGAGCGCTGTACATGAGCACTGGTTACGTTACACAAGGACACATTCAGGCACGGGGAGATTAAGCGATTTGCCCAGAATCACAGGATATTACGAGTCCCTGCTGAGACTCGAACCCAGGTCCCCAGCTTCGAGGTCGGCCCTCTAGCCGTTAGGCCACATCCTCTACTTCGCACAGATTGAATCTGGGTAATAAAACGTTAACTGCAAACTTGCACACATCTTTAAAAGTCTTTTGAAAATTACCCCTGTGCCTAGGAACCGGCACGATCCCGACGTGATTTGATCAGACACGACATGGCCCCCTATAATATGTTATTGCCGTGACGTCATTTCCCCCCTCCCTCACCCACACCTCAATACCGCACGTTTAACAACTGTTACGCTGAAATAGACACGTGTTCCCCCTCCTCTCTTTTTTTAATCTCTTCCCCTGCCCTATCACCATCTTTTTGAATACTTTGCTTAATTTCTAAGAAGCACGCACCACACAATTTTTGCTGTAATATCTAATATGGTCATTGTAGCTGTGTGGCCGATGCTGATGTTCCTACGATGTTATTTTATTTCAAAAAAATAAAATTACAAGTTCTCTGTATCAACACCTCCAGGCCCAAAATTATAAGTATACAGACATCACACATTTCCTTATTTTAAAAATTTTAAATTAAATATACCACATAATGCCACACATGCTGCAAAATGGGCACGTTTAAAAAAGTGGTTTGTGGCTCTCACAGATAAATGAATACTACATTTGTAGGGCCGCATGCGGATATGCTCAGTGCCAGACCCCTTTAACCTCTGTAAAGGTCAGCTGGCCACCTTTCAGTGAATGGTTTCTGTATTCAAGCGTTAAGACGTTATTAATGTCTTAAAATGATAAAATAGTAAACAAATAATGCCTTCAACTGTGCCACATTATGCAGCGTAATTTGCCTTTTCCTGTAGCGTATTATAGTCGGTGTTGGTTTTTGGTCGTCCCTCGCCGCATAATTCCAGCGGTAGGGCCCTTTTGGGAATGCTGTGTGTATTTTTGGCTGGGGTAACTTGAAAGAATGTACCAGGCTCTCAGCCTCCTTTCCAGCCTGGACCCCAATTATACCAGGGCTCCAGGGAATAGAACTGGATCACCATGGAAATTATACGTTCGATTTCCTAGAATGAAATTAAAACATTAATGGCTAGTCTGGGAAGAAAAAGACAGATAAGCTCATTAGCACTGTCCACAGTGAGAGCGAGGAGGAGGGAGTCTTAGGTGGGAGGAAGCGGTGAGGAGGGGGCTGGGGCTGTGTTGCCAAAGATGCATGCATGCAACGCGGCGTGGATGCAAGAGCGGCTGGGGGGGCTGCAAGTAGAGGCGGCCCAGTCACTCCTGTAGACCGGCCAATGAAAACGCAGAGGAAGGAATCCTTCATTGTCATGCCATGTTGAGAATGGATGGTGTTGGTCTATAACATTTTCCCAGGGACCTATGGCCACACTGATACCAGTAGAGGGTAGTCAGGGGGTGGGTAAGGTGGGTGTAGAGGAAGAGACACATGTACAGCACTGGCTGAACTGAATTGCCCAATGTGTAGCCAGAAAACCTGGGATCAATCCCAGCTTCCCCGCTTTACCAAATTGTGTGATCCTTCACAATTGGTTAAATGCATCTACACTCCTATTCCTTCATTATCATGTATAGGTGACCTCAAGAGACATGATTTCAGGATGTGCACTGCACAAAACCTTCTCCTGTGTTTGATTGAAGTATAATGTTGTACAGGTATACCAGCAACCTTACAATTGACTTGCCTCTTAGTACAATATTGGCATTGTAGCCAGGATTTGGGGGGGGGGGGGGAGGGGAATGTTTCTAAATTCATGTTTGAAAACTATCACTTGAAAAAAATACTTCTCAATGCACTCAAATACTCTGATTTACTAAGGTGAAACGTTTCTGCATATTAACCCCTTGCGTGCGCATGACGGAACCACGCCGTCATGAGCCACGGGCGGCGTGTGCTCATGACGGCGTGGTTCCATCATGCTGTGGCCGCTCCGCCCACGCGTCACTGATTCCCCGCCTGTGCGGGCGAAATAACGAGTGGGCGGAGTCGTGACGGAACCACGCCGTCATGAGCACAGCTCGCCCGTGACTCATGACGGCGTGGTTCCGTCACGAGCATGGCGGCGCCGCGCTCACCCCGCACCCCCCCCCAGCGCCGCGGCGGAATTTGCGCCGCGGCAAAGGGGTTAATGAAATACACTTTTGAAGAGACTGCTGCCCGACATCTTGATAAATGGCATTCCTAAAGTTAAGCAGTGCAGGACACCCTAGCCACTCCCTCTCCTTAACTGCAATTAACATTCAAATAAATGTATACCCATGTATCTAACACGTTTTTAATGTTAGTGCTGGGTCGAGTAAACAGCAGCCCAGCGCTGCAGTTGACGAAGAGACCGCACATAAAGTTCAGGAGGGCAGCATGCGGGCCCCGCGCCGTCCTTTGAGCATCGCTGGTCCACATGGTTGTGACGCTGAGGGGGAATCTTCAAGTTTCTTAAAGGTCCCTTTGATGAATGTGGTTCTTCGTGACTGCTTAAAATGGCCATGTTGAGTGTGACTCTTTATTGGTCTTTATGGTCATCATGTTAGGTATGGTACTCAATGCTTGATTAATGTCACTATTGTGTGACGCTTAATGTCTATACCCGGTTGAAAATGAATATTCAATTTATGTCGTGTTAAGTCTGCCATGTTGGGTGTGGGCCCTTGTGTCTTTTTAAGGTTAATGATTAAAGTTACCCTGTTGAGAGTGGCTATGCATGCCTCTTTAACTGTGTTTGGTGTAACATGATAGGAGAGGTTATTCATGCCTCTAATTTTGCCGTGTGTTATCCTGTTGAGCGTGGTTATTCATGGCTATAATTTTGCTGTGTGTTGCTCTGTTGAAACAGGGACATCTGAAGGATTTTAGGGGCCAGGGGCAAACGTATTTTGGGGGCCCCTAATTGCAAAACAGCTTTGAATTTATGATCCAATTTCAGCTCTCGTGACCTCTTTGGCGAGTTCACTGACAGTTTACAGACACACTGGTCCAAATTCTAAATGTCTTTACATCTAATATTCAGGGATAGTGGCGTGTGTTTTCAATATTGTAACACAGCAGCAGCTCACTAATATTACTGCAAAGAATCTCTGTAACACCCTCCCATTTCTCATATGTGAGTTCCTGTTTTGATTTAAAATAAACGTTTTTATGGATGTTGTATGAAACACAAAATTTCTCTACAAAATGTCTGTAACAGACTCACATCTCACCCACATTAAAAACAAATTAAGTTAAAACGGCATTTAAAACAATCAGTTTAAGAATTTTTAAAGTTCATTAAGGCAAGACTCAGCTGAACAGAGTTGGCCCGATCAGGCCCCCCAGGGCTTTAAGTGGGATGAAAAAACTGGGGGTTCTCTCAAGGGGGCGTGGCCAATGTAATTAAAGGTGTGGTTTAAAAACACGTAAGCTAAAAATTTGTGCTAAGCATAGTGTGCCACCCGACTGGTATTTTGCTGTTTCTGTCATTGCATACAGATATATGATACAACAAGTAACATCATACCTACAACAAGTCATGGCTATTGGCTTTGTCAATGGTTGTTAGTTGCATAAGATAAATAAGCAGCAACTATGGCTTGTATATAATATCGAAAAAGCTTCCACTTAAATCCCTGGTGATGACACCTCGACAATGTTGCTGCTCCTGGGTTTCAAAAAGAATAGGGAAATCCAGAGAGAAAATGACTCTCTTTAAAGGATTTCCCTTCCCCTATATCGCTCGGAAAAAAACAGACCACCTGTGCCAGGGCAGAAAACAGAGCCCGATAGAGACCCGTTTCGAGGCCTCCTTAAAAAAACTGCCAGTGCTCAGACCCGGTGAGACCCAGCCCACTTAAAGCCCTGGGCCCCCCTGAAAGGCTGGGGCCCTGGGCCAGAGCCCACTTTTCCCATGCCTTAAAACGTCCCTGTGTTGAAAGTGGTCATTCGTGTATATCTAAATTTGCCATGTTGTGTGGCTCTTCATGTCTCCTTGAGGTTATCTAGGACTAAACGGGCATATGTTCATATAAAATGCATAATCAAAAAGTGGAAGCAGCAGCGTGGTACACTGGAGGAACCTCAGCTCCAGGAGCGGGCACGTGAATTCCATGAGGCAGCCATCTTGACCTCTGTCTTTTTCATCACGCGCCCTGCTGCCTCGGACTTAGGGCCAATACTGGAAACTGGACAATAGCAGATAGGTGGGCATATGGACAAGCACCGGATGAGTGGTGCTCCACCATTCTAGTGTCAGACCTCAGGTGGCAGCTGTCGTGGCCCTGGTGAGTGTGCATAAACCATACGGCCACGCGGCAGAGACAGCAGTAATAACGACAGTACACACTGGGTTGCTGGTATGAGCCGGAAGGTCTCGAGCGACCTTGGCCCCTTTATTTAAGCTCTCTGGCCACGCCTGGCCAGAGAGTGATACATTGTGTGCAGGTCCTTCCGGGCCCAGAGATGTGCCTTGAACAACTAGACCGTTACAGCAGCCATGTTGGGACGGGGTGGCAGCCATGTTGAGTGTTTGTCACTTGGGAAATAGGTGACGTGCAAAATCTATGCTGTACGTTGTGTAGGTAAGTGAAACCAGAAACCCCATGCTACTTGTTGGAATGTAAATACAATTGACATTTATCTCAAAGTGTGAAAATGTGTTTGTGTGAAGAGTAGATCTCGAACGCTCATGTTTTCCCATGGAGCATTGTTTGTATTACTGCAATCTGGCATGTGTTCTACCGCATTTAAAACGGTGTTTGTAATGACCAACGAAAAACTGCAAGGGCTTTGTAGCGCGGCGGGGCCTGGGTGTAACTAGGCCGCAGCAGCACTATAATTAATGCACGAGACAACCACTTTCACTCTCGTGGCTGGAAGACCCCGAGCGGTCTCCGGACGTTTATTTATCCCAGAGGGTTGAGCCCGCCCCGAGGGGTGTAGGGATGCTTGAAAAGTGCAACATTGTAGTAGAGGGCCCAGGTGGCTCTCTACAGGCTTGAAAGCAAAGAAAACAAAACAACCGCATATGGTGCTGCACTCGAGACATGACCTGGGAGAGGTCTCAGTAATCGCTCGTATCATAATCGATCGTAAGGAAACCTACATTTGAGAACATACATGACCTTCACATCAAAATTAATCTAGAATGTGAAAGGAGAGGATGCGGCTTGACGACTAGAGCAACCCACTTTGATGTTGGGAACCAGGTTTGAGTCCGGCGGGAGGCTCGAGCATCCTGTGATTTGGGGCAAATCACTTAGGGGCAGATTTACAAGAAATGGACGCATCTCTGCGCTAGAGCAGAGATGCGTCAGTTTCCCTGCACCTGCGTGCAAAACCCTTGCGTCACCATGGATGCATGACAGATGTGTCAGAAATTCTCACACATCTGTTGGCACAAACCACGCATTGCTGGAGTTGTGTCGCAAGCATGACGCAACTCCAGCAATGCATGGGGAGGCCTATACTTATTGTGCTGCGTCACTCCTTACGCCTGCTCCAAGCAGGTGTGAGGTTTTGACGCAGTGTGGCGTCCTAGAAGTGGCGCAGTGAAATCTTCACTGAGTCAGTTCTTCGAGGCGTTCCTGTGCGGGAATGCCCACCCTGCATACATTATACCCGATGCTGGTATAATGCGGTGCAGGGCTTTACAACGTGACGCATCTCCCTAGATGCGTCACGCTGTAAATGGGCCGCAACGTGTCGCATTGTTTATGCCGCCGCTGCGTCACAAAAAGTGACATAACAGCAGCACAAAGGTGACGCAAGGAGCTCGTAAATCTGCCCCTTAATTTCCCCGTGCCTAAAATGAATGTGTCCATCTCTAATGCAACCGGTGCTCATGTAAAGCGCTCTAATACCTTGGGGTCGAGTTCGCACTACATAAAACTGCCCCCCAAAAAAGAATTTCCATATTACACCCCCTGACAGAGCTCTCAGTCCATTGATTCTATGAGCGAGTGGCTAATCTAGTCCGTCATTACTTTGCATTCTGGTTTTTGTAGTTCTGAATTTATGATGCGCTAAACATTACTACAATCTCACCAGAATGCAAACATAAATCTTGAACTGGATGCGGCATTTACGCACTCAACTGGTTTACTTGAGGGTTTTACGTTGGTACTAAGTGATTTGCCGCCTTACGTCAGGGGCTTTGTCGATACCCTGTCTGTCCTGTCATTTTACACGAATTGACTGTTTACTCTTTCACTTCTGCCTTGGGGTGGCTTTATGCCGTCGCTAATCATTCCTGCAATAAACCCCGCCAGTATGAAGCTTTCTTCGCAGAGGGGTAAAGGGTGGCTGCTGTCTGACTGTCTCTGTGACAGCTGCGAACGCGCTGAATGAACTTTCCTCACCCTCCTCTCCCCCACCTGCGCCACAACACAGTCCATGTCACTTTGTGATTTTTGGCATTTCGAATGTGATGTTAGGCTGAGGATGACACACATCATTACAATAAGTCAATATTTGCCTACTAAATCTTTAAACACATTCCACACAGCTGTCAAGTTCGCTCCGTCTGTCGTTCTAACATAGTGCAACGCTGCCACCTGCAGCTACATACGGTGTACTGCAGTATACGTGGCTGCATGTAAAGCGCCATAATCGTTCAATATTGTAGCAGGGCTACAGGAATTAAGTGGTTCAGCGGCCGAGGCGATTTCCACATCATTATGGATTTGCCACATAAACCATAATCTGCCGCATTCTCTGCCGATTTTAACAAAACATTTTTTGTTCTAGCCCTAACGGATCAAACGTTACAAATAATATGGCTACTCGGGTTCCCATGCAACAGAAGTTTTTTTCAAAAAGATGACAGGTCGTCTTTTAGTTGCCAATTATTGTATTTAGATATTAAATTGGTACTAATTAAGATGAACTCTTTCCCAGACACTGCTACCAGGTTTAAAAATGGCAAAATAATGAAGTAATGCCATCACAAAATGTGCCGCATTATGCCGCATAATTTCTTTTCCCTACAGTACAATTTGGTCTTCCTCTGCCGTATAATGCCAGTGGGCCTGCTTGTAGGTTAGAAACAACAGGAACGGGCAGTACTGAAAGAAACAATTAAAAGTTTCCATGTTCGAAGTACCCATAATCTAATATATTTATGGTAAAAATAACAAGACATCATATCACATTGAGAGAAAGCCTCAATGTAGACACTGCACTTCCTCCTGAGACACATTTTAAATCACAATGAGTGTGGTAAATCTATTGACAGAATGCATAATTCCTATCTCCTTGTCCCCAGGTTATTAGAACCTTCTGGTCCAAAATTGTTTAGGATGAGGTGGTCTCACCTGTGTAATGTGAATGAGACCTCTCTTGATAGGGCGGTACTGTAAATCATGCACAACATGCTTATCATACGTGCGGCTCTGTGACAGTCAAAATGCATGCTAGTGTGTCTTTGCTTACCTTATTTAGGCTTACTCTTTACTTGGTGGTCTGGCAGGGGTGTGTGTGATTTACAGTACCACGCCCTAGCACGTGCTGTGTCATTGAATGGTTTTTCCACTACTCACCATTGCAGCATGGTGGATGGCATCGTATTGTCTAAACCTATGTCCTTGTGTAACCTAGGTATTGCAATTTAAGTAAGGAGAGATAGGAAATTCCAGTGTTTCCAATATATATATATATATATATATATATATACATATATACACACACACGCACTAACATACACTCAAAGAATTAGAGTGAGGGATTCTTTTTCCCCTGAGGAATGCCGCATATCAGTTATCTGGGTTCCAAGAGAGGGCAGAAACAGGTCAGCATTTTCAAAGGATGATGGTTCCATGGTATCCGTAAACAACTTACTACTTTTTGCTACTCTGTGGTGGATTTCTCATGTGTTTCACTGTCCATAAACAGTGTTGTAATGAGTAAACTCTCTCCATAAAGTACCCACTTTTCTGCTCATATGAACTTCATTTCCCAATGTAGGTTTGGTGACTGTGAGGGGTTTAATACAGGTAAAGGCGGTGTGTAGCAGGGCATTACTTTGTTTACAAGCCCCTATTGCCACAGGAACACAACTTTTTTCGATGTTCCTGTGGAGATACGGACTTCCCCTTATTTACAAGGCAGTGTTAAGCCACTTAACGTGGCTTAACACTGCCTTGTAAATAAGACACCCTTTAAGGCTATACTTAGCGTGAAAGGGGTGGGCATTGGGTGTTGCAGTGGGCGTTCCGCGACAACACCCATTGATTTTGACGTTGTCCCATATTTACAAGGATGGCATAAATAGGGGGAAGCGCAAAATTAAGACCAGGAAAAATATGTTCTTAACAGGGCGCAACAAGGAGAAATGCTTTATTTCTCCTTGTTTTTGCTTTTTTTATGTGTGCTGCGTTGTAAAAACAGCAAAACGCCATGCATGATTGTTTATCTGCAGGAAGGTGTCTCTACCTGCTCATAAACAATCATTTAAAAAATGACGAGTTGCAACTTCTATGTGTGCTGCACAAAGCAGCACACATAGAAGTTACAAATCGCCATATAAGATTGTTTGTGTCCAGGAAGGGACACCTTCCTGCACATAAACAACCATTCCACACAACGCGGACACCCATGCACTATGGTGCAAGGATGCCTGCTTTGGCTCTAGGCAGCTGAAATTAGTGCATGGTATAGGGTCAATGTTGCACATAACACATACCTGCTACACCTAATAGAGTTTCGTCTGTGATGGCATTAATGATGCTTCATATTATTCTGAGATATTTTGGACTTACTTTCAAGCCTCTAACAGCATGTTATTGTATAGAGTAATATGTACAAAAAAGTTTGGATGATGTCATCGATTATGTCATTTGCGATGTCATCAGTGATGTCATAAATGATGTTATAGAACATGTCATGAGTGATGCAATTTGCGAGGTCCAGGGCAGTGCATGGCGGGGCGTAAGTTATAGTTAGCTGCTAATTTGAACTGGTGAATTTCTGTGTTTTTTTTTAGTTCAAAATGTTAATGTTATCACTGACATATTCATCTAACTATAACCAAGGTCAAAGAAATTATGTGGCAGTGGAGGGCCAAATTATGCGGCACATTTTGTGATAGAATTATTTCATTATTTTGTAATTTTTACACTTGTTAACATTGTCTGGGCACTGGTTGCACATCATTAGTACTATTTTAATACCCAAATATAGCAATAAACAACAGAAAGGTACCCGTCTAGCATTGCAAAAAGCCTTCCACTACACAGCAACATGTGCAGCTTCGTTTTTGGTAACTTTTGAACAGTTGAGCTAGAAACAACATTTTTCTTTGTTAAAATCTGCAGAGATTATGCAGCAGAGGGTGGATAATGTGGCAAATACGGCAAAATCATAAATGTGCGAAAAATGCTGCAACAGCACAATCGTATAATCCCAGTGGCCCTGACTATAACATCACTTTAACCAGTGGAGGCTGCCACACGAACGCAGGCAGGCTCCTCCCAGACTCCCCATAGCCAATCCCAACGCTGCTGTCACCATCTTAACAGCAGCGCTGTGATTGGTCTGAGCAGCCTGGTTCGGCACTCATTCAGGTAGTGGGAGCCTGTGCATGTTCTCCATTCTGCTGTGCAATACAGCCGGGTGGAGAAATGGTAAGTGCCCATGTCTGTTTGGCTGGCCCAAGACAGCTGGCCAAACGATCATGCGCACTTAAGTGCACCAACCCCTCCACCCAATATTGGCTGTGACAACAGCCCATCCCTGCCCCATAAGGTAAACAAAACTGCCTCAATACGGAAAAATAAATGATAATAACTGTGTTATTATCATTTTATTTTTCCTTTTTGCACTGCTCAAAGAGCAGTGGGGCGGCACTCCTCTGCCTTAGCAGAGGAGCCGCCGCTGACTTTAAACTTTGGTTTTCCCAATGTATTACTAAGGCTTCTTTTTAAACATAAACACATCTTTTTATCACACCTAACTAGAACGTTACTTTAACATTTGGTTTTGTTTAGTGCATTCTCTACACTATAGCTGCATAAAGGACCATGAGGTAATGTCTCCAGTGAACTTGTGTGCGTGTAATTTTGGCAATGTGATTCTTCCTCGAGCATCTTCCTACAGAAATCAGTGAAAAAATTTAATCCACGAATAGAGAAGACAACGAGACTTCAGACAGAGTTGAATCTCCACCATACAAGGATACTTCCTCTGAATTATATTAAGTAAGTGCTTCCTTGTTTGTTTGAGATGGCCTCATATTCCTCTGCAATAAGAGCGCACCATTAAAATCGGCAGGAAACACACTTGGGTCCCTTTGGTAAGTTGAGCTGACCATCAGAATGGAAAATGGCAGTAACACTTTTTTAATTAAAAGGGGATGGGCCCCACCTTCACTGAGATTATTATGGCCTCAGGGGCCCCATCCCCAGGGGCCAAAATGTAAATAATAGGGGGGCCATGAGGCCCCCCCTCCCCAAGCCTATTATGGCACCAGGATTCCCAACCCATGGGGCAGAAATTTAAATAAAAGGGGAGTGGGTCCCCATGGCCCTGCCACCTTGGGCATTATTAAGCCCTGGGGACCCCAGGCTGTATATATTTTAGAGGGGAGGGAGGCCATGTGGTCCCCTCCCCGAGCATCATTAGGCCCTGGGGACACCATTCCCAGGACTGTGTGCGTGTCTATGCATATACTATAGTGTGAGAGCATGACTAGCTAGCAAGAAGGGTAGCCTGTGGCAAACTGTTTATAAAAAAGATTTGAAGCGAATGGGAGTTGTTTACTTATAGAGCAAGGTGCCCCTTTTTTGTCTTTCTTTACTTTTGCAGTTGGAAACGGCAATGGTGTGTGAGAATGACTAGCTAATGAGAACAGTATCTCTAGTCTTTATTTTGTCTTCTATTACGACGGAAGGTAATGAACTATATGGAACTGTGTTTTGGGGCCAGATGTATGACCCATTTTTGCTGCCGCAAATGGGAGATCCTCTGGTTTGCCACCGCAAAAAAGGGTAATGGCATGTACAAATGCTATTTTGCGAGTCAGTGACTCGCAAAATAGCATTTGCGAATTCCCCCTATTAGGAAGGGGCGTCCCTTCCTAATAGGAAGTCACCATGCCATGTACAATTGTTTTGCGACCGCATTTGCGGTCGCAAAACACTCGCAGTTTACCAGCTACTTCAAGTAGGTGATAAACCACTCGCAAACGGGAAGGGGTCCCCCTACCCCTTTGTGAGTATGTGAAAAAATATTTTTAAGAGCAGGCAGTGGGCCCAGGGACCGCTGCCTGCCCTTAAAATATGAAGCTGAAAAGTTTCATTTTTCTGTTTTTAAATGCATCCCATTTTCCTTTAAGGAAAACGGGCGGCATTTATAAAAAAAAAAAAAAAAAGACTATTTAAAAGCAGTCCCAGACATGGTGGTCTGCTGACCCCAGCAGGCCACTATCCCTGGGAGTGCTAGCCATTCCTAATGGGGTCGCAAACTGCGCCTGCTCATTAATATTCAAGAGGCATGCAATTTGCGACCCCATTTGGAATCGCAAACAGTGTCTGAGACACTGTTATACATCCCAATTTGCAAGTCGCAAATTGGTGGGTCATACATCGGGCCCTTTGTGTTTTTATGGTTCATGTACCGCAACAAAGCACAATATTTTTGTTATCGCTACAGTTTCACAGGTAGGATACACCCAAGGCATTTATCAATGAAAGAGCCATCATGCCATTACCACTTAACCTCTGGAACACAATAGATAGGATCAGCCGCAGTCCGTGCAGGTAAGAGCGGTGGGGCAGTGGGGCCTGGCAGGGGTGGATTTCGACATACGACCACAAGGGCAAATTCATTATTTATTTAATTTTCCCTTCGTCGCATGTTGAAATCCCCACCATGCCCCACCGCTTTTACCTGCACGTGCCGCGGCTGGGTAAGATAAAAGTGATCGGTTTCGCGCGATAGTTTCAGGTCTTTGCATGTAATTCTGTTCATTCACCGTAATGAAGCACAAATTATTGATTTTTACAGTTTTCCACACTGTATGCAGACGCAACTAAGCGGCACAAGAAGATTCAAGACTCTTGCTAACCTTTTAACCAAGCAAGTTGTGAAAGCTTTCTACTGAAAAGCACAGGTAGGATCATTAGATCCTGCTATACGCATGTTTATGTCTGTTTACCAAGGCTTCGGGTAGCATGTGTCATCGGTCTCTTGACCAATGAAGCAGGAGTCCGATTCCGGCTCAGGATTATAAATTTATTACATTCTTTGCGATGTGTAGCAATCTGACCAGACATTTTTTAGGTCGAACCTAGCAGGGCATGTGCGCTGCTCTGTGAGGCATGGTGTATTCAGTACATCGGCTACAAGCTGGCCCATCGCTTGTCATTGGTTGTTCCGGGTGCCATTCTAAATTCCTTACTTTTGAATTGCAAATCGTGCCCATTTGTCCCTCCTTTTGGTGTGTCGTTCCCTCCCACAGAGACTGGCCCTGTTACAGGGCTCATTTTAGTTTGTTTCACGCACTATTTTTTCCGATTGCCTGCCTCGTGTTCTGACGTTGCAAATATGAGCAGCTGACAAGTGTGACTGCTTTCCCTTTCCACTCACCATTTCACAGTGTGTCCCTCCCGTCGCACCTTAGCTTTCACGTATGATCTACAGAGTCTGGGTCAGTGAAGATGGATTTGAGCAGTCACACAGTTAAAATGCTATCTGCTTCTCTGGTCCCGTCAGTAATTCCTCATTCTGCGTCCTCAAGACAATGCTACTAGCTGCTTCTCAGGTCCCAACGGTAATTCCTCATTCTAAGTCCTCTAGGCAGTGTTGCTAGCAGTGTCTCTGGTCTCATCTGTAGTTCCTCATTCGAAGTCCTCTACACAGTGTTGCAGCTGCTTCGCTGGTCCCAGTGGTACTTCCTCATTCTACGTCCTCTAGACAGTCCTGGATCTGCTTCCCTGGTTCCAGTGGTAATTCCTCATTCTACACCCTCTAGACAGTGATGCAGCTCCTTCTCTCGTCCAAGTGGTAATTGCTCCTTTTTAGTCCTCTAGGCAGTGCTGCTAGCTGCTTCTCTGATCCTGTCAGCAACTCCTCATTCTAAGTCCTCTAGGCAGTACCGTTGGCTGATACTCTGGTGCCATCGGTAATTCCTCATTCTAAGTCCTCCAGGCAGTGTTGCAGCTCTGTCTCTGGTCACAGTGATAATTCCTCATTCTAAGTCATCTATGCAGTGCTGCAGCTGCGTCTCTGTTCCCAGTGGTAATTCCTCATTCTTAGTCCTCTAGCAAGTGCTGCCAGCTACTTCTCTGGTACCAGTGGTAAATCCTCATTCTTAGGCCTCTAGAATATGCATCAGCTGCTTCTTTGGTCCCAGTGGTAATTCCTCATTCTTGGTCCTCTAGGCAGTGCTGCAGCTGCATCTCTATTCCCAGTGGTAATTCCTCATTCTAAGACTTCTAGACAGTGCTGCAGCTTCTTCTCCGGACCTATTGTCGATTTATCATTCTAAGTCCTATAGACAGTGCTGCAGCAGTGTCTGTTCCCAGCGGCGATTCCTCATTGCAAGTCCTCTAGACAGTGCTGCAACTCTCTGGTCCCAGTGGTAATTACTCATTCTAAGTCCTCTAGGCAGTGCTCCAGCTGTGTCTTTGTTCCTAGTGGTAATTCCTCATTCTTAGTCCTCTAGCGAGTGTTGCTAGCTGCTACTCCGGTCCCAGTAGTAGTTTCTCATTCTCAGTCCTCTACACAGTGTTGCAGCTGCTTCTCTGGTCCCAGTGGTACTTCCTCATTCTACGTCCTCTAGACAGTGTTGGAGTTGCTTCTCTGGTCCCAGTGGTAATTACTCATTCTAAGTCCTCTAGGCAGTGCTCCAGATGTGTCTTTGTTCCTAGTGGTAATTCCTCATTCTTAGTCCTCTAGCCAGTGTTGCTAGCTGCTACTCTGGTCCCAGTAGTAGTTTCTCATTCTCAGTCCTCTACACAGTGTTGCAGCTGCTTCTCTGGTCCCAGTGGTACTTCCTCATTCTACGTCCTCTAGACAGTGTTGGAGTTGCTTCTCTGGTCCCAGTGGTAATTCCTCATTCTACGTCCTCTAGACAGTGCTGCAGCTCCTTCTTTCGTCCCAGTGGTATATTCCTCCTTTTTATTCCTCTAGGAAGTGCTGCTAGCTGCTTCTCTGATCCCATCAGTAGTTCCTCATTCCGAGTCCTCTGGGCCGTGCAGTTAGCTGATACTCTAGTGCCATCAGTAATTCTTCATTCTAAGTCCTCTATGCAGTGTTGCAGCTGCATCTCTGTTCCCAGTGGTAATTACTCATTGTTAGTCCTCTAGCAAGTGCTGCTAGCTACTTCTCCGGTCCCAGAGGAAAATCCTCATTCTACATCCTCTAGACAGCGCTGCAGCTCCTTCTCTCGGCCGAGTCGTAATTACTCTTTTTTAGTCCTCTAGGCAGTGCTGCTAGCTGCTTCTCTGATCCTGTCTGTAATTCCTCATTCTAAATCATCTGGGTAGTGCGGTTAGCTGATATTCTGTTGCCATTGGTAATTCCTCATTCTATGTCCTTTAGACAGTGTTGTTGCTCTGTCTCTGGTCACAGTGGTAATTCTTCATTCTACGTCCTCAATGCAGTACTGCAGCTGTGTCTCTGTTCCCGGTGGTAATTCCTCATTCTTAGTCCACTAGTATGTGTTGCTAGCTACTTCTCTGATCCCAGTGGTAATTCCTCATTCTAAGTTTTCTAGGCAGTGCTGCAGCTGTGTCTGTTCCCACTGGCAATGTCTCCTTCTTAGTCCTCTAGCCAATGCTACTAGCTTCTTCTCTGGTCCCAGTGGTAAACCCCATTCTTAGTCCTCTAGTCAGTGTTGCAGCTTCTTCTCCAGACCCGTTGGTAATTTATTGTTCTAAGTCCTCTAGGCAGTGCTTCAGCAGTGTCTGTTCCCAGTGGCAATTACTCATTCTAAGTACCCTAGACAGTGCTGCAGCTGCTTCTCTGATCCCAGTGGTAATTCCTCAGTTTAAGCCCTCTAGGCAGTGCTGCAGCTGTGTCTGTTCCCAGCGGTAATTCCTCATTCTAAGTCATATAGGCAGTGCTGCTAGCTGCTACTCTGGTCCCGTCAGTAATTCCTCATTCTAAGTCTTCTAGGCAGTGCTGCAGCTGCTTCTCAGGTCCCGATTGTAAATCCTCATTCTTAGTCCTCTAGAAAGTACTGCAGCTGCTTCTCTGGTTCCTGTGACTATTCCTCATTCTAAGTCCTCTAGACAGTGCTGCAGCTGCTTCTCTGGTCCTCATGATAGTTCCTCATTCTTGGTCCTCCAGGCAGTATTGCTAGCTGCTTCTCTGGTCCCATCAGTACCTCCACATTCTAAGTCTTCTAGACAGTGCTGCTAGCTGCTTCTCTGGTCCCTTTGGTAATTTCTCATTCTAAATCCTTCGGTCAGTGCTGCTAGCTGCTACACCGGTACCATTGTTAATTTCTCATTCTAAGTCCTCCAGGCAATGCTGCAGCTGTGTCTGTTCCCAGTGGTAATTCCTCATTCTTAGTCCTATAGACAATGCTGAAGCTGCTTCTCTGGTCCCAGCGGCAATTCCCTAGTCTTAGAACTCTAGGCAGTGCTGCTAGCTGCTTCTCTGGCCAAATCGGAAATTCTTCATTCTAAGTTCTCTAGGCAGTGCTGCAGCTGTGTCTGTTCCCAGTGGCAATTCCTCATCCTAGGTCCTCTAGACAGCGCTGCAAGCTGCTTCTCTGGTTTCATCTGTAATTCCTTATTCTTAATCCTCTACACAGTGCTACAGCTGCTTCTTTGGTCCTGTACGTAATTCCTTTATTCTACGTCCTCTAGGTAGTGCTGCTAGCTGTTTCTCTGGTCCCAGTGGTAATTCCTCATTCTGAGTCCTCTAGACAGTGCTGAAGCTGCTTTTCTGGTCCTGTCAGTAATTCCTTTATTTTACATCGTCTAGACAGTGCTGCAGGTGTGTCTCAATTGCCAGTGGTAATGCCTGATTCTTAGTCCTCTAGGCGATGTTGCAGCTGCTTCTCTGTTCCCAGTGTTAATTCCTCATTCTTGGTCCTATGGCCAGTGAAACTAGCTGCTTCTGTGGTCCCACTTGTAATTCCTCATTCTTAGTCCTCTAGACCATTCGGAAGCTCCTTCTCTGGTCCCAGTGGTAATTCCTCATGTTAAGTGCTCTAGACACTGCTGTAGCAGTTTCTCAGGTCCCTGTGGTAATTCCTCATGCTTAGTCCTCTAGGCAGTGCTGCAGCTGCTTCTCTAGTCTTGTCGGTAATTCCCACATTTTAAGTCCTCAAGGCAGTGCTGCAGTTCTCTACACAGTGCTGCTAGCTGCTTTTCAGGTCTCATTGGTAATTCCTCATTCTAACTCCTCTAGATAGTGCTGCTAGCTGCTGCTCTCGTCCCAGTGGTAATTCCTCATTTTAAGTCCTCTACATGTTGCTGCAGCTCCATCTCTGGTCCAAGGGGTAGTTCTGCATTTTTAGCGCTGTAGGCAGTGTTGCTAGATGCGTCTCTGGTCCTGTCTGTAATTCCTCATTCTAGGTCCTCTAGGCCATGCTGCAGCTGTGTCCGTTTATAAGTGGTAGCGCTTCATTCTAAGTCCTCTAGACAATACTGCTAGCTGCTTCTCTAATGTCATTGGTAATTCCTCATTTTAAGTCCTCTAAACAGTTCTGGAGCTCCTTCTTTGGTCCTGTCAGTAATTCCTCCATTCTAACTCCTCTGGGCTGTGCTGGAGCTGCATCTGTGTTCCCTATGGTAATTCCTCATTCTTACTTCTCCAGAAAGTGCTGCAGCTGCTTTTCTGGTTTTAGTAGTAATTCCTCATTCTAAGTCCTCTAGAAGGCGCTGCAGCTGCTTGTCTTGTCCAAAGGTAATTCCACATTCTTAGTCCTCTAGGCAGTCTTGCTACCTGCTTCTCTGGCCCTGTCGGTATTTACTCATTAGTCCTCTAGGAAGTTCTGACACTGCATCTCTGTCCCAGTGGTAATTTCTCATTGTTAGTCTTCTTGCCAGTGCTGCCAGCTGCTTCTCTGGTCCCAGTGGTAATTCCTTATTCTTACTCCTCTAGAAATTGTCAGCTGCTTCTCTGGTACTGGTGGTAAATCCCCATTCTAAGTCCTCTAGACAGCGCTGCAGCTGCTTCTCTTGTCCCAGTGGTAGTGCCACATTCTCAGTCCTCTAGGCAGTGTTGCTAGCTGCTTCTCTTGTCCTGTGGGTAATTCCTCATTCCAAGTCTTCTAGGCAGCGCTGCTAAATGTTACTCTCGTCCCATTAGAAATTCCTTATTCTAAATCCCCTCGGCAGTGGTGCAGCTGTGGCTCTGGTCACAGTGGTAATTCCTCATTGTTAGTCTTCCTACCAGTGCTGCTAGCTGCTGCTCTGATACCGGTGTTTATTCCTCTTTTTTAGTCCTCTAGACAGTGCTTTAGCTGCTACTTTGGTCCCAGTAGTAATTCATCATTCTTAATATTCTAAGCAGTGCTGCTAGCTACTTCTTTGGTTCAGTCGTTAATTCCTTATTCTAAGTCCTCTAGACAGTGCTGCTAGCTGCTACTCCGATCCTGTCAGTAATTCCTCATTTTAAGTATTCTAGGCAGTGCTGCAGCTGTGTCTGTTTCCAGTGGTAATTCCTCATTCTTATTTCTCTAGCCAGTGGTGCTAGCTGCTTCTCTGGTTCCAGTGGTAAATCCTCATTCTCAGTCCTCTAGACAGTGCTACAGCTGCTTCTCTGGCACCTGTGACTATTCCGCATTCTAAGTCCTCTAGACAGTGACTGCAGCTGCGTTTCTGGGTCCAATTGTAATTCCACATCCTCCGTTCTCTAGGCACTGTTGCTAGCTGCTTCTCTTGTCCTGTTGGTAATTACTCATTCTGCGTCCTCTAGGCAGCGCTGCTAAATGTTACTCTGGCCCCATTAGAAATTACTCATTCTAAATCCCCTAGGCAGTGCTGCCGCTGTGCCTCTGGTCACAGTGGTAATTCCTCATTCTAACACCTCTAGGCAGTGCTGCAGCTGCATCTCTTTTCCCAATGGTAATTCTTCAATCTTAGGTCTCTAGCCGCCAGTGCTGCTATCTGCTTCTCTAGTCCCAGTGGTAATTCCTCATTCTTACTCCTCTAGAGAGCACTGCATCTGCTAGTTTTGTCCAGTGGTAATTCCACATTCTTAGTCCTCTAGGCAGTCTTGCTAGCTGCTTCTCTGGTCCTATTGGTAATTCCTCATTCTAAGTCCTCTAGGAAGTTCTGCCGCTGCGTCTCTGTTCCCAGTGGCAATTTCTCATTGTTAGTCTTCTTGCCAGTGCTGCTAGCTGCTTCTCTGGCCCCAGTGGTACTTCATTATTCTTACTCCTCTAGAAAATCAGCAGCTGCTTCTCTGGTGCTGGTGGTAATTCCTCATTCTAAGTCCTCAAGACAGCGGTGCAGCTGCTTCTCTTGTCCCAGTGGTAGTTCCACATTCTCAGTCCTCTAGGCAGCGTTGCTCGCTGCTTCTCTTGCCCTGTTGGTAATTCCTCCTTATAAGTCCTCTAGGCAGCGCTGCTAAACGTTACTCTAGCCCCATTAGAAATTCCTCATTCTAAATCCTCTATGCAGTGCTGCAGCTGTGCCTCTGGTCACAGTGGTAATTCCTCATTCAACGTCCTCTACGAAGTGCTGCAGCTGCGTCTCTGATCCCAGCGGTAAATTATCTTTGTTATTCTTCTTACCAGTGCTGATAGCTGCTTCTCTGGTACCAGTGGAGATTCCTCTTTCTTAGTCCTCTAGACAGTGTTTTAGCTGCTTCTCTGGTCCCAGTAGTAATTCCTCTTTCTTAATATTCTAAGCAGTGCTGCTAGCTACTTCTATGGTCAAGTCAATTCCTTATTCTAAGTCCTCTAGACAGTGCTGCTATCTGCTTCATTTGGTCCCGTTGGTAATTCAGCATTCTAAGTCCTCTAGGCAATGCTGCTAGCTGCTAATCTGATCCTGTCAGTAATTCCTCATTCTAAGTATTCTAGGCAGTGCTGTAGCTGTGTCTGTTTCCAGTGGTAATTCCTCATTCTTAAAACCTCTAGCCAGTGATGCTAGCTGCTTCTCTGGTCCCAGTGGTAAATCCCCATTCTTGGTCCTCCAGGCAGTATTGCTACCTGCAATTTAGGCAATGCATGACCATTTCCACCTATGGGCCTTAAGGGCCCATAGGAAAGAATGGAGTCGCAATAGCAAATAATTCCTTAAATGCGATTGTGATTCTTAAGGAATCGCAATTAGAGAATCGCTATTTACACCCTTTATTGATGCATTGCATTTTACGATTACCAAATAGCGATTTCTTAAAAATCGCTATTTGGTAATCGTAAAAATGAAGTTTGATGCATGTGCCCCTTCGTTCTCTAGGCAGTGCTGCAGCTGCTTCTCTGTTCCCAGTGGTAATTCCTCATCCTTAGTCCTCTAGACAGTGCTGCAGCTGCGTCTCTGGCACCAGTGGTAATTTTTCATTCTTAGTCCTCTAGACAGGGCTGCAGCTGCTTCTCTGGTCCCAGTGGTAAATCCTCCTTCTAAGTCCTCTTGGCAGTGCTGCTACTCTGGTCCCATCAGTAGTTCCTCATTCTTAGTCCTCTAGATAGTGCTGTTAGCTGCTTCTCTGGTCCCAGTGGTAATTCCTCATTCTCAGTCCTCTAGACAGTGCTGCTAGATGCTTCTCTTGTCCCGTCAGTAATGCCCTAATTCTAAGCCCTCTAGACAGTGCTGCTTCTCTGGTCCTGTCGGTAACTCTTCCATTCTAAGTACTCTAGGCAGTGCTGCAGCTGTGTCTCTGTTGCCAGTGGTAAATCCCCATTCCTAGTTCTCTAGACAGTGCTGCAGCTGCATCTTTGTTCACATTGGTAAATCATCATTCTTACTTCTCTAGCCAGTGCTGCTAGCTGCGTCTCAGGTCCCAGTGGTAATTTGTCATTCTTAGTTCTGTAGGCAGTGCTGCAGCTGCGTCTCAGGTCCCAATGTAAATTCCTCATTCTTAGTCCTCTAGACAGTGCTGCAGCTGCTTCTCTGGTCCCAGTGGTAATTCCTCCTTCTAAATCTTCTAGGCAGTGCTGCTACTCTGGTCCCGTTGGTAATTCCTCATTCTTAGTCATCTAGACAGTGCCTCGCCCATCTCCCTTTAAAGTATACTGACGGCCGTTGGGGATGTGCTTCCCAGGGTCTTGTACAGGCTCGGTGAGGGAGTCTGCAAGGCCCCTTCCCCGTAAACAATACAGTGGGCCCAGGGAATGGGTTTCCCCGCCACTGAATACAGCTGGGGGAGGGGGTTATGCGCTTGCCTCCCCATATTTAGTAAATAAGGCCCCAGGGCCAAATATGGCTTGGGAAGAGTGCCTCTTTCGTGCACATTTCAGCCTCAAGTGTGGGATCCCCGGAGCCTTTAATGGCTCAGGGAAGGGGCAGCATGCCCCATCCCCTTATGAAATGCGGCTCCAAGGAGGGCTCCCCAAGGCCTATAATGCGTTAAGCAGGGGGGCAGTGTGCCCCAGGGCACCATTTCAGTTTTTTTTTTTTTAAATCCTGTTGAACTGCTGCATCAATTACCTTTTAAATGTTTTTTTCCCTACTTTTGTTCTCTCTCCCCATGCAGCTGGGGGGGGCAGGGTATCCCTACCCTGTAAACAAAAAATGTGTATATACATACATACAGTACCTACTGGCGGTCACCAATAGGTAGTTATGATTAGGAAAAAGAAGAGCGTTTATTGGTTTGCCAATATCTTCGCCGTTTGACGAATCTCCAAACAAATGCAACTTACTTCAGTTAGATTCTGGAAAGTTTCGGGGTGATCCGTGAACCAGGATCTGAGAAAAAGAGGGGTGTCCCCTGTTTGACAAATCTCCAAACAAATGCGACTTACTTCAGTTTCTGGAAAATTTCGGGGTGATCTGTGAACCAGGGGCTGAGAAAAAGAGGGGTGTCCCAAAACGAGTTTTTCCATGTTAATTCCCATAGGGGTTTTGAACACGACTACAGTAAATGATACTTCACAATTTCACAGTAATCTACAAACCATTACAAAATTCTATATAATTCCTGGAAAATGCAGAAAGGCAAAAAAGCACCAGAGAAAAAATTATGGCAAACATAATAGGAAATATATATTCTAAAAAACAACACTCATAAATACAATGCAAGTAAGTAGCCAGTGAAGCCAAAAGTTCCAAACATACCTACGATGCACAAAAACAAAAAACCTCCACTATCCTCAAGTAAAAATGAATAGGTACCAAAAGCAATCCAAACAAATTCTGCAAAACTAGGTACTTGAGAATCCCTTTTCGTAGCAGCAGGCGAATGTACAACACGCTGGTCAGAGCACATATTTACAAAAACAAAAAATATCCAATATCCTACTTCCCAAAAACTTTTTTAATGAATTAAAAATATATTTCCCCCTCAATAAATTACATTTATTTATAATTATAATATAAAAACAAACAGTTCCTAACTGACAGCAACTATCTATCCTCTATACTCCACCAACTAACGAAAGAAGCAAAAACAGAAATCGTAAAAATGTAAATGCAACTGCAAAAAAAAAGAATAAAGCAAACACTTTTTTCTGCAATAGAAAAATAATGGAAACAGTGGGCAACTTGTTCAAAAATATTTATCAATTGAATATATACTTACGATGCACAAAATGTCTAAAAATATTAGATGCGGGGGCGTGGCCAGCAACATGGCGGAGTTGCCGTGCTGATCAGGAGCTCTGCTGGCCCCGTACGTAATCCTGCCTTAATCCTGTTCCTCATCGCTGGGAAAGCCGATGCACTGACGGCGGGAACCTCTTGATACACAGCGGTGTTGCCGGTGGGACTGGGGGCGCCATCCTGACCCGGTGGTAGCTATATTTCCCAACGCTCGGGCCGGCGCGTGATCGCTCCCAAGACGGCAGCGGTGGAGCACTAGCTGGAGCCCGGCCCCGAGAGAACGGCGTTCCTACGTGGCGATCCACCGAGAGAGGTGCCCGGAGTAAGCACCCGGAGCTGTGGGTGGGGCTGTGCCCGGCGCACCTCCCCGGAGCCAACCACAGCGCAGCGGGCTGAATCTATGTGACCCCGGCCCTCTGACTGCACATCTGCGGCCGACGCTGCGGGGCTGAAAGACGCCGACTGTTCCCAATTCCGTGGTGCTAAGGGAAATGCCTTCATTCCTGGGGGGACGGGCGGTGTTCTGCCGCTCATCTGTTGCGGCAGGCTGAGGGACCCAGGATCGCAGTATAAACGTCCCGGTGCTGCTTCGATCCCCGGGGGTAGTATGGCCCCGAGACACGAGAGGACTGCGGTGCTGACCTTTCCCCCCGTGATTTGGCTATAGTTGGGCCAGGAGGAGGGCCTTAGCAGCGTGTGGGCGCAGTGGTGTTGTGGTGGCGTCGGCTGCCTGGCTTGCGACCTGTGCGACTGAAGTTGGGTTGGCCCCCCTGACCTGCAAGGCGGCAATACCCTGAAGAACACAACACAACAAGGTGGGGAGCGGCAGGTTGACCGCCGCATTACCCAAGAACCCTGCTAGCCCTGACTGATACCTCGCCACTGGTATCCTGCCACAGGCCTCTTTCCCCTCACAGCTGAACTGTGTACTTGGTGCCTGCTGGACTTGGGGTGCCGCTGGTCTCCCCCAACCGCCGCGCTGAGGCCTCTTGACCCTTCTGGGGAGACTTTTCCGGCATGACGACTGGCGCGCTTTCTCCCTGTTGAATGGCCTCTCCCCATCTCTGATCGCCAGTGGGGTCTGGATCGCCTGCGCTCCTCGGAGGCCTGGGACTGGAGGAGACTGCCGCCGGCTGCCAACGTGAGTGGATCCTACTGCCACCCGGTGAGGCATTGAGGGGCGCAAATTCTTGTACTACCCCCCTCCCCGCCCGTAGTGCTATTTCTGGATTCCATGCTCTCCTGCGCCATATCTGTAGATCACTGGAAGCCCGGCACGTACTTTCCCACCCAGTTGGAGACACCTGCACCTCCTGCCTGAGACAGATCTGGACTTGCTGCTGGGGAACGGTCCATGATGGGATCCGCTGAGGCGGCGTGACAGTGCTTCTCTCACTGGGGCGGCACACCGTGAGGGGCGCCCGCGAGGCCTAACTCTACTCCCTGAACCCGCTCAAAGTCAGCACATTGCACATTGCCGCGGCCATCACTGGACCACCTAGGACTCGACGGGTGGGACGGATATTGTGGAATAGTGGACATCAGTGACTCTGAAGACGCCCGCCGGGTCGCCTGCTCCTCCACGAGCGCCCAAGATGGCGAAGGATAAAGATAAGGATAAAAAGCCCAAACAGTCTCAACAGGGTAAATAGGACCGCTATGCCAAAGTGCTCCCTGCTCCGCTGGGTGCAGAAGGCGGCCCCGTTCCACCTTCGGATACAGAAACCATCCTGCAAGCTATTCGTGAGTTTAGGGAAAGTCTGGAGGGGAGAATAGTGGAGGTCCGCTCTGAGGTGACACTGCTGCGCTAGGATCTCTGCAAGGTCTCTGAATGGGTGACCGAGACTGAACACCGCATCTCAGAGCTTGAGGACTCTTCCCATGTCACGCGAAAGGATGTTGCGGGACTCTTGGCATCCGTAGCAGATGTGGCCTGGACAGTGGACGATGCGTAAAATAGGGCCAGGAGGAATAACCTGAGATTTGTTGGTTTTCCAAAAAATGTGGAGGGGGCTGACCCGGGACAATTTCTTTTGACCTTCCTGAGAAATGCATTACCACAGGCGCCATTTTTCGACCTGCCTTGTTATAGAACGGGCGCACAGGATGCCGAACTTCGCTCCTCCACCGGGAGCCCCTCCTTGACCCCTGATAGCACGTTTTCTGAACTTTCAAGATAGAGATTTAATACTGCAGGAAATCTGGAAAAAAGGAGAGATCTTCTACGAAAACATTCGAGTGATGGTTTTTCCTGATTATTCCCGCGACGTGCAAAAACAGAGGCGGACCTTTGCCCAGGTCAAGGTCAAACTACGTGCAATGGGGCTCCAATATATGTTACTATTCCCGGCCAAACTGAAGCTTATCTTTCAAGGGTCCACGTTGTTCTTTCAAACCCCTGAAGAGGCATGGTCATGGGTTGAGGAAAGACCGCAGCTATGGTGGCCGTCGCCGAAAGACTTAAGCCAAACATCACTGAAACGAGGGGGCTGGTCTCAGGACAGACCCAAAGACAGACACCGGTGACGAGGGTTGCGTGCTAGGAACTCAGCAGGACATACCCGAGGGAGAACATTGTGACCCAGAGGTTCAGACACGCTAGTATCAGAGTCTGGAGACGAAGTGGTTCACTTACGCCCATCGCGTCCCCTGAATCGATCTGAAGATACTGGACACTCCGACCCATCCAAACGGGAGGATTCAGATGATGTGCCTAATGATCACCCGTTACTTAATAGTATCTTAAGATTAGAATCAACGGACCAGAACCTCCAGACTCCGGATATGCAGGACCGACAACCACCTGACAAAGGCAAAGAGGATTGATAATTGGGACCAGCTGGCCACCACCAGACAGTAAGACTTTTGTGCGGCTTAGTGGGCATTGACAGACTTAGAACTGAGCCGGGGAAGCACTTAGTGTGAGGTTATCGTTTTAATATTGTGTAGTTAAATTTGGGGGGGGCAAGGGGGGGTAACAGACCTCTTAGTGGATTACCCGCACCAAAGTTGTCATGTTGACGAGCTGGGGGGTGGTGGGGGTGTCTGAAGAGTGTGGGGTGGGGTGTGATCGGGGTATTGTTTTCGGATAATGTTTTGAGGTCTTTTGATGGAAATGGAGTTTGTTTGATTCAAGGTCATAATCGTAATGCTGGAGCGGGTGAGGGAGGGGGTGGGTGGGTGGGGCGGACTCCTGATGAGAAACCACACTGGGGAAGAACCAAAGGTTGAGTCAATATGACAGACGATGGATATGCAGTATTGACATGGAATGTCAATGGCTTAGGTAATAAAGTTAAGGTGACCCTATACCTTAAGAGACATAAACCCGATATTGTATTCCTACTGGAAACGCACCTGTTGGGATCGAGTTACTCTTTCCTGGGGTGGGGATATTACACCACTCTGGCCCACGCAGGATTTACCAAAGGCTCACGAGGGGTGGCAATCCTTATTAGAAAATCCCCTCCATTTCAGGTCCAACAACACTCGGTCGATTCAGAGGGGACGTATGTGGCAGTCCAAGATATTTGGAAAAGTAAGACGTTTCTGCTCATTAGTGTCTTATGCACCCCCACGGCTGCAACAACGCACGTTGGATAACGTAACTGCGCTCCTTTTGCACTCCGGCCCAGCCATACATATACTGGAGGGAGACTTTAACGATGTACTGGACCCCATGATGGATCGCACCCTCTCTCGAGTGGCAACCCCTGACAACACACCTTTGGCCCGTTTTCCAGATACCCTGGGACTGTCTGATTTGTGGCGGCGCCACCACCCGCATCAGCGGACATATTCTTACTTTTCAGGGGCCCACGGGGTGTTCTCCCGCTTGGACTATCTTCTCGCCCCGGCAGGGGACGTACATCAGGTGGACACTATAGACTATCTGGCTAGGGGCATATCTGATTATTCTCCCCTACTAATGAAGGTGGGGGGGTGGGAGTGGTCATCACATAGCACAGAGAAGGCTGAACGCATGGGCACTGTGAGATGAAACAGTTACTGAG
Organism: Triturus cristatus; assembly: GCF_964204655.1. Taxonomy (NCBI): domain Eukaryota; kingdom Metazoa; phylum Chordata; class Amphibia; order Caudata; family Salamandridae; genus Triturus; species Triturus cristatus. Next base: position 114,859,219 of record NC_140595.1, read on the forward strand.
GAGCTCCGGGTAGACTCCGAGCTTTATTTCAGTGAAAATGAGGGCTCGGTCCCATCAGCGGTCACTTTATGGGAGGCATACACAACGGTGTTACGTGATAGAGCACAAAATATACCAGCTCACAAAAAGAAACGTGAAACCCAGGAGATCGAGGGCTAGAACATACACTCCTAGAATTAGAGGGGACCGACCCCGCCGCACTGACTGAACACACTTTACTTCAAATTTAAATAACCAAGCGAGAATACTTAGCACTTGCGACCAACGACGTGAGAACACAACAACTGGCAACTCAGCATAGACTTTATGAAACTGGGGGTAGAGCAGGGAAGTTACTAGCATGGTTGGGACGTAGAGAAATTGAGTCGCGATGGGTACTGTCAATTAGAGAACAAGGTGTCACCCTCACCACTCCAGAGGCTATAGCAGGAGCCTTCGCGTGATACTACACAACCTTATACACAGTCCACATCCAGGCGGTAGACTCTCAGATACGCCAATATCTGCAAACCGTTGACCTACTCTCACTTACACCGGATGAGAGGGACAGTCTAGAGGGGGACTTGACACTGGCAGAAGTGACCAAGGCCATTGGTCGACAAAAGGGGGTAAGAAGCCGGGTCCTAACGGCCTTCCGGGTGAATTTTTCAAAATGGATAGTGCACTGCTGGTGCCGCATCTCCTCAAGATGTTCCAGGAATCAAAGGAACAGGGGATTCTCCCGCAAGACCTCTGTCTAGCCACGGTGGTGGTCATCCACAAGGAAGGGAAGCCCCCAGAGGAATGTGGGTCCTATCGCCCCATATTCCTTCTTAACATTGAAACGAAGATCCTGGCCACAATCCTTGCGAGGCGCCTCTTGACTGTGATCCTCCCGCTGGTACACAGGGACCAGCCTGGCTTCATGCCTAAGCATGCCACATGTTTCAACCTGCGCCGTCTAGTTAACTGGATGGACACAGTACAAGGTAGGGATAGCCCCCATTTGCTTCTCTCGCTTGACGCGGAGAAAGCGTTTGACACGATTCACTGGCCCTTTATATGGCGAACTCTGGAAAAAATGGGCTTCGGCCCGGTCTTCCAAGAATGGTTGGCTTTGTTATATAACATGCCTGAAACGCAGGTTCGAGTAAATGGCACTATTTCGCCAGCTGGTCGATACAACGCGGCACCAGGCAGGGATGCCCCTTATCCCCTCTATTGTTTGCCCTCATATTAGAGCCACTGACCTGTGTGGTTAGAACCCAGCCGGACCTAGGAGGCTTCCTTGATGAATCGTGTCTTTTAGAGGAAGAACGCATATCATTATATGCGGATGAAATTCTGCTCTATGTCACACAACCAGCCAAGACACTCCCCCCGAATACTACACATCTCTGAAGAATATGGTAACTACACTGGCTATAAGATCAACTGAAATAAATCCACCCTCGAACCGTTGTGTGAGGAAATAGAGCCTCATACCTACCCAAGCTGCCTGCGGCTATTCACGGAGGGGTTTACATCACCACCAACCCTGTGGCCCGACTGGATCGTAACATTAGGCGAGTATTGCTGAACTTTCAGGCAGAAATGAAGAGGTGGAGGAAGCTCCCTCTGACCATCATGGGGAGGGCCACCATGTACAAAATGGTAACGCTCCCTCAGTTACTCTATGTTCTGCAAAATACATACCAAACAATACCAGACGCCATTTTTGCTTCCATTAACAGTGAACTACGCCTCCTTCTATGGGATGGTGCCCACCCAAGGATAGCATTGCAGACCCTACAATGGAACCCTTTTTACGGAGGTTTGGCCTTACCAGATATCAGAGCTTATGATAGGGCGGCCCACCTCATAATCTTTAACGAATGGAACCACACACCTGGTGATCACCCGACGTATAGGCTGGAAAGGATGCAATTTCATAAACGCTCCCATTTACACTACATATACGGGGGTGCCGGGAGTACGCGACTCTTCCCAGCTACCCAACGCGTATTAGCGGCCTGGATTAGTGCGGAAAAGCAGATGAGGTGGGAGGGGAAACCTACGCGGGAGACCCCCTATGGGAGGGCGCTAGACTGACTGAGATCAGAAAATTGAGGGGTATAGGGAAATGGGACCTCATAGGTATTTCTAGGATAGGAGACCTGTTGGAAAGAGGCTCTTTAGCCTCCTTTTCTTCCCTTCAGTCTAAATATCAACTTCATAGCTCCCAAGCCTACGCATATCTTAGACTTAAACATGCCTGGCATGCGGAAGTGTTGGACGGTGTGAAGCTGCCAGAATACGCCCCCCTAGAAGGCAGGCTCCTACAGGAAGAGATCCCGACCCAGGCAATATCCCTGACATACAAGACACAAATCAACAACATGCCTGACAAGCTTGGGCCACTCCGTACAAAGTGGGAACTCACCACTGGTCCGCTGGAAGATATAGATTGGGAGGTGGCCCTCATGCACCCGCGCAAAGTAGTGATCAAACTAAGACTGCGCCTCATACAATATAAAATCCTTCACAGATGCTACTTTGACAGGGCGTGTTTACACAAGATGGGGAGGGTGGAGGACCCCACCTGTCTACACTCTGGGAGTGTAGACACATTCAAACCTACTGGCACACGATCATGGGAGAATTGAACAAAATATTGGGAGCCCAACTTGGGCTGTATGCGAAATTCCTGCTACTAGGTATCCCCACAGACATTGACCTGCCACAACACAGGCTCTTGATGACCAACCTTGGGTTAGTAGTGGCCAAAAGAGACATAGCTAAGGTACTTGGGAGCTCAACAGCTTCCCACACTCACGGAATGGAAGTCTAATATGGATCTCTATATGGTTGCGGAGAAAGTGATTTACAAGGCGAGGGGCTGCCCGCGTAAATTCCGAAAAATGTGGTCCCCATGGAGGAAAAACTACAAGCTTGATCTAGACGCAGAGGGGGAAACCCTAAATATTTCACATGGCAGGACAGAACCAGGTCATTAGTAACTGTGTTACCTTGCCTATACCTGATGGTTACGATTGTAGGGGATTTGACCTATGTCGTTGCATGTCTGTGATGCTGAGGGAGGCTGGAAGGGCATTCCAAAGCATGGGAACAAGGTACACAAAAGAGTGGACTCCGCATCGTCAAGTGGCGATACTAAAGGGTGAAGAATTCCTGCCGTCGGTGCCTCTCCTATGAGCTTTGCTTTGGCTCGAGGTACCAATTGACAGGTAGGGGTGAAATATATATTCTGTACACACAAGATTAATACTGACCCCCTTTTTTATTTTTTTAACTGTATGGTTACGCACAAATCTCTGGCTTCAGAATGTGACTATACTAATCATATAGGAAATGATATATGCAAACAGATGCTAAATAATCTAGGTAAGATACTATGACCTCTATGGATTATTCAGAAGTCTTGGCCTTTTGTAAATTTCAGTAGATTAAGCACAGACACAGGTTGAAAGATAACGGAGGATGAGAGGAATCGCATAAGAGGAAAGACTTGCTGTCTGCCCTTGATTGTAAATTTTTCTCCCTCTTTATCTACAGAGTGGGGCCTCATTTCCTGAGCCGTTGCCAGGTGAGGTGAGGTCCGATCCTCGTGAATTACGGGTGAGCGTTAATTGATAAAAGATATTGATCCAGGCATTCATTGTATGCATTTTTTTTAACTGTCTCTCACGTTATAAATTTTGTTCAAGTATTGAACTGCACTGTTTCTCACAGACCTATCTCTTCACAGGTGCCTTCAGCATCCAGTGATCTGGGGAAGACTAACAGAGTTCAGGTTTTCTGGTTGTATTGATTCCAACCCTCATTTTCATTTTGATTTGTTACACTATTAATTTTCACACATACGCAGTAGCAATAGTTTATGCAGTGGTCCTGAAGAAAGCCTTGGACGATTGTTTGTCCAGTCGGCTGAAACATGTAGACCGAATTTCGGCAGTTATTTTGTTAAAACTGCTCTTGCACTGTTTTTAGCTTGGATACCAAGGGATACTTATTAAAAAAAAATTCTCGTGATATTCAGTTTTAATTATCACTTTTTCACACCATCCTTATCTAGCACTGCGCCCGTCAATCTGCTCATCATACTGGTTGGATACTATAGTATTCGTAAGAGCTCATTTGAAAACATCCGCGAGCTCCCTTCTGGTAGACAGAAGGTTGTAGCCCTTGGTTACCCTAGAGCGTAAGCAGGAGATCCCAGATGATGAAGCATGTCACCTAGGTGAGTGATGGGAATCCGTCCTCCTTTAAGGATTTGTCTTTAGTTGGTTTCTGGTTCAATTAAATAGAAGGAATATTGTTCTTCCTTTAACTATTTTTGTCTGTGAGATCAGTGCGTTTTTATGAGGTTACCAGGACCTGCAAGACCAGTAGTGTTGTGTGAACATGTACAGAGAGGCCCACATTGCTGCCTGGCAGATGTCCAGACCCGAGACTCCGCATGCTAACGCACTGCTTGGAGCCTTGGCTCTGGTGAAATCAGCAAACAAGCCCTCACGGGGTTACTTCTTAGCCAGTGTGTAGTAGATTTTTTATGCACTGCACTATGCATTGGGAGATGGTCCATTTCTGCACGGCCTTTCCCTTCTTCGCTCCGACATATCCCACGAACAGTTGGTCGTCCACCCGGAACTCTCTTGTATGGTAGAGCATAAAAAGTAGGCAGGTGATGGACTAGCCCACCTAAAAAGGAGTAATCACTTTCTGCAGATTAATGTTCCAATGAGGCATGATGAAGGGGAAAGGAGGAAACATATGCTGCAAACCTTTCAAGAACCTATGTACAAAAGGGGATTGGAAAAGGGATGGCTGATCAGGCAACCACAGAAAGGCTGAGATAGCAGAAAGTTAGCCCTTTTAGGTGCCAAGAGCAGAGTCCTGTTGAGCAAGGGGAAGGATACAGAGATGGACCGGAGAGGGGAACAGAAAGAGGATCAACGTGTTTTTTTGCACAAAATAAAATGTTCCCAAAAGAAATGCAACTGGGAAAAACATAGTGAACCCCAGCAAATGCAGGAGGGCCGCCGTAGTCTTGAGGGAGACAACAGACTGGGGTGAGCCCGCCTTCAACAGCCAGTCATCAAGATAGGGAAAGACTGGCACCTCTGACCTCTGCAGATGAGCTGCGACCACCCGCATCCCTTGGTAAACACCCAAGCGGTGCTGGTAAGGCTACAAGGGAGCATGGCAAACTGAAAGTGCTCGTGGCCCAACGTGAACCACAGTTAACGCCTGTGGGCAGGCAGGACGGGAATGTGGAAGTATGCGTCCTGCAAGTACAGCGCTGCCATCCATTCTCCAGGGTCCAGGGCAGGCAGGACTTGAGCGAGCATGAGCATTTTGAACTTCTCCTTTGTAGGAAGGTGGAATCTGACTATGTGGTTGCCCCCAACTTTTTGCCTGGTATTTGAATGGTTTTTGACTAGTCTGGCTGGGATCCTGCTATCCAGGACCCCAGCCTATTTGCTTCTTCTCTAAACTGATGTGAGTACCCTAGGTACCTACCAATTGGATACTGAGGACACCCTGTCAGCCCCTTGTAGATGGTACCCAGGGCATGGGTCATCAGAGGCCTACCAGGTGCTGCAGCACTTATTGTGCCACCCCTGGGACAGCCATACAAACAGACACCACCAGACCACTACAACACATATATCCTCATAGGTCACCCCTAAGGCAGGCCTTGCTAATCCTTCAAGGCAGGGTGCTGAGATATGTGTGAGGGGGAACCCCTACCTGAGTAGGGCCCCTCTGCAACCTTCGTAAAACTATTGCTGGGTTGTTTGTAGTGCAGCCATACCATATACTCTTAACCGCATTATAAGTAATCGCGATAGCGTGATAACTTGAGAGTGGCTGCACAGAACCATGTTCTGTTTGGTGTCAAATATGTAGGAATCATACCCCCAATCTAACCATGGGAGTGAGGGCATGATTCCCCCCTGCTAGAGGGGCGATATGGTAAAAGCAGCAGATTTTAGACACCAATTTAAAAGTGCACACGTAGTACAAAATGGATGCTACCCGCCACCCACACAACTCTGGCTGCCTGTTGCTGGGCAGAACGCCAGCCACGGCAGCTGGACAATAGGGATCTTGTTGCAGGGAGGTGCTGCCTCCTCCCCAGACAGACTATGTGGATTGGAACTGGGTGGGTGCACCATAGGATGTCTTTCAGACCTGCACGTAGGCTTCTCCAGTGCCTACTTCTGCATACACCGCCTCAAACCGGTTCAGGGGCATCCTGTCCCCTGCGGGAAACCACACAAACGGGAGAGGGTGTAGCCACCCTTTCCCGCCTGAACTCTCATTTGTGGGCTCTGATCTGGACACTCCCCTAATCTTTGGATAAAGGTGAATACAGGGTCCCCAGAGCCTCAGATTATTCTTGGACTTTACAGACTTGAACTTCGACTTGCTGCCGCACAGTTGAATGAAGAAATCTCCCTTGGGGTAAACGAGCTACCCCCTGCTTGGCAGGCACCTGAAACACTGCAAGTGACCCGGTTGGAACTTTGCTGCTCCTACGGACATCGACGGCTCTTTCCTACCTTGAGGTGGGTTTCCAAGCATCCCAGAGGCCAGTGAGGGTGCACAGCAAAGCTCAGCACCGTGGACCCCGTGGGTGCCGAGATCCCCAATACCCCAGGACACCGGCCACCTCTTGCACAGCACACAAACCCGACAAGTGGGGAAGTTGTGCTTTGGCCCATTTTTGAGCAAACCTCTCAGCATCATCTGTGCCAAAGATCGACGCCCTAGCCTGCTCCGGCGACCCGTGGGCGCATCTTTACGCACGCCAAATTGCTGCCTCCCGTGGTCCCTTGTCTCTCGACTGGTGGGCCCTAGCAGAAGTCAATCTTCACTTCCAAGAGTTCCCCTGGTTGCTCCAGCCCTGCTCTTCAGTCTCCTTGCTGGAGACCTTGCTCAGACTTTGTGGTTCTGCACCAGTAGCTGTTTTGTGATTCTTGTGTGAGTTGCGGTTGCCAAGGCTTAGTGGATCCAATCCGGACACTAACACTGCAGCGACCCTCATCCTTTGTGGGACAGTCGCCTTTCAGAAGCTGGCCTTCCTTGAAGCCTCCTGGACCCCGTGGCTGACGATCCAAGCTACCCCTCTTCCACCTGGAAGCACCCGACATTGAAGGGCTCTTTCTCCTGAGCCCCCTGGTCACTGTGCCGTGACCCAGACTCTGTCCCCTCTGCTTTCAGGTCCTTCTCTTCAAGATCTACATCTTCAATCTTCACGACATTGACGACACTTCTTGCTAGCAGCAGTTCTTCACGTTTTGCCATTGAAAATCATCCCGCGACCCGACATCGAAAACGACCTATGCACCCGGCTTCCCTGGGGCAGGTAACAGTGGTACCTCGGTACTCTCGTGGGTGTGGGCCCTTCAAAAGCTTAACTCTAAAGTCTTGAACTTGAACTCCTGCTAGAAGTGTTTTTAATCTTGTAAAATTCAACCGCGACATTCTCCATAGGCTTTAATAGAGATCCCGACAGTAGCTTCTACCACTGCACGCGTCTCCCGTGGGTCCCCTTCCTCACTACCTTGGGTGGTTTCACAAGGGGCCAGCGACCCTAAATGCCCTAGGCATTGTCTGTAGAATTGTTGTGGTTCTTATACCACTTTTTTTATATACGGTTTGGTTTCCCCCTGGGGCCCTATGATTCCAGTGCTATTTATTGTAACTATCAATGCTGGTTTGAATTGTATCTTTACCTCCAGCCTCATAAAGAGACTAGTGGGATTATTCTTAGAATAAATACATATATTTTATATATATACCTGTGTGGACTACTCTTTCATTTGGTTATTCAAGAGGTTATCTATGGTAAAACAATAAGCTTAACATCCTTCAAGACTTAGCCTGAAGGCTGCTCTCCACAGCTACCACTAGGATAGCTTTCTTTAAAGGTTGTCTTTTAACCTATCACCATAAGAGTCGAATTGGACTGGTGCAAGGTGTCCCCTATAACTAGTGGACAGCATATGCCAGGCCAACTTCTCACATCCTTTTTGAGGAAGAAACTGAGATGGAGCAGGTCTAGGATAGAACGAAGGCATTCCTCCTGCTTGGTCACCAGAAAGTAGCTGAAATAGCACCCGTAACCAACTTCTGCCGTTGGCACCCTCTCTATGGCTCCCTTGGCCAAGAGAGCTATCACTTCCTGGTGGAGCAAGGTAAGATTATCCTCCATCAGCCTGTCACAAGCAGGTAGAATGGGTGGAGGGGTGATCACGAAGGGGGGGGGGGGGGGGGTAGTCACGAAGGGTAGGGAGTAGCCCCTTCGGACAATTTGAAGAACCCATTGGTCTGCTCTTGTAGATCTCCAGTGGGGCAGGTGATGGCATATACTTCCTCCCACTGAGTGCCTATGATGGTTAGAGAGCAAACTATAAGGGTTTGGAGGCTGCTGTGGAAGGTGGTGGACTGACTCGACCTCTGGTTACCCGACCAACGAGGTCTGTGGGTACCGCCTCCTCAGCCACACAGAGGCGGGGAAGCATGCGTTCCGTGGCGGCTGGGAGGGTATAGATGTGGCTGGGAGGGTATAGATGCAGCTGAAATCCCATTCCGTGGCCACGAAAGGCAGAAAAGATCTGGCTGCATTTTGAGTAGTGGGAGAAGTTGTTGCTTGCACCTGAATGGACTGGGGCTGTTTCTCACAAAGCTCCTAGAGTGAACCTGGCCTAAGTCAGGCAGAACTTGTTTATGTATGCCAGTGGAACTTTGTGCCAACTTCAAAGTGAAATGTGGTATAAATATTGGGGTCCTGACACTTTAGAACTCTTTGGAATTAAGGATCCTGCCAAGTAGAAGAGCTGGAGAAGCTGTGAGAAGAGACTACCACTTTGCTGTTTGCTTTGCTGTGTTGGCCTTCTTTTTCTGAGTATCTCCAGAGCCTTGAGGTACAGCTTGCCTCTATTCAAGAAGTCTCAGAAACAGCAAAGACTTCACCTTCCTCTTTGTACCTGCATCTGGAACTGTGTGTTTCAACTGCCACAACTGTAAAAAGCAAACTGACGCAGTCAACGACGCCGCTGCCAGCTCCGTCACCTGAAGGGACTGCCTACTTCGCATCGCAACCCTGGTCTCATCGATGATGCCGTTCAACGCCGCCACAGAGCCACTGCTTGCACTGCGACTCGTGGGCAATGCACTCCGCACTGCCTCCATGGTCTCAGCGCCACTGCAAGTTGACATTGATGCCGCTCACTGCACCTTGGTGTGGGGGCACCGCTCTTTAGTTTCACGATGCACCGCACCACCCTGCCCTGCAGCCGGGGCCCATCGACACCAGCACCATCTACTCCTGATCGTCAATTGACGCTGCTGCTTGCACCGCCACCTGTGGGCCCCGCATACTGCATTACCCCGTCTCACACCACAACCTTGGGTCTACCAACTAAAGCGCTTCAGCAACGACGATGGCGCTGCTTGCACCATGACCTGCCAGCATCGTCCAAATTCACACCGCAGCTCTGATCTCACTGATGCCACTGGATGACCGTCACTGAGCCGCTGACTGCACCATGACCTGAGGGCGCCGCGTGCCAAAGCGTTTCACTTCACACTGCAGTCTCTATGCTTGCCGGCGCTCCGGACTTCAACCTCACAGAGTTCGACCAGCACGTGTGTGACTTCAAGGGCCTGGCGACTCCTGCATTGACCTCCAGAACAGACATGCCGACGCAGGCTCTTCAGAGCTTATCGCGAGGTCCCAGACGCCCTGCATTTCTAAAGGTACTGTTCTGCAGGTCTTCCAGACACCGTAGCTGGTCTGCAACGCCACAGCGGCCTGAACCATTGGATTTGTTTGTTCACAATGCCGTGATAGCCCTGGGCAGAGCTATGGACTTCAAGGAACTGTATTTAAAGTCTATTTTTTCATTAGTCTTATCTTGATAACTGTATGATGTATTTTTATTGTTTTGCACAGATTAATATTGGCTACTTTTCTAAAACTGGTGCGGTGCCCTTTTGTAGTGTTTTCACTGTATTACTGTGCGTTATGTGCAAATGCTTTACACATTGCCTCGGAGATAAGCCTGACTGCTTGTGCCATGCTACCAAGGAGGTGAGCAGGGGTTATTTTAGAAGCGTAACTCCATTATCCTGACTTGGAAGAAGGGTCCCTACTTGGCAGGGTAACAACCTGCCAATTAGAAACCCCCATTTCCCAACACTGCTGGCAAGAGAAGACACTTTATACCCTGTAAAGATAAGCTGACCACTAGGACTTGGATGTTTCTCTCCAGGGCCAGTGGCCCTCACAGTTGCTTTGCTAGATAGTCAGGATGCTCAGGACCTATGGAGTGCGGGCAGGAGGGTGGTGTGATGGCTGGTGGCAGAGCAGCTGTACAAGGAGAACAGGAAGAGACGGCTGTCACAGGGATCTAGAAAATCCAGCTCCCAGAAGAAAGTTCCCATTTTGAGGCATGAAGGCCTCTTAAAATGCTCCTGGTTGCTAGACTTGGCCACCAGGAGCAAAACGAGCCAAAAATGAAGACAACTGGACCAATGAAGCCAGAGCTATGCCACTTCAAAATTGTGCTTGGTAAAAACAAAAAACAAAAAGGAAATCAAGCATCCGATCTTCTGAAAGTACCCTGGAGATGGCAGAGCCCTTTGTGAAAAGACATGTGTGTGGCCCCCTCCCAGAGACTCTTTTGGCCCACAGGACCTCATCCCGAGGACCAGCGCATCGTAGGAGTACCGGGAGACCCTATTCCTCCCTGGGTCAGACAAAAGGACGGAGCGGCCAGGAGGCACCCTTGTACACCACCCCAGCCAGACAACATGGATGGCAGAGCAAGGAAAGAGTGGCTCCTGCCAAAAAGTGCTCTAAAAAGAAGGATGCCTGCTCCCATAGCTACAGATGAAAGCATGAAGGAAACTGCCTGGGTGGCGGGCCCTTGCCCTTCCCATGGCAACGAAGACAAAATACAGCTGGGTGGATCTGGGACAGCTTAAAAAAAAATCCCAAAACAAAAAGTTGTAGCGCAAATACGCTAAAGTAAACCACATGGAGTGGCTTGTCGGTTCATTTAACATTCACTGTTCCAGAAAGGAGTGCAACCGTAATGCCAGGAATTGCTTCTTGTCTTTCTTGTGGTGTCCCGAGAAGGGGCAAGGGCACCACCAAGTTATTCAAGTGTTGTGGAGAAGGTGTTGCATGGAGTACAGGAGTTCTCCCCCCAATCAGGGTCCCAGGGCCTGTGTTCTTTCTCAAAACTGTACCCTCAATTGGCACCGCTGGCCACATGTAAGTCCCTTGTAAAAGGTACCAAGGGCACTGTGACCAGGGAAGGCCTCCAAAGGCTGCAGAACCTAGTGTGCCACCCTTAGAGCTCCTGTACATACACACATGTATTATCTTCTTTTACCTCTACAAGCCTTTGGGGATCCACTGGACCCTGTGCACATTAAACATTACTTTGGTATCGGATATACAAAGCCAGCTTCCTACATGCGTGCTTAAGGCAAGCGTGGTTCGGCTTGCGGGGAAATGGCACATGTGGTTCAGCCCGTGTTCTTAAGGCCGTTTCCCCTTTTAAAAACTTACCCTATGTCTCCTGGGCCCCAGTAAAGGGGACCCTTGGGAGAAGGGGTTTATTATTTTCAAATTACTCCTAGAGCAAGACCTTTTGCTCCTGGGCTAGGAGTGCAGGGCACACTAGTGGTTGGTCCTATGGTTCCATTATGTGGCCTGAAACAAGTAAAGACTAGGACACATATGCTTGTGATTGTTATTTTTTTTCCATTAAACTTTTTATTGAAAAATGCTCAGTCATACAACATTCAAACGAAGTAGAACTGCAATTAGAACATTTCAATAGTATACAATGCATCACTTTTAACAAATATTGGAGCAGATATATGTGATTGTTTTGAGTACTAATGCTTTATACATAGATATACTGACAAACACTGCAATGCATATATTTCTAAAATAACTGCATTTTAATTTCTTTATTAGGATTATTGCTCCCAATGGTCTGAATAGTGATGTCATGGCGGTATATTGCTAAAGTATAAATGTGGTTATTGTTCTTTATGTGGTGACACTCCTGGCAACGCCACTAGGCCTGATATGTATATATATATATACATATATATACATATATATACATTTTTACATTTGGTAACTTCTTGAGAAAGCCAGGAGGCTCGCCATACATGATGCGGCATCTGGTATGAGTGTATGAGTATGCTACTTACCAGTATGCATCTGTTCTTGGCATATAGAGCTGCAGATCTACACACTTGTGCACAGATCGCCATCTGGTGTTGGGCCCGGATGTTTGCAGTTGTTTTTCCTCTTGGAAAGTCTTTGGAAGTCACGAGGTCGGTGACTCCTCCTTTGGATCGTATTGCGCATGGGCTTCGGCTCCATCCTCAGATTGTTTTTCGCCAGCAGGGAAATGATGGAGCGTAGTAATAAACAGTGAAGATGCCCATGTGTGTTGCATCTAAATAAGAGAAACTGGAACAGATAAAGGTAGCCGGGGAGGCGGGTGGGCGTGTGTAGATCTGCAGCTCTACATGCCAAGAACAGATGCATACTGGTAAGTAGCATATTCCGTTCGAGGCATATGAGCTGCAGATTACACACTTGTGCATAGATTATATAGCAGTACCCACCCTTAGCGGCGACCACCGGTATCTGTTGCAGTGGTTTGAAATAATGTTTTGAGTACAGCCTGGCCCACACTATCTTGTTGCTTAGTTTGCACATCTACACAATAGTGTTTAGTGAAAGTGTGCGGTGTTGACCATGTAGCTGCTCTGCAGATATCATCTAATGGGATGTTCCCTAAAAATGCCATTGAAGCCCCTATTTTGCGTGTAGAGTGGGCTTTAGGGGAAACGGATAGCGTTCATTTTGCTTTGTGGTAGCAAATCTGAATGCATTTGACAATCCACCTAGCAATTCCTGACTTGGAGATGGGGTTGCCTTTGTGTGGTGGAGAGAAAGAAACAAACATCTGTTTGGTCTTGCGGAAAGGTTGTGTTCTTTGTATGTAGTAGAGTAAGGCTCTTTTGACATCTAGTCTGTGAAGAGCTCTTTCTGCAACGGTTTGTGGTGGCGAGAAGAAAACTGGTAGTTCTACCGCTTGGTTTATGTGAAAGGGAAAAATGACTTTAGGGAGGAATTTTGGGTTGGTACGGAGAACAACCTTGTTCCTTGTTATGGTGCATTTGCAGAAAAGGTTGTTGAATGGTAAGTGCTTGTATCTCACTGACCCTTCTGAGGGAAGTGATGGGTACAAGAAAAGCGGTTTTCCATGTTAGGAATTGGAGTTCACATTTGTGCAGAGGTTCGAAGGGAGGACCCATTAGTCTGGTGAGAACAATGTTTAGGTTCCACACAGGTGAGGGTGGCAATCTGGGTGGAATTATCCTTTTAAGGCCTTCCATGAAGGCTTTAATGGCAGGAACTCTAAAAAGTGATAGATGTTGCCTGTTTTGCAGATAAGCTGCTATGGCTGTGAGGTGCAGTCTTATAGACGTATAGGCTAGATTGCCTCTTTGCAGGTGTAGTAAATAGCCTATGATGTGTTGATTGGACACATCTAGGGGATTGATGGTATTGTTGTGACAGTAGACAACAAAACGTTTCCATTTGGCGGCGTAGGACGCTCTAGTGGTGGGTCGCCTAGCTTCTTTGATGACGTTCATACAGTCAGGGGGAAGATTGAGGTAACCGAATTCTAGGATTTCAGGAGCCAGATCGCTAGGTCGAGCTGAGCTGGGTCCGGGTGTCTGATCTCTCCATGGTTCTGGGTTAAGAGGTGTGGAGAGAGGTGTAACTTTTGGTGTGGTACTACAGATAATTCCAGGAGTGTGGTGTACCACGGTTGTCTGGCCCAAGTTGGAGCTACTAGTATGAGAGTGAGGGAGTGTTGTTGTAGTTTGCGCACCACTAATGGAATGAGTGGGAGAGGCGGAAAAGCGTACGCAAATCTGCCTGACCAGTTCATCCATATCGCATTGCCTTTGTACAATGGGTGTGGATATCGGCGGCGAAGCTTGGGCATTTGGCGTTTTCGTGGGTGGCGAAGAGGTCCATCTGTGGATGCCCCCACAGTTGAAAGTACGGGTGAAGAACTTGTGGATGTAGTTCCCACTCGTGGATCTGTTGTGTCTGTCTGCTGAGTAGATTGGCGATAGTGTTTTGGACTCCTGGGACATGTTGGGCCAGGAGAAAGATTTTCTGGGGTATGGCCCATCTCCATATGCTCTGTGCTGTGCTCTGTGCTGGCTGAGAGAGCTGTGGAGAGTGTGTGCCGCATTGTTTTTGTATGTAATACATGGCTGTCATGTTGTCTGTGCGGACTAGGACTGCCTTGCCTGAAATCTGTTATGGAAGGATTTCAGGGCTAAGAATATCGCTAGTAACTCCAGATGGTTGATGTGGAGTAACGTTTGTTGAGGTGTCCATCTGCCCTGCATGGTGTGATATAACAGGTGAGCTCCCCAGCCTGAGAGCGATGCGTCCGTTGTCAGTATTATCTGATGAACCAGGTCCAGGAACGGTCACCCCTTGGAAAGGTTTACGGTGGTCTACCACTGCAGAGAGCGATGGGTACGATCGTCTACCAACACCAGATCTGTTAATTGATCTTGGGCCTGGTTCCATTGGCGCGCTAAGTACTCTTGGAGAGGACGCATCTGGAGTCTTGCGTGAGGTACTATGAATATGCAAGAGGCCATCATCCCGATTAGTGGCATAAACACTCGAGTTGGAAGGGAGTGTTGTGCTGTAAATTTTGCGCGTAGAGCCTGAATGCTTGTGAACCTGGCCGGACTGGGGTAGGCTAGCGCTTTTGAGGTGTCTATGGTGGCACCGAGGTATTGTTTTACGTGGGACTGTTGCAGATGGGACTTTGCGTGATTTACCATGAAGCCCAGTTGGTGAAGTAGCTGGATAGTGGCATGCATGTGTTGTACACACTGGTTGTGTTAGCCAGTCGTCTAGGTATGGGAAGACATGGATGTGTTGTCTCCTGAGGTGTGCTGCCACGACTGCTAGGCACTTGGTGAATACCCGTGGTGCTGTTGTGACTCCGAATGGGAGTACTTTGAATTGGTAGTGTTGGTTGTCCACTACGAATCTGTGGAACTTCCTGTGAGCGTGATGTACAGGAATGTGGAAGTAAGCATCTTTTAGGTCTAAAGTGGTGATGAAGTCGTTTTGGGAGAGCAGGGGGAAGTACCTGCTGAAGTGTTACCATGTGGAAATGGTCCGAGTGTATGTATGTGTTTAGAGGCCAGAGGTCTAGGACGGGCCGTAGAGTCTCGTCCCTTTTTGGTATGAGAAAATATAGGGAGTAAACCCCCAGCTTTCGTTGGTTGGTAGGAATGTGTTCTATCGCCCCTTTTTGTAGGAGGGAGATTACCTCCTGCTTTAGTAATGCTAGATGTTCCTGTGACATTGGGCGTTGTCTGGGTGGAATGTTTGGGGGGGTAGACATTAGCTCTAGGCAGTAGCCTGACCGAATTATTTGTGTCACACATTTGTCTGAGGTGATGGTAGCCCAGACATGAAGTAAATTTTGGAGTCTGCCCCCGACCGGAATGGGATGGTCTGGGGGGAATGGAGGGAAGTCATTGGGTAGGTGTGGAGGCAGAACGGGTGGCGTTTGTTTTGCCTCTGCCTTTATTATTGTTGCCCCTGTAGCCGCCTCTTTGGTAAACCCTTGTGAAAGTGGATTGGGTAGGAGCTTTGTATGACATGGAAGCTGTATCAGAGGAGTAGCCTCTGGATGTGCTCCGAAAGGAGGAACGGCGAAAGGAACGCCTGGGAGGGTGTGATTGTAAGGCTTCCAATCGATTTCACCGCGTCGGTGTCTTTTTTTCATTTTTTCTAGGGCCTCATCCACTTTTGGGCCAAACAGATGTTCCTGGTCAAAGGGATGGTTCAGGATGGAAGCTTGCACTTCTGGTTTAAATCTTGAAATCCTGAGCCAGGCATGGCGACGGAGGAGGACGCTAGTATTGATGGCCCTGGAGGCGGTGTCTGCTGCATCTAGGGCACAACAGATGGAGGTATTAGTAATGGTTTTGCCCTCCTGAATTAACTTGTTTGCCCTGTTTTTGTATTTGTCAGGGAGGTGTTGCATTATGGCTTCTAACTCGTCATAATGGGCCGTCATATCTAGCCAGTAACGCTTGTGTATTGGTGATACGCCATATGTTGGCAGTTTGTGATGCAGTGCGCTTGCCGGATGCGTCCAAGAGTTTTGACTCTTAGTCAGGTGGTGGTGCTTCGCCTGATGCCTGGGAGTTGGCCCTCTTCCGTGCTGTGGACACTACCAGTGAATCTAGCGGTGCTGGCCCTCTGATGTAGGAGGGATCTGTAGGGGCGGCTTTGTATTTTTTGTCAATGCGTGGGTTAATGACCCTGGCTCTGACTGGGTCTTTAAAGACCTCTGACGCATGTTTTACAACTTCTTTGAGCATGGGCAGTAAGGAGGTGGCCCTATGCGTGGTGTCAAAAGTATCAAGGAGGAAATCCTCCTCCAAGGGGTCGGTATGAAGATCTACCCTGTGATAGTGTGCAGCCCTTTGGAGTAAATGGTTGAACCCCAATGAGTCTTCTGGTGAGGATGGTCTCGAAGGATAGAGATCATCTTGTGGGACGTTAGGGATGTTATAGTCGTCCCATGGGTCTGGGGAGCCGGTGGGAGTGGGGTCCCCTGTAGGTAAATCATGGGGCACGTCCCCAATGTCATCATATGTGTCATCATGATCATCATCATCCGGAGGGGGTGTTGGGGAATGATGAGGAGGGGGTGGAGGGGGAGAAGGTGGAAAGGGTGGAAGAGGTGGGGGAAGGCATTCTGAAAGGTGAGGTACCAGAATCCTTCCTCTTGGGAGGTGGAGCTGGGGCAGGTTTTTCCAGCTGTCTCTTTTTGATGCTGAGCATCAAATGTCCAGTTTTGGGATCCTTGGTCAATGTCTTTTGCAAGGGATACGGTGTAAAGAGTTCTTCTGAAGGTGGT
Organism: Triturus cristatus; assembly: GCF_964204655.1. NCBI lineage: Eukaryota > Metazoa > Chordata > Amphibia > Caudata > Salamandridae > Triturus > Triturus cristatus. Next base: position 114,876,234 of record NC_140595.1, read on the forward strand.
TTATCCGACAGCACCAAGGGCGTCGGGCCGTTGGTTTTCTGGCTTTAGTGTCCTGTTTGGAAGTATGCGGCTTAGAAAGGGCTTTTTGTTTGGTCGTGTCGAGATGTGTTTTGGTTTCGAGATCTCAGTGCCGGTGGCCTTGTGTGCTTTTGTCAGTTCCGGGGATGGAGTCGGTACCAAGGAGGTGGAACTGGGTTTCGGCACTGAGTGTTTCGGTATGGGGCTCGGTGCCAAAGAGGAGGCCATTTTCTTTTTCTGTGTCGGTGCGGAGGAGTATTTGTCGGCACCGGCGGTGGGCTGGCTCGAGCCCGAGCCGCCGGAAGGCTTAGTCGGCTTCTTTACCGGTCCCGAAGGTGCAGTGTGGAAAGCAGTGTCTTTGGTCTTACCTAGGCCCGGAGGCGAAGGCGTGACCGAAGCCTTTTTTGGTGCTGGCGAGGGTGTGGGGGGTGGGGGGGGGGCAAATTGGTACTCACGACCCTCTGTGCCGGAGTGATGTCCTCCACATCAGAATCGTTGACTTCGGAGGCACTGACGAGGCCCTCGTCGGTGTGGTGTTCTTCTGGAGCGTCAACGCCCTCTCCGAAGATGTTATCTGGAATCGCCGTCGACGAGTGCGCCATGGTCCTTCTTGCTCAAATCGTTTTCTTGGACCGGAAGGACTTGCACGCCGGACAGTCTCGAGCCTCGTGTTCAGGGTAGAGGCAGAGATTACATACTTCGTGGACATCAGTGTGGGGAAATTTGGACCCACATCGAGGGCACTTCTTGAAGGGAGTCCGTTCCATGAGCCAGGACCGGAGCTTGGGTAGGCCCGAAGGCCAGCGTCGACTACTTGAATCGAAGGTCTTGATCGATGAGAGCCGCGTTGAGTGTGGAGATCGCCATCGAAACAATACCGCGAATTGGGGTGAGGATTGCGCGTCGATTGAACTGGAAACCTGTTCGGAACCGGAGCGCGAAGATCACATCCGAGCCCGACACCAGATGGTGATCTATGCACAAGTGTGTAATCTGCAGCTCATATGCCTCGAACATATATATATGGGAAAGCATTGCGATTACGGGGTTCGGGATCCACAGGGTATGAAATGTGATATGAGGGTATCACCAAAGTAATTTTCCATCTAGCTGGTGTATATATTTGTAATTTAATGCATAATATTTAGTAATGTGTGTTCTGTTGGTGAGTGCCAATGAATTGAGATTACTAGCCCACACCAAGTACACCCCCCCCCGGGTAGGTTTTGAATGGTTTTGCTCCGCTACACGGAGAGTCAAGTGTTACAATGGGGTACATAGTTCCCGGTAAAAAGGCAACTGCGGCTTATTACTTGTGCAGTAATCACATCCGTCTCTATTAATACCCAATTTTTCACAGCATGCCAAACAAGGCGTCAGAACCCCACTCAGAGGGCCACTGGACAAGCAGGCAATTTGCAAGGTGTACACAGGCTCACAAATCAAAAACACGCTCAGTGACCCCAATGAATGAAAGTCCAGCCAGATACTTGTTATTATGAAAAAAGTAGCATTTACATACGAACACAAAGTGAAATATGACAATATAATACACAAAGTTTTCATAAGGTTAGCTTTCTAGTGTTGTCAGGATAAGTCCCCTATTTAAACTTTCTTCGCTAAAGATGGGGGTTATCCCCCATTCAAATGAGGCAACATCAGGTTAGGCCAAGCTAGTAGAAGCTCTATGGTGGCTTCTTAAAATGACAAATCATCCCAGCGGCATACCGCTTTTAGGTACAGCTCCCCCTGAGGCTCAGTGACCCAGCAATCAGTCTAACCCACTCTCTCTGGAGCTGCACTTTGGCAGGCCCCGGTGCGTGTCAGCAGCACAGTGGTGAGCAGATGTTTGGAGGAGACCGGTGTCCATGATACTCCTCCGATCATGCAATAAGTCTTTTGAGTGCGGTGGCCGGTCTTGGGTGCTTCTGGGTTCGGGTGGTTAAAACGATGCTCTGCTTCAATGGATCACAACCCACTACTCTTCACTTTGCGCACTGGTCCAGGGGGACAGCCCTCTCTACTCACCATAGCCTTCACTTAGTATACAGGGAACGTGAACAGCACATGCAGGGCAACAGCCCTTCCCAGTCACAACACTTCATGTGCAATAGTTCACTTCTTGTTGAAGCAATGAACCAGGCCAACAGCCTTAATCTTCACCGCAGGTCCCGCCTGGATACGAGGGTTGCACACCAGGGTGATGGCCCCTCAGGTCACAGCACTTGAGATGACAGACCGATTCTTGTTGCAGAGATCCACCAGGGCGATAGTTCTTAATCTTCAATACAGACCCCTCCTCCCCCCAGTATATGGGGGTCACGAACAGCAGCACTAGAGTGGATGGCCTGATCATTGCAACTGTCCTTTTAATAGACCCAAATCTCAAAGGGATCCGCTCCACAGGATCCCCACTCCTCCTCACAAGGTCTCTGGTCTGGTAGGCAGACATTGGTGCTCTGGGTTGCAGGGCGAGTGGTATTCATTTTTCAGGATGAGGTCCCCTTTTACAGCCGGGAGACTAGCAGACATTTGTCCCCAGTCCTAGTTGCAACAGGCAATACTCCTGCTGAGCTTCTCCACACTGCTGTACAACTCCAGTTTGGCAATTTTGAGAGGCACAAGCTCCCATTTTTATAATCAGTTTCCAGACATAGGTATGATGTAGTGTCTTAAGTCTTTTTGTTTATGAGGCTCACTTTGAAGACAGAGTAACGAGATACAGGATACACAATGGAACACAAGTGAATGAAGCGATGAAATAATTTTTCAATTAAGGGTCCTGAAGAGAAAATAAATACATACATATATATATATACACACACACTGAAAAAACCATAGGTTTTACAGACGCTATAGTTCGGAATTAGCATTTAAAAAACCTTTGAAATTCACTGAAAAACCATAGGTTTCAGGGACGCTATACCTAGTTGGACATTTGACTCATAAAATCAGAGAAATTTGCCCATTATAGTTAGTTGAGCTAACTAGAACTCGAGCGCCCGCAATGCACTGGTGATAACGTCACATATTACATCACTCATGACATGGTCAGTGACATCACTGATGACATCTCAAATGACATCACTGATTAAATCAACCAGTGAATGTGTGTTTCTGTAAAGTTTAAATATTTTTCATATACATCTATGCCAAGGTGTATTGAAGAATGAGTGGATTTACAAGTGCCTGAATGGATGATTTAGTAGGTGCGTGACTGACTGTACAAGTTAGTGATTGAACGTGTCTTACTGAATGCATGGGTTAGCGACTAAACTGTCTGAAAGTCTGTATTAGTCTCTCAGTTGGTGTATAAGCGGCTGCATGGGTTGGTGAGTAGCTACATGAGTGTCTATATGGGTTATTGATTTGTTGTCTGAGTATCTGTATGAGTGCCAGTGTCGGGGGGGGGGCAGAGGGGTGTGACTGTGCATAGGTGTCTGAGTGGGTGATTCTCTGGTTGTATGGATTCAAAAGTGCATCTGGGAAGGGCTGTATGGGTGAGTTAGTGTGTGTATGGGTGTGTTGGTGAGTGAATGAATGTCTCAGTGGTATATGTGTGAGTAACTACATATGTTATAAGGCAGTATATGTGAGTGTTGGAGTATATAAATGACTATACGTGAGAGTAAGTTATTTGAAGAGTGGGTGTATAAATGAGTGTCTGCTTGTATCAGTGATTGTATAAGACTGTTAGTATCTGCATAAATAAGTGATGTGGTGTGTGTATAAATAAGGCAGTTGGTGTGTATAACTGTATACATGAGTAAATGGGTATGTGATTGATTCTTTGCATGACTGACTAGGTGTGTGACTAACTATGGATGAGTGGCAGAGTGTGACTGTATATATAGATGTATGAGTGCATATTATAGTACTGTATTGATGAGTAACTGCATGTATAAGTGACTGGATGTGAGTGTAGACCTAAGAAATAGGAGGTGGTATGTAGTATCTGGCATTGTTGTGTGTATGGTTTCAAAAATAGTAGTCTGTATTTTAGAGTGCGTGTATCAAAGTTTATATTAGGCCATCAGTATGTGCATCAGATTATCACGTGGATGATGTCATCAGTGATGTCATTTGAGATGTCATCAGTGATGTCACTGACCATGTCAGGAGTGATATAATATGTGACATCATCACCAGTGCATTGCGGGCGAGCGAGTTATAGTTAGCTCAACTAACTATAACGGGCAAATTTCTCTTGTTTTATAGGAGTCAAATGTCCAACTAACTAGAACGTCTCCGAAACCTATGTTTTTTTTTGTGAATTTCAAAGGTTTTTTAAATGTTAATTTCATATTTTAATATATATAAAGCCTATATTTTTTCGATTTTTTTTGTAATATTTTGGAACTCTATTATCCCTTTAATTAATTTTAAAAATTATGTAATGTTTTATATCTTCAAAAAAAAAGTATATATATTTTTGTTGGGGGAGAAAACTGGAGTCCAGTACCGGTAGTGTACCAAGCTCCATCAGCACGCAAATCCTATCCGCCATATTGCTAAATTCGTAAAGGATGCACATTTCGTATCAGACTGGTTCGTGGCACCATGGCCCGCGTAACATCATATACGTATGTGGTCGCGCCAGCTGCTAGTTTGGTATGCGACGGGTACGCAGTACCAAGCCGCGCGTTACGTCATTTACGTATGAGGTTGCGCCCGCTGCGCGTTGTGTATGCGACGAGTGCACACTGCCAGGCCCTGTGTTACGTCAGACATATGGTGTCGCGCCGGGTACGCCATTCCCTCATTTTTTGTCTCAAAACTATATCTAAATAAGTTTAAAGTGTATATGAGAACAAGAGATAATCTAAAATATTTTAAACATTTATATATGTCTAACTGTAAGAAACTTATATTATGGTAAATATATTTTCTCAAAATCGCGTCGGGTGCAGCCTCCTTGCACGCTCGGTGCGCGATTGCCATGTGACCTTAAAAAAAAGCATTTGATTGGTTCAGAACATTTCCCATTGTAACAGTTGGAGGACCCCACCCATTTTAGTCATTCTGTCTACAGCATTTGATGAGACTCCTCTTCTGCTTAGAGAGCTTTTTTGAAAACCTTTTGCTATGTACACATATGACAGTACACACAACATGCAACCATCATCTTCATCAATATTCATGCTCTTAAACGTAGCCTTCCACCTGTGATAGCCATGCACCTAAAAGTTACATACCCAAAGTTTTCCCCACCACCAGAGGTAACATGGTTGCATATGCTGTCCACAGCACAAGGTAATGTGGTACGGCCCAGGGTCAGTATCATGCATAGATAATGAACACACGGACACAGATAGATAGTGGAAGTGGGTACGGGCACGTGCGCTAGACGACTCTTTATTACCAGGGTCACATATCCTGTGACGTCTGTGCTGGATGCGTGTGGGGTGAGTGTAAACCAGCCCTCAGGGAATGGTTGCTGCTAGCATCAACTACAACAGTAAACATTGGATCACACACAGAGATTCAATAATACAAGGGTCAATAGTTTGTGCTGCAGTAAGGTAGGGACAGTAGATGTGAAATAATACACAAAAGATTCTATCGTAAAAGAACTATAACTTGTGGTATACTGAGATACAGGCAGTAGATCTGAAATAATACACAAAAAGATTGTATCATAAAGGGTCCATCAGTTCTAGTGCACTCAGATGGCCACATCAAAAGCATTCAGCATGTGCATAGCCAGCGATGATGCGGGCGGGCCGTGCTAGGAACAATGTCTGTTGCCTAAAGGACTGCATCATCTGCAATAGCGATTCGATCTGAACTGTAAATACTGCTGTCTGCAGTGTAGGCCAGAGAGCGGTCAGCAAGGGCCCACAGCCACGGGGCGTTGACTTGAGCTGCCCAGTTTGTCATACGCGAAGCAACAAAAACCGTGTGCGGACCCTGCGATGATGCGTATGCGTGGTGCGGACAGAGCGCACTGGAGCAATGTACTTTGCCTACAGGACTGCGTCATCTACAATAGCGACTTGATCTGAATTGTGAACACTGCTGTCTGCAGTGTAAATTGAAGGCAGTAGTCAGCACAGTCATCCATGAATACTTTTTCTCACTTCCTCTTTACAAAATACAACATAAATTACAAAAAACTATGCAATAAATTAAAACAATTCAAAATGCGATCCCTGCTGTACACAGTGTAGACTGTTATTCAGTGTTCTTTTCCACTACCAAGAAGAATTTGGTCATTGTACTAAACCTATGACTCATCTAAAAAAAAGTTCAAGCAAGTATACTAAAAGGATATTGTGTATATTTCAATAGACGTAGTTCGTTGCCTACTGGATTCTGTAAGTAAACAATCACTACTCGATCTGAATTGTGAGCCCTGCTGACCGCAGTGTAGGCCAGAGGCAGTGGTCATTAACGCCTCACAGCCACGTGCAGTTTAATTCGAAAGCACAGAGTTGGTTGCACCTGATCAGAGGGGGTACACACAAATCATCACAGACTAACTTCTGACATCCTTAATCACAGAATCAATACCACGTTTCACTGTTCGGACCTGCTGTACCGCAGGGTACTCCACTGACTGCAGTCAGCCAAGCCCAATAATCATGTGCAGCAGTTAGCTATGGAAGCACAGAGTGTGATGCACCTCAACGGAGGGAGTTCTGTGAAAACCAAGCAGCAAGTAATATCGGACATCGTCCATTGTGGGATCAAGACACCGTTCCACTTTTGGGACCTAGATTTGGTTGCACCTGGTTGAAGGAAGTACCTTCATCTCCACTCTCAGATGCAGTTCTAACATCGTCCATTGTGGGAGCAAGACCCCGTTTCACTGTTCGGACCTGCTGTACCACGGTGTACTCCAGCGACTGCAGTCAGCCAAGCCCAATGATCATGAGCAGCAAAGTTAGCTACGGAAACACAGAGTCTGATGCACCTCAACGGAAGGAGTTCTGTGAAAACCAAGCAGCAGGTAATATCGGACACCGTTCCACTGTTGGGACCTAGAGTTGGTTGCACCTGGTCGAAAGGAGTACCTTCATCTCCACTCTCAGATGCAGTTCTAACATCGTCCATTGTGGTATCAAGACACCGTTCCACTGTTGGTACCTGTTGGACTACTGTGTTAGTAGTATACAGAGCACTCCACGGTGCTGGGCCTCAGGCTGGGCACTGTGTGCCTGTGTCACGGTAGCCAGCGCTGATCTCAGAAGCCTTCCCAGCTCGCAGACCTCGGCCCAGGAGCTTCCACCGGCACGTGGTGGGCCCTCTTTCACATACAGCGGTGTGGAAAGGTAAACTGTGGGGCATATGTGCGTCGCAGCAGCCCTGACGGTTTCTGGGTACCAGCAGGCTGAGAGCATTATTCACAAGCCACCTTCGCTCACGGCGTCAGCCTCATGGCGGTGTAAGCTGCGTAGACCTGGCAGACATGTTCGCCATTCTGGAAGAGAACCACACCCAGAGAAACGTGCCTTTTATTAATACCCCTACGCTAGCCTTGCGTACGCCGAGCCGGCCCACTACGCTAAAGACTTGAGGGGGTGAGGGGCCACGTACACGCTATGTTTTCATAATCTTCCCTACTGACTGTACTATCATGGTTGCGTCCACTGTCCGCTTCACTCTACAGACCATCAGTGTAGCTTCACATGTACATGTCTGTGCTCTGCATACTCAAGGCTGTCTGGCACATTCCCTCAATACTTTGCATTGTATACTTTTATAATCGAGAATCACTTGCCACCTTCGCACATACTTTGCTCCCATCTCTCCCCGCGTTCTGCATTGTGTGGCAGAGGTGCCATGCCATGCTTGGCTTGTGTACATGGCTAGCCACTGTTCCCACAGTACGTAGTCGTTGTGTCTGCTAGGTGTACAGGTTGTCATGTTGTATGTGATTATATAAGGTAGCGTGTTTATTTACAAGCAGTGGTTTCTCCCATTTACATATCGCTGTCTTAAAGAGGATACAGAAGTTTTTCTCACAGGTGAAAAGTGCGCCCACAATGACAGTCATTCATTACTATGCAAGAATGTCCAACTGCACAACGCTTCTAAGCTTACAGCCCCCAATCTTGCATGCTTTCTTAAAAGCACGCCAACTCCCACAAGCAGACCAACATTCACACAGCTTTCTAACGGCACTTATCTGGTTGTTAATAACATGGACTCCTACGGAATGTGAGCTGGCATACCGTACGTCCTTACTGTTTCAAACGGAGTAACTTCCTGTGGCGATGTCTATTCCCACTCACGGAAAGTAACTCCCACAGATCAACTTGGCCTTCATTACCTACTTTGAAAACAGATTTTATTAAACTGAGCAAACTGAAACCGCTTTTGTTTCAAACAGAAGGGTCCCTCACTTCTGCAAAAGTAATTTATTGTCTGCACAATTTTCAACATATCTGACATTTAAGCTCTGGCACACTTTAACACCGTCTCCTCCGGCCTTGTCACAGGCTTTCAAACTGGTTTTGGTATAATAACAGACTTCATTCATTTGATCATCTCTGGAATAACAGGAACAGTGCCTATAATTCAGCTCTGTTTGCGGCCATCCTACTACTATTTTTGCTTGTAAAAAATGGCTGCGCTCCCTGTGGTAACAAGCATGTCCAACAGAATACGCCTCTAAGCGAAGCTACATCAATACCGTGAAAAAATTGAACAACTTTTCGACTGCCTGCCTCTATTTATTATCGGAGCCAGCTACAACATGACATTTATTTACACATATGCAATCTGCGAGCAACCATCTTTTTATTGCAAAACTTGCCCATTCGACTGGCGAATGGATGTATGCCTTGCCAACATCCCAACAATCGCTCCCGATATCCAGCAGGTAATGGAGTATCTTGAAAACCATGAACTGGATTGTTCGGGCAGTAGAACAATGGTTGATGCAACGCAAAATGGTATCCTGGCGGAATGGGATTTCTGCGCAGCCGCGAAATATCTCCTGCAACGTGCAACCTTTGACAACATCGCAGATTGCCTGCCAATTCAAATTGCCGCTCCAACATTTGAGGAACATTACTGTCCCTTCGAGGATATGAATTAGATCGCTTCACTTTTCTCACACGATGGCAACAATCGCCTCTTGGAACATTACACATCTCAAGCCGCTGAAGAACTTCCGGACTGCAATCTCCAAGACTTGTAAGAAATTCACTTTATTCTTGGATTTATTTTTTCAAACTTTGACTTTTTCCTATGAAATTTTAATACACTTCAATTGAACTATTTTCATATAATAACTTCCTAAGTATGCTTACGCATTTGAACTGTTTTCATTATTGCCCCTTACGTCTCCAGCCTAACCAGGGATGGGTGATCTATGGCCTATGCAAATACACTATTTACTCGCTAAATTAGCTTAAACCCGACATCCATTTTTAAATCATGTCTATTCTTTGTGCACACGTATCTCTGCCTGCCTGTTATCCACGAAGCCCTTTCACAAAAATTAGCTCATCCTCAGCTCACGAGCTGGCGATCAAGATTCAAAAACACGGCATTGTTTAGGAACTGGCTGGCACAGTGTGGTAATCATATCCTACCTTTATTTTCATTATACAATTTACAGTCATTCATATCTAATAGGTATTATTTATGTCACATGGAACTGTAACATGTAATGTGGAATTGACTGATGCAGGAGCTTAGGTTTGAATACAGCAGAAGCGGTTGGAGTTTGCCTCAGCTGGATGCCTTGGCTCTTGCACCAGTGGGTCCATTTATGGCACTTAAATAAAGGCACTTTTTATATAACTTGCAGACTCCATCGCTTTATTACTCACAACCACTTTCTTAGACACACCTGATTTCACCATTTGTCTTCTGTGGTATTGCAACATTCTGAATTATATTCTTCACGATTATTTCTTTATTCCTGCTTGCTAAAACACTGCATTCGAGTCTAAACCCCGGTAGGGGCGAGTAGTTCGCTTCCCACTCCCTGTACAGTATAAACGCAGATATGCTATAGCCGCCAGAATCCTACAGCGCCCACAGAACATCACTTTACAGCAATCAGCTCACGGCTTGGGCTCACGGTTTGATACCAGAGTGTACTGCCATCTCACTCAGGGCAAAACAGCACTTTCACACCGGTAGGGGTGAATACTTCGCTTCACACTCCCTGCATAGCACACCCTAACCACCCCACAGAGCTCACAGTGCTCCTACCCTCCTCTTCCCTACTTTTTTCGCCCTTTTTTCCCCTTACTCGCTTCAACGGAATCACAATATGGCTGCCAACACTTCCTAGTTGCAACCGTTCGCAGCCAATAACCAGCAAGCTCGTGACGCCTCAGACAATCAGATGGCAGAATTCCCAAATAGCGATATCTATAAATTTCTATATCTCTCCAAAACTACAGAACGGATTTATACCAAACAAACAAAAGCGTGCTTTCTAGACCAAGAACCTTCTTCCTGCCAAATTTGGGGTAATTCCGTTCGACCTGTAGCCTTGTCTAAAGTGTCCTATGGAAATTGCATGGAGAAAACGCGTTTTGGGACACCCCTTTTTTCTCGGCCCCCCCTTGACAAATCACCCCCAAATTTTCAACATAGGAGCGGATATGAACAAAGAATTAGTTTGGAAAATTTCATGAAGATTCATCAAACAACGCCAAAGGTATAAGCAAAACAAAGAATGCTCTTCCTATGGAAACTTGGTCCCAACTATAACTACCTACTGGCTACCGCCAGTAGGTTATATATAAATAAAACTGCTTTCGGCTACCAAGCTATAAAAAGTTACAACATAAAAAGTTACAAACACACAAAAACTGATATAATCAAAATTTTAAACAATCTTCCTATTTACACAAATTAAAACTGTACATAAAATTGGAGAATTATTCCACTGACAGTAGATGTAGGTACTATATACAGCTTTACATTATGTTAGATTAATTTAAACCTCAAGTGCTAATGGAAGTCAATAAATAAAAAATGCAATGATTTTAGCAATAAAAATCCTATAACAGTAAAAGAATAACAAGGTAATCCTGATGGGGCTTTTCTAAAAATTCGATGTTCATAATTTGTAATTACCTAGGGACTTCTTTCATTGATTCCAAGCACAGTAAAGTTGATGAGATACCGCAAAAACTATTTGTTCTCTTGGATCACTTTTCAGTATCTTTGCAGCTTCCCAATAATGCCTCACTCCCATGACTTTACAAACAGCAATCAACCATTTCTTACACGCTGTTTTACATAAGGGGGGCAGAAAAACAAGTGTTCTTCCAATTCTAGTTTGTGGACAACTTGGAAACAATTTAGAATTGAGATGGAATATGCTACTTACCAGTATGCATCTGTTCTTGGCATGTAGAGCTGCAGATCTACACACTTGTGCATAGATCGCCATCTGGTGTTGGGCCCGGATGTTTGCAGTTTGTTTTTCCTCTTGGAAAGTCTTTGGAAGTCACGAGGTAGGTGACTCCTCCCTTGGATCGTATTGGCATGGGCTTCGGCTCCATCCTCAGATTGTTTTTCTCCAGTAGGGAAAGATGGAGCGTAGTAATAACAGTGAAGAGGCACATGTGTGTGTTATCTAAATAAGATAAGCTGGAACAGATACAGATAGCCGGGGAGGCGGGTGGGAGTGTGTAGATCTGCAGCTCTACATGCCAAGAACAGATGCATACTGGTAAGTAGCATATTCCGTTCGAGGCATATGAGCTGCAGATTACACACTTGTGCATAGATTATATAGCAGTACCCATCCTTAGCGGCGACCACCGGTATCTGTTGCAGTGGTTTGAAATAATGTTTTGAGTACAGCCTGGCCCACATTAGCTTGTTGCTTAGTTTGCACATCTACACAATAGTGTTTAGTGAAAGTGTGCGGTGTTGACCATGTAGCTGCTTTGTAGATATCATCTAATGGGATGTTTCCTAAAAAAAGCCATTGAAGCCCCTATTTTACGTGTAGAATGGGCTTTAGGGGGAACGGATAGCGTTCGTTTTGCTTTGTGGTAGCAAATTTGAATGCATTTGACAATCCACCTAGCTTTCCCTGATATGGAGATGGGGTTGCCTTTGTGTGATGGAGAGAAAGAGACAAACAGTTGTTTGGTCTTACGGAAAGGTGGTGTTCTCTCGATGTAGTGTGTGAAGAGCTCTTTCTGCAACAGTCTGTGGTTGTGAGAAAAATACTGGTAGTTCCACAGATTGGTTTAGGTGAAATGGAGAAATGACTTTGGGGAGGAATTTTGGGTTGGTACGGAGAACCACCTTATTATGGTGCATTTTGTAGAAAAGGTTCTTGAATAGTAAGTGCTTGTATCTCACTGACCCTTCTGAGGGAAGTGATGGCTACAAGAAAAGCGGTTTTCCATGTTAAGAATTGAAGTTCACATTTGTGTAGTGGTTCAAAAGGAGGACCCATTCGTCTGGTGAGAACGATATTTAGGTTCCACACAGGTGAGGGTGGCACTCTGGGGGGAATTATTCTTTGGAGGCCTTCCATGAAGGCTTTAATGGCAGGTACTCTAAAGAGTGAGAGATGTTGCCTGTTTTGTAGGTAAGCTGCTATGGCTGTGAGGTGTAGTCGAATGGACGTATAGGCTAGATTGCACCTTTGTAGGTGTAGTAAGTAGCCTATGATGTGTTGAATGGACACATCTAGGGGATCAATGGTGTTATGACAATAGACAACAAAACGTTTCCACTTGGCGGTGTAGCACGCTCTAGTGGTAGGGCGCCTAGCTTCTTTGATGACGTTTATACAGTCAGGGGGGGGAAGATTTAGGTACCCAAATTCTAGGATTTCAGGAGCCAGATCGCAAGGCTGAGTTGAGCTGGGTCCGGGTGTCTGATCTCTCCATGGTTCTGGGTTAAGAGGTGTGGAGAGAGGTGTAATTTTTGATGCGGTACTACCGATATTTCCAGCAGTGTGGTGTAACACGGTTGTCTGGCCCAAGTGGGCGCTACTAATATTAGTATGAGGGAGTGCTGTTGTAGTTTGCGCACCACTAGTGGGATGAGTGGGAGAGGCGGAAAAGCGTACGCAAATCTGCCTGACCAGTTCATGCATATCGCATTGCCTTTGGACAATGGGTGTGGGTATCTGGCGACGAAGCTTAGGCATTTTGTGTTTTCGTGGGTGGCGAAGAGGTCTATCTGTGGATGCCCCCACATTTGAAAGTACGGGTGAAGAACTTGCGGGTGAAGTTGCCACTCGTGGAGTTGTTGCGTTTGTCTGCTGAGTAGATCTGCCATAGTGTTTTGGACTCCTGAGACATGTTGGGCTAGGAGAAAGATTTTCTGGGGTATGGCCCATCTCCATATGCTCTGTGCTAATTGAGAGAGCTGTGGAGAGTGTGCCGCCTTGTTTTTGAATATAATACATGGCTGTCATGTTGTATGTGCGGATTAGGACTGCCTTGCCTGAAATATGTGTTTGAAAAGATTTTAGGGCTAGGAAGATTGCTAGTAATTCCAGATGGTTGATATGGAGTAGCTTCTGTTGAGGTGTCCATTTGCCTTGCATGGTGAGATGTAATAGATGAGCTCCCCAGCCGGAGAGCAATGAGTCTGTTGTTCGTACTATCTGGGGAACCGGGTCCAGGTACAGTCGACCTTTGGAAAGGTTTGTGGTGGTCCACCACTGCAGAGAGCGATGAGTACGACCGTCTACCAACACCAGATCTGTTAATTGACCCTGGGCCTGGTTCACTTGGTGCGCTAAGCACTCTTGGAGAGGACGCATCTGGAGTCTTGCGTGAGGTACTATGAAGATGCAAGAGGCCATCATCCCTATTAGTTGCATGAACACCCAAGCTGGAAGGGAGTGTTGTGCTATGAATTTTGCGCGTAGAGCCTGAATGCTTGCAATCCTGGCAGAATTGGGGTAGGAGAGCGCTTTTGAGGTGTCTATAGTGGCACGTAGATATTGTTTTATGTGGGATGGTTGTAGATGGGACTTTGTGGTTTACCGTGAAGCCTAGCTGGTTGAGTAGCTGGATTGTGGTGTGTGTTGTACACACCGATTGTATGAACTGGCTTTTATCAACCAGTCGTCAAGGTATGGGAAGACATGAATGTGTTGTCTTCGCAGATGTGCTGCCACCACTGCTAGGCACTTGGTGAATACTCGTGGTGCGGTTGTGACTCCGAACGGGAGCACTTTGAATTGGTAGTGTTGGCCGTCCACTACAAATTTGAGGTACTTCCTGTGAGCGTTGTGCACTGGAATGTGGAAATAAGCGTCTTTTAGGTCCAAAGTCGTGAGGAAGTCGTTTTGGGAAAGCAGCGGAAGTACCTGCTGAAGTGTCACCATATGAAAATGGTCTGAGTGTATGTATTTGTTTAGGGGCCGAAGGTCTAGGATGGGCCGTAGAGTGTCGTCCCTTTTTGGTATGAGAAAATATAGGGAGTAGACCCACATATTTTGTTGGTTGGTAGGAACGTGTTCTATTGCCTTTTTGTCTAGGAGGGAGATAACCTCCTGCTTGAGTAGCAGTAGATGTTCTGGTGACATTGGGCATTGTCTGGGTGGAATGTTTGGGGGGTAGATATTAGTTCTAGGCAGTAGTCTGACCAAGTTATTTGTGTTACCCATTTGTCTGAGGTGATGGTAGTCCAGACCGGAAGGTAATGTTGGAGTCTGCCCCCGACCGGAGTGGGATGGTCTGGGGGAAGTCATTGGGTAGGCGCGGTGGCAGAGCGGCCGGTGTTTGTTTTGCCTCTGCCTTTGTTATTGTTGCCCCTGTAGCCGCCTCTTTGGTAACCCCTTGTAAAGGTGGACTGAGTAGGGGATTTGTATGAAGTGGAAGCGGTGTCTGAGGAGTAGCCTCTGGATGTGCTCCGAAAGGAAGAGCGGCGAAAGGAGCGTCTGGGAGGGTTAGATTGTAAGGCTCCCATGGATTTTGCAGTGTCAGTGTACTTTTTCATTTTCTCTAGGGCGTCATCCACTTTTGGGCCAAACAAATGTTCCTGGTCAAAGGGTGGTTGAGGATGGAGGCTTGTACCTCTGGTTTAAAACCGGATATCCTTAGCCATGCATGGTGACGGAGGAGGACACTAGTATTGATGGCCCTAGAGGCGGTGTCTGCTGCATCTAAGGCACAACGTATGGAGGTATTAGTAATTGTTTTGCCCTCCTGAATTAGCTCATTGGCCCTGGCTTTGTATTTATCAGGGAGATGTTGCATTATGGCTTCTAACTCGTCATAATGGGCCCTGTCATACCTCGCTAGTAGTGCTTGTTTATTGGCGATACGCCATATATTGGCCGCTTGAGATGCAGTATGCTGGCCTGATGCGTCCAAGAGTTTAGACAGGTGGTGGTTGTGCGTCGCCTGACGCCTGGGAGTTGTCCCTTTTCCGTGCTGTGGATACTACCAGGGAATCTAGTGGCGCTGGCCCTCTGATGTAGGAGGGATCTGTTGGGGCGGCTTTATATTTTTCAATGCGCGGGTTAATGACCCTGGCCCTGACTGGGTCCTTAAAGATCTCCGGCGCATGTTTTATAACACCTTCAAGCATAGGCAATACGGAGGTGGTCCTATGTGTGGTGTCAAATGTATCTAGGAGGAAATCCTCCTCCACTGGGTCGGTATGTAAATCTACCCCTTGGTAGTGTGCCGCCCTTTGCAGTAAATGGTTGAACCCCAAGGAGTCTTCTGGTGGAGAAGGTCTGGAAGGGTAAAGATAGTCTTGTGGGATATCAGGGATATTATAATCGTCCCATGGGTCTGGGGATCCTGTGGGAGTGGGGTCCCCTGTAGGTATATCTTGGGGCACATCCCCTGTGTCATCATATGGATCCCCTTGATCATCATTATCCGGGGATGGGGTCGGGGAATGATGAGGTGGGGTGGAGAAGGTGGAGGAGGTGAAGGAGGTGGTGGAGGTGGGGAAGGTAGTCTGAAAGCGGAGGTAGCAGAGTCCTTCCTTTTTGGAGGTGGAGGCGGAGCAGGTTTCTCTAACTGTCTTTTTGATAGAGAGCATCAAATGTCCAGTTTTGAGATCCTTAGTGTTTTTGTAAGGAATCCGGTGCGAATAGTTCTGGAGAGGTTAGTTGGTCCGTCGGCGCCGAAGGCGTCGGGGCCGTTGGCTTCTTAAGTTTATCGGTGTTGGTTCGGTGTTGTTTAGAACCATGCTTGGAAAGCTCCGATTGTTTAGTAGGAGCCGAGATGGATTTCGGCTTCGAAGTGTCGGTGGCCTTGTGTGCTTTTGTCAGTACCGAAGATGGGGGTCGGTGCAGAGGAGCTGGGTCTCGACCCAGAGTGTTTTGGTGTGGGGCTCGGTGTCGAGATGGAGGCCGGTTTCTTTTTCGGTGCCGAAGAGTGTTTATCGGCTCCGACGGTGGGCTGGCTCAAGCCCGAGCCGCCCGAAGGCTTAATTGGCTTCTTTACCGGTTCCGAAGGTGCGGTGTGGGAAGCAGTGTCTTTGGTCTTGCTTAGGCCCGAAGGCGTGACAAAGCCTTTTTTGGTGCCGGTGAGGGTGTGGGTGGGGGTAGATTAGTACTCACGACCCTCTGTGCCGGAGTGATGTCCTCCACATCTGAATCGTCTGCTTCGGATGCGCTGACTAGTACATCGTCGGTGTGTTGTTCTGGAGCGTCAACGCCTTCCCCGAAGAGGTCGTCCGGGATCGCCGTCGAGGAGTATGACATGGTTCTTCTGGCTCTTCGGTCCCAAATAGATTTCGTGGACCGGAAGGATTTACACGCCGGACAGTCTCGAGCCTCGTGTTCAGGGGAGAGGCAGAGATTGCATACCTCGTGGAGATCGGTGTGGGGGAATTTGGACCCACATCGAGGGCACTTTTTAAATGGAGTCCTTTCCATTAGCCAGGACCAGAGCTTGGGTAGGCCCGAAGGCCGCCGTCAACTGGAACCGAAGGTCTTGGCGATGAGAGGCGCGTCGAGTGGGGAGATCGCGATCGAAACAATACCGCGAATTGGGGTGAGGATTGCGTGTCGATCATCGAACTGGAAGCTGTTCGGAACCGGAGCGCGAAGATTACATCCGAGCCCGATGGCGGGAAAAAACAATCTGAGGATGGAGCCGAAGCCCATGCGCAATACGATCCAAGGGAGGAGTCACCTACCTCGTGACTTCCAAAGACTATCCAAGAGGAAAAACAAACTGCAAACATCCGGGCCCAACACCAGATGGCGATCTATGCACAAGTGTGTAATCTGCAGCTCATATGCCTCGAACATATATACATTATAAAAAGGAACAAAATAAAATACAAATTCTCAACACGTGTTTTGGCAAGACTAAACTATCGGAATAAACTATCGCGAGCTTCCAAAAAAAAAAAAAACGATAATATTTCAAATGATACACGATGTACCAACTAGGTTAATTTTTAATATTAGAAAACATTATTCCATATCCACAGTGTTATCCAAACTACACTGGTTTCCAGTTGGCCAAATAATACAATTCCGAGAAAGAACCGGATCAGTCGCAATATAAAATCAACAACAAAAGAGTGCATCCCAAGTAAGAGCTAGCAAGAGGAAATCACTAGGATTTAAAAGAACCCTCACTCACCAACCTAGTTGGTGACATGCTTCATCATTAGGTTCCCACCAGAGATGCTAAGGGCCTTTCTGGTTTGCTACGATGCCCGATTACAGCGGAGCAGGTTCTTTTTTAAGTGTAGCGTGAGTGCAATTAGTGAGTGAAAAACAGGTGGTTAAAAAAAGCCTTCGTTTTATCCCCCAAAAATGTTAATGGTGGAGAACTAGGCACCGTTAAAAACAAGTGCGTCTGATAATTCAATAACTGGCTTTAATTGACCAGATACATCCCAATGTATAAAGAGACAATTGGTCAACATGTTTCTGCTTCTAAGTGTATTTAGTGAAGCATTCGTCAGGACCAGCACACCACGGCGGTATGTGCATGCTAAGGGGCACCCTAACCTGTGGTGGAATGAACAGAGTAAACTCACGGTTAACGTGCAGCCTTCAGGATTTCTGAAAGCCGTAGGTATCTGTGGAAACAAAAAGACATACACACAAGACAAAACAAGTCACAAAATACATCAAAATACGCACACTTGGAAATGTTTAGTGAGTGATCAAACTCATGCCGTAGTTTGTAGTGCTCTTCAAAGTGCAGCAATATAAATTGTTGCTAGCAGGCTATAGTGAAACATTAGTGAGAGCCAGAAATGAATCATGCCTTTAGAAAATCTCCAGCCCCATATTTTCAAACTGTAGTTTTTATGTAAAACTCTTAGGATGTAATCCCAATCTGAAGTTCACAAATTCTTTACAAAGAGAAGAGATGATCTTTCTAGATGTGGTTATAATGAAATAAGAAGAAAGACTACTCACAAAAACCCAATTTAAGCCAACAGCTAAGAACAACCTGTTGGCCTTCTCCAGTTTCCACCCGAGACCTCTGCGGGAAAATCTCCCTTACGGACAATATCTCCGCATAAAGCGTAACTGCAGTAAGGTGGAGGATTATAGCTCTCAATCTGGTGAACTGACAAAAAAAAACTACAAAAGCTAGGCTACCCAGAAAGGATACTAAAGAGGAGCTGTAAAAGAGCAAGAAATCAACCCAGGGAGGCGCTCTTGGAGGATACACCCAAACATACTGAAGAAATTCCACTTACATGTGTTACTACGTGAAGTGTTGCATCTAACGCATTTTACCACTTCTCAAGTTGTGTGGGTAGTCAAGTTCTTTGGTTTTGAATAGTATACTGCCGGTAACGCCCGTGCAAACATGCAGGAATAGATTCCTGCTTCTTTGAATCAATGATCTGGTGCCTTACAATTAAATGAGCACGCCATCAGAGCACTTGAATAGCACGACATGGTAGTGCTAAAGCAACACGTCACCATCTTGAATGTTTCACTATAGCTTGCTAGCAACAATTCATATTGCTGCACTTAGAAGAGCACTACAAACTACGGCATGAGTTTGATCACTCGGTAAACATTTCCAAGTACGCGTATTTCAATGTATTATGTGACTTGTTTTGTCTCTGTTTCAACAGATACCTATGGCTTTCAGAAATCCTGAAGGCTGCACGTTAACCGTGAGTTTACTTGGTTCATTCCACCACAGGTTAGGGTGCGCCTTAGCGTGCGCACACAGCCGTGGTGTGCTGGTCCTAACGAATGCTTCACTAAATGCACTTAGAAACATGTTAACTAATTGCCTCTTTTCACATTAGGATTTTTCTGGTCAATTAAAGCCAGTTATTGAAACATCTGACGCACTTGTTTTTAACGGTGCCTAGTTTTCCACCATCAAAAACTTTTGGGGATAAAACTAAGGCTTTTTTTAACCACCTGTTTTTCACTCACGCTACACATTCAAAAAACGTGCTCCACTGTAATCAGGTGTCGTAGCATACCAGAGAGGCACTCGGCCTCTCTGGTGGGAACCCAACAATAAAGCAGGTCACCAACTAGGTTGGTGAGTGAGGGTTCTTTTATATCAGTGATTTCCTCTTGCTAGCTCTTCCTTTGTTGGATGCACTCTTTTGTTGTTGGTTTAATATGGTTTAGGGGGGAATAAGTGACCAGTTGCTTTCCCTCTCTCTCCTGTTTATCTAGATCAGTCACAATGTAACCCGCTAGGACATTTTTATTTCATAAGCCAAATCAGTCTCATATCAGAAAAGTCATGGCTGTTAAATGCCCTACGTTTTTGCAGTGGAGGGGGCAGAACCATTTCTGTGCGAGCGGGCAAAATGTAGAATTGCATGCCCAAAATATTGTAGAAGGAATAATCATGTCTTCACCAAGTCTCCCCCAAAAACAATGGAAGCTTTAAGTGTTTAGAAGGAATTAGTGTTAAACCAGTTGTTTGGATCAACCAACACCAAGATAGCTGCAGGTATTGTAATTTTATTTATATAGCACTTACTACCCCTGACGAGGCGATGAAGCGCTTTTCGGTGAGAAGTAGACCACACCGGAACACAAAAAAAGATTAGTGGTGGATTAGTATAGTGAAATTTGAGCGGTGGACATGCAAGTAGGTTATGTGGATTGAAAAAGATAAGGGAGGGATAGAAGAGGGAAGGGTCTAAAAAGCAGTGGAAGTTGTGCTTAATAAACAGTGAAAATTAAAAGCACATACACTTAGGGGCTCATTACGATTTGGGCAGAATCACTTCCGCCCAACAACGAATCGGTCACAGGACCGGCCGACAACTGGTCGGAAGTCCCGACTGCCCTATTAGGATGCGACTGAACACTGTTCGGTCGCATTCCTATATTTCACTATGGGAGCACGCATTATGACCATAAACCTGCCATAATGCATGCTCCCATAGTGAAGTAGTAGGTGCGGTTCATTCCTGCATCCCGTGGCAGGCACCAAAAGATGTAGGGATCAACAGGAGGGCAACTTAGGTGCCCCATCGGCCTCCAACCGGAGGCCGTGCACAAAAGGAGGGCCTCCTAACACGCTTTACGACATGGTTTCCATGTCGGACAGACCGGCATGAAAACCATGTCGGAAGCTGTGATCGTCATCTCAAGGGCAGAAAGACCAGCCCTTGAGATTACAGGCCGGATTCAGACTTGCAGATGGGATCTCCTTAGTAATGAGGCGGTCGGAAAGGAAACCTACCAGCCCATTACGATGCGGCCTTATTTACAGGCCGTATCATAATCGGCCCCTTAGGCTTCAAATTCGTTAGAGACCATCTAGGAGTTTCAAGGGTTTACCAGCCCACCTGCCGGGACACGATTCCAGAAGTTCATTAAAAAGGAAGACTCGGGCTCAAGTACAATAACAGTGATTAACATGTTACAATGTTTAAAGATCAAATATTAGAATACGCTACATATCGCCCTTGTAATGCCATGCTTTGAAAATCTGTGTGCCAGCAAAGTAGGTTTATTCACTACACAGAGACCTCCAAGGATAGGCATTTAAATAGAGGTGGCTGTTAATCTGAGAAGTGTGGTCAAAACCCCAAAACTGAAAAGCATACCAGTCAATATCGTGCTGAAAAAATCCCAAAGCATGAAGAGGCATCTAGATTGATAGTCTTAACTGCAGATGTGTTCAGACTACGAGTCACTTTCATTCCAACAGTTCACAGGAAGAAAAATCTCAAGGGAGGGTCATATCCAGCTGCCCCATTACTGAGATTGCCGCCAACCCCAGAGCCCTGGCAATTACTGGGAAGGCAGCGAGAAGTACAGGTTTGATCCCTGCCACAACACCAATGTCCACGGTCCCACCAGCTCGTTAAACAAGGATACATGAGGCCCACACATCAGCAATGATTTGAAGAATAGTTAGTGATGTTACTTCAAAGCCACGTTGATCTCCCATACCGCTATTAGCAGCGTTTGGATAGAGTAATTGGTTCACAAGACCACCATGCAACCCTAAGAGAACACTCACTTGTGTGTCTGCAGCCTGTACAGATTCAATGAGTCAAAGTAACAAAAACAAACCAGTTCCTTCGGGGCGTGGTTTGCAAGCCTAAGATGGTGGTCGCATGAGGTCATCGCTCCAAGCCGGCCCTCATAATATCCTGCGCCATCTGGGGACACTGCTGCCCACACCATCAGACAGCTACTCGTGGCAGTGTCCCCCGAGGATGATAAACCACTTCATCTTGATTGGTGGCAGCCATGGGGCTTGACCAGGAGTCATCTGTGCGGGGCTGGCAGAGATCGAAGACTGGATCGTCCAACACAGAGAACCGTGCCTGTCTGGCTGCCCCAGAGGTGATGCACCACTTGCGGAGTGGACATCGGGTCTGGTGTTCCTCCTAGTTGAACAGGCTGGCAAAGGTCCTAAAAACAAAAAGCTTGGGGGCCCACAGGGACTCACCTCCGCTGCTGCAACACCGGACCCTGATGTATGGATAGCTCCCTGCCTCCCCCCTTAAACAGTGACCGGCGGTGATGAGCAGTTGTAGGGGGCCCCGCATAGAGTACGCAATTGCAGCCTTGTGCCTGCCGGGTTACTGGCCTCCCCCTGTGGGCTCACCCAATTTCGTCCACAACTGCAACAGACCATCTTTGAACAGTAGAGTGGTGTGGCAGGAAGTGGGCCAGCGTGGGGAATTTATTAACTGGTTTGAGGCGCACATCAGCACCCGGCGCACATTTGTGGGGCGGCAAAAGAGCTGCAAGCATGAAAAGGAACCGTGGCCGTTGCTGGGCTGCTCTTGGGAGGTGGAGTTCAAGGTTGGGGTAACTGTCTCATGGGTTGAGATACATGTTGCTGTGAGTTTGACGGAGGGTCGATCTACTATTGGGTGGGGACTGTGTGGTCGATGTCACGATGGACTGCTCCATCCCCCCCTTTTGCTCGGAGCACCACCACACAGGACGGCAAGGGTCTCCAGGAGTGGCTAGAACATTGGGAGCTGTCCGATACCTGAAGAACCCAGCATGGGGTGATGCAGGATCCTATTATGGCCACATTTACCAGTTGCACACTAGATTAATCACATTTGTTTGCCTGAACAGGCTCAGCCAGTACGTGACACACTGTTTTTGGGTCGCACTCTCAGTCCACAGTTGCTGGGCTTTTGATCGGTGGAGGAACGCCGGGGGATCCCAATGTGTCAGCTCAAACCAGCATCCATTGGAGAGGCCTGCTTTAGAAGCTTCCTGGGGGAGATCATGAGGTACTTCAAGCTTAAACAGGGTTCAGCGTCCTCTGGCCTGGTCGAATGTGAAGCATTTAAAGTGGTGGTTCATGGTCATTGTTTAGGAGGGAGTTGGACAGGGTTTTACGGTCCCTAGATGACACATAATACAGGTTAGATATGACCTGGGCACTGACGGGCTGTGTTACCTAGAGTTAAGAAAGCCTGGGAACAATATAATTCCGTCATGGAATGCCTACAATACCAACATTACAAACAACTATTGCTAAGGCACACGAGGAAGAGGGGAGGCCAGGTAGGCTCCTGGCTTGGTTCATTTGGCCTGAATCCCAAGGGGCCCCCCATCACTTTAATCCAAAAGGGGATGACACCACTATTTCCCAGGAACTATCAACACCTCCTTTAGGAAATACTACGAAACACTATAGAGAGTACGGTGCCCCTCCAGTCAGAGATCCCAAACACCTTCTTTTAACAACTACTGCTTCGGGAGCTTGCTCAAGAAGCTAGGGATGATCCGAGGGGCCTGGTGGCTGTCCAAGAGCTTCGGTTTGCCATCAAGGAAACAGCTATAGGTAAAATCCCAGGCACGGATGGCCTACCTGTGGAATTTTACTCTGCTTTTGTGAGGACCTTGACCCTGAAGTTGGAAGCACTGCCTGAGTTCACATGGGACGCTATCGTGGCCCCACTTCCTAAGACCAAGGTTCAGAGAGATCATAGCTCAGTCACCTGTCCATGCTCAACATAGACTTCAAAATCATTAGCAAGGTCCCAGCCCTCCGACTACCCCCCCCCCCCACCATATGCGCACACTGATGCAGTGACCAAAACAGTTTCATTCCAGCTTATAGTACTTCCCTCAACTGTAGGTGGTTTTATCATGTCCTTAACCATCTGGAGGTGCAGTCTTGACCTACAGCCACACGCATGTCAGTGGACCTTGAAAAGGCCTTCGACACGGTGTGCTGGGACTTCTTGTTTGAGATCATGTGATGGATGGGACTGGGGAGGCGTTGAATAAACTGGGTTAAACTGCTGTACTCTACTCCGACTGCGTAGGTCAAAACAGGCATCACTATCTCACAACAATAACATATATAGAGAGGCAGGTTTGCCGCTTATCCCTCCCTTTCTGTTCGCATTGGCCAGCGAGCCGCTAGTCACTTTCACTGGGAGGGCGTGGGCACCAGCATAGTGGTGGAAGCCCGGGACCACATAGTGCGGGAGAGCTCCTGCTCTACTTGGCAGATGGCCCAACAGGTGCCACGCCTACAGTGCACCTACTGAAGGAGTTCGGGACCCTCTCTGGCCTATGGGGGAATAAAACCAAGACCTGCTCGTTCCCTGTGTCAACGGGCATCCAGCAGCAGTCTTGATTTTCCTCTGAACTTGATTTGGTGCTCAACAACCTTTTGGTACATGGGTACCCAGGTGTTCCATTCATTAGAGGACTTGAAAGAGGATAATCTAGGGAAGGCTCTTAGGTCTCTTAAATCCATTGTCCTGTTTTGGAGATCTTTTAAACTGTCAATTATGGCCTGGATCTCTGTATCCAAAATGGTTATGCTCCGGAGGTTCCTCTACTTCATATTCTCTCGATTGAGGTGCCAACCCCTTGGTTCTGACAGGTGGACTCTGCTTAGAGAACTGATATGGGATAGGGCTGCCATAGAGTGGTCCTGGAGGTCCTCTGACAAAAACCTGACGAGGTGTGCCTGGGTGTCCAAGACTTACAATTGAATTTCCTGGCCACACAACCCCAGTGGGTCACTCAATGGCTTGACTGGGCTCGCCAGGAGGATCTGGGCCCAGTCGGGATGGCACAATACCAGGGAGTACTGCCAGGAAAGTTGCTTCACCCATGGGTGAGGATTCCCCGCCCTGATGTATTGTTGCCGGTGGCCTTGAAATGCTGGAGGCACTGTGCGCGGGTGGGGCTCCCGCATGGGGACACTTTTTCACAGCCTTGTAGTGGTCTGCCTGGACAGATGCCAGGCTGGTGATGGTTGGTGACTATCAATGGGGCTCCCTGATCCCTCTGGAGGAGTTGATGACCCATTATGCCTTGCCCCTAGGCCAGTATCTGCTTATGAGGCATTGACAGGCACATTCAGGGACTTGTGGGCCGGGAGCCGTGAGGAACCAGCAACACACGCAGTACTGCAGTTGTTAATGTCCATGGGTCCAGCGCAGCATTTGGTGATGTGGTTCTACAGGGCACTGAACGAGATGATTCGGAAACCTTAGTTAGACTCTGGTACAGATGGAGGGGTACTGGGGCACGACCTTAGAGACCCGAGGTTCCAGCATATCGTAAAAGAGTGTCTAGGAACGAGGTTGACAACAAACAAACAAATGATGGACGGAATGCTGACAATGCAGACATTCTCCCCCAGTCAAAAGATCTGGGTTAAATCCATCGTTCTTTTGCCCACTACGCCACCCCAGTTCAGACATGGCCATATGCAAATCAGTCTTGACCCTGTGCCCCATGGGAACAGTCCAGCCCGAACTGCCAAGCCATGTCTTCCCTGGACCGGAATCAAGCATCCTAGGACCGGTTTCTGGCTATCAGCCGTCATCAGCCAGGATAGCTTGACTCCAGTGGCGTAGTGAGCACGGGTCCCACGTCTGGGAATACCCATCCCACTTAGGGCGAAAGGAACGAGGTTGAAACATATTCAATTATGTACACATGACCTACAAGACACCCCACAGAATCCAGGTCATCTATGGAGGAGAGCCATGCGGCTGCCCTAGATGTCAGCTTCTGGATGCGGACTTCTGCTACATGACCTGGAACTGCGCCCCCCCCCCATCTACAGTTCTGGGACATTGCGTTACGCACCCCGAATACTACAATGGGTCGCACCCTTGCTTGCACCTTGGAGGTCATTCTCTTAGGGTTGCTCCCTAGGAGTCTGCCGCAGATTTGAGATCTAAATTCCTGGATTTGGCTCTGGCTAGGAGGTGGTAGCAATGGCCTTGAAGTCCGCATTGAGACTAGTTATGGGGACCTGGGCTAAGGATATCACCATGTAAGCTGGGGCGCAGGAAAGGGCTCTGCTAAAGGAAGAGACTGGGAGCGCAGAGACGTTCGATCGCAGGGCTGTGGACGGAGGCTGGAGGCCTGGTAGCATCCAGAGAGATGCAGAGGAGGGATCTGACAGACAGGATAGACAGGGTGGGGTGAGACAAGGAAGACACCTCAGGATACAGTGATGAGGAGGGGAGTGTACACTAAGAGACCAATGTCCGCGTCCCCAGGCTGGGAACCTGTTACAGACTTCCTACAATTATGCCCACTACCCTCCTGGATCCTCGGCTACTGTCCCTGCCACCAGGGGTCTCATATTAGTCTACTGGAGGCTATCCAACCACTCCTTTTCTAGTACTCTCTAGTATTAACAAACAGGTACGCATCTCGAGACGGTTTGGTATCTTCCTTTTTTGTTTTTCTTACGCTGACATTCATGTTTTCCCTTTCCCTCACTCCTTCACAATAGTCGGATTGCAAATGAGACACGATAGGGGCAGCTACACACATTGGGGCACTGCATGGTTTAGTTTGTTGGCACGTCACAGGCAGGACCCCAGCAAAGGGAGTTGGGGAGGCAAGGTCTTAGCGATCTGTATTAGGACCCTGTATCACACCTCACTCCGGTCGAACTGCTATGCTGTCAACTTTTTGACCCTCATGAGGATGTCCTCTCGCTCTACATGTTAACATGACCATCGGTTGTAAAGTTTATTTGACTCTGTATGCCATGATTTCATATTAAACGGTCTTGAATTTTGTATATTGCTCATTATCAATGCCAATAATGGAGTCCCAAGAACAGTACACAGCAAACAAGATACAAGTAACGAAATAAGTTTTTATTCCGCTATAAAAACGATGAAAAAAGTAAAAAAAAGAATTTTTTTTAAAAAAAAGTCACAAATGTCAACATAAAATAATTTAACTCGAATGCTATGCTGTAGATTCGTCGTTGAACCTCTCCCTCGGATACGATCTGCATCGGGTAAATGAGCCTCGTCTGCGAAAACAAAAGAAACCTGTTAAAGGCAGTTTTTTCAAAAATAGCTTTCAAAAGATGAAATGCCTAGGTTACAGACACAGCAAGGTGGGAAAGGTAGAGCTTCCAGCATTTCAGGATTTGCCTACAAAGGAGAAAAATCAGCTATGAAGCATGATGCCCGCAATACATAACTGACACCAGCAAAAATCAAAACGCTTTCCCTCAAAGAGAATTCTTTATATTATGCAATAGCTACTTCCTGCAGCTTACCGAAGCTTAAAGAGGCCGGACAGTGGCTCACAGGCTGATTCGGGTTAAGAGGGGAAAGAATTTCAGCACAGGTGTGACACTGGCGACCAAATGCAGTAGTCCTGTTGCTTTCAGTACAGAGTTCTGGATAAAAATGCAAAGGAGCTCATTTTACATAGGTCTATTCTTCCAATTCACATCTAAGAATACCAGAATAGACAACCTAGCTAGAGCATACGCTTTCCCAGAGCTAGATGGCTGCGAGTTCCCAGTTCTCGGCAGCGAAAGTAGGTGCAATCCTATGCACTGAAGACAGTGCTGCGGGAGCAGTATAGCAGCATAGCCCTACTCACAAATACTACGTGCGCTACCTCTTACAGCCTAATTACATGCTCCCTCACCCAGAGTGAAAACTGATGGAATACTTGCAAAGCAGATAGCCATGCAGATCTATAGGTGGAATCGGGCTTTTGAGGACTGTGGTCTGATGTGTGGACTCCAAGGGCTCTGGACAGTGGCAAGGAGGCTTCTTAACGGCAGTCCAAGTACTGTATGTGTAGCACATGCATGGTAGGACTGATGTGTGCGAGTACTGCAACCGGCGGGATCTATTCTGGATGCCCCAAATTCCACATGGGATAACATGTGGTTGAGGACAGCTTTCCTCCAAAAATTACCATTTGACAAATCCACCTAAAACCAATTTTTCTTAACCACGCACAGTGGATTCACATCTTCCATCCGGAAAATATATTTAAAAGTACGGTCTAAACAATGACTCTTTGTTCCAGTTCCAAGTTGCAAAGGAAGGGTGTGCTCTGGGTAACCACGGTTTGTGTCTGCATGACAACTGGTCGCCTCTGCCTAGCATCTATCTAGCTATTCATGCTAAAATTGCGAGCTCTGTCTGACTGTGTTTTACAGCATTTGGGACTGAAAGATTGACAGACTGACATTGCGCACTCCGATCCTCTAGCACTAAAGGTTTCTTTTTTTTTTACTCAGTTACCCCTGACTGGCAAACGTTTCCACAGCAGCTGATAGAACAGGATGGTTAGTCTTCCTCTACTGTGGAACTTACTTTGTTCAATGCTTTAGAATGTTACCATAAAGGAAAGTATGGCAAAATAAAGTGCTGCAATAATACCACACAAAATACTCAAATGTGTGCCACAAAATTTCAATTTTGTGTTGCAAAATTTGCTACTCTGACTATACCACAATATCCTGTGGGTATTGTGAAGTGGGAGAGTGGAAAATAAAAGTAACAGGCAACAGTAATACATTAACAGAAATATTACTACACCATTATGCTCCGTATGTACAAAAAAAAAAAAAGGAAAAAAAGGCATTTCAAGAATACTGAACTAAATAAAAATGCTCTTCAAATTATTGTAATGTATTGCAACCAAAGCAAAGCTGCAGAAGACTTTTAGGATACTAGGAACTGGCCCTCCTTAAATTATCTAACTAACCTGATGAATTTTTGGGCACTCAAACATTGCATTGGAGTGTTTCCACCAGATGCAAATTCCAAGGCATAATACTATTAGGATTGTCAGCCACATCAATGCAGCAAACCTGATCCATCCCAAATGTCGACATGTGAGCGTTTTTGATTTTTTTTTTTTAAACCGTTGGCAATTCACAACTGCATAAGGATATTGATGCAAAACTATCATCCATCTGTAAACCAACCCCGTGAGCGTCTGATTTCATAAGGGAAATCTCCATTGATCAGCAATTCAACAGAACTTCAATTAAAAAATGTGAGAAATTATGCCTACTTTCGATTAACAAAACCACTATAAAAGCAGTTTAATAAAAAATTTAAATAGGGAAATTATGCTCCTTTAATTCCAAAGCCAGCACTGTTCAACCAAGCTTTGGAAAGTCATCTCAAACTTTGCAATCTTCTAGGATGAGATGTTTGAATACTACTGTTTATCTAAAGACAAGCTGAAATATTTTTTTAGATTTCACTAGAAACCTCAGGGCATCTGTTTATTTAGTTTTTTCTCTCATAAATTCGCCTTTTCTTTTGTCCCCCTTTCTCCAACCACCTGGAACCTCCCACCTGCACAGAAGAGTTTTTCCTTTCCCCCTGTGTCTAGGGAGCAGCCCCTCTGGGCAGAGTTGCTCCCTATGGAGGATAACTGCATATCCTAGTTTCAGCCGCCCCTAATGGGTAGTTCGGCTGGGGGGTGGGTACAGAAGCTCACTAGACATCAGGGAAATATGCATAAAAGGGAAGCAACTCCTTGAGCAAGTTTCTCTCCCCTCTGGGAATAATTGTTCTTGCATTACCTGTGACTGATTGGGGTCAGGTTACTGAAGTGTGCAAACTGGTGTGCATTTCAGACTACAATAAGCACATGGGTTGTGTAAAAAGAGTAGGATCAGAGGTTGGAGCCTTACAGTGCTGTTCGTAAGCCATACATCTGGTATAAAAAGTTAGCTGTTCATTGGTTTCATTTGGCAACCTTCTGTACCTTTGTTCTATTCAGAGATTGTACTCAAGATTCAAAGAGGACTTTATTAGTTTCAACGGTCTGTAATAGACAGCCTTGCAGTAGTGGAACAGGCAATTGTTCCTAGAGTTGGGCTGGTGGAGGATGGGGTTGGATCGAAAGATTGCCACTTTCCTAATTACATTCCTTCCAGAGCAAAATAATACCCAACAACTTTCCCTGTATATCCTGTGTCTGAAGGGGTGCCTTTGAATGGATAGTCGTATGTACTGCTCAGAGTGGCCTTTCCAATCGTGGGCAAAGTGTGTCCATATGTTTTAAATCGTACCACAATCAACTCTAGCACTGGGAGCAACGGATGCAGCTCAGTTATTGGCTCTGGGTACCTAGAGTTCTGGGAAAACACACAAACCTTACATACCGCTGCAGATGTAATGGTGTATTGCTCTTGTAAATTGACCAACGTGGCGAGAAGTTACAAATTAAAACATGGTCACACAAATAGGACTTTTTCCCCTATTAATTTCAACAGTTCGCTTCTTTGGGAAAACCTGAAGGCATCTACATGAATGCCTCCTTGCTTTATTCGGAATTTTGTATACTTTTCAGAAATCTATAACTCTTCAGGATCACCCATGCATTTCACAGCGGTTTCCACCATAAACTGAAAGTTGGTTGAAAGCACAACATTTCGGAATAAGCACCAGCATAGCCAATCGTCTCTGCAATGGGAGTGCCTAATTACAGATACGGAGAAAGGGGTGTTGCTTTTGCACAGCAGGTTTTTTATTTCTGGCTTTTGAATGAACAGTTGTGTGCATTGGTGAGAAGAGATTGTGATTTGCAGAATGAGATGAGCTTTATTTTTGCTTGTATCTACAGACGAGACCTAAATAACGGGGACTGTCATAGCAAATCCGGGGCCTCTGGTCACCCTAAAGTTGCTTCAGCAAAAGAGTTTTGCAGCGATTGATAATGCAAAACATACGCACACTGCAAATATGGAAATGACACCAAAAATGTTTGCCGGTATTACATGCCAGTTTGTATTTTGATAAATTGAAAACATTACTGAATATCAGTCTGTGTACATAATCCTTAAGAGGAGATGCCCTCAATATGCGGTCATGTTTTGGCTTCAACGCTATATGAATCACGTCACAATTCGCATTTTAACCGTGAAAAAACACGTAATTTTGGGGGGGGAAGACTATTTTCTAGGATGGCTGGAGACAAAAGTTCGACACTGCCATCCCTATACTGAAGGGCATGCATGTGGCGATAGCTGTCTCTTCTGAGGCCATATTGGAATCAATCCTCAGTTTGTGGACGTTAAGTTCCTGCTTGTTAATAACCGTTTACCCACCCTAAACACGGCGATACAAAATTAAAAACACAGGCCTTTGTCGGTTTGTATATGTTTGCTATGAAGTCATGCCGGTCACAAGATGGCCCCCAATATTGCGGTGCTAGGTTATGATGTCAGTACGTCGCTGATGGCTGTGTGCAGGCATCCTGTACTTGAGTTTGTGTCTGTCCCCGCCTGATTCGCCCCTGTTCATGCACGTCTCTCCCAGCACGGGCTCACACTCTAGAGCCGGCACAGCCTTGCCACTGGCCTGATGAGCTGCTGTAAAACATACCATCCATGACCCGGGCTCAGTACCCCATGCTGGGTCGCTGTTTAGCAAGGAAGAGGGCGGGCTGCAGAGCCTAAGAGGCAGGGGTAGCAACGCACCTTAAAACTAGACGACCTAGAAGTGGGAGGGTATACTGTGCCTAGCAGTGGGATCATGGAATGAGACATTGACAAGCTCGTGCGGGATGGGGAGCAGGGTCGTGGGTGGTTGCTGAGGCACCATCACAGAACGAGAGAGAAATCTATGAGGGTATGGGACAAGGTCCAGTGTAGTGTGTAAACAAGAACAGCCACTAAAGATACATGGGCGAGGGCAGCATCAACTGTGTGCAGTGTGGGAATAAGAAAAAATGGCGCTTGGAGCGAATGAAAAAACACCAGCACTCCTGAAGAGGGCTCTTAAACCAAGAAAAAGATATGTTGGTCATAAAATCAGGGATAGTCACTTGGTCTCTGCTCCCAGTGATGGGTAAACACAGGAAGAGGTACAACAAATGCATGACATGGACAAATGGGGAGAAAGTATAGGAGAGCAACGATGGAGCCAGCAAATGGGAAACCTATGTATGGGCTGAAGCCCACCAAGTAGATACAGCATGTCGCCTAGACCTAAAAAGGTATTGCCTCTGAAAAACGCTAGAAAAAACTATATATAATATATGAGATTTAGCTCTGCATGCTCCTTAAAGCCAAGAAAAAAGTGGCTTAAGCACAGCAAACCTTTTGTTAACGCCATTTTTAGGGGAGGGGTGGGACATTTCTGCCGAGGACTATTCGGTTATTTTGTTTAGGTATGCCAACATCATGGTAGGGGAGTACAATTAGTTTATTAGGTCCATATTATGACACCTTTATATTAAAATTGAGGTACTCAAATATCCTGCATGCTGATGCATTCTGCTTGGTCGTTCGTATTCCCATGCTTAGTTTTTCAAAGTCTCCAGAGTTCAAAAGCACCTCACAAATGCAATCCTGTTCTAGATTTTAAAT
The DNA here is from genome assembly GCF_964204655.1 of Triturus cristatus. NCBI lineage: Eukaryota > Metazoa > Chordata > Amphibia > Caudata > Salamandridae > Triturus > Triturus cristatus. The sequence continues at coordinate 114,908,204 of NC_140595.1, forward strand.
TCTCTTGAAAATAGAAGTTACAATGGGTCATCACAAGCGTGCTATGGGGTAAACAGCGGGTGCATAATGCATTCAAAATTACTGCAGAAGTAAACCTCAAAAACCAGGAAGAGCATCGCCTTTTTAAGTCAAAGCCTACCAGACAGCTCAGTTGTCTTGCTTGATTAGGACTTCTTGTGGGCATTCTGAAAGATTTATTTCGCAGACTTCAAAATTAGAGAGTTTATGTAACAATTTATCCTACTGAGAACCCATGTGAGACATGCTGAATGTGGGAGGTTATTTTTTCTACCACACAACAAAAATTAACTGAGGATATTCCAGAATTATTAAAGTAGAAATGAAGCACATATACACTAGGTGATGACATTTCCACACATTTATCGTTTGTATGCAGTAAAACTGTGTGTGCAAATGTAATGGTAATATTAATTGGAAATGGGTTGTAAGAAATGTCACTGTTACCACACTATGCATGCTCCACAACACTCCACTTTACACTAATCCACAACATTATACTACACTCCATGCCACTGTCCCCCTCCTCCCCACAGCTTGCCCCACTCCACCCAATCTAATTTACTCCAATTCACCCCTATCTATCCTACCCCACCCAGCTTATCCCACTCCACTTAATGTACCTCAATCCAATTTACTACACTTAACCCTGATCTACCGTACCCCACCCCAAACTACCCATCTCTATCCCACCCCAACCCAGTCTACCCCACAAACTTTTATCCATGCTGAACAGCAGCCACACTACTTTAAACATGGCTAAAATCAGTTGCCAAAGGCAATAGCTCTCACAGACTAGACCTATCTAATTTGCCAATGCTAGTTTCCCCAGTAGACAGAATGGAAGCAGGATCAGATTACACGGCTTGTCAAACATTTCACCATGGTTGCTGAAAGACAGACCATCTCACACAGCAGGGTTACTTTGTCAATGAAAATAGAATCCAATCAGAAGAGTTTCAAAACCTCTAAAAACAAAGCCACCCACACCAGCTACATTTTAATGTGGAATGGTCAAAACAAATTCCAACTAACTGTGGGCCCGAAAACTTAAAACAAATTTCACAAAACGCGCAAGTATAGGATGCTGCTAGACCGGACTTTTCCTCAATAATGACAGTATATGTGCAATCAACCTACGACTCCTAGTTTCTCATTACAATCCATGTAGGGCAAACACTCCCTAAGGTCCACGACAAAATAATTTTTCCAATACAAAGTCGTCTTCCAACTCAAATCAGACGCCCCCATACATTCTCACAATTATGGACATAGACAGCACCTTATTACTTAGCATGGGTAGGGCTAGAAATATCATAAAAATGTTCCTAGACCTGCAGGTCTAGTAACTTCAATAATCTACTCGACCCAACTGTAATGTACTTCACCCATGAACTGGTCTCAAATTGTGTGATCCTTGGCAAATATTTTGTCTTATGGAGACCCCTTTTTCTTTATTATCAAATAAGAGAGCACCTTCATGAATGCAAGTTCACTATTTCTGCTGTACAAAACAAACTATTTACTAGAATAAATGCTTACTACATGTATAACAAGAATCGAGCCCATATATAGGGTACACATGATTCCTGGCTTGCCTCTTTGTTCACAAATAGCATTGTCATTTGGGCAGACGCAGTAATAATTCCCAGGTCATGTTTAAAAACTCACTTTTCATAAATATATTACCAAAGCATGATGTGGTAGTGCATTGTCATTTACAGATAGCATATTTTCCATTGAAGTGGCCGCAAAACTTTACCACCAACATGTAGTTTTACTGATAATAGCGCATAAACAATTTTGGGATTCAGGAAAAATATTTAAAAATTTCCACATCACGTAAAGTGCTCTAATTTGTTTTGATCCTATGCAAATATATTTTTTTCACCACAGAATTTCAAAAATGGGTCTTCATAACTAGTAAAATATATTTGAAATGTTTGATCAGTTCACTTAGCTATTTCAGTGTTGTGTTATAAAAAAGCCTGAAACCTAACAGCCTTTCATTTAGCATGCTTTGCACAGTTCAATTGTCACACTGTTCACTTTACAAAATCCTCTAGATTAAGTCACAGAAAGAATTTTTTTAATAAGATTGCTGACTTTGGCCTCTGTCTCTCAAAGCCAGTAAATGTGACAAGATAACAAGATTTAATGGCATTTGTATTGCTCTCACTTTGTGAGCAATAAAGATGCCTTTAAATCTTGTTCTCTTGTCACATTTGCTCTGCTTTCAGAGATAAAGGTCAAAAGTCAGTTTGTATTCCCTGAAGTTAGAGGATTTTTAACGCCCCAGAAAGGGAGAGTAGTCCCTAAAAATAGTTTGTTCTGAATAAATCTTGCTCTTCGATCCCCAGGCATGAGACTGGATCTGTAAACTTTTTTTGCCACAGCATCCCTGGGCACGGGGCGACATCATGCGACTCCGCCCAGGAGTCGTCAGCGAGGTCACATAAGACCCTCCCCGGTGCACATATGTCCGTTTTCTTCAGAGAACTTTTCCGCACCACAACGCAGAACCACCAGATAAACTGTGGAAGCATGGGAACAGTGTGCAAAGAGTAGAAAGATTGGAAAGAAACGTTAACTAACACCACCACCAGAGTAGTGCCAACACCGCAGAACCCAAGTGCAGGGAAAGCAGAAACCTGCGCAGTCACTCTGCCAGCACATAGACAGCCTCCCATCCCTGTGCCCCGAAGGCAAGAACATGCTTAAAGTCATGGCACACGTAGTAAACCCTCCCCATCCTGAGCAAGGAATGGAACCAGTCCCAAGACAGACAGGGACAACGAACTTCCAAGCCACCCCAACCTAGAGAGCAACCACCCACAAAGACAAGGGCAAGACATGGCCAGAGGACCCTCAATCAGAGGATAGCAATGGAAGGAAGGAGGGAGGGGAGGGAGGACAGGGATAGAAAGCAGTCCCCCCACACCCCCCCCCCACCAAACCTAGAGTAGCCAGAGCAGCAGGGCACAGGAGCACCGGAACCCCATCCTCCAAAGAACCATGGAGGAATGAACCGCCCCCAGACGGAGTCACCCGTCAAGAACAAGGAAGACACTCACAGGAGACACAGACACTCCCAGGAGACACAGCCCCCCACTGGGCGGCGAGTCCTGAAGACCAACCCAAGGGTCCTCGCAGAATAGGGGAGGAAGGGCGGGCCGTGAAGGAATCTGCGGCTAGAATAGTCTCTACCAGATACATCGTTACCGAAGGAAGAAACTCGTAAATCTGTTAGAGACTACTAGCCGCAGATTCCTTTATGTAGAATGGATACCCTAGCAATACCCACGGGGAAGGAGTGTCTGTGAAAGGACCCCACCAGCCAATGCAGAACAGAGGGCCCCACAGGGGACCAGATCTGTGGTCCAGGTAGAACCTCGCCCCTGCCAGGCCAAGGGGACCCCCCCACCAGCAGAACCCCACCGACTCCAAGGGGATGTAGGACCACCAGCAGAACCCCACCGACTCCAAGGGGATGTAGGAGGGAAAGAAGGCCGAAGAGGCACGTGCCCTCACCAGGAACCAAGTGTAAGGACAGATGCAGAAGCACCCCACTCCCCCACAAGGCAACATAGCTGCCGCCCAATGCCAAGGCAGAAGAAGCTTAGAGGGCTCAAGGAAACTAGGGAAAAGGCGAACCCACTCCAGATGGAGAGCAGCCAGAACAGCGCCGGCAGTCAAGCTGCAAGAAGAACAGCCCGAAGGCCAAGTAGGCGACGCCTGGCAAGGGAGAACACAGGATCATCCCAGACCTCAGGACAGGAGCAGGGAGAGGAGGAGATGCCCGGGCACACCACTACGAGCGGCTGCGCACACGACCTCAGGAAGCAAAAGCAACCTACCTAAACGCCATGGAGAACAGGCACCCGAAGGCATCCAGAACCCTCTAGCAGAGCGCAATCAATGACAGCTCCACTAACCCACATAGGGTACGTGATGTCCCAAGATATGGGAACCCTCTTAAGAAGAACTTCCGCAGCAGAGGAAAAAACAAAAGAGCCACAGGGGAAAACCACCACCCCCCGCTGAAGGCTTGACAAGCAGCAAAAGCAAAGCAGAAGGCCTAATCTCAGAGCCAAGTCTGCGCAACAACTCCTGCAGAATCCACACACAATCAACACAAGTGCCGTCCAGCAGCCAACAATGTCAAAGTCCCGAGAAAGGACTTAAACGGCCACAAAACACTCCGCAGCTAGAACAACCAGCCTAAGAAAGCCCAGAAACAACCCAACTCAGAAGTCACCGAGGAGGGGACGGAGGAGGAGGAGGAGGAGGACGACGGAGCCCTGCCAAGAGCCTTTGGACGGCGCAGTCGGCCAGGGCATGGAACAACAGGCTGCCATCAAACGGAAGGTCGATGAGTCGCTCCCGAATATTCTCAGGGAATACTCCGTCCCGAAGCCAAGCATGGTGACGGAGAGCGACTGAGGAAGCCATGGCCCGGCACCTCTGAGATGTCCAGAGCAGAGCGGAGAATAAACGCCACAAGCTCCCGGACATCCAAAGCGTGATGCCGTAAGTCCACTGGACCAGACTCCTGGGACGCTGCAGATCCCAGAGACTCAGCAGAGTCCCACAAACAGGAGGAGGACCTAGCCAGCACACACAAGGTGTTAAGGGCTGGTCGAGGCGAACATGCTGCGCCCCCAAGAGTCCAGCCAGTGGGCCTCTCGGGACGGCAGAGTCAACAGTGGCGGGAGGGAGGGAAAACCAGTCCGCAAAAGGGGACTGGCGGCTGAGGGGTGAAGGGAAAGACACGCTGGGTCACGTGGTGCCGGCAGGTGCCGGCACAGAAGATGCTGCGGCACCGGGTTCCCTGAGGAAGGACGCCTCCAAGCCCCCGTCAAGGAAGAAAGGAGAGAACCTTCAAAGGGAAGTAAGATTTCCCTCCCACCAGAGCCCTGGTGGAGGACCTCCAATAGATGGTCCGCAAGAAAGTGAGCCACCGGGTCACCCATGCGCAGGATGCCCACATCTGTGGACAACGCGTGAGCGAAGGCCGCCCCCGCCTCCGTAGGGCCCCGCGGTGGAGAAAGCAGCTCCTCCGTGGAGAACGGCTGCAAACTTAAGGCGGCCGTCCCCGAGGCCAAGCGGGACGGGCAAGGGCCAGACCTGGAAGTCAGAAGGAGCCGAAGAATGAGGGACCTGCCGCTCTTCCGACGAACACCTGTCTCAGAAAGGGCGGGGAAATGCGGGTGAAAAAGCCACCACACGGCGACCAGTCTCCGGGGAGGACGACCCCAATATACAGCCTGCCTCTGGAGAAGGAGCGTCCGAAGACGAATCCGCAGTAAGACCCCTGCGTGGAGCCATAGAGTCCGCTGCTTGAGGTAGGACATCGGCACCAGCCGGCGTCACCAGACAAGGTACCTCCAAGCCACCCCGCACTGGAGACCGGAGCGGAGACCGGAGTAGAGCTGGAGTAGAGCTGGAGCCGCACCTGCCTCAGGGCAGTGCCGGAATGACACCGACCCGACCCTCGCCGAGGCAGCCACCTGCGTGGGGGAACGAGACAGGCCTGGGGAGTGGCACGAAGCCCTCCTCCAGCCGCAGCCCAGAATGAGGCGAAGATCGCTCGGCAACCCATGTGGCGGCGCCAGGGACGATTCAATCTCTGACTCACCCTGTGACGAGGCAGCCGCCTGTGGTGAGGGACGAGAGGGGCCCGGAGAGGGACGAGGGGTCTTCACTCGGCCTCGACTGTGAGCAAGACGAGGAGGGTCCCCCGACCCCTGTGGCTCCGCACGGTCCAGCTGCTGCCGGCACCGTAGCGGCGTCACCTCAGCCTTAGACAGGACCACCTTGTCAAAGGACCGAGAGGGGCTCGGGGATTCGACCCGAGCCCCGGCGACCTCCCGCAACACCACCGGGACCCCCGCAGGAGTTTGCAGCAAGGCAGAGATGCCGTGGCCTGAAGGAGGTGCCCCAGAGGAGCCGCACCCAAACAGTACCACATCCTCCAAGCCTGGATCCGAACCAGTTGGCATGGGGCCGCAGCCACCGGCGGCGCTGCAAAGGGCCCTGCGCAGGGCGAGGGATCCGCCGACGCCCCAGGAGGGGGAAGGAGGTAACGCCAGTGAGGCCTGCAAAGCTGCTGCATGTGTCCATTTGGACTCTTGACGCCCCAACACTGGGAAACGGTGGATAGGATGACAGGCGGGCTGCATCACCCGCGGATAGTCCACGCCCCCGGTAGGCCGGAAACCAGCACCCGGGGACAAACTGCGACACTTACCCACCAGAGAGCGACGCTCACGTGACATCGGAGAAAGGCAAGGACCACGGCCATATCTGAAGCCGTCCACCGAAGCAGACCGAGGGGATGATGTCGACCTGGAAAGACGCGCCGAGAGAGGTTTCATCCAGTGCTACCGCCGCGACTTCGGCTTCAACTGTTAGCACGCCGTACAATCTGTGGTGCCGTGATCCTCCCCCAAACACCACATACAAATGAGGTGAGGGTCCGTCGCCGACATAAGACGCTCACAAGACGTGCAAGATTTAAAGCCCGAAGGCATTCGTACACTGTTCCACCAAAGAAATGGAAGGATCGGATCTGCATTGCACGTGGAAAAGGAAAAAAAACTGACGTAGGTGCGCCGGGGCGGGTCTTATGTGACCTCGCTGATGTCACGTACACGGGCGACGCCTGGGCAGAGTCGCGTGATGTCGCCCCGGCACGCAGGGTGGTTGTGGCAAAAAAGTTTCCCGGATCCAGTCCCACGCCTGGGGACATTTCTACGTGAAGGAATGTGCGGCTAGTCTATCAGATATGAAAGACTAGCATGACCGTATTCGTAAAGCTCAACACTTACAGGTACTTGAGGCTTCCTTCAACAGAAATTTACAAGATTTTTAAAAAGTCGGGAGCCCCCCACTTTCTTAAAAAGAACTAATTTTGGGACAAACACCAGCTGAAGTATCTAGAAGTGCTCGTTCAAGCCCATGCTGACCAGATCATGATAACAAATTCCTTTAGCATATGTAGGCCAATTTTTTTGAATTGTTTTTTACAGAAAGTGAATTCCCGTCTCTTTCAGGGAAACATTAAGCTACAAAAGATTGATAATTATATGCACACCCTCTCAACTACTGTTACTACAAAGAAAACAGATGCTAAAGAAATGTCCTCGAGTAAATAGGAAATAAATATTTTTGTGGTTTAATTACACTCAAAGAAAACTTTGAAACATGTTCTTGGTTATCATAGGCAAAGAAATTCCAGTCTTCTGAAAAACGCGAAGGAAAACTGGGATAAATGGCAAGTAAGTTCTTACACAGCGTGATCAGGTTAGGATTGCTTCCAAAACAGTAACAAGGTGCTGGATTGCCAAAATATTTCAAATCCCCATACAAAACTCGTTAATCTAACAGTGATTGAAGACTTTTGGGAATATACTGTGCAACAATGGTCGGTTTGGCTGAGCGTATTGAAATATTTAGATGGCAAAAGTCAAGCCCCTGGTAAGCTAGGGTCAAACTGAATGGCAGATATTCTAGCAATGACTGAAAAAGGAACCCTGCGTTTTCAACTGCAATTTCGATGAACTCCTGTCTTTGAACCCCTTTGATGTAAATGTCCAAAAATGGAGAACTAATTAGCATAAATGACAACCTATAAAAAGTGTGCACTTCCAGTAGCTCGCCCTGTGTCCTTAGATAAGAAAAAGAGCAAAATCCTCAATATAAGCAAGTACTTACTCCACTTTCAGCACAAGAGAGAAACATTCTTGTTTCGCCATTTCCGAAACGACTATGAATTCATTTGATTCAGTATTTTCTGCTGACGCGGCATTTTAAGCCCTAGGTATATAGCCAATAAATTTAAAAAGTGTTCTTGCAAGGAAAGTAATGAAATTAGTAAACTGGCTGAAAGACTAAATAAACCCTTCAATTAAATCATTCAAAAAAGAAACGCTACCCTAGAACCCACCGACTCATTTATGTGGCATCTGATTTGACGCAGCGTCTTCAAGCATGGTTATCACTTGCCGCCACGTCCTGGTTTATTAACTCATTGACCGTTTCCTGATTTACAACAGGTATTGTCAGAGTTTGTGTTTGTTGGTCGTTCCGTTTGTTCTTGCCTAACCATTTGTAAAATGCTCCGATACTTTCCTAGGGCCAAGTTTGGTTTGTCCTATATAAAATTTTATAAATGAAAACAAATACTGTTACCTACTTTACTCAGTTGTTTCCATGCTCTCTTCCTCCTCCTCCTCCTCCTCCTCTGCTACGTCGGTACCCTCTGGCACAGTCTCCACCTCTTCCTCCTCCTCTTCCTTCTTCTCAGGGGGCTTCTCATAAGCCTTTTCAGAAGGAGTAACTATTACACCATCCCAGGTTGACATTTCAGTGGCAAGATCTGTTTGGAAAGCAATAACTAAGAATCAAACTATCTAAACTGTCGGTTTTGTTGATTGCCTCCGCTTGAAGCATGAAATGCTACTTACAGCTTGCATCGCCTTCTTGCCCCAGGATGTGACGATACCCGCCGTGTGAAAGTATCCGGACCAGAGTCTGTGCTGTAAAGCAAACCATGTCCTAAAAAAGAGACATAATAATAACCTTAATCCAAAAAGATCGGGCACTTTTTTCTTCACGTAATCAAAAATAAAACACAAGTGCATAAATACAATGGTACATAATAGAAATAACGCATGTTAAAACATAGCCCAACACAGACCTTTTTATGACCCAGGACTAAAAGTCGTTGGCAATGAAACATTTATCATTGTGTGAAACTATAGAAGGAGCCTCCCAGGAATAAAGTAAGCCAATTAACTTGCTTTACTGAATAAATTTAACATTCTTTTAGAAAGTTTTACCGGGAAATCCATATTAAACTTTTAAATGGGAAACTGTCTATAAAACCGTAGCCTCAGACAATTGGTTCAGACAAATGAAGGAAGAGGCCTCCCAACCTAAAAGAGTCACCAATTCATGAAATAGTTGAAGATATACTTATTTATGAAGAAGCTCAGCAAAGATAAGTGGACTTTTAGTAAAACACAGAAAACCTGAAATAATTTTGAACAGAACGTAGTTGCTAGCCAACTGCGAAACTTTTCCAGCTGCTAAGTTTAACATTGTTTTGATAAATGCCATTTGAGGGCCTAAAATGAAATTTGGGGGAACACACAAAAATAGCACTTAGTGTCATTCAAATGTCAGTGTCAGTCAAATGTAGGATAAGAAGGAATTTTAAGGCATTATAAGAGAAAAGTCTTCAAAAATAGTCTTCTCAGAACTGAAACCTTCAAATGAATACAGAAATCAGTTTTTAGAAAACCCTTTAAGTCTGCAATGAGCTAGTTTGCACTAAATCACGGATTATGCAAAAACCGTAAAGAGTTCACTCATGTCTCAGCAAATACGGGTGTGTAAATAGCACTCAAACAAATACCCAGCTGCATTTTTACATGAGTACAATAAACACCCTACCTGCTGCTCAAGTGTCATGACCGTGTGAACTCTGAAGTTCCCGGATTCACAGGGGTCGGTAATTCCTACCGACCCAGGCAGAAAGAGTCCAGCTGCTAGTATCTGCAAACAGCGCCTAATGGGGAAAACAAATTATATAGTAACCATTGTGCTGTGCTGATTTATCAACCCACAAGGCATACACAGTGTTGGTCTTACCTGAAGGCAATATTGAGAGCCAGGGGTGCTCTTTGTGGGTTGTTCATCACTGCATAGTGACCCTGAAGATAAAGGGATATGATCAACTCATTGTATGACTGAAGATATAGATACAAGCAAAGTGACACCTGAACTTGGGTACCACTAAAACCACATACCAGTAGATCAATTATCCAAGGTGTGAGGGGCTCAAACCCAGGGAACCGATTCCTCAGATCCTTTAGCAGTCGGACTAAAACTTTCACTCTGGAAAGAGAAGTCTATTTACTAGGACATTAACTCGCAGCAGGAATGTACAAAAGACAAAACACAGTACTACATGTACACATATTTAACTACTGACAGAACCGAAAAGCTGCATCGTAAAATAAAGATCACAAAATGGACTACAAAAAAAATAGTTTTATAATGTTGACGCATGACCACCCCCATGGTAGAAGTGCCATGGTACTCCACAAATGGTCTCCCATATGCCACCTTCTCCTAAATAAGCCACTAAAAAGTACAGGTAGGCGATAAATACGATATTGCAGAAAACACAGACAAAAATAACTTAACAGATAGACAACAGCCAATCCTGTTGACCAGAAGTATAATGAGGAATTCTAGAGAAGGGTCCCATCCAGTTGAACTTACGTGGACTGTGAAGCATTCTCCTCAAACCAGCGAGCATGCCTGATGGCTGCCAGGGCGCTCTGTAACACCTTAATATCCACTGAAATAAAGATAGAAGGTATGGATTAATGGCATCTAAACTATCCTCACATTGCCTGTCAAATTCAGCATACAGGGATGCATAAGTGAAAGGACCAAAGATACACAACACAATAATTAATTCAAAAGTCCATCTGCAGAAAGCATGAATAGATGACCAAGGAATGTAGAGCATGAGCTGCTCATGCAGATTCAGACAGATAAGAGGTGAAGATTTTGACAAAGGGACTCAAGGAAAAGAAAAAAATAAATGGGGTGGAGGTAGGCATTTACAGATAGATTCAGAAGTTGACAATAATAGGCATTGCCCACAGTACTCACAGTGAAGATCGCCATCCAGCTTGCGCAGGTTGGGGGGCACTGTGGTTATCAGAACTTTAACGATTGCATCTGCAGAGCTGATTTCAAAGCCAGTTTCATTGATCTCCAATAACAACTCTACAGAATGAAAAAAGTCAAGTTGGAATAATATTAAGTCACAGAACTGAAGCACTTTGTACCTGGGCTCCTATCTACCAAATGTATATACATAATGTCAATGCCAATGTCAATGCTCATTATCCCAACACAGCGTTCCTTTTCCAACCAGTCAGATTAGGGTTGTATAAATACACACTGGGTGCTGGTATCATCTGGTTACTTGTATTAATTCAGCTAAAACTATCCAACTGGAGATCAACAACTTGTGGAAATATGGAGGGCATTGCCTACTATTTGGAATGGTTCTCCTCTACTCATTAACCCCTTTGGTGCTTGGGTCGGCCAATGGCCGACGCAAGCACTACCTCCCTGGTGCGGCACGCGTCCATTTGCCGTCACCAGGGAGGGACCCCTTTAAATTTCCGGACAAATGTGAAAGCCCTAAACTAGCCAAATGGCCGTACCTCAGGGTAGGTGCCCCGCCCCCCGGTGAGCAAACCATAGCAAGGTCTGTGGCGAGACAGGCTGCGGCGTAGGGATTGAACCAGCGAGTGCGTGCCCAGTGTTGCATAGTCAGCACACCCTTTCTGTGGGGGAGCCACACATCCCCGACTGGAAAACATCTCCACGGGGCAGGGCTACACTGCTCCAGGAAGTTTGTCACAACACTCCGCAGCATCTGAGAGGCAGCCTTGTAACATCCTGTGATTCTGGGCAAATCACTTAACCTCCTCGTGCCTCCCAAAAAACCAACTGAATGTGGCCTTGTGTAATGTAATTAGTGCATATGTAAAGAGCCGCACCTTCAGGCCAAGTTCACGCTATTCTAAAACTCAGGGAAAAAGCATTTCTACTGTGGACATCTCCGGTAATTCAAAATCTCGACTAGTAAATTCACTAATATAATTATCGGTTTAGTTAAGCAGGCCTCACATCTGCCACCTCTTGTTCCGACTCTTGTCGTGAAAGCGCTCCTCCCTCAGCAAAGCAGCCCCAACGCTCCAATGAACACACAAAAAACACCAAATAGAAACAAACACGCCCACTAAGATAAGAAAACGTTTACGACGAACGGAAAGCAGGAGAGTCAGTCCAAGTGGGCCGTCCCAAAAAGCCAAAGGGAGGCTGTTAGACCTGTCAGCCCTTTGGGTGGTCCCTCCTCATCATTATTTATTTTGTCCCACTTCTGCCTCAAACCCTGTTATAATTTTTCCTTTTTGGGAACCACCAGACTTTTTAGTGTTGATGCAGGGTCAGGGAGCCATTTTCCCTACCCCTGGAACTTCTGTCTGAGGGCCTGAGAAACAAAATGGTGGCCACCCATTGTCACCTGACACATCACCAGAACCTCCTGGAACATTCTAGAACCCTGTGACAGTGGGAGGCAGTTTAGAATGTTGGGAGGCCATCTCAGGGTGGCAGTTGGCATCTGACTGGAGAAGAGAGAGGACAGATATAGAAGGAGGTCGGAGTAAGGCAGCAGGGGTGGAAACCAGTGCTTGGAGTGGGGTCCAGAAACCCACCCTTGATGCTAGTCCCTACTGACCAAGCCCAGCCTAAAGCCCTGTGTGGGACCAAGACCAGAAGAACCATCTTTAGGAACTGAGCATTTGAAACAGGCCTTAAAGAGGAAGAACAGCAAGTTCCTGACCTGTTCAGTGGTGTCCTCCTGGAGTCCTGACGTCGAGAAGCCTGGAGACCTAGGGCCTGAGGTAGAGAAGCGGCGCTGACAGAAAGCAGACGTCGTACCCGGAGCCGCCAGAGGTCGAGTGAGGGCGCCGACGGAGGTCGTGGAGAGGCGCCGGAGGTCGAGTCGGGAGTCACCTGAGGTCGAGGTGAAGCGCGCCGGAGGTCGGGAGTGGAGATCGCACTCCGGAGACACCAGGAAGTGGGGAGTCCGAGTCCCTGCGACGCCGGAAGGCGACATCGAGACGAGGCCGTCCAGCGGCATCGAGCCGAGGCCGCCCAGCGACGTCGAGTCGAGACCGCCCAGCGACGTCGAGTCGAGACCGCCCAGCGACGTCGAGTCGAGGCCGCCCAGCGACGTCGAGTCGAGGCCGCCCAGCGACGTCGAGTCGAGACCGCCCAGCGACGTCGAGTCGAGGCCGCCCAGCGACATCGATCCGGAGCCGCCACACGGCGTCGACACGGTGCCGAGCGGAGCCGATCATCGTGAAAAGGGCAGTAAGTGGTAGAGGGGGCGTCTGAGGCCCCGTGGAGCCCTAAAAGACCATTCTAGGGGCTAGAGGGGTGTTAGAACCAGCCTGGGAGTGCCAGGGGTGAACTAAGACTGGTGCAGTGACATCTGTGAGGAGCTGTGTATGGGCAAAGTAAGACCAAGTTACCTCATGCAAGTGATCTGATCTGTAACTGTCATCGATTGCTTTTCCTTATTTATTGAGGGTGCTTTATTTATGGTCTTCCACTAATTTATTCTTGCACTGCATTTATTGTCTGACTGTATTTATTTGCCGTCTGTATTTATTGCACACCTATTGATTCTTTGCTTAATGATGACCTGAACCTATTTATTGAAATTCCAAAGTAGCATTATTTATTTGACCTGCTCTTTTAAAGGAAAATCTTATTGTATTTATGTTATGAAACCTGCAACTAAGAGAAAATAAGATAAAGACATATATATTTTCATCTTGTCTTCCATAATTTACACGGTGTAGTGTCGTTTTTGGAAAGGATGAACGCATGGTTATTGTGAGGGTGTGACGTACGCTTAACACGGTGCCTGACCCCCAACCGCTCGAGCCAAGCTACCCTTGTGCTGGGAACCTGGTGACTGCTAACCCGGTTGCCCGGTTTCCAACAGAGGCAACATACAAAGCTCTTTTCCAATGGCTGGCCACCGTTTAGCATAAACGGTGACGTCAACCAATGGAAATGAGGGGCGGGGCTTAAAGCCCTTTTGTAAAAGTAATCATCTGCATTAAATCTCGCCGAGCGAGCTGCGCATGTGCGCAGCAACGCTAGGCGAGACCTAAAAATGGGTCAGTTTTCACTGTAAAAATAAAGTGTGTCCACGTTGCGTTGTGAGCTGTTCCTGTCGCGGGCAATAGGCCTACCCACACAAGCGAGTTACCATTTTTATCGGGAGACTTAGGGTAACAGAATTATAGAGCAACTGTTATTACCTATTGACTTTCAATGCATTTCTGCCTTCCAAATGAAAGACAATGTATAAAAAGGAAGTCATTTTGAAAAATGACCTATAATTCTCATGCTAGTATGGGTACTCACAATTTCGAAAATATGCAAATATCTACGGTTTCTAAACTTTATATTTTGTTCCAATTTTAGAAATATAGGTGTTTTTCCATACAGATTTTTCCATGTATACATTTACCCAAATTAATTGCTATATACCCAGTACATAATAAAAAAAGAAAAACATTGCAAGACGCTTCTCAGTTGTTGGCTCTGGCCCAGCAGTTAAGGGGTTAACAGGTTATCCACCTCGTTACCATAAGTTATTTAAACGCACTATATTAACGTGATGAACTTGCAGCCAGCAATGCCAAACGCTTAAATAGTTCTTACACATCAAGTTAAAGAGTACAAATTCTGTGTTAGTGTTCAATCTCCCATTAAACCTAAAAAAAAGAAAGAAAATTAGGTCAACTAACCTTCTGAAGCGTCTTGGGTTTTAAGTGTCTCAACAACGTTGTTCCCTAAGGCTGAAACTGCTTCCACTGCAAAAAGAAACAAAAAAAAGTATCTCTCAAAACTTATTTCTCACCACCATCCCCTCCATAAAATAAAGATTGTAGTGTAGAACTAACCAGTAGGTAAGATCTTTAATATAACTACCAGATCTGCAATGTTATGGCCAGTCATCATAGTGCCTTTCTTATAGGAACCAACTTGGCGAACTTCTTCTATTTGCTGTACAAAAAAAACATATTGCAAAGACTTTAAAAGGAACATTTATATGCCACATTTTTTCCTTGCCATAGCCACAGGCTAAAGATATCATGAGAAGCCTTCAAAATATTGACATTTCGCCTACAATTTGCTGCTAATCAGTAGTCTTCTGAAGTGAAGCAGAATCCCAGTAGTCTGAAGTCTGCTGGCATCGCACACCACCCAATCCACCAGATGCAAACAACTATTACCCCTACGTGCCTCGTCCTCATGACGTTATGTCCCCTCAGGACAGGAAAAAAAAAAAAAAAAAAAAAAAAAAAAGAATAGGACGATCTTTGAATGCTAGCCCCACCCAACCAACCTGGGTGCCATAAAAAAGGCTAACACTTCTGGCTCCTCATGTTTTTTGTTTCCTGTGAGGGGACAGGGAGGTTCCTGCTAGGCTAGGGCTGTGCATATTATGGACCAGTCTAACCTTTCCTGCTGGGTCTGGAAGGCGGTAGGCCTTCGAAGGAGCATGTGTCTACTGGAGGGAGGACAGATGGCAGAGTCCTATACCGTGCCTGGCCATGGTGGCATCCTTTCCTGCATCTGCCTCGGTTACGCTGCAGTGAAATGGACGCGAGATTTATGGAGCATTTGATTATTTTGTGCCCATGAAAACAGAAAAAAATAGAGAATACACATAAGTCACTCGAATAAATTTGCAGGATCATTGTTTGAGTAAATCAAAGAATTGGAATCCAGAGATGAGTGACAGGAATACTGGCCGCTACTTAGGACTCTGGATTTATTTACGATTTGAAGTAACAAGTTAAAGTTATTACGAAGGGTTAGGACCTGGGCTCTACAGTTCTAATAAAAATCGATCGACCTAGGAATCTTGTGGAACGCTCTACTGACTTATAATTCTTGAACCCGGGCCTGTAGTAATTTTGTTCCATTATTGAGATCACTCGACTGTCGGACAAAGATAGAGACATATTTGCCCTGACGAAGTTCCATTTGGAACGAAACACGTTGGCTGATGTCCAAGATTTTAACTGAAAAAGCAATAAGAGTCCATTTTGGAATATATACAGAGTTATTTGACTTCATCCTGGTGCACCGTCCTTTTTTCTCTGCATAATAGGCTGTTTGGATGTGCCATATGGGTTCCCCCTTGTTCACTCTGTTAAACTGAGAGTCGGAGGAAGCAAGCGCTGGGAATGCCATCTGTACCGCCCTGCCAAGTACCAGGCATCAGGCCAACTTATTTCAGTGTGGCGATCTGTATCATCACACTGAAATGCCATAACACGCATTATAGCACCTCCTCGGCTGTCAAGTCGGGAGTGTTGCTATAATAAAAGCACTAATCAATCTTTAGTGGCAGCACGATGTACGCCATGCAGGCTTGGGGGCTCTCTGGCTCAGCTACTAGAATTCAGCTGCACAGAGTGGTGCAACAATGTAACAGTAAGTTACTAAGGACACCGCACAGTTATATAACTGACATCAGAACGAAGGGTTGGAGTCAGTGCGCCCAGTGACTGAGTGAGCTGGTGTTGCGACAAACTTTGCAAATACGCACTGTTCCACTAATTATGGTTTACTGGGCAGTATGAGAGCATCCACCAGATTTTGAAACACTCACCAGTAGTGTAGTTCATGACCAGGATTCAAATCGGGTAGAAAAGGGGGAATTGAAAGATGGCTACCATCATTCAACAGGCCACTTTCTATGATTTATTTTTTTTTAACAATGGTGTTTATCAGTGCCGGCTCCTCCCTGCTGGATCCCATGCCTTGCCAGGGCCAAAGGGCTCCACTAAACGGTTTGCCTCATCCCCTATCCCACTCTCCCTATGTTCCCCATTCCCACCAACCGACTCCACCAGTCATCACAAATCTGCCCTGAAGGTTGCCAGACATCCCTGCCAATTAGCACTGGCCCCTGAAGATCCCCTTGTGGGGAAACCCGGAGGCTATGAGATCATTTTACTGACTGGGCGCTCAAATGTATATCACAGACTCTCTGATATGGTGTCTTTAGGTCCCATGGAAGACAGTTGGCTGAACATGTGACTTGATAGCCGGCTCCTGCGGCCGGTGCGAGCCAGCCGCCGCGCAGTTCTCTTGAAGTTTACTGCACTGACTGTTGTGCTGCTGGGCAATGGATTTAATTATGGCAGTGTAGCATATTGCACGGTATGCAATTTCCACAACCAACCAGACATCCCCCGCAAACACCCCACAAGCCTCTAGGCACACAACCATGGCACTGATTGGGAAAACTCACTTCTTACAATGTGGCTACTACCATATCTGACCCCACCAGCGTCACAGCCAGCGTGTGTAGTGAGACACAATATGTAGTCTAACTTTGATATAAGGCTGCCATTTGCTTCATTTTGAGCAGCCTGCGCCCCTGTACTGAGTCACGCAGAATCTCTGCTCAATTTTTCAGCTACGTTAATAGCTCGCCAACTAACTGGAGTCGTTTGGGTGGGTGAAACTAGACTGGCTGTGCAACTTGCCTGGCTATAGCGCAGGACAGACAACGATCTCCCCAGCACTGCTTACCTGTGACCAAAATAAGTGTCTCACACTATCAGCTTTCCAATGCAGCCGTGCTTACTGCTTATGTTGCTGGCAGCAGTCAAGTGAGACACTCAGATAATTAAACTTATGAACGCCTTCCAGACCGCTTTATCTATTTTCTCCAATTTTACCTGGAGTCTGATAAATGAAAGTAGTTTAACATTTTCTTAAGCGCTGCAGCAGTTAACTTAGTTTCTTGCTGCTCAAATGGGTGTAATTTCTGATATTTATAGGTTTCCCTCATCTTCACTGCTGGATTTTGCTCGCAAGAAAGCGTCACTCAGACATTGACATGTCACTCATTACACTGAAGTTATGAAAATGCCCACATTGTAATCTGAAAACTTGGCAGCTATGCCTGTAGGTGATTGGTTGGGGACTCACATTAATGTTGGCCTCCATGAGTAGTAGGAGCTTCGCGCAAGCACAGCTGGTGTCGCCCTGTTCAGCGCAAACTAAGTGGGAGCGTCCCAGAAGCTTGCATGTGCGCTTGAGAAGCGCAATTGGCAGAGCACTTCATTTCAGTCCTTTTAACCTCTCCAAGGCAGTCTCCTTTACCCAAGCGTAGGAGGACGCATGATCAGAGGACAAAATACAGCAGATTGTTTTAGAGACCCTGGCTGCTTTAAGGACTAGTCTCCTGCTCCTACTCAAGGCCAAGAAAGTGGTAAAGGAGCCTTCCTTCTCTGAGATCTCAGATTCTTCTGACGATTCGCTGATCTGCTCAGATCTAAAGGGGAAATGTGTTTCAACTGACATGCTTGGATACTTGTTGACTCCTTCTATGGACACACCTGGACCTTCTAATGAATCTCTGCTAAGGCAATTCCACAGGTCAGGGGCTATCGACTCATCAGTTTGTTAAAGAAATCAAACAAGATAGCAAGGGATCTGGACCGGATCATTTTGAGAAGTCTAATGTCAAACATGTATCCTCTTGAGGATATGGAATCAGTGTTAACAGACATTCTTCATGTCAATTCTGTGGTGGCCAGCCTGGTAGGTTGCCCATCCATGGTACAGGAGAAATTTTGATAGATCCATCAGATAAGAAAAAGGTGGATTATGCCTTAAAGATATTTTTTGTCTGGTCCCATGTGCCTATGAACTATCCATGAAGGACCAGGTAAACCAAATAGTGAGCACCTGCTATGGCCCAACGAGGAGCCTACGTAAAATCTTTTGATGAATCCCTTTAGAATCAAGAAAACCCCTTGTCCAAGGTCTGATCATCAATCGTCTTGGCTATGGAAACGCTTTGCTAGCCTCAATTAAACAAAGAGCTGGTCACCAGGCTCCAGGTTTTACAGAATACAGCTGCTAGGCTTGTATTAAACTTTGCTCCTCGGTCCCAGTCAGCGCTCAGCCTGAAAACCCTTCATTGGCTCCCTATAAGGAAGCGAATCCGCTTTAAGATCAGCTGTCTGGTACACAAGACCCCGTTTGAGAATGGGCCAAGCTACCTGGCCAGAAAACTAAACTGGTGCCTCTCATAGAAACCTTAGGTCTAGCACTAAACATCTTCTCACCCCACACAGGGTGCGGACCGCCAGGTACGGTGGCCGCTCATTTTCCCCATCTATCCCCCGCCTGTGGAACGAACTCCCACTACAGCTTCGCACTATTTCGGATCAAACAGTTCCCAAAAGAAGCTTAAAACCTGGGTGTTCTGACTGCTCACCTTTTCCCCTGTTATCAGCGGTTCTGACCTCTCACATTCCCCCCCCCGATATCAGCTGTTTTTATCTTTGCCTTAATCATCAGCTATCGCTGCAGCGCCTTGAGACCCTTCTGAGTGATATGTGCGCTTACTATGACTGACTATGAGAGCTGGGATTTACTGAGCATGCAAAGCACAATCCTTCATTGCGGATTTCAAAGCTTTGTTTTAGGCCATTCACAATGGGACAGATTTGCATCCCCTTGTTGGAAGGCCAGGAACGTTGGATTGTATTTCTCTCCAATATTGCCTCTGATGTGGGGAGATAAGCAGCGCTTGCACAGGGAGAATCAGTTGCTGCAAGATTAAGCCTCTTTTTGAAAAGCTGGAATACCGATGCTGCTCAAAAAGCTTTTCCTCTTAAGATGCATTTTGAGGCCTCATCTCTCTGGGACGGAACTGGTAGATAAAAACACCGCACTGAATATATAAAGAAAGGAAACATTCCTCTTCTTTCCAACACCACTCCCTAATGTGGCACATTTAGGTTCCAAGTAATCATTTCGGTAGTGTTTAAGAGAGCAAGAAAGCCCGGACTGGTCAACCAGGTTTCAACCTAAATCCTTAAGATACTTTAAAAAGGAAAATCAGGTGCAAACCCTTAAAAACAGCACTATGTCGAGACGGAGACATCTGTATTAAGAGTCGATGGAAGAACAACAGTTTGCTTCTCAGTGGAAACGTTTAACAGCGGACCAGTGGGTGCTCCAGTTGATTCAAGGAAGCTATCCGATAGACTTTCCGCCCTCCACCGTGTCTACATGGATCCTTTGTACTCCAGTGCCTCAAAACCAGCTCAAGAAGGCATTATTGGAAGGGGTTTTGTTGCTTCAAGAAAAGGGGGCAATTGTTCATGTCCCCAAGGAGAAGTGGGGTCAAGGTGTTTATTCTATTATCTTTCTGGTTCTAACAGCTTCAAGGGATTTCTGCCTGGTCATCTAACCTCAATTCTTTCATACATGAGATCAAGTTCAAAATAGAAACCCTACAAAGGATTATCCCTCTGATTCCGCTCAACCACAGTTTGATAGCATTAGATCTTATATATGCCCACTTGCACATTCCCATGCAACATCACCAGTTCTAGAGATTCGCAGTGGGGGGGCCTTCATTGGCAGTTCATGGTTCTCTCTTTCGGCATAAAATCAGCCTGATGGTCTTTAAGTTGATGGCACCAGTGGTGGCTCGCCTGTATCTTCTGGGGATTCTGTTTTTTTTCCTACCAAGGCAATTGCCTCCTGCATGCCCCAAGTCTGGCCCAGATCTATCTCTTCTGGGATTAAACAAAGGAGGCTCTCTCCAGCCTGGAACTTCTCCCCAATCTTACCATGTGCCAGCTGTCCACCTCCAAGAACATTATCTTCATAGTTGTCCACTTCAGAACAGATCTAGGAAGAGTTTTGATGCCCGAGAAGAGAATTAAACGTTTACAGTCTGCAATACAGGATTTGATACCCAGAGATCAGGCTCAGCACAACTTTAGTTGGAGATTCAGGGATACTGGTCAGGCACAGTACAGTAGACAAGTCTTCATCTACGTAATTTGAACAATCTTTGGTCAGCGGCACTTCATCCCTTGGACAAATTGGTTCCCTTCTCAGAGGAACAGAAGTACAGTCTTTGTGGTTGGACATCAGGAATCTGTCTAAAGGGGTTCAGATGCATCTCGATACTCAAATAGGTCCTGACTTCAGAGGTCAGTTAACTGCTTTTCTGCTGGAAAAAACACTAAGGGCCTCATGTAGGTAAATAAATATTACCGGTTCATAAATACCGAGCCGTACCGAATCGGTAAATTAGAATCGGTAAGATATATGTAGCTAAAAATTCGGTAACAGTTACCGATTCGGTAACATTCGGTAAATACGAATCGGAATTCACCGAATCGGTAAATACCGAGGTGGAATTTACCGATTCGGTTAATACCGAGGCGGTATTTACCGATTCGGAAAATACCGAGGTGGTATTTAGCGATTCGGAAAATACCGAGGATACTACCACCTTCCCTTAACTAAGTAGCCAACATCAGAATCATGTCATCATAGAAGGCCTCTCAGGCTTGAATAGGGGACCCCATACCTCAAAAATCAGCTCAGTGAAATCACATCACAGGAGCATCAGGAGCCGTCTCGCAGGAAGGCTCGTCTTCGGTCTGACCAATAAACATGATGTCTGTGATATGAAAAGCACCAACTTACAGGTATGTGCAGCTGCGCGTGTGTCATGGCTAAATAGTGGGTCGAACAACCTAGAGTGGAAAACATGCATTGTGTAAAATTCCAGACTGTGTGTCACAGCATGTACAGACCAAGGTCGCTGCGCAGAGCTTTGGATGGGAACTACAGAATGCACTCGTCTGAAGGAAGTCTCGAGTCAGCAGTTTATTCAAGAAAGAACATGTAAACGCAGTGTCGTGTGCAAAGACAAAAATATGGCTACAGAACATTCAACGTGGTCATGCTAACTGAACAATGTATGTACGTATTCAGGGAGAACTCACTACACGCCCCCTTGAGCGAAGCAACATGTAATAGGCAAGAAAAGAGAGAACGCAGAGTTCAGTTACGTCAGAGCAGAACAAGGCGTAACCAATGCAGCGCCAAAGTCTGAAAGTCCAATTAATCGCAGCATGAAATCCCAAAAAACACAATGCAAGTATAGTTAAAAACTCAAGGCGACCATCAGGAAGAGTAAAACGATGAATAACAGAAATGAATGTTGCGCCAGGGTGCTGTCCAGTAGCACAGGCGCAATGGACGACAATCCAGTTAATCCATGAATGTATAGGCAGCAAATGTGGCCACGGCTTCCAACAACAAATCGTTTTCAGGGCCACTAAAAGTCTCAGCCATCCAATTAAGTAAAGAAAAGGAACATACGTGTTCTCCAACCAACGGAGCCTCTAGTACAATCAGAGGGCACCCGGAATGTTCCTCAAAATAGCTCATGGACAAGAAGTCGTAGGCTGCCGCTGAGATGTCCCAATTACCCAGGATACCATGCGCCGCACCACACGCCATGATCCGGACACCAGAACAGGCCAACTCGTGAGACACCAAGGGCCTCATCAGTCGATCGAAATCCGGCACCGGAGACACCATGTTGGTCAAGCACAAATCCAGAGGCCATTCAAAGGGACAATCCAGGCAGTGCAATACAGGTTGTACGCAGGTGAAGTAGGAATACCTGAAGGATAATCCATAAGCCAGGCTCAAAGTCGCCAATGGCAAAGTACCATAGAAGTCAAGCATCCTATCACGAAGAAGATGCAGACGGGACAGGTGCTCGTGTGGCACAGCAGGAGCAGCCATTCCGGAGTATGATAAGGAAAAGCAGCACACCTGCCACTAGCGCCAGAAGCAGCGGGACACCTCCAAAGATGCACGGGAAAAGTGAATGTACAAATGCCGGAATTACACCTAAAATAGTTTGGAAAGAGGTCACGATATCCGAGCCCACATGCTTAAAAAAATGAGCCAGGCCGGTGGCGGACGAGGCATTGATAATAGTTCGGATCAAAGAGCCGAAATGCAGGGGGAGGTCAGTATTCAGAGGCGCCTGTACATCACTGCGCGTATTAGCAACGTGAAGGACAACTTTTTCACGAGAGGAAGTCAAAGGCACCTCTTTGTGGGACAATGGCGCTCTATTCAGCTCCACTTGTTGAACTCTGCTTTCAAGGTTGGAATCGAAGGCCAGATGGGAACATCCCGCCGCACATGCGGGGGTGGAATAAGAACAGTATTGCAGCAGCCAACTTCATGCGAGACAGTAATGTACGGGATTCTCAATCACATCCCGCAGCACGCTCCATCAATCATAATGTAATAAATACCGTTTGCAAGCAGAGTGTAAGAAGGTGTCATCACAGGCACTGGGATACCTCGTAGGACGCACGCCACAATCGGGGCTTGTACATTGCATGCGCCGTGTACTTGCATGTGCCTATTGTCTCATGTATGAATCCTAGAAGTGAGAGTGCTGGAGCTATTATTTATGACGGCTGAAGCCTTCTCCATGTTTGCTTGGTCAGTAGCTCTCAAACTGGAAGCCGCCTCACTGTGCGACAACTTGCAGACTTCGTTGTGAATAGCATACGCCCACCTTTTGGTTCTGCCACCCACAGGACCATTCCCAAATTCATTCAATTCGGTATTCACATTGATGGAGTGGGTGGAGTTCCTGATCCTGTAGATGTGCTCTGTGTCAGCTGGTGGACAGATTGGGATGTGTGTACCATCAATGCAGCCAATGGAATGGGGGAACTGTGCCATGTGAGAAATGTCTGTTTTTGTTTTCTGCAGTGCAGCCTGTGTGTTGTGTAAGCTGATGTAGTGGTGCATTCTCTGCATCATGGCATCCAGGGACTTCCTGAAGGAAGGGGACGGCCAACTCTGGGATACCCCACCCACCGCAGCTGTCACCACCTGATTACTGCCGGATGCCAACAGATGTGGGCTGCAGAGCACCTGCACATGTGGGGGTATGGCGTGCGCCCTTCTGATTGGCTGGTCCAGGAGTGGGTGCAGGTCCCTGATTAAGTCCATGATGGTTTCGGGGTGTAGCCTGTACCTGTCATGTGTCTCTGCATCAGTCAGCTGGAATTGTGTGATGCGCTGTCTGTAGATGCGTTCCTCCCGTCGCCATACCCTCAGTCCTGCTGCCTGTAGATGTAGGCGCCTTGCAATGACGTACATAGCGGGCATGTTGTCCACGCTGTTGCATTTTGGGATTGCTCATCTGCACTGTTGATGGTTACCACCTGCTTTCAATCCGTGTTATTTACCGACTCTTATATACCGATTTTACTGGATTTCTTAATTACCGAGTGCTCCTACATGTCATTTTACAATTTTACCACTTCATATTTACCACTTCATGTTTACCGATTCGTTAATTATGTATTCGGTAAATATGAATCGGTATTTTAGAATTCGGAAGATATGAATCGGTATTTACCGCCTCATATTTACCGAAAAGTGGTTTTTGGACTCCTACATCTCACTTGTCTGAATACCGGTCGGTAACGGCATATTTACCGAAAATCGGCCGTTACCGACCGGTATTTGGCTACCTACATGAGGCCCTGAGTGAGGAGCTATGATAAAGGTGAAACCCTTAGCCTCCCAAACGGTCTCGAGTAACTACACTATGGAAGGTTAACATGCCCTTCTTAAATCCTGTTTTTTACTAGGCTAGTTGTGTGGCTTTTATTATAGTTCATGAGAATGTGGGATCTATACACAGGTGAATCAGTGTGATCAGCAGATCTCTGGGATTTTTTGTTGGGTCTTCACCCACAGGTCCCATCTGTGGCCTGCTTCATCATCAGCCTCACCCCCCCCCCCCCCCCCCCCCCCCATCACCTAGTGTAAGTGGGTAGGCTCAGCGCGTTTCTAAGTGGAGTGCTCAAACTATGAACAAGGGATTGAAAGTGAATCCAAATTGCCTGCCAGATCCTAATTTGTATTTACACAGCAGGTCCTTAGGCAAAGAGTAAATACAAATTAGGATCGGGCAGGCAATTTTTTATTCATTTTCCATCCTTTAGCCATAGTTTCTGTGCTCCACTTACAACCACATTGATCCAACCACTCACACTAGGTGATGGGGGTGTGGGTCATATGCTGAAGAAGGCCACAGGTTGGACGCGAGTGAGGACCTAACACCTGGGTGTGGATCTCACATTCTCGTGAGATATACGAAGGGCCTTGCAACTAGCCTTGAAAAAACAGGATTTATGATAGACAGGTTAACCCTCCATAGAGCAGTTACTGTGCTACTCTGTTTGACAGATTCTGCCAATTCAAGTGTTTTTTCAGGGGAAAAGCAGATCTAATTGGAGGGAATTGATGGCAATCTTCAGAGCATAGATATTTTTTCATCACCATCGGTTTCAGAAAAGTGTGCTAATAAAGACAGGCAACACAGTGCTGTCTCAAACAACAACCTTCAGGGGAACACACATTCAAAGTTCTTCAATGTAATAGCAAAATAGTTGGGCTCCTAGGAAAAGGTTAACCGGTTGCGTCTGTCAGGTGTTCACAACAGGGGCACTGACAATGCGGGTGTGGGCATCCTCAGCAGGAAATTTCCTAACTCACTGGAATTGATGCTATCCAGTCAAACATTGAGAGCTAAGCAGATCTGTATCTTTTTCGACCAAAGGCACTGCTCTGCTACACAGGTTCTACTCCAGGTTTCTGGAACACAATGCTTGAGGAGTGGACACATTGGTTGTAAAAATGCCTTCCTTTATTTTTCTTCCCTTTCCTTTGATCCAGAAGATTCTCTCCAAGTCCAAGCAGGAGAGCAGACCTGATCCTGGTGGTCCCTTACTGGACGCAGAGATCATGAAGGCTTCTCTTCCTCCTTGGATGTTGCAAGAGTATCCAACACCCCTCAGAACTTCGGCACTGGCCTTCTGGCTCAAACTCACTATCGGCCTGGAGGTTGAGAAGTCTGGTCTTCTAACAAAGGATCTTTTCCCTTCCTTGGTGGAGGAAATTCAACACTCTAGAAGGCCTTCCACTATGAAGTGTTCCTTAAAAAAAACGTACCTCCTTTGACACATGATGTTCTGCTGACAAGCTTTCTTCACCCTCCTGTAGCTGGTCTAATGTTTTACACTTTCTTCTGGATGGTTTTCACTTGCATCTTTCTTTCCATTTAAGAGCTTAGTAGTTTGCAATTAAGGCTTTTAGGAGAGTTTTTTTTTTTTTTTTTTTTTTAAAACCTTCTTCGGTCTCATTGCCATCTACACTATTCAGGAGTTTTTCCTGTGGTGAGGTCAATGAAAACTCCTTTCTCCAGCTTGGGACTTTCCAACTGTTTTGTGGGCTTTACAATCTGATCCCTTTGAGCCTCTGGACACGGTATACTTTGTTTCTTTCCCTCACGGTCCTTTTTCTAGAGGGCATCACTTTGGCCTTCGTTCATTAGATTTGTGGACAATTGTGTTGTTTTGAAACCTGGCAAAGCCTTTATCTCAAAACTATGTTCCTAGATCTAAGGAGATTCTACCTTCTACCTGAAAAGATCTCTTTTCACCTATGATACCAGGCCTCGGCCGAGTACATGGATTAAATTTACAATCTCGCTGGCTTTACAGGATATCTTCCAGTTCAAGAACTGGTCCACAGGGTTTGGAGGGGGGGGGGGGGGGGGGGGGGGGGGGGGAGGGGGGGGGGGGGAGGGGGGAGGGGGGGGGGGGGGGGGGGGGTTATGTGGTCCAGGGAGTATCATTTCAGAAAATCTGTGGGACAGCTACTTGAACCTCAGCATACGTCGGCCAAGCATTTATCGCCTTAAAAATGTTTCTGTCTCCCATTTTAATTTGGGTGCAGGTGTTTTGACCCAGCAGTTTAATCACTTATTTTGTGTTTGTTTTCTGGTACTTGCTCTAATTAAATGTAAGGTGTTGCATACTACCACGATTCATTCATTTCAACTCGTCAAAGGACCTTCAGCATATCAAATTTTGAATGACTTGAACGAGGGACATAGGGGTAATGCCCAGTTACTTACTGGTAATTTTTATTACCCTTAGCCCATCTCGTCCTCGTCACAGCCATTACATCTCGCCCACCCTCCCTCAGGGCTTGGCTATATACACAGAAGCCAGGAGTGCCAGACCCTTTTAATGGCACCAAAGGTTGAGAGGGAGGGACTAGCATTGAAGGATCTTCCTGTTTTTTGTTTCTGTCTGGAGGTGACAACACCTCATGTCGTAATGACTTTGACAACATGGACTAAGGGCAATAAAGAATATCGGTATGTTACCGGGGTATTCTCATTTCCCCATCATCCAGAAAACAATGTAATAAAAAAAGGTGCGGTGTCACTTGTCATAAAGCACAATACTGTTGTGCTGCGTGGTTAGTGGACCCAAAGATCTAATGCTTAATGAATACTCAACTAAGAATGCACTGTCAAGTTTCTACTAAACACAGTAGGTAGGTCACTGCTTTCTAGGAAGCAAGTGTCTTTATTCAAACACAAGTAACACTGTTTCTGCTTTTAGTCACTGAATTCATATTTTGGACAAATATATCTATAGGAATGTTACCCTCTTACCATACTTTGAGCTATCACCAACCTACGTCACCCTGTCTCCTCACTTGAAGACCAGAGGCAACCACCACCCTCAGACTAGTTCAG
This sequence comes from Triturus cristatus, assembly GCF_964204655.1. Classification (NCBI taxonomy): domain Eukaryota; kingdom Metazoa; phylum Chordata; class Amphibia; order Caudata; family Salamandridae; genus Triturus; species Triturus cristatus. The sequence continues at coordinate 114,935,355 of NC_140595.1, forward strand.
AGTATTACAAGAGATCAAGCTTCCCTCCCATTACTTGCACCAATCTTCTAGTAGGGCTCCTCAAAATTCCGGGACTTACATGGCTAATCAGTGACTTTCCCAATCAAGTAACTGGCTTATTCTTTGATGACCTTAGAGGCCATATAATCACTACCCTCTTGACCCCACTCACTTTAGGTGACCTAAACCACCAACAAATACCCATCCACCCAATTGAAGGTATAAGAGCCCTCTCTTACCCGGACACCTGCGTAGAAAATAAATTCCCACTGGCCCACAGCACCACCCCCTCTTATCATACAAATGACAGCCAGTATATCAGTATAGCTGATCTAAATACTGACGCTAAAAGGCTCACATCACCAAATGTAAACACCTTTAAAAAAAAAAAAAAAAAAAAGCACAACATTATATATGTATGGAACTCCACCTGTAAACAAAGAGGAATGCATCAGATGCCTCAACTTTAGCACCAGATTTGTCCAATTCACTCAAAACCTAACAGGTAAACTTGAGGCCAAGAAACAAGCCCTGGCTACCATCAAATCAACTCTCATATCTGTCAAATCATCTTACAATCAATACCCAACATCCTCTGTATCCTTACACACTCAAAGCAATGCCAGCAGAAATACCACTATCTCCCTAACAATGCTATTTTCAAGCCGGTCACATTTATGCTGCTCAAACACGTATCTCACACACCATGAAACTAACTTTTTCCTACAACCCTTGGATTTAGGCACCATTCTCAAAGGAGTCACTTATCTTGCTTACCATCTCACCCAGTCGGCAACCAAATCCTCATAGCTCTAACACCAAGGTACTATCCTGCTAACATAGCCCCTTATCCTTCCACGCTCACAAGTACCCTAACTTACCACACATCTGGACTCTTTCATCAATTGCCCTCAAACATTCTTACATCCTTCCTCTCTACTCAAACTAGTTCACTCACTTCAATCGGGATTCAGAGTACGACATTCCACAGAAGCAACACTTGCTCACATATTTAACTCGGGCTCACAACTCACTACAATCACCATTCTCATGCCCAGATAACACATTTCCCCCTTTCTTATTTATGGACATTTACTAAAGATAGGTAAACACTTTAAGTGAACCAATTGTGATAATATAGAGATAGAAAATAATGTCAACTCACCACTTCAAAATTTCCTGGTGCCACAATGAGATTATCAATGACATTGTTGATCTTTGTGACCAGGGAAAGTATAGATGCCTGAAGGGGGACATCAAAAGAGAAATAAAATAAACAAGCAAAAATGCACACAATCAAATCCATAGGGGCACAAACTGAGAGTCCCCCTCAGGCCAATCAAAAATACCTTTTACTGAAAGTAGTTTCAGGATGTGTGCTATTCCTCGGGGCAATAGGCTTACAATCAAGCACAGAAAGTTAATACAAGGGGTACCTGTTCTGCTGGTGTGGGTGCCAGATCCTGGTTCCTCTTCAACAATGCATCACTAAAAGGAGTCTCATCGGGAGCACTTTTCACACGAGGGAAGGCCATCTCACACTAAGGAAAAATTAATTATTGAAAAATAGTAAGCAGTGTACAGATGCAGATATATTTTCCAGAATCCACATTCAATCAGCTCATTACAGTGCAAGCACCATAACTTGACAAACCAATCTATAATACTGTTGATAGACCACTTACCACGTAGAAGTCAAATGGGATGTGTGGAACAAAAGGTCTAAACCTAAAAAGAATGCAACATATGCAAGTCACTGTTAGATCAGATACAGAATATGAATAATCAATTCCAATGATTTTATTATGATTTGGAAATTCAAGAATTAAAATACACAGACAACTCCAATTAACCAAATCAACCTGCACTTAAAAACAAGCTAAAAAGGGACACAGTCATCACAAATTTCAGTTTTCATAAAATACAAAAATCATAGTTGCATACAGGAGACCAAAAAGCAGGTTGCAAATGCAAAATCAATTTCATAGGTCCTTTATAATACAAAAACTAACTAGGACAGTGCAAAACGAGTTGTACTATTAGATTCTTTAACAACTTCAACTATGTAATGCAAAGATCCTAAAATAAATATTTATAAAAATGCATTTTGCTCAACGAGGATTGTGTTATGAGATTTAACGGTTTTAGATTTCGTTATGCAGTACACAGCAAATAGCAGAATAAAAGATGACGCAAGTGCTCAAGCAGAATAACCAATTCAAAAATCCTGAAAAAAATGTTATTATATATAGTGAGGAGTACGTTTGGCCCTAAAGGTTCATTATTCAGATTACATGCAACGGTCTAACGGATACATACTTCCTGACTAATACGAATTCCATTGTATGTAACAATATTTATAGCAGCATACAAGGTGTCGAAAGTGCAAGAGCGCAACTACAGTACCAATATCATAAACCCTATAGGATACCAACATAACTTAGTCCGTGCAAAACAAAAAGTATCATTAAGTACATTAACATAATAAATCAAAAAAGATCTGCTCTGAACAAGGACCAATAATTTATCAAGGACCCACGAGCCAGGTAGTCAACTATCCTCCCAAATAATGGTTTCTAAAGAATGCGATTCATAACCAGGTCTTGGTGTCCAAATTTAAATGTTTGCTAGTTTAACCCCACCTAAATCCCCATATGAAAAGTGCACATGGAAAAAAAGTGTGTGAAAGATTTGAAAGTACCTCACGCAAGCGCCACCAAGAGAGCTGCTTGTAGGTTCTCAGTCTGCTCACGTTTTATCATCGGTGAATTGCGAGACCAAAAGTAGATATCAGTGTCAAATGTGAAACGAAAAAGATACCAACTAGTGATATGCGAAAGTATGCAGCTTTTTTTTTTTTAATGCAGTGAGTCCTCTCATGTTAAAAATAGAACACACAATGTTGCAAACCACTTCAATAAGTGAAGGCCAACTGGTTTCATTGCCAAATACCTTCATTGCAATTTCATCAGGGTTTGGGGTCAGTCTTCACCTCACTAGTATTTATTATAAGCCAGGCAGCTGATCTCTGCGTTCGTACCGGCAACCCACCTCGTGGGGGGTGTGCGTACTCTAAACGTTGGTCACACCACCCCTCCTACAAACATGCATGGTTGCTGCCCGTCAACCGGTGCAGCTACTGTGTACGGCTTCGCTCTACACGCGTGTACAGCTCTTGGTCGCGCTTAAATATTAGGTACTTTCAGACCTTTCACACATTTTTTTCCCATGTGCACTTTTCATATGGGGATTTAGGTGGGGTTAAACTTGCAAACATTTAAATTTGGACACCGGGACCCGGTTATGAATAGCATTCTTTAGAAACCATTCTATGGAGGATAGTGGACTACCTGGCCCGAGGGTCCTTGATAAATGATTGGTCCTTGTTCAGAGCAGTTCTTTTTTGATACATTATTGTTATGAGCGGAGGGCGGCCTGCTTTGTATTTTCCCTCGTCGCTTCTTATTGTGGATGATAAAAAATAAAATAAAAAAAAAGAACCCAATAATTCTACTTATAAGATACATTGGATTTTGAACGGAAGGAACCCTATGCAACCAACTACAGCTGAGCAGAACAACAGTCATTCTCTGAAATACATTAAAAAAAAACAATATTTGAAGCAAACTGGTTCAGAGGGGGGCAGGAGACAATTTCGTGCCTCTTCAGCTGTAGCAATGTTGTATTTTAGGAACGGTGGTCTCCAAAAACGATGTCATGAGGGTTGTAGTAGGGGATAGACATAAAACATTTTAGATCCTGCACCCAGTTTCCACATAGGTGACAGTCTATCCTGCCTAGGATGACCCTCTCATATCCCTGTTATATGTAAGGGAAGCAACCTCAACAAGAAAATGGTTCTGCTCACTCCATGGGGGAATATTCCATACAGCATATGGTTGGGGCGGTTTATAAATACTACTCCCCGCCACAACATGGATATTGAAATGCGCTGAACACAATGCGGCATCTCTTTTATGAGAGACTTCATAAATCAAGTTTTTAAAACTTGTTTAGGGAGAGAGCCAGTGCTGCTGTGCTCTAATCCAAACAAGTTTACAGCTCTCGTAATTCCTAAAGAGAACACTTTTCCCCTTCAGGGGGGGAAAAAAAAAAAAAACAATTCTTCACACAATGCTACCCTGTAAGGAGTTCAACACTATTCAGTAGTACATTACTTCATCGTAAGCAAGCAGCGATAGCAAACCCGTGGAAAGTAGCCCGAATTTGAACCGAATCGCCCCTATCAAGGTTACGCTGTTCGGATTACACATTTGGTGTCAAATACGCCCCTCTACTTGCTCAAGGTAATCCCACTGCTGTTAATCTACTGATTCACAGGCATAACTCAGCACTGGAGGAATTTTAATTTTTATAAACTGATAGTACACGTGTGAAATGTATTTTTCCACAATGTTTATAGTGTCCGACAATTGCGGAGGCCCGAGATATTGCCTTACTTCTACAAAGGTCAATGTGGTCACTGCTGGAGTACTTGCTTGTAAAAATTCTTTCTAGATATGGATAAAACTTCACTACAACAAGTTTCTTTCCCCAAGAACCAGTGCAGATTTTTTCTAACTCTGCATCCCCGATGTCTAAAAAACTATTTTACTTTTAGAGATATTTATTTTTTTAAAGTAGTCATCTGAGTAGAGTGCCAACTCATCAAGTCACCTTGATAGTCCAATTAGAGTTAGATCTAACAGAATGGTGTCGTCCGCATAGAGCAGACAGCTCAGTTTCCTTGTTTCTAGTTTCGGGGACTGCCCTTTGCAGAGCCCAACCCTACTTGGTAAATCATGAATATAAAAAGAAAAAAGGAGTCATAGGCACCCTTGCTTAACCCATTCTGCAGCCAGTCTGATCATGGAGAAGGAGAACAATCATCCTGATTAAAATATATTGAAAAACGCCACGATGCAAACTGCAACACGTGTCACAAAATAAGCAAGTTATTGGCAGTGCCACGGGGCTTACAAAAACAAAGCCTTCCTGTGGCTGAAAGCAGAGAATAAAGTCTAGTTTGAATGCATATACTTTTATGACAGATGATGTTTGAAGACCACCATGTTTGGTCGCGGAAACCATACCCAAATGTTAAAACTCTGGGTCAGCCTACCAGACTTCTTTCTAGAAATGTAAAGAGGTGTAAACGTTTCCCAAGCTGCACCCCTCAACAAGGTATATGTAAAGCGATTAACACGTTTTCACACTTCTCCTCATATCGGTAAAGTAACAGCAAGCTATGAGACTTAAAAAGAGATTGAATACACCGTATTTGCTGCAGAGAGATACTCGTGGAGTTAGTGATGGAGCAAGGTTTCGTATAAAAGACACTTGCTCGAATGCAATCCTCTCGAATAACATTTAATAACGTAATCAATGTGTCTGTAAGTACTAATATCGCACCACATTTCACATACTTGTATCCAGAGGAAGCTTTTCTATGTGCATTGCTAACCAGTAACCCGAGTGTCATTAATATGGCCGCAGAAAACGCAGGAACTTTACTGCGCATGCGCCTACTGCATCTAAGTAGTATGACGTTTTCTGTCGCTTGGTGGGAAATCTTTGCAGCTGCGCAATAGCTTTTGAAATGTTCGCTTGAAACTCGCATGCTAATGCATATGCAGAGCTGCAACTAACCCGTGCAAATTCTACCAAGCTACTAATGTAAAGGATATATTAAGTAAATGTGGTTAGAGTAGAAGTAAGTAGTATACAGTGAATTCACTTAATTTCGTATTTTAACATGTTTCTCTCCAACTTTATTAATATTTCGTATTTGGGCCTTGAAGGGTGACTGACATCCCTACCACATGTGACCAATGAGCGTGCACACTAAATCCTCGTTCTGAATCCTGATGGCATCATTTGAACTACTGCCAAGGACACGGACCCTGAAAGCGCCTGGCAAAATCAACTCTTGAACCAGCGAGAGAAAATGACTTCAAAACATTGTATCTTGTATGTATGGATCCCCATATGAAATGCGGGTGGGAATAAAGCTTGGGAAAGTAAAATTAAAGGGCAGGATATTAGACAAAGAAGTAAAGAAAATATTGCACTTGGAATGGTGTGATGTCCTCACCCCACTGTCTGGCCCAATCATATTGAGGGGTGTACATAGAAGTGAAACATTTGGGGGTGGATCATACACTCAAGTGGTATAACAGAGGTAAGTCTTAGTTAGACACACAAGATGCTGAGATGCTGTGAGCTAACTGAAGAAACCAACACTAGGGAAAATCGTGGAATAACCGAGGAGGCACATCTAGGAAGAGGTCCGGACGAGCAGAGCCGGAGAGAGTAGTACCAGAGAGGGGTGCAACGCTGGCGTTGCACTTGAAGAGGTCACCTTCCCGGTCCTGAATCTTTGCTATCTGATGTCCAGGTCGTCACACCATTCTAGGTAATTATAATCCTGTGGGTAATGCTCTCGTAGTTGCTCTCTATTTCTCTCCTTCAGGTACTGTCATCGCAAAAGTTATTCACTGTGAATTGATTCTAAGCTAACTGTACCTTCTTTCCTGAAGGAGAATTTGTGTGTCTACATGTATTTTGACTTGACTCACAAATTAGTGATTCAGATAAATCTTTAAAAATTACTTTGAGACTGTGGTCTTTTAAGAATAAAGTCAATGTATCATTATTTCCTTCCTATTCTAATCTACCAGATCTATCGACAAAAGTACATTTACCCAGAGAGACAGGGATGGTAAGAATATTGGTAAAATAAGTTCTCTAGGGTAAAATCAAAATTGATGCTCAGCGGATATTTACTAGCTCATTGAATGTATGAAAGTATATGGGCCCAAAGTGAGTGTTGTGTGTATGAATTACCAGAGCTGGTAAACTCCGCTGCATCAGTTTTTCTTGGTAGCAGAGGCACGGTTGATTTAGTTAGTTAGCTGAGGATTGTGTTTGCGAATTTGAATCATTGATTTATGTTTTAACCAAACCAGTTATGTGTTTTATGTTGTCTGGAAATTCCCGGGAATATTGAATAGCAGGTGACGAATGGAAGTCACACTGCAGTGAGGTTATTGGTCTGGATCGATAAAGTGCTGAAAGTTACGCAGGACTAGAAGCACCAAGAGAACAATTGGTAGCAAGGATTTCGCTGGTGAAACTTTGGTCTTATATCACCTAGAAAGGGTAATACTGAAGGAGTAGCAGGTTCTCTGGTGCTTGTGTGAAGAGTAAGCAGAAGGGGTTTACTCGCAGTGAAAGAATATTACTATTGCTTGAATGTAGTGGGTCAGACACAATAGCAAATGTTTCTACGTTGTTAATTAATGAAAAGAGTGTGAAATTTGTGCGAAAATTAAGCTTTCGCATTACCTTGTAAAGGAGGGGTCAGTTGAGGGCGCTGCACTGACGTCACTGAGAGCCGCGCTGGGATTGGTTGAAATAGCGAGCGTGTGGTTGATGCAAAATTGTAAAGGAGGGGGTAAGGAGTGATACTGACATAACAGAAAGCCGCGCAAGCATTGGTTAAACGAGCGAACAGAGTAGAAGTAGATTGGTCCTCAAAATAGAAGCCACACTGGTAATGGAGAATCAGTAGGAATAAAGCGAACACCTGATTGGTCATCAAAATAGAAATCCAGAGAATAGATAGTGGAGTTTACATGTACGATCCAACATTAATAGGGACCTGACCAGATAGAAGACTTACAGGTTTTGCTTAAGAACAGTATCTTAACCAGCACAAGCACGCAATGTACGGAGAAAAAAAAAAGAAAAAAAAAGTCGTCATTTATGCAGAAAGTTAAGAATTACTTTAAAAAGGATAAACCCATTAAGAGTAGAGAAGGAATTCTTATCCCTCCCCCGAAAACGCCTGCATCATACAGGATGGTGGAAAGAGGCTATCATACCTGTGTATGGTTAGAAAATTGGGTAGAATATACAAAAGATGGAATATTAGCATTTCCCGAGTTCGGAACCTTTAATGGGAGAATTTTACATAATTTAGGAACTCTGATGAATGAATTAGAACCCAGACCTAGATTGACCCAGTACGAGGCTCTGGAAGAGTGTTAGATTTGAGCGCGATAGACCTCGAAGTAACAGCAACCCGAGTAAATATTATCCAAAGTTTCCCCGAGAGACTCGAGATAGTCAAATGAAACAATGGAGACAGGCCATGGTGGCGGAAGGCTTACATCCCGTGTTAATATCAGAAGAGCAGTTTGGAGGCAATGTACAGAGAAAACAAAGCAATTGACAATGACAAGTAGTGGAGAAATAGAAGAAGAATATTTAGAAGAAATTTTAATGAAAAGCCCTCCACCTTATAATGAAGGATTCAATAGAACGACCCCAGTGCCCCGATGTTAGGAACACCTTTAGTTCCACAAATAGTACATGACAAGAATAGACAGGGTACTTCAAGAAAAAGAAAAGGAAGCAATAAATAAGAATAGAAATGAATGAATACAGAAGATAGCTCAGATAAACGCACATCCTGAAGCATTGACCATACCAGTAACAATAGGTCCAGTAGTCCAGTTGTATGGCGAAAAGTTAAATTGTCCCAAAGCTCCCGTAATGCCTACTCAAAACATTTAACCCAGAAAAGAAAAAGGTAATAAATCGATTATCAAGCTAGTGAATGTGAATCAGTAATATCATTAATGGATTTACCCATAAGAGAACCAATAATCGAAACACCAAGAAGAAATTTGCCAGGTTGCTCAAAGGAAGTTAGACTAGAAACTTCAACAGGAGCCAGAAGGGCTACAATAGTAACCCAGGAAGATAGAGATGGACTCAAGAAATAGAGAAGCCAAAGCCACAGCCAAAAATATTAGTTTCCAAATTGCGAGTGGAATTGGAAGAGATGATAGCCGGAAATGTGGGTCTAGACAGATTAAACACGTACAGTGAGGGAGTTACTGTTTGTTTGTAGAAGCATTACACGAACTACAAAAATATTTCATAAGAAGTTGGCGAATCTCGCATCTGAAATGGGAATGGACATAGGGAGGTCAAAAGTGTTGCAGAAACCCTATACAGACGAATTTTCTGATAAGGATTTGGAAAACATGAATGTGTCTGGAAGAAAATTACAGATCAGAGAGTTGTTATTTCTATTACAAAAATGGGGAGATCTTGACAAATGGAAAGTTAGGTGGACAGAGAAACAGTAGGAATCCCAGGTAAATCGAACATCTGAATATGCAATGAGTGAAACAAGAAAAGGTTGAGAGGTTGTATCCAATGAGGGAAGTACCCGGAGGGGGATATGTACATATTCCGTGGACTAGACAGGATATTTTGTCTTTTCCAAATGATTTTCCAAAACTGAGAGAGAAACCAGTGGAGTAGGACAAACAAGTCGAGAGGTTTGTGAAGGTTTCAAAGGTTTTGTTGAAAGATCTGGATGGTCTGTTTGACATAGTAGCACCAGCAGATGTGGACAGAATGTAAAATTACCGTAGATTGGCCTAGTGAGGAGTATCCAAGAGATTCAAAGACAGGAGCCCCATCAGAAGTTGTAATGAAAAAAATATCATCAGGTGATCACTTTTCTGAAAAGTAAAATTCCCCCGAAAGAAACTGATTGGGTAAAAATAGAACAACCCAAGAGAAGGAGGAGTCTGTACATGCTTACTAAGAACGACTTTTACAAGTGTTCAAACAGTATAGTGGTTTTGAAAGTATAGGAAACAAGGGCATGACTCATTTTGTGTATAGATGTGTGACAGGGTTAAGATTGGATATATCTCAAATGATTAAGCAGCACATGCTATGCTGGCGATCAAAGCACATAGACAAAATTTTAAAGTATGCCAAATGTTTTGGGGATGAATTCGATAACAGACGAAAAGCCTTAGAAGAAAAGGTAATGTGGGCTCAAGTAAAATTAGCAGAACAGCAAGAGCTTCAATTAAATAAACAGTCACAAAATCAAGGAAGGGTACAAGGTCAAAGTGACAATAATGGGGGTAAGCCTCGGGGGAGATTAAACCGGGAAGAGGCAAAGAAAAGGTTTCCCTGTCACGGGTGCGGAGAGTTGGGGCACTGGGAAAACGAGTGTAAATTTGTACAAGTTAATAATGGCCAGAATCAAAATTTAAATCCACAGACGCAGAATGAGGTGTAAATGAGTCAACCGCAACAGGGTATAGACCTTCAGAGTCAATTGCCACCTGCCCCCCAAGCCAAATTTTATGAGTCAAGTACAGTGTGAACACCGGATTTCCAGAAGGAAGTGGCAAGAAAAATTTTGTAACATCGCAGTTTCTTTTGCAGGACCCATTTCTCAATTATGAGCAAGAATGACTGTGCCTGAGGGGGGAGGAAGTGGAGTGCGTACTTGGCGCATCCCTACCGGTAGATCATTCAGGCACATACATTGAAGGTAAAGTAGAAGGAAAATGACATCACTTTCTTGTTGGAAACTGGTGCTATCCGGTCTACTGTGAGAACAGCAGACATTCCTAACCTGCCCCTCTCAGGTGAAGCCATCCAAGTAGTAGGTGTCTCGAACCAACAGATTAGAACCCCGATCACAGAACCCATAGAGGTACAGATTGGTAATTTTAAAGAAATGCACAAGTTTGTAGTATGCGCCTCAAGTCCTGTAAACTTGCTTGGAAGGGACTTATTGTGCAAAATGAATTGAACAATAATACTGCACACCGAATGGTGTCGCAATAAAACTCCAGATGAAGACGGAGTCAACAAATTCATGTTAGCTAAACAAGGGAACAGAAGTAAATGAAATGTATTCAAATGATAACAAAAGATGAATTACCTGCTGAAGGTAAATTGCCTGTCAATTCTCATGAATGGGATTTTTCTGGAAAAGAAATAGGATTAATGGCAAATGTAGATCCTGCGAAAGTGACAGTAAAGGAAGGTGCCATTTATCTAAATACCCGACAATACAAAAGGAGTCCAGAAATTAAAGCAGGTGTTGCAGCAGAGATTAAGCGATTAGTCAAACAAGGTATTTTGAAAGAAATAAGGAGCTGCCCTTGTAACTCACCCATAATTGGCATTAAGAAACCTAACGGGAAATATAGGGTGGTTCAAGACCTGAGAAAAAGAAATAAAGTTGTTGTACCATGTTGCCCAGTAGTCCCCAACCCAGCTGTAATCCTGTACCAGATACCATGGAAAGCAAGTTGGTTCACAGTAATTGATTTATGTCATGCATTCTTTTCTATTCCATTGCATCCAGATAGTCAGTTTTTATTTTCATTCGAATTGGAGGAGCGCGTTTGTGTGGAATCGTGCGACTCGGGGGTACACTGAAAGTCCTTCAATCTTTAATCAGATTCTCAAAAGAAGTCTTGAATCTCTTGTGTTGCCCAGAGAATCAGCCCTGATGCAATACATTGACAACCTATTTGTTGCGTCAAAAACTCGAGAGGACTGTCACTGATTCAATTGCATTGTTAAATCACCTGGCTAAAGGAGGACATAAAGTGTCCCCAGAGAAACTTCAGTTTTGCCAAAATTCAGTCAAATACCTGGGACATCAAATAGAGAGGAATAAAAAAAGGTGACCTCTGAGAGAATAAGAATAAGACAAATGCGGTTGCCACGAACCCAAAGAGAAATGAGAATGATTCTTGGGGTCGTGGGATATTGTAGGGTTTTCTTTACTAGCTAAATCCTTGATACAGATTACCAAAAAGAGAGCAACGGACCCACTAGAGTGGGATGATGAAAGCATGGAAGCTTTTGTAAAATCACGAAGTTGTCTGTGTGAAGCACCTGCTCTGAGAATGCCAGACTACTCAAAGGAATTTGCATTATTCTGCAATGAGAGAGATAATTGTGCACTCTTGAGTCCTGACACAGAGGCATGGATTAATGCCACAACCAGTGGCATATTTTTCTGCTACTTTAGACCCCGTAGCATGTGCATTGCCAGGTTGTCTAAAAGCTGTAGCTGCAACTTGTGTGAGCATAGAACAAAGTGAGTCAATTGTGATGGGACACCCAATAAAGTTGTACGTCCCTCATTTTGTCGTGATTTTGTTAACCAGAACTCTAACTCAGTATCTTACTCCCAGTCGACTAACCAAATATGAAAGAATACTACTGGGGGCTGAAAACGTGACTATAGTAAGGTGTACTGTTCTCAACCCAGCTACCTTACTGCCTGATCCATACCAAGAAGAGGTGAAAGATGAGGTTGAACATGAGTGTTTTGACGTGACTGAACCAAGCACCAAACCGTGTCCTGACATACAAGAAGAACGCAGATCATGAGCTATTTGTAGATGGCTCATGCATGCGACATGAGGAGGGAGGATGGAGTGCTGCTTACGCTGTGTGCACTTTGGCTGGAATAGCAGAAGCATCCTATTTACCAGAAGTCAGATCTGCACAATTAATCAAATTAATTGCTTTAATTAAAGCTGGAAAAATTGGAGAGTAACCATGTTTACCGATAGCCAGTATGGTTACGGGGTTGTGCATGATTTTGGCCAGCTATGGATGCAGAGGGATTTCCTGACTTCTTCAGGAACTCACACTAACAAGCATTGGCATAGCCAATAGGTCTCGCCTTTGGGACCTTATAAATGTTTAGCCATGCAACAGTTGATGTTGTTGCACCAAGGATATTGTGCTGCATAACTATATACTTATAAGGTCCTAAAAACGAGACCTATTGGCTATGCTGCGAAGGCATTGCTAAGGCAGTGTTAGGCACCATCCGTGTTGCTGTGATATAGTAACTGTATGCTATCATGCCATGTACATAAAGGGACGCCAGACTCGTGCGGAGCTTGGACGGGCGAGTAGGTTTCCACGTACAGCGTACAACATGTGATTAGCGCACTATATTCCAACTTAGTGCAAATCTTGTTTCTGCTGCTGTAAAAGGTGCCAGGTTTGTAGAACAAGAGCCCGAAGGACCTGCGGGATTCTGACGGATGGACTACCGATCTGCCCAGACTGGCGAGCTCAGAGGCCATGCATGAGCATAAATTGCTTGGCCTCACTGCTGAAGTGCAGAGCTTGTTGTGATGGTGGTTTGGGGGATAGAATGAGAGGCAGAGGATGCTCCTGGTTCTGTAATGAATCTGATAACATTTACAGTCACATCCTAAAGGGAAAGGGGGATAAAAAAAAAAGCGCCCTGTTCACACCAGTGAGTGAAAGACTGGTAGAACTGAACAAGAGGTAGTCAGTCAGATGTCAGGCAGGAGTTAGTTGGACTAGCAGGACTCGCGTGATAGTCATAGTTCAGTCAGTTTGGTGAATTCAGATCCAAGTAAGTTCTGTGAAAAACCTCTGGAGCGAGTTATCTTTCAGACATGTGACTTCGAAAGATGGGTAGCGCAGGTATCACCTTGACCCTTGGCAGAACGCAGGCTCTCTTAATTTACTTGCTCCAACCAAACTTAATGCAGTATCCATGCCATGAGTGATATAGCGCCAGTGCTGAAGTGGGTGGTGGCCTCCTAAAAACCGTTTGGGTACCTGCACGTACTTATATTTTATTATTACGCACGGAGGTCAATGAATTTCATGGGGAATGTGAAAGACGACGAGGCGGGAGAGGGCGAGGTAGAGCGGGCAGCAGAGGGCCAGGAGGCGTGGGCAGCAGAGGGCCAGGTGGCGTGGGCAGCAGAGGGCCAGGTGGCGGGGGCAGCAGAGAGCCAGGTGGCGTGGGCTCTCCCATACTGCCTACACGTAGAAGCCACTCAGTTTCCAGCCACGAGAAATACCCGCTTCAACCGAAGCTTTTTAGGTTAAAAAAAGTTACCGTCACGTGACCTACCACTGGACTACAAGATGGTCAAAGGAATTCTGTGCTATCTATAGTGAATCACACGCCTCTGGAAAGTAGAGTATTCCAGCCTCCCTTAAAATGTCCTTGCTAAAATGTGGGCAGGAATCGCAAAATGAACAAGCATTGGCAACACCAATGGACATGACTTTACAATTGGAGAAATCGACAAAAGTAACAAAAATGCACGCTCCAGTCCAAAACAATTAAAACAAAACGAATGCACTGTTTATACATTTGAGGATGGGATGAAGAGTTAAATAAAGGATGAAAGGGTTTGCTTTTCAGATGTAAAATAAATTCCCTGTGCATTATAAATAAGGCAAAAGACAACTCAAATATCCAACAGAATAAGGGAGTAGATGAAGAAGATGCAATGAAAGAATATAACAGAGAAAATATTATATTTACCATGAACGGCACAAGCACAATTAAAAGTCTTATCTAACAAACATTGGCAAAGTCAACGTTCTTGAGTTTAATACAGGTTTGTAGACGTAATGGCTTTGCCATTGCCTGCTTGATTTGCCAAGCTTTCTCGATCCAAGGTGGCCACGATGTGTAAACGTGTGTGCAAATGCACCGGCAGCCATCTTGCACAGGTTTTAGTCAGTCTGACAGAAACCATTCCAAGACGGCCACCCATGTACGTGACAGCATGAATATGCCTGCAGCTAAGGCTAACCTAGGACGGGTTTGTCAAACGATCACAAAATCAATGTACGATAGCAACAGCTTTTTTTCCCCAAATGGGAAATAAAAAAAAAATTAAGTAAGTACATGAAACTGCCAAAAGGGCACAACTGAGCAGACTGGTAACAGTGAGCAGCTACTGGGTCATGATCGATATATACATATACACACACACATTTAAATATATACACACACACACAAATATATATATATATATAGATACACAATATATAATAAGGCAGTGGGTGAGTAATGGGTGAGCGATAATGTGTTGAGGGAATAGCGTGGGATGGGAAGCAGGGAGGGATACACACTGGAAGCGAGGAAGGAGGAGACGGGGAAGAGAGCGAAGAAAGTGATGCATTTTCATGGAGTGTTAAAAGGCACTTTTTAGGTCTCGGCTAGCGAAGGCTGCGCTTGCGCAGTCTCGCTCGCGAGATTTAATGACTTGGAGAAGAGGGGCTTGAACCCGCCCCTCTTCTCCATTGGCTGGCCTCTTAAATGCTGGTCAGCCATTGGAGAAGTGGCTTGTCTCTCCAAACAAGCCCCGTCGTTTTGTGATTCGGGGGCGTATTTTGTCGATTTTTCTCTGGGCGTGTTGTTCGAGAAAAACACGCCCCCGAATCCGAAAACGCCGCTGCCTTTCTCCGAGGCATTTCTGCTTTCACCTCGGAGAAAGGCAGCGGTGTGCTTGTTTTCTTCTGGGAGTAAGCCTCTCTGTATTCAGATGCTGCCTGTGTGCCTGTTTTCTGCCTCGCCGTGTGCTGGAATCCAGAGTTCGTCCCTAGGGGTAGCGTCCACATCCTTCCCCGTGCCTGAATGTGTAACGTGACCGGCGCTCATGTAAAGCGCTACAAATCTCTCCGTGCCGAAATGTGTAAGGTAAATACGGTGCTATGTAAAGGGCGAGTTCACGCTATATCATCACTTTGCCCGTCGGCTAGACTGCCGACTTTTGTGCTGGAAGCCAGAGTTCGTCCCTCTGGGTCGCGTCCACATCCTTCCCCGTGCTTGAATGTGTAACGTAGCCGGCACTAATGCGGGGCGCTCCAAATCTCCCCGTGCCTGAATGTGTAATGTAAATACGGGGTTATGTAAAGCGCTCCAATAACTTCCGGGCAAGTTCGCGCCATATAAATATATAACTGCCAGCTGGTGCTTTCGTTCTACTGCTGCCTACATCGGGAGAATAAAGGGGGTTAAGAGTGCTGGTTAAGTGTTGTGTTGAAGATTTGTGGTGGGGGTTATGAGCAATGCCAATAGCTCTAACTTTAACAATGCCGAGACCATTGCATTGTAAATGCTTGTTTTTTTTAAAAAAAACAAAATGGTCACCCAACATCATGGAAAGACAACTCCTCCAGTCAGAAAGGACACGAAGCAGACATGCTTCATGGGTGAGGTAAACTCAAGAATAGGGATGAAAGCATTGAATCTTGAGCAGGGAATAAGACAGACATGAAAGCCACCCCCATGGACATTGAATGTACAAAACATGCCAACGACTCCACACACATGGATATTCGACTACTGAGCATTTTATAGCGCAGCGTGCCGTTCAAACATCGCTTTATGGCACTCATCCATCGTTATCGCTTTGCTACAGGGAAGGAAAACTAAACAACCTGAACGGAATTCAGTTTTGAAAACAAAAAAACAAAAAAAAAACAAAAAAAAAACACAAAGGAACCCACCACACAAAGCTAGAAGACGTAAGTCTTCTAAAGCAAAACACAGACTATATATTTATAAATGTTCGTGCAAAATATTATATTGCATTTTTTTTTACGATCTCTAGTCACCGATACGCAAAAAAAAAAAAAATATATATATAACATTCTTATTTTCATTTCTTAAGTGTGTGTGCGTGGTTTGTTTTAAAATGAATATCTACTTAGAGAAGACGCCCTGAAATCCTTAATCAGTTCTGTTTTTGAAGAGAAAAAAAAAAATAAAGAAAACAAGGATGCGATGTAAAAAATAAATCCTGGTGCGTGTCATTAGGTTTCCGCTTTGCTTTGTTCAGAATGCCACTGTTTATTATATTGTATTTTCTCTGTATGGTTCAAACCGCCCTGGGCAGCATGTATTTTCCGTTGATCCCTCGGTTTGTTCCTAATCATACATATTTTGGTGTTTTTATGTTGTTACGCATTAATTAACACGGTTTACTCTTTTTCCGTTGCATTTTATGACCTGGCTGAACACGGAAGTGTCCGTGTGTGCCCTCCGTCATATCTAGGGACACCTTGTTAACCCCTTCGCTGCTGCGGACATTCCGCTGCAGCGCTGGGGGGGGCAGGGGGGCAGCGCGGTGGGCCTGTGCTCATGACGGAGCCGCTCCGTCATGAGCCACAGTTGAGCTGTGCTCATGACGGAACGGTTCCGTCATGACTCCGCCCATTTGCGTTGTCGCCCCGCACAGGCGGGGAAACAGCGCCGCGCAGGCGGAGCGGCCGCCGACAGGATTGTCATGACGGAACCGTTCCGTCATGAGCACACGACAACCGTGGCTCATGACGGAACGGTTCCGTCATGAGCAGGGAAGGGGTTAAACTGAAATGATAAAAAGGTTCAGCGGGGCTCACATTGTTTGTTTTCGTTTTAATTCAGATACAGACAGAAATGAAGTCGGACGGCCCTGGTGGCAGTATGGAGTAAATAGAACCCTGAAATTTCTCTGTACAATCTCGAGTTTTTGGTAGCCATGTACTGGAAAAAGAAACACCCCTAATGTGAAAAATACTGTAACGTCTGGTGAAGGCATTTCAGAAGGAGTTTGGCGGTCGTGAAAGTAATGGCCAGGTGAAGTCATTTCAGAAGGAGTTTGGCAGCCGCGAAAGTGAAAGTAATGGCCCGGAGGAAAAGATAAGAAAGGCAGATGGCGGCCGTGCATGCACGCAAGCTTTAAGCCAAGTAAAGCTTGTAAGTAGCACTTTGAAAAGACCCTTACTAAAAGTCAAGCAAGCAGCGCATGCGTTGCTCTAGGATCGACCTAAAAATGGAAATTTTGTAAGAGAATTAATTGTAGCAATTCAATTACCAAAAGAGGTAGCCGTGGTTAAGTGTGCTGCTCACCAGTCAGGTGATGACTATGTGACAGCAGGTAACCAATATGCTGACCAGGTTGCCCAGCACTGTGCAAAACATAAAATTGCACTAAATAAGAAAATTGAAACTTGTGGAATCAGCTGCCAACTTATGCTACTTGCAGGAGTAGGGACCTGGGAGAAGGTAAAAGGTCTGCAGTGGAAATGAGAGAAATGGAATAGTGGGTGAAAATAGGATGTCAAAGAAGGGCAGAAGATGGTGTGTGGGTTTGTCATGATGGCAGACCAGTAATGCCAGACAGTATGCTTGCACCTATGGCTAGGATGTATCATGGAAACACACATGTAGGCAGAGATGCTATGATTCGACTTTTCAGACAAGATTGGTTTAACGCAAAGTTCAGGATTGTAGCAGAGAGTCTTTGCCAAAGATGCTTAACATGCCAACAAATGAACCCTGGCAGGAAAACCACAGTTAGTATGGGAAAAATTGGAAAGTCAGAAGGTCCCTTTGTGAGACTCCAATTAGATTTCATTCAACTGCCTGCTTGTCGAGCGTTGAAATATGTACTCGTCATAGTTTGCTTGTTTTCAATGTGGGTGGAAGCATACCCGACCTGAAGAAATGACAGCTTGACAGAGGCCAAACTTTTATTACGAGAACTCATCCTGAGATTTGGTTTTCCAGTAACGATTGAATCAGATAGAGGGTCTCATTTTAATATTGAGATAATTCGACTAATTTGTGAAGCATTCAAAGTTGAACAAAAATTGCACTACACATACTGCCCAGAGGCTTCTGGAGTGGTAGAACAATTGAATGGCACAATCAAGTCAAGACTCTGAAAGGTGTGTGCATCCACCCCACTGGAGTGGCCTGATGCTTACCTCTTGTTCTGATGGGACTCAGAAGTATTCCTGACAAAAATACTGGATTGAGTCCACATGAAATACTCATGAGAAGAGCAATGAGACAGGCATGTGTACAAGGACACAAGCTGTTGAATATAACGGATGACTTGGTTTTGGAGTATTGCAAAGAGTTGGCTGACGGAGTGCGTTCCATCTCTCATCAGGTTGGGGAAGACGCAGTCAACAGACAGCGGAGTCAAGCGCATGATCTGAATCCTGGTGACTGGGTAGTTGTGAAGGATCACACTCGAGAATTGTGCCCAGCACCAAGGTGGGACAAACCACAACAGCTGTAAAGTGTGCAGGTTTGCCCAATTGGATTCATGCATGTCATACAAAAAGAGTGCCAGCTCCTGAAGAAGGTTTTCAATTGACACGAGCAGTTGAAGTTGCTGAAGGTTGCCGGCTGAAGAATCTCCTATAGACGATCCTCACGTAGCGGCCCAAGAACAACCGAGCACTTATCAGGACAACTGGATCCCAGTGGTGGACATGCCTGAAGTAATTGTAAGAACTAGTAGCCAAACAGTTAGATAGACAGGAAAAGAGTGAGAACCAGTCAGGTGTAGAAGAACTCGCTCAGGAAAGTAGGGATACAATAATTGGGGAACCTGAGCAGGAACAGTTAAGGAGAGAATAATATACTCAGACAGAAGAAAATCAAAGCACTATTCATGAGTCTGAGGAGGGACAGACAGACCTTAGATTACACGTTCAGGCAGAAGAAAGTCAAGAGATAGGAAGACCTGAACAGGACCAGACAGGCATAGAAACACAGGTTCAGGATACAGAAGAAAAACCAAACATCACCGATGCTGAACAGGGCAAGATAGAGGAAGATGAATATATCCAGGCAGAACAGGCCAAAACAATGAGGTCAGATAGAGGAAATCTGAAGACGAAGATGATCAAATTGTGCCACAAATAAAAGAAAACAAAAAGAACCCTTGAAGAAACTGACAGTGCAGTGCGAGCTAAGAAAAGCAGGAAAGGCGATAATTGGCCAAGTATTATCAAAAGACTGAAATACCGCCTTAAAACAATCAGTGAAGAACCTGATCAAGTGAACGAAGTATCCAGCCAGTCTGGGCCTTCAACTGAAACTCCCAAACGAAGGAGCCAAAGATTGAAGACATTGAACAAGTTCAAGGGTCCTGAATGGACATACGTCATTCTTGAATATTTTGAAAAGCTCGACATAAACGAAGAAAGTGATGAAGAACTGAATGTTGAACGGATTGATGAAGAAGTGAGACCCACTTGAAAGAAAAGAAAGTACTTAAGGTGTTCTCATACCAAGTTTCTGAATTAAAGAGAAAATTCTTCTTGTTCAAAATGTCTGATAACAGAGTTACTGGAAAACCAAAACAAAGCTGTATAAAAAAGTGCAGTAGGATCTGCATAAGTAGTCTATATTAGTTCTCATAATGTGGTGAATATTAACAATAGCTATTCCTTACTTGATGGTTATGAACAAAGAGAACAGTACTAATACACATGCAAGAGTGGCTAACATTAAGGGAGATAGAGTAGGCTTAGAAACACCAGATGAGTTAGATTTACACCACACTGAATACAAACTAAACTGATTTAAATGCATTTGCAAATCTATTCATATATTATGTAGAAACAATGGAAGTTAGTGATTGTTATGTTTGTATGAAATTACCAACCTCAGTAGCTGAAGGGGTCACTCATCACTTACCTTTGACATATGGTATTTCATGTAGTGTATTGGCTAGTTTGTTTTATAGAACTGGAAAGCTACAGTATTATTATTCAAATGTAGATGTAATATTTTCAGAGGTTCCTATGCGAAAGAGCATGAACCCAGTCCTTAGTATTAGAGATTCACAATTTATGGGCGAATATTTTCTAACAATGAAAACAATAGATATAGCTGATGCACACGAACGCAGTAGATGTAATATTTTCAGAAGTTCCCATGCGAAAGAGCATGAACCCAGTCCTTAGTATTAGAGATTCACAATTTATGGGCGAATATTTTCTAACAATGAAAACAATAGATATAGCTGATGCACACGAACGCAATTTAACATGTAAATTACATGAAGAAGAAAATATATTTTTTAATTTAGTAGAGCAGAGGAGATAGGATTTCCAAAGAAGGGCCTCTGAACCGAAACCTCAGATACCTAAATGGGCTGAGAAGGAATACTTTTTGGTAACTGGCAAGTCTCATGCTGCTATGACCCTGGATTTTGAAAAGAAAAGGAAAATCTGTCTCCATAGATTAAAAACAGAATATAACCATGCATTTATTGGTTCCAGTAAGTGTGAACATAATTTCTTAGTAATTGGGGGCTGGGGACTGAAAGGAGGAACTGATCCAGTATTTCCTGGAATATATTACATTTGTGGAAACAAGGCCTACTTTAGGCTGCCTGATCATTGGTACAGGAGTTGCTATTTCAAAATAGTATTCCCTAAAGTTTATCATGTTAAAAGAATCACTGGAAGCAACGATGACAATAACGGACTAACCCGATATAAAAGAGCTAGTTTTTCTGAAATAGTAGGCGATATATTTGGTGCATTGATACCTTCAGTGGGTGTTCTGTTGAATTCTCGAAAAATCTGCCAATTGTCTACAGTAGTTGATCGGTTATCTACTGACACTGCTGGAGGATTCTTGTTGATTAATAACAGTTTTTCCACTACAAGTAGTTGGTTTTCTAACATAGGTAAGAGCATCTTAGGTCAAATACTATTGTCAAACATGGGCAGAACTTTATTAGTTCTGACAATAATGTGTTGTCAAATGTAGTGGGAAAAGAAAGAGGTATAAAGTGAATGAGAAGTGTAAGAAAAGAAAACTAGAGGAAATACAACTTGAAGAAATAAAAGGAAACATTTACAAAAGAATGAAAGGATCACAATACAAAATGGATAAAGGAAGGAATGAGAGAGTTGAAGAAATCGAAATGGTAGAATGCTAAAGTTGGCATCTGATTTAATGACAGAAGTTAATGATGGCATAAAATGCCATCAGAGAGGGGATTGCTGGGGCAAGGTTTTGTATAAAAGAGACTTGCTCGGATGCAATCTTCTCTCGAATAATATTTAGTAACGTAATCAATATGTCTGCAAGTACTAATATCGCACCACATTTCACATTTGTATCCAGGGGAAGCTTTTTTATGTGCATTGTTAACCAGTAACCAGAGTGTCAATAATTTGGCCGCCGAAAACGCGGGAACTCTACTGCGCATGCGTCTACTGCATCTACGTAGTATGACGTTTTCTGTCGCTTGGTGGGAAATCTTTGCAGCTGCGCAATAGCTTTTAAAATGCCCGCTTGAAACTTCCATGCTAATTAATGCATATGCAGAGCTGCAACTAACCCGTGCAAGTTCTACCAAGCTACTAATGTAAAGGATATATTAAGTAAATGGGGTTAGAGTAGAAGTAAGTGGTATACATTGAATTCATTTAATTTCATATTTTAACATGCTTCTCTCTGACTTTATTAATAGTTCGTATTTGGGCCTTGGAGGGTGACTGACATCCTTACCACATGTGACCAATGAGCGTGAACACTAAATCCTCGTTCTGAATCCTGATGGCATCATTTGAACTACTGCCAAGGACACAGACCCTGAAAGCACCTGGGAAAATCAACTCTTAAACCAGAGAGATGAAATTACTTCAAACATTGTATCTTATATGTACAGATGCCCATATGAAATGCAGGTGGGAATAAAGCTTGGGACAGTAAAATTAAGGGGCGGGATATCAGACAAATAAGTAAAGAAAATATTGCCCTTAGTATGATGCGATGTCCTCACCCCACGGTCTGGCCCAATCATATTGAGGGGTGTACATAGAATTGAAACATTTGGGGGTGGATCATACACTCAATTGGTATAACAGAGGCAAGTCTTAGTTAGACACACAAGATGCTGATGCTATGCTGAGAGGCTGCGAGCTAACTGAAGAAACCAACACTAGGTAAAATCGCGGAACAACCGGAGGAGGCATATCTAGGAAGGGGTCTGGACGAGTAGTACCAGAGCCTGAGAGAGTAGTACCAGAGCCGGAGAGAGTAGTACCAGTGAGGGGTGCAAAGCTGGCATTGCACTATAAGAGGTCACCTTCCCTGAATATTTGATCTCTGATGTCCAGGTCCTCACACCATTCTAGGTAATTTTAATCCTGTGGGTAAAGCTCGTATTTGCTCTCAAATTCTCACCTTCCGGTACTGTCATCACAAAAGTTATTTACGGTGAATTGATTCTAAACTAACGGTACCTTCTTTCCTGATGGAGAATTTTGGTGTGTCTACGTGTATTTTGACTTGATCACAAATTAGTGATTCAGATAAATCTTTAAAACTCCTTTGAGTCTGTAGTCTTTTAAGAATAAAGTCAATGTATCATTATCTCCTTCCAATTCTAATCTACTAACAGATCTATCGACAAAAGTACATTTACCCAGGGAGACAGGGATGGTAAGAATATTGGTGAAATAAGTTCTCGAAGGTAAAATCAAAATTGATGCTCAGCGGATATTTACTAGCTCATTGAATGTATTAAAGTATATGGGCCCAAAGTTAGTGTTGTGTGTATGATTGACCAGAGCTGGTAAACTCTGCTGCATCATTAGGGAGCAGTAAGACAATGGAGACCACAAGATGGAATCGTCAGGTAAATTCTGCACAAATGAAGCAGTAGGAGAATGAAGAAGAGACAACAACGGGAAATTCGGGGGCAGGTTTAAAATATAAAAAAACATTCTTGCCAATGGAAAAGTTACCGCACCTGGTGGGATTTTAGAATCATTTTATTAGTTAACCACTATGGACACTAATTAAAGAAGCCCCGTGAAAAGCAATAACCAAGGGGGACAACAACTCACCCTGTAGAAAGACCACCCCTGGCACCAAAGCGTCCACGACCGCGTCCTCTTTCGCCCCTGAAAAAAAAGCATACGCCATCTCTTAGGGATGTGCCAAGTATAATGTAGGACACTTATTTGTGTTTACTTTCTCGAACCAAGGTGAAGATTTAAAAACGACGGAAAAGGGAGCCCACTCGCACAGCTGGCCTCCACCTCCAGTCAGCAACAAATTCCCACTTCTAAACCCCAGCTTCCTCAACCACCCTCTTTGTTTTGCAGTTTTATATAGAGTGAATCTACAGCACTTTACAGGAGCTCCAGATCCCATTACACGTGTTCTCAAACGAGAGAATTAACAGAATCGCTGGATATTAAGCAGAGGACTACATTATGGCTCCCAGTACCAACGTCTGTCGCTCTGGCCTTTTATTCTCAATGACCAAGCTCCTTCCTACAAGTCTCGGCCTAAACCCGGTCGAGGATGGTTTTCCGCAAGACCCCCTCTCACCTCATGGTTAGGCCGTAGACAGACGCTGCAAGCCCGGCGAACAATGAATGGATGAGACCGCTAGGCTCTGCACACAACGAGGAGACACCGGCGTGCCAGATTTTTTAGAGCGCTGCTCTAGCCCAAAACAAGCCAAAAGGTAGCCCAATCGTAGGCTGTAACCCAGCAGCGATATTGTAAAGAAGGAGGAGCTCCAGGCACAGTGTGACGCTTACGGCAGGGCATATGGCGTCTGCGCATGTGCGCTGAGGGTCTCTTTCCTGACTGGTTCTTTTGACTCCAGTGTGCCTGCGTCCTCGCGAGACCGGCCAATTAGTCAAGGGAGCAGTCAGTTTTGCGCTCTTTTTTTCGTCGGTGTGGCGTTGTCATGGTAGTGAGCTTTCACCCCGTCAATACGTTTATTTTCAAGTTTGACAGTCACTGTGAGTATTTATTGTAATTAGAAGCACAATGCACGCATTTGATTGACTGGCTTCCTGAGAAATGCATGCTTCTCAACTTTAAGCTGTAGTTTGGCGGGTAACACAACCGTTTTTAGGTCTCGCCTGAGCCAGCGCTTTAGCGCTGCTCTCGCGAGAGCTTTTGTAAATGGGGGATCTGGAAGTGCAAACGAGTGCTTTCAGGTCTCCAAATACAGTTGCATGTGCGCCGGGCGCGCGCACCATTTGGTAGCTTGCACACCATTGGCTTTCACTTTCGTGGCCACACGGCCGCTTTGATGTTTGATCGCGATCACTTTCACTTTCGCGGCCGCACGGCCGCTTGTTCTGATGTAACCCAGATTGCTTTCCGACTTAAAAACAAACACTCGCCATGTCCTTCTCACCATATTGTTAGAGTTTGTGATGATTTATCAACTCTTTCAAAACGAAGCATCCATTACATGAGATTTATTGTGCACCGGCACATTCCTTTTTCTTATAATTTCAACTTGTTGCGACTGTTCTGATCCAGTTCCCAGGAAAATAAAGAATGGACGCTTTATTTTCTTCTACTTGTTTCAAGAGACAGCACTTACCCTCTCTTGCGTCTCCTTTCCTGTCCATTCTTTTTCTATATCTACAACACACCAGCGAGCAACACTGAGTCCGCCGTCACAAGAAGCTCTAAGTCCCCAGCACCGTAACTAGTGTACTGCGCTGCCTGATGAGCTACTCACCACATCCTTTCCCAGGAATCTTTATTTATTTAATAGGCTGCAGGCAGGACGGAATGTGTATGAGGCAATTAATTACGAAAGAACATGGCAGCAATCATCTCTGGTTAAACTTTTGGCGGAGCGGGATATAATCTACTTCGTGGTTGTCACCGCTTTACCACTTTGCCATTCTCTGAGACCTCGTAATCTATGTGATTTCCATAACTATCTGCAGGCAGGACGAATGTACATTAGGCGTTTATTAAATAAACATGGCAGCCAATCGTATCTGGTTACACTTCTGGCCGAGCGGGTAATACTAACGGCTACTAAAATAAGAGCACATGTCCTTTGGTGGCATCTAACGCGGCTTTCACTCGCAAAGTAAAACCGTCATGCTGTGCTGCCATCAGGAAACCGTGCACACTTCGCAAGGAGCCAGGACTGGGACCAGGTAGGACTGTTTCTTAATACTATCATACCCTGCTTGTGCTGTTCTTTTTTTTGGGAGGGGGGAGGAGGTGGCAATGGGCTTGTTTGTGTTTATTTAGACTTTAAAATGTATTCATAATGTCCCGGTCGCGTTGTCATGCTGCGTGCATGCAAAGTCGTGCAAGCTGCATCCAGTTCCTCGCACGCTCTACTGTGAACGTGGAGGTTTC
Source organism: Triturus cristatus (assembly GCF_964204655.1). Classification (NCBI taxonomy): domain Eukaryota; kingdom Metazoa; phylum Chordata; class Amphibia; order Caudata; family Salamandridae; genus Triturus; species Triturus cristatus. The sequence goes on from NC_140595.1 coordinate 114,960,946, forward strand.
TCCTCATAATAGTGCCATAAGAAACAGTGCTCACAGCCGGTTGGAGAGAAAATATTTTTCAATTTTTATTTACGCGTTGCATCTTGCCCCGATCTTGCATCTCTCCTGCCCCATCCCATGTCGTCTTCCTCAGCATTGTTTATTTAACGGGCTGCAGACAGGACGGAAGTCACGGAACATGCATGAGGCAATTATTTAATAAACAAGGTGGCAGGCAATCATCTCTGGTTACCCGTCCTTTCATCATGCCTCGATCGTCGCGTCTCTTCTGCTCCTTCTCCTGTCGTCTTACTCACCATTGTTTATTTATATAACGCAATACTTGTATGTGACCTTTTACTTAGTGCTGTTTTTTAGCAGAAATTAGAGCCAAATCTACTTGCAATTAGATTCAAACTATAATGTCCAGATTTTAAGGTCTGCATCTACTCTCCATTCTCCCTAAACAAAGCAATAAAAAATGACACTTGAATGCCAGTAAGGGTATCACAACTCATTCGATTCTACCTGCCAGCCTGCCCTCTCCACTTTATATTTGCATCTGCTCACTATACTGGTTCTGTTCTCTGCCTTCACCAAACAAAGCCTTAATTATTATACTAGGGTGGCATTAAGAGTACTAGAATCTGCTCATTTCCAGTTCCCGTCGTTATATTTCAGTCTACTTGCTTTGCTGGTCCTGCTAGTTATTGTAGGCCTCTGTTGCTTTTGTGAACTTGTGTGTGATATATAATGTTTTGTGAATAGTAGGCATGCTTCGATTATTCCCCCCTGTGTGTGGCCTTTTGTTGTGTTTGTGCTTTGACTTTACAACAATGTGTTGCAAGTTTCGTTTTCTTCCGAGGCTACATATAGCATCAGTACATTTCATACGCAACTCTGGTGCTGGCTTCCTGTTTAAGAGTAGAACTGAAGTGTGGGCAAATAAAGTACTCTAGTCGGTGACATGTTGTGTGTGTTTCCTCTCCACTGATTGAGAAATGCCTCTTGCTGGTATTTCTGCTTTATGGACTTTGTTGTGGGCTCGTAACGAAACATGCGGGGATTTATTGCTAATGAAGTCTTTGCTTTTGAGTTAAATGTGCGACCCACTAGAGAGGTTTGGAGGCTAATGTCCAGTTTTTATAGTTTCTAATACTTTGCGTTAACCCACATCTCGGCACTTCAGAAATGAAAACGTGTAGCACAGAGAGATGACACATTTTGTTAAGAGGACCACAATTGTGGCACGGAAGCGAAGATTAGAATTGTGGTCTGCTGCTTCCAGAACTGACGACGGAGCCGTCATTTCTCTTTTACTGTTGCCCAAGTGTGTGGCAGCGGTCTTCTGTGTCATGAAGTGACAGAATGATCTACGAAGGGAAACAAATCTTGGTAGGACATACCTCGCTCATGGAACACATTGTAATTTGTGATTAAATAATTTGCCCTTCTTGCGCCCTGTGTTTGCGATCTGACGCTGGCTTTCTCAGCGCCTTTCTTGGAAGAGATGAACAGCGCAGGCAGCGAGGATTGGAGACCACTAGCCTGCCTCAATGGCATTTAGCAAATCGTTCCCACTAATCAGTGGTAAGTGTGTACCTAGCCCTCTCTGAAGACCTGTCATTTAGTCACGCTCATTAGCTTGAGCCAGTGTTGGTAAACCTCTTGAGAGGGTGCACTTTGAGGGAAGCAGCTTACCCCAGCAGGTACTTAACTTTGGCACACATTGCTTTGCAAAGGCAAAACACGACTCGTCTATACAAGTAGTAAAAGCCAACCGAAAAAAAAGCTTCTGATACATGGAATGTCGCCAGATGACTAATAATCTCCTCTCTGTAAGGTTCCAGTTCTGTTCTCCCCACACGTCTCTCTCCCCCCTGCACATTGAAGTAGATTGCTCTGGTTTATGTTGTGCAAAATTAATCGAATATGTCCCACTTTGGTGTGGTGGTTTTGTGAGCAGTCACTGGACTGCTAAACCAGTTGATCCACAGTGACCACCAAACAGGCTTCACTTAGAATTGGAAACAGTGTGTGCCTCATGCCCTTCTCAAGCCTGCATATTTGCAAGCCTTCTAACACCATGCTGTTTTATGTTGTCACCATGGCCCCCCTTTCTCTTCAGACTATCTTGTCTTATATCTGTCTCTCCTCTCCTCAAACACTACCTCATTAATCCAGATCTGCATCTACCGCTCTCCCCCTCCCTCACGTTTATTTAATTCATGTCCCTCCTTTTTCCTCTAACCTTGCCCTCTGCCACTACATCTCGCGGTACACTGCGCCCATGTGCTGTGGAGTGAGTCTAATAACCCTAGTAACTGGGACAGTCGGGGGGTTGGCCTTTACAAATAAGCATTTGCAATGCAATAGGTCTCGCATTACTGAATGTTTGAGCTATTGGTGTTGCATTATTATTTGCAATGCCAATAGCTCAAACTTTAATAATGCGAGACCTATTGCATTGCAAATGCTTGTTAGCGGGAGCCTCCAGATTGGGTTTTTGACCTTATCACATTTTATCTTTCAGCCGTGGGAGTTTAAAACATACTGGCTTGGCGTGTAATTGGACATTTGAAACATTAATATTTACAGGGCGAGAACTGGAGAAATTTTCTCTGGGAACCCACAAAATGGGTGTCGTGTGGCCATAGGCTCTGAAAGTAGGGGTGCGGGTGGTGCTGCAATACCCCGAGAAATAACCATGTGCTGGAGTATATTTTTCTTGTCACATTTGCTGTGCGTTCAGACACAAGTCAAACGTCAGGCTATGTCTTCTGACAAACAGCTGCTTATTCGTTTAAAATAGAGATTGGTGTTTACTTTTAATTCTATTACTAGAAAGAGAGGATTTTGTGTATAAGTGTTAATCTCAACATGGCCCCCCAGCATGTTGATACTTCAACAAAAGAAGGGCTAATGGCACTTTAAAACCGTCCTTTGGTCTGAGCAAAGCTGAAAGTAAGAAGAAGCAGACACCATGCAAGCGCTGCTGAATTTTCCTGGTGTCCGATCAAGACAAATTCTGCATATTTCCTGGGTCAGCCAGATCCTAGATCTAGTCCAGAAATAGCTGCCAGAATCAGGATCCCCCCTACTTTCTGTAGCGTCTTCCCCTGCCCGGGAGCATGCCTATGAACATGCCACACAACGTATATGTATCAGACATCTTTATTTCTCAACATACGATCACACTCTGCACGCAATGCATCATAACTTTCATAACCACACCTTAACACCTCCTAGCAGACTATGTAATTCCTGTTTAGAGTAAACTCAGAACCGCATTTGTTAAGTAAAAAGTACAGACAACATTATCAACATATTTCCTCAGTGGGTTGCCATGGCTCTCACACTGGTATGCCAGATCGGGTGGTATGAGGTAGTCGAGAAACACCTTGATCAGGCACCAATGACATAGGCTCAGATGTTTGATCTGGGCATTCAGGTGGGATTGCGTCACTCGTGATCTCCAGAGCTGCCGAACATTGAGGTAGGTGTTTAAAGTGTGACTAGTCCCCTGTGATGTACTTTCTGGGATGATGCGCTGTCACCATGTGTCCTTTGCATGTTACAACCCTCAAAGGGTCGACAGCAAACAGTGTCCTTTTTCTGCTTCTATTTCTGTTTGACCAGTACCCAGTCCCCTTTATCAAAGACTGTTTCCTGAGGGCGTCGGCGCTGATCAGCATATGTTTTCATTTAGCACTTTCGAGAAGTGTCTGTGACATGATTGGCATTCATCAGTCAGTCTGATGTGCGTTGTGGTAGTTTGGTTCTGATGGCTCTCCCAAATAGCAAGGTGGCAGAACTCTCACCAGCTGTGGAGTGAGGAGTTGATCGATAGGCCTGAAGGGCTGGACAGATTGCTTGGTTTAGATCAGTTCTCTCCTTCGATGCTCGCTGAATTACCCTCTTGAGTTGCCCATAAATCGTTCAACAGCACCATTGGCCTGGGGGCAGAGAAGTGTACTCTAGATGCTTGACATTGAGTTGTTCAAGAAACTCCTTGAATTTGTTTCTATTGAAAGGCAGGTCATTATCAGATTTGAGAATAGCAGGGATGCCCCCACGCTGCAAAGGATGTCATCAAGCCCCTCAATGACTTTATAATGGGTTGTTGTAGGAGGCTGGCTTAGTATATGGTGCACACATATTTAAGTGATTATCAAAAAACATATAATACCTCTGACACCATAGATTAATTTTTACTTATAAAGATCCATTTATCTTCGAACACTGCCATGAACATCACTGCCATTTCTGGGGCGAAGGGACAACCCATTGCAGTGCCTTTGGTTTGTACGAATTTGGTGTCATTAAAACTGAAAAAATTGTACTTGAGGCAAATTTCAGCTAATTGCAATAGGAATGCTGTAGACACATTGTGCGGACGAGCGCGTTTGTCCAGGAAGAACTCCAGTGCTTCCAACCCTGCCTCTTGAGGGATATTAGTATTGAGACTAACGATGTCTAATGTGACTAGGAACTCCTCTTCTTGCTCAAACCGTTGTCCTTCTAGTAGTGTGATTACTTGCATGGTATCTCTTAGGAAGCTTGTGGTCTCGCTTACTAGAGGTTTTAAAAAAAGTGTCAATGTATTTGGCTGGTCTTTCCAGGATAGTAGAGTAAATTGAGGGCTCAATAGAGAGAATAGTCCCAATTACAATTGGAAACCAGTAGGACGTATTCAAGCTGAGAATGATATATGCAAAAGAACCATTGTAAACAGGATTGTTGTTCTTTATATATGTAGTTATGTGTAAAAGTCCTACGTCATACTAATGTATGTGTTGTAGATAGTATATATGTTTTTTGTTGAGACTAATTTTGCTGTAAACTCATTATTGCACATTTTCATAAAATTCAATGAGAGAGGTGGATGTTTTAAATGTGCAATGTGTTGGTAACCTCGTTTTTGGATTAAGAAAAAATTAAGAATAAATCCATAAATAAATGGAGCCAATGGCTATTAAAAAACCATTGAGCTATAAGTAAAAATTAATCTATGGTGTCAGAGGTATTATATGTTTTTTGATAATCATACTGGTTCTAGCCTCTGCACTTCCGGAAATGAATCACTCCCCATTTGTTAAACTCCACCTATTTAAATGAAGCACCTTGCACTAATCCGGACAACCCTTATGGGGACGTTAGTGGTCTTAGACAACCATAGGAAGCTCTCTAAGTGGTAGCTGTGGACAGCAGCCTTCAGGCTTAGTCAAAAATGAGTGTTAAGCAGCTTATTTTACCAGATCTAATCATACAGTGTAGGTTAAACGAAAAAGAACCACACAGTGTAGTTATAAAAATGTCTATTTATTTTTGCACACTCACTAACACATTGGTATATTTCCTACCTACAGATATAAACACAAATACACACAATACTTCAAATGTAAGTAGGCACAAATACACAGTGGTCTCCAGGGCGAAGATGAAGCCATATACTAAAGAAGTAGAATGTGAACTGCGACCAAAGTCGGGACTTGGACCAGGAGACTCAGAAGAGCTGACCCTTCCCAGTGGACCCTGAAGAAACCCTGTAGAAGACAAAAGGTTGGAGTCACCCCACCCGCGAATACCCCAGGAACCAAGATACCTACACCAGAAGCCGGGTACATAGATGTGAGGTGACTTCAGAAACCGCCGTAGACCACAACGGAGGACTCTAGTGAAGATGCACCTGGCGAAGAAGGTGAAAGTGTCCGGTGGATTCCAAGGGTGAATTCCTAACGAGAAGAACCTGCAAGCAGAGGTGACAAAGTCTATGCCCCACGGAGGTGACCAGGAAGCACGGAAAAGCAATGATCACCGCTGACGGAAGATGCAGGGTTGTTGACGTTGACCTCGTCACTGCAGCTGTGAGGACCAGGCAACGCTGTGGAAGACCAGGAGCCGTTTAAGAGCTGTCCCACATCGGAAGTCGAGAACAGGAGGTCAGTGTCCGACAGGAGCACCAACAAGCCTTTGCAGCAGCAACAAACTTGGTAAACAAAAAAGGAGCACCGTTGGGACCAGCAAGGTCCAAGGGACTCACCATATGCAGGAGAGTCAGAGCAGGCCCCGAGCAAGCATGGGAGCCCACTGAAGCCAAAGAAGACCCTCAAGAGGACCCACAGGCCGAAGGCACAGGAGTCACAAGAGCAGCTTGAGCAGCACACCAAAGATGCAGGCCCATGGTGCAGAAGATGCGGTGCGGATGAAGATCTTGGCAGGAAGAGATGTGTGGAAATTTAGCTTGCAAACTGAACATTATCTGCGCCATCTTGCCTCTCCCCAGCGCCACGCACAGCGAGCACGCGGCAGCCATTTTTAGGCACCCCACTCTCTCCCCGCTCATTGCCAATCGCCAGCGCGTTCCCCTGTCGCTGCAAGCATCCCCCGCGCACCGGCCACCCCCCCCGCTCTCTCATACATGGGCCATAAACCCTCTCATTCTGCGCGACCCTGCCATGGAACCACATCCCACGCCTGACCGACATCCCATACATGGTCATGCCTCTCTTTGATAACCCCCTTCCTCTGCGCCCCATTGTCCGACCCGATCCCAGGCCATCACCTAGCCCTGCGGATGCAGTTTATTGCCCCTACTGTAAGGAAAACACCCCACATCAAAGGGATTACAGTAGATCAAAGCCCCTACCCCCTGAGACCCGACCGGTTGCACACACCCCTGGGAATTGGCGGAATACCCTGCTGCGCGATAGCCCTCTCCTACTGCGGGTGAGGTGGGAACTTCTACTGTAGCTATGTGTGGGATCGGATGTGAGCCGGGGCTTCAGGGGATGTTCTCTCATGCATCAAGGGAATCTCAAGAATGTACTATGTGTAATAAAGCAATAAACCTGTGTATAAGAGACCAGGTCTCAGAGATGCAGTTAGAGCACCTCGTGACGATACCTTGCTGTCTGATCTGATGTGTTCTGCTCCGACGGAATAAAACTTTGTTTCCTGCCTTCCAGTCTCCGGCGCCTGCCTCTTTCATTGGTAAATTATCGAGTGGTATGAGAGGCGATTACCGCCGGGCAAATACTTGAAAGGTCACCGATTGAAACTGCCGCTACCATTTAACAATTGGCGTCCCAAACGTGGGGCCCATCAGCGACACGTGGATCCAGTGGGAGAGGTCCCGACGACAGAGTGAACGACTGCAACGATCGGGAGAGCTCCTGCCCAATAGACCCTCGTCTGGCAGCCGATCATCCGAACTTCACTGGTTCCGAGCAGACCTCTCTCGAGTGATCTACGGTCCTGACTCGGAACCATCAGGAGTGCCGCGGCAAATACGGAGAGTAGAGGACGATCGGGCGCTGGAGGCGGAAGACGAGAAACTGTCCACGCGGTCCGGGTAAGGTCGTGATACACGACAAATTGCGAAATAATTGATTGATTGTTTGAAGTTTTGGAAATACTAGTATTGCTCATTGATTGTTCTCTTTGAGATATTCGCTGTCTACAAACGGGGAGGAGTAGAAATACTCTCTCTCTCTCTCCCTTTGCAGATAGTGAAGGGTAGGTAACGCAGACTTTTGTCCCCGTTGTAACCCGTCGTGCCTATCTTTATCTCCCCACTGATTGATTGTCCGAACATTGATTGTTTTGAAGAATAGTGCTCTTTGAGATATTCTCTGTTTGCAAATAACGTAGAATAGAAATATTCTGTCTAGTCTTTGCAAATAGTGAAGGGTAGGTAACGCAGACTTTTGTCCCCGTTGAAACCCGTCGTGCCTATCTTTATCTCCCCATTGATTGATTGATTGATTGTCCGAACACTAGTTGTTCGATATTGGTTCTTTGGAGGTATTCTCTGCTTACAAATAACGAGGAATAGAGATATTCTGTCTAGTCTTTGCAAGCAGTGAAAAGATAGGTAGTGCTGACTTTTGTCCCCGTTGAAACCCGTCATGCCTATCTTCTCCCCACTGATTGGTAGTTGGTTCTGCCCGGACCGCTTATTAGAGGTGAACCATCCGGCTCCACTGGAAGGCACCCCTAATAAGGACATGTTCACTAAATATGGACTAGTCGCCGTAGCTTATAGCAAGCTGTGGCATAAATATACCAAGAAGGACCCCGAGAGTCAGTGGCCACTGATGGGATCCTTCGACGACCATAAGATAGAAGTGCTAGAAATAGCTCTGCGTAGCAATAAGACGACGCCTACTATGCTTGACAGTATCGGCATGTGGCGCAAAGAAGCAACGCAACGGAAAAAGATGGAAGAAGTAAAAGCAGAAAAGGAATTACGAAAGGCAGCTCACCTTGCCGCTAGAAAGTTAGAGGAAGAAATAAAGGAGAGAAGGGAAACTAAACTAAGACAGGAGCATGAAACATCAGGCCAGTACGCTGTTAGGACCCCTTCTTTGCTCTACCCTGAGTTGTCCTCTAAGCAACGAACGAATGACGAATTACTATTAGGTCCCCCGATCATTTACATGCCCCCTCCATACGCACCCTCCCAATCGGTAGTGCAACACCCACCACCCCCAAACACGAGCGAAAGCAGTACAGGGGCCTCGGTCCTCACGGCCTCCGCGCCGGCTGAGCCTCTTGTACTGAACCCAACGTCGGCTATAACGTTAGATGACCCTGAAATGAGACAGAAAGAGTCCACCAGAATGAATCGACTAACGAAGGACGAACGAGCAGGAATCGACAAAATAGTAAAGACACTAGTGGAGCGAAAAGAAAGTGAGGAGTATATAACAGACGTGTATAACTCGTATGCCGACAGCCGCAGACGACACTTTGTCGTACGGCTCTGTTATCACGCCCTGAATACATATGAGGATAGATACCACGATAAAGGTCCCGAAGGCTTAGCGGCCCTATATAGGAAGGTAGACATCGGAGAAGAAAGAGAGGGCAACGTGACGAACCTCTTCACTCGTACACTCGAGGTCTACCGACACCTTAAAGAACATAGACAGACCACCAAAGCAGAAACCCCCATAGCGACTAAGCCCCAGGAAGGAAGGGCTGATGCCATGATGCCCATCAAAGAAGCTGCCCCCTACTGGGTCCCCCCACGAGGTCAGGGAACACATGACGACATCAACCACCAAGATGCGAAGGGAAGGGTTGTATATAACTGGGTCTACCAGCCGTGGGATCGGCAAGATATTTTGACCTTTAGAAAAACTCTACCCGACTTGAGAAAGAACCCGACTGCCTTCTACACTGAACTGGGTACAGCCTTAGGCTCAACGATAATGACTTTAGCAGATATCGACTTGTTCTTTGGGCTATGCCTGCCGGCGGATGTGTGGAAACAAATCCGGAAAGTTGACCACGCTGAGCCGTTCGGATATACCTGGGTACAACTCGATACCATAGATAAACAGCGAGAACCAGGACAGAAACCCCCGAAAGCCATATTAGAGCTCCCAGACAAGATTGTACAAAAGCTGAAGACTCTAATCCCAGAAAGAAAGGTAGACTGGTCGATAGTGACGGCTTGCCGCCAGAAACCCCAGGAGGATGTGTCTGAATACTTCTCCCGATTCGAGACTGTGTTTTCCGATTACAGTGGCCAAGACATGACCACCGCAACCGGACATCACCTCTTTGTCCAGAATTATGTGAAGGGTCTGTCACAAGAAGTTTCCCAGAAACTACAGACCAGCGAGAGTAGTTGGGCAGCCTCCAAACCCGCAGCAATTCTCCAGATGGCCCAATACTACGAAAACCAGAAAAACGAGAACGATAGGGCGTCAGAGAAGAAGAAAAAGGAACTAAAGGAGAGGGTAATGATAGCACAGTTGCAAGGGGTGACCATAGGAAGGGAACCCCCGAAAGAGAATTACCAACCAACCGCCCCTAGAAAGCTACCCCCTAGAGACCATACACCTACACCCTACAACGGACGGAGAGACTTAGATGGGAACCAATGTGCGTTCTGTAGAGGGTTCGGACAGTGGAAATCCCAGTGCCCGGTCCTTCTGGAACTTAACAAAAATAGGGATCCCAGAAACACAGCATATGACCCCAGAAATAGAGGACAGGGACGAGGGCACACGAACGACGCCATCAACGACGGGCCAGGCAGACCAAACACCTTTGATCGTCCCCGACAAAACCAGTGTCAGCAGTCCGACTACGAAAGCACTCATGACTTCGCATAGGACCGCCAGGGGCAAGGGAGGGATCCAGTCGAACTCCGTGTTGACCAGCAAGGTCCTTACGTCACCGCTAAGGTCCTGGGCACGAAATCTCCATTCCTGGTAGATACTGGGGCGACACGTAGCGCGTTATCTAAACGACTGATTCCTAGGGCACCCTTGTCTGGCTCACACGTAACCTCAATAGGCTTCGATGGAACGCCCTCCACTAACCCCTTATCAGCACCAATCTCCTTTGACTTAGACGATAACGTCACTGACACGACCTTTCTGCTCTCCTCCAACACCCCCGATGCTATTATGGGACTTGACTTACTAAAACATTTTCGAGCTACCATCAGATGCTCCCCAGACGGAGTTCGGGTCATCTTGCACGATAACCCAGATCTGTCCAGACCCTGTCACACACGACGTATGCTCTCTATAACTGATGCTGACCTGTCCCTACTCGACACATTACCTTCACATCTATGGGCTAAAACCGACTCAGATGTAGGGCGCATGGTGATTGACCCAGTACACATAACCGTCCGACCGGACGCAGTGCTCCCAAAGCTTCCACAGTATCGGATATCGCCTGAAGGCGAGAAGGCGTTGGTGGAAATCATCGAGTCCCTAGTTGATGCAGGAGTGGTAGAAGAAGTAGTCAGTAATGTTTGCAACAGCCCTATCCTACCCATTGTTAAGAAGCAAGGCGAGGGAGATGAGAAAGCATACCGCTTTATTGTTGACTTACGAGAAGTTAACAAAATAGTCATACCTCAGTACCCCGTGGTCTCAGACATCACCACCATCCTCACCCTGATTCCGTCCACTGCCACTACCTTTACCGTTATTGATCTCAAGAACGCATTCTTTTCCATCCCCATCCACCCGGACAGCCGTTACCTCTTCGGCTTCACCCTTAAAGCCCGTTCATACAGATTCTGTAGGGCACCCCAAGGCTACACTGAGAGTCCCAGCATTTATAGCCAAGCCCTCAAGAGACAACTAGATGCAGTCCAACTACCCGATGGAGTAGTGTTAATACAGTACGTCGATGACATCCTTTTGGCGGCCGACACCACTCCACTTGCAGTCACAGCCACCATTCACCTTCTCCGCTTCCTCGCGTAGAATGGTCACAAGGTCTCCAGGAAGAAATTACAATTCTGCCAACCCCAAGTAACATATTTAGGCCACCTACTATCCAAAGACGGGAGAAAACTTACCCCTGACCGAATTCAGACCATCCTAGAAACCCCTGTTCCCAAAACTCAGAAGCAAGTACGGTCCCTAGTAGGCCTCACCTCCTTTTGTCGACAATGGTTGCCAAACTTCAGTCTTATCGTAAAACCCCTGCTTTCCCTGCTGGCTAAAGATGTCCCCTTCCCCCTCCCTTGGACACCCGAATGTCAATCCTCCTTCAAAGAATTACGAGACGCCCTCTGCTCAGCCCCAGTCCTAGGAACCCCAGACTACACTAAACCTTTTTCCCTCTACACCCACGAAAGGGAGGGGTGTGCGTTGTCTGTCCTAACCCAGTCCATTGGCCCTAAACAACGCCCTTGTGCCTACTTCTCTGCCACTCTTGACCCCGTAGCCAGAGCTTTGCCCGCCTGCCTTCGAGCAGTGGCCGCCGCCGCTGTCTCTATCCGGCAAAGCGAGGGGATTGTGCTCTCGAACTCCCTCACTGTATTGGTACCCCATGCGGTTGACACCCTCCTGAACCAAACCAAGACTCAACACCTGACTAGCGCACGATTGACCGGTTACGAACTGACTCTGCTTGCACCCCACATCACATTGAAACGATGCACCACTCTGAATCCAGCTACTCTACTACCTCTCCCTGACGCTGACCCCAATGCGTCCCCTATACATGACTGCGTGACCCTCACCGACGAACAGACCAAGAGTAGGGTTGACCTCCGAGATACTGCCTTCCCGAACCCTGACGGAGAACTGTGGGTGGATGGCTCATGTATCAAGCTCCCCGATGGCACCACCTCAGCTGCCTATGCAGTCACCACGGCCCGAACAGTTGTTGAGACAGCCCGCATCACACAGCGATCCGCACAGGCGGCGGAACTAATAGCTCTCACACGAGCATGCATTCTGGCAGCAGGGACAACCGCAAACATTTACACAGACAGTCAGTATGCCTTCGGGGTAGTTCACCACTTTGGGCTCTTATGGAAAGAGAGGGGATTCCTGACCTCTCATGGCACACCCATCCTGCATGGAGATCTAGTCTCTGCCCTGACCGAAGCAGTCCTCCTACCCACACGGCTGGCCGTGATCAAATGCCAGGCACACAAGAAGGTGACAGACATTATAGGACAGGGAAATGCACTAGCTGACATTACTGCCCGAACCACAGCCGAGAATAGGTCCACGACCCGTATGTACGTGACCAGGTCACAAACTGAGAGATGGAAGGATGCTAGGGAAACGATTAGGGATATCCAACTAGCCAGCACACCTCACGAATTAGCTGAATGGGCCCGGGTGGGATTGAAGGACGATGACGGTTGCTGGCGAACTAAAGACTTGAACAAATGGTTGCTACCAGACTCATACTTGATCCCCATGCTGACCATGGCACACTCCCCCGCACACATAGGGTCTGCCCCCATGATCGAACTCGTCTCCAAAGTCTGGCACAACGACAAGATCCCAGACTCAGCCAAACGTCTGGTCCAACAATGCCTAGTATGCCTCCAACACAACCCTGGGAAAGGAACTGCTGTACCCCGGGGAGGGTTTGGGGTCCCCAATCACCCTTTTGAAGTCCTACAAATGGACTATGTCCAGTTAGAAAGGTGCCAGGGTTTGAAGTACGTACTTGTTGTTGTATGTGCCTTCAGCAAGTGGGTGGAAGCCTATCCAACCCACGACAACACCGCTATGACTACTGCAAAAGTACTACTGAAGGAATTCTTCCCCCGATACGGCCTTTGTCGAATTTTGTGGAGCGACAACGGCCCCCACTTCGTAGCCGAAGTTATCCAACTCATCTTAAAAGGGTTGGGTGTAAAACAGAAATTCCATGCGGTCTTCCATCCCCAATCTGCAGGCCTGGTTGAGCGACACAATGCCACTTTGAAGCTTAAGATAGCAAAAATAGTCGCCACCACAGGACTAAGATGGCCAGACGCTCTCCCACTAGCATTGCTATCAATGCGTTCCACCCCCACCAAACACCACTTAACCCCCTACGAGGTCGTCTTCGGGCGGCCCATGAACCTTTGGACTGCACCAAAACCAACATCCATCCACGACGTCCCGGACGTCCTCATGTCTGATTATCTGTACAATCTAACTAAAACGTTGTCTGTTATCCATCAGCAGGTGCTGCACGCCATTCCCGATGTTTCCAGGGGCCCCGGACACGACATCCAACCCGGTGACTTCGTCTTAGTGCGTAACTTCCAGCGCACCAAGAGTCTGGAGCCCCGGTGGACGGGCCCCCTGCAAGTCCTGATCACCACCCGAACAGCTCTTCGAGTGGAGGGGACGCACAATTGGCTGCATGCACACCACTGCAAGAAGGTATCACCGACCCTGACGACTACGGACAACATCACCGCCCAAGAAGAACTTCTGGACAAAGACCGACCATCCCTGAGCCGCTGCCCGGATACAGAGACACTTGAATTGACTGAATATCCCGATCCCACTGTGCCATCCAAAGAAGGGTATAACTTGCGACGAAAGGAGAGAACTTCGGCTAAGCAGACCACAAACTAAGTTAAAATCTCAGAGCGGTTGCCTAGTCCCCTCAAAGGCCATCAGGAGAGAAACTAAACAAAGTCTGTGGTTCTGCCCGCTACCGAGTTCCTTGAAGGTGATGGAAGCGCCCGACACGAAGATGATGGAAGCAACCGGACGTCCGAAGACCTACTACAAAAACCCAAAGACTGACAGAATACACAGCTCGAAGATTATTATACTTTTCGTCACCCTTCTCTTTTGCCTTCTCCTCATGGTCACCTTCTGGATCATGGAGGAGAGCGCCCCTGCTCATAGGACATTGCTGACCACCGTCCAACCTACCACCATGAAAGAACACCATCTGATCTCACTTTCACCCCAACTCCGAGAAAGACGTAAGGAGTTCTGGAATAACTCTTTTGTGCAGTTGCTCCACCAACACAATCTTGCCGCCAACGCCACTAACTGCTGGATCTGTGGATTGCTACCACATGCCACTGGGCACTCAATCCCTTTCATCCCTTCACCTTTTTCTGTCCATGGTTCCTGCCTCGCCTGGCTGATCCTCCTGCAGGAGAGCTACAAGGACAATGCCACTTCCGGCAAAACTGTGTCACACTTCTACCATGGGTTCTGGCTGAACAAAACTGGAAAAACCTCTGCCCTCTGAAGTCAAACACTTCCTTCCACCTGGACATCCCTGCCAAAGAACGAGTTGAAATGCAAGTGTTCAACAACCCAGCCAGACCTACCTTCTCTTACCTCCGGAAACGAACGGCCGCCACCCTGACAGTGGCCCTAACCGTCGTCAACATCACTGGATTTGTGTGCCTCGAAGGCCTAGGGGCGCAGCTGGTGGACCACAGCTCCTGCCTCATCACCCGAACATTGGACTCAGTCGATCCACCCTCCTTTGTTGCCTCCCCGAATATGTACTTCATCTGTGGTACTAAGGCCTACACCTGGCTCCCGAAAGGTTGGGGAGGCACCTGCTACATCGCTTTTGTCCTTCCCCCGACATTTGTGGCTCCAGCAAACCATCACAGACAGAAACGTGCCAAAGACATTGTACAAGCCGACTCCACTGGAGCACAGTTCCTGGATGCAGTAAAGGGACTTGTTCCACTCTGGGGTCCAATGGTAAACAGCCGTGCCATCCGCCACTTAACCCAGGCAGTCGAAACAGCAATGAACATTACAGCTGGCGCCCTCGCCAACAACACCGCTGAGCTTCAGGCCGTCCGCCTGGTGGCTCTTCAGAACCGCCTTGTTCTAGATGTGGTTCTGGCTGATCGTGGAGGAGCATGCCGCATCATTGGGTCCAGCTGTTGTACCTACGTACCGGATAACTCACCCTCAGTCTACAAAGCAATTGAACACCTCCACAGACTTTCCGCAGAGGTCCATCAGGAGCAAGAAGGGTGGTCACTTGGGAGCTGGTTTTGGGACACTATTAAAAGTTGGGGATGGAGGCTGTTTTCATTTATCCTAATACCGGTTGTGATACTATGTGGATGTTGCTTGGGGATTCAGTGTCTGCCACCTTTATGTTCGCTTTTTATGAACTGCATCTGCCCTAAGACTTTGAACTTTGAAACAGAGCGGATGAAAGCCCTTTATGAGGTGGAAGTCCGTAGTATTATGGGGATAAATCCGAACTAGACAAGCTGGCGAGATATGTTGAAAGGGAGGACTGTGGAAATTTAGCTTGCAAACTGAACATTATCTGCGCCATCTTGCCTCTCCCCAGCGCCACGCACAGCGAGCACGCGGCAGCCATTTTTAGGCACCCCACTCTCTCCCCGCTCATTGCCAATCGCCAGCGCGTTCCCCTGTCGCTGCAAGCATCCCCCGCGCACCGGCCACCCCCCCCCCCCCGCTCTCTCATACATGGGCCATAAACCCTCTCATTCTGCGCGACCCTGCCATGGAACCACATCCCACGCCTGACCGACATCCCATACATGGTCATGCCTCTCTTTGATAACCCCCTTCCTCTGCGCCCCATTGTCCGACCCGATCCCAGGCCATCACCTAGCCCTGCGGATGCAGTTTATTGCCCCTACTGTAAGGAAAACACCCCACATCAAAGGGATTACAGTAGATCAAAGCCCCTACCCCCTGAGACCCGACCGGTTGCACACACCCCCGGGAATTGGCGGAATACCCTGCTGCGCGATAGCCCTCTCCTACTGCGGGTGAGATGGGAACTTCTACTGTAGCTATGTGTGGGATCGGATCTGAGCCGGGGCTTCAGGGGATGTTCTCTCATGCATCAAGGGAATCTCAAGAATGTACTATGTGTAATAAAGCAATAAACCTGTGTATAAGAGACCAGGTCTCAGAGATGCAGTTAGAGCACCTCGTGACGATACCTTGCTGTCTGATCTGATGTGTT
Source organism: Triturus cristatus (assembly GCF_964204655.1). NCBI lineage: Eukaryota > Metazoa > Chordata > Amphibia > Caudata > Salamandridae > Triturus > Triturus cristatus. The sequence continues at coordinate 114,977,146 of NC_140595.1, forward strand.
CTGCTCCGACGGAATAAAACTTTGTTTCCTGCCTTCCAGTCTCCGGCGCCTGCCTCTTTCATTGGTAAATTATCGAGTGGTATGAGAGGCGATTACCGCCGGGCAAATACTTGAAAGGTCATCGATTGAAACTGCCGCTACCATTTAACAGATGCTGGAGCTTCTTGTAGCCCGAAGATCTCTAGCATGTAGAGTCAACAAGCCTTGGCAACAGCAAGTCGACGCAGTGCACATGGGTTCTGTTCCAGCGGTTCCAGCGAGGGACACTGACCTTAAACTTTCTGAGAGGACAAAGCAGGCCTCGAGGGAGTTGCAAACCACCACCTGTGTTGCTGAGCCTTTCGAAGTCCGTGGGACGTCAGGAGCAGCAGACCAGTCAGCTTTGTTGCGGTGCCTACAGATGCAGAGGAGTGACTCCTTCACTCCAACGGAGATTACTTGAGGTGTCCTTGATGCCCACACACCAGGAGAGGAACCTGGAAAAAGCACAGACGTCGAAGACAACTTGCAGAACAGCTGCTTCCTTGGTGAAGTCTCAGTTCCAGGTGAGGTCCAGCAAAGTTCAAGGTGCCCAGACAGTCAAAGTTGAAGTGGTTTCGGGTTTGAATCTCATCCCATGACGAAACTGAAGAGCCACCCACAAGTAAGCCCTGAAGTACCCTAAAGAAAGGGTTGGAACGATTCAAGGTTCCCTCCCAGAGGAGGGGATGAATAGAAAGGAGAATACTCCCATGTCCTTTGTTCAGTTTTGCGCTGGGCAGGAGGCAAGAGCTCCCTGAATTGGTTAAAACTGGCTCAAATGTGCCCTTCAAAGCAGTGTGGTGGCGCTGGCAAGCCACCCCAGCCCAATATGCTACGTCCTGTCTAGGAGGTGGTCACACCTCCATGTGACAGGAAACCTATTGTTATACCTTCCCCTGCTCGAGCTCAGCAGCAGGAGGGCAGAATCGTGTCTGGGTTTGGCAGCAGCACAAGCTTGCTGGCAGACCATGGAAGGCTGCTACCAGGAGCACTGGGGGCTTCCCAGAGGACCTCCCCAAAGCATGGAATCATACCTCCAACACTGGTAACGGTGTTGGAGCATAATTCCAAAATGTTTGATAAAAACATATCCAGGTATGGTACAGCCAGTATATAGTTAGCCATCGCGTAATGACGCATGGCCACTATATATATATATATATATATATATATATATATATATATATATCAAGCATTGGCATAGCCAATAGGTCTCGCTTTTGGGACCTTATAAGTATTTAGTTATGCAGCACAATATGTTTGGTGCCACAACATCAACTGTTGCATGGCTAAACACTTATAAGGTACAAGGTTTAGCCATGCAACAGCCAATGTTGTTGCACCAAGGATATTGTGCTGTAAAACTAGGTGAATAGGTGAAAGTCGTGTGGACAGCCCGTGGATAACTTATGGAAGTTTTAAATAAAAAATGTGAGAAATGCTCAGGTAATTCGCACACTAAATCACGCTTAATTCAGCTTTAACACAACCAACTTTTGGCAGGCAGCGGAGCCCGTTGAAAGAGAGCAGTGATTTATGAACAGGCCAGCTCGGTACGTGGACTCCGGCGGTATATGTGTCTGGAATTACTTAACGTCAACACTCGCAAGATCTGAGACCAACATCTGCACAGAGCCGTCCGATAAGAAGTAATTGCTGGTGTAGGTTACAGGACTACAGAAGGCTGCGTGTTCCACCTATGTGGACATGCAGCTGATAAAATCACCCGCACTCATATTGAAAGACGGAAGGCATGAAAGGGTGGAAACAGGATCGGGAACAATGCCAGCCAAAAGCGTGCGGTCGCACTTTTAAAAGCCCTGTTTACTAAATGTCTCGCCGAGCAGCGCATGCGCTGGCTCAGGGGAGACCTAAAAATGTCTGACCGCACTTACAAAGACTGGTGAATTGACTCCGGGGTTTGTAGGGGGTGTCCTGCTCATGCAGGGCACCCTCACACTTATAACCTAGCACTCTGCTTTCAGGATTGAAACACCTGCTTTAGGGTGACTTATAGGTTGCAAGTGCAGTGACTGTCGTAAGTGGTGCTATTGATGGAGCGGGTAAAATGTTTTCTTTTTATATACCCAATCCATTTATATATGTTTGTATTAAAACGACTAATGATTAATCATAACAATTAATGAAGTATGGATTTCAATACTAATCAACCTTATTAATCAAAAGAATACACGTGGGATTGCTCTGCATGGCTAAAATAATATGTGAACTAAGTTTGTATGCATATTAAAATGATAAACGTTGCTTATGTGATGTTATTGCTTAAATAAACGAGTACTAATGGCTTTGAACGTGGCATATGGCTAGATAAATGCACACACATATGGGTATTAGCAAGGGAAATGTATTAATGACGTTTTTGTGTTTCTTTGCTTAAGTTGACCATTTGGGCCTGCTATAAAATGGCCGACGACTGAACCAGACCTTACGAAGTAAAATCAATGAAGGGAATGGAGAAACGCGCCTGCGCAAACCTCAGTATCTGCGACCTGCTGGTGAACTGTCATTGCGGTGCCCATCAAGGCTGTACCAGGCGAAGAGCCAACCCTTCAATACAAATTGTTGCAACCTAAACCATGAATTGCCACCGTTCCCATACATTCGATTTGGAACTTTTTGCCTGTGGGAACGACATTGAATGTTACCTGATGAACTAAGATGTACTTTGTCCGTCCAATGAAATGCTCTGAAAAAGACGATTGTAACTTTTTAAATGTAAATTTTAGTATAAATATTAGTAGACTAGAGAGGGTCGTAGCTGAACGTACACCACCTTATCCAGTATCCTAATGTTATGCTGACGGAGAGGACGGTGACGCTGCATGATAGAACAGAACTTTAACGATTTGACTGAGGACCAGATTCTGACTTAGAAAACGACAAATAGCCAGAATATGTAAATATGACAAAAGATGAAATTTACTAATTAGGTCTAACCTGCATTTGATTTAGATAAAGAAAAGATTAATTGAATTCATGTGTGGTGTTGTTCTTTCATTGAAATGTATTATTGATTGATTTAGGGAATTAAGGAGTCATTAAACTAAATCCAACTAAATGATTCATCACCAAAGTTGGTGCTCTCCTTGATGGGAGGAGGAGGAGAAAGAGTTTCCCGTTAGGTGATGCTAGCGAAATCCTATCAAGGGTAGGATCAGTGTAGTTCGGAATCTAAATGTCCTATTCCCCCCTTTTCTGAATAAAGTGGTACGGATAGACTGATTAGAATGAATGTTGGTGTTATGGGCCCCACCAGCGTGTGATGTGTATGTGTGTGTGTGACTGCGAAATCACTCTGTCCGTGGTAGTAAGGGGAAATTGAGGAACCCGAACTGCACCAGTTTTTCTGGTAGCTAGAGATGGTTTTTATTGTTTTGGTTTAATGATTTTGGCATGTATATAGCTTATCGATTATTGATTGGTATTGATATTTGTACTAACACTATATGTTAAAGTCGTATTGAGTTTTATGTTGTCTGTACGGCTTCTGGGATGTAGGAAGTCGGGAATTGGTAACAGTTCCGTAGCAGAGGTAAGTGCTGCTCTCGGGAAAGACGGGATTGTGGTTGCCCGTAAGTACACGGGAAAACCGGGTGACAATTGAAGTTGCACGGCGCATTGTCTGGGTTCGATTCGGTAGCATCGCCGAGTGTTACCATTAGTGATATTTTCTGTGTGAGAAAAGAGTGAATGATAGCAAAGTGTTACCTGTGAAATTTTGGTCTTGGGTACCAGGAAACCAATTGGCATACCGATAACGCTTATCACTGAAAAGGTAGCAGGTGTTCTCTGAGCTTGAGAGAAGGACAAAGTAGAGGTAAGCACTGCTTTGTTAACGTGTGACATAATTCTGTAGTAGGACAGACTGTTCGCTGTTCTCGGAAAAGACGGGATTCTGCGTGAATGAACTACATTTTCCAGTGTGACAGTGCGTGAATGAAATAGCATTCGGGTTAATTGCGAAACTCTGGGTTTATTTCTCAGGAGCTTTGCATTTCCAACCATGTGTTTTAAATCTGGAGAAGCAGTTAATTGATGCTTGGTAGAAGGGTGAAGTAGAGGGATGTGCTACTTTATCAACGGAAGTAACGATTCTGTGGTAGGGCAGAGGTAAGCGCTGCTCTCGGGGAAAAGAGGATTCTCGTGGGAAAGGTCTATTGCTATTCTGTGGTTAGCGAAGCAGACAATGGAGATGTTTATATGTTGTAACTAACAGTATTGTAAAATTGAAACAAAGTCTACCGAGTAGTTTTGTAAAGGAGGGGTAGACTGAAGACAGGAGTCAGGAGCAGGAGCTGCCGCAGCGACTGCTGACATCAGAAAGACCGCACTGGGATTGGACAGCTAGACAGAAGTGTAAAACACTCTGGATTGGTACGTTAGTGTGAAGCCACGCTAGGATTGGAGAAGTACAGGGTGACATAGACGCTCCAGGATTGGTGCGTTAGTGTGAGTCGCGCAGGGATTGGAGATTGTGACAGTGACGTAGACGCGCCAGGATTGGTGCGTGAGTAAGAGTCGCGTTGCTATTGGACGAAAAGATTGTACAGTTGAAGAAAAGACTAAAGGGTTCACGAGAGAAAGGAAGATGTATTATCATTCACCCGAGAAAAAGAAAAAATCCTTGTTTAGTAAAATAAAAGGATGGTTTGTGAAAGACAAAGAGATTGTGACTAGGGAAGGACAGTTACTTCTTCCGACAAAAACACCAGCATCCATCATGGTTGCGAAATATGGATACCATACCTGCATTTGGTTAGACAATTGGGCAAAGTATACAAAGGAAGACGGAGTTTTAGCGTTTCCCGAAATTGGTTCATTTAATTTGGCAATTTAAAGAAACTTACAAGAGAGAATGATGGCCTTAGATCCGTGGCCTAGACCTACACAGTTCGAGGCATTGACTGAGTGGGAAGACGAAATGCATGAGCGAGAAAAACAGAGAAATGGCAGTAGATATAGATATATGTTCGGACGGCCAAATGATCGTGAAACTCATTGTGATCGAATGAGAAGGTGGCGAGACGCAAGTATGACTGAAGGATTGTTTCCCGTAAGAACTACAGGGGAAAGTGAAGGAAGGAAATGTATAGAGAAGAGGCATAATGTAGAACCTAGAAGGTATGGAGCAAATGAGATAGAGGATGATGTCCTAGATGATATGTTTTACAAAAGCCCACCTCCGTACAGACAGGAATCAGAGTCGCTGACCTCAGGTACTCCAGTGAGGGAGACCCTGCGAATCATCAAGACAGAGGTTACGACTCCGGAGGTAAAGAGAAGGAATTCTCTTAAGGAAAGAGAGATGGAAAATAAGGTTGAGAGTGAAAATTCGAGGGAATTAGCAAAAACCACGCTAGAACTGACAGAGAAAATAAGAGAATTGACTAAAAATCTAGAAGCAGTTACAGTCCCTGTAACAATAGGTCCAGTTATGCCCATTTTTGAGAAGCAGAAAGAAAGTGAGCATGGTCTAACAGTTCCGTATGTGAGCAATAGACAGGCGGAACAACCCCTAATGAGAGCAAAGGAGAATCCTTGGAGACACACCATGAGTGAAGGTGAACTATATTTGTCAAATAACCCATTTTATAATCCTGATACTGTAGAAAGAAGCAGAATGGTACGGGGACCAATATTAGACCCACAGAGAATGACAGAACCAGGGAATGTAGAAAAATCAGTAGGTATAACTACAGACGAATTGAGCGAATGGCTGAAGGGCTTGCAAGGTAAAGAGAAAGAATCCCAGACCATTGATGTGGCAAAATTACGCATGGTGTTAGAAGAATTAATAGTAGAGACAATTCCCACAGAAAAGATGAAAAATTACCAGGATGAGGAGCTGTTATTCATATGTAAGAGTGTCACTTGGAGAGCAAAGAATTTACATGACAGGCTAGCAGAAATAGCAAGTGAAATGGGAATTGACATGGACAAGGTAAAAGCTTTACAGAAGCCTTACCGAGTGGATTTCACGGAAAAGGATATTGAAAATCTGAACACTGCAGGACGAATAGGGCAGATTAAGGACATAATCACATTGTTGAGGAAATGGGGAGATGTGGACAAATGGAAAAGCAGGGGGTATAGAAAGCGGGATGATACCTCAGACAGAACTTTCTCAGCATATCCTGTGAGAGAAAAGGAAAAGGTAGTGACAGAATTTCCCATGCGAGAGATTCCAGGAGGGCGATATGTGCATGTCCCATGGACAAGAGAGAACATTTTGTCATTTACAAATGACTTCCCTCGATTGCGAGAAAAGCCCGTCGAGTGGTACAGACAGGTAGACAGTTTTGTTAAGTTGTCAAAGGTACTGTGGATTGATCTAGTTTATTTGATATAATAGTGCCAGACGACTTATGGGCAGAATGCAAAATAGTCATAGATTGGCCAGCTAAAGAATACCCGAGAGATCCCAAAACAGGAGCACCAGACCCTGAGGTAATGAAGAAATATGAACAAGTTATGGTATTTTTGAAAAATAAAGTACCTCCCAAAGAAACAGATTGGGTTAAAATAGATCGAACACATCAGGAAGTGAAAGAATCAGTTCATGCTTACTATGAAAGGCTAATACTAGCTTTCAAACAGTTTAGTGGAGATGACAATCTGGGAGAAAAGGATCGAAGTCATTTTATGTACAGATTTGTGTATGGTTTACGTCCCGAAATTGGGGAAATGATCAAGCAGCACACTGTAGATTGGCAAAGCAAGAAAATTGATAAGATTCTAAGACATGCCAAATACTTTAGTGATGAGATTGAGGCAAAGCAGCGAAAACTAAAAGAAAAGGCAATGTGGGCTCAAGTGAAAGTCGCAGAAAGACAGGAAGGTCAGCTGGTCGAACAAGCTAATAACCCAGGAATCAAACCGAGATTTGGCACAGGAAAGGGGAAGGGTAATATAGAAGAAGCTAAAAAGAAATTTCCATGCCACAATTGCGGAAGGTTAGGGCATTGGAAATCTGAGTGTAAATATCCACTGAGTACTGATAATGAAAATCCATCATTGAATCCACAGGTGCAGTGTGAGGTGAGTGGCCCACCGCAGCAACAGCAGAAGGCTGTTAATCCACAGAATCAGGTGCCAAAACCGCCATTACCGCAAAGCAGGAATACCCAGAAATATAGCAAGGAAGTGGGATTCTACAATGAAGAACAGGTAAACAAACCGCAACGCGCGAGCGCTGTTTCACAATATTGGCTGCGAAATGACGAGAGTGAGTCAGAGGAGAATTATTGACGGTGCCGAAGAGAGGAAGAAGAGTGCGTACTTGGCGCAACTCTAGAAATAGATCAGACAGGACCATTTGTGGATGGGAAAGTTAATGATGAAAACATTACATCTACTGTCAGGTCAGCAGATGTGAAGAATCTTCCTCTCTCGGATGAAACAATCCAAGTAGTTGGTGTGTCAAACAGCCAGATTAGGACCTACCTTACCGAACCGGTAAAGGTTAAAATAGGGAAATTCACAGACATGCACCGATTTGTGGTGTGCGATACCAGTCCTGTGAATTTGCTAGGAAGGGATCTTCTGTGCAAAATGAATTGCACTATTTTCTGTACTCCAGATGGAATAGCATTTGAGACACCAGATGAGGATGTACTGTATAAAATGACAATAGCTAATCAAGAAAATGGAATTACAGGAACTTATGCAGTATTTAACCCAGATGAATTGCCCAAAGAATTGAAGCAGTCAGTGAAGGCAGGAGTCTGGGATTTTACTGTAGAAGATGTAGGCCTTATGAGAAATATAGATCCAGTAAAGATTACACTAAAAGAAGGAGTAATTTATCCAAACATTCCACAATATAGATTGACACCTGAAATAATTGAAGGAGTGACACCTTTGATTGAGAAAATGATTCAACAAGGGGTGTTGAGGGAAATAATGAGCAGTCCATGTAACTCACCTATAATGGGACTGAAAAAGCCTAATGGGAAGTTCAGGATTGTGCAGGATTTGAGAAGGATTAACAAAATCGTTGTCATGTTGTCCCATTGTTCCAAATCCATCAGTGATTTTGTATCAGATTCCCCATGATGCAGAATGGTACACAGTAATTGATTTGTGTCATGCTTTCTTTTCCATTCCGTTGCATCATGACAGCCAGCCGATTTTTGCATTTTGGTTTGGAGAGCGTATTTTGGCATGGTGCCAAATCCCACAGGGGTACACAGAGAGCCCCTCAATTTTCAATCAGTTGCTAAAGAAATCTCTGGAAAGTCTAACCATGCCTGAAAATTCAGTTTTGGTTCAGTACATTGATGACCTATTGGTGGCGTCAAAAACACGCGAAGCTTGTGAAACGGACACAATAGCTTTGCTGAATCATTTGGCAGATGGAGGACTAAAAGTATCTCCGACAAAACTACAATTCTGTAAAAAAAGAAGTACAATATTTGGGACATAACATTGAAAAAGGGCTGAGAAAAGTAACCATAGACAGAATCAGAATTATTAGAGGATTGAGAGCCCCAATGACTCGAAGAGAAGTGAGAATGTTCCTAGGGATGGTTGGCTACTGTCGTCAGTGGATAAGTAACTTTTCCCTGATTGCCAAACCATTGGTAAAATTGTCGAAAAGTGAGGTTAAAGACCCCCGTGAATTGAATAAAGAAGAATTGGCAGCATTCAGACAATTAAAAAACAGCCTTTGCGAAGCACCAGCTCTGGCGATGCCAGACTATAAGAAAGAATTTGAATTGTACTGCAGTGAGAGGAATGGATGTGCACTCTCAGTGTTAATACAGAAACATGGAAGACAGAGGAGACCAGTTGCATATTTTTCGTCAATGTTAGATCCAGTGGCGGTAGGTTTGACAGGATGTCTGAAAGCAGTAGCTGCTACCTGCCGGAGCCTAGAGCAGAGTGAAAGCATTGTGATGGGATATCCAGTAAGAGTGTTTGTACCTCATAATGTGGCGATCCTTTTAACAAGGAGCCGAACACAGTTCATGTCACATAGTTGGCTGACTAAGTATGAGAAGGTCATTCTAGGTGCAACCAATGTGAGTCTGGAAAGATGTGTGAATGTGAATCCAGCTACACCTTTGCCAGATGCAGAGAGAGTGGAGGTAAGAGATGATGTTGATCATGATTGCTTGGATGTGCTTGACTTTTGCACGAAACCTCGACCAGACATAAAAGATTTACCATTGCCCGAGAGTGATTATGTGTTGTTTGTGGATGGATCGTGCTTGAGAACAGATGAAGGATTGTTGAGTACGGACTATGCTATATGCACAGTTGCTGCAGTCATAGAAGCATCACACTTGAAAGGAGTTAAATACGCTCAAGTAGCAGAACTAGTGGCATTGACAAGGGCATGCAAAATTGGGAAGAATGTGAGAGTGACTGTGATAACTGACAGCCAGTATGGCTTTGGAGTTGTACACGATTTTGGCCAACATTGGCTGCAGAGAGGTTTCCTGACCTCAAGTGGAACTCCTATAAAGAATGCAGAAGTGGTGGGAAAATTGCTTGAAGCAATACAGTCGCCAAAAGAACTGTCAGTGGTAAAATGTGCTGCTCATAGTCAAGGTAGTGATTATATCACTACGGGGAACCGATATGCTAATGACATGGCTCAGTACTGTGCCCGAAACCAGTATTCAATCAATAGGGCAAAAGAAAAGGAAATGTTTTCTTGCTCCATAATGTTTACTAACGTTGTGGGAACATGGGAAGAAGTGAGGCAGTTGCAGGATGAAGCCGGAGATGAAGAAATGAAACAGTGGGTAAAAGCAGGTTGTGCACCCAGGGAGAAAGATCATGTGTGGGTCTATCGGGATGGAAGACCAGTAATGACTGATGTCAACCATGGCACGGATGTATCATGGCCAAGGACATCTAGGGAGAGATGCCATGATAAGGGCCTTTAAGCAGACCTGGTACAATGCAAAATTCAGGTTGATACCATAGAGTCTCTGTCAAAGATGCCTGATATGTCAGCAGTACAATCCTGGAAGGAAAACAGTGGTGAGCCTAGGCACAATAGGCCGAGAGGGAGGACCTTTCACCAGAATGCAAATAGATTTTATTGAAATGCCCCCTTATAACAAGTTGAGGTATGTTCTGGTGGTAGTTTGTCTGTTCTCCAGGTGGGTGGAGGCATACCCAACAAGAAGAAATGATGGACTCACAGTGGCCAAGCTCTTGTTAAGGGAATTCATCCCAAGATTCGGGTTCCCATTGAATCAGACAGAGGAGGACACTTTTACAATGAGATCATGGGATTGATTTGTGAAGCATTGGGTGTACAACAAAAACTACATTGTGCCTATCGACCAGAAGCTTCTGGTGTGGTTGAGCAAATGAATGGTACAATCAAAAACAGACTAGGGAAAATGTGTTTAGCCACAGGAATGAAATGGCCTGATGTCTTGCCTCTAGTCTTGATGACAATCAGATCTACTCCAGACAGAACTACAGGTTTGAGTCCCCACGAAATTATCATGGGACGAGCCATAAGACACGTATTTGTTCCAGTCAACAAATTGATGACAGTAACTGATGACATGATTTTGGATTACTGTAAAGGCCTGGCTGACGCAGTCCATTCTGTGTTTCACCAGGTTGGAGCAGACGCCACCACCCTTGAGAGAAAACCAGCCCATGACCTGAGCCCAGGTGACTGGGTGAGAATAAAAGTCCACAGAAGAAGGAATTGCTTGGTTCCAAGGTGGGGAAGGCCAAGGCAAGTTATCTTGACCACAACAACTGCTGTGAAGTGTGCTGGACTGAAAAATTGGATACATGCAAGTCACACTTTGAGAGTTCCAAATCCAGCAGAAAGCATTGGAAAAGAATATTTCGATGATTCGGAATCAAGTACTGATTCAGACAATGAGAATACAAAGACCAAAGAAAATCCTGAAAGGGGGGAAAAGAAGCCAAGACTAGTTCCAACTCCAAGAGAAGAAATTCTGAGGAAGAGATTGCAGATTTCAGATAGTTCAGATTCTGGAGACGAGCAAAACGCCAGTGGCGAGCACCGAAAGAAGAAGAGAAAAGAAAGAAATGTCTCGTCAGAAGTAACATTTACACCAGATGAAAGAGTAGAAGTTCCACCTGAGAAAATTCTTGAAGGAGAAGAAGGGACAGAAATAGAGAGAGAGGGACAGATTTCTGCGGAAGACCCCCGAGGAGGTGTAGGGACATCCAACACTGAGTTAGGTGAAGGGACAATCAGCAAACAGAAAGATTGCGTGTCGGAGACCCGAGGAGGGACAGAAGTAGGGCCAACACAAGGGGTGGAGAAAGTAGCTGGTGGAAAAGAAAAGTCAAATGAGACAGAATATGAAGACAGTGAACCAGAAGGTCGAGTTCTGAGGAAGAGAACTTGGATCGAAGAAAGAAACAGTAGAGAAGGCAAAACAAGAAGAAATGCTAAAGGAGACCTTTGGCCAAACAAAATAAAGAGACTGAGATATCGATTGACACGAGTTAAACCCTCAAAAGCTGAACAAGTGAACGAAGTAACAAGTCAGCACAAAGAAAAGGAGGGAGAGACAGAAGTGTCTGAAGGAAACAAACGATCGAGAAAACCAAACCAGAAGTATAAGTCACCTGAATGGACGTATGTGGCACTGCCTGAACAAGGAGAAGAGGTAGATAGTCAAGGAAATCCAGAGGAGACTTTACTGAAAGTGGTGGAAGAAGAAGAAACAGCGGAAATCCTGAGAGTTAACCTATCCGATATCGGAGAAGAAGCGGAAGATCAGGAAATTCTGTATGTGGATGATGAGAAGGAAGTAAAAAACGATGAGATGCCAAACTGATTGATTTCAAGAAAGTCCTTGTAGAAAATATAAAGGATTGAATAAGAAATTGAAGGATTTGGATAACCTGATAAGGGCCTAGCTCTTGCAGGGAAAATACCAGAAGCGGAATAGAAGAGGCTAAGTCAAAAGACACGGTCAATTTAACAAGATGGCTAACGTAGATGATAATAAGAGTAGATGTACCTTTATGAGAAGATGGTGCAAATTGTGTTGTTGTTGTACAGGACTATTAATGCTTCTTTGGAGCGTACTCGCTCTTTTGATCTCTTTCAAAGTAACTTTAGATACACTAGAAGGGCATACAGAGAATATGACTAATGTAGTGAAGAATTCACAGAAGGTAGTTCCATTTAAAACAAGTACTGAACATATACACAAGGATAGGTCTATAACTGATTTTTCTAGCAATGTATTTTCAAAATTATTGTATGAATATGTAAAAACAATGGACGTAAGGGATTGCTATGTATGTATGCAGTTACCTGCCTCTATTTCAGTAGGAGTGACTTATCATCACCTTCCAGCAACTTATGGAATAACATGTAGCGTTTTAACCAGTATATTTTATCAAGTAGGGAAATTATAATATAATCTGTCTAATATAGATAACATTCTTGGACAATTGCCCATGAATAATGAATTGAATCCAGCTAAAACCGCTAATGTACTAGGTGAGATTTTTATAGAGACTAAAGAACTAACTTTGGAATATATTTTTAGAAACAATTTAACTTGCAGTTTGAAGACAGAAGAGAAAACATTTCTAGATATGGTCGAAGAAAGGAGATTGAAAATACATAAAAATGCAGAAGGACATAAAGTGGGGGAAAATATTTGGGAAATAGATGGGGAAAAGGAGACAAAGGGTGAAGCTAGACCAACAATAGCTATAGATTCACCACAGAAAGGCAAATTAGGCATTATGAGGGAAAGATCCCAATATGATTATTATTATATAGGGACAAGTGAGTGTCATGATACATATTTTATTGCATCCGGATGGGGATTTAGAGGCGGAGAAGATCCAGTTTTTCCTGGACTATACTATATTTGTGGGAACAAAGCTTATTACAGGTTGCCCGACCATTGGTATGGCACATGTTATGTTGGCTTGGTCTTTCCAAAAATCTTTCACATGGATAGAGTAGAAAGTAGTGGATCACATAACCTACTAATGCGTAGTAGAAGAGAAACTTGGTTAGAAATTGTAGGTGATATTTTCGGAGCTTTGATACCAGCAGTGGGAATATCATTGAATGCAAATAATATTCGGAAATTGTCAACCATAGTGGATCGCTTGTCAACAAGCACCGCTGGCGGATTTCTTTTGGTAAATACTGAAATGGTTGCTATGCGTGCTTTGATTATGCAAAATCGACTTGCCCTTGATATCTTATTGGCAAAAGAGGGTGGAGTCTGTGGAATGCTGAAAGTTCAACATTGTTGCACTTACATTCCTGATGAAAGCAAAGATCTAAAGGTATATATTAAAAATATTACAGAACTGCATGATGAAATAGTACCACTGGAGGTTGAAAGTATCTGGACTAGAATTAGTAATAAGATGGCTGCTATTAAGACTTTCTTGGGTAAATTAGGTAGTACTATATTAGGGAAAATATTATTTCCATTAACGTGTGTGATTTTCCTATTATTAATACTTAGATTAGGATGTATGTGTTGCAGACATAGAAGAAATAAAAAGAAAAATAAACGAGAAATTATCAAAAGGAGGGAAAAGAAACCAGAAAGAGAGTTTGACGAGATAGAATTGGAAGAATGGAAGGAAAGTATGTATGACAAAACAAAAAGAGAAGATGAAGGAGAAACAGAATTTTAATTGAGCAAGAAAACATTTCGAATTTCCATAAAAAGGGAAAAATAAATTGATTTTTGTGGGGTTTTTTTTTATGGTGATAAAATCACCAAAGGGGGGATTGATGGAGCGGGTAAAATGTTTTCTTTTTATATACCCAATCCATTTATATAGGTTTGTATTAAAACGACTAATGATTAATCATAACAATTAATGAAGTATGGATTTCAATACTAATCAACCTTATTAATCAAAAGAATACACGTGGGATTGCTCTGCATGGCTAAAATAATATGTGAACTAAGTTTGTATGCATATTAAAATGATAAACGTTGCTTATGTGATGTTATTGCTTAAATAAACGAGTACTAATGGCTTTGAACGTGGCATATGGCTAGATAAATGCACACACATATGGGTATTAGCAAGGGAAATAACACTGTTTAACCATTTCTATGTATTAATGACGTTTTTGTGTTTTTTTGCTTAAGTTGACCATTTGGGCCTGCTATAAAATGGCCGACGACTGAACCAGACCTTACGAAGTAAAGTCAATGAAGGGAATGGAGAAACGCGCCTGCGCAAACCTCAGTAGCTGCGACCTGCTGGTGAACTGTCATCGCGGTGCCCATCAAGGCTGTACCAGGCGAAGAGCCAACCCTTCAATACAAATTGTTGCAACCTAAACCATGAATTGCCACTGTTCCCATACATTCGATTTGGAACTTTTTGCCTGTGGGAACGACATCGAATGTTACCTGATGAACTAAGATGTACTTTGTCCGTCCAATGAAATGCTCTGAAAAAGACGATTGTAACTTTTTAAATGTAAATTTTAGTATAAATATTAGTAGACTAGAGAGGGTCGTAGCTGAACGCACACCACCATATCCAGTATCCTGATGTTATGCTGACGGAGAGGACGGTGACGCTGCATGATAGAACAGAACTTTGACGATTTGACTGAGGACCAGATTCTGACTTGGAAAACGACAAATAGCCAGAATAGGTAAATATGACAAAAGATGAAATTTACTAATTAGGTCTAACCTGCATTTGATTTAGATAAAGAAAAGATTAATTGAATTCATGTGTGGTGTTGTTCTTTCATTGAAATGTATTATTGATTGATTTAGGGAATTAAGGAGTCATTAAACTAAATCCAACTAAATGATTCATCACCAAAGTTAGTGCTCTCCTTGATGGGAGGAGGAGGAGGAGAAAGAGTTTCCCGTTAGGTGATGCTAGCGAAATCCTATCAAGGGGAGGATCAGTGTAGTTCGGAATCTAAATGTACTATTCCCCCCTTTTCTGAATAAAGTGGTACGGATAGACTGATTAGAATGAATGTTGGTGTTATGGGCCCCACCAGCGTGTGATGTGTATGTGTGTGTGTGACTGCGAAATCACTCTGTCCGTGGTAGTAAGGGGAAATTGAGGAACCCGAACTGCACCACTTGCATCGACTTACACAAGCTGCCAAGACGGGCCTGTAGTCACAGTTTTAGTGGTCTCTCAGTGGCATATTACATGCTGCAGCCCATGGGAGACCCCTGGTGTACCTATGCCCAGGGTACTTAGTACCATATACTAGAGACTTGGAAGTAGCCAATTGGGAAGGTACCAAAGCACTTACCACTGTCCCATTTAGGGAGAAAGCACAGTGACTGGGGTCCTGATTAGCAGGGTCCCAGTCAGACTAGTCCAAAACACACTGACACAGGGCAAAAAGTGGGGGTAACCATGCTAGGAAGGTAGGATCCTTCTACAGTTGTCGATGACAAGTCTTCCACCAAAGGAAAACACAAATATTCAGCAATGGCTACCATGAGATGATGTCAATTTCCTAGAAGCCCAAAGAAATCAACTGCAACTCTCTCAAAGGTCAGAAATTGTAAGTGGATGCTGCGTAACCTTGGAGAATAAGCAGTTACAAAGGTGGCACGCTTTTAGCTCTTTCTCAATTCATTCATCTAGGCGAGGGAACCACACTCGTCTCATAGGGCCCTTTTGGTGGCTACAATGCCATGATGTCCTTCATGGGCTAGCTCAATGACTTACTGTCTCAGGTATGACGATTCTTGAGCCCCTCAAGATGATACCATCTTGGGTGACGGATAGCTCATCTGGTATATTTTAGATTTTTTTTTAAATTCATTATCATCAGCAAGAGGTTAAATACTTTTCTTCCAAGACCGCAGAGTGAGGTCTTTGAGGATTAACATGTTTTTATCTACATTGGTAGCAGCAATAATCTGTTCAATGGATAGAGATGCTGGCGTGCTGAACCTCACAATGAAGTTGAGAATCTTCAGCTGCTTTGGATGTCGAACTGTGGCAACGTGGCATCACTCATGAAAAGTAATCTGCCGGGTTTTGGTCTTTCCCTGGCTTGTGTATAGTTGTACTTTTGCAGACGAAACCCCCTCCTCTCGATGCGAGAGGGCATCTTAACTTTCAGATTTTCAATGATGGCGAGCAACATCTGGTGGTCTGTGATGATATTGAAACCTTTCCCATATTAAAACACATGAAAATGTTTGCAGGTCCACACTACAGCCAGACTCTCCTTCTCCAGCTCAGAGTAGGCACATTCTGTTTCAGACAGGCTTCTACTGGCATAGGCCACAATGTGTCTCTTGGCATTTAAATGGCCATTGTGTTGAGCAAGGATTACCCCCAGCCGCACCGGGTTTACATCTGCTGTGATCTCAGTATGTAACTTGGGGTAAAAATAAACAATTTCAGTTGCATTCTCAATCGCACGTTTTCATTTCTTTGAAACTTTGGTTGCATTCAGGAGACCACTGGAATAGGACATTCTGCTTTGTTAATTCTCTCAGTGGGGCTCTCACAGTAGCAAAGTCACAAATGTACCTTGAGCAGTAACTGCCCATACCTAAGAAGGATTGCAGCATCGTTTCATCTTGTGGAGGGCAGGTAGATGATAGTGCTTGAACCGTAGCCGGGTCAGGAGTCGTTCACTCATCAGAAAATTTGTGCCCAAAGAATTTAAGTTTGTTTTTTGTTAAAACTCTCACTTTGCTGCTTTCAGAGTGAGACCTGCATCAGCAAGTAATGGGCACACTTACGTAAAAGCCTTTTCATGTTCTTTTTGTGTTGTCCCAAATACCAGTATGTCACCACTATAATTGAAAGCATGTGTAACAGGTTGAATTACTCGGCGAATAACAACCTTAAATATCTCTGCAGCCGTTTGGCTGCCGAGCGGAATGGCTGCCTGAAACCGCAGCTCCGCCGATCGAGCACAGAAATCCTTCAATTATTTGCTGAACTGGGGTGCGGGCTCGGACCTCCCCGCCCGAGACGGTAGTCCAGGGTGTCCGCCCTGTGCGCTGGCTGTTCTGACCCCGTCGGAGACGCGTGGGCGGAGAGCGGCCCGCAGGAAGCACGGAGACGCGGCGGCCTACAACAATCGCGAGAGCCGGGGCCTTGCGTGTGGAGGGCCCGAAACCTGTTCGAGGGGTGAGGCGGAGGCTGTTCGATCGCCCCAGTAGATGCGCGCCCCGCCGGATGTTCACCCCCTGCGGCTGAAACAGTGAGGCTGGGACAGCGGCGGCTGGTGTGGGGGAACACCGAAAGTGGACTGGAGGTGCGTCTAGGGGAGAGGCCCGTACGCTCTGCGGCGCTCTGGGAGCTAGCTGACTGCCGTGGACGGCGCGAACGGCCTCGATGCTTGCGCTCGGCAGGCGCTGCTGGGCCCTGCTCTGGGAGCACGTGTTGCCGAACCGCATGGTCTGGGACTCTGATTTGTTCCTTTCTATCGCCTGCCCCTGGATTGCATGCCGGTGAACAGTGGCAGGCCCGATCGGATCATTGCAGTGGCGGCCATCTTCCCTGAAGCCGTAGTGTGGCGGAGTTCTATGGTCGGAGGCTCCGGGGCGACGATCGGAGAGTCGTGGTCGGCTGCCGTGCCTGCCCCGGCCATACTGCAGTGCTGTTGGGGCGTTGACCTGAGATGCGGAAAGTGAACGGCTGCACTAGTGTCGGCTTGATCCGACGGCCTGCGCTGTGACTCTCCCCGCTTGGCCCGCTTCTCTGTGCCCGGTGCGTGCCCCGACACTGGGGACCCAGCCCTCTTACCTACCAACGAGGCCTAACCGCCCTGCTGCCCTCGACGAGACGCTGGTGGTTGGCGACTGGTGCAGTGTGGGGGGATCGCGGCTCGGCCGCCCACACACACTACCGACGCCGGGTGGCGTCCGGTGAGCGGCCATGGGCAAGCCGGACACGCGGCAGCCGAAAATCACCTTCGACAAGTCCAAGCAGAAGCCGCCGGACCCAGACCACCGTGAGGCTGAATCTTCTCGAGCAGACCAGAGTGGAGCTCAGGATGTGGACATTAAAGCCATGTTTCAGGAACTGAAAACAAGTTTACATGGCATTGATGGCAAAATGGATGCGCTGGCGGCCCGCATGGACGGTATCACGTCTCGCATGGACAAACAAGAGGGAAGAGTGGAATCGCTCGAAACACGTGTGGCCGACACGGAGGAAAATCAGACCGGCCTTGCCGGCCAACTGCGGGGCATGGATAAGATCCTGACACTCATACAACAGAAAAATGAGGATTTGGAAGCGCGCTCGAGGCGCAACAACGTCCGCATCACGGGTGTGGCGGAAACGACGGACATAACCAACATGGAGCTCTTTGTTGAACAAATGTTTAAGGATCTGTTTGGGTCGGGTTTGTCTTCGATGTTCCTGGTCGAGAGGGCTCACAGATCATTGGGGCCCAGGCCTAAGCCGGGTGCACCGCCCCGGCCTATTATTGCACGAATCTTAAATTATAGGGACCGGGACGTGATCTTACGGATGGCAAGAGACATGACGGACGTGCAATACAAGGGCAACCACATTGCATTGTATCCGGACTATACGATGCAGGTTCAGGCCGCTCGAAGGGAATTTTTGCCGGCGAAGAAACTTTTTCAACAGGCGGGCACCAAATACTCCCTCATCTACCCTGCCAAACTCCGGGTCCAAGGTCCCGGTAAACAGTCCTTCTTTGTTGAACCGATGGCGGCTCTGAAATATGCCAAACAACTGGTAAAGGACCAAAAGACTCAGGCACCTGCAGATGACCCGGACCAGCGGGACAGGCTAAGTGATGTTGAATAACTGTTCATGTATGCTTCTTGTTAAGTCGCTGGGTATTGCCTGTCCGCGCCGGGCTGGGCCATAGATAATGTTGAATTCCCTGGAGGATCAATTTCAGATGCTGGAAGGGAGCTAAGCAGGATGCGGGATTGGGAGGGGGGGTCCTTGAGCTGGTACACTAGGCCCGCGCTCGATCGCCCTGTCATGAGTACAGGGCTTGTGGGTGGCCAACCTGCGTACCTCAAGGGATGATTCCCATTCACCGTTCACATCTAGGGACTGTAGTTACAGTTGTCGTAGTTGGGAGGGGGACCTGGGAGGTCATTGCACAACCTGATTGGGGGGTTGGAGCGGGTGGGGTAGGGGTTTGGTCGTGGTTGGGGGATTTTGTTGAGTTCTATTTAAGTTTCAGAGCTGGGTCGGAGGAGGCGAAAACTGCTATTGAATCGCACATTGTGCGCTGTACGCTGCCATGTCGACAGTCGCCTAGCAAGAGGTGTTCTGGCATTTGCCGGGCAGGCTGCCCAGAGGGCCGGGTGGGATGTGTGCTGTCTATCAGAGAAGGGTTGCAGGTAGTGACGCAACGAGGAACAGGTCCACGGCCTGATCGAGTTCTATTCCAATGCTTGTTGCCGTGCGGAGGTTCCCTACCTTGTCGGCGGGCTTACAGATTGCTGAGGCATGGCCGCCCCCATATGTTGAGACCCGCTGGGTTGGGAATGCTTGCTTCGAGGTTTGGCATGAAGTGGCCGGGTGACTGGGGGGTTGGTATATGTCTGATGCTTGCCCGAACTTTGTTAACACGCCTGGTGCTGTGAATTGCATAAAGTGTATTACCTGGAATGTACGGGGCATGAATGATAGACGGAAAGTGAGACTGATACAGGCCTTCCTAATTAGAAAAGGTGCGGACATTTGCCTTCTGCAAGAGACGCACCTGACGGCAAATGCTGCGCAGCTACTCAGGCACAATCGATGGGGTGAGGTGGTCCACGCTCACTATTCTAACTACTCCAGAGGGGTGGCGATACTCATCAGAAAGGGGCTTCACTGGAGGACGCAAGAGGAAATCAGGGACATAGGGGGCAGGTTTGTTCTGTTGGTCGGTTCGCTGTGCGGCGCAAGAGTGATTCTGGTGAATGTATATGGCCCGAATGACGATAATCCAGAGTTCTACGAGGAATTGTGGCATAGGGTGCGGACCTGTGGACCTGCAGCGATATTGTGGGGAGGTGACTATAATGTGGTACTGTCAGATACTAAAGATAGGCAGGGCACAACTCGGGAACATCACCCCAGGGCGTCGGAGGCGCTTGGCCATATTATGCAGGAGGCAGGACTGGTGAACTCCTGGAGGACACTGCACCCTGAGGCCCGCGCCGGTACGTGTATCACTGCTCATCGTGCGGCCTGGTCCAGATTGGACTTCTGGCTACTGTCCAGAGATTTGCACTCATCGGTGTTAGAGGTGACTCACATGCCGCGGTCTCTTTCTGATCATGCCCCGGTGTGCTTGACGCTATCCACGCCGCCGCAGTACATTCAGCCGTTTAGTTGGAGGTTCCCCTCCCGTGCGCTGCGCGACCAGGTCTTCCAGCATTCTTTGCGGGAAAGACTGGAGGAATACTTCGCACTTAACGAGGGCTCAGTAGATTCACCTGGCGTGCTCTGGGAGGCCTGTAAGGCAGTAACCAGGGGTCATTGTATGGCGCTAAAAACTGGGGTTCTGCGCTCCATAAGAGATACCCTGAGCAAGTTGGAATCTGAACTTGCCCAGCTTGAAGCTGCGATGATGGCGGCCCCTTCTGGTGGGGCGAGTGCAGCCTTCAGGACGAAACTGACCAAGTATCAAGAGGAGGCGGAAAGGGAGGTCGCGTTCTTGTCCAAAGATTCTCAGGCCAGACGTTATGGAGAGGGTGATCGAGCTGGACGAACACTAGCAAGTATGCTGCGCCCGCCACGTGGGTCGGAGCATATTCTTGAGCTACATGGGTCAGGGGGTGAAGTGATTCGTGATCCTCCGGCTATACTGACAGTGATGACAGATTACTATAAGGTCCTGTATACCTCAAAGGTGACACCTGACGACACTATTATTAGTGACTACCTGGACACCATAGCACTAGCGTGGTTCAGTAATAATGCCCGACAATATATGGACCTACCCTTCACGCAGGAGGACATTCGAGCGGTGATAGCCGCTATGCCACTCAGCAAGGCACCAGGCCCCGACGGGCTGACGGCGGCCTTCTACAAGGAATATGCAGACCTACTTGTCCCGCGATTGCACAGTGTTTTTGAGGAAGCGATGGAGTTGGGCACCCTCCCTACCTCGATGCGAGAGGCCCTTATCATTACGCTGCTTAAACCTGGCAAAAATCCTGTAACCCCGGACTCATATCGCCCGCTCTCGCTAATTAATCTTGACGCCAAAATTTACGCGAAATTACTCGCTGACCGTCTGAAATTTATGCTGCCACAGATAGCGTTGTCCGATCAGTCGGGCTTTGTAATGGGGAGGTCCACTTCCCACAATCTGAGAGTACTGTTTGGGCTCCTGCATTATTTGGATCCCAAGGTGCAGGCCGCGGCCGCATTGCTCGACGCCACTAAGGCGTTCGACTCATTAGAGTGGAAATTCCTACGGGCGTTATTCACTCGCATGGGTTTCAGCCCCTCCTTTGCCAGGCGTATTGGAATACTCTATAATGACCCGATGGCTAGAGTGCGGGTTAATGGTCAGATGTCTGCCCCGATCCCCATAACCAGAGGGACTCGGCAGGGCTGCCCCTTGTCGCCATTGCTGTTCGTCATTGCGACGGAGCCGCTGGCGGCCCGTTTGCGCCAACATCACACTCATCGCAGTATCGGCTTCACGTCGCGTGGCCTGCTGGTGTCCATGTACGCCGACGACATAACCATATATATGTTGAATCCATCGGAAAACTTTGACCCACTGATGCGTGAGGTGACAAGATACAGTGGCCTCACAGGTATAGATATCAACTGGTCGAAGTCGGCGATGTTCCCGCTGACGGACGGTACGAGTCAATGCCATACGGAATTCCCGATTGACTGGGTCACTGATGAGATTAAATACCTGGGCGTACGATTTAGCCGATCGGTGCAGGACATATGGCTGGCCAATTTTGGGGTGGCCGTGGAGTGGCTGGAGTGTAAGGTGAGGCGCTGGAAGGCGCTGCCGCTATCTCTGATGGGCCGCATAGCAATTGCTAAAATGGTGGTCGTTCCTAAGTTTCTTTACTTATTCGTAAACATCCCCCTGCCACTCACTAAGTCGTTCTTCCGCCGGCTCCGCTCCGCCTTGATTGAACTGGTCTGGGCGGGTAAGCAGCCCAGAGTGGCCTGAAACCTCCTCACACTTCCCTTCCGTCAGGGAGGACTCGCGGCCCCGGACATGGAGCTATATGCTTACAGTGCTCAGGCCCAATACCTGCACTACTGGCAGCACCCGATCCCTTACCAGCCGCACGTGGCTATCGAGATGGACGTTGCGGCCCCCTGCCCCCTTCGTGCAGCGGTGTATCAGAGATACAGACGCTCCCGGGATGACATTGATACTGTTGAAATGGTACGCTGGGCCTGGTCAAGCATTGTTTCAACAAAGAAGTACTGGCACAATGTAGCAAAGAACTTTCTTATTACTCTGGACTAGGTGGGAGGAAGTGTACGTTATCACAGACCTCCAATGCTCGTCTACAAAATCTGAAGACAACCCATCCAGAATGCTACAAACTTAACCATTAAAATAGATAGAAAAGTGAGAAAAAGAGAATGTGTAGTCAGTCCACAAACAGATACACTCTACAGAAACCCTCAAATGGTGACGAGGTGAGAAAATATGTAGAGAGAGAGAGAGAGAGAGTACCTCACGTGCGCACCACCAGAGGAGCTACTGGTTGGTTCTCACCAGCTTGCCCACGTTTATTTCATCATCGGTCACTCTCTCTCGAAAAAAAGGTGTGCAGTGTCCAATGGAAAACACAAAACACAAGACAGTGTAATGTGAAAAACACAACAAACAAATAAATTGTGGAGGAGCCTAGCGCGCATCCAAGATGGTCGCGTGAGCACAGGGCTCCCCGGACCCTTTCTGCTCCTCGGAATAAATCCTGAGAATATCCTGATTTGGTGTATGGAATCTGAGAGATGAAGATCAGCTGACTATATATCTCTTTTCAAAACTCTAATCGGACCTGGGAATCCTGAGTTATCGTCGCCGGAACTTTTGGGACCCACCCGACGGAGGTGGCCGGGGTGAAGGTGACCCGTGGGGCCGGGCTGCAATTGAACAACAGCGGCCTCAGCGCGGTGCCAGTTACCGATTCAGCACTTTCGGTTTCGGTTTTGGCCTTCAGGAGATCAGCTGGCGTGCGTGCTCGAGGTGGCGAGGTGCCTCATGGGCCTCTGCCCGAGGTTTGCTTCCATCTGCTACTGGCGGGTCTGACGCCTCCGACCCCTACACCGACAGTTTGTGGTCCTTTCGCTGGTACCCGCGCACCCCTTGATCGGAGGTCCCATTGAGTGACTGCGCTCACATGGCGGGCAAAGGGGGTCCGGAGGGGCGCAAGACCAAGGCTTCACTGCGCGGGGGAGCGGTCCAGAGCAACAACATGGACCGCTATACCCAGGGCAGGGGGTCCCCTGGCGCTGCTGGCCTTTCCCCGGATGCTGCGGGGGGAGGCACGACCGTCGCTGCGGAACCTTCCCTACAGGACATTATGGGTGCCATCGAGGGCATCAGGGAAACTATCGCGACGCAATATGAGGCCCTGGCCCGTAAGATCGACACTGTCGCGATCGACGTCACCCTGATTCGGGCCGACCTCTCTAAAACCAACGAGAAGGTCCAGGCCCTTGATACACGGACCTCCACCCTGGGTGCGGAGGTGTCGGATCTGCGGGCCGCGCTTGGGGACATTAGAGTGGTCAACGACCATATGGCCCGGCGGCTTGAGGACTTCGAGGGACGGGCCCGACGCAACAATATCCGCATCATTGGGGTACCGGAGTCCTCCGACAGCCGCCCGGTGGACCTCGTGGTCGAGGAACTTATCCTGCAACAGTTGTCCCCGGTTGGCCTAAGCAAATTCTTCGCTGTGGAGCGGGCCCATCGAGTTCCGGGCGGCCGGCCGCGGCCGGGGGCCCTCCCGAGGCCCATCGTGGCTAAACTGTTCCACTACAGGGACCGCGATGCTATTCTGCAGGCTTCACGGACCCGTGGCCCGGTCCGCTACGAGAACTCGACCATCAACTTTTACCCGGACTTCACGCAACTGGTCCAGAAACAGCGGATGGGATTCCAGGGGGTGAAGCGCCGTCTCCGCGAGCTAGGCCTGAAGTATTCGATGCTCTACCCGGCGAAACTTCGAGTGGAGCATGGAGAGCGGACAGCCTTTTTTGACACTCCTGTGGCCGCAAGTGACTGGCTGGACTCGCTGCCGGACGGGGGTGGCCGGCCCGGGCCCTCTGGGGGCACCGCAGGTGACGGGTCCCCTTAGACTGACCTTTGGTCCTTGCTTTTGCGGTTTTGCACTGTACAGTTGGGTCTTACTTCTTTTGCATACTGTGTTTTCCCAGGACCCGTGAGGGGTGCGGGCGGGTTCGGGTCCCTTTCCTCCTCCGGGGTCTTTTTGTAGAATGGGGTTAGTGGGGCGACAGGCACACTGCAAGTTGGGGGGGGTCTTTGGCCCGCAGGGGTGCAGGGTGGGGGGCGTTGGACTTGGGGTGGGGTTGGGGGGGAAGAGGGGTTGTTTATTTGTGTGTTTTTTGTTTACAGGGCGAGGTATTGTTTTTTATCCATATTTGGGAGCGGTGCTGCGGGCTGGGGGCCTCTTGACCCATTGGACGGGATGGGGGGAGACGGGTTGAGGCTTATGTCGTGGAACGTCAATGGGTTGGGGGACCGCATTAAGCGGGGTGTTGTACTGCAATATTTGCGTCGTTTGACTCCTGATGTGGTGTTTCTCCAGGAGACGCATTTGGTCGGCAATGTCTGCCATGCGATGAACAGGGGGGGATACCGCCTCGTAGCCCATTCTGGTTTCACAACTGGCTCCAGGGGGGTGGGCATTCTCCTGCGAGCCTCCCTTCCGGTGGAGATCACGAGGATAGTCTCAGATGACAGAGGGCGCTATGTGTGTCTGATTGGGAGGTGGGAGGGGCAGCCCCTTACCCTGGTTTCAGTCTACGTCCCCCCGGGCCTCCAGAACTCCACCTTTACTGATTTGGGTCGAATGCTGCTTGACCTCCCGGACGGCCTCCTGCTCATGGGCGGGGACTTTAATTCTGTGGTTTCCGGTGAACTGGATCGTCACCCACCGAGGACCCTCCCCGCTGCCCAGTCATGGCTGGGTGGGATGTTGGAGACCTTCGGCTTGGTGGATAGTTGGAGACTAATGCATCCGACCCAGTGCCAGTTCACCTTTCATTCGGGGGCGCATGGGAGTCTCTCCAGGTTAGACTACTTCCTTATGCCCGCGGCGCAGACTGGTCGGATTCGAGAGGTCAGACACCTGGCGCGTGGTATCTCCGACCATTCTCCGCTGTGGCTTGTCTTTGACACCGGGTCGCGGTCCGCAGGGCGGATAGCTCCCATTAACCCCTGGTACCTGCGGGACCCTGTGATTCGTGACAGCCTGGTTAAGGCCATGGACCAATACTTCAGTGAAAACGAGGGGTCGGTGTCGTCTGCGTTGTCCCTTTGGGAAGCCTTTAAAACTGTTATACGTGGACACGCCCTCGCCCAGATAGTGGTGGCCAAGAAGGTTAGGAGCGAGGCGGTGGTGAAGCTGGAGACTGACATCTCGGGGCTGGAGTCGGCCTTGGAGGCGAATGTTACTCCGGACGGGCTACATGCCCTTAGCCTGAAACAGTTCGAATATAGGTCCCTGGTCACTGACGCGGCCAAAACTATGTATAGGGAGCAGCAGGGCCGATTGTATGACGCGGGGGACAAGGCGGGAAAGTTGATTGCATGGCTGGACAAAAAGGAGAGAGTGAATCGTGTGGTCCCCGAGTTGCGTGCTGCGGACGGTGTGTGTGTGACTGTGCCGGATGAGATTGTGGAATGCTTCGCTGACCACCTCCGGGCGGTGTACTCCCCGGTGACTGACAGGGACGAGGATGACTCTCGCCTCCTACTGAGAGATATTGCTCTGCCCGGCCTTTCCGTTGAGGACCGGGAGCGGCTGGACGCCCCCTTATCGTCGGATGAAATAGCGACCGCGATTCGTTCCCTTCGCTCGGGCAAGGCTATGGGTCCTAATGGTCTGCCCATTGAACTATACAAATTGCGTCCTGATAAGCTTGCGCCCTTCCTCAGCCGCATGTTCCGCGACTCTCTTGCGGCGGGTTCCCTCCCGGCCGACCAGCGCTTGGCCACTATAGTCGTTCTCCCCAAGGAGGGCAAGCCGCGTGACCGCTGTACCTCTTACCGGCCTATTTCACTGCTCAATGCGGAGCCTAAAATCCTGGCGAAAGTCCTGGCCAATCGATTGTTGAGTGTCGTGTGCGACCTTATTCATCCGGACCAATGCGGCTTTATCCCGCACCGCAACACCGCTCTTAACTTGCGGCGTCTGCACGGGGTCCTCGCCAGGGCGGAGCTCCTCACCGAACCGGCCGTGCTGGTTTCTTTGGATGCCACGATGGCATTTGACACTATTGAGTGGCCATTCCTCTGGGCCGTCTTGGATAAATTCGGCTTTGGAGAGGGATTTATTGGCTGGGTGAGGCTCCTTTACACGGGACCCATGGCTCAAGTGGTGGTGAATGGGCGGGTCTCTCGGCCCTTTGCCCTCGGCAGGGGCACGAGGCAGGGGTGCCCGTTGTCCCCGTTGCTTTTTGCTCTCGCCCTGGAGCCACTCGCTGCCTGGCTCCGTTGGGAGCCCTCGCTCAGAGGGATCCGGTGGGGCCCGGGCTTTGAAGATCGGGTCTCGCTGTATGCGGACGACATTCTCCTGTATCTCACCTCACCGCGGCAGTCACTCAACGTCCTCTTTGACGTTCTGACCTCCTTTGGGAACAATTCGGGTCTCACGATCAATTGGTCTAAATCCTGCGTTTATCCCATCGCTGGTGGCCCTCCTCTCCTGCCGCCTCGGCTCCCGATTCAAATAGCTCTGAGCGGCTTTAAGTACCTGGGGATATACGTTTCGCTGGACCCGGTGGCTCGCTACGAACAGAATCTTCTGCGTCCACTTCGGCGACTGCGTGAGGACACGGCCCGGTGGTGCAGGCTGCCCCTGTCCCCGCTGGGTCGGGCCGCGCTGGTTAAAATGATGTCCCTTCCCAGGTTCCTCTATGCACTCCAGAACTCCTTCGACGTTATCCCAGTGGCCTACTTTCGGGAGGTGGAGAGCCTGCAGAGGAGACTGGTGTGGAACGGCCGGGCGCGTATTGCTCTTGCCAAGCTCACTCTCCCCTGGTATGACGGGGGCATCGCGCTTCCTGACATTCGCAGGTACTATTGGGCCTCGCAGCTATCTGCCATTAACCACGCCACGTATGCGCCCGGCTTGAATCCGGCGTATGAGATGGACAAGTTCCTGCTTCCCGGCGGGAACTACAACAGGGCACTTTATTCCCGCCTGGCTGACCGGACCCTTACGGGTCCTACTAAGATTGCTGTGCGGACCTGGAGGGCTGCCACTGCGGCCATGGGCTGGAGTGAGCAAATGACATGTGCTACTCCCTTGTTTGCCTCCGACCGCCTGGGCAGCTTGTGGACCACCAAGGGGTTTGACCAGTGGGACACGATTGGTATTAGCAAAGTGGGAGACCTGTGGCACAAGGGCGCGGTCAAGACTTTCGCGGTGCTCCAGGCCGAATACGAGCTGACCGACAGGGAGTTCTTCCGCTACGCCCAGGTTCGACACGCCCTGCTCTCGGTCTTCGGGGAGGGGACCAAGATCCCTGTTTCCTCGCCCCTCGAGGACCGCGTACTTGACGGACATGTCCCTGATAGTACTATTTCTTTAATTTATAAAAAATTGATTAATCACCGGGCGGATCTCCTGGTGCGCCTTCGGGAGGCTTGGACTGGGGATGGGGTCGAATTGGACGACGAAGACTGGCAGTCTGCACTGTCGTCCCCCAAGGAGGTTGCCATTCCGGCTCGTCTCCGGTTGGTACAGCTCAAGATTCTCCACCGGGTGTATGTTACGGGTCCGCGCTTGGTCGCGATGGGATTTTCCGACGACGGGCTCTGTAAACGAGGCTGCGGGCTCAGCGCCACCTTTCTTCATATCCTTTGGGAGTGCCGCGAGGTGGCGGACTACTGGCGCCGGGTCCACACGGTTATGGGACAGGTCACCGGGGTTGTGCTGCTGCCGGAGGTGCGTCGCTGTGTCCTGAATGTGTGGGAGCCCAATGACTACAACGCGGCTCAGACTCGGTGGGCGGCCCTAGGGAACATGATTGCCAAGAGGGATATAGCGCAACTTTGGGGCGCTCAACGGCCGCCCACCGTGTCAGTATGGAAGGAGAATATGGACTGGTGTATGTTTCGGGAGAAGACAGTGTATGTGGCCCGTGGCAAGCCGGGGGCATGGGGTAGAATTTGGGGTCAATGGAATGCGTATCGCGGAGGCATCTGTACGCCCCCCCTGGTAGACACTGATATCGCCATGTCCCCCTGACCCTTGACGGCTCCTGGCGCTTTTTGTAACAACTACATATGGACGTTCATCTCCCTTGACCCCCTTCCCCCCCCCCTCCGTCCCCGGCCCCCCGGTACTCCTCTCTTTAGCGGATTGCTCAAATGTTCTGACTGGAGTTTCCCGGGGGGAGCCTGAACCGCACTGGTATCCCTCGTAACTCGCCTTTTGTTTTTATTGTTTTTCCTTTTGTTTCTGTTCTTGCTGGACTGACACTTGCTGTTCTTCGAGAACTATCTTGAACCACTGCGGGGCAGTGCCCTGGGAACGGACTGCAGCCTTGATATGTGTATATTTCCTTATGTACCTAGCGGCCGGCCCGGGTGGTTGTAGGCCCATACTTGTAACCGACTTATTGTTCAATAAAAACTTTTTCAAAAAAAAAAAAAAAAAAAAACAAATAAATTGTGCAGACAACGACAAATATAAAAATAGTGAAAGTGTATAGACTCACAAATGATTGTTTTATTCTGGTTAGGAGTCTATCACTCTGTTAAAAACCACAGCATGTTGTATACCTTAACAATGACGGCCAACATGTTTCATTGCCAATAGAGTTTGTGGCAAATTCATCAGGGCAAGAAGGGGTCACAAAATCACCTTCTCAGGACACACACCTTTAAAAAGACTGACAAACACAAACAAACAAACAGCATAGTCAGTACGGGGAGGGATGAGTTTAACAACCAACCAACGGCTGGTGATGGTAACACCATTTGGTTCATTACCTAGTTGTGGCTATGGGCCCACGTACCAGCCACCAACCAGTTGCAGGGGCGTACTAAATTTTAAACTATCGCCATCCTGCTCAGCAAAGCACGACCGGCGTTGGTGCCTGCACCTGTGGAAACAAGTATAGATCATCTATACATGACTCAGTCTAAAAGACACACTGTGTATTCGCTCTCAATGTACCAACGAACAAACACCTCGCTTATTTCACAGTTCTTACAGCCCCAGAACCCTTTGAAATATATTGTATCACATCAGCACGCCCTTATGCCGATATCGTATTCACAGCACAACTGCCTTCAGCAATCACCAGCGTCTAGTTTAATAATGTGTAAAAAGAAAGAAAAGCCCTAAGCTCTTCATACCGCAATAATCACATACCAACCAGAAACGAAAACGGCGTTTGTTCAATATCTCGTCCGTCCCCGGGCTTACCCTGTCTCTTGTACAACCAGGCGTCACCTCAGCACTGGAACAACTCAACGCGCGGCTGTATTCAATTTCAATGAGTAGCTGTGACAACATCTCGCGAGACTACGCGAGTCGAGAGGGTGTGTCAATTACAGTAGGGAAATGCCGCGGCCATTTTGGAGTGGTCATAGCTCTGAATTGCAACCAAGAGGACCCAAGCTACAAACTAAATCCGGTGACTCTATATTAAAGGGTAATAAAGCACACTTGTTTAAACAACAACAAACAGCATACGCCCACCCGAGATAAGGCGAGGCCCAATAGGTGGCGTGTATGAGGCAATCCCAGCCAGTATGTAAGCAAATTCTTGCAATCACAAGCCCATATGGCAATCATCATTATCAAAGGGCGATAGTATATCGGAGAACAGGGAAGTAAGTCCACAATTAAAGACGATAGGGAAAGTTATTAACCAACCTTCAGGATGAAACAAGACGCGCATCCATGCATCATCGTCCTATTTCGTGCAGCGTCCAACCCAATGGTACCATGAATGAACTATACCAATGACCACTGTGTCACCTGATGTGTGCCCTAGGGAGCTGGAACATCTCACCCAAACCATTGCAGAACATGCGGAACCATTTTGTCAAAGTTCTACTATGTACCAGATGTTAAGAAAGATTCAGCAGGGGTGAGTGGAGGTAGTATATTGATAATTTGTTAAAATACTCGGCCTATCAACAACCACCTATCTGCTTACTTTATTCCACTCGATCTGGTCATTGAGGCCAACGGTGTCCCCCTTCTCAGTGAAAATCCAACGGGCCTCCTTCACGGCTAGTCTCTTATCAATATCACCCAGATCGCCCCACACCTTTTCCAGGACAATCCACTTTACAGATCTAAATTGATGTCGCTGCTCTTTGTAGTGTTGGACTAGTCGAGTGGTGAGCTTACCAGCCCTAATGGTGCTCAGATGTTCCTGGTCAAGCATTGCCAAACGTGCGGGCGTTGATGATTTATATGCGCCAAGTATGCCCCTTGCGGATAATCCACTATTGGGGCCATTGACGGACGCGGCGGTGGTGCGGCGGGCGCGGGCCTGCGGCCTGAAGGTGGCGGGAGACTTGTACCTGGACGATACCTTCCTTACAGTGCGGGATATGGCGGCAGCGCCGGAACCGACGGCCTCGGAGCTTCTTCTCTACTATCAACTGCGGTCTGCATGCAAGGGCAGGTACCCTATGTTTCCAGATGCTCCGCCGACGCTTGCGGCCCTGGAGGACGTACTCTCGAATTCCTCCGCGCGCAAACTGATCACACGTATCTATAGAGCTACTCAAAACACAGCTCAGGTTGTGCACACTGACTCTAGATCCTCGTGGGAATATGAAGCGGGTATATCTATTACCGAGAAACAGTGGGAGTACTGTTGCTCCCAACTTGAAAACCTATCCCCTAATTATAGGCTGCGGTTGGTACACTTCAACTATCTGCACCGGACTTACCGTACGCCCATACAACTGTGTAGGATGGGACTGCGGTCTGATGCGAACTGTTGGAGATGCGGTGAGAAGGAGGCCACGTTCTATCACCTCGCATGGGTGTGTGGTCCCATACGCGACTTCTGGATTGCAGTCTTCAATACCGTGGGGCAGATTGTGGGGGTGGAACTGGAGCCGGACCCACTTGTGGCCCTCTTGGGATTCGTTAGAGATGTGCCTAAGGCCTCACGTAGGCTTGTGGCCCTTTTGCTATTACTTGCTAAGCGTCAAGTGGCGCTACACTGGAAGAAGACGATGCCGCCGAAAGTGGCGGCCTGGATAAGAGCGGCGGTGTACTGTAGGGAGCAGCTGACCTCATACTGCGCCGAAAGTGGCGGCCTGGATAAGAGCGGCGGTGTACTGTAGGGAGCAGCTGACCTCATACTGGGACCAGCTGCCACAGCGCTCGAGGCCTTTAGATATATGGCAGCCACTGGTAGATTGGTTGGCGAGGACGACAGCGTTGGAAGATGACTAGGCGGTCTGATTGTGGCTTTGGTGACGTGGCGAGGTTGGAGTTTGACTGTGGTGCGCTGTACGTGGTGATCCGCCTGACATAAGTGATCTGGGGCTTGGGACTCGCTTTCTGTGGGGGTTGTCAGTCGATTGCGTTGTCTGGGTGGGCTGTGGGCGCAGCGTGGAGGTGACTATGACATTTCGACTATTCATTGTTTGCTTCCTTTCGACTCGGGCTCTCTGTTAGTTTTGTTTTGTTTGGTTCATTGCAAAATGTTGTATTGCTGTTCAAATGTACGACCTCACATGCTTGGGCGAAGTGCCGCCTCGCAAACTAGCTGCCTGCCTCCGGGTTGTTGGCTGAATAGCAGTGTACTCTTCGATGGAATAATAAAGGTTTTGGAAAACAAAAACAAACAAAAAAAATATATATATCTCTGCAGCCGAAGACACCACAATACTCAGTCTTTTGCATCTGAACAAACCAACATAAGTTGAAAAAGTAGTAATGTACCTAGAGTTCTCTTCCAGTTCAAGCAGATACTATCCTTTGTTCAGGTCAAGATGGGAGAAAACTTTGGCTCCGTTCAGCTGCATGGTCATGTCCGCTAGGCGGGGACCAGGATGTCTCTCTCTCGATTGCTAGTTGGGCTGGTACATATGAACACAAATGCACACTGCACCTCCACTGTCCTTTTTTGGCACCACAATAAGAAACCCACTGCATAGGACCGGTGGAGCGTTCAATGAGGTTATGCTTCGACAATGTTTCTATTTCTTTCTCAACAGCTTCTTGTATGTGAAAAGTGACTCTGCTGAGCCGTTGGGCAACAGGGCGAATTTCCTCATTGATATGAAGTTGCACTTTCATTTTCTTGCGTCTTCCTAGGCCATGAAACGAAGGGAACGGACTCACAATTACAGACTGAGCACGGATGTTGTAGTTGAGACATCAGTTCCATATCAGTAGCAAAGCTAATTAGGTATGCACTAGATGAAGTGCCCTAAAGGGCCTGAATTGGAGCTTGCACCAATGTTGTTTCATTTTGCATGCTTGCTGTAAACGACTCGACTCTGTAACCGTTTAGAAGCAGCCCACATGTATACCTTCGTGTTTGACAGGGTAAGGCGTGGCACAGGAGATAAGGCTTTTGAACTTTTCTACTGGCATGATGTTAATCAACGCACTACTGTCTATGATGAATGTTATGGGGCAGCCAATCAACTTTAATGTAATTTTAGGTGAGTGTCCAAATGGATTTTGTTGCTTTGTTTGGTGACTTTTCTTTGATGTTTTAACTTCTTTGCAAGCAGCTAATCCTACATGGGCATGCTGTTCCTTAGTTGATATCAATGCATATCAGTCTTCTTTGCCAGCACTTGATAATGATGTTGAATAGCCTCTATATGATGAACTTGACAATAATAGACTGTACTTGGTTTCTACTTGTAATATCTGATGTTGCCTTGTGGGCATGATAAGAATGCTTCTGAAACCCTCTGGCGTACATTTTCTCTTCTCACTGTGATGCATTTAGTTCTCTTTTACTTTGCGGACCGTTATGAAGAGGTTGTCTTTCCCGCAGCCTTTGCATATCTGTCCAATGGCTGGACATTTCCCTTTATGGGGGGAAATGAAAACCCACATTGGAAGCATAACTTTCTTTTCTTCTGAGACGTCGACTTGTGTGCATTTATTTTGTGCTTATGCTTTCTTTTCATGATTAACATCGATTCATTACCCACTGTTGCTGGTTCCAAATCAGCAACTGGTCGATCTGCTCGTTCTTCTGCCCTTGCAGCCATTTGCATTTTCTCTAAACTGAGTGTCTCTCTTAAAGTGCGTCTCCTGAAGGAACCTCAAAGACAGCCATCAATGACTCCGAGGCGCATGGCTTTTTCATCATTAAAGTCACAGAACTTGCAGTCTTTGATAGGTGCATCGTCTCTCAACAAACTCATCCATCGTTCCACCAGCCTGTTTTCATGCTTGGTTGATGATGTACCTTTCATAGTCCGCATTCGGCATCGGATTGAACTTGGCTTCCAACACTTCTTTTGTCTTTCGGCACGATATTGCCTACGTTTGTGAGACTTTCTTGATTACTTCTTTCACTCCATCACCGGCAAGGTTTTTCAAATATTTAATGATTTTCTGATTGTGTTCTTCTTCTAGCGCATCTATGAACTCATCGAACCTTTCGATCCAAGCTGTCCACCTGGCATAGATGTTCCGTTTCCATGCTGTGTCAAATAGTGGTGGTGGCAGTAGGAATGTAGGCACAGTATATTTTGCGCTCCCTTCTACTGCCATTTTGAATATGTGCTGTTCAGGCAGCGTTCGTTGCACAGGATGCCACCTGAAGCTGCTGCACGCATGGGACTCGCTCCGTCACGTCTGATTCGAGGTTGTGTGGCACTTTAATCTCCTGTGCCAATAAGTAAGTTTCTGTTTTCGTACCTGGTCTTTACTGCCTTTCTTGTTTGCTTCGTATGGATGATAGCTCTGTGACTCCACATAAGCCAACCGCAGACTGCTTTGCATCGATTTGAGTGCACGTGGTATGCACAAGCAGTGTGCGGTACCTTTGCAAACTGTCAGGGAGAGCACCCTTGTTTCTTCAGGGCACGTATCCCCTACTCTGCACCAGTTGTAGCATCTTCCCCAGCCCAGGAGCATGTATATGAAAATGCCACACACGGACCTCTGTAAAAGATGTCTTTATTCTTCAACATACAATCACGCTCTGCATGTGTTGCGTCATAACTTTCATATCCACACCTTAACAACTCCCAACAGACTACGTAAATCCTGTTTAGAGTCCGCCCAGAATCACGAGGGTCCTGGCGTGCATAATATCAAAGCTATTACACTTTCCAGCACTGAATATTTGTTTACATAGGGTCTGGCACCCTTCAACGAAATGTGAAACCAGCAGACTGATGGACGCATAGCTCAATGAGGGAACTCATGACAGTGTAATGAAGACAGCAAGCTTGTAGCCCAACCAATCCAGTCTAGCACTGACACAAAGTTCTAACCCAAGTCTAATAAGCATTTGAAAAGTCAATAGGTCTGGATTTGGCCTTTTGCCTCTTTCCTTTTC
The DNA here is from genome assembly GCF_964204655.1 of Triturus cristatus. Classification (NCBI taxonomy): domain Eukaryota; kingdom Metazoa; phylum Chordata; class Amphibia; order Caudata; family Salamandridae; genus Triturus; species Triturus cristatus. The sequence goes on from NC_140595.1 coordinate 115,011,856, forward strand.
CAAAAGGAGGGTTGCAAAGATAGGGTGCATAGATCAAGTTTCATAGATGGGGGTTACATAGACAGGGCCTCTGGAATTGTGCTGCCACAGCCATTTTCGCGTAATTGCTAACAGGATGTGCAACGTAATGCCAAATAATTTGCTTTTTCTTGCTGCATAATTTACTCAACCCTGCCGCCTAATTTGACCCTTATCTGCCACATAATTCCAGTTACCCTGTATATAGGACAGAACATTAGATTTACTGGCAAAGCTTCAATCAGTAACATAATAGTTACATGTCTATATAAGCATCAAGAGCTCTGAAAGCAAACTAGAAATATATACAAGCAGCACGTACAGGCACTCTGAAATCAAACTAAATCAGTTTACACATATAACTGTAGCCTCCAATTAAAATACATACCACCATGATATACAGGAGTGTCGGTTTACATGGACTTCATTGCACTTATACTAAATAGATGAGAACTTCATAAGGAACAGTTTCATATGGACACAATGTGTTATGCCGTGAAATAGAAGCAGTCAAATAAGCAAAGGGAACTCCAAAAGGAATTTACAACATGAGCAGCATTGAGGCACTCATAAGGCTGGAATGTGCCCTGGCTCACATAAAAACTGGCATGAGCTGGTAGAAAGTGCACAATTATCACATCTGAATCTAGATACAAACTAAACATGTAAATATGAAGAAACCACTTGTGTCTGGATGTGTGTGGCATTCTGACTGGAATCTCAGCGTGTAATGCAGAGCCTGTGACGTGCTGAGATTCCAGCAATTGACAGTTAGCCTGGGCTTTCTCATCAAAGAAGGAGCTTATTATCACTACTCAAATAAACATTCATTTATCAGGAACATGCCATGTGCGATTCATCCTTGGATGGTATACTGTTCACTTTTCTAAGGGCAGAATTGAGTCACTCACAGTGAAGTTAGCCAGGGGCTGAAGTTGCCTGTGCCACTGCTCCATGCAGTATTTGGAGGAAGGAAAATGTAAATGACGATAACAGGTAAATGGATGAGGAGAGCTGGCTGAAAGTCCTTTAAATTACATTATTCATATAATTTTGGTAAAATCAAAATGTCTCAATTAACTCTTACAAAAATAGTAGTCATTTTTAAAACAGTCCAATATTTGGGCACCTGCACAAGTCATGATTTTCTTTGACACCTGGGCACAATGTTGCACATTGTACGAGTACTATTCCTGGCCAACCAGTCTTGCAACACTGGCTGGACAGGAGCAGCTATTGGCTTCTTTTAGCCAGCCCAACAATCGCAATCTCTTCTGTTTATACAAATCAGTGACCTCTGAGAAGTGCAGACAACCAATAGTAGTACCTTCAAGCAGATGCAGCACAGAAGATGGTGACCAGCGAGTTGGGAAATGACGAATTTACAAAGGCATCACCGTAACGATTAACGGTACATACCAGCAGGGTATTAAACAAGTAATGGCAAAGCCATTATTTCTCGTCTTGGACACCTATTGCCTCTGCCAATGACTTTTGTTCCTGCAGTACAGAAAGGACACAGACATAGCACCAGTTTCATTTTGTATCCACCCACAAGCATCATGATAGTATAAGATGCAAGCAAATGAGAGTGACAATAAAGCTAACCATCGGTAAACAATAAGAGGGATTAAGCCCATCGTAAATTCTTGGTAAACTGACAGTAGGCCTTTTGCAACCATGTCTGGTAAATTCAAACAAAATATGCTAGTCTTTGTTGTCAATCAAGATGCACAACCACGGCAAGCAAACACTGGGCCAGGATACAGAGACGGTTGCTGTGGTGGAGCTTCAACTACCCAAATTTTTTCTTTCAAAGCTCCCACACAATTTGGTCAAACCCATATGTTCCGTCTTTTAGAAAAATAAGAAACGAATAGACAATTTCACCGAACAGCAAATGTTCCATTAGAAAAATAACGTAGCAGCTTTATGATAGTGTTTATGTTCATCAGATAATGCCCCATTCTCACCCTGCCAATTCCATCTTCCCAAAGCTTACAAGCAGAAATGTTAACATAACACACCTCTTATTGCTTCATACCTATACTATGCTCGTGCCAGCCTGCCTTGCCGGATACTGCCATTCTCACTCAGTGGCTTGCTTCTCTGCCTCATCTTCGGCTTGGATCGTCATTTGCTCCCAAAGTTTGTCGGCTCATCGTTTGGAGTTTCAGGGATTCGCCAGGCCCCTGGCCATACGCTGAGATATATATATATATATATATACACATACATACATACGTACATATACACACACACATATATATATATATATATATATATATACACACACACACACACACATATATATATAAACACACATATACCCCGACCCCTACCCTGAGCCCTAAAATGCCCCTAGGCCAAAATTGACCCGACCCCAGTCTCCTGCCCTGAGCCCTAAAATGGACCCCCAAGCCCAAAAAACTACCCTGATCCCTGCCCCCCGCCCTGAGCCTTAAAACAGCACCCCAGCCAAACAAGCATTTGCAATGTAATAGGTCTCGCATTACTGAAAGTTTTAGCTATTGGTGTTGCTAATAATAATGCAACTCCAATAGCTCAAACTTTTAGTAATGCAAGACCTATTGTATTGCAAATAATTGTTTTTCTATTGGGTTACTTTTGAAGCAATCGCGGCATCCACGCTTTAAAGCTAAAGCGCAGGTGCCACGATTGTATCAAAAGTAAAGAAATAGAAAAAAAAAGGTGTGCTGACACATTTTTTTTCTCTATTAACTTTGGAAGCTATCGTGGCACCCACGCTTTAGCTTAAGATGTTTAAAGCGAAAGCGTGGGTGCCGCCATTGCTTCAAAAGCAAACAAATGGAAAAGAAATGGCGGTTACACGCTTTATTTTTCTATTTATTACTTTTGGTGTAATTGCGGCATTCGTGCTTTAGCTTTAAACATCTTAAGCTAAAGCGCGGGTGCTGCGATTGTAACAAAAGTAAAGAAATAAAAAAGAACCATGCAGCCGCATTTATTATTTTTACTTTGGAAGCAACCGCGGCGCACCGCGCTTTAGCTTCAGATGTTTAATGCTAAAGCGCACTGCCACAATTGTAACAAAAGTAATGAACTTGGGGAAAAATGGCATGACAAAAGGCTAAAGTCAGTCACTTGAGCCCGCATCTCCACTTCATGCTTTAAAGCTGCCTTTGTTACTGATTATAAGGCGTACCGCGCGGCTTAAAAAATGGATGACAAAATAGAGGCGCGAGCCGCTTGGCTGCCATTGATGAAGAGTGTGCTGTTCTACTTAAAAAAATATTTATTAATAAATATGGTTTGGCGAGCCGCGCACATGACAAGAAAGGGTCGTGTGCAGCGTCACTGGGCAGTTAAACCGCATGCTGGGTTGCAGAAGGGTGAGAGCTGTACTGCCTGCAAGAGCAGCAAGGAGAAAGTCATTACTAAAATAGTGCTCACAGGCTGCAATTAAAACATGTAGAGTAACAACACATGTAACAGGGCAGTCCTCATGGAAGTTTACAACAAGATAAAAGGCAGTATTAAGGAGGGGCTGCTAAGCCTACTGATCAATCAAAATCCACAAAGGACAGTAACAGGACCCAATAAAAAAAAGTGGGTGGAGAGTGGGCAGAGCTTAATTCCCATATCCTGAATACAGCATGTCTCGAAGAGACGGCGCAAGCGCTGCTTAGGCGAGACATAAAAACTACCATGACCCCAGCCCCCCACCAGGAGTCCTAAAATGCCCCCCCCCCACCAGAGTCCTGAAAACTGCCCCTCCACCTCTTTCTGAGCCCTAAAACTACCCACCCCCGAAAACGACCAGCCCCCCCAAGCCTTACTTACCAAGCTGCGTCACAGTCCTTCCTCTCCTTCTGATCCTTCCTGTAATTCTCCCCACCCATCCGATCTCTGGAACTAGATCACAGACTGCCTTAACCATGCATATGCGTGGTTAAGGCATGTGCGTTGTTAAGGCAAGCGGTGTTCCACTTGCGTGATAATGGCACACATGGTTAATGCCATTTCCCATTTTCAATGGCCAAAAGCTGCACCACAGTCCGCTGGACCTGGGAGTGTAATCAAAGTCCAGATTAGTCCCTCCAGAGGGACACTAAAGGATTTTGCACCAATCGTTGAGCCCGGAGACCAGAAGCCGGCTGCTGCTGACCCCATCGACCTCTGGAAGGAGGAATTTGTGGGATCCTGATCTCTGTGGCAAAGTCGCCCCACATCACCCGTGGACCGATGAACCACCACAAAGGCACCCCCGTAGACCGCTTCACAACCAGAGAATCCTTAAGCATCTTTTCATATTGCATCCCCATCACCAGGACCACTCCATTATAGTCTATGGTGGTCGTGCTGTAAAGAGTTGAACTGGACTGAAAAACACTCTAGTGGCCAGGTAACTGTCCAAGCCTACCCCATTAGCCCCCTAGACCTCCATCCTGTCAGATTTGGTCACCCAAGCCAGGCTGGAATAGTCAAACTAACTTTTACAAACTTTAAAAAAAGTTTGCAAACTTTTTGTTGACCAATGTTTGTTTGCAATTGAAATTAAAAGTGATAACATCTTTGAAAAATATCTCCTGAACCCTTGTTTCGATTTTGCCGATCTTGCACTCTAAAAAAAAAAATCACAAAATTACACGTTTTATAAATTGAGGTCACGTTTCTTTCGTGTTTTGTGGCTTTTTTTCTTTGTTTGATACTGTTAAATGCATTACACTGGAGTTCATTTGTTCAAGCCTTGCTGCTCGAAACCCGTAGCTATCAGGGGTGGGCTTGAGGTTGATCAAAAGGAGCCTGACTGGATCCAATAATGGTTTTCCGAGTCTATTCCACGATAAGGCCCTACAGCCATATCATATAATTTACCCAGATCCTCACAGATACTGATTCTACTAAAAAACTTAAGCTTCTCCCGCTTTGACAAACTGTGATTAAGTGGTTACCATTACAAAGAACCACCCCCCCTGAACAGAACCCTTGCAAATATAGAAGCCCAAAAGCCACCTTGTTAAAAAACATTAACCATCAGGCTGATAAACACTCTGCGGCAGACAAGTCGGCACTTTATCAGCTATCTAGGAAAGTAGTCAAAATGCTCAACATCTGCAGGAGAATATGCCGGGAACAGATGGAGACTCACTAAAGTACACTAAAACTGAAAAGGGAATTTCCACACCATCACATAAGGTCAACACCTGTTTTGGAGCCGCAATGCTGGAATGAAGAGGTCAGAGATGGGATACTTTAGATGAGCGATGTCTTTGTGTCCTGATGCTGTATTAACCTGAGGTGCTAGTGTCAGGAACAAGGTGCACAGGGTGAGCTGGAAGGAGGAGATGGTGATCCAGAGCTTTTTTATGTGGGATAAACAGACAATGAATGAAGTGCAACGGCAGTGTTTTTTTTGCTGGGCGCCTAATGCTGGTTCAAGTGTGTCTGCAGCAACGTGGTGCATTACTGAAGTAAGGTACACTGGCAGAACAAGAAAGTGAGGTACATTGGAAAAGAGCGAAAAGTTGGACTGGGGGTGTCTGGTATAAAGAGGCTGCAGCCGTTCTAGGAGCCACAAGTCACACAACAGCAGCAAATGAAACCGCACAACATTCAAAGAACTGGAAGTTTCTTCAACATCTGTTTGAGATGCGGCTGAAGTAAGCATTTTCATATAAAGCCAGCACAACCATTCCTAAGAAGAGGGGATTGTACCCTCTTCCACCCACACCCACTGAAAAAAGAAATTGAGGAATCCACACCTTGACCCTGGAGCCATCAGACTGTAGGGCAGGAGGAGTCGCCTGGCATCTTTCACACACAAATTGGCCAGAGCATTCAGAGGCCAATAAGATGGATGGAAACAGGGTAAGGGGACGGTAACTCAGTCAGCCCCTTCTCATATTGTTATTTGAAGATTCTGGTTGCAGTTTGAGTATCCCTTGAACATGCAACTTAAAGGGCAGCTAAATTAGATGGGGTGGGGCATACAAGCATGGCAGGTGGTGGGAAACGGTGGGTTGGGTAGGACAGAGGCAGTGTGAGCTACAGAGTAGAGCTCTTCCTCAGGTGTGCATGGAGTGGTAGGGTGGAAGAAGAGCTCCTCAGTTTCACAGACTGGGGGCCTCTCCCTAGCTGTTTGATGGAAGAGTTCAGGATGGTCAGAACTTGTAGAGATTGAACAGATTTCCAACCCCCTACAGAGAATAAGAACTTCTCTCGAGTTGTTGCAAGTTTAATTGGCATGGGGGTACCTTTATCACAGAAGATTAGTCTTTTTCGCTTGTATTTAAAAAGGGAATGCTTAGTGTACGGGGACTGGTTTTCTTCCTTGGTGCTTTATGGTTTTTGGAGTAGGGCACTTTTTAGTTGTTGTAGGTTAAAGGGGGAGGTGGTGTTCTTGTGGTACAGAGGGCATGACTTCTCTCCCAGGTCTGTGGTATGAAGGAAAGAGGAGGCAGAGTTCTTCGGCTATGGAAGGCAGTTTCTTTCACGGTTTTGACAGGAGACATTAGAGGGTTACGTTTTTAAGATATATATGGCAACCTTTTTTTAGGTCTCGCCTGACCCAGCGCATGCGCTGGTCTGGCGAGACATTTTGTGAGGGCTCCAAAAAGTGCTACCAGGCCAGCCTAGAGCTACAGTGCATGTGCGCGGGCGTCGCACTTTACCGCGATTACTTTCACTTTCGCGGCCGCTTTGACTTTGATCCGATCACTTTCGTGGCCTCACCAGCACTTCGATGTTCTCCGTGAGGCTTCAATAGATTGCAGCAGTTAAAACAAGCATTGGCATAGCCAATAGGTTTCGCTTTTGGGACCTTATAAGTGTTTAGTTATGCAACTGTTGCATGGCTAAACACTTATAAGGTCCCAAAGGCAATGCTTGTCTCACTGTGTTGTGGGGTGAAATTAGAAATGATCTGGGGACAGGTCTCTGCCCCCAGTGATGGGGAAGAAGTTTTTGAGATACAAAATGCAGGGTTAGTCCCTGTTATTCAAGGATGGAAACGTGTTAGGAGAGTTAGTAAGACACACATACTATAGGTTTACCCCGGGTATTCGGAGTGGGTGTGTAGATAAGAATGAGCATTCCTAAAGGTCGCTTCTTTTGTATTTAGGGTGCTGTGAATTTGAGGAGGGATTAAGAAGGGGGTTGTTTCCAAGTTAGAGATAGCACATTATGGTTGTAGGAACCAGAAGTACCTTTCCCATAACCCCTAGCTCTCCATTACATCTGGTAAGAATGCATTCAATTAGGTATTTGCAAGGCGCACATTTATTTCCTCCTGACAACTTCAGACAGTCTTATCAAGGATTGTGCTCTGCCTCCCACTTCTTTGCGACAACACTGGAAACAAAATACAATCAAGCATCCTAACTTCATTGGTGATGCTGGCACAGAGGCAGTTCCAGAATATATTATTTCTTCTTTTAGTGTTCTCTTCTTGAGATAGTCTTTCTCAGGGACTCACCTCTCCCCAAAGCAAAACTTCCCATACAAAGAGATGAGAAGAGGGCCGCAGAACTATACCAGAATCTGTCAAAGGCCTTCACTGCCTATTGCTAAGAAGGGTGGATTCATTGTGGCTCCAGTGAGACATGCAGCAAGCATCACTACATGTTATGATTTGAAGTGTCTTGAGCAGCCATGACTGGCCCATTAGCAAAGAGTTCCACATCATTTGCTTGGTGATCCTGGGGGGTACACTCCACTTGACTCCAGGATAGCCTTCCTGCGTGCGGTCTCCTTACCAACGTTGTGATTGAGACGCCTCAGGCGCTCCTGCAAAAAGAAATAAATGAAAAAGCAAAGCCATGATTAATATTCTCAACATTAGCTCTCAGTTGAACGCGGTTATCCACTCTTCCAATCCACCATACCCTCCCATGTGCAGTTTTGCAATCCAGAAATTCTGTACCTGACCATGACAGTGCCTCCTTCACCTAACCCTTCATAACACCTTAAAAAACGTGCTAAATAAAAAAAACTAAAGGAATTTAAAAAAAAGTTACATTGTGGACTTGGAATGAGTGGTTACATTGCCATACACCCTCAACTTCGCTCTTTTTTCACAATCAAGCTCGGCAAGTGAATTTGTCGTTAGTACTTCTAGCCCGCAAGATATGGAACTCATCCTACTGGTCTTGCCTTCTGCCAGCCAAACACAGAGTATCACAACTAACAATTTAGGTTAACACAGTCTGAATTAAACATGTCTGGATATGCGCAGGTATCATCCTGCCCGTATGGAGCAAGAGAGTCACTGGCCATTTAAGCGAATGGATAAATGAAGGACAGCCCCAGCACAGTGCACCCGAGGAAAGAAGTGGAGACATGACCGAAAGAAATGTTTGCCAATGGACAATAATCAGGTGGCTCATGGGCGTTTATTAATCCAGTGGCTATGCTTAGCACGAAACTCACCCTAAGGTGTCAGAGTTCAGTTGATTTAATGATATGAAGACATTAACCTGTGGAGTCTGCAGAGGGTACGAACAGGAGGAAGCATGTTCACGTACTAGGTAAGTATTCTCCTAGGGAAACAGCGTTTACATCGCATGCGATATATATCCCATGCCATTACAACACCGTTGTTACAACGACCACGTTGTTACATCGTGAACCATTACATAGCAAGTCGTTACAACGACTTGCTGTAAGGGGCAGAAGGTGTTGGATTTACAATCCAACTCCTTCCCTGCTGTTGCACAAACTGGAGTAGGGATAGTAAATTATACTATTCCCAAGTCCAGCGTGCCCCCTACAGCAAGTCGTTGTAACGACTTGAGAGGTAATGGTTCGCGTTGTAACGACCGCGTTGTAATGGTACGCGATGTATCGCATGCGTAGTAAAGAGATATATTCATTCTCCTTGGGCTCTAGAATAAAACTGCTGCTGTGTGCTGTCTGCAAGCTGAGAAATCCCTGCACCAAAGGAAAGGCTACTCAGAATCGCGCTTTCACCAGCATCTATCCTAACTATATATTCACCTGGGCATTCTGCAAAATATTATTGACCAGAACCACTCTCCGCCTGGCGTTCAATAACTTCTTTACATAGGGATCCAGGTCGAGTGCCACTTTCTGGTCCTCGTTGATCCTGCAGAGCTCTGAGGGTGGGAAGGAAGCAAAAATTGGGTAGTAAATTTGGAATGCCTGTTTTTCAAGCCAAGCAGAACTCTATGGTACAACAGGACCAGCTATCTTTAAAGTAGAGCCAAGTCCAGCAATTAGCAAAGGAAAGAGAGCAGAAAGATGAAAAGGAAAAAAGAAGAAATAGGTTTTGCTAGATAAAGAAAGAGAGAAGACTGAACGGCAAAAAGAAAGAGCGAGACAAAGAGATACATACACACAATGGCTGATCAGAATCAACAAATACAATAGTTGATAAGCTAGATCAGCTAACAGCTAATAAATAGAAATAATGAAATCATAGGGATTACCTGTGGCTAGGTTGTCAATATGCTCTCGCAAATCCACCTGGCTTTCTCTGCAGACAAAGAAAAGAACATGCTGGTCACAGAACAGATGGGGGGGGGGGGGGGGGGGTAAATGTCTCCTATCGCTGGTTTAACAGCCAAGTTTAGCACATCAAAATGACCCGTAATTAAATATGGGGTGCCTGCTTTCTGACAGTAGTTTGGTTCACAAGATCTTGTAACGGGGAAATACAAAATCTTATCAACAAATACAATCTCGGAAAAGCACACAACGTGGCAGCTATTTAGTGGAAGCCACCATCTTCCAAACTAGCAATAAAAAAAAAAGACAAAGCGCCCATTTTGTATATTGCTATGAACCACCCTGCTCCGCCTAGAACCTGTCGCCACATTGCCCTCTTTTTAAAAATGTAGAAACAGGATTTTAGGACAAGGTTCAAATAAGCAGATGTCAAAGCGCAAGAGGGGGCTTCAATACTCGCTCATGCAATGGACAAAGACATACCGGGCAATCTAATTACACCGCATGCCGCATCCACACAGACTGTATTGGGCTACGTGCAAGTAGCTAGTTTAGTTAAGCCCGATTTTGACTTGAGTACAGATTTGTTGATCCAACACTTCATCATAACCAATTAAACTTGTAGTGGAGTCCTACTGCTCTCCAAGATTGGGGTGGCTAACTTTCAATCGAATTCAGGAATATCAAGAATAAACAGAGGGAGTTATGCATTGCATATTGTAAGTCACACTGATTGCATTAATGCACTATATAACGTATTCTACTCTGCAGAACAGAGCCAGTAAAACAGTCGTTTCAAAAATACAGGACTTTACCGAAATGCAGGGGAGTTGACCACTGCTGCCTGACCTCTGACATTAGCTATTATAGGATGTGCAACAGGTTGAATCTTAACCAGAAGAAGCATAGTCTAAGGAAATGGGTTTGACGCTCAAGCGCCAGTGTAAGAAATTAAATAACGCCAACTGCAGTTCAAAATAATTGTACAGAAAGACTGCTTTGTATATACAATACATGGATGATAAAGATCACATAAAAATGACACAGAATTAACTGTGTTATGGCAGGGTGTTTTTTTCAGATGTAAAATAGTCCCTTATTCATCCCAAAGGAAGCGGAAGGATATAACCAAACTGCAAATTTTCAAATGAAGCAGAGGGATACAGCCAAACTGCAAATAGAAGGAAGGCAAGTCTAAAATACTGTTTTGGGCTGATCCAGAATGACAATGTTTCTATCCAATGGCAATGGTTTCCAAGCTAAAGAAGCCAATGGTTGAAGGGGGCTGAGCCAAAAAAACTTTAGGATATGTGCCTATATTTTTCAGTGGCATGTGCCATTATTCTGAAACGCTGGCTTCCGATTGGTTAATAAGCTTGTTAGTCCCTCCTTAGTATCGCCTTGTCTTAATTTGAAACCTCTCACGAGGTCTGGCCCTTTTACTTCGGTTGTTACACAGTAGGTCTTCTTTAGTCTGTAAGCACTATTTTCTTTAATGAGTTTCTCCTACTGCAGGCACGACATGCTTTCCTGCAACAACAGCTGCTTTCTCTATCCTTGGCTACAGCTCCACCCCTCACTGATTGCCGCCCCAACCACCTCTCGGAGGTCTGTTTATTTTTTTCTTTTAATTTCTCTTCCCTCAGCCCCACTTGGCCATGAAGTTTTTTTTAATTTTTTTATTTACAACAGTAGATAGATTAGGTGATGCCGAGGCTCGAACACGGATGCCCAGCTCCTGAGTTGCTAGCTCTGCCCGCTGAGCCATATCCTCTCCCTCGGGGGACAGCACAATACTATATATACTTGTTGAAGCATTCTGCCTTGTTGGGAGTAATGAGGGCGAGGCCTACGTCCAGATGGAAAGAACATTATTACTGAATGTTACTTTTGTATCTATCAAGGATATCTGTATAATGCTATGTGTCGCCTTTCGGCTGCTTCGGAGCGAGCGCTCTCATTGGTGCGACACAGTGTGCTGCTGGGTGCTCTCTAATGCGAAAAAAACATGAGCCCACGGGGTTACATCCTTTCAGAGGGGGACAGTCTTGTTGGTTGATGTTTTCAAGCACCCATGCCACGCTTTCACATCAATAGACACTAAGCACCTTTTTTTAGACAAGCCGTGTCTAAAGAAAGGTCCACGGCCGCTATCAAAGTGAAAACGCGGCATGGGGTAAAAGCGCTCCAATGCCGCGGTTTCACTTTAATAGCAGCTGCGGACCTTTAAGACACGGCTCGTATAAAGAAAAGGGGCGTGGCCTCTATTAATGTGAGAGTGTGGCATAGGGCACTTGTAAACAAAAAATATTTGTAATGCAATAGGTCTCGCTATTGCGAGACTTTAAGCTATTGTCATTTGCAATGCCAAGAGCTTAAACCCTTGTAAATGCGAGACCTATTGCATTGCAAATACTTGTTTTATTTTGGTACCATTGACGGTAATGCAAACTGTGCTTAGAGCTCACTGCAGTTCCTTAAAGCACTTGTTCTAATACATGCGCTACATTTACATTTATAAACCATATATACAAATTTTAACTTCTTTTTTCCCAGTGATGTATATCTTCCCTTAGCAGACAGTTCTCTTTTGCACAACCATACCCCACATTGTAAATTGGCGGCCTGAGTGTTTATACTGCAAGGAATTGGGCCTATGTGTCAGTGAAAAAAGAAACAGTATGAAACATTTTGTCCTTGATCCCAAAAATATGTCCTGGGCGTCAGGCCGAATGATTTTTACATTCCTGAGCACAATGGCTGTACTTTGGATTGGTTAGTATCACCCCCCTCCCCCCCCCCCCCCACACCACCTTATCAGGCTCTATGCCTAGTACATAAAGCTGTAAACGGAGGAGGTGCAGAGGATATGAAATCTCTTTTTCCTCGTTATGTACCGCCTCGTACACTAAGATCAGGCACTCTAGGTTTGGTTTGTCTACCTAAGATCAGGAGGACCCAATGGGGAGGTAAGGCTTTTTCATTTCAAGCAGCAAAACTGGAACTCTTTGCCCACAGAGCTACGACTAGGAACAAATAAGACTCTGTTTAGAAAGGCCTTAAAAACCTGGCCATTTACTAAACTCTAGACAGGAAGTGGCTAATTCTCCATCCTCATATAGCGCCAAGACGCCTCGGCAATAGTGCGCTTAATAAATAATTCAGTCAGTCAGTCAGTCAGAGGTGAGCCGTCCTTGCTGCCAGTCACTTTCCAGTCTGTAGGGTCACTTAATAGGATGAAACAGATCACTTAATAGGATGAAACAGCCAGGCGGACAGCCAGCATTAGACATACAGAATCTGTCACTCTTTTACTCTAATGCCAATTATAGTTAAATGTAAATGTTGTAGACTTGTAAAGCGCACAGCTGCCCCAGCAACGGGGCGTCCCGGCGCTGTAGACCGCTGTAGACCGCTGGGGAACCCGTCCTGGCTATCCCTGTGAGATGGTCCCTTTCTGGGTATCTCCAAGTTGAAACCAGGCATCCCCGGCGTCTGTGGGGGGCCGTTGTAGAGATGAGGCAAGCTTAATGCCCAGAGTTGCCGAGTGTGTTCCTGGTTAGAGTAGGTACCGAGGCGAGAATTATCAAGTCCGTTTTGACCCTGGTCCACGACCCTGCCGCGTCGGGAATTGAACCCTGGTCCCTGGCCGATTCTCTGCTTACAGGTCTGCCGCCTCTAACTGGTGAGCCACACCTCTCCACTGCCGCCTCTAACTGGTGAGCCACACCTCTCCAAGTTGCCCTTCAAAATTGCATGATAGTGTAGCAATACTTATGCCCACTTATTTTCACTCTGCAAACACCTAGGTACGTTTTAGTTTGATAAGTTATCAATCCTGCTTCCATTCTTGTGTGTTTATTTGCATATAATCGAGGAACATTATAAATGCCCCAAATTGTTAAATATTGCTAACATTTGTACCCATTTATTTTGGGGCAACTGTCAGTAATGCATGCAGTCTCCTCCCAGTTATTTTCTAGACTGATTGGTTCCATAAAATGATGATACAGCTGGGTAGATAGCCAGTATCAAAGTCGAATATGCAAATCTTGCATATTTATTTGCCCTTCTAACTCCCAATGCTGGCACAACATAGTCAATTAACAACACCAGAACTGCCATGTTTCTGGTTGAAAGAGTGTCTGGCAACCCAAAAAAAACAGAATGATGTTGAGGATGGGGAACTTTTTTTTTTTTTTTTTTAATGCAGCAGAGGGTCCGGCCACCCAAGACCTAAATCGGATTTGGTCTTGGTACTGCAAACAGTGCTTTTTAGTCCAACCATTTCTGGCTAATCAACACCCGCTCTCCTATCTGCATTGCAACTGGAATAATACTGAGTTGCAGATCCAAACAGCACAGAAAAATACGCAAGTCCTTTCGGTTTGAAAAAGGTTCAGATATTCACAATTTTGAATGTATTTTATAACAAATGTCACCATTTTTATAGGTGTGTGATAATAAATTAAAAGAAATGACCGTTCTTGTTGATCCCAAAGGCAGTGTCTTTTGTTGGAGAATGAACCTGACAGAAGTTATATTAAACATCACTGAGCAGGAGGCTAGCTTGGACTGCACAAATGCATTGTGATATTCTTCAACTGGGCTAAATAAAGGAAGTGTTCTGCATACAGACAAGATGTCAAGATACATACCAGAATATTAAGAGTTATCCTTCGGGAATGTAAGTGGAGGCCTCTCAGTGGTAAAGGTACTCTATAACCAACCGGCGGACTGCACCACACTTGCATGCAAAGGAAAATAATCCCAAATGGGCTGGACAATATGGCGTGTGTCTGAAGGCCCATATTGCAAGAAGTCATCATCACCTTGCTTACGATGAGCGAGTTGAAACACGGACTGGAAATCATGGCCCTAATGGGTGGAATTAAAATGTGAATGACTTTTCAGGAAAAAACTGAAAACCTGGTTGTTCCCTAGGATTTAGGACAGTAATAGATCACACTTTTTTCCTACAGTAATGATCAGGTATAGAATTGTGCAGTGCTGGTAATTGCAGCGTCAGGATACCCGTTGGGTGACAGTGCGCTATACAAGTACTATCTACAATACAATACAATACCATAAAAGACCACTGGATGAAGAAGACTCGCCGAATGCCCCTATAAATATGTATATTATACATAGAATTTTAATAAAATCAAAAGGTGTTGGCTAACACTAGTTCTAAAAATGCATATTTACTAGATACTGTCATTCTCGCTACTGGATCAGTAGTCTGTGTCGTGCTAGAGAAGACGCATTAAGGCAAAGGTGTTCTCTAAAAGCAGATGTAATAGGAGGGTCCCGGCTAACGTTAAACATCTCAGGGCATTCTTGTTGACATACTTAGTTCGTCAGAAGTCCGTATTTGATATAGTTTATATTAATGTTTTTGTCCAAGGGCGCCTGCTCTATTGAGGGAGGCCTGTGGTGTGTTTAATTCTGGCAACCCTTTTACTGAAGAGAAATTTAACTGCATGAAAACGAAATATGTAATTTCCCTGAATTTGGTTACATAAATTCTTTTGTCACAAGTGATATGCATTCCAGAGAAACTATTTTTCAAAAATGGGCTCAGTGTTTTGGGCAAAACAAACCCCACTAACCATATCCAATTGTTCCAGGCTACATTCAGCAAGATCGGTCCTTGAAAAAAACAGAACTACAAATAATGGAAATCATATGACAAAGGTATAGACAATTTGCTCTTGCCCAAGATGCACAGTGCAAACACAGCTAACACTATTTCTCTAGGACAGTCTCTTAAAACATTTAAAGTTACACGCTTTGGCTGTCTGAATAATAGCACTGAGTTACCCTTTAAAACTACACCAAGAGATTACAGGCATGTGGAAGTAACGTTTATGACCCAGAGGTTGCAAACATGCACTATCGAAGCCAGGCATAAATAAAAAGAAAGATTCAGACTTGGGCGGGTATTTCATACTAACAATCCACATGTCCCCAAGCTTCTTTCCTACTTTTGTGCAGGTTCCAGAGACAAGAGGCAATTGAGTCTTTGCACCACTCAATAACTGGCGAAGGAGTGAAAGAACCGTTCACTCGTCATCTTTTTTTAGGTTGAGACTGGGCAGCGCATGCGCTGCTCTACGATGCATGCTGTATTCAGGTATGGACTTGAAGTTCGCCCATTATCTACCCATCTTTTCCAATTGGCTCCTGTTACTGTCCTTTCTAAATCGTTGCTTTTCATTCATGAATAGGCTTAGTAGTCCTTCCTTGGTACCGACTGGTCTACATTTGTAACCTCCCATAAGGAGTGGACTTTTTACTTGTGTTGTTACACGGTCTGCTTTATCTAGTCTGAGAGCACCATTTTCTTTAATGATTTGCCCCTATTCCACCCTCTATGAGCTTTCCTACAAAGCACGCCGCCCGCTTTTATATTTTTATTAGTAATGGCGGTCCATTTTAACTATAGCGGCTGTGTTACATAACCTTTGTTTTGTGGGGGTTTTTTTTTGGTGAAAGCGCCCCATACGGTGCTTTCGCTTTAATGGTGGCTGCTCGCTTTATTCAGGTTACAGCGAGCAGCATCTAAAGAAAGGGACGCGGCCGCCATTAAAGTGAAAGCACAGCATTGGCCGCTTTTACAACAACAAAAAACATTCGTTAGTGAACTTGGCTGTAACCTGAATACAGTGAGCAGCGTCTAAAGAAAGGGGTGCAGCCACCATTAAAGAGCTCTTGCATTTGCAAAAGTTTGAGCTATTGGCATTATAAATAAGGATCTCTGTTTTCCGTTTTTACTGATTTTTACGGATAAATACAGACAGAAACTATTTATTTTCTTGTCTGTGTTTATTTTTAAATGTGGCTAAAAACGGAAATTGGGTGCTTTTTGAGCGATTCTAAATACACTTTGTCATGACTGCCAGGCCAATAACTGTGTGGATTGATAGGTAAGGGTGTTAAAAAGGAAAGGTATTTTAGTAAAGAAACTTAAACAGCAGGAGATATGCACAAGGCTGATACTGAAATGTGCATATTTTCATATAAGTGCAATGATCTATCTTCTGTGGGTATTGATACCACTAAAACCTGGCAGGCATTCAAGCATGACTGCATATTTATTGGGTAAATTAATGTGGAAATACCAGTTTTAGCTTTATTTTTTTCACAATACCCAAAATAAATATGGATAAGTAATAACGGAAATGACAAAAAAATTAATACCATAAAACCGGGAGCCCTAATTATAAAGGATGCTGAATTACCGTTAACTTTGTAACTTCTGAACCCTGAGCAAACACAAGTTTGCGGAGCTAGAAAAAAAACAAGCCTTACAAAATGTGGGAGTAAAGGCTAAAGCTCGTGGCTCTTACTAGCCAACCAGCCCTACCTGACCCCACCCCTGTTATCACCTTACGCGTCCCCCGGTTTTTGGTTCTTCATCACGGTTCTCATCTTTTTAGGCCTCGCCTGGCATTAGCAGTGCGCATGCGCTGCTCTCGCCATGCGAGGGCTTCTTGGAATCAATACGGATTCCGAAGTCGTGTTTGTGCTCCGCCTGCAGTTTTCATTTGTGCGCGTCGTTTGGAGTCACGAAATATGCAAAAGACAGTGCAATGATTGCACCGGGGGCATTTTAATCTCTCCTGGTTGCCATCATGTCCGCTTTTGGCCCCGCCCACCGGGTTTGGATGTTGTACTGGCGGCGGTAGACACTGTCTTCTAAATAGTGGGTAAGCACTTCATTTTTCCATTCCGCAGCTGCAAACGGAGGCAGTGTGTTTGTGTACACTAGGACGGGCTACGCATCTCGTCGAAAACATTTTTTTTCACACATTAAATAACGGCGGCCGCGAAAAGGGGTCAAAAGCTTGTTTAAACTTTGCATTCAAAGGAGGCCGGGGGGCTTCCTCGCACGCTGCGGATTCACCCTTCTTGGGCGCTGCTAATTTCCTGAGTTTTTTTAAATTGACATTCAAAGGAGGCGGGGGGGGCTTCCTCGCACGCTGCGGATTCACTCTTCTTGGGCGCTGTTCATTTCCCGATCTTTCCCATCCATGGAGGGGGGGAAGAAGGCACTGGAGGGCATGCTGTGTCCATGGCCCCATGTCTCTGTGTAAAAACTCTGATCTATGTTTTCAATCCACCCAGAGGCCGGGGGGCTTCCTCGCACACTGCAAATTCACCCTTCTTGGGCGCTGCTCATTTCCCACATTTTTTTAACTTTGCATTCAAAGGTGGCTGGGGGACTTCCTCGCACGCTGCGGATTCACCCTTCTTGGGCGCTGCTCATTTCCCGAATGTTTTTAACTTTGCATTCAAAGGTGGCCAGGGGGCTTCCTCGCACGCTGCGGATTCACCCTTCTTGGGGGCTGCTCATTTCCCGAATTATTTAAACTTTGCATTCAAAGGTGGCCGGGGGCCTCCCTCGCAAACTGGGGATTCACCCTTCTTGGGCGCTGCTCATTTCCCGAGTTTTTGAAACTTTACATTCAAAGGAGGCGGGGGGGGGGGGGCTTCCTCGCACGCTGCGGATTCACCCTTCTTGGGCGCTGCTCATTTTCCGATCTTTCCCATCCATGGAGGGAAAGGAGGGACTGGAGGGCATGCTATGTTGGCCCCATATGTCCACGGCCCCATGTCTCCGAGTAAAAACTCTGATCTATGTTTACAATCCTCCCTGGGAAGCGGTGGAACATGAGCCTCTCTGGATTAACTATTCATCTGCCGATCAATACCAGTGTCCAGCTCTGCGGATAGCCATCAATGGCCTGGGCCTGCTTCTGCCACAGACTTTGCGGCTTACACTGTATTCACGTGCAGAATAAAAGGCGGATGAAAATTTCAGAGGCAGCTATATAAAGCAACCAGTAAACATGGTTGTTTACCGAGGCCCATGGGTCAGGGGCAAGGCAGGTAGAGGTGGATTACAAACGGGCTCCCAGCCTGCAAGCACACAAAGACATGTGGAAGCACTCACTGTAAGCTTACAAAAGGCAGTTAACAATATTCTGCAGAATTATTACAGCGTCGCCTTTGTCCATTTTCCTGGTCCAGAGATTGGAACATTGTATTCTTTACCTCCCTAAGTGTACTCCGCCCCAATGTAAAGGCGCTGGAAACCGATGACCAGGGCCATATATTTGTAAAGGGTGTCCTGGCTGCGCAGGCATGCATGCCGAGACTAGCCGGGTGGCTCAGGGTGAAATCAAAAAGCTTGCTATTTGCTTCTTGCAGAACTCAAGAAGACAGGAAGGCAGTGCAGCATATATGAAGGCTGCCAGGGGCCCGAATACAGGCAAGGAAACTGCCCCCACCCTCACAGTTAGGTGTAGGCACAGGGAGATTAAGTGATTTGCCCAGAATGACAGGATGTTGAGCTGATGGCTAGACTCGAGAATATGCAGGATGGCTCAGTGAGGTAATCACGGTTTGCTGAAATATGCGATAATTTGAAGAACATAAGATCAAATTTCAGCAAAGCACACTGCCTTCAATCTAGTTCCATGGCTGGTTATTTAAGCATCTTATATTACTTAACAGTGACATCTGTTAGTCACAGTGCTTCGACGCAACAGAGGAGCGGAATGAACTATTAGGCAGAATACAAATGCAGTTAACTAACTCACTCCCCCGCCCCGTCACCCCCTCTCCCTGTTTTTGATATTATTAAAGAACGAGTGGCATGAATGGAACCTTATGATCGTATCACTCTAACATCTGTCTCTGCTGCTGGCTCACTCCCATTATACGCAGCTGCCGGAGAACTCAAACCCGGCTGGAGGAAAGGAAGGGGGCAGGGAAGTCTCTGACCTCCTGTAAAAAGAAGAGGGAGGTGGCCAGGGGGTTCGCTTTTCCTAGGGCTCTAACAACAACCCCAGAAATGAAATAGCAACACTTTTATCAGTGCACACATACACTTTATAAAATACTTTAAAGTAAGCTAAATACAACAAGCATTGAAAATGCAATAGGTCTTGCCTTTGATTACGTTAAAGCCATTTGCTTTGCTAATGGTATTGTATAGCAAAGCAAATGGCTTTGACTTAATTAAAGGCGAGACCTATTGCATTTTCAATGCTTGTTTGGGCAGTTTCTATATAGCGCTAACTTGACCCGAAGGTTTCCGACTTTACAGTATCCAAGCACTTTACACGAGCACCAGTTACTTTACTCATGATCACAAGATAAGGGGATTTGCTTAGAAAAACAGGATGTCCAGCCGACGTGAGACTCGAACCTGGTTTCCCAGTTCCAAAGTCGGCTGCTGTATTGGTAACACCACATCCTTTCCAGAGTCTTTATTCAGAAAGAGTGTTATTAGAGTGTTCGTTTTCCACAAGCGTATTGTTGTGCGGCTTACACATTGGTGTCTTCGTAGCCTTGGTTGGATGCCAGTTGTCCCGAGGTTGGTTGGGTGCCTCGTGTAATGTGTTCGTAAGACACCAAGGTTAACAGGTGGCTCTGTCACAAAGGATGCTTTGCTTCAAACTGGGCTTTCATTAACAGCTCAATGCATGTTGGCAGTTGAGCCAACGAAACGTACACTCCCGGAACTGATTCAAAAGAGAAGGCAGGCATCGGAGGAGCATTGTGTTCTTCGTGATTGAGTCACCAGGTTAACCTTAAAACTCAAACTATCATCGCGGGCACTGTTGCTAGACCTCGACTTTCAGGTGACAACCCACTGTATTCTGAGTTTAGTAGTTGTTTTTAGGTCTCGCATACGCTGGACGCAAGCGCTGCTGTTGGAGTGACCTCTTGGAATCGCTCCAGGCTTTTGTTGAAACTCGTGCATTTTGCACTGTTTCCTATCAGTACTCGTGCATGTATGGCATTTACTTTGCGGGAGCGAGCAGCGGCCCCATCTGATAGCAATTATCGCGCCTGTTGCTGCTCGCTCCCGTAAGGTAAACGCTGAAGATGGGCTTGTTCTTTTAAGTCATTCTTATGTACTTCAGCCCCGTCACTGGTGTAAAACACTCAAGTACCACTGGGGTCACCATCGACCTCTGAATGAGCCAAAAAACGCAAATGAAACCCGAACAGCAAAACACATAATTACCCTGCTGTTACCGTGAGCGTGACTTCGCTTATCTCATTTCTAGCAATGCTCTTCAGAAAAGGGTACAGGGCATATTCATGAGAAATGATGCCGGCGTATTACATACGGGCCTGACGCGTTCTTTTGCTCCTATTTGAAATAGCGGATGTCCTTTTAAAATGAAGCTTCACTCTATTGCTTTCTCTGTGTTGCTTGCGTTCTGTCCAGTGTTTTACTCCTGTGGTAATTATGGCAGTGGGGGTGGGTATGAACGCATTGACCAGATTATAAAACGCTGCATGAATTGGTTCAAGGTTATCCGCTACAGTGAATTCAGGTGTTTCATTATTAACCCTAAGTAAACCTGAAAGTATAGCAAAGCTCATAAATTCTAATTAAGAATTGATCTGTGTCAGCGAGGTTTTGTGAAGGATACAGAACTCTGCACTTTGTCTAGTTTCCAACCAAACGTATGCTGGAAGAAATAGGATTGTAGTTTGCACTGGTACTCCTTCCAACAAGTCCTTAATTTGAAACATGGAAATGAAATTAAGGAAGTTGACTATTTTTAGGTCTCGCTGAGCCAGCGCGCATGCGCTGCTCGGAGAGACATTTAGTATACGGGTTTTCAAAGTACTACCCACATGATTTCAGGCCTGAAGCTTGAGTGCACGATGGCGTGCACGTGCACAGCTGCTGCTCGCACTCCCTCCTCCCTTCTCCCCCTCCCTTTTCGTCAGCTTTAATCAGAGTCCTCTGCTGCTGGCATTCCCCCCTCCCTTCTCGCCCAGTCCTTCTTGTCACCTCGGCTTGTACTCACTCCTCCTTTCTCCCCTTTCGGCCGCTTTGATGTTCTCAGTGAGCCGTGCGGCCAATGCTTGTTCTTCTTTTGCCAGTGTGGGCTTTACGTCTTTACCTTTCTTGTACGTGTCCCTCCCCTGGAGCATTGCTGCATTATCTATTTCCCCCTGCTCCTCAATTTTCAAGCACTACGTTTTGCTTTTTGGTTAAGCACTCTACAAGAATGCATGGGGTTTCAGCTGTTATTGTTGTGTACTTATCTTGCCTCCTCGGACACTATATTTTATTCTTCTTTAAGCATTCTGCACTGCTATCGGGCTGTTGTACAGCATTACTGAAACCATTGGCAAAGCCAATCAGTCCAAATGAGACCTGCTGGCTTTGCCAATACTTGTTTTAAACTCTATCCTTAGCGCTCCAGGAAATAACGCAGAAAACATCCGGAGCCTACTGAGAATTCACTTTTGAGCTGTCTTCAAGTTCACAGGCTCACTGGGCCCCCATCCAAAATGTCTGGCATTAAGTTGGTGTGGCGGCTTTCGATGCAGCAGCACCCAGTTTCCAGTAACTCAGCAATCTAAGTAACATTGGCAAGGGGTAGAGAGACTCTGGACCTGTTCGCTTGGAGAGCCAGCAGTGCTTTTGCTCTTTAATGCAGTGCACACATATATATTTTAGCTGTGCAAAATAAAACTTATCCTTTGCATACATTTCTCAATTTATCATTGCTGTCTCCCAGTTGCCCAAACGAAAGAATCACACAAAACAGTGCACCAATGTTCAGCTTTCTAACTTCGTGGAACTCTGTACCCAGGGGTAAAATATTGGAAATAGTTACACAATTATAGTAAACACGGTCTAAAGTTAGTGCCACTGAGGCACCAGAAGATGCCATGGTAGGGTATAGAATCATTTTTACTCTCTTATAACGTTCATGAATGGCAATGATTCTGACAATGCACAGGAGTAGACAGTTTTTTAACTAAAGTTTTTTAATGATATATAATACTCAGTGGCTGAGCAGTGAGGCGGACACGCACATTCACTGCCACCCATTCACTTACAAGTGCACACAAACTCCCAGTCATCCCTCCACATGCAATCACTTAAACACATCCATTCTCAAGTGCACAAACATACACCCACCATTCACAAGCAAAAATACGTGCACATACCCATTCACAGCATGCACTCACGCACAGATAGGCATGCATTTATACATAAACACATACATGCAAAATTCAACAAGCACTGGCATAGACAATAGGTCTCGCCTTTGGGACCTTATAAGTGTTTAGCCATGCAACAATTGATGTTGTTGCACCAAGGATATTGTGCTGCATAATTAAATACTTAAAAGGTCCCAAAAGCGAGACCTATTGGCTATGCCAATGCTTGTTGAGAATATTCTTGTGTATTTCCCTGCTTCAAAAATCATAAATCTCAAAACGTCTTTTCCACCTTTCAGATAATCTTTAAATTTTTATTACTGAGTCATTTATTTTTTAAAGGCTTAATTTTTAGTGATATATGCAGAAATCTAGAAACAGTGTTTAACACTTCCCTCCCACCAACTCAAGCTGCTTAGTAATAAGGTTGAATGAGCCTCTAATCGGAGGGAATTCTAATGAGGACATCGAGGGCCCCAAATTGCTGCATCTTGCTCAGTCGGAACCCACAAATTCATGGGTAAAAGTTGTCAGTGGATCTTTTGTGCTTCTGTTTGACAGGAGAGAGAAATCATATCATGTTCCGGGGGTATGTTGCATCCTTGTGCAGTACTATATTTTTTTTTAGTACGACCAGATGGCCATTGTGTAGATATCTCTTTACTTCGTGTTTACTCACACATCTTTTGTGGGCCACTCTTTGCTGACACAGGCAGGGAGTCAAAATGGGAAACTAGGGTGATATCTAAAAGGCCAGTATAAGTACGTTGCCTAGTAATTGGGGTGGGTGGGAGTCTGCCACGAAGAATAAGGTCACAAACTTGATGAGGAAAAACACAGTTTCAGTGAGTTAAACCTGGGCTAAACTCCAAGGTATCCATGGCTCAGAGCACACAGGCTTAATGCAGGATGTGTAAAGTATCTATCAGTAACAAAACAGTTATAACGTCAAAACACCACACAATGAAAATCCCACAAACAATTTATAACAAGCATTGGCATAGCCAATAGGTCTCGCCTTTGGGACCTTATAAGTATTTAGTTATCCAGCTCAATATCCTTGGTGCAACAACATCAACTCTTGCGTGGCTAAGCACTTATAAGGTCCCGAAGGCGAGACCTCTTGGCTATGCCAATGCTTGTTTTGTTTGCACTTAACTTTCTAGGACTGTTGTTTTCGATCCTTGAAGCCGTTTTTGAACAGTTGATTGAAAAGGGAACGGTAGGCGGAAAACGAGGGAGTTGTTATGTGCTTCAGACATGCCAACCCTCCCGATTCAGGCGGGAGACTACCGATTTCAAGGCTAGTCTCCCGCCTCCCGATTCCTGCAAGCAAAAACCCGATTCCTCAGGGTTTCAGCTGACGGCTTGGTATTGTGTAAAATTCTTCCAGCAATAGTCTGAGTGTCGATGCAGGGGCTCTGGAAGGTGTGATAAACCAACAAAGCCTCATTAACAAGCGAATGGTCTTTTAAAGTCCTGTGAAGTGCTGGGAGGCGGCTGTGTGGAAGCGGTCTCAGACCGGGCTGCCACACAGGGGGATGGGGTGTATGGAGTGCCAGCAACCTGCCAGGCCAGTGCACAACACTTGCATCACCCCTCTCTCTGCCTGCCATTGCGCTCCATGCTTCTGAAAGGTAAGAAAAACGTGCATTTGCGTTTCAAATGTCCGATCCTGCAGCAGCACACTTCCAAGGCCCATACATGACAGTAACCCGATTCAAGGCCCCATTCTCCCGATTTTTTTTTTAAATCTCCCACTTTGCTCTTCTGAAATGTTGGCATGTATGGTGCTTATATCATAGAAGTGCACATTAAAACGGCTAATTAAGTCAAAGAAGAACCTGCGAAAGTTGACAGTTCTGTTTCTGCTCTGTGGCTACAGACAGATACCAAGTTCAAGCGAAGTTTCTAATCCAACAGTTACACGGTGTCGTAGCACTGTTTGTGCTTGTCCAGCACGGATGGGAGCACTGAATGAGTAACGTGTGAAAATACACACATTTTTACTTCAAACGACTACCAAATTCGGACGCGGAGCCATCGATGGCAAAAGGTATTCACTTCCAAAAGGGAGGTCAACATTTTGGAGTATTGCCGCTTTCCACAATGACTGCAAAAAGATAATTTCAAGTGTCACACTCATTCTGTTAGAAATGGTCGTCTGCGATCTCCCTCGCGTGACATGGCCGCGGATTCTACGTTTCTTAGGTTATAACAGATAGCAAAATATGCATGAAATAATGACTGTTTCTTTTGAAACTAAAAGATCCCATTCCAAGATGGCCGTCATACATAAACTTGTACTGGCGGGCAACAAAACTATATCACAAGACAGTAGCACGGAAGGAATACGGAACCTCGTCTCCTTTCTATTTCTATGCCTCGGTGGTTGTTTCATGGACCAGGATCTGTATTCCTTCTAGGGCATATTCGAAGGCCCGTACCTGACAGCGTGTACGTGAGAATCTAACTGCTGCACGGCGGGCTGCAGCAGCTCCAAAAGGCCCTCGGCGAACACTTCTCTGCCCGCAGGCGTACCCTCCGCCGATGACAAAGTGACAGTCGCCATAGCCATCTTCAGAAGGTGGTCATAACAAGCACTTGCGCACTACCGCTAGGGAAGTGTGATTTGTTGTTGGCGGATTTGGTAAGCATAGAGAGAGGACAAGGTTTTGTAAATGATACCTAAGGGAAGAATGCGTCAGCCATCTTAAAGCCTTCAAGCTCAATCCAGTGCCTATCAGGTATGTTAGTGAAAATAATTTAGCAGGAGTTACCTTTCTCGGCAGAGCTATAATTGGGGCACCATGTCACGACGTTCAGTATACTTTTCTACGAGTGCCCTACTTTCTTTGGGTTTCTATGGTTCATGTTCACTTTGAATAGTTTTTTGCAGTTTTATATAGTGCAAACTGGACCCCTAGGTATTGGAGTACTTTACATGCGCACCATTTCCATTACACAAGGACACATTAATTCTTGGTAGACACAGGGAGATTATTAAGTGATTGGCCCAGAATCACAGGCTTTTGAGTCAACCTCGAGAGACAAACCTGGTATCCCATTTCCAATGTCAGCAGCTCTTACGTGACAAATTGTGTGCATATGTGACATTTCTAGTTTTGCATTGGGCATACGTGTGAACATTGCATGCCTCACATGTAACACAGTGAGTGAGACTAATTACAACACATTAAAAACAAGCATTGGCAAATCAAATACGTCTCCTCTATGATAGAGCCAGTGGCTTAGCAAATGTCTTTTAGCCATGTTGAATAGCAGCCCGGGTGTGTACAGCATGGCAAAAAGTGATATGACGGCCAAGGATGGCAGGGGATTACAATGCAAGCAGTGGAAAGACACTAATAAATATGAAGCAATCAGTACTTGGTCCATGCTCTGCATGAAAGAAGAGGAAGTGAAGCTGGCACACAGTGGCCAAAGAGGAGGCAGCAAATAAGAGTGACCATTAACCCTTCGAATGGTAAGCAATGGGCGGATTTCAAGCCTCTTGAATACAATATTACTTGCAAGCAACAGCATATTGTCTTATGTGAGACTTAAAAACAAAGGCAGGATTAACAACTCTGTCAACTCTCAGTACTGTTAACACTGGATGAAGCATATTACACCACCGCCTTTACTATAACATGCTGTAAATGTAATACTTCTGAAATACATGTGCATCATTATGCTCTTGGCCTGTGCATCAACCTTTAAAAGAAAAAACAAAAGATCATATCGTGATCCCAAAACCGAACACATGTTTGTTTTTAACAGCATAATAAGACTTATATAATTCATAAATGTTTCTTGTATAAGAATTGCCCTACTGTTCACAGAACAATAGATTTGTGATTAGATTATGTACCAATATACAGCATTATAATAAATGTCATATTGTCTTTCCTATCAAGGTTTGCACTGATGCAATGGTATGACAATTGTATTACCATCAGCTTTGTATTCCAAATTGACAAATTAACTCTATTAGGAAAATCAAAATTCTGTTCATGTTTCACATAAATATTATCCTCATTTATTTCTGTTTTAAAAGGATGAGGTTTGGGAAAAAGAGCACGGAGAGGTAATTCCATGTAACATTTTACCCACTTAATTTATTTAAATGAAACATTACACAATCCCTAAATATCACTTATTTTTAAACAACCCAGTACCACAAAGAAACACTCAGGGTAGCACTCTGCTCACAAACAAAAGGTGTTTTGGCCAACATGGTGCTACTCATTACACCTACCCGAGAAGAATGAACCCCTGATTCAAGCATGCATGTCACTCCTAAATCGCTTCTATTAGTTATTTTGCCAGCTTAGAAAAATGTGAAGGATTATCACCCATTGCACCGGTGGGCCTCAACATTTTTGAACAGGTGCAGCACCGAGCTGGGGATTGCACAACGCCTAGTGCACCTGCATACAAAACCTTTTTTTTTTTTTTTCAAAAACCTTTATTTGTGCATATTAAAAGAACAAATACGGGCCTACAACCATCAGGCCGGCCACAAAACGGTTAAGCACTGAGACAAACATTACATCCCCTGTGCATCAATGGTCAAGATTAGCAACGATTCAGGAGTTATACACTGGAGAGATCCTTGACACCAGGGGAAGGAGAAGTGAAGGTTAATTTTAAGGTTTTCAAAATAATTTTATCGAGGAAAAAGTCAGTAGAGGATAGAACCAAGGAGATTCGAGTCCGCAAGATGGCTTCATCACACGGGAGAGCAGCAGCATCATTAAAAACGGCCATAGAAAATCTCAGACAGTGAGGCGATGCAGTTATATAACAGGATAGTCACATGAGTAAATACGCACCCCTCCAAAGCCGCCCCCACTCAATCCACCCCACACCCGGACCCCGAATCGGAAACAAGGAGAGCGCAGAGACATAGAAGAAAAAGGCCCATAGAACTAAAAAAGAAACAGTAAATTACCCCCCCACCCTACACCAATGCGGAGGCTACGGCCTGCCCCCCCCCCCCCCAGCATAGTGCCTGTCGCCCAATGAACCCGAAATATAGACAAGAGAGAAAGTAGGAATAAAGGAAAGAAAATAAGAAAACAAAGAAGAAAGCGGGGAGGAGCCCACGTAACCTCGGAGCGCCCGAAGCCACCGGCCAACTACGTCTCCACACACTGAGAACCCCCTACACACAAAGGCGGTCGTGTGAAGATAACGTGTCACAACAATATAATGAAGGCAGACAATTCGCGACGAGTGCGCACAACATATGCAGACAATTCCAGTCCCAGTCCAGCCCATCCGTGAAACCATGGTGGTAGAAATCAATCTAGCCCTGGCCCGATCGCGGGCGTAAGATTAGACTAGCCCCCACATGAAGGCCCCGCAGCCCGTGCAGACAAAGACAATATGGCCGCTGGGGAGAAGATGGAGAAGTAGAGTCACAAAATGGCCGCCGATCATCTATTGAGGTCCCCTTGTGCACCATATAAAATCCAGACCTGGCCTGTAAAGTACAGGAGTACCACATAAAAGAAGCCGTAGGCCACCGTGAACGGTTCCTCGAGGACGTCAGGTGTCGCTCAGCTGGATACTCTTGCGGGCGCGGTGAGGCAGGCAACAACAAAGCAGGCAGCAATGAACGGGGAAACAAAGTGTCCACAATTGAGCAGGAGATCGATTGATCCTGGGTGCCGGGAAAGCCAGATGCAGACACCAGTGTAGCACGGTTATACCCAGTCGTTGCGTCCCCGCAAGAGGACAGAAGCACTGGCAGACCCACGTCTTGTTGAGAACAAACGGGGCGCTCACGACCCGCAGCCGACAGTATGGAGTCGAACCGCTCACTCAGCGTTTGCAAGCCATCACACAATTGCAGACGAAAGTCCCGCAGGGCAGCCAGAACGGAGCCGCATGTCAGCGGAAGCTGCGCCCCCACATCGGCAGCAATCCGGGACGGCACTGTGGAGCTGGAGTCTGGTAGAGGGAGGGCGAAGCGGGCAGCGGGCGAGACCGGAGCATCACCCCCCAGCAGCGAGCAGGCAATCAACGCCATGTTTTACCGCTGAACGGTACAGTGGCCAGGGGGGGGATCGTAACAAGGAGGCAATTCCCCGCAGGTCTGCGCCGCAACAGGTGAAAGCCAACAGTCGCTTCCCCTCCCTCGGACTCTCTTTGCAGCCGACTAGGCAATAGAAGAAGGGGGTCTGCAGCCTTCCACAGCGCGGGCCACAGAACGGGGCAGGAGACCCGCCACACCGGGGCTTACCCTATAGCTCCAGCCCGTCAGGTGAAAGGTGAAGGAGGTGTCCGGGCGTCTCTCCCCCGGCTCGTCTGGCGACAGTCCGTGGTGTGAGGCGGGATCGGGGCCGCGGGGCTCAGATTTGCGCCGGGGGTCCAGTGACTGCGGAGCTTCCAGGGGGCCGGCCAAGGCCACAATGGAGCAGGGGTCCAGCGCGGAGAACAAAGGCACCAAGAGCTCCGGCATCCGGGCGGGCTCAGACTCCGGGAAAGCGGCGGCGCGGTCAGCGCGTCGTCGCGCACGTTGCACCTCGAAAATCGGCGAGGATAGGAATCAGGATAATAGTCCGAGGCCAAGGGCCGGCGGAGCCGGGCGCTCAAGCGTCTGCTCCGGTCGCCATCTTGGCTCCTCCCCCCATACAAAACCTTTTTGAAGAGATTGGTACCTGTGTGCTTTGCTAGATCGTAGTTAGCTAGGCTGTGGCAAGACTGCTCCAAATAATAATGACTAAGTGATGGTTAATTCTTAATATATGGAACAAAAAAGGATCAGCACAAACCGCAGATCTCTAAGTGGCAGCAGTAGGATTTTCCAGATGTGCACTTGGAATATTACCTACGCAAGAATGGTGTCCGAACTCACACATTCACTAACGCATCCACCTACACATTCATCTCTCTGATTAAGCACCCACTCCGGAGCTCTGTCTGTAGCATATATGTCACTCAAGCCTTAAGTGTACATATTCTGTTGGCATGAAAGCTTGTTTTGGTCTGCCCTGTTGGATCTGTTCTGTGGAAAATAGAAGATTGCGTGTATCACCATCTGTAAGAAAGAGAAGCTTGATTTACTACTGCCATACTGTCCCACTTTTGTGAGGAAGTGAAGCTTGCACGGCTGCTGCCCAATTTGTACTTGTCCTGTGATGGGAAAAACTTGTGCTGATGCTTCCATTGCTGTACCTGTCCTCAAAAGTTAGTAATCATGCATTCTGTCTGCCCAAAGTGTAGCTCTTCTATGAAGTGAGTTGAGTTGCACCTATTCTGTATGTGTGAGAGAGATCTTGTGATATTCCCTCAGCTACTACCACCTGTCCCTAACTTATTTGTGTTAAGGAAGGTTGTAAAGTGTCTATGTTATACCTTTATTGTGTGGTGACGTTAGCTTTGAAACCTTCCACTAAACATAAAAACAATTAATTCACTTTACCAGTGCTTGTTTTAATGCATGAGTTGAGTAGGAGAGTGAAAGCTTAGGTATTATGCATGAAACAAACTGTTTTTTAAAAGCAGTAGATGATTTTATACAATTTTAAAACATAGCTAATTAGTGGCTCCATGTCATGCATAACACCTCCATCCAATTCAGGAATTTTAGCTAACAACACTTTGTATGCTGGGATTTTGAGCCTATGATGAAACTTTTAAAAGCAAAACTACAAGCCCCATGAAGCAATATATTGGGGAAAAATAGATGTTCGTATCCCATGTAATGCTGCCAAACTGATCCAGCAGAAAGGGGCAAATTTACATATCCTCTCTGTGTCACAGATCCGTCACCACACTTAGTCATTCATACACGCATTAATTGGTGGGGCCCATAACACCAACACTCATACGTCTCACTCGTATCTGTACACAAGAGGATGAGAAATCCGCTGGACATGTGGGGGGGTACCTTATTACTTATAGGAAAAATATTTACATTAAATACATTATGTACATCTGCATCTGTAGAATCCTAGCTTTAACATCAAGGCACTCCACCACTTGGTCGATGGACCAATTAGTTGGACTGGTTGATGGTGATTGTCAAGACCAGCTTAACCTCACTACAACAATACATTGAATTGCATAATCAATTGACTCTAAAATAATCACGAACACCTGAAATCATTTAAAAGATTTTATGTCATTAATTTGCATAAAGAAAATTATCATTTATTCTTTCACTATTAATTTTCACTTGAGCATTGCCATTTATTCAGGACATAAATCAAGAAACTGTTTTATAAAAGTCATGAAGAGAAAATGTAGGTTTGCATTCATTTCATTATTCTCAAAATGGTTAAAAATCAATTCTTGGTCATGTAACTGACATAGGGTTCCAAAAATGAAGGATCAGTGAACAATAGTTAAAAACATGCATTTAATTCTAAAGATTTCCTACACTAAAACCTTCCTACCCAGCACTAAAACCCCAACTTACTTAATTAACCCTTGGCCTCCTCGCTGACTTCTCTCACCCAGGCTAGAGTCCCGCAACGATCTCGAACCTACAGGGGTCATCAGTGCACAATCTGGCATAATTCCAAGCTCCCAGCATCTCTCCAAAGCAGCTTTTCTCCTCCGCCTTCTCTGACACTAAACCCCAATTTTGGTCTGATATTTATACTGTGTTTGCTGGCTCTCTACCCTCAAATGTTTCAACTCTTGCTGTTTCCCTTGCTCTGATTGGTCATGACAATGCAGTTCTCAGCTCCCAGGATGTCCATGAATAACAATGTAGTTCTCAGCTCCCAGGATGTCCGTGAATAACTTTATGTTTGGCAAGCTGATAGATACAAATTCAACTGTCCCACAGTTCATAAGCAGGCATTCAAAGGTTCATTGGCAGGGATTCAACTGTTCAGTGTCAGGGATTCAGCTGTTTCCACGTGGTCATTCTTTGGCAGGCATTCAACTGTTTCTCGTTGGCAGGCATTCAGCTGTTCTCGTGCTATCATTCTGGCTCTCAACCACTCACCGCCATTCACACCAAATGGCCTCGAACACAGTCAGCTGGAGTTGCAAAGTTCAGTGGAGCACAAGGCATGCACGAGGTTCCTCCAGCCAGATGATGCAAGCATTCTCTACTGCGCAGAACCGGGAAAAATGAAGCCATCTTGAAACTGACCACCAGCCAAACTACGATAAACACACACAAAGAAAATGTGAATACACAGAAAATAAGTGTTTCTGTCCCCCCAGCCGCCAGAGCTAATATTTATCCCCCTAAAAACTGTTACCTAGCGGAAAAGCATCACACTGCAAGCCATTAAAATGAAGCAAAAGCAGCATGTAATGCACAATGTACACTACAACATAGACATGCACTATTAGACTACTTAAATGCGCAAAATAGATTAAACATGCGTTTTACACCATTAATTAATGTTAATCAAACCTGTTAATGCAGACCATTTTCCACATGTAATGTGTGTTTGGTTAATACACAGCAAACAAAATTAATATATTACTTTGTTATGGGGGGTGATTGGTCTGAACGGGGTACACACAAAATCTTCTGTACTTCGCTCCCTCAATCCCCCCTTTGATGATTACATCATCACCAAATCCCAAACCACCCATTCATCCCACTAAATTTTATTCGATCAGACACTTCTTCTCAATAATTCGTTAGTTCAGCAAATTTCTTTCTCATTCCCTTGTTCTTGACAAAAATTTTATCCTTAGTTCTAAATCTGAAAGTTACTTATCCTTGTGAAGTGCAGTTCTATCTACTTGTGCAACTATTTGTACATTGTTAACAGCACCATTAGTAAAATGGTACAACATAAACACATCTTACACCCAAAGCAAAAATTTAATATGTAGTTTTAGGACTGTCCATATCTGCTATGGTATCTAAGTTATCCTATAAATGAAATCTACTAAACATGTACCGTGTGTACAAAGTGTGTTTTTCACGCTTGAATGACTTTCTGTCCTTTGCCGCTTCTTTTATTTTAACTACTTGGAAATGGTTCATGAAAAATCGTCTTCGTCTTGTGTGCTAAAACCCAGAAATGTTTTCTGTAACACTGTTAGGGTGGCCTCAAGTCGTTTTCTTTGTCCTGCTCACTGTCGTTGTCACTGTCCCTTTCCTTTCTTAAATCTACTTCTTCTATCTTTTGTAAGACTATGCAAGTCCACTCAGGTGGCCTGTTCAATTTCTCCAGTTCTAACTTGTTTGTCATTTCAGAGATCTGATCTTCAAGAGCTGTTGTTCCTTTTCTCACTATCTTATACTTGAGTCTCTTTACTCCGTTGGGCCACATGTGTGAAGCATCCTTATCCATAGGTTCACAATCTTTGTTCAGAATTTCCTGATCATCCGTTTCTTTTCGAATGTCAGACAAGATAACTGTCAGGATTTCTGAACCTTCTTCTCCCTTGCTTTCAGTCTCTGTGTCTGCCTGTATTTCACTTCCCCTTATCTTGAACTGTATGATTTCTGAGTCTTTTGTTCTCTCTTTTTCCTGTACTTGCCTCTGCTCTTGACTTTGTTCCTGTCCTAGTTCAGCAGTACCGTCTAAAAAGTTGTCAGGTGAAAAATTGTTGAGTCTTACACCTTGCTGTACACTTGCAGAGTCTGTTGATCTAGTATCACCAGTTTCACAGTCTGCTTCTCTTCTGTTAACAGCTTCTGGTTGCTCAGCACCTGATTCTGAACTTGTATCCAAAATCTGCAGTCTATTTCTTAGTAGCCTATCTTGTGGATCAGGTACATATGCTTCTCTCATTGCTCGTCCCACTAGTATCTTGTAGGGATTTAAACCTGTCCTTCTGCGAGGTGTACTTCTCATGGTTATTGGAACTAGGGGCAAAACATCCGGCCATTTCAAGTCAGTGGAATCACACTTTTTTGCTAATTTGACTTTCATTGTGCCATTCACCTGCTCACCAACTCCAGAAGCTTCTGGACAATAGGCACAATGCAGTTTCAGTTTAGTCCTCAGTATTTTACAGATCAGACTGATAACTTCGTTGGCGAAATGAGTTTCCCTATCTGTGTGTGCCTGTCCATGATACATGCATGCAAAATGGGCAAACATACTGTCGGGCATAACAGCTCTTTCATCTTGGTAAACTCAAACATCATCCTCTTCTCTTTCTGTGCAACCTTCTTTTACTCATGTTTCCTTTTCCTCATCGCTTGCCTGATCCTGCAACTGCCTCACTTCTTTCCATGTTTCTACTGTGTTAGTAAGCATGAGATATTGGGGGAAAAGTGTCTTCCTTCGCCCGTGCCTGATTCAAAGAACAATCCTGTTTTGTGCAATATTTTGCCAATTCATCTGCAAACCAATTCCCTCTGGTAATGTAGTCAGTTTCACATTTGTGAGCAGCAGGAAATGCTAACAATCCCCTATCAACTATTTGTTTCTTCTTCTTTCTCCACCTGCTTCTCCATTTCTCAACAACCCTCCTTTTTCTCAGCCATATCAGCATTTTTTTAATTTTATCTCTTCTTCCAGTAGGGTTTAAGTTTTCTATGCCTTTTTCTGTGAAATCTAGTCTACATTGTTTC
This sequence comes from Triturus cristatus, assembly GCF_964204655.1. NCBI lineage: Eukaryota > Metazoa > Chordata > Amphibia > Caudata > Salamandridae > Triturus > Triturus cristatus. The sequence continues at coordinate 115,045,835 of NC_140595.1, forward strand.
TGCAAATCCCTATATTTGGAGATATTCGCTCCTGTCTCGCTGGCAGCCTCTTCCAGTTTTTCCTGCAAATTCTTACTTTTCCAGGTACTGCTTTTACTCATAAAGAGTATCTCTTCATCCTGGTAACCTTTTAACCTGTTCATGCTTACCGTTCCAAAATTTAATTCTTCCATGTCTACCTTCTGCACTATCTATCTGTTGGCGTTCTGCACCTTTTCTACAGCCACTTCTTACCCACTCTCCCAACTCTTCACTTGTCAGACCCAAAAAGACTTTGTTTAATCTTTCACTAGGTTTCGTTCCCTGCAACCATCCAGTCGGTTTTTCAGCCAGTAACTGAGTTCCAACTGTGTAAGTCGGAGCTTTTGTCAGATCTGTCGTTGTATCCAATCGGGACACACTAGGCTGTATATTCCTGACACTTTCAGAGAATAACTCTCTTCTAGGATCTTGTCTTGCCTCATTTAACGGTATGGTCAGTGAATGTTCTTTCTCTACCTCACTTTTGCAAACAGAAATTTCAGAATCTATATTCATCGGGACTGTTAAAGCTTCCATATTCATGGGCAGTTCTTTCAATTTTTCAGGCAATTTTCGTGTCCTGACTGCTAACTCATTTTCTTCTTCTTCATGATTTGACCTATTTATCACTTGTGTTTTTTGCCAAATAATCGTACTGCTCATTGGAAGGAGTTCTGGCTTCGTTAATGTACTATTCATTTGAACAGATTCCTGTCTATTTATTGCACTATTCCCTATGGGGACTGGAACAGTTTGGAAAACTTTTGTAGTTTCTGCTGGCGGTGCCTTTGGCACCACTGTCGCAAGCTCCCCTTGATATGGAGGTGGTCTGTTACCCTGAATGTCATCCAGCAACTCATCTTTAGTATCACTGTACCTACAGCCTGAAATTTGAACATGCTTCTTTTCCTCTTTCTTTTCACCTCCTGTAGATCCTCCCATACTCATGACAGGAAACAAATCATGTGGTACATTCACCTGTTGCCATCTACATATTTTGTCCTCAATATTCTTATTCCTGTATTTATCCAAGCCAAAATCATAACCTGTTCCTGATCTGTGTCGTTCTTTCTCATATACTGCATTTTCCCAATACATTAATGCTTCAAATTGCATAGGTCTAGGTTTAGGGTCAAGTTTCCCCATTGTTTCTCTCAAATGCCGCAAAACTTCTATGCAGAGCTTTAAATGGAAAAAAATAAGTGCCGGTACTCACAAAAAAAAGAGTAGTGGGTTGGGGGCGGAGTTTGGGGCGGGGCAAGGGGGCGGGCCATGTTTTCCAATAAATGGCACACAGATGAATCAGTACTAGTGCTGCAGTTTTTTTTTTTAAAAGCATGAATGCATTGATGTAATCTAGAGGGCCGGGATTTTGATTCATGCAAATCCCTCTTGTTTAAATTGTTGATGGGCGAAGATTTGCGCGCGATCAAAACAATGGGCATATTAACAAGCTGTGTCCCTGAACAATGTGGCCCACGCTCGCACCAATCAGGTTTTTTTTGTCACCTTCAGAACCCTCTGAAAGGGACCCTGCAGCGATACTCCACCTTTCACTCCAGAGAGGCACACGCAGCTCTGTGTTCTACTGAAGGCGAGCTGCTCTGCTGGCGCTTTTGAACCAGCGCAGCCCAGGCTTCAGCTCGGTTTCAAAGGCGCTTTAACCCATTCTAGGCCATGCAGAAAGACCTGCCAAGGATGGAGTGCAGCACCAACCGCATCAAAACAGGGCCGTTATGAGTACCGGTACTCTCCTTTCCCGAGGAAAGGTCCCGGTACTCAAGGGGAGAAAATATAAAAGTGCCGGTACTCCGTACCGGTGAGTACTGGCCCATTTAAAGCCCTGCTTCTATGTTAAAAGAACCTTCTGGAGGAAATGCAAGCGCACCATTACCTTTTGTATATCGCACCCAATTCTCTACCCACAAGCAAGTGTGATAGCCATACTTCATTAGCATGTGAGATACAGGCATTCCCGGGGGAAGGGAATAGTCTCCACTCCTGCTTTACTACAGGCTTGTCCTTCACAAACAATGTTTTTACCTTTCCAAACAGCGAAACTTTCTTCTTCTCTTTACCAATATAATACATTTTTCGTTTAACTTTTGTCTTTGCGTTCAGCTAGAAACATCAGTGCAACACAAACTCTCTACCAATCAGTTTCCTTTGTGCGGTTTCCTTTCCAACCAATACCACTGTGGAAACACACTCGTAAGCAAATCAGAAATCTCTACGTCACTTCCGCCTCCACCTATCCCAGCGCGACTCTCACTAACGCACCGATCCGGAGCGTCTACGTCACTCTGTAATTCTCCACTCCTAGCGTGGCCTACACCAGCGCACCAATCCATGAAGACCTCGTCTTCCTATGGCTGGCCAATCCCAGCGCGGTCTTTCAGACGTCAGCTTGTCTCGCTACTCCTGTTTCTGCTGACCCCTCCTTTACAAAATGTATCGGCAATTTTTCTTCACGTTCTCTTTCACTCAAAATCTGTTAGTAACGAAATAAAAACACCACCATTGTCCGCTTCGCTAAACCAAAGAAATAGTTTTGACCTTTTACCCAAGAATTCCGTATTTCTCGAGAGCAGCGCTTACATCTGGCCTTCCACAGAATTATTTCATTCGCCGATAAAGTAGCACTTCTCTCTATTTTACCCTTCTAACAAGCAAAGGCTAACCGTTTCTCTGGGGATACAACACATGTGGAGACTACAATACTCCTGAGAATTAAGGCCAGAGTTTCACGAGAAAACCGAGTGCTATTTCACTTACACACATTCGTACAGAAAATTTAGTCCATTTGCAAAAGAATTCTGTATTTCTCGAGAGCAGCGCTTACCTCTGCCCTTCCACAGAATTATTTCATTCGTCGATAAAGTAGCACTTCCCTCTACTTTACCCTTCTAACAAGCTTAGGGGAGACCTATTACCTTTCCAGTGATATGTGTAATCAGAGCTCACAATTGACTCCTGTTCTTAAGACTGAAATTTCACAGGTGGCCTTCGCTATCCATACACCACTTTCACACCGAAAATATCCCTACTGATAACACACGACGATGTTATCAATTCGAACCCAGACAATGCGTCGTGTGACTCCAATCCTCTCACGTTTTTCTCGTGTACCTACAGGGCAACAAGACAATACACCATTCGACTTCACTTGCCACACGTTTTCCCCGTGTACATACAGGGCATCCAACTTCCTACATCCTGGAAGTCTTCAAAAACAACATAAAACGCGACTCGCTTCAACATAGAATGTTAATACATAAATCAACAATCAACCAAACATCCGCAATCAATAATCAGAAATCAATAAGCAATAATCACCAAACCAATACAATAAAACCATCAATCTGCTACCAGAAAAACTGATCCAGTGGAAAGGGGCAAATTTACATATCCTCTCTGTGTCACAGATCCATCGCCACACTTACTCATTCACACACGCATTCATTTGTGGGGCCCATAACACCAACACTCTTACGTCTCAATCGTATCTGTATACAGGAGGATGAGAAATCCGCTGGACATGTGGGGGGTACCTTATTACGTATAGGAAAAATATTGACATATAAATACATTATGTACATCTGCATCTGTAGAATCCTAGCTTTAACATCAGGGCATTCCACCACTTGGTCGATGGACCAAGTAGTTGTACTGGTTGATGGTGATTGTCAAGAGCAGCTTAACCTCACTACAACAATACATTGAATTGCATAATTAATTGACTCTAAAAGAATCACGAACACCTGAAATCATTTAAAAGATTTTATGTAATTAATTTGCATAAAGAAAATTATCATTTATTCTCTCACTATTAATTTTCATTTGAGCATTGCCATTTATTCAGGACATAAATCAAGAAACTGTTTAATAAAAGTCCTGAAGAGAAAATGTAGGTTTGCATTAATTTCATTATTCTCAAAATGGTTAAAAATCAATCCTTGGTCATGTAACTGACAGAGGGTTCCAAAAATGAAGGATCAGTGAACCATAGTCAAAAACATGCATTTAATTCTAAAGATTTCCTACACTAAAACCTTCCTACCCAGCACTAAAACACCAACTTACTTAATTAACCCTTGGCCTCCTCAACGACTTCTCTCACACAGGCTAGTGTCCCGCAACGATCTCGAACCTACAGGGGTCATGAGTGTGCATCTCTCCAAAGCAGCTTTTCTCCTCCGCCTTCTCTGACACTAAACCCCAATTTTGGTCTGATATTTATACTCTGTTTGCTGGCTCTCTACCCTCAAATGTTTCAACTGTTGCCGTTTCCCTTGCTCTGATTGGTCATGACGATGCAGTTCTCAGCTCCCAGCATGTCGGTTCATAACAATGTAGTTCTCAGCTCCAAGGATGTCCATGAATAACAATGTAGTTCTCAGCTCCCAGGATGTCCATGAATAACTTTGTTTGACAAGCTGATAGATACAAATTCAACTGTCCCACAGTTCATTAGCAGGCTTTCAAAGGTTCATTGGCAGGGATTCAACTGTTCAGTGTCAGGGATTCAGCTGTTTCCACATGGTCATTCTTTGGCAGGCATTCGACTGTTTCTCTTTGGCAGGCATTCAGCTGTTCTCGTGCTATCATTCTGGCTCTCAGCCACTCACCGCCATTCACTCCAAATGGCCTCAAACACAGTCAGCTGGAGTTGCAAAGTTCAGTGCAGCACAAGGCATGCACGAGGTTCCTCCAGCCAGATGATGCAAGCATTCTCTACTGCGCAGAACCGGGAAAAACTAAGCCATCCCGAAACTGGCCACCAGCCAAACTACGATAAACACACACAAAGAAAATGTGAATACACAGAAAATAAGTGTTTTCTGTCCCCCCACCCGCCAGGGCTAATATGTATCCCCTAAAAACTGTCACCTAGCGGAAAAGCATCACACTGCAAGCCATAAAAATGAAGCAAAAGCAGCATGTATTGCACAATGTAGACTACAAGATAGACATGCACTATTACACTACTTAAATGCCCAAAATAGATTAAACATGCGTTTTACACCATTAATTAATATGTTAATCAAACCTGTTAATGCAGAGCATTTCCCACATGTAATGTGTGTGTTTGGTTAATACATAGCAAACAAAATTAATATATTACTTTGTTATGGGGGGTGATTGGTCTGAACGGGGTACACACAAAATCTTCTGTACTTCGCTCCATCACTGCCGAAGCACAGAGTTGTGAAAAGCAAAATAAAATGTAGGTTTCAGCTTGCTACCGTTTTTTTCTTGTAGGCAAATACAGGTTTACAGTTTAGTGCATGAGAAGGGAAAGGTAGCCAATAAATTAGACAAATACTAGATGTAATAAACAGAAGAGAGGGAGTCGCTAATGTACTGTAAAGAGTGGATCACTGATGCATACTACCTTGCATTACAAAAAACACTTTTGATTTGAAAAGATGTAACTTGCAACATTTGTCTGCTGTAGTCCTGGCCCCTTGATATACCGCCATAAAAAATTGCTGTCCAGAGATTTTCATTTTTGATTTGTGTTCTTGTATAATTTGAGAAGTAATTTAGCTTGGGTAGACATTGCTAATCTGGGCCACATTTTTCTGCACGACATTTTTAAAAATGGCGGATGTGTTGAAATGAAGATGTAATATTTCAGGAACCATGAGATCTATATACTATATTTTGGTGCCAAAACATAGGTTTTGAGAGTCAAGTAGTCTTATAGAGACAGAAAAGAACTCCTCAGTGCAACCCTTCTACCATTTTCCAAAATGCCAGCTCTATAATGATGTGTTTTAGCCATCATATTGATAATTTATTTTAATATAGGTTTTGTTTCAGGTTTTCAGTTGTTTCAAATTCGTAAACCTGAGCGAAGCAGGTGGTAGCAGAGGATCTTTATCTTCTGACAGTGTTGCTAACTACAAAATCCTAGGACTCCGTCAACAAAGAAAAATGTGTTGTATGCCAAACTATTTTGAAAGAAAAGCTAACATCAATTGCAGCTGGACAGAAGAGAGTTCAAGATGCTGCAGAACTATGGCAAGAGAAAGATTACAAAAGATGGAAACTGGTGGGTTAAAAGGATTAAATATTGTAGCATTTTAACAACAAGTCGTATACAATGGAAAAAAGCCTTGAAAACATTTGTCAAAAAAATGACAGAAACCAGTGAATCACAACAAGAATCCGAGTCTTCTGAGAAAGAGATGACAACCAAACCCAAGCCCATCCACTTCCCCTCGATGGCTACCCCTCGTCCACCTCCAACAACTGATCATAAAGTAGAGGATCCGCAAAGTGTTATCTGTGGTTTAGCCAGAACAAGAGCCAAATGGATTGATGAAAAAACAAAGTACAGAGTGTCTTGAGTCTCAAATTGCAAGCAAGTTTGTATCTGCATCTAGTTTCTTCCAAGATGAAGTTTTCAGCAGAGTAGCTGATCTAAACAGCGAGGTGAATGTATTTGCAGTGGATTTGTATGCCCACCCGAACTGCATGCATGCATGCATTCAAAAATATGAATGCACAAGGAGTTCCCAGCAGCAATGTAACCACCAGCCTTCAGTTAAGTTTGCACTCTTTGAAAAAGCAAACTAAGTTTTTAAGACATTGAGTGCTGGCGACGGGTTCACACTCAGTGAGATCAGAAAAATAATGGTCAACATTGATGAAACTGTATTGATCTATAATAATAAAATTAAGATTTTGCTGGTGAGAATGTATAATGACAGAATTTGTTTTTGTCAGTCAAAGAAAAAGAATGAACCACTTATGATGCTCTCAGCTGATTTGACTCCTGAAGTTCTTGCTGCCAAAATAAGATCACAGGATGCAGTAAAATCAGCAGGAATCGTGTTAAGAAACATCCTAAAAGACTTATATTTTGAACTTAATGACAAATTTTGTCATGCCCCAGAGCTCTGCAAATCATGGGAGTCAACAAGAATGCCTGATGTTGTCTTAACATTTTTTACATCATTGTTTAATATCAGCAAAGTGAAACTCTTACAAACTAAAGTTCTTGAGTTCGAAACAGACAACATTGGTGATGGGTTGGAAGATATAATCGAAGAAGTGGAAGACAATCCCATGGTCCAACAGGCTTATGCTGTGCAAATGTTCTGTCTTTTCCAAATCATGGCAAAAAGAAACCTCTGCTACACATGATGACTGCTCACGCAATCTATGACAAGTGCAAAAGTTGAAAGCTAATCACTTCAATTAATAGGATTGGTGTATCAATGAGTTATAATGACATAGTACGGAGCAGGAAATTGTTAGCAGCTAATGCTGTTTAATCTTGTGAATCACACCACTTTCAAGTCACTTTACAAGGAAAGGATTTACAATTGCTGCTCTTGGAAATTTTGATTTTAAAGACAGCTCTTCTTTGTCTGGAACATAGCACACGATACTGCCTTGGTGATTTTTCAAGAGTGTACTAATGAAGTAGCTGCTTGAAAACAAGCTGTGCCAGCTGTAGGCATAAACAAACGAAGCTGCAAACTTATACCCCAACTGCCTTGCTAACGTGTGCAAAATCACTACAAGAAATCAACACCAGAAAGTTTCAAAGTGGCTGAGGACATGGATCTTCTTCTACCTGATGTTGCAAACCGCAAAGCTGATTTAACAGAATTTATCATATTGCTTATTCAGAGCGGATCGAAGGATGAAGAAAAGGCGTTTCCTCTGTGGGCTGGAATTCATGCTCTGATCTCCCAAAATACCATCCCACTGAAGAAGGTTGGGTTTTTACCACTAATCCAGTCACAAACTATGCAACAGTATACACAGCTCAAAAAAAAAATCCAAAACGGCATGCTAGCTTGAAGACCAGCCTATCCTGCCAATTTTCTGCGATTATGGTATTTTCCGTACTGTAGCTGACATTTTAATGAGCAATCCAGTAAAATCTGATTATCTTTGTACAATGATGGCCGTTTTCCACATCACAAAAGTTGTGTTGTAGTGTGCTGGAAGTTATCTCAGTGAATGTCGCATAGATGATGCACTTATTGAGACTGAAATCTTTGGAAGCAAAACTGTCCAGTCAGTTTTGAGCGGAACTCATTATGCTCTCTCGTTAGAAGGAATAATTACCATATCCAAGGCTATAGAAACATTGAGCTGAAATGCTTTCTGGAACAAGAATGACAAATTAGGTTTTAAATATATTTTCTCAGAAGTGACCAAAGCACAGGGTGCACTTCATTCAAAAGACATATTGCAAAGCCAGGCAATACTCAATACACTCAGTTCAAAATCAGAAAACCTGCAAATCAAGTTTGTAGAGTGTGTCAAAGAATGTGAAGAAAAATCAGAACTTTACAAGTACGGGGAAAATGTTTTACACATGATCGCTCTAGTGAAAAACTTGGTGCATGCTGATTGGGATGGTTATTGGGAGCTGCATGTGAAGACTGTGGAGTCACTGGTTACTATGTTTCACAAATTCGATTGCATAAACTACCTGAGATAGGGGCCCTGGTATTTGGAAAGAGTGAAGAAGCTAGAGGTGGAAAAACCAACCTCTACAGAAAATTCATCCAAAGACATTTTGTGATGGAAGACAGAGAGTGAAGGTTCAATACTATAGCTATATATATGAAACTGCAACAGATGCTCCAGCGAACACAGAAAATCTCCAAGAGAATTGTTGGTCAGACACATAAAAATGAATATAATGCTCAATGGCAGCTAGTTTACCATGAAATTCTTTCTATTTGCAATGTTTTCAGAGAGATGACACATCCAAAATTCATGGATCATTGTTAAACTGTTCCTCACCACAAACTTGTGGGAAAGAGGGGAACGTTTTAATAAACATGTTGACAGCCTTCTTCCTTTCATGCAGCAGCAAAGAAACCCCTTTGAAATGACTGAGCCTGTGTGACTACACAAATTTGTGACCAAACAATATGTGGAAAACGATATAAAGACAGATCTACTAGATGTCCTGGAACATGGATCGAAACTATACGCAGAACTGAAGCAGGAGAGATTTGTATTGAAAGAGAAAAAGCTGCTTGACATAATCACTAAAACTAAACTTCCACACTTTAACTGCCATGGAAAGAGTTATGTCCAACCAGCCAATACAAAACAGGTAACAAAGAAACACCTTTTGCAAGCACATAGAGAGATGGATATAGCAAAGGAAAGGGGTGAATTTAGCAAGGACATTCTGTCGCATGATCTTCTTCCAACAAACACATTATTTAATGGATATGCTGCAACGAAACCAATGAAGCACAAACTAATACAAGAGCCAAAAAAACTTTCACCTGAAGAATTTCAATTTGAAAAGGTTTCCTCCTTGAAAACTTTTGTTGTTGTGAACTATTTGTCACAGTTGCGAATGGTCAAGATTTCAACCATACAAAACTTTGGAGAAGTTGTTCAGTTCTACGGATATCAAAGTCAGTGTGCACCTTGCAGGAACTGCAAATTGTCTTTGACAGTTATCTTGAACTATCTGTCAAAGAACGTGAGAGAGTCAGACGAATGTCTGCAAGTGGAACCATTGACCCCGCCTGCATCAAAAATTCAACACCTATATCTGTTCTGGTCATCAACATCGAACAAGACGAACTTGGAGATGTTAACTTGTCAAACATTTCTGATGCTTTAGTAAACACTGGATTTCCAATTATTGCAACTGGAATGATTTTTAATGACTGTTAGTGCCTGCAGAGATATATTCAAAAGGTACGGGCCATATTGTTCAAGAACTTAACAGCAAGTTAGAGGAAATTGACCTTCGTGTTGTGTCACATGTTGAGTGGGCTATTTGAAATGGTTCCAGTCAAGTCATTGTACTGTCAAATTACGCAGATGTTAATATTGTGCTACTTCGATTAATTGCAATGTTCATAAGTCAAAGATTGCCAGAGCTATGGATACATTATGGAACGTGTGAGAAAAGACACTTAATCCCGCTTCAAATATCCTGTACAAGAAACTTGACCCAGAGATGCCAAGTGTTCATATAAAGGCACATATTCTTATGGGCGATGACACTATGAGCAAAACTGGAACAAAGCTTGAAAATGTAACTGCTGAACTTGTGAAGTTTCTAAAAGGATTTGCTGGGACACAAGACTGTGACTTTAAAGACGTAGGAAAATATGTTGTGTGTGGAGAACGAGTTCTGGGTATCACTGACTGGCCACTACAGACGTGGAACAGCCATGGAAATTCCTTTCAGCAAAGCCAGCAGTTACACATTTTGCTCAAGTATTATATCTGAGCAAAATCTTGGGCATGCACTGGTTAAAAAACACAAAGAATCAAAAATTGCACACAGCCAGAAGTTCAGGGTTTGGAAGCATGTATGATTCAACATACTGCCCTTTTGTGGGCACCGCTGCTTCAGCCTCTTATTGGGAAGGACCTTGATCCCAGCCCCACTGGGACAGCATGAGCAGCAGATAGGGGCTTGAGAAAGGCCTCGCCAGAGGACAACAACTGCAGCCAGCAAGAGAGGTCTGGAAGGCAAGAAGTAAGAAGAAAGGCAGCCCTGTTTGTCATTTGGGGATCTCACAATTGTCCTCCTGTCACAGAAACAAAGCTCTTTTTCACAACTGACAGCCAGGCATGGCCACGGGGGGAAAGAGAGGATCAGCTAGAGGGCCAGTGAATACCTGAAATTTTTTGCCTCCGGGGCAGCAATAAAAGGATGTGGCATTACAACCAGAGCTGCAGACTCTGGAACTGGGGAAGCAAGTTTGAGTCCTGAGTCTGCTCAACATTCTGTGATTCTAGGTGCAACACTTAATCTCCTCAAGCCTAACAAATGAACGTAAACTTGCATATTGTATCTGGTGCTCAATCAATCTAAACCGGTTCAATGCTCCTGGGCCTGAATTCCTGCTATACATAAAACTATAAAAAATAGCATGGGAAAGAACTCAAACGAAGCTTTGGTTGGAGGCACAGAAGCACACTGATGGAGAGCGACGTGTGGGGGTAGTGATAGGAGAAGCTTCCAAGAGAAAACAGCTGGATAAAACATCAACTCTTGGAATGCTTCAGGCAAAAGAAAAAAAAAGAGTTCCCGAAAAGCAAGCAGTAGTGGAAGAATAGAAGGCGCCAATTAGAGAGGTGGTAGGCTATGCTATAAGCAAGTGCTGCAGGGGCTAAAACAAATAGAGACAGAGAATAGAAAGCAGGAAAATGCTTGTGACAAAAGACAAAGCCAATGGTAAGTGATTGGTGAAATGCATTCCTCGGTCAGCTTTCAGAATGTCCCCAATATGCTTTTGTAACTAGACAGCTGTGCTGTCTGGTAGGCTTCGAGCTAAAAATGGAGTGAATGATCTACACATACTAAACATGGGACAACTGGGCACTCACGTTCAGATCTATGAAGTTGTCAAACATCAGGTCCACTTTTATTTTCTTTTTTGATGCTTTGGAAATTACTTCTATGCAACAGCGAAAAAAATATGTTTCAGCCAAAATCATATGCATAGGTTCCAAAACTCGAAATGTAGATGGGGCTCCCGATTTTATTAAAACCAAAAATAACTTTACTTTAGCATCCTTCCACTTGAAAATGTCTCCATTTGAGTGAAGGTGATGCGGAAATTAATTTCCCCTGATATTCTTTCCTACATCTCCATCTTATCTTTCCCAAATGTTGGCACATATGCACAAGGTTATCTTTTGATAAAACGAATTCAAACACATAAAACACAAAGCTTACACCTTGGCTTGCTCTGGTAAGTCTGAGTGGCTAAACAATCATGTTTTCCACCTTGCATTCAGAAATTCGTTTTTGCTTTTCCCTCAGAATTGAAGAACTGGAAGTACCAGAATGCAAATTAAAAGCAATATTTAATGAAGTAGTTTCATACATGAAAATTAGGGCTGCCATATGGCCGTGTTTTTTACTGGTATGACCGGTATTGTAATGTCCCAGCCGGTAAGAAAATTCGAAAAATCAATTACAACCTGTATTTTTTATCCCATATCAATCCATATTTGAAACAATACTTAAAAGAAGAAAACACTTTAAAATGTGTTGTAGGGCTGCCTCAATGAAAAGTGACTGATAATTAAAGTAAATAAAGACAGAAGGACCATGTTAAAAATGAATACAGGTGATTTTATTTAAACTTCTATTTAAATGTCAGGTCCGGGCCCTTGCAGAATTCTTAAAACATGAACAAATGGCCCTTCCTTTTCTCTGGAAAAGGTACCAACCCCAACAAAGGGATATTTGAGTTTTATATATGTTACAGTCAAAGTGTGAAATCCCGCATTCTATAGAATGCCTAGGTAATGTATAGAATGCCTGAAAATGCCTGAAAATCGAACGTCAAAGTATGAAATGATTGATATTTTATACATTGCCTAGGCATTGTATACTTTGCCGGATTGTCTGCCAGCAAAGTATATAATACACCTAATCCCGCCATTTTATTCCCGCCCGGCAATGTGTGAAATCCGGCATTCTATAGAATGGCTAGGTAATGTATAGAATGCCTGAAAATCGAACGTCAAAGTATGAAATGATTGATATTTTATACATTGCCTAGGCATTGTATACTTTGCCGAATTGTCTGCCAGCAAAGTATATAATAGACCTAATCCCAGAGACAGCACAAGTTATCAGCAAGCGAGGGGCAGAGACAGCATAAGTTATCAGCAAGCGAGGGGCAGAGACAGCACAAGTTGCCAGCAAGCGAGGGGCCGAGACAGCACAAGTTGCCAGCAAGCGAGGGGCAGAGACAGCATAAGTAACCAGGCAAAGAGCAGGTGGCAGCCGTGCGTTGGTGTGGGGAGCGACCTGCCTGCAAGCAGGGTCAGAAGTTGTGTATAGCATCCGGCTGAGGTTCCACAGACGCTCTGTCGTCATCCTTTCCTGTGGTTCTTGTATCACCATGTCGGAAGGGAGTGTAGTGCCAAGACAGGAATCACGCCATGCTGACGACGGTTCTGCGATGAATTATCTCAAGTAAGAGCCAATGCTGCTAAAAACGGTGTTTTCCTAACCGAAACCAGTTAGCGGACGATGTGAAAAAGGCTAAGACGACCATTAAGAAGGAACCACGGGACTATTGGCTGGTGAAACACTATGACGTAATGATGGTCGAGAATACGACTAAGTTGATCTATCCTGTTAAAGAAGGTACGAGTGCTATTCAGTTTTACGTCGCGGACTCAGAGTTATTTGACGTACTCCATAAGGCCCATTTGGCTATTGGTCATGGAGGACGGGACAGGATGTTGAAAGAACTTTCACCCAAGTATAAGAACATTACCCGTCATGATATTGAGCTGTACATTCACCTTTGTGAGCCTTGCCAGAAGAAGCAAAAAGGTGTTAAAAAATCAGAAACTGACAGAGAGTACAAGTTTATAAAGGTGTACCAAGATCATCTCACTAAGTTTGTAGTTCTCAGGGCTCTGAAATCAAAGAGAGCGGAAGAAGTAGCCTACAAGCTCGTCGACATCTTTACGTTGCTTGGTGCTCCAACAATTCTACAGTCCGATAACGGCAGGGAATTTGCAAACAATGTGGTAAGCAGCCTCAAGGAGTATTGGCCCACCTTGAAGATCCTCCATGGTAAGCCGCGCCACTCACAAAGTCAGGGGAGCGTCGAAAGAGCTAATCAGGACATTGAAAATATGCTGTGTGCTTGGATGCAAGATGAAAAAACTAGCTGCTGGAGTGAGGGATTGCGGTTCGTCCAATTTATGAAGAACAGAGCTTTTCATTCTGGGATTAAGAGGTCACCATACGAAGCTCTGTTCGGCTGCAAAGCTAGAGTAGGTCTCTCGACGTCGTCCCTGCCTGACGACGTTTTACAAGACGTAGACACTGAGGAAGAGCTCGAAAAAATAATAGAGAGCGTACAAACAACACAACAGCAGGAAGAAAGACGAGATGAATCAATGCAAGAGGCACATCTCCCTGCAGAAGACATAGCTGAGAATGCAATCCATGATGGAGGAAACCAAAACAGTGATGAAGCCATGGTTATCGAAGAGCCTTCCATTTCCGTGGTTACCGAAAATCCTTCTTCTTCCGCTATCTGCTGCGTCTGCTTAAAAGAAACCAGCGGTGCTCATACATGTCGAAAGTGTGGCTGAAACATTCATGCCACCTGTGGACATTCTCCTAAAGACGATGACGGCAACGAAGTAGAAGGTTATGGGGATAGCATTTTGTGCAATGTTTGCTTCAATATTGAGAAAGCTATCCAAAGTAAAATGGAATCGAAATCGAACCTTGAGATTCAGGCCAAAAAAATGAAAAGGGATTCTGACAAAAAAATTCCTCCAGTGTCTTTGGGTGCCACTGTGCGAGTTCCGATTCCCGATGTCGACAAAGGGCGGGGTGACTCACGCAATCTCTTGGCAGTTGTTATGAACGTGACGGAAGATGGCTTTTACCGACTTGGAACTGCACAAGGAATCTTGAAGCAACTCTACGCCAGATCACAATTCACCGTATGTCCAAAGAACTTAATGAGAATTGAAGACGTTCCTGACCACGAAATACCTCTCCAATCTGCAGCTACTTCTCAGTCCACAGGAAGCGGCCAAGGATTCCTCAGGTGTATGTGCAAGACGAAATGCCAAAATATGAGGTGCCTTTGTGTGAAAAAGAAAATTAAGTGCAATTCAGAAGGTCACTCTAGCCTTCCCTGCTGCAACAAGTAGGTCATGCCAGTTCTGCTTTGTGTTTCACCGGTAACAATATTCTGTTCGCATTCTTCTTTAAGTCGTGAAATGGATGTACAAGATCAAAGTGCCAAAATAGAAGGTGTTTTTGTGCTGCAACAAGTAGGTCATACCAGTTCTGCTTTGTGTTTTACCAGTAACAATATTCTGTTCGCATTCTTCTTTAAGTCGTGAAATGTATGTACAAGATCAAAGTGCCAAAATATAAGGTGTTTTTGTGTGAAGAATAAAAGTGAGTACGATTCCACGTGTTACTCCGGCCTTTCTTAGTGTAACAAGTACTTCAATCTCAGTTCTGCTTTCATTGTTTTCCGGTAAGAATATCCTGTGCTTTATTTCGTAGTTTTGTTCTTTCAGCTTCAAATGCGTATTAATTAATAAAGGCTTCTCATCTTGTGCCCTTTTAACACTTTGCGTAAATGGTACTGGTCATTCTGTATAATGCCTAGGAATTGTATAGAATGCCTAGGAAAAGTATGTAACATTTTCCCCAAAAACGTATATTTCCTAGTTTGCCTCTAAACCATCAGGCATTCTATACATTACCTAGGCATTCTATACATTACCGGGATTTCACACTTTGCCAAATGCCTAGGAATGTCATCTTGTGGCCTTTTAACACTTTGCGTAAATGGTACTGGTCATTCTGTATAATGCCTAGGAATTGTATAGAATGCCTAGGAAAAGTATGTAACATTTTCACAAAAAACTTATATTTCATAGTTTGCCTAAAACCATCAGGCATTCTATACATTACCTAGGCATGCTATACTATACTGGGATTTCACACTTTGACTGTAACATATACAAGGGCTGACTTCATAAATTTGGTAACTTTTTATTCCTGTAAACCTAGTGACAACAACAGGTGTTAGTGTATTGTATTTCAGGTGCCCATCCACAAACCATCCATCTAGTCCTATTATTTTCCATTCTTTAATTAATGTTTTCATTTAATCTATTCTCTTTTTACATTAAACTTGTCTTAAAAAGTTGTTGCATAAGAAACTTTTAGTCAGTCCTGATTTTTTTGTTTACACTGCAGCACATTGTAATCTGGCTTGTAGTTACACTTTTAACAATTGAATTATAGCTGCAGAATTCATAGTTCCAGGAAAGTCAGGCTTGGCTGAAAGTGCCATACCACATGGGAGGAGAATAGTGGAGTGGAGACTAAAGTCAGGGGGGACTACAACTTCCAGTGTCGAGTCTGATACATGCTGCCCCAGTCTCTTGAGGACCGAGACTTGACTTCCATGTCAGAGATGACTGAGTACTATAAGTAGCGTGTCGGCACTAATGACTTTATTTAGTAACATCATTCATTTCAGCTCTTTTGCTTGACACACCTGTCCCTCAATCCCCTCACCTTTGTTGTTTTTCTCCATTATCAGTTCCCTAGGTTTCCTTTTTATCTGTATTTACCCTTGTTTTTGTCTTGCACTCATTACTGGTTTTTGACTCGGCTATAGTTTTTTAAAGGTTCCTGACTTCCCTTATGATTAAGGTTGACTGTTTGGAACCCGCTTCTGTACATTGCTATAGTATTCCCCTTTTTGGCTTTGGCGACTAAGACTCTACCTTTTGGTACAGACGTGTGCATTTCATCGTTGGTTCCCGGGCAAGATTCCTGGTTTGCCTGAGAGCTAGTTGCAGTGATGCTTCCTCACACACGGGTAAGCCATTCACACATCTGACAATATACTTACCATTATAGAGTTCAGTAGAGTTATTCATATACTCACCGTCTTTTGTGCTTTCTTCTTGGCAGTGAGTCCCAGTACTCCACTTCAGTGCTATGCCAATTTGTCCCTCAGAGAGAATAGTCCAGATCCTGCTGGAACTAAGGGTCTTGCTATCTCTCTTTTTCATCACTTACTCACTATCCCATCAAGTTCAGATAGGTGTTTCCTACTCTCCTGGGTACTGATGCAGGAAGTTGGACCACCTTTCCGGCGAGAACGTGGGATTAGCCTTGCTATCCCTCGGGCCACTTTACAACAGTCATGACATTGGGCAGGGCACCTGTCAGCACTGAATGGGTAGAGGAAGGGAATTGATGCCATGAATGAAATAAGGGACTTCATACTTCTTCAATAAATTCATTGTTGCCTGACTTCGCAGCCAAAGTGTTTCACTTTTAGCTACCCATTGCTTTCACAATAGTAACATTTTATGAAAATTAGTAATTTGGTCCAAAACAACTTACATCAGATGATATACCCAAAAAATGTACTATCTTTGAGGCAGATAGTCTATTGTGAATTATGTATTACACTGATTCACACCAAAAGCACAGTTAACTACATTTGGGCTTTCATTAGCCCCTTGGTGTTTCACCAAGCTTCTGCAACCAGTGATTTAATTATTTGGGGTGAAAGGAATATGTCTCATCATTTACTTGGATGATATCTCGATCAAGGCGTAAGACCCAAGCCTTCTTTCTGGTGATCTCTCTCTTACAAAACATAGGCTTCGTGATCAACCTAGACAGATCCTGCCTCACTCCCTCCCAACAGATGATCTGTCTTCGGTTTGTTATAGACTCTGTCTCAGTGATGATCTTTTCTGGTGCAAAAGTTCAGATCCATTAATTAGTAAATTCAAAAAGTGCCATCAAATGCCAAGGTTACTTCTCAGTATATTACCAGGCTAGCGGGCTTTTTGTCTGCCTCCATCCAGGCCATCTTTTGCAGGGCCCCTTCACTACTGGGCTCTCCAACAATTAAAAATTGTATACTTTAACAAGGGTCTGTCTTATGTAGAGTCAACTCCTCTTTCCTTGGAGGCTTGGCCAGGACCTTCAGTGGTAGCTCTCCTATCCGGAGACATGGAATGGCAGGTGCCTTTTTTGTCCTAGTTACTGACGTGAATAGAGTCGGATGTGAGTCGGTTCTGTTAGGGTACTTGATGCGGGGACATTTCCACAGCAGGCAAATGGTCCCAGGAGGAGCACCAGTTTCACTTTAACTGTCTGGGGCTCCTTTGAAATCTGGTCTCTCGCTCCTCACAAATCCCATTGCTGCATCCTCCTTAGGATGGACAATGTCTCAACAGTACAGTAGATGAACGATTTGTGGGGAGGGGGGGTCAATGAGGGGGGGGGATGAGAGCTCTGATGCTGTAGAAACTGAACTCACTCTTCTTTGCAAAGATAATGGAGATATGTTGTCCAGATAAGATGGATCTTTGTACCTCTTACCTGAGCTGGATGCCAAAAAACATCCTACCTGTGGAAATGGAATAGATTCAATCATCCTTTTCTTCATTCTCAGTGATCCCAGAGTCTCCATTCAGATCAGAAAGCAGGTAATGGAGTTGATTTTGACTTACCCCACCCAACCCAATCCACAAATGCTACAAATAATCATGGAATTGATGCTTACACTGGTGCCTAGAAAAGGACCTTGATTCCATGGTAGCAGATGTCAATTTTATAGTAAACGTTTTGACTATTTGGCAGCAGAACATTTGTCCTATCAAACGATTGATTGTTACCGATCTACCTTCTCGGTGTGCCATGTTCCTGTTGCCAGTCAGCCGCTGAGTGAGCATCCTTTGGTTTTGAACTTGCTTCAAGGGTTTAGATTTGTGTTGCCTCCTCAGCATAGATATACTTTTCTTTGGCATGTTTCTATTGTTCTAAGGTTTTTCCATTCTTGGCTGAAAAATGGTGTAGTGACCAGGAAATAGCTATTGGCAAAACTTTACATGCTTTTGTGACTAGCTTTGTGTAGATGGATCTTTGAAGTAAGAACCTTAGATCTAGCTGGAAGATGGCTTACATCGGATGGTGTCACTTTTGTTTTATCAAGGACCACCTCCAGGCAAATCTCTTAAACCACTTTTTCCAGGGGACTGCAAAGTCTGCGTTGTGAATTGACTACATGTTTAAGAGACTGTGGCAACGGATTATAGGTTTGCTCCTTTCGGCCATCTTTTGATTTCTTTTAACCTACCCTATGCTCCGGTTTCTTCAGGCACTTTAGCTAGTTGGGTCAAAAGGATCTCGACAGACACTGGTATTGACACCTACATTTTCGGGGCTCATTGGATTAGTGGCACTAGGGCATCAAAGTCTTACGCTTTAGGTGCAAGACTGGACGACATCATTCGAATGGCAGACTGGCCTACAGATTCAGTCTTTAATGAGTTTTATCATAAGCCTGGACGTAACGTATTTTACTTTGTGCTTGATAAGCAAGCTCCATACATGACATACAAATAAAACGTTTCTAGCATAATTGTACAAAAATGTTCAATTCTATTAAGGACAAGGATGCGAGGATTATCCCACATGCTGTTGTTCTTGTTTTTTTCTAACAGAAGTGTTGGTTTATTGCTCAGACGTCTGAAATGATAACTAATTATATGATTTATGTTCAGCTAGTATTACTGTCTATTATTATATATATTTAGATAAATTGAATGGATGGTGATATATTTTTTCTTTCTTTATTTGCAAAACTAGGACAGGGAGGTTTATCCGAGCCCTCGGATGGTCACTGGTTGGAGGACATGTTGATGGGAAATATAGTTTTTCACTCAAAGCACCATGGTCATTGTAGTTTCATTGACTTTATATTTACTATGTGTATTAAAACTTTAATACGTCTGCGCGTTAAATAAAGCAAAGGAGTGAATTCATAATCCTCACCTCCATGTCCTAAATAGAATTGAAAAGTCTTGTACAAGTATGCAAGAAATGTTTCAGTTAACATATGAATGTTATGTGATAACGTAATGTCTGTTGCCATTGAACTACTGATGTCTCTCTACTGAGTTTATAGTATTTCGTGAACGATACCATGTTTACCTTTTAATTTTTCAAAAACAATAAACAATAGAATGTTTTGAAATAAAAAACATTTGAAAGCCTGTATACATCTTCGGCTCACTCATGTTCATCACCTTAGCGGCACGTACAAAACTGCCTTGTTAAACTGATACATGCTGATTCAGAGCTACATTACAGGTGAGAGGTGGCCAGGACATGTCTCAGCTAAGCTCCTGGACTCCAGTCCTGGAACTAGCACTGAAGCTCTGTTTCTACCTTAACAAGAGGCAGAAATTCACCCTCTGAACTGAACATCCAGGTGCATAGGCTGCCCGAGTTGTAGATCGAGTGGTGTTTTACTGCTCTCAACTAAGAAGCAGCAGCTCTCATCTCGCCTGCAGGTTCCAAGGTAGCCCTGTTGGGAGGTAGAGGCTTGTAGAGCTGTGTGGTGGTGTCAGAGGTGCAGCTCTGGGATCGCTCCGCTCTTCGTCGAACCCGCTGTGCCTTTCTGCCCAATATGTGGGCCCGCTCTCCGTGACCCTGTGAGTGAGTCTACTGTTGACAAGTCTCGCTTGCACCCAGGTCCGCTGCAGGATCGGAGTCATGGCCCGTCAGACAGAGCCCAGTTTTCATGCACATCAGCATTTCCCCGATGGTGCAAAGGGGCCTACTGCAGCTTGCTCCACGTCCCCCGAGTCTCTGGCTAATACCTGGTACGTGTGAACTGGAGCTATGCTCTTAAGACTAAAAATAAGGATGTCAGACACCTGGAGGCATTAATGACTTCTAGCTCTCTTGTCCTGGTTGCGCCTGTCTTCGCAGTTCGCTTGTCTCGCGTTGCATTAGTATCACACAACAAAATGTCCAGATTTTGCACCCTAACTGCTAGAGAGATTGCTGTGCAGGCCTCCCTCCCCTGTGATGCTGCTTGACAATCTGCGCTGTGAGCTTTTGTCTTTAGTGCATTGCCCACACTACTATTTTTCCCTCCACAGTAGTTGCCCTGTTAGTTCCACTGCTTTCAGCCTTTGGTGGGTGAACCTCCCCCCAAATAACGCCTACTGCTGTTGCCTTCTGTGTCTTCGCTTGAGAGATGCTGATCTTCCTTCTTGGCAACACACTTTTCTTTTTTCCCATAGGGCATTGTGCTTATCAGCGATCTTGCTATCAGTGCTGGCTGAACACAGGAAGACACATATGAAGATGCAAGGTGGAGAGGCGCTAGGCATCGGCGCACCCGGTTTCCACCAGGGCAGTGTAAGGTTCGGCCAGGTAGGTTCTTAAGGCGCCACCCAGCTGCAGGGGTGGATTGGCACTGCGGGCACTCGGGCATGGGCCGAAGGCCCGGTGTCTCAATGCACTCTGTGGGCCGGTTTATTTCCCCCCCTTTCCCAGTCCACAGAGATCACTGACAAGGAGAGGAAAGCAGCTTCGCTGGGCGGCCTTTCAGCGATGATCAGCTGTGGCCTCTCCGTGACCCCCTGCCCGGCCAAGCAATCACGCGGGGGGGGGGGGGGGGACGCAGGGGGGTGATTGTGTGCCAGAATCGGCCTCCTTTTGATTCAGGTGTTGCTCAGGCCTTTGAGCCATTTTCACCTCGGCACCCCCTGGGGCCCACGCAGACCAGAAACAGTGTTTGCATTAACACCTCGCCCACAGACCTTCTCATTCAGGGCATAGTGGGCGAGGAAGTATGGGTCTCGCTGCGGGGGCCAGATGGTGTTGGGAACTCACACCATCTTAGCCTCCCCTCCACTCCCATGGATGGCCCAGCAGCTGTGTTTTTTGCTTCATCCCCTCTCTTGCCATGCCATTGCCCTGAGGCAGTGAAGGGCTGGGGAGGGTTGAGTAACTTACAAATAGCTGGGGCCTTGCTGCTTTTCAGATGCTCCTGCACTGGAGGGATGGGGAATTATATTTTAAGAGAAAGGGGCCTCGCTGTTTTTCAGGTGCTCCTGCGCTGGAGGGCTGCGTAATAAGTTTGTAATAGAAAGGGGCCTCGCTGTTTTTCAGGTGCTCCTGCGCTGGAGGGCTGCGTAATAAGTTTGTAATAGAAAGGGGCCTCGCTGTTTTTCAGGTGCTCCTGCGCTGGAGGGCTGCGTAATAAGTTTGTAATAGAAAGGGGCCTCGCTGTTTTTCAGGTGCTCCTGCGCTGGAGGGCTGCGTAATAAGTTTGTAATAGAAAGGGGCCTCGCTGTTTTTCAGGTGCTCCTGCGCTGGAGGGCTGCGTAATAAGTTTGTAATAGAAAGGGGCCTCGCTGTTTTTCAGGTGCTCCTGCGCTGGAGGGCT
Organism: Triturus cristatus; assembly: GCF_964204655.1. NCBI lineage: Eukaryota > Metazoa > Chordata > Amphibia > Caudata > Salamandridae > Triturus > Triturus cristatus. The sequence goes on from NC_140595.1 coordinate 115,067,608, forward strand.
GCGTAATAAGTTTGTAATAGAAAGGGGCCTCGCTGTTTTTCAGGTGCTCCTGCGCTGGAGGGCTGGGGAATAATTTTGTAATAGAAAGGGGCCTCGCTCTTTTTCAGGTGCTCCTGCGCTGGAGGGCTGGGGAATAATTTTGTAATAGAAAGGGGCCTCGCTCTTTTTCAGGTGCTCCTGCGCTGGAGGGCTGGGGAATAATTTTGTAATAGAAAGGGGCCTCGCTGTTTTTCAGTTGCTCAGCTTGTAGGACATTGTCACCTTGGCCCCGTGTCCTTCCCAAGAACAATATCCTCCCACTTACATTCCTTGTGTGTTTCATGAAAGGGCACGCCCGCGAATGTGGGCCATGCCCCGCAAATGTGGGCCACGCTCCGCAAATGTGGGCCACGTCACGCGAATGTGGGCCACTTTTTTCATCAGTGCCCAGGCCAAATTGTGACCCCAATGCGGCCCTGCCCAGCTGGGATCAAGTCAGTTCTTTGTGGAAGTGCTCGAGACACTATTCCATCTGAAGCAAGGGAAGTGGCCCTAAGGTTCTACACTTGCCCGGATCAACTTCCCTCCAGCTTTAAACCCAGTGACATCTGAGGAATGCTTACCACCGTATGGAAAAACGACAATCAAAGAGGCCAAAATTCTCGAGCGGGCACCTTTTCATACGCCTCCTAGCCACAGTCGTACTCCCCTAGAGACATCCTTGCTGGGGATGGAAATCTGTGCTTCTTGCCACCATGGCACACCCAGAGGGACCAAATTCCTCTTTTTGGCAGGGGAGCAACACTATGTTACTGTCTCCTCTGCTGTCACCCCTTGGGTGATGTGGACAGCTTAATTGTTGTTTTTTTTGGCAGAAAACCTTACTCCTCAGGTTTCTATAATTCAGATTTAATTTTCAACCAATAAAGAGATGCTGCAGCCTCCATCATCAATGCCAGCAGTGCCCTGCAATGAGAATAGACAACATGCAGCGCCCATTGAAGGTGACCTGCTGTCTCGTGACCCGTAGACTTTTACAAACAATGGTGACCTGTTGGTCCTTCTAAAAAAACAAATAATTTAATAAAGCAAGACTGTGCACCTTCACTTCCACCACTGCAACAGTTGCCAGCCTTGAGATCATCTCAGCAGATTGGTCCAGTGAATAGGAAGTACGCTGCTCCAAGCTCCACGACTGTGGCAGAATATCGTCTTTGACAAGCAAGAAGATAGCTGGCACTGTGCCTGAAGAAAACACCTCTGATTAGGTGAGTACCAGGTGGCTTAGCCAACAATGACCAGGATGGCCTGTTAACATGATCCTTACTGGATCCTGGGAGACCACACTGTGGAAGTGGATCACATTGATTGGGTGTTCTCTAATTTCCACAGGAAGCAAGGCGTACCCCAGGCATTCTGATAAGGCTCCATCACCTTAAAATGAAGAAGGGTATCTTGCAGAGTGTGAGAGGCAAGAACAAACCTGAATTTTGTGGTTCATGGTTAGCAACGTCAAAAGTGCAGGGATGTAAAGTATAACCTCACATCTACGAGGCTTTTTAAATCCTATTTAGAAAGGACTGATGTTCAAGCTGGGTGCCAGAACGCATATGCCTGGATTTGCAAAATTCTTAGGCAGGTCCCCGAACAAAGAGGAACCTTGTGAGGCACTGTCCAGTGGCTTCTTGACCTGAAGCCATCAGCAGTGGGAAATACATCTGACTCCTGTAACGGAATCCGATATCAGACACAACAATACAGACACAGGTGACAGACATTAGCTGGAAGGACTTCTAGAGGGGCAGGTTCTTTTCTGAGTAGGCAACTGTAGAAGAAATTAAATAAATAATTTTCCTTCTGCATCGTCCCTCGAAATCCCCCTCTATGCGGCCTCACCGCTGTTACCTGCACGGACCGCGGCTGTTCAGGAGTAATAATATGAGGAGCAATAATGTTCCTGATTCTGTGTGTATTTGACAATGGGCTTGAGAGCTGCCTGTCATGTCCGAGCCATATCTAACAGGTCACCGACCCTTACTGCTGGCCAGCATTGGTGTCTGGCCTTCACACCCCATATGTTAGCCAGTACAGTGATGGTGTGTACATAATCATTCACAGGTACCGACGTATTAGTCTTGGAAGAGCTGTGAGCAAGTTATATAATCTGTACTTACACTGACATGATCTTATTGAGCCAATCCTATTGGTATGCATACCTTTGGCATCTAAACACATTGTCACTACCATAGGTTAGTCAGCAAGTTACTGTACCAAGGCTGAAGGAGCCTCCAGGCATTGGCTGGTAGGCGGTCCACAAAACCAAGAGTTGGTGGAAGATTTGTTTAGGCACTGATAGAAGAACTACAGAGTCTGGCCTCTTCCTGGGCAGTTTAGGATTATACCAAGTAAAAAGACATTGTTTGTTAGAGAAATGACTTGCACCGAACAAGAGTGTGAAATATACAATTTCATGTGTGCCACTACAAATGAAGTTGCAAAGGTGGAAGGTGATTTGCCGGGTATGTTAAGAAGGGAATCACTTTAGCCTACTGGTAAACAGAAATCGAGCGCCTCTCTTGTGCCAAACGTGATGGCACAGGAGAGTTTGGCGATCAAAAACGCAGGTGTTATGGTTACTTTGGACAAAGCAGCTGCACAAATCACTTCCTTGAGGAGAATACTGTCTGAGATTGTACACTGAAAAAATTCCACATAACTGAAACAGTGATCTACTGCAAAGTACTTCAAAATTATGGAGTATACAGAGGAAATGTATTTTGCTTAATGGTTTCAATTTTCATACTGTACCCTTACTCAGAAGACCACACACAGACATAGTAAAAACATGTAGGTAGCCTAAATGGCATATCCATATGAGCAAAGTAGCTGTTTTTATACTTTGGAACATCACTGTGTATTCAGTTTTTCCTCTACAAATGTTGTAGTTACTGCCATGATCTGTTCACAGTCTATGCAGGATAGTGTCTTCAGGAATAAAACATGGTACAAGAAAATTACAATTCATCACGTCCATGTCGTCAAAATAAGATGCAAGAGCTGGGTTTTGACAGACCACACAATTTACATGTGTGTATAAAAACTGCTATTTATTTACTTTGGTGCAGTCAGATAAAAGATTCATCAATACATTAACAAGAAAAAAAACCTGAACACTTCCTTAATATAAAAAATCCTGTAAGTAAATATTTGAAAACACAAAACAGATCTCTCTGAAGAATACCGTGACTTTGGGACAAGTTTTCATGTCAAAAACAGGGGTGTGCTTTTTGTAAAATCAGCTATTGCAAAGGAAATCACTGATGAGCACATGAAATAACAGGCCTCTGCCACTATATTTGAAAAGTAGCATCACAAGACTTAAAGAAGGTAAACTAACCATGTCCAGTTAAAGCCACAATTAGATTTGGTACCATGTTTAAATAGACAAGGTTTTAATGATAGGAGTGCAGAAAATCAAAACATGGAATAAGTTTGATTTTGAGGTGTGCTCCTTCTGCTGTACATCTGCTCTGAATAAATGTCTTAAGCGGAATATGATTCTTGTATGGAGAAATTAAGTTGGGTTTAAAACTAATGAGCAGAACCATTTGTTACAATTTGCCACACAGCCCTCATGATGGAACCATGTGATACTGCAGGCAGGTAAATCCCTCTGTAGGGTAAGGAAGTGGGCTTTCAAGCACAGGGGATCCCTGGTAAGTTTATCGACACCCATAAACCCAAGAGCTTATAAAAAAGTTTCAATGTCTGGACAAGGACTCCCTTTTTACAAAATCAAATGAGACATAATTTGTTTGGTATTATTTGCCTGATTAACTATTCGTGTGAAAAAAATGGCTTAAGGATTTATTGTTTGTCCCACACCTTGGTGAAAGTTGTATTATAAAAGAAGCACTGGCAAATCCGGCAGATCTGGCGTAGGAAGCCATACTTTTGGATGCTTGTTTTGTTAAGGTTTTTGCAAAACCTTTTTGTTAGGGAAGCTGCTAGCCCTCATCATTCTAATAAAAATATTGGCTAAAGGCAAAAATATTTTTTCTTTCATAAAGCACACATTGTCACAGTAGTCCTTGACACTTAAAAGAACAATTTTGTGTGTGAATGTGCTTCCTGTGAAAGGGCAGAATACTGTCACTCACAATGAAGTTAACCAATGGCCGAAGTGGGCTTGCCCCATGCTGTTTCCTATAGTAAGCAGAAGAAAACTGTGAATTACACAATAGGAGACCAATGAACCAAGAGGGCTGACTGAGAGCCCTTATAGAGAGCTTGGCTAATACCAGACCTAAAAGGTTGACCAGGCCTGTGCTAGTATGTTGAATAAATAACACCAGACTTATTTTAAATGTAATGTAGTATGCTGTTTTGATAATGAGTACAGCATGCCAAAGTATGAACTACTCTGGAGCTACCTTTCATTTGCATATTATTGTGTGCGCACAGGATGAGTCCCATTCGAGTAGCATATGACTTTGACAGTCATTGGGGAGACTGGATCCAGAGGCTCAACCGCTGCCCTTGGATAAACATAGTTATCACATGACCAAAAGTCTATAATCCTTACTAAATAACTGTCTCCTTCATTGGATCTTCATGGACATTAATGAACACTGAATAGCTCCACCCATGTGAGGAATCCCAAAATACATTTGGACCAGATCCTGAGTTTGGCACACGGTTCTCTGTCCGTCAGGGTGGCGGACGACATTACGTATGCCACTCTGATGGACTACCTTCTGTCAGATTTAGAGATCACTGCTGGCCCAGTGGTGGTCTCTGTACTTTGCCAGAAAATGGCATCATGGTAGTTCCAGTCAAAGTACAAAAAAGCTTGGTGGAAAGCGATGTCTATTTTGACGCCCGCCCAACAAACTTTTAACAATTTTTGGGGTTTTTAAAAACAGATTCCTAAAGTGGGAGTTTTGTATTGAAAAACAAACTCTGGCTGGTAGAAGGGCAGGTGCCTTATTACATTTTTTCACTTCTTTACTTCCAGGTTAACCTTGAGGTGATCGACAAAAAGAAAAGGACAGCTCAACATACAACCTAATTAGGGTAGGTGGTGCAATCAGCCGCGGTCCGTGCAGGTAACAGCAGTGGGGCCGCTTAAAGGGGGATTTCGAGGGACGATGCAGAGGGAAAATTAAATAAAGAATTAATTTTCTCTCTGCATCGACCCTCGAAATACCCCCTTACCTGGCCCCACCGCTGTTACCTGGTCCACCGTGGCTGGGTGTAATGCCCTTTCGTTGGAGGAAGCTTTCTGTCACTGGATCCAAGTCCATGGAAAGCTATTGATCCTCCTGACCTTAAATAGACCATCGTTTTGTCAGACGGGGTACTCTATCGCCTTTGCCTTCGAAACATTTTTTTCTTTCCTTTTTGAGGTTAGCCAATGAAATCTTTTTTGGCTCTTTTTAAGACGAACAAAATTAAAGAAAGTGGGGAAATAGGCAGCGTCCCATTAATGCAGAGAGGCTGCTCTTCCACTCCCAGAAGGCACTACTTTCACAGGTGAGAGGGATTTCATTTTAATGCTCTATAACGGAAGGCTACTTCCAACTATTTTCTCAGTAGTCACACTTTGTGAAGTGCTCTTCACTTGGCTTAGTGTATATGAAAAGGTTATTCATCAGCAATCCTAGTTCTCCACATTGGGTGTCTTAGGAACAGCTGTAAGTACTGAACAGTCCTACCCAGGAAACACATTCTGGAGCACTTTTAAAATGTTATATCTATATCTGTAGAAAAGCCATTAAAAAAATAACAATAATGTTGAAATGTTACGTGTAGGTGACATAGGCCGATTTTTCTTTAGTATGTTTTTTTGAAAAACGGACCAATTTCAACAAACATTGAACTATTTGCAAAATAGTTCAAGGTAACTCCCTTTATTAAATGTCTTAACAATCATTACAAGCAGGAAAACTGGCACTGTTACTTTAAGGAACTTCATTCCTTTACTATCTCTTCCCATCCTGTCAGTAGCAGTTAGGTCGGTTCTTTTTTCAGCTCCCTGTGTAGGTATTCTGAGCAATGAGCTCTGGCTTTATAGGCTATTTTGTTTTGTCTGAAACCTTTCAAAATCAGATTCCCTTAAGTGCCCCATACAGCAAGCTATAAGAATAGATATTGTCATGCTTGATAGTCATACTTCTGATCAACGTTGAGGACTACCATGTCGAAAACAGGTACAGAGGTGACCTTTTTAAACGCAAATATCTATTTTTAAAAGTGATGCATGATCAAATTCTTGGGTGGAACTATTCAGTATTTATTACTGTTAAAGTAGAGCCAAAGGAAGATAAACATTTATGTATGCAACATCTTCACCTTGAGAATCTTCACTGAATTCATAAACATCCTACCTTGGTTAGTCCCCCCCACAAACTTGAGACTTAAAGTGGATTTTCAGTATTACAATCCAAAGGCCTGTTTCAAACTTCAACATGAAGTGCTTTGTGACTGGCTTAGACGCGTAACGCAGGGTTTTAGTTTTATAAAACTGCAGTTTATGTGCTCACTACTTCCTTTTAAAAATACATATATATAATGTTTCAGAAACTGTCACCTCTGAATTTGTTTTCTCACGGTGTTAATGGGTATCATTTAAAACAAAACAGAAAACGCGCCCTCATTTTTAGTTTTTTCCCAATGAAGTGTTCTAGAAAGCCACACAGGGGCAGAGATATAGAGTGCGTATAAATTAAGTGAACAGTCCCTCAATGAAGAACAAAGAATATTGTTCCTACTCCACCAGGCGTCCGTTACTTTATGTACGAAACCCAGAAGTGCTTAGAAACAGGCTGAACACGAGCGACAGTGCTTTATAAACACAGAGGACATTTATGGCACAATGGAGTATTAGGGTTGCAAACACCTCTAGGTTATTTGTAATATTTGGGCACCATCCCCGATAGCCCTGCTAACATCCTGAGAACACTAGGTTGGAAGAATGTATGATCTTCATACTCTGAAGGACATCTGCAAATCACACCTTGCGCCGCCAGTATGCCAGACTCCTGGCCAGTGATACAACGCTCAGCAAAAGTCACTAAGCATCATTAATAGAACAAACTCAATGCAAGCCCAACACTAGCTGAGCAAAACATAAGATTGTAGATTGATCTTGCCTCATTATCATTGTCACATGTACTTTCACTTTTTGACTGTACGCGTGTTATGGTATTTATTTAGAGTGACTCTGCTATGGATCACTCACTATACCTTTCTATAAGATACCGGTTTAGTGTTGGATCTCAAATTTCTTTTTCATTTGTTTCAGCCTATGACAGTCTGTGTATCAGTGCTATGACCCTTTTGTACTCGAACTACATCGACTGTGTGTTTGACTTAAATATATTTTCTTCTTTGAGATTCTTAAACCTGAAGTTTATTCATTAACCCTCTCTGTACTGGCAGATATGCTCAACGCTTTCTATTAAGTCAAAGTCTAGACTAAATCAACCATTTTATGCCTTTTCCTTTTTAAATCAGGCAAGATATTATACAACTTGAGAGAATGCAAGTTCGCCTCCCTCTGTCACCTCAAGGGCAGTAGACATCCAGCACCCTCTTTCTTTAGCATCTATGAGTTCTCGGAAGAAAGACAGCGAAGGAAGGAGATGGGAACCGGATTGCCTACAATTTTGACATTTTACAAACATTCAGTGATTACTACAATGGAAGAATCCAAAGTCACTGAGCTGAATATTTGTCTCTGTGTATGCTCACTGCCACACAAGACATATAGAAGCGCTGACATATTTTAAATCACTGTACGCTGAGTAGAACAGAGACACTTTCTTTAAAATGTAGGATTTAAATTAAGTATATAAAGCTGGACATTATGTGGGTACAGCAGCTCTTCCAAAAGGAAGTGAAGGTGGTAAAGCCTGGGCCTAGCGACAGTCTCTGCCAGCAGTTTCTATGGAAAGTTTTCGAAGAAAGGTGGTGAACACTTAATATTAATATTTAAGCATAACCTATCTTTGCTGAGCTACTGATTGCAAACCACTTGTTAAATGACCCTGTACACCTTCTCTGTAGATCTTGTGATCATTGGATAGGATATGTTTTTGCACACCCAACAACGTGTTAGGTTGCAGAAAGTATATGGCACCTAAAAACAAGTGCAATATAGAAACAGAGTATCCTACCAGATACCTAATTCCCAAAAATCAGGTTTCTCAGGGAATTGATGAACTAGACCAACGATTGGCAAGGAAAAAAGACAATCCGTTTTTTTCCTCTTTGCAAGCGACTTGTTTAGTATGGCACACATACAATTAGATCCATACACAGACCCGCAGGCCGGATTTGACAACATTTGTTGGTTCTGCTCTAGGGGCGGGTCCGGGGACTCTTTAGTGTTTACAAGCTTATTGGCCTTGCCAATTTGCAGCTTCTTTTTGGTAATTTAACCTTTAATTGACCTTTGGTGTTAGAAAAAAAGTATCTACAATTACAATTCAAAATGTTAAAGGAGTGGGTATCTTGTCCTCTTCTATACTTTGCACCCACTCTGTACATTGCATCAACCAAAGAAGACAGTGCGTGTTTGAACACACTCAATTTAGGTAGCAGCAGAATCCTCCCATCTGCCCGAACCCTCATACTTTCAGCTTATATTTGGAACGGTTTGCTGACTTTGGAATGTGGAGTGCATATTCTATTACCTCAGGAGCTCACCATGCAAATCTTTTACTTATTGGGCAAGGTATAATATACATTGCGTCCAGGACGGGAGGTGCTCTTGAACGCAACTTTCTGGAACAGAAATGCGAGACCGGCCAAAGACTGTGACCCTCAGTCCAGGCAATACCATGCCCACAGTCAATACTGAGATAAATCCAAGCTGGTCACTCCATGATTGTTGGTGGTGCCTGTTCTCTTCTTTATCTTCACATGTGGCTTACCAGCTCTGTTATCTTAGAGAACCTTCACAAAATGAAGAGCAGGACAACACAATATACATCCAGTACCACTGCCCATGTTGCTTGGTCTCAGGGAGTGTGCAGTGCTGTAGGCAGCTAATGATGCCAAGTATTCCAGTGTCATTGCCACCCGCTCTGTTAGTTCACGGGCCCAGGGTCTGCCATGGGCATTGTGTGAAGGACCTCGTCCAGGAGCTGCAGGGCGCGATGTAAGTGCACCTCGATCCAGCAAGGAGTGTGCTTAATGCTCTGGCGGGGGTAATCTGGACCCCAGCCCTTGACAAAGCTAAGTCGGAGAATGCACAGGCGCCTCAGGTCATCCACTCCAATCCCAGCTGCTGCAGAGAGGCCTGGAGGGGAAATCGGAGAGTTAAAATCATTGTATGAAGACTGTAAAGACAACAAGAACCAGAGAATGAGAGTTTCCATGAAAAGCTTCATCGGCAAATGTAGGCCAGTGAAAGAACATGGGAAGATGCACACAACTTGAATTGAGGCCGAATGAAGGCTGGACGCTCATAAAGTAAGCAGGAGAACATGGCAGGCTGCACAGACAATGAGAAAGTGAAACCGACACAGAATAACAGGGATGATGATGGAGAAAACGGAATACTGCACCAACAATGTGAACTACAGTGAGAGATAGCTTTAAAGGCTACATAGACAAGGGGCCTGACAAAGCAAGATGGTGGACACGATGTGCTAGGGGAGAGATCTCCCAGCAACCCACAACACTCCTCAAATTCCTCTGTTAAACTGCACTCCTGGGCTACCTTGATTCCTGCTGAGGTGGAATAAGTGGGGGTGACCCCAGAGACGCCCCCCAACTGAAGCTCTCTACTGGGGGCCAGCGGTGGGAGGGGGGACGGGCTCCAAGACTGAGGCACGGGGCATTACCTGAGCCCATGGCGGCTCTTTGCTATTGGGAGCCGTGGAGGACCTGCGAGCTTGAGGTCAAGGCGGCTGGTGAGGGGCGGGAACAGAGCAAGCTGCAGCGGCGGGCCTCTGGGATTGTATGATGACACCGTAGGATCCAGGGCTCCCTGTGATACCTCCCACCGCTGGGCACCGCGTCTGTCGAGGAACCCAGAATAGTGTGGGGCTGTGAGGGAATCACATCAGCTGCATATGGACCTCTTCACAGGAGCTAGAACATCAGCCGGGATGAGGTGGAGCAGAGATGCACACCTCCAATGCCTGGAGTGGAAACCTCAGGCGCTCAAATTCTGGTGGCGATTGAGGCCTCCAAGCAAGTCCTGGAACACAAACTGGACACTATCACAGTTGAATTGAACCTGCTATGCTCGGATCTATGGGCTGTCTCGGAGCGCACCAAAGAGACCGAATGAAAGGTACAGGAACTGACATAGAGAACTGACGGGAGACACAACCTCTTTGTGATTGAATGAGCCCATAGAGCCTTCACATGAAAATCCCAGCCCGGGTCCTCCCAAGGGCTATCATAGCTAAAATCCTAAACTATAGAGACCGTGACACAATACTGCAATGGGCCAGAAAGCATGGAGACCCCAGATTCGAGGGGTCAACAATACATATTTCCCTGGACTACACTCACAGGGTGAAGACCCAACAAACGTCATTTCTTGCCATTAAACAACAACTCCGATAACTCAATATGAGATATTTGCTCCTATACCCTGCCAAGCTGATAGTTATAGAGAGGACAATTGCATTTCTTTGGCTCCCCGCAGGAAATATAGGACTGGTTGGACTGCAGAGAGGGGGCTAGGCCAGGCCGGACCTCAGGCGACGGTGTCGGGGCGGGACCCCGGAACAGACCCAGGGGGGATGACCCGAGATGGGATGTCACAGCGCATCGAAGTGCAGCCGGATGGCACATTGAACGGGGCAGGAGAAGATATCTGAAGTGCTCCGGAAGCATCAGAGGAGGCCTCCCCACCGCCTTTGTCGCAGAGTACTGACAGATAAATGGTGTGTGGAGGTGGGGTGATTGTTGCTGCGGGTGGTGACACCTGGCTAACAATGGAACGAGGCTGAATATCCTACACTCATATGCCCAAGTGCTACATGGATATCGCCACAAACTTGGTAAAACAAGCGGGTGTGGAATGGGATAACAGGAAAGCACAGTTCCATTTGTGTATTAAGTCTTACTCCATAGATGCTGAAGTAACAGTTGGTGCTTTGGGGTTTTGGGGGAGGGCTACAGCCCACTCTTGCCTCGCTAATGGTGTAGTTGTTCTGTTGGCACTCGCTAGGGGTGGCAGGAGGTGGGGAGGGAAGGAAGAATGAATGGATTCACACGGGTGTTTAGCCAGTTGCATTCAGTTTTTTGAGGCGAGAGGGATGCGCGGACACACTACATCTACAACACAGGCGGGTGGTAACCTGAACACTGCCATAATTAATTGCACCTTGTGACACAGAGTAGACCTCAAGATGACACACGGTACTCCATATTGTCTTTGAATGTCAACGGCTTGGGTAGCAAAGTGAAATTGGCATGGTAACACGGTACATACGGCACCTAAAACCTGGCATAGTCTTTCTCCAAGAGACCCATCTGTTGTTGACCCAATGCTGCTTCCTGGGTAGAGGGGTATACACTACATTAGCACATGCAGGGTTCACCTTCAGATCAAAGGGGGGTGGCTATATTGATTTTAAAAAATCCCATGTTCGAGGTGTGGACATAGTTAGACAAGAACGGAAGATATGTATGGGTCCAGGGACTATGGGGGGAGGACCTAAATTGCCCTTATCAGCGTATATGCATCCCCGACTGCAAGCGCCTGTACTGGAACAGGTGGCAGCCATATTCCTGGAGGCCAACTCCGACCTACATGTTGTGGGAAGTGACTTCAATGATGTCATGTCTCCCAATTTGGACTGTTCAGGTGTGGCTACCGCCCTCCTGAGGGACACGCCCTCGGCACAATCCGCGGACTCACTGGGTCTCTCTGACCTGTAGCGGCGACATCACCTGAGGGATAGGGACCATTCCTATTTCTCTGGTTCACACAGGGTCTTTTCTAAGATCAACTATATATTTGCTACAGCAGGTACGGTGGTCAGGACGCATTGGACTTTGGTGGTCTTATTGAGGAAACTGCCGCCTTGAACTAATTAGTGAAGACTGGAGCCTTACGATACTCTTGTGAGAGCCCCCATGTGCAGTAACACATTGATAGAATTTGTCATCTCACAATCAGTGTTCCGTGGACAAAGACATAAAAAAAAGGTATTGATGCCACCTCATGAGCGGTGCTGAAGGTCCTTGATAATAATCTGATTAATACTTACCTCGTACTGAAAAGGATCAGTGGGTTTTAACCAACAGAAGTATAATATGGATCCATTTGCACTTTGCGTGAAATGAGAGATTTGTATCTGACCCGGAGGGCATGTCAACATCTGCGTACCAGCTATTGGGGGTGCCTCTAGGAATTTCTACATACTGTACACACTTGTACCCCTACCACTTGTTGAAAAATCACAATTTTGGAAGCTCCCGAAGAAGGTAGTCAACACATGGCTAATACTACCAAATCGACCCATTTGTATGTGCGCCCAGCCCACAAAACAGTCATGGAGACCTAAAACATCTTTGTCCCCCTCTGACCAGGAGGTGTATGAGCTCTTGGGTTGGTTGTTAGTATGAATGGCTTGGTAGAGTATGAATGTGGATATGATAGGTTAGCATGATTATGTGGTGAATCAATACGGGTCCTATGAATAGAATTATATCTCATGTGTAAATAGGTACAGGATTTCTTTGTCTATTTATGAAATGTACAAAAAGGAAAAATATGGAAAAAAATTAAATAATATGTATGTCTTTTAAAAACATTTTTGATTTTACAAATGAAAATAAGAATACATTAAAAAAAATGTTTTTGCTCAAATCATGTTGTATATATCATGTCTCAGAGTATATATTGATAGCCCATTGGAGCAGATTTAGCCCAAAAAGTCAAAGAAATAGAAGTCAAGTGGGAGGCTTTTTTGATATAATGTTTGGTGTGTTTGTCCCCCTTTTCTCCCAGATCGAATTGAACTATTAGAGGGGGCTCCTTTTTCTAGGAAGGTGGTCGGGGTGGAAAGGGCAGACTATCGGATAACTCTCTGGATCATGGTGGGCGGAATGTGCTCTACTTGGGTGCGGCCTGGAAACTCGACTCATGGGACCTGAGCGAAGCAGAGATCGTTCAGGGGCCACAGTTGATTCAGAACTTATCTTTAAGGAAAACAAGGGCACAGCAGACTCGGCAGTAGTGCTTTGGGTAGCCGATAAATTCTGAGAGCTAGGGTACAGAATATATTGGCACGTAAGAAGAATTAAGCAACAGCAGAGATAGAGGAGATTGGGGTTAGCTCAAAGACATTGAGGAGTCCCCCGGGGACTGGACGGATCTGCAAATCCCCCGCAAACTAGAGGTGCTCCGGACGGAATACCAAGATCTGGCACAGGGGGAGGTCAAAAAGCAGATGTTGGACATGGAACATTGCCTCTATGATGCCGTGGAGAAGGCGGGCATGTTGCTTGCCTAGCTGAGCAGACAGTGGCAGAGACACGCTGGGTGCGGTGCGTCAATAACTAGACCGGGGCTCACCACTTGGTGGACAAGGCAATTGCGGAGGAATTAGCAAGGTTCTATGCCTCTTTCTCTAGGGCTTGCCTGCTAGTGGAAACGAAACACATAGCAGACTACCTGGACACTGTAGAGATGCCAGTGGTGCCCGCCGATGGCTGACTGGCGCTAGAGGAGGAAATCATAATTGAAGACGTACAGGCGGTTATTGGGGAACTGATATCAGGGAAGATTCTGGGGCCTAACAGCCTCCCAGCTGAATTCTTTAAGCGATACTCAGGGCTGTGGGACAAGGGTGAACATTCCCTCAGACTTACAATGTGCTAACATTGCTATGATTCACAAGAAGGGCAAGCCGGAGACCAATTGTAGCTACTAACGCCCTATCTCCGTACTAAACACTGAAACAAAGATTCTGGCCACCAGGCTCTTAACTCTGATAGTTCCACTTAAACACAGATACCAGCCGGGCTTCCTAACCGGCAGGTCTACTAGATTCAACCTCCGTCGCTTGCACAACAGGATGTCTGAGGCAAGCCACTGGAAGGAACCCCTTGTATTTCTAGCATTAGATGCCAAAAAGGTATTTGAAGTAATTCACTGGCCCTTCCTTCATCTGACATTGAGAAAGTTCGGATTTGACCCTAAATTTAGACAATGGATTAAGCTACTCTGTGTGACCCCCACTGCACGGTGCGGGTGAATGGCACTTATTCACGGACATTCCCAAATGGGCGGGCACCCGACAGGGGTGCCTCCTGTCCCGCTTTCTTTTTGTCCTCACTACTGACCCCTTGGCAGCTATGATCTGTACCTGTTCCGACATCCATGGATTCAAAGTCTTCGACACTGACACGGTGGAAGGAAAAGTCTTGGTTTATGCAGACTACGTCACCGAGCCGGCGACAATGACCCGTGCTATTCTCCAGATGTTGGAGACGTACCGGGTTCATTCTGATTACCATATTAACTCCAATACGTTGGTGCTTTGCCACCTCTATGGCCCATTTGATCCGACCATCCTACCTCGAACGCTCTAAGTAGAGACTGTTTGCAATACTTGGGCATTTATGTAACTCAGCAAAACCAAAGGGGATGATGAACGGAGTGTTGAACATTGCAAGCACTCACCCCCAGTCAACTGATCTGGGTTTAATCCATCATCATTCTTTAGCTCACTCCGCCACCCCAGTTCAGACATGGCCATATGCAAATCAGCCTGACCCTGTGGCTCATGGGAACAGTCAAGCCCGAACTGCCAAGCCATGTCTTCCCTGGACCGGAAACAAGCATCCTGGGACCGGTTTCTGGCTAATCAGCCGTCATCAGCCAGGCTAGCTTGAATCCAGTGGCAAAATGAGCAAGGGACCCACGTCTGGGCATACCCTGCCAACTGAGGCTTGGAGGGGGTGACAACACCTCTGGTTGGAGCAGACACTGTTTCTGCCCTCCGAGAGCATGGGCTCTCATCTGCAGGGGGTCAGAAACGTGTCTGTGGTGGCAGGCTGGTCTACACCAGTCAGCCAGTACACTAGTAGTCGGTAGGTTTTCAGGGGGCACCTCTAAGGTGCCCTCTGAGTGAATGCATTAATAAATCAATCACTGGAATTAGTGTGGGCTTATTAATACAAGATGTTTGATACCAAACATCTCTATTTTCAGTGAAGCCATCATGTAGCTGGGGAATACCACTGTGCAGCACGTGTTCTCAACATGGCTTCCTTGTTTACTTGTAATATCTAAGAATCTACTTATACTGCATGCAGTGTCTGCAGGCATGGCACACAGGAGGTGTGCTATGTCGTGTCTTCACTTTTCTCTGCACCAAATCACACAACCTGTAATGGCAGTGTGCACAAGTGTGCTGAGGGGTCCCTTAGGGTGGCACAATACATGCTGCAACCCTTATGGATTTTCTTTAGCCTCCTTGCCCTAGGTACCTGGGGTACCAATTACTAGGGACTTATAGGGGGATGCTAAAGGTATTGCCAATTGGGGGAACAATGTACAGTTTTAGGGAAAGAGATCTGGCACTGGAGACCTGGATTGCAGGAACCCAGTACACTTCTTTCAAAATTGCATCAGATACCAGGCAAAAAGTGGGGGTGATCATGTCAAAAAGGGGCACTTTCCTACAGAAAGGGTGTGAGTGAGAGAAGGTTTCACAAGCAACTGGCAAAAGAAATACAGCGTGTCATTTTCTAATGAGAATCAAAGAGCCAGAGAAAGCATAAAAAATTATGCATACAGTGACAGAAAGAGAGAGAAACTGAGAAAGATCACATACACTTTGAATGATTACTGTGTGAGAAGTCTGGTCTCATTCTAAATGCATATTGTTTTCAAATAAAATAAATATTGATTTCCTCCTTATGTCTGTTAGTTGTTAAATTAGGACCTCTGTGGTCACACGCACTCCCATTTACGCCATTCCTCATCAATTCGCGCAGTGCACTATGTGAAGGGTTTCCAGACCTCTGTTGCACATCAGCAGAGAAAACGGCTTCAGTCCTGACCTGATTTAAAATGCAAGATGGTGCTGAGCTTGTAGCCCTATATTTTGCTCTATCTTGGATAGATTAACAGTTGCTGGGTCCTGCACTGTGATCAGACCCTCTTCCGAGAGATGTTCTAAAATAGGTATAGATCCAGCACTACTTGGAAATCAAAAAGAAAGCATGTGTTTTCAACAGCAGAAGACAGGAGAATAAAATGATGGGAAGCTTTCTCAAATAGTGCATGAAACCTTCCTATATCGTCTGGGGAAGAACTCTTGGTTTAGGTTTTGGCCTGCATCCTCAGGAATTACAAAATTGTTCCTGAATCTCTGATCAGAGTTGCTGGATTGTCTTGGGGGGAAAGCATTTGCATCTTCATCATTGCCATCACAATGTGGAGATTTATCACCATCATAATCATCTGCATCATCAAGAGATCTTGCTGCCTGTTGATATTCTTCTTCCGAAGTTGAAACAGTCCCATCTGTCACTAGACACTGCTATAGGAGAGGCAACACCTTTCAGTGATTTTATTTAGTTGGTGCTGGATCTACTGGAATCAAAATTGGTGGATGAGATGTTGATACTCCTTCTAAATACGACCCTGGATTGGATGGTGGAGGGAGTCTCAGATAAATGTGGTTTATCATGTTCTGTAGGCTAGTTAACATTATCAATGGTACATGAACCATTTGTGTTGGAGGTGGACCACACCTAGGTCCATTTGCTTGTTCACCAAATATTCCACGTGAAATTAGTTCTAGTGGTTTATGAGGTGGAAGGTCAAAATGCTCACATACTTCATCTGAATTATCATACTGGATGTTAAGATCAGATTGTTTGATAGCCTCGTGATCACTTTCCAGATCTCCCTCCTCCTTAATAGAATTTTCTATGTCCTCTAAATTGGCCTCTTCTTGACTTTCTTCCCTTTCCAGGCCTGAAGAAGCTTCTTGTAGTAGCTTCTTTGGAGTGAGCAAAGTTACTGCTGACATCATAATCTGCAAATGTGACCTTGCAGTCTCTACTGGCAGTGGTTCTGCACATTTTTCCTCCACTGATGTCTCTTTGTGAATGGTGAAGTACTTTTCACAGAAAATAATTTCTTTGCTCTCATTGATGATGAAGGGGTTGCAGTTGATGAGAATTTCTTTATTGTTGACAACGGTTTTGGTGTCATTGTTGACTAGGTTTTCTTTGTTGCTGTTGATTGTGATGGTAATGTCGGCAATGGATTGTTTTTCCCACTTTCGTGGATGAAAGATATATATATATATATATATATATATATATATATATATATATATATATATTATATATATATATGTGTGTAATGTCTTTAGAGCCTTTGACTACGATAGGGCTGTCGATCATGCTTTCTTTGATGAGACTGATAAAGGTTGAGCAGACAGAATCCCTGGTGTCGCTGTTGTCGGCAAGATTTCCTTCAAATGTGAAACACTTGCCTGCTTTATTGTAACTTCCACTGGTTGATGGCAGATCTTCAGTAGCCTTGTTTTTTTTAGCTATCTGCATTTTAGTTAGCACCACCCCTCTTTTAATTTTTTTTGCATGTTTTTTATGACTCTCACTTTCTTCTGAGAAGGGGAAGGTTAACTGATCCTTGTGCGAACTGGCACAGTGAGCCAAAAACAACGGACTGGAAAATAGCTCAGCTGAGTTGCTATTGTTTAAGGTTAACTCTAGAATTCACTCATCAATTATTTTTCCAGTAGTCCAATCTGGTGCATACTTGTGGCTATTCAAATTTCTTTCCAGTGATCTGAAAGGGGATTAGATATGTTAGATTAAGAGAAAGTGTGGCAATAGTTGATTCAGGAGTTTACACTTCCAAGTAAAGTGCTTAGCTGAGATGTAAGGAACAACAGTGTAATAATTATGAAAAAGGCAAGGATGGAATCTAAAAGGTAATTGATACTACATGGTAACAGGAGGGGTGGATTCTAAGGCAGGCTTGATTACTAAAGTACACAATGTAAAGCAAAAACTGGATTATGAGTGATCACTTACACTCTAAACTTAGTGCTGAACAAAGCACCACATTTCACCCTATCAACACTTACTCACAGGGATCGTGGTCTCACCGAACAGGAAGATGGCCTCTTGGTAAGCAAGCTCTGCCGGCTGGGTCTTTTATCTGACACAATCCTGGTATTTTGTGGCCTTCCGTGTAGACAACACCCAGCAACCAGCCACTCTACACAAGCTGCATCAGAAAACCGTGTGGACAGCTGGGCGCCTCTGTATCGATGGTGGCAGATCGCAGCTGCAGCCTACCTGCCAGACTGCTGGGCCTGTTCTGCGCCCACCACACGGCGGGGCTGCCTTCCGTGTCGCCAGCCTTGCGAGGGATCCTGGACACTGCTGGCTGCTGTGATACGGTCTTTCCTGTGTGGTGCTGCGGATGACACTCACTTTGCCGTGGCAGTGGGCCATCGCCAGAGGAACTGCGGCAGCGCCGGAGTCGTGACACCGCGGGGGCGATCGGCAGCGGAGTGTGGTGCGAGTTGGTAAGTTGCCCCCTCCCCGGCCTGCCCACGTGGCTGCCCATAGACTGTTTTGCCCACTTCGTGCAGGGTCCGTTCTGTGTGGGGGCTGGTGCCGCGGGCTAGGCGGCAGGACCCTGAGGGCCACGCCCTATAACGCGGCACCCCGGTGCGTAGGGACAGACTTGCGGCCTGCGCACTAGGTTCCCTGTGGCCTGCAGCTGGGACTGATGGTGCTGACTGCGCTGCAACGTTTGCTGGTTGACTGCGGGGGCATCTGGGCGCCCGCCCTGCACCTCTAGCGGCACTAACTATCTCTTCGTCACCCAAGCGGCTTGGTCGTGGACGCCCGGCCCACCGGTGTTCACCTGCACCAGAGCGTGGGCTGGGCTTGGATGGGCCGCCTGTCACCGCCTTGTCTCTGCTGCTGAGTGGACAAGATTGTGGCCCTGTGAGAAAGTGCCATCTTACTTGCATGGTATGCCCCCACTTTTTGCTGAATTGCTGAATGTTCTTTGACTGAGTGTGCACTGGACTCCTGCCAATCAGGTGCCCAGGGCCTATGTCCCTTCCCTAAAAACCTCAAACACAAATTGGCAAACCCTGGCCACATGTCAGCCCCTGGTAAATGGTACCCTAGGTACCCAGGGCCTTGTGACCAGGGAAGGCCTCTAAGGGCAGCAGCACTCATTGTGCCACCCTTAGAGGCCCTGTACCCTAACACACACACACTGCCCTTGCAGGCTGAGTGTCTGGGTACAAGACAAAACAAAGAGTCGACATGACACACATCCCTGTGTGCCTTGCCCACCACCTACACTGCCCTGGCATACATCAGACACCCCTCTAGCTGGG
Source organism: Triturus cristatus (assembly GCF_964204655.1). Taxonomy (NCBI): domain Eukaryota; kingdom Metazoa; phylum Chordata; class Amphibia; order Caudata; family Salamandridae; genus Triturus; species Triturus cristatus. The sequence goes on from NC_140595.1 coordinate 115,086,978, forward strand.
TGCCCTATGCCAGTGGTGTGGGCAAAGGAGCATGAGCCCTGTACCCCTATAGTACCCAGGTCCATTCCTGGGCACTGTAAGTGCGGTGCTGCCATTTAAGAGTACATGGTGCTGAGAGCTCGTCAAACACGAACTCCACAGCACCATAATGGCAACACTGAAGACTGAGAAGTTTGGTATCAAACTTCTCAGCACATTAAACCCGCACTGATGCCAGTGTGGGATTTAATGTACAAAGCACCACAGAGGGCATCTTAGAGATGCCCCTGAAACCTAACCTACAATCCACGTCTGGTCTGAGAGGCTGCCTAGGCTGCCACACAGCAGACATGTTGCTGGACCCCTGGGTAGGAGAGCCCCCGCTCTCCTGGGCCTGCAACAATGCACATCCTGGGCGAGGTGCTAGGTCTCCTCCCCCAGGATAGACAGGGGGAAGCTTCAAAGGCATGCCGCCTCTGTGAGCTTCCCCAGGCCACTTGCTGTCCCCACTCTGGCGGGAAGCCTGGCCGGAAACCCCGAATAAGGACAGGGGATGTGCCAGCCTGCCAACCCCACCCATCAGGTGGGGGAGACGAGGTGAATCACCTCTCCGGGCCCTCGCCATCTTGAAGATGGGAGGCCCTGCCCAATCAGGACTAGGCTACTGCCTCCCTCCCACAGGAGAGTGGCAGAATAGGGGGTGTACCCACCCCAGGACAGGGACTCATTGGTCCCTGCCCTTTACTTACCTGTAACGCCCCTAAATCTAGTATTTAGGGGCACCCTGAACCTTCCTTCCTTAGATTCCAGATTCCGAAAAACAAAGAAGAGCAAGAAGAAAGAAGACCTGCCGTGCAGCTGCTAAGAAGAGGAAGACACCAACTGCTTTGGCCCCAGCCCTACCAGCTTGTCGACCCTCGAACCTGCCCCTGCTACATCCCGGCACCTCTTATGGCCAGCAACCTCACAAACCCCGGAGGACCTGGCTACCTTTTGGCTCTAAGCACCTGGGACTCCCATGAGCAGAGGCTCTGCTCAAAACCAGCTTCTAACCCCTGGCATCAGCCCGGAACCGCAAACCCTGCACACTCTGCACCCGCCAAGCCTGGCCTGTGCCGGAGTGAACAAAGACCCCGAGGACGTCCCCCCGGCGACTGTGACCTCGAATCCGGCACCCAAAGACTCACCTCGACGCTCCTGACAACGCCTGCAGCCTCAGAACCAGGTACCCCCCCAACCGCGATCAACAGAGGGTAAGATTTCCCGACACCAAAAGGCACCCCTGCACCCGGCGCCCTGTGGCCCCCTGTGCCCAACTCCTGGGTACCTACCTATCCTCCAACTACCCAACTTACCTCTCGAAGTGGTGGTGACACCTGAAGAATCTTCGTTCCCGAGCTTGCAGCCTTTTTTCAACCAGGAGCTTTCCCATTGAAATCCATTAAGCGCCCGAAGGCTCAAAAGCACCCTGCACCCAGCCGCCAGAGTGGCCCTGGCAGTGTAACCTAACCTCTACACCTATCTACTTCTCCATTTGCCCTGAGCAAGTGACCAGGAGCCCAGCTCCAACAGCCGCGTGGCCTGCTAGTCAGCAGCCACAAACCAAGGCCCCCCTGCCTCCCATAGGATAACATTGGGCCTAACTCACTCTGCATCCGGCTGCCCCTGAGCCGCTGAGGGTGTAACAACTGTACTTACCTGACCCTGGGAGACCCCTGAGTCTGTGCCCAGAACCGTAACTCTGCCAGTAGAGTACTTACCCAAAAGCCGATAACCCAATCTTCCTCCATAGGGTAACATTGACTGGTTTCTTCTGAAATTTCTTCTAAGTGTGGAGTAACGAAAACGAAAATACTCACCTACTATTAGGAGAGATCCCAGTGCTGGATCTTGGTGCCCAGCACTGACCCTGAAAAATATTCACAACCGTACTTACCAGTAACCCAATTTTCTTCCATAGGAAATCATTGACTGTTTTTCTGTGATATTTCTTCCAAGTGTCGATTTGTGCAAACTTCAAATATTCTTTAAACATCGTACCAACTGTGAAAACTTAATTACTTACCTGTTTTAGATAGAGGTCCCAGTACTGAGTCTAGGAGCCCAGTACTGGATTACAAAAGTAACGAGAACCTACTTTACCTGCAACTTGAATTTTCTCCCATAGGGAATCAGTGACTGGTTTTCTATGAAATTTCTTCTATGTGTCAACTTTTAAAATAGCAAAATATTGCCTAAAAATCACAGCAGTAACTAAGGCGACTTTTATCACTTGTTTCTAAGAACTGTCCCAGGACTGAATCTAGGATCCAGTCCTGGAGTTACAAAAGTAATCCTGAAAGTAATCTATTGCAAATAACTTAAAACTTCAGTTGACCTCAATGCATTTTTGTGTTTGAAATTGTGTTGCCTATTGCAACAATCTGTAACTATCTACAAAAGTCAATTGCATATTGCAAAAGTATTTAACTAAAGCATCTCATTCTGAGAAAGTATATTTTAATACCTATTGTTGGTTCTAAAATAAAACAGACATATATTTTTTATATAAACCATTGGCCTAGAGTTCAGTTATTGAGTGTGTGAGACCATTTGCTGACTGAGTGTGTGCAACAAATGCTTTACACTGTCCTCTGATACTGCCTTACTGCTCGACCAAGCTACCACTTTAGAGAGTAAGGTTATATCTAACTTTAGCCTCTGCCAAACCTCTGGGGACTGTGGACTCTGTACACACTGTACCTATTTGGGAACAATATATACAGAGCCACTTTCTCACAGGCCCCACAAGTTTTCTCCTCAAGCACCCACTCGGTGTCCATACACCCCTGGGGCCCATCCAGCACTGTTGCACCTAGCATAAGCGGTGGTGCTGATGCAGGGCCCATACGCAGCACTTCACAACCTGGCATGACCGGTTTTCTGGGCGGTGTCTTAGCCGCATATTACCGATCTCTTCTGCCCCTATCCAGAGTATAGGCGTTGCCGCCCCTTGGTTTCACCCCAAGCCATGGGCAAGCACGATGGCAAGCAAACCAAATTCACATTCGAGGTGTGGCGTGCTTCTCAGCAGGCTGACTGCGCTGAAGATGACGAGGTAGGCCCTCAGCGCGCGGATGATTCCGGGGAGCAGACATGGGCCTGAAGGAAATACTCATTGAGGTCAGATCCAGCTTGAAAGCGAGAAGACTCCAAATTGGATTTACTTACATCACAATTAGACCATGTTAAACAACGAGTGGATGCATATGACACCAGGATTGAACAGCTAGAGGACTGCGTCGCCAATGCCGACGATGGTCAAGCTGAGACCAGAGAACAGCTCCTGCGTATGGACAGAGTACTGGAGCTAATAAAGGCAAAAAACGAGGACCTTGAAGCCTGTTCTGACGCGTAACAATATATGCATTGCGGGCGTGCCTGAGACCACTACAATTACCAAAATGGAGGACTATGTGGAAAATTTAATCAAAGACCTTTTGGTGCAGAACTATCTCCGGTATTCCTCATTGAAAGAGCCCATAGGTTGCTTGGCCCCAGACCTCCACCAGGGGCCACCCCGCAGGTCATCATAGCTCGCCTGTTGAACTACAGATATCGGGACCAGATCCTCAGGCTCACTCGTGAAAAAGGGAAGCTCTAGCATCAACTCAGCATGATATCCTTCTATCCCGACTTCTACATGGGGGTGCAGGCTGCCCGCCGTGACTTCTTGCCTGCCAGGCGCCTATTGAAACAGGTGAGCATACCATCTGCCCTTCTATACCCAGTGAAACTCAAAGTCACACAGGAGGGCAAATCACAGTTCTTTATGGGTGCAAAACAGGCCCTTAAATTCACCAAACAAAAGACCAAAGCCATCCTTTCCTCAGCGGCCTCGCCCTGCTCATCAGCTGGGTCACAGCTAAGTGACAATGACTGATACTAGGTTCTACTTTATTGTATATTTCGTTTAGCCGCATGTTATTGTAATATTGCTAGTTGCATGTAATTTCCTGGACACGTCATCTATATCCCAGCTGCTGTGTTACTTTACCTTATTCACATTTTTTATGTTTACACAACGTTTGCCTGCATGTGCATGCTACTCATTCACATGATTTTGTTTGGGAGGCCCAGACGACACGCTACACTCGGCCACCTATCCTAACTGGCGGGATGTCGGCTTGATGACTCCACTACCCTGCGGGATAATTCCCAGGTTCTAATGTTAGAGGGAGGGTCATCACTACCTAATTGGGGGTTGGTGGGCTAGGGCTCTTTACTGTTTTGGTTCATGCATGGGTGGGTGGAGATGGGGGGGGGGGTTTAAAATGTTGTTGGCAACACACTTTGTACAGACTGTATGTTTGGCGTCACGCCCACATGACTAACATTGTTGCACTGCTTGTCCCCGGCATACTACGCTTCACTCAGATTGCGGATACACACACTCTCTTTACTTTTGAATAGGATGTCCACGATGAACTGCCTTACTTGGAATATACAGGGGTTAAACAACAGATGCAAGGCACAGTTAATACACTCCTTCTTAACTTGGAACAAAAATAAACATCTGCTTCCTTCAAGAAACACACCTAGCAAAGAGTCCCCTCCCAGGCTCACTTACTAGGGGATGGGGCAGACCTTCTCCTCGACTTATTCCAACTACGCCAGGTGGGTCAGTATCCTTAAATGGAAGGGACTTGCATGGAAAACTACACATAGCATCAACGACAAAGAAGGTTGCTACATTGTATTGGCAGGCACACTCCATAGTCATTGTTAGACCTGTCAGCCCTTTGGGTGGTCCCTCCTCATCATTATTTATTTTGTCCCACTTTTGCCTCAAACCCTATTATAATTTTTCCTTTTTGGGAACCACCAGACTTTTTAGTGTTGATGCAGGGTCAGGGAGCCATTTTCCCTACCCCTGGAACTTCTGTCTGAGGGCCTGAGACACAAAATGGTGGCCACCCATTGTCACCTGTGACATCACCAGAACCCACTGGAGGTTTCCAGAACATTCTAGAACCCTGTGACAGAGGGAGGCAGTTTAGAATGTTGGGAGGCCATCTCAGAGTGGCAGTTGGCATCTGACTGGAGAGGAGAGAGGAGCAGTTCAGAAGGAGGTCGGAGTAAGGCAGCAGGAGTGGAAACCAGTGCTTGGAGTGGGGTCCAGAAACCCACCCTTGATGCTAGTCCCTACTGACCAAGCCCAGCCTAGAGCCCTGTGTGGGACCAAGACCAGAAAAACCATCTTAAGGACCTAAATATTGTGAAGAGGCCTTAAAGAAGAAGACCAGCAAGCTCCTGACCTGTTTAGCGGTGTCCTCCTGGAGTCCTGACGTCGAGAAGCCTGGAGACCTGAGGCCTGAGGTGGGGAAGCGGCGCTGACAGAAAGCAGACGTCGTACCCGGAGCCGTCAGAGGTCGAGAGAGGGCGTCGACGGAGGTCGTGGAGAGGCACCGGAGGTCGAGTAAGGAGTCACCTGAGGTCGAGGTGAAGCGCGCCAGAGGTCGGGAGTGGAGATCGCACTCCGGGGACGCCGGAATCTGAGGTGAAGCGCGCCGGAGGTCGGGAGTGGAGGTCGCACTCCGGAGACACCCGGAAGCGGGGAGACCGTGACCCTGCGACGCCGGAAGGCGACATCGAGCCGGAGCAGCCCAGCGACATCGAGCCGAGGCCGCCCAGCGACATCGAGCCGGAGCAGCCCAGCGACATGGAGCTGAGGCCGCCCAGCGACATCGATCCGGAACAGCCCAACGACATCGATCCGAAGCCGCCCAGCGACACCGAACCGGAGCCGCCCAGCGACATCGAGCAGGAGCCGCCTCACGACATCGACACGGCGCCGAGCGGAGCCGATCATCGTGAAAAGGGCAGTAAGTGGTAGAAGGGGCATCTGAGGCCCTGTGGAGCCCTAAAAGACCATTCTAGGGGCTAGAGGGGTGTTAGAACCAGCCTGGGAGTGCCAGGGGTGAACTGAGACTGGTGCAGTGACCTCTGTGAGGGGTTGTGTATTTTGGGAGAGCCAGATCCTTAGGTTACCCTTATTCTACCTCAGTTCAGGCCCAGCCTTGACCAATCTAGGTGGGACACCCCCCCCCCCCCCCCCCATGTCATCCAAATGACCACAAGCTGTACTTGGGCATAGTAAAACCAAACTACCTCAGGAAAGCGATGTGAACTGTAATTGTCATTAATTGTGTTATTTAAGTTATTGAAGGTGCTTTATTTATTGACTGTATTTATTGTCTGACTGTATTTATTCCTGCATTGTATTTATTGTCTGACAGTATTTATTAGCCATTTGTATTTATTGCACCCCTATTTATTCCTTGCTTATTTATGACCTGATCCTATTTATTGAAACCCCACTGTGGTATTATTTATTTGACCTGCTCTTTTAAGAAAAGTCTTATGGTATTGTATGTATGTTTTGAAACCTGCAACTAAGAGAAAATAAGATAAAGACAAACTACTTTCTTTCATAATTTTTACGGTGTAGTGTCATTTTTGGAACAGATGAACGCATGGTTATTGTGAGGGTGTGACGTACGCTTAACAAGGTGCCTGACCCCCAACCGCTCGAGCCAAGCTACCACTGTGCTGGGAACCTGGTGACTGCTAACCCGGTTGCCCGGTTTCCAACATAAAATTGGTGTTCAGCGGTGGGATAGAGCTGTGCTTGCGTCTACTCGACAATAACTTTGGGTAGTCCATAGGCCTACACCGGGAGTTTTCTCCAAGCGGACTTCCTAATTTTGAGTTTTGTTTTTTTCAAATTTACTTCTGGTGGTGGGAGGAGGTATTACAAAAGGTACCCCCCTGCATAGCTTCTGTAAGCAACTGTCTTCTATCCTGAGTGGGCCAAAATGGAGTTTGTGTTGGAGGATGTGGAAACTTATACTGTGGCCCAACTCAGAGAGTTTTGTCAGCGAGAGGGGGTGTTTTGTCCCCAAGGTGCAAAGAAGGGTGAACTCCAGACCAGCTTAAGGGCTTGGGGGAGGCACGACGAGAAAGTAAGGTTGAGAAGGAGGACAGGGATGGAGAGCCTGACAGCGAGGAGGCTGGTTTGTACCAACCTGAGGTGGGGAACCTAGTAGCAGGGCCCAGAACACTTTCAAGGAAGGGCAGCAGTGTCTCTAGCAACGGCTTATTAGAAGCAGAATTCACTGACCGGAGGGAGAAAAGACAGCTCATATGGGATTTGGCGAAGCTGGAGAAAGAAAAGGAGGAACGGAGGATGGCTCACGAGTTGAGGCTCAGGGAGATAGATCTCCAGATCCTACGGGTCGGGGCACACCCTGTTCCTAGTGGTGGCAGCGAAGAAAGAGAAATCACCAGGGAATCCAAACCCTATTTGCCAAAAGACATAGTAGCTAGCTATAGTGTGGGTGATGATATCGCCAGGTGGCTAGCAGCCTATGAGGTCTCTTTAAGAGTCCATGGGGTTCCAGAGAAATATTGGGGAGGGGGATTGTATAGATACATGCCTCCAGCTGGTAGGGATACATTATTGGCCCTGGAGCAGGATGAGCAGACCCACTACCCCACCATGAAAGTGGCGCTCGTGAGGAAGTTTGGACTAACACCCGAGAAGTACAGACAGAAGTTCCGGGGTAGCCACAAACTGGGCACACAGAATTGGGTGGATTTCCTGGACTATGCAAAGAAGGCATTAGAGGGTTGGATACAGGGCAGCGAGGTGAGGGACTACGAGGGGTTGTTTGATTTGATGTTGAAGGAACACCTGCTCGAAAAATGTTTCCCCGAACTGCGTCAACACCTGGTGGATAGCAAGCTGACCAAACCCCGGAAGCTTGCTGAGGAGGCGGACATTTGGGCTAGTACCCGAGTGTCCACAAGGGGGACTGGAGGGGACTCTCAAAAGACCGGACAGGGCGCCCCCCAGAAGAAAGAGGGAGGGGAAAAGAAAACGGAGTTCTCTAAAGGCCCCCAAAATAGTTTCCAAGGGAAGGGAACGGGATTCACCCCTAGGGCTAACCCACCCAGAAACCCTAATCCTGGCCAGAGTCAGCAGCCAAGGGTTGTCCATTGCTACGAGTGCGGTGGTGTCGGACACTATAAGGGAGATGTGAAGTGCCCGAAAAGACCACCCCCTCCCATCGGAGGAAAGGTCCCCGGAGTAGCTAGTGTAGTGCTCGGGGAGGAGATGCCCTTAGGTAAGGGAAGGGAGTGGGCGGGTGTCACTTTAGTGTCCCTGGGAGAACGGGAGATGGTTCCTAAGATCCAGGTGCCCGCAAATACCACAAAGTATGGGCAGTGGGTCACCATCAACGGCCAAAGAGGGGAGGCTCTGAGAGACACAGGAGCCAGTATGACTATGGTACATAGCCAACTGGTGTCTCCAGAGCAGGTGATTCCCGATGTGCTCCACCCTGCCGCGATGGCTGACGGCAGAATGGGCCACTATCCGGTGGCCGAGGTTCCATTTGAATGGGAAGGGGTTGCAGGGTCACTTCGAGTTGCCGTAAGCCCTGCCGTGCCAGTCGATTGTCTGCTGGGGAATGACATGGAGCATAATGCTTGGAAGGAGGTGGAATACCGGACTCATGCTGAGATGCTGGGTACACCTGACTGGGCCTGTGTCAGCACAAGGTCTGCGACTACCCGGAGGGGGAGTTCGTTTAGGCGGGAGCCTGGAACAAAGGCACCGCCAGCTGCCAACCAAGGGAAGAACCGAGGACAGGAGGAGCCTGCCTCGGCATCTGCGCCCCGTGTGACGGATAGGCCACCGGAGGTGGTGGACCAGGAGTCCGCGGAGGGGGATGTTACCGAACTGGAGAACCTACCCATCCCGGCCGAGTGGCACGTGGAGGGAGGGCCAACCAGGGAGGAATTCTGCAAGGGCCAGAGGGAGTGTCCTACCCTTGAGGGACTGAGGGGACAGGCCGAAGCCCAGGCAGCAGGGAACGTTGAGGGGAACTACCACATTTACTGGGAGGATGGCCTCCTCTACAGTGAACCCAAGGCACCCATGCACGGATCGTCACGGGCCTTGGTTGTCCCTCAACGTTACCGAGCCTTCCTTCTGGAATTGGCTCATGAAATCCCCTTGGCAGGACACCTGGGGCAAGACAAAACCTTTGCCCGGCTTGTCCCACACTTTTATTGGCCTCAAATGAAAGTGTCGTCCGACACCTACTGCCGGACGTGTGTGTCTTGTCAAGCCAGTGGGAAAACAGGGGTGAAGCTGAAAGCTCCCCTGGAACCACTTCCTGTCGTTAGCACCCCCTTTGAAAGGGTGGGCATCGACATTGTGGGTCCGTTAGATCCGCCTACTACAGCTGGTCACAGGTTTATCCTGGTTTTGGTGGATCATGCCACACGGTACCCAGAGGCTATACCTCTGAGGACCATTACGGCACCTGTTGTGGCTAGGGCCCTGATGGGAATCTTTACCCGAGTGGGTTTTCCCAAGGAAGTTGTGTCCGACAGGGGGACCAACTTCATGTCAGCATACATGCGGGCGATGTGGAAGGAGTGTGGAGTGACCTACCGGTTCACCACTCCTTACCACCCCCAGACCAATGGTCTGGTGGAGAGGTTCAATAAAACCTTGAAAGGCATGATCAGAAGTCTGCCTGAAAGCCTGCGGAGGAAATGGGACGTCCTCCTACCCTGTCTATTGTTTTCTTACAGGGAAGTGCCACAGAAGGGAGTGGGCTTCAGCCCCTTCGAGCTTTTGTATGGGCACCCTGTGCGTGGACCTCTCAGCCTGTTGAGAGACGGATGGGAAAGAACTCCCAGAAAGCTTCCCCAGGACGTGGTGAGCTACAGGCTGGCCTTCCGGAGCCAAATGGCTAAGTTGTGGAAGCAAGCTTCTGACAACTTGGAAGCCAGCCAAGCAGTGATGAAGGCGTGGTATGACCACAATGCTCACCCGGTGGAGTTGGAGCCTGGCCAGAAGGTGTGGGTGATCGAACCAGGAGAGCTTAGCGCCCTCCAGGATCGCTGGTCAGGACCCTTTGAGGTGTTGGAGAAGAAGGGTAAGGCTACCTACTTGGTGGATCTGAAGACCCCTCGCCAGCCCCTACGAGTGCTGCACGCCAACCGCCTCAAACCCCACCATGAGAGGCCCGAAGTCATATTGCTGATGGTGACTGACGGAGCAGAGGACGTGGAAAGCGAGCCTCTCCCCGACTTATTTGCGTCTCAAGAAAAGGATGGGTTGGTGGAGGGAGTGATTCTCTCCCCGTCCCTAACTCCTGAACAGCAGGAGGACTGCCGCCAGGTCCTGGGGCAGTACTCTTCGTTGTTCTCCCTTGTTCCGGGTAGGACTCACCTGTGCGTCCATGACGTGGACACAGGAGACAGCCCACCTGTGAAGTCAAAGATCTACCGGATGACAGACAAGGTGAAGGCCAGCATTCACAGTGAAGTCACTAAGATGCTGGAGCTAGGAGTGATTGAACCTTCCAGCAGCCCCTGGTCCAGTCCGGTGGTACTAGTACCAAAAGCTGCACCACCGGGTGCCCAACCGGAACTGAGGTTCTGTGTGGACTACCGGGGACTGAATTCAGTAACCAAGACTGATGCTCATCCGATCCCGAGGGCGGATGAACTGATTGACCGGCTGGGAGCTGCCCAATGCTTGAGTACCTTTGACCTTACATCCGGGTACTGGCAGATCTCTCTGACTGATGGAGCTAAGTAAAGGTCAGCCTTCTCCACGCCCAAGGGCCACTACCAGTTCTGCGTGATGCCCTTTGGGCTCAAGAACGCACCTGCCACGTTTCAGCGTCTGGTGAACCAGATCCTCGCCGGAATGGAGAGTTTCTCTGCTGCTTATCTGGACGACATTGCCGTCTTCAGTAACAGCTGGGAGGATCACTTGCGTCACCTGCAAACTGTTCTCCAGGTCCTGAAGCAAGCTGGGTTAACGATCAAGGCCAGTAAATGCCAGATCGGGCAGGGGTCGGTAGTGTACCTTGGACACTTGGTGGGTAGGGGAGCAGTGCAACCCCTCCAGGCGAAAATCGAGGCTATCATGGCCTGGGAACCCCCCAAGACTCAGACTGAGGTCCGAGCTTTTCTGGGCCTCACAGGATATTACCGCCGCTTCGTGAAGGGGTATGGGACCATTGTGGCCCCCCTCACGGAGCTTACGTCCAAGAAGCAACCTCGACGGGTAGTCTGGACGGAGGCTTGTCAGCAGGCCTTTGTGAAACTGAAGCAAGCCATGTGCGAGGCCCCGGTCTTAAGGGCCCCAGATTTTTCCAAGGAGTTCATTGTCCAGACGGATGCATCGGAACATGGCATTGGGGCAGTGTTATCGCAACTCAATGAAGAGGGTCTGGATCAACCCGTGGTCTTCCTATCCCGGAGACTACTTCCCAGGGAACAGAAGTGGAGTGCAATAGAGCGTGAAGCCTTTGCAGTGGTATGGGCTCTGAAGAAGTTGCGGCCATACCTGTTTGGCTCGCACTTCCTAGTTCAGACCGACCACAGACCCCTTCGTTGGCTGATGCAGATGAAGGGGGAGAATCCCAAGTTGCTAAGGTGGTCTATCTCCCTACAGGGAATGGGCTTTCAGGTGGAACATCGGCCTGGAGTGGACCACGCCAATGCAGACGGTCTCTCAAGGTATTTCCGCCTTAGTGATGAGAACTCCCAAGGGGTTGGGTAGCTCTCCCCACTTTCAGCTGGGGGGGACGCGTGTTAGACCTGTCAGCCCTTTGGGTGGTCCCTCCTCATCATTATTTATTTTGTCCCACTTTTGCCTCAAACCCTATTATAATTTTTCCTTTTTGGGAACCACCAGACTTTTTAGTGTTGATGCAGGGTCAGGGAGCCATTTTCCCTACCCCTGGAACTTCTGTCTGAGGGCCTGAGACACAAAATGGTGGCCACCCATTGTCACCTGTGACATCACCAGAACCCACTGGAGGTTTCCAGAACATTCTAGAACCCTGTGACAGAGGGAGGCAGTTTAGAATGTTGGGAGGCCATCTCAGAGTGGCAGTTGGCATCTGACTGGAGAGGAGAGAGGAGCAGTTCAGAAGGTGGTCGGAGTAAGGCAGCAGGGGTGGAAACCAGTGCTTGGAGTGGGGTCCAGAAACCCACCCTTGATGCTAGTCCCTACTGACCAAGCCCAGCCTAGAGCCCTGTGTGGGACCAAGACCAGAAAAACCATCTTAAGGACCTAAATATTGTGAAGAGGCCTTAAAGAAGAAGACCAGCAAGCTCCTGACCTGTTTAGCGGTGTCCTCCTGGAGTCCTGACGTCGAGAAGCCTGGAGACCTGAGGCCTGAGGTGGGGAAGCGGCGCTGACAGAAAGCAGACGTCGTACCCGGAGCCGTCAGAGGTCGAGAGTCACCTGAGGTCGAGGTGAAGCGCGCCGGAGGTCGGGAGTGGAGATCGCACTCCGGAGACGCCGGAATCTGAGGTGAAGCGCGCCGGAGGTCGGGAGTGGAGGTCGCACTCCGGAGACACCCGGAAGCGGGGAGACCGTGACCCTGCGACGCCGGAAGGCGACATCGAGCCGGAGCAGCCCAGCGACATCGAGCCGAGGCCGCCCAGCGACATCGAGCCGGAGCAGCCCAGCGACATCGAGCCGAGGCCGCCCAGCGACATCGATCCGGAACAGCCCAACGACATCGATCCGAAGCCGCCCAGCGACACCGAACCGGAGCCACCCAGCGACATCGAGCCGGAGCCGCCTCACGACATCGACACGGCGCCGAGCGGAGCCGATCATCGTGAAAAGGGCAGTAAGTGGTAGAAGGGGCATCTGAGGCCCTGTGGAGCCCTAAAAGACCATTCTAGGGGCTAGAGGGGTGTTAGAACCAGCCTGGGAGTGCCAGGGGTGAACTGAGACTGGTGCAGTGACCTCTGTGAGGGGTTGTGTATTTTGGGAGAGCCAGATCCTTAGGTTACCCTTATTCTACCTCAGTTCAGGCCCAGCCTTGACCAATCTAGGTGGGACACCCCCCCCCCCCCCCCCCCCCCCCCATGTCATCCAAATGACCACAAGCTGTACTTGGGCATAGTAAAACCAAACTACCTCAGGAAAGCGATGTGAACTGTAATTGTCATTAATTGTGTTATTTAAGTTATTGAAGGTGCTTTATTTATTGACTGTATTTATTGTCTGACTGTATTTATTCCTGCATTGTATTTATTGTCTGACAGTATTTATTAGCCATTTGTATTTATTGCACCCCTATTTATTCCTTGCTTATTTATGACCTGATCCTATTTATTGAAACCCCACTGTGGTATTATTTATTTGACCTGCTCTTTTAAGAAAAGTCTTATGGTATTGTATGTATGTTTTGAAACCTGCAACTAAGAGAAAATAAGATAAAGACAAACTACTTTCTTTCATAATTTTTACGGTGTAGTGTCGTTTTTGGAACGGATGAACGCATGGTTATTGTGAGGGTGTGACGTACGCTTAACACGGTGCCTGACCCCCAACCGCTCGAGCCAAGCTACCACTGTGCTGGGAACCTGGTGACTGCTAACCCGGTTGCCCGGTTTCCAACAGTCATCCTATGACGTTGGCTGCTAAATACGGGACCAACTCAGACGACCCCGACTTTTTTGCTAAGGTATGGCACCTTATTGCGGACATTACTTCTCAGACAGTGCTGTGGGGAGGGGATTTCAATGTCCCACTAGACGGCACACTGGAAAGGGACGGCAGCTCTCAAAGCTCCCATCCGCAAGCGGCCAAAACACTTCACACACTAATTACGGACAATCACCTTTCAGATATTTGGCGGAATAGGCACTGTGAGGTCCGCGCGGGCACTTGCCTATCACTAAACTGTAGGGCTTGGTCCTGTATCGACTACTGGCTGACGCACAGCAATGGAAATCGTCCGTTACCCATTTGCCTCATACCCTCTTTGATCATGCCCCAGTACTACTTGCTATGCAGTTGCTGCATACTCTCCCCCAAGCATTCTCCTGGAGGCTGCACCCCCCGGGCCTTGAGAGATGCGTTGTTTAGGGAGGAGATCCGAGCGGCCATTTTAGAGTTCTTCGAGCTGAACACCTGAACACCAACTCTGTTAGCTCGCCTTCTGTCTTATGGGATTCATTCAACGCAGTTATAAGAGGTGCCTGCATCTCCAATCAAAATAGTATACTTAAGGCAATCTGCGGCACGCTGTCAAGACTGGAAGCTGACATCGCAGCACTGGAGTCTGACTTTTTCCACTCTACCGACTCAGTAACGATGGCTGAAATCCGAAGTAAGCTCTCTGAGTACTAAGACGAAGCACCACGTGAAGCTTAGTATTTGGGCAAAGAATCACAGGCTCGCAAATATGGGGAGGGAGACCGCCCCGACAAAACATTGGCTTACTTGTTCCAAAAACCACATGCCTCAACTTATATATCCGAGCTCATAGACAGTGATGGTAACTCTCGCTCCTCCCCTGCTGATCTGCTCCAGACGATGGCGTTCTACTATGCTCAGCTCTATTCTACCACTCCGATTGCTAGCGTCGAAGACCTCCAGACATATCTGGACTCTTTTCAAGTGGTCTGGCTGTCTGATGCCCATCTGGAGTTCCTGGACACCCTTATTACTATTGAGGAGGTGCACCAGGCAACCGCTATGCTCCCCCTGGACAAGGCTCCCGGCACTGATGGGCTGCCCGTGACTTTCTACAAAGAATATTCTCGGATACTTGCCCCCAAGCTCTTGGCTGTGTATCAGAATGCCTTAGAAACCGGGCATCTACCTCCATCCTTATGGGAGGCCGTGATAGTTCCGTTCTTAAGTCTGATAAACCACCTAACCAATGAGATTCTTACCGACCTCCATCTCTAATAAATACAGAGAATAAAATATGCCAAAGTGTTAGCGAACCAACTGCAATTGTTATTGCCCGTTATAGTACAGCCCGCACAATCCGGCTTTATTCCTGGAAGGTCGACCTCCTATAACCTGCGCACTCTCTTTCCGACACTGCACTACCTACATCCGCAGTTTCCTGCCGCAGCAGCCCTACTGGACAATACAGAAGTGTTTGATACGCTAGAATGGGCATATCTCTTCCAGCTGCTTCAAAGGCTGGGCCTCAGGACCAGGTTTCTTGCGCAGATTTGGCTGCTTTATACCCTACCCACCGCACGCGTGCCTCTTAACAGGCTCATTTCCGATCCCTTCCCAATTACCAGGGGGGACAAGACAGGGGTGCCCGTTATCCCTTTTACCGTTTGCTCTTGCGATGGAGCCCCTTGCGGTGCAACTTTGTCAGCATCATGCAGACAGGAGCTTGGAATTCACGTCCCGGAACCTTGTCGTTTCCCTGTATGCAGACAGCATCACCCTTTATATGCATGACCCCCAGGCCAACTTCGCGCCCCTAATTTGTGAGTTCATACGATTTGGCGTCCACTCTTGCATAAAGGTGAACTGGATTAAATCCGTGCTTTTCCCCTTAACCGAAGCGACCTCTACCTTCCCCGCTGAATAAAGGCTGCAGTGGGCTTCCAGTCCAGTTAAGTACTTTGGAATTGCGATCAGCAGAGACCCTGAGAAGCTTTGGTGGGCCAATTATGGCCGTACCATGGACTGGCTGGAGAGCCACATCCCGCTGTGGTCCAGATTGCCCCTGTCGATGGAGGGGCGTATTGCAATATCAAAAATGGTAGTGTTACCCAAGTTTCTTTATCTATTCGTAAACATCCCAATCCCACTTAATACTAATTTTGTCAAGCGTTTGCGATCGAATATGATTTCACTAGTATGAGTCAGACAGCAGCCTCGTGTCACATATGAGCTTCTCACCCTCCCACAGGCGCAAGGAGGGATGGGCGCCCCTGATATGCACCTCTACGCGCTGTACGCTCAGGCCCACTTTCTACATCACTGGATACACCCTACACCGTTTCAGCCTCACGTTGCGATTGAACTAGAGAGAGTCGCCACTTACCACAGCCCTTTTCTCCTCCCTTACAAGCCGCCCAAAGCTGAGGTAGACACATCAAAATATATTTGCTGGGCATGGGACCAGCTCCGCAAGCGCGCTGGATGCACACACCTTTACGCCCCCTTGGTCCCTGTTGCTAATCATCCCCTACTGCCACCTTAGCAGGATAAAGGCACAGCGGCCTACGCGGACAGATTGGGCATTTGCTCATTCGCAGACCTTTACCCAGCTGACACCTTTCTGTCCCTTCCAGAAGCCACGGACGCCACTACTGTGTCACTGCTCAACACTTTCCTGTATTTCCAGCTACGTGCTTCATGCTGTGCGCAATATGAAACCTTTCCTGCCTTCCGGCAGACACTCAAGGCACTTGACAATGTATCTGCAACAGCATCACAGCAAAAGCTGATAACATGTCTCTATCGCCTCACACAACAGTCCGCTAATGTGCCCACCCCTAGGGCACGAGCTGCGTGGGATGCGGATCTTAGATGCAGCTCACTCCCGATTTTAGCTGCCAACGCTGCCATGCAATCCAGTCATATTTCTTACACTTAGCATGGCATTGCCCAGCATTTGCAGCTTTCTGGACCGAGGTCTTCCATATGATATCAGACGTCATTGGTTCAGAGATCCCGGCCTCCCCGCTCACTGGTCTATTGGGTTATGTGAAGGAGATGCCAAATGACTTCCGCAGGCTGACTGCCCTGATGCTCCTTCTCGTGAAGCGCAGAGTCGCTGTTCACTGGGGAGGGACGCACTCCTAAGACTCAAGATTGGGTTAAAGACATAGCATACTGCCATGGACAGCTTTCAGCATATTGAGATTTGACACCACCGCAAGCGTGGCCCTGCAATATCTAGGAGCCTTTTACCTCCTATCTCCTCCGTAGCAACATGACCCCGGGCTCGGACACTGTTCACATCGCGCTTGAGCATTAAATGTAAATTCCATGATGCAAACTGCCCCAGCCTAACAATGTTTCTGCCTGGGCTATTGGCGTGCAGTCAGTGTCTAAATATGCCACAAACGTGTTAGGGTGATAGCAATGCTGCACTGTGTCTCTATGCGCATATGCAATGATCTGCCATTTGTGTGGTGTGCTACTGCTTACTGTGTACCCATGTCATGATTGTCATTGTTACTGTCTGTACACTTCCAATGTATGCTGTTCACTATGTATTGTTCTGATTTGGCCAACTGTTACTTCAATAAATAAAATAAAAAAATAAAAAAACACTTACTAACAGCAGGGGCAATGCCCCCTACAGAGCCTGGTCCTGGGATGTTTCCAGCGACAGCTGCAGCCTGAGCTGCTGCGGCTGCCTGGGCTGTTGCTGCTTGTTGCTGCATTTGGCGGTGGCACTGTCGTAAGTCAAACACCTGTTACAGGTACGATAAATGAAAAAAGATGCATGTGAGGAGAATTAAGTAAGACAAATGTGCTTATTTAATTTTTTAATAAGGCACACTCTACCGTGGCAGGTGGCAGTGTGCTTACAAGTAAAACAACAATTGAGAGCAAGCTCATTTTACAGAGCACATGAAACCAAAAACTATGAGAAACTTGTTACCTGCATCAGGTTGGAAGGTTGAAAACAGAGAATAGAAGGTGAGATAAAGTACTGAGATTCCCTGCAGGAGTGAGGAGCTAGTGATAGAGTTTAGAAGAGGATGGGGGAGTAAATCTGGGACAAGTACTGGACAAAAGAGGAAGATTAGAAATGTATAAAGCCAAGTAAGGTGAAAGTGGAGATAATGGCAGGGTTGTAGGGCAGGGAGAGTGGTATGAGACAGTAAAAATGAACAGTGATGGCATGGTAGAAGTGGGCATGCGCAAGTTGCGAGGTTAGAGGAGTAGGCAGCGGGCGAGTAAGGAGTAAATCTGAAGGTGGGGTAGACTGGAGAGGAGTTGAGCAAAGGAAGAAAAAATGAGTTACAGCTCAAAGTAGAGTCTAATCTGGTAGGTCTTTATTTTTATACAAAATTGTAGGTCTTCTTGGCATCGGAGGTCTTCAGGTAACGAATTACAGGGAAACGTGTATGCTCCTGAAAAGGGCGATATGCAGGCATGTGTAATCTTAATTTATTTGATTGGAATGTGAAAATCTTTCCATTCCGGAGATATCGGTTCTCAGGTAGGAATCAGAAAGATAGACTGGACTTTGCAGGTGGATAGTTTTGAAAGTAGTGCAAACAAGTACAATATAAAATCTCGAAAGATTGGGGGGATGTGGTACATTATTATTTTTTAGCGTTGGATTAAAAAGTTATTTACCTTTTGTAACATTCTTTCCAATGGATACTCTATGCATCTGCATATTCCCCTCCATTTGACTATCCAAGGCTCGAGACTCCGTGTTGACTTCGGAAGGGCGTCACCATGTTGTCACTGGAGCCATAAAGCACCCAGTCTGGCACACTATCAATAGTTTTTCTTCTTTTTTACCAGGCCAATGAGGTGAAAGGGCCAGAAATGGTCACATGCGGAACTGGGCCTGCCACATACCTGCCCGCAACAAATGGTTGCTGTTTCACCACTGCAGAAAACGATGGATGTTGGTCGTTATCAACACTAGATCTTCCCAAAGACGCTCCGTTTGTGACCATTGATCTGAAAGGCACATTTTGTGCCAAGGAAGAGAACGAAGCCTTGTGTGAAGGACTATAGCTATGCATGAGTCCATCATACCAAAGTGGCCCATTACAGTTCGAACTGTGAGAGGACGGAGTCGCTGAAAAAGAGGCAGAAGGTGCTGGAATGCCACTACCCATTTACTCTCAGGTAAGCATTGTCCGAGTCTGCATTTAGGTCTGACCTCAGGAAGGATTAGACTTGAAGTGGCTAGAGATAGGACTTGGTGGCGTTTATTGTACACCCCAAACTGTGTAGAAGCATAATAGCGGCTTGGGTGTGCGTTAGGCAGTCTTATCTGCTTGCACTCTTGATCAGCCAGTCATCTAGGTAGAGGACAACAGGAGTTTTCTTCCTTCTGAGATGGGTGGTTACCACTGCTAGACATTTGGTGAAAACACTTGGGGCCATGGTGACACCAAAGGGCAATTCTTTCAATTGGTAGTGTTGTCCACTTACCATGAAGCTTAGATAATGCTGATGAGCCGGATGGATTGGGATGTGGAAATAGGCGTTCGTCTGGTCTAGTGTAGCCATTAAGGCACCTTGCTGCAGCAGAGGGATAAAATCCTGTAGGCTGACCATATGGAAATGTTCCAAAAGGATAATTTTGTGAGAGACATGGGATTGAGGCTTGGCCTAAATGATCTGTCCCCTTTGGGGATGAGAAAGTAGAGGAAGTAGCGCCCTTGTCCTACTGTTGAGGAGGTACTTGTTCTATGGACGCTATGTGAAGGAGCACCTGAAAGGCCTCTTGGAATAGAGCCAGGTGTTCTTGCTAACCATATTCATGGTCCTGGCTATTGTCTTTTTTCGGGGATCGGAGGGTGTGGAGGTGAGATGAGCTTTCTGGTCTTCCACCGGATCAGAGTCGGAAGTGAAAGTTGCCTCTGGTCTCAGCGATGGCTGGTAGGGCAGATGCCTGAAAGAGTGGCTTCTTCACGTTCCTTGACGTTGGGCAAGGGAAATTGCCCTAAGATGTCAGCGAGTCATCGGAGGGTTACCACTGCATCTTCTGATTTGCCCACCTTCTCTCTCTTAAGTATTGTAGGAAGCTGGCTCTTTATATGATATATCAAAATTAGATATATCATGCAAAGAGCCCAGGGGTTCACTTATGAGTGGAGAGGGGCTTGCTCTAGCAATCCCAAGGTGCTCTTCTATGGGGTAGTGTGGTCGAGCAGCCTTAGGCTTATCAGAGAGGAGTGTAAGACATCTTTAAATACACACAACAGTCAATAAATGATGCACACGACTCAACAAGGAGATTCACACCAATTCATACAAATAACATATATATATATATATATATATATATATATATATATATATATATATATATATATATATATATATATATATATATTCACTGAAAAAACCATAGGTTTCACACATTTTACTGATAAAAAACCAATGAAATTCCCCCGTTATAGTTACTGTAGGCAACTATAACTCACGCGACCGCAATCTTCTGCTGATGACATATGTGTCTTTATGAAAAAAAAATATTTGTAATATATGTATAGCTAAAATTTAATGGAAGAAGACATGGGCAAATAAGTGTCTAAATACAGTATTAGCATCAGCAGAGGATTACGGTCGCGTGAGTTATAGTTGCCTACAGTAACTATAACGGGGGAATTTCATTGGTTTTTTATCAGTAAAATGTCCAGCTAACTATAACATGTGTGAAACCTATGGTTTTTTCAGTGAATTTGCAAGGTTTTTTAAATGCTAATTCCTAACTATAACGTGTGTGAAACCTATGGTTTTTTCAGTGAATTTGTACGGTTTTTTAAATGCTAAGTTACTTTACGCCATTTGTGGCGTGCGCGCCCACTTAACGCAGTTCGTTCCGTGCGCGCACCGCGTGCCCACGTTACGCTAGATGGGCCATGAACGCACGATGCGCTTCGCGCACCGTGCGCACATGGAGGACATATGATGAGCATCGTTGTGACAGGTAAAATATATGTTTTGTTTAGCTCTCATAAGCCATGCACAAAAGGTGCCCTTCGGGCACCTTTTGGACACAGGGTGGGGAGAAAGTGGATATTTTTTTTTTTTTTTTATTATTTCTTACCGTACGCGTACGGTAAGCGTAATCGGCGAAATTTTCGAAAAAATAAAAATTGCCTTTTTTCACTTGGGGGATCGTTGGGGACTCCCTCGACATGGCTAGGTGCTTGGGAGCTGTGTAAACAGCCCCTTTACATGTTTTTGCACTTGGTTTTTCAACCACCTGTCAGAGTGCGAGAGAGAAAATGGCGGCCGCCGCTTCCTGGTTTCGACCGATTCGAATGTTTACTAAGATCTAAGGGCCAATCAGAATCGCGCTCGCGCACGCCACCGTACGCGTACGGTAAGCGCACCGTAAGCGCACCGTACGCTGGCTCAGATATATATATTGATTTAAAGGCTATTTTCTCAGAATCTACTGAACAGATTTACACCAAACCTACAAAAGGCACTTCCTTGACCTGAGGACTACCTCTCTGCCAAATTTCAAGTAATTCTGTTCAGCCATTCGGGCTGTAGCTGTGTCTAAAGGTCCTATGGAAAAATGCATGGGAAAAACGCGTTTTGGGACCCCCCTTTTATCTCAGCCCCCGCTTGACGAATCCCCCCGAGACTTTCAGGGTAGGAGCGGAGCGTAGCGCCCCACCTATTTTGAAAAATTCGCGATGATTCGTCGACCGGCGCCAAAGTTATTCAAAATAGAATGTTGCGGTTTTCCTATGGAAACAGGGTCCTAACTATAACTACCTACTGGCGACCGCCAGTAGGTAATATATATATATATATACATATATATATATATATATATATATATATATATATATATATATATATATATATATATATATATATATATATATGGAAAAACAAGTACAGCAATAAGGTACAGTGCAGCGACTTAAGAGACCAATCTCCTGGACTTAAGGTGAGTAGAGGGCAAGGTCCAAGGCAGCGCCAGCATGACACCACCAGTGGCACCAGGGAAGCCGGGTGCAGGAGTGCAATACAGCATTTAGTACCCAGTGGAAATCAACGGGGACAGGTCTTTGTGAAAAGAGGCAGCAGGTTTTGACTGCAAGGTCATTCGGGCTGAACCAACAGGGTGCTCAGGCCTCATGATGCTCGGGTACGTGGGGATACCTTTAGTCCTCTTGTCCACGTGCCAGGGGCGACGGGTGCAGAGGTGTCCTTAGCCGTCGGGTTTTTGTCACCGGGATAAGTTGCTGTAGAGGGGGCCTGCGAACAGAGGCTGCAGGCATCATCGAGAAGTCAATAGCAGGGAATCCCAAGGTGGGCTTCGAGTCTGGAGGGTGTGAGGCCACGTTGACACAGTTTGCCCACTTAATATCGGGCTAGGCAACTCAGGAGCAGTGGTGCTTTCTGGCATCTGGTTTCTGCAGTCTTGGAGCCTCACAGCTCAGTCTTTGGTACCTGAAGGATGCAGGGGGACAGTTCCGCTGTCCCACTGGAGTTCTTGGTTTCTGGGTGAAGTACTGGAGGGTCTCCCAGGCTTTGGAGACTCAGCAGCTGCAGGACAAGTCATCTTTTGGTGCAATTGTCGAAGCAGGCAGGCCGGCAGGGCAGGTGCCAAGTCAGTAGCTGGATTTTCTGCTCTTGCTCTTTGTGACTCTTCACGCCTGTCTTCTTTCAGGTCGGCAGGATTTGCTGTTCTAGTGCCAGGGGCTCCCCTAAATACTGAATTTAGGGGCATTAGGGTAGTAGCGTATGGACTACCTACCCTTGGGGTCACTCTGCACCTATAAAACCACTTCCTGTGGGAAGTAAAAGTAACCCTGTCCCAGAGTTCCTAAGTTTGCCATCACCAAGATGGCAAACTCTGAAAGTCATGTTCACTCAGGTAGCCCATCTTAGGGGTGATACTAACCTGGGGGTGTGCACACCTAGCTGATTAGCTAATTTTCCTACTTGTCCAGGTGCCAAAGGGCTCTGAACAAAGGGGGCTGGCTTCCTCTCCTGTGAGGGGGGGGGGGCAGATTTGCATATCAAAGGTGGGGGTCTTCTTTGAAGCTCTCCAGCCCTGGAATAATAATCAGCAGGTCACCCTGTGGTAGGGGGTGTGAACAGCCTCTGCCTGAGCAGGCTCTGTTTCTGACCTCCTGAGAGCGGAGGCCATCACCTTCGGGGGTCAGAAACTTGTCTCTGGTGGCACACTGGCATAAACTAGTCAGTCAGCACACCAGGGGTTGGTAGGTTTTCAGGGGGCACCTCTAAGGAGCTCTCCGGACGCATGTATTAATAAATCCAACACTGGCATCAGCGTGGGTTCATTAATATGAGATGTTTTTTTTTTCACAGCAGGTTTTATTTGTCATTTGCACATTATAAGCAGGGCTCTGTACCCCAGAAGCCGCTACCGCACAGAATTACATGGTAATACAACGCAAAGGACAATTTTCATTTTTTGTTTTGTTTTCCCCCTTGTTTTAAAAAAGAACATAACTCACAAAACAAACAAAGCAAACATATTCTTTGATCTATAGTATGGTCTCGGATCTTCACCCCCCCTCCCACCACTCCCCCGAGTTGCGCTGTGCTCACTGAAAATCGCTCACCCACCCGCGCCCGGTAACCCCAGGAAGAGAATAAGGATAGCGGCCTATCTGCCCTGATAGAGGCCCGACTCACCCAGGCCGCCCCTGCACCCCCATGGCACCCGTCTCCCCAGGTTGCAGAACCCATCCCTTTAGTCCTGCCCTACTCCCACTGGGATATCTTCAATCACTGCAGGGGGCTCCAGCCACAGGCCCCGATAATCCGCCCACTTAATATGAGATGTCTGATACCAAACATCTCTACTTTCAGTGAAGCCATCATGTAGCTGGGGAACTCGTTTTCACCAGTGTCCAGCACATGTACTCAAAATGGGTTCCCTGTTTACTTGTATTGGCAGCAATAGGGCTGACCAGCACAGGGGCATATCTGCTTGTGCAGTTATGCCCTCACCTGTAGTATAGTGCACCCTCCCTTAGGGCTTTAAGGCCTGCAGTAGGGGTGACTTACCTATACTACATGCAGTGTCTGTAGGCATGGCACACAGGGATGTGTGCCATGTCGCGTTTTGACTTTTGTCTGCACCAAGACACGCAGCCTGCAGTGGCAGTCTGTATGAGTTTGGTGAAGGGGCTTGAGGGTGGCACAATTTGTGCTGCAGCCCTTAAGGACCCTCTTTGGCCTCCTTGCCCTCGGTACCAGGGGTACCACTTACTAGGGACTTACAGGGAGTGCCAAATGTAATGGCAATTGGGGTACAACTGCACAGTTTTGGGAAAGAGATCTGCCACTGGGGACCCAGTTAGAAGGAACCCAGTGCACTTCCAGTCCAAATCACATCAAATACCAGGCAAAACGTAGGGGTGACCGTGTCAAAAAAAGCTACGATCCTACAAGTACTGAAGAGTTTTCTGCATGCCGAAGGTAAAGTAGTTGTCTTTTGAGGGGGGCAGAGGTTACACACTTCATGTCTGTAGGTCCACCGGAACTTCACGTGGCACTGGGGACAGTTCTGAAATGGAGTCCTTCTATCATCCTGTGTGCATTTTCCATGAAGAAGCTGTTGAGAACATTGTCAATGTCGAGAGGCACGCAACCATGAAGAGGGCCTGAAGCCCTGATGCTTGTAGTCAGTCTTTGGGAAGGAGTTGCTGAGAAGCCCGTGTGATGGAGGCGGTTTTTCACCCAGGTATCAGAGTCAAATTGACCGGTTGCGCCTGAACGAGAGCTTGAGGAACACGTCAAACTCTGAACCCTGGTAATACCCGTCCAGACCCAATGCTGGAAAACATTTTTTAACATGCAGTTCGGTGCCCGTGAGCATTGTCAACCGAGGGGGGAGTCACTAAATACTTTGTGATCTGAACAGTGTCTTCGAAGAAAAACAACTTGCAAATGTTTGAGCACAACCCTAGACGGCAGGAGAATGGAGAGCATGTGTACCTACAGCAACACATGCTACGAACATGCAATGACGCAGTCGACATTTCATTTTGTAGGCATGTGCTTGAGCACATGTGTGCCTACAAATGGATACAGGCTTTGGTTTACTTTTATTTACTAATCTGAGATAGATCAGTAGATAAAAATAGACCTAAAGTGCTTTTTCTGGGCATTAGATCTGAACTGACGGAAGATAATGGTACTATTTTGAGGTGTGAGAGTTGAAATGGTGTTAAGTTTGGGCCATGAAGGACATTTTGGAATTGTTAAAACTAAGTCCGCTGTGAAAGGAATATGCTACTTACCAGTATGCATCTGTTCTTGGCATGTAGAGCTGCAGATCTGCACACTTTTGCATAGATCGCCATCTGGTGTTGGGCCCGGATGTTTGCAGTTTGTTTTTCCTCTTGGAAAGTCTTTGGAAGTCACGAGGTCGGTGACTCCTCCTTTGGATGGTATTGCGCATGGGCTTCGGCTCCATCCTCAGATTGTTTTTCGCCAGCAGGGAAAGATGGAGCGTAGTAATAACAGTGAAGAAACCCATGTGTGTATCTAAATAAGATAGACTGGAACAGATACAGGTAGCCGGGGAGGCGGGTGGGCGTGTGTAGATCTGCAGCTCTACATGCCAAGAACAGATGCATACTGGTAAGTAGCATATTCCGTTCGAGGCATATGAGCTGCAGATTACACACTTTTGCATAGACTATATGGCAGTTCCCAACCTTAGCGGCGACCACCGGTATCTGTTGCAGTGGTTTGAAATAATGTTTTGAGTACAGCCTGGCCCACACTAGCTTGTTGCTTAGTTTGCACATCTACACAATAGTGTTTAGTGAAAGTGTGCGGTGTTGACCATGTAGCTGCTTTGCAGATATCATCTAATGGGATGTTTTCTAAAAATGCCATGGAAGCCCCTATCTTTCGTGTAGAATGGGCTTTAGGGGGAACGGATGGCGTTCGTTTTGCTTTGTGGTAGCAAATCTGAATGCATTTTACAATCCACCTAGCTATCCCTGATTTTGAGATGGGGTTGCCCTTGTGTGGTGGAGAGCAAGAGACAAACAGTTGTTTGGTCTTGCGGTAAGGTTGTGTTCTCTCGATGTAGTAGAGTAAGGCTCGTTTGACATCGAGCGTGTGCAGAGCCCTTTCTGCAACGGTCTGTGGTTGCGAGAAAAATACTGGTAGTTCTACAGATTGGTTTAGGTGAAAAGGGGAAATGACTTAGGTAGGAATTTTGGGTTGGTACGGAGAACAACCTTGTTATGGTGCATTTGAAGAAAAGGTTCTTGTATGGTAAGTGCTTGTATCTCACTGACCCTTCTATGGGAAGTGATGGCTACAAGGAAAGCTGTTTTTCATGTTAGGAATTGTAGTTCGCATTTGTGTAAAGGTTCGAAGGGAGGCCCCATTAGCCTTGTGAAAACGATATTTAAGTTCCACACAGGTGAGGGTGGTACTCTGGGGGGAATTATTCTTTTTAGGCCTTCCATGAAGGCTTTAATCGCAGGTACTCTAAAGAGTGATAGATGTTGCCTGTTTTGTAAGTAAGCTGCAATAGCTGCGAGGTGTAGTCGAATGGACGTATAGGCTAGATTACACCTTTGTAGGTGGAGTAAGTAGCCTATGATGTGTTGAATGGACACGTCCAGGGGATTGACGGTGTTGTTATGGCAATAAACAACAAATCGTTTCCACTTGGCAGCGTAGCACGCTCTAGTGGTAGGTCGTCTAGCTTCTCTGATGACGTTCATACAGTCAGGGGGAAGATTTAGGTACCCAAATTCTAGGATTTCAGGCGCCAGATCGCAAGGTTGAGCTGAGCTGGGTCCGGGTGTCTGATCTCTCCATGGTTCTGGGTTAGGAGGCATGGTGAGAGGTGTAGTTTTTGGTGTGGTACTACAGAGAGTTCCAGCAGCGTGGTATACCACGGTTGTCTGGCCCACGTTGGAGCTACTAGGATTAGTGTGAGGGAGTGTTGTAGTTTGCGCACAACTAATGGAATGAGTGGGAGAGGCGGAAAAGCGTACGCAAATTTGCCTGACCAGTTCATCCATATCGCATTTCCTTTGGACAATGGGTGTGGGTATCTGGCGGCGAAGCTTGGGCATTTTGTGTTTTCGTGAGTGGCAAAGAGGTCTATCTGTGGATGCCCCCACATTTGAAAGAACGGATGAAGAGCCTGTGGGTGAAGTTCCCACTCGTGGATTTGTTGTGTCTGTCTGCTGAGCAGATCTGCCACGGTGTTTTGGACTCCTGGGACATGTTGAGCTAGGAGAAAGATTTTGTGGGGAATTGCCCCTCTCCATATGCTCTGTGCTAATTGAGAGAGCTGTGGAGAGTGTGTGCCGCCTTGTTTTTGTATATAATACATGGCCGTCATGTTGTCTGTGCGAATGAGGACTGCCTTGCCTGAAATCTGTGTTTGAAAAGATTTTAGGGCTAAAAAGATTGCTAGTAACTCCAAGTGGTTGATATGGAGTAACTTTTGTTGAGGCGTCCATGTGCCCTGCACGGTGAGATGTAATAGGTGAGCTCCCGAGCCGGAGAGCGATGCGTCCGTTGTTAGTATTATCTGGGGAACCGGGTCCAGGAACGGTCGACCTTTGGAAAGGTTTGTGGTGTTCCACCACTGCAGAGAGCGATGGGTGCGACCGTCTACCAACACCAAATCTGTCAGTTGACCTTGGGCCTGGTTCCACTAGTGCGCTAAGCACTCTTGGAGGGGACGCATCTGGAGTCTTGCGTGGGGCACTATGAAAATGCAAGAGGCCATCATCCCTATTAGTTGCATGAACACTCGTGGTGGAAGGGAGTGTTGAGGTATGAATTTTTGTCATAAAGCCTGAATGCTTGCAATCCTGGCCGGATTGGGGTAGGCTATCGCGTTTGAGGTGTCTATGGTGGCACCGAGGTATTGTTTTATGTGGGATGGTTGTAGCTGGGACTTTTGGTGGTTCACTGTGAAGCCTAGTTGGTGAAGTAGATCGATTGTGGTGGAGGTGTGTTGTACACACTGATTGTATGAAGTGGCTTTTATCAGCCAATCGTCTAGGTATGGGAAGACGTGAATGTGCTGTCTTCTCAAGTGTGCCGCCACCACTGCCAGGCACTTGGTGAATACCCTTGGTGCTGTTGTGACTCCGAACGTGAGCACTTTGAATTGGTAGTGTTGTCCGTCCACTACAAATCTGAGGTACTTTCTGTGAGCATGGTGCACTGTGGAAGTATGCGTCTTTCAAGTCCAGAGTGGTGAGGAAGTCGTTTTGGGAGAGGAGCGGAAGTACCTGCTGAAGCATATGAAAATGGTCTGAGTGTATGTATGTGTTTAGGGGCCAGAGATATAGAATAGGTCGTAGAGTCTCGTCCCTTTTTGGTATGAGAAAATATAGGGAGTAGACCCCCATATTTTTTTGATTGACAGGAACGTGTTCTATTGCCTGTTTTTGTAGGAGGGAGATTACCTCCTGCTTTAGTAATTTTGAATGTTCTTGTGACATTGGGTGTTGCCTGGGTGGAATGTTTGGGGGGGTAGATGTTAGTTCTAGGCAGTAGCCTGACCGAATTATTTGGGTCACCCATTTGTCTGAGGTGATGGTCGCCCAGACATGAAGGAAATTTTGGAGTCTGCCCCCGACCGGAGTGGAATGGTCTGGGGGGAGCGGGGGGAAGTCATTGGGTAGGAGGTGTAGCAGAACGGGCGTTGTTTGTTTTGCCTCTGCCCTTGTTGTTGTTACCCCTGTAGCGCCTCTTTGGTAAGCTTTTGTAAAGGTGGTCTGAGTAGGGGATTTGTATGATGTGGACGCTGTGTCTGAGGAGTAGCCTCTGGATGTACTCCGAAAGGAGGAGCGGCGAAAGGAGCGTCTGGGCGGGTGAGACTGTAAGGCCCCCATGGATTTTGCGGTATCTGTGTCTTTTTTCATTTTTTCTAAGGCCTCATCCACCTTTGGCCCAAATAGATGTTCCTGGTCAAAGGGATGGTTAAGGATGGAGGCTTGTACTTCTGGTTTAAAACCAGATACCCTTAGCCAAGCATGGCGACAGAGAAGGACTCTGGTGTTGATGGCCCTGGAGGCTGAGTCTGCTGCATCTAGGGCACAACGTATGGAGGTATTTGTGATTGTTTTACCCTCTTGAATTAACACGTTGGCCCTAGCTTTATATTTTTCAGGGAGATGGTGCATTATGCTTTCTAACTCGTCATAATGAGCCCTGTCATATCTGGCCAGTAGTGCCTGAGTGTTTGCTATACGCCATATGCTGGCCGCCTGGGATGCTGTGCGTTTGCCTGATGCATCTAGTAGTTTTGATTCTTTGTCAGGTGGTGGTAGATACTACTAAAGAATCTAGTGGTGCTGGTCCTCTGATGTAGGAGGGATCTGAGGGAGCAGGTTTGTATTTTTTTACAATACGTGGGTTAATGAGCCTGGCTCTAACTGGGTCCTTAAAAACTTCTGTCGCATGCTTTACCACTCCTTTGAGCATGGGCAGTATGGAGGTAGACCTATGTGAGGTATCAAATGTGTCTAGGAGGAAATCTTCCTTCACGGGGTCGGTATGCAAGTCCACCCGGTGAAATGTGCCGCCCTTTGCAGAAGATGGTTGAACCCTAATGGATCTTCTGGTGGCCTAGAAGGGTAAAGATCGTCTTGTGGGACGTTGGGGATATCTGGAATATTGTAATCGTCCCATGGGTCTGGGGATCCTGTAGGGGTGGGGTCCTGTGGCACATCCCCTATATCATGATATGGGTCCTCCTGATCATCATCGTCTGGAGACGGGGTTGGAGAACGATGAGGTGGGGGGTGGAGAGGTCGGAGGGGGTGGAGGTGGAGAAGGAGGAGGAGGTGGAGGGGGAGGGGAAGGTATTCGAACGGAGAGGTAGCAGAGTCCTTCCTCTTTGGAGGTGGAGGCGGAGCAGGCTTCTCCAAATGTCTCTTTGTGGTAGAGAGTGTCAAATGTCCAGTTTCTGGACCCTTGGTGATTTTTTGCAAGGGATCCGGTGTAAATAGTTCTGGTGAGGTTATTTGGTCCGTCGGCGCCGGCCGATGGTTTTTTAGGTTTTTCTGTGCAGGTTTGTTGCTTAGAACCCGGCTTGGGACCCTCCGGTCCCTTGGTCGGCGCCGAGATGGGCTTCGGCTTGGAAGTGTTGGTGCCGGTGGCCTTGTGTGGTTTGGTCGGTACCGAAGATGGCGTCGGTACTGAAGAGCTGGGTTTCGACCCAGAGGGCTTCGGTGCGGAGCTCGGTGTTGAGGTGGAGGCCGGTTTCTTTTTCGGTGCCGAAGTGTGTTTCTCGGCACCGCTGGTAGGCTGGCCCGAGCCGCCGGAAGGCTTACTTGACTTCTTCACCGGGCCCGAAGGTGGGGTGTGTGAAACAGTGTCTCTGGTCTTGCTTAGGCCCGGGGGCGAAGGCGTGACCGATGCCTTTTTGGGTGTCGGCGCGGGTGTGGGTGGGGTAGATTGGTACTCATGACCCTCTGCGCCGGAGTGATGTCTTCCACATCTGACTCGTCGGCCTCGGAAGTGCTGACGAGGTCCTCTTCGGTGCGATGCTGTTCCGGATCGTCGATGTCGTCTCCGAAGATGTCGACTGGAATGGACGTCGAGGAGTGTGCCATGTTCCTTCTGGCTCTTCGGTCCCGAATAGTCTTTTTGGATCGGAAAGACTTACAGGCCGGACAGTCTCGAGCCTCGTCTTCAGGGGAGAGGCAGAGGTTGCATACCTCATGAAGATCGGTGTGGGGAAATTTGGACCCACATCGAGGGCACTTTTTAAATGGAGTTCTTTCCATGAGCCGGGACCGGAGCTTGTGTAGGCCCGAAGGCCGCCGTCGACGACTGGAACCGAAGGTTTGTGCCGATGAGAAGGCGTGTTGATTGAAGAGATCGCGATCGAAACAATACCGCGAATTGGGGTGAGGATAGCGCGTCGATCGTTGAACTGGAAGCTGTTCGGAACCGGAGCGCAAAGATTACATCCGAGCCCGATGGCGGAAAAAATAATCTGAGGATGGAGCCGAAGCCCATGCGCAATACCATCCAAAGGAGGAGTCACCGACCTCGTGACTTCCAAAGACTTTCCAAGAGGAAAAACAAACTGCAAACATCCGGGCCCAACACCAGATGGCGATCTATGCAAAAGTGTGTAATCTGCAGCTCATATGCCTCGAACAAATTGTTTTGCTGGCTGTGTGTGGACCTTGCTGTGGAAAGATTTGTAAGTAAATGTTCTGTATGTGCAGGAGCTGACAAATTGTTGCAGACTGCAAGACCTCCTATATGCAGTGGTCCTAGTCCTATGAATCCTTGAAAATCATTTGCTGTGGATATTTTTTAGGACCTGTTGGCGTTTTACATAAGTTTATTTTAGTCCTCATTGATTAGTTTTTAAATAGCCCGTTGTGAAGGTTGTGGACAAGGCAGATAAGGATTCAATATTGGAGTTTCTTGACCTGGTATTTGTTTCGGAAGGTATCTCTGCTAACATTTGAGTGACGATGGAGTACAATTTGTAAAAAGAAAAGCTAAAAAGTACTTTGAGAAAGTTGGTGTTAAACAAAGGACCACTTCTTTATTTAATTGAAGTGGGAATGGCATGGTGGAAAGTTTTAACTTTGAGATCAAAGGGGCTATACAGTTGGCCTTAGCTAGTGGCATTGACCGGGTTATGCAACTCAGAAACACTGTTTGACCTTATAGAGTCACAAATAATGGAACTATTGGTGTATTTCCTTTTCTGATGAAGAGAGGATGGAATCCTAGAACTAAGACAACCCCTGGGTGGTTGTTCCACGCAGGATTTGAATAGTGGTATGTGGAAGCAGTTTGTGGAACAATTTGTGAAGGACAATAGAAAAGTAAGATATATTACGATTCCAAGAAAGGAACTAAGGTGGTGAATGATAAAATTGGTGATTGGGTTTGTGCAAAAAAAAAAAAAATAGGTGGTGTTGCTAAGGGTGAGAGTCAGTTTTATGAACCTGAAGAAGTGAATGAAGTGTTGAAGAATTCGGTCAGGATGAGTAATCGAAAAGTATTCAATCGCAATCGAGTGGTCTTTGGGCCTTCAAAACGTGTGGAAGAGTATTAGGAAATAATTTTTTAATTATTTTCAAGATCCTTTTGAGGATGTGCCTGTCACGGCTGACTGCTCCGTTGAGTTGACATCTGAACAGACAACAGGTGGTAAATATAACTCCTAAGGGGGGTGATGTGGTGTCAGTCATGGGATCATCAGAGGAAACATCAGGAAGTGTACCATCAGAGCCTGATGTAAATGGTACACTCAATAAAAAATAAGGACACCACTAAAGTGGTTAGAAGATTATGCACAAGGAAATTCTTAGTTTGTGAACTTTATCAGAAAGCCTTTTAGCTCTTTCTTGGTTTTTTTTTATTCATTGTTTTTGGATTTAGAGCTATATTTTAATTTTGCTTAGGTATATGTTTTTTTTAGCTTTCAAATGTATTTAGTTTAGTCATTTCTTTAAATTCTTTAATAAAGGGGGGTGTTGTAGGCTTGCTGGTTGCTTTAGAATTGAGGTTATGTAATAATGGGGTAGTTCTCATGTACATTCTATATGATGTAAGAGAAGGGCACTTGGTGGAGAATGGGAGAAGAGGTAAGACGTGTGCTGCCCTGCCGCTGTACTTCTGTCTTCAGGCTTTGTGGTTAATAAATGTTCCACATGTGAAACTGCGTGGTATCTTCACTACACTGCCTTCCTTGTGCCCATTTCTTTATGCCCTAGAATTAGTGAATTTCACTGTGCACCCATACTTCTCTAATCCTCAAAGGAAATTTTAAATTCTAGCTTAGTAAGAAGATTCTCCTTGTTATCATCTTCCCTTGATCCATGAATCTAGGACTAATGAGAAAATGAACACTTGATATGCTGGACATCCTTTTAGGTTCATCATTAGCAGCATCAAGAAACCCTTTACTCTGTGACTCTTTGTAGCAAATGAAGAAAATAAGTCTTAAAATAACCACGCCTCCATTGCCATTTAATTGTTTTCTGTTTATGCATTGGCTACCACAATCAGAAGGCTATGCAGTCCATGGTGACTCGTATCCATTTCAACTTGAGTTTCTTAAGTATGATTCTGGACAAAGGGGGATGGCAGTCATTGATATACATCTAGGCAAAATGAAGCATGCTCCATGTAATAAGGGCGTGTAATCATTTACCTTTATATAGGCTCCTGGGTATATTTTGTGGACTGCATCTCCAGGAGCCCGTCCTGCTTCCCTGTCCAGGTAATAACTTTGCACAAAAACAGCATGATCACTGAGACATCTCATCCACACATCACCTTCGCCTCGGCACTCCAGCTGCACGCCTTTCCCTATATGTAACCTGGAAGAAAGGGAGTGAAAGAATACGATTCACTAATCTCGTGAAGCCATAAGGCTGAATGTAAGCATCAGAGTATCAATACTTAAAAACTTCTTTTGGAGAATTATTAGCTGACCAATACAAGTTAGAAACTAAACACAGAAGGCAATGAGACTATTTAAAAGGCTAAATATTAGGAACCTGTGCTATACTGTCCTGTATTCCCATTAAGAGGTCTGGTGACATCACAAACCAGGAAGATGAAGGCCAAGTGGTTTGTAAAGGTCATCAGATGCCTGCTATGGCATTATAGAACTACATTACACATTATCATTATGTATCTTTTATATTACATGTTCTTTTTGGCGCAGTTAGCTTAAAAAGATTTGTTTTCGAACAGCGAAATGTTTATTAATAGTGAAATACTAGACACTACTGTTTGATTGCCTGTGGTAAACAAATAAGAAGACTGTTGTGATCTTGTTCATTTCACTAATAATTTAAATCCAGAAAGTTATCTGGATAGAAAGTATAGTCTTAAGTACTGTATTATATAACACTTGGTATGTTCCCTCGTCCCATTTGTGGTATGTCACTTATTATGTATACTGTTCCTTTAACTCTCTGTCTTCTAGTTATGGAATGCTTGTTGCCTTCTGTCATCCTGTGTTCTTTCCCTCCACGGCAGTTACTGTTGGCTTCTTATTTGTGCTGGCATCTCTGCCGTGGGCTCCCTCTACTTTATAGCTTTATACCTTTAACAAAGCTTTGCTGAACAACGGACGACGTTATTGAGTGTTCCTGTTCCAACCCCATACTACACCCTTTCCCCCTGTGGTAGCACATTCCACTATGTTCTATTTGGAGTGTGGTGACAGTTTAACTGTCTGTAAAGGTATCATTGAGGTTTGAGGTTGTTCTCCTTTTGGCTTAATAAATTCCTCTTTCAACTGCCACCAGTTTCATGCTTTCTTCAAGAACCATCTCCAAATACCTAGATAAGAATGTCGAATTTTAGAAAAACAACCTTTTTTGATTAAAAATACATTACGTCTCTGAAGGTTGCAGCTAACATGGGCAAT
The DNA here is from genome assembly GCF_964204655.1 of Triturus cristatus. Lineage (NCBI taxonomy): Eukaryota > Metazoa > Chordata > Amphibia > Caudata > Salamandridae > Triturus > Triturus cristatus. The sequence goes on from NC_140595.1 coordinate 115,120,886, forward strand.
GACTGGAATCAGAATGTTATTTTTTTTACCTCTTATGAACAGTATGTTGACTAAATAATGGACAAGAGTAAAATGGTGAAAAGTGGTGTGTGTGTAAATTAAAACCCATATTAAAGTAGAAAAGAGAAAGCTCCAGATTTCGATTAACTAATGTAAACTGTCACACAATGTAGTTTTGAGAAGGGAAAATGATGGTGTCGGATAAGTTCACATAAATATTTTTTGACGGATTACTGTAACATTAGCATTTTTTACTAATTCAGTACCTGCAAGCCCTATTGCAACTACCTTGAATAGAGTGAGATGCTTATACCTGACAGTTGCTTTAATTGTGAAAGCTTCAATCAGCCAATTAAACCAAGATATCCACTCCAGCGCCAGTTTTCAAAAATCGGGGGTGATCACTACCATACCTCTTGTGATATACATTTTTGATGTCAAGAATGTAAAAGGGCCAGAGAAATCGCCAATACTCAGGATAATCACCTACTATTCAAATGATTTCCACTTAAAATTATTGCATGTACATTTACCTTGAAAATCAGCGATTGCTCCTGCCTCCTGGGACAATGGGGGACAAGGTAAACCTCAGAAAATGCTTGCAATAAAAGATTTGTGATGGAATAAATGCATCTGGAACCATGGAGTATGGCTGTGATGACTATTCCTAAGGAGATACTCTCACAACAAATTTGCACAATGCTTCCATTTTGGTTACAAGATGATTTGGGTAGCAAGGCTGGATAGGATAACACTCTGGAAATTAAAAGTGGGCTGGTGTTCTGCCACCCAGATTTTCTGGGTGTGTGAACAGTGGACAGTATTTTACAAGCTGAAAAAACCGTTAGGTTAAATCACTTTAGGATGAAACTGCAAGCCAGGGCCCCTCCTACACCTGCCCGGCTACATCAATCCCATAAACCCACGTTGCACGAGCCCCCACTCACACTTACCACCTGCTTAGAGCAAGTGGTAATTCTGAGCGATAATCCCCAAAGAACTGAGGATTCCGTTAAAAATTCCACCCTAAGAAAGCAGTTTGGCAAGGTTATTCCTAATTATATGGGGATAAATTCAGAACAGGCGGTGGAATCGAAAGGTCCAGCCACCTGCCTGGTATTGCCATATCCAAATCTTTTCAACTTGTAGTCAAAGCCTATGCAGGTCTTAAACTGAAATATACAATCAGTTTTTTTGTTTAGGTAAAGAGACGTATTCAGAGTTCGGAGATCAACAAATTGTCCAGCTATATAAAATCAGTATTTCCTAACTTTTGGTTTGTGCAGCAAATTCTGACAACCGTTTTGGGAACACCTGGTCTAAAAGCCAAATGGAGCATTTTGTATTGGCCCCACTCTTTCCCACCACTCCATAGCTTACTCCATAGTCCCCAACTAGTGTATAAAAATGCATAATGTTTTTTCACTTATAACAGGTAAAATCTGTGTGAGAGTAACTTATTTGAATCTGCAAGGGAAGTGCAATGTTAGCCTAACCAGGCAAAAGCAAGAAGTTGGCAATCTTCACAGGATGGACAAGTTACTCACCTTCGGTAATGCTCTTTCTGGTGTCTACTGCATATTCCTTGCCTAGTAAATGTCCTCAGGCAACAGATTCAATGTAAAAAAACTCAAAATCAGTGCTCCTGTGCACCGCTAGATTTCATTGTGCAACTCTGTGTCGATGTCAATCTGCCCCGGAAAAAAGGAAGCCGCATAGAATTGCCACCCATGTGTGATGATGTCATTTTCTTTTATGAACTCTTCTGCACCCTCCAAAGCGAAGCATATAGGCGAATTGAGCGCACCTTTGTGCAGACTCCTAGATTAGGATCTTTTAAGATGGAAGGAACCAAACCACCTAACGGGGTGGTGGGAGGGTGAGGAGGAATCTGCGGTTACATAGAGTATCCATCAGAAAGAGAGTTACCAAAGGTAAGTAACTAGTTCTTCTGATGAATACTTCTAACTGCAGATTCCTTACCTGTTGAATATATACCAAAGCAGTACCTCCCAAGGTGGTGGGTCTGTGGAATGGCTCAGACTGAAACATTCTAAAGGACCGAGCGAACAAAATGCCTATCTCAACAGACTTGGCTGTTGAGAAAGTAGTGCTTTGCGAACGTGTGAACTGATCACCACATAGCTGCCTGACAAATATCCAGGTCAGATAGTCCACATGCCACTTTAGTCGTAGCAGAATTCGCCCCGGTACAGTGGACCCTTAGGCATTACAGGGCTGCTTGATTGCAAGTTGTTGGAAAAACCCCACTCCCACGCCTGAAGAGGTTGGTGGTAACGGGGTCTTCCCAGGACATACACTGTGGTAGCTTGGCTCGAGTGGTCAGGAATCAGGCACCGTGCTAAGCATACGACATACCCATACAATAACCATGCGTGCATCCGTTCCAAAAACGACTCTACACCGTAAAAATTATGAAAATATCTTTCTTTATCTTCTTTTTCTCTCAGTTGCTGATTAGATAAATAAATAACAATCACAATATACAAGCTTTTTAAATAGTGCAGGTCAAATAAATACTGGCTTAATGATTCAATAAATAGGGGTGATCATAAATAATGAAGGCATAAATATAAGTGCAGTTAATACAGGCAATTAAATATTCCGAGGCAATAAATACTGTAAACCAATAAATATTGTGCATCAATAAATACTGTGGACCAATAAATACAGTGAAGCAATAAATAGGTTAAATACAATAAATACAGTGCCCCTAATAAATAATTAAAAGCTGACAGTGACACTCATAGAATCAGATCACATTTGAATTCCTAAGGGCTGATTTGGCCCAGGCACAGCTTGTGGGGATGTGGAAGGCTTGAGGGTGTCTACTCCCTGGCTTGGACAAGGCTGAGGCCTAAACTGAGGTAGATCAAGGGGGGAATACCAGAGACCTGGCTCTCTCACTCTACACAACCCCTCTGAATTAGTCTCAGCTCACCCCTGGCACAGTCCAGCTGGTTCCAGCACCTCTCTAACCCCTAGAGTAGTCTCTTAGGATTCCACAGGGCCTTTGGCGCCCTCTATTCCACTTACTGCCCTTTTTCTGAAGCTCCGACGCCGCTGGAGTCGTGTCGACGCCGTGAGGCGGTTCCGGTTCGATATCGGCGGCCTCGGCACAATGTCAGTTCTTGACGACGCCGGTAGGCGGTTCCGGTTCGATGTTGGCGGCCTCGGCTCGATCTCGACCTCCGATTCGATGGCGTCGGGCAGTCTTGGCTCGATGTCGACTTCGGGCGACTCCGGTCCGATGGCGACCTCTGTTTCGATGACGTCGGCCGGCCTTGACTCGATGTCGACTTCCGGCGGCTCCGGAGTGCGATCTCCACTCCCGACCTCCGGTGCTCCTCTCCTCAGGTTTCCGGTGACTCCGGAGTGCGACCTCCACTCCCGACCTCCGGCACGATTCTCTCAGGTTCCGGCGACTCCGGAGGGCGGACTTCACCCCCCCCGTCGACGCCGCTCACTCGACCTCGGGTGACTTCCTCCTCGACCTCTGGTACTCCTCACGACCTCCGTCGGCGCCCTCTCTCGACCTCTGGCGGCTCCGGGTACGACGTCTGCTTTTCCAGTCAGCGCCGCTTCTCCACCTTGGGCTCCAGGTCTCCAGGCTACTCGACGTCGGACTCCAGGGAAACCAGTTTCCAGGTCAGGATCTTGCTGTTCTTGGATTCTAAGGCCTGTTCCTGCTGTCCAGGTCCTTAAGATGGTTTTTCTTGCTTCTTCCCACACAGGGCTCCAGGCTGGGCTCAGTCAGTAGGGACTAACATCAAGGGTGGGTTTATGGACCCCACTCCAGGCACAAGTTTCCACCCCTGCTGCCTCACTCCTTCCTCCTTCAGGTTTCTGCTGCTCACTCTTCACCAGTCAGGTGCCAACTGCCAGCTCCAACTGCCAACACTCTGTCTTAGCTTCCCAACATTCTAAACCGCCTCCAACTGTCACAGGGCTCTGGAATGTTCTGGAAGGTGCTAGTAGGTTCCAGTGGATGCTGGTGATGTCACAGGTGGCCACCATTTTGTGCTCCAGGCCCTCAGACAGAAGTTTCAGGGGTAGCTAAAATGGCTCCCTGAATCTGCAGCAACATGAAAAAGTCTGGTGGTTCCCAAAAAGGAAAAATTAAAATAGGGTTTGAGGCAAAAGTGGGACAAAATAAATAATGATGAGGAGGGACCACCCAAAGGGCTGACAGGTCTAACACGCGTCCCCCCCCAGCTGAAAGTGGGGAGAGCTACCCAACCCCTTGGGAGTTCTCATCACTAAGGCGGAAATACCTTGAGAGACCGTCTGCATTGGCGTGGTCCACTCCAGGCCGATGTTCCACCTGAAAGTCCATTCCCTGTAGGGAAATAGACCACCTCAACAACTTGGGATTCTCCCCCTTCATTTGCATCAGCCAACGAAGGGGTCTGTGGTCGGTCTGAACCAGGAAGTGCGAGCCAAACAGGTATGGCCGCAACTTCTTCAGAGCCCATACCACTGCAAAGGCTTCACGCTCTATTGCACTCCACTTCTGTTCCCTGGGAAGTAGTCTCCGGGATAGGAAGACCACGGGTTGATCCAGACCCTCTTCGTTGAGTTGCGATAACACTGCCCCAATGCCATGTTCTGATGCATCTGTCTGGACAATGAACTCCTTGGAAAAGTCTGGGGCCCTTAAGACCGGGGCCTCGCACATGGCTTTCTTCAATCTCACAAAGGCCTGCTAACAAGCCTCCGTCCAGACTACCCGTCGAGGTTGTTTCTTGGACGTGAGCTCCGTGAGGGGGGCTACGATGGTACCGTACCCCTTCACGAAGCAGCGGTAATATCCCGTGAGGCCCAGAAAAGCTCGGACCTCAGTCTGTGTCTTGGGGGGTTCCCAGGCCATGATGGCCTCGATCTTCGCCTGGAGGGGTTGCACCGCTCCCCTACCCACCAAGTGTCCAAGGTACACTACCGACCCCTGCCCGATCTGGCACTTGCTGGCCTTGATCGTCAATCCAGCTTGTCTCAGGGCCTGGAGAACAGCTTGCAGGTGACGCAAGTGATCCTCCCAGCTGTTACTGAAGACGGCTATGTCATCCAGATAAGCAGCAGAGAAACTCTCCATTCCGGTGAGGATCTGGTTTACCAGGCGCTGAAACGTGGCAGGTGCGTTCTTGAGCCCAAAGGGCATTACACAGAACTGGTAGTGGCCATTGGGCGTGGAGAAGGCTGACCTTTCCCTTGCTCCATCAGTCAAAGAGATCTGCCAGTACCCAGAAGTAAGGTCAAAGGTACTTAGATATTGGGCAGCTCCCAGCCGGTCAATCAATTCATCCGCCCTAGGGATCGGATGAGCATCAGTTTTGGTCACTGAATTCAGTTCTGGTTGGGCACCCGGTGGTGCAGCTTTTGGTACTAACACCACCGGACTAGACCAGGGGCTGCTAGAAGGTTCGATCACTCCTAGCTCCAGCATCTTAGTGACTTCACTGTGAATGCTGGCCTTCACCTTGTCTGACATCCGGTAGATCTTGGACTTCACAGGTGGGCTGTCTCCTGTGTCCACGTCATGGACGCACAGGTGAGTCCTACCCGGGACAAGGGAGAACAACGAGGAGTACTGTCCCAAGACCTGGCGACAGTCCTCCTGCTGTTCAGGAGTCAGAGATGGGGAGAGATTCACTCCCTCCACCGACCCATCCTTCTCTTGAGACGCAAACAAATCAGGGAGAGGCTCGCTTTCCACGTCCTCTCCTCCGTCAGTCACCATCATCAAGATGACTTCGGGCCTCTCGTGGTGGGGTTTGAGGCGGTTGGCATGCAGCACCCGCAGGGGCTGACGAGGGGTCTTCAGGTCCACCAAGTAGGTAGCCTTACCCTTCTTCTCCAACACCTCAAAGGGTCCTGACCAGCGATCCTGGAGGGCGCTAAGCTCTCCTGGTTCGATCACCCACACCTTCTGGCCAGGCTCCAACTCCACCGGGTGAGCATTGTGGTCATACCACGCCTTCATCACTGCTTGGCTGGCTTCCAAGTTGTCAGAAGCTTGCTTCCACAACTTAGCCATTTGGCTCCGGAAGGCCAGCATGTAGCTCACCACATCCTGGGGAAGCTTTCTGGGAGTTCTTTCCCATCCGTCTCTCACCAGGTTGAGAGGTCCACGTACAGGGTGCCCATACAGAAGCTCGAAGGGGCTGAAGCCCACTCCCTTCTGTGGCACTTCCCTGTAAGAAAAGAGTAGACAGGGTAGGAGGACGTCCCATTTCCTCCGCAGGCTTTCAGGCAGACTTCTGATCATGCCCTTCAAGGTTTTGTTAAACCTCTCCACCAGACCATTGGTCTGGGGGTGGTAAGGAGTTGTGAACCGGTAGGTCACTCCACACTCCTTCCACATCGCCCGCATGTACGCTGACATGAAGTTGGTCCCCCTGTCGGACACAACTTCCTTGGGAAAACCCACTCGGGTAAAGATTCCCATCAGGGCCCTAGCCACAACAGGTGCTGTTATGGTCCTCAGAGGTATTGCCTCTGGGTACCGTGTGGCATGATCCACCAGAACCAGGATAAACCTGTGACCAGCTGTAGTCGGTGGATCTAGCGGACCCACAATGTCGATGCCCACCCTTTCAAAGGGGGTGCTAACGACAGGAAGTGGTTCCAGGGGAGCTTTCAGCTTCACCCCTGTTTTCCCACTGGCTTGGCAAGACACACATGTCCGGCAGTAGGTATCGGACGACACTTTCATCTGAGGCCAATAAAAGTGTGGGACAAGACGGGCGAAGGTCTTGTCTTGCCCCAGGTGTCCTGCCAATGGGATCTCGTGAGCCAACTCCAGAAGGAAGGCTCGATAACGTTGAGGGACTACCAAGGCTCGTGACGATCCGTGTAGGGGTGCCTTGGGTTCACTGTAGAGGAGGCCATCCTCCCAGTAAACACTGTAGTTCCCTTCAACGTTCCCTGCTGCCTGGGCTTGGGCCTGACGCCTTAGCCCCTCAAGGGTAGGGCACTCCCTCTGGCCCTGGCAGAATTCCTCCCTGGACGGGCCTCCCTCCACGTGCCACTCGGCCGGGATGGGTAGGTCCTCCAGTTTGGTAACGTCCCCCTCCGCAGACTCCTGGTCCACCACCTCCGGTGGCCTATCCGTCCTACGGGGTGTGGACGCCAAGGCAGGCTCCTCCTGTCCTCGGTTCTTCCCTTGACTGGCAGCTGGCTGGGCCTTTGTTCCAGGCTCCAGCCGAAACGAACTCCCTCTCCGGGTAGTCGCGGACCTTGTGCTCACACAGGCCCAGTCAGGTGTACCCAGCATCTCAGTATGAGTCCGGTATTCCACCTCCTTCCAAGCATTGTGCTCCATGTCATTCCCCAGTAGACAATCGACTGGCACGGCAGGGCTTACGGCAACTCGAAGTGAACCTGCAACCCCCCCCCATTCAAAGGGAACCTCGGCCACTGGATAGTGGCCTGTTCTGCCGTCAGCCATCGCGGCTGGGTGGAGTACATCGGGAATTACCTGCTCTGGAGACACCAGTTGACTACGTACCATAGTCATACTGGCTCCTGTGTCTCTCAGAGCCTCCCCTCTCTGGCCGTTGATGGTGACCCACTGCCCATACTTTACAGTATTTGCGGGCACCTGGATCTTAGGAACCATCTCCCGTTCTCCCAGGGACACTAAAGTGACACCCGCCCACTCCCTTCCCTTAGTTAAGGGCATCTCCTCCCCGAGCACTGCACTAGCTACTCCGGGGGTCTTTCCTCCAATGGGAGGGGGTGGTCGTTTCTGGCACTTCGGATCTCCTTTATAGTGTCCAACGCCACCGCACTCGTAGCAATGGACAACCCTTGGCTGCTGACTCTTGCCAGGATTAGGGTTTCTGGGTGGGTTAGCCCTAGGGGTGAATCCTGTTCCCTTTCCTTGGAAATTATTTTGGGGGCCTTTGGAGAACTCCTTTTTCTTTTCCCCTCCCTCTTTCTTCTGGGGGGTGCCCTGTCCGGCCTTTTGAGTATCCCCTCCAGTCCCCCTTGTGGACACCCGGGTACTAGCCCAAATGTCCGCCTCCTCAGCAAGCTTCCGGGGACTGGTCAGCTTGCTATCCACCAGGTGTTGACGCAGTTCAGGGAAACATTTCTCGAGCAGGTGTTCCTTCAGTACTAGATCAAACAACCCCTCGTAGTTCCTTACTTCACTGCCCTGAATCCAACCCTCTAGTGCCTTCTTTGCATAGTCCAGGAAGTCCACCCAATTCTGTGTGCCCAGTTTGTGACTACCCCTGAACTTCTGTCTGTACTTTTCGGGTGTTAGTCCAAACTTTCTTATGAGCGCCAGTTTCATGGTGGGGTAGTGGGTCTGCTCATCCTCCTCGAGGGCCAATAAAGCATCCCTACCAGCTGGAGGCATGTACTTGTACAATCCCCCTCCCCAGTACTTCTCTGGAACCCCATGGGCCCTTAACGAGACCTCATAGGCCGCTAGCCACTTGGCGATATCGTCACCCACCCCATAGCCAGCTACTATGTCCTTTGGCAGGTAGGGTTTGGGTTCCCTGGTGTACTCTCGTTCTTCGCTGCCACCGTTAGGTACAGGGTGTGCCCCGATTCTCAGGATCTGAAGATCTATCTCTTTCAGCCTTATCTCATGAGCCATCCTCTGTTCCTCCTGCTCCTTCTCATGAGCCATCCTCTGTTCCTCCTTCTCCTTCTCCAGCCTTGCTAAGTCCCATGTGAGCTGTCTTTTCTCCCTCCGGTCTGTTAACTCCACTTCAGATAAGCCACCGCTAGAGACAGTGCTGCCCTTCCTAGAAAGTGTCCTGGGCCCCGCTGACAGGTTCCCCACCTCAGGTTGGTACAAACCAGCTCCCTCACTGTCTGGCTCTCTATCCCTGTCCTCCTCCTCAGCCTTGCTTTCCCTTCGTGCCTCCCCCCAAGCCCTTAAGCTGGTTTGGAGTGCACCCTTCTTTGCTCCTGGGGGACAATACACCCCCTCCCGCTGACAAAATTCCCTGAGTTGGGCCACAGTGTACGTTTCTATATTTTCTAGTACAAACTCCATCTTGCCCACTCAGGTCAGAGGACAGTTATTTGCAGTAACTATGCAGGGGGGTACCTTATATAATACCTCCTCCCACCACCAGAGTAAATTTGGAAAAAACAAAAACCCACAATTAGGAAGGCCGCTTTGAGAAAACTCCCGGTGTAGGCCTATGGACTACCCACAGTTATTGTTGAGTATACGTAGGCACAGCTCTATCCCACCACTGAACACCAATTATGTTGGAAAAACCCCACTCTCACGCCTGAAGAGGTTGGTGGTAACGGGGTCTTCCCAGGACATACACTGTGGTAGCTTGGCTCGAGTGGTCAGGAATCAGGCACCGTGCTAAGCATACGACATACCCATACAATAACCATGCGTGCATCCGTTCCAAAAACGACTCTACACCGTAAAAATTATGAAAATATCTTTCTTTATCTTCTTTTTCTCTCAGTTGCTGATTAGATAAATAAATAACAATCACAATATACAAACTTTTTAAATAGTGCAGGTCAAATAAATACTGGCTTAATGATTCAATAAATAGGGGTGATCATAAATAATGAAGGCATAAATATAAGTGCAGTTAATACAGGCAATTAAATATTCCGAGGCAATAAATACTGTAAACCAATGTTAGACCTGTCAGCCCTTTGGGTGGTCCCTCCTCATCATTATTTATTTTGTCCCACTTTTGCCTCAAACCCTGTTTGAATTTTTCCTTTTTGGGAACCACCAGACTTTTTCGTGTTGCTGCAGATTCAGGGAGCCATTTTAGCTACCCCTGAAACTTCTGTCTGAGGGCCTGGAGCACAAAATGGTGGCCACCTGTGACATCACCAGCATCCACTGGAACCTACCAGCACCTTCCAGAACATTCCAGAACCCTGTGACAGTTGGAGGCGGTTTAGAATGTTGGGAAGCTAAGACAGAGAGTTGGCAGTTGGAGCTGGCAGTTGGCACCTGACTGGTGAAGAGTGAGCAGCACAAACGTGAAGGAGGAAGGAGTGAAGCAGCAGGGGTGGAAACTTGTGCCTGGAGTGGGGTCCATAAACCCACCCTTGATACTAGTCCCTACTGACGGAGCCCAGCCTAGAGCCCTGTGTGGGAAGAAGCCAGAAAAGTCGTCCTAAGGACCTGGACAGCAGGAACAGGCCTTGGAAACAAGAGAACAGCAAGATCCTGACCTGGAAGCTGGTTTCCCTGAAGTCCGACGTCGAGTAGCCTAAGACCTGGAGCCCGAGGTGGAGAAGCGGCGCTGACTGGAAAAGCAGACGTCGTACCCGGAGCCGCCAGAGGTCGAGAGAGGGCGCCGTCAGAGGTCGTGAGGAATACCAGAGGTCGAGGAGGAAGTCACCGAGGTCGAGTGAGCGGCGTCATCGGAGGAGTGAAGTCCGCCCTCCGGAGTCGTCGGAGACCGAGGTGAGGGGTAACGGAGGTCGGGAGTGAGGATCGCACTCCGGAGTCGCCGGAACCTGTGAGAATCGTGCCGGAGGTCGGGAGTGGAGGTCGCACTCCGGAGTCGCCGGAAACCTAAGGAGAGGAGCACCGGAGGTCGGGAGTGAGGATCGCACTCCGGAGCCGCCGGAAGTCGACATCGAGGCAAGGCCGGCCGACGTCATAGAATCCGAGGTCGCCATCGGACCGGAGCCGCCCGAAGTCGACATCGAGTAAGACTGCCCGACGCCATCGAATCGGAGGTCGAGATCGAGCCGAGGCCGCCGACACCGAACCGGAGCCGCCTGCCGGCGTCGTCAAAGAACTGACATTGTGCCGAGGCCGCCGACATCGAGCTGGAACCGCCTCACGGCATCGACCCGACTCCAGCGGCGTCGGAGCATCAGAAAAAGGGCAGTAAGTGGAGTAGAGGGCGCCTAAGGCCCTGTGGAGACCTGAGAGACTGCTCTAAGGGGCTAGGGAGGTGCTGGAACCAACCTGACTGTGCCAGGGGTGAACTGGGACTAAGCTAGAGAAGTTGTGTGGAGAGAGAGAGCCAGGTCTCTGGTATTTCCCCCCTTTATCTACCTCAGTTTAGGCCTCAGCCTTGACCAAGCCAGGGAGTAGACACCCTCAAGCCTTCCACATCCCCACAAGCTGTGCCTGGGCCAAATCAGCCCTTAGGAATTCAAAAGTGATCTGAATCCATGAGTGTCACTGTCAGCTTTTAAGTATTTATTAGGGGCACTGTATTTATTGTATTTAACCTATTTATTGTTCCACTGTATTTATTGGTCCACAGTATTTATTGATGCACAATATTTATTGGTTACAGTATTTATTGCCTCAGAATATTTAATAGCCTGTCTGTATTGCACTTTTATTTATGCCTTCAGTATTTATGATCACCCCTATTTATTGAATCATTAAGCCAGTATTTATTTGTCCTGCACTTTCTAAAAAGTTTGTATATTGTGATTGTTATTTATTTTATCCAATCAGCAACTAAGAGAAAAAGCAGATAAAGAGAGTTATTTTCATAATTTTTACGGTGTAGAGTCGTTTTTGGAACGGATGCACGCATGGTTATTGTTTGGGTATGTTGTATGCTTAGCACGGAGCCTGATTCTTGACCACTCGAGCCAAGCTACCACAGTGTGTCCGGAAGACCACCACCACCCTTTCTAGTGTGGGAGTGGTTTTCCAACATAAATTGGTGTTCAGTGGTGGGATTGAGCTGTGCCTACGTATACTCAACAATAACTGTGGGTAGTCCATAGGCCTACACCGGGAGTTTTCTCAAAGCGGCCTTCCTAATTGTGGGTTTTTGTTTTTTCCAAATTTACTCTGGTGGTGGGAGGAGGTATTATTAAAGGTACCCCCCTGCATAGTTACTGCACAAAACCTGTCCTCTAACCTGAGTGGGCGAGATGGAATTTGTACTAGAAAATCTAGAAACGTACACTGTGGCCCAACTCAGGGAGTTTTGCCAGCGGGAAGGGGTGTACTGTCCCCCAGGAGCAAAGAAGGGTGCACTCCAAACCAGCTTAAGGGCTTGGGGGGAGGCACGCCGAGAAAGCAAGGCTGAGGAGGAGGACAGGGATAGAGAGCCTGACACCGAGGGGGCTGAGATGTACCAACCTGAGGTGGGGAACCTGTCAGCGGGGCCCGGAACCATTTCTAGGAAGGGCAGCAGTGCCTCTAGCGGTGGCTTGTCTGAAGTGGAGTTAACAGACCGGAGGGAGAAAAGACAGCTCACATGGGACTTAGCAAGGCTGGAGAAGGAGAAGGAGGAGCAGAGGATGGCCCATGAATTGCGACTGAAAGAAATAGATCTTCAGATCTTGAGAATCGGGGCACAACCTGTTCCTAATGGTGGCAGCCAAACCCAAGGGATCACCAGGGAACCTAAACCATACCTGCCAAAGGACATAGTAGCTAGCTATGGAGTGGGCGACGACATCGCCAAGTGGCTAGCGGCCTATGAGGTCTCGTTGAGGGCCCATGGGGTTCCAGAGAAGTACTGGGGAGGGGGATTGTACAAGTACATGCCTCCAGCTGGTAGGGATGCTTTATTGGCCCTCGAGGAGGATGAGCAGACCCACTACCCCACCATGAAACTGGCGCTCATCAGAAAGTTTGGACTAACACCTGAAAAGTACAGACAGAAGTTCAGGGGTAGTCACAAACTGGGCACGCAGAATTGGGTGGACTTCCTGGACTATGCAAAGAAGGCACTGGAAGGTTGGATTCAGGGCAGTGAAGTGAGGAACTACGAGGGGTTGTTTGACCTGGTACTGAAGGAACACCTGCTCGAGAAATGTTTCCCTGAACTGCGGCAACACCTGGTGGATAGCAAGCTGACCAGTCCCCGGAAGCTTGCTGAGGAGGCGGACATTTGGGCTAGTACCCGGGTGTCCACAAGGGGGACTGGAGGGGATACTCAAAAGGCCGGACAGGGCGCCCCCCAGAAGAAAGAGGGAGGGGAAAAGAAAAAGGAGTTCTCCAAAGGCCCCCAAAATAACTTCCAAGGGAAGGGAACAGGATTCACCCCTAAGGCTAACCCGCCCAGAAACCCTAATCCTGGCCAGAGTCAGCAGCCAAGGGTTGTCCATTGCTATGAGTGCGGTGGCGTTGGACACTATAAAGGAGATCCGAAGTGCTTGAAACGACCACCCCCTCCCACTGGAGGAAAGACCCCCGGAGTAGCTAGTGTAGTGCTCGGGGAGGAGATGCACTTAACTAAGGGAAGGGAGTGGGCGGGTGTCACTTTAGTGTCCCTGGGAGAACGGGAGATGGTTCCTAAGATCCAGGTGCCCGCAAATACCGCCAAGTATGGGCAGTGGGTCACCATCAACGGCCAAAGAGGGGAGGCTCTGAGAGACACAGGAGCCAGTATGACTATGGTACGTAGTCAACTGGTGTCTCCAGAGCAGGTAATTCCCGATGTACTCCACCCAGCCGCGATGGCTGACGGCAGAACAGGCCACTATCCAGTGGCCGAGGTTCCCTTTGAATGGGGGGGGGTTGCAGGTTCACTTCGAGTTGCCGTAAGCCCTGCCGTGCCAGTCGATTGTCTGCTGGGGAATGACATGGAGCACAACGCTTGGAAGGAGGTGGAATACCGGACTCACACCGAGATGCTGGGTACACCTGACTGGGCCTGTGTTAGCACAAGGTCCGCGACTACCCGAAGAGGGAGTTCATTTCGGCTGGAGCCTGGAACAAAGGCCCAGCCAGCTGCCAGTCAAGGGAAGAACCGAGGACAGGAGGAGCCTGCCTCGGCGTCCCCACCCCGTAGGACGGATAGGCCACCGGAGGTGGTGGACCAGGAGTCTGCGGTGGGGGACGTTACCAACCTGGAGGACCTACCCATCCCGGCCGAGTGGCACGTGGAGGGAGGCCCGTCCAGGGAGGAATTCTGCCAGGGCCAGAGGGAGTGCCCTACCCTTGAGGGGCTGAGGCGACAGGCCGAAGCCCAGGCAGCAGGGAACGTTGAAGGGAACTACAGTGTTTACTGGGAGGATGGCCTCCTCTACAGTGAACCCAAGGCACCCCTACACGGATCGTCACGAGCCTTGGTAGTTCCTCAACGTTATCGAGCCTTCCTTCTGGAGTTGGCTCACGAGATACCATTGGCAGGACACTTGGGGCAAGACAAGACCTTCGCCCGTCTTGTCCCACACTTTTATTGGCCTCAGATGAAAGTGTCGTCCGATACCTACTGCCGGACAAGTGTGTCTTGCCAAGCCAGTGGGAAAACAGGGGTGAAGCTGAAAGCTCCCCTGGAACCACTTCCAGTCGTTAGCACCCCCTTTGAAAGGGTGGGCATCGACATTGTGGGTCCGTTAGATCCACCGACTACAGCTGGTCACAGGTTTATCCTGGTTCTGGTGGATCATGCCACACGGTACCCAGAGGCAATACCTCTGAGGACCATAACAGCACCTGTTGTGGCTAGGGCCCTGATGGGAATCTTTACCCGAGTGGGTTTTCCCAAGGAAGTTGTGTCCGACAGGGGGACCAACTTCATGTCAGCGTACATGCGGGCCATGTGGAAGGAGTGTGGAGTGACATACCGGTTCACCACTCCTTACCACCCCCAGACCAATGGTCTGGTGGAGAGGTTTAACAAAACCTTGAAGGGCATGATCAGAAGTCTGCCTGAAAGCCTGCGGAGGAAATGGGACGTCCTCCTACCCTGTTTACTTTTTTCCTACAGGGAAGTGCCACAGAAGGGAGTGGGCTTCAGCCCCTTCGAGCTTCTGTATGGGCACCCTGTACGTGGACCTCTCAACCTGGTGAGAGACGGATGGGAAAGAACTCCCAGAAAGCTTCCCCAGGATGTGGTGAGCTATATGCTGGCCTTCCGGAGCCAAATGGCTAAGTTGTGGAAGCAAGCTTCTGACAACTTGGAAGCCAGCCAAGCAGTGATGAAGGCGTGGTATGACCACAATGCTCACCCGGTGGAGTTGGAGCCTGGCCAGAAGGTGTGGGTGATCGAACCGGGAGAGCTTAGTGCCCTCCAGGATCGCTGGTCAGGACCCTTTGAGGTGTTGGAGAAGAAGGGTAAGGCTACCTACTTGGTGGACCTGAAGACCCCTCGTCAGCCCCTGCGGGTGCTGCATGCCAACCGCCTCAAACCCCACCACGAGAGGCCCGAAGTCATCTTGATGATGGTGACTGACGGAGGAGAGGACGTGGAAAGCGAGCCTCTCCCTGATCTGTTTGCGTCTCAAGAGAAGGATGGGTCGGTGGAGGGAGTGATTCTCTCCCCATCTCTAACTCCTGAACAGCAGGAGGACTGTCGCCAGGTCCTGGGGCAGTACTCTTCGTTGTTCTCCCTTGTCCCGGGTAGGACTCACCTGTGCGTCCATGACGTGGACACAGGAGACAGCCCACCTGTGAAGTCCAAGATCTACCGGATGTCAGACAAGGTGAAGGCCAGCATTCATAGTGAAGTCACTAAGATGCTGGAGCTAGGAGTGATCGAACCTTCTAGCAGCCCCTGGTCCAGTCCGGTGGTGTTAGTACAAAAAGCTGCACCACCGGGTGCCCAACCAGAACTGAGGTTCTGTGTGGACTATCGGGGACTGAATTCAGTGACCAAAACTGATGCTCATCCGATCCCTAGGGCGGATGAATTGATTGACCGGCTGGGAGCTGCCCAATATCTAAGTACCTTTGACCTTACTTCAGGGTACTGGCAGATCTCTTTGACTGATGGAGCAAGGGAAAGGTCAGCCTTCTCCACGCCCAATGGCCACTACCAGTTCTGTGTGATGCCCTTTGGGCTCAAGAACGCACCTGCCACGTTTCAGCGCCTGGTAAACCAGATCCTCACCGGAATGGAGAGTTTCTCTGCTGCTTATCTGGATGACATAGCCGTCTTCAGTAACAGCTGGGAGGATCACTTGCGTCACCTGCAAGCTGTTCTCCAGGCCCTGAGACAAGCTGGATTGACGATCAAGGCCAGCAAGTGCCAGATCGGGCAGGGGTCGGTAGTGTACCTTGGACACTTGGTGGGTAGGGGAGCGGTGCAACCCCTCCAGGCGAAGATCGAGGCCATCATGGCCTGGGAACCCCCCAAGACTCAGACTGAGGTCCGAGCATTTTTGGGCCTCACGGGATACTACCGCCGCTTCGTGAAGGGGTACGGTACCATCGTAGCCCCCCTCACGGAGCTCACGTCCAAGAAACAACCTCGACGGGTAGTCTGGACGGAGGCTTGTCAGCAAGCCTTTGAGAAATTGAAGAAAGCTATGTGCGAGGCCCCGGTCTTAAGGGCCCCAGACTTTTCCAAGGAGTTCATTGTCCAGACAGATGCATCAGAACATGGCATTGGGGCAGTGTTATCGCAACTCAACGAAGAGGGTCTGGATCAACCCGTGGTCTTCCTATCCCGGAGACTACTTCCCAGGGAACAGAAGTGGAGTGCAATAGAGCGTGAAGCCTTTGCAGTGGTATGGGCTCTGAAGAAGTTGCGGCCATACCTGTTTGGCTCGCACTTCCTTGTTCAGACCGACCACAGACCCCTTCGTTGGCTGATGCAAATGAAGGGGGAGAATCCCAAGTTGTTGAGGTGGTCTATTTCCCTACAGGGAATGGACTTTCAGGTGGAACATCGGCCTGGAGTGGACCACGCCAATGCAGACGGTCTCTCAAGGTATTTCCGCCTTAGTGATGAGAACTCCCAAGGGGTTGGGTAGCTCTCCCCACTTTCAGCTGGGGGGGACGCGTGTTAGACCTGTCAGCCCTTTGGGTGGTCCCTCCTCATCATTATTTATTTTGTCCCACTTTTGCCTCAAACCCTGTTTGAATTTTTCCTTTTTGGGAACCACCAGACTTTTTCGTGTTGCTGCAGATTCAGGGAGCCATTTTAGCTACCCCTGAAACTTCTGTCTGAGGGCCTGGAGCACAAAATGGTGGCCACCTGTGACATCACCAGCATCCACTGGAACCTACCAGCACCTTCCAGAACATTCCAGAACCCTGTGACAGTTGGAGGCGGTTTAGAATGTTGGGAAGCTAAGACAGAGAGTTGGCAGTTGGAGCTGGCAGTTGGCACCTGACTGGTGAAGAGTGAGCAGCACAAACGTGAAGGAGGAAGGAGTGAAGCAGCAGGGGTGGAAACTTGTGCCTGGAGTGGGGTCCATAAACCCACCCTTGATACTAGTCCCTACTGACGGAGCCCAGCCTAGAGCCCTGTGTGGGAAGAAGCCAGAAAAGTCGTCCTAAGGACCTGGACAGCAGGAACAGGCCTTGGAAACAAGAGAACAGCAAGATCCTGACCTGGAAGCTGGTTTCCCTGAAGTCCGACGTCGAGTAGCCTAAGACCTGGAGCCCGAGGTGGAGAAGCGGCGCTGACTGGAAAAGCAGACGTCGTACCCGGAGCCGCCAGAGGTCGAGAGAGGGCGCCGTCAGAGGTCGTGAGGAATACCAGAGGTCGAGGAGGAAGTCACCGAGGTCGAGTGAGCGGCGTCATCGGAGGAGTGAAGTCCGCCCTCCGGAGTCGTCGGAGACCGAGGTGAGGGGTAACGGAGGTCGGGAGTGAGGATCGCACTCCGGAGTCGCCGGAACCTGTGAGAATCGTGCCGGAGGTCGGGAGTGGAGGTCGCACTCCGGAGTCGCCGGAAACCTAAGGAGAGGAGCACCGGAGGTCGGGAGTGAGGATCGCACTCCGGAGCCGCCGGAAGTCGACATCGAGGCAAGGCCGGCCGACGTCATCGAATCCGAGGTCGCCATCGGACCGGAGCCGCCCGAAGTCGACATCGAGTAAGACTGCCCGACGCCATCGAATCGGAGGTCGAGATCGAGCCGAGGCCGCCGACACCGAACCGGAGCCGCCTGCCGGCGTCGTCAAAGAACTGACATTGTGCCGAGGCCGCCGACATCGAGCTGGAACCGCCTCACGGCATCGACCCGACTCCAGCGGCGTCGGAGCATCAGAAAAAGGGCAGTAAGTGGAGTAGAGGGCGCCTAAGGCCCTGTGGAGACCTGAGAGACTGCTCTAAGGGGCTAGGGAGGTGCTGGAACCAACCTGACTGTGCCAGGGGTGAACTGGGACTAAGCTAGAGAAGTTGTGTGGAGAGAGAGAGCCAGGTCTCTGGTATTTCCCCCCTTTATCTACCTCAGTTTAGGCCTCAGCCTTGACCAAGCCAGGGAGTAGACACCCTCAAGCCTTCCACATCCCCACAAGCTGTGCCTGGGCCAAATCAGCCCTTAGGAATTCAAAAGTGATCTGAATCCATGAGTGTCACTGTCAGCTTTTAAGTATTTATTAGGGGCACTGTATTTATTGTATTTAACCTATTTATTGTTCCACTGTATTTATTGGTCCACAGTATTTATTGATGCACAATATTTATTGGTTACAGTATTTATTGCCTCAGAATATTTAATAGCCTGTCTGTATTGCACTTTTATTTATGCCTTCAGTATTTATGATCACCCCTATTTATTGAATCATTAAGCCAGTATTTATTTGTCCTGCACTTTCTAAAAAGTTTGTATATTGTGATTGTTATTTATTTTATCCAATCAGCAACTAAGAGAAAAAGCAGATAAAGAGAGTTATTTTCATAATTTTTACGGTGTAGAGTCGTTTTTGGAACGGATGCACGCATGGTTATTGTTTGGGTATGTTGTATGCTTAGCACGGAGCCTGATTCTTGACCACTCGAGCCAAGCTACCACAGTGTGTCCGGAAGACCACCACCACCCTTTCTAGTGTGGGAGTGGTTTTCCAACAACCAATAAATATTGTGCATCAATAAATACTGTGGACCAATAAATACAGTGAAGCAATAAATAGGTTAAATACAATAAATACAGTGCCCCTAATAAATAATTAAAAGCTGACAGTGACACTCATAGAATCAGATCACATTTGAATTCCTAAGGGCTGATTTGGCCCAGGCACAGCTTGTGGGGATGTGGAAGGCTTGAGGGTGTCTACTCCCTGGCTTGGACAAGGCTGAGGCCTAAACTGAGGTAGATCAAGGGGGGAATACCAGAGACCTGGCTCTCTCACTCTACACAACCCCTCTGAATTAGTCTCAGCTCACCCCTGGCACAGTCCAGCTGGTTCCAGCACCTCTCTAACCCCTAGAGTAGTCTCTTAGGATTCCACAGGGCCTTTGGCGCCCTCTATTCCACTTACTGCCCTTTTTCTGAAGCTCCGACGCCGCTGGAGTCGTGTCGACGCCGTGAGGCGGTTCCGGTTCGATATCGGCGGCCTCGGCACAATGTCAGTTCTTGACGACGCCGGTAGGCGGTTCCGGTTCGATGTTGGCGGCCTCGGCTCGATCTCGACCTCCGATTCGATGGCGTCGGGCAGTCTTGGCTCGATGTCGACTTCGGGCGGCTCCGGTCCGATGGCGACCTCTGTTTCGATGACGTCGGCCGGCCTTGACTCGATGTCGACTTCCGGCGGCTCCGGAGTGCGATCACCACTCCCGACCTCCGGTGCTCCTCTCCTCAGGTTTCCGGTGACTCCGGAGTGCGACCTCCACTCCCGACCTCCGGCACGATTCTCTCAGGTTCCGGCGACTCCGGAGTGCGATCTCCACTCCCGACCTCCGGCACACTTCACCTCGGTCTCCGGCGACTCCGGAGGGCGGACTTCACCCCCCCCCGTCGACGCCGCTCACTCGACCTCGGGTGACTTCCTCCTCGACCTCTGGTACTCCTCACGACCTCCGTCGGCACCCTCTCTCGACCTCTGGCGGCTCCGGGTACGACGTCTGCTTTTCCAGTCAGCGCCGCTTCTCCACCTCGGGCTCCAGGTCTCCAGGCTACTCGACGTCGGACTCCAGGGAAACCAGTTTCCAGGTCAGGATCTTGCTGTTCTTGGATTCTAAGGCCTGTTCCTGCTGTCCAGGTCCTTAAGATGGTTTTTCTTGCTTCTTCCCACACAGGGCTCCAGGCTGGGCTCAGTCAGTAGGGACTAGCATCAAGGGTGGGTTTATGGACCCCACTCCAGGCACAAGTTTCCACCCCTGCTGCCTCACTCCTTCCTCCTTCAGGTTTCTGCTGCTCACTCTTCACCAGTCAGGTGCCAACTGCCAGCTCCAACTGCCAACACTCTGTCTTAGCTTCCCAACATTCTAAACCGCCTCCAACTGTCACAGGGCTCTGAAATGTTCTGGAAGGTGCTAGTAGGTTCCAGTGGATGCTGGTGATGTCACAGGTGGCCACCATTTTGTGCTCCAGGCCCTCAGACAGAAGTTTCAGGGGTAGCTAAAATGGCTCCCTGAATCTGCAGCAACACGAAAAAGTCTGGTGGTTCCCAAAAAGGAAAAATTCAAATAGGGTTTGAGGCAAAAGTGGGACAAAATAAATAATGATGAGGAGGGACCACCCAAAGGGCTGACAGGTCTAACACAAGTGCATAGCTTGCCTTATTGAAGAGGACTATCCATCACGGGATAGTCCATTTCCTTGCTCATCTTCGTCCCGGAGAACTTCACTAACAGATGATCATCCACCTGAGGTTCTCTGGTACGATCACTATAAAAAACTGAGTGCCCTCTTGGGGTCCAGACCATGGAGTTTCTCTTCCTCTTTTGAGAGATGAGGTAGAGCAAATTAGGTCAGGAACGCGATGGCTTATCCAACATGAAACTGAGTCACTACCTTTGGTAGGAACGCAGCTTGAGTCCTTAACAACTGTATGTCTGGAAAAAGGTGGTGTAGGTAGGCTGGACCAAAAGGGTCCTGCAGTTCACTAACACATTTTGCATATGCTATCACAACAAGGAAAGCAATTTTACAGGTGAGTAGCAATGGACAACTAAGCATCAGTTAGGATTACATTTAAGTCCCACTGTGACATTACGAAGGCCGTAGTTGGAAAGGTGTCGTAGACCTTTTAGAAAATGCATTCCAACTGGACAGTGTGTCTGACAAATGTAGAAAGGCTGAAAGAGCCAACAGGTAATTTTAAGTGTGCTCTGAGGAAGGGCTTGCTGGGCCAAAAACAAAGCAAAAAACACCACAGTTTGGCCTACAACAGGTCAAACTGCCAGGAACCACACTACACTACAAAATTGTCCAAGCGCCTCATGTGCACAGATTTCGTGGGTGCCTAGCCAAAAGGATGACATGGACCACTTTGAGAGGGAGCTCATAAAAACTCAACTGCTGCTGCTCAATCTCCTTACATTGAGGTGCACATTGTGCAGGCTCATGTTCAAGCCTGATGTGCTGCTGCAACAGGAAATCCCGCAGCTGGAGCCTGGTCAGAGGGCAGATGCTCAGGCCCAGGAGTCCTGGATACCACACTCTGCTGGCCCAATCTGGAGCCCTCAGAATGACTTGGGCCTAGTCATTCCTGATCTTATTCAGAACTAGGGGCGGCAGAGGTAATGGCTGGAAAGAATATAGAAGTCCTGTGCTCTACTAAAGGCAGAATGCGTCTCAGAGAGAAAGCCTTCTTGGGAACTCCAGTGCACAAAAATGGCGACATTTATTCTTCTCTGCGGTGGTGAACAGATCTAGCCAGGATTCTTCCCATTGTTGGAAAATTACCCGTGTCACCTCTTGATGCAACTGCCATTCATGATCCACTAAGCGTTGCCAACTGAGTTAGTCTGCAATGGCTTTTAAAGATCCTGCAAGGTGGAGTGCCACCAGGGAAATACCCTGATTATCCAGTCAGCTCCAGAGGCGTATGACCTCCTGGCGCATGACCCTGGACCCCACCACACACTGCTTGCTGCAGTACCACAAGGTGGTGGTGTTGTCTTGAGAACCTTCACCATCCTCCCTTTGATGGTTGTCAGGAAGGAATTCAACGCCAAGCGAATCACCCACAACTCTAGCAAGTTAAAGTGGAGGCAGGTCTACGCGGAAGCCCAGAGTTCTCCAAACTCCACCTCTCCCAGATGACCTTCCCAACCCAGTAGTGACGCATCCATTACAACTGTCAACTCTGGGTGTGGCAGGCAGAGGGGCCTGCCACTGGTCAAGCAGCCATTGGTGCAGGTCTTTTACAGTCTCCTCCTCCAACAACAAGGTGGAATCTCACAAGTTCCCCTGGTTCTGGGCCCACTGAGACGTGAGGTCTAACTGCAAAACCTGCAGGCACCATTTGGCAAGACCGGCAAGCAGGACGCAAGATGATAGTAAGCCAGGAAGCCTGAGAGACATCCTCACTGAGAATCAGGACAGACATCGGCATCATAGCCCGAATGTACCATATTTCTTGGTTCGGGGGGAAAGGCTTGAAAAACGCATTATATCCAGGATGACTCTGATGAAAGTGAGCCTCTGCGAAGGAGTCGGGTGTGACAGTGTAGGATGATAGAGAATCCCAATGATTTCAACTGGTTTGCCATCGTCTGGAAGGTAGTCCGCGACTGATTGTGGCCAGTTCACCTTCAACAGCAAATAACTTTGTTAGTGGAAGACTAGTACCAGCAAATGCGGCAGACAGCAACGACCCTGTCACCTCAGTGAACACTCGAGGGGCACTGGTGAAGCCAATATGGAGCACGCCAAACTTAAAATTCTTGTGGACCACTTTGAACAGCAGGTAGCGTCCCTGGGCCTCCAGGATGGAAATATGAAAATATGCATCCTGCAGGTCCAATGCCACTATCTGTGATCCATACTCATTCACTGTTACTAGTCCAAATGTAGGGTTCATATCGTAATAATGCATTGTTCCCCTTAAGTTTCAGACTGCTCACTCTATGTCCTGAAGATGATCTTAAATCTTTAAGATCGAAACGCCGTCGACCTCTGCAACAGGAATTCTTTCCATTGTTTATATTCACGTAGAGTTCCATTGTTTGTTGCCAATGCGATGTTATGTTTTTTAACCCACCATCACCTTGTCACATCACGCCCACTTTCACTTTGTGTGAACACCTGAATATTACTTAGAGTATTAAGTCTAATCTGTGTAAAATAAACTGTCTATTTTACATTACATATGATCCCCTACTTTTGTGCTCCCAGTATGACTGATCCTCTAGTTTAACTTGGATCTCAGTGCCCCCTTTGGGGACCACACTTGTTTGTTCTGGACCCTTGAGGCCAACATTGAACCACTGTTCTCCCTAAACACTATCTGTGATCCAGCATAGAGACAGCCTATGCAAGGGTTACTATCTTGAATTGTTCTTTATACAGGAAGATGTTGAGAGGGTGAAGAACCAGAATAGGGAAAGGCCTCCTTCCTTCTTTGCATTTGTCACCCCGAGTGGGACGGATATGTCCGGATGTGATTCCTGTGCTCTCCATGCCACTGGAGTCAAACTAGTCTGGGTGATGAGGGGTGAAACCCCGAAACCGGCCCTAGTATGCTTGTTTTCCAGGACAGGGAGAACCTGGCCTGGCAGTCCGGGCTGGACTGTTCCCCTGGGAAACAGGGTCAAGACTGATTTGGATATGACTGGGTTTAAACTGGAATGGCATGGGGAGCAAAAAAACGGTGGATTTTGGGCCAGATATCTGTATTGGGGTGAATGTTTGACATTGTTCAACATTCTGTCCATCAATTGTTCTTTTTGCATCCTTTGTTCTTTGGCATAAGAACGTAGTAGGAATAACACCCAGTCCCTACTTTTGAGCCGGTACTCTCACTATGGCTCCTTATGGCTAAAAAAGCCTACACTTTGTGGAATAAGACAGGCAGGTGGTCCTCTGACGGGTGTTCTGCTGTAGGTGGCAGGTTTAGTGGGTCGAAAAGAAAAAGGCATTGCATAGCCCAACTTGACAATCTGCATGACCTATCTTTTGGTTTGAACTTTTGCCACCCCTGTAGCAATTGGCTGAAAGGATGGGTGTGTGCTGCTAGGGGTGCAGTAAAGAGGTTGTCTGGTTGCCGGGCCAAAAATATTTTGGGAGGAATGCTGTCCCTGATGGCTGGGCCGTTAACTGCAGGAACCACAGACCCACCCTCAAAAGGGTGAAAAACCTGCTCTCTGGGCAAGTAAGGGCTGTGGCTGTCGTTATGCCAGTTCCCTCACATATCCCCTAAAAGGACAAAATTGCTGTTGGGATTTTTGGACTGGAGCTGGGAGGTCTAAAGAATGTGCTGTGGCTCAGCTTTCTTAAAAGTTTTCCAGGGCCTAGTCCTCCTTTTCGCCATGTAGACAGGAGCGGTCTACGGGCATGTCGATTAAGGACACATTGACGTCCCCTGAGTAGCTGGTAGACTTCATCCATGCACAACGCCAGAGGAATAGGTACCATAGCCTGCTTAGAAA
Source organism: Triturus cristatus (assembly GCF_964204655.1). Lineage (NCBI taxonomy): Eukaryota > Metazoa > Chordata > Amphibia > Caudata > Salamandridae > Triturus > Triturus cristatus. Next base: position 115,145,060 of record NC_140595.1, read on the forward strand.
ATCTGTGGTGTGCAGGCCAGAGCAGATAACGAATTTGGCCACATCCCGACCACACCGAATGGTTTGGGCTATTGAAGATCATAGGTCTTCTGGGTCCGATGGTGAAATCTCACCCACCATGTCCCAAAGTGTGTGGGTATAAGGCCCTAGCAAGAAGCTCACATGAACTGGCTGACTGCAAGTTGAACTATTTAGCGGCTCCTTTCATCAGAGTATAAAAGCAGGCCATGCCATCTGGGGGAGTGTCTGGCTGATAGGGTGGGGTAGCACCCTCCTTGGGTATGATGAAGTCCTCCCAGTCATTATTACCTCTGTCATCCACCGGTGGAAGTTCACCTTCCTCCTCATCCCTATCTAAAAACAGAGCATATGATGAGTCTTCCTCTCCCATGTCCTTAGGAGTTAGTGGAATATGTGGTTTTGTGATTATTCTTTGAGACAGCACCTTTGGAGATGGAAGAGGTGGTGGAGGAAGCCGAGGACATGTCGATGGTAGAAGAGGAAGCAGTAGAGTAGGTAAAGCAAGCACCATCAGTGGAATAGGCGTAGGTTGTCTCTTAGGGTGCCGAGGCAGTAATCTTTGTAAGGTTTCCATTATTAGTTTGCTGTAGTTTTGATAAGTAGACTACAGGCACCTGTAAGTCTTGCGGCTCTTTAATGTAATGAGGTGGTATAAAGGAGCACAGGTTGTATTGTGTATAATCCTGTTGATATTGATTGTCTTGGTAAGGTTACTTCAAATCCATGATGTCCTCAAAATCAGGGATGCAGCGTACATTCAAAAGGGTAAGGCTGAAAGCAGTCTCTGAGGTGGGGTCGCTGACATTTTGCTCAAATTTAATGTCTGATATTTGGGAAGGTAAACTTTTTGTCATTGGTATTGGTGAATAGTTGCTGGAAAAATGCAAGTTGAAGGTGTCATTGTTGATGGTGTCCAAAGCATTGTAGTTGACATCAATGGAACTAGGGACATATTTGGAGTACTCATGGACAGTGCAGTAGTCATCAACGGCGTTGATGTCAAAGGCAGTGATGTCGCCAACAGGATAGTGGTCGACGAAATTGTCTTCATGGTCATCGTCGACGAGGGGATTTCCATGGACACTGAAGGTCTCTTCTTCTTAAACAATGGGTTTTCTTCATAGGAATGATATTTTTGCACAGATTTTTAAACAGGAAGGGTTCTTCTGGAATGTTTTTTATGGATTTCCAGGTTTGTTCAGTCAGAAGGTGGTTGCAGGCACTTTATTAAATACATCCAACTCGGGAAACTCTACATGTGGTGCCTTTGTGGAAGTCCTTGGAGGGGCACTTTTCACGGAATCATCCCCTGACGAGGGTGCATACCCCTTCAAAAGATGGTATTTCTTGTTAGTTGCCAAATGCATTGATCATGCGTATCATCAATATAAATCTTTTTATTTCCACAGGTAGAGCAGGATTGTTACAAGGATTTCTTGTTTCCTACAGTTACAGTGAGAGCTGGTGGCAAAGAAAGAAAAGGCCTCCTAGGTTCCCCAAAAAAGGAATTTACTCTAAAAACAACTCTCAGCACTCTAGAAGGTAAATGTAGGCCTGGTTCAGTCCCAGGGTAAACAAGAAATAGTAACAGGATAAGGTCATTGAGAGTTTAGAGCTAAGCTTTGCTTGGGGACTACCTCAAACATGACATGATGTAGAAATATATATGTAACCACATAAACAGAAAACCTACTGGGTACCATGAGTACCTGTAAACATCTCTCAACCAAGCTGTTACAATTTGTAATCTTGCACTGTGCATTGTTGCTCATCCCCAAGTGAATGTCATCTAAGAAATTATTTCCAAGCCTGGGGTACCTTTGAGATCAGGAAACTGCACGTGTGGTACAAATGAGCACCACAAACTACAGCTGGGGTACCTGCAACCACTGCTCAATGTATCTGACTGCGAGTGAGCACCAGCCTATAAGCAACACCAATTATGCTTGTCAATCCTGTATCTACACCAACTGCTCCTATGATACGTGTGGTATTCTTAGGCTCCCTCAGCAGTGTCAGCGAAACTAGCGCGCTCTTCCCACTATGAGTCTAGCACATCTTGTTTATACACAAATTCTCTCTATGGCCTGGAACGGCTTTGCCATGTATGAACTTTGATCATAGAACAACTGCTGCTAATGCTGCTTTTACTCCTGGAACTGCCTTTTTCAAAAAGAGGTATGTGAGTGTTGTTTACACACTGAAAAATCTTTACATTGGACTGTAAATAACGAAGTAATTTTATTGTTTCAATTAATAAAAATTGTTACAAAGGGCCATACATGGTGTGTCCTTCCAAAGACCTTCTTTGATCGTTAATAAAAACAGTGACATATCATTTCATTTAGTACGTTTCAAATTATTTTAAAAAACATACATTGGACTGTGGGAAATCTGTCCTTTTTAAAGGACTGCAAGGTTTCTGGGTCTGTTTTCTGGATTCCTCATTAGCATGAGACCTGAAAAAAGACAAACCATTAAAAGACAGCTCAAGCATCTTCTGTGGAGCGTATGGTAATAAAGACGTAAGTCTGAGCCTAGACAACTGTCTAACAAAGGAGCCATGGCAGATTTCTGAAGGGCCTATGTCAGCAGTGTCCCGGGCCACACCAATCAGTCCGCGGTAACCTTACCTTCCTTTACAATTTTCTGAAAATTCTCTCTCTCTTTTTAAGGAGAAATTCCAGAAAAGCGATCAATCATTGCGGTGCAAAAGAACAGAAGAACTGGCAGCTGTGGCAAAGCCAGCTGAAGCTTGCAATCATTCCTGTCCAGTGAGTCCCATCTTCTGCTCCCTTTTTCTTCGAGGGATTTGAAAAAGTCAACCCTCAGCATATATTTCTTCTTCACTGCTGCTTCATTGATGCTGCCACCACGGAACAGCTAAGAACTTTGCATCAGAATCTGCAGACCTGAATTTCTTTTCCACTCTATAGAAACAGAATTAGCAAAAGTGTCCATCATAGATTTGGGGTACCAAAGCAACTGCAGAGTACACCTAAGGCTTCACCTGAATAATGTCAAACAGAAATGATGAGGTAACTTCTGGAGTCGCTGTTTGTAGGCTGAACTTCCTCAGACTGCTTTTTGATAGCTCCGGCAAGAGTTGAAATTACAGTTGGAGACACTCTTGATGGAATTCACTTTGGTGAAACAGATGATAATGCGCATCAAACAGCAGAAGAGTCAAACTAAGAGTCTGAATGTGATCGGGTTAACCTGCGCCTCCTTGAGCTGGGCCATCTACCACTGTTACCTCTAAGATCGGACTCTGTCCAGCACAGCTACTCTAATTGTGTTATGAGATAGCGAGCAGAGGGTTCATCATCAGTGGCTACAATGCATTTCTGTTAAAGTGGGATAGAGAGCTGAATAAACCGTGGGGAGAGGAGTTGGCCTAACGGCTAGGGTGGTCAACCTCGAATCTGGGGAACCAGGTTCAAGTCTCTATAAGGACGCGTAACATCCTGTGATTCTGGGAAAATCACTTAATCTCCCCGTGCCCAACAAAAATGAATGTGTCCTCATGTAATGCAACTGATGCTATGTAAAGCGCTCCGATACCCGATACCTTCAGGGCAAGTTTGCGCTATATAAAACTCCGTATAAGAAAGAAACTTGAGACAACCATGTTTTGATGGGGTCCATCCTCCTGCAGAGTACTGTAAACCACAACAGGGAGAGGTTGTACATTATCCTCTGTTGATGGAAGAGCATCCACTAGAGCTGGAGGCACAGAAAAAAGCAATATGATCTTGAGGGCAAAAGATGACACCGCTCCAGTCAAAGGAGGATATACTCAGAGACTAACACCAAATGTCTCTTGACATCGAATGGTGCCTCGACATCAACCAAAAGTGATCCAAACCTCTTGATGGTGAAATACAGGAACGCCGCGCAGTCAAATATTTTGAAATCAAAAGATGTTTGGATAGCCTCTCAAAGTCAGCCTGCAGCGAAGTGTTGGTGACTTTGTAGTCCTTCCCACTACATCCTGCAGGGGCAAAAGCTGTGTCACATAAGTGAGAGGGGGTGGAACCTGGACCCCTACCCTCAGAGACAGATGCAGGTGCACCAGGAGGTCGCATTCTAATCTCATTACTCTTAGCTGAAGCCAGGCCCCTTTCTTGCCCCCAGCCTTCGGTATGACACCTTTTTACAGAGGACCCATTAATTGATGGACTGAGACTCAGGAAGACAGACCACACGTACACTATGGTCATCGTTCCATGACATCTTTCCCACACAGGCCGGACTTTTGTCAAAAAGAGCTGGCAAAATGGCTTCAGAAAGCAAGGAGAGGAAACACCTTAAAGAAATAAAAGGTGAAAAACCTCTTTTTTCCTCAGAAAAGAAGAAAACGAACAGCAACGTCAAAAGACATTGAATGAATATCAAAAGCCCCCAAAGAACTGGTGTTTATAATCAAAACTAGATTTAAATAAAGCAAAGCTGTCTTCAGGCTCTCCCTCACACAGATGAAAAAAAATTAAGCATCTACATTAGATTATGCTTGGCATGATGGAAAAGTGCAGCCTTTCCTGGTTCTTAAAAGAGCAGAGCCCGTTTTAACTGTGGTAAAGTGCTTTTAAATTAGGGCACTATTCCAGCATTCGTTTTTAGTTAGTTCACTGCACTGTTCTTTAAGTAATGTTTCAGCAAAATATTCTATGTACTTAGTAAATTGGCTAAATTAAAGAAAAACCAGTGAATATTGACTATTTAGGCATGCTTTCTTTTTATTTGTTTGACTGGATTTTTATTAATTAAATAGTTGTGTTATGTATTCTTACAAACGTTAAAAGATTTCTAACTTGTTGACTATCAGAAAGAATCCTGCAGTGAAAAAGTGGAGCATGTCCCATCCAACTTCTGCAACTTTATAGGTGTTTAGAGAGAGTCCGATGATCACAAAAAGATTAACACAAGTTCCAGGGATTCACATTTGTGAAACATAACAGAGAGTGAATAAAGGAGAAGACATTTAAAAAGAACTAGAGACCTGGCGGTAGCGAAAAGCCCCAAGTACAGCAAAGACATTACCATGCATGCCTTTATGACTCCTTCTTATTACTTAATAGTCTGACAAATACAGTGGTAGAATATGTATCTGCTCCAGCAGTGACTGGAGGTGGTAGAGCTACTTTCAGGAATCAACTGAAAAAATGAGTTGGAGAAAATGGGAACATAATGGAAAGGATGGTAAGCAGAAAACTGAGGAGAGAAGATGGGGCGATGATAAGAAGGCCATGAAGCCATGAAATAAGTGTGAAAGAAAAAGGAAAAAATTGTGACAAGTTGTATTAGGCAGAAATTGAGGTGAAGGAAACTGGAAGAGAGTGAATGGAGCATGAAATTGAGGGACAATAGGAACATTGGAGTCAGATGAAAGAGGTAAACAGTCAGCATCACCTGGCCCTTTCACTGGCGTCTGTCCGATGCACATTGGAAAGCTGCCCCAGACAGAAACGATCACCACCGGAGGGATCCACGTACCCGTCCACCGTCACCACGGGACAATTGGCCAGCACTTTAAACATCTCCCCGACCTGAACGTCCATCTCGAAATATGCGATAGAGCACCAGAATTCAGGACCTTCGGAAGGAAGACGTTATGCCTCAGATAAACATCTCTTGAAAAGATAAACAGAAGGATCATACACTATAATGGAACAATACTCTTACCAAGCCCCGGGGAAAATAGCATCACAGACACAACCCATCATCAGGGAGGCAATAGTGGGAGAATCAACAGGGAGAGTTCATTAAGTGGCACAATGCGGGATTATGTTAGAGTTAGAGAGACAATTAGGATTGTCCACTTGAAGGACAATGGACAGAAAATCTTATAGGGGCAATGGGAGGAGTTCATAAAACAGATGAGGGAGAGAGCATCAAAGACACATGCCATCGTTTGGGATACAATAAGTAAAATATGTTAAGAGCAGCAATGACAAAGTAGTAGATGGAAAAATAGGGAAAGTTCAGTGTAGGAACAAAGGCAAAAATCATCAAAAACACAATCATAAGGGAGAAAATGTGGAGCATTGGGGAGAGCTCAACAAAAGAACAACGACGAGCATGTGTTGGCATGACAAAGGGGGTAAGGCACTAGATGGACAATGTGGAAACCATGTGGAGACTGTGTTATGGGAACAAGGTGGAAAATGTGGTACAGTAACAAGTGGAAGAGATCTGCAAAGGCACAGCCTATCATTAGGTTGACCCACAGGAGAATGTAGGAGGGGACAACAGAGATAGTGTACTACATGGACAATGAGGATAACATGTTATAGTAAATATGCGAAGCAAGTGTTACAGTATCAATGGGAAGATAGCAGGAGAGGCGTAATCCATGACTCAGAGGGAAAATGTATGAAAAGGACAACAGGGAGAATAAAGTAGATGAAAAAAGGAGAAAATGTTTTATAAGAACAATTGGGAGACTTTATCAATGTCACAACAAGAAGAGAGCAGCAGAGAAGCAATCTGTCATTATTTATTTATTTATTATAGTTGTAGAGCATGAGATTAGCCACGGGCAACCTGGCATTGAGAGTGAAGTCAAATTATCCTGTTCGTTATGGTAACAAATTATCCTGAAAATTGAGTGAACTACCATGATTTCCTAAATCTCACTAGATCAGTTTGATTCCTCTGATCAGAATTAGAGGCTCCCACTTGATTGCTACTTGGTAGTCAAAGGATCTGCCCATTGATGAACTTTCTTGGTTTAATGAATCTGAAAAAGGCAGCCCGATGAGGAATGTAAAGTTCTTTAAGGGAATACCAAAATAATAAGATGCTTGATAAGTTCAGGGGCATTACCATGAAGTACTTTACATCCGGGGCAGTGGCTCTGGAAGATTATACATTTTCCCACTGGGAGCCAATGTAGGGTACGTAGGTGCTCAGAGATGTGGGCTTGGCCCAGAAATTCGATGAGCAGTCGGGCTGCACAAATCTGCACCAATTGAGGGCATTGCAGTGCACAGGATGGAAGACCAAGGAAGAGACCCTTAGCATAATTAAGGTGGGGCCCAACCAGGGCTTGAATTGTAGGGCAATGTGTTATTTAATTTAGGTCGAAAATCAGTCACTGTGTTTAAACCACGTAGAAACTTGATTTGAGAGTATTATGTCTGTCCTTTCTAATGATCAGTTGTGAGTCATCCACAAAGCGCGTATAGGACAGCAGAAACCCTGGATCAACTCACCTACTGGAGCCACACAGAGACTAAAAATCGTGTGATTAAGCAATGACCCTTGTAACACTCTGTAAGCATTTAGTAGAACATCTCAATGAAGCCATGATGATTGATTGACTCACCCTGTTGAGAAGCAGTGTAGCCAATCGAAGGCCATCTCTTTTACTCCAGCTGAAGCTAGCCTGTCTATCAGAATAGAATAACAAACAAGTAAAAGGTGGAAGACTAGTTGAGGAGGAGGATGAGGGCTGCCACTACACCAAATCATATGCAACTCATTTTGAACTGCAATAAGAGCAGCCTCTATGCCATGAAATGGTCAAAGCAAGACTAACAATGATTTTAACAGGGAGTTGTTGGTGATGCACTCCAAGAGCTGCTTGTTCACTATTCTTTAGGAGACCTTTGCGCAGTATAGCAGCACCAGCGAAATAGGACAAAAATTGCCATAATAAATGGGTCAAGAGAGGGTTTTGTAATAGCTGCACCAGACAAGCCTCTTCTCACTCTTCTAAGAGTGTGCAATATTTAAAGGTAGAATTGATTAACTTACCAAAGGGGTGTAAAATAGCTGAATAGATCTTATGAAACATGCAAGCCAATCACAGGTTATGTTATGACCCAGATTTAATCAAATAGGAGTTGTGTCACCCTCTCAGGCGAGGCAGGTTTAAATTAATCAGAGGCTGTGCAGAGGCACGTACCCTTAAAACAGTAACTAAAGTATTCTTAAAAGAATGATAGTCTGAATTTTGTCAACAGAAAAATCTGGGCAAAGAATCACAAAGTTCCAGTGAAGCAGGTATACCACTGGGAACCGTCATTAGGGTGCCAAATAGAAGAACGCATTTGAGAACAGTGAAGAAAATCCACTAAAGGGACACTGGGGGAGAGTACGTTAGAGAGACAACGGGAAAGGTACACTGCAGGGATGCTGCGGAGAGCCCACTCAAGCAACAACAAGCAGAGTCCACAAAAGCGACAGCAGGCAGAGTCCACTAGAGCGACAACGGGATGAGTCCACTAGAGGCACAATGGACAAATGCACTAGAGATAGAATGTGGAGATTCCACTAAAGAAAGAACAAGGAAGACTCAACTACAGAGACAATGTGGAGAATGCTTGGCGGGCAATATAGATAATGTGTAGACAGCTATTGGGGAGAATCATTTCGAGAGATAGTGGGCAAATCTGGTGAGTACGGAGAATGTGTTAAAAGGACAAGTGGAAGAACGTGTTTAAGGGGAAAATGGGACAAGTCCCATAGAAGGCACAATGGAAATCATGTGTTAGAGTGGCAATAAGGAGTGTCTGGTAGCTGTAAAATGGGCAACATATACTTTATGGACCATGGGTAGAATGTGTTAATGGGACAACGAGAGAATGTATGAGAATGACAATGGGGTGAATCAACTGTAAGAACAATAGGAAAAACCATTGAAAGGTTAGTGCGAAGAATGTAAGGGAAGTAAATTTGGAGAATATAGGTAGAAAAAGTTTAGAGAAATTGTTTGAACAGAAATGAAGAAAAGGCTTGATACAGAACTTGTATTGACTCAGCCCCACTTGCCTCTCAGGAGCCGGTTTGTCGGGATGTCTTACAATTTTGTGTCTCATATAGACACCTTGCGACTCCCGGCGAGTGCGGGGCTGAATGCCCCTAGTCACCTTTCCTTCTACAACTGTCTTGCCTTCATTTTCACTGCCTGCCCCTTCTTGCTCATTTATGAAACCTCAGTGGTCTCTTTCTCAGGCTACAGGTGCCAGCTACAGAGAACCTAGTGTCTGAGAGTAAGCAATTAAACCAATTTAATTCATTTGATAGACCTGGCAAGTTACAAGACATGAGTGACCAACAAAGCTTAACATTAGAGTGCATTTTATGGTTTAGTGTGAATACATTACCTACCAGGGTGACTGGAGACAGGCTGCTGTTGGAACTGGGAAGAGTTATGGTGTGAAGGCCCTTAAATAGGAAACACAAGTAAAAAACATCAATGCTGAATGCACTTATATACCATAAAATACGAAGATGGACAAAAAGAGAAAGCAGGAAAAGTACATAGAAAGGGTGCAGTACAGGCAGAGGGAAAGCAATGAGGTAGAACTGTAGAAAGGCTGAAGTACAGAGAGAAGGAAAACCTGAACCAAACGTTTGAGCTCCAGTCCAGTGTAAATGCAGGAGGATAACAAGGACTAATGAAAATAATTAATGGAGCAGGAAGAGGCACACGAATAAAGGAGGATAGGTTGGAGATGTATAAATAGGCTCGGAGGAACAGATAAGGGAAGCAGTATCTTAGCAAAGAAGGGCATGGTGAAGTGACACAGGTAGGAAGATAGAGCTGAAAGAGAAAAATATGTAGCTGAGGAGAAACTGTAGCATTGAGAGCTTGACTGGTGTATGAAAGAACAGAGAAGTTACAAAGGAAGGAAGCTGGTCGAAGGTGTAGTGTAAGGCACAGGTGAGTAAAAGACAAAGAAGGCAGATAGATGAAGGTACTGCAGTGAATACATGCAGGCTAGGGGAGGATGGTGGATGAGGGTATTTGAGCAGATAAAAGAGAAGCACAGAGATGAAGCTGGGTGGTGGTAGATAGTAGGGTAAGGGTAAAGATAGGAAACAGGATAATGTTTTAATTGAGTGACTGAGCAAGGAAAACAGATTGAATCGTGTGAGGAGAGTGAGAAGTAGCAGCGGCAGGAAGGTGGAGGTGCAACAAAAGGAAGTATCTATTGGCAAAAGGGGGATAAGAGAGCTACAGATGTTGGATTCAGGACAGTTATAGATATAATCAAAAGGAATGACCGAGAGACGAAGATGAATGAAGGAGATAGGAAGAGGCCAGGAGGGGCAGGATTGTAACATAGTAAGGAAACTGGATGAGGTGTGGAGGACGAGAAGCTGGATTGAGGTACAACATGATAAGGAATCAACGGCAGAAACTGAACAAAAATATGCCACGGGGAAGGAGAGAAAAGAAATTTGTACATGGTTAACAGAGTGAGGGATTAGGAAATGACAGAGGCACCTGAACAAAAACATATCAGTAGGCAGACGAAAAGCTGGCACCTGAGAAACAGTGAAAAAGATACAGGGGAGGGTGAAGGGATGGGAAAATTAGTAAGCTATAGCAATAGTTTAGCCCTTTAGAGATAATAGTAGATTCACACGCTGTGCATTACTTCACCATCTAATGATTGGGCAAGGAGAACCATCCTATGTTAGTAACAAAATGTTTTTAGCCATCAACCATAAGCAGAGGCGGTTGGATTAATGACGGTGTTGGAAGCTCACAATGCCCCACAACAAATCACCCATGTGACATTGTATTACATGTGAAGTCTAACATGAAGTGTGACATTAAAGAATATATGTTAACACTTCTCTTCATCGAGGAGGGGGTGGGTATCTAGTGAGTCTATAATAGTCTCAGGCTGCAAAAAGACTGTTACAGGTAAGTAACCATTTCATTTTGCAGTGTCAGTCTATTTTAGAATCACATGCTGTGCATCACAACCAAAGCACTATTCTCGTTTTACTGACCGGGTCTGAACAACAAGAGAAGGCAAATTAATTATTTGGTACTATATAGCCTCTTAGCATGTCCAAGTATCCAAACACAGATGTGCGAACGTCTGACCAACTTGACACTCTACATATGTAAGACAAAGAAATACTGCCAAGGAAAGCTAAGGGAGAGGTTTTGAACCTTGAGGAATGTCTTCTAGTCCTAATGTAGAGTTTTGTCAGCTAACTAGGAATATAACTGAATGCACTACAATATCAAATGTGAATTTTTTCTTTCATAGCCTCTTTCCCTCCCTCCAGTTTGTAGAGTGTGGGATATAAACTGATGTTACAACGTCCTTATGGATTTTGATTTGCCAAAATAATACAAAAGCTCTTACATAACCCCCCTCCCACCAACTCCGTTACTAAAGGAAGGACTATGATCTCCTCCATTCAACCTTCTGCATCTACTGTTCTTCATGTAGAAGAGCGCGCTCTTCACGTTGTGGGCTAGGACGCTACCAGGCTGCATCGGTACAGTGCTGCACCCAGGAGGAGGGCAGTGAGCTGGACTGGGGTTCACAAGCCAGTACAGAATAATTAAAAATTGCACAGCAAGTGCTCATGATCTCTGCACCCGAATGCTGCGCCTTTACCCTTGTTCAACTGCCAAAGCTGAAGAGCTGAATGATGGGTTACACAGCAGTGCGCTGCAACACCTTTGTTTATATTTTGCGGGACGTCCAATCACCCACCATAATGCACAAGAGAATGCTTAGGCAGACCTCCCTCGAGAGAAGGCATATAGCCTGGAACATTTCGATTTAGTCACACTGGAGTTTGCAACTGCCTCCTGCGAAACCCTTCCAAAAAATTCCTGGTCCACCCTAATAAATGCCAGTGGGGTACGGTAGCACTCATAACTTCAGGCACATACCAGCGCTGTGCACTCACACATGCGGACGCTATTCCCACATGTTCCCGGATGTAGGCCAAAGTTGAGTTGACCACACAGCAGTGGAATGTCTGTGAGTGGGCTTGTTGGCCCTACTCCCATAACACAGGTTGGAAGGCCTGACTATAATACTTGGGTGCCGATTACGATCCGGTAAAAAAATTCCCCGTACGACTCGTATCCGGTCTTTTTACCGTACGAATCGTACAAGTGCCGTACAAACTGCCAATTACGATTCGCATGGGAAAAAGTCCATACGAATCGCATTGGGAATTATTCCCCACACGTCCTCGGGTCGGAAAATGTGTCCGACACGTCCACGGACGATTTACCGTACAAATGTGAAAAGTGAAGTCCGACCGCGGAATTACGATCCATTCCTACGTCCGATGTTACAACCGTATGGAAAAAACACCGTCCGCACCGAACTCCCATAGCAACCATGGAGACATGTGCCCGCATACGCGCCCAACACTCCCCCCAGCCCTACTATGTACGCGCCGACCCCCCCCCCCCCAGCCCCCGGACGTACGCGCCGACCCCCCCCCAGCCCCCGTACGTTCGAGTCATACCCCCCGTGTATGTACACCCGTGTACGTTCGAGTCGTACCCCCCCGTGTATGTACACCCGTGTACGTGTCGTACCCCCCGTGTATGTACACCCGTGTACGTTCGAGTCGTACCCCCCGTGTATGTACACCCGTGTACGTTCGAGTCGTACCCCCCCGTGTATGTACACCCGTGTACGTGTCGTACCCCCCCGTGTATGTACACCCATGTACGTTCGAGTCGTACCCCCACCCGTGTATGTACGGGGGTACGCACCGTACATACACGGGTGGGGGTATGACTCGAACGTACACGGGTGTACATACACGGGGGTACGACACGAACGTACACGGGTGTACATACAGGGGGGGGTACGACACGTACACGGGTGTACATACACGGGGGTACGACTCCCCGAACGTACGCGGGTGTACATACACGGGGGGTACCACTTGAACGTATGGGGGCTGGGGGGGGGTCGGCGCGTACGTACGGGGGCTGGGGTCGGCGCGTACGTACAGGTACGGGGGCTGGGGGGGTCGGCAGGTACGTACGGGGGCTGGGGGGGGGCGGCGCGTACGTACGGGGGCTGGGGGGGGGTCGGCGCGTACGTGCGGGGGCTGGGGGTCGGCGCGTACGTACGGGGGCTGGGGGGGGGGGGGTCGGCGCGTACATACGGGGGCCTGGGGGGGGGGGGGGGGGGGGGGAGGGTCGGCGCGTACCGGGCCACCTACTCTGGTCGTTTCGCGCCGTACTTCGCTTTTCCGGCACTTTTTGGGTGCCGTGAAAATATTGCCGTCCGGACTGCTGTCGGTTCGAATCGTACTTCCTGGGTCGTGAAACGCTGCCTGAAAGCGTCCCGACGTCACGTCGCAGCATTCCCGGATCACATTCGTATGTATATTTTCGTCGGTCGGTGTTTTTTACGATTCGTACGGAAATGGTGTTTCCGTGCGAATCGTAATTCCATGTTTGTAAAGTTTTACGACCGGGTACGAGTCGGACGGAGAAAACGCTCTGACCGACGGTTCGTACCCGGTTTTTACCGGATCGTAATCTGCACTTTGGTCATTTTCTATACAAAACAGTATGCTGCCACCAAGGCACTCACGCTAGGCAGCTCCAAGTGAGGACAGCAGTCACCACCACTATGATGGTCACACGTGGTGTGACCCTCCTGGTCTAACCCGACTGCAGTCCGTGGGGTTGAGCCTAGATCATGGCGCACATGCATGATCAGTGTTCGCTCATGACCAGAAATCATTACCAAGGAGCCAGATATCACTGCAGTTGGGACATTCAGGGCAGGGGTTCAGGTCTGCTATCATGTGCAAGACTTTACCGTCCCAACAATATAACAATTATTAAAAATATAAATTAAATTACAAAGACAACATCAAAAATATTAATGACAATTACAAATGTAATACACTGTCATCCAAACGCCCTATGAAGCCCAGACCCCAAAGGAAAAATTACACAAATAAAATGCAAAAAATAAATAAAAACTAAAATGAAATTAAAATTACAAAACCAAAATATAATACATTTAATTGGAAATCTACCCACCCAAACTCCTACAGAATCCGAAAACCCAATGACAAAATAACATATAAAAATTAATACGATAAATTAATTTAAAATTACAAGAGATTTTAATTGCAATTACAAATGTAATACACCGCCCACCCAACCAATATAATCAAAAACTCAAACTATAAGCAGTATAATCACATTTTTAAGTTATAACACTCCAAGAAAATATGAGTCTGAAACTATAAATTAATAAATTACACACACAAACCCCCAATATAATCAACAATTCCACAAAAAATAAATAACAGTAACGTAAATAATGAATTAAACTAAAAAAAGTAGGAATTAAACAATCCAATCCAATTCAGTAACTTCTCAAAAAAGCAACCAATAACATAATTACATTTTTACATCTGAAATGTTTTTAAAAATAAATATACTAAATATAAATGTAACTAAATAAGCTACCCACCTAAAACCAATGAAATTCCCCCGTTATAGTTAGTGCAGGCAACTATAACTCACGCGACCGCAATCCTCTGCTGATGACGTCAGATATTACATCACTGTATTTAGACACTTATTTACCCATGTCTTCTTCCATTAATCTTTAGCTATACATATATTACAAATATTTATTTTTCATAAAGACACATATGTCATCAGTGATGTAATATCTGACGTCATCAGCAGAGGATTGCGGTCGCGTGAGTTATAGTTGCCTGCACTAACTATAACGGGGGAATTTCATTGTTTTTTTACGAGTGAAATGTCCAGTTAACTATAACGTGCGAAACCTATGGTTTTTTAAGTGAATTTGCAAGGTTTTTTAAATGCTAATTCGTAACTATAACGTGTGTGAAACCTATGGTTTTTTCAGTGAATTTGTACGGTTTTTTAAATGCTAAGTTATGTATTTATTAATTATTTTTTTTTCAGGCTTTTCACCGTGCGCGCGCAGTGTGCTGTGCGCACCGAGCACCCACGGTTCGCAGTGCATGCCGTGCGCGCGTGGTACGCGCACCTCGCGATTTAAAAAAAATAAAAAAAAAAATGTTTTTTTCTCCCTTGGGGGTCCTTCTGTGACCCCCTGACCAAGGCTCTGCCCCCTTTTCACGTTCCCCACCTTTTTTTTTCACCCCCTCAGACTGCGAGAGACAAAATGGCGGCCGACACTTCCTGGTTTCGACCGATTCGAATGTTTACCGACATCTAACAACCAATCAGAATTGCGCTCGCGCACGGCAGGGTGCGCGCACTGTGCGCGCACGGTGCGCGCGTATAGATATTGATATGCTTTTAAATGCTATTTTCTCAGGAAATACTTAACAGATTTACACCAGACCTGCAAAAGGCACTTCCTTGACCTTATGGCTACCTCTCTGCCAAATTACACGTAATTCTGTTCAGCCGTTCAGGCTGTAGCTGCGACTAAAGGTCCTATGGAAAAATGCATGGGGAAAACGCGTTTTGGGACCCCCCCTTTTTCTCGGCCCCCGCTTGACGAATCCCCCCGAGACTTTCAGGGTAGGAGCTGAACGGAGCGCCCCATTTGTTTTGAAAATTTCGCGAGGATTCGTCAACCGGCGCCAAAGTTAATCAAAATAGAATTTTGAGATTTCCTACGGAAACTAGGTTGTAACTATAACTATCTACTGGCGACCGCCAGTGTATTTATATATATATATATATATATATTACCTACTGGCGATAGCCAGTAGGTAGTTATAGTTAGGACCACGTTTCCATAGGAAAACCTCAACATTCTATTTTGAATAACTTTGGCGCCGGTCGACGAATCCTCGCGAATTTCTCAAAATAGGTGGGGCGCTACGCTCCGCTCCTACCCTGAAAGTCTCGGGGGGATTCGTCAAGTGGGGGCTGAGATAAAAGGGGGGTCCCAAAACGCGTTTTTCCCATGCATTTTTCCATAGGACCTTTAGAACGAGCTACAGCCCGAATGGCTGAACAGAATTACTCAAAATTTGGCAGAGAGGTAGTCCCTAGGTCAAGGAAGTGCCTTTTGTAGGTTTGGTGTAAATCTGTTCAGTAGATTCTGAGAAAATAGCCTTTAAATCAATATATATATCTGAGCCAGCTTACGGTACGCTTACCGTACGCTTACGGTAAGCGTACGGTGGCGTGCGCGAGCGCGATTCTGATTGGCTCTTAGATCTTAGTAAACATTCGAATCGGCCGAAACCAGGAAGCGGCGGCCGCCATTTTGTCTCTCGCACTGAGAGAGATTTTTAAAATCGGAAGCCCAAAAACATGTAAAGGGGCTGTTTTGACAACTCCCTCCCACATAGTCATGTTGAGGGAGTCCCCAAACATCCCCCAAGTGCAAAAACGGTTTTATTTTTTTTTCGGCAATTTCGCGGGGTACGCTTACCGTACGCTTACGGTAAGCGTACGGTAAAAAAATAAAAATAAAAAAAACACTATCCACACTTACCCCACCCCCTGTGCTTTTGGTGGCCGAAGGCCACCAAATGTGCTGGGCTTATTACAATGGAAAAAAACACTATCCACACTTACCCCACCCCCTGTGCTTTTGGTGGCCGTAGGCCACCAAATGTACAGGGCTTATTATAAGGGAAAAAAACTTAGCATTTAAAAAACCGTACTAATTCACTGAAAAAACCATAGGTTTCACACACGTTATAGTTAGGAATTAGCATTTAAAAAACCTTGCAAATTCACTGAAAAAACCATAGGTTTCACACATGTTATAGTTAGTGGAAATTTTACTGATAAAAAACCAATGAAATTGCCCCGTTATAGTTAGCGCAGGCAACTATAACTCACGCGACCGCAATCCTCTGCTGATGACATATGTGTCTTTATGAAAAAAAAATATTTGTAATATATGTATAGCTAAAAATGTATGGAAGAAGACATGGGCAAATAAGTGTCTAAATACAGTATTAGCATCAGCAGAGGATTGCGGTCGCGTGAGTTATAGTTGCCTGCGCTAACTATAACGGGGCAATTTCATTGGTTTTTTATCAGTAAAATTTCCACTAACTATAACATGTGTGAAACCTATGGTTTTTTCAGTGAATATATATATATATATATATATATATATATATATATATATATATATATATATATATATATAGAACAACAAGCATATTTAAGAATATATAAATATATTTCAATTTTAGACACACAAAATGTATATATAAATAATGCATTTGAAGACTTACAAATGGTATTGATTTACAACTATATTTAAGTTTCTCATATTTAAAACTCCGAAACTATCGTATACAATAGTCAAACAATATACTTACCAACGATAATACCTGCCTCAATATACTGAAGCACTTGCTATTCTGTCTTTGATATTTTGTACCATTAATATTCTGACTTCATTATTAAGGGTGGACACCTAAAAAGATTAGAATTTTTCTTGCTATATCCATTGTACATAACATTATTCACTGCATTACTTTTCACATTCTGTGCGGTTACCATTTATATTTTATGCAATAGATTAGGATTTTAAAATAAGCATTTTAAAGCACATGTCCTGTTTCTTAGTGGCATCCTTGTGCTTTCCATTAACTAAAGTGGTTTTGGAGTTCCACTGTGTCCCTGAACTCATTTTGTGAGACTGATTGAAGGAAAGTAGGATCTTTCAGACATGGTTGCCCCCACTTTTTGCCTGGTGTCAGTGTGTTGTGGCTGTAGTACACTGGGATCCTGCTAACCAGGACCCCAGTGTTGATGTCCTCTCCTTTAAATTGACTGGTAAGTACCTATACACCCCACAATTGGCATACTGGTGTACCCTTGTACGTCCCTAGTATATGGTACTAAGGTACCCAGGGCATTGGTACACCAGGGGTCTCCCACGGGCTGCAGCATGTATTATGCCACCCATGGGAGCCCATGCAAACTGTGACTTAAGGTCTGTCATTGCTGCCAGCGTGAAATGGTTCATGCACCTTTCACTTCGGATATAAGGTTTATCTTATATCCCAGTCACTACATTTAAAACCTATAAGTCACCCCTAAGGTAGGCCCTTCAGTCCACGGGCAGGGTGCATGATTCTAAAAGTGAGGGTGGCACTGCATGTGCAGAGACCCTCCTACAAACCCCGGAATCTATTTTCTGGGCTATGTAAGTGCGGGGGAAGCCATTTTAAGGTATGTAGCGGCAATGGCAAACTCAAGATATCAAACTACATAATGGCTTCACCGATCCCAGCCATGTTTGGTATCAAACATGTTGGAATCATGCAATTACACCGATTCCAGTGTTAGTTGCATGATACCATGTACTGAGGGGGGCTCTTTAGAGGACCCGCATGTCTACCTGTGTAGCCTTGCAGGGCCTGCGTGCAAGCCAGTGATGCCGCTGACCCCAGACACTGTTCTACCCTCCAGCTGGTAAGCCTAACTCGGGCAGGGGAAGACAGAACAAAGGATTTAATGTAGAAGAGAGGTGTAGCCACCTCTCCTTTAGAATTCGGTGTCTCTGGGCTAGAGTGGGGGGCTTCCGAGTGCCACCAGACTGCTTTGAAGGGCACATATGGTGCTGCCCGTGCATAAACCAGTTTCCCCAGTTTAGGAACCTTTAGCTGCCGCTCTGGGCCAAAACCACACAAAGGACAGGGGAGTGATCTCCCCCCTGTCCAGCACCTCCCCCAGGAAGGTACCCAGAGCTCTATCAGGTGGCCGCTTGATTCTGCCATTTTGAAAGCAAGATAAGCAGAGGCCCCTGGGAGCATCCGACTTGTCAGACTATCAGAGTAGCGTCTCTGACCCCCAAAACCTGTCCAATCCCCTTCCTGGGTTACTTAAGGGTTTCCCTGAGGGTGGAACCCAAGATTCACCTGAACAGGTATTCCGCTTAAAGACTCGTCTTCAGTATCCTCCAAAAGACTCTCCTGCTCCTGGACACTGGACCCTGCTGTTGGGCTGTGCCAGATCCAAAGACAAGACTGCTCCTGGTAGGAAGGCTCCTACTGCAACTTTGTCTCCGTGCTTTGCACCCATCCTGCAACATTCGTTACTGTAAATCCTCCAGAGTCACAAGGACTCTGTGTGCATCAACGGCAGCTGGAAGGAATCTCCCTTGGAGTGAAGGAGTCACTCCGCTGCAGCCACACACACCTCAATGTTGACGACAAGTCTACAGATCCAGTTGTCCCACTGACTCTTCAAGGCTCTACAACACAGGTGGTGGTTTGTTGGTTCTCCTGAGGCCTGACCAGTCTTCTATGCAACTTGGATGACTACAATCCCTCGTGGAGCTGCTGGAACTGCGTCCCTGTGCACCACGTCTGTCTGCCGTTGCCAAGGCTTGTTGACTCTCCAGTCCAAAGACCTTGGGGTGCCAAGAAGCCCAAGCCTCCAGCATCACCCTGCTGCAAAAGCGACGTCCTCCTTGCATCTCCTGCGACATGGTCTACACATTTGCTGTACTGCTGAGGCCTCCTTGCGACTCCCTGTGCCTGCTGCCAGAGAGTCCTCCTGGGGTTTCCATCAATTCCTGCTTGGGACGGCTCTAACTTACCTGTGCTGGGTGAGTTCCATGGACCTTGCTCGTTCTCCTTTTCGTAACTCTTCCGGCAACGCATCTGCTGCATTTCCCAAGGCTTGTTGGTGGTCCTGCCAGTCACTGACCCTCCTGCATTTCGTCAGCCGACTAGGGACAGCTTGTGCACAGCTACTGTTTCTACATCATTGCCTGGGCTCCACAGCTGCAACTCTCCTTCTGCTGTGAAGTAGCCCTGAATAGGGTGGGCATTGTGCTCCTGCGCCTCCTGGTCGACTCTGGGTGGTTTGGACTCTGTCTCCTTTCTCCTCAGGTGCTCCTCATCCGGAATCCTCGCTTGGGTTCAACCGACCTGGGCTGCGGATCACAGTAGCAGCTGGACATCCGAAGACTCCCACTGATTTCAACAGGCGGTTCCAACACCACTTCACACCTATGCACCTGGGCTCCCTGGTATAGGTAGCTTCCTGCTTCTCTGGGTATCAACAGGTGGGGGGGGGGGGCTTTCCAACCTCCCTGGTTGCAAAGGGTTTCACCTGGGGAGGGTCCTGAAACTCCAAATCCTTAACTGCGACTCCCCCATGCTGTTCTATGGACTCCAACCTGTGGTATCACCTCTGCACCCAGATGCCTATGGACTCCCAGTTACTAATCTTGGGTGGAAACGTCCTTGCCCTAGCCTACAGATTCTTGGGTGTTAGTCTTGGTTAGGTACCCCTTTCACATTCCACTTACTTAGTACATGTATTGTCCCCCCCCCCCCGTGGCCCATGTGTTTTACTTACCTGTTTTACTGATATTGTTATTATGTATGCATATCTCTGGGTAGAAGATATATCAAAGTAGTTTAGTATTGGTGTGCAATAAATACTACAGTGTTTTTCTAACACTGGTGTGGTTCTTCATTGTGCGATTCTCACTGACTGACTTGTGTGGTAAATGCACCCTCTTTACACCCTCCTGGATAAGCCTTAGCTGCTCTCCACAGCTAGCCCTTGAGAGCTTTGCTTATCAGGGACCTCTTACACTATCACTAAGGGTTGCCTGGACTCAGTGCAGGGTGTATCACTGATAGGAGTACACCACATAGTGAGCCAGCCTACAACACTGACTTTAACCAGGAAACATGTCCTGCTATACAGCACTGCTCTGTAGGTTGTGCGTGGGTTGCAGTCCATTTGAATTTCTAATTTGTATTGGCACCACATTGACTACGTCCTCGGACAGGAGGTTAGAATTTCACCCATTTAGCTACAAGAGCGGGGACCCCCAGAGAACCTGACACTAAGACAGGAGGTTTGTTACATTTTACAAGTGTTATCTTGTGATGGAACAAGAAGGACTCTTAGACTTGATTATGTTGCGCTTGTATACATGAATGTCGCAACGAATTTCCAAGACTAGGGAAATCAGTATATGAACTTCGATGGTTAAATTGCAGTTCTACTAAAGTCAAGAGAAGAGTTAATTCCAGTTCTTCAGCATTGGTATCTTTCATTTATATACATACTTGAATCATTCCCCGTCATTAGGCTGAAAATCCCTGGTAATTTTAAATACCAGTAAATGGTGTTAAAATGGTCATAAGCCGCAACAAAGAGTTTACTTAGTATGACTTTGAAGCAACCAAACTTCAGGCAATGAGGTGGAAGTGCAAGCTCTCCAATCTCCCTAGAGACCACAATAGCAGAGCATATAAGCAGAGTATATTATAAACGAGTTACAATGCTGGAGAACCGGAGTTATACGTAACTCATTTCTTCTCCAGCATTGGATCTTTCATATAATCACATAGCTGAATCAGATTAGCAAACGGTACATGAAAATCAAAATAAATACAAGAGAATACAAGAACAGCGAGGAAACAGGCTGACCTTTACAGAAACGGGTTAAGAAGAACAGCCTGTCCCACTGCTTTGTCAGCTTCTGCACTCTCATCAAGGTAGTAGTGTTTCATGAACATGCGCCTGCTCTTCCAGGTAGCTGCAACGCAGATGTCTACAGTTGCAGCCATGCTTCTAGAAACATGCACCCTCAACCCTTGAGTGGGCGCTTGGCCTTGTTGTGGCAGCAGATGATGTAGGCTGATAACCAACTTGCTATTTTCTTCTTGGAAAGAGTTTGGCTTATTCTTGGATGGCCGAAGGACACAAACAGTTGGTCAGTAGAGTGAATGCCTTTTGCTCTGTTCATGTAAAACTAAATGCACCTGCGTAAGTCAAGTGAGTGCAAAGACTTCTCCGCCGACGTTGTGGGATTTGGAAAAATGGATCACAGAATAAGGGTACACTGAGATGGGAGTCACTGTATTAAAATTGGTAAGAGGACTTACTCATTAGTGAAATAAAGGTAGGTTTATTTGGCAATAAAGGCATGTATTTCTCCTACTCTTGCACAGGATCTTTCTACATTCTGCTGAGAGAGCAAGATGGCCATACTCTGGATCGTCAGGTACCCTGCTGCCAGGCTCAACGAGAGACGGTCATGGCAGAAGGTCTCAACTGTTCCTGGAGAGAAGCTTGGGATGCATCTTCAGTGGTATTGAAGGGCATGCCGAGAGATTCCAAAGTTTCATGAACAAATACTGGCAAGGTGAGGCTGCAACAATGAGAATCAGGGTACAATGGTGAAACTTTGCTTTCTTCAGGACTCTGGGGATCAGATGAAATGGTGGAAAGGCGTAGGCAAAGACGCTGACCATCTGATCGAAAAAGAATTTCCATTGGACACTGGTTTAAAAAATCTGCTTTCATAATACTGCCATTTCTTGTTATTGTAAATTGCAAACAAATCCAGCGTGGGTTGACCCCATTTGTGGAAGATGTAATCCACTTGGTCTTGGTGGAGCTCCCATTTGTGACAGTCCAATAATGTTCGACTGAGTGCGTTGGCCTGATTGTTTTGCCGATCAGGGAGATGTTCCACGACAATGTCCACACGATGGAAGATGGCCCAGCTCCACAGTGTCTGCACCTCTTCTGGTAGAGGCCTGAGCCTGGTTGCTCCTCATTAGGCAATGTAAAACATTGATGTTGCGTTGTCTGTTCCTATGAGAACTGCTTGACCTGCCAGCCTTGGAAGCAATGCTTCGAGACCCAGTCTCATGGCACGGAGCTCGAGGATGTTGAGGTGGAGCTTCTTTTTTTCATCTGACCATACTCCACTGGTTGATAGTTCCTGCATGTGAGCTCCACAGCCTTCCACCAAGGCATCTGTATTAAGTATCACTCTGTCCGATGTAATTTTGAAGTGAAAGCCTGTGATGAGATTCGTAGGGATCCACAACAGTACCAGTGCTTGCTTCAAACATCTTGTAACTTGGACTATGTAGTCCCATGATCCATGTTTTTTTTCCATTGGTTGTCCAGTTCTTGTTGGATGGACCTCATCTAGAACCTGCAATAAGGTGGAAGGAGTAGTTTCTTACCTGTAACTCCAGTTCTGTAGTAGGGGTATCTCTGTGGATTCCGGTGGATAAAACGACGACATCATGAATGCTACAGGCCTGGCTTTATACACCTTCAAAAAGAACTGAAAGTAACTTGCCTTTGGCTGTGCATCATGGGATACCGAGGGTCTCTAGAGGGTTCCTTAAAGGCACGGTATCCCTTTTCCAGACACATAATAGCAGCCTATGGGGCTTGTCTGTCCAACCCTTCCTCTCTATCATGACAAAGGAGTTTTGTGAAGGGTAGTTTCTCTTTGTGTGAATCTTCGCTAAATGTGTATATTTAAATATGATTTGGCTATCTTTTTTGTCACTTCAGGATGAAGTGCTGGCCAGTGTAGCCTTGTTAATGTCAGGCTTTATTATTTGTCTTTGATTTTCTCTTAAGTGTCTATGCAGGACTGCAGAAAAGGACAACTTAAGAGACTATTTCGATTGCTACGGGGTCCACGCACATGGGCGGGACTATTCACAGATTATGACTATACACAGAGATCCCCTACTACAGAAGACCTATGCATGAAGACATGAGACCCAGCAGTGATTTGTATTGTCTTACTGTAAATAACGGTTTAGCAGAGACTGTATTTGCCATGGAGTAAAGCTTTCTTAATCGTTCTGCAGAGGGGAAAGCTTTTCCCTGCTGCTTGTCCAATACCAATACCAAGATCTGTAGTTTTGTTTGAGATTCTAAAGCTGACTTGTCGATGTTCTGTGTCAATTTCAATTTACGACAGTGATCAGTGCAGGATACAGTCAAAATGTTTGCTTTTTGCTTTGATTGAGGCCTGACCAGCCAGTTGTCCAAGTAGGGGTATACTTGATGGCCCTGATGTTCGAGGTAAGCTGCAAATGACACTAGGCACTTGGGGAAAATCTGTGGTGCTGGCTTGAGGCCGAAGGGGAGCATTTTTATATTGGAAGGGCTGTTGCGACGCTGCAAAACAGCTGCGAGAAGCCAAGCATATTTTTGGCTGTCCTAGAAGCACGACTAATAGGCACTTTTTTTTTGTCCAGATGACCAGCCATAGCTTTATCTGTTGGATGTATAACCCTGGTTGTTTGTCTTGGAGGGTAATAGGGACAGTTTTGACCTCAGGACTGGTGAATACCTCCTCTATAGTACTGAGATCTACTTGAGCTATGAAAATGCGTAAAATCTGAATTGCAATATTGAAGAGCTCCCAGAGATGTTGCCAAATGAGAATCTGTTTAAATATTCTGCAAAGATTCATCGACATGCTTGCCAAACAGATTGGCTCCATCGAACGGCATGTCTAAAATGTGTGCTTGTACTTCAGGACAAAAAGAAATGGATCAGAACCACCCTGCCATCTTAAAAGAGCTGCTCCTGCCAATTGGTGAAAACCTGCATTAGGTACTTCCATAGCTGCATCAATAATAGCCGCTGAAATTGTGGCACCTTCTTTGACTATTGCCCTAGCAATGTCCCTCTTAACATCCAGTATGAGATCAATTAGTGGTGAGATGGCAAGCCACATCTGGCAGTCACTGTGGTCTAAAATTTCTAATCCATTTGCCGCACTGATTGACATAGCCGCCATGGAACCAACTCTATGGCCGAAACTGTTGAGACAACCCCTATCTGGGGATGCTGAGGAAGTCGTGATTGGAGCAGTTTCAGGAGCCTTGTATTTTTTCCCCTAATGAGGCAACACTGCTGGCACTGTGGTCGGCATGTCCATTAACTTCAGACCTTCTGACCAGATAAAATTTAGTATAGGGCTTGATTTTATAGCTTAACCTGGTTGTTCTGTAAAATCATATAGGAAGCATTGCTGTTCCACGGATATCTTTGGCAGGTTGAATTCTTTAGTTGCTCTCACCATCAGTACATGGAAACGAGCTACGTTGTGCAGAGGAGGATCCAGTTGGACTGGGGACTTGTCACTTTCCTTAGGTGCCATGTAATCATCCCACTCGTCTGCACTGCCTTCATTAGGTAATTCGCCCTCTTTCTCTATATCTGAATTGGGGAATTCAGAAGAATCTCTGTTTTCCACATCCTCATGAGTGGGTGGCACCAGTTTTGGTGTTACTGTATTTGGTAGTTGAGCTCTTGCAGGAGTAAGCAGTGGCGGTGACGTGGAAGTCAGCGGCGGTGGTCATGCTAGGGATGGAAGAGGGGCAGACACATGCTGCCCCACAGGATGCTGAGGAAGTAGTCTCTGAAAGGTTTCCATCATATGTTGCACTGTTGTTAGAAATGAAACAGGTTCCAGACCAAGCTCGGATTCTGCAAAGCCATGAGTTAGGTTCACGAGGATGATGCTGCACAAAGTTCTGTGGCTAGTAATCATACTTGTTCTGGCACATAACATAATGTGGCATGGAAATAAACAATAGATGAGAGTGTGGTCATCAATGGTAATGATGCTGAGGCTGGCATCGTTTGGGTCATCATCAATGAAGTTGATGTCTGCAGCAAACACATTCTTGGTGTTGTCGGTGTCATCATGGACGATGATGATGATGATCTTGACCTCGAGGGAGCTGTTGTAGTTGACAATGGTCTCAACATTGACAATGGTTCAGACTAGTGATTCCCAAAGTTTTTAGAACCACAACCCACTTTTTAGAACAACAAACTTTCACAACCAATCTAGCTTTAATAGACATGAGCTGGGGGATTTTTTTTTAAATGTAGCTAAAGCATTGTGTGGTAGTGCACTGTCATTTACAGACAGCACAATTTCCATTGAAGTGGCCACTAAATTTGCACAGACGTACATTTTTACTGATAAAACTATATTACACCGAAATGATAGCTATCATTTGTGCATCCCCAAGTAACAAGTCTTGATTTGTTTTGATCCAATGGCTGAGTTCATCTGCTCTGGTGTTCAGAGAACCCGCCAGAAGTTGAACGACCAGGAAAATGTCCTGACGTTCCAGCCATGTCCAGAGACGCAGGGCCTCTTGGCACAGGGTCCATGACCCCACCCCACCCTGTTTGTTGCAGTACCACATTTTGGTGGTGTTGTCCGTTAACACCTGAATCAGTGTCCCCTTGACGGAAGGTAGGAATGCATTCAATGCCAAGCGGATTACTCTCAACTCCAACAAATGATGCGGCGTTGAGATTCTACCACAGACCAGAGTCCTCTGATCTCCACCTCTCCCATATGGTCCCCCATTTCGGGTCAGGTCAACTAAATCAGGAACCACCTTAAAAGGCTTTAAAAAAGACCCATTGTAGGTCACCAAAAGAGCATAGCCCATCTGCTGAGTACTCTCACAGCTATAAAAAAGAGGATGTTTCCTCAAGAAAGTCAAAATATGAGCCTGCAACACCTCCCCAAACGTTGGCTTTAAAATTCAAAAAGCCCTCTTCACTTACGCCAACTGAGAAATCTGTAACAAATGAGCCCACACCTAAAAAACATGCCTGAGAAGACATTGTTGATGACAGCAACTGTGTCGATGATAAAATCTAAACAACCTTGACTATAATGACGACACAGTAGACTGCAAGATAGGCAATGACACCATCGATGAAGAAACTGATGATGAGCCCGTCGATGACAACAATGATACCATAAATGCAAAAACGATGATTACATAATTAACACTGTCGGCGAGGGAAAAAAATACCTTAAGAAAGAGTCCTATAAGTGCCTGAGAATACCTCCCCGGTAAGGTGTCACCACTTTCTCCAAGTCATTTACTGGAAAGGAGGATGACAGGCCTTTAGAGGCGGCTCATAATCCTTCTGCATCAAATGTAAAATATCAAGAAGGGGAGGAAGGTGGGGAATATTTTGAGGAGGAATACTATTCTTCTCGAGCAGAAGAATATGCTGCTATGCCCATTAAATATATGGATTAATACCAAATGTCTACTCTTCAGCAACTTCAAGAAGAGATGATGCAGGTGCCAAGAGCATTAGATCATGACTTAAAGTTCAGGTTGGATGACTATTAAAAAAGTTTTCCAGAACCTACAAAGTCTATCCCACCTAGACAACCATTTAGGTTTTTGTATACACCATCCAAAATTGCAGTATGCTATCAATTAAATGAACTGCGGATATTGTATCAAGAATTGTATTTTCCTAATAAAATGGATCAAATCTCTGAATAATTCTAATGAATTTAAAGACAGTATTTACTCACAAGTTTTATCACATACCAATATCCATTTTCACCAAAGAATCAAAAAGATGCCAGTACTTACATTGGAGATACTTTTTCGTAATCCAGAATTACAGTTTTAGCCCCATATTTATTTAACCTATTCTTATCAGATTTCACCCTTGAAATGAATAATGAACTAGCAGACTCACCGAAGCTGGCGGAGAAACAAGTATCAAACTTATTATATGCTGATGACGGCGATCTGCTAAGCCAAACAAGGATAGGGCTGCAGCGATTAATAAACAAAACATCAATGTATTCAATTGAGAACAAAATGATTATAAACGATAACAAAAACAAAAGTAATGAAAGTTAGTAATAAGAAAAGGAAGGACAGTCAATATAAATGGTATTACCAAAAGCGGGAACTAAAAAAAGTTCAATGTTACAAATATCTTGGGATACTATTTGATGAGAAAGGATCATTCTCATTTCATAAAAAGGAGGTGAGGAAAAGAGCTAAAAAACTCCAAGGGGCCTTCCGTCTACTTCACAGCTTTTTGGGAGGTCCAACTTATACCCCATTAATAAAAGTTATAAAAGCAAAATTGCTCCCAAGCCTTACATATGGAAGTGAAATACTGTGTGGAACCGATTCTGCATTATTAAATAGTGCTATTACAAACACATTTAAATATCTATTTCGCCTTCCAACTAATGTATCACCTGCTCAAATAAGGCTAGAATTTGGCTTTTGTAATCAACAATATGCAAGAATGGGTCAGTATATTAAGACTTGGAGAAAAATTAAAACAAATATTAATAATCCAATGTGCACATTCCTGTGGAAGGAAATGGAACAAAATAATAAACTGTCCTTCTACAAATATTTACAAAAAGCACTTGAAGATTTGTCTGTTACTGAAAACTGGGAAATGCCCTTGACAGAACAAAGTTTTAAGAAAATAATAAATAATTCAGTTAAACATTTATCCCTTTTAAAAGATAAAGAACTGTTTATTAAGAGATCCCATGCATGGATGTTGGTCCAGGAATATATAAGTCTTAAGGTCCAACCATACCTAGAAATACCCTGGTCTGCAGAAACCAAAAACACATTTATGAAAGCGCGATTTGGCAACTTACCTGGCTTAAAACATGCAGTGCCCTGGTTGAGACCATCTAAACCGTCTATGTGCAGATTATGCAACTTATGGGAGGAAAGTATTCTACATCTTGTTTGTATTTGTACAAGAATGTTGGCGGAAAGGAAAAGATACTTCAAAACCTGCTTTATTGACAGAGGTGTTCGTACCTGCAGACAGGCCATGGTAGTCTGTTTTAGACCAACGGACATTCAAATGATTTCCAATTTTACTAAATTTTTAATACTTGCAAAAAAGAAGTTGGATGCTTGTGAGTCGGACACAGGAAATCTGGAAGTCCAAAATAGATAAAGACTAAATTTATGACTAAATTTACGATCTCATGCATAAGTTACAGAAATATTAATTGGCACATTTTATACTATGGTCTGAAAGATGATGGTCTGATGTAATGTTTATATACTGTATTTATGTTTAAAAAACCTGTTTTTTTAAACTTTTATAATTCTTTTAAAAATTTGAACAATATTTCTAAACTGTTGCGTTTTTGCAATGAAAGTAGTAATTGTAAGATTTTTATTAATTATGCAAATAAAATTTACCTTACCAGTCAAATGACCGAAAACTTAATTAACGAAGACAGAGATTAATTCATCCAATTCTAACGATTCCCATTGGAGAGAACATATATTGCTAACATAACTAATACATACTTTAATATTTAAAACCTGATATAGATTAAATATTTAAGACCTGATATAGATGCAGCACTTTAAGAGTGAAGCCTAATGGATTGTGACCAATTTTAATTTTAACTGAATTCCAAAAATGAGTGGCCCAGTTCCAAAATTCAAAGGACATAAAAACATAATCATCCATTAATATAAGATCAGACTGCAGGTTCTCTCAGTACATCTCCTGGAAAATGGCTTTCAATACTGAAAATAAATGATCAAATATTGTAAGTTGTAATTGAGATGCACTCTTGGATTTCCTTTTTGGCAAAAATAAGTCACCCATGTTTCATGTAGTCTGTCAATTTCACACCCAAAGAACCAGAAAAATCTGTGTATGACAATCATAGGGTCTTCAATACCTTTGTACCCGGCAGATATGTACATGGCAGAACTGGTAGAAATTATTTGCAACAGGGTCTAAGTTTCCAGAAAAATGGCCTCCATTCTATTCTTTTAACAGGACTTCGCATCTTAGAGTTGCCCAACGCAGAAATGCAGGGTATGCACCTAATTCATCTGTCGGAGATGGTCATTAAGGATAGGACCTGTAATCATTGACGAGAGGTCTGCGAACACTCCCACATTTTTTTTTTCTCATATCCTGATCCTGTATACTCTACTTGTGCATCATTTTCCTGCATGAGAACATCTGGTGGAGTTGCTGTAATCTAAACATAATTATGAGTCTTGTGGGTCTTGCATGGGTTATTGGCCTTAAATAAGGTCATGTATATATACTGACACCTTATGACTAGATTTCCAAAGTATCAGATAAGAGACAAAACCTTTCTCAAAAATGTTGTCGTTTTTAGGCACCACAATTTTTTCATCACCCACAGTGTTTAACAGGCGGCTGCTTGAGGTTCTTCTGCTTGAGGTTTATCACACTTATCTTGGGTCAACCCTGTATAATTCCGTATTTCGTGCCTCAAAGGGATGTCCGCCCTCGGGAGTCAACCCATCCCCACAGACCACGCACGGAACCTCGGCATCATCCTTGACTCCGCCCTCTCCATGACCCGCCAGATCAACGCCATCGCCTACACCAGTTTCAGCTGCCTCTGCATCCTCCGAAAGACCTTCAAATGTATACCCCCCCCCCCGAATGCAGAAAGACCGTCACCCACGCACTCATAACCAGCAGACTGGACTACGGTAACACCCTCTACACCGGAATCAACAGAACTCTTCTAAACAAACTCCAAACCATCAAGAACGCCGCAGCCGGACTCGTCCTAGGGCCCCCACGGCACGAACACAGGACCCAACACCTACGAAACCTCCACTGGCTCGCTGTCAAGAAGAGAGTAACCTTCAAACTTCTCACCCATGCCTACAAATTCCTCCACAACATCGGACCCAAATACCTCAACGAGAGAGTCTCCTTCCACGTACCCAAAAGGAACCTCCGCTCCGCCAACCTTGCCCTGGCAGAGACCCCCCGCATCCGCAGAAACAGAGCAGGCGGAAGAGCCTTCTCCTACATCTCAGCCAAGACCTGGAACGAGCTCCCAGTTAACATCAGACGCGCCCGACCCTGCACACCTTCAGGAAGGACCTCAAGACCTGGCTCTTCGACTGATCCGGGGCTGCACCCCCCGCACCCCCTCCAGCACCCTGAGACCCTCACGGGTGAGTAGCACGCTTGACCAACCCCTGATTGATTGATTGATTGAACTCAGAAGGTGTTTTATGTTTAAATCTTTTATTGGCATTTCAAAATACACAGAGGAAAAAACTTCAACCAAAGTAAAGAATAGCACCCTGTTCAGTCTCAGGTTGATGCGTAAGTCTCTCAGTTCAGAAGGTGTTTTAAAAGAAACTCCACTAGGTACATATATGACACAGTACAGAATGTAAGAGCAAATAAGAACATGGATAATCATGGATGGGAGTGTATATCAAGTGAATTTTTTACTTCTTTTTGGGTGATATGGGACTCTGATCTATATAGGTTTCCATGCTTAGGGATGTCATATGATTGTTCGTACTTGTATTGTGGATTTATACACTTGCAAAATGCCAAAAAAACATGTTTAAAAAAAACTCAGAAGGTGTTTTTTACTGAGCCTGCCCCATGTCACCTTTTCAGCATTAAGCATCTTGGATTATTCGGCCGATGAAGCCACAGAATCCTATATCAGCCTAAAGACTGATATGCCACCGGACAATTTATCCCCTGTATCTTTCTGTATTTTGTGCCTCAAAGGCATGTCTTCAGGAGCTGTTCTAGTGTGGGCTTTTTTGTTAGCAAAGTTGGAGGTGATTTGTGACCATACTTGGTATGTCGATATCCTGGGTCTCTGCTAGCCTCAGTTTATTGCGACTGTCTGAACTTTGCTCCCTCAATGTCAATGTCTCATCCGCTGTGCCACAACCAAAGTGCTGCGACGCAGGATCCAAACGCTGTGTGAGATGTAGACTTGGGACCAACATCATCACGTCATGCCCAATTTATTCTTTGTGGATTTTCAAGCTTTCCATCTGGAGAGCAGTAAAATGCTGCTAACAAGTTATGCCGTGATCTTGTAAAAGACACAAACGACATAAGTGTCCTTTTCGTTAACGTCCCCCCTAATAATCCCGGAAAAAGGACCAAAAAATATTCAAGTGTAATTCATAGGAGTCTTTTCCGTTGCTAGCTGTTAAACACCGTAGCAACTGTAAAGGATGAAATCTCCCAAATCTGACCTGTTGAACACAGTAACATTTTCAATTCATTTTCCTTTCTTCTTTGGAGTCTGACTAACTACTGATTCAACAGGATCTATCAAAATGTTCATCAATGTTTTTATCCCATCACATATATGCTTCCGAACAAGATAGCAGAAAATACAATCTGAAGATGGTGGATATGATATGAGGCCTTGTGGACTCCAGTCGATGTCATCACAAGGCAAAATGGCTCCGCCTATGACAGACTCCCAAACAAGCCCAACAACTAAGGGCCAGATGTAGGTAAAATCAAATGTGCGAATCCTTAATAGCGAATTTTACCGATTCGCTATTAAGGACTCGCAAAATTGAATGTAGGTAGGAATCGCTAAAATATTAGCGATTCCTTAACATTCCTTAATAACGAATCGCAAATTGAGATTAGCTAATAAGGAATACCTACCCATTCATTCCTATGGGCTAGGAGGCCCATAGGAATAAATGGGAAGATATTCACTATTAGCGATTCGCTATTAACTAATGGCAAATAGCGGGCGCTATTTCAAAGGGTTCCAGGGTGTCAAAAGGACGCCCTGTTGCACCCCTGAAATGTGCATGTGTGCACATGTGGCGCACACATGGCACTTTAAAAAAAGCAAAAAAGGGCTTTTTTAAAGGAAATCGCTAATTACCACCAACTTGAAGTTGGTGGTAATTAGCGATTCCTTAAGGCTAAAGTGCACTTACTTTTGTGCTACTTACATTGCATTTAAGGAATCGCAATTTCCGATTCCTTAAATGCAAGAGCAAAATAAGGAATCGTAATTTTGCGATCCCTTATTTTGCTAGTAGGTTTAAACTCACCTACATTGCTCGCAGCCAAATAGCGGTCGCAAACGCTGGAATTCTGCTAAATTCAGCGTTACCGATCGCTATTTGGCCACCTACATCTGGCCCTTAATGGTTGAAAAAATGCACTGCATGTAAATCTTTGAAATGTTCACTTTGTAAAAAAAAAAGGAAAGAACACCTGACAGAGAGGGACAGGTGAGTGACAAAGATGGGTGGGGTGCGAATAAGGAGAGGTGGCTGAAAAAGATGCAGGGAAGGGTGAAAGAAGTATGAGAAAAGATCACAAATACTAGACATACAGAAGTGGTTGGGATGGTGGAGGGGAGGTTGTTGCTGTCCACGGTCATTCTGCTGCTGCGATCCTACACTGGGTGTGTACACAGCTGTGCTGCTGCCCGTCCAGGTCGCTGTGGCATCTAACACAATACACCCAGACACATTATATTAAATAAGGAAATTATATTAAATGATAACTTGTCAAAGGCATGAAGAAACCCTGTGCATGAACAGCATCTCATTCAATAAAGGACTCACTGTGGTAAGGCTGCTTTGAATGAGCTGGGAATCCATTCTGCTGAGGAGGAAGGGAGGGAATGGATGGAGGTGGCGTGGGGGCCATTGGCTGGTGAGGAGGAGCGATTTGCAGTAATCCTTCATTGTGCGTCCTTGAGGTCACAGGACCTGGCAAATAAGAAAAAGGTGATATGAAGTGTCAAGTCGCCAAAGGAACAAAATAGGATGGATATTCATGAAATCTCCAAAGTTCATGTGATGTTTATTAAAATCCATTCCAAAATACTGATAAAGGGTTGCAGAAGATGCACACAAAGTAGGGGATTGCATCTTGGGACTGGAAGAGAGACCAAGCAAGTGGGACATTTATACGTTGTCCATTTACCTATATAAAATTGTGGAGGAACACACTTACCAGGAGGCGAGAGGGGTATGTTGGGATACAGATTCAAAGGGGTTCGGGGGTGCTCTGGGAGCTGTAATGGAGGTAGAGGTTGTCTGTAGGAATCGGAGGGCACCATGATCCTTGGTGGGTGCTTTACAGCTGGCACGTGCTCACCAGGAGACCTGGACATCATGGAGGGCAACTCCAGGTGCACACAGTCATGCATGTCATGTACAAACTCTTCTTTCACCAGGTGCGTTGGGGGACCTGCAGGGAGGACAGATTGCATAGCCTAGTGTCAAGAACACTGAACACCCAGCACTAAAAAAGTGGGAAAAGAAAAACAAATTACAACCCAAGGAGCAGGTCAACCTTCAGCCTAACAACTCCACCCTCATAGGATTTCCATACCCCCAACCTGCTTCTCCAAACGACAATCAGCAAGGAAACTCTCCACACCTAGCAGTGCTTTTCACTTAGCTTTGATCACTTCATACCCACAAATCACGCTGCACCAGCATGGTCTGGCTATGGATCTCAACACCCCATGCACATGAGGACTCTTGGACTCCTAGCTCCAGATTGGTACCTCAAACTCACTTCAGCCATCACACACATCACACACATCGACTCACCTGTGTTCTGAATATTCAAACCTGCAACATGAAAGAAAAACAACATTTAAGACACCCATGTTATTAGGAGGCTCTCTTGAGAAAGAGCATCATCGCGAATTCTGGACACAATAAGCATGGCACAGATGTACGCCCATTCCATTTTGCGAGTCGCAAATTCTGATTTTTTGCGACTCGAAAATGGAATGTACAACAGTGTCTGAGACACTGTTTGCAATTCCCAACTGGGTCGCAAGGGACCTGCCTCATTAATATTCATGAGGCAGGTCGCAATTTACGACCCATTGGGATTGATCATCACTCACAGGGAGGGTGGCTTGTTGCAGTCAGCAGACCACCATGTCTGTGACTGCTTTTTTACTAAAGCTGTTTTTTTTAATGTGGCTCGTTTTTCTAAAAGGAAAATGGGATGCATTTCAAAAAAGGAGCAGGCTGTGGTCCACTGGCTGCTCTTAAAAAATATCCGTGCCCACATTCGCTAAACAGAAGGGATCCCTTGGGGACCCCTTCCCATTTGCGAATGGTTTACACTAACTTTCCTTTGGCAGCAAAATGCGAATGTTTTGCAACCACATTTTGATAGCAAAAGATTCGTACATGGCACTGCGAGTCACTCTTAGGAAGGGATGCCCTTGGCACGCCCCTTCCTAATATCGACTAGAAAACCCTATTTTGCGAGTCGGTAATAGGTTACTGACTCGCAAAATAGGGTTTTACATCCACAGATCTATTTAGTGGTCGCAAGCGGCCCGATTAGCCGTTTGCGAACTCTCAAAATGGTCATACATGTGGCCCGTGGTGACTCTATACCAATATATCACCGTAAGCAACTTAAAATCAACCTACCTGCATTCCTTAACACTACCTAAACCACCCCACACAGCGTCCAGATTCCGCTCCTTTCATCTTCTTGGACCCACTCACTGGAATGCTCTCCCATTGAACATCAGGGCTGTCCAACACTGTAGAACTTTTTTTTTTTTAAACGAAAAAAATACCTCTTGAAACTTGAAGGCCACCGAGGTTTTACCTCAAATGGCCTCACAATGTAAATTTGCCGATCGCATTTGTCAATCTCCGTTTGTATGTTCTCTGGTGTCCAGTATTTCAGATGCCTGGTTGTCCTTGCTTTTCTTACTTGCCAAACATCGGTACATTTTATATTTCCGGTCAGACTCTCATTATTTTATGAGCCTTCATACAATTCATCTGTTAACCTACGTAGCAAATGTCATTCTTGGCTTTTCAAAATATTACCCGCTGTTCTAATAGATGAATGAATAAATTCACCATCTTCTGCCATGGGATCCCTACTGCTGGTATTCAATGCATATAATATGCAGAAGCTTCCAGCAAAGGCTTTTTTTTGGGGCCCCAGGACACCATGTCCTTACAGCTATCTAGACTGGGGATGCTTTAAATTGTGACTGACAGGTAATAACAGAATATTGAAACATATCAATGTAGTTTAAGAAAAAATATCCTTTCTTCTATCTTCAATTCTAAACATTGTCATCTCCATTACAGCACTTTGTCATGGTACCTTTGACCAAATCATTTGGGACTCCTGCATCCACCGTTTGCAGTCTGTATCTAGGTGTCCCTTTGGACTGTAAATGGAGTCTGAATATTTGTGACCTGCTACATCCAATAGTCAAGTGAACATCTAGTCATTTTAATTTATTAGATACACAGTGCTCTTAGGTTAAAAAGAATAAAATCATTAAATTATTTA
Organism: Triturus cristatus; assembly: GCF_964204655.1. Classification (NCBI taxonomy): domain Eukaryota; kingdom Metazoa; phylum Chordata; class Amphibia; order Caudata; family Salamandridae; genus Triturus; species Triturus cristatus. Next base: position 115,180,518 of record NC_140595.1, read on the forward strand.
CACCAGATTCTGTGAGAGATTTGTGTAACCATGTTTGCCTCAAATGAGAAAATAATGAATAATGTGTCGTCTAGACATAAATCAGATTTTTAAAAAGAATATTGGATTTATTTCCTACAAAATGACAATGGGAAAATTACCTTAGACTGGAAGAGTTTGGAAATGCGTGTAAATGCTAGAACGGTTAATATGTCTAACATAGGAACATTAATGATCTGCTGTTGAATGGATTTTCTATTGACTGATGGATGTAAGACTGAAGACCCCAACTATCAAAGTTGCTTGCTATTTAAGTTATTGATACAGATTGTAAAATGTGACTCATTATGGTGTTTGCTGCACAATCTCTCGAGAAAGACCTTGTGGGCGAACACATTTAGCACTTTCCGTGAAAGGACTGGCCATGCAAAGAAGTATTGCCTGACATAAAGACTCTTCCAACCTTCAAATATTGTTTGCTTACTGACAAGCCTTGCAGCTGCGCCAGAAACAACCTATAATGGAACTCTACCCAGATGGCAGCAAGAGACAAATGGGGATACAAAATAATCGGGGAACAACCTTTACATCGCGGTTAGTACACCGCGATGCAGTTACATCGCAATCGTTACAACGACTGCGATGTTACCACGCCATGCCATTACAACGCAAGTCTTTACATCGACTTGCGCTAGATGGCGTGCTAACATTACAAATAGTGTAGTTTACTATGCCAACACCTTCCCCACTGTTAAGTGGACTGGAGTTGGAATAGTAAATTACGCTTTTCTAATGTTAGCACGCCATCTAGTGCAAGTCGATGTAAAGACTTGCGTTGTAAAGGCATGGCGTGGTAACATCGCAGTCGTTGTAACGACCGCGATGTAACGGTACGCGTTGTAAAAACTCGCGTTGTAACATCATACATCCAAAATAATCACTTCCAAGGGTAACCTTCCTCAGTGTTGAGTAGGAATGAAACACTCGGCCCCACGTCAGTGTGTCCTCAGTGCTGGGTAGAAATAGAAGACTAACAGCCTTGGCTCCCTCTGTCGTCCCTGATGGGTAGAAATACACACTCGCGGCTTAGCCCCACTGTCTTTTCCCAGCTGTGTGTGAAAGCCATGCTTACCACCTAAGCCATCAAGGCCCTGGTTTAGAGTCTGGTGAATGCGCGACACCGGCCACAAAATGGTGGCTGTCCCGCCTGCCCTATTTAGAGAGTGTAAATGTCTATACATTCTAACCAGGGGGGGCGCGGATTGGCTGATTTTTTGACAGCTGTTCAACGTTCCTCAAACTCTAGATCAGACCCCAAGTCATTAATGGGTGTGAGCACAGCCCGCGCGCTAGGCACTGACGGGTAAGGGTACTTCCCGTGGCAGTGTGTCCACACAAATGGAAAGAAACATAGGGTCGTAACTAGCTGGTAGAATACAAGTACACTCATTGTTGTGTTAATACTAACGGTAATGCGCCATACAAAACAACAGTAAAGGGTCCGTTAGAGCACTTTCTGGCAGAATCACTTACCAATGCCAGGCGACACAACCCTCTCGTAGTGGAAGGGGTTCACGCACACGCTGTCGTACTTCAGGTCGAAGGCGAACTGGCAGAACTTGACGTGCTTCAGCTCGTTCTTGTGGAGGTCGGGCCAGCGCCAGAGGCGGGCGTAAATGACGTGCGGGAAACCCTTGCGGCCAGCGACCTGAGAAAGAGCGACATAAGGACAATGACCTATGAGAACACTGGGGATTATTTGATATACGTGCCAGAACGAGATTCAGCCATACAAGTGAATCACGGAGCACACGGGTACACGAAGAAGGGCCCCATCATTTTGTGTTGCACACAACAAACTGTAAATACCTGTAAATGAACTGTACAAATACGTCAGAATATATCAGAATTGGGAAAGCACAAATGAAGCACTTTTTGTAATTCTGACGTGTGGTGGAAACAAATATTTTAATTGGATCAAAACAAATCAATACACTATGTGATGCTGATTTTCACACACTATTGTTTGTGCACTCTATAGTTTTATCAGTAAAACTGCACACCTGTGCAAATGTAATGATCATTTCCAACCCCGGGGAGGGAACTCCGCTCAGCCAGGGGAGTTTGGGGAGTTTTGCCAACTCTGTGCTCCGTTGGGAACACGAAGTTCAGGCAAAACTCTGACTCTGTGGCGGAGCGGAGTTAGCCCCTTAGCCCATGCGCCATGGCCCAAAATAAAAAAAATACCACTTACCTGCTCTCTGGTGTCTCCGGGCAGCCATCCTTCTTGCAGTCCACTCAAAACGTAAAACGTAGGGGTTTGCGACCGGCGGCGAGAGGAGACACCACAGCGAGGAGGAGGGTAGCCCAGAGACGCCAGGGAACGGGTGTTTTTTTTTCCTTTTAAAAAAAAATTTGGGGGTGGGACTGGGGTGGAGCGGAGTTCCACTGAGTTTTTTTTTTAACTCAGTGGAACTTCGTGGAGTGCCACTCTGCTCATCCTTGATCATTTCAATTGAAAATGTGTTTGCTGTAATGGCGGTGTGCTAACACACCATTCATACTCCACTCCATGCAACTCCAATCTAAAACACACTACTCCACGCCACGCAGCTCCACTCTGTGCCATTCTACGAAACTCCTATCTATGCCACTCTACGCCACGTGATTCCACTCTACAACACGTACTCCACGCCAATCCACAAAACTACTCCACTCTATGACATTCCACGATACTACACTCTACAATACTTGGTCCTCACCAAGCCACAAAACTCTACTCACACACTCACTGCTATACGATAGTCTATGCCACTCCATTTTATGGCACTCTATGTCACTTTACTCCACTCTGTCCTATTACACTCTGCTCCACAACACTTCATTCTATGTCATTCCACTTTATGGCACTGCACTCCACTCTACACCCCTTCACTCTATGACACTCTACCACTTCATTCTACACAGCTTTACGCCACTCCACACTTCACTCTACTCCACTCTATGACGCTCCACTCAAGGACACTGTGCCACACTATGACACCCTTTTCTACTCCACTCTACGACACTCTATGATACGTCCCTCTAACCCACTCTATGACATTCCACTCTACTCCACGCCACTCCTCTCCCCTCTACGCCACTCCATTCCCTGCCACTCTCCTCTACTCCACTAACATTTTGCCATGCTGAACGGCAGCCACGCTCATGTGCAACATGGCTAAAACATATTGGCAAAGCCAATAGCACTCGCATAGGCGAGACCTATTGGCTTTGCCAAATCTTGTTCTCCAGTGCTGTGAGGAAAGTGTTGACACTTTCTAGCTGGTCAAAGCAGGTTAAAAGTCTCATCCTGAGTCCCAGTGGGTGGGCACAATTTTGGTCTGAGTGTGGATGATCAGGGCAGACATGAGCCTGTCCTTGGATGGTCTCTCTGATCCAACGGTGCTGCTGCAGAGGTTGGGTGAGAGCCGGGCTGTGATCCTTCCTACAGCCCGTCTCTGTAGCATGAAACTGAGAGCCCTATGTCTCTAAACCTTGAATTATAGATCCGAAGAATAAGGACCCGATAACACGCGGCTATGAGACACCTGGGCATTCATAAATATCGGTGGCAGAATTCTTCCCTTAGTTTACACTTCTGGTGAAATCCTGCTGTTCCTAACAAGGGCCCAAGTTCAATCTTGTTCAGTTGAATCAATCTTTACTGCAAAATTGACAACAGAATTCGAAATCTATTAGGAAACCACCTGACCTTCCCCATGCCCTTCTGACATTCCTCTACCTAAAATATGCAACTGTATCCTTCTCCATCTAAGGAAATCTGACCCAACTTTAACAATGTACATCTTGAAATGGTCAAAGGAACCAAAAGCAGCATACTGCTTCAACACTACCTTACAGCTGCCCCCACATCCACAGCACCATTATATTAAAGCTCATGCCTACAAATGTTGTCTTGAGCAGCACTGTGTCAGAATATCTTTATTCAATTTGCAAAAGCAATTCTAAAAGTACAATAAAAACTGTAAAGAAAACATCAATAAATTCCTACACACAGCCTAAAATTCAGTAACAGAGAGAGAGCAGCACTGTACGGACTTTAACAAAACTTCACTCCAAGGCTTTAGGCAAAGCTAGTGGAGCAGCACTGCCTTGGATCTGACTAAGGACAATGACAAACTCCTGATAAACATCTGGCACACTTCTATGACTCTTCTCTCCATCTCCAGCGTGTGCCAAATTCTTTAAAAGCTTGGTCCCGGTCATGCTCTAAAACTGCCTACGTATCAGGCTGTACTTGTCTAAGTTACTTGATTAACTAAGAAAGATTTCAATTAGGCTGGCTGCTTCATAGAATTACAAAAGTCTTGGGTCACGTGGGGAGAAACATTAGGATAGGGTTTCACAGTGTAAAATGTAGCTTTTGATTTAATTAAAATACAATTTGGCCTTTTTTGAAAGCTGACATTTTGAACTGTAATAATGCACTCCGGAAAGGTAATCCCTGGGTTCCAATTCTGACCAGCACCCCTGATGCCCCCCATTAACTTGGCACAGGATAGTCATCAATACTTCTCCACTGCTCAGTTTCAAGGCATTGTGGAAACTTGTGCCATTGGACAACATGACCCCTCCATCAAAGGTTACTTAGGCAATCAGAAAAAGGGATGAGGATAATTCACTGTGTCTCATAGTAACTAGCACAGTCACAAGCCAAACAAGCATTTGCAATGCAATAGGTCTCGCATTTACGAGAGTTGGAGCTATTGGTATTGTAAATTACAATGCCTTTTTATTCATTTGTTTTGAAAACCTGCAAGCGGTGCATAAACACGCACTTTGTACGTATAGTCCTTGCTTACAAGAAGCAAGGCCGGCAGTAAAAGAGACTGCCAGCCTTGCTTCTCATAAGCAAGGACTATAAGTACAAAGTGCTTGTTTACGCACAGCTTGCAGGTTTTCAAACGCCTAAATAAAAGGCATTGTCATTTACAATGCCAATAGCTCAAACTCTCGCAAATGCGAGACCTATTGCATTGCAAATGCTTGTTTTACTCTTGGAGAGTTGGGAGTTATCCTAAAGTTGAGGCACAAGTCCAAGATGCCGCTAGAGCGACCATAATAGGATCGAAAAAAGCTCAGGACAGACCAAATAGAATGAACCTTGATGGGCCCCATGGTAACCCTGCTATTCGCTGACATGTTGGAACTTTGCGGAAGATGCAAAACTGAAAGTCTAATTGCAGAAAAGTAACGTTTTTTAAGGAGACATCTTTAAATACCTCAGTAAAAACTATGCGTACACAACATTCCTCGCAAATATATACTAATGCTTCTTGTAAATTAATAAAATACAGATTCATTGTTAACAAATGACATCCTAATATTCCCTCCAGCTGGTGCAGTGGCGAGGAAAGGACTCCGTTTAAAGATGGCGGCTCCAGTAGCATATCATTGTGGAACAAGTGTAGCATGGCTCCCCCTGCCTCCCCCTCGGGTGAGTGGTGGTGCAGGGACAGCAGCCACGTGACCTCCGCGGGATAATGCGAGTCATGTGCCTGGTAGCTCACTCTCCGGTCAGGCAAACAATAAGAGCTACATAGAGAAGAGGAAGGTGTTTCGGAAATATACAGGCAGCAAGCAACGCAGGACTCGAAGACAACTTAAGTTCAAATATGGACTGCGGGGTGATCACCTCCAAAACCGTACTCATTCTGCTCAGCCTCATATTCTGGGTAAGCGTGTTCTTTCTAAGCAGTGGAAAGTTTAAACAAGCTGTCTCCGTGGAGCCGATGGGGAAATGGAAAGTGAAAGTGCATGAGGCTGACTTGCCTCGGAAGTGGGACAGGAGATGTGCACGGCGCATGGCTGTACACATCATTGCAAGCGCGTCTCCACAAGCGCGTCCACAGACTACAATCGCCAAAAGCCCTGCGCGTGTCCATTTCCTGTCCCACTTCCGAGGCAAGTCAGCAACAATAGATCTCGCTGGCGACAGCGCTTTCGTGCTGCGTTAGCCAGGCGAGACCTAAAACCTAAAAACAGAGTAGAGTGTGTTAGGAGGCTTTGTAGTCAGTCAAATGATTTCACAATATTCAGCCATGAGACAGTGGCAATCCTCCTTGGAGTAGCAAACTAGCAGCACATACTAAATAGAGACAAAGGATTTATTTAAAATTAAAAACCGAATACGGGGCAACCTGGTATTTCTAGGAACCTGGGTGCACATTAATTACAGTAGGAACAATGGTTCCCCCAGAGGAAGCTCTAGACCTGTGCTTCGTAGGCAGAAAGCATGTGCAGGCTAACCAAACTGGAAAACAGTTGTTTAATTGCTGTTCAGATTTTCAATATAACAAACAGGTGGTCAGACAACAGCGCAGTGATCGTGTTTTGGGAAAGAAGTGAACAATAAATGCGCAAATGTACAAAGAACAGATAATGATGACTTAATGTGCTCTTGATTTCAGAAACAAAGACTCAAATTTCGAGTACAACTTTGACAGCCCACAGTTTACATCAGTTAAAGTCAACATAAAAATGTGTCGACGTTTCGACTTCATACAATCAATTTCTAGTGGGGTCTTCATCAGAACCATTCAGGTAGCAACCTCTCACCATGGGTCATATGCACACAAAAAAACCTCTTGGCATGTATGTTTCACAAAGTGCAGTACAACTCTTTTGATTCCTCTTGGTGCGATCACTAATGATAGAGCTATTCAGGTACGTGCTGGAGCAGCCAGCATCTCGAAACTAATCACTCAACTAGACCACCTACCAATCCGGCTTCTAGACAAACTAACAATCTCCAACCGCTCAGTTTAGGAACACAAGACAGATCTTGTATCATCTAACCGCTTAACCAGCCAGACCCTAGCTTCTGATAACTGGTAAGACCTCCAACTGGTCTGTGAGAAAGAAACAAATCTTCGGCTCATCAATAATTTCTCAATAAGACAACTTTTTGCTGGAGGTGAGGCCTGACACAAAACATGGCTGATGTGTCCCCAGGCACTCTCAGTAGGGATATAAAAGTAAGTTTCTTTTCCTTTGAATTCAAGACATTTGCTTTCTGAATGGCTTCGAAAGAAGGTATTAGAGAATTAGGAGTTGGAAAATGGAGTTCTTTAAAGGAGGCAGATAGTCTGGATTTGACTTGATGGCCGTAAAGTTTTGCCTCCCCTTTCCCTAAATGGCTGATGAGGAGGACAATGAAGAGAGGACCAAAGGGATTAGGTGATTGGCATCAATGGGCAGATGGGACTTTGATTGTGGCCGCAGTGTCACCCGCGCCCCCTATCTTACTTGAGGATTACCCAGAGAATCGAACTTGAAGTGCAGTTACTCAACTGGCACTGGCCCTTTATCTAAGGCACATAGAGAAGTACCCTTGTGGATTCATATAGAAAGAGACCTTCTGGGATCTAATGAGAAAAGGATTGGATTGGTCACTGGACATGGTGCCACTAATATGCATTTTAAGCACTTATTAGTGCCTGGATACCCCCACAGGAGATTGGCTGCGCTTTACAAATCCGAGCTAAATGACTGATTACACTCCTTCCAGTATAGCTGGAAAATAGCACATCAACTGCTGAAGATATCGGCAGAGCTCCAATTAAAAACACCAATAAGGCGCAATATAAATTGGAGATAAAGAAGAATGATCATAGAAGAGTGATAAGGAGCAGAACGTCCGATATGCTGTTATTGTAGAACGACGAGTTAAATCATTTTCCACGCTGTGCAGGAAATTTAGACAACCACGCTCATAACACTGCTGGTACTAATAACTTTCCTATTGTCTTAAAGCAACAATGGGAACTGCACAATTCTTTCTACTGTCATCACCTATATTGCAAACTTAACGAATTGGAAGGAGTTTGGATACCCCATTTCCTGGCCTCAATTCGGCCCTAATCCCAAAACTTTTTCCCAATAAAATATCGACTGCATTATGTAAATAGTGGGAGGAACATCTCCAATGACAATTTTCTGAAGATGACTGGAAAGAGTTAATGGCAAATCATAATACACACATAATAGAAGTTAGATGCAAATTAATGTATTTTGAGGTTCTCTACCGAGGGCACTGCTAATCAGCATGACTCCACCGGGTGAAGATTTTCTATTATTTAAATTACTGGAAGTGCAGCTGCCCTAACTGTGACATCGTCCACGTGTTGTGGGAAATACCCTCCTTTTCTGGCTATTGGGAGTCCATATGGTCCATGGCGACATCAGACCTACACGACATACCCATTGACTGCGAGGGTCATTATGTTACATGACTTTGATGATCTTCCTACACTCTCTCGACACACCCATAGATTGTTAACAACAGTGCTAGATGTAGCCAAAATTGGAATATTAAGACATTGGAAGGCCCCATCAACCCTGACATATAAAAGATCAGCTGGAAAAAATTTACAAAATTACCGAGAGTGATTGCTAAGTTGAACGATAAAAATGTCTCAATTTGAGGAGGCATGGAGTAACTTTTTAAGGGAAAAACTTGATCACGCTGCTGATGGAATGCCTGCATGGGCAACAATAAAGGATATTAGGGAGATTGGATTCCAATGCAATTGGAGACTTCAAATATGACCTGAAGGGGATCGGCTCCCGGGAACTGACTCCCGGTATGATAGGGAATTGGAAAAGGAACAATTCCATAGATGTCAATGTGTGATTTGTAATAATGTGATGTATGAGCTGGAGATGGGGGGGGCTGTAAATTAACTAGAATACTATGATTTTAACCAGGGTGAGATTCTGTGAGTAATAAGGGATTAGATCAATCTGAGGGAAGAAGCCATACAGTAAATAGATCCATACGTATATATATGAGGTGCGGCAGGAATATGCAAGATTTAGATTCCCCTAAATATACTCTTGCTCCCCACAATATTTTTATGACTTAGCATATATCACCCGAGAAGAGACGTACTGGAGGGTGAAGGGACTGTAATGCGAGGGGGAAGTTTCTTTGTTTGTCTTTACTTTGCTCCTACCGGGAGGGTGTTGTACTTCATATTTGTCCTGGTTTCCCTACTCTTCTATTTCGTTCTCTTTACCTTGTCCTGCAGAATACTCATGTACAGATGGAGCAGCCATGACTTCATTATATAGAATTATGTCAATTTATCTGTAACATTGGAAAATTGGTGCTTATCTGATGTGTATTTATATTTTCATTACTAATAACAAGAACTAACAGAGGCGAAAAAGAGAAATTGACTTGCGGCAGAGTTTTAGGGTGTGGAGGGTAGAGAGAATGAAGACTAATGTGCCATCCATGGGAATTGTTCTGCATCAGGCAGTAACAGTGGAGGAGCTAAACATGGGCACGCTCACAAGAAGGAAAACCTACACCAGCACATCCTGCTTGATAATGCAATCAAAGCCACCCAATTAGAAAACTGATTGGAGGGCATCATAATATCCAGCAAGAAAATGCACAAGAAAGGAAGAAAAGAGGGCTCCATGAGCAGGGCCTAGATAGGACAAAAGTGGATAATGCTACTTTTGGTGGAGAGTAGTTCCCACTAGCATTGGTAGACTGGGAGAGGGGTCGCTGAGGAGGAGCCTTGAGCATTTTGGAGGTCCTGCAGCACCTAGTGGAAGACATAGATATGGACGTCAGCTCACAAAGGTGGGCTGGGCCTGGTCCAGGAGACGGTCATGGTTTGAACCATATTGTTGTAAAACCCCCGGTGAGGAGTGACAAGATGCCTTTGCATTGGAGGCCGAGCGAGAATCTATGATAGAGAAAGCACAAGAGGCCCCTCTGAGCTGGAGGCAGTGTTGCGAGACAAATTAGATGTTCGGGTATCTCTTGAGGTCTAGTGGAAGTGACTCTTTTGAGGTTCTTGCCTTTGGCCTAGACTACAAGAACAGAGGGAAACCTTCAGCATGTTGGGAGAGGGTCAACGTTTAGATCCGTCTGTGATTTTCACTGACCAAATAAGGTGCTATAGATGGAGAGCCACTGGACGTACCAGATCTTGAACCCTGCAGAGGAGCTGGAGAACTAGTATGCCTAAAGAGAGACAATGGACCATTCTATATTGTATGGATGCGGGTGGCTACCTTGTCTTATTTTATCCACCGATTTGAAGTAATAAGCCACACGCCCCCTTTCCTACTCATTTATTTCTCCAGCATGGGTCTCCACGCACCCCTAGCCACAATCTCTTCAGTCTTTTCCCATTTACTGCATTGTCCATTCTTTCCATATTCCCTAGCCATACCTGCTTATGCTACAGTTTCCCAATCTAGTAGACTGCGCTCCCTTCACGACAGGGTCACCATCGATGACACACCACTTCTTTCTCCAAATCTCGACAGCCCCCGCCATAAACAATAGCACTGGGTACCATACACTCAGGAAGTTGTCTCTCCATAGTCATATTTTTCCAGCCCTTCCAGTGCCATGTTGTGCTACAGTCTTGTCTCCAATGCCTTGTTATCACCATCCCAGGCTTAAATAACACCTGTAATATCTACTTCCATTCTGTTTAGTCAATGTCCTCCTGTAACGCAATGCATAATGCCTGGAGTCACAATGCGAGGTGCGCATGGGACAATATTCATTTAAGCCCTACCAATACATTGTTCCAAAAATTCTTGATATTGAGGAATGACCAGCAACTTTGTAATGAGGTACCCACCCACTCACACATTACCCTCAACATGCTTCTATTATTCCTGGAGCCACCTAATACAGTTTATCAGATGGAAGCGACTCTGTTGTCATGACCTTCATCAAGGATTCTCTGTTCTGCATTGCCATGCTATTTCTTGTTATGTCGTTAAATAGCATTTCCCATGCATCCAATGGTTTGTCCCTTGCTCATGCCTTGTCCTACATCAACATATATCTAGCTTAACTTTACTTCTCATAAGGGCTCAGTAACTATCCCGTATACCTCTGAAGACTATTCCACTGCCTTGCTGCTTATTTAAAGCGAAAATCTTGCTTTCCTGCAACCTGAGCTCTTTTAAGTCATAAAAGGACTTAACGACAATAAGAATTAAGATAGCTAGAGTTTGGCACCCACCCTTGTTTTTACCTTTTGAAAGATATTCCTCATCGCACTGGGCACAACCCTGGATTAAAATGCACCTGTTGCTATAACCAACATATAACCACAGGTTTAATTTAATCTGAAAAGAATCAGTCAGTGATCTTCACTTCTTCAAGCCAAGACACATGCAGGTACAGGAACTTGTAGTTGACCCACATCAGTGTAGGTAAACTGGAAGAACAGTCCACCCACTTATCACTGGTAACTTTCAATGTATGTGACAGACTTAACTCACCTACTATCAAAAGTATCCTTCCATGTAGTGTTATCTACAGTCCGTCATGGTGTATGACCAAGTTATCCTTTCTAACTTTGTAACCTTAAACCTCCGCAAGGGTCATGAAACTGTCTACCTGAAGTGGTATTGAGGTCATGGGGTCTGCCAGTCTATTTTATGCTTTAGGCTAATGGTTCCTAACCTGTGGTCCAGGGACCCCGGGAGGTCTGCAACATCTATTCAGGGGGTCTGTGACTTTTTTGAAGGAGTAAAATTGAACATTTAAAAACATTTTGTCTGTAAATGTGAAGGAATCTGAAACTAGAGTGGAAAATTAAGCTGCCTCCTCCGATTGGTTCGTGGGAGCAGTGCAAGTGCATCAAACAGGACATAGTATGGACGATGGATAACCTCAATTAAATTAAGAAAAGTGCAAACCTTCCAATTAAAATTATAATTTAGTTTTTTTGTGTATAATTCTTTCTGAAACAAATAAAATACTTCATCATTTGTGTATGTGTCTTGTAAATGCTTGTTTCTGTATTTTTGTGTATGTTTTGTAGTTCAAATCATCGAAATTGCTTAGGCTGGGATCCCCGGATTCCAATATTGACTCAGTGGGGGTCCCCGGATTCCAATCATGATTCAGTGGGATCCCTGGATTCCAGTAATGAATAAGAGGGGTCCAAAGAAATCAAAATGTTACGAACCACTACTTTAGGCCGTCAAATTCATTTTCTTTGATTTGTTGGGAGTTTATGAAAGTACTCTTTTTGGCATGATTATCCCCACCTTTTGCCTGACACTGAATGCAAATTTGACTGACTGTGCACTGGGTTCCTGATAATCAGGTTCTCTGTGCCTGTGTTCTTTCCCAAAACTGTACCTTTGTTTCCACAATTGCCATACCTTTGGCCCACATGTAAGCTCCTTGTAAAAGGTACCACTGGTACCAAGGACACTGTGACCAGAGAGGGTCTCTAAGGGCTTTAGAATGTATTGTGTGACCCTACGGGACCCATCACCAAACACATGCACACTACCACTGCAGCCTGCGTGTTTTGGTGCAACTAAAAGTGAAGAGTCGACCTGGCACACATCTCTGTGAATAAGGCCTGCCAGCAATGCCAGAGGCATAGGTAAGTCACCCCTACAGCAGACCTTACAGCCCTGAGGCAAGGTGCATTAAACCTCTGGCAAGGTCATAACTGCATGAGCAGATATGCCCCAATAGTGTCTAAGTCTATTCTTAGGCAGTATAAGTGCATGGTGAAGCAATACCAAGCACATGGGCTGAGAGCTTGTCAATAAGAGTTCCACAGCTCCATGATGGTTTCACTGAATCCCAAGATGTTTGGTACCAAACATCTCAGATTAATGAGCCCACACTAATGCCAGTGTTGGATTCATTAATAAATGCACTCAGAGGGCACCTCAGAGGTGCCCCCTGAAAACCTACCTAACTGATAGTGTGCTGCTGACTGGTCTGCACCAGCCTGCCACTTCCAGACATGTTTCTGACCCCTTGAGGTGGAAGCCTTGTGCTCTTGTGGGTTAAAACAAAGCCTGCTCTGGGTGGCGGTACTTCACACCTACCCCCATGCAGGAACAGCATTCAAGGGACTTGAGCCTCAAAGGCTTCCTTCCCTTTGTTATGCTAGCCAGGGCCTCTCAGCTAGTAGAAAAGCCCGCCCCCCCCCCCCCCCGACTAAGCCCCACTTTTGGCGGCAATGTCGGCGGGAAAATTAGTAATGAGGGGAGATGTATCCCCTCTCAGCCAGGCAACCCCTAAGGTGTCCTGAGCTCAAGTGACCCTCCTCCTTTGAAAATCCTCCATATTGGTTGTGAGGATTTTAGTCAATAGGATTAGGGGTTGCCCCCTCTCCAAAGGGAGTGGACATACAAAGGGTGTAGTCACCCGAAAGGTAAGTAGCCCATTGGCTACTACCTGCCAGTACCTGGAATGCCACTAAATTCAGTATTTAGGGGCACCCCTGAACCTTGATCCTCAGATTTTTGGTGACTTAAAGAAGAAGAAGGACTGAAGAGCCGTGCAGCAGTGAAGACTCCAGATAACAACTGCTCCCAGCCTGTCTGCAGCCCTCGAAGAAACCTGTTCCAAAAAGAGACTCGTCCATCAGGCCCAGCAACCTCCAGAACCCTGGGAGGACTGCCTGCCTTCCCTAAAGACCAAGAACTCCAGAGGACAGCGGCCCTGTTCACAAAGAACCCCTTGAGCAGGGCTCCAGTGCCCTGCTGAACAGCACAACAAAACCCCGGACCTACCTCTGCACCTGATGCCTCCGGCCCGAGTTGAAGTGGTCCACCTGTCTTAAGAAGGTTCCTCAGCAGTCCTGAGCTCAAGTCCACCCCAGAGTGACCTGTCCTGGACTCCACGACGACACCTGCAGCCTCAACACAAAGGACCCCCTAACCGCGACCGGTTCTGGTAAGGATCTTCCGACCTCAAAGGACACCATGCACCCACAGCCTCCAGGCCTTAGGGAGCCGGATCAATGGAGCCCTGGTGCCCTTCAACATCCCAACTTACCTCCAGAGCGACCGGTTCCCTTTGTCCAGCCTCCTGGTCCGAACCTGCAGGCTTTGTTCTAAATCTTTCCTCTACATTGCTTTGCATTGGGTGCCCGACACTGTGTTGGTACTCTTCACCCGGCACCCCAGTGCTGGTCCTAACCTCCGGAGATTGACCCCCAACTCCTGATTTTACTCACCTGCAACCGGAACCTCTTTACGTGCCTCTAGTCCCCTTTGACTAACATTGGGCCCCAGTAACCGAATTTGACCTCTGCACCCGACTGCCGCTGGTGGTGCAGTCTCTAACCCTTGCCTGGTTCTAAAACCCGAAGACTGGATTTGTAAGTCGTGTACTTACCTGTGAAATTACAACATTGTTTTTCCTCCATAGGTTAACATTGAACTGTTTGAGAAATGCACTGTGTCCACTTTCTATACTTAATAATAAAAACTGAGTTTACACAACGTATTTTACTGCAACAAAGTATCTTTGGTTCTAAGTAATAAATATTCAAAAAGTCATATTTTTACAAAAAACTGGTCCCGAATTTAGTCATCGACTGTGTGTAATCATTTCTTGCCTACATGTGTGCAACAAATGCTTAACACAGCCCTCTGATAAGCCTAACTGCTCGACCACACTACCACAAATGAGAGCATCAAGCTTTATCTACTTTAGCCTCTGGGGATCCGCTGGGCTCTGTGCAATACCTTACTTTGGTAAAGTATATACAGAGCCAGCTTCCTACAGACACCTGGGTTCAAACTGAGCAAGCCCGATCCATGATACTCTCAATCATAACATTCTGGTATTGTTACCACCTATTCGGTGGGAAAGTTGTGTCAACAATGGTTGGAACATTCTACACTGCCTGCAGTGAAACAACATCTTTCTCTCCTATCCAAAGACATTATCTTGTCAGAGTTTATTTTGGGTCCTAAATCTCTGAGTTTTAAAAGATTTATTTGTGGTACCTATAATGAAATTTAGAAATTATCCCAAATGGAAGCTGCCACACGTTTAAGACAAATTGACCAAGATAATATTCATTAAGTGCTTGCTGTTGTTGATACTCGTATTATTACGCTGTCGTCTAGTATTTACAATTGAAATAACATTGTGTCTTCTGTTATTTATATTATGCAAAGTGACCTGTCAACATTGTATAATGGCAAAGTCAGATTAGATCTATCCTGAAATTTGGCTGGACACTTCAAACACTTACAAATGGGAGCGTACCATGACATTATCTTAATTGCAGTAGTTTATTTTTGCCTTTTAATTTAACACACAATCAACAACTGATGGCAATGAAAGACGCAAACTACACAATGCTGCACTTAGAGAAGTTAGAATAGCTTCCATTAGCTACAGCTGAAACATCTTCAGCTGTGTGGTTAATCCATTGCATTATCTCTTTACCTATTTTGACATTTCAATTCACGGCTTGCATGAAACATTTTCCTGTTGGTGGATATGAACTTCTCAGAGGCAGCTTCATTTATGAGTTGCCGTTACTTCCCTTCTCCTATCATGAACATGCCAATAAGGAAGTTTTCCTAACTGGGTAGGAATTTGACTATTCTGTTGGACATTCACTTGTTTGCAAACATGTTAAAATCCACAGTGCATTTACTGTATCAGCGTTGAATATAGCCTTTTATTTAAAAGGAATACCAGTTCCCCAATACTTCCACTTAATACTGTCCTTTCAAATGGAAGTTTTTTATTGCTTAGCGATCAAGATTGTTGCGGTATGCAAGCAGGAGTTCCCCACATCTTGTCCGTGTCCCAGCTCGTCACTTGTTGCAACAACATCCTATTCCCCCCACGCCTGGAATTGTAGATAGCTCTTTGTGGCTTTCTATTCCAACTTTGAAGGCAGATTTCAATAAGATAAAAAGACTCAAAGCATTACTGTTTCAAAAAGAGGTAGCTCTCACATCTGCTCGCAAAACCTGTGAACTGCAGGTGGCTATAACTTCTAGTGAAATACAGACATTGTTAAATACCAATCTTCCCCAACATTTCGGTGAAGTAGTGCAGTGGATTTTTAATGCCTCTAACAGGGCCGGTCTCACACACTTTTTTTTAAAGCTGTCAACTTCAGCCTCGTCAGTTTCTTCCAAACTGTCTTTGAAATAATACTGGCATTTGATAATTCCTTTTTTTCCAGTGAATTCGGATTATTTCTGTTACTTTTATTCCTCATTTGCATCATTCTCATCCTATTTCTGCTTTACCGCAATGGATGTTCCTTTTGCAGGCCCTCTGGAACTACAACTGCGGCAACACCATCGTGAACGCATGCTTCAGATTTTTTGAATATTTCTACTACAAGAGCTGGATCCTGATTAGTCCTTAACATTCGGGCATGCCTGGCTTACCTGCGTACAACCCATGTTCCACTGCCTCTGGTGCCCCTTTGAATGGGCAATGGATATTTGACTAGCTTCGCAGGCACCCTTTACCGTGGACACTGACTGCTAATGAGTCCCTTAGCGACACATTTTCAGCAGTGTCCCCTAGGTTTGCGGCTTCTCCACAATGCGAGGTTTGAGCCACTCACCTTCGAGGAAATATGTGCATCGGGACATGGATCTCGGAATACAGGCTCTACTAACATGGATGCAGGTTGCTCGGTAACTATCAGCACCGGCTGAGACCGAAGACCATGTCTATTCTTTGGAACTTGTGACTTAAGCTGTTAATCATCTTTTGCAGAGTTAGACTCCTATATGGAGTCCCTGGCCTATGAATTTGCAAATTATGCAATGGATTCCTCCAAAGCACCATAATTTGATTATTTTTTCTAAATTGACAGTTCATGCTTTAGTTTTCCAATTATAATTTTAATGAATTGCGCTTTGAGTTTTTTTATCTTTTTTTATTACATTTATATTTTCAGTGCTTTGTCGTGCTATTATCTTGACCAAAGGGGGGTGTTGTGTGTTTCTCACAAGACCCAGTGTTGTTTACCCTAAGCTAGCCCAATCATGCATGATGTAGGCAGCTTTGCTTTTGCACATGTTACTGAAGAATCATACTTGCCTTTGTGCCACATTATATTTTCACATGGAACAAGCACATGTTTTTGTATTTTATTATTTTCCTGGGATTTAGTCTGAACAGCCTAGGCAAGGTCCAACAACACTGCCCCTTGTTATTCTCTCTGGTCAGATACTAGCACCTAGACATAATAAAGGAAGGCAGCTGCTGTTTTTGAATACACACATCTTGCCATATAACTGAGGACAGGGGGTTGGAAAAACAGACACAGAGCGAAGGTCCTGGGAATATAAAGTGCTGTATCAGCTGAGATGTAGATCATCCACCCATGTATGCTTAGGTACGGGGTCCGCCACTAAACCCAGAGATCTATAACATATAACCACTTAGCTTCAGTAGTACGGGAGGGGTTAGGTAGATCTATCAGATAACATGACAGGGCTTTTCATGGTATAAGTAAACCATGTTATATCCTTTACAAGGGAGTTCTTAAGTTGATACCCCTGAACCTTTTCTACGAGACGTTCAACAATCATAGCACCTCTCTTCAAAGACACGTATTCCAGTCCTGGTGGGTCGTTTGAGTAATGCCACGTGCCGCATGTGAGGGCGGTGAGCCCTGGTCTATTTTGTCATGTTTTGGTCTGAATAGAGAACATGCCTGAAAGCTGTAGACTTTTAGCAGGAGGGTAGCCAGATGACTAAACAGTATACTTATTATTTTCTGCTAATTCTCGATGAGAAGAGGGACACAATCTAAATGAAGGATTCGTTATTATGTTAAGCCAAGATGGTGTCAAGGGGATGCAGGGAAAACAACCAGCTGCAGACCTCTTACAAAATGTGCATGTTTCAAAGGGGAGGGGATGTGGTCCGTCGGGTAGACTGCCGACTTTGGTGCTGGAAACCAGGGTTCGAGGCTCGGGGTCACGTCCACATCCTGTGATTCTGGGCAAATCACTTAATCTCCCCGTGCCTGAATGTGTAATGTAAATACGGTGCTCGTGTAAAGCGCTCCAATACCTTCGGGTCGAGTTCGCGCTATATAAATATGCAAAAAAAAAATATATATGTATCTTTGACTCCAAGTTTCTCTTCACGGTATCAGTGCATTTTTTAATACGTCCAGTAACCACAGTGGTTTTTTAAGTGTCGTTGTAACTAGAAATTCAACCGTCATCCTCCAGGTCGCCTTCTGGCTGCTGAGCCCACAGGCAGAAAAAAAAGAGTTTAAAGATGACGACTCCGAACAGCGCAATGTGGACTTATTTTCTTCTCGACGTCACTGACGTCCAGAAATAAAACTTCTATTTCGAGAATACTTCTAGATCCAACCACTAGATGGCGAAAACATACACAGCATGACCATTTCGAATAGCTTCCATCCTGGAAACTTACATCCAAACAGCAATACAAGGGAATATATGCTTCTGCTACCTTGGGGATGTTTTTTTATAAGGTCGTTGCAAAGGCATATGTATAGCTTAAAGACCACCTCACAGAAACCTGCACATCTGCCTCAGTAGGCGGTAAACACGTGCAGTGTCACTGTAGGCCATACACCTCTTTCTGCTGCAGGAAGAATATGGCAGCCTGCTCTTGAAAATATTTGCAGCTGTGGCAGCACACTGTGGGGGGCGCACTTCTGTGGTACAAGTATGCGCGGCTGTAGCACCAACGCATGGAGAGACCTCTCACAATGCAGAACGTTACACCCCTTGTGACACCGTTTCAGGAGAAAGCTATTTACACTGCAGACTTATAGTTAAGATCTGTAACAGCCAAATATGCTAATGTTCCAAAAAGCAGCATCCCTCTGTGACACCATTTCAGGGGAATGGTACTGAAGCTGCGGAGTTATATGTACCTGTAACACCAACGCAGGGAGAAATAGGGTTACCCTGTAGAAGTTAACACCACATGTAACACCGCTACAGGATAAAAGCACTTACACCACTGCGTGATATGCAACTATAATACCAACGCAGGAAGAAATATGCTAACTCTGCAGAATGTAACACCGCTTGTTACATCATTCAGGGGGGGAAGGGTACATGTACCACAGAGTTCTATATGTACCTATGTAACTTGTGCCGGTGGCATCTATGTAAGTACACTATGAAGAAGCTATATATGACCTCTGAAAGGGCACATATGTACATGCAGCACCCCTGAGGGATGCATTCAGGACATAGCTAAAAGAGCACCTGTAATATCACAGAGCAGGCCACGCGCTGCAGCTGCAATGCAAAACTGAAGGTCTACACTTCTGCCTGGGGGTAGTTGTACCGCAGAGGACACACAATAGTAACACCACTGCAGGGCAGTGCTTTAAATGGAAAAAAATAAGTGCAGGTACACACAAAAAAAAAAAAGAGTAGTGGGTTGGGGGCGGAGTTTGGGGCGGGGCAGGGGGCGGAGTTTGGGGCGGAGTTTGGGGCGGGACATGTTTTCCAATAAATGGCACACTGACGAATCAGTACTAGTGCTGCAGTTTTTTTTTTTAAAAGCATGAATGCATTGATGTAATCTAGAGGGCCGGGATTTAGTTTCATGCAAATCCCTCTCGTTTAAATTGTTGATGGGCGAAGATTTGCGCGCCATTAAAACAATGGGCATATTAACAAGCTGTGTCCCTGAACAATGTGGCCCAGGCTAGCGCCAATCAGGTTTTTTTTGTCACCTTCAGACCCCCTCTGAAAGGGAGCCTGCAGCGATACTCCACCTTTCACTCCAGAGAGGCACACGCAGCTCTGTGTTCTACTGAAGGCGAGCTGCTCTGCTGGCGCTTTTGAACCAGCGCAGCCCAGGCTTCAGCTCGGTTTCAAAGGCGCTTTAACCCATTGTAGGCCCTGCAGAAAGACCTGCCAAGGATGGAGTGCAGCACCAACCGCATCAAAACCGGGCCGTTATGAGTACCGGTACTCTCCTTTCCCGAGGAAACGTCCCGTACTCAAGGGGAGAAAATATAAAGGTGCCGGTACTCCGTACCGGTGAGTACCGGCCCATTTAAAGCACTGCTGCAGGGGGATATGTGCCTGTAACATCATGTAGGGTATATGTATTAATACTGGTAAAGGGGCATATGTACATCGACAGGAGTAATGTATGTGGCTGTAACAGGAAGGCGGGCGAATGTACTTCTGCCGGAGTATGAAAAGGTACGTTTAATGGAAAGGGGGTGGTTATGTACATCGTGCAGTTCTGTAGAGGGATATGCCCTATGATGTCCCTAGAGGAGGGTGAATATTACTACTACACTACAGACACGTGCTTCTGCTGACAGGGTACATGTATCTCCAACGTCACTAAAAGAGGAAATGAAGTTCAGCTGCAGGATCTGCACCTCCACCGCAATCCAGAAAAAAACAGTTTACAGGGTTGTGCCTTTGAAACACACCCGTGCTACAAGGGGTTATGTACCTGTAATATCGCTGCAGGGTGCTGTATATTTGTTGTGCAAAAAGAACAATTGATGGACAGAATGCAGAACAATGTCATACATTCACCCCAGTACAGAGATCTGGGCCTAAATCCATCGTTTTTTTGCTCACCATGCCATTCCAGTTTGGACCCAGCCATATGTAAATCAGTCTTGACCCTGTGCCTCATGGGAACACTCCAGCCCGAACTGCCAAGCCAGGTCCTCCGTGGACTGGAAACAAGCATCCTAGGTCCGGTTTCGTGGTTGCACCCCTCTTCAGCCAGGATAACTTGACTCCAGTGAGATGGAGCACGGGCCCACAAAATTTTTTAAATAGGTTTGATTTCTTTTGCAAGTCCTACGGCCTCATCATAAACACTGAGAAAACCAAATTAATCGTAATAAATCCTCCTAGACGTTTTAGATATGCTTTTAGTCTGGATGGTACCACGCTGGATATCGTTGATTCTTTCGATTATTTAGGTATTCGTATTGGGAAAGGGATGAAGTGGAGCCCTCACTTAACCAAGATGCTTCTATGCCATAAGAGGGCCTCTGGTGCCATTATTAGAGAACAACATCTCTCTACAAGCAGACCCGTAGCACCGGCCCTTATGGTATATGAGGCAAAAGCTCTATCTTGTACCATGTATGGTGCGGAAATTTGGGGTAATGAAAACATCCATGACCTGGTCAAGTCTGAGAATAAATTCATGAGGGACCTTATCTCTGTTCCCACATCATCCCCATTAAAACCTTTGTTTTATGATCTAGGCAGACATTCCATTCAGGACATTGCACGCCTCCGACCTTTACTATTTTGGGCAAGATTACGGAGGACACCAGAACTTGCCAAATATGCTGCAGGCCTAAGCGAACTCATACTAGCCGACACTGGGAGGAGGATTAAATGGATATCCCATGTAAGCGAATTGTTGAGAGCTATTGGTTATGAAGATTGTTGGGAATCCCAGTCACCTCCCTCGAAATTGGACCTTTAGAAGGCTTATTGGAGCTGGGTTAACACTAGAGGGCTGAGTAATGGTAATTTGGGGAAGTTGAGTGAGGCCTTTTTTGAGCACAAACCCTTTCGCAAACTGGAACCCTATCTTGATTTCATTCAGATTCCATTGGATAGATCTCTGTATGTGCGATTTAGATTAGGGACTCTACCTCTCAACTCCGTTACTGCCAGCTGGAAGGGCCTCACACACACATTTTCTGGTTGCCCGAGTTGTGCAGCTCCGAAAGAAACTATTCCCCATTTTCTCTTCGCTTGTTTTACTTACAGAAGAGTGAGATCTAAATGGCTGAGACCGATTTGTAGAATGCTGGGTAGTCGTGATCTTTCCACTGTGTTGCGCATTTTAAAAACAGACACTTCGTCTCTCATCATTGTATGTGGAATGGCCAAGTATCTGGGTCGTGCCTGGCTTCTCAGGAAAAAAAGACTTGCCACGCCTTTGCATTGAACTGTTTTTGTGGTTTGCCTCTTTTTTCCCCGCTACCTACACAACGGAATTCGTGTCTCTCTGCTCTTTGTATTTTGCACATTGTGTTTTATCCTGTGATGTAGTTCACTTTTAGATATATCTATGATCAATTTCTCTTTTTATTGTCAATGTTTACTTGATCCTTTTTTTAATCTTTATTGTATGTTGTGCTTTTATGATATTTTTATCGAATAAAGCTATACCTACCTACCACGTCTGGGCATACCCGTCCCACTCGGGGTGACAAATGCAAAAAGAACTATTGATGGACAGAATGCAGAACAATGTCATACATTCACCCCAGTACAGAGATCTGGGCCTAAATCCATCGTTTTTTTGCTCACCATGCCATTCCAGTTCAGACCCAGCCATATGCAAATCATTGCTGACCCTGTGCCTCATGGGTAAAGTCCAGCCCGAACTCCCAAGCCAGGTCCTCCCTGGAACAATGTCATACATGCAACCCAGTACAGAGATCTGGGCCTAAATCCATCGTTTTTTTGCTCACCATGCCATTCCAGTTTGGACCCAGCCATATGTAAATCAGTCTTGACCCTGTGCCTCATGGGAACAGTCCATCCGAACTGCCAAGCCAGGTCCTCCCTGGACTGGAAACAAGCATCCTAGGTCCGGTTTCGGGGTTTCACCCCTCTTCAGCCAGGATAACTTGACTCCAGTGAGATGGAGCACGGGGCCCACGTCTGGGCATACCCTGTCCCACTCGGGGGTGACAAATGCAAAAAGAACAATTGATGGACAGAATGCAGAACAATGTCTCACATTCACCCCAGTACAGAGATCTGGGCCTAAATCCATCGTTTTTTGCTCCCCATGTCATTCCAGTTAGAACCCAGCCATATGCAAATCAGTCTTGACCCTGTGCCTCATGGGAACAGTCCAGCCTGAACTGCCCATGAGGAAGAGGGTCAAGAGTGATTTGCATATGACTGAGTCCAAACCGGGGTGGCTAGCGGTGAGCAAAAAACGATGGATCTTTGTGACTGGGGGTGAATGTTTGCATTGTTCAGCATTCTGTCCATATTGTTCCTTTTGCTTTCATATATTTTTTTATGGGCAGATATATGCACCTGTAACGACACGGCAGAGGAATCGTTTAATGGGTAATTTAATTGACAAAAGACATGATTGTGATATAATACCACGTTCTACTTAATGTGACGAGGAAAAGTCCGAGGAAACTCCCAGTCCCAAGCGTTAGCGAGCACCTGTACCAGTGACGCAAGGACATGTCATTCTTAATACTACTGCCAGAGTAACATCAGTGCAAGCTCAATGACAAAAGTCTCTGTACACCCACGGGCGGAGTCTGGTGGCTCAGTGGACTAATGCGCCCACTGCAGGGGCCTGTGTTCAACCTCATGGTCACGGGTTCAGCCTTTCATCCTTCTGAGGACGATAAAATGAGTACAATTGAGTTGGGTAACAACAAACATATGTTATTCAGCGCCAAGATGCCTATGGATGACTGAGTGCCTTACAAATATATGTTAAAACCACAAAGTACATACCTATGAAATAAGGGCTCTGCAGAGGAGCACCCACGGAGACACGCATAACAAGAACATGTAATAAAACGGCAGGAGAATCTATGTGTTAACACCAATTCTGGGGAAATACTAGTGTAATGCGTGCAGGCACTTATTATAAGCGTTAGCACTCGAGGGGCGCTGGAACCCCACGAGCGAGCTGGGCTGACTGCACCCCACTAAACGCTGCTGGTGACAGCCCAGTGTGTGTGTGACCGGAGACACAGGGGTGGCGCTGACAGCAGAGCCCAGCTGCACCTCTCTCCTCCTACACATTCCTCCTGTTTTGGAAACCCGACTCCTCCTCTCGCAGCCCTGACCCCCGTGATCCCTCGGGGTGCACTTTGTTTATCCCAATGCGGTGAGATGTCACAACTCATCCAGTCTCACTGTGAGGGCTGGCGCCACTCAGCGAGAAACAAGAGCGCGCAACGCCCCTCCCCCTCCCCTCACGCCTACCACTGCAAAAGAGGGCCTGCCCTCACACTCAGAGAGGTGCCAATAGATGAGCACAGCAAGGCTGACCAAAAATGACTAAACACACTGCAGGCCCGACTGAGAAATCCAGCAACGGCCTTTGACCCGGAAATGAGGACAGATACAGCCTCGTGGGCTTACCGAATATAAAGCCACTAAGCTGCCTACGCACGGGGCTGCAGGAATTATGTGGCAACCAAGGGTCAAATGACCCGGCTGCCTTGACTAAATTATGCGGCAAGAAAAGGCAATTTATACAGAACACTGCGACACGAATGTATTCGGCTATCAGGACACTCACGCACAATAATACAGTCTGAGCAAATGTTTTGATCTCAGTACCCGTTTGGCACCTGAAGCAACCAGAAAAGGAAAAGTTACCAGTACCAGTCAATCTTTGATAAGCATGCGACATATAATTTGTATCTGAGAAAATCTGGTAGAAAATGGTGGATTATGCGGCAAGTGCGGGCAATCCATATTAATACAAAAAAATCACTCCTGCCGCACAACAGAATAGTTCCAGTGGCTCGGTCCCTGCCTAACTGGACCATTCGTAGAGTACAGGACAGATGCAAAAATACGAAGACACTTCTTCACACAACATAGACGCTGGAGGCCACATCCATACACTGAAGACACTAACCATACACTGCAAAGCTGATTCAAAAATATAACTGAGTTAATGTACATGTAGAATAGTAAATCTAGAAATACGGGAGAATGAGACAAAAAATAGATGCAGTGTTTACACACTGCAGGTTAGATCCGCTCCGTGTATACACTGCCAGCCAGGACCAGTAACACAGGCACACTTCATTGCACCGTGCTGCACCACTCATCCGTAACCATCACTTGATTTCAACACCCGGACACCCTCCCAGGTGAGTGGTGCGCTCATAACATAAACATAACGGAACATCCGGCAGGCACTGTTGGTACGTACTGCTGCATGGGAGCACAGAAATACAGGGACCCTACTTACATGCAGGAGTCTAGGGCCCTCACGTAGAGCCAAGTTTTGCGAAGCAAATTCTAAGATTTGCAAAAACACAAGTTTGAGACTGCAAAACATCCATTTGAGACGTATTTAAAGCCCTTTTATGAGAAGGAAATGTTTCTGAGTTGTTGGGATGTATTATGAACCACAGACAGGAGGGGGCGTGAAAGAGGTGTTGCCCACATGCTTGGGATTCGTGATACAATGGAATGCATGAATGGCTTGTGGCTGTAACTGTGGTCGCAACCCAGTGGTCAGTTACCGACCAGCAAGTCGGGGGTGTCAACTATCCCAGTGGTATACTGTCAGCTTCAGTGGTGCACAGTCTCCTTCGATGCGTTTCTAAACAGGAATCATTTTAGTTTCAAAGCAGCACCTGTCTTTTAAATGGACACTGCTTAAAAAAAAAAACGTTTCCTCTAAGTAATGCAAAATGCAGGGTCAGAGATCTTTTGTTCTTTCAGGACTCCATCCCTGTATTCGCAGCCAATCACGGGGTTCGGCACAAACTGCGACCTGCCCAATAGAAATTCAACAGTCAGGTCATTTTGCGACACCCTGGAAATGTAAAAACTGCTAACGCAACCTATTAGTACATAGCTTGCATCTCCCATTCGCAAACCCCTGTGCAAACTGCACATCTTTGTTTTGCGTATTAATATACGAACATCACACCCTAAATCAATAATAAATCAATATAGATCACAACTTACAGGTTGTAGGTCAGCCAGGAACACGTACGCATCTCTTGCACCCCACAGGGCTCCTCGCTGCAGGAATTAATCCATAATACAAATAATCCTCCTACACGCTAGGCTGATGAATCCACGCAGAGGCGCTATGCAGGCGAGAGGCTGCAGATGGGTTTGCCCACTCTACGCAAACCACATAACTTAGAACATTTATTCAACTCCATCCAGACCGGAGGTGTGCCTGAGTAATGCCAGGGTGCTACTCATTTCTACCAGCGAATAGTGTCCGTGTGCTAATACACAAACTGTGCAACAGCGCGCTGTCATAGCGCTCCGAAGGGCCGAAAGGAGACATAGGATCTCCTGACATACTGTAGGCTGGATCGTGTCATTCAGGAGCACTGCCGGATACAACTCAGCCTAGGTGCAGTAGTACAGGAGCTCTTCTGAAACCCTACAGATCCAATCCAGTCAGAAGGGAGCACTGTTTATACATTATAGGCTAGGTCTAGTCAGAAGGGAGCACTGTACACTATAGACTAGGTATACTGAGAAGGGAGCACTGTACACTATAGACTAGGTATACTGAGAAGGGAGCACTGTTTATACACGTATACGCTAGCTCTAGTCAGAAGGGAGCACTGTTTATACACTATACGCTAGCTCTAGTCAGAAGAGAGCACTGTTTATACACTATACGCTAGCGCTAGCCAAAAGGGAGCACTGTTTATACACTATACGCTAGCCAAAAGGGAGCACTGTTTATACACTATACGCTAGCTCTAGTCAGAAGCGAGCACTGTTTATACACTATACGCTAGCTTTAGTTAGAAGGGAGCACTGTTCATACATTATAGGCTAGGTCCAGTCAGAAGGGAGCACTGTTTATACACTATACGCTAGCTCTAGTCAGAAGCGAGCACTGTTTATACAATAAACGCTAGCTCTAGTCAGAAGCGAGCACTGTTTATACAATATACGCTAGCTCTAGTCAGAAGGGAGCACTGTTTATACACTATACGCTAGCGCTAGCCAAAAGGGAGCACTGTTTATATACTATACGCTAGCTCTAGTCAGAAGAGAGCACTGTTTATACACTATACGCTAGCTCTAGTCAGAAGCGAGCACTGTTTATACACTATACGCTAGCTCTAGTCAGAAGGGAGCACTGTTCATAAACTATAGGCTAGGTCCAGTCAGAAGGGAGCACTGTTTATACACTATACGCTAGCTCTAGTCAGAAGAGAGCACTGTTTATACACTATACGCTAGCTCTAGTCAGAAGCGAGCACTGTTTATACACTATACGCTAGCTCTAGTCAGAAGGGAGCACTGTGTATACACTATACGCTAGCCAAAAGGGAGCACTGTTTATATACTATACGCTAGCTCTAGTCAGAAGGGAGCACTGTTTATACAATATACGCTAGCTCTAGTCAGAAGAGAGCACTGTTTATATACTATACGCTAGCTCTAGTCAGAAGAGAGCACTGTTTATACACTATACGCTAGCTCTAGTCAGAAGCGAGCACTGTTTATACACTATACGCTAGCTCTAGTCAGAAGGGAGCACTGTGTATACACTATACGCTAGCTCTAGTCAGAAGAGAGCACTGTTTATACACTATACGATAGCTCTAGTCAGAAGCGAGCACTGTTTATATACTATACGCTAGCTCTAGTCAGAAGGGAGCACTGTTTATACACTATACGCTAGCTCTAGTCAGAAGAGAGCACTGTTTATATACTATACGCTAGCTCTAGTCAGAAGAGAGCACTGTTTATACACTATACGCTAGCTCTAGTCAGAAGGGAGCACTGTTCATACACTATAGGCTAGGTCCAGTCAGAAGCGAGCACTGTTTATACACTATACGCTAGCTCTAGTCAGAAGAGAGCACTGTTTATACACTATACGCTAGTTCTAGTCAGAAGCGAGCACTGTTTATACAATATACGCTAGCTCTAGTCAG
Organism: Triturus cristatus; assembly: GCF_964204655.1. Classification (NCBI taxonomy): domain Eukaryota; kingdom Metazoa; phylum Chordata; class Amphibia; order Caudata; family Salamandridae; genus Triturus; species Triturus cristatus. The sequence continues at coordinate 115,207,961 of NC_140595.1, forward strand.
AAGGGAGCACTGTTTATACACTACACGCTAGCGCTAGCCAAAAGGGAGCACCGTTTATATACTATACGCTAGCTCTAGTCAGAAGAGAGCACTGTTTATACACTATACGCTAGCTCTAGTCAGAAGCGAGCACTGTTTATACACTATACGCTAGCTCTAGTCAGAAGGGAGCACTGTTCATAAACTATAGGCTAGGTCCAGTCAGAAGGGAGCACTGTTTATACACTATACGCTAGCTCTAGTCAGAAGAGAGCACTGTTTATACACTATACGCTAGCTCTAGTCAGAAGCGAGCACTGTTTATACACTATACGCTAGCTCTAGTCAGAAGGGAGCACTGTTCATACACTATAGGCTAGGTCCAGTCAGAAGGGAGCACTGTTTATACTCTATAGGCTAGGTCCAGTCAGAAGGGAGCACAGTTTATACACTATCGGCTAGGTCTAGTCCGAAGGGAGCACCGTTTATACACTATACGCTTGGTCCAGTCAGAAGGGAGCACTGTTTATACACTATAGGCTAGGTCCAGTCAGAAGGGAGCACTGTTTATACACTATAAGCTAGGTCTTGTCAGAAGGGAGCACTGTTTATACACTATAAGCTAGGTCCTGTCAGAAGGGAGCACTATTTATACACAATAGGCTAGGTCCTGTCACAAGGGAGCACTGTTTATACACGTATAGGCTAGGTCCAGTCAGAAGGGAGCACTGTTTATACACTATAAGCTAGGTCCTGTCAGAAGGGAGCACTGTTTATACACTATATGCTTGGTCCAGTCAGAAGGGACCACTGCTCATACACAATAGGCTAGGTCCTGTCACAAGGGAGCACTGTTTATACACGTAAAGGCTAGGTCCAGTCAGAAGGGAGCACTGTTTATACACTATAAGCTAGGTCCTGTAAGAAGGGAGCACTGTTTATACACTATACGCTTGGTCCAGTCAGACGGGACCACTGTTTATACACTATAGGCTAGGTCCAGTCACAAGGGAGCACTTTTTATATAATATACGCTAGGTCAAGTCAGAATGGAGCACTATTTATACACTATAGGCTAGGTCCAGTAAGAAGGGAGCACTGTTTATACACTATACGCTAGCGCTAGCCAGAAGGGAGCACTTTTTATACACTATAGGATAGCTCTAGTAAGAAGGGACCATTGCTTATACACTATAGGCTAGGTCAAGTCAGAAGGGAGCACTGTTTATACACTATAAGCTTGGTCCAGTCAGAAGGGACCACTGTTTATACACTATAGGCTAGGTCCTGTCAGAAGGGAGCACTGTTTATACATGTATAGGCTAGGTCCAGACAGAATGAAACACTGTTTATACACATATAGGCTAGGTCCTGTCAGAAGGGAGCACTATTTATACATGTAGAGGCTAGGTAAAGTCAGAAAGAAGCACTGTTTATACACTATACGCTAGCACTAGCCAAAAGGGAGCACTGCTCATACACTATACGCTAGCTCTAGTCAGAAGGGAGCACTGTTTATACACTATACGCTACCTCTAGTCAGAAGCGAGCACTGTTTATGCACTATACGCTAGCTCTAGTCAGAAGCAAGCACTGTTAATACACTATACGCTAGGTCTAGTTAGAAGCGAGCACTGTTTATACACTATACGCTAGCTCTAGTCAGAAGCGAGCACTGTTGATACACTATACGCTAGGTCTAGTCAGAAGGTAGCACTGTACACTATAGGCTAGGTATAGTGAGAAGGGAGCACTGTTTATACAATATACGCTAGCTCGACTCAGAAGGGAGCACTGTTTTATACATTATAGGGTAGCTCTAGTCACAAGGGAGCACTGGTTATACACTATATGCTACGTGTGGTCAGAAGGGAGTATAGTTTATACACTATACGCTAGGTCTAGTCAGAAGGGAGCACTATACACTATAGACTAGGTATAGTGAGAAGGGAGCACTGTTTATACACTATAGACTAGGTCCAGTCAGAAGGGAGCACTGTTTATACACTATAAGCTAGGTCTTGTCAGAAGGGAGCACTGTTTATACACTATAAGCTAGGTCTTGTCAGAAGGGAGCACTGTTTATACACTATAAGCTAGGTCCTGTCAGAAGGGAGCACTATTTATACACAATAGGCTAGGTCCTGTCACAAGGGAGCACTGTTTATACACGTATAGGCTAGGTCCAGTCAGAAGGGAGCACTGTTTATACACTATAAGCTAGGTCCTGTCAGAAGGGAGCACTGTTTATACACTATATGCTTGGTCCAGTCAGAAGGGACCACTGCTCATACACAATAGGCTAGGTCCTGTCACAAGGGAGCACTATTTATACACGTAAAGGCTAGGTCCAGTCAGAAGGGAGCACTGTTTATACACTATAAGCTAGGTCCTGTAAGAAGGGAGCACTGTTTATACACTATACGCTTGGTCCAGTCAGAAGGGACCACTGTTTATACACTATAGGCTAGGTCCAGTCACAAGGGAGCACTTTTTATATAATATACGCTAGGTCAAGTCAGAATGGAGCACTATTTATACACTATAGGCTAGGTCCAGTAAGAAGGGAGCACTGTTTATACACTATACGCTAGCGCTAGCCAGAAGGGAGCACTTTTTATACACTATAGGATAGCTCTAGTAAGAAGGGACCATTGCTTATACACTATAGGCTAGGTCAAGTCAGAAGGGAGCACTGTTTATACACTATAAGCTTGGTCCAGTCAGAAGGGACCACTGTTTATACACTATAGGCTAGGTCCTGTCAGAAGGGAGCACTGTTTATACATGTATAGGCTAGGTCCAGACAGAAGGAAACACTGTTTATACACATATAGGCTAGGTCCTGTCAGAAGGGAGCACTATTTATACATGTAGAGGCTAGGTAAAGTCAGAAAGAAGCACTGTTTATACACTATACGCTAGCACTAGCCAAAAGGGAGCACTGCTCATACACTATACGCTAGCTCTAGTCAGAAGGGAGCACTGTTTATACACTATACGCTAGCTCTAGTCAGAAGCGAGCACTGTTTATGCACTATACGCTAGCTCTAGTCAGAAGCAAGCACTGTTAATACACTATACGCTAGGTCTAGTTAGAAGCGAGCACTGTTTATACACTATACGCTAGCTCTAGTCAGAAGCGAGCACTGTTGATACACTATACGCTAGGTCTAGTCAGAAGGTAGCACTGTACACTATAGGCTAGGTATAGTGAGAAGGGAGCACTGTTTATACAATATACGCTAGCTCGACTCAGAAGGGAGCACTGTTTTATACATTATAGGGTAGCTCTAGTCACAAGGGAGCACTGGTTATACACTATATGCTACGTGTGGTCAGAAGGGAGTATAGTTTATACACTATACGCTAGGTCTAGTCAGAAGGGAGCACTATACACTATAGACTAGGTATAGTGAGAAGGGAGCACTGATTATACACTATAGACTAGGTCCAGTCAGAAGAGAGCACTGTTTATAAACTATACGCTGGGTCTAGTCAGAAGGGAGCACTGTACACTATAGACTAAGTAGAGTGAGAAGGGAGCACTGTTTATACACTATAGGCAGGTCCAGTCAGAAGGGAGCACTGTTCATACACTACAGGCTAGGTCTGGTCAGAAGGGACCACTATTTATACACTATACGCTAGGTCTAGTCAGAAGGGAGCACTGTACACTATAGACTAAGTAGAGTGAGAAGGGAGCACTGTTTATATACCATACGCTAGGTCAAGTCAGAATGGAGCACTGTTTATACACTATAGGCTAGGTCCAGTAAGAAGGGAGCACTGTGTATACACTATACACTTGGTCCAGTCAGAAGGGACCACTGTTTCTACACTATAGGTTAGGTCCTGCCAGACAGGAGCACTGTTTATACACGTATAGGCTAGGTCCAGTCAGAAGGAAGCACTGCTTATACACATATAGGCTAGGTCCAGTCAGAAGGAAGCACTGTTTATACACTATAAGCTAGCGCTAACCAGAAGAGAGCAGTTTATACACTATACACTAGCTCTAGTAAGATGGGACCACTGTTTATACACTGTAGTCTAGGTCCAGTCAGAAGGGAGCATTTTTTATATACTATACGCTAGGTCAAGTCAGATTAGAGCACTGTTTATACACTATAGGCAAGGTCTAGTCAGAAGGGAGCCCTGTTTATACACTATAGGTTAGGTCCAGTCAGAAGGGAGCACTGTTTATACACTACACGCTTGGTCCAGTCAGAAGGGACCACTGTTTATACACTATAGGCTAGGTCCAGTCAGAAGGGAGCACTGTTTATACACATATAGGATAGGTTCTGTCAGAAGGGAGCACTGTTTATACATGTATACGCTAGGTCCAGTCAGAAGGGTCCAATGTTTATCCACTATACGCTAGCCAGAAGGGAGCACTGTTTATATACTATACACTAGCTCTAGTCAGAAGGGAGCACTGTTTATACACTCTAGGCTAGGTCCAGTCAGAAGGGAGCACTGTTTATAAGGAAGGATTTGGATAGAATAGAAGGCCTGCATTTATCCCTAGTAGGTAGATGTAACGTTTTAAAAATGGATGTTTTGCCCAAAGTGTTGTATTATTTTAGATGTGTCCCCCTGGAACTTACTGGAAAGCAACTTCAGAAATTACAATCTATTTGCAGCAGCTTCGTGTGGGCACAAGGTAAGCCCCGGCGACAAATGAGGTACATGACTTTACCATGACTTTGAGGGGGATGGGCTGTTACTAATTTCCTGTTTTACTATTGGGTATGCGTATTACAACAAATGGGTATATCGCTGATTGGGGAAGCTGAGTGAAAGGTAGAAGAGTCCCCGAGTATCTATAAGATCTTGTTGGGCTCTAAAATAGAGAGGAATTTTTTTCAAAACTTAGAGCCCAGTTACCACAAAAAAACCTCGATTTAAGGTGCTTCAAGCTGCCCATAAAGCATGGTTACAGATTCGTAATATGCTGAAGATTGGTAAACTTAATTTGTACACACCTACCTCCTCTCTAGCACTACCTAGATGGCGGAGAAAGGGTCTTATGATTTTCGGGGATTTAATTAATAATGGTGCTATCAAGGCCTATTCCTCGTTGGTGTCCGAATATGATCTCCCTCAAGCTGATTTTTTAAAAATATTTACAAATATGGGTCTACTTAATAAGAAGAGTAGATGTAACGAATTTGGCCACGAAAAGTAATTTGTTGGAGATATTGAGAAAGCACGGTAGGATTGGTAACCTATATCAAAGCCTTATTGAACTACAAAGGGATGACCTCCTAATACAGAATCGTAAATGGAAAAATAAATAAGAACATGAAGGGGATATCCTACAGGAATCAATTGCGATGGCTGATAAACTTCTGGTGTCCTCCAGCCTTAAATCCTTAAATCACAATATTATAAAACCGTATTGAATTTGTATTATACGCCCGCCAAAATAGCACAGTGGGGGGGGGGGGGCTAAATGAGGGTAGATGCACACGATGTGGGAAAGATCAAGCTGATAGTATTCACATGTTTTATAAATGTCCAGAGTTGAAGCAATTGATACATAAAATGGAAGTCTTTCTGACAGAGGTGACAGGAGAACAGATCGTAATTACCCCTAAGGGAATAATGTTGGGAGTACTGGATGATTCATTGTTGAAACAGGGGATAAATCAATTTAGATAACTTATTTTTATCGCGGTAGCAGTGGCCAGATTATGTATTGTGTCATTATGGAGGGAGGAAGAACCACCATCTTTTGAAATGTGGAGGGGCATACTCTATGTTATGTATAATTTAGAATATAGTTTGCATGCCCTTAAGGGGTTTCATAAGTGCAGGTTAGGCATAAAGATATGGGGAACGCTTACGGAATGTGTAAAATAATTATGATTTAGCCTAACTCCTGTGTTTTGTATGCCTTGGTTTTAAGATTTGGTTGTCTCCGAGGCTCGGTGATCCGATATGAGTAATATATTGTTTCCCTCTTCTGATTGAGTTTGATTTGTTGTTAGGCAGATTGGATATGTAATGACCTTCTTGCTTTTTTTGAGTATTGTGTAACACACTGCAAATATATGTATATCGTTATCCCTCTCGATTTGCTTTTTGTGTGTAAACAAAGCTAGTTTGTAAATGTTTATTGTTTTTGGCTTACAAAAATAATTTACTGTTTATACATTAAACGCTAGCTCTAGTGAGAAGGGACCTCTGTTTATACACTATAGGCTAGGTCCAGTCAGAAGGGAGCACTGTTTATACATTATAGGGCAGCTCTAGTCAGAAGGGAGCACTGTTTATACACTATACGCTAGGTCTGGTCAGAAGGTAGCACTATTTATACACTATACGCTTGGTCTAGTCAGAAGGGATCACCGTACACTATAGACTAAGTATAGTGAGAAGGGAGTACTGTTTATAAACTATAGGCTAGGTCCAATCAGAAGGGAGCACTGTTTATACACTATAGGCTAGGTCTAGTCAGAAGGGAGCACTGTACACTATAGACTAAGTATAGTGAGAAGGGAGCACTGTTAATACACTATAGGCTAGGTCCAGTCAGAAGGGAGCACTGTTTATACACTATTCACTAGGTCTGGGCAGAAGGGAGCACTATTTATACACTATACGCTAGGTCTAGTCAGAAGGGAGCACTGTTTATACACTATAGGCTAGGTCTAGTCAGAAGGGAGCACTGTTTGAACACTATACGCTAGGCCTGGTCAGAAGGGAGCACTATTTATACACTATACGCTAGGTCTAGTCAGAAGGGAGCACTGTTTATACACTATAGGCTAGGTCAAGTCAGAATGGAGCACTGTTTATACACTATAGGCTAGGTCTAGTCAGAAGAGAGCACTGTACACTATAGACTAAGTATAGTGAGAAGGGAGCACTGTTTATACACTATAGGCTAGGTCCAGTCAGAAGGGAGCACTGTTTAAACACTATAGGCTAGGTCCAGTCAGAAGGGAGCACTTTTTATATACTATACGCTAGGTCTAGTCAGAAGGGAGCACTGTTTATACACTATAGGCTAGGTCTAGTCAGAAGGGAGCACTGTTTGAACACTATACGCTAGGCCTGGTCAGAAGGGAGCACTATTTATACGCTAGGTCTAGTCAGAAGGGAGCACTGTTTATACACTATAGGCTAGGTCAAGTCAGAATGGAGCACTGTTTATACACTGTAGGCTAGGTCTAGTCAGAAGATAGGCTAGGTCCAGTCAGAAGGGAGCACTGTTTATACACTATAGGCTAGATCCAGTCAGAAGGGAGCACTGTTTATACACGTATAGGCTAGGTCCAGTCAGAGGGAAGCACTGTTTATACACTATACGCTAGCGCTAGCCAGAAGGGAGCACTGTTTATACACTATACGCTAGCTCTATTAAGAAGGGACCACTGTTTATACACTATACCCTAGCTCTAGTCAGAAGCGAGCACTGTTTATATACTATTCGCTAGCTCTAGTCAGAAGGGAGCACTGTTTATATACTATTCGCTAGGTCTACTCAGAAGGGGGCACTGTTTAGACATTATAGGGTAGCTCTAGTCAGAAGTGATCACTGTTTATACACTAAACGCTAGGTCTAGTCAGAAGGGTGCAATATTTATACAGTATACGCCAGCTCTAGTCAGAAGAGAGCACTGTTTATTCACTGTTTTACAGAATATTGTCCTGTAAATCACTGTTTAAAGTCTGAGGACAAGATCCTCTAATACAGGAGCTCTGTTTTTGCACTGCAGGCTTCGTCCAACACTGTTTACACACTGCAGTCTAGATCCAATAACATAGGAGCAATGTTTATATTCTACAGGCTACATCCAGCACTGTTTATACACAGCAGTCAAGATCCTATTATACAGGAACACTGGTAATACACTGCAGTCTATATTCAGCACAATGTATACACAGCTGGATAGATCTAGTAACACAGGAGCACTGTTTATACACTGCAGTCTATGCTCAACACTGTTTATACACAGCTGGATAGATACAACACTGTTTATACACTGCAGTCTGGTTCCAGTAATCCAGGAACACTGTTTACACTGCAGTCTAGATCCAATAACATAGGAGCACTGTTCACATTCTACAGGCTACATCCAGCACTGTGTATACACAGCCGTCAAGATCCAGTAATACAGGAACATTGGTAATACACTGCAGTCTGTATTCAGCACGTTTTATACACAGCGGGATAGACCCAGTGATCCAGGAGCAATGTTTATACACTGCAGGCTCTATTCAACACTATTTATACACAGCTGGATAGATGCAACACTACTTATACACTGCAGTCTCACTCCAGTAATACAGGAACACTGTGTATACACAGCAGGTTATGTTTAGCACAATGTAGACACAGCTGGATAGATCCCCGTGATCTGGTTCCAGGAACACTGTTTACACTGCAGTCTAGATCCAATAACATAGGAGCAATTTTTATATTCTGTAGGCTACATCCAGCACTGCTTATACACAGCAGGCTGTAGTCAGCACAATTTATACACAGCTGGATAGATCCAGTCATACAGGAGCACTGTTTATACACTGCACTGCAGTCTATATATTCAGCACTATTTATACACAGCTGGATAGACCCAGTGATACAGGTGGACTGTTTAACACTGCAGGCTGTATTCAGCACAATTTATACACAGCTGGATAGATGCAACACAGTTTATGCACTGCAGTCTCGCTCCAGTAATACAGGAACACTGTTTATACACAGCAGGCTATATTCAGCACAATGTAAACACAGCTGGATAGATCCAGTGATCCAGGAGCACTGTTTATACACTGCAGGCTGTATTCAGTACTATTTATACACAGCTGGATAGATACAACACTACTTATACACTGCAGTCTCGCTCCAGTAATACAGGAACACTGTTTATACACAGCAGGTTATATTCAGCACAATGTAAACACAGCTGGATAAATCCAGTGATCCAGGAGCACTGTTTATACACTGCAGGCTGTATATTCAGCACTATTTGTTCACACCTGGATAGACCCAGTGATCCAGGAGCACTGTTTATACACTGCAGGCTGTATATTCAGCACTATTTGTTCACACCTGGATAGACCCAGTGATACAGGAGCAGTGTTTATACACTGCAGGCTGTATTCAGTACTATTTATACACAGCTGGATAGATGCAACACTACTTATACACTGCAGTCTCGCTCCAGTAATACAGGAACACGGTTTATACACAGCAGGTTATATTCAGCGCAATGTAAACACAGCTGGATAGATCCCCGTGATCCAGGAGCACTGTTTATACACTGCAGGCTGTATTCAGCACAATTTATACACAGCTGGATAGATCCAGTCATACAGGAGCACTGTTTATACACTGCAGTCTATATATTCAGCACTATTTATACACAGCTGGATAGACCCAGTGATGCAGGAGCACTGTTTATACACTGCAGGCTCTATTCAACACTATTTATACACAGCTGGATAGATCCAGTAATACCGGAGCACTGTTTATACACTGAAGTCTATGTTCAACACTGTTTATACACAGCTGGATAGATACAACACTGTTTATACACTGCAGCCTGGTTCCAGTAATACAGGAGCACTGTTTATATTCTAAGGGGTACATCCAACACTGTTTATACACTGCAGTCTTGATCCAGGAAAACAGGAAGATTGTTGATGCACTGCCTGCTATATTCAGTACTATTTATATACAGCTGGATAATCTAATAAACAAGTTACTTACCTTCAGTAACGCCTTATCTGGTAGAAACTCTGACCCCGATATAGATCTTGGCAGACGGGTTTTTCAGTCACAAAGGTGATGGATATTTCATCTGCCAAAATATAAATCCTTTAGGCTAAAATGAGTATCGGCAGACAGAATATCCGTCACATTGTCACAGAGTAACCCGACCGCCAAGATCAAATCAGGCCATCTATCTAGCAGCAGACTCTTTACCACAGAATTATCCCCTGGCATCAGACTGGATCCAGAATATTTTTGTGTGCAGTACCCCCTTATGCCGGTAGGTGGTGTCGTTAGACTCTACGCAGCAGCACTGGAAGTGATGTGCGTAGTTATATATAGGCGCCACCCCAGTGCACTAACGTCAGGTTTTTTTGTGTGACTTTTCACGCTAGGTGCTTGGAGCAATGAAGAACACTGACCACACTGGTGTGGAAAACTAGGGCCCTTAAAGGCAAACAGCCATGTCCCTAGAAATCTGTTCACAGAGCGGGGAGGATGGGTAAGTCTGCGGTCTGCGGCTAGATAGAGTCTCTACCAGATAAGAGGTTACTGTCATGATCCTCGCGAGACACCTGACAGCCGGAAGGAAGATCGGCGCCCCCAGCTATTACCTTGCGGCCAGGAAAAGAAGCAACTTCCAAAGCCGAACTACAGTTCCCAGAAGACATTGGGACACCGACCTGCAGAGCGCAGGAAGCTGTGTCGAGCACATGACCGCCGCTATAAGGCCCTCCCCCTCTGAAGGAACGGTGCTTGACAATCCGTTGGAGTTCCCTGAAGACAGCGCTTAGCGGATGGTAATCCCCGCTGGAGGACTAGCGCTCGCCTACTCTCCTTCTACGCGAACCCGATGCCGATGCCCGTTGTCACGCCGCCCCTGTGAGCTCTCTGGTTCCAATTCCTGTCCGCGGCGCCAAGGTCAGGTAATTAGGTGGGACGCCGTGGGAGGAACGGGAGCACTCTGTTTACAGACAAAGACCCAGGCAGTGAAGTAACTGCGTTTGTCCCAAAGACTCCCCCGAGGAACGCAAGGGTTCCGTGTGCATCAGCCGTGTTTCCCCCACCATTCAGCATACTACGCTGCCGACGCAAGGAAGCATTGTCGTTCTGCAGCTCACACCCGACCTTTTGTTTTGAAGAGAGGACTTCTTGTGTGCAGATAGGCACAGTTGGAGACAGCCTGCGGTAAAACGGTAGTGAGGATAACTACCAAACTCGCAAGGACTTGCATCAAGAGCCAACGCCCTATCTACGACTTCATTGGCCGTGAAGCTATCGGTCTCCATGACTGGGGGTTCTAGGTTACTGTGCTCCTTAGGTGAGTGGTAGGCCTCTAGAGGGAGAAAGGAGGTGGGGGGTAGGTGGCACTTCTTTCCCTAAAACGCCTGCTTTGTTTGTCTCCTCCTTACTGCAGCCTGCTAGGAAGTGACTCCATCAGATCCTCCCGCTCGCTGACAGAAGAGCCCAGCTGACCCCCATCCCTCCTTTGTTGATCCTCTCGTTTTCCCCCTGTGTGCCTCTACCACGCACTGGTGTTTGTTTGGGGTTCACCAGCGTGCGTGCGGTTGCACTTGTGGGAAAGGGAGAATTCCTGCATGTCATCGTTCCTGCCGGTCGATCAGCAGGTTAGTAGCTTTCTAGGGTATACGGCTACTGCCAGCCTGACAGATTGTCAAGCCCACGTATACATCTCGGCCTGAACGATGGACTCCAATGTCGTGTTGTCCTCCCTGTTGGAAAGCATTACAGCTTTACAACAGGAAGTACACGCTTCTCGGTTAGAGAATCAAGAAATGAAAAAAGAAATGGGTACCTTGCGCAGGGAGGTTGCAGGTATTTCTAGACAAAGCCCTGGTAAGAGCACGTACATAAAAGATTGGACCCTTCCCCCTCCTGCGACACGCACAACCCCGGTACTGGGGGGTGGTGCTTCTGGTACAGGGTTCTTTACCCCTCCTGGCACGTCACAAGCTTCTCAGGATTCTGCTCCTACAGTGCATGTCATCCAGACTCATGGGATACCATTAGCCCCCCCCCCGAAAGGTTCTTAGGGGACCCCAAGAAATTTGAGACTTTTCTTAACCAATGCAGGTTACATTTCCTCTGTAAACCGACGATCTTCCAGGAACATACTGCAAAGACCTCCTTCATGATGTCGTACATGGGGGGCAACGCGGCTAGCTGGACCATTCCGTTAATGGAAAGAAACGACCCTGTGCTGCACAATTTCCAAGACTTTTGTACAGAAATGAGAAGACTATTCGATCGTAAATCTCACATGCTATCATTGGATCGTGAATTGCTTACCCTCAGACAAGGCTCACAGGATTTGCTATCGTATATTACCACATTTAATAGACTGGTGGTGGAAACCGATTGGCCTACCGAGAAACGTTCCACCCTATTCTACCAAGGTCTTAGAGGTGAGCTCAAAGACGTATTATCTCAAGTGGTTCAGCTGCCTCCCACTTGTGAGGAGCTGATTGATCTCACAGTACAGTTGGAACATCGCTTGCAAGAGCGGAAGACTGATAAGGCTCGAGGTGAGACTCGCTTCCCGTTTCCTAGGATTCGAGCACTCCCCGAGGAACGTCCGAAAACCACAGATACCAGCGAGCCCATGCAGATTGGGGGACTGCGAGGTCCTCTTACCCCTGAAGAACGGGAAAAAAGAAGGCAACAAAAGCTTTGTCTTTACTGTGGAAAAAGTGGGCATTTCATCAGGGAATGTCGCGCGAGAGCCAAGGCCCCCGAAAGACCCAGCCCCACACAAGTGCCAGCCGCTTCTTTTTCACAGGAGTCGGAAAACTAGAAAGCCCACGACAGGAAGGGATCACTGCCATGGGTACGGGTTTATCACGGATCCCCCTAGCACTAGCCAACACCATGCAGCCCGCCGTAGCCCACATCAATGTGTGCGTTACCATATGGATCACCGAGAACCTCCCTCTAGACGTGGCGGCCTTGTTGGATTCAGGCGCAACCGGAAATTTCATGGATCTACAGTACGCTCGACGGTTTGGGGTGCCATATGAAAGGAAGGCGATACCCGAAATCGTGAAAGCCGTAGATGGGAAGACCTTAACATCCGGACCCGTCAGACATCACACCATACCCCTAAAAATGAGGGTAGGGGAAGACCACTATGAAGTTCTGCGGTTTGACCTAATCGACGCGCCTCAATTCCGTTTGATCTTAGGCATGCCGTGGCTGACGCTGCATGACCCAGTAGTCCGATGGGCGGAACGTACGGTATCCCTGACCTCTGATTATTGCAACAAGCACTGTACTAGACATTCCTTGCAGGACAACGGTTCCAGAACACAAGCAGGTTTCCTCGCTGAAGGCCGGGAAGAACCCGAATATTGCTGTGCTGTCTCATTACCCAACATGTATCTGAAATACCAAGCTGTGTTCGATAAACAAACAGCGACCCAATTACCTCCCCACCGATCATTCGATTGCCGGATTGATCTCCAACCTGGAGCGGACATCCCCTGCAGCCGAGTGTATGCACTCACCGAACCAGAGACCCGCTACCTCAAGAAATACCTGGAGGAGAATCTGGAATCAGGATTCATCCGTCATTCCTCATCGCCCGCCTCTTCTCCCCTCTTTTTTATTTCCAAAAAAGACTGCGACGAGTTAAGAGCCTGCATCGATTATCGCGCCATCAACAAGATCACCATCGAGAACCGCTATCCCCTCCCGTTGATTCCCGTGCTGCTGGACCAGCTCAAGGGGGCCCGAATATACACCAAACTGGATCTTCGGGGTGCATACCATTTGGTTCGTGTAAAATCTGGGGATGAATGGAAAACTGCGTTCCGAACCAAATTCGGTCTTTACGAGTATCAAGTCATGCCCTTTGGTCTATGCAATGCGCCAGCAGCATTCCAGTTCTTTATGGATGAAGTTCTCAGAGGCCTGCTGGAGGTGTGCTGCATAGTCTACATAGATGATATACTCATCTATTCATCCACCTTGCAAGAACACGTCACCCATGTGCAAGAAGTTTTGACTCGCCTTCAACGCCATTCTCTATACGCAAAGCTGGAAAAATGCTTATTTCATGTAACAGAAGTGGCCTTCCTGGGGTACATCATCAATTCACAAGGCTTTCAAATGGATACCGCCAAAGTGGATGCAATCACTTCCTGGAAAGCCCCAAGCCACGTTAAGGCGGTACAACGATTCCTGGGGTTCGCCAATTACTATCGGCGGTTCATAAAAGACTTCTCTAAGGCGATTCACCCCATTTCTCGTTTACTGCGAAAAAATACCCCTTTTGTCTGGGACCAAGAGGCGGAGCAGTCCTTTCAGGAGCTAAAAAGACGATTCACAACCGCCCCTATTCTACTACACCCGAATTCTGACCTGCCGTTCGTGGTGGAGACGGATGCGTCTCAATACGCCATAGGCGGAGTGTTGTCCCAACGACACCAACAAACGGGGCAACTCCATCCGGTGGCGTATTATTCCAAGAAACTATCCCCGAGTGAGGTGAACTACTCCATCACGGATAAGGAACTTCTGGCCATCAAACGGGCTTGTGAGGAGTGGAGGCACTATCTTCTAGGGGCGAGTCATACTGTTGAGATGTACACCGACCACAGAAACCTTTTGTTCCTGAAATCGGCCAGAGCCCTCACCCCGCGTCAGTTACATTGGTCCCTGTTCTTCTCCGATTATGACTTCCTTATCAAATACAGACCTGGACCCCAGAACGGCAAGGCCGATGCCTTATCCCGCATGGAAGAACCCACACACCCCGAGATGAGCATACCCCCCGAGCCACCGTCTATCCTGCCCGACAAGGCCTTTGCTCACCAGTTACTTGCTCTCACCTCGTCAGACGAATACCTTGAGGCTGTGAAAGCGTCCTTATCCGACTTCGACTTCCACGCCTGGATACAAACAGACCCAGCCCACAGAAACAAAAAAGGGGATTTCCTATTCCAGAACAATGCTCTATTTTTACCCCAGCAAGCACAACAACAGCAAGCGATTACCTGGATTCATGATTCCGCACTGGGAGGCCATTTGGGGGTAAACAAAACCATAGCAGGGCTAGAAAGGTCCTTTTGGTGGCCCACCTTACGAACGGATGCTAAAGAATATCTGAAGAATTGCGCCATCTGTGCGCAGAGCAAAACCAGCCATTCGAAACCAGTGGGGCTGTTGTGTCCCATCCCTATCCCACCAGCCCCATGGCACACAGTATCGATGGACTTCATCGTTGAGATGCCGCCCTGTGAAGGATACACTACCGTGCTAGTGATAATTGATCACCTAACAAAGATGGGCCACTTCGTCCCTCTCAAAAGACTTCCCACAGCGGGCGAACTGGCCCTGGTATTCCTACAACACGTGGTGAGAGCACACGGACTACCGAGGGTTCTTATAACAGACAGAGGATCCCAATTCACCTCACGCTTTTGGAGAAAATTGTGTGACTCAATGAATATTGATGCCCGTTTATCCACGAGTTATCATCCTCAGACGGATGGTAAAACAGAACGCCTGAACCAGACACTAGAGCAGTACCTGCGTTGTTTTACCCTTCAAAACACCATAGAGTGGTACCCTTTAATATGGTTGGCGGAGTTCGCATACAATAACGCCGAGCACACCACACTAGGGTGTTCCCCTTTCTTTTGTCTTTATGGTTTTCACCCTAACATTCTCCCGTTCGAGTGGCCTGTGGTTACCAAACACCCCACAATTCAAGAACACCATACTCACCTTCGAACCATTCTAAAAGAGACCAGGCTCCATTTAGAGACAGCGCAAAAAACACAAAAACTGTACGCTGATAGAAAGAGAGCACCAGAACCTGAGTATCAGGTGGGAGACAAAGTGTGGTTGTCCACCAAGAATCTACACCTCAAAGGGGTGGGTAAACTAGCTCCCAAGTATGTAGGGCCTTACAGAATAGACCACGTCCTGAATCCTGTTGCTGTGAGGCTATGCCTACCTTCCTCCTGGAAAATACATCCTGTTTTCCATGTCTCCCTTCTCCGACCTTGCCCTGCCAGCATGAGACTACCCCTGACTCCCCTCCCTGTAGAGGTGGAGGGTCAAGATGAATATGAAGTCCAAGCTTTATTGGACTCCCGTCAGGTAAGGGGAAGAGTACAGTACCTGGTGGAGTGGAAAGGGTTTGGAGCGGAAGAACGGACTTGGGAACCAGCAGCTAACCTACACTGCCCAGAACTGCTACAACAATTCCACGCCAGATATCCTGGTAAACCAGGGCAACCGCCGAGACGGCGGTCCTCGAGAGGGGGTTCTGTCATGATCCTCGCGAGACACCTGACAGCCGGAAGGAAGATCGGCGCCCCCAGCTATTACCTTGCGGCCAGGAAAAGAAGCAACTTCCAAAGCCGAACTACAGTTCCCAGAAGACATTGGGACACCGAACTGCAGAGCGCAGAAAGCGGTGTCGATCACATGACCGCCGCTATAAGGCCCTCCCCCTCTGAAGGAACGGTGCTTGACAATCCGTTGGAGTTCCCTGAAGACAGCGCTTAGCGGATGGTAATCCCCGCTGGAGGACTAGCGCTCGCCTACTCTCCTTCTACGCGAACCCGATGCCGATGCCCGTTGTCACGCCGCCCCTGTGAGCTCTCTGGTTCCAATTCCTGTCCGCGGCGCCAAGGTCAGGTAATTAGGTGGGACGCAGTGGGAGGAACGGGAGCACTCTGTTTACAGACAAAGACCCAGGCAGTGAAGTAACTGCGTTTGTCCCAAAGACTCCCCCGAGGAACGCAAGTGTTCCGTGTGCATCAGCCGTGTTTCCCCCACCATTCAGCATACTACGCTGCCGACGCAAGGAAGCATTGTCGTTCTGCAGCTCACACCCGACCTTTTGTTTTGAAGAGAGGACTTCTTGTGAGCAGATAGGCACAGTTGGAGACAGCCTGCGGTAAAACGGTAGTGAGGATAACTACCAAACTCGCAAGGACTTGCATCAAGAGCCAACGCCCTATCTACGACTTCATTGGCCGTGAAGCTATCGGTCTCCATGACTGGGGGTTCTAGGTTACTGTGCTCCTTAGGTGAGTGGTAGGCCTCTAGAGGGAGAAAGGAGGTGGGGGGTAGGTGGCACTTCTTTCCCTAAAACGCCTGCTTTGTTTGTCTCCTCCTTACTGCAGCCTGCTAGGAAGTGACTCCATCAGATCCTCCCGCTCGCTGACAGAAGAGCCCAGCTGACCCCCATCCCTCCTTTGTTGATCCTCTCGTTTTCCCCCTGTGTGCCTCTACCACGCACTGGTGTTTGTTTGGGGTTCACCAGCGTGGGGTTGCACTTGTGGGAAAGGGAGAATTCCTGCACGTCATCGTTCCTGCCGGTCGATCAGCAGGTTAGTAGCTTTCTAGAGTATACGGCTACTGCCAGCCTGACAGTTACTGAAGGGAAGTAACTTGTTTATCTGATAGAGACTTTTAGCCATAGATTCCTTACTTTAGAATTTATACACAAGCAAGAAATACCTCCCCAGAGGTGGGTCTGCAAAACAATTTAACACCAAAAAGTCCTCCAGGACCAAACGGACAAAATGCCCGTCCCGACGGACCTGAATGTCCAGGCAGTAGTGCATTGTATACATGTGCAGAGAGGCCCAGGTTGCTGACTGGCAGATGCCTAGGACCGGTTCTACGTGTGCTAATGCACTGGTCTCAGCCTTCGCTCTGGGGGAATGAGCGTGCAAACCTTCAGGGGGTTGTTTCTTGGCCAATGCGCAGCAGATTTTAATGCAGAGTACGATCCATCGGGAGATGGTTTACTTCCGCACTGCCTTTCCTTTAGTGGCTCTGACATACCACACAAACAGTTGGTCGTCCACCCGGAACTCTTTTATGCGATCCAGGTAGAACGGGCAATGCTATTTTGGGTCACATAGGTGGAGTCACTCCTATTTCTTTATGGGATGCGGCACACCGAAAAAGGTAGGCAGGGTGAAAGATTGGCCTACATGAAAGGAAGTGACCACCTTTGGAAGGAAGGAAGCTCTGGTTCAAAGGACCGGGTTGTCAGGGAAGATGTTGAGGGACAGAGGCTTTGATGAAAAAGCCTGGAGCCCACTGACCCTCTGGGCAGATGTTAGGACACCAGAAAGGCCATTTTGATTGTAAGGAGCCTGATAGAACAGTTGTGAAAAGGCTCGAAGGAATCGAACATGAGAAGGGTAAGTACTAAATTTAGATCCCACTGAGGCAATATAAAAGGTGAAGGAGGGAACATGCACTGAAGACCTTTCAAAAACCAATGTAAAATAGGGGATTTTAACAGGGATGGCAGATCTGGCAACGGCAGGAAGGCTGAAATGGCACTAAGATAGACTATTAGGGTGACCTAAGCAGAGCCTTGCTGGGCAAGAGGAAGAACAAACGGAAGAATTAAAGAAAGGAGAGCAGAGAGTAGGGTCAACCTGTTTTTTTGCACACCATGCCACAAACTTGCCCCAACGACAAACGTACAATGTCTTGGTGGAGGATCACCTGGTAGACAAGATGACATTACAGACTTCTGGTGGAAGGTTGAAATCTGTGAACTGTCACTGTTCAATCTCCACACATGAAGGCGGAGCATTGACATGTTGGGGTGGAGAACCCCCCTTATTGCTGTGATAGAAGGTTGCCTGAAGGGGCAGCCTGATCGGAGGACTGATGGCCATGCTCAAAAGCTCAGGATACCAAAGTCTCCGAGCCCAGTCCAGAGCCACAAGGATGACTTGGCCCGGTCGTTCCTGATCTTGACAACTCTGGCCAGAAGTGGCATGGACACAGAGGAGTACGGGAGGCCTGAGCTCCACTCAAGATGAAAAGCGCCTCAGAGCAAGAACTACCTTGGAAACTCCAGTGCGCAAAATCGCTGACATTGCACGTTCTTGGCGGTGGCAAACAGATCTAACCAAGGCTCTCCCCATTACTGAAACAGACCCATTCATGATTCGCTAGGCATATTTGGCTTTGTCCACCCAGGCGTTCAGAGAGCTCGCCATGTGTTGAACCACCAGGGATAGGACCTGTTGTTCCAGCCATGCCCAGAGGCACAAGGCCTCTTGACAAAGGGTCCACGACGGCACACAGCCCTGCATGTTGCAGTACCACATGGCGGTGGTGTTGTCTGTAAACACCTACACTAGCCTTCCACTGATGGAGGGTAGAAAAGCTTTCACTACCAGTCGGATTGCTCAGAGTTCCATTAGATTGATGTGGAATCCAGATTCCACCAGAGGCCTCTGATCGGCACCTCTCCCAAATGGCCGCCCCAGCCCAGAAGTGGCGCACCTGTCAGATCTGGCTGGGGAAGGGAGAGTGGTCTGCCGCTGACCCAATCAGGGTACGTTAACCACCCTTTGCAGATCTTTTGCAGTGCCCTCGGAGATCTGGACCAAGTTGGAGAGATTCCCCATATAATGCGCCCGCTGTACCTTCAGGTCCCACTGCAGAGCCTGCGTATGCCAACGGGCATGTGTCACACGGAGGATGCAGGAGGCTATGAGGCCCAGCAGCCTTAGAGTCAGTCTCACCGAAACCCAGGATACAGACTGAAACATTGGTATCATTGCCTGAATATCCTGGAATTGCTGGTTGGGAGAATAAGTTGGAAACTGAACCGTGTCTAGAACAGCTCGGATGAAAAGGAGCGTCTCAGAGGGAGTTAGGTATGACTTCAGCATGTTGATAGTGAACTCCAGCGAGTGCAGAAGGTTCGCTGTAGTCTGGAGGTGGGAGACGATTGCCTAGGGCGAGTCTGGCTTCAACACCCAGCACATGGGATACATGAAGACTGGTACCCCTGATCACTGCAGATGAGCTGCAACCACCGCAATCATCTTGGTGAACACCCGAGGGGTGCTGGTAAGGCCAAAAGAAAGCCTAGCAAACTGAAAGTGCTTGTGGTTCACCGTGAACCACAGGTAAGCCTATGTGCAGCTAGGACGGGAATGTGGAAGTATGCGTCCTGCAAGTCTAACGCTATCATCCAGTCTCCCGGGTCAAAGGCAGACAGGACTTGAGCGAGCGCAAGCATTTTCAATTTCTCCTTTTTTAGAAAGAAATTGAGAGGGCGCAGGTCTTAGATAGGACAAAGGCCTCTGTCCTTCTTGGGCACCAAAGAGTAGCAGAAATAACAACCATGATCTACTTCTGGTGTCGACTTCCTCTCTATGGCTTCCTCTGCTAAGAGAACTACCACCTCCTTTCGGAGTAAGGAGATATGGTACTCTGTGAGCTTGTTGCAAGTGGGTGGCATAGGCAGAGGATTAGTCAAGAAGACGAGGGAGTAGCCCCTTCAGACAATCTGGGGAACACAGCAGTCGGATGTTATCTGCTTCCAGTGGTGCAGGTGATAGCATATCCTGCCTCCCACTGGTTGCCCATGATGGTCGGAGGTCAAACTTAAGAGGCTGGGGCTGCCCGGGGCAGAGGCAGGGTGGACTGGCCCTTCATCTGGCTCTCTGACCCACTGGGTCTGTGGGTACTGCGGCCATGCAGAGGATGGAGAGCTTCTGTGCTGTGGTGGCTGGGTGGGTTAGGACGTGGCTTGAAACCCCTTCCATGGCCGTAAAAGGTGGACTGGAGTTGACGGGGCCATGAATAGGCCCAAGGACCTGGCCGTAGCCCTGCTGTCCTTGAAGCGCTCCAGCGCCGAGTCCGCCTAGTCTCTGAAGAGGCGGGAGCCATCAAAGGGCATGTCCATAAGCGAAGCTTGGACATCATCTGACAAGCCAGTTGTTCTCGCCAGGCGTGGGGCCATAAGACAACTGAAAAAGAAACTGCTCTGCCTAGAAAGTCAGTCGTGTTCAGACCACATCGAATTGTGAACACTTAGCTGCATCTCTGCCAACAGTCATGGCTTGGTAGAGTATGGCCCAGGCCTCCTCCGGGACCATGGGCTGCACCTGCACAACCGAATCCCAAAAGGGATGGGAGTAATGGCCCAAAAGGCATGCAGTGTTCACAGTACGCAATACCAGGCTGGTGGAAGAAAACATTTACTTGCCTAAGGTGTCCAGCCTCTTGGATTTCTCATCCGGTGAGGTGGTGGGTATTGAGCCAGGATTTACCAGGGAAGTGGAGGCTTGGACCACCAAGTTCTTGAAGGTGGGGTGTTGGGGGAGGAAAAAGGGGTCCCCTGGGGCGATGTGATGGAGGCGGGCAAGTGTCCTGTTCAAAAGAGCCCCTGTGCAGGGGTGGACCAGGCCCCAAACAGGACATCCATAAGGGGTTCGGTAAATGGGAGAAGCGGTTCTGAAGGATTAACTCGCAGATGAAGCACCTGTGTCAAGATGTTCATAGGAATAGGGCTCAGGCTCCGGCCTGGAGGGAATGGCTCCAGCCGGAGTCGGGCGACACCCCTCCAGCTCTGTTTCGGACTTAGGGGTAACAATGGAGACAGTGCCGCTGGAGAACTGGTGCCGGGGAAGGTCGAGGTGGCTCAGTGGCGCCAGTCCGGATCTATTCGTAGATCCAAAGGGCTCAAGATTGCCACCGAGAGCGGACCCACCAGCGCGGCACCAGTAGGGGCCCCTCCTGAACCCATGGGTCCCAAAGGCACTCCAGGGGGGCGGGCAGCCTTAATAGGAGGTGCATGGTCTCACAAAAGTCTTGGAGTAGGATGGGAGTTGTTCTGGCTCCTGGAAACTCGGGGAGGAGGCTCAAGTGCAGGCTCAAGCGCGGAGCCAAGCTTCAAGTGACGACACTCCTTCGTCTCGTCGGATGACTTAGACAGATCGGGCTAAGTCGAAGCCCTCTTCAACTTCTTGCTCTTCTTCTTCTTGTGGGACTTACCGGAGTGGAATGACTTTGAAAAAGATCGATGACTCTGCAACCGATCGCGGGATCAAGAGCATCGTGGCCTCTCACGTTGAGTGGCAAGGAGCTTGAGGGATCACCCCCTCAAGGCCTTAGGGTGCTTTGCGCAACAATCAACACATTTCTTGGCATCGCTGTTGCGATCAAGACACTAGGGACAGACGGGGTTGGGCCGTTGCCAACATTTGCCGGTGACAGGCGCTGCAGTTCTTGAATCCAGCTTTCCTCGCTGACATCCATGCCACACCAAAAGAGAAGTCCCAAAAACCTTTGACAAAAAGTCTAAAAAAAGTCAGTTAAAAATATGACTTGGGGTAGCTCTCTCCGGCTCTGCACTGAAAGAAAAGAACTGACGTAAGCGCTAGTGTGGCACTCTATATAGGCACGCATGATGTCACTTCTGGCGTGGAGGACTGCACACGTAGCCGAACAATGGCACCTACAGGGCTCAAGGGTTTTGCTCACAAAAAAATTTCCGGATACAGTTTGACGCCTGGGGATAATTCTAATGTAAGGGATCTGCAGCTAGACGTCTCTATCAGACACTGTTTATACACAGCAGTCTTGTTTCAGTAATACAGGAGCACTGTTTATATACTGCAGGCTATATTCAGCACTATTTATACACTGCTGATAGACCCAACACTTTTTATAGACAGAAGTCTAGATCCAGTAATACAGGAGTACTATTTATATTCTGCAAGCTAGATCCAGCACCGTTTATACACAACAGTCTAGATCCTGGAATACAGGAGCACTTTTATACACTGGATATTAGGTCTTGCAATGGTGCTGCACTGCTTATACAATGCAGGCTAGATTCAGTTAATAGCGATGCACTGCTTATGACTGCAGGCTGGGCTCAGTTTATACAACGCAAGCTCTGAACATTCTTTATGCATGGCAGGCTAAGTCCTCTACTCCTGCAACACTGTGTCTACATCGCAGGCGTGGTCAAGCTGCACTGGTGCACTGCGTATAAACTGCAGGCTGGGTCTAGTAATAGGTATAGCGGTTGTAGTGCAAGTCACAGCACAAACATCAATCACTTGCACTGGTACTGACCTCCAGGGTCATGTCTACCTCAGCAACAAACCATCCAACTCTCTACACCAAACTGCCTATCATCATTTACGTCACTTATTGTATCCTAGATCCCAACAGCAGCACTTCTAAGGCAAGTAAGAGGAAGGCCTGCTCTCCCAACAGTTATGTCGGCAAAACAACTTTGTGTGTGTGTGTGTGTATATATATATATCTGGTAGGGGGCACATCAACCTCTGACGCTCTAACATTGGACTCTCTATGAAATGCCATGCCATATGCCACCTGGCAAGCAGAGGTCGGCGTTTATCTGCATCCGTTAGACGTAGGACAGGTACTTTTGTCAAAAAGAGCTCTATATTGTTGAAGAGAAGCACGCAAAAGAGATGTGATATATTATGCTATTGGACTTCAGTAATTTTGAGGGTCTCCAAGAGAAACAAGTAAGTACCAAGAAATGCATCCATGAGAAAGGGTTCTAAAATCAATTGCAGTTTGAAAACTACGCTGTTTAGGGCCGAAGACAGTGGGACTGTTAGGAGGCCAGCAAGAACCAAAGTGCAAAGGCCCATCACCAAATTGCAGCTGCCAGGCTATTCAAAAAAGTTTAATTTTGTTTCACAAGTCAGTCAGGTAGGTAGGTACATGGAGGGAGAAGCAGTGGGTAGTGAGTTTGGTAGAGTGAGAGGAAGCAACAGTTGAGGTGGGAGCAACAAAGGACTTTGGCGTGCTTAGGGTTTAAAATTTAGAAAAAAAGAAAGAAAAATTAAAAAATATGTGCGCGACGGGTAGGGTAAGGGGAGCATAACAGAGCACATGAGAGGCACGGGTGGAGAGGGGAGGGAGAATTTGGCTGGGGTGGTAGTGTTATATAAGGCAAATACTACTTACCAGTATGCATCTGTTCTTGGCATGTAGAGCTGCAGAGCCACACACTTAGCATAGATCGCCATCTGGTGTTGGGCCCGGATGTTTGCACTTGTTTTTGTCCTAGAAAGTCTTTGGAAGTCACGAAGTAGGTGACTCCTCCTTTGGATCATAGTGCGCATGGGCATCGGCTCCATCCTCAGATTGTTTTTCACCAGCAGGGAAATGATGGAGCTTTGTAAGAAACAGGAAAGATGCCCATGTATGCTGTATCTAAATAAGATGGTACTGGAATAGATAAAGGTAGCCGGGGAGGTGGGTGGGCGTGTGTGGATCTGCAGCTCTACATGCCAAGAACAGATGCATACTGGTAAGTAGCATTTGCCGTTCGAGGCATATGAGCTGCAGATCACACACTTAGCATAGATTGTATAGCAGTACCCATCCTTAGCGGCGACCACCAGTATCTGCTGCAGTAGTTTGAAATAGTGTTTTGAGAACAGCCTGGCCCACACTAGCTTGTTGCCTTGTTTGCACATCTACACAATAGTGTTTTGTGAATGTGTGCGGTGTAGATCATGTAGCTGCCCTGCAGATATCTAAGGGAATGTTCCCTAAAAATGCCATAGAAGCCCCTATCTTTTGTGTAGAGTGGGCTTTTGGAGGATCAGATAAAGTAAGTTTTGCTTTGTGGTAGCAGATTTGTATGCATTTAACGATCCATCTAGCTATCCCAGACTTTGATATGGGGTTGCTTTTGTGTGGTGGCGAGAAAGACACAAAAAGTTGTTTGGTCTTACGAAAAGGTTGTGTTCTCTCGATGTAATAAAGCAATACTCTTTCAACATCTAAAGTATGAAGAGCTCTTTCTGCGACTGTCGGTGGTTGTGAGAAAAATACGGGCAACTCCACAGACTGATTGAGGTGGAAGGGAGAAATGACTTTTGGAAGGAATTTAGGATTAGTTTGTAGAACAACCTTATTATGGTGGATTTGCAAAAAAGGTTCCTGGATAGTTAGTGCTTGTAGCTCACTAACTCTCCTAAGAGAAGTAATGGCCACTAGGAAAGCAATTTTCCATGTTAAGAATTGTAGCTCACATTTATGTAGAGGTTCAAAAGGAGGGCCCATTAGTCTCGTGAGAACGATGTTTAAATTCCACAGAGGTGAGGGTGGAACTCTAGGCGGAATTATCCTTTTAAGGCCTTCCATAAAGGCTTTGATGGCAGGTACCCTGAAAAGTGATAAGTGTTGTCTATTTTGTAGGTATGCTGCTATGGCAGCAAGGTGCAGTCTAATAGATGTATAGGCTAAGTTGCACCTTTGGAGGTGTAGCAGGTACCCTATGATGTGTTGGATAGACACGTCTAGGGGATTGATGGTGTTGTTATGACAATATATCACAAATCGCTTCCACTTGGCTGCGTAGCAGGCTCTAGTGGTGGGACGTCTAGCTTCTTTAATGACGTTCATACAGTTAGGGGGAAGTTTAAGGTGACCAAACTCTAAGACCTCAGGAGCCATGTTGCATGGTTGAGCTGAGCTGGGTCCGGGTGTCTGATCTCTCCACGGTTCTGGGTTAAGAGGCGTGGTGAGAGGTGTAATTTTTGGTGCAGAGCTACGGACAGTTCCAGTAATGAGGTGTACCACGGTTGTCTGGCCCAAGTTGGAGCAACTAGAATGAGAGTCAGCGAGTGTTGCTGTAGTTTGCGTACCACCAGTGGAATGAGTGGGAAAGGCGGAAAAGCATACACAAATCTGCCTGACCAATTCATCCATATAGCATTGCCTTTGGACAGGACAATGGGTGTAGATATCTGGCAGCGAAGCTTGGGCATTTGGCGTTTTCATGGGTGGCGAAGAGGTCTATCTGTGGTTGCCTCCACATTTGAAAGAATGGCTGAAGAACTTGCAGATGAAGTTCCCACTCGTGGATCTGTTGTGTTTGATGACTTATCAGATCGGCTATGGTGTTTTGGACTCCCGGGACATGTTGGGCTAGGAGAAATATATTCTGTGGTATAGCCCATCTCCATATACTCTGTGCTAGCTGAGAGAGCTGCAGAGAGTGTGTCCCGCCTTGTTTCTGTATGTAGTACATGGCTGTCATGTTGTCTGTGCGGACTAAGACAGCTTTGCCTGATATTTGCTTTTGGAATGCTTTTAAGGCTAAGAATATGGCTAGTAACTCCAGGTGGTTGATGTGGAGTAACTTTTGTTGAGATGTCCATCTGCCCTGCATGGTGTGATGTAATAGGTGAGCTCCCCATCCGGAGAGCGATGCGTCCGCTGTCATGACAATTTGCGGAACTGGCTCAAGGAACGGTCGCCCTTTGAAAAGGTTTTTGATGTTCTACCACTGCAGAGAGCGATGAGTGCGGCCGTCTACCAACACCAGATCTGTTAGCTGACCTTGAGCCTGGTTCCATTGGCGTGCTAAGCACTCTTGTAGCAGACGCATCTGGAGTCTTGCGTGAGGCACTATAAATATGCAAGAGGCCATCATCCCTATGAGTTGCATCAACACTCGAGCTCGAAGGGAGTGTTGAGGTTGAAATTTGGGGAGGAGAGACTGCATGTTTGCTATCCTGGCTGGAGTGGGATAGGCTAGCGCTCTTGAGGTGTCTATGGTGGCACTGAGGTATTGTTGTGTGTGGGATGGTGGCAGATGACACTTGGTGTGGTTTACTGTGAACCCCAGGTCGTGGAGTAGTTGGATAGTCATGTAAGTGTGGTGTACACACTGGTTGTATGAGCTGGCTTTTATGAGCCAGTCATCGAGATATGGGAAGACGTGAATTTGCTGTCTTCTTGAGTGGGCTGCTACTACCGCTAGGCACTTGGTGAATACCCTTGGTGCTGTTGTGACTCCGAACGGGAGTACTTTGACTTGATAGTGCTGCCCGTC
This sequence comes from Triturus cristatus, assembly GCF_964204655.1. NCBI lineage: Eukaryota > Metazoa > Chordata > Amphibia > Caudata > Salamandridae > Triturus > Triturus cristatus. The sequence goes on from NC_140595.1 coordinate 115,234,318, forward strand.
CACTACAAACCTGAGATACTTCCTGTGAGCTGCGTGAATGGGAATATGGAAGTAGGCGTCCTTGATATCTATGGTAGTAAGGAAGTCGCCTTGTGAAAGAAGAGTAAGGACCTGCTGAAGTGTGACCATGTGGAAATGGTCTGAGTGTATGTATGGGATTAGGGGTCTGAGGTCTAAAATAGGTCTCAGAGAGCCGTCCTTCTTTGGTATGAGAAAATACAGGGAGTAGACTCCCGTGTTTTGAGGCACAGGGGAACCAGTTCTATTGCATTTTTTTGTAGCAGGGAGATTACCTTCTGCCTTAGCAGTGATAGATGTTCTTGTGACATTGGACGCTGTTTGGGTGGTATGTTTGGGGGGGTAGAGGTAAGTTCGAGACAGTAACCTTGCCTCTGCCCTTGTTATTGTTTCCTCTGTAACCTACTCTCTGGTAACCTCTGGTGAAGGTTGGCTGGGTGGAAGCCTTGTAAGAGGTGGAAGGGTTGTCTGATGAGTAGCCTCTGGAGTTGCCTCTGTAGGAGGAGCGACGAAAAGAACGTCTGGGAGCTTGCAATTGCAAGGCTCCCATTGACTTGGCTGTGTCCGTGTCCTTTTTCATTTTCTCCAGGGAGGAGTCTACATCAGGGCCAAAGAGGTGCTATTGGTGGAATGGTTGGTTCAGGATCGAACTTTGTACCTCAGCCTTAAAGCCTGGAATGCGTAGCCAAGCGTGCCTACGCAAAAGGAGACTGGTATTTACAGCTCTGGAGGCGGTATCTGCCACATCGAGAGCGCAACGAATGGAGGTATTGGTTATTAGTTTACCCTCCTGTATGAAGTCGTTGGCTTTGTTTATATATTTGTCCGGGAGGTGTTGCAATAGGGACTCTAATTCGTCATAATGTACCCTATCGTATCTGGCTAGCAGGGCCTGAGTGTTGGCGATGCGCCATATGTTAGCCGCTTGTGAGGCTGTCCTCTTGCCGGAGGCGTCCAAGAGTTTAGACTCTTTATCGGGTGTGCTGCGTCACCTGATGTCTGAGAGTTAGCTCTCTTCCTGGCATTGGATACCACCATGGAGTCTAATGGAACAGGGCCCTTTATGTAAGCTGGGTCTGTAGGTACAGCTTTGTATTTCTTTTCCATGCAAGGGATGATGACTCGAGCCCTAACAGGATCCTTGAATACATCAGGAGCATGCTTACTAACTCCTTTGAGCATGGGTAAAATAGATGTTGACCTTTGTGTGGTGTCGAAAGTATCCAACAAGAAATCCTCCTCGACGGGGTCTGTGTGTAGGTCGACCCCGTGGTACTGGGCAGCCCGGTGTACGAGCTGATTAAAGCCCATGGTGTACTCTGGTGGGGAAGGCCTATAGGGGTAGATGTCGTCTTGCGGGTGATTAGGGACATCAGGTGTATTATAGTTATGTTATGTTATATCCTCTTGTATAGCACGCAGCTGCCCCAGCGAAGGGGCATCCCGGCGCTGATAGCAGTGTCCGAAGAGAGCCAGGGCTAGACTGTAGGAAACAGGTGGGTTTTGATTGTTTTGCGTAAGGATGACAGGCAGTCTAAGCGACGAATCTGCACAGGGAGGGAGTTCCATAACTTAGCGGCCAGATAGCGGAAGGACCTGCCCCCCGCCCTGGTGCATTTCACTCGGGGAACGGTAGTCAGGATTTGCTCAGCAGTGCGTAGCTGGCGGGTGGGGACATAGGGGACCAGTAAATTGGATAGGATCTCAGGGGTGGAGAGTTTTAAAATTTTAAAGGCTAAGCACAATGTCTTAAATTCGATCCTCTTGGAAATGGGAAGCCAGTGAAGGCGGCGTAGAGCGCCCGACCCAGAACATGTTCTGGGGAGTCTGAGCAGAACTCGGGCGGCTGCATTCTGGACTCGTTGAAGGCGGTTCACTTCCGCTTTATTGGCACCTAACAGTAAGGAGTTGGCATAATCAAGTCTCGACAAAATAGTCGCCTGGACTATCAGCTGACGTGTGGATGGATCAAAAAACCCTAATATAGGCCTCAGACCCCGTAGGAGTCCAAAGCAGGTGCCAGCGATCTTTGTAGTATGATCTTGAAATCCAAGCGTGGAGTCAAGCCAGATCCCTAGATTCTTCACCGCCGACTTAGGGGTTGGGGCACAGTCCAAGGATACTGGCCACCACTGCGCACTCCAAAGCCCCTTGCCCTTCCCCACCACCAACACTTCAGACTTATTAGCGTTAAGCTGGAGGCAGTTCGTGGTCATCCAGCATGCAACCGCCTCTAGACCATTCCAGAACTGAATGGCACCCCGAGACTGGTCATCAGAAAGGGCCACCACCAGCTGGGTGTCATCAGTATAGGAGACCATGGTCAAACCATGGTCCCGCGCGACTTCTGCCAGGGGTTGGACATAGAGATTAAATAGAACCGGGCTTAACGCCGAGCCCTGGGGGACCCCCTGCTTGATGGAATGGACGTAAGAGAGGAAGGGAGAGGCAGAGACCTGAAAAGATCTGTCGGACAAAAAGGACCGGAACCATTCCAGTGCCATGCCGACTACCCCTGCTTCCTCTAAACAGCGCAGGAGGATCTGATGGGAGACCGTGTCAAACGCGGCACTCAGGTCAAGCAATATCAGCGCCGCCGTCTGACCTTCATCCAAAATGGTCGGCAGATGTTCACTCACTACTAAAAGCGCTGTCTCGGTGCTATGACCGGGGCGGAGACCATTCTGGGAGTGGTCTAGGATCCTGCTGTTGTTCAGAAAGTCCGAGAGGACTCGATTGGTGTGGGCCTCCGTGATTTTTGCAACCCAAGGCAGAAGAGAAATAGGTCGAAAATTTTCCGGCTTGGTGGGGTCCTGTGAGGGTTTTTTCAGAAGGGGGAGCACCTTTGCCTGCTTCCATGCCGAAGGGACCACTGCCATGCTGAAAGAGGAGTTAATCGTCTGCCATAAGGGCGTAAGAAGTATAGGTAGACAGACTCTAAATTGAGCCGGCCTCATGGGGTCCTGAGGGGAGCCCGATTTGACCTTAGTGCTCAATGTGAGAAGCTCGTCCTGGGAGATGGAGGGTATTACTGCCAAAATGGCGATAGGCTTGGGTACTGAAGGGGTCACCAGGTCCGTGGTGCAAATAGGGAAGGATTTATATATAGCTTCTACCTTCTGGACAAAGAAGGTGGCCAGATCCTCGCATTTTTGTCCAGACGTAATCTTCGAGGTAGGGGGATCCTTTCTCCTTTTAAAATCGTTAAGTATGTTAAAAATGCTTTTCATAGGGTTTTTACTAGATTTAATCTCGTTGGTGAGGTAGGCTGCTCGAGCCAAATGTATGGCTTTATGGTAGCGTTTAATCACGTCCTGATACCGCTTTTTATCTGTGAGGTCATAGTCCTTTCTCCAGGCCCGTTCTAGCTGTTTACATGTGGTGCGCAGGGCGGCTAGAGAATTGTTGTACCAAGGATTGGAGCTAGAGCAGCGGCCTTTGGACCATTTGGCCGGAATAAGAGTGTCTAATGCCTGAAGTATCCACTCACAGATTGCTTTGTACGATTGCTCCGGGTTAGTGTCAAGGATAGGGGGACAAGAAGGCAAACAGGCAATAAGGTCCTCCAGCTTGAATTTATGCCAACTGCGTCTGAAGGTGGCCCTAAGGTCAGCTCTGGTCACTCCCTCAAAAAAGGGGAGGGCGATGGAAATAAGGTGGTGATCGGACCAGCACACTGGGCTAGGGGTCTTGACCGTAAGAGAGGGGATGTTGGATAAAACTGGGTCCAATAAATGCCCAGCAGTGTGGATGGATCCCACTACCAGCTGTCTAAGTTGACAAGCAGCGAAATCCGCAAGCAGGCTGCCAATTTCCGGATCGGAAGGACGATCGAAGTGGATGTTTAGATCGCCAATGAGGCTAAAATTCGCGGCTCTCAGTGCAAGGGAGTGCACAGCCTCAATAATGGCTGTTTTGAATTCTGAGATGGATCCAGGGGGACGGTAAACTAACAGGCCAGAGAAAGAGTAGTGTGCGCTAAAGGAGATGACAAAACGGACGCATTCGCACCCTACGACGTCTTCCTTAACAAATGTGCAGTGGAGGTGGGATTTAAAAATACCAGCTAATCCCCCGCCTCTAGTGCCTCTGTTAAGAGACCGAATACTGAACCCCACGAAGAGTGCAAGGCCTGGTGCGGCCACTGTGTCATCAGTAAGGTGGAGGAGGAGGTGGAGAAGGGACTCTAAGAGGGGATGTAGCAATGTCCCTCTTCTTAGGTGGTGGAGCAGGTGTAGGCTTGTCCAATGGTCTTTTCCTGGAGTTTAGTGTCAATTGACCAGTTTTAGGGTCTTTAACCAGAGGTTTTTGTGCAGGGTCTGGTCGAAAAAGCTCTTCTGATGAAGGTTGGTTTTTCGGCGCCGAGTGTTTCGGTTCCGAGGGCTTTTTCGGCACCGGCTCTGGGGTGTCCTTGGGTTTGGACCCGTGTTGTTTTGCAGTCTCTGTATGTTTTTTCAGGCCGGATGATTTTTCCGGCTCCGAAGAGTGTGAGTCCGAACTCTTGGGGAGTGACTTCTTGGTCGGCTCTGAGTATTTTTTCGGTGCCAGCGAGTCTGTGCTTGCTGGTGTCGAGGGCTTTGAGGTGGAAGCAGCGGTCGACACCGAGGAGGAGGGCGGTTTCTTTTTCGGTGCCGAAGATTGAGTTTCTATATGACACCACCGGTTATGGGTTCCCAAGCAGCAAGGCCAAACCACTGCCTCATCTATATACCAAAAAATTGCCAATGCTGCTAAGCTTAATAAAGCTAATTATTTAGGCTCCTCACCTATGAGCAAAACTATAAGTGGGTTGGACTCACGTTGTTAGATTCAATCTTTCATTTTATTTTTGTATTCAATTATTATAAATTTCTTTGGTCATTTATTTATCAAATTTTGACGTTTCACAAAAATCATATACAATACAAATAAACAAATTTTGTACATTAAAACATCCCCCTCATACTACTCATACACACTATCACTACTATTCTCCATCAATCATTCTCATACATACCATCATACACACTGAGCTTATTTTGTCAACAAATACAACAATATTTTATCAAAACAAATTTTTCACAGTGCCATAGGTCTTGTTATATACACATAAGTATATCTTTCATAAATTTGCAATTTTAATTTTTCTCTCTTCTGGCACAAAATATAGGGTCTACGCGTTTCAAACTCCTAACAATCATGGAGTTCTCATCAGGACCATCCACTCTTTCTTTATGGTAACTGAATTACCCTTTGCAGTAGGACCGCGGCGCGGAACCACTGTTTTTTTAATTGTTCTCTCTCTGGCTAAAGTCGTTTTTCACTCGCGATGTAGGGAGGATAAATGAATCGACACGCCTCAGTTCGTGTCGTGGCACACTTTGGCAGGCTTAGCTCGCAAACCGTATCAACTGAAAATGAAAAAAGGTGGGGGGGGAGAGACATGTGTTACTAATATTGTTTCGAACCATTAAAGAAACCACTACACGGCACAACAGCCACCTCTCTGCTGCTTACCTCTTTCTTTATGGTACGGTTTGCGAGCTAAGCCTGCCAAAGTGTGCCACGACACGAACTGAGGCGTGTCGATTCATTTATCCTCCCCACATCACGAGTGAAAAACGACTTTAGCCAGAGAGAGAACAATTCAAAAAACAGTGGTTCCGCGCCGCGGTCCTACTGCAAAGGGTAATTCAGTTTGCAGCATTGGCAATTTTTTGGTATATAGAAGATTGAGTTTCGGCACCGGACGCAGGCTGACTCAAGCCCGAGTCGCCTGAAGGCTAGGTAGGCTTCTTTGCCGGGCCCGAGGGCGGGGCGTGGTAAGCGGTGTGTCGGTGTGCACCTGGGCCCGAAGGCGAAGGTGTGACTGAAGCTTTTGTATGGTGGGGGTCGACGTCTTTACTTACGATCCTGTGTGCCGGAGTAGTTTCTTCGACGTCGGAGTCATCTGCTTCGTAAGCGCTGACAAGGCCTTCTTCAATCCGCTCCGGCACATCAACGCCCTCTTGGAAGATGTCGTCGGGGATTGCTGTCGACAAGCGAGCCATGGTCCTCCGAGCTCGCCGATCCCGAATGGTCTTCTTGGAGCCGAAAGAGGCACAAGCTGGACAGTCTCTGGCCTTATGCTCCGGTGACAAGCAGTGGTTACACACCTCATGCAGATCGGTGTGGGGAACCTTCGACCCACATCGAGGACACTTCTTAAATGGTGTCCTTTCCATGAGCCAGATGATAAGGCCCAGGTAGGCCAGAAGGCTATCGTCGACGACCGGAATCGAAGACTTCGACTTGGAGAGATGCGCGACGAGTAGGGTTCACAGTCGAGACAATACCGTAGAAAGGGTGAAGGATTGCGCATCGAAATGGAATCGGTAACGGTTCCGAAGTGGAGCGCAAGAAACACATCCGAGTCCGATGGCGGAAAAAAACAATCTGAGGATGGAGCCGATGCCCATGTGCACTATGATCCAAACGAGGAGCCACCTACCTCGTGACTTCCAAAGACTTTCCAGGACAAAAACAAGTGCAAACATCCGGGCCCAACACCAGATGGCGATCTATGCTAAGTGTGTGAAGTGTGTGATATGCAGCTCACATTCCTCGAACATGCAATTTCACTGCAGAATAAACAGATGAATTAGGATTGGGTGGAAAGAGCAACACCGGAAAGAGCAGGGGGAATTTCAGTTGGGATGCACCACTGGAGGGTAACAGCAAAAAATCATATGTACTCAGAGTGCTGAAAGAAAAAGAAAAACGTAGCTTCCTAAAGTCAGATGTGGAAGAATACAAGTCATCCGATCAAAAGGATGGAAAATAATCTATGGTCTGGGGAGGAACAAATACGGGAGGGGAAGGAAAGCCATTGAATATGAAGGAAGCGAATGAGATTGACAGGAAAGGTAAACAATGGTAAGCAATGGGCAGGCCCAAGTCCGTAAGAAAGACCTAGAAGACAGGGCTAAAAGTTGGCTGTGGGCAAGACCTAGAAACCAGAACAAGTACAGTTTGCTCTCAGTCCCTAAAAGGAGGAAATGTGGCTTAACGGCTATAGCGCCTGATCTTGGAAAAGGGATTTGAATCCTGGCCTTGGTTCATCATACTGTGATCCTGGGCAAAGACTTATCCCCCCCCCCCCTCACGCATTAGAATGTGTAACGGCTGTTGCTCCCCCCCCTCCCCACCCAACGCATTAAAATGTGTAACGGCTGTTGCTCTAATGCCTCTGGGCCAAGTTTGTGCTACATAAAACTGCAAAAAAAAAAAGCTCGTATTAAAAGAGGTGCAAGGTGCGACTATTTTGATCCATTATTGGATCTAAGTGACCCAGGCAGTGTCCTGAATAGGCCCCCTGAAATATCTATTTACTCTGGTGCCCCATAAACCTTTATATACCTGTTCTTTCGGGCAGGCGAATATACAAGGGCTAGTAGGGTATGTAAATAATTTGTTTAAACACTTGTTAAAATCCTAGTATGTAATCTACTTTTGGGTGAACTTTCCATGTTCATATGTGTTAGCGTGTCTGCATACCCTCTTATGTCATCTACTTCTGGGTGACCTTTCCATGTTCATATGTGTTACTGTGTGTGCATACCCTCTGATGTCATCTACTTTTGGGTGACCATTCCATGTTCATATGTGTTACTGTATGTGCATGCCCTCTTGCGGGAGTAGCTCTTTGCCCAGCTGCGCTGAGCCCATGTGGGGCAGCAAAGCCTGGGTATACTGGAGGGCTCTGACTGAAACCGGAAGTGCTGAAAATGCTTGCAGAACTCGGTGCTCCTGGCTGCTCCTCCATCCTATCCCTCGCGCCCGCCCCTCCCATCTTTCCTACCCCCCTTCGATGTGTCGAGGCGGCTCGGTTCCAGACAAAACATCCCCTTCTCCGCCCGGCTCCTTTGATAGTGTGAGACGTGCGTGAGTCATCCCGGCGCAGGCAGACAGCGCGGATGATAACAAGGCTGGGGTGGGAGTGGGGGTGGGGCCTGGGAGGGGGAGAAGAGCGCGCGGGGGGCATCGCTGACTGGAGCCTGCCAGTGCCAATCCACCTAGGCCCCCTCGCAGGAGGACAGCGGTAAAACGCACACGCAAATCCATACTTTCCCATGGCAGCCAGGAGCGACGGTACAGCAAATAGGCGGGAAAACACACCGAAGGCATTTTTTAAATGATAAACTGCGATGAGTGCAGTTTTGCATTAAAATATACATTCATTGATTGGACGGTTTCGGCGTAAATTGAGTAATTTATTAACCAAAACTTAACTAAGGCACCAGGCCCGGCTCTAGAATTTTTTCTTTGGGAGGGCTGTAAATAAGTATGGGTGGGCCATGAAGATGAGTGGATACTAGCCAAAAAAAACAAAAAATATTTAATCAACCTGATATTTTAGGCATTGGCATCTGCCATCGTTTGACATTTTTAACACAATAGTCAGCACCCAAAGAGGTAAATACTTCACTGTATTTGATGGGCTTCCGGCTGTGGTTAAGGCAAGGGACGCTGCTTGTCAAATCTTTAAGATGCAGCACTTTAAGACTGGGGAAATGGAGGGACGCTGCTTTTCAAATCTTTAAGATGCAGCACTTTAAGACTGGGGAAATGGAGGGACGCTGCTTTTCAAATCTTTAAGATGCAGCACTTTAAGACTGGGGGAATGGAGGGACGCTGCTTGTTAAATCTTAAAGCTGCGGCACTTTAAGACTGGGGAAATGGAGGGACGCTGCTTGTTAAATCTTTAAGATGCAGCACTTTAAGACTAGGGAAATGGAGGGGCGCTGCTTTTCAAATCTTTAAGATGCAGCACTTTAAGACTAGGGAAATGGAGGGGCGCTGCTTTTCAAATCTTTAAGATGCAGCACTTTAAGACTGGGGAAATGGAGAGACGCTGCTTTTCAAATCTTTAAGATGCAGCACTTTAAGACTGGGGGAATGGAGGGATGCTGCGTGTTAAATCTTAAAGCTGCGGCACTTTAAGACTGGGGAAATGGAGGGACGCTGCTTGTTAAATCTTTAAGATGCAGCACTTTAAGACTGGGGAAATGGAGGGACGCTGCTTGTTAAATCTTTAAGATGCAGCACTTTAAGACTAGGGAAATGGAGGGGCGCTGCTTTTCAAATCTTTAAGATGCAGCACTTTAAGACTGGGGAAATGGAGAGACGCTGCTTTTCAAATCTTTAAGATGCAGCACTTTAAGACTGGGGGAATGGAGGGACGCTGCTTGTTAAATCTTAAAGCTGCGGCACTTTAAGACTGGGGAAATGGAGGGACGCTGCTTGTTAAATCTTTATGATGCAGCACTTTAAGACTAGGGAAATGGAGGGGCGCTGCTTTTCAAATCTTTAAGATGCAGCACTTTAAGACTGGGGAAATGGAGGGACGCTGCTTTTCAAATCTTTAAGATGCAGCACTTTAAGACTGGGGGAATGGAGGGACGCTGCTTGTTAAATCTTAAAGATGCGGCACTTTAAGACTGGGGAAATGGAGGGACGCTGCTTGTTAAATCTTTAAGATGCAGAACTTTCAGACTGCAGGATACGCCTGGTCATGTCAGCAGCAGAGATGCTTTTGCTGCCATACAGAGGCACTTTACAGCTTTATGTTTTTAATAAACTTGGTCAGCTTTTTACTTTGCAAAGGTCTGAAATTAAAAAATATGGTGCAATGAGCTTAGAATCATAATTCGTTTTTCAGGATATCCATGTCATTTGTGCATCATGGCAGCCAATAAACTGCTGACTTCACACCTCTCCCCAGGTCTGAAAGTATCCTGTGTCAATCGTGTTAATCATTAAAATAAACAAGAACGGGAGCCCTTGGAGCTGCACGCTTTGTGAAACATTAAGGTGAAAAACGCTTGTTTTTCAGTTCTGAAATGGCCTTGGGTGGGCCAGGGTTTCCTTGGGTGGGCCAGGGTTTCCTTGGGTGGGCCTGGCCCACCCCGCCCACCCTCTAGAACCGGACCTGGAAGGCACCCTTAAGGATGGAGGTAGTACACCAGTGATGCACTTCGAGCAGTGAAGTGACGCAGAAGTATGCCCCTCCCCAGCTAGGGTGACCAGATCGTGCGACCCAAAAACTGTGACATTTCGCAAAAATAGAGAAAGGACTACAAATGTACATCAATAAAGTGGCAAAGAATAACAGCTCTCATCCTCATAGAAACACAGAAGAGGAACTAAAAAAATAAATAAAATGTAATTTTTAGGTATATTTCACGAGGGCGCGGTTGTGGCGGGCGGGGCTGATTGCATCCCCGGAGTGCCTGGGGTGTGGCAGGGAAGAGGGCACATTCTTCCACACTATATGGCAGTGCGTATCCCTAGATAAATTCTGGAGGGGAGTGTTGGCGTGCCTCTCGGAAGTGCTGGGGTAGGAGCTCCCCCGCTCGCCGCGGCTGGCTCTACTTCATGTCATGGAGGATATAGGGGGTGATATATACAAACGCCATCTTATGTTGCTGGGACTCACACTGGCCAAGCGGGATATTGCAAGGGAGTGGAAGGCGGCACAAGCCCCTTCCATGACGAGATGGAAGAACGACCTGGATTTCTGTATGGGGCTGGAGCAGCCCGTTTTCGAGGCCAGGGGGTGCCCACGCAAGCACTATAAGATCTGGAAACGATGGGCAGACTACCGTGGAATTGGGCTGGAAGCCCCCCTAGAGAGGGAGATCGATCCATAGGGGCAGCTGTACACGGACGTTGGTGGCCCTGGGGGGGCAGCGCGGGGGCGTGCAAGATGCGTGGGGAGAGCGGGATGGACAGAAGGGGGAGAGCAAGACTAGTTGGAGGAAGTGCGATCATTGGGTGTTGGGGGGAAGGGGGGGAGTTGGGAAGGGGGGTTGAGGGTGTTTTTTTTTGTGAATATACAATTGTCTATTGCCTGTATGTACATGTATGAAGGATATGGCAGACGTCTCAGGGTTACAGGGCTCTGCATGGTGATGGCTAAATTGACACAATAAAAATTTGTTTAAAAAAAAAAAGTTTCAAATTCCATCAAAATTTCATAGGTAGACCCAGAGCCCATCATTAAAACGGCCAACACATGATTTGTGAACCAGTCTGCTTCATCAGCGCCATGTTTTGTAAATTAGCAGTCATTTTCTTTTTTCAGACCAAAAGCATATTAGTTTACCCAAATTCACTGGCTCAATACATGTCGCAATGATCTAGGAATGTTGATTTGCTGCTGCCAACCATGAAGAATTATTCCCGTTGGATTGACAGCAATGTTTGTTCAGTAAAACCTAAGGTTCGGATAGTTTTTTTGTTATTGATACTCTATTGTGAATCAGTGAATTATAAATTGAAGATGGAATTTGAGTCTTTAAATTAAATTTGGAATTACCAATAAAACATCTAAATAAAGTGTCATTTTTAAAACCAGCATCATACCTGTTAATTACATTGCTTACTCATAACAGCTGCTTACCAGCCCCGCTTTGGAACACCTAAAAAAGTGCCTTTCACTGTTTTCAGTTTACCCTCTCAAAAAACAGGGACATGAGCCAATGTTACAGAAATTTGGCGGACAACTTTTTAAAACAAGCATTTGCAATGCAATCGGTCTCGCCTCTGGAGCCTTTTAAGTATTTAACGATGCAGCGCATTTTCACACTTGCATCCTGAAATATTTATAACAACCATTTGTACCTTTAAGAAAGAAAGCACACTTCAGTGTGTAAAAAAAGCTATGAAAACATATTGTTAAACTCTGCCTAGTCCTAGACCAACGCCAAATTCAGTTCAGTCCAAAAGTGCCTGGATATTGTTCGGTCCAGTGTAGCGCTTAACATATCTTCCCACTTGCTCTGTGAGGCAATGATGATGTGGTGTAAAGGTCAGAGCTGCCAACTTTGGCGCTGGGAAACCAAATTGAAGTATTAACATCCTGTGATTTTTTCGAATCACTTAATCTCACTGTGCCTAAAAAATAAATATGTCCTTGTGCTAATGTAACTGTTACTTATGTAAAGCGCTCCAATTCCTTCTGGGCGAGTTGGCACTATATAAATATGCAGAAACAAGTACAGCTGCCGTAGCTCCATATCCCTCTTATTGCTATGTACTATATCGTGGTACCAGCTTGGGTCTGCGCCCACCCTTCACCCCGCGGTGCTCAGCACAATGGGAGGTAGTCACTTGTTGTGGTAGGCCAGAGGGTCCGAGAGGCACAGCTCCGAGATCTCCATCAGTCCAGATAGGGCATCCCCAGGCAGACGATCGGGCATGGGTCTCCGTAGGTGTCGAGGCGCAAGCTGGGAGGAGTGGGATGGTGACAGGAAGCTCCGGATAGAAGGGGGGGGTTCAGGCAGAGGGGATCGAACACTGAGGTGAACAGCGCCTAGTTACGAAACAAATATTTCCTCGCACCCCCGCACTCCACAAGGCTCATGTAGACCCTCTTCCAGTGAGAGACTCCCGATTTTAAGCCACAAATAGTGTTCTTGTGTTTGCCCCCCGCCTGAACTTGCCTCTGCTTCCACAGAGGTGAATGGGGGAAATACATTCCCCCGATGGTTTATTTCCAGGCCCTAACATGGGGACACTCCTACAGAGCTTTGGGCTGCTCACTCTTAGAGCTAGCTGGAGGCCGCAGATGCTTTTTTCAGTTTTATCTAGCACGGTCTTGACACGAAGATGTCAGAGTGCTTTACATGAGCACCAGTTGCATTACAGACAGGCACATTATTGTGTTAGGCACGGGAGATGACGTGATTTGCCCAAAATCCCAAGATGCTTAAGCGTCTCCGCCGAGATTCAAGCCTGCTTCTCCAGCTCCAATGGCGGCCACTCTGAGAAAGGGGCGTAGGTCCGTTCTACAACAAGCCGCCTGTATTGCACCGAGGGGTTATAACAAAGCATGGCTCTGGAAATACTGCATCAGATGCCATCGGGCTGATGTGTGTATTAGGAAAGAAAGTTAAGACGTCTTCATTGTGCAAAGCACATGTTAAAGCCAACAGCCCTTTACCAATGGATCAAGCATGTAGAGGGAACGGTATGCTGCTTTCGAGGGAGAGGTGATAGTTCAGTGGTGAGAGCTGCCGACTGGGGAGCTGTGGACCAGTGTTCGAGCCTTGTCATCGGCTCAACGCAATTAGTAGCAAATATTTTAAATTAACATGTTAAAAAAATAATTATACATGCGCGCTTGCCTCGAAGTAAAAAAATGTATCCATGTCGGGAAACACTCGGCACCGGCTGAAACATTTCAACGCTGTCAAAAAGCAAGGCACATTAAAACAAGCATCTATCGCTTGTCTTTATGGGGCCATGTGTTTCTAATTAGAAACACATGGCCCCATTAAGATAAGAAAGTGCTTTGCGACAGCAGCAAAGCAGGCCACCGAGTCCGGCTCGCAGGGGAAAGGGCGTCTACAGAAAACCCTCATTTCCAATGGCAGGCCACCGTTTAGCATAAACGGTGACGCCAGCCAATGAAAATGAGGGGCGGGGCTTAAAGCCCTCTTCTGAAAGTTCTTGTAAGCAATAAATCTCGCCGAGCGAGCTCCGCATGTGCGCAGCAACGCTAGGCGAGACCTAAACAGTGATGGTCCAGGCAAATCTGAGACGCATCCTATCGCCAGCAGAATGTGATGAGAGGCCCTGACTCTCCCATCTCTCACAATTACTCATTGGTATTAGCCTGAATGGGGCACGTGGCGGGTTGCTACTGTAAACTGTTGAGCAGGGGACACTGCGGAGGCGCATGGGCTTACATTGGAGGGAGACTCTTAATAATGAGGCACACACAAGCGTTCATTCTCCGGGACTGGCCACTACAGCCACAACACCGCCAACTCTGCGCTGCAGGGGCCTGCATTTCACCCCTGGCTGTGAGAACTGTCTATGTGTGTTCCCAACCGGCAACATTTAACAGACACTGGAGAAAGACAAGCGGGTCTGCCAAATATAGACTCCGCACAGACGAAAAAAGTACAGGCAACGAGCCAGAGTGGGGTTCAACTGCATAGCTGCCAACGGTCCCATTTTGCCAGGACAGTCCCGGCAAGTTGGGGACTGTCCCGGGTAATTCACTATCCTGGGACAGACCCTGCAATTGCACTTTCAGCCATGCGAAGTGTCTTGCAGGGAATTGTGATGAGAACTTCAAACTTTAGGCCAATGTGCCGAGTTGGAAAAATTCTCAGTGCAGCTGAATGGGAGAATGGGAGAATTTTTCCAACGCAGCTACTTTGGCCTTAAATTGGAAATTCCCGTCTCAATTCCCTGCAATACTCTCTTTATTGAGAAGACCCTATAATCTGCACTATGATAAGTAGGCAGAGTTAAATTGTTCTAATTATGTGGGTTGGGCGGAGTGGACGGAGCTTTGGGGCAGTGGGTGTGGTAAATTTTCAGTAAGTAATTGATAGCTGTGCTGCAAAGTGTCCCTGGATTATTTTTTTAAATGTTTGCAACTATGCAACAGATGACTCATTTCACATACAGTTTATGAAGGCAAGCTTCTGGTTCACAAATTGTAGTAAATTGTAAATTTAAATGCATTTATATAGCGTCTACAACCCCTGACAAGGCATCAAAGGGCTTTTTTACCCAGAAAGTAGCACGCTACTCCGGAACTCAAAATCAGTAGTTAACAGAAAATTGTTTTTTTCTTGTCATTAGTTGTGATATGTTTGTGCTCTTGATTTCATGTGTGCTTAGTAGAGTTTAAAATGGGTATGGAATGATAAGAGTGGGTTTGAAAAGGGGAAATAGTGTGGCTTTTTGTAAGTGGTGGTCGTGTGTGCTTTTTAGTTGAGTGACATGGTAAACAAGCATTGGCAAAGCCACTAGGTCTCGCCTATGCAAGAGCCTTTGACTTGGTCAATGTCTTTTAGCCATGTTGTACACCACTGTGGCTGCTGTTCAGCTTGGGTAAAAGATAGTGGCATGGAGTGTCGTAGAGTGAAGAAGGGGGGAGTAGAGTGTTGTACAGTGGATTTGTTGGAGTAGAGTGTTGTAAAGTGCAGCAGGAGGTGTATAGTGTCATTGAGTCTAGTGGAGTTCAGTGGTTCAGTGGCAGAGCGTTGTAGAGTGCAGTGGTGCAGAGTGGAGTCGGGCGGAATAGGGTGGAGTGGGTTGAGTGCTTTGAGGTAGTGGGGTGGATTGAAATAAAGTGGAGTGGATTGGAGTAAAGTGGGGTGGAGTGGAGTGGAGTAGATTGGACTGGAGTGGATTTGATTGGAATGGTTACATTATCCAGAAAATCTCAGTCCTTAGATCAAAATATCCCTAAGCGGATAATAATCTAAAGAAAAACTGCAAGGTTTCAGAAAGGGAATGGAGGAAGGATTATGGGGAATCTAATAAAAACATATATAGGGAGAATGTTAGGGTTTACGACTCCAAAATCCATTTTGCCCAGGCGTCCCATTTTGCAACTAGAATTAACAAGGCCTGTAATATCGCCAGAGAAATGTTTAAAATTACCAAAATGATGTTGGACTCTTCCTCCAACGCACCTCTATCTGAACCCTCAACTGACAGATGCAACGTTTTAGCTTCCTTTTCCAATTTAAAAATTCTGAATATCTATCAATCCTTTGAAAAAGACCTTAATACGAAAATTCTACCCCCGACAACAATAGCAGGGATAGCCGCCTCCCCTCTCATTGGAGGAGCGGACTGCTCTTTTTAGTAAAATCAAATCCGGATCCCGCCTCGACCCGGCTCCCCCAGGATCTTGAGCATGAAACTATCCACCCAATTCTGCTCAAAATGTTTACCGGTCTCTGGAAAAAGGGACCGTGCCTCAGCTGTGGAAGCATGTCTGTAATGGAAACTTTCGCCCTATCTCGCTTTTACCAGCTTTTAATAAGGTAGGGGTGTGGAATTTAATAAATTATCTACTTGTCCATGGGGCAGGTTGCTTCATAAATCTACTTGCCCTGCAACAAAATCCACTTGTCCCTTTTGTGCCATGTAGTTTAGTGAGACATTATGGCAGCAATCTCATTATATTAGAGCTCTGATATAGCCTCTCTGATTATGCCAGGGCTCATACCACAGTAGGGTTTGCATACTAGCAATTACCTTATTTTGCCACAGGTCCACAAATCTACATACTGGGGCTGATGGTAGTGGTAAGCAGTAGTTCCAGGACTGAAATTCCCTTTTGAATCTGTGCAAACCTGCTATCTTGCATGTTTTGGAATGCCCTTTTGAGTCTGTGCAAACCTGCTATCTTGCATGTTTAAGGGTTTTCACCAGCTCTTCTCTAATCTTTTCCCATACTGAGGAAGATGGGATATTTACTCGTGACAATGGCAGACGTAAAACCAGAGTAAGGAGAAAAGTGGTTGGAGGAACAGTGAACTTGCAAACGCTCAACAGATATTCGCATGAGCAAATCTACACATGCGTGTTTGCTTGTGCTAAAATGCAGTTCACAAATATTTGCTAGGACTACAATACGTACTTGTATAAATTCTTGTGAATTCATGAAAGCCGTAAATCTGCACTAATGCAAGAACAAATACCATGGGTGCACTTTTGAGATTTCTTTAATAATTAGGACGCTAATTAGGTCTGGCGTTAACCAAGACCTTTTGTGTTTATTAAAATTCTATCTCTCTCTCTCTGCCTGTCTATCGGCTGGCTTCACTATGAGTGACAACATTCTACTCTTTCACAAGGAACATATTGGCACACAAATTAGTTTTGTTCTGTGTCAGGAACTAATGTGGCACCGTGTGCTTTGTGAGACTAAAACTTTTTTTATGCTTTTTGCCAATGCTTGTTATAATAGTGAGAGCCGGCAGCTCCCACACCAATAAGGTTTTACAGAAACTATACCAAAACAAGCATTGACAGAGCCAAAAGGCTGACCACCAATTTCAGACCTACTGACTTTGCCAATGCTAGTTTATTTTTGTTTCCCATAATCTTGTTGAAACTGGTTACACCGATTTTCCATTAGGAATATTTTTGGGAAATACTAGCATGAATCAACACATTTTGGAACTGATGCTGCCAAGAAATGGTACCTAAAATTTTACAGAAGTTTAGCAAAATGTTTTTTTCTAGTTGCATTTTTTGTGAACATTTTATTTTGAAAGCAAAGAATCACCCATCTTGCTTTCAAGCTTCTGCAAATATCTGCATCTAATCAGAGAGCATTCTGGGAGAATTATACATAGCCTAATACTGCTAAAATTGGAAAACATGTGCACACATGTTTATAATGGAACCGCTGTCAGTAGTGTAGTTCAGAGTTTACATTTCCGTAGAACGCTCACCCTAAGAATAAGGCTTTGCATTAATGAACGATAAATACAAGTTCGAACAGCATTAACATATGAACGCAAAAATTACTTTAACTGCAGATAATGCCTTCCCTTATCCATAATGCGGTACTGTAAACTGGCAGCCAAAGGATTTGTGCTGCAGGGGTTTGGGCCTACTTGTCCCAAGGTCAAAATACCCATCAAAACCTGTTGTCCTTGACCCCAAACAATATGTCCTGAGCATCGGGCTATAGGAATTCCACAACCCTGAAAAACATGTCAATCGATGTCTTTCCGACATTCTGGAGGCCAACTCTTATTTGCACCAACCACAAACTGTCTTTCGTCCCAGACATAACACAGAGACCACCCTTTTGGCAGTGGTGGAAGAGGCCAAAGAGAGATTTTAATTGGGGGTAACAGTGGCCATCGTATTCCTGGACCTCAGTGCGGTCTTCAACACTGTTGACAACCCTACACTTCTGGATAGGGTTGGTAAGGCTGGTGTCACAGGGAAAGCCTTGGACTGGGTCAGTTCCTTTCTAAAGGGACGAACATTTCAGGTTTTTGACAAGGGCTGTACATCGAATATCTGGTCTATCATCTGTGGGGTCTCACAAGGGTCCTCAGTCAGCCCCACGTTATTTAACATTTACCTGCAACCATTGGCGGACATTGTTGCGCCTTCTGGGATGTTTATGTCACCTATGCGGATGACACGTCAGCTGGTGTTTTCATTTATGCCTTTTTCTGATCTGCCCTCAGTCAATCTTGGATCTTGCCAAGAACAGATAGCCAGCTGGATGAATCAATCCCATCTCAAGCTCAATAGAGCGAAAACTGAATTAATGATTCTCTGGAATATGTCTCCCATCCAACACGATCTGGATTGGCCAACTCGTCTGACCACCCACCCCCCTCCTCACACACATCTAATAAGTCAACTATAAAAAGTCTGGGGATGTGGACTGATGACACTCTGACGATAGTAGCCCTGGCCACCAAAGTATCAGCCAGCTGCTTTGGTCTGTTACAGATGCTGCACAAGATCTTGCCGCTGCTCCCCCAGACCTCGAGGCAGGTAGTAGTCCAGGCATTAACTCTCTCTCGCATTGTCTATGGTAACTCTTCATAACTGGGTGTCTGGACAATAAGCTGCGCTTCCCGCAAAGCCATTAAAACCTGGCTCTTTCAGCGGTGACCTCTTAGATGATTGATCTTTCCCAACCTCCGTCTTGATGTGCTCCCTCTCTCTGTTAGCGCTGGGATGCCCTCCGGGTCGCCATGCGCTCTGCAAATTCTATAGTATAGTATATTATTACTAGCTTTAATAGGTATCCAGGAATAGGTTAGACGGTTCTGACATACATTTTATGTAATTTCCTCTTGCATTTTCTGTTTGAAGTTTAAATATTTGACCAAGCAAGTACAATACTCCCCAGATGGCAACCCCAACCCAATAGCAACTGCCTGAGTGAGCCCTGGACTGCTAATGTTCGATATCATGAGAGTTAAGTGCTAAAATGGTGTACATGACAATCAGTTTTGGGCTTAAAAGTACAGTAAAACCCGAGGACGCCGGTAGAAAAAAGCAGATTTTTACAGTGTGAGCCCGGTAACCCCTCTCTGTCCTGGGACGTCTGAAAAAGTTCCGAGCCGGACACATTTTGACGCGCATTCAACTCTGTACTGTGTTTTAGCAATTGCTATTTTTTTTAACTAATTGGTACGGTTTAGCGTAGTACTACATATAACCTTTCATTACAAAACAAGATGCACATATATGTGAAACTTTACTTTTTTACTGTCATTTGGTGATGCATTGTTTGATATTAAATACATAATTTAAAATAGGAGAAAGAGACAGGTTCAACTCCCAAAACAACAATTTGCTAGGCTTTAAGAATGGTTCTTGAAACAAGGGCTTTATTATTTATTTTTTTGGTTTGTACTTAGCTTGCATTTTAGAGCGAGAATTTTGCAAGGCCTCTGCCCTTTGTCACCTAGCTAACAGTTTCATTTAAGTACAATGCACACACTTCTAAAGTATTCACGTATTATTGAGCAAGTAACTGAACAAACAAAACTGTGAATGACAGTTGAATAAAGCTACCCAATATACAAAACACACTAGAACCTGCTTGTGCAATTTTGAGCTCTCAATGGAGCGGGGAAAATCCACACCTGTTAATTTCCTCCTAACATGACATTCTAAATAGGTCTGGGGTTAGCTTTGTCAATGCTTATTTTGTTATGGTTTTTAAAACTTTATTGTTGTGGTGGCTGCTGGGCCTTCAACAACATAAAAAAACAGAAACACTGGCTAAAAGCAAAAATATTTTTTCGGTCTCAAAAAGCGTACTGTGCTGTAGTGGTTCCTGGCACTGAAGGGAACTCATTTGTGTGTGGTTGTGACCTTCGTGAAAGCACAGGATACCGTCACCTATAGCCAAGGAAGTATGCAGTAAATTGTGTGGCAGGGTTGACTAAATTATGAATCAAGAAAAGGCAAAATATGTGACGTATTTTTTGATCGTATTACTTTATTATTTTGTTATTTTTACACATGGCAATACTGTCTGGACAAAATTTCACCTCATTAGTAGCAGTTTACCAACCAAAATATATTAAATAAGCAACTGAAAGATGACATGTAAACCTTTGCGAAGGGTCTTCCAATGGGGGTGAACACACATCAACACATTTTTAGAAACCATTGATCCATTTGAGCTAGAAACCTATTTATTTTTTGTTAAAATCTGCAGAACATTCACTACATGATAGATTATAAGGCAAATGTGGCGAATCCTTAATTATGTGACAAATAGGCCTGGCGGAGTTCACAGAAAATACTCCACTGCGCTATGTGGAGTTCCGCAAGCGGCGGAGTGAATTTGGTCATGCCATTCGCGTTGATTTTCAGAGCTGGGTGTTTGTACCGTGCTGAAAATCCGTGCGAATGGCACCATGCGCAGCTCAAGAGGGTGCTGCTTCTTTTCTTGCCGCTCAAGTAGATTTTCTACCCAAGCGGCAGCTTTCTCAACGCGAACGGAAGGCTTCTCAACACGTGCAGTCACAAGCATCCGCAAAGCCCCCGCATTGAGAAATCTCGCTGGGAGATGGATTTTCCTTGCTTGTGCTCACCAACTTGACATTGGCGAGTGTGAGCAAGAAAAAAAACTCTGCTCCGCGCAACTTCGCATTCGTCGTGAAGTGTGGAAAACTCAGCAACTCTGTGAACGGAGCGGAGTTCACCACCCAGGCCTAGTGAAAAATCTGCGGCTGCAGAATTGCATAATTCCAGTGCCCCTGCCTATAGTGAAGTTAGCCAAAGGTTGACCTATTGCTTAATACTGTAGTGGACAGAAAAAAACGTCAAAGACACAACAGACCAGCGTATGATGAGGGATGGCTTAAAGACCCTATGAGTAAGTACACTAAATATATAATTTTAGTAAATTCAAAAGATCTTGGTTAATACCAGGCCTAAAAACAAAAATAATAAGAAATGGATCACGCAGGTATCCTGTGACTCTTAACTGCACCCTGTTGCATGCTGATGAGATTTTCTTTCGTTAGTATACAAAGTTCATATGTTTACATGTTCAATTCCTTGCTCAATAGCAGTTTTGTGTTTTAGTGAGTGAGTTAGGATTCACCCATTTTCACTGCAGTAAAATGTAAATGCGCCCTGAAATTTTAACTAGCCCCCGAACTTCATCTACCCACTGAATACCAGGTTCACAACGTTAATGTCCTTTTATTAAGAAGTTTCCACTTGCAGATATAGAATGAAGATTTTATTAATTGTGGCATGTGCTGTTTCGTGGCAGCTTAACGCAAACTAATAAACAGGTCAGTCCGAAGACAGGCCCAGGATTCCACTGGGAGCGCCCCTATGTTTCATGGTAAAACGTCAGTGAGAAAATAGAATAAAGAGGGATTCATCGCGGATCTGTCGGCGCCAGCCTGACAGGAATGAGTCAACCCTTCCCAGACAAAACAAGAGGCGGGAGCGCGATCCACACAAAACACACAGCCACGCTCGAGATGGCCAGCACATTTTCTGACTTGGACTAAAATATATTATAACACTCGCCAAAACAGGTGCCAATCCAGTCGGAATTTTTGAAACCATTTAATTATTTACCTTTTACGGGTCCTTTTGCCTTGATTTTAAATGAAAATACTTTACCGAGGCAGTAAATAAAGTTACAAAAATTAATTCCCAGCCTTCCCCTTCTTTCTCTGTACTTTGTGACGTTTACTTTGTGCCTGAACACGCCCTTCTCAACACATGTTCAAGGGTAAATCTATGCTCGGTTAATCAGATATAAGGTGTGTGGTCTACTGTGTGTGTGTGTGTTTGGGTGGGGGCAACAGCTCAGAAACGATAAGTCCATAAAGAGTGGGGAACAGGAAATACATGATCGCGACACAACAAAACAGAAATGGGTCTCTGAAGACAGGAAGACAGACACTGCAAACACACAAGAAAACCGGTCTGCGAGCAAACACCATTACCCAGGAAAAGCAAACACATGGACTCAAGCACACGAAGCACAGTTAAACTCAAGCACGGCAAAGACGAAGGCCAAGGTCCAACGCGCACAAGCACACGCACACACCACACCACACTCACTCACTCACTCACAAAGATGGAAAACGACACAAATTAACCCAGGCATGGAAAATATAAATGCATAGGAACGGTAAATAGACACAGACTCGAAGAACAGCAAAAAACATGTTCAGGCACAGCAACACCGAGGGACATGGGCAAAGCAAACATGCAGGGACATGTATAAACGAAGGACTCTGGGGAAGCAAAAGACACGAACCACAACAAAGCAAGCCTCGTTATACGCACAGGAAAGACATGTTAACACAAGCATAGTAAATAATCATGGACACAAACACAGCAAATACATTGGCATATGTACAGCACAAATATATGGACCCAGGCGAAATAAACACACACAGACTCAGGTCAAGCAAGCATCTACTGACACAGTTACACACAAGAAACAAAGCACTGCAACCAAGAAGGGACTCAACCACAACTAACAAGCAGGAAAATAAGCATATTTGGAGCATAGGCAAATACACATGGTGACTCATCCACAGTTCACACATTTCACATCCACCCACTCACATTCCATCAGGAAAGAATGAAAACAAATCATACAAGGACTAGGGTTTGTCAAAGACGGTGCAAAATGTGGAATGAAAAAGAAGCAGAGATTGACCCCTTCACATTTCACCAGTCTCTGCATGGTTAAGTGTCCTCCTTCATCTGTCTTCAATGTCCCCTTGAGAGGATAACCACTGAAATGAGCGGGGGGGGGGGGGGGGGGGGGAGTGGTGCATGACTACATTTCTACAGGGTCTCCAGCACATACGGGTGAGGCAGGTCGCAATTTAGTAACAGTAGCTGGCCCCATGGAAATTACGAGATCCACTTTGTTTCCTTAGATCTGTTTTCTCATAAGGAGATTTCTGCGGCACAGTGTGAAAATTGTTGGAAAATAAGGAATTAATGGGGGAATCATACCCGAAAAAGCAATTCCAACCTAATTCCTCATTTCTAAGGTGGACCTAGGTGTCCCGCTTGAAATGGCCAAGATATTTCCCACCAATGGCATTGGTAACTCAGAGGGTGGGGAGAAATCTAGGCCACTTTCAGGCCCACTCGTTATGAAGACCTCGGTGTTACTGGTGCAGTACGGAGGCCTTACCATCGTCTACTAGGTGCTGTCTCAGCTTCAGTCAAGCTCTCAAGTCTCCCCCAGACAACTATATAACTACGATTCTCAATGTTTCCATGAAAAGAGTCATGAGGTCTACGTAACCAATTCACAGTGAGTGACTAATCGTCAATTGTCTTTTAAAGCTAAACTTTATTGGTAACAGACTTATCCTGCATCCTCCCAACCCAAAGAGGTTTAATGTGCGTGGCAAGCGATTTTCCTCTCTGTAACCCTCCTCGTTTTAGGATCCAGCCACACACACAATCCTGGAACCATTAAGCAGAGAGCTTCCCCCATACCTGCAATCGCCCATCTAGCGTCCGCTGGATTGTGACACATTTGCTGGGATGGACGCCGTTGGTAGTGATGGCTGTGATGAGTGAGTCAAGCTCCTCTTTCTTCTCCTTCAGCTTCTTCACAAGACTTTCGATGGCCCGCTTGGCAAAGGTCTCGTTCTCCCCGCCCTGTCGGTGGCACATTAAGCTGTGGACAATGCTCAGGCATGCGTCGTTGCTGGTCGGTGGGTTCAGGGACATGGTGCAGCTCGCCCCTGCAAACAGGAGACATGAACTTAGCAAAATGGAAGGCCACCAACTCCAACTTCACCTCATCCTCATTTCTCTCAAGCAAGTAGCTTGGGTCTTTAAACTATGTGGAATGCAGTTCAGTGCCCCACAATTGTCACATTAATCACAAAAGCCATGTGCTGCCCACTACTTTATCAACACCCCCAACCTTTAAGTCTAAATACTTCCCCTTACATTATATATCTTTCTTCCAAATATATCAGGGTTGCAGTTAAGACTATATAGCTACTAGAAGACAACAAATGCCCTTATTACGAGGAACAAGTTACTTACCTGTACACTGCCGTTCTCCAGTATTGATATCTTGCTTAAATTCACATGCTTGAATCTAGCCCAGTCATCATGGTGGGAGTCCCACAATAATAATAAGAAGCAGTGCCAAACATAAGCATTGAGTACCGTAGAGAAACTAAGTGACACTGGTAACCACGTCACATTGTTTTTATAAGAACCACATAAGAACACAGACCATAAAGCAATCTACCCATGCAGGGCCACCATATATCAGATTTCAAGAACGAGTGTACAAAAAAGAAAGAAAGGGGTATTCTGAGTGGTGAGGAGGGTGGGTCGCATGTGAATCTACGAAATATATCAATACTGGAGAACCACAGTGTATAGGTAAGTAACTTGTTTCTTCTCCAGTGATTGATCTTTCATAGATTCACATGCTTGAATCAGATTAGTAAGTAGTAATGAACAAAAAAAGAGGCGGCGTATACGGCAAACCACTGTGATGAAGAAAATACCATGCCCTAAATGCCAATTATCAAAATAAAATTAACATTTTCCTTTTCCAAAAAGAAAATTTGAAATATAAAATCATGACTTGATATTTATTCAGCAATCCTTTAACTTACTAAAAAAGGCGACGCAAGACTGCTTGCCCAACCACAGCATCTACTTTCCAAGACGAATCCAAACAATAATGCTTGGTAGAGGTATGGACATTAGACCACGTTGCCACTCTGAAAATGTCTGGTAAGGAAACCTCAGCAAACAAGGCTGTTAATATGGCCACTTTTCTTTTGGAATGTGCCTTACCCTTCTCACTCACTGGCCTTCCTGCTTTGTCATGGCAAAAGCCAATGGCTGCAGATATCCATCGAGCTATACTGTTCCATAATAAAGTATAACATTTTCTAGGCCAGGCATATGCTATCAATAATAGATCGGATTTTGTAAAAGTTTTTTATTCTCTCTATGTACATTTTAAACATTGTCTGGCATCCAAAGAATGAAGGGATCTTTCAGCTGTGGTCGAAGGGTTTTTGAAGAATGTCGTCAAAACAGTTGGCTCGTTCAAGTGAAATGAAGTTGTAACTTTTGGGATGAATCTGGGATTTGTTCTTAAAATCACTCCGTCATCTTTGAATTACAAATATGTTTTATTAACCATAAAAGCTTGTAATTTTCGACAAAATGAGGTGACGGCCAAGTGAAGGGCCATGACCACGATAATTATTTAATTTCTGCCTTATGAATAGGTTTGACTTTTCATCACTTGTGATAGAACCGTATCCAACCGCCAGGTCACTGGAGGACTCTTTAAAGGAGCGTAGGCTTTGAAGAGACCTTTCATGAATTCTTTGATCAGTCTATTAGACCAGAAAGAGACTATCCCCTTGTCTCCGTAAACTTGATATAGCCGCCAGATGTATTTTTATTTAATTATGCACTAAGCCAGACCTTGCCAAGTGGAGTAGGTAAAGTTTAATCCGTTCCGGAGAGGATGCAAAAGGGTGTAGATTGTTATTTGCACGCCAACAGCAAAATCCACTTCATTTTACTTTATAGGATTTACTAGTGGCATCCGCTCGAGATTTCTCTAGTATTGCCTTACATTCCTCTGGTACATTCAATGATCCGAATTCACTGTAGTGAGGATCCAAGCTGATAAATTGAGCGGTGGTATTTGTGGATGAACTATCTGACCTTAGTTCATGGAAATGAGATTCGCTGTTGGTTTGAGTTGAACATGTAGACATTCTGATGATAGAAGAAGAAGCTCTGTAAACCAATATTGCCTCAGCCATGCTGGAGCTATCAGAATGAGGTGGCACAGTTCTTGCTTGATTTTTTTAATAACCTTGGGAATTAGAGAAACAGGAGGAAAGGCGTAAGCGAATGTTCCTGTCCAGGCTAAAAGAAATGTGTTTCCCTAAGATTTCCTCTCAGGAAACCTGCTTGCATACATCTTGCTTTTTTTGTTCTGAACATTTGCAAAAAGATCCAAACTTGGGGTTCCCCATTATTTGAAAATTTGGAGCCATTGTTGATGATTTAATTCCCATTCGTCGTACTGTCTCGGAGTTGTGCTCAGGGAATCTGCCCATTCGTTTTCCACTTTAGGGACGTGCTCTGTTTAAATGAGGACTCACTGCGATTTTTGGCAAAGCCAAGGAGAAGACAGCCGTCTGACTGCCTTTCAATAAAACCTGGCCCTCACGCATTCAGCTTGAACAGGAAGTGTTGTAGGCAGCGGTTGAACAGCCTTTACTACTTATGGCAAAGTCAGGACTCGCCGTACTGTATAGCACCCTGAACGGTCTGCAGTACTGCGAGGAGCTGCAGGGTAGTACCTCTACCATGAAAATCTGCTTCATGCTGTTGGAGGGTAGGACTGGGGAGCTGGGGAGACCTGAGCACAGTGCCCTTGCATACAACCTCCCAATGGCCGACCTGACACGCAGATACGTTTCACCAGACAGCGGATTCCACTCACTTCTGAAAAGTCTCCAGAAAACTCTCCAGCCTATCTTTTCAGCCCCGACAGCCATGCCATAATATTATGCAATGTCTTGCCCAAACCTCCTCACACCTCACCTTCTCGACGTCAGATACGCAGTGAGTGCAGCTTTCACCATTATAAGCTGTACTGCATATAGCACAATTTAGTTGCAAAAGTTTGCGTGGTAGTGGTATGTGTGGTAACTGTATGCGTGGTAAGGGCACTTTCAATGTGTCCTTATGAATGTGCATTGTAATGACATACGTGGTAATGGGGTGCGGGTAGTGGGTCATGCTTGGTAGTATACGTGTTGTAAAGGCATGTGTGGAGAATGTATGCGTTGTTCCATCATACAACCTTTTAGGGCATTCGTTTGAGCCTCAGACCTGACATGATGAAAACATTTGAAATTTTGTAAATTAATCAAAAGGAGATTCAGGGCAAGTGTAGTGCACTGGAGAGGAAGTTTGCTGACTTGGCTGAACAGACGTCTACTCTGAAGGAGAATCTAGAGAGAACGATCCTTTTTACACATTCCAATACCTAGGAGACAGGCCAGCTCAAGCTACAAAATAAGCCACTAATGGATGACCTAGAAAGGCTAGAGAACCAATCCAGGCGGAACAATTTGCAAATACTGAGAATCCCGGAGGGATCAGCGTCAGGGAATTTAAAGACTTATGTGGTAGACGTTTTGAAAAGATGGATCCCGCAAGATGGGCACGATAGTGGCTTGGACAAGGAGATCCAGCGGATTCATAGTGACTCTTTTAAACCATACGCCAACCATAAGGCCTCTCGGAAAATTCTTGTGACCTTCCATATTTACTCAGTTAAGGAGCTAATCTTGACTTGTGCACTAAAAGAGAAGGACCTGACACATGGAGATTATGCGTACAAGGTGAATTCCGATATAGGTAAAATAACAGCATGACAACAGTGGGAGCTTGTTTCCAAGGTGGATGAATGGCAGGCAGAAGTTGGGTATTAAGGTCCAGATGAAGTTTACTGTAATGTTGCATATTATGTGGAGGAATAAAATGCACAACCTTAGAGACCCAGCGGATGTAGGTGCCCTCATTGGGGAAATGACAGCGGCACAGTTAGATTTAGGCTAGATGGGGAAAGGATGTGAGGATGCTGTTGATGACATACTTATAGGTATAAGCGGACATCCCAGATGAGAGTTATTAAAATGACAGACAACATACCAAAGATGGAGGAAGGGGTTCCTGTGTGGCGGGGGGCACATTGGGTGGGGAACATAGGGGTAAAAACCAAAAAAGTCCTCATAGCATATAATGGGTTGAAGGGAAGATGCTGTAACTATGAAAGATGTAGGGTGAAGGAATTCTCTTTTTAGGAAGGCACATGGGAAGAGATAGAGTAAGATCAGACACCAAGATAGCTGAGGTCAAAATAATAAGCTGGAATGTGAATGGGATCAGATCTAGGAGAAAGCAAGGCTTAGTGGCAGAACATCTTTAAGAGAGGGGGTGGCGTGGTCACATAATCGTGCTGTAAGAAACCCACTTAGAGTGCCCAGAGTGCAGAGCTTATTTTAGTAAACTCAGATGGGTACAGGGCATTGTATGCTCTGAGCAGCTTGGGAGCACATAAAGGGTGGCTATAGTGGTTAGGAAGCGATCGGTAATAAAGCTTATTAAGTATGCTATAGATAGCACAGGGAGATGGTAAGTCTCTACATTTTTTAATCAAAACTACTTATTTAACATGTGCAGTGTATTATGGTCCCAACTGTGATGATCCAATATCACTAGGAATTTTGCAACAACACTTGTCAGAAATATCAACACCCAT
Source organism: Triturus cristatus (assembly GCF_964204655.1). NCBI lineage: Eukaryota > Metazoa > Chordata > Amphibia > Caudata > Salamandridae > Triturus > Triturus cristatus. Next base: position 115,262,450 of record NC_140595.1, read on the forward strand.
CCAAGTAGGTGGAGATTTCAATATAGTTTTGAATCCAGAGTTAGATAGAACTTCAAAAGCGAAATACATGAACACCTATAAAATGTTCTGTGGGATAAGAGAAGCAATGAAAGATCTGAAGTTAATAGACATTTGGAGAAAGCATGCAGGAACATCTAAAGGATTCACCTTTTATAGTAACAAAATATGGATACCACTCTAAAATTGAATACTTCCTTATAGATCAGGCTTTAAACGATTGCATCAAGTCTGTGACGCTCTCTCCAGCTTTACTATCAGACCCTTCTTTGATATGTCTTAAGCTGCGCCTACCTGGGAGGCCGCACATGAGAAGATGGACTTTAAATATGACATTACTCTTAGAAGAAGCCCTGAGATGAGAAATGGCGAACAAAACAGAAGGTTTCCTCACATTAAATAAGGCAACAGCAAGTCAGCCCATAATATGGGATAGGTATAAGGCCTATATAAGGAGAGTAATAAGTAACTATGCTAGGCAGAATCAGGAATATTCAGAAAGAGAAAAGGTTCTAAAAGATAAAATCATGAGGAAGGAGGCAGAATTACAAGTAGCCTCGATAGATAATCCGTCCAAACTGGGAAAGCTTTATCTCGAACTAGAGGAGGCTCAAGCCACATATGGAAGCAGTCTAGCAAAGAAAATTCAAGATAAGTGGATAAGTAGCAAGATGCAGCATTTTGCGTATGGAGAGCGTTGCAGCTCTGTCTTAGCATGGAAAACAAAGACGGATAGAACTAGTACTCTATTAAGAACACTAGTTGAATCAAATACCGAAAAGATTCTTAGTACAAATATAAAGATCGAAAGAGATGTCTTAAAGTATATGAGCAGGTTATATAGAGAAGATGTTCATCCCAATAGTGAGAGAATCAAGAACTGGCAAAAAGACAATGATTTCCGAGTGCTTACTAAAACTCTGATCAAAAGAACCTTTAATAAGGGGATCTTTGAGGAAGAAGTGCAAAATCACATCATAAAGTTAAAGGGAGCTAAGGCAGCCAGAACCAATGGGCATCCAGCTGAACTATATAAAATGTTGATAAGGTACCCCAGTACTTTCACTAAAGGAACTGTTTCCGTCTTGAGGCAGTTCAGTGGGGCAGATGGGCTTCTCACAGAACGGGGGAGGAGTGGTTGGGGCACTTTCTAAGTGCGCATGACGGGTTGGCCGACAATCTTGGGGCGGTCAAACAGTCATGCGCAATTAGCATGTTCTCCACCGGGCTGTAATACACAGCCAGGGTGGGGAACATGCACAGGTTCCCACTGCCTAATCTTTTCCTTTCTTTTTAACTGCCCCACCCGACAACTACTAGCAGCCGCCACTTGGGAGAAAAAGCCCCATCTACTTGGTAAGAGGCCATAACTGTGTTGGTCCTGAAATCAGCAAAATACCTTACTAATGCTGAATCATACAGGCCAATATCCTAATTAAAATTGGATTACAAGATCTTTGCTGGTATATTGGCCAGTAGAATAGCAGGAATAATTAGAGCAATCATACATTGAGATCAGAGGGTTTTATCCAGGAACAGCATCTCTTGATTGGCACTATGGATCAGGATACTAACCAGAAAGCTCCACTGACAGTGGTGGTCCTAAAAGCCGCAAAGAAGATTGATTGGGTCAATTGGAATTACCTCTGGGAAGTTCTTGCAAATTTTGGAATTAGTCCCAAAATGGTCAGAACAGTCCAAAGTCTATATCAATCACCCACTCGGAGAGTATTGGTAAACAAAGAATCGACAGACATCTTCAATATAACATGAGGTACTAGGCAAGGGTGCCCTCTCTCACCGCTCTTCTTTAACCTTTATTTATTTTGCACAGCAGATAAGGTAGGATCCCTCTATTATTCCAATTTCCGTGCCAGGGTTTGAAGTTAAACGGGCCTTATTTGCAGATGATATCTTACTATATACTATTAACCCTACCCCCTCAATGTCTAAGCGCATGCACAAGGGTTCTGTGAGATCTCAGGGTATAAAATAAGTGAGGATAAAACTGAGATAATGACATGGGTGAAGAACTGTGTGATCCAGCATACTAAGAATTGAGATATCTTGGGATTCAAATTGTCCATAGCCTAGTCGACATCCCATTGGTAAACCTGAAGAAAGTGAGTGGAGAAACAGATCAGCTCCTGGAGAAATGGAGCAATCTTTCTCTAACAAACTACGGGAGAGTGAACCTGGTGAATATGATGGTTTTACCTAAAATCTCATTTTTATTTGATACTATACCCCTCACGTTTCTAAAAAAGTGTATAAGTAAGATCCAGGGTAGAGACAGCAGTTTCATGTAGGCATTCAAAGGCATTAGACTCTCGCTGAAAGTACTCAGGAGAAAGCTGAAGGCAGGAGGGTTGGCGGTGCCCAATTTTCAGATCTATTGCTACGCTTTGAAGGCTTAAAAATATCCGCCTGCTAGTGAACGAACAAGATAACTCACCCAAGGGAAGACTATACACCACTATGTTAGAAGGGATAGGACGCCATCACTTCCTATATAAATTTGAGGATCCTAAGTACTTTAAGCGAGTTAGGTTGAAAGTACTTGTTGTCGCACCACAGACCTCGATGAGAGTTAGAAGAATTGTCAATATCCCATATTATGCAACTTTTGCCCCAATCTGGAACTCCCCTGGGACACCTGAATGTTTGAATGACGCATTGTGCCAGCCATTGAAACAAGCGGGTGTAAATTATTGGAGAGATCTGTGAGATGGGATAGGATTATTTAGCTAAGCTGAAATTACATCAGTCACTGGAGATAGGGTCTCGAGATAGAAATACTATCAGTTGCACTCCTGGTGGAGGAAGTCAAACAGAAATGGGAGAGCAGGTTGGACAGTATTGAAATTCTAAAAAATGAAGTATTGGACAAGTTACTTACCTTCAGTAATGCCTTATCTGGTACAGACATGATCTAGATGCAGATCCATTACCTGTGAACTTCCAGGCATCACGCTGGATCTGGAAGATTTTTCTTAGCAGTACACCTGCACGCTGGTAGGTGGCGTCAGTCGACTCCGCATGACGTTGTATGGCATCAAGTTCGTCGTCATGACGTCTGTGTCATCTATATAGGCCCCACCTCGGTGCCTTGACGTCAGTACTTTTCGTGACTTTCCACGCCAGAAGCGCGGAGCCATGCAGTAAACTGACAGTGGTGTGTTTAAACAACTAGGGCCCTGAAGGGGAACAGCTCTAACATGAAGAACTGATCCGCAGTGCGGGGAGGATGAGTGGATCAATAAGGAATCTGCGGCTAGATCATGTTTTTACCACATAAGGCGTTACCGAAGGTAAGTAACATGTCCATCTCATAGAGACATCTAGCTGCAGATTCCATAACTGTGAACAGATACCCAAGCAATACCATCCCCGGAAGAGGGACTGCGTACATTTTTAAGCCAGAAATTCCTGTAGGACCGAATGGCCAAAGAGGTCCTCTCTACGAACCTAATTGTCCAGGCAATAATGCTTGGCAGACGTGTGCAGGGATGCCCACGTAGCTGCCTGGCAGATGTCAAGAACCGGGACACCACACTGGAGAGCCGTGGTGGCTGCCTTAGCTCTGGTGGAATGAGCTCTGAGGCCCTCAGGAGGCTGTTTCTTTGCCATAGCGTAACATATCTAAATGCAGAGGATAACCCATTGGGAGATGGTCCTCCTCTGTACAGCAAGTCCCTTCTTTGCTCCAAAGTATGCCACAAAGAGTTGGTTGTCCACCAAGAACTCTTTAGTGCGATCAAGATAGAACGATAATGCTCACTTTCGGTCCAGACGGTGGAGACGTTACTCTTCCTTAAAAGGATGCGGAGGAGCACTGAAGGTGAGCAAGGTGTCATATTGCCCTAGGTGGAAAGGTGTCACAACTTTAGGCAAAAAAGAAACCCTAGTGCAAAGCACTACCTTGTCTGCAAAGACGTTCAGGTAAGGAGGATGACAGGAAAGCGCCTGCAACTCGTTCACCTTCCTGGCAGAGGTTATTGCCACTAAAAAGGCTGTCTTAATGGTGAGCAGCCAGAGGGCACCATCGTGCAGTAGTTCGAATGGTACACACAACAGATAAGTTAGGACCAAGTTAAGGTCCCACTGGGGCAAGGTGAAAGGTAAAGGAGGAAGCAAATGTGTAAGTTTGTTCAGATATCTGTGTGCAATAGGGGACTTGAATGGTGATGGTTGGTCTGGCAACCGTAAAAAGGCTGAAAGGTAACCCTTTAAAGTGCCCAGATCACAGCCCTGCCAGGCTAGAGACAGAATGAAAAGAAGAATGTCAGGGAAGGAGGCAGACAAAGGTCGATAGACTGTTCTATAGAATGATTACAAAAATGTAGCCATCAGCAGGCGTATACCGGCTTAGTGGAGGGATGCCTTGCTGTCAAAATAACTTTGCACCCTTAGGGAGGAAGGTTGAATGCTATTAACTGTTGCCGCTCAATCTCCATGAAAGGAGGCGGAGGGTTGAGAGGTTTGGGTGGAGGACTCTCCCCTGCTGCGGCAGAAGATCCTCTCGAAGGGGCAGCATAATCGGAGGATCGATGCTCATCTGCAGAGGCTCGGGATACCAAACTCCCTGTGCCCAGTCCGGAGCCACAAGCATGACTTGTGCACAGTTGCTCCTGATTTTCTTGAGCACTCTGGACAGGAGTGGTAAGCGTGGAAAGGCTTACAGGAGGCTGGAGCTCCACCCTTGTTGCCGAGCAAGAGCCGCCTTGGAAACTCCAACACGCAAACCTGCTGACATTGCGCGTTCTCGACAGAGGCAAACAGATCTGACCAAGGCTCTCCTCACCGATGAAAGAGTCCTGTGCCACCCCCAGATAGAGACGCCACTCGTGGTCTGCTAGGCACTGACGGCTGAGTTCGTTCCCGGGGCATTCAGGGAACCGGCTGGGTGTTGAACCACCAGGGAAATGCCTTGCTGTTCCAGCCAATTACAAAGGCACCACCCGCCCTGTTTGTTGCAGTACCACATGGCGGTGGTGTTGTCAGTGAACACCTGAACACGCCTTCCCTTGAGGAATGGTAAGAAGGCCTTTAGTGCCACTCGGATAACATGGAGCTCCAACAAGTTGATATGGAGCCCTGCCTCGGCCGGAGACCAGAGTCCTCTGATCTCCACCTCCGTCAGATTGCCGCCCCATCCCAGAAGTGACGCATCTGTCACTACTGTGAGGTCTGGTTGGGGAAGGGAGAGAGGTCTGCGGTTTGTCAAGCACCACTGCAGATCTTTCGCAGTTCCCTCCGAAATCTGGACCGCGACGGTGAGATTTCCCTGATGCTGTGCCCAGGTCCCACTGCAGAGCCCAATTCTGCCATCTTGAATGAGTCACCAGCAGAATACATGAGATCCAGCAGCCTCAGAGTAATTCTCACCGAAATCCAGGATAGAGGCTGAAACATCGGTATCATAGCCTGTATATACTGGACTTGCCGCTCAGGAGGATAAGCCCCAAACAGCGAATGCAGGAGGTTCGCTGTAGTCTGGAGGTGGGAGACGACTGCCTGGGGCAAGCCTGCCTTCAACAGCCAGTCGTCGAGATAGAGGAAGACAGGAACTCCTGGTCTGCGCAGATGAGCTGCGACCACTGCCATCACCTTTGTGAACACCCGAGGGGCACTGGTGAGGCAAAAAGGGAGCACGGTAAACTGAAAGTGCTCATGGCCTACTATAAACCGCAGGCAGCGGCGATGGGCAGGCAGAATAGGGACATTGAAATAGGCATCTTGCAAGACCAGTGCTACCATCCAGTCTCCCGGGTCCCGGCCAGACCGAACCTGAGCCACAGTGAGCTTTTTTTGGAGGAAGTAGTTGAGGGTTCTGAGGTGGAGGATAGGACAGAGGGCACCGTCCTTTTTGGGGATCAGAAAGTAGCGGGAATAGCAACCACAGCCTACTTCTGGCCCAGGAAGCTTCCCTATAGATTCCTTGGCAAAAAGAATCTTGACTTCCTCCTGAAGCAAAGTATGGTGAGCCTCCATCAGCCGATTGTATGTGGGAGTCATGGAGGGAGGGGTAGTCTCGAAAAAGAGTGAGTATACCTTTCGGACTATTTGCAAAACTCTCCTGTCCACGGTGATCTCCCACCAGTGGTGGAGGTGATGGCGTAATCTGGACGCCCATGATCTGGGAGGTTCAAACTAGGAAGATTTCAAGGCAGCAGAGGGAGAGGAGATATTAGCCTGACCTGACTTCTGGCCACCCAATCCATCGGTTCTGGGCGTACCGCGCCCATGCACTTGCGTGGTCCTCTGGGTAGGATAAGGCTGGCACGGTTGGAAGACCCTTCAGTAGCAATGAAAAGAGCAAAAGGTGGATGCAGGATGGAACGATACAGAGAGGGCCCAAAATTTGGCTGTAGCCCACGACTCCTTGAAGCGCTCTAGCGCTGCATCCGCCCTGTCTCCAAAGAGATGGGAGTCATCAAAGGGCATGTCCATCAGGTTGGCTTGGACATCCCCCGAGAAGCCAGATGTTCTCAACAAGGCATGGTGTCTAACTGCCACCGTCAAGGAAATCGCTCTGCCCAGCAAGTCTGTCATGTCAAGGCCACAGCATATAGTTAACTTTGCTGCATCTCTCCCCTCTACAACAGCTTGGGAGAGGGCAGTCCTGGCCTCCTCCGTGACTTGTGGCAGCCCTTACGCAACCATCTCTCACAGGGAGTGGGAGTAATGGGTCTAATAGGCATGCAGTGTTTACTGACCGAAATGCTAGGCTGATGGAGGATTTATTTTTCTTTCCGAAGCCTTTCAGCCTCTTGGATTCCCTATCCAGGAGTGCGGAAGGGAACGTGCCACTGGAAGTAGTGTCTTGGCCATCAAGCTCTCAGGGGTTGGGTGGGAGGTGAGGAAAGCTGGGTTGTCCCGTGCAGGGCTTTGGCAGCGGGCAATGGTTCTATTCACAGGAGTCGCAGTGCTGAGTTTTGACCAGGTCCCCAGAAGAACATTGGTCAAGGCCTCATTAAATGGCACCAAGGATTCCGAGGTGGAGACTCCAGGCTGCAGGACCTCTGTCAAGACACTGGTCTTGACTGCCAATGTAGACACCTGCAGGCCCAAGTCCTCCGCAGCCCTAGGCACTACCATGGCTAAGGAAGCTCCCTTCTCCATAGCAAGGTTAGGAGGGGAAAGCTTGGCAGGCTCTGGAGAGATAGTCATGCCACTTGCATCACCCATTTCCTCATACCAGTCCATTTCTTCTCTGTCATGGGTCCTGCATCCCCTTCCAATCTTCCTCCAATCTTAGCCCTCGGAATAAGGTTGAGGATATGACATAAGCCCAAAGGCTCTGTCAGCACCGGTCTCGGCGTCGGTGGACGCCCAACCGGCTCCATGTCATTGGGGATAAGAATGAGGCTGGTGCCGCCAGTGGGTGCTGGCGAGGGTCTCGGCATCGGGGAAAGTCGAAAGGGTGCAGCCGGCACCCATCCGGATCCGGGAATGGATCCATGAAGAGTCTTTGGCACCAGAGCCGCCAGCGCGGAACCCAGAGGAGCTTGTTCCGCTGAGCTTGCAGGGCCTGGAGGCACGCCGGCAGGGTCAAGTCACCCAAATATGGCGACCATGGTGTCATAGAATTCTTTCAACTAGGCGGGGGTTGCTCCCGTCCCTGGAAAGGGAGGGAAACACAGAGCCGATCCAGGCACCCGATCAGCGGGGTGAGGTCTTGAATACCGAGACTCCCCTGTCTCGTTGCGTGAAGGACAGGGTAAAGTCGACTCATGCTTTGACTTCTTGTACTTTTTATGGAACTTCTTACCTGACCGTATTGAAGATTTTGAATAGGAGGACGAAGACTTGGATCACCCAGAGCGGTGCTCGGACCTTCTTCTCGACCAAGACCGGGAACGAGATCTCCAAGGAGATCTTGAAGGCGTCTGACATCGGGCTGCAAGCAGCTTTTGGGACCGATCTCTCAAAGCTTTTGGCGTCATGGCCTGACAGTTGGAGCACAACTTTGGGTCGTTGTCATGCTCCAGGCACCAAAGGCACACGAGTGGGGGGGCCGTTACCGACATAGCTTGGTGACAGGAGCCACATGGTTTAAACCTGAGGTCTTCTTGGACATCCTACACACCGAAAAAGATTCAACAAAAAGTAAAAAAAGTCTGTCAAAAAATGACAGGGAGTAGCTCTCTTCGACGGATCTGGCCTGACTGTATCAGAAAGAAAAGAACTGATGTAAGCGCTCTGAGGTGGTGCCTATATAGACGACGTGGACGTCACAACGATGAATGCAAAGCCATACGATGTCACACGGAGTTGACCGATGCTACCTACCGGCACGCAAAGGCACTGCTCAGAAAATCGGCTAGATCGAGCCGGACGCCTGGAAATTCACAGGTAAGGAATATGCGGCTAGATGCATACAATGCACAAAGCCAGCGGTATCCCACTAAGACAGCACCGGATTTCAGAGTAACTCAATGGATCAGTTGGTGAAAAAAAAAATTTGTTCACCATAAGTGTGCAATTTTGGTTAGCACCCGCCAGCACAATGCCGTTCCATTGATTGGAATATACATATAAAAAAACAGCACCAAATGCACCACTCAGCCTATATAATTTAAATAAGTCCAAATCATTAGGGTAGTTCTTTTTCCAAAAGCTTCTTCTTTATTATGCAGTTTATCATGCAATCTTTAAAACTTCCAACAACAGCAAAAGCAGCCGACGCGTTTCGTCCACCTTTGGACTTCTTCAGGGCTGCAACAAATTTGTACACAAAAGGCAATATAAATGACACACATAAGGGCCAAAACACGAGCAACAATTTCAACACCATTGAGAACATTAAAAACATTGTAAACACAAAATTATTGTTACTGGTCTGTCTAAAATATCGTCAGGGCAATCCATAGTACATACAATAAAAATTAGTATTTGACGACATCGTATCAGTGACATATTAAACACATGGAATTGCAAGATGAGTGCATTTGGAAAACATATGAGCACTCCTTACAAAATGTCACATTTCTAGAGGCCCATGACAAACATTATATTAAAAGAATAAAATAGGCCGGTAGGGGACACAAGAAAGAAGAGGGAACCTTATCGACATTCACATATCCTTGCCCTTATCTCTTCTGTCTTTGAATAATCCATCACTTACATACATTGCCATTACCACCAAACAGTAATTAGTGGTGACGTTGGCTAACTCATGGGCGCTCATCACCTCTTCACGATGGCGCCCATCTCGATATTGAGGCATCGCTTGAAAAGTTGCTGTCATTTAAAAACTCACGTTCGGGTGTGTTACTTTACCTCTTGGGTTTGTATTTTTATTACTTCACCATTTCCTGGACACTCCTCTAATTAGGAGATATAGCTACCTCTTACACCTTTCTTCCCCACAAACCGCCACATAGACCTTTACCCTTCAAAGATGGCGGCGGACTGTGAGATTTTTTGATAAGACTTGGTTGAGACCTAAAACACCTCACGCTATTTACTTTCAGACCCTTAATCAACCATAAGACCATGGGCGCTTATCACCTCTTTAAGATGGCGACCATTTCTTTATTGAGACATTGCTCGTACAGTTGCTGTTATTTAACTCGCCTGTTTGAGTGGTTTGCGTTATCCCTTGGTTTTGAGTTTGTGATTATTTTTTAACTAATTCCTGGACACACATTTATTGAGGTGATAAAGTTACCACTCACGCCATTTTTTATCTCTTTTTTCGTTATAGATTGTACGGCTATCTGTTAGTCCCGCACTTCCAGGGCAGTATTATAGGTTCGTTTTATGGAAATCACGGACATATGGGAATAGTAATATCCCGACTGTGTTATGATTCGGTACATCGACATGTAGTTCTCTTTCGCCGTTCAAATATGGCGGCCGACTTACTAGACCTTTTTCCCTTCTAGAAGCGTTCGAATTGTGATTCGGAATTCCCGCATTCGGGGATTAGGATCAGGTGTTTTCCCTCTCGCCTGTTATAGACGCTATATAAACAGGTATCCTCATTCGTGGATGCTGCTGCTACCGGACGGGATTGGTGCCTCCCTTTACTCGTATCTGGATACTGAATCGGGTAAGTTGTTTCTCGCCTCGCTTTATGGAGGCTAGTATTGCATGCAGTTGGTAGCTCCCTGTGGCAAGTAACATAGGGTATTTCTCATACCCCAACTGCACAGTTTGGTGGGCCTATTCTGGATGCTTATCGCAATTGATTTTACGCTCAGATAGTTATAGTTCATCAAACTTTTCTCTGCTTAGTAAACTAGTTTTTTCTTTTTGCTTTAGTCAAATGATGACATGTTGAGTTATTTAGTACATATTTCCAATTATGTTTGTGATTTCCTTCTTAAAAAGCAGTGAGGTACTCTTTTACTGGAACTGTAACGCCCATCTTTCTGATGAAGTATGCATCATGTATGTCTTTTTTTCATAGGTATCTCATTATAGGATACACTCGCCCTTATTATTGGAGGAGTTATCATATAGATCTACTATCACACTAATTCTTGAAACTGATGGCAACGGATTTTGAAACTTTCTAACTCGTACCATAAACCGATATATCTCCGCGGCTATATAGGTTGACCCTGTTCCTCTATAGTGCCCCTTATGTGATCCTCTCTTCCTCCCAGGGACTTGGATCACTTATTTGGGATATACTACGAATTGAATGGAGCAAGATTCTTGAATAGAGTTAAAAAGAACCTCACGTGGTTGACATTCAACCTACTATTTTTGGTGGGTACATACTTATCGATCTTTTCTTTTCCCTCTGCAGTCATTTTTTTCCTTTCTTTGTCTCCTTCGGGTTTAGGTGGGACCACCAGTTGGGGTTCTATTTCTATGCCGCCATCACCTAACTTACCGCTTTATCCAGCGGGTTTCTCAATTTGATTTTTTGCTGCATGCTTCTCACATTGAGTTCTGGGTGAAGAGGTTCCCTCTTCTTTCTTGTGTCCCCTACCGGCCTATTTTATTCTTTTAATATAATGTTTGTCATGGGCCTCTAGAAATGTGACATATTGTAAGGAGTGCTCATATGTTTTCCAAATGCACTCATCTTGCAATTCCATGTGTTTAATATGTCACTGATACGATGTCGTCAAATACTAATTTTTATTGTATGTACTATGGATTGCCCTGACGATATTTTAGACAGACCAGTAACAATAATTTTGTGTTTACAATGTTTTTAATGTTCTCAATGGTGTTGAAATTGTTGCTCGTGTTTTGGTCCTTATGTGTGTCATTTATATTGTCTTTTGTGTACAAATTTGTTGCAGCCCTGAAGAAGTCCAAAGGTGGACGAAACGCGTCGGCTGCTTTTGCTGTTGTTGTTAGTTTTAAAGATTGCATGATAAACTGCATAATAAAGAAGAAGCTTTTGGAAAAAGAACTACCCTAATGATTTGGACTTATTTAAATTATATAGGCTGAGTGGTGCATTTGGTGCTGTTTTTTTATATGCGGCTAGATGCCTTTATCGGATAATATATGGTACTGGGACCTCCTTGAGGCTGAAGATAGACATGGCCATACACCATCTTCGATCTGGAAGGAGGACATCCCAGAGACTGATATAGGCCGGTTGTGGCAAGTATCCCTAAATGTCATATACTCGGTAGTAAAATCTGCACCACTTAAATGAGTAAACACTTATTTACTATCCACAGGGCTTACTGGACTCCAAGCAAACTGGCAAAAGTGGAAGGCAAGACGCTCGCTTGTCTGATATGTGGATCATAGCTAGAGAATGACACGCACATCTTCATGGTCTGGTTTGTATTATCACCATACTGGAATAGATTGAGTAAGACCCTGAGTGAAATATCTGGTCATCAAGTTAAGGTAAGCCCTCAGCTGGTGTTTTTTTGCATGGACCCCATATTAGAAAACTGAGAATGAATGTAAGGCAAGGCTTATCTTTTACTTTGTTTTACTTGCAAGACTAGAGATATGCAGGAAATGGAAATCCCCAGATTCCCCTATATAAAGGAGCTATTGAAATATTCTAATTGTGTTTCCCAAGTAGATGTGGCATGTGATTCACACAGCTACTTGAGGGTCTGGAAAAGCTCTGTCGAAAGACAATAAAACCTATCTTGTTCAATGGTTACCTTAATAAAGCTGTATACGCCACACTGTGAGTCAGCAAGCTCAGACAGCTATCTCAGTGAGTCACTTTCCTGAGGAGGAACAACTTTCCGAGAAATCTATGGCGTAATGAGGACAAAAAAAAGAGTTGCTCCCAGGAAAACTGGAAGGTGTTAGGGATGACTTTTTTCTGTTTAATTTTAGGCCCAAAGTTTTGAATAACTGCAGACAGGCCAAGGTAGATCTTTTTGCTGAGTGGACTGTGGGTCCTTTAATAAGTCAGTCATCCAGGTATGATTAACACCGGGTGACCATTTCTTCTCAAGAACGCTACCACTGGGCCACGCATTTTGTGAAAACTCTGGGAGCCAATCGAAGCCCTAAGAGAAGCACTTTACATTGGTAAGTGCACCCTGCCCCCTCGAACCTTAGGTACGTTCGGTACTTTATATGTATAGGAACATGGAAGTACGCATCCAGGCGATCTGATGACATCATGTAATCTCACACTTTTTTCAGTTGTACAATCTCCTGTAGAGATAGCATTCTGAAAGGCTGTTTCTGTATATAATTGTTGAGCAGTCTCAGATCTATAACTTGTCTCCTTTTCCTGAACTTTTTCTTGATGAGGAAGAAGTTGGAATAAAAGGTCTTGTTGTGATGTACAGGAAGAACTTCCTCTATCGTGCCCTTGGAGACAAGTAATCAAATTTCCTTTTTTAACAGAGCTAGATATTGATGAGACTTCTTGCTAATAGGGGGTCTGGGAGGCTTTTGAAAAAGTTCCAGGGTGTGAACATGCTGTATTACATCTAATACCTATTTGTCTGACAAGATGTTCTTCCAATGATTGTAAAAGTTGGAACATCCTTGCCCAGATGCTGCTGTCGCAAGACTGAGGTGACTAGTGCCTGCAAATTGTCACTAACGTCTGGAGGTGTTGTTACCTTTTCTCCAGTCAGAGGTCGTCTATGAGCAGGCTGTCACGAGTATGTCGCTGTCATAGCTGTTCTGTATGATTGTTGTGAGGTGTATTGTGACGATATATCCCTGCTGAAATTGGGGATAGAGTTGATATCTATAAACTTGGTAAGAAGCTCTGGGCATAAATTGCCCTCTGCCTTCCCAAAAGGGCTAAGAATTACGCTGTTGTAAAGCTCCCAAAGAAGGTGCCGTATCAGTGGCTGTTATAATAAATTTGAGGGCATCATCAAAATGTTTTAAAAAAAGGTTTTCACCATCAAAAAGCATATCTAATATTTTGGCTTGCACTTCTGGCTGAAAGGCCGTGGCCTTCAGCCAACCTTGCCGGAGGTAGGACTGTCACACCCGCCATCTATCTGATGGCCGTCGAGGACAGATCCATTGCTGTGTCAATTATTTCAGATGAAGCTCTCTAATCTTCTTAAAGGATTTCCTTTGCTTCCTTATTTTATCTTCCGGTAGTTATTTTAGGAAGGCTGACATGTCTGACCACATCTGCCTGTCATATGTTCCTAAAATAGCCATCACATTGGATGCTCTGCTAGATGTCACTACCATTGTTGAAATAGTTACTAATGTTAACCAGACATCGGTCTTCTTTGTCCAGAGGAGCTGAACACCGGGTGGAAGGATTCTGGACCTTCTTTGGTACACTTGCATGACCACAGAATCAGAACGTGCATAACATATCACACATGTAGGCACATTTTCTGGTGCTTTATATTTATTATCCAGTCGAGGAACAAAAGCTGTGACAGAAGCTGGAGTCTTCATAAGCTTTAATACTTCCTTCTAAATCTGATCCACAATGGGGACTGATCTAACAGATCTTCTAGCAGAATCCTTTAAGTCATAATGAAACCATTCTGTTCGATTCATCGGCAAAGACAAGTCAAAACGTTTAGAAGCCTGTTTCAAGAGCTCATGAGAGCTTCCTATGTCTTCTGGAAGAGAGTTAGCAGGTGGTGGCGAGAACGACTCAGATAGAGGGTGACATATTAATTCCATTCCTGACCAGTGCTCGATGGATCCTGAGGAATTTTCCCTTCTTCTGGCTGTTCATCCACATCACTTTCAGTATAGACATCCTGAATAGTGATCGGAGGCAAAATTCTCCTTTCCTTTGTGTTTGCAAGCCCAATAGACTTTTAGGAAGCGATGGTACACAGGGATTATCAGAACGCCCCACAGTATGTTGAGGCACAGCATTAGCCTTGGGGATCCTCTGGTAGCATTCATTTAGCATGTGTTGAAGATTTGTAACTAATGAAATGGGGACAGCAATTGTATCCTCATGCAAGCTATGTTGTTGCATCTAAGGTTCGTCATATGGGTAATGTTCCTGGAAAGAATCATAACGATACAAGGCATATTGCCATCTCTCTTGAAAAGAGAAATCCCCTTCAATATAAGTTGAACTGTCTTTTCCAGGTTCGTCATTATCAGTATCCTGGCATTTGACGTTAACTTGCATAGGATGATAAGCTGCCCCAAACAGTCCTTCATTACCAGGTTCTTCCATCTCCAGGAAGCGTACAGGAGGCAGTAGTGACACCTATCTCGGCGAAGTCTGATCCAGGCATGAAGCCACTGACATCCCTTCTGCAGTAATTAATACTGTCTCCATCTGTGCCATTGAAAGGCTCGTCAAAGTTGCCGAATATGAGGAAAGAGTCGTCTTTCTTCATCTTTTTTGTAACTAGGAGCGAGTGTGATGTTGGTTTTGTCGACATCTACGTAAAAGTCCCTTCGAGTGCTGTGCAGAATATATGCAGATAAGTTTCCTAGGTGTAAAACTTGGTCCAGTGCTCTATACTATATGCATAATTGATGCAGAGGAGAATATGAGGAGCTAGTGTTTCATCTTTGCTTATATTACAATTTCACGTGTTAATTTAAGGGAGGGATATATTTGTGAAGATAGGCTAGGTGGACAAATGACAGTAGCATGTGCAAGGGTAAAGGAAGAAGAGAATGCCCTCTCTAAAGTGAGTTACAAGCAAGGACAATTGAAATCCAAAAGAATTTGAGATACTGTTTTTAAAACTTCAGTTGTAGACAATATTGTGCATTTATATGCACGCATAGCTGCCTTAATGTCTCTTTGTATCCAATCCAAAAGTACCTAAGTCACTTGCCTTGAAATGACTAAAGGCTGAGGCAGACTAGTCTAGCCTTTCCAGCACTGACCCAGTGATCCCTATGCAAGTTGTAGACAGATACATACTATAGGAGAATTAAAGTTCACAACCCCTATTGCGATTATTTATGCAGGAACAAACTCACACACTGTAGGGAAGCGCCATTCGCAGAATAAAGAGTGAAGGTCATGATCTGGTATGATGGTGATATTTTGATCTGCATATTGCGCCACACATGCAGGGTACAACAAAATAAAATACAAAATTCTAGTATATGAGCAATGCCTGAAGTGTAGGAAAAAACACAATGTGCGTTTCTAGAGGTCACAATAGAGCCATTACATTTAGTGAACCCTGGGGATGAGGTGTAACATTTACTGTGTGCAGATATTCACCTTAGGATACTTACATTAGTATGATATGGTCATAGGCTAGAATGCGCTGGGCTATCCTGGAGGAATCGAGACAATCGATTAGACACCTATGAAGAAGAAGATGATTGCGTAGTCGAACAGGATGAACTTTACTGTATAATAAAATGGCAAGCTTTCATTAGGCAAGGTGAGGTAGGAAAAATAACAAGAACTGACAAACCCAGAGCTGGCATGTATAATATCATTTGGGTTCGTAACTTCAAATGCTGGAAAAATCTATTTGTGAAGCGATGTAGCCTAGAGCTAAGCCACTGACTTTGGAACCTGGGACGTGAGATCCAATCCCGTCTGGCCACTTGACTGTAAATCATATGATTCCAGTCAAATCACGTAATCAACCTTTGCTTCAAATGATAAACATGCAAGAAATTCTATACAATTGTAAATATGTGAAATGTAATGTAACTGTGATATTGAAATGTGTAAATTGCTTCAAATGATAAACATGCAAGAAATGCTATACAATTGTAAATATGTGAATGTAATGTAACTGTGAAATTGAAATGTGTAAATGCGTGTGTGTGCGTGTATGAAAAGTTCACCGCCCCGTTCTCCGTAGTCTCCAAGAAGATACACAGGTACAGACCACAGCGTACTACCGAAATTGAATGTTTAGTGCAAACTTTATTCTGTGCACCCTGACATGACGCGTTTCGGTCGCCTTCCCACGACCTTGATCACATGACACGCTATAATCAAGTCTTTCTTTTAAATGCTTTCACAAAGTACCCTTCTCCTAAAACAGCCAATGACATTACATAATGAAACTAAACAGCACACTACAGTAACCAGGAACACCCAAATTCATAAACATGTAGTTGAAATATTGAAATCTAGAAAAACAGACTTATAATGTATATAGTATACTCATGTTATCCAATAATTCAAAGAGAACATTCTTAAAAGGTTCCTGCTCATAAAATCATCATGTAAGATTGTGGCTGGCTATGCGGGAGGTTGAATAAAAATAAACCATAGTGCTAGTGCTAATAAAGTGTAAGAAAATATGTATAAAAAAAGTAAAAGAATGTATAATTACTTTTTTACTTATCAGCTTATGGGAGACGGAAAAAAGAAACTAAACTCCCGGCCGTTCATATAAATGGCTAATAGGTACAAGTTCAATATATGTCAACATATCAAAAGGAAACTGTAGCCGATTCCCAAAAATCATGTACATGAATGTTGCCTGGAAGTTGGTAGAAAGCACTAATAGCTGCTATTGAAACGGGCCATGGTAACTATAGTATAGCGAGTTGATAGGACAAATCTAGGGAAGAACTCTGCTATGTTTTATAAAAACAGAGTCATTTCATCCTATTAGAACTACACAATAGAGCATAGATATATTAAAGTGCAAGTGCTTGGGCCAGTATCATCAGAAGCAGCAGATAAAAGAAACCTAGTGGATCTAGATCTATAATGTGAGTGCAAAATGTATGTAGAAATTACTAACCAATGAATAGACAAACATCAAGGACAGGTAATAATCAAATCTCCCAAAAATTCATAGAAATGTATCAGAGATCAAAGAAAACACAGTACGCAGCATATAAAGAATAAGCAGCATAGGAAGGGTGCAACTTATATGTTATATCAGCGGCCCAATATTTGAATGAAATGTAAAATGCTATACATGCTGAAGTATAACCAAATAAATTGGGATCACCATGTCACACCAAAGAAAGCCGTCCAAAAATCCAACCACAAACCCAAATTTAAAACCCAAAAGAAACCCCAGAAGGTTAAAATCAGGTTAAAAAGCGAGCATGAAATTGGTGAAGAGACAATAAAATTATATATATATCATGTGGGACAAACATGCCAAAATTAAAGACAAAAAAACAAGCATTAAAGTGTTGTGTACATTCCGAATCTTACATTGGTGGTGGCTAGACATTATCGATATGAACTGTATAATTCAACAAGTTACATTTTAGATGTTAAAAAACATTAAAAAAATTACTAAGAGGAAATAAAAACAGAATTCTTAAACAATAGGAGCATTTTTGGAGTAACAAAATCAAACTATTACCACCCCAAGTGTTCAATGAAGATAAGGATTTGATCCACCAAAAAGACCTTCATCCGAAACAAAATTCACGCCAAAGCCAGCAACTCCAAGGAACTCTTCAGCATCATTCAGGAATTCACCAAGCCCCCCAGCGAAGCCACTGACGTCATACCCTCCCAGGATCTCTGCAACAAACTCGGCTCCTACTTCCACCTGAAAATAAGATCCCTCTACGACAACTTCAACAAACAGCCTCCGGACACCAAACCCATTGCTCCCCCCAGCAACGACAGCCAGCCTACTATTTCCTCCTGGATCTGAGTCACCACCGAAGACACCGCATCGACCATGAAAGGCATTCACTCAGGAACCCCCAAGGACCCCTGCCCTCCGCACATCTTCCACAGAGCCGCCGCCATAGCATCTGAGCTAAGACGCACCATCAACGCACAGAAGTCAAGCCCCGCCTCAAGAAGCCCTCAGCAGATCCGACGGACCTCGAGAACTACCGACCCATCTCTCTCCTCCCTTTCACAGCCAAAGTCAATGAGAAGATCGTCAATGCCTAATTATAGAACTTCATCGAAGAGAACTCCATCCTTGACCACTCCCAATCCGGATTCCGCCGCAATCCCAGCACTGAGACCGCCCTACTCTCCGCCACAGACGACATCCGCACCCTGCTCGATCAAGGCCACACCGCATCTCTGATCCTGCTTGACCTCTCGGCAGCCTTCAACACCATCTCCCACCGCACTTTCACCACCAGATTCCACGACGCCGGCATACATGGAGCCGCCCTCGACTGGCTCTGCTCCTTCCTCACCGGCAGAACCTAAAGAATCAGACTCACGCCCTTCCTCTCCGAACCCACAGAGATCAACTGCGGAGTGCCCCATGGATCGTCACTCAGCCCCATGCTCTTCAACATCTACATGGCCCCCCTCGCCGCCATCGTCAGACAGCATGGACTCAGAATAGTATCCTACGCCGCCGACACCCAGCTCATCCTCTCCGTCACCAAGGACCCCCACACCACCAGACTCAGCTTCCAGGAAGGAATGAAGGACGTCACATCCTGGATGAGCAGCAGCTGCCTGAAGCTCAACTCGGAGAAGACAGAAGTCCTCATCTTCGGACCCTCGTCCTCTGCATGGGACAACACCTGGTGGCTCACCGCCCTCGGCAGCCCCCCCGTCCCCACGGACCACGCCCGGAACCTTGGCATCATACTCGACTCCTCCCTCACCATTACCCGACAATTCAACGCTGTCGCCTCCACCTGCTTCAGCACCCTCCGCATCCTTCGCAAGACCTTGAAATGGCTCCCCCCTGAATCCAGAAAGACCGCCACCCATGCACTCATAACCAGCAGACTGGACTATGGAAACGCCCTTTATGCCAGAATCAACACACCCCTGCTCCACAAACTCCAGACCATACAGAACACCTCACCCAGACTTGTCCTCGGCATCCCTTAACATGAACACATCGCCCAACACCTGCGAGACCTCCACTGGCTCCCCGTCGAGAAATGAGTAACCTTCAAGATACTCACCCACAACACTGGGCCCCAATATCTCAACGAAAGAATCTTCTTCCACGTCCCAAGAAAAACCTCCAATCCGCTGACCTCACCCAAACCCCGCGCATCCGCAGACCCAGAACGGGTGAAAGAGCCTTCTCCTACATTGCGGCATAAACCTGGAACAAGCTCCCTATCAACATCAGATGCGCCCCCACTCTGCACACCTTCAGGAAGAGCCTCAAAACCTGGCTCTTCGGCTAACCCGAAGCTGCCCCCCCCCCCCCCCCCCCCCAGCGCCTTGAGACCCTCACGGGTGAGTAGCATGCTTCACAATTCCTTGATTGATTGATATATTAAATGTGATTATAACAACATAAAAGTTCCAATTACGAATTGAATTAGTCAAAACAATAGGCAGAAGCAAGATAAACTTTGTAGTCTAGTTAAGGATAAATAAGTACACAGTGCGATAGCTGTAAAGACAACTGACTGTAAGCCAGACGAAGATTATCAAACCCTGAAATAATACAGCAGCAGAGAAAGACCTTTTTGGGGATTGGCAGAAACGGTTCAGTGTCACAAAGTATACAGAACTATACCTTTAGCATAACTGGCACATAAAAAATGGCTTCCTTGGTTTCTCAGAAATGGGAACAAGTAGATTCGTCCATCACCTCCCTTTGTTTGGTTTGTTCGCCCTAAGTTGGCAGGGAATGCCCAGACATGGGTCCCGTGCTTGCTATGTTACTGGATATAAGCTAGCCTGGCTGATGAGGGGTGATGCCCAGAAACCAGTCCCAGGATGCTTGTTTCCGGTCCAGGGAAGACCTGGCTTGGCAGTTCGCGCTGGACTGTTCCCATGAGGAACAGGGTCAAGACTGATTTGCATATGGCTGGGTCTGAACTGGGGTGATGAAGTGAGCTAAAGAACGATGATGGATTCAACCCTGATATGTGATTGGGGGTGAGTCAGTGGTGGCTCCTCCGCTATGGCGGAGGAGTGTTGTGTCACTGCTTTTAAGCAGTGCGCAGTTGAAACATAAATGATAATTTTATTCCTCGTGCTGCTGGGCGGGTGGGCAGGGCTGCTCTACTCTCGTAGCAGGGCATGGGAGGAGTGGTTTGCCCACTCCTAAGTTCATATGATTGTTTAGCCGGACCTCTTGGGCCACTCAAAACAGTCATGCGCACTTTCCCAGTTCTCCATGCATGCTACATTACAGCCTGCATGGAGAACATGCCCAGGCCCCCACTCCCTCGCTGAGCGGCCAACCAGGACACTCAGACCAATCACAACAACACTGTGATTGGTCAGGGGAGCCTGGGTGTTTACCAGTCACATGGTCAGGGGGCCTGGCTGTGCTTCCTGTATCTCGAGTTCGACGAGGAGAGCAGGAGCATAAGGGCGGGACCTGGCGGCAAGGTAGTTTTTTTTTTTTAAATATTGCGCCGCAACCCCTTTCCCCGCAACCCCCCACCACGTGTGACTCCCCGCCACCTGCGAGCCATGCCGGCCGCCACTTGGGTGGGTGTCTGAAAAGTTTCAGCTCTCCGTCCATCATCTCCTGAGACTAAAAATATGCAGTTAGTGAGGCAGAGAAGACACAGAACTCTAGATAC
Organism: Triturus cristatus; assembly: GCF_964204655.1. NCBI lineage: Eukaryota > Metazoa > Chordata > Amphibia > Caudata > Salamandridae > Triturus > Triturus cristatus. The sequence continues at coordinate 115,283,270 of NC_140595.1, forward strand.
AGACAAATCGGGATTAATAGAACCTGATGAAAATGAGCAGCTCTCAATATCTGTATGCAGCAGAAACAGGGAAGATGGAGCAAGTCTCCCGTAGTGAAAAGAAGTAAGCCTTGCCAGCCATGAGATATCAGTTCTTACTTATGTCTTTAAGTTTGGTGGGAGCCAAGTAAGCGACAATGATTTAAGCCACACACACGAAAAATGAAGCAACCACCAACATGGCTATGGTGCAATACCTGAAAATCAAGAAGAAACCTCCAACTAGGAAGATGATGCGAGCTTCAACAAAACAGACAACGAAATCTCATACAACACAAATGAAATGTACCATATAAGTGAAGATCCAGCTAGCTGCGGTATGAGAGAGATTCAGAAAGGAAGAAGTGAAGAGGCCCAACAAGAAAATAATGTGTTTTTAGGGGAGTGAAAGTGAAATAAGCAACATAGGAAAGCTTGGTCAAGCCACGACAGGAAAGATGAAGCAAACTGTTGCAGGAATGATATAACAAAACCTAGCATAGATGATGTTGTGAACTTCAGAAGGGAATGCGGAGTGAGAACGCACTTGGAAGATATAGAAGGTCCTCAACAGAAATCTGCAGTGTGTTAAAGTATGGAAAACGTTGCATGGCAGGGAAGAAAAGATGGAATGAGATCCAACAGAGAATGTGGAGTTAGTCAACAGAAAAGAAGAAGTAACAAGTGAAGGGCAGGAAGGATGTAGCATGCCCTGCGAAGAGAAAGAAAGCAATACCAGACAGGGAAAAATCGAATTAGTCAAGAGAACAGAAGGAACAGAAAGTCTAGGAAAGTGAAGCTGGAATAATCCCTCGTTCGAAAGACAGCAGGTTTTGGTAGGGGAAAAGACAAAGCCCAGAAGGAAATATGGAAAAAATAAAAAACACGTCTCAGATGGCGAGATAGAGGAAACCACAGCAGGGGATTTGGAGCAGATCCAGTAAAGAAGATCGATAGAGCCTGAGTTGGCGATAAGCAAACCCTAGTATAAAAACAAACCAACCCGGGCTGGGAGGTGAAGCAACCCCTGGTATGAAGACAAATCAAACTCTGGCAATGCGGTGTAGAAAAACACAAGCAGAATGGAGAGCCTAGGTAAGAGAAGGTGGAGCAAGCTCTGGAAAGGAAGAGGAAACAAACCCAATTTAAGAAGGTGGAGCCAGCCCTGGCGGTGAAAATAGAGCAAACCCCAAGGAGTAATATCCAGCAGGAAAGAGGAGATTTCTATACAATTAAAGATATAGTAAGTCGAAAAAGGAAAAATGGACCTGGGCAGTGGAGTGAGTCCTAAAAAGAACAAGCAGCAAAGTCTCTACACATCCCAAACAACCCTGAAATAGTAAACTAGAACAGTTGAAAATAGGAAATGTGGGACCTAGAATAAACAAAATGTGTACCAGGCATCCTCGATGCACCACTGTTCTAAAACAAACAATATTGTACATTACTTGATGCCTTATTTGACCCTCCTATAACAGAACGCATTTTATAACAGACCACAAACATCACAGCAGGCATATGACCCGGAACAGTACTGGTCAACTGGACATCCAGTGCTTTTAAGTTTTATATAGTGCCCAAGTGATCATAGAAATAGAAGAGATGCAGAGAGCAGTGGTGAATTTAACTTTAGGAAAGAAAACGACAGCTATGAGTTTGGGTGTGCCTCAAGGGCTTTTAGGTGGGGCACAGTGCTATTTATAAGTTTGCACACAAAATAATAAGTAAAAAAAAATGGCTCTTCATAAAAAATGAAATGTAAGCACACATTGACTCACCTGCCCTGGCACTGAAGTGGACTGTTTTCTAGGTACATAAGCAAAATGATGTCCCTCACAGTGAAGAGAGACAATGACTGCATTAGTCTGAGCTACAGCCCCATTCTGTATGTTGAAGGGAGTGGAAGCAACCTGAAGAGACCAATGGATGAGGAGGGTTCACAAAAGCTGCAGTATGTATGTGTATTTTTATTATGGTTTTTGGGTAAAACAAGAGGCTGGTAAACAACTAAAGCTATCTTTGGGCAAGGCCTAAAAGACGAGAAGCATCCCAGTACTGGAATTAATGGATGCACCAATCAGACCCCTAATGGAGAACACAATGTCTCATTCCGGGAGGTCTCCAACAACAGAGAGACAGACACACCTCCAAAAAATGTTACACATGTATACCATTACCAGTATATGGTGTCTTGTTGCAGTGTAAGTGTTACAGGTAAGAAAGCCTGTCTCCTGGGTAGTTTGACAACCAGTCCCTGAACACACAATGAAAGGTAACCTTAAATACACCAAAGCTGTTAAAATTTTTACCTTAAAGTTCTATGGGAAACCACTAGAATTTAGTGGGGGAAGAAACATCATATTCCCTTTCATGGTATGGCTAGGAGTTTCATGCTCGGAGAGGTGGAGCACTCTAAGGGCCTGATTCACAAAGGGCCTCCGCACTCGTGGTGGACGCCCCACAATCGTGGGGGTGTCTCTGCACTCGTAGGGGAGTTCCGCACTCGCGGGGGAGTCTAGGCACTCGTGGGAGAGACTCCGCACTCGTGGGGGAGTCTAGGCACTCGTGGGGGAGTCCCTGCACTCGTGGGGGAGTCTAGGCACTCGTGGGGGAGTCTCCGCACTCGAGGCGGAATTACCACAATGAGAATTCTCACTGCGGAGATTCCATCCCCAGTCCAGAGACTCTACCACAACTGTGGGGTTTCGGACACAAGTGTGGAGGCCCTTTGTGAATCAGACCCCAACCTCTGCACCAATGGCAGTGGGGGGGGGTCTGGCTTTAAGGTACGCCCATTGTCACACAAGCAAAAAGAAAAGTGGATGGTTGAGCCATCGAGGGGCATCGGAAGGTCAATGGGTCTCAACAAGAGCCACAGGGAGTTAGGTAAAGGCTGCAGGCATGACAGAACACCTTAGATAACCCACAAAGTATCTGTTCGCTTACAGCTTGCTTAGCTCCTCCCTAAGCAGTAGCAGAAACAGTGGGGTTTTGGAATAAAGGTAAAATTCACACAAGGGTTATATCGAAAGAAGTGCAGAGAATACATCCAGGTAAGGCTCTAAATGTTTGCACGTGCAGGAGAGCTTGTCAGGCCTTGAGCCAAATTACTCTGGCCATCCCTGCAAAAAAAAAAAAAACTTTGCAAAGGAACTGAAAATTAATGTATTTAAACACTCACTCTGCGGTCAAACACCAACTAGAACTGTTTAATCTTCTAGATACCGATTTGCCCAGCAGAAACATGGCTGACAGAAGAATCCACCCCAGATATTCTTGCCACACTCCCAGAAAACTATTATCTCTTACAATCTAATAGATCTACAGGAAAAAAGGGGGGTGGTGTGGCAGTTGCCATCAGAAAAGAACTGTATTTTACCGCCGTCTTCCCACTAGAGATAACACTAGTTAAACTGGAATCCTCTAATAGTACAATGGTATGTGTACTTTTGGTTCAGACCACTACAGTGATGCCGGAATTTCCCAAAGCATTTGCAAATAGCATCACGTCCCTGACCGTGGACTATGCTAAAGTCCTGGTCATTGGAGGCATGAACTATTGGGCTGATGAGGTGGAAGGGGGAAAGGGCGCTAAGGAAAACTGACTGAGTCCCTACAAAGTCGGAACCTCGCGCAACATATCCAAGTACCCACACACATCAAAGGTCACACACTCGACCAAGTTTGGTCTACTAACCTCATCCTTCAGAATTTAGCAATTCACCCTTGTTTGTGGTAAGATCATTATACAATTAGCTTTAATTTATTAAGTGATATTACTCTGCCCGAAACTATGCCCCATCAAAAAGGCTCATCCAGAAACTGAAATCACATAAACATGGAATCCCTATGTGATAGCCTGAACCTTGAGCTGCCTACAAGTCTGGACAATAGACAACTTTGAGAGAAAAATCGCCAACTGGCAACTGAATGCCAATAACACTCATGGATCCTCTACAGACTCAAACCTCATGTATTAGGCAGCATGAAGCATCTAAATGGTTTACTGCTGACCTAAAATCTGCTAAACTTAGAACACGTCAGGCCGAAAGGAAATGGCGAAACACCTATTCGATAGAATCTAGAGGACAAAATAATCTGAGCCTAACGGCCTACAAAAAAGCCATCTTGGAGGTTAAGAAAATTGGTTTTTTTTCCAACAAAGTATTAAACTCAAATAATAAAACAAAAGACATCTTCAATATAGTAAGGGAGCTATCAAACCCTGATCGTGTGACCGCCCCTATCACTGCTACAGAGAAACTATGTAATGACTTAAACTCCTTTTTTGTAGATAAAATCAAGAAAACTCAAGAATCCATAGATTCCAACCACAAGGACGTGGAAGAATTTTCAGGAAACACCAACCCCAACTTTATGGCTACTTTTTCATGCCTGAATAAAGAACATCTCATTGAACTCCTCGGTAAAGTAAAATCAGGCTCCCCTAAAGATGCCTGTCCCCCACATATACAAAAAAATGATTTTTACAGCATTCCCGGAGATTATCCTCTCTCTACTGAATCTATCCTTGACCCAAGGGGTTGTGCCGTCAGCCTTTAAAGAAGTAGTGATTATTCCGCTTAAAAAACACCAAGTTGTTGACCCTCAGAAGCTGGATTATTATAGGCCTATATCCCGTGTTCCCTTCCCTGCCAAACTATTAGAGACACATGTAGCTAAACATCTTAGCACCTTCATAGAAGGAACCAATTTCTTAGATTCCCATCAGGCAGGCTTTCGACCATCCCACTCCACCGAATCTATTATACTATCCGTCATGGATGACCTAAAACGAAAGGTTGACGAGGACTGCACTCAGGCCTCTATTCTCTTGGACTTGTCTGCAGCCTTCAATACCGTCAACCATGACATTTTGATGAAACGTATTGCTGCAGCGGGTCTCAGAGGCGGTTTCTTCGCCTGGAGAGTTTGGTTCTGGCTGAGCTTGGTACTCAGTCTCTTATGAAATGAGAGAGGAGCTGGCTTTTTCCAGACCAATCCTTAGCTAAGTAGCCACATTTAGATAGTAAGAGACAGTTACAGTTTTTGAGAAAACCTGAGTAACCTGAGCTTAACACAAGCTGTCCTTAACTACAATGCCGAATACTAAAGAGTTGAATCTGAAAGGAATTTGGAAGAGGGTATGATAGAGTTGGCAACTGCTCTAGTAGTCCTTGAGACACACTCCCAGAGTGTTTGTGAACTCGGCACAGGTACTACTTACACAAAAAATGTGGAGGGTAGTGTATAACTATAAAGGTCAACCAGCTTAGGACTTGTTGTAAAAGTGGCAGGCTTCAGTTAGTGGCGCTTTCTTTAAAGATTATATTGCTTGAATATATAAGAGAAAACGAGCAGCGCCCCGCTTAGCCCTGGATTGCCAAGCACTGGTGTGACCTGAGGGCTTTTGGTACTTAGGAATATATTGCAAAAATATTGGACCACTATTGGTAAGGCTCAAAGAGGACGTGACACATTGGGGAAACCTGCTGGTAACGATAATGGGCAGAGCAGCCCTATACAAAATGATGAGCCTACCGAGACTACTCTATATTATGCAAAATATGCCCGCTAGGATCCTGTCGGCAGTGTTTAAAAGCATAGACCAAGAGGTCCATAGATTTCTGTGGAAGGGTGAGTCCCTCGAATAACACTGGCGAAGCTGCAGCGGGGCATCTATGACGGGGGACTCGCGATTCCTGGTATACTGAAGCATTACTGGGCCTCTCTACTCCTTGTTGTTAATGAGCGGGTGTTTACTGATCAGCAGGATCCAACATATAGAGTAGACAGAGCGTGCATGGGCCAGGGTGGATATGGGAAACTTCTCTATGGAACTAAAGGAAAAAGGTGCAGGCCGTAACATACACAGACAGTAATTGATGTATGGAAAGAAGCCACGCAGTTTCTGAGCTGGAGGGGGAAACTTACCAGGCGGACACCGATTTGGTGCAGTGATCTGCTGTCGGAGGTAGGGCGTCCGGAAGGTTTCTCGAAATGGGAGCTCTTAGGCATAGAGCACCTGGGAGATGTCTGGAGGAATCAAGCCTGCATAAGATTTGAGGACCTCAGTGGGAAATACAATGTGGCGTATTCTGAGTGGTTGCGACATTTACAACTGGGTCTCACCCTATGCTGCCATTTACTGGAGGGTGAGCAGAAATCTGAACCCTCACCCCTGGAGGACCAGATACTACCCGTGGCATTGACAGAAAATGGAATGTCAAATGATTTACAGGAAATTAATAAATAATAATTTCCCAGATTTATTGGGCCCCTTGAGGCTGGTGTGGGTGGGAGATCTAGGAGAATTTGAAGATGACGACTGGGTGGAGGCACTAAGGGGACCACGGGAGATCACTATCCGAGTACGATTCAGATTGTTCCAATTTAAAATACTACATAGGACCTATTACTTACAGAGATTGCTACACAAGATAGGCAGGGCAGACTCTCCGCTGTGTAGGAGAAGGTGTGGGAACGAGGGAATGTTTTTCCATATCCTCTGGGAATGTCCACTGATACAGGGCCACTGTGTCAGAGTGGCAACCAAAATTGCCAGGGTCACAGCGATGGAGGTCCCTTTCAAACTAAAATGGGATAAAAGGGGAGTAGGATTGGCCCAGGTACACAGAAATCTGGATGAGACTGGCAGCTGGAGTCGCTAAGCGCAATATAGCAAGTGCGTGGGGGCTACGGTCGCACAAAGAGAGGTCGAGTGGGAAGCCGACCTGGATTGGTGCCAAAGGGCGAAACAAGTGGTATATAAGGTGAGAGGCTGCCCCAAAAAATGGGAGACGGTTTGAGGGGCATGGAATAAATGCAGAGGACAAGGGAGATTAGAGGCTGAGGGAGGAACTTCAGGATGGGAGAAGTTGCGAGGGTGGTAAGTGTATGCTGTAATTGATTGGGCCGTAAGAGTGCCACTCTTACAAGATTGGGATCAACAGACAGTTCAACGATATATCAAGACTAACTGTGTATGTAACGACTATAAACCCTCTTTTCATCATATGATGTACGAAGCCTATGTTTTACAACAAAAAGATTTTTTTTTAAAGAAAATAAGAGAAAACAACAGCTATTCCAATCAAACAGAAAAATAATGCAATGCCTACCAATTAAAACAGATCGCAGAAAAAAAAGTGCTAAATGTGACCGTCGTTCCATCAATCCAACTGTTAAATTCGCAACTATCTCTTGATTACTTAACACATCGTCTTGTACAGCTGAGAACATTCAACGCCATTTTATTTAAACCTTTCACATAATAAACAAGCAACATGTACTTGTGTACGCTACAAATGGAAATCAGCCTAACCACAAAGTATACAAACTCTACAATTATTGCTTGCAGAATTACCTCCGGAACTTAAATCGTATTTTTGCTGAGAATATTTCAAGAAATTAACAAAACAAGTGCATTTGAGTCATTTTACCCCATGCTACTGGTTTATAAATGTATTGCCTTTCAACTCTTCCACAAGACATTCAAGCATTCCCATGGATTTATCATAAGCAGATTTTCCCTTCCTACGGAAATTTCTTCCAATGTATTAGAATTTCCAACTGATGGTCCGAAAAAAAGGCTGATGTGGGTCTCGTGAGATTGGAGCTCCCCAGAGAGGTCAAATGTTATGAAAAGTCATAGAAATTGATCATACGAAGTGGGAGAAATAGTAAAAAGAACGTCAAAGAATAAAAGGGGGTGAGTGGGCGGTGGTCATCCATACAAATGTATTGTGGATAGTGTAGAGGTTGTAGACTTGTGACTTGGGGAACGACTCTGGGGGTTTGAAAAGTTAGGATTCGATTGAATGAAATAGGCTGTGATCCAAGTAAGATGAAGAGAAGTGAAATCACGGTTCAGGAGGACAATATGTTCTTGGTTGGGAATTCTTCAGAGTCAAGAAAATGTTTAAGATGAACTTTTCTGAGCTGGTGGTACAAGGCAGTGGGAGAGTGGTGTGGTGAAGATGGGGAAGGTTTAGAAAATAATGGAAACGCAATACTTTTGCGCTGGATTCTCTCTTCGGGTCCTATAAGGAATCCACTAGGAAAAACTTGTGGGGATGAAGTGGCACTATTAAGAGTGGACTGTAGTGAACACAGTTTCTGCCATGAAAAGACAGAAGAGTGGGCACTAAGATACATACACCTAAAGAGAGTGGTGGAGTGGTTGAGTGTAGCACACAGTGTTGTGAGAAGCAGATGTAGGATCAGAACCATTTCTCAAAGCCATGTGGAAGGATATGGTGTGGAATTAGGATGTGTTGACTTATTCTGCTTTTGTTGGAAGAAGTTACAGAATCACTGTGATGGCTGAGACAGAGGAGGCGTTTGGAATATATGTGGAGTGGGCCACCCAGCATGCAAGGTAAGTGAGCTTAAGGAAACACTGCACTAGGCAACATGGTGGCCTGAGGCTTAAGAGGATGGTAGAAAAACTAACTTGACCCAAAATGATGGATTTAGACTTACAGATGATTAAAAGGGGAACAAGCAACACTCTTTAGAGATGGCAAGAAGCAGGTACTGATAAGAGTGGATCTTCTCTTTAATTAAGCATTCACTGGAATGCAGTGGCCCTAGAAGCGGGCCAGAGAAGCAGGAGCAGTGGATGTATAAAATACATAAAAGAAAGGGGGGCCGAGCCAGGCAGCGTGGGGAATAAAAAATGGACTATATTCAGACATCTTCAGTTGTTATGAACTGTAGAAATGGATGGTCAGGTATCAGAAGGAGAGTCGGGGATATGTGCTATATTAGCATGTGGTCCTTCCAGGAAACGAGCAGACTTAATGTAACATGGATTCTAAGCCAGGCGAGGATTATGCACAACTTTCTTCCTTTATTTTCTCCAGCAGCTTCAGGCAACAAACTATGAACTACATTTTCCACAAACCCAGAGGGAAATAAACAACAGAATCCAGGCAATCAGCATCCTGGAGTCCAATGAAAAGGGATGGTCGCTTCCTGTCTCTCCTCTGTCTTTGCTGCTCCAGCAGCAGATGACTATTGCTTCACCTTTATTGGTTTTAAACAACCAATCTGTTTTATCCTAGTAGTATTGTTTAACTACTGTCATACCTTGATTTCCTTACTTTCACGGCTGTTTTACCGTTCCTCTGAATCCTTTTGCTGGTTCTGCTTTTTAGGTCTCGCCTAGCGAATGCAGCGCATGTGCTGCATCGCCTTGACGAGACTATTGTTGTTGGTTTGGTGTGCGAAGGCAGACAAACCATGTGCGCGCACGGACAGGAGATGTACACGTGCATGGCGTCTCCTCTCTGCCTCACATGCTCCCACCGTGCGCTCACACGTTCCCACCGCGCGCTTGATTCAGCCCGCAGCACCCTTTCAGTCTGGTGACAAAGTAAAAACATTACAGTTTCCCTGTCAGGTACTAAGCAACAAAGTATTTAATGTACTTCCTCTGTGGTGGGGTAGTAGAGCCTGCCAGGAAACAAACTTAAATTTGAACTGTTAAGCAAAGCACACGCAAGGAGCTTTCTGGCCTTCCAGCTTCTGTCAATGAAGTCATATCAGGAGGAGGGATTTTTTAAGGGCTTCAGTAAATAGTCACCTCCCTGGGCATGTTTGGATCCAGAGCGCTTTGCGTTTTCTACCCCCTCAATGGGTAGAGTTTGGTTTCACCTACCGCACAGGTTTCCCCCTTTTTTCATGTAAATGAAGTGGTTCCCGAGGAGTTCATAGAATTTGTTATCTTGCTAATTCAGTCCGTTTTGCAGTTACTAAATGAGCTCCATGTGCTGTGTAGTTAACGGTGTTTTATTATATTTAGAAAGCATTACCTATCCACAGTGTGGACTTGGTATGTATTTGGAGTGTGACTGTAGAAATGCTGCTAGTCTGTATTCGACTGTCACATTAGTATTCTGCTTTTTCGTACCTGTGATGAATGTTTTTTTTTAAATTCTTTGGTAATGACATTTTGGTAATGACATGTTGCGTTATCTTATTTCTACTGTAGGGGTTTGACTTTAAAGCCTCCATTCAAGACTAAATGTCTTAATGCCCATCATTGAGTGCGCTGCTTTTGTGCCTCCATCCTTAATGTGTCTGTCAGTGATCACTGTGAGGAGCTGCCTCCTTGACAGCAGCCTTCCACGCATACAAGCACACTTACACACATGCCCCCGACAAAAAGGAAACACTACACACACTCAATAAACTTCCACTGACAACCTATACACTTGGGCACATCTTGCTACGAACACACACACGCCAGCACCCATCTACCCAGTCACATTTTTCACACTACTGAGTACTCTTACACGCTCACACAAAGAGCACAGAACTATGCATACAAACACCATTAACTAGATATATAGAAACTCAACCAGACATACACACGCTACCTAAATAAACACACACACACCCTCCCTACAGTCGCTCGCAGACTCAAAAACAAACGCGAACTCCCTATAAACATCCAAACACGCAAAACTCCCCACAAAGACACCTAAGCAAACGCACACAAACTTCCTGTAAACACCTAAGCACACAAACGTGCCCGCACACTACCGCACATACACAAGCTCCAATCCAGGCACCAAAACCCACACGTGCGCGCGTGCACACACACACAATCACTACTAGTGGTTTTAATTTACTTTCAGCTGCTCCGGCTCTTCCTCTCTTCATTAAGCTCTTATAAAGCAGAGCAGCCAGGAATCTTCCTGCTGAAGGAGTTCTATGCTGTAGTGCAGCAGGCATGAATATTTAGCATTTTCAGCACTTCAGCAAACGCTGTCTTCTTTCTTGTAGGATCACGTCCTCCGAGGACAAAGTTTGATACGTAGCAGTCCGTACCGCAGGCACGAAACAGTGCCTGTAAAATATTGGTAAACTCCTGAACCGTGTCTCGTCAGTCAGAACGTATTTAATGTGTTTGCAAAGGCTACATGCTCCAGGTGCAAGGCTAGATTGGTACTGTAGGACGCAGGAGAAACCCACTTGCAGAGGACCAGCGAGAGCTGCTTTTAGGAGTGGAGCATGGGCTGTCCAGTCTGGCAAACTGCCCTTAAGGAACACACAATTTTCTCATACAAACTTATAAAATGTGCCCCCCAAATCCACTTGAAGATGGCTGGAATAACTTGCTACATTTTACAATACAATACATTCACTCATTATAAGATGGGGCTGTTGTGAGCAGATTTTCAAAGACTGATGTTATCTTCGCAGCTGCCCTTGTCCAGGTGCACTAAATTAAAAGGCAATATATGTGCAAAATGTAGCAGGTATTATTCAACAGCCTAAAAGTCCAGTTTATCAATCTCAGAAAAATAATAAGTGATATAGGGGCCTGACACATTCAGACCATTCACCAGCAGTTTTCTCATCAGTCTCAGCAGCAGGAGCATCAACCCACAATGTTGTCCTACCTGTTTGCTTTTTGGGCAGTTTGGGTTCTTATATTTACTCACACTGGCCAGTATACAACACCAGTCCCCTTGGTAGGTGCTTGTGCATTACACACCCGGCGCAGGCACACTGTTGCCGGTTGCAGTCCTATAACAAAATAAAAGTTTGGCCCGGCAGAAAGCACGGGCAGCACAGTAGAGAGAGGGCAGATCAGCTCCTATTTTAGCTGACCATGCACAAGCAACGCTTCTGAAAGTACGGCGCCTATTTCTTAAATAGAGTAACAACACCAATTGCTCTAACTTTCAAAAATGCAAGACCTATTGCATTGCAAATGCTTGTCTTGTATGGCCACGGGATACCTTTTCCGATTCCCTGTATGGCAGAGGTGTTGCACAGGGCAAGGCGTTTCGGCGCAGCACTCCTCCGACCAACAGGTGTCCATTCTCCCAGGGCATTGCTTTATCTCGCCTATCAATGGAACCGTGCACTCCTCTATGGCTCTGCCATACACAATAAAGGTCTGTGTGTCGGGCTCCTACCTCTCACCGCACAGCCAACCATGCGCATGGGGGTGGTCCAAGCTCCGCCGTTCTTAAACCTAATTACGCAGGGCAACATCCCCTTCTCCAGAGTGGAAATCTTTACCTTTAAGGGTACTACATAAATGGAAAATGGGAAATGGGCACCGCTGATGGACCATGGAACCTCAGGTGGAAGAAACATTAAAACTGGATGGACCTCGAGGTACTCATCTGAGTTGTCTAATATAAAAAAGGAAAAATAAAACAAAAAGGAAATCTGCAGCTTGCAAGAACCATGCTATCCTCCTTTGTAGGAAATGATAAGAATGGAGGGGCTCCTGGTTTTTGTAATTAGCAAGGAAATGTGCAGGACTTGTTTGGACAGAAATAGGTAGAACTGGTGGGCATGGGATGCTCTTTTGCAGAAGTGGGAAAACTGGAGAGGCCTGGGAATGTATATGATGAAACATATTAGTGGATGTGTCTAAGGGGACTTGTCAACAGTGAAACGGGTTTGTCTGAGTGAAAAATAGTAGGACTTTATGGACACTTGCCACGATTATTTCTCAAGCAGAGTAAAGAGTGGATGGACAAGTGAGCAGAACTGCAGGAAACAACTACTAATCATCTGCAGAAATCACATATCAATCTGGAATTAATAGATGCACGGTAATAACTAAAACTTGCAAACAAAATGGCTGTTCATACACCGTACTGACACACACCCTATGATTTATAACAAACACTGGAAATGGACAGCTAAACCAAAAAGCTTCCATGGGCGAGTAAAACACAGAAAGGGATGAAAACATCAAATAAAGCAAGACAACTGAGACTAACGTGATACCTATCCAATCTTGAACAAGGATTGGCTCAGTGGAGTAAGGTTTACAATGATATCTCTCGAAAGGCAGGTAGAGCTGTCTGTAGCAAGACTGCAAAAGTGTATTCTTCAACACATCTTTAGATCAAGGTCAGACCCCACATCTAGGTGGAAGCTACTTATGACAGAAGAACTTTGCATTCCTAGACATAACACAATAATCAGAACAGTACAATGAACGCTCTCCTAGCACAATATGATTCCTGTATAGATCGAGAGACGGCATCGGGCCACAAGAGAGAGAGTTACAGGAAAAAAGTATGATGTAATAATTGATTGTGGCACTCACTTAACTAGTTATAAAAAAAAAAACACTACAACCAGACTTGGCATGAAATGTGGAAAAACAAGCACAGTCAAGCCCAACAGACCTTTTTGAGTTGTGATTGAAAATACTTTACGGGTTGAGCATGAGGATATATTTGTATTTAAAATGATCACCATAAGTATTCCTTATAAGCAGCTGTGGCAAGAGATATTTCACAACTCAAAATATTTTGTAAGCAGAGCAATGTGCAACGCTCTTTAAATCTCTCGCTAAATAAATATATGGTTTACGTTTAACTTTGTTGCGCATAGAACCTGCATCAATTTAATTATAACGGCAGAAATCTGTTTGTTTTCTGACGAGGCTAAAAAGGTATTAAAATCTGAGTTCATAATCACTGTAACTCCCAACTTCTTCCACCACCCTCTCCACGAGGGACCCAAAGTCTGTCCTCAAATCCCTGAAGTCGATGAGCTACAAAGAAAGCCCATGTGTGTGGTGAATGAACAAGATACTTCCCTTCAGCAATGCTTTTTCTGGCAGATATTCTAACTAACTGCAGATTCCTTACCTTTAGAATATCCCCAGGCACCAGACTGGATCTGGAACATTTGATAAGAATTGCTCCTGCACTTCCATCTCTAACATCGAGAGGATGCACAGTGACTTTGTTCTGCCCTGGAAGTGATGATGGAGCCGCATATAAGCGCCACACCTGTGTGCCGACATCAGTTTAATTCTTGACTCTGTCCCCGTCTTCGGCTGCAGAGCCCAACAATATTCAGAGGTATCAGAGTGCAGATCTATTAATAGGGATCTTTCTAGATGAAAAAAGAGACCATTCCACAGAACGGGGAGAAGAAAGGGTGTGAGAGCATTGGTGGTTATAGAAGACTATTCACCAGAAAGAGCATTACCGCAACCTTTATAAACAGATATTAAATAAGTACCTCCCAAAGTGGTGGGCCTGTGGAATGGCTCATACCAAAAAGCCCTGCAGGACCGACGAGGCTAAATTCCACCCCATCTGCCCTTGCTGTCACGGCACTGGTGTTTCGTGAACGTACGAACTGACGCCCACATAGCATTCGAACAGATGCCAAGAACAGGCATGGCACATGAGGAAACTGAGGACCAAATTAAGATCCCCCATGGCCTCACAAAGGGTTTTGGAAGAAAACATTAGGTCGAACCTTTCGGAAATCTCATTACCTTGGGTGATTTGAACCGGGACAGTTGGTCTGGTAAATGTAAACAAGCATTGGCATAGCCAATGGGTCTCGCCTTTGGGACCTTATAAGTGTTTAGCCATGCAAAAGTTGCATAACTAAATACTTATAAGGTCCCAAAAGCGAGACCTATTGGCTATGCCAAGCGGCCGCGAAAGTGATCGCCATCAAGTGCGGCCGCGAAGTGAAAGTAAGCTTGGCCAAGCGCGGCGCGCGAGCCCGCGCACATGCACTATAGCTCTAGGCTGGCCTGGTAGCACTTTTTGGAGCCCTCTCAAAAAGTCTCGCCAGAGCAGCGCATGCGCTGGGTCAGGCGAGACCTAAAAAGGGCAAAACGGACGACAAATAACTTTTAACAGTGCCCAATAAAAGTCCATACTGGGCAAAAGATAAAACGACCAATAAAACATCTGACAGTCTGGCCTGTAATGGGTCAGTATTCCAGGAGCCACACCACCAGGCTACAAACGTATCTAAGTGCCCGACATAGACAATCCTTGTAGTACGATGCCTGGCACCAAGGAGGACATCAAGGGAGGAAGATTAAACACAGTCGACTGCTGCCGCTGAATCTCCACACATGGAGGTGTAGATTGGGCAGCTTTAGGGTGCAGGACCCTGCACTGCTGCTGCGACAGGAGGTCCTCCTAAAGCGGTAGCTTGATCGGGGAGAGATGCTTATGTTGAGTATTTCCAAATACTACTCTCTCCTTGCCCAATCCAGAGCCACTAAGATGACTTAGGCATGTTCGTTCCTGAGCGTCTTCAGAAATCAAGGCAGCAACAGTAAGGCGAAAATATAAAGTAGAAACCTCTAAACCGGCCTATGTACTTATTTAATTGATCTGTAAAGATTCTGCATTGCCCAATCAAAATGTCAAAGATAAATTACATTTCATATTTTAACATAATTTTCATAGATTCAGTCCATTAAAGTTTTTTTTAGACAAAAAACGATTTTTATTATTTCTTTTTTTCTATGTAACGTGTTTTATGATTTACACATGATTTAAAACAGAAAAAACATTTTTTTTGGTTTTACACTTATAATTTTTGGTGCAGACATATTACATATTTGATATAAGAAAAAACATCCTAGACATCTGTGGTTTAAAAAAGCATTTGCTAATCATTCATACTTACATTCATACAATAAGGGATACAAAAGAAAATTTAAAAAGGAAAGAAAAAGAAAAACTAGGACTCTTAGATTGGTCAGATTTCTCAGGTTGACAAAATGAAAAGATGTCAGTTTTCAATGTCTCTAATGTTAGTAGTATCGCGGTCAACGCGCGTTTCAGTGGGAAACCACCTTCTTCAGGACCAACTGCCAAGTATTAGCGGATGAAATACATATAAAAAAGATGTCTGGGTGTCTGCAAGGTAAACAAAAGGAAATGGCATTGGCAAATGATCGGGAATGCAAATAATTTCAAAGGAGATTACTTCCTATTATGCTAAGTGAGTGCTGTCATGCATCATAGATGTGTGTGAGGTAGAGCCATAAGGATCGTGCACATTAAAGTGAAATATGAGACATCATCCAACTTTAGTAGGGCCCATTAGTGTTGTGGAAGTGAGAATTGAAAGAAAATAGGTGCCATCAGGAGACCCCAGATGTAGAGTCCCAGGGGTAGACATGCAGTGCCTAAAGAGTAATGCTTGAAGTGACTACCTTATGGGTCATCAGGCAAAGAGCATGTAACCCGCTGTAAGAGTCGTCTGTGCCAAATAGTACAACGATAATCTTTTCTGGAAGAGAAGAGGTTTAAGTTATTGAGCCTGATCTGATGTGGGGTTCTAGTGGCTATAACTGATGTGGAGGCCACAGTACCTTGGCAAGCCAAAATATGGAGGAACGTTCACAATCAGGGGTTTGTTTTATTATCTCCAGGTATTTTGCAAAATCGACTGCGGCAATCCTGCGGAATAAAAGGACTTTTAAACCAAACCATACCAGGTTAGTTAATAACATTGAGGATGGAGTAGTTAGGCCAGTCGGGTGCCACGTATTTAATTACCTTTTCAGAACATGGATTGATAATTAGAGGTGGGGCCAGACAACAGTCCTGGTTCTCCTCTCTCTATGTATATTAGAATGGATTCTGTTCATTTAGTTTGGGTAGGTATATCCGATCACGGCATATCACTGTAAAAAGAAAGGAAATATTGCATGGCGGTGTATTGGTCCCCAGGCAGGTGCGCTAATGAAATAAGTATATTGTGAACTGACAAAATGTCATAGGGGATTTTAAATGGCATGCTAACACGTGGTAACAGTACCCCGGAACTATAAAGCATACCTGAATCTACCGTATTTTGTACCTGCTGTTAGTGTAGCGAGATATGTGAGGTCTCTTCAGATGGCTAGTATCAGGAAGCTTTGTTTAAAAATGCGCGTGTGTCTATCGGAAATATATATTCCTTAGGTGATGGTATAGCTTCTGTTGGAACTAAGCGGCAAGTTTGTAAAATATAATGGAGACCCATAAACATAAAGGGTCTGTAGTTTAGCTGAAAACTCTGGGGACACTAATCGGTAAATCTATAGTAACCTAAGTTGGTTCTTCATAGAGACGAGTCAGTGCATACCTGTATCCGCCGTAGGGCATCCGTACCAATCAGTCGAAGAATTGGAGTGAGAATCTGACGTGCTTTAACGTATTACTAAACTCGCGAGACTACGGACCTGTGCATTATGAATGAGGTGTATCTGCATATGTTTCAGGGCGCCATCTTGAAAGGGAGTTTGATCTTACTTCATCCTATGTTAATTAAGCTGAAAAAGTGTGGCAGCAGTTCTTTCTGGCTATTTAAGAATATAGATATAATATTAGTATTGTAATGTTGGAAGACATGGTTTCCACAAAGAATTCCTACATACAAGGCGTGGCGCCCTGATGGGAGATGGTGTCTAATTTTTCTCGTGTAGGATCGAATGTATTCAGTTCACATTACATCTTTCTTAATTAAACTAAAAAAGTATATCTATTAGTTGGTTAGAGATGTAGTTGGAGTATTGATATTGTGAAATGGGAAGGCGGTTCTTACCCTGATGTTCTAACACAGAGTACCTATGGCAGAATCAGCGCCATGTTAGAGTGGTGAGTTAGTCTCTGGTTATTATCATTTAAGAACAAATAAGATCATCATTTGAGGTCAAAGACACCCGTGTAGTAATCAGTTGGAAATCTTTGCACCAGGTTTTGCTGTGATCCTAAAAGTGGGGTTCAAAAGTCAACCATATAGAGGAGGTAGTCTAAGTATGTTGTAAATTGCTAGACTGATTACAGCATGGATGGTACGAGCATGTAAGTCAGACTGCAGGAAGGTGTCATTGTGTAATAATCCAGGTTATCTCCTCATTAAGGCCCCTGCGGACTGTGTCGCAATGGAAAATCCAAAAGGTCTCTCTGTTTTTCCGCAACTTGTTCATATCTAGTCCTGGTCTCGAGATTATTTTTTCTAGGATCAACCATTTTAGGTCTTGTTCTCCATGGTTGTGTTCGAGAAAATGTTTAACCATGGGTGCGTGTTCCTTTCAAGTTCTGATGGACGATTTACGCTCCGAGAGTCTAATTCGGAATTCACGGCCAGTTTCACCTATGTAGCCCAGGCCGCATGGACAGAGGATGAGATAGATTACATTGTTGCTTCTACAGTTTGTGTGGCTTTTCAGCCTACCTCCTCTGGTTCCATATGTCCATGTATCTGTTGTAATGGCTGTTGGGCATGCATGGCATGTACCACATCTATGGTTGCCTAGGATTTGAGGTAGTCCATCAATAGTGCTTTGTGCAGCTGAAATGTTGGTATGTCGCATTCTACTGTGTACTAACTTATCTCGTAAATTGGCATTTCTTCTGAAAGCCACTATGGGTTTTGCAAGAGATTTGCTGCTTTCATTCGTATTTAGAATTTTCCAGTTTTTCTTTAGTATTTGCTGGACTTTCTGATTGTAGTTTGTATGATTGACCACACATACTAATCGTTCCATGGGATTTTTTTCATGGCCTGAGATGAGACTGTCACGATTATAATACTTTGCTCTTTTCATGGATTGCTTAATGAGGCGGTTGGGATAGCCCCTGAGTAAGAGCCTTTTCTTTAGATCTTCAGCATGTGTGTTGTAATCATGTATGCTAGTACAATTGCGTCTAATTCTTAGGAATTCCCCGAAGGGGATAGAATCCTTTTGGCAGGAGGGGTGGAATCTGGTATGTTGTAAGATTGTATTCTTTGCTGTAGGCTTGCGATAGAGGCTAACTTCAATACTTCCAGTGCCGCTTTTTATCCAAATGTCCAGAAATTCCACCTTTTCTGGTGAATAATGTGCGGTGAATTTTAGATTGTATTCACTGTGATTTAGCCATTCGATGAATTGTTTAAGATCACCTACAGTTCCTGTCCAGATAAAAAAAATGTCGTCTATGAATCTATGCCAGGTGTTGATATTTTCATAGAAGGGAGCCATTTTGTTATAGATATGTTTTAACTCAAACTCCCCCATGTATGTATTGGCTACACTCGGTGCACATGAAGCACCCATGCTAGTACCTTGTACTTGTTTATATAGTTTCTCTTTGAATTCAAAATAGTTGTGATGGAGTACTATGTCTAAACATTCCAAGATAAAAGTATTGGGTCTCTCACCCTGTGCTCTATTCAGGAGAGCTGCCTCTAGGGCTCGATCTTGAGGTATATTAGTATAGAGAGACTCTATATCTAATGTCACCAGAAGTTGGCTCTCTTTGTTAAAGGGCATATGTTCCACAGTTGAAATCATGTGGCCTGTGTCCTTGATGTACGCCCGATATAATTTGGTAAGAGGACAGAGAAATGAATCCACGTATTGTGAGAGCGGTTCCGTGTGCGAGTTAATAGACGAAATGATAGGACGCAAGGGGGGGTCACATGTGTCTTTATGGGTTTTTGGAACACCATATAAGGTCGAAATGACCGCATTGTTTTTATTTAAGAAAGTCAGTTCTTTTTGGCAAATGTAGCCATCTATGAAGGCTTTTGATGTGCTGGTTTCTATTCTGGTCTGCAGTTCTTTTAAAGCAGATCTGCGGGCTGGTTGGTAGTGCAACAGTAAGGCGTACAAGAGTCCTTTGCTCTCCTCTATTCGGAATGTGTCCCCGAGAGAGAGCTTTCTTGGAAACTCCAGCCTCCCTGTAATGGATGACAGACAGACTTTTATCAAAAGGCGAATATCCCACAACTCCAACAGGCTGATATGGAGTTGGGCATCCACTGGAGGCCAGAGTCCTCTGATCTATACTTCTCCCAGATGACCTCCTCATCCTAGCAATGACACATCTGTCACCACAATCAGTTCAGGGCAGGGCAGAGAGAGGGGTCTGCCGTCGGTCCAACTGTAGTTGAGCCGCCACTGCAGGTCTTATGCAGTCACCTCCAAAACCTGGATGAGATCCGACACATTCCCCTGCTGTGGGTCCCACTCAGACTTAAGGCAGAGCCCGCATATGCCACCTGGCATGGAGGATGAGCCGGTTGCAGATGTCAGGACACCTAGAATCCTGATGGCGTCTCACTCAGATCCAGGACCGAGGCTGAAACATCACAATTATAGACCAAACATCCTGGGCTTGTTGCAATGGAGGGAAGGCCCAGAACTGCACCATATCAAGGAAGGCTCCAATGAAGGGGAGCCTCTAGGAATGAGTCAGCTGTGACTTCAGAACATTGTTATTGAATCCCAGTGATAACAGGAGATTCGCTGTTGTCTGGAGGTGGTCCACGACTGACTGTAGCAAGTACACCTTCAAAAGCCTGTCATCAAGGTAGGTAAGAACTGGAATCCCTTACCTCCAAAGGTACACTGTGAACACCGACATCACTTCTGCAAATAGCAGAGGGGCAAAGGTGAGGCCGAAAGGGAACATGGCAAATTGAAAAGGGTCCTGGGCATCTTGACCTGCATGTAGCATCTGTGCAACTGCAGGAAGTGCACATGAAATTATGAGTTCTGCAGAAACAAAGTCATGATCAGTCGCCTAGATCCTGGGCAAACAGAACCTGGGCTAGCGAGAGCTTCTTGAATTTCTCCTTCGACAAGAAGCTGTTTAGAAGGCGGAGATCTAAAATAGTACGATGACCTCCATCGTTCGTTGGCATGAGGAAATAGCTGTAGTAACAGCCAGTCCTGATTTACTGGGCAGGAATCCCCTCTATGGGTTCATTAGCCAAAAGAGCCTACATTTCCTGGAGAAAAATGGACAGGTGGGCCTCCTCCGAAAGATGCTCTGAAGCGGGTGGGAGCTGCAGCAGGGGAATGGCAAAGCTTATCCTAATTAAACAATCGACACCTGTCTGTCAGATATTATCTTTTGAAATGCTTGGAGGAAATGCCTTATCCTGCGCCTCTCACATGGTGGTTTATGTGCCAGTAAAGGCAAACTAAAGCAGCTAGAAGGATGATGCCGCAGGGTTAGAGGGCTGGGAAGTGAAGTGCCTCTGATGGTCTGGGCGTCGTCTGCCTGACCCCGAAAGAACTGGGGGGCTTGTTGTGGGGCTGTGGGCCTTGGTGTTGTTGGTACGCCAACCCTCTGAAGTAGCCTCAAAAGGGGTTAAACGTTTGAGTGTTCTGTCTCACGGAAGTGGAAAGGCCTAAGTAACTCATCTTGGCCCGACATTCTTTAAAACGTACCAACTCTGAATCGGACTTCTCGCCAAACAGGTGAGACCCAACAAATAACTTGTCCATTAAAGAAACTTGCACCTCACCGTAGAAAGACTGTGGATCTCTTCGAAGTGTGCCGCCGAAGCACCACCCTAATGCCACCTGTTTTGCCCAAGCAATTGGTAATGTCCAACCAGATGATATACTTTGCAGCATCCTGACCATCCTGGAAGGTTTAAACGGGTTGGCCCAAAAATTCTTTGGTACTGCCATCAAGATCTTGCCACATATGTTCCATAGAGCATGGGAATATCTGCCCAGTAAACAGCTGGCACGGACTGATTGGCGGGCTAGGCTGCCCGAGGAAAACGTTTGCTTCCTGAAGATCTCAATTTATTTTGACTATCTGGGGAGTCGTAGGGAATCAGTTGGGGTTCACCCAACTGGTGGAAGCTTGAACCACCAAACTTTCAGGTTTATGGTATTGTATCAATAAAATCACACTCATCTGATGCTGGTCTGAGACGTTTGGCAACCAGATTGTTTAATGAAGGACAGGAACAAAGCTTAGAAAGATGCGCCTAAGCGCATCAGTCAGGGCCTTCATTAAACGGAAATAAGTGTTCAGACAAAGGTTGTAAAACTTTTGTCAGTAAGTCAGTTTTGACTTCAATAGTTGGCAATTGTAAATCCAAATACCTTCGCTGCCTGTCTCATTACCACGGCAAAGGAGGCACTCTCCTGTGTTGATGGTCCAGTGGGAAAGTACAATCCAGTGTCAAGGGAAGTGCCTAACCCACTGGCCTCCTGCAACTCCATGACTAAGTTATCATCATCATAGTGTGGAGGAAAATTAATCTGCCACATTTCCATTACCATCTCCAGAGGCTCGCTGACTAACCAGATTCTGAACCAAGATGTTGGGGGACTGGTCTGCTGCTCTGAGGCAGAGGCGTCCTGACTGAGTCAGTCTGGACAGGGGCCAGGTGCGTTGGCACTGTGTCGAAACAAAACCTTGATTGGGGCTGAGACGAATTTTGGCTTAAAGTTAGAAAAGATTATAGAAAGGGGTTTTTCCTCTTGCGGCATCAGGGAAGTGTCAATCGCTAGGTGCTAGGGGACAGGCATGGATTTTGGTACCAGATTGGAAGTTCGGTCCAGCATCAGAGCAAAACCCAAGACATATTCAGGAGGCACAGACAGCACGGAAGTCAGAACTTCCAGCAGTATCCGGACGGTAGGCCTTTGTGGATCCCCGGGGCCCGAAGACACAGAAGAGTACCAAAGGTGTGCAACATGGCCTCTTTAAAGGTCTCAATCTGTTGCAAAGAACAGAAGACATCGGCTACACCCATCATACACTATACCTGACTAACACATTAATGAACCAGTGAGATAAGCACAAATGCACAACTGATATTACAGCTTCACACGCCAAATCAGGTTGCAATGGATTCCTCAAAGCAACCTTGGAGGGTGTGTATGAACGGTTAGTAGGGAAAGCCACACCAATGACACAATGAAATTATCCTAAAATGCTAAAAACCGGGTTTTCAAACGTAGTTATGTCAGTTTAAATGCAAGGACAGTGCTGGGTATTTACTGGAGCCTGCAGGGTTGCTGCAGGAACTGAAAGAACCAGGGCAAACGGGTAGGAAGTCTTTATCAACAATCATTTAGGAAAATACCAAAATATTCCCTATTGTTGACTGAAAAAGAGCAAAATGCAACTTTGCGTGTGTTTTACCAGCAATGAATAATAAACAAATTCCAGGCACATGCCTCTGCTTGAAGTCGGAGTCTGCGTGCCCTACTCTTCTTCAAACGCAGCTGGTTTATGTGTTCATTTTCCTTATCAATTCTTCTTCAAATGCCAGCTGCAGTCTAATCACTTTTTACTTATTGCTTACTCTACCAAACCCGGTTGCTGTCTCCAATGTTTTATTATGCTGTGACCTTTCAAGCCGGGCAGCAGTCTGCAATCTTTTCAAGTCTGGCCTAGATACAGTTTTAGTTCTCTCATCAGTCTAATTTAATATGCAAATCATAAATTATAACGTGGCAGCCCACGTCAGCCTCTGGTTCTCTTTGTGTGAGTGTCAGCATAGTTCCTGATCACAGATGCATATCCACCTAAAACAAGGTATACTTAAGTACAAGGGCTGATGATGGGCCAATACGTTTCTTTGCCAAAGCTTTTTTGTTTCCATTCTATATACTTTTTTTTCTCTGTTGTTTTAGTCATTTTCGTGAGCAATTCGGTCTTCGATTGAAAGCAATTTCAAAGCTAATAGTACTTTATGCTTGTAAGAATCATATGTTCCTGTGATCTGCATTAAAACTAACAATGGAGTCTAAACCTTTTTCTATGTATGCCTGACCGAAATGTAAACATGATAGCAAGACACGAGAGCAATGTGATATTGGAATCCAAAGGTTTCTAAAGTGACGTAGAGCACAGTAGACAGATCTCAAGGTTACAAATGAATTGTCAGCAGCTTATTTAAGACCCAGTGCAATTTTACTGAAAAGCAATTTAAGAAGCTTTGGTTCAGAACATCTATATGAAGTTTGAATCTGACTTGTTTCCATTAGGTGTTAACCCCTCAGCAAAGGTTGCAGGAGCACAAGGGCCCCAAAGTTGTCCGTTCTGTCTTGCTGTGATACATGATGGAGACCATGTTTTGTTCTTTTGCCTTAAATATATCGCTCCAATATGGAAAACGCACTTGTGTGAAACATATCAGGAAGTGTTATTTATATGTTTAATTCGCCATCTGCAAGCATTTGCTTTTGCCTTTAGAGTTTTGTGTATGTCCTTTTTACAAATATAATGCGTGATTAACTAGGACCCCCTGAATTTGAGAAGATGAAATTCCTAGGACAGGGTAATACACAATGGAACAATAACTTCCAAGGCAATTAATTATAAAGCATTTCTGTGTTATAAATGTGTCAAATTAGTGTAACCACAAATGAGTTAAAAAATTACAAAATGATGTTTATTTTTGATATTTCCAAATATCACAAGATAAAAAATCACAATTGTGAAGTACAAACATACAGTATATAGTCACTTGTTACAATGATTTCATTAAAATTACAGGTATTATAAAAAAAAGACACTTCTGTGGCCATGTATTAGTCTTCTACGCGCGTTTCGGCGAAAAGTTCGTCAGGAAAAGCCACAAATCTGTGTATTATAGCGCCAAAAATGAAGAGTCAAAGGTATATATTGTTTTTGATGATTCAGAGAGACCTGTTATCTTATAAAAGTCCACTTCAGATATGGTGACAGTAATCTCTGCGCTAGGTCAAATGGGTATGTGGTAATATATGCAGAAGCATTCAACGATTGGGGTATGTTTCTGATATTTTATATATATATATATATTATCTACTGGCGGTCGCCAGTAGATAGTTATAGTTAGGACCCTCTTACCATAGGAAATCCGCAACATTCTATTTTGAATAACTTTGGCGCCGGTCGACGAATCCTCGCGAAATTTTCAAAATAGGTGGGGCGTTGAGCTCCGCTCCTACCCTGAAAGTCTCGGGGGGATTCGTCAAGCGGGGGCTGAGATAAAAGGGGGGTCCCAAAACGCGTTTTTCCCATGCATTTTTCCATAGGACCTTTAGACAGAGCTACAGCCCGAACGGCTGAACAGAATTAAATGAAATTTGGCAGAGAGGTAGTCCTCAGGTCAAGGAAGTGCCTTTTGTAGGTTTGGTGTAAATCTGTTCAGTAGATTCTGAGAAAATAGCCTTTAAATCAATATATATATCTGAGCCAGCTTACGGTGCGCTTACGGTGCGCTTACCGTACGCGTACGGTGACGTACGCGAGCGCGATTCTGATTGGCTCTTAGATCTTAGTAAACATTCGAATCGGCCGAAACCAGGAAGCGGCGGCCGCCATTTTCTCTCTCGCACTCTGAGTGGGGCAGCATAAATGAAGCCAAAAAATGTCTAAAGGGGCAGTATATTGAGATCATAACCACCCATCAGTGATATACGGGTCCCCAAACAACCCCCAAGTCCCCAAGTTCGAAAAATCGCCGATTACGCTTACCGCAGTACGCGTACGGTAAAAAAAAATTTTTTTTTAAAAAATTATCCACACTCTCCCCACCCCGTGTGCAAATGGTGCCCGAAGGGCACCATTTGTGCATGGCATATCAAACGTATGAAAATAATAAAGAATACATTTCACAACGATGCGCATAATATGTCCCCCATGTGCGCACGGTGCGCGAAGCGCATCGTGCGTACATGGCCCATCCTGCATAACGTGGGCACGCGGTGCGCGCAGTGCACCGCGTGACCACCGTGCGTGCACGGCACTAACTGCGTAAAGTGGGCGCGCGGTGCGCGAAGCGCACCGTGCGCGCACGGGACGAACTGCGTTAACTGGGCGCGCACGCCACGAATGGCGTAAAGTAAGTTAGCATTTAAAAAACCGTACAAATTCACTGAAAAAACCATAGGTTTCACACACGTTATAGTTAGGAATTAGCATTTAAAAAACCTTGCAAATTCACTGAAAAAACCATAGGTTTCACACGTTATAGTTAGCTGTACATTTCACTCGTAAAAAACCAATGAAATTCCCCCGTTATAGTTAGTGCAGGCAACTATAACTCACGCGACCTCAATCTTCTGCTGATGACATATGTGTCTTTATGAAAAAAAAATATTTGTAATATATGTATAGCTAAAATTTAATGGAAGAAGACATGGGCAAATAAGT
This sequence comes from Triturus cristatus, assembly GCF_964204655.1. Lineage (NCBI taxonomy): Eukaryota > Metazoa > Chordata > Amphibia > Caudata > Salamandridae > Triturus > Triturus cristatus. Next base: position 115,308,982 of record NC_140595.1, read on the forward strand.
GTCTAAATACAGTATTAGCATCAGCAGAGGATTGCGGTCGCGTGAGTTATAGTTGCCTGCACTAACTATAACGGGGGAATTTCATTGGTTTTTTACGAGTGAAATGTACAGCTAACTATAACATGTGTGAAACCTATGGTTTTTTCAGTGAATATATATATATATAAGTTTCCCAAGTTTAAGTTCAGGATAAAGCGCCGCATGGATGACGAGCATATGTAGAACTAGGTAGATTCCCTGGATGATGTTGGGGTAAATGGGCTGCCTCAATTCTGTAGATAACCGATATAGAGATAGGCTGGCCAAAAATAACATTTATAACACAGAAATGCTTTATAATTAATTGCCTAGGAAGTTATTGTTCCATTTTGCTTTTTACAAATATAACCAGGGACTATGTACCATTTTAATAGTTCATTATAGCACTTGACATGCGCAGTTAATTGCATTTGCTGTTTGGAGTGAACTCGATAAAGGACCTATTTAATAATAGCTTCTAGTGTTGTGGGGAGGGTTTTATCTTTGTATCATGTATTATTTATGTATTAGGTATTTTTATGTCCTACGAGTTTCTATTGTGATTAATTGCTCTTAAGAATGTAGTGCTTGTGGGTTCACTACTTTGTATGTTAAAAGAAACAAAGAAATGTGATAGTTGGTAAGATAGCACAGGAGGTTAATGCACCCGCTACAAAGTTATGTGAAACTGGAAGGTACGGACTGCAAGTCACGCAGGGACCACTCATATCTTTTTTTATTGTTTCGAAATAATAAAACGAGTACCGCTTAACTGGGATAACCGCAGCGAGGATTTACGACTCTTCCAAGTTGCAAACCTGTGAAAGGCAGGATGCTGGAATCGGTAGTCAGAGTAAAATAGGAAGGTGGCACTATGGACCAGGGTGCGGTTCTTGTACCAGTGAGCAGTGTGGCAGCGGCTGTCACTAGTGGATGGCGAGGAGTCGGCATGGTGACGTATGACGCTGGCAGGACTGGCGCTAATGAAGAGGGAAGCTCTGGTACCAATACGATGAGTAACGAGATGCACCAATGGCACGTCTGGGCTGGGTGAGTAGGCGTAGGCAGGTGTGTGCAAAAAGGACACTGCTGGGCATTCTGGTGAGCGGTTACCGATGACAGTGATGATGTAAGGAGATCACCCCTATGGCACTGGTGGGCGCTGTACGGAAGTGAGACCGCGTGGGCAGTATGAGAAGCTGACACCAGTAGACCGTGGGAAGAACAGCTGGCACAAGGGAATATTCTGAGGAGGTTTCACCGGTGGGAAGTGTAGATCAGCACCAGCAGGTAGTTTGAGGAGGTGGCACTGGAGATAAGGCATTCGTGGGCAGTGTAAACTGGCACGGGTGGACAGTCTGAGCAAGAGCCACGAGAGGGCACTGCGAGGGGCAAGCACTCATGGGAAGGGCTGCCACGATGCGAATTTGCAGAGTTAGCACCGCTGGGCAATGTGAGAAAGCGGCGCGGAGGGGCAGTGTCTGGAGTTGGCAGAGTTATCAGTCCAGGCTCAGTTATCGGAGCTTGTTCTGGCCGCTATGCATCATTTCTCGCCTCGGTCTGACCCTTTCATCACCAGCCACGATTCCACATTTCCCAGGCGCCCGGAGCAGATCTGCCTCAGTGCGCTGCACTCAGCGCTCACGTACTTCCTACCTGCCGAAGGGGAGGTGGCGCGATAGGTGGAACCCTGCGACCGTCAGGTCACGGAGATCGCTGCAGCCGGAACATTAACCCAGTCTGCTATCTTACAGCCAAGCAATCAACCCAGACAGGCCTGTCACAGTCTGAATGCGTCGTGCACCTCTATTCCGTTTCACGGCTAAAAAATGACGAAGCACAAAGGGCGATAAAATAAAGCAGACGCTATGCTAGAAGGCATCCGAGGGTTCAAGGTCTCGAACAAAATAAATGACAAATAAGATTACCTTCTTTCTGGGGGAGGGGGGGTGTATTCCCTCTGTTCTCACGTCCTTCCACGATCCATGGGGGCACGGCGCCTGTACATACCAATGGGTGACGCATCAAAATAACTTTTTCAACGGTATGCGAGGCTGCCAAGAGCGGGGGGGGGGGGGGGGGCGGGGGGGAATAGTCACCTCCCAACTATTATCAAAGGACATAGACGCTCACCGTGACAGTTTCGCGGGGGCACGCCCCTTTCCTGGCGGTGTCCTATTCCAGGGCTCGTCCCTTTGAATGAACAGACAGACCCTCCTCTCGGGCCTCTGGCAAGTTCAACAATCACAGACGTGAACTGCCTTGCCCGCCGAGCGCAGAGTGTGGCCGGTTCCTGAAGGGCAGCCTCGTCTGAAAGTGTGCGAAGGGTGTGTAAGCTGAACCATTAAAAGCCAGGGTTACCCGATTTTAAAGGGCAGTATAACTAGAACATAGGTTGTGGCAAAGTAGCAGGCTCAACTTCTGCAAGAAGACAAGGATTGTGGGGAGGTTTATTTGTATTTATATAGCGCTTACTGCCCTTATCTGGGCAACACTGCCACCTCTCAAATGCCTCACTGCAGTAATCAACATGAGCCGCAATTTAAACCTCCTCCGATCCCTTTGACCTTGAAATAGTTTTGTTAAAGTCTGCAAATTATGCAGAAATACAACGACGGCGTGTATGAGGAGTGTGTAAAGAATATTCCAGATTTCGGTGGGAAAAGGCAATGACTGCACAATTACGTAATCCCCCCCCCCCCCCAGTGGCACTGAAAATATTTCACCAAAGTAAAGGGGTCATCGCTAAAGGCCCACCAGAGATGAAGGCACAGGCATTAGGCAGGGCGGCGTGCCCCCCCCCCCAGTGGCACTGAAAATATTTCACCAAAGTAAAGGGGTCATCGCTAAAGGCCCACCAGAGATGAAGGCACAGGCATTAGGCAGGGCGGCGTGGCCGTGCCTCCTCCACCACTGTCCAGCATGGCGGACACGCTCCTTGGGCGCGTGCAGCGTGAATGGGTCGGGGTTGGGTGTGTACAGCCCAGGGATGCCTTTTCACGTGTCTCCTCCGCCCTAAGTGGTGAGCTCGGCCAGGTGGCTTCCGAGGTATCAGCAGACGGGCGCCTTCCATGTCTCACACCGACATATTTGTAGCCGGCCCATTGGGGTGGGGAGAACGTCTACACCCTATACTACACCCTGCACCCATCCAGGAATATTAGACCGAATACCCAGCATGCCTACGACAAGGAGCAGATACACCTTAAACACGGATACTACTGCACTCATAACAGTATCCCCTTTAGACATTTCATACAGTCGAGTATTGACACGCTGCCAACAGCAGGCACAATACTAATCGACACACACAACTATGCACATATCTCGGAGTGCAGAGCTGGGCAGATGCGACCTGTACTTAGAGGTCCCCGTAAACACCACAATACTTTCCAATAAGTAACAGACATCAGCCAATGGAACACATTAGATAGAACAATGAGCGCGCACACAACCCAGCTCAGACATCCCATGTTTGGGCATCACCAAGGTGACAACAGTGCCAACCGTATGGATAATATGTTTTTATGCAACGCTTCACCCTGCACTGCCATTTCTAAACACCTTAACCCACAGGTGCTACTATTAGCCAGTCTATGGTGACCATTCTAGGGATTTGATGAATGTTTCGGTATATAGCTATAACATACCACAGGCCGCACAAGCATTAAGCAGAAGAATACCAACGATGAAGACATACGAGTACAATTCAGTGACAACATCCAAATAGCAAACGCGTTCAAAACCACTCCAGTATTGTATCGTATTGTAATTGCATATATGTATAGCGCTTATTACCCATGACGAGGCGTTGTAGCGCTTTTTCGGCAAGTAGCACGCTACTCCGGAACCCATAAAGGATTAGTAGTGAATTAGTACAGTGAAATATGAAAGTAATTTGAGTGGTGGATATGTTAGTTATTTGGATTGAGAAGGAGAGTGGAGGGATAGAAGACTTAATTCACAATGCACTAAGTTCATGGCACCCACTCTACAGACCTTCTAGGGGCTGGAATGCTGAGGATGGGATTGGAACCCAAGACCCACGATCGCCATTTTGTTCTAGTGGTGAACCTTCACCAATCATCACTTCCAACAGATTAGAAATAGGACCACGTACACATATCAAACTAAATTAAGCGGTACCTTATTGGTTGACCTCACCAAGCTCACATCAATCTGTCATAATATAACACACTTCTTCGGGACAACCACCACTCACACCACAGCTGGACTATGAATAATCTTAGCTACCTCAATCATGTACCTCAAGCTGGGCAGGGCGCAAAGCAATCAGTGTCCTCGAGGGATCTCTGGATACACTCACCAAACCACGACCATTACAATATTAACCACACACACTCTGCTGTTGAAGATATCCGCCTGCCGCAGAATCCTCAAGACCTGGGCTTGCAGGCACCAGAATCCGAAGGCGCTACATGGCATAAGGATGGCATTTATAGCTACAGAAACCCCCTTCATCATAATGTGTACATTTGGTTTGTTACTGATGCACAGCGAGCAAGCACATTTAGACTGTATACTATCTAGACTGACCTGTCTCTAGGCACGGTTGACAAGGATTTTAGCCTATCGCACAAACCTACATGTCTCTCAGCATCCTATCAATGGTACACATTTGATAGACTTTGTAGGAATTAAACCGGCATTGGCAGCGCCACAGGCCATAGGGTCTCGGCAGGACCGGAGTCAGTGCCAGGGGGGAAGTTGATGGGCCCATAGGCACTGTTGGGAGCAGAAAAATGATTGCATTTGGCTCAGAGGAATAGCCCTCTGGTGGGAATCCATACAGCATTCCACAGGCGCCATGGGGACCGAAAGCACTCCAGATGGGACCATCGGACACCTGAATACCTCAAAAATGGCGCAGAGATAAGAAGCTTGATCAGCTTTGGGAAGGTCTGAGTACACTTGGCGTGAAGCCGGTGCCAGTTTCTAGTTGACTTAAGGCCTCTCTTGCACTAGCCTGAAATTTACTACCTCTGGTCCAAGTCCACTACCTTTCAATGAGTTGACTCTGACCCAGCCTGCCGCCTCTAAGAGACAGACATTGCTTTGCCCATGTGCCATGGAATCAGTGCATTAAATGGAAATTTGGAAGTGTAGGTACTCTCTATCCCAGAGTCCCTGAGCAGTGTAGGTATCTCTGAATAAAAGTACTGCAACCCTGATGAGAAGTGCTGATATTCCCCCTTTCAAATTTAAGAAGTGCAGGTACACAGTACATGTCAGTACTTGCCCATTTAAAGCACTGAATGGAACGATTTCTTCTTAAGAGGGTCATCCCAGAAACTCAAAAAGAGAAGAAACATGTAAGCATTGGGAAGAGCAAGTGAAAAAAGCTGAGAGTGAGGCAGGCCCTTAGGCACTCCAAAGGGAAGGTGGCCGGGCCCTTTCACCAGGTCGGTCAGGAGGCTTCGCTAGCTGCCTATCACGGACAGGGTTTTTTGCGGTTTCATCTTGGCTTTTCAAGGCCTTCAACCTATGCTCAGGGGACATTTTAGGTTTTCACAATCATTGCATGAGCCTAACGTAACTCCTGCAGTCTCTGCGGCGAAAGAGGTAGGGGTGCACCGCAAGCAGCTCAAGACCTTTCTGTATCTGAGCTGGGTGCCATTTTAACACTTCTGGTAAAAAAAATTCTCCCTTGGGTACTCACAAACACTGCCCATGTGAAGTGATCATTGGAGATCTAGAGTTCCTCTAGATGGGAGGCATTATTCCACTTTCAGGGTGGAGGGAACAGGTAGAGGCCAGCTTCTTGGGGGGCACAGTCTAGGGGCAAACCCTCACCAGACTGGTATGACTGAAAGGTGGGACACATATGCTGTGGCAGAGCCCATCCCAAATCCGACAATTAACATAAGATGTCTCCACCCCAGCCCTACCAGCTTTAAAGACCATAACAGGCACATGGTCGCCTTTGCCTGAACCACTGTCCTTTCAGAGACAGGCTCATCTAATATAGGACTGACAGTCTCATGGCAACCAGTTCTCAAGTTTGACAGTGAAAGCTAGACATTAAACATTTGTGCTTTGCCAATAATGCCCTCTATGAGCTCCCTGGAGGTCCGCGCCTGTGGCCTCAATTGCTCCCACCACTGCTCCTGGGAAAAGGTGGCAGAGTCCCAACCCGCCCTGGCATCAGGCTTTGTCTGCTACCAACTTCCGACCGGTTGGCTTATTTTGTCTCAATTATCTCAGCTGGTAACTGCCTGGCAGAGCATCAAGAGACACTGGCACATGTCCTGCCGTCTGTCCAGAATCTATCCCCGTCCTCCGGCTTGCAGCCAGCACAGCCACCGGCTGTACGGTACTAGTACATAGCCCAAAAACATATGTTTGCAATGTTATTACTTCTCTGGCAGAGAAAGGACAGTGGTGTTGGATCAGATCTAAAGCTAGAACTGCAACACCCAAAATAACTTAACACAGGGATCGCCACCCTTTCTGTAATAAGAGCTACTTATGAAACATGAAAATCATCCCAAACTACTAATAATATTAGCATTGTAGTAGTGACCACATCCAACAAGATTACATTAGTAGCCTCACCATTCAAGATTACCTACCATGATCACCCCAGTGCATCAAGCAGGGTAGCGAGGAGTAAAGTAAACAAGCATTGGCATAGCCAATAGGTCTCACCTTTGGGACCTTATAAGTGTTTAGCCACAGTGAATGGTTTTGCCAAAGTCTTTAAACTAGGTTGTAGAGCAGTGTGGCTGCTGTGCAGCATGTTGAAAAGTTATAATAAAAACGTGTTATAAGTATTTTTCTTACCTTATATATAACCAAGAAGACATTATGTACAACTGACAGACACAGACACACACACAGACACACACACAGGGTATAACGGACCTGCGCCTTTTAATAGACCATGACAGTAATACTTGCTTGGCCAGGGAGGAAGTGAGAGTTTGCCAAAAGCATGCAAATCAGCTCAGAGAAGTAGACTGGGTAAGAAAGCAGGCTCCTAAGGAAATCATGACCCCCTATACAGGGGTTATCCCGGGAGGCCAGAATTACGAAGCAGTGCTGACAACAATGTGACAAGAAAAGACAGATGACGGATCATAATGCGCCACAATTTGTGACAGTATTAGGATTGTCACTTCTGCACCTAGAAATACGGGCAGGACAAAATTGCACCTCACTAGTACCAGTTTAAAACCTGAACACTGCAATCGGCCACCAGCTGAAAGGACACCAGTTAACACTTGCAAAGAGTCTGCCATTGCGCTCTTTAATAACCTTTAATCAGTGTGAGATTAAAAAAATATATTTTTATTGGCAAAGTCTGCTAGTGGTGCAGAAGATGCTGCATTACGTGATTAATCCATAATCATGCAGAAAAGGGCCAGTTTTGCAACATTCCAGTAGCCCGGAGTATAGTTAATTTACGGTCACGTTGATGCCAGTGCCCATATTACTTACTATCGATCCCACCTTCACAACTGTTTGAAGTGTGCCTGCAGTTTACACGAAACTCGAAAATGCAGGTGTCTGAATGTTGTCCCATTAAACGAGGGGGAGCGCCTCTCACAAGCATTGCTCCATGCCACACATGCGTCCAAAAGCACATCCACCTTCAGCATGTGGATCCTGGAGCCCTGCTAGTGCTCATGGTTGTATCGGTGCAGTGAATCTGCAGGCACAGAGATCAATGAAGCAGCAACAGCAGCATTGTTCCTCAGAGGGAAACTGAACACACAGCTGAAGACACCCACAGAAAGGGTAACATAAGCACAGTCAGATTTAAAGCACAACCATTTCACTGCCCGTCGCGGCCAAGTGAGAGAGTGAGTGCGCAGACTGGCACTCTGTAAAACTTGTCCTGCTATCTGCTGCATGAGCGCGAGTCACAAGCTGACACCACGCAGACTCCACAGCAATATAAACAAGTGATGCCACACGCAAGCAGCATCGCGATCGGCGGTCTTCACTTTTGAAGCACTGCACTCGTGCTTGTGGCAGCATCCACCTTGCGGGAGCGTGCAGCGGCCATATGTTTGTAATGAACGTGGCCGCGCTGCTGCTCGCTCCCGCAAGGTGGATGCCGCCACAAGTGCAGTGCTTCAAAAGTGAAGACCGATGGCTAAAGGAACTCCTAGACCAGCGCATACGTGCTGCCTAGGCGAGACCTAAAAAAGGCTTTGTCACTTTGGAATACTTTTACATAGGTATTACGTACTAGCTTGAATGCCCCTGGCACCAAGGTAATCCAATTAGTAAACTTTAACTATATTCTGGGAATTCAACCATTTTTCACCAAACATCAACTTATAAGTTCTGAAAATACACTCATTTTCGCCTTGAATACAGAATTTTCAAATTTTGCTACACATGTATTAATTCAGCCAATCAAAAGTTTTTAATTTAGTAGGCTGGGCTTGACACAGGAGAGCTTCTTACAGACAGCTGGAGAGCTACTAGTAACTCGCGAGTTACTCGTTGCAGAAGCCTGGTTTAACGACTGGTGATCCTATGTAAAATGTGACTACAAATCTTGTGCAAGGTCATTGTACGCATCAAAGGCAGGCAACAGGGCTAAGGCCTTCCACTTCTACATTTTGTGTAAAAAGATGACCTGCTCAGTCAGGCATCATGTAAAAATAAAAAAAACATTGCTGAATAAAAGTGATACTGATGCTGTATCATTTCAGGTACAAAACTTAGTAAAATTAAATTTTGGTTAACAATTTTTAAAGAGGGACACATTTCAAATATGAATGGTGGGTGATAGGGGCACGATAAGAGTGGGCTGAGGGTTCCTTATTCAGCTTATGCTCAGAGGTAAAAATGCCGTTAGGGCAATGGTTACATTATACTTAGGGTTTCAGTAATGGGTGGGGTGGTTATTGGACAAAATATTGAGTCATAAATATCGAGTGACACTAATATCGAGTTTTAAGTAATATCGTTTTCAAGAATATCGTTTTTATCCCTTACACTAATATCGCAGTAAAAATATATTTTTTAATTATTTTAATGTGTTTTAAATAATATTGTAATTGTATATGTTATATATTGTTTGTATAATTGTTGTTAATGGTTTTCAAACATAGTTTGTAATTTTAAGTTATTTGTAATTTTAATTTAATTGTTAATAGTAATTTATAGTGTTGTAGCAGGTTGTGAGGTTTATAGCGGTACATGGTGGAAAATTCATAGAGTATAATTAATTAAGACTTCATTTTTAATTACTATAAATTATTTAATTCATAATTATGTAAACTGTGTAATTATTATTTTTAATCTTAGATTTTAGGTGTGGTATAGGTTGGGGGGATATTTATGTAATAATTAATTACCATTCTTTTTTTATGAATTAGTTAATTGATAGTTAATTATGTAAATTGTGTAATTATTATTTTGTAAGTTATATTTTAGGTGTGCGTTGTTAGGTTTGTAGGGGTATATGGTGGAAAGTTAATTAAGTAATAATTGATTAATTATTAATTATTTTTTTAATTGATAATTACGTAAGTTGTGTTATTATATTTTTTAAGTTATATTTTAGGTGTGGTTTGTAGGGGTAAAGGGTAGAAAGTTGATTAAGTAAATTTCACATTGTAATAATTAATAATTTTAATAAAAATGTGTAATTTATTTATAACTATGTAAATTATGTAATACGTTTATTTATTATGCTATATTTTACATGTGTGATGTGCTTTTAGGGGGATAGGGTGGGAAGTTAGTTAAGTAATAATTAAATTAATTAACAATTATTTATTCATTATTAATTATTTTATTGCCTAATATGTTCATTGTGTTATTTTTTATTTAAATTATATCTTAAATTTGGGCTGCTAGGTATGTGGGAGTATAGTGTGGGAATTTAATTAAATAATCACATCTTTTATTTGATAATTATTTTAACAAATTATAATTATGTACATATTTTTTCATTTTTTAAATGTGTGTATGTATATATGTATGTGTGTATATATATATATACATACATTCCAGTTGCAAAGTATAGCGCGCTCTCGGTTAGGGTTTTTCAACAGCAATCTTTATTCCAACGTAACGCGTTTCGAGAGTGAACTCTCTTGATCTGTGATCAAGAGAGTTCACTCTCGAAACGCGTTACGTTGGAATAAAGATTGCTGTTGAAAAACCCTAACCGAGAGCGCGCTATACTTTGCAACTGGAATCCAAATTATTGCCGGCTGTGGCTCTACCGGCTTTTGCGCGCCACCAGACAATGGGCGGATATCCTAGGAGGAGCTGAATTCGTCTGAAAATATATATATACATATATATGATTTTTATGTTAATAGTTTATAATTTTGTTCAATTAATACATGTATAAAAATATGGTTTGAAGTGAAGTACTTTCGCTACTGCTGCACAGACTGCATTAGGAATAGTTACTTTTACCCCTCTTGAGTTCAACGCTTCCCCTACTGTTGCACAGAGTGGAGTTGGAATAGTAAATGTTACCCCTCCTGACTCCAAGCTTTCCCTAATGTTGCACCAACTGGAATGGGAATAGTACATTTCACCCCTTGAGTCCAACGCTTTCCATATGTTGCACACACTGGAGTGGGAATTGAACATTTTACCCCCCCTGAGTCCAACGCTTTCCCTACTGTTGCAACAACTGAAGTGGGAATGGTATATGCACTATTTCTAAAATGTAACCATTTTGTTAATATTGTTTAAATATATATTATTATATGTGTTTGTGTATATAATTTTATATTTTTTATATTAAGATATGTATGTTATTTTTAAGTATTTATTTTCTATAGTTTACTAAATTGGCAATTTATTTGGTATAGTTATATTTATACGTGTTATATTAGTACAGTAAAAACATTGAAAAGCATAATATAAATTAAAATTATTATTTTCAACGATAGTTTTACATTGCATACATATGTGTTTAAATAAGTATGTGTTTTTATATATATCTTTGAATACTATTTAAACATTTAATTTATATATTAATGTTACAAGTTAAAATAGTCAATATTTTGTAACTATATATATATTTAAAAAACTGTATTTTGTATATATATTTTCGATATTGGTGCAAAATGATATATGTTTCTGATATGTTGATACCTTTATATGAAGAGAAAAACTATATTTTTATGATCGATATTTTTGACACAATATTTTGGTAACACAGTATTTATGGTTTAGTGGGGGGGTGGCGGGAGGAGTGAAGGTACTGTGCTCAGGATCAGTGCAGCAACATAAGGGCAGGGGATGGAATCCGGAGCAGAAAGAGTTAAAAAACTGGTGATGTGAAGATCAGCGGGCATTGTGAGGGTGGATTGACGCTGTTTGCCAGTTCGCTCTTTGGCGCCATTTGCACGTGGGCGACGAGAACGGTAAATGAAGTAAACATGCCAATGAATGCGCCAGCCAGTAAAAGCTAGGTACGTTGTTTGTTTCGCCGTGCCCTGGAATCCTAATGGACACGTGGAGTGCCTCAATTTTAGAAAACTACCCGAGAGTGGTGTGCGCGCGCGCTACAAGGGAAAACCAGCGCGACCAGCGCTGACCGCTATCTATTTCCAATTGCGATAATTGGACACAGATGGCGCTACTGCTCGCTCCTGAGCACCCTAGGCCACAGTAAACAGAAGGCCAATTGCGTGTTGTCTTTCTAAGAAAGACGCATGCAAAGGCCAATAGAGTGTGTTTAAAGTTGAACAGCCCTTACTTAAAGTCTCGCAGAGCAACGCATGCGCGCTGGCTCAGGTGAGACCTAAAAAGTGGAATTTTGCACCAGTCAAACCCCTACTCAAGGAGCACTTCCCAAACCAAGAGGTTAATCCTGTGCTTATCAATTACAGGCCTATCTCCCCGCTTCCATGCGCCAGGAAATTACAGAAGAAGTCGGTTTTCGGGCAACTGATAAGATCTGTGGCAAGAAACGGTCTGCAGGACTCACCCCAAGTAGGCATCTGAGCTGACAAAAGCACTGAACTGATGTTGACGTCAGTTCTGGCTCACCTGCGGGGACTGCAGACAGAGGTAGCATGTAAGTAGGGCCAGACTGGGACAAAAATGTAGGCCTGGGCACCAAAAGAAATAGAGGCCCCTATAAGCAAACCCTATAGCTAAATAAACAAGCATTGGTACAGCCAATGGGTTTCACTTATGTGAAACCTATTAGCATTGTCAATGTTTTTTAAAAAAAATATTGCACAACAGCCATGGCTTAAAGTAAATAAAAACAAACACTCCACTTTTTTCCGCTCCAAAATGAGAGTCTGAGGGTCCCTGTGAAAGTACTCACTCTATGTAGTGCCCAGAAATACTCCAACTTACATAGTGGAAGAGGCTGGTTGTGGATCTCCCCAGAGGACTTCAATCATGAAATACAACTCGCTTCTCGGAAACCTTGTTGCACTCGTATTGAGAAATGTGTTTATGTCTGGTGATTCCCATGGCACGCGCTGAGGTGAGACATCCGAACATGAGGAGCAAATATGCATGTGGAACACCTATACACGAAGAGTAGTTAACATAACTCATCTGTGCCTTGAAGTCCAATAAATTTCACAGCCATTTGAATGCTAGATGATATAGCGCAAATGTTACCCCAGTGCACAAGAGAGCTTTACGTGCACAAGAGTGCTTTACACATGCACCTGATTACATCACATCACCAGTAGCGGCCGGCCGCCCCCTCTACCAAAGTGGCGAGGCGGGTGGAAGGTGGGGAGATCGGAGAAAAAAAATAATAATAATAAAATAAAAAAATAACTTACCTGAATGCCGCCACCCGCCACATTGCACTCCTCGAGTCTTCTAGGCACAGGCTCCCAGACTGCACTGCGGCCAGTCCTGATTGGCCTGAGGGCGGTCATCTTGCGCTCCCAGCCAGACTGAGAAGCTGTGCCTGCTCTCTCTAGCCACAGCAACGCAGCTGGGGCTGGAGAGAGCTTCAGTACGCATGACGGTTTAGCTGGTCTGACGAGGCCGGCCTAACTGTCATGCGCACACTAACAGTGCCCATCACTCCTCCACTAGCAGTGTCATCTGTTGAACCCGCCCTCAAGACTAGTCAGAGTCCTTGGGATGGGTCCAGGGGGATTCAAATAAAACGATAATAGAACGGGTTTAAAATCAGTTTTAATTGAGGGTGGTGGCAGAGGGGGGAGGTGCTCCTCCACCCTAATGGAGGGACCACCGATGGGTCAGATGTTTAGGCAGGGGTAATTTAAGTGCTTTTTCCCTGAATCACAGAAGGTTGAGTGGACACCACTGGAATTGAACCGGTTTCCTCTGTTGTAAAGTCAGACAAATATGCTGTTAGGCCACATCTTCTCCACTCTATGTTGCATATTTAAAACCCTGAAAATATGGGCTACCACGCGTGACCTAGAGATTATCAACATTTACACAGAGGAACACTTGGTACGTTGAGCCACCTTGCCTGCTGTGTTAAAACACCATATGAAGTGTGGTTTTGTTACACATACATTCGGCTCAAAATGTAACCCATAAACATATTGCGTAAAACACGCTCCTTGAAGTGGACCAGAAGTAAACCATTGCAATCAGCGAAACGCATGGAAAAAATCCTTACGAATCATCACATTAACAGTGAAACACCTGCAATACCGTAACCGCTTTGCACATATACAAGCCACCTCAACCTTATGTTTCCTGATGTCAACTTATCAACGGTGAGGTCCCTAAAATGGATTGAGTGCACTGTGAACCTCGTCTTTTTAAAGCATGCGTACAATGCAAAGCACACCAGTTGGTCTCAACTGCCCATGTATGGCTCTTCTAGCACTCAAGTGTTGTGCAGAAGTGCAGGGCTATAAGCGAGCATCCAGGTGACCCGAGTGTTATGGGATGGGCATTAGGGCGTTGGGGCTTGCGGATCGGGCTATGGACAGTCTACAGGCGTGAACAATGAAGGAGATCAGAACATTACCAAGGAGTGCTGGGACGCTGAGAATTCCTGTTAAATGAATAAGCCCCAAAGTAAAACATCAGAAGTGGTGCCCTGAACAATAAGGTTTTAATTTAGAAAATGTGCCCGTAATCTGCTAGCCAGTCACATGGGAAATAAGATCATACCAAAAGGCAGTCCCCGAGTAAGATTGACAATGAAGGCGTCCAACTATAAGAGCAATAACAAATGCTTTGATGCATCAGAAAACAAAAAAAGGTCAATTTAATGGGCCCTGTTTTTTCGACCTAACCACAACCATAAATTCAAAATGCTCTTGGACTTCACCATCCTTGCACCAACGAAGAGGGCAACGCCCACCGCCAACGAGAGCAGCATCCTAGCATTTACTGCACACAATACTGCTTTAAAGATGCTTTTGTACGGTGCTGCCTCAGAAAGATGAAAGACTGTGACTGGCGAAGGAGGAGCTGCGCTTGTACCGTGCAGGTCAAAGCATCTGCTGGTATTCGGGATTTGCCACTGGAGCAGACCAACACAAAACCTGCGTTGATATGTAGTCGAAAATGAAGGAACAAGAGAAGGCGAAATTTACCTACATAAGATGTGGCCACTCAGCACAAAGCTGATGGGGAGCCTCATGCCGTGACAACAGACAGCATGGGAGCTCTCCCGCTGTTTGTAATAAAAAATATAAAACAAGCATTTACAATGCAATAGGTCTCGCAATTGCGGATTTTGAGCTATTATCATTGTAAATGACAATGCCTTTTATTTATGGGTTTAAAAAACCGGGAATAATAAAAGGCATTGTCATTTACAATACCAATAGATCACATTTTGGAAAATGCGAGACCTATTGTATTACAGAGTGCGCGGTGTCCCTGAAGTGGGCGCCGCGATCCGCATTAAGGTAAAAAAAAAAATAACACTGAAACAGAGTACTGTACGGGAACAGAGCAGACTACACAGTGCGAGGAGCGGGCTGGGAGGGCACACTGAACATAGTGCAAGAAGGTGCACACTGTACTGTACACGGGAAGGCAGACTGCATATAGTGGGAGGGGAGGGTGCGCGCTGCACTGTACGAGACGAGAGGTGCGCACTGCACCGTACGCGAGGAGAGGGTGAGCACTGCACTGTACAAGAGAGGGCAGACTGCACATAGTGCGCAACGAGAGTGTACACTGCACTGTACAGGAGAGGGCAGACCACACAGTGCAATAAGAAGGTGCGCACTGCACTCTGTAAGTGGGGACTTCAGATTTCCCAACAATCACGCTAGCATATCTTGTGAACATACATTGTATGAGAAGCAGGCCGTGGGGGGGGGGGGGGGGCTCAACACCTGAACTCAATTCACCTGCCTTAAAGTCCAGCTGGTGAAGTATATGGTAGAAGGACAGACTGCAGGGTGTGAGTTGTATAGGGCAGACTGCACGCTGTGAGGTGTACAAGAAAGAGTCTGTTGTAGAATGTAGAAGGCAGACTGCACGCTGTAGGTTTATAACACAGGCTGCAAGCTGTGAGGCGAATATGGCAGACTGCACGCTGTAGAGTGCATATGCAGACTGCATGTTGTAGAGTGCATAAACAGACTGCACGCTGTGAGGTGTATAGAGCAGACTATACGCTGTAGAGTGCATAGGCAGACTGCACGCTGTGAGGTGTATAGGGCGGATTGCACGCTGTGACGTGTATAGGGCATAGTGCAAGCTGAGAGGTTTATAGGGCAGACTGCACGCCATGAGATGTATAGGGCACAGACTGCACGCAGTGAGGTGTATAGGGCAGACTGCACTCTGTAAGGTGCATAGGTCAGACTGCACACCGGGAGGTGTATAGGGCACAGTGCACGCTGTGAGATGTATAGGCCAGACTGCACGTTGTGAGGTGTGTACACGAGACAGTGTTATAATCCGTGGTGCACAAGCTAGACTGCACTCCGTGCTGGGGGTGTTACGGCAGATTACCGTAGATGAGACTGCACTTAACGGGCTGCATCGTCTGGTTTGGGAAGCAGGCTCTCCACAAGCAGTGAGTAAGAACCATGCCGGAGCCCGGGCGTGTTTGGGATGCGCCACCTCAGAGGTGACGCCTCTTCTGGTGGAAGCGTGTTTGTATGCGGCAGATGCCTCCTCCGTCCAGGCTGGATTAAGCAGGCAGTAGCGTCCTAATGCTCCCCACCCAGGGCAGGTTCTGTTGGGGAAGCAGGCAGCATTGCAGGCACCGGCGGCCACAGCTGGGGGGGGGGGGGGGAGGCTTTTCCTGGCGTCGCATATGTAGCAGCGGCAGTGCCGCTTCCTCCCGAACAGATCCAGCAGCAGTACTAGCGAGCGGCGGAGACAGGCTGCACATAGAAAGGTTCCGGTTCAAGTGGGTGGTAACATCTGGCAGAGCTTAGAGGGAGAGCGCCAGCCAGCATCCAAACGCCATTGTAAACAAGCTGGAAAAAAGTGCTTACCGACTAATTAAAGGAGACTGTATAACGTCGCAAGTAAAAGATCCAGTCCGGATGGGCCGTCCCAAAAGGAGACAGGGCGGTAACAAAGAAGCCTCATTTTCAATCGGAAGCCAGCGTTTACCATGACCGATGACGCCAGCCAATGAAAAATAGGGGCAGGGCTTCAACCCCACTTCTAAAATATACCCTAGTACAATATGCCTCGCAGAGCGAGTAGCGCATGCGTGCTGCAACGCTAGGTCTGCGAGACCTAAAAAGGGACTGCCAGAAACATGCAGGCGGTGAAAGGACACACCACCGAAAGCAGTACTTGCTCCAGGGCACGATGACAGAGGCGAGGAGGAGGCACTGACCTGCAAGGAAACAAGAGTGACGTGTGAGCCAGCCAATGGTAAGTAAAGTGATGTAGAAGCCACACAGTGGTGAGTAAATGTAAGTAATAGGCGGGTTCAAAGCCCCTTTTTAAAAAAAAATTCAATACAACAGATTTCACAAGCACAGCTCAAGTGAAACCAAAAAAATGGCCCACATTTCCAAACTAGGTCAGTTTGAACTTGTAAAAACGTGCTGCATAAGGTTTTTGCAAGGTATGTGAGACTGCATGGATTTTTGAGCTAGATGCAGGTAATGTTTGTGGTGATAGGGCTAATTTCCTGCACCTGGCACGGGAGTGCCCTGAGGTAAAGGGCTTTTGGACGGAGGTGGTGGAGCGTATTAGAGGCAGCGTGAATAGGCGAGTGCAGTTGACGCCCACCCATTGCCTATTGGGGTTAATAGGGAAACCTAAAAAGCAAAGCAAGACAGTATAAGATTCAAGCAATTACTATTGGTGCTAGCGAGACGTAGAATTGCTATTGTGTGGATGGGGGTGCGGCCTCCCGAGGTCACCGCATAGATACGTGATGTGGGAGAATGGACATTAGTGAGGAAGTTCACATGAAGAGGAGTCGCAGAGATGAAAAATTAGAGGATGACTTAAGACTTTGGAGGGAGCTCTGCCATGATCTACTGGCCAATGGCCTGCAGTCTGGTTCGCAAAGCCCAGCGGGAGAGCGTTGCCAGGCGGGGTGCGAAGGGCAGGGGGATTAAATATGTCTATTATACTTGAAAGTTGCTTGTGGATGGGAGGATCCAGCGGACGGACTGATCTCTTGAACTGTACCACATTATCACATGACTATATGATTATTTTTTGCTGGCCTCTGTTGCACATCTGTATTTTGTTACTGGGTAAAACGTTAAATAAAGTTCTGTAAAAAAAAAAAACGTTTGTGGTGATATCAGGGAAATCAATAGCAAAAAGCAGCCCACCAGACCACAAAACTGGCCCACAAACTACTAAAAAAATCAGTCCACACACTGATCTATCAGACCAGAACATTGTCCTATAGGTTAGTCTGACCCTGCATGTAAGCGCTGATTAAACTCAACCGCTCAGCTGCTTTGGATACCAATGACAATTCCACACTCTCTATTATCTACTCTGCAAGGTAGGCATTTCGAGAACCCCTCTTACATGGTTACTGTCCTTTCTGACAGATAGCAATTCTGTTTGTACCGTACTTCTGTTGCAAGCCCACATTTTTCAGCTGAGGTGTCGCTGATGGATCTATATTGAACTCCTATTATTAAAAGTCTGCACGCACCCTTTAGCCAGCCACCCACCTGGCTGCAGCATATTTCGAAAGTATACAAGGATAGCTACCACACGCTCTGAAGAGAGCCCGCAAGAGCTTCCTTGATGGACCACTGCTTTCCACTTAATCAATGGAGAATGTCAACCGATTTTATGGAGATCAATTCGTCCTGGACCGAGCTTCTCTTGACCACTCAGGAGTCATTCACTGGGCCTGCTCTTAACTGGCCTGAAATCCTGGCCTTCTATTGCTCACTGCGGTGCCAGGAGGCAACCTGGGTATTCACCCTGCTTCCAATTTAAAAACCCAGGGGCTCAAAGTTGCACATATTTGTTTTTTCCAAATACATTTATTTATGCATTTTTATACAGCACAAACTTTACCCAGAGGTGTCAGAGTGTATTACAATAGAACAAAGTAAATTACATAAGGAATGGGAGTAGCATGGAAGCAGGTAAAACTACGTATAGGTACTCGTGTTGGAATTTACATATTAACAAGTTACAGATATATTTACGATTATAAAAACAAAAGGTAGTACGATTAAGGTTACACAAGTACAGAATACATATTTACAAAATTGAGCTCTCGTGAAGGTCATGTTGCAATCAGGGTCATGACCTGGGTTGAGGCAAATTATTCACAGTAGTGTCTGTGGAAGAGAAGAGTTTTAAGATCTGTTTTGAAAATCCGAAAAGAGGCGGTGGTCCGAAAGGCTTGGAGGTAGCGAGTTCCAAATTCTAGTCACATTACCTGATAAGGCCAATAACTTATTTTCCTTTGGCCGAGACGAAATCAATCTGTGCCCTAGTCAGCCTAGACGCGTTTGGGGGGCTACGTTATTTACCTGTAGGCACAAAAGAAACATCTATATTGCCTCCAACATGTTCAGAAGGTCACTGGTCACCTCATCACCAGTACTTTATCACACAGCTGCACCGGCTCCTCATTTACAGCAGGGAGTATTTTTGAGACCACAGTGATAGTTCAGAGAGCAATCAATCTCTCAAAGAGTTCTTAGATTGATGGCTGTTAAATGTACTCGACATACCGGCAGAGGCCCTTGCACGTCGAATCAATGAATTCGTGCTGTCGCCTGTGCCTGCTCGGTGACCTATTGTGACAGACACGGCCTATTAAAATATTGAATATTTCACGCATGCTTCTCTGGGTTGAACAATCGCCGTCTAAATTCAGGAAACGTATTAAAACGTTTTTGTTTACACAACTCCCTCCTTTCTTAGTCTCAAAACTCGGGATGGGCATTTTTCTTATCGCCATGAAGTTTGTTCGTAATGCCTCTCTAACGACAGCACATAATATTTCATAACTGCTTTTTCACGCGCCTCCTGCCAGATCGAATGGCCAAACGGAACGTCGTCCATTTGCTACCTTTAAAAGGCTGGGCTAGCGTTAGACCCATGAGAGGCATCGGCTAACACACAAAAAAACAACCTGCTCTGGCCCAGCCCTTCTAGCCTTTCAGAGGTTATTTGGCTGAATGACCCAGAAATATCCCAGCGTTCCCATAAGCCTGTTTGCAGTCCTGTCTCTCACGCAGGAGGCTGGGAATTTTTATCACGCACCTTCAGTGGTGACGGCAAGCTAGAAGAGTTGATATACAAGGGAGTGAGGTGAAAACGCTCGAGGATTCGGGGCAACGAAAGCAGGTGTTGTCATGGGGCATTGGGGGCATCTATCCCTGCGGGTGTGGGGCAAGTCCACAGGCCTAGAGATAGTACTCACGCACACTCGGCCCGCAGGAGGCATGAAGACAAAACTACCTCCAACCGCCCTGAAGTGGAACATCTGGGGTATTAAGCGCTATACAAACGCTCCCGTACAACACCAGGCTTCCCTATATAGATAGGTGAAGCTGACAGAGCTGGTGTACTGACAGTCAAGAATCAGGCACTCTTGTGAGGGACTCTGCCCCAACCCTGCCAGCTTTTCAGAGGGCCTGGCCTCTGAGGAAACTCCTCATTTTCTTAAAGGCTGCTCTGCCTCTGCATTTCTGGCCTGCTGCCCCCTGCAACAGTAATACTGCTACAGACAGCCTTAGGCTGCCAGGCTCTGTCGTTTTATTCAAGTTTTAATGATCTAGATTAGAGCTAGGACCTCTTGAGTTCTGCCCTTGAAAGAGGAGTGGTCACTTGCCATAGTAAAATATCATGTGGTGACGTGATAAATGGACGGAAACAACAATAAAACAACCAGATAAGCAAAATAACCAGTTTGGTCGCATTCCACGCGAAAAGCGGCTAGTGCAACGAAGAGTGACTCCCCTAAGCCAGCCCTTCACACAGGAAGGGCGCCCTGAAGCAATGCGCCTATCCCAGAGCCTTGCAGTCAGTATTTTTGCTTCAAATATATTTTTTAATGCTTTAGAGGAAGATTAAAGTTAGCTTCAAAACAGCCGAATGTCGAACTACAATTTAGACCAACACTGTCAAACATAGGTACAGGAAAGCCCCAAACAGGACATATTTTCAGGCTATTCACTCGACATAAATGTACATATTACAAATTGTAATTGCATTTATATAAAGCTTACTACCCCTAATGAGGCACTGAAGCACTTTACGCTCGGCAGCACTCTGCTCCGGAACCCAAGGTTAGGGGTTAGTCCAGTGTTATTGATAACTTATTGGAATTAGTTGTGCTCAAGCTAACCATGCAGTCATTCCAATTTCCTTATGGTTGAGTAAATGAATGGGGGTTAGCTGGGATCATTAGTGGGGAGGGAGTGGTGACCTCATGCACATGGTTGGTGGAATTAATGGAGGAGTCAGAGGAGATTAGGGTTGCATAGGTTGAATACATTTGCATAGCCAATGGCTATCATGAAGGTCTGGCATGTATCTGGCTCTAAGATGGCCACTCCCTGTTTAGAGCAATATACCATTTATACACAAAATAGACATTTGGCCCATAAGCAATGAGGATTGGTTGCCATTAAGGGTGGTGACACTTGCAGCAGCGTGGGCCTCTTGTGTTGAAATGCAGGGGCCCTCGATCCCACCATGCAAGCTGTTCACCATAAAGAGATTCCTTCACCAGAAGGCATCTGGACAGATAGGAGTCACATCTTGGAAGGTGTGCACCATGAGTAACAGAGGAAGCACTGGTTTGTAGCAACAGGTGGGTTCTCCTGACAAGCTGACGCCCATGATAGACTGACACTGCTGGGTAAGACCAGGGGACATTAGTATAATATGTAACTGACCCTCTCCAGCCCTGCCTGCTTTTAGGACATCTCAAATTTCCTCATCTACCAGCCTGTTTTTGCGATATGACTCAGTTGAGAAACAAGGACAGATACGAAAATGTTTTCATTGGTGCCTTAATTTAAGGAGCTCATCATGAAACATCAGCAGAAGCTGCCACTACTTTGTCTTAGGCAAGGTGCAGTGCGATGTCTTACACTTGTCTCCATTCAAGTCATGTGTTTAGACTTATGGAATGCAAACCTAGCTCGAAAGGAAGGAGATCAATGGACAACAGGGCGAGCAAGTGATCAACACTATTTAAAAGAACTTGATAACAGAGGAAGGGTGAATCTCATCTGAGTGGGACACGGGCAGCAGAGGGATCCGGGAAACCCTTACTGATGAGGGATGAGAATTCTTTGAAGAGATGGGCCTTCAAGCCCCTTCCAACTTGCAGCAGTAAAGCTGCAAGCCTAATGGATGTGGACATTTTGTTCCATAATGAGGACAAAACTTGCTTTTTTTGTTGCGTTGACCCACAGACATGTTCTATTTTTTACTGAATAGTGAAGAACCTTGATTATGAAAGACAAAGAAATCGGTAAGGCTATAAGACAGTCACACTAGTATTTATCCGTATTAGTTCATTACCTAGACCCAGACACTCAACTGTTTGTGATTCTACCTTCAAAGAATCACTAAACAAAACTACTTAGCACATACAAGACAGGAGCGTGTCTATTATCTAAACATGTTATCATTAATAATATCCTTAATCTCTTTTATACTTCACATTTACATAATTGATAATACCCAGACATCATAATTAATGTAGACCAAACGTACAAATTATCCAACCCGTAATTACCGGAATATACATTAGTAATAAACAGGAGTCACAAAATCTTGATTTATTTCTATTCTTTTTGCAGATGCAAACATGAATTTAGCCCAGCCAACGCATTTCGTCCTAAATGGACTTTATCATGGTTGTATGTAAATGCTCAAAACCAGGTCTATCCTCTCTAGTTAAGCCTTTCGTTGTAATTGAATGGATCCCAGACTATAGTATCAAAAATGAGTCATCAAATATTAAGTGTTCAACTCCAATTTATTCGTTCCAACCCTCAATCTTCCACATCAGAAATGAACCAGGGGTAGATGGTAGCTGTCGCTTTGGATCCATGGTTGAACAATATAACTGATCAAAATGAATTAATTTCTGATCTCAGTTACTTTGTTTTTTTTTTTTTTTTTTTTTTTGAAACCGTTTATTACAAATCTCAAGAATATACAAATATGGGCCCACAACCTTCCGGCCGGCCGCTAGGAATGGCAGAAACATATGACATACGTTCATAGAACACTTGGCGTTACAGAGGAGCATAAGCAGGAGTTATCAACATCATGGGCCACAGCCATAATACCCCACAGTACGGTTTCATTTTATACAAACAACAAGAAAACAACACCCACAAGGCTACCCACAGTCGAAAGTAGCAGCACGTGCTCCCCAGATGGGGAACCCCAACTATTCAGAGGAGTCCAAAGAGGGGAAGGGGAACAGAGCGAGGACTGGGGGAACCCTGTGCCCGGGGCTGGGGGAAGGAGTCAGCTAAGGGGACGGGGCTGGTGAGGCAGCAGGCAGCAACGGTGGTGCGCAAATACTCCCACGGTAGGCGTTCCAGGGGCCCCACACTTTCACCCATGTCCCAGGCTTACCCCTCGCCACATACACCACCTTTTCTCGAAACATGCACCAGTCCATGTGTTCTTTCCAGGCCGACACCGCCGGGGGGTTCTGGGATCCCCACAGTTGCGCAATATCACGCTTAGCAATCATATATCCCAGAGTCACCCACCACGTTTGCGGAGCCGAGTAGTCAGTTGGTTCCCACACATTCAACAGGCATCTCCTCGCTTCAGGCAGCAGCGCAACACGCGTAACCACTCGCAGGACCTCGTGCACACCGCGCCAGAATCGCTCCACCTTCGGGCATTCCCATAAAATATGCAGGAAGGTCGCCAAGGCACCACAACCACGCTTACACAATCCATCCTCAGTATAGCCCATACGCTGAAGCCTTGGCCCCGTCATGTAGACCCGGTGGAGTATCTTAAGCTGGACGAAGCGAAGGCGAGCCGGTATAGCCACCTCCTTCGGAGAGGCCACCGCGGAGATCCAGTCCTCATCGTCCAACTCCAGACCGTCGGCAACCCAAGCCTCGCGAAGGCCAATCAGCAAGCCCGAGCGATCATTAATCAGTTTTTTATAAATAAGGGAGATCGTACTGTCTGGGACGTGGCCATCTAGCACTCTATCCTCCAGGGGGGAAGACTCCGGGATGGAGGCAACGTCTGGGAAGACGGAGCCCAGTGCATGACGGACCTGCAGGTACCGAAAGTATTCACTGCCCTGCAACTGAAACTCCGTCTGCAGCATCTCGAATGTTTTAAGTCCTCCCCTCGACCAGAGATCCCCCACTTTACTGATGCCTATCATGTCCCATTTCTCGAAGCCCTTCGAGGTCCAGAGAGAGCCCAACTTCTCAGACGCATACAGCGGTGACGCCCGGGTCAAACGGTCCTTCCACCCCATAGCTGCATTAGCCGCATGCCATACTCTGACCATGACACGCGTAGGTCCCGTCAAGCGAGCGTCGGGCGCGCCAGAGTAGAGCGCTCGATTGTAGTCGCCACCGGGCAGTAGCATCTTGTCCATCTCAAATGCCGGGTTCAAGGCGGGCCCGTAGAGGCCATGGTTAATTGCAGCTAGCTGGGAGGCCCAGTAATACCGTTTAATATCCAGGAGGGCAATCCCCCCGTCATACCATGGGAGCGTCAACTTCGCCAGGGCAATGCGCGGCCTCCCGTCCCAGAACAGGCGGCGCTGTAGACTCTCCACCTCACGGAAGTAGCGCGCCGGGACTGGGTCCATAGTGTTCTGGAGAGCGTATAAGAAACGTGGCAACGACATCATCTTAAACAACGCCGCCCGGCCGAGCGGCGATAGCGGCAGGCGCCGCCAACGCACGACGTCCTCCTTCAAGCACTGGAGGGGGGGAAGCAAGTTCCGCTCGTAGCGGGCCTCTGGGTCCAGAGTAATGTAGACACCCAGGTATCGAAACCCCTGAGAGGCAATCTGAATCGGACAACCCCGCGGGAGGACAGGAGCCTCCCCAGAGAGCACATACACACATGATTTAGCCCAGTTGATGACAAGGCCTGAGTTCCGGCCGAATGAACGTAAAACATCAACCAGGACTATGAGTGACTTACGTGGGGAGGCTAGGTACAAAAGGATGTCGTCAGCGTATAGGGACACACGGTCCTCATACTCGGGGGTCCAACGGAGACCACGGATGGAGGGATGCCACCGCAGCCACTCCGCCAGGGGCTCCAAGGCCAGCGCAAACAGGAGCGGCGACAAGGGGCAGCCCTGTCGCGTGCCCCGGCCCAGCTCGAATGGGGCCGAAACTCTTCCATTCACCACCACCTGCGCGAATGGGCCCCGAATACAACAATTTGACCCAACTGATGAAGCCCGGGCCAAATCCAAACTTCGCCAGCATCGCCCAAATGTATGGCCACTCAAGCGTGTCAAACGCCATAGTGGCGTCTAAGGACGCCAAAATGGCCGGCTCCCGCACGAATGGGAAACGTGCGAGCACCCCGTGCAAGCGCCGCAGATTAAGGGCCGTGTTGCGATGGGGGATAAAGCCGGACTGGTCTTGGTGGACCAGATCGCCCACCACACCGACCAGCCGATTGGCCAGCACCTTGGCGAGAATTTTGGGCTCCGCATTCAAGAGCGAGATAGGCCGATAGGATGTAACCCGGTCCCGAGGTCTCCCCTCCTTGTGGATCACCACGATAGTAGCCAGACGCTGGTCCGGCGGGAGGGAGCCCAGCGAGTGGGCCGCCAGGAACATCGCGCGGAGGTGGGGTGCCAGTACATCTGGTCGCAACTTATACAGCTCGATAGGGATGCCGTTCGGGCCCATGGCCTTGCCAGAGGCAACCGAACGTATGGCGAGGGCAATTTCGTCGGATGTGGGAGCGGCATCCAGCGACACCCTGTCCTCCTCCGAGAGGGAGGGCAGCGCGATATCCCTAAGCAGGGAATGGGAGTCCTCCTCCGAGCAAGGAGAGACCGGAGAATACACCTCACGGAAATAATCCGCGAAACAGGAGACAATTTCTTCTGGCTCGGTTACACTCACACCATCCGTCCTCTCAATCAGCGGGACCACACGATTCACTCTCTCCTTTTTATCCAACCACGCTATCAGTTTGCCCGCCTTATCACCCACATCATACAGTCGCCCCTGTTGCTCCCTACTGAGGCCCCTGGCCGCCTCCGTAACGAGGGCCCTGTAGGCCGCCTGCTTAAGTTGTAGGACATGTAGTGCAGCATCCGTCACTCCGCCCTCCAAATCACCCTCCAATTCAGCAATTTCGGCCTCCACCCGGGTAACCTCCTCCCGCTCGCGCCTCCGGGCATGGGAAATAAGGGACAGGGCCTCCCCTCTGAGAACTGTCTTGAAGGCTTCCCACAGGGAGATAGCCGAAGGGACGGACCCCACATTCTCATCAAAGTATCGCTGCAAGGATTTAATCACATCAGC
This sequence comes from Triturus cristatus, assembly GCF_964204655.1. Classification (NCBI taxonomy): domain Eukaryota; kingdom Metazoa; phylum Chordata; class Amphibia; order Caudata; family Salamandridae; genus Triturus; species Triturus cristatus. The sequence continues at coordinate 115,334,859 of NC_140595.1, forward strand.
GCGAATGGTGGGGTCGCGCAGGTACCAGGCATTGATTGGAACTACCCTGCCCTCACCCCTCGGAAAGACATCAAAATGGAACAGGAGCGGGGAGTGATCTGAGATACCCCGCGCCAAATGGCGCACCTCCCCCACCCTCCCAGCATAGGCCGCCGGGACAAGGACATGATCAAGCCGTGAGAGGCTACCATGGGCCCCCGAGTAGAAAGTGTACTGCTGCTGCGTGGGATGTTTTAAGCGCCAGCAGTCCACCAATCCCAGTGTATCCAAGAGGCCGGATAGCCACGCCTGCGCCCGGGGGAGGTCCCTAGGGGGGTGACGATCCAGAGTCCCAGAAACCACCGCATTGAAGTCCCCCCCAACCACTAGGAGTCCCCCCGGAAGGCCCAGGAGGAGGCGCCCCAGGTCTGCAAAAGTGGTCGCCTGTAGCCCCGGTGGGACGTATACTGATACAAAGACCACTACTTTGCCTTCCATTCTCCCCACTAAAACAGCATAGCGTCCCCTATCATCATGGCGCACCTCATCAATTTCCAACGGGAGCGAGTTCTTCACCATAATGCCCACACCCCGTGAGCCCGACGTGAAGCCAGAGTGGGCCACCAAACGATAGCCACACCGATTCATGGCACAAAAAGAGTTTCCAATAAGGTGTGTCTCCTGCAGGAAGACTACATCGGGTGAGATTCGTTTCAAATACTGCAGGACCACACCTCGTTTGATCCTATCCCCCAGTCCATTAACGTTCCAAGACAACAAAGTCAAATCCCTACCCCCCATCACACACAGGAGCCATCAGTCGTCCCCCGGAGAGCACCTTAAAAACAACACAAAAAAGGGTTTGCCTTGTGGTAAAAACGAACAACACCCCACCCCAACTCCCCCACCCCAACAGAACTCCCCCCTCCCTGCACCCCTGCATGAGCCCAAACAGCCCCCCCAAAGTGCAGTGTGCCTGTCGCCCCATAGATGGTGAAACTAACTAGACCCCCAGAGGAGGAGGGAGAACCCCCAAGAGACCCCACACGACCTCCACAGGAGGGAAACTTACTCGAACAGACGAACAGTCAAAAGTGACATCAATTTTGTCCAGAGCGAGGCATAATATTAGTCCCTCAGTCCTGATCCGGCGGGCCCTCTCCCCCAACCGCTCCCCCCCCACCCCCCCGATCCCGATCCCCAGGCAAGGTATCCAGCCAGTCCCCGGCTGCTTCGGGACGATCAAAAAAGTGCGTGCGGCCATCCAACTCCACCCGCAGCTTAGCCGGGAAAAGCATAGCATACTTGAGATTTAGGTCCCGTAGACGACGTTTGACTCCGAGAAAGCTTAGTCTCTGCTTTTGGACCGCTGGGGTGAAGTCAGGATAAAAATTTATATCCATATTGTCGAGTCTGACCGGTCCCTGTAGTCTGGAGGATTGCAGGATAGCGTCTCTGTCCCGAAAGTTGAAAATCCGGGCGATGAGAGGCCTCGGAGGGGCTCCGACCTTAGGCCTTCCCCCGGGAACCCTGTGGGCCCGCTCCACCGCGAAGAATTTACTCAGCCCCCGGGGCTGGAGATGGGTGAGAATCAAGTCCTCCACGAATAGATCCGCCGCCGCCTCCTCACGTCCCTCAGGCACCCCGAGAATACGGACATTGTTCCTCCGGGCCCGACCCTCAGCATCCTCCAGGCGACGATCCATCAGCGCGCTCGCCTGGCCGAGCCGGCGCACCTCCTTTTGGAGGGCTGCCACATCCGTCGTAAGGCCCGATGTGGTGTGGGCCAAAGAATCGACCCGGTCATTAGTCTTGGATAGATCGGCCCTTACCAGGCCAACATCCACGAGGACCGAGTCAATTTTCTGCGCCAGTGTATCAAAACGCTGGTCCACCGAGGCCTTCATCTCAGCGATAGCGCCCATTACATCCCGCAGGGTCAGATCCGCGGGCAGAGCAGGAGCATCAGTCGGGCCCTCAGGGGACCTACGCGGCACCTCGGGAGATCCCTTCTGGAGGGTATAGCGGTCCATGCTGTTAGACTGGTGGACTGCGCCACGTCGGGTCGATTTCACCTTTGCCCGATCTCCATCTTGCTTTGTGGACATGGTTCCAGTCCCACGGCCGTGCCAGGCACGTCGTAAAGGGCGGGCAAGCCGGTTCACGGGATCCGGGGGGGGGTCACCACAGGGCCGCGGGGCAGGTCACAGCCGGCGGGCCGGCAGGGCACCCCAACGAGGCCACACCACCCCACAGTGCCCCGCGACCCAACCTCGCCGAGACAGCAAGGAGGGTGCAAAAGCGAAAGTGAAAGTGCGGGGTACGCGAGCCGCCGCGCCCAGCCCGCCGCTGTTGTTCACTTTGCCTCCGGATCACCCCACAGCTCCAATCCGGGGTCCGGCGTGGAGAAGGCCGCAAATCTCAATCGGTGCTACCGCCGGAGTCCGAGGTCCAATTTGGAAGCGGAAAGCAGGTGCCACCTCAGCTCGGGCTCACCAACACAGTCCCCTCATCTAGGACAGGATATTGTCAGGATATATGTAGGAGGTCGCGGAGGTCCTCGGGAGCCTCGCACCTACGCGGCCATCTTGGTTGCGCGCTAGGCTCCTCCTCTCCTCAGTTACTTTGTTAACTCGAACTAAAGTTTCACTACTACTACTCATGTTTAATGTGTAACAGGTTTTAGACATTTACAGCACAATATAGTCATTTGAAAGCATTTAAATTAAAGAAAAGCTTAAACAGCTGTACTACTAGAGTTATTTAAGCTTCATTATGAAATCTTTTTAATAACTCCCCTGCCAATCTGCACAGCTATTGATTGACCTAGCACTCATGATTGATAGCAGTGAGGATCGTTCAAAAGATCATTTATTTTCCTTATTTATCCATATTTAAAAATAAATACAGACAGTAAAATAAATGTTTTTCTGTCTGTTTTTAATTGTACACATCTTTAAAAATGTATTCTGGGAGCCTTATATATGATTCTGCAAATTTTAAGGACAAAGCAAGTTCAGAAAGGGCAACCATTTCTACATTTTTCTTTGTAAACTGTTCAGAGGTGGTGAGAGACTGGATTGGATTTTTTTCATTACCTTTCTTAGACAAGGAATGGTATTATAGGATGGTTTTCAGTGGGGTGTGGGAGTAGTCAGTAACGCTGCCAAGAATTGGGCTGCCTGCACCTGGAAAACAAGCATTTGCAATTCAATAGGTCTCGCATTTACGCGAGTTTGAGCTATTGGCATTGTAAACGACAATGCCTTTTATTTATGTTTTGGTTTTTAAAACATAAATAAAAGGCATTGTCATTTACAATGCCAAGAGCTTAAACTATCGGAAATGCGAGACCTATTGCATTGAAAATGCTTGTTCACGTAGACATCACCATGAATTGCCCAGCACACTAGTTTTCAGAAATGTTTGTGAGGTAGGTTCCCATTTAAAAGACCTAAAGGAATGCAGATTTGGGTAAAATCTTGGCATGGATATGTTTCTGTGTGAGGAAGACAGAAGGTAATTACTGTGTTTTCTTTTGGGGTAAATGCTATAATGCTGATAAAGTTCTTATTTAAAACATTGTTCCGAGAAGCAAAATCGGGGCATTTTGAAACCCAGTGATAGCAACCTCAAGAAGTATAGATGTTGAAAAGATATGGTAGGTATCTTTCCTGCCCAGGGACCGTACAATTTTGCAGACTGATATTTACTTCAACAGAGTGGCCAAAATGTGCTGAATCTGGACAGTGATAAAGCAATGTGTCCCTGAGGTGAGGCACCAGACTACACATCAAAAGTAGACTCTATTAAGTAAAAGAGGCAACTGAATTCTAGATCAGCAGAATAATGTAAAGGATTTATTTGAAAAAGATACTGTACAGAATAATTGCCTTGAAACCTTTCAGCACATGAAACATTACAGAGGTGCAAAATCAAAAATATTCTAAACTAAAACCCAAGTGGGCAGCAAAATCAGGAGAGCAACGGACAGCAATCCTAGTAGCACAGGAAAGAAAAACTTTGGCACACCCCAAAAATTCAGGGTTTTGAAACATTATTTTTGCATATGAAATTATCCAAAATGCAGTAAATCAAAGCACATTGCCTTAGCACCTAAGAACTATCCCAATGCATGAATATGTATTCTGCTCACTCTATGCTAATGCTTTACAGAGATACTGGAACAAATTAGATACATGCTTAAAAACAAGTCATTATGAATAAATAGGGGACAGTCAGTTAACAGAAGGTCCTTGAAGTAAAGATACAGTTTGTGACTGGGCCAGGGCAGATTAATTGAAAACAGCATAAATGATGACAATGCAAATACCTAATATAAATTCTGCTCGACTGTGTGGAAGAAATAACTGACAGTGAGATGTGCAGGGGGAATACATCCATTTTGAAAAAGATGGCTCCCAGGCCCGGATTGAGGCCTAGTTAATAAGGGGCGGGAAAACACACTTCTACACATCATAGGGTGTGTACATGTAGAATAGAGTGTAAATGTACATCCTGCAAGTAAATAATGCACAAAAATGTAAATTAACAAAAATCTCTAAATGTAATTGAGAACAACAGACAGGTTGCCTAAACCGGCATTTCACTTTAGACTGCTTTACAAACTTCCCAAATGCACTATACCAAGTTTGTTGCCAGTTAGTATCCAAAATCAACAGAAAATCCAGAGGTTTTTTTAACACTCTTGCTCAGAAGACCAGAGTAACAAAGCTGGTGGTTATACGAGGATCATCAGGAATTTGTTTCCGACGTGATGGAGACAATTACAGTTTTTGGGGGGAGGGAAAGTTGCTTAAATCAAGGCCGGGCTCAGTACGTCTCACAGCCAGCCAATAAGCACGAGGGAGATCTGGCACACAATGAAATAAAGTTTAGGGTTTCCCGAAGTTAAAAAATACATGGCTGAAGTATGTATCCATAGAGCTCAGGGGTGATACCAGTTACCAAAAGACAGGTAGACTAAACCGATATTATGCTTTCAGTAGCTTTCTAAATTTCCAAAATGCACTGAAACCACTTTACTGCCTGCGTGCACCTTGAGCCCATAGAACACCTAGACCTTTCTCATATTCTTACACATATATGACCCAGAAGAACAAAGTTGTGGAATCAAGTCTTGGCAGGAATATGTTCATGCCGGAGGGAGGCTATAGGGAATTATTATAAACAGGTAAACAAAAATGCTAAAAATCTGACAAGCCTCATATTTTTTGTGGTCTACCAGCAAGTGAGTCAGGGTAAGGAAGGTCTAACTTGCACGAATGCATTCTTAACATCATACAGATTTAAAACAGCTTATAGTTCTTATATTTTTCATATAGTCCCGAATTTGTCACCAAACGAAGAGCGAACAAAGCAGTTATTCTACCACAATTTTTAGTGTGCCAGGATTTAGGTTTGTTCATTGGAGAAACAGAACAAAATTGTGAGAAAAAGTGTTTTAAAAAAATATCTTCATATTTGTAATTATTCGGTCTGCAATGAGATATTGATCAAGGATTTGAGCAAACATATAGACTTGAAAATGCTTGAAAAAAAACCTCTTGAAAAAAGCACCAGCAGTGATGCATGAACACCCCACCAGTGAAAGATTTGAAAACATATTGTTCAATGTCCTCTGTTGACTCATTTACATAACAATTCATACTCAATTTGTGCTTTGACTCTTAGAACAAAGCCAGACCACAGGCTTTGTACCTTGCCCATCTTTATTAAAGAGAATAATTCCTACCGTGGGCCATTGTTGAAAAGGGTACAACAAGAACTACAGTGGCTTGCTACATACCATAAGTGAAGTAAGTTAAATAAAGAATTTTAAAAACACTGCAACTACGTTAAATTGCAAACGATGGGCCTAATTTCTAAAATACTATTTCACAGATCTGTGCGCCTCTCCCAGCGAGGAGCAAGTGACAGTGAAAATATCAATCAGAAGGAACGAAAATAACGAGCACAAAACTCGGTTCTACTGTCCAGACAGTGTCACTGTGTTTTCTTCTGTCTTCTTCCAGGCTGCCCCGCGAGCTCTGTACGGGACACTTTTACCTCTACGCGTTGGTACGTCACAACGCTTCCGTCAACCTGAGTGCGACCCGCTCAGCCAGTCCATTAAAGCACTTGTGGTATATTGACTACCGGCCCCGCCTACTTGGGACGTCATTTCCGGGTCGATGAAACAGTATCTTTCTGTTTGGTTGCTTTTGTGTGATCCTTCCTGAAGTTGCGAAGGCCTCTTCTGGGGCAGACTGTTCTCCCTTTCAACTATTCCCAGTGAAGGAACAGTACATTTGTTTGCCTCCTAATTTATCTAGGGGTCTCTGAATGCAAATCCAGTGAAAGTGCCTTCAAATATTGCTTCTGTTTTGAATTACCATCTATATGTACACTGTCATGGGAAGTCCCATAGAAAATCGAAAATTGAATGAAAAATTGAAATTCTTTGTATTATGAGTTACTTACGACTGCTCCACAAGAACCGTTACATGCTGCAGTTTTCAAGAACTACATAAAGTAAGAAAATAAATTGTTGCAGGCTCTCGAGTCAGTCAAGCAAACCAGGTTAATTTGTTTCCGAGTTCTTTTTTAACTGAACTGAAAATGCCAGTGTTTCGATAAGTGAGGTCAAGTTTAAGTTCAAAGAACGATATACAGTTCTTGGGGACTGTTACCCTTTTTTCACGTAGCCTTCCGGGTGTTGTAGTCCTTTTTTATTTCTCAATTAGGTGGCGTTGTAGGAGAAAGGGCTGGTATTAATTTGAGCACCAGCATTTGTTAAAAATAGGAAGAAAAAAACCAAAACCCTTGCTACCAGTGCTAATAATTTTATAAAAATGAAATGTCTTTCTGATACGGGGTGCAGCATACTACAAGATCCAGCATGCATCAGAAATCTTACTTGTGCACTGAATCGCGCTGCCTGAATCTCAGCGCAAAAACTCAGCGTGTCCTTGTGCACTACAAGCATACATTGATAGCCTCTGGAAAAATAACTGTGACGTGTATGTATCTCACTCCCCAATAAAATCCTGTTAAGTAAATACTTAATGTGGAAACACTGAAACCGTAAGTGAGCCCTAAAGCGATTGACTGTCCCCTACCTGTCTGATGAACAGCTCGAGTTTCGTTAAAGAAGAAAATAATCAGATGCCGTCCTATCTACCAGATACCATGCCTGCTTGCAGGTATGATGTTACTTTAGTATCCTATATCTGGATACAATGACAGAAACCGCAAAATACAAGTCGGGCGGCACACTATGCTAAGCACAGATTTTTAGCCAACCTGTTTTTAAACCACGTCCTTAATTACATTGGCCACGCCCCTTTGAGGTACCCCCCAGTTTTTGCATCCCACTTAGAGCCCTGCCTGTACGCCTATCCCAAACTGAGAGAACCATCTCTGTGTACCTGCTGGTGTTGAGCTGGGTAAAGTATGTGACCAATTGTACTCCAATATTTAAGCAATCCATTGTACTTCTGAGGTGGTCCCAAGAAAATGACACCATCCAGTATGTATTTTCTGGGCTAGCATGGAAAAGACAGCAAATGCACTTTACGATTCTTCTCAGTTGCCCGTCTACTAAACGAGGACCTGCAACGTGCAGGCCCTCGCCCCGCTACTAGACAGCATAATCTGGCTACTGAGGACCACAGCCCACACCATGCAGGTATGTGTCACTGCCCAAAAAAAAGACAACAAGCGAGGCAGTCAGGGTAATCGCCACCTCACAAGCATATTCCATTCAAAATATCCTTAGTTCTTGTGTATATTCGTTATCCAGACAGGAACAACCTTACCAGGTATGTCTTCTATGTAACAAAGAAACAGTTACTAAGTTATGGTATGAAGACATATGTAACAGTTTTTTTAAACTCCTAAAAAGGCGGCGCGATGAGAGCTTTCACATTTAACCAGTGGTGCGCACGCACCACAGAGGAGCAGGGGCTACGGAGCGCGGCAGCTAAGGGAACGCGCGCTGCTGCGCGTGCTGGTCACCGACAGAAATGGGCGGAGCAAAGGCAGGACATGCGCCCGCCTTTGCCCAATTGCGTGCTGTTTTTTTTTTTTTTTTAAAAGCACACGAAAGCCAATGGCAGCCGCGGAAAGCTGCTCACACGCACAAGCAGTTTTCAGAACCCCATACAAAAGGGCTCTCGCTGCGCGAGCAGTGCTGCGCACTGCAACGCAGGCGCAAGCCCTAAAAAAAGAGGACCAAGCCTTGAACAATTGTTTCTCAAATGTGCTTGGGGAAGGCTCTGAAGTCTGCTTGGGGAAGGACTGGTTTGACTTTCAGTGGGAGTAAAAGTTGATACCATCTGGTCTATACCTTTTTATTGGTGACGCCTTTTAAAAGGCTAGTTTAAAGTTGATAGTAAAGCCAAGTGATTGTGCATTGGTGCTGTATAGATCACATTACCTTTTCTAGATGACAATACCGGAGCCATTTCACTTATTATTTCAAAATTAAGCCTTCACTGCTGAGGTATTTCCATCTACACTTTTTGATGTTTAGGGCACTTTGTGCTTAGGCCTTCATAACTTTATTTCTACACAAGGTATCCAGATGAACTATAAGTTCATTTTTTTCCCCATGCTCTGGATTCCAAAGGTACCCAGGGTTTGTGAATGCCCCAACAGGGAACGGAGGAATTGGCGAAAATACAGCAAAATTATGTTTTTGATTGGAAAATGGGGAAAAGTGCTGTCCTAGGTGTAGGGGTTTTTTCCCCATAAAAACAACATCAACAAAAGGTTTGTTGTGCTAAGATCACCATCTTCCCAGCTTTCAGTAACACACAGAGCTGTAAAAGAAAACCTTTTTTTACTGCAGTTTATACATTGTTCTAACTGGTAGTCCATTGTACCCAATGTTTGCAGTTTAAAACTATGTGTAGTGGATAAGGGTATGAAACCCATGAGTGAACCCAGAAAGATACACATTCTTGAAAACTAGGCAACATTCTGAATTTAGCAAGGGGTTATTTGTGTAGTAGGGTGGCACACTATGCTAAGCACAGATTTTTATAAAGCCACGTCCTTAATTGCACGGCCACGCCCCCTTGAAAGACCCTCCCCCAGTTCTTTTCATCTCTTAAAGCCCCGGGTTAGGGCTTGAAGTTTACTTCACAATGCAGTGCACGTTTTTTTATGTCAGCGTGCATGCTGAATATATTTTGAGGCAAAGTGCTAAACTTTGGTGTTGAAAATTATCTGACTTCTAAGTCATGTCTTCTGCATTTTGAGGGGCTAACCATTATTATAGGCGTGCCTGGCCCCTTGAGACCGCAAGTGGTAAGGGCCCTGGAAAAGTGGGTGTCTTAATATTCGAGGACGGGGTTTGGCAATGCCACTGGATTCACGTTAATCGTAAATGACACAGCTTGTAACTGAAATAAAAGAGTCTGTCGAAGGGCCCCAAATCACGTCGAAATGACAGAAGGCAGGATTATAGCCCCACAGTGGGAAGTCACTCACGAGGAGGGCACGCGTGCCTATGCCACTGATGCAGGCGGCAGGCCTCACACTCCAAAAAGAGGAGTGTCTTGAACCATAAAACAGGCGGCGCCTAGAGGGAGAGGGCGGCGCTTGGTACTTACGAGGCGAAGGTGCCTGGCTGCCTCTCCTCACAGCCCCGCGGTTGCCGCTTCCATTTGCTCTCGCTGTTGCTTTCAGAGCTGCGGGCCAGCCACGCGCGCCCTGATTGGCGGCAGACGGCTGCACGCGCGGATCCCGGGCTTGCGCTCCCAACCCTCTCTCGAGCCTTGTTTTCCTCAATAGAAAAACAAAAGGGGAGCCGGGTGCGTGAATCGTGTCTGGCAGCGCCCAGCCAATGACAGCCTGGGCGCGCCCTCCTCTGCCGCGGGAGGCGTGGCCGTCCGGCCTCGGCGCCGTCTGCCTTGTGCGTCTATGTGCCCGACTGTCTGTGTCTCTTAAGGTGGACTAAAGGGTTAGCATGCTCCTCACCGTCTGACGCCGCTCCCCTTGCCCAGTCACGCCTCTTCACCTATGACTAGCTCTTCACTCACCGTTTCCCTGCTGTGTTGTTTTTTTTTTTTTTTTACTATATTGCATAGCTGCCAAGGTTTGAGATTGTTTATGTGTGACATTTTCATAATTTCAGTGCAATTATGAGTGACTTTTTCTGGGGAGCAAAAATCAAGCAATGGCAAGGGGGGAAACAAATATCAGAAATGACACCTATTTGAGCAACAGTAAACACAAAGATCTTAACCCCTTCAGTGCCCGCCCCTTTCCCCGCCCAGTGCCGGCCGTTGCATTAGCGGGCGGGGTCTATGACGAGCTGGACTCGTCATGGGCACAGCGCCACCGCGGCCCATGACGAGTCCAGCTCGTCATGGGCACTGAAGGGGTTAAAACTGCAGATAAGCACCTTAAATTGAAGGGTACTAACCCACTCAGTGCTTAAACTTTTTTTTTTTTAAAGTGCTAGGTCCCTTGTCAGGAGGCCACCTCAGCTTGCTCCACACATTGCCCCTGCCCCGCTGCCAATGATAGTACCAACACAACTATTAACCATCACACTCTTACAAGTGTCACAATTTATTCCAGGCCCCCAAAGAAATAAGAATGGCTTGGGCACAGATGGTAGTCATTGTTAACCCCTTCCCTGCTCATGACGGAACCGTTCCGTCATGAGCCACGGTTGCCGTGTGCTCATGACGGAACGGTTCCGTCATGACAATCCTGTCGGCGGCCGCTCCGCCTGCGCGGCGCTGTTTCCCCGCCTGTGCGGGGCGACAACGCAAATGGGCGGAGTCATGACGGAACCGTTCCGTCATGAGCACAGCTCAACTGTGGCTCATGACGGAGCGGCTCCGTCATGAGCACAGGCCCGCCGCGCTGCCCCCCTGCCCCCCCCAGCGCTGCAGCGGAATGTCCGCAGCAGCGAAGGGGTTAATGTACACGTTGTTGTCATCACCAAATTAGCCAGACAGCACCACCTTGTGGCAGACTGTCACAAGCGCCGGTGTTGAAAATTAAGTGCTACTGCTGGCCACCTGCTCAAATTTACACTGAACCGGCTTAACACAGTCTATCCAGGCTCTCCACGTGAGAACAAATGTAATCAAACCGAAACAATGTGAGAGGCCCCAGCATGCAGATCTCAGCTGCCTCAGCCTGCTAATAAATTATGATAATTACTAGTCACAACAGACTGACTCCGTCTCACAGACTCAGAGTATGGCTGCAGCACAGTGCCACCCTCAGGAGACTGGGAGGCTGTACATACACATGGCTGCCCAGCCCGTCGCAGCACCAGGCAAGCTGCACCTAAGAGACAGAGTGACTGTGAGGCTGAGCCTGGCTGGCTGCACACACAAAAGTATATAACCAGTGACTTGACGGTGACACTTATTAGTAGCGTGTGCCGTGAACAGGCCGGCCAGCCATGACGCCTGCCCACACGTCAGCTGCAGTAGTGCATGAACCAAGGACAGTCCAGGACTAAGACTCACACAGCATTCATGGCTATGAACTGATAGCAGTGCAAGCTCAGCTGAGGCACCTTAGTGACCACTCCAGGGGCAGCAGGGTCATGGGTGGTTCTGAAAGTACTCAATTGTTCTGTGTGGCTGTAAAGTAGATATTCAGGCATTAAAGTATTAAAATAAATCCAAAGTAGATCACAATGCAGCGCGAGCAGAGGCTGGAGCTGGCTGGCTGCACTATTTAAACTGTGCACTACAGTGCTCCATCGCCCACCACAGGCAGCACACCTATAGGTGTGTCAGTGTGACACAAGTGTCTGTCCTCGTTGTGTCAGCAGTAGTCATTTGGCAAAATTGTACTGACTTTCATGACATCAGTGGTGAATGCCATGGTGCCAAGTGAATGGGTAACATTGTAGCAAGAGTGAGCTTAGCTGAGTCAACCCCCACATATGCCCCAAGCAACATGCACTGCCACTAGTGTGCCAAGTCAAACAGTGGTGCTAATTACAGCAATCTGTCTTGACAGCTGAGGAGGGGCTATAAATGTGCGACTTTGCATTTTAGTGCAATGATGCAGACCACCACACTGAAATGCATTAATCTGATGTGTGGTACTTGCCAGGGCTGCTGGTTATGCACACATCGACATCTGCAGTGACTGTAAACACCATCAAACTGAGGAAAAAATCAGAAACGTGTCTTTGCACTCACGCTGAGGCAATAGGACAGTGGTTTTGCATGAGGCACTAACTCAACACCACCGCAAACATGGCTAAACTTGCTCAATTGAAGCATATTGAAAATTAGGGTGAACTGAAAAATTTACATGTGTACTGTCTGAAAATGTGAAAGTTCTCTCCCTATAACCAGATGTCACCAGTTGTCCAATGTAAGGGAGCAGTGTGCACTAAATGTTAACTCTTACAGGGGGCTAATGGCTTGCGCTGTGAGCAGGCCACGTGTTACTAGTAGTAAGTCTCATCTTCCATGCTCACAACAATACCAGAGTGCACATTTGTGTTAATAAAAACGTTAACTGAAAGTACAGAGAAAGGCCACAAAGAGCAGGGCAGCTGTGCAGCCAGCCAACACTTGACTCTAGCTTACACAACACTGCACAACATTCCAAATGACATAACATTCTAGATGTAAAACAAAATAGAAAACTGATGAACGTAAATTTTCTTCTACGTAGTATGGGGAGTGTGACAAAAACATTTCGGATTCGAAAAGGTTGCGGCTTCATAATTTAAAATAATGTATTTCCTACTGATTATTTAAATTGCACTGGTCTTTCAGTTTAAAGTGTGTAAGCGCCTTTATTTTGTATGCAGTTTAAATGCAGTCTGCCTGTACCTCACACACAGACACTGACCAAACTGACGCTGGGTGGTAGGTAATTTGTGCCGGCACTGTAATCCCAGACAGAAATGTGAGGAAAATGTGATATTTTTATTTAGCTAAATTTGAGGTTTGCAGGGGATTCTTGGTAAGAAAACACTGAGGGATATACGCAAGCCACCCTTCCCTGGACTCCCCCAGAAGTCTAGTTTTCAGATATTTCTGGGATTGGTAGGTTTTCGTAGATGGACGCCAAACCCGGTACCTAAAATGCAGGTGCCCCCTTACAAATCCAGTTTGTTCTGTGATAGATAAGGGGCACGTGTGTTTTTGGTCATCGACCATCTAGGGAAACCTACCAAACCCAGACATTTCTGTAAACTAGACACTTGGGGGAGTTCAGGGAGGTATGGCTTGCCTAGATCCCGCAAAGGTTTCCAACCCAGAATCTCCTGCAAACCTCAAATTTTGCTTTAAAAAAACCCAAATTTTCCTCACATTTCTGACTGGGATCACCATGCCGGCACAAATGTCCTACCACCCAGCATTACCCTCAGGCTCCTGAGTAAAGTGATACCTCACTTGTGTCGGTGGGCCAAGGGCCTGCAACTGGGAAGGGTAAAATATAGGGATTGAGGGGATGGCACAGTAAACTAAGCGCTATATATTTTTTAAAATATGTTTTCAGGTGATTCTGCATTGGACACCCACACAAGTGAGGTATCATTTTTATCGGGAGACCAAGGGGAACGCTGGGTGGTAGGACATTTGTGCCAGCGTGGTGATCCCACACAGAAATGTAAGGAAAATGATTTTTTTTCTTCTAAATTTGGGGTTTGCAGGGGATTCTAGGTATGAAAACGTGGGGGTACCCATGCAAGCCACACCTCCCAGGACTCCCCCTGGTGTCTAGTTTTCAGAATTTGGTAAGTTTCCCTAAAAAACATCTTTCGCTCACTGCCCAGCCCAGAGCACGACTACATGCAGGCCACAAAGGCCACGAAGCACAGGGTTACTCGGCACTACCTTCTCTGGGCGTGGCACACACAGCAGAGTATAGAAAAAGACCCTGCCTGCCTGGGCTAAAAATTAAAGCATCAGGACGCACGCCAGACAAGGAGGCACTTTACTTCAATGCTGCTTTTAGTACGCACTGCAACGTCGGCACCACATGGCTCAGAGAGACTTATTCAACTTGTTTATTCACTGATAATCATCAGTACAGAGAAACCTGAAGTGCACTGACTACTGAAATGAATGCAGCTCCTCAGTGCACACGTTGGCACCAGCAGCTCGAATGTCTGTGATTAATGCATTTTAGTGCAATGATGCGCACACCAGCGCTGAAATGTGTTAGTATAACCCCTGATGTGTGCTACTTGGCAGTGCAGATACAGGGCTTTAAGTGGGTTGTAAAAGAGGAGGGTCTCTAAAAGGGGCGTGACCTATATAATCAAGGGTGAGGCTTAAACATATAAACTCATTTTCTCTGAATCTTAGAATGTGTCACCAGACTTGTGTTTTGGTTCCACTTTGAGCTTTCGTTACAACACTCTGAAATATAACACAACAACTGACATACACCTAAAACCAGCTACAACTATTGGCTGTTTCATTGTTGTTAGCTGTTTAAGATAAATGAGTAACAATTTTTAGTTGTTGTGCGCAATACTGAAAATGCTTAAATTGTGAGACTGAATTAAACATAACTGAGACCTGTGGTAGTGATCAACCGAGTGTCCCAATCAGTAGTTATATTAACTCTTTTTTAGATGTGCAAGCCCTTTTTCTCTCCACAGCTTATTTATCTGCATTTATTACACTTCACGTCTTTCCTCTTCAGCGCCTTCTTTTCACCCTATCCCAAATGCCTTTCCTCACATCTCCTTTACTTAACCAAACCAAAACAAACAATGCACTCACTCACCTGTAAGCACTTCATTTTCTTCTACTTTCTCCCACTCAATATTTTGACAAATGTTTATCTTCTTCACACACACATTTGCCCAGACTCATAATTGCAACTGGAATATGAGATTATCGCTCTATGCGCTCTGCAGAGAGGCCAAGGAGTGGATGGCCATGTATTCGGAACACATTTTTGACCTACTGACAGGTACTGTGAAAAACTCACGCTGCCTTCAACCTCAATATCAGTGTTTCCTAATCATGGCCCGTTATAAACACCTGGAGGTAACTCCGTTAAAGTTTGCTCTATACAAGAGTAATATGCTAGACAGGTAAAAAAAAAAAAGAAACGTAAAATAAATACAACATCCTGAAAATACTGTTAGGGAAGGCAAGATTGATTAAAAATTGAAATATAAACAGGAACTAAATCGCTTGCATGGGTCACCTTAACATTGTTAGGAATTGGTAGAGCAGGGATGGTTTCTAACAGAGTCTCAGTTTTCCATTATCAGCTAATCCCTGCTTGTCTTATCTGTTTACGCTGGTCAACGAATCTTTGCCGTTGTTTTAGAGAAGATTAGGAGCCATACATCATATCAAATTATCACAATTTCTAGTTCAGGCAATAAAGAGAGTTTGTTATGAGTTAAAACGTTTTATTATTCAAACATTTTAGTAAGTCATCTTTATTTTGATTCACAAGTTAATTTACATTAATTTCAGTCATTAGCATTGAATAAGAAGTCAATAATAAATAAGTAATCAATACATTGCAATGAAGTGCATTAAGCTTGCTCCATAAAGGAAAGAAAATCCCTATTCTTAGGATGAGAAGGAAAGAGTGTGTCTCGGAGACCCATAAAGAGTTCCGATATCGAGAGAAATCAAAGCATAAAGCTTCAGCATCAAACGTCAGCTCAATAAATCAATATGCGATCGAAGCAGAGCTCCTCAAAGAGATTCCAGAAACGCAGTAGAGTCTCAAAGCAGAGTGGACAAATATAAAGGGATGTGAATAGTTGTAGTGGTGGGCCTGCTCCAGGAACACGCACTATTATAGACATGCAAAAATATTGTTTCAATCTTCATGTAGCTTCTTCTTTCTTCTGTCGACCAATCAGCTTCTGATACACACGGGGAACGCGTTCACTCCCCATCTTCTCACAGGTTCTTCAGACAGTAACTTCTAAACTGCAACTCTGTTTTACAATTTCTACATTTCCCATAATTTAACCTCGCATTCAAGTCTTCATTCCCCCATGTGAAACTTCATTTCTAGCCTTCCAAATAACAAGTTTATTTATTAACAAACAATGTTCTTTTCTGAAATTGAAATATCTGTATAAAAAAGAAAATATTTTGCACTGCACAACAACCATTCACTTGAAAAAACAAGTCAATTTAAAGGGTCAAGAATAAATGTAACCCCTTTGGTGCTCATGACTGAATAGTTCCGTCATGAGCACCAGTGCTCGTGTGCTAATGACGGAACCATTCCGTCATGTGCACACACGAACTAAATCCCTCTGCCGTTTGCAGCAGAGGGATTTCCTTTGCCTCGGAGATGTGGAAGAGCTTCCCCAACCTCTTGAGGCATATATTTTTGTTTCAATGCAATGACTATTGCGCACCTGGCGTGCTGACGTCATTGCCTTGAAACTGAAATGAGCCGATCGGCTCGTTTCAGTGCTCGTGGGGTTCTCAGCCCCCACTCCCCGAGCACGGATACACACGGGAGAGGTATCGTTGGAAAGGAGAGAATCTCCTCTTTCTAATAATACCCCCTGCCTAGAGGATCCATGCTTGGGGATCGCCCCACGAGAGCGATCCCCAAGCAGGGATCCACCTACTAGGCACCAGGGAGGGGGAAACAGACACTTGGGCAGGGGCCTTTGCTCCCCCAATATTTAAATGGGCATAATCAGTCTTTCTGTCTCCCGAGGGGCAGAAAGCCCACTAGTAAGCCAGGGATTTGTTTTTTTAAGAGTTCAGGGGTGGGAATACCTGGAATGGGCATGCAATGACCCCCCCCCCCGCCCCAAGGAGACAGTTGGAGGGCAATAGTCCCCGATATACGCCCAGAGGGGGTGCATAAAACTCACTAGGCCCCAGGGATTGTGTTTTTTTTTTTTTTTTAAACATAGGGGTGTGGACTGCCCTCACCCCCTCCCCCCCCCCAAAAAGAGCCAGTTTTTCTGCCCCCTGAGGAAAGCAGACGGGAGCAATAGCCCCTGATCTTCCCCCCGGGGGGAGGAGGGGCAGAAAGTCCAGTATGTGCATGGGATTGTTTTTTTTATACGTAGGGGGAAGGCTGCCCAGAATGGGAATGCCAATGCCCCCCCACCCAAAAAATGGCAACAGTCTCTTTGCCCCCCTTTGTGGGCATATCAGGGCAATAACCGCTAATCTGACAGCCCCCCCTCAGGGAGACAGAAAGCCCACTAGGTACTGACGTTTTATTTGTAATGTGCCTAGCTGTGGATTTTGGGCCCTTCCACAGCCAGGACCTAGGGAAACCTAGCAAACCTGTACATTTGTTAAATGGGAAATCCAGGGTGGGGTGACTTGTGTGGCTCTCACCAGGTTGTTACCCAGAATCCCTTGCAAACCCCAAACTTTGTAAAAACAAAACATTATCCTCACATTTCTGTAATGGAAAGTTCTGGAATCTGTGGGGAGTCACAAACCTCCACCCACCCAGCATTCCCCCAAGTCTCCGATAAAAATGTTACCTCACATATGTGGTTAGGCCAAGTGCCCACGACAGGAAATGGCTCAAAACATACTGTGGAGACTTCAGAATTGCGGCCATCTAGAGAAACCTACCAAATCCAGACATTTCTGAAAACTAGACACCCCGGGGAGTCCAGGGAGCTGTGGCTTGCGTGGATCTCCCAACATTTTCCAAACCAAAATCCCATGCAAACCTCAAATTTAGTTGGAACAAATCATATTTTTCCCACATTTCTGTGTGGGAAAGTTGTGGAATCACTGGTCTGATAAAATTTCTTACCATAGAGCGTCCCCCCCCCCCCCAGGTCTCCTGATAAAAATGGTACCTCAATTGTGTGGGTGGCCCAAGTTCCCGCGGCAGGGAAGGGTCCAAAACGTATTGCGGAGACATCAAAATTATCTATCACCAAACAACCTGGATTTGCAAGGGGGGCACCAGCGTTTTTAGTCCCGGGCTCGACAGCCATCTAGGGAAACCTACCAAACCCAGACAATTCAGAAAATTAGATACCCAGCGGAGTTCAGGGAGTTCTGGCTTGCGTAGATCCCCCAACATTTTCCTACCATGAATCCCCTACAAACATCAAATTTAGCTTGCAAAAAAACAAACCTTTTCCTCACATTTCTGTCTGGGATCACCGTGCCGGCACAAATGTCCTACCACCCAGCGTTCCCCTCAGTCTCCCGAGTAAAATTATACCTCACTTGTGTGGGTGGGCCAAGGGCCTGCGAATGGAGAGTGTCAAAAACATAGGGATAGCACAGCGAACTCTAAGCACTATATTTATTTCAAAATAAGCTTTTAGGAGATTTTGCATTTGAAACCCACGCAAGTGAGGAATCATTTTTATCGGAGACCAGACGACCAAACACTGGGTGCTAGGACATTTGTGTCAGCATGGTGATCCCACATATAAATGTAAGGAAAATGTGATTTTTTTAAAGCTAAATTTGAGGTTGTCAGCGGATTCTGGCTAGGAAAACGTTGGGGGATCCCCGCAAGCCACACCTACCTGGACTCCCCTGGGTGTCTAGTTTTCAGAAATGTTTGGGTTTGGTAAGTTTACCTAAATGGCCGCCGAGCCTGGGACCAAAAACGCAGGCGCCCCTCTTTACAAAACCAGGTCGTTTTGTGATAGATCATTTTGATACCTCCACAATACGTTTTAGGTCCTTGCTTGTTGCAGGTACTTGGCCCACCCACACAAGTCAGGTACCATATGTATTTGGAGAGTTAAGGGAATGCTGGGTTGGTGGGAGTTTGGGGCTACCCTAAGATTCCAGAGCTTTCCATCACAGAAAAGTGAGGAAAATGTGTTTTATGATTATTATTATTTTTTACAAAGTTTGAGGTTTTCACAGGATTCTAGGTAACTGAACCTGGTGAGAGCCACACAAGTGTTGCCGCCCCGTAATTGCTGGTTCGCCCGAATGGTCGTATGGTCGGAAAACGCTTTATGCTAAAGAAACTTTAAAAAGAAGAAGTCGAAATCTAGCGTTTGTAACCACTGCAATATAGCTCCTCGTTGAAAACCTGTTTTTGAAGCCGATTACCTGCTCAACCTAACAAAAGTGGCACAAGGAAGAGGATACCATATTGGCCTCTAGCTCTCCAGGATATACTCGGAGATTAATAGTCTACCGAGACTGTGATCTTAATACAAATTGTGGACTAATGAAGACTGGCAGTAAAACTGATTTTTAACAACAGAGAAGTTCGAAATTACTATAATCCAATACGGGATGGTTCATCTTTAACAGGAATTGTCTGACAAACAAGTATTCCCTGGGCTTTGTCGTTGTTGAACATATTCGTGATCCTGATGAAGGTGGCGCTTATGCCATCGAAACGCGTCGACCATTGACCATTGACACTACCATCCTGCTTTTGCAGTGGTCTTGTTAGTTATAGGAGATCATTATGTGTTCTTTGTCTCCAATGTTCACTATACGATAAATTCTTTTCTTTCTTTTGTGTGAATTCCTTATCTGTATGTGAAAGGTGCATGAATGTGGAATGATTTGGTATGTATGCAGATGAGATTGTGGGATGATATAGTTTTTTTGTGATTTATCTTAGTGTGCCCTAGGGATTACTGTTTGATGTTAATTGATATGATGCATTATCACTGTAATGAATATAGTCAGTGATTGTTAAATATAGAAAAAAGGAAATGTAAAATAGAATAATTTTTTGATAAGGAAAAGAAATGTTCTGAATCTTTTTAAGAATAATAAAAAAAAGGTTAAATTGATGAAATAATAAAAAATAAAAAAGTAAAAATCATTATTCTTCGTGTAGTGCATCACTGTTTTTAGGCCCTTTTTCCTTTACCACAATTAAATTGTATTATCAAAAATAGAGGTCGCGAGGGAATTTTGATTATAGGATTGTCTTCATTTCCCCTTTTTTTCCCTGACCTTAAGTAATCGCTAAGGGGGTCCCATATTTTTTGCTGTGCCAGCCACACAAGTCACCCCATCGTGATTCTCCCTGGATGTCTAGTTTTAAAAAATGTGTAGGTTTCCTTAGGTGCTAACTGTGCTAGGGTCCCTAATCCACAGCTAGGCACACTGCAAAAAAACAGAAAGGACAGTTTTCACTGGAAAAATGTTGATGTCCTCACGTTGCGTGTTGGGGTTTTTCCTGTTGCAGGCACTAGGCCTACCCACACAAGTGAGGTTGTTTTTTTATGGGGAGACGTATGGGAACACAGAATAGTAGAATAAGGGTTATTACCAATCGACTTTGACAATTTGTAAAAAAAAAAATAAAAAAAAAAGGTCATTTTGAAAAATGACCTTTAATTCACAAGCTTGTATGGGTACCCACAATTTTGGGACTGTGCAAATAACCACTGCTTCTAAACTCTTATATTTTGTTCCAATTTAGAAAATATATAAGTTTCCTTGGTACCTATTTTTCACTCTATATTTTACCAAATGAATAGCTACATCCCCGGTACACAATAAAAACCGTTGCAAGACGCAGCTCAGTTATTGGCTCTGGGTTCTTGGTGAACCTACAAGTCTTTTAGAAAGTCACAACCAGAAGGGTCCAGTGAATGTAACAGTATATTGCTTTAAAAAATCTGTCATACTTAGAAGAAGTTACAGGTGAAAACGTTGGCACAAATGGCTTTTTTTTCAACTCAATTTCAATATTTACATTTTCAACTGTCAGTTTCTATAAAAAAAAACTTGAAAGATCTACACAAATGACCCCTTGCTGATTTCATAAGTTTGTCTACTTTTCAGAAATGTATAGCTTTCCAGGATCCATAATTGCTCTCACTCCCATTTCTACCACTAACTGGAAGGAGGTTGAAGGCACAACAAAAATGGCAAAAATAGGCTATGTCCCAGTAAAATGCCAAAACTGTGTAGAAAATGTTGTTTTTCTGAAAATGGTCTGCCTTTCCCTGAAAGCTGAGAAAATGGTGATTTCAGCACCACAAACCCCTTGTTGAAGCCATTTGCAGGGAGAAAAACAGACGCTTTCTTCTGCAGTTTTAGTTTCTAACCTAAAAATAAAAAGTTCTTAAAATACGCCATGCTCTTCCCGGCCAAGCTGCGAGTGGAGGTGGATGGTCGCACGCATTTTTTTGATCGTCCCGAAGCGGCCGGGGACTGGCTGCACACTCTGTCTGGGGATCGTGATCGAGATGGCGGGGGGGGGGGCGGCGGGAGGAGACGGCCCACTGGATCGGGACTGAGGGGTCAATATTGGGCCTCACTCTGGACGAATACGATGCTACTTTCGATCAAGCGTCTGTCTTTGTACATTCCCCTCCCATGGAGGTTGTGTGGGGTCTAGAAGGGGTACTCTTTCCTCCTCTAGGGGGGTCTAGCTAGTTTCATTTTATAGGGGCGACAGGCACACTGCAAGTTGGGGGGGCTGTTCGGGCTCATGCAGGGGTGCAGGGAGGGGGGAGTTTTGTTGGAGTGGGTGGGTTGGGGTGGGGTGTTGTTCGTTTACACCACAAGGCAAACGTATCATTGTGTTATCTCTACAGTGCTCTCTGGGGGACGAGTGATGACTTCTGTTTATGATGGGGGGTAGGGGACTGAGTTTGTTGTCCTGGAATGTTAATGGACTGGGGGACAGGATAAAACGAGGTGTGGTCCTGCAGTTCTTGAAGCGAATTTCACCCAAGATAGTTTTTCTGCAGGAGACACACCTCATTGGCAACTCCTTTTGCGCTATGAATCGACGGGGCTACCGTCTTGTGGCCCATTCGGGCTTCACGTCTGGTTCAAGGGGTGTGGGCATTATGGTTAAAAACTCGCTCCCGTTGGAGATTGATGAGGTGTGCCATGACGATAGGGGACGTTACACGGTTTTGGTGGGCAGAATGGAGGGCAGAGTGGTCGTTTTTGTGTCAGTATATGTCCCGCCGGGGCTGCAGACGACCACCTTTGCGGACCTGGGGCGCCTCCTCCTTGGCCTTCCGGAGGGGATTCTAGTGGTGGGGGGGGATTTTAATGCTGTAGTTTCTGGAACTGTGGATCGTCACCCCCCTAGGGATCTCCCCCGGGCCCAAGCGTGGTTATCTGGCCTCTTGGATACCCTGGGGCTGGTGGATTGTTGGCGTTTAAAACATCCCACGCAGCTACAGTACACCTTCCATTCAGGGGCTCATGGTAGTCTCTCACGGCTAGATTATGTCCTGGTCCCAGCGGCTTATGTGGGGAGGGTGGGAGAGGTGCGCCATTTGGCACGGGGTATTTCGGACCACTCCCCGCTCTTGTTGCACTTTGATATTTGGCCGAGGGGAGAGGGTAGGGTGGTCCCGATCCATCCCTGGTACCTGCGTGACCCCACCATTCGCGCAGAGCTGATTAAATCCCTTAAGTGCTATTTTGACGAGAATGTGGGGTCTGTGTCATCGGCGGTCTCGCTGTGGGAGGCGTTCAAGACAGTACTCCGAGGAGAGGCCCTGTCCCTTATTTCCCACTCTCGGAGGCGCGAGCGGGAGGAGGTGACCCGTGTTGAAGCTGAGATAACCGAGTTGGAGGGTGATCTAGAATGTGGGGTGACGGATGACAAATTACATGTTCTCCAACTCAAGCAAGCGGCCTATAAGGCCCTCGTCACGGAGGCGGCCAGGGGCCTCAGTAGAGAGCAACAGGGGAGACTGTATGATGTGGGTGATAAGGCTGGTAAATTGATTGCGTGGCTGGACAAAAAAGAGAGCGAGTCGAGTTGTCCCGTTGATTGAGAAAACGAATGGTGTGTGTGTCACTGAACCGGAGGAAATTGTCTCCTGCTTCGCGGACTATTTCCGTGGGGTGTATTCCCCGGTGTCTTCCCGCTCTGAAGAGGATTCCCATGCCCTGCTCAGAGATATCGCGCTGCCTTCCCTTTCGGAGGAGGACAGAGTGTCGTTGGACGCCGCTCCAACCTCCGAAGAAATTGCCCTCGCCATACGCTCGGTCGCTTCTGGCAAGGCCATGGGTCCTAATGGTCTTCCCATCGAGTTGTATAAACTGCGACCGGATACGCTGGCGCCGCATCTCCGTGCTATGTTCCTTGCGGCCCACTCGGTGGGTTCCCTCCCGCTAGACCAGCGTCTGGCTTTCATCGTTGTTATCCACAAGGAGGGGAGGCCACGGGACCGGGTCACATCCTATCGACCCATTTCGTTATTGAATGCGGAGCCAAAAATTCTCGCCAAAGTGTTGGCCAATCGGCTGGTCGGCGTAGTGTGTGACTTGGTCCACCAGGACCAGTCCGGCTTCATCCCCCATCGCAACACAGCGCTTAACCTGCGGCGTTTGCATGGGGTGCTCGCATGTGTCCCGTTCATACGGGAGCCGGCCATCTTGGCGTCCTTGGACGCCACTATGGCGTTTGACACACTTGAATGGCCATATATTTGGGCGACGCTCGCGAAATTTGGGTTTGGCCCAGGGTTTATCAGCTGGGTTAAATTGTTGTACTCTGGCCCACTGGCGCAGGTGGTTGTGAACGGTAGAGTGTCGGCTCCGTTTGAGTTGGGCAGGGGCACGCGGCAGGGCTGCCCGTTATCGCCGCTCCTTTTTGCGCTTGCCTTGGAGCCCCTGGCGGAGTGGCTGCGGTGGGAACCTTCTATTCGTGGTCTCCGCTGGACCCCCGAGTATGAGGACCGCGTATCTCTATACGCTGACGATATTCTCCTGTACCTGGCTTCCCCACGTAAATCACTGATAGTACTGGTTGATGTATTGCATTCATTTGGTCGTAACTCCGGCCTTGTCATCAACTGGGCTAAATCGTGCGTGTATGTTCTCTCTGGGGAGGCTCCTATCCTTCCGCGGGGCTGTCCTATCCAGATCGCCCCGCAGGGATTTAGGTACCTGGGTGTCTTCATTACCCTGGACGCGGAGGCCCGGTATGATCGGAACTTGCTTTCCCCCCTCCAGCGCCTGAAGGAGGATGTCGCGCGTTGGCGGCGTTTGCCGCTCTCGCCGCTCGGCCAGGCGGCATTGTTTAAGATGATGTCGCTGCCGCGTTTCCTGTACGCTCTGCAGAATACAATGGTGGACCTCGTCCCGGCGCGCTACTTCCGAGAGGTGGAGAGTTTGCAACGCCGCCTGTTCTGGGACGGGAGACCGCGTATCGCCCTGGCGAAGCCGACGCTCCCGTGGTATGACGGGGGGATTGCCCTCCCGGATATTAAACGGTATTATTGGGCCTCCCAGCTGGCTGCGATTAATCACGGCCTATACGGGCCCGCCCTAAACCCGGCCTTTGAAATGGATAAGATGCTACTGCCGGGTGGTGACTATAATCGAGCGCTCTACTCCAGCTCGCTCGACGCACGTCTGACGGGCCCCACGCGTGTCATGGTACGAGTGTGGCACGCGGCTAATGTAGCGATGGGGTGGAAGGATCGTTTGACCCGGGCGTCACCACTATACGCATCTGAGCAGTTGGGCTCCCTGTGGACCTCGAAGGGCTTCGAGAAGTGGGACATGATAGGCATCAGCAGGGTGGGGGATCTCTGGACGAGGGGGGGATTCAAAACGTTCGAGATGCTGCAGACGGAATTCCAGTTGCAGGACAGGGAGTACTTTCGGTATATGCAGATCCGTCATGCACTATGCTCCGCCTTCCCGGATGTCGCCTCCATCCCGGAGTACTCTCCTCTGGAGGATAGAGTGCTGGATGGACATGTACCGGAAAGCACGATCTCATTAATCTATAAAAAACTGATTAATGACCGCTCGGGATTGCTGACTAATCTTCGCGAGGCTTGGGTTGCCGATGGATTGGAGCTGGACGACGAGGACTGGGTCTCTGCGGTGGCCTCCCCGAAAGAGGTGGCCATACCGGCCCGCCTTCGCTTCGTCCAGCTCAAGATACTCCATAGGGTCTACATAACGGGGCCAAGGCTATTGCGTATGGGCTATGCTGTGGACGGGTTGTGTAAGTGTGGGTGTGGTTCTTTGGGGACCTTTCTTCATATTTTGTGGGAATGCCCAGAGGTGGAGTGATTCTGGCGTGGTGTGCATGAGGTCCTGCGGGTGGTTACGCGTGTGTCGCTGCTGCCCGAAGCGAGGAGATGCCTGTTGAATGTGTGGGAACCAACCGACTACTCGGCGCCACAGACGTGGTGGGTGACTCTGGGATATATGGTGGCCAAGCGCGATATTGCTCAACTGTGGGGTTCCCAGAGGTCCCCGACTGTTTCGGCCTGGAAGGAAAATATGGACTGGTGCATGTTTCGGGAAAAGGTGGTGTATGTAGCGAGAGGTAAGCCTGGGACATGGGTGAAAGTATGGGGCCCCTGGAACGCCTACCGCGGGGGAATCTGTGCCCCGCCGTTATTGCCCATCGCCTGCCCCGTCCCCTTAGCCGGTTTAGCTCTCCGGTACCGGGCACTGAGTCCACCCAGTCCCTGTCCTGACCTTCTCCCCCCCTTGATACTCCTATGGATTGGTAGGGTCCCCCTTCTAGGGGAGCACATGCTGCTGTTTTCGATTGTGGGTTGCCTTGTGGTTTGATTTTTTGTTGTTATTTATGTTAAAAAGAAACCGTCATGTGGGGTCCGGATGGTGTGGCCATCAACGCTGCTAACTCCTGTACGTTTCCCTTTGCCGCAGCATGCGTTCTACTGTGTGTATCATATGCTCCTCTTGTTTGCTAGCGGCCGGCCTGAAGGTTGTAGGCCCATCTTTGTATATTCTTTGAACTTTGTAATAAACGGTTTCCAAAAAAAAAAAAAAAAAGTTCATGTATATTGCCTGATTTCTGGTACCCCACCGGTGGAGTCCACAAACTCTGGGCACCTTTAAAATCCTCAGGGTTTTGGAAAAAAAGGCCACAAATTTGATGTTGACACCTTATGTGGACAAAAAGTTACAGGGGCCTACGCGCGAACTACCCCAAGGGCTTAAAATTGATAACTCCGGTTATACTGTATATATTGACTTTGTATAGGTGTCTAAAATATCTAAAGTACTTTTTAGGTCTCGCCTGGGCAGTGACCTTTAGAAATTGGTCAGCTCTTTTCAAGCACTCGTGCTTGTGCTGGCATCCACCTCGCGGTAGCGAGCAGCGGCGCACGTGCTAATAGAAAAAAGATG
The DNA here is from genome assembly GCF_964204655.1 of Triturus cristatus. Lineage (NCBI taxonomy): Eukaryota > Metazoa > Chordata > Amphibia > Caudata > Salamandridae > Triturus > Triturus cristatus. Next base: position 115,360,871 of record NC_140595.1, read on the forward strand.
GCCTGCACGCCGCTGCTCGCTCTCGTGGATGCCAGCACAAGTGCTTGACTAGGCTTGTTTTCTCTCGGTGATGGTTTGTTAAAGAAGGCTACCTTTGAACATTTGCAGTGAGCCTTTGTTGTAAATAAAATGCGTTTAAGGTGGTCGCTGTTACATTTTCCAGTGTGTCTATGTTTGTAAATATAATGTACACCAGTGTGTTTTCTGTTTGGGTACTATCACGTAGCAATGTAAATAGTAAAATGTAGCTCTTACCAAGGGTTTAGCATTTTTTTTGGAGCCGTTTTAATATTTTCCATCGAGGATGTTTTAATTATACAGACCTCTCCCCAGTCGACTTCACATGTCTATATTATTAGGCCTCGCCTGAGTCAGCGCGCATGCGCTGCGAGACTTTAAGTAAGGGCTTTTCACCTCTAAACACAAGCTCGTGCGTATGCTTTTTCTTCCCTAACTTGCAATTGGCTTGTGCATGGGAGTTTACTAAAAAAAAAACAGCACGCAATTGGTTCAGGGTGGGCGATTGTCCGGCCTTCTTTGTTTCGTGGCCTAGGGTCCTCGTGAGTGAGCATTAATGCCACCTGTTTCCAATTATGGTCGCGCTGGTTTCTCCTGCAGCAGCAGGCACAAGCACGCTCGCACACGCGCACCACTTCTGGGCTTTTTCCTCCTTGGTGACTCCTTTCCGTCGCGCCTGCCAGGTCCTCTATTGGCTCTTCTTTTGATTTTGGCACCTTTCCTGTCACAAGGGACAGCGGCCACCGAGCAATGAGTTCTGAGGGGTGAGAGTACTACTCTTCTCTCCGATCCCTTATCCGACCTGGAGAATCACGAGTGACGGTAATTGCCTCTCCCGGTGAGGTTACCACGTCTGGCCACGCGGGAGCACCCCGCACCACTTCGGAAGTCTTTTCAGATAGCTCTGGGAGCCCCTCTGCCTGCTCTAGAATAACCCCCCTGCCTCCTCCGGCATCAGTCTCCGCATATCCCGTTCTGCCTGCTACTATATCCATCTCTGTGACTTCTATTAGCACTATGTCTGTCCCTTTTGCCTGCTTGGGGCTGCTCTCTATCTGCTTGCCTTGTGCATCTCTGTTGCCCTCTTACATTGATATTGTATTGTCACGCTGGTCTCCCCCTCAGCTGCTGGGTAAGCGACTGCCCAGGGTGCCCAGTGGCGTAGCACAGGTACCATAGTCCCTCATGCAGGCAGGGCAAAAAAACCCCGCCTACAGTCTGGTGCTGAAAAACAGCCATAATTTTAGCCTTTTACAGCCATGGGCTCCAGGTGCCACTGCACCTGCTGCCGCCCCCATGACTGCCTCATGGAGGATCCTCTGCTGCCTTCTCTGGCGCCATGGTCGCCTGTTCCAGTGGTTCCCCGATGCCTGTGCTCTTTTCTCTGGTCTTTACTCTTGCTTGCTCTGATATCCACTGTGCCTACTTCGGTCAAGTTCGGTGTCGCTGTCGCCAGCTTGGATATCTCCCATTGCCTGCGTGGACATGGTATGCCTGCGGTCTACTTGAGTATTCCTCCTGCCTGCATAGGTATCCCTTCCTGGTTTCAAAACTGCGTGCTCAGGTTCACTTGCTGCCTGATAAAAAAAAGAATTATGATTGCTACCTGGTCTTGAATGACCCAGGCCTGCTCGGGGAATCTACTCCTGCCTACTCTGTTCTTCCTGCTGCCTCCCAGGATATTCTTGCTGCCTGCTCAGGTGTCTTGCTGCCTTCTCAGCTATCTCTTCTTCCTGCCCAAAATGTTTTGGTTGCCTGCTCTGTTAAATGTCGCCAATTTCTCAGGTGTATTCAGGGACTCTCCTGGAATGTTGCTGACTGCTCTGGTTCCCAGTCTGCCTGTAAGGGTATCCATCTGGACATTCGTGCTCTGCTACCCTTTCTGTCTGATGTCTGGCATCTCCACTGCCCTCCCTGGTAGGCTGTCCTACTGTCACAGATCCCTGCTGGTGTACCCCCCCTGTGTGGCTTGCTATTGCCGTGGCCCCCTCTGGTACTCTCCTTACATGCTCGAGGACTCTATCTTGGTCTGTTATCCCTGCTGCCTGCTCTGGTATGCCTAACGGGTCATCCTTGCTTCCTGCTATGTTACGCCTGCCCGTCCTGACACCCCTCCTAGCCATGCCGGTACTGGCTGCCTTTACTGTGATGCCGTCTGCCTGCTCCAGCATCCTCTTGATGGTTACTACGTGACTTGGTGTCCTAAAGGGCGCAATACTCTAGTCCTGATTTTATATTTAACAGCACAGTGCATTCTGCTACTTGTAGTCTTTGAGTCAAACAGAACAAACCGGCTGAGCTGTCACATTACAAAGGGCTGCAGGAGGAAAGCCAAGACTGGCGACATTGACTGTATGCAATCTGGCGCATCGACGCGCCTGCTAGTGTGTCCCTGCTGACTGCAAGGTTACCCCCATGGGCTGTCCTGGCGATCATAGAGGCCTGCTTAGGTGTCCATGAACTGCTGGCTCTGAAGCCTGCCGCAACACTCCTCTGCCTGCACCTCTTGAAAGAACAGTTCTGGGGGTAGCCCATTTACCAAATGTTCAGGAGAGGTGGGGCGAAGCTCATGACCGCCCCCTCATTATATAGCACCAGCCCAACACGCTGCGGATACCAGGGCTGCTGGCCATCCACACAGCCCACAGATAGAGCATCTTACCTGCAGAGCCTGAAGTCCGTGCCAGCTCTTCCCGTGACTGCTGCTCCTCCCTGTGCCCTGTTCCTATACCTCCCATGCCTGCTCCCTGTACCTCCTGTGATTGTTGCATCTCCCTGTGCCTGGTCTTGGCGCCTCTGGGATCCTGAACCTGCTACTTCACCTCCGGGCGCCTGCTCGCTGCACCCACTGAGGTTGCTGCACGTCCTGTGCCCGCTACTTTCACCCCTCGCAGTGGTTTCATCTACCCCTGCCTGCTCACTGCACCCTGTGGTTGCTGCAGGTCCTTTCCTTCCTCCCTGTGCCTTCCCTGCTCATGCTTGCTGCGCCCGTGCCCGCTGCTCCTCACTCCCCGGGTCGCCTTTGTTTACAGCGCTGGCTGCTGCAGGGAGGGGAGCGGGGACAGGCCCGGAGGTGCTGGGTACAGATCTGCCGGCTGCATGAATGGAGGGGGGAGCAAGCTGCGTGCACACCGACTGTGCCTCTGTGTACGGAGGAGGCAGGAGCGGAAGAGACTGCAGATGGGTGCATGCAACAGAGAGGGTTCAGGCACATGCATTGCTCCTGTGCAGGGCAGGCGCGAGGGACTGGTCCATGCACAGACACTTCTGCTAATGGGAGAGGTGCGTGCGCAGATGGTATGTACGGCCCCCAGTACTTGAAATGGAAAAATAGAAGTGCAGCCAGGTACTCTATACTAGAGTACCTGCTTTTTCTGAGAAGTGCTGTTACTCTCCAATTAAAATTACTACGTTTTTCTTGAGAAGTGCAGGTACTCTCCCTCTCAAAATAAAAAAGTGCAGTACTCAGTACCGGACAATACCTGCTCATTTAAAGCACTGACTGCCACCTTTCATGTGTGTCATTCGAGACAGGTGAACTCACTGATACACCCCACATACCACTCAGTACCACATAATTACAAGCCACATAATTAAACTCTACTCAATGCAAATACACTCCATATAATACCACTCAGTGCCACATAATTACACGCCTCATAATTACACTCTACTCAATGCAACATAAATACACTCAACATAAATGCACGTTATGCCACATACCACCAATCAACATAAATACACACCATGACAGATTTTCACTAAGCATAATTTCACTCAACACCACAGTTCCAGGCCACACAATTCAACCCCACACATTTCCAATACACACCACATATTTACACACCAAACATATTTCAACTCCACAATCCATGACGTACCTCCAACCCACACCATATAGTGGCACCACCTGAGCACCAAACATCACTCACCACCACCATTTTGTATCAGCGCACCACCTAAGCATCGGCAGACATCACTTAAGCATCACGTCAGTCTGCCCTCGGAATCTGGCATCTGTTGATTCTCCCATAGTGTCCGTTTTTTATAACAAACTAGCATGGGAACGGGCAGGAAGAAGTTTCCAGGAGTGCAAAAACAAAAAATCTAGAAGACATTTCTTATGTTAAAATCACACACCACCTGAGCACCACCACAACACCATCTCTGCATGAGCACATCATGTCGGCATCAGCACAGCACTCCCTCGTCATCACTTCACCTGCACCAACTGCGCAACCAAATCAGCATCAGCGCAGCACCACCTCAGCATCAGCACAGCACCACCTTGCATCAGCACCTCAGCATTAGCACACCACCACCTGAGCACCACCTCAGCTTCAGCAAAGCACCACCTCCTCATCAGTTCATCACCACCACTGGCTCACCAACTTGGCATCAGTGCAGGACCACTTCAGCACCAAGTCTGCATAAACACAGCCCCACCTCAGCAACAAGTCAGCTTGAACACAGCCTCACCTCCACACCAGCACAGCCCCAGCACACCACCACCTCAGCACCACACCACCTCAGCACCAGCGCAGCAACACCTCAGCATTAGGACACCATTACCTAAACACCATCTCAGCATCAGCACAGCACCACCTCCTCATCATCATCATCATTTCACCACCACCATTGCACCACCAACTCAGCATCAGCTTAGCCCCACATCAGCACCAGTGCATAACCACCTCAGTATCAGCACAGCAACACATCAGCACCAACGTAGCACAACCCCACCTCAGCACACTCCAGCACGAACGAAGCACCACTTCAGCATCAGCGCAAAACCACATAAGCATTACTTCACCACAACTCAGCATCACTCTACTACACCTAAGCACCAACACAGCACCACCTCATCATCGCTCAGTATTACTAAGCACCACCTCAGCACCAGTGCAGCAACAACTCAGCACCAGTGCAGCACCAACTCATCAGCATGCACCACCTGAGCACCACCACAGCACCATCTCCCCATCAGCACATCACCATGTCAGCATCAGTACGGCACTATCTTGTCATCACTTCACCAACAACAATACACCAACTGCACAACCAAATCAGCATCAGCACAGCAGTACCTCGGCATCAGCACATCACCTCAGTATCAGCACACCACCACCAAATCACTACCTCGGCAGCAGTGCATCCCTAACTCAGCATCAGCACAGCACCACCTCCCTTATCAGTTCACCACCAACTCAGCACCAGTGCAGCACTAAGTCAGCAACTACACAGCCGCACCTCATCACCAGTGCAGCACCAAATCAGCTTGAACACAGCCCCAACTCAGCACCAGCACAACACCAGCACAACCACACCATATTGGCACCAGCGCAGCACCACCTCAGCATTAGCACATCATCACCTCAGCCCCACCTCAGCATCAGCACAGAACCATGTCAGAATCAGCACAGCCTACCTCCTCCTCATCATCATCAGTGCACCACCAACTCCGCATAAGCGGAGCCCCTCAGCACCAGTGCAGAACCACCTCAGCACCAGCACAGCACCAACACAACCCCACTTCAGCAGCAGCACAGCACCACCTCATCAGCACACACCACTTAAGCAGCACCATCTTCATATCAGCACAGCACTACCCCCTCATCTCTTCACCACCAGTGCACCAACTGAACCACCAAATCAGCATCAGCGCAGTACCACCTCAGCACCACCTGAGCATCAACAGTCCCACCTCAGAGGGAGGGGCCAAGATGGCGACCGAGACGGCAGCGTAGATTCCCGGCTCCGTGAACCTCCGCATCCCGCACGGATATCCTGTACTAGATCCTCAGCTTGCGCCATGGGATCGTGTTTGTGAAGGAGAGTGGCAACCGATCGTGTGACTCCGGGGTTTCTGGCTATTGTACCGCCCGAGAAATCTGCGGATGAACTTTGCGGCCCGTGCAGCCCCGGAGCCGGGACCTCGAGTGGACGCCTTGGCCGGGTGGCAGTTTAACAACAACGGCCTGTGGTGACTGGGTGGAGTCGGTCCACCGGAGCGGTGCTGCCCCCGGCCTGCATCTCGCCACGGCCGCTCCCGTTGCTAAAGCGTAGTGGATCGAGGGCATGCCCGGGGGTGCAGTTCTCAGACTCCTCGGTGTTTGCCCCTGCCTTTGACGGTGAGCTGCCCGGACACCGCCCCTAGCTCGCCCTGATCCTTGCAGACTGCTCCCGGATTTTCGCGGCTGCTGGTCCTTGGTGGAGACAACTGTTGCCCGAGTCCACGCAACGGCTGAATTTGTACCTGCCCCCGGACCCCTGTCTCCAGCGACGTGGACCCCGAGGTGCTTGTCCCTGGGTCCCGCCCCCATACGAGTCGGGCCTCCCCCGGCGGCCATCTTGTTGCGATGCAGCCTACTATCCTGTCCACCGGGTCGCAGCAGGATTGGGAGTGTGTGACTATTGGGAGTGTGACGGGGCGACCGCGGGGAGCAGTGCTGGGGTACGGCGACCTCCTTGAGGCCCTTGGTGCCCTTCATTTCTCCTTGGCTCGTGGCATCGAGGTCTTGGGGAGTAAGATCGACGGTGTGGCATCAGCGTTGGGACAATGGCGGCATGCTGGTCCACAGTTACACAGGGACTTCCTACACTGCACACAGGAGGATAATGTCGCGGCCATCCCTGCGATTAGTGCACAGCCGGACACTCCGGACAGTATGCTACCGTATGGTCGGCTGACTGAGGGTTTGATCTGTTCCGGAGGTAGTGGTTCCGAGTGGAAGGTGGTGGCCTCGTCCCGTGCACGACCTCCGGTGACCCAGGGACTTTACCAGCAATGTCTGTCTACTTTGGATGATTCAGCCTTCCCGGACCTAGTGTGCAGTGCAGATCCTGGGGCAGCACTGGGAAAGATGTCCCTCCGAGATGCGGACTGTGTTGGCGTTCTGAGACCTCCACCCCACCTGTGTGCGTCGCTTCCCGGTTGTTTTGGGACATCCCTTCACCTTGGAACATCGGACATGGCGCTGGGTCGGGGGGTAGGCATGGGCAGCATCGCCAGGAGTGGTCAGGGATGAGGCTGATCCCTCGGGGTGGTCATCTGGTAGACGGGCGGACTCACGGTTGTGTACTCCCAGGACATAGCTACTAGCATATTCGGTGCGCAATGCTCCCCATTCCCCCTTTTGTTATGGTCGATTTGGTGCTACTTATTGTTTGCTGTTGGGATACCTTACTGTGCGGGAGGGAGAAGCCGGGGGTATGTTCTGAAGGCCCTCCTCCAGTTTATTATATTTTCTCCACCCCCCCGCCTGGTGGGGTTCTTTCTTATTCCTTTTTCCCTGTTTCTTCTATATTTCGGGTTTAGTTCCAGGGTGACAGGCACACTGCTGGGGGGAGGGGCCATACTCATTTGCAGAGGTGCAGGGTTGGGGGGGGGGGGGACTCTTTTCTTTCTCAGTCTTCCTCTCTTTTTCCATGGCCTCCTTTTTCTTCTCAGTTTCTTCTTGTTTCTTCTTTTCTGGGATCAGCGTGGTACGCCTCTTTTGCTGTGAACCGTTGTCTCTCCGTGTGTGCCACAGTTTCCTGGGGTTCTTTGGGCGTTAGGTATGGGGGCCTGCAGGCGCAACTGTTTTTGATATTCTTCCCCATCCTTTCCTGTGTTTGCGCCATGGATTCGATAGATTGCTGTTTATTGCTAACGTCTATCATGCGGCCTGCCCTTTACCGCTGTTGGGAAATTGTTTGGCACCTGATCCTACTGTTTTGTTTCATTATAAAATGAAAAACCCCTTTTCTCCTGGTGTCCTACCTGCGCGGCTCCCGGGCCGAACTATCTTAGTATGAAGATTTTGCTACCGCGGTGCCGCATGTGCTTATATTTGACCTTATTGCTCTGATTGCTTAGCGGCCGGCCCTGGGGGGTTGTAGGCCCATACTTGTCAATGATCGAAATGTCAATAAAGGTTTTTCAAAAAAAAAAAAACAGTCCCACCTCAGCACCAGCGCAGCCATAATTTAGCACCCGCACAACTCTACCTCAAAAGCAATTAAGCACCAACACAGCACCACTTCAGCATCAGTGTAGCACCACATCAGAAAAACTCATCACTGCATACTCTACTACACCTAAGCACTAATACAGCACCACCACCTCAGTATCACTAAGCATCATAGCTTAAAAATATTTCATAAAGGCGAGACCTATTGGCTATGCCAATGCTTGGTGTCAGATCTCTCAAGCTGTGTCAATTATTTATCGTCCATGTTTGTGAAGTGAAAGGCTTAGTATGCTCCTCTAAGTAGCCTGTCTGCTCTTTGCAACTCAACCAGGACAGAGAGAAGGTGTACTGAGAGAGTACCTAGGGTCCATCTTTGTCTGAATTGTGCTAGTTTTACATGGTAAGGCACCCCTGCCATACTACATAATACTTTCATCTTGCAACAAGTATTCTTTTTTTCACTCAGCGTTTGTCCACCAGTAGCTGGGGGGTTTAGTAATTTCATTTCACTTCAGAGTTACCCATGTGATTAACAGAAGTTTATTTTGGTGGTGTAAAGGAGTGAGGGTCTCAACAAGAGACCGGAATCTTCTTTCTCTTATTCCACACTATACAGGTGAGCTTGCCATTGGCAGAACCTTGTGGTACCCAACCATCTCATCCAGACACAACAAACAAGTTACTTACCTTTGGTAATGCCATATAGATGGTAGAGACTACCTAGCTGCAGATACCAGACCTTATAATTATTCCTAGGCGTCAGACTGGATCCCGAAATATTTTCCTTGATAGTACCCATGTGCAACGGTAGGTGGTGGTGTTCGGCTCCAAGTGACGTTGCTCACGCCGGAAGTGGCGTTCGTGGAGCCTATATAGACACCACCCATGTATGCTGACGTCAGTTACTTTTCACGACTTTCCACACCAGAAGCAAGGGGCCTCGAAGTACACTGACCACAGGTGTGTAAAACTAGTGCCCTGAAAGGGAAAAGCTCTGTCGTTAGAAATCCGTTTGCAGAGCGGGGAGTATGAATGGGTCGGTAGGGAATCTGTGGCTAGACAGTCTCTACCAGATAAGGCGTTACTAAAGGTAAGTATCTTGTTCCTCTGATAGAGACTCCTAACCTTACCATAGATACCCAAGCAATAACTCCCCAAAGGTGGGCCTGCAGACCAATTTCACATAAGAAGTCTTGCAGGACCGAACGGGCATAATACCCATCTCTACAGACCAAATTGTAAAGGCAGGAGTGTTTGGTAAACATGTGCAAGGAATACCACGCCGCTGCCGGCAGATGTCCAGGACCGGAACTCTGCTTGTAAACACAGTGGTTGGGGCTTTAGCTCTGTGGAAGGAGCACGCAAACTCTCAGGGAGTGGCTTCTTAGCCATTGCGTAGCAGATTGGTTAGCCTACAAGAAATGGAGTGACCACTTCCAGAAGAAAGGAAGCTCTTGCACGAAGCACTAGCTTATCTGGGTAGAAGTTAACATAAGGAGGCTCGGATGCCAAGGACTGAAGCTTACTTACCTTTCGGGCACATATGACTGCCACCAGGAAGGCAGTCTGGATGGTAAGGAGCCTGAGTGGACAATTGTGAGGAGGCTCAAAGTGGAGCACACATAAGGAAAGTGAGAATGAGATTGTGGTCTTAGAGGGGCATAATAAAGGAAGAATGAGGAAACAAATGTTGGAAACCTTTCAGAAACCAATTTACCATAAGTTATTTGAAGAGGGATGGCTGATCAGGCAAGCGCACAAAAGTGGAAATGAAGGAGAGATAGACCTTCAAAGTGCCCAGAGCAGCACCTTGCTGGGCAAGAAAAAGGATGAAAAAGAGAACCGGAGAAGAGGGTGGGTGGCAGAAAAGGAGACCCATTTGTCGTTCTGCAGTCCAGTCCACATATTATACCTAATGGCAGGCGTAAAGCGTCTTGGTGGAGGGACGTCTGGCTGCCAAGATAACGTCACAGACTTTGGGAGGAAGATCAAAAGCGGTCAACTGTCGCTGCTCTAACTCCACACAAGAAGGCTGAGCGCTGACAGGTTCAGGTGGAGAACCCTTCCATGCTGTTGTGACAGAAGATCCTCCCAAAGGGGCAGCCTGATCAGAGGACCAATGGCAATGCTCAACCGCTCGGGATACCAGATTCTCCAAGCCTGAGTCGGAGTGAGAGGAGCCTTGAAAACTCGAGCATGCAGAACTGCCAACATTGTACGTTATCAGTGGTGAACATATCTAACCAAGGCTCTTCCTATTGCTGAAAAACATTACTCCACCTTCGGATGGATGGAGCCGCCGTTCATGATTCACTAGGCATCTTCGGCTCACTTTATCTGCTTTGGCGTTCAGAAAATTCACCAGAGGTTCAACCACCAGGGATGTGCCCTGCTGTTCCAGCCATGTCCAGAGACGCAGGCCTCTTGATAAAGGATTCATGATTCCACCCCACCCAGTTTGTTGCAGTACCACACGGCAGTGGTGTTGTTTGTGAACACTTGCACCAACCTTCCCTGGATGGAGGGTAAAAAAAGGCTTTCAATGCCAATCAGATCGCTCTGAGCGCCATTGGGTTGGTGTGGAGTCCGTATTTTGCCAGACAAAGTCCTCCGATTTCCACCTCTCCCAGACAGACGCCCCATCCCAGGAGTGATACATTTGTCACTACTGTGAGATCTGGTTGGGGAAGGGAGAGGGTTCTGCTGCTGACCCAATCACAGTTAACAACCATTGCAGATCTTTTGCAGTTCCCTCCGAGATTTTGACCATGTCAGAGAGATTCCCCTAATACTGTGCCCACTGAAACTTCAGGTCCCACTGCAGAGCCTGTATATGCCAACAGGAATGTGTCACCAGCAGGATGCAGGAGGCTATCAGGCCCAGCAGCTTCAGAGTCTCTCACCAAAATCCATGAGAGTCTGAAACATCGGTATCATAGCCCAACTATCCATTACTCGCCTCTTGGGAAGATAGATCTGAAACTGCACTGTGTCCAGAACAGCTCAGATGAAAGGGAGTTTGAGAGGGAGTCAGATGTGACTTTGCCACATTGATAGTGAACCCCAGCGAATGTAGGAGGTCAGCCGTAGTCTGGAGGTGGAAGATTACAACCTGGGGCAAGCCCAACTTCATCAGCCAGTCATCAAGCTAGGAGAAGAATGGCACCTCTGATCTCCGCAGATGAGCTACAACCACCGCCATCCTTTTGGTCAACACCAGAGGGGGAGCTAGTAAGGCCAAAGGGAAGCACAAAGAACGGAATGTGCTTGTGGCCCACCATGAACTAGAGGCAATGCCTGTGGGCAGGCAGGATGGGAATATGGAAATATGCGTTCTACAAGTCAACGCTACCATCCAGTCTCGTGGGTCCAGAGAAGATAAGACCAAACAAACAGCAAGCATTTTGAACTTCTTGAGGAAGAAATTGTAAGAGCGCAGGTTGAGGATAGGACTAAGGCCTCCGTCCTTCTTTGGCACCAGAAAGTAGCAGGAATAACAACAACGACCCACTTCTGGTGCAGCCCTCTTTCTATAGGTCCTTTGAACAAAAGAGCGGTCAATTCCTGGCAGAGAAGAGGTAGGTGGTCCTCCGTTAGCCTGTCGTAAGTAGGTGGCATGGGGAGAGGGGTTTGACTCGAAGGTGAGGGAACAGCCCCTTCCGACAATCTGCGAAACCCACCTGTCTGATGTTATGGTCGGCCAGTGGTGTAGGTGATGGCGGATCATGCCACCTACTGGGTGCCTATGATGAACGGACAGACTAGGAGGGTTTGGAGGCTGCGGCTGCTGGAGGGAGGGGTGGATTGACCAAACTTCTGGCCACCCGACCCATGGGGCTGGTGGGTATTGTCTCCGCGACAACGCAGAGGCTGGAAAGCTTGCACACTGCTGTGGCTGGGCAGGAAGAGGCTGTACACCCCTTCTGTGGCCATGAAAGGAGTGAAAGGGAGGTCGGGGGCCATGGAAAGGCCGAAGGACCTGCTGGAGCCCTGTCAAAGCACTCCAGTGCTGAATTCACCTGTTCTCCGAAGAAGTGACTGTAGCAATCAAAGGGCATGCCCAGGAGTGAGGACTGGACATCCCTATCCCTAGAAAAACCAGTAGTCCTCAACAAAGTATGGGGTTGCAGGGCCACTGTCAACGAAACTGCTCTGCCTAGTCCACATCTAATGGTGCACTTAGCTGCACCTCTCCCGTCCGCAAAAGCCTGGGAGAGCACGGCCTGGGTCTCCTCTGTGGACGTGGGCGGCACTTGCGCAAGTGTATTCCACACGGTGCTGGATTAGCGGCCCAAAAGGCATGCAGTGTTCACCAAACTCAATGTCAGGCTGGTGGAAGAAAACTTTTCTTGCCTAAATTGTCCAACCTCTTGGATTCCCGCTCTGCTGGAGCAGTTGGGAACAAACCAGGATTTACATCTGAAGTGGAAGGTTGGACCACTAAGTTCTCCAGGGTAGGGTGTTCTGTGATTATTTGGGGTCCCCTGGAGCGGGGCAGTGGTGGCGGGTAATTGACCTGTACACAGGAGCCCCTGTGTTGGATTTGGACTAGGTAGCAAGCAGTACATCAGTAAATGCTTCGTTGAGTGGGAGAAGAGGTTCGGAAAGGAACACACGTTTGAAACGCTTCCGTCAAAGAAGCTCCATCCTCAATAGCCACGGTAGGGGGAGAAAGTATGCCTGTGTCTGGATAAGTGTCCAGTTCACTGGCTGCAACCAGATCCTTACTCCAGTCCAAGGATTCATAAGGCTGGTAATTTTCAGGGTCTAGCTAGCCACTCCTATTCTTCCCCAAGTCCTAGTCCATGGGAATAGGGCTCATGGTCTGGCCTGGACAGCATGGTTCCAGTCAGCGCCGTAGTCTGCATCGGGCGATGCCCTTCCGGCTCCATGTCACATTCAGGGATGTAAATGGAGATGGCAGCGCTGAGAGGGGCAGCCTCGGGACCTGTGCCGGGAAGGGTCTACAAAGCATGACTGGCACTGATCTAGATGTATATGTGGATCACCGGGGTCCAACTGGTTTCAGAGATGCCGGCGTGGATCCAGTAGGGGCCTCTGTCCCAAACAGACGCCAGAGGTAATGGACCCCTCAAATATGAAGAGCATGGCCTTATAAAACTTTTGAAGTAGAGTGGGGGTCGCTCTGGCTCCCCAAAACGCAAGGAGGTGCAAGCTGGCTCAACCCAGGAACCAGTCCTAGAGGGACGCTACCTCGTCTCGTTGGCCAACAGACTTTATTGCGGTACTGAAACCTACCCTACTTGCTTGACGAATTGGAAAGCGGCAATGACCTCGGACTCAGTGTTTACTCCCGGGACCTTCCTCTCGACCAGGACCTCCACTGTTGCGTCATCGCATGTAAATTCACTAGAAGCTTGAGAGATCCCTCCCTCAAGTCCTTCGGAAGCATGGCTTGGCAGTTGGGACAGACCTTTCTGTCATCTTGTTCCAGGCACCTAATGCAAACAAGGTGCGGGTCCGTCACTGACATGTCGTTGACAGGCGCCGCAGGGCTTGAAGCCAGCCTTTAGCAAAATGTCAAAAAAGCTCAGTCAAAAAGTTACTAGGGGGTATCTCTTTCTGGATCTGCAGTGACTTGTGCACATAGAAAATATCGGACGTCACAGCACCTGGGTGGCACCAATATAGGCACTGCAAAAGTCACTTCTGGCTCGGACGATGCCACCAACACCACGCAGAGTCGAACAATGCAACATAACAGGACACAGGGGGGATTGTTCACAAAATCATTTCTGGATTCAGACGGACGACTAGGGATAATTCTAACGTAAGAAATCTGCGGCTAGAAGTCTATCAGATGGGATATCTCATTCTGAACAATGAGTCAATTTAGTAGCATTTCCAATTTATTACCCAATGACTTAATCATCCAAGGGTTTCAAAGCATCCACTTTATGCTACAGCATTAATATATGCTATAGAATGTTGGTGGTAGCACCTCCACATTATAATAAGCCAACCAGCAAAGGACACGCACTGTCATATATACTGGCAAACTGTTCTTGCGGCAATTTTTGCCTTTTTATTTAAATAAAATAGGTGCCCCATGGCATCTTTAAAAAGTCTGTCAGTGACTGCAACTTGCAGGCATCACAAGACCTCGAAATGTTTTTCACATCGACAGGCTGCACGTTCTCGGAAATTTTAAATAGTTCCCTTTTTCTCTGAGGCAAAGTCCAGCTTTTTAGCCAGACTTCAAGAGTTTGTTTCAGAATGCCATACTTTCAGCACCAATTCTGGTTTCAAAGGCAGAAGTCACTAAAATTGTAAGTGAAAAGTTGTAGACAGGTGAAAGGAGAAGATAGGATAATCCTCAGCTTCAGAGCACAGACTGCAACACTGTCCTGGTCTTCCACTTTTTCCTCTACCTTTTCAAGGTCTTTGGTAGGTTGAACGCCACATCTTGTGTTTACCAACTAACAAGTTTGGCATGAATTGCTTTGCACAAAAGAAGTGAAAGGCCGATTTTCAATGCTATACCTCAAACAGAACTATAGAGTCAAAACTCAGCAACTTATCACTCTGTGTAGAGTGACCCCTAACTATTGCCAGAGTCCTGCCTTTTGTTGAAAATAATCCAGTTCCAACAACACTGGACAAGATGGCAGAACAAACAAGCATTGGCATAGCCAATAGGTCTCGCCTTTGAGACCTTATAAGTGTTTAGCAATGCAACAGTTGCATAACTAAATACTTATAAGGTCCCAAAAGCGAGACCTATTGGCTATGGCAAGCGGCCGTGCTGCCGTGAAAGTGATCACATCAAAGCGGCTGCGAAAGTGAAAGTAATAGCGGTAAAGTGCGTCGCGCGCGCCCGCGCACATGCACTGTAGCTGTAGGCTGGCCTGGTAGCACTTTTTGGAGCCCTCTCAATAAGTCTCGCCAGACCAGCGCATGCACTGGGTCAGGCGAGACCTAAAAAGGTTTAAGGTGGCATCCTCCTCGAAGGACATTGTCGGCATTAGGAGAACAATCTAGAAAAAGCAATGCTACATACAAATCCAATATTTCTCAGGCATTGTTTATTGTATTCACATTTATCTAAGTAAACTGTCTTGCTCTTTTCCTAATCCACCGTCTACAACAGAATAGGATTTGCGTGCTTTAGCAGTGTTATTAGCTGTTCTATCTTAAAGCAAAAGCCCCAACTATTACTGGTGCTACACACTCGGCAGAGTAGTCAACTGTTACTAATAAAACAATTTAAGGACAAGTTACTTACCTTCGGTAACACCGTATCTTTTAAAGACATGAACTAGCTGCAATCTACGTGCGGTCACACACGGGCACAACACAGACAATGAAATGCATTTTTTTCTTGAGGACAATCCTTAAACATCCTCCATATAACTTGGCTAATTATGCTGTATGAGAATTCCACCTTTAACTTAAGGATGTTTTTATCTATTCAAATATGTATATATACACAACTGGATTTCTGATGCGGTTACGTGTTACAACGTTGTATGACAACATTCTCCAATAATATGGTCTTTCTCACGTGTTAGTAAATATGGGAGGGTGGTGACCGTTAATTGCATGGTCTGTTCCCCTCATTGACGTTTTAGAAATTCTAAATGAAAACAGGTCTACAACTAACTGAACCGGGACATGGTGGTGCCCACAAATTGTACTGTCTGTATCCCCCTCTGAGGTGCTAGAAATCCTATATGAAACCGAAACTGTAACCAATTGTTTGAACCCGGACAGTGAGTCCAATAAGACGCTTAACTTCCATGTACTTAAAGTCCGTATTCTTCTTGCAGCATTTCATATGACTGTGTTTTTCATTCCTATCTCTCTCAATTCTTCACTCACAATTTCTTAAAAAAAAAAAAAAGTCTTCAATTTAGACAAATTTGCCAGCCTATCACTAATATGCAAGTTTTATCCTTTTGTGATATTATTTTTCATACATACTCTACAATACATGCCGACTTTTTAGCATGTTTTCAATATGCAAATTCCGTTTCGGTCTACTGCCCCGTTTTTAGGTCTCGGCTGGCGATAGCAGCGAGCATGCGTTGCTCTCGGCATTCGAGAGCTTCTTGAAATCAACACAGATTCCGAAGCTCTCGGAGGCGGAGTTGAAGCCCCGCCCATCTTTTTAATTGGGTAGCGTCATCTTCCATGCAAAATGCTGGCTTCTGATTGTAAAGGAGGCTTCTTAGTACCTCCTTGCTGCCGCCTTGTCTCCTTTTGGCCCCGCCCACCGGGATTGGATCGTTTACTGGCGGCGTTATAGGGGATGCTTTAATTAGTTTATGAGCACTATTTTCTTTACTAAACAATGTGGGAGAAGAGCGGCACCTGCCCACACAGCACTCACTGGATAATGGCGGGCGCTACTCGCTAATGACAGTGCACCGCGCTCAGTTTATTTATATATTTCTTAACTTTAACACTGAGTGGGGCGCCCGCTTCAAGGACACTGCGCTCAGTGTTAAAGTTAAGAAATACATAAATCGGAGCGCGTTGTCCGTGAATCGGCGCCGCGCTCAGTTTCAAAGTTAAACAAACACAAACAGAGCGTGGTGCACTGTCATTAGCAAATGGTCTGAACCCACTCGCACACTTCCTAAATAAAAGAAATGCTTTGTATTTTTAAGAGGAAACGTGAGGTGTGGGCGCATGGTCCATTATTCTGCGGGCCTTAAAGCAGAGGTTATGCAAAAATCGGAAGCAAATAAAACACTTAAAAAGTCACTGCTGTCGTGAAGGAGCCAAGCACACCCGAGATGACAGCGCGCGCCCTGATCAGCAGGCCACTGCGTACTGCTTGACTGGACAGGATGCCCTGAACCTTCGCTTCTGGGAAACCACCTTCACTTTGGACTGAACGGATAGTCTGGACCCGGGGAAACTCTGAAGACCAGCCAAACTACTTCGCTTGAAAGCACCCTGCCACTCGATCACCCAATGCCGCAAACGAGCAAGGAAGGAAACCAAATCCTCCAGTGTTTGACTAATTAAGAAACGAAGGAGCCGCGAGCTCTCGGACGAGAGAAGTGTGTGACTCTTGGGGTCAGTGTCTTCGTGTATTAGCGGAGACTAGAGTGCAAGGTGTTGTCAGAGCAAGCACTAAGACAACTGGAGGGCTGCGCCAGGACGGAGCACCCATCCACACAAGCCATTACCATGGAGCGGAGGGCAGGTTCCCTGTGTGTGGCAACCCTCGCTTTAGTAAAATGGCAGGAAGCACATGAAAAGTTTTTTGCCACCTCAGTAAGAAAGTGTTCTGCTGCCACCGAGTACGCGTGCGGCTGAGACTCAAGGTGTGCTTGGGCAGCTCTCACTCGCCATTGCCTGCCACTTTGCTTTACAGGGGATGCCAGAAGGACGTTGCTCTGCGTGCTTTGTGAAAAAGGTACCGCATTGCTTTCTAGGGAAGTATTGATGGCAAAGTATGAGATTGCTAACCTAGCATTGGTGATATGGCACTGGCACAACAGCGTGGTTTGCAAGGTGTTACCAGTGACGTGGGTGTGGGGGCTGATCAGACCAGCGTCCCTACCTTGACATATCCTGGCCCCCAGTGTGCTCCACCACCTGGGACATCTGCAGCCATCAAAAACAGACTCTGCACTCAGCCTGGGAACAGCGATCCTGCTCCCGTTTACATTTCATGTTTTACTTACCCTTTTATTCACTACGAGTATTAGCTTTTTCCGCCATGATGTTTTTCTGTTATTCATGCAATAGATCACTCATTTATAGTGCGTAGTGTGAACAAAGTTGTTCCTATGTAACTGTGTGTGCTCAGGATGTTGGGTGGGCCAGGACTGAGAGCGGGGTGTTCAGGGCGAATGCAGTGCAAATTTATCCCAGTGCCTGTCAGTGGTCATAAAGGGTTTAGAGAATACATGCCCAACCATACCTTGCCCCCTCTGCAGAGCACACAGATAGGCCTGGTCGGTAAAGTCCGTTCCGCTCGCGAAATATGCGGTATTTTGGTAATTTAGCGTTCCGCGGAGAACGCGGAATTGCCCAAAATTCTGCTTTCCGCGGCTTCGCAGAATTTTTTTTACTTGTTTGCATTCTCAAAATGCGTGTTCGCGAGATATTTCCCCTCGAACACGCAAACCGCGTTCGCGAAAAGGAAATAAGCATTGCGAACAAGCAAGTCCACGTGTTTGCGGAATTTCTGCGTGCTCGCGGTGATTTTTTACCGTGTCGCGGAGCTTTGCGTAGCGTGACTACGCTAATGCCGCCCACCCCTACACACAGAGCAATGGTCAGTTGTGTCAAATTGTAATTGGGATTATATGCAAAAATGTGTGAAGGAGATTCACAGCTGTTAAAATATTGACAGTGCAAAAGTTAAAGAAAACGCAGTGCGTAGAGGTGAGTGGATGCTTTATGTGTGGGGGATTGGTGAAGCGATGCACTTCCGAGTAAGTATGTGCAAGAGAACTGAAAAAGGGTGCTGAAGAGGAAAGCAGCGAGGTGAGAGTTATGCAGATGGAGTGCTTCAGAAAGATATGAGGAGAAAAAGTGTAAATGTCGAACAAAGACTGCAGAAGAGAGTGGTGTGAAGAGGAGAAGAACAATAGTTACTTACCTGTAATCTGTGGTTCTCCAGTATTGGTGTCTTTCATAGATTCACATGCATGAATCATTCTCCGTCGTCGGGGTGGGAGTCCCACGGTACATAAAAAAGCAATAATTATGTATATAATAACCAAAAAACCTTGATAACATAAAACCAGGAAGTAAAGTAGCCCTAACCTACAAGACAAAACTTCCACACTTATGACTATCATAGTCATTATGTATAGTCCAAACTGCAGCCAATCAGGCGACAGCACCCACCAGAATGTTCTCCTCAGAGGCTCAGGCTCTCAGATTTTCTCGCACAGGAGTGAACCAAAGTATAATAGCCTAAACCAGCCTCTGAGGGGAGGTGGGCGGGTTGCATGTGTATCTATGAAAGACACCAATACTGGAGAACCACAGATTACAGGTAACTATTGTTCTTCTCCAGTATTTAGGGTGTCTTTCATAGATTCACATGCCTGAATCAGAGTAGATAGCAGTACAGAACATAATGCTCATAAGACGCCCTTTGCACCATAGTAAATATACATCTATATATATATATATATATATATATATATATATATAAATACACACACACATGTATATCATGCAATGAAGTACCAAAATTTGTCATAATCCTACATAACTAGGCTTTCCTGTTTTCAGTTTCTATTTTTGGTGAATTCTGGTGGTGTTTTTTCAGTGTTTTCCAGTGATTTCAAAACCTCAAAAAAACAGTGCTTTTCAGTGGTTACTCATTTTCGCCCCATAAAAAACAACTGAAACGGTGTTTTACCGGTGTTTATGGAACGCTTTGCTTTTATTATTGCTTGCTTTCTTCATTGATGCATGGTATATTGACAGTGTACATACAGTGTATATGAGGTCCAAATACATTTTTACAAGTCGAAGGTTTCAAGATGGTTGGTAGCGTGGACGTGCTCGGATTTAGATTTATTTAAATGCCCGCTCTACTTGCCACTCCTTAGAAATTTCTGAACTTTTGGTTGATCTGTATTTGGAAAATGGGATTACTGAGAGCTGAGTTTGGGCCAGATCTGGTCCGTGATTAGGGATGGCTCAGTAGTGCGTAACGCCTGCCCTGATTTACAGCATATTTTGGTATATTTTTATACCACATGTGCTCTCTGAGGAGAAGTGAAATGGTATGAGAGCCAGGGTAAGCTCAGTGGTCTTGATATACACACTAAATATAGCCAGTGGGGTAGCTAGACCTACTGCCACCCAGGGCAGCCCCTAAGTTTAGGTGCAGGTAAGAGCAGGCAACAGACAGATTGTTCTCGGGGTGTGGGAGGGGTGGCAGCCAACTGACTACTTGTTCACAGGGGTGGGGTGGTGGTGTTAGTTAGTGAGTGAGGGTCACCACATTTACTCGTAGCCCTAGCACCCATGGCTATTTTTCAATCAGTGGTGCAACAGGTGCAGTGGCACCGGAGCCAATCGGTCTGACTAACCTTCCATGAACCCTGATTACGGCTGCCTTGCTACGCATTTGAGGTAAGGGAGGTCCGTTTCCTCCCTTGCATGGGGGCCCACTGACGCTTGTTACGCCACTGCCACCTCTACTGAACCGGTGAAACCCAGGGCGGGGGCCAGTGGGTGCCAAGAAATGCCAGGGGGGATGGACGGCTCTTATAGGATAATTGGGGAAAGGCAGCAGCCTCTATCAACTCAAACACCCCCATGCATTCTCAAGAGCCGAGTTGTAATCCCCCTGCAGCACAAAATCCCCTACATGCGCCCTAAGGCACTTGCCAACCAACGCTCTCCTGGAGGCTAAGCCAAACTTAAATACTAGCGCGCACACAAAGACACAGTAGGCACTAGGCAGGCACGCACTCAAATGCATCTAGATAGAACCGCACACACTTACATACAGGCAAAAGACATACACACACTCGCGCACATTCATACAGACCCACACACAGGTGCACTTTATGCAAACACGCGGAAACTCAGACACACATTACATCATTGTCGTACTCATAGATGCACACACTCACACAGACCGAAGGCATGCAGGCGTACATAAAGACAGGCGGGCAGATATATAGGCACCGAAACACCGCACGCCAAACACAAAGATACGCCACGCACACAGACTTACAAACTCACACAGGTACACCCCACACACACAGACAAAAAAGAGATGGATAAACGCCCAGAGTAATGACAAAACACAAGAACATAAACAGGCATGCGACACACGGCCTCCGTTTCCTGGAAGCCAGCACTGGGTGGGTGTTCCTCGCTAAGATCTCACGCCGCCACCAAGGTGGTCACAACGATTGACAGGACTGTGTGCATTCCCACCCATGAATGTGCATGTCTACAATAAAACTTCAGACACCGTAACCCTGCAGTAGATTCGATTTCCTAATTCATAAACAATTCGGATATCGTTCCCACTAGAGGAACATTTCCGGTCCCTTAGGACATTGAGGCAACCGGGAGATGTATCCGCTTGCTCAAGATCACGCAACTTGCTGCAGTGAGAAAGAAGCTGGGATTCGAATCTATTAGACGACTGAAAAATATCTAACAGGTTCGAATCTCGGCTTCTTTCACACTTCAGCAAGTGTAGGATCCTACTTATGGGAGATCAGAGGTCTGCAAAAATCTAATCTCTACTATCATAGGTGACCCGAAACCTCCCTCACTTGGCTCCAGCTCCCTCTGTCAAGTCACTGCTCCCCCCATGCCCCCTTTACCCTTCTCCGCACAGAGGTGCCCCATATCTGCTGCAGCACTTACCGCGGGCGGGCAGGGCTCGGAAGCTGCGCACCATGTTGCCGTCCCGGAGTTGTTGCCGGAGCCCCCCAGGGCCCTTCTGCGGTCGCCCCCCGCTGTAGCGTTCGTAGAGTCGCAGCATGTGCTCTGACGCCGTTTGATTAACATTTCATCCTTGTGGATGATTTCATAAATTACATTAAAAAAAAAAAATTGTTTGAGAAAGAGTTTTTCATTAAAAGAAAGGAATTCTTGATATCTTCGAATCCGCTGCATGTTGGCTTGGCAGGTTGCGGTCAGTGCATACACCCCCCCCCCCCCCCGCCCCCCCTCAGCCCGGGCTGAAACAGCTTCGGGCTCACACACAGCCGCGGCCCCCCCCCCCCCCCAATACTTCACAGACCATTCACTTGTTAATGGGGCTTTGTTGGTTTTTCACCCCTTCTAGAGCCCCTGCATCGCCACGGACTATTGCTGGAAGAATTATCACAATACAGACTGTGGCGCGCACACAATAAAAACTAGCCAATCACAAGTGCAGTGCATTGTGGCGATTCCTCAGGGCTTTAGCTGACAGGGCTTGGTCACAACAAAGGAGAAAGGATTATCCATTGTGGCTTCTTGGTGTCAGAAAGGTGGCAGTGGACTGGCTCAGAGTGACCCCATGTAGAGACGCTGATAGTGAGCCGGTTCACATTTAAATGCCTGTAAGGTTATAAATACTACATTCCTTTGTGTTCTTTCTCCTCCCTGCGAGCGGGCGCTTATGTTCGCAGATCCGCTCGGTTTAGTGCAGAGTTGAAGGACTTGCGCTTGTATCAGCGAGTCATATTGCCGCCATCGCGCCAGAAAGTCTGTGGCCGATCCGCCAGCTGTTGTATCCTGCCCGAAAGCCATTAGGTGCCTCCGTAGAAGATAGTAGTTGACACTGCAGGGCTAACAAGGGCAAACCGGCATTCCCAAAGCGGGGATCTCGATATGTACTGCTTTGGCTCCCTCAAGTGGCCAAAAGGTGCAAATGGCCAAGTGGTGAATCCAATTTGGAAAATTCAGCGATACTCGGTTTAAACCGGGTCAGCTGATTTGCAATCGGTAGGGTAATCTCGGTCTGAGTCGGTTTTAACCGAAATCCATACAGCCTATACATAACATTTGTGTTCAACATATGCAAAACAATTTCAAGACATAGAAACAGTATGTAATAAGCGTCTTATAAAAAAGAGCATAGTGGAGGAGGGAGAACAGAGGCTCACCTTATATGAAAAGATTGCGGAGAACAGCTTGTCCCACTGATGCATCTGCATCGCTCGAGGCCTCCAAACAGTAGTGCTTGGTAAAAGTGTGTCTGTTGGACCAAGTTGCCGCTCTGCAGATGTGATGAAGAGGCACACCGGCAAAGAGAGCGGTAGATGAAGAAATTGCTCTCGTAGAATGCGCTCTTGGGATTGCCTGCAAAGGTCTTCCTGCCTGTTCATGGCATAGGAAAATTGCAGCAGAAATCCAACGAGCTATGGTTGGTTTGGAAACAATGTCCTTGACGTAATCTACCATAGGCCACAAACAGTTAGTTTGATTTACGGATTGTTGCAGTCCGTTGTAAATAGAACTTGAGACATCATCTGATGTCAAGGGAATGCAAGGCCCTTTTCGCAGCTGTCAACGGATTTGGGAAGAATGTCTTTAAAATTATTGGTTCATTAAGGTGGAAGTCCGCAGGTACTTTTGGCATGAAGCTGGGATTGGTGCGTAGCACTACTGATTTTTAGGTAAATTGAAGAGGTGGATTAATAGTGAAAGCTTGAATGTCACTGACTCTCCTTGCTGATGTCAGAGCCAATAGCAAAGAAACTTTCCAAGAAAGGAACTTTAAGTCCACTTTATGAATAGGTTCGAAGGGGTGCCGCATAAGTTGTGTAAGCACTACATTAAGATGCCAGGATGGAGGTGGACGCCGAATAGGGGGAAACGTCCGAAACAATCCCTTGAAGAATTGCTGAATGACTATTTGAATAAAGAGAATTAGATCCATCCTGCAGAAACCTTGAAATCGCCACCAAGAACACTATCAAAGTATAATGGGAGAGGCCCGATCTTGCCAAATGAAGAAAGAACGGTAACATTTGTTCTGGTTTTGCATGAATCGGGCGTATATTGACAGATTGACACCACATGCAAAATCTCTTCCATTTTAGCTTGTATGTTTTAATAGTAGCAGGCGCTCGAGCATTAGCTAAAACTTCCTGACAGTCCGCAGGAAAATTTAGGTGTGAGAATTCAAGGTGTTGAGGAGCCATGCTGCTAATCTCAAAGATGCTGGGTCCGGGTGACAGATCTGCCCGTTCTGGATGGACAAAAGGTTCGGTATTGGTTGAAACTGAATGGGATCGCACTCCAAGAGGAGAAGTTCGGTGACCCAGTATTCGCGAGGCGATCTGGGAGCAATGAGTATCATGCAGCAAGGTTGTTTCTTGATCTTGTGGAGCACTCGTGGAACCAACGGAATCGGAGGAAAGGCGTAGGCATACATCTGCGACCAATTCATCGAAAACGCATTCTCGCATGAGTCGTTGTGGGGAACCCAACTTGCAAAGGATGGGCATTTGCGGTTCTGGCTAGTCGCAAACAGGTCTAGATCGGGGTGGCCCCACTCTCGAAAGACTGTTTAAAGTTGGTTGTCGTAGCTCCCACTCGTGATTGGATATTGTTGATCTGCTGAGGGAATCCGCTAGAACATTGGCGACTCCTGGAACATGAATAGCTGAAAGGCTGATCTTGTGACTAATCGCCCAGTCCCAGATCTCTTGAGCTTGTTGAGATAGTAGGACCGACTTCGTCCCTCCCTGCTTGTTCAAGTAATGTATACTTGTAGTATTGTCTGTCCGAATTAGTACTAAAGCTCCCCGAATGATGGTTCTATATGACTTCAGGGCCAAGAAAATGGCTCGCAACACCAGAAGGTTGATATGCCACTTCTTTTGTTGGAAGCTCCACTTGCCGTTGACGGTCATCCCTTGAAGATGCGCCCCCCCCCATCCCTCGAGGGAAGCATCTGTGGTTATCGTGAAATCCGGCAGTTTGACCAGGAATGGACATCCTTCCCTTACGTTCTTTATTTGATTCCACCAATGGAAGGCTTCTCGCATCCGAGGAGTGACGCGAACGATATCGTCGAAAGACCCCGAAATCTGCAACCATTGAAGGTTGAGTTCTTCTTGCAATGGTCTCATTCTGAAACGGCAGTTGGGTATCAAAGGGATGCAGGAAGAAATCATCCCTAGGTAAGACTTGTACAAATGGACTGAAACGCACTCTTTTGATAGCAATAAGCGAGCTAGTTTGCAGATCTTGAGTTGTCTTTCTTTTGAGACTAAGGCCTGAGTCAGCTGGGTGTCCAATGTGGCTCCCAGAAAGGTCTTTCTCTGTGATGGAACCAGATGAGATTTTTTGAAATTTATGGAGAGACCCAGAGATTGGAACAGTGACAGACATTTCTGAACATGTGCGTTTGTGGTTTGAAAAGAATTCGCCTTGATAAGGCAGTCGTCCAAGTATGGGAACATTTGAATTCCTTGCACACGAAGGTGTGCGGTCACTGGTGCTAGGACCTTTGTAAACACACGGGGTGCTGATTGTAGACCAAACGGAAGGACTCAGAATTGAAAGTCTCTGCCAGCCACCGTAAACATTTTCTGTGTCTGGGTAGGATTGGCACATGAAAATAAGCGTCTTGGAGGTCGAGGGTGGCTATGTGATCCCCCGCCGAAAGCAGTTGAAGGATTTCTTGAAGTGTTAACATTCGGAAAGATAACTTTTTCAGGTATTTGTTGAGGGCGCGAAGGTCGAGAATGGGGCGCCATTCTCCCGACTTTTTTAATATCAGGAAAAATCTCGAATAAAATCCTGTTCCTTTTTGTAAAGGAGGGACAATCTCGAATAAAATCCTGTTCCTTTTTGTAAAGGAGGGACCTTTTCGATTGCTCCTTTCCGAATCATCAGATTTATTTGGGAAAAAAGCTCCTTGAGATGAGCAGGAGGTGGTCCTTAGGGAGGAGAGCTCGGGGGAATCTTTATGAACTTCAGAGCATGGCCTCTGGCCACTATATCCAGAACCCACTTGTCTGTTGTAATTGCGGACCAGTTCGAGTAGAATTGGGATATTCTTCCTCCAACTTTTGACTGTGGAAACGGCAGAAATGGTGGCAGGTGGCAGATCTCATTGTTTTTTAGTTGAATCCCGTCCACAATAGGAGGGCTTCCTTCTTGATTGCGAGTAGGAGTTACCTCGCTGTCCGTATGACTGCTGCCTGTAGGGCTGATATCTCGGATTACCTTGAGAGGTTTGATATGACCTTTGCCGATTGTAACCTCCCCTATTGGAGAAGGATCCACGTTCTTTAGCACCTCGAAAGGACGACTTTCGAAATTGAAGGCTACCAAGAGTTCTCGCCGTCTCCGTGTCTTTTTTAATAGCCTGAAGGGCCTCATCGACATGTTGGCAAAATAGTGACTCCCAATCAAACGGCATGTCAATAATTTTGGTTTGGACCGCTTGGCGAAAAGATGTAGATTTCAGCCAACCTGGTCTGCTCAGTACTGCTGCACCCGCTAACTGTCTGAATCCTCTGGATGCAACATCCACGGCTGCGTCAATGATTTCCGCAGAGGTACTCTCCTTCCTGTAAGATCTTCAAGGCCTCGGAAGGTTCTGGCAGCATGTTAATGTAGGGGGAGATGTCTGACCACATCTGCCTATCATATCTCCCTAACATGGTTAGGGAATTTGCAGCACGGACAGTTGTCACAGCCATAGTGAATACCTTTTTCCCAATCGAATCCAGCCATCTGCCATCCCTGTCTGGTGGAGCTGTTATAGGCGAAGAGGGGTTCCTGGCCCGTCTCTGCGCCGCTTGGGCGATGACAGTCAGCTTTTGGCTGACCTATGAGGCATGCGGGTGAGTTGCTTGGTGCCTTATATCTTTTGTTTAACCAAGGCAAGACTGCAGGAAGAGAATTCGGTGCTGCCATGATCTTCAACCCTTCCTTCCAGATGAAGTCTATGATGGGAATTGTCCTTAGTTGCCTTCGTGGTTGATCTTTAAAATCATAAAGAAAGCAATTGTCTTTCTTTGTCTTCATTGGTATGAGAAACCTTTTTGTCGCCCTCTCCATAAGGAGATGAAAACCTCCGATGTCTACTGGTGGAGAGTCAACGGGAGCTGGAGCGGACGGTGATTGAGTTTGAATTTCGTATTCGTCCAACTCCGATAGAACAGACCTATCATCCACTTCTTCCCTGTCATCGTCCGTGGTATTAGAATCATGGGAATGATGAGATGGTTCTGGAGAAGGTGGTCTAGGAGATCCTAAAGAAGATACAGGAACCCTTGGCATGGGCGTTGATGGAATAGACTCCGCCGATTCAGAAGGAGGAAAACGACGATAATAGTCTTCCAACATATATTGTAAATTATTAAACAAGGCCAAAGGCATTTGCGCTGTGGGAACTGTGACAGGAGCTGGAGCTTCAGGCTCAGGGAAAGGTTCTTCCTCCTGGTCGTCGTCTTGATACTTTATAAACAATTCCAATGGACTTCTAGCAGTGCGGAATCTGTCATCTTCTCCGGATTTCTCTTCTTCCTCCTCAGAATCCAGTAATTGCTCAGGCAACTTCAATGGGGAAAGAGCTTCCAGTGAGGAGCCACGTCTTTGTAGCAAAGAAGCCGCCGTTGTAGGCAGGGCAGAGGAGGCAGTAGCCGATGTTGCAGACCAAACTTGCAAGTCTGTGCAAGAAGACAAAAGGTGTCGACGAGTGTGCCGTCGACGAGATCGTCGTCGATGGGGCTGGAGTCAGGAAAGTGATTGTCGACGAGGCAGCTGTTTTCGTCGATGAGGCAATCTTAGTCGACGAGGAGGTCGCCGACGACGAGGCAATCTTAGTCGACGATGTGGCTGTCGACGACGAGTCAGTCTTCGTCGACGAGGAAGTGGTTGACGACGAGGCAGTCTTCGACGACAAGGTGGCCGTTGACGAGGAAGTTTTCTTCGAGGAAGCAATCGTCGACGAGGCCTTCTTAACCTTTGCCGTCGACGGAGCGCTGACGATAGATGAAATCTCCTTCGTTGACGAGATGGGTCGATCAGCAACAGACCAGCGCTGACGGAGATGAAGCTGATGGCATGATCATCTTGGGTCTCGGCTACGAGAAGGTAACTGTCGACGGAGAAGTAGTGTCGACGATGATAATCATCGACGGAGGAGCCATTGACGGAGCTTTTGTTTTTGCTGAGGAAAATCTTTAAGAAGTCTTTTTGACGCCAGACACTTTCCAGTCTTTCTTGGGGGCGTAACAGGCTTAGACTTTGAAGGTGGAGAAGCCTTTTTTGAAGAAGGCAAGCTAGGACCCTTGGCGGGCTGAACTTTTCTCGACACTTAGCCCCAGGAGATGATAAATCTTCCTCCGCCATCCTCTTTCTAGTGGATATAGATGAACAAGAGGCCACACTTCCCACCTCAGATAAGGAGTTATCCTTGTCCTTAATCTTCTGTAGCCACAGAAGTAGGCGCCCTTCTCTATCTCGGAGGGTCTTCTGAGGGAAGGTCCTGCAGATTTTACAATCTCTCACCTCATGATCCGGATAAAGGCAGTAAATGCACTTCTTGTGGGGGTCTTCTGAAAATAGCCGGAGCTTCCCACAAGACTCACAAGGCCTAAAGAGAGATCTCTTAGAAGATGACATTCTGAAGAGAAGCAAAAATCCAGAAAAAATTGTGAAGTACTGAGCAGAGCTCAGGGAGACTCCCTTCACACGACGTGCAGTAGAAAATTTGAGAGCCTGAGCCTCTGAGGAGAACATTCTGGTGGGTGCTGTCACCTGATTGGCTGCAGTTTGGACCATACATAAGGACTATGATAGGGCTACTTTACTTCCCGGTTTTATGTTACCAAGGTTTTTTGGTTATTATATGCATAATTATTGCTTTTTTATGTACCGTGGGACTCCCACTCCGACGACAGGGAATGATTCATGCATGTTAATCTATGAAAGACACCCTAAACACTGGAGAATGGCAGGGATTGAGACACTTCAAACACTGTGCCCTTTCACATAGACCATAGCACCATTCAATTCAATTTGCATAAAAGTTAGGTATAAAACTCACGTACACATCTTCATGACTGTCCCTTGTGGGATCGCCCTGCCAAATTCATCTGTGATCCCTTGTGTTCCTCCACTAAAAATCCCCTTTAGAGACTCCCCACAGTATTGCTGGTAGGGCCTGGCTGTCCGGGTACTGCTGGGGTCATTGTTAGCAGGGCGCTGATGGCAAGAATTCACTGGTGGGTCATTGCTGGCAACCCAGGTTCTTGCAACAGCCACTGCTAAGAGGGTCTTTTGAAATTCCACTGCTGGCACAGTATTGTTAAAATAGCATTGTCAATGTGCAACTACTTATTGCTGGTAGGGCACAGGCCAATGTTATGTTATACCATTTTTATAACGCGCACAGCTACTCAGAAGTGTCCCGATGCGAGCGCAGTGTGAAGAGAGAGACAGAAAAAAAGGTAAGACCGCTTATAGGTCTCGCCTTTGGGACCTTATAAGTGTTTAGTTATCCAGCACAATATCCTTGGTGCAACAACATCAAGTGTTGCATGGCTAAACACTTATAAGGTCTTAAAGTCGAGACCTATTGGCTATGCCAATGCTTGTTAATCACTTTTTATCATTTTCTACACTAGGTGGAATATATCCCTCAACTTATCATATTGATGACCTGACCTCATTAGTAGCTTGAGCAAGAAACTTGACTTTCTGCACTTTTCACTAACAAACCGCAGTTTTGATATTTCCATTAGGTATGTATTAATATGCCAGCACAACTTCATTTTTTACGTCCCTTAAAAAATTGGGAAAACCACGTTCTCCACTTCCTGTGGCTTAAAATTCGCCCTCTAGTTAATCCATCACGTGCCAATACGTCATGACGGTGTCAGCCGCTGGCGTCAATGACAAGCAATTTTGGCATGCAGGGTTTCCTATAAAATAAACTGACAACAAGTTCCGTCTCTCGCTCATTCTGGCAGGAAAACCGCTAATCCAAGGTAAGGGGCCTGTGGAGGGAGCACGCTCTCTTTGGTCTCACCGGACCCACGCTAATTTGCGGATCTTGATGTGCATTCAAAATAATTTTAGAACCTTGCGAATCGAGGGACTTGTCGGCGTATGCTTAACTTGGGTGACGGGATAACCAAGGTAAAGTGAAGTCAATACTGAACCATTAAAGCGTATCATCTGTTTAGTCCACTTCGGTCACCCGTAAGTGAACTAACATTTAGGCAACCCACACCCGACTGGAAGCATCATTCACACACTTTATTAGTTACTTTGGCAAATTTTACGTTGCCAATCTTAACAAAACCTTTCAAACCATCCTTTCATTAACTTCGTGCTACCAGATTACACCACTTGGGGCACCATCTACGCGTGTATGAAATATTGCTGGCTACTTAAAAACCTCACTAAACAGATAATTTCATCACATAAATACTATACTTTTGCGGTATTTGGGGGTACAATCTGCCAATTTTATAAAAACACGGACCTAGGAATCTTGATGCCCAAACAGAGGTGGTCTTCCCGCTTAATTTCATATATTTGCACCATTTGCCGAAACAGCTAGAGCGCTTAACTCTTGATGTTACTAAGCATTCCCAATTGCTTTATTTTAGAATTCACTCCAAGGCCGACCGAGGCCCTGTGATACCCCTAGTGTTTCCAGAGTTACTGCCTGGAACACCGACTTGACTGATGGATCACTTATTTGATTTCTAAGCAAGAGGTGAGATTAATGTGTCCAGACTGCTTTAACATTGCCCACCTCACCTACAACTGCTACGTTATCTTATACTATCAATAAGTTATTGCGGTTTTTGGTTTGCAGGTCTAGTTGGAGCTAGGCTGAACTGCACCCATTATACTTTGGAAGTGGAAACAATTTGGTGAGAACCTATAACAAATCCGGTTTCCATTAATTAATTAATCCCCTCACCATCAGTCACCTTAAATTTTTAGGTGAGATACACGGCTTAATTGCCTTACTCTCCCCCAGCCCACTTATTTCTCTCTTCTCTGTACATACTCTGTATATACTCATTAGTAAGTGTATTAACAAGCTGTCTGTCACAACATAAATCTGTTTTCCTTTGTCACAACTATTTGAAATTTCGCGTCTATAATTTGTCAATTTCTTTAACTTTTAAATGTGATTAATACAACAAGTCTCTAAAAAGTATCCAAACTCTTTATTGAGCAATTATTTACAAACCTGTCTCGAATTCACATAGGATGTTGGGTCACACAATTTCCTAGATTTTAAACTAATTATCTCTCCAAACAATGTCTGTCCTAATGTTTCAATTTGCTCCATACCTTTAACACTTCATTATTCAGCATAGAGGGTACTGTAAATACTTAACAATTGCTCTTCTCTCTTTATGTTGTAGTAGTTTTTAAATTGTGATGTCACTAATTTATTCTTCCGCTTGGACATGGGGAAACTCGTGTCTCGTTCTCCCCTCTGTTTTGTAGGAAATTTCACTTTTTAAATGTATGTTTATGTCACTTTCAGCCCTGACGAAGTTCTCATCTTGAGAACAAAACGCGTTGGCTGACCATAAAATCTCCAATTTCGAGAGAACTAACGGATTGCAAATAAAACTTACTTGAAAACTAAATATTGACTTTCTGGACTTCATCACTTGGCGCACGCCTAACCCATCTACTAGCCACAGATTTCTAACCTTTGAACTTCCAGGCGTCAGGTCAGATCCAGAAGATTGATAGCAGTACCTCTGCGCACCTATAGGTGGCGTTGGTCGACTACGTATGATGTCGTAGGTGTCTGGTTCATCGTCGTGTCGTCTGTGTCGTCAGTACTTTTTATGACTTTCCACGCCAGAAGCACAGAGCCATGAAGTGACTGACAGTGGTGTGTCAAAAACAACTAAGGTCCTGAAGGGGATACGGCCCTGGCACTAAACCAATCCGCAGTGCGGGGAGGATGGGTGGGCCGGTAAGGAATCTGCAGCTAGATCATGTCACTATCAGATAAGGCGTTACCATAGGTAAGTAACTTGTCCATCTGCCAGAGACATCTAGCCGCAGATTCCTTACCTTTGAACAGATACACAAGCAATACCATCCCCAGAGGGACTGCAGAACGGTTTAAGACTAAGAAATCCTGAAAGACAGAGTAGCCCAAGAGGCCCTCCCTGCAGACCTGAGAATCCATGCAGTAGTGTCTGGAAAACGTGTGCAGAGATGCCCACGTGGCCGCCTGGCAGATGTCACTAACAGTGACACCACTCTGAGGAGCCGTGGTGCGTCTTCACCCTGGTATAGTGGGCCCCAAGGCCTTCAGGAAGTTATTTCTTCAGCAAAGCATAACATTTTTATGCAGAGGATGACCCAGCATGAAATGGTACTCTTCTGAAAAGCTCGCCCCTTCTTTGCTCCAACATACCATACGAAGAATTGAACGTCCACCCGGAACTCTTTCGTGCAATCAAGGTAGAACGAGTACACTCTTTTTGGGTCCATACGGTGGAGATGCTCCTCTTGCTTGGAAGGATGCGGAGGTGCATAGAAGGTGGGCAGAGTAACAGATTGAGCCAGATGGAAAGGTGTTACCACCACCTTAGGCAGAAAAGATGCCCTACTGAGGAGCACTAATTTGTCCGGAAAGACGGTCAAGTAAGGAGGCTGAGATGACAGTTCCTGCTGTTCGCTCATCCTCCTTGCAGAGGTTGCCACTAAAAGGCAAATGCTACTTCCCAGTATGCATCTGTTCTTGCCATGTAGAGCTGCAGATCCACACACTTAGCATAGATCGCCATCTGGTGTTGGGCCCGGATGTTTGCACTTGTTTTTGTCCTGAAAAGTCTTTGGAAGTCACGAGATAGGCGGCGACTCCTTTGTGCGCATGGGCATCGGCTCCATCTTCAGATTGTTTTTCGCCAGCAGGGAAATGATGGAGCTTTGTAAGAAACAGGAAAGATGCCCATGTATGCTGTATCTAAGTAAGATGGTACTGGAACAGATAAAGGTAGCCGGGTGTGGAGCTGCAGCTCTACATGCCAATTACAGATGCATACTGGTAAGTAGCATTTGCCGTTCGAGGCATATGAGCTGCAGATCACACACTTAGCATAGATTGTATAGCAGTACCCATCCTTAGCAGCGACCACAAGTATCTGCTGCAGTAGTTTGAAATAGTGTTTTGAGAACAGCCTGGCCCACACTAGCTTGTTGTTGTGTGCACATCTACACAATAGTGTTTTGTGAATGTGTGCTGTGTAGACCATGTAGCTGCCCTGCAGATATCATCTAAGGGATTGTTCCCTAAAAATGCCATAGAAACCCCTATCTTTCATGTAGAGTAGGCTTTGGGAGGAACAGATAAAGTACGTTTTGCTTTGTGGTAGCAAATTTGTATGCATTTAAAGATCCATCTAGCTATCCCAGACTTTGATATGGGGTTGCCTTTGTGTGGTGGTGAGAAAGACACAAAAAGTTGTTTGGTCTTACGAAAAGGTTGTGTTCTCTCGATGTAATAAAGCAATGCTCTTTTAACATCTAAAGTATGTAGAGCTCTTTCTGCGATTGTCGGTGGTTGTGAGAAAAATACGGGCAACTCCACAGACTGATTGAGGTGGAAGGGAGAAATGACTTTTGGAAGGAATTTAGGATTAGTTTGTAGAACAACCTTATTATGGTGGATTTGCAAAAAAGGTTCCTGGATAGTTAGTGCTTGTAGCTCACTAACTCTCCTAAGGGAAGTAATGGCTACTAGGAAAGCTACTTTCCATGTTAAGAACTGTAGCTCACATTTATGTAGAGGTCCAAAAGGAGGGCCCATTAGTCTTGTGAGAACTATGTTTGAATTCCACACAGGGGAGGGTGGAACTCTGGGAGGAATTATCCTTTTAAGGCCTTCCATAAATGCTTTGATGGCAGGTACCCTGAAAAGTGATGCGTTGTCTATTTTGAAGGTATGCTGCTATGGCAGCAAGGTGCAGTCTAACAGACATATAGGCTAAGTTGCACCTTTGGAGGTGTAGAAGGTACCCTATGATGTGTTGGATAGACACGTCTAGGGGATTGATGGTGTTATGACAATATATCACAAATCGCTTCCACTTGGCTGCATAGCAGGCTCTAGGGGTGCTGGGTTAAGAGGCGTGGTGAGGTGTAATTTTTGGTGTGGAGCTACGGACAGTTCCAGTAATGTGGTGTACCACGATTGTCTGGCCCAAGTTGGAGCAACTAGAATGAGAGTCAGCCAGTGTTGCTGTAGTTTGCGCACCACCAGTGGAATGAGTGGGAGAGGCGGAAAAGCGTACGCAAATCTGCCTGACCAATTCATCCATATCGCATTGCCTTTGGACAATGGGTGTGGATATCTGGCGGCGAAGCTTGGGCATTTGGCGTTTTTGTGGGTGGCGAAGAGGTCCATCTGTGGTTGCCCCCACATTTGAAAGAATGGCTGAAGAACTTGCGGATGAAGTTCCCACTCGTGCATCTGTTGTGTTAGATGACTTAACAGATCCGCTATGGTGTTTTGAACTCCCGGGACATGTTGGGCTAGGAGAAATATATTCTGAGGTATAGGCCATCTCCATATGCTCTGTGCTAGCTGAGAGAGCTGCAGAGAATGTGTCCCGCCTTGTTTCTGCATGTAGTACATGGCTGTCATGTTGTCTGTGCGGACTAATACAGCTTTGCCTGATATTTGCTTTTGGAATGCTTTTAAGGCTAAGAATATGGCTAGTAACTCCAGGTGGTTGATGTGGAGTAACTTTTGTTGATATATCCATTTGCCCTGCGTGGTGTGATGTTATAGGTGAGCTCCCCAGCCGGAGAGCGATGCATCCGCTGTCATGACAATTTGCGGAACTGGCACTAGGAACGGTCGCCCTTTGGAAAGGTGGTGTTCCACCACTGCAGAGAGCGATGAGTGCGACTGTCTACCAACACCAGATCTGTTAGCTGACCTTGAGCCTGGTTCCATTGGCGTGCTAAGCACTCTTGTAGCAGACGCATCTGGAGTCTTGCGTGAGGCACTATAAATATGCAAGAGGCCATCATCCCTATAAGTTGCATGAACACTTGAGCTGGAAGGGAGGGTTGAGGTTGAAATTTGGGGAGGAGAGACTGAATGCTTGCTATCCTGGCTGGAGTGGGATAGGCTAGAGCTCTTGAGGTGTCTATGGTGGCACCAAGGTATTTTGTGTGGGATGGTTGCAGACGAGACTTGGTGTGGTTTACTGTGAACACCAGGTCATGGAGTAGTTGGATAATCACTTGAGTGTGGTGTACACACTGGTTGTATGAGCTGGCTTTTATGAGCCAGTCGTTGAGATATGGGAAGACGTGAATGCGCTGTCTTCTTAAGTGGGCTGCTACTACCGCAAGGTGAATACCCTTGGTGTTGTTGTGACTCCGAATGGGAGTACTTTGAATTGATCGTGCTGCCCGTCCACTACAAACCCGAGATACTTCCTGTGAGCTTCGTGAATAGGAATATGGAAGTAGGCGTCCTTGAGATCTATGGTAGCAAGGAAGTCGCCTTGTGAAAGAAGGGGGAAGGACCTGCTGAAGTGTGACCATGTGGAAATGGTCCGAGTATGTATAGGTTTAGGGGTCTGAGGTCTAAAATAGGTCTCAGAGAGCCGTCCTTCTTTGGTATGAGAAAATACAAGGAGTAAACTCCTGTGTTTTGCTGGCGCAGGGGAACCAGTTCTATTGCATTTTATTTGTAGGAGGGAGATTACCTCCTGCTTTAGCAGCGATAGATGTTCTTGTGACATTGGATGCTGTTTGGGTGGTATATTCGGGGGGTAGAGCGAAGTTCGAGACAATAACCTGATTGAACTATCTGTCGCACCCACCTGTCTGTGGTGATGTTGGTCCAGACAGGAAGGTACTGTTGTAGTCTTCCCCCGACAGGAGTGGAATGGCCCAGGGGAAGCGGAGGGAAGTCATTGGGTAGGGGTGGAGGCAGAGCGGGTGTTAGTCTTTCCTCTGCCCTGGTTATCGTTGCCTCTGTAACCTCCTCTCTGGTAACCTCTGGTGAAGGTGGACTGGGTGGGAGCCTTGTAAAAGGTGGAGGGGTTGTCTGATGAGTAGCCTCTGGAGTTGCCTTTGTAGGAGGAGCGACGAAAAGAACGTCTGGGAGCTTGCGACTGCAAGGCTCCCATTGACTTGGCTGTGTCCTTTTTCATTTTCTCCAGGGAGGAGTCTACATTAGGGCCAAAGAGGTGCTCTTGGTCGAATGGTTGGTTTAGAATTGAAGTTTGTACCTCAGGCTTAAAGCCTGAAATGCGTAGCCAAGCGTGCCTATGCAAAAGGACACTAGTATTTACAGCTCTGGAGGCGGTATCTGCCACATCGAGAGCGCAACGGATGGAGGTATTGGTAATTAGTTTACCCTCCTGTATGAGGTCATTGGCTTTGTTTTTGTATTTGTCCGGGAGGTGTTGCAATAGGGACTGTAACTTATCATAGTGTGCCCTATTGTATCTGGCTAGTAGGGCCCGAGTGTTGGCAATGTGCCATATGTTAGCTGCTTGTGAGGCTGTTCTATTGCCGGAGGCGTCCAAGAATTTAGACTCTTTGTCGAGTGGGGCTGCGTCACCTGATGTTTGAGAGTTAGCCCTCTTTCTGGCACTTGATACCACCATGGAGTCTAATGGAACAGGGCCCTTAATGTAAGCTGGGTCTGTAGGGGCAGCTTATTATTTTTTCTCTATGCGAGGCTTGATGACCCAAGCCCTAACAGGATCTTTAAATACATCTGGAGCATGCTTAATAACTCCTTTGAGCATGGGTAAAGCAGATGTGGACCTTTGGGTGTTGTCGAAAGTATCCAGCAAGAAATCCTCCTCCACGGGGTCGGTGTGTAGGTAGACCCCGTGGTACTGGGCAGCTTGGTGTACGAGCTGATCAAAGCCCATGGTGTCCTCTGGTGGAGAAGGCCTAGAGTGATAGATGTCATCTTGCGGGAGAGTAGGGACATCATGTGTATTATAGCCATCCCAGGGGTCAGGTGGATCGGGATCCCGTAGTGGCAGATCTTCCGCACCCCCCCCGTGTCATCAGAGGTGTCATCCTCTACTGGTGTAGGAGATGGTGTAGAAGTACGAGGTGGTGGGGGAGGAGGTGGGGGTGGAGGAGGTGGAGAAAGGACTCTAAGAGAGGATGTAGCAATGTCACATGTTGAGTTTCGGTACCCGAGGCAGGCTGACTCGAGCCCGAGTCGCCTGAAGGCTTGGTAGGCTTCTTTGCCGGGCCCGAGGGCGGGGCGTGGGAAGCGGTGTGTCAGTGTGCACCTGGGCCCGAAGGTCAAGGTGTGACCGAAGCCTTTTTTGTATGGAGAGGGTCGGGGTCGACTTCTTTACTTACGACCCTCTGCGCTAGTGTGATTTCTTCGACTTCGGAGTCATCGGCTTCGGAGGCGCTGACAAGGTCTTCTGCGATCCGCTCTTGCTCCGGTACATCGACGCCCTCTTGGAAGAGGTCGTCGGGGATGGCTGTCGACGAGTGAGCCATGGTCGCCAATCCCGAATGGTTTTCTTGGAGCGGAAAGAGGCACAAGCTGGACAGTCTCTGGCCTTGTGCTCCGGTGACAAGCAGAGGTTACACACCTCATGCAGATCGTGTGGGGAAACTTCAACCCACATCGAGGACACCTCTTGAATGGTGTCCTTACCATGAGCCAGATGCTAAGGCCCAGGTAGGCCCAAAGGCCTTCGTCAGCGCCTGGAATCGAAGACTTCGACTTGGAGAGATGCGCAACGAGTAGAGTTCGCGATCGAGACAATACCGTAGAAAGGGTGAATGATTGTGCATCGAAATGGAATCGGTAATGGTTCCGAACTGGAGCGCGAGAAACACATCCGAGCCCGATGGTGGAAAA
The DNA here is from genome assembly GCF_964204655.1 of Triturus cristatus. Lineage (NCBI taxonomy): Eukaryota > Metazoa > Chordata > Amphibia > Caudata > Salamandridae > Triturus > Triturus cristatus. The sequence goes on from NC_140595.1 coordinate 115,398,134, forward strand.
AAACAATCTGAAGATGGAGCCGATGCCCATGCGCACTATGATCCAAAGGAGGAGTCACCCATCTCGTGACTTCCAAAGACTTTCCAGGACAAAAACAAGTGCAAACATCCGGGCCCAACACCAGATGTCAATCTATGCTAAGTGTGTGATCTGCAGCTCATATGCCACGAACAGGCAGTTTTGATAGTGAGCAGCCGGAAGGGGTATTTTTGCAGAGATTCAAACGGTGCACACATCCAAAAGGTAAGGACCAAATTAAGGTTTCACTAGGGCATAATAAAAGGAGAAGGGGGGCGGGGGGGACAGATGGGAAAGCCCCTTCAAAAATCTCTGTACAAGAGGATTTAAAAAGTGATGGTTGATCTGCCAGCCAAAGAAAAGCAGACAGGGCTGAAAGGTAGCCCTTCAAAGTGCCCAGAGCAGAGCCCTGCTGGGTCAAGGAGTGAATGAAAAGAATATCTGATAGAGAGGCAAAGTGTCAAAAGACTGTTCTGTACAGTATTTACAGAATGTTTGCCATCTGCAGGCCTATACTGACTTCGTGGAGGGATGCCTGGCTGTCAGAATAACCTCACAAATTGACAGGAAGGTCAAAAGCTGTCAACTGTCACCGCTCAATCTCCATGCAAGGAGGCGGAGAGTGAACAAGTTTGAGTGGAGGATTGCTGTTGTGACAGACGACCCCCTCGAAGAGGCAGCCTGATCGGAGGATCGATGCTCATTTGCAGATACCAGACTCTGTACCCAGTCCAGAGCCACAAGGATGACTTGTGCCAGTCCCTCCTGATCTTTTTGATCACTTTGGGCAGGAGGGGTATGGGCGGAAAGGCGTACAAGAGGCCTGTCCTCGGATTGTGACTAAAAGCATTACAGAGTGAGCCGCCTTGGAAACTGCAATGCGCAAAACTGCTGACACAGCACGTTCTCTTTGGAGGCAAACCGATCTAACCCAGGCTCTCCCCACTGTTGAAAGAGACCTTGCGCCATCTCCGGATAGACATGCCACTTGTGATCTGCAAGGCAACGGCAGCTGAGTTTGCCCGCTCTGGCGTTCAGAGAACTGGCCAGATGCTGAACCACCAGGGAAATTCCCTGTTGTTCCAGCCAAGTCCAGAGACACAGGGTCTCTTAACAGAGGGTCCATGACCCCACGCTGCCCTGCTTATTGCAGTACCACATGGCGATAGTGTCCGTTAACACCTGAACTAGCCTTCTCTTGAGGGATGGTAAGGCTTTCAGTGGCAATCGGATCGCACAAAGCTTCAACAGGTTGACATGGAGCTTGACTTCAGTCAGAGTCCTCTGATCTCCACCTCCCCAGATGGCTGTCCAATCCCAGAAGGGACGCATCAGTCACTACGGTCAGATCTGGGCGGGGAAGGGAAAGGGGTATGCCTCTGACCCTATCACGGTTTGTCAGCCACCACAGCAGGTCGTTCGCAGTGCCCTCCGATATCAGAACTAGGTCGGTTAGATTTCCCCGATGCGGTGCCCATTGGAACTTCAGTTCCCACTGCAGAGCCTGCATGTGCCATCTGGAATGGTCCACTAGCAGGATGCAGGAGGCCAGGAGGGCCAACCGCTTTAGAGTCATTCCCACCGAAATCCAGTAAAGAGGTTGAAATATCTGTATCATAGCCTGAATATCCTTGACTCGCAGTTCGGGAGAATAAGCCCTAAACTGCAGCGTGTCCAGAACTGCTCCGATGACAGGGTGCATCTGAGAGGTAATCAGGTGACTTCGGCACGCTGATAGTAAACCCCCAGAGAATGCAGGAGGTTTGCCATAGTCTGGAGATGGGAGACTATTGCTTCAGACAAGCCACCATCAACAATCAGTCATAGAGATAGGAGAAGACTGAGACCCCTGATCTCATCGACCGTCATCATCACCTTGGAGAACACCCGAGGGGCACTGGTGAGGCCGAAGGGGAGCACGGAAAACTGAAAGTGCTCGTGGCCCACCGTAAACCTCTGATTGCGACGATGGGCGGGCAGGACGAGGATAAGGAAATAAGCGTCCTGCAAGTCCAACGCTACCATCTAGTCTCCGGGTCCAAATCAGACGGGACCTGAGCAAGGGTGAGCATCTTAAACTTCTCCTTTTTGAGAAAGTGATGAGGGCTGTGAGGTCTAGGATAGAACGAAGGCCTCTGTCCTTCTTTAGAACCAGAAAATAGCAGGAATAGCAACCACAGCCTATTTCTGTCCCAGGAACCCTCTCTATAGCTCTCTTGGTTAAGAGTCTTGACTTCCTCATGGAGTTAGACAATGTGATCCTCCATCAGCCAATCTTAAATTGCAGGCATGGAGGTAGGGGTAATCTCGAAGGGGAAGGAGTAGCCCACCTCTCCAAGGTGATATCGGGCCAGTGGTGGCGGTGATGGCGCAACCTGCCACCAACTGGATGCCAATGATCCGGAGGGATCGGACTAGGAAGGTTTTGCAGTGGGAGAGGGGCTTGTGGCTTGACTACTTCTGGCCACCCGACCCATGGGGATGATGGGGGGGGGGGGGGGGGGGGGAGGAGGAGGAGGAGGGAACCACATACACGGCCCTGCAGAGTTTGCCGAACTTGCAGGGACCTCTGGCTGGAAAAGGGTTGGAAGCCCCTTCAGTTGCAATGAAAAACCAGATGCCCCCAGACAGGCGTGGGGCACAGTCTAAGAAATCGCTCTGCCTAGCGAGTCAGTCGTGTCTAAGCCACAGCATGTGATAACTTCTCTGCATCTCCGCCGTCTGAAATCGCTTGGGAGAGGACAGCCTGGTCCTCCACCAAGACTCGGGCAGCACTTCCGCAACCATATCCCATATCGAATGGGAAAAATGGCCCAAGAGGCATACAGTGTTGCCCGACTGCAATGCTAGGCCGGTAGGAGAAAATATATTTTTACCGAAGCTGCCCAGCCTTTTGGATTGCCTAGGTTGGGAGCGGAAGGGAACGCGCCACGAGAAGTGGATGCTTGAACCACCAAGCTTTGTGGAATGGGATAGGTGGAGAGACAAGCTGGGCTTGGTCCAGGTGCCCAGTAAAACATCTGTCAAGGTTTTGTTGAAAGGCAGCAGGAATTTTGAGGAAACCACACCAGGCTAGAGGACCTCCGACAAGATGTTAGTCTTGACTGCCAAGACCTCTGCAGCCCTACACACCACTATTACAAATGATGCTCCCTCCTCCGTAGCCAGCTTCGGGGGAGACAGCATGCCAGAATCTGGATGAGTGTCCAGGCCGTTGGCATCACCCATGGTCCTTATACCAGTCAAGGTCTTGATTGGGTTGAAGGATTTCTGAGGGATCCTGCTGCCCTTCCCAATCATGATAATCCATTCCTAACCCTTCAGAATAGGGCAGGTTGAAAAGCATGGAGCCGTACGACTTGGTCCTCACCAGTCTCTGCGCCGGTGGATGCCCGACTGGCTCAGTGTCATCTAGAATAATAAGGAAAGCGCCTCCGGTGAAGCAGAGGGCCTCGACGTCGGGTGCAGTGCCGGGGAAGGTCGTAGAGGTATGACCGGCGCCAGATCCAGGGACAGATCCAAGAGGAGGCTGTAGCCAGAGGCACAGAACCCATGGGATCTCCTTTAGCTGAGCCTATGGGGCACGAAGGCGTGCCGGCAGGATCAGGCCGCCCAAAAATGGCACACATGGAGTCAAAATTATTTTCATTGGGCCGGGGTAGCTACCGGCCCCGTAAAGGGAGGGTAACAGAGCCAACCCAGGCACCAGTTCTGGGGAGTAAGGCCTCGAATGCATAGGCTCCCCCGTCTCGTGACGGAGCGAAGTCGAAGCACTGTACCACTTCTTGTGCTTTTTATGACGCTTCTGACCTGACCACGATGACTAAGGAAGAAGACTTCGAACCCCCGGAGCGGTGCTCGGAAACTTCCTCTTGACCGGGAGCGAGATAGACGAGGCAACCTCTGAGGCGCCGTATGCTGGGCCACAATTAGCTTTAGGGAACACTCTTTCAAAGCCTTCAGCGCCATGGCCGACAATCGGAGCACAACTTTGCATCGTGGTTGCGCTCCAGGCACCAGAGATGCAGCAAATGGGGGTCCATGACTGACATGGCGCGGTGACAGACGCCGTATGGCTTGAACCTCGAGGTCTTTTTGGGCTTTCTATACACCATAAAGAACTCAACAAAAGTCTTAAAAATGTTGGTAGCTCTTGTAGATGGATCTGCGCTGGCTTGCACGGAAAGAAAAGAACTGATGTCAAAGCATTAGGGTGGCACTTATATAGACGACGCGGACCTCAAGATGATTAACCCAATACCTACAACGTAATGTAGAGTCGACCAACGCCACCTATCTGCAGGGGTACTGCTATAAAAAAATCTTCCAGATCCAGCCTGACGCCTGGAAGTTCAAGGATGAGAAATCTGCGTCTAGATGTCTATCAGATAATTGGATTGTCCAGGGTGTACATTTCCGTTTCTCTTTAGCCAACGTAACATTAAGCTCAACAAGAGTTAAGGGTAGAACAAAGTTAAGGTTCAAAAGGTGTTTGCTGTCACTGGGTGAAAGTAACAACCTTTTCGTGGGGCATTTTTGCTGGACAGCATCTTTGAGTGACAGAATTAAGTGCAAGGAGTTTCATGCGCTCTAAAAAGAAAGATATTAAAAAAGTGACAGACAATCTGGACATCTAAATAGGTACGCTGCAGTTTAACAGTGTGTCGAATACCCTTGTTGAGGTGAAGATTGCTTTGGATAAAAGTTTTAATCATTTACTGAAGAGAAAAAGGAAAGATAAAATATTTGCGTGTTAGATGCTAATGTATGGATAAAAAGTAGGATTACAACTCTGCCTGTGTAGGAAGTGTTTCGATGCGTGCAAGGCAAGATTACTTCAAACTGTTTTGCAGCAAGCATACAGCTGTGCATAAGCAGGGAATAGGAAAAAAAATGAACACGTATTGGGGAAACTTGGGCACCCTTGGGGAAACCTACCATCTCGGCAATGGTCTGTATTATTAATTGCAAAGATCATTGAAAACACTGCATAAAATGTGCCCAGAGGTGAAGAAATCTATCCTTGAGGGGTGCAAACTGCCCTCTACAATAGCATATGGCCTGAGACCACACAGGGCAGCCCATCACAATGGGCATCACACATTCAATCACAGTATATGCTCGGAGACGTACATGTAGTATCTTGCAAAGGAGCATCCCTCAGATGGGCAATACACAAGCCATAGAGTATACTTAAAGAGCATACCCAGAAGCGACAGAGGCACAGTTAAAGAAATCAACAATATATGATGCCAGTTCCTATAAGCTTTGATGAGTTCATCACATGCAATGGATTAGCAACCACAGAAGGCCCAACAATTAGACATTCAGCCATATCGTAAGACTGAGGTGTTCACACGGCACAGACGCAACCCATAGGAATGGGCATTACAGTATCCACCATGGCATATTTTCTGGAAAGTCAACAAGAGCAATAGATAAGCAACTATTAAACAACCAGCCATAGTGTATGCCCGAGTAGCTTAGTGCAGCCCCTACCTCTAAAAGCATGTATTAATCTTGGGTGGTTGACATTCTAAAAACAAGAGCAGAGATACCACTACAAACCAAAGTAAGTCCAATATCGTTCAGCTTTCCTACTTCTGACGTACCCTGCCTCACTTGGTATAATAGGTAGGTCTGAAGCCAGATCGACCCGAATCTAGGACTACAGCCTCTAGAAAGTAGAAGAGATGTATTTCAGACTCTTTATGGTTCTAATGATCTCACGAGCACACTGCTTCTGGAACCAAATTGAAGCCTACACCCCTTATCAGATAGTACAACAAATGCCAAGTTACCGAATTCAGTCTGATGGCTAGGATATTTGATTCGGGAGGAATCTGCATGTAGAAGTACCCATCAGAAATTTGTCTCAATCCCGATATAGAATGGATTTCGGAAGGACATTCTACAGTAATATTGTTGCACTGTTCTCTATTTCTCATGGCAAGGGGGAAAGCAATGGCATTTTATAATCCAGTAAGAATTTGATTTGTGGTAATAATGCATGTTTACTGAACCCCAAGGTGTTTAGCCTGTCGCAATTTTGTATACTTAGGTCTAACACTTGGTATAACAAGGCTTGTCGTGAGTCTAATTGCAAGCTGAAATCTGCCATTAAAACTAAAAATCAGGCAGAAATCCGTCTTGCTAGGAAGCACTACAGTTTGGCCAAAGTTCAGGCCAAAAAAGATCGGGACAATGCTCATTGGGATGATCTCTTGGCTGCCAGTAAAAAAAGGAACCGGACTCAGTTTTGGCAAATTGTGAAATGGGGCAATTCTCCGTGTTCACAGACCCCCTCAAATTATGTTCTCCCTGACATCTGGGTGTTTCATTTCGAACGCCAGTTCTCAGATCCGAACCTGAAGGAAGCGATCGCTTTACCATCTCCCCAGGTAACGTTCCCTCTTTCGAACTTCGAATTTGACTGTAAAGAGGTTGAGTTGGCTCTTTCTAGGGTCCCTAGCGGAAAGGCCCCAGGCATAGATTGTGTCCCAGCTGACCTTTTCAAATTCGATCTTGGAAATTGGGTACCATACATCGCGCTTATGGCAACCGCTATAGCTAAGGGGGCCGCCATTCCAGAATCCTGGATGGGTGCTGAAATCCTGCCCATCTTTAAGAAGGGTGATCGATCCTGTCCAGGGAACTACCGCCCGATTAGCTTAATTGACTCGGTCCAAAAAATTACAGCTAGGATGATCCTGGCAAGAATCCGGATATGGATTGAGCAGGAGAATACCATATCGCCCCTGCAGGCCGGGTTCAGACCTTGCACTAGCACGATCGACCAGGCGTTCAAATTCCAACTGATCGTCTGGAAAACGGTTTACCTTTGCGGCGGTACTCTGTACGCCGCTTTTGTTGACCTTCGGTCAGCTTTTGACTTAGTCAATAGGACTAAACTTTGGGCGGTTTTAGCTGAGTTAGGGATGCCTGCTGATCTCCTTCATTTAGTTACCAGGTTGCACGAAAACAACTTCGCCCAAGTACGTTGGGGGAATCAAGGTCAGGTTACTGATAGGTTTAAAGTTAACAGGGGTGTCAGGCAAGGATGCGTCCTGGCGCCGACACTGTTTCTGTTATTCATTAACAGTGTTAAGTATTTTTCATCTACGCCCACGGACGCCCCCATGCTGGGAGGTACTAAAATTCCACTCCTCATGTTTGCCGACGACACCCTTCTTCTATCACAGACTTTGTCCGGCTTACAGGTAGCTTTGGATGTTTTCACTAACTTCTGCTCTGATTTCGATCTGTCAGTCAATGTTTCGAAAACCAAATATATGGTTTTTAGTAAAGGGAAATGCAAAACTGGCAATGTGACCATGAATAAGGACACTTGAATGTGCCCAAGTCATGACTTACTTAGGGGTTGTTTTAGAAAACAAGCTGAACTGGAAACCTCAAATTGATGTTTTATCCCTTAAATTTGCTCAACTATCGGGGTGTTTGGTAAAAGAACAAAAACAATCCAAGATGAAATCAATTGGTCCTGCCATCAAAATTTATAATGCCAGGATTAACTCAGCAATCCTCTATGGTGCTGAACTTTGGGGTTTTTCAGATCTTTCCCCACTGGTCAAGGCCCAATATAAATTCTTTAGGCTTCTTACGGGTCTTCCATGCTCCACCCCAGTGAAACCGTTATTGCTTGACCTTGGCTGTCATTCTTTTGATGACATCGCCAGGTTTAAACCATTGGCCTTTTGGAGGAGACTATGGACGGTCCCCGAACTAGGGCCCTATGCTAAGGCTTTCCTGGACGTCCGTGCTATTTTGGGTGCTGGCAATATCCAGTGGTTTAAACAAGTCAGCTCACTATTGGAGTCCATGGGTCTGAGTACTGATCCAGTTTCTAACACTTTCCCCCCCAAAAAAGTTTTTAAAAACCTTTATTGGTCAATGGTCAACCAAAAACAACTAACCTTAGCCCCAGTGGAGTCTGTCTGGCAGGTTTCTTGTGGAGAAAAATGTTCCTCTCTTAGAAGCCTATTGGGACACTATCACTAGACCCCTCGATAGGAAACTGTATCATCAAGTGAGGGTCGGTAGCCTACCCACACACTTTTACCAAAAAATGGAAGGGTGTTACCTCTGATTCTTGTCGTTGGTGTATAGAGTGTCCAGAAACTGTGGGTCACATTTTTTGTTTGCCCGGCATATGCAGCCCCTAGATCCAAATGGCTCAAACCCCTTTGTCGTAATTTGGGTACTAGACAAGGGCTTGAGGCACTCAACATTCTAACATTTGACACCAGTGAATGTATTGTTGTGGCAGTGGCCAAATTTTTAGGTTGGGCCTGGATTATTAGAAATAGGAGGTATTAGTTTTTAGGTTTGTGGTCATCTTTATTTTTAGCTGATCTGTGTTAGACATTTTATCTTTTACCAATTCTTAATCTTGTATGTAATGTTCATTTTGTAAATGTCTTTTTATGATGAAAATGATCGATAATAAAGACTAATGAAATGTGTATACCTATATACAACCAAGCTGCTGAACCCTTTTCTCTTCTTAGGTACCCTGCCTCACTTTCATGTCTGGCATGGTGAAGCAAGAATACTCAATCAAACTAGCGTAGAGTCAGGGAGTGAGTTTGTTGTAGCTTTATCAAGGTCTTTTTGCTCTTTTTCCTGTGAAAAGGCAAACATCTGCTAACACCACTTTATAAAGTTTTGGTTTGTCACATATATTCTCCTTCGACTGCATAGGTGAAGAATATGCTTAAATGAGGAACATTTGGGGAGGTATTACCATTAGAGGCTCAACTTCTTGGTGAGGTAACTCTTTTACAATATCACTGTTTGCTTGTTTTGCACAATATATGAATTTTAAACTTCAAGCAGGCTGTAGCCTAATTTCTATCTTCGTTTTGGAACCGCCTACGGTGGAGCGAGCAAGAACAGAATCAGGAGTCTCAACTATCCGTAAAGGTAAGGGAGACATTCTTCCAGGTGTGGAGTGCAGTCCAGCACTCTACCCTCGGGAACGCCTGCTTGCCTTGCGAGCCAAAGTGCCTTGTGTTGATCACAACTGGCACCCCGACACCCCCCAAATGCAGTGCAACAAGTGTGGGTTCAGAGCCAAGGCGGACTAGGCTTCTCTTGAAACCTCCAGTTCTACAAACATTAATATTTATAGCCTTAACTGTAGGTCTCTCGTAAAACATCATGAAGAAATCTTTGATCTTCAGGATTCCACACCGGATATACATTTTTTTCTAACAGAAACTTGGTTAACCAATGACTGTGGCAATTCCTGCCCTGGCCCTCCCTATAGGCTACTCTATGCTCGCACAAAATAGACCTTGCAGCAGGGAAGGTGGTTTAGCAGTGATGTTTAAATCTGCTTTTTCCTGCACTCTCTACCCCCCAGGTTATCCCGGATTGCGAATGTGCCCAGTTTAAAACTATTATATCACACAATTTCACTTTTACTGGGCTTCTCATTTACCGCCTCCAGGGCCAGCTAGGGCCTTTAGGAAGCCCTAGCTCACACCACATCTACTCTTGCACGAGAGACAGCGAACTTTAGCATTATAGGAGATCATAATTTACATCTGGAACGCCTAGACTCCCAGGAGATTACCAACTTTCTGGAAGACATGGATGCCTGTCAACTAACTCAACTAGTGGAGGGCCCATCACATCTCGCAGGCCACCTATTGGATCCAGTATTTTCCAATATCCGTTCTCTCAAAGTCCACGTCCCCCCTCCCACTAACTGGATGGATCATTTTCTTATCCATATGTGCCTCGGTCTAGCTGGTGCTCCTCTGCTGACTTCTCATCCGCCTTCTATGAAACGTCCCTGGCACAAACTGGACGCACTTAGCTTTGTGTCCAATCTAAAATCATCCCGCCCGACTGGCCCAGTGACTTGGAGGAAGCTGATGGAGCCTTCAGGAGTTGTATTAACAATTCACTCGACCACTGTATCTCTAAGAAACTGACAAGCGCCAAGCACACACAATCGCACGCCTGGTATAACGAGACCTTAGTGATAGAAGAAAAACACTATAAAACTCTGGAACGTACATGGAGGCGTACCTACGACCCCATTGCTAAAAAGATCTACAGGCAGGCTATTAAAGCCTACCACAAACTTGTACAAAAGTCTAAAGCCACATTCTACACTAATTTGATCATATCGAGTCCTAATCCCTCCAAAACCATTTTCTCTCGTATAAATGACATGACAAAACCCCCGGTAGGAACGAATAATATCATATCTACCAACCTGCATTGCGAATCTGGTACGCTATTTCATCAATAAAGTTAAGGGCATTTATAATACACTACTCCAGAAGGGCCGCCTCTAAATCGTGGCCGTCTAACTGCTCACTTGATCTCCCCTACTCTCTACAAGACTTACCATTTATGTCCTTTAAAGACCTGGAAACTCTGGCAACAAAGGTGAAATCAGGCTCCCCTGATGATCCAGTAAAACCGGACACCTTTAGGAAATTCCAGGACTGTATTTTGACTGAGGGTAGGGAATTGATCATTAGATCGCTCCAGTCGTCAGTAATTCCCAAATCTTGGAAACATGCCAAGGTTGTTCCCTTGCTGAAAAAAACAGCACTGGATGCATCTTTGCCGGAGAATTTCAAGCCAATTTCTCTGCTTCCTTACTTGGCCAAGGTTATAGAATCCCATGTTAATATCATCCTGACCAAGTATTTTGAAGCCAATGAGATTTTGGACAGGTCTCAAAACTGGTTCCGGCCTAAGCATAGTACGGAATCCGCCCTTTTGGCAGTTACAGAGCAGCGGATGGCATTGCTGGACGTGGGTAACACCTCGGTACTGATCTTACTCAATCTGAGTGCGGCCTTCGACACTGTCTCCCATGAGATTTTGAACCAACGACTCGGGGAGATCCGGTCAGTGGTAAGGCCTGGGCAGCGTCTTTTCTATCCGATCGCTCCTTTCAGATCCACGCCCCTCCCTACCTGTCCAGTACCTATCCCCTCAGCAGTGGTGTCCCCAAAGGTTCTGCTCTGAGCCCCACGTTGTTTAACGTGTACGTCCGCCCTCTAGCCCAAAGCCTGGAAAATCAATATATCATACGCTGATGACACGCAATTGATATTCACTTTCACCAATAACCCAGCCCAAGACAACTGAAATTCCACGAAGATGTTCTGGCCATCTCAGAGTGGATGGCGGATAACTATCTTCAACTTGACTCCTCAAAAACTGAGGTGCTTTTGGTATGCCGGGATACCCATAAATGGGACTACCAGTGGTGGCCTGCTGCACTGGACACTCCTACCCAACCGAAAAGCGCAGTTAAGAATCTGGGGGTCCTGATGGCCAATTCGTTTTTCGAGCTTCACACCAAAAAAGTGGCAGGTACATGCTTTGGCCACCTACGTGGTCTGAAACCAATCCTGGGTTTTTTTTACGCTGCCACCAGACAAGTGATTATTCAATTGGTGGTTCTGTCACGTATCGACTACTGTAACGGACTGCTACTTGGCGTAAATAAAACTGTCCCGAAGAGACTTCAAAGGGAACAGAATGCGGCTGCCTGCATTCCTTTCGCCCTCCCTAAGCACTGTCATACCTCCCATCTCCTGTACCGTATACACTGGCTGCCTATCGAACAGAGAATTCAGTTCAAAACTCTCTGCACCACCCATGAGATCTTACACTGCCAGGGCCCCCAGATATTGCAGGGGCTCTGTACACTATGTCCCAATGCAAGCACTGCGCTCCGCAGACCTGCATGTGGCCTGCACTCCTAGGGTGCGCAGGAGCAGAGCTCTTTTAGTTCCTGGGCCACAGCCCTTTAGAACTCTATTCCACTCACGGCACACAGCACACAAGATCACTGGGCATTTAGAAAACAGATCAAAACTTGTCTGTTTTCATCCATCTAGCGCACGATGTGTGTGCATGCTGCACTCTTGTTTCCTGGGCTTTTAGAAACAGAACTATACCTGGCTGTCTTTCCATCTGGCAAGCATCACTTTCCCTGGTCAACCGTCCTCTAGCGCTGGGACGCCCCGATGTTGGTCAGACAGCATTCAGGCAGCTCAACCGAACATGGAGAAACCCCCCCCCCAAAAAAAAGCTAATTCTTCTGCCGTTGTGCTTATTCATATGGGTGTTTAAAGGTGCATAGGTGATGCCTTAGTAGAAGGCGATGGGTTGAAACTGGGGTGAAGAGAGGTAGATACAGCAGGAGTCCACTTAAATGTAGGAATGCACTACATGTTATACAGCAAATGGAATCTAGTGTAGAGCGGAAAGGGGATGATAGGAAGTAGTACCGGGAACCTAGTGCAGACGCTAGAAGGATGAATGTGTGCATGAAATGACAGCCACAGCGTATCCATTTTGCAGTATTAACTGGAGATAAGATGAAAGCAAGGGGGCAGCGTGTGTGTAAGTGAAGTCTACTTTCATTCTGTCCGCCACAAGAACAGTTAGAAGAAATAACTGCGAAGTCCCTCTAGTTCCGGTTCATTTTATTTAGAACAATTAAGCAATTTGAGAAGACAATTCCAAGACTATGAATAAAATATATAGAAAATGATGGCCAACACTTTTGATTTGGTAGGGTGAAACAAACGAACAGAAGCATGAATCACAGGTCTGCAGAATAAGCAGACCCATGAGGCTTCAATATAGTTGTGCCTCTTGAGGGACAGGGCTAGGATACCTACTGTCCCACCTCCGTTCTATTTCCACAAGGACGACAGGAAGGAAGGCTATTTTAGAGGTTTTAAGTTTCCAAAGCCAGAGAGGGATACCAGGGGCGCACACTCGACAGACCCTGGGGAAATGGGTTATAGCTGGCTAACCAGCCAGCAAGAAGGGCACAAAGGAACGACACAAGCAGGTGCAGCGAGAGAAGACGCAAGGCTCATTCCACCACTCCTGCTCAAGTCCACTTAGTTTCTATTAGACAATGAACCAGCTGGTCCCATAGTCTAACCATCAGAGATGGTTTGAGAAGTACTGTAAGATGTATAGCTAGCGACCTACACAGAAAGATCATGAAGACTGACCTACTGCACCTTCCAGTGATACCAATAACTACTACTCCGACTCCCTTGCTCTGATCCGGAAGCAGAGTCCATATCCCCTGCTCTTCACCTGATTTGATTAACAATCAGTTTCCCAGTATTTGTGAAAACCCCTCGAAATTCAACATCTCTACTGGTTGTTTGAAATATATCAAATTAATTGGGCAGATGCGAACCAGTTTTTTGGACTGGTGGCGTTGAGCGTAGTTAAAGACAGATTGAAAACAGTGGTTGACCACTGATCATGTCACTAGCACCAGCAAAAGCTAGATTGCCAAATGCCATAATGGATGTGTGCCCAGTCAAAACAGAATGGGCAAAGATTTCTAGCTGTAACTAGAACAATGGAGAATCCATTACAGATTACCTAGACAGGCCAAAGGGTGTTTAATCTGTCCCTCTGAACTTGATAGGAAGTGTGTGTGTGGGGGGGGGGGGGGGAAGGGGGCTGACTTTCTGCAGAGATGGTTACAGGATATGCAGAACCGGTTATACACAGCTTCTGTAATGGATGGGAGAGTAGAAACCTAGCAGAGGGAGAGTGGCAAATCAATGTCTGGCTGTGCAGAATAACTCCTGGACATGTCCACGGATTCAGTTTTAATCTACAATACAAGGGTTCCCACCTATATTACTGAACATGTTACATTAGGCACCATAACAAACAACTTTTTATGGAGGCCTATATCACCTGCTAACTTGTTGGGTAGAGATTTATTATGTTAATTGAATTGCACAGCATTTTATACCAGTGACAGTGTTCTTTAACTTTCCAAAACTAGAGAGGATTATATTTCTTAGTATTTAAACATCTGTTCGTCACATGTAGTGCTTTAGGTTCATACGCTTTGAATAATCTTGCCATCTAGTGTTGGGCTCGGAGTACTGACATTTGTTTCTCTTTATCCTCCTTAGTTAGATCATTTTCCACACAGCAGATGAGAGTTGGTATGAACTAGTGAGTAGGATAGGCTAGTTTCTGTGTGTAGTGTAAATAATATGCAAGCTCAAGGTATCTTTAGCAAACACTAGCTTTTGATGACACGTGAATCTACAGCACTACGTGCAATAAACAGATGACCACAGGATTAAGCATTACAATCCTTTTGTAGCCTGTGTGGCTGTAGATACAAATTCTCACAATCCACTGTAAAACAGTACTCCTCTAAGTGGTGCCTAGCCAGTGCGTGGAGCACGGGTCTGATACAAAGTCCCAAAGACACTTTGCTCTACTGTAGCCTGTTGCTTTGCCAGACGGTCAAGATAGAAATGCTTTGTGAAGGTGTGTAGAATAGACCACGTGGCATGGAAACTTTACAGATGTCAGCTATAAGTATGTTCTCAAGAAAGGCCACAGAGGAGCCGTTTGCGGGTGGTGTGAGGTCTTGGGAGGGCAATTAGGGTTCTGTTGACTTGAAGGAAACACGTTCTGACCTGACGTTTTTAACCTTCCACCTGGCTACACTTGCCTTAGATATGGAATGACCTTTATGAGGCTGAGCAAAGGCAACAAAATGCTGCTGTGTTTTACAGTAGCATTTGGTCCTATCTATGTAATACATGTGTATGAAGTGCTCGCTCTGTTACCAGGTCAGGCTGGAGGAAAGATGACCAGGAGCCTCAATTGTCTGTTGAAGGGGGAAATGGAAGACCATCTTAGGCAGGGCCTTGGGAGTTGGTTCTAAGGACAATCCTATCGTTTTGCACGGGAGCTCCTGGGGTTTGGGATTACCCTTTTTGGTATTAATGAACAAGTTACTTACCTTCAGTAACTATACATCTGTAAGAAACATTAGTTAGTGATAGATTCCTTACCTTAGAATTACCCCCAGGCGTCAGACTGGATCCGGAAAGTTTATCAGCAGTACCCCTGCGCGTCGGAAGGTGGCGTCGTGCGGCTCCGCGTCCGTCGTTGGCGTCGTGGTCGCCAAGATGACATTGCGGCAGCTAATTAGACGCCGCCCTCGCGCGCTGACATCAGTTCTGTACACGACTCTCCGAGCCAGGTACGCAGAGCCATGCACAGACCACTGGTGCATTGAAACTAGGGCCCTGAAAGGGATGACCTTAACCCTAGAAATCAGTTCGCAGAACGGCGAGGATGGGTGGGGCGGTAAGGAATTTAACACTAACTAATGTTTCTTACAGATATATTGTTACCGAAGGTAAGTAACTTGTTCATCTGAAAGAAACACGTAGTGATATATTCCTTACCTTAGAATAGATACCCCAGCAATACCAACCCCGGTGGTGGGTCTGTGAACCAAGATCACACCAGAAAGTCCCAGAGAACAGAATGGCCAAAGAAGCCGTCTCTCCGGACTTGGCTGTCCAGGCAATAGTGCTTAGTAAAGGTGTGCAGCGAGGCCCACGTAGCTGCCTGACAGATGTCTTGTAAGGGGACACCACGTCCCAATGCCGTAGTGGCAGTCGTCGCCCTGGTGGAATGGGCGTGCAGCCCCACCGGAAGCTCTTTTTTAGCCAGAGAATAACAGGCTTTAATACACAAGACGACCCATCGGGAGATAGTCCGCTTGTGTACAGCCCGACCTTTCTTGGCGCCAACGTAGCCAACAAAGAGCTGGTCATCCACCTGGAACTGTTGTGTGCGATTCAGGTAAAATGAGAGCGCAAGATTTGGGTTCAGACGGTGGAGCCTCTCGACCGCTCTGGAAGGATGCGGAAAGAAGGTGGGCAAAGTGTTAGTCTGCCCGATGTGAAAGGCAGTGACAACCTTTAGCAAAAAGAAAGAACTTGTTCTGAACACAACCTTGTCCGGATGGACAGACAGAAAAGGAGGTTTGCAAGAAAGAGCCTGTAGCTCACGCACTCTCCTAGCAGAGGTGATGGAAACTAGGAAAGCAGTCTTCAAAGTTAACAGATGAAGAGGACAGTTTTGAAGAGGCTCAAAGGGAGCGCACATTAAATATGTGAGAACCAGGTTCAAGTCCCACTGTAGCATTTACGAAGGCAATAGGAGGAAAAAGATGAGTAATGCCTTTGAGGAATCTATTTACAACAGGGGACTTGAAAAGAGAGGGCTGATCAGGAAGCCCAAGAAAGGCTGAAATAGCAGAAATGTAGCCCTTGATAGTGCCCAGAGCAGAACCCTGATGGGCCAAAGAAAGAAGTAACAGAAGGAGGGAGGGGCGCCTGGCTGCCAGAATGACATCACAGACTTCAGGAGGCAAGTCGAAAGGAATCAACTGCTGCCGCTCAATCTTCACGCAAGGAGGTGGGGACTGGACAGGTTCGTGTGGAGGACCGTCCTTTGCTGCTGCGACAGAAGATCCTCTCGAAGAGGCAGTTAGATCGGGGAATCCATGCTCTTACAGAGTAGCTCGAGATACCAAACTCTTGGAGCCTAGTCCGGGGCCACAAGAATGACTTGGGCCCGGTCGCGCCTGAGCTTCAGCACTCTGGACAGAAGAGGTATAGGCAGAAAAGCGTACAACAGACCGCAACTCCACTTGTGACGAAAAGCGTCGCAGAGCGAGTGCCACCTTGGAAATTCCAATGCGCAGAAGTGATGACATTGTGCGTTCTCTTCGGTGACGAATAGATCTAACCAAGGCTCTCCCCACTGTTGAAAGAGACCTTGCGCCAAATCCAAGTGAAGACGCCATTCGTGATCCATCCTCCACCTGCGGCTGAGTTCAATCGCCCTGGCGTTCAAAGGACCTGCCAGGTGTTGAACCGTCAAAGAAATGCCTTGACGTTCCAGCCATGTCCAGAGGCGCAGAGCCTCATGACATAGGGTCCACGACCCCACCCTGCCCTGTTTGTTGCAGTACCACATGGCGTTGGTGTTGTCTGAACACCTGCACCACATTCCCCTAGACAGAGGAAGGAATGCCTTCAGTGCAAGAAGGATCGCCCGAAGCTCCAGACGGTTGATCTGGAGCCGGGACTCCTCCGGAGACCTGAGGCCTCTGATCTCCACCTCTCCCATGTGGCCGCCCCATCCCAGGAGGGACGCATCAGTCACCACTGTGTGCTCCGGTTGGGGAAGGGAGAGGCATCTGCCACTGACCCAAAGCTGATTCGTGAGCCACCACTGCAATTGTCATGCAGTGCCCTACGAGATCTGGACGTAGCCGGACAGGTTCCCCTGATGCTGCGCCCACTGGAACTTCAGGTCCCACTGCAGAGCCCGCATATGCCATCAGGCATGAGTGACCAGCAGGATGCAGGAGGCAATGAGGCCCAGCAGCCTCAGGGTCATCCTGACCGAAACACAGGATAGTGGATGAAAGATCAGAATCATAGCCTGAATATCCTGGACCCGCCGTTGGGGAGGATAGGACTGAAACAGCGTTGTATCCTGAACTGCTCCGATGAAGAGGAGCTTCTGAGAGGGAATCAGGTGCGACTACAGCACATTGATGGAGAACCCCAGCAATTGCAGTGTTTCGGCCGTAGTCTGGAGGTGGGAGACGACCGTCTGGTGCGAGCCCGCCTTTAACAGCCAGTCGTCGAGATAGGGGGAAGACTGGAACCCCATATCTGCGCAGATGAGCTGCGACCACCGCCATCACTTTCGTGAACACCCGAGGGGCGCTGGTAAGGCCAAAGGGGAGCACTGTAAACTGAAAGTGCTTGTGAAATACCGTGAACCGCAGGTAACGCCTGTGGGCCAGCAAGACGGGAATGTGGAAATATGCGTCCTGCAGGTCCAACACTACCATCCAGTCTCCCGGATCCAGGGCAGCAAGACCTGAGCCAGAGTTAGCATCTTGAACTTCTCCTCCCGGAGGAAGCGATTGACGTCCCCGAGGTCCAAGATAGGACACAGGCATTTGTCCTTCTTGGGCACCAGAAAGTAGTGGGAACAACCACCACATCCTACTTCTGGCCTAGGAACGCGCTCCATGGCCCCCACGGGGAGGTGATTGAGAATCCTGCCGCCCACTGGCGTTTGATGGGCCTGAAAAACCGGACTAGGAAGGTTTTGGGGCAGTGGTGGAAGTGGACTGACCCACCCGCTGGCCCCCTGACCGGCCTCTGCGGGTCGCACGTCCGCGGCCACCCTGAGACTGCTGCTGCGCCGGCCTGTGGTTCTGAAGCGAACGTGTTGGGGCACCCCTTCCGTGGCCACGAAAGGAGCGAAAAGCAGAATGCGGAGGAGGGCGCGTGGCAGAAAGGCCCAAGGACTTGGCCGTAGCCCGCGAGTCCTTAAAGCGCTCCAACGCACTATCTGCCTTGTTGCCAAAAAGGCGAATGCCATCAAAGGGCATGTGCATCAGGGTGTTCTGGACATCCCCCCGAAAAGCCAGTAGTCCTCAGCCAGGCTTGGCGGCAGAGCGCCACTGTCGTGGAAATCGCCCTGCCCAGTGAGTCGGCAGTGTCAAGGCCACATTGAATTGTGAACTTCGCTGCATCTCTCCCCTCAGCAATAGCCTGAGAGCGCACTGTCTGCGCCTCCTCCGGACACTGAGCCAGCACTTGTGCCACCATATCCCACACAGAGTGGGAATAACGGCCCAAGAGGCAGGTGGTGTTCACAGACCGCAGCCCTGACCTGGCAGAAGAAAAAAAATCTTCTTCCCAAACTGTTCCAGTCTCCTGGATTCCCTGTCCGGGGGTGCGGTAGGGAATGCGCTTTGGCATGTGAAGTCTTGGACAGCCAAGCTGTCAGGGGTGGAGTGTTGGGGGAGGAAAAGGGGGGGTCGCACGGGGCGGAGCGATGTCATCGGGCCACATTCCTATCCACAGGAGCCCCTGTGTTGGGCCTGGACCAGGTGCCCAAAAGAACATCAGAAAGTGCATCATTAAAAGGCAGCAAGGCTCTGCAGAGGTAGCCGCCGGCTGAACCACTTCTGTCAGGAGGTTAGTCCTGACGGCCACTGTAGGGAGGTGGAGAGCCTCGGCCGTCCTACCAAACAGCACTGCGTAACTTGCACCATCCTCCGTAGCCACGGTAGGAGGAGTTGGCATGCCAAGGTCAGGAGAGGTGTCAAGACCACTGGCATCCCCCAGCTCCTCTGCCCAGTCTGGGTGATACTCACATTGAGCTGTGAGAGGGTCCTCAGACCCCTCCCAGTCCTCCCCTTCCTCCGAAGGCTGATGTACAGGTCGAAAATAAGGAGGTTGGACATGGGGTAGAAAGGCCCCATCAGCGCAGAATAGGCATAGAGTGACGCAGTTCCGGGGCAGTGTACACATCAGGGCTGAAACCTAGGACGACGTCGTCCAGTGGCATGGGCGACGTCAGAGGTGGTGCCTGTGGGGTCGGCGGAGGTGTCACAATGTCAACCGGCGACGACCGTGATCCAGGCCTGGAGCCGCCGACAGTAAAGGGCTAGGACCCCCAGTCGGGGCCGAAGGCACGCCAGCAGGGCCCGAAGGCCCAAAGAGGCGGGCCATGGCTGACAGAATTACCTGCAGCTGGGCTGGAGTCGCCGGACCTGGGAAGGGCTGGTAGGCCGACAGCGACTGCGTAGGCTCCGCTGAAGCCACGGGGGATGCACCACCCGCGCCGCGAGAGGGGAAGTCAGAGAACAATGACGTTTCTTCGCCTTACCTGACCCCCGAGTGCGCAGACTTCGATCCCGATGAATGATGGTGATGGCTCTGCGACCGGTCCCTCGACCTCCCACGGGACCAGGACCTTGAGCAGCGCAGAGCCGTCTGCCGGACTTCAAGCAACTTCTTCGGTGCCATGGCCAGGCAGTCGGGGTACGACTTGGGGTCATGGTCGCGCCCCAGGCAGTAGAGAGACACGCAGTACGGGTCCGTCACAGACATCATGCCATGACAGTCCCCGCAAGACTTGAAGCCGGGCATCCCTACGACACCAGGAGTCGAACGACTCGAAAAACTGAGACAAAAAGGCCTTGAAAAACTCAGTCAAAAAATGACTGGGGGTACCGCTTTCTCCGGGTCTGCGCTTGCGCGGTTAAACATGACAACCTATTGTCCCTTCTGGGACAAAGGATGGGACTAGCTGGTCCCATGCTACAATGGTTTACCTCTTTTCTAAAAAAGAACCCAAAGAATCAAGATGAAGCAATCATTCTCTCAACCCTCCATGGTCATCCTAGGTGTTCCCCAGGGCTCAGCACCATCACCCATTTTTTAAATCTAGTCATGTAACCCCTGGCAAACTCGTTGAGCTCTGCGAACATTCTGTATCACCTGTAAGCAGACGACAAACAACTGTATATAAAAATCTCCTCCTCCACAGAAGACTTCATCTCCCTCAACGATATTCTGCATAATACTCAAAGTTGGCTCACTGACCACCACCTCATGCTCAACACCAAAAAAGCGGAATTCCTCATCTCCCCACCCAACCACACACCAAAGTTAGACCTCTGGCTAAAGCATCAAACTATCTTTGACTGCTCTCCCCACAATATTTACTCCGCTAAATCCTTGGGAATCACCTTGGACAAACACTTTATATGCAGGCGCATATCAATAATCCTACCAAAGGAGCTAATCAGAACTTAAACCTTTCCTCCCACAGGCAGATTTAACAAGCATTTACAATGCAATGGTCTCGGCATTGTTAAAGTTAGAGCTATTGGCATTGCTCATGATATTATTTTTGTTTATGTTTGTCTTTAAAACATTGTTATTTACAATGTCAATAGCTTAATCACTCAAATGCGAGACCTATTGCATTTGCAACCACACAGAGCCACCCACCCACACAGCCACCCACCCACCCACAGAGCCACCCACACAGCCAGCCAGTGCACTCTAGGGCAGTGCTTAATTTGTATTTAAAAAAAAAAGGAAGTGCCAGCCATTGCAACTTGCACCACACATTGTCCCTGACATGCTGCTAAAGATCATAACACAACTACTAACCATCACACTCCTACAAATGAGACAATTCGGACTATTTCAGGCCCCCAAAGCTATAAGAATGGCTTAGGTGGCAGGTGATAGTAATTTTTAATGTATATTGCATTAATAAATGACTGTTGTTGTGTTCATGTCTAAATAAGCCAGTCATGTGCCTTATTACTCACAGACAATGAAGTCAGATAGATGTAGCAATCGCACACGATTGTGATCAACTAAACAGCACAAACCCACACATGTAGGTTGCCCTCACTCACATTCAGTTATACACACATGCTAGTGCATATCTCGACACCGGATGCACTGAGAAGTCACTCAATCATAGGTATTGAATATGCTACTTACCAGTATGCATCTGTTCTTGGCATGTAGGGCTGCTGACATTCATATCTGTGCATAGATCGCCGCCTAGTGTTGGGTCCGGATGTTTGCACGTTGTTGTCCTGGAAGAGTCTTCGAAGTATCCTGAGATAGGTGACTCCTCCCCTGGACCACAGTGCGCATGGGCATCCTCTCCATCCTCAGATTGTTTTTCGCCATTGTGGCAGTGATGGAGTAGATATAGAAAGTGATGACCATGCTATGCAGTAATTCTGAGAGCTGCAGCTGCTACAGGCGCCGGGGAGGAGGGCGGGCGATATGAATGTCAGCAGCCCTACATGCCAAGAACAGATGCATACTGGTAAGTAGCATATTCAGTTCGAGGCATGTGGGCTGCTGAATTCATATCTGTGCATAGAATATATAGCAGTACCTCCCATTAGCGGCGGCCACCAGTGCCAGCTGCAGCGGTCTGAAAAAGAGTTTTGAGAACAGCTGCCTGCTGTTTTGAGTGTACATCTACACAATAGTGTTTGGTAAATGTATGTATAGTGGACCATGTGGCTGCTCTACATATATCATGTAAAGGAATGTTTCCCAGGAAAGCCATGGAGGCCCCTAACTTACGTGTTGAGTGGGCCCGTGGGGGAATCGTTAATGTGCGTTTAGCCTTTTGATAGCAAATTTGAATACATTTAACGATCCATCTGGCTATACCTGCCTTGGAGATTGCGTTGCCTTTGTGTTGTGGGGAAAAGGCGACGAAAAGTTGTTTCGTTTTCCTAAAGTTTTTAGTTCTGTCTATGTAGTACATGAGGGCTCTTTTGACGTCTAGTGTATGGAGCATTCTTTGAGCGACATTTTGTGGATTCTGAAAGAAAACAGGCAGTTCAATGGTTTGATTCATGTGGAACTGCGATATTACTTTAGGCATGAATTTGGGGTTGGTACGTAGTACGACCCTGTTTGCGTGAACCTGTATGAATGGCTCTTGAATGGTTAGTGCCTGGAGTTCACTAACTCTTCTCAACGAAGTGATTGCTACTAGGAAAGCCACCTTCCAGGTGAGGAATTGAATCTCACATGAGTGGAGAGGTTCGAAGGGTGGACCCATCAGTCGGGTGAGGACCAAGTTGAGGTTCCACACTGGTGCTGGTGGGTGTCTTGGGGGAATCACTCGTTTAAGTCCCTCCAAGAAGGCTTTGATGGCAGGCACTTTGAATAAAGAGAGGTGCTGCCTGTTTTGGAGATAGGCTGCTATTGCGGTTAAATGGATACGTATTGAGGTGTATGCCAGATTGCATCGGTATAGGAGTAAGAGGTAACAGATTATGTTTTGAGTGGATGCGTCTAGCGGGTTAATGTCATTGTTATTACAATAAATGACAAACCTCTTCCATTTGGCTGCATAGCAAGCTCTGGTAGTGGGTCTCCTAGCTTCCTTAATGATGTCCATACAGTCAGGTGGCAGGTTTAGGTAGCCAAACTCTAGGACTTCAAGAGCCAGATTGCCAGGTTCAGCTGTTGCGGATCTGGGTGCTGAATTTCTCCATGGTTCTGTGTCAAAAGCGCGGGTTTGATCCGCAGCCTTTGATGCGGCACCACGGAAAGTTCCAGAAAGGTGGTGTACCATGGCTGGCGTGCCCATGTTGGAGCAACCAGGATGAGTGTCAGTGAGTGCTGTCGCAGTTTGCGTGCCACTAGCGGTATCAACGGCGCTGGGGGAAAAGCGTACGCAAATCTGCCGGACCAGTTCATCCATATCGCATTGCCCTGCGACTGTGGATGTGGGAACTGTTGGACAGGCCACATGAAGGGCTTGCTCCCTCCCCGCATGACAGGGCCCGACCCCCGGCCCCCCAGGTGTTACCCACAGAAGCAACCCGCACCCCGTCCCAAGACGGGATTCCTGCCCCCGGACATCTCTGTATCATGGGGCCGAACCACTACCGGCTCCCTCGCCCGGCCCGGCCGCCATCTTGGGCACTGCACCACGAGGCCGCATGGCCTCAGCTCGACCCTAACCCTGGGCCTGGCCAGGCCCCGACATCCCGGCACCACCATCCACCCAGGAGGTGACCGGACCACTTGGCAGGTCAATGGGAGAAAGAAGTGTCGATGGCTCTCCCCCGCCAGGTGCCGATCGCCCCCAGCTCCCCCGGGCGCTGGCTCCACCCCCCTGCTGGGTGTCTGGACTCCCTCATCCCGGACCTCCCGACCTCCAAGTGCGAGGGTCCGGACATCAAAGGGCGCCAGACCTATAACTGGGGCAGCTCCAGAGCAGGAAGGCAGTTGTATCCTGGAGTCGAGAGACACCGTGAAGAACTCATCCTTGACGGACTACTGGCGCTGCCGTAGTCCTGCCTTGTGAACTATCATCCTGCCTGCTGGCGCTGCCGCAACCTTCTGCATCCTTCATCCTCGTCGGGACCTGCTGGCGCTGCCGCGGACCGTTGTAACTACCATCCTCGTCGGGACCTGCTGGCGCTGCCGCGGACCGTTGTAACTACCATCCTCGCCGGGACCTGCTGGCGCTGCCGCGGACCGTTGTAACTACCACCTTCACCGGGACCTGCTGGCGCTGCCGCGGTCCGTCCATCTCGAACGCCGAGCTCGAGGATTGTGAGCTATCCATCATACCATCGCATCTACCCGATTGGTAACAAGACTGTCCCGCTACCCCCTTTCCCAACCAAGAGACTAGAATCGAGGGGACCCCCGAGTCCCGACCTCCTTGTACCATTCTATCGTACCTAAAGATTGCTTATAAAGAACGTTAAACCGTATCATGGTGTGGTGTACCTCTGTGGGGGGGGGAAGTTATTCGTCTGTACGATTGCTGGAGACGGCTCTCCCCGGAGACCTCTCCCCTTGTCCTCGGCCGACCCTCCCGGTCCGTCTAACAGGAACCTGGCGGCAAAGCTTTGGCATTTTGCCTTTTCCCTTGTGGCGAATAGGTCTATCTCTGGATGACCCCACTGCTGGAAGTACAGTTGGAGTACTGATGGGTGTAACTCCCACTCGTGCATTTGGTGGCTGTGTCTGCTGAGCAGATCCGCCATCTGGTTGTCCTTGCCGGGGAGGTGTTCCGCCATGAGGAATATGTTCCTCTGAATGGCCCACTTCCACATGCTCTGAGCCAGATGAGACAACTGTGGAGAGTGTGTTCCTCCCTGCTTCTGTATGTAGTACATGGCAGTCATGTTGTCCGTCCGGATCAACACGACCTTGTTGCACAGGTGTACTTTGAAAGCTTTCATAGCCAGGAAGATTGCCATCAGTTCCAGAAGGTTGATGTGCATCTTCTTTTGTTGTGTAGTCCATAGTCCCTGCACTGTGTAATTGAGTACATGGGCTCCCCATCCCTGGAGAGACGCGTCCGCTGTCAGTATTATTTGTGGAACAGGCTCTTTGAACGGTCGGCCCTTGCAAAGGTTTTGTGGATTCCACCAATGCAGAGAGTTGTATGCCCGACCGCTCACCAACACTAGGTCTTTTAATTGCCCGTGAGCCTGATTCCATTGACGTGCTAAGCACTCCTGAAGCGGGCGCATATGTAGTCTTGCGTGTGGGACTATGAAAATGCAGGAGGCCGTCATGCCTATCAACTGCATGAACACTCGTGCAGGAAGGGAGTGTTGAGGTTTGAACTTTGAGATCAGCAGTTGCATGCTGTTGATCCTCACTAACTTTGGCTGAGCTGTGGCTGCCAGAGTGTCTATGGTCGCACCTAGGTACTGTTGTACGTGTGCGGGTTGGAGATGTGATTTCGGGTAATTTGGTGAGAATCCCAGACTGTGAAGAAGGTGAATGGTGCGGGACATGTGGCTGGCACATTGCTGGGCTGACTTTGCCTGAACAAGCCAGTCGTCCAGGTAAGGGTAGACGTGAATGTGTTGCCTTCGTAGATGTGCAGCCACGGTAGCTAGGCACTTTGTGAAAACTCTGGGTGCTGTTGTCACTCCGAAGGGGAGGACTTTGAATTGATAGTGCTGCCCCTGAATGGTGAACCGGAGATATTTTCTGTGTGACGGGTGTATGGGTATGTGGAAATACGCATCTTTGAGGTCTAGCGCGGCTAGGAAGTCTCCCTGTTTGAGCAGCGGGAGGACTTGTTGTAGGGTGAGCATGTGGAAATGCTCTGAGAGAATGTAGCGGTTGAGGGGTCTCAGGTCTAGTATAGGTCTGAGTGACCCGTCCTTTTTTGGTATTAAAAAGTACAGGGAGTACACCCCCGTACCTTGCTCGTGGACGGGTACGACCTCTATTGCGCCTTTTTTCAGCATACTTAGCACTTCCTGCTGTAATAGCGCTAAGTGCTCTGAGGACATAGGACGGTGTTTTGGCGGTATTGTGGGTGGAGTGGAGGTTAATTCTAGGCAGTAACCGTGTTTGATAATATCTTTGACCCACCTGTCCGTGGTGATGGAGTTCCACGTGGACAGGAACCTTTGTAGCCTCCCCCCGACAGGTGTTATGTGGTCGGGAGGAAGGGAGAGGGCGTCACTGTTTGTTCTTGGGGGAGGACCTGGTATTGCCGTATCCACGTCCTCTGCCCTTTGTGCTGGAGCCACGATATCCACCCCTGGTGTTTTTATCGTAGGTACTTTGTGTGTTGCCCTTGTTGTAGGTTTGCTGTGACCCCTGTCCTCTACCTGCTCCTCTATTTCCGGGGCGACGAAAGGAGCCACTTCGAAAGGTCTGCGTTTGGAGAGCCCCCATGGACTTTGCAGTGTCCGTGTCCTTTTTTATTTTTTCTAGGGTGGTGTCAACCTCTGGTCCGAATAAGTAGTCGGGGTTGACCGGCTGATTGAGGATGTTATTTTGAACCTCAGGTTTGAATCCAGAGATTCGTAACCAGGTGTGTCGTCGTAACATGACGCTGGTGTTTATTGCTCTGGCAGCTGTATCTGCGGCATCCAGTGCACACTTAATGGATGCGTTTGTGAGGAGTTGTCCCTCCCTGATGAGGATCTCTGCTCCCTCTTTGTATTGGTCAGGGAGATGTTGGAGTAGGGTTTCTAATGTGTCATAGTGTGCGCGATCGTAGCGAGCTAGGAGCGCCTGGGTATTGGCAATACGCCATATGTTAGCTGCCTGGGCTGCAACCCGTTTGCCGGAGGTCTCTAGCACCTTGGACTCTTTGTCCGGGGGAGGAGCATCCCCAGTTGTCTGCGAGTGCGCCCGTTTGCGAGCATTAGTGACTACGATGGAGTCCAGAGGCAACTGGCCTCTAATGTACGTAGGGTCCCCAGGCGCCGACCTATATTTCTTGTCGATCCTGGGGTTTATTACTCTTGCCCTGGTGGGTTCTTTGAAAATGTCCTTTGCTGGTTTGAGGACACCTTTCAACATGGGTAGAGTTTTGATATTCCTTTCTGAGGATGCGAAAGTATCCATTAGAAAATCGTCCTCGATTGTGTCAGAGTGGAGTTGCACACCATGATTGGCCGCAGCACGTTCAATTAGGGCGTTGAATGCGGCAGTGTCCTCTGTGGGAGACGTTTTTGCGCCATATAGCTGCGTGTCCTGTGTATCCATAGGTGCACCCGTGTCCACAGGGTCATCCCAAGCCTGGTCAGGGTCCTGTTGGCCTTCAGGGTCCATCTCTCTGGGGTAGGGGACGTAGTCACCCATATAGTCCTCCAAAACGTCGGTTTCGGAGTGTGTCGGAGAGAAGGACTGTGGATCTGGGTAAGAGGTATGGAGACGTTCGTAAAGAACTGGTTCCGAATCCGCTGGCAGCTTTTTCTTTAGCGGGATCCGGTAGGAGTCCAAAGTGTGTTCGGAAGATATTCTCAGCTTGTGGAGCATAATTCTGCCGGTGTCGGCATCGATGATGTGGGACGGTGACGTCTCCGTAGGAGAGCCTTCGGCAGGTGTGATCCTAGTTTGGGTGACACGTGTTCTTATTTCAAACATTTTGGGCGCCGTGGATGGCGGCAGGCCAAAAGTGATATGTGGTGGTGCTGGAGAAGCTTTCTGAGCTTTTTTCGGCTCTGAGCCTGACGTGTCCTGGAGGGCAGCCTTTTCTTTGATGCGTTGCAAGGATGCTGCAACTTGTCGCACCTGGAACGCCGACGGTTCTTTGGCGCCGAGCGGTTCTGTAGAGGCAGGCGTGGACTTCTTCGGGGCCACGGGGTCATCGAGTCGAGGAGAGGTAGTAGCCGTCGACTGCGTCGATGATTGGGCCTTAGGTGCTGCTTTCGAAGCGGTGTGCGACGCAGCGGCCATTTTGACCTTTGTGGCTGGAGCCGATGGTTTCGGTGCCGGGTGCCGAGGCGGTTTGGCGGTACCGATGGCCTTTTTCCGTGTGTCGGCGCCAACGTCGGCTGCTGCGAGTTCGGCACTGAAGTCCCGTTTGGTGCGGTCGGTGCCGACGGGTTTGGCTGGCGTCGAAGGTGTAGTGGGCT
This sequence comes from Triturus cristatus, assembly GCF_964204655.1. Classification (NCBI taxonomy): domain Eukaryota; kingdom Metazoa; phylum Chordata; class Amphibia; order Caudata; family Salamandridae; genus Triturus; species Triturus cristatus. The sequence continues at coordinate 115,425,750 of NC_140595.1, forward strand.
TCGATCCGACCAGTGTCACTTTCAGTTTCGGTTTCTGTGGAACCGACACTACTTTTGGTTTCGGTTTCGAGGAAGGGAAACCAGCCGTTTTGGGTACTAATGGCTGTCGCTGAATGTCCGAGGCCGGGCCCGAGGGCGGGGCCGAAGAATTGCGGGATAGGTCTTGGGTAAGGCCCGAAGGCGATCCCTCGTAGTCTCCTACCTCGGTGTCGACTTCATCTCTGTGAAAGAGTTGTTCTTCGATGTCTTCCGATCCGGAATCGTGTTCGGAAGCGGGGCTGGAGGGTAGGTTCTCCACGCCTTCCACATCTTCGTCCTCGGCGCTGAAGATGTTGGTTGGGGCCGGTGCCGCTTGCTGCGCTTCAAGTCTCGCTGCTCGTCGATTCCGGAGAGTCTTTTTGGATCGGAATCGGGCACAGGCCATACATGTGGATTCGTCGTGATCCGGTGAAAGGCATTTGTTGCACACCGGGTGGACGTCGACATGGGGATATTTCGCATTGCAAACAGGACACCGCTTGAATGGTGTCCTCGATTCCATCGTCGATGTGGGGTCGATGGTCGGATAAGATGCGAAAAAGTTGGTTTTGTTAAGTCAGTAAACTAACAAGTAACTGTCGATACCGATCGGGAACAGTACCGACGCGAACTAAAGGCCTTTTGGCCTGAAAAAAAGTTTTCCCTAACTTGAGTCAAGATAAGCACATCCGAACCCAATGGCGGAAAAAAACTGAGGATGGAGAGGATGCCCATGCGCACTGTGGTCCAGGGGAGGAGTCACCTATCTCAGGATACTTCGAAGACTCTTCCAGGACAACAACGTGCAAACATCCGGACCCAACACTAGGCGCCGATCTATGCACAGATATGAATTCAGCAGCCCACATGCCTCGAACATTACTATCACCATCAGATCTGTTGTACAATCAGCTAAACAAATACCATGGACTTTCATATACACACAAAAACAGCTGTCACACAGTGTTACGTTACAAAAACACTAACGTTATCATTAGCCACCCCCCAACATACAGATAAATATTCCTGTTCCATGACTAGCTGTACACAATAACCTCACCTACACAAAGAGTTCTGATACACTCTAGCTTCCCCCCCCTCACCCGTGTTGGCGCTTTCATGATGATGTGACAAAGAAGCTGGAAACTTTTTTTTTTTCTCAGCACCATTGCTGCCGCTTCCGGAGGCAGCGCAATTCATTTGAGTGCACTGTAAAGCTGAGCCACCATTGCAGAAAAACTCCAAAAAGCAATTGCTAGCAGAAAGTATCGTACAATAATACACGTTTTGAACAGCGATCTCACTGTTCCTATGTCAGTGCATACTTACGTGTTCGGTTATGTCCTAGTGAAAACACTACACTCTGTGATGTAATTCTATGCCTTACACTGTAGTGCAAAGTTTCCAATAACGGACTGTACCATATCCACCATTTGAACACATTTAAAAAAAAAAAAATTCTTTCGGTGGAAGAATCACACTACTCTTTCAATCTTCACTCGCTCTTTATACACCAGCATTAAATTTCCGCCCCGCCACTATTAAAAATCCACCAACCATCACTAGCACCAGGGTCAATGAATAATTGTCATCCCACAAACCGAATTAGGATAACAGACATGTTTAGCATTTCTACTAGCAGGGACGTCAGAATACAGCATCAGATCACTGAGTACCTCAGACTGTAATGTAGCAAGAAACTTATTTCACATATTTAACTAGTATTTTTAAGGCACTTGCGTTTCTAAAGTTCTTCCTAACGAACAGTGTTACAACTGGCGCGCGAGGGCGAGGCAGTTAGATAAGTTCTGTTCTACGAGGTGAAATGCGCATTTAGTGTTTCAACTGGATGCATCATTTTTTATTTGCATACATTTTGCTGCTGTTAGTGACTGTGCCAACAAAAACTGGAAGTGTAAGAATGTGGCACGAGTTCCACTTGATGTAATCATGTTAGACCTCTGGCCCTATAGCAACCATTAGTAATGTAGCGCTGCAAAATGCACAATGACACTAGCATATCTTGTGGTGGGCAAGATAGTTCAAAATATTATACTCACATTTCCTTCGTCGTCACAAGATTGCTTACTCAATGGCCGAACTTCACGTGTATCTGATAAATAATTTTAAAGCAGATGTCTTTTCCAAGGCTGTCATTCACATATGAGTTGCCTCTCTCCTGAGCAAACACTGCATGAGGGCATTTCCCTTCTTATGCAAAGATCCCGGAGGCCCGTTTCGGACTCCTCTTATTAAAAATCTATTAAATTGTCCTTTCTCAACATTAAAAAAACACTTACACACACACACACAATCATGACTCCTCTCACCTCAGCCCTCCTTCTCCCTCCTATGTTATTGTTGCCGTCCTGTGGGGGAATAAGCCAGACGGACACTTCCGAATCGCTTTCACTTCCTGTAACGTCACAAGGCACCCTCAGGACGGAAGCGGTCGTCTGCTATCGCCATCGTGCAGGTGGCAAGCATAGAAAGAGAAGACAAACTATTGCCGACTTTGCCTAATAAACAAGCGATTAGAAATGGTGCACTCTACTAAGGTAAGTGTACCTCTCTGCTAAAAACACATCAATAAATTGCTCACAAAAAAATCGAGCTCAAAGTTTTTTTTAACTGAAACCTTTTGAAATTATAAAACAATGTGCATGTTGGTTCGAGCATTTAAGCATTTTTTTTTCTGATCAGCCCGGGGCTTATCAGAGCTTGGAAGAACCGGCAGTGCTGGGGTCGGCATTATGTGGGGAGAAAACGCCGCTGCCTTTCTCCGAGGCGAAGCAGAACTGCCTCGGAGAAAGGCAGCGGCGCTTTCGGATTCGGGGGCGTGTTCTCCTCTTGCCATTGGCTGGAGGAGATAATTAGAAAAGTTGAAAAAAACACGCCCCCGAATCCGAAAAGGACGGGGCCTGTTCGGAGTGACGGAGCTCTTCTCCAATGGCTGGCCAGCATTCAAGAGGCCAGCCAATGGAGAAGAGGGGAGAAGAGGGGCGGGTTCAAGCCCCTCTTCTCCAAGTCATTATGTCTCGCAAGCAAGACTGCGCAAGCGCAGCCTTCGCTAGCCGAGACCTAAAAATGGCAGTATAAGCCCTAGTGCTGCCAAGATTGGACTACGGAAGCACCATTCTATGCAGACTTTCCAAATACAAGCTGGCCCCGCAGAGAGCATCTCTTAACGCTGCGGCCAGGCTGGTCTCTGGAACAAAAAGAAATAACCACATTTCCCCATCATTAAAAGATCTGAATTGGCTACCATATGAGGCAAGAATACAACTAAAGATCGCCAGCATGACCCATAAAGCCCTTCACCTCAAAACCCCATTACTTAGCACAAAAACTAAAACTGTCTGGAGGTTGCAGACATTCTCAAAGCGTGAACTCGCTACTACTGAAACCACAAATCATCCACAAAAAGAACGTTCTGCAGAGCCTTTGGTATGACACCGAAGATTTGGAACTCCTTACCTCCAGATGTTACAGAATAGCTCAGCACATACCCAAATGTAAAAATCAATAACAGCCAATATAATGCAATATTGGGATTAACGAAAAGCAAACACAAACTGATCTCCCAAATGAATGATTTAAGACTTCAAATTCTTGTAAAAAAAAGTATTTTTCTTTTATTCTGGTAATTCATTAGACTTCAATAAAAACACAATACATGTTCATAGCCGACGCGGCACGTTTCGTCCCCACGGGACGAAAGGCTGTTTGTGTTTTTATTTATTCACGATCGTAGTGTGCAAAATCAGTTCCTGATGTACCCAATGAGAATATGTCTATTCTTTTACCACAAATTTAATTCTTATTCAAAGTTTAAAGTCACCATTGTTGGCAAATTCAGACGAAGGAAATGTTAATGGCCCACCTATCTCACAGTAGAAAGCACCACTGTTATTTATTGTTGTGATTGGTTATTTGTTGATTCTTCTAAGGGGTATAATAGCCCCTAATTTGAGCAAGAGATAAGACGCGTGTGGTCCGATGTCCTGGTCTGAATGAATACCTCCAGATGTACGCAGAATCCCTTCCTCCTCCTTCAAAAAAGTTCAAATGCTTCTAATGAACAAATTCACATCCTAAAACTTTAAATCATAGGTTACTGTTAGCAACATTTGTTATCCCATCTACCACGGTCTACCTCTTTTTGTATTGAATGTCGAATACTGAATGTATTTATATTACCCCTCAACCATCTAATGTTTCCGAACGTTGTAATGTAAAGCACTTCGATACCCTCTAGGGTCATGTTCGCGCTATATAAAACTTTATAAATAAATAAAAATAAATAACCTTCCTTTTCTCTATAGAAACTACAGAGGGCAAGAATGCAGTGGGTTGAAGGGAGGTCGCGCGAGTCTAGTGAGGACAACGTTAAGGTGCCAGATTGGTGCAGGTGGTACTCAATGTGGGATGACAAGGTTTAGGGTTCTCTGTGAAAACCCTTAAAAACAGGGATCTTGAAGAGAGAAGTGTGTTCCCTGTTCTGCATGTATGCAGCAAGAGCAGCGAGGTGAATGGCAGCCCAGTTTTCCGCAAATGCAGAGGTAGCAAATGGTGTCTTGTAACGTAGGTACAAGTGGATTTATATGGTTTGCGGTATAACAAACAAACCTGATCGAATTAGCAGTATTGGTACCGCAATGATAGGCCTACAGGCTTTGTTCAGCATGTGCATGCAATATTGAGGCAAGTTAAGGTAAACAAATTTTAGGACCTCAGGAGCCAGATTGCTCGGTTGAGCTGCCTGGGGTACAGGTGTCTGACTGCCTTGGTTCTGTATGAGAAGATTCGGCCTGTTAAGTAGTGACTCGTGTGGGGCGATGGACACCGCTAGACAAATTGAGAACCACAGTTGTCTGGCCCACGTGGGAGCCACCAAGGTGAAGATGTTTGCTGCAGTTTTTTTTACCATGTACGGTGGAAGTGGGAGAGAAGGAAAAGGGTATGCAAAGATCTGTGACTAGGCCATCCACAGTGCCTAGCTCGTAGGCTGGAGTCATGGAACCTTGGGAGGCGAACCTGGATATGGTGAGTTTACACACAAAGAGAAGGTCTCTGCCTGCCCCCTCCTTGCATCCCCCCACCATTACCAATGAAAATAAGGGAGAACTTTGAGGTGACACTTCCACTCGTGGAGTGGTCGCAAAGCAGATCTGCAAAGTCTTTGCCCACACCTCAGGGGTTCCTTCACCAGCAGATGTACTTGTGACAGAGCACCAACAGCCAAATTTGCTGTACTAGTGCTCACAGTTGAGGACTGTGTGTGCCGGTTTACTATTGCCACCCCTCCCACACACACGACTGAGGGGAGCGTGGTAATTGTCACTCGCAGAACCAGGTCTGTAAAGGCCTGCCACACAACAGGTTGTTGCTCTTCCACCATTGTAGAGAACAATGGGTTTTGGCCCTCACCAAACACTATATCTGTCCAGTGAAAATACATTTGTGACCCCTGTGCAGAGAGGCACTCCTGGAGCGGACGCATTTGGAGCCTTGCATGAGGAACTATGGCTATATAGAATGCCATCATACCAAGGAGGCGAATTTCAGTTTGAACTGTTAGAAAATGGAATGACTGAAAAAGGCAGTTGCTGCTCTGATGCCATCACCCTTTAACTCGCTTGGGGAGATGTTTCCTAAGACTGCATTTAGGTCTGACCCTAGGAAGGGTTAGCCCGGAAGGGTAGATGTGGCGTAATGACCAGAACAGTTGACTTGGTTACTGGGGAACCAGGTCTGCATCTCAATCAGCATTAGCTCAACATCCTGTAATTCTGGGCAAAGAAATGCCAAAAATGAATGTGTCCTATTGTAATGTAACTGCTGCTCATATAAAGCACTACAATACCCTCGGGGTTGAGTTCACGCTATATAAAAAAGCAACAACAAAAAACAATTGTCGTCGTGGGACTTTGTGGTGTTCACTGTAAAGTCTAATCTGTGGAGTAGGGAGATGACAAGTTGGGTGTCCAGTCATGTGCTTGCACTCTTGATCAGCCATGTGAAGTATGTTGAAGGTCCCCTCTTCTAAGGTGGGCAGCTCTCACAGCTAGACATTTGGTAAAAACACATTGTGCCATGGTGACTCCAAAGGACAACATATTGAACTGGTAGTGCTGACCACATACCATGAAGCGTAGGTAACGTCAATGGGCTGGATAGATGAGGATGTGAAAGCAGGTATCCTTCGGGTCTAGTGTGGCCATGAAATAACCCTGCTGCAGCAAGGGGGGGTCATTCTGTAGGGTGACCATGTGGGATTATTTCAAGAAAATGCATCTGCGCTTGTGCTGCCTCTGCCTCCCAGGCCCCAGAGGAGACGGAGCACTGCCTCCATACGTTTTGCATGAGGAATTACAGGGAGTGAACACCTTTGCTCCAATATTGAGCGGGGCACTGTCTCTATGGCCCCTTTGAGAAGGAGTGCCTGGTCCTCTTCTTGCAGTAGGGCATGGATGTTCTGGGCTCAAGGTGGGCGTGGGTGCCATGGTGGGATGTTTAGTGGGGTTGAGATGAACTTGAAGCAGTAGTCGTGCTCGGTGATGGATAGAACCCATTGGTTGGTGGTGATCTCCCAACAGGTAGCTCAGGATCGACTGGTTAGAGACCCCTGATCTACAGCCTCATGCTGTGAACATGAAGTTTGGGTTGCATTTTGTGAATCTTACAATCAAAAAGTTGAATATGAAACACACATTTCTGAATCTTTGAGTAAATTACTTAGAGAAGTTCCTTTTATGTAAATGTATATGGTCTAGTCATGCAAATTATGTTGAATATGTTCTCTCAACTAAAACCAATAAGATCATGTAAACCCTATGAAGAACCTGCCCCCTATCCCCTGGTGTCCTAAAGCTGAAGGTTGAAGTCACCCTGCCCTTTCCAATTTGATTAAGCATATCCTAGTGCCCTATACTTGCAATAGGCAGAGCCCCGATTAAAAAAAGCAGGCAAGAATGTGTATCGCTTTGCCCATGACCTCTTGGCGATTAATAATGTGACTATACCTAGCTTCCCAGTAGTACGAGACCCAGCCAACATCCTTCTTGCATCCCAACCACCATACGATGGTTCTCCATAGTAGACTTGTGCGCACTGATATCTTTTTACATCCTTATACAAATGGAAAGCCAGTATATTTCTGCTTTCCAACTTGGCAGAAGGCAAAACACAGAGGCTCCCACAAGGGTTTACAAAGTCCCACGCATCTTCCCCAGCTTTAAAACAAGTCTCGACACCTTGATTGTTTCAGAAGTCTCCACTCTTGAACAGTTATGTGCATGACCTGTTCCTTGCATCAGCCAGGCCAATTTCCTATACTGAATACGCTAAGGGGCAGAAATTAAATAGAGTACAGTTTTTACTCCCTTGTGTACTATATTTGGGTCATTGCAGGAGATTGTAGAAAAGGGATTGTTAAATGTATATGTTGCTATTGTCCTACTCTCCACAATTATATGAGAGAGGACTCACTCCAGCCTTGCACTGGACTGAGCAGGCACAGCAAGCCTTTGTGCAGGTGAAACAGGCACTCTCTCAGGCACCCGCACAAGGGTTTCCCGATAACAGCAAATCCTTTTACATTAGATTGCCATGAATGAAAGTGGTTCTGCTCTTGGAGTACTGATGTAGAATAATAGTGATCAGATGCAGAGCCATCTTACAGAGGCTTCAAAACACAGTCTAGGGGCCCTCACTCTCATAGTATCCATTGTAAGTTTTCCGGTTGGGTGAGGCTCATCAATGTACCCGTGGAAACACCATTACAGTGTCTATGTAATTACTGATAGACTTCTCCCTAGCCTTGGGGTGCCCCTACTCTATATCCTCTCCAATCCAACAAGTGTGCAAAGCGATAGCGATTAGACAGAATTTCCACTGTGTCCATCATCATGAATCCTCTGGAAAGGTACAACTCCACTAAAAAGAACAAGATAACCAAAATATGCTCTGAAACACAATTAAAGTGGCCCACTGCGCTCTGCCCAGACCACTCTTTTCAAGCTCACGCATTCTGTCACAAACTGCTGGATTGAGCCCTTATGAGCCCACTCTGGACCAAGATTTGATATTTCGATCAAATTCTCCAGTCTCACCTGCCACTTTAAACCTGCAATTGAATGATGTGGCTTTGCAATACTGTCGGTAACTGATCTTCTGTCTCTACAGTTTCCTTTCTCCAGTTGGACAAATACCTGCCGGATTGCCCTACTGAAGCTTTTTTTCAATGTTCACCAACAAAAGTGACCATGCTAACTGCTCACCACCAACATTGATGAGAAGTGCCTTTAGCCTCCTGTCTGGATTTATTTCACTCATTGTAAAACTGTATCTGCACCCTAGTAACACACGATCTGCACGAAAATTCCTGCCTCAGCACAACAAACTGCTTCCTGATTTGCTCCAATATGCTTCAAAGACACATGGTAAGGCAAAAATGCAAGCTGCTTTGCATCTCCCAACTGTCTCAGGATGAACAGAAAGCCTCACAAAAACATTGCTTCCTTTCACCAAAAGTGAATGCCAAGGCTTCAAAATTAGGTTACTACCAAAATCTTTTCTACATTTCTACTTTGAAACTGCGAGAAAGCACCCAATGACTTCCTGGCACCTAGAACTTTAAGCAATTTCTTCCTTTAAATACCATGTAGCTTGATGATTTTTGCACAGAAATACTGGGATTTAAATCCGGTTTAAATTTTAACTTCACACTTTATACTTCCATTATTTTGTTGTGAAGAATTTCAGGGATTTGTGCTCTGATTACTTCTCGGTCTATGATGCTGCAGGCTTCTAGTTTTTTTAGGGGCAAAGTTTACACAACTTTAGAAACAGACTTTATAAGATTAACAAGGAAGTACACTTAGATTCTTCAACAAAATCTGAAAATTGTTCTGCAAGCCAAAGTCCACTGAATTATTTGTCATAGTTTTTATCCTTGGTGGCGAAGACTTGGAATGCAACACCAAGGCATTGAACACACGTTTTTTTGGTCAAGTTAGTGTTAACCTAACAGCGGTGAATATACTGTAATACTTTAGCCAGAAATTCTAAAGTTCTGCCATAACTGGTTCATTCCCAAAATACATTACATTATGACAAATTCATATAGCAGTGTATTGCAACTGGAATATCCTCCAGCACTGTTGAAATTCAGTACCTTTAACTTTTGGACTCAAGGATTCCCTTACAGACTGGAGGCCGTTATTAAACTCTTTGTAATGAATCTCCAGTACTGTGATGCTTTCATTTAGGTTTGGTTGTACATGTGTTGTAATGATTAGTTTTGTTTGGTGTGTGTTGCCAGCAATAATTTTTGGAAGGGCAATCTGGGAGGATTTCTATGTGCATTGCCGACAAAGTATACCAACCACCACTGCATAAATAAGAAAGGCGGATGTCAGCTCAAAGCGTCAAAAGGCCAAGTAATTTACCAGTGCTACATTATACTTAGTGTGTGAGGTAATTTAGAATAGAGCCTCATTCATGATGCCTGAACAATGCATATGCAGATCTAAAACAGATTCACTCTAAAACAGTCAATCACATGCCCCAAAAACATTTTTCCATCCATGTAAGTCATGAACTACGCAACAACTGACTAACATATTGAAACTCTGATTCAATTTATTTTTTCCCAGATGAATAAGATGGACTTCAGGAACAGTGGTTTCTGAAAAAATTTAACACAGGACACTTATTTCTCTGACCAAAAACATAGCAATCATGCAACTCGACAGTGATGGTTAGCTATGAGAGGACAGAGCCTCAGTTTTCCACCACGCAACAAAAATACTTCTGATCACATGTACAATAATGGAAAACATGTATCGATTTAAGAAGAATTTCTTTGTTATAAACCAGAAACTCAAATGAGAATATTAAAAGGTCACAGAATGGTCAAACTATTGAACTCAGAGAAGCTCTCCTGACTGTCAAACGCTAACAACCAGACCCCACCTAGGAAAACTAGCTGGATACCATTAAAGGGGACTGAAATATAATGGTCAGGGTGAAAAAAAAAAAAGGGGGGGGGGGTTTGGGGATTGGCCATGGGTCATCCAAGATTCACAAATCCTTCAATGGTCTAAATATGTTAACACAAAGCCATAGCCCCACTGCCAGGTTTTGAGTGAATAGTGCCTTTGGCGTTAGTTACTCCTTGATCGTAATCCAAAGAATTCAAGGAAATGAAGTCCTGCAAATGCAATAAAAATAATAACGGTCACAGAACTGCTGCCTCCCAAAATAGGAAAGGAAGGAAAACTCTGCAATCATGTTGGTGATGTTACACCTGGACAGGGCTGGGGTTCAGTTATGTCGATTGCAATAAAAACAAACTCATAATTAAAGTCAAAATGTGTTATTAAACGGAAAACTCTGGTTAAAAAAAACAAAAAACACTGCTGCATTTCCAGTACTAGCGTGCACTTCCCAGAAGCACCACAGCTGCTTTGCTCGGGTCAAGCTTCCAGGGAACCCCAGTCGTTGTGGAATTAAACTGTTCCAATGTCTCCGAACCGAATGGGAAAATAAAGCTTCCAGGTGTTACTGATGGTCACCATCCAACACTGTTACAACAGTCGAAGGGTTTGGTTTAAGAAAAATATATATATAAAAAAAAAAATGTCTCAAACAACATACAGTATCAAAATACAGGGACAACACTAAAACCCGAGTGGTAGAATAAAAAGCCACATGTATGTGTGCTGACCCTTCCAGCACACATAAGAAGGTGGATGGCTACCTACAGTTTTAGTTTTGTCTTAATTAACTTCAAGGAGAACAGCTCAGTCATTGGCATCGGGGTCCGTTTGAGACATATAAGCGTCCAGCTCAGCATCCAAGTACCCCTTTGTTTTAGACATGTAAGCATCCAACTGGTTGTCTAGCTGCTCTCTTGTCAGTATAGGGCGAACAGCTCCTCTTCCACGTCCTCTTCCTCGGCCACGACCACCAAATCCACCCCTTCCACGGCCCACCAAGCTACCTCGACCTGTAAACAGGAAGAACATTTAATCCATTTTTGTCATAAAAGGCAATGATTACCAACTCAGACTGCAGTCAGACTTCTCATACCCACAAAAACTGGGAAAGCACTAGGACAATGTTCTAACAGTCCTGGATGCCCTAGCACGTGTGACAACATAAATTAACACGATAATTGTTAGCAAACATTTCAAACTATCACTCAGTTAATCAACTATGCAAAGTTCTGCTAATTTTTGGCTAGGTTTTTTTTTTAATACAAATAGTAAGTACATTCAATCTTGCTAATTATTATTCAATGATAAACATTTAAAAAATAAAATTGAAAATAAATAAGCAGTTCCATTTCGAGTAGTACCTTACACAGCTATGCTTTGGAACTCCCTATCACAGTGGAACTAAGTGGTTCGAATGACCCTGGTGCAGCTCAAACAAACAACAATGAATCTTTGCTGAGATTAGAGGAAAAGGTGCTCTACTAGGTGAACCACACAAAAGCGAACAAGTTGCCATCTGCACAGTCTTCTTCCATGCTGGAAGGAAAACCAGTTTTCCTAAAGCACTGTTCACTTTGAGTTTTTCAAGTGATCCTTTGACAAGGAGCCTACCTTCTTTTACTTTCTGCCTCACTCTTTCTTTTGTTGCACTGAAAGGAATATGCTACTTACCAGTATGCATCTGTTCTTGGCATGTAGAGCTGCAGAGTCACACACTGAGGAGAAGATCGCCATCTGGTGTTGGGCTCGGATGATTGCAGGTTGTTGTTGTCTTCGGAAGAAGCCTTTGGTCACGAGGTTGGTGACTCCTCCCCTGGACAACAGTGTGCATGGGCATCCACTCCATCGTCAGATTGTTTTTTCGCCATGATGGGAAAAGATGGAGTGTATAGGAATGAAAGAAAGGATGTCCATGTGTAATGTCTAAGTAAGACGGATGCTGGAACAGATACAGGTCCCGGGGAGGCGGGCGGGCGTGTGTGACTCTGCAGCTCTACATGCCAAGAACAGATGCATACTGGTAAGTAGCATATTCCGTTCGAGGCATATGAGCTGCAGATCACACACTGAGGATAGATTATACAGCAGTGCTTCCCCTTAGCGGTGGTCGCCTGTATCCGTTGCAGCAGCTTGAAATAAAGTTTTTAGGACAGCCTGGCCCACTGAGGCCTGTTGTTTGGCCTGCACGTCAACACAGTAGTGTTTAGTAAAGGTATGCGTGGTAGACCACGTGGCTGCCTTGCAAATGTCTAAGGGAATGTTACCTAAGAAGGCCATAGAAGCCCCTATTTTACGCGTGGAGTGCGCCCTAGGGGGAACTGTAAGTGTACGTTTAGCCTTTAGGTAGCATATTTGGATGCATTTAACTATCCACCGGGCTATACCTGATTTGGAGATTGGATTGCCTTTATGTGGTGGTGCGAAAGCAACAAAGTTGTTTTGTCTTTCGAAAAGGTTTTGTCCTGTCGATGTAATAAAGCAAGGCTCTTTTGACATCTAAGGTATGTAGGGCCCTTTCAGCTACGGAGTCTGGGTTTGGGAAAAAGACTGGTAGCTCTACTGATTGGTTAAGGTGGAAAGGGGAAATCACTTTTGGAAGAAATTTAGGGTTTGTCCTAAGAACCACTTTGTTACGGTGTAGTTGTAAGAAAGGTTCCTCTAGTCCATCAGCCGCTTCCGGAACCGGTCCGAGTTGATTTCGACGTCGATGGAATGAAGATTAAAGAGTTAAATCGATTGCTGGAAGTTTTCTGCTGGAGCGGAAAAAAGTTCATCCGAACCCAATGGCGGAAAAAAACAATCGGACGATGGAGTGGATGCCCATGCGCACTGTTGTCCAGGGGAGGAGTCACTAACCTCGTGACCAAAGGCTTCTTCCGAAGACAACAACAACCTGCAATCATCCGAGCCCAACACCAGATGGCGATCTTATCCTCAGTGTGTGATCTGCAGCTCATATGCCTTGAACACAGGTTTTATTCCTGTGCCTCAGTCCACTTGCACCACTCTTGTTATGTATACCAACATGTACATGGTCCTTCATTTCCTGCGCTGGTGGTTAACTGTTTTTTTTTGTTTTGCTCTGTGTACATATACTGAAAGTTCACATTTTCGGGTTCAAGCCTATAAACAAATGTTTTGTCTTCCGAACTACATCTCTCCAGCCCAGGTCAGGTTGGAGTTCGGGCTTTTGCGACAAGATCTTGCCAGACAAGGAGCATACATCATCTGTTGGTTTAAGATCAAAACCTCTCGGTCCCACATGCTTAACAGTTTGCTGTGGCAAGAACTGCAAAACAGAGATACGTCCCAAGCCAGAGCTTGCCTCCAGACAGCCCTGGAATACACTAAACTACAGGAACTCTGGGACGCCCAAATTGGATACTACGCTTTTAAAAAACTAGCCTGGAAGGTCATTAAACAAGCGTCACTGATTGAAGACAAGGCAACCTTCTCTAAAAGAGCCCATGCCTGGATGACTCTGAACACATAAGTCTCTGACCCCACAGTCATATTTCAATCAGGGGTACTCTAAAGCAGTAAAACTGAGCTTTATGAGGTTCAGACTGGGAGTTCTGCCTTGTGCCCAACATCTTCCGCCATGGCAACGGCGGACAGGTCAAGACTCCTGCAGCCTGTGCAAAGCCAAGCAAGGTGACATTTTACACTTAATCTGCCTATGCAAAAATATGGCCCACGACCGGCAGAAACTCCTAAAAAAACCTATTTAACACTATGGGTATCCGAACAAGGAGACAAGCGGTACTAGCATGTTTCAATCGAGAAAACACTCAGTTAAATTGCCGCCTAGCAAAATTTTTAACGTTTGCTGAACACAAACGGCTAAAAAACTTGGTAACTGTCCAAAAAAGCATCAACGCTTCTCCATACCAAGAAGGAGATACGGATCCGTCTTAGCCAGACCTTAAGGACTTATTGTCAGTCACAAGAAAGCCCCATTGAACGATCAATGAACTCGTCCGTTCACCCTGCTGCTGTTCATAAATGCTTTTTAAAACTTAAATTTTTTGCACATAAATTACATTATTTATAATCAAATTGCAAACGTGTATGTTTTAACATTAAGCTATTAGCACGATGGCACTTCAGAATTAATTTCAGGTAACAGCCTAAATTTATTGACATTGACTATTCGTACTAGGAAACGGCTTAAAACTTAATGATAAAGCACCTGTTTTATATTACCTTTTAACTGATTTTAATCGGTATTATGCACTGTTAATAAATGTTATATTGTTATGGTTTTTACTAACTAAACAATAAAAATTATTCTATTCTAATTCTGTGTACATATACTGAAAGTTCACATTTTGCACAGATCCCAACCACAACCAACATTAAAGAACGCTTCAAGCTGAGGAGCTAAAAATACAAGCCACTGTAAATAAGTAAAGGGACAGACACTGGATTTCTCTTAGGCTATTAAAATCCCCAACAGCATATGGCTCCTTGCTGGGGTACAGAACTATGCATCTGCGCCTTAGAAATTAGTCAGACAGGGTATGTACCCTTTTCCTTAAGGTAGCGACGGCACATGTATTTTAAGGAAGCACACAGCAGCATGCCAGTGTCCATAATTGATCAGACACAGGCATGTTTTTCCAACAACCGTGAGGAAAAAAAAGTAAACTGTCCCCATTCGTATACTTTTATTAGCTCTTAAAATTCGGTTTCCGTCAGTACTTTATAGAACAAAAACATTTGAGAAGATGCAGTGAACGACCCACTTCTGAGGGTTTCATCCATAGTCAAGTAAGAGCAAAATGCTACCTACCTAGTATGCATCTGTTCTTGGCATGTAGAGATTTAGATTCACATGCTTTGCATGGCCTGCCATCTCTCCTTTAGGTGATGTCCATGTGTAGTGTATCTAAGATAGGACTGCAACAGGTATAGGTACCCGGGTGGGCTCCTGTGAATCTACAGCTCTACATGCCAAGAATAGAATTATACTGGGTAAGTAGCATTTTCCGTTCGAGGCAGGTCAGCTGTAGATCACATGCTTTGCATAGACTAGATAGCAGTAATCTCCCAAAGCGGTGGCTAACCCGTAGCTGTTGTAGTGGTTTGAAATAGTGTACGTAAAACTGCTTGGCCCACACTAGCTTTAACACAGCTACACAATAGTGTTTTGTGAGATGTAGACCATGTTGCAGCTTTTCAGATGTCATCTATGGGGATATTTCCTAAGAGACCCTTAGAAGCCCCTAGTTAGCGGGTAAAGTGTGCTCTAGGGGGAATTGTTAATGTTTGTTTTGCTTTTGCATAATATGTTTGAATGCATTTGACTATCCACTGTGCAATACCCGATTTTGATATGGGATTTACTTTATGAAGTGGAGCAAAAGTCACAAAATTGTTTCAACCTACGGAAAGGTTTTGTCCTTTCTACGTAATAGAATAATGCTCTTTTAACGTCTAAGGTGTGTAGAGCAAGTTCTGCCACAGACTATGGTTGAAGGAAGAACACAGGCAACTCAACAGATTGGTTGATATGAAAGGCAGAAATTACCTTGGGTAGAAATTTAGTGTTAGTCTGAAGAACCACTCTGTTTTGGTGTACTTGTAAAAATGGTTCGATGGTCAGTGCCTGAAGCTCACCTACTCTACTCAGTGATGTGATAGCTATGAGGAAAGCTACCTTCCAAGTGAGAAATTGCAGCTCCCATCTGTGCAATGGCTCAAAGGGTGGACACATCAGTCTGGTGAGGACAATACTGAAATTCCACACTGGAGCAGGTGCAAGTCTTGGGGGAATGACTCAAGTCCTTCCATAAATGCCTTCACGACAGGCACTCGGAAGAGAGACAGATGTTGTCTATTTTGAAAGTATGCATCTATTGCAGCAAGATGTAAGCGTACGGATGTGTACGCTAAATTTGAACGCTGTAGATGTAGTAAATAGCATATAATGTTGTGAACTTAAGCATCAAGCGGGTTGATTCGCTAGTTATTACAATAAATCACAAATCGCTTCCACTTTGCTGCATAGCAAGCCCTTGTGGTAAGACGTCTAGCCTCTCTGATAATGTTCATGCAGTCTGGCAGAAGACTGAGGTAGCCAAACTCTAAGACTTCAGGTGCCCGATTGCAAGGTTGAGATAACTGGGATCTGGATGTCTTATTTCTCCACTGGTCTGCGTGAGAAGATCGAGTGTAAGATGTAGTTTTTGGTGAGGAACTACTGAGAGCTCCTTCATGATTGTGAACCAGGGTTGATGGGCCCAAGTGGGAGCAACTAGGACTAGTGTCAGGGACGCCTGTATGAGCTTTCGAACCACTAATGGAATGAGGGGGGAGATGCGGAAAAGCATAAGCAAATATCTCTGACCAATTCATCCATAGTACATTGACTCTGAACAATGGGTGTGGATACCTGAATGCGAAGCTTGGGCATTTTGTGTTTAGGTGTGCTGCAAACAGATCTATGTGCAGGAAGCCCCACATCTGAAAGAATGGCAGAAGAACTCTAGGATGTGGTCTTTGTCAACTGAGTAGATCTGCTATTTGATGGTCTACTCCTGGAAGGTGTTCTGCGATGAAATACATTTTGTGACGTATGGCCCACCTCCAGATGGTCTGTGCTAGTTGTGACAGCTGGAGAGAATGTGCCCCCCCCCCCCCCCCATTTCTGTATGTAGTACATTGATGTCATGTTGTCTGTACGTATCAGATCAGGACAGCTTTGCCTACTAGATGAACTTGAAATGCTTTGAGCGCTAGAAAACTCTAGAAGCTCTAGATGATTTACGTGAAGTTGCTTTTGCTGCAGGCTCTACATGCCCTGAATTGTGTAAGTTTGGAGATGAGCTCCCCAACCAATGAGCAATGCGTCTGCTGTTAGCACTGTCTGTGCAACCGGGTTAATGAAGGGCTGCCCTTTGAAAAGGTTTTGTGGATTC
Organism: Triturus cristatus; assembly: GCF_964204655.1. Classification (NCBI taxonomy): domain Eukaryota; kingdom Metazoa; phylum Chordata; class Amphibia; order Caudata; family Salamandridae; genus Triturus; species Triturus cristatus. The sequence goes on from NC_140595.1 coordinate 115,442,695, forward strand.
CACCACTGCAGAGAGCGAGGAGTGCGGCCGTCCACCAACACTAGATCTGATAACTGACCCAGAGACTGGTTCCACTGACGTGCTAAGCATTCCTGAAGGGGACGCATTTGAAGTATTGCGTAAGGGACTATTAGGATGCAAGACGCCATCATCCCTAGAAACTGCATGAACACTCGAGCTGGCAAGGAGTGTTGAGGCTGGAACTGAGAGTAGAGTCTGCATGTTGCGGATTCTGGCTGGATTGCGGTAGGCCAAAGCTTTTTGTGTATCGAGAGTGGCTCCCAAGCACGCTTGTGTGTTGGAGGGTTGGAGATGGGACATGGACAGATTTACTGTGAATCCAAGATCATGAAGCAGCTGCACTATTTTGCGAGTGTGTCGTAGACAGCTTTGTTGCAAACTGGCTTTTATGAGCCAGTCGTCTAAGTATGGGAAGACATGAATGTGTTGTCTTCGTAGATGAGCTGCGACTACTGCCACGCATTTGATGAAAACCCTTGGTGCGGTAGTGACTCCGAATGGGAGCACCTTGAATTGATAATGGTGGCCCGCTATCACAAACCTGAGGTATTTGCGGTGAGCGGGGTGTATTGGGATGTGGAAGTAGGCGTCCTTTAAGTCCAGAGTGGACAGAAAGTCGCCTTGCTGAAGGAGAGGGAGCACTTGTTGGAGTATTACCATATGAAAGTGATTTGAAGGAATGTGTAGATTCAGGTCTCGGAGGTCTAGTATAGGCCTGATGAACAAGTTACTTACCTTCGGTAACGATATATCTGTAATACCCTTTGCGCGTCGCTAGGCGTCGTCTGCGGCTCCACGTCCGTCGTCGTGCGCCGGAATGACAGAGTACTTAGACGCCGCCTCGCGCGCTGACGTAGTTCTTGTACATAGCTTTCCGCGCCAGGAACGCAGAGCCATGCAAAAGACAGACACTGGTGCCAAAGAAGTCTAGGGCCCTGAAAAGGGTAACCTTAACCCTAGATGCCGGTTCGCAGAACGGGGAGGCTCGGTGAGAAATCTAATTAACTAATGTGTCTTACAGATATATCGTTACCGAAGGTAAGTCGCTTGTTCATCTGAAAGAAACAAGTTAGTTAGATTCCTCACCTTAGAATAGATACCCCAGCAATACCAACCGCGGTGGAGGGTCTGCGAACCAAGATCACACCAGAAAGTCCTGGAGAACAGAACGGCCAAAGAAGCAGTCTCTCCGGACTTGGCTGTCCAGGCAATAATGCTTGGCAAACGTGTGCAGCAAGGCCCACGTTGCTGCCTGACAGATGTCCTGCAAGGGGACTCCCCCGACCCAGGGCAGTTGTCGCTGCCATGGCCCGAGTGGAATGGGCCCTCAGCCCTACAGGAGGTTCCTTTTTAGCCAAGGAATAAGCTTTGATACACAATATGACCCACCGAGAGATGGTTCGCTTGTGTACCGCCCTCCCCTTCTTGGCGCCCACGTAGCCCACTAAGTGCTGGTCGTCCACCCGGAACTGCTTGGTGCGGTTCAAATAAAAGGACAGCGCCCGTTTTGGGTCCAGACGGTGGAGCCTCTCTTCCTCTTTCGAAGGATGCGGAAAGAAGGTGGGTAACGTGACAGACTGCCCGATGTGGAAGGCAGTCACCACCTTAGGAAGAAAGGAAGGACGAGTCCGGAGAACAACCTTGTCCGGATGGACAGAAAGAAAAGGAGGCTTAGAAGAGAGCCTGGAGCTCACTCACCCTTCTAGCAGAGGTGATGGCAACCAGGAAAGCAGTATTAAGAGTCAGAAGACAAAGGGGACAATTATGAAGTGGCTCAAAGGGAACGCACATCAGATATGTCAATACCAGGTTCAAATCCCACAGAGGCATTACGAAAGGGACAGGAGGAAACATGCGAGTAATGCCCTTGAAGAAGCGAGAAACAGGGGATTTGAAAAGAGAAGGCTGAATAGGAAGCCGTAAGAAAGCAGAGATAGCTGAAAGATAACCTTTAAGAGTGCCCAGAGCCCTGCTGAGCCATGGAAAGAAGAGGAGAACCTCAGAAAGAGTGGCGGAAAGGGGATCCACAGCCTTTGCTGTGCACCATGCCACAAATTTGTCCCACCTGCAGGCGTATACAGATTTTGTGGAGGGGCGCCTGGCTGCCAGAATGACATCGCTGACTTCAGGAGGCAAGTCAAATGGCATCAACTGTCCACGCATGGAGGTGGAGACTGGACAGGTTCGGGTGGAGGACCGTCCTCTGCTGCTGCGACAGAAGGTCCTCCAGACGAGGCAGTCGTATCGGGGGATCGATCGACAGACTGAGTAGCTCGGGATACCAGTACCTTCGTGCCCAATCCGGAGCCACCAAGATGACTTGGGCCCGGTCGCACCTGATCTTCAGCACTCTGGGCAGAAGTGGTATAGGCGGAAAGGCGTACGACAGACCGCAACTCTACTCGCGACGAAAGGCAGCCCCGAGCGAGTGCTGCCTTGGAAACTCCAACGCGCAGAACAGCTGACATTGCGCGTACTCTTCGGTGGCGAATAGATCTAACCAAGGCTCTCCCCACTGCCGAAAGAGGCCTTGCGCCACGTCCGAGTTGAGACGCCCTTCGTGATCCATCATGCACCAGCGGCTGAGTTAGTCTGCTCTGGCGTTCAGAGAGCCTGCCAGATGTTGAACCACCAGGGCGATGCCCTGATTTCCAGCCATGTCCAGAGGCGCAGAGCCTCCTGACAAAGGGTCCACGACCCCACCCCGCCCTGTTTGTTGCAATACCACATGGCGGTGGTGTTGTCCGTGAACACCTGCACTACACTTCCCCCGGACAACGGGAAGAAATGCCTTCAGTGCAAGTCAGATCGCTCTCAGATCCAAAAGGTTGATATGGAGCCGAGCCTCCGCCGGAGATCAGAGTCCTCTGATCTCCGCCTCCCCCATGTGGCCCCCCTCCCATCCCAGGAGGGACGCATCCATCACTACTACGTGCTCCGGTTGGGGTAGGGAGAGGGATCTGCCACTGACCCAATCGCGGTCCGTGAGCCACCACTGCAACTGTCTTGCAGTGCCCTCCGACATCAAGACATGGTCGGACAGGTTGCCCCGATGCTGGGCCCACTGAAACTTCAGGTCTCACTGCAGAGCCCGCATTCGCCACCTGGCGTGATGCACTAACAGTATGCAGGAGGCCATCAGACCAAGAAGCCGCAGCTTGTTTCGGATCCATCTTTGCTGGCGGAACATCGAAACAAGGTTCTTTTGATGGTGAAGTGTTTTTTTCTTTGGGCACCGCAGTTTTCGGGTTCAAAAATTTGGCTCAGAAGTTTTTGGCTCTGAAGATTTACTCTTCGGAAGAGAGGGGATGGCAACGGCGACTTGCTTCGACGGCTAAGATTTCGGTTCGGCACTGGCATGTGGCCGACTATGCCGGGCTGGAAGGCTTTGCCTTGGTTTTCGGCACCGGTTCAGAGTGCGGGGCATCCGAAACTCTCGGTGCAGACCTTGGCCAGAGGGCAGAGAAAGGACCGGAGCCTTTTTCTTTGGCAAGTGTTGGGACAGGGGGGTATCTGTACTCACGGTACGCTGACCCGGTGTTACTTGCTCCTGTTCTTCCATGTCTGAGTCAGCCTTAGCCTCGTAGATGTGTTCTGCTTCCTCTTCGGCTCCTTGAGCGTGAAACTCTTCTGGATTGGAATCTTTACCGAAGATGTCCGGTACGGAGCCACTTTGTTGTTGCATTTCGCGACGTCGAGCCCGACTATCATGGAGCGTCTTCTTAGATCGAAATGATCGGCACACGTCGCAGTACTCTTAGTCGCGTTCTGGGGATAGACACAAGCTGCACACTTCGTGCATGTCAGTGCACGTAAACTTTGCGTGACACCCGGGACAGAGTTTGAATGGAGTCCGTTCCATCGACTACTAGCGAGCCAGACGCGGGTAGGTCCAACGGCCCTCCACGAGTTTTCTTACCGAAGACTGAGTCGAAACGATACGCGGAGAATGGAAAACGCGATCGAGCAAAATTACTGTCGAAGGTAGTGGATTGCGCGTCGAGGGGAACCCGATAAACGGTGTTGAGCCGGAGCACCGCACTTCACATCCGAACCCGGTGGCGGTAAAAAACAAACAATGAAGTTTATGCCCATGCGCACTATCACCGAAAGGAGGAGAGATGGCAGGCTATGCAAAGCATGTGATCTACAGCTCACATGCCTCGAACAGATAGTTCGACATCAAATGTCAGTTTGCATAATTTATCTGTAGCTTCAGTAAAACAAGCATTGAAATGCATTAGATCTCACATTAACAAGAGATTATGTTATTGGCAATGCAATAGCTTAAACTCTCGTAAATGCAAGACCTATTGCATTGCAATTTTTTTTTATTTATTATTATTTTTTTTTTAATCGGCCCCCTTGGGGCACTTTCACATTCATGAAGACTGTGCCCCTTCCTTTAACCCCTTTGACGCGCATGACGGAGCGGTTCCGTCATGCACGTCTGTTGCGCTGTGCGCATGACGGAACCGCTCCGTCATGGCCCCGCCCCCGCGCACAGAACCTTCAGCGTGGCGCGGAAATCCGCGCCGCGCTGAAGGGGTTAAACAAGCCGCGTTTAAAGAAAGGGGCGTGTCTGACATTTACGTGAAACCACGGCATGGGGGCTTTGACAATAAGAAAACCATCTGTTTGTCAAGTTGAGAAACAGATTATTATTATTTTTTATTTAGTAAAAGCACCGATGCCACGCTTTCATTTTAATGTTGGTTGCGTACCTTTCTTTAGATACGGTTTGTGTAAAAAAAAAAAAGGGACGCAGCCTCTATGAATATGAAAGCGCTGCATGGGCGCTAGTAGACTAAATACGGACCGCGCTGCTTAAAATAAATAAAAAAACAGCAGCCGCTATAGTTAAAGCAGACCGCCATTAGCAGAAATTAAAATAAAAGCAGGCGGCGTGCGGCTAGGTGGAGGTTGGAATACGGGAAGCGCATTAAATAAAGTAGTGCTAACCGACTTATTAAGCAGTCCATGTAACACCACCAGAAAAAGGTCCAGTTGTTATGGGGAGGTCACAAATGCAAGCAAGGCGGTACAAAGGAGGGACTAACAAGCCTACTAACAACTCTAATGCATGTGTTTACGAAGGGCAATGACACAAGCCAGTTAAAAATATCGGCGGAGAGTGGGCGAGGCGCCAAAGCCATACTCCACTACTGCATGCCTCGCAGTAGCCCATGTGCTGCTCAGGCTCGACCTAAAAGGCATTCCATCCAGGCTTGTCACACATCCTCACATGTGGACGGGACCCCCACAGGCTGCTGTTTAGATTATCACGTATTCCAAAGCGGACATGCTAACCAGAGCATTGCCAAAACAAGACCATGATAAACTGGCAGTTTTCGCCAAGAAAGATCCAAGATAAAGACAAATTTCTTTACGGGTTACAAAAATTCTCTATTAGGAATTGTTGTAGTCAGAGGTATCAAGGCAGTGCTCGGTCTGTAGTAGCAGGGACACCGGTAACTGCTCTATAGAGAGAATATTTGAAGGCACACACAGCTGCTATTCTTACGATGCTCTAAACTGTTTGGTCACCTAATTATGCAGTCATTATAAAGTATTTTCCTGGAGCATGCCACAATGATGCTGTCATCATCAGCTCCGGTTTTATAAATAACTTAGGCAGAATTGGATAAACAGAAAAAAGTGAATGCCAGGTTTGGTTTTTTTGATGGGCATTCAATTTTCATAGGCAGTCCATGGCAATATCCTTCAGCATACAGCCGCTGCATCTGAAAATCACCGGGCTGTAAAATTTACCTCTTTGTTTATGGCCCCAGAACATTTCTAATACCCTTCCTTACGTAGTTCATGTTTGAATCAAATGGCATTTAAAAAGATCATTCGTATCTAGGTAGCAGGTGAACAGACTAGCTTTATGTATCTGTGTACCACTATTCATACAGAATCGATTTGGCTAGTTTTTGTACAGGGTAGAGGAAAAGTATGAAAATGTTGTTACGCATATGTACCTCTTCTTCACTTCCAATATATTCTTGGGAGTGCATACAATAATGATGGATCTTGAGTCAGAGGACAGTTGATTAGATTAGGTGGTGGCTGCATTGGTTACCATACAAGGATGAATAGATCCATCAAAGGCTTTACAGAGCAGGGAGAAGCATAAGTGGTAAAAAGGTGCTCTAGGTTTAAGGATTTTTTGTTTTTTAAAACAATTACTTTGGGCAAGGGATTTTGAAGAGAGAAAACACACACCAATACATATCTCTAAGTTCGAGTTTGTGTTTGTTGTAAGCACTATTCGATGCCAGACAAACTAAAATTATCCATTAACTAATCCCCTTCAACCCTCCCACTCCGCTTTTATGGAATGTATGGTATTTTGGCATTTGGCGTCCAATGTCAAAGCATCAATGGACTTGAACCTTGAGGAGGATCTATGCCCCCGATAGGAATTAAAGAACAAAAACAAAAGCCAATGCTGCATATAACTCACCTATACTTCAAAAAGTGAACTGAGTGAAACAGTGACACTAGCAACCACTTTTTCCGTTGGATTTAATCCTGGAATTACTTTTCATTTTACATTTAAATGCATTTTCAGTTAACAAAACATATTCCAAAAACATGAACACAATTACCACGACAATATATACATTTATACTAAACTTTATGCAATTTGACACCACTATATTCAATCTAACACTCACCCATATGAACAACACTCCTACTACTCGTACATCCTCACTGAACAAAATACACAATGAACCAATGATGCTCAATGAATATATACACACAGGCCATCAATGAACAAAAATGAACATAGTTGTGAATCTCTATACTGTATTCTTTAAACAAGATACACTCGTGGAATCTCCGAAACGGGGTCAGACCAAACAGGAACTAAGCCGGCCGTCGAGACAAACTCTCAGCATGTAAAGGGTCTCAAGGAGCAACAGTGCTCGCGTTTCCTTGCTTCAATGGTCCGCCTCCATGTTGGTGCCCGATAGGAATGAGTATGCTTATGCCCATGAATTATAGCCAACACATTAACGGCACCTGACTATGAGAATCAACTGGCCCCACCCAGTAAAGATCCCAAAAGACTGCAGACATTAATAAGCATGAATAGCCAAAGCATTTATAGAGTTACAATAGCATAATAAATTAATAAGCAACAAATGGGTCAATTAAGAAGCAGCTCTCATCTGGCTAGTGAGAAAAATCAATACCGTAAGAAAGTAATAAGGGTCAAAACCAACATGGTAAAATGTTTCAAAGGTCCTATGCACTCATGCTTCAGTATCAACGAAAACATGTTGAAGTGATCAAATTCATTAAGCAGCACAGCACTGACCCAGCTTTAGTGGCCATTTATGGTCTGTTGGATCCATAAAAATCAATTCTGTCTGTCATAAATCAGCATCAACTGTTCTGTGAATGCTTGGTTTAGCCAGACAGCTGAAAAAGATGTTTCTACCTCCCATATATTATAAACATATACGGTCTTTACAACTGGGAACCTAGAATCTACCCTTGCACCTCCAGTTGAATGAATGGCAACCATTTCTCTCGACACACCTTTTTTCTATCAATCACATAGCAAAACTATTTGTGCCGAGCACAGATCATCAGGCAGATAAATTAAATGTATCAACACATCCCAATGTAACTCACCAGAAGAAAATAAGCTACTTACAGTTACAGGTAGCTCTCCACTATTGGAATCTTTCATAGATTTACATTCTTGGATCAATGTCTGTCGTTGAGATGCGAGTCTCCGATACCACACAATAGTAAATGCAAAGTTAAAACCAGAGCATGAAGGACCTAGGCATTTTAATTTTGCAACCATTCAGTCTATTTATACACGAGACCAAACTTGGACTTCTCTCAATCAGGCTGCTTTGCCCCCTAGAACACTCCAGAGGCAAACTCCAGTCCCTCAATGTTTTGTTTCTCCTTTTTGGAAGAAAACATGTATTTGTGAGGGGATTTTGAAGGATTGTGGCCCTTGTAAGACCATGAGAGGTCTTTTTTTAGGCTGCTCAATGGACTATCAGGAATGGGGTGATCTCTCCCTCTTATGAAATCTTCTAGAGGACGAAGAGGAGTCCTCACTATCAGTCAGACACTGGCTCTTTTCTGGTCTTGAGCTTCTGAAGCCAGATCAGCATCCTTCCTTCTCCTTCAAAGTTTTGATTGAAAAGGTACGCCATAACTTATAGTCCTTAGCAGAATAATCTGGGTATAGGCAATAAATGCAGCCTTGGTGAGGGTCTTCAGAGCGAAGTCTCTTTACTGCAGGTATTGCAGGCTCAGAAGAGACTTTTCCTTGTCTGACATGATGTTTAAAATGAAGACAGTCAGATTTAGGAGGAAAGCTCCGTGGGCAAAAAGGAACGCGTTACTTACCTGTAACTGTGGTTATCCAGTATTGGTATCTTTCATAGATTCACATGCCTGAATCATTTCCCGTTGTCGGGATGGGAGTCACCGGTAAATAACAAAGCAATGTCTAGAAGACATATAGAGTAACAGGCCCCAAAGGGCCCTAGCTTAGAAAGCTATCCACGTCCTTATGTAAAAAGGACCAAAGTTTGGCCAGTAGCCAATCAGCTAGCACCACCCTCTAGAACCCTCCTGGAAGGAGCTCTAGTCCCTCAGATTTTCGTAAGCACAGTGCCAAGTAGTTGTATCACTGAGAGATCCAAGAGAGCCCTTCCAGGGGAGGTGGGTGGGTTGCATGTGAATCTATGAAAGATACCAATACTGGATAACCGCAGTTACAGGTAAGTAACGCGTTCCTTATCCAGTATTAGGGTATCTTTCATAGATTCACATGCCTGAATCAGAATAGTAAGCAATACAAAGCACATTTCGGCAGGCACAGTAAATATACAGTCACTAGATAATAACATATCCATGTGAAAGATAAAGTATCAAAGAATCATAAACCAGGTAATGCCAACATAACAGTGTGAAATGTGCGTAAAGAGACCAGGATGGTGGGATGAAAAAGGAAAGGGCTCACCTCTATTGAAATAGATGACGGAGTACAGCTTGTCCCACTGCAGCATCCTTCATGATCTCCGTGTCCAGGCAGTAATGCCTGGTGAATGTATGCGGCGTCTTCCATGTGGCCGCTCTACAAATATCCACCATGGATACTCCTGCAAACAGTGCCATGGAAGTAGACTTCGCCCTTGTAGAATGGGCACGCACTGATGATTGCAGTGGACGTCCTGCCTGTTGGTGACAGAAGGTTATGGCTGAAGAGATCCATCGGGAAATGCTCTGTTTGGTGAGCGGTAGTCCTTTTCTAAGCCTACTGTATGCCACAAAAAGTTGATTAGACTTCCGAAATGTTTTAGTCCTTTCAATGTAAAACTTGAGGCAGCGCTTAATATCTAATGAATGAAGAGCCTTTTCTGTCCCTGTGTGTGGATTCGGGAAGAATGAACGTAGTATGATAGGTTCATTGAGGTGGAACTGGGTCGGAACCTTAGGGATAAACTTTGGATTCGTCCGAAGAATGACCCTGTCGCTTTTGAACTGAATGAAAGGGTCCTGGATTGAGAACGCCTGTAGTTCTCCTACCCGTCTTGCCGAGGTAAGGGCCAGCAGGAGTGCAAGCTTCCAGGAGACATACTTAATATCTGCTCTGTGGATTGGCTCAAACGGGTGTTTCATCAGCTGAGCCAAAACCGTGTTAAGATGCCAAGCCGGTGGTACAGGCTTCACTGGAGGAAAAGTTCGAAACAGCCCTTTAAGAAATTGTTTGATAAGTCTGTGAGACCACAAAGATGGACCTGTAGAGGACCTCCGAAAGCGAGATATCGCCGCTAGGTGTACTTTGATGGAGGCATGAGCTAGACCGGATTTTGCGAGATGCAGGAGATACGGTAAAATCTGCTCCGGGGTTGAAGAAAGAGGGTGCAACCCGTTTGTCTTGCACCATATGCAGAATCGTTTCCACTTCAGTGAATATGTCTTGTTGGTGCTATGCGCTCGAGCTAGGATTTGTCTGCAATCCGGAGGAATGTCTAAGCCCTGGAATTCTCTGTACTCAGGAGCCATGCCGATAACTTGAGAGACGCTGGATCCGGATGCTGAACCTGTTGATTGTGCAGCGTTCGCAGAGATGGAAACGGGTGCAGTTTGACTGGAGGTTCCAGGGAGAGGATGTGAAGCTCCGTGAACCAGTGCTGACGTGACCAAGCTGGGGCTATCAATATCAGAGTGCAGGGCTCCGCTTTCATCTTCCGTAACACCCTGGGAATTAGGGAAAACGGCGGAAAGGCGTACGCAAAGACGTTGCACCATGCTATCGAAAAGGCATTCCCCAGAGACCCTTGTTGGGGATGCCAGCTTGCAAAGTGTTGGCATTTGGCGTTGATCTGGGTGGCGAATAGGTCCAGAGAAGGGGTGCCCCATTGATCGAAGATGCTGTTGAGGACTTGTTGGTCCAGTTCCCACTCGTGGCAAGTTGACTGCCGTCTGCTGAGGGAATCTGCCAACACGTTGTGGACGCCTGGCACATAATCCGCTCGCAGAGAGATGATGTGAGTGAGTAGCCAACTCCAAATTTTTTGTGATTCTCGAGAGAGTGTCAGCGAGCGTGTTCCTCCCTGCTTGTTCAAATAGTGCATGGTCGTTGTGTTGTCTGTTCTGACAAGCACCATGGAGTTCTTGATTCTTGGGAGGAAAGCCACCAGAGCCAGGTAGACGGCGCGCAGCTCCAGGAGGTTGATATGGAGTGCCCTCTCTGTAGGGGACCATTTCCCGCTTATCTGAAGCTCCTGAAGTAAGGCTCCCCAGCCCTCCAGGGAAGCATCCGTGGCGATTATGTGGGGTGCTGCAGAAAGCAAGAAAGGCAAGCCTTTTGAAAGGTTCTGGGGAGACACCCACCATCGTAAGGCCTTCCTGATCACAAGTGTGACTTGGATGACGTCGTCGAAGGATCCTGTACACTGTACCCATTGATCCGACAGTTCTTCTTGAAGGGGTCGCATATGGAGACGACAATGCGGGACCAAGAGAATGCAAGAAGACATCATCCCGAGAAGGGATTTGAAGAGACGCACTGACAGCGTCCTTTTGGACATTATCCTGAGCGCTAAAGCCTGCAGCTTGTCCTTCCGTTCCTTCGATGGAAAAGCTTTCCGCAGTACAGTGTCCAGAGTAGCGCCCAGAAAGTTCATGCGCTGAGACGGCTGAAGGACGGACTTCTCTCGATTGGGCGTTAGGCTTAGTGAATCGAAGAGCGTTAGACAGGCGTTTGAAGACCTGGACGCGCCCTGAAGAGATGGAGACTTGACTAGCCAGTCGTCTAGATAGGGAAAGACCTGATGATGGTGATGGCGTAGGTAGGCCGCCACTGGAGCTAGACATTTGGTAAAAATGCGGGGTGCCGATTTGAGGCCAAACGGCAGAACCCGGAACTGGTAATGTCTGCCGGCCACCACGAAACGTAGGAATTTCTTGTGGTTGCGATGTATTGGAATATGGAAATAGGCGTCTTGCAGGTCTAACGACACCATATAGTCGTTCGCATTGAGCAGATGTAATACCTCCTGAATGGTGACCATACGAAACGACTGTTTTAGATAGTTGTTCAGATTCCGTAAGTCCAATATCGGCCTCCATTTCTTCTCCTTTTTCCTGATAAGGAAGAAGCGGGAGTAGAACCCTTTTCCCCGTTGATTTGTGGGAACTCGCTCTATAGCTCCTTTTTGGAGCATAGTCTTCACCTCCAAGAGTAACAGACGTAGGTTTTTGTGAAGTGTTGGGCGGGGAGGGGTGGGAGGAGGGATTTGTATAAACTCCAGGGAATGGCCGAATTGTACTAATTGTAGGACCCAACGGTCCGTAGTTATTCTTCGCCAATTTTGGAGAAAGTGGGAAATTTTGCCGCCAATCTTGGAGGGTGGCGAGAAGGTGGAGGCCGGCCGTAGTTGTAAGTCATTGGCGTCTGGAGGTTCCCTTTTGCCGTCCACCTTTACCACGAAAGGAAGACTTCGTGTATGTGGATTGTTGCCGCTGTTGATATTGCGGCCGGTGTTGCTGGGAGGAGGAGAATGAAGAACGTTGGTGGAATTCTCCCCTACCAGAGGATTGACCTCTTCCCCCATGGGCCCCGAAAGGAAGGGTTCCGGAATTGCAAAGCACCCAACGCTCTGGCAGTATCCGTGTCTTTTTTAATCCCCTGTAACGCCTCATCAATGTGGGTGCCAAAAAGAAGTTGGCCATCGTAAGGCATGTCCAACACCTTAGTCTGGACCTCCGGTCTGAAGGAGGTTGCCTTGAGCCAAGCCTGGCGTCGGAGAACTGCTGTGCCCGCTAATTGCCGGAAGCCAGTAGAAGCAATATCCATTGCACAGTCAATTATTTCCGAGGCCGATCTTTCTCCCTCAAGTAAGATCTTTTTTGCATCTTCTTTGGACTCCTCTGTCAGGTCTGCCATGTATGGTGCAATGTCTGCCCACATTTGGCGATTATAACGCCCCAAAAGAGCCAGGGCGTTAGAGGCCCTCACCGTCAAAGCCGACATGGAGGAGAACCGTTTGCCAATGGTGTCTAAGCGCCTGCCCTCCTTATCAGGTGGAGCTGTCAATAGAGCAGCCGGGTTGCTTGACCTCCTCTGTGCGGCCTGCGTAATGACCGAATCCGGCTTCGGGTGGCCCGTGAGACAAACCGGAGCTGTGTCCGGCGCTTTATATTTCTTGTCCAGGCGTGGTAACACTGGGGGGGACAGAGGAAGGATGTTGCATAATTTTAACTCCCTGTTCCCAAATGTAGTCTATCATTGGTATTGCTCGTACGGACTTCTTAAAGGGTTCCTTAAAGTCATACAGGAAGCAGTCTTGCTGATGCGAGGGCATCGGAATTTGAAAGCGCTGGGCCGCTCTCTCTATAATGTTATGGAAGCCGCCAATATCTTCTGGAGGAGAGTCGGCCGTGGTGGGAGCAGGAGAAGTCGGACAGGGAAGGATATAATCATCCCATTCGTCCTGGGGGGAATGGATGTCCTGAAGTTCTCCTTCTTCAGGCTCGTCCTCTTCTTCCTCATCTGTTGTGGGAGGAAGTGGCGCTGCAATAGGCTCTGATTGCAGCACCAATGGTGGCGGTCTTGGCCTTGGTGTTGGTGGCGCAACTGGTGTTGGAGGCGCCGGCGTCTGAAACCTGTTTGTAGTCCGAGATCAGGAATTGGAGGTCCGTGACCAGTGATGCAGGCAGGCAAGCCATAGAAGGTGATGGCTGCACATATTGTGGAGGTGGAACCGGGTGGTAATCCTGGCCCAAGTCCTCGTAGTCAGATGTATCTTGGTATTTGACATGTAGCTGTGAAGGGCTTGTCGCAGCTGGGAACATACTGTCGTCCTCTGAATTTTCCTCCTCGAAAAGTTGAGCAGGTGGCAAAGTAGGGACCCGACTGGGTGATGTAAGGGCCGGTGTTAGTGCCCGTTTGGTGATTTTGAGGTGCACAAATGTATTTGGCGTCTCAGAGTCAGCAACTGTCGATGGGCCCGTTGACAGTAGAGGTGTAGGCGGTGTAATAGGCATATGAGACAGCGTCGACTAGGACAGCGATGGTGGCGTCGTCGTCAGTGAGGAAGACGAGAGTTGTTTCTTCGACGACGATGGCGTCGACGATACTGGTCTCGTCGACGGTGTTCTCGTCGTCGTCGACGGTGGCTTCGTCGACGTGGGTGTCGACGATGGCGCTGTCGTCGATGGTCCTGCTGTCGACGGTGTCGTCGGCGGCTTAGCGGACGCCGACGACTTTTTGATTTTTAGCGTCGAGATCATTTTACCAGCCATCGACGATGGTGTTGTCGTCGTCGACGTGGTCATTGAGTGGGATATGACCGTAGATATCGTCGCCGTCGACGAAGTTACGACTGCCGTCGATGGATGTCTTTTCATCGATGAAGCCACCGTCGACGGCGACGGGGCAGAAACTGGCTTTTTGAAAGTAACCTGGACATCTGGAGGAGAGGTGATTCCTGGCATAGACGAGTCCAGAACCTCGGAAGACCGTTTGTGTGGCTTCTTAGGAGGTGGATGCGACGAAGGGCCCGGAGAGGACGCCCTTGGTCGCTTGCGTGAGGAGTGAGAAGATATAATAGAACTCTCACTCTCCTCAGAGGACACCACAGAGTCCTTGTCCTTCAGCCTTTGTAGCCAGATTAAAAGGCGCCCTTCTCTGTCCTTCAGGGTCTTGGATGAAAAGGTACGACATACCTTACAATCCTTGGCACTGTGGCTGGGGTACAGACAGTAAAGGCAGTCCTTATGCTGATCATCCACGTGGAGCCTTTTCTTCCCACAGGAAGCACAGGATCTGAAGAGTCCTTTCTTAGGAGTATCAGCCATGACAAATCCGAAAGTTTGAGTAGAAAAACACTGGTAAACCAGAAGCAATGAGCAGAGCTCAGTGGAGACTCCCTTAGCACGACGTGCGGTAGAAAATCTGAGGGACTAGAGCTCCTTCAAGGAGGGTTCTAGAGGGTGGTGCTAGCTGATTGGCTACTGGCCAAACTTTGGTCCTTTTTACATAAGGACGTGGATAGCTTTCTAAGCTAGGGCCCTTTGGGGCCTGTTACTCTATACGTCTTGGAGACATTGCTTTGTTATTTACCGGTGACTCCCATCCCCGACGACGGGGAATGATTCAGGCATGTGAATCTATGAAAGATACCCTAATACTGGATAAAGTAAATACTTTCACAGCACCAAGATATTAAAAATATTCCTTGAAAGTATCCAAGTAGGAAATAACTGGACTAGAGGGAGTGTTCTAGAGCACAAAGCAGCCTGATTCGCTGATGTGCAAGTTTGGTCTCTATTTTTAAATAGACTAGGATAGGTTGAAGAATTTAAGGGCCTAGGACCTTCATGCTCTATCTTTAACATTGCATTGCTATTGTATGGTACCGGGGACTCCCATCTCGATGATGGGAATGATTGAAGGAAGTGAATCTATGAAAGTTGCAATACTGGAGTAAAAAAAAAAGCTAATCGCAGTATTGGCACACGTTTTGCCTCGAAGCGGCAGACACACAGACAGTGAGAGAATCTGACTTTGAATGACTCACTTAGGGAACCAAGATAAGCCTCTCTCTCTACTCTCCTTTTCCTTCTTGGTTAACCTTGAAATGCATAATGTTACCTGCCATATTCACAACTCTGATCAAAAAATTGATCTCTTCATCCATAGTGATTAAATATCCGCACCAACCCTTTCCAAAAACTTATGTTCTTATTTTTCTGCCTGCGCTCTACAGAAAATACATGATCTCCTTTCTCCACACTAAGATTTGAAAGATCAAGGAGGGATGAGCAAGCCTCACAATCTTTGCGAGCCTTTATAGTTGCCGATTGCAATAGATCCTTCAACCTCTACCCTCACTCTAAAGAAACAATGCAGATTGATGCGTTCCAAACACCCAAATGGTGGCAGAGATTTAGACATCATTAAAGCAGAAATGTAACAGCAAAAGAATTCTGGCAAATAAAATGTTGTTGGATAACAAGGAGACTTGATTATACCCAAGGTTTGTTATCAATGCTATATTTGGAAAGTACATAGCCCTGAAAACAGCATCTTGTAGAATGCTGCATAAAAATGCATATTTGCATTCAATAAGTTTATGAAACACTTTCACCAGAATATTTATGTGTGGGTTTAGAATAGCATGATGCCCTTCAGATTTAGTTCTGCAATTCCCCCTTTTAATCTCTAGAGTAGAGCAAGGTTCCATAGAAGAATTTTGAAGTGGGGGTATTTTACTCCCAATGCAAGAAGATGGATGAAAAAGGAATTCCTTTTATCTATTTCGAAGCAATAGCATTTTAACCATTCATGTATGCGATCCATGCTCTCTTTGTAAGCAGACATTCAAGCAACTGAAACAAATGCACTTTCCTTTTAAAACGCCTCTTCAGATCGGACAGCAACATTGGTAGCACACCTTAGTGGATTGTAACTATGGAAGTCACTGAGCTGGATACATGATAGTGTAGTAAGGTCTGGATGAAGTTAAGTATACGTCTGTTTACATTTGGGGGTATTAATATTGCTCAAAGTAAAACAAGCGATTGCACGGCTCACCTACTTGGCTGCATTAGTTATTCAAAACCTAATACAGTCACCTGGTGGCAGCTTGCCAGATTATTATCTGTCTTTTGTGAATATAAAGATACAAGACTATGATGCGAAGAACAAACAATAAACAAAGAAAAAAAAAAAAAAAGAGGAAAAAACATTAGAACAGCAATGCCTCATTATTGTTTGATTAGACATGTTGAATTATGCAGCAAAGTAACTATTCTACATGAACATCCATTGGTGTTCTTGTGCTCTCACTCTGCAGATTCTCTTCCGGTGGGCTCTTAATTCTTTGACGCCCCCCCCCCACCTCCACCTCCTATAGGTACATTTTTTTTATTCAAAGCCCTTTCCTCAAATGGTGCATAGGTGTCATCAGTGCACTGAGCGCAATAGTGAACAGGAATACTGATGGGCAAGAGAAGAGACAATAACATGCATGTTTTAATAAAGCAGCCCATCCTAACATGTATTCTTAAGATCCTTATTTTACATGACTTTGGAAATAGTCAGGGTGTTAAGTTAGTACACCATACCATTTCTTTCAAACTATCCCTCTAAACTAGGATTATATGTAAACATGGTTCTGTGGTTCCCATGTTTCAAAGTGCAAAGTGGGACTGGCTGTACCTCGCAGTCTAAAGGGTCTATGACATCCTAGGATAGTAAACATTAGTGGGATTATAACTACACACTTTAGAAGTCCTGAAGTAATGCAAGATCGCATATTGACAACCTGTAAAATTCACCTTCTTGATCTATGAACAGATTCTCAGAACTAACTTCCATAAACTACAACATCCAGGATTTTGGTGATAAGAACCATAGCAGTGTGCACAGTCAGCCCTCAGACAGCTAGCATCAGATGATACTGCTTCACATTAAAACTTTGTCGCACCCTATACTGCACAACTGGGTCTTCAGCAGGACAGACAGCATATTAAAGCCAATTTAAGCAGCCACAGAACATGCAAGCAGCCTTGAAGCTACATGTTGTGCACATAATGCAATTCACCTTCTAAAGGAGAGAAAGTCTTAATACCAACCTCTTCCTCCAATTCCTCCACGCCCAGCAGGACCTCCTCTACCAAGTGTACCTCGGCCAGGGCCTCCACGACCACGGACGCCACCTCTTCTCAGGCCCATCCTGGGGGCACCCCCACGACCCCGGATCATATTCTGTCCTGGGAAGGGGAATGAAGGCAAACCTATGCACATAAGTCAAACGTTAACAGGCTCATTTGGAAAATGAGATGCACCAGATCAACAAGTGGATTTAAGTGTTCAGGATTTGACTTCCAAAGCTGTTCAGATCTAAATAGAATCCCAACTAAATCCGTTTTCTAAACAACTCCAGTTACACAATCCTAACTGAAAAAGCCTGAGTTACAGTCACACGAAGCAGTGCTCTAAAGGACCTGTAAATACTACTTTTTGACAAGACATTTAATTGCATATCCTGCCAAATCTCCTTCAAACTCACATCTACCTTCAACTTCAAGTATTTACATAGCTAATGCATTACCAGAAGTTCACTTGATCTAGCTTTCATGTAACCAGGCAACTTTCTCTTCGTAGCTCCATTTTTCAGACCCACTGCCACTGAGCACAAACACTAAAATTCCATGAAAAGTGGTTTTAATTACTCTTGGTGGCCAACCCGAAAACTGTGTCCCGCACTCTGCTAACATCTTCACAACACCACGATTTAACAAGGTCAATGGTTCAGATATTCATACAATAATGCAGATTCCCTGTTAAAATTATTTTAGATCGCATTTTTAAGAACTCTATACTTCGGTGTCCGATGGGCCAGACTAGTCTGGTGTTAGTTTTAACAATCATGCATTCTAGGAGAAGCATATCAGTACTGGAGGCCTAAGAAACACTATAGTACCATTTTCCATGAAAAAAAATACACATTTCTTGTATGGTGCACATGTAAATGTTGCTCTCAAACTGCCATCAAAGGGAACCACAGAAGGTAGAAATACTAGTTTGCCGATGAAACACTCCAAAATATATAGACACGGTTACTGTCCTACCCTTACATTTAGACTGAAGGAAGTCAATTTCAACAGTTCCAATGCAATAAAAGAGACGGGTACAGAACGGTGAATGGAGGCCATGATATCCATACTCTGCACAGAACTCAAATCCTGCAACATGTCCTAAATCTTATTCTGGACTTGGAATGTATTACCCACCGTTAACTTGCACCTGTTCAACAGGTTTGCATTAAAAAAGTACCAAGACAAAGTGGTGTTAGTGGGCAAACCTACATGTTGAGGCTCTCAGTAGGTGTTGAGGTCAACCAAAAGAGAAACAATATGGAGGAAGACATCATAAGCTGTACAAATTAAACTAAAAACAGTTTGGCTGGCTAAAACCACAGAACAGCACAAATAATTTTTACTGTCAAATCAATGTTATTCACGGTATTAAATCCAGTACTCTTACTCAGATAGTCCCTTTATTTATTTTATGTCTAAAGAGTGGAGAGAACCTTAAAGAGAAGCCACCCAAAGGGATACCCAGAAGAGATAAATGCCCCGGAATTGATCCCACTAGAAGAAGATTATATCAATCATCGCTTAAAGTGAAAAATAAAAGCCTAGTAAGCAAGGGTTCATTTTGGATGAGGAAGTTTTTTCTCACTTATCTGAAAAGTCTATAAAAGGGACAACAAGAAAATTACATTTGTCGAGATTGGCAAAAACCAACACTGGCTGGTGGAAACAATTTTTAGCTACAGCTTTTAGGGCACAAGTGCAGCGGATTTTCCTGACAGTTGGAAAGAGACAATAAGAGCTATTCTGATACTGCAGCCCCAAACAACTATCGGCTAATTAGCCCAGGGTAAAAATGTACTCTAAAGCTATACTGAAATACCTGAAAGTTTGAATTGAGGCGTAGGATCCAATACCAATTGAACAAGGAGAGTTTAAAAGGCACTACGATCGACCACTGTTTCGGTCTTTGGGCGATGGCTCCAAAACCCATAGTAAACAGAGGGGGCTTATTTTGCGAATTTTCTTGCACGCTTTGATTTAACGGACAAGGCCACTCTTTGGGGAAAAACAAAATTGTATGAAAATTCCAAGTACCTTTCTGGCGATCTTGCAAGAGCTAAACCAAGGAAACTGGGCAAGAGTAGCGTTCGATAAAAAGGACTCACTTTCCCAGAAAATACCGATCAACAATGGGTTACGGTAGGGTTGTGTGCTGTCCCCCACCCTCTTTGTATTGGACCTTGCAGACTTTTCAGCAACTTTACAGTCTACTCGCTCATTCTCCCCTAGCATGGGAGGGAGGCATATATCAGGTCAACTCTAAGATTAATATTTTAGTTATAGATTTAATTCAGGTAGGCTTGCAAAGAAAATTAAATGCTTTCAATAAATATTGTATTGTTGCCTTAAGACCACTGCTTGCGCCAACTGACGAAAACCTGTGGAGGCAATGTCGAGAGGACATCGCCTTCATGTCTATGCAGATGAAATCAAGCAGACTGCTGACATCTTACCATATCTGGCCGTCATAACGCCCCAGGATCGGTAGTGAGTTAGCTGCTCGGACACAGATAGCATATATGAGCGACAATCTCTTCCCTATATTGCCCAAGCGCCTACCCTCCTTGTCTGGCGGCACAGAGTTAAGTGCAGAGGAATTTTTTGAGTGCCATTGCGCCGCTTGAGAGATGACAGACAGGCATGGGATGGGATGACTGATGAGGCAAGCTGGGGAATCATCTGTGGCCTTATATTTCTAGGCAAGGTGGTAGTGGTGCTATCATAGCCAATTTTTCATCTTGTTTATCCTTTCATCCCAGATATCTATAATGGGAATGGATCTTTCAAAATGTCAGGCTTGCTCTTTAAAAATGTGTGGAGATAACAGTCGGACTTCTTGACAGAAGTTGGCAAATTAAATCGTACTGCAGCTCAGTCCATCAGATTATGAAAACCCCAGATGTCCTCTGGGGGAAAATTTGCAGGATGAGGTGGCGGAGGGGATGGAGTAGGGACCATGTAATCTTCCCTTTGGTCTCGTAGTTGTTGAGGGTCAGGGATCTCTCCTCTCTCATCATCGGAGGACACATGTTCCACATCTGGCGTGATATTAGAAGCAGGTGTTATCCTGGGCGTTACTGGTAAAGGGATGTTTCTTGGTATAGTAGAAGAAACAGGCTGGGGTGAAACTGTTTGCTGGTCATGTGGAGGATCCGGAAATCTCCTCTTGTAATCCTGCGCGGGCATGTGCATTTCGTCATGTCTAGGCTGCGGACGCAGGTGATATTCGTAAGGTTCATAATGCCGCCTAGGAGGGGCATAATAGGACTGGTAGTATCGCTCATCATCCGAGTCTTCCTCCTGGTATTTCACCTGGAGCTCTGAAGGACTGTGTGCATTCCCAGAAGGCTGGTCATCATCCGAATCTTCAACATCCAGCAAATGGATAGGAAGCAAAGGTGAGACCTTACTTGGAGAGGTCACTTCAGGTTTTAATGCAATCTTGGCTATTTTGGTAATTTTATCATAAATTATCGTCACCGGTACTGTTGAGGACGTAAAAGTGAACTGGGGCGTAGGCGGTAAGAATTTCCTTGAAGGTACCATTGTCAACAGTGATTTAGTCAATGATGCGGGCACCGCCGGTATCACGGTCGACGGAAGGAAATTTCGTCGTTGTCTGTGATTTAGAGGAGGAGATCATTTTGGTGGACGAGATGGGAGCATTAATTGTTGCCGTAGTCCAAGCTCTTGACGACTATGGTTTTGTTGATGAGACTGTGGTTACAGTCGTCATTGTTGATACTGGCATCAATGGTGTCATCGTCGATGGCGTGCTGAGAGGATTTTTTATTTTTTGGGAATGTGTTTATTGGCATTTTCTTAATTGTAATACAAAAACAGTATACATCTTTGGAGCACATGATTTATTTCAGTGTTACATCAACAGCATATTTCACTAGCAGTGGTATACGGGCAAACAGTAGTTCGGTATTCCTAGAGGGCACCATGAGCCCCTTCCCCTCCCCCCACCCCACCCTGAGAGACCATTGTGAGTCAGTGAGCTTGAGTCCGTAGTGTGTGAGCCACGGATTCCATATTTTCCAGAACTTTTTGGGACAGCCCTGTGCTGTATATGTTGTTTTCTCTCCTAACATACATATCCATACTCTTTCTCCATTCGGCCAGTGAGGGGCTCGGTATAGCCCCCCCATTCCATAACCAGGTCACGTTTGGCCACAACTAATCCAAGCTGAAGCAGTGTTAACTTCAGTCTGGGGAGGTCACTCTCTGTGTATTGCCAACAGAACAAACAGGGGACTCAAGGGCATCGTCTCCTCCAAGATAGCTTCTAGCTCTTCCAGTAGGGTTGCCCAGTACATTTGAATCTGAGAAAACTCCCAAACCGTATAGAAGAATGTACCCTCAAACATGTTGCATCGCAGACAGTTGGGCGCTTCCGCCCTCCCTATGCGGTGCAGCCGAGCTCTATCATAATAGGCTCTGTGTAGGTACTTGAATTGGATCAATCTAAGGCGTGACTTAATGGCCACCTCCTGGGGGATGTATCAGCGCCATTTCCCAATCCAAATCCTCTCCTTCTCCCAAGTCGGCCTCCCATTTTGCCCTCAACTTCTGCATGGAATCTGGCTTGTTGTTAATTATGGTTCTATATGTCCAGGAGACTGCCTTTTCCCCGATCTCACCCATCAGGAGCCGTCCCTCTAAAGGGGCGTATTCGGGGAAAACGCCGGTGTTGTGCCCGCCACGCATGCGCCAGCAGTAAGTATTTATAGTGTTGCGTCTGACTCATGTCATACTCAGTCTGGAGATGAGAGAATGTTACCAGCTCCTTACGATATAGTAGGTCTGTAAGTTGTGAGATACCCAACAAGTCCTACTTCCTGAAACCTCTCAGCTTTGCAATTTCTTCAAGCCGTTTTCCCACCCAAAGCGGCTGGGAGGATTTTTAATCCTTGACGGTTCGGAGGAGGGAGAATGTTTTCGCTCAGATTCCTTTGTATGCGAAGCAGAAGGTTGGGAGGGGCTGCCCCTGTGGAGATGAGCTCAAGTTTATCCTTTCTTTGGAGGTGTTAATGGTGCGTCTTCAAGGTCTTTCTTCTCCCTTCAGAAGCACCATGGTCAGAGTATCTTGACCTTTTGTGGGTTCTGTCACAAGAATCGCTGTCCTCCTCAGGTAAGCTGGAATTTTGAGGTTGAGACTTCAGTAGCTACAGAAGTAGCCTTCTCTCTCCGGCTCTTAATGTCTTGGAAGAAAAAAGTACGACAAATCTTGCACTCCTTTACCTGATGTTGGGGGTAGAGGCAATAGAGAGTCTTTGTGTGGGCCATCCACATGCAGCCTCTTCTTCCCACAAGACTTACAGGATTGGCTCTGTATATGGTATACCACCAAGTGGTTATATCATGCACAGAGTCCAGAGATTCCCCCAGAAGGGTACAGGGCTAAATGGAAACCCAAAGTGTTCTATCTGTGGTAGTGTGGGCGAGTAGCCTGAGGCCCAACACCGAGGAGTGCAAGACATTTGTTATTCACACATGGACTAATAAATGATATGACTCAAAGGAGATCCATACCAATTTTAGAAAAATAAGCTTATTTCAAGATTTATTTTAAGCCCAAGATGTTGTCAAAAAGGTAAGTACGTTTTTCAACAAAATACTTTACGCTTTGAGAAGTGGATTTTCAGGCTTTGCAATGTTAACCTATGGGAGGAAAACAGGAATGCTGTTTATAGCAGGTTAAGTACTCGACTTACAGATTCAGTCTTCAGATACGTTGGTCAACACCAGGTAGGGTTCAAATTAGTTCCAAGAGAACACCACCAGCGGCACAGGTTGGCCGGGTGCAGCGGTCACATTCAAGGTCAGATGCCCAATGTTAACCAATAGAGAATGGGGGTACTCGAAGAAGAGCTGCTCACAGGTTAGTAAAGCAGTATCAGGGATAGATCTCCTGGAGTTAAGGTAAGTACAAATGGGGCCAGGAGGCAGCACCAAATGTACACCCTCAGCGGCCGGGTGCAGAGTGCCAACACAGCATCAGGCGCCCAATGTTAACCAATAGGGGAGATCAGTTTAAAACAAAGGCTGCAAGCTCAGGAAAGGAGGCCGTACGAAGAAAACCCACAGCTGCCCAGGTAGAGATGCTAGTGGATGTAGGGACACCTATGGTTGAGGTCCCCAGGGCCCAGGGGCTTCGGTTGCAAGGGTGTCCTTAGGCTTTGGAAAACTGTTACCGGGCAGGTCATGGTCAGAAGGGATAGTTCAAGTTAGGCTGCACGCATGAGGAGGAGTCTGGCAGGGGTCAGCCCACGGTAGACTCTGGCTTAGAAGCGCTATAGAACCTTTGCAGGGCTGGTGGGCCACTTGGACAAGGGCATCGGGTGCAGAGAAGGATCAAAAGGAGAGATTGCGGTTCGTCAAGGCAGAGCACTTTAGCTTTGGAGTTAGTTTCTTCTTGGACAGCTCGGTTGTCCACAGGAAATTTAGAAACATTTTTGAGGACAGGCAGTGCTCTCAGTAGTTTGGAGGGCGCCGGACCTGCAGGACGAGTAGTCTTTTTGTAGCAGAGGCGAAAGGCAGCCGGCAGGTCGACAGGGTAGCACAGAGTCAGTCACTGGTCCTTCTCTTGGGTTGGCGCGGCTCTTCGGTGTCCATGCTTCATAGGTCATTGACGATCTAATTTCAGGGACTGGTGGAGCCACCCAAACAGGAAAGTGACAGGTAGGGACCAATGGGTTCCTTACCTGGGGTACACCCACTATGCCACCCTCCAAAGGTATAAGGCTCTTTGGATAAAAAGGCTTGAATCGTGTTGATTCTTGTGACTGAGCAGATTTCAACCCATCTCAGGGCATATGTAAGAGAAGGTTCAAGGGTACTAAAGTAACCATAAGGTACTTTTTTATTTTAAAGGTATTTTTTATTTGGGTTTTCGGTCGAGTACAAAGACAGGAGTACAGAAGCAATATAATAAAACAAGACACTTCGGAACCTCATCACATTTACATATTAAAAGGAAACATAGCTATGGTATGGGGAGAGAGAGGCGAGGCAACAGTCCAAGAGTTCTAGGTGACTGTTATGAACCCCCCCCACCTCCCGCGACGAGCGCTGGCAGCGCGACACTGTCGCGCGCACACGGAGCCGCCCCGAACTACAATTCCCATGAGGCGTTGCGCGTCTCGCGAGACTACGCGCCCAGACGCTTAAAACAGGAAGTCACCGGCCTCCCGATGTCGGAAATTCCCGTGTGGATGCGTCTTCCCTATCCGATCCTTGTTACCAGGCAGTAGCCTAGAGTATGGTAAGGGTGCTTGCACCGACTGCTTTTTCAAACCTCCGTAGTCGAGCGGGTGCTCCTACGAAGGCTTTTGTGGTGAACTTGTGGAATTGTTCGGCCTGCATTTAATCGGCAGGCGGGGAGAGCGAGGCTCTCACCAGGGATATGATCGGCCTGCTTTGTCGACCTGCAGGGTGGGGCGCTTAGCCTGAAACAGACCTTGATTCAAGTGCACGGTTTTGTGCAACCAGAGAGCTCAAACCTAAGGAAGCTCCGTGGCACTTTGCCATATCTTGATTTCACGTACCACTGGGTACAGCTTACGTCAGTATTGCTTGGACACGAATGGAGAGTGTGGTGACTGCTTGATGGGGCATACAGTGATTAAAGCAGTATCTTATTGTCTGACTGGTGTACTCTACGGCTCGATCTTAACAGGGGTTATCACGAGTGGTAGAGGGCTACGCTCTACCCCTGTGAGGCACGGTGGAGTCGAGTGGAGGGTAGGTGCTGGTTCCTGCATTAGTATCACATTGTTCAGAGAAGGGTCCTGTTGTGGGGGTTGACCTTTGTTCATTTGTCATTTGCTACAGAAAAACCCTCCCACCACAAGCACAGTCTGTTCCCCGTTCAACCCACCTTCAACTTTACGTTACCATCGCCATGTTATGAATGGATGTTATTTTCCTTTACAGGTATAGGGGCTAGGGGGAGATAACAGGTCCAAGAAACAGTATTGCTCCTTGTATGTGTTTATGGTGATTCTTACTGGTGTATG
Source organism: Triturus cristatus (assembly GCF_964204655.1). Lineage (NCBI taxonomy): Eukaryota > Metazoa > Chordata > Amphibia > Caudata > Salamandridae > Triturus > Triturus cristatus. The sequence goes on from NC_140595.1 coordinate 115,467,900, forward strand.
CTCTGTTCTTTTTCATTACAGATCTCCCTCCCTGGCGTTCCCTTCCTTTCCTTCCCTCGCTTGATCCTTCCGCTGACCTGTGCCATTAAGGCATTCAGGCTTGGTTAGATCAAGAGGTGGACCCCTCGATCATCAACCCGCTCCTGAGGACCGGTCGGCACAACAGTGACCATTTAAGGGGGGTTGCAGTGCTGCCTGCTCCGAAGCGGATTGACCTGGAGTATTGATTTCTTACTATTAAGATCACAGAAAAGGAACCTCATTTCACTCCTGAAAGATTACTTCATGCTCCAGATTGGGTATTTAGGGAAGATGCACTGGTTGGGTAATGATTTGAGAAACCAAACAATTTAGTAGTCACAAAGACAGGTGATGAGCTCCCAGCCAGGGATCGCCTTTTTGGGCTCTAATCCCTCGAATTTACCCCCTCCTTGGACCCTTTTCGCTCACCTGGATCGTGTGTACTACTGTCTTCGTTTTCTCTAACTCCCGCGACAGAGTCTTGAGTTCCTCTGGATGTACCACGATTGAAGTCCTGATGGCGGAGACCCGATCAATATGGCCGATGCCCGGTGGAGCTACTCGTTTGGCTATAGAGGAGACAGGCTTGGGCAGTCACCTACCCAGCCAGACATGGGGCACAGTTGTAGTCTCTCCACTACCGTTTCCTTCCTCATCACCGATGGTTTTCTGTCTATTGAGCCAGATACTGCCTGGTGCCCCTGAGCTTGCTTTCACCTTCCGAGCCTCAGGAGGCGTGCCCTCCTGGTCCCCGCAGCTACCTCAATTTCCTACTCGGCTCACACTCGCCTGATCTCTGGAGTGGACACTCATTTCTCGCCCCTCCGATTCGTTCTCTTTATTCCCCTTTCACTCTGATTAACCACTGGGGGTTTGCCGATGGCGGATCCTGTTCATCGCATTGATGCTTGATGGGTCTGCCCTGGATGCTTCTGGTGTGATCAATGGGGAGCAGCCCTCTGGCCGCCGCCTGCCCTCCGGACCGGTGACGCAGCTCCCTGGCGGTTTCCCTTCGCCCCTCCTGGATTGCGGTGGGGATGCAGGATGCTTGTAACCCCAACAGAACAACTATGAGGGTGCCGAAATCACTGCCTGCCAATGTCTCTGGGCCTGTTTTCTCTGTTCTTCCGGAGTACTGCCGGCGTCCTGCACCTTTCCCTGCCAGATCTTGTGACAGTCCTCCCCTTCCAGCCATGCTCCAAGGGTAGGTTCCCTTATTGGTTTTTCAAACGAACTGTTTTCTTATCCGTTTTCCCGCCATTTTGTCACCAAGTTATTTTTTTGGGGTCCTTGACCCAGATTCTCCATCTTGCAGTCTCCACTGACTCTTAATTTGAATCCTACCGCCGGTCTTCCCTTGCACCCTCCATTGTCTTCAACGCCCCAATGGATCCCTTTCTGGAACTCTTCACCCCTCTTAATTCTCTAAGATGTAACCATTGCGTAACTGTTTATTTTGTAACTTGCTATTTCTTATGTAAAGCACTCCGATACCTCTGGGTCTAACCAGCGCTATATAAAACTCGTGAAATAAATAAATAAAGACATCACTATCATCCTCACTAAAGCCTAGCCCAAAGTCATAAACCTCAACGCTTTCTTTTTAATTACCTGTTAGCTGTATACCTTTCAGCAGCCAAGATGAACAAGTTTTCTTCAGATAACCAAATATGTATAAGCCAATTTCTTCGGTTTGGCAAAACACATACCAATAAGGAATATATTTTTCCAGCGGAACTAACCAATCTGGAAATGGATCAAGCACTGAAAGATGTTCAGCAAGAAGCTTAAGAGTTATTTGAACTGTATTCACAAAACTCCAAAGAGCACATCACATAGAATAAACACTAAAATTGCGGGCTCTTTTGGACTTCAGATGCATTGGGAGAAACTGGAATGTGCAATGAGGAAAATGTTGTCTTTAGGCAACTGTTTGTGGCATGTAGTGCTGTAGATTTACATGCTGTGCATACTCCTGCCATCTAGTGTTGGGCCTGGATGTGTGCAAGTTGTTTTTCTTCTAAATAGTCTTTGAGTCACGAGGCGGTGCAACTCCACATCTTGTTGTTAGTGTGCATGGTTATCTGCTACATTTTACGACTGGTTTCCGCACAGTAGGTGAGGATGAAACTGGAGGAAAGCGATACAGGGAAGAGAAAGATGACCATGCAAATGAACTAAGACCGAATGATAACTGCAACAGCCAGAGCTTTCTGGGGAGGAGAGCGGGCGCATGTGAATCTATAGCACTACATGACACAAAGAGATGCTTACAGGGCAAGTAACATTTATCATTTGAGGCATGTGCGGCTGAAGAAGCACATGCTATACAGAGACCAATGTAGTCCTTCCATAAGCTAACCTTTGGGTGTCGCAGTAGACTGAAAATGGGTAAGGAGTACAGAATGACCAATACTGGCTTGTTGGCTTGCCAGTACATCCAAACAAATGTTTAGTGAAAGTGTGGTGCAAACAAGTAGCTGCTTTGCACATGTCAGCTATAGGGATGTTCCCCAAGAAATCACTAGTGGCACCTTTTTTTTTGATGGACTGGGCTCCTGGAGAAACAGGCAAAGCCCCTTTAGCTTTTGCATGACATTTAGATACATTTAACTATCCATCTGTCTATGCATGACTTTCAAAAAGCTTTCCCTTAATGCGGTTTGGAAAAAGCAGCAAATAGTTGTTGAGTCTAAGCAATTTTGTCCTATCCACACAGTACATTAGGGCTTCCTTATGATGGAGCAGGTAAAACAAATTTTGTATACCTCCTCTAATTTGCATGAAATTCATTACGTAATCATTATAAAATTAATTTAAATAACATGTTTGCAGTGAAAATTTACTGATCATCCTTTGCACCTTGATAAACACGAAATAGACGTGGGACTAAAATGCTAATTGAATGGCAGAGCAATTAACTATGGTACACAAAACTAACCTTAGATTGTGGTGAAATAGTAAAATTGCATTATTTATGTTGCTTTGTGATCGTTTGTGCTTTAAAAGTCATAAAATGGTAAGTATTATTGCTTTAAATGTTGCTACAGCTAGGAAAATACTAATATACATTGAGATTAGTGTGGGTTTAAACATTAGCATCTTCATTTCTATATTTAATTACTGTTATGTCTATTTTTGCTTAAGTTGGCATTCGGGCTACTAGGCCGCAGTACCCAAGATGGTGTTCTCTGAAGCAGATGCTACCACGTGCACGTGATGACTTCTGCGCATGCCCAGATAGCTCTTGAAATCCCAAGGTCACCTGAACTCCTGCCATCGTGTTCTCTGCCAAGGTCGAAAGTCAGGATTTGACCGCCAGCCAAGGAATGACCAAATGAGAATCAAGGAAGAGACAAAGAAGACCTATCCGTGGGACCCTTTTTACCTAGGAAAGAAATAGGTTTACTGTTCCCCTGCCTGGGGAACGGAACAGAAACTTACAATTTGAGAACTTTGTGAGAAATCACTGTGGAGAACTAGTTTGCACTGGGAAAATTTCAATAAACCACTGATAACCCCGAACTGTCCAATCAGAACATTTGGGTTGCCCTAATGTTTCTATATCTAAAATGAAGTAATGCAACAAAAGGATATATAAAACCCTCTCATCAATCATTAGGTGGGAGAGAGAGTCGGAGAAGTTGGAAGGGTTGGTTGCCGCAGCTTTCGTTCGGTTCTTTCATTGGGTCGCGGTCACCTATATCTTTGGGTTATTTCTTTGTGTTTCCTAAATTCTATACTATCAGTCTGAGTGTGGAATTGGTCCATGCTCTGGATTGATGGTGGGACTTTGCTGAAATCCTGAACTTTCTACGCTGTATCCTGTATTTTGCATGCCAGATTGATCCTTTGGCGAGGACTGGACGGTCGAGGGAGCCTTCTTTCGAGAATGTTGATAACTCCCCGTTGGATTTGAACTTTCTTCATTTCCAAATGGGTAATGATTCAATGTATTTTCCTAAATTTATGTCCAAGAGTAACTTCTGAATGTTCATAATTTATATATATATAACGAACTTCAGGTAATAAATGACAACTTAACAGTTTAATTAATGGTAAGATGAACAAAATTTGAATTAATAAGAAGCGAGTTTGTGGTTCTTAAATTAATTACAGAAAATATCAAATGTTTCCTGGGCTTTAATTGTGTCTTAGCTGGTTCTAATTCACCATCAACCAGTCCAACTAATTGGTAACTCGACCAAGTGGTGGAGTGCCTTAATGTTAAGGTCAGGATTCTGAAGATGTACATGTATAATGTGTACGTAATGTAAAGCAAATTAATCCAGATAGGTAATAAGGTACCCACATGTCCAGCGCCTTATTCTCCTGTGTACAGATTTGAGTGAATTTGGCTGAATGACTAGTGTGTTGGTGTTAGGGGCCCCACCAAATGAATGAGTGTATGAATGAGCTATTGTGAATAAGAATCTGTGACATAAGGAGAATATATAAATCTTGTGCCTTGCACTGCATCACTTAACATCTAAGTTATGGAGGGCCAGTTCTGGAGAGGAAAGAAAACAAAATGGTTACTTACCAGTAGGAGTAGTTCTGCTGCTTGAAGAGTTCTCTGGATTCATATGTGACCCACCCAGCCACCCCAAACAAGTTTGTGTGTGATAATTATTTACTTGTTGAACATGGTTGCAACATTTTTGTTTTGTATTTGCTCTTACCAGCCAGTCGCCTAGATAAGGGTAGACGTGTATTCCCTCCTTTCGTAGTTGTGCTGCAACTACGGCTTAACACTTAGTGAAGACACGTGGAGCGGATTTTATTCCAAAAGGTACTGGTAGCGTGTTCCTTCGTGTAGGAATCTGATCTACTTTGTGGCTTTTGTTCATGGGGATGTGCAAATAGGCTTCTTGGAAATCTATTGTTGCCATGTAATCATCTTTTTAGATTTGTGGTATTTTTTGAAGTGTAGTCATTTTGAAATGTTGCATCAAAATTAACTTGTTTATGAACCTTCGGTCTAGGTTAGGCCTTAGTGTAAGGTCTTGCTAGGGAACTAGAAGTATGGTGAGTAGTTTCCCTTGAAATGGCCTTCTCTTGGTACGGTTTCTATCGTTTGCTTATGAAGGAGCTCTTTGATTTCTGATCTCAATTGTGCGATTTCTGATTTGAGGTACCCTTTGTACTTTGAGAGTTTGCTGGTGGTGTCTGTTACGTCTATGCAATACCCGTATTTGATCAAATTTAATATCCAATCGTCTGTAGGGATTTTTTGCTATTGTCACAAGTATTGTGACAATACTCTGGAGAGAAAGAAAAACACGCCCCCACCAATCCGAAAATGCCGCTGCGTTTCTTCGAGGCATTTCTGCTTGACCTCGGAGAAAGGCGGTGGTGTTCATGGCTCTGATGGCGTGATTCTGCAAGCGATTCCACTCGATTCGCAGCTGACTCAGCAATATCCCGTTGTATAGCTTCCATGACTGCCTCTGCCATGGTGCTCTCCGGCGTAGCGATGAGCAGGTCCGTAGCTTTCCCCTAGTTAATCAGCTTCAAAACTGGTCTCCCTACTTGCGGGACATCTTTTTCCCCCCTGAGCGCGTTGTCAGCTTGTTTTTAAATTTGTTCCTTGGGCTCTTAGAGTAAGTAAAGCGGGGTCCTGGCTCGGCTCGGCCAATTTCCTATAAATTATCAGACTCGTATACCTCTACCAGAGCCAGTACCTTCCACTGGTACTTATGCGAAAAACGCAGCGCAGCAAACTCACGTAATCCCAGTTGCCAGCCAATGGAAAGGGCTAAACCATAATTCCTCATTCATTTCGTCCGATAGCTCGAAAGGCACGACACCTACCTATCTTTCTCGATGTTCCATTATCTTTGCAGCTAACAACAAGGTTATGAAAAACAAGGTCCAATCTAAATAAAGCCCTTGTTTGTAACATAACGGCAGACGCTGTTTTCGAAAAGTACAGTTCGAGCAACATATAAATAATATTTGTAAAATATCGTCCTTGTTCCTGTTTACAATAATTCAAATGAGTATAGTTAAAATATTGAATTTATATATAGAACTAAAGTTATTCCGGCTTTTTTTAAGGGCGTATCATTTTCGAGATATTCTGGGAAGCTCTCTTTGCATAAACCTTAGCCTTACCACTATGTCGTACGTATTAAGACTGAATAGAAACAAAAGACCGGAAGGTGCACTGGTTAAATGTCGCCGCCATCTTGGGTGAAAGACTAGCGCGCTTAACATTTCTCACTCGTTTAACACGTTAAAAAAAAGTAGTTGGTATTTTTCTTTAGAAACAGATTTGCACCGTTGCAATATGTTTTAAATATGACTGTACAATTGTACGGCTTTAGAAAACGGGATAACCGTATACTTATAAAAATTCTCTAAAGTGCCCCCTTTGTCATCTTTCTCTTTTTGTTTTATTTTTTTAAATTTATTTGCAGATTTATTTTTCCTTTGCTTTAAGTTGCATTTGCGGGACATTGCTGCTTCGCAAAGAAGTTGCCACCCAGCGGAACCCGCGCTAAAGTCCAGTCGGGCTCACAGGCTGCCATACACAGCAGGAACCTGTCTGTTTGGGCAGGAAGTACGTGCTGGGCCTGCTCCATGCTCGTTCTTTTTGGTATTTAGCGGCGCTGAGGATGGATGTCCAGGTATCTGAATACAGGGCTAGACTGCAGCAGCAGGTGAGCCACCGCCCCTCTCCCATGCTGTGGCTACTGATCATGCATGTGAATTGCCTCCTACAGTAAAGATTACAGACCCTAAAGCAGGGTCAGCTACATATGGTGTCACATAATCACTGCCAGATACCTTCCATCACTGACACTGTTTATAAACATTCATAAAGTTTATTTTATTTATTTACAATGTTTTTTTATAGTGCCTCTTCACCAACTGGTATTGAAGCGATTTACATATGCGTGATTTGTTTATACATTATCATGCAGATGAAACGAAATGTAATCCGTCGAGGGATGGGGGTGGTTTAAAGAGGAGGATGAAGGGGTATAGTGTTTAGGAGTTACCAGAGGATAAATTAGTGTGATACTATCTATTGCTGAAAGGAGTTACACTGTAGCTGTGTGTCAATAATCTAATGTTTGAGAAGGAGAAATCTTGTTTTAGGATCATAGACAATACATAGCTTGTTTTTTCCCGGAATAAGAGCGCATATGAGAGTGATTAAGCTATTGACATTTTAAATAACAATGCTGTTTCTTTAAATGTTTTAAAAACAAAAACAAACAAAAATAATGTCATGAGCAATGCCAATAGCTCTAACTTTAACAATGCCGAGACCATTGCATTGTAAATGCTTGTTTTAATTTGTTGGAGGGATTTGTCGACTTCTTTCCCGAACAGGGCATCCCCTGTAAATGGTCTGTTAATAATGGAGGTCTGCACCTCCTGTTTGAAACCGGATATTCGTAGCCAAGCATGTCTCCTGCCTGCTGGCCAGGTCTGCTGCGTCGAGTGCTGACTTTAGGCATGTATTTGCAATATTTTTGACCTCCTAGACAATTGATTTTGCCCTTTTCCTGTTCTCTTCTGGGAGCTTGTTGAGGAGTTTGAGGTCATCCCTCTGCTGGTGACCAGATCTGTTTAACAGGGCATTTGAAATTGCAATGCGCCATGGTGTCGCTGCCTCTTTCTCTATTTTCCTGCCTACCATGTCCATCCTCTTCTTTCCTTTTCTGAAGGTGGCCCAGTGTTGGAGAGGGAGATGCCCCTCTTCCTTGCTGTGGTTACAATGATATAATCTGGCACAATATTTCGCTGTGTATACTTAGAGTCTTTTGAGGGGGGTTTATACCTCGACTCTTGGTAGAACTCCTTTGGCTGAGACTGGCTATTTGAAGGCTTCCTTGCCTTGGCCCAGGATGCTTGGTAGCATGAGCAGGTACTGTGTGCCCTTCTTGGCAGGGTCTAATGCCTCTAACGTTTCCTCCTGGTCTTCAAGGACGACCCCGAAAGCGTCAGCTAATCTCTTCATGAGGCAATCATAGAAAGCAATGTCATCTGGAGGCGATGCCTTCGAGGGATAGCAGTGCCTTCTGTGACGAGGTCGTTCCATTGATCCTCGAAAGTCTCAGAGGCGTCTTCATCCTATGGGGCGTTGATGTATTCTTCGAAGTCCTCTGCGTGTGGTTCGGGGGTTTGAGGCGATTCGGGGATTTCTTCTTCCTCTTCAGTGCTGACATTTTCTGTTTCGGCGGTTGGAACTGCGGGGATACGGAAGCCCTTGAGCACTTCGGCAAACTTCTTTGAGGAATGCCGCCATTTCTGCTTCAAGGCGTTGTTTCTTTCTTTTGACCTCAAGAGCTCTCTGTATCGGAGACCAGAGATTTTCTCTTCTTTGGAGTGGTCGACTCCGTTTGAGGTCGCTGAAGTTCCATCTGCAGGTTCATGCTCGATCCTGTTTTGACACCTTATGCGATGATCCCTCGTGGGAGTCCTTCGGCAAGATTCCGTGGGGGTACTTTGGATCATGGCTGACCTTTGATCGCCTTTCCTCAGCGTCAGGGTGTCTTAGGCTGTGTATTTTTCTCGTGACCCTTTGGTTCCGACGGTTGTGGGTGTAATTCCGTGTCCGTCATTTTCTCAGTCTTCCGCCATAGTCTTCTTTGTGCGATTTTTCTTGGCATCTCCGAGAATTTCGATATCCGATCCTTTGCGTCGACTCTGCAGGTGTCCCTTGGTCCTCATGGTCGCTGGAGAGACCCAAGTACTTCAATGAAGGCTTTTTCTGTCCCTAAAACATTGTTGCGTCGTGGCCCTCTTTTCTTTCGGCGTGCCCTGAGAGTCTTTGACAGGAATATCGCGCAGGCCTCGCAATCCTGGTCCTTGTGATCCTTGGGTAGACAGAAGTTGCACACGTTGTGTGCATCTCCATAAAGAATTGAGAGGCTCTCCTCACAAGATGCATTCCTACACAGTCTTACTCCAGTAACTTCCTGCTCTTTTAGCAAGGCCACATTCGCAGACGCACTTCTAGACACGGTTTCAAACCGGATAACAATACACTCCAACCTATGCGTTTGGTGACCTCAACATCTGGTTTGACAAACTCTTTATGAGCCGTCAAAAAACAATTAGCCCAGACGCACTGAACCAGCATCAGATTGTCCACAGATCCACACACATTGCTGGACATATCCTAGATGTCATTTTTGCTAATACCGAACTAGTTACCTTTCAAACTAGAACTCCGGTCACATGGTCAGATCACCATTTGCTTGTTTCCCAAAATTAAACAACCCTGAGTGACTCACCTAAAACCACCTTACGTGCATCCACCTATGGACCAAACTCAATTTGGAACACTTGGAAACAAAACATCCAGTACAGCTCTGGAAACAATATAATTCTGTTCAATAACTGTATGAGTGGCTACAGGAAGCTTTTGATATACTGTTACCACTCAAAACCACACAACAGAACAAGAGAAAACAAGCACCTTGGAGAAATACAGAGATAAAAGACAAAACTACAAATTAGAAAGCTGCAACGTGCCCAGCTCAAAACAAAAAAGACAAACTTCACCTACAGAAAATTAACCGATTATACAAGTCAGCTATCAAAAAAAGCAAAGAAAATGTACTATACAGACAGAATTCAAAATGCTAAATGTGCTAATAAAGATTTCTATTAAATACTAAATGAATTTCGTAAACTAAATTGCCTAGAAGGAACTCATCCAGTTACTCAAGATTTCACAGACCAACTGGCAAATCATTACACGAACAAAGCAGACACGTTGGACTTAAAACAGAGACTAAGCACCAGCACTAACCCTTTTACAAAACAACAATCCAAGAATACTCAACTCAGCCTTTCCGTTCCTTCCAACACATTTCACACGATTAATTTATGGACCTAGTCAACGCAAGCAGGCCTGCAGTCAGCACTTCTGACCAGTGTTCACCGCAAACTTTCAAGACAATTCTTTTAACAACCTCCGCTGCCACTCCAGTAAGAAGAATCATCAACAAATCCTTAGCTACAGGAATATTTCCAGAAGAACTCAAAAAGTCATACATATGCCCTTTATTGAAGAAAAACTTGGACCCACTGAACCCTGACAACTACAGACCCATTACAAATGGACCTTTCTTGGGCAAACTGATAGAAAGTGCAGCGTACGCCCAAATGCCAATTCATTGAAGACAATGCCATACTTTCAGGCTGCCAAACAAGATTTTGTCCGGGAAGAGGCACATAATCTGCCCTCCTTGCCATCTGGGATGACCTGAAGAACACACTTGACCGCAACGGGGTTGTCGCGCTACTACTCTCAGCTGCCTTTGACACGGTTGACCATGACACTCTGATACAAAGACTCTACGAAGCAGGTGAAGAGGGGACTGCTTTAGACTGGATCACGTCCTACCTTCGAAACAGAACTAATGTCATCCATACCCCACTTTTCTCGTCCAAACAGTACTCCACAAAAGCTGGGGTCCCTCAAGGCTCCATCTCGCCCATGCTTTTCAACATCTACATTAAGTCATTAAGGGTACGGATCAATTTCAACGTTTGTGCTATAACTATGCAGATGTCACGCAAATACTCCTTCAACAGGAATGCCCCAAAGACATATGAAACTCGCCAATTTTCAGTTGTCTCAGAGCCGTGGATCAATGGATGACTTTGAGCCATCTCAAATTGAATGCTTCAAAAACGGAAATACTCACGTGTGGCGATTGGAAACATTATGACCCGCTTGCTGCCTGGACTTGTGGGATCACCGCCTAAAGTATCGAAGGAAGTAAGAAACCTCGGACGGACCATGGACTCCAAGCTATCAATGAATGCCCAAGTGGACAAACCAGCAAGATCAAGCTTAGTTACTATAAAAACCTCTGCAACAAATCTTCCCCCATTTGGGATTTCCACACAAGGTCCAAGCTACCATCTCCCTTGTTCTGTCCAAACTCAAGTAACGCCAATAGCCTCTACCACGGATCACCTTAAACGATGAAGACTACAACGGATTCAAAACTCGACTGTCAGACTACACCAGCATATAAACCGCGAGACCACATCTCCCGTGCCTTGGAAGCCCTACATTGGTTACCAGTTGCCAGAAAATCCACGTTCAAGCTGCTTTGCATTACCAACAAAGCGATACATGAAATGGGAATAAAATCACCAAAACATTCATCATAGGAACCTCCGCTCTAGAGTGGCACCTCGCTTCAAAATCCCAAGATACAAAAAAAAAAAAAAAAAAAAAAAAACCATGGGTGGCACCTCCTTCTCTGTTCAAGCAGCCAAAATATGGAACTCTGTTCCCCCCCCAACATTAGATCCACCAACAACCACCTTATCTTCAGAAAACTACTCAAGAATTGGCTCTTACCCACATTAGCACAATAAGCAAACAGAAACATACAGCATATCCCTCTGAATACAAGCATTTATTTGTACTATATATATGTACCTATATGTGTATTGCTTTGTATAAACATGTAGCATAATTATGTTTTTAAAATTTTTTTTTTTTTTTTTTTTTTTAAAGTACAACACTAGAAAAGGAATATGCTACTTACCAGTATGCATCTGTTCTTGGCATGTTGAGCTGCAGAGTTGTACACTTTTGCATAGATCGCCATCTGGTGTTGGGCCCGGATGTTTGCAGTTTGTTTTTGTTCTTGGACAGTCTTTGGAAGTCACGAGTTCGGTGACTCCTCCTTCGGTCCGTAGTGCGCATGGGCTTCGGCTCCATCCTCAGATTGTTTTTCGCCAGCAGGTAAATGATGGAGCGTAGTAATAACAGTGAGAAACCCATGTGTGTTGTATCTAAATGAGATAGACTGGAACAGATACAGGTAGCCGGGGAGGCGGGTGGGCGTGTACAACTCTGCAGCTCTACATGCCAAGAACAGATGCATACTGGTAAGTAGCATATTCCGTTCGAGGCATATGAGCTGCAGACTGTACACTTTTGCATAGATTATATAGCAGTACCCAGCCCTAGCGGCGACCACCGGTATCCGTTGCAGCGGTTTGAAATAGTGTCTTTAGTACAGCCTGGCCCACACTAGCTTGTTGCTTGGAATGCACGTCTACACAGTAATGTTTTGTGAAGGTGTGCGGTGTTGACCATGTGGCTGCTTTGCAGATGTCATCTAAGGGTATGTTCCCTAGAAAAGCCATAGAAGCCCCTATCTTTCTTGTAGAGTGGGCTTTAGGTGGAACACATAATGTTCTTTTTGCCTTGTGAGAGCAAATTTGTATGCACTTTACAATCCACCTAGCTATCCCTGATTTAGAGATGGGGTTGCCTTTATGTGGTGGAGAGAAGGAAACGAACAATTGTTTAGTCTTCCTGAAAGGTTGCGTTCTCTGTATGTAGTACAGCAAAGCCCTTTTAACATCAAGTGTGTGTAAAGCCCTTTCTGCAACAGATTGAGGTTGCGAGAAGAAGACAGGTAATTCCACCGATTGATTGAGATGGAAGGGGGAAATGACCTTGGGCAGAAACTTCGGATTTGTACGAAGTATGACCTTGCTGTGATGTATTTGTAGGAAGGGTTCCTGTATAGTGAACGCTTGTATTTCACCAACCCTTCTAAGGGAAGTGATAGCTACGAGAAAAGCTGTTTTCCAGGTGAGAAACTGTAGCTCACATTTGTGCATTGGTTCGAAGGGCGGACCCATTAGCCGTGTAAGAACTACATTTAGATTCCATACAGGGGAAGGTGGTGCCCTGGGAGGAATTACTCGTTTAAGGCCTTCCATAAAGGCTTTAATAGCGGGCACTCTGAACAGTGATAAATGCTGCCTGTTTTGTAGATAGGCAGCGATCGCTGCTAGGTGTAGGCGTATGGATGAATATGCCAGGTTACACCTGTGAAGATGGAGCAGATAGCATATAATGTGCTGTATGGATGCATCTAAAGGGTTGATTGTATTGTTACGGCAGTAAATTACAAATCTTTTCCACTTTGCGGCATAGCATGCTCTAGTGGTAGGACGTCTGGCTTCCATGATGATGTTCATGCAATCAGGGGGAAGGTTAAGGTATCCAAATTCTAAGATTTCAGGAGCCAGATCGCAAGGTTGAGCTGAGCTGGGTCCGGGTGCCTGATTTCTCCATGGTTCTGGGTTAGGAGGCATGGGGACAGGTGCAGTTTTTGATGTGGTACCACTGATAGTTGTAGTAGTGTGGTGTACCACGGCTGCCTGGCCCACGTTGGGGCTACCAGAATGAGTGTGAGGGAGTGCTGTTGTAGCTTCCTTACCACTAATGGAATTAGTGGGAGAGGTGGAAAGGCGTATGCAAATCTGCCTGACCAGTTCATCCATATCGCATTGCCCTTGGACAATGGGTGTGGGTATCTGGCGGCAAAGCTTGGGCATTTTTTGTTTTCGTGGGTGGCGAAGAGGTCTATCTGAGGATGCCCCCACTGTTGGAAGAATGGGTGAAGAACTTGTGGATGCAGTTCCCATTCGTGTAGTTGTTGCGTTTGTCTGCTGAGCAGATCTGCCATGGTGTTTTGTACGCCTGGAACGTGCTGTGCCAGGAGAAAGATGTTTTGGGGAATTGCCCATCTCCATATGCTCTGGGCTAAGCGGGAGAGCTGGGGAGAGTGTGTCCCCCCCTGTTTTTGGATATAATACATTGCAGTCATGTTGTCTGTGCGAATGAGGACTGCTTTGCCCGAAATCTGTTTTTGGAAAGATTTTAGGGCTAGAAAGATCGCCAAGAGCTCCAGATGGTTGATGTGGAGCGATTTTTGCTGTGGCGTCCATAGACCTTGCATTGTGAGGTGTAGGAGGTGCGCTCCCCAGCCGGAGAGCGATGCGTCCGCTGTTAGAATCACCTGAGGAACCGGGTCCAGGAACGGCCGCCCTTTGGAAAGGTTTGTGGTGTTCCACCACTGCAGAGAGTGATGGGTGCGGCCGTCCACCAACACCAGATCCGTTAGCTGACCCTGGGCCTGGTTCCACTGTCGTGCTAGGCACTCTTGAAGTGGACGCATGTGGAGTCTTGCATGGGGCACTATGAAAATGCAAGACGCCATCATTCCTATGAGCTTCATAAACACTCTTGCTGGAAGAGAGTGCTGAGGAAGGAATGTTTTGCGCAAGGCTTGTATGCTTGCGATCCTGGCGGAGTTTGGATAGGCAATACCTTTGGAGGTGTCTATAGTGGCCCCGAGATATTGCTTTGTGTGAGATGTTACAAGGTGGGACTTTTGGTAGTTCACCGTGAAGCCTAGTTGGTGGAGCAGCTGGATGGTGCGGTTTGTATGTTGCACACATTGGTGGTAGGACGCGGCTTTTATGAGCCAGTCGTCTAAGTAAGGGAAGACGTGAACGTGTTGACGCCTGAGGTGTGCTGCTACTACCGCTAGGCATTTGGTAAACACTCGTGGTGCGGTGGTGACCCCGAAGGGGAGAACCGTGAATTGGTAATGTTGACCGTCCACCACGAACCTGAGGTACTTCCTGTGAGAAGGGTGTATTGGAATGTGAAAGTATGCATCTTTCAGTTCCAAGATAGTGAGAAAGTCTCCCTGACAGAGGAGCGGGAGGACTTGTTGTAGGGTGACCATGTGGAAATGGTCTGAATGTATGTATGCATTTAGAGGCCGGAGGTCCAGAATGGGCCTCAGGGTCCCGTCTTTTTTCGGTATTAGGAAATACAGAGAGTAGACCCCTAGATTTTGCTGATTGACGGGGACCTGCTCTATAGCATGTTTTTGGAGGAGGGAGAGCACCTCCTGTTTGAGCAGTGTGGAATGTTCTTGAGACATTGGACGGTGCCTTGGTGGGATATTGGGTGGGGTAGATGTTAACTCGAGACAGTACCCTGACCGAATAATTTGGGTCACCCATTTGTCCGATGTTATGGATTCCCATGCGTGGATAAAGTTTTGTAGTCTGCCCCCGACCGGAGTGGGATGGTCTGGGGGGAGCGGAGGGAAGTCATTGTGCGGGCGGGGTGGCAGAACGGGTGGTGTTAGTTTTGCCCCTGCCCTTATTGTTGTTGCCTCTGTAACCACCCCTTTGGTTGCCCTTTGAAAAGGTATTTTGAGGAGGGGACTTGTAGGAGGTAGAGGCGCTATCGGTGGAGAAGCCTCTGCCTGTGCCACGAAAGGATGAGCGTCGAAAGGAACGTTTAGGGGCCTGTGTTTGGAGTGCCCCCATAGACTTTGCTGTGTCTGTGTCCTTTTTCATCTTTTCCAACGCTTCGTCCACCTTTGGCCCAAAGAGAGTTTGTTGGTCAAAAGGGTGATTTAGTATGGACGCCTGGACTTCAGGCTTGAACCCTGAGATCCTGAGCCAGGCATGACGACGAAGCAGGACACTGGTATTTATGGCTCTACAAGCAGTGTCGGCTGCATCGAGGGCATACTTAATGGAGGTGTTTGTGATTAGTTTACCCTCCTGTATCAGGTCATGAGCCTTGCGCTTGTGTTTTTCGGGGAGGTGCTGCATAAGAGCCTCAAGTTTGTCGTAGTGTGCTCTGTCATAGCGCGCAAGTAGCGCTTGTGTATTCGCAATGCGCCACATGTTTGCAGCTTGGGAGGCGGTGCGTTTGCCAGACGCGTCTAAAAGTTTCGATTCCTTGTCTGGCGGTGGGGCTTCTCCTGAGGACTGGGAGTTAGCCCGCTTTCTAGCTGTGGAGACAACTAGGGAATCTAAGGGAGCAGGGCCCTTAATGTATGCAGGGTCTGTGGGTGCCGCCTTGTACTTTTTTTCTATTCTAGGGTTCAGTACTCTGGCCCTGACAGGGTCTCTGAACACCTCTGCAGCATGCTTGGTGACACCTTTAAGCATGGGCAAAATAGACGTGGATTTGTCCTGAATGTCAAATGTGTCCAGTAGGAAGTCGTCTTCCACTGGTTCGCTGTGCATGTCCACCCCATGGTAGTGTGCTGCTCTCTGCACTAAGTGATGAAACCCTAAGGAGTCCTCTGGAGGAGACGGCCTGGATGGGTATAGGTCGTCCTGAGGCATATCAGGTATGTCAGGGTTGTGGTAGTCTTCCCATTGGTCTGGGGTCCCGGTGGAGTGGGGTCCATAGTGGCGTCCGCCGGGTCATAATCCGGATCCCCGTCATCCGGATCTGGGGACGGGGAGTGATGAGGTAAAGGTGGCGGAGACCTGGGAGGGGGAGGGGGTGGAGGAGGCAGAGGAGGAGGTAGTGGGGAGGGCACTCTGAGGGGAGAAGTAGCAGAGTCCTTCCGTTTGGGTGGTGGAGGAGGAGCCGGAGTGTCAAGGCGTCTTTTCTTGATAATTAAAGTCAATAGCCCAGTCTTTGGATCTTTAGATAGTGTCTTTTGCAAAGGGTCTGGTGTAAACAGAGCCAGTGGCGCCGAATCGTCCGCTGGCGCCGATGGTTTCGGAGCCGAGGGCTTTGATGGTTTGTGTGCCATGCTTTTTTGGAGCCTCCGGTTTCTTCGGCGTCGAAGGAGTTTTCGGCGCCGGAGCGTCGGTGCCGACAGATTTGTGTTTGGTCGGCACCGAGAGTCCAGGCTTCGGCACCGGTGGCTTCGGAGTCGAGCTGGGTATCCCTTTCTTCGGTGCCGAATGGTGTTTTTCGGCACCAGGCGTCGGCTGGCTCGAGCCTGAGCTGCCGTGAGACTTCTGAGGCTTCGACACCGGGCCCGAAGGTGGGGTGATAGAAGCTGTGTGCTTGGTTTTGCCCAGGCCTGCAGGCGAGGGTGTAACCTGAGTCTCTTTGGTTTTGGGCGCGGGGGTGGGAGGGGGTACAGTACTCACGACCCGCTGCGCCGGTGTGATGTCCTCCACGTCGGAGTCGTCGGCCTCGGAAGCGCTGACGACGTCCTCCTCCTGCTGGGTGTGTAGTTGCCCCGAAGCTTCGGCATCGTCTCCGAAGATGTCCGGTGGAGCCGCGGTCGAGGAGTGCGCCATGGTGCGTCGAGCTCTTCATCCCGGATGGTCTTTTTAGATCGAAAAGACTTGCAGGCGGGGCAGTCTCTAGCCTCGTGTTCTGGAGAGAGGCAAAGGTTACACACCTGATGGAGGTCAGTGTGGGGAAATTTAGACCCACATTTTGGGCACTTTTTGAACGGAGTCCTTTCCATCGGCCGGGACCGGAGTCGAGGAGGGCCCGAAGGCCGGTGCCGATGTACGGGATGGAGAAAAGTGCCGCTTCGAGAGATGAAGATTAGATGAAGAAAACTCGAAGAACGAGGATTTTCCGTCGAGGCTGGAACCGTAGAAGTTCGAAGCATCACATCCGAGCCCGATGGCGGAAAAAAACAATCTGAGGATCGAGCCGAAGCCCATGCGCAGTACGGACCGAAGGAGGAGTCACCGAACTCGTGACTTCCAAAGACTGTCCAAAGAACAAAAACAAACTGCAAACATCCGGGCCCAACACCAGATGGCGATCTATGCTAAGTGTACAATCTGCAGCTCATATGCCTCGAACAAGCTGTTTTCCAGGTGAGGAACTGTAGCTCACATTTATGCATTGGTTCGAAGTGCGGACCCATTAGCCTTGTAAGAACTACATTTAGATTCCATACAGGAGAAGGTGGTGCCCTGGGCGGAATTATGCGTTTAAGGCCTTCCATAAAGGCTTTAATAGCGGGCACTCTGAACAGTGATAAATGCTGTCTGTTTTGCAGGTAAGCAGCAATCGCTGCTAGGTGTAGGCGTATGGAAGAATATGCCAGGTTACACCTTTGAAGATGGAGTAGTTAGCATATAATGTGTTGTATGGATGCATCCAAAGGGTTGATTGTATTGTTACGGCAGTAAACAACAAATCTCTTCCACTTTGCGGCATAGCATGGTCGAGTGGTAGGACGTCTGGCTTCCTTGATAATATTCATGCAGTCAGGGGGAAGGTTAAGGTACCCAAATTCTAAGATTTCAGGAGCCAGATCGCAAGGTTGAGCTGAGCTGGGTCCGGGTGTCTGATTTCTCCATGGTTCTGAGTTAGGAGGCATGGGGACAGGTGCATTTTTTGATGTGGTACCACTGATAGCTGTAATAGTGTGGTGTACCATGGCTGCCTGGCCCATGTTGGGGCTACCAGAATGAGTGTGAGGGAGTGCTGTTGTAGTTTCCTGACCACTAATGGAATTAGTGGGAGAGGTGGAAAGGCGTATGCAAATTTGCCTGACCAGTTCATCCATATCGCATTGGCTTTGGACAATGGGTGTGGGTATCTGGCGGCGAAGCTTGGGCATTTTTTTTTCCGTGGGTGGCGAAGATGTCTATCTGAGGATGCCCCCACTTGCGGAAGAATGGGCGAAGAACTCGTGGATGCAGTTCCCATTCGTGTATTTGTTGCGTTTGTCTGCTGAGCAGATCTGCTATGGTGTTTTGTATGCCTGGGACGTGTTGTGCCAGGAGAAAGATGTTTTGTTGAATTGCCCATCTCCATATGCTCTGTGCTAAGCGGGAGAGCTGGAGAGAGTGTGTCCCCCCCTGTTTTTGAATATAATACATTGCAGTCATATTGTCTGAGCGAATGAGGACTGCTTTGGCTGAAATCTGTTTTTGAAAGGATTTTAGGGCAAGAAAGATCGCCAAGAGCTCCAGATGGTTGATGTGGAGCGACTTTTGCTGTGGCGTCCATAGACCTTGCATTGTGAGGTGTAGGAGGTGCGCTCCCCAGCCGGAGAGCGATGCGTCCGCTGTTAGGATCACCTGAGGAACCGGGTCCAGGAACGGCCGCCCTTTGGAGAGGTTTGTGGTGTTCCACCACTGCAGAGTGTGATGAGTGCGGCCGTCCACCAACACCAGATCCGTCAGCTGTCCCTGGGCCTGGTTCCACTGTTGTGCTAAGCACTCTTGGAGCGGACGCATGTGGAGTCTTGCATGGGGCACTATGAAAATGCAAGATGCCATCATCCCTATTAGCTTCATGAACACTCTTGCTGGGAGAGAGTGCTGAGCAATGAACGTGTGGCGCAAGGCTTGTATGCTTGCGATCCTGGCTGAATTGGGATAGGCTATATACCCTTGGAGGTGTCTATAGTGGCCCAGAGGTATTGCTTTGTATGAGATGGTATGAGGTGGGACTTCTGGTAGTTCACCGTGAAGCCTAGCTGGTGGAGCAGTTGGATGGTGCTGTTTGTATGTTGCACACATTGGTCGTAGGACGCTGCTTTTATCAGCCAGTCGTCTAAGCAAGGGAAGACGTGAATGTGTTGGCGTCTGAGGTGTGCTGCTACTACCGCTAGGCATTTGGTAAACACCCGTGGTGCGGTGGTGACCCCGAAGGCGAGAACCGTGAATTGGTAATGCTGACCGTCCACCACAAACCTGAGGTACTTCCTGTGAGAAGGGTGTATTGGAATATGAAAGTATGCGTCTTTCAAATCCAAGGTAGTGAGAAAGTCTCCCTGACAGAGGAGTGGGAGGACTTGTTGGAGGGTGACCATGTGGAAATGGTCTGAATGTATGTATGCATTTAGAGGCCGGAGGTCCAAAATGGGCCGCAGGGTCCCGTCTTTTTTCGGTATTAGAAAATACAGAGAGTAGACCCCTAAATTTTGCTGATTGACGGGGACTTGCTCTATAGCGTGTTTTTGTAGGAGGGAGATCACCTCCTGTTTGTGCAGTGTGGAATGTTCCTGTGACATTGTGCGGTGCCTTGGTGGAATATTGGGTGGGGTAGATGTTAGTTCGAGACTATACCCTGACCGAATAATTTGGGTCACCCATTTGTCCGATGTTATGGACTCCCAGGCGTGAATAAAGTTTTGCAGTCTGCCCCCGACCGGAGTGGGATGGTCTGGGGGGAGCGAGGGGAAGTCATTGGGAGGGCGGTGTGGCAGAACGGGTGGTGTTGGTTTTGCCGCCGCCTTTATTGTTGTTGCCCCTGTATCCACCTCTTGGTAGCCCTTTGAGAAGGTAGTTTGAGGAGGGGACTTGTAGGAGGTAGAGGCAGTATCGGTGGAGTAGCCTCTGCCTGTGCTACGAAAGGACGAACGTCGAAAGGAACGTCTAGGGGTTTGGGATTGTAATGCCCCCATAGACTTTACTGTGTCTGTGTCCTTTTTCATTTTTTCTAATGCTTCGTCCACCTTTGGCCCAAATAGGTGTTGTTGGTCAAAGGGGTGATTTAGTATGGATGCCTGGACTTCTGGCTTAAACCCCGAGATCCTGAGCCAGGCATGACGGCGAAGCAGGACACCAGTATTTATAGCTCTAGAAGCAGTGTCCGCTGCATCGAGGGCACATTTAATGGAGGTGTTAGTAATGAGCTTTCACTCTTGTATTAGGTCATGAGCTTTACGTTTGTGTTTCTCTGGGAGGTGTTGCATAAGAGCCTCTAGCTCATCGTAGTGTGCTCTGTCATAACGCGCAAGCAGCGCCTGTGTATTCGCAATGCGCCAGATGTTTGCGGCTTGCGAGGCAGTGCGTTTACCAGACGCATCTAAGAGTTTAGATTCCTTATCTGGCGGTGGAGCCTCACCTGAGGACTGGGAGTTGGACCGCTTTCTAGCTGTGGACACAACTAGGGAAGCTAAAGGAGCAGGTCCTTTAATGTATGCAGGATCTGTGGGGGCTGCTTTGTACTTTTTTTCTATCCTGGGGTTTAAGACCCTGGCCCTGACTGGGTCTTTGAACACCTCTGCAGCATGTTTGGTAACACCCTTAAGCATGGGCAAGACGGCTGTAGATTTATCCTGAATATCAAATGTATCCAGTAAGAAGTCTTCCTCCACTGGTTCGCTATGTAGTTCCACCCCATGATAGTGTGCTGCTCGCTGCACTAAGTGGTGAAACCCTAGTGAGTCCTCCGGGGGAGATGGCCTGGATGGGTAGAGGTCATCTTGAGGCACATCTGGTATGTCAGGGTTTTGGTAATCCTCCCATGGGTCTGGGGTCCCTGGGGGTGTGGGGTCTAGCGGGGCGTCCGGTGTGATGTCCTCCAGGTCGGAGTCGTCTGCCTCGGAAACGCTGACGATGTCTTCCTCCTGCTCGGTGTGTTGTTGCCCCGAAGCTTCGGTGTCGTCTCCGAAGATGTCCGGTGGAGCAGAGGTCGATGAGTGCGCCATGGTGCGTCGAGCTCTTCGATACAGGATGGTCTTTTTTGAGCGAAAAGACTTACAGGCGGGGCAGTCTCTAGCCTCGTGTTCTGGAGAGAGGCAAAGGTTACACACCTGATGGAGGTCGGTGTGGGGAAACTTAGACCCACATTTTGGGCACTTTTTGAACGGAGTCCTTTCCATTGGCCGGGACCGGAGTCGAGGAGGGCCCGAAGGCCGGTGCCGATGAGTGGAATCGAGAAAGTGCCTCTAAGAGAGATGAAGAAGATGATTTTGATGAAGAATCTCTATGGACGAGGATTTTCCGTCGAGGCTGGAACTGGAAAAGTTCGAAGCCGGAGCACGAAGTATCACATCCGAGCCCGATGGCGGAAAAAAAACAATCTGAGGATGGAGCCGAAGCCCATGCGCACTACGGACCGAAGGAGGAGTCACCGAACTCGTGACTTCCAAAGACTGTCCAAGAACAAAAACAAACTGCAAACATCCGGGCCCAACACCAGATGGCGATCTATGCAAAAGTGTACAACTCTGCAGCCCATATGCCTCGAACAAAGAGTTATCGCACGCATCTTTAAACTACTTATATTTACTTCCTTTATGCATCTATATACCTTCCATGTACTTGGATCTATAGATTTATTACTTTACTCCCCCGAAAAAAGGCATATTCAATGCACTATAGTATTTCTCACCCTATACCTCCATCAATATACGTAATCTACAAATTCTTTCTTCCTTCATACATATATAAACTTTCCATGTACTTATGGATCTATATATTTATTACTTTCTTCTAATTCAGTATATCCAATGCACTACCCTATTTCTCACCCTATACCTCTCTCAATACATCTTCTACCTCAACTCCGACACATCTCAAACCTCTTTCTCAACATATATCTCAGCTAATATATTCTCTACATCCACTCTCATTCATCTCAAACCCTATAGCACTATGATCCCCAAAATAGCCCTTTCTAGATTCTCCCCGTCTCTACCCCTCCGTGCACCATCTGACACCTCTACTATACTGATCCCCAAAAACAAGCCTTTCTAAACTCTTCGCCCTCCACATCCCAAACCTCCCACTACTGCTATGACCCCCCCCTCCAAAATAAGTCTAAATCCTTCACTTTTCTATCCCTCCACTATCCTTTTCAATCAAAATAACAGACTAACATGTCCACTTCTCAAACTTCATATTTCACTATACTAATTCACCACTAATCCTTTATGGGTTTCAGAGTAGCGTGTTACTCACTGAAAAAGAGCTTCAACACCCCATCAGGGGTAACAAGTGATATATATATGCAAACCTTTGTCTCTCTTCTATCCCTCTGCTACCCGTCTCAATCCAAATAACTGATTAATGTCCACCACTCAAATTACTTTCATAATTCATTATACTAATTCAACACTAATCCTTTATGGATTCCGGAGTAGCGTGCTACTCATTGCAAAAGCGCTTCGACACCTCGTCAGGGGTAGTAAGCACTATATAAAAAGGCAATTACAATACAATATAAAAAAAATTGAGTACCATTTGCTTTTTGGATCATGAGTATGAAGTAAAGGTCTCTAACCAGCCAGGCTCTTATGGTGGCAAAGGTTGTGAAAATGTCTTTACAAGTTAACCTTGGAGGAGGTAAATAGCTTCCCTTTCATGCATCTAGGAAGTCTCCCAGGAATTATAACCCCTGGGACAGTACCAATGCTAGCTGTGTTATGAATACCAAGGTAAATTCAGATATAGGTCATTCCTCCTGTTTTTTTTCACACTTCAGAAGTATGAGTTTTGGGGAAAACACCAAACTCAAATTTGCCCCAAGTACATTTTAGCGGGTTGCTTGCCAAAATTACCTGGGAGACTGCCCTATAAATACTAAGATGTGCATTTTGGTGTGGAGAGCATCTAAAACCTCACGCTGTGTCCCATTTTAAGACAATATTGAGATGAGCTATTTATCACACCCGATACATTCTGAATGCTACGGTGTTGGATTTTTACCCAGAATGATGCATAATCTCTGGTCTGCAACTCTCTCCCAATATCCTTCATAAGTCGAGATCTAGAATTACACTGATCAAGTTCATTTCATTTCTCTGCCTCAAAAGAACCTGGAGTAGAACTGCACCACAACCTTAAACTGAAAAAAAAAAAACGAATTGAACCAGAATAGGTAGCAGAATCAAGAGCAGTATACCATGAGTGTAAGACACATGGGGTTATGGACAAATCGACTTAGGCTTACATTTAAATACCCTACTTCTTTTGCACCTTTAAACCCCAATATTTCATATAATTCTACTTTTGTAAACCTGTTTTGCACTAGGCCGGCTGTTTTATTCACCCATTTGATACCAGACTTTTTAAAAATTACATCTGTCGAGCCACCTGGTGAACTCTTGTACTGCAACCACACCTACAGGGTTTGTTTACTCTATTTACTACCTTTGTAGAACATAGGAGCTCAAATACTTTGAATTAACAGGTCCGATTCGAAAAAGGTATTGAGAGGTTTCTAGTAATTAAGTGACAGTCCATTTGAGATAGAACGAAGGTACCTAGACCACAAGTAATTCACTTCTACAAGCCTTTCCTCTTAACAACTTAGGAAAGACACCCTGGTCAAGCAATGCTGTGAATTATCTTGCCACTGTGCATAGATACAGAAACAAATTTTAAAAGGTAGTTAATCAAAATGTTCATATTTATTATTGAACACCAAATGCATCACGGAGGTAATAGAGGTATTCACAGATAGCCAGATACATTCTAACAGTAAATAAGAACTTAGGAGTACCTTATTGAAGGCTGTATGGGTATGAGAAGGTGAGAGGATGGCAAAAATAAACCAAAATGATGTGCTTTCAGAAAAGCAAGACATCTGGTGCTTTTCAAATCTCTTCAGTGTGCCGGCTCAAAAATGTGTGGCTAAAAGCAGGTAAATACTTTAAAGGTTTGCTTCTTTGTATCCTAATCCTTGTAAGACGAATGTTGCTAAAACAGCAGATTTACTGCAGAAACAGAATGGTTGCCCAAAAAGAAGCGCTGAATACAATAAGATGCAGCATGGTCACTTTTACAACACAAGCTACTTTAAAGATCGAATTTATTCGACAAAGCAGATTTAGGAAACTGTGTCTAAAATTGCATTTGCGCTTTTAATCAACATACATCATCATATGGTAATATAGATTAAACTACTGACACTAGGTCATCTGTATAGATCTTGCAAGAAGAGCAGCTGATTGATAGTTACTAAATTTGAGTGAACATAAATAAAAGCAGCAAAAAGGCTAAAGACCTTGAAGAAGCAACAGGCTTCTGAAATTAACAGGAATAGTCTTTAAACGTTATGAACTCTGAGGTAGGTGTACCAGGAAGTTTCCATTATGGTCTCTAGAAGGGCCTAAACTTGGAAAAATGGGTTGTGATCCAGTTGCTATCTGATTTCTAGCTTAATCAAAGTATGGGCAGCGCTTCATAAACAACTGACAAGTATGCAGAGGTTATGAAAGCAGCTACAGGAAACCAATGGTTTAAGTTCTTACACATATTTGAGAGGTAACTAAAAAACAAATCTTTAAGACAAAGTGATGATAAAGACCAATGTAAGTAAGACAGAAAGGTCCGCTGTTGAAGTGTGTTCTCTAGTGTTCGTGCTTTATTTCTTACATATACGCAGACAACGCATTTTGTCAACATATGGCTTCTTCGGGGCTTACAGGAGTAATCAAGTATGGGTCGCCAGTAGCAGTGCAACCTATTAATACTGAATCGTTCGGGCATCCGCTACTGCTCTGGCAAAGGGAAACACTGGTGGTCAATTGAGCCAGTCTGACGTCAGCGTTTCACACATGGGGCTCTTTCAACACCCTATTGCGGCCATTATTTTTCGGTATTAGAACATCCTTTAACCAGCATGCGTCAATTCTCTGAATTCTAAAAACAGAGTACTTCGCCTGTATCTTGCACGTGTGTGTGTTACGACCAGTAGTCACAATCAAAAGCAAGGCCAAGACTAAAGGTTTAAGTTAGATACAACCTTATGGCAGTGACCCACAAGCACACGCAAGTCAATCATCATCAGATCTAAATCCATTACCTATAGGTAAAACAAGCAATCTATTTCAGAAAGCCGTTTTTGCATTGGCTAACTAAGAAGTCTACAGAAAGAGCACCTCAAGATATACAAGTTGCTCAGTACAACATCACTTTTGATTCATTTTGCATATATATTTATTTTCATTCTTGTTTGCTGGAAACGAGCACAGTTTGCTATGGGTTGGTAGGAGTGGTATAGCTCCCACCACGCCATAGCAAACCGCTATGTTCCGGAGGTGGGCACCCTGGGACACAGCGGGAGCATGCCCTGGGCAGTGCCAGTCCCCAAGACATTCTTTGGCTCCATGATTAGGGCCATGTGGCCCACCTCCAACCTTCACTTTAGCCCCGAGGGGGTGGTGGTCCCCGGGGTCCGCAACGGAGTCCCTTCATTACATTAATTTGAGAGCCAGGGACGAAGCACCCCCCACCCCCCCAGACCGCCACCTCCCTAGTCCTCAAATATAATGAAGGGGCTCAATTGCTGACTGCCGGCCACGGGGACCAGCACCTCCCCCAGGGCTAAAGTGAAGGTTGGAGGGGGGCCCCCTCTTGAGCCAAAGATGGGCCCGGTGACTGGCATAACAAACAGATATGTCACAGAGATGGGCACCCCGGGACACAGCAGGAGCCAGCCCAGGGCGGTGCCGCTCCCCAAGGCCATCTTTGGCACCAGGAGGGGGGCTCGAGTGCCCCCCCTTTCCAACCTTCAATTAAACCCCAAGGAGCCCCTTCATTATATTTGAGCACCAAGGAGGAGGCGGACCACCGCCCTGGTGTTTGGTATCAAACACCTTGTATTAATAAACCCAGAGTGATTCCAATGATGGATTTATTAATACCTGCACCCAGAGGGCACCTTAGAGGCACCCCCAGAAACCTACTAGTGCTCTAGTCTGCTCGCTGCCTGGTCCTGTCCAGTCTGCCACCACAGACTAGTTTCTAACCCCATAGAAGGTGAGTATAAGAAAAGGGTATGACCCAGACAAAACCACCAGGACCTGGGTAATTAACAGTATAAAAGGAAGGCGGAACTAGTGAACAACTTCAAAGAACACAGAATATTTTGCACCAGCACGCATTCAATTCTTTACACTGAATTTCTGTTCAATATTCTTTATTCATATTGAACACCCTCAAGGTGTTCAGAAACCAGCACACATCTGGCAAAATGATTTAGCAAAAAACAGAGTGTCCCAAAAAGGGAAAAAAGAAGAGAACGGAATTGTATGTGCAAGTAGTGAGGGAAAGGTAGTGACTAACAAGTTACTTACCTTCTGTAACGATGTATCTGGAAGAAACATTAGTAGTGATAGATTCCTTACCTTAGAATTACCCCCAGGAGTAAGACTGGATCCGGAAAGTTTGTCAGCAGTACCTCTGCGCGTCGGAAGGTGGCGTTGTGCAGCTCCGTGTCAGTCGTTGGCATCGTGGTCGCCGAGACAGCTTAGACACCGCTCTTGCACGCCGACTTCAGTTCTGTACACGACTTTTCGCGCCAGGAACGCAGAGCCATGTAAGATACTGACCACTGGTGCCATGAAACTTGGGGCTTAAAAGGGATGACCTTAACCCTAGAAATCAGTTTGCAGAATGGGGAGGATGGGTGGGGCAGTAAGGAATCTATCACTACTAATGTTTTACAGATATATCATTACAGAAGGTAAGTAACTTCTTCATCTGAAAGAAACACTTTGTGATAGATTCCTTACCTCAGAATAGATACCCGAGCAATACCAACCCCGGTGGTGGGCCTGTGAACCAAGATCACACCAGGAAGTCCCAGAGAACATAACGGCCAAATAAGCTGTCTCTTCGGACTTGGTTGTCCAGGCAATAGTGCTTAGTAAAAGTGTGCAGCGAGGCCCATGTAGCCTGACATGTCTTGTAATGGGACACCACGTCCCAATGCCATAGTGGCTGCCGTCGCCCTGGTGGAATGTGCGCGCAGCCCCAGCGGAGGCTCTTTTTTAGCCAGGGAATAGCAGGCTTTAATACACAACATTAAATATGTAAGAACCAGGTTCAAGTCCCACTGTGGCATTACGAAAGGAATAGGAGGGAAAAGATGTGCAATTCCTTTGAGAAATCCATTTACAACAGGGGACTTGAATAGACAGGGCTGATCAGGAAGCCTAAGAAAGGCTGAAATAGCAGAAAGGTAGCCCTTGATCGTGCCCAGAGCAGAGCCCTGCTGGACCAAAGAAAGAAGGAACAGAAGAACTGCTGAGAGGGGCAGAAAGGGGATCCCCAGCCTTTGCTGTGCATCATGCCACAAACTTGTTCCACCAGCAGGCGTATACCAACTTAGTGGAGGGACGCCTGGCTGCCAGAATTACATCACAGACTTCAGGAGATAAGTCGAAAGGAATCAATAGCCGCCGCTCAAGCTCCACGCAGAGAGGTGGAGACTGGACAGGTTCGGGTGGCGGACCGTCCCCTGCTGCTGCAACAGAAGATTCTGCCGAAGAGGCAGTCAGATCGGGGGATCGATAGTCATTCTGACTAGCTCAGGATACCAAACTCTTCAAGCCCAGTCCAGAGCCCCAAGAATGACTTGGGCCCGGTAGCGTCTGATCTTCAGCACTCTGGGCAGAAGTGGTATAGACGGAAAGGCGTACAACAGACCGCAACTCCACTCTCGACGAAAAGCGTCGCCTAGCGAGTGCCGCCTTGGAAATTCCAACTCGCAGAATTGCTAACATTGCGTGTTCTCTTCGGTGGCGAATAGATCTAACCAAGGCTCTCCCAACTGTCGAAATAGATCTTGCGCCACGTCAGAGTGAAGACGCATTTCGTGATCCATCATGCACCTGCGGCTGAGCTCCTCCGCCCTGGCGTTCAGGGAACCAGCCAGGTGTTGAACCACCAGGGAAATGCCCTGATGTTCCAGCCATGTCCAGAGGCGCAGAGCCTCATGACATAGGGTCCACGACCCCACCACGCCCTGTTTGTTGCAGTACCACATGGCGGTGGTGTGGTCTGTGAACACCTGCACTACCTTCCCCTTGACGGAGGGAAGGAATGCCATCAGTGCAAGTTGGATCGCCCGAGGCGAAATATGGAGCCTGGACTCCGCTGGAGACCAGAGGCCTCTGATCTCACCCTCTCCCATGTGGGCCCCCACCCCATCCCAGGAGGGAGGCGTAAGTCTCTACCGTGTGCTCCGGTTGGGGAATGGGGAGGGATCTGCCTTGGACCCAATACTGGTTAGTGAGCCACCACTGCAGCTGCTGTGCAGTGCCCTCTGAGATCTGGACGTAATCGGACAGCTTAACCTGAGGCTGCACCCACTGGAACTTCAGGTCCCACTTCAGAGTCCACATATGCAATCTGGCATGAGTGACCAGCATGATGCATGAGGCCCAGCAGCCTCAGGGTCATCCTGACCGAAACCCAGGCTAGAGGCTGAAAGATCAGAATCATAGCATGAATATCCTGGACTCGCCATTCAGGAGGATAGGCCCGAAACTGCGTCGTATCCAGAACCGCACAGATGAAGGAGCTTCTGAGATGGAATCAGGTGCGACTTTGGCACATTGATGGAGAAACCCAGGAAATGCAGGAGGTCGGCTGTAGTCTGGAGGAGGGAGACTACTGTCCAAGGCGAGCCCGCCTTCAACAGCCAGTGGTCGAGATAGGGGAAGACTGGAACCCCTGATCTGCGCAGATGAGCTGCGACCACCGCCATCCCTTTCGTGAACACCAGAGGGGCGCGGGTGAGGCCAAAGGGGAGCACGGTAAACTGAAAGTGCTCGCAGCCTACCGTGAACCGCAGGTAACGCCTGTGGGCCAGCTGGACTGGAATGTGGAAATATGCGTCCTGCAGGTCCAATGCTACCATCCAGTCTCCAGGGCCGACAAGACCTAAGCCAGGGTTAGCATCTTGAGCTTCTCCTTCCAGAGGAAGCGACTGACGTCCCTGAGGCCCAAGATTGGACGCAGGCCCTTGTCCTTCTTGGGCACCAGAAAGTAGTGGCAGTAACAACCACGTCCTACTTCTGGCGCAGGAACGCGCTCAATGGCCCCCTTAGCCAAGAGGGCCGCGACTTCCTGTTGAAGTGCCAAATGATCCCTCGACATGCGGTTGTACTGGGATGGCATGGCTGGAGGGGCAGTCTCGAAGGGGAGGGAGTAGTCCCTTCGGACTATTTGTAAAACCCACCTGTCCGAAGTGATGCTGCACCAGGGGGGGTGAATCCTGCCACCCACTTCGTTTGATGGGCGTGAAAGACCGGACTAGGAAGGTTTTGGGGCAGTGTAGGCCGGGGTAGAAGTGGATTGACCTGGCTGCTGGCCCCCTGAACCGCCTCCGTGGGTCCCACGTCCATGCTGAGACTCCGCTGCGGCCCTTAAGCGAGCATGTTGGGGTGCTCCTTCTGTGGCCATGAAAGAAGCGAAAAGCAGAAGGCGGAGGAGGGAGAGTGGCCGAAAGGCCCAATGACTTGGCCATAGCCCGCAAGTCCTTAAAACGCTCCAAGGCACTATCTGCCTTGTTGCCAAAAAGGCGAATGCCATGAAAGGGCATGTCAATCAGGGTGTTCTAGACATCCTGAGAAGCCAGTAGTCCTCAGCCAGGCGTGGCGGCGGAGCACCACTGTAGTGGAAATCGCCCTGCCTAGCGAGTCAGCGGTGTCATGGTCACATCGTATTGTGAACTTCGCTGCATCTCTCCCCTCAGCAATAGCCTAGAGAGAGAGAGAGCACTGTCCGCGCCTCCTCCGCACACTGAGGCAGCACTTCTGTCACTGTATCCCACACAGAATGGGAATAACAGCCCAAGATGCGATGTTCACAGACCGCAGTCCTGAACTGGCGGAAGAAAAATATTCTTTCCAAACTGTTCCAGTCTATTGGATTCCCAATCCGGGGGTGCGGTAGGAATGTTCTCTGGGACTTGGAGGCTTGGACAACCAAGCTCTCAGGGGTGGGGTGTTGGGAGAGGAAAAGGGGGTCAGCTGGGGCCGGGCGATGGGAGTCAGGCCACGCTCCTATCCACAGGAGCCCCTGTGGTGTGCCTGGACCAGGTGCCCAAAAGAATGTCAGAAAGTGCCTCATTAAAAGCCAGCAGTTGCTCCTCCGAGGTAGCCGCCGGCTGAAGCACTTCTGTCAGGAGGTTAGTCCTGACAGCCACTGTAGGGAGTTGGAGGGCCTCAGCAGCCCTACCCAACACCACAGCGTAACTTGCACCCTCCTCCGTAGCCACGGTAGGAGGAGTGAGCATGCCAAGGTCAGGAGAGGTGTCCAGACCACTGGCATCCCCCAGTTCCTCTGCCCAGTCCGGGTCATACTCACACTGAGCCATGAGAGGGTCCTCAGACCCCTCCCAGTCCTCCCCTTCCTCCGAAGGGTGATGAGCAGGCCTAAAATAAGGAGGCTGGACATAGGGAAAGAAAGGTCCCATCGGCGTCGGAATGGGCGTCGAGCGATGCCGTTCCGGCTCAGTGTCCACATCAGGGCTGAGACCGGGGACGACGTCGGAGATGGTGCCGGTGGCGTCGGTGTCACGAGGTCAACCGGCGTCGACCGGGATCCAGGCCCGGATCCTTGGGGGCCCTGCGGCGCCGGAGCCGACAGCGATGACGGAGCCCCGGCAGTGAAGGGCGAGGACCCCCAGTTGGGTCGGCGGGGCACAAAGAGGTGGGCCATGGCTGACAAATTCCTGCAACTGAGCTGGAGCCGCCGACGGACCCGGGAAAGGCAGGTAGGCTGACGGCAACACCATAGGCTCCGCCGGAGCCACGGGGGAGGCACCACCCTCAGCCACGTCACGCGAAGGGAAGTTGGTGAGCGATGACGCTTCTTCGACTTCTGGTGATGCTTAGGCTTACCTGACCCAGAGTGCGAAGACTTCGATCCTGACGAATGATGGTGATGGCACTGCAACCGGTCCCTCGACCTCCCACGGGACCAGGACCTTGAGCAGCGCGAAGCAGACTGCCGGACTTCAAGCAACGTTTGGGACCGCTCCCGCAAAGTCTATGGTGCCATGTCCCGGCAGTCTGGGCACGAATTTGAGTAGTGGTTGCACCCCAAGCAGTAGAGACACATGTGGTGCAGTTCTGTCACCGACATCATGCGATGACAGTCCCCGCAAGACTTGAAGCCAGACATCCCTAAGGCACCAGTAGTGTATCAACTCGAAAAAGAGAGACCAAAAGGCCTAAAAAAACAGACAAAAACTGACTGGGGGTACCGCTCTCTCCGGATCTGCGCTTGCTGGCGTGGAAAAAGAATGAGCAGATGTCAGCGCGCGAGGGCCGCGTCTAAGTTGCTGCTGCAATGTCATCACGACGCAAACGACAACCACGGAGCCGCACAATGCCACCTTCCGACGCGCAGGGGTACTGCTGACGAAAACTTTCCAGATCCAGTCTGACGCCTGGGGTTATTTCTAAGGTAAGGAATCTATCATTACGTGTTTCTTTCAGATAATATATATATCAACAGTACTATTTACAAAGAAGAGGCTTGTTTAGCCTGATACTGGATTATAAACAATTTCTCTGCCATTATATGTATTTAATAGGTACAGCGAACTGCACTGTTACCCCCACTGGCATAGGGACCTTTTCAACGTTTCGACCACAATAATCCGTAGGTGACCTTGATCCTTACAACAGGGTCTTCCTCAGGACTGTATGGGGTACCTGAAAGATTGATAAAGGAGAAAAACTTAAAAACTATCGTGAAATTCCTTATCAACACTTGGTGTCAAAAATAGGGGGATGAACTGAATTACCATGCACCACCAATGGCTGGGTGGTTATATTAGTAAAGGTGGGCCTGTGAGCTCCTTAGATAGAGGGCGGGCGGATGGCAACCTGGAAAGATAAGGTTGAACGGCATCAGTCCAGTGATCATATAAATGTAAAAAGATTTTTTACTTGCATGTTATTACTCGGATATGGATGTATATCTAAAATAAATCAACTCACTTCTCACATATTTATCTCCACTTGTCTGTCTTAATTGTATTTCTTCTGTACAAGCCACGATAAATCAAAAGGTTCCAATACTCTGTGAGAGTAAACGAAAAAGAAGAGGACCAGGATAGTACTACCACTCAGAACATATGATCTAATATTGTAGGCAAAAAAAGAAATGAAACGAGCATTGGCATAGCCAATAGGTCTCGCCCTTGGGACCTTATAAATGTTTAGCAATGCAGTACATTATCCCCCACTGGCATGCCCGCACACTGCGAGCCTTAAATAATATAGCGCCAAATACCTCGGAAGAGCGCCGAGAAGTCGGTTTTTTGCCTCCGCTAGGCTCGACTTAAAAATGGCATGGGGGGAGGGGGGTAAGAGTGACAGGATGTAGGCAGCATAAAGTGAAGTTATGCTGGGGTTCTTATTTGGTTGTTGCTAACTTCATTGCGGACAGGACGTTGTGTTTGCGTAAGTAATTTAGGCAAAATTAATTTCAAGAGAATGCATCACACAGGGGCGCTTCTCAAGACAGCGCAGAACTGGGCCGGAGTCAGTCAGTTTCAGTTTTAATTTAAGTTTATTTGAACCATGGGTCCTCAAACATTACATTCAGTCTTGTGTCAGACTACACAAAGCTATGAAAAGAGATTTAAAATTAAAAGAGAGGAAAGGAAGAGTCAGTCGCCAGCACAGCGGTATATCAAGTGACTGGATTTGAGAGAGGGACAGCGCAGTGGGCAGGCACAGGCCTGTCACCCTGACACTGACACGAGCTCCATCTTGTGTAAGGCGAATGGTGGGCGAGGCAAGATCCCATGGCCTGTAGAGGAAGAAACAGGGTACTGAGTATCAGATCCAGGGCCGACTCGTGACGAGCCTCCTTGCGCCACTTCACAAACACCCGCTCAGTGTAGCTCCTGTCAGCCGAATGGAGTGACAGTGCACATGAACATATCCTGCCTTCATGAGCTTTGGAGCATTCTTTCCTCTGCTTCAGATACAAGCTTGGATTTGATCTGCACACAGGATTTTGTTCAAACTAAAGATCAGTGGCGTGATTGCGGCTAAATCTAGTCAAGTCTCTTGGAAGGAGCAGGGGCTTTAAACTGGCATTATTTGGGGAAGGCTGTGGCAGTCAATCTCAGCATGGGTGCCCCCTTACTCTAGTAGTCTAGAGTTGGTCAGATCTCTAAAGCACCTTCAAAAGGCACTGCAGCAGCTCGCTCCCGAAGGCAAAACTCCGTGGGATGCGAGGAATGCAGATGCAGCATCCCGCGAGTGATGTGAGCGTGCTTGTGTGAAATCTGACACACAACAGATGGCACACTGCGCGCCGCTGCTCGTAACCGCAAGCCGTAGGCGGATACATTTCCTGGGAAAGGTGGGACATGCACCCGCCTTTGCCCAATTGCGTGCTGTCTTTTTACAAAGATGCACGCAAAGCCCAATAGAAAAAATGCTCCAAAAAAATCCACACGCACGAGCGTGTGAAAAGTCCAGAGTGATTCCAAGAGGTGGTTTTCCTAAAGCAGCGCATGCGCACTGCGCTAGGCTTGACCTAAAAACAGAGGGACACCTCCTTACCTTGACTCAGAGTGCATCAGTTTTACCGCATCGTAAACGGAGCACTGGGGAAGTGATTATTTAAAATACCCAGTCATTACGGCGCGCACGCACTAGCCGAGTCATGGCTGTTGCTAGATGCTGCCTGGTGATTACTGTGACAAAACCTTCAGTGAAAAAAGACTATTCAAACTAAAGAACGGGGTATGCAAATAGTTCCAAAAACGCCAGTTTCATTTGCAATGTAAATTGGGAGCGAGGACATACGAGGGCATAGAAACAAGTCTGCTTCAATCCTGAGAAGCGTGGGGAAATCCAAACCAGTCGTCTTGTGTACCAGTGGTGAACCAACAGAGAAAGCCCATACTTAACATCTCCTCGTATACCTTAAAGGAAGAAGAAATGAAGATTCTGAGCAAAGGTCTATCTTTCGTGCCAACTTCCCATCCCAATCCTTTCACGATTAGAGCGGACATAGTTTCTTTAGGAAAGTTCGACAACGATCTTTCTTCATAAACTATCCTACCCTTGCAACATCATCTCAGAAAGGCTTAAGAACACCTTCCACTTTTATGCCACCAGCACACTCCATGACCAACAAGATCCTCACGTACGAGTGTGGTCCTACAAGATGTTCTAAAGACATTGGACAACAGGCATTACGTCAACTACAACGTCACAAAGATGGAACGTGCAGCCCTTACATCATTGAAGAACAACAAACAGAATGGGATTACGCCCGCTGACAAGAGGGGAGCAATTGTGGTGCAAGATTTCACCCAATTACAAGACAGAAGTCCTAAATCAATTGCAGGATGGGAATAGCTACACCAAATTACAGGCAGATCGCACTAAAGATCTGGTGAAAATTATTTTGAAAGTAACCAGAGAAGGCTTGGAGGAAGGTTCTCTCTCAAATTCGGAGTTTCAGTTCCTGAACCAGAAACACCGCCTCCCAACGATATATACACTGCCTAAGATACACAAGAACATGCAGAATCCACCAGGACAACCCATTGTTTCTGGCTGTGGCTCTCTACTCGAACCCTTGTGCCAATACGTAGATTTCTTTTTGAAACCACTGGCGGAGAATATGAGAGCATACCATAAAGATAC
Source organism: Triturus cristatus (assembly GCF_964204655.1). Classification (NCBI taxonomy): domain Eukaryota; kingdom Metazoa; phylum Chordata; class Amphibia; order Caudata; family Salamandridae; genus Triturus; species Triturus cristatus. The sequence continues at coordinate 115,502,621 of NC_140595.1, forward strand.
TATGGAGACCATAAATTTAGTTGACCAACAACCATTTGACCCACGAAAGAAATTTTGGTGACAATGGACATCGGGTCACTGTATACGAGCATATCACAAGGACCCGCTCTTTAAGTCATGCAGATAGCCCTCAACAAAAGAACAGCATCCATGGGGGTGCCAACTGAATCCATCATCAAACTTCTTAAAGTCGCCATGATGCAGAATTTCTTTCATTTCCAGGGTGATTTCTATTTCCAAACCAGAGGCATGGCCATGGGCACGAGTTTTGCTCCAAATCTAGCAATCATCTACATGGATCACTTTGAAAACTCCCATCTGTTTGACATCAACAACCCCTACGGCTCCCAGGTGACTCAGTGGAGGCGATACATAGACGACGTCCTAATGATATGGACAGGTGACAATCTGACATTGGATGACTTTCCCACTTGGTTGAATCTCAGGAGTGATCATATTAGGTTCACTATACATTCAAACTCCCACAGTATTGATTTCCTGGATATCACCATCAAGACTGAGAACAACCACCAACTGTATACTACACTGTACAGAAAAGATATATAGAAAGAAGGGAGAGGTAATGCTATAATGACCAAAGAGTCGATCTTTCATTCATCACAGACGATGACAGAATATATGATTTCTGTAGCCGGAAATGTTCTTAGTCTTTTTTTATTTCAGTTTTGTATGTTTAGCAGCAAAACAGCCAACGCGTTTCACCCTTTCAGGCTTCTTCAGGGCTATGAAACAATATACAAAAATTCAATATAAAAATACTTTGTCTAACTTTTATTCTACACCATCATAATACACATAAAAAACACTATTTACAATTAAAAGAAAAAAAAAAACAGCGGAAAGAAAATTACTTCAATATAACAGCCATCATCAGAGAGATCTACGGGACAACCTGCCCTTTGGACAGTTCCTAAGGATTCGCCGGAACTGTTCCGAAAAAGAAGACTGTGTGCAGGGGTTACCCAAAGGAACTGGTAAAACAAGTCCGCAAGAGAACATTGTTCAGTCGCAGAGAAACGCTGCTGACTGCTAAAACACGACAGAGGGATCCCATTCAGAGGATGATGTGGGTCACCACCTTTTCAACCCGGAGCCATGCGATCAGAAAGTTTATTAACCGCCATTGGGGCCTAATCTCAGACGATTTGGAACGAATAGTTTCTTACCTGTCGGTGTAGTTTTGCAGCTTGAAGATCTTTCTGGATTCACTATGCTGTGCATTATTCCGCGATCTTGTGGTTGGGTCCGGATTCGTAGTCTTTTCTTTGTTTTTTTTTTTTTTTTTGTAGCCCAGGTGGGCGTCGACGTACACCATTTGGTGCACCTCCCGTGACGTCGTCGTGCTTCCTGCGGAAGTCCCACCTTTGGGGCGCCATCTTCGGGTTCTTTTTTCCTTTCCTCTTTTTTTTTTTTTTTTTAACCCTAGGCGATTGATTAATCCTTCTTGTTCCTTTATCTGTATGTTTGTATTTCTTTGATCTTTCCCATTTTACCCCCTCTTCCTCCAGCCTCATCTTCCTGGCGGAGGTGGGTGGGTTCGCTAGTGAATCCAGAAAGATCTTCAAGCTGCAAAACTACACCGACAGGTAAGAAACTATTCGTTTTGCAGCGTGAATCTTTCTGGATTCACTATGCTGTGCATCGATTTTGTAGCGGTTTTCCTAGTTCTGTGGCGGCTGGGTGGTAGATGAGCGTTGGTCGTTGAAAATGTGCTGAAGCACCTTCTGTCCAACCTGTGCTTCCTTGTTCATCTGAATGTCCACGCAGTAGTGTTTCGTGAACGTGTGCACAGATGCCCAAGTTGCCGCGAGGCATATGTCCTGGATGGGCGTGTTCGCCAGGAAGGCCACGGTGGCCCCTTTCTTCCTTGTGGAGTGAGCCTGCGGCCCCTCCGCTAGCTCCTGTCCAGCCTGTTTGTGGCAGAATTGAATAGTGAGGGCAATCCACCTTGCGATGGTGCCCTTAGTCACTGGTCTACCCATGAAGCTAGTAGCAAAGGACACAAACAGCTGTTTCGACTTCCTGAGTTCCTTGGTTCTCTCAATGTAGTGCATCACCGCTCTTCTGGCATCGAGGGTGTGCAGTGCCTTTTCTGCGTTTGTAGTCGGGTTTTGGAAGAAACTTGGTATCTGGATAGCCTGATTTATGTGGAACGCCGACACTACCTTTGGCATTAAGTGTGGGTCCGTTCTCAGGACTATTCTATCTTTGTGAATCTGAATGTAGGGTTCCTGCAGCGTTAGTGCTTGAAGCTCGCTCACCCTGCGTAGTGAGGTTATGGCCACCAGGAAGGCTGTTTTCATAGTCAACATCTGCAGTGTTGCCTTGTGAATGGGTTCAAACGGTGCCCTCATGAGCTCCGTCAGGACCACATTCAGATTCCATGCCGGCGGCGGCAACCTTTTCGGGGGGGCCATCCTTTTGGCTCCTTCCATGAATCTCCTCACCACCTGCGAGCTGAAGAAACTTCCTCCTTTTTCACCTCTGGTGTAGGCCACGATGGCCGCTAGGTGTACCCTTAGTGAGCTCGAGCAGAGGTTACTCTTTAGAAGGTGTGTGAGGTACCTCAGTACTGTTGAGTCTCTTGTCATTCTGTTTTGCAGGCCCTTTTTCCGGCACCACACAGTGAACCTCTTCCATTTTGCGCTGTAGCATTTTCGTGTAGTTGGTTTCCTCGCCTCCCGTAGCACTCGCATCGTGCTCGGCGGCAATCTTAGGTGCGCGAACTCTATGTCTTCAGGAGCCATGCCGCCAGGTTGAGGGTCTCTGGCTCTGGGTGCAGGACCTCTCCGTTTTGCATTGAGAGCAGGTCCTTCCTCCTCTCGAACCTGTATGGGTCGCCTTGTGCCATTTCTTGAATTTGTGAGAACCATGTCTGCCTCGCCCACTGCGGAGCCACCAGGATCAGGGTCATGTTGCTGGTTCTGCACTTGTCGAGCACTCTGTGCAACAGGGGTATCGGTGGAAAGGCGTAGGCAAATGTCCTCGACCAGCTTATCCATAGGGCATTTCCCTTGGATTGCTGATCTGGTTGCCTGGACGCGAAGCTTTGGCATTTTGCATTGTGGCGTGTTGCAAAAAGGTCTATTGTGGGAGTCCCCCATCTCCGGAAGAGTTTCTCCGTTTCCTGGCCATTGAGCTCCCACTCGTGTGATGCTGAGGTCTGCCTGCTTAGCCAGTCTGCCTCTACATTGTCCTTCCCCGGTAGGTGAATTGCCAGTAGATCTATCCTGAGAGGTATGGCCCATCTCCAAATCTCCTGAGCTAGGGATGAGAGCGGGAACGACTGTGTCCCCCCTTGTTTGTTGATGTAGAACATCGCCGTGGTGTTGTCTGTTTGGACCAACACCCTCTTGTTGAACAGGTGCCTCTGGAATGCATTCAGGGCTAGCAGGATTGTTTTCAACTCGAGGTAGTTGATATGGCGGACCGCATCTGCTGGGGCCCATAGACCCCTCACTCTGAGGTTGTCCATGTGCGCTCCCCATCCCTTCTGCGATGCGTCCGTGGTAATGGTCACTGTTGGGATTGGTGGTGTCAGGCTTCTCCCTGCTGTTATGTTGCCTCTGTTCCACCAAGTTATCTCCTCCTGCACTGCGTGCGTAACAACCACTAGATCCTCCCAGCTTCCGTTTGCTTGTGACCATTGTTGTTGTAGCCATTCCTGGAATGGTCTCATGTGCAGGCGTACATTCGGCACCAGCTGGATACAGGACGCCATCATCCCCATCATCTTGCTCACAGCCCTCACTGTCAGAGCTCGCCCCTTCTGGTAGAGCTTCGCCTCCTTCAGTAGAGCCTCTGTCCTCCTCTCGCTGGGCACTACTGTACTGTTGCGGGCGTTGATTTTTGCCCCCAGGAAAATCTTCACCTGCTCTGGTTCCATCGATTATTTTCCCCAGTGGATCGAGAATCCCAGTTTTGTGAGGGTGTCTGTTACGCGTTTTGCGTGCCTCTCGCACTTTCCGCGTGAGTTTGCCTTGACCAGCCAGTCGTCCAAGTAGGGGTAGACATGTATTCCCTGCCTTCGTAGGTGCGCCGCTACCGCCGACAGGCATTTTGTAAAGACCCTTGGTGCTGATTTTAATCCGAAGGCCAGGGTCGTGAACTGGTAGTGTTCTTGTTCGATGTTGAATCTTAGAAGGCCCTTGTGCCTTCTGTTTATTGGGATGTGAAGATAGGCATCCTTGAGGTCCACGGTGACCATGAAGTCCCCTTCTCTTATCTGTGGCAGAACCTCCTGCAGTGAAGTCATTTTGAACCTTTGCGTTCTGATGAACTTGTTTAGGTAACGGAGGTCTAGTATGGGTCTGAGGTCTCCGTCTACCTTCGGGACCACGAAGTAGTTTGAGTAGACTCCTTTGTTGCGTTCTCTGAACGGCACTGTCTCTATGGCTCCCTTTTGCAGGAGTTTCCGCGTTTCTTCTCTGAGTATTGCCAGTTCTTGGGCCGATCTCAGTCTTCCCCTTGGTTTCCTGTTTGGAGGTCTTTTCTCCAAATCTACGCAGTACCCGTACTGCACAACGTTCCGTATCCACTTGTCTGTGGTTATACGCCGCCACTCCTGAAGGTAGAACCTCAGTCTTCCGCCTACTGGTGTCGTATGCTCGTAGGCTCTTGAATTTTCTCTTCCCCCTGATGACACTTTTTTGCGCCTCACCCTTGGGGTCCTGACGAGGGTAGGCGTCCTCTTGCGTGCTGAGTCACTTTGTCGAGGGCTGTTCGCCCCCTCTCCTCCTTTGGCCACGTCCGTTCCCTCTCCCGCGAAAGGACTGGCCCCGAGGTTGATATTGCCAGTTTTGCTTCTGTTGACCTTGTCCGTGACCTTCACCCTGCTGACCTTGTTGGAACGCCTGGTGCAACGTCCCCTGCTGGCTTCCTCCCCTACCGTAGGGTCTTCGAGGGATTTCCTCGCCTCATTCCCCTCAGCTGTAGGGCCCCCATGGACCTCGCCGTCTCGTTTTCTTTTTTCAGCTGGGTGAGCTTGTCGTCCACTGTTGCTCCGAACAGTGTCTCTCCATTGAAGGGGGTGCCAAGGATGTTGTTCTGCACTTCCGGTTTGAATCCCGAGATTCTTAGCCATGCATGCCTCCTCTCTGTGACCCCTATGGCCATGAGTCTTGCTGTAGTCTCTGCCCCATCCAACGCCGTCTTTATACAGGAGTTGGCGATGTTTTTGCCTTCATCTATCAGGTGAGAGGCTCTCTGCCGGAATTCTTCTGGGAGGTGCTTTACTAACTCCCCCATCTCATCCCAGTGCTGGTACTGGTGTCTATTGAGGAGTGCATTTGAATTCGCCATGCGCCAGTGCATTGCGGCGTTCCTCTCGACCTTTCTTCCTGTGAGGTCAATCCTCCTGCTCTCCTTATCCGGGGGTGGGCCCGAAGTTGCTGGTACGTTGGCCCTTCTCCTGGCCGTGGAGGCTATGATGGAGTCCGCGGTCACGCTACCCTTGATGTAAGGGGGGTCCAGGGAGGAGTGCTTATATTTCTTCTCTGTCCTGGGCGTGATCGACCGGCAGGTTGCAGGTTCCTTGAAGGCTTCTCTCCCCTGATTCATCACGCTTTGTAGCATGGGGAGGAACTGGCTCCTTGTCTGGATGGGGAGCAGTGTCTCGACGAGAAAATCGGCTTTCGGTTTCTCCTCGTCGAGTTTGACGCCGAAGGCCATTGCTGCGCTCCTGACCACCATATTGTAGACCCCGATGTCGTCGGGTGGCGAAGGCCTCGAAGGGTACGTGTCCACGGGCTCCTCCGGGTTTTCGGTGTCGAGATCGTGCCATTCGACGTCGTTGCTGGTAGATGCCGCCGATTCGTAGAACGACCGTTGGTCTTCTTCCTCGGCTTCTCCCTCATAATAGGGCTCTTCTTCCTCTTCGAGTTCCCTTGTCAGCCCTTCGGCGTCGAACTCGTCTTCGACCTCCTCGACGTCCGCTGATGGAACCGTTGGAATCTTGAATTCCTTCATTCTGGCGTCGAACTCCTTCTTTCTTTGAAGGATGTTCTCCATTTCGGCCTCGAGCCGCCTCTTCTTCTTCTCCATCTCGGAGATGCTTTCGGCGTCGACCGCGGGTCTTTTCGATGAACCTTGCGTCGACGTCGAACGTTCTTTCTGCGTCGATCGGCCCGTTTCATGGGATGATTTCGACGACCCTTGCCTTTCGGCGTCTTTCGGCACCGGGGAGTCCTTATCTAAGGATCCGCTCGGCCTCTTGTCCGTGGTTCCCCCTTTGGACGTCGAAGTTTTCGGCGCCGGGGCTCCCTTCGTGGACTTTGACTCAGATTTTCTCGAGTCACCCTCGTGTTGTCGAGGTACTTTTTGTTTTGCGCTCGACGATTCTCTTACCTCGTCTTCTTTTTTCTTGTCGGTCTCTACGACCGTGAAGTTTTCGGCTGTCTCGGCGACGTTGTCCTCGTCGTCTGAGGAGAGGCCCAGAGCGTAGAGCGTCGGGGGCTTCCACTTGCCGTCCATGCTGGCGTTGGCCCTTCTCTGCCGCTCTCTCACCCTGAGTGTCTTCGGCGCACAGGCTGAGCAGGCGTTGCAGTCGATACTCTGGTGATCGACCGGTAGGCAGAGGTTGCAGACCAGATGCTGGTCTCTCTGCGCGAACTTGTGGTGGCAGTTTGGGCAGAACTTGAATGGCGTCTTGTCCATTGCGCTCAGGGTCTCTGAGCGTGCATTCTCCAAGGCCGAAGAAAAGGGCGCTGGTCCTTCTTTCTTCGCGCTCCTGATGAAATCTTTTCCTTTCCTGATATCTTCTAGTGTTTCTATCGACGAAACTCGCTTTTCTTCCTTCGAGTGTAATTCTGGAGCTTCCCGATGACGATCCAGACCCAACGGCGGAAAAAAGAATCTGAAGATGGCGCCCCAAAGGTGGGACTTCCGCAGGAAGCACGACGACGTCACGGGAGGTGCACCAAATGGTGTACGTCGACGCCCACCTGGGCTACAAAAAAAAAAAAAAAAAAAAAAAAAAAAAAAAAAAAGAAAAGACTACGAATCCGGACCCAACCACAAGATCGCGGAATAATGCACAGCATAGTGAATCCAGAAAGATTCATGCTGCAAAACTGGATGATCCACCAATCCACTCCTCCAAGAAAGGTAAAAGTGTGAAAGACCATGTGGTGCGGTCACAGAATCATCCATTCAATCAATACGGGGTCTCCCAGTAACCCTTGGTCACTACAAATGTGGAAGGTGGAAGGCCTGCAAAATGGCCATTCAAACCAAACAATTCATCTACAAACATCATGCCATTGACTTAAAATCCTTTACCAACTGCAATCCATCAGACATGATCTATGCGATCATCTGCCCTTGCGAGATGGTATATGTGTGCCAGATCCAAAAGAAAAAAAGCATTGACATAGCCAATAGGTCTCGCCTTTGGGAACTAATGAGTGTTTAGGCAGAGATATTGACTTTGTGTTTGTTTTTAAGCTGTGTTGTACAGAATTCTGCAGTATGCTGAAAAGATCCAATAGAGAAGTGTGAAGTGGGGGAATGGAGGAGCCCCACCGTCCCCAGGGAATGAATAGTAACCAGGGTAGAACTGCACTGGGCGCGTTACCTCCGCAGAACCTTCCCAGCCATGACGGTCTAGTTGTGTCCATTAACTGGGCTGAGGTCCAAATGGATGAAAGTGAGAGCAAAGGCACAGTGAGGCTGAGGGAGGCATGAGTGGGGGACGCGGTTACACGGCTGAGCCCGGAACCCAGGTCTCAGGGAGATTAGTCTTGTGAGGACGATTACTCCATATTGACCTATTCAATGCATACTATGTATTCAACACCACCTATCAGTTACCAACTATTTCAAGACTAGCGGGATTCTCCCAATTGTCCATTTTATACGATATGACAGTAATGTAATGAGCCGAGATTCAGAATGGTAATAGGTTTGATGACGGGACCAGCGAGATAACGCATGTCATTTCACAGAGCATGGACACGTCGCCGTAAGCAATTCTTGTAAGTTCCAAGCAGTGGAGTGCGAGGTTCTTTCCGGAGTTCTATCGTAAACTCTGAGAATCTTTCTAGATATATAGCGGGTCCCACACCCGTACGCTCGCACCAGGATACATTCCCAAGCAGTAATTCAATCGGCTCCCACCGCAGCACCGCCGCTTCCGCGCTGCTGTAATTCAGGAAAAGGACACAGAACCTGGAACAGGTTATCTGAAGACAGCGGTGATCCCGTATCGGATGACACACACACACACACACACACACACACAGAGAGTGAGTGAAGTTCGTGTCGGACCTGTCTGTCTATGACTTCCCCTCAATATGTAAGAGTTAAAACGGCAGGGACTCTGTGCCGTTTGCTAGACTACGACCTAGAAAACCTTCCATTTCTTTTACAGGAGACAGTACAGTACAGGATGAAAGAAAAAAATAAAGGAAAGTCAGAGGAAGACGAAAGTCAGGTAAAGGAGGGGATATAGAAGGACAACAAATCTGCGCGTGAGACGCTAAAAGAGACATGGATAGAAGAGGCATGATAAAAAGAGCCGTGGGGAGAGTTTTTGCAAACGGAGGAGACGCAGCACAAGAAAAAAGCGCGAGTGGTGCGTGCGCAATGCTAAGAATTTAAAGAATGGAGCAGACAGTGCGGGGCCGCTGCTTGCTCCCTAGGCCAGAGGAGAGAGAAGGCAGGACATGCACCTGCCTTTGGCCAATTGTGTGCTGTCTTTGAGAAAGACTAACGTAGAGGCCAATAGCTTGTGAGCAAAAAAAAAAAATCCAAAAAAAAAAAAAAAACCACGCACGAGTGTGGTCCGAGTTAGAAGTCCTTACTAGAAGCCTCGCAGAGCATGCGTGCGCTCAGGCGAGACCTAATAGAAACCTGGATATTCCAACACTGTAGCAGGATCTGGTGCAGTGTCCAAGGTGTACCCCTTGTCGAACACTATCAAAATAAACACACGGTTGAGAGTTTGAAGTTGCTGGTCCTAGAGAAGGTTACACCTGGTGTCAGAGGAGGTAACATTCAGTCCATCCTGAATATCCTTGAGTGCAAGTCAATGTACCTTTTGGACACGATCCACAATGGTCTGAAAGAATTGGATGCGAGCAATGCCCAACTGGCCTGCCTAATTTCTGAATAACTGTCCTCCGTAAGGGCATCTTCAATGCCCCCATTTGTAGCATCATGCATACCACCTCCACCTTTAGGAGCTGCAGCAAGCCCATATGTGTACATACAATCTTCATTAATCACCACAAATATATAGTGCAACTAATAGGGGACGTTAAGCTAGATACCCCTCTCAGCTCGCTCGTGAGTTTATTTTAGATATACGTCCATATCCGAGTAACAACATGCAAGTAAAAAATGTTTTTGCATTTATTTCATCACTGGACTGATGGCGTTCAACCTTATCTTTCCAGGTTGCCATCCGCCCGCCCAATATCCTAGGAGCTCACAGGTCCACCTTTACTAATATAACCACCCAGCCATTGGTGATGCATGATAATTCAGTTCATCCCCCTATTTGACACCAAGTGTTGATAAGGAATTTCACAATAGTTTAAGTTTTTCTCCTTTATCAATCTCTCAGGTGCCCCATACACAGTCCTGAGGAAGACCCCTGTTGTAAGGATCAAGGTCACCTACGGATTATTGGGTCGAAACGTCGAAAATGTCCCTATGCCAGTGGGGGTATCGGTGCGGTTCACTGTACCCATTCAAAACATATAATGTCAGAGACATTTTTTATAATCAAGTATCAGGCTAACCAAGCCTCCTCTTTGTAAATAGTACTGTTGATATATATATTGTCACTACCTTTCCTTTCCCTCACTACCTGCACATACAATTCCCTTCTCCTTTTTCCCTTTGGGGGCACTCTGTTTTTTGCTAAATAATTTTGCCAGATGTGGGCTGGTTTCTGAACACCTTGAGGGTGTTCAATGTGATAAAGAATATAGAACAGAAATTCACAGTGTAAAGAATTGAATGCATGCTGGTGCAAAATATTCTGTGTTCTTTGAAGTCGTCCCACTAGGAACCCCTTCCTTTTGTACTACCCATAGAAGGTGAGAACCCTGCTCTCAGCGGTCAGAAACCAGGTCTGCTTTGGCCGGAGGTGCGAGATAGTGCCATCTTTCTTGCATGGTATGCCCCCACTTTTTGCTGAATTGCTGAATGTACTTTGACTGAGTGTGCCCTGGACTCCTGCCAATCAGGTGCCCAGGGCCTATGTTCCTTCCCATAAACCTAAAACCCGAATTGGCAAACTCTGGCCACATGTCAGCCCCTGGTAATTGGTACCATAGGTACCCAGGGCCTTGTGACCAGGGAAGGCCTCTAAGGGCTGCAGCACTATTTGTGCCACCCTTAGAGGCCCTGTACCCTAACACACACACAATGCCCTTGCAGGCGGAGTGTGTGGGAACAAGACAAAACAAAGAGTCTGCATGGCACACATCCCTGTGTGCCATGCCCACAACCTACACTGCCCTGGCATACATCAGCCACCCCCCTAGCTGGGTGCCCTATGCCAGTGATGTGGGCACAGGAGCATTAGCCCTGTGCCCCTACAGTACCCAGGTCCATTCCTGGGCACTGTAAGTGCAGTGCTGCCATTTAAGAGTATATGGTGCTGGTAGCATGTCAAACACGAACTCCACAGCACCATAACGGCAACACTGAAGACTGAGAAGTTTGTATTCAAACTTCTCCGCACATTAAACCCGCAATGATGCCAGTGTGGGATTTAATGTACAAAGCACTACAGAGGGCATCTTAGAGATGCCCCCTGAAACCTAACCTACAATCCACGTCTTGTCTGAGAGGCTGCCTAGGCTGCCACACAGCAGACATGTTGCTGGACCTCTGGGTAGGAGAGCCCCCCGCTCTCCTGGGCCTGCAACAATGCACATCCTGGGCGAGGTGCTAGGTCTCCTCCTCAGGATGGGCAGGGGGAAGCTTCAAAGGCATGCTGCATTTGTGAGCTTCTCCAGGCCACTTGCTGTACTCAGCAACTGGCCCCCACCGGTTCGGAACCCCACTCTGGTGGGAAGACTGGCCGGAAACTTAAGTAAGGACCGGGGATGTGCCAGTCCTGCCAACCCCACCCCTCAGGTGGGGGAGGAGAGGTGAAGCACATCTCCGGGCTCTCGACATCTTGAAGATGGGGAGCCCTACCCAATCAGGACTAGGCCACTGCCCCCCTCCCACAGGAGAGAGGCAGGATAGGGGGGTGTACCCACCCCAGGACAGGGACCCAGTGGTCCCGGTCCTTTACGTACCTGTAACACCCCTAAATTTAGTATTTAGGGGCACCCTGAACCCTCCTTCATCAGATTCTAAACTAGCAAACAAGAAGAAAGACCACCTGCCGTGCAGCTGCTAAGAAGAGGAAGACACCGCTTGGCCCCAGCCCTACCGGCCTGTCGACCCTCGAACCTGCTCCTGCTAAATCCCGGCACCTCCTGCAGCCAGCAACCCTTACAAACCCCGGAGGACCTGGCTACCTTGTGACTCTGAGCACCTGGGACTCCCACAAGCAGTTGCTCTGCTCAAAGCAAGTTTCTAACCCCTGGCATCAGCCCGGAACCGCAAACCCTGCACACTCTGCACCCGCCAAGTCTGGCCTGTGCCGGAGTGGACAAAGACCCCCAAGGACGTCCCCCCGCCAACTGTGACTCCGAATCCGGCACCCAAGGACCCACCTCGACGCTCCTGACGACGTCTGCAGCTTCAGAACCAGGGACCCCCCCCAACCGCGATCAACAGAGGGTAAGATTTCCCGACCTCAAACGGCACCCCTGCACCCGGCGCCCTGCAGCCACCTGTGCCCGACTCCTGGGTACCTACCTATCCCCCAACTTACCTCTCGAAGTGGTGGTGGCACCTGAAGAATCTTCGTCCCCGAGCTTGCAGTCTTTGTTCTTCCTTGAGCTTTCCCATTGAAATCCATTGAGCACCCGAAGGCTCAAAAGCACCCTGCACCCAGCCGCCCGAGTGGCCCTGGCAGTGCAACTTCTACTCCCACTTACTTCCCCATTTGCCCTGAGCAAGTGACCAGGAACCCAGCTCCCACAGCCGCGTGGCCTGCTAGTCAGCAGTCACCAACCAAGGCCCTCCTGCCTCCCATAGGCTAGCATCGGGCCCAACTCTGCACCCGGCTGCCCCTGTGCCGCTGAGGGTGTAACAACTGTACTCACCTAACCCTGGGAGACCCTAGAGTCTGTGCCCAGAACCTTAACTCTGCCAGTCGAGTACTTACCCAAAAGCTGATAACTCATTTTTCTTCCATAGGGCAACATTGACTGGCTTCTTCTGAAATTTCTTCTAAGTGTGGAGTTTCTAAACTTTTAAATATTCACCTAAAATCGTACCAACTGTGAAAACGCAATTACTTACCTGTTTTAGATAGATGCCCCAGTACTGAGCCTAGGAGCCTAGCACTGGATTACAAAAAGTAACGAGAACATACTTTACCCGTAGCTTGAATTTTCTCCCATAGGAAACCATTGACTGTTTTTCTATGAAATCTCTTCGAAGTGTCGATTTTGCAAACTTATAAATATTCCTTAAAAATCCCCTGTGTAACTTAAATGCAGTTTCTCAACTGCTTACAGGTGGTACCCTAGTGCTGGATCTAGGATCCAACACTGACCTAGAAAAAGAAACCATAACCTCACTTACCTGCTAAGTGAATTTCCTTCCTTAGGATAACATTGGTCATTTGATAAGCAAAAGTTTGTAAGTGTCAACTTTTAAAATAGCAAGATATTGCTTAAAAATCACAACAGTAACTAAAACGAATTTACCCACTTGTTTCCAAGAACTGTCCCAGGACTAAATCTAGGATCCAGTCCTGTAGTTAGTAAAGTAATCCTGAAAGTAATCAATTGCACATAACTTAAAATTCCCATTGAGCTCAATGTATTATTGTGTTTGAAATTGTGTTGCCTATTGCAACAAAACTAACCATTATCTGCAAAAGTCAATTGCCTATTGCAAAGTATTGAACTAAAGCATTTATTCCTGAGAAAGTATATTTTGATACCTATTGCTGGTTCTAAAATAAAACAATCATATACTTTTTATATAAACCATTGGCCTAGAGTGCAGTTCTTGAGTGTGTGACACCATTTGCTGACTGAGTGTGTACAACAAATGCTTTACACTGTCCTCTGATACTGCCTTACTGCTCGACCAAGCTACCACTTTAGCAAGCAAGGTTATATCTAACTTTAACCTTTGCCAAACCTCTGGGGACTGTGGACTCTGTACACACTGTACCTATTTGTGAACAGTATATACAGAGCCACTTTCTCACAGGAGGCGTTTACACCTCCCCCAAACAGGATAACTAGTAAATTAGCATGTCACGGCAGGGGCCTTAAAAGAGCCCACCGCCTTTGGTATAAAAGCAGCATTCCCTCAGACCTGGAGGATGCCACGCCCAGTTGGCATCAAGACAGGTGGGATGTTAGCTATGCAAGGAGGTGTGTTGTCCCTCCAGGCTAGTCACACCCTTAAGGTGAGCTACCTGAAGTAAACAAGAAAATTAGGACTTCACCATCTTGGTTGTTATGAAATTTGGAATTCTGGGATAGGGTGATGCCCACTCCGCAAAGGAAGTAGTCATCTAGGGGGGCTATAGTGACCCCAGGGGTAAGCAGTCCATTGGCTACTACCATTCCCCCCCCCCCTTTAAAGCCCCTAAATGGAGTATTGAGGTGGCCCCTTGACACCAGGAACTGAGATGTGTTTGCCTGGAAAAGAACTGCCTGGGCACGGCTTGTCCAGAAAGCAGTGTCACCTCCCAAAGCTGTTGGGAGGAGTGACTCACGACTTCAGCTGGCCAGCATCTGCTTCCCTGCTGCATGCATGCACCAAAAGGACCGACATAGATGCCTCTGCAGTGCAACACCGCTGGACAAAGCTGCACTGCACACGAGCCCCCCAGCCAGAGCTGCTGTGAACCAATGGGGCTCCTGAGGCACAGAGACCCTCAAGAACAGAGCCCCAGCTTGGGTTTAGCTGAACTGGCCCCACAGTTCCCACTTGTAGCTTCTTTCTGCAGGAACCATGAGAGCCTTTGGACCGTCTGCATTAGGCATGTGAAGACACCACTGCACCAGAGACCTCAACCCGAGGAGAAGTGGACCAACGGTACCTACCCTATTGATTTAAACGGGGCACCCAGCGCTGAATCCAACTCTGCACCCAGACGCACCACAGCCGACCGAGGTGACCTGTTGGTGCTGCTTTGGGCCTTGCCCCATACTTACCTTAAATCTAGAAGGACAGTCCCACAAGTCGCTGCTAAGTACCCGAATGCAGTAAATACAACATAGAAGCTTGTGTGCACCAGGTCTAACCTATGTACATGGGCTTGTTGTGCTGCAGACGATCAGCTATCTGTAGTTTTCGCCTAAGTTTGAAGGCTGCAGGTAGTATGATCTTTAGCACCATCAGAACTTGATTATTTTAAGGGAATAGTTGTTCTTAGGACAAGTTTTGGCAGAGAGTTTAAATTGGTCTTATTAGATACTTTAATACTTTGTGGCTCATTTCTTATGAGTGTGTCACTGTCTGCAAACAGTGTGGTAGAGAGTAAGCTCTATCCATGGAGAGAACAGTTAACAGTAACCATTTTTCTACTTATACCCACTTCTCTTCTCAATGTAGGTTCAGTAACTGTCAGAGGTTGGGCGTTAGTTAGATAACAGGGCTTCAGTAACTGAAGGAACTGTTTTCGCTCAACAGTTGTATAGTGATTGAACACCATGTGTAGGAAAGGTTATCCTTTTATCTGTGGTTCCTAGGCAACATGAACTCAGCTACACATGAAGAATATGGTGTAGGATCTAAGTTGTGGGGCACTAGATACATGCTTTTTGCCCCAGTGATTACTAAGAGACCGCGCACTGTCCACCTGTTCCACAGGTGCCTATATAACATCTAGGACTTCCTTACATTGGACCGCCATGCATACTGTATGTAGCAGGTAGCATTTTGGATTCAGTGGACCTAAGAAAACATTACTATCCCAGCACCCTCCCGTCTTATCACCACTTTTGCTTTCCACTGTCACAGCCCCGCATTTTGGGACAACATTTTCCTAGATTATCCCCACTCAGTGTTCATTAGCAGCACACCATTTACTTTTAGGACACTGCTTTCCTTGGCCCGCTTCACATCACATGGGAAGTTAATCCCCATTTGGCTCAGGGAGCTAGTCCGGAGCAATGCCGTGCGCATTCAACAGGATTAGGAAGGATCAAGTTACTTACCCAATAAGCATCTGTCCTTGGCATGTAGGGCTGTAGATTAACATGCTCTGCATACTCCTGCCATCTAATGTTCGGTCAGGATGTTTGCAAGTTGTTTTTCGTGGAAGAAGTCTTGAGTGATGAGGTACGGCGACTCCTCCTTTATGTGAATGTGCGCATGGGCATCAACTGGGACGCTTCGATGGAGGGACGTTGAGCGTGCCCGCTTCGTTGTATGCCGTCCCAGCAGTTCAATCTTTCTCTAGCCGAGACACCCATCAGTTTGTAGACACTGACTACTACTGAGGTGAGTCTTGCTATGTGGTACTTGCACACCACGATGGCACACGAGCCCCGTTTACCTGGCCCGCTTATCACGTCCTGCCAGTCGGCTCTGAGGAGTCCCTTCCACTTTTTGGGTGTGCAGTGCCTCATGACTGCAACTGGGCACGCGCCATGTGTTTTTTGCCCTCCATTATATAATGTGCGCGCCTCTGCCTAGGAATGCCATTTCCAGGTAGGCTAGCATACCAGTTTGATTTATAGCAATCGGAGCAACTTTTGTATACATATGGGGAGACCATGCATAAAGTTGGTTCCACAGCATTAACCTCTACCCTTGTATACATGTTTTGATCGCATGTCCAAAACCAACTTGTTAAACATCATGTGCTTATTACTAATTTTTATCCTCACAATTACACCATGCAACATTTTGCTGAGGTTGTGATGAATGATTCTCTTGAGTTTTCTTTTGTTCTCTTACCTATAGTCGTGCAAATAGTGGAGTCACCTACAAGGCTGTTTTATACACCACCTAATAGGTAAGGCCGCCTAGTTTGTACTTCAAACTCGTTTTTGCTTTGTATGCTGTACTGACATGGAGACATTGTTCTATGTATTTAACAGGAAACATCAGCACATGCTTATTGGCTATGTTGGTTTTTGATTATGTATTTCAGATACAGTGGACCCAATCTCTCCCTCAAACCCAGGCCATTGCAATAACCTACAGGTTGCTTATTCCTGGTGAGATATATATATATATATATATATATATATGTATTTCAGTACTGTATATGATATAAGTGTGAAATGTACTACATGGGGTCATTTACGTATTTATGTGGTCCAACTAGGTTTGTTGAGGTAGTATTTTCTCAGTGGTAACTATGTCTCCCCCACGTGATGCAATTTGAAATCTGCACTGGCACATTAAAAATCTGGCACATTGTGAAAGACGCCGTCATGAGAGCAAGGCTCTGAGGAGCCGAAACGTTATGGCCGTCGCTCTGGGCAAATAAAATTGATTTTGCACTTCACTTTGGTTCGTGTACCTACTTTGTGAGCGTCCGGAGGATTACCAAGGCTGGCAAACGCGGTAATCAGGATAGATATATATATATATAGATATATATACACACATATATATATATATACACACACATATACACACACACACACACACACACACACACACACACACACATGCAGAGTGACGTATAAATTGCTGCTGAAACACCCCGAAGCCCTAGTGTAGTCACTTAAGGGCAGAATCACGTTGACCTACTGTAGAGGTATATTTGCTGGTAACCCCTAGTCCTCTTTCCTTTTTAATCCTGTCACAGGAGACCGCGAAATAAAGGTTATTTGGCCTCCTGTACACAGTTTTAACATTTTCTTCTACTCTGTACTCTGCCCCGCCCTTACCTTTTTTCATGATAGAGATAAAAGGAGAGGAATGAATAGCCCCATAGGCTGCCATTATATATGTTAAAAAGAATAGCTGTGCCTTTAAGAATCCAGGGACCACCAGTATCCCATCATGCACAGCTAGTGGCAGTTACTTCAGTTCTTTTTGAGGGCGCTGAGAAGTTAATGTATGTTCTAAGTTATAGATCTCTCGGTCTATTCCACCATGCAGGAGGGAGGGTTGCTTATGACTTCTCATGGAAATACTCCTACGAGAGAACTGGAGTTACAGGTAAGAAACCGTTCCTTCTCTCGTAGGGGATTTCCATGTATAGTCATAAGCACTTGAATAGACTAGCAAGCCCATCCCTATAGTACGCGGTGAAAGAGACCGAGAAAAACGGGAACACAGATTTGAGCAAATAGGTCTGAAGGGAAGCCGGCCCTACTTGAGCATCTGCCTTGGAATCTGAGGCCAGGCAGTAGTGTTTAGTGAATTTATGAACTGATTTCCAGGTTGCAGCCTTGCAAATCCCTGCAATGGGTATATCACGAAGCAGGGCCGCAGTAGATGCCTTCCTTCTGGTAGAGTGAGCTTTAGGCTTACTGGCCAGAGATTTATTCGCTTTTTGGTAACGGAGTATGATGCAGGAAACAATCCATCTGGAGATGGACTGCTTTGAAGTCGGTAGACCTGTACGGAGGGGGCTTTGTTTACAAGTAACTGGTCAGATCTCTGTAGATCCTTAGTTTTATCTCGATGTAATTTGAAAACCTTTCTAACATCCAGGGAATTCAGAGATTTCTCCGCTGGAGTAGATGGATGCTCAAAAAAGGTAGGTAAAGAAATCTTTTGATTTATATGAAAATTCGAAACCACCAGGAATTTGGAATGATTCCTCATGACTACTTTAGATGCATGAAACACTGTGTATGGCTCGACAGCAAAGTGCCTGGATTTCAATAACCCTGCGGGCCAAAGTAATAGCCACAAGGAAAGCGGTCTTCCAAAACAGATGCTGAAGAGACGCCTTAAGTATGGGTTCAAAAGGTTCCAGCATAAGACGAGAGAGGACTACATTAAACTCCCAAGGAGGAAAAGGACTTCTAATGGGAGGAAAAACCTTCAAACCCTCCAGGAAATCTGATGACAGGAATTCTGCAAAAGGAAGTTTGTGAAGGGCATTTCATGTAGGCAGTTAGAGCTGCTAAGTGAACCCGAAGAGAAGCAGATTGAAGGCCAGATTGTGCCAGATGGAGCAAATATGGAAGGATGAAACCTTCCTGGCGAGAGGTAGGAGCCACATTCTTCGATGAGCACCAAATACAGAACCTCATTTATGGGCATAAGCAGAACGTGTGGACGGCCGCTTTGCTTCCTTGAGGATGTCCATGCAGCTCAGAGTTAAGTTCAAGTGTCCATACTGTTCTAGCTCAAGAGCAATGCTGCCAAATTCAAAGAGGAGAGGTTGCTGTGCACCATCTGGCCTCTGAACTTCGATAGTAGGTCTGATCTGCATGGAAGCCTGAGATGTGAACAGATCTTCTGTTGAAGGAGGTCGGCGAACCACCATTGACATGGTCACTTCAGGGCTATGAGTATCATTTTGGCCCGTGGCTGCGACAACTTGATAAGGACTGCTGGGATTAGGGGAACTGGAGGAAAGGCGTAGAGAAATCTGCCGGACCAGTTGATCCATAGGAACCATGTCGTCGTTTAAGACCCACTCCTCGTTTTCCTGGAGGAGCCTACTGAGACAGTCGGCCTGAGCATTATGAACACCTGGGAGGCGAGTTGCTATAATGGTCAAGTTACTGGCCAGAAGCCACTTCCAGATCGTCTGGGCTTCCAGAGATAATGGTCTGGACCTCGAGCCTCCCTGCTTGTTGAGGTAGTACATGGTTGTTGTAATGTCCGTCTGGACAAGCAGGGAGTTGAAGCGGACTGATGGATGAAAGGCTTTAGGCGCCAAATGAACTGCTTGTAGCTCTAGCAGATTAATGTGGTACGTGGATTCTCTGTGTGATCATTTGCCCTGAATTTGAGTTTGACCTGTGTGGGCTTCCCATCCCTGGAGAGCGGCATTTATGACTGTCTTAACAGGTATCCCTTTGTGGAAAGGTATCCCTCGTGGCAGATTGACCGGCGAACACCATCATTTGATGGACCAGAGGGCATGCTGAGACAACTGAATCTGGTCTTCCCAATCTCTGTTTGCTGGGCCCATTGGTCTTCCAGGCATTGCTGCAGGGGTCTCGTGTGGAGACGTGCATTTGGTGAGAAGAATATACTGGATACCAAAGAGCCCAGGAGTGAGGAGACCTTCCTCACAGTAGGGTGAGACATTGCCATGGGAGCCTGAGCCTTCAGAAGGTTCAATAAGTGCCTTTCCTCCGAAGGACACACGTTTGCTGTGCAAGTATCTATGGATGCTCCCAGATATTGAAGGCACTGTACAGGAATCGAGGTTGACTAAGTCCCAACCGAAGGAGAAGATTGGAGGTCCAACTGAAGTGCATTTGGGCTTCCGGAGACGTGGATGCCTTCATTAACCAATCATCTAGATAGGGATAAATGAACACTGTTTCCTCAGTTGGGTCGCTACCACCGCCATGCATTTGGAGAAAGTCCTGGGTGCCGACTGCAGGCCAAATGGAAGTACAGACTACTGACAGTGGTTGTTCCCAGGTGCAAACCTCAAGAACTTGCGATGCTTCCTTATGATGGGAAGGTGGAAGTATGCATCTTGAAGGTCAATTGAGCATAACCAATCCCATTGATGTAGCGGAGGGTAAATTTGGTGCAATGCTAGCACCCGGAATCTTTCTCTCCGAATCCACTTGTTGGCCGTCCTTAGGTCAAGAATGGGTCTGAACTCATTCTGGTCTTTCTTCTTGACAAGAAATAATCTTGAGTATAGCCTGTGCCTCGTTGTAAAGGAGGACTGGGTTCCACCGTCTGTTTCTGTAGGAGAATGTTCGCTTCCAGCTGTAATTGATGCAGTTGGAATCTGGATTGTTTGAGGTATTGACAGTGGTGGGCTGATAATATTCATTGCAAACAATATTCAGCACCCAATTGTCTTGCGTGATTTTTTGCCACAGACATGTAATGTTGGATGCTTCCCCCTACCAGAGCGGGTAACGGAAGAGGGAGAAGACAGGATTCAGGGTTTTGGCCAAGCTGCCATCTTGCCTCCTTGAGCAGGTTGCTGTCCTGATCTTCCTCTTGCTGGTCTTTTCTGATAAGTTTGGTAGAAGCATTGGTACTATTGTTGCGTGCCTGCGGGGTTTGAGCCCTCTGTGTAGAATAGCGGCGTTGAAAAGGTCTGATAGAATTATGCTGCTCCTTAGGTCTTTTCAGGCAAACAGCTTTTAGTGTTTCTATTTCTGCCTTCATCCTGGCCATCTACTTATCTGCGGGAGTGCGAAAAAGAGTTGTATCTGAAAACTGTATATTAAGGGTGCGCTGCTGTGATTCAGGTTTAAGTGACGCAAGGCGTAGCCATGCGTGCCGCCGAAGTGCTACGCCATGACAATACTCATGCACAGCAAGAAGAGATGCCCTTATGACTTGATTCAAGACCATAAGACCTTCTGTCCAGATCACAATAAAGTCTTCTTTTATCTCTAGGGAGGTAGTCCGCAAACTGTTGGAGCGATTCCCACAGTGCCTGGTCCTACCTGCCCAGCAAGGGTGTGGCACTAACAGCTTTCATGGTAGTTGCTGCTGTGTTGCAAACCTTCTTACCCACTGAGTTTATGTTTCTGCTCTCTTTATCTGGTGGCACTGTTGGAGCCGTGGCATGTTGCATTTTCAATGCCACCACAATAACAGAATCAGAGCTAGGTACGTCCGTAGGAAAGTAGGGTCCTGCTCTGGAGGCCAGTACTACTTCTGCGGCCCGGATGGAGTGGACTTAATTGAAGAGGGTGTCAAAAAAAGTTCCATCGCCGGTTTTAAGAGGCCCGGCCTAGAGGAAGCAAGTGACGTGAAGCTTGTTTTTGTTGAGTCTCAAATATGATGGAAGTTGTTGGTGTAGGAGAGGACACTGGAACCTCTTGAAAGGTCGAAATATCATCAACTGGTGAAATCCAGTGTAGGAGAATATCTCCCTGTGCTTGAAGAGGTGGTGTCCCAGGTACATCTGGAATCAGACCCTTTTGTCCGAGACGCCGACGATGTGAATGAGTAGAGGAGCGTCTGACTGTGAGACAGATGCCTCGTGTGAGACCTTGGTCTTTGTGGTGGTGGAGGAGGAGGAGGCGGTGTCGGAAGTCTTGGTTCCACATCTGGAAGAGGAGGTGGAGACTGCTGAGGAGGAAGCGTTGGAGAGGGAACATTCCTAGATGGAGAATAGGTTCGAGAGTACTCCGAATCCAATGTGTAAATAAGGCTTCTCTCTTTCCGCGCCTCCTGAAGCCTTGAAGAAGCTGACAAGTCCCTGAGGAAGATCTTTCTGACCCTCGACGTCGATCTACTCAGACAGTGACCTTCAACGTCTCCTCGAATGAGTATCTCGCATGTTGGCGTCTCGACGTCTGGCGCCAGCCTCTCAGCGTCGACCGACAGTGGGAGTGCGTCGCTGATCGACGGTGGTAACCAGACGTCGAGCGACTGTGGCGGTGCGATAAGGTCCTCGACGGTGACCTGCGAGGTATCACTGTCTGTGGTGGCTTCCTGACACAGATTGAGGTGGCTTTGCAATGGACGTCGAACGTCAGCGTTGTCTAGACCCAGAGCACCAGGTCAAAGGCAAACAGGTCGGCGTTGTACCTCCTCTCGACGTCATCGTCCTGGACCGGGACTTGTGCAGTTTTTCAGCCCTTCTTCTGCTGGGGAGCCCCCCAGATGCTGAAGACAGATTCCTGGTAGAGGACTGACGCTCTCCTTGCTCTGAAGTCCCACCTGAGGACTGGGCCTGCTGTTTTCGTTGCACTTCTGGTCTTCGCAGTCAAGTCTTCGGTCACGCAGGATGCGCTTAGAGAAAGTTTCACAGATGGAACAGGAGTCCGAAACATGAGTAGCAGGTAGACACGGAGGATCAGTCTTGGCCTTGTTCCTACCACAGTCTGGGCACTTATCAAAAAGAGGTGGCATTTTTGAGTGAAAACTGCAAATTTCCAGGCAGAAAAACATAGGGAAAGACCAAAGACTGAGTGAAGTAGCTATCTGTCCAATTCAGATGTGAATTTTGAAGGAAATTTTTTTTTCTGGTAGACCTCAATGCTCCAGGGTCCTGATAGCAGGAGCCGGAAAACCTAACCGAAGAAACTGCCACTAGGTGAGCATGATGGGATACTGGGGGTCTCTGGATTCTTAAAGGCACAGCTTCTATTTTTAAGACATATCATGGCAGCCTAGGGGGCTACTCTGTCCTCTCCTTTAATCTCGATCATGAAAAATAAAAAAAAATTATTCAAAATGTAGTATACTGGCTCCCTTTTTTCACTTCAAGAGGAAGATGCGGCCAGTGCAGCCTATTTATTTAGGCTAGATTATTGTCTCTCTCAAGTGTCTTTTGCAGATCTTCCTGAAGAAAGGCGAAAAAATCCCACTTAAGATATATCTAAAGAAGTGCTCCGTAGTCCCTGCACGTGGGCAGGACTATTCATGTTCTTATGACTATACATGGAAATCCCCTAAGAGAGAACTATTGGATTCTTTATCACCAGTGACACATTATCCCCTACTCCCCGCCATTACTGCAGCTACTCACACTGAGGCCAACTGAAAGTGAATAGTAGTGCTTGACAAAATCCCTAAATATATTATGTATATAATTAGGGCTCCCGGTTTTTTGGTATTTTTTTTTTTTTTAATTCAGTCTGTATTTATCCTTTTTTTTTTTGCTCATCTTATTGGTATTTATCCATATTTGTTTTGCGAATATATGGAGTCATAAAATGGTATATTTCTACATTTATTTAAGTGATAAACATGCACTCATACTTTGCGGTTTGTCTTTTTTTTTTTTTTAAACCTAATTAAGCAGCCAAATCTAGCAAAACACTACACCTTCAGGTAAACTTGAGCATTATAATACAAATTTATATTACCATAAACCTACATTTGGGGAAATCGCAACCTATTCTTTAACTTCCCAGGCTGCCTATCTGCTCAGCTGTTGTCCTAGAAATCACGAAAAACAGCATAGAGAGTCACCCAAAAAAAGCACACTTTTCTGCATTTTTCGGCTTTCAAAACTAAATACAGACAGGAAACACTTATCTGTCTGTAATTATCTGTAAACATCCGTAATCACGGAAAACCGGGAGCCTTAATCATAATTACTGTAAACACCGGTTAGTCTATACCTGCATGCATTTATCTAATTGTTACATTAGAAGATTAGTGTGCAGACGCAATCCGGCCATCATATCCTGGCAGCTACTGAGAAAGGGAAATCACAGCAGCAAATCTAATGTGCAGTTCAATTCAATTTCAATCTTTATTCAATCAGGTTAAAATGATCATAAAAGCACAAGTAAAAAATACAGATTAGTAATATTGTTAAAATCAGCAACTAATTCATCGTTGATCTTAGAATAAAAACTCCATTATAACAGAATCATTTCACATACTAAAAACTCTAAAGGGAAAAAGCTACTTACCAGTATGCATTTGTTCTTGGCATGTAGAGCTGCAGATCCGTACACTGTGCATTAGATCGCCATCTGGTGTTGGGTTTGAATGCTTGCTTCTTGTTGTTGTCCTGGAAGAAGTCTTTTGTAGTCACGAGATAGGTGACTCCTCCCTTGGACGATAGTGCGCAAGGTCATCGAATCCATCCCCAGATTGTTCTTCGAAATGGAGTCAGTAAGAAGTAGAAGAGATGTCCATGTGAATATATCTAATTAAGATAATACTGGAACAGATACAGGTCCCGGGGAGGCTGGAGGGCGTGTACAGATCTGCAGCTCTACATGCCAAGAACAGATGCATACTGGTAAGTAGCATTTTCCGTTCGAGGCATAGGAGCTGCAGATTGTACAATGTGCATAGACTGTACAGCAATGTCTCCCCTAGCGGTGGTCAACTGTATCTGCTGCAGTATTTTGATAGGGTTTTAAGAACAGCTTGGCCTATGGAAGCTTGTTGCTTAGCCTGCAACTCAACACAATAGTGTTTGGTGAATGTGTGTGGTGTAGACCACGTTGCTTCTTTACATGTGTCATCCAAGGGGATGTTCCCTGAGAATGCCATGGAAGCCCTTAGTTTGCGTGATGAATGAGCTTCAAAAGGGGGGGGGGGGGGAATTGTTAATGTGCGTTTAGCCTTTTGGTAGCAGATTTGAATGCATTTTACTATTCACCTGGCAATCCCAGCTTTGGAAATGGGGTTACCCTTATGAGGAGGGGAGAAGGTCACAAACAGTGGTTTTGTTTTTCGAAAGGGTTTAGTCCTGTCGATATAATAAAGTAGCGCCCTTTTAACGTCTAGTATGTGAATGGCTCTCTGCTACAGAGTCAGGGTTTTGGAAAAATACAGGTAACTCCACTAATTGGTTAAGATGAAAAGACTTGGGAAGGAATTTTGGATTGGTTCAAAGACCACTTTGTTGCGATGTATTTGTAAGGGTGGTTCTTGTATGGTTAAAGCCTGGATCTCATTTACTCTTCTGAGAGAGGTAATTGCGACAAGGAAAGCTACTTTCCATGTGATGAGCTGAAGTTCACATTTATGTAGAGGTTCAAATGGGAGATCCATGAGCCTTGTAAGAACAATATTCAAATTCCACATCGGAGAGGGTGGTAATCTTGGAGGAATTATTCTTTTAAGGCCCTCCATAAAGGCTTTAATTGAAAGCACTCTTAATAGTGACAAGTGTTGTCGTTTTTGTAAATAAGCAGCGAGTGCTGCTAGATGTAAACTTATGGATGAATATGCCAAATTATATTTTTGCAAGTGTAGTAAGTAGCAAATGATGTCCTGGATGGAAGCATCCAGCGGATCAATATGACAGTTGCAGTAGATGACATCTTTCCCATTTTGCTGCATAGCAAGCTCTAGTAGTAGGACATCTGGCTTCTTTATACAGTCCGGCGGAAGGTTAAGATAACCGAACTCTAGGACTTCAGGAGCCAGATTGCTAGATTCAGCTGACCTGGATCGGGGTGTTGTATCTCTCCACGGTTCTGCGTTAACAATGTTGGGGAGAGACGTAGTTTTTAGTGTGGAACTACTGAGAGTTCCAGTAGTGTTGTGAACCACGGTTGGCGTGCCCATGTGGGAGCCACCAGGATCATCTTGAGAGAGTGTTGTCTGAGCTTGCGTACCACTAGGAGAATTAGTGGGAGTGGCGGAAAAGCATACGCAAATCTGCCTGACCAATTCATCCATATCGCATTGCCTTTGGACAACGGGTGTGGAAACCTTGCGGTGAAGGTTGGGCATTTGGAGTTTGCGTGTGTGGCAAACAGATCTATTTCTGGTTGGCCCCACATTTGAACAAGCATTGGCATAGCCAATAGGTCTCGCTTTTGGGACCTTATAAGTACTTAGTTATGCAGCGCAATATCCTTCGTGCAACAACATCAACTGCTGCATGGCTAAAAACTTATAAGGTTCCAAAAGCGAGACCTATTGGCTACAGCTGCGCTTCATGCGCTCTTCCTCCGGTCCTCACTCAGTCTTTCACAATAATTAGATGGTTATGCCAACACAATCATCTGTCGTGCCAGAAGTTCTTTAGGTTTCTGTATAAGCCAGGAGATATCACCTCTAGAGCAGTGCTTCCCATTCTTTTTAGAACCGTAAACCTTCACGACCCACCTCGCTTTAGTGAGCTTGAGGTGGGAGACTTTTTAATATAACTACAGTGTTTGGATAGCACACTCATTTACAGGCAGCACGTTATCCAGTGAAATGGCCACTAAATGTGTGCAGACATAGTTTTACTGATTAAACTATCGCACACAAATCTGTAGAACTAGTTTCAGTGGATATCTATCATTTGTGCATCACCAAATAAATAGTCTAAAATCGTTTTGATGCTATTAAACTAATATGCTACTTACCAGTATGCATCGGTTCTTGGCATGTAGGGCTGCTGACATTCATATCTGTGCATTGATCGCCGCCTAGTGTTGGGTCCGGATGATTGCATATTGTTGTCCTGGAAGAGTCTTCGAAGTATCACGAGATAGGTGGCTCCTCCCCTGGACTACAGTGCGCATGGGCATCCCCTCCATCCTTAGATTGTTTTTCGCCATTGTGGCATAAATGGAGTGCAATATAGTGAATGATGACCATGCTAACTAGTAATTACTGAATGCTACAGCTGCTACAGGCGCCGGGGAGGAGGGTGGGCGATATGAATGTCAGCAGCCCTACATGCCAAGAAGGAGTAGTTTCTTTTCTGTAACTCCAGTTCTGTAGTAGGGGTATCTCTGTTATAGTCATAATCTAGTGAATAGTCCCGCCCATGTGCGTGGACCCCGGAGCAATAAAAAATAATCTCTAAAGGTGACAAATCATGCAGACCTACATACACCTTTAAGAGAGAATTTAATTTAAAGACAGATAATGCAGCCTCTACCCACAGGCTACACTGTCCAGTACTTCAACTAGAATTCCACCAACATCCACAAACAGCACTGCCTGTCTAGTTTTTCTCCACATAGGAAAAAACCCTGCCTCTACCAGCAAAAGCCTCTGGAATGATAGAGAGGAAGGAATGGACAGACAAGCCCCATAGGCTGCCATTATGTGGCTTAGAACAGGATACTGTGCCTTTAAGAAAACTTTCCAGATTTCCAGAACTTTCCCCAGTATCCCAGAATGCCCAGCAGGTCCCATTTACTTTCAGTTCTTTTTGAAGGCGCAGCACGCCAGACCTGTAGCATTCTTCATATGAAAAAATCTCTCTCCACCGGGGAGGAGGGCGGGCGCTTATGACTATAACAGAGATACCCCTACTACAGAACTGGAGTTACAGAAAAGAAACTACTCCTTCTGTAGTAGGGGATCTCTGTGTATAGTCATAATCTAGTGAATAGAATGGCAAGCCCATCCCCACACAACAGCAGCGGTGGAGAACAAACAAGACAAACCCACTACTGTGCGAACAAATTTCGCAGCGAAGCCTGCCCAACCTGAGCATCTGCCCTGGCATCCGAGTCCAGACAGTAATGCGCAGCAAAGGTATGGACCGACTTCCAAGTGGCCGCCTTGCAGATTTCCGCAATCGGAACATTACGCAGCAAAGCCGTCGTGGCAGCTTTGCCCCTGGTGGAATGAGCCTTAGGTTTACCCCCTAAGGTCTTGTTAGCCTTTTGATAACACAATTGTATGCAGGACACAATCCACCGAGAAATGGACTGCTTAGAGGTCGCAAGACCAGTCCTGACTGAGCCATAATTAACAAACAATTGGTCAGACCTACGAATATCCTTGGTCTTATCCAGATAAAATTTCAACACCCTCCGAACATCCAGGGAATGGAGAGACCTTCCCGCTGGCGAAGAGGGATTCTGAAAGAACGTAGGTAAAGTTATAGTCTGGTTGACATGAAAGTCAGAGATAACCTTAGGAAGAAATTTAGGGTGAGTACGCATCACAACCTTAGCAGCATGAAATACAGTATAAGGTTCTTGACAACATAATGCCTGAAGTTCACTCACCCTGCGGGCCGATGTAATGGCCACTAGGAACGCCGCCTTCCAGGATAGGTGCTGCAACGAAGCCTTGTGGATGGGTTCAAAAGGCTCCTTCATCAGTCTGGACAGCACCACATTCAAGTCCCAGGAAGGCGAGGGAAGTCTGACGGGAGGAAACACTTTCTTCAAGCCTTCCAAAAAATCCTTGACCACAGGAATCTGAAAGAAGGAAGTCTGTGAAGGGCATTTCCTGTAAGCAGTCAAAGCAGCCAGATGAACCTTAATGGAATGGAAATTAAGGCCAGACTGCGCCAAATGTAAAAGGTACGGAAGGATGACATCTTCCTTACATGTCGTCGGATCAAAGTTCTTGGACTTACACCAGATACAGAACCTCTTCCACTTGTAAGCATAGGATGTCCTAGTGGAAGGTCGTTTAGACTCCTTCAGTATGTCCATACAATCGTCTGGTAGATTCAGATGGCCATATTGCACTATTTCAGGAGCCATGCCGCCAAACTCAAAGACGAGAGGTTGGGGTGCACCATCCGCCCCCCGAACTTCGTGAGAAGGTCCGGCCTGCACGGCAACCGCATGTGAGGAAGGAGAGACCGGTGAAGTAGGTCCGTGAACCACCACTGCCTGGGCCACTCCGGGGCGATCAGGATCATCCGCGCCCTGGACTGGGACAGCTTGATGAGCACCGCCGGAATCAGGGGAATGGGTGGAAAAGCGTACAGAAAGCTGTTCGACCAATCGATCCATAGCGCATTCCCCAGCGTCCCCCGCTGGTAGTACCTGGATGCGAAGTCTCGGCATTTGCTGTTTTCGGCGGTGGCGAACAGATCTACGTCTGGAGTCCCCCACCTTGCGAAGACTTCTCCTAGTACTTCGTCGTTTATGACCCATTCGTGGTTTTCCTGAATCAGCCTGCTCAAGGCGTCCGCCTGAGCATTCTGCACTCCTGGCAGATGCGAGGCCGTAATAGTCAGTCCTCTGGCCAGCAGCCAGCGCCAGATCGCCTGCGCCTCCTGCGACAGAGTGCGCGATCTCGACCCCCCCCTGCTTGTTGAGATAATACATTGTGGTTGTATTGTCCGTCTGTATCAGCAGCGAGTTGGTCTGGAAGGACGGAAGGAAGGCCTTCAGTGCCAGGAAGACAGATCTGAGTTCCAGGAAATTGATGTGGTACGTCGATTCCAAAGCAGACCACTTTCCCTGAATCTGCAAGTCCCCGGAATGCGCTCCCCAGCCCTGGAGAGACGCATCCGTCACGACACTCGTCGTGGGAATGTCCTTGTGGAAGGGAACCCCCTTGAGGAGGTTTTCCGCCGAACACCACCACTTCAGAGACTGAAGAGCATGCAGCGACAGACGTATCTTGTCGTCCCAAGAGCCTGTCCTCTGATCCCACTGATCCTCCAAACACTCCTGCAGTGTTCTCATGTGTAGCCGAGCGTGAGGCGTGAGGAAGATACAGGAGGCCACCGCAGGTGTGCTGCCACCACCGCCATGCACTTCGAAAAGGTCCTGGGCGCAGATTTTAGCCCGAATGGCAGTACTGTGTATTGATAGTGATTGGCGCCGACTTGGAATCGCAGGAACTTCCTGTGCTTCCGTGCTATGGGCACATGGAAGTACGCATCCTGTAGATCTATGGCACAGAGCCAGTCTCCCCGTTGCAGCTGAGGGTAAATCTGGTGCAACGAGAGCATGCGAAACTTCTCTCTGCGAATCCATTTGTTTGCCTGTCGCAAATCCAGAATGGGCCTGAACTCGTTCTTGTCCTTCTTGCGAACGAGGAAGAACCGAGAGTACAGACCTCTTCCCCTTTGAGACAGAGGTACCTCTTCTACCGCCTTTCTCAACAAGAGGTCTGCCTCCGCCTGGAGCTCTCTCAGCTGGAATCGAGAGCTGACCGGCGGAATCGCTGGAGGCGGGCTGATAAACCGAAGACTGTATCCATTGCAAACAATATTCAGCACCCACTTGTCCTGAGTAATTTTTCTCCACTCTGCCGGAAAAAATTGAATGCTTCCCCCCCACTGGAGTGGGTAACGGTTGAGGGGGGAAGTAGCCGCTCAGGGCCGAGACCCGGCCGGGCCCTTGGTCGTGGTAGTAGCCTGCTGGCCTCCTCTACCCCTCTGGCGCTTCTGGAAGGGCTTGCGGAACTGCTGCTGTTGTTGCTGCTGCTGTCCCGAGCCCTGCCCACGCCCTCTGCCCGAAGACCCGAACCTCCTCTGGAAAGGGCGCTTCTTCTCGGCCTTCTCCAACCCGACGGCCGTCAGGGTTTCCGCCTCCGCCTTCATGCGGGCCATCTCATCATCCGCATGCTTCCCGAACAGGGTTTCCCCCGAGAAGGGCAGGTTGGCCACCCGTTGCTGCGCCTCTGGCTTGAGGGACGTCAGGCGCAACCACGAATGACGCCATGACAGTAGGCGTGGGCGGCCAATAAGGACACATCCGCCGCTGCGCTGATCATTTGATTAGAAACCAGCATGCCTTCGCGCACTGTCTCCAAGAAGTCCTCCTTCTTGTCCCGTGGCAGTAGGTCCGCATATTGCTGCAGGGACTCCCACAGGGCCCGGTCGTAACGGCCCAACAAAGCCCCTGCACTCGCCGCCTTCATGGTGGTGGCGGCGGTCCCACACACCTTCCTGCCCGCGGAATCCAGCCAGCGGCTTTGTCAGGCGGAACCGTGGATGACGGGGCGGTCGCATGTTTTCTTGCCGCCGTCACGATCACCGAATCCGGCTTCGGGTCCACTCTCAAAAAGGAAGGATCCGACTCCGGGGCCCTATACTTTTTCATGAGCCGGGAGGGAGCGGCCTTCGTCGTCGCGGGAGTGAGGAACAGCTCCAACGCGGGTTCCACCAGTCCTGGTACAAGAGGCAGTAGGGGGCGAGACAAGTGTTTCTTATGAAGCGTCTCGAATATCACGGACGTCGTGGGTGTTGGAACCGTCACCGTGATACCCAACTTTGCGGCCCCTCGCAACAGCACCTCTTGGAAAGAGACCAAGTCGTCCACCGGAGACACCCTAGTCCCCGGGGAGTCCGACAGCGTCGGGGAAAGGTCTCTGTCCGAGGAGCGCGTGTGCGATCTGGACCTATACCTCCTACGGCGTCGTCTTGAGTCTGACGAGGACCGTCCACGGCTCCGTGACCTTCTCCTCCTGTGAGAGGGGGAGCGCGACCTCTTCGGCTTCGGCCTGTCCGCCGGTCTAGCCGGTCCAGGCGACCGCGGGCGTCGTGGCTTCGGTGTCCCCTGCGGCGGAGTCGGGTACCTTGGAAGGGAAACCGACCGCGGGGGAACCGGCGGCGGTCCCACAGGAGTGCGTGACAGCGGCTGAGGTTGGGGCGGCGGAGGCAGCGTCCGCGGTGGAGGAGGTGGCGGTGGTGGAGGAGGA
This sequence comes from Triturus cristatus, assembly GCF_964204655.1. NCBI lineage: Eukaryota > Metazoa > Chordata > Amphibia > Caudata > Salamandridae > Triturus > Triturus cristatus. The sequence continues at coordinate 115,533,584 of NC_140595.1, forward strand.
GTCGGCGGAGGCGGGAGAGGGGGCAGCGACGGAGGCATCCGAGGAGGCGTATACACCACCGAGTACACCGAGTCCGGTGACTCTCTTCCTCGACGGCGACCTTCGCCTCGACAGCGACCTCGGTCGTCTCGACGTTTATCTCCTCTTCGGCGACGTCGACCGTCTCCTCTTCATCGACGGCGAACGGCGATCCCTCGACGGCGAATGCCGACGCCGGGTCCGATCTCGACGCCGACTGCTGGACGGGGCCGAAGACGGTGTCGTCGCCGACGACGCCGATGTAGTCGACGGCGGCCTATTCAGGTCCCTCGCCGGCGATCGTCGACGCCGCTTCTCCCCAGAGCCCTGGGGAGACGGCGAACAGACGGTGGTCATCCTCCTCGACGTCGCCGTCTTCGACGGGGAGTGGGAGCGCTTACTGGTCTTCCTGCCCCTGGGGAGCCCCCCAGGGGCCTCAGTATGGGCCAAATTAGCCCCTCCAGACCCACCTGGTGCCTTCAGTCTTCTCTCCTCCAGAACTTGAAGCCTGATTTTCATTCTGTCCCTCAGGGTCCTGGCTGAGAACGAGTGGCAGATGGTACAGCTTTCAGGCACGTGGGACTGGGGAAGGCAACCTATACACACCTCGTGTGGATCAGTTTTAGCCTTCTTTCGACCACATTCCGGGCACTTGTCGAACAAGCCAGGCATGTTGACAGTACCAGCTACTAAGCACTAGAAAAAGTGACAAAAATTGCCAAAATCTCCAATAAACCCTTGAAAAGGGGAGAGCTCAATGCTCCAGGGTCCTGCTAGCAGGAGCCGGAAAAAAGAACTGAAAGTAAATGGGACCTGCTGGGCATTCTGGGATACTGGGGAAAGTTCTGGAAATCTGGAAAGTTCTTAAAGGCACAGTATCCTGTTCTAAGCCACATAATGGCAGCCTATGGGGCTTGTCTGTCCATTCCTTCCTCTCTATCATTCCAGAGGCTTTTGCTGGTAGAGGCAGGGTTTTTTTCCTATGTGGAGAAAAACTAGACAGGCAGTGCTGTTTGTGGATGTTGGTGGAATTCTAGTTGAAGTACTGGACAGTGTATCCTGTGGGTAGAGGCTGCATTATCTGTCTTTAAATTAAATTCTCTCTTAAAGGTGTATGCAGGTCTGCATGATTTGTCACCTTTAGAGATTATTTTTTATTGCTCCGGGGTCCACGCACATGGGCGGGACTATTCACTAGATTATGACTATACACAGAGATCCCCTACTACAGAACAGATGCATACTGGTAAGTAGCATATTCGGTTCGAGGCATGTGGGCTGCTGAATTCATATCTGTGCATAGATTATATAGCAGTCCCCCCATTTAGCGGCGGCTGTCCGTGCCAGCTGCAGCAGTCTGAAAAAGAGTTTTGAGAACAGCCTGTCCTACAGCTGCCTGCTGTCTTGAGTGTACATCTACACAGTAGTGTTTTGTAAATGTATGTATAGTGGACCATGTGGCTGCTCTACATATCTCCTGTAAAGAATATATTCCCTAGGAAAACCATGGAGGCCCCTAACTTTCGTGTGTAGAGTGGGCTCTTGGAGGAATCGTTAGTGTGCGCTTAGCTTTTTCATAGCAAATCTGTATACACTTAACGATCCACCTAGCTATTCCTGCTTTGGAAATGGGGTTGCCTTTGTGCTGTGGAGAAAAGGCAACAAACAGTTGTTTTGTCTTCCTGAAAGTCTGTGTTCTGTTAATATAGTACATGAGAGCTCTCTTGACATCAAGTGTGTGGAGCATTCTCTGCAGCACGAGGTCCGTCATACTTTGCTCATAGTGCAATAGCGATGTTCCCGTTTACCGCTTGTCAGCAACTTAAGAGGGCGTCATAAGGTCAGGCATTGCTAAAGTTAAAAATCAGACTCTTCAATCTGTTTTAAAACAAGAATTGACCACGCGTGCCTCGCGCTCAAAGTAAAAAAAAAAAAAGAAAAAAAAAAAAACACAGGTAGGGGGTACACCCAGGGGAGCATGCGCACTGCACACTGCACTCGTGAACTTACTGAACTGCTTGTCATCCTCAGGATCAGTTACTCATACTCGCCAGGTGAGGCTGCAACCAGGGCACCAGAAGATCTGCGGGAGGCGAGGTGGGGGGGAGGAAGGAAGGCATGGAGGTTGGCACGGCACAGGGAAGGGAGGATGGGCCAAGGAAAACAAGCGTGCACGCCGCGCGAGTGGTGCGCGCAACGGCAAAAGTAGACTTTCGAGTGGGCAGGAAAGGAATTTTAGCGCACGCGCCGCGTGAGTGGTGCGCTACGGCAAAAGTAGGCTGGCGAGTGGTGTGCGATGTGGTGCGCGCGGCAAAGGAAAGCCATGGAGCTGAAAGCTGGCGGATGCACGCTCGTGTGAACACAAGCACTAGGCCAGCCAGCAGCACTTTGAAAACTCACCTACAAAATGTCTCTCCGAGCAGCGCATGCGCGCTGACTTAGCGAGACCTAAAAAAGGGTTGAAGAACTTGGGGATGAAGTTCCCATTTGTGTGTCTGCCGACTTAGCAGATCTGCAATCTGATTGTGAACTCCTGGAAGGTGTTCTGCAAGCAGGTATACGTTTTGTGGAATGGCCCATCTCCAAATGCTGGGACAGCTGCAAAGAATACGTTCCCCCCTGTTTTTGTATGTAATACATGGCTGTCATGTTGTCCGTCCGGGCTAGGACAGTGTTGTGTAGTAGATGTACTTGGAATGATTTTAGTGCTAGGAATACTGCTAGTAATTCCAGGTGATTAATATGTAACACTTTTTGTTGAGTGGTCCATTTGCCTTGAATTGTAGGTTTTAGGAGATAGCTCCCCAACCGGTGAGTGATGCGTCTGCTGTTAGCACGATCCGTGGAACCGGCTCTAGGAACGGCTGCCCTCAGGACAGGTTGTGTGTGTTCTACCACTGCAGAAAGCGATGTGTGCGGCTGTCCGCCAACACCAGATCCGTAAGTTGTCCTTGGGCCTGGTTCCACTGACGTGCTAGGCGTTCCTGTAAGGGGCGCATTTGAAGTCTTGCACGAGGTACGATAAAGATGCAAGAGGCCATCATTCCTAGGAGTTGCATGAATACCCTTGCTGGGAGGGAGTGCGGCTGTTGAAATTTGGTGATTAGGGCTTGCATACTGGCTATCTTGGCTGGAGTGAGATATGCCAGAGCCCTGGAGGAGTCTATTGTGGCTCTTAGATACTGATGTATGTGGGAGGGCTGAAGCTGTGACTTGGTGTATTTTACTGTGAATCCCAAGTTGTGTAGTGTGATGAACACACCGTTTGTGAGACTTGGCTTTTATCAGCCAGTCATTGAGTTATGGGAAGGCATGGATCTGTTGTCTTCAAGTGGGCTGCTACTACCGCCAGGCACTTTGTGAACACCCTGGGCGCGGTCACCCCGAATGGGAGGACTGTGAATTGGTGGTGTTGACCTGCACCATGAATCTTAGGTATTTTCTGTGAGCAGGGTGAATGGGAATATGAAAGCAGGAGTCTTTGAGATCTAGTGTAGCAGGGAAGTCGCCTTGTTGAAGTAGTGGAAGGACCTGTTGAAGAGTGATCATGTGGAAATGATGTGACTGTATGTAAAGATTGAGAGGTCTGAGGTAGAGCATTGGCCTGAGGGTGCCTTCCTTTTTGGGGATTAGGAAATACAGCGACTAAAACCCTGTTCCTTGATGGTGTAAGGGAACTGGTTCTATTGCCTGCTTTTGAAACAGTGAGAACTTCCGGCTTTAAGAGCGTGAGATGTTCTATGGACATTGGACGTTGTTTGGGTGGTATGGTGGGTGGGGTTGCTGTAAATTCCAGGCAGTAACCATACGGGATAATCTGTCTTACCCACTTGTCTGTTGTGGTGGAGTTCCAGACAGGCAGGAACTGTGAAAGCCTTCCCCCGACCGGAGTGGAATGGTCTGGGGGGAGAGGAGGGAAGTCACTGTTTATTAGCGGGGGAGGTGCGCGTGTTATTGTTACCTCGGCCTCTCCCTTGGTTGTTATTCCCCCTGTATCCTCCTCTAAAATATCCCCTGTTGGGGGATGTTTGTGTTGTTTTTGAAAGAAGAGGAGACAGTGTGTTCCCATGTTTTTGGATGCTCCTCTATAAAAGGAGCAACAAAAGGAACCACGTGTAGATGGAGACTGTAAGGCTCCCATGGATTTAGCTGTCAGTGTCCTTTTTCATTTTCTCCAGAGTGGTGTCTACAGCCGGTCCAAAAAAGCTGTTCCTGATTGAACGGCTGGTTGAGGATGGTGGTTTGTGCCTCCTGTTTAAAGCCTGAAATGCGTAGCCAGGCATGTCGTCTCAGTAGCACACTAGTGTTAATGGACCTAGAGGCTGCATCGGCCGCATCAAGGGCACACTTGATTGAGGCATTGGATATTTATTTGCCTTCCTGAATTAGGTCATTTGCCTGCATCTTGTACTGACCAGGTAAATGTTGCAATAGGGTTTCTAGTCTGTCATAATGAGCCCTATCATACCTAGCAAGTAATGCTTGGGTGTTAGCTATGCGCCAGTGATTGGCTGCTTGGGCAGCAACCCTCTTGCCAGAGGCATCCAGCAACTTAGATTCCTTATCCGGAGGTTGTGCGTTAGACACTACTAGTGAGTCTAGGGGTAGCTACCCTTTGATGTAGGCATGCTCATCGGGTGCAGGTTTGTATTTCTCATCAATCCTAGGATTGAGAATTCTAGCTCTTACTGGGTCTTTGAATATGTCTGGGGCACGTTTAATGACCCCTTTGAGCATTTGCAGTATTTGGACAGATTTCTGCGACTGTTCAAAAGCGTCTAGGAGGAAATCCTCATCTGCACGGTCTGAATACATGTGAATGCCATGGTAAGTAGCAGCTCTATTAACAAGCTGCCAAAATCCAATATTGTCATCTGGGGGAGATGGTTTTGTTGGATATGGCTGGGGATCTGGGAGGTCTGTGGGATCTATTGGGTTATTATAATTGTCCCAATCATCCTGTGATGTGTCTATCATTGTCGGGGTCAGTGAAAGGGTCATTGTTGCCTCCCCTCCCCAGTCATCATCTTGTGGTGGTGGTGTATGTGGTAGAAGTGTTATAGGCTGTGGAGGTGAGAGAGGTATAGGAGGAAGAACAGGAGTAGGAAGAACAGGAGAAGAGGGTCTTATAGGTGAAGTGGCACAGTCTTTTTTCTTTATAGGCACTACAGGAGTGTCTGTTGTGTCCAGCTTCCTCTTCTTGTGTGGCACAGCGTCCACACGTCCTGTTTTGGGGTCAATATGGGGTTTCTTCTGTATGGGATCGACAGGATCCGGTCGAAAAAGTTCTTCCTCCTCGATAACCACTTTCGGTTCCGGACTGGGCGAGATTTGTGCTCAGAGGCCTTAGGAGGTGTTTTAGAGTCCTTTGGCTTGGCTATGGAGACTGAAATCGTTCTCGTTTCCAAAGGGTTTGGTTTTGGATCCGAAGGTTTTTCTTTCGGCGTCAAAGTGGTCGGAGCCAATTTCTTTTTGGGGGTAGGTTGCTCTCCCAGCTTCGGCACCGAAGGCACTTTGGGGACGGGAATATGCGGTTTGCTCAGTCCCGAGCTACTGGAAGGCTTGTCCTTTATCTTCGGAGCCGAGCCCAAGGCTTCTGAAGTCTGTGTTCGGTCGCGACCGGGGCCAGCAGGCGAAGTCTTGACCAGGGCCTTCTTTTTTCCGGGTGGAGTGAGGGCGGGGGCAGTTGTACTGACTCGTTGACCAGGAGTGATGTGGTCGTCTGAGTTGTCTGCTTCGGACATGATTTCCAGATCTTCGGAATCTTCCTCTGTAACATCTGGGCCTTCGTCGAAGATGTCCGCTGGTGCCGGAGCTTTTCTCTGCGCCATGATATGTCGTCGAGCCCGGCGATCACGGATGGTCTTTTTCAATCGAAAGGAGGCGCAGGCCTGGCAATTGATCTCATCGCATTCTGGCGAGAGACAGGTTACAGACCTTGTGATTGTCACTGTGTGGGAATTTCGCTCCACACTGGGGGCATTTTTTGAATGGAGTCCTTTCCATGAGCTATAGGCCCGAACGGCGTCGATAGGCCCAGCGGCCCGCGTCGACGACCGGAATAGAGTAGTTGAGATGCGTGTCGAAGATCACGCGATCGAAAACAATACTGGAGAGTTCTAGAGTTTGCGCGTCTAAAAAGATTGGAAAACCAAAAGTTTGAGCCAGAGCGCAAAAGTTACATCCGAACCCAATGGCGGAAAAAAAACAATCTGAGGATGGAGCCGATGGCCATGCACACTATCGTCCAAGGGAGAAGTCCCCTATCTCGTGACTACAAAAGACTTCTTCCAAGACAACAACAAGGTGCAAGCATCAGAGCCCAACACCAGATGGCGATCTAATGCACAGTGTACTATCTACAGCTCATATGCCTCGAACATGAAGTTACCGCATGGCAGGCTCAAGATTATTGGCGGTCACCCCCTTCCTCTTTCTCACGCAGGCCCATAAAAACGTAGCTACCGAAAAGCAAACCAGGGGATCAGATAAAGATTTTAAAAATATAATGCAACGCCGCATTGTTTACAATTCGCTTGCTTTAACCCCTTCCCCGCTCATGACGGAACCGTTCCGTCATGAGCCACGGTTGAGATGTGCTCATGACGGAACGGTTCCGTCATGACACGCCCGTTGGCGGCCGCTCCGCCTGCGCGGCGCTGTTTCCCCGCCTGTGCGGGGGGACAACGCAAATGGGCGGAGTCATGACGGAACCGTTCCGTCATGAGCACAGCTCAACTGTGGCTCATGACGGAGCGGCTCCGTCATGAGCACAGGCCCACCGCGCTGCCCCCCTGCCCCCCCCAGCGCTGCAGCCGAATGTCCGCAGCAGCGAAGGGGTTAAAATTGGGTTAAGGTAGTCGTTCCTTCTTTCTCATAGAGCCTGCGGAATAAAACTAGGTGCAGGTCAGTTTGTGGTGAAAGGTTATCACATGAACACACGCTTAAATCGGAGTGGTTATAAGTTTTTTCTGGATAACCTAGCATCAAAGGAATCATGTTCATGCGGAACCTCAATAAGATATATCTGTGTTGTGGCCTGGTAACATTTACTAAATAGGAGTACCCTCCCTCTATTAATGGAGGGCTTTGATGATATATACAAACTGCACGTTTCTCTCTGTGGTATTCCTTTCACTTGTACTCCGCCATCAGTAAGAACATATTGGTGACCTTTTGTTTAGAACATTCTACAAGCCCGTGGGTCCTTGAACAATTCAGGGAGGCCGATCTCCTTCAGCACTGACTCCACGTAGCTGAGCCACCTAGACATTCTCCGATTGTCCATGCTTAAGCAATTCTTTATTATGGTTTGTGTCTTACTGTATCGCTCCACCAAATTGAATGCCACAGGAGGATTGGGGCTTATTGTATTGAATCTGAAATATAGGGCAAACCCAACTAGAAATGTAAAATATGATTTGAGGAAGAAAGAGGGAGGCCTACTATAGATTTTAAAAAGTTATTCTCGATGGTTTGCAATCTAGTTGGCGCTGCCGCACACTAAACAGCAGCCCTGTACGTTACTGCTGCCTTTACTTTGGCCTGGTAGATGCTTTTTATTGATAGTAAAAGGTCTTGCGCCCAGTTTTTGGTTGAAAGATTTACCAGCTGAGGTACTTCTCTCCATTACCAGCTTTCTTCCTTCCACCAACTTTGACCATGATAGAGCTTTGTCGAAGAGGACCCCCAAATAGGGGAAGGTGTCGACCACGGCTATTTTTTCAGTATCCGCATGTACGTACGGTATTTTATCTCTTTTTCTAGCCCCAGCTAGGATTACAAAGGACTTATCTTGGTTTACCTTCAGATGTATAGAGTCCATGAAGGAGACATGCGCAGTTATCAAGTGTTGTAGGCCAAGCCCTGTTCTAGCGATCAACACCGCGTCATCCGCATATGCCAGGATTGGTAATTGGTAGCACTTGGGAATCGAAGACCGGGAAGTCCCGCGTGGCCACGGTGAGTGCTTCCTCAACTCCATGTGTGTATATGGAGAAGAGGAATGGGGCATGGACGCACCCCTGCCTTACTTCCCTGGCGATTTTAAATGGATACGTGCAGTCCCCGTTTTTGGTATAGCAGACTGATGCCGTGGCGTTGGAGTACAGCTGTCTGATGAAATTTACTATAGCTTGGTCAACCCCCATCCCCTCCATTATGTTCCATAGCTTAGCGTGGACAATGCAATCAAACGCAGCCGAGAGGTCCATGAATGCCATGTAGATCTTTTCGTTCGTCATTCTGGTGTATTTTTCTATGATGAGTGCTAAATGCAAGCACTGGTCCACAATGCCCCTTCCCTGCTAGAAACCATACTGGGCCTGGATTAATATATTATTCTCCTTAGCCCACCCCTCTAGCTTAGAGAGGAGGCGGCGGCCCATGAGCTTCGATGTTGAATCCAGCAGGGAGATTGGTCTATAATTCTTAGGGTTAGCCCGGTCTCCTTTTTAGGTCTCGCTGAGCCAGCGAATGCATGCGCTGCTCTCCGAGACATGAAGTAAGTGGGTTTCAAAAGTGCTACCCACCAGCTTTTGCTGGCCTAAATCATGCGTTCACGCGAGCACAGATGCCAGGTTTCAGCGCCCGAGGCACCATCTGGAGCGTGATTAATTTCACTTTTGGCGCACCCCTGCTTTCACTTTTGCCGTATGCTCACGTGCACTATGTGATTAGCTTGGGAAGATGGGGCGGAGTGCTAAATCCGCACTTGGGCCTCTTGGAGCAGAATCAAACAGCCACTGTCACTTTATTCACAGGTGCTCTATTTATTGACTTTAGAAGGATGAAAAGCCGGTTGCATTTGTCAGGACACAAAACTCCGAGGATGTGGCCAAACACAGAATGCTGGAGGGGCTGCATTAGCCGATGAGCCGCCAGACCCTCCTTATTTCTGTGGATTCTACCTCTTTAGTTTGGGTCTCCCACTCCGCCTTTTCTCTTTCTGTCCCCCCCGTTTCTCCTCGCTCTGAATCACTATTTGCATTTTAGTCTGCCCGTCTGTGTTTTGCCTTTGTAGTCTTTACAGTGACTCTGAAACCTGGCTCAGGGGTCGTGCAAGTCTCAACTCAACCAACCCCCAGGTTACAGAGGGAGAGAGAACCCCTCGTGCACGGAAGTGAGGTCAGCTGAACCAACCGCGCTCCTGCCTGTGTTTACATGCCTCGCTGGCCGTACACCTGCCTGCCCGTCTGCAAGGCGTGGAACTTCCTCTATGCACTTCTCTTCCTCGGAGTTGCAAGCATGTCTCGTCTCTGCCCTTACGCGCATATTCGTCAGTCTGAGACCCTGTTTCCCGGTCTTCTCCCCTCTGTGTCAGCTGCTGTCCCTCCATTTAGACTCTTTGCTTGTGCCCACTGTCACACCAGCCTCTTTCCCCTATCACTCTATTGCTAGCTAGGTATGGGCCCATTTGCACATTTTCGTTTTTTTGTGTTCCTGTCTCTAGGTTGCGATGTGTCTTGTTCCCAGGCTGTCTCTTTTTGTAAAACATTTTTACGTATATGTGTCATCTCCTGTGGCTTACTTACAAGCCCCTTGCGCAGCCGGCGCGTCACTTATAATATGTGAAAAAGTGACGTACCGGTGGCGCAAGGGGCTTGTAAATAAGACCCCTCTCTTTATCCCACCATTTGCCTGTCTTTATTTGTTTGTCTTCTTATTGGTCTGAAATCTCCGTTTGCTCGTAATACGGCTCTGCACCTGCGCGCGTGTCTCTCACTGTCGCCCTGTGTTTGTCTGCGTCTGTCTGTTCCTGTCCGTTTCTGTTCTTATCTGTCTCTGCACCTGTCCCAGTCTCCGTACCTGGTCGTTGCGGAGCGCTCCTGCGACGCTGCTATTATTGACCTGGGCGTTCATGCCGGTGGACAGACAGCGACCGACTCCTTTCAGACGGTCTCCCTCCCTTTTCTGGGACTCCCGTGCTTCCTGAGGGCTCTCTCCAATGGTCTCTCTTCCGTGTTGGTCCACGGACACTCTGCCTTGCCGTCCTACGTGCTCTCTTCCGTGCTCTCCCGCGGTGTCTCTTCCATACTCTGCTAACTAATATGTTCATGCTACACATGTTCTAGCTGTTAAAGTTGTATTGAGTGCTCTGTTATTGTAGTCCTCCCATTGAGCACTATAACTAAACTACGTTAGTGAACCTATTGCCATCCTTTCCTAATCCATGTTTTATTACAGAAAAATTATTCAGCCCTTTAAATTTTATGAAGTCCCCCCCCCCCCCCCCCCCCCCCAATCCCCCCATCACATTGTACTGCCCACTGTACATGCCCTAGACGCCCACACCTTTTGATTTGGGTCATTGGTCTGTTGATGCGGTAATAACGGATCAGAAGACAGTCTCTCAGTCACCAGAAGGTTTATACCTCATAATGAATTAGGGGGGTTTCATGTGGCATAAAGTGAATGGGACATAAGCTTCTATGAAATGCACTTCTTGTGAATCGGTCTGCTGTACGTGTTCAAAGATGGCTGTGCACTCTTCTTATGGGAAACGCGACGACATACTTTACCATTGGTGATAGCTTCATGACAGTTACAAAAAAAAAAGCCTAACATCAATGTACTCACCAGTAAGACAAGCTTCATGTACAAATAAACAGTTAAATATGACTAATAGCACCTCCACTTCATCATGCAGACATGACGCAGGGCATTTCTGTCCCCAGAGGTGCCGTTGCTAGGAGTCGGAGAGGTGGGTCAGTGTGCTTTGTTGGCAGGCAGACCTTTTGATAATACTGAGGTAGAAAGTCGTGCCCAAGTTTGATATGTTCAAGTTTTTTCACACTATTTCGTTACATGTTCGTTATTCTGGAATATAACAGCAGAGCATTGGCATAGCCAATAGGTCTTGCCTTTGGGACCTTATAAGTGTTTAGCTATGCAACAGTTGATGATGTTGCACCAAGGATATTGTGCTGGATAACTAAACACTTATAAGGTCCCAATGGTGAGACCTATTGGCTATGCCAATGCTGGTTTGTGGATTGGGACGATGACACTCGTTGACCAGGAGGGGGACGGACCTACCAAAGCTATACTGCTCAGGACATTCGTTAAAACAGGTACCCAATAGGTCTGGATTCTCCAGGAAAAAAATCAATTGGGACGCCATCCGGTCTAGGGGCCTTTTCCATACTACATGATCTCAACCCTATTTTTACTTCCGTGAGTGAAAAAAGAAAGGGGGCGTGGGAGTTTAACTCCGAGGACAAGGGAGGAATTGGGGAGTGGGGACTTGGGGCAAAATATTCTCAAAGTGGGAAACCCATGCCTCCTCATCTACATTTGAGTCCATTCATTGTGGGATCTCTGGGATTTTTAAATTGTGGTGAGTTTACTAGCTTCCAGACATCACGGCTATTTCCCGTTCTAGCTGCCTCATCGAGGTCTGCCCAAACCACCTCCTCATAACTTTTTCTTTATTTTTTCTTGCCAATTTATATGAAGCCCGCAGTGTTTTTATTTGGTCCGGGATTCTGAGTCTAGTTTTCAAAGCGTGCATCAAAGTCTTCCTTGCTTTTGTACATGGAGAGTTGAACCAGCCCCTGCCTTTTGCTTTGTTTGGCCCTTTTGTGCATGTGAGGGCCAATTTTACCTTCTCTAAGATGCTGCAAAAGGCAGACACCATTTCCCCTGCATCAGCTTCTGGTTCTAGACATAGTAATACATTATCCTGTGTATTTGATATAATTTCTGGGATCATCTTTATTTTATCAATGTGGGCCCATTTTGGTTGGACTCCATTTCTTCTTGCCACAATTGGAGTTCCAACATTCTGGTGCTCAGCTGTTGTCTTAGTCCTAGAAATCACGAAAAACAACATGGAGTCACCCACAAAAAACACACTTTTCTGCATTTTTCCGCTTTTAAAAATAAATACAGACAGGAAACACTGTTTTCTGTATGTAATTATCTGGAAACATCCGTAAAAATTGAAAACCAGGAGCCTTAATCATAATTACTTAAACACCTGTTGGTCTATACATGCATGCATTTATCTAATGGTTACATTGGAAAATTAGTGTGCAGACGCAATCCGGTATTCATATCCTGGCAGCTACTGAGCACGGGAAATCACAGCAGCAAATATGATGTGCACTTAAAAAGATTGCACTCTGACTGACGTCTTTTGAGCAGCAGTGCTACAATGGCAAGGCAAGAGGGCATGAACTTTTGGGCTTCACATCCACAATGAGGAGCTGGGGCACATGTACCCTCATTCTGACATTAGGGTGGCTCATAAATGGAAATCAGCGTGGCCAGAAGGCAATTGAAGGCTTTTCATCTTGCAAGGTTCCTCCTGTCACAGATGTGGAATGCTGGTGGGGTTACAGCGAGTGGGAAAGTACACCAAATTTCTGCATATTTATGCAGCCTAGGCTATGCCTTTGGACAGTCATTTTTAAAGTGATGCTTCTTCAAAGGTCTTACACAGACCTGTAGGATGCTGGCTTAGTCAATATTCACTAAACACAAACGTTTCTTCCTACTCCATTCAAAGGTTGTGAATTCAAAACCAGACATACGCTGGGATTTTCAATTATTGATGTGGGGACATGGATAGATTCAGGAGAGCATCACTGGGGTGTCTTGGAGGAATAATGCAAGATAGCAACACTGGATACCACAAACTTATGTTGAACCTTACTGACAACCAACCCCCATAGGGAACATCAACATGAGCCCAAGTACTCCTAAGCGCAACACATACAATCAAGGCCATTTATAACCTACTGTAAAAGTTTATATAGGGAGAGCCAGGAGGGGAGGATAAAGAAATCTCTACCTACTACTGCAGCCAGCTGTCACCATTTTGTATGGTTAGGCCTTTAGCTACCAATGTCAAAAGAGGTATAATTTACAAAAGGGTAGATGGTCCCACTGACTGTATGAAAAGGTAGTATACATTAATGAAATTCAGGTCAAATTATGATGGTTTGAAAGTGCCCCTTTTTTACATGGCCCCTCCCAACTTTTTGGCTGGTATTTGACAGTTCTGACTGAAGTGCACTGGGTTCCTGCTAACCAGGTGCCCAACGCCAGTGTTCTTTCCCTAAAACAAAGTAATTGTCCAATTGCTTTTCAATTCGCAAAGCCTTTAGCCCCTCTTTAAGTCCCTAGTTAATGGTACCTAGAGCATAGGTACTAAAGAAGGTCCCCAAGGGCTGCAGCGTGTATTGTGCCACCCTATGGAACCCCCCACCAAACTCATGCAGGCTGCCATTGCAGGCTGTGTGAAATGGTGCAAGTGAAAACACGACATGGCACACACCCTGTGTGCCATACCCACAGCCACTGCATGCAATATGTTATATGCAAGTCACCCCTACAGCAGGCCTTATCGCCCTAAGGGCAGGGTGCATTATATTACATGTGTAAGCATATCTGCATGAGCAGATATGCCACTGTGCTGTCTAGTTCAATTACTAGGTCATCCAAGTGAACAGGGAAGCCATCTTAAGTATATGTATTGGACACTGGTCATTACGAGTTTCCCAGCTACATGATGGCTTCACTGAAACCTAGGGTGTTTGGTATCAAACACTTTGTCTTAATAAATCCATACTGATGCCAGTAGTGGATTTATGAAGGCGGGGCACCTCAGAGGTGCCCCCTGAAAACCTACCGGCTTCTAGCGTGCTGGATGACTGTGTAGTCTAAACTGCCACCACAGACAGATTTCTGATCCCCTGCAGACAAAAGCCCACACTGTGAGGCCAGAAACAATGCCTGCTCCTGAGGAAGGTGTTCACGTCTCCAGCAGGATGGCTAGTGAATTTGCATATCCTTCTGAATCCAGATAACTAACGAACAAGTTACTTACCTTCGGTAACGCTTTTTCTGGTGGATACAGTATCTGCCTGTGGATTCCTCACCTTGTGAATATCCCCTGCGCCAGCATTCCACTGAACTTTTCTTCCCCAGCATTCCACGTCGACGTGGGCGACGTAATACATCGGCTCCGCTCGCGACTCCGTATGACGTCACCGGAGCCATAAGAGGCCCACGTCGGCGTGATGTCAGTTCCACCCATTTTTTCCGTGCCTTCGAGGCGAACAGGTGAACCAACGACAAACTCAAAGAATACACAGTATACAACACTCCAACACATATACACAGTATATAAAGGAGAAAGATGCCAAATGAACAAGCATTTCCAACAAATGAACAAGCATCACAAACAAGACTTATCCTATGGCATACGAAGGTGGACAACGGGTAGGCGGGTGGGCCAGTGAGGAATCCACAGGCAGATACTGTATCCACCAGAAAAAGCGTTACCGAAGGTAAGTAACTTGTTCTTCTGATGGATACATCTGCCAGTGGATTCCTCACCTTGTGAATAGATTCCCACAGCAGTCCCCACTCCCGGAGGAGGGTGTCCACCTTCCTATACCAGAAAGTCTTGCAAGAGAGAGCGCGCGAAGTGGCCCTCCCTCCTCATCTCGGAGTCCAAGCAATAATGCTTTGCGAAAGTATGGAGGGAGGCCCAAGTCGCGGCTTTACAAATATCTGCCACAGGAACATCCCGGGCCAGAGCAGATGTTGAAGACTTAGCTCTAGTAGAGTGAGCACGAATACCCTCAGGAGGAGTCTTACCAGCCAGGGCGTAGCAGATCTTGATGGTAAGGACAATCCACCTTGATAAAGTGCGCTTGTGCACCGCTCTACCCTTTGAATGACCAACGTAGCCAACGAAAAGATGATCATCAAGGCGAAAGTCCTTAGTCCTATCCAAGTAAAAGCTGACAGCTCTTTGGGTCCAGACGATGGAGTATTTCCTCCTCTCGAGAAGGATGAGGGGGTGGATAGAAAACGGGGAGGGTAATAGACTGCCCCAAATGGAAAGGCGTAACAACCTTTGGCAGGAAGGCAGCCCTGGTCCTGAGAACCATCCGTTCAGCATGTAAGGTAAGAAATGGAGGTTTGGAACCAAGAGCTTGAAGCTCACTCACCCTCCTTGCCGAGGTTATGGCTACAAGAAAAACCACCTTAAAGGACAACAGCCTCAACGGACAGCTATGTAGAGGCTCAAAAGGAGACCCCATCAGAAAGGTCAAAACAAGATTAAGATACCACTGTGGCATTACAAAAGGAGTGGGAGGAAACATGTTTGTAAGGCCCTTGATGAACCTCAGAACAACCGGAGATTTAAATAGCGACGGTTGATCCGGAAGGGATAGAAAAGCCAACAAGGCCGAAAGATAGCCCTTGACCGTGGCCACAGCACAGCCCTGCTGAGCCAAGGAAAGGGCAAACTGGAGCACCTCAGAAAGATGGGCTTTCAAAGGGTCAATAGATCTCTCTCCACACCATTTAACAAACTTGGACCACCTATAGGAGTAAATGGACTTGGTGGAGTGTCGCCTGGCCGATAAAATAACATCCACCACATCAGGTGGGAGAGAGAAGGAACTCAGGTTGCCCCGTTCAATCTCCAGGCATGAAGGTGCAAGCTCTGGAGGTGGGGGTGTAGAACCTGCCCCTCCGACTGCGAGAGGAGGTCTGCCCTCAGAGGGAGACGGAGCGGAGGGCACGAGGAGAGGTGGAGAAGATCTGTGTACCACACCCTTCTTGGCCAATCCGGGGCGATCAATATGACTTGGGCCCGGTCTTGGCGAATCTTCCTCAGAACCCGAGGAATCAAGGGTATGGGAGGAAACGCGTAAAGGAGCTGTGAGTCCCAACTCAACTGAAACGCGTCCCCCAGCGCCCCCTGCATCGGAAACTGGAGACTGCAGAATGACAGGCAGTGCGCGTTCTCGCGGGTGGCGAACAGGTCCACTCGAGGTGTCCCCCACGTCCGAAAGACATGATGAACTACCTCCGGATGGAGCCTCCACTCGTGATCGGCGGAGAACTGCCGACCGAGACTGTCCGCACGCACGTTCAGTACCCCGGCCAGATGATTTGCCATCAGACAAATCTGATGGCCCTGAGCCCAGGACCATAGACGCAGGGCCTCTCTGCACAGACAAAGAGACCCCACTCCTCCCGGCTTGTTGACATACCACATCGCGGTCGTGTTGTCCGTCAGGACTTGAACCGACTGACCGCGAAGGGAAGGGATGAAGGCCTTGAGTGCCAAACGAATCGCCCGCAATTCCAGAAGGTTGATATGAAGCAACCTTTCCTCTAGAGACCAAACACCCTTGATCTCCAGATCCCCCAGATGAGCACCCCACCCTAGGGTGGAGGCATCCGTTATCACTGTGGCCACCGATGGAGGTAGATGGAAAGGCTTTCCTTGGGACAGATTGCCCCCCACGCTCCACCAAGATAGATCCGCTGCAGCTTCTCTGGAGATCCTGATCGACTCCCCGTTGTGCTGATACCACTGCCTGCGGAGGCACCACTGGAGCGCCCTCATGTGCCAGCGTGCATGGTTGACCAACAGAATGCAGGAGGCGAACAGACCGAGCAGGCGAAGAACCTTCAGAACTGGAACAACCGCTCCATTGTGGAATAAAGGGACCATTTCCTGAATGTCGAGAATTCTTTGAGGAGGAGGGAATGCTCGACACACAGTAGTGTCCAGTACTGCCCCTATGAACAGGTTGCGTTGAGAGGGTACCAGGTGAGATTTGGGCACATTGATTGAAAAACCCAAGTCGAATAACAGCTGAGTTGTCACCTGCAGATGACGCTGCACCATCTCTGGGGACTCTGCCTTCAGAAGCCAATCGTCCAGGTAGGGGAAGACCGGAATCCCCGACCTCCTGAGATGAGCAGCCACCACTGCCATCACCTTTGTGAAGACCCGAGGTGCGGTAGTAAGACCAAACGGGAGGACCGCAAACTGATAATGTTGCGACCCAACCGTAAAACGGAGATACTTCCTGTGCGACTTCAGGATTGGGACATGAAAGTACGCGTCCTGCAAGTCGAGCGACACCATCCAGTCTCCTTGCTGCAACGCTTGAAGGACCTGCGCAAGGGTCAGCATCTTGAACTTCTCCTGTTTCAGGTAAAAGTTCAAGATTCTGAGGTCCAGAATCGGACGCAATCTGCCGTCCTTTTTGGGGATCAGAAAATACCGGGAGTAGCATCCCTGACCCCTTTCCTGCTCCGGAACCACCTCTATCGCACCCTTTTGAAGCAAGGCTAGAACTTCTTTCTGCAGGAGAAGCAGATGGTCTTCCAAGCAATAACCTTGGCAAGGAGGGTAAGGGGGAGGAAACTCCCGAAAGGGAAGGGCGTACCCAGTCTCCACGAGGTTCAAAACCCAAAGGTCGGTTGTAACAGATTTCCAACCCCGTAGAAAGTAGGACACCCGACCCCCCACAGGTCTTACATGATCCGGGATAAGGGATCTAGGGCTGCTTCCCTGAAGCCTCATTTGGAGCGGAGGAGGAGGAAGAAGGGTTGCGACCGGAACCTCTCCGACCCCTTTGCTTCCCTCTATAGGAGCGATAGAGGGGATTCTGCTGCTGTTGTTGCTGCTGCTGCTGGGGTTGACGGAAGGAACGAAAAGATGATCTTCCGAAACCCCTAGCCTTTCGGAATGTAGAACCCCTAGCAGGAGCCTGCAGACCCAAGGACTTCGCCGTCAACCTACTGTCCTTAAAACATTGAAGGGCAGAATCTGCCTTCTCCCCAAACAACTTCTGTCCGTCAAAAGGCAGATCTACCAGCGTGGCCTGGACATCTGCTGAAAAGCCTGAAGAACGGAGCCAAGCCCGTCTCCTTGCAGCAATGGACGAACCCATAATCCTCGCCACCGAGTCCGCCGTATCCAGCCCAGACTGGATCACCTGCCTGGCAGCTGCCTGAGTGTCCGCAACAACTTCCAAGAAGGACAACTTATCCCCCTCAGGTAACTTAGGGGCCAAAGTTTTTATAGAGTCCATCAGGGCAGGAACATAACGCCCCAGCAAGCATGTGGCATTTGATGACTTCAACGCCATACTTCCAGAGGAGAAAGTATTTTTGGCCGCCTGATCAACTTTCTTTGACTCCCTATCAGCAGGAGATTGGGGGAAAGCACCCGAAGCATGTTTAGAACATGAAGCCTGCACCACTAGGCTCTCCGGAGAAGGATGCGTGGATAAAAAAATCCGGGTCTCCTGGTGCAACCCTGTACCTCCTTGCCACCTGTCTGCAAACCGCCGGAGCTGATAGAGGCTACTTCCACACCTCCAACACTGGTTCCAAGAGAGCCTAATTGAAAGGTAACAAAGGCTCCGAAGCCGACGTCGGAGAGTGCAACACCTCTGTAAGCAGGTTGGATTTGTACTCCACAGAGGGCAGCTGCAGATCTAACAACTCCGCGGCCTTCTTGATCACGACATGGTAAGGTGCCAATTCCTGTGGAGGAGAAGACCTTGCAGAAGCATGCTCCCACTCTGGGGTGGTATCCAAACCACTTGCTTCCTCTATTCCTCCAAACTCATCTGAAGAAGAGTCGACTTCATCTTCTTCCACCTCTGCCCGATATCTTTCTTCCTCCAATACCCTTTGAGCCTCCCGCCTCGATCGGATCCGGGTCGTCGACGTCGTACGCGGTGGAGCCAAAGGCACCGGAGGCGCCATAGGTGGAGTCGGCGGCGCCGGACGCAGCGCCGGTGGAGTCGGCCTCGGCGTCGAAGAAGGCTCCGGAGATTGACGGTCCATCCGAGGTCGAATCGGATCCCCAACCGGCGCCGGAAACTGCCAAGAAGGCGCCATCGGCATAAAGGGCAGAAAAGGAGCCTGAGCGTATTGCTGCGGCACTCCCAGTGTAAACGCCATCGGACCCACGGGACCTGCTGGTGCTCCGGATGGGAAGGATGCCTTCTGAAAAATGCCATACCTGGAGCCGGGAATTGGGGATAAGGGACCGTCCCTGTATCCCCTTGCGGAGTCACCGGCGTCGGCTCCTCAGAATCATCCACCGGAGCCGCAGTCATCAGGCACCGGAACAGCCTCCTCCTGCTCCTGCTCATCCAAATGAACATCAGATTCCACTCGACCCGGAGTCGAAGCCTTGGACGGTGCCGGTGACTGCGTCAGGGAACGAGCTGGAGCCCACTTCGGCGAGGGAGACTTAGGAGACTTATCAGGAGAAGGCGAAGGGGACAAGGCCTTGCTCCGACGTCGACGGGGCGAAGCCGACCTCGACCTCCTAGACTTCGAGGACCGACGTCGAGAAGAATGCTTCCTCTTCTTGTGGTGCTTCTTCGACGACCTCGAAGTCGATGACTCTCGCCTGGATTTCTCCCCCTCTTCTCCTCACCGATCTTCTTCATGAAGAGTTTGGTCTTCCTCTCCTTCAGCGCTTTAGGATTCATGCTCCTACAGCACCCGCACTCTTCCATGTCATGATCAGAGGAAAGACACCATAAACAGTTCTGATGCGGATCCGTCATGGACATCAGGCCTCCGCATTCCCTACAGGGCTTAAAGCCCGACTTCCTCGTCGAAGACATACCGATTTTTATCAAAGATACACCACTAGACTACAAAGTAGCTAGAGAGCACTGGGGAAAAAAAGGGAACTGACGTCATCACGCCGACGTGGGCCTCTTATGGCTCCGGTGACGTCATACGGAGTCGCGAGCGGAGCCAATGTATTAGGACGTCGCCCACGTCGACGTGAAATGCTGGGGAAGAAAAGTTCCGTGGAATGCTGGCGCAGGGGATATTCACAAGGTGAGGAATCCACTGGCAGATGTATCCATCAGAAATATCCACCACTCAAATTACATTTATATCCTAATTAACCACTAATCCATTATGGGTTCCAGAGTAGCGTGCTGCTCACCGAAAAAGCGCTTCCGATGCCTCGTCAGTGGTAGTAAGCGCTATATAAATACAATTACAAGACAATATCAGGGCCAGGGACTTCGAAGGCCATGCTACCTTTGATATGCGATCATGGCGGTCCCCAGACCTGGGAGCTGCCAACGCCTGCCCTGATACCCACTTGGCACTAGGACAAGCGGGAAATTAGATATGCAGGGAGGCGTAGTGCACTACCAGGCCAGTCACAGCCCCTAAAGTGGGCCGTCTGATGTGACCCACGAAAGAAGGATTCCGCCATCTTGATTTTGGTGGAATTAGAAACTCTGGGACAGGGTTATGCCCACTACCCACAGGAAGTAGTCGTCGTATAGGTTGTGTCGTGACCCCAAGGTTAAGTAGGCCATTGGCTACTCCCCTCAACGCCACTAAATTCTGTATTTAGGTGGCCCCATGATACATGGAACTCAGATTCGACTAACTCCAAAAGAGCCAGAGAACAAGAACTGTGGACCAGACTTTGTACCAAACCCAGTCTGCATGCTGTCCGGACAATTGCGAGAAGACAGGACCTGCAGCTGTGCACCCTCCAAAACCCTCAGAGAGCTGCCAGCACTTAGTTGAAGTAGAGGTACTATTCCCCTGCATCCTACAGGCACGAATCGTAAGCTCTGGTTCACCAAACTGCTGACCACCGGACTCACCTACTCATCAACTACCCAGGAGGAGGTTTTCCGTGCTCCCTGAGGTCAGCCCAATCTCCCCAGCGAGTAACAAGATGCTATATCCTCCAGAAGCTCTCCAGCATACCCGGGGTACTGGATCTCTTTTGCAGCAGACAAGACTTGGTGGTTGTCCAATGAGGACACCAACCCTACAGTGACGTCAGCACCGCAGAAGCTAGCCCAGAGAGTGGCCCCGCACCCAGAGACCCCCAAGATCGTGCTCGGCTGCGAGATCCACCGGACTGGTTTCCCAGTCTCTACCTGAAGTGTCTTTCTGCAAGCTCTAGGAACCAGAGTGCCTCTGACCGTTGAAACCTGCCGGACCATCCCGGCTCCAGAGGCCTTAAAGAACCGAGCAACCCCCCCCCCCCCCCCCCCCCCCCCGTGCACCCCAGGTTCAACCGGACTAGTTCTCCAGGCCCCACTTGCAGCTTCTTTTTATAGGTACCGTTCTCCATTGTCTTCAACAGGGCTTCCAAAACCTAAAAGCAGCGCTGCACCCAGGCGCCCCAGAGCCAACTGAGGTGACCTGTTGGTGCTGCCTTGGACCTTGACACCCTACTTACTTCAAGTAGAGAAGAACAGTCCTGTAAGTCATTGACAAGTGGCCTATGCAGTAGGATTATCTCTTAAGCATTACATTACCATGTTACTCTGTAAAAACAGTACATTTTCTATTTCTTGTAAAGTCACTATCTCTAAAAGTACTTACCCAAGATTGAAGTTCTTGTTATAAAAAAAAAATAATTATAAAAATAAGTGTTCTTTTTTCAAACTGGTCTCTAATTTCTTCGAGGGTGCATCTCATTTATTGACTGTGTGTTCAAATGCATTAACACTATCCTCTGATAAGCCGCTAACCCACACTACCACAAAAGAGAGCATTCGGTATTATTAATTTAAACCCTGTAAGCGATGAGGATCGTCTGGACTTTCTACATAGTGTCTTTTTGGTACACCATATAAAAAGCCAGCTTCCTACATTGGTGGATCGGTGGTGGGGTACAAGACTTTTGCATTTGCTGAGACCACTGTCAATTGGCGATTCCATATAGAAACCCACAGTTGACTTTAGAAAAAAAATATTTTAGAACTTTTTTTCCATTTTCGGTTCTTTACAAATGTTCCAATTTGAACTGTTAGGGCCATGTGTTAAGTGGATTTTGTTCAGGAGCTCGGCCTGACCCCTTATCTGCAGCTTCAAAGCCGCCAGTTTAGGATCCTTTCTAAAAACAACAACACAAAACAGGCTCAAACCCGATAAAATAAAGCTCCAGGAGCTTCTTGCAGAGTTTGATGCCACTCATCTTACAGAGGACACTGGCAACCCTCTAAATGAGGAGGGAGTCGGTGAAAATGAGTCTGGACACAGTACTCCTGGGGGGTAGTCCCTCCCCAACCTAACTAGAGAAGATGGTGAGGAAACCACTCACATCTATCTTTGAACTGTACCTGTAGCGTCTGCTCCTACTGGGGGTGGGTCAGGCCACTCAGGACATGATTAAGAGCTGGAGAAAGGACTTTGTGCTTGTGAGATTAGCCAAAAGAGCAGCCCTTCAGGCGAAAATCCGGGCCACAAAAAGGGAAAGCGCTTAATTGATTTTAGGACCCATAAGTGGTGGCAGCAAAATAAATAGGGAGAAAGAAGAAACCTTTGATCCCAAAATTCCCAAAGGGATTGTCCCTAAATAGGTTGAGGGTGATGACATCACCAAATGGTTTACTGCCTTTGAGAGGGCATGTAAAATGAGGTTACACCAGAGATACTGGGGCTCTCTACTTTGGGAGTTGTTCTCCGTAAAGTGCAGGGGATAGACTTCGGACACTGAATGAAGCCAATCCTAATGACTTCCTGAAGGATACCCGGATTGAGAGCTTAACAGGAAGTATAGAATTACGTTCAGGGAGGCTCACAAAACCATGAGTCCTGGGCTGATCTTGTAAGACTTTTCAGTCCAAACACTAGGTGGTTGGTAAAAAGGGAGTACGGTGCAAGACTATGATGTGCTTTATAATTTAATTATAAAAGAGCATTGGTTAAGTAACTGTACTACTGAAAAATTGCATCAATACTTGGTGGACCTAGGTTTAGTCTCTCCTAAGGAGTTGAGAGAATAAGGCTGACCATTGGGTCAAGATAAGGGTGTCCAAGAAGTCTAATGGAGGGGGTGACCAAAAGAAAGGTGTTGCTAATCCACACCACCCACCCCCACCTCCCGCGAAAGACATGGGACAGCCTAAGGAAAGAGATAAACAGCCTTCTAAAGATCCATAAAAACCGGTTCAGGAGGGTGAGCCCAGAGACTTCACAGTCCAAGAGTAGGTACCAGGGTAAGAACTGGGATGCCAAAAATTCTTGGTGTTTTAATTGCAAAGCCAATGGACACCAAACTGGGTACTAATCCGGTCTCAAATAGGCTCACTCTAGTGCAGGGGTACTCACAAACTTTCTCTTGGGGGACAAATTTACAGTGTGACCATGAGGTGGAACACAGGTCCCTGCAGCGGACACCTTCGTGCACTGAGCCACCGGACCCGGCATACACATATCTCTCCATCTCCCTCCCCCCCCTCCCTCCCCCCTCTCCGTCTCCCCCCTCTCCGTCTCCCCCCCCTCTGTCCCTCTCCCCCCCCCTCCGTCTCCCCCGCAAACACTGTAAAGTGGCGTTAATGTGTTTAGGTGTAAATAAATCAATCTGGACACCCTGCAACCACTCTGTCTTGCTTTAGTTAGTTATTTATTTTTCACATTTGGAATGTTTTATTTCTCTCCACCTGGAGACTGCACTTGTGTCAGAGAAAGACAACGTTTCCAGCAAAAATGTTATTCTTTTTTGGATCCATTTCACATGGGAGCAAATAAAGGAAAGGAGGAAACAGAGGGTAATACCCTTTCTTGAAGTCTCGGTTTTCATTAAGGAGCGAGATAGAATGAGAGGGAAGACTCGGAGGCTTAGATGCCGTCACCGTGGTGTGTGCCCGCACAGCTTAATTTATGGGGACTTGGGGAGGCTGAAGAGGATAGCTTCCAGGCGCAGCCGTCTCCCTCGCTTAGAGTGAGGGGGCCCGCGGGCCGTACTATGAGAACCCCTGCTCTAGTGCATCCCCATTTATGGCTGAGGTGGTGAGTCTCCAGTTGGAATCCTTAGTGGGCCCTGACCAGGTAAGAGAGCACACTGAAGCTACCTTAATCTCAGGGGTTTGGGTGGATGTAGCTGCCCTGTATGGTCGCCCAGTCCCCGCCTGCAGCCTCTTTCTGGAACTTCACCGAAACCAGGCACCTCCGACCACCACAACCCACCAGACCATTGCACAAGAGCCCCACAGCCAGAGTCTAGTTTGACCGATGGTGCATCCCAGCTCCAGAGACTCTAAAGAACTGTGCTTCCCTTTAGATTCAACCAGACTGGTACCCCAGTCCCCACTTGCAGCTTCTTTTTACAGGTACCCTTCCTCATTGACTTCAACGGGATTACCAGCACCTAAAGCACCCCTGCACCCAGAGCCTATTACGGTGACCTGTTGGTGCTGCCCTGGACCCTGGCCCCTACTTACCTTAAGTCCAGACGCACAGTCCTGCAAGTCACTGACAAGTGACTGTATGCAATATGTTTTTCTCCATAGAATTACATTACCACGTACTCTGCAAATACAATGCATTTCCTTTTTCTTGTAAATCCCTATCTCAAAAAGTACTTGAATAAGATTTAAGGTCTTGGTGTTAAACAAATATTTAAAAAAATATTTTTTCTTAAATTGGTCCCACGTTTCTTTTTGAGTGGGTTTCATTTTTTGACTGTGTGATCAACAAATGCTTTAACACAACCCTCAACTGTTCGCCCACACTACCACAAGAGAGCATTTGGGATTATACATGTAAACCCTGCAAGCCAATATGGGTCGTCTGGACTTTCTAAATAGTGTACCTCTTTTTGGTACACAACATAAAAAGCCAGCTTCCTACAATGATGATAATATAAAAGCAAAGCAAACCTTTTGGCCCAGGCTGGGTCAGATACACGGAGGTGTTTCCTTTAAAAATAACTTCATGAATAGAAAGACTGACACCTTTCCATATTTTACCCCAAATTCTTCTGTGTCTGAGGATGTAACACACCAACAATATCGGGTGTGGCCGGTGGTGGGGGGGGGGGGGGGGGGGGGGTATTAATCAGTCAACCAGCCAAATAAAACGCTGAAAGGTGCTGAAAACCATCAAGGATCAATATTAGTTCAACCTACGAGTAAAGGTTAAAAATCAGATTAAGTAACCAGATGTCACTGACCTCTGAGCACCATTCCTCCTCTGGGCAGACCTCGCACTCCTCGAACTCCACGCACATCTCCCCTGGCCAAGCCACGAGGTCCTAGAACGGCCCCTCTTCCTCCAATAGCTCCACGCGGAAGAGCTCCTACTGGCCGTCCTAATCGTGCCTGAATGTTACTTTTACCCAGCCGCTGCTTTAAACTCTAACAGAAGAAAAACATTGGATCAAAAAAAGGAATTAAGGTAATTGCAGTTCCGGTTCAAAACGTAATTTATATGGGCGTAAACTCAAACTAAAGACAAAAGAGGTAAATATTTCCACTTGCTACATGATTTAATCCACGGGTTTAGATGTACAGGGATGAGGAAAAAAAATTCAACCATGACCCAGCAATAAAATGTGGAATTGGATAGAGAGAGCAACGCTGTCAAATAGGATTATAACCCATTATTTTCATAAGACCAGCTCATGTACCAACTCTAGCTGGGATAATTTGGAGAGACCATGGATGTGGTTACTGAAATGCAGATATTCCAAAGAAACCTTTGGAATATCTGCATTTCAATAACAGCATCAATAAATGTACGAAAATGTTTTCCAGTGGAATAAAAATACATACATGTGATTTAAGTTGTCTGAACACGGGTGCAGCTGATTAACTACCACCTCCTCCATACTGTGTACTTCTGCTGAATTGTGCGGCCTATGTGGGATAGTTTTGCTTATACTAGATAGCACACAAGTTGTTGGATCCGCTCCAGGCAGTGTGCTTGTTCTTTGACGGCTCTCCCTACAACATTGCCTCACTGAGGAAAGCCAATTATCTGCTGCCATTTCCACTCAGAAACACTTTCACTTACCTGTTTCAGTTTGAGAGCAGCCTGCACAGAAGGCCTGTTCTCCATCTGCTGGGCCAGTCTTCTGTTTCTGGCACTGGCTATCTGCTGCTGCTGCATGGTAGCCCGAATATTCACCGGCATCGGCTGTTTGTTCTTCAGCATATTAGTAAAGCTTCAAGGTCGAACAAAATGTGGATTTAAATCAGGCTGCATTAAACACATTCAATGGCATTGAATGGCTCGAGACTGAAGTGCCACATGCCATGTCATTTATGTAAAACACCGTGGTACACTTCGATCATGCCAGACGAGCGTACGCACTCTTCGGCTACCACCAATGTGCAGGAAGAGAAACCTTTGGAATGACGTTATATGCAAAAAAGCAATTCGACGGTGAGAGAAATAAAGTACCTTTGCCAGGTTATTTTAGGTAAAATGAAGACGAACAAGCAGATATGGCAGAGCGGAAAGGGGTTAAAAGGTTACACACAGCAAGACAACCAAGACAAACTGAATTTCAAAAACTTCCCAACTCCTCATGAGAAAACGGCGAGTGGTAAAACTCATAATTTAGAATTGGTGATTACAGATGTTTCCTGGGGTTTGCCAGTCTAACAATAACTATAAATGTAGTATGTTCTAGTCCGTGCGCAAAAACAGCCTTTTTGGAAAGCGTCTGCAGCAAGACTTGCACTGCAGCAGCATTTAAGAGCATTCTAATAAGTACCCAATTCTTCAATCATGTTCCTATTCTGGCATCTCTTCCATGTATGCGCATCCTCAGTTGTGCTCCTCTCCTATACTAAACATCAGAGATTGGGCACAATGAATGTCAATAGAGGATTCAACAACTCATCGGAATGCCCACATAAAATGAAAGGATTAATAAACTACTGAGTATTATAGCCACCAGGGGAAAATAATGCATTAGGTATGAAAACCTCAAAATATGCCAAAGTATAAAACATTTAAAGTACGTTTTCAGGTTGCCAATTTAGAAGCAAAGACAAAACCTTTAAACAGAGCGAGTCGCCATTCCATGCGACATACCTTGCCAGGAGTATAGAGTGAAATTCCTATTACTAAAATATGTATAAAAATCATATTTGGATACTACCAATAAATGCAAACCCCATGACTCTCTGAACTACCAACACTGGTCAACCATAACCTACAATATAGTGAGTCTCCACTTAACAAGCATTCAACACAATCTGCACATTCATGACAAATTATTAGTAGACCAAAACTTCCATTAATGCAAGCGAAAACATAAGGAAATCATAGAAAGGAAACACTTGATGGGGTAAATCGGATTGGCAGAGAATACAAAAGGGATGGGTATAAGCAATGGAAATGAGGAGGATACAAGAAAGCAAAGCATTTGCCTCTTACAAAGCCCAAGAACTGAGTTAAAGGGCCTTCGGGCTGGTTTGGGCTCTGCATCATGCCTCTTACAGACGAGACCACACAAGAGTGTGTCAGCCTTGGACAGAGCAGGAAGCCCTAAACAGCACGGGGTAACATGCTACCCAGGCTGCAGCTGTAAATCTATCAATATAAAACATGTGGAAGAAAAACAAAAAAGGAGGGTGTGAGGTTTTCCTTTCAAGACACATCCCACCACATTAATTTTTCAAATATCGTATTAAATGTTACCGATAACATCCATCCATATAAATGCCCCTTTAATGCTTCTGTGTCCCACGCCTGCTGTGACGGACAGGGATATGCCATCTGCTTGCATTTAGTTAGATTAAGGCAGGGCATAGTTGTTCAGACACCAAGAATGCAAATGTGAATTTGGTATTTATGAGCTGAAGTTGCTTTTGTCTTCCTCACCGCTCGTTGAGTGACATCTTGGTGGTGCTTTTTAGCACTACTTTGGAAGCAGAAGGGGCTGCCATCTCAGGAACTGGAAACCCTAAAAGAAAAAATTACATTTAGTCAACTGAATCAGACTACCATAGTAAACTATCACATTCAATTACCAACTGCTGACAAGAAGCTCTGCACTTAAATAGTGGGTTAGTTACAACAGCCTGCCAGTCGATATACTATGAAAAAGTCACACACGATTGGAGGGACGAAATACATTAGGTCTAAAACTTAAGCAGCACTTTCAGTACTAACATTTGTGATTAGTAAGCAGTTTATAGTATATCAAGTTAAGTCAGCACTTAACTTTACTAGCAACTAAACAAAAAAAAACAAAAAAAGTTACACAACTTCGGTGATAGGGGTCAGGTTATGATCGTGCTGGTTTTATTCGACATAACTGGATATTTTACGTGCGGCATGACATCATGATACAGGTACACAGGCAAATAATCTCCAAAAGATTAAATGATGTTACACAGAATGGTAGTGAACGTACTGCATGCTATTACATTGATGAAGATACATAGAATGTGAGTAGAGCCTAGTCTCACCAACAGTTTTTCCTCAAGTTCAGTTTATTGAATTTTCAAAAACATTACAGTATGATTGCAGTTAGAAGAAAAAAAGAAAGTACTTCATCTGGCAGTTACATAGCGGTAGCAGTACACTTAAGATACAATGCAAGTATTACAATACAAATGTCCAAGACTGCTGGAAGGGAGAGAGTTTAAGGTATACATGTGTACTCCTATTAAGAAGCTTAGAAGAGCCTAAGAAGAGGCCTGTGCACTGTGGTCTTTGGTAATGCGTGTATTTGAAGCGTGGGACTAATGTGGAGACAAACAAAATAGGGTGAAGGAAAGTGTGGAAGATTATAGGGTCCCCAGTCGGTCTCTCGTGTCCGTGAAAGAGTAGGAAAAAAAAGGGGTAAGCACTGCTTGCTCTGAGAGCGCATGCCAGCAGACCCCTAAGGGGGCAGTGAGGAAGGCTTTTCATTATCCTGACGTATCAAACAGGTGAAGAGCACGCAGTCTGTGATTCTGGAAGCACAAATATTCTAAGCAGGACATATATTCAGTAAGAGGTGTCCAGAGGCGTAGGAATCTCTTATCGGTGAGTGACAGTTTGTGTGTCATCTGCTCCAATGCAATGGTGCGCCAGAGTTGTGTGAACCACTACGCTGCCGATGGGGCCGCCAGGCTTGGGATATGAGCTGTTTGGCCGCACTGGTCATGTGGCCCACCAAATACCAGTCTGCGTGGGTCATGGCAGTCATGAATGTGGGGCAGATGCCCAAGATGAGCACATGGTAGTTATCTGGTATTGGGTACCCCAGAGTGCCCTTAATATGGCTCCGCATCTCCTTCCAAAAGATTTTTAAGGAAGGCCACACCCACCATACGGGATGGAAGTTGCCCACTTGTGTTCCACATCGCAAGCATGCAGCAGAAGCCGCAGACAACATGGTTCGGAAACGAGCCGGGGTATAAGGCCACTGAAGTGTGACCTTATAGGCTGCTTCGTGCTGAGAGATGCTTCTATGCGTTCATGGGATTTCTCGCCTGGAGTCCATTTTCATCTGTAAGAATCACGGGGAGGAGGTGTAACTGTTGCAGGACATCATATGTCTTAAGAGACCAATTCTCGAGTGCCTTTTAAATTGCAGACATGTTGTTCAAAGAGGGTAAGGGGGCAGGTGGTGGCTTCTGCGTTAGAGGGCCCAGTGTCAGAGCTGGAAATATTGAGGACCTGCAGGTTCAGGGAAATTGAATTATTTTCTACACTGGTCAAAGGGCTCAAGCGTCTGGCCTTGGAAGAGATCCTGAAAAAGTCTACACTCACCCATAATCCAATCCGGGAAGGATATCTGGGGTAGAGCAGGAGAGAAGTTGGGGTTACCTGCAATTGGAGTGTTTGGGGACAGGAATGTGGTCAGCCCCCATCAGCTAGTAAGTCTATCCCATATCTTCAGCAGTGTGCGTGTCGGGGTGACAATGCAGGCACTGCGAGGGCAGGATTGTCTGGACAACCAAGCTAGGTCCCAGTGCAGCAAACAATTGACCGTCCTAGCCATATGCACTCAGTGATTTTCGCTCCCTCGCTGTACCCACTCAGAAATGTAGTGTAGATTAACAGCCCAGTAATACTCCTGGAGGTTGGGACAGGCAAGTCCACCTCCGCTACTTAAGAGCACAAGAAGCTCAGCAGCGCTTCCCTTTCCGTATGAAGGAGCTATGGTATGCCTGTAGTAGTTTAATGTCTTCAGAGGGGATGGAGATGGGAAAGGACGGAAATAGATATAGAAGCAGGGAAAGAACAATTGTTTTTACCACACTGTTGCAGCCCAAACAAGAGATGTGAAGCGGTCTCCACGGCCGAAGGTCCTCCGATGTTGCCTTCCGGTAGTGTGGCCAATTCACCCACTTCCAGGTGGCTAAAGAGTTTGTGATTGTGAGGCCTAGGTGATGTTTAAAGTTGGAGGTCCTCTGAAAGCTGGAGCGCGCTACAGCAAGGAAGATGTTGTCTGCATATAATAGAACTTTATGATTCTGTCCCCCAAAGGGAATAGCCTAGATATCAGCTAAGTGTTGCAGGTGGATCGCAAGCAGATCTACCACAAGGGCAAATAGAAGTGGGGGGATAGGGGGAAACGCTGTTGGGTGCTCCAGGACAGAGGAAAAGAGTTAGTCTGGCCATTGATGCGGATGGAAGTGGCAGGTACCAAGTATGAGGCCATGATCTTGCAAACCATGACAGGGCCTAATCCTATTTTTCTGGAAGACCACATAAGAAAACCCAGCTCACCTGGTCAAAGGCATTTTTGGCATAGAGAGAGGAGGAGCGGGGGATGGCGTGTCGTTGGACCTTATCGACTAGGTGTGCAAGGCGCCTAACGTTGTCAGATCCCAGTCGATGTCTTACAAAGCCCACCTAATCTGGGTCTATTATCTCGGGGAGAAGGTTTTCGAAACAGTTGGCCCACATCTTAACAAAGTTTTACATTAGTATTTAAAAGAGCAATCAGGCAGTAAGATGAACAGAGCGTTGGGTCTTTGCCATGTTTGGGGGCCAATGTGATTTGGGAATTGGACATAGTCGGTGTAAGGCCTGTGGCATGGGTCAATGAATTGTAGAGTACAAGCAGGAGAGCTTGCAGATTAGGCAAGAAGACCATGGAAAAGGCCAGGGTGAGGCAGTCTGGGCCAGGGGGATTTACCCTTGGGGAGTTTGTGGAGGGCCCCGAGAAGGTGAGTTGTGTGAAATAGGCAGGTCTCTCAAGCTCTGGCTATAGAAATGGAGGTTATCACTCAGCGAGTGGGGACTTTAAACCCGTCCGAGAGGACATTGGGGGAGGGGGGCGGGGTAAATCAGGTAGACAAACCAGTTGTCATTGTGGGAGTAAGATAAGTGCATATGTGAACAGAAAGAATAATCTTGTGTGTCTGGGAGTAGATATAGCCAGGCGTCGACTAGGCCTGCATCTCTGAGCTCTTTCTTAAGTATCCCAGACATTGCTCCTGTGCCCTGTACATGTGTTGTATTCCTATCAAGAGCGCACAGTGTTGGTATGGATACTTAGGGTGAGCCATACAGTGGCAATCAGTGTGAAGCAAGTGGGTCTCCTGCAAGAGGATAATGTTAGGATTGCACTGCATGTGGTAACGCCAGACCTGGTGCTGTCTGCTAGGTAAGTTATGCCCACGGAAGTAAAGGGAGAGCAGTTGCAAGTCATGTTGGTGGTCATGTAAAAGATTAAACACTCGGCGCGCCTGTGGATAAGCGGAGAGCCATCTTCGGAGCGGGCTGGTGGAGAGAAGTTCCCCTGTGCCGCCTAAATATCGTAATGGTCACAGCAGAAGTGAAGAGCCCCAGTGGGGAAAGGGAGGGTTGTATGGATTTGCAGGGCGAAACTAAGGGGGCCAACAGGGCACAAGCTTGTGAACCACTCCAAGGCTGAGTGGAGAATTACTAGACCCTATCGAGGTGCCACCCTCGACGGAGGAGAGCTTGTGAAGGGGGTGGGAGGCCAGGAGCAAAGCTGGTGAGCTGATCCCATGGTATGAACAAAGATAAATGTAGTAGTCAATAAACAACCGGAGTTCGAGCTCCAAACCCTGAGCCCTGCTAGGTGAGCTGTTGTTCAGTGGGCCGGAGAATAGCACAAACAGTTCAAGAGGGGGTCCTAGATGTGTTCGCTGTAGATGAATTGTCTTCGGCTGAGGAATGAGCATGTTCTATCTTCTTCTTTTGGATGTGCATAATGTCCACTTTCGTCAAGTCTGGGTCTTGTGCAGCCTGGTTGTTGCAGCCACGGCTGTGTCACTGGACTGTGTGACACTTGGGTTGTCAGGAGTCTAGGCACGAAGAACGAGGAGGCTATGTGTCCCTGCTGGAGGAGTCGCCTGGAAGGCGGAGGATCGGTCTGGCCTCAGCAAGGGAGCGGAATATATGCGGTTTCCCATTCCAGACAAACAGCAGGCCAAGGAGAGGGGCCCATTGCTTTTTGATACCCTAGGCAAGTAGATGTACTGTCACTGGCCGGCACAGCAGTTACAAATAGTTTGCACTACCCGCCAAGATGACGGTCCCTGATGGCCAGAAGACTAGTCAGTCCCGCTGGTGGCGCCACTCTTCCCCTCTTGGAAGCCAAACAGCACCCCCCACGAGGAGAGCAAGGATGGGGTGAAGCCCCAGGTAGAGGCAGCTCCTTACCGCACTTAGGGGCCCAGGCAGCTCTCTGAAGTGGTACGTTAAATAGGAGGAGAGAGGGAGAAAAGAAGGCACGCCGCCCTGTAGACGTTCCCCAGTCGCTCCACGCCCTTCCCTAACAGGCACACAGTCTGCGATGCATCGGGGCAAGGTGGCACCGTTACCCTCTTCAGTGGCCAGGGGCAGTCGCCGCTCAGCGATCCAGCCGTGACAAGGGACACCAAATGTGTCCCGTGGCAATGTGTAGTAGCTGCCTCACTGAGGGGCTCGATTTGGCCCTAATCGCCTCTCACCTAGTGCTGCATATCGGAGCAGGCTAGGCCAAAATGGCACCGATGGTCCATGCGGCCGCAGGCATGTATGCTACTTTGCTGTTCAGCAGCCTCAGGGGACACAACCTATGTCCCAGAAGCTGTTTTGCTTAGGAGTTGTAAGGCACCTCTGAGCAGAAATTAAGGGCAAAGACAAAGCTTTAAGAGGCTTTAGGCCCAAAGGACTGAAGGAGCGCCAAACTTCCACGTCCTGCACCAATCCCAGTCAGGTCACACCCCCTCACTGACAGTTTTTAAACATCAACCATGAAAAGAGGTACATGTAAATGCTGAGGGTGCAAAATTATAATGGAGGAGTTTTCAATTGAGCAAATTGCGCTTTTTATGGGACTCTATAAGGAGAATGGAAAGAAGACTATCAGAGTTTAACAAGACGTTAGAGAAATCAGTTTATTTATTAACATCAAACATTGCCATAAACTATTAAAATCTATGATGGAGAGAGAAATCAATAATGTAGTATGTCATTTTGTACTAGTTGTAGATTGGACTAGATGGGAAATGCCATCAAGGTTAAGCACTTTACAGTCATGTATTTGTTTATGAACCCATGCAGTGAACTATTACATTGATTCCTTCCTCCATCACTAGTATCCAATTTATTTTTATATTCAACTTTATTGCTATTGAGCAACAAAGGACCTTTAAGTCCAATAATAAAAAACCTTTACAGATGTAAGTAAGTTAAGTTAGTAGGGGGGAGGTGTCACAAGTAGTCACAGGAGGGCAAGAACCTACAATGTGTTTCAAAGAGTTGTTCTTGGCAGTAGCAGAGCTGAGCTCAAAGCACATTCCAGGTTTTATGGGGCTAGTATTGTTGGTCCGCGGCAAAATCCAGCAGGCTTGAGCGCTGGTTTTGCGGTCCTTTTACAAGTGATACCAGTTTGCTACAACTTTTGGGATTTCTTTGGTTATTATTTTAACAATCATTTACCTGCTTTCAGTTTTACCCATTTCTAAGCCAAGTGGGTCACCAGCGTTTTGGTGAATGTTGGGTTGGAAGGGCGAGAAGAACAACAGTAGGGGGTGGTTGTTTGTCAATTTAGCACCTTCACTGCCGTCCCCTTTCAGGTGTTGCTAGTCATTTGTGCCATTATTCTTCAATGGTGGCCATCTAGTGTTGTCGCTTATTCATCAGAGGTTGAAGACAGAGACTGACAGCTGCTGGTGTTTTGGTTGATAAGTTTCCCAGTAGGAGCAGTATCATCTCTTATTTTAAATGCCAGAGTCCTTACACATGCTCCATGGATTCCTCTTCTGCAGGGTCTTTGCGGTGTCCTTTTTATCAGAAAATAGTAAGAGTCATTGTTTGCCTACTACTGCACCCATGTTGAATTCAGGCTCTTTGGTTCGGACCACATCTGCATTATTTGTAATTGCATTTATATAGCACTTACTACCCCTTGCAAGGGGTTGAAGAGTTTTTCAGAGTTTAACACTACTCCGAAACACAAAAAAGTATTATTGTTGAATTAGTATAGGGAAATATGAAACTAATTTGAGCGGGGGACATGCTAGTCCGTTAGTTGTATTGAAAAGGATAGTGGAGGGGAGGGGATAGAAGAGGGAAGGGTCTAGAAAGTGTTTATTTGAAGATGAAAGCAGCAGGAGGAGGTTTTAAGAGAAAAGGAGAGATGGAGAAGGGAAGAGTCTCTAGAAGCGGATTAGGGAGAGAGTGGAGGTATCGGATGAGTCTAGGAGGGTTTAGAAAGGCTTGTTTGGGAGATCTGATTAGTAAAAGATGTTTGAGATTATGCAAGGAGGGAAGAGTCTAGAAAGGGTTATTTTGGTGATCATAGTAGTAGAATGGGATTTGGAATGATATCGAGTGGAGGTAGAGGATATATTGAGAGAGATATAGTGTAAGATATATGGTAGCGTATTGGAGATGCTGAATTAGAAGTAAAGTAGTAAATATAAAGATAAATAAGGCACACATGTATAAGGAAGTTAATATATCTAGATTTAAGCTGTACTTCATAAACTCAGACTTTCATGTGCTGCTGTACTTGAAGCAAAATGTGAATTTTTAATTCTCCTTTTTGCCCTTTAAAAATCCAATAGTGAAGCAACTGTAGATAGTTATGATAAAAGTGTACTTACTTATGCAGTGATCTATATAAATAGTAAACACAGAATAATCATAAGTAATATGTACATTTGTTAAGCCGACCTAGTCAATATCTATATATTTATAAACAATTATTTGACCCATTTATTCATAAGTATAGACATTGATACATATAATCCAAATAAATGCTTATATACACTGGGATTTGCTATAAATGTATGTTTGAGTATGTTGGTTATGTGGGGAAGAGCCAACACGAGTAGTCTTCTGAAGATAAGATAGATATCTGTGGATCTTATGTTTGGGGGTAAAGAGCTCCATAGTTTGGCTGCTTGAACAGAGAAGAATGTGCCACCTATGTTTTTTTTGTTGTATGGTGGGATTTTGAGGCGAGGTGCAAATTTAGAGCAGAGGTTCCTTTGTTGAATGTATTGGGTGATTTCCCAAAAAAGAGACACCATGTTCAATGTATCACTTTGTAGGTAATAAAAAGCAGCTTGAATGTGGATCTTCTCGCAACAGATAACCAATGCAGGGTCTTCAAGGAAGAGGAGATGCGGGCTTTTGGCTTAAAATGTAGGAGTAGCCTGGCACCAGAGTTCTAAATCCATTGTAGTCTTTTCATAGTGGTTAAAGATGATCCGTGTCAGAGGCTATTGGTGTAATTGAGTTTAGACAGTACAAGAGAGATAGTAGCCTGGTGTGGAATTCCCAGGTTTTGGGAGGGGGGGGCTTTTCACAGCAATTAAGCTTGATCTTGCTAGTTTGTCCGCTTTGGCATTAACTGATAGTTTAGATTCCATGGCAATTCTGAGGTTTCTTACTCCCTTAGCTACTTAAGGCGGTGTTTCCCAGTTCGTCAGGGCAGGCAGCGAGTGGGTCATACCTTTTCTAATCGCCACATTGGAGTATTACCGTTCTGGAAGCTTTCATTTTGAGATGGCTCCATGTCATCCACGGCTCTGAGGCAACTGAATATTTGAGAGTTTCCAATGTCTTTGGGGCTTTCCAGTTTAGGGAGTATGTGTGTGTCATCTGCATAGCACATGAGGTGAAAATCATTTATCGGTGTCGGTAATGACCATGTAGATGTCGAAAAGCACAGGTGAGATGGAGCCTTGAGGCACCCATGCTTTTCTGAAGTAAGACTTGGATGAGAAAGATGAGGGGGGGGGGGGGGGGGGGGGGGATATGGATGACATTTTTGGATTTGAAGGTAGGGTGTGATCCACTCGAGAGCAGCCCCCCTCTATGCCAGCTTCGTAGAATCTTTGTATTAGAGGGTCATGCTCAACTGTACCAATGGCAGCTGAGAGGTCCAAGAGAAGTAGTGCAGCATCCCCGTTACAGTCAACTGTGTTCTTAAGGTCATCCCAGATGGCTATGAGGACTGATTCTGTGCCTCTTCCTCGAAGGAATTCTGTTTAGATATCTGAAATGATCTTTAAAAAACAGACATCTGGGCGAAAGCTGCTTTATCAGTTTGCCCAGGAAAGGCCCATTGGTAATTGGTCTGTGGTTGTCTGGGTTAAGTGTGTCCAGATTTGTTTTCTTTGGCAATGAGCGCATGCATGACTTTTTTTAGGTCTTCTAAAAATATTCCTGTAGAGAAGGAATGTATTTTTATTCGTATTGGTGCGACAACAGAGGTAGTTAAAAGAAATTTCTTGATGGTTTGTTGTGGACATGGGTCAGAAGGGCTGCCGGAAGGCCTGCTTGCTTTGACCAGATTCATTAATAAATTGTGTGATACTTGTTGGGAAGGAATGCTGAGGCTGGGTTAGCCTACTCTTGGAGGTTGTTTTGAGAAAAGGGTTGGTGCTGGTCCTTTGTTTTAAATAGGAGTCAAAGGTGTCTGCTTTGATTGTGTAATGATTTGCCAGTTTGTCCGTGAATTTTTGATTAATGGGATGAATTCCTGCTAGGCAATTTCGTTTTCAAAATTGTGAGAATTTTATAGAATTCTTTATTCGCACATTTAGCATTTTGAATTCTGTCTGAATAGTACCTTTTTTAAATTTCTGACTTGAGTAACTTGTCAAGTTTCTGTAGGTCAAGTTTGTCTAGATTAGTGATTGTTTTGAGCCAGGTGCACTGCAGCTTTCCAATTTGCTGTTTTATCTATTTTAGCTCTGTAATTCTCCTTGGTGTCCGACTTTTGTCCTGTTTCGTTGTCCTTAGTGATATTAAGATATCAAAAGCTTTCTGTAGCTGCTCAGTTTAATGGAATTTATTGTGACTAAATCTGTACTGGATGTTATTTTTGTTTCTAAGTGTTCAAAATTGAGTTCTCTAAACGGTCGATAGTTGGATGCATAGAACGTTGTTTAAAGTGTGCTGCTTTGTGGTGTTTTATGTTGGAAAGCAAGCAAATGGTGGCCCGACACTGAGACTGGAGTCATCTTTTGAAAGGTAACTAGTTCGGTATTTACAAAAATGATATCTAGGATGTGTCCAGAAACGTATGTTGGTTTGCGGACGAACTAATGTAGGTTCAGTGTGTCTAGGGCGGCCAGTGATCATTGTTTTCAGATAGGGCATATTAGGTTTCTCAAACTAAATGTTAAGGTCACCAAGTATTGTAAAGTGGGTGTGGGAGAAACGAAGCATGTATATAAACTCAACTGGCAATGTGAAACCAGAAACCTTGACTAAATTGTGTGACCCTGGGCAATTGTTTATTTCAATTTCCCTCCTTTTTCTTCATTATAACATATAGGAAGACATTGAAATACATGACTTCAGGATGCGTGTTGTAGAAAATCGTCTCCTGTGCTTGGATGTAATCACTAATGGCATTGTTGTCATGAATGTTTCTAAATTAATGTTTGAAAACCATCACTTTAAAATATTACTTCTATTCTAAATGCACTGCTATAATTTAATGGACTACAGTGAAATTGTTCTACAGTCAATGAAATACACTTTTTGAATTTTGAAAAGACTAACCTATTTTTACATGTTTGCTCCCTATAAAAATGAAGGTGTTCCTAAAGTTAAAGGCCAAGTTTTTTTCCTTTTGTTTAACTACAATTAACCCTGAATTAAGTGCTTGCTGTATATTTAACATATTTTAATGTTAATGCTGAGTCGACTTAACAGCATCCCAGTGCTGCTGCTCCTTAGGGGACCACATGTAAAGGTCAGGAGAGCCGCATACGGCCCCGTATCATGGGCTTAGAGGAACGGCTTCATGCAACACTGGCACTGTATCATCTCCCAACCATGATTTAGTTATGAAAAGTAAATCGGGTTGTGTGCGAGTGAGAAGGTCGTAGATGTGATGCTTGATTTAGACAGTGATTGAGCATTTATTAGTAGGCAGTTGAGAGAGTGTTTTTTGGGGATCATGTTACTTTGTATTGTAGAAGAGTGAGCAGTATTTTATGGACTTGTAGCAGATGTGTCCTTAGTGCTGGTATTAGCTGTATGAGGATAGCAACAGTGTAGCTTTCCTGTATCATATTCAGCACAACGGTTGGTGCTGAACGTTGGAACGTCGTTGGTTGACATCATTTTCGAGCGTGGAGCTGAGTTCATCGCTGCTGGCTTTATGCCCGACCGACCCAAATGACGCCCGCCGTCTAAAATATCATCCGTATTATCAGTTTTAATCAGATTTAAATCAGATTTCATCCGTTTCCATCAACAATCACAAAACCACCGGAGCCGCCTTGGTACCACTCGCC
This sequence comes from Triturus cristatus, assembly GCF_964204655.1. Classification (NCBI taxonomy): domain Eukaryota; kingdom Metazoa; phylum Chordata; class Amphibia; order Caudata; family Salamandridae; genus Triturus; species Triturus cristatus. The sequence goes on from NC_140595.1 coordinate 115,571,848, forward strand.
GCTCGCTGCCTGCCTGCTACCCGTCTTTCAACCATTCCGTGGCTGTCACCTCTCGGACCGCTGGTACGCTGCCTGGAGGACTGCAGACTTCAGGCCGGTGGCCTAGTGCAGCTTTGTGTGGCTCTGTGCGGCTCCGTGCTGCAGTGGCAGGGTGAAGTGGCGAAAAGTTGAAGAGGTGGAGCGGAGAGCGGGAGGCGGTAAGCGGCAAGTGGGGGTTTGCAGATGTTACTCTGCCATTCGCCTGCTATCTACCTCCTGCGGTCACCTACCACGGGTTGACCCGTCTTGTTGTGCCTTTGTTCGCCTGCTCCTTGCTCCCTGTTCTACTCCTGCCCTCCCCACTGTTCGTGTCTTTGGGCTCCCTTGATTCCCCGCCGGCGTGTGGCAGCGGAAGAAAGTGAGCGCGAGTAAGCGCGAGAAAGGGAATGAGGGAGCTGTGAGAAAAACAGCATCGAGGAACAGCTGAGGAGCAGCTGAAACTGTATGAGACGCCAGTACAGCCAGAATTTGAGCTAGGATCTGAGCTAGAAACTGTGTGGCGTGCCTCTGCGGTTAGAGTTGAAAAAATTGTTTAACATAGTTCATCGATACCAGGAAGCCCAGCAGGGGGGGGACGAATATAAGCTTATTCAATCTTCAAACTCTTGACCTAGCCTGTAGACAATGAGATCAGGCCGACAGCAAGGGGCGACGCTCAGACCCCAATCAAAGCGACGTCAAAAGAGCAAGGAAAGCTTTGATACTTTTGCCACTACAAAGAGGTGCACGTTAAAAAAAGCTCCCCTGAATGATTCAGCTAAAATAGCAGTCACCCCTACAAAAACTATAAAAACCAAGTCCACGCTAATCAGCCGTCTATCAAGAGCTTCTTTAACCCCTTGAGTGCCCATGACGAGACTATCTCGTCATGAGCCCCGCCCGCTAATGAAACGCCCGGCACAGGGCGTGGAAAGGGCGGGGCACTCAAGGGGTTAAGCATCACCAAAAACAGTATCAAAAACAACAACAAAATAAAAATAATGAGACTGACAATGGCCTCTCATCACCTTCATCTTCAACAAGTGTAAAGAGAGTCTGCCGGTGTGCAATACTACAATCTAAGTTGCCCTCAGAAATAGAGGAGTAAAAGATGGTGGCAAACTCCAAGTTAAGATCAAAAATTCAGGCTCAGAAAAGTTTGAGTGTCTCCAACCCTGAAACCAATCCTAAAATCGTCTGGCCAGTTACAGGCAAAAGCCCAAATTCATGTGCAAGACTCCGCTATAAAATCCGTTGCGGTATCTATGGCCGATGAATCTCTAGCGGTAATTCCAACTAGACGGGAGGAGCCTCTCAAATCGCTGGTTTGTAGTCAAAGTGAGATCGGCTCAGTGATTAACATCTCCTCAGGCCTGGACCAAAACCTAAGCAACGAGGTCTTCATGTTATGCTATGTTGCTGACGAGACAGAAAGTAAGAGGGTGAGTCAAATATTGATACCAGTGATACCTGAATTATCATCCAGTCCAAATGGCCTAACTGATATAGTCGGTAATGTAAGGTCATTTAATCCGGATCAGTCAAGTATAATCCTGGAAAACAGCTTTATCAATAACAAATCACTACTGGTACCAGGTATTGTCAGTGCTGAGAATGTGCTCATTTCAAATGAGCAAAGCAAATTTACACAAGTAGTTTCAAACAACCAGTTTAACCCAGTGGACTTAACAAAATTTGATGGGAATTATCAAGCTAGATCTGGCGACATAGAAAACAACCCTTCTAGTCCCGATCGTGGAATATGGGAGTGTTTACTCCACACTATGGATTCGATCACAAATGCTCTTAGCTTTCATTCAGATAAGTTAAATATCCAAGTAGACATTTTAAATACATTGGCTATCCACGTAATAGGGAATCGACGCAAAACTTCTTAAATTGACTAATTTGATAACTAAAGTCCAATCGAATAAAGAGAACCAACTAGTAACTTGTACACAACTGATTGACAAAATTTCAGATCTACTGTCAATTGTTAGTTCCATGGTACAGGAAGTAAAACCGATGTCGGGTGAAACAGCTCAAGGCAAAATAATTCATATGGCAACAAATTATTCAAATTACCCAAACCAATCGGGAATGACTAACATAGAAAAGTCAGTGAATCCACAAGAAAAAGTGAATAGAGGAAACCAAATTACAAATGTAAACTACCCAATGAGTAAAAGTCAATTCCAAAGTGCAATTAGCGCAAATAGCAAAGTCGCCGATACGAATGAACAACTCGTAAATGATGCCATTATCCTGAAAATGTCTGAGTTCTCTCAAGATAGGCTCAAAAGAACTGAACCTAGGGAACAATTAATAGTGGATGAGGTGAACACCATTCAATCTAAAGTATATCAAGCATCAAGTGCTACTACAAACTCTGAGATCCTGTCCAAAAGGGCAAGAAAAAGGCTAAGGAAAACCCACAAATTATCAAAGGGAAAAAAACCCTTAAGGAGGCTGTCATCAAAGAACCCAATGAGCCCAAAGAGCCCGATACGAAAGTTCTATTTCAGATTTTTAGATCCGCGGAAGCATCTGCGGTTAACCCAAAGGTTAACCGAAATAGACAAGTTATTGGCATTCCCACCCCGGACGAGTTCAATGACAGTGTATAGTCTAAAATTTCTGCTTCATCAAAGTCAGGGGTCATTAGGCGAGAACAGTCACCTAAAGAATTGGCCGTTCGATGTGAAGAACAAAATACCTTCACACAGAAAATTATAAATAACGTCAGCCATCAGAGTCATAATGAGATCTATATTGAGCAATCAATCATCCCTGACCAAAATACATCAGAAGTCCATGTACTAGGAGAATCACATTTCCAGTTACGACTCCTACCGTTGGGAAGAGGGATCCAATTAGTCATATAAATAAGGAGAAAAGAGAGGCCACAATTTACTCGTATGAACTGAAGAAAGTAATCTTTTGCCCTCAGTATACTACAAGAGGCCCCCTACGATATCCTGAACCGTGGAAATATTTTGAGATTATTTAATGCAATTGCAGATTTGAAGGATGTAACATCAGATGATTTGGAATAAGTAGAGTTTAAGAAAGATTGTATTAATCTATATAATGAAATAACTAAACTTGGCAAAGAGATAATCAGCAAAATAATTACCAATAATAATCAATTTGAGAAAAGGGGCATCAAAGTTTGGAGAATTTATGGGTCTCAATACCAGACTTTGTTGATCCAGAGTAGGTCATCTTGCAGCCCGGTCTCAAAGATCAGTGGGCAAAAAACAGGTCCGGGTCCACACGTTAGAGTTTTGAAAGGTGCCTCAGGTCCATCAACAAAGTTGAATTTGTCGTTTGGTATTAAGTTCAGGAGCTGTCAACCAGGACTTCGAATATGTGAAAAATCAAAGAAAGAAATTAATCTGGTTGAAGATTGGAGTTGGCTTCCGTCTACATAGGCAAATGGAAATCTTGTGAAGCACGATTGATGCCCGAATTCTCTTGATAAAGCATTAAAACTTTTTAAAATCTGCTCTTGTAATACAAATGGTCTTAAATCACTTCTTGCGAATCCAGATGTAATAAGCTTTCTTAGAGACTTCGACATATTAATGCTCCAGGAAACTTGGAATATGGTCTGTGAACCCCTTATTGGTTATTTTGAATATTCAAATGTGGCTGTCAGCAAGGCCTCTAGTGGTCGCCCCAGTGGCGGCCTCTCCACTTATGTTTCTGTGAACTTGGATGTTAAACATTTTGAGATTGACTTTCAGGTTAAATGGCTACAGTGTATTAAATTAATTTCCAAGCAACCCATTATCTTTTAAAATATTTATAGAAGTCGAAAACATAAGGTTAAATCTACCCAACTATCGAGCTTGTGGGAAATAGTAAAAGTGTTATACTAGGACCATTTAGACGCATTGATAATTGTTTCCGGTGATTTTAACACGCATCTTTTTACTTGTAAAAAGCCGAATATACACCTGAAAATTCTATTCCAGTGGATGAATTCAGTTTATAAAATTTAATCTTAAAATATTGCAAGACGAGGATCACACACCGACATTCAGAAAAACATGTAATCCTATTATGGATTACTCCATAATTTCTGAGAAACTGTTAAATTTGCTCCAAAGTTATCATGTATTACCAAGGATATAGAGTGATCATAATCCACAAGTTATTTCCCTTGCTTTCTCTTTTGACCACTTACCGGAAACAAGAATAATTAAAACTGCTCCTATTCCATTTAATCTTAAAAGGTTAATATGGAATGAGAGAACTGAAAAGGATATATTGGAAGCCCTTTCTTGTTTAATTTTAAAAGCTCAAGACGCAATAGCTGAAGGAAAATCTATGGTTGCTCTCTGGCCTAGTTTGTGTTCCGCTCTTTTGGTTAACTTTCCTAACTCTAAAACATCAAAAGGTTGCAACTTTGACTTCAAATAAACCAGGGTGGTTTTCAAACCGGTTACTCTACCTTAAAAGAAGTCTTAATAGAGCAACAAGAGCATTGTATAGAAAAGCGAAAGGAACATCTAATCTCCTTGTGTCCCAACAAATTAAACAATTGAAAAAGGGATACAAGTACGAAATATGGAAGGCTAAACAAGCGCACTATTAAGAAAATTGGTCTAAATTACATTTTTCATGTAAAATTAAAGACTCAAGGTCCTTCTGGTATATCATTAATAATCTTGAACTTGGTAATCATAGAGGCAATAGCGCCAATATTGAAGAATCAAGCTGGGTATATTTTTTCTATAACTTTCACGCTGCTCCTCCGGGCCCACAGTTTGATTCTGCCCATCATGGCTCGCAAGAAAAAATAAAAGATGGTGGGTCAGACTTAAATGTCCACGATCCACTGACTCTATTCGACAAAGAGCAATGGTCGGTAGAGAAAGTTAAAAAAGTAATAAATAATATTAGATCAAATGGAGTTCCCGGTCCAAACAGAATCCCTAGTATAGTTTTTAAAACAAATCTAAAGTATTGGCCAGAGGTTTTAAAATTTTTATTCAACGATGTGCTTAAAACAGGTTCCATTCCTGAATCATGGCAGGGAAGCATCATTCAACCAATATACAAAAGCGGTCCCCAAGACAATCCCGCAAACTACAGTTTAATTGCCTTAACGGATGTGGAGGCTAAAATATTTGCTATTTGTCTTAACTGGAAGCATGGGCCCTGAGAAAGGATTTGATTCCAAATTTACAAGCTGGTTTTAGAAGAGGAGAATCGACTAACACAAATTTGATTTTATTGACGTTATTGGGCGATGGGGCCAAATACAGGAAACAAAAGTTGTATATTTGTTTCATGGATTTAAAAGCCGCCTTTGATTCTGTAACGCAAAATCTATTATGGTCAAAGTTAACCAATTGGGGCATTCCTAACACCTTACTAAATATGATTAAATTATTATACTCCAACACATGGGTACAGATCAAAGTTGGGGATGGAAGACACACAACTCGTAGTTTTGAGACCAATATTGGATTGAAACAAGGTTGTGTTTTGGTACCTAGTCTTTTTATGTCTGATCTCCCAGTTCATTTTAAATATGTCAATGCCCATTCTCCTGCTATTTTAGGCAAGGAGATTAAATATCTACAATATGCCGATGACACCATTTTATTAAGCCAATCTGTCATAGGACTAAAAAGATTAATAGATTCTTTTAACCAATAGGTTTCTCAATATGCCGATGACACCATTTTATTAAGCCAATCTGTCATAGGACTAAAAAGATTAATAGATTCTTTTAACCAATAGGTTTCTCAAAATGGCCTAAAAGGAAGTACAAAAAAAGAGCAAAATAATGACCGTAGGAAAAACTAAATTAGGAATGAAAGAATGGAATATCAATGGTTTGGTCGTCGAATGTGTAAAACCGTATAAATATTTAGGAATCACATTAAACGATAGTATGACGTTTGGGCAGCATTTTAATAACCTTGAAGCTAAGGGAACATCACTATCATTTGCTTTTAGAAAATTGAGGGATAAGCTATCATGCCGAAATTACGATCAGTGTTGAAGGTCATGAAAGCAAAGTTGATTCCATCCTTGGGTTACGGTTCTATTATCTTCCGCGGCAAAGACGCGAAAACCCTTGACGACATTGAAATTAGAACATTTAAATCAGTTTTTAGGATTCCCAGATATATTAGCCATGCCAATATAAGACTAGAATTTGGCCTAAAAAGACAAACATTGGCCCGACAATCCACATTTTTAAAAACTCTATTGTCATGGTCTTGTGCTGAAGAGGGTTCCCTTGCAAACCAGTGTTGGTCCTGAGATGATAAGAAGTGAATACGCAAGTAGCTGGCAAACATGTTTAAATGAGTGTCTACGTAACTTAGATTGTCCAAACCTAGAAGACGAAATCAGGAGTAAAGTTGTTGATTTTTTTATTATAAATTAAGCAATCAGTTATTTTATTGTCGACTATAATAGATAAAGATGAACTTAGGGAAAAAAAACACTTCTGGTCTATTGCAAATTCTTTTGGTAAATTGTCTCCCCAACCATATTTGCTGTTCCATTTAAAACCCTCAATTTAGAATACATTTATGTTACTACGGTTCGGGAGATATCTGACTAAAGATGGAATACCAAAATGGGAAAACAAGTGGCCTAAGTTGTGTGGGTTACGTGGTTCTTGTGAGGAAACCTTAGTGCATATAGTAACTTTATGCCCCAAATTGTTAGAAGAGCGGAAAACTATATTAAAGTCTATTTTTAATGAATTGGGGTAAGATCTTGTAGAAACGCCATTATCTTATGTCTAAATGGTGCCACCGCCCGCCTTATTTCCAGATTTGTTACGTTTATTTTTATAGCTGAAAAGAAACTTTCTAATACTGACAATTGAAGTGCAGATATTTATGACATGAAAATTATTTATAATGCTGCAATGTATTTTTAGGGTTATGCATGGTCTACTTTAAACCATAGTTGCTAAGGTTTGCTGGTGTAATGGTACTTTATTTCGATTGCTAGCCCAAGTGTACTGTTGCTGTTTGTTATATCGCTATTATATGTTTTTAGGGATAGTGCTGGCTTTTTTTTTTGTTAATTAAAACTGTTAGTTTGCTTAGCAGAAACGCACATCAGCTCCGAGGTTTGAACAATTGTATTTTACTACGACTTTTGTTCCAGCTTACATTGTTATAAAGCACTCTCTAGAATGATGTACGGTATATTGTAAACTAAAGTTGCTAGCACAAAGCACTTTATCTTTGTTGCTAAAGTCTATTAGCACAAATGCACTTTATTGGTAATGTCGTTCCAAATGCAACTTTACTATGGTTGGTTTTTTCTTATGCATCTCTCACTGTTTTTAAGTTCTTAAGAGTAATAAATGGTATATTGACAATTTTAGTTGCTAGCACAAGGCACTTTAGTTTCCGCTACTAAAAGTTTACTAGCACAATTGCACTTTATTGCTAATGTTGCTCTAATTGTAATTTTATTACGGGGGTTTTTATTTTTGCAGCTTCCATTGTTTTAATGTTTTTCTTAGAGAAATGTATTGTATACTGTAAACTATAGCTGCTAGCACAAAGCACTTTATTTCTGCTTGTCGATCATTTGCAGCCAAACAAATTAAGTTGAGGCTTAGTTGTAGATCTTGCTTGGATATAATTGTACACTGTAGCCGTAAAATAATTATGAAGGGAACATGAATCTTTATTTTTTGTTTGAATGTTATATTCTTAATCTAATTTTATCTTGTATGTGGATTTTGCTGATTGTAATGGCTTTAAGTAATCAACAAATAAAAACTACTACTACTGTATCGTATTCCTCGTCCAGCAGGCTCAAACGGCAGTTTGACAGGTCTGTGTGTGTAGATGGTGGTTGAGTGAGTTGGTGAGTGGTGGTGTTTTTTTTTTGTTTTGTTTGTTTTTTAGAGTTGCATTGTTGTGCAGTAGATATGGAGATGCAAAGTTGTGAAGAGTGGCACGTTTATTTTGTTTGCATCTGTTTACGGTGGAAGGAGTATGTTTTAGGGGTGGTGGTGCCGCATGTGGCTCATGATGCAAGGTTCTAAATTGTCAAATGAGTGAGGCGGTTGAAAGTTGCTAGAAATGTGTCGGGTGTGGGGGCAAGAGAGAAAGCTCGGCAGTAGAGTTGGTTTAGGGTGTGTATTATTTGAACAGTCAAACGGGTCGGAGTGGTTGTGTATTTCAAGGTTGTGACAAAGTAATATGAGATAACGTGTGCGTGAGATTTTGTTGTGCTGTGTGTTACGTTTTGATTTTACACTTATCATTGAGCCTCGTGTTGGACGATCATTATGGTACCGTCAATCTCTGGCTATTCTACATAACCGATTGAACACAGACATTGCCCTTGCTTACTAGATTACACGGATCTCACAAGCTGACACTGTACACTCTACTTCATTGTTGCAAAATGTGACATTACAGCACTCTTATTACATTACGAGTCCATCTCATTTATCTACAGCACCTAAATTAGATGTAATACGGTCCTGATGAGGACCTGAAATTCAAACAGGCTGAAACACCGGCAACCACTTGTGGTTTCTAAGATGTTCTCCATTAACTGTGTTCTCTTTACCCAAGTTTTGTAACTATTTTAAATATTGTTGCACATTTCCATCATTTCTTGCACATTTTCATCGTTTCTTGCACTTTATTACGTGTTCACTTCTACACAAGCACTTATGTGTACACCTATTCTTTGATTACCTCTGCATACAATGTAATAGTCCTGATATAACTAAAATTATTTGTATCAGTAGTTCTTAATACAAACCATATTTTTTCTAAAAAAAGAAAAAAAAATTAAAAACGTGTCTCCTGGTTTGCGTTCTGCAGCAATTTATTTTGCACCTTATGAAACTGCTTTGCTATCTTACCTATTGAATGGAAAAAAAGGCAGCATTTCTGGCTCTAGGCCCAACCAGGCAACCGCCCTTGTCCTCTCAGCCCTTAGCCTCGACGTACAGGCAACACCTTAAGCCTATGGGAAACCTAGAGCCCTAACCATTAAGAAGACTAGCCCTAAGCATTGTTCCCAGTAAGTTGCGCGCCTGGGCACGCGCGCACAAGTCTCTCTTCAAGCGCGCAGTGTGGCATTTGAAGCGCGCACAACAGCAGGTTAGTCCAGCAGCAAGTGCCTCCTGCACTTGCTGCATTTCTTTAGTTGAAAGGGCACGGCTGCAGGACAGATTGTAAACCTTTGTGAAAGTATTCATGTTAATCGGAGCGCCCATCACGCGCTGCAATTAACATGATTACTTTAACAAAGGCATACAATCTGCCTGCATCCGCGCCCTTTTAACTAAAGAAATGCAAAGTCAGTGATCGAAGTGGGCGGGATCGGCAGGGATTGATTCCGTTCCCCTACTTTTATTATTTTCAACACACGTCCAGGGACGGACGGACGGGCGGGCAGAGAAGGAACGGCAACATCTCTTCCTTCCTACTCAGAGAAGACCAGGTCAGTGTCGACCTCTTCTCTGCCGCTGACAGCTGTCCCCCTCTCTTTCTCACTCATCCTCCCTCTCTTTCTGTCTTGCTTCTTCTCACTCACTGGAAACTGTGACTTCAAGAAACAGTTTCTCACCCTCCCTTTCCTCCTTTCGTTTCTTTGATCCTCCGTGAAATGGATCCACAAACGAACAACACTTTTGCTGGAAATATCTTTTTCGGACATTTTTCTAATCCAAAGTGCAGCCTAGAGACGTAGAGAAATAAAAGGTTCAAAATGTGAAATATTGCTTTATTTGATAGGCGCTTTAGAGAGATCTTAGAGACTAAGAGCACCAAAATGTAAAATGAAGCGCTGGCCAGAAAGCTAGACTTTCAAGAACACTAAGGTCAGGAAAAGTGAAGCACGTTTCAACATTAGCCCAGGAAAAAAATATAACAGCTCATCTCCAAGGAGTCACAGGACTCTCCCAAGACTTTAAACAACGTCCGCCACTGTAAACGCCTGAAGTTCCTTGTGGTCCATAGCATCCTTGCTAAGGCAATTGGGATCCATAGTTGCTGCAGCTGTGCAGATGGTTGGAATTTAGAATTTGTGTAGCCGGTTAGTCTGAGAAGTCATCAAAATACATGTCTGGAATCAGAGAAGTATTCCCATATAAAACTTGTTTAAGGATAAAGACTTGTATTATTTTTTTTATTTTCACAAGGAGTCATCTACAGGATTGAAAACTCACAGGATTATGGGCAAATATATTATGTTTCTAAAAGCACTTGCTGCCTCCTTCCTGGCCTCCGGCAATTTTCGGCAACAATAAAAATGCCATGATAATTCTAGTGATTAATGTTCTTCCTAAAGAGAGATAAAGTTTTGTTAAGTGGAAGTTTTGACTCAAGGAAAGGGAGCGTAGAGGGTTAATGTGCCTGCTGCAGAGAACATGTACCATGCAGATCAAAAACTGCACATAATGTAAATAGGTCAGTGGGTTACCGCTTTTGTCAGAGAGATCTTTTTGTTACTTGCAGTTTATAAGTTGAAATCCTAACATAGAACAGTGAGCTATTAACTGTCATCTAAGAGCTGAATGGAAACTGCAAGGTATAAATTAGAGCATGGTTTTTTGCTCCAGTCTTTGATTATCCTAATATTGCAAAAAGGGTTCATTTGGATAGAAATCAATTCTGGTTATTAAAGAGAAACCCCAACCATGGTGTTGCGTTCTAAATTCAGAGTCTGTGTTTCTCCAGACCAACCACTATTAAACTATACTGCCTACCAGTATGGTTGACATGGGACTCCTACACCTTGTAGTCCTTTGTCTTATGTAATATTGTCTGTCTCTGTGTAATGTATGTGATGTAAAGTGCTCTGACAACCTACACTGGTATCAATGGCGCTGTACATCAAATTAAATGCACCTGAGAGAGAGATGGAGACTTGAGGAGCACTGTTAAAGGATGGTAGTGAGGGAATCAGGGCCAGCTTTAGGGTGGAGCGACCGGTGCAGCGGCACTGGGTGCTGACCTGTTTGGGGGGCACTGGCCTCAGGGAAGGGGTATGGGGGGGGGCAGTGTTTAGCAACAACTTACAATTTAAAATCACCTGCTGCAGAGTTCCTTCTGCCTCCAGCTTTCAGGCACCAATAAAAATTTCATGATAACTCTTGTAATTAATGTTCCTGCTAGAGAGACTGAGATGGAGTTTTGTCTAGTGGCAGTTATGACTCGCCTTAAAGTAGCACAGCAGGTTAATATGCCTGCTGCAAAGAACAGATCTATATTTTATGTGGATAGCTGAGTGGATTAGTAAAGCCAGCCTTCACCAGCACTTTAAAACAAATTAAATGCATGTGAGAGGATCTATGGAGAGATAAGGGGCACTTTGGCCAGATGGTAGTGAGAGAATCCAAGGAGGAGGTCATGGGAAAGAGGCACCAAAAAAAAAAAAAAAAAAAAGTTTGTCACACAGGGTGCCACCAGTGCTAAAGTCAGCCCTGCCCTTGAGGCCAGTCCGCCTCATCCAATGGTACCTCTATTGGGTTTGTTTCAGCAGTAGTAGCTGCAACTTACCTGGGATCAGCAATGCAGGATTTGCACGCACACCAAACTAAGTTCACAAACATCATGGTCTCTCTGCTTCATGCACATGCATTTTTAGCATGTGCTGCCTGCTTTGGGGGGACTGAAATTATGCAGTAACGGGAGGCAAAATTATGCCAGTGTTGACTAAATTATGCAGCAAAGAAAGGCTGCAGTGTAATGCAGCATATTCTCTGATACTTTATTATTTTGACATTTCTACACATGCTAACAGTCTCTGCGAAGAGTGTGCCTTATTAGTACCAGTGTAACACATAAATGCAGTAGTTGATTAAAATCGTCAAAATATTCAGCAGATGATGCATTATGTGGCAAATATTGCATAGCCATAATTATATAGTAAACATTTGCAAACTGCTGCAAAGAACGTGGACCTGGGTCAAAACGGACTCGATAATTCTCGCCTCGGTACCTACTCTAACCAGGAACACACTCGGCAACTCTGGGCATTAAGCTTGCCTCATCTCTACAACGGCCCCCCAGAGACGCCGGGGATGCCTGGTTTCACCTTGGAGATACCCAGAAAGGGACCATCTCACAGGGATAGCCAGGACGGGTTCCCCAGCGGTCTACAGCGCCGGGACGCCCCGTTGCTGGGGCAGCTGTGCGCTTTACAAGTCTACAACAACAACAACGTGTACCATGCAGATCACAAAGGGCATAGAATGAAGATTAGTTAGTGGGTTACTACTTATGTCAGAGAGGTAATTTTGTTACTTGCCGTTTATAAGTTAAAATCCTAATAAAGAACAGTAAACTATTAACTGTCAAAGAACTTCATGCATACTGCAAGATATAGATTGGAGCGTTATGATTTTTTCCCCCCAGCCATTCATTATCCTAATGTTGCAAATAGGGTTCATTTGTGCGCAAAGTGCTTCTTATTAAAGAGAAATCCTAACCATGATGTTACATTTTAAATTCTGAATTTGTGCTTCTCTAGACAAAGCACTCTTAAACTATACTGCCTATCCGTATGAATGACATGTCACTCCTATACCTTGCATTCCTCTGTCATATGTAACATTTCTTCTACACTGATTTACATACCAATGATTGATTGTCTCTGTTGGGGGGGGGGGGGGGCTGGAGCCGATGTGAGAGGAGGCAGGCTTCGGAGCTCCAGCTGGCATACCCCGGTAAATGATTATCCTGAGCCCCGGGCACATATATTTTGTGCCTGCTGAATGGCGGACTGTCCTGGGAGTGCGTTGCTCTCATTATTGCAGCTAAGCGGGCTGCATGGCAGAGAAAAACCGGCTGGCTATGAACTGAGAGTAAGTGGCCCGGAGCAATACAAGATGGCGGCTGACGAGGGGAGGAGCAGCTAGCCCTCGACGTTCTGACTGGACCCTGAGCAACCAAGGGCCAAGAGTATCTCCCATGATACTCAGCGGAGTGGGCCGGAAGCGGAGACGCCGCACTTTGAAAGGTGTTGGTGGAAGACCTGGTAGACCCCTCACACCAGTCACAGCAAGGCAAAGACGGGGACTGCACTTGCGGCCGAATAGCGGAGAGGCCTATGTCGGAGGTGGCACCCAGTTGAGACCGGAAACTCCTGGGTGTGCGCCGTAGTGCAGATATTTTAGAAGGCAGCTGTTTCATCTCCCTGCAGCCCAGTAAGGAACAAACTGTTTGTGGAGGCAGAGATTCGCCATTGGGAGGCCTTGCGGGGGAGCTGGCGTGCGGTACTGCCTAGCCGCAGCATGAATGAGGGTTGGGAGCGTGCTTCCCTCCCTCATGTCCTGATAACTGAAGAGTGCAGTAGTGGATGGCTGAGCAGCTGGGAAGTGTTCGCTGCAACAGTGCAACATTAGCAAAAGCAGAGAATGCATGTTTAACGTGTCCCCTCTGATGGTAAGGTTGATCATTGAGACTATACCTGAGATCATGGACAAAAGTGGTGTTCTGCCATTGTACTGGCTGCATAATTAAGGGCCTAATGTGACACGACTGGGCAGGAGGGACAGGTGGGGGGGGCGACTGTTGGGGATAGTTTGAATAGATACACAAGAACCGTGAAGTTACAGCTAAGCAAATGAGTAATTATCGAGTTAAGTCAGCCGTGGATGCCCTGGTAGTAAACGGATGGAGCCAAGCTATTAGATGCCATTGATAAATGTTTTACCACTGTGGGGCGTTTCTTTGCAATACCATAATAGGAACTAGACGGATGAATTTAAAGTTGTATTGATAAATGTGATAATGATTGTTAGTAAACTCAATAAAATCTGTTTGCAAAAAAAAATAATGATTGATTATCTCGGTTTAATATGTGTGCAATGGAAAGTACACCCTACACTGGTATGAGAGACGTTATAAAACAAAATTAAATACATGTCCGAGAGAGTTGTAATGGAGACCTTGAGGGGCACTGTTTAAGGATAATAGTGAGGGAATCACTGGCGGGGTGGTCATTGGGGTGCGCCAACAAACGTTCTGACACAGGGCGCCACCAGCGCCAAGACCGGCCCTGTGCGGGGCATATTGTGTGCCTCTGAGAAAGTATTCATGGTAATTGCAGCACATGACTGGCACTGCGATTAACATGAATACTCATACAATCTGCACAGATATGTGTTGCTGCAACCACACGTGCGGTCGGGTTACTGGCGCACACAGCCTTGGCTGCAGCGCACAGAGACCCTTCAGTGCCGCACACAGAGGGAAAAAATTAGAGGGAACATTGGCCCTAAGCCCTAGAACCAATAGAAGACCAGACTGTTAGCCAATCAGAGTCTAATCCCAATAAAAACCATAGCCCCAGTGACCAATCAGAACACCAGACCTATCAGCCAGGTGTAGGAAGTTAAATATTACCATACACAGAAGCGGCCTTTCTTCACTATTTAGGATCTTGGTTACGTGTGGTTGTACGTGGCCAGAGTGGTTGAAGATACATCCCTATAGAGGGTGTTTGCATTCAGAGGTGCATTCGTTTTAGATGCTTTTTTAGGTCTCGCCCGACCCTGCACATGCGCTGGTCTGGCGGGACTTATTGAGAGGGCTTCAAAAAGTGCTACCAGGCCAGCATAGAGCTACAGTGCATGGGCGCGGGCTTTACCGTGATTACTTTCGCGGCAACACGGCCGCTTTGATGTTTGATCGTGATCGCTTTCACTTTCGCGGCCGCACGGCTGCTTTGCATAGCCAATAGGTCTCGCTTTTGGGACCTTACAAGTATTTAGTTATGCAACTGTTGCATAGCTAAACACGTATAAGCTCCCAAAGGCGAGACCTATTGGCTATGCCAATGCTTGTTTTGTTTGGGATAGGCTCTGTTCATTGCCCAATACGGGCTCTTCCTCCAAAGGCCATTCTGCACATTCCTTCAGGATTCTTTTTTAATGACCTGGGTGGTTTGGTCTGACAAGTTCTTTTCAACAGTGGCAGACTGTCTGCTTAGTGCTCTTGGTCTAGGAAATTCCAAAGTGTTCTTGGCATTCTGTCTAGTTGTTGGCTCAAGTGACGCAAACCCCATATTTCGGGCCAGTGAAGTAAGGGACTTTATTTCCGATCGAACAATGCCTGGGAGATATGTCAATGATCCACTACCATACAGTTTGGCAAATGGGGGAATCACTTTGTACAGGCTTTCCACCTCCCTTTGGTACATGTTAGAAGGGGGGTTTCAAGATGAACTGTGTTGCTAACATGAATCCAAGTAAAACTCAATTTTTCATGACAGCCTTTTCTGCCTTTATGATGTTTCTTCTCTTTGATTCGGGCAATAATTTTCCTACTCTTGAGATTGAGTTCATAATCATCGGAAAATGGCACTTGGGATGGCTTTTGCTGGGCATTTGGAATTCTTCCCTGAAAAACCAAGACGGGTCTCCTTCTACATCCCCAACCGCCAGCTACGCTCCACCGACCCCTCACTCCCCACCTTCCCACGCATCCGAAGAGCAACCACCGGCGGGAGATCCTTCTCCAACCTCGCCGCCAAGACATGGAACACCCTCCCACTGAGCCTACGACAGACCCACGACCTGCTGACCTTCAGGAGGATACTCAAGACCTGGCTGTTCGATCAGTAGCACCCCCCATCAGTGCCTCGAGACCCTCGTGGGTATGTAGTGCGCTTTACAAATGATTGATTGATTGCTCACAAGTCTTCAGGCACACCCTTAATCCTCCACCTTCTGTCAGATTGTTTTAAGAATGGGTATTCTATCTCAACACTAAATCCCGCGTAGAGGGCGTTTCCGTAGTCGAGTCTGCTGCTGACAAGGGCCTGGGTGACTGTCTTTCTTGTATCCGTCGGGATCCATCTGTAGATCTTGCGGAGCATGCGGAGGGTGTTGAAGCAGGAGGAGGAGACGGCGTTGACTTGCTTGGTCATTGAGAGCGTTGAGTCGAGGATGATTCCCAGGTTGCGTGCGTGGTCGGAGGGTGTAGGGGCTGCCCCCAGTGCCGTCGGCCACCAGGAGTCGTCCCAGGCTGAAGGGTTGGAGCAGAGGATGAGGACCTCCGTCTTGTCAGAGTTCAGCTTCAGACAGCTGATCTTCATCCAGTCGGCGCCGGCCTTCATTCCTTTGTGGAGGTTGGCTTTGACGGTGATGGGGTCCTTGGTGAGGGAGAGGATCAGTTGAGTGTCGGCAGCGTAGGAGATTAGGTTGAGGTCGTGCTGTCGGGCGACGTGTGCGAGCGGGGCCATGTAAATGTTGAACAGTGTCAGGCTGAGGGAGGATCCCTGGGGTACGCCGCAGATGATCTTGCAGGCTTTGGCACCGAATTGGGGGAGGGGAGGTGTGGCTTATCTGGGTTCTGCCGGAGAGGAAGGAGGTGGTCCACTCCAGAGCCTTGTCTTGGATCCCTGCGACGTGGAGGCGTGCGCGTAGTGTGCGGTGGCAGACGGTGTCGAAGGTGGCGGAGAGGTCTAGGAGGATGAGTGCTGCGGTCTCACCGTTGTCCAGCAGGGTCCTGATGTCGGTGGTGGTGATGAGGGCAGTCTCGGTGCTGTGGTTGCTGCAGAACCCTGACTGGGAGGGGCCAGGATTCTGTTTTCTTTGAGGTATCGGGTTAGCTGTCTTGACGATTTTCTCGATGACCTTGGCCAGGAAGGGGAGCAGAGAGATGGGCCGGAAGTTCTTGAGGTCTCTTGGGTCTGCCTTAGGTTTTTTGAGTTGGGCGTTTATCTCTGAGTGTTTCCAGCTCCCGGGAAGGTCGCGGTCTCGAGGGAGAGATGGATGACGTTGCGCGGGTGCGATGGAGCTGCTTGCTTTGTTGAAGACGTGGCGCGGGAATGGGTCTGACAGAGAGCCGGAGTGGATTTGCTCATGATGGTGTCATCGACGCTCACGCTGGCCCAGGCTAGCAGGGGGTCGTGGTCGATGGTGTGCGGAGGGTCTGTTGTGTTGCTGTCTGGGTGTTGAAGCTGTCGTGGATGTCTGCTATCTTGCGGTGGAAGAAGGTGGCGAGGGATGTACGATGTATTGGGCTGCTTTAGTGCTCATTCTACTTTTTCCTGAGATAGGGGGGCCTTGTTAAACTCTGATAAACCGGTAAGTTAATAGCAAGGATGTGCATTGTTGTGTAACGTACCTTAAGACTAAATTTTGATTCCTTACTTTGGTATACGAGGCAAATTCAGTTCAATTTTATCCAATGACAGAATGGATAGACCATATCCTGGTAGCCATCATATAACAAAATTCTTACTCTGATCTTCCCAATGGAGGATTTTCAATTTTGGACACAGAAATAGAAGAACATAGCATGCGATTGCTCTAGAAGACATTGGCAATTAAGACTTGACAATATTCCGATTGTATGTAGATTTAAATGACTATCATTCCTACAAAATACAACGAGACATTCATACTTAACGGACCATATACACCTGAAAATGTGAAAAGAAACTAATGCAAACAGTTAAGTCACCTGACCTAACCCATAGCATACACAATGAATGGACTGCGGATGGTTTAAACAAGGGATGTTTTAATTATCAAGCTCAAAAGGTGCTCACTGTAAAAGTCAAAAGGAGCTGAAGACTGATGTGACATTATAAAGTTAAAACTGAGGGGTTACACACGTCTGCAACACATGCTGAGCCCCCTGAGCTAATTTTGTGTCAAGAACAAACTTTCTTACCAAAGACTCACTTGGTGCGGACGATTAGAAAGACCTAAACAGATTTTGCAGATTGCTACCCATGGTGACAAAGTCAGAGTAGAGTCCCAATTTCACCTGTGGCTACTAGGAGAAGCACAATCACTGTTGGCACTGCGGGCGGGGGGTGACGACATCAGTACTATTTTAGCCAGAGAAGAAGAGTTCACAATACTTTCCTCAAATTCAACTGCAAGATCAAGCCCACCAAGGAGCAGCCCCCTTGTGCCAACTCTATACTTACGAGATACTGTGGTTACGGTAATGGAGTCTGGACAGAATGAAGAGGCACGGGGCTGTGGGATGCAATTGGTGATAGCTGACCAACTAAAGTAATGCAGTTTATTGCAACCGTCAATTGGTGATGGTGGCGCTGTTCGCTTAGGTGGGGTGCCTTGCAAGAAGACGACTTGCCGCTGCTTGACTGCTCCAGCCGAACAGCCTACCTACACCTGTTGGTAAACAAAACACTGTTGGACCAAAACATTAACCATGTAATTTGTTCATAAGAATTTTTAGGCCGGTTATGTAAATTGTACACGTCTGATGATATCTTTTGTAAACTACATGCACAGTTACCAAGTTTAGGAGATACAACTCAAATGCCGGTGATCTCTATCCGATAAATATAAAACCGGGCACGTCATACTGTTTACTTTATGGTGGGTTATAAGTGGTAAGAATTTCACACGACTTAGGACTGCTTTTCCCCTTTCGTTAATGTTTAGTTACATGCATCGGAGGACTAATTAGAGTTCCCCCTTGTGAAGCCAATACCTTCCACCACAGGCGAAGGCGCGTCCCAAAACTACACGAGCGTGATGAGTTGAGACTGTCCACCGCACGTGCGAACAGCTGATTCACCCTGTACGATCACTTACTCGAAATAAACTTCAAATGTGTGTTGTAGATACTAACATACAGGCCGCAACACGAACAAAAGTCCCCTTTGATACCAGAACACGGAACCTTTATCTTCGAATAAATCCCAAGGTTAAATGCAGGAGGGGTGTACCCCCGAAAATACCAACAGCATGTGTGCATTGTATGCCTTCATTGAATGAGAAATATGTCTACCTGAACAGATTTTCAAATTTTAACACAGCAATTAAGAGTAAGCCCCAAATACGCTGGAACGCACTGAAGCATTTTTCTATTCAATCTAAACATTTTCTGCATGGCATTTCAATTACAGTTATAGCAAATGCCTAGAGACAGTGACAAGCTGACCTAATAAACGCAAATGCGTGTTCACAGATGAAAGCGCTTGGCTCGCTAACGATGGCTTAAACGCTTTGGTCTATCTTACCACGCACGGCCTTTCTAAGGACTTTACCAGGCCATTGGTCTGTACCCACTACAGCCTCTGCGGCCCAACGTGGAGCGGATGCCTAAGACCGTCCGACACCGCCACTCACAGAGCAATGGATGGGGAGGGGGATGGGCGAGGACTGTGCTTGAACGGACGTCTCACTTACCGCGCTCACAGAGCAGGCTCGAGGCGGCGGTTGGAGTAGGGAACTGGAGCCGTGTAGGTGAGCGGGAGGTCTAGCCCCGTACCCGCACACCGAAGAAACACGGTGCGCAGAGTCACAGACCGAGGCTGTGAAGGCTCTCGGGCAGAGAAGAGAGGAAAGAACCGCAGGAAGTGACGCGTCCTAACCCAAGTAGAGGCCGGGTGGCTCTCGGTCGGTTGCAGAGCTCGAAACAGACTGCTGCAGAATTGCTTATCCGCCATCGAGGACTCGGTTACATATCAGTACTCTCGGTCACACGTTCGTCGGGTCGTCCGCTATCCTGAGGCTCGGCGCCGGTCATCCAGTACATAGTCAGCGGCCTGTACTTACGTCACCAGAGCAGTACCGTGACCAGAAGGGACGATGCTCAGAGGATAAATAAAGTTCATGGGCACGTGCTCTCCCCAGCACCATATGGTCAAGAAGGAGCAAGTGGCAAGGGTTCCTCTGCCAACCCGCAGTCATGGTCTGGGCTTGACGTTAGCAAAAGAACAACTCGCAAGTTTCCCATGTTAAACGTCCACTAAAATAGGCAACACACGTTTTCATCACTAGTGTTATGTTACAAGATTTGTAAAGCGCATGCCCCCAGTGACGGAGCGTCTCAGCGTTAAAAACCCAGATACAACATAGCAGGGTGGAAAAGACAGAAGACAAGGACTAGACCGGGAAGATCAAGTTTTGATGGTCTTTCTAAAAGCCAGATGATTCTGAATACTTCTGATAGTCACAGGTAGTGCGTTCCAGAGTGCTGATGCCAATGCCCTAAAGGAACGACCCCCAGCTCTAGCTTTTTTGACTCAGGTCACGCATTCTAAGTGCAGGTCCGCTGAGCGCAACGTGCGTCGCCATGAGTATAGCACAAGGAGATCTGATAGAATAGGAGGCGCTTGCTGGCTGAGAATTTTGTGGGCAAAGCATAAAGTCTTGAAATGAACTCTCTTGTCAATTGGCAACCGGTGTAACTTAGGCATGAGATTTGATAGCGAGCAAAATTTAGGGAGCGCAAAGAGTGTGTGTGCTGCCGCATTTTGTACTCTCTGCAAGCGCTAAATCCCAGATTTGTTTGCACTTATATATAATGAGTTGCAATAATCCAATCTAGACACGATTAGAGATTTAATAATGATCTGGCATGTTTGTGGGTCAAAAAACTAACAGGGGCTTAAGTCCACGTAGAAGCCCAAAACATACCCCTGCAACCGCTTTTGTTTGGGCTTCAAAGGACAAGGCACTGTCCACCCAAACACCCAGATTTTTCACAACCTCCTTGGGCGAGGGCGTGGACTCCAACGCGTCTGGCCACCACTGTTCTGTCCATAAATGGGTATCTTTCCCCAATAGCAAGATTTCGGATTTACTGGCATTAAGCTGCAGGCAGTTTGCTGTCATCCAGTCCACTACTGCCACCATATCCTCCTGGAATTTAGTAAGATTATACTTACAGTTGTTGGAGAAGGAGATAACCAGTTGGGTGCCATCAGCATAAGATACTAATGACAGTCCTCTGTTTTTTGCCACGGCAGCAAGAGGTTGTAAATAAATATTAAAAAGCGTGGGGCTCAGCGTCGAGCCCAGCAGAACTCCATGATGGACAACATATTCCTGAGAGCAGTAAGGGGGTGCTGTAACCTGAAAAGATCTGCCATCCAGAAATGATTTAAAGTAGGCAAGAGCCGTGCCATCGATACCCATCTCCTGCAGACGACGCAATAGGATCTTGTGGAAAACCTTATTGAATGCGGCGCTGAGGTCGAGAAGAATCAAAGCTGCAGAATTACCTTCATCTAGAGAGCTACGCAGTTGCTCTGTTACCTCCAACAGGGCGGATTCAGCAACGTGGCGTACACTCAAATCGTTTTGTGAGGAATCCAATACCTCAATGCATTCTATGAACTTCGTAAGGATGGAGTTCACATAGGATTCAGTGGCTTTAGTGAGTAACGGGAGCCGAGATATGGAACAATAGTTTTCAGATTTGGATGCATCCAAAGAAGGTGTTGCAGGTGCATACTCGGGTCTTGTTTTATTTTGGGGGCAGTTTTTTCGTTACCTAATTTTTGTTCCTTGCACAGCTTTCCGAATGCCGCCGAAATGCGCTCCCCATTATCTGGGCTTTAGCAGGGTTGTGGGGAGTGCGCTAGTAATGTTCCGTTGGTCTGCATTGTACGGCCGGGGGAGGACATGTCACATTCCCAGTGTTGTGCTCTACTTGAGCAAGCACAGCCGGGCACTCTATCGGCCATTCTGGAGGTGTGCGCAGGCTACATGATCAGTTTTAATGGTCACATCCAACATGCACGCTTCGCTGGGGGCCTTAGAATTATGGCAGTTACTGCGAGGAATTCTGGGGCGGTTGCTTGGCAACAGTGGCGCTTTCTGAGCTTTAGTGGTTACTGTTGCCAGGCTTCTATGTAAGTGAGAACGTTTCCTGTTTTGCCATTATTCTGAATTACGTGATGGAGAATGGTGGGAAGTCCATGGAGAAGACCCACCGTGAAGAGGAACTGAGTGATCCTGAGACGATCCCTTCCATATCTGCTATCCAGCAAACGATTCAGGCAGCGGTGGCAGCTGCTTTTAGGGAAAGGGAGACTGGTCTTGCTGCTAAAAAGCCCAGTTTGGAAGCTGTGGCTGCAACAGATTCTGACTCTGATGAAGATGCTGAGTTGAAGGGGTGATATGTGCAGGGTACGGAGTTGAAGGAGGTCCTTCAGCACATTCGCCAAAATATGTTTTTTCTGGATGCAGTGTTGCAAGAGGAGAGTGAGGGTTTTTTCTCTCAATATCAGCGCAAAGAACCGGAGTCCCTACCACTCCATTGCAAGGTGAAAAAGGTGTTGGAGAATGAATGAAAGGATGTGGATAAACATGGGTTTCCACGTTTTCTTGCAAAACGTTACCCGTTGCAGGACTTTCAGACACGTTTCTGGCATCCATTAAAGTTGATTCCTTGATGGCTGGGTTGGTGTCACAAGGTACTATCATCTCTGAAGATGCTTCACCGGCTGACACTGTGGATAAGAGAGTGGATGTGGCAGTTAAACACACTTTTGCGGCATCTATTTTTTCGACTAAGGCTGCGACTTATTCGTCAAATACGATTCAATCACTCCTCAAAGACTTCTAATCTCTGGCGAAACTGATGTATAAGAGGGAAAAGCTATCTTTTACTCTGGCTATGAGGGAGCAACAAGTCAGATTTTTGTCAGACATTTCTTTTGACTCTTTAGGTACGTCAGCATCTACTGCGGGATCTTCCATTGTGGCTAGGCTTCAGATATGGTTAAGGTTGTGGAAGGCTTGGCAGATGGCGGTGGCCTCTCCTCGTGAGGTGGCCATCTCCTCTCGACTCCGCCTGGTCCAGCTGAAGCTACTCCATAGAGTATACTTGTCGATTTCGCTCTTAGTCAGTATGGGATACACTAGCAATGGTAGCTGTGTGCGGAACTGCGGACAGGAGGGCACCTTTATCCACATTCTCTGGGAATGTGCAGTGATACAGAACTATTGGTATCAGATGGTGCGCAAGATGGAGGCTGCACTAGGGCAGCAGACTCATTGCAACATTAAATTAGCGCTGTTGAACATTTGGGGTCCTACAGACTTAAACTCCAAGGAACGCACATGGGTCACATTGGGGCTCTTGGTAGCCAAAAGGAATATTGTACGAATGTAGAGGGCTCAACGATCACCGAAAGTAGCAGACTGGGCCAATGACATCGACTGGTGTATGGTGTCTGAAAAATCTATTTACGAAGCTAGAAGATGCCTGAATAAATGGTCACAAATATGAGAACATTGGAATGTCTATAGGGGTGGGATCTGTGTGCCACAAAGGAGCATGAGCGAGCTATTAGAAGATGTTAACGATGTATGATGTATATTGCTGCCTCAAAAATGTAATACGTATACGCCAGAATGCCAATTAATGTATGAGCCGCTTTGAACGTTTGCCCACCAATGCCTTATTAATGTCATATCCCTTTTTTCTTTTTCAATAAAAAGAGTTAATAAAAAATAAATTAAAAAAAGGTTGTGGAAGGCTGATGCTGCTCAGAAAGGATTGTTGATGAAAATTCTTTTTTCTGTGGTGAAATTATTTGGTCCTCCTTTGAGGCCAAGATAAAAAAATCTGCAGAAGTTTGTAAGCTGCTAGCTCCTGATAGGCCTGCTCGTTCTAAATTCTGTAGGAATGAACGGGCATTTGGTACGGCCACCAGGGGAAATCGAACTAGCCCTTTGTGGTAGGGGGTGTGACCGGGGTGCCCCTTCCCACAACAAAGCCCAGTTCCAGCAACTAGCTTTCTCCTCATCAGCCACTCCTAAACCCGGACTGTATGACAGTGGTACAAGATCAGGTGTGGGTGGCATTTCTCAATTTTCCAAGCTCTAGGAAAAGACTGTGACAGACCGATAGGAGCTAAAAAGAGGGGGCCTGGACTGGTTTCATGGAAAACCAGCCAGATGTTTTTCGAACCGCTCCTTGTCCGCTGGGGGGACCTGAAACATCAAGCCCTTCAGGACAGAGTTCAGAGCCTCCTGACAAAAGTGGAAAACATTCAAACAATCTCAGGACTGCACAGGGTCTGAAGTGGCTGAACCAGTTCATTCCCAATGTCAAGTTCAAGATGATGTCTTTTGAACTGATTCTGCCTTTCATCACCAGGGGACTTCTTGGCATCCCTGAACTTACAGGATGCATGTGCCTGTCCATACGGCGTGTCAGAGGTTTCTACGGTTTTGTGTTCTGGGTCGCCATTACCAGTTCAAGGTTGTAGGAGAGTAGGGTCTGCTATCCTATGGTCACCCCAAATTTTTGCTTTTTGCTTCACTGGTTTTTGACATATTGAGGCTGTGGGCCTGCCAATCAGACCCCCAGCCTGCTGTTCTCTCTACTAAATTAAAACTATGCACCCTAGGTGCATAACCAATTGGAAGTGGATCACCCTGTCAGCCCCTGTACCAGTGTACACTAGGTACCCAGGGCATTGGTGTACCCAAGGCCTGCCAAGGGCTGAAGCATGTATTATGCCACCCCAGGCTTGGCCTAACAATTTGACACAACTGGCTGATCACTCAGCTGGGGTAAGTTGGTGTAATCACCTCTTACTTAGGTGTAGTATACCTATACCTAACCTTAAATGGGACACCTGGTAACCTATAAGTCACTCCTATGGCAGGCCTTAACAATCCTGAAGGCAGAGTGCTTGGTTCCATGTGAGATGGTGCTCTGGCATGAGCTGAGCCTGTCTGCAGTGGTCGGAACAACTTCCTTCTACTGTTTCCAGATATCGTCATACCATATACTCTTAAGTGCATTCTTTGGTTTGGCTTTATCAAAACATGTCGAGTAAGGTGTCATACGAATTGGAATACTAACCCCTCGCCAATTCTGGCGACGGGGTTAGCATTCCACCCTTCTAGAGGGACACGACATGTACAGTACCTGAAACCCGGGTAAAATCAGACATAGCCTCAGCTCCACAAAATGGATGCTGCCACCACAGACACAAGACTGCCCTCCTGCTGCTGGGAGTCCTTCCAGCTTGGGAGGTGTGGACAAAGGGTTTCCTGCCAGGGGAGGTGCGTGCACCACCCCAGACAGGATTTTGTGTATTGGTCAGGTAGGGCTTGAAAGAAACCAGACATGCCTGTGGCTCACAAGGAGCCTCGGTGCATATGCCAGTTCAAACCGGTCCTGGGGCACACCAGTCCCGGGCCTGGGGCGAGCTGGACAAAGGATTGGGGGTGTAACCACCCCCCTTCCTGGTCCCACCCATAGGGAGGGACCTAGCAGGTAGTCCGGCCCCTAGAATCCGCTTAAAGGTAGGAGCTGTGTCCTAAGACTTCAGACATCCTGGAATCAACTTAACACTAAGAAGAAGACGGGAACTTCGACGCTCTGCTGCACAGAGGACTGAAGCCAATCTCCCCTGTGGTCAGGGAGTGACCACCTTGCTAACGCAAGCACCATCCAGCGAATCAACGTCTGCTTTGCCGCCGCCTCCCGCCGGAGCCCGAGCCCAGAGACTGACAAGACCTGGACCTCCAGACCTCTCACCGCCCGATCCACAGTCCCTGAAAAGAGGAGACCCGTGGAGGCACCGAGACACGTGGAGCCAGCCATCTTGGATCGACTACGACAAGCTGACAAGTGCAACAACCGAGGCTCCCTCCAAGTTGTGCTTTGGGATCTGAGAAGCCCAACTCTCGAGCAGCATTTGCACCAAAGGTGAGCCCTCCAGCATCTCCACGATCTGCGTGGGGCCCTTCTGCATTTTGCCACTCGACGCGCCTAACCGGTTGCTGGCCCGCTGGCTAGTGGCCATCTTGGCGACGAACTCTACGAAAAACACCGCTGGTCTGGTTGCTCCAGACTGGCCCTTGCTCCTCTTCAAAGGAGCAATCCCTCTGACCTTGCTGGTCAGAACCAACAGCTGATTTCCGAATCCTCCTACAATTGCTTTTGCCAAGGCTTGTTTGCTTCGACCAAGTCGCCGACACCGCCGACAGCGAGAGCCTGCGTGGGACAGCTCGTGAGCCGACTCCTGGACGTCGTCGACCTTCAGGGACCACGTGGCTGCGGAGACAAGCTACCCCTCATCACCTGTTTGCACCCGACATCGCCTGGTACCTACCTGGTGCCACGCCGGTCACTGGCTAGTGACTGTGAACACTGTCCCCTCTGCTTTCAGGTCTTCTGCAACTCCGATCCACCCTTGGATCCACCGCATCTCTCCCGGACCGACCGCCTGCAGCATCTTTGTCCCAGGCTCAACGGAACAGATAGAAGAAACCCGACGCACTTTGAGGCCTATGCACCCGCTTCCTGTGGATGAGGTAAAGCTGGTACTCCGGTGCCCAAGTGTAGTAATACATCTCTAGTGCCTGTGTTCCAAATCTTAAGTTCCTAGTTAACCCGGAAGATCTCCTTTGCAGTAACTTTGTACTTTTTACGCACCCATTGAAACCTATGGGAGCACGCGTGTGACTATTTGCTCTGCACACGCCACCCGTGGACCTCCTGGTCACTAACTGACGTTAGCTCCTTGTAGGCCCAGCGATTCTAGAGGCCTTAGGCCTTTTCCCTTTTCTGTTCGTGGTACTTATACCACTATTTTAGTATATGGTTCGAGTGGCCACCAGGGCCTATCCATATAAAGTGCAACTTCTGTGTATTCTGTGATAATCTTGTTTGACGATTTGTGCTCCTGTGCTCATAAAGGGACTAGGGGTTACTTTGAGAAATAAATACATATATATTTTGAATATATATCTGTGTGGTGTCCTTTCATTGGTATAAAAGGGGGTTGCATTTGGTAAAACAGCTGGCTTAACACGCATCACGAGTTTAGCCTCAAAGACTGCTTAGCCTACGCTACCACTAGGGCAGCTAGTCCGAAAAGGTTGACTTACAACCACACCATAAGGGTTGCTTGGCATGGTACAAGGTGATCACTTTAACTAGTGAGCATCATATACCAGGCCAACTTCTCACATTGGTGAGCAGCGGTTGGATTTGAGCTTGCTGTGTTTTACCATTGTAATCTCTTGGTTACCAATTGAAAGATCACATAGGTACCTGTAGGTACATATAAAACAAGATTAGATATACATAAGTTCTACTGAACTTAGTTGTTGTAGAGCAAAGGGAGTAGCACACCCTGACTACAACTACTAGATAGGTTTAGTAGGTAAACCCAAGTGTAGGTAGATTGCAACACATCCACCCACACTTAAGAGCAATGGCCGGGGCAGAGGGGTCCACTGTACCCATCTCTGTTGAGAGTGACCCCCAGAGGGCACCATCCAGCTTTGCTACCCTTAACCAGAATGAGCTCAGGCATTTGGCAACTCTTAGGGGCCTTAAACAGCCCAAGAACCCTAACTCTGCTGAGCTCAGAGAACTCTTACAAAATGATGAGAATCAGAGAGAACTCAAGAAAGCTTCCCAGTTAGCCCCCTTAGGGTCAGGAACAGGAGGCCCCCCTTCTGAAGATACTACAGAGGTACCCAGTACCAATAGCCATCCCTTAGATGAGAATCATACTACAGGGGAGGAAAGTGGTGAGGATACAGAAAGTAGTGATGATGAAGGGAGAACTAGCCCAGTGCCAAGTATTATACTTGGCCCAGCTAAACTAAGGCTATTGGGGACTGACAATGGGTTCACCCCATTGGATCTCCCCAGTGGACTTAACACAGGGCTTGGGAGGCAAAGGAATCGCTCAGGTGACTCCAATGCTTCTCATGGCTCTAGAGGCTCTCAAGGTCACTCCAGGAAAAGGATGACCACCCCTCAGAGGAGGGAACATGAGGCCAGAATGCAGGAAGCCCAGCTGAGGATCAGGAAGCAGGAGCTAGAAGTAGCCCTGATGGAAGAAAAACTGAACAAGGCTAGGCAACCTAGAGAGAGTGGGTCTATACCCACTGGTGGCAGCATTGTCCCTAAGGACAAAGATAGGGTCTTTGATAATAGGAACCTGTCTAAGGTTGTGCCCCCCTACAAAAGTGGGGATGACATCCACAAATGGATAACTGCTCTTGAGAGAGCCTGCAAAGTACAGCAGGTTCCTGAAGACCAGTGGGCAGCAATCCTCTGGCTCTCCTTTGAAGGAAGAGGCAGAGACAGACTCCTCACTGTTAGAGAAGAGGATGTCAGAAATTACAGAGTCCTGAAGAGTGTTCTGGTAGATGGGTTAGGCTTAACCACTGAACAGTACAGGTTAATGTTCAGAGACACCCAAAAGACACAGACTCAGGACTGGTCTGAATATGTTGAATGTGCCACTAAGGCTTTGGAGGGTTGGTTGCTGGGAAGTAAGGTATCTGATTTTACAGGATTG
This sequence comes from Triturus cristatus, assembly GCF_964204655.1. Taxonomy (NCBI): domain Eukaryota; kingdom Metazoa; phylum Chordata; class Amphibia; order Caudata; family Salamandridae; genus Triturus; species Triturus cristatus. The sequence goes on from NC_140595.1 coordinate 115,599,901, forward strand.
TATAATTTGATGATGAGAGAACAGATTTTAAATAACTGTCAAAACCAGCAACTGCATCAACACTTGGTTGACTCTGATCTGACCTCTCCCCAAGAATTGGGAAAGAAGGCAGACAAATGGGTCAGAACCAGGGTTAAGCAAAAGAACCAGAACCAGGGCCAAGGGGGTGATCAGAAGAAAACAGACCAAAAGGGTGGAGATCAGAAACCTAAAGACCAGAAGTCTTCAACAGGGCCCCAAACTACTACTAAGGAGGGTGGGTCCCAACAGTCCAAAAAGAAGAAAGAAGGTCAGAAGAAACCCTGGTGCAATCATTGCAAAAATACAACTCACTGGACTAGTGATTGCAAAAAGGGTGGAGCCCCCAACACTGTTGCCCCTAAGGCACCTGCTCCCAGTACTACTGTTAGCAGTGTTGGTCCCCAGACAAAGGGTGTAGTGGGAATCACTATGGGAACTGAAGGAGATTCTGACTTAGACAGAACCCTTACACAGGCAGTCTTGATCTGTGATGGGGACATTGATTTGTCCCTGACTGTGAGCCCCAGTAACCTGGGCAAGTACAGACAGACTCCTTTAATTAATGACAAAGTGGCTCAAGCCTACAGGGACACTTGTGCCAGTGTCACTATGGTGACACCAGGCTTTGTGGACCCTGGACAGTACATACCAGGTGAGAACTACCTGGTGACCAATGCCAGCAATGCCACTACTTCACATAGTGTGGCAGTTGTTAACTTCTCATGGGGAGGGGTAACTGGCCTCAAAAGGGTTGTGGTTAGTGCAGACCTCCCAGTAGAATGTTTGTTGGGCAATGACCTAGAGAGTTCTCTATGGTCAGAAGTGGAGTACAGGACTCATGCAGAGATGTTAGGTATATCATCACATGTCCTTGCTGTGACCAGGTCACAGGCCAAAAAGTGCCTCACTGAACCTCAGGTCTTGGATCCTGGAACAATGGACCAAGCACCTACCAAGAAGAAGAACAGGAGGGTCAAGGCTGTGCCTTCCCCCCTGCCTCAGAGTGATGATCAGCCTTCCCAGGAAGCTGATCTAGAGGACCCTGAAGGAACTGTCCCTGAAGAGCTTGAACCTGATCAGGTTGAGTTTCTGGGGACAGGGGGACCTTCAAGGGCTGACTTGAGGCAGGCTCAGTTATCCTGTCCCTCTCTTGAACCCCTCAGACAGCTGGCTGCTGCTGAGGCTGCTGGGAATGCTCAAGGTACCCATAAAGTGTATTGGGATGAAGGGCTCCTTTATTCAGAGGCTAGAGACCCCAAGCCTGGTGCTACCAGGAGGTTGGTTATACCTCTGCAATTTAGGGGCTTCCTTCTTACCTTGGCCCATGACATTCCTTTAGCAGGACACTTAGGCCAGAACAAGACTTGGGACAGACTTGTCCCTCACTTTCACTGGCCTCACATGAATGAAGATACAAAGGAGTTTTGTCGCTCCTGTGTTACCTGCCAAGCCAGTGGCAAATCAGGTGGCACAACAAAGGCCCCCCTAATACCACTACCTGTGGTGGGGGTCCCCTTTGAAAGAGTGGGAATAGACATAGTGGGTCCCATGGATCCTCCCACTGCATCTGAGCACAGATTTATACTGGTGGTAGTGGATCATGCCACCAGGTATCCAGAGGCAATTCCCCTTAGGACCACTACAGCTCCTGTTGTGGCCAGGGCCCTGCTGGGAGTATTCTCCAGAGTGGGGTTTCCTAAAGAGGTAGTATCTGACAGAGGTACCAACTTTATGTCAGGATACTTGACAGCTATGTGGAAGGAATGTGGTGTCAACTACAAGTTCACCACCCCTTATCACCCACAATGCAATGGGCTTGTTGAGAGATTCAACAAGACCCTAAAGGGTATGATCAAAGGATTACCTGAAAAGCTCAGGCGAAGATGGGACATCCTTCTACCCTGCCTTCTGTTTGCTTACAGAGAGGTCCCACAAAAAGGAGTTGGCTACAGCCCCTTTGAATTGTTGTTTGGGCACCCTGTGAGAGGCCCACTGTGTTTGGTGAAGGAAGGATGGGAGTTACCTCTCAAAAAGCCTAAGCTAGACATAGTGGACTATGTACTTGGTCTCCGCTCCAGGATGGCTGAGTATATGGAGAAGGCATCCAAAAACCTTGAGGCAAGCCAGGCCTTACAGAAAGCTTGGCATGACCAAAAGGCTGTCTTGGTTGAGTTTCAGCCAGGACAGAAGGTATGGGTGTTGGAGCCAGTGGCCCCAGCAGCACTCCAAGACAAATGGTCTGGACCCCATACAATCCTGGAAAAGAAGGGAGAGGTCACCTACTTGGTCGACCTAGGAACTCCCAGGAGTCCCCACAGGGTACTCCATGTTAACAGGCTTAAAGCATATGTTGACAGGGCAGACATGGGCTTGCTCATGGCTACAGATGAGGGACAGGAGGAAGAGAGTGACCCTCTCCCAGACCTGTTGTCTCAGAACCCTGAAGATGGCTCAGTTGAAGGAGTGACCCTTGGAGGCAACCTCACTGCCCATCAGCAGACTGAATGTAGACAGGTTCTACAATCATTTTCACATATGTTTTCCTTGATACCTAGTCAAACTGACTGGTGTACCCATGTGGTGGACACTGGTGACAGTCTGCCTGTAAAGAACAAGCTTTACAGACAACCTGACCACGTCAGGGACTGTATAAAGGCTGAGGTACATAAAATGCTGGAATTAGGTGTCATTGAACCCTCAGAGAGCCCCTGGGCTAGCCCAGTGGTTCTGGTCCCCAAACCTCACACCAAAGATGGCAAGAGAGAGATGAGGTTCTGTGTGGATTACAGAGGACTCAATGCTGTCACCAGGACAGATGCACACCCTATTCCAAGGGCAGATGAGCTCATAGACAAACTAGCTTCTGCAAAGTTTTTGAGCACATTTGACTTAACAGCTGGCTATTGGCAAATCAGATTAGCTGAGGAGTCTAAGGCCAAAACAGCATTCTCAACCCCAGGTGGGCACTACCAGTTTGTGGTGATGCCCTTTGGTCTGAAGAATGCACCTGCCACCTTCCAAAGGCTGGTGAACCAAGTCCTTACTGGGTTGGATGACTTTTGCGCAGCATATCTTGATGACATTGCTGTCTTTAGCTCCACCTGGGAGGATCACCTGATCCACCTGAAGAAGGCTCTTGAGGCTCTGCAAAGGGCAGGCCTCACTATCAAGGCTACAAAGTGCCAGATAGGGCAGAGTAAGGTTGTATATTTGGGCCACCTTGTAGGTGGAGGCCAAGTTCAACCACTGGAGAGTAAGATACAATCCATCAAGGACTGGTCCCCTCCAACCACCCAGACTCAAGTTCGAGCTTTCTTGGGCTTGACTGGGTACTACAGGAAGTTTGTTAAGAACTATGGGTCCATTGTGACTCCTCTTAATGATCTGACATCCAAGAAGATGCCCAAAAAGGTTCAGTGGACAGTAAGCTGTCAAAAGGCATTTGATGACCTGAAGGAGGCCATGTGCTCTGCACCTATCCTGAAAAGTCCTGACTACTCCAAAGAGTTTATTGTCCAAACAGATGCTTCTGAGTTGGGTGTGGGAGCTGTGCTGTCACAACTTAATGTAGATGGTCAAGACCAACCCATTGCTTTTATTAGCAGAAGGTTGACCCCCAGAGAGAAGAATTGGTCAGCTATTGAGAGGGAGGCCTTTGCTGTGGTGTGGGCCCTGAAGAAGCTGAGGCCATACTTGTTTGGCACTCACTTCAAGATTCAGACCGACCATAAGCCCCTCTTGTGGCTAAATCAGATGAAGGGTGAAAACCCCAAACTGCTTAGGTGGTCCATTTCCCTACAGGGGATGGACTTTACAGTGGAGCACCGGCCAGGTACTGACCATGGGAATGCAGATGGTCTCTCCAGGTACTTCCACTTAGGACATGAAGACGAGACTGGTCAAGGCTAGTTTAATGTCCCAGCGTTTGGGGGGGGTTGTGTAGGAGAGTAGGGTCTGCTATCCTATGGTCACCCCAAATTTTTGCTTTTTGCTTCACTGGTTTTTGACATATTGAGGCTGTGGGCCTGCCAATCAGACCCCCAGCCTGCTGTTCTCTCTACTAAATTAAAACTATGCACCCTAGGTGCATAACCAATTGGAAGTGGATCACCCTGTCAGCCCCTGTACCAGTGTACACTAGGTACCCAGGGCATTGGTGTACCCAAGGCCTGCCAAGGGCTGAAGCATGTATTATGCCACCCCAGGCTTGGCCTAACAATTTGACACAACTGGCTGATCACTCAGCTGGGGTAAGTTGGTGTAATCACCTCTTACTTAGGTGTAGTATACCTATACCTAACCTTAAATGGGACACCTGGTAACCTATAAGTCACTCCTATGGCAGGCCTTAACAATCCTGAAGGCAGAGTGCTTGGTTCCATGTGAGATGGTGCTCTGGCATGAGCTGAGCCTGTCTGCAGTGGTCGGAACAACTTCCTTCTACTGTTTCCAGATATCGTCATACCATATACTCTTAAGTGCATTATGAACCTCGCGGTTAAATGCTATCTTTGGTTTGGCTTTATCAAAACATGTCGAGTAAGGTGTCATACGAATTGGAATACTAACCCCTCGCCAATTCTGGCGACGGGGTTAGCATTCCACCCTTCTAGAGGGACACGACATGTACAGTACCTGAAACCCGGGTAAAATCAGACATAGCCTCAGCTCCACAAAATGGATGCTGCCACCACAGACACAAGTCTGCCCTCCTGCTGCTGGGAGTCCTTCCAGCTTGGGAGGTGTGGACAAAGGGTTTCCTGCCAGGGGAGGTGCGTGCACCACCCCAGACAGGATTTTGTGTATTGGTCAGGTAGGGCTTGAAAGAAACCAGACATGCCTGTGGCTCACAAGGAGCCTCGGTGCATATGCCAGTTCAAACCGGTCCTGGGGCACACCAGTCCCGGGCCTGGGGCGAGCTGGACAAAGGATTGGGGGTGTAACCACCCCCCTTCCTGGTCCCACCCATAGGGAGGGACCTAGCAGGTAGTCCGGCCCCTAGAATCCGCTTAAAGGTAGGAGCTGTGTCCTAAGACTTCAGACATCCTGGAATCAACTTAACACTAAGAAGAAGACGGGAACTTCGACGCTCTGCTGCACAGAGGACTGAAGCCAATCTCCCCTGTGGTCAGGGAGTGACCACCTTGCTAACGCAAGCACCATCCAGCGAATCAACGTCTGCTTTGCCGCCGCCTCCCGCCGGAGCCGGAGCCCGAGCCCAGAGACTGACAAGACCTGGACCTCCAGACCTCTCACCGCCCGATCCACAGTCCCTGAAAAGAGGAGACCCGTGGAGGCACCGAGACACGTGGAGCCAGCCATCTTGGATCGACTACGACAAGCTGACAAGTGCAACAACCGAGGCTCCCTCCAAGTTGTGCTTTGGGATCTGAGAAGCCCAACTCTCGAGCAGCATTTGCACCAAAGGTGAGCCCTCCAGCATCTCCACGATCTGCGTGGGGCCCTTCTGCATTTTGCCACTCGACGCGCCTAACCGGTTGCTGGCCCGCTGGCTAGTGGCCATCTTGGCGACGAACTCTACGAAAAACACCGCTGGTCTGGTTGCTCCAGACTGGCCCTTGCTCCTCTCCAAAGGAGCAATCCCTCTGACCTTGCTGGTCAGAACCAACAGCTGATTTCCGAATACTCCTACAATTGCTTTTGCCAAGGCTTGTTTGCTTCGACCAAGTCGCCGACACCGCCGACAGCGAGAGCCTGCGTGGGACAGCTCGTGAGCCGACTCCTGGACGTGCGGAGACAAGCTACCCCTCATCACCTGTTTGCACCCGACATCGCCTGGTACCTACCTGGTGCCACGCCGGTCACTGGCTAGTGACTGTGAACACTGTCCCCTCTGCTTTCAGGTCTTCTGCAACTCCGATCCACCCTTGGATCCACCGCATCTCTCCCGGACCGACCGCCTGCAGCATCTTTGTCCCAGGCTCAACGGAACAGATAGAAGAAACCCGACGCACTTTGAGGCCTATGCACCCGCTTCCTGTGGGTGAGGTAAAGCTGGTACTCCGGTGCCCAAGTGTAGTAATACATCTCTAGTGCCTGTGTTCCAAATCTTAAGTTCCTAGTTAACCCGGAAGATCTCCTTTGCAGTAACTTTGTACTTTTTACGCACCCATTGAAACCTATGGGAGCACGCGTGTGACTATTTGCTCTGCACACGCCACCCGTGGACCTCCTGGTCACTAACTGACGTTAGCTCCTTGTAGGCCCAGCGATTCTAGAGGCCTTAGGCCTTTTCCCTTTTCTGTTCGTGGTACTTATACCACTATTTTAGTATATGGTTCGAGTGGCCACCAGGGCCTATCCATATAAAGTGCAACTTCTGTGTATTCTGTGATAATCTTGTTTGACGATTTGTGCTCCTGTGCTCATAAAGAGACTAGGGGTTACTTTGAGAAATAAATACATATATATTTTGAATATATATCTGTGTGGTGTCCTTTCATTGGTATAAAAGGGGGTTGCATTTGGTAAAACAGCTGGCTTAACACGCATCACGAGTTTAGCCTCAAAGACTGCTTAGCCTACGCTACCACTAGGGCAGCTAGTCCGAAAAGGTTGACTTACAACCACACCATAAGGGTTGCTTGGCATGGTACAAGGTGATCACTTTAACTAGTGAGCATCATATACCAGGCCAACTTCTCACAAAGGTATTATCATTTGGTCTGTGTTCTTCACCTAGGGTGTTTACTAAGGTTTTGGCTCACCTGATTGGTGTTATGCATGGTATGGAGATATGAATGTTCTCATATTTAGATGATTTTCTGATATCTGCTTCTTCTTTTTCCAAGGTGGAACAGCATGTCATGGAAGTCTGCAACATGTTGCAGGGTCATGGCTTTTTTGGTGAGTCACAGGACATCATGTCTGACACAGGATCTGAGTTACAATGGGGCCCAGTTCAAGATTCTTGTGGGGAAAGTCTTCCTGCCGGTGGACAGGACGGACACTTTGGTAACACAAATTCAGGGGTTGCTTTCGCAGGAATGCCCCCAGTGAGCCATTGGTTGAGGCTTCAGGGGCTTATGTCTTCTTCTCTGATGGCGTTGCCTTAGGCCAGTTTACGTATGTAACTGGTGATCATCTTGTCCCACTGGGTACCGAGTTGTCAGAATTACCAACTGGGGGTCTCAGTAACTCCATGTGTTTGGGAGGTTTTGCACTGGTGGTTGAATGATGTGAATCTGTCCCAGGGACGTTGGTTTCATGTGGTGCCTACCAAGATTATGACTACGGACGCCAGCTTACTGGACTGGGGAGCGACTCTGGAGGGACCTTCTGTCCAGGGGAAGTGGTCAAAGGTACAGGCTGCTTGTTCTTCCAACTACCAGGAGTGTTGAAGGTGGTTCATCTGGGTCGCTGGGCTTTTGCTCCACATTGGGCATTGCAACATGTGCAGGTGCGGACAGACAACCAGGTTGCCATGAGGTATCTGAATCGCCAAAGGGGTTGCAGAGTGAAAGCTCTCAGCTGTCTGAGTCGGGTGATTTGCAGCTAGGTGGAGTGGCCTGTCAGCAAGTTACTTGCCGGGCAAGAATAATGTCGTGGCGGACAGGCTAAGTAGGGTGTTTCCATCCATGGGCCTAACAAGGAATGTGTTCCTGAGTTTGCAGAGGAGGTTTCAGTCTCCAGCGATCAATTTGTTTGTCTTCCTGGAGAATGCCCTTTCTGCACAATTACTCCCTGTCAAGAGGCATGGTGGGTGGACTCAATGTCCTTCCCGTGGCCTATGGGGTCGTTGTATGCATTTCCACCAGTACCATTGATTCCTATGGTATTGAGGAAGATCTGGTTGGACAAGACTTTGGTGATTATGGTGGTGCCCGGGTGGCGAAGGCGCCCGTGGTTTCCACTCATGTTGGAATTAGGGATTCAGCCGTGCTGGGTGATCCTGTGTCATCTCTACCCGTTAAGGGGTACCCAGCTCCTTTTCAAGACATTGCAATCAATGCATCTTCAGGCTTGGTTATTGAGCAGAGGAGTATGATGAGTAGGTGGTGTTCCCCAGTGGTGGCCGATATGATACATCAATCTCGGTGCCTGTCTACTCTGCACACTTATACCAATCATAAGTCAATTTTTTCTGATTGGTGTTTGCATAAGGGCTTTTGTAGAGATTACATTGAGCCCATTAGGGTACTGGATATCTTATCTGATGGGTTTGGCCCATTCTATGCTACAGACTCAATTGGCTGCCCTTAGGGCCTTTAGAAGTCCTGTTTTTGATCTAGTGGAGCCTTTGGTGTCTAGATTGTTGAAGTCCGTGTTGCTGAGGCGACCAAAACTTGTGTTGTGTGCTCCTCTATGGGGTTTACCCTTGGTTTTGCAGGCCCTCTTGAGTCTGTGGAATTGAAGTTCCTGACGTTCAAGGTAGTGTTTTTGGTGGCCATTGCCTCAGCCAGACGAACTGGAGGATTGGAGTCTTTTTTGAGATCAGCTCCTTTTCTGAGGGTCCCCAATAAGAGGGTGATTTTGAGGGCTCATCCTACCTTTGTCTCTAAGGTTGCTTTGTATTTCAACAGGACGGCTTAAGTGGTGCTGCCTGTTTTACATCCTGATCCTCGGTCTGGGGAAGAGTCCCTGTTGCATCTCTTGGATGCGAAGAGGGTGTTGTTGGTATACTTGACCACAACTGATCCTTTCTGTAAGGTGAACAGTCTCTTTTTCACATTTGGACCAATTCGAAATGGTTTGAAGACTTCTAGTTCTACCCTCAGCCGCTGGATCAAGCAGACGATTTTGTTGGCATATGATTCTCATGACACAGTGTTGGGGGACCCTGTGCAGGGTAATTTACTTGGTGTGTGGCTACTGCTTGAGCTTCTCTTAAGGGAGTGTCCATGGAAGATATTTGCAGGGCTGCCACATGGCCTACTCATACCTTTATGACTCATTACAGTCTGGAGGCTGGGGGTAGTGCATCGTTTTCTTTTGCTACTTCTGTACTGCATTACATTGTGGATTAGTGTGCATGTGTGGGTACATATGGTCTTGTTTTTGTATTAAATGGGGTTTTGCATTTCTTAATACTTTGTTGTATGTTTTCTTACATGTTGTCATGAAGCCAATACTTGCTTTGGTATTAGCTCGTCGTGGTATTACTGTGGGGAGGAAGACGGATGAGGAGGTGATGCCCCGGTTACTTACCGGTAATCTTCATTATTGTGAGTCCTAGTCTTCTTGCCATAGTATGGTTTCCCATTTCTCTCTTCCCTGTTCTGTATGGTTTCATTCTGTTGTTTGCTTTGTTTACAGGTGGAGCTCTGGGTGTGCTTCCTTTTTATACTGTATGGAGGAAGAGGAATTCTGCCATATTAGAGGGATAGGGAACTAGAGTGTTACCTTTTTATTGAAAGTTTCTTCAGGGAGACTAAAGCTCATTGTGTTATTACTGTGGTAAGCAAGACTGGACTCTGAGTAATGAAGATTACCGGTAAGTAACCGAGGCATTAACAAACATTTGACTTGTTTTCATTTTCTATTTGTGCCTTCAGTCTATGTTTCAAACGGTGGAAATATTGGATTTGATTGACTTTCCTGTTCGTCAATATTTAGAACAAGAATCCACTTTTTAATACTGAAAGAGTGCTCAATGCATTGGGCGACAAATTGGTGCTTCATCTGGAGCTGACTCTTTAATAAACCTGCAGTTTATGAAAAATCCCATTTGGAACACTTTACCAACTATTGCTTGCACAAAACGTGTGCATGCACAGAAGTTCAACAATTCCATTCCATCGCGTTGCCTACGCTAATCACCCAACTGTTTTTCTCTTTTGCGTTTAACCTTTAGTTCGATGACACCCTTCTGTGTAATCAATTCGCTTTATAAATCAAGTAACATTATCATAACAAAATCAGCATTTCACCCCAATGGTCACATGATTTGGAGACACCAAAATAAAACCATCAAATCACAAGCAATATTTAAGCAATATTTACTCTTTAACCTATAAAGCAATTATATATGTAGAAATCCGTACCTCTCATGCTAACTCCTTATTAATCAGAGTAGGCTTACAGAATCATGGATGTACCTCCAAATTAATCTATGTGTTTAGGGTCAACTGAAGGATAAAGGAATAGTTAATATAGTTTCAGTCAACTATAACGACCCTTTATGTTTTACGGAGCAGCATCCTGAAAATTCTGTTTATTCATGGCCAGTTGTCTTTCATGAAAGCCCTTGTCCTATTTTTTTTTTATAATGAAAATTTTATTCAGTTTTATCATCTTATGCAACAAATTGACAAGTACCAGACTGGCATTAAAATTAACTCAACATTTTGACGCAGGCATTTCACAGCACTGTTCAGTCTAGGTCATAATGATGCAACAACTCCCCCATACCTTTTCATGTTTTTTCGACACTCTAAAACGTATAAAATGATTCCCCAAGAATGGTGCCACCAGTCCATTGTAGCTCAGAAGTGTCAGAAGGAGAGGGGCACCAACATCTGGCAATGTCACGTTTGGCTAGAACTGTCCCAATGCCCAGGAGTGTACGGTCCCCCCTTAGCCCAGGATAGTCCTCTACAGTACCAAGTAGGGCTATACTTGGCAGGGTTCTACAACCTCTCCTAACACCACTGAGATCTCAGCAAACATTCTTCACCAGTATCTCTGAATAATGGGGCATTTCCTTAAGAGAGAATATAAGTGAGTCTCTGCATGTTGACATCAATTACATAAGAGTGTGGCCAGCCTATTGGCCTGCAAAAGGCGTAGGTGAGATAGGTCATGTGCAGAAAGCTACATTGGATGAGCTGGATTCTGGATGGGATCACCAGCACTCTTAGGGTCATGCATGCGTCTCTCTAGTCCGGCTTGTTGAGGGGACCCATCCATTGCTCCCACTTGGCTTTCATGTCCTACACGGAACAGGTGGAATTATTAACTAGATATCTGTATATCCAGGAGATTCCTCCCCTGCCTATGAGTCCCATAGGAATTTGTTCCTCGAGGGGGCTGTATTCTGGTGCACATTGCAGAAGGGAATATTGAGGATAAAGGGCATATTTCATCTGCAAGTATCTGTAGAATTGAGATTTGTGTAAGGACTATTCACTTTGGAGCTCCGCAGTTTAATTTACATGGGAACCCTGTCATATATGCCTACTTTAGAGATCCCACTTTCTAAACCCTTGAAGACAAGGAATGTAATGTAGCCATGTGCCTGTCCACAAGGGTGTTTCAAAGGTGAGTTTTTGGTCCCAGCCAATCCATTTCAGGGCTGTTCGCCACGACCCAGGGACGACTCTGTTAATGTCAAGTAGGGTACGGGGGATCGGCCTTCATAGAGAAAGTTATGTATTTGATCCTGATAATTTAGGTCCACCTCAAGACAAAATGCCAGATCCTGCCCTGCTCCACTCAGCCAGTCAATCTCATTCAGAAGCTGAGAGGCCAAATAGTATAGGCAAATCTCTGGCATGCCTAGTCCCCCATCGTATGTGGACCATATCCAGGTACCATATGCTACTCTGGCTGGCTTGTTCTCCCAGAGGAAGGAGCAGATTTTGGCTCTTGTTTTCTGAAACCAATCCCAGGGAATTGGCTGGAGGAAGCCTTGGAGTGTGTACTGAATTCGCAGAAGCATACCCATTTTAAATAATGCCACCCTGCAGAATATGTTAAATGGGAGTTTGGACCATGTGGCGAGGGTCGGCAACAGCTTAGATTCTAGGGGGTCAAGTTCAGGCTCCCCGTGAGGCTTGGATCTAGGGGAATATATGCACCCATGAATTGGAAGCTTATTCTTCGACTGGAATGTGTACTTTCCAGTCCACTACACTCAGATAGTCCTTCAGTAGTACCAAGAGAGAGACTTAGTCTAAATGACCCACAACCGGATGACTCTCCATATAGGGAAAGCATTTGAAGAAGGCAGGAACCCATGAGGGTTGGTGCAAGAAACAGGAGGATATTCTCTGCGTAGAGAGTAATGCGGTCCTCTACTTCGTCCCTCACCCAAACCCCATATTTGGGCGTTACATTGGACCCATGTTGCCAGTGGCTCTATAAACAGAATGCATAACAGGGGGGAGAGCAGACATGCCTGTCAGGTACCCTGCCCAATCGGGAAAGGATCCGAGAGTGTGCCATTGATACGGACAAGTGCCCTTGGATGCGAGAATAGGATCTTGACATATGAGTGAAATCTCAGTCCGAAGTCCATTTATATGAGGACGTCATCCATGAAGGCCAAGTCAACAGAATCAAAAACCTTCTCAAAGTCCAGCAACGGTAGGGCGGCGGGCCTTGTATATCTAACAAATTGATCAGAGCCAGCTGCACCCTGTGTATGCAGTGCCTGGTGCTCTGATGTTGTAAAAATACGTATTGGTAGGGGTGGACCAGGTGGGACATCCGAGGGAGAAGTCTATTGACCAGTGCCTTGGCATAAATTTTAAGTTCAAGATTAATGAGGAATATTAGTCGTTAGGATTTGAAATGGTCTGCGGGGTAGGCAGGCTTGTGCGGCACAACTATTGTGGCCAAATCTAGTTCTGGAGGGAAGTGTCCCCTGTCAATTGCTTCTTGATACATGTTGAGGAGGAGGGCAGGAGAAGTGTTGCAAATTGTCGGTAGCATTCTACTAGGTTGCTATCTGGCCCGGTGTTTTCCCAGTGTTTATCTACTGGATAGCCTGCCGATTCTCCTTGGCATGCAGTGGCCACTCAAGTGCTCGACGGTCAGATGATCACTGGCGTGGGAAGAGGCAAGTCCTGAATAAGGGGGTGGGTATTTTCTCTATGGGGCAATGGAATAGCAGCATACAGCAAGTGATAATATGCTGCGAATCTTACCTCTATATTACCCGTCTTCATTGAATGTTTCCCATGGGCATTGATCACCGGGTGACCATGCAGGGGGAGGTGTCCTCCATTGCCAACCAATATGACATCTTACCCCATTCATATACCCTCCTGGTCAAGGCTATCCAGCATCTGTGGGCTTCATCAAGAGCCAGTTGTCAGAGGGTACCTGGCCATATCCAAGCAGAGTTGCATCTGTTTGGGCAGTTATTTCTGGTAGCGGTATTCTAGATGTATAATTTTTTTCTCTAAGTGGGCCACCCGCTGGCCCGCCTCCCATTCCCTACCCCTTAGGTATGCCCTCGCTATGCCTCATATGGTAGCCTTCCACGCAGCCCATACAGTGCCAGAGGAGGAGTCTTTATTAGTTGTGGGAAATTATTATATTTTCTGTATGAGGTATTTTGTAACGGGTGCGTTTGTGAGATGCCATGCGTTGAGGAGCTAGATTGGGCAGGTGCCCTCTTTCGAGGAGCCAAAGTGCATATTACAGAGGAGTGGTCGGAGATTCCCCGGGGCAGAATGTGGGCCCCCGTCTTGTGTGGCTGGTCTAGTGGTAGGAGCAGTATAACATCGATCTAAAGTAGGGTTTTGTGAGATGCAGATTAATGTTTGTGTGGCTGCTCATTGGGGTTCCATGCCCTCCAGGCATTACAGAGTCCCGGACCCTCCATCTAGCCCTGCAGAAGCCTCATAGTCTCAGTCCCGGAACCCTGAAGTTCCATGGAGCTCCTCCCTGGGCCCACTACATTATTGAAGTCTCCGCCTATGACAGTAATTCCTGGAGGCAGTTCTAATATCAAGTCTTGGAGATTCACTAATGTGTCGTTACTCAGAAGTGATAGGACATAGACAGTCAGGAAAGAGACAGGGTGCCCGCCTAGCGTTCCCTCCAACATCACGTATCTGCCCCTGGAATCATGGGACACACAAGGAAATGCATATGGGAATGTCTTGTTTAGAAGGATTATTGACCCCTTAGAGTCCTTCATGTATCCCATGTGGAACATCTTATCCTACCCATAGTGGGCTAAGAGTTGACCACTGTTTCCCAACAGGTGGGTCTCCTGCAGTAGCAGGACAGCTAAGCAAGGCCTTTTGGTGAACTTCAGAAACGCCGAACGTTTAATAGTCGTTAATACCGTTGACATTCCAGGTCATGATGACTTTGAACTCAGTCTTTGAGATGGGGGTTTAGGCCTGTCTGGACGGGGTTCCTGGCGACCTCAGTTTGCGTGTACTGTATGGAGGTTGATGTAGCCTGGAGCTCTGTAGTGTGGATGTCGGTCTGTATAAGACTGTCACAAACAACACAGAAACCTGTAACAATAAACAAGCCCAGTCGGGCTATCATTAGTAATGCCTACCCCCAAATTTCCAGACACTTCATACTTGCCCCAGAAGCATCTGTCATCCCATAATCAGATCTAGATGAAATGTCTGAAACTGGTCTCCCAATTTGAACCAGGTGATGGTTTCTCATTAAAGAACATAGCGGGGCAGGCAAGTAACTGCAAAAGTCATCAATACAGTGCTTTCTGGCCTATGGAGGTGTACAAATCGAATAGGCGGTGGGGCTGTGAGACTCTCAGAGGCTTCCCATCGTTCGCAATCAGGGTTTGGTCTAACTGGGTATCCTTTGAATCTGACAAGTGCTTTCTCTTGGGGGTTGCTGATCGCCTCCCAGTGCGGGCCTGTGTATGGCCAAAGTGAGCTGTAACCACATAGTGACTCGCACATGCGAAACACGAACGGGTTGCACAACCTTCTGCACATGAGTATTCATTTAATTCACTTCAACCGCAGTAATCCAATTTTTTATCCTTTTTATTTCACAAATAATTTTCCACGTTCATCCATCACGCCAAAGGAATGAAACTTCTGTATACTTTTGCGTGTTATATATTCCAGAATTGCCCATCCAGGCCTATTCGTGAACATGAGAAATTTCAAATCCTCCAGATAATTACGAACATCTAGCACCCAATGCATTTCGGTCCTTATGTGACCTTCCTCAGGGGTATCTGCAATTTTGTATAAAAAGTACATATATCAGTCCCATTTTTTATAGTTAACTCACGAGAAATAATAATAAATCATACACTCTCACCTCCCATGAACCATATCACGAACCCCCTTAACAATCACCATCACTCTCCCTTACTTGCCCAAATTCCTCTAAACCAAACCTCAAACAATGTATTAATCTCCCAACATACCAATCTATAATTTAACAAAATGTGAACTGCCCAACCTCTCTGTGTTCTAAATAATATTAGAACGTTATTGCAAACGTGACCCCACCAACCGTATGAGCTGTAGTCAGGTTTGGCATTGTATGTCCATCTGATGTACCCCAGAGGAGGGTCTGGTTGCTCCGGATATGCCCTTGTTCCGTCACCTAATCCCACACTGCCCCATGTGTATTAAAGAAATGGGATTTGGAGGTGCGGATCACCTTAAACTTTGCTGGCTAATGAAGCATGTATTGCAGTTTCAGGGCCCGGAGCTTCTGCATAACCATATTGCTGTACCTGGCATGTGTAGTCAGAGAAAATCTTTAAACACTAAGACTAGAAGATAAGGTCCCCAACTCGAGCCTCTCGCATGATTGTACCCTGGACTTTATAATTAATGATTTCCACTATGAGGGTAAGCAGAGGAGCCAGAAGAGGGAGCGCCTGGACCAGGGACCTGTGGGCCCGTTCAATAACGAAGCAGGAGGACAGATGATCCGTGGGCCTCCAGGATACAATCCACGCTCCAGAAAGACCTCCAGAGCAGACCGCTCTGGGAACCCCACAAAGCGAAGGTAACAGTGTCTCACCCTGTTTTTGGAATCTTCCACTTCGGTCTCTAAGGTCCGTGATATGTTAGAGAGGGGAGCTATCTAGGTCGTGAGTTCTTTTACTTTGTCTGCTAACTCCCGAGACCCGGCCTTTCGCTTTGGTGACCTGTTCAGTCACGCCCCAAAGGTCCAGTCGAAGCAGAGACACCTCAGCTCCCCCAATATTGGTTTCAATGGCTACCGGGAAGGCCTGGATGGCTTGCAGAATGCTGGGGATGTCACATTCTTTCAGAAGTTTGAGTATGCACCCAGTTGGTCTGGCAGCTCAGCTTGTTCCCTCAACCGGAGCTGCAAACTTGTTTTTTTTACTTTTTGTGTTTGGAGCCCCCACGCTTGTTCCATGCCATCTCAGGTTGCGCTATGTCTTATCTGGCCAAAAGCGTAGAGCTAATCAGTTGATATTGTGAAAGGTCCCCCTCTGCTGATGCCCGGATTGCTGCCAATTTTGTGAGTACCAGTTGGGGTGGGCAGGGTGGCCTTTTAAGGGAGGCGCCCCCCAACCCACTTGCACTACTGGGTGCCATGGTGTGTAGTACGAGCAGTCGGGGATAGATAGTCCCATACCATGGCAGGAGCAAAACTTTGTTGATGGGCTTGAGGCTCTCACCATCCCTGGTCTAGCTAGTGCTAGGCACATGAAGTCAAGGGCTTCGGGTGAGCTCCCAACAAGGGGATCCTCAGTCCACGTGGGTTCTGATGTTCTCGGGGGAGGCTGGGAGGAAGCCCCACTTGTGAAGCGCACCCACAGTCGTGCCCAGCTGATTGACGAATCTTCGCGAAATTTTCCAAACTTTTGGCCAGCTCCGGTCCGCTCCTATCCTGAAATTTTCACGGTGATTCGTCAAGCGGGGGCCCAGAAAAAAGGGGGGTTCCAAAACGCGTTTTCCCCATGCATTTTCCCATAGGACCTTTTGATGCAGCTACAGCCCGAACTGCTGAATGGCATTACACCAAATTTGGCAAAGAGGTAGTCCTCAGTTCAGACTCGTGACTTTTGCTTAAATGGTGTAAATCCGTTCAATAGTTCCTGAGAAAATGACATTTAAAAGTACATATATATCTATGGCCTCGGAGGATCCGCGCACCCTATGCGCACCCAGCGCGCACCCTGATGTGCACGAGCAGTATTCTAATTGGCTGTCAACACTCCAAATCAGGAAGTGTTGGCAGCCATCTTGTGCCTTGGTAGAACCGAGGCACAAGAAACCTAAAAAACATACGCGAAAAACGCAAAAAGGGGGCAGGGTAGAAATACATAACCTCCATTCTGTAAGCAAGTTAAGACACTTATTCTTTTCTAGGGCAAAATTCAAAGGCCATATTCCAGTGTGTACTCACCTTTACTACATCGTCCATGTATGGTAATGTCAAGTGACAGTGTTTTCTCAGTAGCAGCTGCTAAGCTCTAAAACTATATGCAGCCTTCTTTGCTTAAATGTAAGTAAAAAGTTGAAAACCTGCCTGTTTTCAGTTATGATTTCCAGATAGATGTATGTAAAGCTGCCTCTTCAGAAAGAGCCAAGAAGCTTAGCCAAACAAGCACTCTACTATTAATTATTAGCATAACAAATTTGTTTACACGTAACTAAATGTTTCTCAAGAATAAAGATCTCAATGCAGATACATTTCGCCCCTTTGAGACACAGCCGAGGTCAGAATTGGAGCATGGCCAGTCTGTCATCACTCTATTGTTCAAAAGCTTACAAGGCTGCACATGCATACGTATACATCTCATTAAGGGAGCAGCCAAAATGTGCATTTTTCCCAATTTCTATGCATCTAAAGTAAATCTTCTCCAATAAATTCCCATTCATGTTGGTAGGTTGTATAAAACAGAGAGGTTGGTTTGAGTTTTATGAGAAGTACCAAGAGAGCCTTGGTTTAGTGGGCTCTACGTAAATGTTGTTAATTTAGCATTGCTTACCTCAAAAAAAAGGCGGTGAAGTGGTGGTAAAGCTCCTGACAGAGTTCTTTTGCTTACTTGTCTTTCCCCACTGCTTTCTTACATCCCCTTCTTCTTCCATCCACCACTAACTCACTTGTCAACTGTCTTGTCTGTTATACTCTTTGTGTCCCAGACCCCTTGGGAAAAGCAAGTCCCTCCAATTTAAACTCTAAACTAACGCTAACTGTAGGAATTCTATGTGAGAACGGGTGATGCACTCTACTGACTTATTGGTACAGCAACTGAACAATGCAGTGCAATTGTGGCTAATTCCCTACTCACTGAGGAACTCATTTATATCCTTTGATGACATAAATTTGACTCTATCATCAAAGGAAATAAATACTGCTTCAAACACTTCTTACCTGAATAAGCCATCAAATAAACCTAATAGATAATGTTCAACAAGTGCCACTGGATTTTCACCAGTGATACAGGTGTGTTACCAACTTTTGTTATGAAAGGCCTCTGCTTGGCTTGTAAATGCTGCCCTCTTTGTTTTGTCTTTTGTTCTCTGTGTTTCCCTCCAGTGCACTACACAACTTGAAGTCAGCTGGATGAGTTGACCAGCAGTGGTGGGCGAGATAACAGATAAGAGAGATAGGCATTTTTCTTTTACCTGAACCCCTGGTGAGAAGGTTGCCTAACAATATTCCCATACAAAGGTCCATCCAGTCCCAAATAACTGCAGGCCTGGCCTTTCTTTAAGTGTGGAAACACGTTTGTGTAGGGACTGTCATCTCACAAAAAGGTCCTTTAATGGAGTAAATATGACCAAAAGGAATACCACTCCAACATATACTACTCACAACAAGTATCCTAATGGGAACTATATAACTATGTGAATGACAAAAAGCACATAAACCCACCAATAAGCATTAGCTTTTTAAAGACGAGAACCCTCACTCACCACTTGGGTGACATGCTTCATCATTGGGTTCCCTCTTGCACCCAGTGCCCGCAAGGTACACTGAGTGGGCTACAACTCTCAATCTGGATAGGAGCGTGAGGTGTTTTTTCACTCCAATGTTAGAGGGAAATGAGGGGCAGAGTGCAAAAATAATATCAAATGTGCATTAAAACCATCTCATAAAGGGAAAAAGAACTTTAATAACTATCCCCAATGGATGGAGTTAAAACCAGTGTGACGATAGGAGTATAGATATTTCCTATCTAACTAGGTCGACATGTTTCTGCCCAGGGGACCAAGAGTTCCAGGCATTCATCAGGACCATTCAGCTTGTCACTCTGCAATAATGTGAATAACAAAAACCATACTTATGTAAAATATAAGTGTTGCCGAGACCGACTCTTGTCTGGTCTTCTTGCTGTAATGAATAAATGCACTTATTAGTAATTCACATATTCTCTTCAGGTATTAACATATTAACCATGTGTCACGTGAGAAATAGTGCCAAATGTCACCACCAAAGTGAAAACCATATGAATAAATCATTATTCTCACCAATAGCAGCCAAAAAAGTCTGCGTTACTGTACAGGTCCTTTATCTGTATGCGGGTACCTGTATGTCAAAATAAATCACATAAAAGACCAGTCTTGGGACAGCTTCAAATGTGTATAAAACCAGAAAGCGAGCTCAATCTGTCTACTATGCATGACCACAAAGGATAGTATCTTATCATTCTCCCCTGCGATTGGGCATCGTCGCTACAACGCAACCCCATTTATCATACATTTTCATATAACACAGTCTACAGTGGGGTGTACCATCCTTCTTATGTCTCACATTCTTCGTGTGTCAAACATTCAATCTAACACACATGACCCCTATGACACTGCGATATCAAAAAGAACTGCGATATCCACAATACTGAATAGTCCTATAATCACTGCATCAATCTGTCTCTCAATATTGAACAACCCAGGACTAAAATATATGCGTGTGAAAACCTCGGCGCGTATGTATCACGCCTCCATGTGTCTCCTATTACGAGCAGCAAAACATCTGCGTTTTACCGCTATCGTTAGACCGCCACCAGGGAGACCAATAGTGTCAGGTATTGGTTCAGGTCTTGAGCCATTATCTAAATTTGTAGATTGTTTTCTTCGTCCGATAGTAGCTGAGATGCCGTCCTATTTAAAGGATACTAAACATGTTCTCTCACTACTGGACACAGTACCCTTTGATCCTTTAATTAATCTGATGGTTACATATGACGTAGAGTCATTGTATACCAACATTCCGCAGGATGACACCGTAGAAATTATTGAACAACTTTTGGAGAGTCATCCCCGCGAAGATCAGACTCCCAACTCTTTTGTGATGGAATGTGCCAGATTGGCACTTAAAGAGAATTTTTTCAGTTATGAGGGTGATCTATACTGGCAAACAACCAGTAAGTCAATGGGGAGTACGTGTGCTCCCAGTATGGCCAATCTGTACATGTAGGTCTCTGCAATGCCCAAGCTACTGGCGTTGTCAATGTGACTTTCTTTTAGCCATAGTTGATCCCTTAAGTGATGTTACTGTGAGTGTTGTGTCTTAAATAAGACAAAATGTTAAAAAGAAATGTGTGGGGTAAAAAAAAATCAAACACTGAACTGCATGAAGACACAAATCTTAGGAGTAAGGGATTGGTCAAGTGAAAACTTTTGGTTGAATTACACTGAAAGAGACTGGTTTGTCTTTTTTAAGGTACGAAATGACAACTAGGCTAAAGAAACAAACATAGAATTATGAGACACAAAAAGGCAAACAGTATGTGACTCAGGGTGACTTTAAGGAATATCGGACAAAAAGCCAATAGATCTTGCCTAATGGAGGTGTTGGCTTTTTCAATGTTTGATTCATGTATGTACAGCAGACATGGCTAAAATATTTACAAATTCGATACCTCACATAAGGGAGACCAAATGGCTTTGCCAACGTTTCTTTTTCATGTTTACTTGCAGCCTGTCTATGCTCTGCGAGCTGTTCGTTGTCTGGCAGCAGGGCTTTGGCCGAGCATTGTATGTCAAATTATAAGCTTTTATTAATAGATAGTGCAATAGCATAACAACAAACTTCGAGCATGACAGTTTTCTTCTCTGCTAAATAGAAAACAGTCTTCAGAACTAGAGTATACACCCAAATCCTATAGAATCAAATCTTTGAAAAACAATAAGAAACGGCTTGAGCAATCATTTGATTATTGATCCTGGACCTGTGAAGTGCACATGTAGCCTTAAACGTCATCGGTGTCAATCGAAGTAAAGCAATAGCTAGTTGTTGTCTGGAGGCATACAAAATAGGAAGCTCCGAGCGACATTGGTACAGAGTCATCCACTGGGGAAGTAAGGGCACGAATGCAAGCAAGTAAAATAACCCAGATCTCTTCTTTCATTGGTAGCGCCAAGAAACCAACCGGTGAATGAGCGCTCTACAAATCATTGCTAACATAACATAACATTGGTAGGGTAGTAAAAGAGGCACAACTGGGGTGCAGTGGGCCCCTCCCAACATTTGGCCCTGTTGTCACTGCACCTGCCGAACTATTGATAGCTGTGCTCTTGGATTCAACACAATAGGTGGCAGTTAGCCGCTTTGTAGGACCCTACAGAACACAACTTATTAGGAAGTGGTGGCAGGATGAGAAAAACAAGAGACTGACAGTGATGAGCTGGGAAAAAGTTCGGCACCCTGGGCACAGTGTTCTCCTCATTATACCTCACATAAGCCAAAAGGTCTCTATTTACTGCCCAAGTTGCAAGGAGAAACCAACGCCGTCGCCACAGCATCACAAGGCCCAAGTCACTGAGAAACAAGTCTCGCCATAACCCTGGACAAGCCGCAGTGCTCTCACTTGGAGCCAATGCGGTGGCCCCTCCACTGGTGCCTCTGATCGGGCTGCAGTTTATTCTATAACTACAATGATACTATCGAACACCTCAGATTGAATAGACTATCCGCAGAGAGGCAAAGTTGATTTCAGCAATTATCTGTTTAGCGGAAATATACTTTTGATATGCAATATGATTTTCAGACAGGCTTTGTTGTAAAAGAGATTGTCTATTTTTTATATACATTCACGTATGAGCACTCTTTCTGAGCACATTGCTGCACTTATTGGCGTGACCACTATATGTAAATAGTGTATTTAAACTTTTGACTATCAATACAATCTGAAATTCATGCATTTAAGTGTATTTCTCTTTGTATGATATAAATTCTGTGTACTCCTCCCTTTTCACAGAAGTAATACCTACCCCTGTCCTGTGGATAAGTCATTCAGGTTCATTTGGATTGAATCAGGATATGTTAATTGATTTAGCCTATCTGAGGTGTCTGATTGGACTATTGTTTATATGTATCTCGCTGTACCTAGGTCCTATGGCTTTGTGGGTCGCCCCATTATTATGTAATGGTTTATCCTATAACAGCACATCTGTGCAGGCATCTCCTGACACACCAGAGAGACACCTGAGAGAAGTCCAGAGAAGGCACTTATCACATGTACCTCACTCTTGCGTGACTTCTGCCATCCTCACTCTACCCTGCTTAGAAGAACTTGTTTTTATGAAGTGCTTCATACCGTATGTCTGTTGTCTCTAAGCACTGAAAATAAAAGGTGTTAATCCACTAACCTAAGGCCAATGAAAGCTCGAGTCAGCTGGGATTTCATCTTATTAACTGCAGGTCACTGCTGAACTAAGCAAGTGTGGGGTGGGGTGGGTGTATGGTGGGGTCACTATAATAATGCAGCAGCAAAGTATCAAATTATGCCACAAAGTTGACTAAATTATGTGGCAAGAAAATGCTTGTGAGGCAAGATTCTGTGGCATCGCTATTAACACACATTGATTTATGCAACGCTATGAGGCAGATTCTGTGGCAGCACTATTAACACACATTGATTTATGCAGCGCTGTGAGGCAGATGCTGGCTCTAATGGCTGAGGAACTCAAATATTGTGCCCAGCTTCTGTTAATAGAGAAACTGATTTAAAAAAAAAACCTACTCTCTCATTTCCAAATTGGGTTCCAGCAAGCTTGCGGCAAAATAGATAACGTCTTGGATTGGTCTTTATTATTCCATCAATCATCCTGGAAGATGACATAATGTCAAACCTGATGCCATTAAACTGTGGGTTACCTCAGGGATCTCCCCTAAGCCCCACCCTATTCAATATTTATTTGGGCCCTTTGGCCGAAACAGTATTGCCATTTGGGGTACAAATAGTCACCTATGCTGATGACACTCAGCTGGTGGTCTCCATCAACCAGCAAGACAGTTCCTCACTCAGCTGGTGGTCTCCATCAACCAGCAAGACAGTTCCTCACCAGGCTTAGCCTCATGTCTTGGAGCTGTTTCTAAGTGGATGGATAAATCATACTTAAAGCTCAATGGGGCCAAGACTGAGCTTATGCTACTGGGCAAATTAGCCCCCCTGAATATAGATCATCTTTGGCCCAGTTGCTTGGGTCCAGCCCCTAACCCCAAAGAACACATTAAGAGCCTAGGTGTGTGGCTTGACCGTAACCTAGACCTTAAAGAGCAAGCTCTAAAGGTTGCGGCTAGCTGCTACGGAATGTTGAGGCTGATCAGAAAGATCCTCCCTCTATTACCGTTTAGTGCTAATAGGCTGCTGGTTCAAGCATTAATTATTTCGCGGTTGGATTATTACAACGCATTATATCTTGGAGCACCACCTCCTACGATCAGAAGACTGCAGACTGTGCAGCCCGTTTGCTGCTGAATACTCCTAGGCGTATGTCGGCCAAACCAGCTCTTGCCGCCCACCACTGGCTTCCTATTAAAGAACGAGTTCAGTTTAAGGCTTTATGCATTGCTCATAAAGCACTCTCTGGTAAAGGTTCTCTTCTGATGCATTCTCTCATCCAGCCTGACCACCCAAATAGAGCTCTGAGATCTGAAAATAAGCGACTGATCACAGTCCCGAAAATCAGAAGAGTTCGAAGCAGGGGCTGACTCTTCTCGTATAATGTGTCAAAGTTATGGAACCTTCTACCTCCTCACATACGCTTAGAGGCTGACTACTTGATCTTTCGAAAGAAAGTAAAAACGCATCTTTTCCCTTGATGTCCACTTAAGTGTTAAGTTGCTGCCGTTAGCGCTGGGATGCCTACGGGTGAGCATGCGCTTTATAAATGCTACTTTCATTTCATTTCATTTCATTTCAATATATGAAACAAAAAGCTACTTTATGACTCTTGCGTTGATTATCATTCGGTGTTTGACTGGGCAGATAGAAACATCTTGAAGAGAAATCCACCACACTGTGGTAGTACTAATTAGCAAAACATTGTCGAAAGCGTTCCAAATGCACAGTGCTAGATGAGCTGAAGAGGTACGGGCTCGCGTGTTTCAGACCGTATACTGACAAAGCAAGGCCTTCTGGAAAGGTAAGTTCTCACCTAACTGGTATTTGGCTTTTAAACAGCAGATTCAGGAGATTTACCTTTCCAGGCCAAGTGTAGATACATCAAAGTTAGGAGCGCAACCAATTCCATTTCTTTGATGTGCAGATGATAGAGTGCTTCTTTGGGTTACTGGTGTAGGTCTTCATTGCGCTATGTATGCATTACACACTTTTGGCACAGATACCATCCTGGAGTGTGATTCTGGTAAAACAAAGAGTATTCTATTCGGTGGGAATCATATACGTAAACGGCTCTGGCACTTGGGAGGTAATAATTCATAACAGTTATGGTGAACAATTACTTGGGTGCTTCGCTGGATACAGTGATCATCTCAGGCGTCCTCAGTTCCATTTAACACAACAAGCAAGTAGCCTTACATTTGCCAACCAGTGGGCCATTCTATTTTATAATAAGGACAACCCCACCACATTGGCAATTTTTCAAACCATCACGGCATTTTTTTTTCCTGCGCACTCTTGGGCTTCTGAAACATTTTCAGTGCTTCTTGGTGCTTGGGGTGATTTAAACCAGTTGTTTAAATCAGTATTTTTTCAGCTCTCACTCTTGAGAAATATGCATGTATACAGCTTGAATTTTCAGCCTGACTGCAATCTTTATTGTAAAGACCAGGTTGGTTTATTGCAAAGACTTTATTTGAGAGCCACAGGTACCCCTCCACAAGGAGGGATATGGAGGCACAGTCATACTCAGCGTGCGGTATCATTTGTGAAATCTGTGATTAAACGTGGTATGTGAAGGCTTCCTATACAGAAGACTTGGCGCAGCTTTCCATGGAAAGCACGCTAAGTATCTAGTGACCTCATGTGAATGGAATTCGGGCAGCACTGGGACGGATGAGGAAGTGCCAGCAACTGCAAAGAATACCACGAAGAAACCTTGGCTCACATTTTGCCTCTGTTCCCTCTAAATTAAGAGCTTTTGCTTTATATGAAGCCAATGTTTGTTGCCATTGAGCTTTGTGGAGTAAAAGATGCAGTAGAAAACTGTAACAAAATTACGTTTCCTATTAGCAGCAAGAAATTCTTTGATTGAGAGAAGAGGTGCTCCAGCTTTGTGCAGTTAGTGCTCACCAGTATTTAGTAGCTTTTATTAACTGATTTTAATGGAATACTATTAATGTCTAAAGAAGGTGCTGCATGGTTTGGTAATTGGTGTAGTACACCTTTGTTTCTTTTAATTAGAAACATAACTTTATTTAAATAACCGTATAATTTTATTTGCAGTTAATTTTTAATTTTCTCTTTAAAATTTGTCCATGGCCATTCTGATTTTAAATGGAAAGTAATTGTTATTGTTCTTATTAACACAATAAAATGTAGTTATTGACACAAATTAGTTAGTTTACTAGTATTTCACTGGTAGTAGCATCCTGTGTATGTGCAGACAGCATGGGTGAGTTCACCGCCATCTTGAGTATGCCACCAAGGTCATTCAAAGTTATTATCCCCATTGTTTTAAAAATCTGATGTAAGAGTAAAATCAGATTTTTAATAACTTAAAGTAAATTTGTACTGCCTGAGAACTGGCTTAAACCCAGTTCTAGCAATGATGGACCGATGGATGGACTTAATTCAAATTAAAATCAATTCATCTCGAAGAAACAGTCAAACGTGCGTGCCGTCTTGGTGTGTTCACTGTCCCAACGAGCACAAGTAATGAGAACCTGGATGTCATTGAAATGTATTAACATTGTGTAGAAGGTATTTGTTAAAGCAACAAAGAATATTTCGTTGGATACTGTAAGAAAGTAGGATCTGCTTTTATGGTTACCCCCTACTTTTTGCTTGATTTAATTCTGTTTCTGACAAGTCTCACTTGGATCCTGCTAATCAGGTCCCCAGTCCCTCTGCTTTCTCCCCTAAATCGATATGGTAAGTACTTAGGCACATCCCAGATTGGATACTGGGGGTACCCTTGTAAGTCTCTAGTATATGGTACTAAGGTAACCAGGCCATAGGTACCCCCAGAGGTCCCCCCATAGGCTGAAGCATGTATTATGCCACCTATGGGAGACCATTCAAACTATCACTACAGGCCTGTCATTGCAGCCTGTGTAAGCTGGTGCTAGCACCACTTACTAAAGATATAGGTTTCCCTATATCTAGGGTCACTGCACTTAAAACCTATAAGTCACCCCTACAGCAGTCTTTTTCTGAAGGCAGGGTGCTTGGTTCTAAGTGTGAGGGTGCCCCTGCATCAGCAGGACACCCCTACAGCCTTCAGAGTCCATTCTCCCGGGTTGTGAGACAGCCATATAACATATAGAGGGGCAACGCATCATTATGCGATGACCATCTCGAAACTGGCTGTAACGAACCCTGTCATGTTTGGTATCAAACATGTTGGAATCATACACCTACACTGTAAACGGTGTGGGAGGTATGATTCCAAGCACTGTAAAGGCCCTCTGTTAGGCCCTCAGTGCTCCCGATGCTAGTCTTCTAGACATGGACAGCACAACATGGCTGCTGCCAACCAGAGACACAATTCTGCCCTCCTGCTGCTGAGCCAAGCTCGAGCAGGGGAAGGCAGAACAATAGGCATCCTGTCGCAGGGAGGTGTGCCTATCTCCCAGACAGGGTTTAGTGTATTGGGACAGGGTGGGAGTACTTGCCAGTGCCACATAGTCTGCGTGCAGGGCACATTTGGTGCGCCATGCATAGTCCAGTTCAAACCAGTTCAGGGAGCCGTTGGCTCCCGCTCTGGTGCGAACCTGGACAAAGGACAGTAGAGTATCCTCCCTCTTGTCCAGCCCCTCTTAGGGAGGGACGCATGGATCATCCCAACCCTTTCCTTAGGTTACTTGAGGGCTTACCTGAGGGTGGGTCCCTAGATTCGCTGTAGGACATGATCCAATTCAGACACCACTTCAACTTCGACCGTCTAGGCACTCTGGACTTCGCTCTGGGCATCAAGGCTGCAACTGGGAAGACTCCTGCTGCTCCTGATCTCTTCACTCTGCTCATCTGCTGCAACGTTCGTGCCTGTGCTCCATGCAGGAAACCTTCCAAGGCCTGTGGGCATCCAAGACACCTGACGGAATCTCCCTTGAAGTGAAGGAGTCACTTCCCTGCTTCTGGAGGCATCAAAACGAAGCTGACCGGTCTGCTGATCCTGGGCTCCCATGTACTCCTAAAGGCCCAGCAACACAGGTGGTGGTTCTTCACATCCCTCGAGGCCTGCCCTGTCCTCTCACCAAGTTTGAGGCCAATACCCCTCGTCGGAGCTGCAGGAACTGTGCATTGTGTCGACTTGCCATACAGAATGGAAGACCACATGCACTGCTTGCACCGCCCACCTGCTTCTTTGGTAGCTGCTCAAGATCCTCTGGCCTCGGCCTGTGGGCCCTGTCGAGGGTCACATTTGAAATCTTTTGGGCGCCCCTCATTGCTTGGGGCCTGCCCTGACTCCCCTGCTTCAGGTGAGTCTCCTGGACCTTGCTGGTCCAGACATTGCACCTTTAACTAAGCCTTTGTTGGTTGCAGTTGCCAAGGCTTGTTGGTGCTCCCGCCGGAAACCGACCCCTCAATTCTCGACATCCGACGTAGGACAGCTCGTGTATGGCTCCTGGTCTTTCACAGCATCGCCTGGCCCACACAGCTGCAGTTTCATGGTCACCATCAGCTCCCCTGCAACACCTTACATCGGTGAGCAATCGTCTTTCGTGCCTCCTGGTCACGCCTGAGTGACATAGACTCTGTCTCCTCTGCTTGCAGGTTCTTCACATCTTGAATCCACCTTTGGGTTTCACCAGACACTTTCACCTTCCCCAGCAGCGGCATCTTCCTGAAGTCCTCCATTGGGTTCGACAGAGGTTTTCGATGCCACATCACAACTATGCACCCGGCTCCCCTGGTACAGGTATCCTGGTTCCTAAGGTATCCACGGGTGAGGTGGCTCTCCACCCTTATCTTCCAAGGGGTTTCTTCAGGATCCACTGGGAAGGGTCCTTCTTTTGTAATCGCGACTTACTTATTGACTTGCATTGATCCGCGGTCGTGTTCCCACTCTGCACACCGCCTCTGTAGGCTCCTGATTACTTACCTCGGGTGGTTCCTTGGGTCCCCGGCACTTCTACGTCTTCTAAGTATAGTCTTGACTTGAGCCGTGGTTCACATACCACTATTTTAGTATATAGTTTGGTCTCCCCTTAGGGACCACTGTGTATTCTGTGCTATTTACCTGTTTCTACTGCAAATTATTGTGTGCATTGTGTATATATCCGGCTAAGGGATATCTGTATGTGTTAGTGAATGTCTTATAATAAATACATATTTTTATAAATACACTGTGTGGTTCTTTTTTACTTAATCTATATCTATATGATTATGTTCTGGTAAACAAGCTGTTTTACACTCCTTCTGGACTAAGCCTGAAGGCTGCTCTCCACAGCTACCACTTTGTGAGCTTTCTAAGGTTGTCTAAGACCTCTTAAATCACCATAAGGGTTATCTGGATCAGTGCAAGGTGTCCACTTACATAAGTGCATATCATATACTGAGCCAGCCTCTCACAGATACCTTAACATAGTCTCATATGGATATGATTGAAGTATTAAAATTCAACATCAGAAGAAAGTTTGGGTTTTAAGCCAATTTATCAGCAATTTGATTGAGTCCACAGGCCTACTTGAAGCAGTGCACCGTGCGACTGGCTAGTAGGTGTGCTGCCAGTGATTTTTTATTAAACACAGTTCTGCCACACTCATTACCTCTCCAGAGGGGTGATATACAGCCTTGGCTGGGAGAGTTAACAATCCTGGCTGAGAAGACAATAGCTAGCCTCAGAATAACAGGGTGGTATTAACTACTGGCCATTTAATAAGGATCAGCCAACTGGGAGGGGTGCAGGACACCTGGAAGAACAAAGGTTAGCCATAACACCTCTTCTTTTGATTTATGAGGTTCAGCTCCCATGCATTCTCAGAGCCCCTGAGAACTGTTGTCTTCAACCCAACGCCAGTAAGGGGAGAACCAGTTCTGACCCTGACAGGAGGGAGGAAATCTCATCTAATCAGGGAAGTGGCTGTGGAGTTGCAGAGAAGCCTGTCTATTGGAGGAAGGTTTCTGTCATCTTGAAATAGTGGCTTGTGGGTAAATTTATAGTAAGGCAAAGAGGAAATGATGCAAAGGGAGGTGAGCATAACACAGGATAGTAGTCAGGATTGGGTCTGGAAAACTCTACTGCTAGTGCACATGATAAGACTGGCACCTCACAACCACCTCCTCAGTACATTTCTGGAACCTAGGAAGACTTTACTTGATGAAGTTGGCCCTCCTGTTGGAGATAAGACTTCTCACTACTGCTAAAGGGGACAAGAGGACTCAAGAACTCCTGCTGTCACCCAGGGTCTGGAACAGCTCACCAAGGGTCAAGCGATTAGTCTTCTGTTTGCCTGCTTACAGGAATGCAACAAGTACTCCTGGCTCCAGGATGGCCCAGCTGACCACAGAGGACGAGACCCTGAAAGTGGACTGCCTGGAGAAAGGGCTGCTGCCTGTAAGAGTGTATTAAGGAGCTGGGGTCTGTAGTGACCAGAAGAACATTTCCAGCAAAAAGAGAAAAGTGGGACAAACATTTTTTTCTACCTCCAAAATACTCAAACAAGCTACTGTGGCTTTCCCCTGTGAGGTCAGACTTACAAGCAAGACAACTAGGTATGTCCAACTAAGCTTGTTGCTGCACTAAATACCTTGTCAGCAGGACCTCATGTTAAAGATATCCGGGCTTGTGGATCCATGCCTGGCTACAGCTCACCTTGCCCTGCTAGAGGATTCTGAAAACTAAAACAGTAACTATGGACCTGATAAAGAGTTTGACAGACAGACATTCATTACCCTGTCAAAGAGGATCTGATCCGTCTGTCAGTCTGGTGGTTAACCATCTGCCGTATTTTTGGTTTGGGTTGATGGCCCACAACCGGTCATACTGAAAGATGGTTCAATGGCGGAACCTCAGTCCTCTGTCTTTGGCAGCCCCATCCATCGCCAACAAACACCACTCTATCAACGCTGGTATGGTAGATATCCTTCTTCTTTGCTTAGAGTTGTCCACGGTCAGAGTGGGATGGAGGGACCCTCACAACGGAGGATAGCAATGGAACAGCGGACTTGTCCGTCAACGTTGACAGATGCATCTGTCAACACACACCTGATCAAAATCATTCAACAATACCTGGGGCTCACAATACAAAAGATTCTCCCCAAACCACAGAAACTATTTACCACTCACAACATGAAGCACCAGCAACACACCTATGTCGTCTTTTTTTGGACAATGTATGGAAGGAGACAACCCAGGTTCTGCTGAAAGCTGGTCTTGATGGACGTCTCTTGATCCATGAGAGCATGATCCCAAAGAATGGGGATTCCTTTCTGCATCCACAGTACCGACAGTTGAGAAAAAAACAACAGCTGGCAAGAGTCCTTAGAAAGAAAAGCTAAAGCCAATAGTGTAAAAAAAAGAAAAATTCCAGTTGGAATCAGCACGGAAGAAGTGGAGAATGCCAATCACTGGAGCAATATCGGTGGAAGGAATCCTAATGGAAAACAGAAAATAAAATAGAGATAAACCAATAAAGAAAATTCTTTGGGATAAAAATAGCAATCCCAAACTAGGAAGTAGCTAGAGCATAGCATCACACACTTCCTTGAGACTGTGCTATTTTAATATTAAGAAAATTAGCCCAAGAGTAGAAGCGGTGCACAGGAACTACCCATCCGTCATTTTAATTTGGGAGCAAGCCCCATTGACTACAGGAAATAGGTGACATCTTGGCTTGAGTAGCATATTAAAAATCCAAGATGGCATCTGCGTGTCTCAGAATGCCAAACACTGATCCCTACTTAACTCCCTTCTATAGCAGCTTAATTGCAGGACGCTACCCAGCACTGCCACCCTGAAGAAGTATGTGACCACAAATTAAAGACAGACCCGCCATGAGTCTTGCCACCCAAAAGACTACAGACAAGCTTGGGACCCGTGACTGGAACACCTTCCAAAAGTGTACCTTAGAGCCCCGGGCTTCCTGGGATGTTTCTGGAAGAATATACACATTAAAATAGGGGTGTGAACTGCTAAAGCAGGTTCTTACACTGGTAAGATAGTATCTTTACCATCTTCCCAAGAACTGCAATCTACCATATCAGAGATCTCATATTCTGACTAACCATCAATCTCTACAGGTGGAGGTGGATTTCTCGATAATTCATCTGGAGCATATGGCTTTAATTGGGACACATGAAAGGTGCAATGAATTTTCGACGTGGTTGAACGGTTCAATCGATCAGCTACAGGTTTTGTATTACAAATAATGGGAAAGACCCTAAAAATCATGATCTAAATTTGGATGAACCAGCATTGATAGGTAAACAGCGGGATTGCATCCAAACCTGTTTCTCAACCTTGTAGTCACGTTCCTGTCACCCATGTTTATCTGCTTGCTCTTTCATCCAAGTCACAGCCGCACACAAATTCTCAGAAACCAATCTCTTTACCTCAATCTGCTTCTGAAGAAGGTTGGAAACTGCTGGGATGGAATTAGGTATTTCGGTGTACTCAGATAGTGCTCTTGAGTGAAACCATTGCGTGTAAAAAGGGAATTACCATAATTGCACTATGAACATTATTTTGTATGAAAATTTTGCACAGGGTAAAATAGAAACCCAACTGCCGCTTGTAGCACCATAAAAACACCTAAGCTATTGTTCCAGAATTTGGTTGTTTTTCTCAGTTATTCCATTAATCGAAGGATGAATTGCAAGGGACAGTGGTTGAAAAATTGCCAGGGCTCAGCAGAAAGACTTATAGAATTGAGATAGACTCCAACAATGGGGATTCTTCTTGATTTTCCTGTATATCCGTGTGCGGGAAGAGATGTGTAACATTGTCATTTGGTACTAATGCACTTGTAGTGATATTGTATTTACATTTAAGACCAATAAAAGTTGTTGAGATACAACTGGTGGGCCTTGATCCAAAATGCTGGTCCTAAGAAAAGCATGCAATATAAACTTATCTCTAACAAAACAGAGAACGTTAGAGAACTTCAGAAATGTTGAAAAATGTGCCATATTGAGGTTTCTCCTAAGCAGTGCATGCTCTGTCTCTTCGAGGCATGCTGTATCTATTCTGTGGGCTTACAGCCCGCCCACAGCTTTTGGTTGGTAAATTCAATTGTCCATTGTAAATTCTTGCTTTTAAGTAGTTATTTGTTCATATAGGTCCCTTCTGTTCGTGTGCTGCTACTGCCCCGCAGAGCATCGCCATATTCCTTGTAGCCTTTCTACATTTGTGTTTGTTTGTACGAACTATATTTTTGGGGGGGTTTCGGTTCATGCTTTATGAAGGTTCCCTTTTCATTCTCTGTTGTGTTGGTGAAGCTTTAATTCGTTTTTTGTGTGTTATGTTCTCGGCAATACCGTAATTTTTGTTTTCGCGTTCAGATCAAAACACGCTCATCCTATGGGTATTTTTATTTTATTTAGAATTGTAATTACCTTTTTGAGGGTTTATTGAGTCAGCGTCATTCACTGCCGGGTTGGTCAATCTTTAAATCTTTTTTTTGTGCTGTTGCCGCTGAGTGTCCTTTAGGAGCTGCCCGCCCCTCGCACTGCATTCTGGTTCCCTGTGGTTCCTCTCTGACCCAGCCTGCGCAGCACCATCGTACTCACTCAATAGTTCCAGTGCTCTAAGCCGTCTGCCGAAATGGTGTCTGGGGCAGCACAGGACCAAGCACAGACAAATGATGGGCTTGCCTCACTTGTAGCTCATTCTAACAATGAAGCCAGAGCAAGCAATACGCGTATAGATAACAAAACTAACTACACAGGATCCAAAGTTAAAAGCAGAGTCATTTTGCATCCTACTCAACTTGTGTATGTGTTTTGCAAAATGTAAACATTTGAAATTAAAATTTTATATTGTTTCTCCCTATTAAAATGTTGTTTTGTTGAGCTACTTTGGCACGCAGATTACAGTATTTTAACAGCGCTGTTTGAACCAGGCGATCTGCGAGCGAGGAAATGTTTACCGTTCTCTTGGCATGCCCCCCACAACAAGCTCACCCGTTCTCCTTTCCAAACTCGCTGTGGGGCTGTGAATCTTGTTCTTATCTTGTCATATTTTTGAGAAGTGTAACTACTTAAAATGTAAAACTGCGTATACGCAAGCATACATCTCCTATAAACCCAGCTTGGTTTTAAAGAGCCGCCCTCTCAAGGTTTAATAGTGTGCACGCTGCCACGAGGGTCTGATGAAATGCTATTGCTATTTACCCGTAGTCTGCAGGAATATGCCTCGGGAGAGGGGGCAGTGTAAGCTTCTGGGCTGTAACGAATGCAAACCTTTGCCATATTTTTAGAAACGTTTTGCATCAGAAATCCTCCTCAAACTATCCTCATTGTGTTAAAAGTGCCCTTGAAATCATGTAATAGATGTTTTGTTTTATCGTTTTAATGTGCTTAACACGAGAAACTGGCAATAATATGTTTATAATTGTTAAGGTCTTGCATAAACATGCGTTGGACTACTGCCTTAGCTCTAAATGACAACACCATACTGCACATTATGTAAAGTATTTTGTTACCTTCCGCAGGAGTGTGGAATTTAATAAAATAACTACTTGTCCATGGGGCAGGTTGCTTCATAAATCTATTTGTCATGTAACAAAATCCACTTGTCCCTTTGGTGCCATGTAGTGCGGCAACAATTATGGCAGCAATGTCATCATATAAGGCTCATACCATAGAAGTGTTAGAATACTTGCAATCCCCTTATGTTGCCACGTTGCCGCAGATCCACATACTGGGGCTGATGGTAGTGGTAAGCAATAGTTTCAGGGTTAGAATGCCCTTTTGAGTCTGTGCAAACATACTAACTAGCATGTTTTAGGGGTTTTCAACAACGCGTCTCTAGTTTTTTCCCATACTGAGAAATGTTGGAAATTTACTGCTGACAATAGCAGACATAAACCTTCTTCCAGAGTTGGGAAAAAAGATGTTGGAGGGAAAGTGAACTTGCAAACACTCAGATTTTCGCATGAGCAAATCTACACATGCATATTTGCTCATGCTACAATGCAGTTCACAAATATAGTACAATTTCTTTTCCTACTTCTGTAAATTCTTGGGAATTCATGAAAGCCGAATAGCTGTACTTAATGCAAGACAATATACCATGGGTGCACTGTTGAGGATTTCTTTAAAATTGGGCCCCTAATTTGGTCTGGTGTTGACCAGGACCTTTTGCATTTATTAAAATTAAGTCTCTCTCTCTGTATAGGCTGGCTTCACTGTGAGTGACAGCATTCTGCTCTTTCACAATGAGAATATAGGCACACAAAGTAGTTTTGTTTTAGTGCCAGTAACTACTGTGGCAGTTTGTGCTTTGTGAGACCAAAAACAGTTTTTGCTTTTGCCAATGTTTGTTATAATGTTGAGGGCCCGGCAGCTCCCACACCAATAACGTTTTACAAAAACCATGCCAAAACATGTCACACCCTGACAAAACTAAACAGCTGACCACCAATTTCAGACCTACTGGCTTTGCCAAAGCTTGATTATTTGTTTCCCATAATCTTATTGAAACTGGTTACACTGATTTTCCATTATGAATATTTTTGAGAAAAATACGAGCATCCATCAACACGTTACTAAATGATGCTGCAAAGAAATGGTACCCGAAATGTTACAGTAGTTTAGCTAAATGTTTTTTTCCTGCTTTAATTTTTTCATGAACATTTTATTTTGAAAGCAAAAAATCATCAATCTTGCTTTCAAGCTTCTCCAAATATTTGCATCAAATCAGAGAGCATTTTGAGGGCATTATACATAGCCTCATTTTGCTAAACTGTGAAAACATGAGTACATATTTTTATACTGGAACCACCGTCAGTCGTGCAGTCAGAGCTTACAACGTTGACTTAGAGCGCTCACCCTAATAATAAAGGCTTTCAATGAATGAACCATAAATACAAGTTTGAACAGTGTTTACATATGGACAAAAATATTGCCTCAAATGCACACAATGCCCTTCCCTGATCCATAATGTGGTACTGCAAACTGGCAGCCAAAAGGTTTGTGCTGCAGGGGGCTGGGCATACTTGTCCCAAGGACAAAATACACATGAAAACGTGTTGCCCTGGACCCCAAACAATGTGTCGTCTCTAGGAATTCCATACCGCTGCTTCCGTTAGCTTTAAGGTGCATAGTGCAGAATTATAACAACTTTGAACAATTCATTTAATCACCAGTCACTGTTGTGTAAACAGAGTAATCTTTAAAACAGTACACCCACAATGTTATGATTACTGCAGATATATTTTACAACTTATATGATCTATGTTGCCCAAGAAATGTCCTGTGTGTTATTAAAGGTGCGTCCCTGACACAATGTAAGATGGCCATCTATATTGATTGAAATGTGTGGAATAAAGTTCAACAAACGCCTTAATAAATACATAGGTAAAACACAATTTGTTAGACCACACTTTCAATGACTATGAATACAAACAGACAAAGGCAACAACTTGTCACTCGCACTATTAAGGCGCGACCAATTGGCTTTGCCAGTGCTTGTTTGAGAAGGTATCAACAGTGGCCATAATCACAGTTCTTCCCATTGAATGTGGTAAATCAACAATGAAGGCTGTAGCTAAAACTAGCTAAAGTCCTGGGGCTGGATGTATTGGTTGCCAGAATTCTACGGGTTTCTGGTGCAGTTTTCATTTTAGCACCAGGCAAGATTTGACATAACGCTCCACATCTTTTGCTTCACAAAAGGCCACCAAAATTTCCTACTGAAATATCTTTAATGCTTGTAAATTTTGGTGATCCCCTCTAATTTCAAAGGTGTATCTGGGTCTGAAGACGTCTTAATTCAGAACATGCCGCCTTCACTGCTAGTAGATCTCTTTCTAAAATGGAGTCGTTGGGGCGTGGCCAAGATGGCGAGCGGGTAGGACGTGGCTCGCTCATCTCCTCGTTCCCTTCCGCCGGCCCGGGCGCTTCCCAGCGCCGTCTCTGTGCGGCAAACCCCTGGCAATGAATGGGACGGATGTCGGAACACAAGTGCACGCTTTTCTACCGACTTAAGTTGCGGAGACTACCCGTATCGGCGCCTTGAGTGCGCCGCGCCCGAGCTCCAAAATGGCGGCTCGGACCCTGTAGCAGACCCGGAGTGACGGCTGGTGCCCTGAAAATGCCGCGCGTTGCTGCCCGGGAGGCCTCGACGTTACACGGTCTTCCTGGGCCAGTTTAGCGGCTGATCGTCTTGGGGACTCCTGGAGAGGCAGAAGCTATGGAGGAGGAGCGGCCGTGCTTGCGGTCCAGAGGGCAGCCTTAACACTGCTGACAACGGGAGCCTCTGCCGGTGGGCCCGCAGACACAGCGCAAGGGTGGCTCCAGCGCCCACGATTGAGGTGAGCGGCTCGGCGGCCCCCGGGGCTCAACTGAATGGGCGGGAGCCCGTGACAACCAGCGCGGATTTTCTTAAAGGTGTCCCTGGGGGCGACAGCATAACAGGACATACCCCTGCAATGCCACACTGGGTAAGCCCTCATCGGGTGGCCTGGGACCCCTGAGGACTCCAACGGGGGCTCGAGCGCTACACTCGGCCGCGCGCATAAAGCGGGGGATCAGGCGCCCGACAGATGGAGCAGGAATAGGACAGATTGAGGCCCTGCGGAGGGATTGAGTGGTTGAGTCCGTGGGGTGCTCTGCTCCGAGCGCAGGAGAGCGGCGGGGACCCAAGGGCCGAGCTAAAGGGGGAAGAGGCTGGCAAATCGACAACCGGACGACGTGTGGCGCCATAGCATTGCACCGGAGGAGGGCGAATCGGCACGGAGCCCACGTACAGCTGCGGGCCTGACACAGGGGCCTACCATTACCAGGGTCTTGGCCATTGAGAAAAGAGTTTGGGTGCGGATGGGGCCTACCAAGCGGCCAGAGCGGCTATATGGGCGGCGTCCCCATTGCCAGAAGTTCCATGCTACTGGGGGAGCTGGAGGGCCCTCCACACTGACTCTGTAACCGAGATCGCGACATACCAAGTCGCCGGTCAGCGGGGCACGTAACACTACGCTTCGTCCGCAATGCAGGGCATCGGACCAGAACACCCCTCACGGAGCGGCCTCACAGAGCATCCAACAAAAGGGAGGTAACGGAGTTGAGAGATCGGTGGATGGGCAGCCGCCCTAACTTGCCCCACAAGCGGACAGCGTAGGGGCCCCAGTTGCTTCCATTTACCCCGAGAGAGGATCCACGACATTAGGTCGCCACCCCACACTTGTAGCTGCAGTCTAGATAAGTCCACCACACGGGGTAAGAAGGACAGGAACGTGAAGGACATGTTCACCAAGATGACGGGGCGAGGGGAGGCAATGGCCGCACCTCTCCAGCTACCTCCGGAGGGCAGGAGACGGAAAATATGGATGAACCGGTTACAATGGCCTTCTTATCACAACTATTCTCGGCCCTTAGGAAAGACCTACACACCCTCAAAAAAGAATTCGCTGACGAGATGAAGGAGGTGCAAAGAGACCTGGACGCAGTGGGGGCAAGAGTGGCTACAATGGAGGACCACGAACAATCCCGAGATAAGGAAGTGGAGCAACTACAGCAAGAAGTGATCCGCCTGCAGGCACAATAAATAAATCTTCAGGCCCATGCAAAAGATTAGAAAAATCGCTCCCGCAGAAACAACATACGGATGAAGGGAGTTCCTCCGGTCGAAGAAGGCACAGACATTATTGGGTTTCTCCAGGGCGTCTTCCACCACGTGCTGCAGGAATCTCAGGAATTTGCAATCAAAATTGACAGGGCTCACAGAGTCGGCTCGCAGCAGAAGGCGCAGGCATCCCCCCCCCCCCCGACACCCTAGCCTATCTGCCAGATTTTCAGCTTAAGGAGCTCATCCTGCAGCGAGCAAGGGATGCACACCCACTAACATATCAGGGGCACGCTGTCGCCTTATATTAAGACCTAGCTACCATCACGCTGCAGAAAAGGAGAGACTTTTGACCAGTTATGACCCATCTTCGCAACCAAGGTGTCTCCTATTCCTGGGGGCATCCCTTTCACATCATTTTCAAATGAGATGGCAAACTACGGAAAATCAGATCACTGCAGGAAGTGTGCCAGGTCCTAGGCATCGACCACACCTCATCAGCTGAGCCCCCGAGCGGAGACAGGAAAGGACAACAAGAGAAGTGGCAACGAGTCGGTGGTCGGAGGCGGTCGGGGACCCCCTTAGAGCTGAATCCAAAGACCATGGCGCTGGAGCACCGGGCAGTATTGGCCTCCCTGACTGCTGACTCCGGACTGGGGTTTGAACTGTGCTGGGGGTCACATTAGTGGACCATAGCAATGCCGGGAGCGGTGGGAGGGGGAGCACCGTCGGCCACGTGATGCACCCTACAAACTGTTTCACCACGGAGGCGTGGTCATGCACTGCGACTCCTGGACAATTCTTGGGGTTTTAACTGTTGGGTTTGTTGGGGTTAGGGAGGGCAGTTTCCGATATCCATAATGCATTCCTACAAGACGTCCTGGGGGCCCCAAGTACTTCCAAGTAAGAGTTCCTATACCGGAAAGTACAGCCTCACTCCACACATAGCCGCTCCACCAGACCGGGGGCCATGCCACCCCCAACCATCTAATATGGCTTAAGAGACTGTGAAGATACTTACGCTTAACGTCAAGGGGCTCAACAACCCTGTGAAAAGGCATGCAATCCTATCCTACTTAAAGCACACAGAAGCTGACGTGTATCTCCTACTAGAGACCCACCTCCTCCCCAAAGATAGTCATTGCATGAGTTACAGGGCATTTGCCCATCAATACTTCTCTTCAATGGGGGAAAAAAGGCGGGGTGGCTATTCTCATATCCAAGCGCTGTAAGGGGGAAGTAAAGAAGAAGGTGGCAGAACTGAAGATGAGGTTATTGGCCTACACACTTCAATTTGGCAACCAACTCTTTGTGGTCGGCTCCGTGTACGCCCCTAACTCGGTGCAGGAGGGTTTCCTTCAAGCTGCCTTAGCGGATGTTATGGCTCCACAGAACCGTATGACACTGGTAGGGGGGGACCTGAATATAGTCATGGACTCAAACATGGATAGATCGCATGCTCCTTACTTCCATGGGGGGGAGATCTCAAGGGATGGGAAGGAATGGCTGAGAGAGATGGGATTGAAAGACATCTGGAGGGCAGCTAACCCCACTTCGAAACAATATACATTTTACTCCCACGCGCACAAGTCTTACGCTCACCTAGATTACTTCCTTGGAACTGGGGACGTTAACAATGTGGTTAAAGCAGCGAGCGTTGACCCTATGGCCTTGTCAGATCACAACGCATTGACGGTGCAGGTACTAGTGACTCCACCAACCCGGAAGCTGGAGACTTAAAGAGAATATGCTCCATAGCAAAGTGGTGGAACAGCAACCTATTAAATGCATTAAAGACTACCTCACCCTTAACGACACTTCAGACATAGCAGTCACGACATTATGGGAGGCGCTGAAAGCTGTAGCACGGGGAGAGCTCATAGCGATCGCGGCAGCCCACAATCGGGAGCGTAAGGAGATAGGATCCAACCTATCAGGTTCAGAGCAGGACTGGGGCCCATAGGGTCTGGAGACAACTGAAGGCAGCCAGGGCACAACTAGCCGCATTAGACTTGGACAGAGCAGAATACGCGGCAGTACATCTAAAGCATTCTTATTATATTGGGGGGGGGGGACCGTATGGGCCCATTACTGGCAAACAGGTTGCGAGCCCAAAGACAACGATCAATGTTTTTTTAGTAACGGAGGGACGGATGGGGGGGAAGTCAGAGGAGATCTAGAGATAGCCCACACGTTTCGAGACTTCTATGAGAAGCTATACACAGCGGACACTCCGTCTGATCGCGACGCCGCAGCTTACTTACAATCCGTCACCATGTCCACACTGACTCCAGCACAGGCTCCATCATTGGATGCCCCCATTCGCATAGAGGAGGTCGTCACAGCGATCATGCGCCTCAAAGTGCTTAAGTCGCTGGGCCCGGATGGGTTCCCCTCCCTCTTCTACAAAAAATTCTGCCCCATTTTAGCTCCGATTTTAAAAAGGCTGTTCAATTCCTTTGGGAGCTCCAACTCGATTCCGGACACTGCTGGCGGCAGCAATAGTGGTCCTGCCCAAACCAGGGAAGGATAAGCAACAATTTGGCTCGTATCGCCCGATCTCTCCACTTCATGTGGATTTTAAAATCTTTACGGGAATCCTTGCGTCTCGTCTGAGTCCTCATATACCCAATCTAATAGAACCCGATCAAGCAGGATTCATTTAATCCCGACAATGCAGCGACAATACCAAGAGGATACACCCCCTCATAGATAAGGCTCACCAAACGCAAATCAACGCTCTCCTGTTGACGATAGATGCTGAGAAAGCGTTTTATTGGGTTGAATGGGGGTTCTTAGAACACACAATGGTGAAATTCGGCCTGGGGGAGAAATTCCAAGAGTGGGTAAGCTGCTGCTACGCTAGACCTACAGCCTGCATCAGAGTTAATAACATCTCTTCTCTTCCCTTTGACATTCAAAAAGGGACCAGGCAGGGATGTCCGTTGTCTCCGCTCCTGTTTGCTCTGTACATAGAGCCTCTGGCGCAAAGGGTTAGAGATAACCCTAGAATCAAGGTATCCCATTTGGGGGGGAAACACACCCCAACAGCCTATCAGCCCCTACACGGATGACGTGTTAGCGGCACTGACTGAACCTAAGACCTCCCTTCCCACCTTCCTTGAGGAGTTAGACACATTTAGCCGGATCTCTGGCTTCAGGGTTAACATGGGTAAATCATTAATGCTAAACTTAAGCCCGGCACCGCCCACATCGGACTCCATGGATGATTGGTTGGCCGGTATAAAGGTTGTAGACACTATCCCCTACCTAGGGTTAGACTTAGCAGCCACGGTCCAACGAACGGCTCGGTTGTATTATGCTAAGCTGGCACGACAGGCCGGGAAGGACTTGGGCGCTTGGAGCAAGCACCATCTTTCCCTATTGGGGCGGGTAGCTGCAGTCAAAATGTCCGTGCTACCGAAGGCGCTTTACTTATTCCAAACCCTCCCGGTTTTGCCTCCCGAAGGAGTGATCGCCTCCCTGCAACGCAGCATCAATCAGTTTGTATAAGCAGGGGCAAGACCACGGATGAGTGAGGCCTTAGGGTACATGCGCCCTGAAAACGGAGGCCTGGGAATTCCTCTTCAGCTATTATAAATTGGCCCAGCTGAGGCATCTGGTGGAGTGGGCAAGGCCGGAGTCCGAAAAACGGTGGCTCTTCCAGGACATGGCACTGGCAGGTATCCCATTGTGGAAAGTCCCCTTCTTAAAGAAGTTGCAGTGGCCGCGCAGTCTGATGGGCTCGCTGATCACCAAGTCAGTGATGAAAGTCTGTGACGGGGTGGTGAAAGCTAAGAAACTCACGACTTTTCCATCTCCTCTGACCCCCCTGTTTGGCAACAGCGAGTTTAACCCAAGAATGTCCGACAAATCATTTGGGGAGTGGCGGGATACCTCATGTCGCTCGGCGTGCCATCTCTTTTACCTCTCAGGGGTACTCACGTTTCCCCAACTGAAACAAGAGTATGGGATCCCCAAGTCCGAGAGATTCAGATACTTGCAGCTGAGACACTGGGTCCTTCAAACGGGGATGAGGGAACAAGGGGGCCGTAAACTGACCAACTACGAAAAATGGTTAATTACTAAGCTCACCGACAAAGGGTTGATCTCCGAAATGTACGATATGATTAGAATTGGCCTGCACCTACAAGCAACTCCGAGTCAAAAGCGCTGGGGGAGAGAATTAGGAGGTGACCTAACACAGAAAGACTGGGAAGGAATTTACTATAGAGCAAAACACACTGCCCGAAATGTAGCCAGTATTGAAACAGCTATGAAAATAGCTACCTATTGGTACCTTACACCAGCGCGCCTTCACAGAGGCAACCTATGTAATTCTGGGTCTCCTCAATCCAATCACATTTCCCCTGAAGAGCATGAGAGGGCGTCAGATGGGGCTAGCATTGGGGGCGGCTCTGCAGAACATCTTGATGCACTGGGGGACAACCACCCCTCCTACATATGTGGGGTGGCTCCATAGATTATGGCATATCATAGGGATGGAACGCATTTCAGCCACACTGAGCGGCTCTGCTGCTCCTTTTAGAAAATATGGAGCCCATTTCTAAAGTTGCTTTTAGCAGAATTCAATGAAGTCACCCAGCCCAAATATCTGAGAGTGTTGCGGCTTTCGGACCTGGGGACAGAACGGCAACCATCTTCAGCGGCATAATGGGAGATGCCAATGGTACGGGACAAGGTCTGGACAGTCAGGATTTTGGAAAATCGGATGGGCGGGGGAGGGGGGGTTGTTATTGGTTTCCAGCAAAAGGTTGAATCTCTTACAATGCAATGCACTGA
The DNA here is from genome assembly GCF_964204655.1 of Triturus cristatus. NCBI lineage: Eukaryota > Metazoa > Chordata > Amphibia > Caudata > Salamandridae > Triturus > Triturus cristatus. The sequence goes on from NC_140595.1 coordinate 115,642,425, forward strand.
ATGCTTCGACAGTGTTTACATCACACAATCTCCATTGTGAGCAATATGCTTTCCTTAACATGAGAACATATGTGTATTGTATGCACCTTTTTGCCTGTGCCTTTGTTTTTCTTTCTGATATCGAAAATGCTAATAAACACATTAAAACATAAAATGGAGTCGTTTTGCTATGCAGGTGAGAGAGATCAGGAATAACAAAAAATTGGGACGTTCCTTCTTGTCATCTTCTTGCCCATGCAGCAAAACTGCTCAAATGGCAACTGCTGAAGTATCAGTGTAAACTAAAAAAAAAATTGTAGGATCAGAAGTATGCAGGACAGGAGCTATGATAAATGCGGTCTTCAATGCTTAATACCCCCTTTCAGCACATATATCCCAGTTAAATCTGCAGTTAACTTGCTCTTTTTTTTTTTAATCTTGTGATTTTGTTGAATTAAACATTTATGGAAAAACCTTGTGATGTCTGTACAAATTCTATATATTCCACTTATTTAACTTCAACAGAAAATGTATCTGGTTTGCAATTGGGTAGGTTTCTACAAACTTGCCATAGTACCTCTTTAAAATGTTCCTGATGGTCAGCCAGTGAGTTGGAAAAAAATCAAAATATCATCCAAAAATGCTCAGGAAAGCAGAAGACACTGTCCCTGCAGAGCTGATTTTGTAGAGGGGTGTTGATAAATCTGAAAGGCATTCTCTGGTATTCAAAATCCACTTGCAGGGTCTAGAAGGGAGTTGTCCACTCTTCTCTTCTCCTTATTCGAAATAAGGGACAACCTCCCTTGAGATCTAATTTGGTTGAGACCCCCCCCCCCCCAACAGCTTCCAAGATGTCTGATTAAAAGAAGAGGGTACCTATACTTTATTGCGCTGCAGCAACATAAGGACATTCCTACCACGAGTCACGCCACTCAACAACCTACACACAAGCTCAGGACCCGTGGCTGGGAGGCCTCCCAACAGGTACTCTAAAAAAATGTTAACTGTCATGTAGGATGAGTTACCTGGAGTTGATCCACAGTTGCCTAGAGCAAGGTCTAGACAACAACGAACCAGAAAAGGAAAATCTGGGCCTGAATCATGGATGAGCTGAATGCTATCTCTAACACCAGACATTCACAAGAGGAGAACCGCAAGTGGTGACACGACCTGGGCTGGTGAGTGCGTTCCCCTGCTTCCAGGGCACACCAGGATGCCCTGGAAACCAGTGGTGGTACTTTCAGGCCCCTCCACCTCATGCTCTGGGAGAAGCTGTTGTCCATACTTCACACTGAAGACAACAGGGGAATTCTAAGCAGAGTGGATACTTGGTAAGTACCAACACTACCTTTCACGCAATAACTGACTGTTCCTCTCCATACTCTCACACCCCTAATGTCTAAAGTAAACCTCTACACCAGTGTTTCTTAACTTTTAGACTCTGCGGCCACCGCTGAATCATTACTGAAAGCCGGTGGGAACCTCAAAAAAATACACAAAAATACAAAAACAAGTATACACTAAACACCTGCTCAAAGAGTTAAATATTGTGTGTAATTCACTTTCAAATATAGAAAACGTTTTCAAATGTTCAATGTTGGTTCCATATTTTATATACTTTACTCATTTGAATTGATTAATTTTAATATTATCTAATTCTGTAAAACCACTGTGGATCCCAAGTAGACCTGATGGACCTCCAAGGGTTCTTGGAAAACAGAATACCAAAGGACGACGATGGGGGTCAAACCCTGTGTGCACTGGTGAGTCTATTATCGGAACAATTATGAATGTGTGCGCTCAACTCCTTATGGCTCACCGTCAAAGCCACAACAACAAACAAAATTTACAATATTCAAGAAGGAGCGTCCCATATATATTTAAATTTAACAATCAAATACTAAAGTCCCAAAGAAAATTGAAGTGGGTCCTTAAGATGTTTGCTTCAAGTTCTGATCTTTATTTTGGATAGGAATTATGTCATCAAAAAATCATCCAGCTTCACAAACATTAGTGTTTTTACAGCCAACGCATTTTGTCCTCCTTTAGGACATCATTAGGGCTGCAAAGTAAAAACACAAGATCACAATCTCATCCGTGATATAATATGAAAATAATAACATGTAATTACCAAAACAACTCTCCCTGAACCACTGTTCAGGCACCTGCCTATTTAACAATCTGTACATAATTAGAAGGAGAAACCTCATAAACATATGGTACAAATAACTCTATATATTTACAAAAATTTAAATCCTTGTTTTATTCACACTGATTCTTTCTTAATAGCAGATCTGAAATCCCCTATTCATGAATACCAGTACTAGTTTCACTAAGTATGAACTGATTCTCCACACTGTTTCTGTATCCCTCTTGAATTTCTCACCTGATTATTGAAATCCTCATATCCTCCTCCTATTCTTAGGTTAGACAACCAGAATCCAAAAAGGAATATCAGCACACTACAATATTAAAAGAAATCTATTTCAAAGGAAAATTCCTTGTTATTATCTGTCCTGATAGTTTTATAGACTAGGTCACAAAGGTCTCACCTTTTATTTATATAAAGAAAACTTTTCTCTGCCCAAGTCCATTCAATACGAAATAACTCTTTCCTCCAATTATAATCCTCTGTCCTTATCTGTGTGGTATCCAATTCTGTATAAAAAATATAAACCCATATATGACCAAATTGAAGTGTGAGACATTAGCTGAATTATAGTAACTCACGCTACATTCACTTCTATTCCAATAAGAAACAATAAACTACCCACGTATCATATACTCCATACCTCCTAAAATCACAACGGCTATATGGGACGCTCCTTCTTGAATATTGTAAATTCTTGGAAAACAGGTTAAGAACCACTGCTCTACACTTATGATATTCTATTCATAAAAGTATGCTAATTAATGGCTGTCACAACTTACTACACTACATGTTCTTTGTATTCATATTCTCATGTATACTAAAACTGTTGCAACATTCTCATAAATGTCAAATGTTTTAGAGTTAATACATTGCTTAAGAATACTATAAACTGTAATTGTCTACCAAATATTTTTTTGTTTTTTACAAGATGAAGCAGCAAGATCTTAGTCATCAGGCTCAATTTCATTGGCCACTCTACCTGAGGAAAAAAGAAGACCCCAAGCAGGAGCAGGATTCTTGTCGAGGAGCCTGATCAATCAGATTTGAATGGCCAGCGCACACCTCACTCAGGACATAAGATCTAATACTCCCAGCAGAGCCATGTCCCAATTATAAACATCATTGCCCCCACAAGCTCTGTGTGGCCCCATACTAACAACAACTGTGTCCACACCGTCCTTGCTCATGTGACAATTACAACCATAACTTCTGCTGTGCAGCGAGGAAACACTACACTTGCGGCTACCGACTCATGGTCACAAGGCGGTTCGGAAAGAGGCGAAGTAGGACCTGCTGCAGGAAGGGAGGCAGGGGGTGAGGTCACTAATGTCAGTACCATAAGTAGAGGCCTGATGGGTGCTTGTAGTGTGTTGTTATTACTTTATCCTCGTGCTGTACCTCAGCGCGAGGATACTTCGTGCCATTCTTGTATATGTTTAAACAAGGTTCCATGATCGGACGCTGCTCGATGCGTTCAAGGGTTCTTACAACGTTAGTCAGTTGTCTGGAGTCCTGGTGCGCAGCGGGAGCGTCTGGTTGTGGGTGCTATCGTTTTCTGGAATAAACTTCTAGCTTATTGCCAAAAGAAGCCTCCTGACTCATTACTACATTTGGCAACGAGCAGACGAAGATCCCACGTTTCAGGCACCCACCAGCCAAGATTTCCTTACTTCAGCACCTCCTGATTTCGCTCCTGCCTCGCTAACTCGCTCCTGCCTCGCTGAATCTTCCTCCTCGAGTGAAGCCCCTGGGTCAGCTCATCTTCCTCTTTCTCGGCGTTTCCCTGACGATATGGGAATTTCGCAAGCCGCAAGATGACGTCAACTATCCTGTGATTGGTTCCCCTAGCAACAGGACCATACCTCACTACGTCTCTGACACGGCTCGAAACGTCTAAAGAACGTCATATCAGCGTCTCCACGCAAGTGTCAAGCGCCATTTTAACCACTCCTGGTTACTTGGCAACACTTGGAAACGCTTTGCTTCAAGTTCACCGACGCTGGAAGAAACGCATCGTCACGTATCTTCACGAAGGTAGGATCTGGCCTGCACTCTTCCGCAGTCACAGGCACACCTTTCGTTTTCTCTAAGCCTGCACCTGCTACCTTTCAGGCTCACCATTCAGTGACGGTTTGGATTTACTTTACCCATTTATTTATTTCATTTATCAATTTACTGTGTTGGCATTTAAAAGAAAAATGTTATTTTTAATTTAATTCTACTTTAATTTTTCTTCACGTCTACAATTTAATAATACATTTGACTCTCATCTATGGCTTCATCACAACAGTTTGCGCAATCTCCTCCCTTTTTACAGCATCCTGGCAAACCAAGCAATCCATGGCGTCAGTGGGTAAAAGCCTTTGAGAACCATATTGTCGCTATTGATGCTGTCAAGATTTCTCCTGAACGCAAAGTTGCAATTTTGTATGGTTGCCTAGGTCTTGCAGCACAACATGTATTTGAAAACTTACCTAAATTTCCAGCTCCTAGCGGAGAGGCTGGTGATGCAGAACATTGATATTCTTATAATGAGGCATTATCCCGCCTTGCAAAATTACGATGAAGAGTCAAATATACTGCTAGAGACACAATTTATTTAGGAGAAAGCAACGTGAAGATGAGACAGTAAAAGAATATATTGCACAATTGCGAGTTTTAGCTTCGACTTGTGAATTTGAAGCAAATCCAGACATTTACATTCGGGATCAATTTGTTTTTACTTGCCACTCAAGGAAAATACAAGAACGCTTACTTAGTTGTAGGAAACCTAAACTTCAAGAAACTATAGGTATCGCTAAGAGCTTCGAGAGGTCTATCACTACTTCCAAAATTCTTCAAAATGATCAAGCTCACAACTCTTTTAAAACTCAGTTACAGGATACTACTAATTCAGTTAATGCTGTTATTGCTAACAAACCTTTTAAACAAGCGTTTAGAAAAACTAATACTGTTTGTTACAGATGTGGATCTAAATCACACTTGGGAAATAACCCTATGTGTCCTGCCCTTGGAAAGAGATGTGTACTATGTAAGAAAATAGGGCATTTTCAAGGTTCATGTAGATCTGTTAAAAGACCCACCAGAATCAACAGTACTGAATATTCGGAAAATGTTGACGATTGTAAAGATCATTTCCAAGATATGGTCGTGTCAATTGAATATAACTCTATTTTCACCCCGCATTTGGTCAAAGGTCCCTTAGGTACTGCATTCTTTGGTGACATAGAGATTCCTATCATGGCTGATTCTGGATCCCCAATAACTATATTATCAGATGTCATGTTTTTAGAAAAATGGCCAGGATCAATATCTTTATTTCAAACGGATGCCAACCCGAAAGGTTTTGGCAAGTTTGATATTGACATGCTTGGCTACTTCAATTTGAGGTTAGAATGTTTAGAAAGGTCTATTATCACAAAAGTATATGTTGCAGTCAATGGACGCAACATCATTGGGTGGCAAGACCTTGTAAAAATGGGTCTATATTTGATTCCAGGTTCCGAAAACCCAATCGTCATTGGTGAAACCCCCCCCCCAAGGTTATACTCCTGCTGGTTCTAGAAATGTTCCTCATCCTAGAACTGACTGCTTATGTCTCACTGATCACACTTCTGACCTTAAGAAAGTGCTGGATAAATTCCCCAAACTGTTTTCAAATAAGTTGGGAACTGTTAAAGGTTTTCAACACCAAAGCAGACAGCCACAAGCCCAACCCGTTGTTCACAAGGTGCATCCTTTGCCCCTTAGTGAGAAGGATGAACTTAAGTCTGTTCTCAAATCTTTGTGTGACGATGGTGTTATTGCCCCTTCTGACTCTTCAGAGTGGGTTTCTCCCATCGTTATTGTCCGAACGAAATCTGGAGAAGTCAGATTATGTGCGGACTTGCGCACATTAAATAAGAACATTTTGAATGACTGTCACCCTCTCCCCAAAATTCACGAACTTCTTGCCAACTTGGGGGGAGCAAAACATTTTTCAATCATTGACCTACGTTCAGCCTACCACCAGGTACTTTTAACCAAAGATTCACAAGAGTTCACCACGTTCGTTACACCTTTCAGGGTTTACAAGTACCTCAGACTTCCCTTTGGCCTGGCCCCCGTGGCCAGTGTTTTTCAAAAGATCATGGATAATCTGTTTCAGAACATGCCCGGGGTTCAGGCCTACCAAGATGATATTTTGGTCTTTTATGATAAATGGGAATCACATTTATCTGGGCATTCGTTTAACTCCCACATTGAGGTGGGATCAACACATTGATAAGGTAAAGTTGCAACTTATCCTTCAAACCGCAAATCTGGCAAATATACACAGAAATACTTTTACAAGGCAGGTAGCGCCAGCATTGGAAATTTATAATATGAAAATCTTGGGGGGTGCACTTTATGGAGCAGCACTTTGGGGCTCTGGTACAACTGCTCCCTTGTCATTTGTTGAAAATCGTTTTCTTAAATCTTTAACTAATCTTTCAGTAAGCACGCCTCTAGTCCCCCTTTATTTTGACTTGGCACACAGACAGCTGGCCCATAAAATTAGTTATAAGCACTTGGTGTTTTGGTACAGACTGTGGACTGTGGAGGAATTGCCCCCATACCGGAAGCTACTTTGTGAGCTTATGAAATTTCCTATTATTAAATCTGTCCCCTGGTTTAGAGCTCTGAGGGCTCTCCTTGAGAGGCTTGGAATGATGGGGTACTGGTTTGACCCAGGAAGTATGGTTACCATCTCGAGAGCTGTGCTGAAGGAACGGTATTGGGAAGCAACATCCCTACACATTGCACTTGACGCCAAAGGTAGCTTGACCACCAATTTTTTTTATTTTAAATGTGTACCTCGCTTTGAAGACTCATTGGATGAAATTGTCCCTTCCTTGGCTCGGAAGTTGTTTTTTCAGTTCCGCTATAAAAAACTCCCGCTTAAAACGTTTTGCAAATACTGGAGGTCAGACTCTGAGAATAACGATCAATGTCTGCTTGTAACGCTAGTGCTGAATCTATTATTCATCTCCTATTTTTCTGCCCGATATACAAATTGCTGAGGGCCAATTGGATTTTTCCACTTTGTAAAATTGTTGGCTCCGGCCACTATCTGGAGGTGCTTAGATTGCTAAGCATGGACACAAGCAGACTTGTGGTTTTTGGTTTATCTAGATACTGGCATGCCTTATGGCTGAAAAGGACCAAATGCTTGATGTGATGGTCATTGTTGTGAACTGGATTTAACTTTTATGCATCTTAGTATGGTAGTTACTTATGATTACCAAATTGATTCACATGATTTCTTGCTTGACCTTCTTGTTCCCATCAACTGTACTGATTGTTATTCCTATCTCTGTAACTTATTCTTATTTTTATATTGAATCATACCATATTGTCTATTTTATATCTGTTTTTAAAATGTCCTATTTTACCATGCTGTGTCTACTTTTATGACTTTGTGGTCGAAATAAAGTAATCTTTGACTCTTTGAATCACATTTATCAAATCTATCTTCAGTTTTAACTAAATTAGATGAGGCGGGTATGACAATCAGAGCTGACAAGTGTAAATTTGGCACACAGATATTGGATTATTTGGGTCATACTTTGTCCCCAGAAGGAATCAAACCCAAAGTATCCCTTATTAAAGCCATCAGTCATGCTACCCCTCCCAAAGACTCACTTCGCTCGTTCTTGGGCCTAGCAGAATACTATGCCCGCTTTGTCAAAGGATACGCTCAAACAGTTGAGCCATTGCGTGCCCTTTTGCGGAAGGGCTCCAAGTTTGATTGGTCAGGAGAAATTGCTTCTTCATTTGATCAAGTCAAAAAGCTCATTGTTGAAGCACCGGCCCTACATCCCTTTCATGACTCCTCTAGATGTTTCATAATGGTGGATGCCAGTCTTACGGGATTGGGGGCTGTGCTGGGTCAATGGGTCTCAGGAAAGGAGCACACCATAGCTTTTTCATCAAGGATGCTCAAACCTTCTGAAACACATTATAGCACCATCGAACGCGAGTCTCTCGCCTGTGTTTGGGCTATCGATAAGTTTAAAAATTACATTTGGGGGTGCGAGTTTGATTTGTTCACAGATCACAAACCCCTCACGCAGCTACTCAATGGTAATGGGCTTCTAAGAGCCTCAGTCAGGCTTGTCAGACTCCTTTCCAAGGTACATGAGTTTCATTTCTCCATAAAACATATTTCAGGGGGAAAAACTTTCAGGGCAGATTGCCTGTCACGCATGGCTTTTCAGGATCCCTCTGAAGTTGAGGATGTTGAAGACACTGAGTGTGTGGTCGCTGCTCTTGTTGCCATTAAACTATGCCCCTGCATCTCTGAACAATCCTGGTTGGAAGCACATAATAAGGATGAGTGTTTAAAACTGGTGACTGAATATATTGTCAAGGGTTGGCCAGAAAATAGGAAACTTTCCAATGAGTTGAAAGCCTTCGCCATGGTTGCATCCGAATTATCATTGGTCAATGGCTTAGTGATGAGACATGATTTTTTTGTACCTCCCTCCAGTCTCAGAAACGACATTATTCAATTTGCGCACCAAGGTAATCTTGGAATTTCAAAGACTTCACAGCTCATTAAGTCACACTATTGGTGGCCATCTCTTGAATCTCAAGTCATGTTTCACATTGACTCGTGTCCTGAGTGTCTTTTATCTGACAAAAAATGGAAAGTTATGAACACGCCCTTACATCCTGTTCCTTTTCCCAATAAACCTTGGGAAACAGTTGGTCTAGACTTCTCTGGACCTTATGATGTTCTTTCTCATTACCTAAAATATCTCATTTTGCTAATCGACTATCATTCTAAATGGGTTTACCAGAGGCTCTGTGATTCAGCTAATTCCACCAATGCTGTTAAGTTTTTTTATTTTTTTTTATTTTTGGTAGATGGTTCACCTTCTGTCATTGTTACAGACAATGGCACCCATTTCATTTCTGAGAAATGTAGTTCATTCCTGGCTGAACGTGATGTCAAACATTCTAAAGTCGCTCTATATTCACCAACCTCGAATGGTTTGGTGGAAAGAGCAAACAGGTTGGTTAAAGATGCCATTCAAGCAGCCATTTCTTCTCACCAAGATGTACAAGATTTTCTTGAAGTCAAGTTGTGGTCTTATAATATTTCTCCTCATTGTACCACAGGTGTTTCTCCATTTTCCCTCTTAAGAAACAGAACTGTTCACACCAGTTTGTGTCCCAATTGGTTACTTAATAAGAACAAGAGCAGTGATGGCAATCAAGAATTGGCATCCAAAGTTTTGCAAAAACAAAATCTAATGAAGTCTGTGCATGACTGAAATGTTTTTTGATTTACTTGAATTGAAGGTTGGAGATTGGGTTCTCATTGAAAATCCTAAAAAAGTAACTAAGGGTTTGTCAAAATGTTCTCCACTGGTACAAGTCACCGGTGTCAGCAGAGGTTCAGCCTTACTTGGTGTTATAGGATGGTGGAACAAAAGATCTCTGGTACATCTTTCTGTTTCACAGGCCCGCTCCTTACTTAATTTGACCAAAAAGGAGTTTGAACATTGTGACTGGTCTTTTTGGTTAAAAACCCCAACAGCCGGTATTGTAAGTTCTTCAACATCCTGCATTCCAGTTACACATTCCAACTCTTCAAGTCCCTCCACTTCTAACAGCGCTGTGATCTCTGCTGACACCTATTCCTTACCGCCGGAATTAGGAGTTTGCTGCAGAAAATTACCTTCCAAATTGAATGATTATGTTTTATCATGATCTGATATTTCATTTTATTGTTATTGTATTTTACTTGTTTTATCTTATATATCAATTCTTGTTTACACTTCAAATTGTTTTTTATTTCTTTAGGTTTTTGCTTTTCTTCCTTGTGAAGAGGGAGAAGTTGTAGTGTGTTGTTATTACTTTATCCTCGCGCTGTACCTCAGCGCAAGGATACTTTGTGCCATTATTGTATATGTTTAAACAAGGTTCCATGATCAGACGCTGCTCAATGCGTTCCAGGGTTCTTCCAACGTTAGTCAGTTGTCTGGAGTCCTGGTGCGCAGCGGGAGCGTCTGGTTGTGGGTGCTATTGTTTTCTGGAATAAACTTCTAGCTTATTGCCAAAAGAAGCCTCCTGACGCATTACTACAGTGCTGCTATGCAGCTAGTGGGACAGCTGGGACAGTTGTTTCGAACTTCTAAGGGCTCACACTGATCTACTAGATTGCCCCCTAGTATCCACGCATTACATTCTAGGGTGATGCAGGCTAGCTTTTGAGCACTGGGCGGAGCAGTGTCTCATTTTGCTACTGCCTTCCGTGATCAACTAACTGCTATCAGCACGGTCCCAAAAACTTCTACAGCAGGGGGCTCCATGGACAGCAGGACACTGTTACACACGAAGCTACAAGCTACCTGCCACCCACCACGTTGACACTCAATACGCTTTAGTGGCCCTTAAGAGTAGTTAATCTCGCCCAATTGAGAATAGCGTACAAGAAACCCCAACGAGACGTAAATAGAGAAGTGAGTGTGTAGACTATTCACCTTCACCACCTTTTGTCAACACATTTCGAATCCACTTAACCCCTTCGCTGCGGCGCGAATTCCGCGGCAGCGCTGGGGGTGTTTTAAGTGTGCGCGGCGCCGCCATGCTCATGACGGAACCACGCCGTCATGAGTCACGGGTGAGCTGTGCTCATGACGGAGTGGTTCCGTCACGGCGCCGCCCACTTACGTTAGACGCCCGCACAGGCGGGGAAAAGGGGCCGCGTGGGCGGAGCGACAGCCAACGGCCGCGGCATGACGGAACCACTCCGTCATGAGCACAGCGCGACCGTGGCTCATGGCGGAGTGGTTCCGCCATGAGCAGGGAAGGGGTTAAGGATTGTTCTCTGGTAAAGGAATGTAAGCTATTGTTGGTTCATCATTAATTCCTCATCCAACATACAAATTAAACTAATTTTCAGTGAATATAAAATCTGAATTTGTGTTCTATTTTTAAATTAATGGAAAAGAATAGAAGTTATTGTAAAAAGACATAAGTTAACAATTAAACTGTATCCGAACACAGAGCAAATGTGACAAGATAAAAACAAGATTTAAAGGCATCTTTATTGCTCATTCAGTTTACGAGAGAACAGAACATCTGGTCTTCGTCAGTTCACCCGAACGGGCCAGCAGGTCCTACAAATAGCTCACCCTGATAAAATCTGGCTCGCCATAGCAAATGACAAGTAGATTTCTTGAGACCTGGAGGGAAATGACAGAACTCCTCCAGGCCAGAACCAACCAGTGGTGTTCAAAGAGCAAGCCCCTACCTACACCTGGGTGTAAGGCTAACTCCCCCATCCAGACTCCTTCCACACCCACCATAACAACAGCAGCCAATGGTGAGGTTTGTTCAGATACCCGAGCCCTCATGTTCCCCTTCCCTATTCTTTAATGGTATGTTCCTTGGTGCTTAAAGGGAGGGCATGAATCAGGTGGAGAGGGGAAGAAGGCTATCATGCAGGTCTTTGAGCAGGGATTTCCAATGACAGAAGGGGTCAAGGATCTGCATGATACACATTCACCATGGGGAATGTCCTGCTTGTAGCCACCCGGACTGTCACCTTGTCATCTGCCTGCCCAACCATTTCCACCTGACTTTCTGTTTTAGAACATTACCTGGAGTCCCTCTTTTACTAATACATCAGAAGAGACATTCCAGAATCCTGGACCTTTATCACCCAAGCAAAAGTGCAGCAACTGTTTAGAATAAAGCAGGGATGGCTTTGTCTATTCTTACCTTTTATACTCAGCCAAAGTTGGGCCACTGTAATAAGTGTGACCCAAACGCAAAAGCAAAATCCATTTTGAATTATCAAGATCACCAGCTAAAAGCTTTTCACCCTAAAGTAGGAGCCATTTTGGATTATGAAGCTCACCAGCTAAAGGTTTATCCCCGGGGTTAACTTGTTAGCCCTTACGGTTGATTCACACCATACCTCTCAGACACTCATTAAACTCCCACTTCTAATTTGTGGAGAAATTTGTGCCATTTCTGCAAAAGAAATTATGCGGTTTTCACGCAGGCCAATATTGAATCTCTTCTGCAGGAAAACAGGAGCTGGGTGTTTGAAGGTTACAAAGGGCATGGTAAACTGTAATTCAGTTAAAACACGTGTTACTTAATTATATCATTATCCCTTCATTTTCTAAAGCGGCAAGGTTCGTTTGAAGACCCCCACTAATGACGTTCATAGAATAGCAGGGCGGGTTGTACAGAGCGTAAAGCCTCAGATTCAAGGGGAGAGTGCAGCCTGAGTGAACAAAAACATTGACCTGGTCTGCTTGCAGCTAGCAATTGATAGTATTAGCGGATACTGGGGCTCTGCGACCTTTGGGGCCCACTGGAAATTCTTGCCGCCTTTTTAGTATTCAACAGGTGGACTGGAGGCCAGGCTTGAACCGGGGTACAACGCAGCCTTGCTACGCCACCGCCTGCTTGAAAGGTTCATGAACAAAGAAACACTTACCGTTCGGGATAAGACCAGCGCAGTCGTCGCTGAGGTGAAATGGCCTCGTGTCAGTGGTAGATGCCCAAGGGGCTGCCAGGTTTGGGAACTGGCACACCAGGCACTCGTCCTCGTCGAGGAAGGAGTAGTTACGTACGGAGTGAGGGCGCACTGACGGTCGGGAGCTCAGCAGTCAGCTCGGGGTCCAGACAAGCGAAACCTATAAAAGTGAAGTGCGTAGCGCGCGAGAGAGAGGCTTCAAAGTTTGTCTGAGGATGGCGGCCGCGTGCTCGCTCCAAGAGCGGCACGCGTGGCTGTTGCCGAGGAGACCCTGTGACATACACTGTAGCGAACCAGTCAAGTCATAATCAAGATCCGGCCATCCAATCAGGGAGTGGTACTCAAGAACGGCTTTGTGACGAAGACAAGCATAACACGGGTGGCTTGTTTCCTTTATTATGTAAACAAAGAAAATATCCTCCCTAGCTATTTGGATTGTTAACATTCCGCTGTAATTGGGCTGCAGCGGACCCCTCAGATCCCTGGGCTCAGTGTTTTAAATGTGGGCTCAGTGTTTTAAAAGGAAATAGAGAAGTGCTGGTACTCACTCTGTAAAGTACCTGTTTGCTCCTGAGAAGTGCAGGTACTCTCATATTAAGTGTAATGCTGCAGTGCTGAAAAGTACAGGTGCTCTTTCTTAAAAATTAAAGGAGCACGGGTACTCTGGAGTAGAAAGTACCCACCCATTTAAAGTACTGCCTGGGCCCCTACACCGCTACCCCTGATGGACTAGTGATAGCCAGGCCCCTGAGTGGAGAACACTGGCACTCTATTCAGTCAGGAAACTATAGGCCAGATGTGCAAAAAGTAGGAAATGTGATTAGCTAATTACTATTCTTACTGAATCGCAATTAGGAAATCTCAATTCCTAATATAAGAAAACATACAATTATTAAATAACTATACCTAGTGGGTCGCAAATTGAACTATGGTGTGAATTTTAATGAGGTAGGTCACAGTTTGCAGCGTATTAGGAATGATGGCCATCACAGGGATGGTGGCCTGTTGGGATCAGCAGACCACTGCGTCTGTAATTGCTTTTCAAAAATGAAATCTTTTGGTTTTTTTTAAATGCAGCTTGTTTTCCTTAAAGAAAAATGGGATGTGTTTCAAAAAAGAAAATGAAACGTGTAAGTTTAATTTTATATGATAAGGCAGTGGTCCTTTGGGAATCGCATTTGCTAATGAGTTACCAACTCCTTTGAGGTGTCTGTAAAACATTAATGTTTTGTGACCGAAATTTAGTCACAAAACATTAATAGATCCTATTCAGATTTGGGATTTGAAAGGGACGCCATAAACACGCCCTCTTCTAAATAATGAATCGGTATGTATTTGCAATTCCAAATAACATAATTATTCCAAATAACGTGCTTCCGAATCACAGTTTGGGATTCAAACATACCAAAATTCTTTTATTGCATTTGCACACAGGCCGTTTTTTACTGGCCTGTGGTTTTAAATCAAGGCAGTAAAAATACTGGGAAAACCAGTAATACCCAGCATTTTTCCTCTTGTGAAACATAAACCTAAAACAGCAAACACATAAAGAAATCAGTAAATAAGTATTTGTCAGCTGCCTAAATTGTCACAGAGTGATTATTAGAGCAAACAGATAGATAATTACCATGTTAAAAAAGAATCCTGCCAATTTTGCACAAATTATGCTTCTGTTGTGTGTAGCCACTTCAATGGACTTCTTGAATGGAGGGAATCCACGGTAGGCACGAGGGGAATGGAAGTAGTTGCGGCAACCGATGGGTGAGCTAGCAGTAGTTTCCTGATGGCTGTTCCAGCCCTGCCAAGTACCACGCATCAAGCATTGCAGTGTGGTGGTCCGCATCACCGCACCGAAATGCAAAGTCACGCATTTATAGCACCATGGCCACCTGGTGCGTGGAGGCGGGCTCAACACAGTGCTTTATTTAAGCGCCCGATGCGGTGCTAAGGAATGTACTTTGTGCTGTTTGCCAGTCTGCTGTCTGACACACACCTTCACTCACAATGACCTGCCAAATGCACTGACTGTATAGTTATTTTCGCTGGGTGCCAATCTTCAGATTTAGCCAAGCTCTGCCCAGTCTCTCCCTCAAGCATACCATGTTACCTATCAGCGAGGTGCATGGTAAACAAACCTAGTTGTAACAATGCAGTGTGTAGATTGGCCCCTGACGTTGAGGCGGTGGGTGGCAGCTTCCTTTTACATTACTGCAGAGCTGATGTGCCAGATAGTTCCAAACAGTAGCTGTGCAGGTCAGTGTGTGTGGTTATTTTGTTTGGCTGTCTCTAGTTCAGTTGGATCTTGTGCACCAGGTTTTACTGGTGATTTCCCCGATATTACACCAAAGCGAGTAGGAGCTGAGCTGGGCAGTGTATGCTGCATGATATGTCCGCTTCCGCCTCGTATTGTTGGATACCGCTAGCAGCTCCCATGGCTGATCACGCCTCAGATCCACAACCTGCACCTGCTTGGTGCCACACTTTTCTGACCTGACTGGAGCCATGCCATGGCCTCCTCTGTCCCTCATGCCCGACCTGGTATACGATAGGGGGTTGGGGGCATTGTGTCCTTTCCGCCCTTGGGGATCTGGGGACAGCCACACAGCTAAATGGGTGTCAGCCCTAGAATCACAGTTCAGTAAGTAAAATCCCTGAAACAGCAAGGAGCAGCTGGGACCAGGGGGGACAGTGCAGTGTGAGGGGTGCACCGTTCACTGTGTGCAGGACCTCAGGCAGGCTACGAGAGCCTATCTAGACTATCCAGTCTAAGACAGGTGCTCAGCCAGCTAGTACCACTTCTTATTTATATCGCCTTGTGCTTATCCTGCACAGGATGGCGGTGGCACTGGCTGGATTGGCCCCCATTTTAACCTTCCACAGGAGAACAGAAGGCACAAGCTATAAAGAACAAGCATTGGCATAGCCAATAGGTCTCGCTTTTGGGACCTTATAAGTATTTAGTTATGCAGCACAATATCCTTGGTGCAACAATATCAACTGTTGCATGTCTAAACACTTATAAGGTCCCAAAGGCGAGACCTATTGGCTATGCCAATGCTTGTTTAAATCAGCACACGTTTTGAGTGGGTCTTGGGAGCTCTGAGGTTTACACGCATTCATGTAAGCTGTCTGAACGCTCACTACATGCACAATACATGAACAGGGCTTTCCTGCACGAAGTACGCATATGATAGCAGACTTAGATCCTGTCAAAACTGTAATTACCCTCTCCCAGAGCTCGGTGAAAGAGGAGCCCTGGTTGAAGAGAAGACCACCCTCCCATCACACGGAACACCATTAATAGCTACTAGCCACCCACCGCAAGCGTAGTAAAAACCAACCACCTTCAATCATTGGCTGAAGGTTCGTGAGAAGTAATTTCTGCGTTGTCCAATGTGTGCCTCGGATTTCTACCTCCTACTTATGATTCTTTCTGTGATTGGACTACAGTTTGACAGTTACTTCCCAGACCTCATCCACTCAGAATATTTGCTTGGGGTTAGCAGGGCGGGGAATCCGGGCGCGAACAACACGTTTGACCACCCTCTTCAAAGGAGGCGGGAGGAGAGAGAAATAAATTCCACCATCCAATAGACTTGCTTGAGGAGGCAATACTCACCCTCTGACAACTCTTTGACGTCACTAAAGCCGAAAGAACCTCCTCTACTGTATTGTGATTGGTCTTTCTTGACGTCCGTCTCAGAGACAGTCTGGCCAACTGTAACACGGATTGGTGGGGATGATAAGGTGTAGACGCCTTCTCTTCCGAAACCACGCCCACGCTAGCCCTGCACGCGGCTGTGTAGCGGCTCCTGCACGCGCCTTGGGGGTACCGGTCGCGAGGAGGAGGATGTGGCGCGGGGAGGGGAAATGGCTGTCGAAAACAAGCCGGAAGGTAAAGGAGGGGAACACTGCCATGTTTACGGGTTATTACAGCGGTGCTGCTGTATGTGAAGTGTTTGTGGGCGGAGGCCTGAAGGGGCTTGTTATTTGTGATGGTCAGCTCCACTTCCATCCTATAATGAAGAAACTCTCCATGGTAAAACAAAATGAGTGTGTGCTTGAGGAGGCGGCACCTTATTGTATTGTAAATGTATGAGAGAGTGAGGGACTCCTAGGTGCATCAGATCCTTTGGGACCACTGGGGCCTGGGGCACCCTGGGGATGGAGACTGGATATTCACACCCCCTCAGGATTCCCTATCGTGTGGGAAAAAGTGAGGCCCCCAGGGCTGTGAGGAGAGCGATGTCTTGATGGCTGGTTTGTGGGTTCTGTTGTGTGCTTGCCTCTGTTCATGGGATCTACATCTGGGTGGTGAACTACCAGCGCGGGATCCAGGGGACACTGCGCGATACCGGGCTTAGTCAGAGGATGTATGTTTTGTAATTGTGTAGAGGATGTTCTGTGAGAGATGATAGGAAAAGTGATGGTCTTTTGTGGTGTTAGTGCGTGGAAGTGAAGGGCTGCGAGGTATGTTTGTATTTTGAGCAATTAAACGGTGTGCTGGGAGAAGTTACAGGCTGCTGAGTAGTTGGGTGAGTAGTGAGGCATGAGTGTGTTCTATGGGTTTGTTAGAAGCTCGTGGGTAAAGATGGTGAATGGTTTGGGGTGTGCTTGGGGGTTATTGAAGTCTGGTTTAGTAAGGATGTATGGTTGAGAAGCCAAGGACACCTTTGGGGGTTGCCATTGAAGGCTGGTGCTGTGTGTGTGAAGGAAGGGGCAGCTGTAAGGTAAGAGTGAAAGAAATGTGACCTCTGAGGTGTCTGAGTGATGGACCACTGGTGGTGTAGTGATGAAAGTAAACATGTGAGAGTACTGAGTGATGTAAGAGCAACATTCAAGGGTAGAGAGTGACGTGACGGAAGGACAACGTGTGAGGATATAGTGACGAAAGGTCAACGTGTATGGTTGAGTTCCTTTTACTCACCTACGTGAGCGGTGTAAGTGACGGAAATTCAACTTGAGGGGGTGTGAGTGACGGAAGCGGAACAGGTGAGTAAGGTGAGTGGCGTAAGAGAACCATGGGATTGATGTGAGTGCTGGATGAGGGAATAGTTAAGGGGTAACGGATGAGTGTTAAGAACGATTAAAGGGGAAACAGGTGAGGCATGTGAGTAACAGATTTGGGGGTAACTGTTGTGGATGATAACGGCAATGAAGGGGCCTGTGAAGGGCATGATTGAGTGGTTGCTTAACTCTTCAGTGAAGAGTTGCTCAATGTGTATGAAGGTATGCCTGTGAATGAGGGACATCCTCCATCTTACTATTGCCAAACATGCAGTACAATAATGCAACTCCTGTAACTCTCCATTTAAAGTCTCACCATTGCATTACGTTATGGCAAAAGAAAATAAGTTCTTCAAGTCCATAGGCACTAAGAACCTCCTCAAACTACTCATAGAACTACAGTTTGACCATAACTTTTACTGTCGTTCAGAAGAGCGCTTTGTTAGTGAAATTCTCATTTTCATTGAGGAAAGTACCGTATTGAAACTAACTCTTGTTTGCTTACCGTTTGACTTGCACAGATTTCGAGTTAAGTTTCTTTGGGGATAATCTAATTTATGAAGGGGTCTGAGTACAATCAAATTCAGAATTTTATGCAAATATTCCCTGAGACCTATGTTAGGAGGTCATCCTTTTAAATGTTCTTTGCTTTCATTAGAAATGGCTGGCGCCACAGAATGCATTCTATTCACCGATGAAACAGGTGCTTTTGCATTGTAAATCAATGCGATCTTTGTTAATTATTGACTTATCTTTCAGAAGAAGTTATAATTTTTGTGCGGTATAGCTCTTGGATGAGGACTCGAAAGTTGAAAGGACCCTCCCTTAACTATACCCTCGCTATTCTTTCCACGTGTGCATGCATCCAGCCATTCAGAAATGCCAACAGTGTGCAATGCTGTGATAGCAAAACAAAAAGAAAATTAGAAACTGCCTCACGCAGTTATATTATGATGTTCACGTAGCTTTTTGCGAGAAACTGAATGAGTTTGTAAACAAGCATTGGCCGCGCGGCCGTACAAGTAACGGGCGCTTGGCCGTGAAAGCGAAAGTGATCGCGAGGACGCGCTCTGTGATAAGCGCGCTCTGTGGTAAGTACGCGAGTGATGCGTGCGCAGCAGTGATCACGCTGGAAGGGAGGTAGATGGTGGCTGCGTGCGTGCACGCTCGCGTGAACGCAAGCTTTAGGCCAGAGAGGTCTGGTAGCACTTTGAAAACCCCAATTCTAAATGTCTCGCAGAGCAACGCATGCGCTGTCTCAGGCGAGACCTAAAAATGGAAGCAGAGATAAGGGAGAAACAAGGGATTACGAAACAATTTCTAGTTTCGACGATGAACAACAACTTCTTTCTCCTCTGGTCCTCATCCGGAAAACTATATTTGGGAACCTATTCCTTATGTGATCGAATCGACGGACACCATATCAAAACAACTGCATCGTAATATTTTATCTAGGTGAATTTCATAGTTGTTACAAAAAATTTGATGAAAAGCAAACTACAGAGAAACTAACAAAAGAAAATCTCACAGAACCTAGTTGATTACCTAATAAAAGATCAATCAATTCAAAGGAATAGTTTAAGAGAGGTAAGGGTTAAAGAGCTAGAGCCAACCACTGTAAAATTGTCATTTACAAATTTGCCATCTGTAGACGCACAATCTTCCCAAACATATGTCACTATCATTCAGACTGCTGATGACGACTGTAACAAGAAGACAAAGCAGAGTGGGTGAAGTGTAGGAGGGCAAACAGTGTGAAAGGATCCATTAACTAAATGAGCATAGTGGGTACACTTGTGAGATTACTTGGTGAATAGGCAGAGTGAAAGTTGAGGGGTGAGTGAACAGGAAAGGAAGAATCAGTGTTCGGTGTGTGGGATAGAGATCAACGATGTGGGAGTCTTCGCATTCAACCCCCTCAGAGTTCCTGGGGGATGGAAGGTCGGATACCTCTCTAGAATTGCCTCCCAGATTCATATGGATGCATCCCATTCTCAGATAATACTCTTGAAGTTAGAACTCTAGTTCCTGGAAAACCAAACAGGGAAAATCTGTCTCCCAGTTCTAGTTCAGTTCTCAGTTTGGGGGTCTCATAAAGGACTCACGGTAGCCGCAAACTATTACTGTTGAAGGTACTCTATTGCCGTCTCTCTCTGCACTGAAGTTCACTCAACTCAGAAGCATGTGCATTAACCTACCAGTCTGTCCTTCCAGTTTTAGCTATATGGTACTGAAAACCCGAGGCTTTGTATTGGCTCTGAGGAATTACCTTAGTTTATTAGAAGGTAGCTGAGATTATCCATGCTGGGGCCTCTCGCATCCTGTTTGGTGTAGTCGGGTCCCACAGTGCCCTCCCATTTCTGGTACTTTGTAGCAGTTTTAGGATATTAAAGTTTCTCGTTGCTCAAATGGGTGTAATTTCAGATTTTTATATGTTTCCCTCGTCTTTATTGCTTGATTTTGCTCACAAGAAATTGTCACTCATAGTTGTTGAATGTCACTCATAATTGCACTGAACTTATGAAAATGTCGCACATAAGAAATCTGAAACCATGGCAGCTCAAGGTGGATAAAAAATGTATACTACTCACCTATCTGGCATCCCATCTCTTTTTCAGTGACGACGAGCAGGAGGGGTACCTGCAATTTCTTTCATGGCTCCAAGTCTGTGCTGTATCAACGGAATTCGAGCTACCATCGCCTTGCTGTGGCTGTGTGGACTTCCTGCTGGAGTACAGGTCTAGCACATACGCTGGGGAGCTATTCTTGAGTAAGGCCATTACATTTTGTACATCCCCAAAATCAGCACACATGCATGACAGGAAGAGGCGCAGCCTCCATTTTGGAGTCAGGCGAAGTGCGTGACACGAGTGGAAGTTGCATAAGACCAACATTTTAAAGTCAGGCAGTGAATAGTGGAGAAACAATAAATGTATTTGCTGCCATCAGGAAGTAAAGTGCGAGACTTTTAATACTGGTACAAGGCCACCTGTGAGTAGTCTGGTGATTGAAATGTTATTTATGTTAATTGTATTTAGTGTAAAAGACACTCAGTGCTTATGGGGTCAGTGACAGAATATCGGAAACACAAATATCATGTGGACAGAATATTGTGTCAAAAATATCAAGGACAAGAATATCGAGAAGGTAAGTGAAAATTGGTAAGTATAATGTAATATTCTTAACGACAGATCTACGCACCTTGACGACATATATATATCGTCAAGGTACATATCTGCAGAGTTATATATAGTAAAACTTTACCTGCCCAAAGAAAATGACCTACACTATGGTCTTATACACAATATTCTGTTCCACGATATTTGTGTTTCCAATATTTTGTCCAAATACCATGCATAGGTCACTTTATTTCTTAGTGTCATCTAGTCACAATTTGTTCACTTCACGCCCATAAGATCTTTGTTGTAATCTAGTGGCATGGAGGGTATGTCTCGTCCATCACCATTTTTAACAACACCTGGCAAACCTTCTTTGGAGTGGACATGAAGGAAGGAATCATTTGAAGCTTATCTGGATGCAATGGATGGTGACACGTTCACCAATAAAATAAAAGAAGGCCCTTCTGATACACAATTTGGGTCCTCACGCTAGAACAAATTAAAAAATGTTACCTTTAGTTGAGGTGGGAATACAATCTCATCTAAGTAAAGCTGGTAAGCAGAGCCCAACAGATGTAATTGATGAATAAGCAACCATAATTCAAGCATTAGACCAGCGGTTTTCACTAAACAGCAATGTAGTATTAGAAAGACACAAGTTCCTGCAAAGATCACAAATGCAAGGTGAATCTGTGGATGATTTTGTGTCACCACTCAAAACTTTGGCACTCATGTGATTATTGAAATATACATGATTAAATTATTTGTGACCAGTTAAAGGAGAAGTCATACAACAGAAAGATACAAGGGCAATTACTGTTTGCGGACAATCCAGATTTAGAATCTACAATTAAAATTGCCAAGGTTGTTGACAAGTCAGATGCTTTTTTCAAGGTGATTTTGGCTCACAATGACAAGAATGTGTGTAGAGAAGTTACGAGCCAACAACAGAAATTCTCAAAGATTCCAAAGATTCCAAGAATGCTAATACAGACAAATGGAAAGGGAATCAGAATGTTGACAGTGTTAATCAGAGAGCTGAAGTTAATATGGTATATTTCAAGTGTGGTAACTAAAATCACACATCTGCGGCTAAGAAATGCCTAGCTTTATTGCAAACATGCTTCAGGTGCACCAAGAAAGGGCATTATTCTAGAGTTTGTCGCATGTCATGGAATTTCCTGTTATCTAGCATTGGTAAAGGAGATGCTCAAGGTGGAGATTACAATTATGTTGTCCTCATTGTGATTCATCAAGAAGAACATGAAGTGGTGCTTGAAAATGGATCTGACAAGAATTTTGTTTTGAATATATGGAGGAAACCTACTAATTGTGGCATTTGTCTAAATGATATTGTAATTCAAATAATGGCAGATTCGGGTTCCCCTTTTACCATTGAGGGTTCCGAGAAGTTTAAGAAAGCACAGTGCCCAGAATTGAGACCTTCACATTTAAAACTGTTTACTTATGGGGTAACCAAGATTGAAGTTGAAGGGGAATTTAATGGTCAACTAGAATTTGAGAACAAAATTTCAGATGCGGTTTTACATGTGGCTACGTTTGGATCAAATCAGTTAGGTTGGACTATTCAGGGTGAATAAGATATAATTCTAGGTCCAAACCATCCAGATCCAGTTATACATAAAACTCAGCTGTTGGCTGGTAAATGTGAGCGTTGCATGACTGTAACATCTAACATGCAAAGGGTTCAAGACTTTCTCAATGTGTCTTGTGATAGACTGGGTAAATTAAGTGTTTTTCGACATCAGCTTGTGTTGAAATCCAATGTGACTTCTGTGGTGCACCAGGCTAGCTAGGTACCATTGTTTTTAAGAGAGGATCTTAAAAGGAAATTGAACCGTTTGTGTGAACTTGATATCATTGATTCAATTGAAAGCTTGGAGTGGCTGGCACCAATTGTGCTAGCATGCAAACCAGACCAGACATTAAGTTTACATGTGGATTTGCGTGAGTTAACCAACAACATCTGGACTGATCGCGAACCTCTTCCAAATATTAATCAATCAATCAATCAATGCATTTGTAGAGCGTGCTACTCAACCGTGAGGGTCTCAAGGCGCTGAAGGGAGGGGGGGCGGTGCTGCTGTTGCTCGAATAACCAGGTCTTGAGGTGTTTCCTGAAGGTGAGATGGTCCTGGGTCAGTCGTAGGTGTGCGGGGAGGGAGTTCCATGTCTTGGCTGCCAGGTAGGAGAACGATCTTCCTCCGGTGGTGGTTCTGCGAATCCGAGGGACGGTGGCGAGGGCGAGGCTGGTGGAGCGGAGCTGGCGGGTGGGGGTGTAGAACGAGAGGCGGTTGTTGAGGTATTCGGGGCCCATGTTGTGGAGCGCTTTGTGTGCGTGGGTGAGCAGCCTGAACGTGATCCTCTTGTTGACGGGGAGCCAGTGCAGGTTTCTCAGGTGGGCGGATATGTGGCTGTGGCGAGGGATGTCGAGGATGAGTCGTGCGGAGGCGTTCTGTATGCGCTGAAGACGTTTCTGAAGTTTGGCTGTGGTTCCTGCTTATAGGGCGTTCCCATAGTCCAGTCGGCTGGTGACGAGGGTCTGGGTGACCGTCTTTCTGGTCTCGGTGGGGATCCACCGGAAGATCTTTCGGAGCATGCGCAGGGTGTTGAAACATGAGGATGAGACTGCGTTGACTTGCTTGGTCGTCGTGAGGGAGGAGTCCAGGATGAATCCCAGGTTGCGTGCGTGGTCCATGGGTGTCGGTGCGGTGCCCAGCGCCGTGGGCCACCAGGAGTCGTCCCAGGCGGACGCGGATTGTCCGAGGATGAGGACCTCCGTCTTGTCCGAGTTGAGCTTCAGACGGCTGTGCTTCATCCATTCTGCGACATCTTTCATTCCGTCCTGGAGGTTGGTTTTGGCGGTGGCTGGGTCTTTGGTGAGGGAGAGTATCAGTTGGGTGTCGTCGGCGTAAGGAGCCTTGGGGTACGCCCAGCGGCGTCACTAGGGTTGGTGTCACCCAGTGCGGTAACTCATGGGGACGTGCGGTCCGCACCCCCTTAGTGACACCACTGCTGCTGCTGACACCGGTGGGGCTTCGGCTCGTCTGTTTTCCCGTATGGAGCGATCTGGTGTAAGGTGAGAAGAGCCCACGCTTCTGGGCTAATGTGTCCCTGGGCTGGAGACGAATGCCGTGGTCGACATGCTGGCCAAGATGCCAGGGCGGCTGAGGAGGCTGTCCTCGCGTCTGTCTACATCGTCTCAGGTAGGGGAGGGACGCTTTCACGGTCGAGTTATTTATTGATAAATTAGGTGAAACTGATGACTGAAGGAGTGAGTGCGAACTGCGTGTTACTTGGGAAATATGCAGACAGGGACTTTTGGTCACGCTTATAATGTGACCTTAACGACAGAAATGCCATCCGCTTTCATAAAGAACGAAGGGCCTTATTTGGAGTTTTGCTTTATAGACTTCGGCACTTACAGTACGGCGGATCTGGGATATTAACATGTTTGACGCAGTATATCCCGCCCTCCATTCTCCACATTAGGCCCTACATTTGGTATTGTAACCTGGAAAGCTGCCGTGTTCTATCTAATCCCAGCAATGCACTAACAGGCAGTATGCTTTTAGAAGACAGGTGCGCTCTCCATGGCAGTTTGCGAACCCCCTCCAGGATGTGCACGCACGCTGTCATGCAGTCAGCCTTCGGGGTTTCCCACCTGTCAGAGGTTTGCAGCTGTGAAGCATGGCTTCCGAGAGAATAAGTATGGCTCCGTGGTTTGTGGAGCGGTGAGTAGTTGTGCAGTGCTTTAAAAAGAAATATAGAAGTGCAGGTACTCGCTATTTGGAGTTCCGGTGCCCACGAAGGTGGCACAGGCCTGAGCCAGTGCATCGTGTGGGTGAAAAGAGGTGCGAGCCTGTCAACTTTGAAATCATTTCCACTGTGTGACAGTAGGGAGAACGAGGAAATAGCGCTTTGTGTCACACGGTTCTCACCGGCCCGAGAGAACATGTGATGAGTGCCGAAGCCTTGTGTCACACAGGGCACCGTCTGTCGGTGTCACCCCATGCGATGGTGTCACCCGGTGTGGTCCGCACCCCCCCCGCATCCCCCTAGTGACGCCACTGGGTACGCCGCAGATGATCTTGGTGGCCGCGGAGCGGAAGGGAGGGAGGCGGACTCTCTGGGTTCTGTCGGAGAGGAACGATGTGATCCAATCCAGGGCCTTTCCTCGGATCCCAGTGTTGTAGAGGTGGGTTATTAGGGTGCGGTGGCAGACGGTATCGAAGGCTGCCGAGAGGTCCAGGAGGATGAAAGCGGCTGTCTCTCCGTTGTCCATCAGGGTCCTGATGTCATCGGTGGCTGCGATGAGGGCGGTCTCGGTGGTGTGGTTGGCTCGAAATCCGGACTGGGATGGGTCGAACGAGTTGTTTGCTTCGAGGAATGCAGTCAGCTGTTTATTGATGGTCTTCTCGATGACTTTAGCCGGGAAGGGGAGAAGAGAGATGGGGCAGAAGTTCTTGAGGTCTTTGGGGTCCGCTGTGGGTTTCTTCAGAAGGGCGTTGATTTCTGCGTGTTTCCAGCTTTCAGGGAAGATGGCTGATGTGAAGGAGCTGTTTATGATGTTCCGGAGGTGGGGTGCGATGATGGTGTCGGCTTTGTTGAAGATATGATGATGGCATGGGTCGGAGGGGGAGCCGGAGTGGATGGTGTTCATGACGTGGGTGGTGTCTTCAGTGCTGATGGGGGTCCATGCGCTGAGGGTGGTGGGGGTCGTTGGTTTGGTTGCTGGAGGCGGAGTTTGGGGTCCGAAACTGTTGTGTATATCTGCGATCTTGCGGTGGAAGAATGTGGCGAGGGAGTTGCAGAGGTCTTGTGACGGTGTGATGTCGTTGTTGCTGGCGCTGGGGTTGGAGAGCTCTTTGATGATGCTGAAGAGTTCCTTGCTGTTGTTGTCCAGCCACTCTTTGAACGATGTCCTTTTGGTGGTGCGGATCATCTGGTGGAATTCGTGGGTGGCGCTCTTGAGGGCTGTCATGGTTTCTAAAGTCTGTTTGTGGCGCCAGGCTTTTTCGAGGGTTCGGCATGATTTCTTTGCGACTTTGAGGGCGTCTGTGAACCATGAGGTTTTTCTGTTGCCCGTGTTGCCTGGGGGTTTTCTCAGTGGGGCGAGGTCGTCGGCGCAGTTGGTGATCCACTGTGCGAGATTGTGTGCTGCGTCGTTGGTGTCAGGCGTGTTGATAGGTGGGTTCTGGCTTAGCGATGTGGTCAGCTGGTCTGTGGTGACTTTGCTCCAGCATCTGCGGGGGATCTGTGGAGTGTGGTGGTGGGATGTGGTCTTCTTGAAGGTGAAGTGGATGCAGCTGTGGTCGGTCCAGTGTAGTCTGGTGGAGTGGCTGAAGGAGACGTGGTTGCTGGCAGAGAAGATGGGGTCGAGCGTGTGGCCCGCGTGGTGGGTGGAAATGTCCACCAGTTGCTTGAGTCTGAGGTTGTCGAGGGTGTCAAGCAGGGTGGTGGTGGTGTTGTCGTTGTTTTTCTCCAGGTGGAAGTTCAGGTCCCCTAGGAGGATGTACTCTGGTGAGGCTAGGGCGTGCGGGCTGATGAAGTCGGCGATGGTTTCGCTGAATTGTGTCCGTGGGCCCGGGGGTCTGTAGATGAGCGTTCCTCTGAGGGTGGTCTTGGGGTCGGTGTGGATCTGGAAGTGTAGGTGTTCGGCAGCGGTGAGAGTGTCTTTGGCGTAGGTCGTGACGCTGATGGTGTTCCTGTAGATGATGGCGATTCCCCCTCCAGTTTTGTTGACGTGGTCTTTCCGGGTGATTTTGTAGCCATCCGGGATGGCTATGGCGATGTCGGTGCACATTAAAAGGGGGTAAGATTTTCACTACCCTTGATATGTCTGCAGCCTATCATTAGATTGTCTTAACCTAGGATTCCAGGCACCTCACATCTTTTATTACCCGTGAAGGGGACTTTTATTATAAACAGACTCTTTTTAGCTTGATGTCAGCATCCTCAGTTTTTCAAAGGCTTGTGAGGTTAATGTTTCCAGATCATACCAGAGTTTTATATTTACAGGATGATATATTGGTATTTCATGAAAACAAGGTGGAGCATGATGAGAGATTGAGTAAAGGGTTGTTGGTATTGAAAGCAAAGAGTTCAACATTGCATGCAGACAAGTGTTTAAGTTGAAGCCAGTGGTGTTGATTACTTAGGCTATCACATCAGTGTTAAAGGCATAGAACCTAAGTAAAAGATCATCAAGGATATAGAAAATGCACCATTTCCTACAACAAGGAGCACCTGAAATCATACCAGGGTAAAATAGAATACTATTCTAAGTGTGTTCTGCAATTTGCAGAGAAAACTGCACCATTGAGAGATTTGTTGAAGAAAGGCTGTGCGTTACATGGAATGATGAGTGTCAGTGAGCCAGAGAAAGGGTTGGATTAGATGTTTTTAACAACATGCCTTTGAAATCTTTTGATCCTAATGATATTAGTATTAGCATAACTGATGCCTGTAATGATGGTTTGGGGGTAACAATACTTCAGAAGAGGAAAGATGGAAAGGAAGAAACATTTGCATTTGCTTCTACGACATTGCAAGGGTCAGAGTTGATGTACTCTACTATAGAGAAGGAGGCGATAGCTTTGTGGTGGGGCACACAACATTTTAGAATGTAGGTGTGGGATATTCCCATTATTTTGCATGCAGGCCATAAAACTTTGATGGATTTATGTAGTACAAAGGAAGGAGATATGGCCACACTCAGAATTGCCAAATGACAATATTGGTTGCAAGAATATCATTATTGAGTAGATCATGTTCCAGGTAAGAAAAATGTAGTTGCAGATTTTTTTATTCCTGTTGCTATTGAGTGTTGAAGATAAAGTTGTCAGGGATGAAATTATTGTGTGTATTATAGATAAGGTGTTGGTGTTATTCAATTTCAGAACAGGAATAGAGGGATGCTTTGGATCAATATTCTTTGTTAGCCCAGTTCAGAAACTGGATTGAAAAGGGTTGGCCTAACTCTAAAGATTTAAGAATGGAAATTATTCTTGATATGCAGGTGGTATCAGAGTTGACAAGTGATGAGGGGTTGGTACAAAGGATTGAGCAGCTGGTGACGCTAGCCAATTTGAGAAAGAACTTGAGATAGCCATGAGGGGCATTTAGGCATACGTGCTATGAAACATAGGATTAGAGAGGAAATTTAGTGTCTAGGGGTTGATAAAGCAGTAGAGAATTATGTGCCTGATTGTGAAAGATGTGCTATTAGTGACAAGAGCCATTCTACTAAACCGTCTCCCTTGGTTCCAATAGAGATGGACATGTTTCCTTGGTCCAAGTTAGGTTTCGACATTTCTGGTCCTTCTAAAGATCCATGATAAAGCTCTAAATATGCTATGGTAATCATTGATTACGTGTTGAAATGGCTTGCAGTTGCATTTGTGAACAATATTACGATCCAAACAATTATTGATTTAAAAAAAATGTTTTTAACATGGAAGGGTATCCAGGGGTGGGGAATTTCTATCGCCCGACGCCCGGAACATATGGATTTTTGTCAGAGACAAGAAGTTTTAAACTCTATTTTGTCCGATGGACAAGCAGATATTCTTTCTACCCTCCTACACCTACTGTAACCTGACTGTCAATTACTTTTAGCGAGCCGCCTAAAAATCCTCGTCTGTTACTGTTTCCACCCGTAAATACGGTAAACAGAACCTGCATTGTGGCGACTGATCAAAATCGAGGAGAAACATGGATGCAAATCTCGCCAGTGGAAGGAAGTGTTTTACAGGCTCTGATTGGCTGGAAGCCCGTCTGTTCTCTAGGCTGAGATCGGCTGTTGAGTTTAGTAAGCTTTTGGACGTTTAGCCCCTCTTTTCGATGGTGAACTCAGTTAGGAAATTATTATGTTTTTTTCTTTGGTGTGCAGTTGTCCCATTTTGTTTAAAAATATTGCTCAATGTTAGCAAAAAGTGTCTGCGAGCCCAGGGCGCCACCAGCACACAAGATCAATGGAGAAACGCAAGGACGTTACACAGGAAACAGTCGACTCTTCTCAGATTCAAAGAACCAAATGCATCTGACAATTTTGTATTCCCATTGAGCCAGCGTAAAGCAGTTCTTTATTGCCCACCTTCACCTCTGGTGGGTGGTCTGCGGTGTTGGAAGGCTTCTGAAGGTCGTGAAGCGCTTTGGCGCAAGAAATAACAATTGAAAAAATACAACATTGGTGCAGAAAAAAAATTACATTATTTGAGACCGCATAAAAGATTTGTTTATGGAATGACGAGAAAAACGGGATTGTTCTAGGGCTGAAAGGAACGGACTGTGTCAGTCATCAAGTGCCATTGTCACGGCTCAGTCACTAGCTAACCAAGTCTGCCATGGGAAACCCACATATCTGCTTTGCGATTGTTTGCAGCATTGCTGAGTGAGTTTCCATATGGACTACAGTCTCCCGACCCCCATATTGCCTTACACTGTAAACACATAGGGTATGCAAGAAGCAACGACTCGCAAAAGTATATGTGACACATCTTCACATGCAGGGTGAATTTCAGGTCGACCTGTGGAATCGCATCAAGAGTATGCCAATTTGTGTTACAATTAAATGTGCACGAAAAAAAATCTAATGCACGGTTTCCAATTTCTAATCTGGCACAGAGTGGAGTGTTCTTTCTCAGTGGTTAATCTACATTAATGTGTCATGACTGATGGCAGGGGTTGTGACTATCAGAAAATGTTATAGCCACATTATCTGCATGCCCTTTCCATTTCAAACTGCAGTCAGGATAACATGACCTTTATTTCGTTAGGAAAAGAAAATCCTGCACCTAGAGCTTCATCCAACTTTTCGTTTGAACTGCATCAGCAATTACCATGGACCACTTTTCTCAACCCCATGTCGGAAAAAAATTAAGTACAGTCTGGTATATGATTATTAAATCCCAGACACCAAAGCACAGTCCCCTCAATTCCCACTTGTTCTAGTGACAAAAAACAGAGCAACTTATATTTTTAAGCATTATCATGGTGGCTATTGCCACTTCAAATGACTGTTAAACTATTACTTTTTGTCTGACTTTCCAGTGCAATAATAGGTGGTTGGGTGCAAGTGTTTTCTCTTCTGACTGCATTTCCACTTCGTGAAGAAGTCTCACCAGTGGGAAGCACAGATCAATTTACATGTTGAAAAAGGGAGTTGTAAGCACCCATGGTCTGCGAGTAGGTGACAGGGGAGTAGGAGCAGTTGTCACGAAACAAAAGGGGATTTCGAGCCAGTATGCTGGAAAATGAATAGGAACGGGCCTCTGAGGCATGTGGAAATGAAATGGAGTCTGCAGTGACAGGGAGGAGGTGAAGTGGAATGGAGCATTTTGTTAAAAGAGTAGATGAAAGTGGAACATGTAGAGTATGGTAAGAGAGTAGCTGTGCAGATAGAACAGCCTGCTTATGGTTAGAAATTTGAGGTAATATAGGTATGTAGCTAAAGGTGGGTGACTAATATAGCAAGAGTTCTGGAGCCGGCCTGTGGTGAAAGATTGGAAGCAAAAGGGAATGGCATTGCTGGTGACAGAGTGGATACCATAAGGCAACATTGGACTTGAGATGAGAAAATGGCAATGAAAGGAATTGGGGAAATAGTGAAACAAAATAGAAGACTGCATTGTGAGAGAATATATGAAAGGTAACATGTAGGCTGTGAAGGGAGAGCAGGGGGGAAGCATGGAGAGTTGAAGAAATAGAGGATAAAGTAAATTTATGCTATACTGTAAGAGTTATAACTCATAGTAAGAGTTGGAACTCATAACTGTGTAATGTGTATGGGGATTATGCAAGCCTATGGTGTGTGAGAATAAAGGAACCAATAGGTTTAGCACCCATAGGCCAGCACATCCATTTAGGCAACAGCTGGGACAAGTTGATCTCTTTACAGGACAAGTAGATATCTTTTGCTTTTAGTCCTTGGACAAGTAGACTATTTAAAAAATTCCACACCCCTGGGTATCCTTCTGAGTTAGTTAAGATAACAGGACTCAACTGGTTACAGAGGATTTGAAGAAATGTTTGGTTTAATATGGCATACTTCATACTCGTACATCTTTGTATCATCCTAGAATTAATGTATTAGTGGAACAATTTAATCATACACTTAAGGATCAAATACAGTTGGCACTAGTCAATAAGTTGAATTGGAAATGTGCCATAAGTGAAATGTTATGAAGCATGTGTTCTACACCCAATAAGACCACTGGTGTCTCTCCTATTGTCTCACTTTGAGGACATGTTTTAGGATCGAAATTGAACAGAGAATGGATGGGGCATGTCAATATTGATCCTTCTAAGTTAGGGAGAGAGGTAGATGTCAGGAAAAAGGTCATGAACACGTATCGTAGTGCAACCAACAATGCGGTGGTTGTGAAACGGGGTTGTTGGGTGTGGGTAAAGAAACCAGCTCACATGTCCAAAGGTGGATCAAGGTATTTTCCTCCAGTACGTGTGGGCATGAGTGGTCATACGCTGTGCATACTACTGATAGTCATGTGTGAAACAAGGGCAGGCTAATTGTAATTCCAGATGATAAAGTGGATATGGTATGCAGACGCTCAGGAGAAGTTGATGATGATAAATGTGGTGATGTATCAATATTTCGTCCCAGATGTTCTGATGCAAGGCACTTGATTGGTGGAGTTGCTGATTTTATCATGAATGGACTATCACACTGTTGTGTAATAGAAGGATGACTTATTTAAGTGACGTGCAGAACATTTAACTTTTAATTTACACTTTTTGTTGCGAGCAATTTTATGAGTAGAGTTGCTAATATTTTTGTTTGTACTGTTTATTTCATTAGTAGTTTCATAAGTCATGTGGATTTATAAACCATTTTTTGTTATTACTGGAGAGTAATACTTTCTAATGCTGTTCATTATAAAGGGGCGGGATATGTTGTGTCAGAGCCTTCCATGGAATTCTTGAATGGAGTGATTCCACAGTAGGTGCAAGGGGATTGGAGGCAGTTGCATCAACCGGCAGGTGAGCTGGCGGTCATTTCACGATGGCTCTTCATGGTAGCTAAAAAAAAGAAGCAATTCTACTCACCTATCTGGCATTGCGTTTCTTTTTCAATTTCACATACCCCAACTTTGGTAATCCAGAACAGCAAAATGTAAACAAATGGCTGGTATATTTTTTTTCTAAGATGGCAATTCAATGCTGCATTACTACTCAACAGATTCTGGGATTACACCTGTCTGGTGGAAGTAGTGGGTTATCATTTTTAAAACTATAACTTGGAGTGTTGGCAAGCCAAGTATTGCCTGTAGAAAGAAAACCACCACTTGCTGGTACTTAATGATCTGGCTGTAGACGAATAGCACATAAACTTGACCCTCATTTTGGGGGTGTCACTGTATTTGGACTCATTGTTGCTCAAAATGGAAATGCTTGCCACAATCATCAATGGGACGCCACCATGAAAACCTTCCTTACCCTTGTTATGAACACATTTTGTGGAAACATTTGTTTGTCAGCCTAACCAATTTGTGTGTCTACCTAATGAGACTGATAGGATTAGCACATGGGTGCCTGCAACCTCTGTATAAAAGTGTGTTCGTGATGTATGTGTTACAATTGAGTTGTGATATCTCTAGTGATCTGTAATAAAGAAATGATGTAACTTCTCCACTGTAATAAGTTATGAAAATTAAATTCTGACATCGCAATGCTTGCTGGCAAACAGCAGCCAAGATGAAGGGCAGGCCACAGAGCATCATTGCAGATGCATTTTAAAGAAGAACAAATATGAACTTTCTTTTTATTCTTCTGTTCCATTTTTATAATATGATCAGTTAGCAGCAGAAAGGCGATTATTTATGCAAATATGTTTTTGCACTACTAGCCATAATAGGAAAGAGATTGCTACAGGATATTTTAACCTGACTTACATTAAACAGATTTCAATATAATTTTGCAACAAATTACTAACTGCTTTTCAGTGTGTTCAGTTTCACAATACAGATTTAAGTTTATTCTTCATATCTGCAACCATACTCTCTCTGTCATATGATGGAGGATGACACCAAGGATTTCTGTGGTTTGTGGGAAGAATGACCCTGCATCACCATGTATTATAAGGAATAAAGTACCCTTGTTAAAAGGATATTGCAAGTTACCATGAGGTTCCATGACCTTATAAAGGAACTACTCAGTGATTTTCAGTATCCTTTTAATGTATGGCAGCAGGTATTTCATACCATGTATAATTCAACTGCACCACCTGGAATGTATACCCCTGCTATTCAAAGAACATTTATCATAATCACCACTCAATAATAATTTTCTCAGTTTTGAGACAGAAGGAAATAAACAGTCTGTTCCCTGCCTGCCAGGCAGGAATCTTAGTGCTTTCCAAGCATCCATAAATGCAATGGTTGCTCTGAAGGCAGAAGACTTTGATAAATGGGTACCATGTTGGACCTGCTACTCTACCATTTTGTTATTAAAAAAAGAGAAAAAGGCTCTGGTGAGCAGAGAACTTTCTCCCAGGTAGTTGTTTGATTTTTCTGTCTGGAAAGAAGTAGAAAAGATCAAGTCTATTAGTTGGAGTTTGAGGGGTTGTTCGTTTAGGTGGTGAGCAGAGTTTCTTCAACCAAAACCTCAAGTTGGGAGCGTGTGATGTGGTGGATGGTGAACTGATCATAGTAAAGCAGTAGTTTGGGGGAGAAGAAGAGAATATGATACAGCGGTAAACAGATTGTTTTACACTATGGGGCCTTCTTGCTTTTGTGATACATTTTTTAACATCATGTTTTTCTTATTTTGCAGATTGCTTTAAGAACATACTACAAATGCAAGGAATATGTAGGTTGTTACATTTAAAACATCTCTATTCCTACATCAATGCCCTTTTCTTAGAGTTTTCCACTACGCTGAGGTTGTCG
The DNA here is from genome assembly GCF_964204655.1 of Triturus cristatus. Taxonomy (NCBI): domain Eukaryota; kingdom Metazoa; phylum Chordata; class Amphibia; order Caudata; family Salamandridae; genus Triturus; species Triturus cristatus. The sequence continues at coordinate 115,676,136 of NC_140595.1, forward strand.
TGGTTCTTCTCCCCTAGAGGCTTGTATCTCCAAAACAAAAACAATCAAAAAAGTTAAACAAATTCATTAACAATTCTATTTGGTCCCTAGTCTCTTCTTCTTATCACCGAAAATAATTTTATGACATTTGAGCACCGCATCCAACTTGGGAGCAAACACATCTCTGGGGTGTGACACAACTGTTTTAGTTCCTGACGGGGTTCTTCAAACTGTGTTCCCCCTGCTTCCACCCAACCCCTTCCCTTGTGCTATTGATGCAATAAGCAGTTTATTCACCCATACTGTTGTTGCCTCTAAACTCAGCTATTATCCTATCCCAGGCTTGTGCAAACTCAGGCATTCTCAGTCCCCTTTCCATTTCTATGTGGAGGGGCGTTGTTTCACAGTATGCTCATTTCAGTACTTCCTACTGTCATTTAAGGACACGTGGTGCAACTCTGCTTTTCCAAGACATTGCAATCTGTGTTTTTAAGCATATTTTTATAGGTCTTACAATTAACATGGTAAGTATAATTCTGCTTGTATTTAGGTCACATTTATGTCAGTTCACCAATGCCAGAGTCAAAGTTGAATATGGAAATAAAATAATACAAAACTATAAAGTTTGATTCCCATCTGCAATCTGCCTTTTTTCTAAGACAAATGCCAGGTATATGAAAGTGTTAGTGACTCTGTTTTTTGTGGTGTTGGTAAGCATCTATCAAATCAATATTTATTCTGATAAAATATTCATAAAAGAATCACATAAATAAAATTACAAAAGATCTTAAAATTCTATATAAAATAGATTAAAGTGACCACATAACGTTAAAAGTCAGTTATACTCAAGTAGGCCGCCAGATACCAAGCTGGCATTAACTCAACGATCATCAGGTTATAAGGCATTATAAAACATCAGATGAGTGATAATGAAAGGGCTATTCATTTTTATATCTTAAAATGTCCAGATACAGCAGCTGTTTTCTTCTTTGAATGGCATATGAGACATAGATAGAAACTCCATGGCATAAATTCACATTGTTCAGATCAAGAGTAAAGTTAAAAGCATCTTTATAATAAATACATTTCTCTTTTAAAAGCAATGGCCATAATATTAATTTCCTCAAATTTCTATAGAAGTTACAAACATTTAAAAAATGAAGTGTAGTCTGATTGGAATTACCATCCATGGGCATTTGCGTAGGTTTTGGGAGTACAAGCCCATCTCGGGAAAGGCCACCAAAAAGTGCAATGTGCCCATTCGCAATCTTGTTAAATAAAATCTATGTTGAATATTTGTTACTAAAATGAGGTAGCTCTGAGCATTTGATTGTATAGGGCCTGAGAGGTACATTGACGCAGTCAGTTTAGCACACTCTATCTTTTATCTATCAATGATCCCTTTCTCCCTTAAAACCAACTTTAAATCTTACTTACTGAATTGTAAAAGTCCCTCCGGCTTATCAATGCTTAAATTCCCATCCACCTCCTTTAGCAGACTATTTATATAAGCCAACCAACTTATTCTAGTTTTATGTTCGAAGATGAGACAGTCTATTATCATCTCCTAGGTAAATTTAGTACCGTCCTTGCTCCATATGTTGTGCCAGAGTATGATGGGTCTTGTCTGCAGGCCACCCTCTAGATAAGGGACTGCTAATTCTTTGTGAACGATATAGGAAGGGGTAGAACGGGGCACGACTAATAATCTGCATAAAAAAAGGTTTTCCTGTGTCTGCAGGTAGGCATCTAATAGGTATACTTCTACATTACGATACATGTTTCTATCTGTTGCATTGCTAGCTAAATGTATAATTCTTTCGTAGTATGTTTTCAGGTTACCGCATGTCCATGTAATGTGAATGAAATCTGCACCTATCCCATTGCATTAACAGCAACTCGACTGTGCATTCTAGTGAACCTTAATAACTCTTTTGGTTAGAATGTTGGTCCTATGTAAGTAGTCAAAGTATATTGACCTAGCATTTCTGGAATATTAGGTGCATTAGACAATATCTGCTCCTATTAATTCAGCTTTTGTAATTCCATGATATTTTGTTGGCAGAAGTTTGGTAGGCCATTGGACCATCTGTAAGGCAAGAGGAGTACCACAGGAGAGTACACAATGTAGCCCCGTTGAAAATAGGTGTAGCACCACTGAGACTTTTTGGTTTCTGGAGCAGATGTTGCTGTGACAAGCCCCCGACAGACCATGAAACCAAGCGGACACCACCACCAGCCAGACTAGTCAGGAGATCAGGAAATAAGCAAGAAAGGGAATATCCTATGGCATCAAGAACAACAACACTTTCCCAGTAAAGTAACTGACGAGTGAATGTACTGCCGGTCACCAAGCCGTAATCATGGACTCAAGCATTGTGTAAAAAAATCCTCTAATCCTGGAAACTATGAGATTCTGTCGTGATTTCTGAAATGTGTCTTCTGTACTTAAATAAGCCCTGAAGAAGTCTCAGTGTGAGACGAAACGCGTCGGCTATGATCTCTTGTGATTTTTATGAAAATTTAATAAAGAACGTCCTTTGAACAAAAAAGAGAAAATAACCGGGCTTTGGATCTCTATTCACGTGCTGACTGCCTTGAACTTTATTATGTGATTACATTGCAAAGTGCTGAACCCTTATGCTTCATGTGTTTATAGGAATTTATTCCTTAGTGAGGAGTATAGAAGTAAGTGCTCCTTGGTTCTTTGCACTGACACGCTTCACTTAAAATACTATATCTGTCAGGTGCGGATTGCTATAGCCCCTACCCTAAGCTTGTTCAAATATAATCCTCACCAACTTGTACGAGAAGGCAACTTGTAACTCATAGTGTGGAGGATTACAGGAGACTATGGCAGATCCCAGGACTTTTGGAACAGGCTCAGACACTCCTTGCAAAGTTATGGGCATTTTCCACCGCTAGACGCTACAAATCCACTTAGACAAGATAGTTGGGTTGGTGTATGCAGAGGGACTTGAATCCCGTGGGGTAAGATGTTGTCATGTGTTAAACTTTCTATCTGAGGTGGCATTAACACGGATGGCTTACAGGTCGATAAATTCCTTAAGGTCAGCCATATCGGCTGACCTTGACCCCACTGAAGGTCTCCCAGTGGGGTAGCATCCTCTTGTACGAAAACTAATGAGCTGCATCATACTGTCGGCCTCACCGGAGCCACAGTATTCTTCCCTGTGGGAGATAAACTGAGTCCTAAATCTATTCCTATCATGGAAAGGCAATAAGTACCTGTCAAGAAAGGAGTTTTCAGGTAAGTTGGCAGTGCTACTCTGCTTGGTGTCCAGCAGAAGAGTCTCAGGTGTTAGAGCTCTTGACATCACAGGCAGAGTTATTACCCCAGAAGGGGTCACATTCCACAAATCCAGACGGGCGAAGACTAATACTAAGGTGACATTTTACCCATCTTTTAATGATAATCGCAAATTATCTGTGGGTCATTAAAGCGTATGAGGCTATGACAGAAGAACTCAGACCTTCAGGAGAGAAACAATTTCTTATTTCTTTAAGGAAACCGTTTCAAGTGGTCTCCTCCCCCACCACTGCCCGTTAGGTCAGGGGGGTGATGTAGGAAGGGGGCTGTGACGAGGTCCCCCTCGAAAGCAGCGCCAACCATTCCAAGATGGCCGCCGCCGAAGCGCAAACGGAAGCGGAGTTGACGCTCTAGCGTCTGGACGAGACCGTGCGAACGAGACGGTTAAGAGTCTCGAAACGCAGGGGAAATGGTGTCCAGGAGGATCGGAGCAGGAGTAGGACGCGACCGGAGCAGAACAGGAGGAACGGAGGAACCCAACCACGAGGAGAACGGAGGGAGAAGCAGAGGAGTTGGAAGCTGGAGGAGTCGACCAAGAGCCCAGCACCAGGGAGACAACGAGGGAAAACAGCTCCAGGAGCACTGCCCCGGGACCACTGCACTCCCCGACGAGAAGGAGGCTTAGTTTCCGAACACCACGGCCCTGGAGGGTCGTGGACGGAGGCAAGTACCAACAGCACACTCGGAGCTTGTTCAGGGGCTGTAGGCTCGTCTAAGGGGACGTCACTAAAGATCACCACTTGTTTCTCCCCACACGTTAGGCACAAACACTAGGGACTGGTGACGGTACACTTGCCCCCCCCTGTATATTTTGCTTCAGACTTATAGAAGCCTAAACCCAATATTGTTCTCTTTGTTTTATTTTGGGTCCACGCTCGCCTATCACAAAACGGAGCTGGGAGCAGAGCAAGAGAGAGAGGAGGAGTCGGACGTGGAGGACCCCACACCTGTGTTGTTGTCACGCACTATTGACTACCTATTGACTAATTTCTCGAACCCGTAAATAAACAAGAACGCAAAACATACACCGTCTGGGACTACTTTAAAGACAAGGAGGGGAGGGAGTAATGGACGGCCGAGGGTTCCCGACTACAGTGCTGTCAGAAGTGGGAGAGGAGTCTGGAAAGAGACAGAACCCCGTCATGGAAGCTATTATCACTCAGCTAGCAGAAGGGCAGCGCCATTTACAGTTGGTATTCGAGGAGCAAACCAAGCAGGCTCAAAAAGAGAGGGAGGCTTTGCAGGCAGCCTTAAGGGATCAAGCGGCTCTCCTCACGTCCAACCAAACAGTCCAGGACACCGCAGTTCTTCACCTGACTGACGCTATATCTAGCGTCCGTGTCTAACCGAATGTACCGGGGTCGGTCCTTCACAAATTTCAGCCAGGGGACGACCCGGATTATTTTTTCGTTAATTTCGAAAGAGTAGCCTCCACAGCCACCTGTCCCCCAGAAAGATGGGGTCGATATATCGCGCCCCTTCTATCAGGCGAATTACAGGCAGCGTATCAGGCCGCCAATCCGGCAGGGGTTACGAGCTATACAGACATAAAAAAGGCCATCCTGGAACGCTTAGGGTGCGACCAGGAATATTATAGGTCACGCTTTCGAAAAGAAAAATGGACAGCGGGTGATAATCCCAGGGCATTGTATTACCGGATAAGGGACTTAGGTAACCGCTGGTTACAACCTACCATCTCGTCTGTGGATGAACTGACTGAAAAAGTGTACCTCGAACAGTACTTGGAGGCCCTACCATTCAGCACCAGAGCATGGATCAAGCAACATCCTAACTTGACTGTGACCCTTGCAGTAGACTTAGCCTGTGCATTCCACCGCTCTCCGGAGTTCAAAACTTCGTCTCACAAAACCCCGGCGGGATTCCCACGAACACCCACTAGGCCCAGTCCCCTCCCTGTCGAACACAAACCAAACCCCTTTCCAGGACCCCAACCTCGACCACCCCTTCCACATTCCCCCTTAACGGGACCACAGTGTTTCCACTGTGCAGAATGGGGACACATAGCCCGTAACTGCCGCTTGCGTCTTCCCCTGCAAGGGCCTATGGAGGAGGGGTATTCCCGAGGGAGGGTGTTGGTGACCGGAAAGCCCCCTGAAAGGTATAGAAAGCAGATCTATGTGAACGGGAAGCCGGTTTTAGCCTTTCTGGACACAGGGTGCCATCACACAGTAGTGGATAGGTCCCTGATACGAGATTCCCAATTTGCTAGAGGATGAACGTGTACAAGTAACATGTGTCCACGGGGACAAAAAACTGTATCCCTTGGCAGAAGTGTTATTGGATATAGAGGGAGAGTCCCAACTACGGAAGGTAGGGGTTGTGCCACATCTCCCTGAGACGGTCCTGCTGGGAACAGACCTTCCTAGGTTCCATGACTATCTACAGGCCTACGCCACGTCATCCCCTCCTGCCCTTTGGTTAGATAGTGCCCCTTTTTTTACAGAAGAGATAGAAGAAACGTTCCCAAAAACACCAAAGACCCGCAAGGAAAAAAGAAGGGAAAGAGCTATGTGTCTTTCCTGTTGTTGCCCTCGGCTGCCCCTGGTCATACCTGGCTGACCTTGCTTTGCGCTGCCCTCCAGCTGCTGCACTGATCCCCCCCCCCTCCCGCCGCCGCGTTTTCGATCCTCGTGGCCTCTGCGTGGAGGGAGGGTGAGTGTGGACCACAGTACCCAGACGTCCCGGGCCCACACCGGACACAGCGTCATCTCTCTAGCGCCCGGAGGCGCGCTAAAAAAACGACCGCATTCCCCGCGTCGCGGGATCGCGCGCGGGTGGCGCCGGGCTAAGCCCGGGCAAAGGGCGGGCCGTCTGAGGCCGTCGGAGGCCGGGCTGGGCCATCCACCCTTTGTGTCCACATTGCCATCATCATTACACCCCAACGACAAGGTACTGTGTTACGCCAAATCCTCTTTACAGAAAACCTGGGCTGTAACTGGCTTGCTGTTGTAGATTGCGATATTGCTTCCTGCTATTCACTTGGTCGTTGTCACACAGCTTGTCTTGTATCATCGCTGTTGGGAGAAAGCTATGGGTAAAAGGAAAGCCGCTGAGGGAGGGCAGACTAGTACTGGTAAAAAGGTGAAAAAGTCCAAGAAGAACAGTCATGCCGCCGTAAACTGTGTCCTTACCAGAATAGAGGAGATAGTGCATGATTGTGAGGACACGCTGCTCGATGAGCAAGCGGGTAATCAGGCAGCTAAAGTTGCCCCTAAGATAAATGCCACAATACCAACTATGTTTCTTGCTCATTGCTCAACAAAACAACAAAGGTCCGACTCCGCCTCCGATACTTCCACCTTTGTTTTACAACATACTTCTTCACAATCCACGACTACCCCTACCCAGAACACTTCAGAAGCACTTCCTGCAAACTCGGACACTGCTCTTCAAGCCCTACTATGCACCAACAGGTTCGCCTCCCTCGACCCTGACCTTTTTTATCCATCTAGCCAGGCCGCCGGACCTACAAAAGACTCTTCGACTTCTACTTGCTCTGCTGTCGATAACTTCTCAGTGTTATATGGCAGAGTAGTGAGATTGGAGGAGTTGGTGGCTGAACTTGGCAAGAGGCTGGAGAGTCTTATTAGGCATAAGGCCTCTCCATCCACCTCCTTGGTCTCTCCATCTGTTCCTGAGTCAGTCTTGCCTACGAAGAAGTCCGACCCATCAGAGACACTTCCCTTAAAAATTAACGTTGGTAATGCAAACATGGGCCCGCATAATAAGGGGAACATCTCTAGAGAAAATGACCAGTCTAAGCTAAATTTAGATCCGCTGAGAAGCCCTGTACTATCAAGAATAACCACTGTAGCTCCTCTCTCTAGACGCCCTCTCAGCCCTCCTATATCTAGCCGAGACAACTCTGCATCTCATTTTCTACCTCCCTTGCCAAACCTCCATCCCGTGTGCAGGGGTTTCCCTGTTTTCATGACCCATGCACCAAAATTGAGATCTCGCTATGTTTCTGAGGGCAGCGAATCCCTGCACAACAAAGTTATACACTGGTTGAGATACGTAAGAGGATGTAGATCCATCATTAGAGAGGATATTGTAAGGGTAAGGAGGCTTTCCCGGGCGGATGCCGGTACTGATTGCATAGAGATCACTTTCAGGGATCCTGTCTTAGCTGAAAATCTACTCCTGCTTGAGTATAGAACTTCACCACCAGCTCATTCTTCTATTCAGATTCGTAAGCTTCCTGTTTGGAATTCCCAGAGGGAGGGTGAGGACTCTGGTCTAAGGCAAGTTGATTGACTACCTAATGCAATTATAGCTCCTCCACTATATACGCCCTCACTCCACCTTGCCATGGGCCCATCCGCGAATAGCACTCCATCGCTCTATCCGCCCTCAAATGTTCGGGGTAAAGCTGCCGATAGTTTGGCAACAGATGTGAGCTCTCAAGTCATTATACCTGCAGTCACAGGGACCCCCCCCACGCCATCTTCCATGGGTGCTATTAAGTTGCTATCATGGAACACTGCAGGCTTAAGGAGGAACCTCACAGACCCTGCTTGGAGTGACTTCATTGATAAGTTCGATGTTATCCTCTTTCAGGAAACCTGGAGTTTGGTCCCTCTGCATAGATTAGGGTTCTCTTCTTTTTCCGTTCCAGCGACTAGGTCTACGCGAGGTCGACCCTCTGGGGGTCTTTTAATTTGGATCAATATTAGTTTGAACTGGACAGTTAAGTGGCACCCAACTACATCCCAGGACCTCCTGCATATTTCCATCAAAGGGGCAGCCCATCAACTTTCCCTTGAAGTTTTTAACATTTATGCTAGGGGTACTCCTGGTGGACAAGTAAGTCCAATTGTCTCAGCTCTTGAGTTTGAACTCTCTGCAATCTCCCCCAAGGCGGGTGTCATAGTTGCCGGGGACCTAAACTGCACTTTTGAGCCCCTGAACAGCGATGACATTCTGGGTACTGGTGATATTGACTCTAAACAGGGCATACCCCAGCTAACTCTCCCACCACTGAAGAATTGGTCCAAAAGAGCAGTGCAAATCAACGCTCTTACCCTGGAGTTTAACTTGAGGGCAACAAATGGCCGAACCCATTCAGATGGCCTAGGTGCCCCTACTTTTATGAGAACTAGAGCCCCTTCACGTATCGATTACATCCTTCTGAGCATTGAGATCTGGTCAGACTTGATTGATATGACAGTGGTCGATAGGCCTGAGAGCGACCACAACCCTCTGTTTTTGCAACTCAGGAGGGGCCTGGCCACTATTCCTACCGAGCACCCGATTGAACAGAGGTCCGGGGCTAGAGAGGTCGCCCTCACAAACTGCAATAGACGACTCAAGTGGCCTAGGGTGGCAAAGCGCGAGATGGACCTGGGTAAAATCAGATCCTTAGTCGAAGATAGTATCGCAGCAATGGACTCACTCACTAGTCGCCACTCGAAGGCCCTCCCCACCGATGACTTCCTAGAAATCTACCAACAAACGATAGGAAGGATTGGGAATTTTTTTGTGACACAGGCGAAGTGGGATTCAAAGCGGCACCCCCCAAAATCAGAAAACCCTTGGTTTTCACAAGACTGTAGGGCCATGAGACAGTCGCTATCCCTAGCCATTAAATCCAAGGACCAATTAGCCATTACTAACGCCCGGAAAATGTATTACAACACTATAAGGTCGGCAAAGCGCTTGTGGGATGAATCCCATTGGCAAGACTTAAAGGCCGCAGCCCTGCTTAAAGACTCATCCCTTTCTGGAATCTCGTAAATACTGGCATGAGGGGAGGGGCTGATCCAATCCCAAACCATATAACGGGATCCCAATGGTATTCACACTTTTCAAACCTTTATTCATCTTGGGATAGAGCGGGCCACGGGGAGCAGGAGCCTGAATCAGAGTACCCGGAATCCTGCGAGCAGGAGCCCGATTTTGCTCTGATTGAGGTTATCTCTGCAATAAACACGATTGCCCCGGGAAAAGCAGCTGGCCTCGATGGACTCCCAGGTGACCTACTGCTCCATGAAAAAGATCTCTGGGCTGAATTTATCCTTCGGTTTCTTAAAAACTTAGCCCTAGGTTGTCCAATTCCGGACTCCTGGAAGGGGGCGGAGGTGGTGGCCATATATAAGAAAGGTGATAGAGGGTACCCTGCCAACTACAGACCGATTAGTTTAATCGATGTAATTCAAAAAGTGGTTGGCAGAGTCCTCCTAACCAGGATTAAGGCCTGGATAGATTATTATTATTATTATTATTATTATTATTTATTTTTATAAAGCGCATAGTCACCCGGAGGTATCCCAGCGCTAGAGAACCCTAAAACAGTAAAACCTGAGAGCCGAGGCTGATTTCACGGGGAGGGCGTGGGAACTAGGGAAACAGATGTGTCTTTAACAATGAGATGAGGAGGGTATCTTGAGTCACCTGCAGGTGGGCTTCAGGGAGGGAGTAGGTACTAGTGACCAGGTCTTCAGATTTTGTACCATCTATTGGAAATCTGTGGTCATCGAAAAAGGCAGCCTTTATTTGGCATTTATTGATTTAAAAACAGCCTTTGACCTGGTCCCACGATCACAGCTGTGGCAGGTACTACTTGACCTGGGTATCCCTCCCCTAACCCTGAACCTCCTCAAACGCCTCCACGTAGGTAACTTCGCCAAAGTCAGGTGGGGTCCGCAGGGACAACTTACAGAGAGTATTTCAGTCGAGAAAGGAGTGCGGCAGGGTTGTGTCTTGGCCCCGACCCTGTTCTCTCTCTATATAAATGGTGTGGCAGACTATTTGAGAGGCGACAGGGTCGACGCCCCAACCCTGTGCGGGGAAAAAATATCTACCCTGCTCTTCGCTGATGATACTCTCTTGATTTCGAAAAGCCCCATGGGCTTACAAACACTGTTGTCCCGTTTTTCCCAGTTTTGCGACACCAGGGGGCTGAAAATAAATACATCAAAAACTAAGTTGATGGCGCTCTCTCCCTCAAAAATTTTTAGGAATAACATCCACCTCAACGGCACTACACTTGAGCTAGTGGACGCTTTTGATTACCTTGGAGTGAGGGTTAATAGCAAGCTCAAATGGGCCCCCCATCTTTCTAAAATGCTCCTTGCCCACAAAAGAGCTGCAGGCGCAATATTGAAACATCAGAGGCTCTCACATAGTAGGCCAATAGCGGCGGCCGTTAAGGTTTACGAGGGGAAGGCACTGTCATCAGCCCTCTACGGGGCGGAACTGTGGGGTTTTGAAAACTTGTCAGAGTTACTTAGATCTGAGAACAAGTTCCTCAGAGACCTAGCCTCTCTCCCCCTGTCTACCCCACTAGCTCCACTTCGTAGCGACTTTGGCAGACATAACATCAGTAACGTGGCCAGGCTGCGTCCTATTTTATTCTGGTCGAGGATCAGAAGGTCCCCCGCACTCCACCACTATGCCTCAGCCCTGGATGAGTTATTAAATCTGGGTGCAGACCATAAGATCCCCTGGGTAATGAACTTGAAAAAACAACTGCAGAAGATCGGTTTGGAAGAAGCATGGGTGACCCAGGTCCCACCCCCCAAACTAATACTAAAAAAACTTTATTGGGATCATGTTATAGTCGAAAACTTAAGAAGTCAGGATGGTGTCCTCACTGTGCGTTTTCTGGACATGAAACCAGCTCCCAAATTGGAGCCCTTTTTGGATTTTATCGAATCGCCCCATGACAGATTACTGTATCTCAAACTCCGGTATGGTACCCTCCCTCTTCATGATTTCCAATCCAGTTGGAACAAGGTAAATACGTACCCAACAGGTTGCCCTGGTTGTGCCTCGCCCACAGAGTCCATTGGCCAATTTATGTTTGCCTGCCAGGCGTACAGGCAACCTAGATTAAGGTGGCTCAAACCTGTCTGCAAAAATCTGGGTATAAGGTCTGCAAGGGTGGCACTGCGCATTTTGACATATGAAACATCTGTCCCAAGTATAATCTGTGGGACCGCCAAGTACCTGGGTTGGGCCTGGAGGTTAAGACGTAGGTTGCTCAAGGTGCATCATTTATAAGTACAACATCCACCTACTTGAATTCGCAACCTATTCTGTCTACATTACTAATGTTAGAGGACATGTGAACATAATATGAGCATATATGAACTCTTTTATCTTTTTTAACTTTGTATGAATTGAAGTCGTTTGTTGTAGTATGGTTTGTTTTAAACTGTCTTTTATATACATTGTGCTGAACTTTTATGACATTCTTGTCAATGTCGAATAAAGTACTACAACAACAACAGCTATGTATCTACGGTCAGAACCCCTCTTACCCACGACTATTTTTTCCTCCCCAGACACTTCACAGGAGTCAGGACTAAGCTTCCGGGCTGCCCAAAGGGACGATACCACGCTACTCAATGCTTGGAACCAGGTGCAAGAAGACCAACCGGAACAGGTAGGCCCCTTTTTCTGTGTGAAAAAGGGTCTTTTATACAGGGTTTCACGTGAGGGAGACAAAAGAAAAGAACAGTTGTTGGTTCCAAGAGCTTCTAGGGAACAGGTGCTATCATTGGCCCATAGCCAGACTGGGGGCGGACATTATGGCAAGGAGCACACCCTGAAATATTTGTTGCCTAAATTCTATTGGCCGGGGATATATCAGGAAGTAGCCAGGTATTGCACCCACTGTCCCCGGTGTCAATTGGTCAACACACCAGTACTTCCCAAAGCGCCTCTTCAACCCCTCCCCATCATAGACGTCCCCTTCAAAAGGGTAGGAATGGACTTGGTGGCCCCCTTAATCCCCTCTGCTCGGGGCCACCAGTACATCCTTGTTCTGGTAGACTACGCTACCAGATACCCAGAAGCCATACCCCTTTCCTCAATAACCACCTCAGCCGTAGCACATGCCATGGTCATGTTTTTTTCTCGAGTAGGATTCCCTCAGGAATTACTAACAGACCAGGGTACCCCGTTTATGTCCCGATTAATGAGACAAATATGTGACATCCTCAAGGTAAAGCAGATACGCACCTCAGCCTACCACCCACAAACAGATGGGTTGGTTGAAAGATACAACCGCACGATCAAGACCATCCTAAAAAAGTGTATAGACAAAGCAGGGAGGGATTGGGACAGGCGACTCCCCCTGGTCCTATTCGCCATCAGGACACACGAGCAAACATCAACAGGTTTTTCGCCCTTTGAACTCTTGTTCGGGCGACAACCCCGAACGCTCCTTGACATGGCTGTAGAAAAATGGACAGAAGAGGAAGACGAGGGTAGACCTCTACTTCAGTATTCAGCTAGTCTAAAAGACACGTTGTCTTCCCTGTGGGAGGAGGTGCATGCAAACATGGAGAAGGCTCAAACTAGGCAAAAACGGCAATACGACCGTCAATCAAAGCTTAGGGAGTTCATGATAGGAGATCAGGTACTCATTCTTCTACCTAGCTCAGATAAAAAACTGTTGACCACCTGGCAGGGACCCTACAAGATATTGAGGAAAGTAACTCCTGTTACGTCCCGAGTAGACGTCCCACATAAAAAGAACGAAGGACAGATATACCACGTCAATCTGCTTAAAGCCTGGGAGGGGCCCCTTCCCGATGTGCCGAATGCCGACGTATCAATATGCTACATTACTGTAAACAAACCCATAGAGGTATCCTACATTCCCCAGGGAGGGCAGGAGGATACCCCAATTCAATTAGGACCACAAGTAACTCCCAAACAAAAACAACAGATGTTGGAACTATGCGCAAAATATGCCACAGTCCTGTCAGGGGATCCTGGGAGAACCACTCTGGTAGAACACGGCATCATCACAAAAACCAACCAACCAACCAATCAAATTAAAGCTGTATCGCATCCCGGAAGCTAGAAGAATAGCGGTCGATCAGGAGGTACGGGCGATGCTGGAAGCCGATATAATCGAACCTTCCCACAGCGCCTGGTCGTCTCCAGTCGTTCTCGTCCCAAAACCTGATGGGAGCATCAGATTTTGCATAGACTTTCATCAGGTGAACGCAGTGTCCAAATTTGATGCCTACCCAATGACCAGGGTAGACGAGTTAATCGAACGGCTAGGCGACGCTAGAGTAATGACGACTATAGACTTAACCAAAGGCTACTGGCAGATTCCCCTCACCTCTTCCGCCAAGGAAAAAACAGCCTTCTCAACTCCCATGGGTCTATATCACTTTAAAGTCCTGCCTTTCAGCCTGCATGGGGCCCCCGCTACTTTTCAGTGACTAATGGACACCCTACTGGCCCCACATCTCCAATTTGCAGTTGCCTATCTGGACGACATCGTCGTCTACAGTCCAGACTGGAATACCCACCGAAGACACTTGGAAGCGGTGCTACAGTCCTTACAACAAGCCGGTCTCCCTCTCAATCCCCCCAAAAACCACGTTTGGAACCGACTGCATAGAATACCTATGGTATACCATCAGTAAAGGTCAGATAAGACCCCAAGTCAGCAAGATAGAGGCTATTACTAGAATACCCAGACCCTCCTGCAAGAAAGACGTCCGTTCCTTCCTTGGGTTAGTGGGGTATTATAGAAGGTTTATCCCACGTTTCTCAGAAATAGCCAGTCCCCTCACCGATCTGCTCACAAAAACACACACAGGGAAACACCTTCTTGGGAGACCTACACCCCGTCCTCTATCTCAGCAGGAAACTATTTCCCAGAGAGACTCGATATGCGACAATAGAGAAAGAGTGCCTAGCACTCAAATGGGCCATGGAGGCACTGCAGTACTACCTCTTGGGACGTTCCTTTCTTGTTCTTACTGATCATGCCCCTCTTACCTGGCTCTCTTTACATAAAGACACTAATCCTAAAGTCTTACGATGATTCCTTGCATTGCAGCCCTTCACCTTTGAGGCCATACACGTTCCAGGAAAACTTCAAACCAACGTGGACTACCTCTCCAGGTTCCCAGTCTTGGAGTGGCCCGAACGCCCACTCCGTAGGGGAGGGCAATGTGACGAGGTCCCCCTCGAAAGCGGCGCCGACTATTCCAAGATGGCCGCCGCCGAAGCGCAAACCGGAAGCAGAGTTGACGCTCTAGCGTCTGAACGAGACTGCGCGAACGAGACGGTTAAGAGTCTCGAAACGCAGGGGAAATGGTGTCCAGGAGGATCGGAGCAGGAGGAGGACGCGACCGGAGCAGAACAGGAGGAACGGAGGAACCCGACCATGAGGAGAACGGAGGGAGAAGCAGAGGAGCTGGAAGCTGGAGGAGTCGACCAAGAGCCCAGCACCAGGGAGACAACGAGGGAAAACCGCTCCAGGAGCACTGCCCCCGGGACCACTGCACTCCCCGACGATAAGGAGGCTTGGTCTCCCAACACCACGGCCCTGGAGGGTCGTGGAAGGAGGCAAGTACCAACAGCGCACTCGGGGCTTGTTCAGGGGCTGTGGGCTCGTCTAAGGGGACGTCACTAAAGGTCACCACTTGTTTCTCCCCACACGTTAGGCACAAACACTAGGGACTGGTGACGGTACACTTGCCCCCCCTGTATATTTTGCTTCAGACTTATAGAAGCCTAAACCCAGTATTGTTCTCTTTGTTTTATTTTGGGTCCACGCTCGCCTATCCCAAAACGGAGCTGGGAGCAGAGCAAGAGAGAGACGAGGAGTCGGACGTGGAGGACCCCACACCTGTGTTGTTGTCACACACTATTGACTACCTATTGACTAATTTCTTGAACCCGTAATTAAACAAGAACGCAAAACATACACCATCTGGGACTACTTTAAAGACAAGGAGGGGAGGGAGTAACGGACGGCAGAGGGTTCCCGACCACAGGGGCATAGATACTCAAATGTTTGGTGCACATTTAGTGAGAGACCATGACATCAAAAGCATTTATGCTGGGTGCATGCCTGGAAGATATAGTCAATGCAGCTGATTGGTCATCTGATTCCACTTTCAAGAGGTTTTACTTAAACCGGTAATTGACATTGCCTCATAGGTGGTGAGTTAGCTTTATACCAGCATAACCCTCGGCACCGGTCCTGTCATAGAATGATAAATTCCCAATCTTACGTGACAGAGAATTTTCAATTCTATTAAGGACACGGAGGCGAGGATTATCCAACCCAAGGATCGGAAATCTGCTTCTCCCACCCAATGATCAAGTATTCATTTTCTTAGTGGTAGGTACTTAGTAAGTACTACTGATACTCTTATTTTCACATTTAAAGGGAAGATGTTGTGATAGTTCTGCATTGTTCAAAAGTTTAACAAAATGGTACATAATTATGGTTATTGTTGTACGGAAAAGGAACATTTAATGGATACTTATTTCCTTAGTTATTACATCTTTTGCCTTTCTAGGTGACTAATCTTCCAAACCGTAGTAACAGAGAAGGTTGAGATGATTTTCGTTGCATGAAGAAAAAACAGGATAGGAAACAGAGAGGAAGAACTACATGCTAGTACTGGTACTTCCTATGGATTGGACATGGTTAATGTGTTTTTTTTTTAACTTTCCCTGGTGTTATGGGAAGGGTAGTTTGTTGAATGTTTATGAATCTTTTATATGGCTGCTATTTGAGATAAAGTGATGAAAGACAGCATAATCCTCACCTCTGTATCCTTAATAGAACTGAAAAATCTCTGTCACACAAGCTACAGAATTCTTTTATTAATATCCTTACTACAACTCTCCATTTCAGCAAGCAACTTTGGCCTATCTACACTAGCTCCCTTTCCAATTTCACATTCTCCGTCACTTCCATATTATTGCCTTTAAATGTAATCATGGTTTTACCCCTCCCTGTTTCTCATTCCTTGCCTCTTTATATGTTCCAACTATCACCTTCCCTCTGCCTTTTTCTATCTGTCTCCTGCCTGACATTTGTTTTCGTTTTTTCTTTCCTGGCCTCCAAATTTTACAAATTCTTTACCGTGTCAATCCAATCTACATCAAATTTTCACTCCTTTCCTCTTCTCCTTAAGTATCCCTTCTATTCACCTATGTCTCATTACTAGTCATTATTGTTTCTACTAATTTTACTCTCATGAGCTGCTGTTAGCACTAAAACATGTTTTTCTAAAGCACTGTATAAATTTAATTAAATAAAATTCCATTTTAATATTTTGGTTACAATATATGGATTTGGAAATCCACCTCAACCAAGTCATTGTTTTTTTTTAAACATGAAACAGCAATAACAGTTTCCATACTGGATATATGTTGACTACTTTGAGGTTATACATGGTATTGAGACAGAGAGACTTTGAGATCCACCATGGCTGTTTTGATCTAATAGATTAAAAATTGTTTCAGAATTACAATGACTAATTGATCCCAAAATATTTATGGTAGGATTGAGAATTTCTCCAGCTCTGATTCAACCTGATTTTGTAATTTCTTGAGAGATATGTGCAGTTGTTTACCACTCCAAAAAATGTATAGTGTGTTGTAGTTTCTAAAGTAGGCTTGAGCTGCTAACAGAAATGGGACTAGGCGTGGGTATATACAGTAATAGAAGCTGTCATGATTTTCACAGCTTTTAATCTTTCCCCAATGTTTGAGATGGACCATTTCTCTATTCATGGAGCATTTCTTTGTTCCCTGAGATGTGAGTGTAGTGGAACATTGTCATGCAGAATAAGGGAGAACAAAATGCCTCTACTTTTCAAGTAGTGTGACTCAAGGTCAAACCAAGTGACAGTGAGAAAGGCAGTAGGGAAATTAAGAGTTTCTGCCCATGCGCATTTGAGTTCTTATATAAAACACAATTACCACTGCATCCCTCTTCCACGTCCCATTTGTGAAGGTGACCCTCCCCAGAGACACCTTCCATCACCTTGATATTTTTTAGTGCATGCCCTAAGAGTGACATGTATGCCCAGATATGGGTCTGTGCCCACTGTACCACAGGACTTAAGCTATATCTCACTGATGAGACCTAAGTAAGCCGACATGGGCATGGTTTTGCTTGTGTTCCCATTTGGAGGAGACTTAGCCAGGTAGTTTGGGACAGACTGTTCATACCGGAGCAGGACCAGGACTGATTTGCATAAGGTGGGTCTCTATCTTAAATGGCACAATTGGCAAAAAACCATGGTCTGGAAAGTGGTGAGGAGCAATTGCTAGTACCTGAGGGTAATTCAAGCATAGCATCCATCATCTAGATGTTTATTGAGGTACATGTCCTAAGTGTGGCGGGTATACCCAGATGTTTGTCCCGTGCTCACTGTGTCGTAAGACTAAAGCAAAACCTTACAGATGAGACCTAACTAGGTCGAAAACGGTCTAGGGTTGCTTGTCTTGCCAATTGGAAGGAAGCTGGCCTGGTAGTTCAGTCTGGCAGTGGCCAAGACTGATTTGAAAAAGGGGGGTCTTGTCTATATTGGCTCAGTATTCCTTCCATCACCTTGATGTTTTTGCGGTACATGCCTTAAAAACAGCAGGTATGCCCAGACATGGGCCCAGTGCTCACTGTGCCATAGAACTCAAGCTACCCGTCACTGATGAGACCTAAGTAGGACAAAACCAGTTTGGCATTTCTTGTGCTCCCACCTGGAGGGGACCTGGCCAGGCAGTTTCGGCTGCCCTGCTCCTACTGGAGTAGGACCAAGACTGGTTTGCATAAGGTGGGTCTCCGTGTAGAATGGCACAGTGGGTGAAAAACAATGGTCTGGTATGTGGCCTAGAGTGATCCCCAGTGGCTAAGATTAATTCAAGCATTCCTTCCATCACCTTGATATTTTTCCTTCCCATAGACAAGCACCTTTAAGTCCTGGAAAATATAAAATGGTAGACCCCTCCCCTTAAAGGGAGGTGTAAGCCCTCATACCATCATACTGTGATTACTGTCTGTTCTGGGTGAGGTGCCTCAGTGCTACATTACCTGCCCATGGCCAGGTTCGGTTTTCTTATAAACTCTTTTCTTTTTTTTCTTTTAGGAGGCCCTCATCTGGTCCACCTTGTGGAATATGCTTTGCCACCCTCTCACCTGGGATCAAAATAGTGGCAGCCACATCTTTGATCTCCGAAGACTGGTTCCTGGGCCACAGTGTCCCCACAATGACTTTTGGCCTCAGTGAGCCCCTCACCTCATAGCTATCTGTTTCTTCAGTTCAACTGGGGTCTGTGGCTACAGATTCAGGCCACTCCACAATTAGTGTTTTGGCCACGTACCTCACATTCAGGTAAAAAGAAGTTGGCACTCAACAGGTCCACCTGAGATTTAGATGTGAGCTGGATGTCCTCTATGAAGCTTCTAAGTATTGCAGGTCGGCTGCGGTGGCGAGTGTGGCCTCCTTCACTTTAACTCTGGATTTTGGGGGTATTGTGAACCGCGCACTGGGTCTGGAAGTACAGAGGCCAATAGTGCTCTATGTCCTGTGACAACTTTGTGGAGCCACTCTTAAAAGGGCTTGAAAGCAAGTGAGTGCCTCTCCTCCCCTTGCTCCCCTGATGCTTTGCTCTGTGGGAATTGCTTGAACTATTTGTCTTTCCCATCAGTGCATTATTTTTGAGGGTCTCCTATATTATCATGTTGCAGAGTTCAAGGAAATGTTTCTCAAAACTACGCAATTTGTCTCAATGGAACAGCAGCCCTCTTCCTGACTGTGGGGAACCTAGACATAAATAATGGGTCTCGCTCTTTACTCTGGCTTGCTCCTGTTCTTTCGACTGTGTCTGAGCCTACCTAACCAGTTCCTCTTGATCCTTTGGCCCTGCAGTCATTATTGAGTGGTATATCAGTGCTATCTTTGTAAAAAAAAAATCCAGTGACAAATTCTGCTCTGGCACCTCTGACTCATCAAATTCTCTCTTTACCTGGTATGAAGCTCCTTAAGATACCTTTTGAAGAATCTGGTAATGCAGGGGACTCCCACTCCTGTCTGAAAATACTGGTAAAACTCCTGGCATGGAAGCTAAGAGGAGGTATGTTCAGCTTGAGGCATTGTCGAAGGTTGTGGAGACCCTCCGCTTTACCTTGGGCTTCCATGAACCATCTTTGCCCTCTACCTCTGATGAGGGTGTTTTTTCCATCTTCGATCAGAACCTCTTGCTGTAGATCCTAGCCTCCCTCTGCACTAAGGGACATACCAGGCCCTACCACAATCATGGAAGGAACTAAAGAAGTCTGCAGCACCTCGCTTATGGTTATGGTCTGCGCTGTATCCTCTTCAGAACTTTCATCTGAATTTCCCTGATGTTTTGGAAGGGGGGCTGACATCTTTCTTATTTTGGTGGATCCTCTGTAATTGCTTCAGGGACCCTCATTGATAAAAAGGTGGAAACATTTTTGAAACAGGAACACTTAGCTGCCTTTTTTGGCTCTTTGAATCCTACATTACGCCATCTGTACTGACCAACCTCTCATGGAATCATTTTGGTCACTCTTTTAATCATAGAGGAAGAGTCAGACTGTGCCTGTTAGATCAGCTTTATAGAGAAACAGCTTCAGTTTGCTTCTACCATCGCCTTACATACCCTGAAGGCTACCTCCTTGGGTACCGTTTCAGCTGTGGCTTCAACATAACTTTAGGCTTCAAACCTGGAAGTTGTATCCCACCCAGAAGTCCCTTCTTCTTGAAGCATTCTTTCTAGGGGTCAATGTTTTTTGTACCTTGTCTGTAGGAACCGGCCAAACAGGGTGCTTAGATCAGAAATTGGCCATTCCTTTCCATTCTCACCCTGACAGCATGCTTAACCTAAGTAACTTCCTTCATAGCCTACGCTGGTGTGGGACAGCTTCTTAAAGGGCAAAGGTTGAGGACTTGGTTCTTTTTAAGATCATTCCTGTCCCGCCTTAGAACATCATTGTTCCAGACTACCTCAGCCTTATTGTGTCACCTCCAGCAACTCCAGTGGAAGGCTAGCTTAAGTATTTCCTCAGCTGCCGGCGTCAAAACTTCTGGAATCAGTGAGCCCTGGGCATTGTTCATCATGCCACTCCATCACATGTTCTCCTCTTTCTCCTCCTTCAAAGCTCCTGTCACTCCCTAGGATCTGGATTCTGTGAAACTGAAAGTTCTTCAGCTTGGGTTTCAAACCCTAATTCTAAAACAAGCAGTGGATCTATTCCTGCAGCAACACCGGGGCAGGAAGTTTACTCAATTTTTATTATTGGAGCCTGGGCTATGTAATGCCTGTCATTGATGTAAAGAATGCAATTGTTTTTGTGTGTTCCTCCACCTTTCAGATGGACATCCTGCAGAACATCATCCCCTCCTTTACACTAGCAGATTTAGTGACTTTGAATTACTTCAGCAATGCCTACATTCTTCCAGACAGTGCGCATGTATCTCGATTCTTCTTTTCATGTTCCTGATACCCTTGTCACCTTTGTGTTCAATCAGGGAGGGTCATAATTCTCCTGTGGCTACCATGAGCCAGTGGTTGCATTCTTTGATCTCTCCGTTTGGGATCCCTTTCCCTGCGTCCATTCGGGGCGGCTTCACCAGGCTTCCAAAGGTGAGACTTGGAGTTGGAGTCTTCCTGGATGTGTGCAAGCTGCCACACGGGCTTCCTCTAAAACCTTAGTTTATCATGATGAACTTCAGATGCCTCCTTTGCAAGCTGCTTTGAGCATGGCTGTACTCAGTGCTATATCTGTGTAATGTGTTTCTCTTGATTAAAGTTTCCACTGTGCTGCATTACGTCTGTAGGTATGTGTCTTCTATCCGTGTCTTCTGCACTGTTGTCTATCTCCTCATAGACAAGGACTGAGATGAGAAAGAGGGAGGTGGTGCTAATGCATCCTTCCACTTCCTATTTAGTATCCACAAGACAATGGTAGGAGGTGTGGCACATTTATTCCCCCTCTTAAGGGGAGGAGTGTTTTTCATTTTTAAGTGGTCGTCTCAGTGATGTTATTCCCACATACTGAAGGACACTGTATTGAGCATTAACAATATGTCATCAAAGCACTCCTGTGGTAGGGGGTAGGGTGCAAATTCTTTAGTGACCTTTGATTTTTTCCACATGTTTGGGTGAATTTGGACTTGAAACACACAAAAGGTGATGTGAGTAATGCATGCAATTTGTCTAAGCAGTGGCAATCGCTTGGGATAACATCCCAACCCAACATTCTTTTGTTCATCATGCTCACATCGCCATCTCAGTTTGGACCCAGCCATATGCATATCAGTCTTGACCCTGCTCCTCATGGGAACAGTCAAGTCAGACCTGCCAGCCCAGATCATCCCTGAACCGGAACACAAGCAACCCAGAACCGGTTCTGCCCTAGCTATGGGCTCATCAGCAGGGTACAGCTTGGTTCCAGTGACACAGTGAGCATGGGACGCACGTGGGGGCATACCCGTCCCACTTTGGGCAAATTCCTTTGCACACGCTGCATCGCAAAATGCGATGCAGCGCGCGCAACGAAATTTGTTTTATTTATTTAAATGTGTACTTACCTTCGTTTATCCATATTCCGGTGTTTACATTTTCCCACCCTGCCCCTCCCCCGCCCTGCCTCACTGCCTCACCGCCTCACCGAACTCCTTCCACGACCGCTACTGACTGCCTCATTCCCAATTTTACCGCTGACCAAGATTCTAAGATGGCTCACTACGCTATATTACAATGATTGAAACTTATGAACTGTAAGCACCAAAAGGATCTCTGTGTCAAAAGCAATAACACACTTACCTATCTCCATAGATACAAATCTGAAATCTGTTTGCAGCAGGAACATTAATCCTCTATGCTACCTTATGAGTCATAATGGAACTAGAATGCACTCAGTCATATCCAGCAAGTTCATTAACCACAGGAGATAACTCATCATTATTATTATTATTATCCCGTGATAAATGGTTGGCACAGAAAGACCTCTGCAGCAGGTGTCTTAACCCTGTAAGATATTTTGAAATGCTGCCTCTTTGTGAGCAATTAAGTAAGCCAGATCAAATATATTGTCATATTTTTCCTTGTTTGCAATTTCTTTGCAGCATAGTGTAAAAAAAAAAAATTAATTACATATTGACTGTCAGACTCCGCTTTTCATGATTCCTCCACTTGTGACTCCGCCCCCTTTCTACTGCTACACATTGAGCCCCAAATTATGGGTTTCCAGAGTACATTTTTTCCATTGCCACTTCCAGTCACTGCTTCACACGGGCTGCCGCGCGGATGGGCCTCTTGGCAAATGAAGATCTATCACAGTAAGGGAGCAGCACAGTGGAACCAGACAAACCACAAAAACAGCCCACAAACACACAAAAAGGGCAAATGATGCGTTTCATTAAATGTAACCAGACAAACCACAAAGACACAGCCGACAAGAACACAAAAAGGGTAAATGATGCCTTTCATTAAATGTAACCAGACAAACCACAAAGACACAGCCGACAAACACACAAAAAGGGCATACCTCCCTGGATTCCCCCGGGTATCTAGTTTTCAGAAATGTGTGGGTTTGGTAGGTTCCCCTAGGTGGCCGCCGAGCACGGGGACAAAAACCCAGGTGACCCCCTTGCAAAACCAGGTCGTTTTGAGGTAGGCAATTTTCATGTCGCCTCAATACGTTTTGGGCCCTTGCCTGTCGTGGGTACTCGGGCCTCCCACACGAGGGAGGCCCTGTTTTTATCGGGAGACCCGGGGGAACGCTGGGTGGTAGGAAATTTGTGTCAGCCCGGTGATGCCACAACTTTCCCACACAAAAATGTGTAAAAAAGGTGATTTTTTCAGCTAAATTTGAGGTTTGCAGGGTATTCTGGGTAAGGAAACGTTGGGGGATCCATGCAAACCATACCTCCCTGGAATCCCCCGGGTGTCTAGTTTTCAGAAATGTGTGGGTTTGGTAGGTTCCCCTAGGTGGACGCCGAGCCCCGGGCCAAAAACCTAGGTGACCCCCCTTGCAAAACCAGATTGTTTTGAGGTAGGCAATTTTCATGTTGCCTCAATACGTTTTGGGCCCTTGTCTGTCGTGGGTACTTGGGCCTCCCACACGAGTGAGGCACCGTTTTTCTCGGGAGACATGGGGGAACGCTGGGTGGTAGGAAATTTGTGTCAGCCCGGTGAGGCCACAACTTTCCCACACAAAAATGTGTGAAAAACGTGATTTTTTCAGCTAAATTTGAGGTTTGCAGGGCATTCTGGGTAGGGAAATGTTGGGGGATCCACGCAAGTCATACCTCCCTGGAATCCCCCGGGTGTTTAGTTTTGAGAAATGTGTGGGTTTGGTAGGTTCCCCTAGGTGGCTGCCGAGCACAGGGCCAAAAACCCAGGTGACCCCCCCTTGCAAAACCAGGTCGTTTTGAGGTAGCCAATTTTTATGTTGCCTCACTACGTTGTGGGCCCTTGCCTGTCGCGGGTACTTGGGCCTCCCACACGAGTGAGGCACCGTTTTTATCGGGAGACCTGGGGGAACGCTGGGTGGTAGGAAATTTGTGTCAGCCCGCTGATGCCACAACTTTGCCACACAAAAATGTGTGAAAAAGGTGAATTTTTGGGCTAAATTTGAGGTTTGCAGGGAATTCTGGGTAAGGAGACGTTGGGGGATCCACGCAAGCCATCCCTCCCTGGAATCCCCCGGGTGTCTAGTTTTCAGAAATGTGTGGGTTTGGTAGGTTCCCCTAGGTGGCCGCCGAGCACTGGGCCAAAAACCCAGGTGACCCCCCTTGCAAAACCAGGTCGTTTTGATGTAGGCAATTTTCATGTCGCCTCAATACGTTTTGGGCCCTTGCCTGTCGCGGGTACTTGGGCCTCCCACACGAGTGAGGCACCGTTTTTATCAGGAGAGCCGGGGGAACGCTGGGTGGTAGGATATTTGTATCAGCCCGGTGATGCCATAACTTTCCCACACAAAAATGTGTGAAAAAAGTGATTTTTTCAGCTAAATTTGAGGTTTGCAGGGCATTCTGGGTAAGGAAACGTTGGGGGATCCATGCAAGCCATACCTTCCCGGAATCCCCCGGGTGTCTAGTTTTCAGAAATGTGTAGGTTTGGTAGGTTTCCGTAGGTGCCGGCAGAGCTAGGGTTTAAAAACTACAGCTAGGCACTTTGCCAAAAAAGGTTCATTTTTCACTGCGTAATTGAGGTGTGTCCACGATGCGTTTTGCGCCGTTTCCTGTCGCGTGCACTAGGCCGACCCACACAAGTGAGGTACCATTTTTATCGGAAGACTTTGGGGAACACGGGGTGCATGGAAATTTGTGGATCCACGCAGATTCCAGAACTTTCCACCACAAAAATGTAGGGAAAATGTGTTTTTTTTGGCAATTTTTTAGGTTTGCAAGGGATTCTGGGTAGCAGAACCTGGTGGGAGGCAGTCAAGTCACCCCATCCTGGATTCCCCTGGGTGTCTAGTTTTAAAAAATGTATAGGTTTGCTAGGTTTCCCTAGGTGCCGGCAGAGCTATGGTTCAAAAACTACAGCTAGGCACTTTGCCAAAAAAGGGTCATTTTTCACAGCAAAATTGAGGTGTTTCCACGTTGCGTTTTGCGCCGTTTCCTGTCGCGGGCACTAGGCCGACCCACACAAGTGAGGTACCATTTTCCTGGAAGACTTTGGGGAACGTGGGGTTGGTGGAAATTTGTGGATCCACGCAGATTCCAGAACTTTCCATCAGAGAAATGTGGAGAAAATGTTTTTTTTTTGGCAATTTGTTAGGTTTACAAGGGATTCTGGGTAACAGAACCTGGTAAGAGGCAGTCAAGTCACCCCATCCTGGATTCCCCTGGTTGTCTAGTTTTCAAAAATGTATAGGTTTGCTAGGTTTCCCTAGGTGACGGCAGAGCTATGGTTCAAAAACTACAGCTAGGCACTTTACCAAAAAAGGGTCCTTTTTCGCTGTGAAATTGAGGTGTGTCCACGTTACGTTTTGCGCCGTTTCCTGTCGCGGGCACTAGGTCGACCCACACAAGTGAGGTACCATTTTTCTCGGAAGACTTTGGGGAATGCGGGGTGGGTGGAAATTTGTGGATCCACACAGATTCCAGAACTTTCCACCAGAGAAATGTGGGGAAAATGTGGTTTTTTTGGCAATTTGTTAGGTTTACAAGGGATTCTGGGTAACAGAACCTGGTGGGAGGCAGTCAAGTCACCCCATACTGGATTCCCCTGGGTGTCTAGTTTTCAAAAATGTCTAGGTTTGCTAGTTTTCCCTAGGTGCCGGCAGAGCTATGGTTCAAAAACTACAGCTAGGCACTTTGCCAAAAAAGGGTCATTTTTCGCAGCGAAATTGAGGTGTGTCCACGTTGCGTTTTGCGCCGTTTCCTGTCGCGGGCACTAGGCTGACCCACACAAGTGAGGTACCATTTTTCTCGGAAGACTTTGGGGAACGCGGGGTGGGTGGAAATTTGTGGATCCATGCAGATTCCAGAACTTTCCACCAGAGAAATGTGGGAAAAAGTGTTTTTTTTGTCAATTTTTTTAGGTTTGCAAGTGATTCTGGGTAACAGAACCTGGTGGGAGGCAGTCAAGTCACCCCATCCTGGATTCCCCTGGGTGTCTAGTTTAAAAAAATGTATAGGTTTGCTAGGTTTCCCTAGGTGCCGGCAGAGCTAGGGTTAAAAAACTACAGCTAGGCACTTTGCTAAAAAAGGGTAATTTTGCATTGTGAAAATGTGGTGTGTTCACGTTGGTTTTGAGCCATTTCCTGTCGTGGGCACTATGCCTACCCCTACAAGTGAGGTACCATTTTTATCGGGAGACTTAGGGTAATTCAGATTTCTAAAGGACCTGTCATTACCTATTGAATTTCGATGCATTTCTGCCTTCCAAATGAAAGACATTGTGTAAAAAAGAAGTCATTCTAAAAAATGACTGATAATTCTCATGCTAGTATGAGTATTCCCAAATTCGGAAATGTGCAAATATCTACTGTTTCTAAACTCTATATTTTGTTCCCATTTCAGAAATACATAGGTGTCTTTCATACCGATTTTTCCATGTACACATTTTTACAGAATAATTACTATATACCCGGTACATAATAAAAAACCATTGCAAGTTGCTGCTCAGTTTTTGGCTGTGGGTTTGTCGGGTTCTTGGTGAACCTACAAGTCCTATATATCCCCACAACCAGTAATGTCCAGCGGATGTAACGGTACATTGCTTTGAAAGAGCTGTCATGATTAGAAGAAGTTACAGGTGAAACCGTTGACACAAAAGGCGCTTTTTTTCAACAAATTTTCAATTTATCCTATATTTAACTGTTAGTTTCTACAAAGAAACCTTTATGGATCTACACATATGACCCCTTGCTGAATTCAGAATTTTGTCTACTTCTCTAAAATGTATAGCTTTCCAGGATCCATTATTGCTTTTCTACCCATTTCTACCATTAACTGGAAAAGGTCGAAAGCACAAAAAATAGCAAAAATAGGCTATGTCCCAGAAAAATGCCAAAACTGTGTAAAAAATGTTGGGTTTCTGACAAAAGTCTGGTATCCCCTAAAAGCTGGGGAAATGGTGATTTCAGCTCCACAAACCCTTTTTTGATAACACTTACAGGGAAAAACCCAGATGCTTTCATTTGCAGCCCTTTTTTCCCATTTTCCCCCCCAAAAACTACATTTTGCTGTATTTTGGCTCATTTTTGTGACCCCTCCAGGGGAATCTACAAACCCTGAGTACCTTCAGAATCCCCATGATGTTGGAAAAAAAGGACGCAAATTTGGCGTGGATACCTTATGTGGTCAAAACGTTACAGGGGCCTCAGCGCGCACTACCCCAAATAGCCAAAAAAGGGCGTGGCACAGGAGGGGGAAAAGGCCTGGCAGCGAAGGGGTTAAAATGCTATATCTGTCAGGTGCGGATTGCTATAGCCCCTACCCTAAGCTTGTTCAAATATAATCCCCACCAACTTGTACGAGAAGGCAACTTGCAACTCATAGTGTGGAGGATTACAGGAGACTATGGCAGGTCCCAGGACTTTTGGACACGCCTTGCAAAGTTATGGGCATTTTCAACTGCTAGACGCTACAAATCCACTTAGACAAGATAGTTGGGTTGGTGTATGCAGAGGGACTTGAATCCCGTGGGGTAAGATGTTGTCATGTGTTAAACTTTCTATCTGAGGTGGCATTAACACGGATGGCTTACAGGTCGATAAATTCCTTAAGGTCAGCCATATCGGCTGACCTTGACCCCACTGAAGGTCTCCCAGTGGAGGAGCATCCTCTTGTACGAAAATTAATGAGCGGCATCATACTGTCGGCCTCACCGGAGCCACAGTATTCTTCCCTGTGGGAGATAAACTGAGTCCTAAATCTATTCCTATCATGGCAAGGCAATAAGTACCTGTCAAGAAAGGAGTTTTCAGGTAAGTTGGCAGTGCTACTCTGCTTGGTGTCCAGCAGAAGAGTCTCAGGTGTTAGAGCTCTTATTACCCCAAAAGGGGTCACATTCCACAAATCCAGACGGGCGAAGACTAATACTAAGGTGGCATTTTACCCATCCTTTAATGATAATCGCAAATTATCTGTGGGTCATTAAAGCGTATGAGGCTATGACAGAAGAACTCAGACCTTCAGGAGAGAAACAATTTCTTATTTCTTTAAAGAAACCGTTTTATGTGGTCTCCTCCCCTACCACTGCCCATGGCTCAGGGGGGTGATGGAGGAAGGGGGCATAGATACTCATATGTTTGGTGCACATTTAGTGAGAGACCATGACATCAAAAGCATTTATGCTGGGTGCACGCCTGGAAGATATAGTCAATGCAGCGGATTGGTCCTCCGATTCCACTTTCAAGAGGTTTCACTTAAACCGGTAATTGACATTGCCTCATAGGTGTAGAGTTAGCTTTATACGAGCATAATCCTCGACACCGGTCCTGTCATAGAATAACAAATTCCCAATCTTACGTGACAGAGAATTTTCAATTTTATGAAGGACACGGAGGTGAGGATTATCCAGCCCAAGGATCGGAAATCTGCTTCTCCCACCCAATGATCAAGTATTCATTCTCTTAGTGGGAGGTACTTAGTAAGTACTACTGATACTCTTATTTTCACATTTAAAGGGAAGATGTTGTGATAGTTCTACATTGTTCAAAAGTTTAACAAAATGTTACATAATTATGGTTATTGTTGTATGGAAAAGGAACATTTAATGGATACTTATTTCCAACCAGAGAAGGTTGAGATGATTTTCGTTGCATGAAGAAAAAACGGGATAGGAAACAGAGAGGAAGAAGTACATGCTAGTACTGGTACTTCCTATGGGTTGGGCATGGTTAATGTTTTTTCTTTTTTCAACTTTCCCTGGTGTTATGGGAAGGGTAGTTTTTTGAATGTTTATGAATCTTTTATATGGCTGCTATTTGAGATAAAGTGATGAAAGACACCAAAATCCTCACCTCTGTATCCTTAATAGAACTGAAAAATCTCCGTCACGCAAGCTGCAGAATTTTTTATTAATATCCTTACTACAACTCTCCATTTCAGCAGCTTTGGCCTATCTACACTAGCTCCCTTTCCAATTTCACATTCTCCGTCACTTCCATATTATTGCCTTTAAATGTAATCCTGGTTTTACCCCTCCCTGTTTCTCATTCCTTGCCTCTTTATATGTTCCAACTATCACCTTCCCTTTGCCTTTTGGTATTTGTCTCCTGTCTGACATTTGTTTTTGTTTTTTCTTTCCTGTCCTCCAAAGTTTACAAATCCTTTACCGTGTCAATCCAATCTACATCAAATTTTCACTCATTTCCTCTTCTCCTTAAATATCTCTTCTATTCACCTATGTCTTATTACTAGTCATTATTGTTTTTACTAATTTTACTCTTATGAGCTACTGTTAGCACTAAAACATGTTTTTCTAAAGCACTGTATACGTTTAATTAAATGAAATTCCATTTTAATATTCTGGTTACAATATATTGATTTGGAAATCCACCTCAACCATGTCATTGTTTTTTTTTTTTTACATGAAACAGCAATAACAGTTTCCATACTGGATATATGTTGACTACTTTGAAGTTATACATGGTATTGAGACAGAGAGACTTTGAGATTCACCATGGCTGCTTTGATCTAATGGATTAAAAATTGTTTCAGAATTACGACTAATTGATCCCAAAATATTTCCCATAGACAAGCACCTTTAAGTCCTGGAAAATATAAAATGGTAGACCCCTCCCCTTAAAGGGAGGTGTAAGCCCTCATACCATCATACTGTGATTACTGTCTGTTCCGGGTGAGGTGCCTCAGTGCTACATTACCTGCCCATGGCCAGGTTGGGTTTTCTTATAATCTCTTTTCTTTTTTTTTTCTTTTAGAAGGCCCTCGTCTGGTCCACCTTGTGGAATATGCTTTGCCACCCTCTCACCTGGGATCAAAATAGTGGCAGCCACATCTTTGATCTCTGAATACTGGTTCCCGGGCCACAGTGTCCCCACAATGACTTTTGGCCTCAGTGAGCCCCTCACCTCATAGCTATCTGTTTCTTCAGTTCAACTGGGGTCTGTGGCTACAGATTCAGGCCATTCCACAATTAGTGTTTTGGCCACGTACCTCACATTCAGGTAAAAAGAAGTTGGCACTCAACAGGTCCACCTGAGATTTAGATGTGAGCTGGATGTACTCTATGAAGCTTCTAAGTATTGCAGGTCGGCTGCGGTGGCGAGTGTGGCCTCCTTCACTTTAACTCTGGATTTTGGGGGTATTGTGAACCGCGCACTGGGTCTGGAAGTACAGAGGCCGATAGGGCTCTATGTCCTGTGACAACTTTGTGGAGCCACTCTTAAAAGGGCTTGAAAGCAAGTGAGTGCCTCTCCTCCCCTTGCTCCCCTGATGCTTTGCTCTGTGGGAATCGCTTGAACTATTTGTCTTTCCCATCAGTGCATTATTTCTGAGGGTCTCCTATATTATCATGTTGCAGAGTTCAAGGAAATGTTTCTCAAAACTACGCAATTTGTCTCAATGGAACAGCAGCCCTCTTCCTGACTGTGGGGAACCTAGACATAAATAATGGGTCTCGCTCTTTACTCTGGCTTGCTCCTGTTCTTTCCACTGTGTCTGAGCCTACCTAACCAGTTCCTCTTGATCCTTTGGCCCTGCAGTCATTATTGAGTGGTATATCAGTGCTATCTTTGTAAAAAAAAAATCCAGTGACAAATTCTGCTCTGGCACCTCTGACTCATCAAATTCTCTCTTTGCCTGGTATGAAGCTCCTTAAGATACCTTTTGAAGAATCTGGTAATGCAGGGGACTCCCACTCCTGTCTGAAAATACTGGTAAAACTCCTGGCATGGAAGCTAAGAGGAGGTATGTTCAGCTTGAGGCATTGTCGAAGGTTGTGGAGACCCTCCGCTTTACCTTGGGCTTCCATGAACCATCTTTGCCCTCTACCTCTGATGAGGGTCTTTTTTCCATCTTCGATCAGAACCTCTTGCTGTCGATCCTAGCCTCCCTCTGCACTAAGGGACATACCAGGCCCTACCACAATCATGGAAGGAACTAAAGAAGTCTGCAGCACCTCGCTTATGGTTATGGTCTGCGCTGTATCCTCTTCAGAACTTTCATCTGAATGTCCCTGATGTTTTGGAAGGGGGGCTGACATCTTTCTTATTTTGGTGGATCCTCTGTAATTGCTTCAGGGACCCTCATTGATAAGAAGGTGGAAACATTTTTGAAACAGGAACACTTAGCTGCCTTTTTTGGCTCTTTGAATCCTACATTACGCCATCTGTACTGACCAACCTCTCATGGAATCATTTTGGTCACTCTTTTGATCATAGAGGAAGAGTCAGACTGTGCCTGTTAGATCAGCTTTATAGAGAAACAGCTTCAGTTTGCTTCTACCATCGCCTTACATACCCTGAAGTCTACCTCCTTGGGTACCGTTTCAGGGATGTATGACGTTACAACGCACACTTTTACAACGCATGCACTTACAACGCATTTTTTACAACGCATAATCCATTACAACGCATGACATTACAACGCATGACACTACAACGCATTTTTAAAAAATACCTTTACAACGCATTACCATTACAACGCATACTACCTTTACAACGCATACCATTACAACGCATAATATTAAATTACATTTAAGGTAAGTATTAGATAGTATAGGGGTAAAAATTACTATTCTAACTCCAGGGGGTGCAACAGTAGGGTAAGTGTTGGATAGTATAGGGGTAAAAATTACTATTCTAACTCCAGGGGGTGCATCAGTAGGGTAAGTGTTGGATAGTATAGGGGTAAAAATTACTATTCTAACTCCAGGGGGTGCATCAGTAGGGTAAGTGTTGGATAGTATAGGGGTAACAATTACTATTCTTACTCCAGGGGGTGCATCAGTAGGGTAAGTGTTGGATAGTATAGGGGTAAAAATTACTATTCTAACTCCAGGGGGTGCATCAGTAGGGTAAGTGTTGGATAGTATAGGGGTAAAAATTACTATTCTAACTCCAGGGGGTGCATCAGTAGGGTAAGTGTTGGATAGTATAGGGGTAAAAATTACTATTCTAACTCCAGGGGGTGCATCAGTAGGGTAAGTGTTGGATAGTATAGGGGTAAAAATTACTATTCTAACTCCAGGGGGTGCATCAGTAGGGTAAGTGTTGGATAGTATAGGGGTAAAAATTACTATTCTAACTCCAGGGGGTGCATCAGTAGGGTAAGTGTTGGATAGTATAGGGGTAAAAATTACTATTCTAACTCCAGGGGGTGCATCAGTAGGGTAAGTGTTGGATAGTATAGTGTAATATTATGCGTTGTAATGGTATGCGTTGTAATGGTAGTATGCGTTGTAATGGAATGCGTTGTAAAGGTAGTTTTTAAAAATGCGTTGTAGTGTCATGCGTTGTAATGTCATGCGTTGTAATGGATTATGCGTTGTAAAAAATGCGTTGTAATGGTAGTGCGTTGTAAAAGTTGCGTTGTAAAGGTTGTTCCCCCCGTTTCAGCTGTGGCTTCAACATAACTTTAGGCTTCAAACCTGGAAGTTGTATCCCACCCAGAAGTCCCTTCTTCTTGAAGCATTCTTTCTAGGGGTCAATGTTTTTTGTACCTTGTCTGTAGGAACTGGCCAAACAGGGTGCTTAGATCAGAAATTGGCCATTCCTTTCCATTCTCACCCTGACAGCATGCTTAACCCAAGTAGCTTCCTTCATAGTCTACGCTGGTGAGGGACAGCTTATTAAAGGGCAAAGGTTGAGGACTTGGTTCTGTTTAAGATCATTCCTGTCCCGCCTTAGAACATCATTGTTCCAGACTACCTCAGCCTTATTGTGTCACCTCCAGCAACTCCAGTGGGAGGCTAGCTTAAGTATTTCCTCAGCTTCCGGCGTCAAAACTTCTGGAATCAGTGAGCCCTGGGCATTGTTCATCATGCCACTCCATCAAATGTTCTCCTCTTTCTCCTCCTTCAAAGCTCCTGTCCCTCCCTAGGATCTGGATTCTGTGAAACTGTTCTTCAGCTTGGGTTTCAAACCCTCATTCTAAAACAAGCAGTGGCTCTATTCCTGCAGCAACACCGGGGCAGGAAGTTTACTCAATTTTTATTATTGGAGCCTAGGATATGTAATGCCTGTCATTGATGTAAAGGATGCAATTGTTTTTGTGTGTTCCTCCACCTTGCAGATGGACATCCTGCAGAACATCATCCCCTCCTTTACACTAGCAGATTTAGTGACTTTGAATTACTTCAGCAATGCCTACATTCTTCCAGACAGTGCGCATGTATCTCGATTCTTCTTTTCATGTTCCTGATACCCTTGTCACCTTGGTGTTCAATCAAGTAGGGTCATAATTCTCCTGTGGCTACCATGAGCCAGTGGTTGCATTCTTTGATCTCTCCGTACTATACTCCGTTTGGGATCCCTTTCCCTGCGTCCATTCGGGGCGGCTCCACCAGGCTTCCAAAGGTGAGACTTGGAGTTGGAGTCATCCTGGATGTGTGCAAGCTGCCACACGGGCTTCCTTAAAACCTTTGTTTATCATGATGAACTTCAGATGCCTCCTTTGCAAGCTGCTTTGAGCAAGGCTGTACTCAGTGCTATATCTGTGTAATGTGTTTCTCTTGATTAAAGTTTCCACTGTGCCGCATTACGTCTGTAGGTATGTGTCTTCTATCCGGGTCCTCTGCACTGTTGCCTATCTCCTCATAGACAAGGACTGAGATGAGCAAGAGGGAGGCGGTGCTAATGCATCCTTCCACTTATTATTTAGTATCCACAAGACAATGGTAGGAGGTGTGGCACATTTATTCCCCCTCTTAAGGGGAGGAGTGTTTTTCATTTTTAAGTGGTTGTCTCAGTGATGTTATTCCCACATACTGAAGGACACTGTATTGAGCATTAACAATATGTCATCAAAGCACTCCTGTGGTAGGGGGTAGGGTGCAAATTCTTTAGTGATCTTTGATTTTCTCCACATGTTTGGGTGAATTTGGACTTGTATTTGTATGTTTATTTATATAGCGCATATATACCAACAGGTCTCTTAGCGCTTGACAGAAAAGAGGTTGCATTCAAGCCGGTACGGACAGTCCTGGTGGTGAATTAGGTTGAAAGGTGTCTTTAAATAACAGAGTTTTTAGCAGCTTCCGGAAAGGAAGCAAACCCGGTTCCTTTCGTAAAGTATCCGGCAGTTGGTTCCAGAGTCGTGGCAGAATAACTGAGATAGCTCGTCCACCCTTGGTAGCCAAATTGCTCCGAGGGCAGACTAACTGGGAGGCATCTGTAGAGCGAAGTACTCGCCCTGGCACGTATTTAACTAAACGTTCCCTTATGTAGCCGGGGGCGTGGCCATAGAGGGTTTTGTGAGCAATGCACAGGCCTTTGAATTTTGCGCGCTGTCTGACAGGCAACCAGTGTAGCTTGTGCAGCAAGGGTGAAGCATGGGTCCTCCTAGGAAGGCTAAAAATCAGCCTGGCGGCGGCGTTCTGTACATCCTGGAGTCGATTCATAAGTTTCAGAGGGAGTCCTAGATAGAGCGCATTCCCATAATCGAGGCGTGATAGAGCAGTAGCTGAGACTATAGATTTCATAGAGGAAACTGATAGGAGGGGGACCAGTTTCCTCAGTTGTCTCAGGACGCCGGTGCAGATGCCCACCACTGAGTAGACCTGGTGACTCAAGGAGAGTTCCGAATCGATCTTGATTCCCAGACTTTTCACGACTGGTGACAGACATGGAGGGGCCCCGAGTTCTTTGGGCCAAAACAAGCCACTCCAGGGGTTGTTATTTGCTGGAATGACGAGGACCTCCGTTTTGTCAGGGTTAATTTTCAAGGAATTAACCGTCATCCAGTTAGTGGTGAATCTTAGGATATTTTGAACTGTCTCTTGAGCTTGGGCCGAGTTGTCAATACTCAGGATAAGTTGAGTGTCGTCTGCATAGTTAAAAACTCGGCAATCCAGATTGGACAGTGCAGTCACTAGGGGCTGCAAGTATATATTGAAAAGCAGAGGGGATAATGCAGAGCCCTGAGGCACGCCACAGGGAATATCACCCCTGTTTGAAGTATAATCGCCGAGTTGAACCCTTTGCGATCGTCCCGATAAGAAGGACTTTAGCCAATTGTAGACAGCACCCCTAAATCCCAAATCCGCCAGCCGAGTCAGTAGAATAGAATGACTGACCGTGTCGAATGCTGCGGAGAGGTCTAAGAGTATTAGGGCCTCTAATCTGAGGTCATCAAGAACAGATAACATAACTAGCTCCGTGCTGTGGTGGGCTCTGAAGCCGGCCTGGCGTGGGTGGAGTAGCTCAGAATTTTCAAGAAAACCGGATAGTACTTTCAAGACATGCTGCTCCATGACCTTAGCTAAGAAAGGGAGTTGCGAGATAGGCCGATAGTGTTTCAGCTCAGCCCTGTCAGCTCCTGGCTTTTTCAATAAGGGGATGACTCTAGCCTCCTTCAAATTGGATGGTACCTGGCCGGTGGCCAGGGAATTATTAAGAAGTGTGAGGATCTGGCAATCCAAGGCTGGGAGGGCCATCTGGAAGATCCTAGGCGGACATGGATCGGCCGGTGAACCGGATTTGGTTTTGTTGATTAATGATGCCAGGGCTTCTGAGTCCAAAGGGGGAAAATCTGTGAGGAATTGAGCTGATGAGGAGGAAGGCAGCGCCAGTTCCTGGGAACTCAGAGCAACAGGAGATCTATCGATCTCACAGAGAATATCTTGTTGCAGGGTATTGACGTTGAAAGGTATTGAGGTTGATTTGGCGTCGACCTTTTTGCTGAGTTCCTTTAAGATCTTGAAAGTTTCCTTCTGTTTATTAGGGGCATCTGTAATCCGAGCCTCATAGTATTCGGCTTTCCTAGAAGTGATAGATTTCTTATATAGAGCCAGAGCAGCTTTGTAAAGGATCAGGTCAGTGGAGTTATAGGTTTTCCTCCACTGTCTCTCCACTTTACGCAAGCTCTGACTGTTTACCCGCAAAGCTTCATTGAACCAGGGAGCCCTCTTACGTTTGGGCTTTATTCTTTCCCTGCGTTCTGGAGCTAGGTGGTCTATAGCTGATTGGAGGGTGTTACTAAGGGATTGGCTGGCTATGTCAATGTTGGTATAACCTCCCTCCGGCCTACATAGGGGTAGTCTCTGAAGGGTGTCTGTGAGATTTCCCGTCTGGATCTTATGCCAGCTTCGGACTCTCCTCCATTCCGAGCGAGATTGGGTGGGGGAGCTATCCAAAGGGACCCAGCAGGAGATTAAGGAATGGTCCGACCAAGCACATGGGAGAATGTTTAGGAGCCTGTCTTGCTGGTTAGATGACCAAACCAGATCAAGGGTGTGCCCCCTGATGTGAGTGGGGTAGTTCACCAGTTGACGGAAGCCTAAATTCGACATTGTCATGTCAATTTGTTTAGCTTGTGGTTCTCGTGGGATTCTTTCCCAATGGAAATTAAAATCTCCTACGACCATAAGCTTTTGATAGCGTGTGCTAAGGTCCGATAAGGTTTCACCAAAATGATCGCAGAAGCCAGGGGATGCATCCGGGGGACGATAAACTGTCAGGAGTACGAAACAAGAGGAGTTAAAGATAAACTTAACTCCTAGAATCTCAGAGCTATCAAAACTTTCTGATATTATCGTGGTTGCCGTAAAACTAGATTTAAAAAGAGTAGCCACCCCTCCCCCTCTTCTGTTATGTGGCCTATTGTGCCAAACGGCATCAAAATTCCCTGGCAAAAGGTGATGCTCACAAAAGGTGATGTGAGTAATGCATGTAATTTGTCTAAGCAGTGGCAATCGCTTGGGAGAGCATCCCAACCCAACATTCTTTTGTTCATCATGCTCACTTCGCCATCTCAGTTTGGAACCAGCCATATGTATATCAGTCTTGACCCTGCTCCTCATGGGAACAGTCAAGTCAGACCTGCCAGCCCAGATCATCCCTGAACCGGAACACAAGCAACCCAGAACCGGTTCTGCCCTAGCTATGGGCTTATCAGCAGGGTACAGCTTGATTCCAGTGACACAGTGAGCATGGGACGCACGTGTGGGCATACCCGTCCCACTTTGGGTGATACATGAAGCACACAAATGGTGATGGAGGGAATGCTTGCACTTTGTCTAACCCTCTGCAATTGCTCGGGCAGCATCCCAACCCATTGCTCTTTTACTCACCATGCCACCTTAGTTTGGACCCATCCATAAGCAAATCAGTCTTGACAATGCTCCTCATGGGAACAGTCCAGCCCGAATGGAACACAAGCAACCTAAGACTGGTTTTGCCCTAGTTATGGGCTCATCAGCAGGATAGAAATTGGTTACAGATAACAGTGAGTATGGGACCCACGCTTTGGCATACCCATGCCACTTAGGACGGTGCATGATACTCACAAAAGGTGATGGAAGGAATGTTTGCAATGTGGCTAACCACGGCAATTGCTAGGGGTAGCAAACCAACCCATCGTTCTTTTGCTCGGACCGAGCAATATGCAAATCATTCTTGACCCTGCTCCTCATGGGAACAATTCAGCCCAAACTGCCAGCCCAGATCCTCCATGAACTGGAACACAAGTAACCGAAGACTTGTTTTGCCCTAGTTATGGACTCATCAGCCAGGTACAGCTTGGTTCCAGTGACATAGTGAGCAAGGGACCCACGTCTATGCATACCCTAACCACTGGCAAATGCTTGAGGTATCATCCCAACCCATCGTTCTTTTGCTCACCATGTCACCTCGGTTTGGACCGAACCATTTGCAAATCAGTCTTGACCCTGCTTCTTGTGGGAACAGTCCAGCCCGAACTGCCAGGCCAGTCCAGGTCCTCGATGAAGAGGAACACAAGCAACCCAGGAGTCGCCCTAGTTATGGGCTCATCAGCCAGGTACAGCTTAGTTCCAGTAACACAGTGAGCATGGGACTACCTCCTAAGTTCTGTTGCTTCTAAGCCTTTCTGCTTGTATTTGGCAAGGCCCAACAGGAGGCACCTTGTGATGTGTGTAGCCTTTGGAAGCCACAAGGCAGGCAACAGATTGACTATTTAATATATGGTCAAAGCTCTCATTTACCATGTCGGATCATGTACATAGTCCTCTAATTTCTTAGTGTCCTGGTACTAACAGGTGTATTTTTCTATTATAAATACAGGGCAGGTATCAAATAGTAAAGAAAGAATACAATGCGAAAATTGCCTTGACATGACTAAACATACAAGTATTGCCAGAGCTTGGTTGTATAAATTGGTCCTTTCACATAAGTGTATCTATGTTGAGATGGTAGTTACGCAATGTTAAAAAAAAGTGTTACTTCTTCGTCATTACGAGTTAACCTTTAAATTCAAATACGTGTAGTAACTCCTGTTAACGCACATATCATAATTATATAAGTACTGAGATACATTTTGCATCACCCGGATACATTTTGGCTGGCCAAACTTGCCTATATTTATTGGAGGAAAAATGCCTTGTAGGTATAGGGACATGCATTTTTTGTGTGGTAAGCAACAATATCCACATGCTATTGCCCATTATGGGGGTGGGGGGGGGACTTGTAATTTCTAGAGTCAGAAAATAAAGGGAAACAATACCAAATGTAACTGCCTGAGAAGTTGGAAAGTGCCACATCTTGTGACAGCAGACTATCAGAGCATAATCGAAGCCAGGTCAGGATGTGGCGAGATGAAACGCCAGGAATCAGAGTCAATCAATTGTGGTTTATGGTTAAAACCTTTGTATTTGCACATTTGTGAAATGTCCCTCTGTGCCTGGCTCCCCACACAGCCATCCAATTTCTGTCATGCAGGCGGAAGACCACTTTGGTACTCATCCTTTTAGGTGTTCTTCCATCTGTACTTTCTTCTTCTCATATTTCTATTACATATTGACTGAAAATTAGTATTCTTAAGCTAGAAAGGGAAACTAAGCCTTTTGAGGATGAGTGTCAAACCTTGTAGTGAACCCCAATCCTGGATCTGATACAGAAAGATCAATTTATCAGTGTGCTATTCCAGGGAGGCAGTGGGAATAGAGGGGCCTTCAGTCTTGGTATCATTCTTAAACAGCTGTAGAACACTGACTCTTATGGACATGGCCATTGGGGTCAGAGGTGGCTATATGGTTACATACAGCTGCATTTGGCTAAGATGTTCTGAACGGTCATTCCTGGCCGTCTTAACAGCGTTATAGGCCTCCGGACAAAGCAGTGCACTGGGCCCTGGCTACACAACCACTCACAGAAATAAAAATGTTTAATTGAAAATTAGTGTTAAATTCTAGACTGCTTGGGGCCCCTGGGCAACTGCCCAGCGTGCCCATTCGTTAAGACAGCACTGCCTCATTCCCAATTTTACCGCTGACCAAGATTCTAAGATGGCTCACTACGCTATATTACAATGATTGAAACTTATGAACTGCAAGCACCAAAAGGATCTCTGTGTCAAACGCAATAACACACTTACCTATCTCCATAGATACAAATCTGAAATCTGTTTGCAGCAGGAACATTAATCCTCTATGCTACCTTATGAGTCATAAATGTGACTAAAATGCACCCAGTCATATCCAGCAAGTTCATTAACCACAGGAGATAACTCATTATTATTATTATTATTTTCCCCTGATAAATGCCTGGCACAGAAAGACCTCTGCAGCAGGTGCCTTAACCCTGTAAAATATTTTGACATGCTGCCTCTTTGTGAGCAATTAAGTAAGCCAGATCAAATATATTGTCATATTTTTCCTTGTTTGCAATTTCTTTGCAGCATAGTGTAAAAAAAAAATATTACATATTGACTGTCAGACTCCACTTGTGACTCCGCCCCCTTTCTACTGCCACACATTGAGCCCCAAATTATGGGTTTCCAGAGTACATTTTTTCCATTGCCACTTCCAGTCACTGCTTCACACGGGCTGCCGCGCGGATGGGCCTCTTGGCAAATGAAGATCTATCACAGTAAGGGAGCAGCACAGTGGAACCAGTCAAACCACAAAAAACAGCCCACAAAAACACAAAAAGGGTTAATGATGCGTTTCATTAAATGTAACCAGACAAACCACAAAGACACAGCCGACAAAAACACAAAAAGGGTAAATGATGCGTTTCATTAAATGTAACCAGACAAACCACAAAAAAGAGCCCTCAAAAACATAAACTTGGTTAATGATGCATTTCATTAATTGTACCCAAACCACAAAAAATAACCCACAAAAAGGGCTAATGAAGTGTTTCATTAATTGTAACCAGACAAACCACCAAAAAATAGCCCACAAAACACAAAAAGGGTTATTGATGCGTTTCATTACTTGTGACCAAACAAACCACAAAAATAGCCCACAAACATGGTTAATGATGTCTTTCATTAATTGTAATACAAAAGTGGGATTATATAAGAGAATGGCCACCTTTCCATATATATGTTGGATTCAAAGAAAGAAAACGAGTTGAATTAATTTTTGGGGATTGGGGTCATCAGAGACTATGCACTTGCGCCACATTTTGATACAAAAACCGTAACACAAGCAAAGACCTGCTATACAACAGTGATATCAAACGTCTTAGAATATTCAAGAGAGAGATGTCTGACATAATAC
Source organism: Triturus cristatus (assembly GCF_964204655.1). Lineage (NCBI taxonomy): Eukaryota > Metazoa > Chordata > Amphibia > Caudata > Salamandridae > Triturus > Triturus cristatus. The sequence continues at coordinate 115,716,340 of NC_140595.1, forward strand.
TAATGCAAACATAATTAAAATGCATACTTCTTTGTTCACATTGGGCCCTACTGAATGTGAAGATCTGCACCTCTCCGAGGAGCATGTGTATATATTATTGGATCAAGAAAAAGGTGTATTTACTATCAAAATATGACTCCTTTTGTATGAGCAGTTCATTTCGACCAAGTTTGAATGTCAAGTAAAGGAAGTCTGGTTTATAATAATTATAACAATGTATTCTTCCCCCAGTTAAGGGAGTTTGCTGAAAAATCATACCGGAATTGAATGCCTTGTATGTCAATAGTGGCATTTCCCCCCACAAATGTTCTAAATGTAATACCAAATGAACATTTCTTAAACACATTATAGTGAATGTTATTTATGGGCATTGCCAGCAAGTCATGCCTTTGGCCGCTAGATGGCAATAGAAGCTTAAATAACGCACAGAGGAAGACAAAAACAAAGTATATCAGCCAGTTGGAGGAAATTAAAAAGCTTTCCTACAATTATAATAATCGATATGGAACCTCATATATGAAATTATTTAATTTGGGCTCTCAGTACTCAGGGGCTTATTTACAAGCCCTTTGCGCCGCCAGTACGTCACTTTTTTCCATATTAAAAGTGACGCGCCGGCTGCGTAAGGGGCTTGTAAATAAGCCCCTCAGTGTTTATTTTGTGGAGTAGGATTTCAAAGGAAACCTGCAATGCGGCAGGAAATACACTTTTTAAAAAGCAATGGGTGTGAGTGGTCGTCCCGAAAATAAACGAAATGACCAACTACTTGGTAAAAACAGCTAATTCATTTTAAAATGAACACCCTAACAAGGTGACTGGTTTGTACATATCACCAGAACCCCGAGATGGCATTATAGGACCGTAGAACACGTCACGAGTTGCGTACATTTGTGATGATTGTGGTACATGTAGTAGATGTCGATCCCTTCCTCCAGATTAGTTTATAAATATAACAGTGCATTGGATGACAACAGCCCCAACCCCACCGGCTTAGTTTTACTACTGCCCTTAGTTTAATCAGCACTGTCTTATTTAAAAGTAAACAAAGCCTGAACAATGTAGTTGCAATCAAGCCTCACTGTTCAGTGGTGGTGGTCGATAAAGTCCTGGGGTTAATGGAGACCACTGCTGTCTTAATGCATGGGCACGCTGGGCAGTTGCCTGGGGACCCCTCTAGCATAGGGCCCCATGCAGACCAAAATGTATTACACATTTTCCATTAATTTTTTTTATCCCTGTGAGTGGTTGTGTAGGCAGGGCCAGTGCACTGCTTTGCCTGGGGGCCTACAATGCTGTTATGACGTCACTGATGGAGACCCCGGTATAATCTGACCATTTTCTCCAGACCTTAGAGTGTTTCTGGGGGCATCCCCTAGCCCCATATATTGAGATGTTCTCCACTCCTACACCAGTCAAGGCTCTTGCACCAGCCCTCCATAGAAGGAGGGTCGCTGGCTGGCAATGGCCCGACTGGCCACAGCAAGGCCTAGATGTTCCAGGGAGAGTCTCTAGTGATCATCATCAAAGTCTGTGGTGATGTGTAGTAGGTCTAACTTCGGATCAGAGGAGACAGTCTTTATCAGAATTCCCCCAAAGACAGGAGAGAACTCTCCTCCAGAACAGCTCCACCCTCCAACTCAACCCTCCTGAGTCCCACATCGAAGGCAATAGGAGAAGTAAACACCAGCATCTGCTAAAATCTTTACCTGGTAAGCTGCGTTCTATGAAGATATTTCAATTGGATGAGGCGGAATCGGGTCGCGACTTCTGAGTGTCGCGGAGAAGCCAGAGCCTCTGCCCCTTCATTATCTGTGAGGTCTCCCAAGTTCTACTTCCATGTATGTCGTCGCTCAGTGAACGTGACGGACATGCGGTGTATGATCAATTGGTTTATTTGAGTGACCTTATGGTCCACCATAAGTAATTTCGCCTCTAGGGGATTATACTCCAGGAGGTCTTCTAAATCCCTGCTATTGGGTCCAAGCACGTGTCGAACCTGGAGATATCGATAAAATTGTCTGCGATGGAGGTCATATCCCGTCTGTAATGTTTGGTACGATTTAAGGGTCATTCCGTCCATCAGGTTCCCCAGAGCAGAAATACCTATGACGTCCCATTTATGGAAACCCTCCAACGCTGTTACCTGTGGCTAAATTGAACCCTCCCACAGTGGTGTCTATTTGCCTCCCCACCTCATACGCCTTCAGTAGGTCATCCATAAACGAATCACTGTTTTAGACGCGGGGGAGTGACACCCCCTTTCTACCTCCATATGAGGTGACGAATGGGGGTCCCCTGCAGTGCCTATTTCTCCCTGGTGTATGCAGGGTCTTCCTGTATGCCATACCACCGCTCATTAATAATCATCAGGTGTGAGGTTGTGTAGAAAAATTCAATGGGGCAGATTTACAAGAACTGACGCATCTCTGCATATTAGCAGATGTGTGTCAGTTAATTTGCGTCACGCAAAACAACCCTTGTGCCACCATGGATGCACCGCATTTACAATGCGGCGCACCGTGGCGCAAGGATTGACAAATGCGTGACATATCTGTTGGCGTAAAGGCAACGCATTGCTGGAGTCGTGTCGCAAGCACAACGCCACTCCAGCAATGCTTTGGAAAGCCTATTTCTATTATCCTGTGCCACTTAGGTTTTGACGCAGTGGCGTCATAGAAGTGATGCAGTAAAAACTTGTAGATTTCACTGCGTCACTTTTACGAGGCTTTCTTACGTCGGAACGCCCACTTTACATACATTATACCTGACGCAGGTATAATGTAGCGCAGAGCTTTACAACGTGACGCATCTCCCTAGATGCATCACGTTGTAAATGCGTTACAACCTGGCTTGTAAATCTGTCCTAATGTCTGTTGCCGCGGCAAATCCCCCATCAGAAGTATATTTAAAACACTTTGCAAGGGCTATATTTTGAAGTTCGTCATTCCACAGAAACCTGCGGAGCATGGAATGCAGTTTACGAAAGAAGGGACAGGGCAGGTCATAGGGGTAATTCTGTAGCTGGTAAAGGAATCAGGGAAGAGTCACCATCTCAAAGATGGTTGAGCTGTCCAGGGACAGTGGGAGTGCCGACCATATCCTAAAATCTACTTGCAAAGTGTCCATCAACGGCTGGATATTATGCTCCCTTGCCGTATTCACATTCATAGTGATCGAGACCACCAGACAGCGGAAGCCCTCTGTGGCTCTTGTAAGTTCAGTCGCCCACTGCAGGTTCTGAGAGTGAGTAGTGATTGCAAACACAGCAGAATTTGCCAGATTATTAACAAGCATTGGCATAGCCAATAGGTCTTGCCTTTGGGACCTTATGTGTTTAGCCAGAACGTTTGGCTATGTTGTAGAGCATTGTGGCTGCTGTGCATTATGTTGAAAAATTATAATAAAAAGTGTTAAGCATTTTTGTTACCTTTATACAAATGAAGACGACATTATATACAGCAGAAAAACCTGATTAAAAAAAGATTTAAAATAAAAAATGTCTTCTAGTTTTTTTGTACTTGCACTGCTCGCAACTTCTTCCTGCCTGTTCTCATGCTTGTTTGTTATGATTTTTTTGTTATGGGGGAGCAGGACATAAATAACGGGGGAGTGAACGTTGGAAAACAGTAATTTAATTAGAACACGAGCAGTGGGAGGACACTAGGGGAGAATCAACAGATGCCAGATTCCAAGGGCAGACTGGCGTGATGCTTAGGTGGTGCGCTGATGCAAAATGGTGGTGGTGAATGATGTTTGGTGCTCAGGTGGTGACACTATACGGTGTGGATTGGAGGTACGTTGTGGATTGTGGAGTTGTGGAGTTGAAATATGTTGTTTGGTGTGTAATTATGTGGTGTGTATTGAAAATATGTGGAGTTGGATTGTGTGGCCTGGAGATATGGTGTTGAGTGAAATTATGTTTAGTGAAATTGAGTCATGGTGTGGAGTGCATTTATGTTGATTGGTGGTATGTGGTATAGAGTGTATTTATGTGGAGTGTATTTTTTATTGCATTGAGTAGAGAGTAATTATGTGGCGTGTAACTATGTCGCACTGAGTGGTATTTTGTGGAGTGTATTTATGTTGCATTGAGTAGAGTGTAATTATGTGGCATTTAATTATGTGCCACAGTAGTATAATGTGGGGTGTATTTATGTTGCATTGAATAGAGTGTAATTATGTGACGTGTAATTATGTGGTACTGAGTGGTATTATGTTGAGTCTATTTATGTTGCATTGCGTAGATTGTCAATATGTGGCATGTAATTATGTGGTACTGAGTGGTATTATATGGAGTGTATTCATGTTGCATTGAGTAGAGTGTTCTTATGTGGAGTGTAATTATGTGGCACTGAGTGGTAATATGTGGAGTGTATTTATGTTGCATTGAGTAGAGTGTAATTATGTGGCTTGCAATTATGTGGTACTGAGTGGTATGTGGGGTGTATTTGTTGCATTGAGCAGAGTGTATTTATGTGTTGTGTAACTATGTCACACTGAGTGGTATTATGTGGTGTGTATTTATGTTGCATTGAGTAGAGTGTAATTATGTGGTGTGTAATTATGTGGCACTGAGTGGTTGTATGTAGCGTGTATTTATGTTGCATTGAATAGAATGTAATTGTGACGTGTGATTATGTGGTACTGAGTGGTATTATGTGGAGTGTATTTTTGTTGCATTGAGTAGAGTGTAATTATGCAGCGTGTGATTATGTATGGTATTATTTGGAGTGTATGTTGCATTGAGTGCAGTATAATTATGTAGCATAGAATTATATGGCACTGAGTGGTATTGTGTGGAGTGTATGTTGCTTTCAGTAGAGTGTAATTATGTGGCACTGAGTGGTATTATTTGGAGCGTATGTTGCATTGAATGCAGTGTAATTACATAGCATATAATTATGTGGCACTGTGTGGTATTATGTGGAGTGTATTTATGTTGCATTGAGTAGAGTGTAAGTATGTGGCCTGTAATTATATGGCACTGAGTGGTATTATGTTGAGTTTATTTATGTTGCATTGAGTAGAGTGTAATTATGTAGCATATAATTATGTGGCACTGAGTGGTATTGTGTGGAGTGTATGTTGCATTGAGTAGAGTGTAATTATGTGGTGTGTAATTATGTGGCACTGAGTGGTATTGTGTGGAGTGTATGTTGCATTCAGGAGAGTGTAATTATGTGGTGTGTAATTATGTGGCACTGAGTGGTATTTGGAGTGTATGTTGCATCGAGTGCAGTGTAATTATATAGTATATAATTATGTGGCACTGTGTGGTATTATGTGGAGTGTATTTATGTTGCATCAAGTAGAGTGTAAGTATGTGGCATGTAATTATATGGCACTGAGTGGTAATATGTGGAGTATATTTATGTTGCATTCAGTAGAGTGTAATTATGTGGCGTGTAATTATGTGGCACTGAGTGGTATTATAGGGAGTATATGTTGTATTCAGTAGAGTGTAATAATGTGGCGTGTAATTATGTGGCATCGAGTGGTATTATGTGGAGTGTATGTTGCATTGAGTACAGTGTAATTATGTAGCAAATAGTTATGTGGGACTGAGTGGTATTGTGTGGAGTGTATGTTGCATTCAGTAGAGTGTAATTATGTGGCTGGTAATTATTTGGCACTGAGTGGTATTTGGAGTGTTTGTTGCATTGAGTGCAGTGTAATTATGTAGCATATAATTATGTGGAACTCTGTGGTATAATGTGGAGTGTATTTAAGTTGCAATGAGTAGAGTGTAAGTATGTGGCGTGTAATTATATGGCACTGAGTGGTATTATGTGGAGTGTATTTATGTTGCATTGAGTAGAGTGTAATTATGTGGCTTGTAATTTTGTGGCACTGAGTGGTATCATGGGGAGTGTATGTTGTATTTAGTAGAGTGTAATTATGTGGCATGTAATTATGTGGCACTGAGTGGTATTATGTGGAGTGTATGTTGCATTGAGTACAGTGTAATTATGTAGCAAATAGTTATGTGGGACTGAGTGGTATTGTGTGGAGTGTATGTTGCATTCAGTAGAGTGTAATTATGTGGCTGGTAATTATTTGGCACTGAGTGGTATTTGGAGTGTATGTTGCATTGAGTGCAGTGTAATTATGTAGCATATAATTATGTGGAACTCTGTGGTATTATGTGGAGTGTATTTAAGTTGCAATGAGTAGAGTGTAAGTATGTGGCGTGTAATTATATGGCACTGAGTGGTATTATGTGGAGTGTATTTATGTTGCATTGAGTAGAGTGTAATTATGTGGCTTGTAATTTTGTGGCACTGAGTGGTATCATGGGGAGTGTATGTTGTATTTAGTAGAGTGTAATTATGTGGCATGTAATTATGTGGCACTGAGTGGTATTATTTGGAGTGTTTGTTGCATTGAGTGCCATGTAATTATGTACATATAATTATGTGGCAATGAGTGGTATTGTGTGGAGTGTATGTTGAATTCATTAGAGTGTAATTACGTGGTGTGTATTTATGTGGCACTGAGTGGTATTTGGAGAGCATGGTGCATCGAGTGCAGTGTAATTATTTAGCATATAATTATTTGGTACTGTGTGGTATTATGTGGAGTGTTTTTATGTTGCATTGAGTAGAGTGTAAATATGTGGCGTGTAATTATTTGGCACTGAGTGGTATTTTGTGGAGTGTATTTATGTTGCATTGAATTGAGTGCAATTATGTTACTTGTAATTATGTGGTACTGAGTGGTATTATGTAAAGTGTATTTATGTTGCATTGCGTAGAGTTTAATTATGTGGCGTGTAATTATGTGGCACGGAGTGGTATTATGGGGAGTGTATGTTATATTCAGTAGAGTGTAATTATGTGGCGTGTAATTATGTGGCACTGCGTGGTATTATTTGGAGTGTCTGTTGCATTGAGGGCAGTGTAATTATGGAGCAAATAATTATGTGGCACTGAGTTGTATTGTGTGGAGTGTATGTTGCATTCAGTAGAGTGTAATTATGTAACGTGTAATATGTGGCACTGAGTGGTATTATTTGGAGAGTATGTTGCAATGAGTGCAGTGGAATTATGTAGTATATAATTATGTGGCACTGAGTGGTGTTTTGTGGAGTGTATGTTGCATTCAGTGGAGTGTAATTATGTGGCACTGAGTGGTATTTGGAGTGTATGTTGCATTGAGTGCAGTGTAATTATGTAGCATATAACTATGGGGCACTGAGTGGTATTATGCGGAGTGTATTTATGTTGAATTGAGTAGAGTGTAATTATGTGTCGTGTAATTTTGTGGTACTGAGTGGTATTATGGGGAGTGTATGTTGTATTCAGTAGAGTGTAATTATATGGCGTGTAATTATGTGGCACTGAGTGGTATTATTTGAAATGTATGTTGCATTGAGTGCAGTGTAATTATGTAGCATATAATTATGTGGCACTGAGTGGTATTGTGTGGAGTGTATGTTATATTATGTTATGTTAAAATTTCTTATAAAGTGCTCGTGCATCAATTGGTTTATTGGCGCTGATGTTGCTGATGTGGAGCTGATGTGGCACAGAGTGGTATTGTGTGGGGCCCTCCTGCCACATACCGAGAAGAAAGGCTCTGGCAGTAAGAAAGTGATAAATCAATTTGTGCAGAAAATGTACGCAGCAACAGACGGCACCGCAGAGAAGAGGTTGAATGCCTGCCATACCTTCAAGTAACCCAAAAAAAACAAGATAACAGCGTAACCAGCGCTGACCGCCATCTGCCTCCAATGAGGTAATTGGAAACAGATGGCGAGCACCCTAGGACAGGGGTCTTAGAAAGACGCACGCAAAGGCCAATTGTGGGTGATAAAAAAAAAAAAACCCATGCACAAGCGTGTGTTCAGGGTTTAAAAGCCCTTACTAAATGCCTTGCAGGGCAGCCCATGTGCGCTGGCTCAGGCGAGACCTAAAAATATGGGTTGTTTCCCAAGAGTTTAAACATATGAAGCACCCTTGGGCCTGAGTTCTCGGGGTTTGTTCCCCACACAAATCTCTGTATCTGCACATCAATACAACCCATCAAGCCAACGGCTCCATAGTGATAGCACAGAGGAGCGGGGACAGTGGGCATTCCTGCCGTGTGCCCCTCTGAATGACAAACAGCTCCAACGTTGCAGATCCCACCCAATGCAGGCTGTAAGGTTCATGTACAAAGTCTCACATAAGCAATGAAATGGGGGCCAAAATTTAGACGGTGAAGAGGGATTGTTTACACTCACTGCTCCACCCCTAACCCTACCCCCTCCACCCATACTTGCCAATGGCAATAATAACATGACGTTTTTTCTATCTCAGTATAGCACCGTCAGGTTACACTGACTACTTCATGATGCATTAATTATATTTATAATCATTATAAGTGTAAGACTATAAACATTAACTGTTTATATTCTCCCCTGTCCTACCCATATTAGCATCCTCCACTGCTCCTAAAGGACATACCTCCTATTGAAGCTCCCTCTCCTTCTACCCACTTTGCCCTGCCCCCTTCTCCCATTATGCATCTCTTCGAAGCTGGAAGGCTGACCACCCTACTATCGACCTCAGGATATGGCTCATTTGTATTAGAACATGGGTACTCACAAACTTTCTCTCGGGGGCCAAATTTACAGTGTGGTTTGTGGCCGAGGGCCGCACCGGTGGGGGCGGGGGCAGTGGGGAGAGGGCGGGACTAGAGCAAAAAAAAAACCTGTGACCATGAGGTTGAACACAGGCCCCTGCAGCGGACGCCTTCGTCCACTGAGCCACCAGACCGGGCATTCACACAACTCTATCTATCTATCTATCTATCTCTCTCGCTCTGTCTCCCTCCCTCACTCTATCACTCTCTCTCTCTCTCTATCACTCTCCCTCTCTCTGTCTCCCTCTCTCTCTATATATCTATCTATCTCTCTCTCTCTCACTCTGTCTCCCTTTCTCTCTCCCTACCCCTCTCTCTATGTCTCCCCATCTGTCACCCCATCTGTCTCCCTCACTCTGTGTCTCCCTCCCTCTCTCTGTCTCCCTCGCTCTCTCTGTCTCCCTCCCCCCTCCCTCTTCCTCCATCTGTATGTCTCCCTCCCTCTTGTCTCCCTCCCTCTTGTCTCCCTCCCTCTCTGTTTCCCTCCCTCCCTCTGTCTCCCTCTGTCTCACTCACTCTGTTTGTCTCCCTCTCTCTCTGTCTCCCTCCCTCTGTCTCCCTCCTCTCCCTCTCTCTCCTTCCCTCTCCCTGTCTCCCTCCCTCTCTCTTATTCTCTCTCACTCTCCCTTTCTCTCTGTCTCCCTTTCTCTCTGTCTCCCTTTCTCTCCCTTTCTCTCTGTCTCCCTCCCTCTCTCTGTCTCCCTCCCTGTCTCCCTTCCTCTGTCTCCCTCTGTCTCACTCACTCTGTGTCTCCCTCTCTCTCTGTCTCCCTCCCTCTCCTTCCCTCCCTCTGTCTGTCTCCCTCCCTCTTGTCTCCCTCCCTCTTGTCTGTCTCCCTCTTGTCTGTCTCCCTCCCTCTCTCTCTGTCTCACTCACTCTCTGTCTCCCTCCCTCTGGTCTCCCTCCCTTTGGTCTCCCTCCCTCTGGTCTCCCTCCCTCTGGTCTCCCTGCCTTTGGACTCCCTCCCTCTGGTCTCCCTCCCTCTTGTCTCCCTCCCTCTCTGTTTCCCTCCCTCCCTCTGTCTCCCTCTGTCTCACTCACTCTGTTTGTCTCCCTCTCTCTCTGTCTCCCTCCCTCTCTGTCTCCCTCCCCCTCTCTCTCCTTCCCTCTCCCTGTCTTCCCTCTCTCTCTCCCTCCCTCTGTCACACTCTGTCTTCCTTCCGCTGTAAACTCACCCGCTGCTCTCACTAGCTGCTGCCCCCCCTCACCTCACCCTGCTGTCCCTGTCACCTCACCCCGCGCTGAGACAGCTTCCCGCCGCACCCAAGTACTTCACAGGTCTTTTAAAGACCACTCACTTGTTAATGAGGCTTTGTTGAATTTCACCTCTTAGCGCCCCTGCATCTCCACTCAAAAGCGCCCCTGCATCTCCACTCAATCAGAGTGGAGATGCAGGGGCGCTAAGAACAGGTGAAATAGAACAAAGCCTTATTAACAAGTGAATGGTTTTTAAAAGAATCGCCCGGCCCCCATAGCGCCGCGCTGCTGCAACCAGCGATATAAAAAAACACAGAGGTATGTTGCCTGCAAGGTCCGCGGGCCGCCAAGGAAGGCTTGCTGGGCCGCTGGCGGCACGCGGGCTGTACTATGAGTACCCGTGTATTAGAACATTGGAATGTGGAGCACTGCATTGTAGACACGACCGAATCTGCCGGCTGGGATTGGTGGTGAGGGCCGCGTACCGCGGCCAATGTCGAGGAGCTACCAGTGGGACCAGGTGGCCCCACCCTCATGCTCGCCCACAGCCCCTGTTGCCGCAGGGCCTCTAAGGCATGCTTGGCAGTGCTCGACTAGGGCCTGATCATCAGCCACGGAGTCAATGAGCTGTAGCGGGGTACCAGCTTCACCATTTGGAACAGGAAATGCGGCAACAAAGCTGATTTCAAGACTGCTGTCGTCAGAGCCTCACAAGGTTGCGGCCATTTTGGTGGCAGTCGCGGCCACGCCCCCAAAGTGATGAAAACTTAACAGAACGTAAATGCTCTTATGTCTCGAGTTTTGAGTTCTGCCACAAGGCACTACTGGAGAAATGTGCTCTAAATGATGCATTTCTACACACATTTTACTAATAACTATTGAAAATAATGGAAAACATTTGAATCCCTTAGCTGCGGAGGCGTTTCCATCCCCCAGTTGTCAGCCCTTTTTTGATATTTAGTGTACTTCTCGCGTTAGCCCTCAAAACTTTATTTCTATAAAAGGTATCCACATCAAATTTGCATCCTTGTTTTGCAATGTCCTGGGATTTCTAAAGGAACCCAGGGTTTATGGAGTTCCTCGGAGCAAACAGAGAAAAAACACAAAAGTTGGGAAAAATTAGCTTAGCACAAAGTGTGTTTTTTTTCCTCCTAAAAATGGCATCAATTAAAGTTTGGCAGTGCTAAGAGCTAAGATCACTGCCTTCCCAGCTTTCAGGAACAAGCAGAGTTGTAAAAAAATAATTTTTTTTACCAGTGTGCATTTTTATGGGTGGTTGCAGTTTGTGATGGAAAGAGATATGAAGTCCATGGATGAAGCTGGAAAAACAACACACTTTTCAAAACGTGATAAAAGTCTGAATAAAGCAAGGGGTGTCAACGTTTTAATCTGCAATTTTTCCTACAATGGTTGCTCCTCGTACACTGAACTACTCCCTGGTGTCTAGTAGGGCGGATCCCTGCTTGGAAGTCCCCTTTAAGGGTGATCCATAAGCAGGGATCCATTAGGGAGACGCAGTGCTGGAAGAAGGACATGGTCCACTTTCCAGGGCTGCCTCTTTTGCCGATTGGTACTCAGTGGGTAGAGTTATGCCCGGAAAGCTATATCCTCATGTCCTAACTTTGATTTTTCAATAGAAAATGTTTCTGGTGTTTTTATCCAAAGCATTGACTTTTCTTATGCGGCTGTTGACCTTTTGCTGATTGCCACTCTGTAAAGGTTGAGGACAATGCCGGACTGGAAACCGAAACCGGCCCTGGCAAACTGCTCGACTGACCACCTGGGGGAGGGTGGGAATGGGGGGGGGGTGCTAGTGACAAGCCCCACCAAGTGCCTTCCTGTTAGTTTAAGTGAACAGTGCAATGGTCTTCCTGTTTGTTTTCGACGGCCAGTGTGCCAATATCAATGTAATTGTCACTATTTCTCCACCTACCTGTGTCCCAGTGTATGGGCCCCGGTGTCAGTGTCCCAGTGTCAATGTCTCCCTGCTAACTGTTTTGACTCATTGTCCATGTACCAGCCGCCACAACCCAATGGCAGTTTCTCCATGTTAGTTCCAGTGTCTTTGTGTCTGTGTCCTCATGTCCAGGTGTCTTAGAAGTAAACCTTTGCAGTGTTGCGGTGCGCTAAGTCCATGTTAGTGTCCCAGTGTAAGTGTCAAGGCCTGTTCCCTAATGTTTTTGTCTCGATATTTGTGCCTTTGCATCAGTTTCCCAGTGTCCGTACCAATGCCTGCGCCCCTATGTCTTTGTTTTGCTGTTAGCGCCTTTGCACCAGTATCCCAGCGCCAGCATCAATGCCTGTGCCCCTATGTCTTTCTTTCGCTGTTAGTGCCTTTGCATCAGTATTCCAGTGCCGGAGTCAATTCCTGCGCCCCTATGTCTTTGTCTCTATGTTAGTGTCTTTGCACCAGTATCTCACTGTCAGCATCAATGCCTGCGCCCCTATGTCTTTGTTTTGCTGTTAGCGCCTTGGCACCAGTATTCCAGCGCCAGCGTCAATGCCTGCGCCCCTATGTCTTTGTTTTGCTGTTAGCGCCTTGGCACCAGTATTCCAGCGCCAGCGTCAATGCCTGTGCCCCTATGTCTTTCTTTCGCTGTTAGTGCCTTTGCACCAGTATCCCAGCACCAGCGTCAATGCCTGCCTCCCCTATGTCTTTGTCTTGCTATTATTCCCTTTGCACCAGTGTCCCAGCACCAGCATGAATTGTTGCACCCCTATGTCTTGGTCTTGATGTTAGTGCCTTTGCACCAGTATCCCAGTCTTAGCGTCAATGCCAATGCCCCCATGTGTTTGTCTCGGTGTTAGCGCCTTTGCACCAGTATCATAGTGCCAGCGTCAAAGCCTGCGCTCATATGTCTGTGTCTCGATGTTAGCGCCTTTGCATCAGTATCCCAGTCTCGGCGTCAATGCCCGCACCCTTATGTCTTTGTCTCGATGTTAGCGCCTTTGCACTACTATCCCAGTGTCAGCATCAATGCTTGCACCCCCTATGTCTTTGTTTCAATGTTAGCACCTTTTCACCAGTATCCCAGCGTCAGCATCAATGCTAGCACCCCTATGCCTTTGTTTCGATGTTAGCGCCTTTGCACCAGCATCCCAGCGCCAGTGTCAATGCCTGCGCCCCATGTCTTTGTCTTGATGTAAGTGCCTTTGCACCAGTATCCAAATCTTAGTGTCAATGCCCAAGCCCCTATGTCTTTGTCTCAATGTTAGTGCCATTGCACCAGTATCCCAGTGTCAATGTCAATGCATGCTGCCCTATGTTTTTGTGTCAATGTTAGCGCCATTGCACTAGTATCTCACTGTCAGCGTCAATGCCTGCACCCCTATGTCTTTGTCTCTATGTTAGCGCCTTTGCACCAATATCTCGCTGTCAGTGTCAATGCCTGCGCCCCTATGTCTTTGTCTCAATGTTAGTGCCTTTGCAACAGTATCCCAGTCTTAGCATCAATGCCCGAGACCCTATGTCTTTGTCTCTATATTAGCGCCTCTGCACCAGTATCCCAGTGTCGGTGTCAATGCCTGCGCCTCTATGTCTTTGTCTTGATGTTAGCACCTTTTCACCAGTATCCCAGTCTCAGCATCAATGCCTGCACCCCTATGTCTTTGTCTCAATGTTAGTGCCTTTGCAACAGTATCCCAGTCTTAGCATCAATGCCCGAGACCCTATGTCTTTGTCTCTATATTAGCGCCTCTGCACCAGTATCCCAGTGTCGGTGTCAATGCCTGCACCCCTATGTCTTTGTCTTGATGTTAGCACCTTTTCACCAGTATCCCAGTCTCAGCATCAATGCCTGCACCCCTATGTCTTTGTCTCAATGTTAGGGCCTTTGCAACAGTATCCCAGTCTTAGCATCAATGCCCGAGACCCTATGTCTTTGTCTCTATATGAGCGCCTCTGCACCAGTATCCCAGTGTCGGTGTCAATGCCTGCGCCCCTATGTCTTGTGACGATCTTACCGCCATTGAACCAGTATTTCCCCTATGTCTTTGTGTCGATGTTAGCACCATTGCATCAGTATCTCACTGTCAACGTCAATGCCTGCGCCCCTATGTCTTTGTCTCGATGTTAGCGCCTTTGCACCAGTATCCTAGTCTCAGCATCAATGCCTATGCCCCTATGTTTTTGTCTCGATGTTAGTACCTTTGCATCAGTATTCCAGTGCCAGAGTCAATGCCTGCCCCCCTATGTCTTTGTCTCTATGTTAGCACCTTTGCACCAGTATCTCACTGTCAGCGTCAATGCCTGTGCCCCTATGTCTTTGTCTCGATGTTATCGCCTTTGCACCAGTATCCCAGTGCCAGCGTCAATGCCTACGGCCCCATGTCTTTGTCTCAGTTAGCGCCTTTGCACCAGTATCCCGGTGCCAGCATCAATGCCTGCGCCCCTATGTCTTTGTCTCAATGTTAGCTCCTTTGCACCAGTATCCCAGTGTCAGCGTCAATGCCTGCAACCCTATGTCTGTGTCTTAATGTTAACCCATTTGCACCAGTAACCCAGTGTCAGCATCAATGTCTGCGCCCCTATGTCTTTGTCTCGATGTTAGCGCCATTGCACCAGTATCACACTGTCAGCGTCAATGCCTGTGCCCCTATGTCTTTGTCTCGATGTTAGCATGTTTGCATCAGAATCCCAGTGCCGGCGTCAATGCCTGCACCCCTATGTTTTTGTCTCGATGTTAGCGCCTTTGCACCAGTATCCCAGTGTCAGCGTCAATGCCCCAGCCCCAATGTCTTTGTCTCGATGTTAGCGCCTTTGCACCAGTATCCCAGTGTTGGTGTCAATGTCCACACCCCTATTTCTTTGTCTCAATGTTAGTGCCTTTGCATCATAATCCTAGTTTAAGCATCAATGCGCATGCCCCTCTGTCTTTGACTCGATGTTAACGCCTTTGCATCAGTATCCCAGTGCCGGCGTCAATGCCTGCGCCCGTATGTCTTTGCCTCAATGTTATCGCCTTTGCACCAGTATCTCACTGTCAGCGTCAATGCCAGTGCTCCTTTGTCTTTGTCTCGATGATAGCGCCTTTGCACCAATATTCCAGTGTCAGTGTCAATGCCTGTGCCCCTATGTCTTTGTCTGAATTTTAGCGCCTTTGCACCAGTATCCCAGTTTTAGCGTCAGTGCCTGCACCCCTATGTCTCGATGTTAGCAGCATTGCACCAGTATCCCAGGGCCGGCGTCAATGTGTGCACCCCTATGTTTTTGTCTCTATGTTAGCGCCTTTGCACCAATATGTCACTGTCAGCGTCAATGCTTGCGCTCCTATGTCTTTGTCTTGATGTTAGCGCCTTTGCACCAGTATCCCAGTGTCATCGTCAATGCCCCCGTCACTATGTCTTTGTCTCGATGTTAGCGCCTTTTCACCAGTATCCCAGTGTTGGTGTCAATTCCCGCACCCCTATTTATTTGTCTCAATGTTAGTGCCTTTGCACCAGTATCCTAGTTTCAGCATCAATGCCCGTGCCCCTATGTCTTTGTCTCGATGTTAGCCTTTGCATCAGTACCCCTGTGCCGGTGTCAATGCCTGCGCCCCTATGTCTTTGTCTCAATGTTATATCCTTTGCACCATTATCTCACTGTCAGCGTCAATGCCGGCGCTACTATCTCTTTGTCTCGATGTTAGCGTCTTTGCCCCAATATCCCAGTGTCAGTGTCGATGCCTAAGCCCCTATGTCTTTGTCTTGGTTAGCGCCTTTTCACCAGTATCCCAGTGCCAGCGTTAATGCCTGCGCCCCATGTCTTTGTCTCGATGTTAGCGCCTTTGCACCAGTATCCCAGTGTCAGCATCAATGCCTGCACCCGTATGTCTTTGTCTCAATGTTAGCGCCTCTGCACTAGTATCCCAGGGCCGGCGTCAATGCCTGCACCTCTATGTTTTTGTCTCTATGATAGCGCCTTTGCACCAATATGTCACTGTCAACGTCAATGCTTGCGCTCCTATGTCTTTGTCTTGATGTTAGCGCCTTTGCACCAGTATCCCAGTGTCAGCGTCAATGCCCCCGCCCCTATGTCTTTGTCTCGATGTTAGCGCCTTTGCACCGGTATCCCTGTGTTGGTGTCAATGCCCGGACCCCTATTTATTTTTCTCGATGTTAGTGCCTTTGCACCAGTATACTAGTTTCAGCGTCAATGCCCGTGGTCCTCTGTCTTTGTCTCGATGTTAATGCCTTTGCATCAGTATCCCAGTGCCGGTGTCAATGCCTGCGCCCCTAAGTCTTTGTCTCAATGTTATCGCCTTTGCACTAGTATCTCACTGTCAGCGTCAATGCCTGCGCCCCTTAGTCTTTGTCTCAATTTTAGCGCCTTTGGACCAGTATCCCAGTTTCAGCGTCAATACCTGCAACCCTATGTCTTAGTCTCAATGTTAACGCCTATGCACCAGTAACCCAGTGTCAGCGTCAATGTCTGTGCCCCTATATCATTGTCTTGATGTTAGCGCCTTTGCACCAGTATCCCAGTGTCAGCGTCAATGCCCCCGCCCCTATGTCTTTGTGTCGATGTTAGCGCCTTTGCACCGGTAGCCCAGTGTTGGTGTCAATGCCTGGACCCCCTTTCTTTGTCTCGATGTTATCGCCTTTGCACTAGTATCCCAGTTTCAGCATCAATGCCCGTGCCCCTATGTCTTTGTCTCGATGTTAGCGCCTTTGCATCAGTATCTCAGTGCCAGCGTCAATGCCTGCGTCCCTATGTCTTTGTCTCGATGTTAGCGCCTTTGCACCAGCATCCCAGTGTCAGCATTGATGCCTGCGCCCTATGTCTTTGTCTCGATGTTAGCACCTTTGCACCAGTATCCCAGTTTTAGCATCAATGCGCATGCCCCTATGTCTTTGTCTTGATGTTAGCGCCTTCGCATCAGTATCCCAGTGCCGGCGTCAATGCCTGCGCCCCTATGTCTCTGTCTCGATATTAGCGCCTTTGCACCAGTATCCCAGTGTCAGCGTCAATGACTGCGCCCCTATATCTTTGTCTCGATGTTAGCGCCTTTGCATCAGTATCTCAGTGCCAGCGTCAATGCCTGCGTCCCTATGTCTTTGTCTCGATGTTAGCGCCTTTGCACCAGCATCCCAGTGCCAGCATTGATGCCTGCGCCCTATGTCTTTGTCTCGATGTTAGCACCTTTGCACCAGTATCCCAGTTTTAGCATCAATGCGCATGCCCCTATGTCTTTGTCTTGATGTTAGCGCCTTCGCATCAGTATCCCAGTGCCGGCGTCAATGCCTGCGCCCCTATGTCTCTGTCTCGATATTAGCGCCTTTGCACCAGTATCCCAGTGTCAGCGTCAATGACTGCGCCCCTATATCTTTGTCTCGATGTTAGCGCCTTTGCATCAGTATCTCAGTGCCGGCCTCCCCCTGTCAATAATCATAGGTCATTACCACACTGCTGTGTCCTCATGATCAGTTCCTTTGTGTTATGGTCCCTGTGTCCTATCCTTGTCTAGGTGCTGTGTCCAAGTGACAGTATCTTAGATTAACTATCCAAGGCCTATTTACTAAAGGTTGGAGTGAGCACTTGACGATACAAAGTGGCACAAATGGCAGAGTTGATCAACTTTCCAACGCAAAAAATTTTTTGTTTGGAAAGCTGGTCTTTGCGCATGGGTCAAAAACGCTTGACTTTGAGATAGGCCGACCGACTGGTACCATATGTAAAAGGGGTGTGTCCTGGGACGGAGCAGCACCAACACCCATAGGTTTTGATCTAAAGATCAATCAACTAAGATAGCCTGACCTGGTTTTGAATTAAAACCGGATGCAACGTGAAACCAGGTGCAAATGATAGGGCAAGGGGTTGTTTGCACCAGAAATGTAAGGTGCAGCCTGTGGGAAGGACACAATGCACTAATCCTGCATGTTTGACCCTTCAGCAGTTGTCTCCATTTGAGAATTTGCACTGGGCAGGATAACTTTAGTTCAAAGTTCACACTGGATATTGTACACTCGCCTTTTTGCTCGGCTGTTTGTTGTGCAAAGCAGCCATTTTTAGGACGGCCGATGACATCACCAATAAGTGACTCTTTCTAAATGTGATGCTGCGCTGCTTTCAGTCATTCATGAAATGCAGCACAGGAACTGTTTTCTATTTTTCACGATGCACTGGTGGGAGAGGTGTGGCACAGAGGCCAGAGCGGCTGCCTCCAGAGCGCGGTCCTCGCGGTTTGATTGGCGGGGGCAGCTCAGCTCAGCATCATGTGACTCTGGGCAATAGCTCACTTAATCTCCCCAACTGCCCCCACGCCTGGGTACCCTTAGGGGTGATAAGTCACGCTGTACAAAACTGGAATTAAATTTAAACTCTATAGCGTAAACGATAGTAGATTTAGGTTCTAGTGTACCTGTCATTGTCCCACGTCACTATTGCAGCATTAATGCCTGTGTCCTCTGTCAGCAATCCGGGCTCTTTGTCCCCAGGTCAATATCCCTATGCCATCATTGATGCCCCTGTGTAAGCATCCCGGTTTTTGGATTCCTGTGGCCCGTCCCCCTAGCAGTGTCCTTGTGTCAGTGGGTCATTGCTGAAACTGCTGTGTCTGTGTCTTAGAATCAGGGTTGATACCCCTGTGTGTCATTGTCCTAGCGTCCATGTATGTGACTCATGTCAATCTTCCAATGTTGCTATCGCCATGTCAATACCGCCTTGTAAGTGTTGATGCTCATGTCAGTGCCCCTGTCAGTATCCCTGTGTCAGTGCACTAAGGAGGCATTCTCTCAGTCAGTGTCCCTATGTTGTGCTGCTGTTCTGTAATGGTGCCCTATTCTTACTTAGGGTTAGTATTCTTGTGTCCTAGCCAGTGATTAATTTGAGCCGGTGGTTTTCGGTGCTCAGCCAAGGGCACTTAATCATCAACACCGGTGCATTTCATGAGCAACAGTTAAGGACACATTCTTTTATTGTAGGCATGGGGAGATTAAGTGATTTGCCCAGAATCACAGGATGTTGAGTCGACGCTGAGACTCGAACCTGGTTCCCCAGCTCCGAAGCAGCTCTGCCCATTACACCACATCCTCTCCTCACTTTCATGGTTAGTAGTTGGTTCTGTTTTAGGCGGCACTAACAGGAGGAGCTGCCTCCTAATGAGAGCCTGAGCACGTATTTGTTTACAAATTAACCACAGGTCCTAACGTCCACGTGTCAGTGTCCAATGGACATGTTCCATGGAAGTGTCACAGCATTATTCTCTGTGCTCCCCATCAGTGTCCCAGTGTTACTCTTCCCATGTCAGCACTGCCGTTCCGGTTTCAGCGTCCCTTGTAGTACAGACCTAGTGTCAGTATTGATTTTATTTGTCAATATCATAGTATCAGGGTACATTTGCCGGTGGCCCTATGGCAGTGACATTTGATAATGTCCTAGTGTTGGAGCACCTAACACTGTAGCCATGTAAATATCCCCTTTTCAGTGCTGGTGCTCCTGTGGCAATGACAGTGTTGGTGCCCCTTTGTTGACACTCCTGTGCCATTGTTGGTTCCAGCTGTGAAAGTTGCTTAGTGTCAGTGTGGGCACTCCTGTGTCAGTATATTACACTTGTGTCCAAAATGATGTCACTTTTTGCCTGTAAACTACCTATACCATTCTAACTCAGTGCTGCCCTTATGTATGATGTTCCATGTAGCACACAATCAGTGTTCCAGTAACTCCTGAAAGATTCTTTGCCAACGTGTCCGGTGCTCATGTAAGGGAAAAGGGATTACTCTTTTGCACTGAGGTGCACTTCTTTTTAGATGAATATGTCGCACCCCCATGCAAATGAGGGAACGCCCCCTGTGCGAACACACTACCATACTAAAGTACCCTAGAAGACAAAATATAGGCACACACTCCCATCCCAGATAACTAGAGAACATTTGTAAAATGAAATGTTTAAAGGCCCAATTCAAACTAATATTGGCAAAGCCATTAATTCTTGCTTTAACTGTGGTTTTGTCAATGTTTGTTTTGTCATGGTTTTTGCAAAACTTTCTTGTTGCAGGAGCTGTTGGGCCATTACCAACATAAAAAAAAAGAACATTGGAAAAAATATTAAATAATTTATGCTCAGAAAAAGCACACATTGCACTGAAGGAACTACTTTCTCTGCAGAAGAGCTCCTTTTGAAAGAGCCGAAAGCTGTCACCCAGAGGGAAGTTAGCCAGTGGCTAAAGTTGGCTGACCCATTGCTCCTGTAGGAGGCAGATATAAAATGTGAGTGATACAACATCAGACCAACGGATGAAGCAGTCCGACTGAAAGCCTACACACGTGAGTATATCATATTATAACTTTAGGAAAATCTAAAGATCTTGGATAAAAGAACAAGTTACTTATCTTCCGTAACGCCTTATCTGATAGAGACTCTATCTAGCCACAGATTCCTTACCTGAGAATTATCCCCAGGCGTCAGACTGGCTCCAGGTTTTTTTGTGAGCCCGACCCCTGTGCACCTCTAGGTGGTGTCATTCTGTTTGGTGTGGCATCGTCTGCATCTGCCATGCCTGGTGTCTATATCGATGCCACCCCAGTGCGTTGATGTCAGTTTCTTTTTGCAACTTTCCAAGTATGAAGCACGGAGCCAAGTAAAACACTGACCATTGGTGTGGAAAACTAGGGCTCTGAAAGTGGGAAGCTCTGTTCCTAGTAATCCGTTCGCAGAGGTGGGAGGATGGGTGGGCTGATAAGAAATTTGCGGCTAGATTGAGCCTCTACCAGATAAGGTGTTACCGAGAGTAAGGAACTTGTTCATCTGATAGAGACTTCTAGCCACAGATTCCTTACCTTAGAATTTACACCCAAGCAATACCTCCACCTAGGTGGGTCTGCGAAAGTATTTCACACTAAAAGGTCCTGCAGGACTGAGCGGGCAAAATGCCCATCCCTATGGACCTGACTGTCCAGGCAGTAGTGATTGGTAAATGTGTGCATAGATGCCCTGTTGCTGCCTGGCAGATGTCCAGGACCGTAACTCGGCATGGTAATGCAGGGGCCGCAGCTGTGGCTCTGGTAGAATGAGCATGCAAGCCCTCTGGGGGTTGCTTCTTGGCCAGTGTGTAGCAGATTTTAATGTAGAGCATGATTCATCGAAATGTCCCGCTTCTGCACAGTCTTTCCCTTCTTCGCTCCGACGTACCCCACAAAGAGTTGGTCGTACACTCGGAACTCTTTTGTGCGGTCAAGATAGAACGACAAAACTCTTTTTGGGTCCAGATGGTGACGTTGTTCCTCTTACTTGGAGGGATGTGGCAGAGCATAGCAAGTAGGCAAGGTGACGGACTAGCCCACAGGAAAGGGAGTGACAAATTTCAGCAGAAAGGAAACTCTAGTGCGAAGAACCAGCTTCTATGGGTAGATGTTCAGGTACGGAGGCTTGGATGACAAAGCCTAAAGCTCACTGACCCTCTGGGCAGATGTTATCATCACAAGGAAGGCGGTCTTGATGGTAAGGAGCTGGAGAGATAATTGTGCATTGGCTCAAAGGGAGCACACATCAGAAAAGTCAAGACCAGATTAAGGTCACACTGAGGCATGATGAAGGGTGAATGTGGAAATGTGTTGCTAGCCTTTCAAGAATCTATTTACAATAGGGGTTTTGAAGAGGGATGGCTGATCAGGCAACTGCAGAAAGGCTGCGATGGCAGAAAGAGCATTAAGGTGCCCATAGCAGAGCCCTGCTGGGCAAGAGAAAGAATAAATAGAAGGACTTGAGAGAGGGGAACAGAAAGAGGGTCAACCTGTTTCTCTGCACACCATGGCACAAACAGCAGGCATATACAGACTTGGTGGAGGGACGCCTGGCTGCCAAAATAAGATTGCAGACTTTGGACGGAAGGTCGAAAGCTGTCAAACTGTCACCACTCAATCTCCACGAATGAAGGGAGAGCGTTGACAGGTGTGGGTGGAGAACCCTCCACTGCTGCTGTAACAAAAGATCCTCCTGAAGGGGCAATCTGATCGGAGAGCCGATGGCCATGCTCAACAGCTCAGGATACCAAATTCTCTGAGCCCAGGCCTGAGTGACAAGGATGACTTGGCCCAGTCTTTCCTGCTCTCCTGGAGAACCCTGGGCAGGAGTGGTATGGGCGGAAAGGCGTACAGGAGGCCTGAGCTCCACTCGAGATGAAAAACGTCTCCAAGAGAGAGCTGCCTTGGAAACTCCAGCGTGCAGAATTGCTGACATTGCTCTTTCTCTGCAGAGGCGAACAGATCTAACTAAGGATCTCCCCACTGCTGAAAGAGACCTTGCACCACCTCCGCATGGAGACGTCATTCGTGAACAGCTAGGCATCTTCAACTGAGTTCATCTGCTCTGGCGTTCAGAGAGCTGGCCAGATGTTGAACCTCCAGCGATATGCACTGACATTCCAGCCATGCCAGATACACAGGACCTCTTGACAGAGGGTTCAAAACCCCACTCCGTCCTGTTTGGTGCAGTACCACATAGTGGTGTTGTTTTCTATGAACACCTTCAATAACTGTCCCTTGATGGAGGGTAGAAAGACTTTCAATACCAGCCGGATCGCCCGGAGCTCCAGTAGGTTTATGTGGAGTCCGGATTCTGCTGGAGACCTGAGGCCTCGGATCTCTACCACTCCCAGATGGCCACCCCATCCCAGGAGTGACGCGTTGTCACCACTGTCAGATATGGTTGGAGAAGGGAGAGAGGTGAACCGCTGACCCAATTGCGGTTCGTTAGCCATCACTGCATATCTTTTGCATTTGCCTCCGAGATCTGGACCATGTCGGAAAGATTCACCTGATACTGCGCCCACTGGAACTTCAGGTCCCACTGTAGAGCCAACATATGCCAGCGGGCATGAGTCACCAGTAGGTTGCTGGAGGCCATGAGGCCCAGCAGCCTCATAGTCAGTATCACCGAAATCCAGGATAGAGGCTGAAACATCGGTGTCAGATCCTGAATATCCTGGACTCGCAGTTCGGAAGCATAGGCTGCAAACTGCACCATGTCCAGGACAGCTCAGATGAAAGGAAGGGGTTTAGAGGGAGTCAGGTGTGACAACAGCACGTTGATAGTGAACCCCTACGAGTGCAAGAGGTCTGATGCAATCTGGAGGTGGGAAACAACTACCTGGGATGTGCCCACCTTCAACAGCCAGCCGTCGAGATAGGGGAAGAATAGCACCACTGATCACCCCAGATGAGCTACAACCATCATCTTCAGCTTGGTGAGCACCCAAGGGGTGCTGGTAAGGCCAAAGGGAAGCATGGCAAACTGAAAGTGCTTGTGGCCAACCATGAACCACAGGTAACACCTGTGGGCAGGCAGGCTGAGAATGTGGAAGTGTGTGTCCAGTAATTCCACTGCTACCATCCAGTCTCCTGGGTACAGGGCAGGCAGGACTTGAGCAAGCGTGAGCATTTTGAACTTCTCATTCAGAGAAAAAAATTGAGAGAGAGCACGTCGAGGATAGGACAAAGACCTCCATCATTCTTGGGCACCAGAAAATAGCAGAAGTAACAGCCACAACCTACTTCTGGCGCAGGCACACTTTCTATGGCTCCCTTGGCCAAGAGGGCCATCACTTCCTGGGAGAGAAAGGAGGGATGGTCTTCTGCCAGCCTTTTGCAAGTGGGTGGTATGGGTGGAGGGTAGTCATGAAAGGGAGGGAGTTGCTCCTTTGGACAATATGAAGAACCCAGTGGTCTGAAGTTATAGACTTCCAATGGGGCAAGTGATGGTGTATCCTGCTTCCCACTAGGTGCCCAAGAAGGTAAAAGGGCAAACTAAAGGGGTTTGGAGGCTGCAGCTGCTGGTAAGTGGTGGACTGGCCCGGCCCGACCTCTGGCTGCCCGAGCCACTGGACCTGTGGGTACCACATTCCGAACCACACAGAGGCTGGAAAGCTTGCACACATCGGTGGCTGGGCATGCAGGTTAAGACATGGCTGGGAATCCCTTCCATGGCCACGACAGGAGCGAAAGGCAGACTGGGGTTGGCAAGAGACCATGGAAAGGCCCAAGAACCTAGCCGTAGTTCTGCTATCCTTGAAGTACTCCAGCGCTGAGTCCGCCTGGTCTCTGAAGAGATGGAAGCCATCAAAGGGCATGACCATAAGCGACGCTTGGACATCCACGGAACAGCCCGTTGCTCTCAGCCAGCCTTGGCACCATAAGGCTACCTATGAAGAAACTGATCTGTTAAGCGAGTCGGTTGTGTCTAGCCCACATCAAATC
Organism: Triturus cristatus; assembly: GCF_964204655.1. Lineage (NCBI taxonomy): Eukaryota > Metazoa > Chordata > Amphibia > Caudata > Salamandridae > Triturus > Triturus cristatus. The sequence goes on from NC_140595.1 coordinate 115,740,335, forward strand.
GTGAAGCCGGTCTTACTAGTTGACATCCTGCCACACCAGGAGAAAAAAATGTCAAATGACTTTGACAAAAGTTGAAAAAAGCTCAATCAGAAATTGACTGGGGGGAGCTTTCTTGGGATCTGCACTGACTGACGCAGAAAGAAAAGAACTGGCGTCAGCTTGCTGGCACTTATATAGGCACCTGGAACATTACCACTGGCGCGGACGCTACTGACAAATGCAAGCGGAGCCAAACAACGCCACATACCACTGCACAGGGGTACTGCTCATGAAAAATTTCCAGATCCTGTCTGATATCTGGGGATAATTCTAAGGTAAGGGATCCGAGGAAGAAGTATCTATGAGATCCAGACCTTTAAAGGGAGAGTTGACAAAGTAAAACATGTATTTCTCTAATGCATACATAACAGTGACTCGTGCAGTATTAGGGGAACCCCTCACTATCCACTATGACACTCGTTTTTGCTGATGAATTGTGAGAAGCGGTTTAAGTAAACATTTTAAAAATTAAAAAAAATGGATTGAAGTTTGTTTCACAATACAGTGCAGGTCTTTCAGCTTAGGTTGCATGCTGAACCTATTCAGAGGGGAAGGAATTGTTAACATGAGCTAAGTTTGTTTTGAAAGCAATCTCTTGACCTGCCAGCAATGCCAGCTGCATGTTGTAATTAAGGGGGTCGGGCATTCATATGTGGGTGCTGGTGACATCACCTGGACCCCCCATGGCTACGGTCCTGCAGAGGGATTTCTATGCGGTAAATTGCCCCTTTGGTGACCCAGATGTGGTTTCAGTCTGCTCAAGTCTCCAGAATCATCACATTATCTATTGTGAATCAGTTCTTAGTGTGAAGAAAGCTTGCTTTGTTACTATGTGTCCTGTATCTGTTCTTTTGAGCGAAAAGCTTCCTTTGCCTTTTTATGGTGGTAGGTTGTCCTGCAGCTACCCAAGCTATATCCCCTGACTGGGAGACATCCATTACATCGTGGTCTTCACGCCGCAATACGTAAACAACGTGGTCATTACAACGCAAGTCGTTACAACAACTTGCGCTGGCTGGAGCTCTAGACTAAATAATAGTATGATTTACTATTCCAACACCTTCCCTACTGTTGCACACACTGGAGTTGGAATATTAAATCATACTATTCCGAAGTCCAGCACCTCTAGCGCAGGTCGTTGTAACGACTTGCGTTGTAATGACCGCGTTGTAAACGTATCGCGGTGTAAAGACCGTGTTGTAACATCATACATTCCCCCTGACTCTGTGAGAGATGCACCTACTACTGCTGTTTATTTTATAACTGTTCTTCGAGTGAAGGAGGCATGCTATACGGATGCTCATGATTATGCCACTTTGAAGTATTAGGAAAGTATGACCACTGTTTTGTCGTGCAATGCCTATTCTGCGTTTCAGGGACACAGGCACTGCTGGTGCACGATGTACCTGTTCTGTGTTTGATGGTAGCTTGGATTGCATCTTCAATATGTTTCTTCAAAATATGAAGGAAGCTTGTCCTGGAGATTGCCTGTCCATCCCTAGTGTGTTTGAGGGAAGCTTGCTTTGCTATGCCTTTGCTTATCTGTCTGTGTCTATTTAAGCTAGCTCCCTTGCTGCTGCCTTCACTGCATGATCTACCGTTGCATATGATTTATCTGCTCTGTTTGTGTGTGAAGCTTGCATTGTCACTGCCCATATTATTGTACCTCTTCTGTTTGGTGGACACATGGACTCTTGCTCCCCTTTCTGTACCTGTTCTGTGTATGAAGGTAGACTATGCTGCTACATGTGCTTTCAAAATGCTATATATTTTAAGGTCTGGGTTAGCCAATACGATTTGATTTTACAAATTTTATATATAGAACATACTTACTTATAAAGGTTTTCAGCCAGCCCTCTTCGTCCAGTGGTCAGCTGTGTCATTTACATGTTGATTTTGTCCAATAAAACATGTATCATGGGGCAATGGATCAACCCATTTCAGCCATTGGCTAACTTCTCTGTGAGTGACAGCATTCTACTCCTTGACAAAGAACATACCCATAAACAAAGTAGTTCCATTTTGTGTCAGGGACTACCATGGCAATGTGTGCTTTTTTTAGACCAGGAAATATTCTTTCTATTAGCCAATTATTGTTTTATATTGTTTAGGGCCAAGCAACTACCCCAACAATACAATTTTACAAATACCATATGTAAAGGAATGTGTTTTAATTCGGGTGGATAAGAATCCATCACAAGGAATAGGGCCACAAACTTGTTAAAATACAACACAGGTTTAGTCATTTAAACGTGGCCTCTACCTCCTGGTAGCTATGGCAAAGAACAGACAGGTTTACCTCAGGAAAAATGTGTAAAGTATTTAACCGGAACAAAACAGATAAAAGTCAAAACACAACACAAGAAAAATACCACAACCAATTTATCAAAACAGAGAAAAATATAATGCGTAAAATGACACCAAAATGATGAAAATCCAATAAGTGGAATCTGAGATATGAATTTATAAATATTTAAGGCTGCTGTGATGGAACGCAAGTCTGGTATACCAAGCAAGTTTGTCCTAATCAAAGACTTTAAGGTCTGACTTCTGAATTAGAAGTCGAACACGTCCAGCCAGGCAAGGTTGCAGACTCTATCTAACAAAGTCTTCTGAAAGCCAGAATCTGTTCGACAAGATCTAGCTGAAATTGTTCGTTATGGCATTAAACCTTTGAGTGGGAGAAATTCAGCAACCTTCGAAGTCCTCATGTTGGGTAGATATTTTTCGGACATTTGCCTGGTAAAGATTTCTACCTTCAGACGTATTCTGTTTTTTCTGTAGTGCGAACACCTGAGATGGGGCAATCTGGAAGCTGTAACAAACAAAGTCCCTTCAAAGTTGGCTCCCTTTCCTGTAAGGTCCTACTTTTGTTTCAGAGGTCTTGGAAGTCCAAAAAATATTCGAAGTCCCGGTTCTTCTTTGTCACTTGTAAAGCTCCCAGAACCTCAGCGACATCTCTTAAGGGCCTAATCTCACTCCAGCAGAGGCCACCAAGAGGGTCAAGTTCAGGTCGATTTGTTACTGGTCTGCTGGGAACTTCATAAAGAGAACTCCTGCAGCTTAATGTGTCCCTGTAGCCTCAAAGGAGGTCATTCAATTGACCCTTGGAGTCCACTTCTTAGCCCTGGATACAAAATGGAAGAAGTCCAGCCCTTCGGGTCTCCTCACAGGCACCAAACAGCAGGTCCAGTCCTCTTCTGTTCTTCTGCCAGTCCAGAGAGTCTACTGATAAGTTGTGGGTGAGGAGCCACTTTTATATAATTTACTGGCAAGAGGATGGGGTAACTTCTGGACTCTCCCTAACCATTGTGAAAAAGTTCCCTGGGGCACTCCATCCTACTTTTGCAGCACATCCTGTTTGCCTTACTGCAATCTATCTCCCAGTGAATTTTTCTGAGGCAAATCCAATGTGGCAGAATCTTTCTGCCCCTGGAGGGAGCTTGTGTGCTAGTCATGGTTGTCTTTAAAGAAATGAACAGTTTCCTCCTCCTTAACTATGCAAAATTGGTTCTGGGACCAGCTCCCCTCCCACCGGTCTAGTGACAAACTGTTTACAGAGAGCACAGGGGACAAAAGGCTTTTCTTCCTCAGGTCTCCCTTTACACTTAACTATGATGGGCACGCTCACTCTGGTCCCTTTCACGCTGATGAAATTCCTGAACCCTCCCTAGCTGCTCTTCCTGAGTTGATATGTGTCAAATACCTTACATTGAGGTCTTCCTGCCTAAAAGCTTAGGCATTGCTTCTTCTCTGCGAGCAGTTTCCACACCTCATTAAGAGGATGCACTAACAGAGCCAGCTCCCAGTGGGCTAATGCTAAATTGGCTATTGGAGGATCAGGTAGATAAAGTTCACCTTTTTAAAAGTCACTGTTCCTAAATCTTTATTAAATTCCTTTGTGTACCACATTTAATTACTAGGCTCCCAACCTTATGGGCACGTGGCCTACTTACAGGTGACGTATTTAATATTTAAAAGTAGGGTTCTTTCCTGTCAAAAAGGTTATTTTGACAGGTTCGCTTGCAGGTTTAAATGATTTAGGAGTCAGGCTACATTAGTAGGCCAGTGATCAAATCTAAGGCCATGTGACAAAATTGCGACATTAACTCTCCAGAAACATAGCCCCACTCATTGTGGTCGGGGAGTTGCCAGCACCCTTACACATTCATATACCCTTTGCTCATGTGTAAGGGCTAGAGTTTTCCGCAACACTTGTGAGTAAGTAAATTACAGTTATCTGACTTACGTGGTGTAACAATTTTTTTGTTTGCTCAGTTTAAATAGGTCCACTCTAGCTCAACACTTACCTGGGCATATTAAAGAAAAAATCTCATTCAACACAGGACTGAAAGGCATCATGGGTGGCTGTTGCTTTGCTTCCAACAGCACCAGGCACCAGCGTATGCAACACACAAACCTCTTGCTCCCGACAGCACCAGTCACCAGAGTATGCTACACACAAACCTCTTGCTCCCAACAGCACCAGTCACCAGAGTATGCCACACACAAACCTCTTGCCCCCAACAGCACCCATCACCAGAGCATGCCACACACAAACCTCTTGCTTCCAACAGCACCCGTCACCGGAGTATGCCACACACAAACCTCTTACTCCCAACAGCACCCGTCACCGGAGTATACTACACACAAACCTCTTGCTCCCAACAGCACCAGTCACCAGAGTACGCAACACACAAACCTCTTGCTCCCGACAATCACCAGAGTACGTCACACACAAACCTCTTGCTCCCAACAGCACCATTCACCAGAGTATGCCACACACAAACCTCTAGCTCCCAACAGCACCAGTCACCAGAGTATGCCAAACACAATCCTCTTGCTCCCAACAGCACCAGTCACCAGAGTATGCCACACACAAACCTCTTGCTACCAACAGCACCAGTCACCAGAGTATGCCACACACAAACCTCTTGCTCCCGACAGCACCAGTCACCAGAGTATGCCACACACAAACCTCTTGCTCCCAACAGCACCAGTCATCAGAGTATGCCACACACAAACCTCTTGCTCCCGACAGCACCAGTCACTAGAGTATACCACACACAAACCTCTAGCAGAACACATTAGCCATAACTGCTCAGATGCATCCAGCACAACGGTCATATGCTATTTATTTGACTGTCACATTGCATCCAACAGCAGAAGTGACCAAGATAGGTCAAAAACATTCATCCATCAGAACAATTTAGAGGAAATTACATTCAAAAGAGCACAGATACACCATTGAGTCGGCTATAATGTTGCATGAAACAGTCTTTTCACCATGACATTCGAATGCCAATGTAAAACACACTTCTTTAGACATTCCATACACATGCAAAGCAACACATATATCACACTTAGTGGATCATCACCTCACTACTGAATGTGAGACACCATAGATTAAAAAAAAAAACCTATGCCCTGCATTGGTGCTACCCGCACTGCATACAGTAGATGTATTAGAGAAGCCTTCTTTGCTGCTCCTCTTGGTATGTTCATGCTCGCTTTTGAAGCATTCGCTACTACTGCCCATGTAACTAACCTTAGCGCATATTGACGACTATTGCTGACCTATAAGAGCATCTATATGAACTTACCTGTCCCAGATCTCCAGAACTGACTGACGTGAGACATACTTGGTTCTAGGTCAGAAAAGTACTTGCACAAAGACTACATTATCAATGGTTTAATTGAAATACAAGTTTACAATTTGCACAACGATTATCACATGTGCACAGATGAGTACTGGGCACTATGTATTTTGCCTTTGTTCTTATTCACTATTAATTCAGTGCAAGAAATGATGAGAGGACTCAAAGGAGCCCTCATGGCCAGAGACTGAATGGCCTGAAGGTAAATTCAGAGATTTATCAATGGGCTAGTGACAAAAAAAGGAAGGAAGTGGTTGGGAGGAGTCAGTCACATGTTGGCCATAGTCTGACATGTACCTGACTCACACCCAGCCATCTTGTCCTTTCAAAAACAAATCTCCACATTTCCCACCAGGCCAGCCACCTGAGTCACTGGACCTCTGTGGGGCTCGCTGGGCGTGAATGCAAGGCCACAGTGATCCTGGACAACCCGTGTGTTGCCCGCTCAGTCATCCTCGTCTTCTTCGTTGAAGAAGTTGTTGCAGGCCACGGTCAGGGTTGCCACCATAATGACAAACTCCTGGAAGTCCACCTCGCCATCGCCATTCTCATCCAGCTCCTTGAGGACGGTCTCCACGGAGGACATGTCTTTCTGCGTCTGGAAGAGATGGCCAGAAAGAGTTAGAAATAAGTTCCTCTGTAGGTTACACAGACTCACTTTGGCAAGTTTCTAGGCCAGTGGTTCTTAAACTGTGGACCATGGACCCCTAGGTGTCACGAGGTGTCTTCATGGGTCCCGTAAAAATATAAAATATTAAAATTAATAAATTACAATTAATAAAGTATAAGCAAATAAAGATGAGAAAAGGAAAACTTGAAAACTTTTCCAGGTTTGTTTGTTAATTAAACAAAAAATTCCAATATTAGGGCATTTGTTTGGTGTATACATGTTTGTGTGTATTATTTTCCAGTTCAAATCATAGCAATTGCTGAGGCTGGGGGTCTCCACTTCCCAATAAAGAATATAAGAGTAAAGAAGACAAATTGAACTTTGAAAATGTGAAAACCTTTTCCAACTCTGATTGTGAATAAAAGTGAATGCTGCAATATTTACCAATTTGTTTAGAGTACACATGTGTTTATATTTTTGTGTATTGTTTTGAGGTTTAAATCATAGAAAGTGCTTTGGCTGGGGTCCCAGGCTTCCATTAATAACGCAGTTGTGGCACCTGGATTCCAGTAATGAGTCAGTGGGTTTCAACAGAGGTCATAAGGTTGCAGACCGCTGTCCTAGGCCTTTAGTCAGGCCCAGTAGGAAAAAAACGACTATTTTACTATGTGTGGTCCATGACAAATGATTTGATATCCCTGCCTTTTCTCAATTATCAACTAACAATTCTAGATATTTTTGTCCTTTTCTTGAGTTGTATCCGTTACTCGCGTGACTTTCGCACACGTTTTAAATGGTTAACTGCAATTTACAAGTTCATCTAATGTAGCTATGGGGCAGTTTTTCCGGTTCCCATTTTTTTTTTTTCAATGTCTAACTACTCATTTTTTGCTTGCATGTGATGTGCCCTTCATAACCCCTGTCAACTGAACCCCGGTTTAGCTCGTCTGTGAAGCAAAAGTTTCCACGCTCCCTCCTCGGTCCACGTGTGCTTTCTTCTAGTTTGAGTGACAGCTCTTTTTCCAGGGCTGGACCAGTAAATCCTTTTGGAGGAGACCCCACTGAACATTTCTTGGAAACACTATATTATATAATGCAGTATAAATGATGGCAAAGTAAACACATTCTGGGAGTCTTTCCTCTGTCTGTTACTCTCTCACTCAGCCCAAACCCCATTCCACTACTATGATCACCAAAATAACCCTTTCTAGACTCTTCCCTCCTCTACCCCTCCATGCATCATCTCATACCTGTTTTACTATTCAGATCTCCCAAACAAGCCTTTCTAAACCCTTCTCTCTGACTCTTCCCCCTCCGCCTCCCCTTTACTCATCCCAAACCCCCTCCTATTGCTATGAACTCCAAAAAAACACTTTCTAGACCCTTCCCTCTTCTATTCCTCCACTATCCGTTTCAATCCAAATAACAGACTATTATGTCCACTGCTCAAATCTATTTCATATTTCTCTATACTAATTCCCCACTAAACCTGTTTGGGCTCTGGAATAGCGTGCTACCTGCCGAAAAGTGCTTCAACACTTCATCAGGGGTGCTAAGCACTATATAAATGTAAACCCTTCCCTCTTCTATCCCTCCACTATCCTTTTTCAATACAAATAACAAATTTACATGTCCATCACTCAAATTAGTTTCAAATTCCCCTATCCTAATTCCCCACTAGTCCTGTTTGGGTTCCGGAGTAGCGTGCTACTTACCCAAAAGTGCTTCACCACCTCATCAGGGGTAGCAAGAGCTATATAAATGCAAACCCTTCCCTCTTCTATCCCTCCACTATCCTTTTCAATCCAAATACCAGACTATTATGTCCACTGCTCAAATTTATTTCATATTTCTCTATACTAATTCCTCACTAAACCTGTTTGGGTTCTGGAATAGCGTGCTACCCGTCGAAAAGCGCTTCAACACTTCATCAGGGGTGCTAAGCACTATATCAATGCAAACCCTTCTCTCTTCTATCCCTCCACTATCCTTTTTCAATACAAATATCAAATTCACATGTCCATCACTCAAATTAGTTTCAAATTCCCCTATCCTAATTCCCCACTAGTCCTGTTTGGGTTCCGGAGTAGCGTGCTACTTACCCAAAAGTGCTTCACCACCTCATCAGGGGTAGCAAGAGCTATGTAAATGCAAACCATTCCCTCTTCTATCCCTCCACTATCCTTTTCAATCCAAATAACAGACTAACATGTCCACCTCTCAAATTAATTTCATATTCCCTATACTATTTCACCACTAATTCTTTTTGGGATCCAGAGTGGTGTGCTACACACCGAAAAAGCCCTTCAACGCCTCGTTGGGGTAGTAAGCGCTATATAAATGCAATTACAATTGTTGGTGTATGGACAGAGGAGGAGTACTGAGCATCTGTCACAAGCTGCTCAAAGATTGGTTGCACCACATTCCTTGCTAAATCTACCTAGAAGTACTAAGATGGGCCTACCGGACGACGTAACAAGGATACATTCTCTTGCCCTCTCTTTACAGCACAGCTTCTTTCTGCTTATTCCAAAGACTGATCTGAAAACATGGTATATATTTTAATACAACAGTATGGGTGCTCCCCTTCAAGGCAGGTGTACTTAGAACGAGCACATAAATAATTTTTAACTTTAATGCACATCACAGGAAAAGTTGATTGTTATAGTTGGTTTTGAATTGACCACAGCCTAGTTAAACACACATGGATGATTATAAAAAATAAAAAGTATAGAGAATGGAAAGAAAAAAAATACTGGCAACGTAAAGTATTAGCCAACCAGCTCTGACAGTGAAACAAAGCACACTTCTTTTTAGGCAAATGTGCACTTAAGGTCAGACAAAATACTATAACTCAGTAAAAGCCACAATACAGTCGGCGGCTCATGTGGGCTGACCCCATTTCTCCTTGCTATAGCTGTTGCGAGCAGAAGCGAAGTGTGAATGACAGTTTTACAGACCAATAGCTCAAGAGGGTTTATCACCAGCCATGCTATGTAATATATATGTATGCATTTTTTGTTTATGATTTTTTTTAATTACATGAGGCTATTAAGCATAACTTTGGACCAGACTTAAATTGTCATATCGGATGGAGGTTCTTTAAATTTGGATCTTTGCCACCTGGGAGAATAATAAAATATACACCAGTTAAAAATAAAAAATACTGGGCACAAATTGGGAAGGCAACGGAACCAGGGGCATGGTTTATGAGATCGAGCCTCTTTTATGAGGATTGTGTATACCAATGTTTGTCAGTGATGGCTAGGTCCATGTAAATTTGTTAAAATTAATCATAATTAATCCAAATGTGGATTATTTGCATGGCTAGTGGTTATCCTGAAAATTCAACATGGCCACCCTTGTTTCAGGCAACTGAATATGGGATGGTATTATCGAGCGATGCTATAGCGGGCACTCCTTCCTTAGGTACCCTCACTAGAAGCTGAATGTGTTGGGGATGGATGGTAAGTGTGAAATGCCAATGCCAATAAATATTTACAATCATTCTGGTGCATTATTAATTGGCTAGTTCTTTTCCATGGCCCTAAGCCATGAAAGGCCAAAATATCCTTCTATAGATGTGTAGAAATAGATGTTAATGTACACACGTTTATTCATATGGAACTAAATTCCTTTGCATTGCAGTTTTCCACATTAGAAATAAATTGTGCTCTTATAAATATAGGCCTGGCATACACCCCCCACTATCACCACAAATTTGAAAGCTGTAAAGTGTTTGTTTTTTTATGAGATTTACACAAAATACCATGGCTGCCTACCCATTTACGCCAACCTTTGCTACAGGAAAGAAGCATACAAAAAAGTGATGGACGGAATCCGCGATTTAATCTCACCCACTGTTGGTTACTCAGCTACATCCCTCTGCATCATTTGTTTTGCCCAGCTAGCCACCTCCAATGAGACGTAGCCTTATGGAAATCTGCCATGGTCCTCCTCCAATAGGAACGGTCCAGACTGAACTGCTAAACCTGGTGTGTTATGAACCGGAACAGAAGCAATCCAAGACTGGTTTCAGTCCCAGTTACTTTAGTTCTTCTCGGCTCCCTCTCACTTATTATTTTCCGTTAATCTGTCCATTTTAGAACTTGCCAGCTTAATATTTATTCATTTATATAAAGTATGCATTGATGCAAAGTCTGCTTTGTATACGAACATTAATATTATATTTGTAATTGAAAATTGCCACTAGGGGTCAGAGTCGAGCAAACATTGCAACATCACCTAATGACTGCTGTACTTAGAAATCCAACATTGTATAACTGCTTTACTTTGTATCCCAACTATTAAAGTGGAATTGTCAGCACTTTGATTCAGAGTTAAGGATGCCCCACGCAAACTACATCTGCGGACTGCTTACTGGTCTCTGAGGACATTGTACTGGAGGACTTCAGCGCTATGTTGGTCATTTAAACCCCCAGCATTTTTTGTTGTGTGTTTCTTGTTAATATTTTGGGATGAAGGGACTCTAGGTTATAGAGTACAGATTATCACACACCAACAGCACCTGAGGCGAGAATGTGCGCAGACAAAGGGGTGCCAGGGCCTGGCGGCAGTACTAAGGGGCATATTATCAAGCACTGCGTTAAAATTATTGCCGCTGTAGCGGCAGAAAACTGCCGCTCAAGCGGCGATAATGGGCTTGATAATATGCCGCAGAGAACTCCAATAGAAGCCAATGTTGACACCGGAACATGGGCTTCCATGGGAATTCTCAGGGGCATATTATCAAGCCCATTATCGCCGCTTTAGCAGCAGTTTTCTGCCGCTAAAGTGGCGTTAATTTTAATGCCGTTTCTTGATAATATGCCCCTTAATTTGTTTACAAAAATAATGCAAACCTCATCAAAAACCCAAACTGCTCTCCCCAAACCATCAAACCTGAGGATGCTTCAAAAAAAGCAACTGAATTCGCTATATTCTTTGATGAAAAGGTCAAATCACTGGTGGATCAGGTCACCAACCCCAACCCCATTGAGGAGCGAAAATCCTTAGTCACTGGGCAGAACTTTGCCGCCATCTCGGAAGATGACCTCCTCAAATGTATCCTCGAAACCAAACCCTCCAACCATTCTTCTGACCTCATACCTAGTGTCATCGCCATTGATTTCAATACCAATACTCTCTCTTATTGGACCAGGCTAGTTAACCTCTTCCTCAGTCAAGGATCCCTCCCAGCTGTCCTCAAAACAGGACAGGTTACCCCTCTTCTAAAAAAAAACCTCCGCAGATGCGAACAACTTCAACAACTTCCGCTCCATCACCAATCTCCCTTTTCTTTCAAAAATCACAGAAAAATGTGTTGAAAAACCACTTTCCCAACACATTATGCACAATAATCTCCTTGACGTGTTCCAGTCTGGCTTTATTCAGAACTGCAGCACTGAAACCGCCCTGCTGCAAGTGATTGATAATGCGCTGTGTATACTTGATTCTGGGGAATCGTGCCTTCTGATTCTTCTTGACCTCTCTGCAGCCTTCGACACTGTTAATCACAACACCCTCCTTAACACTCTTCAACAGAGAATGGGCGTGGAAGGCACAGTGCTTAAATGGTTTGCCTCATTCCTCTCAGACAGATTCCAAATGATCAAGATTGCGAACAGTCTCTCGTCTCCACTGGTGGTTGGTCAAGGCGTCCCTCAAGGTTCTATCCTTGCACCCACTCTGTTTAATCTCTATCTGGAACCATTAGGGAACCTCCTAAGCAAATCTGGAATCCTTTACCATCACTATGCAGATGACACCCAAATCTACCTCAAGGTGTCTTCCTCACAAGATCTCTCACTACTCAACTCTACTCTCAACTCTATTCACAACTGGGTGTTAGTTCACCAACTCATTCTCAATCCCTCCAAAACTGAATTCCTCCTCCTATCTACCTCTCTCTCCCCACCTCCTGTTCAATCCTGGATGGATCCGCTGAATTTACTCAACAGTAAACCCATAATTGTCGACTGCGCTACATCCCTAGGTGTCATACTTGACAAAAGACTCAACCTAATCTCACACATCAACTCCATTGCCAAGAACGCACGTTATCAGCTGCACCTTCTGTGGGGGATTCGTCGGTTCTTCCCGGAGAAAGACCTAAAAACCTTGGTCCAATCGCTAGTTCTCTCTAGACTGGATTACTGTAATTCTCTTCTGACTGGCCTACCCAAATCTCACCTTTTCCCCCTCAAATCCTTCCTCCATTCAGCAGCTGGCTTCATTTCTGGGTCCAAACGAAGTGACCACATCACTCCTATCCTGTCTTCTCTCCGATGGTTTCCCATCGAGGCAAGAGCTATTTACAAAATGGCTTGCATCACCCACAAAGCCTTGCACTCTTCCTGCCCTAGCTATCTGGCGAATAAACTGAAATTGTCTGGAGGCTTGAGACCTTCTCGGAATGCGGAAAAGTTTCTTCTTGAGCCCCCTCCTTCAAAAGGGAAAAATAGATGGCTCAATCGTTCTCAGGTAATGCGGTGAGAATCTGGAACTCGCTTCCTCCATTGCTCCGTGCCACCACCTCCATCCGGATCTTCAAAGCGGACCTCAAATCTCTTCTATTCCAAAGACACTTTCAGAACTAATTCCTTCATTCTCAGACCCCACCAGGAAGTTCGTTAGTCATTGTAAATTTGTAATATTTTTTTTTGTACAGTCCTTGCTTGCTGTGTTTGATATTGTGTTCTTGCCTTCTATGTTTTTCCCTACCTTTTCTTGCCTGCTGTGTTTGATACTGTGTCCTGCTATTTTTGTAACGTTCTATTTTGGAGCATTTCTCTCATGTAACGAAACTGGTTCTATGTACAGCGCTCTGACACCTTCGGGGAAAGACCGTGCTTTATAAAAATGCATTAAATAAAATGCAAGTGTTCGACTTTTTTCTTACTGTCCCACGGCCAGGTGTGTCGAATGGCAGTGATTGTGAACAGCAACGCTTCCTGGTATTAACGCCACCTCATTCTTCTTTTTCTATCAGTCTAAACACCATGTATCTTTCTCTCCCTCTTGCTGGGTTTGTTCCTCCCTTGTTCTCCACCTTTGACCCTGTTTACCCATTTCTGCCTTTCTCTCAGGGTTAAAAGCTCATGATGAAAACTAAATCCTGGTCTCCAAAATGAGTGCCAGTGCCGTCCCCCTCAGCCACCAGCACAAATTAAGCACCACGAGTGGGGGTTATAGTACTAAAGGAATGAGGGCAGCTGTGCTTCGGGCAGAAGGATTTGCTGCAGAGAAGCTTCTTGACAGCTGGTGGTCAAATGAAAGGAAGGAATAGGAACCCACCAAAAGCAGCGCTGGAAAAAATGTTAAACACAGCCCTGCCTCTCTGCCCCATCTTTCAAAGGTGTAGCAAGGGAGCCATTGGCCCTATTAAAAGAATGGAAATTACTTTTGGAAGTGAAAGATAGCCATACCTGCCACTGCACCTGCTGCACTATTGATAAACACACCCACACTGTGTCTGTCTCTCACTTCGCTCTTTCCGCTCCACCTATGGCTCTCTTTACATGGCTATGTACAGTGAGAAAATGTTCTTCCACCTTAAAGGAGCTAGAAAAAGTGGCCCAGGTGCGAGCAGCGTCCCTGGGCAATCAAAATCCATCCCTCCGGCCCCAGGGAAATGAGCGACGGAGTTCGGCTCCGGCCCTGGGCTAACAGGAAAAATCAGTACGTGTCATCACGCCTGGTGTATATATTTGATTGTTTGATTAATTAAATCATTACAACGTGTATAAAAACATAAGTCAGACATTTTGCGCTGCGCTGCTCCCATCGCAATCAATAAAAGTATAACAGTTATATATTAATATTTAAATAAAAGACCCCTTCTAGAACAAGGTGGGCATCGTGTATGAACAAGTGCAAAGTGGCATTGTATTAATGTTTACATTTAAATAAAAGATCCCTTCTAAAAATGAGGCAGCCACTAAATAAGAACGATTGCACAGTAGCGCTAAGGTGCGTGCATGCTTGTAGGCCAGTGCAAAATGAAAAATGTTAAGGTGCCGAGGAGCTTAGGACTGTGCTGTCCAACACTTCTGTAGTGTCCTAGCATGGATACGTTCTAGTGTTCTGACATGTGTGTACCACACTATACACCCACCCACCACAGACGTCACTGGGTCAGGTGACGCTGGTAATAAAAGGGCCGAGCGCACGTGCTCGTGGCCATTCCCACTATCCCCAACTATGTGTCAGCGTCAGTCATTTCCCCTAGCATGAGGGCCTAAGGCCCAACATTACAACTTCGTCCATAAATTGGTGAGTGGTTGAATAGAAGCTCGAGATCGAATTAGCTTGTTCCGTGCTGTACAGCCGCAATTTTAGTGTGGGGTTCAGAGTTACAGTGATCGATAACAGGACGTTGATGTTGCTTCTTTTCCTCAGCCCCACCGCTTGACGTTCCGTATTCCATAAGCAGGCTTCCACTGTTATTAAGGAAGCACAATCTTTCACTATAAAACAAGTATTCGGTGTTGCACATGGAGTTGCACTAGTACAGGGGAAGAGTCCGCCTCGAGGTGTGCTATTGACTTTGTGACGTAATTTGATTTTGTGAAACTGAGATAGGAGTCGCCGAGTCACTCGATCCAAGGACCAGGATGCAGCAAAGGCTACTTCAATAATGTACCGTTGTTGTGTCCACCAGTGACTGTTTCCTCATTTTGGCACACAACCTGAATTTCCGAGTGACCAGTGGCTGCTTGAACTTACGAAATACAAGATGAAAATTTAGGGTCGTGTTCTCCGGGTTCAGTGCTGCAGTGATGCCCTGCCTGCAGGGCCGGACTCCCACTTTGTTACACTCAGGCCTCAGTTTTGATCTACGCAGGTTCATCAGTGCTGGACAGATGCATACGACGTGCTCCAAAGATTTGACTGATTCTCCACAACACATGAGATGATTAGATGCGCGCCACCAAGGGGGTAGATGTCTCAAAAGGTGCAACGCGCCCAGTCTATGCGCCAAGAATCTCTGTTTTAGGTGCAGGGAATATGGCACGCAAGGTATGGCAATGGAGAGGCCAGCTGGTAAGAGTTCGTTACCGCCAATGCGTGCTTGTGTTTGACAAGGATCTCCCTGTCAGACGAATAGGAGCAAAGTTGGATACGCTTCTCGATGCTTAATTTGAATGATTTTTTACTTGGATTAAGTTTCTACAGTTCATTTGCTGATAGTTGCTGCATACATTTGTTAACTACTGACTGTGTGACCCAATTGGGCTGTTGGAGCTGATGTCTGACCATTGCAGGGACTCGAGGGAGCCAGCTCTGGCCTGCCTTAACTTGCGGCACAGGTTAAGGAAAGAACCCGCACTTTTCATTTCGTAGTTAAGGAGGCCTAGCTCTAATCAAATCCGGGCTGCGGATGAGGTTTTTGGCAACTGAAGCACCTTTTTGTATATCTTTGTCACGTCTTGGTTTCGTGCGGTGCTGAGCTTGCCCAAGGAGATTTCGAAGCTGTACGACAAGGTGGGCCTATTTTAGATTGCATAACTTCCAACTTTTTGAAACGTTTAACCCCTTCGCCACGGCAAGAATTCCGCCGCGGCGCTGGGGGGGGTTTGGGGGCAGCGCGGTGGCGCTGTGCTTGTGACGGAACCGCTCCGTCACGAGCCACAGTTGAGCTGTGCTCATGACGGAGTGGTTCCGTCACGTCTCCACCCACTGCGCTAATCGCCCGCACAGGCGGGGAATTAGCGCCGCGTGGGCGGAGCGGCGGCCAACGGCCGCAGCATGACGGAACCACTCCGTCATGAGCACAGCGCAACGGTGGCTCATGACGGAGTGGTTCCGTCATGAGCAGGGAAGGGGTTAAAGAGACTGAGTTGACGAGCCGGGGCTTTTATAACGATTTCGCTGCAATGCTTGACAAGGGTGCCCCTAGAGTCGATGTTGATCCCCAAAGTCATCACGCACATTATGTTTCCTGTCCTATGATTCTCATCTACTAATCATTTTAGTCTAATTATTTCAATGGAGGCAAACCGAGATGACAACCCCCAGGATGCATTAGGTCACCACACATAAGCCCAGCAATGAAACATGGTATCCATGGTGACGTGAAATGAGGTGACTACCCCATGTGGTTGGAAGGCTCAGGGCTTTGCTGACAGCACAACAACTGCACTGCAACCTTTCTGTTTCATAAAAGGGTCCAGTTGGTGGTGTTTTTATTGAGGGTTGATAAAGAAAAAGTGAGCAATTCGTTATATGTGCAAGTTTGGCCTCCGTGTCTTCCCTGCTAAAAAGAAGAGCGTGCAGCAAAATATGTCTCGAAGTTATGTAAAGGTACAAATGTGTAATTTAAAAATACCAAAGCATCTCACCTGCGCACTTGCCCGTAGGCATTATGAAACCAGCTCGCCGGGCTGTCCCGAGATGTAAGAGGAATGCAGACAGTATAGCCTGCCCGTCAACCCCTCCGGTGAACATCTAGAAAAGGCACCCATGTTTTCCAGTTGCAGAGGCACACCCATTGCAGAGAATTACCTAGAATAATGTCCTACAAAACGTGGTGAAGGCCACCCAAAATTACTCTTAGCTAGTAACCAACAGAGGGCCTAATTTAGATGTTGGTGGACGGGTTACTTCGTTATAACGGTGATGGATATCCTGTCCGCCGAAATATAAATACCATTATATCCTATAGGATTTACATTTCGGTGGACGGGATTGCCGTCACAGTTGTGACGGAGTAACCCATCCACCAAGATCTAAATTAGGCCCATTATGTTCATGAGTTGAGCCAAGATGCATTTCTTGAAAGGTGGAGAGAACCTGTACCCCCTATCCTATACTATACCCAGGGCTGTTTGACCAATCCCACCAGGGGCGGCTCCTCCGCAATGGCGGTGTCACATGGCCCATGGGGACATTGTTGTTTTCTCTAAGTTAGCATGCGCATGCTGTTGATTGCCCGCTGCTTTGCGCACGTTACTACAAGACTTTATTGTTTTGCAACTGTCTCTATTGCCATTTTCACATGAGAACCCATCACTGTGTTCACTCTCTGCAGGTTCCTGGGATTTAGTATGAACATTGTGAGCAAGATCGAACAACAATGCCCCTTATTATGTTGTTCTGGCCAGGCCTTAGCACCTAGACAAAACATACAGATGCAGCTGTTGTTTGGGACAACATACTTTGGTCTTACTGGAATACACAAATAGGTAGCACACACGTGGAGAGGGACCTTTCCAGGGAGAAAAGCAAGACTGCACCTATGATGTAGATCTGCCATCTATAGGCTAAGGTATGGGGCCTGCAGACAAAGCCCAGAGATCTTCTCATATATAATAATAGAGCTTCTATGCAAGGGTAGGGAGGTTCGGCTATATTGCCCTTTCATAATGACTTCACCTTTCTTGATTTATGGACTCATTGCTATGAAGACCGTATTTGTATTATGCATTTTTCTTCTTGTTGTGGCATGTATACTGCATATTAGAGCACTTTAGTTAAAATAAATATTTTTAACTTATTTGTGTCTCTGTCAGATCTTATTGTGGACAAGTACAAGAGTGCGGGCTAAAGTGTGTGTCTAGCAACCACGATTCCTGAGAGATTCGGGAGTGTTGTGTTCTGGGGTGTCTAATCATTTGTTTCTCTGTGAGCGAGCAGGAGAGCAAGTGAGACGACACTATAGCTAGTCAGTCCTGGGCTCATGGGTACTAAGGTGGTAGGATGGCTGAGTTCCTATGCACTAAGGTCCCATAATCCTACGCATAGTTCTGTTTTTGGGCAGAATCCCTGCAACAGCGGAGGAGCGTCGCCCCCCTGGCTCACAGCCAGCAGCTGAAAAATAAAACAATATTTTACCAATGTTTTATCATTCAGCTGCTGGCTCAGCCAGCGTGTGTAGGGAGGGGTGCGCCTGGGCCATGGGAGGGGAGGAGGCTGACTGATTGGTGCACCTCTAAGTGAGCATGTATTTTTGGCTGATCGTTTTAGGGCAGCCAAACACACATGCGCACTTAGGTTTCTCCAACCCGGCTGTATTGCACAGCCGGGTTGGAGAAACAGCACAGACTCCCTGTGCCTGAGCGAGCCTTAAACCAGTCTGCTCTGGCCAATCCCCGCGCTGCTTTCATAGCATGAGAGCAGCACGCTGATTGCACAGGGAGTCTGTGATGCTGTCCCAGGATGCACAGGAAGACCGAGGCGTGAGGCGGCCGTCACCTTAAGGTAGGTCTCCTTTTTAAAAATGATCATTAAACTTCCTTCCCTGCGCTCCACCTCCCGTGCTCCCTCCGCGCCCCCTCCACCCGCAACACCACTTTTTGTTTGTGGTGGCCACCTCTGAATCCCACCAACCTTACTGGCCCTGGACCAGAGCATCTCTAGCCATGTTTTTAAAGGGGGCCAATAATGTGCCACAGATACATCTGGTGGGGCCACCTAGAATGGAGAAATCCTGAGCATCCCTAACACGTAAATGATGTTTAACTATCCACACAACACGGGCATGCGAATCATTATTAAGGTGAGGCCAGATAACTCCAAGGCCACAATGCTCCAGTACTGGGCTTTTATATCACAACATAATACACTGCTGATGTTGTAGTCTTAATCTCACGAATAATCACAACAGGAGCATATCACCCGACTATATGTTGTTGCAAAACAAAATCTCAGTGCTGGACCATTGTGTCTTTTGGGACTTGGGCTCTTTAATAATCATTTAATAAAAGCACTAAAGTTGGCTAGGGGAAGTGACGTAGACAGAACTTGAAGCCTTGAGGTCAATCATGAAAACATTAAAAATGGTCAAATCCACATTTTGTTAAACCCAGCAGCACCTGTAAAGTACAGAGGCATCATTTTGTTTTATTCTGAAGCCCGTGTCCATGCCCCTACATTTCATCATCACTTCACTTCTTCTGTCCCTTGTATCTCTTCACTGTCACATCCAGCTAAATCGTCTACAACCCTATATTGCCACGTGTCTACAGAGCCGCTACTTCCCTTCATTGCCCTTTTCCCCACAGCCCCAGTATTGCTCTAGGTCCCCATAATTTCTCCAGAGCCCCCGCATCTGATCTCTGTCGCATCGCTCTACAGTCTGTGCATCTCTTCACTTTCCCATCTCTCCACAGACCTAGCATCTGTTGAGTGTCCCATTTATCCACATTCTTAGCATCTCTTCACTGCCCTATCTTTCTGCAGACACTGCACCTCTTCCCTGACACATGTCTACAGCTCACATATTTACAAATTAGTGAACAGAGGCGCAGAGAGAGTACAATTTGCCCACTGCTAACAGTTTGTTAAAGTAGGAAGGTGCAGTACTGTTTGCTCCAAAGGCAATAAATTGACCACCATATTACATTTTAATGAACAAACCTAGAGACCGGGTACTCCACCACACCAAGGGACAACAGTCAGAGATTCCTTCATTAACATTCCTTTTTAGGTCTCGCAGACCTAGCGCTGGAGCGTGCATGCACTCCTCGTTCTGCGAGGCTTATTGTAATCGGGTAGATTTCAGAAGGGGACTTGAAGCCCCACCCATCACTCCTATTGGCTGGCGTCATAGTTTATGATAAACGTTGGCTTCCCATTGAAAACAAGGCTTCTTTGTTCCCGCCCTGTCTCCCTTTGGGCTTGCCCATACGGACTGGATTGTGTACTTGCGGCGTAACATGGTGGGCTTTATCTGGTGGGTGAACACTATTTTATATATTTTATAGAGACACTGATCGTGACAATGGCGGCTGCAGCGGTATGCGCACAAAATTGTATGTTGTTTAAAGTTGTAATCGGCTGCAACGGTATGCGCTCAAAATTGTATGTTTAAAGCAGTAAGAAGTAGTGACCCATCGTGTGGGGTGGCGGCATCTCACCAGACAACTGGTTCTCCAACTGAATATTTCATCACAGACTTACATTTTTCCACATTCAATGTCGCATGTTTGCCCACAGTGTGTTTCCTCTTGGAAAAAGGGAACCATTGTCTCTTCGATAGATTTGCAAGTTTGCAATCTTTAGTGTGTGCGGCAAAGAGCATTGGTCAGGGGGTGAAAAATTACTATTATTGTTTGCAACAGTCCAGTCATTTACATGTTTCACATTCGTTCTGATATTTAATAAAAAGTGCGTACAATCAGACTGAAACACATTATTGGTCATGAAAAAAACAAACAAACAGATGTTCAAGAAACCTCCTAGGCAGTCCTGGACACCATAGTCTGCACAGCTCAGCGCCTTCTCGAGAAACAAATACAAAGCCCAGTGCGTTGCTGTTTAGCAGAGATGCCAACTGTCCGTCTAAGTTTGAGAGGCCGAGAAAGGGGCCATCAGGTACAGGAATGAACAGGTCTTGCTCTGTCCAGTTTGCACCATTGTTTTGTGAGTGCTGGGGGTGGGGTGACTTTCAAAGGAATTCGCTAGCATGCCCCAAGTTGCAGGCCCTTTGGGGAGAGGCTGTGCACTTGGATTAAGGCGCTAATTGGTTCGGCAGTTAATGATTGGCTAAGAGGGAGGGACCGGCAGGGGATCATCAGATAGATAAAGATCCCCAACACCATACGGACGGATGAATTTAGAGGAGTACAAATCCTGTATAACACATACCATGGGAATGTTTTGCTGTGTTTTTGTTTGTTTTGTTTTTGCAATTTTAATGTAGCGCCAACTTGACCCAGAGATATTGGAGCACTCTACATGAGCACCAGTTACGTTTCACAAGGATACATTCATTTTGGGTAGGTAGGGGGACATTAAGTGATTTGCCCAGATTTCACAGGTTGTTGAGGCGACGCCGAGACTCGAACCGGGTTCCCCAGTTCCAAAGTGGGCACCTCTGGTCGTTACGCCCTCTCAGTGACAGATTATCAGGGGGCGCGCATGACACTGTCATGCCAGCCGCAGCCTAGGGGGCTGTATGTGTCCAGCTCGGTTCGACAAAGGGGCGCACAACCAGAAAATAAAAAGCTCCAAGAGAGGCACAATCTCGAGGTCATTTCAAACGTGGTCAAACGGTCCATCCAGAGACAGCTGCGGCTTGATTAGCCGCCATCATGGAGAACATTCCAGAATGCACAATGCATGTCCCATATCACATGACATACAATCAAGTTAGGGCTTAGCTATTGTTGGTGCAGTAGGTGCAGTCGCACCGGGCTCCGAGGAGCCTACTGCGTACCCTTGACTGTAGACTTTTACAGTGGAACACCAGGCCATGGGGGTCCATTCGTTGCAACCTTGCAATGAAAGTGCAGTAAGTCAGGATTTCCACCAAATAGTGCTATCATTAGTGGGATTTGTAGCTCTCTCGTGTGTCGGACAAAAGTGAAACTACAACTCCCTGAACACAACGTTACGTATGGTTGACTAAAACACGGCCTTAAGGTGTCAAACCTACTTGGAAGCCACGTGACGTGAATCCTGCTTAATCCCTACAGAGCTTTGTGCCTTACTGTCAATTTAAGCGAAGAGTGGCCGAAGACTCTTTTCGTTTCACTGACCCATGCCTGTGCCACAGAACATTCAAATTAACCACCCTCTCTCCGAATAAAAGCCAATAAAAACATATACATCTTTGGGTAATTTACATAAATTGCTTACTCCCAGTTTCTTTTTTATGGTACATTGGCTAGTAAGTCAAATGCGTCCCTTGTTTGAAGAAGCAAACGGTAGCTGTTAGGAGCTGTGCAGGGGAGTCGGACACAGAAGATTTGAACCAGGTTCACCTTAGCTTTTCCACATTGACATCTTCGTAGTCCAGACCTTTGACTTTTGTTTTGCCACTTCGATACCTTCCATGTATCCATGGGCACGCATTGTATTATATAGTGAAGAGCATATTCCAACATTTGAAAAGGGGAAAGAGGGAGATTTAAAAAAAAAGAAATCATAAATCAACCTAAATAAATAAATAAACCTGAGAAATCGGAGGAATGGATTCCCCCCATTGACTTATATTAAAGTAGAGAAAATTTTATGTGGGAGACCACTACAATAAAGCCATTTTGGCATTAAAAAAATCGGTGTTATGCCGCCTCAGTCATGCTTGTTTGTATGTATGTTCTGAAGGTATTTATACAGCTTTGCTCGGCGCTCTGCCATGCCTAAAGAGCTTTAGGTGCGGCCTGACTTCACCCTTTATCGCGCTTTAAACCTATCTCGAAATGGAATAGCTTTGCGATTTGAGTCGGGGGTAATAGCGCCATTCACAGCGCTTGGTTGAAAGGGTGTATGTTATTCCAATTTGGTCTACAAGGGACATGTTGGAGGTGCTGTGTAAATATTTGTCACTGTACATACGCAGTAACTGTTATGTGCTGGGGAAGGTATGTCCTGTGACGTTAAAATGCTGACCTAATTTATCTGTTCAGTAACAATACCCCATGGTCAGTGAATAATTTTGATTGGGGTAGCTGCAAGCGTACCTGATATTGACTAAAATTGGATCTATGTTCAACGAGGGGCAGATCACCTGAATGTCGGTCGTTGCAGTAGTTCCTTTCACCAACAAGCATTTGCAATGCAACAGGTCTCGCATTCACGCGAGTTAAAGCTATTGGCATTGCAAATGACAATGCCTTTTATGTATGTTTTAAAAACCAAAACTTAAATAAAATGTATTGTCATTTACAATGCCGATAGCTCAAGCTCGCGTAAATGCAAGACCTATTCCATTGCAAATGCTAGTTTTTAAAGCAGCCACTGAAATGGTTGTATGTCAGAATATTGAAAACAGAAATATGAACTGACATTAATATCATGGCCTTAATATAATTTACAAAAATATTGTTGAATTGGGTTCACACATTAGAGTGATCATTTTTTAGTCGATATTTAGAACACAGTGTTTATGCCAGATGGTATTCTAACAATATTCTCATATCATACCCGAAAAACTGAATCAGACTCCTGTATGTGATGGAAAGGTGTGAAAAGTACTATCCCAGGCTACTGAAAGGCCCAACCACCTGGGAGAGGTGTTGTGCAGCGGCCAGAGTGGCCGACTCGGGTGCACGGTGCTCACAGTTCGATCGCTGGCGGCAGGTCTGCTCAGCATCATGTGACTCAGGACAATGGCTCGCCTAATCTCTCCGACGGCACCCAGCGCTTTAGCAGAATGGTCGTTATACAAATTTTATTTCACAGTAACAATAACATGGGCTAGGCACACAATGGCTTAGCACCAATGAACTCCAAGGGCACGGCATACCTCAAGGAACCCTCCCAGCTCATGGTGAATCAGGTCCTTCAGCTCTTTCTTGCTTAACTTGTACTTGTCGCCTTCGCGGCCGGAGTACTTGTGGAAGACGGTGATCATTGCCTGCATGGCATCCTCCAGTTGTGAAGTCATCGTTCCTTCGGATCTAACAGCAGCAAAGTGAAAGAATCATTTATTTATTTGTGTGGTTTCATGCAGTGCAAACTAGGCAATCCTAGCGTTAAATCACTTTAAGGAGAAATTTGTAAAAGACTGCAAGGAGTACAGGAAGATAACGCATAGGAAACCGTAATGTGGGATACACTACAACTGAAAACAACGCAAACAAACCAAAGCAATGATTCGAAAAAAGATAAATACAAATCAGCAGAATGTACAGCAAAACTATTTACGCGGAAGCGAGCAACAAGGGATGAATATCAAACAGTGGATCCACACAAGTTATATGATAAAAGCAGTTCCAACATTCTTTAAAGAACACACTTTTGCTTAGGATATACCGAAACATAAACCAGCTGCATTTTATTTAGACTAAAGATGGAGTGGGAGCAGGAGAATTTTCGAAAACTGGAGTTCGTGGGGCACTCAACACCTGACCATGCCTGGGGCATGACTCTTGTTTAAGAAGTAAAGTCACTCATGACATTATCACTTGTTTTGAGGAGGACATAGAAGGTTTTGCGTAACTCTAATTTTCCCATAAGCAAAAGATACTCGTCACCAGTACACTGTCACGGGACCCTACTTATATTGATAACCCTTAGATATAGTTTCCCTGTTATCAGGCATGGCATCCTAGGGACATACTATGTAGGTAAGAAGGATCCTTAAAGGTAATCAATAAGTGACTCCCATAACATACTCCTTCGAGTATGGGCTCTTCCTGAGATGATAACCTTTATACTTGTCATCCCTGCCTTTCGGGGGTGCTCTGTGCTCTACCCCATGACACCCCAACTCCCCTGCCCTGCTCACTTTCGAGAAACCTGAAAAAAACACCCATTCGATCAATTCCTGATGTGATCCGCTCTCTCCTTCACTTCCTTTACACACTGGAGACTTTGCTAAATGTTTGATCCACGCTTTCAGGTTTTGCTGCAATGTAAGTTTCACAGCATATAGCATAGGGGGTCCTCCGATACCACTGTTGGTGCAAGTACACCATATAATACAATTTAAAAATCAAGGACTACATTCCTAAAATGTAGGAATCTAATAAAGATCGTATTCTTAATAATTAAAATGTTACTCACCTATAACAAACGTTTGCAGTGTAGGTGTCTTCTATAGACTAATGATTTGCGGATATTTCACTGCCTTGCAAACAGGGATTACCTCTTTCTTTTATGTTCTTTTAACAGGGGCAGTGCTAGAAAGGGGCATGTACTGCCCGGTACTGAGTACCTGCACTTCATTAATTTGAAAGGAAGAGTACCTGCACTTCTCAACACCGCTCCAATGCTTTTAATGGGAGAGTACCTGCACTTCATTAATTTGAAAGGAAGAGTACCTGCACTTCTCAACACCGCTCCAATGCTTTTAATGGGAGAGTACCTGCACTTCTCAACACCGCTCCAATGCTTTTAATGGGAGAGTACCTGCACTTCCCAACACCGCTCCAATGCTTCTAATGGAAGAGTACGGGCGCTTCTCAGGAGCGAACAGGTACTCCAAGGAGTGAGTACTTGTACGTCTATATTTCCACTGAAAGCACTGACCGTGGGTGCCCTCATCGAAACACTAATCCAGTTGCCAACCTGTTGACAGGCATTTCGCCACTTCCAGCTGCAGAGAGAAAAAAAAAACGCAGCCCCAACTCCGCTTACCTTTAGAATTATCTCCACACAAGGAATGGCATTTGTCAAAAGTCTGAATAAAATAATGATTACCGTCACAACAACAGTCCCAAGAAAAGAACATCTAGCCAACATTTCTGGGTTCTCTTTTCTTGTGGATTTTATTTTGCAGCATCGGCTCCATCCTAAAAACATTAGTTACTTCTTTCAGGGATTGCTATAAAAGAGGATTACAGTGTACGAAGGAGGAACATAGTTCTATTTTGGGAAGGGATGTGTACAGAGATGTGCTTGGCTTGCTTCTAAACCCAGGCACCCAAGTAACCTTGGCATGTATGAGATTTATTTTTGTAAT
Source organism: Triturus cristatus (assembly GCF_964204655.1). Taxonomy (NCBI): domain Eukaryota; kingdom Metazoa; phylum Chordata; class Amphibia; order Caudata; family Salamandridae; genus Triturus; species Triturus cristatus. The sequence continues at coordinate 115,765,992 of NC_140595.1, forward strand.
GATGCAGGCTGGTGAAAGAGAGAGATCGCGTCACCAAGAACATTATAGTAATCGCTCAGTGATTAAAAAGTGTGGGCTCGTGTTTTTCCATCGCATTTTATGTTGTTGGTTGACTCATTCTGACATGAACACTTACCTGACTCAGACTACACATTCCTAATGAAGCTCTGCGGCCGAAACATGACTGTGGTTACCATACCTGCCAACTCACACTGTGCGAACGTGTGACACACGATATCGGCTCCCATCACACGGTTTACCGTTAAGGAGCCAATATCACACCGTAGCAGGGAAAACGAGCTGGAAGCCACTGTAAATAGTAGTTTTCCAGCTCGTTTTCCGAGGCTTTGAACTGCTGACGTCCGTTAAGGGGTGTGAAAATACCCCAGGACAGCTGCACCAGCCTCAGCAAGCTTTTTTTTTTTTTTTTGGGGGGGGGGGGGGTAGTGGGGAGGGGGGAAGTAGGGGGCTTGGGGGCGGGGTTCAAAGTGCTTCTTAGATACTTCTCAGCATGAGGCCCCGCCTCCTCCTCGCACGGTGAGATTGTTCTTCAAGTTCGCAGGTATGGGTTACATATAATCTCATGCAAAGGAGGCGGGCCTAAGGTAATCCTGGACAGATCCTTATGGTGCAGTGACAGAGCAACTTGTACATGGTTAGCAGGTGGGAAACGCCCACTGTACTGAAAGGCTTCAGCCTGCTCCCCATCAGCTGGCGTAGCCCGGGCTGGCTGGGTTGGGCCTGCCACCTGTTAGATCACCCTCAGTTGAAGCATGCTGCTCATGTTTCTGAGCCCATTTGCAGATGGATTGCCGGGCCTTTTCTTTTGCCGTTTTTAGGTCGAGCATTTGAGACCTCTTGTATATACTTTAGTATATAATTATTATTAGGTCGAGCATTCGAGATCGCTTGTATATACTTTATTATATACGTGTATGTACTATGTGGGCTCTGGAGATCAACCCTAGGACTTGTCTGCTTCTGCTTAGGGACTTTTTTTTCTGTTCAACTGCCTCTATTAAACTGTCTTGATAGAAAACGACCAGCAGAGGTCAGTAAAATACCAGAATTGCTTTCTGCTAAGAGTCTTTCTTTTTCTTATTTTTCTGGCAACTGCCTCTATTTAACTTTCTTGATAGAAAATGACCAGCAGAGGTCAGTAAAATACCAGAATCACTTTAGCATTCTCTAGATTCCAGTCCACAGAAAGTGTCTTCCATGAGCACCCGTAGACAATAATATTTTTATTAATTCTTGTATTTTCAGTGATATGACCACCGAAGGCCCTGATTTTATATTAAAAACAGAGCTTTGGACTATACCATTTCATGCTGAAAGGCAATATTTCTCCCCATGTGTTCCCATACCTGGCTTGTCACGCAATTTGGTGCTTACTTTTCCTCCATGTTAAAGAACAGTAGATGTTTCAGCACCCACGCTAATGTGCTGCATAGGTAAATACATATAAGGTCCCAAAGGCGAGATCGATTGCATTGCAAATGCTTGTTTTACTTATTGCTTCGCCTTTTCGGGTGAGACCCCAGCCTCCAAGCTCTGTCTGCCTAATTGGTTCACTGATTATCAGCTATCATTTTATGGTCCTGGCTGCTTGGGGTCCCGGGACAGCAGGTATTAACTCTACTATTGTCACATTAACATTCATTCCCTTTGGCAGCACCATTTTAACTGAGTTGCCTTCCAGGCGCTGCATTTGTTTATTTATTCTTCTTTAAATAGTTTCACAAATCTCTTGAAAGGGCTACCAATCTAATTATATTTACCGTGATAAACATTTCCTGTTGCATAGTGCGAAAACTCTCTCTAAGACGCTTCTCCGAAGAATACGCCTTTGTTTTCCTCCATACTGTTGTAAAGTTTTTTACTAGGCCCCAGAAGAAATTTGTGTCATGCCAGTATAATGTGTAATTTTTCATTATGCCTATTCTTTGAAATTCCCCAAATTACCTAATTTCGTGAAATTACACACAGTTTCCTGGGAAAATATAGCACAAGCACACAGACAACATGAACACCCAGAATACGAGCATTACGTTTTGCCCTACAATATAGCACGAAATGCTTGTTTTGCATTTTGTGTCGTTTCGCTTCACTTTCCGAATGTATTTTTTGAAGACATATTTTATTGAGTTTTTATAGTACCACTTGGGCAGTTGCCCAACATAAACCATTTTGAGACAGGATAAAGACAAAGTACCAAGCATGGATACATCATTGGGTATAGTTTGCATATATAACAGCAACAAAAATTAAAACTTTGCGCAGACTTTCCCACCCCACCCCAAAGAGAAAACAGTATACAGTACATTATGGCCCATATCATCCGACGAAGACTGCTTGTCAAGGGGTTTGCGAAGGAAGAGGGGGGAAAGTCTAAATCTCGGTATCTGGCCCATCTAGACCAGATTTTCCTGTGCTTCTGAGGGCAACCCCGTGCCTGGAAGACCGCTATCTCCGCACCCATACATTTGTCTAGTTCCTTTCCCCATTTCCCTATTGTTGGTAGGGAAGTTCCCTTCCATAACTGAGCAATATCATGCTTGGCGATTGTGAGAGCAAGGAAGCGCAAGTGTTGTTTGTATCGGTTCCCCCCTATAACGTCCGTGCTATGAAGCAGGAACAGTCTAGGGTCATGTGGAAGATCCTAAGATAGTACCCCTTTAAGACAAGTCGAGAATTTGCACCAGAAGGGCTGTATTGCGGTGCAACTCCATACTGTGTGGAAAAATGTCCCCTCCTCCCTTTCACAGCGTAGGCACTGAGAGGATGCAATAACCCCCATCTTCCAGAGACGAAGACGTGTGTAATACACGCGATGGACATATATAAATTGAATAAGTCGGTATCTACGATATCTAGGAGACACCGCAGCACCCCAGGGGCTAGCTATTGCCTCCGCCCAATCATCCTCAGTCAGATCTGGGATATGGTCTTGCCATGCCTTCCTGGTCTTATGAAGAGTCGTAGTGGAATGTGTTGTCAATGTTTGATATATCTGCCGAATTTTGTTGACGCCTAAATCGCCCGTATGGAGGCGACCCTCTAAGGAGTGGAACTCTGGCAGGCTGTCCACATTTGGAAGCAATGGGGTGAGAGGATGGCATAGTTGGAGGTACTTGTAGAACTGGGTTTTATGGAGATGGAACTCCTCCTGTAGCTGCTGGAAGGACTTTAGGGTAGTGCCCCGCATGATGTCCCCAAGTGTGGAGATGCCGATCTGGTCCCACTGGCAGAACTCCATCAATGTTGCCACCTGGCGTAAGTATGTACCTTGCCAAAGGGGTGTTGTCTGAGTCAAACGCCCATGCCACCCCATCTGCCGGACCGTATACCGCCACAGCCGAATCGTTGTTCTGCTGGCATGGGGTAGAGAGTCAAGATTCTGCACACTGTACAATAACCAGGAGGAGGGGTGTCCCTTCCATCTCTGTGTGTTCTAGAGCAAACGCCGGGTCTGTAGGAGTATCGTACCACCATTCAGTAACGACCAAAAGGTGAGGAGCCGCATAGTACAAGTACACGTCTGCCACAGCAATACCGCCACTCTAACCGCTCCACCGCCCCATAAGAATTTATTATGTGTGGAGTTTATTTGCACGAAACATGATCACGGTATATGATATAGAAAGTTTTGAAGCCGATATAACACTCTGGGAAGAGAGACCATTTTAAAAATAGCCGATCGCCCAAACAGCGAGAGAAGTAAGGATGACCATATGGAAGTCTCATCTCGGAGGCCGGCAAGAAGTGGATTGATATTATGCGCCCATGCAGTCTTTGTACAGGGACATATATATACCCTCTGTTACATGTTTTACTGAGCTGCCCATGTATTTCTACCCTGCTGACCGCATACTGGAAACAGCACAGATTTGGAAGGGTTGGTATGGAGCCCGGTGGTCTGCCCGAAGACTCGGGGAATCTGCGGGATGCGCAGGCCCGAGATCCATTGATCAATCATGAAGAATAATACATCGTCTGCACATAATTACTTTCCGAAATTTAATGAAATTACACAAAAGCAAATTATGCAAATTTCACACAACCCTACTTCAGTGCTTAATTTGCAAAAAATTAAGTGCCAGGGCCCAAGGTATTTCACATGGGGTAATGCAGTTGGTGCAGCCCACATGCCACTTTAAACTTCAGGTTTAAGTCCACATGTTATAATTTTTTAAGATAAATTAAACAATTAAATGCTCCAGTAATGAACTTTGTTTATAAATTGCACACACAGTGCCATCATGTGGTGGATTCTCAGTCGGTGCTGGTGTTTACAAATAAGTGCCGATGCCAAGCACCCGAAAACAACAGTACAAATTATGCACAGCCCTACTTTTTACATACCTCGGACTATATTTGGTAGACGAAATCATTCATTCAGCTGAAGCCCCAATTAGTCTAGATTTAGAATAAGAAATGTATTCACCATGTACTACTACCGGAGGATTGCCATTGACTAATTGTGAACATAGGCTCACAATTATCCTGCCAGAGACCTTTTGAAACAGGCTCATTTTATTCACATCAGGGGAGATTCACAAAAATATTGCGCAACAGTGCAGAAACAAGATGGTGGTCTTTCCTGTGTAGTGAGGAGAAAGCAGAGCAAAGCCATATTTACTAAATATGGCCTACCGCTGCTGTCTTACCCTGCCCTGATGCTCTTTAAGGCCCCCTAGCACCAGGCACAAAACGTTGCACCATCGTGCAAAGATCTGTGCATGCTGTCTAGTGTTGTTTTTTAAAATTGCAAGTAGACCATGCCAGTACAAAATACTATTCCTGGGCAGACTTTAAAACATTTCCCACATGGGCCGTGTGCTATACAGTGCAGCACACATGCAATGTGTGAAATGTTAGGAGAAATGAAAACAGTTCCCCTTCTTCGCGCCTGCCTTAAGTAAGAGTAATTTTTATGCAAAGCCCTAAAAATTTTAGTAGATAGGACTTTGCATTGCAAACTACGGGTAGTAGTGCTGGAATACCCAAGCGCCACCCATGGAACGCCCTCTCAATACAAGGGAGTGCACTGCACTAGTTGTACTACAAAAGGCACTTTCCAGGTAAAACGTTTTTGCTGGAAACAAAATACCACACCAAAACTTTGTGCCACGTGGAGTCACTGTACGTGACTTTGCAGCAGTGCAAAGTCTTGATAAATCTGTCCCATATATTTTATGTGCAGCGTTTATATATAAGAAAAGCTGTGATTGTGCAGATTATTCTTTTGTCAACTACCAAGGGTTGCAAGAATTCCTTGTAGCACAGTCTTCCTTAAGAGCAAGATTTCCATTATAGAAAGCTGAGGCTCAGATATGTCCACAGAGGTACTCCCAGCCCTTCCCCTCACCGAGAGGAAATTCAAGAGCCTTCCCTACTTGAAATACTTACTTTTCATCTTGGAAACAGAGATACCAAATGGCCCAGGACAAAGGGAACATTTAGTTGCTTATGAATCCATGTATTCTTTTGGAACCAATAAAAATGCAGTGGACGAGAATAAGTGACTTATTTTATTGAGTTTATTAAACATAACATGTGTATGCTAATTTGCACGGTTTTTGGTTAATGTTCTTTAAATTCAGTGACTAAAAATCCTTTATATTCAAAGGTTTGCACAACTTTTTGAAAACATATACTATGGCTCTTAGATTATTTTATCAAAAGAAGCATTGTAAGATCAAGAGAGAGAGAGAAAGAGAGAGAGAGAAAGAGAGAAAGAGAGAGAGAGACCCAGAGAGAGAGCAGGAGAATCCTAGCAGTATTTTGAAGCACAAACAAAGGTAACTTGGATATTGGGTGGCTTCTTTATGTAGCACTTTATACCAGTATAAGCTTACCTCAAAGCGGTGTGGGTTAGATGACTGGTGAGGAAAGATAGAAAAGAGGGACCAGGAGAAAGGAAATGAGGCAAGACAACAGGATTGAGGAAAGAGCCTAGTGGAAGGAGAGGTCTTTCTCAAAACACAGGTATCTAGTCAGAGGCACAGTGCTTTCTGGTAGTGGTCTTTAGGTACCTGAGCAACAGAAAGGGAGATGGTGAAAAGAGAAATACCTGGAAGCAAGGCACATCAAGAGAAAACAGGAGTGGGACACAGGTTTCATTTAAAGAAATCCATAAATGACAGAGAGATAGAAATCATTGTGCATTGTTCAGGAGATTTAAATGCAGGCCATAGAGCCATTGGGAGGCAGTTGTCCACTCCAATAAGAATATTTATCCGATGGAGAAACTACTGGGGTTCTGGGATGACATTGATGGCTGGCGTAGAGCAGTCACTCTGATGCCCGATATCTTCGGGTCTTGTTCGCGCTATATAGAACTCGTAAAAAACAAACAAACCACCATCTTTAAACATGCTCTGAAGTGTGGAAGGCAAAGAGACAGTTTAGCAGTCTGCCAGAACTCGAAAGGTAAAATACTAAAGTCAAGCAATTGCTGCCTGGTAGCACCTAGTTCCCGCTTGGTAGACCCAGTACTGTGCCCTGGAAATGAAATGAGGTTGGGATCAGGACTGCCAGCCCTAACTATATTTCCCTCTTTCCTGTATGTCAAAACAATACAGCCTAAGATGCTTGCAACAATTGACCCTAGTATTCAAGCTGCACATACACTGCTCTTGTCAACACAAAAGGTCTTCCAGTTCTATGTTAGCCTTCTGCAACAACTTTGCTATGTTTTGTTATTCTAAGACTAAACATTCCTTGCCAAAATCTATTTCAAGATCCTTCCACGTTGCACAAGATATGCTCACCATTCAGCATGCAAACTCACATTTTGCGCTAGGTTTCTTTGCTTCATTTGTGTTTCTCCATCAAGCATTTTTCCAAGTGCGGGTTGCTTTCAGTCAAAGGGTAGGAAAAATCCTTTCAGAAGCAAGGCTATTTCGTGGGAGCTGGAACTCATGGTCAGGATTTAGTAAAACGGAATACAGCTTCAACAGCAGTCTATGTATCATAGAGCCGGGACATGGGATATTCTGCAGCCTGACATCATTCTAATGATATCCTATGCTATCATCCTATACTGCATATGGATCATAAAAGTATTGTGGCCTGGCAAATCCACATTTAAATAAACATGAGGGTGATCCGCCTTTTATTGGTTTAGTGCTGCCTCTGAGCCAGTAAAAGGAGGGTGAGCCACAGGTCGGCTGGAAGCAGAGGTGTTAAATTCCACTATAGCCTACCTGCTAATAGTGGGAATAAAAGACTAGATAAAGAAATATGCTTACACTGCACCATTTAAAAAAACTTTTCAATGTACCCACAAAACTTTGTTTGTGGGTGTAGAGAGTGCTCAGGTAGTCTTATAGGGTGCAGACCAACACAGCTGACCTAGTGTGTTTTATATTGCAATAGAATTGTGGTCTGGTAAATGCAGCATGAATAGAGCAAAAAGTAAGAAATATGCCTTGAATGTACCATTATCCAACATGTTTCTAAAACGTTCCTTTGGGGGGTGTAGGAGAAGGTGCTCAAATAATTAGGCTGAGAACACTGCAACTTGTCTTCTATGTTTCAGAGTACACCAGTTGCTGGGAATGGCTCAGAGTATAGAAGCCACAGTTCTGCACCATGCCAGGTCTACTGACCCAATATGAATTTTATCTCAAACTCTTGAGATGGTCGCCTCTATTCGCATTCTTAGCTCCCCGAAAAGTTGAGGCTAGTTGCACCCTTTATGGTTATTCCCTTTTCTCAATGACACATACATCGGTAATTCCAACACATTTTTGTTCTCAATTTACAGAACTTTTATATAATACACACCACAATGTGAGTTATCACTATCTGATGATTAAGCCATGGTTTATATGTATCTAGGTAAATGGCACTTGTTTCATCAACCTTGGAAGAGTGATGGCATATGTTTGGTGCCAAAAGTCGCCAAACCTGTACATTGGCGGTTAAACAGAGCACTGGAACAGCTGCTCAGTACAACAGGATCTCTTACCAGCTAGCCTGGTGCTCTTCTCTGCCTTTTGCCACTGTCTCACAAGGTCCTATTTCTTTCAGTGACTCACCATTGCCCTCATTACGAGGGGCCCCTCCAGTAACTCATGCTCACCCACTGGGACCTCAGTTCCTGCACACTCTCCCACAGATTGCAATTTTATCTCACCCTTTCTCTTTGACCTACTTTGACCAACCTTTGGCCTAGCTAACTTTAATTGCAAGCAAATGAGAGCTATCTAATCTGCGGCAGGCTGCAGGCCTAACTGAAACGATGGAAATCGTGTAAGTCGCTTTCCACCTCACTATATCCTTTTACTCTAAATGTTAGTCACTGCTAATATTGACAGTTTAAATTGTCCATGAGGAGACCTTAGAAGAGCAGATGGATGCCTCCTAATACAAACGAGACAGAGCAAGTGTCTCTGGGATCTAAGACAGGCATTGGGCTCCCACGAAAGGGTGGGGACGGAAGGGTAATGTAGTGTGGGACGATCAGTTTTTGTGCAGTAGTGTTGCAACCAACCAGTTGTTTCATCTCTCACCCTCACATGTGCAGGGTAGCAATCTGGCTGTGGTCTGAACTATGACCATTCTCCAGTCTGGAGAACCCCACCACAGTGGGGTATGAAGCACAATGGGGGATGAAATGCACCAACAGTGTCCCTTTCTCCAGCCACTCACAACATCTACCCAACTTTCTTCTAATCATTGTGTTTCATTAACCCTCACTTGCCTCCTGATATCTCTAATGCCCTTTATATCTTCCACATGCACATTCAATTCCGTGTCCATCCACTTCTTAGATTGTCATCGCCTTTGACTGTCAGTCGGCGATTTGTTCCACCAGTTACCTGCTCAGGAACCTGCTCAGGAACCTACTCAACACTTTTGTCTCTTATAGACCATAACATCCCCCTTTTCTCTCTTTTACGGCTCTCAAAGCTTCTCTCTGAAGATACTTAACATCCTGGATTTCACTCTTTGCCAAACTGTGTTGTCTTCTGCATACAACTCCCGTAGTTCTCGTAGCTAGCAAACTGAAGAGTAACCCAAAAACATCTACTCCCACAGTAACCGGAGAGTAACCAAAAATCATCTACTCCCAGGGTAACCGGAGAGTAACCAAAAACCATCTACTCCCACAGTAACCGGAGAGTAACCAAAAACCATCTACTCCCACAGTAACCGGAGAGTAACCAAAAACCATCTACTCCCACAGTAACCGGAGAGTAACCAAAAACCATCTACTCCCAGGGTAACAGGAGAGTAAACAAAAACAATCTACTTTTAACAACTGAATGCATCAGTTCAACTTGTGTTAGAGGTAATAAAGGAGTCCATGGCAGGGGAACAAACCTTTGCAGTCCAGAATTTCTCTGTACAATTAAGTGCTACCATGTGCTTTAGACCAATAGGTTCCATCTCACTAAACCAAGCATGCAGGTCCCAAAATGCACCGATGTTGCAAAATAAAGCCTCGGATTAGCCACAAGACACCGCCTGACATGGAGACCTACTGTACCCGCATCTGGGGATGTCAAATGGAGAAGCACGAGGCCCAGATCCCTGCCATATTTTATGATTACTAAATAAGTTACATGTATTTTAAGTGATTCTGAATAGAAATTACTTAAATTGTCAGTGTTTAAACTGAGAACCTGACGAACATCCTTTCTTATCACAGTTTCCATCTAGGCTCACCCCTTTCTGTTCACCCATTTTGAATTCTCCACAGGGTTTCCATGCCCTGCCCTTAAGTCAGGCGAGGCCCAGCGCGAGCACCTGATTGGCGGAAAGTGACTAATGTGTCTGTTGCTTGGTTACCTGTTTGTACACAAGTCAAGGCAGATATGAGCCTCACCCTGGGTGCGGCATGTGCTACCTTTCGTGATGAGAGGGGTGTGTCTAGTAATGAAAGCCCTTGGTTTGTAAAAGTAAATTGATGTACAATTCGGAAATCAGAAGCGCGTAAAAGAAACTCCCTCGGTTTCACAGTGTGTGAATAAACTGATGTAGACTGCTCCGACACCAGTATTCACATTTTTTTCAGTTAATTTTTTCAGAGCTTTTCAAAATCAATTTTGGTATCTGAATTTGTCAGTGACATTATTAAAATCGTGTAAACGGATTTGAGTAGGCGGAATTGGGTTTTGATGTCGGTAAAATCTGTACTTCAGTACAGTGCATCAATACTTGTTTGCTGGGCAAAATGTAATTGAACTACGACTGACAACTATGAAGCAAGGTTGGTGACGAGGCAACCACCTCCAAGAATTAACTATGAAATCTCTCTTTTTATTTCCGAGTCAAAAGAAAAAAGGTGGAAAACAAGAAAAGGGGTGCTCAGGGGGTCCCACATTTTTTTTTGACGGGATTCGCGTTGGATCCGGTCGAATTTTTTTTTTTTAAAGAAGTGTGGGTTTTCTTTAAGCTCCCGGGTGTGCCAGGTTCCGGCGGCAATCGAAAATAATGATGCTGGGGCACGCATGGGCCCTGCAGCCCCAAATACCACCACCTCCCTGTGGCTATTTTTTGGAACTCCGGGGCGGGGGCACGTGGCCTCCCCGCAGCCCCGGGGACCGCCACCTCCCAAGGCTAAATTTAATTAGAGAGCGTGAGGGGGCTCAAACCCCTCACAAGCAGCCCTGGGACCGACACCTCCCTGGGGTAAGATTTTTTTAATGCAGGGGGGCCACGTTGCCTCCCCGCGGACCTGGGGACCACCTCTTCCCCGGGGCTATATTTAATTAGAGTGCGTGGGGACTCAAGCCCCCCCATGCAGCCCCGGAGACCACCATCTCCCGGGGCTCTGCAGAAGATGAGAGGTCGGCTGCGTGGCCCCCATCCAGGAGCCGGAAATGGCCCTGGAGACCGCCACCCCCCAGGGCTGACTCCAGCCCCAGGACATTGCAGTTTGCTATGGCATGAGGGGAGCACTGCTCTCGCCATCCCATAGCAAACTCTGCTTCGTTTTATGGAAGTGAGAGCATTGAAAATGCTCTTGCTTTCATAAAGCAAAGCAGAATTGCTTTTAGACAGAGGGAGCTGCATGTTTGCAGCTCCCTCTGCCCAAAAGCAATGTTGGCTTTCGCAGGAGGAGGGGAGCCGGCAGGGCCCGTGGGGCCTTGAGGCTCCCCCCTCGGTCCCCAACGAGTTGGCCAAGCCCCGGGGAATGGATTCTCCGGGGCCAAAAATAGTGGCTCCCCTCCCTTTTTTAAAAATGTAAATAAAAAATGGCCGGGCCCTGGAGGATGGGGTAGCGTGGCCCCCTCCCCTAAAATAAAGAACATTTTTGAAAAAAGAAATGGTCAAGTCCGGGGATGGGGTCCCTGGGGCAGAAATTGGTCTGGGGGAGGGGTGAGCCACAAGGCCCCTCTCCCCTTAGGAATGAAAATAAAAACATGGGCGTAGCCCTAGGCAATGGGGTCCCCGGGGCCGAAATCGGCCTTGGGAGTGGCGCTACGTGACTCCCTTCCTTTTTAATTAAAAAAAAATGGGTCAGGCCCCAGGGGATGGGGTCCCCGGGGCCCAAAAAGGTGCAAGGGAAGGAGGGTCACACAGTCCCCCTTCCTTAAATACAAAACAAATGAAGCCAGCAACTCGCCGGAGGCCCTGCCCCCTTTCTCGACTACTCTGCAAACGTGCCTTCTGGCACCCTCTTGGTTGGGGGATGAAGTCTCCTTCAATGCTGATGGTCTTTAGGGGCCAACTAGCCCACCTGTGGATTGCTGAGAGGTGGTCGGAGGCCCCTTTTTACACCTCTCTGCAAATGCGCCTCTAGGTGCACTGCTGGTGGGGCGATGAGGTCCCCTTGTGTCCCGAGGACCTCAGGACTAAAGTGGACTTTATCTCCCAAGTAGCAGTATGCCAGGAGAGGCATTGGGACTTCATCCTTCAACCAAGAGAGCACCAGTAGGTGTGTTTGCAGAGCGGTGGAGAAAGGGGACATGGCCTGCGACCACCTCTCAGCAATCCCACTGTGTGGGGATTACTAGAGTTAACAGGTAGGTTAGTTGGCCCCTAAGGAACCCCCGCAGAGAAGGGAATTTTATCCCCCAACCAAGAGCGAGCCAGGAAGCGCGTTTGTAGAGTGGTGGACAAAGGGGGTGTGGCCTGCTAATAGAACTTGGAAATCCTGCTGTGTGGGACTTACTCAAGATAACAGGAGGGATAGTTAGCCCCAAGAATGTCCTTGTGGGCCAACTACCCCTCCTGTTACCTCCAGTAAGTCCCACACAGTGGGACTGCAAAGAGGTCTTTGGAGGCCACGCCCCCTTTGTCCACCACTCTGCAAACGCGCCTCCTAGTGAACTACTGGTTGGGGGGATGAAGTCCACTTTACTCCAGAGGGCCTTGGGGGCCAAGAAGCCCTCCTGGTACCTCCTGTAAGTCCTACGCAGCAGAATTCCTGAGAGCTGGTTGGAGGCCCAAACCCATGACTGCTAGTTAAAAACCTTAGAAATTCACTGAAAAAAACACAGGTTTCATGGACGTTATAGTTAGAAATTAACATTTAAAAAACCTTAGGAATTCACTGAAAAAAACACAGATTTTAGGGACTTTATAACTAGAAATTAGCATTTAGCATTTAAAAAACCTTTGAAATTCAAGGAAAAAAAACAAAGGTCACAGGGATGTTATAGTTAGGCTGACATTTCCCTTGTACAAAACCAGAGAAATTCAGCCGTTATAGTTAGCTGAGCTAACTATAACTCGTGCCCCTGCAATGCACTGCTTATGACCTACAATATTACATCACTCATGACATGGTCAGTGACATCACTGATGACATCATTGATGACATCTCAAATGACATCAGTGATTACATCATCCACAGCATCTCTGACGTACCCACTCACACCCTACAGAATCTTTATACACCCACTGCCACTCCCACATATCCATTCACAAACCCATTCACATAGCCATACCAGTACTTACACAACCACTCATTGATTCATTAATCTATACACACATCCACTCGCTCACCCATACTGCCACTCATAGACCCACTCACTCACTAATACAGCCATTGACATATCCACTCATATAGCCATACATGCGCTCACACACCGTGAGTCACCCATAGAACTACTCACACACCTAGACACTCACCCATACCGTCAAGCATACAGCCACTTACTCACCCAAACAGTTATACACTCACCCACTTACTTACTTTTACAAATAGTAACACATACTCACTCAGCTATACAGTCACTGACAGAAGCATGCACTTGTCTATATAGCCACTCTCACATTCACTCACTCACTCATAGTCACTCATATACCCCATCACTCACGTATACTGTTTTTCACATTACGTTACTCACCCAAACTGACACATGCACACAATCACCGACACAGCCATGCAGACACTCACTCACCCATACAACTTCTCACACATGCAACAGTACCCCATACAGCCACTGACTCACCCACTCACTGATCCATACAGGCAGTCACACACCTGCTCACCCACAAACACAGACACCCAGACAACCATAGATGTAGGCAGACAACCAATCAATCACCCATATAGCCATTCACATACCCACTAACACACTCATAAACCCACTTAGACATCAACTGACAGACAGATGGAGGTCCTCAGGACACAAGAGGACCTCATCGCCCCACCAGCAGTGCGCTAAGAGGCACGTTTGCAGAGTGGTGTAAAAAGGGGCGTGGCCTCGGACCACCTCTCTGCTATCCAGCTCTGTGGTGCTTCCTGGAGGTACCTGGTGGGCTAGTTGACCCCCAGGGACCCTCAGTATTCCAGGGGCGCGTTTGCCGAGTGGTGCAGGGAGGGAGCGGGGTCTCCAGTGAGATGTTGACTTTATTTATTTATTTATTTTTTAGAAGGGGGCTGTGTGGCCCCCCTTCTTTTAGTATTTTGGGGCCCTGGGGACCCCATCCCCCAGGACCTGACCCCTTTTTAAAAAAAAAAAAGTGGGAAGGGGGCCGCCAGTTTCGGCCCCGGGGACCCCAACCCCTTGGGCATGGCCTCCTTTTTTATATTTATTTATTGGGAAGGGGAGCGCGTGGCCCCCCTTCCCTAGGCCACTATTGGCCCCGGGGGCCGGCCGGCCTGCCATTTTTAAAAATTTTATTTAAATGGGAGGGGGGCCGAGTGGCCCCCCTCTCAGGCCACTTCTGGCCCCGGGGATCCCAACCCCCGTGGCTGGCCCTCAAGTTGGGGGCCATGGGGGGAGCCCCAATGCCCCAGGGTCCCTGCCGACTCCACACCTCCTGCAGGAGCTGGCATTGCTTTTGGGCAGCAGCTCCCCTTGCCCAAAAGCAAATATTCTTTGCTTTTTGGAAGCGAGAGTAGGTTTCCTGCTCTCGCTTCCAAAAAGCAAAGCAGGAGTTTGCTATGACAGGGCAGGAGCTGTGCTCCCGCCCTGTCATAGCAAACGGCAATGTCCCGGGGGTGGGCACCCCGGTACATTGCAGGAGCCGTCCCTGGGGGGTGGCAGTCCCCAGGGCCAACAAGGGCTCCTGGAGGGCGGCCGCGCGGTTCCCCTCCCATCATTTGTAAAGGGGAGGCGGTAGTCCCCGGGGCTGCGTGAGGGGGCTCGAGCCCCCCCACACACATTATTTATTTCAGCCCCAGGGCGGTGGCGGTCCCCTGGGTTTGGGGGGGCCTGCGAGGCCCACCACCATATTTTAATAAAGCTCCTGGAAGGTGGCGGTCACCGGGGCTTGAGGGGGCCATGAGGCCCCCCCACCCTATTATAATAAAGCCCCAGGGAGGTGGCAGTCCCCGGGGAGGTGGCGGTCCCCGAAGCTGCGGGGGGGGCGCATGCCCCCTGCATAAATTGTAAAGCCCCGGGGAGGTGGCAGTCCCCCGCTACAGAAATGAGGATTGCCCCTGGGACCTGGCCCACCCAGGGGCTTTAAAAAACGAAGCACAGGAGCCTGCGCTTCGTTTCTTTTTTCATTTTCAACGGGGTCCGCGCACCCGGTGCGACCCGGCCAAATATGTAAAAAAAATGCTTTTTTTGGGCCTGGGGTGCCTGGGGGACCCCCTGAGCAGGCCAAGGGGGTCAAGGTGTTTTTACCCTGCCCCCTTTACTTCTTTTTAATGTTTCACTCACCTTTTTCCTTCTCCCTCGGTACCGAGTCACAAGATGGCTGCCAACACTTCCTGGTTTGAAGTGTTGGCAGCCAATCAGAGGCAAGCTCGTGCTCGGGAGGGCTCAGCCAATAAGATCTCACAATTCTCAAATATCGATATCTGTAAATCTTTAAATATCTCAAAAACTACTGAACGGACTTACACCATTTTAAAAAAAGCATGCTTTCTGGACCAAGAGCTTTCTCTCTGCCAAAATTTGGTATAATTCTGTTTAGCAGTTCACACTGTAGCTGTGTCTAAAGTTTCCTATGGAAATTAACATGGAGAAAACACGTTTTGGGACCCCGCTTTTTTCACGGCCCCGCTTGAAGAATAACCCCGAAACTTTCAAGACAGGGGCTGACCTGAGTGAACCATTAGTTTTGAAAATTTCGTGAAAACGAAAGTTATTGGCAAATGAAAAAATGCTTTTCCTATGGAAACTAGGTTCTAACTATAACTATCTACTGGCGACTGCCAGTAGGTAATATATGTGTGTGTGTGTGCACATGCGTGTTTGTGTGTGCGTATATCTATCTATATATATATATATATATATATATATATATATATATATATATATATATATATATATATATATATATATATTTAAGTAGATAGCTAATTAGTGAAGGCACCACAGTTAAAAACTGTGGCTCAAACATCCAAAGCCACTGAAAGTCAGCAGTTATTGTTACACAACATACGCCTTATCTAGTGCTGTCTGCCATATTGGTGTCTTTTCAACTATTTTCTAGTTTCTGTGTGGCTGTCAAATTATTGTTTTGAGCATGGTGGACAGCACATGTTATGGTCTTTGTTGTGGGAGAAAACTGGCAAACTTCTTTGGTTTTAGGTGCTTGAGCTAGGACTATAAATCAGTCTAGAAGTGTGAATAATTCAGTGAATTTCATGGGTTGTTTTATGATATACTTTCGGCCATGTGCAGCAGGGGTTGGCACTAGCATCTGGGCTACGGCCAGGCCATTCAATCATCCCGCCACCCTTGACTGACCCCAACTACGCATGGCTTTTGGCTGTACTGCATCAGGGGTTGGCAATGAAGCCTGGCCTTTTGCCATGACCTGGCCAAACCTACTGTGGGTGGCCTACTCCACAGTAGCTGTACAGCCTTTTACGGATTGGATTAGCCTGGGGCCAGGGCTTGCTCTTAGTCCACCAAGGGTGGCCAACCTGGCTGTGTACGACTTTATGACATGCACAATGGAAGATGGCTGAAGGGCGTGACCTGTGGCTAGAGCTTCGACCAAATTCGCCAAAGGCAGCCGAGCCCACTCCCTCTGCACTTGGCCATCGATGTTGTAGCAGCTTTTACCCCCTTTTATTTATAAATGGAAAAATAATGTTCCCATATTTCCCAATGTTTGTGTATTTTTCGTGCAAATCCAGTTTTAATGAAAATCACAATTCCCTGCACAAAACAGTGCTTTTTTACTGTGCACAAAGTGATGGCATTGGAATCGTGATTTTCATTAAAATCTCACATTTACTACCTCAAACCTGTGTTTGCTGGGGTTTCAGTACATTTTCCAAGTACCTGGGTGCTCCCCAGTACTCATTTTGGGAGTTGGGCAACTCTCATGATGGCGTCCTCTTACCCCAAACAGGTGGTGAATTTTTTCCACAACGTGAAAATCGAGATTTGTTTTTATCACAAATTTCAAGATGGAGAAAAAACATACGTTTCTATGGAAAGTTCTGCTTCATACCAAGTTTGGTGTAAATCTATTCAGCCATTTTGGCCATAGGCACGAGCAACATTTCCTCTGGTACCCTAAATGTGAAAACACAACTTTTTTCACCCCCTGCACGCCATGTGATTGTGATTTACAGACTTATTAAGACCCAAGCAGATACATGGATCAGGTGTATGCCTGAACCCAGAAAATCAAGATGCCACTGGCCTTGTATTTTAGTCAACAACACTAATGATTAGTTTGCCAGTCCATGGGTGTATTGCTGGAAAAGCAATACTACAGGGCCAATGAATGGGGAAAACGCCTGGGATGGTTGCCGGTGAATACCATGCAATGGGCCATTTGAATGTGATGATGATGTTCGACAGGCAATCGTGGCAGTTTATAACCACGTGTGCAGCCATGTCTGTGATGCAAGGATATGCTTTTAGGCACTGGTGGCTGCTCTGGGGAAGTAGCGGTGAGGCAGGGAGAGGGGGGGTTAAAAAAAAGAGAAGAAAATATCACTTACCTGCCGGCCGGCCACCTCTCCTCCGTCTTCTTCTGTCAATGGAAGCACACAGGCTCCCAGACTCCCCTAGCCAATCACATTGCTACTATCACCAGCATGACAGCTGCGTTGTGATTGGTCTGAGTGATCTGGTTCAGCACTCGAACAGGGAGTGGGAGCCTGTGCATGTTCTCCAACCAGGCTGTGCAATACAGCTGGGTGGAGAACATGCTAAGTGCGCATGACGGTTTGGTGGCCCAAGACAGCCTGCCAAACTGTCATGTGCGCTTAAGTGCACCAACCACTCCTCCTCCTACTGGCTGTGACGAGAGCCAAACCCCGCCCCAAAACTGGCTTCAGCACGGAAAATAAAATGCTAATAACATTGTGTTATTATCATTTTACTTTTACTTTTGTGCAGTGCTGAAAAGAAGTGGGGCGACGCTCCTCCGCCTTAGCAGAGGAACCGCCGCTGCTTTTAGGACGTCCATGTTCTTTAACTCAAAAGCTGTCCATAAATTAGGAAAAGCAAATTACAAAAAGAGCCATGCTCCGACATAGACATGCATCCTTGTTGCACCCTGTAATTTCCTTTCTTCGTTTGAGCACAGCCCTATGGAGTTTCGAGGACAACGCTACACCCATGTTTTTGCATCACTGTGTTGAACTTCAGTTGAATGACAAAGTCTTACTGTGAATGCATGACAGGCTTTTCAATGGAACGGTGCTGTCAGGAAACGTCTTTCGTTCTCCATTTGCAAGCCCATCTCTAATTCCGAAGAGAAGTTCATTAGGTCTCGGCCAGAGCCAACTTTTTAGCTCTCTGTTCTCGAAAACATATTGTGGACAATGCCAATATTTAAAGGGGACTTAAAGCCAGCTCACTGCTAACCAATGCTTGTCTTCTACCTATTTTGATTTCTTCTTATTCAATACCTTTCTTTCCTTTGCTTCTTTTTGTGTTTGTCTCTCCCTAGGAGAATAACTTCTCTAACACACCTTGATTGGATGACTTCTATCCTTATACTGCTCACGTACAGTAAACTACGTTTTTCTTTTTCTTTCAGCACGTCTTTTTTAGCACTCTCCCTCGCACTCTTCCCAAGTTTATCAATTGCTTCTCCATACCTCAGTGCCCGGCCTTTTTCTGCTTATTTTCCCTATTACCTTCTTAAAACTCTCCCTTTCAGCTCCTTCCTCGGCCTTCCTATTGTCCAAAGACGGGGGTTGCTCCCCCACTCCGTCCAGACGCTTTTAAAAAGAAAATGTTGTTTTCATTTTCATAGGCTCTGCAGCAACAATTTGCTTCCGCGCCGCTTTTTTCACTTGGGTGCTTTTTTAGGCATTTTATTTAAAGATTCGTGCCTGCCATCATGGAACAATACATTAAATATAAAGAAAATGGATGCTGCGTTAATGGTGCTTTCAGGTGCTTGCAGTGAGGTGGTGGGGAAGAGTCCACTGTGTGGGACTGACAATCTACTTTTTTGTCATCGACCAGTCCTTCATTTTTACCTCATCTTCCTTATGCATGTGTCATGTTAGTGGGGTGAGCTGGGGACAGTGGACCCCCAATTCCACTGGACCATTTGAAAGTAGAGGAGGGGGGTTATCAATTCTTCAGTCATTCAAAGGCATCCAAATCTAATCTAATAGGGGAGGTGTGAATGGTGCCCAGTACGGATGGTCCAAGCTTCTTGCTTCCAGCCCCCCTTCCCCTAAGGGCCGGTTTTAGGGCAGTGGGACTGTGTGGCTGCACTGGGCGCTGGCCTGTAGGTGGGGGGGGGGGGGGCGCTGTGTTTAGCAATAATGTACGATTTAAAAGGACCTGCTGCAGAGTTCCTTGTGCAACCAGCTTTCAGGCAGCAATAAAAATGTCATGAAAACTCTTGTAATAAATCTTCCTGGTAGAGAGAGAGGTCGGAGTTTTGTCTAGTGGCAGTTTTGACTCGCCATAAAGTAGCGCAGAGGGTTAATGTGCCTGCTGCGCAGAACAGATCTGTATTTTATGTGGCTAGCTGAATGGAACAGCAAAGTCCGCCTTTACCAGCGCTTTGAAACAAATGAAATGTATATGAGAGAGGGGCTATTGAAAGATGAGGGGCACTTTTGCACAGGTGTTAGTGAGGGAATCCAAGGAGGAAGTCATATGGGGGGGGGGGGGTAAAAGAACACTGTCGCACCGGGCTCCATTATCACTGAAGCCGGCTCTGCTCCCCCCAATAGAGGCCTGGGGCGATGATGGCCCTGAGGGCATAAGAGATGGTTCAGCTGCTGGCCCTCTATTCATGGGGCTAGAGGGTCGTGTAAGGTAGCGGGGTGCAAGGGCCAAACTTCCATTTGGCTGCTCCCCACTTGAGCGCAATGGGCTCCCGTTGCTTTCCACACCTACTAATTGTTCAACCCTGTAAGTTGTTATTAGTGCAGTGTATCTGCCTCACCCCACGAGGGTCACCACCAGCCAACAACACCTAGCATTCTGGGATATGTACTTTTTCCTTTCCTATGTGTCAACAATCCCACTTTGCTTAGAGCTAGTGGCTGATTGGGTGAAAGTCGCCGCCATGATGGCGGGGGAACATGTGACACCTCAGTAAGTCCCTTTATGTCCTTCTTTCATGTCTATTGTCCAGCACACGGAACAAAGGCCTAAAAGAGCCCACTGTGTTTCAGTGAAGCCCCGGACACTCACCTCTGTGTCGGGCCTTCGGAGCGAACCAGGCCGCGGGTAAGGAAGGGTCTCAGGCGACGCCCTGCAGACAGAAGCCGGTGGAGAGCTCGACTGCACCCTCAGGAGGCTCGGAGAGACTGTGCCGCGGCTGGCACCGGTGGCGAGGCTCATTAAGGGTGGTAAGGGAATACCTGCTCCCTCCTCGGTGGGGGTCTCGATTCCCGCCCGTGAAAAGAATAACAGCCCTCCCCGCCCCCTCCACCTCAGACACAGGCTTCCACACCTCACACCTGCGCCGTTGTCCGCCTGGGGAGCACCTGCCGTCGCAGGGCTTGGGTTACATCATCATGGGGCCTCGTTTCTAAGCCTCGGCGTGCAGGTCCGGGTGGGGTGTAAAACCATCCTTTTACGCTTTCCATATCCTTTAATGTCCAGTAACCGCGGTGCCCAGCTGGAGAATGCAAATATGGGACGAGGAGATGTGGGGCCAGGAGGTTCTGTTCCCGGCCTGCACCTCCACCCTCCAGTTACCGGCCCCCATGAGTTACACCGTCAAAATGCAGAAGCAGAGCAGCTAGGACAGAAGGCGGCTAGCGAGGCGTGCCAGTAAATCTCTTCCCTCTTCTATCCCCCACTATCCTCAATCCAAATAACTGACGAACATATCCACCACTCGAATTACTTTCATATTTCACTATACTAATTCACCACTAATCCTTTATGGGTTCCGCAGTAGCGTGCTACGCGCCGAAAAAACGCTTCAACGCCCCATCAGTGGTAGCAAGCCAGGCGCGCAACACCCATTGGACTCAAAGGGCTTCAGCCCCCCCCCCTCGTGTTTGGTTGGCAGCCCGGGATGAGACAGCTTCCCGGCGCACACACAGCCGCACCCCTGCACCCGAGCACTTCAAAGGTCTTTAAAAGACCATATGAATGTTAATGAGGCCTCGCTGTTGTTTCACCCCTTCTAAGAGCCCCTGCAGTTCCACTCTGCCTATGGCTTAAAAGATTCAGCCCCCCCCCCCGAAATTTTTTCTTAGCCCCCCCCCCCGAAATTTGGCTTTAGTTGCGCCTCTGTAGCAAGCACTATATAAAAGCAACCTTTTTCCCTCTTGTATCCCTCCACTATCTTTCTCAATCCAAATAACTGATTAACATATCCACCACTCAATTTACTTTCATATTTCACTATACTAATTCACCACTAATCCTTTATGGGTTCCGGAGTAGCGTGCTACTCGTCGGAAAAGTGCTTTGACGCCTCATCAGGGGTAGTAAGCACTATATAAATGTAATTACAATACGATAAATACAATACCTCCAGTTAATACACACATAGCAAACCACCGTAAGGCCGGTGACCAAACCCAGAAAGCTGTAACAAGTAGAATTACCAACCGCAGGGACATCAACTATGAACTAACTCAACCACAGACCCATACGTGCCAACAAGTTACAACTTATAGACAAAAATCAGACTCTGTACTGTCCAACAATTCTCGAAAGCAGGCCTCCATCCATGAAGTCATTCCTATACGTGGCAGAATGTACTGGTTTGAACCTAAGTAGAAGGCTTAGCTTCATCATAGCGCTAACAAAACTGACACCACACCTACATGCTACTTATGCTTAGAGGTGACTCGAAAATCAAAATAAGAGAATATCTATTTATTGCCTGAAAGGCGTAAGTGACTAAGCCCCCCAGATGATGGTTATGTTCGGTGGTACACAGAAAGGACTAGCTGGTGGAGGGTGAGATGGAGTAGGGGTTTGCACGGATGTCACGTGACTAATTAATCCAGGGGCTTCTAAAGCTATTTAAAAGACCCCTCTCATCCTTGTTAGGTGGTTCCTTCCTCAGAGCTAGTGATATTAGGGAGTCACTAGGACACCACAGACAGGGGCGTACTGTTACACTTGTCAGAATGCAAATTCGCTCCCATTCCAAAACTTTGGGACAAAAACATATGACTTACCTTGAGCAGACTGGCACTGACCCAACGCTCCTCCCAGCCTGAATATTCAAAGGGAAGCAGGAGGCACAAATATGGGAGATCTTCAGCTATGTCAACCCTGGATATCAATAAAGACATACTGAACATATTGTGGGATGGGCCTAAAGTTCCTCGGTCTGCACTACTTAGCTGCTCTCTAGTCATACAACATTTTCCTGAACAGCACTATCCATTTGTCTAGCTAAGAACACAAAGTATTGGGACAGATTTATAGAGGACTCTGAGCCAAGAACTGGTTTAAATGTTTCACTCATGGAAGCGTGTAATGCCAAATATGGCATGGATACGCAGATACCAGATTTAATAATAATGTATTCAATAAACCTGTAAAACAAAATGTTGTCACATCATTTTGAGCAGTTTAATTCTTGCATAGTTTAGTTTGATGGAGTGGGTAAGTGCTGCCAAGGTTCACACACAATGGGACATGACCCAATTCTTTGTGTGGCACGAACCTGTCAAGTGGTTTCACCCAAAGGCCACCGAATGTAAAGCAATATTTTCAAAATATGACTGGTTTGTGCCTTAAGTATATCTATGGATTCCTGGGAAAAATGAATCCCAAAAACTAATACTGTTTTTCAATATATTTTTTTGTATTTAATTATTATCATAAATACAAGAGAGCAATCGAAAAGCTGACACATGTTTCGCCCGTGTGGTCCGCAGGCCAAGCGCTTTCTCAAGCCAAGTTGTCTTTAAGGCATAGAAATGGTCTTGAAATGCAAGGTGAAAATAATGCAGAAATCATCTTGCCCCCATCCATACCTTCGGATGGAGCGTCTTCTTACTGACATTACCGTGATTATTTTCACCTCACATTTCAAGACCATTTCTATGCCTTAAAGACCACTTGCCTTGAGAAAGCCCTTGACCTGCTGGCCACGCGGGCGAAAACACGTGTCGCCTTTTCGATTGCTCTCGTGTTTATGATAAATAAATACAACAACAAAAAATATTGAAAAACAGAATTAGACTTTGGGATTCATTTTTCCCAGGAATCCACATATATATATACTGAAGGCGCAAACCAGTCATATCTTGAAAACATAATTCATGATGGAATCCTAAGGCTACCTCAAGGTGTGGCAGCACATCATGAGAGATGGAAATATATCTTTTACCATTCAATATTCGCCAAGATTTTGTGACTTTTGGTGATGAC
This sequence comes from Triturus cristatus, assembly GCF_964204655.1. Taxonomy (NCBI): domain Eukaryota; kingdom Metazoa; phylum Chordata; class Amphibia; order Caudata; family Salamandridae; genus Triturus; species Triturus cristatus. The sequence goes on from NC_140595.1 coordinate 115,789,151, forward strand.
AACATGAGTATTTTAAGTCTTATGTTAACTAACAATCAAGTCTTTTAAATAAGTATGAATGCAAGCCAAATAATTCAGCTTGAAAGATGTTTTGATGGAATCATGAATACGGGCTTCCATCGGTACACTCAAGAGTCCTGTTCACAGTTCAGCAACAACAGTTTGTCTTGATTACACTTCAACGTCATCCCGAATATTTCCTTTTCCCTTTGTCCTCTTCATCTGTGTCGCCCACTCTTAGCCTTTGTTCTGGATCTTTCTTTTTATCTCCCACATCTCCTGCAGCTGCCTCTGCTCCCTCACCACTTCACTAGGTGGATGCTAATTCCAGGTAGCCGGGAGTACCAGTTGCTTCCTCTGGCTCCCTTTTAGTTACTCCTGGCTCTGCTCTTGCAACCTGTTGTCTAAAGGTTCCAAAATACATTTACAGAATCAAAAAGTAAACTGGGGCACTAAGTAAGATGGTTATTTTCTGTATTTAATACTTTGTGTCTTTCCCTTTAGTCCTCAGATGCAAACAAGATGCTGAAGAGGAGCAAAGTATCAAGCCTATTCTGTGATTGGTGTATGATGTCACTTCCGCCCCCTCTAACAATTTAGTGACTCAGGATATCGTCTTCCTCTTGCCTCTCCCGCTAAAGGCCTCCATTCTCCGTTCCTTCTCTCATTTTTCAGGTATTCTGCGTTTAAAGTCGCTTTACAATACCAAGGCACAGAGGGAGCTCCTCCGCAATTATTAAACCCCCCATCTCCCCTGTGTGCTCCACCTGTTGTCCCATCCCCCACACCTCCTCCACCCACCCCACCACTCTTTATCTTTGTCAGCCGCCTAGGGTTTTAAGTGGGATGAAAAAACTGGGAGGGGGGAGGGGTCTCTCAAAGGGGCATGGTCGATATAATGAATGGTGTGGCTTAAAAACACCTAAGCTAAAAATCTTTGCCACTGGTATTTTGCTGCTTCTGTCATTTCATCCAGACATATAATACAACAAGCAACATTACACCTACATCAAGCCAGGACTATTGGCTTTGTCAATAGTTGTTAGTTGCATAAGATTAAAAAGCATCAAGTATGGCTTCGTTGTATATAATATTGAAAATGCTTCAGTTCTGAAATGATGAGACTGTGAAATATCTATAACGTGTCTCTTCGAAGTTACCTCAAAGGTGGTGAAGGGTGGTACTGCTACAGAGTTAAGATTTGTTTTTCACCCTGATGGTCAGAAATGGAGAGCCCTATAGGGCCCCATCTCAGCACCTGCTCTTTAAGCCCTGCGGCTGCCACTGCTAAGGTAAAAACTGAGCTACAGTATTCAGCCAGCCTTAAAAAACCACCACCAGCTTCACAGACCCTGCAAATTTGTTACTGTGCACATCCTTAATTCAGTCTGTAAAAGCCCCTAATCTTCTTGCCAGAAACTAGTCTTATAGTTATCTCTAGTGCTTAATTTCTGCAATTGGTTGCTGGTGGGGCCAGCCGCCACTCGTTTCTGGGGACCGGGTCTTATTTGACCTTATCAGTCATTGACGACAAGCACGAGAGAGAAAAATACACAAAGGGGAAAAAGTAGGAAGAGAAAGACAGAAAACATTGCCTGGCTTCTTCTGTGCAAATAGGAAGCACCCAGACTCCCCATAGCCAATCACAACGCTGCAATGCAGCATTATGATTGGTCTGAGCACCGTGGTTTGTCGCTCAGCCAGAGAATTGGAGTCTGGGCATGTTCTCCACCCATGCTGTAATGTAGTTTGCTTGGAGAACATGTTAATTGCGCATGAATGGTTGGCCGGCCCAAAACGGCCAGCAAAACATTCATGCCAACCTAGGGACTGCAGCCCACTCCTCCCCCGCTCTGTCAGCAGAGCAGATCCACCCGCCCCTCCAAGACGCCGCAGCAGGAACAAAGAAAATTATAATTCCGTCCAGTTATATCATTTTATTTTTCCTTTATTTACACTGCAAAAAGCAGTGGGCAACGCTCTTCCGCCTTAGCGGAGGAGCCGTCACTTCTTGTTATTAGTTGAGCCTACATTTAAAACCCTTCGGTGGTGGGTTACTGAGCAGATCGTTTGGCATCAACACTTATACTATTACAAATTAAGCACTGGCTATCTTACTATTTTTTTCCTGCTATCTTGGACCACAGATTGGTTGTTCCCAGATTACAGACACCTGTCTTCATCTTCTAGACAACTCCAGAGGCCATAAGCAAGGAAGAAGATCACAGGATATTTCGGAAAACACAAAACCTAGCAGCAGATCACCATTAGGATCAGTAATTACATCCATCATGTGAATTTAGAGTTTCTCACCCTAATGAGTTGGAGATAATTTACTAGTAGCCCTCAGTGACATACCTACAAACATACATACCGGTTGAGTATGGAATGGCATGTTATGTTAAAGCCTAGCTTCACATTCTACCAGCTAAGTTATCTCTGAGTGCCTTCCTCAGCTTTGGGATGTGGAGGTTCGGTTGCTACTCTGACCGGCGTCATTAGACAAACATGGTAGTCCCTCAAGACCTTTGTAGAGGACATTAGGGACCTGGTGTTGTGGGCCGCTGGCACCACTGTTTTGGTGGCTGTTCAACAAGTATACTTTATACTCTCTTTTTTCTTTGTTAAATAAAAAGGTGACTCCACTAAAGCTGAAAACTATAGGTTACAAAGGTAAAGGATAAGTTTGCTGTAGGGCTACCATCATCACAGGTACGTACGTACGCGCGCATGTTAGTGCATGAGGACAGCAGCAGATTTCTTGTTGTTTGAGCACTAAGACAAGCGGCACGTTTGGAGGATTGGAAGAAAGCAAAGTACCATCCCCAAGAAGGAAGGCTGATGAAACAGTGGTGAGGTAATGACTTCTTTATGCCTACAAGTTGTTCGCTGATCTGATTGGCTGACTACACAGGTGTGAATGTTTTAAGTAAGAACATTCAAGGAGTTTAGAATTTGTTGATTAGAGCTGGTCTCTGGGTTGAGTGAAGCTGTAATGTAATGTAATGTAAGATCTATTTCTATAGCGCTACTACTACTCCAGGGAGTATCTTGGCGCTCACCCAACTCAGATGTACGAGTTGGGGGGAGTAGATAAACTTCACGCTAAACACTACATATTTAAACCATTGCTGTGCAGGCTGTCTCGGTCATAGAAAAGACCCAAGTTTTTAATGCTTTCCTGAATTGAATTTCGTCCGGCAGGGAACGAAGAAAAAAAGGTAGCTTATTCCAAGCTTTAGCCCCCAACACAAAGAGGGATTTACCACCTTTGGTTGTTAGCTTGAATTTAGGGATGACCAGAAGATTTTGACCCACAGACCTTAGACAGCGTGCGGGATTATATCGTCTGAAACCCTTCCGTAGATATTTAGGGCCTTGATGGTGGAAAGCCCTGAAAGTGATAAGGAGGACCTTAAAGAGGATCCTCTTTGCTATTGGGAGCCAGTGGAGCATGTTCAATGCTGCAGAGGCTGATGATCTACGGGGCCAGCCAAGTACCAGACGGGCTGCTGCATGTTGGACCATTTGTAATTTGTGGAGTACCGATTTATTGGCTCCAGCATATAGGCTATTACAATAGTCCAACCTGGAGGTAATTAAAGCTACTGCCACAGTTTTCCTGGCTGACCATGGCAGGAAGTCAAAGAACTTTCTCAAAGCTTTAATTATATAAAAACATGTACCAGCTACGGCAACGGCTTGCTGTTTGAAGGATAGCTGATTGTCAAACTTAATGCCTAAGTTCCGGGCCGATGTAATGGTATTAGGAGGGGCTACTTCTTCATCAGGCCAGCAACCTTTCGGGGAGAACACATTTTCCTTTCCAAAAGGCAAAATCTCCGTTTTGCCAGCATTACATTTAAGATGATTGTCAGTCATCCATTTAAATATTGCTGCCAAACACTCTTTGAAATTTTCTTTGGCACCAGCCCGATCCCTGTCTAATACTAAAATAAGCTGGGTATCATCAGCATACGAAATTGTACTGATCTCAAAGGAAGCGATCAAATTTATCAGGGGAACCATATACAAATTGAAGAGTATAGGGCTTAAGCTCGAACCCTGAGGGACACCAAAACTAAGGTCCTTTGCTTCAGATTGATACTGGCCCAGTACTGTGATTTGGCGTCTGTCCCTGAGAAAGTTTCTCAGCCAGGCCAAGACCATCCCATCCACTCCTGCGGCAGCTAAACGGTCCACTAAGATGTTATGTGAGACCGTGTCGAAAGCTGCCGACAGGTCAAGTAGAATAAGGACAGCCTTCTTTCCCTGATCAATAGCCAGGCGAAGGGTTTCAGTTGTAAACAATAGGGCAGACTCGGTGGAATGTCCTGATCGAAAGCCTGACTGATTCGGATGAAGGATATCATTAGCTTCCAGGAAACTCGTCAGTTGATTATTCACAAATTTTTCAGTCAGCTTGGACATCACCGGAAGCAGGGAGATCGGTCGTAAGTTGGAAAGGGTGGTTGGGTCGGCGAGTGTCTTCTTCTGGAGCGGCTTTACAGCAGCAAGTTTCCAGTCATTGGGGACATCTGCCGTTGCTAACGATGAATTGATGATACCATTTATGATGGGGTTTATGACTTCTGCTAAAGATTGTAAAACCCGAGGGGGACAGGGATCAAAGGGGGAGCCAGATTTGCTGGCAAGAATAGCTTTGAGGGAGTCTTCGAGGGAGACCGGGGTGAATGTATCCAGACAAATTAGGGGTTTCACCTTCTCCACTCTTTCATCATCTTCTAAAAAAGAGGATGCTGGGGGAAAAGTTCTCACAATAGCAAGAATTTTATTATCGAAATAGTCTGAGATTTCCTTACAGAGGTTCTGAGATGGCGGAATCTCCTGCACAAGGACAGAAGGATTCACAAAGTCCTTGACTATTTTAAACATTTCCTTTTGCTCTTGGGCTGCCATAGTTATGGCCTGAAGATAGTAAGCTTTTTTGGCTGATTTTATATCAGCATGGTAATTTCTTCTGGCCTGCTTATAGGTGTCACGGGCAGTGATCTCATAATGCCTGCGCCACCGTCGTTCCAAAATTCTTAATTTACCCAATTCTACTCTCAAGGCAGATGTATACCAAGGGGCCTTCCTATTAGTTTTAGTAGGGTTTTTTGTGCTTGTGGGACCAAGTTGATGACCCATTGTGGTTATCCAGTCACAAAAATTTTGATTATCTACAGAGGTGTTACCTGTGGGCACCGGAATGCAAGTTACAAGAGCTTCTACTCATAGGTGCTGCCAACAGGGCTGAACGGCATGCCCTTTGCAATGCCCTGCTTTGCTGCACATGGGTGACAGGGACCTTGCATCGCCCATGAACGACGGGATCAAACCGTTAGTCCAGGGCTTTCCAGCTAAAACAAAGGAATTGTATGGCAGTGCCATATTAATGATTATGGAGGCCCCAGGAAGAAACAATTGGAATAACTTTGAATAACTTTGAATTTTATTACCCATTTTCTGCTAATTCAAGCCTCATGTTACCAAACAAAAGTGAATTATACATTAAAGGTTGAGAGACAGAAATATATGTATAAGTGAGCTAAAGAGAAAGTTCACTTTTCCAAGTGGCCCCTGGAAGGTGGAGGCCCTGGGCAATTGCCCACTTTTCCCATGCCTTAAAACCTCTCTGTTGTATGGTATTACTTCAATTAAAAAACAGGAATGACAATTTATGCCTACCCCTGTAAACACACATGATAAAATCTTGAATCTCAAAGATAAAATATATATATATCTTTTTTGAAAGCTAATATATATATATATAAATATTTGTTTTCAAACATACACAAATTATTAAGAAGGTCAAAGTATTTCAGAAGACAGTCTATAAATGTGTCCAAAGAACCTATCTGTTCCTTCCGAAGGGTTCTGCTGGAGGACGAAGATCGCATAGTGACATGGGAAAAAGAGAACAAAAAGCCATCAGGTAAGTCTGAGAACTTCATTGTAATACTAGATCAGAGCATAAGTGTGGGACATAAATATATTCAGTCAATAAATTGAGACACGGGGGAGGAGCCAAGATGGCGACCGGAGCAGACGCTTGAGCGCCCGGCTCCGTCGGCCCTTGGCCTCGGACTATCATCCTGATTCCTATCCTCGCCGATTTTCGAGGTGCAACGTGTGCGACGACGCGCTGACCGCGCCGCCGCTTTCCCGGAGTCTGAGCCCGCCCGGATGCCGGAGTTCTTGGTGCCTTTGTTCTCCGCACTGGACCCCTGCTCTATTGTGGCCTTGGCCGGCCCCCTGGAAGCTCCGCAGTCACTGGACCCGCCGGCGCAAACCTGAGCCCCGCGGCCCCGACCCCGCCTCACACCACGGACTGTCGCCAGATGAGCCGGGGGAGAGACGCCCGGACACCTCCTGCACCTTGCACCTGACGGGCTGGAGCTATAGGGTAAGCCCCGGTGTGGCGGGTCTCCTGCCCCGCTCTGTGGACCGCGCTGTGGAAGGCTGCAGACCCCCTTCTTCTATTGCCTAGTCGGCTGCAAAGAGAGTCCGAGGGAGGGGACGCGACTGTTGGCTTTCACCTGTTGCGGCGCAGACCTGAGGGGAATTGCCTCCTTGTTACGACCCTCCCCCTGGCCTCTGTACCGTTCAGCGGTAAAACATGGCGTTGATTGCCTGCTCGCTGCTGGGGGGTGATGCTCTGGTCTCGCCCGCTGCCCGCTTCGCCCTCCCTCTACCAGACTCCAGCTCCACAGTGCCGTCCCGGATTGCTGCCGATGTGGGGGCGCAGCTTCCGCTGACATGCGGCTCCGTTCTGGCTGCCTTGCGGGACTTTCGTCTGCAATTGTGTGTTGGCTTGCAAACGCTGAGTGAGCGGTTCGACTCCATACTGTCGGCTGCGGGTCGTGAGCCCCCCGTTTGTTATCAACAAGACGTGGGTCTGCCAGTGCTTCTGTCCTCTTGTGGGGACGCAACGAGTGTGTATAACCGTGCTACACTGGTGTCTGCATCTGGCTTTCCCGGCACCCAGGATCAATCGATCTCCTGCTCAATTGCGGATACTTTGTTTCCCCGTTCATTGCTGCCTGCTTTGTTGTTGCCTGCCTCACCGCGTCCGCAAGAGTATCCAGCTGAGCGACACCTGACGTCCTCGAGGAACCGTTCACGGTGGCCTACGGCTTCTTTTATGTGGAACTCCTGTACTTTACAGGCCAGGTCTGGATTTTATATGGTGCACAAGGGGACCTCAGTAGATGATCGGCGGCCATTTTGTGACTCTACTTCTCCATCTTCTCCCAAGCGGCCATTTTGTCTTTGTCTGCACGGGATGCGGGGCCTTCATGTGGGGGCTGGTCTAATCTTAAGCCCGCGATCGGGCCAGGGCTAGATTGATTTCTATCACCATGGTCTCGCGGATGGGCTGGATTGGGCCTGGAACTGTTTGCATATGTTGTGCGCACTCGTCGCAATTTGTCTGCCTTCATTTAAATTGTTGTGACACGTTATCTTCACACGACCGCTTTTGGGTGTAGTGGGTTTTCAGTGTGTGGAGGCATAGCTGGCCGGTGGTTTCGGGCGCTCCGAGGTTACGTGGGCTCCTCCCCGCTTTCTTCTTTGTTTTCTTATTTTCTTTACTCTATTCCTACTTTCTCTCTTGTCTATATTTCGGGTTCATTGGGCGACAGGCACTATGCTGGGGGGGGGGCAGGCCGTAGCCTCCGCATTGGTGTAGGGTGGGGGGGTAATTTACTGTTTCTTTTTAGTTCTATGGGCCTTTTTCTTCTATGTCTCTGCGCTATACTTGTTTCGATTCGGGGTCCGGGTGTGGGGTGGATTGAGTGGGGGCGGCTTTGGAGGGGTGCGTATTTACTCATGTGACTATCCTGTTATATAACTGCATCGCCTCACTATTTGAGATTTTCTATGGCCGTTTTAATGATGCTGCTGCTCTCCCGTGTGGTGAAGCCATCTTGCGGACTCGAATCTCCTTGGTTCTATCCTCTACTGACTTTTTCCTCGATAAAATTATTTTGAAAACCTTAAAATTAACCTTCACTTCTCCTTCCCCTGGTGTCAAGGATCTCTCCAGTGTATAACTCCTGAATCGTTGCTAATCTTGACCATTGATGCACAGGGGATGTAATGTTTGTCTCAGTGCTTAACCGTATTGTGGCCGGCCTGATGGTTGTAGGCCCGTATTTGTTCTTTTAATATGCACAAATAAAGGTTTTTAAAAAAAAAAAAAAAAAAAAAAAAAAAAATTGAGACACACCAAAACACCGTAGAACATGTTATAATTTATTAATATCAACCCCTTCACAGTTAGGTATTGAATTACAGCCATAATTGGTGTTCTGTGGGCCAACAACACTTCTGAGCCATAGCTCCACTGTTCCGGCGGCACTATTAAAGGCAACACCCATGGAAGTGTTGTCATTGGAAACACTTATTCAGCAGTTTGGGATCATAGTTTGTACTTTCCATTCTCATCTCCACTTCGCCCTCCTCTTGGACACCAACGATGTGCAACCGATGCCCGCCCTAAACCATCACAGCCACAAAGTTCATTGCCAGGGTGACCACAGGAGTTGCTAGATCAGGTCCAATGAGGACCTCATTTGGCCCTTCACCAACCAGTCCAATTCGGGAAGGAATCCGATCCGAATGTCAGTGGGAGGCGTAGGTGGAGGCAATGATGAAGCAGATCCTTGACAGCAGCTCAGTAGATCAGTATATTCTACTCCTCAAATGAGGGTGATATTTGCATAGTTCGACCAACACCTCGGGAGGTCGAATAGATAATGGTGGTTGTTCCCATGACAGGCGTCAAGGACATGGGTAAATATTAAGGTACAATAGACCAATACTTTCAGTCAGATCTGGATTTAGGTTAAAGAACTATTTTGAAAGTCCTTCGGGTGGTCAATGCCCTGGGATATTTCTGTAACTAAAGAGAACTTGTGCAACCTGAAGCACAATGGCATGTTAAAAGAAAAAGAACAGATGATGGATGGAATGCTGACTAAATCAAACATTCACCTCAGTCACAGGTCTGGGTTAAATCCATTGTTTTTGTGCACACCATTCCAGTTTAGACCCAGCCAAATGCAAATCAGTCTTGACCCTGATCCCCATAGTAACATTCCAGCCCAAACTGCAAGGCCAGGTCATCCCTGGACCAGAAACAAGCATCCTAGGACTGGTTTCGGGGTTTCACCCCTCATCAGCCAGGATAGTTTTAATCTGGTGGTGTAGTGAGAACAGGACCCACGTCTGGGCATACCCTTCCCACTTAGGGTGACAAATGCAAAAAGAACAGATGATGAACGGAATGCTGAATCAATCGAACACTCACCCACAGAAACACATCTGGGTTGAATCCATCGTTTTTTTGCACACAACACCATTCCAGTTTCAGTGCTCTGTCCATCATCTTCTTGTATTTGCTTTGTTCGCCCTAAGTTGGCAGGACATGCTCAGATTTGGTCCCTTTCTCACTTTGCCACTGGATTCAAGCTAGCCTGGCTGATGAGGGGTGTTTCCCTGAAACCGGTCCCAGGATGCTTGTTTGCGGTCCAGGGAAGACCTAACTTGGAAGTTCAGGCTAGACTGTTCCCATGAGGAGCAGGGTCAAGACTGATTTGCATGTGGTTGGGTCTGAACTCGGGTGGCGAAGTAAGTTATAGAATGATGATGGATTCAGCCCATATCTGTGACAGGGGATGAGTGTCTGAAAAGTTTCAGCACTCCGTCCATCATATCCTTGTGTTTGCACAACAGGCTGTTGCCATTGGTAAGAACTGACATGACTGAAATATTACTTTCGAAGCAAAGATTTGGGAGCTCCTCGAAATGTTTAGAATTTTCCCTCGGAATTTGTGATTTTGGAGTACCTTGGTCCAGCACCATTGGTCATAACTGATGTGGATTCTCCTCGTGAAACAGCAGATACGGAACTGGTACAGCAGTGTACAGGCAACAGCAGAGCAAGCTTTCCTACACATTGAAGAGGTACAGCAAATTATGGAGTATTCTAGCATTCCTTACACACATGCCATATGAAACACAGGCAATGCAAGATTCACACAAGCACACACATCCACAAACACATACACCGCATGTACACACAAACACACACACACAAACCCATCAACGCATGCACACACACTCCCCCTCCCCCTGCAGAAGTGCAAGTTTCACCCAGACACCTATCGTGCAAGCCTCTCTCACAAACATAAAAAATACTTCCCATCAGCAGCAGTTGTAAAAGTCACCAGAAATGCAAGCCTCCCTCTGATCACGGAGCAGGTATAGACATAAACAATGCACCCCCCCCACAAACAAACCTGACCAGTACCACCTAAGCAGCAGCATTGCAAGCTTTCCTCACTAAAGAGAAGTGGTGCGATGCATGCGGCAGCAGTGTGTGTGCTTCCACTGCAGCAACGCACGCTTCACAGAGATATAAACAGATATGGCACAGGCAGGGGCAAGCTGCTTCAGCATAAAAACCTCAAGTACAGCAGAGGTAGAACAAATAATGCATAAGAAGGATTTGTCTAGTCCCCCCCCCATTTGCGCCCCCCCCCCCCCCAAGCATAGATGCACTCACTCTCTCTCTCCGACCCTACTTGCTCATCATATTCTAACTAAAAAATATTAGCTGTCATTTACTTTGCAGATCAATAGCCGGAATAAAATGTGTTCGCCAAAGAAACAGAAACGGCCAGAGTCGGACTTCTACCTTAATGCTAAAATATAAGGAATAACAAGTAGAAATATTTTTTCATAGAATTTCAGGCGTGTCAATGTTTAATTTCTGTTCCATTTAGCTAAGGCAACTACCGCCAGCAGCTCAAAACTAGTGGTTAGTGCACGGGCAAAGCCCTGAGAATGAATAGTTTGTGCTCATCTCCCAACAGAGTGATAGTGCTAAAACAGGTGCATGTTAAACTTTCATTGCAAAGTTATTATCCTACAGATCTATCGACGGATTTTTGGCGAAGGGGGGTATGAATTGAAATAACCATCTTCAAAAAGTGGATGCCTCCTACACTGTGCCACCAATATAAATACCTATCCGTGCTGCTGGGGAGGATTCTGACATCTTCAGTTATATTCACACCTTTTAGTTATACCTGTGAAATCGTACAAGAAAATAATAATAGATTATAAAAACGGATCCATCCCTTTCTTTGGGTCGCTGGTACTTGTGGGTACTGCTGACTGTCAGTAAATGAGTCATCTTCGGTAAAGGTTGGTGAGAACACTGTGTTTACCTATGTATCAGCCCTGCCAAGTACCACGCATCAGGAGTTAGACTAACGCATTTCAGTGAGGTGATCCGCATCAATGCACTGAATTGCAATGTCACACATTATAATAGCTCCTCCTCAGCTGTCACCTGGAGCGCTGCTATAGTAATGCACTATATAAGCTGCCTACAGTGGCAACGCGCACTGGGCGCTGCTCCCGGCAGGCTTAGGGGCCCTGGCTGAGCTCAGCCTGCACAGTGCTACAATGCAACACTATGCACCCAACACCGGCACGGGATTATCAATCACGTCAGGACGGTCAGAGTTAGTGCCCAATGGCACACACTAATAGTGGGACCTTTCGCCCCTGCTGTCTCTTGCTAGGTGAACATGCGGGCGTCGGCAGTTTTCATTAAGTTTAGGACCCAACCCCACTGCCTCGGGAACCACCTGCTGGCACATGCAATCAGGAGGATCCATGGGGGCTCGGTTCAACAGGCACTTGCCTTCTTTTTACATTCTAGGCAATTGGATGCGTATGCCACACTTGATAGTTTAGGCCACGGCTGGTCAAGGCTTTTATTCCCCACCCTGCCACGCCGCGTGAACCACAGTGGTTAAGTCGGGGTCTGTGCACAGGGTGCATCACAGCAGGATATCAATGCCCATGATGCCGCCACCTAATAGTTCCTGCGCCCTCTGGGGGCCCACCTGCTGCTGCACCAGGCACCCGCGTCAAGTTTTCACCAGTTGTTCCTCTCTCTTCTCTGGGATGGCCCAGGCGGGCCGAGACGCCCATACTCTCAAGGCAGGTTCTCATCAGCTGCCAGGCACCTGAGTTAGGTTCCGAGCCCAGTGTCAGGCGAGTGCTCAAATACAAGTTTTTGGTTCCACAAATAGTGATTACATGATAGTAAAATAATGGTTTGCTAGTCAGGAAATATTTAACTGCTTTACGGAATATTTTATCGTATTGTATTGTTAATGTATTGCGTGGATTGTAATTTGCTTCTCATTAGGCACATGAGAGAGCTTTCATATTGAAGCTTGAGCTAGGCCCAGGTCACGAAGAGGTGACCAGTTGCTTTAGAAACTGGCCTGGGCCCGGCAAGTTATTTCCTGGGATTTGGGTTCTGATAACAGAACTTTCTCCCGGTCCAGCCAGCGCATGAGTCAGGTCACAGATCTGGCTTTAAATGCACTTCCGAGTCTAAACCCACACCACTAATTGGTGAATTCATATTTATTTCATCAGTAGAAAGTATGCTAGAGGCAGACGCACAAACCTTACACAAAGACCTAGTGCATAGGAAATTTGTCATGCATTTTTTTACACTGTCAGCAAACCTCCTGTCCACCAAGGAGCACAAGCACAGAAAATTCCCGGCTGAGGTTCCATGGGAGAGATATATATAACAAGCATTGGCATAGCCAATAGATCTCGCCTTTGGGACCTTATAAGTGTTTAGCCATGCAACAGTTGCATAACTAAATACTTTTAAGGTCCCAAAAGCGAGACCTATTGGCTATGCAAAGCGGCCGCGAAAGTGAAAGTGATCACGATCGCGATCACGATCAAACATCAAAGCGGCCGTGAAAGTGTAAGTAATCGCGGTAAAGCGCGGCGCGCGCGCCCGCGCACATGCACTGTAGCTCTAGGCTGGCCTGGTAGCACTTTTTGGAGCCCTCTCAATAAGTCTCGCCAGACCAGCGCATGCGCTGGGTCAGGCGAGACCTAATAAAAAGTACACAGCTTACATTCTAACGCAGCTGTTTCAATATACAAATAGTGCATATATTGTGCTAAATCCCTTTCAGACCAGTAGGCCCGGGTGGCTGCACATTACAAAGCAGGGGTCATTATTGTGTCTGCTTTTCACACTTAATAATAAAATCACAGCCTTCTGGAAGTTGCCTGTAGGTGGGCCCACCTATGTTACATTTACTTAAGAGTACCATCAGGTCACTTGTGCCCTTCAGTGGTTAATATGTAAAATAAAAAGTGCCGGGGTTCTCCTCAGGAGGCAGAGCTAACAGGAGAAATCTCCTGACGAGAGCCCCAGCACTTAATTATTCAGGAGAGGACTTCCCCTAATGGTTATAGCTGCCGATTTCGGAGCTGGGGAACTGGGTTCGAGTCTCAGCGTGGCTTGACATCCTGTGATACTGGGAAAAATCATGTTCCTTCCAAATGAGTGTGTCTTTAATTGGTGCTATAAGCGCCGGTGCTGAGGATTAGGTGCCGGTACTGAGTACCAGAATGCACCGGCTCAAATTAAGCACTGGTGCCCTTCCATTTCTGGTGCTTTCCAGCCATTTGAATATCTTCTTAGAGTTTGTCATTGCTGAAATGGGTGTATCATTTTTTATATTTATATCTATATATATATATATATCCAACGAAATACACACTCCCGCAACCTCCAGGCGGCGATGAAGGAGAGACGGACCCACGGAATCTCAGGCAAGATATTATTTATTTGCGACCATCATCTCACAAAATGACGCGTTTCGGGCTCGAAAGCCCTTGTTCACATATATATATCCAACAACCAAAGTTCCGCCTTTAGCCCAAGCCGCTTTTCATGGGGAGCTCGCAGCGAGGTAGCGAAACCCCAAATATCCAACAAATCCTGTAGGTATGGCCCAAACACCAAAATTAGAGAGAGTGGTCCTACTCAACCAAAGGGACAAGACACCAAAAATAGACACTTCTGTCAAAAGAAAATTCCTCTTGGACTCTTTTACAGCATACAAGAATTGGCTCTAGTTATAACCTGAGGCTGCACCCATCAATTCCTGCACTTTAAATTCCAGGTTAACCAGCCAGGACTTTAAAGTCTCCTCGCATGCTCCTTCCTTCTGTTACCAAACCGATATAGGAAGGAGCATGCGAGGAGACTTTTAAGTCCCGGCTGGTTAACCTGGAATTTAAAGTGCAGGAATTGATGGGTGCAGCCTCAGGTTATAACTAGAGCCAATTGGAAATTTATCGTTTTGAGGGCCATAGCTCCAGTGGCCAAGACTACACGGAGACAGGAGTAAGTATAACCAGTGAGGTTGTGTCCCCTGATTGTTATATTTGACTCACCTCCTCCGGTACCAACAACAAGAGAAAGAGGTCTTTAAGGGAAGATGTCTGCGTCCCTATTTTCTCTTATCTAGCAGTGCGGCAATACCAAGAAGGAAGCCGCCATTGGGGATGAGAGTTACCTCCATTCTATAAATCAAAGACCAAATATCTGATGAATGTGTTGGGAGACATAGAATAATCATTTTAAGCCTGAAGAAGGTGGTGAACTAAAACTATACCACCGAAACGCGTCGCTTTGGTTGGGAAAGCACCCAAGTAACTCCTGGTCTGAGTATAAGAAAATGAGATAAAAAAGGAACGGTTTTTAACATTGATTCAGGGTTACCAATATCATTTTCTGATGAACTTGGAGTGCTCACTGAACTCATCGGGTTGTTGATCATTTTTAGAATCTGATGTATTCTCCCAATTGTCTGTGGATGTAATGTTTTTAATATATGTGTTTTGATGATAAATTCGTTTTTTTAATCCTTTTTATATATATATTGAACTTATAAGGCTCCTAATAATAAAAATATATGATGCAATTTGTATTATGTTTTTGGTTTCTATTTGGTGCTGATGATTGAGCTATTGGTGGATGATTGTAAGGTGGTCTTGTATGCTTTAAAAGAGTCCAAGGGGATTTTTCTTTTGACAGAGGTATGGCCCAAACTTCATAAATCAACGCCAAACAGACCACAGTGCCGCAGCTGAAATGTGGAAGCATATTTATTCACTCACAACACAAATCCCAATGTGTTTCAGAGCTTCATGCTCCTTGCTCACTAACCCGTGCGCACACACACACACACACCCCTTGCACTGCAGGTGCCTTTGCTGTAATGGCTCAATGTAAGTAAGAGAAGCTTGCACAGCTGGTGCCTAAGAGAAGCTTGCACTGCTGTTGCCTTTGCTGCAGTGGCGCAATGTAAGTAAGAGAAGCTTGCACTGCTGGTGGCTAAGAGAAGCTTGCACTGCTGGTACCTTTGCTGCAATGGCGCAGTGTAAGTAAGAGAAGCTTGCACTGCTGGTGCCTTTGCTGCAATGGCTCAATGTAAGTAAGAGAATCTTGTACTGCTGGTGCCTTTGCTGCAATGGCTCACTGTAAGTAAGAGAATCTTGCACTGCTGGTGCCTTTGCTGCAATGGCTCAAGGTAAGTAAGAGAAGCTTGCACTGCTGGTGCCTTTGCTGCAATGGCTCAATGTAAGTAAGCGAAGCTTGCACTTCTGGTGCCTTTGCTGCAATGGCTCAATGTAAGTAAGAGAAGCTTGCACTGCTGGTGCCTTTGCTGCAATGGCTCAATGTAAGTAAAAGAAGCTTGCACTGCTGGTGCCTTTACTGCAATGGCTCAATGTAAGTAAGAGAAGCTTGCACTACTGGTGCCTTTGCTGCAATGGCTCAATGTAAGTAAGAGAAGCTTGCACTGCTGGTGCCTTTGTTGCAATGGCTCAATGTAAGTAAGAGAAGCTTGCACTGCTGGTGCCTTTGCTGCAATGGCTCCAAGTAAGTTAGAGAAGCTTGCACTTCTAGTGCCTTTGCTGCAATGGCTCAATGTAAGTAAGAGAAGCTTGCACTGCTGTTGCCTTTGCTGTAATGACTCAATGTAAGTAAGAGAAGCTTGCACAGGCTGCAGCAGTTTTTCCAGCGTGAGGAAACATGCTGCCTGTGTTTTACCTGCTGTCTGTCGCTCTGTGGGAAATCGTACACTGATGATGCATCTTCCCTTTAGCCAACCGCAGTTTTTTGTGTCAAAGAAGCTTGCACTGATTCTGCCCATGCTGTGCCTGTGGTGTGCTGATAAAAAACTGTTAACAGGTATGCGTTCCTAGTGTGTATAGCAAAGCTGTCACCGTACTCGAGAGTGTTTTTCCTGAGAAGCTAAGCTGGCCTTAGAACGCTGCAATAGCTCCAGTCCAGGCTAGCCCATTTGACCGACATTAGGATCCTGGGAAAACCATGTTTTCTGCAAGTTTGTGTTCACTTTTCTACCAGAAGTGGAAGTACTCGGAAACAGTCCGAACGCCAGCATTATCCATCAGGTAAACCAACACTGGACATGCAGTTTTAGCACATACACTCCTTCCTCACATGTTGAAACCAAAGCACACTCTTAGAACATATGAAACACATGTTCCTCGAGACCTTGAATTTCTCCACTGACATTCCTTTATCTATCACCGTCAGTAGTTTGGGAGGCGCTGGGGGGAGGAGGCAGGGAAACACTGACTTTTATCGGTTTCGGAGTTTTGGTTCTCATCCCCTCCCTTCCTTGTTCCAGTGCGTAACCCACAAAGGAACCAACGGGTATCAAGCGCTGTAAAACAAAATGCAGTAAAGCGCTTTACGGCTCGCGAGGGATGTGGGAAGCGCAATATTAATAAATACACAGTACGTATTGAGGCGTGACCACTCCATTTCAGACACCCAAAGTCTACTCTCTAACAAGCTTTGAGGCTACCCCCACCCCCTGTTGTCCCACCCCCCATCTGGCGCCTTGGACCATGGGAAAGGCTTTCATCTCGTGCTCTTAACTTTGCGGACGTCTGTCCGCCCGCCTGTGAGCCCATCCACGTCCCACCTGGCGGCAGTACAATGAGAGCCAGGGGTGTTGTCTGTCAGGCGAGACCCTCCCTGTCGTCATTCACGAGATGTCTCGCGTTGCTTTGTGTCAGACAGAAAGAGCAGGACGTTTAAGGGCGAGACGGTCGGGTCCCAGGGCGTGGCGGCCGGGTCCCAGGGCGAGGCGGCTTTCCGAGGAAGAAGGTGGTGTTTTCGGTCCCCGGAAAGCCCGAAGAAAAACAGGTTCGGGCAGCTCTCTTCGCCACACCTGCTTGCAGCAGAGATTGTAGGGTTGAAAGGAAGAGTGTCTATCCTCGCACACCTGCAAGCCTTGGTCGGTGATTCACCAGAAGGCCAGGGGTATTGGAAGGGACAGCATGACTCTTTGACCCCCCCCCCCCCCATGATCCCCTAGGTTTATCGAAGAGCACACTTATAAGTGACATGTATGTTCATGGTATGGGAGACGGGTACGATTAGTGCGTACATATACTGTCCAGCCTTTTTTAGGGTGTGGGGGTTAACCCCCGCCCCTCCTCTTAGCCCCTCAAGTCAACATTAGGATTTGTCGCTCCCGGGTTGGGAGGAGGGAAGGAAACAGAACTAAAGAGAACTACAGAGAGTAAAGGTGGCTCTTTACCTTCTGTTCCTGCTGCCGCTGCCTTTGTGACCTCTAAGACCACGGGCAGTCGGTTCAGTGCCAGGAGAGCCGAAGGACAAACCAGAGCTGGCAGCCGCTACACTAATAATCCCAGTGCTTAATTTGTGAAAAAATATAAATGCCAGGGCTCAGGAGGCCTATGCAGCTTGCACCACCCATTACCACTGCCAGCATTGCCAAAGACAGAACCTACACAACTACTAACCAGTGACTGGATGAACGAGAGTGGGAGTGTAAGGCACACACAATATTGAGTGGTACCTACAAAGTGGACATTTGCAGACATCACAACGTGCACTCTTGTTTGCTTTTTGCATCTCTGGGCCTACAGGGCTGTTAGTGCACGTGTCCTTCCTAGTGGTTTATCGCACTAAGCCATACTTCATAGAAATCCCACATTGAAGCAGCATGTTGACTTACAGTTGGGAAGGTGGGAGCAGGGCCACCGGCAGAGTTAGGCTCCCCCTCCAAATAGGAGGGCCCCTTTGTGACAGTGTCTAACCAGCCCAGTAATAAACTCAGATCCGCTTTAGGGCCATACGTTTGAAGATCAATATAACAAACTCAATATTTTGACCTACAGCCTCAGATATTAGGGTATATGCACTAGCGTAACGAAGCTTGAGGGGGCCCCACAGCAAACTACATGGAGCCCCCCCTTTTGGACTCAGTCAGGAGCTCTCAGGCCAAGGTACTGTGCTGTGGGGCGGGGGGGGGGCACCTGGAGCTCAGGCCGCAGGCTGCAGGGGCCTATGTTACGCCACTGGCGTGTACGCAGGGCAGGCTTTAGGGCAGTGCAACAGGTGCGGCCGCACTTGCGCTGACCTGTGGAGGGGGCGCTGTTTTTACCAATAACTTATAATTGGAGAGATGAGGGGCACTTTTGCCTGGTGGTAATGAGAGAATCCGAGGAGGCGGTCATGGGGTGTGGGGGCACCAAAAATGATTGTCACACCGGGCGCCAACAGCGTGTTTGGTAAGAAGAGGGTAAGATTCGTACTCTCATCAGAACACTCCATCACAGTGAAGTGTTCTTGGACAAGGAGAGCAGAAGTACCTCTGCGGTTGACGTTCTTTGGTGGCCCTCGGCTCGTTGTGAATTAATGAGCTGCAAAGCATAATGACGTGTTCTCTGATCACTTCCACACATGCATAATGCAAAGTGATGAAGCCAACAACAAAGGTACAGCAGGTCCCATTACATGGCACATGATGCCAACAACATGTAACACGAGGACAGCGCGTAACCTAAGGCGGTGTAACTAAAGCAAAACTGTGCGAACTGTCCTCCCTCCTACCCTATGCATTAAAGATCTTACTGGGCATTAACTGAATTTCTCCTGCTCATCTTGCGATCTTTGACCTGTCGCCACACAAAGCAATCTGGAGAATGATGTATTTGGAAGACGTTTTCCACTGGAAAAAAAACCCTCAAAGGCCTTTATAGTTTTTAGTGGAAACCACCATTGTGTCAGAATTTTCCTAAAGACTCCCCGCCCATAAGTATCAATCACTTTCCAAATACACTGGATGTAAACCATTGGGATAACATGTAGTTCTGAAGAGAAACTCATAAAATATTACAATACTTCAGGATATGACACAGTCATCAAGAGGATTACCTGTCAAAAGCAACAACTCAAGGGTGTCACCATATGAAAACCGCATGTAGCTCCCTCAGGGCAACTTTTGGGACTGTGTGGCCTGAGGATCCTGCCATCCCAGCCTACAGCCTCTTTGTCCTGAATTTCTATTCCCACCCTCTTCAGAGCGAGACAGTTCTCAGAATACAACGGGCGGGATCTGTTACGCCGGGAGATTG
The DNA here is from genome assembly GCF_964204655.1 of Triturus cristatus. Classification (NCBI taxonomy): domain Eukaryota; kingdom Metazoa; phylum Chordata; class Amphibia; order Caudata; family Salamandridae; genus Triturus; species Triturus cristatus. The sequence continues at coordinate 115,808,486 of NC_140595.1, forward strand.
AGAGGAACAACAATGCCCCATCTATAGGCACTGTGCGAGATGTTCCTGATGTAGATATGGATCAGAGAACTTATAGTGATTATCATATCACTGCATTATAGAAGATATCAATATTGATCTTTGAATGACAACAGCATTTTCAACCTACAAGCCCTGAAGAAGTTCTCTTTCGAGAACGAAACGCGTTGGCTGTGGTCCTTTCTAAAAAAAGAAGATTATAAATAAATAATTGTGAGAAGTTGGCCTGGTATATGATGTTCACTAGTTAAAGTGACCACCTTGTACCATGCCAAGCAACCCTTATGGTGTGGTTGTAAGTTAACCTTTTCAGACCAGCTGCCCTAGTGGTAGCGTAGGCTAAGCAGTCTTTGAGGCTAACTCGTTTAAGCGTGTTAAGCAAGCTGTTTTACCATATGTAACCCCCCCTTAATACCAATGAAAGGACACCACACAGATATATATTCAAAATATATATGTATTTATTACTCAAAGTATCCCCTAGACTCTTTATGAGCACAGGAGCACAAATCGTTAAACAAGAAAGTATCACAATATACAGAAGTTGCACTCTATATGGATAGGCCCTGGTGGCCGCTCAAACCATATACTAAAATAGTGGTATAAGTACCACGAACAGGAAAGGGAAAAGGCCTAGGGCCTCTAGAATCGCTGGGCCTACAAGGAGCTAACTTCAGTTAGTGACCAGGAGGTCCACGGGTCACGTGTACAGTGAGGAAAGTTACACGCGGGCTCCCATAGGTTTTCAATGGGTGCGTAAAAGTTCAAAAGTTACTGCTAAAGGGTCTTCTGGTTGAACTACAAAATCAAGACTTCAGATCTAAACATTAGAGATGTCACTCTACACTTGTGCACTGGAGTGCCAGCTTTACCTCACCCACAGGAAGCGGGTGCATAGGTCTCGAAGTGCATCGGGTTTCGTCTATCTGTTCAATGGAGCCTGGTGACAAAGATGCTGCAGGCGGCCGGTCCAGAAGAGATGCGGTGGATCCAAGGGTGGATCGGAGTTGTAGAAGACCTGTAAGCAGAGGGGACAGTGTTGACAGTCACTAGCCAGTGACCAGCGTGGCACCAGGTAGGTACCAGGCGATGTCGGGTGCAAACAGGTGTAGCTTGTCTCTGCAGCCACGTGGTCCCTGAAGGTCGACGACGTCCAGGAGTCGGTTCACGAGCTGTCCCACGCAGGCTCTCGCTGTCGGCGGTGTCGGCGACTTGAAAGAAGCAAACAAGCCTTGGCAAAAGCAGGAGTCGCAGGAAATGAAGAAAGCTGTTTACTCTGACCAGCAAGGTCAGAGGGGCTGCTCCTTTGAAGGGAAGCAGGGGCCAGTCTGGAGCAACCAGACCAGTGTCGTATTTTTCAAAGATGGTCACTAAGATGGCCAATAGCCAACGGGCCAGGGTCCGGTTAGGCGCGTCGAGTTGCAAAGTGCAGAGGGGCCCCACGCAGATCGTGGAGATGCTGGAGGGCTCACTTGGTGCAGATGCTGCTCGGATGTTGGGCTTCTCAGGACCCAAAGCACAACTTGGAGGGAGCCTCTGTTGTCGCGCTTGCAGCTTGTCGAGTGTCTTCCAAGATGGCTGGCTCCACGTGTCTCGGTGCCTCCACGGGTTCCTTCTTTGCAGGGACTGTGGATCGGGCTGTGAGAGGTCTGGAGGTCCAGTTCTTGTCGGTCTCTGGGCTCGGGCTCCGGCGGGAGGCGGCGGCAAAGCAGACGTCGATTTGCTGGTTGGTGCTTGCGTTAGCAAGATGGTCACTCCCTGACCATAGGGGAGAATTACTTCAGTCTTCTGTGCAGCAGAACGTCGAAGTTCCCGTCTTCTTCTTAGTGTTAAGTTGATTCCAGGATGTCTGAAGTCTTAGGACACAGCTCCTACCTTTAAGCAGATTCTCGGGCCGGACTACCTGCTAGGTCCCTCCCTAAGGGTGGGACCAGGAAGGGGGGTGGTTACACCCCCAATCCTTTGTCCAGCTCGCCCCAGGTCCGGGGCTGGTGTGCCCCAGGACCGGTTTGAACTGGCATATGCACCGAGGCTCCTTGTGAGCCTCAGGCATGTCTGATTCTATTCAAGCCCTACCTGACCAATACACAAAATCCTGTCTGGGGTGGTGCACGCACCTCCCCTGGCAGGAAACCCTTTGTCCACGTCTCCCAAGCTGGAAGGACTCCCAGCAGCAGGAGGGCAGACTTGTGTCTGTGGTGGCAGCGTCCATTTTTGTGGAGCTGAGGCTATGTCTGATTTTACCCGGGTTTCAGGTACTGTACATGTCGTGTCCCTCTAGAAGGGTGGAATGCTAACCCCGTCGCCAGAACTGGCGAGGGGTTAGTATTCCAATTCGTATGACACCTTACTTGACATGTTTTGATAAAGCCAAACCAAAGTTAGCATTTAACAGCGAGGTTCATAATGCACTTAAGAGTATATGGTATGGCGATATCTGGAAACGGTAGAAGGAAGTTGTTCCGACCACTGCAGACAGGCTCAGCTCATGCCAGAGCACCATCTCACATGGAACCAAGCACTCTGCCTTCAGGATTGTTAAGGCCTGCCATAGGAGTGACTTATAGGTTAACATGTGTTCCATTTAAGGTTAGGTATAGGTATACTACACCTAAGTAAGAGGTGGATACACCAACCTACCCCAGCTGAGTGATCAGCCAGTTGTGTCAAATTGCTAGGCCAGGCCAGGGGTGGCACAATACATGCTTCAGCCCCTGGTAGGCCTTAGATTCACCAATGCCCTGGGTACCTAGTGTACACTGGTACAGGGGCTCACAGGGTGATCCAATTCCAATTGGTTATGCACCTGAAGTGCATAGTGTCAATTTAGTAGAGAGAACAGCAGGCTGGGGGTCTGATTAGCAGGCCCACAGCCTCAGTATGTCAAAAACCAGTGAAGCAAAAAGCAAAAATTTGGGGTGACCATAGGATAGCAGACCCTACTCTCCTACAATAATAAAGAAGGAAATTCAATCATTCGATGGATCCAATGTGGACTATTTGATTGCATATATTTGAAAAGTGGTGCAACTTCAATACAATCTTATCTCAGAATACAACTAGTTTGAAACGCCTAGATCACAGACTGACTCAAAGGAGGAAAACAGGAACACTTATAAAGTTTACCTCCAAACTTGCCCTGCGGCATATACTATTTCAGTATGCAAGTCCCTTGGCATAGCTGGCTTGCAGTGATAAAACGTGGATATGTTTTTTAAACTGAATTCCTCCTCATCTTCTCATCAAAATCATCACCCAGGTACAAACCTGGATGGACGCACTTGACATCCTTAGCAGCAAACTCACCATCGTTAACAGGACCAAATCCCTTGGAGTCATCCTAGATAAAAGGCTCCACCTACAATCAGAAATCAGCACCATGGCAAGAAATGGACTATATTAACTGCGTCTCATTTGGGGAATTCGCCGCTACTTTCCAAAGCAGGGAAACATCGTTTACAACGCGGGGATTACATCGCAATGCCATTACATCGCGGTTTTTACAACGCAAGTCGTTACAACGACTTGCGCTAGATGGCGCTCTAGGACAAGGAATAGTATAATTTACTATCCAACACCTACCCTACTGTACGTAGACTGGAGTTGGAATAGTAAATTATACTACTCCTAAGTCCAGCGCCCTCCAGCGCAAGTCGTTGTAACGACTTGCGTTGTAAAAACCGCGATGTAGTGTACCGCGATGTAAATGTATGCGTTGTAACGTCATACATCCTCCAAAGCAAGATCTGAAATCTCTTGTTCAATCACTAGTACTTACCAGAATTGAGTACTGGAAATCTCTCTTGACTGATTCCCCTCAAGACCCGTCTCACCGCTATGAAATCGATCCTACAACTGACATAACGCTTCTCCCATGGGGTTAAACGGAACAACCATATCTCTCAGTATGCCAGGGCTAAATTTGTAAAAAAAAGAACGACAACAAAAAAAACAGAGTCTTAGTATTGTTTCAAAGTGTTTCTTAGGAGCTCATCGGTGCCAAATGCTAAGAACTGTCCCGATTCCACCTTGTGGCTTTTTCTTCCACCACATTACATCTCTGTCTATTTATCTCAGTCTTGCAAGTTCTTCCCCATCCCTTCTTTCTCCCTTCGTCACAGTTGTCTATGTTTCTCTTCCTCCTTCTTTCTTCAAAGTCTAATGATGAAAAATAAGTTCTATTCCCTAAAAGAGAATTCCGATGCTCACCACCTGCAACCACTGGTACAAATTAAGAACTGATCAGTCCAATAGAAGCGTTAGGACAACAGGGCGCCCAGTCCCTCTTTGCCATCCAATGGCATAGAACGGAATGGCGGCGAGAATGACATCAAATGAACCAATGGATCCTCACTTCTCCTGCCTTCAAGTTGGCACAGAGTGAAGCATAGATCTCGCCTTCTAAGCCTTACACGAAGCAAACTGGACCCATATGTTGTAACTTATCTACACACCAACTGGACATTGATGGTCAATATAAAAGAGTGGAGTTCTAATGATCTGGAAAAAAAGTAGGGAGTTCTCATCTGATAAGATACATGCAGTGCCCAGCTTTAATTCTTCGGATAAGCACAGTGCTCGTGAGAGACACCCCCTCCAGAATACTCTTTCTAGTAGCTGGCTTGGTGTAGCCTGCCCTATAGCCAGGTCTACTGCAATTATGCAGTATAGGAGGCTCAAACTATCTTGCAGTTGACTAAATTATGCGACAAGAAAAGGCAAATTATGTGTTGTAATAGGACATTTATGGCAGTATGGAATATTTCGCACCCATTTTTTAACAGATGCCGGCACTGTGTTGGCAAATGGTACACCTGCATCCGTAACCCACGCGGAAATGTTTTTAGTAGCTTTCGATCCGTTTGAGCCAGAAACAAATATTTTTGTTAATATCTGAAAATGATGCAGCAGATGATTATGTGGTAAGTGCAGCAAACCTATAATTATGCGACCAACACCGCAGCCTCCTTAATCGGTAGAATTAATGATGTGTGCCTCTGCGTGAAATGATCTTTGGATATGGTGGAAGAAGCTGTGCAGAGCCCCTGAGCCAGCCTCCAAAACACCATGGTAGGAAGACACGTTGCACACATTACAGACAGGAGTGTAGCTTCAGGGGGGTGTTTGGGGTGTTAAACCCCCAATAAATATATTTTCTGGCAAATAGTTGGGTACAGTTGCTTTCAGTCGGGTTTGGTGAGGTCTCACATTTTATTTCACCAGGAATTTTTACGTAAACACAGACAAAAACACACACACATGCTCCCCCTCTCTGCTTTGAAAGTCTTCAAAAATACTGGTTATTTTACAAAATATTGTGTTTTCTCTCACTTACTACCTCTGCCACTTCAAATTCCTCTCCCTTTCCACTGCCCCTTTACCCCCTCTCATCTCCGCTCCTTGTCGTACAATATATTTTAACATTATGTGCCAGCATATAGTTGGGAAGCCCCCCCCTTAAGCTTACTGAGCAAGCTACGCCCCTGATTACAGTAAGTAAAGGTGTGGCTGATGGGCCTCGAGACATTAGACTGGAGCTCCCTAAAGGCAGAGGGCAGCGGCGAAGGCTTGTTTTTGAGACTGCAAGGGTGAACACCAAACTCGCCCCGGCTCGTCCAGCCAGATTCCTGGGAGATTATGTGCGGCGCACTAACTGATCTACGGGCGGTTAAGAACCAAATAATTGATTTATGGCAAGCCTTGCCAAAAATGCAAATATCTGTTTAAAAAAAAAACCAATGATTGCTAGTCGGATGTTGAAATTATATTCTTCTAGAGTTGCGCAGAGGGCATGCGGCCAACCATGGTAGGGTCTGATATAATGGTATCTTCCGTCTATTGTGGAACAAGGGAGATATAAGTTTAGAGGAAAGCGCGAGTCTTGCCTCCAAGCCGAGCTCGGTTGTGGAAAGGTTAAATAAAAGGATGTAAACGACTTACATACTGCCCAGGTATCTGCCTGGAGACTCTATGTGCCAAGAAGGACTTCCAGTAGAATTCCCAACTTCTTCAGTTTATACCATAAAAGGACAAAACCAACTGAGGAGTAGAGGGCAGCCTTCAGGACATGAGTAGAGAAGGGAACTAGATAAGCAGAGGCGAGGATACTGCCCCAGGTGCCCTACTCCAGCGAAGACCCATGTGATGTGGTTGATCCCGCTCACCATCCTCTAGATCTTCCAACAATCACCTTTAAAGTTCTTAAGCATCAATTTCTCGAGGGGCGATGGTTACCAACAAACACCGAATGGCCTTTGTTCAGGGGATGATGTAGAATAGCGGCTCTGCAATTTCTGGGATTAAGGGAGACTCTAATCAAGATGAAGCCATGTATCCAAGGAAATCAAGTCACCATTAAATAGTTTTTTCAGGAAGGTCGTTAGCTCATGGGGTACCAGAGAAGCGACAGTCGTCCAGCATTTTAACCTCCACTATGGTGGAAGCTATTGCGACCGTTGGCTGTGCAGGACTAACAATACGGCATAGTGCAGATGTGGCTGTCTGACATCATGGAAGGAGTATTATTTCCCAGTTCTCGTCTTTAGCAGTTGCAGCCTCTCTAGCCTGGGAGCAGTGAGCTCAAAGGCTAGCCCACACTACATGTGGATGGTGTTATTTTACAAAGTGCATGAACCTGCTGTAACCCCTGGCATGCCCCTTCTGACCCTTGGCACTGCCCGTGAGACCACTAGTGCCAGCAGTGGCAGGAACAGAAGCAGCATGTCCTTATGGACGTCAGTGGGGGGTTCACTCACCTCGTTTTGTGTCAAACCTGTTGATTACCAATGTGTTGTCTTGAGCACGTCTCAGTGAAAGAAGGAATAAATGGCACACTACCCGTGCACGCTTGGTAGCATGCCCTCACACTAATACAAAGTTAATTACAGCAAGCATGACATGCCAACTGACAGAATTAAACAGGCATGCAACGACTTCAGATTGCGCAATATGTAATGTTATCAATAGCTCCACCTCCATCTACCAATTGTGTCCTTCTTCGCCGGAGCTTAACCATAAACTAGCCACCGAAGCGACAGCACCGATCATGAAGTGTCGAAATGATGACGGATAGTCATTATGAAGGCTATGCTAGGCACCATTTAGAAACTGAAAAAGCGTCAAAGCAACCCATCGAAATGGGTGAACTTTATAGATACCGCGAATAGAAATCAGATGTGGGTAAACAAGGGTGACCAATCGCCACATGAAGGTCTACCATCTCTCACTGGCCGGCTTGGTCTGTCTTCAACCAAAGCAAACTAATACATATTCTTGACTGGTCAAGTTTAACCTGAGACTTGTGCAGTTGTTGATGTAGTGGGCAGTGGCGGTGCATCCATTAGGGTGCTGGGGCGTTGACCCACAAGCCGCGCCCGCAGCTCCCTCGGCGGCTCTGTCTGAACTGACAATGCATGTCAGTCAGCATGACGCCGGACCGCCCACCCCCTTCAGAGTCTGAAGGGGGTGGGCGGTCCGGCGTCATGCTGAGTGACATGCTTTTTCAGACCAGGGGGTGGCGCGGAGGGCACAGCAGGCAGCAGCACAAGTGCGCATGTCGGGTTTAGGTCAGAGAATTTTTCCGACCAGCCCAGTCATGCACACTAGAGTTTGCTCTGGCTGGCGGCTGCGCATTAGGAGAGCGAGGGTTTATCAACGCCGCAACCCTCGGCCTCCTAATGAGCAGCGAGTATCCCTGCTAAGCCAATCCTGGCGCTGCTGGAGCAGCGTCAGTATTGGCTGAGAGGGGTTGCCAGTGACGCAGCTGTTCCTGTTCACAAGTTGAAGAGCGCCAACGCTGGACCCCGGCCCAGAAGCAGAGGCGGCGCGGACCCGGTCAGGTAAGTTTTTATTTTAATTTTAAACTCCCCCGGTGCAACCCCCCCCCCGCGAGTATTGCGAGCCGCAACTGTTTTGACGTTTTTAGAGGAATTTATGCAACTTTCTATTTTGAATTTTGTAATATTTTTGGTGGAAGTGTGAGGACTCTGGGATTTATTTAATTCCGCACTCCTAAATTAACAGATTTTCAAACGGCTCGAGTCGGGGTACCACGCGGGTGGACGGCGTCCCCCCACTTATTTTTCCAGGGAGCCCGATAACTGGAGCAAATGGAGCCACACATTCACTCTTTGGCCTCTCTGGGGCGAGATCGGAGCTCATTCAGAACGCTGCTCACGCGCTGGCTTCTCTGATGCAATTGCATCTAAGGGGTGAGCGAGGGGAGGCAATGAGTCTGATGGTGCAAGCCACCTTTCGTGACGTCACTTCCTGTCGTGACGTCAGCGTCCCCCCACTTCTTTTTTTTAGGACTTGTGCCCTGTGCATCGGGGTGTAGTTTCCCACAATAATTGTATAAAAGAAAGTCACAGAAATGCAAAGTTGTATAGGGTTGACATTGTTACAGACATTTTGCGCTCTTGCTGACAAGCACTTTACATTTTAGTTGCCCCCACTTTACAGTTAGACCTTCATTCTTCTCAGTCCATTATATGTGCACTATTGAACTAGACAGTAAGTAACACACTGGTTTGGCTTAAAGACACCACGGGCCTCTAGTTCCGACTCCCGAATACATCATTGCACGAGTCTGCCTGCCTTGCTGGCTTCAGCAATCAGCACCCAAGGACACAGTTGCCTTGGGCAGCTGCGGCCCGTGGAGGGAGTTCTGTGGGGCGGTAAGGCGGGGCGGGGGAGGGGCAGGGTAATTAAATAAATAAAACAAATTTCGTAGCGCGCGCTGCATCGCATCGATGCAGCGCGCGCTACGAAATTCGTTTTATTTACTTAATTGTTTACTTACCTGTAATTATCCATATTCCGGTTTTTAGATCCCCCCACCCTGCCCCTCCCGCGCCCCGCGGAGCACCTCCACGGGCCGCGGCTGTCTGTGTGTGACGTGTGCAGTCGTCTTACGTTGTAGTTTGGTAAAATTCCTATGCTCTATAGTAGGAGCAAACACATGAAGAGGAAAGTAAGTCATCAAGGGGCATATTATCAAGCCAGGAGATAAAATTATCGCCACTTTAGCGGCAGAAAACTGCCGCTAAAACGGCGAAAATGGGCTTGATAATATGCTCTATGGAATTCCAATTGAAGCTCAGGTTAGATGTGAAGGACGTCTAACATGGGCTTCAATTGGAATTCCATAGAGCATATTATCAAGCCCATTATATGCGGCGATAATTGTATCGCCTGTCTTGATAATATGCCCCCAAGCTCGTAAACTATGTTCAAATACTCATTCTGCGTGTCAGTATACACTTCGCGCTGTAACTTGACACACATGGCCTCCAGGGAGGATAAGGAGGGCATTTGCATTTATCTAGTTTTCTGTTTCCTGTTCCAGGGACATCTCATGCAATCTCGGTGACATCTGCAGCAGAGAAAAGGTAGAGGCTTTGAATACTCCTAGGGACAGAACCCTTGCCCCTTTCTATACCTCTCCCTCTTGTGTCCTTATTCTCTCACCTTCACACAAACTCTCTTTCTCTTCTCTTTCTTGTTCACTCTATCTCTGTTGTGCACCCTTTTCTCTTATCTCTCTCAAGTTGCGCTGTGCGTCCCTCATTTAAGAGTCGGAACAGTGAACACACAAATAATGGGCAGCACTTTTCCCTCACACACAAACAGATGACTAGACAACAATCTAGCGAGCAAGTTTCCAAAGCCAGACGGCTCACTTCAGGCCTGCAAAAAAAGCCCTGCCTGTCAATAAACAACGAAAGGGAACTGCAAAGTGGGGTGCTTCAGAGAGCGTTATTCTTCTAAGCAGAGGGCGGGTCTCACCTGCTCCTAAAATAAGGCCAATATGTTTTTAAACTACCTTCAGACTGCTACTTCCTGATAAATCTCTTTGCACAATGCCGTGGGTTCTCAGCTAAGCTTACATTGCACATACAACGGGGCATTTCAGCAACACCCGGCGATAATTATCGCTCAGCGCTCTTAGCGTGAGGATAATTATTGCCAGGTAACGTGGATTTTTATCGCTGAGATAGCGTGCTATTAGCATTGCTTATCTCCTCAGCGATAAAAATCCTCACGCTAACTGCCTAACGTGAGATTATCGCTGGAAACCCAGCGATAATCTCACGCAATGTGGCGTTAGCTTGCTGATAGGGACTCACTAACTTAGCCATGATATCCACCTTCCATAGGATATCATGGCTAAGTCAGTCCTGAAGCAGGCGTAAGGAAAGTAGCGATAACAGGGGTTATCGCTACTTTTCCTGACGCTATGCTTCATAGCGTGGGGCTTGATGATAGGAGAAATGTCGCTTAGCGACATTTCTCCTGTCATGTTAGGTCAGGAACGCCCACTTTGCATCTCATTAGAGATGCAAAGCTGGGCGTTAGGAATCCCCACGCTAAAGCAAGGTTTCACGCGTTAGAGTGGCCTTGCTAATTAGGCGATAAAATTATCGCCGCTTTTCGGCCGAAAAACGCCCGCAAAAGCGGCGATAATTTTTTATCGCCAGCTTGTAAATATGCCCCAACATTACCGCATATCTTGTAAAAAGAGTCACTGTGAAATGAAAACATCAATTTTTGATGTGCAATGAACCACTCCTCCCCATACTCCAGCCTTGACGAATTCATTCAGCTTTTGTCAGGTGTAAGCTATAGAATGAAGCTGTAATAAGACAATTTGCCACATGCTTTTTTCAAAATTTTCTCCGAGGGTGGAGAGAACCCCCTTTATATTACTCAGGCTCGCTCGCTTCACGATATAACACTCATCTCCAACTTTTACGCCCTACCACTTTGAAATATCATCAGCCGCCACTGGTAGTGGGCCTTAACTACCAGTACTGACCAAATATTTAGACCCATAAAAGATCATGGCAAATGCTGTGTCACACAGAGTGGTCTCATGGTGAGTTTCACACACTACACATTAAGACTAACTTCCACTAGAAGTAACTCATCAGTGTTGACTCGTCTCCACACATTAATGGATATTTTACCTGGAACTTGAAATTGGCCTGAGCATGTTTGCTCTTAAGGCTCCAAGAAACATCCACTAATCGTATCAGTTCAGAAGAGAAGAGAATTGCAACTATGTGGAAGCTGGCATATTCACGAGGCTTGCCATTCTCTCTCAAGTTTCCAGTGAGAGGAAGAAAAGCTCAGCGGCTTGCTTATCCTCGAAAACTGTACCTAGTGACTTCAAGATGCTTCAAAGAGTTCTTTGGTCATGGGCCCTGAAGTCAGGGAAGACAGGGATTTAGGGAAAATTGAGTCATCTCCCATCTCAATGATGGTGAAGCGGCTGAGATTCTGGCATCTTAGAAAGAGACAAGGTCTTGGCAGTATAACACGACATACGTTCTGCAGACTGCCAACTGGTTGTTGATTGCATCAATAACCAGATATAATGCCTGACCAGGAAATCACCGGTTTCCTCAATAAAGTGTTCAGCTTAGAAACATAAAGAATTTACAATAGCAAATGACTCGAGTAAAGTCGCTTCCCTAGGTAGTCAAGAACCAAACCCTTCCTGAGGCCAAAGCTGCCTGTAGTAATCCTTTCCTACGATTGCTTTAAAACCATTGATAATTTATTTGTATCTTTCAGGAGAGGCCATGACTTGATCAGAGAGACTTGTATATACATTATTATTCATAACTGGGACCAGGTCCATGACTATGACATGATAGAAGCTCCCAAAAACTAACCCATACTCTTAAGTAGCTGTCACAGGATGATGACATCACAGACTTTAACTTGGACACCATATATTTTCAGTTGTCTAATTATTTCTCACTCAAGAGCCATCAGACATCCTATCAGAAACTTCAGCTGGATTACATTATATACACCCACATTTCATACCCACGTAATTCATTACTACCTCTTATAGCATGATGACATCATAGACATCAACAAATGTCCCACAGACTCATACTGATATATACCGATACTATGCTGGTGGCAATATCGACATGGTGAAGGCGCAATGCCTCTGTTCAGAGTTTCCCTCAGTGTAACCTCAACTCAAAATGTAACTCAAAGCTCATGGGATGAGACCAACCTAAAGCGGGTCTTAGGGCATATGTATCAAACAATGGTTTTGCGATTCTTAAATAGCGATTTTTTGAGAATCGCTATTTGAGAATCGCAAAACGAGATGTAATTAAAAATTCGCAAATATTTTGCGATTCCCTGACATTCCTTCATTGCGACGCGCAAATTGCGAGTCACAATTAAGGAATGGGTTCCCATTAATTTCTGTGGGCCAAGAGGCCCATAGGAATGAATGGGAATTGCGTGCGCAATTTGCGAGTGTCCAATAGGTACTCGCGAATTGCGCACACAATTTCAAGGGTGCAAGGGTTCCTAAAGGATACCCTGTTGCACCCCTGAAATGTGCATGTGTGTACATGGCACTTTGAAAAATGCAAAAAAGTGCATTTTTCAAAGAAATCGCATATTACCACCAACCTGAAGTTGGTGGTAATTTGCGATTCCTTAAGCCAAAATCGCACAACTTGGGTGCTTCCTACATTGCACTTAAGGAATCGCAATTTGCGATTCCTTAAATGCATTCACAAAATATGGAATCGCAAATTTTGCGATATCCTATTTTGCGAGGCCTGATGATGTATCATTCCAAAAGGCTTTTTCCCGTTCGCAAACGGGCCGATTCTGAGACAAGCATAATGCCTTTTTGGCCAACTCTCAGAAACGACAGGAATGCCAAAATTAAAAGACTCTCCCTTGCCCTGGGGAGGTAAAGAACGCGCCTCAAGGCGTGGCCAGCATGAAATGAAACTTCCAGGACGAGCAGAGCCACTGTTCCTTCCCATGCTTCCACTGCCCATACTTCTGCATGTCACTCAACGCCCATCGCTAATACAAGACACCTTCAGCAGATGCAGAGAGCTAATGTTCTTAAGACCAGAGGTGACGCTTGAGGCTTTTGGGCTAAAAGTACAAGCTTAAAAAAAAAAAAAAAAAACAGTGAGGCTCAGGCATGATTCATCAAGAAAACTGACTTGGGCACTTGAGCTCAAAGGTGCGACACTCATCACCCCTAATGAGTGAGACTTGTTACTTGGGCAAAAGGAGATCACTGATGGACACAGATTGGAACAATGGGATTTCCAGGTGCCAATATGCCCACTTTGCATGGGCACAGATAAGCTCCACAGACACCTTTGAGCAACATAATAGCACATTAGAATTCTTTTCAATTTGCTAACCCCTCAGTAGGGCCTTGTTGGCGGGGTGGGGTATTTTGACTGTGGAGGGGCAGCAGTGGAGATTGAGGAACTGTAATCTCGATCCCATCCGAGCTAATGTAGGAATGCATCATACTTAAGCGTAGCCAGCCCTCAAATATATTATGTTGTAATTAATTCACTAAAGGGAGTGGAGTATTGCAGCCTGAAAGTACTTCATTCAAAATATATGTGTTTAGAACATGATTTATAGTTCCGTGACAATTTACATATTGACATGAAAGGAGAAATTAAACATTAAATGTCTAGTTGTGAGATATTTAACCAGGATGTGTGCAACTAGCAATTGACAGGTTCATATGTATAACCCAAGTTAATCATGTGAAGGTATAGCTACACCGATATTTTCGTAGTTGTTGTATTATATTCATGAATGTGGAAGGCTGCACATATTTTGTAATCCAGAGCATTAGTCAAAGTCGACAGCTAAATTGCGGCCTAGTGTGTATGTTAGCTTCACTTCATGTGTAATTTCGTTGTAGACTAACATCTCTGTTTCAGTGCAATCTCACGTTGTAACCTCATGTTTGTCTATGTTCAGTCTTTGCTGTGGGATGTTTTGTCTCATTTTGTTTCTACTGCAGATGTGGAGAAGCCTCATTAGTTAGAATAGAGAAGTTTTGACTTAGTAGATAGCAAAGCATGAGAAAATGGAGCTGTCTGAGGACATCACGGCAACGAGCGAGGAGAGGAGTTCTCATGGGCGAGGAAAGGAATGATCAAAGACAAGGGAAAGGTGCTGAAAGCATCCAGTTGTGCCGGAGCTATTGAAATTTCCAAAGAAGAAGTCACATGGGAGTGTCAATTCGACTGCAGCTGATATTATGTGCTGTGTTTGGCGAGGGAGAGAGTTCATCTTGAGGTTTCTCAGACAGTAGACCTATGTTTCTGCTTGCATGGCTTTAAGCTACTTGACCAATTGTCGGAGTATTTTCTACTGAAGACTCTGTCGGCTGACACATTTATTTCTTTCTGTCCAGATTATGTCCTGAACCAAATTATTTCTTTAGGTTCTCTTTATTAAGGTAGAGTAGGGAAAGTTAATTTGCTCATGCACGTTAAAGAGAATCATCTGATGCAATTCAACCTTCATTTCTTTTTCCTGATCGTCTGCGTCACCATCTTAGAGTTAGTCGTTTGCTTTGTAATATATAGGGTACATCTCTTAAGGAGAGTCAGACCTATTCTGATCTTTTTGTATTTTTATACGATTATGCTGAGATTGATCTACAATGATTTGTTTCTAAACTCATAATTAAAACCTACTAAACATGGATCAACGATTTGAGTGGATTAATGTGTGGCCACATTGAATGCACTGTATTGGGATGTTAACTAGTGATTTTTCCTTTCACCGCTCACTCTCCTAAAAAGACCTGTCTCCTCCAGAGAAATTGTGGAAACCGACCTAGTCTTTAACAATGCTCAATGATGGATGGCTGCAGTTGTGCAAGCATGTAGAATGCCACACTCTGTGCCATCAAAATATGTGCCACTTGTGCATGGGGATTGTGAATTGAACAAAATGCCTGTGGTAGCTGAGTGGTATCACACACCCTTTGACTCTGATGACAGGAGTGACTGTTGTCCCTCATCCCATTGCTTGAAGTGACATCAGTGAAAAAACTATATCAAATGCAACATTAAGAAAGAAAAAGTACATCACTAAAGTAGAAAAAGGGGTGTTATAGTTGCCGTCTTTTTGTTGAGTAGGGTATTACAATGGAATGCCAGGGGCACACCCAACACCTTCCCAGATTCAGACATGATATGGCAAACAGTAATGGTGTCCAAGTAGATTGACAAATGCCAAGTTAGAGTTTGGTTTCCCCAAGCACTGTCTCGTATGCCAAGGTTTAACCATCATATGCACGGGCACAGTCTCTGGTATCAGGATCATCCTTAAATGCCCAATTGCATTCTCCAGAGGCCCCTGGCCAAACCCTAACTACTCAATTACAGTTTCCAAATGCAGACACATACTCAAATGCCCAAACAATGCCTTACATGGTGGGATACATCTGCAAGATGCCAAGGAACCACTAACATATGTGGGTTTGCACCTCACACTGAAATCCGAGTACTGAGACATTCACCGGGCTCTCATAATGCACATCTGTTCTGTCCTGCAGTAAGAGCTGCTATCACACCACTGAGACATCAAGTGGGTCCAAATATTACCCTTCATTACTGACTGGTGTCATAGACCTGGGCGGAGTTCCGTGTAGCGGAACTTCATGAAGTGACAAAAAAACTGCAGCAGAGTTCCGCAAGTGGCGAAGTACAGCGCAAACGTTCGCGCTGATCTTCCTGCCGATCGAGTAGAAATTCTACCGGTAATAAGATATTCACAGAGCTTTAGCAATACTCCTATCCTGGTTCACATTATGAACTAGTCTCAAAATTATGAAACATCCAAAGATGTCTAATACGATACCTCTATCCTGGACTACAGTGTGCATTTCTACCAACGTAATGAGATGCCCAGAGATCATTCACAATATGCTCTGCACCATAGTTTGCAGTGCACCATTATATAACAGTGATTAGGCAGCCATAGGGTATCTCTATCCTGATTTGAATAATGCTTTAGTAGATCAGTAGGGGAGATCTATACAGCTCCTACCCCACAACTCTGCTCTAATTTGCAGTCGAGCCTTTCATCACAGTTCTGAAGGATCCACTGGGCTTTTACAATGCACTTCTAACTGTACTTAGCTGAGGAATGCCTCGATTTCTCAGACTTGACAGATCCAAAGAGCACTAACAAAGCACACTGTCTGTGTATGTAACAGGTCAGAGGCTACAATACCAGTAAGACAACTTGAAGGGGTAATGCAGCTTCTGCTTGGCGTTATTTCTCTTAGTGTGTGTGTGTAACCCGATCATACACACACACACACATACACGCACATACCAGCACGCAGACATGCACCCGGCACACACACACACATGCACACCCTTCAGCAGGTGAATTAACCCTTAAAGTTGTTTTAAGTTGTTGTAGATAGGGCAGGCAAGGCGAATTGGGACACAGAATGGCTGTGACCTTCTGGATCTCAATATTGGGCTCATGCTGGTCAGTCCTTCTGTCTGGTCTCAGGGACTGATAAACCGCCCTGCCTAGAGTGATGTGAGGGGTGGTGAAGTGGGCTCCTGTGGGCACCAAAACTGAAGCATGGCTGAGATGATGCATATTACAGCAGCCCCTACACAACCTGTGGACCACTGATGGTGTGGCACAGCAGTGTCTTTTTAGGTCTCGCCACCAAACAGTGCAAGTTGTCTCTTGCCGAAAATACCTGATGTCAGTTTACAGCGGGCTTGGAGCCCGCCCATTTCTTATCATTGGTTGGCTTTACTTTCAGACTCTCATTTGTTTGCTAGTGTCGGGTCCTTTCCTCTTCTCGTGTTTCTCCCTCCTTTCTAAGGAGGTTTCTAAGATGAGTCGTATTGACTTTGCCAAGGCTTGTTTTTATTGGTGCTGGTGGTGACAACCCACCTGGGCCTCAGTGTCAGACACTGCAGTTTCACTTGAGGGGAATACTCAGTGAACGACCTCATTTTGGGGCTTAGGGTGAGTTCCCTTGGGAAGGGCCCTTGCAGTTGAATAAGAGAGCAGAATCTGAGAAAAGAAAACCAACTTGAGCTCCGCGACTATGGAATACTGTAAGAAATTGGATTATTATTTGGAGTGGGTGACTACCCACATCAAGGAATAATCACAATCCTTGTCAAGGTGAACCACTAGAGCTCAACAACTGGGTCCCTATGGAACTGACCAGACAGGCTTAATTTAGGGCAATGTGTAAAGTGTTTATACAGTAACAAAAGGGTAATAAATTTGAAAGGCAAAATAATAAAAATTCCAAACCGAATTAGTAAAATAGACTAAAATGTATTAAACAGAGTGACACCAAAATGACATAAACACAAAAGAGGATCTGGAGATATGAATTTTAAAGTTTTAAGTAGGAATAGTGGCAAGAAGCATAAAGGGGGGGGCACTTAGAGTCTCACTTGGTGTCAAGCAGACGCCAACAGCAAGGCCCACTCCGGGTCCAGTTGCCACTAGTTAGCTCGGCAGCTGCAGAAGAGGCTTCTTGTAGCTTATTATCTCCTGTAGCTTAAACAGGAGGTCAGCCTAATGACCCTTGGAGTCTACTTCTTTATCTTTGGTACAAGAGGGAGCAGGTCGAGTCCTTCAGGGCTCCTCAGGTCACAGAGAGGAGATCCACTCCTCTTCTGTTCTTCCTCATGGTCCAGCAGTGAGCTGAAGTGGGTGCCTGGAGATATCACATCTATGTCTGACATGAGCTAGTAGATGGGAATGACTTCTGAGCTTACCCTAACCAATGTGGTGAAAGTTCCTGGGCCAACCCTACATACTTTTGGAATTTTCAAGATGGTGAACTTTGAGGGCTTGGGGTGTGTTTAGGGGCTGCACTATGGTAATCTATGGTAATACAAGTGTCATCCCATATTTAACAGCAAAATTCAGTTGTAAAAAATGATTGTACCCAAAATAACCCCAGAGAAACATGGATTGTCTTGTCATCCTGTTTGAAATCGTTTAAGTGCACCCTCAGTGGTATATGTAAAACCAGCAGACCTGTCAAGCAGGATTTGATACTCAACCAGGATTTGACACTGTAATGTCAAACTGGATGCTCACAGCCCCCATCCTGCATATTCTGTGAGGTTTAGAGGAGTTATCGCGGCCATTCAGTTCAGCATATTGTTTGCTCTCTGTAGGCATTTTTCACCTTTTTCACACCTAGTCAAATGCTAATCCCTGGCTGGACCCGCTGGAGATAAAGTGCAAATTAGCTCCAGGAACTCCAGGCTGGGAAAAGGTAACTTCCTAAAAGTTATTTTTCCTTAATAATTATTAAAAATATGAATACACCAAATGAATTGGGTTTTTAATAACTATTCAAAATAGTTGTTTAATTTTTCTAGCTAGCCCCATTCTCGAGATACAGTATTAGGATTTTCATCAGTACTCTGGTTTTCAACATTGGACAGCTAGGTCTGCCACAGTAAAAATAGCTTTTGAGTGCTAGTCACTGTAAGGACTTATTAAAATTACATTTTTTTATGTCCTACATTTAAATACCATGCACCCTGACTTGTGGGCCTCGATGAAAATGAATGGGTTGTGCCAAACCTGAATTTTAGATGGATTACTTTAGATGGATTAGAGCATTATTTAAAAAATAAAAAATAAATATATATATATATATATATATATATTTTATTTTTTTATTCAAAAGGTTGTAGCTAACCACAGACCTAAAACAAGTTGGCTAAAAGCAAAAAATATTTTGATTCAATAAGCACACATTGCCATAGTAATCCCTGGCCCCGAAGGGAACTATTGTATGCAGATGTGCTCCTTGTGAAACAGCGGAATGCTGTCGCAAACAGGGAAGTCAGCCCCTGACTAAAGTCGGCTAGCCCAGTGCCACATATTACATGCTGTAGTGGGTGGAAGATAAATGCAAATGACACAATAAACAGACCAATGGATGAAGGGGTCCGACCCACGTAAATATATTATGCATATCATTTTAGCAAAATCAAAAGGAATTGGCTAGCACCAGACGTAAAAAGGGGAATGTTTACACAGTGTGGTGCTCTGAGTACGAGTAGTCAGAGAAATTGACATCCGGTGAGTGAACCCTGCTTCATTCGATACATATGCTGCGTGTAGACATGATTGCCACAGTTGTTCACAGCATTTAGCAAATGTTGGAATGTTGACCAACAGAGTGGTAATAGCTGAGAAAAAGCAGACAGAGACAACTATGCAGAGATAAGACACTGCAGTAATAAACACTGATAATAGTGTGAGTCATTTAGGATAAGTGCAATAGATGCCACTGTGGGAGTGAAATACCACTTTGAAAAAATAGATAATGTAAGGAGGATCACTAGTCTTTGAGTGCTGGGGATTCCATCAGGCGTCTAGTCCGGTTCTTTACTGGACTACAATATGGAAGTATTTTCTGGGTTGGTGGGGTTTCAGCTGAATGAAGAACAGTTTATGATATTGCATGCATACATATTCTCCTCTAAATAACAGAAGAAGGTATTTGAGGCACAATATTTGTGGCTGTAGGCTCAGCAGAGTGGTGGCATAAAATTCTCCAAGCAAGGATGCAGAAAATGACCATTGTGATGGGCAATAAGCGGTTGTTTTTTTTTATCAGATTTGACCTTAATACCCTGGCCAGGAAGGTGGCCCTGTTGAGCATCAACTAAGAGCTCATGGAAAAAGGGCATCAGGCATTAGAGGCTACCAGGCGAGACTAAAGGTCATTGAAGGTAACTGGGCTAGTCGCGAGAGTGTTCCTGGAAGGCCTTGACTATAGCCCAGAATGATGGTGGATGTAATCAGTGGATGTCCCTGTGCCCACCCGGAAACTGGCTGATTATATACTTGTTAGTCATTATCAGATCTGGGGATTCTATCCCTGGAGTTGGCGATGGAAGGTTCTTTTTTTTCCATTTTCCTTTGCCTTTTCTTCATTTGTTGTCCAACCGCTGTCTACATCTTCCTCCAGCCTCACTGAACCACAGTATATGATTATCCCAGATGGATTGAGGAAATGCTATCGGAATTTTTAAAGCAGTTGCTTTCACCCTTTCGTAATGTAGTGGACCTGTTTCAGTGCTTGCGGAGTTACTTTGGTCACCTTTCTTGGGCATCTTGATGAGAAATCCCTCTTTCCAATCTGATGCCACCTTTTCCTCTTCCCAGATCCTTCCAAACACGGGGGAGTGCATGTCTACTGATGTTTCAATGCCTGCCTTCAGCGCCTCTGTAGGAATGTTGTGTTTCTGCTGCCTTCCCATTTCTCAGATGTTTGATGGCTCGCCGTATGTCTTCCTTGGTTGGTCTGCTGCAATCGATTAGCAAGTCCTTGTCAGCTGGCTGTATGTTTGGTGGAGACTGCGACAGGCTGTTTCAGCAGTCCTTCAAAGTGCTCCACCCATCTTCGTTTGGCCCTTGTTACCCATGATTGTCTTACCAGCTTTGTCCTTCACAGGTCTTTCTGACCACTGTGTCTCCGGAGTTTCCTTGTTATTTCATAACTTCAGATGGATAACTCTTCTATCTACCCCAAGCGAATTGTTCAACAGAGTTACCCTGAACAGTAAGAAGGAAGAAGTTGAGGCTCAGTTGCGAGACCAGCAAGCTGGCTTCCACAAAGATAGATCCTGCACCGACCAGATTGCAACAATGAGCATAATCATTCAGCAATCAATGGCATTGAACTTCCCTCTCTATGTCAACTTCATTGACTATGAGAAGACATTTGACAGAGTGGGCAGAAAGACCCTTTGGAAACTCCTCCACCACAATGGTGTGCCAGATAAACTTGTAAGAATCATCAGGAACCCTCACAAGGGAATGACCTGCAAGATAGTCCATGGAGGACAACTCATGGAAGCATTCCAAGTAAGTCCTGGAATTTTCCAGGATTGTTTGCTCTTGACTTTTCTCATCCTGCTGGCCACTGACTTGATCATGAAGACATTCACAGCAAGGATAAGAAATGGGATCCAGTGGACACCTTGGAAGCAGCTCGATGACCTGGACTTTGAAGATGACCTAGCCCTACTCTCTGATACCCAACTGCAGATGCAAGAGAAGACTGACAATGTGGCAGCCAAATCAGCACAACTTGGCGTCAACATCCACAGGGCAAAAACCAAGATCCTTAAGGCTAACACGGCCAGCAAACCTGCAGTCATACTTGCAGGGGATGTACTGGAAGAGGTTGAGGCCTTCACCTACCACAGATGCCAATGTCAAGGCAAGAATCTGCAAAGCAAGGGCTGCCTTCATTCAGTTAAAGAAGATCTGGAGCTTCAAGCACCTAATGCTGCAAACCAAGATAAGGCTTTTTAACACTAACGTAAAATTGGTACTTCTGTATGGAGGACAACCGTGACCACTACGAGCAAAGTCCATACCTTCATCAACATCTGTAGGAGGAAAATCCTTCAAATCCACGAGTCAGATTGAAAGAAAAGCCTTGGGTGTCCTGGTTGATGGCTTGTACTCCAGGAAGGTGAGTAGGCATAAATAAGTAAGTGTTTTAGTGCTTGGCTGATAGTATTTCATGTTTGGGATATACAATTCGAAGAATGACACTGACGTGTGTCCTCTTTTTCATTTCTTGTTTGGATTCTAGTGATAAACAGATTCAAACGAAAACTATTGTAGTCACTCAGCACCATAAGAATTTGAATGCCATCACAGCAAGCGAAGTATTTCCAGATCACTATATCATTGCACATCAATGTAGGCACTTACTTGCCAAATCAACTTAGGTTATTTTCAACAAAGCTGTGACTGTATCCTTACCAAAGCACTATGGCTACAAATATAAATTGAAGAAAGCAGAATTTCCAGGTGAAATTTCACTCTGCTCAGCCATGAGAGGGCTGTTGATCCTGCACCCAGATTTACCAGGTGCGGGACCTAAGTACTCACTTTCACCAGTGTAAAATCAGGCTGGTACTTCAACTTGGGAAACTCCTGCATTCTAACATGACCATTTCCAAGGCCTCAGACAAACCACCAGCGAAGCATAACATGCTTGCCCTCCCTCCCATCCAACCTTTCCCTCTTCCCTTCTCTGTCCTCCTCACCCCACCTTAGGCCAACATCTACCACCTGTTTAGAGCTGGTTGGGAAATGTTTCAGTTAAACTCCACGTAAGAGGAAATCCAGTATGGAAAATCGCCTGGTAACACAGATCCACACAGTTATCTCACATTCCCTTGGGCTGAACTCATAATTGCTTGGTGGTGGTGTGATACTATACAGTACTGGTAAATACAGGTGTGGAGTTTGCACCCCACTAGTTATGTGCAACTCATAATCTGGTCCCATAAGAACATCACCACCATATATATCCCTGTAAGTGCATAACTATCAGAATACTGTAACTGCTGAGTTCTCAAATAAATATAAGTCGACTTGTCCAGATGTCCAGATCTTAATTTTATCCCCTTTCCTCCAGATCCTACTACGGTTTACTCCTCGCTGGCAGGAAGGGCCGATGCATTCACTTGCTACATTCTTACTCTGGCTCCGGAGAAGGCGCCATTGATACTTACCACAGCCTCCCATTGCAACCCAGGTTGCTGCACACTGGGCCAGACAGGGAACCAAACACAACGCATGCATGCATTCCAGTTTTTCATACCAGATATAGCCACACTGTTGATTTTTCTACGTGCTACGTGGTCATATGGGCTGGGGAGTATGTGGCGCGTCATTCTCGCCAACAGGCATTTCGCCAGTTCTAATACAGCATCTAATTAAACAACGCTGCGGCTGTAGGCACTGAAATGCCCATGGGTAGGTTGGGACACTGTGGGACAAACACAGGAGTCGGTGTTTGTACCACAGTGAAATGTCCACAAA
This sequence comes from Triturus cristatus, assembly GCF_964204655.1. NCBI lineage: Eukaryota > Metazoa > Chordata > Amphibia > Caudata > Salamandridae > Triturus > Triturus cristatus. The sequence goes on from NC_140595.1 coordinate 115,831,196, forward strand.
TCTGGTAATACTGCACCCTGCTGAAGTTCTGACGTATACAAAAACAACAGTTGATGGACAGACTGCAGAACAATGTCATACATTAACCCCAGTACAGAGATCTGGGCCTAAATCCATTGTTTTTTTGCTCACCATGCCATTCCAGTTTGAACCCAGCCATATGCAAATCAGTCTTGACCCTGTGCCCCATGGGAGCAGTCCAGCCCGAACTGCCAAGCCAGGTCCTCCCTGGACTGGAAACAAGCATCCTAGGACCGGTTTCGGGGTTTCACCCCTCTTCAACGAGGATAGCTTGATTCCAGTGGCATGGAGAGCACGGGACCCACGTGTGGACATACCCTTCCCACTCGGGGTGACAAATGCAAAAACAACAGTTGATGGACAGAATGCAGAACAATGGTATACATTCACCCCAGTACAGAGATCTGGGCCTAAATCCATCGTTTTTTTGCTCACCATGCCATTCCAGTTTGAACCCAGCCATATGCAAATCAGTCTTGACCCTGTGCCTCATGGGAACAGTCCAGCCCGAACTGCCAAGTCAGGTCCTCCCTGGACTGGAAACAAGCATCCTAGGACCGGTTTCGGGGTTTCACCCCTCTTCAGCCAGGATAGCTTGATTCCAGTGGCATGGAGAGCACGGCACCCACGTCTGGGCATACCCTTCCCACTCGGGGTGACAAATGCAAAAACAATAGTTGATGGACAGAATGCAGAACAATGTCATACATTCACCCCAGTACAGAGATCTGGGCCTAAATCCATTGTCTTTTTGCTCACCATGCCATTCCAGTTTGAACCCAGCCATATGCAAATCAGTCTTGACCCTGTGCCTCATGGGAACAGTCCAGCCCGAACTGCCAAGCCAGGTCCTACTTGGACTGGAAACAAGCATCCTAGGACCGGTTTCGGGGTTTCACCCCTCTTCTGCCAGGATAGCTTGATTCCAGTGGCATGGAGAGCACGGGACCCACATCTGGGCATACCCTTCCCACTCAGGGTGACAAATGCAAAAACAACAGTTGATGGACAGAATGCAGAACAATGTCATACATTCACCCCAGTACAGAGATCTGGGCCTAAATCCATCGTTTTTTTGCTCACCATGCCATTCCAGCCAATCTATCCTGGCTGAAGAGGGGTGAAACCCCGAAACCGGTCCTAGGATGCTTGTTTCCAGTCCAAGTAGGACCTGGCTTGGCAATTCGGGCTGGACTGTTCCCATGAGGCACAGGGTCAAGACTGATTTGCATGTGGCTGAGTTCAAACTGGAATGGCATGGTGAGCAAAACAACGATGGATTTAGGCCCAGATCTCTGTACTGGGGTGAATGTATGACATTGTTCTGCATTCTGTCCATCAACTGTTGTTTTTGCATTTGTCACCCCGAGTGGGACGGGTGTGCTCAGTCGTGAGTCCCGTGCTCTCCATGCCACTGGAATCAAGCTATCCTAGCTAAAGAGGGGTGAAACCCCGAAACTGGTCCTAGGATGCTTGTTTCCAGACCAGGGAGGACCTGGCTTGGCAGTTCGGGCTGGACTGCTCCCATGAGGCACAGGGTCAAGACTGATTTGCATATGGCTGGGTTCAAACTGGAATGGCATGGTGAGCAAAAAAACGATGGATTTAGGTATGGATCTCTGTACTGGGATGAATGTATGACATTGTTCTGCATTCTGTCCATCAACTGTTGTTTTTGCAGAAGTTCTGACATAGGCTGACCTGAAAATGCTATTCCAGCCTTAGCTTTTCATTTCTATAGAATGGATCCAAAGTTTGGGGGTGAAGGGTCACACCTACAGCATCTTCTTAGGGCACCGTGACAATTTCACTTTACTTCTCCACAAATTCTCTGTCCTACCTCCTAACGCTCACTGGCCCTTCCCAATCAACATCCTCACTGCTGACTTATCCAACCCCCTCACTCTTCTTCCGAGCTGCTCATCACTCGTGCTCCTCCACTTGTCTTCTCCCTGCTGTCTTCTCCTCTTCCTCTCCACCTCTCTCTCTTCCCTACCCTCCACCCTGCTCCTCACTCCTTGATGACTGATTGAGAACGTTAGGGTAATCCTGGGATGAAGGTCCGCAGAGGTCTGTTGTTGAACGTCTGTGCTGCTGCCCAGAGGCCGGGTCGGTCTCCGCCTCCGCCTGTCAGTGAAGTGCGCACCCAGCACCGCCAGCCCACCCCCGCGAGGCCTGCTGTGTCCTCTGGAGCATAAGGAGCGGGCGCGCGAAGTGACGACTCAGAGTCTCGTGAGGAGACAGCCTCGCGACCTGAGCTCCTCAGGACGCGGGCCCCACAATGAGCGTCTTTCTCTACAGCAAAACGGACGTTTCTCCGACCTCTTACTGGTTCTTGTCTCTTACTATTGTTTTTTTTTTTCAAATATACGCAAATTATACTTAGAGAGGTTTTCGGCCGGAGGGCTTTATTGAATGATCTATTATTGTCCATCCCATTTTATTCTACAGCACACAGCATGGGGCATTCTGTTAACCCAATGCGCAATATAAAAAATTCTAAATGTCAGAATCCCACGGTTGATGTTATCAAAGGCCCGGGCACAGAATACCAACACTGTGCAATCTTGATTCCACCTCATGCCTCTTTAATCCAGCAATTGAACTTCATTTAAAAGGGTATCATGACTTCAGGTAGCACGAGGGGAAGGGCAATTCTGATTGGTATGTTTAGTACAAGGTTCGATTCCTGATTAAGGAGGTTTAAGAAAATCACTTATGCCATAAAGTCTGATTAATTTTTCCAATTAATAGTTATTTCAAGACTAACGAACTAATGTGAGGTAAGGGTAGATTGGTTGAAATATTATAACAATTTGGTTTTCATTTCCAATCTATGCTGAATTCATTGGGATAGTTACTAGCCTCTTGATAGCACAAGGTGAAGCACAATGCATGAGTGTTTTATAGGTACTGAAGGTTAAGATACAGTGTTTATCTTTCTTTCTGTCTCATGTCTACAGTGATTCTTTTTCATTTTTTGATATGTTAATATTGACGCAACAATATGAGGAGCGGATACATCGGTAACAATACCATATTAATGTGGGCTTTTCATCTAGTTCTTACATGAGCCAGAATTATGATGAATAGTCAATGTCTGCCGAAGTGTAAAGTTGTGGAGATCCAGGGGGCAGATTTATGAGCCCCTTGCGCCACTTTTGCGTCACTTTTCCCATGTTAAAAGTGACACAAAAGTGGCGCAAGGGGCTCATAAATATGCCCCCAGGTTTTTTGTTGCATGTGATTGGTGAACGGAGGATTGAGTTGAGGGCAGTGCAGAGATTGGTGGCTTTCCTGAATTTTGCATGCAGGGTGGTGAAAGCAGGGAGGACTTTTTGCAGGCATCTTGGCATGGCCATGTCGGGGGCAGTGCTGCCACATCACAGGGAACAAATCTCCTTGAGTGTCCGAGCTGACCTGGGGGTTTGGCAGACTTTTCGCTACGAATTCAATGGTGTTTCCTTGGACATTTTGGAGGAGAACACGGTCTGGCAGATCCAGATCTTCCCAGATGCAGCCTGGGCTTTGGGTTTTGGGCTGCTCTGGGACAGGAGATTGTGCGTGGAGAAGTGGCCGACGCATTGGTTGAGTCAAGGATGGAGCATTGTCTTTTTGGAGTTTTTCCCGCTGTTGGTGGCACTGGCTCTTTGGGGAGATGAGTTGAGGAAAAGGATGGTGCTTTTCCATGTGGACAATATGACAATGGTGGAACTGGTGAACAGGCAAAGACCAACAGATTTGAGGGTAATGTGGCTGTTGCGAAGGTTCATGTTAGTGTGCTTACGGCTTAGTGTGGTTTTCAGGGCGAAGCATGTACCGGGGGCCAGCAATCATACAGCTGATTCCTTGTCTCATTCGCAGTGGCATCGTTTTCACTGTCTGGCGCCAGGATCGGAGGAATTCAATACAGAACTGCCAGTAGACATCTGGGCCTGGGTAGAATGACAGTGGTTGGAGTGGTCGAGAAGTCGTTGGCTGGCATGGAGTGAGTTTAGAGAGCTTTTTGGCCGTTCTTGGGAAGTGATGGGCCTTGAGTGGCAGGACACTGAGCAGTGAGATTTGAATTTTGTTCTTTGTTGCATTGATAAAGGTTTGTCACATATGACTTTTGTGGGCAAGTTGGCCTGGACCTCCTTTTATGGTAAACTGTATTTGGGTTTCGACCCTGCCAAAGATGTGATTCTCTGCAAGATTTTGAAGGGGTGGGGCAGGCAGGGAACGTCGAGTGGGCAGGGGAGCGTTGCGGGAAGCTATCACGTTTGAATTGTTGCAAGAACTGTTACGATCCATTTGAGGTTTCAATCTTCAGACTCTGTATGAGCTGAATGTTTGTTGGGGTGTTTCGGGTGTCTGAACTTTTGGGAACGGCTCGCCAAGGAAGGGTTTTGTACAAGGTGGTGTGTTTAGACCACAGGAGTTTGAGGATCTGGTTGAGAAGGCCAAGACAGATCAGGTGGGCAGGTGTCTTTGGATATCGCTGGCATAGGGTGGTTGTAGTGAGGTCTGCCCCGTCCGGGAATGGCGCGCTTTCATTTTGTTGCCCAAGAGGTGTTTAACAGGGATATTTTGTCATGCAACAGGAAGCAGGGTCACTGTTTTTTTCATTTATATGCAGTGTTACGCATGGCTTTACACAGATTGGGTAGAGACCCAGCTAGCTTTGGCACACATTCTTTCCGGATTGGGGCAGTGACGGCGGCGGCATGTTTGGGGTGGTCTTAGAGTAGAATTAATCAGATTGGCAGGTGGAGGTCGAGATGCTGCGAGCGATATGTGCTAAAGTAGCCGGGGCTGTTAGCCTGGGGAGCACTGGGGGGTGAATTTGGTGTTTGACCTAATTGTCTCTTTTTTTCTACTGCAGGCAGTGTGAGGGGGCCAAGAACCAAGGCGGTTACCTGGATTGTGGGACATTCCTTTGTGCACGGGGCAGCGAAATTTGAGGACCAACAAGTTTATGGACGAAACATGGGCTTGAGGAGCAGCCACCATGAGGTGCTTTGGTGGGGTAAAGGGGGAATGAGTCGGGGTGCGCTCATACCATGGCTGACAAAGTCGTTTCCGCAGAGAGGCTGCCCGGACAAGCTTTTGATTAATCTGGGGGAAAAACGACTTGGTGCGCTTGTCTGGACTGACCTTACTCCACCATATGCAGAGGGATTTGGAAGTGATCAATAGCAATTTTTCAGGAACATGTGTCGTTTGGACTGAGTTTTTGCTGCACAGGGTCTGGAGGGGGGATGTCAAACATGCTGCAATTGATAAGGCTCGGTGGAAGTTGACCAGGGCGACGAGGGTGTTCTGCCAGGCACATGATAACAAAGTAATTGCTCATGTGGGGTTTAAGAAGGAGGAACCGGGTCTTTTCAGGTATGATGGAGGGCACCATTCACGTTTGGGGAACGCTTATTACATGATGGAATTGCGCAATGTGGTAAGAGCGCTGTGGAATGAGCTGATTTGGTGTCGCAGGTCTTATTCCTGAGAGGTGAAAGGTGCACGGGATTGCTGGTGGGGCAGGCAACCACCCTTTTGGAGTTTCCTGGTTGGTGGTACTTTGGAGAGGTGGTGAGTCACATTCGGGCACATCCACCCCTCGGGGGGGGGGGATGCACAGGTGACTGATGGCAGTGCGCAAGATGCATTTAGAAGGGGAGGGGTCTTCAAGGCAAGGATGTTTGAAGGGCAAGTGAAGGAGAGATTGGGTATATGGAATGAACTCAGCGAGTGAAAGGCGGAGGAGTGAAGCAAATGAGATGGTATTACTGGAGAAGGGGAAGCGGGTGAGTTGTGAATGGTGCGGGTAGAATGAAACTGTCCGAGTTATGTCAGGATTCGTATTTTGGAACTATTGTTAATGTTAATAAAGTTCATTAGTATATCAACCTTGTCCTAATAAATGGCTTTTTACGCTACTACAACAGCGTGCAATGTGGTTATTGCACGATGCGGCCCCCCGGGGGAAGTGAAGGTCGCAGACTAGTCTTTCCCTGGGGTGCTTCATGCTGGCCAGAGGGCAGGGTGGGGATAGGTTAAGTTAGAGGAAGGGGCGTGTTTTAGGTAGGGCTGTAAAGGTGTTTTGGAGAGGAGTATCCGGCCTCTTCCTGACACCAAGCACCACCGAGAGGGGATTGAGAAAGTTAGTCCTCCTGCCCACTCTACATGTTGTAGGAAAAAGGGTGGGATTTTTTGGTTGCAGCGTGTTGCCAGTTTAGGGTAGGTTGCCGGGCGGAGTCAGTACTTTGGAGTGGTGGTGAGTCACATACGGGTAGATCCACCCCTCGGGCGGGAAGGGTGCACAGGTGACTGATTGCGGTGCGCGGGATGCAACAAGCAAAGGAAGGATCTTCAAGGGAGGGTGTTTGGAGGGCAAGTGAAGGAGAGATTGGGTATATTGAAAGAGGTCAGTGAGTGAAAGCTGGAGGAGTGAAGCAAATTAGATGGTATTACTGGAGAAGGGGAAGCGGGTGAGTTGTGAATGGTGTGGAGAGAATGAAACTGTCCGAGTTATGTCAGGGTTCATATGTTGGAACTATTGTTAATGTTAATAAAGTTCATTAGTATGTGCGCAACCTTGTCCTAATAAATGGCCATTTATGCTACTACAACAGTGTGGAGTGTGGTTATTGCACAAGACGCTTACGGCAGGAGAGTCGAATGCTGTGTGTAGAGAGAGGAGTGCCGGTTTAGACTATTGGAGCTTTTCCGCAGATGGCATTTTAGGAAATCGAGTCGGTGTGTGAATTGCGATCGTGCTCTAGAGTGCTAAATGACTGTCTACTAAGAGATTCAAGCCTCTTTGAGGTGCACCAACAAGCTTGTTTTTAAATGTAGCACAACACGATGGCGACTTATGTGCGCATGCTCTAGTATGGCTTATGTGCTCATGCTCTAATTAATTAGTATGGTTGCTCTGCAATGAGATGGCAGGAATATTTTCACATGAATTCTCCTACTCAGGTTTGATAAAAAGCACTAGACGAATGTTTTGGTATTGTATAGTGTAGAGAGTAAAAAAAGTGTATTTGTGAGAGTGCTACCCATGATGCTTCTGTCATTATTAGTGCACTAACAGTGCAATGGGAATAGTTAAAGAGTTTTTCACTACCAAGACATGTGAAAACTTAAAAGTACATGTCCAACTTTTTAAATACACTGCACCCTGCCCAATGGGCTGTTTAGCAGCCGCGGTCCGTGCATGTAACAGTGGTGGGGTGGTGGGGCCGCGTGGGGGGGATTTCGAGGAACGATGCAGAGGGAATATTAATTATTTTTTTAATTTTACCTCGACATCGTCCCTCAAAATCCTCCCCACCCGGCCCCACCGTCTCACCACTGTTACCTGCACGGACCGTAGCTGCTTTTTTAGGGTCTACCCTAGGGGTGACTTATATGTATTGAAAAGGAAGGTTTATGCCTGGCAAAAGGTTTAATTTGCCAGGTCACATTTGGCAGTTTAAACTACAAACAGGCTGCAGTGGCAGCCCTGAGACAAGTTTAAAAGGCCACTGGGTGGCACAATAAGTTTGTTGCCAGTTTGTGGAGTGGGCAAGAGGTCAAGTAGGTTACTGAACCGTTTCTGCACGTTGCAACTATGGCGATGGTGAACACCTCTGCCTTACCTCTTGGCACGCCCCTTCCTAATAGCGAGTCGCAAACCATATTTTGCGAGTCGCTAATGTTGATATGTTATGTTATGTTAATGCTATTTCTATAGCGCACGCATCACCCGGGGGCATCTTGGCGCTGATGAGAGCATGAGGGGGAGGAATCAATGGATATTAATACAGATAGGCTTTCAGTTGTTTTCTGAATTTACTGTAAATAGGAGTCTCACGGAGAGCTATGGGTAACTTGTTCCAATACATTGGGGCAAGATAAGAGAAAGCCTTGTCCCCAGTGCGAGTTTGGCGTATTCGAGGCACACACAAAAGGGCTTGGGTGCTTGATCTGAGATTCTGGGACAGCACGTAAGTAGTAAGCTTCCTTTGAAGATATCGTGGGCCTTTGCCTCTCAAAGCGTTATAGGAGAGGCAACAGATTTTAAAGCTGGATCCCTTCTTCACAGGTAGCCAGTGCAGTTCCCTCAGCAAAGGCGTGGAAGGAGTGCCCGCAGGACGGTTCAAGATTAATCTTGCCGCGGTGTTCTGGACCACCTGTAGCTTTGCAAGCAAAGTCTCGCCCACTTCGGCCAGCAGAGCATTCCCATAGTCCAGTCTACTAATCACCTTCGCCTGGACAAGGGTTCTGCGGGAGTTAGTGGGGAGGAAGGGAAAGATTCTGCTCAGAAGGCGCAACTTATAATAACAAGAACTGGTAGTAGCAGCAATATGGTCTTTCATGGTTAAAGTATGATCAAGTTTTATCCCGAAGTTTCTTACACTTTCTTTGGGTACTGGAACTGCTCCCAGTTGATGTGGCCACCATTCATCCGGCCAAAGGGTTGGGGCTTTCCCCATTAGCATGATCTCCGTTTTTTCTGGGCTCAGCTGGAGGCAATTCTCAGTCATCCAGTTGGAGATTAAAAGCATTCCGGACGAGAAGCGCATTTTCTCTGATTCTAAGTTCGGGCCAACAGTAAACATAAGCTGTGTATCGTCAGCGTATGAGATTATCCCAAAGCCATACTGCTCTGCAATCTTTGCTAACGGAGCCATATAAATGTTAAATAGCGTCGGGCTTAGGCACGATCCCTGGGGTACACCCTTATTCAACTGCATTTTGTTTGACGAATAAGGCCCTAATATGATCGTCTGTTGTCTATCTGATAGGAAATTTTGCAGCCACTTTAATGCTGTTCCCTGGATGCCACAGGCCTGCAATCTTCCCAATAGCTTTGGGTGTGAGATGGTGTCGAAGGCCGCGGACAGATCCAATAATATCAGTACGATCGAACCTCCAGCATTCATCACCTGTCTAAGGGAGTCAGTCACAGCCAGAAGTGCGGTCTCTGTGCTGAAACCCAGTCGGAAACCTGATTGCGAAGGATCCAGAACTTTATTGGTTTCAAGATGTGACCCCAGCTGCCTATTTATTAGGCTTTCCAATTGCTTACCCAACACAGGAAGCAAAGATATAGGACCGTAATTACTGAGTACTTGTGGGTCGAATGTGGCTTTCTTCAGAATAGGCTGTACATATGCTTCCTTCCACGCCGTGGGGATAGTTCCTGTTTGTATGGAGCAATTGAAAATATTGAGGATCATAGGGGCTCAGCAAGTGGCTAAAAGAGCCATCATCTTAGGGGAACTGGGGTCATGGGGTGAGCTGGATTTAGCTGTGACCAAGGAATTGTGAACTTCCTCTAGCGTGGCCGTCTGAAAACAATCCAGAGTACTATAGGTTTCATTTCCTTGCTCTTCTAATCTATTACTAATCTCTGAGTTCTGCAAGGCAGCAGCCGGGAATTTGGCGTAGATGTTAGAAATCTTTTCCTGAAAGTAGACAGCTAGTGAGTCACAAAATTCCTGGGATTCCACTGGGGATTGGGTGCATACTTGCGGGGAGACGAAGTCCCGTACTATCTTAAAAACGGCCTTTGAGGAGTTACCAGCTTGTTCGATTTGATTTATGATGAACGTTCGTCTAGCAGTTTTGATATTCTGATGGTATTGGGACATAGGTTAGCGACTCACAAAATATGGTTTGTACATGGGGTTGACCAATTTTGCAGTCGCAAACGGGCCAAATTCCCGTTTGCGACCACAAAAAAACAGTTGTACATCTGCCCCTAGCTGTTTTTAGGAGACAGTGTTAGGTTATTGCTGCCCAGTTCATGACTCACTGACACACCTTCAGAGTTAAACTTTTGGCCGCACAGTAAGCCTTTCTCCATGCTATGGGTATCCCTGATTTCTTTTCCTGATGGCGTATGTAGAGCTTCTTCGGTGCCTTTGCGGTCTTCATCACCTTTGTCATCCTTCTTGCCAATTGGCAATGCTGTTTTCCACCGCATCAGCATCTATCTTGTTGGCCACATCCAGCATGTGGTCTTTCTGCCAGGCCTGAACTTAGGGAGTCTACATTGTCTTGTTACAGTCAAGAAGGCCAGCCAGCATATTTTCCTCTCCGCAGCCAGTGCCCTTCTCTAAACCAGCTTGAGCCTTGGGTAGGTCAGCTGTTGATTGTCTCAAGAAGCATTTTTAAAGAAATAACTCTTGGGACTGGGGATTAAGAAACTCCAAATTAAAGGGGCATTACTTTACTGGGCTTTGAGACCAAATCGAGGGGGCGGGCAACTGTGGAGCACAGAACTGGCTAGCTGGCCAGCCGCCATGTTTCTCCCCACATGTCACTTTCCTTCCTGCCTAATCAGGCTTCTAGTGATCTGTCTTTTCATTCAGAACAGCAGGGCTTTAAGTGGGATGAATAACGGGGGGTGTCCCTCAAAGGGGCGTGGCTGATGTAATTAAGGGCGTGGCTTAAAAACTCCTAAACTAGAAATCTGTGCTTAGCCTTCGTGCGGACCGACTGCTATTTTGCTGATTCTGTCATTGCATCCAGATATATAATACAGCAAGTAACATTACACCTACAAGAGGCCTGGACTATTGTCTTTGTCAATGGTTGTTAGTTGCATAAGATACATAAGCAACAACTATATGGCTTTGTTGTATAGAACATTGAAAATCCTTCAATTCTAAAATGACTGTGAAAGAACTAAAACAAGTTTCTTTGAAGTTACATCAAAGGCAGTGAAGGGCAGGGCACTGCTGCAGAGGTAAGATTTTTTTTTCACCGTGAGGGTGAGGGCAAAAATGGAGAGGCCGTTAGTGACCCGCCTCAGCAGCTGCTTTTTAGAACCGCCAGTGTTGAGCGCCAGCAGGATCTGGCCCACTTAAAAGCCCTGCAGAACGGTTTTCCAGGATGTCATTTTGCACAGGAGTACTCCCCTTTGCACCCCCCCCTCTTAAACTTTGCCCTCCAGTGAGGCCATTTTTGAAGACCCAAGGAGGCCATTTTCAGCTAGATCTGTTCCAGAGCCCAAACGGAAATCCTGAGAGGGACAAGTAGGCAGGAAAGCAATTGGGTGGGAAATCAAACATGAATGACATCTGGGTTAATAAGGTGGAAGAAACACAGACGTGAACTACTCCCAAACCAAAGGGCTTATTTACAAGCCCCTTGCGCCGCCAGTGCGTCACTTTCATATGGGAAAAGTGATGTGCCTGCGGTGCAAGGGGCTTGTAAATAAGCCCCCCAGTGCTGTCTGGTTGATTTGTGACGTATTATCTATCTGCTGTCAAGGGACTAGCTTTGAGATGTATCTGGACTCTTCAGCATCAAGCTCTGGAATTCATGTCCCATCCTTGCAGCACAACATGCTCTAACGCTGCTTTTCGCTTCAGCAGTCAATACTGAACCTGTGCCAGCCTTGCTCAAGGGGGTGTGTAACCCTTGGAAACAAACTCTGTAACTGGGGTAATTAAGCTTCCTTTAAGACCTAAGCCATGCTCTAAGATCTTTGTAAATAAATGTTATAGATATGTTTCAGGTGCTCGAATCCTTTGTTCACCACTGAATAACAGAAGTATGGGCCAATGTTTTTAATCCCTGTCATTGGAGCAAGCAGGGAGTGGCTGTGCAGGGTTGTTGCAAAACTAGGACACCTTTCTTTCATGGCAGATCAGGGAACAAACTGTCCCCGGACACGCCTTAGCCTCTGGTGTTAAGAGAGGGCCTCTTTGTGTAATGCTGCAAGCTGTTGAGGGAGACACAACAGCTGTGGTGAAGTCATCAGTATTATAGGGCCCTTGATCTGCAGAGGGTGGGTTCACCCACAGTTCTCTGCACCAGGCCTGCATCTCTGCCAGTCATCAACCACAGGCATTCCAGAATGTTCCTTCAACTTGAGTTTTGAGATTTACTGCGACATTTACTGCATGGCCCTTTTACAATATTGGAAACTGGATCACTTCCAGAAGGAAGGCGGTTTTGTTCCCCACATTCTCATCTACTGCAGTCTTCCCGTTCACCCAAGGACCCAAAAATGTAATTGTGTTGTATTGAATTGTAAATGCATTTATATAGTGCTTACTACCCCAGACGAGGCATTGATGCGCTTTTTAGTCGAGTAGCATGCTACTCCAGAACCCAATGCAACTTTGCACAAATTCGGTATACATTCGTCTGTCGGGGGAGGCCTCCAACCTTGTCTGTACTGAGAACTACTTATGTTCAATGAAACGCATTGAGAGCTAGTAATATTATTTGTGTTGTATAATCTCAATTTTTAAAAATATGTCTAATAATTCAACCAAGCAAAAGCTTTCTAATTTAATAAGCTGGGCTGCACACAAGTGAGCTACACCGAGGTATCTGGAGAGCTAAAGTAGCTCACAAGCTACTGGTTGCAGACCCTTAGATTTAAATCCAAAGTAGGAAGATTTTGAGGTAGTAGTGGTGGTTCTTTTTTTAGTTTTTATAAAGCATGCAATTATTCGTTTTTTTTTCTCGGTCTAGTCCAAGGATTAAGACAAGCTCTTGGAGTTGACAAGATTAGTGGTGGTTGCCACTAGACCGTTTATCAACTGCAAATCAGCTAAGGCCTGCTCCCCGGTGGAGTAAACTTCGAAGGTGCATGGCGCCCAGAGCTTCCTTTTAAGACCTTCAGATAGATCACACCCTCGGCCTTTGTCAAATATGAGGACTAAAAAAAAAAAAAAATGTTAATTCTTCGTTATGGTGTCTAGGTGCTGGAGAACAGAAGCGACCAGGTCAAAGCTAGGAATAGTGCGGCGGCTGCAGTCGCAGGGGCCCAGGGGTGTTGGGGGCCTACTGCAGCCCACTTATAGTGCCTTTTTACTCCCAAACCATGAATGTGTGGACTTTTCTTGCTTCCTCCAAGTTCATGGCCCCAGTGCTATGCCGCTGAGCAGCGAGCCCCCACATGGAGCAGATCATGGATTGAGACAAGCCATGTTTTGAGCTTTTTGCGAAATGCAAGCTGGTTAGATTGCTCTCCGCAGGGGCAGTTAGCAATAGTGCGGCAGGTGCAGTGGCACCTGGGTCCACGGATGGGAGGCGCCCAAGTCACCCCAATGAGTGGCTGTTTTTTATAGGAATAGACCAGGGGTTGGGGGGAGAGCAGTTTCCTTATCTGGGTTAGGCCCTTTGGCACCCTTGCCACACTACTAGCAGGGCTTGCAGGTGTGCCACACCTCGTAGGATCCTGTGCCTACTCGATGAAGGCAGCTCCACATGTTTACGGTGTTGGAAGCAGCTTTTCGCTTTTTTGCTAGTTCCAGGAACTGAGCCGCCAAGAATAGTTTCTTATGTCTCACCGCGCGCTTTTCTTTTTTAAAGTAAATCGCTGTCTGGAGTTGTAAAGCTATTGATTGATAATACTCTTAACAGTACATTGTGTACATAAAATTCTGTCACCTCCTTGCTCAAGCCTTGGATTGCTCAACTCTGATGTCTTCAGGTCCAACATCTATAGGAGTACTTCACAATTAGTCACACTGTGGCCCCAGAACACTAGTGGAAAACAGTTTTTGCCCAGGGTGTAGCTATAAATATTGCATCAGGTGTAGTGGCACCAGAGGTCTCGGGGGCCCACTGTACCCCAGTTATTGCTGCTTACTTAGTGCCAAATCAAGTGATGGGGCCCTTGGTCCTTTCTTGCATTGAGGCCCCTGGCAGTTCAGGTCTCAGCATGACTTTTAATATGCCAGCGTAATCTTGCACATTTCGTGTAGCGTGAAATATGCGAAAGCTCGCCTATTTCGCTCAACGCAGCATTTTTGCCTGGGGAGACTGGTTAAAGTAGAGAATGTCTAACTGAACTACGTTTTCCTCTTGGACAAGACATTTTCCCCTCCAGTCAGTCTCCTATCGGTGTCTCGTGAGACATTTTCTTGTGCAAGTTACTCAAGAAACCAGCGAAAGATATTCATTTAAAATGTGTAATTTCTTTAATTATGTATATTTCGCAGAAAACAGTCACAAGTTTCGCACATCCCTACAGTGTAGTTGTCTACTATGTGGGAACATTGTGCAGAGCGAAAATGTTCGAGGGAATGTGGAATGTAAAAAGAAGAAAATTAATAAAGGATTCTAAATCTAACATGTTTAATGGATAATATGTAATGTAAAACAATATGTATTGTGTTTGTCAACTATATGAAGAAGCCTTGTTGAACTCCTACTTAATACAAATGACAAGATTTACATATCTTGGGGTGCTGAACCATTGCAGATCAATTTAAAGTCGGGAAATGTTCCCTTTGGAAGTTGAGGGGGGTTGAACTTCCGGTTCTGTGCACCAGAGTTAGCATTTAACTGTCCCTTCTGTTAGGGTAAGTACGGTAGTCTATTGCCTCAATCCCCTTTTATAGTTAAATGTGTTCAAGGGGTTGGGCTGTACATCCTCTGCAGAGGTATTTAGGTCAAACCCCGCCTGGGGGTGTGTCAGGGCTTTGAGCAGGCTTGGCAACCAGACACCTTTCTTTTAGGAAAAATAAGTAAGTCTGCGTGTTGAGTCACACACACTTTCATGGTGTGGTAACCCTGTTGCATGCCCATTCACTTGTTGCCACATGTCACACATTAACAAAAAAAACTAGCTGGTTGTAGCCTGGAGGACTGGATTCGAATTTGGGAAGAGCGGAAAGCCGGCAGCAGTTAGATAACGTTATGATTGTAGGTTTCCCAGTTTGGGCAGGGATTGCGCTAAAAAATCTTTCAAAATGGCGGGCACCATTTTTGAATAAGCTTATAGTGTGGAATCTTTACTGGATACTTACGAACAGCAAAGAAAAAATAAAGCATTATTACCTACGAGCTATCAATTAAGATCAATTTTTAGTGATCCAAAGGCATTTATAAGTTGCCACCATAATTTACTGAAGGGTGGAAAGCTGTTTTGGAACAGCTGAGCACTTTATAAGTTTGGTTTGATAATGGAGGCTCTGAGTGTACTTTCATGCAAGGAGGCTGGCTTTTGGGTTGTGAAAATCCTGGATGGTTGACAGTAGTGTAAATATGCCCCAGCACTTTATTTATTTTTATTTATCGAGTTTTGTATAGCACAAACCTGATCCCACGGTATCAGCTTTACAGAGTTGACAAAGTAGCAGTTACACAAGTTAAATATGGAGTAAACACAAATACATAGTAACAGTACAATATGTGCATGATATAGTTCTGAGGTAGTATGGTAGGGTGTTGCGAAGTGTAGCAGATACATGAGTTGCATATGGAGTAACTACAAATACATTGAGTAAATATATACATAGTAATAGTATATACAAGAAGTATACAATAAATAGTAGGTCATGTGGGCGATCTCTATCTGAGGTAGATATGGTAGGGTGTTGTGAAGGTGGGGAGAGTAGAGGCATAGTTTTTCCTCCAGCTAGAGATGCTCGGATTTATTTGAAGAGTGTGTGGTGGGAGCATCAGGTCAGTCAAATGGATTAGGGTGGAGGGCTTAGGTATTTATTGAAAGTTTAAGTTTCTTCCTGAAGTGATGGAATGATTGTCACGTAAATTCTGAGGCAGCGAGTTCCAGATTCTGGGAGCCTTCCCTGGGAAGAAGTGGGTGCAATATTTTTCTTTCTTAAATTTGGGTGGAATTAAGAGTAGAGTGTTTGAGCTTTGAAGAATTCCCTTTTGCCCGGGTTTTGATAGTTTGTTTGCAAGGTGGATTTTTTTGGGGTAGAGAGCTTTGTGGGTTATGCAGGCAGTTTTGAGAATACATCTTGCCTCGATTGGTAGTGAGTTGATTCTTGGGAGTGATGTGGTCAAAGCAATTCTCCCCAACAGTCTGGCTGCTGTGTGGAGTGTGGCTTTCAAAGGGGCTAAGTGTGGTTTTGGGTGCTTGTGATTGTTGCATTACTGTAGTACAGCTTGGAGAGTAATAAGAAGTGCACCAGTCTTTAGGCCGTCCATGGTGATGAACGGTTTTGCTTTTTTTTTTAAGGTGCTTCAACTTGTAGTGGGCACTTTTGGCTGACGCATTAATATTCTCTTTCAAGTTCAGATTTGTTAAGTGTGATCCCCAGTGATTTGACAGAGTTGGATAGTTTGCAGTTTAATGCAGTGAGATTGTAGAGCTAGATATCTACAGGAAAGGACTTTTCTTTAGGTTGGATGAGGAAGACTTTGGTTTTGTTGGGGTTGAGCTTGAGATGGTTGTGGGTTAGCCAGGATTGAACCATGGAGCGAGTGCTGTTCAGGTGCTGGATGTCTCTAACTGATGAGATTTTAATGTAGAGTTGGGTGTCATCTGCATACAGATGATGATGATAGCGCTTTGAGACCCTCACGGGTGAGTAGCCGTGCTATACAAGCCCTTGATTGATTGATAGGCTATTCTGGCTTGTTTTAGGATCATAGCAAGGGCAGGAGACAGGATTGATCCTTGAGGCACTCCTTGAGACTGGTGTTGCTTTTGAGGTGAAGTTGCTTAGTTTGATTAGATGCGATCGTTGGTTCTGGAAAGAAGCAACCACTAAAGGACATTTTGCATTGATGCCTGCACGCTATGAGAGGGTGTTTAAGAGGATGTCATGGTTGACGGTATCAAAGGCAGCAGAAGGGTCCAGGAGGACTGGGAGGAAGGACTGGCCATCATTCAGAGATCTGTGTAGCTCTGTGATATTGAGTATTGTAGTCTCTGTACTGCAGCCTTTCCTGAACCCAGATTGGAAGGTGTGGTGCAGGTTGTGTATCAATGTGGTTGAGTTGAGCTAGCACACATTTTTCAATGGTTTTAGCAAGGAGAGGGAGGTTAGTTATAGGTCTGTAATTGTTAAGGTTGTTCTGGTCGGTGTCTGTTCTTTTGATTGGGCGGGGGGGGGGGGGGTGATTTGCCCAAGTTTGAGAGAGGCTGGCATGGAGCCGCTTGACATGGAGGAGTTAATGATTTTGGTCCATATGGGAGAGATGATGTGACTGAGATTTGTGATAAGCGCAGCAAGGAGGGGGTCGGAGATGTGCAATGTCTGCTTCATGCAGGTGAGTAACTTTAGGACTTCTTCTGGAATATAGTCTCATTCAGTCCAAGTTGCATCAATTTTATAACTGCAAGGGGTTGAGGTTGTTGTTCTGGATTGCTGAGAGGGGGAGATTGGGAAGACAGCCATTAGTTGTAGGTAGGGCCTTGGGTGTATCCTCGTTGCCAGGTGGAACCCTTGGTGTCAGGTGGGGAGGTAGGTGGCACAAGAGAGTTTGATGTTAGATATTTTTTCAGAGAAGAAGAATGTTCAAATTCTTCGCAGATCTTAGCCATTATTTGGGTGTTGAGGGAGAGAGGATGTTTGCTGTTTGATGCTGTTAATGTCTTTAAGCCTGTTCCTAGACCAGTCAAGTTGGGCTCGGAAGATGAAGGATTTTTCTCTGAAGATGTGTTTTTTGTATTTTAGGCGTTTGGCTTGGAGGATTAAGAGATTGGTTAACAAGGGCTGTTGTCTCCAGTTTCTTTCAGCCAATCGGAGTTGTCGCCTCTTTGTTAAGGTCTACTAAACCAGGATCTAGAAGGGGTATTTCTTGAGTTTCAGAGGGGTGACTGTCAAGGAGTTCTGCCATTTTTGTGTTGTAGTGGGCGGCGAGGTCATCGGCAGAGGTGAGGTTGGGTGGAGGTTGAATTTGGGAACTGACAAGTCTTTCTAACTCTGCTTGGGAGACTCGATGTATGTTCCTTGCCCACTCTGTGGAGACTGGAGGCAGAGGAGCTTCTTGTGGAAGAAAGCCTGCTGTGCAGTAATATTCCTGATAAGCAACATTTTTATTACTTTTTGAATATGACAGACTAGGTTTTGGTTTGGGAGGGTTGTTTAGAGTTAAATTAAACATGCAGAAATAGTCATTTCATAGAGTAGTTACTCTTGGATTAAAGAAATGTGACTTTAGTGCAGAAAGCTTTGCGTTTTTTAGTCGATCGTTTTAGTAGCAGTAATTGCATCAAACGCTTTTTGTACTGTATTATTAAAACTGACTAGCTCTGCATTAAAGCCCTGGGTAATCAGAGTTGCAAGAGATGTCAGACCAATCCACTTCAGTGAGGTTAATGCATTTATACCCCCCACCCTCTTTGACTCCCATGTTCATCTACACCAGCTGCTACATAGGGGTGTCATGGTAGGTTTAGCAGTCCAAACAGTCTTAAACAAAACAAAGTTACGCGTCATTGTGGCCTCTATTGACCAGTTCCTTCTCACTGGCATAATCTTGCTTTGTGAGTGCATGATGGCCCTTGCAAGGTAGATGGCTATTCCTCTTTGGTGGGCAGAAAGGCTTTCTGTTAAGGTTCTCTTTGAATCTTTGAATAATTTTGGAAATGTTCTGCAATCTGCCTGCAATAGGCAGGAGGAGGATGGAGAAGTGGTGGTGGTGGTTGGGGGGGGGGGGGGTGTAAGCAGGCTCTGTGCTGGCTGGATGTGGAAGAACCTGTTTCACCTTCAGGCTGAGAGCGACACGACAAACTGTTGTTCCCAAGCAAAGAAGGCACTGTCGCTCTTCGTCTGCCATTTGGCCTCTAGCACTCCTCTGAAATGAGGCCTCTAGGCTCAAGAGAGTAGCACCTCTCCAATATACGCCCCATAGAAAATGTGCACCATCTGCATGTACATCTTCCTAGTGACCCACTATGCTTGCCATGATAACTGTTGGCATAAACTACCAATCTCTGGCTAAGAAGGTATGCACCAAATAAAAGGTAAGCTCTAACAATGCCTGTGCCAGGCTGAGTGTCACTCACAATGTGAGGCGAAAGAAACCACCTGTAACAAACTGGACTATTGGCTATGGTGAGTGACCACCGACATCAAGGAATAACAACCCTTTCCAGGGTGAACCTCCAAGCCACTAACCAGAGCTCAACCCCCTGGTAGCTATGGCACAGTGCAGACAGCCTTAGATTAAGACGATGTGTAAAGGTTGTTTGCAGTATCAAAACAGCAATAAAGTCAAAATGCAAAACAATAAATCCCAAACCGATTTAGAAAAATAGAGTAAAATGTAATAAACAGGATGACACCAAATTAACAAATAACCCAATACGGGGAACAAGAGATATGAGTTTTAAACAATTTAAGGGAAAATAGTGCCAAAAGCTCAAAGCACCAATGAGAGGTAGGCCCACGGTTGCAGTAGGCTTAGACCTAGGTGCAATTTCAGGCTGATCACGATAGAGTGGGAGTCAGATACACCAACCAGGTTTGCCCTGGTCAAAGATTATAACTCAGACGTAAGTCTTTAAAGTCCTAATCCACCATAGGAATACACTTCTATATAACCCCAGGACCGCAATCGTGGCACTTGGCGAATCACACTGTCAGGCAAAGGCCAAGCGCAGGGTCCAAACCAGGCCCAGTTGCCAATTGTCAGCTCTGTACTTCCAGGAACTGGCCTCTTGCAACTTCTTGTCTGCCTCTAGTCCCTCAGGATAAGCCAACTGACCCTTGGAATTCACATCTTTGTAACAAGAGATAGCAGGCCCAGTGCTTCAGGGCTCCTCTCAGGTCAGACAGCAGGTCCAGCCCTCTTCTGATATTCTGTAGGTTCAGAAAGTGTTCTGAAGCGGGTGACTGGGGGTGCCATAGCTATGCCTGTAGGGGTTTGGGTTGACCTCTGAGATTTGTTTATGACTTTTTCCAAATTACAGGATTCTATCACATCTTAGAAGCTGCGTCATTAGTTACACATCAATAGTAGAGGGTTCTTGATTATTCTTCGTATGCCACCCCCTTTTACACTCTTCACATTTTTCATTCCAATTAAAACACTGAGGGGGATTTTAATATTTGCATAAGCCCTTCTCTAAATCTTGCCAGATTTAAATATAGTCACTTGTTACTTATGCTGATTCCAGTTGGCAAGTTTATATATAGCTGGAAAGAGTAGCACAAGTAACCAAACATAGCTGTCCCTTTTAAAAGGGATATATGTTAATCCATTGTTTAATCAGGTGAACATCAACATGCAAAGCTTCCTGGAGGTGCTGTTTCTTGAGACACAGGAGCCTTGCTGAGCAGTGAGGGGAATCCCCTTGAGACACAGGAGCCTTGCTGAGCAGTGAGGGGGATTTCCCTTGAGACACAGCAGCCTTGCAGAGCAGTGAGGGGGATTTCCCTTGAGACACAGCAGCCTTGCTGAGCAGTGAGGGGGATTTCCCTTGAGACACAGCAGCCTTGCTGAGCAGTGAGGGGGATTTCCCTTGAGACACAGCAGCCTTGCTGAGCAGTGAGGTGAACCCCCTTGAGACACAGGAGCCTTGCTGAGCAGTGAGGGGGATTTCCCTTGAGACACAGCAGCCTTGCTGCTAGTGCAGGTGCTGCCCCATGAGACATACCCTGCTTCCTGAGAGGTGCTGTCTCTTGAGACACAGCAGCCTTGTTGAGAAGTGAGGTGAATCCCCTTGAGACACAGGAGCCTTGCTGAGCAGTGAGGGGGATTTCCCTTGAGACACAGCAGCCTTGCTGAGCAGTGAGGGGGATTTCCCTTGAGACACAGCAGCCTTGCTGAGCAGTGAGGTGAATCCCCTTGAGACACAGGAGCCTTGCTGAGCAGTGAGGGGGATTTCCCTTGAGACACAGCAGCCTTGCTGAGCAGTGAGGGGGATTTCCCTTGAGACACAGCAGCCTTGCTGCTAGTGCAGGTGCTGCCCCATGAGACATACCCTGCTTCATGAGAGGTGCTGTCTCTTGAGACACAGCAGCCTTGTTGAGAAGTGAGGTGAATCACCTTGAGACACCGCAGCCTTATTTATTTAATTGTTATGTAGCGCGGTCTTAGCCTGATCCACGGTGTGAGAGCACTCAATGGATTGGATGAATAGAAAGAAAACATGCAGTAAAATTATATGTATGGAGGAAGTGAAAGGAACCGTTTTCGCGGACCTGCACCAGTCTTGCCTGCAGAGAAATGTTCCAAAAGAAAGCGTTTTCCGGAACATTCAGGTCAAGGCTGGCTTTGAATAGAGAAATAGGTGTCCATGCATATACTGGTAGGGTGTTACAGATTTTTGTTGCGCTTAAGAAGGCCCGTTTTACTGTAAAGTTTCTGTTGAATTTAGGAGGGTCGAGGTGTATACCGGCCTCTCCAAACAGGTCTACTTCCAACTTGGGCCAATTTCTTAGCAAGATATGTTAAGGTTCTGATGTGCAGTAACTTGAAGATGATAAAGGCATTCGTGTCTTTGCTTCATGACTCCAGAAGCAGACAATTTAGTTATGCCAGGAGTGGAATGATATGTTAAAATGTCCTAGTTCTGGAAATAAGATGGGCAACACAGTACAGGACCACTTGGTGTCCGGAAGGCCTATGAGCATACCATTACTGCATTCAGTTATTGTATTCAAGGCATCACTTTGGCTTTAAATAACATTTTCAACTCTGATGTGCGAAGGAAATGTTCAGGCTCGGACTAGGCCAGAAAATAGGCCCGGGCACCAAATTAAAAGTGGCCCCTAATAGCAAATCAAATGGCTAAAAAGGTGACCTGCGTTTGCAAATCAAGGCAGCTTTAAACACGCAAAAACAAGCTGAATAGGCGTTTTGCAATGTGTGGAGACTACATGCATTTATGCTTCCTGCAGGCAATGTTTGTGGTAATATCTGAGAAATCAACAGTAAAAACCGGCACACCACACCATAAAACGACCCCAAAAGCAGCTAAACCAGCATTCGCATAGCCAATAGGTCTCGCCTTTGGGATCTTATAAGTTTTGAGTTATGCAGCACAATATCCTTGGTGCAACAACATTAACTGTTGCATGGCTAAACACTTATACGGTCCCAAAGGCGAGACCTATTGGCTCTGCCAATGCTTGTTCTTGAGGCAGCAGGGGAGCAGATGTCAATGCTGCCGCACGTGCATTGGCACCGGGCCCAGGGGTCTAAGGGGCCCTTGCTTCCCACTTATAACTTTTTTTTTGCTACCAAATCAGGGGGACGGACCTATTGCCATTGATGCATTCGTGTGGGAGGTGCTTCTGGTGTCCCTGCTCTGGATAGATCAGTGAGGCAGAGACCATGCAAACCTGGGCAGAGTTCTGTGTATCCATTAACTTTTTATTTTTTCGTCAAAAGGAAGCAAAACAGTCCCGTGCTCTGCTTATCTAATAGCTTGTAAATGTGGCAAATCCAATTGGCCGCACACTGCTCGTCTTACCAGCAAGTTGCCCCAAGGAACTATGGTCCATGTAGTGGCGACGGCGAGTACGCCTGTGCCACAGTGTTAGAAGAAAGTAAATGTAGCATTAGCCATCCCTGGACACGTGTTTCGAGGTAGTTGCCTCTCGTCAGCAGGGAGTAGGTGAGTGTAAGGGGGTGCCGCGTAGACTGCCAAAAACGTATTAACAGGTAACGTACCACTCATGGCGCGCAGGTGCTGGTCCAGGGCCCGTCGGCCCAATAGCTCAAGGGAGCCTTAATACAACAAATCCAATTGGCCGCACACTGCTCGTCTTACCAGCAAGTTGCCCCAAGGAACTATGGTCCATGTAGTGGCGACGGCGAGTACGCCTGTGCCACAGTGTTAGAAGAAAGTAAATGTAGCATTAGCCATCCCTGGACACGTGTTTCGAGGTAGTTGCCTCTCGTCAGCAGGGAGTAGGTGAGTGTAAGGGGGTGCCGCGTAGACTGCCAAAAACGTATTAACAGGTAACGTACCACTCATGGCGCGCAGGTGCTGGTCCAGGGCCCGTCGGCCCAATAGCTCAAGGGAGCCTTAATACAACAAATCCAATTGGCCGCACACTGCTCGTCTTACCAGCAAGTTGCCCCAAGGAACTATGGTCCATGTAGTGGCGACGGCGAGTACGCCTGTGCCACAGTGTTAGAAGAAAGTAAATGTAGCATTAGCCATCCCTGGACACGTGTTTCGAGGTAGTTGCCTCTCGTCAGCAGGGAGTAGGTGAGTGTAAGGGGGTGCCGCGTAGACTGCCAAAAACGTATTAACAGGTAACGTACCACTCATGGCGCGCAGGTGCTGGTCCAGGGCCCGTCGGCCCAATAGCTCAAGGGAGCCTTAATACAACAAATCCAATTGGCCGCACACTGCTCGTCTTACCAGCAAGTTGCCCCAAGGAACTATGGTCCATGTAGTGGCGACGGCGAGTACGCCTGTGCCACAGTGTTAGAAGAAAGTAAATGTAGCATTAGCCATCCCTGGACACGTGTTTCGAGGTAGTTGCCTCTCGTCAGCAGGGAGTAGGTGAGTGTAAGGGGGTGCCGCGTAGACTGCCAAAAACGTATTAACAGGTAACGTACCACTCATGGCGCGCAGGTGCTGGTCCAGGGCCCGTCGGCCCAATAGCTCAAGGGAGCCTTAATACAACAAATCCAATTGGCCGCACACTGCTCGTCTTACCAGCAAGTTGCCCCAAGGAACTATGGTCCATGTAGTGGCGACGGCGAGTACGCCTGTGCCACAGTGTTAGAAGAAAGTAAATGTAGCATTAGCCAACCCTGGTAGGTGTAGCAGTGTGCGACCAATCTGGTTTAACTTTATATTCAGGCTCCCTTGAGCCGGTGGAGTCGACGGACTCATGGTTACGCACCTGCGCGCTACGAGAGGTACTAGACCTGATAACGATTTTAGCAGCTTACACAGCAACCCCACACATTTTCCTACTCCCTGCTGACGAGAGGCAACTACCTCGAAACACGTGTCCAGGGATGGCACACGCCACGCATACTTGCATTCACACTCGAGCATAGGTGTATCCGCCGACGCTGACCTTCAGGGACCATTTTCATTGGGGGAACACGCCTGGTAGGTGTAGCAGTGTGCGACCAATCTGGTTTAGCTTGTAAATGTGGGCAGAGGGCTGGGGTAGAAGGTGAGTAGTCATTTTAGGGATTTTTTGCTCCCATGCTGATGGTAGGGCTGGGGAGTGGAAAGAAGGGCACCGAATGCACGCTTGCTGATGGTAGGGCTGGGGAGTGGAAAGAAGGGCACCGAATGCACTATATCACAATTATTTTCGAATGTAGCATCCTATTCCAGGTACAAAAACGCTATAAAAAAGCACAACAGCCTCACCCATACCGAGTTTGAAAGGTTAAACTAGCGTAGCAGCGAGGTGGATGATAGTTACACCTGTTATTTACAGCGCCAAGAAGCTGCAAGACTCTGGGCCTGATTAGAGCTTGGTGGCAGATTCTCCTTCGCAAATCTGACGGATATCCCCTACACCTTATTACAAGTAAAGTAGAATGCACGTGCATTAGGATATACCTGTCTGCCAATTCCAAACTGTATATCAGGCACTCTGTCACCAAGCGCTGTAAAAAAGGCGTTTAATATATTGGTAGAGTTTCACGGGCACCTGCATCATAGCTCTACCTCTCCTGGCGAAATAATGAGCGACTGGTTTGTTTTCAAACACATTAGAAATGCCCGACGTTGTAAGCAGGGAATCTGTAAGCTTTCAGGGGCATATTATCAAGAAACGGCGTTAAAATTATCGCCGCTTTAGCAGCAGAAAACTGCAGCTAAAGCGGTGATAATGGGCTTGATAATATGCCCTGGAGAATTCCCATAGAAGCCCATGTTCTGGTGTCAACATGGGCTTCTATTGGAATTCTCTGCGGCATATTATCAAGCCCATTATCGCCGCTTTAGCAATAATTTTAACGCAGTGCTTGATAATATGCCCCTTAGTTTTCATTGAAGAGTTGCAGTCCGCCGAGGCGCGGTCAGACTTCTAAGCTGCCAGAAAGCAGAGGGCCTATCGGCATCTCACCCATGGCTTTCCCAGGCTGTGGATGGTCTTAATTTCTCAAGCCTTTCCCTGGAGGGTTAATCCTACTGAAAAACGAAGCACAATGCTTAATTTGCATCCTGGCACTATTGGTGCATGGCTTTATTGTCGCATCCGACTGAAATACACTGCACTCTGAGTTATGCGGATGGGTGGCCTGTTAGTTGTGCAGTCTGAGAACTACATTCTAATCCCTGCTTCCCCTCAAGAGCACATTGTATGACTGACCCTTAACAAATCACTCAATCAAATAAAGTCATTTCCTTTATCCGTCAAAAGAGGGAGTGGTTCGGCACGGGCTAAGCGTGCAGTGTCCAGCATCGGAAGAGTCCGATGAATCCCAGATTTTTAAGATGCCCACCCAAATGGAAAACATTTCCAAACAGCGAATGAAAACAAAATCATTTACCTCGACAGTGGCTATATCGAACAAGCATTTGCAATGCAATGGGTCTCGCATTTATGCAAGTTTGAGCTATTGGCGTTGTAAATGACAATGCCTTTTATTTATGTTTTGGTTTTTAAAACATAAATAAAAGGCAGTGTCATTTACAATGCCAATAGCATAAACTTCTTATATAGTGTATCTCTATGCATAAGAAGAAAACACGTTGGTATGTCATCCAAAAATGAACATTATTTAATTTGTGTTAAACAAGCACCTTCCCTCTTGCAAAAGATGCTTGGTATTTTAATTCCGACAACCATTATACAGAGATGTTACTAACATACATTTTAGGATTAGTCCAGCCTATTCTACTGTTGTGAACACATAGGAACTTGAGTATTGAGCCAGGTAGCTTATTCATTACACATGGCGCTGTACTGTTGATTGGAAAAACAGGGAACAGCACAAAAATGTGTCTCCACTGAAAAAACAAGCATTATAAATGCAATAGGTCTCACCTTTCATTAAGTTAAAGCCATTTGCTTTCCTATACAATACCATTAGCAAAGGAAATGGCTTTAACTTAATCAAAGGTGAGACCTATTGCATTGTTTAGGAAGAAATTGAGAAGGCACAGGTCTTGGATAGGGCAAAAGCCTCAGTCCTTCTTGGGCACCAGAAAGTAGTGGAAATAGCAACCACGACCTCCTTCTAAAGCCAACACCTTCTATGGTTTCCTTGGTCAAGAGAGCCACCACTTCCTGGCAGAGTAAGGAGATATGGTCCTCCGTCAGTCTGTGGCAAGTGGGTGGCATGGGGGTAGTACAAAGGGTAGGGAGTAGCCTATTTGGACAATCTGCGGAATCCAGTGGTCAGATGTTATTGACTTCCAGTGGTGCAGGTGATGGCGAATCCTGCCTCCCACTGGGTGCCCATGATGGTCGGAGGGCAAACTAAAGAGGCTTGGAGGCTGCCAGTGGGGGGGGGGAGGGTAGGGGTGGACTGGCCCGACCTCTGTCTCCCTGACCCATGAGGTTTGTAGGCACTGAGTCCTTGGCCAGGCAGGAACTGGGAAGCTTGCATGCCATGGTGCAAGGGAGGGGAGATGCTGCTGGAAGCCCTTGTAGCAAAAGACAGACTGGGGTTCCTGAGGGGCCATAGAAAGGCCCAAGGACCTAGCCGTAGTTGTGCTGTCCATGAAGTCCACCTTGTCTCCGAGACTGGAGCCATCAAAGGGCATGTCCATGAGTGAGGCATGAAAAGCCAGTGGTTCTCAACCAGGCGTGGCACCTAAGGGCCACCGACGATTAAACCAATCTGCCTAGTGGTTAGTCGTATCCAGCCCACAGAGTATAACAAACTTAATTGCGTCCCTACCGTCAGCCATAGCTTGGGAGAGCATGGCTCTGGCCTCCTCCAAGACCCCAGGCAGCACATGTGCAACAAAGTGCCAGAGTGAGTGGGAGTATTGGCCCAAAAAGCACATGATTTTCACTGACCGCAGTGCCAGGCTGGCAGAAGAAAACCTTTTATTTCCCAAGGTATCCAGCCTCTTGGCTTCCCTGTCCGGTGGGAATGTGCCAGGATTTACTCTGGAAGTCGAGGCTTGGAACACCAAGCTCTCCGGGATGGGGTACTGGGTGAGGAAGTTGGGGTCCCCTGGGGTGAGGTGATGGCAGAGGGCAATTGCCCTATTCACAGGAGCCCCTGGGCAGGGTTTGGATCAGGCCTGAGTTGGATGTCCATGAGGGCCTCATTAAAAGGGAAGTGGTTCCGAAGGGATGACTCCCGCCTGAGGCACCTCTGTCTGGAATGCATCCAAATACATGATTGCCAAAAATAATATTCTGGTCCGGCAGGCCTTAATAATGTGTAAAGGGATCCACAGTGCGAGTATTAGAAATGGGGGTGGGGTTTTTGAAAAATATTTGGAGCCCCTTCCTTTTTGAAACGTACTCCCAGCTAGGATATCAATGACAAAAGATGTTGGTGATGGCCCATTACAGAACGATTACTGCTGCTCAATTATTTCTTGCTTAAAACAAAGAACTGCTATCAGAATGATGCTGCTTCTGGTCAGAGTCTGGCGCCCCCCCTGGGATCACTTGAGGCCCTCCTAGGAGTGCTGCCCCCCCCCCCAGTTTGAAGAACCCCGCCATAGGAACAGGGCATTGGCTCTGGTCTAGATGGAATGCCTCCAGTTGGCATAGGACCAAACCAATCCATCTCTGTTTCAGTCGGATGAGAATGGGGGCAGTGCTGCTGGTGGACGCGAACTGGGACCTCAGCACTGGGGCAGGTGCCAGGGAAGGTCTAGGTTGCTCAACCCACACCGGTCCGGATCTGTCTATGGATCCGAGGGACCCAACTTGCGCTGGCAGCGAATCTCCCAGCAGAAGACCAGTAGGGCCCTCTCGACTGGGATTGAGACAGTCGTGGCATCACATGTAGAGTGGCAAGGAACTTGAAAAAGTGCTCCCTCACGGCCTTGGGGTGCATGGACCGACAATCAATGCAGGTCTTGGCGTCGTGGACATGCTTAGGCAGCGGAGGCAAAAGAGGTGTGGGTCTATCACCATTCGCGCCACAGGGTTTAAAAACCAACCTACCTCATGGACACCCCTGCCACACCAGGAGACATTATCTCAAATCTTTGGAGTAGCTGAGGAGAGTGCAGAGATTCTGTCTCCACTTCAGTGGAGGTGCTCAAGGCTGAGGAAAGTGCACAGAGAATCAATCCACACTGCAGTGGGGTAGGTGAGGCTGAGGAGAGTGCATAGAATCTGTCCACATTGCAGTGGAGGTGGCGGGGGCTGAATAGAGAATCCGTCCACACTGCAGTGGAGGTGGGGCAGTCTGAGGAAAGTGCACAGATTCCATCCACACAGAGTAGGCAGGGGTGAGGCTGAGGAGTGTGCACAGAGAATCTGCCCACAATGCAGTGGAAATGGGCAAGGGTGAGAAGAGTGCAAAGAGAATCTGTCACCACTGCAGTCAAGGTGTATGAGGTTGAATAGAGTGCATAGAGAATCCTTCCACACTGCAGTAGAGTTGGGCAGGTAGAACAGAGTGCATAGAGAAACCTTCCGCACTGCAGTGCAGGTGGATAAGGTAGAATAGAGTGCATAGAGAATATGTCTGGACTGCAGTGGAGGTGGGTAAGGTAGAACAGAGTGCATAGAGAATCCTTCCATACTGCAGTGGAGGTGTGTAAGGTAGAATAGAGTGCACAGAGAATCCTTCCACACTGCAGTGGAGGTGGGTAAGGTAGAACAGAGTGCATAGAGAATCCTTCCACACTGCAGTGGAGGTGGGTAAGGTAGAATAGAGTGCACAGAGAATCCTTCCACACTGCAGTGGAGGTGGGTAAGGTAGAATAGAGTGCATAGAGTATCCTTCACCACTGCAGTGGAGGTGGGTAAGGTAGAATAGAGTGCATAGAGAATCCTTATACACTGCAGTGGAGGTGGGTAAGGTAGAATAGAGTGCATAGAGAATCCTTCCACACTGCAGTGGAGGTGGGGCAGTCTGAGGAAAGTGCACAGATTCCATCCACACAGAGTAGGCAGGGGTGAGGCTGAGGAGTGTGCACAGGGAATCTGCCCACACTGCAGTGGAAATGGGAAAGGGTGAGAAGAGTGCAAAGAGAATCTGTCACCACTGCAGTCAAGGTGTGTGAGGTTGAAAAGAGTGCATAGAGTCCTTCCACACTGCAGTAGAGTTGGGTAAGGTAGAACAGAGTGCATAGAGAATCCTTCCATACTGCAGTGCAGGTGGGTAAGGTAGAATAGAGTGCATAGAGAATATGTCTGTACTGCAGTGGAGGTGGGTAAGGTAGAATAGAGCACATAGAGAATCCTTTAACACTGCAGTGGAGGTGGGTAAGGTAGAATAGAGTGCATAGAGAATCCTTCCACACTGCAGTGAAGGAGGGTAAGGTAGAATAGAGTGCATAGAGAATCCTTCCACACTGCAGTGGAGGTGGGTAAGGTAGAATAGAATGCATAGAGAATATGTCTGTACTGCAGTGGAGGTGGGTAAGGTAGAATAGAGCACATAGGGAATCCTTCAACACTGCAGTGGACGTGGGTAAGGTAGAATAGAGTGCATAGAGAATCCTTCCACACTGCAGTGAAGGAGGTTAAGGTAGAATAGAGTGCGTAGAGAATCCTTCCACACTGCAGTGGAGGTGGGTAAGGTAGAATAGAGTGCATAGAGAATATGTCTGTACTGCAGTGGAGGTGGGTAAGGTAGAATAGAGCACATAGAGAATCCTTCAACAGTGCAGTGGACATGGGTAAGGTAGAATAGAGTGCATAGAGAATCCTTCCACACTGCAGTGGAGGTGGGTAAGGTAGAATAGAGTGTGTAGAGAATCCTTCCACACTGCAGTGGAGGTGGGTAAGGTAGAATAGAGTCCGTAGAGAATCCTTCCACACTGCAGTGGAGGTGGGAAAGGTAGAATAGAATGCATAGAGAATCCTTCCACACTGCAGTGCAGGTGGGTAGGGTGGAATAGAGTTCATAGAGAATATTTCTGCACTGCAGTGGAGGTGGGTAAGGTAGAATAGAGTGCATAGAGAATCCTTCCACACTGCAGTGGAGGTGGGTAAGGTAGAATAGAGTGCATTGAGAATCCTTCCACACTGCAGTGGAGGTGGGTAAAGTAGAATAGAGTGTATTGAGAATCCTTCCACACTGCAGTGGAGGTGGGTAAGGTAGAATAGAGTGCACAGAGAATCCTTCCACACTGCAGTGGAGGTGGGTAAGGCACAATAGAGTGCACTGAGAATCCTTCCACACTGCAGTGGAGGTGGGTAAGGTAGAATAGAGTGCATTGAGGATCCTTCCACACTGCAGTGGAGGTGGGTAAGGCAGAATAGAGTGCACTGAGAATCCTTCCACACTGCAGTGGAGTTGGGCAGGTAGAACAGAGTGCATAGAGAAACCTTCCACACTGCAGTGCAGGTGGATAAGGTAGCATAGAGTGCATAGAGAATATGTCTGGACTGCAGTGGATGTGGGTAAGGTAGAACAGAGTGCATAGAGAATCCTTCCACACTGCAGTGGAGGTGGGTAAGGTAGAATAGAGTGCATAGAGAATATGTCTGTACTGCAGTGGAGGTGGGTAAGGTAGAATAGAGCACATGGAGAATCCTTCAACACTGCAGTGGACGTGGGTAAGGTAGAATAGAGTGCATAGAGAATCCTTCCACACTGCAGTGAAGGAGGGTAAGGTAGAATAGAGTGCGTACAGAATCCTTCCACACTGCGGTGGAGGTGGGTAAGGTAGAATAGAGTGCGTAGAGAATCCTTCCACACTGCAGTGGAGGTGGGAAAGGTAGAATAGAGTGGATTGAGAATCCTTCCACACTGCAGTGGAGGTGGGTAAGGTAGAATAGAGTGCACAGAGAATCCTTCCACACTGCAGTGGAGGTGGGTAAGGCAGACTAGAGTGCACTGAGAATCCTTCCACACTGCAGTGGAGGTGGGTAAGGTAGAATAGAGTGCATTGAGAATCCTTCCACACTGCAGTGGAGGTGGGTAAGGCAGAATAGAGTGCACTGAGAATCCTTCCACACTGCAGTGGAGTTGGGCAGGTAGAACAGAGTGCATAGAGAAACCTTCCACACTGCAGTGCAGGTGGATAAGGTAGAATAGAGTGCATAGAGAATATGTCTGGACTGCAGTGGAGGTGGGTAAGGTAGAACAGAGTGCATAGAGAATCCTTCCACACTGCAGTGGAGGTGGGTAAGGTAGAATAGAGTGCACGGAGAATCCTTCCACACTGCAGTGGAGGTGGGTAAGGTGGAATAGAGTGCATAGAGTATCCTTCACCACTGCAGTGGAGGTGGGTAAGGTAGAATAGAGTGCATAGAGAATCCTCATACACTGCAGTGGAGGTGGGTAAGGTAGAATAGAGTGCATAGAGAATCCTTCCACACTGCAGTGGAGGTGGAGCAGTCTGAGGAAAGTGCACAGATTCCATCCACACAGAGTAGGCAGGGGTGAGGCTGAGGAGTGTGCACAGAGAATCTGCCCACACTGCAGTGGAAATGGGCAAGGGTGAGAAGAGTGCAAAGAGAATCTGTCACCACTGCAGTCAAGGTGTGTGAGGTTGAAAAGAGTGCATAGAGTCCTTCCACACTGCAGTAGAGTTGGGTAAGGTAGAACAGAGTGCATAGAGTCCTTCCACACTGCAGTAGAGTTGGGTACGGTAGAACAGAGTGCATAGAGAATCCTTCCATACTGCAGTGCAGGTGGGTAAGGTAGAAAAGAGTGCATAGAGAATATGTCTGTACTGCAGTGGAGGTGGGTAAGGTAGAATAGAGCACATAGAGAACCCTTCAACACTGCAGTGGAGGTGGGTAAGGTAGAATAGAGTGCATAGAGAATCCTTCCAAACTACATTGAAGGAGGGTAAGGTAGAATAGAGTGCATAGAGAATCCTTCCACACTGCAGTGGAGGTGGGAAAGGTAGAATAGAGTGCATAGAGAATATGTCTGTACTGCAGTGGAGGTGGGGAAGGTAGAATACAGCACATAGAGAATCCTTCAACACTGCAGTGGACATGGGTAAGGTAGAATAGAGAGCATAGAGAATCCTTCCACACTGCAGTGAAGGAGGGTAAGATAGAATAGAGTGCGTAGAGAATCCTTCCACACTGCAGTGGAGGTGGGTAAGGTAGAAAAGAGTGCGTAGAGAATCCTTCCACACTGCAGTGGAGGTGGGAAAGGTAGAATAGAATGCATAGAGAATCCTTCCACACTGCAGTGCAGGTGGGTAGGGTAGAATAGAGTTCAAAGAGAATATGTCTGCACTGCAGTGGAGGTGGGTAAGGTAGAATAGAGTGCATAGAGAATCCTTCCACACTGCAGTGGAGGTGGGTAAGGTAGAATAGAGTGCATTGCGAATCCTTCCACATTGCAGTGGAGGTGGGTAAGGTAGAATAGAGTGCATTGAGAATCCTTCCACACTGCAGTGGATGTGGGTAAGGTAGAATAGAGTGCATAGGGAATCCTTCCACACTGCAGTGAAAGAGGGTAAGGTAGAATAGAGTGCATAGAGAATCCTTCCACACTGCAGTGGAGGTGGGTAAGGTAGAATAGAGTGCGTAGAGAATCCTTCCACACTGCAGTGGAGGTGGGAAAGGTAGAATAGAATGCATAGAGAATCCTTCCACACTGCAGTGCAGGTGGGTAAGGTAGAATAGAGTTCATAGAGAATATGTCTGCACTGCAGTGGAGGTGGGTAAGGTAGAATAGAGTGCATAGAGAATCCTTCCACACTGCAGTGGAGGTGGGTAAGGTAGAATAGAGTGCATTGAGAATTCTTCCACACTGCAGTGGAGGTGGGTAAGGTAGAATAGAGTGGATTGAGAATCCTTCCACACTGCAGTGGAGGTGGGTAAGGTAGAATAGAGTGCACAGAGAATCCTTCCACACTGCAGTGGAGGTGGGTAAGGCAGACTAGAGTGCACTGAGAATCCTTCCACACTGCAGTGGAGGTGGGTAAGGTAGAATAGAGTGCATTGAGAATCCTTCCACACTGCAGTGGAGGTGGGTAAGGCAGAATAGAGTGCAATGAGAATCCTTCCACACTGCAGTGGAGTTGGGCAGGTAGAACAGAGTGCATAGAGAAACCTTCCACTCTGCAGTGCAGGTGGTTAAGGTAGAATAGAGTGCATAGAGAATATGTCTGGACTGCAGTGGAGGTGGGTAAGGTAGAACAGAGTGCATAGAGAATCCTTCCACACTGCAGTGGAGGTGGGTAAGGTAGAATAGAGTGCACAGAGAATCCTTCCACACTGCAGTGGAGGTGGGTAAGGTGGAATAGAGTGCATAGAGTATCCTTCACCACTGCAGTGGAGGTGGGTAAGGTAGAATAGAGTGCATAGAGAATCCTCATACACTGCAGTGGAGGTGGGTAAGGTAGAATAGAGTGCATAGAGAATCCTTCCACACTGCAGTGGAGGTGGAGCAGTCTGAGGAAAGTGCACAGATTCCATCCACACAGAGTAGGCAGGGGTGAGGCTGAGAAGTGTGCACAGAGAATCTGCCCACACTGCAGTGGAAATGGGCAAGGGTGAGAAGAGTGCAAAGAGAATCTGTCACCACTGCAGTCAAGGTGTGTGAGGTTGAAAAGAGTGCATAGAGTCCTTCCACACTGCAGTAGAGTTGGGTAAGGTAGAACAGAGTGCATAGAGAATCCTTCCATACTGCAGTGCAGGTGGGTAAGGTAGAATAGAGTGCATAGAGAATATGTCTGTACTGCAGTGGAGGTGGGTAAGGTAGAATAGAGCACACAGAGAATCCTTCAACACTGCAGTGGAGGTGGGTAAGGTAGAATAGAGTGCATAGAGAATCCTTCCACACTGCAGTGAAGGAGGGTAAGGTAGAATAGAGTGCATAGAGAATCCTTCCACACTGCAGTGGAGGTGGGTAAGGTAGAATAGAGTGCATAGAGAATATGTCTGTACTGCAGTGGAGGTGGGTAAGGTAGAATAGAGCACATAGGGAATCCTTCAACACTGCAGTGGACGTGGGTAAGGTAGAATAAAGTGCATAGAGAATCCTTCCACACTGCAGTGAAGGAGGGTAAGGTAGAATAGAGTGCATAGAAAGTCCTTCCACACTGCAGTGGAGGTGGGTAAGGTAGAATAGAGTGCATAGAGAATCCTTCCAAACTGCAGTAGAGGTGGGTAAGATAGAATAGAGTGCATAGAGAATCCTTCCACACTGCAGTGGAGGTGGGTAAGGTAGAATGGAGTGCACAGAGAATCCTTCCAAACTACAGTGGAGGCGGGCGAGGCTGGGGAGAGTACATAAAGAATCCGCCCAGCAAGAAGGGTAGAAAGTGGGGAGTGAGAAGTTGAAAAGTGTAGACGGCGAGTCTGCTCAGCACGGATGAGGTTTTGAGCTGGAGAGACCGGGTCAGACTGGCCAGTTGGGCAATCAGGCTATGCCGGAAGTACGGGTCTGACCGGTCAGTGTGTGGGCTGTTGTTTTAGATGTTTGTGAACCTGTTTTATGGTCTGCTGGTCCAGTTTTCACTGTGATTCCCTGATATTACCACAAGCATTGCCTGCAGCAAACACACATGCATGCAGTCTCATACCTTCCAAAACACATAGAGGGTGAATTTACACCATCAAACTACCCCGACTTGTGGGCCAATTCTAGCTCTCAAATTCACCAGTGGGGAGACTTTTTGTTGCCCGACCCTATTTTCTGTCACAGTATGTACGATTCTGGAGAGAATTGTAAATGCGGTGTACTTCCAGAGCCTCCCAGGCAAAGGGGCAGTGGATGCCCTGGGATTTGTCCCGCTGTGAATGCTTTACTCGAGAATTCCAGAACTGTGCGCCTCTGGGTCCACACCCCGAGTGCATCGTCCAAGTCGGCACATGTGAACATGTGACATGCATGTCCAGCCTGGCTCGCCCCTTGGAGTGCACACTACTCCTGGAAGCGTCCAGCAGAGCTCCCCTGCCCTCCGCTTCTGCCAGCACACACCCACTTGCAAAACAAGGCCTACTTTGTTGGTCTCCAACTTACTCCGTGCCCGTCGTCACAACGCCCACACCTCACCAGCCGAACCCCACCCCCTAGAGGTTTCACTCTGGCACAGACACCCAGAGGGGCGGAGGCGGCGCTGGCTTCACCTCGGTGCCACGCTGGCACAACCCTACTTGACATAAGTTGCTTCACAACTGTATCCTCTTCATTACCAATTAACTCTGGGCGCTTTGAAGCCGCCACTCGCCAATATAAGCGCTACGGCGATCATCTCCATGGCGCCCCCAAAACTGCCGAGGCTGTGACGCATGCCAATTTTCGGGAGGGTGTGGGTACAGGGTGGGGCTGGGTTTTTCCCAAAACTTGTTCACGCCTAACTAGTCTAGCCTGTTGTGTAACTCTGATGCGCGATGATGTAGGTTGGCTGCTCGGGTGTATAAAAGCAAACGCACGCGGACGCCCCCCCGACACTGCCTCTGCCTGCCTCCCTCACAGCCACCTCCGAGCAGCACACCAGGGTGAGTACCCGCGCCCCTACCCACGCACGCTCCCGACGGCCCCCGCCGAAATGTCTCTCTACTCTGCGCCTGCAGGTTCATTTTCATTGCTTTGCATAGCGCCATGATACCGTTTTCCGCGACTTTAGGCGCCTGAAATGCTATAAGCGTATAAAAAAGCAAAATACAATGTAGGTTCAGGTAATTAATTCGCTGCAGGGTGACAGCGCTGGTATGCTTTTTCTATGTATATTTACTTTTACCTGATGTGCAAAGGAAATGCCAAGGATCTTGTCCAACCCAGTCATGTTTTTTTTTCACCTGCCAAGCTTCCTCCATCTCCAAGCCACCCAAAAACGTCACCACTGCGTCGCCGTATTGTATTTCTTCCTCATGTCAAGCTACTTTTCTCCAGATGCCAAACTTCTTTCCAACTCGAGCCATTTTCATGTTCTCTGCCTACCCAGCTTCTCCTCCCACAAAGCGTCGCTTCTCCCCTGAGCAAAGCTCCTGTATCCAGGTGGTAGGAATCTTCCCTTCCTATGCCAAGCTTCCTCCCCACCCTTAAAAGGTTTCGATCCCATTGGCAAGCTTCATCCACGCCAGGGAAGCTCACAACACGCTTTCAAAGTGTGTGCGCGTCTATAAAACATTTTTTTTAGTAAAAGTGAGTTCGAAAATCTAGAGATTTACGGAACTCCCCCAACAATTTGAAGAAAAAGTCCGAAGATAATATTTCCTCAGAAGTCCCTCATGATAGAAACATTACTCAAGATGATAGAGACAGCACAGTCAGATTCTGCCCGATTATGTAATTTCATCCCAGGGCCCGGGTTTAGACAGAGACTGCGAGTAAGCAACAACTCAAAGGGAAACGCCCTTCTTGCAGGCAGCGAGCCCAAGGAAAAAGCGAGCAGGCCAAAATGTAAGGGCGGCGCCCATTAATGAACCGAACTTGTTTAATTCGCTCCCATTGCGCATGTCACAAACACTGCCCTTAACCTCCGGTTCGCGTTCCGTGATCGTCTGCTACGGTGGGCTGCCCCGTTGAGAAATAATACAGAGAGGGAGACGGAGATATGAAGGAGTCTGTCCAGGATCACACGGGTTTGAAATTCAAGTGAGCACGCCAGGATTGGAGCGCATATCCTCTGGTGTTTATCCACAATTGTAACTGCATAACCAAAGGGCAGCGTTTCAGGAATAAGCTTTTAGGTGCTTTTCGTGAGGAGGATACTGACATGATTTTATGAGCTGACCCTTTTAGAGAGGGAGGCGTGGTGAGGTGTTAGATTGGCATGGATGCGCGATAGCTTATGGGTAATGTTTTGAACTGGTGCAAGAACTGAGCAAATCTATTTGCCCTTTTTTTTGGCTTATTTAGTAATAAGGTATGAAAAGCCAACATGTTGTTTAAATTTACATTTTGCCACAGGGAAACTGCCGCAATTTGACTTTACAATATACTTTATTCAAGTTCATCGGAGAACATTCGTTCTGAACCAGATGTACTATGGGGCTTACTTGAGAGCCGTGCGTCACGTAAAGCAGTTAATGCGTGACGTAGGGCTCTTTTAGTTTTATGGAGCCAAGCAATGCCACCCTACGTGGCTTTGAGTGGCCTCATAAATTATAAGTAAGGCAACGCTTCGCAAATTGCTGCGTCTCCTTACTCTGCGCCCGGGAGGCGTTCCATGGGCGTTGCGTGGGTTTTCCCAGGCAACACCCATGAAACTTGATGCTGCCCCAGATTTACAAAGTGATGTAAACTTGGGGAAGGGCCAAATCTGTACGCCTCCCGAGATGAGGCCTAACCAGGAGTAATATTAATTTCACTTTATGTTTTTTTCCTCTTTCCATGTGGGCTACATTCTGCAGCACACAGAGGAAGAGGACAATTCCTCGGATTGTTTTTGTGCAGGGAGGTGCCCATTCCTGCACAAAATCCTGCCTGCAATGGAGGCACCATTGTGCAAGGGTGCGTATACATTGGCGCTAGGATGTCAAAATGGCACCATCGCAGGCTGAATGGACAGGAATGCACCGTGTTGCCTATGGCGTAGGGCAGAGCAGCAGGGTGCATTGCTGCGCTGCCAAATGCCCAGCAAGCTCCCCAATTCATTTTTGCGTAACCCCAAAAATGTTTCTGGCGATGCACAAAACCCATTTTAGGAATCAATAACGTTTTACCAAACCCTAAAATTTGTGAACGGATACCAATTTGGCATTTGGAAGTTGTGTTGTTTTGGGCATCCCACACTGAACCTGTGTCAAATGTATCAATGGTTACAGGGCTCCACGTTGAGGGAGGGAATTCATTCGCATTAGGGAAGGGGTCACCTTTGGAGTACTTTCAAATTTATGAATTTTTAAAAATTCTGGAGAATTAGCAGTAGGACGGTGGACTGCTGCCAGCTCTGTGAAGTTTTGTAAAAACTTTATTTTTTATAAAGCAGTCCAATATCCCATAAGGAATACGGGGTGCTTTAAAAAAACCCATTTATTTACAAATGACAGACATTTTGCTCTGCTGGCCCTTGCAGACCACCATCCCATTGATTGTGATAGTAATCTGCAACCTAACTAATGAATATTATTAGGTAGGTTGGATTGCAACTCAATCCAAATTCCTATTTTGTGTATCAGCCTATTAGTAATGTAGGTCCCTTCCCAAAATACGTTTGTGGTCTCCAAAACACTGATCGCAAGACGTGGCCACTTTTTTGTAACTAGAAAGTTAGTCCATATGGCCGCGTCTCAGTTTGCTGCGCGGCCCTACTAGCTCGCCAAGAAGAATACATCCGCCCACCCCTTTTTTCCCATAGCACAGTTTTATGTAGCAAGCTCTCAGCTAGGTTTCAGCCAAACCTACGCATTTTAGTATGTATGTTTTGGTATTTCTAAAGAGTGAGCCTAGTTGGCTACCCATGGAGGGCTGTCCATGGGTAAGCCCCAGTGTGGGCACATAGTGGGCGGCTATGGGAGAGCTAGTGGAAGGGGCGAGAAGTCATCCGATTTGCCCAATTCTTTGAATTGTGGGCAACACAATAGTACAAAACAGTGTAAAGCGTTACAACGGCCTCGAGTAACTCTGGAGGAAAACCTGTTTTCTAAAGTCTTTATAATGCAGGGTGTAAGAGACTAAAACTAGAATTGCGCGGTAGGTAGGTTTTGTTTCTTTCTGTGGGTCCTTCCAGAATGTTGTCGTTCAATCAATCAATCATAGCATTTGTAAAGCACACTACATACCCGTGAGAGTCTCAAGGCGCTGGGGGGGGGGGGGAGGGGGACGCTGCTACTGTTCGAAGAGCCAGGACTCTTGTTGGGTTCTCTTGTTTCTTTTAGAGGGCTCTGTTAGCTGCTATTGATGTTCTGTGTTCCAGGCAATCGAAGTATTTGAGTGGTATTGGCTGCTGTGCGCTCCAATAATCTGGCACTTTTCCTTACCTGGTGGCAATGTGATTCTACCACACATTGGCGACGAGAACTCTGCTTCCTTAGTTTCAGGTGTGTGGGTTTTAATGGATTGATGATTCTCTAAGTGTCAGGTGTTCTTTCAATGGTCATTGGATGAGGAGACCAGCAAGGCGGGGACTGGTGTAAATCCAAGAATCTGACTCCATGTGCTTGTCTTGCGTCCCGCAGTGAACAGAAATCCCACGTGACTCAGCCCTAGACCCCTGCGGGCGGACAGGCCTCACTGTTGAGGTCTGTGTTTCACCGCGGGAGGGCGCGGCCTTATTTCGAGCACCGCAGTTTATCCCACATTTGTCATAGTGTGGAGATCGCCCATCAGTGGCCACAAGGGGGCAGACTTGATGAGGGAAGATCCCATTCCCCGCCCCAAGACATTTATCGCACATGCCCCTAAAGCGCGCTTTCTGAGTAAAGATCTACTTTCAGATCAAGTTTGGTGTAGAATGTTTCAGCAGACTTGTTGTACAGCGGAGAGCAAGGGAGACTGAATGGAAAACACCTATTTTACTCCCTCTATAAATCGCCACTGGGCAGGTCTGTACAAAATGTAGCATGCCAAAACCTGGCTAAATGAACGAATCGAGTCATCAAATAGAACCTAAATTATTACCAAACCAAAAAATGGCTTTTTAATGGGCAGTGCAGCGCCACCCACACACGCACAGACACGCACACGCAATACCATCATCCTTCAGCCAGTTTTGCTAGTGGGTACTGCTTCAAACCTGCGCCACCCTTGGCCCACGACCCAAAATGTTCGTACTTCACTCTACTTCCCCTCGAGGCACAATAATCCCTTTTTTTAACTGAGTCAAACTCAGTTTTGAAACAACAGCGCCACCCCCTGGCCACCTCTCTAAATATGAAATCAAAGCCTTTTGTTCTTAAAGCAAAGGCGCCACCTTCTGGCGGACTAGCTTCTGGCATCAACTACTCAAGGTGATGGTTCAATAACGTGTCTACTCTTGAGGCAATGGCTGCCACAGTAGCGGCTCGCACAGGTAAAGGCGGTGTGCGGGGCGAGGTAGCCTAGGGGGTGGTGAAAGTCGACAGACGACGGGCCACGTAATATTAAATAAATTAAAATCACTTACGACGAGCGCAAAGTAAGTGGATTTATTTATTTAATATTACTTAGCCCGTCGTCTGTCGAATTCCACCCCGCCTCGCCTCGCCCCCTTTACCGGTGCGAGCTGCCACTACAAATTGCACCTCTCTCTCACCACATTAGAAGGACATGTACGAGGCCCAGAGATGCCTGCGTAACCACTGCTTTAAATGGGCAGGTGCTGTCCGGTACTGAGTATCTGCACTTCTCCAATTTGAAAGGTCCTGCACTGCTGCAATCCATTTGATGGGAGAGTACTGCCACATTAGTTTTTTTGGTGCATATTTATATAGCGCGAACTCGACCCGAAGGTATTGGAGGCTTTACACGAGCACCGTATTTACATTACGCATTCAGGCACGGGGAGAATAAGTGATTTGCCCAGAATCACAGGATGTGGACGCGACCTCGAGGCTCGAACTCTGGTTTCCAGCACCAAAGTCGGCAGTTTAAGCCGACGGACCACATCCCCTCCCCTCTGAAGCAAACATGTACACTATGGCATACACGAAAACGGGTCCTCGGAGAGTGAGTACCTGCATTTTTATATTTCCAAATAAAGCAGTGTGCGTAACTCGATCGCTTCATTACACTGGCCAACAATTAACCTTGGAGCTTGAAAAATAGGCTGAATGGATCTGCCTGGATTCAGTTCAGTGACCCGTGAGTACGAGCACTTAACCCGCTGTGACAGTGTGAGGACGGGTAAGTGCGCGCGCGCGCGTGTTTACATTTATGTATGTGCTATTCCTTAAGCGCATCGTCCCGTACCTGTCAGTGTGTTTACACTTATTTGTGATCTATAAGTGCATGGCCCCGCACTTAAGGTATTTTCAAGGGACCCGAAAGGATGGACAGTAGAGACAATTTAGGTGAGAGCCACACTAACGAAGACGTAGTTGGCCTCTCCGCTGGGAACGATGCCATTTCTGAGGCTTTTTGTTGCCGTCTGGTGCCCTCTTGTGGTGTTTTGAGGTATCACTTTAAAGTGGATGTCACTATACATCCTTGAGTGGGCCACGTCCATGCTGCCCAGTACCAGCACTACCTTGTGTTGGAAGGCCAGCAGAGGAACTACATCGGGTGAGCCGGTATTCCAAGTATCCGAAGGCTACCTTGAAAGTCTGAGAGAGTCAGTCGGGCTTCCGCCTGCATTCTGAAGGCATTTTCTGACTTGATGCAATTGACACATTTTTCCAGAAGTCCTACGAATTTGCATATATCACCGATTTCCTAGAGTATTCAAATGTACAAAACACACACGAAAATGTACAACTGTGTGCAAATAAAACAACAGAGTTAATTTGGAATATGCGCCTTTTCTGTTTCTGAACGGTAAGGAATACATCTTTCCCCACAAAGTAAATCATCTAACAATTAACCCTGGATGTGCTCTCTCTATTCCTTCCCACAAACCGGGTTGTTCCTGCCATCGATAGGATTAAACCTCTAGATTTCTTTTAGGCTGGCAAGCGAATTTATCCGCGTCTTGGATTATGTAAGAACCGCACCCTGTATGTAAACAGATTTACTCGCCAAGAAATTCCACAAAATGGGAGAATTTCCACAGTAGTGAATCCCATTGAGAAGGGAAAACTCAATTTTCGGGTTATGTGAGACAAAAAACGTATTTCTCTTATTAATGCTGTAAATTTGGAATCTACGTGCACATAGTTTTGTTAATTTAAAAAAACAAAAAATCATTTGTGGGGCCAAAAAGGACGCGTCAAACAATATCCTGCAAAACAAATTTCCCACAAAAGTCTTTTTTTTTTGCTATACATTTTGTACACATTTGAAATTTGGCTAAGATAATCAACAGTGGCATTTGTCACTTTTGCAATACAATTGTGCACTCCTGCACAAACTCCTTTCCTAAGACTGGTATATGGTATTTATTTATTTATTTAAATGCATAAGTTAATTAAAACCATTGCATTACAATCGAGCATTAAAAAAAAGAACAAAAACTAAAGAAAAAGCCACACAATACATACAAATAAAACAGGTCTAAAAAAGTGCAAGAATTAAAATGCCAGTGTTTGTTTGAGGACGTCTTATCATAGTTTTGCTTGGGCGTTGCTTTTTTGTTTCCATAAATAAGAGTTATCCTGCTGGCTCCTTCAAGTCACCAAGGCTGCTTTAATTTCTTTTCTTTTTGCTGATAGTCTTTTTCTTGTCAAGTGATTATGCTTGGCGATTATATGGGGAAATGGACTTTCGCAGGCCTGTATTTAAAGTAGTC
Source organism: Triturus cristatus (assembly GCF_964204655.1). Classification (NCBI taxonomy): domain Eukaryota; kingdom Metazoa; phylum Chordata; class Amphibia; order Caudata; family Salamandridae; genus Triturus; species Triturus cristatus. The sequence continues at coordinate 115,873,164 of NC_140595.1, forward strand.
CAATATCAGCGTTTGAACATTCCCAAGACTGTAGCAGTTGATGTAGGATGGCTCATGGTGTCATGGGCTGCTTTCAGGTCCAGAACAATCAAGGCTGAAGGTAATTCTTCGCCTATGAATTAACACAAAGGGGACGATTCACTAAAGCATGCATGAGTACGGGAAGTGGTTCTGCTGGAGTACTCTTAGTATTCTCATATACCTTTGGGAACCAGCCATGAAAATGACAACTGTGTTAGTATATGTACAAAGAGGGCACAGGCCGTGCTATTTGCACTAATTGTCTGACTAGTCTCCGAATAAACTGATTTTAGTCCTATTTTAGATGTTTTTGTTTCTCTTCGTGACTGCCTGTGCTGATCGAGAACGGTGTCGGATGGCTGAGATGATCCCGCATAACTCCTGCTGATCATCCTCTCTCCCTGCTCTTCTTGTCCAGGTTAACCCTTCAAAAGCCATGGCCGTGCAATATACCCAAGAAGAGAATTGCCTCAAGAAGCTCGTCCAGTGTTTTTATGAAAATTCGACAGGAGATGGCGAGAAGGAGACCCTCACTTTAGATGAATTCAAGAAAATGGTGAAAATCAATTTCCCTAACCTCATGAAGGTAAGAAGTTATCTTTCTTCCTCTTCGTCCTGCCTGGCCTTCTACCCAATGGACAGTGCAGTTGTATCCACTGGAAACCTGAGCGATATTGATTTTGCACCACATGCACGCTTGGCCAAATGGCTCATAGCCAATGGACTGGGATGAGAAAGAGGAGAGGATATAAGAGGGTTGTGGTTAGAGGATGGGACGTGTCTGTTGTAAAGATGGCCAGGGTAATGCTTGGAGATCCTTGGTTAATTCTCCTGACCTTTCTACATACTCTTTGCACCAGTCCATTTTGTGGCTACATTAGAGATACTGTCCCAAGGTGCAACAGACGTTTGTGTCCACCTTTTCAGCTCCCGGGGTACTATGGTATTACAGAAATGGCCGCCGATACTTGTGTTGTCCTTTCAGTAATATGGATGCCATCAGTGGACATCCTGTGCTGATCCTAAGGGTCAGTTCCCTCATTTGTCTGTGGGTGTAGCCCCATGCTAATGACGCAACCCTTTGCGCCATGCCACATTACAGGGACAGGGGCAAAGAAGCTGTCAGAAGGCATATGGATTATCCCCCACTTATGCAGTTGTGCCCAATAGGTACAGTCCTCCTCCCATGACACTCTATCTGGAGGGGGAGGCACAGAGAACCCTGAAGGCAGGTGAATTCACACACAGTCAGCTTGTGAAGGAATCTCTGCATCTCCTTCAAAGTTTAGGCTGGATTGCAAGAGAAAGGCAGATCAGGGCTTCAAACATTGCTGAATGGAGGATCTGGGCAGGGAAAATCATTGACAGTCGCCGGCTTGAAATATGGGGTAGAGACAGTGACTGGCCAGTCCAGATGCAAATGGACCGTCAGTCCGAGGGTACGCAGTGGCAGACGTCAGAAACCCTGCAGATCCACGGACTATGAATGATCTGGGGGAATCCATGAGTTAGGGCAAATTTATGGTGGAACTTCCGCCTAGCATTAAGCCCAGCAGTTCTCCCAACCATAAATGAGGGGCAACCATAACTTTGACAGGGCTGGCGTGCTGCCAATATATGGCTGGTCTCCTGCACCACCAAACTCTAAATGAGGCCCAAAGACTCGCCCAATAGGGAGATGTAAGACAGAGGGTCTTTTTAGGTATGCAGTACGACAAGTGTCAGATACACAGACGCGCGCACACACACACACACACACACACACACACACACAACCACACACGCACACACCCACACACACACACACACACACAACCACACACACACAGACACAGACACACACACACACACACACCCCCACACACACCCCCACCCACCCACACCCACACACACAAACACACACACACACACACACACACACACACACACCTGAACTTGAAGTTTTTGATGTAAAAGGCTGTAATTGAATAATACTTTTATAAAAATGACAATACATGTAAATAAAATATATTTTTACTTCAACCTGCTGGAGCCATAACAATACTGAACTAATAGCTTAAAAAAAATCTATGGTCCTCTGTGCACTACTCACTTCCTGTGGCCAGCACCCTTGCTTCTGTGACGTTTCGATCCATTGCTCAGTGATATACTATACTAATGCCTCCTGACACCTCCACTTTTCACTGCACACCTAATGTTCCCTTGTCTTTTACACCCTATTCTCTGTTAATATGCAGGGATGTAATCCTGAACAGCTGGTGAAATCCCTTGATACGAACAACGATAATGAAATGAAATTCTCCGAATATTGGACCCTAATTGGGATATCCGCCAAGGATGTCAAGAGAGAGGAAAAGAAGAAACACTGATGGAAGGGGGTGAGAAAAGAGCAGGAGGAAGGCGGTCAGAAGTGTGCAAGAGAAGCCGATGGAGCATAAATGGATCAAGAGGGAGAAGGATAGAGTGGATGATTCTACACAGCAACCCCATTCTTTTCAGAGACCTGTAGGGCTGGATCAGAGTCAGTCACATGCCGCAGCCCTCCGACCCTTCAGAAGGACCTGTCTGCAAAGAAATCTCCAGATTCTCTTATAATGTCTGTTTCTCCCTAAGGACAGTTGTAACCATAATATGGTGAATGTGCTTCCTCTGAGTATATTAACCTTCAATAAAGCGGTTTGTTAAAATTGACCTGTTCTGTTTTTCCAAAAGGGACCCACAAAGAATTACACAATACATTCACTGCCCCCGTTTCCTTGTTACTGTCCCTACGATACCATACAAGTGCCATCTAAACTGCGTAGCGACAAAACAAAATGGCTGCCTGCCAGGGCGTGGCAATATCCAGAGTTTCCTCCTATATAACTACTTGACAATCTTTGCAGATTTAAGAGACATGTCCACAGTCCAAACAACTATAACAATTTAAGACACCAGGGCACCAATCACGACAGCTGGTTTTCACCCGGAAAGGTAACTCCAGGTGGGATTCCGCCACCCACAATTCAGAGCGTCGCCAGGTCTGGATTTTCAGTTTCAGCAAAGTTCGTACCCAATGATCCCAGGCCCAGAGAACATAGCTGCCAAGTTTTTAGATTGCGTATGTGGGGAATCTCTGTTTTCTTTGTGCATACGAGTGACATTCTGCTGCCAAATGAGTGACACTTGTAACACTTTCTCATGAGTAAATCAAAGCCAAGACCAGTTGGTTGCTCCTCTATTAGTTTTCTAATATTGTATCCAGACATACCACAAATAACAACATACTCATAAAACCATCCAAACCTATGGCTTCTACGCATTAGCAGATGTTGTTGTGACTAGTTGGTTATGTTTAATTCAGTCTAACATTTTCAAAAGTGAAATATTTTGAATTCTAAGGTTTGTGGAAGGATAGTGGTCATGTACGTCCTTATGCGCCCCCTCCATCGGCCTCTCTTTCTCACACACACCAGCTATGTATACATCTTTCACATAACATGAGAATTAAGATTAGGACTTGTTTGACAGTCGCTTTGTGCCTTTTGCAGAGAGGCCAAGGATTGGATGAGGAAGTAGATTGAACAGCATTAGGAAAAGTAACATTTTGAATCAATTTGAAAATTTTAAAAATACAGATCTTAAATACATTTTTGGGTACTGGGAAGATTTTGACCATTGTCTGATACAGCCTCCGAAGCAAGCACAGTGCTTGACTGAAACAAATGTCCGTCTCCTTCTCACTCATCCAGCTGCCCTCTCAGTGTGTATCCCTGCCTTCTGGTGCCTAATCCCATCACTTCTGATCAAAAAAACATATAGAAACTAACTTGGGATCAACTAGGGTGAAACTCACGAGTGTGAGGGTCTGTAGGATGCAAGGTGGGTCTGGCCATTCTGCCACTCACACACTTTCCTTGTAGACTGCAGGCAAGGGGGTCTGGCTTCAAGTAGGTCCTTCGACCTCAAGATCTGGCTCTTCGGATGACCCCAGCACTCAAGAGAGTAGCCCCCCTCCCCCTAGCGCCTTGAGACCCTCGCGGGTGAGTAGCTGCGCTTTACCAACTCTGATTGATTGAATTAGTGGGCAGTTGTAATCCAAACATAAAATCCCCCATGGCCCCATTGCAGTCATGGCCTTCTGCAGGGTGGGGCTCGCCTGAATTCTTTCACCAGGGATGAGGGATGATGTCGCGTCCCATTAGGGGCCTGCAGGCTGCTTAGAAATTGTGGGGCATATCATCAACGAGGCGATAAAAAATTATCGCCGCTTTTGCGTCTGTTTTCGGACGAAAAGCGGAAATAATTTTATTGCCTAATCAGAAAGGTCGCGCTATCGCGTGAAACCTTGCATTAGCGCCTGTTTTCTGACGCCCATCTTTGCATCTCTAATGAGATGCAAAGTGGGCGTTCCTGCCCTGACATAACTGGAGAAATGTCGCTAAGCGTCATTTCTCCAATTATCAATGGGCACGCTAACCTGCAGAGCGACAAGCAAAGAAGCGATAACCTCTGTTATCGCTACTTTCCTTACGCCTGCTTCAAGACTGACTTAGCCAGGATATCCTATGGAAGGTGGATATCATGGCTAAAGCTGTCCTGCCCTATCAACAAGCTATCGCCAAACTTTGTGAGATTATCGCTGGATTTCCAGCGATAATCTCACATTTGGCAGTTAGCGCTTGTACTTTTATCGCTTTTGAGATAAGCGTTGCTAATAGCACGCTATCTCAGCGATAAAATTCCACGTTAGCCGGCGATAATTATCCTAGCGCTAAGTGCGCTTAGCAATAATTATCGCCGGTCCTTGATGATATGCCCCTCAGATGTCATCTTGAATACAGGAGAGTTGACTACAGCAGTCGTGGTTTGTGATTTCATCCAGTTAGACATTTTTTTTGATCTTGCTAAATGGGACTAACACCGATGGTTGCCAAGTTCACTGCCCAAGATCAGTTGGCGCATGCTTGATAGGTGAGCAGAGAGTCACATGAGCCTTGCCACATTCAGAGTTGGTGATTACAGGCAGCATCTGGGCATCACCACAGACTTCCTATATATTTTCATCTGTTGTTGGTTCTGAGGCAATGCCATTCATCCTCTGCCAAATTGAATGGCGCACAGCAGTATAAGTGCACCCACAGTGTTGGGTGGTCACACCCCTGCACTCTGCAGCACAGTCTGAGAGACCTGACTGGCAACTCGCCCCATGAGGCATCATGGCTGGCAACACTGGTGAAAAGCATTGGTGGTTTGGAGATGAAGCTCCACGTGGCAGTATAATAAGAAGGAAAGCCTCCGGGAAATCACCCACAGCAGCTGGTGCCTGGAGTCTCTTCAGCAGATCAATACATTACTTTCAAAACGGTGATTCAGCCATGAGTTAATAAACGTGACTGATGACAGTACAGGCGGGGATTCCTTCAGTTTGCGTTATTCTAACGTGCGATGCGTGGCACTTGGCAGGGATGCCATCTACTCCTAAAGGCCCACTCTTAGCCTAACCACAATTGGCTAAGTCTAACCCAAGAGAGTGGTGTTTCTAGGGAGAGCCTACTATCAAAAGCTGGAATAAATTAAAGCCCTCTATCCATCCATCGCTGCTAGGAAACATGGGATAGTGCTTGCAAAAAAGTAAAAATAGTGGAGGGCTTTTTAGGTCGAGCCTAGAGCAGCGCATGCGCTGTGCTCTTGCGAGACTTTTAGTAAGGGCTTCAGAAAATGCTACCACTGTGGCCTAGAGCTTGCGTGCATGTGCGCGCTTACGAGCAGAGGCGCCATATGGCTTTCCTCTCTCGTCATGGGTCATCAGCTTTCAAGATACGAGAGCTTTCTTTCACAGAACTGTTACTACAACTGTCCACAAGGTGGTGGTGTTCCCACATTGTATATGGAAGCTACTTAATATAGACAACATAGAAGTTAATACGGCATAGTGTTGCTTCCTGAGGACAGAGGCAGCTGGCGTTTTGTTCCTGCGGTACCCCCTGTCATTGTCTCGCACCATGTTCTTAGTAAGTATTACTATATATTTATGGGTTTTTTCAACTCAAGATGCCTCCACTCAATGTGTACGAATAGGAGTCCTTTGTGAACAAAGAAGATGATGTTCGTCTGATCGTTCTAAGTTTGTTCCTGTTACTGATTTTCTTGTGTATACTTCACTGATTTTCCAACTGGTCTGCTGCATCACAACCTATCCCAACTGTGAGGGGTTGGGGAGGGGGGTGAAGAAGGCTGGTTTCTACAGAGTTACACTGGCATTTGGTGTTCCCACTGCCCTTGTTTCTTGTAGTCTTTCCCCAAAACCCGATGGGAAGTGTAATGTTCATTCCTCTGGCTGATTGGAAGCACAATACTTGCCTCCATGTCCTCAATAAAACCAGAACTTCCTTTTTCTATTTAGGAAAGTCGGCAGGTTTCACGGTTATTGTAGGAGTGAATGGATTGCTTAGGACTAACATTGCAATTTCAAATGTTTTCAAAGAAGTGATTCGGAATTTAAAGCATTTGGTTCAAAGCCATTATCGTGAAGAAGATGAAGAAACAGTTGAAGACGTTGGCGCACCACTGGACAATTGTCGTGAACTTCTGGACACAAAAGTAATGACATTATTAGCAGTGCACGATTCTACCAGGCACACACACCACCAGCCATCAGTGCACGCTTCCACCAGGCACACAATACCAGCCGTCAGTGCACACTTTCACCAGGCACACACACCACCAGCCGTAAGTGCACACTTCCACCAGACACACACACCACCAGACATCAGTGCACGCTTCCACCAGGCATACACACCACCAGCCGTCAGTGCACGCTTTCACTAGGCTCACACACCACCAGCCGTAAGTGCACGCTTCCACCAGACACACACACAACCAGACATCAGTGCACGCTTTCACCAGGCACACACACCATCAGTCGTCAGTGCGCGCTTTCACCGGGCACACACACCACCAGCCGTCAGTGCACGCTTCCACAGGGCACACACCACCAGCCGTCAGTGCACACTTTCACCAGGCACACACACCACCATCCGTCAGTGCACGCTTACACCAGGCATACACACCACCAGCCATCAGTGCACGGTTCCACCAGGCACACACACCACCAGCCATCAGTGCACGCTTCCACCAGGCATACACACCACCAGCCGTCAGTGCACGATTCCAACAGGCACACACATCACCAGCCGTCAGTGCACGCTTTCACCAGGCACACACCACCAGCCGTCAGTGCACGGTTTCACCAGGCACACACACCACCAGCCGTCAGTGCACGCTTCCACAGGGCACACACCACCAGCCGTCAGTGCACACTTTCACTGGGCACACACACCACCAGCCGTCAGTGCACGCTTCCACCAGGCACACACACCACCATCCATCAGTGCACGCTTACACCAGGCATACACACCAACAGCCATCAGTGCACGCTTCCACCAGGCACACACACCACCAGCCATCAGTGCACGCTTCCACCAGGCATACACACCACGAGCCGTCAGTGCACGATTCCAACAGGCACACACATCACCAGCCGTCAGTGCACGCTTCCACCAGGCACACACACCACCAGCCATCAGTGCACGCTTCCACCAGGCACACAACACCAGCCGTCAGTGCACACTTTCACCAGGCACACACACCACCAGCCGTAAGTGCAGGCTTCCACCAGACACACACACAACCAGACATCAGTGCACGCTTCCACCAGGCATACACACCCCCAGCCATCAGTGCATGCTTTCACCAGGCACACACACCACCAGCCGTAAGTGGAACTTCCGCCTAGCATTAAGCCCAGCAGTTCTCCCAACCATAAATGAGGGGCAACCATAACTTTGACAGGGCTGGCGTGCTGCCAATATATGGCTGGTCTCCTGCACCACCAAACTCTAAATGAGGCCCAAAGACTCGCCCAATAGGGAGATGTAAGACAGAGGGTCTTTTTAGGTATGCAGTACGACAAGTGTCAGATACACAGACGCGCGCACACACACACACACACACACACACACACACACAACCACACACGCACACACCCACACACACACACACACACACAACCACACAGACACAGACACACACACACACACACACCCCCACACACACCCCCACCCACCCACACCCACACACACAAACACACACACACACACACACACACACACACACACACACACCTGAACTTGAAGTTTTTGATGTAAAAGGCTGTAATTGAATAATACTTTTATAAAAATGACAATACATGTAAATAAAATATATTTTTACTTCAACCTGCTGGAGCCATAACAATACTGAACTAATAGCTTAAAAAAAATCTATGGTCCTCTGTGCACTACTCACTTCCTGTGGCCAGCACCCTTGCTTCTGTGACGTTTCGATCCATTGCTCAGTGATATACTATACTAATGCCTCCTGACACCTCCACTTTTCACTGCACACCTAATGTTCCCTTGTCTTTTACACCCTATTCTCTGTTAATATGCAGGGATGTAATCCTGAACAGCTGGTGAAATCCCTTGATACGAACAACGATAATGAAATGAAATTCTCCGAATATTGGACCCTAATTGGGATATCCGCCAAGGATGTCAAGAGAGAGGAAAAGAAGAAACACTGATGGAAGGGGGTGAGAAAAGAGCAGGAGGAAGGCGGTCAGAAGTGTGCAAGAGAAGCCGATGGAGCATAAATGGATCAAGAGGGAGAAGGATAGAGTGGATGATTCTACACAGCAACCCCATTCTTTTCAGAGACCTGTAGGGCTGGATCAGAGTCAGTCACATGCCGCAGCCCTCCGACCCTTCAGAAGGACCTGTCTGCAAAGAAATCTCCAGATTCTCTTATAATGTCTGTTTCTCCCTAAGGACAGTTGTAACCATAATATGGTGAATGTGCTTCCTCTGAGTATATTAACCTTCAATAAAGCGGTTTGTTAAAATTGACCTGTTCTGTTTTTCCAAAAGGGACCCACAAAGAATTACACAATACATTCACTGCCCCCGTTTCCTTGTTACTGTCCCTACGATACCATACAAGTGCCATCTAAACTGCGTAGCGACAAAACAAAATGGCTGCCTGCCAGGGCGTGGCAATATCCAGAGTTTCCTCCTATATAACTACTTGACAATCTTTGCAGATTTAAGAGACATGTCCACAGTCCAAACAACTATAACAATTTAAGACACCAGGGCACCAATCACGACAGCTGGTTTTCACCCGGAAAGGTAACTCCAGGTGGGATTCCGCCACCCACAATTCAGAGCGTCGCCAGGTCTGGATTTTCAGTTTCAGCAAAGTTCGTACCCAATGATCCCAGGCCCAGAGAACATAGCTGCCAAGTTTTTAGATTGCGTATGTGGGGAATCTCTGTTTTCTTTGTGCATACGAGTGACATTCTGCTGCCAAATGAGTGACACTTGTAACACTTTCTCATGAGTAAATCAAAGCCAAGACCAGTTGGTTGCTCCTCTATTAGTTTTCTAATATTGTATCCAGACATACCACAAATAACAACATACTCATAAAACCATCCAAACCTATGGCTTCTACGCATTAGCAGATGTTGTTGTGACTAGTTGGTTATGTTTAATTCAGTCTAACATTTTCAAAAGTGAAATATTTTGAATTCTAAGGTTTGTGGAAGGATAGTGGTCATGTACGTCCTTATGCGCCCCCTCCATCGGCCTCTCTTTCTCACACACACCAGCTATGTATACATCTTTCACATAACATGAGAATTAAGATTAGGACTTGTTTGACAGTCGCTTTGTGCCTTTTGCAGAGAGGCCAAGGATTGGATGAGGAAGTAGATTGAACAGCATTAGGAAAAGTAACATTTTGAATCAATTTGAAAATTTTAAAAATACAGATCTTAAATACATTTTTGGGTACTGGGAAGATTTTGACCATTGTCTGATACAGCCTCCGAAGCAAGCACAGTGCTTGACTGAAACAAATGTCCGTCTCCTTCTCACTCATCCAGCTGCCCTCTCAGTGTGTATCCCTGCCTTCTGGTGCCTAATCCCATCACTTCTGATCAAAAAAACATATAGAAACTAACTTGGGATCAACTAGGGTGAAACTCACGAGTGTGAGGGTCTGTAGGATGCAAGGTGGGTCTGGCCATTCTGCCACTCACACACTTTCCTTGTAGACTGCAGGCAAGGGGGTCTGGCTTCAAGTAGGTCCTTCGACCTCAAGATCTGGCTCTTCGGATGACCCCAGCACTCAAGAGAGTAGCCCCCCTCCCCCTAGCGCCTTGAGACCCTCGCGGGTGAGTAGCTGCGCTTTACCAACTCTGATTGATTGAATTAGTGGGCAGTTGTAATCCAAACATAAAATCCCCCATGGCCCCATTGCAGTCATGGCCTTCTGCAGGGTGGGGCTCGCCTGAATTCTTTCACCAGGGATGAGGGATGATGTCGCGTCCCATTAGGGGCCTGCAGGCTGCTTAGAAATTGTGGGGCATATCATCAACGAGGCGATAAAAAATTATCGCCGCTTTTGCGTCTGTTTTCGGACGAAAAGCGGAAATAATTTTATTGCCTAATCAGAAAGGTCGCGCTATCGCGTGAAACCTTGCATTAGCGCCTGTTTTCTGACGCCCATCTTTGCATCTCTAATGAGATGCAAAGTGGGCGTTCCTGCCCTGACATAACTGGAGAAATGTCGCTAAGCGTCATTTCTCCAATTATCAATGGGCACGCTAACCTGCAGAGCGACAAGCAAAGAAGCGATAACCTCTGTTATCGCTACTTTCCTTACGCCTGCTTCAAGACTGACTTAGCCAGGATATCCTATGGAAGGTGGATATCATGGCTAAAGCTGTCCTGCCCTATCAACAAGCTATCGCCAAACTTTGTGAGATTATCGCTGGATTTCCAGCGATAATCTCACATTTGGCAGTTAGCGCTTGTACTTTTATCGCTTTTGAGATAAGCGTTGCTAATAGCACGCTATCTCAGCGATAAAATTCCACGTTAGCCGGCGATAATTATCCTAGCGCTAAGTGCGCTTAGCAATAATTATCGCCGGTCCTTGATGATATGCCCCTCAGATGTCATCTTGAATACAGGAGAGTTGACTACAGCAGTCGTGGTTTGTGATTTCATCCAGTTAGACATTTTTTTTGATCTTGCTAAATGGGACTAACACCGATGGTTGCCAAGTTCACTGCCCAAGATCAGTTGGCGCATGCTTGATAGGTGAGCAGAGAGTCACATGAGCCTTGCCACATTCAGAGTTGGTGATTACAGGCAGCATCTGGGCATCACCACAGACTTCCTATATATTTTCATCTGTTGTTGGTTCTGAGGCAATGCCATTCATCCTCTGCCAAATTGAATGGCGCACAGCAGTATAAGTGCACCCACAGTGTTGGGTGGTCACACCCCTGCACTCTGCAGCACAGTCTGAGAGACCTGACTGGCAACTCGCCCCATGAGGCATCATGGCTGGCAACACTGGTGAAAAGCATTGGTGGTTTGGAGATGAAGCTCCACGTGGCAGTATAATAAGAAGGAAAGCCTCCGGGAAATCACCCACAGCAGCTGGTGCCTGGAGTCTCTTCAGCAGATCAATACATTACTTTCAAAACGGTGATTCAGCCATGAGTTAATAAACGTGACTGATGACAGTACAGGCGGGGATTCCTTCAGTTTGCGTTATTCTAACGTGCGATGCGTGGCACTTGGCAGGGATGCCATCTACTCCTAAAGGCCCACTCTTAGCCTAACCACAATTGGCTAAGTCTAACCCAAGAGAGTGGTGTTTCTAGGGAGAGCCTACTATCAAAAGCTGGAATAAATTAAAGCCCTCTATCCATCCATCGCTGCTAGGAAACATGGGATAGTGCTTGCAAAAAAGTAAAAATAGTGGAGGGCTTTTTAGGTCGAGCCTAGAGCAGCGCATGCGCTGTGCTCTTGCGAGACTTTTAGTAAGGGCTTCAGAAAATGCTACCACTGTGGCCTAGAGCTTGCGTGCATGTGCGCGCTTACGAGCAGAGGCGCCATATGGCTTTCCTCTCTCGTCATGGGTCATCAGCTTTCAAGATACGAGAGCTTTCTTTCACAGAACTGTTACTACAACTGTCCACAAGGTGGTGGTGTTCCCACATTGTATATGGAAGCTACTTAATATAGACAACATAGAAGTTAATACGGCATAGTGTTGCTTCCTGAGGACAGAGGCAGCTGGCGTTTTGTTCCTGCGGTACCCCCTGTCATTGTCTCGCACCATGTTCTTAGTAAGTATTACTATATATTTATGGGTTTTTTCAACTCAAGATGCCTCCACTCAATGTGTACGAATAGGAGTCCTTTGTGAACAAAGAAGATGATGTTCGTCTGATCGTTCTAAGTTTGTTCCTGTTACTGATTTTCTTGTGTATACTTCACTGATTTTCCAACTGGTCTGCTGCATCACAACCTATCCCAACTGTGAGGGGTTGGGGAGGGGGGTGAAGAAGGCTGGTTTCTACAGAGTTACACTGGCATTTGGTGTTCCCACTGCCCTTGTTTCTTGTAGTCTTTCCCCAAAACCCGATGGGAAGTGTAATGTTCATTCCTCTGGCTGATTGGAAGCACAATACTTGCCTCCATGTCCTCAATAAAACCAGAACTTCCTTTTTCTATTTAGGAAAGTCGGCAGGTTTCACGGTTATTGTAGGAGTGAATGGATTGCTTAGGACTAACATTGCAATTTCAAATGTTTTCAAAGAAGTGATTCGGAATTTAAAGCATTTGGTTCAAAGCCATTATCGTGAAGAAGATGAAGAAACAGTTGAAGACGTTGGCGCACCACTGGACAATTGTCGTGAACTTCTGGACACAAAAGTAATGACATTATTAGCAGTGCACGATTCTACCAGGCACACACACCACCAGCCATCAGTGCACGCTTCCACCAGGCACACAATACCAGCCGTCAGTGCACACTTTCACCAGGCACACACACCACCAGCCGTAAGTGCACACTTCCACCAGACACACACACCACCAGACATCAGTGCACGCTTCCACCAGGCATACACACCACCAGCCGTCAGTGCACGCTTTCACTAGGCTCACACACCACCAGCCGTAAGTGCACGCTTCCACCAGACACACACACAACCAGACATCAGTGCACGCTTTCACCAGGCACACACACCATCAGTCGTCAGTGCGCGCTTTCACCGGGCACACACACCACCAGCCGTCAGTGCACGCTTCCACAGGGCACACACCACCAGCCGTCAGTGCACACTTTCACCAGGCACACACACCACCATCCGTCAGTGCACGCTTACACCAGGCATACACACCACCAGCCATCAGTGCATGGTTCCACCAGGCACACACACCACCAGCCATCAGTGCACGCTTCCACCAGGCATACACACCACCAGCCGTCAGTGCACGATTCCAACAGGCACACACATCACCAGCCGTCAGTGCACGCTTTCACCAGGCACACACCACCAGCCGTCAGTGCACGGTTTCACCAGGCACACACACCACCAGCCGTCAGTGCACGCTTCCACAGGGCACACACCACCAGCCGTCAGTGCACACTTTCACTGGGCACACACACCACCAGCCGTCAGTGCACGCTTCCACCAGGCACACACACCACCATCCATCAGTGCACGCTTACACCAGGCATACACACCAACAGCCATCAGTGCACGCTTCCACCAGGCACACACACCACCAGCCATCAGTGCACGCTTCCACCAGGCATACACACCACGAGCCGTCAGTGCACGATTCCAACAGGCACACACATCACCAGCCGTCAGTGCACGCTTCCACCAGGCACACACACCACCAGCCATCAGTGCACGCTTCCACCAGGCACACAACACCAGCCGTCAGTGCACACTTTCACCAGGCACACACACCACCAGCCGTAAGTGCAGGCTTCCACCAGACACACACACAACCAGACATCAGTGCACGCTTCCACCAGGCATACACACCCCCAGCCATCAGTGCATGCTTTCACCAGGCACACACACCACCAGCCGTAAGTGCACGCTTCCACCAGGTACACACACCACCAGACATCAGTGCACACTTTCACCAGGCACACACACTATCAGTCGTCAGTGCACGCTTTCACCAGGCACACACACCACCAGCCGTCAGTGCACGCTTCCACAGGGCACACACCACCAGCCGTCAGTGCACACTTTCACCAGACACAGACACACCACCAGCCGTCAGTGCATGCTTTCACCAGGCACACACACCACCAGCCATCTGTGCACGCTTCCACCAGGCACACACACCACCAGCCGTCAGTGCACGCTTCCACCAGGCTCACACACCACCAGCCGTCAGTGCACGCTTCCACCAGGCACACACACCACCAGCCGTCAGTGCACGCTTCCACCAGGCATACACACCACCAGCCATCAGTGCCCGCTTCCACCAGGCACACACACCACCAGCCATCAGTGCATGCTTCCACCAGGCACACACACCACCAGCCATCAGTGCACGATTCCAACAGGCACACACACCACCAGCCGTCAGTGCACGCTTCCACCAGGCACACACACCACCAGCCGTCAGTGCACGCTTTCACCAGGCACACACCACCAGCCGTCAGTGCACGCTTTCACCAGGCACACACACCACCAGCCGTCAGTGCACGCTTCCACCAGGCATACACACCACCAGACGTCAGTGCAAGCTTCCACCAGGCATACACACCACCAGCCGTCAGTGCACGCTTCCACCAGGCATACACACCACCAGCCGTCAGTGCACGCTTCCATCAAGCATACACATCACCAGCCGTCAGTGCACGATTCCAACAGGCACACACACCACCAGCCGTTAGTGCACACTTCCACCAGTCACACACACCACCAGACGTCAGTGCAAGCTTCCACCAGGCATACACACCACCAGCCGCCAGTGCACGCTTTGACCAGGCACACACACCACCAGCCGTCAGTGCACTCTTCCACCAGGCATACACACCACCAGACGTCAGTGCAAGCTTCCACCAGGCATACACACCACCAGCCGTCAGTGCACACTTCCACCAGGCACACACACCACCAGCTGTCAGTGCACGCTTCCACCAGCCATACACACCACCAGCCGTCAGTGCACACTTCCACCAGGCATACACCACCAGCCGTCAGTGCACGCTTTCACAAGGCACACACACCACCAGCCGTCAGTGCACGCTTTCACAAGGCACACACACCACCAGCCGTAAGTGCACGCTTCCACCAGGCTCACACACCACCAGCCGTAAGTGCACGCTTCCACCAGGCACACACACCACCAGCTGTCAGTGCACGCTTCCACCAGGCACACACACCACCAGCCGTTAGTGCACGCTTCCACCAGGCATACACACCACCAGCCATCAGTGCATGCTTCCACCAGGCACACACACCACCAGCCATCAGTGCACGCTTCCACCAGGCATACACACCACCAGCCGTCAGTGCACGATTCCAACAGGCACACACACCACCAGCCGTCAGTGCACGCTTCCACCAGGCACACACACCACCAGCCGTCAGTGCACGCTTTCACCAGGCACACACCACCAGCCGTCAGTGCACGCTTTCACCAGGCACACACACCACCAGACGTCAGTGCAAGCTTCCACCAGGCATACACACCACCAGCCATCAGTGCACACTTCCACCAGGCACACACACCACCAGCCGTCAGTGCACGCTTCCACCAGGCATACACACCACCAGACGTCAGTGCAAGCTTCCACCAGGCATACACACCACCAGCCGTCAGTGCACACTTTCACAAGGCACACACACCACCAGCTGTCAGTGCACGCTTCCACCAGCCATACACACCACCAGCCGTCAGTGCACACTTCCACCAGGCATACACCACCAGCCGTCAGTGCACGCTTTCACAAGGCACACACACCACCAGCCGTCAGTGCACGTTTTCACCAGGCACACACACCACCAGCCGTAAGTGCACGCTTCCACCAGGCACACACAACACCAGGCGTCAGTGCACGCTTCCACCAGGCACACACCACCAGCCGTCAGTGCACGCTTTCACCAGGCACACACACACCACCAGCCATCAGTGCACGCTTTCACCAGGCACACACACCACCAGCCCTCAGTGCACACTTTCACCGGGCACACACACCACCAGCCATCAGTGCACGCTTCCACCAGGCACACACCACCAGTCATCAGTGCACGCTTTCACCGGGCACACACACCACCAGCTGTCAGTGCACACTTCCACCAGGCATACACACCACCAGCCATCAGTGCATGCTTTCACCGGGCACACACACCACCAGCCATCTGTGCACGCTTCCACCAGGCACACACACCATCAGCCATCAGTGCACGCTTTCACCAGGCACACACACCACCAGCCATCAGTGCACGCTTCCACCAGGCACATACACCACCAGCCGTCAGTGCACGCTTTCACCGGGCACACACACCACCAGCCGTCAGTGCACGCTTCCACCAGGCATACACACCACCAGCCATCAGTGCACGCTTTCACCGGGCACACACACCACCAGCCATCAGTGCACGCTTCCACCAGGCACACACCACTAGCCATCAGTGCACGCTTCCACCAGGCACACACACCACCAGCCGTCAGTGCAGCAGGCAGGCTCTTCTCAGAGTTTCTTGGTAAATATGTGTTCGATGCCTAGAAGGGAGTGGGTCGAGTTTCCTTAAACCATGCTGAGTATGCAGGTGCAGTGCATGAACTCCTGTGTGAGTGAGTCACGCTGCCTGGGGCTCACTCACTCCACACTTGTAAATTGCGCCTGCACCAGGCATTGTCTCATTTACAAAGTTTGGCGCATGCGCACAGCTAGGCAGACCCCACACCCCCGGGAATGACTGTTTCCTACAACCAGAATGGAAACAACATTCAGAGCTATGAAAACAAGTTCATTTGATAAAAAGAACTGTTAATAAAAACCATGTCCAGCTATTGTAGATCTGGCAACTTAAACAAAACAGCAACAAAAAACAAACAAGCATTGGCATAGCCAATAGGTCTCGCTTTTTGGACCGTATAAGTATTTAGTTATGCAGCAGAATATCCTTGGTGCAACAACACCAATTGTTGCATGGCTAAACACTTATAAGCAGGGCCGGACTGGCTACCGGGTGTAGCAACACAAAAGAAAGAGGGTAGAGGCTGTTAGAAACCGGACTGGCTACCGGGTGTTTTGGCATGCTGCCGAGCTGGGGGCTGATGTCACTGCGGTGGGAGCTAATTTCGTTGATGGAGACCTGCGTGTGCTTCGAAATAAACAAAGCAAAACGAATTTCGTTCAGCACACGCAGATCTCCATCAACGAAATCAGCCTCCAGCTTGGCAGCATGCCAAAACGCCCGGTAGCCAGTCCGGCCCTGCTTATAAGGTCCCAAATGCGAGACCTATTGGCTATGCCAATGCTTGCTGATCTTAGGGTCTCTGCATCTCACTGCAGTTGTAATGCATATATTTACCGCCTTAGACTGCTAAGGTTTCTCTGTTTTATCATCCGAAACTCATCGGGCTACCCCCGCAAAAGCCATTATCAGCTCAAAGCCCGAATACTGCAACTTGCTTCTTGCCTGCCTGTCCAATCATGACGTTTATAAAGCCTCAGATACTCCAACACTCGTGGCAAAGGAGCTTTAACTTTGACCACTGGTTGGAGACCAGACTTCTCCTCCCGTGCAGACTTCTTTCGAGTTCCCGCGGTTGCTGAGCTGCGTGAAGAGTCCTAACGAAGGATGGGGCAGAACTGCAGAATCCATCACTGGGCAATGATGTCAAACGAAGGCTTTTTCCCAGAAAGTCAAACCGATGCCTAGAGTGCCAGGAGAGAGGCGTGACAAGCCCTAAAAACGGTGCTTCCACAGGTCAGAGAACTCTTTCTGAGCCTGCCCCCCCGTCCATGGAGTCTTTTCCTGTGGTGTCAGTTCATGTTTAAATCGAATACTGGGAGGCATTTCGAAGTGCAGGATGAGTCCAGCATTCTTCCCATTTTTTTCACCACATTTTTTGCTCCTTTCCTACTATTTTGGTCCTTGGTATAGCTTCTTGCAGTTGGAACTTATTCTCGAGCCTCTTCTGGATATTCTCGCATGGCCGCTTCCTCTTCTCTTATGAGGGGTGAGTTTTATGGCTTTCTAATACCATCTGTGTTCATCCTCCATCAAGAGCAACAAGATTGCCGAAAGGATTTTAGGGGCACATGCATCAAGCATTTTACTGGCGCAAACGGGCCGATTCGCAGGATCGGCCCATTTGCGACCGGTAAAATGCCTTTTGCGATGTTTCAAAGTATTGCATTCGCAAAATAGGTAATCTCAATATTTGCGATTATCTAATTTGTGATTCCCTAAATGTGATGCATGTAGCATTTCCAAAATGCGACTTTTCATAAAGGATTCGCAAATTACTATCAACTTCAAGTTGATGGCAATTTGAGAATCCTTTGAAAAATGCACAAAAGTGCATTTTTCAAAGTGCCCTTAGGGAATGTGTGCGCCACATGTGTACACTTACCTTTTTTGGGGGTGCATCAGGGGGGCCTTAGGTTCCCTGGAACCCTTGCAATTGCATTCACAATTTGCGATTACCAATTTGGTAATCGCAAATTGCGAATGCATTCCCTAATAGCGAATCGCAAATTATGGATTCACAAAAATATTTGCGAATTTTTCATGCATAGGCATTTGCGATTACCAAATAGCGAATCCTTAAAATTCGCTATTTGGTAATCGCAAATGATTACCTTGATGCATGTGCCCCTTTGTCCTTTGGCTTTTTTTCACTAAGCTGGGATCCTCTGAAGGACACACTTTTTTTAAACAGATTTTATTATGTTACAAAGCTGAGTTAAACATCAGGCCAAAGAGTGTCATCACACAGCCTACTATCGGTACATATCCATCTATTTTTTTATTTTATGGAGTTTTATATAGCGCAAACTTGACCGTAAAGTATCGGGAATCAGAGCGCTTTTCATAGCGCCAGTTGCATTACATGAGGACATATTAATTTTTGTTAGACACAGGGAGATTAAGTGATTTGCCCAGAATCACAGGATGTTCAGCGTCAATGCCAAGACTCAAACCCAGTTCCCCAGATTCGAGGTCGACCGCCCTAGCCGTTAGGTCAACTCTTCTCATGGCCTCCTGCAGGTTCCGCCCATATCTTCCCTGATCCCTCACCCCCTGAGTCGCGCCCTCACATCAATACCAAAAGTCCATTGTTCCCAGTATTTAGTGTCCTATGCAGCAAGGTCCAGGAAGGGGCCGGCAGCAGAATGCGCCGGGGAGCCATCTGAGGGGGTACACTTCAACAAGAAGGGTTACAAGCGCAGTTACAGCTCCAATCAGGGGGTCAGAGCCCTCGGGCCGCCAGGAGATGCCTAGGACGGGGGATCCGGGTCCTTCAAACAGACCACTACAACCTCACAGGCCCTGGAGACTTCCAGTGAACCCCCACCCTCATCCGGCCTCCCAGAACAGCACTTCACTTTCATAACTCGCCCACCTCTCAAGTTCCCTACTCTAAACCACATTCCGAGGTCCCCTTGCAGTCTTCCAGTTCCTTGTATTTTCCCTTTTTGCCAGAATGAAGGCCATGTTGTGGAAACTGCTAGTGACCTTGGTCTTAGCAGTGTGCGGAAACCAGTTCAATAGGCGATGCCCCGGGGAGTGGAGGACTTCCTGTGTACTGTCCGCTTTCGCGTTTGTGACTTCCCCCTAGTAGCCCTCTATTGATGGGCAGTCCTAGAGCTCCGACCATCCTGCATCTGGGACATGTTGCCCCCACTGTATTGAAATACCTATTCGCTCTATCAGGGGCGAGGGACAAAGTAACTGCTTTAAGAGTGTCTGATGATGTAACTATATATTGGCAGCTCTTCTGGTGAGGTGGGTCTGCCATGCCCACCACCCAATGTTTCCTAATGGCCGCTGTTCCTGCTCCGTGGAATAGGAAGGAAGTGCCCCTGGTGCAGGTCAAATTCCAAGCGCAAATCTTCAAAAGGGAGGAGTTCCTCTGTTCGAAACAAGACCCCTCCGACTGGCGTAGCCCCTCAGTCTCCCAATGTGCCAGTCCCCGCCATTCCCCTCCATGCTGTAGTATTAAACATACCTAGGGCATGTCGGGCGAATATGGGACCAGTGTATGTGTCTTCTGTAAGTACCTGTTCCAACAACGCTGTAACACCCAGAATGTAATAGTGTCCTCAGCAGGAGGGCAGCAGCCTTCAGGAGCACCCAGAACAGCTGATGGAGCGCAGGGATGAACTGTCCCATCTCGCGCCCTGGGGTTTACCTACCCGCCAACCACCGGGTGAGCCATTCAAGCTGCACTGCAATGAAATATGTCTCAAACTCAGGGACCGCTAAGCCTCTCGCACCTACAGGGAGCGGTAGTGTTGCCAAAGCTACTCTCCTGCAGTTCATATCCCCAAAGAAAGGCCACAGTGAACGAATCTAGCTCTTGGAACATCGCTCGAGGGATCCATACAGGCAAAACTACAAAGAAATACAACAGCTGGAGGAGCGTCACCATCTTAAGAAGAGCAACGCATCCTACTACTGACCGGGGAAGCGTCTTCCAGAAGTCAATAGATGCTCTGAGCGCCCAAACTGCTCTTCCAACATTTCATCTAGAATGTCAGCCATGTCGTGGAATATCTTAACTTCCAGGTACTGCAGACATTGGTGTTCCCATGGTAGCAGCTTCAGACCCTCAGACGGAGCATGATTCGCTAACATCGGGAAGAGTCTTCACTTCTGCCAATTGACTCTTAAACCTGACAGCAAACCAAAATATTCCAGTACCTGTCTGGAACCCTCAAGGTCCAATGTCACGTCTCAGAGGAATATTAAAAGGTCATCTGAATATAAGGCAAGGTATTGTTGATGCCCTCCAACTGTTATGCCCCGGTATTAGCCCCCAGATCTGGCACAGCTAGCCAATGGCTCCATTGCTGGCGCAAAGAGCAGGGGCAACAGAGGGCAACCCTGCCTGGTCCTTCGGCCCACCCTGTAGCTCTCAGAGATTGCACAGCTCATTTTAACTCTGGCCGTGGGGTCCGTATACACTAAGGGGGTCCAGGCTATGAAACCGCGACCCAAGCTCAGGCGCTCCATCACGCCATAGAGAAAGTCCCACTCCAAGCAGTCAAAGGCTTTCTCTATATCTACTGCAAATATCGTTGCCTCGTCACGGTCATAGGTATCGGCCTCTAGCAGGGCCAGGAGCCTCCTGATGTTAATCGCCATGTAGTGGCCAGGAATAAACCCTGCCTGATCGGGGGCACCAGTTTCCTCATGTAGAGGAGGATTCTGGTTGCCAGGACCCATCTAAGGATTTTATAATCTGTTTAGTGTTAACACCCTGTACGCTGTGCAGTCATGCACAGTCCTTCCAGGTTCTAGTAGTGGCACCATCAATGCCTCACAGGTGAAGGGCGGGAGATGTACTGCGCCTTTAGCTGCCTTATACAGATCTACCAGTTCAGGGGCTAGTATGTCAGCGTATGTGGAGTATAACTCAATTCTGTCGCCATGATCTTTAGAGCTCCCCTTATTTCCTGAGGCATGATATCTGCCCTAATTCCTCAGCCTCCTCAGGGGTAATAGCCAAGAAGAGTAAAGGGGGGTAGGAAATGAGTATGGCGTCATCTGCACGTACGGAGGTACTCGCATAGAGGCCAGAATAGTGCCTTATGAAATGTTGGTTGATGCCCACTTGCCTACAGAGCCCGTCTCAAGTTCCACAATGACCAAGCCCCATCTGGCGGGGTTTAGCCAGCAAGCCAAGAGCATGCCAGTCTGGTCACGTTCCGCATACACCCTTATGTATTCCTTATAATCATAGCATCTGAGCTTCTCAACCTGGCCTGCTAAACACTCTTTGTTGTCAAGCAACGTCTGTTGTATGTCAGGGTGGCCTGGTCTGCATTTCTCTATGTCTCTTAAATCCGCTTCCAAAGTCACAACTTCAGCTACCAGCATATGTCTAACACCCACTGCTTCCGCTATACACTTTCCCCATATCACTGCTTTAAAGGCGTCATCCTCCACCTGCGGGGAGGGTAAAGTACCAGTATTTTCCTCAAAGTATTGCCGAATAGAGTCTCTAATAGTTACCCGAAAGACTGGATCCTTTAAAGACTTCAGTTTCAGTCTCCAAGTAGGAATACTAGGCCGTAACTGCTCCTAGCCAAAATGGAGGAGGACCGGGTTGTGGTCCGAAATGGTTCTGGCAAGGTATTCAACCTCACACAACAGTCCACGGACATCTGCTGTGCAAACACAAGAACACATGTAGTTCATGGAGACCTGAAAAGAAGTAGAAATCCATAGTCAGTGAATGCATGCGTCGCCAGGTATCAACCTGCCTCCACGTAATCTGCCAACACGCAAATAAGCATGCAGTTCTGTTAACAGGGAAGTCACTCAGTGGGGGGGGGGGTGGAACTAGCCAGAGTGGGGTCTGCCTTGCAGTTCATGTCTCCCCCTTAAAATGACTGAGTGCATGGGGGGGCGCGGACACTAGAGAAATTCTCCACGAATGCTCCTTGGTCAATATTTGGGGCATAAATATTACTTAGCGCTACATCTCATACAGAGAGGTAACCGGTCATGATCACAAACATGCCTGATCGGTCAATCACGGTGCCAGTGTGCTGGAAGGGGACCCCCGGGCATACCTAAATGAGTACTCCCCTCGCATATGTTGAGTATGTGGTGTAGTAGGCCTGACCCCACCACCTTCTCTGCAGTGCTGCCCTGTGAGCTGCAAGATGGGTTTCTTGCAATAGTGCGATATGGACCCCCACCTGTTGAGGTACGGAAACACTTTATTCTTCCTGATCACGGTGTGCATCCCCCCAATGTTCAAGGATATGTTTGTAATTTCATGGAGGTTGCTATTGGGTGTGTCTGATAACCACACTCTGGCTCTGGGACAGTACCGGTAAGGCAGGGGAGTCGCGACTCGCAAAACACCAACAATTAAACAACTTTCAACTCAACTCCCACACACCAAGACAAGTAGGCATCAACCCCCCATCCAAACTCTAATTCGAACCTCTAACACACATGGGCGAGCCCACGTGTACTACTGAGAGAGGGGTGTCTATTTGGAGGCCCCTTGCAAGGCTCCCCACAATCCAGCAGGGTATGGAAAACGGAGATCCATGGCCAGGGTACATTCCCAATGGTCTTCAAAGCAACCCCCGGCAAAGCACCCCCCAAGCAAAGGGCAATACAATACCAACAAAACAGTTGTGCTAAATGAGCTCATCAGCAGTCCCTGGTGTCACTTTGGGCAGGTCCGTACGAGAGGCCTCAGACGAGGTGGATATAAGGTTGTAATCAGTCACGCGTGCCATCCCCACCTATTGTGGAGGGGGGACTCATTCCACTGCCACTCATTGTCACCACCACTTCCACCACATGCTGTTCCTGCTGAATCTCCGCTCTGGAGGGGGCTCCTCTGCTACAACTTTTAGCTCTGCGCTTCGATCAGGCACTCGTAGACTTCCCTCGAGGCAATCCCTTGCTTGAACTGGGCTGCAGATGTTGATCGATCCACTCTCACACTTCTTAGGGGGGATCCGGAAAAATTGCTCTCCATTCGGGTAGACACGCGCAGTCTGGAGGGAAACATGGCATATGTAAGACCCAATTGGCGGAGGCGCCGCTTCGCCTCCAAAAAGTTGGTTCTCTGTTTTTGAACCTCCTTGGTGAAGTCTGGGAACAACATAACTTTTCTGTTTCCAACTTTAGGGTCCTCCTTCAATATGGCCTGTTTCAGAATGCGGTCCCGATTCTTGTAGTTTAACAGTATGGCCACTACCGAGCACGGTGGCACCCGGGGAGGGGGGGGGGGGTCGAAGGTAGTCCCGGGACCCAATGCGCTCGCTCTAGCACATAGGAGGAGAGTCCTTCTGGCGCCACTTCTTCTTGTATCCAGCATTCCAGGTATTTCTGCATGCGGCTCCCTTCTACCTGTTAAGAGAGTCTGGTCACTCTGTTATTGCGACGCAAACTGTTCTCAGCGTATTCTGTTCTGAACTCTAGCGTCCAGATTCTGGCCTCTATATCTGTAAGTCTCTTCTTCATAGTCGCCTGAATGTTGAGTGGATGGGAGATCATCTCCAGGGCCCGACACTGCCCCCTTTCCCTCCGTGTACCCAGGCTGTGCAGCAGCTCCCTAGGGGCCTCAGCCCTCCAGTCATGGGCTTTCAGCACCAGACTCTGTTACCTCGGGGGGGGGGCGCTAGTAGTTTCTGCAGCTCTTCTCACCTCACAGAAAACGCCAGCGGGTAGCTTTCCACACCTTTGACCTCTGCAGCGACAATCACTCCTGTAGTGGTGTTGTGTAGTTCCTATATACCCTATACAGGATCTGCGTGTTTGGATAACATAAACTGTGGGTTCGGTGGCAGACTGATTCTGTGTACCCCACCGGATACGTTAGCCTGTCTGTATCAGCTAGCTCACAGTGCCACCAGAATCTCCTCTTATCGGGAAGAGAATAGTTTTCGGCAACCTCAGAACATGACAACCCTGATCCCCCAGGATCGTGGAAACAATATGCTACGTTTCGCTCAGTCACTCGTGCTCACTTAGTTTGTCTCAGAGATACACAGAATAAACAGGCTGGGCGTTTCAATAAGGATTTATTGAACAGTTGTCATTCTAGCGTAGAATAGATGAGCTGCAACAACCATTGGACAGTAGCAGAGATATATGATTAGCAGTACTACAAAAGTAAAGGGATGGTATAGCTCTACCATTTTGCAGTAATCATGACTATATACAAGTACATAAAATACACGATAAGAGGTGCGTACTCCTACAATGCCTCCCTAACTAGATGTACCTAAATGTACCTAGCATCTGTGTAGGTGTTATGCCAAGAATCCCTCTAGGATCTAGTCCACCCCTTTACTTGAGAATTAGAGAATGTGGGACCCCGTCCTGGTCTCGAGTTGGACACCCCGCGAGGGATGTTAGACCACTGCAAGCTGGAGTATCTGCATGCAGGAACCTCAGCATCTCTGGTCAGTGTGTCAGCCGGGAAGTCACGGTCTCCTCTATCTCTCTAAGCAAGACATTATATATATATACCCATAGGTCTCCCCAGGGGTCCTACCTTGCTGTATTACTGTGTCGGCCTAAAGGATGACGTCGGCCCTGAACTTTATACAGAGACATTATACAGGAGATGTCAGTCCTGCTGTTAGTCCTGCTGTGCTTCCAAGAAGCCTCATGTATAATGTATGAGATTCGAACTAGGGAAAAACCTGCGTTCTGAATGCAGTGTTGTATCTAGGTAAAAGGTCAGTGGCTAAGAACCGTTATGTATGTAACGTAGGGAAGAATATAGGTGAAAGGTTGTGATGTTACCTGTGCCTATATAAGGTACCTATATGGAATATAACAGTGGTGCTCCTTCTGTCAGGCTCCCCATACAGGAGCGTCTCGGTTTCCGGTGGAGGCACTCTGCTCTAGAGGTGATCCAGAGTGAGCACTTGCAGCAGCCTTCCAGGACACTCAGGCACAGCCCTTGTCTGCCATCTTGGGAGCAGCACCGCACGGTCAATTCCTGTAGCCACTGCGGCCGCCGTCTTGTCCCAATACTCAGCAATCTTCGGTGTCAGATGCACTCAGGGGTCAGGTGGCCATGGCCTCAACATAATGTCAAGATGGTACTAGGTGTGGTTCGCTGGGCAGGAGCTCCTCTGTTTGCGTCCTACACAATCAGCGCCTGGCCACGCCCCAATTCTGGAGGAGACACATGACATCTTTCACAGGTAATATTAAGAACAATGTTGCATGGTGACTTGTGGGAGAAGTCTCCCTTTCTTTGGACGATCAATAAAGGGACTCAGCAGACCATTGTCACCTCTAGATCACCTAATCACCTATAAGCTAGGCTTGCGTCGTTTTTCAATCATTTTTGTTGGCTTGTGACAGCCTTACTATGTTATGACCAGAAAAACTGTAAAAATAAGAAAAGTGAATAAGCTGTTAATATACTACCTTTCGATTAATTCAAATTAGGTGTGTTCTACTTTCTTCATGCAAAAATATTTATGAAACGTTAAATTTCTGTACCCGAAAGAACCAACACTAGCACATACTCTAGACACCCAGGTTCTGAGGATCATTGGGTCACCCAATTATACTCAATGTAGCAGACAATCTCAGCATATAGTCCTTGATAAGTGGCAAACCTGTCAGCTGCAGACAAACGTGAAGTGTCATAATATCAGGTGCCTCATTTGACCAAATTGTACAATACTGAAAGAAAATATATCTATGTTCTAGACCACTAACAAAATAGAAACACAAAAAATATGTTCAATACCAGGACACTGTGCCTAATAAAATATGCAATCTGGGAATTTCCATTTTCACCCTCTCATTTGAAGGTCATCTCTGAAACAGACACCTACAATACACATCTAGTTTATTTGATTACCTCAAACTCTCCAGAGCTCTCCAATCTGCATTCCCAACGTCACAGGAGAATGTTTTTCTTAATAAAATGGCCTAGCACTGAGAACTCTAGAACTAAATTCTATCATTTAGGCTCCAGGGAAGCCCAAGATTCAGAGAAATACTGACACATTTTCATAGCATGATAACCCTCTTTCCATCAGAAATCTTTGGTGGGAACCATTTCAGCTCAGCATAGATTGGTTGTGAGGCATGAGTCGTGGGTAACCCTTTTAAGAGTTTCTAGATGTTAGAATGTAAGGATTTTTCTGCATAGGTATACAACAGTTTTCCATAAAACATGATCATATGGCAAAACCAGGATTGCATGGCCAAATACAACCGGTTATTGCCAGTAGACAACATCTCTTTGCTTTTTGCTGTTTTTGGTGGGAAATGAGATTGATGGTTATAGGAGGTTAAAACCTATTTGACTTGTATTGGCCTGTGCTTCAACAGAGATGCTGAGGAATACTTAAGGAGTTAGGCGAACGAAATACCACACTATTCCCTGGGATCCAAGCAGCCACACGCGTGCTCAATGTGGACAGAGGTATACTGAATTCGACATTGATTGCTCAGATTATTTAATAGTTTAGGTTCTAAGTCATAAAGCTAAATTTACTAATGTAGATTTACTGACTTGTAAATCTTTTACAACACCTAGGTGTAAATCTACATTTTGTCATTCACCATTTCATATTGATGCTTTACACCTAATGTTAGACTTACTCCTGGTGGAGCCTCCATCAAAAGAATTACAAGTGTATAGTTAGCAATGTACGTGGTGGTAGCCTCCATCATGGAGGACATTTCTCTTTTGGAAGTATAGGGAAAAGTAGCACAGTTTATTCTTTAGAAAATTATGAAAAATATTTTAACATAAAATTAAAATAGGTTAGAATATTTATTATAAACTTATACCCATTGAAACACAATATTACAGCACATTAACTCATAACACTAATTCTGTATTAAATAATTACTTAATATAAATATATAAATATATTCTTTAAATTATAAATATTTTGTAAACAATAATTACAGAATCGTAACCACATTTAACTTTTTATTAAATATATTACATTTTGTTAAAATGTATATATAGAATTAATATAAATTACTGTTCATTTTTTAACGAAAGTTTACAATTCTTTAAACATTTTAGATTACATTTTAAAATTTAGTATTGTTTCATTGAAATACATATATTACAACTCAAACAGTTCTTATTTATTATTTCCTAGGGCGTTAGTTTAAGTCCCTACCTCGATTATTTTCTATTGGCATGTGTTGCAGTACATGTAAGTCGCCGTGCATGGTGCTAGACCTACTCCAAGGCTAGACTGGAGTTCATTTATTACTGTTTTAGGACATTTTTGGTAACAGTACTGTTACAAGTGTGGTATGAATATAAATGGGTTTACTCTTTTGTTGGTGGGTGTTTTTATTTTGCATGGCCCTCCCTAATGCCATCCTTATCTCTCCTAAATTTAGGAGCAAGTATTCCTCATTTTACAGCCACTTCCTCAGTCACTCACACATGGACTTTCAACACGTGAAGCCACGTGCACAGAGATCTTCGCACATGTGGCATTGAGTTTCGCACAGAAAGGATTTGGAGTGGCAGAGGCGGATGTCTTCACATGTAGGTTAATGAATAGCATTTTGTAGCACATGAGGAGGACTACTGTAGAACTACCTTATATGCTACAAAATGTAGTTGGTGAATTGAGCCAATTAAAGGGCGGATTAAGAGGCTGGTAGTCCACTGCCCGCCAGACCTGCGGGGGCACGGCAGTAGCGATCTTTCCACTGCCCTATTTCAAGTAGGGTGGTCGGACCACCATTGCACTGCTGCAACCGCCAGGGACCAGAGATTCCTGGTGGTGGCGCAGCAGTCTTGAGGCCGCAATATGCTTGGCCGGACCACCGCGGTCCTGCCAAGCATATTACGAGTTTCCTCTCTGCCATGGTTTTTATGGCATTTCTTGCTTCATGAAAACTGTGGCGAAAAGGAAACAAAGGGGGCCCATTGGGCCGTCTGTTTCCTCAGGGCCATGGGGTGCATGCAGAGGGGCACATGTGTGCATGCACTCCAGAACCTGCACGGCATGGACTGCACCAGTCCGTGCCCTGCAAGTACTGTCTTCGACATTCCCATCGCGGTGACTGTTCCATAGGCACTACTGTGGGAACGCCAAAGAACTGCCCCCAACTCAATAAGTCACAATATGAGGGGTGGTGCGCACACAGGTTTGGGGGTGCAGTGGCGTGGTGGACCGCCGCCGCACCGCCAAGCTCGTAATCGGGCCCTAAGTGTACAACTCATTTTAGCAGCAATGGCAACATGTCGCAGAAAATACTGGGACAGCAAATAAGACACTAGTTTGTTAAAAGTGAATAAGGTGAAATCATGTACCTTATGTACAGAAAACTAACGGGCAAATCAAATAGATCTGGCATTGACTTGTCATATTTTGGCTTTGACAACGCATGTTTTGTTTTTCATGGCTTTTGTAGAACATTATTGTTGTGGAAGCTGCAGGGCTCTCACAAATATAAAAAGTAGAACTTTGGCTAAAAGCAAAAATATTTTTATGGTGTCAATAAGTGCACATTGCCATACTAGTCCCTCGCACCGAAGGAAACTACTTTGGGTGTTGATGCTGATGTGCTCCTTGTGGAAGAGCAGAATGCTGTCAGTCACAGGAAAGTTACCCAGTGGCTGAAGTGGCCTGACCCACTGCTCCATGCTGTCTTGTGGTGGGCGAAAGAAAATTGCTAATGGGACAGCAATAGATCAATAGATGAAGATGGCAGGCTGAAAGTCCCTATGAGTAAATATATTACACATATAATGTATCTAAAATCAAAGGCTCTTGGCTAACGCTAGACCTAACAAGCAAGTTAATCGCAATGGATATGAAATAAAATTCATCTAATATACATCTGAATTTCTTAGGTGCTTAACCGCTAAGGGCTAATGTTAACATGCACAAAGTTTGCTAGTTAACCCTAAATCCAAATGCTAAAACACCAACTTGGTAGTAAGTTTCCCAGAATGAATGAAAATGGATTTTAAAAATCGACTTTGAACTTCATCATGAATAACTTTATTTCGGTCATAAGACCATAAAGGTACAATAAAATATATACAAGTACAAGAGTAAGACCATAAATACAAAAAAAACAAATTTTAAGAAATTATTAAACAGTAAGTTATCATGATTATTTAGCAGTGAAAAAGGATAATAGCTAAAAAAAGCCATTACTTTAAATAAAACTCATCCTTCTCCGCCACATACCATCTAAAAAGCGGGAAACTGCATAAACAATAAGAGGATCAGTGTCATAAGTCAAGACTCTGCAAGCTTGTGCACATTGTCTGAGCCCCTTATTTTTGCACAGAGGAATAAGCCAACATTTTCGAATCATGCTATAAGCTGGACAAAGGAACATAATGTGGGTGATATCTTCATTACAAGTTTTGCAAACTGGGCAAGTGCCCTCCATCAGTTTTTCCCATCTAGATGTTAGCGCCCCGATTGGGAGAGAGCCATGTCTCAGCTGAATATATATATTGAACTTCAAATAAAACTGTGAGTACACACAAAACATGTGGCAAAATGTTGCGGGTCCTGTAGCTTGTTGTGCCTCAAGATTCAAACTATGAATTATTTTATTTTACTGTAGAAGGCCACAGCCATAATTACAGAGATGATGCTTCTTGTGGAAAGTTCTTGTCTACTGCTCGTTAGCCGACCATTTTTTAGAGGCCATACTTTTTTGTTCCCACTCAAAACCCTTGCGACAGCTGTCTATGAACGCTCCTTTGGAAGTCCCGGTCCCCAAAATCAGTTCCGTATTACCAAATAGGCAAAGTAGGCACCGCCCTATGGGCCCCATTCCTTTTAGATGCTCGCAGCAATGGATCAAAATAATATTGATTTGATCTTGAAAAAAAATTACAATTTTGTTTAAAAAAGATAGCAAAAAGTGAATCAGCTCAAAGAAAAGAAAACTTTACATTAAAGACTCTATAGAGAAAATACTGTATTAATGTAATGTACCCATTAACACCTTAAAGTACATTAAGCAGAGACATCAGATTCACATAACATCTTCTGGCAGCTGTCAGTTTGTAAAACAAATCTGGTGCATTGGGTATTGGGAGATAAATTGCAGTGGGGGAGGGTGGGCAACATTTCATTTGCCTGGGGCCTCCACAGGGTTTAATCCGGCACGGCCCATAATGGACAAAATTGAAAGTAAGGGTACTGAGAGCCAAACATTATCTGACCAATGTACGTATTAGCCTTTGTTGCACACACATGTGGTCATGTCATAAAGGCCAGGGATTTGCGGTGATACAGAAGAGTGCACCATTATAGACACAAATTTGAGTAATTTCTTAGGTAGGTCATTTTTGTATTCCTCTTGATAGCCTATGTGCTGTGCTTGCATTTGATTTGCCCAGCGGCACCAAGGGCCTGTAGAAATAATCACACTGATATGTGCCTTACAGTGCCACCTAGTGGGAAAACTAAATCACAACAAAGGATCCTGAAAATGGCCTGAGAATGGCGCTTATTCCGGCCGGCGCGCCATTTTACCTAAAGCACAAAAAATCTGTGGAGCCGACTGTAAAGGGATATAGTCATTACCTGAGAAGCCCTCAGTCATACTAAGATCATGCCGGGGATTCTGAAGTTTGCACAGGTAGTAGACTTGCGTCTGAGAAACACACCTCAAGAGTTGTATTTGGAAACCAGGCACATGCTTGGACACATTTTGTAGGATGCTGCATAAGCCTTTTATTAGGGAGTATTTATGGCTGTAAACAAATCACAAGAAGACAGATTCCAACAGCTTTACTTTGGTCATAACACCATTACTACTAAATTTCACATAAAGTTATGAGCAAATGTGGTGGATTAACCTTCAATCGTCCTAACCAAGAAAGATGAGAATGGAAAACCATTTTAGGTCTAGCAAAATAGAGCCAGATGTACGACCCTAGTAAATTGCGACTCACAATTTGCGCTCGATTGCGAGTCGCAATTTACTATGTACAACAGTGTCAGAGACACTGATTGCGATTCCCAATGGGGTCGTAAAAATGCGAGGCTCATTAATATTAATGAGGCACTCGCATTTTGCAACCCCACTGGGAATGGCCCTCCCAGGGATGGTGGCCTGCTGGGCTCAGCAGACCACCATGTCTGGGACTGCTGATTAATAAAGCAGCTTTTAAAAAAAAAATGAAGCCTGTTTTCCTTAAAGGAAAACGGGATGCATTTACAAAAATAAAAATAAAACGTCTTTGTTTAAGTTTTTAAGGGCAGGCAGTGGTCCCTGGGACCACTGCCTGCCCTTAAAAAATATTTTCGCATGCATTTGCAAAGGGGAAGGGCTCCCCTGGGGACCCCTTCCCATTTGCGAATGCATTACCACCTACTTGAAGTAGTTGGTAATTGTGAGTGTTTTGCGACCGCAATTGCGATTGCAAAACATTAGTACATGGGTTAGAGAGTTGTTGTTTGGAAGGGAACGCCCCTTCCAAATAGCGAGTCTCTAAACACTTTTTTGCGAGTCGCAATTCACTTGAGACTCGCAAAATTGTGTTAGTACATGGCCATACCAATTTTAGCATGTGCAAATGGGTTGCTCCCTCCCACTCCCTATCCCCCCTATCCCCGGACTCTCTACAGCTAAACCTCCGTCCTTGCATATTTCTTATCTCAACACTCGCTCTCTAGTCAAGCATCAGCTCGACGTCTTCCTGTTATTATCTTCTGAAAAACCAGACATTCTTCTGGTCACAGAAACATGGCTAACCGAGGACTCTGCCCCTGACATCTTGGCTTCACTCCCTGCTGACTATTATATCTTGCACACCAACCGGTCCCCAGGCAAGAGTGGTGGAGGGGTTGCTGCTATCATTAATAAGAACCTCACGTTTATTACCCTGACCCCCCTTGTTCTTGCGGAAGTCGAGAACATTGTTCTCAAACTTGACACCAACAATGGCTCTTTTATCTTTGTGCTCATGTACCGCCCTCCCCAGGTAATGCCCACTTTCCCCATATCACTTAGCGAGCAAATGGCTAACCTCATTACCAATTACCCTAATGTCTTACTCATAGGAGACCTGAATTATTGGTTTCAGGATGCCCGGGGCGGTCCCCACGCCACAGAACTCTCTGAGCTGCTCTCAAACTTAAATATGATCAAACACGTATCAGCTCCCACTCATGTAAAGGGGCATATCCTGGACCAAATCTGGTCCTCTAACATCATCATATCAGTGCCCTCAATCTCACCTTGTATCTGGTCCGACCATCACTTGCTAAAATTCACGGCCTCCATAAACGCTAGGTCCAAAGCCCCCATAATTACAGGAGGGGTGACTAGAAAATGGAGGACACTTAACGAATCAGATTTCCTCAACACATTGTCCAGCATAGCCCCTACTTTCAATCCTGACGTCAACATCATGGAAAAAAACGTTTCTAATTGGTTATTATCGGCCTCCAATACACATGCTCCCCTCACCAAATTCTCCCGCGCCCGTCACTCGGACGCTCACAAATGGTTTTCGGTAGAGCTAAAAAAACTAAAACTTATGCTCCGCCAAAAAGAGAGGAAATGGAGGTCCAGATACTCCGCTGAAGATAAATTGTTGTTTGTACAGGCTCGTAAAGAATATAAAAAAGTAATACTAGACACAAAGGCTGCCTATTTCTCAACCAGAATTCTCAACGCTCAGAATAAGTCGAAAGAAATTTTCATGATTGTAAATGATCTATGCAACTCTGAGAGAACACTTCCCAGTCAAGCTCCCACTCAAGAGCTATGTAATTCCCTTAATAACTATTTCCAGGACAAAATCTCCACCATTAAAGCCAGCATATCTACCTGCACTTATACAGAACCTCTGTCCAGTGGGCCCACTAACTCCGCAACCCTATCTCACTTGCCATCCATCTGCCCTCAGTTATTCTCAGACCTAATGACCCGTGTAAAATCTCGCTCCCCAAACGACTGCTGTCCCCCTCAAGTTATGAGGCTTGCCCATACTAACCTCTCTCAGCATGTGCTTCCCTTCTTTAATCAATCTCGAGCGCAAGGCTCGGTTCCCACAGCCTTTAAGAACGCTATAGTGGTTCCCCTGCTGAAAAAAACAGGGTCTGATCCTCTACAGCTATCAAACTATCGCCCTATTTCTCTCCTCCCTTTTCTGGCCAAAATCTTAGAGACCCATGTTGCAGGCAGCCTCTCTCGTTTCATTGAACAAACAGAATATCTAGAGCCCTGCCAAGCCGGTTTTCGGCCTGCCCATTCTACAGAATCAGTGATTTTTGCAGCACTGGACACCCTTAGAGCTAACTCAGACAAGAACATTCCACAGGCCCTGGTGCTTCTGGATCTGTCGGCCGCTTTTGACACGGTCGACCATAAAATCTTGTTGGACCGTGTCACACAGGCCGCCATACAGGGCTCCGCATTCAATTGGATAAAGTCATTGCTTGAAGATAGGACACAGGCAGTTCGCCTTGGTCCCTTCACGGCCCCCAAGCTTTCCACCACCTGTGGGGTACCACAGGGGTCCTCCCTATCTCCACTTCTTTTCAACCTATATATCAAACCACTGATTCACTCACTAAAAGACAGAAAGGTAACTACATTCAACTATGCTGACGATCTTCAGCTAGTGTTCACCCTGGACTCCGTTGATTCAGTGGCCGAATTTCAAGCCACCATGCTCCATATCCAGCGCTGGATGGATATCAATCATCTCAAACTTAACCCAGGCAAGACTGAACTGGTTCTGCCAGGGAAGAGTGAGGCTCTATGAGGCCACCATTATTGGCCTATCGAACTAGGAGCCCCCCCAACCCCTCATCCGCCGTGAAGAGCCTGGGGGTGACCATTGACTCCGACCTGTCTCTTAAAGGACAGGTCGGGGCGGTGGTCTCCTCATGTTTCTTTCAACTGCGTAAAATTCGCAAGATCGCCCATCTACTATCTCACTCAGCACTCATACAAGTTGTCATTGCCTTGGTCCTCTCACGTCTCGACTTTTCCAATTCCATTTATTTTGGCCTGCCCCTGTTCCTACTTCACCGTCTCCAATTGGTGCAGAACCAGGCCGCAAGATTAATTTTTAAACAACCTAACTGGCACTCTGCCAGACCTCTGCTATCTGAACTCCACTGGCTCCCTATAGCCCAAGACATTCAAGACTGGCTGTATGATATTCAAAGCACTATACTGCAGGAGTCCCAAATTCCTCAATGACACGATCATCAAACACACACCCCGTCGCAACTTGCGTTCTGCCCATCTCCATCTTCTAACTCTCCCCCGCTTCAAGCTCAAACGGCAAGGTGGCCGTAGGTTCTCCTACCTCGCCCCTAAACTCTGGAACACTATACCCCTAGCAATTAGGAGCTGTGACAATCTGTTAGGTTTCAGGAAAGCTCTCAAAACGTGGCTATTCACGCAAGCTTATGCATAGGTCCTCTCGCTGTCAACACTACTCAAATCCAGCGCCATGAAACCTCCTGGTGTCCGTGCGCTTTTACAAGTTCTTTATAACATAACATAACACACTAATCCAACATACGGCATTGCCTTCTGGGCACTCCATCTCACCAAAAATCACTGCATTCTAGGAATATTAATACCAAAATGTGACCCAAAAAGATCAAAGATGATTGTATGTCAGAATATGTATGTATAAAAAATACTTTGCCCTAAATAAGGTTTAGAAAAACATTGTCTCATTGAGTGTAGATTTTCTATTAACTCAAATGGAGAGATAGTTTAGTTGGCAAGGTAGCGGATATGGTGATATTCTGAGGATGATATTCTGGTACTGTAGGATGGTAGAGTATTATGTGGTGATACTGGTTAGGCTTCACCATGTAATACTATCAGAAACCCTAAAGATGGTTCTTGGATTCACATAGATAAATCCTTGGCCTTGGTAGTGTGGCAAAGAGCAGTTAGGCTTTACTAGAGGAACATGTGTTAAGCATTTAAGAGTACCATAATGGACGATAAGTAATTGACGTGGTTCGAAAGAAATCCCACACAAATTTATAAAAAATAAAGCAGATTTGTATCCTAATTTAGAAACCAAAATGAACATGATCAGATACATATAACCAGAGTTATGGATTTTAGAAGCAATATAAAATAATTGCCAAATAAGACAATTAAACTTTATCATTGAGGTCAATGGGAAAACCACTAGCAAAAATCAGTCACTTGTAGGTCGATTTGCATTGAACCTTTACAGGGTAAGGGTGACACGAGTACCAAGACCAAACTACGACAGTCAGTTCAAATTTACCTGGCCCGTGGAGCCCAGGTGCAATGTTGTCCTGGCTGTCTCTGGTGCTGAACAGGAGCCGCTGGAAAGCTGTTTTACCATTGAAGCGATCCTTTGGGGAAAAAGATGCAAAAATACAACAATGAGGCCACTGTTGATGTCGGATGAATGTCAGATGAAGTCCCCTATAAGTGCAGCGTCTAATGCAGGGATTGGTTGCAGGACTGGTGACGAACAAGCCTTGGTACCGCTTAAGTGGAGCAGAAAGTAACTTTGACATCCGGTGGTCCCGGGGAGTGCGGTAACTGCCTGTAACTTCAGGAAAGGGACTACAGTTCCTACAATGCACCAGTCCATTTGGATTTGGGCTATCCCTTGGAGGGCCGAATGGCCTGCGATTCTTGGTATCCGGAGCACCTGCAGTTTACAGGGGACTAGCGCCACTACTCCAGAGGAGTCTGAGTGCTTCAGCCTTCCACAGGGGTCCCTCTGTCAGGGGAAACTAGGAGATAGCCTAGAACGAGTCTTGATCCAGCAGTTTTAGGAGCATTGTCACAGGGACAGAGTAACCCCCTTTTGGTTTATCCAAGTTCTGTTGTCACAGACACGGGTCTCTTTTTGTGTCCTCGTTGATGCAGGTAGTTCAGAACTGAGGTTCTGGTGTCAGCTGTGTTCTTTAAAAACTATATTTAGGGGTGTTGGAGTAAGTAGCCAATGGGCTGCTAATCCCTGCAGCTAATGCGCCCCAGAGGTGACCACATCTGGGGGTGTAGGCCACCTTTTCTACCGAGAACCCATTTCTACCACTTTTAAAAATAGCAGATGTCTTCCTCAGCTGTACAGACCAGGCAGCCTACCCTAGAGGTATGGCCAGCCTTCTGATGGTGTATCCCTCCTATCTAATTTTCCCACCTGCTCAGGTGCAAATGTGCTTAGGGGCAGGGGGTTGGCTGTTCCTCATGTGGGGAGGCAGTCTGGATGCATATCGGGGGCTGTGAAGCCTTCGCTGCTCACCGCCTTGATGTGCCACTTCACTAGCAAGCCTGGGAGGGAGAAAGTGTGACCTCCTTCCTACCCAAGCCTTTGCTCCTGACTCCTGGAAGTGATCACACTGCCTGGCAAAATACTGTCTTGGTGGCACCAAGTGCCGACTGCAAACCAGAGAACAAGGAAGCTGGGCAACCTCTAAGGTAGTCAAATGGGTGCACGCCACATCACTCATCGCACAAGATTTGTGTCGGGTGAGAAGGTACATTTTTTTCATACCAAACACGACATATTTAGGAGGTACCATGATGGAGCTGCCAACCTTAGGTCTGTCCGGGTGCCAACTCATGTTATCCTATGGAACGTTTATCACTTATAGTGTCATTTATTGGTAAAGGGCACCTTAGGGACATATAAGCTTGCACTTACATGTCCACACCTCCAATATAAGGCACCCTGCCTCCTAGCAGTGCTGCAAGCCGTGGGGACCCCTTTACCACCCATGTCACCATTGGCACCATACACTAGGGACTTATAAGGGGGGTAAACTAATTGTCAAGTGGGGTTGCCAATTTACACATAACCATTTTTGGGAGAGGGCACTAGCACGTGGGCCTGGGCAGCAGACTTCAGTGCACTATCAGAGTCATAACAATCAGCATTGGAACAAAAAGTGGGGGTTGACCATTCAAAAAGGGCACTTTCCTACAGGTACCTCCAAAACAACCCACTTACAATATGCACTTTCCCTGGCAGTATCCCCCTGAAATTCTGGATGCTGACAATAGACTGGGAAAAAACACTGAATCCGCAGAGTAACCACTGACTTCATAATCTGAATGGGAACATGTCCCCCTCTCCATTTCATTAGGGTTATAGGCTCACCTATAATGAGGGCCCGTGTTGTAAACAGAGAGGGCTGCTGATTCTCATACAGGTGTGTAAGTAGCTTGACAATGCTGCTATAACCCTGTAGGAAGCGGGCTCTTTGTATGGTATACCAAAAAAAGGTATACTGAGCAAAGAGTGCTGGTATTTCCTTATAAGTGGGCATTGCTTGTTCTAGGAATCTCAAGGTGCTCTTCTAGAGGGTAGTGTGGTTGAGCAGCCTTAGGCTTATCAGAGAGGAGTGTTAGACATCCGCAATACACACACAGTCAATCAATTATGCACACAACTCAACAAGGAGATCCACACCAATTTATTTAAAAAAAAGATAACTCTTATCTTTATTTAAGTTTTGGCACCTGATCATCATAATCAGGTAAGTATGTTTCGAGATAGAATTACTTTTAAGTTTCAAAAGTCGACACAGTGCAATTTTCAGAGGCGGCAATGTTATCCTATGGAGGAAAAACATACACTGTAAACAGGTACTTCACAGCAACTTACAGGACCAATCTCCTGGTCTTAAGGTGTGTATGGGGCAAAGTCACGCCAACAGGTCACCTTGGTAGGCTCTGGGGCGTCTGGATGCAGAGGTGTGCTATGGAGTCGAATGCCCAATGTTAGTCAATAGGGATCAGTCCGGTCGGAAAGAGGCTGCAGGTTTGGACTGGGAAACCAGTCAGGTTGAACCAACAAGAAGCCTCAGGTCTCATGATGCTCGGGGAGGGGGGGGGGGGGGGGGGGGGGGTGGCTGGCCAGCCAACATGGCGGACGCGAACTTCTGGAGCTCCACTTCAAATCCCTTGTTTATCCTGTGAAACACCGCAATCCCGCGCCATCGTAACACACAAGACGATAGAGCAGGGTGGCGAATTAATATAGGTGTCAGCTCCGGATTAAGAACCCACGAAGATGCAGATTGCCGGTGGAGCAGGCGCCCGAGGCCTTAACAGCAGGTGCCTGAGGCCTTAGCAGCGCACACACAGGAGGCGGATCGCCGGAGGTAGCGATTGCAACTGATGTAGAGGAGACTCACGTGTCGGCGCCAGTCTCTGTGAGGAGAGCGGCGTAGGTGGGGCGCACTGCTCGAAATCCCCACGAGTTGGTGACCGGAGGGAGTTAGTGAGCGGGCACTGCCCTCGCGCTGCCTGGAGGCCCGTGTGTGCAGGGGCCTGGAGTCTTGCACCTCTGGCTCCCAATGCGACGGAAGACTTTGGCTGGAGGTACGGAGCCATGGCTGAGCGAGGCGCTGAATGATGGCGCGGATGTGAGCCTGCCCCTTGCTGGGGACAGTGGTAGGGTGAGCGTGGTCCCCGCAATGACCCAGCAGACGGGGGTGGAGGAGAGATAAGATACCCCAGTGAGTAGGAAGGAAAACCTAGCTGTTACACCACTGGCCTCACCTGCAGGTGGCGAATGTAGTGAGCGGTGCAGGAGCATGGTGAGGAGTGCAGAGAAGTGCCACGAGGCCTGGTTGGCGGTTGGGACTCTCTGACAAGACCGCAGGCGCATAACGTGACAAGGCCACCAGCTAAGCGGTCTCAGAATCGCGACAGCACGAGAAGAAGCCCACAGGTGGCTCGTGAGGAGCTGGGCTATACCAAGCCTCCTGTGGACCGATAAGATAGGCTTGAGGTACAATTTGTCTGCACATAAACAGCGGCACAATAAAGACACAGCATAGACCCTGCAGCTCATACCCTCGCCCAATTCACAGCCCCACAGGTCCAGAGGGATGGATCGGGTCCAGGTCGCAGTCGTGGGGCGTAGGGGTGACACCAGGTGGTAACTAAAGCACAGAGCAAAGACTAAGACCCCCAGGGACCCCAGTGTTGTGAGCAGTGGAATCCGGGGCATAGCGAGACTGACCAGTGGGAGAGATATTGGGTCGCACCCAGAGTATCCGGCAGATGTCACACCCTTTGGTCCACCCTGCCCACGCCGTGCCCCAACTGAGCCTCACATAACCCGGTGGTTGGTCAGGACCTCAAATCTGCGACTCAGTGCCGAGGGGAAATATCAGGCCGAATACCTGACTAATTCTACCTACACCGCCTCCCTCGACCTGAGGTGCCGTGACAAAGG
The DNA here is from genome assembly GCF_964204655.1 of Triturus cristatus. Taxonomy (NCBI): domain Eukaryota; kingdom Metazoa; phylum Chordata; class Amphibia; order Caudata; family Salamandridae; genus Triturus; species Triturus cristatus. The sequence goes on from NC_140595.1 coordinate 115,912,973, forward strand.
GTACGCATATCACGCTCAATTGAGTGGACCCGAATAGTGACCGTTACTGGACAACTGACATTGTTCATCCTGGTACCGCATTTGGCCCAACGCATGGCCTGTGACCCAGGTGAATAACAAACACTTCCATCTAATGCTTTCGGCACAAAAGTTAGCCATGGGTCGTCTGCGCACGAATGCACAACAAGCAAATGTGAGCTCTGGTGCCTCAGAGATAGTACACGCAGAGGGGGCGAATGTTGGAGATACGCCGCACACAGCGATTTCCATCAAGCTGGACTCGATACGAGCGGCAGTGGAAAAGATAAGGGCCACGCTGGATCAAACGAGGACCTCTTTGGAGTCTAAAATAGACAAAGTCACCTCAGACTTTACGCTGTTGCGTGCTGATCACCATAAGCTAGCAGAAAAGGTTCAGCGGAACTAAAACCCATCGCACAGAACCACACAGCGGCACTACAAGACCTGCTAGACCGCATGCACGCGTTAGAAGACAGAGTGGAAGACGCGGAAGGGCGCTCGCGCCGCAACAATGTCCGAGTGGTGGGCCTTCTGGAAGGAGAAGGAGGACGCAATCCAGAGAAGTACGTTGGGCGCTGGCTCAGGGAACTGTGACCAACCAGCGTGCTATCACCGCAGTTCGTGGTTGAGAGGGCGCACCTGGTACCGGCCCATAAATCTCCCCTGGGTGCCTGCCCACGACCATTTCTATTCAAACTGCTCAATTACAGAGACAGAGATGTGGTATTACAGGAAACCCGCAAACCTGCAGATATCAGAGTCCGAGGCAATCAAATCATGGTGTTCCCAGATTACACAGCACAGGTGCAGAGGCGCAGGAGCACCTACACTGCAGTGAAGCTTCAACTCCGCAATTTGGAAATCCGCTATTCCCTGCTCTTCCCGGCTAGACTGAGAGTGGTCGCTAAAGGTGCTGTTCGTTTCTTTGATTCACCCTCAGAGGTCTGGGATTGATTGGAGGAGTCGGGCCTGTGGACAGGGCCCAGGCCACCCATGGGCGACACCCTGGTGCGGCCTGGCAGGAGAAGCCACCGCCGCTGCAGGTGAGGAGGCCCCAAAGGTGCAACCTCGTTTTCCACAGCTCCCGACTCTGAGCAGAGGAGAATGGAGAGGCAAGATGCGATACAAGTGGCCGCAACGATTGGGATTGAGGAACAGCGCACAGACCATGACCTGAGCCCTTCCGAATCAACAACCACCAGTGGTTCAACGCCATCCAGACTTGACGATCTCGACGGACCACACCCATTGGATGTCAAGCCACAGATGGCAGATGACATAATATGACTGTATACGAGCCTCCCTGAAATGAGATGTTAAATGGACATGTACATAGCAACTAGCTTGGCATATACCACTAAGGCATCTGACAATCCACGTGCATGTTAGAGAATAGGGACACTCTATATGTTAAAAGCACACAGTAGCTACATAGCACCACATACATCCGCAATAGCGGGTCAGTCGGGATCACTAACAATAATGTCACAATACCGAGGGAAACCCAATCCCGGGTAGTCACATACCACACACACACTACCTGACAGCACACTAACATAGTGGTTGCCAAAGTTGGGCACCCCAGTTTGGACGAACGTCACCCTTGAGTTCGCCCCTTATAGTTATGCACGTTATAGTTCAAATCCGTGCTTTCAGTATTATCTCGAAGTCCACCCACTAGCCACATGGTCTGCTGTGTCTTGCTCGCCCCTGTTCGCACTAAGCAATGCACAGACCAGATATGACACAAACAAACATAGTCACATGGAATGTGCAGGGCATGCACACGCCAACACACCGATACTCTATATACTCTTACCTGCAGCGTAGGTCCGCTAGCATAGCTTTACTGCAGGAAACGCACATGACACATACCAAACTAGAGCACTTGCGCAGGAGATGGAGAGGCCAAATATATGGTACCGCTTCCAGATACTGCGACAATCTCTGAAGAGAATGGGGTGGTGGAATAGGTTGACGGGGGAGACTCCCCTTTGGCACAATGGACGATTACCGGAGTTGGCGGCGTTACAGGGGTTCGGCGGCTGGGATGATATCGGTATTTCTACACTGGGGGATGTGACGAGGGGTGGCTCCCTCAAGTCGTTCCAGGACCTGCGGGAGGAGTTTGGTATGCCCCGGACGCAGTTCTTTCGCTACCTCCAGTTCCGCCATGCACTGGCCCCTAGCCTGGAGGGCCTGGAGGATATCCCTGAGTTCAGTCCACTGGAGGCGATCTTACGGCTAAGAAAATCTCGCGGATCTACCAGTCCCTGGTTATCCATAGCGCGCCCACTTTGGATAGATTGCGGAAGGCATGGGAGGAGGATGTAGGCTCGCTGGAGGAGGAGAATTAGAGGGAGGCTCTTGCCGCCCCACGGGGCGCGGCTATAGCAATGCGCCTCCGCCTGGTCCAATTCAAATACCTGCACCGGGTGTACTATACTCGGGCGCGCCTGTACCGTGCGGGTCTGATAGCCTCCCCGGAATGCCTCCGATGTGGCGGGGCGGAGGGTACATTCCTTCATACGGTTTGGCACTGCTCGTCGCTGGATCGCTTCTGGAGGGTTTTTTTTCTTGTTTGTCCGAGGTTCTGGGGTGGCTGCTCCAGCGCACGCCACAGCTTGCGTTGTTGCATGTTATGGATGGCATCGGGGGTAATATCTATAAGCGGCACCTCATGCTACTGGGTTTTACGTTGGCGAAACGGGACATCGCCAGGATGTGGAAAGCTGAGCGGGCCCCCTCGGTGGACGCCTGGAAGGATGGCCTTGACTTTTGTATGGGGCTGGAACTTCCCATTTTTGTGGCCCGGGGCTGTCCGCGAAAGCATTATAAGATCTGGAAGAGGTGGGCGGACTACCGGGCCTGTGGTTGGAGCCCCCTGTGGCAGCAGATGATCTCCCTGTGGGTTTGGGGTAGCCATACTATGCTGGAGTGTGTACCGTCTGGGGACGGCAGCCACGGGTGGGCTAGGTGGTTTCGGGTGCGGTTGGCCCCTGCTGGGGCAGATAGTTTGTCATCTTTGTTCTCTTTCTGTGGTAACTGGGTGTTGGTTGGTCGGTGGTTTGCTAGGGAATCGAGCGCAACTCGTGGGGGGGAGTGGGTGGGGGGGTGGGGATCCGAAATTACACTTTAGCTTAAAAACTATGTTGGCATGTTTTTTTTTTTTCTGGGAGTTATGTTCCTTTGCAATGTAAAATGTCCTTTGCGATGTGGTACTGTATATTTCTATGCGGCAGTAGTCTCTGGATTACAGAGCCCTGCTTCTAATGTGCAAATGACAAATAAAATCTGTTGTTAAAAAAATAAATATATGGTACCGCCTGCTCTGCCCATGCGCGTGGAGCCTTAATATGGATGAGGGCTGGGGTCCCATTTGCGAGTAAGGAAAAAGCGATAGACACTGAGGGTAGATATGTATTTGTAAAAGGTCGATTGAATGGTCAAATACTGCTAATAGGTTCCAATTACGTCCCAAACGTAGATCAGCCCTCTTTTTTCGACACCCTAACTGGGGTGCTGGTCAAGTGGAGCGGAATCCCATAGCTCATGGGGGTGACTTCAACTCGGTGCTTAATTTTGACCTAAATAGGTCATTCCCGCCCCTCTCCAGAACCGCGGCAGTCTCCAACGCAAAGACCTTGGCGGACTGGCTTGCTCACGTTATCAGATATTTGCACGCTCTAAACCCCAACATACGGGTCTACTCATACTATTCTGCGGTGCACAGGCTCCATGTATGGCTTGATCGCATGGTGGGTTCACATGCCCTGTTTCCCCTTGACTGGAAGATAGAGTACCAAGGTCGGACACACTCCGATCATAATCCCCAACTGCTGCAGCTCACCTGGGAGGAGGTCCGCCCCCCGGTCCCCACATGGCGACTTCAACCGACTGCGTTGGAAGATCCAGTGTTCCGCTCATCCTTGGGGATGGCGATTCTAGAATACTTTGAAGCTAATGCGGGCACCGTAGGCGATACATTACTGGAATGGGAAGCCTCCAAGGTAACAGTGAGAGGACAATGTTTGGGGAACACTTGGAATATACGCAAGCAGCTGTCTGACTACCTTAAAAAAATAGAAGAGACACTGCTCTGGCATTAGACAAGCGGGGCGGGGGGAGGCAGAGGCGTGCAGCACCTGGAAGCACTGCGTGTAGAACTTGCTGAACAATTAGAGCGGCTCCGGTGCCATGATTATGCAGCACACACAGCTCGTGAGCATGCCGCGGCAGATCGGGCAGGTCGGATGCTCACCTGGCTAATACGACAAGAACAGATAGAGTACCAAGGTCGGACACACTCCGATCATAATCCCCAACTGCTGCAGCTCACCTGGGAGGAGGTCCGCCCCCCGGTCCCCACATGGCGACTTCAACCGACTGCGTTGGAAGATCCAGTGTTCCGCTCATCCTTGGGGATGGCGATTCTAGAATACTTTGAAGCTAATGCGGGCACCGTAGGCGATACATTACTGGAATGGGAAGCCTCCAAGGTAACAGTGAGAGGACATTGTTTGGGGAACACTTGGAATATACGCAAGCAGCTGTCTGACTACCTTAAAAAAATAGAAGAGACACTGCTCTGGCATTAGACAAGCGGGGCGGGGGGAGGCAGAGGCGTGCAGCACCTGGAAGCACTGCGTGTAGAACTTGCTGGACAATTAGAGCGGCTCCGGTGCCATGATTATGCAGCACACACAGCTCGTGAGCATGCCGCGGCAGATCGGGCAGGTCGGATGCTCACCTGGCTAATACGACAAGAACATGCCTACCAGCTAACAGGTGCGTTGCATACCGACACGGGGCACATGCTATACCCGCAGCGCTAAATACACGCAGCCATGACGCACTATTACGCCCAGCTATACCAATCCCAAGGTCAATGCAGCGAGCAAAGTTTCGGGATATTTTTAGACATCAAACAGCTGCCCGAGGTGACACAAGTGCACAAGGAAATACTGAATGATCCGATCTATCTGGAGGAAACCAGGGACACACGGGGAAGACACCAGGGCCGGATGGGCTACCGGCAGAGTATTACAAAGCATACCAGGTGTCGCTCACACGGCGTCTAAATACAATGTATGAGACTGCTTTGGAGGGGCGGCAGCTCCCTCTATCCCTGCGAGAGGCACATCTGGTGACATTGCTTAAACCCGACAAAGACCCTATGAAAATCGGCTTGTACAGGCCTCTTGCCTTGCTTAATACCGATTACAAGATACTAGCAAAGATTCTGGCAGATAGGCTCGCACAGGTGGTCCCCACGCTGATACATGCAGACCAGAATGGCTTTGTGCCGTCCCGTTGTACTTCAATTAACTTGCGTCGTTTCTTGGCCGCGCGCAGGCTGTCTAAAACAGGACCTGGAGAAAGCATTTGATTCCCTGGAATGGGAATTCCTATTTGCAGCGCTAGAAAAATATAATTTGGGCGCTACATTTTTTCAGTTGACCCGCCTGTTGTATACTGAGCCGGTCGTTAGGGTGAAAATGGGCCCCTATATATTAGACGCGATCCCAGTGCGGAGATGGACAAGGCAGAGATGCCCTTTGTCCCCTAACCTCTTCGCCCTTGCTATAGAACCACTTGCAGTGACAATACGCACTCAGATGGGTGATGGTATTCCCATGGGGGATGGCATACATAGGGTGTTGCTGTACGCAGATGACCTATTAGTATACCTTACTGACATTGAAAATGTGCCTCAGCAGCTTGCAAAGATCCTGCAAGATTTCGCAGCACTCTCGGGGTTGAAGGTAAATGCTGATAAATCTTGCATATACTCATTCAGTGAGGGGAACCGTGATCCAGGCCTAGTCCTTAACGGCGGGAGGGTGCAGTGGAGGGCGGACACGTTCCGCTACTTGGGCAGAGGAATATATCGACAACCCACGGACCTGTTCGACAACAATCTGGGTTGAGCACTAGCAGCTATCAGATCCCAGATGCGGTTCTGGAGCACCCTCCCGCTCACCGTGACAGGCAGAGTGGCACTTACTAAAACGGTGACCCTCCCGAGGTTCCTATACTATTTTACGAATCTGCCACTATACTTCCCCACTTCCTTTTTTGGCACGCTGGAGCAGATGATCAGGGATATTATATGGGGCAGCGCCCGCCACAGAGTAGCGATAAAGAAGTTGTATTTGCCCACGGATCGGGGAGGCTTAGCAGCTCCATGCTTTGAGCAACACTACTTGGCTGCCCAATTGCAGTGGAGAGCCAGGTGGATGGTTGATTAGCAACGTGATGAAGCTGCAACCATGCGACCGCCCTACACACTACCGCGACTGATCAGACTATTTTACCCCGGTGTGAACGTAAGACCTCTGAAGCCACTACTGCTCGTGGTGGCATATAAGTGTTTTCATAGAAGCCTCTACATAACTCAACATATAATACCCTACGCACCTGTGTTGCTTCTGGAGGGATCTCTCAGGGGCCAGACACCGCTTACAGCTGCTGAGCTCCAGGACTGGTACTGTTGGACTGGAAAACGTGTTCTGCCGCCTCCTTGTAGCATTGTGCGAGTTAAGTTAGCATGTGTGGCACCATTTTGTATTCAGCCTCCATTTTGTACCCTGATCAAAAGCAAGCTTCTTTCTTACATTGCTTGCCTCAGCAGAAAGCAGCCTCGATTGTTTCTCTTTAATGTTCTAGGTCGAGCTTCGCTGCACTAATGGATAGATTGTTCTGGTTTTTGCATGCCTTTCTCCATATGTAGGCCTGCTCTCACTCTCAGAGAGGCGGGCACGGGCAGAGTAACCTTGAAACTAAGATAGCATGTACCCAGTCTCAGGATGGTAGCTCATCTTTCTGTACCACCTTTGTTCGTTAGCTCTGAGACTGGAAAATTCCAGTCTGGGCGGGTCTCTAGGGATGCTGGAAATGTATATTTGGTATTGTTATGTGGATGGTTGTCAGTCCCTCTGGCGCAATCTGAGGAGGCTGGGCAGACCGGACTCTGCTCAAGCGTATACTAATAAATAACTTTGGTTTGTATTCTTTACTGTCTGACCGACTATTCATTTGTATGGAAGGCTGAGGGGTGGTCGCGAGTGACCCGGGTGGCCCTAATCGGGTCACTTCCTTCAGTACGAGGCAGGTGTTCAATCCCTAGGAGACCTGTACCTCGATGGGACGCTCATCCCATACATGACATTAGTAGAAGAAGAGGGGCTGCCTCCGGGCCAATTCCTTTTGCACCGCTTGCTAGTAGCCACACTCACAACTAAATGGGGCGAACTCGCAACTTAGCCATGGACACACCTCACCATGCAATAGTCATAGGCCAGGGTAGGCATCTCACGCTGTGGTTCGTGGCCTCACTTAGGCAGCACATGGCTGTTAGCCTAGACTCACTCCGGCGCAATTGGGAGCAGGATTTGGGCCGCCAATTCTCAGACACGGAGTGGGCTCTGGTGTTGGAAAGCCCAGTGTGTATCCCCAGAAATATGCAGTTCCGGCAAATTCAATATTACATCACTCAGAAAGCGTATCTCACACCCGCTAAAATTAACTGATACTTTAACCGCACTGACTCCGCCTGCCCAAGATGCGCCACCCTCAATGTAGACCTGACACACATGCTTTGGGACTGCACTCATCTTCACGCATACTGGAGGGAGGTGGCGAATGCACTGTTCGCCTGTACTGAGCGTGTGATACCCTTTGAATGGTCGACTTACATTCTACACCAATACCGCAGAACTCGCAGTAACAACGTAACTTCCAGATTCCTAGATTTAGGCATAGTGATAGTCAAAAGGTTAATTAACAGGAGATGGAAGGCACCAGAATTGCCACATGGGCAAGCATGGCGCCACTCTATGCTCACATGGGCTAAAGCAGAGCGTATCGCAAACAGACGCAAAGACACTACAGGCATACTAAAAGGTCCCTATCGCTACGAGTTAGAATGCAATGTTGACTGAATTGCAGCGGAACATGGGTGATATGGGGGGAGCCCCCATGGACTGACCCACCAGACTGAAAAGGCATGCACGCACTGCAGTTCTAGACTAACTTAGACGCTTGGTCAGTTGCCGTAAGTGGCACATATACACACATGTCTACACAACACCGAATGGGGAGTGAGCGCGCAGATAGCAGTCATAGGGAAAAACATGCAGAATCCGAAAAGGAGGGCAGGTGGGGTGCTCTGGGTTTGTTCTGTTTCTAAAGACCCAGTTATGTTTATTAGTTGTCCCCACACGGTTGCTGCCAGTCATCACATGTCATGAGATACGTAATAGCAGTACATTGAGGTTAAGGTAAATTCACCTGTGCTCGCATGGGTATGATCGTATATCATAAGTAGACCCTGCCTACTGCACTTAGGTAACGCCTACTCTACAAATCAGCACAGCATTGATATCATTGGATCATGTGTTATGTAACAAATGTTTTACCCATGAGTTGTGATGGACGTATGGTAATCTGCTGATAAAACTGAAACCCAATAAAAATATATTTTAAAAAAATGATGCGCGGGGACATGGGGGCACCTTTGGTCCACTTCCACTCGGGCCAAGGGCAACGGATGCAGATGTCTCGAGGCGTCTGATTTTTCACAGCGGCATCACTCGCAGTTATGGGGGGGGGGGGCTGCAGAAAGAGGCTGCAGGCGGCGGTGAGGATTCCCCACCTGGGAAACCCAAAGTGGGCTTCTTCTCTGGAGGACCACGCTGGCACATTGGCCCACTTCAACTTGAGCTTGGAGAGACAGGTGCAGTCATGCTTACCGGTGTCGGATTTACCCATTTCGTAGTCCTCACAGTTCTTTCTTTGGGACCTGCAGAGTGCAGAGAAGCAGCTCCGCTGCTCCACTGGAGTTCCAGAGTCATGGCAGAAGTGCTGGTAGTCCTCTCAGGCTTTTGGAGGCACAGAAACTTAAAGGATGAGTCAACTTTGACGGAATCGTTGGGAACAGCGAACAGGCCGGTATGGTTGGCACCAAGTCAGTTGCTTCTTTCACAGTTCTTGCTTTTCGTGGCTATTCAGCCCTTCTTCTTTTAGATCTGCAAGATCTGATTTCCTGGTGCAAGGGGGTCCCCTAAATACTAGCTTATGGGGCATTAGGGTAGTGTTGAGTAGTAGCCAATGGGCTCCTGACCCCTGAGGTCACTACACCCCCTATATGACCAAATCCTATGGGAAGATTGCATAATATTGTCTAAGAGTTCCTAAGTTTCCCATCACAAAGTTGGCAGACTTCAGATTTTTGTCTTCACTTCAGGTAGCCCACCTTAGGGGTCTAACTAGCCTGAAGATAAACATGCCTTCCTGACTACTAATTTTCCCGCCTGCCTAGGCGTCAAATGGGCCCTGGACAGGGGGTTCGGCATCCTCTCCTGTGAGGGAAGTCAGATTTCCATACTAAAGGTGGTGGGGCGTTTTAAGCCCCCTGCCTTAGATTGCTAATTCTCAGGTCGTCCTGTGGGTGGGGTAATAAGCACCTTTTGCCCGAGCAGGCTTTGTTCCTGACCACCTGAGAGCAAAGACATTCATCCCTGGGGGTCAGAAACACATCTGTGGCAGCAGGCTGGTTAGAACCTATTAGTAAGCACACTATTAATTGGTAGGTTTTCAGGGGGCACCTCTAAGGTGCCCTCTGGGTGCATGTATTAATAAACCCATCACTGGAATCAGTGTGGGTTTATTAATACGAGATGTTTGATATCAAACATTTCTAGTTTTAGTGAAGCCATCATGTAGCTGGGGAACTCGTTTTTGACCAGTGTCCGGCACATGTATTTAAAATGACTTCCCTGTTCACTTGTACTGGCAGTAACTAAACTGGCCATCACAGGGGCATATCTTCTCACGCAGATATGTCCATACATGTAATATAATGCACCTTGCCTTAGGGCTGTAAGACCTGCAGAGGGGGTGACTTACAAACATTACATGCAGTGTTAGGGGACAGGGCACACAAGTGTGTGCCATGCTTTCAATTTTTGGAGCACCTTGTCATGCAGCCTGCAATGGCAGTCTGTACGAGTTTGGTGATGTGCCCCTTAGACTGACACATTCTATGTTGCAGCTTTTAGGGACCCTCTTTAGTACCTTTGCCCTGGGTACCAGAGGTACCACACAATTTGGGACGTACAGAGGTGCTAAAAGCCTGGTCACTTGGGGCTCAAGTGACCAGTTGTCTTCCTTTGTGGGACAGAACACTGACACTGGGGACCTGGTTAGCAGGAACCTAGTGCACTTCAGTCAAAGTCCCATCAAATACCAGGTGAAAATTGGGGGGACTACTTCAACAAAAACCCAGTTTCCTACAAACCCCCAACAAACACTTAATGTGAAAACATGGAGAAAAGTGTACTATTGAGGTTTTTATTACATTTTATTACACATAATGCTTTCACTTCACTGACTATTTTATTTATTCTGCAGTCAGTCCCTCATGCTTATATACCACAAAACACCATTTGTTGTGTCTAAGCATTTCACTGTTTATTTAAATCTAAATTTCAATAATTAATTTTAAGCATCCTCACAACACAAAGACCATCTCCCACCTACATTCCTGGTCAGTATGAATGCAGATGTGATGCAAATAAATGTCACATCTAGTCAATCATTTCGTAAAAACCTTATTTCTATCTTCAGAGTAGATACTGTACACTTTAAGGGAAAATATACCAGATGGAATAAAGACAGAAATGTTATCATGGCACTAGCTTTGCATACATATGCAGAAGGTATTTTTAAAGCGCAAACCTATCCAAAGGGCAATGGAGCGCTGCGTAGGGTCAAAGGCAAGGATACAGACAAACGGTGATTGGATTGGAGGCAGGATTCTGACAGCAGGAGTGGCCTGCTACTGCACTGTGATGTAGTGTCATTTAAAGAGGTGTGTCTTCAGTTGTTTTTTAAACTGAACAGGTTTGGGGTGGTCCTAAGGGATACATGGATGCAGTGGTGTCACTCACTTTCCCACTGGCACTACTAGTAGGTTTTAGGTTGAGCCTGGGCGCTGCTCTGTGAGGCATGATGTATTCGAGAATGGACTTGAAGCTCTGCCCACTCTCATTGTCCTTCGTAATGCTGGCTTCTGATTTGTTAATAGGCTTGTTAGTCCCTCCTTAGTACCACTTGTCTTCATTTGTAACTTCCCTTGAGGACTGGCCCCTTTACTTCTGTTGTTACACGGTAGGTCTTATTTAGTCTGTAAGCACTATTTTCTTTAATGAGTTTCTCCTACTGCAGGCATCACATGCTTTCCTGCAACATTCAGCGCGCCGTGCGCACTTTCCCTTTCCAAGCAGCCCGGGACAATGGCGGCCGCTTCTTTGCTCTGCTTCGCTTTCTCGCATTTACAAGAGTTTGAGCTCTTAGCATTGTAAATGACAATGCCCTTTCTTTATGTATTAATTATCAAAACAAATACATAAAAGGCGTTGTCATTTACGATGCCAATAGCTTAAACTCTTGCAAATGCGAGACCTATTGCATTGCAAATGCTTGTTTCCTTAGCACAGTAGTTTCATTTAGATAGCTTATCAACATCTGCAGTTAGTTTGTCCAAATGAAATCCTGGAGCTTCCTCTCTCTCTGATCGCGTATGTATCAATGTCTCCCCCAGCCTCAGTGACATTGAGGAAAGTTATTATTATTCAATGGCATTGGTCCACTGAGCCATGGGGGCCACTTCCCCGCTATTGGATGCAGGCCACCGGTAGAGTATACAATGGGAGTCTTGACATCCCATTGACATCCTCAAAACTGGAGTCTTCAGAAAGAGGGGCGATGCATCTGCACATCCTTGCCTCTTATTCCTTCGATAAAGCTTCCGCTCCTCTCTCAGACTCGAGCATCCTCAAGATTCTAAAATACCTCTGACCAGCCATCACAAGCATTGGCTTAGCCAATAGGTCTCGCTTTTGGGACCTTATAAGTATTTAGGGGCATATTATCAAGCACGGCGTTAAAATTATCGCCGCTTTAGCGGCAGAAAACTGCCACTAAAGTGGCGTTAATGGGCTTGAGAATAAGCCGCAGAGAATTCCAATAGAAGTCCATTTTGACACCAGAACATGGGCTTCTATGGGAATTCTCTGCGGCATATTATCAAGCCCATTATCGCCGCTTTAGTGGCAGTTTTCTGCCGCTAAAGCGGCGATAATTTTAACGCCGTGCTTGATAATATGCCCCTTAGTTATGCAGCACAATATCCTTGGTGCAACAACATCAACTGTTGCATGGCTAAACACTTATAAGGTCCCAAAGGCGAGACCTATTGGCTATAAGCAATCCCTCAATTGCCACCGACAGCTCAGCTTTGCCTCGCTCTGTTGATGTATTCATGGATAGACATTTGGAAGTCTATTCTGCCTAAATCGATCTGTTTGAGGGCACCATGAAAGAAAAAAAACAGTTCTCAAAACACAATTATTAGGAACCCACAGAATGGCAAAGTAGAGTGAGTTGAAAAGCAAGATCATAAAAAAAACCTAAAATTTCAGTGGAAATAAAAATTGATAAATTGAAAAAGATACGTTACAAAAACCTCTGAAATTTGATAATAATGAGTATGGTCACCACATGTACTACAACACACTTATGAGCAAATTCTTGAAAAAATCTGAACCACAAACTAGCTGCAGACGTTTCTGCTGCAGTCATGTTGCTACATTCTGTGTGACCTTCGGCAGCATTTCACTTGAACGCCAGTCGCCGGATGGCCCAGCACTCAAGACTGAGCTTTCTTAGACAATGTAATTATTACAAATTAATCTGAGACACGCTGGTCTGGATTGGAAGCAGACTGGGGAGTTTTTGCACATCGGTTTTCCCAGCTCAAGTGGCAGTATTTAATGAAAATAAACAGCCTTTCTGCGTTTAATCGCAAATGACACATTTGCATTGGGTAAACTCAAATTATAATAATGCAACTGTCACGGGTCAGAGGACATGTGTAGGTCTCGCCTGACCCAGCGCATGCGCTGGTCTGGCGAGACTTATTGAGAGGGCTCCAAAAAGTGCTACCAGGCCAGCCTAGAGCTACAGTGCATGTACGCGGGCACGCGCGCCGCGCTTTACCGCGCTTTACCGCGCTTTACCGCGATTACTTTCACTTTCGCGGCCGCACGGCTGCTTTGCATAGCCAATAGGTCTCGCTTTTGGGACCTTATAAGTACTTAGGTATGCCACTGTTGCATGGCTAAACACTTATAAGGTCCCAAAGGCGAGACCTATTGGCTATGCCAATGCTTGTTTTATTTCAGCATCAGACATGTCACTGAATTCACTGCTAGGATGGGGAGCCTTGAAGCACTGTGAAGTCCCCTGGTGTAGAAACAAAAGAACAGAGTTACATTTCCAACTTCCCCAGTCGTTCAGTTTGTGTGATGCTGCACAGACACCTCTGTTGTCACATCTGGCAAAACTGATAGCGCTTAGAAACTGACCAAGCCACACCACGGGGCGCTCTATAAAACGTGTACATTTTCGTTCACTCCTCAGAAGTTTATTTATGACATGCAGTTAATTTATTGTCTTTGATGGCCTGTGAAATGAGAGCCACTGATTGTGTTTAAGGGCAGTATCAACCCCTGCCCAGCCCGAGGGCCTTTTGTTTACACCATAAAGTGCATATACATGCACCTTCACCCTTATTGGGACAAGCACCAACAGAGATCTCAGTGTGCGTTCTGCACTTTATAAATTGTTATTACATCATTTATATACTTGGGAGGTTTACATAGAGGTGGGCGACCCAAGAAATTAACAAGCACAGCAAAGCTAAGTGTCGACCCTGGCTCTAAGAGCACGTGCACGCGCAGAGCTCTGAAAACATTTAAGATGTAAGTCAAGCAACAAACGTCACTGTGCAGTATGATAAGTTGTGTTTGGAATTCAAGAAAGTCCAAGAGGGATCTGGTGGCTTTTTGCACATAGAATGGACTTGTCCGATGGTTGTTTCCTATTGGGTAAAGAGCTTCCAGGCACTCCGATGAGTGTTGGGGCATTCTATAGAACCCACACCCGAGTTGCCTTGGTGGGGATAGGGAGGGCGTGGGTGGCCGTAGGGGAGAATGAGCTTTGGTGGGGCCAGCACACTCATAACTAAGTGAGACATAACCTGGTATAGGCCTCTGCCACGCCCCTGGGCCACTGGCGTAATGAACCTTGAGGGGGCCTCCCTGCAAGGCACCTGGGCCCCCCTCCCCCCCTTCGGGCTCAATCAGGAGCCCTGCAGCCAGAGTGCTGTGCTGAGGGGGCCCCCTGGAGCTTTGGGACCCCCCGCACCGCGGGGACTGCGGGGGCCTGTGTTACGCCCCTGCCCTGGGCACTAGCCGTCTGGGGTGCCGGCATTGACTGGCGTGCAAAACAAGAGGAACCTATCTATGCTGCGAGGGGCTGCCCACAAAAGTGTCACAAAACATTGGGCAAGTAGTGTGCCTATTACGTACTGGAACGACTGTGGCAAACACTCCTTCATCAGCAATAATGACAATGCAGTTAGTGAACTAAGAGGCAAGTCAGTTACGTAGCCAGTGTAGGTGGCCGGGATTACTACTATATATAGGGCATTAAATTAAGCACAAGACTATTTTTTGTACAGAGCACATCCGGAATGCTAGGATTTGAAGGTGGTATCATAGGTAATAATGAGCAAAAACAGCGCTCGCTGAAATAAGGTATTTACCTAGGATCACACAGTTTGGTCAAGCAGGGAAGCTGGGATTGATTCCAGAATTTCCAGTTTCACCCTGAGCAATTCAGTCACTAGATTGGTACCTCTTTCTGCAATCAAAGGTTGATGCTTTGTGCTTAATTCTTGGAGTGGAAGATCATACTTTGGGCGATGGGCAGAATTCACATTTTATATGGGCAGTTTTTTCAAGCAATAACCTTGACCAAGGACATAACAGCACTTCATAATAGGTATTGATTGAGTTATATGTTCTTTTATTTGGCACAGGAAGATTTGCTGGGATTCATAGGATGCTAAGCCTAAACCCAGATTCAAACCCGGCTCCCGATGATACAAGGTCGGCAGCCGCAGCCACCAGCTAACATGGCGTGCCGTGAAAGTTCAGGTCATCTTGAGCTCAAAGTTTCCGGAGGACGTCGAGCTGAGCCAGGAACTTGGCTCGAGCATGGCTGGAACTTTCAGTGGCTCGCTTACCTCCATCTTTACTGTGTGCTATGTGTAAACTTAGGCTTACTTCAGCGTGCAAAATTGTATAAGAACATTATCCATTCTCATGAAAGAGTAATGTGATGGTAAAAACACATCCCAGTCAGGGAGGGTTGAGCCCTCAGATGATATTCTGATATCAGGATACCAGACAGTAAGGGGCGTCCACTTAAGAAGCGTCTGAACAATTCAGTTTCCATTAGGAGTGTCCTGAAGCATGTGTATTGGGTTTGGAATTGGACCTCATAAGGGGTAGAAGCCGTTCTACAGTATGGGGCCTTGAACTACCCGGTATTTGCCTATGGGCGGGATCCACTGAAAGATGGTTGCTGGACCATGTTGGCAGCTGATGATGTTTCTGTCAGGGAGTAGCATGGAGTTAGGTTTGGCAAGTAGTTTGGGCATTTTACCAGACAAGCCTTTGTGAACGGTGCAAAGAATCTTGAATTTTATTCTGGCTCTGACTGGAAGCAGGTGGAGTGCTTTTAGGCAGGATGATGAA
The DNA here is from genome assembly GCF_964204655.1 of Triturus cristatus. Taxonomy (NCBI): domain Eukaryota; kingdom Metazoa; phylum Chordata; class Amphibia; order Caudata; family Salamandridae; genus Triturus; species Triturus cristatus. Next base: position 115,928,662 of record NC_140595.1, read on the forward strand.
ACATGCTCTTCAAGTTGTTAGTGCACAATGGTCAGTGTGTGTGTCTTGTGGTCCTAGTGTTACCAGAAGCTCTGTCAGCAAAGAGGCTACATTACGACAGCTTGGTGGGTTTATGCACTTGATGTGGAGCTTGAATGGGGAGTCCTAATACAGCACAGAGAGCAAACTGACTGGCTTCTAATTTTGGAAGAACAAGGAAATTAGGCACAGAACAACGTGTCTTTCTCAGGATGCCACACATTGGGGTCAAGGAGAAAGCAGCTAATGGAACCCAGGTTAAGTGTTCTGATGTTTTCAAGTTAGTGACAACACACCTCCACTAGCAACCTACAGCTAGTGCTCCTGTCAGTAGGACACCCTGTTACCTGAGAGTCAGGTATTAAAGTGGTAGTCTTGTTTCACTTCAGCTCAACCAACCACCTAAAATACTGACATAATAAAAATAAAAATAAAAAATAGGACGTGAAACGAGATGTGGTTGCCACATGGTGTGATGTGGGAAGCTGATCTACTGGTCACAGGTTGAAGCCCCCACCTTGAATGACTCACTAGTTCAGGATTGGTAATGCCGGGAACGCACAAGCTCATTTAGAATAAAGACTACGACTTGCATAGCCCTGAAGCCACATGGATGTGGTCGCTATCGAAAAAGCAATATTTTGCACAAGAGCAGAGGCGAGTCAGCACGCGGACATCTGAAGGGAATGGGGACTGCGCATTCATCGCATCAAAGAGAATGAATGGACTCGCCTCCTTTCCTCCCTGCTGATGCCCACTTTCACACACATCTGTCTCCTTGTTCACAGTCAACAAAGGGTTGCCATGACGCCCCCTGGATGGAACTATTGCCCCCTGGACAGAGCTATTGCAGCTGGCATAAGATGGGCTCTGAAACAGGCTAGTGGTCACTCGGTGACAACCTGCTGAGCTTCTTCCCCGCGCACTCATCCGCAGCCAAGCACTTCCTGGACCCCCTGTGTGCTCGGGGTTAGCTCTTCCACCCCTAGCAGCGCTACAGAAAGAGAAAAGGGCACGGGCTGGTCCGGTTTATTTAGAAAGTGTACGTCAGGCGCTTTGTGCACGAGCACTGCTTCAATCTCGACTCACAGAGATGAAAATTCGGTAGAAATCCAGCTTAGTGAGTTTGATTGTGGCTATAATGCTGAGGTGACAATGTATTTTAAATGAAAGACAACGAAGGGGCTATGTAGTAGGGGTGGTCAATGGTTGTCCATGAACACTGGATACTAGAGAACAGATTGCATTTTTATTTTTACCAGTGGGGAAAAAAACTGAAACATCTTATTCACGCTATTCTGCTGCTTGCTCTACATGGAACAGGGACAACACATTTTACCCCGATGTATGTTTTTAAAGGCTTTTAGCCCCACAAAATAAACAGATTGTAGAATCATCGTTAAACATTTTTAACACACGTATTTCCTTAATAATAATGTTATGTCTGAAACGGACATAAAACCCGCAATACAAAGACATATGACGATTCAGTCTGGTGGGCCAAGAAACCTCAGAGCGCTACGAAGTCATACTGAAGTCAGAAATGTGTTCTACAAATGCTGTTAATACAAACAGAATAAACAGAAAAAAGTTAACATAAAACTTTAGACTAGAAGTCCATGTCTACTGACCAGGATGAAAGAGAATGTCCATTCGTCCCCTAAAATGAAATGAAACAAGCAAGACTTGCGGCCGCGACCGGGAGTTGTGTGTGCGCGCGCGCAAAAGTGAAAGTGCAGAAGTGAAAGTGATCGTGCTCCAGATGGCGCCTCGGGCGCTGAAAGCTGGCAGCTGTGCGCGTAACCGCGCGTATAACCGCAAGCGCTAAGCCAGCAAAAGCATGTGGCAGCACTTTTAAAAGCCACTTACTAAATGTTTTGCAGGGCAGCGCATGCACTGGCTCAGGCGAGACCTAAAAAAGCACACCACTGTAGACTTATAAATCAAATGACACTATCTCACTTCATACCACCTTCCTTGGGTATTGGTGCATGATTTGCACTCCCAAAATCAGCACCTCTGAAGCAGATTGATGTAAAACTATAACACTGGCAAATAGAGGAACTCAGTACACAAAAACTCTCTCTTAGAGTCCTCTATGAAACCTGAAAGGCACCCTTGCTTTATTAAAATGCAACATTGCTAAATTAAAATGTTACCCTGTGTGTTAAACTCTGAATAAGGCCCTTCACGACAGTTTAAAAGGACACAAGAGTTTAAATGTGAGGTCACTCATACTCTATTTTGGAAACAAATATCCGAATAATGTCTTTTCACTGCAGCATCAGTTTTAAACAGGGTTGTTTGGACAAGTATTTTGAAATACTAATGATGATGAAGCAGTAAATGAGTGTTTTTTTCCCCATCACACAAAAACAGAAAGTTAGTAATCTGACTCACCTCTAGGAGAACATCAAACTGATGTACACTGACTGATGACTATGACTGATGATGGAAGCTGCGACTGCACCTGGGGATGTCAGTAAAAGGCAATACTAACTGGGTGTGTGCATTCCAGGGCTCAGTCCTGGAGCAGAGCAATGCTAGCCCCGCCCCTACACATCACAGATGCATAATATTAACGTACACGTAGCACTATATACTCTGTGTGCCTTAACTGTATTAACACAAAGTGAAGTACTCACCTATATTTTTGAGATGCTTTCACCGTAGAACAATAGTGGTTCATAAACATGTGAATTTAATGTTTAGCTTAACAAGGGAGAAATGTAGTTCCCATACATATTTACACGTGTTGCAATTTATACTGCATTTATTTGAAAGAGCATTGCACATGATTCCTTTACTTAAATTGCATTTGTATTGTCGTAACTCATTGAAGTTATACGTGCATACATATTCATGTAACCAAAGTGCTTAAGTTAGTGTTTAATCAAACTAATTCAACTAGGCCTGAATTTCGAAATGTATTTTCTGCTAACCTTTCAAGTTCTCTCCTCTGCAGGTGCTGTTTCAAGGATTCGTTAGTTAGTGAGAGGAGCATTGTGTATTAGTGATAGAGAGGCCTGAGAAGAAAATCCTGGCAGAGATGTGGAAAGCTAACGAACAAAAAAAACATCCTATTCTTCATGTGTCAACAACAGTGTACTAACCAAGGTCGTGTGAATGTAGAGGTTTCGTGAGCTGGGAAAAGTTGAAGATGTTGCAACTGTACCAATGAAGTCCAACATAATTGGTCAATTGAGGGGTGGTGTGACTTCTGTGGGAATGATGAAGAATGTGTTTTAATTACACTGCTAGATGTTAGGAGAAACCTCTTGGACTTAGAGAGGTACAGACATCTCTGCTTCCTTTAGTCTTTCAATGGGTGTGGCGTTATGCTAACATTTGTTTCCTATTTTTAGAAGACTTCTACTGAATTTTTCACTATGCTGACATCTTTCTGCAATCCTTAACTCCCCTAAGACCTTTATTTCTAGAATACCTTTATTTAGATTTATAGTTAGGCTAGATGTTTAGAAAGGAGAACCTTTCAATTTGCCATTCTTGGTATCTGTATTATTCTGTCTGTCATTACCTTATGCTTTTATTCTAAACAGTTGGAATTTGATTCAATGGCTTCATTTGAAGTTCTTGATTATTTATTATAATACCTTATTTTTGCATCCGTTGGATTGATTACTAATATGTAATAAACCCACTTAACTTCAGATTTGATTCCTAGTCCTTGTTATATGACCAAATGGGTTACAAGTGGATTTAATTGTTTGTTTGAATAACAACTCCCTATGCCTCTCTTTCTTCCAAGAAAAGGTCCATCTGGTAATGCGCTTTCTGAGTGCAAGCAATTCCATAAGTCATAAACGTTCCCCATTCTATCAGGTCTGTACTTTATGGATCAGGACCCGCGTAGTGATAGAGTGCATGAATCCTTCTCTGGTACAGGGACAACCTCCTCTATGCCTCTCAGTCCTTCCCTGGCAAGGCGTAAATCGCATACCCATTGTGGGTGCATCAGCCCCACCCCAAGCGCCCTGTCCAAAACCAAGTGTGTAATGACCGTATGGACCTCGGGAGAGATGCAATCAGGTAAGGCTGTACCCTCATCAACTCCCAGGGTCTGCCCGTGAGCCAGTAACACTTAAGAGGAGATTTACTAAGATTTTGCACCGTGGTTGCGTCACAAAAGTGACGCAAATTGGCGCAAAATCTTTTTTCCCTATTTTCTTTCCAGCGCTGGAAATAACAAAAAAGTAATGTGAAGCAGCACATAAAGCTGGTTCGCGTTACTTTGCGCCATGGAGGCGTACCAAGGGTGGAGCATGGGCATTCCCATGCAACCACCCAAGGTTTCTGACGCTAAACCCAATGTACCATTGGCTCACAGGTGCTGCGTCAGGCACTTCCAGTATTCAGAGTTCACTTGTTATATTTCAACCTCCTGCATCAGTTTCAGTTGTGCCGCAAATATGGTCCTTGCACTGGTACCCTAAGGGCTGGAGGAGCTAGTGGTAATGGCCAATCCTCTCGGTTCTGAAATACTAATCCCAAGGATAATTCAGCAATTGTTCTGCATTTATCTCGCTTATGCCAAAGTGGGCCGGGCGGCTCAAAGAAGTAGGGGTGTTTTGAAATTTACACCCCCTCCTAAAAATACACACTTCCTTCTTTGGGAGCCTCAGAGAACATTCATCCAAACAGCCAAGCATCATGAAGTTGCTTTACATGGGGCATATTAGCAACGCTTTGTGATAACTATCGCAAAGCGTGCTTAGCGCTCCTTTTCCTAACGCCCGCTATCACAGGTTTTTATCGTGGAGATATCGCGTTATTAGCAATGCGTATCTCCAAGGCGATAAAAATTCCTGCGATAGCGGGGAAATCGCAGTTTTGCAGGGAACATTGCTGGTTTTCCAGTGATGTTCCCTGCAAAACGGCGATAACCTTGCTGATACGACCCTGTGGTCGTATCAGCAGAATCCACCCCCTATGTTAGGGGTGGCTAAGTCAGAGCTGTCAGACGTTCCGACGCGGCCCTGGAGCTTTGGTTACAAATTAATCTCTGCTCACGCTGATTAAATCAGACGACCCCAGATTCACCCACCGAGGCCCCGAATACTACACCCTTCAGAGCATTATTGGCCCACCACTCAATTTTCCAGCTTGATTAATCCGGCTGTTGCTGGTGTAAGCCCACTCCCCCTCCCTCGGTCCTGATGAAGACCCCGTTTCCAAGCAACCCAATTTGCTGGTTCTGATAGGGGTCGAAACGTCGACCTGTTGTTGTTTTTGTCTTCAATCAACATAGGAGATTGACAGTGATTGTATAACTGCTTTCGTTATATGTGTTGTTACATTTATGTGCTTTGCCATTTAAGTGGCAGGTTAGGTTCATAAACAGACTGTGGATGTTCTTATTACGCACGACCTTCCCCCCTCACAACGTTTTGCACTTATCCCAATTACCCCGCACTTATCACGTTTCTTGCACCTGTATATATTTAAAAAGGATGATATCGACATGTACTTTCTCTATTCGAATTGCTGATCTTCTTGACTGAATTCCTGTCGAATTGATTAAATCAAGTCATTTATGCTTATTATAGATGGTGTCCTAAATTTGTATAAAGTGTCAACATATGTGTTTGTTTTTTTATGCCTTTAAAAATTGTTTCCACTGTGACTAATCTTTTGTGTACCTATATATACCCGAGTCCAGTGGTCTACCGGGTCACCCCATTGATAAATAACTCTCTTTTTTTTTTTTTTTTTTTTTAAGTCAGGATTTTAGCAGACGTTAATTTTTGGAGAAAACAGCAGTTTTCTCCAAAAACTAACATCTGCTAAAATGCTAGGGCATCCTTGCTGATAGCGCGAAGCCGCGTTATGGATGTTCTGACATGTAGTGAATGTCAGGAACGCCCACTTTGCATCTCATTAGAGATGCAAAGGTAGGCGTAGTGAAAATGGGTGCTAACATGCAAATATGCATGTTAGCACCCTCTTGCTGATAGGGCGATCGTTTTATCTCCGCTTTTCTGGCTTTTAAAGCCAAAAAAGTGGAGATAAAGCCCTTGCTGATATGCCCCCATGTTCTTTAAAAAATCCACGTGTGCGTGAACAGTGCACATTTTGAATAATTTAAATGACTCTAGTCTACGCACAGTTGTCGTAAGAATCCACATTTTTAACGAATGGGAATTAATCTGATATAAGTACAGCTCTCCAAGTGAACCAGTGGCACAAAAAATAATGATTAGAAGCTAAAATATGTCACCATGACAAACAGTTTAGAACCCATTCTCTTGTATCAATAACTCCCCTCTTGAGGCCTTATTTCAACAATGATAACAAGAAATGGTCCTCTCCTGGGAAGCCTGGACGATCCATTAGTTCTGCAGTCTTATAGATCAGACCTGTGGGGCCAATAGAGTTAACATAATGTCTTGTGGTAGTGAGTGGTGAGACATGGTCCTTCATAGGCTATTCATAAACCAGAGACAGACAGAGATGGAGACAGAGAGAGACAGACAGACACAGATGGAGAGAGAAAGAATATTGTATGTGTATGTATATATATATATATATATATCACTGAAAAAACCATAGGTTTCACACATGTTATAGTTAGCGGAAATTTTACTGATAAAAAAACAATGAAATTCCCCCGTTATAGTTAGTGCAGGCAACTATAACTCACGCGACCGCAATCCTCTGCTGATGCTAATACTGTATTTAGACACTTATTTGCCCATGTCTTCTTCCATAAATTTTTAGCTATACATATATTACAAATATTTTTTTTTCATAAAGACACATATGTCATCAGCAGAAGATTGCGGTCGCGTGAGTTATAGTTGCCTGCACTAACTATAACGGGGGAATTTCATTGTTTTTTTATCAGTAAAATTTCCGCTAACTATAACATGTGTGAAACCTATGGTTTTTTCAGTGAATTTGCAAGGTTTTTTAAATGCTAATTCCTAACTATAACGTGTGTGAAACCTATGGTTTTTTCAGTGAATTAGTACGGTTTTTTAAATGCTAAGTTACTTTACGCCATTCGTGGCGTGCGCGCCCACTTAACGCAGTTCGTTCCGTGCGCGCACGGTGCGCTTCGCGCACCGTGCACGCACAGTGAGCACGCGGTGCGCTTCGCGCACCGCGCGCCCACTTTACGCAGTTAGTGCCGTGCACGCACGGTGGGCACGCGGTGCGCTACGCGCACCGCGTGCCCACGTTACGCTAGATGGGCCATGTACGCACGATGCGCTTCGCGCACCGTGCGCACATGGAGGACATATGATGCACTTCGCTTTGAAAGTTAATATTTTAATTTTTCACACCAGTAATAAGCAATGCACAAATGGTGCCCTTCGGGCACCATTTGCACACGGGGTGGGGAGAGTGTGGATAATTTTTTTTTTAAAATATTTTTTTACCGTACGCGTACGGTAAGCGTAATCGGCAAAATTAGCGAAAAAATAAAAATTCCGTTTTTGGCCTTGGGGGATCTTTGGGGACTCCCTCAACATGGCTAGGTGCTTTGGAGCTGTCCAAACAGCCCCTTTACATGTTTTTGTCCTTTGTTTTTTAATCCACACTCTCAGTGCGAGAGAGAAAATGGCGGCCGCCGCTTCCTGGTTTCGGCCGATTCGAATGTTTACTAAGATCTAAGAGCCAATCAGAATCGCGCTCGCGCACGTCACCGTACGCGTACGGTAAGCGCACCGTAAGCGCACCGTAAGCTGGCTCAGATATATATATTGATTTAAAGGCTATATTCTCAGAATCTACTGAACAGATTTACACCAAACCTACAAAAGGCACTTCCTTGACCTGAGGACTACCTCTCTGCCAAATTTCAAGTAATTCTGTTCAGCCGTTCGGGCTGTAGCTGTGTCTAAAGGTCCTATGGAAAAATGCATGGGAAAAACACGTTTTGGGACCCCCCTTTTATCTCAGCCCCCGCTTGACGAATCCCCCCGAGACTTTCAGGGTAGGAGCGGAGCGTAGCGCCCCACCTATTTTGAAAAATTTGCGAGGATTCGTCGACCGGCGCAAAAGTTATTCAAAATAGAATGTTGCGGATTTCCTATGGAAACGTGGTCCTAACTATAACTACCTACTGGCGACCGCCAGTAGGTAATATATATATATATGTGTGTGTGTATATATAAATATAAATATACACGCACACACACATTGCTGTACTGTTAGTAACTTTTCAACTGTTTGAGCTGGAAACAAATTAGAAACACTTTTTGTTTGCTTAAATCTTCAGATTATGCACCAGATGATGGATTATGTGGCAAATACAGTAAATGTAAAATTGTGTGAAAAATGCAGTGGACGCACAATCGCATAATTCCAGTGGCCCTGGGTATGTTTCACTCCCAGGAGAAATGTTTTGGGGGGTTAGGGGATGTGTGGGATTTGAGACTATTTTTGTTCAGTTCATAAACTTTATTTCGGCCACTAGGGCCATAAAAGCAACAATGAATTACAAACAATATTAATAATAAAATTATCACATCAAGAACAGATCTCAAACTTAAGCCACCAAAATCAGGTAGAAATAATAAAGTTAAATTAATCAAATAATTAACAGTTGGTGGAAAATTTCCTGCGTTGCAACCATATAGCGTTTAGAAAGCGTGAGACTGCAAAAACAATTGGGGGATGGGTGTCATATTTCAAAACTCGCAGGGCTTTTTCACACTCTCTAAAACCAAGGTTATTGCAGATAGGTTTTACCCACCGTTTTCTGTGCAAGACATACGTTGGGCAAAAGAAAAACACATGATTTTCATCCTCCAATATGTAGCCACAAGCAGGACATGAAGTATTTTTATTGGAATCCCATCTGGAAGTGAATGACCTGAGCGGTAAAGTGCCCATTCTTAATTGGAAATACAGCTTCCTAGCAACTGGGGGGAAAATCAAATCCAGGAATACCTCCCTCCCATAATTTGGTTTAATCTGAAGGAACTGGGCAGTCAGCCTACCTATATTTGAATTCATGTGTAAACATGATAGGAAGAAGTATCTGAATTGTTCGACCAAGTTGCTTTTGGAAACAGCCAGACAAGAACTTTCTGGAGTATCCCAAAGTTCCTGGAGACCAATCTTGGCACAGGTGTCCCTAACATACATTAGCCAAGGGATGTTCAGATTTTTAATTGTAGGCCAGACCCCCATGAATTCATTTCTATAAGATTCCAAGTCCGGGTTGGACCAGAGTCTCTTCCAGTAGTAGACGGTCCACACAGCCACCACCTCTTCCATAGGGAGCAGACCCAAATCGAACCTAATAGGGACCAACGGGGAACTGGATGGTAAGCTCAACAAATTCCTAATAAAGGTATTTTCAACCCTCGATAAGCTGTCAGTTTTAGAATGGCCCCCCAAAGTTCCGCTCCATAGGTTGTAGCAGCTCTAGCCTGCGATTTAAAGATTTCTATCACTGGTGCCGCTGGTTTAAAAGCCGAACCTTTGAACAATCTGGCCATACCTCCTGTAGTTTGGGTCAGCTTTAGAGTGGAATTAGCAACTTGACCTCCCCATCCCAGGTCTTCTTGGAGTATAATCCCCAAATATCCAAACGTTTTTACCCGTTCGAGGGGAATACCATTTAGTACTGGGTTTGGGCGAGTGTGTTTGGGAGGGTTGAGGATCATAAATTTCGTTTTGGCTAGATTGATCTCAAGACCCCTATCTCTGCAGAAGTCTACAAAACCATCTAGAATGCGCTGGATTCCCATGGGGGTACGTGACAGTAGCAAGGTATCATCAGCAAACATTAGGGCTGGTACCTTGCCCGTGGCTAACCTAGGGACATCAGTATCCTTTATAGCTAGAAGATGTTTAATAAGCCCATTAATATATAAACAAAACAGCGTGGGCGATAGTACACATCCTTGGCGGACTCCTCTATTAACAGGAAAACGTTCAGATAGTTTGCCATATTTCCCGCATCTAACCTGGGCAAAATTGCCCATATGGAGGCTCTTCAAAACATCCAAGAGATAGGTGGGAACATTGAGCGTTTGAAGAACTCTCCATAGGTTTTTGCGCGGGACCAGATCAAATGCTGATCTAAGGTCGACAAAAATGAGGTAGAGGCTGCCACCCTCCACACTCACAGTCTTCCAATATATGACCTGGAGACGAAAGATCTGGTCGAGAGTAGAAATACCCTTCCTGAAGCCCGCCTGTAGGGTGCTTAGAATATTATTTTCTGCTTCCCAGGCCTGTAGTCTATCCAAGACTATGCGCCCGAATAGCTTTTGAGTCGTGTCAATTAGACTAATCGGCCGGTAGTTCGAGGGCTGAAGTGGACAACCTTTTTTATGAATTGGCACTAACTCAGCACCTCGCCAGGTTTCTGGTGGTCCTGCGCCGAGCAAGATGGAATTGAACAAAACACACAAATACGGTGCCCATACCTGGGGTTCAGACCTGAAAAGGTCACCTGGAATTTTGTCCAAACCCGGCGCTTTATTGGGTATGAGCATGTGAATGGCATTTTCAACCTCCTTAATCTTTATTGTTGGGATGTCCTCAGCACAACGGGCTATATTGGGAGGGGAATCAAATGAAGAGGGTATGTTACAATTTGTATCAGAGTATAAACCCTCAAAGTGTGCTTCCCATACTGCAGGAGCTATATTAGAGCAGGTAATGATATTAGGGTCTTTCTCACCGTTGCTGACAATGGCCCAAAATAATTTAAAATCTTTATTCTGCAATGCTATTCTTAACTCCTCCCACTTATCGTCTTCCCAAGACTTCCTTGCCCTGTGGATCAACAACTTATACTGTGCCCGAGATAGTTTAATTCTAGTTTTATCCTTGGCTTTAATTGCCAGGATCAACTCGCCTTTTAGTTTCCTACACTCGGGAGTATACCACGATTGTTTATTAGCCACATGGGGCCTTATGGGCTCTACCCGTGAAAAGACGTCGAGGAGTTGACTTGCTAGCTGGCCATGAATTGTGACAGGGCTGGATGTGCTCTCAGTAGTAAAGCAGTTTAACACTGCTTCAGCCATTTCATTAAGGCAAGGTAATGCCAATCTATAAGTTTCTGCCAGTTTCTCTGGACAAGCAAAAATGCTAGGCCACCTAACTCTGCGTCTGTTATTAAGCAGTATTAGGGGTTGGGGAGACATGGGTACCGCAGTGCCATAACTTGTGAGTCCCCAACTTCCAGATTTAAGTTTCAAAGTGAGGGCGTTGTGATCGCTATCATCGCGAACTATCACCCTAAAATCAAGCACCTTATCCCAGGATTTTATTTAGATGAGAATGTAATCCAAAATCGACATTTGTCCTGTTCTGTTAAAGGTAGTTTGTCCAGGATGATCTGATTTGAATCTGCCATTGCAGGCCCTCAGAGATAAAGAAAAGGTAAGAGCGAGGATTTGTAGCACTAGTGGGGTCCAGGCTTTGACCGTAGGAATCAAAGGCTCAGGGATATTCCGATGTATATCTTCCGCCACAAGGTCGTTGTGGTCTAGCAGACTTAGCGGCTCATATTGGCAATTAAAATCGCCACCTACTATAACAGAGTATTCTGGATCTAAAGTCAGGGTAAAATCATTCAAAGTTGAAATCACCTTGGATTCCCTTCCACCTGGAGAGGGTCTTGAATAAACATTCAAAAGGGCTAGATGGTTATTTCCGGGCAGATCTAATAGGACACATTGAATGTCATCAGAACCCGTTTGAAGTTGCCTAGCTATAGCACCCAGGTGGATTGCAACCCAGGTGCTGAGGCCTCCAGAAGGTCTCCCCCTACCACTTGATAGTGCAAGAATATCAAAAGAAACAAACCACGCCCATTGAAAATTTTCCAGAGCCCATGTCTCTTGCAATAGACAAATATCAAAGGTGTCTATAAAATTGCCCCACTCTTCGCAAATCAGTTTATTCTTTAATCCCGCTACATTCCAAGAAGTGAGATTAATATCAGTCTTAGACTCTCCGTTAGTGGACAGGTCACTTGGGGAAATACTTTCCCTACCCACATTTTCGCGGTCGTGTTCGTGCCCCGGCCCGCCCAATAGTGTCAATGGAGGTAGATCTTCCAAAAGTACTGTGAAACATCCCAAAGGTCGATCTTTCTTGGAATTTGGGCTGGACGGTGGGGCGGATAACACAAACTGTGGATGGTCATCCCCCCCACCAACCTTGGTGTTATGTAGCCCTTTCTGCTCCTTGGTCAAGGTTGTAACAACAATGGGGGCCAGACGTCAATCCACCTGATCCAGAACACTGTATCTGTTAATATGGTGGAAAGTTTCAAGAGTGGGTGGGCAAAAATGATTGTTAAATTGGGTCCCAATGGATGGAAAACCAGCCTGTGTCCTCCCCAAATCATCCACACCACCTCCCCAGGGGGCTTCGCGACCAGAAAAAGAGGGACCCAGGTAAAATTAGGTAAGAGGGAGGGCTTTTATGGTTGTTTCAGAACTGCCAAAATTACGTGACTGCGTGTTACAGATAAATCTGGCTGTTCTAAAATCTCTAAAATTAATTACAACGCAGTCACCCTGTATATCTTTAGTTCTAGGACCCACCCAATCTAACCGTCTTGCGAAAAGAATTTCACTCCTGCAACGATTGGGAAGGGGTTTGTGGCAGTTCAGCCAGTGAATACACTTATTTTTAAGCATACTAAAGTCCTCCCTTGTACCCTGGGTTAGAGAGGGGACCCCCGTTAGGACCACCACATAGGAGGCAAATCCAGACAAGGCAACTTTGGTGTAGTTAAAGTGTCTGGGTTTGAACAACTAAGAATATTTTGAGGAGGATCAAGGGTCCCCAAATCAACTGGGGGGTTAATGGTAACATGATTTACCTTACTCAATGTATTCTCTATTAAGGCTCGTGTAGTTGGGCCATGTGGTGCTATTTGGGCGATGGTGCCTGGTCTATCGCACTGCAAGGAGGATTGACCTGCTAATTCTGGCCTTATGTTAGGTAATTTGGGTACAGAGACATTTGGTCCGACTGGATCTTTAGCAGGTAAAAGAAAGTCAGTGTTAACACCCTCCCACTCATTTAGCTCTTTAGCCCCCGAAGGAGCAACAAACAATAGTTCAAAAGCAGAGAGTTTTTTATCAATTAAATCAAGTCTGTTGTACATAGGGAGGCATGTTGCAGTGAGTAGCTGTTCCAATTTGGTCCAAAATTCTCCTCCAAGCTGCACACCCAGGGCACACTCAGTGCTTTGAGTCACCAGGTTGTCAGAATCTGTATTAACTGCACAGTCTAAAGCACCTGATTTTGCCCGTTTTGGAATTTTCGATCTTTTGTTGGGCAGGGCTGTGCCTCTTCGCTTACGTCTAGCATCCTGCTGTATCGGTTTGGCGTTAGATGCCTCTAAGCGAATTGGTAAGCCAGATCTGGTTGTCCCGACAGAGGTTATAGGTGTGGAGGGATCTTGGTCAATAGACTCTCCGTGCTCAGATAGGCAGTTGGTACTAGAATTTACAGCAGAGGATAGGCTGTCTTGGAAATTGGGAACTAGTACTTGACTAGCGGTACGGAGATTTATAGGTGACTGCACTAAAGCAATGTTACCCAGTGAAGACCGTTTAGTAAAAACTTGGTCCAGCGAGAGCCTTTTTTCCGTTAGCTCGATTTCCCTCTGTAGAACTGAGGTAGCCCTTATAATAAAATTATCCAGTGTACCAACAACTCCAGACCCAGTGAGGGACTTACTCCCCTTCCCCGAGCCTGCAGTTGCCATAGCCAATGATCCTGCGATGTAGGTACACAGAGAGGGGCAGGATTCCTAAAGGCGTTATAGGCAAATATTACAAACAGAACTCTGTACAGCACAGAACATCGATGACATGGAGAAACAAGTAAGGACTCACAAAACCGAAGAGCCAGGGGTTATGCCCCGTCCCCTCCTCTGCCGTACTCGGACGGGCTCAGACAGGCCCGTCCTTTGCCCGGGCTTCGCCCCGCTCGCGTCCCGCTCGCGCGCTAGTAGGCGTAGGTTATGTAGCGGGAGGAGGAGGGGCCGGGAATAGGCACCAGGTGCGGTGAGCAATTACGAGGCAAGGCACCCTGGGCCTCGCAGTCCCAGCAACAGCAGCAGCCTCCAGGAATGTCAGCGCTATGCAAAGTTTCCCAAGAGCTCCTCGATGAGATGGCAGGAAAAATAAATTCAAAACCAAAGTCCGCGCCTGCGAGCGGCTCCCGCGAAGCGGGGGCCGCGAGGCGTTTTGTAGACAAGGTAATGAGAGGAGGGGCCGGGAAGAGGCACCAGGTGCGGTGAGCAATTACGAGGCAGGGCACCCTGGGCCTCGCAGTCCCAGCAACAGCAGCAGCCTCCAGGAATGTCAGCGCTATGCAAAGTTTCCCAAGAGCTCCTCGATGAGATGGCAGGTAAAATAAATTAAAAACCAAAGTCCGCGCCTGCGAGCGGCACTATTTTTTTAAGTTTTGTAGAGCGCGAAATCGACCCAAAGGTATTGCATCACCGTACATGAATACCGGTTACATTACATATGGTTACTTGAATTTTTTAGGCACGGGGAGAATAAGTGATTTGCTCATAATCACAGGATGTTGAGCAGACACCAAGATGCCAACCTGGTTCCACAGTTACAAAGTTGGAAGCTCTGGCATAGAGCTACATCCTCTCCTGAGAGGGAGGAGAGCTGTAGCGGGTTGCAACCAATTGTGTATTGCTTTTCTTGCAGTTTTATATAGCACAAACTCACCCCGAAGGAATTGAGTGCTTTACATGAGCACCAGTTACATTACACAAGGACACATTCCTTTTTGTAGGCAGAGGGAGATTAAGTGATTTGCCCAGAATCACAGGATGTTGAGCCAACGCCGAGATTCAAACCTGGTTCCCCAGTTCCAAAGTTGGCAGCTCTGGTTGTTACAATACATTACCCCCACCTCTGTCCTCATTGTCAAAGCCATAACTCATGAGGCCGCCGTAGTGTCTTGCGAGTTAGAAATGATGGAGCCCTTTTGGTTCCTGATGGACTCCATAGAACTGTGACATAAGTGGTATAGCAGAATGCAATGAAGGCTGGTTTAGAAACTTAAGTTTGCAGTTACACGCAGTTGAATAAAGACGTGTTAGAGTAAGCTCCGTGTGTGGCGTAGTCCTTTGTGGGTACCAGGCTGGGGAGGATGCTACAGCTGGTGACGAGCCAGGGGATAAGTAACCTGAAGATTTACATTGCTCTTCCAGAGTTTGCTATGGTCCAAACAAACTGCTCATGCGTGCCACACATGTTGCATTCGAGGTGCTGAACTGACGCTGAACGCATGTGGAGTCAAAGCGCAACTCCAGTTGCTGTAAAGTAGTTGAAAACAATGAAAACTTTGCAAAGAAATCTTCATATCGATGACTAAGAACCTGCTGGTCAGACTATACATAAAGGTACCGCACTGCTACCCAATATACAGTCACAAGCAATACAGAGTGATAATGCTAATAGCAGATGCAACCAGATTTTGAAAGAGCCACAAATAGTGACAGAATATTGAAAGATAAAGCTACGATCAGAAGCACTACGAGGCAGAGATCAAACAGGTGTCAGACAATGCAAAGAGATGCCTGAAAACAAAGCAAGTAAAATACAAGAAATGGTCATCGGCTTACCACAACTGAATACTAAGAGTCATATCACCGCATTGGGCAGAGTAGCCCCAAAATAAGTGCCCAGTGTTGTGTTTGCAGCGCTGTTTATACCTGAAGCGGAACGCAATCAAAGATGCTGGGTAGTAACTCAGAACAACTCCATAGATCACCAGCAAAGTGAAGGGCTCCCATGGAGGCCAAAAGGGAGCTGAGAGTTCCACCGATTGGCCACGATGACCCAGAGGCCAGAACCGCACAGGGCCTTAGAAATGGTATTCGTGAAGCAGGTCCTAGCGGACAGTAGACAATGTCAGAGAGAGCTTCACCCTCAATGTCAGCCACTCCCAGAAATGGTTACAGCACTGCCGTTTTCCTAAAACCACTGTTACTGTTTGAAGCATTGGCGATAGATTGAATGCTTGGATAGAAACATTTGATGATTTAATTGATGCACTTGAAGAGACTGATAAAAAGATTATCAAGTATCTCAAAAATCTTGCTAGGGATAGCGTAAAAAAAGTCATAAAGAAAATGCAGAGAACCATGGAAGAAATCACATATTGTCAGATTCAAGAAGTTTAATCCAATTCCAAATGTTGATTACAAAAGAGAGATCTTCAACCAAGAATGGCAGAAAGTTGGTGAAACTATTGAGGAATTTGTGGAGAGACTCGACACAATAATCAGACATTGCGAGTTCAATAAGTTTAATGCGAATAAGCTATGCGTCTGATAGTTATTGACGGATGCTTGTCAGATTCATTCAGACGACGAATGCTGAGAGAAACTCTTCGTCAGAGCGAGTGTTAATGGGTGCCAGAGCTGAAGAGCGAGCTGATAAACAAGCTGCTCACACAGAGGCCAGAGTTGTCCAGAATTAATCTGTCATGAGTGCGAAAAACAAGTCAAAACAAAAGACTGAAGAACACAAAGTGATATATACATATAAAAAGAAGTTGTGTTTTAGATGTAGATTTTCGTTTCCACACAAAGGTAAATGTCCTGCTCTTGGATAGATATGTAAAGGCTGTGGGAAGAACCATTTTGTGACGGTTTCCAAAGCGAAGGAAAAATTAGGTGTGTCACTGTGTGAAGACAAAATAGCCGCCAGGACGTCCTAGAAGCAACGTTCAACACACACCCACAAGGCCAAGCGGCGATATCAGTTAAGACAAATCGACACTGAACGATGCCGATCATCATCTAAATCAATGTCAAATAGTTCTTCTGTGTCAGCATCAAGTGAAAGTGATAACAATAATTGTGCCATGTCGATGTTTACCTCAGAAAAACACGTACATATTGGTTTGGCCACTTGGGAAGAAAGATCGACTGCCCAAGCACCAAAGTTGTTCAAACATTGTCCTAAGATTACACTGAACGTAAATGGTTGTTTAATACCTTTCATTATCAGCAGTGGTGCATCAGTAAACATTATGCCTGGAGAGAAATACAATGAATTATCTCCATTCCGTAACTTATGGCACTGAAAACCAAAGAGTATACATGGGCTGCATCGACGCCCTTAAAAAATAACACGGTTCCTTTGTAGCAACAATGAAACACAAGAAAACAAAAATGCAAGCACCAATCGATGTGCTTCAGGGCACAGCTCCAAGTGCCTGTCTACTCATTTTAAGCACAGCCACTAATATGGGACTGATCTTTGTGAAATACAACATGATGCTCACCCTGAAAGAGAAAATCATTCCCTTCGTTATTTCATGATTAGGGAAAGCTTAAGACTATGAAAGTGAAGTTACGTAATAATAAGTTAATCAATCCTGCTGTTCAGAGACATAGACAAATTGCTTTTCATCTGCAAGAAGCAGTTGAAAAAGAACTTGATGTGATACTTAAACATGATATTATTGAACGTTCAACTAGTCCAACGCCATGGTAGTTGTGCATAAGAAGGACAGTGAACGAGCTGTAAGCATATGTGTTGGCATAAGGCATCAGGCAAACAAGGCAATTGAACTAGAACAACATCCAGGTCCATACATTGCTGACATGATCATGCAACTGAATGGTTCAAAGGTCTTCAGTCACCTTGATTTAAATAAAGGTTATCATCAGATAGAACATGAACATTGCAGATAAATTACAACTTCTACAAATGTTTGTCTGTTTTGATACAAGCAGTGTTATCCGCTGCCAAACTGTTTCATGACCTCTTTCGACGTATCATACAGCCTGTCATGAATCCGTTCAATTACAGTGGTGAAACATTGGTGTTCGGAGCTACACAAAAAGAACATGATAAAGCTCTTACACAAGTATGTGATTTACTTGCTGAAGCAGGTTTGACTTTGAATGTAAATGTGAGTTCCATAAGACAAAGATAAAATTCTTTGTCCATATATTATCTGATGGGGATATGACACCAGATTCTGCTAAAGTACAAGCCCTGTCACATGCTGATCCCCCACAAGATGCTTCTATGGTGCGTTTATTTCTTGGCATGGCCAGTTACTGTTCCAGATACATACAAGACTTTGCCACTGTAAGTGCTCCGTTGAGAGCAGGTACTGGCGGTACAGGTAAGAGCGGTGGGGCGGGGGGAGTCGACAGCAGACAAAATAGGGTAAATAAATTTAAATAAATAATTTAACCCACTTACCTTGCGCTAGCCGCATCGCCAACTCAGCCATGCAGCAAGCGCAAGGTAACTCGGCGATGCGATGTGACATGTGTTTTTTTTTCTATTTCGTCATCTGTCAAATCACCCCCGGCCGGCCTCGCCCCACCGGACCACCACTCTTACCTGTACCACCTGCGTCTGGTTGAGAGACTTGATGAAAAAGAATATTTCATTTAGTTGGTCACATGAATGTGAGAAAATCTTTAAAAGAATTAAATAAGCCATTGAAATTGGCATACTTCAATCTGAAGCTTCTTACATAGATTGTTGATTAAGCTAGCCCAGTCGGGTTGGGTGCTATCCTTGCCCAGCACAGCAGGCACCCGAATGGTAGAAGACATATTAAGGCATAGGCAAGTGGAAGTTTGTCCCAAACAGAACGTGGTTATTCACAACCAGAATAAGAAAGTTTAGCCGGGGTATGGGCTTATTAACATTTCCATGTATTCCTGTACGAAAAATCTTTTACTCTGGTAACCGATCATCAAGCTTTACTGACTATATTTGGCAATCCAAATGTCAAAATGCCTCCTTGCATTGAACAATGGGGTCTACGGTTAAAAGAGTATAACTATACCATTGAGCATTGTCAAGGATGAGTACCCAGCCGACTACTCTTCCAAAGTGCCTATACAAGGTCACCTTACTCAATCCAAGACGGCTGTAGCCTGTGTTAACTTCATTGTAAAATCAAACAAACCGGCTACCATTTCGTTTGCCCAGATTATCACAGCCACAAGTCATGACAGTGACATGTTATAGTTGAAGGAAATAATTTCACGTCAGTCATGGAACCAACACACTCGACTGCTCACCAGTGATGGTGAATATCAAAAATGTTAAGGATGAACTGTCCATAACTTAGGAAGGAGATATACTACAAGGGTCGAGAATTCTGATTATTGATTAATTGATGATCTTATAGCCCCAGCATTGGCTCAATCAGGGAGACAGTGTTTACAATGCAGTCATCACATCGCAGTTCCTTTACAACGGGGTTGTTATGACCGGGTTGTTAGAGCGCGATGCCTTTACAACGCTAGTCATTAGATTGACTTGCTGTAGGGGGTGCTCTAACATAAGGAATAGTATAATTTACTATTCCAACACCTTCCCTACGGTTGCGCAGGCTGAAGTTGGAATAGTGAATTATACTATTCCTAAGTCCAGCCCGCCCCCTACAGCAAGTCGATCAAATGACTTGTGCTGTAAAGGTATCGCGTTCTAACAAAGCGGTCGCTGTAACGACCGTGTTGTAAAGGAACGTGATGTGAAAGCATGCGTAGTATCATGCTATTTTCGCTCAATCATTGCCCAAAAAGCATGAACTGTCTCCAGAGGATTCGGAGGATTAGGAAGAGGGTCCCAGAGCCAGATATGTGCAGGGCTCTCAGTTTCAGGACATGTTTAAACATATGAGAGAGATGTTGTGTTTTCAGGAGGCGCAACTGTTGGAGGATGAATTTATCTCACAATACAGAACCCCAGCAGCAGAGGACTTACCTATTCATGAATTTATTTAAGGGGTCTTTTTAAAAGAATGGAAAGACATTGATAAGACCAGTTTTCCACACTTCCTGGCAAAAAGATATGTGCTTCAGTCATTTGAGAAGAAGTTCCCACACCAGCCTAAAGTTAATTTGATTTTGGCAAGTAGGGTTCGACCTGGTCTTTGGCCTCTGGAGAGGCATCTTTGGCAGATGCTGTCGATAAGAAAATGGAATCCTCATTAAAGAGGGCATATGTTGCCTCTAATTTTTCAATTAGAGCTGTTAGCTATGTAGCATATTGTTCTCAAACATTGCTAATGGATTTCCAGCTTCTGTCTGATGCCCTTCAGGAGCAGAAGGATACTACTGCCATTTTTAGGTAATCTAAAAACGTTGGCACAGTTTTTGTAAGGCGCCTCAATTGATTTCCTATGGTCTTCTGGAACTGCAGCTGGAGGGTCTATTGTTGCTGGTCACCATCTGGGACGCACATTGTGGAAATTAGATCAATCCCAAAAAGTGCTTATCCTGCAGCCATTTCATCCTTATCAAGGGAAAAAATATTTTGTCTAAAAGAAATACAATCAGGCTTTTTGGAACAAACAGCCCTTTCTTGGCCAGGGTCAGAGTTGGAGAATACCAACTGCAGCCCCAACCGCAGCTTCACGCAAACAAATGACAATCAATCCGATACGGTAGCAGGAAGAATAGCCCACTTATTTCCAAATTGGCAAAACATAATTTCGGACAAATGGGTGCTCAACATTTGCTAAAGAATCATCTGAAACTTCAGACAATTCATCTTGGAGTACAGAACCTTCTTCAGAAGGGTGCAATTATTCCTGTTCCACCCAACCAACATCACCAAGCTTTTTATTGCACTCTCTTTTTTGTGCCGAAACCAGACAGAAGTTTCCGACCCATCCTGTATTTGAAAAACCTCAACGCTCTTGTCCAGTATCTTCCATACATAATGGTGACGCTGCAGCAGATCATCCCAGCAATCTCTAAGGGGGATTAGATGGCCACCATAGACTTACAGGATGCTTATTTTCACATCCCTGTTCATCCAAACTCTCAGAAGTAACTTTGTTTCACGGTGGCAGACCATTATGCTCAGCTCAGAGTGTTGCCTTTCGGTCTGTCCGCCTCATCGAGAATCTTCACGAAGGTACTTGCTTCAGTGGTCGCTCGCTTACATTTGCTTGGGGTTCAATTGCTTCCATATTTAGATGATGTTCAACAGACCATTCAATTGCTGTCATCTCTGGGACTGATTTTGAACCAGGATTTTGAACCAGGATAAATCGAATCTCCTCCTAGTACATCAGAAACAATTCATGGGGCATTGTTCGATTCAGAGAAGGCAAAGGTTTTCCTGCCAGAAGACAGGATGGAGACTCATGAGTCGAAACTCTGACTTTTGTTGCAGCAGAAAACAGCTACAGCCAGGCAATGGTTTCAACTTCAGGGTCTTGTGTCAACTTGTACCGCAGTTGTTCCCGGGTCACGTCTTCACCTCAAACCATTGGTGCGGCGTGTTCTGCCTCACTTGTCTCCCACTTCCCTAGATCACACTGTTCAAATCCCGATTACAACTTCGATCATTCTAGATCTCTAGTCGTGGCTGTCACCACAGGACCTTCTACAAGGGACCCCAAGTCAGATCCTCTTCCCCTGATAATTACAACACACGCCAGTGAATGGGATGGGACAACTCTGGGTTCTCAGGAGGTACAAAGGAAATGGTTGGAGTCAGAAAGCTCAAATTCCTCAAATTGGAGGGAGTTAGCTTCAATAAGGACAGCATTGTTAGCCTTTGCGAATGTGATGGTGAGGCAAGCTGTCTTTGTCAGGACAGACAACAAGGTGGCAAAGGCAAAGACAAGAGGGACAAGGTGTTCGGTTCCTGCTTCTCTGGTCCAGTAAATCCTAGCTTGGACAGAGAAGAATCTGTACTCGATTTTATGCGAAGCGCTGGAAATCTTTTACTTCCTGATGTTCAGTAATGGATCTAGATCCAGTGGCTGGGGATCCTTGTAGGACTGGACTTTCTTAGGGATGGATTTGCTAAAGGCCTGTCTCCTTCCACCTTGGCTTCCCATTGGGCATTCATTAAATCTTGTAGAGGGTCTAGGGGAAATCTCATAGTCTCCTCTAGTTCAGAAGCTTCTTAAAAGCTTCTGAGTGAAAACACCTATCAAGTCCCCTCCTCTGCCTTTCAGGGCTCTTTTGTTGGTTTTGAAAGAGTTTAAGAAAGAGCCTTTGAGCCACTGGAACAAGCAGTCCTGATTGGTAATCTGCAAAAGTGGCTTTTTCATTAGCTATTACTTCGGGTAGGAGGTTGGTTGAATTGTCAGACCTTATCATTACTTATCCATACTTAAAATTATTTTCTGACAAAGTTGTTTTGCGTTCGGATCCATCTTTTAAGCCAAAAATACTATCTGTTTTTCACACACATCAGGAAATAATTCTTCCGGTCTTCACTTCTGATCAGATTGTTCCATCCTCTCTGGATGTGAAAAGGGCCTGGTTTATTTATCTGGATAAGACAACGCCTTTCAGATCCCCCCATTCCCTATTTGTTTCTTATGGGTTGTCTTCTAAAGGGAAGAAGGCTTCTTCAACTACCATCAGTAGGTTGGTCTGACGCCTTCTGGGTGTGAGGTTACACCGAAAGGTTTGATCCAGGTCTACTAGAGCAGTAGGCGCCTCCTGGGTTGAAGCAGGGGGCGTTTCCCTACAGGAAATTTGCCAATTTGCTACTTGGGCTACACCTCATACTGTTCTCTCTCACTATAAGTTGGACAGGTTTTCTTCAGACACTAATAATTTTGTTTTTTCTATGCTCAAGTTGGCGTTGCATTAATTCTGTGAATACATATTTCTATTTTTGCATCATATAATAGTGTCTGTTGTTCGCTGCTTTGGTCATTGCTCATGGGGTTATGGCTGTGACAAGGAGGACAGACGTGGGGTTAATGAATAGATTACTTACCGGGGATCTTCATTACCCTTAGGATAGTCCTCCTTGTCAGAGCACCACCCTGCCCCCGTCACCCTTCCTGGGATACAATTATATGTGGCTTAATTACTTACAATAGGTGTTTAGGGAAAGGACCCTTTTACCGTATTGGTGTGCTCTTTTTAATGGAAATAAAGGAAATCTTAGGTAGCGTTTCACTGTCGAGAGGCGAGGCGGCCTCATGGGTTATGGCTATGACAAGGACTATCCTAAGTGTAATGAAGATCATTGGTAAGTAATCTATTCATCCTCTCCCCGTGATTCCAACCCTGACTAAAGTTACTGGTCCTACAAGCTTTAAAACCCTTTCATTATCACAAAACGTTCCCGACATTAGCGCCATGGCCCTAACTAAATGTTTTGCAAAACACTCAGTTCTGCAAATTTGTGCCACTTCGTTTGACTGCCCGGCCTTTTTGCTATCCAAATCCAACCCTAAGGACAGTTGTACATAGACTTCCGTTTGCGATTTCCTAATAGCAAATATTTGAGATTCGCCATTAGGAAATTGCAAACAGCTATAATCAACAGTGTGTTTTACAGTGTTTGCAAATCCCAATGGGTCGCAAGGGACCTGCCTCATTAATATGTATGCGGCAGATCGCAATTTGCAACCCATCGGGAATGGCTGGCACTCACAGGGATGGGGCCTGCTGGGGTCAGCAGACCATCATATCTGTGACTGCTTTTTAAATAAAGCAGTTTTTAGGTCTCACCTAGCCAGTGCTTGTGCTGTCTCTTCGAGACCTGCTGTATTCAGGATAGGACATGAAGCTCCGCCCATCTTTTTAATTGGCTCCGGTCTCTGTCCTTTGTTGGTGGCTATTCATTGTTCAATAGCCATAGTAGTCCCTCCTTAGTACCGCCTTTTCTCTTCTTGTAACCTGCCATGAGGACACCCCCTGTTACATGTGTTGTTACTCGGTAGGCTTTAATTACAGCCTCCCAGCACTATTTTCTTAAATAGTGACACTTTCTTTTTACGTTTATTTTTTTTTTTTTATTGGTGACACCCGCGCTTTAGCTTTAAACATCTTAAGCTAAAGCACGGGTGGCGCACTTGCTTTAAAAGTAAACAAATAGAAAATAAAATGTGTTTTGTTTTCTGTTTACTTTTGAAACAATCGCGGCACCCGCGCTTTAGAGTACGATGTTGAAAGCTAAAGCGCAGGTGCCGCAAAGGTCTCGCATTTGCGAGAGTTTGAGCTATTGGCATTGTAAATGACAATGCTTTTTATTTATGTGTTTACAAAACCTGTAATTCTGCTACGCTTGCAGGTTTTGCAAACACATAAATAAAAGGCCTTTGCAGGGCGAGGCCAAGGCACTTACCTCTGATCGCAATAACTCATTGTAAACAACGGCAATGATGTTTTTAACTAGAACATAGAATAAAGAACAACGCCAGGGCAGAGCCGAACTCTTGAGAGGAAGACTTTGTGTTGCTGCGGTATTCGGGGATCTATGACTTAAATCCCCCACACGTTTAAAAGTGTGCATTCATTGCTGTCGGGTGATATGCTAAAATACACGGAAAACTAACAAAATAATGCCTACAATCTTTGTACCTGCCAACTGGCGCTATGTGCCTTCCCAAGACCAAAGCCATGTCTGGTACACTGACTGCACATTTCCATGCCATGTGAAATGCGGTGTCACAGCAGGGAGATGCCTTCTCCCATGCAACTATTTCATGGAAAGGGACGGGGCCCAGAGTGCAGTTTCACTGTAGTGGTACACCGGAGCAGGCTGCTTTTCTAATTGCCCACAGCCCTTCATACAGCGTTTACAACCCTTCCCTGACCCGAATGCATTTTGTTCTTCATTTCTTGCTACACATTGTGTGTGTAATGAGCTAAAAATGCATGCAATGTAAAAAGAAACACAGTCTGCCCCAAAACAAGCAATCAGTGTATCACTTCCCCAGATACATTGTGACTTCGTTGCTTCTTTAGTTCCTCGTAAATGAAAAACACAACTTTATTGTACATAGTGGAAGTTGGATGAACCACAGGTTTTGTTACAAACAGTAGTATGCGGTGCGACCCTACGGGCAATTGTTTTTTTGTGCTTTTTTTTAGTGCAAACTTGAAACAAGATTTTTACAGCGCTTTACAGGAGGACATAAGCAGTTTAAGTGATTTGCCCAGAATCCCAGGATGCCGAGTGAAGGCCGGGGTTGGAACCTGCTTCTATCGTTCCCAGGTCACCTGCACTGGTCGCTAGGCCACGTGTCCTCCATCAATTTTAACACAAGCTGATTACACTGACTATGTATATTGAATCATTTATTTCCAAGGGATGCAGTTCACGTCAGCGCCTCAGGTTCTTTCCCAGCACCACCTCCTGCGAGACCCTTTCCGGGTCATAGTGCACTTCTTCTCGGACCTGATCCCAGGCCACCCTCACACCCTCACAGTTGTTCAGTGCCCGCACCTATCCAGGCTGAGGAGGCCCATGATGTCCTGCCAGACGCCCCGATTGTGTTGGACTTTCGAGGTCCGAGGATACTGTACCATGCATAGCTGTCTTACATTCTTGCTGTAGCTGTTGCCATTTTTGAGTTTTGTAACTCTACCTTCAATAAGATTATTTAGACCACATGGATGGGAGAATGGGTCCCTCTTAAGATAATTCAAAAGAAGAGGGCTGGCAGAGGCGCAGTGGCTTTACAAAATTGTTAAACCACGCCCTCTTTTCTGTATCGTCACCACAAATGGAGCTGGAAGTCCTCGAGTTATGGCTGTCTCCCCCATACCCATTCAGGGAGGAAAGTCACCATTAATCATCCCTGTGGTTGTAGGACCCCCCCCCCCAGTATGTCCCAGTAGTGAGGACTGAGGCCATGTAATTGTGACATACTGTTTTCGGCTCATTCTTCATGCCATCTCTCATAAACAAGGCCTTTACTGATGTAGCGTAACGACCAGAGCTGCAGACTTTGGAGCTGGGGAACCAGGTTCGAGTATCAGCGTCGGTGGTGCTGGGGAACCAGATCTGAGCATCGGCGTCGGCTTAACGTCCCGTGATTCTGGGCAAATCACTTAATCTTCCCGTGCCACCAAAAATAAATGTGTCCTTGTGTAATGTAATTGAACAGTATGCACAGTGCTTTAAGTGGGAAAAAAAAACTGGGGGTGCTCTAAAAGGGGCGTGGTTAATGTCTTGAAAGGGCGTGGCCTATCCGAGTAGGGGCGTGGTCTAAATCAAAATAACTAGCACTGTGTGCTTAAGAAAATCATGAAGTCGCATCCAGCAAAGGATAATAAAATAGGCAAAAAGGTATATTTATTAAGTATAACCCATAAAAATACCAAACACTTTAAAAAACATGTAAAGAATATTTATATTACTTAGAAATCTATTGCAGGATTCCCCAAAACCCTCGAAGATATTCAGTGTGTTTGTTTTGCTGGGGTTTCTCACAACAATTTTCTTCAGCAGACCTTCTACCTTTTGCAAGCCAACTCTTTACATACAGCTTTGGGTCAAATGTTTCAAATGGAGGACCATTGAGTTTTATCCATAGGCATGAAGATTTTTCCATTTTCTTTCACACACGGCCAGATGATATAAATTGAGGATTTCTTAACTGTGACCTTTATCTGTCACATGGCTGTAGTCCATAATTATATACTTTAACTCCTGTCAATATTTTAGTAGGAGGACACACACAATTTTCTTTTGTTAAATTCAATTCATGCTAGATGTGACATTAATTTTTGTAAAATTACAGTTTATGAATCTTATCCTTTTTCAGCTCAGTCCAAATGGACTTCAGTACCACCGCCATCGAATCGGGGAATGGGACCGCTGGCCTTCAAGGTGGAGGCCCCACGATAGGCATTACAATGCGACTGCCACTACGGTGTTCGCAGTGCCTATCTTTTACATTGCAGCAGGTGCTGCTGGCTGCATCATCCGCCGCAAAGTAAAAAAAAAAGGAACATGTTAAATATATCGGTGCCTGCCACATGGTTCAGTGATATGTTGTGGGGCATCATAGATGCCCCCCAGGACCCATGTCTGAGGGCCAGGGGTAAAGGGGCCTGCTACGGGCCCCCAATGTCCCTTTCGCCAGCATTTCCATGGCAGGTGAACCGCCATTGATAAGCTGGCGGCTAAGGGACATCGTAATCCCTGCTGCAGTGCATGGTAGGCACCACCAGCATTGTAGGAACCACGAGCCCCTCCACCACACCGGCGGGCTCAAGAAGCCCGTCGGGTGCGTGGTGGTTGGTCTGTCCGACCGCCAGGTAACCACCCGTCATTGTAATATGGCGGGCTGTGACGCAGTCACCAATGGCGGTGGGACCCCCACCGACGGGGTGACGTGGTGGTCCCACAGCCATTATAATCACCCCCTAAGTTTGGTGTGCATGCAAATCCTACATTGCCAACCCCTGGCAAGTTGCACTGCTAGTGCTGGAAAAAGGCCAATGGAGGTACCAATGGGTGAGGTGGACTGGCCTCAAGGGTCTTGTGACCTCAGTGACAGATTCACTGTCGATCTAGGATGTGCTTCTTCATATGCCTGCCCGTAAGACTGGAATTGAACTGCAGTATGGATTGTGGTGGACAGGTCCACCTGCGGGTGCTAAGACACCTGGGCTTCTAAGGTCTATCGGGCCTTCTAAGGTGTAGCATCGGAATAAGCTCTGTCAGGAGTGTGGTATAGTGAACTGGTCATGAAGGTCTGAACATGGTTCTCCAGTTCCAAATTCAGCAGCTTTGGCCAGAGTGCCACATTCTCTCCCACACTGAACACCATACTGCCCCACTGAGAGAAACTCGCACTGCCTTCAGCACAACTCAATTGTGCTGCGACTAAATTCAAATTATGCACTAAGCAACAGTAAAATGCTGCCTGAAAAAAAAGGAATAACACCCTGGAAAAAGCAAACACTCATAGGGAATGCATGAATAACCAAAGCTTGCGAACTGTAATCAGAAAAAAACATGGTTACATTAACGGTTTTAAACTCATTATTCAGAAATCAGTAAGTGATTTTGCCTGAAAAGTTCAAGACATGGCTACTGGACCAGGAAGGGACCCCTTTCAATGTCCATTGCTTATATCCTTTCAAAATGTATGCAGTTTGGTTTAAAAAAGACCACATCCCCAAACACAGAGCCGCATTTTATAAGCTAAAATAATTAAAAAGTTGGAAACGATCATATTAAACGTTTCCACTCTACCCATCAACCAGGTATTGCAGTCCCTTTAGGAATGGCGCACTTACCCACCCTGGGAAAACAATGTTGTTCAAAGAAAGAAGATAAAAAGAAACTAGCGCTTTCACTGGCAAACTCTGTAAAGTGGCGCTAATGTGTGTGGGTGTAAATAACAGTCTGGCCTGTCTGCTGTCCACTCTGTATTGCTTTATTTAGGTATTTAACTATTTTTTCTCTCCATTCCGAGGTTTTTCTTTTCAATCGAAAATGGTCAGAAAATGAGGACATTTACAGCCAAAGAGTTCAGCCTTTTTTGGATCAATTTCACAGGGGAACAAATAAAGAAAAGGAGAGGCTAGAGAGAGTACCTTAAGAGCTGCCTCTTGAAATCAGCACGTAAGCAGGAGCGAGACAGAGACAGAAAGAGATGGAGGAATAAAGAGAGGAGGGCAGCCGCCAGAGGCAGGTCAGGAGTAGTGGACACGGTCCTTGCCATGAAGGAAAAGAGACAGCGTTTATTTTTTCTCCTTTCTCTGCCCTTCCCAGAACGGCTGAGCCTTCCTGCAGCATAACAAAAGGCAGAGGGCGGGTGGCCTCTGACTCCAGGCAGGTCAGGTGCAGGGCCATTAGGTAGCGCTTTCACGTGCTAATGGCCCTGTGATAACAGAAGGGAGAGGGGAAATTCCTTTGTCCCCTCGTCCCCCCCACCCTTGTCCCCCGTGTCCCCCCCACTCCAAAATCTGGGGGGGATATATCCCCCGCGTCCCCCACACTTCCTACGCCCATGAATGCAGCAACAGTGGGCAGAGTCTGAGCACCGGCAGTTTTTTTTTGGGCCCTCAAAACGGGTCCGAAAAAAAAATAAATAAAGAACGGACTACCTTTAGTAGCCACGAAAATAGAGCCCGATAGAGACCCGTTTCGAGGGCCCCCCCAAAAAACTGCCGGTGCTCAGACCCGGCCCACTTAAAGCCCTGAGTATGCAAGCAAAATTAATAAACACAAGGTGCCCATGTAGACATAACATACCTATAAAATATATAACCAAAGAAAGAGGAAAACAGCAAAGAAACGCAAAGGAAAAATATATTAATACTATGATGCAATCAGTAATTCCAAATATTACGTGATGACAGTGTGAGAAATGGCACACGTGAGACAACCTCAAAAAGCAAACTTGTTATGGGTGGGATGGTGAGGGTTGAAACAAGGCTGTGTAAAAAATTTGGCAATTGAATAACGCTCTGTAATATAAGCACTATATGAAAAAAACAAGCATTGCGATGTAATAGGTCTGACATTACTAAAAGTTTGAGCTACTGGCGTTGCAAATAATAATGCAACGCCACTAGTTTAAACTTTCAGTAATGTGAGACCTATTGCATTGCAAATGCTTGTTTATTTTGAAATGCAGTCCGTCTTCCTTGAAGGGAAATGGGATACATTCAAAAAAGAAAAAGTTTATTTTCATTTGTTAAGAGTAGTTAGTAGTCCGTGGGACCACTGCCTGCTCCTCAAAGATGTTGGCGCCCACATTCAGAAAGGGAAAGGGGTCAACACCTCCCCGAGTCGGTAAAGCATTAATGTTTTGCAATCTATTCCGGCCACAAAACATTCACAGATGTCCCTGCGACTTGTCATTAGGAAGGGACACCCTTGGCACACCCCTTCCAAATAGCGATTCAGTAATAGCTTACGGAATCGCAAATATGGCTTTGTACATCTAAAAAGGATTTTTCAGGGCGCAAACGGCGATCCGTTTGCGAGCTGAAAAAAAGCTTCATATATCTACCCCCTCCTAGTTACCTACCATTCCATGGCTGAGTATCTCTCAGTTTCCCCCAGTGCTTGAAATGGAAAAATAGAAGTGCAGAGTACCTGCTTGTTTCTGAGAAGTGCCAGTACTCTCTAATTAAAAATATTATGGCTCTCTTGAGAAGTGCCAGTACTCTCCCTTTCAAAATAAAAAAAGTTCCGGTACTCCGTACCGTGCAGTACCGGCCCCTTTAAAGCAGTAGAACTTTCCCCGCATGCTGCCCTGACAGCTGGGCCACTGCAGGCCTCCGGTGCTGCATCTCTAAGTTAGTGACTTTCCTCAGGAACACGCGCATCGGTGCAGGGAGATCCGCCCCATGACCTGCGCAGGGCGGTGATTCGGTGAAGAGCAGGAGGAGGAGGCGGGATGGGAAGAGGCGGTGGGAGCGGGGCTCACACACAGGGACACGCCTGCAGGGGGCGGGACCAGCACATTGCTTCTCTCAAGGTAGAGAAAGCACTTCCAGGGTAGGGGCCTCCCTCCCGCCTCACTGGCAAGCTTCGGAAATGGAAGCCCTGCGGCTCGCCCTGTGACCGCCGCCGGGATCGCGTCCCCGAGCCGGGCGATGATGATGGCCTGACCGCGCTGGACCACCGGAGAGAAGCGGCCCCCGGGAGCCGATGCAGGTACTGTGGACAAAGGGGCTGCGGCGGGCCCTGCTTTCTACCTCCCGGGGGGCCAGGGGTGGCGATTTGAAACCTGCCTTAAATGGAAGCAGGGGGATTGTCCGACATTCCTTCTTTGTTGAGGGTCGTAGGGCTGAGGTTGTGCGCTGCCCCACAGTCCACTGACTCCGTTCCAGCCCTTCGGAAGCAATGACATCACGAAACGCCCCCATTATCCTCGCGACCACACTTCCCCTTATGCTTGTGTGTTTGTTTGTGATGTTTGTTTTTGGGTTGCGCTTCGAGGATGCCGCTGGTGAAATGGCCACGCACTTAAACAATATATATATGCATTGTATCGTATCCTCCGCAGACTATATCACGTTGATGTTGTCTGGCACATTAGGCTTGGAAATCACAGCTCTACGAAGCTGCAAGAGTAGTTCGGGCGCTATATAAATCCATGCATATTACTGTAATGTGCATTATGCAGATGGATGGCTTCAGAGGTGTAGGGGGCAGAGGTAAATGTGAAAGCGCGCAGAGCGCTATATGAATACACAGGCTTGAGGAGCTACGGAAGGAGGCCGGGCTCTAGCAGGTGCAGGGATGGGACAGACAGGTGAGGGGGCTGGCACCCGTTGTCAGGGGGTGGGTGGGCATCCGTTGTCAGGGGGTGGGTGGCCTCCCGTTGTCAGGGGGTGGGTGGCCACCCGTTGTCAAGGGGTGGGTGGCCACCCGTTGTCAGGGGGTGGGTGGCCACCCGTTGTCAGGGGGTGGGTGGCCACCCGTTGTCAGGGGGTGGGTGGCCACCCGTTGTCAGGGGGTGGGTGGCCACCCGTTGTCAGGGGGTGGGTGGCCACCCGTTGTCAAGGGGTGGGTGGCCACCCGTTGTCAAGGGGTGGGTGGCCACCCGTTGTCAGGGGGTGGGTGGCCACCCGTTGTCAGGGGGTGGGTGGCCACCCGTTGTCAGGGGGTGGGTGGCCACCCGTTGTCAGGGGGTGGGTGGCCACCCGTTGTCAGGGGGTGGGTGGCCACCCGTTGTCAGGGGGTGGGTGGCCACCCGTTGTCAGGGGGTGGGTGGCCGTTACAGAATAATGACAGGCAGGAAGTGGAGGGTGAAGGCAGGTACTAGTGGCGCAACGTGAACAGAAGCAAGAGGAACGGCCGGTACATTAGTTGATTTCTTTAGCACAGTAAACGACAGTGAGTGTGGTCTTTATCCAGCCACCGTGGCCTAGGGTAACAGCGGGACACATTTCCCTGTAGACACTTCTCTATTAGACACTCTGGGCCCCTTTCAGAAAGTGCAGGCGGAGATTGACGCTTCTGCGAACTTTAACTTTTTTCGCAAAGATACCCATAAGTACTCCTGGCCAAGCACGCGGTTCTAGGTACACTTATTGGAATTTCATGTGAATTTTCTGATGGCACCTGTTACCCCTGAACAAATGCTTTTTTTTCCGTGCAGGGAAAACATTTTTTTTTTTTTGCTGTGGAGAAAGTAATTACAGTGGCCTCTGATCAAATCTAGGAGTGATCCATCCCCCTTCCCATTCTGGAAGTAGAGGTACTCCCAAGAATGAGCAAATCCCTTCCAGAGTGGGAAAAGGACAGAGGGGAGTTTGTGAATGTCCACAATCGTACATTTTTGTAAGCTTTCTTACACTTTCCAGGAAAACCACACCATGGGAATGCGTTGTTTCTCGGTGCTCCTGAAGCGACCTTCAAAACCCTCCAACAGGTGCAAAACGCAGCTGCGAGAGTCCTTATGGATGTTCCCAGAAGGCAGTCTGCTGCTCCGGCCCTCAAAGCGCTTCACTGGCTCCCCGTGAAGGAGCGGGTGAAATTTAAAGCGCTATGTACAGCCCACAAAATTTCACATGGCAAAGGCCCCCCCATCCTTGCTAACATGGCCCGTCCTTACAAACCCCCACGTCTGCTGCGCTCGGACCAAAAACACCTTTTGCAGTTAGCGAGAGTAAGAAGAGCTCGTTCTGGGGGTAGGCGTTTCTCTGTGCAAGTGGCCTCTCTTTGGAACTCTCTGCCCCTCAAGATTCGCTCAGAGCCCAAGATCCTACCATTCAGGAAACTTCTTAAGACCCACTTGTTTCCATAGTAGTGATTAGCTGAGTCTCTCCTTCTGGTCTGTTGCGCCGGGATGCCCCCGGGTAAGCTGAGCGCATTATAAATTTCATATTATTATTATTACCATGTAACGCCCACTTCCCACCCTTGAGTGGAATTTGCAACTGAAGAATAGTCCTCACTCGTGTCTGAGAAATCTGCACTGGTAAATGCATAAAAACGTGCCAGAAATGGCTTTGGAAGCTCCTGGTAGGATCACAGAATGTACATTCTTTATTTAGTAAACTTATGTTTACTAATGAAATAACTTCTGTGACTAGGGTTCTTTGATCTAGTCCTTGGAGTTCCTCTGACAATCCGTTGTAGCCAGATTGAGTTGGGTTGTGAAGTAAAAGGACAGGAAAATGGTAGCCTTGTTTGTATGGAGCCATCTGCTCTCTCAACATAAAGCCCTGATCCAACTGTTCTGCTAATTCTGTGTTGCTTTGGAACTTGGAATCAGGGTAGAAATATTAAAATGTGCTATGTTCATCAGGGTAGCCTAGTGTATTGATGCAGTATTGTTGTGATAGTATCGGTGAGGCCCAGGGGGTTTAACGTACATAAGATGGGACCCTTTTTAGTTTATCCAAGGTTAGACAGCGTATCAGGTGGATACGCCCCTAATTTCCACCAAGAAATCCTCGAGATAATTTGAAAAAGACAAGCTGTACCTGAAACTAATAATTATTTTTCAGGATTGAATGTCCAAATGCTCTAATTAATCCAGTGCGTTGTATTGTGATCATCAGGATTCAAGCCTGATGTGACAGATACAGCAGACACATGTTTCGCCCATGTGGCTGGCACGCCTAGGCTTTCTCAAGGCAAAAGTCAAAATAAATGGTCCAATCCGTTTTTGTATGCAGAAACCATAATCCTGCATTAAGGTTATAACACACCTTCTGCTGTCATCAGGGTAGGAACATCCAAATGTGCTATGTCCAGCTGGATACATAATCTGACAAGCAGGGCATGAGGAGGCTTACAGGGCAATGGAAAGGGAGAGCAGTGTGGATTGCTAGGTGTACTTGAAACACAATATGTTGTAAAATAACCAACAGTTTTAAGAACTTCAAAACAGAGAGGCGAGGGTGTGTATGTTTGTTTTTGTCTGAGTGTGCATGTAAAAATCCCAGGTGAAATCTGACAGACACCGCAGCATACCGGACTGAAAGCACCTGTACCCAACTATTTACTAGAGAATACATTTATTAGGGGGGTGCAACACCCCCCTTACGCTATTATCCTGAGCACTTCATGTCGAAGGGAGGGAATTGTAATTAGGTGCGAAAAATAAGATATCCCTCTTAGCACTTATTTTAAGTCAAAGAGAGGAACCCCTTTGTGTGGTACTCTGTCTACACATCCATGATGCGGATGTGTTGCTCCACTAGGTTCAGTTAGACCTTATTTTTCCAAACTGTAGTCCCTCATTGTGAGTGACGCCGCAGTGCCAGAATGGGTTGCAAATGCTAGTTGCAAATGATCTCAGTATTCGAGCAGTGCGGACATCTATTACACTTGCAATTATTTATTTATTTAGTTGTTGTTTTTTTTTTTTTACCTCGGTGCCCAATTCTCCTGGTAATACATCGAAGGGAAAAACGAGGTGAAATGAGGTAGTGTGCACAATTCCAGTGCGGAAATACAGATACAGAATGGTATTCCCACACCTCCATTCCAACCCAAAAAGGCACGGAATTTGGGTGGCTGATGGGATGAGCTAAAAACTCTGGGAGTGAACCTGCAAAGGATGAATTTACCCTGGGGCATTTTTACTGTAAAATGATTTTTGCGCATGTTAGAATGAAGCCTAGGAGGCAAAACCTTGCCTAATCTTTTGTAGTAGTGCCTGCTACTGGGGAGTGGTGGCGAGTCGGGCAGGGGGCTTAAAAAAAAGAAAAGGGGGAAAAAAAATATAGAAAAACCCATTTACCTTCCCGGCAGCCGGCTCACGTCCGTCCTCTTCATCCACGTCCACAACGCACGCAGGAACAGTAAGCACTCAGGCTCCGTCCCATAAACCAATCACAATGCTGCAATTCAGTGTTGTGATTGGTCTGAGTGCCGTGGTTCGGCGTTCAGACGGGGGATGGGAGCCTGGGTATGTTCCTCTCCAGGCTGTGTAAAACAGCCAGGTGGGGAATATGCAACGTGCGCATGGCTGTTTGGCACATTTTATTTTTCTTGTGGGGCGACGCTCCTCCGCCTTAGTGGAGGAGCCGCCCCTGATCTTTTGCCTCTTGATTTAGGCGCTCCTCACACCATCAGCAGAATTACTGGCTGCTATTTTCACCCTAAGGTTT
Source organism: Triturus cristatus (assembly GCF_964204655.1). Taxonomy (NCBI): domain Eukaryota; kingdom Metazoa; phylum Chordata; class Amphibia; order Caudata; family Salamandridae; genus Triturus; species Triturus cristatus. Next base: position 115,963,460 of record NC_140595.1, read on the forward strand.
CACTGCACTTAGCTACTTTCCAACGAGAAATTATCATCCAGTTATACGTTTTCAGAGACTGAAGTTTGCATACCCATTTAACTCACTTTTTCCATGTCTAAGCCTTTTTATTTTTGCTTACTTATGCCAATTTCAAAAGGTATTGTATTGTGAAAAGTTAATGAATAAAAGCCAGATGTGTTTAAAAAAAAAAAAAAGCGAGGTGTGCAGTAATTTGCACTTTTAGGAACAAGTTGATCAGGCACAAACAGTGTTTTTGTTGAAGTATTTCACTAAAAGTCGTAGTTATTATTTTTGTATCAAACGGTAAATGAAGCCACAACTGCTATTGATGGGTCTTTATTAAAACTAAAGACTAGTAATTGATATCTACACCCATGTCAGTCGCAGGGTATCTTCGCGGGGCATCCTGCCTAGCTTGGCATCATTTAGTTTTCAAAGCAGAGCCAATTTCTTTTGGCACAGTAACGGTCTGTACTTCTAGAATTTACAGCTTTCTGCACATAAGGGCAAAGAATAGATGATGGTTCAGTGCAGTTGTATGATACAACCACGCAGGCCTCAACCGCTCATGCCATAACAAAGTGGTCTGAACTACGACCGCTTCTTTACCATGCATGCCCTAACCACGAATTTCATTGTAAAGATAGGATTGCTAAAGGGATATGCATGGTAAATAGCCCACCTGCCTTGCGCCCTAACACCTGATACCTCAGTCCTGTAATCTACCCTGCCCCAACACCCGTTCCTGCCCCAAAAACTAGACTGACCCCCCACCTTGAGCCCTAAAACCAACCCCATCCTACCCTTAAAACTACCCCTGCGGCCTAAAACCCTGCCCCAGCCAAAAACGACCCCAACCCCCTGCCCTGAGTCCTAAAACTGACCCCTGCTCTGCCCTTAAAACTAAGTCCCCCGCCCTGAGCCCTAAAACTGCCTCCCCTGCCCAGAGCCCTAAAACCTAGCCCCAGCCCTTAAATTCTCTGTTCTCCAGCTGAATTTTATCAGGTGTGAAAGAAGAGCAATTCCAGACTGAAACGTGCGCGTCATTAAATGGGCTGTTTATACCAGATTATCTTCTGCAAGTTTGAGTCTGATAGCATTTTCTAATCAAATGTTACAAATTGTCACATTATATTTTACATAACACTGGCTATGTTCATAATTCTTGGCTTGACAGTAGATTGTGTATTCTGAATATCCTCTTTCCCATATCGGTTCTCAGGTCAGTTGCACAGGGATTCTGTGCACACGCACACGTACACACGTACACACACACACACCTGACGTGCAAGAGCAGCAGATATGTAGAACCCATTTGGCCCAGTCTAATCTGTGTGCTGCACCCAGAATAGAAAGCAAAATACGACATTTTTAGAAGAGAAAGCTGGGGGGAGCATGCTCGCAGCCTTTCTTATGTTTAAATTAGTTTTTATTGTTGCAGCAGAAAGCATGTAGAGCAAGCTTTTCATCAGCTGACATAGCGTCAACATTCAGCCACTGTCAGCTATTTGTGCAATTTATAACAAGGACTCCCCAGCCCTCCCCCCAGGTGCCCGTGTCATCTACTATTACCATCATGGTCTTACAGCATGTATTCCTTCAGAAGTACACCCCGGTAAAGTTATGCCAATGGTTCAGTCAGGTGCAACAAATTTAGATACCTAGGGTAGGTAAGTTCTGCGAGTTAGTGGGAAAGAAGTGCAATGAATGGTTGCCAGGGGAAGCGGCGTTTACTTCGCATGCGTTTCTTCGCATGCCGTTAGTACGCGGTCGTTAGTACGACCGCGTTGTTAGTTAGCATACCGTTTGTACGCAATTCGGAAATACAAATTGCAGTAAGGGGGAGAAGGTGTTGGATTTAAAATCCAACACCTTCCCTAGTGTCCGCATAGACTGGAGTTGGAATAGTAAATTATACTATTCCAACATCCAGCACCCCCTTACTGCAATTCGTAGTTCCGAATTGCGTGGAAACGGTATGCTAACTAACAACGCGGTCGTACTAACGACCGCGTAGAAACGGCATGCGAAAAAAAGTTATATATTCGTTGCCAGATCTCCCAGAACGTGTCACCTTGTATCTAGAGTGTCAATGAGAGCCTCTCCATGCCCAGTAAATGCCAAATTCGGTGGAGCCATGTCTGTCTAGTCGGGACCCTGACTGTGCCTCACAAGGCTAGTATTGATTGGTGTGCCGCCCTCGCTCCAATGCGATAGATCTACCCTTTTTGGATTTAAGTGTGAATGTCAGTGGATTGGGAAGGCCCAGCACCACATATGAGGAAAACCAGGGTAGTTGGGTGTTAAAATGTGTATAGATGTCTGAGAAAATTTCCTTCCAGAATTGAGTCAGTCTGGGGCACTCCCAGAGTGTCCCAGGGGAGTCACAGCATCTCCAACACATGTCTCCCCGTTCCAGGGTCCCTCCATTAAGACAAACTGGAGTTAAATACCAGTATGCGGCTATTTTTGTCGCTGTTTCTATACTGGACGAATTGGACGCTGTGCGTCTCGCCCGATACTAAATGTCCCACCACCCCCAGGGGATAATTGCCGCCCCAATTCCCGTTCCCATATCAACTGGGCTGGGGATTTTGAGTCAGGCTCCTTGTCCATCAACATCCCATATAATTCAGAAACAATTGTGCCTGTCCGATTCCTTGCTAAGAAGCCACCTCTCAAATTTAGTCGGGTATCGCTGGGCAGCCCCTTGCACCTCCGGCTGCATCAACCAATGCCCAATCTAGGTATACCGTAACCTTTCTCCGTCAGGTTTTGCATAGTCTGCACTCAGGGTATTGAACTGTATGGGGCCTTCTACGTCTAAGAAATGGCCAATCGACCTACATCTTGACTTTTGCCACGTGCTGAACGAGGCGCAATCCAGTCCCGGGGTTGAAGTCCTGGTCCCTCACCACCAGGGTGAGCAGGGAGGGGAACAACAAGAGGCTCCCTTGTAATGCCACTGCATCCCAGACCCTGAGGGTGGGAGCAGTAATCACAGATGGGTAGAGATTAGTAGGCCATTGGGACCGGCTCATGAAAGGGTCACAGCCTTTCTTGAGGATATGTCTCTGAGACACATCTGAATACTGTTGATACACAGACTATATCTTTCGTTATCTGTTCTTTTCAGCCATATGCTCCTAAAAGGCACTTAGGAACCTGAAGCAAATCAGAGACCACGTTCCGGTCTTATAGGGTGCACAAGGAGCTATTTAACTTCTTCAATATTACACTTTAATCCTATCCAATGCAGATGACCACCTTTGCTCCTTTTGCCCGCCTCCTCCCGCTTCACGGCGGAGCCCTCGACTCATCACCCATGCTCCTGTGGACTCTTGGCCTGGAGGTCTGCTGAGGTGTCGCCTGGAGCCAGGTGGCCATGGATTTACATGTGGAGTCAGAATGAGTTAAGCAGGTGCAGGGCTAGGGGCAGGATTGCAAAAGGTCTGACTACTGCTTGGAGAAATCACCACACAAAGGTTGACTTTATTCTGATAACATTTGCATAACCATACGTTCTGTAAGTGCAATGCTTGAGGAGTGAGAACTGTTGATCTGGAAAAGACAGAAAATATTCTGGTCCAGTCCGGTGAAGAGCTTTATGTACCAGACATAGTGCCTTAAAATTGATCCTGTTCTTAAAGGGGAGCCAGTGTAGAGCCTGTAAAGATTGAGAAATGGGAACAAACATAGGAATTTTCAGAAGCGGTCTGATGGCTGCATTTTGCAGAGATTGAAGTTTTTTCACCAGATGCGTATGAGTGCGCAAGTACAAACGAAGCATTGCAGTAGTCAATCCGTGAGATAACAAGCGCCAGCATGACTGTCTTTTGCAGTTCCAACGGAATGAATGGAAAAATTGTCTTTTAAGCCCTGAGCAGGAAAAAGCAAGAAGAGGTGATTTGGTTTATTTGCTCTGAGAAGCACAGTTTAGTGTCAAAGATGACTTCCAAATGTCTAGCTTTTTGAGCAAAAGAAGGAAGGGAGCCAAGGTCAGAGGGCTACCATGTTAAATTCCAGAAGCTGGAATGGTTCCCAAACAGCAAGACCTGAGTTTTATCTCTGTTAGTGTAATTAGTTCACTGAAAGTAAAACGAAACAACAAAACCCAGAATGCATTAGACTGTTATACACAGGTCCAGGGCTGAAAAAATTGTCCATAAAGTTGTGGAGGGAGGCTGACACCCAACTCCCTGAAGAAGTAGGTGCTGAAAGATTCTGCAGCCTATCACACAAAACAATACCCCCCCCTCCCTTCAGCGCCTTGAGACCCTCACGGGTGAGTAGCGCGCTCTATAAATGGATTGATTGATTGATTGACTCAATAGCTAGAAAATCAATTTGCTCCCAATAGCAGTAGTTGTGCTGTGGAGCGGACCACCACATTCCACTCAACACAGGATTAATTAGTCAGAATATCATTTGCCCATCCCGTACAAAAAATGATGCCACATAATTGGCAACACCACGTACAAACAAACCAGTGTCTGTGAAACAGGATTCTGGCTAACTTAAGAGTTTTTAAGGCAAAAGATAAAGCCCTCTGGCTGCACCCATCTTATGAGAATGATACATTTTCTATCTTAACACATAAAAATACTGCCATAAGTCCTAACATGACAACTTTCTGATTTGCCTACAGATGAACCCGTTATTCAAATTTCACATGGAGCGTAACCCAGTCCAAGACCTGGACCAGACTACAACACCCAAACAAGAACTATCATATGACTACTCACCAGGAACTCTAAACCTTTTTTAAACATACGTTCTGTAAAGCTCACTGTGCTACAGGGTCACACTAATGGTCGCTGTTCACTGTACAAAACCTTGTTACAAAACTACTGAAGCCGCCATTCGAGTTTGCAAACTGCATTACTTTACTCAACTAGCCAACTACAGAGCACGATGGCTAGCCAACTACAGAGCACGATGGCTAGCCACCAGCTACAGAGCACGATGGCTAGCCACCAGCTACAGAGCACGATGGCTAGCCACCAGCTACAGAGCACGATGGCTAGCCACCAGCTACAGAGCACGATGGCTAGCCACCAGCTACAGAGCACGATGGCTAGCCACCAGCTACAGAGCACGATGGCTAGCCACCAGCTACAGAGCACGATGGCTAGCCACCAGCTACAGAGCACGATGGCTAGCCACCAACTACAGAGCACGATGGCTAGCCACCAACTACAGAACACGATGGCTAGCCACCAACTACAGAGCACGATGGCTAGCCAATTACAGAGCACTATGACTAGCCAATTACAGAGCACGATGAATTTGTCAGAAGTTTAGCCCTGGGTAAGCTGTGGGGCATACTCAGTTAGGTTTGAGCACTGGCGTTGATTAACCGAAACCGTAGGTCCTGTGGAAATGATGTCATGTGCACACCAGATGACATCACAGGAAGTTAATTAGATTAAGCAGATAGACTCCTATTCAGTGAAAAATCACCCCACTACTTTCATAATCTTTTTGTAGCAAATTCAAGGCCTACGCAATTTATGGTGCAGAATCCCACCGAAATTGTTCAAAATTATGACCATGAGTTTTAATCTCTTCAACAGAGTGTGGTGCGCTTCCAGGAAATGGTTAACCCAAATCAAGGTAAATGGTTCTTAAACCACTTTCCCAAATATTTTGATCGATATACTTGCTTTTGGCTATAGGATTGTTGGCGTTTTTTTTTTTTTTTTCTTTTTTCTAATGAAAACTTGAGTGTTTGTTGTTTATTAATGTCCATATTTTTAGACGAGCCCATATACAGGTACACTATCTTTCTTACAGTTGCAGAATAGTGAATTTCATATTTGTTAGCTGTCGGTCAATTTCAGAACCATAGCATGTCCCCCCCCCCAGTTTAGCCATTAGACAACCTATTCAATCATTAGTGTACTATAACCACAACTTCCTCCTCACTCTCACATGCACATAGCTGACCATGGTATTCTACTACATACACCTACTATGCTCAACTGTCAATGCACTTTTACCAGACTGCGACTTACATCCACACAACCACTTCTCCCCTTTTTGCTGTTATATGGATATGCCTGTTCACCACCAGTAGGGTGAGTATGTTGGTTTTTATGAGCTGTGAGTTTTGGTGGATGAGATGTGTATGGTTGTATCAAATTGCTTGTCTATTCCCTCATTTGTACTGTGCCTTTTACCTGGCAAATGTATATGTTTCAGACGTAGCTAATGCAAAGCAAGAGCAGTTGAATGCATTAATAGCCAGCGAATTGCCTATCCAAGCTGTGTTGGGTGCATGTTCAAAGTTGGGTCTTGATGCGTGGTGTTGGAGGACGGTATGTGGTGTGTCTTGGTGGTCAGTGCTCTTGTGAGCACACTGAGACCCAATGTATGAATGATGGATTCTGCATGTGGTGAACAATCGCCATCTCTCAAACTCTTTCACAGAAACTGTCATTATCACATGGAAATACCTCTTCCACCACTGGGCCGTGAGGCCAAATCTCCCCTCTTTCCAAAATTCCCGCATCTTCCCACTCTTTGAGTCAAGCAGCCTTCCTTTGCCGAAACATTCACTTTACTCTATCCTGGCTGTTACCTCTGCAGATTGAGTTCTTTTTAAGATTTTAATTTTGCCAGCCATTTGTGCTGAAGGCAGTTCCAAATATTTAGCTACATGTGACCAAATTTAGATACACTATTCTCAAAAATATTTTAAAATCTACACTCCCATATTTACTACCTGACATTGATGCAGTTTTCTGACTGCAGTCCAACATTTTGTAATGTGCATGCCAGGAAACCAATGCCTGTCACAACAGGCATACTCCTCAAAGAGTACGTTTATCTCATGCACACTTATTAACTTCTTTCTTTAATTTCAGCACTGTAAATCTACTTTTCCTTGGTAAGAAAACCCTTCCACTAGACTCCAAAATTTGGGGGATATTCCCTTCTGATTCCAGACTTGAAAAAGATCTATCAATCAATCAAGAATTTATAAAGCGCAACAGCTACTCCTAAGAGTTTCCCTGCGCTAAATAAACTGCAAGAATTTACCCCTTCCACTGAGTAAAGCCCTCCAAAAGGGCCGCTCGAATAACCAAGTTTTTACAGTTCTCTTATAGAGATATTCCCTCCTGATCTTGTGGCAGTGGAGCAGGAGTTGGTTCCATGCTAGAGGCGCAAGATAGGAGAATGACGCCCCTCTCCACTTTTTTCCTCTGATCCTTGGCACCGAAAGCAGGTTGGCGTCAGATGAACGGAGGGCTCTAGACGGATGATAATGCTGTCGCCTCATCGAAAGATATTGGAGCCTGTGCCATAGAAAGCTGTGTGAGCCAAGGCTAGTGCCTTCAATTGAATTCTCTCCTTAACAGGTAGCCAATGGAGCTCCCTCCGAAGGTGAGCAATTGACAGACGCCCAGGCACTTTTAAGAATAGTCTAGCTGCTGCGTTCTGAACAATATGCGGTATCTTGAGCTGATAGTCGGGCAGACCCAGGTACAGGATATTAGGATAATCTATGCGTGACGTGATTACAGCATGGATTACTGTCCTCTGTACCGCAAAGGGAGTTGTCTCAAAAACATTTTTAACAATCTTAATAAGGCAAAGCATGACCCGACTATGGTAGGGATCTGCAAGCGTATGGAGAGGTTAGAATTAAAACCTAGCCCCAATATTCTGTGCCGAAGTAGTGGCGGGCGGGGGGGGGGGTTTCGGCCCCCTCTGGCCAGCATTCCTGGTCCCAAGTCAGTGCGAGCCACCCAAATAGCAGGATTTCTGTTTTTCCAGTGTTACACTGAAGTTTCCATCCACTTAAAACCTGTCTTTGAAAAGAGTACATTTCCATGGTAGAAAAAGGCCAGAAAATTGTGTGACTACGCCAAATTTTTAGGTTTGTCGGTGTTCAAAAACAACCAGATTTTTCCTTCCCGGGACACCTGCTGCCACCCACCGAAGAACATTTTACAAACAGAAAATTCTGTGTGAGTAAATACTTTTACAAGTGCAAAACCAACTTATATGAATATTTGCCCATGTAAATTTTTGTTGCAGATTAAATAGCTTTGTGAAATTGGTACCATATCTTATATATATATATATGAAATCCCAAAGTAGTGAAATAGATTCGCAAAAGACATGTTCTAGTACCACTGTCTGCATAACATATCCATTTGGTTATTTATAGGTTACATCTTTCTCCGCTTCCAATTAAAAAATATTAAATTAGCTTTCTGTTCACACCTATGTTGTATCACTACATAAGTGTAAAAAGAGAACGAATTCTATTTTCTACTTCCGAGCTGAGAACACTGGCTGAATTTATAATTCAGAGACGGTGATTTCCATCTTCTTGTCTTGCTAATTTATATTCCAGGGAAAATGGCCCCCAGCCTAGTAGGGAATACCAAAAAGTTTTGCAATTGATACAAATTAGTCCTTTGGCAGGAGCTACTGATGCCTGGGGGCCTTAAAGTGTTATGTGTTTTAGAACCAGAACTACATCATCCTACTACCTCATCAGTGAGGTTAACCTTTGTTATGTGAATCTAGAACGTTATTTATTACCTAGTCCTATTCAAATGTCCGATGCTGCGTGCTGGGATGATTAAAAAAAAAAAAAGGCAACAAACGTTTGAGTACCTGGATGGTCTACGTGCAGAGAAGTGTTCACTCTTTTAGGCATAAACCAGCCTGACCATATGCGAAGGCCAGTGCGGCCTTGACACATTTACTATAATATCAAACAAGCAGGCACCTGCTAGAGGTACCCCAAGCTCCACTACCCTTTCAAAGGTGGCATCAAGCCTGTACTAGAGTGGAGCTGGGGTTTGGCTTTTTGATTTTGGAGTCACCTATGTTCTGTTGTGAGATCTTGGACACAGAGCTACTTCAAATGACGCAAGGAAAGGCCTTTTTTTGGTGAGTGGTTTTGGCCATGTGCTTCATGGTTTATTCATATTAACCATCCTGATGCTGAGTGGTGGCACTTAAAGAAAAAACAAAACTGACATAACTTGTACAAAAGTAGCATATGTGCTAAGAATTGTCATTCAGTCAAATAGGCAGAAGTGAACCGGACTACACGCAAGGTCTGGTTTGATGGTGCATATTGCTCCATACAAGACAGACGCTATTACCTACTCCACCTTTACCCTTCTATCGCTGCAGTGGAACCAGGTTGTAGTGCAATCTCTCCATATCCTAGAAATCCTGTATTCGTGAGAAGAGCCCCACGCCACCCTCCACACAGTTAAATCTGCCAGGCAATCGGGATGTGTACCCACCTATGAGATTTGTAAGCGACGCGATACAGCTCTCTGAACTCCATTGCCACATTGTTTAAATGCAACACATTTGCACAATAGAGGTACATTCTCGCTGAGTCCACTGATCACAGTTCTCCACAAACATAATGAGACTATAGTCTTTGTAAGAAACATCAGAGCTGCCTGAAAAGTCACCCAGGAATTCTAAAAACTGCGCGAATGGTAATTCTAGTGGCACTTAGTGTGCTACACAAAAGCCAATGATCAATAGCAACAAACGGCAATGCAATATGGCAGACAGGTTAGGGCCTCTGTTATAGGGTGAGCTAGGTTCTGTACCCCCATTGACCAAACTTTGTGATCCAGGAAAAGCCCCATAATCCCCTGAGCTACCTTGGCATCATCAAAATCTCAGTTTTAGGCATATATAAAGCAAGCATTTACAAAGCCAATAGGTCTTCTCTTGTCTCGCCAGCGTCATGTTAGGTTCTTTGGAACATTGGGGGAAGCGGCTGGACGGTTGGGCTGAGGGAAAGGCATTTGATGTATGACAACGAAGATAAAGAATGAATAAAGCTGCCATGCTCTTACCTCAGTTTGTTGCATCAGTACACATGCATAAAGGCACCCCTTATTAACACTGTTTGCAGATTTCACTTCTTTGGAAAGATGAAAATGATGCTGATAAGGGGGAACAAATGAAAGCTAATGATTAAATAAATTACATATGTGACCGCCAAAGATATTGTTAGTGGGCCAGTAGCATTTAGATTTTTCCAAGTATTTAATTTGTAGATAAAAATGAGTATGTTCTAAACATGTATGTAATGTGAGTCAAGCCTCTATAAAGATTTCTCTGCTGCAGGAATATGTCTCGTAGGTTTATTTTATTGAAGCCCAGGTTGTTCTTTCCTGAAATGAGTTAGCCACCTATATGAACATGGCGGCCCGTGCACCAGAAGTGTACCATACCAATAAACATTCTGCTGGCTTCTGTTGAGAAATGATTTCATTGCGTGGAATAACTGATCTTTAATTAGGCTGTCATTTTATCTAGCGTTATTTCCAGTGGTGGTGTATCTCAGAGACCTGATATTACATAGTTAGTTTTTCTTGTTAAGAATGTGTGATCTTTCTCACCTGGCTTTGGTGCAGAAGTTGTGGATTAGATGTCCTTTCCTGAAGATCTTACTGCACAAAGTTCAGCCCTACTCCTCCCGTCGCATAATGGGTCTTGAGCACTGGCCACACCATACCTGGTTTGATTAAATTCCCTTGTTTCAATGAAACACAGAATTGAGTTCAAGACTTATCTCCTTATTAAGGTCCTCCGTGGCCAAGCAAATTCCAATTTAATGAAAATATTGCATCCGGGTGCAACAGTGAGACTCCTAAGGGTAGCCACCCGAAACCATTGATGCCATACACACAGAAGCATACAAGCACTTTGGTGGGAGATCATTTTATGTTCAATGCTCCTTTCGCTCGACCTCAATCACTTTACAGCCCCCCCCCCCCCCCCCCCCAGTGCATAAGTTGGGGCTGGTTACTGTTTTGCCAAGGGGGAACATCAGACTTTGAGAGCAGTACATTCAGGGGGACTCAATGCTCTCATTAAAAAATTACCCTCCAGTTTCTTACAATTAAACATGGAGTAAAATTGTGTGGGATGGGGTGACCAAAGAGTGCTAGTGGGAGGATCCTACCTTTAAAAGCCTTGATGGCAGGGCGTTTGGAAGGGCTCCTTGGATCCCGCTTACGACACCCACTGTGGCTAAGGGATTACTGTTAAATGTCATCTCCCTTTGGGCAGGCCAAGTCAGATTCTCTGAAAACACAAACCCAAGATATGTGTACTACTAGGAGTTTCTCAGCCATGAAAATTAAGCAAAGTGGTGGACAAAAATGGAGACCTGGGTTTTAGATCTATTGCTAGGCAGCTCAGTACCTTCACGAAAGATGAAGACAACACTTTCGAGAGCCAATTTCTTGTTTTGACCAAAGACTTCAGCAGGTCGGACAGATTAAGAGAGAACACCAGGGTACTAGAGCTCACTTTTGTTTCAACACATTTCGAGTCTCAATTGTACAAAAAAGTGAAGTAATCCCACTGAACATGGGTCAAGAGCTCATGTTCTGTATCCAAATTATATATTAGAAACTGATCACTAGAACTCCGCCTTCTAGCTTTATCTGCAGATAAATGCTTCTGTGTGTGTGCAACGACTTACGATAGAGCACAGAAGAATTTGCTTAAAGTTATTTATGTTTTTTACATTTGGTTTATACTTTAAAATGTATATCACAGAAATATTGATTTGTTTCATAGAAGACATTATGTTCCCTTACTCGCAATGAATGGTGATCCCTCCTTGAAATTGGTGTCTGGTTCTGGGTATTTTACAATAGACCGATCAACATATGCAGACAACCAATATTTTTTTTTGTGCGATTTAATGTTGTTTATGTGCCCCACACAGCAGTTAGATGGAACTTGGTGTGACATCTGAAAGTCTGAATGCTATAGCAGCCTACCAGGCTTACAAGTCGAACACACTGAACATGTCTGTCTAAGATTGTGTACTTTTTGTATCACATTTTTGTAGTTAATTTTTAATGAGACAGGAGGCAGAGCAATGACCTTGGCCTTTGATTTACTGATAGTTCTAATAATAATTAAATCATAAAATGTATGCGCCTGGTAATTAACCCATTAGCTGCTGAAGCTTTTCCCTTCCTAGTGCTGTGCTTATATATTTTTTTTTTGTTGATGTTTCGAACACTTCACGCTTAACCATGCGTAACTCTTTTCCAACAAAATATATCCATACCAAATTTGCATCTTTTTCCCACATGTTGAGTATTCTAAAGGTACACAGTGTTTGTTGATTCCCCTAGAGGGACTCCAGAAAATACCCAAAATGGAGAAAATGTTGTTTATTGGCTGTCCGTCTTTTAAAATTTTATTTTTAAAACGTCAGACAAAACAGCTATGCAAGAAAGTATTTTTTTTTGTTTAAATGCATCATGCAAAGGTTTGCTATGTTAAGTTCACTATCTTCCATCTTGGTTTGCATGCGGCTCTTGTAGGATGGGACAACAGATTGAGGTAGGAGCAATTTCTGGAAATGTGCACTGATGAGGTCTTCAGAAAAGCAAATTTTCAAAGTCTCTACAGTTCTTGAAGATGGGTGAGTGCACGCATGTAATAATGCCAATACCAACTAAATCAGCAATGTACCCACAGTTAATCCAGTGTGCACCACAAACTGAAATGTCTATTGATGCTTCAATACTTCTCAACGTCTCATTTATTTTTCTTGCTTGGATTTTAATACATGCTTACAGACAAGTAAGTACATGTAGAAGTGGTTCAACTCAGTAAAGGTCTGGTGTATTGATGGGTGTCCCACATTCTGTGTCTGTGGAAACCTGTGTTGATAAATAAGGGCCTTAGTTACGGTACTTAAAATGGTACCAGGTACTTTAAAATGTTAGTAGTTTTACCAATGATTAACCAACACATTTAGGAAAGCATAATACGAGTCGGACAGGTACGGGCAACCGCACCGTAGGCACAGGAAATCTAATTTGGTGTCCAGGGTTGCGGACTTGGCTTCAACTCTGGCTTCTACACTTTACCACTGAGATCCTGGGCAAATCGCTTCAACTACCCCTGCCGTGATATCTTTACCTACATAAAACTGGGTGACTCAAGATGCAATTTGTTTCCCAGTGTGTCCTATATAAGAGTCTGCATTCATTAATGCAGCTTAGCGTGTGGGATTCTCAGAAGCACGTTTGGCTCTTTCTAACTCTTAAACCCTTTGGCTTTTTCAGTAGATTTTTGTATGTCTAGACCTTCAAATTAAGTCCTACCCAATATTAAGCTGTCTTCCAATCGACCAGGGCATTGCAATCTGAAGACTGGGAGTCCCTTATTTTGCTGTGGGGGTGAAATCTCTTACTACTTTGCTTATTGTTTGATTGACACCCAATAGATGAACAATTTTTCTTCCACAGAGAACAGTATTTGCTGTATTTGTTTTTTTTATTAAAAACTTAAGTTCCAGTTTTGTTACAGAATTTAGATAAGGTAGGTGATAAAACACCTCTGAAGCTTTTTAACACTGAAGGAAAGCTGCTCTTTCCCTTTGGGATATCCCTCCAACTGCATACCCTTCTGTTTTAGCTCAGGGGAGCAGTGCAGCCATGGCGTCGAATTGCAGTGATCTGGAGCGATCCATAGAAGTTCTGGTGAAAAACTTCTACCTGTACGCTGGGAAAAAGGAGAAGATGAACAGGAGAGATTTCCGTAAGATGGTGGGTGCAGAGCTGAGCCACATCCTTACGGTGAGTCAAAGTTTATAATGGGTGTGGCCTATGTTACTAATGGTATGTCCAAATACACCTATATCAGAAGCAAATGCTTTAAGTTCTTAGATAGAGCCTTCCTTTTGTAGAGAAAATAACAGAAGTTAGTTGGTATCCGCGTCTTCAGGTACTGCATGTCAGTGTGATGAGCTGTCCATTAAATGCGTTTGTAATGCAGATCTACCTTATACACTGCTGACCGCACGGGGCATGAGTTCAAGAAGGAGCGGGTAGCCACCATGATGGAGTGTCCACTGAATGGAGTTAGTTTGAGCTTCAGATTGTACATTGTCGTGGTAGCTCTGCCTGCTCTGAGAGTGCTCAGCGCTGACTCTTTATAGTTGATATAGCATCCTTTGATGGATGTACCACAGAATCTTACTTCTTCCCACCTGGGCTTCCCATCTGTATTTACAATCTCTGATTCACACAGGTCAAGCCTGTCTCTTTAACCTCTAGCACACCCAATGACGTGCACGCTTGATCTCAAACTACCACACCCCAAAGTTTTCAAATCCAACACCTGCAAACCCATGGATCCAGTGGGAGTACACGTAAACTGTGCTGCATTTGCGCAAATGCCAACATTGACTTTTTGAGCAAGCAGTTTTTGCTGCACATTCAGACATATACGTAGAAAATGACCCAGTCCTGATTTGCTTAGCCATGGGCAGCTAATGTTGGTATGTTCTACCAAAATGATAATTCTTCTCATTAACTCTTGGATTTATTTCAAGGTCGGCACAAGATTTTATTCTATTTATTTTGATGATTTATATAGCACTTCTGTGTCAGTGGTAAGGCACTTCCTCCTACTCGGAAACCCTGCTGATAGGAAGATGGAAAGCGAAGAGAAGGACTGTAGAAATAATATTGGTGTAGGAATGGCTCCTAAAACAACTGAGCGCCATGGAAGATGAGAACAGCACCAATTCCTTCTGGAATTCTGTTCCTAATGTTTGCATTTACCCGCAGAGTGAGAGAGTTCAGAGAAGGGAGGGCTTGGGGCCCGGTGGCTGCATGCGCCCTCATTTCCCTAAATGTGTGGGGCTCGTGGGACGCCAGGAACATGAGAGTTGGGGCAGAAGCCCCTAGCCAGCCACCAGGAGACTCTGTATTAGGGAACTTGATGGGCGAAGGCCATTTTTCATGTCCAGGCTATCCAAAGGTAATGTGTGATGACTGGGGAACATTTCATAACATTTCTGTCAAGTAGCCGAGTGGTAAAGAGGACATTGACCCAATGACGGGAGAAGAGATACTAAAGATTTTTTTGGTCCAGTGGTGATGACAAGATTGCTTCAATGAGTGACATCACCAGGGCTAGACTGGAAAGGGAGAGAAATGGTCAATAGACCTGACCAGGGAACTGATTGCGGTGGCATTGGAGGCAACGCTGTCACACACTGCCAGTCTCCAGGAACGCTCAATTTTAAATTAGTCATTTTAATTCTCTATTTCAGCTATGTTTCACCAGAAATGCTTGAGTAAACTAGGGGTTCGAGATGAATGCCCCAGATTTCAGCAGGGCCGGTTCACTTCTATCATATGGACCAAGACCGTAAAGGCATGCGTGACTATTGAAAACATGGAACAAGCATCTCCCCACCGATCGACTTGACTGGCCTTCAGGGCCCTGAGGTGTGCCTTTTATGGATGATGCTCAGGCTCCAGAAGACGAAGGGGGGGCTGGAATAGATACGCTGGTCACCTCTTGCTACTTGCTGCGAAATTGACCGCAGTGAAATGGACCGCCAATGTGACCTCATCAGTGACCACTTGGCCAAATAACTTGAAGAAATGATGCTAGATGGAGGTGGCACTAAATGCGACTGGAAGTGGCACTAATTTTGCATAGACTAACCACTGAAATTGACAAACTGGGGTAGCATAGCTCTAAAATTAGAAAAGTCAGTCGAGCCTGTGCTTGATTTGGAAAGGTGACAGGCACTTAAAACTTCCAAAGGATATGCCCAAAAGGTGGATACTCCAGAAGGGGAAGAATATAGAAGACGTTATCTGACTGCCAGTCATAATGGAAGGGAATTGTGGATTTAAGAGTAGGAATGGCAAAGGTGAGAGTGAGGAGCATTGGTATGAATAGACCCGGAGGCACTACATCAAGGATGAATGTACGGGTGTCCTTTTCGGTCCCTGGTGTGTAGTTGATTGATGTTTACGCATTCTCTTTGTGGTATTCTTCATCACCCAAGGAAGGATTTTTGGTCACTTTGTCACCTGCCTCCGGTTGTTTCAGGAGCATCTTTAGGCTACCTTTATGTTTTCTCAGAAACGGGGATCTCAATAAATGCCCCTGCATGTGTGGTAATTCCAGGAATGGGCACTATCTGGTCCATCCTGCTAGTCTTGAGTGCCACCTGTGGAACATAAATCTCCTGTTTTTTGCAGGCAACCATCCCATTTCCACCAAGAGCGTAGCAACCAATAAGTATGTTGATGCTAGAATGGCCCCAGTTCATAAATATTCACTACAGAGCCATCTGCAGAGGGAGTTGCTGTACCTGGCTTCAACACTGTGCATAAGCTCCCTGTGCACACAAGGGGTTTCTGCAGTGTGGGCTGCCTCTGCTGCTTTTCCAGGTTTACAGCTGCACAGTTAACTGGTCACCTTCTGTATGAGGAGCCTATGGTTTCAGCAGTCCAAACGATGCCCGCTGAAGACCGCGACTGCAGAACCGCATAGGCTTTTTATAATGAGCTTGAATTGCTCTTGTGCTGATAGAGCTCACAAACCCCTCATGGGGTCACCTTCTTATCCCACAAACCCCTCAGGGGTCACCTCCTGATCCCTGAAGACTGTTCAGAAACTGATCACCAGTTCTGTCGATGGAACTAAAAAGTGGTGCCATAGTTGGATGCCTAGCGTAGGCACCACCAACTGCCAGTGGCTGCTTCTCTGCTGCAGTCACAGGTTCAAATTCCTTCACGCCAAGAAAAAAAAGAAAACCTCGCCCAGTTACTATGGTGTGTGCTGGTACAATAGAATGGGACTCAAGGAAATGAGTCATTTGTTTCCGTTCCCAGGGATAAAACAACCCTGAACAACATCCCCTGCCTAAAGATACTTGTTTGGCATTTCAGCGGAGATTGAAAGACCTGTTTTTCTCCACTGCCTTTTGTTAGCAGATGTCTAGGGCTTCTCTCAGTGACTGTCAAGTCAACAAGGGCAGGGTTGAATTCTGCAAACACTACACAAATTATACTGGCTACCTCTTTTCCTGAGAGGGCTGCACTGATACCCTGGTGATGGGGTTGCCACTGTTTTACCAACGTGATTTGTGTGTTCTATGTGAAAGCTGTAAAAGTATTGGTAAAATCACCAACCGACATTTGTGTCCTTTTGGAAAAAAAAAACGCTTGCCACACACTATGAGTGGAAAACGCTGCAAGATCAATATTGAGTTGCCTTTATCCATGTCTTTCATTTTTTGCTTGGAATAAGATGGCCACCGTTTTCATCCTAGCCCATCACAGTTGGCTGACAATTCCTCATCGTTAATACAGTGCCTTGAAATTACCTGTTATGGGGATAGTGCCAAATTCAGAATAGTGGAAGACTGTGGTATTCAGTGTTGTCTCCTGCTCATAGAAGCGGGTAATTACAACGGGATTCAAGCTACTGTACTCAATTCCCTTGGTAACTAGGCATTTTCCTACTTCTAGACATATATTTCACCAGTTTTTAGCTTATTAAATATTCCCAATATAAGGGAATGTGTTAAGACCATATTCCTTGTAATTCCTGATTCGGCTTGAATCTGTTTTTGGGCAAAAACTCACTCTCTATACCCAATCATTTTTATTTATTGAGGTTCTTGTCTCTCGGACTTCATTAAAACTTATAAATACAAAGCATATTTAAAAAATTGTATCCACATTATCCAATACATAAATATGAAAACGAATTATTTAATCTGAGAAAAAAATATAAGAAGCAAGCAATGAAAGTACCATAAAATGTTGGCATCATAACATAGGGACCAGGCGAAATACAGAAAAGGAGGGTAAAAATGCATCTTCCAGTCATTGCATAGAAATATCAATTTTATATTTCTATATGGGAAAAGTCAGTGTCTGAAAGAAAGTAGGAACATCGCAGTAAAAAGTTATGGGGTGGTAAATTTTTAATCAGACCCCCAATATGCAGGACAGCAGTGGAGTGGATGCAACACTTGGGCATCACATTTTCTAGAGACCAAGAAGGCTGTAGTGTGACAATTCCTATGAAAGAAAATTGAAAACCCTTTGTGAGAAGCCAAATAATTGAAAACCAATTCAGTGGAAAACAAATTAATAGAAATACAATTTGTTCCAAAAATCGACAAAATTACCAAGAACAAAAAAAGAAAAAAACGTGTGGATCCCATAGATGATGTTGGCTGTGTAACACATTTTAAATATTAAAGTAGAAAAAGTAGGCAAGAAGGCAAAGGCAATTGGTGGCCAGGTTGGGGAGGGGGAATGAGGGTGTGGAACGGATGCACACAAGAATAGAAAGTAGGAGGAGGAAAAAAATAAACCAATTTTGAAAACTGATTCAATGAGAAAATGAAGTCAAGGAGGTGAGGTAGGGGTTCTCCCCACCGCGCTTCCGCAAAAACGTGACGTTTTCAAAGTAGGAAATGTTTCCTACTTATTTCAATATACTGGAATATCCAGATGAATAAGAAATGTCAGGAAGGACTTGTCTGATTATCAAGGGATCGAGAGGTGCTCCAGGTGAACTGGAAACAGCTGCCATTGAGGTGCATTTTCCACTTTAATGAGGGAAAGACAACTAATCTGGGCATTTCTGTGGTGTGGCGTCCTGCGGGTGTAAGTGAACACCCTCAAACTTGTGCAGAAGTTTGCTAGTAGCACCCAATGAAAACTAGTTCCAATAATTACTATTTTAGATTATTGAAGGGATTTATAAAGTGCAGACCTAGCTCAAAGGGCAGAGGATTGCCTTACACAGCAAAAATAACAGAAAGCGGACAAGGAAGAATGCATGTCTGTATGTTTACCCATTCTAACTGAAACATGTAGAAGGAGAAAATATGTATTAGAGGGAGAAGATGGAAAAAGACATGGATGCTATACAGGAAGCTAAAAAAAATGATGTGCGCATAAGTTGTGAGGGCCTTGGTTGCGTCTTCAGGGGATTTGGTTCAAGAATTTGCCCCCTAACTCCATACGACCTATGGTAATACAGAACGAAGATATTCTGCAATATGAGGAGGTGATGAAGTCGTGAAGCTGACAGAGATCAAAATCTCTAAGAAATGAGCGCAGATGGGACAGTTGAAAAGCCATTGCAAAGGACACCACGTCGCTTTCTACCTAGGACATCACTGTCACACATTGTTATTTCTTGTTTTGATGGCCCAGGCGGCACATCTATTTCACTAACAAACCTCATTGCTTCCTCCTGTGATCTACTAGAGAAACACAAGATGACAATCATTTCAGTGGCAATAATGGATCTGGGAACTAGGTTCTCTTGTTAAGAAGGCACCATTGTGTAAACAAGTCATTGCAATTTTAAAAAAAGCCTTTGTGCAGTGTTTCACTAGTCTCAGAAAACAATTGAAGCCAGTCTCTCTAACTAAACCAGCATTCAGAACCCCAGCCAAGCCACTGAGCATGTTTTTTAGGCAACCTGATAACAAAACTGATAACCATGCATGCCTTTGGCAAGAAACTTCTTCACACTCTTTGATACTCAACGTCGCTAACCCTTTCCCATTACACCAGCTAAGACAAAAGTGTGCAACAGAATGGTACCTTTCTTGGAAGGCCTGCCTGCAAAAAAGTGAGCTGTAATTCCATCTTATAATATAGGAGTGGCCATCACGGACACTTCTTTTGTATATATTGTTAATGGAACATTGTTGACACAAAAGGCTTTACTCAAGGTTACTAATGTCTACTATGTGCAAGCTAAGGTATTCAAAATGTAAGGTGGAAAGAAACTTTTCAAGAAGTCTAACGAGGTTGTGTAAACAATTAAGCAGTTACAAAAAGCAAGCTAGGGCTTTGGCTCCCTTACAAACCAAGCATTGGTAAAAATGAATGGATCTGGTATTTTGCAAACTACGCAGTGCTTTTTTTATTTTATTTTTATTTTGCTATTTCAAGCATATTTCCCCCCCAAAAATGTGGCTGTCACATGCTGGCATTACAAATTTTAAATGTATATATTTTCACCGAGGGCACGGTTTCACTAGCAATATATATTCACTGTTTCACTAGAAATATATATATATATATTTTTTTTTTTAAACTGCAAACCTTTTAGTGTTGCCATGTACTTTTATTATTAGTGAAGGATAAAAGAATAAATCGCTACATAGCTAAGCACACAAATCAAAGGCAACTGCAATACTGTATAGCTTTGAAAAGGAGGTGAAAATAAATCATCATCTAATTGGACACTCAAAGAACAGGCAAAATAAATAGGTGTTTTTTTTAAGTTAGTATGAAAATCAATAAAATAAAACTCATGCTCTCTGCTATGGTGGGAGGAAAATGTAAATTACAATTTACAAGACAAATAGATGAACCCCTCTGACCAAAAATCTATCCTAGTGTGTATATATATTCTGCATGATTTGTTTGAAAACACAATAGCTCAGCCAGACCTAAAAAGGACCTACTAGGTATTTTGTGTTTCAAGATAAGTGGTATCCAAACCCCGTATTCCTGCTACGAACACAGGCCTTATCTTACGACTCAAAGGTAAAACCTTACAACAGATGTCATTAAATTTTAAAGTAGTTCGAATTAAGAAACTTAAATCTATAGTTAACTATATGTACTTACCTTCCCAAAACTGGGGTAGTCGATATGCTGACATACAACCACATGGCAATTGGTGAGTGTGATGTTGTGGCTTATTTTTTTTTTATTTTTTATTAATTTTTGCAAAGTTAAGCACATAATATCAACGCAACCATCCCATTAGTGTACTTCGGTATCAAACATCAAGAATGCACAGTACAGTGGTTCCTCGCCTAGTGGCTTCTTTCTTAATGGAATTCATACTAATGTTTGGAGTTTGAGAAAAGATGCATCTATGTTTTGCAAAAGTATACTTCAGTGAGACCTTTTTTCTTTCTTCCTTCTACCCAGAACACACAAAGCAAAGAAGGAGCTGACAAACTGATCAAATCGCTTGATGCAAACGACGATGGGAAAATCAGTTTTGAAGAGTACTGGACTCTTGTTAGCGAGATTGCAAAGAAACTCAGTCAACAAATGGCCATCCAGAACCAGGAAAGCGGTTAGTGGAGGAGCTACAGAACCCGTCACCTGATATGGTCATGTGGCTGGATAAAGTTACACATGACCAGCTGTCTTGGCGCTCTCAGCAGTTCTTCTAATCCAAGACTTTGATATATTGCTGAAAGAATCCAGCAATCACCGATTCCAAAATGTATTCCTTAGCTCGTATTTTAGCGAGGGTAGGTTTGCGCCTGCAAACAACAATCGACCATCGTGTTCTTAACGATGGGTAAATGTGACCAATGTATGCATGAATCAATAGAAGTTCTGTTTTGCACATGTTTTTAGTTCATTTCAGATCCAACCTTCTTGGATCTAGGTGAATTTCAGATACCATCGTTCTGTCATGTCTAACTGCGAGAAAAGAGTTATGTTAGAAGTTGTTGGAAAGCTTGTTTTCCCTCGTGAATCTGTTAGAGATTCAGGTGCTGTCACCGGTTTGGATTCAGATACTTTTTTCCTGAAAATCAGAAGTGCTACTCTGGTTATAATCCTTTTTTTATTTGATAGCATTACAGGTGCTGAAAGTAAATCTTCCTCAAAAGGTCCTGAAATGAAGCTTCCTCAGAACATAATTTGTTTTGATGTCGAAGTTTCTGAGTATACACTTCAATGTAGCTGACATTTTTATTGTCTCTGTCCCAATATTCTATTGTGGACCACTTGGTATCTGTTTTCCAAGGTCTTTAAAGCCAACGAACTTCGACCTTTCTATTGGTTTCATTTTGTTTTTTTAGGTTGATGTGACCAACCATCCTCTTTTGCATTGTCTTCCATATTTTGCTTGGTCCAAATCTTCATAATTATTTGTTTGGTCTGAAAAGACTTTGAATCCAAAGGAGGCCTCTGAGCCCTTTAAGAAACAGAGCTGTGTTAGGGTAATGTTGCTTCCTTGGGAAATACAATAGCCAACCAGTATTCTGACACCATTGCTTAGACTCCAAAAGCATTCATTTTATAATTTTTTTGGTTTTTCAGTAGAAAACGCACACAATCCCCACACATATTCATGGTATTTTCCCCACGGTGATCAACTACACCTACTTGTCTGCCACAGGTAAAAAATAAATGGTGCCCAAAAAGTGATGGATAGAAATGTTTGAATAAATCTGGAACACTGGTAATAACTGACTGAAATGCCTATTGTCATTTTTTAACAATTTCGTCTTTCGTTGTTCAAACCATAAAATGCCCTCAATTTAATTTTTCTAAGTCTACTGTGTATCACCGAATGATCTGATGTTAGAAGTTTGTGTTTGGAATAATCTAATCCAAGAGTGTGCAAACAACATCCTCTGTTTACTCTAATCATTCGTGCATCCAGTTTGAACATTGTGTTGGGTATTATCACTGGATCGCAGTACAATATCAACCTACATCCTCTATATGGACTACTCGTATATCATCATGGTGAGTAGATGTGGAGTTACGAAGAGTCCGTCTATACTTACTTGTATACACTTACTTAGGTGATAAAGTGGTAGTAGATGTAGCGTAAGTGATGTATTTGTCGGCTGATATTTGGACCATGATAAAATAATATACAACCTGGTGTTGATTTAAAAGATGTTATAGGCTTTGAGTCAGTGCCATAGTGCGTCAGTGTAACCATCCTGATAGTCTTCGTATAAAGAAACCCAAAAAGAAGATGGCGGAATTGTGTAAAGCATGGCCCAGTTACTGTAGCAAGTTACTTAACAACTATTATAGGCAAGTAACAGTTTTGTTATTGGGACCGTGGCCGCGGAGGCTAAACACAGGTGCCAACATTTTGTAGCAGTGGTACCCTATTGCCATTTCTGAGGAACGGGTTCAAGCTGAGGCAGGATTGGTGTCAGCAAGCACCATCTTCTCCATCATTCTCCCCCCCCCCCCCCCACCCCCCTTAATCTCGATCTCTTTACACCAATAAAAGTGGGAGGCATGGAGGAGCGAAGGCTTAGGTCCTTCAGTCACAGCCCTGGAGGAGATTAGTTTTTGGACAGAAGAGGAATGGAGGAAGATGACACTTGGCCGTATCCAGACCACAAGTTGCTGGATCTCTGCAGAGGGCAAGGTGCCACGTCCAACCATTGCCCCAGTTGTAAGGTAGATGGCCCTCGGGAATTTGGTTTTCCCTAACTGTTGTGACCGAGTACGTGGACGATAGATGCGGTGTGATAGGAGTGTGAGAGATGCGGCACCCTAACAAGTGAGTTCTGTTCAGCCTTAGGTGATGGAACTCTGGAGCTTTTGTAGCAACTTGTAGCAATATTAGTAGGTGGCAATATTCCCTCCTGGTGAAGCTCTTCCAGTGCAATTTTTTTGTTTTTTTGTTTTATGTGTTCCCCGGCCTTATCGTCCTTGGCCCAGCAACCCCGTCTCTGTTGGGAGGAGCAGTACCTAGATCCGGGGATAGGGGACCCCTCTTAGCACAGCCTGGTCTTGCCCCTGCCCTGGGTGGTTTCGCTTCTCCAAAACTCCAAGATTCTCAAGTTCTGAGAATCACTCCTAAGCAAAATGTTGCAAATTCTACAAACTCCTACCCATTATAATGGCAATCAGCCCAGTGGAAACTCATTCAAACAGCACATTAGAATGCCTCAACAATGCGCATGAGATTCTGAACATATATTCCATTGGCCCATTCTGACTTTAGCGGTCTCTTCCTTTTGATTCCCCACAACTGTCATTTCAACATGCAGAGCTATTTCTAACCAATACCCAGGGCTTTAAGTGGCCCGGGTCCTGAGCACGGGCAGTTTTTTTTTTTTAGGGGGGCCTTGAAACGGGTCTCTATCGGGCTCTGTTTTGTGCCCTGACACAGGCAGTCTGTTTTTTTTTCCGGACTGCAGTGACAGTGGCACATCGATGTGCGCGTGGTAGGCGTTGTAGAGCAAGATAAATCCTTTAGAGAGTCCTTTTCTCTCTGGGTTTCCCTTCTCATTTTGAAACTCAGGAGCAGCAACATTGTCGTGGTGTCACCAGTGCTTTCAGTGGAAGTTTTTTCAATATTATATACAAGCCGTAGTTGCTGCATATTTATCCTATGCAACTAGCAACCGTAGACAAAGCCAATAGTCCTAACTTGTAGGTATGATGTGACTTGTGGTATCACATATCTGGACACAATGACGGGAACAGCAAACGACAGTTTTTTCATCCCACTTAAAGCCCTGCCAATACCCGTTTTTGATCTGACCTTTTTAGGTCGAGCCAGGGCAGCACATGCGCTGTTCTGCGAGGCATGCTGTATTCGAGTATGGACTTGAAGCCCCACCCACTCTCCGCTCATATTTGTCATTGGCTTGTGTCATTGTCCTTCGTAAATACTGGCTTCTGATCCATTAATAGATAGCTAGTCTAGTCCCTCTTTAGTACCGCCTTGTCTTCATTTATAACCTACCATGAGGACTCGCCCTTTTACTTCTGTTGTTACACGGTATGTCTTATTTGGTCTGTAAGCACTATTTTCTTTAATGAGTTTCTGGTACTGCAGACACGACATTCTTTCCTGCATCATTCAGCGCACCATGCGTGCTTTCACTTTCCAAGCAGCCCGGGACAATGGCGGCCGCTTCTTTGAAATGAAATAGGTCTCAAATTTACAAGGGTTTGAGGTATTGGCATTGTAAATGGCAATGCTTTTGTATTTGTGTTAATTATCAAAACGGATAAATAAAAGGCATTGTCATTTACAATGCTAACGGCTTAAACCCCCGCAGATGCGAGACCCATTGCATTGCAAATGCTTGTTTAACCCTGTTGAAATGGTACAGCCTCCCCAGGTGAGGCAGTTTGCGTTATATAATTATTTTGCCACTGAAGCAGTCAACTTGTGGCCAATTTGAGCCAAACTCTGAAACAGTCTCCATGGAATCTGCTCTCCTCTTCCGACTGCATCTGAAGAGCTGGTGGACATTAACAGGAGATGACGTCCACCTTAAGGCTGGGGCAGACAGAGTAGATCCAGGAGAGATGGATCCATAGATTACTGGACTATCATCTGGAAATCAACGAAGCCTTTATTTGTGATGATGTAGAATAGTAACTACCCCTCCCCTTCCCGACAAGGCCAGGGGGCCGGATGCGATACAAAGGTTGAAACCTACCGGGGCTCTGCGGATCGCAGCCGGGAGGGGGCGAGTTTGTACATGGAACTGTGTGGGGCTGAACCAATTCACTTCGATCCAGAGAACGTGCCAGTGAAATCAAGTGAAGAGGGAAAGGAAATTGTTGCGAATAGCGTTTTTTTTTTTACCTTTATTGCTGGTACTACATTTTCCCTCCTGGTGTATACACAAGTCACTTAACTCTCTTCGGATCTGTTGAGCACGTGGTAACTGCCAGCGCGCGTCTCCCGTGGAGACGGTACGTACACACGCACAGACGTTGGTTTGGTGTTTACGCAGGGCTCCTGCCCACGCGCCCCGTCCTGTGTGCACAGGGTTGGCTGTATGTGAAAGCAAGGGCGCCAGCTCCGCTGTTTGACGCGGGACGGGGCAATGCAAGCTGAAAAAATAAACTGTAGAGAAACAGGTGATCCGAGAGACAAACATGCCATAACACGGTAAAAGCGAATGTCGCCGCCTTGGGGCATCTCGGCGTTTAATAACATGGTTGTGTTGACACAATGGTACTTCTTTTTATCGCACTCGGAAGGATGAAAGAGGGAGTGTCCGTGGCAGGATTTGAACCCGTGGCTATGAAGTCGGACCCGGGTTTCTCGATTTGATGCAGTGGTTCGCTGACCCAGCAGACCTGACCTATTCGTTTATCTTAGTATGTCAGTGCCACAGCTTGTTCTTAGCTTCCAGGCACAGCAAACAATGGATGTTACTGTTGCACAACTCCATCTTAGTCGTTTAACCAAAATGTGAAGGAAAAGTTGTCAGCACCAAGGCTTTTAGAAACCATGCACCCCAAGGTCACACCCATGTTTTTGGCCTGAAGTACCATAACCAACTGACCAATCTGTTTATTTATAGTGTACCATAAGGTAGGGGGCATCAGCAAAGAGAAGGTGCTTTGATCTGTTAGGGAGCTTGCTTACTTTCTTCTCTGTAAATTACACCTTGCAGCATTCCTTTTAGGATGACCAGTGCACATATTAAACTAAACATAGCAAAGTAACACCCTTGAGGTCAATAGGAAGTATCTTTCTTCTGCTGTACATGAGCGCCCTCACTAAAGCCTCAGTACTGAGAGGTATTGAGTTCAGCCCACCTCAGCCATTGGCTGCTCCAAGTGTCATTCATCTTCATCATTCTATGGTTGGGTGCAACTCAGTCGTGATGAATGAAGTTTTGAAATTGAATTGAGGCATAGTGCCATTTTAATTAGTGCAACAGCGAGAAACATTTGCATGGGTATATGTGGCATAGCTGTGTGTTGTGCAGATGTATAAAATTTTTCACATACCATCAGCAGTTATAAGGCACAATATTCACTTAGTGTGTTTCTTTGTTGCAGAGGATTCTTTCTGAAGCATGCACATCTTTTCACTTATCTTTCTGTATTGGGTTTCTGTATTGTTCGGAAATAAAGCTTACTGACCAATGCTGAATGGTGTATAAACGGGTCCGGCAGTCAACAATTGTAAATTAACAACAGATGGTGATAAAACCTCAACACTTCATTTTTAAAATGCTATTTTATATAGTAAAATGTAATATTTTCTTTAAAATATTACAACTTGATACACATTTAAACACACTAGTAATTATCCTATTGATCAGTACAGAGCAGTGTATAGGTGTTTATCAGCCGTATAGTCGGCATAGAATGCTAGAATTGATAGGCTAAAAACGTCAGATTGATCTGAGCAAAACAAAAAAAAAATATATACATATATAATATATATTTTTTTCTTTTTCCTTTCAGGGCCGATCAGGGAATATAAAACATATTTGGTGAGCCCAAAAACAACTAGCCTTGCAGATGTTTTACAGAAAATAAAAAATATTCTTGAATCAAGGGCCCATAGATACATACGCATTTAAACAAACCATCTTAGGTTTTTAATACCCAAGGACAGATCAGTAATTGGAGAGCATACAAACAAAATACACTTATGTAAAATGTACTTGAACCCAGTTAACTGGAACCAGTGAAATACAGGTAATGTAGATGTGGTAAGTTTATACCACAGGCTATTAGGACGTTTAGTATTTCACATACATTTTATGTCATTTTTTCTGTGACCGGTTCAACAGCATTAGACAATGTGAGGAGTAATCAGTCCTGATCGGCTCTGTTTGACTGAAGAGAAAATAGGAGTCGTAAAGCGGTTCCCTTTAGTAAGCAAAATGGCTCAGTGGGTTAATTACTTATCGCTAAAGGATGAGATGGCCTGCAGGGCATTAGTTCAAGCCCTGACATGACCAAATCCTCCTCCCAGATTTCACTGTTCTGTAAGCAGGTATTAGTGAAGAAGTTGTATTTACATGCCTGGCAACAGCCCAAAGCGTTACAACAAACAAATGATGGACGGAATGCTGACAATGCTGACATTCTCCCCCAGTCAAGAGATCTGGGTTAAATCCATCGTTCTTTTGCCCACTACGCCACCCCAGTTCAGACATGGCCATATGCAAATCAGTCTTGACCCTGTGCCTCATGGGAACAGTCAAGCTATCCTGGCTGATGACTGCTGATAGCCAGAAACCGGTCCTAGGATGCTTGATTCCGGTCCAGGGAAGACATGGCTTGGCAGTTCGGGCTGGACTGTTCCCATGAGGCACAGGGTCAAGACTGATTTGCATATGGCCATGTCTAAACTGGGGTGGCGTAGTGGGCAAAAGAACGATGGATTTAACCCAGATCTCTTGACTGGGGGAGAATGTCTGCATTGTCAGCATTCCGTCCATCATATGTTTGTTGTAACGCCTTTCGCCCTAAGTGGGATGGGTATTCCCAGACGTGGGACCCGTGCTCACTACGCCACTGGAGTCAAGCTATCCTGGCTGATGACGGCTGATAGCCAGAAACCGGTCCTAGGATGCTTGATTCCGGTCCAGGGAAGACATGGCTTGGCAGTTCGGGCTGGACTGTTCCCATGAGGCACAGGGTCAAGACTGATTTGCATATGGCCATGTCTAAACTGGGGTGGCGTAGTGGGCAAAAGAACGATGGATTTAACCCAGATCTCTTGACTGGGGGAGAATGTCTGCATTGTCAGCATTCCGTCCATCATTTGTTTGTGGCAACAGCCCAAAGCACTGAGATCCCCTATAAAATAAAGTGTATTCTATCCATTGTGGCTGGTGATGGTGCCACTTGGCTTTTTGCTTTCGTTTAAAGACACATTTTTGTTGTCCTGTTCAGTATTGTGTAGTATATATAGTGACTTTACAGTACTTAACAGAACAGATGTTAGTAATAGCCAGCAGGGTAGAGGTCGCTTTATAGTGTACATGCAGGATTGTCCAGACTGTTCTGTCATGACACAGGGGTGTGAAGTGTGTCTTGCACCCAGTAGAAGAAAGTTTCGCTGCTGCTTACTAGCCTTCAGTAGGCCATCTAGGCCGGGGCAGGAAAATGTCCACAGCGCGTCTATTTTTTAAGAGGATACAGGCCAGAGCTGTATAAACTTACAAAGCCTCCTCCCATTCCAAGCCCCACCAGACCACGTTTCTGTCAATGAGCTTCACACCCTGGACCTGCTGCATCTGGCACCTTTACTGACCCACCAAGAAGGGACACTGCAATCCCTTCGACTAGCCCCAGTGGAATAACGCAAAAGGGTGGGCCCTCCATTCAGAATGTGAAAAGGTCCCCCAGAGTATCCCATACCTCACAGATGTAACATAACATGTATTTGTAAAGCGCACGTTCACCCGTAGGTATCTTGGCGCTGAATAACAGATGTTTATTGTTACCCAACTCAGTGGTACTCATTTTACCAACCTCAGACGGATGAAAGGCTGAGTGGACCCTCCGGGATTTGAACCTGTGACCATGATGTTGAACACAGGCCTCTGCAGTAGATGCATTAGTCCACTGAGCCACCAGACCCGGTTTTGGCCATGGGCTGAATGGGAGCCCCGTAAGGTTTGGGGAGAGCCCTTAAAGGGTTGTGGTGCCCCCTAAGCCGCAGGGGTCTGCGTTACGCCCCTGCCATAGTATATTCCATCACCAACATTGCCTCCCCTCCCTTAACATCAGACAGCAGGAATTTAAAAGACCGCTATAGTGATGCCTGTATGAAAGAAACATTAACATGCTGTCGGCTGTAATTTCTGTAGCCATGTTAGGAGCACTCATAGGTTGGGTAGCCTGCAGCTCGTAGCTATTCTTGCATTCATTTATCAGCCGACTAGCAAATCTATTTTAAAGTACAAATGTGCATTGCTTCAGGTCCCCTTGGAAGCTAAACTATCGACTCCCATCACCCTGCTGTGCCATTGACGCGACACTAGATATGGGTCTGTCATTGCCATGACCAGCTGGCAGAGCTGTAAGTAGGATGCAGACTGTAGATGTGATCTGATATCCTATTGCCTGGCTCCTGTTTTATTCAATGCTTTGGGTCATGATGAAAAGACTCTCCGCTTGCTAGCTCGTCCTTAACACACTTCTGAGCCACACTGCCCAGATGTTTTTATCCCTGGAGGAGGGAGATCACGTGGCAGTTCACCGCCTTTAACATTGACTTCGCGTGTGAAGCGTACTTTTTTTTCCTAACTAAATATGGTTGCATCATGAATGCTAAAAATGGTGTCAAACATTGATTTTTGACTAGGGCACTAACCCACTGTGGGGGAGGCATTCAAGTTGTATGTGATGGAACTCTATGATGCATCAAACAGTTTAGCATGATTTGGAATGGTTGGAAAAAGGAAAAAGACTTTTGATTGGTAGCTGCAGAGTGGGCTGCTCTGCGAGAAGTTTGCTAGGAAACTGGTTAACAGCATCGTCGTGTGCATGCAGACACCTCCATTCTCGTTTTAGGGGCTTATTATGAGTCTGACGGTCCACGGACTGCTAGACTCATGGGGGCCCGGCGGTGGCAGTCTTCTAACTGTCCTATAATGACCTGGGTGGTTGGGCCTCCCTGCGACCACCACAGCCACTGTGGATCGCAGATCCCTGGCGGTGGCGCGGCAGTCTTGAGTCCACAATATGCTTGCCAAGCATATTACAAGTTTCTCCACTGCCACACTTTTCATGGCGGTGCGACCGCCATAAAAAGTGTGGTGGTGAGAAAACAAAGGGGGCCCTACAGTGTCCCTTGGCACCTCTGTGCCTTGGGGTGCATGCAAATGGGGGGCACATGGTGTGCCCCCCCTGTCTCCATGCACCTCCATGTTCCTTCACGGAACGAAATGCACAACATTATGCTTTTCGGTCCGTGGAGGAACATGCTTTGACGTTTCCATTGTGGTACCTATTTTAAAGTCAACACTGTAGGAATGCCAAAGAACTGCCCGCCAGTGACTTAAAGTTGTAATATGGCGGTTGGTCTGTTGTGGCTTTGGCGGTGTGGGAGCATGGCAGTCCTGCTCCCACACCTCCAAAGTCCTAATAAGGCCCTGAGGAAAGTGATGGCTCTGGACAGTTTATTTTTTTCTTCTTCATGCATGGGTTCACTTTCTTCACACAAGGAAGCAGTTGACTGGCACAGCACTCTTCTGTGAGCTGTGTTTACTAATTAATTAATTTATTTTGCTTTGTACTCCCCAAGACCAAATGCAATGCATTGCTTGACACTGCCCCTTTTATGTCAGTCATCTGGCGAGTGTTAAGCATAATGCACATCAGGCAACCAAAACCGTTGTGCTTTGCAATGGTCATATAGACTATCCAGATCTCACCTCTTGAAACCATTGCGGAAATTGTGGCCACAATTATTATACTGGTTGTTATAGGCGCTGAACCAGAGTTATAGGCCCATAAGGAGGGTGAGGGCCTTTAACAACTGGTACAGCCCAAGGCAGAAGGGCTCTAAGGCTACTGGATCAGTCCACCCTCCAAGGGTAGACTGTTCTAAACTAAAAAGGGAAAAACAGAAAGTACGTTGGAGCAAAAGGCTTACACCAGCCATTATAAGCCAGAAGCTATGCCATTGTCTTCAATGGAGCTGTCAATATTGCAGGTTCTAAAGTCAAGCCACTAGATGGGTATTTCTTTCTCATGTCAAAGGTTAATGCTTAGTCTTTTATTCTTGTACATATGAGGTTACACCGTGGGTGGCAGGTAGATGCCATATTTGTTTTCAAAGTTCTTCATAGTGCAAACCTGGCCCTAGATATTAGAGCGCCTCACAAAAGACCCAGAAAATGTTATTCATTTTCAGCAAAGAAAAAGTAAGTGATTTTCCCTTGACTCACAGAATGTTACTTGAGCCAAGGCTGTGTTTTGAACCTGGTTGTTAACACAGAAGGGTCAGCAGATCTACCCACTTGGCCACAACTCTTATGGAAGCTTGGCGTGTTTTGGGCTCAAGGTTCCAAGAGGACCAGGTGCTGAGCCAGGGCCAGACGTTTGACTCCGATCCTGGTTCAAGCTTTCAGTGCTTACCCACCTCGAGGAAGCCATTCTTGAATGTTCTTTCATTCTCACTCTCACAACATAACTGTTTCACATTGGAAAATATAGTGCAGATAAAACCTCAGCCCAGTCTGGCCCGTTAACAGGTTCAAACAATCAATCACGGATTTTTGAAGCGCGCTACTCACATTTGAGGGTCTCCAGGCATTAGGGGGTGTGGGCGGTGGGACGGGGTTCAAGCAGCTCCGTGCTCATCCGAAGAGCTAGGTATTTAGATCTTTTCTGAATAGATGCAGTGTCAGGCTTCGTCTAATGCAGACGAGGAGTTCGTTCCAGGTCTTGGCTGCGATGTAGGAGAAGGATTTACCTTCCGTTCAGCTAAACACCATATTCCTTGGGATGATGAACAACTTTGTGTTCATGGGTGTTTGTGTTTTATTTGCGCTGTCACTCCCATCATCAAGCATGGTCGTATTCTTTTAAGTCTCAGTATGTGCTTGTTGACTTCAAATTAAATTTATTTCTGTCTCGCAATGAGACTCTGAATCGTTGGTGAAAGGCTCCAAAGGAAGGTTTTCAACAAACTGTTTATCAGCAGGGATCTAGGTCTGATCGTTTTTAGGTCGAGCCTGGGCAGCGCATGCACAGCTCTGCAAGGCATGCTGTAATGTACATTGTGGCTTGAATGCCCTCCTCTTTTTTTCCATTTGTTGCCATTCGTGCCTTTTTTAAATGCATGCTTCTGTTTGGTCGAAAAGCGTTACAACAAACAATTGATGGACGGAATGCTGACAATGCAGACATTCTCCCCCAGTCAAGAGATCTGGGTTAAATCCATCGTTCTTTTGCCCACTACACCACCCCAGTTTAGACATGGCCATATGCAAATCAGTCTTGACCCTGTGCCTCATAGGAACAGTCCAGCCCGAACTGCCAAGCCATGTCTTCACTGGACCGGAATCAAGCATCCTAGGACCGGTTTCTGGCTATCAGCCGTCATCAGCCAGGATAGCTTGACTCCAGTGGCGTAGTGAGCACGGGTCCCACGTCTGGGAATACCCATCCCACTTAGGGCGAAAAGCGTTACAACAAACAATTGATGGACGGAATGCTGACAATGCAGACATTCTCCCCCAGTCAAGAGATCTGGGTTAAATCCATCGTTCTTTTGCCCACTACACCACCCCAGTTTAGACATGGCCATATGCAAATCAGTCTTGACCCTGTGCCTCATAGGAACAGTCCAGCCCGAACTGCCAAGCCATGTCTTCACTGGACCGGAATCAAGCATCCTAGGACCGGTTTCTGGCTATCAGCCGTCATCAGCCAGGATAGCTTGACTCCAGTGGCGTAGTGAGCACGGGTCCCACGTCTGGGAATACCCATCCCACTTAGGGCGAAAAGCGTTACAACAAACAATTGATGGACGGAATGCTGACAATGCAGACATTCTCCCCCAGTCAAGAGATCTGGGTTAAATCCATCGTTCTTTTGCCCACTACACCACCCCAGTTTAGACATGGCCATATGCAAATCAGTCTTGACCCTGTGCCTCATAGGAACAGTCCAGCCCGAACTGCCAAGCCATGTCTTCACTGGACCGGAATCAAGCATCCTAGGACCGGTTTCTGGCTATCAGCCGTCATCAGCCAGGATAGCTTGACTCCAGTGGCGTAGTGAGCACGGGTCCCACGTCTGGGAATACCCATCCCACTTAGGGCGAAAAGCGTTACAACAAACAATTGATGGACGGAATGCTGACAATGCAGACATTCTCCCCCAGTCAAGAGATCTGGGTTAAATCCATCGTTCTTTTGCCCACTACACCACCCCAGTTTAGACATGGCCATATGCAAATCAGTCTTGACCCTGTGCCTCATAGGAACAGTCCAGCCCGAACTGCCAAGCCATGTCTTCACTGGACCGGAATCAAGCATCCTAGGACCGGTTTCTGGCTATCAGCCGTCATCAGCCAGGATAGCTTGACTCCAGTGGCGTAGTGAGCACGGGTCCCACGTCTGGGAATACCCATCCCACTTAGGGCGAAAAGCGTTACAACAAACAATTGATGGACGGAATGCTGACAATGCAGACATTCTCCCCCAGTCAAGAGATCTGGGTTAAATCCATCGTTCTTTTGCCCACTACACCACCCCAGTTTAGACATGGCCATATGCAAATCAGTCTTGACCCTGTGCCTCATAGGAACAGTCCAGCCCGAACTGCCAAGCCATGTCTTCACTGGACCGGAATCAAGCATCCTAGGACCGGTTTCTGGCTATCAGCCGTCATCAGCCAGGATAGCTTGACTCCAGTGGCGTAGTGAGCACGGGTCCCACGTCTGGGAATACCCATCCCACTTAGGGCGAAAAGCGTTACAACAAACAATTGATGGACGGAATGCTGACAATGCAGACATTCCGTCAGCATGTTTGGTCAGCATGTGTAATTACTCCTGCCTTTTGTAGTTTTAGATCCTCCCTGCGGACTGCCCCTGCTACACATGGTCTTACATTTTTAAGTTAAGCCTGTGCAGCGCATGCGCTGGTCTGCGAGGCATGCTGTATTCAAGTATAGACTTAAGCCACACCCACTCTCCGCCCATATTTGGCATTGGCGTGTGCCATTGTCCCTCGTAAATGCTGGCTTCCGATTCGTTTATAGGCTTGTTCGTCCCTCCTTAGTACCGCCTAGTCTTCATTTGTAACCTTCCTTGAGGACTGGCCCTTTTACTTCTGTTATACAGTATGTCTTATTTAGTCTGTAAGCACTATTTTCCTTAACGAGTTTCTCCTACTGCAGGTATCGCATGCTTTCCTGCAACAATCAGCACGCCATGCACGCTTTCACTTTCCAAGCAGGCCAAGACAATGTCGGCCGCTTCTTTGAAATTAACTAGATCTGGCATTTACAAGAGTTTGAGCTATTGGCATCGTAAATGACAATGCTTTTTATTTATGTGTTAATTATCAAAACATAAATAAAAGGCTTTGTCATTTACAATGCCAATAGATTAAACTCTAGCAAATGCAAGACCTATTGCATTGCAAATGCATGTTTTTTTAATTTACGTTGCTTCCAGGTACTATTTTTAGGTCTCGCCTGTGCAGCGCGCATGCGCTGCATAGGAGAGACCTTTAGTCATCGGCACAGCTTTGCGGCCAACAACGTGCACGCGTTCCATTGCCTTCAATGGCAACGTGTGCACGTGTGGAGATTCACTTGCGGGAGCAAGCGGCTGGCGCCATATGTTATCCATTATCGCGGCGCCAGCCGCTCGCTCCCCCAAGTGAATCGCGCAGGCCCCCTCCTCTCTCCCCTTGCTGCCGCGCAATCTTGTGCTTATCCTTAGAAAGTAACCAGGATCAGTCTTGTTTCTAGGCTTGTCCTCTTCTACTATCGAGTGCTTCTAGGAAAGCATGAGTGAATTGTAGGACCGAAACTGCGATGTTGGTTTTGTGTGTGCGGAGCCTGGGAAAAACCCACAGGCGCACACCCGCTCTCTAGACCCCATACTGAGATTACCAGTTCTCATTACACTGGTACCACCATAGGCTGGTTTCCGGCCTTTGGTGGTGAAAGAGAAGGGCTTTGTACCTTTGGGATCCCATTGAGGCTCCGCGGTACCCATGCAATACTGGCTATGGGATTCTTTGCTTGGGAAACCTATCCTGTCAGTACGAATAGACCACAAAAATGTTCCACATGAGAAGTCATTAAGGGAGACGCGGTGAATGGAGAAATGTCGCTGCAGGAGGCATGTGGAGAGCTTCTGTGAGCGAGTAATTGGCCGCAGGACATACTTTGTTTTAAATGTAGCTTGTCTGCTCTGTGAGCCTATTGGATGAAGCTAGACTTTGACGGCATGAAAAGTCCTGGTTTTATTGTGCTTTGTATCTGCAAATCTGGATTCAGAAAATATTATTTAATGACTACTGCATGTATGCTGAATGCTGGGCAGTTGGCTGAGTAAGAAGAAAAATCACCATAAACTAATAACGGGCATGTCTGATCTGTGCAATAGAGAGCCATCCAAGCAGCAAAGCTAAGTGTTAGCGAAAGTAAACATCTTCTGTTTTATCCATATAGTGCTCGATCCGATTGTACGTAGTGTCTTTTTGTCATGATGCACACACTCAATTGTTCAACATTTGTTGGAATGATGATTGCATTCCATTGAGGGGAGGTCCTACTTGCTCAACATGTCATTTGTTTTAGAAAGTTTCCATTCATCTTTTTATCGGTGGATGCGATTTTGTTTAACCGACAGTCCTGTAACTGAAATCCATTGGGACATGTTTTCTGTAGCTGTACACAACAGCTTATCATTAGCTTTGTTGACCTATGTTCTGTATTATGTAGAGCGCTCGAACACAGGAAAGGGATGTCTTTTTGTTGGGTTCATTTGTATTGGAACAACACCAAGGCTGATTTGCATTTGTTTGCTTCCCGCCTGGATGGTATAGTCAACAAAAAACAATGGATTGGAATGCGGCCAAATCACTTTCCAGAAGCGGAGGCTTTTGCAAGAATTCAAGTCGTCACCATTTATGTGGTAAAGTTCAGGAATTTGACAAGGCTTGGAAAGGCCACTCCGAGCACAAAATGTGCACTAAAGGCGTGCTGCAAAAGCAGGGTTACTAGGAGCTAGTAGGCCCAGAGGTCGTCAGCTGGAGGGTTCTATTAAGTGCTGCCTTGAGTTTTTAAGACCCTACCAGGACCTTCCTGTGTCATTGAGCAGGATCAGCTGGTTGGCAGGCCTGTATCTTGGGATAAAGCGAGCAGGTAGTCCTTAGATGAGGTGTTGCAGTAGAAGGGACTTTGAAGTAAGCAATTGCAGATGAGACACCTTTTAATGTGATTTTAAACAACAGCCAGCTCTAATTCAAATCATAAAACTTGGGCAAGTGATCAAGTGCATTCTGCCACTAACTGAAATAAAGCTGTGCTTTAGGAAAAGAGATGTAGTTTGTGACAATCACATACCCCCTAAAGTGCACTATCCCTACATCTCATCAGAAATTCAGAAGAATAGGCCCAAATAAGCTTCTTCCGTATGCCATGTAGTTTTAATTTCAAGCTGCTAGTGTGTTGAGAAGCTTGTGTACTAAGAGGAGCGCCTCGTTCCGTTTTTGGAAGGCATTGAGCGTGCAAGGGTTCTTAAATGATTCAGGAACAGTGACTCCCAGCCATCAAACTGCATTCTCCATTCCAACCTAACCAACATTTGACCAGTCGTAGCAAGATTAGTATCACATTTTGCTGCTATTTAGCTACATAATCAAGATTATTACACTGCCAGTAAGAGAGACATTTCTTTAGCATGGGCCCTTCAGTTTTTTACATTGGGCTTGTACAAAAGTACTGTGTTAAATTGTCATATTTGATGGTGATTTCAGTACCCCAGCATGATAAGCAGCCTCGCTGGGTTCTGAACCCGGGCCATAAAAACCACTTCAATTACCTCTGCGCATACAGTGTAAGGTGCATAAAACCTTATCAGCTTGACATGGGTATGTCCACACTATATTGTTGTTGGCACACTGATGTCAGAAACCTCCTATGGGATGACTCAGTCAAGTGATTGTGCATGTTCTGCTTTGTGTATAAATAAGGTGGATTTATTATTATTATAGAGGCTTTTGTAGCGCGCTCTGTTACTAAAAAGTATAGTATCCTGGCGCGAAAGAAAAGGGAGACAGATCATATTACAAGCGGAGTTAGAGAGACATCCATTAGGCAGTGATGTTAAAAAGGTGGGTTTTTAGGCCTTTCCTGAACGTCATGATGGATGGGGATGTTCTCAAGTGAAGCGGAAGGGTATTCCAAGCTCTCGCTGCTCTGACAGAGATGGATTGACCGCCGAGCCTGCTATATTTAAACTTTGGCACAGTCATTTGGTGGAGGTTGCTTGATCTAAGAGGGCGATTGGGAACATAAAGGGAAAATCTTTTCCTCAAATATGCTGGACCCGTTTGATGAAGTGCTCGGTATGCTAGCACGAGGATCTTAAATAAGATCCTTTGAGCAACTGGGAGCCAATGAAGATCTCTAAGGGGTTGGCGGACACTAGATCTTCTGGGTATGTTGAACAGCAGCCTAACCGCGGCATTTCGAATGACCTGGAGGCGGTGGATCAAATAGGCTGGGAGTCCGCAGTAGAGGGCATTCGCATAATCCAATCTGGATAGTATAAGAGCGCGAATGACCGTCTCCTTGGCCTCTCTTGGGAGCAGAGGGAGAAATCTGCGCAGGGTTTTGAGGGTGGAAAAGCAGATTCCAGTAAGTTTTTTCAGGTGGTCCTCAAACCTGAGATTGTTATTAAACCAGACTCCTAAATTTTTTGCAGGTCCACCAATAGATTTGGGACATGGGAGATCGGTGGGCCAGAGGGAGTCGCTAAAGTTATCTGGAAAGGAGCCATACAGCAAGATTTCCGATTTACTCTCATTGCATTTAAGCTGGGCACACGCCAGCCAGCGGAAAACCGATGATAAACAGAATTGGACCCTCGACGTGTCCGAGTTGTTTTTGGGCCAGGTAAACAGAAGCTGAGTATCATCGGCATAAGACATAATTTTGGCTCCTAGCTGTTCCGCAAGATAAATGAGGGGGGTCATATATATATTAAAAAGCAGGGGGCTTAGAGTGGACCCCTGTGGGATTTCCTGGCATTTATTTCTTCTGAATTTAGATCAGTTTTCTAATCTAGATTACATTTCTTTTTGGTGTATATTTGGACACATGGATGGACTGCAGCAGATCTGGCAAACAGAATACTGCACATCTGACTACTGCTGTGTTTCACAGTGTCATGGTCTTGATGGTAGAATTCACTAGCTGTGTTGGAGTAGCTATTGACCTTCTGCAATGTTCTGGGAAGGAATCTGCATTGTTCTGCTTACCTTGTGAATGGTTCATTTTCACCACTAAATTCCAGATATCATTTTAGGAGCTTCAACAAAAGTATTTAAATCTATTACACATTGGAATATCACATTGATAATAAATACACCTTGAAGGTCAACACTCGAGCCCTGATGAAGTTTACATGTAGTGAACGAAACACTTTGGCTGTTCTGATCCATTTTTAAGAAAACTAAAGATTGCCTTGGATGACATATGATGAGATTGGACAAACATTTGTGGATACTGATTGTGCGGTGCACTTCATTCACATTTATTGAACTTTTCTTAACTTTTGGGGTCGCACCTCTATATCCAAATGAACAGGTGATAAGGAGGGAGGTGCGATTGTTTCTTTGGCTCACTGTTTCATTGTTTTGTATTTTGTGAAGATGTATACGATACGTTATTTAATTTCCAGGCGTTCTGGTGTCTTTGTCAACAGCAAAATCCTATTACCATGAGGGTGAGGGTTACAGTGCATGTCTGAGGTGTTATATGATTACATTTTTAGGTCTCGCCTGAGCCAGCGCATGCGCTGCTCTGGTGAGACTTTTAGTAAGTGGGCTTCAAAAAGCTCACCACGCGCTTTTTATGTGGCCTAAAGTGCGCGGTTACACGCACGGTTACGCGCACAGGCGCCATCTGGCTTTCCTCTCTCGTCATGGCTCATTAAGCGCATCGCTCGAGGGCATCCTTATGATTGCAGTGCCAACAGTGTGTTTTTCTTTTGCGTTTACAAGCACGTGTGTGGCGTGTGCTTTAAAAAAATCAGCATTAGTTAGTCACTCCTGCACGGCTTTTATTTTGCTTGTGCTTTAAAATATTATCATTAGTTATTCAATCGTGCACATCTCCTTATTCATTTATTTGATCCAGCGCCAAATTAAGGCGAAGTCTTCATTTCCACATATTCTGACTTGAACGTATAGGTGTTGAGAACGGAAAATCCCGCACGTATGCTTTGACTTTTCTTTCAGTGTTAATCATTTAAAAAGTATTTATATAACATGATTAGAGTACTCCTCCTCTGCCGCGGCTCCTCTCTGCGTCCTTCTCCCCCACACGCATCCTTTCTGTGCCTCCCCCTTTCTCTCCCCCCCCCCCCCTCCCCCCTCGGTCTTGGTTCTGAACCTCGCTCTCTACCGAGTGGGGAGCACAACAAGACCCGGCCCACTTAAAGCCCTGCCAACCTCGCTTTTTCCTGCTGTACTGCTCTACTCTCGCTCTGTACCTCTAGTTCCTTCTTTCTAATTCCGTAGCCCCTCCTCCTCGCCTGCCTGTCATCTCTGCTAGGCTGCTGCGTTCACCTGCGCCTGACAGAAGACAGGAAGCAGTACTGTTCTGTCGCTACCGCTTCCAGGGGGAATTTGTTGTCTTTAGCTGCCCGTGTTTACAGACAGGGGGATCTAGCCCAGTGTGAGTGCTGCCGGCCTCGGAGATGCGGGGACTCTCCGGCCCACGGGCTCTGCTGCTGCCCCACAGCCCAGGCTTCCTTCTGCTTCTCTGCTACCATCTCTGCCTGGGCTCTGGCAGCACCGCTATGCCGCCCGCATCACAGCGTAAGGACAGGGGTGGGCAGGGCACCGGGTAAACAAAGGACTGGGCACAGCTGTAGTTCATTGAAGTAGTGCATGTGGGTTATTCAGGCACTTTTCGTCTTATTCCCACACACCGTCGGTGTTAGAGCGGCATTCCTTGTGGTGCGTGTAGGACTTCAGAAAGTGGTATGCGGGCAGTAAACTGTTCCTGGGCTGTGTTAATCACTGTATAATTTAACGCTTCACTCTTCTGTCGAAGCCAGGAAGCGTCCCTTTGCATGGTAGACAGCAAGTATGAAGTTAAGTTCCTGTGACTGTAGTTTGGGGACAGCATTGATGAGCCAGCACGCTGTTTGACTTCTTTACAAAACCTCTGATCTAAACCGCACAATTCAGTGACTTTCAATGGGGACAGGTGACTTCTGCTACTTTTAGAAGGTAATCGTACACTACTCACTAACAATGCTGTGGGTCTGTGCTGTCAAAGCCAAGAGGTCCAACTGGCATACTTCATTGAAGAAGAGATTAAACGCATCGTCAGGGGTAGTGAACACTATAAATGTAATTACAATTTAAAAACATCTTCCATTATAACTGACGTTTCCATATTCTTAAACACCCTACAACTATTGGGTTTGTCCTGAGATGCCACAGACCCCGTGTATAACACTCTTTCACGTGGCGTTCTGTGCCCCTTGTTAGTTGTTAGACTGATATTGACATGGCAGCATTATACTTCAATGATGGTATGATTAATGAAACACAAAGATTACTGTGTAGCAAGGAACGCCAAGCCTACTTCTCAGTGTTTCTAAATTGTCAGCAATGCATCTCCTTGTCCAAGTTATACCAACCTATTATAACAAGCATTGGCATAGTCAATAGGTGTCGCCTTTGGGAGTTAAGCAGCACAATATAATTGGTACAATAGCTTCAACTGTTGCATGGCTAAACACTTATAAGGTCCCAAAGGCGAGACCTATTGGCTATGCCAATGCCTGTTTTTTGTTTGTCTGCCTCGGGCTTGTGTTCACGGACGTCTGTGTGTTTCCATTCCTAGTAAATGTTTACTGCTTCCTGAGTTTCCGCTCGTAGATCGTGTGCACTTTTGTTTGTTAATAATTGCAGCCATTTGTCTGGGTTGGATTGGGATTAGAAATCAGCCCGGGCACGCCCCCAAAAAAAGTGGCCCACATTTGCATATTTCCTTTTCTCAAAGCACTGCTTCAGAGAAGTTTTATAAACACCTGAAAACAAGTGAGGCCATTCCTGCTCAGGCCCCCCTGCACCCGCTCAGTATGCACACATTAATTGGCCGGTCCAGCGAGAGATGGGGAGTGGCACCTCTGCCCCTTGATAAAAGGGAAGTAATGGAAGCCCATCTGACTCCAGAACGGCCACTCAGGGCCCCGCTGGCGACATCTGAACACACCAGACACAGCCCAAATCGCCCCCCTAGGCTGCCAAAAAAGCAGCCCACAGCTGGAACTTCGATACCGGCCCCTTGGCCATTGCCGCCTTACCAGTCAAACCCTGCCCTTTGTCTAACTCTTCATCCTCCCACCACACTAGGCTCAGTGGTCTTGCCATGCCACTGTGTCACAGCGGTAGTTTGTGTGTTGCAAAACATACCTTGGCCGTACCTGCTGAAGTGGGTGTGGGTTTATTGTACCTTGGCCTGCTGCCCTCCACACCCCAGGCATTTGCTCCTGAGCATGCAGTATTCCCTGGAATCAGCTTGTGGTGGCATGTTACTCATCAGCGCGTGGACTTAGACTGCACATTTTTCTGGCGCTTTAAGAGGCGCATTTTGGAGTGTTACAATGGACAGGGGTGTGAGCGAAGGGCTTCTCTTTGTGATGTTAGAGGTAATGTATGGGGAATTTATGTGATGTGCGATAGAGATCTCATTGTACTGGCGAGGGCAGTGGTCAGAAGGAGTAGACCCCGCTCGAGTGCACAAGACGATTAATCAGAGAAACAGGCAGAGACTTAGTTCAAGTATGTGTGTATATGGTCTGTGACCAGGGCAGTGAGCGAGGCTGTACTCCAGGGTGTGTGGCAAGTACCCGGTGAGTACATCCCTCTGCAAGAATATGGGGCGAGTAGCCTGGAAAGCTGTAGGAGCACCGCCTGCTCTGAAATGCCCCCTGAAAGAGTTTGCTTTCATGTGCACCCTTTGCCCTTAGATGAGGGCCCGTTCTCAGCCGGGTGCCATCAGTGCTGGGTGGCACGCATGAAAGCGACTCTGTACATGCTGGCACTGCCCGTCAGTTGCCACTGCTACTCGCACCAAGGTACTCGCAAATTAGCATTTTTTAATATTGCGCAACCTCGAACCGAAGGAATTGGAGCGCTTTACATGTGCAACAGTTACGTTACACAAGGGCACATTAATTGTTTTAGGCACGTGGAGATTAAGAGATTTACCCAGAATCACAGGATACTGAGCCAACGCAGGGACTCGAACCTGGCTCCCCAGTTCCAATTAGGCAGCTCTGGTCGTTACCCCACATCTGCTCTCAACTGGCGTGTTGCCTGCTTGCTGGGAAGTCCTTATCAAGGATGCAGAAACATTGCATTACACAATGCAGCTAGCAAGTGAATGTTTCTGTGTAAGGGGTGCCCACGCCAAATAGGTCAACTCTACGCCCTTATAGTAGAAAATATCCTATATTCTCTATGCAGATGTGTCTTGTAAGAGACAACGGAACACTGTGAGGGAAAGCTTGTTATCCTGGTGCCTCAACTTTCACAGAGTAGGGTACGTGACCCAAAGTCTCCTCATAATAGTCTATCGCATTGTATGCAAAACTGGCACATGCCTTACAGGTTATTTTGGCCTTACTAAACATTAGTGAAAACCTGTCCACACAAATACACACTACATAATTCAACTACTCAACACATTTCACCATCTAATAATTCCACACCACACAAATCAACTCCACATTATTGTACTACATACCACATAATGCCATTCCATCAAATTCCACTCCACTCCATGCCACATAATTGCACTTCACATAATACCACTCCACGCAACACAATTCAACTCCAAATAACTCCAATGCACATAATTACACACCAACCTACATAATTACAATTCACACCACATATTTACACTCCACATAGTCACTCCGTTCCAAAACACAGTTACACTCAACAAAATGCAACTCCTCAATGTGCCCTATATTTACACTCCACCTAATTTCACACAATGCCACACAATTCATCGCCACACAATTCCATACCACGCAACATATTTACACTCCGTACCACATAAGTACACTCCACATAAATCTACACTATACCACATACCACCACTCCATATAATACACTCCATACCATATAATTCATCTCAGCATAATTTTACTCCGTGCCACACAATTCCACACAATGCCACACAGTTGCATTCCACAACACAAAATTGA
Organism: Triturus cristatus; assembly: GCF_964204655.1. Lineage (NCBI taxonomy): Eukaryota > Metazoa > Chordata > Amphibia > Caudata > Salamandridae > Triturus > Triturus cristatus. Next base: position 116,006,735 of record NC_140595.1, read on the forward strand.
ACCCCACAACACAAAATTCCACCACACAACACAAAATTCCACCACACACCACATAATTCCACCACAAACATCCAATCCGCACCACATAATTCAACACCACACCACATTATTCAACTCAATACATGCCACTCCTCAACAGACAATACCACTACACATAAGTCCAGTACACTTAATACCACATAAATACTATCCACATCATTCCATTGCATACACATGCATTGATCCAACATTTCTCATATTGGTTCACTTCAGCTCTTTCAGCACGGTTTCTTTGCCACAACTTTTCAAAAAATCAAAACCGCAAAGGGAGGGAACAGAAGGGCACCCGTACTGCAGAAGTCCTTCCTTTCCAAAAATTAATCTCATATGGGGATGCATTTTACCTAGGCATAAAAAGAAACTAGGACTTTTGTGAAGGTGTACTTTTTAAAGCTGTGAACACCTACCTGTTTGGGATAGTAAGAGATTACCACGGCAGTGTTTCAGTATGTGGCGCCTTACTAAGACTGGCGTCCATGTTTATGTTTAGCTCCTTTGACATGTTTTAAAGGCTTAACCAATGCCCATAGGCTTAGTGAGTATAGGTACCGAGGTCCACTGACCCTCTGATAACGAAGGCAGTGTTTCAGTAGGTGGCGCTTTACCAAACCTGGCGTCCATGTTTGTTTCGCTCCTTTAACATCTTAACGCCCACAGGCTTAGTGAGTATAGGGACCTGAGGTCCACTGAACACTTGGTAATGAAATGACGGAATAACTCTAATTTTATATGTCTTCTTTACTAGCAGGGCCATTATGGTAGGCCCTAATGGGCTGTTATTATCTCCTTCTGTGACGTCCAGGCCTATGCGATACTGGCGCATGCTGCGGCCACTATTGGCTACTTTTGATACATAACCGAGTTTTAAGATGCTCATACTTTTTCCTAAGGGGTCATAACTGGTTCTCGGTTTTTCATGGACACTTAAGTATCGCAACATCAAGGGTCTGGGAGTATGTAATAAAGATTCTCTTAGGCATTTGCATATTAAAACACATGAAGGGCAGGAATACCTGTACTACAGATATGCAGACCCCACGGTTGCCACTGGAACTCCGCGTCAGCCTAGCTCCAAGGGCACAGGATAACTCGCGTGTATACAGGCTGTCCTCAGCTGTGTTACAGAAAATTGTGATTTTTTTTTTTATGGCACACTCTGATTATGTCACGTAGGCATGTGCGCATGTACCGGGTTTACCATGATAAATCATAGACTCTGTGTGTCTTATTCTTGCACATTATCTACTGTGTGATCACTACTATGGGTTGTCCATCCTACCCAGTTGGCTCCTCAGAGGTGCTTTCACTTACCCTGCAAGGTCTCTCTGACCAAGTTCTGGGCTAGTTTTAATATCACCAGTATCTGGGGTCACAACAGCAGTACTTAGTCTGTGTTTTACTCGCAGACAAAGTACTAAACCAACATTACTCACAAGGTACCGCATAGTTTTTCTTACAGGGAGATAACACTAGATAGCTAACTTACTGGCATGTATGTGCTCTTATTGACTATGTGAACAGTTCTTTTCTATTAAAATGGCATTAATGTTTTTTACAGGTACGAACAGTAAATCAAGTACACCAAGAGTGGGATTACTGGTGTTGTATTTACCTTTCATTATTTATCACCTTTCACTTCTTTTTCCGCAGTAGCACTTTTTCTAAGGTCCTGACGAAAGCCTCAAAACCTTTTTGGGTCCATTAGGCTGAAACACGTAGACCTGGTTTCGTCTGTCACATGCAGTTATTATTGCACACAGCAGGTGCACTGTTTTTTAATCCTGGCTCCAGGAACGAGCCAATAACGTTTCTGTTGCTCTTGGTAGCTAGTTTTAGCATCACCATCCCCACATTTCTAATTAGTTTGTTTGCACTGCGCCCTTTACCCAACTAGTTCAGTGTCTTCTCACCTGCAGGATTTAGTATATCCTTAATGGAGTAGTAATAAAACATCCCTGAGCTCCTCCCTCACAGTGAGGGAGTTGTAGCCCTTGGCAGGGCTAGGTGTCCCCGTCAAGAGGAGAATCCCAGATGATGAAGCATGCCGCCTCTGTGGGCGATGGGATTTTGTCCTAATTAAGGGACTCCCCCATAAGTACCTGAAGATAATCTTTGGTGTCTCTTTCTTGTTCAGTTTGGCACTTTAGACCTGAGGATTTCTTTTGTTTATTCATAGTAAGAGACCTGCCAACTCACACGGTGCCACTGTGTGTCCACGATATCGGCTCCTTTCACACGGTCACCCGATGAGAAACCGGTATCACACGGTGGCGGACAATGGAGTCGGAAACTCCTGTAGACTGTGTTTCTAACTCACATTATGGGGGTGTGGTTTACAGTGGGTGATCTGCGCAGAGCCCCAACTTCTCTCGGGGGCTGTGCCCCTTACTAAGCACTTTAGTTGCTGAGGGGGGCAATAGGTTCAAGGTTACACCAACTTCCCAGTCTCCAACCCCCCCTCCTTTTACTTTTCCCTCTCACACAGTGAGATTTTGTTCAAGGTTGTCAAGTCTGTAGTAAGGAGGAACTCTTCAACATACTTGACCAGTTCAATCTAGTGGCACATGACACTTGACCTAATGAACAGAAACTCGATAAGACAACAAAAATTGTTTTCTTGTGTGCTTATTCTACTCTTGTAATGCATACAACCGAATAACAGTACTTGTCAGTTCTTCTGAAATTGTGATGGAAATTTGTAAAGCAAAGAAGTTTTTTTTTAAAATGGGTGTGTATTGTAGTTCTCTGCAACAATGAAACACGTTTCATTTTTTACGAAAAAAATGAACTGGCCATAAGTATTTGCTGATGGGTTTTGGCTTCAAAAATATTGTTAACACATCATTCAGAAGGCACATAATATCAGCCATTATTCTAACAACCTCATTATCCTTTCAGAAAGATGCCCTCAGCCATGAACCCCCAAAGCATGGACTGCAATGAAGAAAGCAAACCGCAAGCACCATGTTAAATAAGCATTGGCATAGCCAATAGGTCTTGCCTTTGGGACCATATAAGTGTTTAGTCAGAGCTATTGGCTTCGCCAATGTTTTTGCTTAAAGAGAATACGTTATGTAGACAAACAGTGACCAAAAGATGACTTTTGGTGCCAAATAAATGTTTTAAATAAAGAGATGAGATGCAGAGTGAAAAGGGACAAGCAACCAGCGCAAAACTGACAGGCAGGTGAACAACAGAGAAAAAAGAGTAAATGGTATGTAGATAAAATGAAAAAAGCTTCCATGCAGAGACAAAAATGAAATGCAGAGAAAGAAGAGATAGACAAGCTGAGAAACTGAAGTGCAAAAAGAAAGAGAGAAAAGTGTCCTGTCACTGAATTGCGTAAATTCTCATGTGGGGGAATTGACAGAGCCCAATGTGCACAACAAAAAACACTGAAAGGTCACGTGCTCCATTTGGTGATTGCAACATCCCGTGAAACACGTTTGCCTGTAACAGCCGCTGGATCCATGCCTCCCTACGCCCCACTGTTCTTGGAAGGAGAGGCGTGCTTCAGGGTACCTTACCAGTAGTATGCATGAGGTATGGCTGCTGAACTGTGGCATTAACGCGTTGTTAATTACATGGGCCTCGCCCCTTTGAGAGATCCCCCCAGTTTTTTCATCCCACATAAAGCCCTGGGTGGCTCAGATGTCTGGACTGCATGAAAGAGTCAAACAAGGCATGAGGGGGCTTTGGCAGCTTTGTTTGCAGTATGCTGACAAACGGGGGCTTTTGCTCTCAAGAGGCAGGCATTATTCCACAGAAAATAAATGGAAAGGTGTTCTCAAACCCTTTAACATTGCTTTCAAGGCGCTGTCACGTCTGGAGGGGAAGGGGCAAGGCGGACGCATTGTAAAGGCTTTCTGGGCATAGGCATTCTGGGACTTAGTTTTGTTTTCCAATTTGATAAATCGTCGCTTGCTTTCATTTATTGATTTCCTGCTAATTTGTATCTCGCCCACTGAGTTTCGTTTACAACGCTCACTCAGCATCTCAGAATGTAAATGCAATGTCTCTCAGACACTAAAGTCTACCGCAGAGCTCTCCGGGGGACAGGCGGTGCGGTGCACTAGCTCAGTTCGAACTTTGTCATGGCTCACTCAACTATTCATCCTTTCAGGGCCGGTACACTCTGTATCCAAGCTGTCGACTCTGTGGTATGTTCTGGATGAAACCGATAGGTAGTGCATGGGGGCGTGGGGGGTATGGTATAGAAGATACAATTTTATTTCTGTAACTCTGACCTCGGCAGAGACTTCTAGGAGTGGGTCACCTGACCTGCAAACGATCAACGCATCATGACCTTTGCACCTGGTGTCAAAGGGCACATATGACGTGTCCAGTCCCACGCCCAAACCAATTTTCACATGTGCATGTTATGGGTGGCTTTCGTGTGCACCACTCCTGGCTACTACAGCCTTTGAGGGACCTTACCCTCTGGGCCACTGCATAGTTACCATTGCGTTCGCTTGCCGCACATTTAACCATATGTAGCATAATGAATAGAGCTCAACCAAAACGTTTCAAGATTTAATTGAACAGATGTTAGAAAACCAAGCATTCGGAGAGCCAACAGGTCTGGCTTTCGGTTCATGTCTGCTTTTACTCTGTCCACGAGAGAAAACAAGGGAGACAGTTGAAGGAAGAGCACAGGGTGAAAGAGAGCAAGTGAACGAGAAAGACCAAGAGACAGAGAGAGAGAGAGAGGGCAAGAGACAGGAGAAAGATGGAGAAGTGCGAGGGAGAAGGGACCGACAGATGAGAGGGGGGCCGGAGGGAAAGAGATGGCGATAAAAGAGTAAGCGATAAAGAATGCAGGGTGGTGCATGCGCGTTAATGGAAATGGAGCCCACAAGCGGTATATTAGAAAACCAAGAGCGACGGGTGGGTGGGGGTACGACACAGAGAGCGGGTGGGGGTGGGGAGGGGGTCGACCCAGACGTCCATCGAGAACTTACACTAGCATGAAGAATGCAATTAACACAAGTGCTAAAAACGCATGCGCGGCCGCAATCCTGTGTTTGCTGGCCCGGGAGTGGTGCGTGCATGCATGCTCAGCCTGCTCTTTTTCAAAGCACATACTCGTGCTTGTGGCATGCAACTGCGCACTCCCGAAAGGTGTATGGCGCCACAAGCACGAGTATGTGCTTCGAAAAAGAGCTGAACGACGGCTAAAGGTCCTCCTATGCAGCGCATGCGCGCTGCGTAGGCGAGACCTAAAAAAGTGGTATTGTAACACTGTAACACGATAATCAATGCTTTGTTAATAAACCTCGACCAGGCACCAGTCCATAGACATTGTTTATCCTAGATCACTAAGAACCATTTTGGAAACCTTTACTTTCAGACAGTAAATACATTGTGACCAGTACTGAAAACCAGACACACAAAACGTATTTGAAAATGGTATCACTAAGAGGACCCAAAGTCAGGAAAGACAAGACATGGGCAGAAACGAAAAAGCAAGAACGAAATCAGAAAAAGTAAAAGTGAAGACGGGCATATGTTCTTCACTGCAACACAGCTATCCTGAGCTTGTATGATTAGCAAAGGATTTATTCGAACTAGAGGGACACTTCTGAGAGATGAGGAATGAGTTGGAGTGGGGTTGGGTGGGCAGAGGCTTGCTTTAAGAAAAGCATACCCTTTGTGCAAGAGCATGCTGGCAGCTTTTGTAGTGGCCTTTTGAGAAAGATATTGCCCCATTTAAAGTACATTTTGTTTGTTGTTTCTCTGGCTAGTTGCCATCTTACAACATTCTGACCAATCCCTACTTGGAAGATCTCTATTTGCATTAAATTAATTTAGCGTTTACATATCAACAAAAACTGGACATAGAAGCAATCATGCATTTTATTACATATTGCAATTTGATGCAAAAACACCTATCTTCTTATGCCATATGGGAGAGTCACATTTTCGTCCTCCGCTATCTTGAAAAAACAAGACGTACTAAGGAAATACTTGTGGTGAATGTCTTGTTGCTTTGATATGTTTTGGACTACTTCTTATTGTTTACAGGATGAGCAGGACATATATCAGAACATTTTAATGATGCAGATGAATATTTGGAACAGATGGAAGATGTTTGGCCCTTGGACAAATCCACAAGCTTTCTTTCAGTTTGCTTTGGAAGCCAATGTACATCCTTCACCGATACACTGACGTTTACAGTATGGTGTGTTTTTTCTTATAAAGCGTTTTTAATTTCTTGAAAACAAAGTGCCAATGTTTTTCTGTTTTTGAGGCTAAACTCATTTTGAAGTTCTGAGTGGTACTTCCTCAGTGACTTAGTCCTATTTTCTACATGCAGATTTGCTGTGCAGGTGAGTTCCTTGTTTCTGTAGTTATTTTTTTTGGGGTGGCTTATATACACAGAGGTGCTACATATAACAAGATTGGGACATTTTTTTAGCTAAGGAACACTGCTTTCAAGGCAACCAGGTATAATTGGAATATGTTTTTTTTTTTGTCAAAGGGTGGCACAACTTTATAAACTCCAACAGGTGTTTAGAGACTAAGGGGCATATTTACAAGAAAGTGACATGGTGTGGCGTTAGCCTTGTTGGCTTAACGCCGCGCTCCGCCACTTCTGAAATGCAGGGCTGCACCATATTTACAATAACACGGTGCAGCCCTGCATTTCCACCTGCGCTGGTGCTAATTTCAGCTGTCTAGCGCTAACGCAGGCACCCTTACACCACAGTGCAAGGGTGACTGCATTGTGGGGAATTATGGTTTATGTGCAGGAAGTGTCCCTTCGCACATAAACAGTCTTGACTGGCGATTCGTAACGTCTATGTGAGCTGCTTTGTGCAGCACACGCAGAATTTCAACTCGTTCTTTTTTAATGATTGGGACCCCTTCCTGTACATAAACAATCATGCATGGCGTTTTGCTGTTTTTATGTGTGCTGCACAATGCAGCACACAAAAACAGCAAAAACGGGGAGAAATAAAGCATTTCTCCTCGTTGCGCCCAGTTAAGACCATGTTTTCCCTGGTCTTAATTTTGGCAATTATGCCATTATTGTAAATATGGGGCAGTGTCAAAATCAATTGGTGTTGCGGCGGAATGCCTACTGCAACACCTATTGCCCACCTCTTTTACGCTAAGAATAGCGTGAAATGGGTGCCTTAAGTGGCTTAACGCTGCCTCGAAAATAAGGCGAAGCGCATATCGCCACCACAATGTCAAAAAAGTGACTTTATGGTGGCGATACAGGCTTTTAGATATGCCCCTATGTGTCTACTCAGAATTGGAGGTCGCCCCACCTGATGACACAGCTTTAAAAAACAATTGATTTGTTAAGAAACATTGGGTGTTGATACAAAACCCAAGGCAGCTAATGTTTCAAAACCACTAGTTGCAGAAAGTCTTTGGGTTCCATGCAGGTGAGGTGATGGTACATAAGGGATGTAGCTATCAAAGCCACTAATGGATGGTGTAACTTTCAAAACTAGCAGTAGTATTAAGGCTCTGTGGAGTCCAGCCAGGAGGGACCAGGCTGCAAACCAAAGCGAATGGTGTGTCTACCAAAAGCCACTAGTTGTGTAGGGATACTACTGGTCCACGCAAGTGAGTCAAGAATGCAAACTCACAGAAAGAAGTAACATCCAAAGCACCAGTAGTGATAACATAATTTTGAACTTCAAGAGTAGTGCACAATACAATTAAGATTCCCTATAAGGCACCTTTATGTGGATTGTATGCAAACCATAGTAAAGCAAAGCATGAAAAAAACAGCAAATGTATTAAGAGTCTGTGGTAGTGAACCAGAACTGTGTAGGTCCAAATCCACGGGCCAGTGTAACTTCCAAAAACCAATGATTGTAAAAAGATTCTAGTGTTCCACTCGAAAGAGGCAAGGTACCCTCCCATGGAAAGAAGCAGCTTTAAAAAACCACCAGTTGTATTAAGAATCTATGTTGTTCTCCGGGAACCGACAATGTGCAAATCCATGAGACCGGTGCCGCCCCCTACTCCAAAAGAGTTTTAGAGGTCTACCTAATATAAGTTGAGGTAACAACTGTAGAGGGGCCTATGCCACCTACCCTGCAATGTTAAGGATGTAATCGGAGATGTACCTATGAATAGGTGAAATGGTGGTCATTGGGTGAAATTCTAGGGTGAAACCTGTGAGCAGCAGCTCTAGCTGTAGTGCTGCAAGGCCCAGACAGGAAAGATGCTTCAGAAAGATACCATTAGTCTTTCATTCTATTATAAGGACGTTAGTGAGGAAGAGTTAAGTATCTGAAGGGGTTGGAAACCCATAGTGGTAGGCTTTCCGGTCCCATGATAATGGGTCAAATTCTGGTGTGGCACGAGCAGCAGACGTGGATAAAATGCTGTCTGTGGTTCTCTGAAAGGTTTAAGATCAAGAGACAATGGTAAAAGAGACTACCTGGGACAGTCACTGATTGGGAGAAAAATAATGGAGGCAGTAGCACCCATGCAGGTCCTCAAACTTGACAAGTGGCCTATGCTTTTTTCCTTTCCTTTGGGCTAGTTGTTTTATGTTTTACCTTTTTACGCGCAGAGAAATGTGTCCGACAGTTTCACATGGTGCAAATACAAATAATTGTAACTTGCAAAAAATCCCTGTATATACCCACAGTAGGCCAAAGATGAGTGGAACACACACCCTCACACTCCTGCCCCATAGTTGCTGTGGCCGCAGCACCCGTCCATGATGTCAGGTTGCCTTAGCCTGGAGAAGGTTAATTGGAGTAGGTGGGAGTTTAGGGGACGAAGTGGGGAGGCAGACCTCAGACGACAACCTTTCTGAGAAAAACAGGGAAAATAAAATCCCTTGGATGGGATGGGGTTTGAAAATGATTACATATCACCGTAACCCGCTTTTCTTTCATAGCTTAGATTAGGTATCAGATTCCATGAATAGAAGTAAAGTAGTTAAATGCACATGCCAGATATTCACATGAGTTGTACAGGCGATGTCTAAAGCATGTCTGAGACCAACCTTTCTTCCCAAGGGATTATACTCTAAATTCTCTTTGTGGATCTGAGAGTCACAGCGTTAAATCCACAAAGTGGATTTGTTCCATACAATATTGAAAGTCACACTAAAACGTATGCACAAATGCTACAGACCAGTTATACAGAGATCCCTAAGACCAGCTGAGGATCAAGACTTAAACAATGATTAGGTTTTATTAAAAAAATGTTAGATGTTATTCATTACTACTGTTGGTGAAATGAAACCCCTTTAGCTCGATCATTACTTTCCACTTATTCTGCTAATGGGTGTTAGGAGGGAGTTCTAATCTGGCACCTACTAGAAGATGGGCTGTGTAAATTCCACATGTTTACACATATCTTATCATGTTTGCAAATTACTGACTTCAGAACTAACTATGATCCGTTCAAAGCTTTTGTGAGAGGGTGTATTACTTCAAGGAAACCGTCATGCCAACTGTGTTGGTTTCAGGGTGGTACCATTTTGATAACCCTGAACCATCGCAGATTCAAATAAATAATTCAACTGGTGTAGCATGAACAGGAAGACAGAAGGGACAGTTACACGGGGATAGAGGCACAGCAGTGTTGTAGTCAGAAACTATTTTTTTTTTTTAAAGCAGATAGGCGTTGACTTTAAAGTGCAAGGTTTAAATCATTACCCTCACCATTTGCCAGTATTTGTTATTAAAACAAGATATAAAAACTTTCCAAAATGGCTGGTGATATATTTTATGAGGAATAACTAGAATTTTGCCGTGAGCGGCGCCCACGGTTCAGCACTTTTGGAAATGCCAAATTACTATTTTGCAATCATTTCTTACAATTCCTGATGAATTTTTAATTTCCCCCATTCTGTTCCAGGACTGAAGTTCGAATAGTAAATACGCCTCGCAGACTATTTTTTGGAAAGCTGCACTCTCTAAATATTCTAGAACCGGAGTTCGAATAGTAAATTTGCCACCCGCTAGTGCATGGGCATGCTTTGTGACACCGCTATAACTTTGGAATGTGCCAACAGTTACATTCCAAAATTGTGTAAAGTAAATTATTGTGTAAGTTTGGTTCACCATTTCAAGATGGCCAATGGTATCTTTCAAATGGTAGAATAAAATCCAAAAATTAGGTGCGGAAGGCACCCCCCCCCCCCTCCCCCAAAAAAAGGATGAGCATCTGGGTTGCAAAGATTGACAAGAAAGACAACTAATGCTAACGACCTGCCCCTAAAACCACTTTAAGTATTGTTCTTTTTGTTGGGATGAATTCGCCATAGTAAGCTGTAGCCTTTGACCCCTAACTCGGCCCACTTCCTGATAATACTAGTATGCTGGAGGCACTTTTGTGCCAAGGAGAATGACCTAGAGCCAGCCAGTCTCTGTGGTTGAAGGAGCACACCGTGTGAACCCTCATTTTGCTGATTTTGACTACTGTCATCTCACAGGGCTGTTGAGGAATGACTCTGGTGGCCGCAATATAATTTTAGTAGCAGGGCAGGCCATTTTATCTGTCAACTGTAAAGGAAAGTGGTCTACCAGGTCTACTGTCTTTTTCTAATGGTTTGCCAGTCCCCTCCAACAGGTCTTTTGCCCATCCATGAAACTTCTCTAAGTGCCCTGAGATGATCCCATTGATGAAGAAGTGACTAGAAGCGCGAGGCCAAACCATGTCCGGTGGTCACCATAAACTAACCTGTGCGCATGAGCTGGCATCTGATAAACATGGTGACCTATGCCAAGGGTCAGCTCCACCACCACCACACTGGGCACCTATCCTTTGCATTTTTTCTGTAGCCCAGACACAAGTCCCTACAAAAAAACAAAGTAAAGTACTATATGACCACAAGCATCGCAATTTGACCCCAGCCGATCCATCACTGCTGCCACTCATAAGACCGAGCATGTGCCCATCCATGCACCATAAGATGTTGGCCAGGTTCGGATCCTGCTCGTTGGACCATGCACGACTACACCACCTGGAGGGGTAAGCCCACCATCAGTAAGAAAAGTTAAAAAGTACTGTGAAAACCTGGGCATACAGCCCAAAGGGGATGCCTTCTCATTATTCGACTCCCCAGTCTTGAAATTGATTAAACGCATGAAGGAAGAGGAGCGGACGAACAGATCTCATGAGAGGAAGAGGGAGAACCATAAGAAGGCTGGTCTGTTCCACAAGGAAACCATGAAGACGGTGATCTGAGCATAACACTGCAGAATCCCTACAAGACGTCTGTGTGGAAGGGATTAGCAGGGGCTGTGCTCTCAAGCACACCCGTATACCACCCGCAGTGTCCCTTCTCAAACTTATTTACAGTTTTATGTATGTAGAAGTACATATTTTAAGCAAAAACACTGACTTGACCTAGATGTATTTATTGCTGTTGGGTGTCTTATGGAGTTCTGATTCTTAAACCCTACACCACCTCCATGAGTAAGCCTTGGGCCCTACACTGAGGATCAAGTTTAAAAGGTCTGCACTTGGACTTCAGTTTTAACTATAAGAATGTCCAGTGGTACAAGGTTTTGTAACAATCAGAGCCCAGTAACTCCTGAGTGGTCTGGCACTCCCAGAAAGGCTTCTTTCGCCTTGTGCACAACAGAGTTTTCAACAGAGATCTCTCCATGGACGAGATCTAAAAAGAGGGAGGCAGCTGAGAACAAGGGGGTGGACTGTGCAGGTGTCCAAGACGCAACATAAGAAGAGGCGGATGCAACTGAAGACACCTCACTGGGAAATAGCAATGTTGGTGTTTGTTGTGCCTAACCACCCTCTGTAAAAGGTAAATGAAAAGTAAAGGGTAAAGTGGTCTTCCCCAAGCACACCTGTAAAACAGTGCAAAAAAAGACACCAGTCCTGATGTTGTGAAAGTCATCTCCTCACATCTTAGTTAAATAGCATATATTTTTAAAAGACAGAGAACCATTTATTGGAGAATTTCAATCTGCTTTTCTCCAAAACTCTTTATGCAAGTTTGAACAATTCAAATACAGAGTAACTTTCCATCATAATGCAAACTAAAAAGACATCACAGCATCTTAAAAGGCAGCTTCTGGATTTTATTTCACAGCCTCCCTAACCCCCACCAAAACCCTCCTCATTGGAACACATCTTTATTAGCTAAACGTTTTTCATCCAGTGATGAGAAGACCACCTCACAGGGCCCCCTTTTGTCTCTTGCCTGTACCTTACTCTCCCACCTCTACAACTCTCAAATGATCAGCCCCATTGCTTTCCATTTGGCAGCATACTGTATTTGGGAGACCCCGAGACAAAAATTGAAGCACGAGTTTCCAAGTCAAATCATAAGTATTCCAACTCTATGTTGCTTGTCAGGCGTTCCTTCACCAGGATGGACCAGAATCCTTGATGCCACTGTGTTTCAGAGGGCAGTTCTTCCAGGAAACCGCTATTGTGACTTTTGCCACCCCAAGGCACTGCAACACTGAGTGCCAATCTGATCTCAATATTTGTTTGAGACTGGCTGGACTCAGAAAAGCAAAATGACGCCTGGGTCAAAAAGAATGCGGTACTCTAACAGCTCCCTCACGGCCTTCACTATATCTTCCCAGGGTTCTGCAATCTGGGGGCCATTCTACCATACATGCAATTTTTTCCCTCCCAAATCCCCACAGCCTCTCCAGCTCCTTTTCCTACTGTGGGGTAGATATGAAGGAAACCGTACTAGGGTATAATGCAGATGATACATAAGCTTATAATGTATCTCAGCATTCCTCAAGCAAAAATAACTTCTGTGAATATCCTGTTTCAAAACTTCCCATTTCTTTGTGGCAAAGCTTTTGGCTGGGATTTTCTCCAAGATTACCATATGGGACCATGCTGGAGTAGGTAAGGAATCAGTTAGCAAGGCATAAAGTCTGGAAATAACACCTTTAGATCCTACTAACTTGGGAATCAAGTTCTTATTGTGACTTCCTAACTGTTGCTGTTCTTATAACAGGATTGAAAACTCATTGATGTAATTAGGCACAGAGACAACTCTGTGATCTAATTAAACAAAGTGCCTTCTTTCTGTTTTCACCTACTTGGAACTCTAACTTTGTGTACTGTTGCAGGGAATCTGCGAAGTCACCGAACTATGCTTGGGATCATAGAACCTTAGTAGGCAGGGACTGAGTCATCCTACCATCTGAGTACCCATGAGCCGGGGACCGACTAGCTATAGTGTCTCACTTGCGCACTTACTCACTCACAGAGGAACAAGTGTTTAGACACCCCAGAACACAACACTCCCGACCCTCTCAGGAATCGCTGTTGCAGGCATGCACTTTTGCTCTCATACTTGTACTAGTCCACAATAAGATCTGACAGAGACAAGAGGAGGCATATCAGCAAGGCAATGCAATAAAATTATCGCCGCTTTAGCATCCGTTTTCAGACGAAAAGCGGCGATAATTTTATCGCCCTATCAGCATGGACACGCTAACGCGTAAATCCATGCCTTAGCGCCTGTTTCCTGAACGCCCAGCTTTGCATCTCTAATGAGATGCAAAGTGGGCGCTCCTCCCCAAAATAACTGGAGAAATGTTGCTAACCGACATTTCTCCAATTATCAAGGTGTACGCTAACATGCAGAGCGATAAGAAAAGTAGCGCTAACCGCGGTTATCGCTACTTTCCTTACGCCTGCTTTTATTCTGACTTAGCCATGTAATCCAATGGAAGGTGGATTACATGGCTAAATCCACCCTGCCCTATCAGCAAGGTATCGCCGGTCGCAGTGCGATTATCGCTGGATTTCCAGCGATAATCGCACAGTTTTGTGGTTAACGCATGGATTTCTATCGCTTGGGAGATAAGCGTTGCTGGTAGCACGCTGTCTCCGCGATAGAATCCAGCGTTAGCCTACGATAATTATCCTCGCGCTGAGCTTTAATTATCGCAGGCCCTTGCTGATATGCCCCGTATAAGTTGAAAATGTTTATTTTAACTATCGTGCTCTAGTATGCATTATACGTGCCACAATAAGTAAGAAGTTGCCTAACACAAATACATTCAGCATAGTAAGTAGTCCATAAATCATAAAATGAGTTGTCATTATATAAGGCAGGGTAGCCCCTTCCCGTTCTACAGAATCAAAATTATGTCAGAAGAACTTTGGGTGTTAGTAGCAGACCCCGTACCTTAGCATGTACAGATGGAAGTTCTGCATCTCGGGTGCTGTCACGATCTCTTCCCTGGAAATATCTCTCTCCGAGTGTCTCTTTCACCTATCTGTGCATACCCATATGACAAAAGTACGTGTTCCTAAACAACAGCTGCATTTGCGTGTTTTGTCTAGGTGCTAGGGCCTGACCAGAACAGAATAACAAGAGGCATTGTTGCTTGACCTTGTCTACAGTGTTCAGACTAAATCTCAGGACAGAACAGAACGTGAAAACAACAGCAGGTTCTGTGTGAAAGTACAGTGTTGCATGATACAAGATATGTTTGTATAGTAGTGTGAGCAAACAGTCTGCAACGTGCTCATGGCAACACAGGGAAAACGACAATGGACCTGCACGAGACATATGACAGCATGACTTGATTGGCCATCCTTTAAACATGGTAGGTATCATCCTACATCCTCCCTCACTCTACTCATCCAATGCAAGATTTCACAACGCAAGGCAGAATTTACTGTTAAAGTTGATAGGAGCATCATGAATAGGGAAGGAAGGAAGTCCTAATTTTAAGACCACCTAGTCCCATATCTAGAGGATCATAGCTACTGTAGGACTCAATCTAGTAGTGCCTTCAATCTTTTTAATTAAATGGTTGGAAATTATTTAAAATCAATTTTACTATAGGTTGGAATTAAAATCATCAAACATACCTGAAAAATGTATAAGGAGAAGGGAATATAGTTTGTTAACTGCTATATTGATCAAAGTATAACCTGATGTCAGAAACTATTGATTCACTGACAAATGTAATGGTTAATAGTCAGAATATATATGTATATTTTTGGAGGTCTGCAAATGGTTATACCGGAAGAAGCTGAATCCATCTTTTGAAATGTTGGAAAAATGTTGGCAAGTATCAACATTTTCAGTTAGTAGAGCCAGAAGGAGAATTGTTGTCTTGATCTGAATTGGAAAGTGGGCATTTTCTTGTTTAACCATCCTGTGCCTCTGGCTGCCTGTGGAATCAAAGTCTGGTTTAGAATGACAGGGTCCTGCTTGTGTATTCACTCTGGACAGTTGCACAAAGCCAGTTGAGGTGTGCACTGCATATCCTGAAAGTCCATCACCAGGTTAATGGGCCTTCCTGAGCTAGAGTGGTGGGAGGAGTTGTCACCTGCACCTGAATAGGGCTGTGCCTTGTCTCTCACAATGCTGTCTCCACCCCCTGCAGTGTGTCTGGAGCCAAGACCAGGCAGGACAAGAACGTGTTCACTACAAAGACAATCCTTTGAAGAATGCCTTCTTCAAAGACCAAAAGGAGTATAAGTATTGGACCTAAAACCCCAGATTTTTAGAACTCTTCTAGATCAAGAGGAACCTCTGCCAAGAAGATCTTAAGAGCTGTGAGGAGGAGTACTGCCCCTTTGCTGTATGTTGCGTTGCTGGGTTGGTCTGCAGTTGCTGCTTCTGCCTTGGAAAGGAAAATAACTGGACTTTGCTTTGTATCCTGCTTGTGAAGTTTCTCCAAGAGCTTGTGTATGCTTCCCTCTTGTTGGAAATCTCAGGGCCATCAAATACGTCATCTGCAGCATCCCTGAACTCCACTGCTGGGAGTTCTGACCTGCCTTGTGGTGCCAAATCAAGTTCTAGGCCCTTGGATGTTGTTTCTGCTGCAAAGACCTGCTTGAAACCATCAAAATCGATGCATCGCCCTTCTAGCACCGGCTTTTCTGATGCAGCACCTCTGTTGGGAGAAATTTCTGCGCACCGCCTCCGTGCGGATGAAGAAATCAACGCAGCGCCTGTCAACATCCGAAGAAACCGCTGCAGCCCGAGTTCAGCACACAGTGAGTCCGAAGTCTGAGAGCCCTGCACTGACTCTGATGCCGGCCCTGCTGTGTGGCTGAAAGAATCCACACACTGTGGAACAGCGGCTGAAGAAATCGATGCAGCACAAGCTTGCTGCAGCTGCATTGACCTCCCAGTGTGTTCTGAGTTTCATGCATCGCACCTGTGTGCCATGTTTTTCCGACGCTTTACCCGCAGACCAGAACCGTCTTGGATTTCAATGCATCGCTTCCCATTACAGTCCAGATTCGACGCAACACTTCTCCTGTGTGCAGCAGAACTGACACATCGCCTCTCCAAGGACTGTGTTTTCCGATGCTTCCCTCCTTTGTGGCTGTTTTGCCTTGTGGATTTTGACGAACCTGAGGTACTTTGTGTAAAATCTCCACATCCATAGAGTTCTACGAACTGAATTTCTTGAAACCTTTTAAAAGTAATATTTTGAGTAATATTTTGAGTTGTGTATGCTGGATTTTGTCATTTTGGTTTAGATAAAGATACTTTATTTTTCTAAACTGGTGTAGTGTCCGTTTGTAGTGTTTTCACTGTGTTACTGTGTGTTATGTGCAAATACTTTACACATTGCCTCTGAGATAAGCCTGACTGCTCATGCCAAGCTACCAAGGGAGTGAGCAGGGGTTATCTGGGTGTGTAACTCCCTTATCCTGTCTAGAAGGAAGGGTCCCTACTTGAACAGGGTGCAAGCCACTTCCAAGTAGAGACCCACATTTCTAACATTGGTGGCAGTGGTGGGATTGGACTTGTGTTTATACTTTGACATACAGTGATTGGTGTACACTACTACTACTGTGTGCAGACCATTATGCAACCACATACTGCTTTTGGATTTTTCCTGTTTTTGTGATAACCCTTGAAGTATCCACGTACTATGTCTCTGTATGGTGAGCCAGCACACAAAGTGGCATAATTGGTGTTTGAGATTGAGAAATTGCAGTCTTACAAAGTGGATCAACTCAAACAGTTTTGCAAAGATTTTTGATGTATTAGAAGCTTTGCTAGGAAGGAGGAGCTGCAAAAGGTGCTGAGGGACTGGTGGGTAGCCAGGGAGGCTGGTGAGGCTGAGAATCGGAATGTGGATCTGGATGCACAGAGTCAGCAAGGGTATTTTGGAGCTCTGGATCTGCCTGAAAGGAGCATCTTCCAGGGGTAGCTGCAGCGTGTAATCCAGGAATCTGTCCCCAGAAGAATAGGAGGACATACAATGGGATAGAGAGCATAGGCGAGAGCTTGAGAAGCTCAAGTATAAAATGAAAATCAAAAAGTTGGAAATAGAGCAACAGGAGAAGGATCAAACCCTTGCTCTGGAGGAAAACAAGTTGCTTTTGGCTCATGAGTTAATTTTGAAGGAGGTGGACATCAAGGTAAGGCTGGCAGAGTCCAGTTCAGATGGTGGAGGCAGTGTAGTCAGAGCGCAAGGTGCCCATTCCAAAGGATATGTAAAAGATTACAGAAAGGGGGATGACATACATGCTTAGTTTTTGGCTTATGAGGCAGCACTCTACATGAATGAGGTTTCTAATGCCCATGGGGGGGGGGGGTCTGTGGAAACACTTTGAGGTCTCATGTACACCAACATGAAAGATGCCTTGATTTCCCAGAACGGTCTCACCCTAGAGCAGTATAAGGAAAAGTTTAGATCTTTTAAGAAACCTGATTCTCATACTTGGTTGGAATGTGTTAATCATTTTTTTTTACTGAGCACTGGATGGTTGGATAAAGGGCAGCCTGGTAACTGATTATCAGGGGCTATACAATTTGATTGCTAGAGAGCACTTGTATAGTCTTTGTCTGCCAGTGTTGCGCCAGCATCTAATTGATAGCAAGCTGACTGACCCCAGGAAGCTTGCTCAGGAGGCAGACCACTGGACAAGTGCTAGGGTCCACAAGGGGTATGTGGGAGATTCCGCCAGGGGTGGGCAGAGTCCCCAGCAGAAGAGTGGGGGTACAAGAGTAAACAGAGGGAGTTCTCTAAAGGGCCTCAATCTAGCTCCCAGGGTAAATATTCTGATCCCCAGGTGAGAAAAAGCCATGAATCTCTACAGGGAAGCCTTCCGAGGGGGGTCTCGGCAAGTGTTGTGCATGTGGTCAGGAAGGTCACATGAGGGGGGATATCCCAAGTGTCACAAGTGAACACCGGCACCCACTGGTGCGCAGTCACGGGGTGGCCAGTGTAGCGCTTGGGGAGGAGCTGGTTGCCGGTGAAGGATGGGAGCCAGCTGAGATGACCCTTGTCTCACTGGTCCAGAGGACCCTTGAGCCTGAAAACACTAAGAAATATAGAATGTTGGTGACCATCAATGGACAGAGGATCGAGACTCTGAGAGAGACAGGAGCCAGTGTGACTACACTGAGGTGTCACCTGGTGTCTAAAGAGCAGGTAGTTCCCAATGTGTTTCACAAATTGTAGTAGCAGTAGACAGCTCTGAGTGCCAGTACAAGATGCTGCAGGTTCCCTTTGAATAGGAGGGGGGACTGCAGGTTCCTTAAGAGTAGCTCTGAGCCCAACCATGCCGGTTGACTGTCTGCTGGGAAAGGACCTGGAGGATTCCCCTCGGGATGAGGTGGAACGTCGGTCACACTTGGAGATGCTGAAGTTGCCTGGCTGGGCAGGCGTGGCCACCCGGTCTATGGCAGCCAGCAAGGGTGATCAGAAGGCCCTGCAGCCTGAAAGAGTGGCCCAAGTCCCTGCCAGAAAGAGCAGAGGCAGGGGGCATGGTAAACCTGCCTCAGAAGATTGCACGCTCCAGAAAAAGGCGGAACCTGAGGGGGATGACCTGGAACCTACAGGCGAGCAAGTGGCTGAACTGTGGGACTTGCCTGAGCTGATCCATTGACAGAAGGAAGGGGGTCCCACCAGGGAGGAATTCTGCAGGGAGCAGGAGTGTCCTTCTTTTGTAGGTGTGCAGCAGCAGACTGCAGACCAGGCTGCTGGCATGGAGCTTGGACCACACTGGATTTACTGGGAGAATAGCCTCCTGTATAGTGAGCCTAAGGTTGCTGAGCCTGGGTCAGCCTGTGTGCTGGTGGTGCCCCAGGACTTCACAGCCTTTCTACTGGGTCTGGTTCATGATGTGCCTTTGGCAGGACATTTGGGGCAGGACAAGACCGTTGAACAGTTTGTCACCCACTTCTGGTGGCCCCAGATGTAAAGACAATCTGATGCACATTGCAGGTCTTGCCAAACTTGCCAGGCAAGTGGCAAGAGTGGGGGTAGATGCAAGGCTCCGCTCCAGCCTTTCCCTGTCATGAGCACCCCATTTGAGCAGGTGGGTATCAACATTGTGGGGCTTCTGGACACCAAGACAGCCATGGGCAACGGGTTTATACTGGTCTTGGTGGACCATGCCACCCAGTACCCGGAGGCTATACCTCTGAGGCAATGATGGCACCTGTAGTGGGCCGGGCATTGATGGGATCTTTTTCTGCATGGGGTTCCCCAAGGAGGTGGTGCACTGACCGGGTTGCCAACTTCATATCTATCTATATGAAGTCTATGTGGGAGAAGTGTGGTGTAACCTACAAGTTCACCACTCCTTACCCCCCTAAGAAAATGGGTTGGTTGAGAGATTCAACCGAACCCTGAACTGCATTATTATGGGCCTGACTCACTCCATGCAGCGTAAGCGGAAGGTCCTCTTGCCATGCCTTTTGTTTGCTTACAGGGAGGTACAGCAGAATGGAATGGGATTTAGCCCCTTTGAGCTGATGTATGGGCACCGTGAGGGGACCTCTGAGTCTGGTGAAAGAGGGCTGGGAGGAAGCTCCTAGGAAGCTCCTCCAGGATGTACTTACCTACATGCTGGCCTTAAGAAACCAGAGGGCAAGCTTCAGAAAGCTCGCTCAGGCAAACCTAGAAGCCAGCCAGGAAGATATGAAACCCTGGTATGACCAGAGTGCCACTCTGGTTGAGTTTCAGCCAGGCCAGAAAGTGTGGGTCATGGCCCTAGTGGAGTCGCGGGCGCTCTAAGACAAGTGGACTGTAATCTTTTGAGGTGGTGGAGTGCAAGACTGAAGTCACCTATCTGATGAACTTGCTGACTCCAAGGAACCCTTTAAGGGTCCTGCATGTGAACCACCTTAAACCTCACTTTGAGAGGTCTGAAGTAACTATGCTCCTGGTGACAGATGATGGGATGGAGGAGGAAAGTGAGTCTCTTCCTGACCTCCTGTTTGCCAGGGAGCAAGATGGGTCTGTGTAGGGTGTTAATCTCGCCCCAACACTGACCCTGGAACTGCAGAGGGACTGTCGCCAGTTGCTGTGGCAGTTTGCCTCTCTGTTTTCGTTGACCCCAGGAGTCCCCCACTGGTGTAACCATGATGTGGATACTGGGGATATTCCACCTGTAAAGCACCACATTTACGGGTTGAGTGAAGAGGTCAAAGCCAGCATCAAGAAAGAGGTTTCCAAGATGCTAGAGTTAGCGGGTGATAGAGCCCTCCAACAGTCCTTGGGCCAGCCCAGTGGTCTTGGTCCCAAAGGTTGCTACACCCAGTGCCACACCAGAACTGCGGTTCTGTGTGGACTACCGTGGGCTCAACGCCGTCACAAAGACTGACGCACACCCCACCCCCAGAGCTGATGATCTCATAGATTTACAGTTCCTCAGTACATTTGACTTAACATCTGGGTACAGGCAGATTGCCTTGACCGATGGGGCAAAAGCGAGGTCCGCGTTGTCGATGCCATAGCGGCACTTCCAGTTCTGTTTGATGCCCTCTGGATTGAAGAACGCCCATGTCTCCTTTCAGATGCTGGTCAACCAGGTCTTGGCTGGGCTGGAGGATTTCAGCGCCGCCTACCTGGATGACATTACAGTGTTCAGTTCCAGTTGGGAGGATCACTTGCATCACCTCTGGGAAGTGTTGAAGGCTCTGCAGAAGGCAGGCCTCAATATTAAGGCCAGTAAGTGCCAGATAGGGCAGGGCTCTGTAGTGTGTAGTGTACTTGGGACACCAGGTAGGCAGCTGCCTGGTGGCACCCCTACAACCAAAGATTGACACCATTCTGTCTTGGGAGTCCACCAAGAACCAGACGGAGGTGAGAGCCTTTTTAGGTCCCACCAGTTACTACAGGAGATTGGTCAAGGGGTGTGGCACCATTGTTGGTCCCTTGACTGAGCTGACTTCTAGGAAGCATCCCAGGAAAGTGATCTGGACTGAGGCTTGTCAGACTGCTTTTGATGCCCTGAAGGCTGCCATGTGCACGGCACCCATGCGGAAGGTGCCCGACTTCTCCAAGGAATTTGTTGCGTAGACAGACACTTTGGAGCATGGTGTGGGGGCAGTTCTAGCACAGCTAAACAAAGAGGGCCTAGACCAACCTGTATCCTTCATTAGTAGGAGGTTACAGAGGTGGCACACAATTGAGAGAGAAGCTTTGCTGTGGTCTGGGCACTGAAGAAGCCTCACTTCCGGGTTAAGACAGACCACAGGCCCCTCAGATGGTTAATGCAGATAAGGGGTGAGAACCCCAAACTGTTGAGGTGGTACATTTCCCTACAGGGGATGGACTTTATGGTGAAAGACTCCCCTGGTACAGAACACGCCAATGCTGAGAGTCTGTCCAGATTCTTCCGCCTTAGTGATGAGAACTTCCATGAGGATGGGTAGGTCTCACTACTTTCAGCTGGAGGGACCTCGCATCCTTGGCATGGTTTCTCCTGTCTTTTTGCCTCTCTCGCCTGTATTCTTGATGTTATGCTGGACTTCCTTTTTGCCGGTTCATGTACTCTGGGCACTTTACCACTGCTGATCAGTGCTAAAGTGCAAGTCCTCCCTGTGTAAATTGTATTGGTTATTCATATGATTGGCATATTTGATTTACTGGTAAGTCCCTAGTAAAGTGCACTATATGTGCCCAGGGCCTCTAAATCAAATGCCACCAGTGGGCCTTCTGCACTAGTTGTGCCACCCATATGAGTAGACCTGTCAACTTGTCTCAGGCCTGCCATCGCAGTGTCTGTAAGTACAGTTTTAAACTGCCATGTGGAACTGACAGGTGCACCCACTTGCCAGGCCCTAACCTTCCCTTTTACTACATGTAAGGCACCCCTAAGGTAGGCCCAGGGTACTCCTATGGGCCGGGTGCAGTGTATGTGAAAGGTAGGACATGTACTGGTGTGTTTTACATGTCCTGATAGTGAAATACTGCCAGTTAGTGAAATACTGCCAGTTTTGTTTTTCACTATTGCAAGGACTAGCTCTTCCATAGGCTATCATTGGAGTAGCTTGTAACGTTTTACAAGCGTAACTTTCAATTGGGAACAGCTAGAGATTTGGAGTTTGGGCCATCAGAGATCAGAATTTAAAAACTCATCTTTAATGGTGGTTTTTAAATTGTGTTTGAAAATGTCACTTTTAGAAAATGGGCATTTTTTTATTTAACCGTCCTGTGCCTCTGCCTGCCTATGGAATCCATGTCTGGTTTAGACTGATAGGGGAATGTTTGTACATTCACTATAGACAGTCACACAAAGGGAGCTGAGGTGTGCCCGGCATATCCTGATGGCACATCACACGGCTGATCGTCCTTCCAGAACTCGAGTGGTGGGAGGCGCTGTCACCTGCACCTGAAAAGGGCTGTGCCTGGCCTCTCACAATGCTGTCTCCACCCCCTGGAGTGTGTCTGGAGTTAAGACCAGGCAGAACAATAACTTGCGCACTACAAAGACAATCCTTTGAAGAATGCCTTCTTCAAAGGTCAAAAGGGGTATAAGTATTGGACCTAAAACTCCAGATTTTTAGAACACTTCTGGATCAAGATGAACCTCTGTCAAGGAGAAGAGCTGAAGAGCTGTGAGAAGGAGTAGTTCCCCTTTGCTGTGTGTTGTTTTGTGGGTTGGCCTGCAGTTGCTGGTTCAGCTTTGGAGAGGAAAAGGACTGGACTTTGCTTCGTATCATGCTTGTGAAGTTTCTCCAAGGGCTTGTCTGTGCTTGCCTCCTGTTGGAACTCTCTGGGCCAACAGACTTAATCTGCAGCATCAGTGAGCTCTACTGCCGGGAGTTTTGACCTACCTTGTGGTGCCAAATCCAGTTCTGGGCCCTTGGAGGTTGTTTCAGTTGCAAAGACCTGCTTGAAACCAAAAAATCAATGCATCGCCCTTCCAGTGCCTGTTTTCTGATTCAGCACACACCGCCATTGTGTGGCTAAAGAAATTGATGCAGCCCCTGCCGGCGGCTAAAGAAACCGCTGCAGCGCCTGCCAGCGGCTAAAGAAACCGCTGCAGCCTGAGTTCAGCGCACCATGTCTCCGAAGTCCGAGACCCATGCACTGACCCCGATGCAGGCCCTGCTGTGTGGCTGAGAAAATCAAAGCATTGTGGGACCGCAGTGGAACAAATCGATGCAGCACCTGTTTTTTTTTTTTTACAACAAACTTTATTGGCATTTTTAAGGACACCGGGGAATTTGTCCCCATACATGGTACCAAGATGAAGAAAAGAACAGTGAGAGGTGGCATCCTTGTTTAGCCCCCCCCCGGTCTGCAGAACATCAGACCCCCAAACCCTCCCCCCCCCCCCGCACATCACACCAACCCACAGTCCAACACAGATATGCAATATTTCCTATCCGCGTGAGCTCCATATTCCGACTACTCATCCACAATGCATAAGGCCCGGGGCCCCGAAGGGGAACCCACCGGGGCTCTGATTAGCCTCTCTATTGGGTCCAAGGGCACTGCATCCCCCCGCACAGACAACACGATACCCCGATATCGCGCCCATCTCTTCCAGACTTTAACATGCTTATTCGGACAACCCCTTGCCAAGAATACCGCCTCTTCCGCAGACATGCAGCGATCTAGTGCTTTCTTCCAGGCCTGAACCGGGGGCGGGGCAGAAGACTTCCAATGCTGGGCAATATCTCGCTTGGCCAGCGTCAAACCCAAAAATAGAAGGTGCCGCTTATAGAT
This sequence comes from Triturus cristatus, assembly GCF_964204655.1. Classification (NCBI taxonomy): domain Eukaryota; kingdom Metazoa; phylum Chordata; class Amphibia; order Caudata; family Salamandridae; genus Triturus; species Triturus cristatus. The sequence continues at coordinate 116,030,653 of NC_140595.1, forward strand.
GTTGCCCCCTATCTCCTCGGTACAATGCAACAGTGTTAAGCAGGGATCGGGGGGAAGCTCCCAACCCAGCACCTCCCCCAGGCAGGATAGAACCGCCGTCCAGAACGGGCGCAGCCGCCCACAGTCCCACACCGTATGCAAGAATGTACCATCCCCATCACCGCAACGGAGACACGTGGGGGACCCAATTAAGTGCATGCGCCAAAGGCGGTGCCGGGTGTAATATGCCCTGTGCAGGTATTTGAATTGTATAAACCGGTATTTGATGGCCACCGCAGCATATCGCGGACCCTCTATAGCGTCTGCCCAGTCATCCTCCGTGAGCGCGGGAATATCGCGCTGCCACGCCTCCTTGGTATTATCTAGGGTAGTGTTCATGAAGGTTGTCAGAGTCTGATAAATCTGGCGAATTTTGTGATCCCCGAGGTCTCCCATCAACAGTCTACCCTCTAGCGGGTGGAACTCCGGCAGAGTGTCTAGGTGCTGGATGCTAGGTGTGAGGGCATGCCGCAACTGGAGATATTTGTGAAACTGGGATTTATGCAGCTCAAAATCGGCCTGCAGCATCTGAAACGACTTAAGCGACACTCCCTTCATTACATCCCCCAGCGAGGAGATTCCTATCATGTCCCAATAGCGAAAGCCCTCTAGACTTGCCGTCTCCTTGAGCAGGGTACCCTGCCACAATGGGGTGGCCCGCGTAAGCCTGCCGTGCCAGCCAATAGAAATGACCGATTGCCGCCAGATCCGGATCACCGTAGCACACGCAGGGGGCAACCGGTCCAGCGAGGAACGGCTATAAAGAAAATGCAGCAGAGGCTTCTCCGCCAATGCGGCCCGGTCCAATGCGTAGGCTGGATCCGCGGGGGAGGCATACCACCAGTCATTTATGACTAGGAGATGCACGGCCCTGTAGTATGCCTGAACGTCCGCCACCGCTATGCCCCCGCAGTAGGTAGACTGCACACACGTCGCCAAGGCCACCCTCACCGGCCCGCCATGCCAGAGGAATTCATTCAAAAGTGCATTCAGCTGACGGAACCACGCTTGGGGCACCTGGAAGGGGTAGTGTTGGAGATGGTACAAGAGACGCGGTAAGGTCACCATCTTGAAAATGGCCGATCGGCCGTAGAGGGAGAGTGGAAGATGCGACCACACCCTAGTTTCGTTGCGGACTTGGGTCAGCAGGGGCGCAATATTCAGAGTCCAAGCAAGATCCGGTGTGCGGGTGACCTGCACTCCTAGGTATTTGATATGGTCCGGGGCCAGCACTAATTGAGAAGCCCAAGCCTGGCTTCTCTGGTCACCATACAGGGGAAACAGAGTGGACTTAGCCGGGTTAGCCACGAGGCCCGACGTCTCGCCGAACACCCGCAGAATCTCAAGCACCCGGGGCCCAGAGGCCCACGGGTCCACCATAAAGAAGATGACATCATCGGCATATAGCGCGATACGATCAGAGTCGCCCGAGGGCCAGTCCATACCCCGAAGGACCGGATAAGAGCGGGACCACGCCGCCAATGGCTCGATGGCCAACGCGAACAGCAGAGGGGACAGCGGGCACCCCTGCCGCGTCCCCCGTTTGATCGGAAACGAAGGGGAACAGGCGCCCGCCACCCTAACCGACGCCGAGATGTCCGTATACAGCAGACGCGTATATGCCAAGAATCGGGGCCCCAAGTTTACCGCCCCAAGCAGCTTGAACAGGTAGGTCCAACTAAGGGAGTCGAAGGCTTTATCAATATCCGCCTGGGGCAGAGCTGTGGGCCGATCCACGTGCCCGGCCTCGGCGATGACATTGTGAAGCCGGCGTATATTATGTCGGGTCGACCGATTGGGCATGAACCCGGATTGGTCGGGCCGGACTAGGGTAGAGATGCACGTCCGCAGCCTATCTGCCAGGACCTTCCCTAGCAGTTTCGGCTCAACGTTAAAGAGCGAGATAGGTCGATACGAGCCCGGATCCTCCGGGGGCCTGCCCGGTTTCAGAAAGACTACGATTTCGGCGTGGCGCCAGTCAAGGGGAAGAATGGCGTGGTCCACTGCGTCTGCCAGAGCCGCAAGAAGGTGCGGGCCCAATGTCGTCGCACGAGGCCCGAAAAAATCACCCGGAAAGCCGTTGGGTCCGGGGGCCCGGCCCGGACGCAAATTGGTCATCGCGGTGCGAAGCTCATCCAGCGTGATGGGCTCGTCTAGCGCATCCCTCTGGGCATCAGTCAAGCGTACGGGGGGAATATCAGGATGCAGCACCTGTTTGCCGCTGCCACTGCATCGACCTCCAGCCCGTCTGGATTTCTACCCATAGGACTTGTGCGCCAGGTTTTTCCAACACATCACCCACAGACCAGAACCGTTTTGGATTTTAACGCATCGCTTCCCCCTACAGTCCGGATTCAACACAACACTGATGCATTGCCTCCCCAAGAACTCAGGAACCGATGCATTGTTTTTTTCTGACGTTTCCCTCCTATGTGGCTGTTTTGCCGTGTGGATTTTGACGCATCTGAGGTACTTAGAGTTCTACGGTCAGAATTGCTTGAAACCTTTTAAAAGCCATAGTTTGAGTTGAGTATGTTGGATTTTTGTCATTTTGTTTGGTTTAGATAAAGACACTTTATTGTTCTAACTGGTGTGTTGTTTCTGTTTTAGTGTGTTACTTTGTGTTATGTACAAATACTTAACACATTGTCTTTGAGATAAGCCCCTACCAAGGGGATGAGCAAGGGTTATCTGGGTGTGTAACTCCCTTAACCTGAGTAGAAGGAATGGTCCCTACGTGGACTGGGTGCAAGTCACAGCCAACTAGAGACCCACATTTCTAACACTTGGTCCCTCCTCCCTCCCATTATGGCTGTCGGCAGAGTAGTGGGTACGCCCCCCCCCGGGGGGAAGTGTGATCTGCCAAACGCATGGGCGAGACAGCTCCCTTAGCCACTGATGGCAATGTAGCCAGGGGGATGGGGCTGCCTTGGGACTTGTTTGGAAATGTCCCCTTGTAGGAGGTGAACTATGTGCTGGTGGCCACTGGCTTGTTTTAAGGCCAGGTGTCCCATCCTGTATCCTGTCAGTCAGGCGGACAGGGACCAGTGATTGTGGACGGACCACCCTCTGACAGGTGACATGGACTTAACACCCTTGCTCCCCATGTCCTGCCTGTAGAGATCAATCAATCAATCAATCAGGGAATTGTAAGCGTGCTACTCATCCGTGAGGGTCTCAAGGCGCTGAGGGGGGGGGGGGTACGCCGCTCCATTTAGCCGAAGAGCCAGGTCTTGAGGGTCTTCCTGAAGGTGTTCAGGGAGGCTGTGCATCTGATGTCTGCTGGTAGCTCGTGCCAGGTCCTGGCTGCGATGTGAGAGAACGATCTTCCGCCTGATCTGGCTCTGTGGATGCGCGGGGTTTCTGCCAGTGCGAGGTTGGATGATTGCAGGTTTCTTTTGGGTACGTGGAAGTTTATTCTGTTGTTAAGGTATTTGGGTCAGTTGTTGTGCAGGCATTTGTAGGCGTGTCAGGAATCCCCTCCCGCACATGGATTCCCTCCCACGATGCCACTGCCGTGAACCTGGTGCGCTTGGAGCAGAGCGGACTACAACTCCCAGAATGCCCTCCGGCAACAGTGCCTTATGCAACTCAAGAGTTCTGGTTACATAACACCAAGGGTAACGCCTAGTTTTCGTGTTATGCAACTCAAGAGTCATGGTTATACAACGCCGAGAGTACTACTTAAGGAGAAGATCACTGGGACTCGGCGTCGGATATTCTGATCTTTACCGGAGTACCTGGTTGAGGTACACGGACCCGTTGGAGAGTTGAGCGGCGGAAGGAACATTCTAAGGAGCGGAGGAGAGGTGCTGCGTGTGCTTCCTGCCCGTGTCCTGTCCCGTTCTGAGAGCCGTATTCAACGTCATTGGGCACAGGTACCGTTGGTAGAGCCGAAGCTCCCAACGGCCTGACAATTGGAAAAAACGAGGTGGGTGCGAGCCGAAGCTCCCCACCCTCGTTACTTGGGTAAACACACGCCTAGAGCTAAGACGCTATCCAGGAGGTGTTTCCGCGTCTTAGCCATCGACACTCGTAGGAGAACTGGGATAGGTAGAGCGGCTGCTCCCATCCATTCTCTGCACCACCTTGGGTATCATCACTTAAACCCGGATACAAGAGACGCACACTAGGAAGTGTTCCCAGCGTCTTTGTGTTGTGGCAGTACTCTGGGGGATACTGGTAGAGCGGCTGTTCCCAGGTGGTAGAGAGCCCGGCCGGGTGACTCCCACGTGCCCCCCCCCCCCCCGAAGAGTCCACAACCTTGGAACTACCCTTCGCAGCGGTCGAGTGGCATTGTCGGCCACTGCTTAGCACTGTGCCCTCCGTTGGAGCATACCGGGTCCGGTGTGCATGCGGAGGACGGTTAGAAGAGCTGTGAATAGGTATCGTACTTTAACATTCTTTGTTGTCTGTAGTTGTTTCTCTGTTTATTAAATCATCCTTAAACTCCATTTCTCTGGTCCGTCGTCTGTTGGTCCCAACCCCGAGAAAGCCAGGACGTTACATAATATCCGACCTCTTCCATAACAATCTCCTGGTTGGGCGAACGACATGGCCACGATTGAGGATGTGTTGGCCGTCTTAGCCGCGATGCAAATCGAGCTCACCGCTTCCAGACAGGAAACAGCAGACGTTAAGGCTAGACTGGACGCTCTGCAGAACGATACGCTACAGGCGGGTGCCTCTCACACGGCCACGGCCCCTGCGGTTGTGGTAGAGATGCCCGAGCCGTTCCTTTGGTGACACCAGAGAGGTACAGCGGAGACCCCAACACAGTGCAGGTATTCCTCACTCAAGTAGCACTGCATCTGTCCTGCAAACCAAGGGCCTTTCCTACCAGCCAAGCCAGAGTGGCCTTTCTGATCTCATATCTTGCTGGGAACGCGGCGCAATGGGCAGTCCCACTGGTGAGCAGGGACGACCCTATCCTATGTGATTGGGGAGCCTTCCGCGAGGAATTCTTGAAGGTGTTTGATCGAAGGGCGGACTCGTATACTGCCGATCGAGAGATGTTGGAGCTGAGGCAAGGCAACAATGATCTGGTGCAGTACCTTAATGCTTTTCGAAGGTTAGTGGCCGGAACCAAGTGGCCCATAGCCAAAAAAACCGCGCTGTTTCACCAGGGCTTGAGCGAAGAGCTCAAAGATGTGGTAGCACAAATCGACCCCCAACCCAAGACATGTGAGGGCTTGATCAACCTGGTGCTACGGCTGGACCATAGATTGAACGAAAGAAAGGGCGATTACAAGAGGAAAGGGAAAGCGCTGCCATCGTATGTTTCGAGGGGTGGCCCTGAGACCAATTCCTCCACCAGGACGGAACCCATGGACATAGGAGCTATGAGGGCGAGCCTTACAGCCACTGAAAAAGAATCACGCCGCAAGCAAGGCCTTTGCCTTTACTGCGGAAAAAGGAGGCACTATGTACGCGAGTGTCCAGCCAAGCCAAAAACCTCACGATACCGAGCGAACAAAACGGTGACAGCAGTGGTGGACGCACCGGCGGAAAACTGAGGGACTCCGGGTCTAGGGAAGGGGCATCTTGGAGTCGCACCCACATCCCTTCCATGTTGAGCCCGAATCAAGGAGGGGGAAGACATTTGTTTATTACCTTACACATAGGAGTGCAGGACCAGGGGATGCCTGTGGTAGCCATGATTGATTCAGGAGCCACGGGCATGTTCATGGACTACAATGAAGCACGGAGACTGTGTCTCACTCTCCTTCCCAAACAGATACCAGAGGAGGTGTATGCCGTGGATGGGAGAAGTCTGGTGACCGGACCTATCGGACAGCACACAGGAGAAGTACCGGTGAGGTTCGGAAAACAGCATAACGAACGTATCGATTTTAGCATAATCAGAGCCCCGCAGTACGGGGTCATATTGGGCCTACCCTGGCTCCAAAAACATAACCCAACGGTGGATTGGCCTACGCATCACATTGAGATGACTTCCCCGTTTTGTGAACAATGGTGCGGCATGCGGCAGGACCCCCACGAAGGTGAGGTACGCGAAGGTCACACGGTCGCCACGGCAGCAGAAAAGGCCGTAAAGCTGCCCAGAGTGTATCACGGTTTCGGGGACGTCTTCGATGAAATCCGAGCGGAGGTGCTCCCTCCACATAGACCGTTCGACTGCCAAATCGACCTGGTTCCGGGGGCTAGCGTTCCCAGCGGCAGACTGTATGCGCTCACAGAACCCGAAAACGTACATCTACGGGGATATTTGGATAAGCTACTAGGGCTGGGGTTCATCAGGCCGTCGAAATCCCCTGCCGCATCGCCTCTCTTTTTCATCCCGAAAGCGAATGGCGAATTGAGGGCCTGCGTGGACTTTAGGGCCTTGAACGCGATAACCATAAAAAACCGGTACCCCCTGCCTCTCATAAGCGTCCTCCTGGAACAGGTAAAAAAGGCCCAAATATACACAAAGCTTGATCTCAAGGGGGCATACCATCTTGTGCGCATGAGGGACGGCGACGAATGGAAAACCGCCTTTAAGACCAGGTTCGGGCTCTTTGAGTACCTCGTCATGCCGTTCGGACTATGCAATGCCCCTGCCGTCTTCCAATACTTCCTCAATGAGGTGTTCCGGGAGGTATTGGATATTTACGTGGTCGTTTACATAGACGACATACTCATCTACTCCAACTCAGAGGATGAACACGTACAGCACGTATCCGCGGTTCTCAACAAACTGAGGGAAAACATGCTATACTGCAAACTCAGCAAATGTGACTTCCACGTCACATCAGTGGAATTCCTTGGGGTGATGCTGAGCCCCAATGGACAGGAGATGGCGGAACGCAAGATCAGAGCGGTGGAGGAATGGCCGGTGCCCCGAGGAGTAAAGGAAGTCCAGAGCTTCATAGGCTTCGCCAACTTTTATAGGCGTTTTATTGAGGGGTTTTCTGGCTTGGTTGCCCCGATCACGCAACTACTAAGGAAGTCTCAGGAGTTCGTGTGGGGACCGGAAGCACAAAAAGCATTTGTGGCCCTCAAGAAGGCCTTCAGCACCGCCCCGGTGCTAGCTCACTCGAATCCGGAATTACCCTATGTGGTAGAAGCGGACGCCTCTGATGTGGCGCTGGGTGCCATTCTATCTCAGAGGAATGAGGTGTCGGGGTTGCTCCATCCTGTGGCGTACATGTCTCGTAAATTGAACGACGCGGAACGCAATTACCATATTGCGGAGAAGGAACTACTCGCGATAAAGGACGCATTTGCTGAGTGGAGACATTTGTTAATGGGGGCCAGACACGTGGTTACAGTATATACGGACCACAGAAACCTCCAGTTTCTGACGGCGGTGCGGCACTTGTCTCCCCGTCAAATGAGGTGGATGCTCTTTTTCTCCGGTTTCAATTTCCACATCACCTACCGACCCGGTACAGAGAACAGGAAAGCGGACGCGCTTTCGAGGCAATCGAATGCCAGGGATCCGCAGCCGGTTGCCGAACATTCCATCATCCCTCCAGGAGTTGTGATAGGGGCGATTCAACCACAGACGTTCCTCAGGGGGGTTCAGAAGGGGACCCATACCTTCATGTGGCGGAGGTGGCTTCACAGTCACAAGGAGTGGCAGATGAAGGACGGGATTCCGGTGAAAGGACGATGTATGTTGTTACCCACGCCTAGGCTTCGAAAACAGGCCTTCACCTGGTGCCACGTGTCTCCCTGTGCCGGCCATCTGGGTGTCAAAAAGACGGTAGCGAGCCTAGGACGGCAGTTCTGGTGGCCTGCCATGAGAACAGACGTCCGGAATTGGTGTTCATCATGTACCGTTTGCGCATCCATGAAATCGGACCACAGAAGATCGCAAGGACTCCTCCAACCCCTTCCTACACCGACCAAACCCTGGGAAAACATATCCTTAGACTTCATTGTCGGGCTACCAAAGGATCAAGGAAAGACGGCCATACTGGTGGTGGTGGACTATCTCACGAAGATGGGGCACTTCCTCGCTTGCAATCAGGTACCTTCGGCAGGAGAGCTGGCGTCGTTGTTATTGAGGAATGTAGTGAGACTACATGGCCTACCCAACGTGATCGTGTCGGACAGGGGGTCTCAGTTCACGTCGCACTTCTGGAAAACTTGGTGTTCGGCGTTACACGTCAAGTCTGCCATGTCCACGAGTTATCACCCGCAGACGGACGGCCAGACGGAGCGCCTGAACCAGTCGCTCAAACAATATCTACGTTGTTTTGTAGAGCAAGGGAAGGATGAGTGGGTGGACCTCCTTTGGATCGTGGAAATCGCATACAACAATGCCACACATTGTTCCACCAAGGCCTCCCCTTTCTATTGTAACTACGGCCATCATCCCCGGTTCTTGCCGTTTCTGCACCCGGTCAGGGAAGACAGATTGCCGACAACAGCCAAGCGGGTGGCCCGCATCAAGGAGGCCTTGCTGAGTTCTCGAGTTGCCCTGGAGGGGCTAAAGACTTGTATAAAGCCTTTTCTGATAGGAGGAGAAGGCCTGGACCGGTCTACAAACCTGGGGATTACGTCTGGGTCTCTACACGGCACATGAGATTCAAGAAAAGTAGCGTGTTCCATCCCCGCTTCATGGGCCCATATAGGATCCTTCGATGCCTCAGCCCGGTGAACGTGAAATTGTGCCTGCCCCAGTCCCTGCGTATCCATCCTGTGTTCCACGTTTCCCTCTTGAAACCCGCGAACGCGGTGAGGCCTCGTGCGACGGTGTCGGTGAATGTGGATTCAGAGGTGGAGTACGAGGTGGCTGGTATCTTGGATTCCACGTGGCGCAGGGGCAAACTATGGTATCTGGTGGCATGGAAGGGGTACGGACCCGAGGAACAGTCAAGGGAACCTGCGGCGGGGGTTCACGCTCCTCGTCTGGTGTCGTCGTTCCATCGTCGATTTCTGTCCTGTGCTGGTCCTGATGGGGGGCGCTGATGGGAGGGGGATGTACTGTCAGGAATCCCCTCCCGCACATGGATTCCCTCCCACGATGCCACTGCCGTGAACCTGGTGCGCTTGGAGGAGAGCGGACTACAACTCCCAGAATGCCCTCCGGCAACAGTGCCTTATGCAACTCAAGAGTTCTGGTTACATAACACCAAGGGTAACGCCTAGTTTTCGTGTTATGCAACTCAAGAGTCATGGTTATACAACGCCGAGAGTACTACTTAAGGAGAAGATCACTGGGACTCGGCGTCGGATATTCTGATCTTTACCGAAGTACCTGGTTGAGGTACACGGACCCGTTGGAGAGTTGAGCGGCGGAAGGAACATTCTAAGGAGCGGAGGAGAGGTGCTGCGTGTGCTTCCTGCCCGTGTCCTGTCCCGTTCTGAGAGCCGTATTCAACGTCATTGGGCACAGGTACCGTTGGTAGAGCCGAAGCTCCCAACGGCCTGACAATTGGAGAAAACGAGGTGGGTGCAAGCCGAAGCTCCCCACCCTCGTTACTTGGGTAAACACACGCCTAGAGCTAAGACGCTATCCAGGAGGTGTTTCCGCGTCTTAGCCATCGACACTCGTAGGAGAACTGGGATAGGTAGAGCGGCTGCTCCCATCCATTCTCTGCACCACCTTGGGTATCATCACTTAAACCCGGATACAAGAGACGCACACTAGGAAGTGTTCCCAGCGTCTTTGTGTTGTGGCAGTACTCTAGGGGATACTGGTAGAGCGGCTGTTCCCAGGTGGTAGAGAGCCCGGCCGGGTGACTCCCACGTGCCCCCCCCCCCCGAAGATTCCACAACCTTGGAACTACCCTTCACAGCGGTCGAGTGGCATTGTCGGCCACTGCTTAGCACTGTGCCCTCCGTTGGAGCATACCGGGTCCGGTGTGCATGCGGAGGACGGTTAGAAGAGCTGTGAATGGGTATCATACTTTAACTGGTGATTCCAGTACCGGTATTCTTTGTTGTCTGTAGTTGTTTCTCTGTTTATTAAATCATCCTTAAACTCCATTTCTCTGGTCCGTCGTCTGTTGGTCCCAACACCGAGAAAGCCAGGACGTTACAAGGCGTGAGTGAGGATTTTGAAGGTGACTCTCTTCTCCACGGGGAGCCAGTGGAGTCGCCACAGGTGTTGGCTGACGTGTTTGTGCTGGGGGATGCCGAGGACAAGTCTGCCCACGGTGTTCTGTATAGTTTGCAGTTTGCGGAGTAGGGACTTGTTGATGCCGGTGTAGAGTGCGTTGCCATAGTCGAGTTTGCTGGTGATGAGTGCGTGGGTTACTGTTTTCCTTGATTCGGGGGGGCATCCATTTGTAGGTCTTTCGGAGGATGCGGAGGGTGTTGAAGCAGCTGGAGGTGACGGCGTTGACCTGTCGGTTCATGGTGAGTGATGAATCGAGTACGATGCCGAGGTTTTTGGCATGGTCTGTGGGGGAGGTGGGCTTCTGAGGGCGGTGGGCCACCAGGTGTTGTCCCATGCAGAAGGGGTGGTTCCAAGGACGAGGACTTCTGTCTTCTCATCGTTGTGTTTTAGGCAGCTGTTGGTCATCCAGACTGCCACTTCTTGCATTCCTTTCTCGAAGTTGAGTTTTGAGGTGGTGGGGTCTTTGGTGAGAGAGAGGATGAGCTGGGTGTGGTCGGCGTAGGATACCATGTTGAGGCCGTGTTGTTGGATGATGTCTGCGAGGGAGGCCATGTAGATGTTGAAGAGGGTCGGGCTCAGAGATGACCCCTGTAGGACTCGGCAGTTGATGTCGGTGGGGGCAGATAGGAAGGGCGGTAGTCTGATCCTTTGGCTTCTTCCGGTGAGTAACGAGCGGATCCAGTGTAGGACAGTTCCTTGTATGCCGGTGTCATGTAGTCTGGTGATTAGTGTGCAGTGAGAGACGGTGTTGAAGGCTGCAGACAGGTCGAGGAGGATGAGGGCTGCGGAGTGGCCCGGTCCAGGAGGGTGCGGATGTCGTCTGTGGCGGTGAGTAGGGCGGTCTCTGTGCTGTGGTTTGCTCGGAATCCGGAGATCTTCCCTCTCTTGGCTCCTGCTCCGCCCCTGGTGGTTTGATGGTGGTAACAGCTAGAAACCTTGGACCTGGCGCCTACTTCAGGTGGGTCACCTGCCGGACATCCAGCTCATTGTTTTGCGCTGACACTGAGAGCCCCTGTAGTGGGGAGCCCTTACTGCTTGGTGGTGGCCTGTTACCTGCTAGGATTGTGGAGAATAGTTGGGTCACCGCGGCCTTGGCTACTTGTACTGCTCCCTCCGGGGCATGCGGGCCATAGGTCGTGAGGGGACGTGCCTTTCCTCCTGCATGCTACGATAATGGGGTGTGACAAAACACCTCCCAGCACCTGCCCAGATGAAGATCGACCAGTTTGCCAGGCCAACATCTGGGATGGTTGGTGGCCCTTAGCACAATTTGACCTTGCTACTATCCTGAAGACTCGAGAGAGAGGCGTTTGAGACAAAGGTGGGTGAAGTACAGCTGGATGTTTTACTGTTGCATCAGGACCTCCGGAACGCTTCTGGTCAGATGACAGAGGAAGATGCCAGGGTGATATCAGTTGCTCTTGGTGACAGCGGTGTTCGAAGAACAGGCTGAGGATGCCGAAAACCGATCCCGTAGGAGGTTGAGACCTCTAGAGCGGAGCGGCTCCTGGAGTACTGGCTGCGGCCCTGGGTCCTTGCCAACCAACTATCGGCTTGGTTTGAGGTGGAACAGGTCCCTGACCCAGCGTCCTTTGCCAGTGGCCCCTTCCCAACCCATGACAGCTTGCATCTGTAACCAAAGTGACAGGAATGCCAACCTTCCGGGCGGCCGGGGCGCACCAGGAGCTCTGCTCTCAGAATGTAAAGATGATTGTTTTCCCAGATTACACCTGGGCGGACCAACAGCATAAAGGTTCATTGGAAGAGGTAAATCAGAAGCTCTGGGCCCACAACCTGCAGTGCACGCTCCTTTTCCAGGCTTGGCTGAAAGTGATTTTTAGCTCCACCATCTACATCTTTGACAATTCGGAGCAGGTCTGGGAGTAAGCAGCGGAGAGAAGAGAACTTTGATGGACGGGGGAGGAGGGCTCAGAGGAGTTGGCCCCCCATTAGAGGGGGGAGGTTCTGCTGCTTGTTCTTCTCGTCTCCTCCCTGCTCAGCAAATAGTGGACTTGTTGTGGAGAACTTGCATGTGTCCCAGTGTATAGTGAGGCTCTCCCGCCTCAGATCAGGTGGACGAGTGGGTTGAGAATGCTGTTCAAGACTTCATGCAGACAGGCATGCCAGACCTCTTTGGGTCCCAGGAGGAGGGTCCTGGTGGCCAATCGTGAGGCCTCTCCTGAACAATTGGACTACTCCTGGTATTGTATGTTTTGAAGGGGGAGGAGACATGAATCCTTGGCTGAATTGGTTTTGTTTGAGTGATGATCATGCCTGAGGTCTGTTCTGCCACAAATGCAATTGCTATGCAAATAGGTTAATGTTGTTGCCAGTTGTTGTAATCTATAGGGCAAGAGGCGCTCATGAGGGGGTTTGCAGGCCAATGGCCCTGTTTGAGACTGTTATGTGTGGGGTTGTGGAACAGATGCTTCAATAGTAGAAGTATGGGGTGGGGGAGTAAGTTATGTGTGTTTTGAGTTTGATCGTGCAGTACATACACATTCTTAGTCGCACTCCAGTATGTACTTTCTACATTGAAGGTGCTATTGTTCCAGATGTTCTTGCACCTGTGTTGGATCTACCAGATCAGCGGCACCCAGATCCGGTTGGACTAACACCCTGCTTAGATGGTGGCGGCTAAAATATTGTTCTGGAATGTGAACGGCCCGCTGGATCTTATTAGAAGATCTGCGGCCCTCCAATATGCAAAACTATTCTACTTGACAGTTCTAATCTTCCAAAAAACTCACCTGTTAGGCATTCAATGCTCCTTTCTACACTGCCTAGGTTATGACAGGGTTTACCACACTGGCTTTTCCTGGGGCTCTTGAGGAGTAACTATTTTGCTGCACAGGGGATTCCCACTGGCAGTGTCCGCTTCCCACATGGATCCTGTGTGGAGTCGTCTGGGGGCTCTGAGGTCTTTACTACAGCCAGCTCCTGTTCCCTGGGATACTCCATTATTTTGCTCGCCACACCATTCCAGTTTGGACCCAGCCATATGCAAATCAGCCTTGACCCTGTTCCCTATGGGAACAGTCCAGCCCGAACTGCCAAGCCAGAACTTCTCTGGACCAGAAAACAAGCATCCTGGGACCGGTTTTGGGGCATCACCCCTCATCAGCCAGACTAGCTTGAAACCGGTGGCGTAGCAAGCACGGGACCCACGTTTAGATATACCTTTCCCACTTAGAGGTGAAAATCCATCGCAAAAATATGATGGACGGAATGTTGAACATGTCAAACATTCACCCCCAGTCACGGCTCTGGGTTTAATCTATAATTATTTTGCTTGCCATGCCATTCCAGTTTGGACCCAGCTATATGCAAATCAGCCTTGGTCTTGTTCCCTATGGGAACAGTCCAACCCGAACTGCCAAGCCAGATCTTCCCTGGACCAGAAACAAAGCATCCTGGGACCGGTTTTGGGGCATCACCCCTCATCAGCCAGACTAGCTTGAAACCGGTGGCGGTTGCTCACTTTGCCACTGGATTCAAGCAAGCCTGGCTGATGAGTAGTGAAACTCCGAAACCGGTCCCAGGATGCTTGTTTCCGGTCCAGGACCTGGCCTGGAAGTTTGAGCTGGACTGTTCCCATGAGGCACAAGGTCAAGACTGATTTGCATATGGCTGGGTCCAAACTGTGGTGGCTTAGTGAGCAGAAGAACGATGATGAATTAAACCCAGATCTGTGACTGGGGGTGAGTGTCTGAAAAGTTTCAGCACTCTGCCCATCATCTTGTTGTGTTTGCTGCGTTCGCCCTAAGTGGCCAGGGTATGTCCAGATGTGGGGCCCTTGCTCACTTCGCCATTGGATTCAAGCTAGCCTGGCTGATGAGGAGTGAAACTCCGAAACCGGTCCCAGGATGCTTGTTTTCCGGTCCAGAGAGGACCTGGCCTGGCACTTCGGGCTGGACTGTTTCCATGAGACACTGGATCAAGACTGATTTGCATATGGCTGGGTCCAAACTGTGGTGGCTTAGTTAGCAGAAGAATGATGAAGGATTAAACCCAGTTCTGTGACTGGGGGTGAGTGTCTGAAAAGTTTCAGCACTCCATCCATCATCGTGTTGTGTTTCCTGTTTTTCATATACCCCACATGGTCTATTGCCCAATTACTTTTAAAGGCAGGGCGTCCTGTTTGTGTAACTTCAGTTTGTGGGTTCTCGGAGGAGAGTGGCATGTGAAATGTCATGGTCTCTGTTGCCTGACTTCCTGTATTATGCTGAAAATAGAGAACGAGCAAGGTGAGGGCTATTGGTATGTGCCACAAGAAGTCAGTTCCCTGTTCTTCTACCCTTTCAGCTCAAGGCATCACCAATCACCATATGTCAGCAGCTCATAGGACCTCGTCTCCCATTTACCTGATCTGGCTCCCAGCTACAAATGTTCTCCAGCTCTCGGAGATCGAGGTTCTCCCTAGAGGGATACCAGATCACCCTCCCCTCTCTTGTTAGAGATTGGGCTCCCAGACACAGCACCGAGATCCATGTGCTGGGTTAATGTGTGGTACCTTACATATCAAAAGTGTTCCAGCTTTATTGAATCTGAAATCCGTTCTTATATTGCAGTGAACAAGAATTCTGTGCAGTCAGCGGGTACACTGTGGGCGGCCAGTGAACCTACCCTTCGTGGTTTGATTAAAGGGTATGTGCGGGGCAAGGAGGCCCAAAAACTGGAGGAGACAACATCTCTGGATTCCCAGATATTCCCCATGGAAAGGAAGGTCCAGTGGCAACCTTCAGCAGCCCTTGATTGCCGACTGGCATGGGCTCGCTCTTGCATACATTAGGTCTCACTAGAGGAAGTCCAACAATGTTGGAGGGCTCCAACACAGAGGGTCTTTTAGCATGGGGACAAGTCTGGGAAGCATCTCTATTGGCTGGGGAGGTCACCTTGCGGGTGGTGCCGTCGGTGAGCAACTGTGCATGGAGGTTCTAGCCGTGACACAGGCCTTTGCAGACTATTATTGTGCCCTGTATGTGGAGGCACCCCGGCCCCCTTGTGAAATGGAGCTCCCGGTTCTCAGGGACATTTCCGCTGCCCTCGATTGTCCAGCCGCTGGCCAAAGAGCTGTATGCAGCGCTTACAGGGGAGGAGATGGGGGAGGTGCTCTTGGATATGTCCTCAGGCAAGGATCTAGGCCTGATGGGTTCGCGATGGAGTACGGAATCTCGTACTTCCCCACCTGTTAGCACTGTTTGATGAATCTGCTGACCAAGGGGCGCTCCCGTGGGGACTAGACACAGCCACATTTGTGGTGCTCCCTAAACCAGGTCTCCCTCGAGATAGATGCTCCTCATACCTGCCTATTTTGCTCATCAATTCGGAAATTAAAATATTTGCCATAGTGTTGGCTAATCAGATTTGTCGTGCCCTTCCCCTTTTTGATCCACCCAGACCAATGAGGCTTCATGCTAGCTCGAAGTATACGGTATTTGTTAGTGGAGTCTAGGTAGCCCTCTCCCAGGCTCACCATCTTCGTGGGTCAACAGCCTTGCTTTTGGTTGACTCTGAGAAGGCTTTTTACACCGTGACTGGTCCTTCTTAAATGCGCTACTGGAGAGGGCTTGTTTGGGGCCCTGCCTTCATGCTCTCATCCGTTTGCTATATGCCCACCCGACCGCTCAAGTCGGAGTTAATGGTGTTTTGGCTCTCTCATTTAGTATCTGTAGGGTCCCAATCTTGTTATTTGCCCTGGCGATTGAGCCACTGACGCGCCTGATTAGGTGTGACTCTCAGTGATATCCTGGTGTTCCTTATGTGCCCCCAGATGTCAGGCCCACATTATTTAAAGATCCTGTGATTGTACGCGGAGGCCTCAGGCCTCTGGGTGAATGATTCCAAGTCTCTGTTGGTCCCCACCTCCGGCGATGCAGAGGTCTGTGCCTGGCGATCCACGATCCATCCTCATGTGCCGCCTTTCCTTTAAATATTGAGTTTTTTTTTAAATACTTAGGTATTTACATATCATGTCTCCCCGACTTGGCCTGGAGCCTTAATCTAAATCCTTTGGTCATGTGAAGGAGAGAGTATTTATGGAGGTGGGCTCGTCTACCACTGCATGTTTTGGGGAGAGCAGCTTTGTTTAAAATGATAATCCTTATACATTTTCTATACATCTTTTCGAACTTCCCCCATCCAGTGCCCAGGAAGTGGTTCCAAGGTATTGCGTGTCTATCCGTACCTTTCTGTGGGTGGGTGGTCGCCCTAGGGTGGCTTTTGTTAACTACTGTCGGTCTCCCTACGAGGGAGGGATGGGTATGGCAGACCTGCATGACTATTATTTTGCCTCGCAGCTGGTTGTGATCAACAAATAGTTCAATGGGGGTGGAGGGATCCGGTCTACTGTGTGGAATTGGCCTTGCTTGGGTTTCACAGGCTAACGGGCTTGCTCTATGGGTCCTTGATTTCCCAGTCCCTCCCTGATTGCACCCGGGCGGTACTGCTGTGCTGGAGGGTGGCACTCCGATTCATGGGCTGGAATCTCGGGCTCACTGGGCAGATGCCCTTATGGCACAGGACTTGGCTTCATCATGCTGCATGTCTGGAGGGCTGAATAGGTGTCACTCAGGGATGTCTGGTCAGGAGCCCATGTACAAACATTTCAGAAGCTGCAGGAACAATATCAACTATAACATACTCAGTTCCATAAATACCTGGAGCTGCGGCATGCCCTGTCGGCTAATATTTCCTCAGACATGCAGATTCCACAGTTTAATCCCCTCAAAGCCAAACTGTTGATGGGGGAACTAAACAAAGCGACAATATCCGTTATTTATTGTTCATTGATTACTGATGCCCCAGACTCCTTAACGATGTTGCGGAGAAAGTGGGAGGCCTGGGTGGGGGAATTGGAGGATGCAGAGTGGGTGGATGCCAGCATGCTCCCTGTCGTGCTCTCTAGTCATGTATCCTCGGGCTGTGTCGAGTCCTGTATCCTCGGGGCTGTGTCGATGCTCAATTGGGACCCACCTCTGAATTGGCCCAAGTCTGGCTCACTTGGAAACACACAGACTTTTGGGGCAATTGAGCGGGGGGAGGAAAGGGTAGGGACTGCGGGGAGGGAGACCTGTGAGGGAAACAATGAGATAGCATAAGAGTCTGCTATACAATCCCTTCTTCTAGTGCTGTTGTCTAGCCACCCTGCACCCCCTCTTTTGTCCTCTTTCCTACCTGCAAAAGAAAAGAAGAGCAACCCAGCACACAGGAGGAGAACGATCAAGACGCCACTAGGCCAATGCTTTGACACACAGTCCTGTGTGATCCGGTTCAGGTCCAGCCTTGTCTATGCCTGTGCTTTCCGTTCTTGACACGCCCTCCTGTGTGCAGTAACAAAAGAAGGAAAAGACAAACACAAGCAACAAGGCAAAAAAACAGGGTACAGACAATCTTGCAGGAGGTTGCCTAGTCCTTATGTCTTGTTAGGTATCATCTAGAGAGGAATAAATAAGTGCCAATCCGTTTCCTCTATATTGGATATGGTTCCTGAACCCAGGATGAGGTATGTTACACTCTTCACACACACACACACACACACACACACACACACACACACACACACACACACACACTGCGGACTGGTCTGGTCACTGTCGCACTGGGTTACCTCCACACCGTTGAGTAGCCGGAGAGTACTTGTGGAATATGCTCAAGGATGCCTCTACTGTGGCTCACTCTAGGATCTGAAAAATCAATGTCACGTAGGGGTCTGAGTATCATGCATGGTACGTATCTCTGGCACGCTGTTCAGGTACCTTCGTACACACACACACACTGGGATGTTCAAGGTCACATAGGTGTTAAGTATCTCTGACACACTGTTCCGATACCCTCACATACACCCCGTGTTACCTTCGGTAGTTGAGCTTGTATCGCGGGCTCTACAATCACCCTGCATGAAACCGAGCGTGGTTTCTGCCAACAGGGTGAAGCTTTGCAGCCCAAGCGCCTCTACGGGCACCTACGCTCCCCCGCACGAGACCGTGGTAGCTACCGGTCTCCACCAACAGGGGAGTCTGATGTCACCAGGAGTATCTCTCCGAGTGCAACTTAATGATAGGCGGTGAGGTATATCCTGCGCAAGCATATAATGGTTGAAACAGTAAGAGGTAACAAAAAATATCACAGAGTTGCATCCAAGGGTACAAGACAGCCACCACCCAACACTGTTAACTACAATTGAAGATAATTGTAAAGGTTTGAAAAGATTATAGTTCCCTGAGCAAACTCAATACATATAAACTTCAGTTATAGTTCATGAAAGTTGTTTTTAAATCACAAGTTTGTGTGTTTACAGATGAGAACCATATCCGATCTTCATCTTCCGTTGTAGATTTTGGTTATATCTTTGACATTGTCCTTAGGAGACTTGTTTAAACAAAAGACGCCTTGTTATCCGGACATAGAGTCATCCAAGTCCATTTATAACTTTGCGTACAACAGAGAATATCTAGCACAGCTGGCCAGGGGGTTTCCACCAGCCCGCGAAGCTGCAAGGGAGTGATGTATGTGGCGTATAAGTAGTTAAGCTGGACTAGTCTAAGGCGTGCAGAGATAGCAAGCTCATGGGGAGTGTCAGGTTTGGGTGCCGGCATTTATGCTATCTGCGCACTGCAGCGGCGAGGCCCTGGGTTGAAGTACAGATATTATATCTGGTGTTTTCCTTTCCGTTTTTTTTTTTCTTGTTTTTTTTCCTTTTTTTTTTTCTCACACCTTGTGTTTTTTTTTTACTTTCTTGGTTTTTCTGACCTTTTTTCACAAACACGGGTTCTCTCTCCTAGGTGGAGGTTTGTAACTCGTCTAATTTGAGAGAGATAGAATTTGTAATTGTGCTGTATATCTGTTTATTACAGCCCTGAGGAAGTCTTTTGGATTATCAACCATAGACGAAACACGTGTTGGCTGTTCTCTCTATGACCGAATGAAATAAACCTTTTTATTTCGAACAAAGTTATAAATGGACTTGGACGACTCTATGTCCGGATAACAAGGCGTCTTTTGTTTAAACAAGTCTCCTAAGGACAATGTCAAAGATATAACCAAAATCTACAACGGAAGATGAAGATCGGATATGGTTCTCATCTGTAAACACACAAACTTGTGATTTAAAAACAACTTTCATGAACTATAACTGAAGTTTATATGTATTGAGTCTGCTCAGGGAACTATAATCTTATCTCTCCGAGTGCCTGGAAATGGCGGTTCTCGAGTTGTGTCTATGACACGCTTACCGCCTACTGGAAATGCACCAAGAGGCGTCCTTCGGCTTCATGGATCTTGGACGAATAATCGGCCGCGAGGACCGGCGTCCGGGGATCTTGTTCCTGTTTCCGGCGCTGACGTTGCCTGACGCACGGCGCGTACCGCGAAGCGTCCTGGGTAATGTACTTCAACCCAGGGCCTCGCCGCTGCAGTGCGCAGATAGCGTAAATGCCGGCACCCAAACCTGACACTCCCCATGAGCTTGCTATCTCCGCACGCCTTAGACTAGTCCAGCTTAACTACTTATACGCCACATACATCACTCCCTTGCAGCTTCGCGGGCTGGTGGAAACCCCCTGGCCAGCTGTGCTAGATATTCTCTGTTGTACGCAGAATTCTTTTAAATACTGTGCTTCTGCCTGGGACTGGTTCCTTTCTGGGAGTCGATTGAGATGCAATTGTCTACAGTCTTAGACCACCGGATTCTTTTACCATCAAGGTGGCTTCGCTGAGATTGATGGAAGATGTGGGTAGGGGCAAAGGATGCGACAGATTTTTATTGGGGTTGTGACACTGATGGCTAAAAGAAATATCACCTGTAAATGGAATGCCACAAAACTCCCCTTAATGGTGGAGGGGAATGGATTGGTGTGCCCAGCTGGAACGCTCGATATAGGAGGCCCAGGCTGTCTCCATAATTTTGAGAAGGTGTGGGGCAAAT
Source organism: Triturus cristatus (assembly GCF_964204655.1). Lineage (NCBI taxonomy): Eukaryota > Metazoa > Chordata > Amphibia > Caudata > Salamandridae > Triturus > Triturus cristatus. Next base: position 116,050,692 of record NC_140595.1, read on the forward strand.
GGTGAACTTATCATCGCTTGGGTGTGGGAAGTGACTGAGAGATGGTACTGTTTGCTATAATAATTCTTCTTTCTTGATTGTGTTACTTTTGTTATATTTCTGTGCAAAAATCAATACAAAATTTGTGGTTATAAAAAAATGATTGAACAGAAAGTAGAAGAACCTGTTCGAAATTTTCTGGAAAAAACCCATAGAGAGTTCGAGGATCAACTGTAGCTTGCCTTAATCAACTGCATTGAATGCAGCCAAGAGCTAGGGTAGAGTAGAGTAGCACAACAACACAAAAGTTACTTATTCCAGTATGAACGTGTCATAAAAAATGTACACAAATCATACTTGCTTAATGATAGTAAAAGTCTTTCTCAATAAAAGAATAGCACTGCATGGCAATTATATTTATTATGAGTGGTAAATGTGCTGCCCAACTTGGACACTCTACTCAACACAACCAAGAGTAAGCCTTGACTGTTTGACATCACTAGCCCTGAAAGCGAAAACCGAGCAGGAAGGTCCTTTGCAATTCAGTCATGTTGCAGGAGTATTCGGTTCCTGTGTTTACAACGGAAAGCAGCAACACTTGTTGCAAAGATTACTTAACTACCCATGAGTAAAACAGGCCCAGGAGACCTCACCTGTTATTCACTTTTATACTTCAAAAATGAGTCATACACAACTGTTAGGTTTTCATTTAAAGTCCTGGTCTAAAATTGCAGACTTTTAATATAACCAGACAATTTTGTTACCAACCTACATAATGCGGCACAAATGTCTCTTTTGTACTTTAAGCTTTTAGAGAAAGGCAAGAATCTTGTCTTTCATTCTTCTAAGGCTGAGTTTAATCTTGTTTTTCTATGCTACTGAACATCAGGGAAATTCCTATGATGAAGAAAGGGTTACATACCTGTAATTCTAGTTCTCCACCTTTGACCTGCTCTGAATTCATAAACATCTCACGCACAACTCCAGGAAACAGAAATGTAATTTGAGGTCTCATAGTGCCATTCTCGTACTCTGACCTACAAGAAAATGCACCCAACTTATTCCAAAGTTCATAATGAGAAACAGAAGATTTCAGAATGCTTAAAGCATCTGTGTTTGGTTTTAATTCTCACTACAACCTTACTAACTGGTCACAATTTCCCTCTGTTTTCAATTTTTTTTAACTATATCTTTTTTTTTTAGAAGGGGGTTTGTTAATTCTGTACACACATAGGTTATTGTCTTGCAGCTGCAATTATATAGTACTTCATGTTCCTAATGAGGTGCTCATGGCAGCATGCGATTGGGTCATAGTCTGCGCCCTGCAGGAAGCTCTAAAGAGACGATATGTATCGACGGATTCCAAAGTCCGCGACGGATGTGAACTGTAGAGTAGTTAACAATTTTAAAGTAAGTCCTTCCAGAGGTTGATCTGATTAGAATGAGTCTTTCCTATATCCTTCTATATTGCAGACTCAGCCATGGCCGACTGACAAGTCTATGATACGATTTCAGGTTATGAACCATCAAAATCGTATGACTGCCTCAGAATTCCACATTCAATTCTAATTTGTGATTGTGTGACTCCTTTTGATTGTTTAAAAGTAGGCAAAATGTCCTGCACTGAGCGATATCTATCCAGTTGGAAACGCTTCCTGGGAATGCTCTGTACCAGTATGCTATTGACGGCATTAATTTGGACATCCTAAACATAATTGAACAATGGCATCCTAATTTCGATATTAAAAACATCCTTGAGAAAGAAAGAAAAAAACCTATGTCATAAAAATACCCATAACAGACACAGTAACTGGAGTTCAAGCCACCCCCCCACTCAAAAAAAGGGTGAAAACACTTATATACTAAAAAATATCACACACAAAAATAAAAAGACACATAAATATCAGGAAAAAATATTGTTTCCCTTAATATCGTCTTCCTATATTTATAAAAGGAAATATTGTGTGAAGAATAATGTGAAAGTGAATATTGTTTAAAACAAGGTTTGGATATTTTTTTTAAAATATAGATTGTAAAATAATATATTTAAAATATTATACAAAATAAATCTATTCAACCCTTTTACTATATGTATACGTACATATAATTAGGAAAATAAGACAAAACTATTTTTTAAACAAAATTAAACTATTATACTAACTAATTTAAATTTAAAATGAAAACATATACACCCAACAAAAATATATAACGAATTTTCAATATTAACATAACTATAATATTTTTTTTTACTGATACTTTGAACTAAAGTATAAAACTCTAACACATATTATAAATCAAATCAACATAATAATTTAAAATATATACAACACTCTATTAACAGCAAAACAATTACAAGAATATGTATAACAAAACTATAATAAATAAACTATTATAATGAATATTACAAAAATAAAATTAAAAAACTAGTATTTTCAAAAAAATATATCAAGAAAATAATCCAAATTAGAGAAAGAAAAACATGCAATATTAAATGCCAATTCAAAAAATATTTACTATACTGTTTAACAAAGATTATTGTATGTACTTTGCAAGGGCTTATTTTACACATCCCACTCCACCCTAATAAACAGTAGGGTAAGTGTTGGACTTTGTAGAGAAAACATTTAATACTTCCAGTGTGGTCTAAGCAACAGTAGCTAAAGTGTTGGACTCCGGAAGGGTTAGAGTTACTCTTCCCACGGCACTCAAAGCAATAGTAGGGAAAGTGTTGGACTTTCGAAGGGTTAGATTTACTGTTCCCAATCCAGTCTCACGCAAGATTTACTATTCTCACGCTGGTGTAAGCAACAGTAGGGAAAGTGTTGGACTAGAGAGGGGTTAGATTTACTATTCCCACACCAATCTAAGCAACAGTAGGGGACGTCTTGGACCCCGGAAAGATTAGATTTATTATTCCCACTCCAGTCTAAGCAACAGCAGGGAAAGTGTTAATATTCCCACAACACTCTAAGCAACACTAAAGAAAGTGTTGGACTCCAGAGGGGTTTGATTTATTATTTCTACTGCAATCCAAGCAACAATCGGGAAAGTGCTGGACTCCAATGAGGTTAGATTTACTATTTCTACTCCAATGTAAGTGACAGTAGGGAAAGTTTTGGATCCCGGAGGGGTTGGATTTACTACACCCATTCCAGTAAAAACAACAATAGAGAAAATGTGGGACTTTGGAGGGACTTAAAAAATAGCTTTCCACCTCCTAATCCTTTTATACAAAAATAAAAAATAAATCCTTTCATATAAAAACCTAATATCAGAAAATAAAAATAAATTAAAAATGATTTAAATAAAATGTACTTCTATACCTCCAAAACACAAACAGTAAACACATAAAAAAACGTACATTTTGAAAAGGTCTGGAGTCCATGATGCGATGTTTAGGAGTAGGATGAACACAATGTTCTTGTGACACTTACTGGGGCTGCCGCAATAATGCTTGGAAGAAGGTTGGCTGGTGGCGGCGCTGGGATGCCGTCATGTTGGAGACTGTCACCAACTTCAGTGATTGTTACGGCCTTCTGTCATTCTGTAAAGACAATCCCAACCAGGGCTCCAGTGTTTGGACGGTCATGTACTTTATCTGTGCTATATAAAGGTCAGCATGCTTGTTTGGAAAAATCAATAAAATTGTGATTTAAAAAAAAAAAAAATATGTATTAAATCCAAAATTAAATAAAATTCAATAAACCAAATTTTACAAAAACAGTATTGAAACACTTTAGAAAATAATACAATAATGTACACAATATGTTAACCATTAAAAAAATACATAATTATCAATAATCGATTACATATTCTTGATTGATAAAAAATCAATAACTTCCCACCCGTTTCCCTACAAACAGATTATTTACCAAAATGTTAACATGTAAATATGCTTTAACATTCCAAAAAGTTAATATAAATGAAAAAATAAATCAATTTACATAATATGAAGTTGCATAATTCACTATTAACAATAGATTGCCTTTATTGCCATTATTTATAATTTAATTAACTTCCCATCTTATTCTCCTACAGACCCAACAACTGCTAAAAACAACATAATTAGCAAAAATGTAAACATGTATATATACACATTAGAAATAACAATTAAACTTTGTACACAGAATTATTAATGACAACTATTTATAAAATCATTAATCAATAACATATTTAATTTACTATATAAAAGTAACACAATTTAATTGATTAGAATTCAATTTACTTCCCACCAACCAGTTACTACTTTATAAATTACCAATTTTATAAAAAAGGAAAATAAACATATTAAATAACAAACTAGACTTTAACCGCTTAGGTGCTATGTATGTGCTAGACACATTCTTAGCACCGCTTCTCAGGTACTAAGGATGTGTCCAAGCACCCACCCACAGGGAATGAGCTGGTGTTCTCCATGCCAGATACCGCTAACGTCGATAGTAGCTGAAGCGCTTCTGCCATCTCTGACCCCACACCTGGCGTAATCATAACGTTCACAGGAGCACCAATGTCATGATTCCGTGCTGAGCACGTGCTGCAAAGAATTTGCTTCCAGCACATCGGAGAGGAGGACATGTTTGGTTAGTTCTCTTGCCTTAGGGGGCTTGGAGGAAGATTTGGGAGGCAAGAGAGATATTGTGGGAAAGGAAACATTATTTTCTTCCCCTGGTGTCTTTCTTGAATGCATTCCAGCTGCGGAATCGCGGGTGGAACCACAATCGCACAACAGGGATGCTGCCACAAGAACACCAGGGATTTTTGAGGCTCTGGGTCTTTCCCCCAAAATGTGGTATTAATGTCCTTTATTTTCCACACACCTAGGTGCAGATCAAGAGGGTGATGGAAAACCACTAAGGGAGGAGGGCGGAAACCCTCCAGACACCAGGGATTATAGTCCTGGTCACTGGAATTATGCGGCAGGAGAGGGCCAAATTATGTGACGGGGTTGAGTAAAATATGTGGCAAGGAAACACAAATTTTGTAGCATAATGCGGCACATTTTGTAATAGTATTACTTCATTATTTCGTCATTTTTGAACTTGGTAACACTATATGGGCATTGATTGCACCTGTTTAACACTTAAATATGGCAATAAGCAACAGAAAGGTAATGAGTCCAGCTTTGCAAAGGGCATTCATCTCCACTGCAACATATGCTGCTGCATTTCTAGTAACTTTTGAGCTGGAAACAATACATTTTTTGTTAAAATCTGCAGATTATGTCAGGTGATGGAGTATGTGGCAAATGCGGCAAATCTATAATTATGCAAAAATAGCTGCGGCAGCACAATCATATAATTCCATTGGCCCTGATTATAGAATTTTAGGTGATTTGAAAAGTGGCATTGCCGGCAAGGGTCACTCCCCCATAGGGGGCTTTGTTTCTTTGTTAAAAAATGGCCAATCTGCTCCCATGAGGGCGGAAAAGACAAGACATCAGGGATTTCTTTTATATATATTGTTGCTGGAGTAGCCCCTAAGGCAAGGGTTTTCTCTAAAACTGATCAGTAATTTCCTTTGTCTTCAGCCCACTCTGCTGGCAGATTGCCTATTTTTAGGTTGATCTGCCCCCAAGGTGGACGCAAAACCACCAGAGACCTGATAATAAGTTTCTATATGTGCGGTGAGTTTCTGTTGAGGTAAGGGTCACTTCCCTCTTGGTTGGCAATTTTTTGACTTCGCTTTGAGTCCCCTTCCTTGTGTTTTAGAATGTTAACTGTTTAATTTATTTTCTTCATTTGCATTTATAAACTTAATGTTTTTTTATCCTTTTCACTGCAGTACAAAGCTTTTGATTTTCTTGGTGGTGAATCCTGCTTGCATAGTGTTTTAAATTCACGTTCAGCATTGTGTGAAATTTTTTATTTGTTCCTTTCTAGTGTGGTATCTTTGGTGCTTGCTGTGTTTGTGCAGAGTAGGTGCAGTTGATCCTCAGTGAAACTGTCTGTGGCAAGTGAGAGGCTGAGAATTTGGGCAAGTCCCACTATAACCTTAAATCAAATAATAATTACTGACTGTTTAGCATTAGATAGAGCAAAACACATCCCCTGGTTTAGGTATCTAAAGGAACTGACAACTTGGCTAGGTCGCCCTGATTGTTCTGAGACTGACAGTTACCTTCTGTGCCTTGGTCATACCAGGGACGGCTCTCTGTACTTCCCAATAAATCTATTTCTACAACTGCAATCCTGTGTTACTACACATCTTTTCATTGGTGACAGAGGATGGGATACAAGCCTACTCCGAGTCTACATTGATGCGAGTCTACTCTGCTTACCTTGATGCCGCATCTATTGACTCCCCAATTCTCACCGTTTCTACTGGACAAGAGGAATTTCTGAAGTTGGCTCAGCAAACCCAACTGTGAGTACAATTTTTTTTTGTCTCATCGGGGCACACGCGTTCGGGAGGAATCGAGACAGAAAGCCGTACCCTTTTGAATTCTTAACATTTCTTAAATGACTGTTTGCTGCGCTCTTCCTGCTGTGCTCGCGCCGCGCTGGTGGGAGCCGTGATTTTGTGTTTCACTTGTTTCGCACATTTCGAGAGTTTATGTGAAGCACAACTGTGGGGCACTCTCACCCACTGCATCGCGCTCACGGGCCAAACTGTGAAGCGCTCTACATCGCGCTCAAGCATGCTCAAACACCACTCACCAGCTCTCAAGGCTGTGTTCAGCTCGTGCCTTCAGTTCGTGTGTTCGTGCAAGCAGCATTCTTCTTCGTCTCTTCCTCATGACGTACTACGCAACCTTCTTTAACGTCTTAACATAATTGACTTGTGTGAAACGCAGCGTTCACAAAACACCACGTTTTTGAGGCCAGCACGTCATTAATGTTAACCAAGCTTATCTTCAACATATTGTGCTGACACGCTCAGGTTTAATGTGTCATTCCTCAACATTCAATGTCTTCATGCAATGGTTCTGTGAAACACACCGTGGAAAATATAAAACGTTTTTAAAGTCACCGTGGAAAATATAAAACGTTTTTAAAGTCACCATACGCCTTCAAATTAAACGAAAATAATTAACTTTGCTTCGCGCTGATGCGCACAGCCTTTGTCATCTTCAACTTAAACAAAGCTGATTTTCCTCACCTTGCGTTGACGCTCACAGCCTGTCATCTTTAACTTAAACGAAGCTGATTTTACTCACCTTGCGCTGACGCCCACAGCCTTTGTGTGTCTATTTGCTTTTATTTTCAAGCTCCATGACACACACAGCATTTTGTTCTGCATACCTACGCTGATACACACAGCTTTTATCTGCGTGTGTCATATTACTCTTCCTACTCTGACACATACGTTTTTTTTTACTACTTAAAAACAATGCAACGCTGCCACCTTGTGGAATAATTCATTTGTGCATCAATAGTCACATTCAACTAGCAGCTTTTCTAGTGAAACATCTACATTTTTACTATTTCTGTCATTTATATATAATATATATATATATATATTTTATTTCTTCTCTAAACATTTCTTATACATTTCTACTCTTTTAATCCTCATTACTTTTCTCTCTTCTTGTCTTCTTTCTCTTATTTTTTTTTTCTCCATCTATTCACTGACATGCAGAGTGTTACACCCCCTGCACCCTTTTTAGGTCTCGGCTAGCGAAGGCTGCGCTTGCGTAGTCTCGCTCGTGAGATTTAATGACTTGGAGAAGAGGGGCTTGAACCCGCCCCTCTTCTCTCCTCTTCTCCATTGGCTGGCCTCTTAAATGCTGGCCAGCCATTGGAGAAGAGGCTTGTCTCGCAAAACAAGCCCCGTCCTTTTCGGATTCGGGGGCGTGTTTTTTCGATACTTTTCGCTGGGCGTGTTTTTCTCTCCTCCAGCCAATGGCAAGAGGAGAGAAAAAGAAAAACACGCCCCGAATCCGAAAACACGCCCCCGAATCCGAAAATGCCGCTGCCTTTCTCTGAGGCATTTCTGCTTCACCTCGGAGAAAGGCAGTGGTGTGCTTGTTTCTTGCCATTTGCGACACAGGGTCGGATGCAGCATGACCTTTCAAAGGGGTACCCTATTTTCCTTAATATGGCACCACTGTCTCGTGTCACTTTTCATTGAGCTCCGGACGCGTCGCACTAATTTGAATAGTGACCTGAACACCTTTTCCATTTGTACCCAATTCGCGAAAGCTGACCCGCAAACAAGACTACCTACTTCGTGAGCTGAATTGCTAATTTTTCCGCGGGAGTGGATTTAGGTTGGGCCCCGAGCCCAGTGGTGGGCGCAGAAGGGGTGTTGTCCTACAATTTGAATAACCGCATGGCCCCTCCCCGGCAGTCTTTGGCGCTTTTGGGTTTAGTTTTGCGACGGGGACAGCGTGTACATGTTTTTCTAACAACCCGTACCCCGCGGTGCTCCGAACGCGTATGCTATTCGCTGTTCTCTCCCCTGCGTGCTTGCCACGTCATAGTTGGATTAAATGCGGGTTCATAGAAGCCGCGCACTAAGGCTGCAGCAAACCGTGTTGACAGCAGCCAGCTGTGAATTTTGCTGCATTGAGCAGCTTGTGGATACGTCACGGTGTGTACTTTTGGAAATTGTAGCATGTTTTTTCATGGCGCCCCGTTTCTCAGCGCTACAAGTAACGGGCGTTAGAGCTGCCATGGGCCAAAACGTAATCGAGGAAAAATGGTCCCGTTCCTGGGTTTGGGAGTAGACGGCTATATTTGTGGTGCAGTAGTACCCCCCTCCCCCCCCAGCCCCTGTGAGCCCCGGTGCCACTGCACGCTATGCACTAGTGATGGGTATGCCCCTTGTTAATGGCCCTCATTTTTATTACACTTTGCCTTAGGTGACTAGAGAGGACTACTCATTGCACAATACGCAGCACACTGCAACAATGGGGATGTGTAGGGGGTGTGGTCCGTCGGCTAGACTGTCGACTTTGGTGCTGGAAACCAGGGTTCGAGCCTCGGGGTCGCGTCCACATCCTGTGATTCTGGGCAAATCACTTAATCTCCCCGTCCTTGAATGTGTAATGTAAATACGGTTCTCGTGTAAAGCGCTCCAATACCTTCGGGTCGAGTTTGCGCTATATAAAGATGCAACAATTTAAAAACAAAAAAAACCACAAACGGGCTTAGGGCTGCAGGCACACATTGTCTCCTTATCGCCGCTTTTCAGGGCAAGCAGGTATGTGCGGTGGTGCAGCAGGTGCTTTGGCGCCGGGGCCCAGAGGCCCAATTAACCCAGATTATTGTTGCCTTCCATGGCACCCTGGCTAGGCTGCTGTGCGGAGCCCCGCATGAGTGGCCTGCTCGATGCCCAGCCAGGCCCGGCGTTACACATTAGCGCGGCACGAGTGCTCTGAACAGGCTGAACGCCGGGCCTGTCGCGGATTAAGAGCTTCTCAATGGCTCACTTATTCACGCAATTACCTGCCGCATGCGAGTGGGGGCCGAGGCCAGAATGCGGCCGTCCACTTCCACGGGTCACCTTTAACAGGCGCGTGCCGTCCTCAGGTCACCTTTTACAGGCGCGTGCTGTAGGGAAAGCGAGTCCTTGGCGCATTTGGGAGGATGTTTTGATGTGCTGTAAAGCTGGCTGCATGGCATGGAGCGCACCGGCTGGCAAACACGGGGCTTGAGTTTACAAAGGCTGCTGACTGCCTTCCAGTTGCATGTGTCTGTTTATTTCGACGAAGTTTGCACGTGGGCTCCTTCGCCACCCACATCCGATTCACCTGGATAAATCCTTTCTGGTCAGCGGATGGAGAGGGAGGGAGTGAGTACCTTACTTCCCGGAGGTCCCGAGGATGTTTAAAGTAACGAAGTGATCCTGTACCCCCATTTACAACACCACCATGAAAGTACCTCCTTGATGGATATTATACTGCATTGCCAGCGCCATGAGGCACTACATATCTGGAGTCTCACTCTGGGTGCCCACCCTGTGGAAATGAAGGCCTTTGGACCGCCTGGGATACTGTTCTTAATGATCGTGGCTCTCCTGGGTCACTGTTGGGCGAGTACAACTGAAGTGCACCCGGATCACCTGTGCACAGCAGGACTGTGGTTCGCCTCATCACACCTGGATTTTCACCCCAGCTCTTACACGGATCATCCATTTACTGCCATGGCGTTATATCCTTGTTCCAAAAGAACAGACGCCCTTCTTAAACCAGTGCAGAGCGGCCATGTTGTGAGCATGTTGAACCCAGAAGCATCTGTAGCCAGTTCAGTGTACTGCACAGTGCATCAAGGCAGCACACGCTATTCTGTTTATGGTTTTCTACTCCACAAGAGCAACTAGGGGTATCTTCAGAAAAGATGCGCTCTGAAGACTGTACTTGGAATTTCATGCACATGGACTTTGACCAGGCTGGGATTTAATCTACCTTGTTTCCTTATGGATTTGCACCTGGTGTTACAGGTTTTATTTACATAGTTCTTATAGGTGATGCGTTTGTCTTGAGAGAATAAATTCTCATCCCTGATTAACATGCCTCCAATCTATCCATGGGTCACAAATTCCTTTTGGACTAATTACTCGGGCTGGTCTATTGGGACCCAGGTTCCGTGCTAGGTCCAGTTCGATGTTGGCTACGACTGTCCATGGGCTGGAGTTCTGCATTGTACCTCGGCGTCTGTTTAGAGCACTGCACAGATCTGGCTCTCATGTGCAGCTTCCTTCCAGTGGCTGTAGTGGTGGCTCTTATATGCCGAAGGAGCAATATTTAGTTCTTGGATGAGAGCTGCCTAGGATAAGTCTACTAGCATTGAGACGCCTGCTGTCCATTTAATGTGGAATCTCTTTATTGAATAATTACTGTGGTGTATTTCAGCTTGTATACATGGTCCAGGGACTGTTGCATAAAGAATCTCTCAATACCGAGGGTACTCGAGTAAAGCAGCCCGAGGCTCGGCTTTCCACCCCCATCTTGACTCAACCAGTGCTCTATTCAAAATGTTCATCATTCAGGCAAACATTGCTGGGGATTTTAGTCCTGTTGTCTAATTGCAGACAAGAGTCTCTTTTAGGGCTGATCTACTTTCAGCTCTTTCTTAGGAATAAGTGGCCGAGAACTGATCATGCACATCCGAAGGGTGAAGGACGATGTAGATTCCCCAGGGCAGCACTCCAATTTCAGCCAACTTTTGCCAGAAGTAGTGGTCATGCATGGTTTGTCTGGGTGATTTCTGTAGTTCGGTAGTAGCATTGCTTAGAGGTATGCAGTCACTAACCTGTATCAGAATTAACATCTGGTTTTTAGTGTGTGACTGCCCCGCTGAAGGTATGTTTCTTTGCCCCATGCAGCCCTGATTACCTGCGATCAGCTGAAATGACTGAGGTGATCATGAACTCCCCACAGATGGATGAGATTGGACTCAGCCCCCGCAAGGACTCCTATCAGGTGAGTTGCCATCAACATCTAATGTAAGCGTCTTCACCTCGATTGTTCGGATGCTTGGCATGGAGAATAAATGCCTACACCATTGGTGCCTGGGGTGGTCTCGCATGACGATGCTGTTCTTTTTATGCGCATTGAACTGTATTGGACTAGGTTAGTGCAACAGAGGGTCCCATCCTGTCCTCTTTTTTTTTTTTTGGAACGAAAATTAAGATTGAAATTTGCAAACCAGGATCGCTTGGGCATAGCTCTGGTCTCTTTGAGTCTCTCATTAAATCGGTTGCTTTTTTATGCCCAAGTTGTGGGGTTATGATGTATCTTTATGAACTCAGGGGCACTATATTATGGGAGGTGGCAGGTTATGGAAACAGACTAGAGTTTTGTTTGTTGAAATGTTCTCCCACCTTTGAGCCAGTGGACATTTTTTTCTAAGGGGCCAAAGGAAAGGGCTCTTGTGGGTGCCGAGGAAGGACCAATCTTATGACTAACCATGTATTCACAAGCTGGGTCTTTGCCCAGAAGTTCTAAAACATGCCAATTAATACTGTCCAGCAAAGCCTATGTAGGAGAATCCCCTCTGAAATGCAGGCCCCTCTCCCTTAATCTTTCTTACATACAACCCTAATTGTCTGAAATGATCATGGATTCGTTTTTAGGTCTCGGCTAGCGAAGGCTGCGCTTGTGCAGTCTCGCTCGCGAGATTTAATGACGTGGAGCAGAGGGGCTTGAACCCGCCCCTCTTCTCTCCTCTTCTCCATTGGCTGGCCTCTTAAATGCTGGCCAGCCATTGGAGAAGAGGTTTGTCTCGCAAAACAGGCCCCGTCCTTTTCGGATTCGGGGGCGGTTTTTTTCGATACTTTTCGCTGGGCGTGTTTTTCTCTCCTCCAGCCAATGGCAAGAGGAGAGAAAAAGAAAAACACGCCCCCGAATCCGAAAACAGGCCCCTGAATCCGAAAATGCCGCTGCCTTTCTCCGAGGCATTTATGCTTCACCTCGTAGAAAGGCAGTGGTGTGCTTGTTTCTTGCCATTTGTGACACAGGTTAGGACGCAGCATGACCTTTCAAAGGGGTCACGCAGTGTGGACCGTACCATCGCTCCAGACTTCGCGACACTCCCCTGCTCTCCCACGGCTTCTCACAGGTCGTCAATCTTAACCGCGAGACAACCGAAGTGTGGCTCTAATCGGCGTCGCCAGGAAGGAAATGCTATTTGTCGCCCTCGCCAACCGCTTTGGTAGAGCAAGCACATTAATTTAGGGGACTCGGTTGCAATGAAAAGCGACGCAGAAAATACGTTTTGGCCCTGGCGGTCGTACGTGAATGGGTCATGCGTCTTGAATTATGATGGCTGATCAAAGGCATTTGGGCCTAATGTTCCATCCGGCAAGAAGCCGTAGGCACGTCTAAAAGTGCCAGCGCGCTGAAAACCTTCTGTCTCCGTGCATCCCCACGCCCGCTCCTCACCCGCTACTGGCCTTTTTAAAGATTATGCTTTCTGCGGAGCAGAGATGATTTGTGCCTGAGCAGAAGCGTAAGCCAGCGGCATTACATTTTCCCCCAATTCATTTCTGTGTTTACTGCGATGTGTCCCCTCCCCCTATTTCATCTCTCTCCCCTCCCCGGCCTGCCCCTCGCCGCTCCTGTCTTCCTGTTTCCTCCAATCCTGTCTCCTCCCCTGCTCTCCATCCCCCCACCTCTCCCGGCCCCTCCGGAGGTCTCTCCCCTTCTTCTCTTCATCATGGCCGCTAAGTCAGACGGCGGCGGCGGTGGCTCGGCGGGGGCGGTGGGGGCCCGGGTCCCGCGGGAGTACCGGCTGCGGGACTGCCTGTGGGTGCTGCTGGCGCTGCTGGTCTTCTTCTCGGACGGGGCCTCGGACCTGTGGCTGGCGGCGCACTAGCTGCTGCGAGGGCACCGCTGGTGGTTCGGGCTCACGCCGCTCTTCGTGCTGCTCCCTGGTGGTGCAGATGCTCAGCTTCAGGTGGTTCGTCTACGACCACTCGAGGCCGGGCCCGGCCAGCGCCGCCGTGCGGGGCCCCTGCCTGAAGGAGGGCGGCACCAAGGACAGCGCCCAGCGCGCTACCATCTGGGCCAGGTGAGAGGGGTAGGGTGAGGGGTGCGCTGGACATCCGTGGGGCAGGGAGGTCTGAGGGTGATGAGTGGGCCATGCACTGGGGTTGTGGGGACTCCCAATGGGTAGGAAAGTCACAGGGTCTGGTGGGGGACATTCAAGGGGCAGGGAGGTCACAGGGTTTGGGGTGATGGAAGAACCATGCACTGAGGGTGTGGTGGACACCCGTGGGGCAGGGAGGTCTGAGGGTGATGAGTGGACCCTGCACTGGGGAATGGGGTCCCTGTGCCCTCCCTGCCCCAAGGGGCAGGGAGGGCACAGGGTACGGGGTGGTGGGTGGACCATGCACTGGGAGTGTGGTTCACACCCAAGGGGCAGGGAGGGGTCTGGGGTGATGGAAGAACCATGCACTGAGGGTGTGGTGGATACCCAGGAGGCCTGGAGGTCACAGGGTCTGGCGGGGTACACCCAGGGGGCAGGTAGGCCACAGGGTCTGGGGTGATGAGTGGACCATGCACTGGGGGTGTGGTGGACACCCAAGAGACATGAGGTCCCAGGGCCTGGTGAGGGACACCCAAGGGGCAGGGAGGTGTGTTAGTAATGAGGGACCATGCACTGGGGGAAGGGTGTTGGGGCCTCCCAAGGCGCAGGGCGACCACATGGTCTGGGGGTAATGGGTGCACCATGCACCGGTGAATGGGGCACAGGGATGCCACCCGGTGTAGGATACTGGTTGACCACTTAGCGCCCTGGCTGCCGGCTGTGAGTGGCAGCTATGAGTTGTCTCTCACCATATAGTAGTGCAGACACCAAAGAACAGGGTCAGACTGATTTGCATATGGCCATGTCTGAACTGGGGTGGCAGAGTGGGCTAAAGAACGGTGATGGATCAAACCCAGATCTGTTGACTGGGTGTGAGTGTTTGATTGGTTCTGATGCTCCGTCCATCACCACCCCCTTTTGTACCGCTTTGTTCGCCATAAGTTGTCAGGGTACGCTCAGACGTGAGTCCCTTGCTCACTTTGCCACTGGATTCAAGCAAGCCTGGCTGAAGACGGCTGAAATGCCAGAAACCAGTCCTAGGAAGCTTGTTTCCGGTCCAGGGAAGGCATGGCTTGGCAGTTCGGGCTGGACTGTTCCCATGAGGCACAGGGTCAGACTGATTTGCATATGGCCATGTCTGAACTGGGGTGGCAGAGTGGGCTAAAGAACGGTGATGGATCAAACCCAGATCTGTTGACTGGGTGTGAGTGTTTGATTGGTTCTGATGCTCCGTCCATCACCACCCCCTTTTGTACCGCTTTGTTCGCCATAAGTTGGCAGGGTATGCTCAGACGTGAGTCCCTTGCTCACTTTGCCACTGGATTCAAGCAAGCCTGGCTGAAGACGGCTTAAATGCCAGAAACTGGTCCTAGGAAGCTTGTTTCCGGTCCAGGGAAGGCATGGCTTGGCAGTTCGGGCTGGACTGTTCCCATGAGGCACAGGGTCAGACTGATTTGCATATGGCCATGTCTGAACTGGGGTGGCAGAGTGGGCTAAAGAACGGTGATGGATCAAACCCAGATCTGTTGACTGGGTGTGAGTGTTTGATTGGTTCTGATGCTCCGTCCATCACCACCCCCTTTTGTACCGCTTTGTTCGCCATAAGTTGGCAGGGTATGCTCAGACGTGAGTCCCTTGCTCACTTTGCCACTGGATTCAAGCAAGCCTGGCTGAAGACGGCTGAAATACCAGAAACCGGTCCTAGGAAGCTTGTTTCCGGTCCAGGGAAGGCATGGTTTGGCAGTTCGGGCTGGACTGTTCCCATGAGGCACAGGGTCAGACTGATTTGCATATGGCCATGTCTGAACTGGGGTGGCAGAGCGGGCTAAAGAACGGTGATGGATCAAACCCAGATCTGTTGACTGGGTGTGAGTGTTTGATTGGTTCTGATGCTCCGTCCATCACCACCCCCTTTTGTACCGCTTTGTTCGCCATAAGTTGGCAGGGTATGCTCAGACGTGAGTCCCTTGCTCACTTTGCCACTGGATTCAAGCAAGCCTGGCTGAAGACGACTGAAATGCCAGAAACCGGTCCTAGGAAGCTTGTTTCCGGTCCAGGGAAGGCATGGCTTGGCAGTTGGGGCTGGACTGTTCCAATGAGGCACAGGGTCAGACTGATTTGCATATGGCCATGTCAGAACTGGGGTGGCAGAGTGGGCTAAAGAACGGTGATGGATCAAACCCAGATCTGTTGACTGGGTGTGAGTGTTTGATTGGTTCTGATGCTCCGTCCATCACCACCCCCTTTTGTACCAAAGAACATGTGCCGTCACATTACAACATCGCAAACTGTATGTGGCTCTGTGTGTGGGTGCAAATGCAATATGTCTCGCATTTGAGAGTGATTACGCTATTGACATTGTAAATACCAATGCAGTTTCTTTAAATGTTTTAAAAACAAAAACAATGTCAGGAGCAATGCCAATAGCTCTAACTTTAACAATGTCGAGACCATTGCATTGTAAATGCTTGTTACAAGAACCTGGAGAACCCCAACTCGAATGGAAGTTATGGATTAGATCTTTTAAAGCATTTCTGGGTACAATCGACGGTCAACGGTTCAGATCTGAAAGAAAGAAAAACCTTATGTACTATCATTTGGGAGTTGAGGGTCAAAATGTTTTTGACCACCTACCTCCTTTTGATCCGCCTGAAGGTCAAGACCCTGATGAGTTTGACTTAGCGGTAATGGGATTGGATAAGTACTTTGCTAAAACAAAAAACATCGTAGTACACAGATACCATTTTTTCACTAGAGCACAAAAACCCAATGAAAGTATTAACACTTTTATTACTGCGTTAAAAGTCCTTGCTGCAAAGTGTGAATTTGATAATTTGTTTTTGTAAAAAAGTACAACAAAAAATACTCACTTGCAAAGATCCTACTCTGGATGAAGCAGTAGACATTGCCAAGAGTATTGAAAGATCTATGGATGATGCACAGCAACTTGAATCTGCTTTAGCAAACTCTACTATTTGTGGTGCTGTCAGTGCTAAACCTTCTTTTTCTTCTCCTTCTCTTCCAAACATTACCAGAAGATCTACTACATTTAGAGGTGGAAGAAATTTTACACCAAACAGAGGTGGAAAAACATTTACTCCTAACAGACAATTTAACTATAAAATAAGTTGTTATAGATGTGGATCATCCACACAGGTTTCTTCTTTCAAAAATTGTCCTGCAATTAATCAACAATGTAGTAAATGTGGCAAAATAGGGCATTTTGCTAATGTTTGTATGGGAGGTAAAAGAGGCAATGTAAGATGTGTACTTAATGATTCTGATGATCAATTCAGTGAAGATGTCACTAATCAAGAGTATGTCGTGGTGGTTAAGAATTGTCCAGACAACTGTATCACACAACACATTCCAGATCCAGAAGTTGAAGTCATTATTGACAATAATCCTATTCAACTTCTTGTTGACACGGGTGCTCGTATCACCATTGTATCCCAAGACAAGTATGTGAAGTTTTGGTCCAACAAAAGTTTGCTACCTCCCGATATACTTACAGTAGCTTTTGAAGGTAGCAGGATTGATTTACTAGGCTACTTTTGGGCTAAAATCAGTGTTTTTGATGCAATTATCAATGGCAAGGTTTATTTAGCTAAACGGGGTATCAATGTTCTTGATCTCATCCATCAAGCTGAATTTGGTCTTACCATCAAACCTGGTTTACCAAACCTAGTCTTTATTGATCATCAGTCCAATTTTAATCATTCTAATTTTATTAAAAACATCAGCTCTACGTCAAACACCCAAACAACCAACTCTTGGGAACACATATACACTACAATTTTTGAAGACCGTTTAGTTAAAATTACTGACTGTCAATATTTTATCAAGATCAAAGATGGTACCATACCAATTAAGCATAGACTTCGCAATGTACCTTTAAGTATTAGAGGTGATATTTCTAAGCATTTACAATCCTTATGTGACCAAGGCATAATAGAGAAAGTCGAGTCCATTCTTTGGCTTTCACCCATTGTTCTAGCCAAAAGAGATCTGGGGATTTGAGGATGTGTATTGACTTGAGAAGCCTTAACGAAGCCATCTGGGTCGGTGGTTTTCCTCTTCCGCGCATTGAAGATCTTATCGCAAAAGTAGGCTCCTCCTCTTGGTTTACTTGATCTTAAGGCTGCCTACCATCAAGTTGAATTACATCCTCAGTCCCGACATCTCACAGCCTTTGTTTCTCCAGATGGTGTTTTTCAGTTTTGTCGTCTTCCCTTTGGTCTCGCCTCAGCTGCGGCTGTATTCCAAAGATTAATGACCGAAATGTTCCAAGATAATCCTCACGTAGTTGTTTTTCAAGACGACATTCTCATTTTCACTCAAACTGAAGCAGAGCATGATTCTGTCATCGATCAAGTGTTCAATGTTTTAACAAATAGAGGCGTTACTTTACAAAAAAATAAATGTATTTTCAAGGTAAGGGAAATTGAATACTTAGGCCATGTTATCTCTGAGCACGGTATCAAACCCAGACCAGGTCTCATAGAATGCATAGTTAGTGCACCTCCTCCTCAGAACAATGAACAACTTATGTCCTTCCTTGGTCTTTGTGAGTTCTATTCCAAATTTATGAAAGACTTTGCCAAGACCACAGAATGTTTTAGGGCACTGCTTAAGAAAGGTGCAAACTATGTATGGTCTGAAGAATGTCAAAAAGGGTTCCAAACCATCATAGACCACATAGTTCAAGCCCCTGCTATGCAAGCATTTGTTGAAGGAAAACAGACCGTTATCAATGTTGATTATGGTCTAGGAGCTGTTCCATCACAATATGCCAGTGGAAAGGAGTACACAGTTGGATTTGCATCCAGGACTCTTCGTCCTGTTGAACGGAAGTATTCCGTCATCGAAAAAGAACTCTTAGCCTTTGTATGGAGCATTGAAAGGTTCAAACCATATGTAAGGGGTAGATCCTTTATTCTCAAGACTGACCATCGCCCCCTTGTAGACATTCTCTCTGGCAAAAACGTCAAGCGCACTACCGCACGTATAGCACGTTTATCCACAAAACTTCTAGAATATACTTTTACTGTGGGATACATTCCTGGAGGAAAAAATTGTAGAGCAGACTGTTTGTCAAGACTTCCCATACCTGATACAGATGATCAAGACTGGGAAACTGAGGTCGAGGAGTGTTTTGTAGCACTCATTGGTCAAGACAATTTATCCTTTGCAGAAGAAGATTGGATCACACAAATTGACAAGGATCCCATTCTCAAGGAGGTTGCATCTTTAATAAGGAAAGGATGGCCAAAAGAAAAATGTTTGTCACCCGAACTTCAAATGTCCTGGAAAGTCAATGACGAACTTTCAGTAGAAGATGGCAAAATAGTTAGAGGTGATAAACTTGTTCCTCCTTCTCACTATCGTGAAAAGATTATTCTAGCTACGCATTATGGTCATCTTGGAGCAACCATCACAAAGAGGAAAGTTAGAAATGATTTCTGGTGGCCCAGAATGGACATTCAAATAGATGATATGGTTAAGCATTCTTCACGTTGCAACACCAGCGACAAAGTTTTAGTACTTGAAGGTACTGTTGAATCTCCTGTTCTTCCCCCTAGTAGGGCTTTGCAAAAACGTGGTATGGATTTTCTGGGACCATTCCATGTTCTTCCTTCCAGTTCAAAATACTTTTTGGTCCTAATTGACCATCTTTCTAGATGGGTTGAAGTCGAACCTATTTCTATACCTAATTCAAAAAGTGTCATCAATTGTTTGAATACTATTTTTCTCAGAGAAGGGTATCCAGAAGAAATCCTCACTGATAATGGTGTTCAATTTGTGTCACATGAAATGACTTCATTTCTACATTCTTGTGGCATAAAACACACCAAAACTCCACTTTACCATCCACAAAGTAATGGCAAAACTGAGAGATTTAACATAGTTGTGGTGGAGTGTGTACAAGCAGCTTTTAGATCTAAATCTTGTGTTTTCTAAGCAGTTAAAGACCTTGTTTGGTCATATCCCACTTCACCTCATGTTGCAACCACTTTTTCTCCTTTTGAACTTATGAGAGGTAGAAAAGCATCTTGTCAAGTATATCCTTTCTGGATGGTAAAATCTTTTCATCAGGGTGGTGACATGAAGTACATATGGGAATCTGCAAGGAAAACGTCAAGTGAAATTTGTTCTAAATCCCATCAATTTTCCACTGCGAAAGAGCCTCACAGACTCTGTATTGGAGACTGGGTTAGAATCAAAAATCCAGTTTCAGTAAGAAAAGGTTTTTCTAAATTTCTTGAGTCACAACAAATTGTAGATATACGAAAGAATGCTGTAAAGTTGTAAAATGTAAACTGGTGGAGCACTTCTCGTGTTGCTAAGAATCCTTCTATTTCCTCTAACTTTGATAAGCTCAAACAAAATGTTTCAGGGGGAGATGGTGTTAGGAAAAGCCACAGAATTAGTATTAGACCACGAGATCTACATGACTGTTTAATTCCAATTATTTAGACCACAAAATGTACATGACTATGCTTAATTCTCATTACCTGCTTCTCAGCTGTTTTCCCCCCTCTTTTCCAGCTTCCCCTTCCTTTATGTATTTATTCCCTTTTCTGTTACCTCAAGAGTTGTTTTATCTATAGGGGGGAAGTGTGGTGATGTCATGCAGTTAGATGACTGTCAGAACTCCCATATGTCATCTAGAGTGTTGTCAGACTTCTTGTTCCCAATGTTCTGAGACTGACAGTTACCTTCTGTGCCTTAGTCATACCAGGGACGGCTCTCGGTACTTCCCAATAAATCTATTTCTACAACTGCAATCCTGCGTTACTCCACATCTTTTCAATAAACTTGTAATAAAAAATATTAGATTGCAGTTTTTGTCTAAGCGCCATGGTTTGAGGGAAGAAGAGGAGCTGCAAAAACCATCTGTAAGACGTTATGTCACATTATCTATGAACAATCAAGTCCAACCTTACTTAATAAGTGTTGGCAAACCTTTCCATCGTTTTATCTTAACAAGATTTCGTCTGCAGATGGCTCATTGGCTTTTATCTGTACCTCAGGGTTTTTCTAAACCTGGCACTCTAAAACCATGTCAGTGTGACAATTTTTCAGAACAGTATATTATTCATTTTGTCTTTTTTGTGATTATTATGTCCTTTTACGCAAGAAATTTATACTACCACTGCTTAGAGATTGTCACTTTGTCCAAACCAAGCCAGCCCTACTGTATATTTAGATGTTAGCATCCCCCTTGGTTTGTTTTGGAGTGGCAAGTTTCCTAAGGCTTAAAATTTGTTTTTATATGGAGGCCCATAATGTGTTGAGATTTTAGAGATCATATTAAAATTTTGAGTTTGTCCTATATGCACTTAACACTTTATATAACGTTTCTATATTGTATGTAGAGTAGCCCTTGTCACCCTATATAGCCGTTAGGAATTAAATTTCTGTAGCTTACCCCATTTGGAGTATATTTTTTTAGCACTTTGTACTCTATAAAACCTTTTGAACTTTAAGATGTATTATAGGGAAAGAAACGTGAAGTTTTGTGTTTTAATATGTTTGCCCTTTTGCACTTTGAATTTTTATCTTGAGGACTAACGTGTTATTTTAATTTATGAGCTTGTTTAATTGCACTTTATATCAAATTTGTACTGTATGCTTAGCAAAGCTTTAGTATCATAAGATGGATCATAGGAAAAGATAATTGTAGTTTTGTATTTTAACACGGTCTGCGCATTTGCATTTTTGAATCCTGCTCACTAAGTTCCTTTTTCGCATGGATTGTTATGAGTTGGCTACCCAGCTGATATTAGGATGGCCTCTTTTTAAAATGAAATGTAGTTTTGAATGTAATGTTTACTTTTATGACATTGAGTTGTCGAATAAAGCATTCTGACTGACTGACTGACTGAGAGGTATCTTGGTATCTCTTTGTAGTAGAACGTACATTTTGTGGTTTGTATTGATTGTGTCTTTCCAGATCTTTATATTTCAATAGTCATATTTACTGTTTGATACAGCTACAGTTTGTTGAGTTCTAAATTGCTGCAGTGATATCTATTTATGTCTGTTATTTATGGCAGTTTTATTAGTAAGCATCATGGCTGCCTACAGGCTGACCGCCCAGCAGGTTGAATCAGCCTCCAAACATGGCTCTGAGATCGACCTTGCATCTGAGGCAGAGGACCAAGAGCAAGATTCTGACGGTGAAGTTTCTGTCCTGGCAGAATCATCTGATGATGAATTCACTATTAGCACAGATTGAGTGCCTCATTTAGAGGAGGACATTGAAATTACTGTTGTGCAACGTGAGCAAGCTGGACTGCAGCCAGTGGCTGGAAGACTTCTCACTGGTAAGTCCACAGCCCTTGGTTGCCCCCAACATGGTGCAACCTGTTTTGGCTGCCTTTAGTGGTGTTGCAGGGTGTACAGTTAATACAGATACATTTTTTAAATCGCTATGAAAATTGGTTTGCTGGGTTGCTAAGGAAGCCATTATTGTCTTAATATTGGCCTGCTAGTCCCTTGATGACAACTGCTATTTTTGCAGCGATAATAAGTTGTGATAGGTATTTGCTTCTGCTGCAGATGCTGCATTTTGTGGATAATGCTACAGCACTTCCACCAGGGCTTTAGGTGAGCCAGGTCCCTCCTTTTCGCCTTTTCTCAGCCCCGTTAGTAATCAAAAAAACGAACATTGATATGGGTGTCTATCGGGCCCTATATTCATGTGCCTAACACTGACCGATTTTTTTAACAATTAATCTAAAAAGCGTTAAGGTAATCTTGCAACAAAATATTGATTCGATAGCACACTATAGGGATCACAGAAATTTTGGGGGTTATTAGGATGCCGCCCGCTACCCTAGCGGTGCTGGGACCGGCCGCAAGACGTGCGGCGGTCCCGCACCCCTGATTAGGATGCAACCGCCACCCTGGCGGTCGCATTCTGCATTTTTGACATTGCAGGGGTGCTGCTGTAAGCAGCACCCGCCGCATTGCCAAAGTGCCATGTTGTGCATTGCCATGCACAACGTGGCAGGCACCGCGCGATGCCTGCCACCATGTGCATGGCAATGTAGGGGGTTACCTAAGTGCAGCCCCCCACCCCCCACTCCCCCGGGGGCCCGCAACGGTCTCCCAAAGCAATTCACCGCCAGCCTTTTCATGGCGGCATCACCACCATGAAAAGGCCTTCAAAACCACACATACTAATATGGATGGCGGTGCCTGCTAGGCACCGCCACCATATTAAGGCCCAAGTCCATCCGGCCTGCCGACCGGCGGAAAAGCGGCAGACGCACTTTGCGTCCGCCGCGATACCCCCGCCATTATAATATGGCGGGGGGAAATAGGGTTGCGATGGCGGGCCATCCTAATCACCCCCTTAGTGTACTAGTATAAGCCATGCCCTTCATTGCATAGGTCCTGCCCCTATTAGAGACCTTCCACTCTTTACATCTCACTTAAAGCCCTGTTTTGTACGGGATCACCCTGATTGTGACCATCTTTTCAAGATTCAGCCTGTCCTTGACCATTTAGTTGAATATTTCTCAGAGAACTATGGTCCAAGTCAATATATATTGTGGTTAAATATCTGGTTGTGTACAAGGGCTGTTCCATTTTTAGACAGTACATATCCAGTGAGAGAGCACACAATGGTCCTAAGCTATATATTTTATGTGAAGTTATCCACCGAATGAGCATATAATTCAGAGTGTAAACTGGCAGGATTTCTTCAACTGACCATCCATGGCAGTCTTTGAACTTTTGGAGTCAGTGAAAAAATTGCCATAACACATTTTCACAAAGGTCTCCCTTTATACTACACTGGAGCACAGCTCTTTGAAGAATTGTTCAAAGTGTGCACTGTGGCACGATCCACTCTAACCGTAAATGTTACCCTAAAGAGCTTGTGTGTAAGGAACTTCAAAGAGGACAGAGCAGTGCTTTGTGTAGCAAAGCACTACTTGCCTTCACATTTTCAGACAGAAGAGATGTCCAGATGTTCACAACTATTCACTATGAAAGCACTTCATCTGTGACTGTGTGGGGCAAGTTAGTAGAAGTGCACAAGCCACTGCGCATTGTATACTACTACTAGCAAATGGGAGGTGTAGCTAGAATAGATCAAAGGTTAAAGCCTTACAATTTAGCTTGAAAGACATTTATCTGGTACAAGACGCTGGGTGTTCATTGGGTACATTTGGCAGCCTTTAAGATTTTCATTGTTATCAAAGAATGTTCTCCAAATTCCAAGATGACGCAGGCCTCGAAAAATTACAACAGTGTTACCAGACCTGCAGGTCTAATGACTTGAATAATCTACTCAACCTAATTGTAATGGGGTTGACCCACAAACTAGTCTCAAACTGCATGATCCTAGGCAAATATTTTATTTCACTGAGTCGCCTTTTTCATCATTATCGCATATGGGAGCACCTTCAAATATATACATTTAGCATGTCTGCTGTATGAAAAACTCTTGTTTGATTTATTAGACTAAACTTTTGCTCCATGTATTAGACAAGTCTAGCCCATATATAAGGTTATGTGACCACTGAATTGCCTCTTAGTTCACTAATGATATTGTCATTATAGAGGTGGCAGTAATGTTTCTCACTTCATGTTTAAAAACTCTCACTTTTAATTAAATATATTACTAAAGCGCAATGTGGTCATTTACAGACAGCACATTTTCCATTGAAATGGCCCTAAACTTTACCACTGACATGCAGTTTTACTAATAAAACTACATGGAGTACAAATTATAATGTGTAGCAATTAGGGTTAAGCAAATATTTATCATTTGCACATAACTAATAAAGTGTTCTGATTTGTTGTGATTTTATTAACATATTGGTTTGCATCACACTCCAGAATTACAAAAAAAAAGTGCTTTCCTTACGGCTGAAAGATTTTGAAATATTTGTCCAGTTCATTTACAAGCTATTTAAATGTTGTATGTAAGAGAATATACTCCCTGTACCTCATCACAATAGTCAGACAGTTCATTTTAAAAATCCTCTAACTTTGTAGTAAGAGAAAGAAAATTAAACATCAATCTCCAGGATAAAATAAGCAGCAGTATCTAAGACATTTGACCCATCTTTAAATGAACAGCAAATGTCCCATAGTGATTTTGTACACATGTGAATGACCAAAAATGTTATGATATAATATTAAATGTCGGATTATTTAGAATTGTCTTGGCCTTCCCTTTCAAGACTGGTGAGTGGAGTATTTGAGTGCCTCAAGGTGTGTGAATTGAGCATTTGAATACAAGTTCTCCAAGAGTGATTGATTCTTTAAGCCAGTGTTTATGTAGTGACCTGCTGGTGGTGTGTGTTTGTACGATGTTGATGTCTAGGTGAATGGTGGTGTGATTGGTGTGTCTGTCCTGTGGGCATATGAAAGTGAAAAGACTTTAAAATGGCACTATGTGTTGATGTCAGTGGTGTAATGTGTTTGGGCAAGCAGCTGGTGGTGTGAATGGCTATAAATGTGTGTGATTCATGAAAGGCAAGTGAATGGCCTGTAAAGAGGGTGGTGCCTTCACATGGCTTTACAGTTCACAAACTGTGAGTCATAGGTTGAGATCTCTGAAATTTTAACAGTGATATCTGTGTTTTTATTTTCGTGAAATCCTTTCTTGATAACATTTACATTTTGAACTTTTCACTCATCCTCGTGCCAAATCCAACCTGCATGTATGTAGTGATTGAGTGTGCAATAATATTTATCTTTTCTGACTTTCCCTGCCTGGGTGTACACTGTCTGTAGAAGAAACCTACCAAACCCATATATTGTAGAGAACTAGACCCCAGGGGACTCTAGGGTGGTGTGCCTCCTGAGGATACCACAATATTTTCTTACCCACAATGCCCTGCAAATCTCAAACTTTGCTTGACATCAAGCATTTTCCTCACATTTATCTAAGAGAAAGTTCTAGGAATCCCAAAAGTTCCTACCACCAAGAGTTCATTCACATCTCTCAATAAACCTGGTGCCTCACCTATGTGTGGGGGGGGGGGCTGTTGCCTGTGAAAGGCAGGGGGCCAAAACACAAAGTGGCAACATCGTCAAAAAGGTGAGCTGTGGTATTTGGGCTCGGGCTCAGCAACTACCCAGGGATACTTACCCATCCCTGACATTTCTATAAACTAGATACTTAGGGATGTGCAGGGTGGTGTGCCTTGCACAGATCAGACAAAATGTTCTTATCTAGAAGTCCTTGCAAACATCAAACATTGGCTAATAACACACATCTGGGGAGGGTAAACATCAGGATGACCGACAGAAGGTACAATGTAGCCAGAGTAACAGATTCCAGTCCACTGTTTAGGCAGCCAGGGATAGGCTCCATTTCCGCCAGATTAAATTAGCATTATCTTTTTGGTATCAATGTTTGTGAAGCACCACACCAGTGGGATGTCGGGATTTATAGGCGAAGAACCAAAGCTTATGGTCTCTATCAGTGTCGTACTCACATTGAGGAAAAAAGACACTTTGGTTGCTTGGTTTCCTTCACTTGCAAACCATCACCTGTTTTGACATAGCAAAAACAGCATGTTTGGGTCAGTGGCGACCAAGGGCGTCAAGAGCTGGACGGGACAGAGGTCTTTGAATCTTAGATGACTTGATCCCGAGGTAGGGGCAATTCCTTTCTGCAGCCACAGTACCAACTAGTGGAATAACAGCAGCAAGCAAATGTCCTTAGATGAAAACCACTGCTGCAGAGTAAAAAAAGCTGTATGAATCAGCAGAAATGGACACCAAATACTGGAACAATGTTGAGGAATCCTAGAAGGCCAGGAAAAGCATAGGGAAAAAAATCACACCCAAGACTAGCAACACCAGGAGAAACAACCTAAGTGGTGTAAAACACAGTTCCTATCACTGATCTCCCTTAAATAGTAAAATATGCCTTAGAAGTGGAGAAGGGAGGCAGTAACTGGAAACCACCATCAAGGCATGGTTTACCCTCAAGGGGGCGCCATCCTGAGCTGTTTTGATCATGGGAATCCAAACTGGCGCCAGAAATCTGATGTAGAAAGACATCACAGCTTCCCTCGTGACGGGGGAGGAAAGACTCTCCAGGTCAGCCACCTTGACCCCAACTTACCAGGAGCCGACAGAAGATGAAGGGTTTGCCCGCGAGCCCCACCCAATTCACTCATACGCATGTGAGGCTCTGCATTGAAAATGCCACATGACAGAGGGGATAGTTGTACTTTTGAAGTCCTTAGAAAGACTGGGGAAAGATGCATGAATATTCTGTCACCCAGTCTGTGTGTCCATACCTGAGTATATCTGTCCAAAGTCTATCACTCCCTCCACTCAAAGACAGGTCCAGTATAGTTAGAACCTTTGGTAACTCTCCATTCCTCCACAGTGGACTCCGCTGCTCCCACAGTGATAAAAGGGAGCGACCCCTTGATTGAATGACCGAGTTGTGATACAGCTTATGGCTGGGCGATGTACGTGGGAAGGAACAAACATAGACCGCACAGAGTGTGGGATGGGTTGTGTGCCTAAACTCAACGTGGGGGGATGGGTGCGAGTTGCTTCACTATTAGCCCTCCAGTTACCTCCACGGAACAGATGGCTTGCATATCTGCCTCTGCAGGTTGAGCCACTAACAACCTCACGCATGCACTACACATCCTTCTGACCCAGGTGTGATGCCACCTTGCTCAAAGACTGAAGAGTTTCACCCATGCACATGGTTGATCCCTGCACACTGCTCAAGGATTTCTTGGGAGAACACCGGCCAGTTGCCAGCTGCTGCCAAGTTTACTGGTTTGTTATTTGTTTCTACTGAGACTATTGTACTAACTGGCACTGATGACCTATAATGCAAGGCACCATGTGATTCTAATTCCATTGCTCGCTGAATCTGTGGGCCAATCTGTACTGCAATGTTTGTGCAAATATTGAATAAAAGACAAGTTAAAGAAAAAAAAAAACTTTCCATTTCACAACAATGATGTATTGCTCCATCAAACAGATGGTCAGGGCAGCGAAAAAACAGACATGAGGCCAGTCCCACAGAGGAATACAGCATTCTGTTTACGTTAGATGGAGTTGATAACAATGAGGTGCAATAGGCGCAGCACTGCACCAGTAGATGGGCAGTCGAAGGTGAACCCTTGTGGCTTAACCCACTGGCTGGAGGTGTGGCAGCAGCAGGATCAGTTCCAGGCAAGGTCTCCGGCCGAGGGCTGAATGCCTGTTCAGAGGCGGATGTGGGTATCCTGTCGTCTCTAGGCGGTGCAGCTCGCTTGCACTGCGAGGGCTGGATCCACGTCACCAGACCGCAACATTTGACAGCTATGTTGTTTATGAGCAGGATTTGGTATGGCCTATGCCGGATGGCTTGCAAAGCGGTCTTCCTCTGTTGCACTCAATATAAGTCCAAACACCAGACTGGAGGGAGCGGTAGGCCTCTATCCCATACTGATGTACAGCAGGTTATACCTGGAATGGAAACTGTATGTTGTGTCCTGCGAGACACGTTCTAGTGCTGGGGTACTCACAAACTTTCTCTTGGGGGCCAAATTTACAGTGTGGTTTGTGGCCGAGGGCCGCACCTTGGGGGCGGGGTCATTGGGGGAGGGGGCGGGGCTAGAGCACACAAAAAAACTGTGACCATGAGGTGGAACACAGGTCCCTACAGCGGACGCCTTCGTCCACTGAGCCACCGGACCCGGCATACACATATCTCTCTGTCTCCCTCTCTCTATCTCCCTCCCTCCCTCCTCCGTCTCCCTCTGTCCTCCGTCTCCCTCCCTCCTCCGTCTCCCTCTCTCCTTCTATCCGTCTCTCTCCCTCTCCGTCTCTCTCCGTCTCCCCCTCTCTGTCTCCCCCTCTCTCCCTCCCTCCCTCTCCCTCCCTCTCTTTCCCTCTCCTTCTCCCTCCCTCCCTCTGTCTCCCTCCATCTCCCTCCCTCCCTCTGTCTCCCTCCGTCTCCCTCCCTGTCTCCCTCCCTCTGTCTCCCTCCCTCCCTCTGTCTCCCTCCCTCCCTCTGTCTCCCTCCGTCTCCCTCCCTCCATCTCCCTCCCTCCGTCTCCCTCCCTCCGTCTCCCTCCTTCCGTCTCTCTCTCTGTCTCCCTCCCTCTATCTCTCCCTGTCTCTCTCCCTGTCTCTCTCTGTCTCTCTTTCTCCGTCTCCCTCCCCCTCCCTCTGTCTCCCTCCCTCCCTCTGTCACCCTCCGTCTCCCTCCGTCTCCCTCCCTCCCTCCGTCTCCCTCCCTCCCTCCGTCTCCCTCCATCTCCCTCTCCCTCCCTCCCTCTCCCTCCCTCCGTCTCCCTCCATCTCCCTCCCTCCATCTCCCACCCTCCGTCTCCCTCCCTCCGTCTCTGTCTCCCTCCCTCTATCTCTCCCTGTCTTTCTCCCTCTGTCTCCCTCCCCCTCCCTCTGTCTCCCTCCCTCCATCTCTCTCTCTGTCTCCCTCCCTCTATCTCTCCCGTTCTCTCTCCCTCTGTCTCCCTCCCTCTCCCTCTGTCTCTCTCCCTCTGTCTCCCTCTCCCTCCCTCCGTCTCCCTCCATCTCCCTCCCTCCGTCTCCCACCCTCCGTCTCCCTCCCTCCGTCTCTGTCTCCCTCCCTCTATCTCTCCCTGTCTTTCTCCCTCTGTCTCCCTCCCTCTCCCTCTGTCTCTCTCCGTCTCCCTCTCCCTTCCTCTGTCACCCTCCGTCTCCCTCCCTCTGTCTCCCTCCCTCCCCCTCCCTCCCTCTCTGCCTCTCTCTGTCTCCCTTCCTCTCCCTCCCTCTCCCTCTCGCTCCCTCCGTCACCCTGTCATCTCACCCTGTGTGTGTGTCAGCCCTCAGCCCGGGCTGCGACAGCTTCTCAGCGTGCGCACACACAGCCGCACTGAGACAGCTTCCAGGCGCTCACACACAGCCCCACCCGAGTACTTCACAGGTCTTTAAAAGACCATTTACATGTTAAAGCTTTGTTGTATTTCACCTCTTAGGCCCCTGCATCTCCACTTTGACAATCACTGGAATCACTGGCTGCTGCACCCGACACTCCGACAGTGTTTGCTAACACTATTTAATTTATTTTTTAAAACACATGTAGGATGTCTGCAAGGTCCGCAGGCCGCCGAGGAAGGCTTGCCGGGCTGCTGGCGGCCCGCGGGCCGTACTATGAGTAACCCTGTTCTAGTGTCTCGACAGACACTGATTTAGTAGCCATTCCCCTATGGGAGTGGGCATACTAGCACCCCACATGCATCCCTCACAGGCATCACGAGTGACGTGAGCCTGCTAATAAAAGGGCCCGGGTGCACGTGCTCGAGGCCAGTTCCAGTATAACACTACAGCCTCTGTGTGGTTTCTCTACCCAGCATGTGGGCCTAGAGCCCAAGTCACAACAATGGCGACGAGGATGGGATCAGGGCCTCGGCCGCTGCGCAACCTGCCTTTGGAAGTGGGCACTTCGCCCCCAAAGAGAAGGTGATTCCTCCCCCCCCCTACTGCCTGCCGGCTGACGGTTTTGGGTGAAAAGGCAGCGTAGAGAAAAGACGTCTACGGAGGGCAAATGAAGGTGACACCCCGCTAGCAAAGGCGCTGGAGGAATAAGTGTATGCGGCGGCCCTGACTGACCAGTGACTAGGCGAACAGGAGACAAGCTGCCCGACCGCACAGGTGTAAAGCGGCACCCGGCACCTGAAGTATGTGCAGGAGTGAGAAGGCCGCCAGCCCGGTGCGCACCCTGCCAGCGAGGACCCTGCACCGGCGTCTTCATCCACCTCCAAGACCTGCAGGTAGAGGTACGACTGCTGCAGTCCTAACGTAATGGGATAGCACCCTGAGCACATGATGAAAGGAGGAGAGAGGGCTGCATGTTAGTACGAGGCGCTAGCTGCGCAAAATGGGTAGCGTCTGTTTCGGTAACCCCCTCGGCGAAGAAACAAGCAGCACCACCTACCGGGAAGACCGGTGTAAAGAGACCGCAAAAGGTTGCCACCGACCCGCAAGGGCAGCTCACACCGAGGAAATCCCTGCATATACAGCAGCCCCGTCAGGGATTGGATTAGCCAGAGGACTGCCAGATGCAGCTTGGCAGATAAGGAACAGAGACGCACTCAAGAGCGGCTGCAGTGACCCCTCGTCGATGGAACACAGCAAGTGTTAAAGAGACTGCCCTTCAAAAGCCAGCTCCGACAAGAAGAGTGCACTGCATTAACAATAAACAAGGAGAGCCCCGTAGTGCTTTTGAAAGACCTGTGGCTCCTTGGCCCAAAGGCTCCTGACGCCCTGCTGCGAGGCGCCGCCCACGGATGTTTGTCAGTGAAGCACCGAAGTCCTCGATGTCCTGCTAGGCCCGCAGCATCAGGAAAGCTGCCGGGGCCTATGAATAGTGCGATACTGCCACCTAGTGGCCATTGCGCATTACTGCACCTCCCCAAAAAACGGGAGCAGCACGAAAGGAAATGCAAGCAGCACTGTGAAGGCTGCTGTGGCTAAAGCCAAAGGTGAAGAGAACACTGCTAGCACTACCCAACTCTGCCTCACAAATATATTGGTTGCATAAGCCCCACAGTCCCACTATGCAGGAGAAAGACAGACAGTCAAGGGCTCAATCCGGCAATGCCTTAATCATCATCAAGAATATCTTTATTTCGGCGATTTGCCTTAAAAAGTACAAAAATAAATATATACACAAACAGACCATACACTGCGTAATTATATTATAGCATTACATTAAATGGTGATCAGACCCCTTCTTTTGTTCCACATTGCAAGTAGAAATTGGGCGACTGCAAAAACTATACATTCAGATGTATCTGTCTTAAGAATTCTAAAAGCATGGCTACATTGCCGAAAACCCATGTTTTTGCAGATAGGCACTATCCAATATTTCCTTGCTTTAATATATGCAGGGCAAAAAAACAATACATGGAGCTCGTCCTCTTTATCACTACTGCAACCAGGACAAGCCTCAGTGGACTTGTGTGCCCAGTTACTAGTGAAAGCTCTCAGGGGTAAAGTGCCATATCTCCATTGAAGGTATAATTTTCTTGATGGAATGGGATAAATAATGTCCAAAAAATTCTCAAATAGATAAAAATCCTTGACATTTAAAAACAATTTAGTTAGAACTCCAGTCTTGGGAGCAGACTGTGCTCTAGTAAATTGCTCAGCCGCGTAAATCTTAGTGAGCAGCTTCCGCGAAATCGCCTTGCAGCTTTTTTCCGGGTCAAGCCACATATCCTGTAATCCAAGTTTAATAAACTGGGATTTTAGGAACATGAACCAAGGGATTTTCTGTGAACAATTACTAGCCAAAATTTCCTTCAACTCTACTCTATAGTGCAATAATTCCGGCGTAGTCCACAACCTATGCCAGTACCTAAGGGGTTTCAGGGCTAGTTCATCGTCGATGGACCTCAGGCCCAGATCCATCCTTACAGGTTGCAGCGGCATGCTTTGTGGGAGTGACAGTAACTGTCTAATAAACTTATTTTCTATTTTAAGGAATTCCAACCCTGATAAATACCCCCAGAGCTCCGCTCCGTATAAAATAGCAGCCCTTGCCTGGCTCTTATAAATCTCAAGCGGAGGTTTAATCAGTTTATATGTAGACGTATTAGAGAGCCTAAGGATACCCCCTACATACTGGGTTAATTTCAGCTGCGCTTTTGCTAGTTGTGGGGCCCATGAGAGACTTTCGCTAAGAGTTACTCCCAGGTACTCGAAAGTTTTGACCCTTTCCAAATTTCTAATGAGTCTAATTTGGGGTACGGCCGTGTGGAAGGCGAGGGATTAAAAACCATATACTTTGTTTTATTAACATTAATTTCCAAACCACGACCTCTACAGAAGTCCTCAAAGCTATCAAGCACTCGCTGAATTCCCATTGGTGACTTGGAAAGTAGCAGGGTGTCATCCGCGAACATAATCGCTGGCACCCTGCTACCTCCCAAAGTTGGGGCATCATTGTTAGGGGCACTGTTAAGATGGGAAATCACACCATTGACGTATAGGCAAAACAGGGTAGGTGCTAAAACGCACCCCTGCCTAACCCCTCTGTCAATGGGGAACTTAGATGACAGAGCCCCATTCTTCCCATATCGAACCCGTGCAAAATTCCCCTCATGCAACTTCATCAATATTGCCAGGATTGATGGTGGTACACCCAGACTGAGCAACACAGACGAAAGTTTACCTCGGGGCACTAGATCAAAAGCGGAGCGGATGTCCACGAATACCATGTAGAGGCTGCCACCCTCAATCTTTGCTGTTTTCCAGAATAGTAGTAACAGGCGAAAGATTTGGTCCATGGTAGAAGTGTTCCTCCTAAACCCCGCCTGATATTGGCTCAGTATGGCGTGCTCCTCCATCCAGTCCTGCAATCGATCAAGGATGAGCCGCGCAAAAATTTTTTGCGGGACATCTATGAGGCTGATGGGCCTGTAATTTACCGGTAGCAGAGGGGAACCCTTCTTAAAAATGGGAACAATTTCTGCACCCAGCCAGGTAGAGGGCACGTTCATTCCTCTCAAAATTGCATTGAATAGAATACATAAATATGGTCCCCAGATCCCCATTTGATGTTTAAAAAGATCTCCCGGCAGTTTGTCTAGCCCTGGAGCCTTTCTAGATGCAATTTTGGAAATAGCATTAACAACTTCCTCCACCGAAAACTCTATGTTGTCATAGGGATCATTCGATGTTACTAGAACCGGATGTATATCCATATTTGCTTCAGCAGCATACAAGGCTCTAAAATGATCTTCCCAAACATTTGCCTCTATGTTGGGTTCAGTTGCAGGTTTAGGATCACCACTTCCTGTGTTAATTATAGCCCAAAATTTAGGGGCGTCATTCTGTTCTAAGGCACAGGATAGATCGGTCCACTTTGTGTAGTCCCACTCTTGTTTGGCCTGCTTCAACATGGCTTTGTAGTGTGTTCTCTTGGCAGAGATAAGGGTCTTGTCATTACAAAGTTTTAATGCCCTAATCAGCTCTTTTTTTGCCAAGCGACACGCATCGTTAAACCAGGAGGAGAGAGGAATCCTTTTCTTTCTCTTAGTTGCCAATGGATTGAACACATCACGTAGAGTACTGACTAAATTCATATGCAAAGCCTGCAATTTAATATTAAAGTCAGGAGGAGGTTGTTGGGAGGTTAGAGCATCTAGTTCAATGAACCAGGGCAAAATTGAATTATATAGCTTTGGGAGGTCCTCACAAGACGCCTCGAGCTTATCCCACTTAACCCTACGCCGATCATTCGTTAGGACTGCCCTATCTCCTGGAGCATCCCAGTATCCTGATTCTTTCGCTTGTGGGGCTGGAAAAACCAACTCCAGCCTCAAAGGGTTGTGATCGCTATCATCCCTTGCAATAACCTCAAGGTCGATAACCTTCGACCACAACTTTGTCCCAACCATAATATAGTCTAAACGTGATTCATGGCCTTTTTTATTATAAGTACACCTGGAAGGTGTATCTGAGCGGGTACGTCCGTTACAGGCCCTAATTGAGTGACTTAATGTGAGGGCCGTTATTTGGATCGCTAAAGGGGACCATGACCTGGCGTGTGGAGATTGAATTTGCGGAATAGACCAATAATCATCCTCAGTCTCAAGTGGACCATAGTCCATCCCCGAAAGAGGTTCAAAATGACAGTTCAAATCTCCTGCTACTAGTATAAACGTGTCCGTTGGAATAGAATACAAAAAATTTGATAGCTCATCCACCGTAGTAGACTCGCTGGCTATACCGACGGGTCTCGAATAGACATTCACAGCAGCAAGCCTGAAGCTGTTAGGCCATTTCAGGATCACACACTGGATGTCATCCGAGTGGGTGCAAATTGACTCAGCAGTGCAACCCAAATGAGTTGCCACCCAAGTGGTGAGACCCCCGGACGGTCGTCCCTTCCCCCCCCCCATCGTGCGGGTATGTGAAAACCCACAAATCCCACTCTCCTTTCCTCTACACTAGCCCACGTCTCTTGGAATAGACATGTGTCCATTCCATCGATAAAAGAGCCCCAATCATCACACGATATTTTACTGTGTAGACCCGCAACATTCCAGGACACAATCACCAAAGGTTCTATATTCGTGGTTGTCCTGGAGTTGCAGTTACTCCTAATTATAGTACTAGATTCACACAGGTGCTGCTCTGTGACCGCTGGGGCTATAGGGCGACTGCCATCAGATATAACCTCGTGGAATTCAAAAGGGAGTTCAACAGTGGGGGTATGGTGCTCTGGAACAGTATTTATTATGCCATCAACGCTTGGCGAGCATTCAACCTCACCACGGGCCTTGCCCCCACTGTTGTTATACAATTGAATATCACCCAATACCTGCCCAAGTCAATCCACTTGGTCCAAACAACTGAATCTATTCTGGATTGGTATTTTGACAGCTGCTAGCAGGTGTTCATGTGGAGCCATTGGAGTCCTATCTCCTCCTCTATGTTGTACCAGTGACCACCCATTCTCCAGACTATTCCAGCGAGTCGTGGGGTAAAAATAAGACAGAGAGTGTGCTTGAATCATCACTCCCTGATTGGAATACCTCCAATTACAAATATATTCAACAGTTCGGGGATCTTTAAAATTTACTAAAATGCAGTCACCCCTAATAGTTTTAGGACTATGACCCACCCACGATACTCTACGTGCCATCAGGATTTCACTAGTTGTATGGGGGGGAAGTGGTCGGTTTTTGTTAAGCCAATCTATGACTTTATTTTTAAGCGACAGGAATGATTCTACAGTTGGATTCGGAAGCTCAGGAACTCCAACCAAGATTGCAACATAAGGGTTACATTCAGTTGGCAAGTCTATAGTACGTTCCTCAGGGGAATGGCCCTTAATCTCCTTCTGACCCCCCTTCCTGTCATCTAGGTTAGCATCCCCCCTCGGCAGTGTAGTGATTGGCACTCCGGTTGGAAGATGGCTTATAGTTGGTACTATTGGTGGAACAAGCGTGGGATCATTAATTATAGCTAAATCGGGCTGAGAGTGTCTAGTTTCGGATGGAACAGGGCATGGATTTAAGGTGTCTACCTTTAGATTACTCTGTATATCCAACGCCACATGTTCCATCCGCAGAAGCTGTTGCTCGATGCGAGACAATCTCAATTCCAGGGGCTTGATAATAGCACTCAATATGGCACTTACAGTGGCATGTGTCTCCGCTAAGGTATCACTACTACTAGATGTTCCTATCTGGGTTTCTATAGGTGTGGGTGGGGCATGTACTAGGGCGACAATAGGTGAAGCTATTGTAGTTGGATTAGTTATCATCTCACTACCAGTATGGCCTTTAGCAAGTTTCGCTTTTTTGCCCCCAGCCCTGGGAGGCATATTCCTCTTCCTTTTTGGCATAGCCCCTTCACGTTTTCCTCGCAGCTGGGGGAGACTTAATCTCTCGGGTGAACTGGGCATTGTTGATGCTATAGTATTGTCTAAAACTTGTTCGATTGAAAGGGACTGGGGTGGATCTATACTACAATATGCATTATCACCACTTGGGGGGACATTGGCTAAGGTCTCCCTCCTGATAGCGTCCGGAGTCCGTGCGTTGGCGATATGTCCCAAAGAGGATCTTTTGGCAAGGGCTAAGTCTTGTGAAACTCTTCTTTCCATTAATATTATCCCCTGGTCAATAACGGAGTTTGCTCTTGTGATGAAATTATCAAGAGTTCCTGTTAGTGCAGTCCTGCTTCTGGTTTGTGACGCAGCCATTATACAAGGGACAGTTTACAACAATGAAAGTACTTACAGTCCTCCTCCAGTCCTCACCCAAGTGAGGTATATATAAGATGACAGAGGAATGGCCCTGTCCGGTCTTGTCCGTGCTTGAACGGGCTTAAACGGGCCCGCCCTTGGCCCGGGCTTCGCCCGGGACACCCCCGGACGCGCCCCGCGTACGCGTGAATGTAAAATCTATTATAGTGGGAAAGGGGGGAGGGGCCGGGAAGAGTCACCAGCTGCGGCCAATGTCCATCCGCAGAGGGGCCGCTGGTACTCGCAGTCCCGGGTAAGTCTGAAGCTCGTCCTCAGTGCTCCCGCAGCCTTTACCAGCCGACAATCACCTCCAATAGTTCCAAGAAGGTCTCACAGAGCCCACAAACAAGGACTTGGCTCCGAGCGGCACCCAATAAGATCCATTCACAATGAATAGGGCCCCACTCAGCAGTCACTCTGCCTACAACAGAATATATGATGAACACAAATGAATATACCATGTCCCCTGGCATGAACAGTGTACGTAACCTTTTACAGGCTAAAATTTCAGATGATAAGATAAGAATGTTATGGCCTGTAGAGCCCTTGCATTGAACTGAAAGGCTCTCAGCAAAGAGCCCCAAGAAGCACCACGCAGAAGAGCACAAGGAAAGGCAGCGCCCAGTTAGGGAAGGACAAATAAAGCAACATAACCTACTGAATAACAGGTTCCGGTATTTGTGAGAAGCATCACACCACTTAACGTCAGCAAGGCTGCCTCGGTCCTCGAGGGAGTAAGAACGCTTCAACATACTCCACTAGAGCCAGCATGCACTGCTGCCAATGCAGGCAGCTAGGGATCTGTTTTCCCCAGAAAAGGCTCACTGAGTAATAGCCTGAGAAAAAAGGAAAAGTCCCAGAGGAGTGAGCACAAGAAAAAGGAGTGGTGAGCGCGCAACTCCCAGTGGCTGTCCGATGCTACCCCACACCAGTATTTTGCTACACATGCCCCAGTGGTGAATGGACGTCACTGCAAGCCAGGAAAATGGGCATGCCAAGCTCCAAGAAGAGGGCACCCTAAAGAAGGTCCAAGAGCGCGAAGTCCAAGGTGCGCAACACAGGCACCCAGAAGCTTGCCAGCACGTGCAAAATGCCCAGGAGACAGAGACCTCTCCAAAGGAAAGAAGC
Source organism: Triturus cristatus (assembly GCF_964204655.1). NCBI lineage: Eukaryota > Metazoa > Chordata > Amphibia > Caudata > Salamandridae > Triturus > Triturus cristatus. Next base: position 116,088,009 of record NC_140595.1, read on the forward strand.
ACTGCTGGAATCAGCAGGGAGATCACATACATCTCCCCGGCGGCAACAGCAACTGAGCCCGGAAGGGGCCAAATGCAGAACAGTGTCCTCCCTCACACTGCCTCACGCAGGAGTCGTCAGTGACCCAAGGCTGACGATAGGAGAGTCATACACCACAAGTGGACAGCCGCCACCACTAGCTCACTACAGCCCACGGAAGCCATTCCCTGGAGAGGGAACACCCGGAGTAGGAGCTTTGCTCCCTACTGCCTGTGGAAGCTATTCCCTGGAGAGGGATCACCCAGAGTAGGAGCGTCAAGACGCCACAGCTCACCACTGCCCGTGGAAGCCATTCCCTGGAAAGGGAACACCCGGAGTAGGCGCGTCAAGAAGCTGCCTGAAGAGGAAGTACCCAAGATGAGTGGCTGCTCAGCATGCAGCCGGAAAGAGCGACTGAAGTTTTGCCTGTATGGTCCGGAGACCATTGAAGTTAATAGGCCCATTGGCCTTGTTAGAACATGGTGCATGTCACTGCACCCAGAGGAGAAGCAGAAGAAGAGTGGGGATCGTGTCACCCACAACGGCTGGACAAACGCAGGTGTGTCAAAGACAACAAGAGGAGAAGCTTGAGGACTCGTAGCACCACAAGCCAAGAACACCTCCAAAGACACCAGACAGCCACCAAGGCGGACCGACGGCCCTGGCGACAGCACCAAGGCAGAACCACACGTAAGCCGCAGCCAGCGCAAACCGCGTTGCTCCCGTCGCTTCACAGTGAGACCGTCCAGCCCAGAGTGTCGACAGTTGGAGATGAACGGCATCCCTGCCACTGGCCGCAACTGCCAGAGGTGCAAGAGAAGATCCAGAAGAGGCAATCATGTGGCTACAACGTCCACCCAGAAAGCTCCTCTCCTAGTTGATCATCGCCACCTGTCTTCCAGGCCCAATGGCAGCTACGTCATCAGTGCCATGTGCATGACACTGCACTCATCAAGATATGTGGAAGTGTGACCGGAGGGTCTGCACCAAGAATCGGACAAACAGCTGAGGTCGGAAGGGGAAGCCATGAGTGGCAGGGCCGGACGATGAAGAGAACCCAAGCTACAACAGAAGTGAGTCCTGATACAGCGACAGCAAGGGAAGAGGATGATAACCCGAGAAGGAACTGGCAGCCGCACAGTGGGAGTCAGAGAGTAAGCTGCACAGCCTGTGCGAACCGAGTCTCAAGCTTTACGTTCCTCAGCGTGTTCATCACTCCTCCATCATCAAAGTCCCAACAGCCCAAGAAGCACATGTACATGAATGCAAGTGCCTCCCCAGGGAACATGGAGGTACCTGGCCACTCCCTGCCTCAGGTGATCGACCCCAGAACAGATGCCTGCATCCATCAAGGCAAGTCGTCACCCGCCGTCGTCCCGATTCACCACACGACTGGCAACGCTACCACGCCAGTCATCATCAAGTGCGTCTATTGACATCATCTTGAATACACATGGAGTGGAGTCCTACAATATTGCCAAACTAGCCAACAAGAAAACTCAGAGGCTACCTGCTAACCTGAACTGCGGCAGAGAGAGCATGTCCTGACCAAGACCCATACACCCTTGAGGTTTGTGCGAGCGACTGGCTACTGGCGCCTCGGTGGTTTGCAGCTGCCCCCAACCTGCACACACGCAGCCCCATCGCAGCCTACCAGCAGTCCCGTGGCAAGCCAGATGAAGGGACTCCCCAGGTGGGCGAGCGGGAAAAGACATTGCCCCACCGACAGGTCACTGGACACAGCAAGACAGCCTAATAGAGACTTCAGGCGATCCAGAAATAATCCAGTGAACTTTCACCATGAACTCCCACCATGATCTTGACGCACCCAGTTAATGAACTATTGTTACACACCACATACCATCATCCAGGTCAGCGGACAGAAGTTACGTGGGACTAAAGGACATGTTTACACTGGCGCGGTCCTCGTGCGCAGATGACGTCTTCAAGCAAGAGTTCGTGTCCTGAACCGATCAGGGTAAATGATGAATACCTGATGAGAGTGTCCTGCCACAGTCGAACTCACCAGCCTTTGTCGACCGTCTTCCTGATGCTGGACCCAAGAAACTGATGGACCCTGTGGTGTATATTTCATTACCGTTTATCCCTACAGGTTGAACTAATGAGCTTTTGTTTTCATTAAAATTTTGGAGGAATGTTGTGTCTTGCGAGACACGTTCTAGTGTCTCGACAGGCACTGATTTAGTAGCCACTCCCCTATGTGAGTGGGCACACTAGCACCCCACATGCATCCCTCACAGCCATCATGAGTGACGTGAACCTGCTAATAAAAGGGCCCGGGTGCACGTGCTCGAGGCCAGTTCCAGTATAACACTACAGCCTCTGTGTGGTTTCTCTATCCAGCATGTGGACCTGGAGCCCAAGTCACAACAACTGTATAGACCACCTTTAAACTTTCTGCAATACTGTAAAACTGCATTATCATTCAGTTGTATGTCTAACTTCGGAACAAGTTCTGGAGAGTTTGAGGTTGATATCATAGGTCAACTTATTACATTCTTAAAGGGACACAGCTTCGTTTTATGTTTATGTTTTGTAAAGCGCATGGCTACCCGAAGGCTTCCCCGTGCTGGTGAGTACTGTGCTGAGAGTAGGGCCTCTAGTAAATTAACGGGGAAACAGCCATAGCTTAAGTTTCTTCGTGAAGGAAAGTTCATTTTCCAGTGCTCTGAGACTGGGTGGATGATCGTTCCACAACTTCGGTACTACGTGTGCAAACGATCTTCCTCCCCATTTTATCCTTTTTACCCTGGTTGTACTGAGGAAATGGAGATTAGGATCTCAGGTATCTAGTTGGAACATAAATGGTTACCAACTCTCTGAGCTTCACTGGGCCCTTGTTATTTATGGCCCCATGAGCAATACAGAGGGAGTTAGCCTCAATTGCCTCAGTTTTCTGAGTAGGCTTGACTATGATAGACCACAGTGCTAGGGGTAGGGTATCTGGTCACTTCAATTGTTTCTGAACATATTTTTGCTATCCTAATCTTGAGAGTAGCACACTTGACCACTGATACCTGTTATTACAGCTGTAGAGCATTGGGATCCCCATGCTCTGAACCACTAATTCACATATACACAATGTTTGTCTCTGGACTTCTCCCACTCCTACCTCCCAACCAAGTCTACTATCCCATTGGCTCCTAAAAAGTGACACCGGTCTGTGCACTTTTAACAGATTCAAAAACAAAACAATAAAAGCTGTGCAAGTAAGCACAAAATACAGTAGCGCAGTTAGAGTCCACCTAAATTTGGCTCAACGTGCACACTCTGTTCGGCCGGATCACCAGGTCCATACCTGGGCCGTGGTTCATCCCAGTCATCTGGAGAAACCGCTCCTTACCTCTGGCACATGGGCTGTCACCTGTAGTTTTGCCCAGGGGTTTCCTGTATCGTATCGTAAACTGTTTCCCGCATACAATGAACCATCAGTAAAATAAGTTACAACACTTCGGGGAAGTTTAAAACTCTAACATGCATTTAATGCACAACAATTGTTGTTTCAATGGACAAGAGCTTGTGCCAAAGCCAGGCAGAGTTTATAGTGCTGAAGTCCATTATTTTAAGCACACTTTTATACAACCTAAGCATTTCACCCAAGCTGTGACTAAACTAAAGTAACTAATGAGCAGATTGCAGAATCTTCTCACAAGAAAGGATGTCGGAAGTCCTAAAGGGCTAGCTGCAGAAACACAAGCAAGCTATGACCCTACTGCTTTCTCAAATTATCCACTTCATTGTGCCACTCCTTGAAATGAGGACACACTTACTACATGATGCAGAAAATGTGCAATTGTACAGCACCAAATAAAATGCCTTCTGTCCATTGAAAATACATGAAATGATGCAGATATACTAGAATTAACATGCTCTTTAGGTTATTCAAAATTGACATTGCGATTCGGAATGTAAAATATATCTGTACATGTTAAGGAGTGAGTAAGCAATGGCATCTTCTTAATTAAGTAATGGAATTAAGGCACAGAAATAAGTAATTCTGCATTCTCAGTACAAAGCAAGACCTAACTGGGAATCAGAACAGTACCCCACAAATGAAGCTAACACACACCCCCCTCTTCCACCATATTAAATAGAGTAAGTCAATGTTGGACATAAAAAACACAAGCAACTCAATCCAATATAAACCTCTTTCAACCGTGACCGGAATCAGAATAGTAAATAAGCCACCTGGAATATTTTGGTAAAATCTTCCAAATATTCTAGGACTGGAGTTAGAATAGTAAATTTGACCTCCTACTCTGTCACATCCACTGCTGGCCTGTGGGTGCAGTATAAGGCAAGAAGAGCAAGTAACTTACCTTCGGTAACACATAATCTGCTAGAGACAAAATCTAGCTACAGATCCCTTAACTTTGAATTTCCCAGGCATTAAACTGAATCCGGAAACTTTTGTGTGAGCAGTACCCCTGTGTGCCGTCGGCTGTCTCTATTCAGCTCCGTGTGGCATCTTCGGCGATGGATGTGACGTCACAGTCACCTATATAGGCGCCACCCAGGCGTGCTGACATCATTATTTTTCATGACTTTCCATGCCAGAAGTGCAGAGCCATGATGTGAACCGACTAGTGTGTGTCCAATGTAGGGCCCTGGAAAGGGAGCACCCTTAGCCCTTTAAATATGTCCACAGAGCGGGGAGGCATGGGTGGGTCTGGAAGGAATCTGCAGCAAGATATTGTCTCTACCAGATAATTCATTACCGAAGGTAAGTAACTTGTTCGTTAGATAGAGACTTCTAACTGCAGATTCCCTACCTTTCAATAGATGCCCAAGCCAAACCACCCTGGCAGTGGTCTGCAGACAAATTACTAGACTAAAAAGTCCTGGAGCACCAAACGGGTGCAATGCTCATCCCTGTGGACCTGACAGTCCAGGCAGCAGTGCTTGGCAAATGTTTGCAGAGATGCCCACGTTGCTGCCTGGCAGATTCCAGGACTGGAACACCAGAAGCCAAACCCGGGGTCGCAGCTTTTCCCCTTGTTGAATGGGCCCTTAAGCCCTCAGGAGGTTGTTTCTGAGTTAGGGAGTCACGGATGTTGATACAGAGAATGACCCATTACGAAATGGTTCATTTCTGAACTGCCCAACATTTTTGAGCTCCCACAAATATACGACGACGGGTTGGTCATCCACCGTGAATTAAGTTTATTGTTCAATTACTTAAAATCATTACAATATACTATCATTGTAAAAAAAGGACAAAATTAAAAATCCTGTACATATTATTACAAATTGATGAAACATAAAACCTTAAAATTAATGTCGACACTAGCTATAAAGTGCAGATGCATTAGACTTAAAGGAACATTTTGTCAAGGTCTCTCTTGATTGATGGCCAACTGGTTTCTTTTTATAACTCTATATTCTGCCTCAAAGCGGCTCGAATTAGTTCTATAAATTTCCCCAGTCGTGCTGCTGTTTGAGCTGTTTTAGCAGAAAAACACAAGTCAGAAATTTCACTGCATCGTACGAGACCTTGGGTTCTGCAGATTGGAAGGACTAATCGATGCCTCTCGTTAGCTAACTTAGGGCAACAACACAGCAGATGAAACCAGGATTCGCGATAGTAATTGCAGAGACAACATGATACAAGATTGTCCTGCCGGGCCCAGGCTTGATTGAAATCCGCAATGGGAAGTGCAAGAAGTCTCATATAAGTGATTTTTTTCCGGGCCGGGACTGACAGTGCTTGCGCAAAGTAAGGCTGCGGTTTACCCACTATGTAGGTGGAATCCAGTGCTAAGAGATTAGATTGATGGTGTAAACTATCCAAATCTCTTTCATAGGACATTTTCTTGACTTGTGTGTTCACTTATCTTTTCCATGCAGCAACTGGAATATTTGAATTTTGCAAATTTTGCATGTCTATTCCCAACAATTTTGTGCCTGCTGTCAGCTGCACCTGCCATGGAGAGCCACTTTCTTCAAAAATTATTTTGATATGCATTTTTAGAGATGTTGCTGGAGCTCGCAAGGTGCTAATGTAATATTTTACTGTGTCCCCTAAGCAGGTAATATCCGGAAGAGTAAGACCCAGCTCCAACCTTACTCTTGCTTTCCTTGCCTGAAGTGGAATACCTAATACCTTCTTATATACAGAAATTTGGTGGCTCGTAAGAAGTTTATTGAAGGCACCAGGAAAGACCAAGTGGCCATAATTAAGGGAGGGCACTGCTTTTGCTTTTAAGACTTTCAGAATTGGTTCTACAGTCGGGCTGTGTAGTTTTCGGTTGAGATTTCTCAGGAAATAGATAATGCCAGTCGCCTTACTTCTCAAATATTTCAAATGGGCTGAGGGTGTGGCCCCCACCGATATCCTGAGACCCAAATAATTATATCTTTTGCAAGTTTTAATTTGCAGTTCTCCTAGGCGCCATTGAGCTGTCCTCTTTTGGTGGTACTTCCCAAAGATTATTATCCTGGTCTCCTGATTCACCAGGAGATTGTTCTTTTGATTAAATCTATGCAGCGCTTCTAAGGCTTTCTGTAGGCCTGTCCTGGTATGATCCATAATGACAATGTCGTCAGCATATTGGAGGATTTGGAGCCTCACATTCCCCAGCCTTGGTGTTAGTAGATTTGCCCCCTCCAGGGCTTTCCCCAGATCAGCTGTGTAGATGTTAAAAAGTAAGGGGGTCAAAACGCACCCTTGTTTGAGGCCATTATTGGTTGGAACCTTGGTCGTTACGGACGTTTGACTGGTTTTAATACGTACCCAGGTCCCCTCGTACAGGGCAATTATTGCTTTTAAAAGCAACTGTGATATCAGTTGCTACGTTTTTCCCATAGCTTGCCGCGATTGACTCGGTCAAAAGCTGCGCTATAGTCCACAAAGCAGCAGAACAACGGTAGTTGTGATGTCTGGGTCGCACGTGATGACAAGTGTCCCAGTACTAGAATGTTGTCTATGGTGGAGCTTTGGGGCCTGAATCCAGATTGGAAAAATGGAAGGATATTATGAACTTTTACCCAGATTTCTAGTTCTTTCAACAATAGTCTGGCGTATGCTTTTGCTTCTATGTCTAATAAAGCAACCAGGCGATAATTTTCAGGTTTGGTACGGTCGCCTTTTTTGTGGATCGGAACAAGTATTGAACCTTTCCACGAGGATGGAACTGTAGACGTGACGAACGCGTACTTAAAGAGTGGTGTTAACTGGTCCGCCCAGAACCCGTGGGAAGCTTTGAGCACTGCTGCTGAGATTCCGTTGGGACCAGGGGCCCCATCTACCTTCATTTTTTTAATCAGGTTGATGATCTCCGCCTTAGTAATAACCGGTATTTTATCGTTATTATAAGGAGCTGGGGTGTTTTGTTGTATTTGAGTATCAGTCATATCCTGCTGTATCGTATATAGTTGTTTTACATATTTGACCCACTCGGAAGCTGCCACTCCGTTTTCCTTACTTTGACCGGTATGGCTCTGTTGTTTAATGTATCTCCAAAGTTGGATGTGACCCTTTTCTTTGAGAAAATTAAAGATTTTCAGCCACTCTGCCTCAATTTTCTTTGATCATATTTCCAATATAGTCTTCCTGTGTTCCCTACGAAGCGCCTTTATTTCCGTTATATGGGAATTTATGGCTCCTGTTCTTCTTGCCTTTATGGCCTTTGAAAGATTCCGCTTGGTTTGCGCTAAGGCCCATGGTTTTATTTGTGACAACTGGTTTTGTGAGTAGGAGACCTGTGCATTAGGGATTCCAGTAACTCGTCCGAAATTTTTTTTTAGGTCATCAAGGAGTGTTTTCCAGAGCTCCAACGGGGATACCGTACTTCTGTCTGTTTGACTTGACTCTTTGTATGAAATCCACTCCAAAAGCTTTGGGCCTAAGTTTGTGGTCCATTTTATTCTGCTCAGGACTTCATGATGCTCTTCTCCGGTTGAAGCTCCCAATATTTCCAGTTGTTTAGCCGGTTTCCCGTTTAGCTCAAAAGATACCCTCAGCGGTCTGTGGTCACTCTCATCCCTGTTTCCCACTTCAAAGTTGTTAAAATAGGTTAGCAAGTTGTCCGATATAAAGATGTAATCAATTGCTGACTTGTCCCTGAAGGTGAGAAGTGGATGCCAGAGAGGGTCCGAGGCTTTTTTGATATTATGGACGGAAACCATGTTTTGCGTGCTAAGAAGCCGCTGCAGCTGGGCCAAAACTGTATTGTTTAGAGGGTCCCATGATGCATGCCCCAACTCCCTGGTATTCATGTCCCCGACGATAATTGGGAAATGTGAGGCATATTTATTTATAAGGTGGTCCATTTCTTTTGTTAGTGCTTTTATTACTTGTTTTTTTTGCTGAGTGGCGGGGTTGATGTAGCAGTTGATTCTCAAAAGACGAATCGAGATGTTATTATTTTTAAGTCCGCCGATCAGTACTGCTTGCAAGTTAGAAGTGTATGTTGTTACTGATGTTACCTCTATTTTACGAACGTGGTTAATGAAAATTGAGAGCCCACCGGATGCTCTCCCAAATATATTACGTTTTATGGCTGCAACATGAAGTTCATAAAAACCAGGGATAATTAGGGGTTCAGTAGCCCACGTCTCTTGTAGGCACAAGATATCATTTGCTTGAAGGTACATACATGCTGCGTTGCAGGTTAGCAATCTTTTTAGCCTTGCGACATTCCAGGATATGATGGACAAATACCTGTTATTTCCCAGTAGTCTGTTCTTATTCAATTGACAAGCAGCATTTATTGTACTAGAAGTGCCGTCGTAGGGGCTGGCCTCCAGTGCCTTGCATGGCGCTATGTTTTTGCCCACTATAGTGGACTGACCTTTGGTCAATTGAACTTATTATCCTATACGCATTATAGGATCTTGAATCCCCATGCTAAGCTTTTCCCTGCTTGATTGTTTGCTGTCCCCCTTAACACCGAGTATACCTCCTTTGTTGGTGGTGGTGCTACTAAGACATGTGGGTATTTCTCGGGTATGGGGAAAGCTATATCAATGTCCCAATCAGCCATTTGTGCTATTTCTTCAGCTATAAGCCCCACCTGGGCATGACGACGCAGCCCTATTGAGGTTGACTCCCCATGCGAGTCACTAGAAAGACTCAAGAACTTAACCCACTCCAAGTCAATTGAGTGTATGTTGGTGAGAGTCGGAATATGATTAAATAGTCTGAGTATGTTGGCCCTATTTAGAATATCATGTTGGCCTTTTATGACATATCTGGGGGTAAGAATCACCTCATGCGTCGTTTAACTGACTTGTCTTGCTTTGGGCTGGGTACTTAAATCCATCTGTGGGATACTTAGGTTGCCCTTTAAGCCAGAGACCCGTTGGCATGGTTCTGGTTGGTGGGACAAGCTTTGAATTAGTTGGTCAACTTGTTCTCCTTGTCTCTGAGACCCTGTGGATATAAGTCCCTGAATTGTATTATCCCCGGTTGGTCATCCACCTGGAACTCTTTTGTGCAGTCAAGGTAGAATGGCAGCACTCTTTTTGGGTCCAGATGATGGAGTTGCTCATCTCCCTTAGAGGGATGTGGAGGAGCATTAAAAGTGGGCAGTGTGCCTGGCTGACCCAGATGGAATGGGGTCACCACTTTAGGCAGGAAAGAAGCTCGGGTTAACACCACCTTATCCAGACATTTCATAAGATAGGGAGTTTTGGATGATAAAGCCTGCTGCTCACTCACCCTTCATGCAGATGATATTGCCACTGGAAATTCTGTCTTGATGGTAAGCAATTGGAGGGACAATTATGTAGCTGCTCAAAAGGAGCACACATGAGATAAGTATGAACCAGGTTCCAGATCCCACTATGGCATCATAAAGGGCCTGGGGCAAACATATGTACAAGCTCTTTCAGGAACGTATTTACAGTAGGGGACTTGAATAGGATAAAGAGGGTTGGTCAGTCAGCTGCAGAAAAGTGTACAGAACAAAAAGATACTTCTTAAGAGTGCCCAGAGCAGAGCCCTGCTGGGCAAGGGTAAGTATGAAGAGAAGAAAATCAGAAAGAGTGGCACAAAGAGGGTGACAGACTTTTCTGTACAATATTTTTAAAATATTTGCCAACGGAAGTAGCATACCATTTTGGTGAAGGGCCGCCTGGCCAACAAAATAACTGTACAAACTTCGGGAGGAAAGTCAAAAGCTATCAACTGTTGCCGCTCAATCTCCACACAAGTTGGTGGGGAGTTTTCAGGTTCTGGTGGAGGACCCTCCCCTGCTGCTGTGACAGAAGATCCTCCCAAAGGGACAGCCTGATCGGAGGATCGATGCTCATTCAAAGACTTTTAGGATACCACACTCTCCGTGCCCAATCCGGAGCCACATGAATGACTTGGGCTTGGTTGTTCTTGATCTTCTTGTGCAGGAATGGTATGGGTGGGAAGGCGTACAGGAGGCCTAAGCTCCAGTCGTGACAAAAAGCATCACCAAGCGATAGCCAACTTGGAAACTCCAACGTGCAATACTGCTAACATTGCGCGGTCTCTTCACAGGAAAACAGATCTAACGAAGGCTGAAAGAAACCTTACGCCACATCCGGCTGGAGACACCATTCGTGATCTGCTAGACATTGATGGCTGAGTTCATCTGCCCTGGCATTCAGGGAACTTGCCAGGTGTTGAACCACCAGGGTTATGCCTTGCTGTTCCAGCCTAGTCCAGAGATGCAGGGCCTCTTGACAAAGGGTCCACGACCCCACCCTTCCCTGCTTGTTGCAGTACCACATAGCGGTGGTGTTGTCAGGGAACACCTGCACTAACTTCCCCTTGACAGAGGGGAGAAATGCTTTCAATGCTAGTTGGATCATCCAGAGCTCCAATAAGTTGATTTGGAGCCCCAATTTTGCCAGAGACCAGAGTCCTCTGATCTCCACCTCTCCCAAATGGCCGCCCCATCCCAGGAGTGGCACATCTGTCACTACTGTATGATCTGGTTGGGGAAGGGAGAGGGATCTGCTTCTGACCCAATTGCAATTGGTCAGCCACCACTGCAGATCCTTTGCAGTTCTTTCCGAGATCTGAACCACATCAGAGAGATGTCCCTGATGCTGTGCCCACTGGAACTTCAGGTCTCACTGCAGAGCCCGCATACGCCATCTTGCATGATTTACGAACAGGATGCAGGTGGCCTTGAGGTTATTCTTACCGAAATCTAGGATAGAGGCTGAAACATCAGTATCATAATCTGCATATACAGGACTCGCTGCTCAGGAGGATCAACCCGAAACTGCACTGTGTCCAGAACGGCTCAGGTGAAAGGGAACATTTGCAATGAACCCCAGTGAACCCCAGTGAATGCAGGTGGTCTGCCATAGTCTGTAGCTGGGCGATGACAGTCTGGGGTGAAGACGCAGTCAACATCCAGTCGAGGTAGGGGAACACTGAAACTCCTAACCAGCAAAGATGAATTGTGACCACCGGCATTACCTTGGTAAATACCCGAGGGACGCTGGTAAGGCCAAATGGTAGCACAGTGAACTGAAAGTGCTCGCTGCCTACCTTGAACCTGTGGGCAGGCAGGATGGAGATGTGAAAATACGCATCCTGCAAATACAACACTACCAGTCAGTCAGTCTCCTTGGTCTAGGGCACACAAGGCCTGAGCCAATATGATAAGCATCTTGAATGTCTTGTTTTTGGGGAAGAGATCACCAGTCCGAAGGTGTAGAATAGGACGAAGACCTTTGTTCTTTTTGGGTATCAGAAAGTAGCTCTAATAACAATCCCTACCTACTTCTGAAATTAGCCTCCTTGGCCAGGAGACCTGTAACTTCCTCTCGGAGCAAGAAAAGGTGATCCTCCACCATCCGTTCTTGAGATGGCGATAATGGACGAGGGAATGACTATAAAGGAAGGGTGTAACCATTTTGAATGATCTGCCAGACCCATTAGTCTGATCTTATAGACTGCCAGTAAAGGAGATGATACTGGATTCTCCCTCCAACTGGGCACCCATGGTCTTGCAGAATCAATCTAAGAGGACATTGAACCTGCAGCTGCTGGGGTGTTAGTAGCGGACGACTTCTGGCTACCATTCCCTCAAGGACAAAATGCACTGCATCCACATCCTCGCACAACTTGAGAAGTCTGTGCAGGACGGTGATGGGGTATGGCGCACATGGTTGAAAGCCCCTTCCATTACCACAAAGGGGAGAAAGGCAGACAGGAAGGCGAGGTGTGACTGAAAGGGCCAAGGACCTGGCTGTAGCCCGCGAGTTCTTGATGCGCTCCAGGGCCATGTCTGCTGTATCTCCGAAGAGACGAGTACCATCGAAGTGCATGTCTATGAGGTTGGCCTGGACATCCCCTTAAAAGCCATATGTTCTCAGCCAGGCATAGTGGCGCAAGGCCACTGTTTATGAAACTGCTCTGCCCAGCAAGTCAGTTGTATCCAGACCACACCTAACGGTGAACTTTGCTGCTTCCCTCCCATCTTTCACTGATTGGTAGATTACAGCCCGTGTCTCCCAGAAACATGTGGCAGCACGTTTGCAACCATTTCCTGTATGCGAAAGACAGCCCAAGAGCCATGCGGTGTTTACCGACAGCAATGCTAGGCTGGAGGAAGAAAACATATTCGTCCTAAGTGCGTCCAGCCTTTTGGATTCCTTGTCCGGGGGAGCGGAAGGGAACATACCATGGAATGTTGAGGCTTGGACCACCAAGCTCGCAGGGGTAGGAATTTGGCTGAAGGGTCTTGGATCACCCGTGGCAGGGCGTGCTATTGTCCTGTTCACAGAAGCCCCTGTGCTAGGCTTGCACCATGTGCCTAGAAGGACATCAGTCAGTGCCTCATTAAAGGGAAAAAAAGGGTTCAGATGAGGAAGCATCAAACTGAAGCACTTCGGTCAAAGCATTAGTCTTCATCTGCTGCGAGGGCAGCCAGTGACCCTTGCTGCCCTCTTTACTACCATAGCATAAGGATCTCCTGCCTCTGTACCCCAGTAGGTGGAGAGAGCATACCAGCATCTGGAGAGGAGTCCAGTCCGCTGGCCTCCACAAGCTCCTCATACCAGTCCAATTTTTCACCATGAGTGCAACTGTTGTTTTAAAGGGGTCAGTGACCCCTCCCCCTCCTCTTCCATGCCTGACACCTCCTCAAAATGTTCCGGCAATGACCTAGAGCCCCTGGGCGCCTTTAGCGCTGGATTCAGTGTCGACCAACGCTGGTCCAGCTCCGAGTTGTCGGGAATCAGAATGGGGCTGGCTCTGCCGGTGGGTACCGGACGACGGGAGCATTAACTTCGGTACCGAGGAAGTTTGCGTTGCCACGGCCAGCGCCAATCCAGAATCGGATCCATGAGACCACACCAGTGCCAATGCCAGAGTCGTCAGCGTGGAACCTGATGGGGCCTCTTCTGACCCCGTGGGGCCCGAAGGCGCAACAGAGTGATCGGCCCTCTCAAATATTCAGTGCATGGCCTCGTAAAAGTCTTTTAACTGAGCGGGGTCGCTCTAGGTCCCAGAAACTGACGGAGGCTCAGAGTGGGACCTGCAGGACTGTCCCTGGAACGTCGATGTACCCCGTTTGTCTCGCCAACGAACGACAGACATGGACGACAGACGTGGTAAAGTCGAAGTCTGTTTGGACTTCTTCTTCTTCTTGTGCCTCTTCCCCGAGTGTCTCAAGCACCTTATGTGCGAAGAAGTAGACTTGGCGCTCCTAGAGCGGTCCCGCAACTTGCTCTTCCTTGATTGGGACTGGGACCTCTGAGGAGACACGCTCAATAGCAGGGGCGGCTGGTGACATTTGAAAATGCTGAGGCGTAAAATGATTGGCATACTGCACTGCAGTAGCCCGAACAACCTAAGGGGGGTCCGTGGGGGATCTCCCCCCCCCCCGAGAAAATTTTGAAAAAAGAGTGGACAAATGGTGCATTTTCATGCAAATTTGAGAAAGCCGGAAGGTTAATAAAGCAATTGTTTAAGTGCAGTTATTGCATTAATAAAGATATTCAAAAACAAGGAGAGAGCAAGGGAAGGAGAAAAGGGGTTGCGTCCGTATCCCCTGTATAATGTATGAATCAACAATGATGGACGAACCCAAGTATGTGAGGTACAGTCACTGTTAGGCAGTGTTTGGGGACCCACTGGGTTAGTTAAAAGACCCCTCACACACCACCCTAGTTGGTGTCATGCTTCATCATTGAGGTCCCAACCGGGTGGCCGAATGCCCCCCAGTTGTCCTACGACGCCATATTACAGCGGAGCTGGTGTGGTGCAAAAGTGTGATGTGATGTGGGTAAAAAATACCTCTGAGAATCCTTTCCTTTCTAATTTTATTACTGGCGGCTCAGGATATGATTAAAAAATACTTAGTGGTGCAACTCCAAGCAGAAATTAGTTATCTGGTAGTTGTCTTATGTGATGGGTCTACATGTTTCAGCCCGCGGAGGTATATGGGTGGGGCTTTCTTCGGACCGGTGAAAGAGGCGAGTGGCAAAGTGTGAAGTGCCACGTGAAAAAGTGAAAAGAGAGTACCAACACACGCGCTAAGGTGTGTGGACGGCGGGAGACCAGCACACGTTAACGGCGGGTGATGCTCTGATTCCAAAGTCTGTCAGAGGAGCGCACTCCTCCCGAGCCCCGATCAGCCATTTACGCTCAGCCATAGTGTTTTTTTCGTTCTGGTGTCCGTAAGTACGGAGACACCCAGTCCACACACCTTAGCGCGTGTGTTGGTACTCTCTTTTCACTTTTTCACGTGGCACTTCACACTTTGCCACTCACCTCTTTCATCGGTCCTGAAGAAAGCCCCACCCATATACCTCCACGGGCTGAAACATGTAGACCCATCACATAAGACAACTACCAGATAACTAATTTCTGCTTTGAGTTGCACTACTAAGTATTTTTTAATCATATCCTGAGCCGCCAGTAATAAAATTAGAAAGGCAAGGATTCTCAGAGGTATTTTTAATCCACATCACATCACACTTTTCACCACACCAGCTCCGCTGTAATCAGGCGTAGTAGCACAACCGAGGGGCATTCGACCACCCGGTTGGGACCCCAATGATGAAGCATGACACCAACTAGGTTGGTGTGTGAGGGGTCTTTTAACTAACCCAGTGGGTCCCCAAACACTGCCTAACAGTGACTGTACCTCACATAATTGGGTTTGTCCATCAATGTTGATTCATTAATAAAGATATGTCATATAACATAGGTAGCTGCTTATTCAAGCTTTCTTTCACCCCATAGTCCAGCAGAGTCTTGATACAAGGCAGATAAGAGAAAAAGAAGTGTGGTCCTCGACCAGGAAGACACTCACATTTCGATGGTAAGAAGTCAAAAGATTGGTCCAATTGAAAACCTGAAATGCAATACGCAATCCAACAATTTGCAAGTACATCTCATCTATGTTCAACAAGCCATGTTTTACCCATGATTGGAATTGTGAATCACCAAATAAACTGAGCCACAGCAATCAAAAGCAGAGGGCCTCCTCAAAAAGTATGCCCTTAAGAGAGTTCTCTCATCTCATGTCCTCTCTATATTTTCTCTGGAAGTTGAAAACTCATCACAGTCTACTGCACAAACCTGAACCCTTCTGCATATTCCAACTCCAGAACTCATTCTTGGCCATTTAGTTTGGAGCCATTCATACCAGGAATACAGAAAATACCTTTAAATAGAGCAGAAGGTATTCCACAACAAGGAGTGCTGAAATGTTGCTTAAGATAAGATATACACACTAAGTACTATGGCCAAGATCACGTAATGTTCAGTCAACAATAGGCTTAGGAAAAAACAACCATTCTGAGAGCACCTACAGTCAAGATCCTTCACCTGAGACTATGTGTTCCCAAAGATGTAGTGATATGTTAACAGTTGAAGGTAGACTTAAGGCCTTCTAACTGAACCACCACCGCCCTGCTGGACAACCTCGCCAACCTCGGACTCAAGCAACTGGTGAACACTCCCACCCACTACGCCGGCCACACGCTTGACCCCGTCTTCTCATCCAGCAAGCACATCTTCAGCCACGCCACCGGACTCCACTGGACCGACCACAGCTGCGTCCACTTCAGCTTCAGGAAAACTGCGACCCACCACCACCCGCAACAGGTTCCCCGCCGGAGCTGGAGCAAGATCACCGCCGAGCAGCTCACCGCCTCCCTCAGCCAGAACACACCCACCAACACAGCGGACCCAAACGAAGCAGCCAGCAACCTCGCCAAGTGGCTGACCGCCTGCGCCGACGACCTCGCACCGCTAAAGAACCCTCCCAGCAGAACCGGCAGCAAGAAAACCCCCTGGTTCACCAACGAACTCAAGGAATCCAAGAAGAACTGCTGCACCCTCGAGAAAGCCTGGCGGCTCGACCAGACCACAGACAACAGGACCGCCCTCAAGCACGCCACCCGCAAACACCACCAGCTGATCCGCGCCACCAAGAAGTCGGCACTCAAAGAACGACTGGACAACAACGCCCACGACAGCAAGGAACTCTTCAGCATCGTCAAAGAGTTCTCCAACCCCAACGCCGGAAACAACATCACTCCCTCGCAAGACCTCTGCGACTCACTTGCCTCGTTCTTCCACAGCAAGATCGCAGACATACACAACAGCTTCGACGCACAGACCACGCACCCCACCGCTGAACCAACGCCCGCCACCACCACCCTCTGCAACTGGACCCCGGTCAACACCGAAGACACCACCCGCACAATGAACTCCATCCACTCCGGATCACCAACCGACCCCTGCCCACACCACGTCTTCAACAAAGCCGACGCCATCATCGCAACCCATCTCCGGGACATCATCAACTCCTCCTTCCACACCGCCACCTTCCCGGAGAGCTGGAAGCACGCCGAGCTTACCGCCCCCCTGAAGAAACCAACGGCGGACCCCACCGACCTCAAGAACTACCGTCCCATCTCGCTCCTTCCCTTTCCGGCCAAAGTCATCGAGAAGACCGTCAACAGACAGCTGGCCGCCTTCCTCGAGACTAATGGATCCCTCGACCCCTCGCAGTCCGGGTTTCAGGCCAACCACAGCACCGAGACCGCCCTAATCGCAGCCACCGACGACATCAGAACCCTGCTCGACAACGGGGAAACAGCGGACCTCATCCTCTTAGACCTCTCTGCGGCGTTCGACACAGTCTGCCACCGCACCCTAGTGAAGCGCCTCAGCAACATCGGAATCCGAGAGAAAGCACTGGAGTGGATCATCTCGTTCCTCGCCGGAAGAACCCAGAGAGTCCGCCTCCCCCCGTTCAGATCCGAGGTCACCGAAGTCATCTGCGGCGTACCACAAGGATCTTCACTCAGTCCAACCCTCTTCAACGTCTACATGAGCCCCCTCGCAGCCATCGCACGCCAACACGACCTCAACATCATCTCCTACGCCGACGACACCCAGCTGATCCTCTCCTTCTCCAACGACCCCACCACCGCCAGAGCCAACCTACACGAAGGGATGAAAGACGTCGCCGACTGGATGAGGAGCAGCCGCCTTAAACTGAACTCAGACAAGATGGAAGTCCTCATCCTGGGATCATCACCCTCCGCCTGGGACGACTCCTGGTGGCCCCCGGCCCTGGGCACCGCTCCCAAGCCAGCGGACCACGCACGCAACCTGGGCTTCATCCTGGACTCCTCCCTGTCGATGACCAGACAAGTCAACGCCGTCTCATCTTCGTGCTTCAACACCCTGCGCATGCTCCGCAAGATCTTCAGATGGATCCCCACCGAAACCAGGAAGACCGTCACCCAAGCACTCGTCACCAGCCGACTGGACTACGGGAACACCCTCTATGCCAGAACCACAGCCAAACTTCAAAAAAGACCCCAGCGCATCCAGAACGCCTCTGCACGACTCATCCTGGACATCCCCGACACAGCCACATCACCGGACACCTGAGAGACCTGCACTGGCTCCCTGTCAGCAAGAGAATCACGTTCAGACTCCTGACCCACGCACACAAGGCTCTCCACGACCTGGGCCCCATGTACCTCAACGACCGCTTGACCTTCTACACGCCCACCTGCCAGCTACGATCAACCAGCCACGCCCTCGCCACCGTACCACGCATCCGCAGAGCCACCGCCAGAGGAAGATCCTTCTCCTACCTGGCAGCCAAGACCTGGAACTCCCTCCCCACCCACCTTCGGCGAACCCAGGACCATCTTTCTCCTTCAGGAAACAACTCAAGACCTGGCTGTTCGAGCAGTAACATTCCCCCCCCCCCCCCCCCAGCGCCTTGAGACCCTACCGGGTGAGTAGCGCGCTTTAGAAATGCCGTGATTGATTGATGTACAAGGTGAAGGATCCTGACCGTAGGTGCTCTCAGAATGGTTGGTTTTTCCTAAGCCTATTGTTGACTCTTTCTTCCCCTCTCCCTTTGCCCTCTACACTGTCTCTATCTGTGCTTTTTTCCCTCACTTCCATTTGTCTATTTCATCACCTAGAGCTCAGTTCCTTTATTTTTTCTCTCCTGGCATCCTCTTTCTATGCTACTTTTCTTTATTTGTTTCCGACTTTCTCTTTATTTACATATGTGCTTTGTTTACTTTCTCTGTTGCTCTCATTCAAATGATTTCTTTTTCTGTCTTGAGTTCTTTCTTGCTCTTTTTCTTTCTTCCCTCCTTTCTTGCCATCACACCTGTCCCATCTCTTTCTCACTACCCTTTCTTTCACTTCACTTTCTTCATCCAATCTTTACTATCCTCTCTTTCCCTTACTTCTGTTTCCCCCTTCTTTGTTTTTGTTTCCCTCTTCCCTTCTCTTTCTGTTCCTTTTCTTTCACAACGTTCTCATTTACACCCCCTTCCTCCATCTATTTCTCTTTACCTTTATCTTTCCTTCGCCCTTCTCTCCCACCATAGTCCATTTATTTGCGTACTTCCTTGTGCATTTCTTCCTCCCTACCTCCTTTATTTACACATGTTCTCCCTCCAGTTTATCTGTTACCCCTTCCCTCCTCCATCTTATCCCAAACCCACTTCTTCCCTTGTCCCTCTCATCTCCTTTTTGCTCTCCCCTTCTGTCGTGTCCTCGCCTTCTTCTTTACCTCTAGCTCTCCCCCTCTCGCCGTCTCGCTATGCTTTCCCTCTCTTCAGCAGTTTTAATTTTCCAGGCAGTGCTCTGCGCCGGGTCAATCACAAACATTGTTCTTCTCTATTGTCACGGCAGCCCTCGCGCCCAGGCAGCAGGCTGCAGACCCAATCCGCTGCTCTATGGATTAACCATCCTTGTTTACTGCTGGGGACCATTGATCAACTAAATGCCTTTATGTTAGTGAAGGAGCTTTTTCACGTTCATTTTTCTTAGCCAGGCCCTGAAAGCCTCTGACAGGTGCAGCAAACAGCATTTTTTAAAGGCACAGCTCCCTGTTCTTTCATCTTCCCAGCACTGCGTGTTATTCTAAGGGCTCGACTAAAAGATTGCAAGAAATAGTCAAATACGTACATTCAGTGACAAGTGAAGGGGCCAGTGAAAGCGTGAGGCAACAACATTCTGCAATATATTTTTTTGCATAGAGGCTTTCGAAGTACATTTTTAAGAAATGTTAGTCCAGCCTCCATTTCATGTACACCGCTTTTGTCATGTTTAATACAAGCTTTAATGTAAAAAAAAATCAATTCGTATATCCTGATATTCGCACCATGAGGCTGATCTGCTTTCGGAAGCTGTTTATGGTCCCCCCACTAGGTGGCATACTGACCCCACGCTGGAAGTGGGATAGATGATCGCGAGCTCTCTGAGCTATGAAAATGCTGCTGTATCCCCAGGAGTGCTCTGGGTTTGAGAAAATCCGGGTTTCACCAAACTAAAAATAATGGGGGATAACTGCAACGTGAAACAAAAAAAGTATTTATTTTTGTGAGAAAATCAGGTTCTGTTTTCAGAAAGCGATGCTCTGAATGAATTCTATAATTTTTTTGACTTGACATGCGATGGCTGTAACTTTTTTTAAGGAAAGAACCGATTACACGAGTGTAAACCCCTTAAGCAACACTCCTTCTCACGAACTCACAAGCACCAATCACGAAACCTGCAAATCTACATTTAAGGCCAAACTCCATCTTATTTTTCCTGTATACTTATTTGATTAAAACAAACTAATTGCCTTTCTCACTCGGTCTAGTGACTTTCCATGGAAAGCCTTCCGACAACAAAAACAAGCATTGGCATAGCCAATAGGTCTCGCCTTTGGGACCTTATAAGTGTTTAGCTATGCAACAGTTGCATAACTAAATACTTATAAGGTCTCAAAAGCGAGACCTAGGCTATTGGCCATGCAAAGCGGCCATGCGGCCGTGAAAGTGATCGCGATTACGATCAAACATCAAAGCGGCCGCCAAAGTGAAAGTAATCGCGGTAAAGCGCGGCGCGCGCGCACATGCACTGTAGCTCTAGGCTGGCCTGGTAGCACTTTTTGGAGCCCTCTCAAGTCTCGCCAGACCAGCGCATGCGCTGGGTCAGGCGAGACCTAAAAACTCCATTAGAGGTGGGGAGGCTGCTCTGTGAACCATGTCAGCCGCAACCAGCCAGTTAATTGTTTTCCATTTTTCCTGCTATTTTCGGGTTGTAATATCCCACGCGGCGCCAATTTCCCCTCACTAATGTAAGGCGCATTTGCACATCTAACCATTGCCGTCACTATCCTATCAGCTGCTCTTGAACTTCTGATTCAAGGCGCTATTGTTCCGGGTGACCTTCAGAATATCGGATCAAAAAAAAAAAGACAAAGAGATCATTTTCCTTTCAGTCATTTTGTTTGTATATGTGCGCGCGCGTGCGATTTAGAGAAGTAATCACACGGGCAGACTCCTTGTTGATAATCTCCGGCTCGCGCATGTGTTAAAATTCAAGGAGGCTGAAGCACAGATAAGGAATTGAATTTTGAGAGGAAAAAAAAAAGCCTAAAGTGTCCTATGAAACAGAAATAATTTGGCCTTAGGCTGGTGGGCCCACCGGAGATGACTTCCAAGTTCCTCTTCTTTCAGAGGAGGTGAATTTTTAAGAGCGCAGATGCGTTTTGTTTTCCTGTGAGGCAAAGACGATTAAATCTGATAAATCATCAGAAACAAATCTAAACACGGGCCTTCTAGAATATTCCTAAGGAATCTCAAGAGGGCCTTTGCTATTTCTTCATCTGAGGCAAGGTGCAAGGTTTATCTATTTTTAAGCTCGTTTTTAAATGCCCAACGTAGCTTATTAATAAAAGTGGTACACTTTTGTTTACTACGTGCAATAATGGCGAATAGTGCTGATCTAAAGCTGACATTTAAATTCCGCTTAGCGCAGAGATGTGGGTGATTTAAATGAATAACTGCTAAGGAGATTTGAAAAGTTATTGTGCCACCACGATTTCAGGATTGTTTTGTATATTTGAAAAGTAGAAATGTATTATTTGGACGTTGATATACATATATCTCAGTACTACATTGAGACACATTTGCAGGCACTGTAAGTTGAGTTAAGACTCATACATTTGTAATTGCATTTATATAGCGCTTACTACCCTTGAACAGGTGTTGAAGTGCTTTACAGGACTGTCCTGCCAAATCCAGGAAGCTGCGTCACCGTAGGTCTGAGGCAAACACCAAGTGATGTCACAAATAGAAGACGAGGTCATACATACACACGCACACACACACACATAGACACAGGTGTGATTCTTTTACACACATATTTGTGATTCTATAGTACATACACACAGACACACACATACACACACAGAGAGATGATTGAGTTTGGAGCCTGTGCCTTACAAGCTACCCCCCTCCGCCTGTGCCCTCACTGGTCTCCTGCGGTATTGAGGTCTGAGGCCCACACTGACCGCCGTCCCACGTCCCCCGTCCCCTCCTGAGCAGTAACGCACCCTCATCGCGCCAGGCTGAGGTCTGTTTATGAGGCAGCAGCAGCTGTTTCGGAAGAGGGGCTAAAGAGGCCCGTATGGTGTTGAGTGAAAGCACCTTCATATCTGCGAGACCCCTTTATTGCAAATTACAGACGGGACCGTAAATTAGTAATACACGTCTGTTCCGAGGCTCGACTCGAGTCGAACATTGCTTTGTAGCAGCCCGGGCCGGCCCCGACGCCCACCCGCTCAAGAAGTGGAAGGATTCAAAGAATGTAGTCGCGGTTCGCGGTGGGTGGGGTTTAGCAGGGTTGGGGTATAGGGTGGGTGTCGCATGGGGGTGAGGGGTGGGGGGATGTTTTAAAATAAAATACAAATCCTACCTGACCAGGTCCGCGCTGCCTCGGGTCCGTTGGCGCCTACACTCAGGGACAGCCGCATCACTGGTGGCAAGTGGTAACCCCTCTCAGCCAATCCTGGTGCTGCTGGCAGCACCAGGATTGACTGAGGGCACAGTTACTCTCCGCCTGCCTGCCCATTAGGAGACCGAGGTTTGAGTTTTTGCTCAACCCTCGCTCTCCTAATAGGCATGCGCCAGCCTGTGCAGCCACTAGTGCGCATGACTGGGCACGGCAGAAAAATTTGCCGACCTTCCCCACTCATGTGCACTTGTGCATTGTGCTGCTGCATGCCCCTGGTGACGGTCTGACTGACAATGCATGTCAGTCAACATGACGCCGGACCGCCCACCCCCTTCAGACTCTGAAGGGGGTGGGCGGTTCAACGTCATGCTGACTGACATGATTGTCAGTTCTCCCTCGGCGTCTCTGAACTTAAGTAAACTGAGAGTTTACTTAAGTTCAGAGACGCCGAGGGAGCAGCTGCGGGCGGGGCGGGGGGGGGGGGGGGGGCAAGGCCCCAATGGGCGCACCGCCCCTGCTCCATAGCACTGATTGCCGGGCCGCAAGAAGCTTTAGAGACTGCTCCCTCAAAGCCTTTGGCGCCATTGGCCCAGCAGTCTGAGCACGGCTTAGAGTTGTGATCGCGCATGAAATACCATAAGCATATCAGGTGGGGGTCAGTAAACGATATGGCTTGGTGACAGGAACCGCACAGCTTAAACCCTTCCTTACTAGATATCATTCCTCGATACACAATGAAAATAAAATCTTCGACAAAATGCCGAAAAAAGTGAGTCAAAAAAAGACAGACTTCTCCGAATCAGCACCAACTGGCACGGAAAAAAACAGAACTGACGTCTGCGCGCCTGGGTGGGGTCTATATAGGTGACCGCGATGTTACATCTGGTACCGACGACGCCACGCTGAACGGAGCCACCCGACGGTGTGCAGGGGTAATGCTTACGCAAAAGTTTCAGGATCCAGTCTGACGCCTGGGAAATTCAAAGGTAAAGAATCTGCACCTAGAAGTCTCCATCAGATACACAACATGCTTTAATGAGACCCTCTGACACATGCGCGAGCCGGAGATTATCAACAAGGAGTCTGCCCGTGTGATTACTTCTCTAAATCGCACGCGCGCGCACATATACAAACAAAATGACTGAAAGGAAAATGATCTCTTTGTCTTTTTTTTTTTGATCCGATATTCTGAAGGTCACCCGGAACAATAGCGCCTTGAATCAGAAGTTCAAGAGCAGCTGATAGGATAGTGACGGCAATGGTTAGATGTGCAAATGCGCCTTACATTAGTGAGGGGAAATTGGCGCCGCGTGGGATATTACAACCCGAAAATAGCAGGAAAAATGGAAAACAATTAACTGGCTGGTTGCGGCTGACATGGTTCACAGAGCAGCCTCCCCACCTCTAATGGAGTTTTTAGGTCTCGCCTGACCCAGCGCATGCGCTGGTCTGGCGAGACTTGAGAGGGCTCCAAAAAGTGCTACCAGGCCAGCCTAGAGCTACAGTGCATGTGCGCGCGCGCCGCGCTTTACCGCGATTACTTTCACTTTGGCGGCCGCTTTGATGTTTGATCGTAATCGCGATCACTTTCACGGCCGCATGGCCGCTTTGCATGGCCAATAGCCTAGGTCTCGCTTTTGAGACCTTATAAGTATTTAGTTATGCAACTGTTGCATAGCTAAACACTTATAAGGTCCCAAAGGCGAGACCTATTGGCTATGCCAATGCTTGTTTTTGCAGAGGCCGCCCCCGCAGGGGGCTCGAGGGCCGGCGCCATAATGGCCGCCAGAGCCCGGGAAGGAACAGGAACTGGTTTTCACCAGCGCAAACAGGATGTTGATAAAGGAAACAATTTGGCTGCGCCGGGGTCCAGCGGAGAGCTGGCCGACACTTTCAGGGAACGAAGGTACTCGCAAGCAGGTAGCGCAAGTAAAGCTCTGAGCATGGTGCCTACAGCCACCGAATTGAGTACTTTATTAACCCCTACAGCCGAGGGCCGTACCACCACGGAGGTGCCTGATCTCATAGACTTTTGCAGGGTCGGGCCTGGTTAGGATTGGGATGGGAGACCGCTTCTTAATACCGAGCGCCGTGGGGACCGCCCTTAGTACCAAGCGCTGTGAGCACACAGCGTACACATGTGCTCTTAGTATTGTCATTATCTCTTCACAAATTGACGGATTGGTGATAACAAGCGCTGTTCATGTGCTGCAATGACATGACAAACTGTGTGGCCTGACGGCCCGCTCTAAATAAACTGCAGTGTAAATAAATAAGTTGGATTAGAAAATATCGTCCAGACCTGCAGTCTGGGTGAAGCTGCCGGTTTATCAGCAAGACAACAGCGCCCTCTAGCGTTTACTGCTTTCATTATACCCCATTGTGTTGCTAGGTTAGGCAACGAACCTGCGGTAGTATGCTCACTGTAAAGTAAAATAGATCTCGTCTGGGACTGAAGTGTGCCAGGTTTTTAATGGAAAATAGATTGTCAGCCGGGTCTGAAAGGTGCCAGAGTCCAGAGGGGTCAGTAGCTGGCACTCTCACCTGAACAAACGCCAATGCAACGTTTACTAAATAAAAAAGGTTTGAATGTAATACAATAGGGCAGTGCATAGGCTGCTCTCTGGTAGTATCCTGGCCCCCTGGGACGAGATTGGGGGCGGCATGCCAGGCATCCGGCGGGCGGGAAGCTCCACTACCTGGATGACTTCCTCTTCACAGGCTCGGCCGGATCAGCGGTGTGCGGGAACACATTGGCAGCATTTCTGCACTTGGCGGACGAGCTAGGAATCCCCTGTCCCATGACAAAACAGTAGGCCCTTCAACAAGCATCACCTTCCTAGGGATAGAGATAGACTCGATCACAGGGACATTAGGAGGCGTTCGCAGTCTCAGACAGAACAGGCGTGTGTGCTAAATGGTTTTAGCCCATAACTGCAGAACACGTGACATTGTGAAAGAATCTCTAGCAGGCCACATGATGGCATGGAACGCGGTGAACCCTGAGATCACCTGGGATATTTACATGCTGAATGCCACGGGCATTGGTCTGGCTCAAGGCACAATCACTTCTCTCCTCCGACGCAGCAATGCGCCAAGCAAGAATGCCCGATAAGAAGGTGTTCTAGATCAAGAAAATAGGAGAAAGATTACAAACCCTAACTGCAATAATGATCTGAAACCTTCTGAAAGGTATCTAGAGTAGCAGAAAGTGCAGAGCTTGGAGTGCATGCCCTTCATGTGACTTAATACTCCGAAAATGAACAGTATAAGTGAAAAGGGGTGGAGGGAATAAAGCATACAAATACAGTTCAAGTAATAAAAAGTTTTTGTAGTCGATCACTCTCCAGTTATTATAACTCATAAGGGGGCTTGGGAACAACAGTGGTTTTTACACCAAACACCTGCGTCATATGGGGAGATTCTCGTCGTAGCATCGGCTTCTCAGCGCAATTATCGCCCGTGAGAACGTGCACTTTACTAATATGACTGTTAGGTTTCCTGCTACCCTGGTGGGGTCAACCCCCAATTCCATCCTTCCAAGTGAGAAATAAGTATGGTCGAGTGGAGAAAAGAAGAAAATGTCCAATTTGGAAGCACCACAATGAAATGCGCAATTAATAATGTATATTGTATATTAGAAGAAACGAACGCACTAGTTGCGCAGGATCTTGCTGGGGGGAACCTGCCAGGAACACAGGAGAGGATGGTATTTAAGGAGTTATGTTGTATCACACCTCCACAAGCAGTGTCTGACTTTCTCTCAATTTTGTTTAATTTCACGTGCTACCGACCCATGGTGAGCGGATACAATGCCATAAGACTCCGAAAGGGACACACGTGTGCCACTACACGCGGGCGAGGACGGAGCGGAGCACACCATGGCGTTGTGGGGAAGATTACCATCAGAGCTTACCAGATGTCAGCCTCCCGGAGACACAGCTGGAGGTTGGTATCCTCGAGCGGAGCAACAGAATGGGCAGGCTCCACAGTAAGAGCAGCGGGAGGCGCAAAGGGATGACAGAAAGTTGGGGGGAGCCGCAGGAAGACGGAAGCCTCCCTGGCGGCGTGGCGGAAACAGAAGATATATTGTTTGGGTTATCGAAACACACCGACAGGGCGGTGTGTAGAAGGAGGGCCACTCACTCTGGGATGCCTTACGGCTGGGTGAGTACGCCTGACAAAAAGCGGGGTAGCAAACGGAGACGGCACTCGCAGCCCAGCCCCCGCCAGACAGCTGGGCGCAGGAGAGACTAGCAAGGTAGCGAGTTGTGGCCTGGCTCTGGGAAAAGGCTACCCCCCACACGCAAAGGGGCGTGGAAAACAACAAAGAACAATCTACAAGCTGTCAGGGTGATTTACGACCCTAGGATATGCAAATGAGCAAAAGACAAACCAGTGATTTATGGCCAGCCAATGATTTATGGCTGATTTATGGTGCCCATGCAGAATGATTTAGGATGACAGATTAGTGAACATGATTTATGACATCCAGATGATTTATGACCATGATTTATGGCGGCTGATTTATGATGACCAGACAGAGCGATTTATGACAACAAAATGATGACAGATTGGTGATAGAATGATTTATGATACCCGATGATTTATGACCCATGATTTATGACGTCCAAATGCGAGTGATAACCAATTGTGATAATGATTTATGACCCCGACACGAAAAGGTGTTCAGGGGAGTTGTACAAATGTGATGTATGTAATGAGTAATAAAACTGCGGCCAACAACCACCACAAAAACAATGACTGTTGGCTATGTGTAGTAATACAGATACACAGGTATGGTATGGTTCCGGGATTGGCGCGGTGCGGCTGTTATCGCAGAGGCCGCCCCCAAAGGGGGCCTCGAGGGCCGGCGCCATAACGGTCGCCCGAGCCACGAGGAACGGATCCAGTTTGCGCTGGTTAGCGCCGCCGGGAATCGGCGCGCGGTACAAAGCACCTGAGGCCCTCTCTTCCCCCTCCCCAAGAACAAAGGGTAGAAGGAAAGGGGGAGGGGGATATAAGGCGACGCTCCCCCTGGGGCAGCTCACCTTTTGCTTCAGGGAGCTGGGGGAGCGGCACCGAAAGTTTTTGAATCCCACCCACCCACACCGACAACAGCAGCGTCGCAGTGCTGACAGGGACCAAAAGAACTAAGGGTGCAACGATTGATGACGGAGACACACCGGACGGGTGTAGGAGCAAGGCCAGTCACTTTGGGATGCCTCACGGCTAAGTGAAGTGGCACCACTCACTTTGGGATGCCTCACGGCTGAGTGAAGTGTTCTAACAAAAGGGGGTAGCAAACAGAGACGGCACTCGCAGCCCAGCCCCTGCCGGATGGCAGGGCACAGAAGAGTCCAACATGGTAGCGAGCTGAGGCCTAACTCTGGGGAAGAGGCTACCCCCATGCGAGGAGAACGCAAGGAGAGCGCAAAGCCAACCAGAAGGGGCGGAAACAGAAGATATATTGTTTGGGTTATCGAAACACACCGACAGGGCGGTGTGTAGAAGGAGGGCCACTCACTCTGGGATGCCTTACGGCTGGGTGAGTACGCCTGACAAAAAGCGGGGTAGCAAACGGAGACGGCACTCGCAGCCCAGCCCCCGCCAGACAGCTGGGCGCAGGAGAGACTAGCAAGGTAGCGAGTTGTGGCCTGGCTCTGGGAAAAGGCTACCCCCCACACGCAAAGGGGCGTGGAAAACAACAAAGAACAATCTACAAGCTGTCAGGGTGATTTACGACCCTAGGATATGCAAATGAGCAAAAGACAAACCAGTGATTTATGGCCAGCCAATGATTTATGGCTGATTTATGGTGCCCATGCAGAATGATTTAGGATGACAGATTAGTGAACATGATTTATGACATCCAGATGATTTATGACCATGATTTATGGCGGCTGATTTATGATGACCAGACAGAGCGATTTATGACAACAAAATGATGACAGATTGGTGATAGAATGATTTATGATACCCGATGATTTATGACCCATGATTTATGACGTCCAAATGCGAGTGATAACCAATTGTGATAATGATTTATGACCCCGACACGAAAAGGTGTTCAGGGGAGTTGTACAAATGTGATGTATGTAATGAGTAATAAAACTGCGGAATCCGTGTGTGCTCTTGTTGTGCGGGGGCAGTCCCTTACCCGGAGTCAGGCCTCAACTCGCTACCTTGTTAAGACTGTCCTGTGCCCTGCCGTCTGGCAGGGGCTGGGCTGCGAGCGCCGTCTCCGTTACCTGCCCCAGTTGCTGGCCAACTCACCCTGCCGATCGGCATCCCAAAGTGAGTGGCCCTTTTCACACACACCGTATGCCGGTGTGTCTCCCTCTCCGAGACATTTTTTTTTTTTTTTTTTTTGTAGTTCCTTTGGTTTTCGTCAGCACTGCGACACTGCTGCTCCCAAGGTGTGGGTGGGTGGGATTTGAAAATCTTTGGTGCCGCTCCCCCAGCTCCCATGATATGCAAGTGGGCTGCCACAGGGGGGAGCGACGTCTTATATCTCCCCTTCCTATTGTTCTTGGAAGGGAGAGGGCGGGGGCCTCAGGGCATTCTGCCCTGCGGCGCTTCCCGCTGGTGAAAACCAGTTCCTGTTCCTTCCCGGGCTCTGGCGGCCATTATGGCGCCGGCCCTCGAGCCCCCTGCGGGGGCGGCCTCTGCAATAACGGCCGCACTGCGCCCATTCCAGGAACCATACCATATTCGTGCATCTGCATTACTAGAAAACCAGCCAACAATCGTCGTATGTGGTGGTAATTGTTGGCCGCAGTTTTATTACACAAGTACAACTCCCCCTGCCACCCATTGGAGGCCGGGGTCATACATCGTTGTCACACGTTATTACAAATGTGATGTCACGCATTGTCACCTGGACATCATAAATCATGGGCCATAAATCATTCTGCATCATAAATCATTCTGCCGCGATTGGCCCTTACTTTGTTGCCATAAATCATTCTGCCTGATTCCCATAAATCAGCAGCCCAACATCATGGGTCGTAAATCATTGGTCATAAATCATTCTATCACAAGCCATCATAATTTTCGTTATCATTTTGCCTACATATCATAAATCATGGGTCATACATCTTGGGTCATAAATCATCGGTAGGCCATAAATCATTCTGTCACAATCTGTCATCATTCGGCTGTCATAAATCACTCCGCATGAGCATCATAAATCATCAGCCATAAATCATCGGCTGGCCATAAATCACTGGTTTGTCTTTTTGCTCATTTGCAACTCCTAGGGTCGTAAATCACCCTGACAGCTCATAGATTGTTCTTTGTTGTTTACCACGCCCCTTTGCGTGTGGGGGGGTAGCCTTTTCCCCGGAGTTAGGCCCCCAACTCGCTACCTTGTTAGTCTCTTTTGTGCCCCACCTTCTGGCGGGGGCTGGGCTGCGAGCGCCGTCTCCGTTTGCTACCCCGCTTCCGGCAGGCGCACTCACCCTGCCGTGCGGCATCCCAAAGTGAGTGGCCCTCCTTCTGCACACCGCCCTGTTGGTGTGCTCCCATACAGTACCAATACACTTGTTTTTTCCGCCACGCCGCAAGGGAGGCTTACGTCTTCCTGCGGCTCCCCCCAAATCTGGTCAGCTCCGACGGCAATCTTCCCACAACTGCAATAATGCGCTCTGCTCCGTCTTTGCCGTTAGTGCCCTGGCACACCTGCATCTCACTTTGATGCCTGACACTACTGTCTCCCCCCGCAATGGGTCATACCTCTCGTGGCTGACGACGGGTAGGCTCCGATGGTACTCTTCCATCCGTACGCCATGGTGCTCCAAACCTTCCACGCCTTTTTCCATTTTTGGGGCGGGACACTTGCGTCCTGTTCGGAGTCTTACAGTGCTGTCTCCTCACACCATGGGCCAATCATGAAACAAAAATTGGGAGACAGTCAGCTACAGTTTGTGGTGGCATGACACAATCTACATTGCTCACATCCCATCCTCTACTTCAGCCCTGCTCCTGGCAGGCTCCTCCGGTAGGCACCTCCACCCTGACCTCTACCTCTCCCAGGCTCTGCTACTACGGTTTCCGGTACCTATTGACTGTGGTACACAGGATGGGGTCTTCATTACTATCCCGCCAACAGGATTGGATCAAGTGTGAAGAGCATGTATAATCTTGCTCATGTCATCACAACCATCCGGTAATTCATTGTTGTGTGGGTTTTGCAGCAGGCCTGCTAACCCGAGGCGCTGCATGCCGTGATCCAAACCAAACTGATCTTATTCCCCGGGGGTGAAATCACTAGTTGACATCCCACTTTCTGTTTTTTTTTTTTTTTTTTTTTAAACCCTGTTATTAACAACAGCTTGCTTTCTGTCAAGCGCCACTGGTTTACCGCTACACCTTTCCTTATTCCTGCATTTTGCTGTGGTATTCTCGCGTCGGACCTTTTCCTCACATCCAGTCCACTGAACCGTGGGAGGGTGAAAATACCGAGTGGCCCTACCAGGGGGCGCATTGAACCTAACCTTCGTATCGCTATGGGTTCCTCAATGCGGTACAATGGGCGACCTGTGCGCAACGTGCCAGGCCACCCTGGGCACTACTTAGCTTGCAGATTGCCCTACCCAAGGCGGCAATCGCTAGGTCGTGCGCAAGTTGGGTTGAAGGCAGACCCATTCAATTTTTTTTTTTTTTTTTTTTTTGACAATAATTTCATTGAATTTCCACCGTAACTGCATGGCGATCCTAAACAGCTAGGAATGGTATGTCAAGCCGCTGCCGGGAATTGAACCCTTGACTATTAAGCGTGATCTTATGAGCAAGTGTTTAACTAAATCAAGCCACTGCTGGGACATTCTTTTAGCTAACTGTCCCGGTCCTCCCAATTCAATTAAATAACGCAAACGATATAATAAACCTTTGCGCGCTATAACACTTGGACCAATACGCCCTTCCTCCATTATTGTGGCCTTTGCCTCGACACTTCCGCGGGAACGAAACGCAGTTCACCGGGGCACCCAAATACCTTCCACCCGGGCATGTCCTTTTTTTTTTTTTTTTTTTTTATATATTACAGGTCACACGGACCTGTTATCTCGACTCCGGTGTGGGTTTATGGGTTTTAACCTGGAAAGGCTGTCGAGCCGCCACGCGTTTTTTTTTTTTTTTTTTTTTTTTTTGTGTTGAGCCCGGGACCCCCAATCGCACGGCTGTAAGACCAAGGCTGAATGAGCACATGCGAATGGTGGGGTCCTCTGCACCCCAGGGGGCTGCCGTACACCCCTGATTCGACTTAAGGCGATACATTTGCGACTTCAGGATTTTCCTTTGTACTTTGTGACATCTAGCCTTGTTTATCACGTATAAAATAAGGACTCCAAGGTCCAGAATGCAAAGCAAAAGCTGACATGGGTGACCCGCTCACGCATAGGCCGACGGAGCTTTCGAGCTGAGGCTCCACATATTAATCCCTGCAGCGGACGGTCGTCGTTTATCACCGCGCCACAGGTTGAGCTCTCGCTCTCTCCCCTGCGCCTGTAAGTATTTATTGTCAAGCGTAATTATTTGCTGTCAAGGATGTGTTTTGCGCCCTCTTGCGGCACCTTCAGAACGTTTGACCTGGACGGATGGACAAAGTTACAAAGGGGGTAGCCGAGTTCCTTCCCCATTGACCATTCAGACCGCAGATGGAGCTCTGTATCGCCCATCCCCCTTTCATTTTTGTCTACCCTACCTCAGCCTTTAGCAAGGTGACAAAAGAAGTGTTTCTCAAGGCAGTAATAGTGGGCAACACCCCCTAAACTTCCTGCCCTCAGTCACGCATGCAGGGGCTGCCTTCGTTACCTACAGGCATCTCCTCCTCTGATCCCCATCCGTGGGGTGGGGGTCCCCGGCTCAAAGACTCCTTTAAAAACACCTTAGAAGAAGGCAGGCGCTCGCGGGCGTGCACTAGTGTTTGATATTGCCGAGGCCGCCCGGGAAGGAACAGGTACTGGAGTACCGCACCTCCCATCCCAACGGTGCTGTTGACTGATAGCTGAGTAGCCATACAGTCAAAGGGAAAGAATTGCTAGCAATCAGTACCCTAGAGGCGCTGCAAGCTCTGGCGGCACCTTAAAGTGTTTTCTCCCAATTACTGTGTTGTATATTTATATAGCGCGAAATCGACCCTAAGGTATTGGAGCGCTTTACCTGAGCACCGTATTTACACTACACATCCGGACATGGGGACAAACTTTTTTTTTTTTTTTTTTTTAATACAGCGCGAACACGACCTGACGTTATCAGAGCGCTTTACATGGGCCCCGTATCTTCATTACACATTCAGGCCCGGGGAGATTTATTGCTTTGCCCAGCATCGCAGGATGTGGACGCGACCTCGAGGCGAACTATTTTTGCGTCCGTAACTGTGAGTGTGGCGCTTCCGTGGGTTGCCTTGAACCTCAGCAAATATATATATAAATATTTTTTTTTTTTTTTTTTTTTTTGTGCTAAGCCCGTCGAGGCCGAACAATTCTTAACACAGCCGAGCCCACTGGGTTGCGGTACCAATCGGAGTTATATTACTGGTGTGATCAGAGGTGGACAGCGAGCGCGCGGTGCCTTTCCTCAGGGCTGTCCTCATCTCGAGCCAGCGTTAAAGAACCTCCCGTCCTGCATCGCGGCCCCGGGTGAATTTTAATTAAACGCCGCATTTCTTCCTGGTTCTTGAAAGCCGGAGAAGCCCTTCAAGAATTTGTTTCCGGGAGGGGAAGGCGCCCTGCTTTTTACTGCTTCGCTACTCCCCCACACACCCATAGAAACCAGATTCTAGTATTTTTTTTTTTATTTTTTTTTTTTTTTTGCAACTTTGCGCGTCCTTTGTGACAATAAGATATTTCGGAAGCGACACTCTTACACAAAATAACTTAGAGCGTGCTAACTTTGTCACCTCTTCTTACAGGAAATACTAAGATGCCATATAGTGGTCCGTATTTGAAGTCTACGGTTGCGGGTCACTAGGGTGCACTCAGCTCTAATTTTATCGACTTTTATCTCGTTGGGATCCTTTCAGATTCGGGGTAAAGGTCGAAGGGGTTTCGAGGAACTCGTGCCGGCTAGTCACATTTCTGTTCCGTGTGCCCGACCGAGGGCAAGCAGGGGGGGGGGGGGGGTGACGCGAGGCTCGGATTGAGGGCTGGGCAGGCAGGAGGGGTTGCCCAACCGCCGCGTTTCGAGTTGTCCCCGCACGGGATGGTGTGAAAGTGCAAGGAGACGGCCGTGCGTTTTTGCAGAGGCCGCACCCGCAGGGGGCTCGAGGGCAGTGTCCTCCCAGAAAGGGGGCCAGACACTTATATTTCCACTCAAAATGAAGCACAGTAAACACGTGTCAGGCAGACGCTGCTCTTGATAGCGCACATGTGTCCACATAACAGCCCTCCGCTCGCTGAGCCACCATCCTGTATTAATGCCACATTTGCCTACACTTGCATAGCTCGCACATCGCCATTGCGCCATAGAACAAAAGCAGGGCAGGACAACTTATTACAATATTGCCACGGAGACCGGCAGAGACGCCGCCCCTCCTCGCTCCTCGAGCCCTTACCCTGCCGTCGCTTCTGGCGCTGCAAGCCTCGCCGAACTGCCTGGGGAGCTGGGGGTTATGTCCGCGTGTCTTGACATCGGTCCATCCCTTCACGACCTTCTGTGCCCCGGCCGTGGTGGGGACACTTCGGCACGTCGTCCTCTGACACCTGGCACCTTCTGTTCTTTCCTGCTGGTTTGAAACCTTCATCGCGTGGGTCATGATGGTGGATACCGCAGCTGCTCCGAGTCAAAATCTTCCATTTGAAAATCTTTGGTGCCGCTCCCCCAGCTCCCATGATATGCAAGTGGGCTGCCACAGGGGGGAGCGACGTCTTATATCTCCCCTTCCTATTGTTCTTGGAAGGGAGAGGGCGGGGGCCTCAGGGCATTCTGCCCTGCGGCGCTTCCCGCTGGTGAAAACCAGTTCCTGTTCCTTCCCGGGCTCTGGCGGCCATTATGGCGCCGGCCCTCGAGCCCCCTGCGTGGGCGGCCTCTGCAAAAACAAGCATTGGCATAGCCAATAGGTCTCGCCTTTGGGACCTTATAAGTGTTTAGCTATGCAACAGTTGCATAACTAAATACTTATAAGGTCTCAAAAGCGAGACCTAGGCTATTGGCCATGCAAAGCGGCCATGCGGCCGTGAAAGTGATCGCGATTACGATCAAACATCAAAGCGGCCGCCAAAGTGAAAGTAATCGCGGTAAAGCGCGGCGCGCGCGCACATGCACTGTAGCTCTAGGCTGGCCTGGTAGCACTTTTTGGAGCCCTCTCAAGTCTCGCCAGACCAGCGCATGCGCTGGGTCAGGCGAGACCTAAAAACTCCATTAGAGGTGGGGAGGCTGCTCTGTGAACCATGTCAGCCGCAACCAGCCAGTTAATTGTTTTCCATTTTTCCTGCTATTTTCGGGTTGTAATATCCCACGCGGCGCCAATTTCCCCTCACTAATGTAAGGCGCATTTGCACATCTAACCATTGCCGTCACTATCCTATCAGCTGCTCTTGAACTTCTGATTCAAGGCGCTATTGTTCCGGGTGACCTTCAGAATATCGGATCAAAAAAAAAAAGACAAAGAGATCATTTTCCTTTCAGTCATTTTGTTTGTATATGTGCGCGCGCGTGCGATTTAGAGAAGTAATCACACGGGCAGACTCCTTGTTGATAATCTCCGGCTCGCGCATGTGTTAAAATTCAAGGAGGCTGAAGCACAGATAAGGAATTGAATTTTGAGAGGAAAAAAAAAAGCCTAAAGTGTCCTATGAAACAGAAATAATTTGGCCTTAGGCTGGTGGGCCCACCGGAGATGACTTCCAAGTTCCTCTTCTTTCAGAGGAGGTGAATTTTTAAGAGCGCAGATGCGTTTTGTTTTCCTGTGAGGCAAAGACGATTAAATCTGATAAATCATCAGAAACAAATCTAAACACGGGCCTTCTAGAATATTCCTAAGGAATCTCAAGAGGGCCTTTGCTATTTCTTCATCTGAGGCAAGGTGCAAGGTTTATCTATTTTTAAGCTCGTTTTTAAATGCCCAACGTAGCTTATTAATAAAAGTGGTACACTTTTGTTTACTACGTGCAATAATGGCGAATAGTGCTGATCTAAAGCTGACATTTAAATTCCGCTTAGCGCAGAGATGTGGGTGATTTAAATGAATAACTGCTAAGGAGATTTGAAAAGTTATTGTGCCACCACGATTTCAGGATTGTTTTGTATATTTGAAAAGTAGAAATGTATTATTTGGACGTTGATATACATATATCTCAGTACTACATTGAGACACATTTGCAGGCACTGTAAGTTGAGTTAAGACTCATACATTTGTAATTGCATTTATATAGCGCTTACTACCCTTGAACAGGTGTTGAAGTGCTTTACAGGACTGTCCTGCCAAATCCAGGAAGCTGCGTCACCGTAGGTCTGAGGCAAACACCAAGTGATGTCACAAATAGAAGACGAGGTCATACATACACACGCACACACACACACATAGACACAGGTGTGATTCTTTTACACACATATTTGTGATTCTATAGTACATACACACAGACACACACATACACACACAGAGAGATGATTGAGTTTGGAGCCTGTGCCTTACAAGCTACCCCCCTCCGCCTGTGCCCTCACTGGTCTCCTGCGGTATTGAGGTCTGAGGCCCACACTGACCGCCGTCCCACGTCCCCCGTCCCCTCCTGAGCAGTAACGCACCCTCATCGCGCCAGGCTGAGGTCTGTTTATGAGGCAGCAGCAGCTGTTTCGGAAGAGGGGCTAAAGAGGCCCGTATGGTGTTGAGTGAAAGCACCTTCATATCTGCGAGACCCCTTTATTGCAAATTACAGACGGGACCGTAAATTAGTAATACACGTCTGTTCCGAGGCTCGACTCGAGTCGAACATTGCTTTGTAGCAGCCCGGGCCGGCCCCGACGCCCACCCGCTCAAGAAGTGGAAGGATTCAAAGAATGTAGTCGCGGTTCGCGGTGGGTGGGGTTTAGCAGGGTTGGGGTATAGGGTGGGTGTCGCATGGGGGTGAGGGGTGGGGGGATGTTTTAAAATAAAATACAAATCCTACCTGACCAGGTCCGCGCTGCCTCGGGTCCGTTGGCGCCTACACTCAGGGACAGCCGCATCACTGGTGGCAAGTGGTAACCCCTCTCAGCCAATCCTGGTGCTGCTGGCAGCACCAGGATTGACTGAGGGCACAGTTACTCTCCGCCTGCCTGCCCATTAGGAGACCGAGGTTTGAGTTTTTGCTCAACCCTCGCTCTCCTAATAGGCATGCGCCAGCCTGTGCAGCCACTAGTGCGCATGACTGGGCACGGCAGAAAAATTTGCCGACCTTCCCCACTCATGTGCACTTGTGCATTGTGCTGCTGCATGCCCCTGGTGACGGTCTGACTGACAATGCATGTCAGTCAACATGACGCCGGACCGCCCACCCCCTTCAGACTCTGAAGGGGGTGGGCGGTTCAACGTCATGCTGACTGACATGATTGTCAGTTCTCCCTCGGCGTCTCTGAACTTAAGTAAACTGAGAGTTTACTTAAGTTCAGAGACGCCGAGGGAGCAGCTGCGGGCGGGGGGGGGGGGGGGGGCAAGGCCCCAATGGGCGCACCGCCCCTGCTCCATAGCACTGATTGCCGGGCCGCAAGAAGCTTTAGAGACTGCTCCCTCAAAGCCTTTGGCGCCATTGGCCCAGCAGTCTGAGCACGGCTTAGAGTTGTGATCGCGCATGAAATACCATAAGCATATCAGGTGGGGGTCAGTAAACGATATGGCTTGGTGACAGGAACCGCACAGCTTAAACCCTTCCTTACTAGATATCATTCCTCGATACACAATGAAAATAAAATCTTCGACAAAATGCCGAAAAAAGTGAGTCAAAAAAAGACAGACTTCTCCGAATCAGCACCAACTGGCACGGAAAAAAACAGAACTGACGTCTGCGCGCCTGGGTGGGGTCTATATAGGTGACCGCGATGTTACATCTGGTACCGACGACGCCACGCTGAACGGAGCCACCCGACGGTGTGCAGGGGTAATGCTTACGCAAAAGTTTCAGGATCCAGTCTGACGCCTGGGAAATTCAAAGGTAAAGAATCTGCACCTAGAAGTCTCCATCAGATACACAACATGCTTTAATGAGACCCTCTGTACACTGTGCCATGAACTCGGCAAGCTGTTTTGAATAAACATGAACCTTCAAGTGCTCACTATATGGAAACATACCCATAATCTGAATATAATGTGCATAAAAGCAGCAATTCCTTCCTCTTTCAGGGCACTGCATGCATAATGCACAACTCAGTCATTCCTCATTTGGTGCACTTAATATGTACTGCATCCAATCATCCCTCTTATAGCTTACTGTGCTTACTGCACACATTTCTCTCTTTTTTAGGGATTCCTGTTTATGCTGCATAACTGTGCATACTCATGAGGGGATTTTATGTACAATACACTCATATATCCCCTTCGTAGGGCCTTCTATCCATACTGTACAGATAACAGCACTCATACCACTTGAAAGACATTCCATGCGTACTGTACACAGTGATTTATGGCATTCTAAGTGTGCTACACAAGGGGCAATTTTTTAAACATACTTTCTTGATTTTTCACATAATTCTTGATACAACCGGTAAAGATTTAACTCAGCAGGGAGCGGAGTAACATAAACATCTCTGTGTATACAGGTTACAATCCGAATCGGAGATGCAAGCCAAAGTGAGATCTTGTTGTTCTAGTACCGTCTCAATACCGTGTATCTATTGCAGGCAAATAACAAACAAGGTCAATGAAAACATTAAACAACCCAAATTCACCCTCCCGCCTCCCCCCCATCTAGCTCACCCCAGCTCGGCCCAGTCGAGCCCGAAACACAACTCTATCCTCATGGTATCTTCTTGTTGAGTCTCCTGAAATGGGTGCAAAACCCTTTGATGGGCCCTGCGCCGAACGGGCGCAGGGGTGCCGACCACGACGGCAAGCTGGAGGGGAAACACATGCCCTAATGTGTGTTATGGTGTTGAGGGGTCAGTTGTTTTAAATGTCTTCAACATCAGATCTCAGTCCATGGTAATCAGTGTTTTCCACAGCCCCCTATAATCCTCACTCCGGATAACTGCACTCCCTACCCTTCCCCACCGGGTTCCTTCCTCATGCCATGG
Organism: Triturus cristatus; assembly: GCF_964204655.1. Lineage (NCBI taxonomy): Eukaryota > Metazoa > Chordata > Amphibia > Caudata > Salamandridae > Triturus > Triturus cristatus. The sequence goes on from NC_140595.1 coordinate 116,126,473, forward strand.
AGCACTTCGCAATGATTAGAGGTAGGTCAGCAAATCTGAGCTGTACTTTCTGTGTCTTAGGGCAACGATAAAGCCCCAGTATGCACCGTTCTACTGTGTCCCAAGTAGAGATCCCTGTCACTGTTTCCAATACATGTGTCATCTTGACCCAGAAAACCACCAGGCGTAGACAAGTCCACAACATATGTAGTATGTCAGCGTCATCTGCATGGCATCTTGGGCAGCGTACCTGTGCTGTGGGATAAATGTGGTTTAGGCGAGTGAGGTAGGCCCTGTGGAGGCATTAAGGGACACCTTCTTAGGGTTTTCCAGGAGAGAGACCCAATCCTTGTCCGTTAGGTCCTTGCCCAGATCTCTAGCCCACTTCTCTCTAAGTGTCGTAAAAGGGTCGCTGCATGTATGGCAGCTTCAGACTCGGTGAGATCGGATTCGGACTGCATCAAGGCAAACTGCGCCTTCCGCCTATTTAATTGGGCGTGTATCCTATGTCGTTTGTGCACTGAACCCAACCCTCTAACATACCAAGTGACTATAGTATACATTCCCGATGTGGCCATAGGTGTGTGTACTGAACTCTGAGAGGCAGATTTACAAGCCCCTTGCGCCGCCGGTGCATCACGGTGTGTGACGCACTGGTGGCGCAGCCTGTTAAGTGATATTTTCAAGAACAGGTAAAGTCACCCTGCATGACTTAACCTGTGCTTGTAAATGTCTCCCCTGTTCATAACCTGTGCTTGTAAATGTCTCCCGTGTTCATGCAACACTTTGCGTGTTAGGGGCGTGACATAGGGGTTGCTGTGGGTGTTCCCACGCAACATCCATGTCCACTGATACATTTCCAGATTTATGAGAAATCGCAAATCTGGAAATGTGTCAGAATGCTACACCACCCTAGGGGTGGAGTAGCGAGGTGCAACGAGGAGAAATGTTTTAATTTCTCCTTGTTTATTTCCTCTTTCAATGTGTGCTGCATTCCACAGCACACACTGGAAAAGGAAATCACCTCAATTGATTGTTTTGTGCAGGAAGGTGCCCCTTCCTGCACAAAAACAATCTCCCCACGACGCAGGCATCCTTGCACCATGGTGCAAGGGTGCCTGCACCGGCGCATGGCAGCAGTTTGTGCGCCAGCCCAGTGGAAAGCACAGAGATGCGACATATTGTTGTAAATATGTCGCATCCCTGTGCTTCGAAACAAACGCAGCGCGGCGCAGCAAAATGACTTGCGACACCCCGCTGCGTTAGTTTCTTGTAGATCTGCCCCTAAGTCCTGCCAAATCATGGGGACAGAGTGCTGTCCGCATTGTGATGGAGGGTAAGCCAGAAAAACAAAAATCTGTTTTATCACCCAATACTAGGTCCAACCCCAAAACAATGCTGGACCAAGAAGACGCTCATCTCCATGAACATACATCTGAGTTCGATTTGCATCCGCTGCGGGGGAGGCGGCTCTTGCGCCTTGTAAAGCACTCTTGATTGTGTGCTACAGTATTGGTGACCGGACCTTGATCGCATACTAAACGTATAGAGAAGTTGGGGGGGAATGGGGACGTTGCAAAGGGCTGTGGCCAGTATATTACTAGGTTACATCAGGCTCACCAGACCGCTCAGGAGGCTCTAACCCAGGTAATCATTCACAGTTTCTGGAGTGATAAAAGGAAACAGAGCCAGGCTGTTCTCTGAGTCTGATTGCATATTAGTGTACTCTGATGACTCCGCTGAGAAGAGGGGGTCAAGGTCTCTGAAGGCCGCCGCAGAGAGAAGCGCTGCCTCCCTTACCTCCAAGACCCGCTCTGGGGATGACTTTTAGCAATGTTTTTGCGATTCGATTTAGTGTGGCTTGTTCTTCCACTTGCAACTGCTTGTGATCCCAGGTTTGTGCTTTGTGTCAATCTCTCTGATGTATGTGAAGGGAATGGCACTCCCAGCCAATCCCCTGCTGCCTCTGGGCTGTCGAAGAAGTGTAAATTTTGCTCATGTATGATCTTCAAGCGGGCGAGAAACAACAAAGCATACTTGAGGTTCAGGGCCCTGAGCTTCTCTTTAGCTGCTTGGTAGGATGCCCTCTAGCGCTGAACCAGGACTGTGAGGTCCGGATATAATGAAATGCTGTGGTTTTCGTACTGGTTGGGGGATTTCTCCCTGGCGATGCGGAGGAACGTGTCCCGATCCTTATAATTAAGTATCCGGGCAATCATTGTATGTGGAGGAGCACCTACAACTGGCTTTCTTGTGGGGATTCTCTGTGCTCTCGCAGAAGAGGTCAGACAGGCCCTCTGGGGCTACCTGTTCCCTCAGCCATTGTTCCACGAATCGAGTGGCATTGGGTCCCTCACAACGTTCCAGCAGGCCAACTATGCGGACGTTATTTCTTCGTGCCCGGCCCTCTGCGTCCTCGGCTCTGTCCTGTAGACTGGACACTTGGCGCTGTAGCTGTGATATCTGGTCTGCGTGGTCCTTAATCTGCTGGAGCAGTTCTGCAATAAATAGTTTATTGCTTTTCACAGTAGAAGCCAGCTAGTCATTGTCTGCCTTGAGTAATGTAAAGCCAGTTGTCAATGAGTCTATTTGCTGCTATTGCATTCTGCGACTCCCTGACCTTCTGTAATATTAGGTCCAGTTTGTCTGGGGCGGCCTCCATATTGGTTGGTGGGACAAATAGTCCTGGAATATGGCTGCGTATCTCCCAGTCTCCACTTTGCCTCCACCGGAGCAGTGGGCAGGGCTCCCAACACGCAGCCCTCAGCACCGGTCCGGTGTACGTGGCGAGGCTGCCCCACAGCAGCAGCGCCCACTGCTGATCCCCGGTGGTGGTTCATCCACTTCCGTGGACAGTACTGGCCTGATGTTGTAGACACTTGGAAGGGTGAAGGGCTGGAAGGCCGCTCTCACCAGAGATGCCGCGCTCAGCCACAGATTTTTTCGGTGTAGCCCCTGCGTCCCCATGCACAGGCGGTCTCACAGCTTTTCTTTGTGGCGCGGGTCACTACCGCTTCCACCAGCCACCGCAGGGCCACACAAGGCAGCAACTCAGAGGAATATAAGACGATACTTCGCATGCCATTACTACGCATGCTTTTAGTGCAATGTTTTTACATCGCAAATGCATTTACTTTGCATATTTTTTTTCCGCATTCTATTACTTCACAAAGGCATTTTTAATCTAATAATTTACTGTTAGTACGCATAACCTTTCTACGCATACCACTACTTTTTGATCATTTTCAAATTTTTCAAACATTAAATTAAATAAATAAACACCCTAACACTACACAAAATTCTAAATGTAAAAACACTACACTACACAATACAAACTTCACAACAATACTCTAATCCCTTCAAAAATACCCCAGAACGACCCTAACCTGTGCCCGAGTCCTGCCCCTACATGCAAATACTTCCCTACACGACACCCTGACACTACTCTAAACCCTAAAACACTACCTTACACTACATAAACACTACCCCCAGAATGACCCTACCCCCATTCCATCCCCTACACTGATGCACTACCCTACACAACCCCCTAATACAACCCTATACCCTAACACACTACCCTACACTACACCTACACTACTACACTACCCTAACCCTAAAACACTACCCCAAGCACGACCCTGTCCCTAACACCACTCCTGTACACTGCCTACTCTCAAACACTACCCTTCACAACCCCCTAAACTACCCTATACACAATTACTCTACTGTACACTACACTACAAAAAAACAACACAACCCTTAAAACTACACAGCCCCTCTTACCTATCTCTCCTCGTGGTCCCACTCGTCTCGCCTGGTTCCTCTCTGCTCCGGCTTCCTTCCTCATCTGTAAACGGATGCATCTGGAAACGGATGCGCTTTAAAAATAACGATGGCGATAGCGCATACAATTACTACGCATGCGTTGTAACAACACTTGCGATGTAACTGCCTGCGTACTAATGGTATGCGTTGTTACATCGCAAGCGAAGTAACGCTTGCGAAGTAATGGCATGCGTACAAACAGCCGCGTACTAATGGCTGTTCACCCCTGGCCTTCCAGGACGCCGCAGACTGCTCCAGCCAGGACTAAGCTCTCACGTCACGGTCGGATCCTGCCGCCTTTGCTGTGTGCGTTGCCTCAGATTATGGCACAGAGCGGAGTGCCCACATCGCCATCAGCACTCAACCCGGTTCTTACAAGCAGCGAGGTACGGTGTAAGCGTGGATGCCCCCCAACATTGCCGATAACTGCCGGATAACTTGGTCAGGTCCCAGAGCTCCTCTACAGCACGTTTGCCACGTTCGGCGGTTAGCCACGCCCCCGTGCTAAACAAGTCCATGTCAGCAAGTACAGTCTGCGCTATTTCTGAGCTTTTCTTTTTCAAATAATCTTTTTCAGGTTTCCCACTTAATTAGAGCAGGTGTCTCCAACCAGTTGATCTCGTACTTGTAAACACCTTCAGAGTAGCTCCCAGCCATGAGCTCATTTTTAAATAAACAGAGGGTCACGTTTTTAAAAGATAAGGCCAGGCTGTGTTTATTTCACATTATTATCATCAGAGTGCAGACAGCAGGGCCTGATAATGAGCAGTTCTCAGTCAATGTATGACCCAGGCTGGGTCAAAGAAGTGAAGATCTGAAACACTAACGTATTTTACTCTGAAATAAAAGTTATTGCAATGTGAGAAAAAAATGGTACTTATAAATGCTTTTAAAAGGGAGAAAATAAAAATGAAAAGTCACCTTAATGATTACTTTAACTCTTCATTTTAATTTCCTCCCATTTTAAACATGGACGTCATTTGGGAGTAGCCAGGGATCGCAGAGGCGGCCTCTAGTTTGCTCCCTGCTACTCCTCGCACTTCCTTTGCAACCCCTGGCTCTTGCCTCCTCTGAGGCTAAGGATTGCAAAGGAAGCGCCAGGAGTAGCAGGGAGCAAACTAGAGGTCACAGCAGCGACCTCTGACTGCTCCCAAATTATGGCCATGATTTCAAAGTGTTGCATTTACAAACAGCAGGCCTCTTGCTCCCAGTGGCCAGTAGACACCGTGACATATGTATAACTGAAAAATATATTTTCTTTTAAATTAGATGAATTTAAAGTGAAGAAAAATATTTCTATTAAACATTAAGGGGCCGATTCCGATCCTGTAAAACCCGGGTACGAATGGTCGTACGGAGCGTATTCTCCGTCTGACTCGTAGCCCGAAAAAACACCTTACAAACTCGCAAGTACGATTCGTACAGAAATACCATTTCCGTACGAGTCGTACAAAACACTGACCGGCTAAAAAATACCCACAATTCCGATCCGGGATGTTGGACAGGCCTCACAGACGGCTTGCTCCCTCCCCGCTCGACGGGGCCCGAACCCCGGCCCACCTGGCATATCCCCGCAACAAGCACCTGTACTCCGTCTCCCGACGGACCCTCTGCCCTCGGACCCCTACTCATCACGGGGTCCAGCCCCACCGGCTTTCCCGGCCGGGTCAAGCCGCCATCTTGGGCCCTGCACCACGCGGCCGCATGGCCTCCCCTCGACCCTAACCCCGGGCCTGGCCGGCCCCGACATCCCGGCACCACCATCCACCCAGGAGGTGAGCGGACCACTTGGCAGGTCAATGGGAGAACGAAGTGTCAAGGGCTCTCCCCCGCCAGGTGCCGATCGCCCCCAGCTCCCCCAGGCACTGGCTCCACCCCCTGCTGGGTGTCTGGACACCTTCATCCCGGACCCTCCGACCTCCAAGTGCGAGGGTCCGGACATCAAAGGGCACCAGCCCTATAACTGAGGCAGCTCCGGAGCAGGAAGGCAGTTGTATCCTGGAGTCGAGAGACACCGAGTGAACTCAACCCTGACGGTCTACTGGCGCTGCCGTAGCCCGCTCTTGTGAACCATCGTCCTGCCTGCTGGCGCTGCCGCGGCCTTCTGCAACAGTCATCTTCCTGGGACCTGCTGGCGCTGCCGCGGCCCGTTGTAACGACCATCCTCACCGGGACCTGCTGGCGCTGCCGCGGACCGTATATCTTCCGGGGACCTGCTGGCGCTGCCGCGGCCCGTTGTATCGACCATCCACACCGGGACCTGCTGGCGCTGCCGCGGACCGTATATCTTCCGGGGACCTGCTGGCGCTGCCGCGGCCCGTTGTATCGACCATCCACACCGGGACCTGCTGGCGCTGCCGCGGCCCATACCACCTAACCACCAAGCTCGAGGATTGTGAGCTCATCATCATCTCATCCGAACTACCTGATTGGTAAATAGACTGTCCCGCTACCCCCTTCCCTACCTTGCGAGACTCTAATCGAGGGGACCCCTGAGTCCAGACCTCCTTGTACCATTTAACCGTACCTTAAATAAGTGCTTATAAAGAACACTGAACCTTATCCGTGTGTGATATCTGTCTGTGGGGGGGAAGTTACTTGTCTGTACGATCGCTGGAGACGGCTCTCCCCGGAGACCTCTCCTCCTGACCCCGGCCGACCCTCCCGGTCCATCTACCTTTTCTAACATTGGTGGCCAGCGGCGCGATCCGAATCAACGCGTAATCGTACAGAGAGTAGCTCACCCCACGACAAAGCACGATGTCGACCAAAGATAGCAGCTCCACCGAGAAGTTCCAAATGGAGAAATTAGAAGAATACAACCACCGCGAACTGAGACAATTTTGCATAGAACTTGGCATTGCTACCACCGGCCTGAGTACCAAGGATGATCTAAAGCGCGCTCTTGAGTCATGGACAGAAACTGGGGTCACAGGACCCTCCGACCAAAACAGCGTCACACCAGACCAAAACAGCATCACACCAGAGGGGAACGCCACGGCTCCCGAGGAGCGGGGAACGGGCCTCTCACAGGAGGAGATACGAGAAAGAGACAGAGTCAGATTACATGAATTAGAGATGGCACGACTCAAGATGGATGGGGAACTTAAGTTAGCTGAACAGAAAATCAACCTCGAGCATATGCGGCTTCGAGAGGAACGAGAAGAAAAGCAGAGACAAAGAGAGCTGGAAGAGAAAAAAATAACGCTCGAGCACGAGCGCCGACTGGCGGAAATAGAACTGCGCAAACAGAATAAGGAACTGGGGGTGCCTGAGCGGCCACACACCCCGGGGCCTATTGAGAAAAAAGTTCACATCCCCAAGGATGTGGTCCGCGAGTATGTCCGAGAAGACGACATACAACAGTGGTTTAAAGCCTATGAGATCGCAATGACCTCCCACCGGATCGACCGGAGTGATTGGGGAGCCGGACTTTGGGGGAGATTCATCAACGAGGGTCGCGATGCCCTGCTGCAGCTCCCCGATCACCAAATGTCGTCCTACGACCACATGAAGGCTGCCCTCCTCACCCGCTACGGCCTCACGCCCGAGATGTACCGCCAGAGGTTCAGAGATTGCACCCGGATCCCAGGTACAACTTGGGTGGAATACGTGAACTATTTCAGCCGGGCCTTCGAGGGTTGGATCAAGGGAAATCAGGTCACCACCTACGAACAACTCTTCAACCTTATGGTATGGGAGCACCTATCAAACAACTGTTTCGTCGAGCTCAGGCAGCACCTACTCGACAGTAAGCTGACTGACCCCCGGCAGCTCGCCGCCGAAGCTGACCGGTGGGAAAGCACCCGAGTGGGCCGGAAAGGGCCACACGACCAGAACAGAAGCAACCAAGGCCAGCACCGTCCTCGGGGAGGAGGAGGGGGCCAGGGGCGAGGGAGAGACGCCTTACCAGCAACACCCGTGGCGAACACCCCACCTCCGGCCGGCCGGGGCAACCCCCCGTTGCGGCCTGGGTACCGAGCCAACGTCACGTGCCACCGGTGCCAGCGACTAGGCCACTACGCCAACGATCCGAACTGCCCGCTAAACCAACCACCCAAGCCCCGCCAGGTAGCTGCCGCTGCCCTGGGGGAAGAGCAATCATCGGAGGGACCCGAGGAGTATGAGCCGGACCAGCAAGGGTGGGAACCGGCCGCCATGGTCCTGGCATGCTTAGGGGGAAGGGACATGGTTCCGCGGGCTCCCCTACCCGCCAACACCAGAAAATATGGTCAGTGGGTGACCATTAATGGACAGAGAGCCGAGGCCTTGCGTGACACCGGCGCCAGCGTGACGGCCGTCCGCTGTCACCTGGTGAAGCCCGAGCAGATCCTGCCGAACATTCTCTGCCCCGTCCGCTCGGCAGATAACTCTGAGAGCATGTGTAAGATGGCCTGCGTCCCGTTTGAATGGGGAGGGGTCTCCGGCCTACTGAAGGTGACGGTCCGGGACGATGCCCCCGTGGACTGCCTCCTGGGGAATGACCTCGAGAGTTCCCCGTGGGCCACCGTCGAGAGAAGAGAGCACTTGGGGATGCTGGGCCTCCCGGACTGGGCCTGCATAACCACCCGATCCATGGCCGCCCGTGCCGCCCCCCGATCAGAAGAAACCGAATGGCCAGCACCTCCGCCCCCGGTTGCCCCCGTAGAGGACAACGGCGAGTCCGACCTCCCGGACCCGACTACCGAGGAAGACGCGCAACACCAGGACCTTCCGGATCTGGCTCAGTGGCGGCAAGAAGGGGGGCCCACCCAAGAACAGTTCCGCCAGGAACAAAAGACCTGTCCCTCCCTCGAGGGACTCCGCCAACAAGCCAGCACCCAAACCGCCGGGGACACCACAGGAACCCACTGGGTCTACTGGGATAACGACCTGCTCTACAGCGAGCAAAGAATCGCCGAGCTGGGGGCCGGTCGAGTTCTGGTGGTACCGCTCCGCTTCCGAGACTTTCTGCTCAACCTAGCCCACGATGTCCCCCTGGCTGGACACCTGGGCCAGGACAAAACGTACAGTCGCCTGGTGACCCACTTTTTTTGGCCGAAAATGAGGAATGACGTCCTGAACCACTGCCGATCGTGCCCCACATGCCAAGCCAGCGGGAAGAGTGGCCGGAAGCTGAAGGCCCCTCTACAACCCTTCCCGGTGGTCACCACCCCGTTCGAGAGGGTGGGGATAGACATTGTGGGACCTCTGGACCCCCGCACGGCACAAGGACACAGGTTCATCTTGGTACTAGTGGACCATGCCACCCGCTACCCCGAGGCGGTGCCTCTACGGACAGTGACCGCTCCAGTGGTTGGCCGGGCCCTGATGGGGATCTTCTCCCGGGTAGGCTTCCCCCGAGAAGTCGTCAGCGACCGAGGCACGAATTTCATATCAAAGTACATGAAGTCCCTCTGGCAACAATGCGGGGTCACCTACAGATTCACGACCCCCTATCACCCCCAAGGGAACGGACTAGTGGAGCGTTTTAACCGCACTCTCAAAGGGATGATTGGGGGATTGGAAGAACCTCTCCGTCGCCAGTGGGATGTACTGCTCCCGTGCCTCCTCTTCGCCTACCGGGAAGTGCCCCAGAAGTCCCTCGGTTTTAGCCCCTTTGAACTCCTATACGGACACCCTGTGCGAGGGCCCCTCAGCCTAGTCAAGGAAGGTTGGGAGATGGCCCCCCTAACGACCCCTCCAGACGTCTTCAAATACATCCTGGCCTTACGAAACCAGACCCGGCGCTTCAGGGAGATGGCCAAGGCGAACCTCGAGGCCAGCCAGGAGGACATGAAGAGGTGGTATGATCACAATGCCTCCTCCGTTGAATTCGAGCCTGGGCAGCAAGTATGGGTGATGTCCCCCACCGAACCATGTGCCCTGCAAGATAAGTGGACGGGGCCCTTCAAAGTGGTCGAGCGCAAAAGCCCCGTCACTTACCTCATCGACATGGGGTCCTCCCGGAACCCCCTTCGGGTCCTCCACACCAACCGGCTCAAACCGCACTTTGTGCGCTCCGAACTAAGCCTCTTGATGGCTACAGACAGTGGCACAGAAGAAGACTCCGAGCCCCTCCCGGACCTCCTGAAGACTCAGGAGAAGGACGGCTCCGTGGACGGGGTCCGGCTCTCGGACGCCCTCACTTCAGAGCAACGCCAGGACTGCCGGAACCTCCTGCTGCAGTTCGCTGCCCTGTTCTCCCTCACCCCCGGGGTCACCCCCTGGTGTTTGCACGACGTAGACACCGGGGACAGTCCCCCTGTCCGGCACCGGGCCTACCGCGTACCAGATCGGGTACGGGCCTGCATACAGGAGGAAGTGGCCAAGATGCTCACGATCGGGGTCATCGAGCCCTCGGACAGTCCCTGGGCCAGTCCGGTCGTATTAGTTCCCAAGGCCGCTGCCCCCGGCTCCGCCCCTGAACTGAGATTCTGCGTCGACTACCGGGGCTTGAACGCTGTCACCCGGACCGACGCTCATCCCATCCCCCGAGCAGACGAGCTGATCGACCGGCTGGGGGCCGCCCGCTACCTTAGTATCTTCGACCTAACGGCGGGCTACTGGCAGATCGGCCTCACACCCAGGGCTCAGGAACGGTCAGCCTTCTCTACCCCCGATGGCCACTATCAATTTAAGGTCATGCCCTTTGGCATGAAGAATGCCCCCGCCACGTTCCAACGCCTTGTGAACCAGGTCTTGGCAGGGCTTGAAGAATTCAGCGCTGCCTACCTGGACGATATCGCTGTATACAGCCGCCACTGGTCCGACCACCTCCGTCATCTCCAAGAGGTCCTGCAAGCCCTCCAGCGGGCCGGCCTCACCATTAAGGCCGGCAAGTGCCAGATTGGCCAAGGGTCTCTGACCTACCTTGGGCACCAAGTGGGGAGCGGGCTGGTGGCCCCACTACAACTTAAGATTGCTGCCATCCAGTCCTGGCAGCCCCCCGTCACCCAGACCGAGGTCCGAGCCTTCTTGGGGCTCACCGGCTACTACCGGCGGTTCGTGAAGGACTACGGCAGCATCGTGGGGCCCCTCACGGGTCTCACATCCAAGAACCAGCCGAAGCGGGTCAACTGGACTCCTGATTGTCAAGCGGCCTTCGAGGAGCTGAAGGCCGCCCTGTGCACCGCCCCGGTGCTCCAGGCCCCCGATTACAGTCGGGAATTTGTGGTGCAGACCGACGCCTCCGACCACGGCATCGGGGCCGTCCTCTCTCAGCTGAACCCCGAAGGTCATGACCAGCCGGTGGCCTTCATCAGCCGACGTCTCCTGGCCCGAGAACAGCGTTGGAGCACCATCGAGAGGGAGGCATTTGCAGTAGTGTGGGCCCTCAAAAAGCTCCGACCCTATCTCTTCGGTACCCACTTCCGGGTACAAACCGACCATCGACCCCTGCAATGGCTGATGCAGATGCGGGGGGAGAACCCAAAACTCTTGCGCTGGTCCATTTCCCTGCAGGGAATGGACTTCACCGTGGAGCACCGACCAGGCCAAGACCACGCCAACGCAGATGGCCTGTCCCGCTTTTTCCGCCTCGACGAAGAGAGTCCCCAAGGAGATGGGTGACTCTCCCCGCCTTCAGCTGGGGGGGACGCATGTTGGACAGGCCTCACAGACGGCTTGCTCCCTCCCCGCTCGATGGGGCCCGAACCCCGGCCCACCTGGCATATCCCCGCAACAAGCACCTGTACTCCGTCTCCCGACGGACCCTCTGCCCTCGGACCCCTACTCATCACGGGGTCCAGCCCCACCGGCTTTCCCGGCCGGGTCAAGCCGCCATCTTGGGCCCTGCACCACGCGGCCGCATGGCCTCCCCTCGACCCTAACCCCGGGCCTGGCCGGCCCCGACATCCCGGCACCACCATCCACCCAGGAGGTGAGCGGACCACTTGGCAGGTCAATGGGAGAACGAAGTGTCAAGGGCTCTCCCCCGCCAGGTGCCGATCGCCCCCAGCTCCCCCAGGCACTGGCTCCACCCCCTGCTGGGTGTCTGGACACCTTCATCCCGGACCCTCCGACCTCCAAGTGCGAGGGTCCGGACATCAAAGGGCACCAGCCCTATAACTGAGGCAGCTCCGGAGCAGGAAGGCAGTTGTATCCTGGAGTCGAGAGACACCGAGTGAACTCAACCCTGACGGTCTACTGGCGCTGCCGTAGCCCGCTCTTGTGAACCATCGTCCTGCCTGCTGGCGCTGCCGCGGCCTTCTGCAACAGTCATCTTCCTGGGACCTGCTGGCGCTGCCGCGGCCCGTTGTAACGACCATCCTCACCGGGACCTGCTGGCGCTGCCGCGGACCGTATATCTTCCGGGGACCTGCTGGCGCTGCCGCGGCCCGTTGTATCGACCATCCACACCGGGACCTGCTGGCGCTGCCGCGGACCGTATATCTTCCGGGGACCTGCTGGCGCTGCCGCGGCCCGTTGTATCGACCATCCACACCGGGACCTGCTGGCGCTGCCGCGGCCCATACCACCTAACCACCAAGCTCGAGGATTGTGAGCTCATCATCATCTCATCCGAACTACCTGATTGGTAAATAGACTGTCCCGCTACCCCCTTCCCTACCTTGCGAGACTCTAATCGAGGGGACCCCTGAGTCCAGACCTCCTTGTACCATTTAACCGTACCTTAAATAAGTGCTTATAAAGAACACTGAACCTTATCCGTGTGTGATATCTGTCTGTGGGGGGGAAGTTACTTGTCTGTACGATCGCTGGAGACGGCTCTCCCCGGAGACCTCTACTCCTGACCCCGGCCGACCCTCCCGGTCCATCTACCTTTTCTAACACGGGACATCGCGTACGTGATGTCCGAACGGAGTCAGGCAGCGTTTTACGGACCAGCAAGTACGATCCGTGCCTACGTCACTCCGCACGGCTCTGTTTTTTATGGCAGCCAAAATCTCCCGGGAAATTGAGGACGACGCGAAGAAGGAGCACCGGTACGCGACGGACAGCCATGGACCCCATCCTACGTGTCATCCCGGCCCTCCTAGCCTACGACCTGGTGCACAGTAACCGACGCAGATGCCGCAGAAGGTAAGAACAACCCCCAGGGGCAAGGGGGGGGGGCGAGGGGCAGGAAACATAACCCACACCCAATTAAAAACATACATCTCCTGCACATAAATTACCTCCATGGTCTGGTCACTTCGGGGGGCGTGTCCACCAATCCCACGTACCGCCACAACGGAAGTGGACGTGGACGCGTACCCGTCACCACTACAATGGTGGTACGGCCTGTACCTACGCCCCCCAGAGCGTGGGGACCACCATTGTAGTGGTGATGTAGGGGTATGCGTGGTACGGACGTACCCACGCTCTGAGGGCATGGGTACGGGCCGTACCATGCGTACCCCTACGTCACCACTACAATGGTGGTACGGCCCGTACCCACGCCCCCCAGAGCGTGGGTACGGTCCGTACCACGCATACCCCTACATCACCACTACAATGGTGGTACGGCCCGTACCCACGTTCTGGGGGGCGTGGGTACGGGCCGTACCACCATTGTAGTGGTGACGTAGGGGTACGCGTGGTACGGCCCGTACCCACGCCCCCCAGAGCGTGGGTACGGTCTGTACCACGCGTACCCCTACATCACCACTACAATGGTGGTACGGCCCGTACCCACGTTCTGGGGGGCGTGGGTACGGGACGTACCACCATTGTAGTGGTGATGTAGGGGTACGCGTGGTACGGACCGTACCCATGCCCTCAGAGCGTGGGTACCGTCCGTACCACGCGTACCCCTACATCACCACTACAATGGTGGTACGGCCCATACCCACGCCCCCCAGAGCGTGGGTACGGGCCGTACCACCATTGTAGTGATGATGTAGGGGTAGGCGTGGTACAGACCGTACCCGGGTACGAGCCGTACCACCATTGTAGTGGTGATGTAGGGGTACTTGTGGTACGGACCGTACCCACGCTCTGGGGGGCGTGGGTACGGGCCGTACCACCATTGTAGTGGTGATGTAGGGGTACGCGTGCTACGGACCGTACACACCCTATGAATGCAGGGGTACGGTCCGTCTCACCCGTACCCCTACGGCACCAGTACATTATGGATACAAGGCGTACACACGCCACAAATGTCTGACTATGGCCTGGTCCAGCATATTAGCAGTAAATTGGGGGGGTGTATGCCCAGGACAGCAGTGTACTGCACCAAGGGGGTGGGTGGGTGGGTGGCTGCAGAGTACTCCCAGCAGTGTCCACACATATGAGGGGTGGGTGCATATCACTACCAGCAGTGTCCATACATATGAGGGGTGGGTGCATATCACTACCAGCAGTGTCCAGACATATGAGGAGTGGGTGCAGAGGACTCCCAGCAGTGGACAGACATATGAGGGGTGGGTGCAGAGGACTCCCAGCAGTGGACAGACATATGAGGTGTGGGTACATATCACTATCAGCAGTGTCCATACATATGAGGGGTGGGTGCATATCACTACCAGCAGTGTCCAGACATATGAGGAGTGGGTGCATATCACTCCCAGCAGTGGACAGAGACATATGAGGGGTGGGTGCATATCACTACCAGCAGTGTCCATACATATGAGGTGTGGGTGCATATCACTACCAGCAGTGTCCAGACATATGAGGAATGGGTGCATATCACTCCCAGCAGTGGACAGAGACATATGAGGGGTGGGTGCATATCACTACCAGCAGTGGACAGACATATGAGAGGTGGGTGCAGAGGACTCCCAGCAGTGGACAGACAAATGAGGGGTGGGTGCATGTCACTACCAGCAGTGGACAGAGACATGGGGGTGTGTACATCATCCTCAGATGACCACAACTCCATGGGTGTATGAACGCATCCTCAATGTGCGACTATTTTGAGAGTGCCATAACAACACATCACTGACAGCAGTGTCCCACTCCCATGAGGATGGATGTCTTTCCCCCACTGCATGACACACCACATGTGGGTGTGAGGACAAATGACACATGCATACCCACCCCAGGCGGATGCAGCACAATACACACACAGAGATCATGTCACAAGACTGTATAGTTATGTTAAAGCCTACTAAACTAAGAGAGCCAAAGGGAACACACACTGTCACACGCACATTCCAGGACTGATAGGAATGTACAGGTGCTGGGACAGCCACCAAGTTGTTGTCTCCCATGGAAGGAATAGGGTGGACTTTACACAGATACAATGCCCACAATTGTGAGTCAGGTGAACAAATACCCTGCAGAACAAGTACCATATGTGTGCTAGGCTGGGAGTACACACATGCATAGTGCGGAAAAGGGACAAATTCTACATGAAGGCATGGCAACATACTCTATACACAAGTACAGTGACTACCAAGGATGGCACAGACGATGCAGCCGGAGACATTGATGAGCAGGCATGGCCATAGTTGAAGGGATCCGTCACCCACCAAGGAAATGTAGACACAGGTCAGCACAACAATTGTGCAACTCCCTGCAGGGAAGATGTCAGGTGCCACAGAGGAAGGAACACTCCTTGGGACAATGTTTCCAAACACAAAGAGCATACACGACCAAAGATTCTTTGCAGAGACCTTGTGATGGCACGCAGATACCAGGGTCCACCGCATGAGCAGCAGACTACAACATTTCCCACACACCTAACACATGATCACCACCCCAATTCATGGAGCATCAGAACCAACATCAATACCTGAAAAACTATAGTGGTCAAATGAAAAACAAAATGCTTTATTCAGCATTAAATAAAAGCTTTAAAAGGACAATATTTACAATGGCCATAGGCCAGTCCAGATGCGTAGTCCTGGGGGAGGACACATGGCAACGCGTCTCCCCGAGCTTGCCTGCACATACTAAACCTCTGGTTCAGTGACTGGGGGGGGGCATCATGTGGGGAAGGAGCAGGCACCGCAGGGACAGGAGGGGGTAGGGTAGGTGTTGTGGGTGCAGGGACGGATGACTCCACCACAGGGGGTGTGGCAGGGCCTAAGGTGGAGGTCAGCATGGCGCTGCACACGTCTGCAAGCTCCTCCAGCGTCTCCCCTGCACCCGAAGGAACCACAAGCCCCAAGGAGGGGGGGGTCAGAGGGATGGGTTGCAGCGCTACTGGGGGATGTGGTGGACAGGGGTGGGGACTCAACTCCCCTACCCGTGGAGTGCCTTGCCCGTTTGCGTGCTGGTGAAGCAGTGGGGCTGAAGCCCAGCACAGCCAAGTAGGTCTCTTTCTCTGACTGTGGGGCAGGGGAGCTGAGGGGAGTGACATTGGAGGGACTGGGGAGTGAGGCATGCGGACTAGGACTGTGGCTGCGTGTCTGCCTGTGTGCCCTAGACCCAGTGGGTGTGCCTTCTTCCCCCTGAGTGTGGGTGACAGGAGGTGTGCGCTTGCCCTTCCCTGTTGGTGTGCTGCCTGTGTCTGGTGGGGTGCGTGCCTGGGACTGTCTGTGTGTGCTTGGGACAGGCATGGGAGTGGGAAATGTGGATGGTGCTGGGGTAGGGTGGGGGACGAAGCGCTGCAGGAGACTCACTGCTGCCGTCAGTGACGAGTCCATGGACCTCAGCAACATCCGTTGGTCAGACATCGCTGATGACATGCCCTCCATGTACAACACCATCTGTGTCAGCAGTCTGGTGTGGCCATGGAGGACAGTCAGGATCGATGTCTGCCCAACTTGCAACTGCCGCTGAATGTCCACAGACTCGGCAGTGAGGGCAGCAGGGGAGACAGGGGCAGGGGGTGCGGTGCCTGGCGTGAAGGAGACACGTTGTTGCCCTACACGGACAGAAGGGACCGGAGCAACTGGGAGGGCGGTGATGGGAATGGAGGGAGCGGTGACAGTTGTAGTGCTGCTGCCAGCTGTTGGAGCAGCCTCCGCCCCCTCAGGGAGCTCAGCTTCGGACCCGTCAGCGTCGTAGTCGGTGTTGGTACTAGACAGGTCCTCCGCCTGACTCCCCTCGCCCTCCGTGCCACTTGATTCCGCCGACTCCCCAGCAGTGGTGGCACCGGTGCTCGATCCCTCCTCCTGGTCGGTGCCGGTGTCTCCCTCGGTGTCCCCCGACGATGCTGTGTGCAAGGTGAAGAGACATGAGATAATCAGTCACCTGTGTACATCTGACACGAGTCAAAACAAAATAGGTCACAGTGCATATCAGGAAATGCATCATGAGTAACATCTAGAATACTCCGCACATATGTAAGCCCTGCACTCCCAAGTTGGTTCACCCACCATGCCACCTTAAATAATGAAAATCAGGACACAACAGCAAATAACTCGATATCCAATTATACTGAGAAGCTAGTGTCTGTGAACAGTGGAGCACAGCCAGACTATGAAGGCATGCCACCTCTTCTTCACTGTGAAAGAAACAGTGTTGGTGCACCCAAGGCCAAATAACAGACGCCAATGCTGAAGGTGTCACCACACTCAGAGACCTGTGAGTACTTTGGAAACCCTAGAGAAATACATTGTGATCCCTTGGGAATCACAACACTTTACACAATCGACATGTTTGGAATGTGTGAATGTGCCACTTTTGGAACAGAACACACATATGCCTGGATAACAGAAGTCACACAAGGAGGTGCACAAATAACGACATTTACACAGTCATTGTATGAGCTGCCAGCCTAATGCAAATAAGCCACTGTTAAGAAGAAATGTGGTATCAGGAAGTACATATACATGGCACCACGGTGGTCTGGATGACTTGACACCCGTAAGTTGGTATCAGCAACAACCGAGGACTAACCCAAATGCAACCACACTGTGGGAACATGTATATGCATAATCTCAAATCAATTTTGTTTACAGAACTGTGCCTTTGTGTTAAATGTGCCTGCATGTCCTCCAAAAGTGTAAAGGTGGTTTGTTGTGCACTTCCTTGGGAGACATCTGTCATGCAGGCACATTATTGTCCTTCAGAACCGAAAATCAAAGTCAAGCATTAAAACAATTGGGACATGTTGACAAGTGTAGTGAGTGCCAAGGTACAAGACATCTTGCCTAACAACTTGAATCATGCCACCTGTCACGTGGCCATCCGTACCATGATAACACAGTTGGCAACACATCTGACCCACTACCTGTCATGTGGAGTGGCACTCATGTCCAGACACAGGACAATGCATTAGCTAATGGCCCTGCAATTGTGTCGGAATAAGGAGCACCTGCACTGAGGAGACACCCTCATGGGAACCAAGAATGTCCACACAGATATCAGCACACACAGACCAAACTACGTAGCATCTGGAGCACACACCGGTGCCAAAAATGAATGAGCAGGAAACATGTCTTTTAACTTTTGACACATGCTGCAAAGCACAAACATTACTATCATGTCAGCTTTATTTCGGTCACTAGGACCATAAAAGAGTAAAACAGATAAACATACAGAAAAGTACATACACTCTGAATGAAAAATAAAATGAATCAAGTAAAATTGCAGCCTCCAGCACAATGCCCGGCATGTGGTCATCCATCTGAGTCTGACCTGCACATTATATTTTTTTGCAGAGCCTACCAAAGACCAAGGAAATATTGGTTGGTTCCACTATTAAAAAACCTGGGTTTTAGGCAGCACCTTCCAGCTTATAGAATTTTAAAAACAGATTTATCAGCTTCTACAGTATTCAGAGTTGCGAAATTTTTAACAGCAATGTGGTTCAGCCGCAACCGTTGTATAAAATTGAACACTGTAACTGAACATTCTTTTTGACAATTATGGTTTAATTCTGACCAACTAGCCATATATGCCCTGAGGGGAAGGGTGCCATAACGCCATTGCAAATAAAGTTTCCTTGTTAATGGTGGTCCTATATCATCGAAGACGAGCTCTCGATGGTATGTGTCTTTACACCTCAGGAAGTAGTCGGTAAGAGACCCAACCCGAACATTCATGAGAGAGACACGTAAGTTATACTCGTAATAGGCCAATGAAATAGATTTGCGTGGGGTTCTGCGGCATGCATTGGCCGGATCTGACCACAAATCAGGTCTTCCTAGTGACTCACAGGTTTGTTTCACATATTTTAGCCATGGAACTTGGACAACTTTTACAAGGCGCAAGATCTCTTGGAGCTCCATTCTATAATTCTGGAGCTCTGGTGTACACCAAATTTTGCGCCAAAAAATTATAGGTTTAAGTCCAAGCTCCTCAGTAAAGGGTCTTAGACCCAGGTCCAATCTTAATGGAAGTAATGGTGTACTAGGCGGTAAGGCTGTCAAGTGTCTTAGGAGGTTGTTTTCGATGACCTTTAATTTCTGGTTAGCTGTATGGCCCCAGATTTCACCCCCATATAACCCTGCCGCCCTCGCCTGGGTTTTGTAGATGTGAAGACGTGGGCCTAGTGGCTTGTAAGTCGATCCTTGCATCATCCTACAAATGGCACCCGTCATCTGGGTCAACTTCAGTTTTACCTTAGTATGGTGTGAATCCCACATCATGAACTGATTGAATATGACCCCCAAATATTCAAACGTGTATACCCTCTCAAGTCTAGATGCCCCTATCCGAGGACTCAGTCGTGTTGAGGAGGGCGGGTTGAAGATCATATACTTAGTTTTAGAAGTGTTGATCTCCAAACCGTGTGTCTTACAAAAGTCCACGAATCCATCTAGGACTTTTTGTATGCCCATAGGAGATTTGGAGAGCAGCAGGGTATCGTCTGCAAACATAATTGCTGGCACCCTGCTGCCAACCAGCTTAGGGGCATATATATTCAACATTTAGCCAGCCCCTCTCATGCTAAATTTCCCACTCCAATATGGCGGATATATTGGAACTAAACGGAGTCCTATTTTTCTGAATCTCGAAACAGGAAGTCTACCATTGATACGGAGTCCTTTTACCCTTTCTAATTTTGTATACTAATAGAGGTGGCGGTACCGACAGAGACCGCCTTGACGGCCGCAGCCTGTTTGACCCGCTGAACAATTGTAGTGTACTTCTAGTAAGTAAACATGGGATAGTTCGTACACACTGTTGATAATGAGACTAGTTTCGGGTTGGACTTTACGTCTTTCTCTTAATAGCGCTACTATGTATTTAACGCGGAATACCATTCTTTCATGCAGGCACCTACCACAGTGCTTTTCGGCAGAACGGTCTGCTACACGGTCAACCTCAGGATACATTAGTAAGATCTATGTTTTTTGTCTTTGTTTACTAGGACTATTTTGGGTTATTGGAATTTCAAACACTTTACGGTTGCCTAAATGTGTGCGCTCGGGCGTTTCACTACTTTAAGCAACCTGATCTTTTGCTAACCTGTGACTTTCTGCCTTTAGTACTCGGTGACATTGGGTCTATTGTTTTATAGGTGTATCATTTACTTATGGGAAGAACTAAGTGTTTCTTTCTCCAATTTTCGGCCATACCTTACACTTGGCAGTGTTTAAACAGCGCTGCTCTGAAGTTCTGACACCTACCTTACCGTGTTTGAACATAATTTCCTTGTGGTTAAGAACGGATATGTAAACCCAATGCTTTTGATGTTACTTGTTCCTGTACTTGGTGGCCAGGCAATCACTGGTTCTCCTTGGCTTTTGTCTTCAGGTCCCATTTAGACACTTTCGAGTTTACTACTGTAACGCATCCTATTACGTACGAGGGGTCCTGGAAGCGAGCCAATTATAGTAAGTTTTATCGTAAATAACATAATGGACTTTTTCAGCCCGTATTAATGGCTATCCCCTTAGTACGTTGAGTGAAAGCTCTGCTCGGTAGACATGAGTTAGCAATAGATACAAATCGTTTCTTTCGCTTACCTTTTTTTTTTTTGTCAGGCGTTTGCTTGGATTACCACAGAATCCCGCTGAATATCCCTACCAGGGCTCGGAATTTCATACCCTGGACGTTCGGGACCACAGAACTTTCTCTTCAGTTTTAACATAGGGAGTTCCCACATAAGGTAATGGGGTGTCTTGGACTATTTTGTGGATGGGCTAGTCCCAAGAGACGTGCCTAGCACAGACACATTTTTGTTCTTAAGTGGCTTACTTATACGTGTCTATTTCAGAACACGGACAGATTGGAAAGAACTTACCTACAGGCTTTCGGCACGTATCTTGGCCCAAGCAGAGGAACATTCCTTGGGACTGCATTGACATGGTACAATTTTTGTACTAATCTATCATTTGAATAAGGTAATACTTCAAGACTTTGCACATTTTGATTAGGCATTTTAGCACGTCTCTATGATTTACTTGGGCTTCTTGGTCTTTTCCATCGACCTCATTTGCTTGACTATTTACTTATTTCACACTTTTGGTTTGTGACTCTGAGTTTGGGGGCTATCTTCCTGCCTTCTGGCTTTCCTAGAAATTGGGTTTATGGTGAACATCACTGAACCAATGAATGAATGGAAATTTCATTACTTCTCGAACAGAAATTCTTTGCTCGGTCACTTCCTACATATGGGACTGGAATTAACACACATGAACATCGTCGAACTATTGAACTACTCTTGTTAGCTAACTTGTACATTTGGATCAGTTTTAAGTGTTCTATAACCTTTACTTCAACAGCCTTGAAAAAGTTACATCAGTAACGAAACACGTGCCGGCTGTTTCTGGATCACCATTCTACTGAACTTTCAACACGTTATTACTTGTCTTCAGTGCACGAGAAACTGGTGCATTGCAAAGGGACCATTTGTGCATTTTTGTAATCAGAATACTGTAATTTGAAACTACGTGTGCATTGGTACATATTGTAAGCAGAACACTGTAATTGTTTGAACTACGTATGTATTGAATAACATGTGTTTAGATTACAACGTCTCCACGATAGTAGAAACTGGTGCACTGTAAAGGGACCATTTATGTATATTGCAAACATTGTAATTCAGAATTACGGGCAAATTAAATAATATGTGATATGACCAAAATCTTGTTGGTACAATATTGTGGGGGACAGCCAGGATTGTAAGTACGAATACTGCTGTGTTACACTTTACCTCTCACTATACTTTGTGATACTGTGATTTTCTACATTAGAGTGACGGGATAGTACCCAGTTTGAAATAACGTTATTACCACAAGGGCATCAATGTTGCTTAGGTCGTTTAGGTGGCTAAAAACCCCGTTGACAAAGAGGCAGAAAAGGGTCGGTGCAAGCACACAGCCCTGTCTAACCCCGTAGTTTCCTCAAGATTATCAAAAGATCAGCGGGGACCCCTAGATCCGTCAAAACGGCCCATAGTTTGTCCCTAGGGACTAAATCAAAGGCCGCTCACAGGTCAACGAACACCGTATTTAGACTACCCCCCTCAATTAGTACAGACTTCCAATAGAGGAGGTTCAGGCGGAAAATTTGGTCCACCGTTGACACACCTCTCCTAAACCCTGCTTGGAAAGGGCTCAGAATTTGACAATCATCAAGCCAGACTTGAAGGCGATTCAATATCAGTCTACCGAAGATTTTTTGTGGAACATCGATGAGACTGATAGGTCTATAGTTGGCTGGGAGCAGAGGCGAACCCTTTTTGTAGATGGGGACGATCTCTGCGCCCAGCCAAGTATCCGGGACCTCCATTCCCTCCAGGATAGAATTAAATAGTAGAGCTAAATAGGGTGCCCATACATCCGGTTCCTGTTTAAAAAGATCGCCCGGGAGGCCATCCAGGCCAGGAGCCTTGCCTGATGCCAACCCGGCGATAGCTGCTCTGACCTCCTTTATTGTAAGATGCACCACTTTCACAGTGTTGTCAGCCGTCGATAAAGGAGAAACCACCAATTCCCCGTCGGGTAGGTGATATACCGATTGGAAGTGGTCTGACCAAACCCTAGCTGAAATATTTGGCTCCACTGCTGGGGCCAAATCCACGGAGCCAGTATTCATGGTGCGCCAGAATCTGCGTGAGTCCCCCCTAGCAAGGGAAATGGAGAGAGTTTCCCATTTGGACAATTCCCATTCGCTTTTTGCGTTGCTAATTAAGGTTTTATAGGCAGATCTCTTAGCCCTAATTTCCTCGCTTCCCATACCCGCCTTGATGGAAGTCAATAAATTTGTTTTTGCATTGCGGTAAGCCTTGTTATACCAAACTGGTCCTGCAACACTTCCGTTGGCCCTTTTTGGTAAGCAGGTAAGGATTACAGATGCTGATTTAGCAAGGTCTTTATGAAGCTGCCCTAGTTGTTTTTGTGCACTCTGAGTTGTACCGTGGGCCATGAGTGCCTGTATCCTTTCAAATATGGGAATGACCCTCGCATAAAGCATGGGTAACTTCTCTGGGCTGGACACCAATCTCTCCCATTTTACTCTGCGTCTATTGTGTGTAAGGCCTAGCCTGCACAACATGCCTGGGTCACTGCCCGTTGAGTGTCAGTCCAGACAATTATCACACACAGGTCAGACCTGGCAAGGAGACATAAGGTTTGGACATGTAGGCCTTTCCTGCACAAACCCCCCCTACCTGAGACAATGTGATTGAGACAGAGCAAGTAGTTACACCTCTTAATCTGGGTTTACTAAAATGTGCATCAAGAACTCCTAAATGTACTCAACATCACCTTGTGAGGCTGACCACACATATTTGTGACAAACAACCATCAACAGATAGTTGTACATAGACACACAGGCACTGCCCAGTGTGAGGATGCACAAGCCTAATGGGGTCACCCTGGACAGTGGACACATGTAGCACACTTTACGTAAATAAAAATGAGGTATTTGAAACAATGCCATAGAGGCCAACCTATGCTGAACACACAGAGAATGGGCACAGTGTTTGATGCCACACATGATTCCTAGGAAAAGGTGTCTCAGGGGACTGTAGTGGGCACACTGCTCCATGGTCCTGGAATGATCTGACTGTAACAGGAGCAACCGTCCCGGCACTATGCATGTCTCCCACTCATGCACATTATGTCTGAGGCCACTACATCGGTCATGCATGCTGCAAGTCTGTTCACTTGAAAACCTCACACTCCTATGTTGAGACTCAGGACAGTGCCAACAATTATGGACCCCCAAATGAGTGAACAGGACAGGGCACAGGCAAGGTACCAACACATGTCACAGACCACCCCCACACATGATGCTGAAAGCATTGCGCACCTTGATTAACTTGCAGCCTAGATGACCATGTGCAATAGTGATTACACACAGACCAGGGAACACATGTCAAGGAGGAGAAGGGAGGAAGAACAGCACCGGTTGACTTGGGGGAACAGGATATGCACTGCACATATAAACCCTGGCAGTGTATCCAGGCGACTGAGCACTTCCAAAAGCTGGTGACACACAACAAACACACATGTACCTACCCCCTTCCTGCTTCTGTCTCTCCTGTAACCGCCTATCCATCTCAGGGAAGACCACCGCCAGGGCACGCTTCATTTGGTGGGTCAGGCGCCGGCGCCCGCCGTGCTTTCGTGGTGGTGAGTCCTACAGCAGGACCCGGGCGATCCTCTTGGTCCAGCACCGGATGTCCTGCCAGCGTTTCCTCACTTGGGGCAGGCGCCGACTGCGACCCTCCACCGTATTCACGGCCCTGACGGCACTCTTCCAAATTCTCCCCTTCTGGTAGGCGGTAACCTGTGAGGATGACAAAGTGAGACTACATCACTACACCTGCTCCATGTCACAGAGACACACATTTGAACATCTTTGATTTGTTGAACAGGGCATAGTATGCTGCCAACTAATAGCACCTTTGTCATAGGGACATTCGCCTCTGTGTAAGCCCCAATGCACTACATGGCATTGAAAGTACACAGGTGGCATGAGGGGTTCAACACACTCCCTGATCATGGCACACACTGTGCATCACAAGCAACACAAGGCTGATGGACAGCACCTCCAAGCAGTCACATGCCCCAGGCCACTGACGCAACCTCAGCAGAGTACACAGACACACACAGGCACAGATCAATCGCCTGCCATTGGCAACAGCGGATACAAACCTCACTCTGCACATGTGCCACTTTCCCGGGGGGTGTCACAGGCGTGGGGCTAGCTCAGCAAGTCAGACACACAGCACGGCTTACTTCTCACATCAGATGGGTAAAGCAGTTGCCTCCTCCATGCAGCTGTGGTGCAACACTCCACATAGACACTCACCCACATGACAAGGAACATTCACACACATCAATGTCCAGGGGGCGTACACATCATTTGGACACTCTCACCACAGCTCCACTCAACTCACACACATCTGTGGGTACAGTCACCTGTCACACCGGGGGGACCACTGATTCACCTCTGGACTATAGAACAAGAATGCACAAGAGGATTAGCCATGCTGAATGTGCCATGCAGTGAATGTCACAGTAAGCACAATGCAAGTGAGGAGTGCACACATGAACCACATCATGCTCTGCATGAGAGACATAAGCCATCCCCCCCCCCCCCTGGGACCCACTCTAAACAACATTGCATGTCTGTCACACCTGGACACAGTGCCAGAAGTGACAGTCACAAAAAAGGGGCACAGTCAAAGGTAGTGGAGTCAGCACTCACCTGCTCCCCTGGTCTCCCATACAGGCTGGGGTACTGTGGGAGGATGACGTCCAGCAACGCCTCATTCTCCTCTTGGGTGAAAGGCTGGGCCCTCTCCACAGACCTGGACATGGTGCCAGAGGAAGCAATGACAGCAGCAGTGTTCATGAATGAAAGCTTGTGCAGACAAGTGCCCTCTCATGGGTTCTGCCTGACTTATATCTGCCTTGCTGGCCTATTTCATTTACAGGAGTACAGAGTGATTGGTCAGACTCATTTGCATCCTACGTTTCCTCCAATCCCTTTAAACATACACCAGTGACAGCATTAGCATCTTTCAAATTTGCAGCAGCATGTCAAGTCAACAACTACTTTGCAACAATGTATAATGTGGCCAACTGCTTTTTCCAGCCCACATGATGGAAAAATTTGAACTTGAAACTCGGTATCCATGACAACCAGCATGCATTTAGGCCATAATACTTGTCCCTTATGTGTTCCCATTGCAATTTTCAAATCCCCACACAGGTACGGTGCGTTTCACACGTACCCCTAGGGCACCACTACTGTAGTGATACGGACCGTACACGCGTGTGTAGGGGTCGTATCCCTATACTGGTGTTGGCGTAGGTGTACGCCATAGTGATACGACCCGTACACACGCGTGTACGGGTCGTTTCACTATGGCGTACACCTACGCCAACACCACTATAGGGATACGACCCCTACACACGCGTGTATGGGTCGTATCACTATGGCGTACACTTACGCCAACACCACTATAGGGATACGACCCGTACACGCGTGTGTAGGGGTCGTATCCCTATAGTGGTGTTGGCGTAGGTGTACCCCATAGTGATACGACCCGTACACGCATGTGTATGGGTCGTATCCCTATAGTGGTGTTGGTGTAGGTGTACGCCATAGTGATACGACCCCTACACACGCGTGTACGGGTCGTATCACTATGGCTACACCTACGCCAACACCACTATAGGGATACGACCCGTACACACGCGTGTACGGGCCATATCACTATGGCGTACACCTACGCCAACACTACTATGGGGATAGGAACAGTGTGTACACGTACGTGTACGACCGGTGTGTACACGTACGTGTACGACCAGTGTGTGTACACCTAGGTGTACACACTGGTCGTACACGCAGGTGTACTACCGTAGTACACGTACGTGTACACACTGGTTGTACATGTACGTGTGTACGGTCTGTACACACACGCATACTCCTACCCAACCCAAATATAGTGATACGACCGTACACACGCCCTCCGAGCGTGTGTACGGTGCATTTCACAGCTTACACTGGTGATAGGAGGCGCACACGAAATGAATGGAGGTGTCAGACTCGCACAAGGCTGTACATCAAGTCATTGTCAGTGCAGTCCTTCATGTGCAGGGCCTAGGTGTGTCAGGCAGTGATGTGGCACATGTCTCCTCATGTTGTGGCACAATAGATGTGTGATGACCTTTGTACACATGTCATGTGTGATGGGGCACTACGTGGCACACTTCCCCTTCACACTTTGCACATGTGTGCATGTAGTACAAACGTATCAAGCACTGCATCACTGGGATGGCACAGTCACCAACACCCGCAACTGTCCCCTGATGCCAGGTACACGGATAATTACACCTGACATCTAACTACCAGCGTGCCACGATGTGACTATGTCATGTGTGTGTCATGTGTTCCCATTAGCTTGCAGTTGGTGTTCCGTCAACTGCATCTGCTGTTGCTGCATCCAACATGTGTCTGTGTGTAAATGTGCATAGCACAAAATTACGCACACCATGCCACATGTGGAATCCCACGTAACATGTGTCTGTATGCATCGAACATGGTATTTCGACCTGAGGACATATCTGCGTTGTCTCAATGTCTGTGTTATCAGTTTTGACATGGACCCCTTCATGGCAATGTGTGTGATCTGTACTTTTGAAATGACATGTGACCTGTGCATCGTGCTTGCCGCCAGCTGTCTGTATGAGATGACATCCTTCAAAAGCAGATATGTGGATGTATGTCACTCCAGTGATGTCTCTGGCTGTTCACTTACACTGGCCCACAGCTAGTTTCAGGGCATGTAATGTCAAACTTGCCAATCAACGGTTGTAGCTGTCTCTTCGTAGGAGTCTCACCTGGCTGGCATACATGTCCTGGATGTATTGCACAGACCAGACTCTGTATTTAGCAGATGTGTATTAGCTGTTGTACATGTGCTCAGTTCATTGACATTGGTGTTGTACTGTACTCACTCTTCAATATTCCTTCCAATGCCAGACCTGGGTGCCTTGAGGGAACGTGACTGCATAAGACGATACCGCTTTTCGCAAGAGTTGATTGAGCACCCGGCTGGAACCACACCTCCAATCGCGACACAGATATCCTACTGGGCTGACCCCCAATATGAAGGTGATGGCAGCCCTACATTTTTTGCCACCGGTACGTTTCAATTAACCATAGCTGATGTCGGTGGCATGTCCCAGACCATGTTCAGCCGTGTCCTGCATGATGTTTTAGAAGCCATGTTGGAGCACCTGGATGAATTCATCCATTTTCCGACTTGTGAGCAGTTGACAGGTATCAAGGGTGAGTTCTATGCCCTGGGAGGGATGCCCCATGTAATTGGGTCCATTGATGGGACACATGTGGCTTTGGTACCACCACAGGCACAGGAGGTAGCCTATAGGAACCGAAAACATTTTCACTCCATTAATGCCCTTGTGGTGTGTCTACCTAACATGCTGATTTCCCATGTCTGTGCACGTTTTCCAGGGTCAGCACACGATGCCTACATCATGAGGCGTAGCAGGGTGCCAGAAATGATGCTGCGGCTGCACAACGAACGAGCATGTCTTGTTGGTGGGTATACTCTGTTTGTCCTGTATTTAGCGGTATCTTTGTATGTTACGGCATATCCTGACCCACTTCTTTACATGATGTTTCCATGTAGGGGACTCTGGCTATCCCAACATGCCATGGCTGATGACGCCTCTCCGCAACCCCAGAACAGCTGCTGATCACCGTTACCACACGCCCATGGGCAGACCAGGCGAGTGATTGAGAGGACGTTTGGCCTCCTGAAGAGCCGATTCCGGTGCCTCCACAAGACCGACGGGTCCCTCCCATATGCACCGGTGAAGGTCTGCAAAATCTTCCTCGTGTGCTGCATGCTGCACAACATGGCAGTGGAGAAAGCTGTGCCACTCATCCTAGATCCGGATGAGCAGGAACATCCACCCGTGGAGGATGAAGGGCTGGGTCATGAGGCAAGTGAGGAGGAGGAGGAGGAGGACATCCGGAGTCAGCTCATACGCAACTTCTTCTCATAATGGTGAGTCCCTGGGTCTGAGTGTGCACGCTTGGAGCCTTGTGTGGCATGTGTTGCAATGTGTGTGTCCAGCTGACTGTATGCTAAGTGACTTAGAGGTGTGTTCTTTTGTGTCACTCGAGTGATGATGTCATTCCACACTTTTTAGCTGAGACACTCAATTTTCTACTAGCATGGTGACAACCTAATTCATGTAGAGTAAAGGACCATGCATGTGGATGACTATCTTTTTGCTGACTTCTTGTGTGCCTGTCATCCCCAGGTAGTTGCGCATGCTGTCTGCTCGTGGCATCGTTGGGCTCCTGCTATTCCACATGAGTATTTCAACGTGTGCTGAATCAGCGTTACATGCACGGACATGGTGAAAAGTCTCCTTTGGGTAAGGATTGCAGCAAGGCATTTTGGGTGTGGTAGTTGTTTGGAATGTGTGGGCACTGCTCCTGTGCAGGTTTTGTTACTATGCATACATGTCGACTCACCATGGGGCACATGACATGTAGCATGACTCACATGAATTGATAGTCACACTTCGTGACAGTCATCTGTAATGGGATTGTGGATTGTGATGAAGGCATCAATGTGTGTAAAACTTCCCTCTGAAACATACGGGATGCTACGGGTGGACATAGTGTGGGACATCCCCGTAAGAGGCTCAATGGGGAATTGCAGCCTCTCCGTGTGCAGCAGGGGGTTTTTGGCTCACCACCTTCACTTGTGTGCCAGTTCAATGGATTTACAGCATATGTGGTGCAAAGGGGGTGTCCCGTGTAGGTCCCACATGTTCATCCAAATGACCTGTGAGTCTGTTCATATTGATGCATTTCCCTAGGTGAGAGCCTGAGTAATAAAGGTGTTCCTCACCATCCAAGGTGCCTCATCTCTGTCAATGCAGGTCTCTTGCCACTGTGCATGCGGCATCTCTGGCATAGTTGTCAAAGATAGTGCATATGAGTCTATGTGTAGATTAGCAACATGCATGCTGTTCTTCATGGATTTGATTCTGTATTGTGCATGAAGTCCATGGCAGTGTATGTATTTTGCCATGTTGATCCCCACAACGGGCCCTCAACACCTGCTGAGGGTATGTTTCCTGTGCGCAGCTCGGCCTTCAGTTTCCTGATCCAGTGTCAGTCATCTTTGGTGATTGTGCAGCCATTGTCTCTGGGTGTGCCATGGAAAACAGGACACTCCTTCCTTTACATACACCTGTTGCAGTTGTCCTTTCTGACATCATTGTCTTTGTGTGCAACTTGTGGCATAGTTTCCAGGACATGCCGCCTGCTGCTGCAACTCCTGCAGCAAGGGCACACAAAGTTTCCAGATTTGGCAACACACACGCCTCAAAGATGCTCCTCCCTTCCTCCCTCCACCCATTCATTTGCCTGTCATCAGCTTGTCTGTGCCCCAGTTGTGGCCACGCGGTGCCAAAGGCTGTACCGTCTGCACATGCAACGTGCACATTGCACGACCCTCATGTCCTTGCATGACCCACATCAACGTGCACATTGCACGACCCTCATGTCCTTGCATGACCCACATCAACGTG
Organism: Triturus cristatus; assembly: GCF_964204655.1. Classification (NCBI taxonomy): domain Eukaryota; kingdom Metazoa; phylum Chordata; class Amphibia; order Caudata; family Salamandridae; genus Triturus; species Triturus cristatus. The sequence goes on from NC_140595.1 coordinate 116,156,583, forward strand.
CACATTGCACGACCCTCATGTCCTTGCATGACCCACATCACACTACAGTCTGATGTTGCAGACACCCTCCATGCAATGTCCATCCGCAAATCCACCGCCTGCTCTCAGGCATACACTAAGCACACACAACACCTTTGCATGATGAGTGTGCAACTCCAACTGCCTACACAGCGCTGCCACGCCTTCCAGGCCCTGTCACACCAACCAGGTCATGTCCCTCCTACTCCCCACCGGCTCTGTACCCCAGCAAGGCCTTGGGAGTGGGACTCAAGGTTTCAGCATGTAGCATGGTGTCGTCGTCTGGCACATGGCACAGGTATCATCTCTCAGCGTGTCAATGTACAATGTGTCCAGGACCCCCCTCTCCACCATCACATGCGCACAGCACCTCATCATCAGCTCGTATGCCATTGACAGCCAGGTGCTCCTCACCCTCACCAAAGACGCAGACATTGCCAGTTGTAATATTCAGGAATGCATGAGATCCATTGATGAATGGCTGAACATCAGCCACCTGAGGCTGGACTTGTACAGGACTGAGGTAATCATCTGAGGATTGTCCCCTTACAGCTGGGTCAACTGCTTGTGTCCCACCCGCAAGAGCCCTGCACAAGCACCCAGTGGCCACGCACACAAGATGGTGTGCATCATGAATTGCTTGCTCACATTTGCCATGCCAATCACCAGCATCTGTACCTCAGGCTGCAACACCCTCTGCATTATGCACATGATCCCCAGATAGATCCACTCCAAGGAAAGACAGACCATCCCCCAGGTCCACGACAACATCCGTGTCAAATACTGCCCTGCCCTCTACGGAGCAAGTACATCCAAACTCCCGGGAAACTTGTCCACATCCAGGGTGCATCTGCACACCTCAGCTTCAACATCCGGCGCACCAGCCACATCACCGTCCAGCAGAGATAGCTGCAATGGATCACTGTCTGCTGCAGGATGTCCTTCACACTCCACACCCACACTCAGGAGGCAGGCCACAACCCCGACCCCAAACCAACATTGTACCACTGTCATCTGAGACCCCGTTGGGCCATCTCCGTGCATCCAACCTTGCCCTGGCCACCATTCTTCACATCCACCTTACTCCAGCATGCAGGACATAGTTCTCCCACCTGGCCAAACATACCTGGGACTCCCTCCCCGGGAACCTCCACATGAGCCATGACCTCTGCGCCTTAATGATACTCTTCCAAATATGTCTGTCCGCACAGTATTGCAAGCCCCCCCTCAGCAGCTTGAGGCCATCACAGGTGAGTGTTGTGCTCCATGTCTGCATTGAATGATACATTGTGACCCATGTGTGTCCTGTACCAGACTCAGATCCCAGGGTATGGCTGGCTGGAGTTAGTTCAACACTCAGGCATAGTTTGACATTTACACACACATATGTTGTGGAATAATGCAAAATGACAGCAACGTCTCATGAAAAAAATAAGATTTTTATTTGCGGTGGGGTACGTGTTTTGGTAGATGAAATTAGGTGCTCTACCGGGGGAATAGAATCCAAAGTTCACAGGGGGAGATGGTATCCTTGGCATTGGAAGTCATCAGAGTCCAGACCACAGTGTTGGTCATCATTGGTCAGCCTGTGACCAGCAAGTCCATGTGGCAGATAATGTCATTGGATGAGGTGCTGCTGTTGCGCCAAAGGGCCAGGTGCCAGGCCACGTGACCTGGGAGATGTGGATGGTCCGCTGACTCTCACGGTCTTTTCCGTGGACGACCCACCTTCCTGGGGGGACCCTCAGATGCAGGGCTTCACGATGCTTGTGATGCTCCGTCGGACGAATCCTCCTCCTCCTCCCTCCCTGTGGCTGGTGTTGGTCTTCGCCTGGTGGCACAGGGAGGGTTGCCCATGTTGTCGGCGATCCGACGGAGTGAACGGCTCATGTCCGTTTGCACCGCCAGGAGCTCAGCCAGTCTTGCCTCCATCCGTCCTTGGTGTTGTTGTTGACTGGCATGTTGCTCGGCCTGCAGGTTCTTCATCTCGTCGAGGGTCCCCTTCATCTCTGTGAGGCTCGACACTACCTGGCTGATGCCCCTGGTGTCACGCCGGTATGTGTCCAGGATGTGGCGTATGTTTGACATACCGGTTCCCTCAGCTGGCTGGTCAGGTTCGCGCCTCCGCCTGCCTCCACTCCCACCACCCCTGCCCACTTGAGCCAGGCCTGCCGTTGTGGGCACATCGGGTCTACGGGACCCCTGAGGGATGGCATTTGCGGGGTTGTCTGCCTCCTCCTGGGTGCCCGGAGAACCTTGTCCCTCCTGGTCAGACTGGCTCTGTTCTGTGCGATCAGGGCTCCTGGGTGTCTCCTGGGATGTGGCAGGAATGGGGGTGGGGGTTGGCACAGATGTACCTGACGCAGGTGCTGCAGGGGCTTGGGCACCAGAGGGGCCAGGTTGATCGGGGTCATCCACGGAGTGGTGAGAGTCGTCGCTGCCGGTGGGATCATCTTCACGCCGAGCCTGGGACTGTGATTGTTCCCCCCCAGTGTTGGGGGGAGATCCACGACGTTGCCCTGTGTGTGAGAGAGAGACAATGTTAATGCTGTTTCATGCGACATCCATGTTTCATACATATTCAAGCTGTCACAGTTCCTCCAGGTAGTTGGATGTGCCTAGCATTCCTCTCAATGTCCACTTGGGGATGGGTATGTTGCGGGGGACAGATTGAGATGTTCTCCTGAGTGTTTGACCTGTAGAATTTTGGCTAGTATGCTTATTTGGCTATGGATTGGTCTTGTTGTGTCACATGTCCAGTGTGAGAGTGTGTAAATCTGTTGCCTGCCCCGAGGGTGAGTGCTTGTGTAAGGGGGGGGGTGTGACTGGGCCTGCTGTTGTGTGTAGTGTGAGTTGGCATTGGGTCTCCCAGGTGATGTGTCTGTCCCCTCATGGGGAATGCTGGCATGACAGTGAGTGTGAGTTCCTGTGCTAGATACCTGTGCTTGTGGAGTTGGTGTTTGAGTGTACAGTGGTCCCAGGAGGGCCTTGTGCTGCATACAGCAGGGCCAAGTGTCAGCTACCTTGTCAGTACTTTGCCAGTCCCTGTTCATTGTGCATGGGTATGTACCTATGCCATATGGGCTGAGGGCATTGGTGTCTGCTTCTCATTTTCACAATGTGTTGTGTGAGGCCCACCATCCCAGCCTCCCGGACATCCAGTCTTGGGTTTGTGGTTGGTGTAGCCTGGGACATGGCATTGCCTTGATTTGTGAATGGTGCATGGACACGTTAATGGCATGAGCGTGGTTTTTGAGTGTGGTTGTGTACGGTGAGTGCTTGGGGGAAGTTGCGTGCATTTGGTTTATTTGTGGTGTGGACCCCATTTCCCCCATGTTACGTAAGTTGTTTGTGTACTCACCAGGCTCTGCGACTCCTTCGACTCCGTGTACTCCCACCAGCGGAAGCAGGGCCATCACCTTCTCCTCCCAGGAATGGTAATGTACGGGTCTGCGGGGCAGCCCACCTCCAGTGATGTTACTCTGGGCGTATTCCTCGTTCATTTTCCTCTTGACTGCCCTGCGCAGATCGTACCACCTGGCTTGGCATTCATGCCTGGTACTTCGGATGGGCGCAACAGCATTCACCAAATCGACGATCCTCTGCCACATGTGTGATTTTTCAGCTATGCTGGTCTGTCTGACCAATGTACCAAACAGCTGTGGCTCGACTCTGATGACTTCGTTGACAAGGAGGTCCAGCTTCGCCCTTGTGAACTTTGGATTCTTGTCTGTGGGCATGGTGTGGGGTGTGGGTGTAAATGGTTGTGGGTGTGAATGTGACTGTGTGTGAATGTGAAGAGGCGGTGTTTGTGAAGGAGGTTGTGTGAAGGTGTGTGAGTTAAGGTTTAGTTAAGGTGTAAGTAAGGTGCAGTTGTTTGTCTGTGCGGTCTGGCAACAGTGGGTCTGTTGCAAAGGCTCATGGGTTGTGTGTGTGGGCCCTTTTTATTGGTCCATTTTTGGGTGTGGCTGTGTTTGAAATTTCGTGGGTGTGTTATAAGAGGTGGTTGTGATTTTGGGCCTCTGTTTGCCTGTTTGGATGTGCCAGGTCAGTCATTGAGATGTTTTTTGTAATGTAGACGTGTTTTGTGGTGTTGTGCGAGTCGAATTGACCTTCCTTGTGCTGTTTTACAGTGTCCTGGTTCTGTACGAGTCTTTTTCGCGTAGGTAAGGTCCGTACATACGCGATGCTGGATGAGGGTGCTGGGGTACGGTGTTGGGGTATGGTGCGTACAGGTGCAGGGCTGGGGTACGGTGTTGGGGTATGGCGCGTACAGGTGCGGGGCTGGGGTACGGTGTTAGGGTACGGTGCGTACAGGTGCGGGCTGGGGTACTGGGTTGGGGTGTGGCGCGTACAGGTGCGGGGCTGGGGTATGGGCCTGGGGTGCAGCACGCACAGGTGCGGGGCTGGGGTACGGGCCTGGGGTATGGCGCGTACAGGTGCGGGGCTGGGGTACGGTGTTGGGGTACGGTGCGTACAGGTGCGGGGCTGGGGTACGGTGTTGGGGTGCGGTGCGTACAGGTGCGGGGCTGGGGTACGGGCCTGGGGTGCGGCGCGTACAGGTGCGGGGCTGGGGTTCGGGCCTGGGGTACGGCGCATACAGGTGCGGGGCTGGTGTACGGTGTTGGGGTACGGCGCGTACAGGTGCGGGGCTGGGGTACGGTGTTGGGGTGCGGCTTATACAGGTGCGGGGCTGGGGTACGGGCCTGGGGTACGGCGCGAACAGGTGCGGGGCTGGGATACGGGCCTGGGGTGCGGCACGTACAGGTGCGGGGCTGGGGTATGGGCCTGGGGTATGGCGCGTACAGGTGGGGGGCTGGGGTACGGTGTTGGGGTACGGCACGTACAGGTGCGGGGCTGGGGTACGGTGTTGGGGTGCGGCGCGTACAGGTGCGGGGCTGGGGTACGGGCCTGGGGTGCAGCGCGTACAGGTGCGGGGCTGGGGTTCGGGCCTGGGGTACGGCGCGTACAGGTGCGGGGCTGGGGTACGGTGTTGGGGTACGGCGCGTACAGGTGCGGGGCTGGGGTACGGTGTTGGGGTGCGGCGCATACAGGTGCGGGGCTGGGGTACGGGCCTGGGGTACGGTGCGTACAGGTGCGGGGCTGGGGTACGGTGTTGGGGTACGGCGCGTATAGGTGCGGGGCTGGGGTACGGTGTTGGGGTGCGGCGCGTACAGGTGCGGGGCTGGGGTACGGGCCTGGGGTGCGGCGCGTACAGGTGAGGGGCTGGGGTTCGGGCCTGGGGTACGGCGCGTACAGGTGCGGGGCTGGGGTACGGTGTTGGGGTACGGCGCGTACAGGTGCGGGGCTGGGGTACGGTGTTGGGGTGCGGCGCATACAGGTGCGGGGCTGGGGTACGGGCCTGGGGTACGGCGCGTACAGGTGCGGGGCTGGGGTACGGTGTTGGGGTACGGCGCGTATAGGTGCGGGGCTGGGGTACGGTGTTGGGGTGCGGCGCGTACAGGTGTGGGGCTGGGGTACGGGCCTGGGGTGTGGCGCGTACAGGTGCGGGGCTGGGGTACGGGCCTGGGGTACGGCGCGTACAGGTGTGGGGCTGGGGTACGGTGTTGGGGTACGGCGCGTACAGGTGCGGGGCTGGGGTACGGTGTTGGGGTGTGGCACGTACAGGTGCGGGGCTGGGGCACGGGCCTGGGGTACGGCGCGTACAGGTGTGGGGCTGGGGTACGGGCCTGAGGTACGGCGCGTACAGGTGCGGGGCTGGGATACGGGCCTGGGGTGCGGAGCGTACAGGTGCGGGGCTGGGGTACGGGCCTGGGGTATGGCGCGTACAGGTACGGGGCTGGGGTACAGTGCGGACAGGGGGGTTACGGTGCTGACATACGGGGGGACGGTGCTGACATATTGGGGGGGGCGGCTGTACGGCTCGTATCCGGACACAAGTTTACCCGTGTACATGTGTGCTACTGCGTTGGCTCCGTACGGGGCCTTTTACATGCGGTTGTGTATACGGACGGGCGGTACGGATCGTACTTGCGCGCTCGGACTTCTGTTTTACGATTTGCACGTAAAAATGTCCGGCTCCCTCTCGTACCCTTTTCCCGACGCTATTCGGACGTAAAAATTTCCGACTCCCTCTCGTACACTTTTCCCGACGCTATTCGTAGGTATTTTTCACGTACGAATTGTACTTCGCCGTTTGTACGGTACTTGTACGATTCGTACGTAAAAAAATACGGATACGAGTCGTACGCAAATTTTTTTTACAGGATCGGAATCGGCACCTAAGTCTTAATGTTGCAATTAAGCCAATTATGACTTAATAGTTTTATGAAGCATGTTTCTTCCATTTAAATTCCTCCCATTTAAACAAATGGCTTTATTTTTCTGTCATAAATATGGCAGGCAACCTATCGACAGGCCACAGGGAGAAAAATGCCTTCTGTTTGTAAATATGACACTTGGAAATGCGAGAAAAATGTAAACAATGTGCAATAGGGAATCTATATAAACATAAAGTAACCTCTTCAGTTAAATTTTCTCCCATTTCAAAGGGTTGCTTTACACGCAGTAGGCATCTTGCTCTCTGAAGCTGGTAGAAACTGTGCCATATATATAACTGAAAAATACGGACATCATTTTAAGTGGGAGTTAGTTATAGTGCAGAAAATGTTCCATGTTATGAACATTTTTGCAGAACATTTTTTCTCCCATTTATAAAAATGGTTGTATGTTTATGTTATACCTGCAACGGTGCCACATATGCCGAAATGTATGTCCAGTGCCTCAAGTACATACTTCACAGGTTCTCCGGCACCCATACACATATATCCTATTCATATGCACACATGTTCATATATCCCGTAGGACCACGCTTTCACTGACACAAATGGCAGCCCTTTCATAGTGCTCAGAGTCAAAGTATTTTATGCAAACAGTTGAATCTGGCTCTAAAGACATTAAGCTTAAAGTAAATGATATTGAGCTTGGGGGTGTCTAGTAACAATGTGCCAGTTGCTTAGCCTACAGTAGCTCACAATGATTGTCAATGATCAGAAGTAGTTCTCAGTACAGAAAAGGTTGGCGCCCCTGAATTAGAGCAACTAGAAACAATCAGGAACTACATCTATAACATGTACTACTTTCTAGAACAAAACCACAAAACTGGAGTTGATGCTCCTTAGTGAGATGGAGTTGTATGATTAATCAAAAATGTGCTAGCATTCGTGATCAAGAATCTTCAATTCTATAACAGCACGGAGGAGAGGATTATGTATTCCCTTTCCTGTTTTGCTTTTAACAGCAGTCGTATTGAAAGTACAGTATACAATATTAAGAACTACAACACCCATAGTCCTTATGCAAAAAAGTAAAACTCCTGAAAATGTGTGACACTGCCCACAAAATACAGTAAGCGCAGTTAGAGTCCACCTAAATGTGTCTCAGCATGGGTACTCTGTTCGGCCAGATCACCAGGTCCCTGCTTGGGCAGTGGTTCATCCCAGTCACCTGGAGAAACCGCTCCTTACCTCTGGCACCTAGAGTTGTCACCTGGAGTCTGGCCCAGGAATTTCCTGTATCGTATCGTAAACTGTTTCCCGCATACAATTAATCATCAGTAAAATATATTACAACACTTCGGGGAAGTTTAAACCTCTAACATTCATTTAATGCACAACAATTGTTGTTTCAAAGGACAAGAGCTTGTGCCAAAGCCAGGCAGAGTTTATAGTGCTGAAGTCCATTATTGTAAGCACACTTTTACACAACCTAAGCATTTCACCCAAGCTGTGACTAAACTAAAGTAACTAATGAGCAGATTGCAGAATCTTCTCACAAGAAAGGATGTCGAAAGCCCTAAAGGGCTAGTTGCAGAAACACAAGCAAGCTATGACCCTACTGCTTTCTCAAATTCACACTTTATGGTGCCACTCCTTGAAATGAGGACACACTTACTACATGATTCAGAAAATTTGCAATTGTACAGCACCAAATAAAATGCCTTCTGTCCATTGAAAATACATGAAATGTAGCAGATATACTAGAATTATCATGCTCTTTAGGTTATTCAAAATTGACATTGCAATTCAAAATGTAAAATATATCTCTACATGTTAAGGAGTGAGTAAGCAATGGCATCTTCTTAATTAAGTAATGGAATTAAGGCACAGAAATAAGTAATTATGCCTTCTCAGTACAAAGCAAGACCTAACTGGGAATCAGAACAGTACCCCACAAATGAAGCTAACACACACACCCCTCTTCCACCATATTAAATAGAGTAAGTCAATGTTGGACATGAAAAACAGAAGCAACTCAATCCAATATAAACCTCTTTCAACCTTGACTGGAATCAGAATAGTTAATAAGCCATCTGGAATATTTTGGGGATAATCATCCAAATATTCTAGGACTGGAGTTAGAATAGTAAATTTGACCTCCTACTCTGTCACATCCACTGCTGGCCTGTGGGTGCAGTATAAGGCAAGAAGAGCAAGTTACTTACCTTCGGTAACACATTATCTGCTAGAGACAAAATCTAGCTGCAGATTCCTTACCTTTGAGTTTCCCAGGCATTAAACAGAATCCGGAAACTTTTGCGTGAGCAGTACCCCTGTGTGCCGTCGGGTGTCTCTTTTCAGCTCCGTGTGGCATCTTCGGCGTTGGATGTGACGTCACAGTCACCTATATAGGCGCCACCCAGGCGCGCTGACATCAGTACTTTTCTTTTCACGACTTTCCATGCCAGAACTGCACAGCCATGATGTGAACCAACTAGTGTGTGTCCAATCTAGGGCCCTGGAAAGGGAGCACCCTTAGCCCTTTAAATATGTCCACAGAGCGGGGAGGCATGAGTGGGTCTGGAAGGAATCTGCAGCAAGATATTGTCTCTACCAGATAATGGATTACCGAAGGTAAGTAACTTTTTCATCAGATAGAGACTTCTAACTGCAGATTCCTTACCTTTAAATAGATACCCAAGCCAAACCACCCTGGCAGTGGGCTGCAGACAAATTACTAGACTAAAAAGTCCTGGAGCACCAAACGGGCGCAATGCTCAACCCTGTGGACCTGACAGTCCAGGCAGGAGTTCTTGGCAAATGTGTGCAGAGATGCCCACGTTGCTGCCTGGCAGATTCCAGGACTGGAACACCAGAAGCCAACGCCGAGGTCGCTGCTTTTCCCCTTGTGGAATGGGCCCTTAAGCCCTCAGGAGGGTGTTTCTGAGTTAGGGAGTCGCAGATTTTGATACAGAGAACGACCCAGTACGAAATGGTTCATTTCTGAACTGCCCAACATTTTTGAGCTCCCACATATACGACGAAGGGTTGGTCATCCACATGGAACTCTTTTGTGCGGTCAAGGTAGAATGGCAGCACTCTTTTTGGGTCCAGATGATGGAGTTGCTCCTCTCCCTTAGAGGGATTTGGAGGAGCATTAAAAGTGGGCAGTATGACTGACTGACCCAGATGGAATGAAGTCACCACTTTAGGCAGGAAAGAGGCTCGGGTTAACACCACCTTATCCGGACATTTCATAAGATAGGGAGTTTTTGATGATAAAGCCTGCTGCTCACTCACCCTTCAGGCAGATGATATTGCCATTGGAAATTCTGTCTTGATGGCAAGAAATTGGAGGGACAATTATGTAGCTGCTCAGGGAGTACACCTGAGATAAGTACGAACTAGGTTTCAGATCCCATTAAGGCATCATAAAGGGCCTGGGGCAAACATATGAACATGCTCTTTCAGGAACATATTTACAATAGGGGACTTAAATAGGATAAAGAGGGTTGGTCAGTCAGCTGCAGGAAAGTGTACAGAACAAAAAGATAACTCTTAAGAGTGCCCAGAGCAGAGCCCTGCTGGGCAAGGGTAAGTATGAAGAGAAGAAAATCAGAAAGAGTGGCACAAAGAGGGTTGACAGACTTTTCTGTACAATATTTTAAAAATATTTGCCAACGGAAGTAGTATACCATTTTGGTGAAGGGCCACCTGGCCAACAAAATAACTGTACAAACTTCGGGAGGAAAGTCAAAAGCTATCAACTGTTGCCGCTCAATCTCCACACAAGTTGCTGGGGAGTTTACAGGTTCTGGTGGAGGACCCTCCCCTGCTGCTGTGACAGAAGATCCACCCAAAGGGACAGCCTGATCGGAAGATCGATGCTCATTCGAAGACTTTTAGGATACCACACTCTCTGTGCCCAATCCGGAGGCACATGAATGACTTGGGCTTGGTCATTCTTGATCTTCTTGCGCAGGAATGGTATGGGTGTGAAGGCGTACAGGAGGCCTAAGCTCCACTCGTGGCAAAAAGCATCACCAAGCGATAGCCCCCTTGGAAACGTCAACGTGCAATACTGCTGACATTGCGCGCTCTCTTCAGAGGAAAACAGATATAACGAAGGCTAAAATAAACCTTGCACCACATTCGGCTGGAGACACCATTCGTGATCCGCTAGACATTGATGGCTGTGTTCATCTGCCCTGGCATTCAGGGAACTTGCCAGGTGTTGAACCACCGGGGTTATGCCCTGCTGTTCCAGCCTAGTCCAGAGATGCAGGACATCTTGACAAAGGGTCCACATCCCCACCCCACCCTTCTTGTTGCAGTACCACATGGCGGTGGTTTTGTCGGGGAACACCTGCACTAACTTCCCCTTGACAGAGGGGAGAAATACCTTCAATGCTTGTTGGATCATCCAGAGCTCCAATAATTTGATGTGGAGCCCCAATTTTGCCAGAGACCAGAGTCCTCTGATCTCCACCTCTCCCAAATGGCCACCACATCCCAGGAGTGGCACATCTGTCACTACTGTATGATCTGGTTGGGTAAGGGAGAGGGGTCTGCTTCTGACCCAATTGCAATTGGTCAGCCACCACTGCAGATCCTTTGCAGTTCTTTCTGAGATCTGAACCACATCGGAGAGATTTCCCTGATGCTGAGCCCACTAGAACTTCAGGTCTCACTGCAGAGCCCGCATACGCCGTCTGGCATGATTTACCAACCGGATGCGGGCGGCCATGAGCCCCAGCAGCCTCAGAGTTATTCTTACCGAAATCCAGGATAGAGGCTGAAACATCAGTATCATAACCTGAATATCCAGGACTCGCTGCTCAGTAGGATAAACCTGAAACTACACTGTGTCCAGAACAGCTAAGGTGAAAGGGAACATCTGAGAAGGAGTCAGGTGTGACTTTGGCTTGTTTGTAATGAACCCCAGTGAATGCAGGCGGTCTGCCATAGTCTGTAGCTGGGAGATGACAGTCTGGGGTGACGACGCCTTCAACAGCCAGTCAAGGTAGGGGAACACTGAAACTCCTAACCAGCAAAGATGAGCTGCGACCACCGCCATTACCTTGGTAAATACCCAAGGGACGCTGGTAAGGCCAAGTGGTAGCACAGTGAACTGAAAGTGCTCGCTGCCTACCTTGAACCTGTGGGCAGGCAGGAAGGGGATGTGAAAATACGCATCCTGCAAATACAACACTACCAGTCAGTCAGTCTCCTTGGTCTAGGACAGACAAGACCTGAGCTAATGTGATGAGCATCTTGAATGTCTCCTTTTTGGGGAAGAGTTCACCAGTCCCGAGGTGTAGAATAGGACGAAGACCTTTGTTCGTTTTGGGTATCAGAAAGTAGCTCGAATAACAATCCCTACCTACTTCTGAAATTAGCCTCCTTGGCCAGGAGACCTGTTACTTTCTCTCGGAGCAAGGAAAGGTGATCCTCCACCATCCGTTCTTGTGATGGCAGTAATGGAGGAGGGAATGACTATAAAGGAAGGGTGTAACCATTTTGAATGATCTGCCAGACCCATTAGTCTGATCTTAAGGACTGCCAGTAAAGGAGATGATACTGGATTCTCCCTCCAACTGGGCACCCATGGTCTTGCAGAATCAATCTAAGAGGACATCGAACCTGCAGCTGCTAGGGGGTTGGTAGCGGACGACTTCTGGCTACCATTCCCACAAGGACAAAATGCACTGCATCCACATCCTCGCACAACTTGAGAAGTCTGTGCAGGACGGTGATGGGGTATGGCTCACATGGTTGAAAGCCCCTTCCATTGCCACAAAAGGGGAGAAAGGCAGACTGGAAGGCGAGGTGTGACTGAAAGGGCCAAGGACCTGGCTGTAGCCTGTGAGTCCTTGAGGCGCTCCAGCGCCGTATCTGCTGTATCTCCGAAGAGACGAGTACCATCGAAGTGAATGTCTATGAGGTTGGCCTTGACATCCACTGAAAAGCCATAATGTCTCAGCCAGGCATAGTGGCGCAAGGCCACTGTTTATGAAACTGCTCTGCCCAGCAAGTCAGTCGTATCCAGACCACACCTAACGGTGAACTTTGCTGAATCCCTCCCATCTTTCACTGATCGATAGCTTACAGCCCGTGCTTCCCAGGAACATTTGGCGGCACTTTTGCAACCATTTCCTGTATGCCAAAAACAGCCCAAGAGGCATGCGGTGTTTACCGACAGCAATGCTAGGATGGAGGAAGAAAACATCTTCTTCCCAAGTGCTTCCAGCCTTTTGGATTCCTTGTGCGGGGGAGCGGAAGGGAACATACCATGGAATGTTGAGGCTTGGACAACCAAGCTCGCAGGGGTAGGATGTTGGCTGAAGGGTCTTGGATCAGCCGTGGCAGGGCGTGCTATTGTCCTGTTAACAGAAGCCCCTGTGCTAGGCTTGCACCATGTGCCTAGAAGGACATCAGTCAGTACCTCATTAAAGGGCAAAAGGGGTTCAGATGAGGAAGCATCAAACTGAAGCACTTCTGTCAAAACATTAGTCTTCATCTGCTGCGAGGGCAGCCATTGACCCTGGCTGCCCTCTTTACTACCATAGCATAAGGATCTCCTGCCTCCGTACCCCAGTAGGTGGAGAGAGCATACCAGCATCTGGAGAGGAGTCCAGTCTGCTGGCCTCCACAAGGGGACAGTGACCCCTCCCCCTCCTCTTCCATGCCTGAACCTCCTCAAAATGTTCCGGCAATGACCTAGAGCCCCTGGGCGCCTTTAGCACTGGATTCAGTGTCGACCGACGCTGGTCCTGCTCCGTGTTGTCAGGAATGAGAATGGGGCTGGCGCTGCCGGAGGGTACTGGACGCCGGGAGCATTGACTTCGGTACCGGGGAAGGTTGCGTTGCCATGGCCAGCACCAATCCAGATCCAGAATCGGATCCATGAGACCACACCAGTGCTGAGGCCAGAGACGTCAGCGTGGAACCGGATGGGGCCTCTTCTGACCCCGTGGGACCCGAAGGCGCAACAGAGGTATTGGCCCACTCAAATACTCGGTGCATGGCCTCGTAAAAGTCTTTTAACTTAGCGGGGGTCGATCTAGGTCCCGGAAACTGAGGGAAGCTCAGAGTGGGACCTGGCAACGTCTCTGTAGGACCATCCCTGGAACGTCGATGTACCTCATTTGTCTCGCCAACGAACGACAGACATGGACGGCCACAAGACTGGCCCTGCCTCCCTCAACAGACGACTCTCTTTCTACATCCCCAACCGCCAGCTCCGCTCCGCCGATCTCTCACTAGCCACCGTCCCGCGCATCCGAAGAACTACCGGCGGGAGATCCTTCTCCCACCTCACCGCCAAAACATGGAACACCCTCCCACTGAGCCAACGACAGACCCAAGACCTGCTGACCTTCAGGAGAACACTCAAGACCTGGCTGTTCAATCAGTAGCGCCCCCCCCCCAGCGCCTTGAGACCCTCGCGGGTATGTAGTGCGCTTTAATATGACTGATAAATTGATTGATTGATGACAGACGTGGTAAAGTCGAAGTCTGTTTGGACTTCTTCTTCTTATGCCTCTTACCCGAGTGTCTCAAGCACCTTGAGTGTGAAGAAGAGGACTTCGAGCTCCAAGAGCGGTCCCGCAATTTGCTCTTTCTCGATTAGGACTGAGACCTCTGAGGAGACCCGCTCTATAGCATTGACTGTCGGGCCGCAAGTAGCTTTAGGGACTGCTCCCTCAAAGCCTTTGGCGCCATTGGCCCAGCAGTCTGAGCACGACTTCGAGTTGTGATCGCGATTGAAATACCATAAGCATATCAGGTGGGGGTCAGTAAACGACATGGCTTGGTGACAGGAGCCACACAGCTTAAACCCTACCTTCCTAGATGTCATTCCTCGACACACGATGAAAAAAAAATCTTTGACAAAATGCCGAAAAAAGTATGTCAAAAAGAGACAGACTTTTCCGAATCAATGCTAACTGGCACGGAAAAAAAAGAACTGATGTCTGCATGCCTAGGTGACAGCGATGTTACATCTGGTGCCGAAGACGCCACACTGAACAGAGCCACCCGACGGTGTGCAGGGGTAATGCTCACGCAAAAGTTTCAGGATCCAGTCTGACGCCTGGGAAATTCAAAGGTAAGGAATCTACACCTAGAAGTATCCATCAGATACACAACATGCTTTAATGAGACCCTGTGTACACTGTGCCATGAACTCGGCAAGCTGTTTGGAATAAACATGAACCTTGAATTGCTCACTATATGCAAACATACCCATAATCTGCATATAATGTGCATAAAAGCAGCAATTCCCTCCTCTTTCAGGGTACTGCATGCATAATGCACAACTCAGTCATTCCTCATCTGGTGCACTTAATATGTACTGCATCCAATCATCCGTCTTATAGCTTACTGTGCTTACTGCACACATTTCTCTCCCTTTTAGGGATTCCTGTTCATGCTGCATAACTGTGCATACTCATCCACTTTTCAGGGGATTTTATGTACAATACACTCATATATCCCCTTCGTAGGGCCTTCAATCCATACTGTACAGTGACAACACTCATACCACTTGAAAGACATTCCATGCGTACTGTACACAGTGATTTAGAGCGTTCTAAGTGTGCTACACAAGGGCAATTTTTTAAAAACATACTTTATTGATTTTTCAATGCGCAGAGCCGCACATAATTCTTGATACAACCGGTAAAGAATTAACTCAGCAGGGAGCGGAGTAACATAAACATCTCTGTGTATACAGGTTATAATCCGAATCGGAGATGCAAACCAAAGTGAGATCTTCTTGTTCTAGTACCATCTCAATACCGTGTATCTATTGCAGGCAAATAGCAAACAAGGTCAATGAAAACATTAAACAACGTCATCTGCATGGCATCTTGGGCAACGTAGCTGTGCTGTGGGATAAATGCGGTTTAAGCGATGCGGACTGAGGTAGGCCCTGTGGAGGATCATGTATTGTATAAACTTAAATTTGGCATTAGGGAACTAGGGTATTCCAGGAGAGAGACCCAATCCTTGTCCGTTAGGTCCTTGCCCAGATCTCTAGCCCACTTGTCTCTAAGTGTCGTAAGGGGGGGGTCTCTGCATGCATGGCAGCTTCGGAATCGGTGAGGTGTGTCTCCTGCATCAAGGCAAACTGCACCTTCAGCCTATTTAATTGGGCGTGCATCCTATGTCGTTTGTGCACTGAACCCAACCCTCTAACACACCAAGTGACTATAGTATACGTTCCCAATGTGGCCATAGGTGTGTGTACTGAACTCTGAGAGGCAGATTTACAAGCCCCTTGCGCCGCCGGTGCATCACGCTGCGTGATGCACCGGTGGCGCAGCCTAATAAGTGATATTTACAAGAACAGGTTAAGTCGCCCTGCGTGACTTAACCTGTGCTTGTTAATATCACCACTGTTCATGCAACACTTGTGTATTAGGGGTCTGACATAGGTGTTCCCACACAACACCCCTGTCCACTGATGAATTTCCAGATTTACGAGAAATCGTGAATCTGGAAATATGTCACATGCCTGTGCTTCGAAACTAACGCAGCGCGGCACAGCAAAATGACTTGCGGCACCGCGCTTTTTCTTGTAGATCTGGCCCTGAGTCCTGCCACATCATGGGGACAGAGTGCTGTGCGCATTGTGATGGAGGGTAAGCTAGAAGAACAAAAATCTATTTTATCACCCAATAATAGGTCCAACCCCAAAACAATGCTGGACCAGAAAGAAACTTAACATACATCTGAGTTCGATTTGCATTCGCGGCGGGGGAGGCAGCTCTTGCGCCTTGCAGAGCACTCTTGATTGTTTGCTACAGTATTGGTGACCGGACCTTGGTCGCGTACTAAACGTATAGAGAAGTTGGGGGGAATGGGGAAGTTGCAAAGGGCTGTGGCCCGCATATTACTAGGTTACATCAGGCTCACCAGACCATTCGGGGGCCCTAACCCAGGTAATCATTCACAGTTTGTGGAGTGATAGAAGGAAACAGAGCCAGGCTGTTCTCTGAGTCTGATTGCATATTAGTGTACGCCGATGACTCCGCCGAGGAGAGGGGGTCACGGTCTCTGAAGGCCGCCGCAGAGAGAAGCGCTGCCTCCCTGATCTCCAAGACCTGCTCTGGGGATGACTTTTAGCAATCATTTAGTGCGGCTTGTTCTTCCACTTGCGGCTGCTTGTGATCCCAGGTTTGTGCTTTTTGTCAATCTCTCTGATGTGTGTGATGGGAATGACACTCCCAGCCAATCCCCTGCAGCCTCCGGGCTGTCGAAGAAGTGTGAATTTTGATCATGTATGATCTTCGAGCGGGCGGGAAGCAACAAAGCGTACTTGAGGTTCAGGGCCCTGAGCTTCTTTTTAGCCGCTTGGTAGGAGGCCCTCTGGCGCTGAACTAGGACTGTGAAGTCCGGATATAATGAAATTCAGTGGTTTTCGTACTGGTTAGGGGATTTCTCCCTGGCTATGCGGAGGAACGTGTCCCGATCCTTATAATTAAGTATCCGGGCAATCATTGTACGTAGAGGAGCACCTACAACTGGCTTTCTCCTGGGGATTCTGTGTGCTCTCGCAGAAGAGGTCAGACATGCCCTCTGGGGCTACCTGTTCCCTCAGCCATTGTTCCACGAATCGAGTGGCATTGGGTCCCTCACAACGTTACAGCAGGCCAACTATGCAGCAGTTATTTCTTCGTGCCCCGCCCTCTGCGTCTTCGGCTCTGTCCTGTAGACTGGACACTTGGCGCTGTAGCTGTGATATCTGGTCTGCGTGGTCCTTAAGCTGCTGGAGCAGTTCTGCAATAAGTAGTTTATTGCTTTTCACAGTAGAAGCCAGATTGTCATGGTCTGGCTTGAGTAATGTAAAGCCAGTTATCAATGAGCCTATTTGCTGCTCTATTCCATTCTGCGACTCCCTGACATTCTGTAATATTAGGCCCAGTTTGTCTGGGGCAGCCTCCATATTGGTTGGTGGGACACAGCTTGTAGAGGGCATCTGGGTGGCGTTCTCTGAGACTTCTTGTTCCGCTGCGCCAGTGGAGACCAACTCCAGCAGCTTTCCTTTTGTGCGCCCCATTGTGCACTGCTGTATAGAACCGGTCACAGTATGTTGGAGCCAAGAGCCTGCAGTGCCTCCGACTGTAGGCGCACCAGGAGAACCCCACAATCACACCGATTCTCGGCGTCACTCCAGACAATCAGAACGGAGCCAGACACTTAGATGTTGGGCTACTGGCTGGAGACAACGCATGACCGGGTCAGGGAGTCCGGGAGCGACCCAGTAGTCCATGCCTCACCATGCACAGACAAAGTTGTGGGCACCGCTCAGCAGGGCCAGGTCAGTTATGGGACAGGTGCGGCACTGCTTCAATCGATCTATCCAGTTAACGCTGCATTCCTGAATGTCCCAGCAATATGGCACCTCGGTCTCAAGCCAGAAGGACAGGGGCTCTATTCAGACCAGGGCAGCCCCTCGCCTTTCCTGCCCCAGTCCACAGTCACTGCAGCCCATGGCCTATGTCCGCGGCAAATCCCTCCCATACTCGGCCATGCAGCACCCTCGGTCACAGAAGCGCCGCACCAGGCACGCACAGTCAGGCAGGAGCCACAAACCACGAGGCCTTCCAGCTTGAACAGGTTAATCAGTCAGGACCGGAAAGCAAAAGGAGGCCTATGTTAGGCCACACCAACCATCACGGCCGGCATGGAGGACTGAGCATCTCCCTGCAAGGTAGGTAGCCAAGCCTGCAGCCATGTAAAGTGCTCACAAATAGTCCTGGTATATGGCTGCGTTTCTCGCAGTCTCCACTTCGCCTCCACCGGAGCAGCAGGCAGGACTCCTAACCCTCAGCCCTCAGTGCCGGTCCGGTGCACGTTGCAAGGCCGCCCCACAGCAGCAGCGCCCACCGCCGATCCCCGGTGGTGGTTCATCCACTTCAGCGGACAGTACTGGCCTGATGTCATAGACACTTGGAAGGGTGAAGGGCTGGAAGGCCGCTCTCACCAGAGATGCCGCGCTCAGCCACAGAGATTTTCGTTGTAGCCCCTGCGTCCCCATGCACAGGCGGTCTCACAGCTTGTCTTTGTGGCGCGGTCACTACTGCTTCCACCACCCACCGCAGGGCCACACAAGGCAGCAACTCAGAGGCCTTCCACGACGCCGCAGACTGCTCCAGCCAGGCCTAAGCTCTCACCTCGCGGTCGGCTCCTGCCGCCTTTGCTGTGTGCGTTGCCTCATTTTATGGCGCTGAGCGGAGTGTCCACATCGCCATCAGTACTCTGCCTGGTTCTTACAAGCAGCGAGGTAAGGTGTAAGCGTGGATGTCCCCCAACACCACCGATATCTGCCGGATAACTTGGTCTGGTCCCAGAGCTCCGCTACAGCACCTTTGCCACGTTCGGCGGTTAGCTACGCCCCCGTGCTAAACAAGTGCTGTAGTGCATAACTTAACAATAAGGTTAAGGTTACCTGACTCCATGTCAGCAAGTATAGTCTGCACTAATTCTGAGCTTTTCTCTTTCAAATCATCTTTTTCAGGTGTCACTTAATTAGAGCAGGTGTCTCCAACCAGTTGATCGGGTACTTGTAGACACCTTCAGAGTAGCTCCCAGCCATGAGCTCATTTTTAAATAAACAGAGGGTCACATGTTTTTAAAAGATAAGGCCAGGCTGTGTTTATTTATATTATTATCACCAGAGTGCAGACAGCAGGGACTGATAATGAGCAGTTCTCAGTCAATGTATGACCCAGGCTGGGTCACAGAGGTGAAGATCTGAAACACTAACGTATTTTACTCTGAAATAAAAGTTATTGCAATGTGAGAAAAAAATTGTGTTTATGAATGCTTTTAAATGGGAGAAAATAAAAATGAAAAGTCACCTTAATAATTACGTTAACTCTTCATTTTACTTTCCTCCCATTTCAAACATGGACGCCATTTGGGAGTAGCCAGGGATCGCAGATGCGGCCTCTAGTTTTCTCCCTGCTACTCCTGGCACTTCCTTTGCAACCCCTGGCTCTTGCCTCCTCTGAGGCTAAGGATTGCAAAGGAAGCGCCAGGAGTAGCAGGGAGCAAACTAGAGGTCACAGCTGCGACCTCTGACTGCTCCCAAATTACGGCCATGATTTCAAAGTGTTGCATTTACAACCAGCAGGCCTCTTGCTCCCAGTGGCCAGTAGACACCGTGACATATTTATAACTGAAAAATATATTTTCTTTTAAATGAGATGAATTTAAAGTGAAGAAAAATATTTCTATTAAACATTACGTCTTAATGTTTTTCTCCACTTGCAATGAAGCCAATTATGACTTATTGGTTTTATCAAGCATGTTTCTTCAATTTAAATTCCTCCCATTTAAACAAATGGCTGTAGTTTTCTGTTTTAAATATGGCAGGCAGCTCTGGCACACCGTCACCACCTCACACCGTATCTGGCCCTGCTCTTCCTAGACTTCGAGAAAGCCTTTGATACGGTGGATTTGCGTTACCTGGCGGACGTGTTGCAGAGGATGGGTCTCGGACCCGCGTTCCGACATCTCATCCGGGTCCTGTACTCTGCTCCTAGGGCTAGGGTCCTTATCAACGGCGTTCTCTCGGAGCCATTCCCTATCCAGAGGGGCACTCGCCTGGGCTGTCCGCTCTCCCCTCTTCTATTTGCCCTGGCGATGGAACCCCTGGCTTGCCTCATCCGCCAAGACCCCCTCATCCGGGGTTGGGCCTGGGATCCGACCCAGATTGACAAAATAGCCTTATATGCGGATGACGTTCTCCTCTTTCTGGCGGATCCCAAGTGCTCTGGCCCAAGATGTTTGGATGCTCTCTTGGCCTTTGAGCAGATTTCCGGCTCAGGCTGAACTCGGCGAAATCCACACTGGTCCCCTTGCACCCCTCACATGCGTGCTGCGATTGGCAAACATCCATCCCTCTGTGTAGGCAATCATTTAAGTACCTGGGTGTGTGGATTGCTCTACATCCGGAGCTTGAGTGGGCCTTGAATATCACCCCTCTAGTTACTAGGGCAAAGGCGGACCTTGAGAATTGGCAATCTCTCCCTCTCAACCCCCTTGGCAGAAGTGCCCTCTTCAAAATGATGGTCCTCCCCCGCTTCCTATACATATTACAAAATTTTACCTTGTATCTCCCAGGGAGTTGGTTCCGGGAGCTGGACGGGGTCCTTACCCGCTTTCTGTGGGGAGGAAAGAGGCTGCGAATGTCCCTGGCACACTGCCGCATACCACCGTATGACGGGGCATGGGTGAGACTAATCTTCACCTCTACTACCTGGCCACACGGCTTATCATGATCCACGACTGGTTCGCGGGCGGCTGTTCCGACCCGGCGTACAGAGTGGAACTCTGGGCATTAGATTTTCGCAGCTCCAAGCCTATCTGTATGGGAGTCCAGTGCCTCAGGCTCTTCCCCTTGTCACCAGGGCGGTGCTTGTGGCCTGGCGTGCCGCGCTAAGACATGTAAAGTGGAACCGGAAACTGACCAGACAGACGCCTCTGTGGAATGGGACGTGGCTGGCGGAGGTCTCCTCTCTCCAGGACTTTCGCAGGTGGGACCCCATAGGGATTTCGCTCCTGGGAGACGTTTGGTTGGGGGACCATGTCTGATCATTTGCAGACCTACAGCACCGTTATTCCCTCCACTCCTCCCAATTCTACAAGTATTTACAACTCCATGACATGCCCTTCAGGTCCACATCCTTCCCAGAATTCAGCCCCCTTGAGGCCCAAGTGATGATGGGGAACCTGGGTAGAGGGGGGTTGTCGCGGATCTATCGCTCCCTAGTGAACAATGGCCCGCGGTCCTAGACCTACTTCGCACTCGCTGGGAGGGGTGGCTGGATCCCCTGGAGGACGCGGATTGGAGGGATGCCCTTATGGCCACCAAAATGCTGACAACCTCCTCCAAGCTGCGACTAGTCCAGCTCTATTATCCCCATGCGGCATACCTCACCCCCACGCGCCTGTACAGTGCTCGCCTGCGGCCCTCTCCATCCTGCACGCGCTGCCAGCGGGCTTCAGCTGATTTTTATCATATGGTATGGCAATGTCCTGCCCTTGCGTCATTCTGTGCGGGGGTGGAGCTTGAGCTCACGCAGGCCCTTGGGTGGGAGGTACCCCACGAACCGCTGCGCATGCTCCTGGGGGTGTTCGACAGCCTTGATGGATTCAGGGCTGATAAGCGATTCTTGGGAACGGCATTGGCAAAACGCAACATTGCGGCACTCTGGTCTCAAGCTAAATCCCCCACAGTACAGAGATGGAGAAGGGGGTGGACGGGTGCGGCACCCAGGAGGAGCCTCTTTTCGAAGCTAGGGGCTGCCCTGAACTCCTTGCCAGAATCTGGGGCAAATGGTTTAATTTATTGCGGGCCTGAAGATGTTGTGGACATCTTGTATATGGTCATTTATAAGTAAGGCTCTCGGTTTTACATATAAATAGACGGAAAACGTTTTGGTTTTTGTCTGTATTTATATATAAAAACGGAAAAATGCTAACAAAACAAATGATCCTCCTCCCTCTGTAAAATCCGAGTCAGAGGTGCACAGGGGCAGCCAAAAGAAACGGGAACTGCTGCCCTGAAACTGCTCCATAGACGGGAGAACTGGGAGCGCCCTGTCTGCAGAGACACCTCTCACAGCGGTAGTTCACGCAAGATAATTGGAGCAGTGCAAGCAGCCGATGTCCATCCTCTGACCCCCACTGCCTCCTTTCATATGCAGACGCCTGTCCACAATGGAAACCCCCACACCTGCAGCTAAACCTGATGGCAGCAAACAATTAATCTTTCCACAAGCGGCAAGAACAGCGCTGCTTCTGAGCACTGAACTAAAGAGTGTGCAAGGAACATTTTGTGTCTGTTACAGCTGTGCCCCGAATTCCTGCGTACATGCCAACAATATGGGTAGAAGATGGAAGTGGGGGATTTAAAATAAAAATTAAAAAATTGGGTTAATGTATTTTCCTTATTGACCTCAATTGAAATCGAGGCAATGTCAGGCGGGAGACAACCAAAATAAAGGGCTGTTTTTACTAAATAAATTGGGACTCTCCCTCCTGACTCGGGTCTAAACTCTGATTAATGCACCTTATTTAGTATTTGATACTAAATGTGGCGGTCCAAGAGCGTGCCAGTAGGTGTCAAAACATGGTGTTCAATCATTGCACGTTGAGGCTAGTGCTCTCTTAAATGATGATAGTGTGTGTTTCTCAAAAGAAGTGCATATCTCAATTAAAGTGAGTAACTTTAGTTTTCATACTTACCTTTCTATCACTAATGATATCTGTCAGAAGTGATTTATTTATTTATTTTTATTTTCAATTTCATATAGCGTGAACTTGAGCCGAAGGTATTGGCACACTTTACATCAGCACCAGTTACAATGTAATGAAAAACAAGAATTTGCAATGCAATAGGTCTCGCATTTACACAAGTTTGAGCTATTGACATTGCAAATAACACAGCCTTTTATTTTTGTTTTAGTTTTAAAACAGAAATAAAAGGCATTGTCATTTACAATGCCAATAACTTAAACTCACGTAAATGCAAGACCTATTGCATTGCAAATGCTTGTTGTTATATGGGAGGGTGAAGGAGGTTGATGTGGCAGGGCACAGGGGCAGAAATGCCTCCTACAACTATTACCATAAAGCCTGGCTGCATCTCAGTGACTATGCACACTGTTGGGCAGTGAGGCTGAGTGAGAGGTGAGCAAGTCAGTTAGCATGATTTCATTTTTCTATTTAATGTTTATTTAAGTGCTACCTAAAAATAAAAACGAGAACAGAAATGACTGTTGCACTTACATTTTCTCCATAGTGTCCACATCAAAGCACTATTCTGTACAGATGAAGATGCAGGATTCTTTAGATATGTTGGCGATTTACAATGCCTCGTGGGGTAGGTCGTCTTCTAGTGCACACTAAGAATGGTCTGATATTCTTCGAGCAGACACTCTCTGATGGCTGATTAAATGCGAGTAAAAGAGGTAGTAATGCGTTGACATTTTGCAAGACAGCTGCGCAAATGAGACCTAATCAAAATCACAAATTCACACACCTTTTCTTAGGGAAGAAATTTGCTACCAATAAGTAAAGTGCACTTAGCATAGGCTCCAATTAAAAAAAAAAAACTGCTATAACAGCCTAGTGCAAGTGTCCTTGTCAACTTAAATAAATGTGGAAAAATACTAGCTTTAGTGTTTTTTTTTTCTTCTGTCAAAAATAAATGTGGATAAATACAGGTAAAATGACCCAAAAATAAATATGGATAAATACAGATGGAAATGTGAAAAAAATAAATACCATAAAACCGGGAGCCCTATTTATAAGCTGGTGGTCTACCCATCCCATGAGTTTTACAGGTCTCTGTCATTCTTAATGATTGCAATGTGCGTGTATAATGTGTCTGATTTACTGCCAATGAATTTCTTGTTCATTTCAAATATAATAAACTTGATTATCAAAAAACAAAAAATATGGCAGGCAAGCTATCGACAGGCCACTGGGAGCAAGATGCCTTCTGTTTGTAAATATGACACTTCGAAATGCGAGAAAAATGTAAATGATGTGCAATAGGGAATCTATATAAACATAAAGTAAACTCTTCAGTTAAATTTTCTCCCATTTCAAAGGGTTGCCTTTATACGCAGTAGGCATCTTGCTCTCTGAAGCTGGTAGACACGGTGCCATATTTATAACTGAAAAATACAGACATTATTTTAATTGGGAGAAAGTTAAAGTGCAGAAAATGTTCCATATTATGAACATTTTTCAGCACTTTGAATTTTTCCCATTTATAACAAGCATTGGCATAGCCAATAGGTCTCGCTTTTGGGACCTTATAAGTATTTAGTTATGCAGCACAATATCCTTGGTGCAACAACAACTGTTGCATGGCTAAACACTGATAAGGTCCCCAAGGCGAGACCTATTGGCTATGCCACTGCTTGTTTAAACGTATGCTGATACAAGTTTGTACAATCTCACGCATACACACATTCAAATATACATACACTGGTGAAGGCTGGCAGACACACAGAAACAATATGTACATGCTCTCAGACATACATATCAGGTGAAACTTCCCCGAGGCAGTCCTTGACATGCACTTGTGTGTGAGGTTTTGTTGGTGTTTGGTTGCGGGATGTAGTTGAAGGAGCACAGTGTACAGAATAGGGGCGTTGGGGCAGAATGAAGAGGCAGGACAAAATGGACGGGGTGAAAGTGAAGAGAGGGCAAAGAAGGGAGAATGGATTGAGATGCAGATAGAGAACAGAATAAGGAGGGTGAAAAGAAGGAGAGAAGTAATCCGAATAGGTAGAGGGGCATAGCCAATAGGTCTCGCTTTTGGGACCTTATAAGTATTTAGTTATGCAGCACAATATCCTTGGTGCAATAACATCAACTGTTGCATGGCTAAAAACATATAAGGTCCCAAAGGCGAGACCTATTGGCTATGCTAATGCTTGTTTAAAACAGGAAGCTGTGTGATTGTGATGCATGACTGATATATTTACGTCTAGTCTTCATAACTAAACAATTTCTAAATGTACACATTTTCAAGAATAAACTCAGCAACTTAGTAACAAAAAAACTTAATTAGCGGTCACTTTTTGTCACCATAATCATAGAGAGGCGTGCACGCTTTCACTGATCGCAAACATGAATTCACATTCCCAACAATACAATATGCATGTGAAAATGTGATGGCATACTCTCACGATGGAGCTACACTTTAGCTGGAATATCATTTCAGGGTCACATGCTTTCACATCAGGGAAAGCCCAGTTTCACAACCTGCAAATCGACACATATTGATGTCCTCTTTGAAATAACAAACGTCACAATATGTAGAAAAAAGCACAGCACCAAGTAAATGAAAACCTTCAACATTGGGCTACAACCGGCGCTGTTCCAACCAAACAAAACCATGTATATCCTTTTCAAAAATATAAATAAATAGGTTACAACAATACCGCTAATTATTTTGACTTCCAAAAGCAAATTTCTTTCAGGCAGGGTGTTTATTTGCATTTCTGTTGCCAGGTCACAGCTACCACATACATACATCTGCCACACAGACAGAGAATGCAGAGCATTCATCTTTCATGTGCAGTTTGCTCTATGCCGCCATGTCCCTCTTCCTCGTTAGATATTGTATTAGGAAACGTGCGCTGACCTGGCACTCGGTTGTCTAACCGCTGCCACCACAGTGTGCATGACTGCGTGGGCACACGGTGGGAGCACACTTGTGCTTAGAGTAGGATGAGACAAAGCACCATTAAACCATATTTCCTGCATACAGAAAATCATAGAATGGCTCAATCTTCGTCGCCACTGTGATAATGTGAATGCGTTCAAGTAACGGGAGTTCTCACAATATGCTTAAGTGCAATCTTCTCGACAACTTGTAGGGTATGAGTCAGGTCAGACACTAAGCACCTTGGCTGCAGGGCGCAGTATGTTAATGTGTTTATGTTTATTTTGAACACTGCAGGCCGACCTCTGAGGAGCTTCCTAGCCTGCTTTACATGCCAGCTGTAGGCTGGCATCTGTCGTCCCTGGCTTCACAGACTACTCTCCAACGAATGCGAGCAATCTGTTTTCTGCTTGGTTAAAAAGCGACGAGTATGCCCAACAACTGTACCCCGTAGCTGCGAGAATGCCAGCCATGCCTAGGGAGTAATTCAATGCATCCCAGCCGCGAATGATCAAATAAGGCATGCGATGCCAAGCGTGGGGCGGACTGCCCCATGACGACATCGTTTATCGAAGAGCTGCTCTTCACGGGACGGGTAAGTTAGCGCAATATCATCAGCTAAGGATGACTCGTTGGTACATACTTGTTGATATTGTGCAACCAGGCTTTTGAAAGACTATGCATGATTGGTTGGGGCATTTAAGTCGGAAAGTAAATGTCCTGCAAAGACTTGGCCAGCAGGAGGCCTTGCACACAGAGCTTTCACTTGAGAGTACACAGGCGAGCATTAGGCGTACACACATTCCTGCCACTGAGCTACAAATGGCCTCTGGGATGTTCTAATCCTTCAGATCCCGCAAGTGTGTACCCGCCAGAGTAAACTTACAGCCATACACCTTCCCAAAAGCAGAGGGGAGGTGCATATATACCCCATGTATTACTAGGATATGATCATATAATAGTCTCACTCCAGACGTCAAATATTTGGAATAAGTATATTTTCGGTTGCCATGTCGCACTCGTACAGTAAGAAAGCACAAAGTTTGGCAAAACAAATAGGACCGTTTGTCTTTGTCAATGGTTGTGTTGACAGAGCTTTAGTTATGTTTTTTCTAAAACTGTCATGTTGGAGGAACTGCTGGGGCTGCACTACAATAACAATCATTGGTCTGATAATGGGATCGGACAAGGAAAGGGGTCGGGGTGGCAACGGCGCAAGCATGTGAGTGATGCGTGTGCGCGCCCAAAGTTAAACAAGCACGGCCAGAGCGCGCGCGTAACCGCAAGCTCTAGGCTACAAGGTAGCATTTTTTTCTGAAGCCCGTTTACTAAAAGTCTCGCCGGAGCACTGCATGCGCTGGCTCAGGCGAGACCTAAAAGTGGTTGTATGTTTCTGTTATACATGCAACAGTGCCACATATGCCGAAATTTATGTCCTGTGCCTCAAGTACATACTACACAGGTTCTCAGTCACCCATACACATATATCCTATTCATATGCACAAATGTTCATATATCCCCTAAGACCACGCTTTCACTGACACAAATGGCAGCCCTTTCATAGTGCACAGAGTCAAAGTATTTTATGCAAACAGTTGAATCTGGCTCTAAGGACATTAGGCTTAAAGTAAATGATATTGAGCTTGGGGGTGTCTAGTAACAATGTGCCAGTTGCTTAGCCTACAGTAGCTCACAATGATTGTCAATGATCAGAAGTAGTTCTCAGTACAGAAAAGGTTGGCGCCTCTGAATTAGAGCAACTAGAAACAATCAAGAACTACATCTATAACATGTACTACTTTCTAGAACAAAGCCACAAAACTGGAGTTGATGCTCCTTAGTGAGATGGAGTTGTATGATTAATCAAAAATGTGCTAGCAGTCGTGATCAAGAATCTTCAATTCTATAGCAGCACGGAGGAGAGGATTATGTATTCCCTTTCCTGTTTTGCTTTTAACAGCAGTCGTTTTGAAAGTACAGTATACAACATTAAGAACTACAACTCCCATAGTCCTAAACAAAAAACTATAACTCCGGAACATGTGTGACAGTGTCCACATAATACAGTAAGCGCAGTTAGAGTCCACCTAAATTTGTCTCAAATTGGGTACTCTGTTCGGCCAGATCACCAGGTCCCTGCCTGGGCCGTGGTTCATCCCAGTGACCTGGAGAAACCGCTCCTTACCTCTGGCACATGGGCTGTCACCTGGAGTCTGGCCCAGGGAATTCCTGTATCGTATCGTAAACTGTTTCCCGCATACAATGAACCATCAGTAAAATAAATTACAACACTTCGGGGAAGTTTAAAACTCTAACATGCATTTAATGCACAACAATTGTTGTTTCAAAGGACAGGAGCTTGTGCCAAAGCCAGGCAGAGTTTATAGTGCTGAAGTCCATTATTTTAAGCACACTTTTACACAACCTAAGCATTTCACCCAAGCTGTGACTAAACTAAAGTAACTAATGAGCAGATTGCAGAATCTTCTCACAAGAAAGGAGGTCGAAAGTCCTAAAGGGCTAGCTGCAGAAACACAAGCATGCTATGACCCTACTGCTTTCTCAAATTCACACTTCATGGTGCCACTCCTTGAAATGAGGACACACTTACTACATGATGCAGAAAATGTGCAATTGTACAGCACCGAATAAAATGCCTTCTGTCCATTGAAAATACATGAAATGTAGCAGATATACTAAAATTAACATGCTCGTTAGGTTATTCAAAATTGACATTGCAATTCGGAATGTAAAATATATCTGTACACGTTAAGGAGTGAGTAAGCAATGGCATCTTCTTAATTAAGTAATGGAATTAAGGCACAGAAATACGTAATTGTGCCGTCTCAGTACAAAGCAAGACCTAACTGGGAATCAGAACAGTACCCCACAAATGAAGCTAACACACACCCCGTCTTCCACCATATTAAATAGAGTAAGTCAATGTTGGACATAAAAAACACGAGCAACTCAATCCAATAGAAACCTCTTTCAACCTTGACTGGAATCAGAATAGTAAATAAGCCATCTGGAATATTTTGGGGAAAATCTTCCAAATATTCTAGGACTGGAGTTAGAATAGTAAATTTGACCTCCTACTCTGTCACATCCACTGCTGGCCTGTGGGTGCAGTATAAGGCAAGAAGAGCAAGTTACTTACCTTCGGTAACACATTTTTTCTGCTAGAGACAAAATCTAGCTACAGATCCCTTAACTTTGAATTTCCCAGGCATTAAACTGAATCCGGAAACTTTTGTGTGAGCAGTACCCCTGTGTGTTGTCGGGTGGCTCTATTCAGCTCCGTGTGGCATCTTCGGCATTGGATGTGATTTCACAGTCACCTATATAGGCGCCACCCAGGCGCGCTGACATCAGTACTTTTCTTTTCACAACTTTCCATGCCAGAACTGCACAGCCATGATGTGAACCGACTAGTGTGTGTCCAATCTAGGGCCCTGGAATGGGAGCACCCTTAGCCCTTTAAATATGTCCACAGAGCGGGGACGCATGGGTGGGTCTGGAAGGAATCTGCAGCAAGATATTGTCTCTACCAGATAATGCATTACCGAAGGTAAGTAACTTGTTCATCAGATAGAGACTTCTAACTGCCGATTCCTTACCTTTAAATAGATGCCCAAGCCAAACCACCCTGACAGTGGGCTGCAGACAAATTACTAGACTAAAAAGTCCTGGAGCTCCAAACGGGCGCAATGCTCATCCCTGTGGACCTGACAGTCCAGGCAGCAGCGCTTGGCAAATGTTTGCAGAGATGTCCACATTGCTGCCTGGCAGATTCCAGGACTGGAACACCAGAAGCCAACGCTGAGGTCGCTCTTTTTCCCCTTGTGGAATGGGCCCATAAGACCTCAGGAGGTTGTTTCTGAGTTAGGGAGTCGCAGATTTTGATACAGAGAACGACCCAGTATGAAATGGTTCATTTCTGAACTGCCCAACATTTTTGAGCTCCCACAAATATACGACGAAGGGTTGGTCATCCACCTGGAACTCTTTTGTGCGGTCACGGTAGAATGGCAGCACTCTTTTTGGGTCCAGATGATGGAGTTGCTCATCTCTCTTAGAGGGATGTGGAGGAGCATTAAAAGTGGGCAGTGTGCCTGACTGACCCAGATGGAATGGAGTCACCACTTTAGGCAGGAAAGAGGCTCGGGTTAACACCACCTTATCCGGACATTTCATAAGATAGGGAGTTTTGGATGATAAAGCCTGCTGCTCACTCACCCTTCAGGCAGATGATATTGCCACTGGAAATTCTGTCTTGATGGTATGCAATTGGAGGGACAATTATGTAGCTGCTCAAAGGGAGCACACATGAGGTAAATAAGAACCAGGTGTCAGATCCCACTATGGCATAATAAAGGGCCTAGGGCAAACATATGTACAAAGTCTTTCAGGAACGTAGTTACAATAGGGGACTTGAATAGGATAAAGAGGGTTGGTAAGTCAGCTGCAGGAAAGTGTACAGAACAAAAAGATAACTCTTAAGAGTGCCCAGAGCAGAGCCCTGCTGGGCAAGGGTAAGTATGAAGGGAAGAAAATCAGAAAGAGGGTTGACAGACTTTTCTGTACAATATTTTAAAAATATTTGCCAACGGAAGTAGTATACCATTTTGGTGAAGGGCCGCCTGGCCAACAGAATAACTGTACAAACTTCGGGAGGAAAGTCAAAGCTATCAACTGTTGCCACTCAATCTCCACACAAGTTGGTGGGGAGTTTCCAGGTTCTGGTGGAGGACCCTCCCCTGCTGCTGTGACAGAAGATCCTCCCAAAGGGGCAGCCTGATTGGAGGATTGATGCTCATTCGAAGACTTTTAGGATACAACACTCTCCGTGCCCAATCTGGAGCCACATGAATGACTTGGGCTTGGTCGTTCTTGATCTTCTTGCGCAGGAATGGTATGGGTGGGAAGGCGTACAGGAGGCCTAAGCTCCACTCGTGACAAAAAGCATCTCCAAGCGATAGCCACCTTGGAAACTCCAACGTGCAATACTGCTAACATTGCGCATTCTCTTCACAGGAAAACAGATCTAACGAAGGCTGAAAGAAACCTTACGCCACATCCGGCTGGAGACGCCATTTGTGATCTGCTAGACATTGATGGCTGAGTTCATCTGCCCTGGCATTCAGGGAACTTGACAGATGTTGAACCACCAGGGTTATGCCCTGATGTTCCAGCCTAGTCCAGAGATGCAAGGCCTCTTGACAAAGGGTCCACGATCCCACCCTTCCCTGCTTGTTGCAGTACCACATGGCGGTGGTGTTGTCCGGGAACACCTTCACTAACTTCCCCTTGACAGAGGGGAGAAATGCTTTCAATGCTAGTTGGATCATCCAGAGCTCCAATAAGTTGATGTGGAGCCCCAATTTCGCCAGAGTCCTCTGATCTCCACCTCTACCAAATGGCCACCCCATCCCAGGAGTGGCACATCTGTCACTACTGTATGATCTGGTTGGGGAAGGGAGAGTGGTCTGCGTCTGACCCAATTGCAATTGGTCAGACACCACTGCAGATCCTTTGCAGTTCTTTCCGAGATCTGAACCACATCGGAAAGATTTCCCTGATGCTGTGCCCACTGGAACTTCAGGTCTTACTGCAGAGCCCGCACACGCCGTCTTGCATGATTTACCGGATGCGGGCGGCCATGAGCCCCAGCAGCCTCAGAGTTATTCTTACCGAAATCCAGGATAGAGGCTGAAACATCAGTAACATAACCTGAATATCCAGGACTCTCTGCTCAGGAGGATAAACCCGAAACTGCACTGTGTCAAGGAGTCAGGTGTGACTTTGGCACGTTTGTAATGAACCCCAGTGAATGCAGGCGAAATGCCATAGTCTGTAGCTGGGAGATGACAGTCTAGGGTGAAGACGCCTTCAACAGCCAGTCAAGGTAGGGGTACACTGAAACTCCTAACCAGCAAAGATGAGCTGCGACCACCGGCATTACCTTGGTAAATACCCGAGGGACGCTGGTAAGGCCAATAGTAGCACAGTGAACTGAAAGTGCTCGCTGCCTACCTTGAACCTGTGGGCAGGCAGGATGGGGATGTGAAAATACGCATCCTGCAAATACAACGCTACCAGTCAGTCAATCTCCTTGGTCTAGGGCAGACAAGACCTGAATCAATATGATGAGCATCTTGAATGTCTCCTCTTTGGGGAAGAGATCACCAGCCCGGAGTTGTAGAATAGGACAAAGACCTTTGTTCTTTTTGGGTATCAGAAAGTAGCTCGAATAATAATCCCTACCAACTTCTGAAAATAGCCTCCTTGGCCAGGAGACCTGTAACTTCTTCTCGGAGCAAGAAAAGGTGATCCTCCACCATCCGTTCTTGAGATGGCGTTAATGGAGGAGGGAATGACTATAAAGGAAGGGTGTAACCATTTTGCATGATCTGCCAGACCCATTAGTCTGATCTTATAGACTGCCAGTAAAGGAGATGATACTAGATTCTCCCTCCAACTGGGCACCCATGGTCTTGCAGAATCAATCTAAGAGGACATTGAACCTGCAGCTGCTGGGGCGTTGGTAGCGGACGATTTCTGGCTACCATTCCATCAAGGACAAAATACACTGCATCCACATCCTCGCATAACTTGAGAAGTCTGTACAGGACGGTGATGGGGTATGGCTCACATGATTGAAAGCCCCTTCCATTGCCACAAAAGGGGAGAAAAGCAAAACACACAAGATGATGGACGGAATGTTGCACATTGGCAAAACATTTACCCCCAGTCACAGATCTGGGTTTAATCCATCGTTACTTTGCTCACCATGCTACCCCAGTTCAGACATGGCCATATGCAAATCAGTCTTGACCCTGTGCCTCATGGGAACAGTCCATCCCGAACTGCCAAGCCATGTCTTCCCTGGACCGGAATCAAGCATCCTAGGACCGGTTTCGGGGTTTCACCCCTCTTCAGCCAGGATAGCTTGACTCCAGTGGCGTTGTGAGCACGGGACCCACGTCTGGGCATACCCTTCCCACATAGGGCGAACAGCAAAACACACAAGATGATGGACGGAATGTTGCACATTGGCAAAACATTCACTCCCAGTCACAGATCTGGGTTTAGTCCATCGTTATTTTGCTCACCATGCCACCCCAGTTCAGACATGGCCATATGCAAATCAGTCTTGACCCTGTGCCTCATGGGAACAGTCCATCCCGAACTGCCAAGCCATGTCTTCCCTGGACCGGAATCAAGCATTCTAGGACCGGTTTCGGGGTTTCACCCCTCTTCAGCCAGGATAGCTTGACTCCAGTGGCGTAGTGCGCACGCCCCCCGCAGATCTTCTGGTGCCCTGGTTG
Source organism: Triturus cristatus (assembly GCF_964204655.1). Taxonomy (NCBI): domain Eukaryota; kingdom Metazoa; phylum Chordata; class Amphibia; order Caudata; family Salamandridae; genus Triturus; species Triturus cristatus. The sequence goes on from NC_140595.1 coordinate 116,189,372, forward strand.
CAGCCTCACCTGGTGAGTATGAGTAACTCTGATCCCGAGGATGACAAGCGGCTCAGTAAGTTCACAAGTGCAGTGTGCAGTGCAGATGCTCCCCTGGGTGTGCCCCGACTCTGGCAGTCTCTACCTGGTTCGCTCACACCCCACTGTGTGCTCCACATGAGTTTAAAACGCACCTTAGAATTCAGTCTTAATCCCCATCATGTTAGAGGCATGGAGTATCAATGTCCCATGTAATCCACCTCACTTCTTCACTGCACGAAATGTGGAGCATGTTATGCCCGTCTAACTACCATCACTGCATGAAATGTGGAGCATTGCAGAACTTTTTTTTTGCTTCACTTTGTATCTCAAAATGCAAAGAAGTCACTGGCAGTGCAACATGAATCTAGCACCGCATTACGTTTGTTGTAGGTAGTGGTGCATTTTAATGGAGTGACACAACAGTGAACTCCTGGTGTAGGATACTGCCATTGGAAGCCACAGAGACCCCTGCTTCTCAAGGGAGCTGTTGGAATGAACGGAGCTTACTTCAGTAAACCCATCGCCCCAGGAATGGAGGATTGTTATACATTTCCTGGGGTACCACAGAGTCTTTTGTGACTTCCTGAAAAGTCAGGAATTTACTGCAAAGATGTCATCTCTGGTGTCGAATCTGAAGTTGTAGCTGTGCTCTTGTGTAAGTCGGGCCCTGCATGACTACATTGAACAGGTATTTACTCCTTTTTCTGCCCCATATATGGCTGCGTGAATTAGTGAACAGTTTCATATCACCACTGATAAAATAGAGGGAATGATTTGAAAATGTTTAATGATTAGATACTGCAGGGCGTAGTCCCATCAACGATTTGCCATATGTACTTCTGCCTACGGCTATTCTTGGCTCACAATGGGCCATGCAGAGTGTGAAGCCCACTGGATGAAACTGGGCTGGTGGTTCACTTTGTTTCAAACTAGAATCGACGTAATGTGCTGTTTCTGCAAGAGCCGCATTGGCTTGTGGGAAGCGTTGCTTCGGCTACATTTGAACTACAAGGGCCTGTCTTGATGTATTGTACGAGTTTTATTCGCCCAAACTCAAGTGGCTGTAAAATATCTTAAATGCTTAACACTATGAAAGAGCAAAAGAGAGCTTACTAACTGGATGGGGAGAATGGAAGAGCAAGATGGGGGGGGGGGGGGAATAAATACACAGCTGATGGGAACAATGCACCACAGCATCTGATTGCAAAAAAACAAGAATTCCACCGAACTAGCACCGTCTGATATGTTTTAATTTGTATGCAGCACAGGTGTACTTTCCCTCCTTTATACCTAAACATAATGTCTTATAGAGAGAAAACCAAAACACTAGCTGATGACATTAAAATAATAGAGAAGAGAAAGACCCTGATCAAAGGCATTTCCAAACTCAAAACAGCCCAGGCTCGACCCCTGAATGATCCTTACAATCTGGTTCCGGCTCTTAAACTTGATCTACAGTTAATATTTACCGAACTTGTATGCAGTAGTAAATGACGGGAGCCTCTGTGTGCCTACAATAAATATTCCTTTTGGCAAAACTCAGTGGTGTTCATTTTATAGCCCTCAGAAGAGCGAAAGGTGGCGTCGACCTGCGGGAACCAGCGCGCGAGAAAGATCTCCTCATTTCACCCGCTTTCCTCCTGGCTGCTCATTGTGGGCCGCACAGTCCTCAGGAGGGATGGACTAGGCATAGAACGTCTCCAGTAAACTGTGCTTCGTTGGTCGAAGGGGCTTTCTCCCCTTGTCTTTTTACGTGGGTAAAACTTTCTGGGGTTAAGTTCTCCTTTCGAATCGGTCATGTTAGAGCCGCTAGAACACAAAAGAATGGAGATGCAGCTGCCCTTGTGAACCAACCCCCTCCTCTTCGAGCTAGGAACCGGTATTTCGTGGCACAGTAACTATACGAGGGTAATCCAAGGATCACACATGGGGTGCAACTCCTTTGACCCCGCCTTGTGGCGTAGATACTTGTCTTTTAACTGTTTTTTGGGTTTTTTTGAGGTTTTGTTTTACATTTTTTGTAGTGCTTTTTTAAGATACACCTTTTGTAATTGCATCAAGCTCAAACTGTGATTAATGTCACCTCTTGTGGTGCCTCTGATGTTAAGTCATGCAGCGCCGTTCCTGTTGTCACTTCTGATAACTTGATGTCGGTCAAATATCGCCAGTGGTTTTTGCTTGCATTTCATATAAGTGAAGTGTTCGCCAGAACAGGCCCTGCCAGGTTACTGTGTAGTCTTAATGGCTGCAAGAAAGAATGCTTACCACCGAACATGTATCGACTCCTATGATCTGAAGCCACCTGCTGGTAAAGCTTTCTTTCTAGGTTGAGACATTGATTCACTTTTCTAGTAATAAGATTCCGGATTTACATTACATTTTTCAACATTATAAACTGAATGTATGCTTATGGTTTTTGCAAGTTAATGGTGTTTTGTAAGCTTATGCTTGTTCCCCCTCTCAAGCTACTAGTTTTTGTCCAGAGAATGGTGGGGCTCACTTTCCTCAAATCAGTTTCCTCAGGGGGTCATTTTTTCTTCTTTCACAAAAATAGATGAATAAACTGGGAGATTATTAAGAGAACAGTTTAAGTGACTAAGAATCCTTGATCTATTTCCTTCGTGCTTTGCCTGAAACACAGCAGAAGGTTGTTGTAGGCAATACACACTTTGGTGCTAGTGCAAGTACTTCTGTTGAGTTTATCATTTGGTGGCAGAGTCCTTTTGACTATGAAGTTCAGACAGTTGTAAACAAAGAGCCAGTGGACAAGTCAAGGAATGGCATTTTTCATCAGGTAGCTCTGTAACCAGCCATCTCCAAGGCAATTCGAATCCACTAAAGAAATGCCTTAGAGCAAACGTCTCATGAATGAGAGACCCTTGCATACTGCTTCGCCCACCGCTTTTTCTCCATCTTCAAATTTCTTAGCCATGAAACGTCAACTAGCAGCCACAATGGAGTGAAGTCTTTCCTTGGCTGCAAACTCACTGCTGGTACCAGTGATACATGTGTAGATGTACCTGCAGTCGGCGACTTATGTTATGTCATGTTAAGAGTTTTTATAGAGCGCGACAGCTTCCTCAGCTAAGAGGCGTCCCGGCGCTAAGCAACAAGAGAGCAGCACGCACAAAAGCGCCAGGAGGCCTACAAGGGAGGAAACAGGAATGTCTTAATGGCTTTCCTAAAGTGAAGATAATTAGTAAGCCCATGAATGTGGGCCGGCAAGGAGTTCCACAGAATGGCAGCTCTATTACGAAAAGAGCGCCCGCCTGCATGGACTCTTCTCACCCGGGGAATCACTACCAGACATTGTCCCATGGATCGAAGTGATCGTGTACGAGTATAAGGTAAAAGAAGGTCAGACAAAATTTGTGGGGATGCCGATTTCAGCATTTTAAAGGCAATACACAGTAGACACTAAGGTGGGATTGCCATTTTTACTCCACCTGTTGTCTTTTGTGTACGTTGATAAGCTGTGGAGGCAGTGATATCAAAGAGAAAGCTCAGACTTTCTGATTACAAAGTGAACCTTATCCTTTCATTTTTAGGTCTCGCTGAGTCAGCGCGCATGCGCTTCTCGGAGAGACTTTAGTAGGTGAGTTTTCAAAGTGCTGCTGGCTGGCGACAAGCTTGTGTTCACGTGAGCGTGCACGCACGAACCGCCAGCCTTCAGCACCATCTGTCTTTCCTCTTGCTTGCTCCCTGCCTCCGCCCCTCCCCCTGCCTTCGCGCTTACAAGCGTTCAGGATTCTCCCAGTGGGTGCATCTCCGTCAGGCAATATCACTCCCACCTTAAATGTATCTTCCATCGCTGCCTCAACGTGCTTTCTCTTTCCACAAACTCAATGTTTGTGTTCCTTTATTTTGAGATGCTTTTAGTATTACTGTTTTGTGACTTAAGGAACATTAAGGAAATGTTACCGTGAAACTGGACTACGTTCACAGTGTTTATTTCTGATCGCAGCGGCTGCTTCATGTCCATTGCACCATTCAGGAAGTCCTTTCGTTGGCGCTTTCATGAGGACATGATGAGGAAGCTGGAAACTTTTGGCACATCCTCTTTAAAAGCACAGCATGTTGGCGACTGCTTAGTCTATTAGACCTATGTTGCGCTTTAGATCTCAAAGCGCTATGGTGGGTGCAGGAGTTATATCTCATGAAATATGGGGTGCAACTCACAAGGAGGGGGCAGGTTTGAGTGCACATTGGTTGCAATCGAACTCTTAAGATGATGGGCTGTGTGCATCCATTATCAGCACTCAGTCTTCGCTAAATTATCTTGTTTTGTTTTTGTTGTTGTGTCAATGCTTCGCTGTGCCCGTTTGACTTACAAGGTGCTTTCTCTTTCTCCAAACTCGATGTTTGTGTTCCTTTATTTTGAGATGCTTTTAGTATTACTGTCACACACACAACCACAACCACACACACACACAACCACACACACAACCACAACCACACACACATACAACCACACCCAACCACCCTACCACACACACACATAACCACACACACAACAACAACCACACACACACAACCCCAACCACACCCAACCACACAACCACACACACACACAACCACACAACCACACACACAACCATACAACTCACACACAAACACAACACACACACAACCACACACACAACCACACACACACACAACCACATACACACACAACTACACACAACCACAAGCACACACAAGCACACACACAACCACAACCACACACACAACCACACACACACACAACCACACACACACACAACCACACTCACACACACACACACACAACCACACACACACAACCACACACAACTACACACAACCACACACACAACCACACACACAACCACACACCCACACACAGAAACACACACAACCTCACATACAACCACACAACCACACATACAACCACATAATCACACACAACCACACACACACAACCACACACAACAACAACCACATACACAACTACAACCGCACACAGAAAGGGAGGAGACAACTGCAGCAGGACCTTCGGCTCGATCAGGACAGCAGAACCACCGGAAAAGGAACCCCTTGGCACGACCTGGGCAGCAAGAAGTTGTCACTGGAGACATCGTGATCCTATGAACAATAGTGTCATCAATGATCTAATCCAAACTGTAAACTTTGACAAATAACATCCCTATATATTGCAGTACCACAAAAACAGCAACAAGCATTGGCATAGCCAATAGGTCTCGCCTTTGGGAAGTGTTTTGCCATGCAACAGTTGTTGTTGCACCAAGGATATTGTGCTGCATAACTAAATACTTAAAAGGTCCCAAAAGCGAGACCTATTGGCTATGCCAATGCTTGTTTCAAACATACTTTATTGATTTTTTACGTAATTCTTGATACAACCGGAAAAGAATTAACTCAGCAGGGAGCGGAATAACATAAACATCTCTGTGTATACAGGTTACAATCTGAATCGGAGATGCAAGCCAAAGTGAGATCTTGTTGTTCTAGTACCATCTCAATTCCGTGTATCTATTGCAGGCAAATAGCAAACAAGGTCATGAAAACATTAAACAACCCAAATTCACACTCCCGCCTCCCACCCATCTGGCTCACCCGAACTGGGCCCAATCGAGCCCGAAACACAACTCTATCCTCATGGTATCTTCTTCTTGAGTCTCCTGAAATGGGTTCAACTCCCTTTGATGGGCCCTGTGGCGAACGGGCGCAGGGGTGCCGACCAAAACTGCAAGCTGGAGGGGAAACACATGCCCTAATGTGTGTTATGGTGTTGAGGGGTCAGTTGTTTTAAATGTCTTCAACGACAGATCTCAGTCCATGGAAATCAGTGTTTTCCGCAGCCCCCTCTATTCCTCACTCCGGATAACTGCACTCCCTGCCCCACCCCACCGGATTACTTCCTTATGCCATGGAGCGCTTCGCAATGATTAGAGGTAGGTCAGCAAATCTGAGCTGTACTTTCTGTGTCTTAGGGCAACCATAAAGCCCCAGTATGCATCGTTCTACTGTGCCCCAATTAGAGATCCCTGTCACTGTTTCCAATATATGTGTGGTCTTGACCCAGAAAACCACCAGGCGTGGACACGTCAACAACATATGTAGTATGTCAGCATCATCTGCATGGCATCTTGGGCAGTGTACCTGTGCTGTGGGATAAATGAGGTTTAAGCGATGCGGAGTGAGGTAGGTCCTGTGGAGGATCATGTATTGTATAAACTTAAATTTGGCATTCAGGGACACCCTCTCAGGGTATTCCAGGAGAGAGGCCCAATCCTTGTCCGTTAGGTCCTTGCCCAGATCTTTAGCCCACTTCTCTCTAAGTGTCGTAAAGGGGGTCTCTGCATGCATGGCAGCTTCGGAATCGGTGAGCTGTGTCTCCTGCATCAAGGCAAACTGCGCCTTCCGCCTGTTTAATTAGGCGTGTATCCTATGTCGTTTGTGCACTGAACCCAACCCTCTAACGTACCAAGTGACTATAGTATGCGTTCCCGATGTGGCCATAGGTGTGTGTACTGAACTCTGAGAGGCAGATTTACAAGCCCTTTGTGCCGCCGGTGCATCACGCTGCGTGACGCACCGGTGGCACAGTCTGCTAAGTGATATTTACAAGAACAGGTAAAGTCACCCTGCGTGACTTAACCTGTGCTTGTAAATATAGCCCCTGCTGATGCAACACTTTGCGTGTTAGGGGCATGACATAGGTGTTGCTGTGGGTGTTCCCACGCAACACCCATGTCCACTGATGCATTTCCAGATTTACGAGAAATCGTAAATCTAGAAATGCGTCAGAATGCTACACCACCCTAGGGGTGGCGTAGCGAGGTGCAACGAGGATTTTTTTTTTATTTCTCCTTGTTTTTTCCTCTTTCAATGCATGCTGCATTCTACAGCACACATTGGAAAAGGAAGTGCAAGGGTACAAGGAGGTGCAAGGGTGCCTGCGCCGGCGCATGGCAGCATTTTGTGCGCCAGCACAGGGGGAAGCCCAGAGATACGACATATTGTTGTAAATATGTGGCATCCCTGTACTTCGAAACTAACGCAGCGCGGCGCAGCAAAATGACTTGCGGCACAGTCCTGCGTTACTTTCTTGTAGATCTGCCCCTGAGTCCTACCACATCATGGGGACAGAGTGCTGTGCGCATTGTGATGGAGGGTAAGCCAGAAAAACAAAAATTTATTTTATCACCCAATACTAGGTCCAACCCCAAAACAATGCTAGGCCAAAATGAAACTCATCTGCGTGAACATACGTCTGAATTCGCTTTGCATTCCCTGCGGGGAAGGCGGCTCTTGCACCTCGTAGAGCACTCTTGATTGTGTGCTACAGTATTGGTGACCGGACCTTGGTCGCGTACTAAACGTATAGAGAAGTTGGGTTACATCAGGCTTGCCAGACCGTTCGGGGGGCCCTAACGCAGGTAATCATTCACAGTTTGTGGAGTGATAGAAGGAAACAGAGCGAGGCTATTCTCTGAGTCTGATTGCATATTAGTGTACTCCGATGACTCCGACGAGGAGAGGGGGTCACGGTCTCTGAAGGCCGCCGCTGTGAGAAGCGCTGCCTCCCTGATCTCCAAGACTTGCTCTGGGGATGACTTTTAGCAATGGTTTTGCGATTCGATTTAGTGCGGCATGTTCTTCCACTTGCGGCTGCTTGTGATCCCAGGTTTGTACTTTTAGTCAATCTCTCTGATGTGCGTGATGGGAATGACACTCCCAGCCAATCCCCTGCAGCCTCCGGGCTGTCGAAGAAGTGTGAATTTTGCTCATGTATGATCTTCAAGCAGGTGGGAAACAACAAAGCGTACTTGAGGTTCAGGGCCCTGAGCTTTTTTTTAGCCGCTTGGTAGGAGGCCCTCTGGCGCCGAACCAGGACTGTGAAGTCCGGATATAATGAAACCCGGTGGTTTTCGTACTGGTTAGGGGATTTCTCCCTGGCGATGCGGAGGAACGTGTCCCGATCCTTATAATTAAGTATCCTAGCAATCATTGTACGTGTAGGAGCACCCACAACTGACTTTCTCGTGGAGATTCCGTGTGGTCTCGCAGAAGAGGTCAGACAGGCCCTCTGGGGTAACCTGTTCCCTCAGCCATTGTTCCACGAATTGAGTGGCATTGGGTCCCTCACAACGTTCCAGCCGGCCAACTATGCGGGCGTTATTTCTTCGTGCCCGGCCCTCTGCGTCTTCGGCTCTGTCCTGTAGACTGGACACTTGGTGCTGTAGCTGTGATATATGGCCTGCGTTGTCCTTAAGCTGCTGGAGCAGATCTGCAATAAGTAGTTTATTGCTTTTCACAGTAGAAGCCAGCATGTCATGGTCTGCCTTGAGTAATGTAAAGCCAGTTGTCAATGAGCCTATTTCCTGCTCTATTGCATTCTGCGACTCCCTGACCTTCTGTAATATGAGGTCCAGTTTGTCTGGGGCGGCCTCCATATTGGTTGGTGGGACACAGCTTGTAGGGGGCATCTGGGTGGTGTTCTCCAAGACTTCTTGTTGCGCTGTGCCAGTGGAGACCAACTCCAGCAGCTTTCCTTTCGTGCGCCCCATTGTGCACCGCTGGATAGAACCGGTCACAGTATGTTGCAGACAAGAGCCTGCAGTGCCTCCGACTGTAGGCGCACCAGGAGAACCCTACAATCACAGTCCGGGGCACCCCTGAGGGCCACCACCGATTCCCGGCATCACTCCAGGCAATCAGAACGGAGCCAGACACTTAGACGTTGGGCTGCTGGCTGGAGACAATGCAAGACCGGGTCAGGGAGTCCGGGAGCGACCCAGTAGTCCACGCCTCACCATGCACAGACAAAGTTGTGGGCACCCCTCAGCAGGGTCAAGTCAGTTATGGGACAGGTGAGGCACTGCTTCAATCGACCTTTCCAGTTAACGCTGCATTCCTGAATGTCCCAGCAATATGGCACCTCGGTCTCCAGCCAGAAGGACAGGCGGCCCTTGTCAGACCAGGGCAGCCCCTCGCCTTTCCTGCCCCAGTTCACAGTCACCGCAGCCTGTGGCCTATGTCTGCCGCAAGTCCCTCCCATACTCTGCCATGCAGCACCCTCGGTCACAGAGGCGCCGCACCAGGCACGCACAGTCAGGGAGGAGCCACAAACCACGAGGCCTTCCAGCTTGCACTGATTAATCAGTCAGGGCCGGATATCAAAAGGAGGCCCAAGTTAGGCCTCACCACCCATCACGGCCGGCATGGAGGACTGAGCATCTCCCTGCTCGCCGAGCCTGCAGCCATGCAAAGTGCTCCCAAATAGTCCTGGAATATGGCTGCGTATTTCTCAGTCTCCACTTCGCTTCCACTGGAGCAGCGGGCAGAACTCCCAAACCGCAGCCCTCAGTGCCGGTCCGGTGCACGTGACGAGGCCGCCCCACAGCAGAAGCGCCCACCGTCGATCCCCGGTGGTGGTTCATCCACTTCCACGGACAGTACTGGCCTGATGTCGTAGACACTTGGAAGGGTCAAGGGCTGGAAGCCCGCTCTCACCAGAGATGCCGCACTCAGCCACAGAGTTTTTCGGTGCAGCCCCTGCGTCCCCACGCACAGGCGGTCTCACAGCTTGTCTTCATGGCGCGGGTCACTACCGCTTCCACCAGCCACCGCAGGGTCACACAAGGCAGCAACTCAGAGGCCTTCCAGGACACCACAGACTGCTCCAGCCAGGCCTAAGCTCTCACATCGCTGTCGGGTCCTGCCGCCTTTGCTGTGTGTGTTGCCTCAGATTATGGCGCTGAGCGGAGTGCCCACATCGCCAGCAGCACTCTACTCGGTTCTTACAAGCAGCGAGGTAAGGTGTTAGCGTGGATGTCCCCCAACATCACCGATAACTGCCGGATAACTTGGTCTGGTCCCAGAGCTCCGCTACAGCACGTTTGCCACGTTCGGCGGTTAGCCACGCCCCTGTGCTAAACAAGTGCCATAGTGCATAACTTAACAATAAGGTTACCTGACTCCATGAAAGCATGTACAGTCTGCGCTAATTCTGAGATTTTCTTTTTCAAATCATCTTTTTCAGGTGTCACTTAATTAGAGCAGGTGTCTCCAACCAGTTGATCGCATACTTGTAGACACCTTCAGAGTAGCTCCCAGCCATGAGCTCATTTTTAAATAAACAAAGTGTCACATTTTTTTAAAAGATAAGGCCAGGCTGTGTTTATTTTACATTCTTATCATCAGAGTGCAGACAGTAGGGCCTGATAACGAGCAGTTCTCAGTCAATTTATGACCCAGGCTGTGTCACAGAGGTGAAGATCTGAAACACTATGGTATTTTACTATGATATAAAAGTTATTGCAATGTGAAAACAAATGGTGTTTATCCATGCTTTTAAATGGGAGAAAATAAAAATGAAAAGTACCTTAATGATTACGTTAACTCTTCATTTTAATTTCCTCCCATTTCAAACATGGACGTCGATTGGGAGTAGCCAGGGATTGCAGATGCGGGCTCTAGTTTGCTCCCTGCTACTCCTCGCACTTCCTTTGCAACCCCTGGCTCTTGCCTACTCTGAGGCTTGGGATTGCAAAGGAAGTGCCAGGAGTAGCAGGGAGCAAACTAGAGGTCACAGCTGCGACCTCTGACTGCTCCCAAATTACGGCCATGATTTCAAAGTGTTGCATTCACAAACAGCAGGCCTCTTGCTCCCTGTGGCCAGTAGACACCATGCCATATTTTAATGGGATGAATTTAAAGTGAAAAGAAAAATATTTCTATTGAACATTAAGTCTTAATGTTTTTTTCCACCTGCAATTGAGCCAATTATTTCTTAATGTTTTATGAAGCATGTTTCTTCAATTTAAATTCCTCCCATTTAAACAAATGGCTGTATTTTTCTGTCATAAATATGGTTGGCAACCTATCGACAGGCCACTGGGAGCAAGATGCCTTCTGTTTGTAAATATGACACTTGGAAATGCGACAATAGAGAATCTATATAAACATAAAGTTACCTCTTCAGTTACATTTTCTCACGTTTCAAAGGGCCGCCTTTACACGCAGTAGGCATCTTGCTCTCCGAGGCTGGTAGACACGGTGCCATATCGATAACTGAAAAATACAGACATTATTTTTAAGTGGGAGAAAGCTAAAGTAGAGAAAATGTTCCATATTATGAACATTTTTGCAGAACATTTTTAGGCACTTTGGATTTCTCCCATTTATAAAAATGGTTGTATGTTTGTGTTATACCTGCAACGGTGCCACATATGCCGAAATGTATATCCTGTGCCTCAAGTACATACTACACAAGTTCTCAGTCGCCCATACACATATGTCCTATTCATATGCACACATGTTCATATATCCCCTAAGACCACGCTTTCACTGACACAAATGGCAGCCCTTTCATAGTGCTCAGAGTCAAAGTACTTTACTCAAACAGTTGAATTTTTCTCTAAGGACATTAGGCTTAAAGTAAATGATATTGAGCTTGGGGGTGTCTAGTAACAATGTGCCAGTTGCTTAGCCTACAGTAGCTCATAATGATTTTCAGTGATCAGAAGTAGTTCTCAGTACAGAAAAGGTTGGCGCCCCTGAATTAGAGCAACTAGAAACAATCAAGAACTACATCTATAACATGTACTACTTTCTAGAACAAAACCACAAAACTGGAGATGATGCTCCTTAGTGAGATGGAGTTCTATGATTAATCAAAAATGTGCTGGCACTCATGATCAAGAATCTTCAATTCTACAACAGCGTGGAGGAGAGGATTATGTATTCTCTTGCCTGTTTTGCTTTTAACAGCAGTCGTATTGAAAGTACAGTATACAACATTAAGAACTACAACACCCATAGTCCTTAAGCAAAATACTAAAACTCCTGAAAATGTGTGAAATTGTCCAAGCACATTCCCAGGTTCACTATAAACATTCATCAAACTGTAACTGCTCTTCTTTGTTGCTTTGAGAATATCCTGCAGTCTCATGTTCAAAGTTTACTCCTGTTTCTGATCTACGGCTGATGAAAATAAAACAAATAATCATTGAGTATTCTTTCCCATTTGTTCACCAGGGTGGGTATTTACAGCAATCAAACACAAAACAAAATGTAGAATATAACATTAATTATAATGGGATGATATTTGTCTCCCTGTCCTTAATAGAACTGGAAAATATTAATCACAAATGCTCTAATAATGTTGATTCTATGTCAGGACTGGAGGCTTCTGATTATGCAAGTTTATAGCTGATTCATAACAGTCAAAAAGAGATTACATACCAGTTTACAGTAAAAGGATTTGGAAGTAGACTATGTTGACCAGACAGCCATATGTGTGATATCTTGTAGGCTAGCTCCTAATGTAACTGCCTTCTGGGCTATTTCACCTCTGAGTGCACTTCAAACACGGAAATGCTAATTACCACTTACTCCAAAATCCAGCAAATCTCTCTGGCTATGGTGTGTAATGACACTGGGTTGTAAGTACGTAGGGGAGAGATGAAAAGCTATCGAAAAGGGAATAAACTGAGGTGGATTGTGGCCTGTTTGTAAATATGTAGGCACCTAACCATACACAGTTTGGTCTGCGTAAAACGAGAGTAAGAGATCTGCCTCGAGTCAATTTTAGTTTTTCTCAAAATAATAAATATAACTACTTCCCGAATAAATGTCTACCTGCTAAATCCAGGGCTCTGTAAAGAATGTGCTTTTCACTAAAAGGACACACCCAAACCCTGCACTCCCACCTGGGAGGCAAATTTACCACTGCACCTTTAAATAATATACACTTTGAGCAGCACTCCCTAAGGCGGGGGAAGGACACAGCACCCCCCTAGGCGAGGCAAGAAAACAAATTCAGGTGTATTTAAAATAACACACACAAGTTTATTAATGCAATGTTTAGAACGGTAGGCCAAATATATTAGTAAATGCAGATTCCCATGTATCAATAGACTAAAATAAACAATTAGAATAAAATGCAGTATATACAAAAAGCAAAGAGTAGAAAATATATATATAAAATGGTTAGGAACACCTCACCGACTGAATATGCATCATCCTTGCCAACTCAAGCTGGGAAAGCCCTTCAACAGCCCAGAAAGGAGTTCAAGCAGGACTCAAGTTCTGTCACCTCCACAGCAATACGTCTATTCTGTGGTGAACTTCCATCTGGCCTCCGAAGGCTCTCTGCTTAAATATCATTACTAAACGTGAGGCGAAGCTTCTAGAAAACCTTGCCCCTTCTCATGAGAAAGACCGAGCTGGCTGCACCAGTCTGCGACAAGGCCAAGACGGAGGCTGGCCAAGCTCCCGTATTTTGACTTTGAGGCAGAGTTGCACATTCTACAGATAATATCCAGTTCACTCTGGTCAGTGAGGAGTGAAAAACAAGTGAAGAGCAGAAACCTGCCCTCCCCACTTTGCAGCTACGTGTGAGCAGCAAGTCAAAGCCAGAAAACAAGATGACTTGAGGCCATATCAAAGCCAATAGTAAGAACTTATAATCCAAACAACTTGCAAGCACTACTGTGCATGCAGAAGCAAGGCAAAGTCAGAAAACAAGATGACATGAGGCCATGTCAAAGCCAATAGTAAGCACTTATAATTAAGCAAGGCAAAGTCAGAACAAGAATGACATGAGGCCATGTCAAAGCCAATAGTAAGAACTCATAATAAAGCAAGGCAAAGTCAGAAAAAGAATGACATGAGGCCATGTCAAAGCCAATAGTACTGTTCTACTTCGTGACAGCTCCCACTAAAAGACAGCAAGATTACAAGACAGAAGAGAAGCAGGCAAATGCAGACCATCCTACATTAAGGCTAGGGCAAAATAACACAGTAAAGTCAGTCAAAATGATGGCAGTCGAAGGTCATCATAGGGTGCCAAGCCACAAGAATGGCTCTTTCACTACAGGCTCTGATATCGGAAACTCTCCACCAAGCTGCCGACCACACTAGAGCGTGATTAGTTTGGCTGATATCTAGATATAACAATAAGTTATCAGGCCAATATTTGGTGTAGGAGGAGGGACAAATCTGATCTGTCTGAGAAGTTTTGAAACCAAAGAATGTTCTCCTATTGGATGGTCTGCTACCGGTGTGTGTCCAGCTGAAATGGCTAATCTACAGGAGTTTACTGTCCTGTAGGTCAGACCATCTGCCACTAGTATTGCCAAAACGTTTAAAACAAAAGTCACATCTGGCCCCACTGGATCAAGATTTTGTTCACGCTCCCAACCTTACAAGCAAGACCATGCTGAGTGATGGAACTTGTGGGTAGAATCTGGCCAGGTCTTGTGGATGAATAAGACAGCTTGGCTCGAAAGGCCTGGCACTCACTAGCATGTCCTAAAAGGTTCCATGCTATCAGATGTAGTTGGTTGAGGAGAACTTAAGGGTGAGGTTCCCATTGAGGATACAGTTCAGAAGGTGAGGAAAGGGAATGGGAGGTTCACATCATAGCTCTAGGAGAACAGGGAACCATGGTTGCACCCTCCATCTCCTGATCTGCCAACTCACTCTGGTGGATCATTGCGAAGGGATAAAAGTATTGTTGCACCCTCTCCATTCTTGGAGAAATGTATCTATTGGTAGGACCAGAAGGTCTAGTCTCCAGACATACAATAATAGTATTTGAAAAGTCAACTTGGGGGCAAACAGATGCACCTTGAAGGGACCAGATTTGTTCATCAAGGTTGAGAACAAAGGTGGGTGGAGTTTCGAGTCGCTGGAGTCACGAAAGAAGCCGAAATTCCAATAAGTGATCTGGTAGTGTTTGTCAGGTGGGTGAGGTGGGTGAACTGCTAGGACTGAGATAGTGTTGTTTAGGTAATATTACCAAAACTCTATTGCAATGGTTGCCTGGGTCCGAGATTTTGTTCCCCACAAGCAGTTGATGGAACATACCACTGTAAAGTTGTCCATTCAGCGTAAAATGCAACATTGTGAGCATTTGGATGTGAGGTTACAGATTACAAAATATCCGGCTAGAAGGTAGAGGCAACTGATGTATGGTTGCTTCTCCTCCCAAGGCCATTTGCCTTCCATAGATATTTTGCTGCATCTTGCGCCCCATCTGAGTCTGCTGGAACCTGATTCAAATATGAGATATCAGGATAGACCAAAAATCGCCCAGCCATTTCAGGCTTCCATATGGTCCAACCAGTTTAAGTTCCAGTGTTTCCTCTAGAGAAAGGGTGACTATTTGGGAATAAGAGATACCTTTTTGAAGATGTATCTTTAGGTATTGTAGGGCTCTGTAATAATGTGGCCCCAGAAAGATTGCTTGAAAGGGAGATGAAAGGACTCCTACCTGACCAGCTAAAGGGTAATTACGAGAAACTCCTTCCTGATGGCTCTGAATTTGTTGTCAGAAGAAAAAGGGAAGCAGACATTAAGTTTATTAGGAATTCTAGGAACTAGATTTGAGTATACGGAGAAAGACTGGATTTGGTTTGATTTATCACAAAACCTACAGCTTTGGGTTCTATGCCATAATCAGGATGGCGCCCAGAACAGATGATGAGGCGACTCCCCCGTTCGCTGAAGAATTGAACTACTACTTTCATCAGTTTGATGGAGCAGTTAGGGGTTGGGTATAACCTAAAGGGAAGCATTGTATTTCCTAAATAAGATTCTTGCTATGAAATTGGAGAAAGCGTCTGTGAGGAGGAAAGATGGGGGGTCTCATAAATGATGGATGCCCTCTATACTGAAGTGTGAATAAAGTACGAAGGTTTTAAAATTCTTTAGGTCAATGGTTCCTAACATCTTGACTTCTACGGACCCCTTTGGATCACAAAAGGAAGCCAGGGACCCCCTCCCCCTGGCTATTTCTACAATTTGAACCTCAGCAATAACAAAAAAATACACGAACAAGAACACACTACAATCAGTGGTTCCCAAACGTTTGACTTCTGGGGACCCCCACTTAATCATTGCTGGAAGAAGAGGATACCCAATGAAGCATTATTGCAATCCGTAGACCACCCACGAGTCATTACTGGAAGCCGGGGACCCCGACCAAAAGATTGTCGATGATTTGAACCACAAAGCAATACACACAAAATACCCAAAAAAGTATTCATCAAACAAATTCACAAATGACACATTTCATTTAATTCGCAAACACATATAAATAAATAAGAAATCAAAATGTAATTTTAATAGAAAGGTTGGAGCTTTTCTAAATTCAATTGAGGCCACTCATTGTCCGTACTTACATTTACAGTATGTTTTAAAATGTTCAATTGAACATTTGGCTTCTTTATTTATACACTCTTTATTAATCTGTTAATATTTCACTTTCAAAGTTGTCACGGACCACCTGAGGAGGCTTTGCGGACCCCCATGTGTCCCCAGTTTGGGAACTAATGCACTGCATGATCTCAGGACATTTACTTTCCTCTGCAACTTCAAGTTTAAATGTGAGAGCAACTACACATAGGCACAAGACCCAGGCCGTGTTCACAGATCTATAGGTGTTTGTGCGTAATCAAAGCAGTCTACAGAAGTGGTGGAAAGAAATAGTAACTATTGACACTGGCCTCAGACAGACACAGGGCATCAAACAAGCTTAGTATGGAGAGAGAGAAATCGTGCAGGGTCCTTGGTGTCACAAAGTACCAAAGACACAAACTGCATAAAGGTTAGAACACTAGGTGCCATTATGTCAAAGTACATGCTGTCTACTAGGAAGTGGTGCTCTGCCTGTTGAAGTTTTTCAGAAGGCATGCACCCATTTCAATACATGCAGTTTAGGTCTTTGTACCTTTTCATTGCTTGACTATATGAAGCACTGAATAGGAGAATGTGCAGTGTGAAAGAGGCTTTAGGCAGTCTACATGTAAATACATGTATAGAGCAGTCTACAGGTAAATACATATATAAGATCACTGAGCGGTTAGAACAGCCTCTCCAAGTATGCAGGTGCGTATGGCTGTCTAGAAAATAACAGGCAATTCAAAGGTGTTTTTAGTTGGAAATGGGTTACTTGTTCAGTTTGAAGCTTGTTTGAATGTAAAGAATCACTTTGCACATTGACATATGCTCTGCTCCGGTCTGAACTAGCAATCAGCTTCTGATTAAGACAGTTTTTAAATCGCTTACAATTTTTTTAAGCATATGCTTTTGATTTCAGTAATGCATATATCAAGGAGGCAAAACAGTTCAAGTAAGTATTATTGTTACCTGATGAAACCGTTATCCTTTTAAGAGGAACAACTTTTATATAACTATGTCGCTAAATATTCTTATGATTATGGATGAAAATAATGGCTAAAGGTCATATGAGTCAGCGGGCCCCCTGAAGAGGTGCCACAGACCCCCAAGAGTACATGGACGGCAGCTTAAGAACTGCTGCTTTAGGTTGATTACCAACCTGTGACTTCCTTTTTTGTCCACAGAAAAAATGTTGCTGATAAACCCATTTGGAAGTTGTGAAGTGCGAGCAAACACTTTCTTCTGAAAGAGAGACTGAATTTCCAGGTGTATAAAAAACTGCTTCTCCAGTAGAAAGCGGATTGGATGTGGAAGAGTAAGTTTGCGTGGTTTGTCGTAAAACTCCAAATGAATCCCTGCACTGTCTGGAGAAGCCATGTATCTTGTGTGATTTGAGACCAGTTTCAAAAGAACAGTGCAATCCTACCACCTAGGTCTGATGGGGCAGAAATTAAATGTCTCCTGTGAAATTGGAGGTTGTAGGTTCTCCTCTGACTTAGTCATGGTAACCACACCCTCCAAAAGTGATGGAGGGAAGAAAACCTACCCTTGCTGGTATTGTCCCCGGCTACCGTGACGTCTTGAATAGCTCAGAAGGAGGGCTGATCACAGGGGTATCCACTGCCTCTGTTAACCAAGCTAAAAACAGACTTTCTTCAAAGCTGCTTGAGCTTTGTCTAGTGAGTTAAATGTACTGATGAATTTGGTGACATCCTTCACAAAGGGCTCCCCGAATAGTAACCGTCTGCTGTTTGGCCTGCCTCATTGGTGACTAGGTCACATAACTTGGGGTTTACTTGTAGGAGAATAGATCTGCGCTGTTCAATAGATACAGCGCAGTTCGTGTTGCCCAGAAGAGAACTGGCCCTTTAAACCCATCCTGCTGGAAGATCCTGGTCTATAGGGGCCCCTTGCTCTTTAGCCAAGAAGGCTAGATCGAGAATCTTTGAAGGGGTCCTGAAAGGTCAAGAAGTTTGTATTGACAGGATCATCAGGACCTGTTGATTCCTTTCTTACGGTCCTTAATGTATTTGCCTAAGAAAGAGGCTAGCTAGGGTCTATTTCAAAGGTGACTGTGACTTTGCCTTCAAGAGAAGAGTGAGAGCACTCTACCTTGAGGAGGTTCCGCTCCTCTTTAGGGAAAGGTTTTCGAAGCATGGATTGGACGTAGGCCGAAGGTTTTGCAGAAGGAGCGAGGGTGGATTATGTTCTCTGAAAGCGTTAAGGGACATCTTTGAAGAGCCTTTCCCAGCTTCCTTTTGTAGTCTGATTCGTTCTTCTTATAAGCACCAGTCTGTTGCAAATCACCCTCCTATGGTGCCGATTCGGATCCTGGAGAAACCGGGTACGAACCTTCGGTCGGAGTGTTTTCTCCGTCCGACTCATACCCGGGGAAAAAACATTACAAACATGAAAGTACGATTCGCACGGAAACACCATTTCCGTACGAACCGTAAAAAACACCGACCGATGGAAATATCCATACAAATGTGATCCGGGAAAGCGCCGACGTGACGTCGGGACGCATGCAGGCTGCGGTTCACGAACCAGGAAGTACGATTCGAGCCGACAGCAGTCCGGACGGCACTATTTTTACGGCACCCAAAAAGTGCCGGAAAAGCGAAGTACGCCGCGATGCCAGCAGAATAGGGGGCCCGGTACGTGCCGTACGCCCCCCCCAGCCCCCACATGTACGCCCCGAACACCCCCCCAGCCCCCGCATGTACGCGCCGTCCCCCCCAGTCCCCGCATGTACGCGCCATCCCCACCCCAGCCCCCGCATGTACGCGCCGTCCCCCCCAGCCCCCGCATGTACGCGCCGGAGCCCCACCCGTGTACGTACACCCGTGTACGTACGGACCGTACCCCCACCGTGTATGTACACCTGTGTACGTACGTACGTACGGACCGTACCCCCACCCGTGTATGTACACCTGTGTACGTACGTACGTACGGACCGTACCCCCACCCGTGTATGTACACCAGTGTACGTACGGACCGTACCCCCACCCGTGTATGTACACCCGTGTACGTACGGACCGTACCCCCACCCGTGTATGTACGGCGCGAACCCCCAGAAGCGCTGGGGGTTCGCGCCGTACATACACGGGTGGGGGTACGGTCCGTACGTACACGGGTGTACATACACGGGTGGGGGTACGGTCCGTACGTACACTGGTGTACATACACGGGTGGGGGTACGGTGCGTACGTACACGGGTGTGTATGTACACGGGTGGGGGTACGGTACACGGGTGGGGGTACGGTCCGTACGTACACGGGTGTGTACGTACACGGGTGGGGGTACGGTCCGTACGTACATGGGTGTACGTACACGGGTAGGGGTTCGGCGCGTACATGCGGGGGCTGGGGGGGGCGGCGTGTAAAGCGGGGGCTGGGGGGGGGGGGTTTGGCGCGTATGCGGGCACATGTCCTCATGGTTGCTATGGGAGGTCGGTCCGGACGGTGTTTCTTCCATACGGTTGTAAAATCGAAAGGACGGGACTGATCGTACTTGCGCGGTCGGACTTCATTTTTCCGATTCGTACGGTAAATCGTCCGGGGATGTGTCGGACACTTTTTCCGACCCGAGGACGTGTGGGGGAATTTTCCCAATGCGATTCGTATGGACTTTTTCCCATGCGAATCGTACTTGCCAGTTTGTACGGTACTTGTACGATTCGTACGGAAAAAAATCCGGATACGATTCGTACGGGGAAATTTTTTCCAGGATCGGAATCGGCACCGATGTGTCAGAATTGCCTTTGTCGATGTCGTGTGCATCTGATGCATCACAGGATGCCTCCTCCTGATTCTCGATTGTGTTACTGGGCAAGAACTCCAAATACTCCTTGAGTTAGAGGG
Organism: Triturus cristatus; assembly: GCF_964204655.1. Classification (NCBI taxonomy): domain Eukaryota; kingdom Metazoa; phylum Chordata; class Amphibia; order Caudata; family Salamandridae; genus Triturus; species Triturus cristatus. The sequence continues at coordinate 116,209,429 of NC_140595.1, forward strand.
CTTCTTACCCTTAGAATTGCCTTCTTTTCCATCACAGTGAGATGGAGGAAGAGATGGGGCGTTAGGCACGGGTAATAAAAAGAAGGAGATCCTTAGTGTGAGAGGTTGGCCTGGTATATGCTGTCCACTAATTAAAGTGGGCACCTTGCACCAGTCCAAACGACCCTTATTGATGATTAGGTTAAAGACAACCTTTATTGAAAGCTAGCCTAGTGGTAGCTATGGAGAGCAGCCTTCAGGCTAAGTCTCGAAGGAATGTAAAGCAGCTTGTTATACCAGATCATAACTCCTGAATGACCAAATAAAAGGAGAACCACACAAGGTATATATAAAATATATGTATTTATTACTAAACACTCTCTACTAATCTCTTTATGAGATTAGAGAACAAAGCACACAATATTAAATCACTAGAACGACAGTAAATAGCACAATACACGGTGGGCTCCAGGGGGAGACCAAACCATAGACTAAGAAAGTGGTATAACAACCCCAACTTGACTAGACACAGTGCCTAGAGCATGTAGAATCGCTGGCACCCCAAGGAACCACCCAAGGTAGTGACACAGGGGACCCACGGAGGACGGATGCAGTGTGTGAACACAGGCCGAACTCCGTACAACTCTATGGGAAAGTAGCGGTTGGAAATTTAAAGATTAAGAACACTTCGGAGAGGACTTCAAGCAAACCCTTTGGAACAAAGACGGTTCCAAGGCCAGCACCCTTGTGAGTAACGAGGTATCCTTGTTACCTATCCCAGAGGAGCCGGGTACATAGGGGTCAAGTGGTGTAGGAAACGCTCGTTGATTTCAATGGCGTGATGCGAAGAAGTGCTGCTGCCGTGAAGATGAAAAGTGTCCGGTGTGATCCAAGCCTGGATCAGAGATGAGAAGAACATGAAAGCAGAGGGGATAGAGTCTGGGTCACTTCACAGTGACCAGGGGCACGATAGATGAATGCCCACCGATGTCAGGTGTTTCAGGTGCGAAGAAGTGAAGCTTAACTCTGCAGCCACGGGGACCAGGAGACGTCGACGACAACCAAAGTCCGGAGGTGAGCTGTCCCACAAAGGATGTCAAGTGCTGGGGGGTCGTGTCCGGATTGAACACCAACAAGCCTTGGCAACTGCAACCCACGCAAGCAGAGGAAAGATGCTTTGGTGAGGACCAGCAAGGTCCTGGGGACTCTCCAAGCTATGGAGAGTCAGGGCACGTCTGGAGCAACCAGGAAAGCCAACGGAAAGTCAAAGTTACCTTCACAGGGACCCACCGGTCGACGGACCAGGAATCACGAAGGAACCTCGAGCTGAATCACAAAATACCAGCTGACGGAACACTCGTGGAGTGTAGGCCAGAAATCTTCGGTGGAATTACTGCTCGGGGTCAGGACTACAAGTAGCCCAAAGCACAGCCTCGGGATCGCCAAAAATCATATGCTGCTGCAATTGTACGCGGTGCACATGGGTTCGGGTTGAGCGGTCCCCAAGAGGGATACGGGCCTCAGAATAGCTGAGAGCACAGATCAACCTCAGAGACCTCAGGAACACACCTCCTGTGTTGTAGAACTCTTCCGGGTCTTCAGGAGCTCGGGAGATGCAAACCGGTCAGATGCGTTTCAGGTGCCTGCCTTGCAGGGGAGTAACTTCTTTACTCCAAGGGAGATTCTTTAGTCATCCAGCGTCGTGCAGATCGTCAAAGTACTTGGTTTCTGTAGCAGAGTTTAGTGCAGGTAATATCTAAAATCCTGTAGTCAGGGGTTCCTACTTTATACCAAAGGAAGGGGTGGGACAAACTCTGGGGACCCACCTATGGGAGGGTCAGGACAGAGAGGTGGCTACACCAATGTAATTTGTCCAGTTTCGCGGCAGAGCAGGAGCTGGTGACTCCTGCAACCAGTTTGAGCTGGACTATGCCCAGGGACACCAAATGTGCCCCCAGTGCAGACATCAAAGCACTCTCAGAGTGCACCCACCCAGCCCCAATACACTAAAGCCTGTCTGGGAGGTGGTCACACCTCCCTGTGACAGGAAACTATTGTCAAGCCTTCCCTTGCTGGAGTTTCGTCCAGCAGCACGAGAGCAGACTCGTGTCTGTGGCTGGCAGCATCCATTTTGTGATGCCCAGGTCGAGAAAGCTGGTACCGGGTGTACCGGTGCTGTCATATTTCTCCTTCTAGGAGGATGGAATCATACCTCCCCCGCCAGTTACTTGCGGGGAGGTATGATTCCAAGGTTTTGGCACCAACTATGACATGTTTCCATGCAGCCGTTTTAAAGTTAGCATTTACCGCAAGGTTATAATGCACTTAAGTATATATGGTTGGCTGCATCACAAAAAACCCCTAAAATAGGTTCCGAAGGCTGCTTAGGGGTTCTGCTTATGCATGGGCACCCTCTCACATAAAACCCAGCACCTGGCCTTCAGGATTGATAAGGCCTGCCATAGGGGTGACTGATAGGTTTATATGTGCAGTGATTTAGGATAGATATAGTGAACCTATATCTAAGTAAGGGCTGCATGCACCACCTTACACAGGCTGCTGTAGCAGACCTGTAGTGTCATGTTAAATGGTCTCTCAGGAGTGGCATAATACATGCTGCAGACACTGGGAGGTCTCTGGGGTACTAGGCCCTGGGTACATAGTATACCATATACTAGGGACTTATAAGGGTACCCCAGAATCCAATCTGGAGTTTACCTAAAGTACTTGCAATCAATTTAGAGGAGAAAGCAGATAGACTGGGGTCCTGAATATTAGGATTCCAGTCAGACTAAGTCGAAAACAGTGATACATCAGCAAAAAGTGGGGGTTACTATAAGAAACAGATCCTACTCTCCTACACTTAGTTGTTGGACCAATGGAACCATGGAGGACGAAACAAACCTGTTGACATAGTTTCGGATAGATTGGTCCAGGCTGACCGGTCTCGCTTGAATATATATTTCTCAGCTTCTTCAGGAGTTAGATTTATGGCATTGCTGGGATTACCTTGGGACATCTTTGCAAAGGCCAACTATGGAAGTATCAATTCTGTGCCGTAACGAAGATAATATTAGACAGCATAACATTTTCAAATATATAATAGAGAAAATAGTACTAATCATGGCTGCCCGGGCGGCAAGAAAAGGGAAGGATTATACCTTAATGAGTGTTTATACTGAACATGGGACTGTGAATGGACAGTGTTACACACTTTGGAAGTTATCGTTTTTAAACTTACGAACTATTGGTGTTGTAGCTCTTAATGTTGTTTAGGGTACTTTCAATATGGATGCTGTTGAAAATATAGAAGGAAAGAGAATGCATAATTCAAAGTCTCCAGTCCAGATATGGAATTAGAATGCAGGTTCCTCTATCGGGAGAGCAACTTGTGGACATTCATCTGTGAATACTTTCTAAACACCTCAGTGCAAATGTTTTTTTTGCTGTTTTATTAGCACAATACACTACAGATGCACATCAGTAACAGTTCTTATAATGCATCCAATACAGAATTGGCAATGACACCAGAAAAACAAGCCTTGGTAAAGCCAATAGGTCTTGCCTCTGGAAGAGGCAATGGCTTTGCCAATGTGTTTTAGCCATGCTGTACACTAGCGTGGCTGCTGTTAAGCATGGCTAAAAGTTAGTGGCATACAGGAGACTGCCATGGAGTGTTGTAGAGTAGAATGGGAAAGAGTGGATTAGAGTGTGGAAGAGTGGAGTGGCATAAAGTGCCATACATTGGGGTAGCATAGAGTGGAGTTGTGTAGAGTGGCGTACATTCGAGGGGTGTAGAGTAGAGTGGACTGCTGTAGAGTGCGATGGTATAGAGGGTTGCAAAGTATAGTGTCATAGAGTGCAGCTGCATAGAATTTAGCAGCATACCAAACAGTGTCGTAGAATGCAATAGCGTAGATCTTGAATAGTAGAGTGCAGTGGCGCAGAGTGGACTGGAGCAGAGTAGAGTGGCGCAGAGTGCAGAGCAGCATAGAGTGGCATAGGGCGCAGTGGCGTAGAGTGGTGCAGAGTAGAGTGGCGTAGAATGGTGCAGAGTAGAGTATAGTGCCATTGAATGCAGTGGCGTAGAGTGGAGTGCTGAAGTGTTCAATTGCATAGAGTGGAGTGATGCAGAGTAGAGTGGTGTAGAGTGCAGTGGCGTAGAGTGAATTGGCACAGAATGCAGTAGTGCAGAGTAGAGTGCATTGGTGTGGAAAGGTGTAGAGCGCACTGGCGTAGAGTACAGAGACAGAGTATAGTGATACTGAGTAGAGTGACTTTGATTACAGTGATGCAGAGTATAGTGCAGTGGCATAGTGTGCAGTGGCACAGAGTGGAGCAGATCAGATTCCAGTGGTGTAGAGTGGCGTACAGTAAAGTATAGTGAACTGATGTAGAGTGCAATACAGTTGCATACAATGCAGCATCGTAGAATGTAGTGGCATAGTTTAGAGTGTAGTGGAGTAGAGTGCAGTGTGGAGTGGTGCAGAGTAGTGTGGCATAGAGTGCAGTGGCGTAGAGTAGAGTGGAAGAGAGTGCAATGGCATAGACTAGAGTGGCATATAGTGGAGTGGTGCAGGGTGCAGTAGTGTAGAGTGCAGTGATGCAGAGTAGAGTGGTATAAATTGCATTGGCACAGAGTACAGTGTTGCAGAGTAGGGTGTTGTACAGTGCTTTGGTGTAGAGTGCAGTGGTGCAGAGTAGAGTACTGTGGCATTGAGTGCACTGGCGTAGAGTGCAGTGGTTTAGAGCAGAGTGGCGTAGAGTGTAATGGCATAAAGTAGTATAGAATGCAGTGGCATAGAGTGCAGTGGTTTAGAGAAGAGTGGCGTAGAGTGCAATGGCATGGAGTGGAGTGGCGAAGAGTGGTGTAGAGTACAGTGACTGAGTAGATTGTTTCAGAGTAGAGTGAAGTCGCATAGAGTGGAGTGGTGTAGGGTAGAGTGCAGTGGTGTAAAGGTTAGTGGCGTAGAGTGTAATCGCATAAAGTAGTATAGAGTGCAGTGGCATAGAGTGCAGTGGTACAGAGTAGATTAGAGGGGCGTACAGTGGATTGGCATAGAGTGCGAGGTGAACAGTGGAATAGCACAGAGTAGAGTGCATTGATGTAGAATTAATTGGCATAGAGTGCAGTGTTGCAGAGTGACATAGTTACAAACCACTAAGCAACAGGCGGAATGCATTCCCAGGGACGTTTTCTGAGTGTCCCCAAGATGCATTTAGCAAACCAGACAGCTGCAGTGTCTGGTAGTCCTCGACCTAGAAACAGTGGCACAAGAAACTGTGCCAAAGCAAGTCCCACCTTTTCATCTAAATCTCTACTAGGTCCCCCCTCACTGCACTTCAGCTCTGAAGTACGTTTGTGCTTGCCACATCAGCAGTATTTTAGTGGCCTTGCCTGTATTTTTACTTCAAGACAGGCTAAAAAACACAGGAAAACCATTAAAAGGTAGCATTTTCCCAAGTTTTTAATATAAACGTAAAGCAAGAAAAATCATAATGAAAAAGCATCAAGACTTTTAATCCTGTATAAACTACTCCTAAATATTTTAAACGGAACCAGAGAAGGACTGACAGTTTTAAATAAAAAGTTTATGGAGAATGTTGCACAAAGAAGGTGCCAATTATGGTGTCGATTACGATCCTGCAAAAACCGGGTACGAACCGTCGGACGGAGCATATTCTCCGTCCGACGCGTACCCGGTCGTAACAAACTACAAACCAGGAAGTACGATTCGCACGGACGCTACAGTTCCGTACGAATCGTACAAAAGGCCGACCGACTAAAAATACCATACACGTACCCCCACCTGCGGTCCAATGGAGCGTACCCCCACCCCAACAGTGTAAGTACAACACGTACCCCCACCCGCGGTCTCATGGAGCGTACCCCCACGCCAACAGTGTAAGTACGACCCGTACCCCCACCCCAACCGTGTATGTACGACACGTACCCTCACCCGCGTATGCATGGAGCGTACCCCCACCCCAACCGTGGATGTACGACCCGTACCCCCACCCCAACCGTGGATGTACGACTCGTACCCCCACCCCAACAGTGTAAGTACGACACGTACCCCCACCCGCGGTCCAATGGAGCGTACCCCCACGCCAACAGTGTAAGTACGACTCGTACCCTCACCTGCGGATGTATGGAGCGTACCCCCACCCCAACAGTGTAAGTACGACACGTACCCCCACCCACGGTCTCATGGAGTGTACTCCCACGCCAACAGTGTAAGTACGACCCGTACCCCCACCCCAACCGTGTATGTACGACACGTACCCTCACCCGCGTATGCATGGAGCGTACCCCCACCCGTGTATGTTCCAAGCGTACATATCCTGAAATAGGAGGTGTGTGTGCAGAGTCCTCCCAGCAGTGCCCAGAGACAGGAGGGGTGGGTTCCTATCACTCCCAGCAGTGCCCAGAGACAGGAGGGGTGGGTGCAGAGTCCTCCCAGCAGTGCCCAGACACAGGAGGGGTGTCTGCAGAGTCCTCCCAGCAGTGCCCAGAGACAGGAGGGGTGTGTGCCTATCACTCCCAGCAGTGCCCAGAGACAGGAGGGGTGTGTGCCTATCACTCCCAGCAGTGCTCAGACACAGGAGGGGTGGGTGCAGAGTCCTCCCAGCAGTGCCCAGAGACAGGAGGGGTGGGTGCAGAGTCCTCCCAGCAGTGCCCAGAGACAGAAAAAGGCTGGAGTACCCACAGATCCAATTGACACAATTGTCAGTCAGGTGCACAAAGACCCTGCAGTACATGTAACACATGTGTGCGATGCTGGGAGTACACACATGCATACAGCCAAAAAGGGAACATGTCCACATGAAGTCATGTCGAGGGACTACATACACAAGTACAGTGATCACCAAGGATGCCACAAATGATGCAGGTGGAGACATCGCCCTGCATGCATGGCCAAAGTAGAAGGGCTCCGTCACACACCCAGCTAATGTACACACAGCTCAGCGCTAAATATTGGAAACACCCTGCAGGGAAGATGTCAGGGTACACAGGGGAAGGAATACACCTTGGGACAATGTCACCATGCAGCAACTACTTACATGAACAGAGAAACCTAGCTAACACCGTGTGATGGCACACAGATCCCAGGGTCCCCCCTATGACCAACACACTACTACATTTCCCACACACCCAACACATGAACACCACCCAAAACCATGTAGCAGCCCCACCAACAGCAATACCAGCAAAGCAGTAGTGTTCCAAGGGGAAAAAAATAAATTGCTTTATTCAGCATGAACCAAAAAATCTTGTTGGTAGGAAGTTCAATATTTACAAAGCCCATAGGGCAGTCCAGAAGTCACAGCTGGATGGGGGACACAGTGGGATGCGTGTCTCCTAGCTTGCCTGCACAGTTAGATTCCGTCGTCTTCCACAGGGGTGAGGGCATCATGTGGGGGGGAAGAACCAGGCACCGCAGGGACAGGAGGGCGAAGGGTAGGCGTCATGGGTGCAGGGATGGAGGACTCCACCACAGGGGGTGGGGTAGGGCCAAATGCGGAGGCCAGGATCTCGCTGCACACCTTAGCAAGGTCCTCCAGGGAATCCCCTGCACCCGAAGGAACCACAGGCCCCAAGGAGGGGGGGGGGGGGTCAGAGGGATGGGTCGCAGCGCCACTGGGGGAGGGTGTGGACAGGGGGGGGACTCAACCACCCTGACCGGGGACTTCCTTGACCGCTTGCGGGGTGGTGTCACTGTGGGGCTCAGGGACAGAGCGGCCATGAAGGAGTCTTTGGGGGAGATGTGGCCAGGAGAGCTGAGGGGAGGGGATTTGGAGGGAGTGGATTTGGTGGAATGCGGACTCCCACTCTGGCTGCGTGTCACACGTTTGCCCCCCTGACCCAGTGGGTGTGCCTACTACACCCTGTGTGTGCGTGTCAGGAGGTGTGCGGTGGACCTTCCCTGCTGGTGTGGTGCCTGTGTCTGTTTTGGTGGGTGCATGCTGACGTCTGGGTGTACGTGGGACAGGCATGGGAGTGGGAAGTGTGGATGGGGCAGGGGTAGGGGGTGGGAGGTAGCGCTGCAGGAGATCCACTGCTGCAGTCAGTGTCGAGTCTATCGACCTCAGCAAGCTGCGTTGGTCAGCCTGCGATGAATGAATGCCCTCCAAGTATGCCTCCATGTTGTTGAGGACCTGGCTGTGGCCATGGAGGACATTAAGGATCGCAGCCTGACCAACCTGCAACTGCCGTTGGATGTCCACAGACTCGGCATTGGCGGCAGCAGTGGAGACGGGGGCAGGGGGTGCGGTGCCTGGCATGAAGGAGACATGCGGTGACTGGGCACGCTGGGAAGGGACACGAGCAAGTGGGAGGCGGCTGATGGCAATGGAGGGGGCGGGGCGAGATGTAGTGCCGCCGTCAGCTGCTGGTGCAGCCTCCGCCCACTCGGAGAGATCATCCTCAGACCAATCAGCTTCATACTCTGTTGTGCCAGTCGACAGGTCCCCGGCTTCACTCTCCTCCACCTCACTCCCACTCGATGTGCCAGCCACGTTGTCACCGCTGGCACTGGTGCTCGGTCCCTCTGCTCCGTCTGTGCCCATGTCTCCCTCCGTGTCCCCCGACGATGCTGTGGGCAGGGTGAAGAGACAGAAATTAATCATACACCTGTATACATATGTCACATGAGTCCAATCTACATAGGTTACAGTGCATACCCTGAAACAAAAGAAGAGTTACATCTACAAAACAAGGTACATATGTAGGGCATGCAAGACACAGTTGTTTGACCCACCATGCCACTGCAAAACTATGGAGAGCATGACACAATAGCAAATGAGATGAAATGGAATTTTGACTGAGGAGCAAGGCCCTGGGGACAATCCAGCACTGCATCTGCACCACACAGCGTGGCAGGAAATAGGGATTAGCAGGGACCATAGCCAGGAACTAGAGGCACATGCAGCATAGGTTATACTGAAAACATGCCCACCCTCACTGGCTCACTGCACCTTGAGTGTAAGACCTGACTTAGTCCACCAATGGCTACTAGAATACCTTAATTATCATACGTAGCCTCACTGTTTTTAACAAAGTCCCATCCTTGACCATTTAATAAAGTGAACTAAAAAGGTTAGGGGCCTTTTTTAACAATCACAATCTACACCTTCACCAAACAATGTTTTTCTTATAGCCCCACACACCGCACTCACCATACGGCGTTCACAGATCAAAAGACCTCCGATAAAGATGCCACCAGGCCCGTCGGACATTGCAGCGCCGGTCCGACGAGGAGCGCCCAATGATGAAGCATGACACCCTAACAGGTGTGTGAGGGCATTACGATCTGGATTTGCAGATCCCCCCGGATACCATTTGTAATAGTGTAGTAGGTCATTGTAACCCTCTACCCAGGCCCATAGAGAGGAACTGTTCCCCCTTTTTGATATTAATCTGTATGTCCAGACAAACATCACACACTGGCCAATCCTAGCAAGGAGATATCAGGTTTTGACATGTAGGCCATGCCCGCACCACCCACCCCCTACATGAGACAATTCTTTGGAGACACAGGAAGCACTTACATCTCTTAGTCTGGGTGAAATACACATGGGATGCAAAAATTCAAGATTGCACACAAAATACCCAAGGTGCGCCTGTCCGAATAATCATGTACAAATGGGCATCATCAGATGATTGTGACAAGACACACAGGCAATGTCCACCGTGAGTATGAACAAGGAAAATCAGGTCAGGCCGTACAGTGGACACTTGTACTACATTTCACGTCAATATACATTGGGCCAGGGGACAATGGCACAGAGCACAACCTATGCTGTAGACACAGAGATTGTCGACATTTTCGGATTACACACATGATACCTAGGAAAATATTCCCCTGGGGACAGTAGTGGCCACACAACTCCATGCTCCTGAATGGGAATGACTGCAACACACGCTACCATCCCCGCACTATGCGTACCGCACACTCATGCACATCATGTCACAGGCCACCACATAGGACATGCGTGCTGTAAGGCCTCACACTTGAGAGACTAACTCCCATGTCTGGACTCAGCATTAGTGCCAACTGACATGGAACCCACAAGACCAGAACTGGACAGGGCACAGGCAAGGTCCCAAAACCTGTTACACACCACCCCCACACATGATGCTGCAGGCATTGTACACGTGGAGAAGGTGCCAGGCTACATAACCTTGTGTAGGAGTGACTACACACACACCAGGGAACACATTGCAAGGAGGGGAAGGGAGGCAGGAGAGCACTGCAATACTGTGGGTAACAGGATCTGCACAGCACCATTAAACCCTGGCAGTGTATCCATGGAACAGTGCACTTACAAATGCTGGTGAAACACAACAAACACACATGTACCTACCCCCTTCCTGCTGCTGCATCTCCTGTAAGCGCCTGTCCAAGTCTGGAAATACCACCGCCAGCACATGCTTGTGGATGTGGGAGAGACGGCGGCGCCCGCGGTTCTTATGGCTCTCAGGTGAGTCCCCCAGCAGGACCCGTGCGATCCTCCGCGTCCAGCACCGGATATCCTGCCAGCGTTTCCTCACCTGGGACAGGCGCCGCTTCCGACCATCCGCACTCCTCACGGCACTGACGGCGGTCAGCCAGATCTGCTCCTTGGCAGGGGCGCCTACCTGTGAGGATGAACAAGTGACACTACATCAATACACCTGCAACATGTCACAGAGACACATGTGAGAACAAATTAGCTGGTTACAACAAGGCATGTCATGCAGCCAACGCATTGCACCTTTGCCATAGGGACATTCTCCTCTGGGGAAGGGCAAAAGCAGTACGTGCCAGTGAAAGTACACAGGTGGAATGAGGGCAAAGACACAATCAATGATCAAGGCTCACACTGTGCATCACACCCACCCCTCCTGCGTCTGGGCACTGCTGGGAGGACTCTGCACCCACCCCTCCTGTGTCTGGGCACTGCTGGGAGGACTCTGCACCCACCCCTCCTGTCTCTGGGCACTGCTGGGAGTGATAGGAACCCACCCCTCCTGTCTCTGGGCACTGCTGGGAGGACTCTGCACACACCCCTCCTGTCTCTGGGCACTGCTGGGAGTGATAGGAACCCACCCCTCCTGTCTCTGGGCACTGCTGGGAGTGATAGGCACCCACCCCTCCTGTCTCTGGGCACTGCTGGGAGGACTCTGCACCCACCCCTCCTGTCTCTGGGCACTGCTGGGAGGACTCTGCACCCACCCCTCTCATGTCTGGGCACTGCTGGGAGGACTCTGCACACACCCCTCCTGTCTCTGGGCACTGCTGGGAGGACTCTGCACCCACCCCTCCTGCGTCTGGCACTGCTGGGAGGACTCTGCACCCACCCCTCCTGTCTCTGGGCAGCACCTCTAAGCAGTCACATGCCACAGGCCACTGACGCCACCTCAGCAGAGTACACAGACACACACAGGCACAGGACATTCACCTGCCATTGCCAAATGCAGCGACATACCTCACTCTGCACATGTGCCACTAGACGGGTGGGGGGGGGCTCACAGGTGTGGGGCTGGCTCTGCACGTCAGACACACAGCACTGCTCCCTGCTCACATCAGATGGCCAGGTAATATCCATCCCTCATGCAGCCCAGGTGCTACACTCAACATATGCACTCACCCACATGACAGGGGACTTACACACACACACCAATGTCCAGGGGACAGACACATCATTTGGACACTCTCAGCACATGTACACTAAACAAACACACATCTGTGGGTACTGCCACCTGTCACACTGGGTGGAACACAGATTCACATGAGGACTGCAGTAAGAAAATTACCAGGAGGATTACACAGGCTGAAAGTGTAATGCCACATGCAGTGATTGTCACAGTACACACAATGCAAGTGAGGAGAGCAGACATGCACCACAGCATGCACTGGCTGGGAGACATCAGGCATTCCCCCCCCTGGGACCACCCCTACAGTACATAGCATGTGTGTCACACCTGGACACAATGGCAGAAGTCACAGTCACAAAAAAGGGACACAGTCTGTGCTAGTAGCCTCTGCACTCACCTGATACCCTGGTCGCCCATACAGCATGGGGTACTGTGGGAGGATCACATCCAGCAATGCCAGGTTCTCCTCCAGGGTGAATGGCTGTGACCTCTCCACAGACCTTGACATGGTTCCAGGGAATCAGGAGCAGCAGCAGTGTGGAAGAATCGAAATATGTGCAGGCAAGTGATCCCTCATGGGACCTGGCTGCCTTATATCTGCATTGCTGGCCTGTTTCATGCACAGGAGTACTGAGTGATTGGTCACTCACATTTGCATCCTATGTTTGCTCCAATCCCTTCAAACCTAGCACCCTCGTTTTTTTACATACTTTTTTTCTTCAGCATGATGTCAACTCCAGAACCACATTGCAACAAAGTAGATTCATTCAAACTGACTTCTGCTGTGCACCTTCCAGAAGAAATTCAAACTTTAAAATTGGTCTCCATGACAACCAGCATGCATGTAGGCATTTATACTTGTCCCTCATGTGTCCCCTATGTAATATGGAGTTTCACACACAGGTACGGTGCGTACCGGTGCCCTAGGGTACCCCAAATGCATGGCAACGGCACGTACGCGCGTGTGCATGGCCCGTATCACTATGGGTACGCTCGCGTATGCGTGCCCATAGTGGTACGGACCGTACACACGCGTGTACGCTCACTATCACTATGAGTACGCATACGCGAGGACACCCATAGTGATAGTGAAGGTGCAGGCGTGTGTACGGTCCGTACCACTACGAGTACGCATACGCGAGGACACCCATAGTGGTATGGCCCGTACACACGCCTGTACGTTCACTATCACTATGGGTGTCCTCGCGTATGCGTACTCGTAGTGGTACGGACCGTACACACGCCTGTACGCTCACTATCACTATGGGTACGCATACGGCAGCACTCCCATAGTGATACGGGAACGTACACAGGCCCTCTTAGCGAACGTACGGTGGCTTTCACACATCACAGTGGTGACAGGCAGCACACAGGAAGGAATAGGGCTGACATACTTGTCCATGGATGGACATCAAGGCATTGTCTGGCCAGTACTACATGTGTGGGGCACAGGTGTGAAAGGCTGTGATGTGGCACATTACTCCAGAGTCGAGAAGGCACCAGATGTATGATGAGATGTGTACACATGTAATGTGTGACGGTGCAATGTGTGCCAGGCATGCCCTTGACTCCTTTGACATGTGTGCATGTCGCACTGCACACTTGGGATGAGCGTCACTGGCATGGCACGGACAACAACACACGGAAGTGTCCCCTGAGGCCCTGTACAGGGGTCACCACACCTGACATGTCACTACCCATGGTGCACGATGTGACTATGTCATGTATGTGTGGGGGATTTCCATTAGGTTGATGTTGGAGCTCCCTCAAAAGCTGCAGCTGTTGCAGCAACCAACATGTGTCTGTGTGTAGATGGACATGGCACACTGTTCCGCACACCATGCCACATGTGGTATCGGATGTGAGGTGCGTATGTATGCATGGTACACGGAGTCGCGTAACAAGGACATGTCTGCATCCTCTCTATGAATGTGTGGTGAGTCATCACATGTACACCTTAATGGCAAGGTGTGTGGGCTGTCCTAGTGTGATGTCATGTGACCTGTGGCTCTAGTGTTCCGCTACCAGTCTCTGCAATCGACATCCTACTTGTGCTGATGTGTGGATGTATGTCACTCCTGTGTTGCGTCTGGCTGTTCACTTACACTGGGACACAGCTAATCCCATGCCATGGCATGTGGAGGTTCACAATCTCCGTGTGTAGCTGGGTCTTGGTAGGAGTGTCACCTGGCAGCCATACGTATCCAGGGCATGTGGCACATACCTGACTCCGTATGTAGCATATGTGTATAGACAGATTAACATGTGCTCAGTACAAATAAATTGTTGTTGTGGTGCACTCACTCTTCCTTGTCACTTCCAAATTACCGCCTCTTCCACGACCAATTCCAGACTTGGCTGCCATGCGGGAGAATGACTGTATCCGGTGCTACCGCTTCCCCCAACGGTTGATTCTGGAGTTGACGGCGAGACTGGCACCACACCTGCAACCGCTGCACAGGTATCCTACGGCACTGACACCCAAGCTGAAGGTAATGGCAGCCCTACATTTTCTAGCCACGGGTACCTTTCAAAATACCATAGCTCATGTTGGTGGCATGTCCCAGAGCATGTTCTGCCGTGTGCTGCATGATTTCTTAGAGGCCATGTTGATTCACCTGGATGAGTTCATCCATTTCCCAACCCCTGAAATGTTGACTGGGGTCAAGCGTGGATTCTATGCCCTGGGAGGGATGCCCCATGTCATTGGGTCCATAGATGGGACACATGTGGCTTTGGTACCACCACAGGCACAGGAGGTAGCGTACAGGAATCGCAAGCACTACCACTCCATCAATGCCCTTGTGGTGTGTCTGTCCAACATGGTGATTTCCAATGTCTGTGCTCGTTTTCCAGGATCAGCACACGATGCCTACATCATGAGGCGTAGCAGGGTGCCTGAAATGATGACGCAGCTGCGCAACGAACGAGCATGTGTTGTTGGTGGGTACACTCTGGCTGTCCTGTATTTTGCGTAGACTTCCGGCACGACCGCTTCTCCTGTCCTACTAATGTGCATGTGCTTTCCATGTAGGGGACGCTGGCTATCCCAACATGCCATGGCTGATCACACCTCTCTGCAACCCCATCACGCCGGCCCAGCTCCGCTACAACACCGCCCATGGCCGGACAAGGCGAGTGATATAGAGGACGTTTGTCCTCCTGAAGAGCCGATTCCGATGCCTCCACAAGAACGGCGGCGCACTCCCATATGCCCCGGCGAAGGTCTGCAAAATCTTCATGGTCTGCTGCATGCTGCACAACATGGCAGTTGAGAAAGCTGTGCCACTCATCCTGGATCAAGATGACCAGGACCATCCACCCGTGGAGGACGAAGGGCTTGGCAATGGGGCTAGTGATGTGGAGGATGTGGAGCCGCAAGAGGACATCCGGACTCGGCTCATACGCGACTTCTTTGCTTAGTGGTGAGTACCAGTGTCTGAGTGTGCACGCATTGGTCTCCGTGTGGCATGTGTTGCGATGTGTGTCTCCATCTGCATGTATACCACGTGAGTCAGAGGTGTGTGTGGATGTGTCACTCGAGTGATGGTGCCAGTGATGAGTGTATTTCCCCAGTCATAATTGTGTCCTAGCATGTTGTCATCCATACATGTGTCGAGTACATGCACATGCAAGTGTCTGTGCTTTTTGTGGCTGACTTCTTGTGTGTCTCTCTTCCCCAGGTACTTGCGCATGCCGTCTGCTGGTTGCATTGTTGTGGCACTGCTATTCCTCATGGACACGTCATCGTGTGCTGACTCAGCGTTACACGCATGGACAAGTTTGGAAGTCTCCTTAGGGTAAGGGATGCATCAGGGGTGTATTGGGTGTGGCAGTAGTTCACGATGTATGCACACTGCCCCAGTCGATGTTTGGTTCCTCTGCAGACATGTTGCATCACCATGGTACACATGACATGCAGATGGGTACACCTGAATAGATGGTCAGACTTGTTGACAGTCATAAGTGATGGGATTGTGGAATGTGATGATGGCATCAATGTGTGTTACACTGCCCTCGGACACATACGGTTTGCATTGGCTTGACATGGTGTGGGACTTCCACATCAGCGGATCAATGGTGTATGGCAGGCTCTACGTGAGCAGCAGGGGGTGTTTAGCTGTTAGCCGACACTTGTGTGCCAGTTCCATGGATATCACGCATTTGTGGTGCTGAAGGGGGGTGCCAGTGTTGGACCCACATGTTAGTCCACATGACCCGTTCATGTGTACTCCGACTTGCCTCTGCAATCCCAAATACATGACTAATAAAGGTGTCCCTATGCCTCCAAGGTGCCTCTTCTCTGTCAATGCTGGTGTGTTGCCACGGTGCATCCGGCATGTCTGGCATGGTTTTCCATGATAGTGGCTATGTGTCTATGTGTAGAGTAGCAAGATGCAAGCTGTTTGTGTGGGATTAGACCGTGTATTGTGCATGATGTCCCTGACTGTGTGGGTATTGTGACATGTGCCATCCCCATGCATCCAACGTTGGCCAGGCCACCATTCTCTGCATCCACCTGACTCAAGCTTGCAGGACATGGTTCTGCCACCTGTCTACACATACCTGGGTGCCCCCCAGGACACTCGACATGATCCCTGACCTCTGCGCATGACTGTTGCTGTACTCAATATGTCTGTCGGCACGGTTGTGCGTCCACCCCCTCAGCTGGTTGGGCCCATCACGGGTGTGTATGGTGCTCCATGTCTGTCTTGCCTAATACACTGTGACCCGTGTGTCCTGTGCCAGACGCAGGCCCCAGGGTGTGGATGGTTGAAGTCAAATGAGAACTCAGGCATGTTTAGACTTTACAAGACACATGTAAGGTAATAATGCAACCAGCAGGCATCTTCTCTTCATGGTGTGACTTTTTATTTTAGTGGGGGGGGGGGGGTTTGACATGAGGGGCTTTCCGGGTGTGTTGAATCCAAAGTTCACTAGGGGAGTTGGTGTCCTTGCCATTAGGAATCCTCAGAGTCCATGCCACAGTCTTTGTCAACATTGGTCAGACAGTGACCAGCAAGTCCATGTGGCAGTGAATGTATTTTGATGCTGTGCTGCTGTTGCTCCAGTGGGCCAGGTGCCAGGCCAGGTGTCCTGGGAGATGGTGCTGTAGCGCCGACCCTCACGGTCTTTTACGTGGACGACCCACCCTCCTGCGGGGACCCTCAGAAGCAGGCCGTGACGATGTTTGGGATGCTCCATCGGATGTTTCCTCCTCCTCCTCCTGATCCCTCCCTGTGGGTGGTGATGTTCTACGCCTTCTGGCACAGGGAGGGTTGCCCATGTTGTCGGCCATCCGACGGAGTGTACTGTGAATTCCCGTGAACACCGTCACGAGCTCAGCCTGTCTGTCCTCCATCCTCCATTGGTGTTGCAGTAGACAGGCATGTTGCTCCGCATGTTGCTGGGCCTGCTGGGTCTTGATCCCCTCGAGGATGGACACAACCTGGGCCATGCCTGTGGTGTCCTGCCGGTATGTGTCCAGGATGTTTAGGACATGGGAAAATACCGGTTCCCCAGCCAACTGGTCAGGCTGGCGCCTCCGCCGTCCTCCACTCCCACCACCCCTGCCCAGTTGCACCTGGCCTGCCCTTGTGGGCACATCGGGTCTCCGGGACCCCTGAGGGGTGGCATTGGCGTTGTCGCCTGCCTCCTCCTGGGTGCCCGGGACACCGTGTCCCTCCTGGCCAGCCTGGCTGCTTTGTGGTGGTGGGGCAGGGATCCTGGGTGTCTCCTGGAATGTGGCAGGAGTGGGGGTGGTGGTTGGCCCCGTTGTACCTGACGCAGGTGCTGCAGGTCATTGGACACCAGAGGGGCCAGGTTGGTCGGGGTCGGGTTGGTCCACAGAGTGGTGAGAGTCGTCGCTGCCGGTGGCTCCTTCATCCCGCCGAGCCGGGTCCTGTGAGTCTTCCCCCCCAGTGTTGGGGGGTGATCCACCACGTTGACCTGTGTGTGAGAGAGACAATGTTAATTTTGTTCCATGCAACATCCATGTTTCATTAGTTTCAAAGTTGGCACATTTGCTCTGGGAATTTGGATATGTCTTGCATTCCACTCACAGTGCACTTGTGCATGGGTATGTCCCTTGGGCACAGCTTTGGCGACTTTACCTATGTGTGGCACTGTCTTACTTGCTGCGTCAAGTGTGACTGCAGTCAGCAGTGGAGTGGGCAGATGTGGCAAGCCGTGCATTGGCGCCTTCCGTGTGGCACTGTACGTGGGCACATGCAGTTGTTCCACACACTTATATGATGCAGGTAGCTGTCGTTGTGCTCGTGCACAGGTTGTGACATGGCCCTCTGTTTTGCCATGGAGGAGAGGGGGGGTGCTGGCACTGGCCACCCTTGTCTACATGCACGCAGTCCACCTGCTGACTAGCACACATTCCCACACACCACAAGGCTGATTTGCTCTCCCTGTGTCTCCCTCCCTCTCTGTCCCCCTCTCCCTCCCTCTGTGTGTCACCCTCTGTCACCTCAGCCCAGCTTCCTGTGCACACACTGTTAGCAGATCTTTGAATGGGCCTTGGATTGTTGATGTGAGTTTGTTTCTGATCTCCAGGCACCCATTGGGTGTTGTGTCTGCACTGCTGCTGTGGTGGTGTGTGCTGCCACTCTTTCACAGTGTTGGCTGTTCATTATCTGCTGTCATGTGCAAGAACGTGCCGTCACCCCCATGTGTTGATGCAAGGCGTCCGCCATTTGCTGGCAAGTCATTCCTGTGTTGGGACACACTGTTTGTCTGGCTGTGACCTAGGCCATATGGGCAGGGGGCATTGTTGTCTGCTTCTGATTTTCACTATGTGATTTTTTTGGCCCACCCTCCCGCCATCCGGCTTACCGTGTCATGTGTTGTTGTTTTCTGTGGCCTGTGACTTGACATTGTCCAGCTGGGTGCATGGGGCATGGTGGCGCCAGTGGCATGTGCGTGTTCATGGAGTGTGGTTGAGTCATGCGATAGCTTGGGGTGGTTGCGTGCCTGTTTGTGAGTTTGGTTGTGGATGACGTTCCCCCCATGTGAGGTGAGTTGTTTGTGTACTCACCCGGGTCTCGGAGTCCTTCTAATCCGTCGACTGCCTCCACCGGCAGTATGGCCATCACCCTCTCCTCCCAGGGCTGGTAGTGTACGGGTCTGCGGGACGGCCCTCCTCCAGTGACGTTGGCCTGGTTGTGTTCATCCGTCATCTTGGCTCGGACCCTCCTCCGCAGATCGTACCACCTGGCTTGGCATTCCTGCTTGTTCCTTCTGGTGTCCGCAACAGCATTCACAGCATCGACGATGGTCTGCCACATGGCTGTTTTTGCTGAAGTGCTGGTCTGTCTGACCAATGTTCCAAAGAGGTGTGGCTCGACTCTGAGGATTTCATCGACAAGGACCTCCAACTCTCGGCTAGTAAACTTTGGATTCTTGTTAGTGGGCATGGTGAGGGGTGTGGGTGGTGGGGGGGGTGAGGATGGTTGTGGGTGTGTGGGTGTGGTTGTGCAGGGGTGTGTGTGAATGTGATGAGGGGGTGTTTGTGAAGGTGTGTGTGTGAAGGTGTGCAAGTGTAAGGTGTGGTAAAGCTTCTAGTATGGTGCTGTAGGTTGTCTGTGGGGTCTGGCAGCAGTGAGTCTGTTGCAAAGGCTCATGGTTTGTGTGTGTGGGCCCTTTTTATTGGTCCATTGGTGGGTGTGGCTGTGTTTGAACTTTGGGTGGGTGTGTTATAAGGAGTGGTTGTGTTTTGGGCCT
The DNA here is from genome assembly GCF_964204655.1 of Triturus cristatus. Lineage (NCBI taxonomy): Eukaryota > Metazoa > Chordata > Amphibia > Caudata > Salamandridae > Triturus > Triturus cristatus. The sequence continues at coordinate 116,228,780 of NC_140595.1, forward strand.
CTGTTTGTTTTTGGCAGTTGCAGGTCAGTGAATGTGTTGTTTTAGTGGTTGTTGGACATGTTTTGTGGCTTAGTGCCATTCGAATGGTGTATTCTTGTGTTGTTTTGGTTAGTCCTGGTTGTGTACGTGCGTTTTTAGCGTGTGTACGGTGTGTACATGTGCCATTTTGTTGTACAGTGCTGTCCTTGTGTGTGGCTTGGTACGACTCGTACATGCGGTTGTGATGTTGGGGCCTGGGGTGCGCTCCGTACTTAGAATGTTGTGGTGGGGGTACGCTCCATGCATGGGCGGGTGGGGGTACGACTCTAACGTACACGGGTGTACATACACGGGGGGTACGACACGTACACGGGTGTACATACACGGGGGTACGAAACGTACACGGGTGTACATACACGGGGGTACGAAACGTACACGGGTGTACATACACGGGGGTACGACACGTACACGGGTGTACATACACGGGGGGTACGACACGTACACGGGTGTACATACACGGGGGTACGACACGTACACGGGTGTACATACACGGGGGTACGACACGTACACGGGTGTACATACACGGGGGTACGACACGTACACGGGTGTACATACACGGGGGGTACAACACGTACACGGGTGTACATACACGGGGGGTACGACACGTACACGGGTGTACATACACGGGGGGTACGACACGTACACGGGTATACATACACAGGGGGTGCGACACGTACACGGGTGTACATACACGGGGGTACGACACGTACACGGGTGTACATACACAGGGGGGTACGACACATACTCGGGTGTACATACACGGGGGGTGCGACACGTACACGGGTGTACATACACGGGGGTACGACACGTACACGGGTGTACATATACGGGGGGTACGACACATACACGGGTGTACATACACGGGGGTACGACACGTACACGGGTGTACATACACGGGGGTACGACACGTACACGGGTGTACATACACGGGGGGTACAACACGTACACGGGTGTACATACACGGGGGGTAGGACACGTACACGGGTGTACATTCACGCGGGGTACGACACGTACACGGGTGTACATACACGGGGGGTACGACTCTAACGTACACGGGTGTACATACACGGGGGTACGACACGTACACGGGTGTACATACACGGGGGTACGGCACGTACACGGGTGTACATACACGGGTGGGGGTGTACATACACGGGGGGTTCGACTCGAACGTACGGGGGCTGGGGGGGCAGCGCGTATGCGGGCACATGTCTCCATGGTTGCTATGGGTGTTCGGTGCGGACGGTGTTTTTTCCATACGGTTGTAACATCGGACGCACGGGATGGATCGTGATTCCGCGGTCGGACTTCACTTTTCACATTTGTACGGTAAATCGTCCGAGGACGTGTCGGACACATTTTCCGACCCGAGGACGTGTGGGGAAATATTCCGAATGCGATTCGTATAGTCTTTTTCCCATGCGAATCGTAATTGGCAGTTTGTACGGCACTTGTACGATTCGTACGGTAAAAAGACCGGATACGAGTCGTACGGGGAAAATTTTAATCGGCACCTTTAAGTTCATGGTAGATGGGTAGTCCTTGCTTCAAACCAGCTATTACCTTGAATTGGAAGCATTCTCAAAACTAAAACAATATGTCTAATTCAACAAAAATGCAACACCCTTCCTGCATTTCAAAGCCGCTAGGTAAACCTGAAACATTCCAAGCAGCCTCCTTCCAGAATGATGGTGGAGATGTCTGATGTCAATCTCCCACTCCCATCTTCCTTCAGGCTGTGGTAGCCTTAGGCGGTGGGTGAAACCTGAGTCTGGATTATAAGGTTCCCAGTTTCTCGTTTTTACTGATTTTTACACATACAGGCTAAAAACTATGTGCTTACTGTCTGTATTTTTAAAAGCAGAAAAATGCAGAAAATTGTCCTTTTGTGAGAGACACTCCATGCTGTCCTTTATGAATTCCAGGCCGACACGCAGATAGATAGCATGGAGGGTTAAAAACAGGATGAGATTTCCCTAATTATTGGCATTTGTTAATATAGATTTATATATAATGCTAATATTTATCAGTGGGTGTAGTGTTTTGTTATATTTGGCTGCTTAATTTGCCAAAATGTGGCAGGCATCAAGCATGTTTATCAGTTAAATAAATATGGAAATATACCATTTTACGACACCATTAGTTCTCAAAACGCTAAATAAATATGGAGAGATAATAAGATGGACTACGAATAAAGATGGTTAAATGCAGACGGAAATGTTTAAAAAATAAATACCATAAAATTGGAAGCCCTTAGTACATGCTCGCTAGTCCTTCCTTCGTCTTCCTGTACTTACTTATCCAAGGCACAAGTCCTAAAAAAAGAAGTGGGGGGAATAACCTAGTTAATCAGAATGCAAGTGACATCAAGGCGCATGACTTCACGGTGTGTGACATCGCGGAGCGTCACATTAAGGCGCGTGACATCACAGGAAGTGGCATCATAAGAAGTGACATCAGATCTTGAGCTCTCACATGTATGTTTAGCAGGTCTACCATGAGTACATTGGAGCACATTTCGAATACACAGGGAAACCCTCCTGATTTAGGCAGAAGATTCACACTTTTGAAAGCTACACATAAAACAATGGTGCCTTTTGCCAGCGTAAACTTCCTCTACCCATAGTGCTTTACAAGAAAAAATAGGGGTACTTAAATTATTTCAACGCCTCCTCAGGTGTAGTAAGCAATATATAAATTAAATTTATTTTGTGTAAATGCAGGGAAAGACCAACATATCTGACATTCTTACAGTGCATGCATATCTCCTAAACAGAGCCTGAACAAAGTGAAAAGCTGCCTCTCTTAAGTATGTGTGAAGTGCTAACAAGGTGTGAGCCTTTGTTTCCCCTTCATTTGAATCAGGTGTGAGCCTCCTGACTGTTCCCAGCCAGGAGGCTCGAACAAAAGGAGGCCTGATGACCCCCCCAAATTGGGCCTTTGTTATGGGCCCAGCAGGAGTCTGAACTAAGAAAGTCCCCTACCCACCTGCACGTTATTGAGATGGAAAGCAGACAACAATGTGCAGGAGCTGCTGAATGTGTCCCGGTGTTTGCAAATTACACAGGGACGAATTCAGCATATTTTTCAGTGGGGCCCAACTTCTTGGCAAAGCGTACGGTGAAAATAGTAAGTGGGTGGACGCCGTCCACCCGCGTGTACCCTGTACTTATCCTTGTATGTTTTCTGTAAGACTAGGTTATGACGTTCATAGTCCTTACTTTGTTTTGGTATTGATGGAGCAAGGACTCGCACAAAAGGAGACTTGCTCAGAAGCAATCCTCTCATAAAACTCATAATACTGTATTCATTCTGTTCGTTTAACTAATATGCACCACATTACGATATTTTTAGTGTAGGAGTGACGCTTGCCTATGTGTTTTATTAACAAATAACTCGAGCACTAATCAAAATGGCTGCTAACGCGGGAATCTTTATTGCGCATGCGTCAACTGCATCTACGTAGTAATGATGTGCTATGCTTGGAGGGAATTTCCTGCATCTGCGCAGTTGCTTTAAAAATGGCTGCTTGAGAGCTCACATGCAAAGCAGCTGCTTGCTTGAATCTAAACATGCTAGTTACTAAATGCTAATGCTTGGGAAGTTAAATTTAGAATAGAGATAGGTAGTATACAGTAAAACCATTTTATTTTGATTTTAACATGTTTTCTCTTTGACCTCTTTATTAGTTCGTATTTTGGGCCTCTGAACGGGAGAAAAGCCATTGTCACATGGGTTCTGCGTGCAGGCGCAGAAGCAGCAAGCTAGAAACTGCAAAACAAATCCTTGAATATCGTCCAAAGAAAACAGAGACATCCTGGGAACTTAACCGATCGACCTGAAAAAGGAAGGAGAAAGTCTACAAATTGTATAAATTGTATTGATCATAATGTGACATGCGGGTGGGAAATAAAGCATGGGTAACTTAAATTAATGGGCGGGAACATTAAACAAAGAACTAGTGAAAGTGATTAAACATAGTATGGTGTGATGATCATCTCCCCTTGCCCTGTCCAATCAGAATTAGGGGGTTTCACGAAGTTGAAACATTTGGAGGTGGAACATGAGAATAGAAAGGTATAATTGAGATAGTTTAGTTAGTAGCCAAAAAACAAGGGGGAAGTAGAGGTTATAGGTTAGGTTTACCCTCCACAAATACAATTTCTAAAAAACAACTACCTGAACAATTCAGGTAGACAAAAACCTAACCAGAAAGAACACACAGGTGTTCCAGAAGTCAATTTGATCCTGAAGAACACCGAATGGAAAGAAAGGGAAGAATTATCTCTTTCTTTAGTCCCCTCACTCACCAGGGTTTCCCCACGGTGACATGCTTCATCATAGGGGTCCTCCCAGTCCTCTACGGACTGGGGCGTGCTACGACTTGCGATATTACGTAGGAGCACTTAAAAATTGTGGACTATGTGTAGTGTGAGTGAAAAAGTGGTGGAGTGGGATAATTAAAATAATCAGCTAGTGGGCTAAGAATAGACTTTATTAGTGCTCTAAGCTGAAAAAGATTAAAAACGGGGTAATATGCTGAGGAGACCTAACTATAATGGAAAATGTGTGCCTAGTATATGATCTGGTCAACTAGTTTCGAGCTTCCCCAGCTCTTCGTCAGGACTACACTGGGACCAGCCCAGTGTCGAGAAACTTGCTAGTTAACCTGAGTCAGGTGCAATAAAGTGTAATGCCGTAGTTGTAAGGCATGCGTTTTAAAATACATACGTAATGTACGTCAGCAAATAGTCTGTAGGATATAAAACAAAAATTAATGAGGAAAAATATTTCATTATAAGTACTGTAATCAATGTTAGCCGTGAGCATACTACACCCAAGTGTCAGCACACTTCTCTTTCTGATATGCCGCTATGTGAAGAAAAGATATAATTATTCACTCCATGCCGGCGAAGTGCTGAAAAAAGTGTAATGAAATTCATAACACAGACGAGTCTGACTTAACATACACACAAACATACAACAAAGAGAACATATAACATACTTAATAACAAGCAACACTGTGCTTCATGGTCAACGGAGGGGATGTGGCGATCTCGTACATCTATGAAAGGATAGTAATTGAGATCATTAGGGTACTGACGTGCTCCGTAATGAAGGTTCGCCCTACGTGGTAAAAAAAGGGGAGGAAAGGAGTGTCACCTCGTAACGTACAGGTGTCGAGATCTAACTCCTCTGGAAGCACTTACTTGTACGTCGAACCCCACATTCGGTAATACCTATTTGGAGCCAAACCTCACGGACCGCATTCTGGCGTGTCCTCGCTGCCGAGCTGTTTTATCAACAAGCGCGTCTGTAAAGGAAAGTAAGAGAAAGCGAGAAAGGCTCCGGTGCCGGTACGCGAGTGGAGCCGCCATCTTGGATAGGGATAGGAGACGGAGTAATTGAGGTAACAAACATTATTGAATGTATCAGAACTATATGACGATCATTCAATGGAGACCAGTGTTGGTAATAACACCAGCTCTAGTCACCAAGAAACCCCCCAAACCCGAAAAATGTTTGTTAGCAGGGCATTCTCATTACCAAGTTTTGTATGTAAAAAAGGTTATTACAAAACTTTATTCAGAAAGCCGACAGTTACACGTCGGTGATTAGTTGAACAGGTCAGAATTAGTGATGAGGTTTATTCCCAATTACTAGGCCAGTCTGTAGTTGGTGAAAGAGAATTGGTAACAGTGGTTTGATATACATGGTATCACAGGGCCCCACAGGGTAGATATGAATGGTATGTTAGGTGAATTTCCCAAAAGGGGAGGGATAGTCAAGCAAACTGGCTCCAGGGTATATCATCATTTAAACCCTTGTTATCGAAGCGAAGTTTAAACACCCAGCATTGTTCTTTTTCGTGTAGTTGTTTTTCCATGTTAGGGTGATTGTTGACGTGCTCCAAAAGGGGAACAACCTTTACAACGCAACTGTTACAACGCACTACACTTACAACGCATTTTTTACAACGCATAATCCATTACAACGCACTACACTTACAACGCATGACACTACAACGCATTTTTAAAAACTACCTTTACAACGCATTCCATTACAACGCCTACCATTACAACGCATAATATTACACTACACTATCCAACACTTACCCTACTGTTGCACCCCCTGGAGTTAGAATAGTAATTTTTACCCCTATACTATCCAACACTTACCCTACTGTTGCACCCCCTGGAGTTAGAATAGTAATTTTTACCCCTATACCATCCAACACTTACCCTACTGTTGCACCCCCTGGAGTTAGAATAGTAATTTTTACCCCTATACCATCCAACACTTACCCTACTGTTGCACCCCCTGGAGTTAGAATAGTAATTTTTACCCCTATACTTTCCAACACTTACCCTACTGTTGCACCCCCTGGAGTTAGAATAGTCATTTTTACCCCTATACTATCCAACACTTACCCTACTGTTGCACCCCCTGGAGTTAGAATAGCAATTTTTACCCCTATACTATCCAACACTTACCCTACTGTTGCACCCCCTGGAGTTAGAATAGCAATTTTTACCCCTATACTATCCAACACTTACCCTACTGTTGCACCCCCTGGAGTTAGAATAGCAATTTTTACCCCTATACTATCCAACACTTACCCTACTGTTGCACCCCCTGGAGTTAGAATAGTAATTTTTACCCCTATACTATCCAACACTTACCCTACTGTTGCACCCCCTGGAGTTAGAATAGCAATTTTTACCCCTATACTATCCAACACTTACCCTACTGTTGCACCCCCTGGAGTTAGAATAGTAATTTTTACCCCTATACTATCCAACACTTACCCTACTGTTGCACCCCCTGGAGTTAGAATAGTAATTTTTACCCCTATACTATCCAACATTTACCCTACTGTTGCACCCCCTGGAGTTAGAAAAGTAATTTTTACCCCTATACTATCTAATACTTACCTTAAATGCAATGTAATATTATGCGTTGTAATGGTATGCGTTGTAAAGGTAGTTTTTAAAAATGCGTTGTAGTGTCATGCGTTGTAAGTGTAGTGCGTTGTAATGGATTATGCGTTGTAAAAAATGCGTTGTAAGTGCATGCGTTGTAAAAGTGTGCGTTGTAACGTCATACATCCGTTTGTGATGGGGTTTCTCATCCGCCAAACTCTAAAACAGTCCCTCTGTATCTTGTGAGGGTAAGACTCCCAATTATGCCTCTGTTGTTTTCAAGGCTCCCGCTGAGCTGCAGCTCTGTTTTAAGGGAGGACATCTAATTATGCCTCTCTTGTTTCCAAAGCTGCAGCTGATCTGCAACACTGTTTCAAGGAGTTAGTCACGTAGCAGTCCAATTTGTGTGCTTTTGCTGAATGATTGAAAAGAGTTCCAGCTGTGACGCTGCCATTCCATTTCCCGTTCCTGGGGCCGCTTAAATTCTAGCTAATTTTGATATTTGACTTCAGCTTGTTATTTGAAAATTCTCAGTTTCTTCACTTTGGTTTCCTGCTTAAAGGTTGTTTCTGCATCAACATAAGGTTGGTCTAATCTCATACTCTGGTATTATGCCATGTACTTACTATTTTTGTTGTAGATTATTTCATTATGGTAAAAATTAGATGTATACACAATGGTTGGTCGAATCTCATCTCGTTAGAAGAAAACTATCCTGTGTACCGACTTTGACAGAAATCCCAATAATATCATTGTGCTACCACTGGGCATCTTTTACAGGCCATCTCTCCTAAAATTACTAGAGACCAACTTACAACGTCCGATGCTGGAGAAACAGACCTGGGTAGCCCCAAGAGGTCCACCCATGGCATATAATCTAAGCTGTGAAAATAGATTTGCCCCTCTTTCTGATATAGAAGCCTGCGATTGACTACAGCCAGCACAACTGCATCATATTGAGAGCAGCGTGAGTCAATCCTCAATAGCTATGTCCACTGGGGATAGTGCACAGGTAGTATCATCAAATCAAATAGAGAGTAGAGGTTCCCAACCCTTTTCGGTCTCTACCGCAGGTGATAGTCTACAGTCAATAAATAGACTAAAGGGGTCCCAAAATGCGGCATTTAAAGTCAATCTTAGGGACACATTCGGAAATGACTTAAAACAGTGTGATAAATATCAGTTAGACACACGGCGAAATCATGATTGTTTGACAGTTTTTTTGCCTCAGCTGTCGCTAGGGGAGGCTGAAGTGAAGGGGATGAATTTATGCATCCCCTCTAATATGGAGTAAATTGTCCATCATTGTACCACCAGTACAAACATGGAAAATGGTAATCCTAAAACAAATGCAGATAAGGTTAACCTAACAAAACCTCGCCATGTAGAGATAGAGGATGTACTTCAGCATGATTATAGTAATAGCCCTGACAACTTGCTGATAGCTGATACTGGAATATCCCTGAGCAAAAGTTTAAAAATTATGACATGGAACATAGCTGGTATTAAAAATAAAATCTATGCTGTTAACTGGCAACAAATGTTGGAGGGTTCTGGGGTTGTACTACTACAAGAAACTTGGTGCCCGGAACTTTTTTTATATAAATGGGTACCAAAGTATTTGCACTAATGCAATACCATCAAGAAAGGGAAGGGCGAAGGGAGGTCTGGCTACCCTAATCCCAGTTGCCTCCCCTCTGACCGTTAGGAAAACCTTCATTGAATCACAATATTACCAGTTTTTACATCTTTATTCCAATGAAAATCAGACTTTTGTCATAATAAACTTCTATCACAATATTTTTGATAAGACAAGGAGCACTGTAATTAACCTATTAGAAGAGGATTTCGACCAATTCGTGAAGGGAATTGTAGGGACTTAAGTTTTAATTTGGGCAGGGTATTTAAATTGTGTTAAATGTGATCTTGAAGCTGGTGAGCCTTGTGGGTATTGTGACGATTTTGGTGTCAAGATCCTACATTTCCACCACGATAGATATGGAGAAGCCATCAATAATGCAATGCATAAATATGATCTAATAATTTTAGAATCGATCATACCAGATGGTGAAGAAAAAATGTGTGCCTTTGTGGGAACAAGGTCTTCTTCAGACATAGACCATATCATAGTATCTTCAAATGGTAACGATTTGGTCAAGAAAGTTTCGATAAATATTAGTATGGTTAGTGACCATCATTCCCTAAGCATGAAATTAAAGGTAAACTTGTTAACAAAACAAAGGGGTAAGAATGCAGATGTTGATATCGACACCCAAGGAAATAATGGCGTCTCAATAAAATGGACAGGTGTTAATCCATCTTCATTCATGGAAACCCTCAAAGGGAAAACACAAAAAGAATTAGAAATCTGTTTGGATGATTCCTCTACGCAAACAGCTGTTATAGCTGCTTTTGCCAGTATCACCAAAGAAATTGCAGGTGACCTAAACTCTAAAAGAAGGAAAAAAGTGTGTGGTCTAACTCCAAGATGGTTTAACCATGAATGCACAAGGCTAAATGGGGAGCTGAAACTTGTGCTTAAACAAAAACCTAGAGACCCCCAAAAAATCAATGCTGTAAGGAAAGAGAATAAAAAGACATTGGAAACAAGAAAAAGCGAGATCCGTGAGGAGGCCTGGGAGAAATTAAACCAGGATATAGAGCTGAAAGTTTCAGCCCTCTTCTGGAAGATAATAAATCATCCATATTTTAAAGATAATAACCTGGTGAGGATCGATACTGTATTACCACCAGAATACTGGGTGCAACATTTTAAGAGTATTTTTAACCCAGGAGGGACTGATATGATTGATTTGAAAAAAGAAACATTTATAAAGGTAAACCCAGTGAAAACACCATCAATCACATCAGAGGAAATAAAATTAGCACTCCAAAAAAGTGCAAATGGAAAAGTAGCAGGCTCAGATGGGGTGCCGATAGATGTTTTTAAGTATGATTTGGAATTTTGGATACCAATATTAATGAAAGTTTTTAATGCTGCTTTGGGAGGAGTATTACCAGCCACATGGGTTGAAAGTATTATTGTACCCATTTTTAAAAAAAGGAGGCAGGGAAAAGGCAAATTGCTACCGCCCAATATCCCATCCTGATTCCTCTTCCAAGATCATGGGCCGAATCATGCTGGAGAGGCTTGAAGCTTGGGCCAGTGAACAAAAATATACTAACAGAGGCGCAGTATGGTTTTAGAAGGGGTATTGGGACAGTAGAGCAATGTGTAAACCTAGAGTTGTTAATTGGGAAGTACACAATAGCTAAGGAGGGGATACTTAATTTGTTTTGTAGACCTCACCAGTGCCTTTGACTTAGTCAATCATCAAAAATTATGGCAAATTTTAAAAGGGCTTGAGGTTCCCACAGAAATAATCTTATTTTTTTATCGCAAATTTATGCATATTTAACCTCAAGGGTCGCTATGGAAAATCAGGGGAATGTACACCTGACTTTGTGGTAAAGCGTGATATCAGACAGGGATGCGTATTAGCTCCCATTTTATTTTCATTGTATATAAATAACATGGACTCATTTTTACAAAAATTGGTTGTAGATGCACCGAAAGTTGGAACACGCCCCACCCCCGTTTTATTATACGCAGACGACGCTGTCCTGATATCTAGAACTGCAAATGGCCTGCAATGTCTAATGGAAACTTTTGCCCAATACATAAATGATATAGACTTGCAGCTGAATCTAAAGAAAATATTTGTAATGTCGTGCGGGGGGAAGAAACAAAAGTGTAGACAACATCATGTGGGAGGGGTTTTTATAAATATAGTCCCAACATTTTCATGCTTGGGGATGTTATTTTGTAATAACGGTACATGGAAATCACACATTGAATTATGCTAAATGAATTTTTTTTTAAACGACTGAGGGTATATTTAGATTTGCGGCTAAATTAGGGAACAAACCGATACGAGAAATGTTAACCTTGTATAGGAGTAAGTGTGTCCCAGCAGTTAATTATGGAGCTGCAATATGGGGGAGAGCAAATACGACAATCTTTCAAACTCATGAAAACAAGTTTTTAAAAAGATTATTGGCTGTTCCCAGTGCAACTGCAAACATCATTGTTCATAAAGAACTGTCCGTCCCATATATAAATGATGCTATTAATATGGCTAGTCTTACCCTCTGACATGGCATATGGACGAAGGTAGAAACACAATTTTCTAAGGATTTAATTATTGACTGCCTAGCTCTAGAACATAGTATGAAAATACCATGGCTAGGGCACATTTTTAATCTCAGGATGAAATGCAAAGTAAATACAGATAACCCCCTATGTATACAGGAATATAGTAAAAGCAAACTGAAATTAAGATATATAACCACTGCAGACTACGAAAGGGAAAGGGTGGCTAACAAAAAACAGACTGTGGTAGCTTATTGTGAACGTCCATACATGAGGGGTACCCAGTTATACCTAATTTTTGTTTGGAATATTAAGCACAGGTTTTACCTAACCAGGTTAAGGATGGGTACCTTACATTATCTAATTGCATTTCCAAGTACAGAGAAATGGCAACGAATATTGCCACCCTGCCCGTGTGATGGTAAAACCTTACAGTCCACCTTGCATTTTATCCTTTTTTTGTCCTTTTTATAAGGGTATCCGGAAAACCTTTTTAAAACCCCTATTTTTAAAAAGTATGCTTTTTAATTATAAGGATGCGTTTAACTTCATATGTAGTCTGGACACTATGAAAATCATCGGCTCAGTTATTCGCTTCATACAACAATCGATTAGAAAAAGAAAAGACTACGCCTTTTTGGAAGTATTGCTGTATAAAAAAGAAGATACATAACATTATTTCTTTTAAATTGTACCTTCCTGCACTTTCTTAACTTGCACTTTATCGTATGAATAGAGGTAGCCTGTATTTTTTAAAACCTCAGAAAATTATGTACTTACTACTTTATCATGTTATCCTCCCCATGAAGCCCAAATTTGTAAATATCATTTTTAGTATTAATTATTGCCTATGATAAACTGTAAGAAATATATATATATATGTGTATTAGCATGCCTTTATGGTGTTTGTTTCATTGTCACCGAATAAAGCTGTTTTGATTTGATTTGATAGAAGAAAACTAATTTAGATAATCCTATGTGTCAACTTTGATCCCAGTACTCACAGGCACTTCTATGCTAAAATACTTTATGAATTATATTCAGAAAGTTACTGATTTACACTGAATAAAATAAAACCTCTGCATGTCTGCCAGTTTGATTTACGACCCGTTTATGGTACCAGAATGTCCACTCTTCGGAGGATGGATGATAAGCTTTGGGCAGGGACACACCTGGCTGCCTGTGGTACATCTCTAAGTGGTGTTTGATACAGTGGACCATGGAGCTCTCTTTTACAGTGCTTCAAACTGCATTGGAATGCAGATTTTCATTCTTTACCTCTGGACGCACACAAATTCTAGACTTGTCTTTGAGATGCTGCCACTTGCACTATCTTCACCGAGGCATGGATCAAAGATGTTTCTGTAAATTTAACATGACAAAGTTCGCGTTTCTACTAGTCTCCCACAGGAAATTTTCTTTACTATGTTCAAGTTTTTCTTACTCTCTTATCCAATAATATACTTGTTTCCATCTTGGTTGTATCCATAAGATCCTAGTTTTCTTTTTTTGCTGGATCCTAAATTGTCTTTTGTCAACATATTGATAGGAAAACACAATTCAGCCCTTAATTACTGCAAACTGCTTTAGTTCTGTTATTCAGGCACTGGTGCTTTTCTTCTTGTGCAGAATGGTAACTCAGACTTGTTTGGTTTTCCAAAATGTATTCTCTTCCTATTGAGGAGTGTACTCATCCACCTGCTCATCTTGTGGGAGAGGCGCAAGGCTACAATATCTCTCACTATTGGAAAGAGACATCTAGTCGCAGATTCCTTACCTATGAATTCCCCAGTTGTCAGACTGGATCCGGAAGATGTTTCTTTTGGCAATACCCCTGCTTGCCGGTAGGTGGTGTTGGTCGGCTCCACGTGATGGCGTCGTCTGAGGCGTTGTGACATCCGCATCACCTATATAGGCACCACCTCAGCGCACTGATATCAATGCTTTTCTTTTTGTGCTAGCCTGTGCAGATCCATGAAGAGTGCTACCCTCTTTCACTTTTTGACAGGCTTTATTTCGACGTTTTGTCGACCCCTTTTTGGTAAGTAGGTTTCCTCATGACCAAGAAGACTTTTGGTTTCAAGCTGTGCTGCGCCTGCCACTACACCACATTGGTGACGGAGCCACATCTGTTTTTTCACTGGTGCCTGGAGCTCAACCATGACTCAAATTTGTGCTCTGACTGATGGGCCATGGCTCCGAAAGCTGTGAGAGAGCGGCCTCTAAAGCTGCTTGCAGCCCAGCACTCGGCACTGCGTCGTTCTTCCCAGAGGTCTTGTTTACTGTACTGCTCAAGAGGAAGGTCCGGATACTGCTCTGGGAGTTCTAAGTCTCTGTTTTCACACACAAAGTTGTCGAATCGGTCAGAAAAAAAGCACAAAAAAACAGTGTGCTTCGACTTCTGCCCATCCATCGGCAGAGGCAACAGAGGAGTCATGGTGCTCTAGGCCTCATTCCTCAGAACCTGCCCCTGGGTCGACTCTGCGCTTTCCAGCCTTTTTCAGGCACCGAAGCGCCCCCGGCTTAAGGAGTTTTATGATGCCTTGTGCCTCATATTTGGGATGCCTGACCCAACTGGCACGCCTTCGGGCCCCAGAGGCTCCCAGGGGGTTCCATTGGGTTCCACATTGGCAGCTCCAGCCCGGCGCCAATGACCCCCCATGAATCCAGCGATGGATCTGTACCACTGCGATCTTCCCCGGCCCCAGTCCTGGTACTGAGAATCCTGGCGCCCACCAGCGGCGTCAGCTCCATTCTTATCCCCGATGACCCATAACCAGATCAGCGCCCGACAGAACTCTTAGGTTCTAGGTCATTTCCTCAGCCCTATTCTGAAGGGATAGGAATGGAGGAAGATTGGGAGGAATCGCTGGACCCTTTACAAAACCAACCTTATCAGGAAATGGACTGGTATGAGTAATTGGGCGAGGCCAGTGGACTGGATACCTCTCCAGATTCTGGCCTGCTTTTTCCCCTTACTGTGGCTACAGAGGAGGGAGCATCATATAGTATGGTGGTGCAAAGGGCAGCAGAGGTCCTGGGCCTTCAGCTCCCTTCCATGGTAGTGAAGACGAATATCTTGACAGAGGTCTACAGCCTGGTGTCTCCTCCTTAGAATCCCAGCTGCCTTTCAACGAGGCCTTAACCAATGTCCTATTGAGAACCTGGTCCAAGCCCAGCTCAGGGGCTCCTGTTAATAGGACAATTGCCAAAAGTAAATCGCCCTGCACCAGGTAAGCCAAATTTACTCACCAACCACCATACCCCGATGAGCTTGGTGGACCGAGCCTCTACCTCCCAAGGCACATTCCATTCTGCACCCCCGGATAGGACATCCAAGAGGCTGTATAGTTGGGGCAAGAAAATGTTTCTTCTGTCAGCCTTGCATTGCAGTTGGTGAACACCACATGCTTATTGGACCATTATTCCCACACTTTGTGGAAACCGATTGCGCTAGTTCTGCAATGGGTCCTGGAGGGGGACCGGGCCATCCTCTCCAAAGCAGTATCAGATGGAAGAGATGAGGCAAAGTTCGCCATTCGTTTTTGTCTTGACACAACAGACTCCTTCGGCAGAGCAATTGCATCGATGGTGGCTGTTTGAAGCCACATCTGGTTAAGGACTTCTGGCTTTTAGGGGATGTCCAGGCTTCTTTCGTGGACATGCCCTCTGATGGCCCCTGTCTCTTCGGAGAAGAGGCAGACATGGCACTGGAGCACTTTAAGGATTCACGGGCTACTGCCAAGTCCTAGGGCCACTCAGTTGCTACACATCCCCGTCTACTTTCGCTCCTTTCGTGGCAACGGAAGGGGCTTTCAGACGCGCCAGCAATACCCCAGCCACAAGACCACACAAGTGCAACACCATCTGCGCAGTCCAACCACACATCCCCCAAACCCACCGGATCATCCCCTCCCACCCCACAACCTCGGCCTCCAAACTTTCCTAGTCCGGCCCTTCAAGATCATAAGCAGCCAGTTGGTGGCAGGATCAGCCATCAACTTCCCTACTGGCAGAATATCACCTTGATTGTTAATTGTCAGTTTAAGTGTTTATGTTAGCCCATTTGGTTCTTTTCTTATATTGAATTTTATTTTTTAGAGCTCTTAAGAGCAGAGTATCCTATTTATGTTTTTACATATGGCTACTTGATTTGGACACAAATTGAAGTCGGAGTTGTATCTAATAAGGTATGCACAGTGGGGCCAACTTAGGGTTGTTACCCACTAAATCTTTTGGATATTAGCTGTGATAGGTTTTACCAGGGGCTATTTTTATACCCGTTATTTTTCCTCACCGTTGTTCAGGACTGAAACCTGCTTCTATATTTTAAAGAACTGCGTTTACAGATCTGCATTTGCCTCACCTTAAAACGTATTAGGTGAGTAGATAGTACTGTGATCACAGAATGGATGAGTATGACTGTAGCGCTGGGTTGCTTGTTGGTGGTTCATGTACTCCAGTCTTGATGGGGCTTTTTGGACAATTATTCTAAGTCTATATATAAAGGAACTACAGAATCAAAGTTCTGATCTTGTAGATATTGTGAATAATATATACAGTTTGGTTTGGAAAATTGAAAAATGTAAATAAGATGGTCATTTGCTATATTCTCTTTTTATAGGTATTATATTCTCTTTTTCTATTATGTTTTAAATTACATGTGGTCCGCTCTGATATTTATTTTATGTTTTTTATGCAGGAAAAATATTTTGCAGAGCAATATTCTGTAATTAATTAGGTGGGACTATAAATCTTTAGTTGTCCTGAAGAAGGTGGTTGTATCCTATTTTCCCACCGAAACGCGTCAACGCCTACCTCTGTTAGATTTGAGGAACAAAGTGCTGTATGTTGAAAGAAAAATTCTTAGACAAAGCACTTTGATTGATTCTTTCAAATTAAAAATTTTTGATGACAAATGTCTTGTCTCTCTTATTATGATGTATGACTGAAAGTTTGTCGAATCATTTTTTACTAGTTTTTAACTGATTTTATTTGATGTATTTTTATGAATTTGCATGAATTATTTGATATGACTAATATTAAAATTTGATTATTAAGAATTGTCGTTGTGGTCCCTTTTAAGACTGGTGTATGTGATTGCATGACCTTTGAGATGTTGAGGTATGGGAATAAGTGAACGAATTGTGTTCTCCAAGGGAATTTACTTTTGACAATTGAGTCGCACTTGGAACCCTGTCTCCTGGAGTAGTGGGGCCTCTCTCTTCTTTATTTAAGAATATCACCTTTGGCAGGTGGGTCCTCCAAATAGTCCGAAGGGGCTACTACCTTCCCCTCGAGACTATCACTCCCTTCATGCCTCAAACTTAGGACCGGCAGACAGAGAATCATTTGAATTTGCTTCAGGAGTAAGTCATGACTATCTTAGCCATTGGAGCCATAGAGAGGGTTCCAGCACCAGAAGTAGGCTGTTGTTGTTATTCCCGCTACTTTCTGGTACTCAAAAAGAAAAAGAGTTTGTGCCCTATCCTGGTTCAAAAAGGAAAAGTTCAAGATGCTCACTCTAGCTCAGGTCTTGTCTGCCCTGGACCCAGGAGACTGGATGGTAGCATTGCATTTGCAGGACGCCTATTTTCACATTCCTGTTCTGCCTGCCCATCGGCGCTAGCTGCGGTTTACAATAGGCCACAAGCACTTTTAGTTCACTGTGCTCCCCTTTGGCCTTACCAGCGCCTCTTGGGTTTAACACAAAAGTAATGGTGGTGGTCAAAGCTCTGCTATGCAGATCGGAGGTGCCAGTCTTCCCTTATCTTGACGACAGGCTGTTGAAGGCGAGCTTCCCCAGGCTGTTGTCTCCCACCTCCAGATTACGGCGAACCTCCTGCATTTTCTGCAGTTCACAATCAATGTGCCAAAATCACATCTGACTCTTTCTCAGATGTTCCATTTCATTGGACCTGTTCTGGACACAGTGTAGTTTTGGGCCTAGGCTCCCGAATGGCGAGGCTAGGATATTCAGACCATGATACCGATGTTTAAGCCTCTATCCTGGATTTCGGTATGAATGACTCTGAGGTTGCTGGGCCTCATGGCCTCCTGCATCCTGCTAGTGACACATGCCAGGTGGCATATGTGGGCTCTTCAGTGGAACTTGAAGTTCCAGTGGGTGCAGCATTAGGGGAATCTCTCCGACATGGTCTAGATGTTGGAGAGAAATGCATAGGACAGTGGTGGCTAACAGACCACGATTAGGTCAGAAGCAGATCCCTCTCCCTTCCCCAACCAGACCAGATAGTAGTGACAGATGCATAATTCCTGGGATGGAGCAGCTATCTGGGAAAGGTGGAGATCTGGGGACCCTGGGTTCCAGTGGAAACGAGACACCACCTCAACTTGCTGGAGCTCCGAGCAATTTATTTGGTATTGAATGCCTTCCTTCCTTCAATCAATGGGAAGCAAGTGCAAGTTGGTTTGCTACGTTAGAAAGCCTTTTCTCACACCTGAGATTATCTGGAGCCTCCATAGCTGAGAATTCAGAGGATAATTGGACAGACCACTGCCCCCAGGGGGGTGGCTGCCATTGCAGCAATAGGTAGCCTATCTACCAATTGGGTGCATGTGGCACATCTGTTAATGGTGCAGGAAGATTATGGCTTTACTTAGGATACAAGGATCCCAGGCCCAGGTTCTGTCTTTTGGTGGTCTGTTACCAATAATAAATGCTTTGGGGCACCTGCAGCAATGAGGGATGCTTCCTGATTGCCTACGACTTGTGGGTTAGTAGCACTCCCCTCCCCCAGGCCCACAGGGCTTTCAGCAGAATGGCCACAGGCTCGAGCAGGTCAAAGGGGGATTTATATTTATGCACAGTGCTTGTAGAATGTCACATACCATTAAGGGCATGTTGCTACTGAAGTGTCCCAAAGTTTTTGGGTCAAACTGTGGGGGCAATAAGTAAAGGCACAAATAGGCCACAACGTATTGAAGAACTTTTGGCATTCCCAGTATTCAAGAAAGGGCAGGTATCGATACATATTGTTCCCCTCCTGTTCCCATTGTCTTGTCTGCTCCCTGGTATACTAGCAGAAGTTTTGGAGGGCAAGACCTCACTAAGGGGGTGACTGGCTTAAAGCGATGGACAAATCCAGTATGTTTCACATTTACTAATGTGTGAAAGTTTTCAGCTGCTGGTGCATAGTTTTACTCATATGCACAGAATTATTAATTTAAATAATTGCTGTATGGAATAGTGCAACTACCAGGCGTTTACGCACCAAGGCATCTTGCAGCGGTGAGTGTTGCCATGCTGTAAGGATATAAAGTTTAAATACGACTGCCAGTTCCCGCTGGGGTGTCAGCCAATTGGCCACTTTCGGGTTTCAATCAACCTTCCTTCCTTCTGTGGTTGTTATAATGAATATCGAGCGGGGTAAGAAAGATCTCTGATCCAGCGGCAACATGCCTGCGGGAACACTTGCACTTCAAAAATACACAAGCGTCATGCGCCAACAAGCGCTATACACAGATAGCTGGGGAAGGAAGTAAGGCGGGCTGGATCATTTTTTACTTCTCCCTGCATTGGCACATCTTGTCACTTCACTTCAGCCAGGCAATGTTAACACCCAGCCACTCCAAGCTGATTATTTAAGGTCACCTTGTGCCTCATTTACACAGACCAGTATTAGGCCCCTGGGTTTGTCAGCGTCGTGAATTACTAAATTCAACTGAACAAGAGGCATGACTGTGGTGTACACTAGCAGAAGTTTGGGGGTGCAAAACTCCACCTAGGGGGGTGGCTGGCTTAATTTGATGGACTGGTCCAAATGGTTTCACAGCAACTGCTTGTGAGAGAGTGTCAGTTACTTGTGCATAGTTCTCGCAGATACACCATATCTTATTAATTGAAATAATTGCTTTAGTTGCAAGAGGTAAGTGTGAGATTCCCTCAATTTCAGCAAATGATCACATTGTCAGCAACAAAGCTGCCTGAGGGGGTCTGGGTGCAGTCACCACAGATTAACTGAACAGGCAACAGCTTGGCAGGAAAGGAGGGATGTTGAATCAATTGCCCACTTACTCTTGCACAGGAGGATGTCAGCTTATGCTGGGTAGGAGGTTCCGTATCACCAACCAGAAGGGTGCCAAGTGGCAAACCCAGAAAATTGTTAAAGATATGGGTGTTTCTGGCCTTACGGCAGTGTAGATCCATTCTCAGTTAGAGGTATGCCCAGGTAAAAATTGTGTGCCACTTAAGGTTCTAATGCCAGTGCGGTTGTGGTATCTTTTCAAGGGGAAGAGATACGTTAGGCACTTAATCGGTAACAATGTAGCACATACAAGCGGGCATTGTTTTGTTGAAAGTTGCAACAGGAGATTCCCTTATCACGCCAGCAGCTGCGCACATGGCCAGCAGTAGGCAGCCTGGGAAGTCCGGGGGCGAATACCACAGATTAAACTGTAAAGGCAAAATTACTGTATGACAGGAGGGATAACGGCAAGTACATAAAGACTCCATTGCTTAATGTCACATATTCCATGGTGGGATAGTCACCAATTGACACTGGGAACCTTCGATTCTAATAGTATCATTGGTAATATACACACGACTCCGTGGTCTTGTGGGATATGTAGTCCCACTCTGAAGTGTAGAATGCAAAGGAACTGCACATTGCACTAATTTGAGTGTGACAGGTGCAACAATGTTATCCCTGCCAAAGCAAACTAAAAGTTCTTAGGGTCAGATGCACAACATACAACCGTTCACTTCAGCCTCTGAAGGTAGCTGTTAGCAGAGCTATAGAACGGGACGTCTTGCGCCAGAGTGTGGCCATTGCACAGGCGACACAGCAGATATTCAGCTGTTAGACGAAGGTGCTTGCAGGCTAGCAGGCCAGGCAATGTAGCAGAACCAATGCTAAGGACCCCTCTCCCCCACTGGACTGCCTGAGAATGTGAGTGCAGTGGGATGTGCTATATTACAGGTATCTTCCCGCCCATACAGGGGCAGAAGGGTACTTTGCAGGAATCTACATAAATAGACTGGGGGCAAGACCTATAGAGCATCTAGGGTCACAGCTGGTTAGCAGGCATGTGGGCATCTGTGATCGAGCTTTAGTTAAGCAAGCCTAGTAGTTGGTGTAAGTTGTCACTCCATATGGTGGCTGTGACTGCAATAGTGTGCGCTATGCGAGCAGTCTTGTTTGCCATGGTTTATAAATCGCAAAGGTCTGTGCACATGTCTGGTCAACCTCAACAAATTAGGTGCACTCTGCTCCCAGGGCAGGTTACGGGTTGCTCAGTTATGCATAAAATGCCCCGTCCGCATAGCCAGAGTATATAGGCTGGTTGTGGAAGCGGTCTTCTTAGCAAGCGTGCTGCTGTTCCATAAATTGGGGAAACAGGCGTTAGGGAGCACAATATGCTAGAAGGGCTGCAACTACAAGTTGCAGGAGGTGGGAGCCACATCCTCTTGCAGGGTAATATAGCGTTGTTTAAGAGAGCTCCCTCCTGGGAAGCCATCACCGTCTTACAGTTCATGTGAGGCACTGGTACATTCCCAGAGAAGGATAACCCACTCCATGCGCAAGTTCGCAGAGCAAGGGGCTTTGGCTTCAGCAGGCATGGGCTATGCCAGGCGAACACCAAAGGTTATTCGACAAAGTTGGGGTGCACCTGGCTCAGGTGGGCTTGAATCCGTTCTTACTGGACATGAATGAGGCCCAGGAAATTGCAGGTGGCAAGTGAGAATACAGCTGTGTTGGTGGGGGGCTCTTTAGGCGACGGGAGCCACCTCCAGAGCTGTGGCGGAGTTACAGGGCGATCTGGGAGCAGTTTGGGTACAGAAGGATACCTCTGCAAGAGCACAATAGGGGTGCCAGAGCCAAATCCCAGGAGCCTCATGGGAGGATCCTGGAACAATGACGTCGGCGCCCCATTAGTCTGTTAGGGCGATTGTGGGCCTGAACAACCGGGGGCTTGGGATGTATGACATTACAACGCACACTTTTACAACGCATGCACTTACAACGCATTTTTTACAACGCATAATCCATTACAACGCACTACACTTACAACGCATGACACTACAACGCATTTTTAAAAACTACCTTTACAACGCATACCATTACAACGCATAATATTAAATTGCATTTAAGGTAAGTATTAGATAGTATAGGGGTAAAAACTACTTTTCTAACTCCAGGGGGTGCAACAGTAGGGTAAATGTTGGATAGTATAGGGGTAAAAATTACTATTCTAACTCCAGGGGGTGCAACAGTAGGGTAAGTGTTGGATAGTATAGGGGTAAAAATTACTATTCTAACTCCAGGGGGTGCAACAGTAGGGTAAGTGTTGGATAGTATAGGGGTAAAAATTGCTATTCTAACTCCAGGGGGTGCAACAGTAGGGTAATTGTTGGATAGTATAGGGGTAAAAATTGCTATTCTAACTCCAGGGGGTGCAACAGTAGGGTAAGTGTTGGATAGTATAGGGGTAAAAATTACTATTCTAACTCCAGGGGGTGCAACAGTAGGGTAAGTGTTGGATAGTATAGGGGTAAAAATTACTATTCTAACTCCAGGGGGTGCAACAGTAGGGTAAGTGTTGGATAGTATAGGGGTAAAAATTACTATTCTAACTCCAGGGGGTGCAACAGTAGGGTAAGTGTTGGATAGTATAGGGGTAAAAATTACTATTCTAACTCTAGGGGGTGCAACAGTAGGGTAAGTGTTGGATAGTATAGGGGTAAAAATGACTATTCTAACTCCAGGGGGTGCAAGAGTAGGGTAATTGTTGGATAGTATAGGGGTAAAAATTACTATTCTAACTCCAGGGGGTGCAACAGTAGAGTAAGTGTTGGATAGTGTAGTGTAATATTATGCGTTGTAATGGTAGGCGTTGTAATGGAATGCGTTGTAAAGGTAGTTTTTAAAAATGCGTTGTAGTGTCATGCGTTGTAAGTGTAGTGCGTTGTAATGGATTTTGCGTTGTAAAAAATGCGTTGTAAGTGTAGTGCGTTGTAACAGTTGCGTTGTAAAGGTTGTTCCCCGGGGGCTTGCCTTGCTACACTTCGCCCTGAAAGGGGCGTGAGTAATAAGGGACCGATGTGTCACGTGATCCAGTAAGGGGATCACCCCTATAAGGGTAGCGCTGATTGGGTTCTCCACAGTGCTTGGCTCATCAGGCGGGCAGAGCAGCATAGGTTAGTACGGCTGCCTGCCCTTGGATCGCCCGTAAGATAACCCACCGTATGTTGCATACTTTTGTATGGAATAAACCTGCAGCAATATTTCTCCAAACAAAAAAGTTGTGTTGTGTATTTATTCATGCATGCTTATTCTGCTGTGGTGTGGGTGGGGTCTTGTGCCTATAATGGTACTATGTGCACTGCATTATCTGCCTGAGCGCTACGTCCACTCTCTGTACACCTTGTCCTCCAGTGTCCGTTATAATACCACGCTGCATTCTCCTTCGAGGCACTGCATATCCACACTATGTGCACTGCATTCTGTCGAACACACTCTCTGTGCACTGTATTCTCACGATGCGCTCTATAACCCTAGACCGTCCCCCCACACTGTGCCCTTCATCCCACTACAGGTTGGCACGAGTTAAAATGAGAAGCGCTTTGACGCCCCGTCAGCGCTATAAAAATACAATTTAAAAAAAAAATCTTTCAAAATGTGAATTTGGGCCAGCGATATGTGGGTGTCTGCCTGCACTAGCGAGCGGGGAGATTGGGGAGCGCTGAATCCCCTCCTGAGTCAAAGATTTAGGGTTATGGTATCCGCTTCAAAGAGACGTGGGTACACGTGTGCAATTTAGAGATAGTGGGGCTTACTTACAAGCCCCTTACGGCGCAGGTGCGTCCTTTTTAATATGAGAAAAAGAGACGTAACAGCGGCGCAAGGGGCTTGTAAATAAGCCCTCGGTATGTATACAAACCTAGCTGGGGGCTTTGGAGCGCCGTACAACACGGTTACGGAGACAAGTCTGTGCGATGCACAGAGGAGGGCAGGATGGGTCCCTTGTGTGGCGAGCCTGGGACAGGGGCAGGGCTTAGGAAACCATTTGTGGATAAAAGATGAGCTGTCTCCTTAGGTCCTTGCTGGACCTCAGGAGTGACGCAGCAGGCCTGAGACTGGCGGGGACGTGCTTCAAGATCATGGGCTTAGATTCCGAGCAGGCTTGCCAGTTGCACTAGGCGTTTAGGTCTGGTTTGACAGCGCATAGCGATCTGCTACTTATAGTTATAGATTATCTAAAATATACATAGAGGGGCTTTGGCTGCACCCCGGTGAGTATTTCTTGATGATCTCACGGTATTGCTGTTTGGTATATTATTCCACCTCCTATGCAATGCTTGCATTACCACGTATGAAGAATTGTTTTACATCTCAATACTACACTGAGTTCTCAAACATTATATTTCTCATAGGTGCATTGTATAAAGAAAGTATTTTTTTTGTTTCAGTTTTTTGGTGGAGCAGGCCTTTTTAAATTTTAGTCAGGACTCAAAATGCACGGGAGACTTGTTGACTTTGGCAGTGCTTGATACTTTGTTGGCAATTATTTGCTTGAAGTCTGGCAATATCCTATCTCCTTTTGTTGTGTCGCCCTCCTCCCGCCTCCCTTAAGATTTGAGTTTTCTGTTGGCAGGCTTTGCTGATGACTCAGATATTTCCTGGGAAAGTGTTTTTTTGTGCTATGAGCAGTGTTGTTTTAAGAATTTTTGGGGCCCTGGGCACGACATATTTTGGGGCCCCCTGTTAGGAACAACTTTGAATTGTATTACCCATTTTCTGCTAATTCAAGCCTGCATGAAGCCAAGCAAGCTTGAAGATTTGGGGTACCTCAAAAACAGTTTAAATATTCCTGGAATTGTATAAGGAGTAAAAAGCGTACTATTCCTATTGCCAGTAAGTTAAAGCCAACAAAAAGTGTTAATAAAAATAAAAAGAAATATGCCTTGCCAAGGACTCCAGAAGTCCTTAAAATGATCATGGGCAAACAGAGACAGAGTTAGTAAGGATAAAGGCTTACATACAAAATTAGACAAAAGTGAAAAAGATAAACTTTTATTAAGGGCTCCTTAGAAGGTGGCGGCCCTGGGCAATGGCCCACGTAGCCCATTCTTGCTGCTGCTGCTGAGGAAGTTCGAGGCCCTCCACCACCCGCAGGCTACCACCTGCGCCTCATCCCTGGTGGCCAGTGGTAGGCCGTCGGTTTGTTCATCTTCCGCTCTATTGTTTTATTGTATTGCCTGTATTTCATTGTTGTGTCTGTGACTGCTGTTGTTCTGTCTTCCCCCGCTACCTGTTCGTGGTCCGTGCCAGGTTTTTCCTTCTGCACCCCTCGCTGCCCCCATGTCTCTGCTCGGTTTTTCCTTCTGTTCCCTGGTGTCCCCGTGTCTCTGTCTGGTTTTTCCATTGGAAACCCCTCTCTGCCACCGTGTCTCTGCCCGTTTTTTCCTTCTGTACCCCTCGCTGCCCCCGTGTCTCTGTCCGGTTTTTCCTTCTGTACCCCTTGCGGCCCCCGTGCCTCTCCGCCCGTTTTTTAGGTCTCGCCTGACCCAGCGCATGCGCTGGTCTGGCGAGACTTATTGAGAGGGCTCCAAAAAGTGCTACCAGGCCAGCCTAGAGCTACAGTGCATGTGCGCGGACGCGCGCGACGTGCTTTACCGCGATTACTTTCACTTTCGCGGCCTCACGGCCGCTTTGATGTTTGATCGTGATCGCGATCACTTTCACTTTCGGGGCCGCACGGCCGCTTTGCATAGCCAATAGGTCTCGCTTTTGGGACCTTAAAAGTATTTAGTTATGCAACTGTTGCATGGCTAAACACTTATAAGGACCCAAAGGCGAGACCTATTGGCTATGCCAATGCTTGTGCTTTCTGTTTCTCAGCTGCCCCTGTATTTCTGTGCCCTCTTGCCTTCTGTGACACTCGTTTTTCCTGTATTTCTCTGCCCTCTTGCCTTCTGTGAAACTAGTTTTTCCTGTATTTCTCTGCCCTTTTTGCCTTCTGTGACACTAGTTTTTCCTGTATTTCTCTGCCCTTTTTGCCTTCTGTGCCACTCGTTTTTCCTGTATTTCTCTGCCTTTTTTGCCTTCTGTGACACTCGTTTTTCCTGTATTTCTGTGCCCTCTTGCCTTCTGTGACACTCGTTTTTCCTGTATTTCTCGGCCCTTTTTGCCTTCTGTGACACTCGTTTTTCCTGTATTTCTCTTCCCTTTTTGCCTTCTGTGCCACTCGTTTTTCCTGTATTTCTCTGACCTTTTTGCCTTGTGTGCCACTCGTTTTTCCTGTATTTCTGTGCCCTCTTGCCTTCTGTGACACTCGTTTTTGCTGTATTTCTCTGCCCTTTTTGCCTTCTGTGCCACTCGTTTTTCCTGTATTTCTGTGCCCTCTTGCCCTCTGTGACACTCGTTTTCCCTCGTTTTTTGTGCCCTTTTGCCTTCTGTTCCCTTCATTGTCCCTTACCGCCCCCGCTGCTGCATCCCCTACGGCCCGCCCCCCTGACTGCGCACTGCCTATTCGCTGTCCCCGCCTCCCACCTCCCAGCTGCTCCTCCCTCCCACCTCCCATATATGCCGGTCGCTGTGCGGCCGCGACGCTGGCGCGCCGACATCACCATACCCATCCCAGAAGGCTACAAGATCACCCGCAGAGACCGCACCAACGGAGTCGGAGGAGGAATTGCCATTGTCCACAAGAACAGCATCAGGGTCTCGACTAGCACCGACGACGCGCTCAGCACCGCCGAACACATGCACTTCCAGATCCACACAGACCCTAACTCCACCCTCAGAGGCACCCTCGTCTACCGACCACCCGGACCCTGTCCCCAGTTCAGCGACTCCATCGCCGACTTCATCCGCACGCACGCCCTGACCTCCACCGACTACATCCTCCTCGGAGACATGAACTTTCACCTTGAGAACAACAACGACAACAACTCCACAACCCTGATCGATAACCTCGCCAACCTCGGACTGAAGCAACTCATCACAACGCCCACCCACTCCGCCGGCCACACGCTCGACCCCGTCTTCTCCTCAAGCCCGCACGTCTCCATCAGCCACACCACCAAACTCCTCTGGACCGACCACCGCTGCATCCACTTCGCCTTGCAGAAACCCACCACACACCACCGCACCCAACAGATCCCCCGCCGCTGCTGGAGCAAAATCACCGAAGACCAACTACATGCAAACCTTGCTCTCAGCCCACCCACCGAGCCCTCCAACGCCGACAACGCTGCCCATAGCCTCAGACGCTGGATCGAGGACGGCGCCAACACCCTCGCCCCGCTGAAGAAACCCCCCCACAGAGACACCAGCAAGAGGGCCAGCTGGTTCACCCCAGAACTCCTTGCCTCCAAGCAAGCCTGCCGGAAACTAGAGAAGGAATGGCACAGTGAACAAACTCCGGACAGCCACGCAGCACACAGGGATGCCATCCGCAACCACCACCACCTCATCAGGGCGGCCAAGAGGACCTCCGTCAAAGACCGCCTCGACAACAACGCACACAATAGCAAGGAGCTCTTCAACATCATGAAGGAACTCTCCAACCCCAGCTCCAACTCCAACGACATCCCGCCGTCGCAAGCCCTGTGCGACTCCCTCGCCACCTTCTTCCACCGCAAGATAGCAGACATCCACGACAGCTTCAACACACAGACAGCCCCAACAGACCGCAACACAACAGACCCTCCGCACACCGGCGACCTTGACCTCCTGCTAGCCTGGGCCAGCGTGAGCGTCGATGACACCATCAAGACCATGAGCACAATCCACTCCGGCTCTCCGTCAGACCCATTCCCGCACCACATCTTCAACAAAGCAAGCAGCTCCATCGCACCCCACCTGCGCAACGTCATCAACCTCTCCCTCGAGACCGCGACCTTCCCAGAGAGCTGGAAACACGCCGAGATCAACACCCTACTAAAAAAAAACAAGGCAGACCCAAGAGATCTCAAGAACTTCCGGCACATCTCTCTGCTCCCCTTCCTGGCCAAGGTCATCGTGAAAATCGTCAACAGACAGCTAACCCGATACCTCAAAGAAAACAGAATCCTGGACCTTTCCCAGTCAGGGTTCCGCAGCAACCACAGCACCGAGACTGCCCTCATCGCCGCCACCGACGACATCAGGACCCTGCAGGACAACGGTGGGACCGCAGCACTCATCCTCCTAGACCTCTCCGCCGCCTTCGACACCGTCTGCCACTGCACACTACGCACACGCCGCAGGGATCCGAGAAAAGGCTCTGGAATGGTCCACCTCCTTCCTTTCCGGCAGAACCCAGAGCGTCTGCCTCCCCCCATTCCGTTCCAAAGCCTCCGAGATCATCTGCGGCGTACCCCAGGGATCCTCCCTCAACCCGACACTGTTCAACATTTACATGGCCCCGCTCGCACATGTCGTCCAACAGCATGACCTCAACATAATCTCCCACACAGACAACACCAAACTGATCCTCTCACTCACCAAGGACCCCATCACCACCAAAGCCAACCTCCACGAAGGAATGAAGGGCGTCGCCGACTGGATGAAGATCAGCCGCCTGAAGCTGAACTCGGACAAGACAGAGGTCCTCATCCTCGGCTCCATCCCCTCAGCCTGGGACGACTCCTGGTGGCCGATGGCACTGGGGGCAGCCCCGACACCCACCGACCACGCACGCAAACTGGGAATCATCCTCGACTCAACGCCCTCGACTCAACGCTCTCAATGACCAAGCAAGTCGATGCCGTCTCCTTCTCCTGCTTCAACACCCTCCGCATACTCCGTAAGATCTACAGATGGGTCCCGACAGATACAAGAAAGACAGTCACCCAGGTCCTCATCAGCAGCAGACTCGACTACGGAAACGCCCTCTAAGCGGGAGCCCCGACCAAGCTCATCAAACGACTATAACGCATCCAAAACGCCTCGGCGCGACTGATCCTCAACGTACCACGACACGGCCACATTACCCCCCACTTGAGAAACCTGCACTGGCTCCCCGTCAACAAGAGGATATCCTTCAAGCTCCTCATCCACGCGCACAAAGCACTCCACAACCTGGGAGTCATCCTCGACTCGAAACTCACCATGATCAAACAAGTCAACGCTGTCTCCTCCACCTGCTTCAACACCCTCCGTATGCTCCGCAAGATCTACAGATGGATCCCGACAGACACAAGGAAAACGATCACCCAGGCCCTAGTCAGCAGCAGACTCGACTACGGAAACGCCCTCTACGCCGGAGATCCGACCAAGCTCATCAACAGACTGCAAAGAATCCAGAATGCCTCTGCATGCCTAATCCTCGACGTCCCGCGCCGCGACCACATCCCCCCCACCTGAGGAACCTGCACTGGCTCCCCATCGACAAAAGAATCTCCTTCAAGCTCCTGATCCACGCACACAAGGCACTCCACAAGACCGGCCCAGCCTATCTCAACAGCCGACTCTCCTTCTACGTACCCAACAGGAAACTTCGCTCTGCAGACCTCTCCCTGGCTACCGTCCCACGCATCCGTAAAACCACAGCCGGAGGCAAATCCTTCTCCTACCGTGCCTCCAAGACCTGGAACACCCTCCCCCTCATCCTACGACAAACCGAAGACCTTCTAACCTTCAGGAGACAACTCAAGACCTGGCTGTTCGACCAGTAGCAACAGCACCCCCTCTTCCCCTCCCTTCAGCGCCTTGAAACCCTTGCGGGTATGTAGTGTGCTTTACAAATTAACTGATTGATTGATTGATTGACAAGGCCGTCCCAGCCTACCTCAACAGACGGCTCTCCTTCTACATCCCAAACCGCCAGCTATGCTACGCCGACCTCTCACTCGCCACCGTCCCGCGCATCCAAAGAACAACCACCGGCTGGAGATCCTTCTCCCACCTCACCGCCAAGACATGGAACACCCTTCCACTGAGCCTACGACAGATCCAAGACCTGCTGACCTTCAGGAGGATACTCAAGACCTGGCTGTTCGATCAGTAGCGCCACCCCCCCCCCCCCCCAGCGCCTTGAGACCCTCGCGGGTATGTAGTGCGCTTTACAAATGATTGATTGATTGATTCTTTAAAAAGTCTCTGGTCATGAGCAGAGAGGTGGGGAGAGGGTGGTTATGGAGCACAAAAAGAGTGTATAAGTGGCCTCTTCTAAGACCAAGCATTTGCAATGCAATCGGTCTCGCCTTTGAGACCTTATATGTATTTAGCTATGCTGCACATTAGCCTAGGTGCTGAAACATCTACTGTTCTTTAACATTAAGGGAAAGTAAGCACTGAACTGCGTGACACGTCAGGTATGGGAACACATGGAGAGAAATATTGTCTTTCAGCGGGAAATGGTATAGTCCAAAGCTCTGTTTTTAATATAAAATCAGGGCCTTTGGTGGTCATATCACTGCAAATACAAGATTTGAAAACAATATTATGGTCTACGGGTGCTCGTGGAAGACAATTACTATGGACTGGAATCTAGAGAATGCTAAATTGATTCTGGTATTTTACGGACCTCTGCTGGTCGTTTTCTATCAAGAAAGTTAAATCGAGGCAGTTGCTAGAAAATTTTTAAAAAGAAAGTCCATCAGCAGAAAGCAATTCTGGTATTTTACTGACCTCTACTGGTCGTTTTCTATCAAGACAGTTAAATAGAGGCAGTTGAAAAAGCAGAAAGCAATTCTGGTATTTTACAGACCTCTACTGGCCGTTTTCTATCAAGACAGTTAAATAGAGGCAGTTGAACAGAAAAAAGTCCCTAAGCGGAAGCAGACAAGTCCTAGGGTTGATCTCCAGATCCCACAAAGTACATACACATATAAGTATATACTAAAGTATATACAAGAGGTCTTGAATGCTCGAGCTAAAAAAGGGGGTTCTATTTTGGGATAAATTCAAGACAGGATTTTCACAACACAATAGTGGAATCAGTCACTATTGTGAATCTATTACTATTCTGTACACAATAAACGACTTCACAAGTATTGCCTTTGCATTCTTGAGATGTAAAGAACCAAGGAAAGTAGTCAATAATGAGTCATTTACCAACTTATCCACACCATTTCTTCATAATAGCACCACATAGTGCGTGAAATCACATAACACTGTTCAGCAGTCCTTTTATTGCATTCTCATAAAAATGGGGTGTATGATTTTTAATAATATTTGTGGTACACCCTGAGAGAATTCCAACCAGTGACCCAGTATAGACCAATATCACTTTAAAGTCTTATGTCTTTATGGAGTTGACTTTTCTAGTCCTCTGTTTTTCTGAATGAAACATCTACAGAACTGTTGACACGTTTCGGCCTGCAATATTCAGTCTACCCCCAGACACAATACAAGGAAGTGCAATACTCCAATCACCTGTTAAGTTAAAGTAGGAATACCACCCAGTGTGGGCACCTTGGACTCACATATAATTACAGGCATTTGTGATACTTGCTCATTACTTTGTACAACCTGATCATGGGGGCACTGCATTACTGTCTCAGTTAAAGCATAGCAGGACTAGTCATGCTAATGGTTTGTAGCACTCCAGTGTTCTTTGTTCTTATTGTAGCCTTCACGGTTTAGAGTGTGGCGTGGACTCTTTGTTCTAGACCAAAATAGATACCTCAATAAAATTATCGCCGTTTTAGTGGCAGGAAACTGCAGCTAAAACGGCGATAATGGGCTTGCTTATATGCGTTATAGAATTCCAATAGAAGCCCAGGTTAAATGTGCAGGACATCTAACCTGGGCTTCTATTGAAATTCTATAACGCATATTAGCAAGCTCATTATCGCCGTTTTAGCTGCAGTTTCCTGCCGCTAAAACTGCGATATTTTTATCGCCGGTCTTGCTAATATGCCCCCATGTCTTTTTACTTTGACACAGCAGACAAAGACAGACATACTTAAAGGTCCCTAATCTGGAAAAAGGTAATTATTCCAAAAAAGGACTCAATCTTAATTTATCTGAGGACTTTGCGAAGGATGTTCAAAGTCTTTCCAGTTAATACCGAGACTGCTCCGCACAAGCAAAGGCTTTTATTGCTGGGGGGTGGACTGGCTACTGCACTCACTCAGGTTAAGGCACTTAGCATGACTGAAAAGGAGGTTTCTCTTCTGCCGATGGCCCAAAAATCTGCTCCCAGGATTACTGCAGAGTACCAAATGGCCCTTGCATTTGTTTCAATTCTGAGTCCTCTGGAAAGTAAATCAGGCCTTGGGAAAAATAAATCGTGCCATTTTAACCCCTTCAGCGCTGCGCGGATTTCCGCGCGGTGCTGAAGGTTCTGAGCGCGTGCGGGGCCATGACGGAACGGTTCCGTCATAAGCACAGCCCAACCGACGTGCATGACGGAACCGTTCCGTCATAAGCGTCGAAGGGGTTAAAGACTGGAACTACTGAATTCTATATACAGCTCTGAAGTACCTTAAGATATGAGTTTACTTTTATTTCATTAATTTTTTTGCATTTAATTTGTTTAAAGCGATGCTTCACAAACAAGCATTAGCAAAACCAATAGGTTAGCACTTGCTTTTCTACGGCTCATGGGAGAGGTCTACTATTATGGATGCTTATTGGGGCACTTTGTTACCTTGCTGAAACAGGTATTCATTGTAAAACCTGCAACTGTTGTGACCTGCAGAAACGTAACTTTCTAGAAATGTTCTCCAAGTTTAAAGGGGCAATCGGAACCCATTTTGAGGGTTTGATGCACTCATTTCAACCTGCATGGGAGCCTTCTTTGAAGTGGGCGTTAATGTTGTTATTGGAAGCATTAAACAACAAGCACTGGCAAAGCAAATAACTTGAGCCTCTGAAAGGTGTTAGCCAAACTTTATGCTTTGCTAACGCTTGTTTCTGATGTTGAGCAGCATCAGCAAAAATAAAAAAATATGTATTGTTGCCGATGCAGAAAAGCATCAGTAAAAATAAAAATGAGCATGAGTCTGTAAAAGCACACATGTGTAACCAAGCACATGGATGTATGTGTCATGAAGCTGCGGCAGCCATTTTTTCATAATTACAATTTACCATCCCAAAATAACAGGTACCTTGAAGTGGTAAATTAAACAAGCATTTGCAATGCAATAGGTCTCGCATTTGCGAGAGTTAGAGCTATTGGCATTGTAAATGACGATGTCTTTTATTTATGTTTTCGTTTTTAAAACATAAATAAAACGCGTTGTCATTTACAATGCCAATAGCTTAAACTCGCGTAAATGCGAGACCTATTGCATTTTCAATGCTTGTTTTGCGGGCACAGGTTTGTTCCGTCCTGTTTGTACTTTCCCTGTGTACTTGTGCATAAAACACGCTCACGTTGGCGCCGCTCTTGTGCTCCGACTCTTCCTCAATGCCGGCTTGTGTGGTTTTCTCGGTTGCATTTCTTGGCGGGGGAGAGGGGCAGGCCTCAGAGTGCCTGTGAGCTTGTCTGTCTGCACACTGAGCCTGAGTGCGCGGGAAGTTGAGGCCTCATTCGTCATCTTTTCTGCGGAATGAGGGGACCTGTGTCAGGGGCGTGTTCACTTCTTCAGCAGCGCGATCGAGGAGACTTGAGTAGGTGGAGGGAACACGCGGAGGCCCAAACCCCCATCTTGTTTGTGACCCTTTGTGAAGAGCCTTTTATTCTTCCTCATATTTCTATTTATTACTTTATATCCACTGATGTGCAGCCTCGCCAGATTCATTCCATTGTCCGAAGCTCTATAGGTTAGTGAATGCCTGTGAGCCTCATGGCACATGCTGTAGGGACTGTCGCACTCATCACACGCAATCCGACAACCTGCTCTAAATGTCTGCATTGACCAATCGGCGCTCCATAGGTCTTGTGACGTGCGTCATCACCGGTAACCACGCCCTGTCCAGGTAAGTCAGTGTTACCAGGATGGACTCGACCTCACTGTTGGGGAGTTCTTAATAAGTGTTAACTGGAGAAGCGCAGGGTCCACGGTGACATTTGCTTCCGGTTAAACCTCATGACATCTCTTTACTAAGCGGCCACCTTGGGTAAGATTAACAATTAGAAGTAGGGTCCGTCCTTCATTTCAATGGACTCGTCGCAAAACACAGCGACTGCTTCAGGCCCTGGAGCACTCTCAAAACGTTTTTTATAGTCACTGGTACTTAAAGAAAAAAAAAAGGGAGGAATAAAACGCCTAGATTAGATTGTTTCCGTAGATGACTGTTTTTTTTCTCTGTTGCGTTGGGGTCATTATTATTACATTTTTTATCACACATTTTATTGCATTTTGTTAAGATATGACATTGCATGCAACACCGACTGGCTTTGAAGTAACAGCATTGAAACAGACACGGTTACATATATCTACAGTCAAGCAAAAAAACAATATAAAGTGTCGCATGAAATTGAAAACGAAAAAAACAACCATAACTAACCCCCTCTCCCCCAGGCCATGTCACTTAAGTTAGGAAATCCGAATCTGCATCAACAGTCTAGAGAGGATGTAGTGATGCTATAAATATGCAGGGGAAACCAACATCGACATCATGTCTGTGCAAACAGGAAACAGAGAGGGAAGCCAGCTAAGCCAGCAACACTATGACATCACTAAGGGTACCTCCAACATTTGCGTCATTAATAGCACCAGTAGTGTGGTGAACACTGACAAATACAGTCAGACATTTACTGAATTTGCCTTTCTACACCTATTTAAGCATATATGCTTGTAATACACAGATTTACTTCAATATGAGGGAGCTGTACTCTTTTGCGTTCTTCAAGCTCTCACTACCATTTTGAACGCTTGGAGAGATGTGGTTGTCTGAATGTTTTTTGGTAGAGTGTTACAGTGGTGAGGGCCTAATAGTGATCCGAACCTGGAGGTGGCTTAGGGTCTCTCACTCTCTTTCTCTCTCACTGACTGACTGACTGACTCTCTCACTGACTGACTGACTCTCACTCTCTCACTCACTGACTCTCTCTCACTGACTGACTCTCTCTCTCACTGACTCTCTCACTGTCTGACTCTCTTTCTCTCACTGACTGACTCTCTCTCACTGTCTGACTCTCTCGCTCTCACTGACTGACTCTCTCTCTCACGTCGTTGGCGTCGTCTGCACCATTGTGGCGTCTGCGTCACCTATATAGGTACCACCTCAGCCAGAGGCGCAACTAGAGCCAAATTTCGGGGGGGGCGGGCTGAGCAATAATTTCGGGGGGGGGGGGGGCTGAACTTTAAGCAATAAGCAGAGTGGAGCTGCAGGGGCTCTTAGAAGGGGTGAAACAACAGCGAGGCCTCATTAACATGCAAATGGTCTTTTAAAGACCTGTAAAGTGCTCGGGTGCGGCTGCTTTTTTGCCCGGGAAGGTGTCTCATCCCGGGCTGCCACACACGACGGGGGGGGCTGAAGCCCTTTGAGTCCAATGGGTGTTGCGCGCCTGACCTCAGCGCACTGATATCAGTTACTTTCTCGACTTTCCACACCATTAGCGGGCAGCCATGAAGTGCACTGACATTGGTGTGTTTCGAAATAACTATAGCCCTAGAAGGGATCAGCCCTGACACCAAAAACCTGTCCGCAGTGTGGGGAGGATGGGTGGATCGGTAAGGAATCTGCGTTTAGATCATGTCTCTACCAGATAAGACATTACCAGAGGTAAGTAACTAGTCCATCTGCTAGAGACATCTAGACACAGATTCCTTACCTATGACTTGACACCCAAGCAATACCATCCCCGGAGAAGGGACTGTGGATGAGTTTAGACCAGGAAGCCACGCAGGACTTATCGGCCAAAAAGGATGTCCTCCAGATTTGACTTTCCAGGCAGTAGTACTTGGTAAACGTGTGCAGAGATGCCCGCGTTGCTGCCTGACAAATGTCAAAGACTGGAATTCTGCGTTGCAACACTGTGGTAGCAGTCTTCGCTCAGGTGAAGTAAGCTCTGAAGCCTTCAGGAGACTGCTTTTTGGCCAGAGCATAGCAAATGTTGATGCAGAGGATGACCCATCATGAGATAGTCCTCTTCTGCACCCCACAACCTTTCTTAGTTCCAGCATATCCCATGAAGAGTTGGCCGTCCACCCGGAACTCTTAAGTGCGGTCAAGGTAGAAGGACAACACTCTTTTCGAGTGCAGACAGTGGAGTCAATCCTATTCTTTAGAGGGGTGCAGAGGGGCATGGAAAGTGGGAAAGGTGACCGATTTCTCCACATGTAATGGTGTTTCCACTTTAGGCAATAACGAGGACCCAGTGCGAAGCACAAACTTATCAGGTCAGATGGAAAGGTAAAGAGGCTTAGATGACAGAGCCTGCAATTCGCTCACCCTCCCGACAGATGTGATTGCCACTAAAAAGGCTGTTTTGATAGTAAGCAAGTGTGCAAGGGATTTAACAGGGCTCACATTAGCAAAGTGAGAATCAAATTAAGATCCCACTTAGGCATAATGAAAGGGGAAGGTGGGAACATAAGTATAAGTCATTTAAGGAATATATTTACAATCGGTGTTTGAATAATGAGGGTTGGTCTGGGAGCCTCAGAAAGGCAGACCAGCCCGAAAGGTACCGAAATGCCGCCCCCCCAGGGCCTCCCAAATCAGATAGAGATTCCGAAAGGGGCTTCTCAGGAACAAAACCTACTGTGAACGCGCAACTTAGAGGTCACCTCAGTGTGCAATGCAAGAGACACTGGTAACGGCCGTGCCCAGGTAAGCGCTAAGGAGCGAGTGGGTTATACTACTCCGACACCCCCCTTTTTAGGTCTCGCCTGCGTGGGCTGCGCACATGCACAGTCTCGCTGGCGAGATTTAATGATTTTGTGTATTTCTGTAAAGGGCATTAAGTCCCGCCCCTCTTTTCCATTGGCCGGCGTCACCGTTTATGCTAAAGGGTGGCCAGCGATTGGAAAAGAGGTGTTTGTGACGTTTTCATCCGGCTTTCTAAGCCGTCCCATTTGGACGGGCTCGTCTGCCTTCCTTCTGCCGTGAAAGCTTTCTTATCTTTATGGGGCCATGTGTTTCAAACACATGGCCCCATAAAGACGAGAAAGCTTTCGCGATGGATGAAAGTGAAAGCGGACCATGCTTGTTGGGGGAGAGCCGGGTCGGTAAGTACTTCCTTTCACCCTTTCGTAGCAAAGACAAAAGCATATGGGCTCCTTGTACACAGCACTTCACTGATACCCACGCACTGCATTTTCTCTCTGCCCATTCTATGCACTGCGTTTCCACTCTCTGTGCACATCTTCATTTCCCCCTTACTCTGATCACATCAACTTTTCTCATCACTACATTTGCTGCTTCTATGCGCTACATCTGCATTCTGTGCACTCCATCTGGGCTCTCTGTAGCTAGAGGTCGTTCTGTGCACTGTGCTCTCAGCAACAAGCCCCTTGCTCTGGCTGCTGCATCCCACTGAACGTGTCTGCATTTTTTTTCGTTCACTGGACACTGAATCCCTGTGCTCTGCAATACATCTATTATGTGTGCACTGCACACCACACACTACACGTTGCGTCACCATGTTGAAAACTCTCCTATACTCTGTGCACTTCCTCTCTTTTCCTTCTGCTCTGCATCCACATGCTACATGCACACTACGCCTTCACGTTGTGCATTGCATCACTGTCTCAGCGCACTGCACGGCCACTCTCAGTGCAGTGCACCCTCACTCTACTTGCACTGCAGTTCTGATGTCAGATATTCGTCCCCACTCTACACTGCATCACACGGTGCTCTGCATCTTCATTCTATACATTGCACTCACACTTTGCGGCTGCCCTCGGCACACTTATTTAGGCTATAAAACTCAGCTGGAATCAAGATTGTCAATGAATCATTTAGTGGCAGTTAGGGTGATACGACATAAGTTATATTCTTACCAAACAAAACTAACCACAGACTCGGGAGATTTTTAAATGTTTATCTAGTTAATTTTTCATGTGAGCAAATTACAGCACAGACTCGTCATTACCAAGGAAGGGAATTAAATGGTTAACACCTGTCACATTTAGGAACAAGCATTGGCATAGCCAATAGGTCTCGCCTTTGGGACCTTATAAGTGTTTAGTTATCCAGCACAATATCCTTGGTGCAACAACATCAAGTGTTGCAGGGCTAAACACTTATAAGGTCCCAAAGGCGAGACCTATTGGCTATTCCAATGCTTGTTTTGAGTGAGTGGCTCGTGCAGGTATGCCACAGTGAGGTAGAGATGCTGCGAGGGCTTTTACTGGAGCCCCTATGACATTGCGCCTCTTCAAAATGTATCTTGGGTCTGGTGTAATACTTTTTGCCCCTATTCCCGTCTTCTCGCACCCAATGCATCCTTAAATGTCCCATGTACAGCCGGAGTTGACACTCCTATTACCCTTGCCCTCCAGTGACACTTTACCTGTCACAGGTGGTGGTGAACGTGGTGGGGGTGGTGGACGTGGTGGTGGTGGACGTGGTGGTGGACGTGTTGGTAGTGGACGTGGTGGTGATGGACGTGGTGGTGGACGTGGTGGTGGTGGACGTGGTGGTGGTGGTGGACGTGGTGGTGGTAAGTAAACTGCAAACGGCGCCTACAGCTACGAAGTTATAACTTAGTACAAATGTCAATATAACTGAACTATGGATAGCGCATTTACAACTACTTTCCCTGTGTCCTGTAGGTGGCGCAATTGCGCTGTTAGCTTGCAGGGTGCACTTCATTTATGCGCGTGATCGTATATCGTACTCCAAACAATTTAATGTGGGGGTAAAGGATCCAAAGGCTGGAGAGTAAAATCGTGCACTAACTCTAGGAAAATGTTATTTAGGGAAAGGGTTGCTGGCAGCAACAACATTTACACGCATCTGCACCAGTGTGGATGCATAATCTCCATGGGCAGCATCTCACAGTCATGCCCAAGACACTAACGGATGATTCTGATGTTGTGTTTGTATCGCTGCTCCATGACAAAACTCAATATTGAGGGCTGCAAGAGGACACCGTTTGTTTGAGGCTGCCTGAACATGTGGGGTACGTCATAAAATAGAGACGAGTTATGACATCCCCCACGGTCATCAAAGCTTAATAACATTCAACCCGACAGCAAATGGGACCACAGTGGCTACCGACAAATACGCTCCCATTTCTTACAGCCTGGCAGAGGGCAAACAAGGACCTACGTTCACTTCATTTCTTTCAAGAGGTGCGGGGATGATGCTCGAGTTATGACTGCACGCGCCGTCCGCAGGCTGTTTACGGCAGAAACCGTCCTGAATAAATACAGAGAGAAAGGCGATACTGAGCAATGGAAAGTCCATTCTCGGGAATAAAAACCTAAACGAGAACAGGAAGCAGAATTGCGCGGGGGATACAAAGACGGTTGTGGGACTTCCAAATGAAGTGGGGGAATTATGTGTAAACAAGAAGTGCGAGCAAGGAGACAGAGAGGGCGGAGCGAGTGAGTAGCCGGGACGTGTGGGCGAGGTGAGCGCGCTTGGAGAGCAGTCTGATCATTTTCAAGCACTGCACTCGTGCTTGCGGCACGCTGCTGTGCGCTCCCGCAAGGTGGATGCCGCTACAAGCATGAGTGTGTGCTTGAAAATGACCAGAGCGACGGCTAAAGGTCCTCCTATACAGCGCATGAGCGTTGCGTAGGCGAGACCTAAAAACGAAATTCTCAATGACAGTGACCGGGGAAAGAGAGGATAGAGAGAGCAGCACAATGACTCAATGCACAGAAATATATTTACCTAGAATGGTGTGAAAACCAACCCCATAGCCAAGGAATTGGAAGGGCCCCTTGGGATAGCTCAGGACAGGATTCAGGACAGGATTCAGGACAGGTTAGATGACCTCTTCTAGATGCGACGCCTGCGTCGTACCCCTCTCTGACACTATCTTCCTCCTCGGTTCTTCTGCTGTCTTCGTCTAATTATGTGCCCTCTCGATTCTTCCGTGATCTTCTTCTCATAAATTGGCTTAATTTCTAAGTATGCATTGATTCTTCTTCTGCATTCGCTCAGCTCTCGGACAGCATCCCGGTCTCTCTGTGCGCGTGTTGATCTGCATGCTAACTGTGACTAACTAAACTATTTCTAAAAAACAACTACCTGAACAAGTCAGGTAGACAAAAACCTAACCAGAAAGAACACACAGGTGTTCCAGAAGTCAATTTGATCCTGAAGAACACCGAATGGAAAGAAAGGGAAGAATTATCTCTTTCTTTAGTCCCCTCACTCACCAGGGTTTCCCCACGGTGACATGCTTCATCATAGGGGTCCTCCCAGTCCTCTACGGACTGGGGCGTGCTACGACTTGCGATATTACGTAGGAGCACTTAAAAATTGTGGACTATGTGTAGTGTGAGTGAAAAAGTGGTGGAGTGGGATAATTAAAATAATCAGCTAGTGGGCTAAGAATAGACTTTATTAGTGCTCTAAGCTGAAAAAGATTAAAAACGGGGTAATATGCTGAGGAGACCTAACTATAATGGAAAAGGTGTGCCTAGCATATGATCTGGTCAACTAGTTTCGAGCTTCCCCAGCTCTTCGTCAGGACTACACTGGGACCAGCCCAGTGTCGAGAAACTTGCCACTCCTAGTTAACCTGAGTCAGGTGCAATAAAGTGTAATGCCGTAGTTGTAAGGCATGCGTTTTAAAATACATACGTAATGTACGTCAGCAAATAGTCTGTAGGATATAAAACAAAAATGAATGAGGAAAAATATTTCATTATAAGTACTGTAATCAATGTTAGCCGTGAGCACACTACACCCAAGTGTCCGCACACTTCTCTTTCTGATGTGCCGCTATGTGAAGAAAAGATATAATTATTCACTCCATGCCGGCGAAGTGCTGAAAAAAGTGTAATGAAATTCATAACACAGACGAGTCTGACTTAACATACACACAAACATACAACAAAGAGAACATATAACATACTTAATAACAAGCAACACTGTGCTTCATGGTCAACGGAGGGGATGTGGCGATCTCGTACATCTAGGCGTTCGGTGGGATCCCGTTGTATTGCCAGATAGTTCCGTTCGTTGCCCAGCAGGCGTAGGCATTCTCTTTGATAGTCAGTCGTATTTTGTAGGACGATAGCTCCCCCTTTGTCGGCTGGCTTTATAGTTAGGTCTTTGTTGTTGGATAGTTGGTGAATCGCCTCCAACTCGATTTTGCTCGTATTGTGAAAGACTTTTATGGTTCTTGGGTCTATCTCTGTCACCTCTTTCATAACCGCTTTCTCAAAGGCTAATAGTTCAATAGGGAGGTTATGCGGTGGGGGGGTGAAATTAGATTTTTTGTGTAGTCCCGTATCAGTGGTGATGTTATCACTAGGTTCTTTGTCTTTGAAGAAAACTTCAAGTATAATCTTTCGAATAAACTCTTTTAATTCACATATCAGCCTGAATTTGTCCAATGATGCTGTGGGGACAAATCCTAATCCTTTCTCCAAAACAATTTTTTGTATAGGTGTGATGGTTATACTGGATAGGTTTACTGCTAGACTTGGTTGTGGCTCGTTGAGGGCATGCTCGGTGGTCCCATGCTCCGTGTATGGGTCCTCGTCATCTCTAGTGGCTGGGCCCACTGTACTTGTTGGCCTTGTCTGGTTTTTCCTCTTCTTGGAGTTTTTCCTCTCCCTAAAAAAGACTGATTTTGTTCCTGATTTTGTGGTCCATCCCAGTACGGGTATGGTTGAGGTGGGAAAGATTGATGGAAAGGAGGTGGTCCATAGAAAAACTGTGGAGGTGGGGCATATGGTGGCATGTTCTGGTAAGGAGGCCAACCGAAACTAGGGCCACCTCTGTTTCTCTGACGTCCTCCTCTTGATCGTCTGTTACGGTTATTTGGGTTGTAGTTCCTGCCAGTATCTGAGAAATCTGAGCCTGTGTCGGATCCATCGCTGTCAGTATTGTAACCTGGGTTGCGATTAGTGGGAACGTAATCATCTCTGGTATATGGATATACTTTCTCCAGAGAGAAATTTTGCTGGTCTTTGCGCAGTTTTACGTATTTGGTGTCCTTCAGACTTATTTCAAACTCGGTCATGGTTTTATTTAGTTCTTCAAGTCTTTTCTTCAATTCAGCTGTACTCTGATATGTTTTGAGGCGTATCTCCAAGTCATGAATGTTAATTTTCATTTCTTCAGAGAGGCGTGCTGCAGTTTTTATAATTAGCACAAACCAATCTCTGGTGCAATGCCAGGATATTAGCGACCAAATACCAAATATGTAAAACTGCGCAAAGACCAGCAAAATTTCTCTCTGGAGAAAGTATATCCATATACCAGAGATGATTATGTTCCCACTAATCGCAACCCAGGTTACAATACTGACAGCGATGGATCCGACACAGGCTCAGATTTCTCAGATACTGGCAGGAACTACAACCCAAATAACCGTAACAGATGATCAAGAGGAGGACGTCAGAGAAACAGAGGTGGCCCTAGTTTCGGTTGGCCTCCTTACCAGAACATGCCACCATATGCCCCACCTCCACAGTTTTTCTATGGACCACCTCCTTTCCATCAATCTTTCCCACCTCAACCATACCCGTACTGGGATGGACCACAAAATCAGGAACAAAATCAGTCTTTTTTAGGGAGAGGAAAAACTCCAAGAAGAGGAAAAACCAGACAAGGCCAACAAGTACAGTGGGCCCAGCCACTAGAGATGACGAGGACCCATACACGGAGCATGGGACCACCGAGCATGCCCTCAACGAGCCACAACCAAGTCTAGCAGTAAACCTATCCAGTATAACCATCACACCTATACAAAAAATTGTTTTGGAGAAAGGATTAGGATTTGTCCCCACAGCATCATTGGACAAATTCAGGCTGATATGTGAATTAAAAGAGTTTATTCGAAAGATTAAACTTGAAGTTTTCTTCAAAGACAAAGAACCTAGTGATAACATCACCACTGATACGGGACTACACAAAAAATCTAATTTCACCCCCCCACCGCATAACCTCCCTATTGAACTATTAGCCTTTGAGAAAGCGGTTATGAAAGAGGTGACAGAGATAGACCCAAGAACCATAAAAGTCTTTCACAATACGAGCAAAATCGAGTTGGAGGCGATTCACCAACTATCCAACAACAAAGACCTAACTATAAAGCCAGCCGACAAAGGGGGAGATATCGTCCTACAAAATACGACTGACTATCAAAGAGAATGCCTACGCCTGCTGGGCGACGAACGGAACTATCTGGCAATACAACGGGATCCCACCGAACGCCTGCGGATAGAGATCGCGAGCCTAGTGGAAGAATCCCTGACCAATGACTGGATCAGTAAAAAAGAAGCGGATTTCTTAGAGAACAAGAAACCTATAATCCCCTATTTTTACACGATCCCCAAAATACATAAATCAATGGAGGCACCCCCAGGAAGACCCATAGTATCAGGGATCGGTTCCATCTTGGAACCCTTGTCTAAGTTCGCAGACGCTTTCTTGAGACCCCTGGTTCAGGCTACCGAAACCTACCTACAAGACACCAAAGCAGTCCTTTGTTTAATCCAGGACCTTGAATTCAACCCCACAATTAACATACTGATTAGTTTAGATGTAGAGAGCCTTTATACCAGTCTCCCACACAAGGATACCTTAGATATCCTGGAGGAGGTACTCTATCTAAACGATTGGGGTTACCATACACCTAGACATGTGGTCCTGGAGTGTTGTCGCCTGGCATTGACGGAGAATTTCTTCCAGTTTAATGATTCCCTGTACAAACAAACCCACGGTACTAGCATGGGAAGCACATTTGCGCCGAGTGTGGCAGGGTTGTATGTACACCATTTGGAGAAGCAGAACATCCTCCACGAACACAACCCACACATTAAACACATTAAACTATGGAAGAGGTACATAGACGATGTACTGCTGATCTGGGAAGGGAATGAACAAGAAGCTGAAGATTTCCTAATCTGGCTTAACCAACAAGACCCCTTCCTTAAATTCACTTTTACAATGAGCAGATCTAAGATGGTCTTCTTAGACCATAACATATCAGCACATGACGGACATCTCATCAGTACCACACATTTTAAACCAACAACGAGGAATTGCCTACTTGTATACGACAGTTTCCACCCACGAAGCCTAAAAGACAACCTTCCATTTGGCCAATTTTTGCGCCTCAGACGGAACTGTACGACGAGGCAAGATTATAACATCCAAGCAAAAGAACTATCAAAAAAACTGATACAACGTCAATACCCACAACATCTTGTGTCCAGGGCCAGAAAAAGAGTCCTTAACAACAACAGGGAGGCCCTTTTGGAAACAAAAACTGTGACCCCACAAAATGAGCCACGAAAGCAAATTTGCATTACCACATACAATGTTGCATCCAATTTGGTTAGTAAAATAATCAAGAAACACTGGCGTATCCTGAATAGTGGAGGTCTAGACCTACAGAAACCTATGTTCAGTCATTGCAAAGCCACAAATCTGAGGGACTATCTTGTCCATACACGTCCCACTCCGACGAGAACTATAGGCCCCCAACGTCTGCTCTATCCTTTACCTGAGGGCCATTTCCCGTGTGGTAACTGTAGTGTCTGTCACCTCACCAAAGTGACCAAGACAGTGACATGCAATAATGGAATGACATGGAACCTTCGGTCTTTTACAAACTGCAACACTACAGGTGTAGTTTACTTGATTACCTGCGTTTGCAATTTTCACTACGTAGGGATGACCACGAGGAAAGTAAACACCCGTATGATTGAACACCGGAGCAATTTCAGGTGCAAACGCGACAACACCAAGATGACAACTCATTTTCTGGAAAAGCGACACACACCAAATGACTTCAATTGGGTCATTTTGGAGCGGATGTATGACGTTACAACGCACACTTTTACAACGCATGCACTTACAACGCATTTTTTACAACGCATAATCCATTACAACACACTACACTTACAACGCATGACACTACAACGCATTTTTAAAAACTACCTTTACAACGCATACCATTACAACGCATAATATTACATTGCATTTAAGGTAAGTATTAGATAGTATAGGGGTAAAAATTACTTTTCTAACTCCAGGGGGTGCAACAGTAGGGTAAATGTTGGATAGTATAGGGGTAAAAATTACTATTCTAACTCCAGGGGGTGCAACAGTAGGGTAAGTGTTGGATAGTATAGGGGTAAAAATTACTATTCTAACTCCAGGGGGTGCAACAGTAGGGTAAGTGTTGGATAGTATAGGGGTAAAAATTGCTATTCTAACTCCAGGGGGTGCAACAGTAGGGTAAGTGTTGGATAGTATAGGGGTAAAAATTACTATTCTAACTCCAGGGGGTGCAACAGTAGGGTAAGTGTTGGATAGTATAGGGGTAAAAATTGCTATTCTAACTCCAGGGGGTGCAACAGTAGGGTAAGTGTTGGATAGTATAGGGGTAAAAATTGCTATTCTAACTCCAGGGGGTGCAACAGTAGGGCAAGTGTTGGATAGTATAGGGGTAAAAATTGCTATTCTAACTCCAGGGGGTGCAACAGTAGGGTAAGTGTTGGATAGTATAGGGGTAAAAATTACTATTCTAACTCCAGGGGGTGCAATAGTAGGGTAAGTGTTGGATAGTATAAGGGTAACAATTACTATTCTAACTCCAGGGGGTGCAACAGTAGGGTAAGTGTTGGATGGTATAGGTGTAAAAATTAC
This sequence comes from Triturus cristatus, assembly GCF_964204655.1. Lineage (NCBI taxonomy): Eukaryota > Metazoa > Chordata > Amphibia > Caudata > Salamandridae > Triturus > Triturus cristatus. The sequence goes on from NC_140595.1 coordinate 116,273,479, forward strand.
TATTCTAACTCCAGGGGGTGCAACAGTAGGGTAAGTGTTGGATGGTATAGGGGTAAAAATTACTATTCTAACTCCAGGGGGTGCAACAGTAGGGTAAGTGTTGGATAGTATAGGGGTAAAAATTACTATTCTAACTCCAGGGGGTGCAACAGTAGGGCAAGTGTTGGATAGTGTAGTGTAATATTATGCGTTGTAATGGTAGGCGTTGTAATGGAATGCGTTGTAAAGGTAGTTTTTAAAAATGCGTTGTAGTGTCATGCGTTGTAAGTGTAGTGCGTTGTAATGGATTATGCGTTGTAAAAAATGCGTTGTAAGTGTAGTGCGTTGTAACAGTTGCGTTGTAAAGGTTGTTCCCCATCACAAACATGGCAGATGTCCCAACTGACATATTACATGTTTATGTAACTTGTAATAGGGTGGATAGGATATCCACCACGTTTTGACAGGGTATCTGGGCCTGAATGTGGCCTAGAAGGGCTAGATCCATGCATATCATACAGAATATCCACAGAAGAAAAAAAATCATATAGGTTAACTACATGGGATTCTTTTAGATAGTTCCTAGCACTATAGCTCATGTCATTTGTAATAGGGTGAATAGGGTATCCACCACTTTTTGATAAGGTATCCTTGCCTACTTGTAGCCTAGAAGAGCCAGACCCATGCATATCTTTCAGAATAGCCACAAAACATACATTTAAATACGCTAAACTACATGAGATTCTTTCAGCTAGTTTAAGTTCTGATAATTCAACATGGATCTTGCCTTCCTGCACTTTGGTCGAATATGTCTGCTTTCTAGCAACAATGAGAAAATATCTTCCTTGTGCTTCTAAACAGAGAAATTAAGTATTTGGTTCCAAATGCCCCATAACTTTATAGATGCACGCAGAAACCTTTATTTGGGGAAATGAATGAATGTCTCAATTTCAGTCTGGTGCAATAGCAGGCAGTTAACCCAGTATCCTTTGAGTATGTGTGGGCTGATTTGCCTGTGTCTTTGTAGCTATAAAAACGAAACATGTATAGCAAAAAATGGAGCATTATGGTAATTTGAAGAGCAGGCCATCTGAATCCTTTAAACCTTCATTTGAAGGTTTGAACTCACGCTGTAGCTCCTTTCAGAACTCTTAGACTGCACCTGTATTCTATGCTCAGAAGCCGTTTTGTCCCTACTGGTGACAACTGATTAAGTGGCCCATCTGGCTCTACATGTTAGAATTTGTTCCATTAAAGTGGAGCGTGTGAGAAAGGTCTGAAACGGCACATAAGCCTTAGTTGATGACAGAGAAAGGCTTACATTCTAGAAAATGGGCACAAATGTAATAGATTGTGCTCTGCATTCTCTGTCAGTTTCCCGGTTTTTGAAGTAATTACCTTTTTGGGAGGAGTAAGGGCTAGTCACGTGCCAAGCACTGCTCCGATATATCGATAAACAAAGCAGTTACTCCAGTATTGGAAATTTCATTGATTCACATGCTTGAACCATTTCCAGTCGTCGAGATGGGAGACTCCCATCTCGACTAGGGGGAATGATTCAAGCATGTGAATCTATGAAAGAATCCAATACTGGAGAAATACAGTTAGAGGTAAGTAACGTATTTCCTTACTGTTTCTTGGTTTGAAGTTTTACAATTCCCAGAGACTAGAGTCAACATTAGAATTGTTAATTTTAAGTGGCTGTAAGTAAACAATTGCCAATTTAATAAACTTGACCATAAATTACTAAAAAATGTTTTCAGTAAACCTACTGAATCAATTAATAGGCTAACATTTCTTTAATTTGTGGTGCTTCTGCCCTTCTGGTTGAGGAAAGTAAAACTAGTAGTTCCTGATTCTGTCCCCTCGCGCACACTATCTTCCCATTCGAACAATACCACGTCCATTTTTAATTCGGCATCCATTTTAGGCTCGTTCCAGTTTACACAGAGTCAGCAAGTTAATTTCATTCAGGCTGCACCTGGTCCCCCATCAGTTGCTCCCCCCGCATCCCTGTGGTTAAGCCGATTCCGAGAAATAGGCCACCCGCCCCTCTGCCCGCGAGAAAAACAAGTACTTCACATATCTCTTTGGCTCCAGTCGGTGGCCTTGGACTCACCACATCTACGTTATTGCAACACCCATAAGCCCCCCCGCCCTCTGAGAATGTCCCCCAGGCTGATCTTCAGGGCGCGTATGCTTGCTTTTCATATGTCTCAGACAAATGCTAATCTCAACTGCCTTCTGCTAAGGAAACAGGAGGGCTCCTCCTTACTGCGTGCAATGGATTGTATAAATACTGTGTACCTTGAATAAAGTTTCAGACCACTCCCGAACCTGCATGGGTGACGGAGCTCTCCCTTAACTCGAGTTACTGAATAAAACCCAACTTAACTCGAATACCACGGACTCCTCAATTCATTTATTCTCTATTATTTTTGATAACTTATAGAAATTCAGATACAGTAATTGCTTTATTTACCACATGGTCTCTCCCCTTACTCTTCCCAACACCCTTGACTTGTGGTTTTACTCATCCCTCAGTCCTTTACCCTACTATTCACTTTCTCTGCCTTTTGTTACACATTTAATGTTTCACAATTTCCTATCACCTGCTCTTTCTGTTTATATACAGGAGTATTCAAATACTGGCCAGGTGCTGGAGGGCCGTGATTCTAACAGCCAGGAAATTGAATTCTCTGAATACTGGAAGATAATCGGAAGATTTGCTCTTGATCTAAAGAAACAATAAAAGAAAAAGCGTTGATGGACCCAGGCTACAGCACAAGATCTGGAGTAAGGCAGTCAAGCGAGTGGAAAAGATGCTGACGGAGAGTTGGTAGAGAAGGGACATAGAGGAGGAAAGAGAGACGGACTAGTCCACCATGGAATTATGAGGTTTCAAGGATGAGCTCTTCCTTGGGGCAGGAGTATAGTCCGTGACTTTCCCCCACTTTCTGACCCCTCTAAAAGTTTTCGCTTTTAAAATCTTTATATTCCACTACAGTAAAGTATGATTCTCAGGAAGGACCATCAAAATAATAATATGGAGGATTTGCTTCTTCCAAGTATGGTAACCTTCAATAAAGTGGTTTCTCAAATTGTATATGCGTTTTTCATTTGTTCCATATTTTTCTTTTAGACCCACCATCCTTGCTTGTCATTGTCAGAACAATAAGTTACTGGCCCAATGTTTCTAGAAGGTGAACAATGTATGCTTGGGAAGGCATTCTACGACCCTGAGGTCTTCCCAGCATAAAACCTAGACAATTCTAAGAGCCTTGTTCTGAAAGGCTTGGTATAAACGGGGACAAAACCACACTGGGCAATTTCCTTTACCACATGGTTGTGGGATTTGCCCAGATAGTGTTTGTGCCCGATTCAGATTGAGCTGTGAAGGGAAATAATACCTGGTACCAATTTCTTCGACCTGTAAAGTTGCAAAGCATTCCGCTTTGTACACTGTTCTGGTGGTGCCTAAGCCACCAGGAGATTACTGGAGGGATTTGTGTGGCCAAAACCCTTGGTCGGAGCTCCATTTACACCTGATTGCTGATTTACAATACACAAATATCATTTGCCCCGAATGCAGATTTATCATGATATTCGGAAGGAGGCTATTGAATGCACAGTCCAAAGAACATTGGACATTAGAGAGATCCCTTGAAGACCAACGAGTGCTATGGGCCAATAATGGCTAGTACAGAACTCCTGTTTAGGCCTGGGTGGAGTTCACGGAGTGAAACTCTCTGAAGTGACAAAAAAACTCCGCCAAGCTACGTCGAGTTCTGCAAGCGGCGGAGTGCGTTACCATGCGCCATTCACACTGATTTTTAGCGCCGGGTGTTTGTAACACGCTGTAAAATCTGCGGGAACTGCATCATGCACAGTGCAAGAGGGTGCTGCTTCTGGCTGCCACTTGAGTAGAAGTTCTATTCGAGCGGTAGCATCCTCAACATGAACGGAAGGTTCTTCAACGTGAGCCGGGGCGAGCATGCGCGACTGCCCACGTTGAGAAATCTTGCTGGGAATAAGTCTAGCGTTGGATTTTCCTCACTCGCCAACTTACCGTTGATGAGCGAGGAAAACACTTTGCTATGCAGAGTGGAGTTTTTTGGAACGCTGTAGAGAGCAAAAAAAGCAGAGTTCACCGTTCAGGCCTACTTCTGTTCCAATGTTCGTCTTTCTGTTTCTCTCTTTTAACTTAGAACATTCTAGCCTCACCACCCGTGGGAGTTATGTTTTAATAGTTTTATAGCACTACTGGCTCAGGTAATAGCAGTTGTCAAAGGGCCTCTCCCTTGTCTAGGCCGTCATCTACGGCTCAGGCTAAGAACCTCTGTTTGTTGGCTTTTAAGAACTGTTTTTGCCCTCAGCAGCGTGCTATTACGGTTAATTAAATATAGCATGTTATTAAATGACATGACAAAACTCTTAAAACTGCATTATTTGCTGCTATAACTGTAGACTGCTGTGGGTTTGGGGTGAATGCACCTTGTGCTCTGTTCAGGGTTTGACTGTTTCTCTGCAGCATTCTGTGACCTGCATGTTTTTCTGATGCTTGTGAGCCGGAACCTTATCAAACTCATGTGGCCTAGGTTAAGAGCAGTAGATGTGAGTCAGAAACAGCTCCATTCTACGTGGGCTTATGTTAAATCCTGCCTGTCACCTGCAGTCCTCGTTCTGTTAGCTGTGATGACATCCATCAAAAGTTGCAGTCTCTGAGCAGCTGAATCACCTGCTGTTTGTCACTCTGTCCCTTTTGGTTTCCAGCTCTGTTTCGTTAGTCCTGCTTAGCCTGTGCCGTTAATTCTCCTTCTTTGGGCACTGCCCTGGAATGATCTCTCCAGCTTCTGGTGTTTCCAGGTAATTTTCTTCCTTTGCCTTTGCTGGCTCTTATCCTCTTGTTTTCCTGAATGCTGATTTGATAGCATCTCCATATCTCGCTGTTACTGTTCTACCATGCTTCATGAATATGTTCTTTCCCAGGTAACCATGTCACTCGCCTTCTTCCCTCTTAGCCCCAATGGACTCTGTGTGCTGATTTGCCAGCATCTCCACCAATCCATATTGTTCTTCAACAGCATCTCTGTTACTGATGCAGAGGTGCAACTCTTTCAGTCGCTGTTTGCTCCAAGTACCCATGTTGGTGTTGTTCCCTTGTCTCAGCACCCATGTGTCCCTTACACCTTTTATTCAGGATGGACATGCGCCCATGCTGCTGTCCCATAGTGCTTTGTGTCTGCTGTCCTCCCACCAATAGAAACTCCCCCAGTCTATATTTCCCCTGATGATGATTTGCTCCAAGCGTACTCTCTTTATATGCTGCAGTGCCTCATGTTCCTGTCTTCCTGACAGTAATGTATCTTCCCAACACTCCACTATGGATTTCATTCAGCTATGGATCTCACTTGCTTCAATCTGAGTGGGTTACTAGGTTATTAATGAAAGCATCTCTATGACTAAATGACTGTAAAGATCATCATCCAATCTCAAATGTCCCTGTTCAGATAAAGCTGTTGGAATAAAACTGCTACCCAGCAACACCTGGAGTTCATTGAGAACAACCTGGGAAATGTGCAATCAGGCATTTGTCCACACAGCGATACTGAGACGGCCCTCCTACATGGTGGTAGATCTATCTTTGAGATAATGGACCAGAGGATGCGACTTTGCGGTGCTCTTTGATGTTCTAGACGGCTTCCACGACCTTCACAATGGCATGATGCAAGATTGAGAAAGTGTTGGGACTGACAAATCAGTCAAGCCAATAATTTACTTTGAATCTTATTTAGAGTTTGGTGGACGGGATATTCTGTCACAAGCGTATCAAAGTTCTGTCCGCCATATTACATGTGCATTATCGCCTGTGGTACCTGTAGTACAGCGGATGGGATATCCATCACGTTTTGATGGAGTATTTCATCCGTCAAGCTCTAAGTAAGGCCCTTTGTATTTAAATAAAAGAGTAAGTGGAGCCAAAGACTGCTCATTTCAAGCTTCTGTTTGCGGCACATCACTCCGCTGCTGTTTTTCTCTTGTATTATTCATCATGGAATTCTCTTTAAAATTCATAAGTAGTATGTCTACACCCATGTGCAGGATCCCGGAACACATTTTGCTAAGTACATTCAATTTCAATTTAAAATTACTTTTAGAACAGAAAAGCAGCAACTAGGAGATCACTTTTTCTGCCAATTTACTTATTTTAAAAAACGTCATCAATTAACCAAATCAGTCACTCAAGTACAATGGTCAGAAATCTACAGAAGGACAGCGTACCATATCTAAAGCAGTAAAAAAGCAAGAAATGGACACCCTACATAGTGGGAGATAAACATCTGCCCCTCTTACATCACTTATTCTAAAAGATATCAGCACTCCCATCTAGCTTAGCAAGATCTGCAATGCAGTTTCCTTTTGCAGATCAGAATGTACCGCTGCGTAGTCCTTGATCCGGATATCTACTGAGTAAGGTGGCTGGTGTATTAAATCCAGATAGAACTAGGATTAGAAGTAATTCACTGCTGCTTCTCAGTCATGGGATTCTCTCATATCCATAAACAGTTGCATCGCATAACGCCGCTAACCCACAGTGCTTGGAACACACTATCATAGAGAAGCATAGTGAGAGTAAGCTTCCTCTTCATCAAACCTTCCCCACAGCAGCAGGGAAGCCAACAAAGTAAAAACAAATACCAAAATGTTGTGCCGCACCATACCCACATCTAGTTCTCTAATCGCTCATCTGCACACCACTGGTCCTCCATTATAACCTCAAGCACCAGGCCCCTACCACAACAGACAAAATGACATCTTCCTCATCTTCTAGAGCCACAATTGCAACAAACACATATCAGCCTCCATCACTACTTTCAGGCAGATTCTAGTGTGTAACAAATGTGCTTCTACAACTTAGCCAGCATGCAGGCTAAGCTCACAGAAGCTTTTCCTGTTCCAGTACCTTTTAAACAACATACTGGCACATGCATCAACAATGCCATTTGCGGGAGGAGCCTAGCGCTTGACCAAGATGGCCGCGTGAGCTCTGAGCTCCCGAGACCCTCGCGCCCTCCGTCGACTATCCTGTCTCTAATCCTGTCGGTATGCATGGCATCGTGTGGATGACCTGTCAGGGAGGCGATTGATGCTACCCGCGGTCGGATCGCCCACCGGGAACCGGACTTATGCCTGGCGGAAGATTGCGGCCTATCTCCGAGGGATGCCAGGGGCTAGAGTTGGCAGGATGCCCGACTTCTAGTTGAACAACAACGGCCAGGCGAGGTGTGAACTGTCGGACGGAGGTCCCCGTCCTTTCACTTTCGCTTTCTCTCCCTTTGTCAGCCCTGCCCCTGGAGAGCTCTTGGTGGCTTTATTACCCTATGGACGCTCTGCAGGCTTCTCTGGTGGCCCACTGCAGAACTGATCACTCCTGATTCCTTTCATTGAGAGGGACCCGTCTTATCTGAACCGACCTGCTTGGTATCAACCATGTCGGGCAAAGCAGAGGTGGATCGGCTGAAGGCTAAGTCTACCAGGCGGGGAGCCTATACCCAAGTCAATAGTATGGACCGCTATGCTCTGCAGAAGGGATCACCGAGTGGGTCGAGCCAGTCGCCGGATACCCAGAAGGCGGCTTCGCCTTTGGCCCCGGAGCTCTCACTACAGGATGTCATGGGCGCGCTCGAAGGGATGCAGACTTCGATTGGGAGACAGTTTGATGCCCTGGCGCATAAGGTGGATGCCATCTTGGTGGATGTTAACCTGATCCGTGCGGACTTGGGCAAAACGAATGAACGGGTTAGGACCCTGGACCTCAAGACCACGGGCCTCACCGATGATGTCACGGAACTGCAGATCGAGGTTCGTAAGCTGAGGACCGAGAGTGATCTCGCCGCCCGCCGGCTGGAGGTCTTTGAGAGCCGGGCCAGGCGCAACAACGTGCGCGTCATCGGGGTCCCAGAGTCCTCGGATGAGGCTTCGGTTGACCTGCTTGTCGAGGACTTGGTGCTTAATCATCTGCAGCCTAAGGGTCTTGGAAAGTTCTTTGCGGTTGAAAGGGCCCATAGAGTGCCGGGTGGGAGCCCCAAGGTGGGTGCCCCACCGAGGCCGATCGTCGCTCGGCTCTTTCATTTTCGAGATCGGGACGCTATCCTGCAAGCATCGAGGGTGACGGGCCCGGTCCCCTTCCAGAACGCGTCGGTGAATTTCTATCCGGACTTCACCCAGCAGGTGCAGAGGCAGAGACAGGGCTTTCTGGGGGTGAAGAGGCGGCTCCGGGAGAGGGATCTGAAGTATGCCATGCTCTTCCCTGCCAGATTACGTGTGGTGCACGAAGATCGGACATTCTTCTTTGACTCTCCTGTTATGGCCGATGAATGGCTGGACGCTTTGCCCCGGCGACGGACGGGGGAGGACATTGCCGAGGATGGGGACAGTGGCCGGGATGGGCAGGGCTGATTTTTCGGAGCCGGTCTGACTCGATTTGGCTATATTTGAAGACTTGAATAGAGTGCAGTCAATGCGGAGGGCTGCGGGAGGACGAGGGGTGCTCTTTTCCTCCCTTAGGGTACTTTTTGTAGATTTTTGGGTTTTGTAGGGCGACAGGCACACTGCAAGTTGGGGGGGCTTTGTAAGCTGCAGCAGGGGTGCAGGGTGGGGGGGGTTTCTGGGATTTTGGGTTTGTTGTTGGGGGGTTTATTTCTGCAAGGCATGGTGATTCTTTCCAGGACTGTTCCATGGTGGCTCTTCGGGTGTGGGGTGGGCCTCTTTACGTTTGAGGATGGGGGGTAGGGGTTTAAGTGTTATAAGCTGGAATGTTAATGGTTTGGGGGATCGCATTAAGCGTGGGATTGTTTTGCAATTCTTGAAACGGTCAATGCCGGATGTTGCCTTGCTGCAGGAGACGCATCTTATAGGTAATACGTGCTATGCTCTGAATAGGAAGGGTTATAAATTCATAGCACATTCGGGATTCTCCTCTGGGTCCAGGGGTGTGGGCATCCTAGTCAGAGCCTCGCTACCATTTGAGGTGGACTCCACCATTGTTGATGATAGGGGGAGGTTTGTGGCGGTGGCGGGGCGGTGGGAAGGAAGAACTTTGGTTTTAGTTTCGGTTTATGTCCCGCCGGCCCTGCAGGCCTCCACGTTCACAGATCTGGGTAGGGCCCTGCTGGATCTCCCGGGGGGTATGCTTGTGGTGGGAGGTGATTTCAACGCTCTTGGCTCCGGCCTGCTGGATAGACACCCGCCCAGAGACACAGGGGGGGCTCAGAAGTGGCTCCCAGACTTCCTAGACACGCTTGGCCTGATAGACTGCTGGAGGCTCCGGCACCCCACACAGAGCCAATACACGTTCCACTCCGGGGCACATGGTAGTCTTTCCAGGATTGATTACCTACTCACTCTGGCTGCGCATGCCTCATTGGTCTCCGAGGCGAGGCACATGGCGCGTGGTATATCTGACCATTCGCCAGTGTGGATCCGGCTGGATCTAGGTCGGGAGGGAGGAGGAAGGGTGGCCCCTATCAACCCGTGGTATTTCCGAGACCCCAAGATGCGCAGCGCGCTGGTAAAGAAAGTAGATAATTTTTTCAAGGATAATCAGGGATCCGTGGACTCGGCAGTGTCGCTGTGGGAAGCATTTAAGACCGTGCTCCGAGGGGAAGCCCTCTCCCTAGTAGTAGCTGCCAAGCGGCGGAGAGATGGCGAGGTTCTGCAGGTTGAGGAGGAGATCGCGGCTCTGGAGGGAGCGCTGGAGGAGGAGGTTACTGAGTCCTCACTGCATGAGCTTTGCTTGAAGCAAGCTGAGTATAAGGACCTGGTGACGAACGCCGCTAAGACCCTCAGTAGGGAACAGCAGGGCCGATTGTATGATGTTGGTGACAAGGCAGGGAAACTCCTGGCTTGGCTGGACAAAAAAGAGCGGGTCAATAGAGTTGTGCCAGAGTTGACGGGAGAGAGGGGAGAGGCGATTGTGGAACCTGAGAGGATTGTAAAGTGTTTCTCGGACTATTTCTGTAGGGTTTATGCCTCAGTGTCGGATAGGCCGCCCGAGGACTCGTCTGACCTCCTCCGTGATATCGAGTTGCCCTGTCTCTCCGATATAGATAGGGACGATCTAGATGGTGACATAACGGTTGACGAGGTGGCGGGGGCTATCCGCGCGTTAAACTTGGGCAAGGCCTCGGGACCGAACGGCTTGCCGGTCGACCTGTACAAGCTATTTCCGGATAGGGTCGCCCCTCACCTGCGCGCCATGTTTGTGGAGGCGCGGGGGAGTGGGACCCTCCCGTTGGACCAGCGACTGGCGACGATCGTGGTTATACACAAAGAGGGCAAACCCCGAGATAAGTGCGCCTCATATAGGCCTATCTCACTTCTTAACGCAGAGCCGAAAATTCTGGCTAAAATCCTGGCGACCCGATTGATTAGGGTACTCGGTGACTTGGTCCACCCGGATCAATCCGGCTTCATCCCGCACCGAAACACAGCGTTAAATCTTCGGCGCCTTCATGGTGTAATCGCCAGGGCGGGCACACTGCGTGAACCAGCTATCGTGGCGTCTCTTGACGCCACGATGGCCTTCGACACGGTGGAATGGGCATATTTGTGGGCCGTGCTGACCAAGTTCGGCTTTGGCCACGGTTTTGTGAGTTGGGTGAGGTTGCTGTATGAGGGGCCACTTGCGAGTGTGGTGGTGAATGGTCGGGCGTCGACTCCGTTTCAGCTTGGGAGGGGTACTCGGCAGGGTTGTCCCCTGTCGCCTTTGTTGTTCGCCCTCGCCCTTGAGCCGCTGGCTGCGTGGATACGTTGGCACCCGGATATACGGGGCCTTAGATGGTCGCCTGAACACGAGGACCGTATTTCGCTCTATGCCGATGATATCCTGCTGTATCTTGCCTCACCCAAGAAATCACTTATAGTGGTCTGTGACGTACTCACATCTTTTGGTAGGAACTCGGGTCTTGTTATCAACTGGAGTAAATCGTATTTGTATGTTCTTAGTGGCGAGGTTCCACCGATCCCTAGAACATGTTCGATACAGGTCGCTCAGCAGGGTTTCGTGTATTTGGGGATTTTTATCTCCATGGACTCTGCTGTGCGATATGAGAAGAACCTGCTCCCCCCCCTGGCACGCCTGAGGCGGGATGTTGAAGGCTGGCGGAGGCTGCCGCTCTCCCTCGTTGGGCGTGCGGCCCTGTTCAAAATGATGTCGCTTCCCCGCTTCCTCTACGCACTGCAGAATACTTTGGACTGGGTTCCGGCCAAATACTTTCGGGAGGTCGAAGGCCTCCAACGAACGTTGCTTTGGGATGGACGGCCGCGAATAGCTATTGCAAAGTTGACGCTTCCATGGTACGACGGGGGCATTGCGCTCCCAGACATCCGACGGTACTATTGGGCCACCCAGCTGAGTGCGATTAATCATGGGTTTTATGGCCCTGCCCTCAGCCCTGGGTATGCCATGGACAGGTGGTTGCTGCGTGGTGGTAACTATTACAGGGCGTTGTATTCGCGGTCCCTGGACTCGTCCCTCACGGGGCCCACTGGTGTGGCGGTGCGAGTGTGGAAGATGGCAACTGACTCGCTGGGCTGGAAGGATAGGCTCACCCTCGCTACCCCGCTGTTTGAATCTGAGAGACTGGGTAGGCTTTGGCACACAAAAGGCTTTGACAAATGGGACTTGATCGGCATCTCCAGGGTCGGAGATGTCCTGATTAAGGGGAGGGTGAAGTTCTTTGAAGAGTTGCAGAAGGAGTATGAGCTGGGGCCCTCTGAGTTTTTCCGCTATATTCAGGTGCGTCACGCCCTCCGATCAGTCCTCATAGAGGGTGAGAAGGTGCCTGAGTCCTCTCCTTTGGAGGACCGGGTCCTTGATGGCCATATGCCCGAGAGCACGATTTCGCTCATCTATAAGAAACTGATCAACGTCCGGGCGGATATGCTTCTGGGGTTGAGGGACCAGTGGTCTAGGGATGGCCTCGAGTTGGATGACGAGGATTGGCAGTCTGCTGTTTCCTCTCCTAAGGAGGTTGCGATCCCGTCGCGTCTGAGGCTGGTGCAGCTTAAAATATTGCATCGAGTGTATGTGACGGGGCCAAGGCTGGTTCACATGGGATTCTCGGAGGACGGCCTATGCAGGAGGGGATGTGGTATGGTGGGTACTTTCCTGCATATCATTTGGGAATGTGGTGTCATCACGGAATTCTGGAGGAGAGTCCATGCAGTGATGGGGGAGGTGACGGGCATTGCTATGCAGCCGGAAGCGCGGTGTTGTCTCCTGAATGTCTGGGGGCCCACTGATCATAATGCGGCGCAGACCCAATGGGTGACTCTGGGCAACATGGTCGCTAAGAGAGATATCGCGCGATTGTGGGGCTCAGCGGGGCCCCCCACATTGACCGCGTGGAAAGAAAATATGGACTGGAGTATGTTAAGGGAGAAGACGGTCTATTGCGCTAGAGGCCGCCCCCGGAAGTGGCACGCCATCTGGGGGCGGTGGAATCAATACAGGGGGGAATATGTCTTGCCCCGGATCTGGATCCTCCCGAGGAACAGCTTTCCTCCTAACCTTCTTTCCAGCTCAGTATGGTTTATGGACTTTTTTGGCCTCTGCTGTCCCCCTTCTTCCTCTTTACACTGTACTGTAACTGGTAGATGAGTGGGGTCCGGCCCCCCCTGGGGGGCTTCACCATGGGCTTTCAGTGTTCTTGCCTTGCTGGGGTTTGTTATGTGTTTTTGTGTTTACTTAAAATTGAACCTTTGCACTTCTCCTTTCACGGTACTGGGGACGCATCTCTGTTTCTATATATCGATGCTGCCGAACCTCCGGGTTGTCGGCTGAATAGCTGTGTCCTGACTTTTGAAAATAAAGGTTTTAAAAAAAAAAAAAAAAAAAAAAAAACAATGCCATTTGCAATTCCTTATTAGCGAAAAATAAGGATTCGCTAATAAGGAATAGCAAAAGGCTATGCATGTAGAAATTGCTTACAAAATAGCGATTTCTAAACATTCCTTAATTGTGACTTAAGAAATTACCTCCCCATTTATTCCTATGGGCCTAGAGGCCCATAGGAATGAATGGGAAGACTTTCTCAATTTGCGATTCTCAAATAGAGAATCGCAAATTGCTCATGCAATTTCAAGGGTGCCAGGGTGTCAAAAGGACACCCTGTTGCACCCCTGAAATCTGCATATGAGTACATCTTGCACACACACATGCCCCAAGGGCATGTGTGTGTGTAAAATGGAACTTTGAAAAATGCACTTTAGTGCATTTTTCAAAGTTTTGCAAATTACCATGAAGTTCAACGTCATGGTAATTTGCTCCCCCTATTAGCGAAATCGCTAATATTTTTACTTTAATGCATTGCATTTAAGGAATCTCAATTTGAGATTCCTTAAATGCAATCGCAATTTAAGTAATCGCTATTTAGAGATTACTTAAATTGCGATATTTGCATTTGGGATGATGCATCCCAAATGCAAAAATACCGGATCGCAAAGGGGCAGATTCTGAGAATCTGCCCGTTTGCGACCGGTTTTTGCTTTGATGCATGTGGCCCCTAATGGTTTTTTTTTTGTGAAAGTTTTATAGAGCGCTTGCGGATATCAGAGCGCTTTACATAACAACCAACTGTAAGTTAAACAAACAAGAATGTGCAGGTAACACTCGGATAAAACAACATTTGGTGCAAATAGCGTAGGAGGCTTAAAACATGGTAGTGGATAATATAACAGGATCTAAATAACTCGGGCCTGAAAAGATTGTGCTCATGTAAATTTTGCCATGAGAAACGCTTTAACTTCTTTTTTGAAAGATGCGGTAGAGGCATTCAGTCTGGTTTCAGGGGGAAGTGTGTTCCATATTTTGGGCGCCATCCCTGAGAAGGATCGTTTATAAGTTTTCTTCTTGTTGAACCTTTGCGGTTTCAGTAATTGGTTTTCGGCACTCCTTGAGGATCTTAGAGCACCAGAGATCGTCAGTTTCTGCACGAGGTAGCTGGGAGTGCTATGATTTAAGGCTTTATGTGTCATGCATGCAACTTTTAGGTGGATTCTAGCTTCAAATGGTAGCCAGTTCACGGCTTTTAAGTCAGGGGAAATGTGTGAACTTCTTTTCGAGCCAGTGATGAGTCTTGCTGTAGCGTTGATAGAAGCTCTTAGAGGCGCTGTTGCAGCTTTTGAGAGGCCACATAAGGAGATACTTCCGTACTCCACACGAAGGATAACTAGAGCTTGTACTGCCAGCTTGAAGTCATCAACTGGCAGGAAGGGTTTCAGCTTCCTCAGTGTGTTTATCTGGAAATTTGCTCCCTTTGTAGCGTTACTAATGTGTTTTTGCACCGTGAGGTTGCTGTCAAGAGTAATTCCCAAGGATTTTGCTGAGTCCACGACGGTTGGTTGAACGTTGAAGGCGATAAGCTGTTTGATCATGTCATGCATTAAGGGGACTTTGACAGGTGGTGCTATGAGGAGGAATTCTGTTTTTAGCGCGTTCAGTTTGAGATGGTCTTCTGATAGCCAGGACTGGATGTTCCTGATTGTGGAGTTAAGCACCTTAATGTCATCTAAGGAGTTGATCTTGAGATATAGTTGTGTGTCGTCCACGTACATATGAAATTGTACGTTAGATGCCTGTAGAATTTCAGTGAGAGGTTTCATGAACAAGTTAAATAATGTTGGCGAAAGTGAGGACCCTTGCGGAACCCCTAGTGTTACAGGTAAGGAATTGGAGAACGTGTTGTTGACCTTGAATTTTTGTGTACGGTTATGGAGGAAGGAGGTAAACCAATTTAACACTGTGCCTGACAGACCCATTCTATGCTCCAGGAGATCTATTAGTTTCTGGTGTTTGACCGTATCAAAGGCTGAGAAAAGGTCTAGCAGGATGAGTAAGCATGATCCGTTCTGGTCAAGGATTTGTAACGCATTATCAATAATGTGTGTCATGGCTGATTCTGTGCTGTGACCTGCTCTGAAACCTGAATTGGTGTTTATTTAGGAGGTCAAAGTGATCTATGTGATTAGTCAGTTGTCGGTGTACACATTTTTCCAGAAGTTTGACCAAGGTGGGAATATTGGATATGGGACGATAGTTGTTAAGGTCCGTAGGGTCAGCTGTGGGTTTCTTTAGCATAGGTGAAACTTGATCTACTTTGAGGGAGTCTGGGATGTAACCTTGTTGAAGTGAGCTGTTAATGATTTTGGTCCAAAGTGGAAGAAGCCAAGGAGAAAGGTCTTCGACTGCGTTGGCAGGGAGATTGTCAATGAGGTGATTGGCCGGTTTCAGGGCGTTGAGAATCTTGCCTAGTGCGTCTTCAGTGTACGTGTCAAAGGAAGACCAAGCTGCCTCGTTTTTAGGGCCAGGCTTAGGGGGTAGTTGGCATGGCGTGGTTGGAAATGAGGTGGTGATTTCTGGATGAGGAGCAGTGTGTAGTAATCAGTCATTGATGTTGTCGGTCTTCAGATTAAAGAAGGTAGAGAATTCTTCACAGTTGGGTTGTGGGCGAGCTAGGTCTTGTAGCCGTGGGGTGCGTCCTTGGATTGATTTTTGATTAATTCAAAAAGTTTTTGGGGACGATTTTTTGCTTGGTCTAGTTGGTGGCTGAAGAAGTCTGCTTTAGTGCGCTTAATCTTTTTGTAGTAGGCATTTCTCTTTTTCCTTAGTAGTTAAAGGTGGTTAGCAGATGGGAGTGATCTCCAATTGCGTTCCAAGGATCTGAGGGCCCGTCTGTCCTCATTAAGCAGAACGTTGTACCAGGGCTTGGAGTCTTTAGTGGGAGCTCTCTTAAGTTGCAGAGGGGCTACCTCATTAATTATCGTGGTCATAGCGTTGAGATAGTGGTTGGTGAGATCATGGATGTCAGAGGTGCCTACAGGGGGCTGGAGCAGGTTGTAGCTGGAGGGGGGTAGTGAGTTGGGGTTGAGTTTTTTTAAGTCTCTTTTCCAGATCTTTTGTTTTGTGGATTGCGCTGAGTTGAGTTTAGTAGTTTCCTTGATATAGAAGGCGATAATATGATGGTCCGACCAGTCACAGGGTTGGATCGACTCCAAATGGATGACGTCAATTTTGGAGATTATAAGATCAAGGGTTGAGCCTTTATTGTGTGTCGGGCTGTTGCAGGATTGGATGAGGGCTAGATCTTCCAGGAAATTTTTGAAGTTGTTTACCACTGAGTCATTGTTGTCGTTCCAATGGAGATTGAAGTTGCCAAGGAATATTTGGGTATTTTGCCGCCCATTGTTAGTAGAGATCAAGTCCATGAGGTGTTCGATGAAGAGGAGGTTGTCTCCTGGAGGATGATAGATGATGTGGAGGGAGCATACTGGTTTGCCATTGCAGCTAATGCCCAGGCATAAGTATTCACATGATGGGAAAGTAGGCGATATGGCTCTGTTTATGGTGATGCTGCTACGATGTATACAGGCTATACCTCCCCCTATCTTTCCGTTCTGTCTAATCTGATGATGTCGTAGTCGGGTGGTACTAGGATGTGAAGGAGAGGGGTGGAGGATTCTGTTAACCATGTTTCAGTTAGAAATAACATGTCCAGCTCCTGAGAGATGATGAGGTCAGCTATGTCGGCTGCGTGTCTGGAGGCCGATCTACAGTTTAACAGAGTGCATTTCAGATGGGGTGAAATGAGGGAAGAGGACGGGTCCTGAGTGAGAGGGATTCTTCTTAGGTTATTATCACTGATTCCTCACTTGTTGTATGTAGCGGGTCTGCATGGGTTGAGGGGGATAGTCGGGAGGGTCATCTGAGTAGGACATAAGGGAGTTGGGGGGGGAGGGTTTGTAAGAGTGCAGAAGGAGAGAAAATCGCTCTCCGAGAACGGATTGATGCTGCGCATTGGGCGTGTTAGTGTGTTGTGGGATGGAACTGTTTTCCAGCTGGATTGAGGCATTTTAGAGGTGGATGAAATGAGGTCCGGGCGCTCGTATAATTGATAGGTCTTTGAGGGAGTGAAGCGCAGTGATTGTCTCGACAACATCACCTTGAAAGAATGAAGCTCCACTTTAATTTGGTGCAGTGCGATCATAATTTCATCTAGTCTGGGGTCTGGTGCGGATGAGAGAGAGGTTGGTGAGTGTGTTATGCCTGAGGATGGCTGTGTGGGAGGGCGTATAGTGGGGGTGGCTGGCTGTTGTGAGGGAGTGGGGATAGTATGGGGGGTGGCTTGCTCAGGAGGAAACGTGGTTTCAGAAAGATGGTGAAGTGATAGGTTATGAGCCCGCAGTCTACGAGGAGGGGGTGACTGAGCTGTGGGGAATATGTGTCAGGAGAGGCCGTGTGGGGCAAAGGGGAGGTGGCAGAAGAGATGGAATCAGTGGGAGATAAGCTGTAAAAGGGGAGAGGAATGGTGGGCTTCAGAGAAATAGGTTCCCCGTCTAAGGGAGGCACGCAGGCTGTCTCAGTCATGCTAGGTAGTAGAGTGCACGGGTCGGGTGCAGTGATGGGAGGTGTGTGGATGGTAGTGGTGTACTGGGGGGAGTGCCGTAAGGCACCGATGCCAGTGGTGGCCGGGGCGTATGCGTGGCGGGGGTGTCAAGTGAGCAGGGTGGTGAGGATGAGGTGAAGTGCGGTGTGTGGGAGAGAGGGGTAAATTGTGTGGGGGGCGGAAGAGGGCAGGGAGGTAGCGGGGAGGTATTGTTTGCCAGGATGGGAGGACTTATCCGCTCTGTGATGCCGCAGAGAGCGGGTTGAGTAGTCAGCTAGGGTATAGACACCAGGGGGCAGATTTATGAGCCCCTTGCGCCACTTTTGCGTCACTTTTAACATGGGAAAAGTGACGCAAAAGTGGCGCAAGGGGCTCATAAATCTGCCCCCAGGTTTTTAATGATGGGGAAGATGTTGTCCAAGAGATTTAAATTATGGTCTGTGGCTTGAATGAGGATAATACTGTTATTGTATATGGTGATGGTGGCTGTCGCATGAAATAATTGGGAGGGGGAAATACCGAAGGCTGTCCCATGCGCGGTTTTCCTCATGGAGGAGATCGAGAGAGAAGCTAGGAATGCTTTTCTCCATTGGGCTCTTCGTTTCGTGTGGAAAATGAAGTCAGTGGTAGTAATCCCACTACGAGGTGAGAAAAACGGGTCCGCGAAGAGAGTTTCGGGGTGCAGTTTTATGAAATTATGCTTGAAACGTTTAGCTGCTTGTTTTGTGAGGTTAGGTGGATAAATGATGCTGTAGGTGTGTGTACCTGCGCGCTCCATGATGTGAACCGCCTAATGCAGTGCGAAGCGTGCTAGGGGGGACGGTATGGGGGGAGAAGCGAGAAAGCTGAGAAGAGGGGCTATGTAGAAATGGGCTGACAGGAAAGTTGGGAGGTGGCACACTGGAAGTAGATGTTAGCCCCGGGTGCAGTGTGCAGGTAAGGATGAGAAGTACAAGAGAGGGGGAAAAGGAAAAGGAAAAGGAAAAGAACAAGGGTTTAGAAGTACAGAGGTTAGCGATATGTCGAGTGAGGGATATAACGAAAATCTGGTATGTGGAGAGAAAAAGATAAGGTCAGTCTTGTCAGGGGTAAAGGGTGGGGGAAGTCTAAGATGGCCATCTCATTGGGACTGAACTAAAAGCGCAATTGTGTGGTCCATTGTAAGTTTCCATTGCCCGTGTGAGCAACCTTGTAGTCCTATGTCTCTGACTATAGGGGAAGGTGGGGGCTCTGGGCTTTAGGGCGACCACCTATGCAGATTAACTTCAATGTCGATGGGGGTGAGAGATAGTCCTATGTCAGTGGTAATGGCTCAGTGGTGAGATATTTATGGTCTCGGCCATTTTAGGCAAACATAACAATGGTTGCCGCCATCTTAGGGATATCTAGAGGTACAAAAACGAACACACCAATATAGGGTGGAGGAGTATGGTTCCCAAAGGGAAAAAGTTGCCTTAGAGGGAAAAGTTACCTTAGAAAGGAGAGAGCGGTGCCAAACTGGGGATAGCTTTGATCTAACGACTAGACAACCGATGGCTTCATCCAGGACTTCTTGAGTTGGACGGGGAGTTGTGACCACAGTGTGGGTGAAGTCCATTACTCCAGAGATATGACCAACAGCCAGCAGTGAGGCAACAACGGGGCTAAGAACGCGCTATCTGCGTTATTATGTGGATATGGGTCTTTCCGTTTCTTTGTCTGTGACTTGATACGGGGGTCGGGGCAGTGAAGACGGCATCAGTCGGAACCACAGGAGTCTCCGCTGCAGCCATCCAGCCACGCATGCGAGAGATGAGTCAAGCTGGGACCCAGGGGGGCATCACGGGCCAGAAGCAGTAGCCAGGCAGCACATGCACTCGTGCTGCCTCCGTCACCTCTCCCAGCTCCCCGCCAAATTGCCAAATGGCTACACCCCAAAGGTAAGCCTTGAAATGCTCTACAGTCCAGGGCCAGGCTGGCACTTCTTTGTCTAGTGTTGACAATTTTTTTTACAGCCGCCAGAGCTTTAGTGAGAGCTGTAGTGGCTTTAACTCCTTATTTTTTTCACTGGGACATCACTATCCTAAGTGTTCCAAACTGACATCCACCTTAAAAATATTTCTGTTCAGAAACAAAACTGAGAGCTGGCACTTTTATAATTGAAACTTTACGGTTTCAAAATCGAAATCATGCTCCTTATTCCAATTATACTTATATACATGACTACAATTATACTGACTCACTGCACACAATGCCCTAAGGATCATGAAAAATATCCACTCTGGAGCCCCCTCTGACCCCTGCCCTCACCACATTTTCATCTGACCTGGCACCACCATCGCCCCTGAACTCTGCCACACCATCAACTGCTCCATTGAATCCGCCACCTTCCCTGAAGACTGGAAACTCAGAGATCAACCCCCTGCTTAAGAAATCCCCTGCCAACCCAACGGACTTCATGAACTACAGACCCATCTCTCTGTTCCCCTTCCCAACCAAAGTCATCGAGAAAGCCATCAACGCCCAACTCACATAATTCATCGAAACTAACCACACCCTGGACCCCTCCCAATCCAGCTCCAGGAGCAACCACAGCACCAAGACTGCACTCCTTGCCACAACTGACGACACCTGCACTCTCCTCGACCAAGGGGAAAACGCAGCCCTCATCCTCCTGGACCTCAATGCCGCCTTCAACAGTGACTCCCACTACAATCTCTGCACACGGTTTCACGACACCGGCATCCACGGCAAAGCTTTAGAGTGGATCCGCTCCATCCTCAGCAGCCGAACCCAGAGAGTCAGACTCCCTCCATTCTCCTCAGAACCTACAGAGATCAGCTACGGAGTTCCCCAGGCCTCCTCTCTGTGCCCCACCCTCTTCACCATCTCCATGGCCCTGCTTGCCATTGTCAGAAACCACTGACTTAACATTGTCTCCTACTCCAATGACACCAAGCTGATTCTCACACTCATAGACGAGCAACTTCCACGACGGGATGAAGGCAGTAGCCATCTGGATGAAGCAGAGCTGCCTCAAACTCAACTCTGACAAAACCAAAATCCTCATCCTGGGCTCCACTCCCTCCGCATGGGATGACTCCTGGTAAACAGCAGCTCTCGGAAACCATCCCACACCCACCGACCACGCATGCAACCTCAACATCATCCTCGACGCCTTGCTCGCAATGAACCGCCCAATCAACATATTACCATCCTTCTGCCTCTACACGCTCTGCCTGCTGTGGAAAATCTTCAACTGGATCCCCACCGAAACCAGAAGAATGGTCATGCAGGCGCTCGCCAGCAGCAAGCTCGACTACGGCAACACATTCTATGCTGGCACCTCCCAAAAACTCCAAAAGAACACCTCTGCCAGACTTATCCTGGACATCCCCCGCCGCAGCTACATCTCTGGTCACCTGTGAGACCTCCAGTGGTACCCAATCAACAAAAGAATCGTCTTCAAGCTCCTCATGCACGCCTACAAAGCCCTCCACAACACCAAACCCGATTACCTCAACCACCGCCTCGCCTTCTACACACTAGACATCTCTGCTCGCCCAACTGGACGTGACCACTATCCCACGGATCCGCAACACCTCGGCTGGAAGAAGATCCTTCTCCTACCTCGCTGGGAAGACCTGGAACTCACTGCCTCTGCATCACAGGCAATCACTGTCACTGCCTCAATTCAGGAAGGACCTCAAGACATGGCTCTCCAACTGAACTGCAGAACCCTCCGCAGCGCCTTGAGACCTTCACGGGTGATTAGCCGTGCTTTACAAGAACCCTGATTGTTTAAATGATTGATTGACATGGTATTAAAAGAAACGTCCGCAATCCTAGCATAACATTTGCTTTGACAAAGAAATGATCTTTATTGGTCAGTGCTTTCAGTAGTGAATGGCCTCAAGCAATCATCTTTCATTTTATTATCACCATCTTAAACATTATACACTAAATGCTCTACTTATAAAGCCAAGTGCATTTGTCTAATTGTAATGTTAGAGTAAGAGTTCCAATACTTTGACTACAGTACTTCTGTGGTGTTCTAGCATGTTAGTAAAGATTAGGATATCCTCTTTTAAAGGGGGGCACCACCTCCATATTCCTAAGCATGAAGACCTGAGTTTTCGGAACATGGAAAGAGCAGACGATAACCAAATGCCCTCCTTAGGTACTGGGTGCACCATCATGTGTAATGAATGTAGCTAAACACAGCTTTTGGGCATACTTATAATCTGATGGTAAATCATCTTGAGATCAAGAGTAGAACAATATTTAGCCCCTTCCAACACTCAAGATGTCATGAATTCTTGGTAGGGGGAGGCAATCAACTACAATTTGATTGATTAAACATTGTAAATCTGCAAAGAAGCTCAATGAAGCTGATCTTTTGAGGTCCAAAGCTTCAGGAGCAATCCTCTGTGAAGAACTCACAATCATAACCACGTCATCTGCAGTCATTTTTCAGCGATAAGAATAAATCCTTCCTAACATTCCTCAAAGTATGTTTGACCGACGTAACATATTTGAGTTCTGTTTTATGTTCAAGTCACGTCCTTAAATCTCTGCTAATTTCTTTTGGAAACATTTTAATAATTGTTTAAAATAAGCTCTACTCCTACTATGTAAATACACATACAGCAAACTGGAATTCTTGATCCAGGATATCATAATTGGGTTGACCATTAATACCTAAATACACTTTTCCAAGAAATCACCTGTCATGAAAACAACCATATTAATAATGCAATCACCATTTTCATAAATATAAATATCGCTAGCTTCTTGGGAAAAATAATTATCTTAAATAATGGTAAACAGTGATCCACCATCTGCCATATCTCTTGCTTCCATTAACGTTTTTAGCAACTTTAGGTGGAACATATGGTTCCTCATCTACCACATAAATTGGATTGTGATTGCTTGACACATATGCTACACCTTAGTCATAGTTTTCTTCAACCACACTAAAACACCAAACTCACTGATTCATCTCTGCCATGTCACATTCTTGAGCTATATGCCTTGCCTGGACCATTATTACAAACATTAGCAATCTCTATTGCTGGACAATTCTTACTACAACCCAAAAGATTTATGAACTACATTTTAACACCTCTTTCTATTTCTTGGATTTATTTTCCTTATCTTTTAGTATAGTGACCTGATTTTCTTTACTGATCTTACTATTTTCTACAGCTTCTTCAATCCCCAATGACTTTTCCTCAATGATTAAATAGGCCACTATGTCCACATGTTTGGACATATCATCTGCTCTGGCAATGTAAGATTGCAGTGACGTAATGATCGGCCTTGGATTTTCTTACTGAAACATCCTTGCTTTAAGTTTGTCTCTAATAGATTAATGCACAGTCAAACCAAAGTCCACATGACTTCTAAAGTCCTCAAAGCTGTCACGTTAGACTCAATAGTTTTCTTTCACTGGAGATATGAGGTTCACCCGTTAATAGTGAAAAATCTTATTAAAAATAATATAGTGTTCTAAAGCCATTCCAAGTGGTGGTAAAACGCGAGGTCATTGCCTGCACACTTCTTGATCCTCTGTCATAGGTCAAGAATATTGCCCTCGTTGTCACCCTGGAGATGAGCATTGACAAGAAAGTGGAAGCCTGAGTCGATCCAATCAGAGCCCTGGATGTCAGAAGAAAGAAAGAAGACTAGGACAGGGAGAGGTCACAACAGGCTAAAGACCTGAAATATGAGGATGTGCCTGGGAGCAAGCTCCTGACATGGATACCCACCTTGTAGTGTAATATTAGGGAGTTATTAGCTTAGAAATGTCGAGTTCCTTTTGTTTTCTACATGATGACTGACATTGGTTTATTATAACTCCAGATGATCGGATGGATGAATTTCCGGATAAGCACAAAATATCCCTAAGACTTGCATCACAAAAATGTCTGAAGTGCACAAAGTGGAATACTGTTCAGGTTGCATACATTGAATCCGAGCTCCCAATTACCTCTAACTAGGCCTGGGCAGTAAATTCTGTTCCGCTCACGGAATTTGCAGAATTTGGGTAATTTCGTGTTTCGCAGAGAACGCGGAATTGCCCAAAATTCTGCGTTCCGCGGCTTCGCGGAATTTTTTGCTTGTTCGCGTTCTCAAAATGCGTGTTTGTGAGATATTTCCCCCTGAGCACGCAAACAGCGTTCGCAAACAGGAAAAAAGCGTTGCGAACAATCAATCCCGCGTGTTCGTGGAATTTCTGCATGCTTGCGGAGATTTTTTACCATTTTGCGGAGCTTTTTCGTAGCTCGACTACGCAAATTCCGCCCACCCCTACCTCTAACATGACAAAATCACCTAAACTGTACAAAGAGGATCATTATTCAAATTACAAACCTCATTCAAGCCGCCTTGTGGTATACTGTATGTGCATTATTATGCAGTACTTTTTTATACAACAGTGCCCAGCGTTGAGGTAATTGAAATGGCTTCAACTTCCAGGTCTACTCCAGCCAAGCAGCCTGTTCTCAGTCAGTCATTCAAAATACTTTATTTCGATCACACAGAACAAAGTAAACATAATATAAAAAATATATACATAATACAAAAAGAGGTAAAAAAACAGACCCGCTGTTATCCTAAAAGAAGATGCAGTGTTAAAACAGAACAATCCATTGTATCAAGCAGGGCACATTTACAATAAAAAGGGTCTGAACATTAAATCCACTTACCATATCCCTATGTTATTGGCTCATGGGATGAGGGTGAAGGCCAACCCACAGCTACCACATTTTATTGACTCTTAAAGTGACTTATCCAGATTGCCATAAAAAATGTTGCCACACCAAAGACATAGAGCCGATGTGAAACAGTCTGTTCTAGAGACGTCGAAAGATAGACATCTCCAGTTCCATCTTCCGTTGACCATCTCAATTTGACATGTCTGCACAGGAGAGACTAGTTTCTAACATGCAAAAAATGTGTGTAGATTCAAACATATGCAAAACATACAGGGGCACATGTATCATAGTACAAGTTTGCGAGTCCTTAATAGCGATTTTTAGCGAATCGCTATTAAGGACTCGCAAACTGCTATGTAGGTAAGAATCTACTAATATTTAGCAATTCCTACGCATTCCTTATTTGCGACTCGCAAATTGTGAGTCGCAAATAAGGAATGGCTTCCCATTCATTCCTATGGGCCAAGAGGTTTTCAGTGTTTGCAAATGCAATTTACCTTGATACATCTGGCCCACAATGATGACGATGCTTGTGCTTTGATGCCCAACCTAACTGGAGATTACGTGGAGGATAAGATCATAACGTTCCATGGTCCAGAAGTTTGGAGTCGATGGCACTTGTAGTGAAAGGTGATTCCGTAGCCAAGGAGCCAGCAATACAAAAGAATGAAACCTAGATAAAGAACAAGGAGCACCAGGGACTGACAGAAGACACATGGAACCAGAGCACAAACACCAACAGGGATTATAATTGGAGATCAGGGAAGGAAGGTTAGGTGGGGCTTGAGTGTGATAACATTTAAAAACAATACGCAGAAAACATTTGCAGAGCGCAAAAAAATCATCAATGCAGTTAGCATAAATATGCAAAGATAAAATAGTGATATGGGAGAGATAAAAGAAGATAAACACAGATGTTCTGATTTGACTAAAGAGGACAAAAACCATAGTTGTGCTGGCCATGATGTAAGGAAGATCTTTTATTAACATTGATGCGAACCAGCACTCTGCCATGTTTGTACCAGACTTTGGGGCTACCTGCAACATCATGTGCACTTGTGAGTATGAGAAAATATAATTTGACCCTCCCCTTCCACAGAACTCCAGTGGCCCTGCATTTGACCAAAGCCAAATCACTGATATTCACTTTTGACACTGGCCTCACCCTTAATGAACAAATCGAGTAAACCAAGATGGCTTGGTTGCAGCTTCCTCTGCAAAAAAAGTGAAGCCATTCATTCCTGAAAGAGACTTCAGAACTCATTTAAGCCCTTGTACTCACAAATGTGTTGTAGTGACAACACCTTGCTCTGTGGCCTCCAAAAACCCAGCAGTGGCCGCACTTAAAAGCATCCTGTATGCTACTGCACGCTTTCAATAAGGTCCTAAAGAAATATGGTCACATCGCCTCAACCCAAATGGAACTAAGTCGGGTCTCCATGCTGGCCCACGTCACGGTTAAGGCCTACATCAGGAGGCAAAAGCAAGAGAAAGGCCAGAGAATCCACTGCCAGTAGTAAGTGCATTCAGACATGTGTCTTGTTTGGAGCAGCTCAGGTGTATTGGCCAAAGAGGTACAGATGATAATTATCTAATAGGGTTGTAGGGGATGGGAAGCAGCCAGGGACGAATGTGTCAACAGAGAAGTGAACGTGGACTGAGTGTGAATGGCATTTAGTGAGCGACAGGAAATGGTTTTAAACTACAAAATAACCACAGATCCTGAAGTACCAACTTTGGCAGTCCCATTCAGGAGTTGGTACAGCTGAGTTGCCAGCACATAACCCTGTACTCACCACAGTAAAATTGTCAATTTAGCATATTTTACTATTAGGACATATACAAATCTATGTCCTGCTTTGTAATATACAGCTCGCTGCCTTTGTTGCCTCATTAAAAAGTGAGGTTTGGACTTTGCCATGAGTTTAAATGGCAAAGTCAAGTTAACAGTTTAAAACTGCTCTACCAGTCGACAGTGGCAGGCTGGGAAACATGCTTCACTTTGACACACGCAGGGTGGCAGAGTAAGCTGCTGAGGGCCACTTTAACTTACAGGCCCTGGGTACCTCTGGAACCATATACTAGGGACTTAAAAGGTAGTTCACCTGAGCCAATTGAATGTAAACCAAACATACACTTTTAAGGGTGAGAGCACTGGCACTGAGGTCTGGTTAGCAGGCCTTGCTGCACTGTCCGAGGCAGAAAACCAGCAGCATCAGTCCAAAACCATGGGGATGTTCATGCAAAAAGAGAGGGGCATCTCCTTAAAATTTGGATTACGTTTGCAAAGGAGGCAAATTCAAGATCATACACAAATGCTGCAGCCGCCAAATTGCCCTGTAAAAACATGGGGCCTTTACTAAAATGGTTTCAGCATCATACTTGCAGAAGATCATATCCCACATTGCGTTTAGGTGTGTGAGGATGTCAAAGCCTGAACCTTGAGGTATCGCCTCTGGGACCTAGCAATCTCTGGTGAGCCATCAATGCCCAGGGGTGTGAGTAGTCACTTGCACACTTTAAACAGTGGCGGCAGCAGGGATTGAGAGTTTAATGCTGGATGGAATCCTGAGCTTCCCAGAATTCCCCATCCATGATTCGCACCCCTCCTCACAGATCCAGTCCCCCTACGCTGCTGGCCTTCGCCATCAGCAGCTACATCCATCCTGTGAGTGTGCACATAGCGATGAGGAGCAGGTGGAATTCAGGCCTTTGTTTCCTCTTTAGCTCTCCCAGATGTTCAAGGGGAGGACATCTATGTGCAGTTCTTGCTGAAAGATGGCGATCCTGAACGATAACACATCCCCTTAGTTGCTTTTTCTGTCCTTTTACATATTAAGCCACAGGTCTGTACATCACAAACACAGACCCGTTATTGACCAAAAATAAGTATTTTAATCTCCTCCTCAGCAGCCTTTTAGAAGTGGCGGCTCCTTCACTAAAGTGGAAAAGCATCGTCCAACTGCTCAAAGGAAAATAATATAATAATACGTTTTGTTATTATCATTATATTTTTCCTATTGCAGTCAGTGGTGGGGTGGGGCTGAGCAGCGCAGGGGAAGGAGTGGTTTGCACTCCCAAAGTGCGTATTACTGCTTGGCCGGCCCAACAGTCATGCCCACATTTTACATCTTCCCACCAGGCTGCATTACACAACCTGTTGAGGAAAGTGCACAGGCTCCCTGTCCCCATCTGAGCACCGAACTACGGCGCTCAGACCAATCACAATGCTGCCGTTTAGGGACTCTCATGGAGATCAATTTCTAAGCCACCTTCAAAGCTGAACAAAATAGGGCCCAATGGCAGGGCAGTAAATCTCCTTCACTGGATTCACACGTGTCGCGCTGGAACAACCCTAAAGAACACCGGGGATCTCTCTTTCCAACTTAGAATAAGGCATGAATGCTGTGCCTCTAGCCTTCCACCTCAACATAGGCATGGAAGGATGGGCACATCTTTTGTGGACCAAAACTAACAAGAAGGCTAACCGTCTGCTGACAGACCCTGTCTAGTCCCAATGATGAGTAAGTAAGTTGAGCTGTCGCCGTCGCCATATGTTGCAAACTGTAGCTGAGTTCAAATCCTGGCAAAGCTCACACAGCTTTCAATTCTCTCCAGGGCAGTACATTGAGAACCATTAAATTGGGTAATAGTAATATGTGCCATTTACATGTCCTAGACATGACAGAAGTGTGGTTTGAAGAACTATATAAAAACATGTTATTATTATTATTATTAAATGTCCATCTTATTTTCTTGAAATGGTTCTGGGGAAAAAATGGGACATCATATCTCCTCTTCCCTATGGAATTTAAACGCTACATTGGACACAGTCTCTTATCGAAACTCAACGCAATCCTACATTGGAAGATGCACAAATAGGGTTGTTCATTAATCAAAGACAGTAAATAAATGCCTTGCCAGTGTCATATTTGGCAAGGAAAAGATTTTCCAAGTTAAAAGGTGAAAATAAACCACTACAAAGGGTAGCCTCCTGCAGTGACGAGAGTATCAAGGCAAGCCCAAGTAAGATCATTTACCTATTTAATTAAATATCCTTACTTAACAGCCTGCTTTCTGTGCATTACGGTTGCTTGCTTCATGATGATATTGAGGGACTTATTTATCATACTTTCACGCAGCACAACGCAGCAAGCCCCTTTGCTGTGCAGTGCTGCGTGAAAGAGCAGGCATGCGCTGTCCCTGTCCTTTCCTTGCGCTGGCACACTTTTGCTGCCTAGCGCCACTTCAAGCACCCTTACACCTTGGTGCAAGGGTGCCTTCGTTGTAAGCAGGTTTGTTTTTGTGCAGGAAGTGATACCTCTCTGCACAAAACCCATCCTGAGAGGCATTTTCCTCTTTCTATGTGTGCTGCAGAAAAACAAGGAAAAATAAAGCTATTTCTCCTTGTTGAACCTCTGGGAGTACAAATCTGTTGCAGTCCAAGGCCTACCAATGTTGGTAAATCTGGGAATGGGTTCGAATCCATTGGTGGATGCGTGGGAACACCCATGCTCTACCCATGACATGATTCCCTGTCGCAGAGTAATGCAAGGCAGAGATTTACACTGCCTTGCAGTACTCTAGATTTTTCAGGCTACTCAGGGACATGCAAGGTGGCCATGCGTGGCTTGATAAATCTCATTTAGGTTTTGCGTCACCCTCGCAGACTCGTGCGTGGTGCAACGGGACGCAAAACCTTGATAAATATGCCACTCGGTGACTACAGGTGTAATTTGTACCCACGCGCAGCTCTGTCAATGCCATTTCAACATCCATTCCCACATGATGACTCCGTGAAACACACAGATGTACTGGTGCTCTCACACAGCTGTTTCAGTTTTAGGCCTGGGCGTGAAATTCCTCTCTGCTCGTGGAGTTTGCGGAGTATCTCCCACTCTGCGTTCTGTGTAGCCTGCGGAGTTCCGAAAAACTCTGCAGAGCGTTGTTTTTCCCTCACTTACTCTCGCTAATGTTAAGTTGGCGTGCCCAAGCGAGGAAAATCTCGCTCCAGACCACCTCCCGGCAAGATTTCTCAACACGGGCAGTCCCGGGTGGTCTCTACCGTTTGCGTTGAGAAATCTTCCATTTTCATTGAGGAAGCTGCCCCTTGAGTAGAACATCTACCCAGGCAGCAAAAAGAAGCATTACCCTCTTACGCTGCATGCCATTCCGATCGTGCTGTACAAACACCTGGCGCTAAAAATAAGCGTGAACGGCGTGACGTAACGCAGTCTGCCACTTGCGGAACTCCGAGTAGTGCAGTGGAGTATTTTTGGTCACTTCACGAACTCCGCCAAGGACTAGTCAATGCGCCTTTGTCTTGTGCGGTATATGCAGCACATTTCAGTGGTGGGTTTCCACACAAAACTTTGTTTATTGAACACCATTTTGTTATCCCGCATTCGGGTTCCAGAGATGAATAAGTGACAGGGATTGGAGTGTGAAATGCTTTAAATAGAGGTTGACGAGCCCTGCAAAGAGCCTGGCTGCAGCCAGACGACTGACTCTGGCTCGGGGTCCTCATAGACCCTCGGGAAAGGATCCGAGCTTAGCCCCTCCCCCTGAGTGACATATTTTACTAATAGACAATATACCTGTGCTGTTATTTAAAAAAAAAAGTTGTAACAGCTTGTTGGTTTTCACAAGCAGAGAAAAGCAGCATTGTGTTACAACTCTAAAAACTACCAACACAAACGCACTGCCTTTAAGTTGTAACAGACGTGGCGGAGGATGTGGCATTGTGGCCAGAGCTGCTGACTTTGGACCTGGAGAATCAGGTTGAAGTCTCAGCCTCACTCAACATTCTGTGGTTCTGGGTAATTTACTTAATCGCACCATGCCTAAATAAAAAATGAACGGGACTACGTGCAACCTTACTGGTGTTTCCAGTACCTTCCGGACAAGTTCGCTCTATACTAAACTTAAAACATTGGAGAAGGAAGGAACTGCCTTTTAGCACATCATCACAGAACCCCCTGCCCAATGCCCCATGGGGAGAGGTGTATTAATTACATTGCAATCAGCCTGCCCGCACTGCCCTTTAGCACATCAGCAAAGCAACACTGCGAACAATTTACTGGACTCACGGACCCACAGCCCAGTGCCCCATGGAGAGGGCTATGTTAATTAATTTATAATCAGTCTGCCTTGCTTATTCTTCGGCTTTTGCAGGGCTGGAAGCTGTGAGTTACATTTTCATAATTCCCATGGTGATTTTTCGTTCTGGGCTCAGCTCGTACTTGGGCTCTTAGAACCAAGCCGGATCCCTGACTGGGCTCTGGCTCGGGTCATCCCATGAATTCTTGGGCTCACCCACCTCTACTTTTTAAAGGGTAGTGTGACACAAACTGTAAGTGGGACTGTGACTGGAATTGGAAGTGGGAGTGTGACAGGAGTTGGGGTGGTCGAAGACTTTGGGTGTGTAGCAAGGACTGGGAGGGGGACAATGTGTGTGGCTGTGACTTCTACCGGTGGTGGCTGCTGCGACAAGGGCTCTGTAGGCCTGCTCAGGTTTTGCACTGGGGTCACTGCAGAGCCACCTGACCTTATGAGCAGTGCCTGCGTCTGTGTTCAGACCTAGGTAATGTTGGATGATGGGGGCACGGACGGACTGGGAACCCAAACCGGCCCTAGCAAAAACAGCTTGGCCGGCACTCAGGGGAGGGTGGTGGGAGGTATGGTTGCTAGAAGAAAGCCCCACTCTCGTCTCACCTCTCCCACTTTTGTTACAGGGGGCCGATATTGCAGCAATGCTGCAAAACCAGCCCCAGGCAACAATGATGGCCCCCCAGGGGTCCAAACACCCCCCTGCAGCCCACCAGGGAAAGGCCGGTGCCCGCTATGGCCAGTCCGGCCCTGGATTGGGATCGTGGCCGGCTGTGAGGCAGCAGGCCATACGTCGGGGAAGGATGAAATCCCTTTGCTTCTTATTTGTGTCGGCACTTCACACTATTAGGGAAGTCAACTATGAGGCTTGGGGAGTGGGAGACCCAGGTTAGATTAAGCTGTTCACTCCTGTCCCCACAGGATGCCTGCACAACCTATGCTACAATGGACCTCAGGGAAGCACAAGACTGCTCTTTAAAGTGGGCAGAGCTTCAAGAGAGGGGGTCTATTATAGCCCGATGGTCATTGACTCACTAAGGGCATCATACACAGCTTGGCGCATGAAAGGTCCTCAGAAATCGGTGCATCACCTGTCCCAACGTACCATTTTTTCTTCATCCCCATGAAGAAGTTAAGGAACTGCTTCCTTTCTGCCAGAAGAGCCTCTGCCTGTGGAAAATTCATGGGATGTCACCTTTAAGGCAGAGGCCCACACCCAAATGTGGCACAAGGGGCTGGCGAACTAAACCGCGGCAAGTCCCAGGAATATGGCAACTCCACCCCCAAAGAAGGAAGGAGCGCAAGGAGTGAAACAGCGCCAAAAAAAGAAATGGATATGAATCCCGTGGGCAAATGGCAGGGCAGAGCGGGATTAAAAATTACCCCTAGGGGCATGAGAAGCCCATTTAAATCACCCCAATGGCCAGAGGCCCTCACTGTTGGGATGAGCAGTGTGGCAGGGAAGCTGTCTGAGGATGTAAGCCCATGGGCAGCACGTTAAGGAGATGAGCTTAAGGAGATTTTGAAAGGCAGACCACAGCGGAGTGGCATACCAGTCTACTTACCTTGGGATACCTTACGGCAGGGTGAATCGATCAGAGATGGGGCTACACAGCACTCTCAGTCCAGGCACGCCGGATGGCAGACACCACTGAGCAGGCGAAGGAAGAAGGTTAAGACTAAAAGAGGCTGTGGAAAAAGTAAACACCAGATCAAAGACTCCATTTACATCACTAACTGTCTAAATGATTTATGGCATGATTTATGACTATATGACAAGCCAGCAATAATCCTGTCTACCCGATTTACGGCGTGATTTATGATGACATAACTAGCCATAAGGCGTGATTTCTGCTGATGCTTAAAAGTTGATGCCAATTCCAGTGACAATGATTGATTTATGACCCCAAATAAAGTGCACGTGGGGTACATGTTGTGAATCCAGTTGAACAATAAAGCTGCAGCCAAATACTTCCAGAAGCATGCACATGGTGTAGTGCTTTATTACACTGGGAATGGCAAAGTGCGAGGTTTACTGCATTGGAAGGGCCAACTGTATTGCTTTGCCCTCCCAAATATTAGAAAATACCACCCTCCCTTACGGAGGCTCAAACACGACGAAGCAAAAAAACACAAAACGCCACCAGGAAAGGGATTTCACTCTGTTCTCAGAATCAGGCATGAGGCTTTATTTGTGCAACAATCTCTAACAAAAAGGCTACCCCAGATGTCAAATAAATCACAATAAAGTGTATATAGAGATATATATTTTCACAACGTTTGCGAACAGCCACCGCACTCCAAACCAGCGGGTGCGTCGTCGAGCAGACCTCGCAAACCGGGTCCCAAATATGAATAGATACTCCTTTTCAGAACAGGAATGACGACGCCATGTCTTGACAATTGGTATCAGATTTTAATCATCGGCAATGTCGGACGCGTTTCGCCTGAACCAGCAGGCTTGTTCACCAACAAAGTTTTGTCAAAAAAACACAATTTTTAAAGCAGTGCACATGATCAGTCACATGATAAACTACAAAAGAAATGGATTAAAAGAAAGACTCGTAGTTCATTAGCAATCAATTTGCACAACAAGAACACCCAATGCGAAATTGATCGCCATTGCCATCCAACTGGAATCGCAATTACTTACGCCTGTAAACGCACTACAATATTTCAATTCTTGTTACGTGCAGTCTGCACAACAAATCTTGAGTACAGCCCAAGTGGGCATACATTGAGAGTCTTTTTCTATAAAATGCATTGAAAGATAGACTAATAGTTCATTTACAAACGAGTTGCAAAACAAGAACATACATTACGGTATTGCTCGCAATTGTACTCCAGCTGAAATCTCAATTAGATCTGCGTACATACGCACAAAAATACTGAACAACTAGTTATGTGCAATCTACACACCAAACCTTGTGTACAGCCCTAGTGGGCATACATTGTAAGTCTTACTAATAGTCTGGCATGTTTAAGCCCATGTGGGCATGCACTGTGTATAATTATACAATCTAAAAAGCGCATCTTGACTGATCTTATTTCATATAATAAAGTGCTAACCAGTGGGACATTAACAAAACATCTAATTATACACACTAATGTTAAAAATTAACATAAAAAGAGATTACGGAAAGATGACAACAGAGGCATGATGCTGGTGGCTAAAGTTAAAGATCTTTATAGATGTGTAAACAGGTCCTCTTCCATATTGAGGCCTGTCGGGGTTCTGCTATTTAGTTCTAGAATATAGCGGGATTCCAATTTTCTTAGTTCTTTTTCCCTATTTCCCCCTCTGATATTGGGAGCAATAGCATCAATGACAAAGTAGGTAAGACCTCGAACATTGTTATCATGGTATTTTGCAAAATGCCGAGCTACAGGGTATGCCTTATCCTCATTCTTAATAGCTCGGAGATGCTGCAAAATTCGTTTGTGGACAGGTAAAATAGTACTGCCCACATAAGACAGATTACAAGGACAGGTAAGTACATACACGGCAAAAGTAGTTTTACAATCATACTGCCCTTTGATGTTTTTTTCAATTTTCGAGCACCCCGTTATATACTTAACTGTGTTCTTGCCATGATGCAAGCTTTACACTTCGTGCATTTAATGAACCCATTTTTGCGTTGCAACCAGGTAGCTTTGGAAGATATAGCAATAGATTTAGGTGCCATGTTGCTCACCAGCATTTGTTTGAACGATCTCGCTCTGCGGAAGGTTATTAAAGGTCTTGCTGATACTATTTTATTCAAGACAGGGTCGTTACGAATTAAATGCCAATGCCTTGACAGTATGTTCCTAACTTGACCATGTTGTTTATTATAAGTTGTTATCATTCTACAATCGTTTGGAGCATTTTCCTTGTTCTTCCCTTTCTTGGTAGACCTTGTGGTTTTGAAAAGGATATCTTCCCTAGTTATGTTCTTTACTTTGTGAATAGCCGCATTGATACAATCATCCCCATAGCCTCGAGATTTGAAGCGGGAATGCAACTTTATTAATTCAGTCTCCCTGACTGCATGCTCACTACAGTTACGCTTGGTTCTCAGGCATTCCCCATAGGGGATGCTACTAATCAGACTCTGCGGATGGAAGCTAGTTGCATGAAGCAACGTATTGCCTGCCATTGGTTTTCGATAGATTTTAGATTGTATCTTGGCATTTTTTACGTATACTGTGAGGTCAAGAAAATTGACTTCAGAATCACTGATATTACTAGTGAATTGCAAATTTAAATTGTTAATTTGCAGCTGTTTCACAAATTGCCTAGCTGATGATTCCGGACCTTTCCAGATGACAAACAGGTCATCTATATACCGGCTCCAATGTAAAATGTTATTATGCCAAACCTCCTGATGTTCTTGCTGGACCACATGCTCCTCCCACCAGCCCATATGCAAATTCGCATAGCTGGGGGCGAAGCAGGTGCCCATCGCAGTCCCACATTGCTGATGAAATAGTTCCCCATTAAAAAGAAAAAAAATATTCTTTAAACAGGTACCTATCATAGAGGTCAACATCTGAGTATGTGCCCATAGTGAGATATGTCGTGTACCTAAGAAGTGTTTAATGGCATTCAAGCCATCTATATGTCTTATACTGGTGTATAACGTGGTGACATCGATGGTTACTAAGAGCATATCTTCTTCCCATGGGATATCATATATACTTTTCAGGAAGTCACCTGTATCTTGTATGAAAGAGGGCAGCAATTTAACCATTGGGCAAAGAAAAGAATCAATAAATTTGGAGGTATTTTCAAAGGCACTCCCAATGGCTGAGATAATGGGCCTTCCTGGCGGATTAACAAGATCTTTGTGAACTTTGGGTATTAAATAAAAAACGGGTACAACAGGATTACTAATTTTTAAATACAAAGGTTCTTCCAGTGTTAACAGATTTTGTTCAAACCATTGTTGTAATTGGGTGTTATACAGCTGGTGTTGCGTTACCATAGTATTTGAGGGAACTCTAACATAGTTAGTTTGATTGTTCAATTGCTTGTATGCCTCGTCTAGGTATTGTTGTCTACCCCACAAGACTATGTTCCCACCTTTATCTGCATTTTGCACAACACAATTGCTATTACTAGATAGTTTCTTAATCAAATCCATACACTCTTTTTGCTGCTGTGACCATTTTTTATGTTTTGCGCCAGTACATTTCTCCAAATTTTTCAAGTCATTTATTACCAATTCATTAAAGACATCTATCGAGTCTCTTGCGGATATCGGAATGAATTGTGACCGTGGCCGAAAGTGTGTTGTCTCACTGGCACTAATTTCAATTCCCTGTTCATTGGCAATGTTTTCTGTATTAGACACTCTTTCCTCCAATGGTGATATTTCCTCGTCAATGTTCCTGGATCCCATTTGTTTCAAATCACATAGTAGATCCATGTCTTGTACTTGTAAATTGCACAGGTCACTTTGAATGGCCACTCTTCTCTCAGTATCTGTTGCTTTATACTTGCCAAAGTCTGACGCAAAATGCTTTTTCAGTTTTAACATGCGCGTATACTTAAACGTGTCAATCCTAGTAGACACATAGTCGAATTCTTGTGGTGGGCAGAAGGACAAACCTAATTGCAAGATCTTTTGTTCTTTTTCAGATAGGGAATAGAATTTACAAGTACAAGACATGGATCTACTATGTGATTTGAAACAAATGGGATCCAGGAACATTGACGAGGAAATATGACCATTGGAGGAAAGAGTGTCTAATACAGAAAACATTGCCAATGAACAGGGAATTGAAATTAGTGCCAGTGAGACAACACACTTTCGGCCACGGTCACAATTCATTCCGATATCCGCAAGAGACTCGATAGATGTCTTTAATGAATTGGTAATAAATGACTTGAAAAATTTGGAGAAATGTACTGGCGCAAAACATAAAAAATGGTCACAGCAGCAAAAAGAGTGTATGGATTTGATTAAGAAACTATCTAGTAATAGCAATTGTGTTGTGCAAAATGCAGATAAAGGTGGGAACATAGTCTTGTGGGGTAGAAAACAATACCTAGACGAAGCATACAAGCAATTGAACAATCAAACTAACTATGTTAGAGTTCCCTCAAATACTATGGTAACGCAACACCAGCTGTATAACACCCAATTACAACAATGGTTTGAACAAAATCTGTTAACACTGGAAGAACCTTTGTATTTAAAAATTAGTAATCCTGTTGTACCCGTTTTTTATTTAATACCCAAAGTTCACAAAGATCTTGTTAATCCGCCAGGAAGGCCCATTATCTCAGCCATTGGGAGTGCCTTTGAAAATACCTCCAAATTTATTGATTCTTTTCTTTGCCCAATGGTTAAATTGCTGCCCTCTTTCATACAAGATACAGGTGACTTCCTGAAAAGTATATATGATATCCCATGGGAAGAAGATATGCTCTTAGTAACCATCGATGTCACCACGTTATACACCAGTATAAGACATATAGATGGCTTGAATGCCATTAAACACTTCTTAGGTACACAACATATCTCACTATGGGCACATACTCAGATGTTGACCTCTATGATAGGTACCTGTTTAAAGAATAATTTTTTTCTTTTTAATGGGGAACTATTTCATCAGCAATGTGGGACTGCGATGGGCACCTGCTTCGCCCCCAGCTATGCGAATTTGCATATGGGCTGGTGGGAGGAGCAGGTGGTCCAGCAAGAACATCAGGAGGTTTGGCATAATAACATTTTACATTGGAGCCGGTATATAGATGACCTGTTTGTCATCTGGAAAGGTCCGGAATCATCAGCTAGGCAATTTGTGAAACAGCTGCAAATT
This sequence comes from Triturus cristatus, assembly GCF_964204655.1. Taxonomy (NCBI): domain Eukaryota; kingdom Metazoa; phylum Chordata; class Amphibia; order Caudata; family Salamandridae; genus Triturus; species Triturus cristatus. The sequence goes on from NC_140595.1 coordinate 116,310,521, forward strand.
AACAATTTAAATTTGCAATTCACTAGTAATATCAGTGATTCTGAAGTCAATTTTCTTGACCTCACAGTATACGTAAAAAATGCCAAGATACAATCTAAAATCTATCGAAAACCAACGGCAGGCAATACGTTGCTTCATGCAATTAGCTTCCATCCGCAGAGTCTGATTAGTAGCATCCCTTATGGGGAATGCCTGAGAACCAAGCGTAACTGTAGTGAGCATGCAGTCAGGGAGACTGAATTAATAAAGTTGCATTCCCGCTTCAAATCTCGAGGCTATGGGGATGATTGTATCAATGCGGCTATTCACAAAGTAAAGAACATAACTAGGGAAGATATCCTTTTCAAAACCACAAGGTCTACAAAGAAAGGGAAGAACAAGGAAAATGCTCCAAACGATTGTAGAATGATAACAACTTATAATAAACAATATGGTCAAGTTAGGAACATACTGTCAAGGCATTGACATTTAATTCGTAACAACCCTGTCTTGAATAAAATAGTATCAGCAAGACCTTTAATAACCTTCCGCAGAGCGAGATCGTTCAAACAAATGCTGGTGAGCAACATGGCACCTAAATCTATTGCTATATCTTCCAAAGCTACCTGGTTGCAACGCAAAAATGGGTTCATTAAATGCACCAAGTGTAAAGCTTGTCATCATGGCAAGAACACAGTTAAGTATATAACGGGGTGCTCGAAAATTGAAAAAAACATCAAAGGGCAGTATAATTGTAAAACTACTTTTGCCGTGTATGTACTTACCTGTCCTTGTAATCTGTCTTTTGTGGGCAGTACTATTTTACCTGTCCACAAACGAATTTTGCAGCATCTCCGAGCTATTAAGAATGAGGATAAGGCATACCCTGTAGCTCGGCATTTTGCAAAATACCATGATAACAATGTTCGAGGTCTTACCTACTTTGTCATTGATGCTATTGCTCCCAATATCAGAGGGGGAAATAGGGAAAAAGATCTAAGAAAATTGGAATCCCGCTATATTCTAGAACTAAATAGCAGAACCCCGACAGGCCTCAATATGGAAGAGGACCTGTTTACACATCTATAAAGATCTTTAACTTTAGCCACCAGCATCATGCCTCTGTTGTCATCTTTCCGTAATCTCTTTTTATGTTAATTTTTAACATTAGTGTGTGTAATTAGATGTTTTGTTAATGTCCCACTGGTTAGCACTTTATTATATGAAATAAGATCAGTCAAGATGCGCTTTTTAGATTGTATAATTATGCACAGTGCATGCCCACATGGGCTTAAACATGCCAGACTATTAGTAAGACTTACAATGTATGCCCACTAGGGCTGTACACAAGGTTTGGTGTGTAGATTGCACATAACTAGTTGTTCAGTATTTTTGTGCGTATGTACGCAGAACTAATTGAGATTTCAGCTGGAGTACAATTGCGAGCAATACCGTAATGTATGTTCTTGTTTTGCAACTCGTTTGTAAATGAACTATTAGTCTATCTTTCAATGCATTTTATAGAAAAAGACTCTCAATGTATGCCCACTTGGGCTGTACTCAAGATTTGTTGTGCAGACTGCACGTAACAAGAATTGAAATATTGTAGTGCGTTTACACGCGTAAGTAATTGCGATTCCAGTTGGATGGCAATGGCGATCAATTTCGCATTGGGTGTTCTTGTTGTGCAAATTGATTGCTAATGAACTACGAGTCTTTCTTTTAATGCATTTCTTTTGTAGTTTATCATGTGACTGATCATGTGCACTGCTTTAAAAATGGTGTTTTTTTGACAAAACTTTGTTGGTGAACAAGCCTGCTGGTTCAGGCGAAACGCGTCCGACATTGCCGATGATTAAAATCTGATACCAATTGTCAAGACATGGCGTCGTCATTCCTGTTCTGAAAAGGAGTATCTATTCATAGAGATATATATGTGTATATACATGTGCAAGCACTAATAACATACTTATAAGTAGGCAAATGCACCTGTTATATGTGTGAATAATAATATGAATTGAAATACAAGCAGATAATAATATGGACGTCGGCTGCAAGAAATCAGAAAGATATATACACTAAATACATCAAGACCTGGATGTGCACATAGACACTCACATATCACAATGAAAACACCTCAGGTGATTATAACCACTGGAGACTTGAATGTGCACAGACACACTCACACATCATAAAGGAAATACTCAAAAATAAAACACCTCATTGGCTGCAAACACTGCATCTTAGCCCACTTCAGACTGGAGGATTCACAGCCGGGGTTAAGAACCTCAGCAAACTTGGTTCTGCTGAAGTAGACTCATCCGTTCCTCTTCATACTCCAAACAAATCCCAATTTCCAAGTCAACAAACCCCAGCTTACTTGAGTTGGCCATTCTCCATGCAAGCATTCCAAAGGCAAAAGAGTTCTCACGTTCCTTCTGTGCTCTCACGTGTTCCAGCTTTTATCTTAACGAAGCTTACGAAAGTCTCCAGCAGTACAGTCAACAATCTTCAAAAGTACAGCTACAAACAACCTTGATTGTGAATAGCCTAAACAACTTGAGTAATCTGGGAGTCTGCCTGTGTGTGCAAAAGCTCAAGCTAGCTGACAGATTTTAAGATGGCATGAGGGCATGTCAAAGCCAATAGTAAGAACTTCATAATACTTCCCAATGTACAACATAATTCACATTTGAGCACCACTGCTTATAACATTGCACTTCAAGACCAATAAGTACATTCCACACCTCTCTCTCTCTCTCATGCTTTCAAATGCACATCCCACACGTTCTGTTCCTGGCAAGGCTGTTCAACTCTATGAAAGCTCTCCTCCTCTGGAGCTACAAAAAGACACAAAAGAAGTATTCAAGGAAACGTGCACATGCAGGAAACTTGATGTCGTACTTGCAGGCTAGTGTAAAATAAAACACCAAGAGTAAATAAAAATAATGGTAGTCAAAGGTCATCACATGGTTTCAATACATGGGAGTGCTTGTAGCACTACAATCCACCCCATGACCTCTGACTATCATAACATATATATCAAAAATCAACTCCTTAAGTGAAAGCACGAAAAATAAAATGTAGCACACATTAAAACAGTGGCATCATAAAAGCATGTAACATATTACTTCATCTAAAGTAGCTCCTGCATATCTGAGAATAACTCAGCTACAGAAATAACTGTATGATGCATACACAAAATGAATACACAAATAGAATCAAGCATATTAACCCACGAATGCTCCTAGTGTCATAAATGGCTAATTCTGGAACTGCTACTATTGAAGCAGACAAACTTATATATTTTGCTTAAAATAAATGAATCTCAAAATCCTCATCATCAACTGAACTCTCTGGATTTAATGAAAAAATATCATCCTGTGTGAAATGTACACCCCCCCCCCCCCCCCCGGCTTTGAAATTATATCTTTAAACATGTGCCTTCATTTTCATTGTCATTAGAGCACATTCACAAAACGTCTTTGCTAGCTAAGTTCATCTGGTTGATTCAGGCAAAGGATGTCAGCAACGATGTCAGTCTGCGCTATCAGATGGTCAATTCAGGGTTGGGGGGTCCCACACTCTAACAGCCCCACTCAGACAAAGGCACCCACACACAGGACAGGGACATCAGGTACACCAACACATCACAGTATGGTCTAGGAAAGAAACAAGCATCATTCTTCTTGCTAAAAATATTTTTCAGCAAACACATGGTCTCCTTTTTTCCATTTTGGGTCTGATGGCAAAGTTTTACTTTCATGTCTGCGTTGTTTTCTGCTGGTTCTGGGGAATTATCTAAGAATTTTACCCACACTTTGGCCTCTGAATTCTTGATAGTGGAGTCAAACTCTCCTTCCTCCTGCTTAGTAAGAAGGGCTGGGGCAGTGCCCTTCCTGACTATCTCTCCACACACTGCTGAATAAGTGCACCCTTGATCATTGGGCATGAGCCCAAGGCAATCCATCTGTCCTATCTACACTGGTCATTTTCCTTTCTCCAACTGGCCCCTCACTTTCTTTGGGACTGGTCTGTCCTGTGCATACTGACAAATAAGAATCAAAGTTATAAGTACATTTATGGGAAAAAGCATCCCTTCATTATCTGCCCACCTGTCAGTAGTGTCTTTTTCTCCTAGGAGATCACACTTAGTCATGCCCACCAAATCAGAATTGTGCGTCACCACCTCTGCCTCCAAGATTTTAGCCTTTTCATCTGTAAGGAAATTAAAGTGTCTTCCTAGTAAATGTATGGGACAGTGAGCATATACATGATACACAGTAGCTGTGCTTTGCAGTAACATTTCCCAAATTTCTTGCCACAACTCCTTGTTCCACTTCACTGGGGAATACTGTGTCTCAGGCACCTCAAACACCGCCCCTGGACTTTCTACTGGGACCTGCACCAACTGTTCATGCAAAACTGCAGTTTCTTCCTATATGCACCACTTGATCACATTTGCTTCTTGTGCATTACCTGTTCTGTATAACTCAAGGGAATTCATTAATCATTGCATTAGAGAAAGTTCAAAATTCAGCCTTATTGTCATCTGCTCAGTGTCTGTCAGCATGCAAAAACACAAAAGCAACTGTATCTGTCAAGTGTCTGTCACAGCACAAAAACACACAAACAACTGTGTCTGCCTGGTGTCTGTAAGAGCACAACTCAAAAGCAACTGTGTTTGCCCTGTGTCTGTCACAGTGCAGTGAAACACTAGCAACTGTTTTTCAAAGGGACTAAGCCACTCTTCAGCGTCTGACGTTTTAATCCAAAAGCCCAAGAGCACCCTCTTCTTTGCTTGTTTTTCCGACATACTCCAAGTGGCACACTGCCCCTGAACAGTCATATGTAACTCAATGTCTCCTTTCTGTATTGGCTACACGTCTGAAACACATTGTATAACCTCTTTTGCAGATTCAAAAGCACATTGCCGCTTCTCTCTCCACTCAGAGTCATGTTTAAAAATAGCATTTTTCATGATTTATTTTTTCAGGAAGCAAGGTTTGTCACTCACTGACCAGTCTGATTTGTAACTGCAACCACCAATCGCTATTTCTAACAGGCTGATTTGTTTATCTTCTCTGTAATTTCTAAAATATTCCTGCACGTTACAATCAAAGCTGAGTGCATGAAACTGTGCTTCATTGTCTCGATTCAACATTACTTCAGAAGCTTCTAATTCAAACAAACGTACAAGCCATGTTATCAAATCCTCCTCCAGTCTCTGCAGAAATATGCCCAAAATACCATTAATTTCTGGCTGAGGAAAGTCCTTCAAAGAATTAATTAAAACCTCATGTGAGCATTGTAAATTAACCTGCAGCTCTCCTCCAACCACATTCTTTATCAGCGACTCACTCTGGCTCTAAACAGTCTTGTAAAATAAACTGCGTCATACCCCATGTTTCTCACACTGCCTGGAACATTTGCAGCTCTTTTTTCAATCATTTAAATTCACATGTTAAAATATCTGAATTTTCCTTAGCTTTAACCAACTCTCTTTGCATTTCTTTATGTTCTCTTTCTAACTGGTCACATTTTTCATACATGCTGCGCAATACATTCAAAATGAAAAAATGTTGCTCTCTGAAATACGAAGTTGTTCTCCCTCTTGAAAAGAAAAATCCTGGAAACATTTAAGTATCTGTGCTTGCCCCATATCTGTTAAACATGCATTAGAGCAATGTTCCACCCCAATAACTCAGTTGGCATCTGGGAATCTGCAACTGAAAACACTGACATTATAGAAAACATTTTCCCGTTTTTTCGTATCCTTCAGAGTGACGCCAAAATGTATTGCTTCACCCTCCCAAATAATAGAAAATACCGCCCTCCCACACGGAGGCTTCAACACGACGAAGCAATAAAAATAAAACATCACCAGGAGATGTATTTCACTCTTATAAAATGAAACACATCAAAAGACTGTTCTCAGAATAAGGCATGGGGTTTTATTTGTGCAACACTCTCTAACAAAAAGGCTTTCCCAGATGTCAAATGAACAACATTAAAGTGTATATAGAGATATGTATGTATATATATGTGCAAGCAATAATAACACACTTATAAGTAGGCAAATGCAACTGTTAAATGCGTGGATAATAATATGAAATGAAATAGAGCAGATAATAACATGGACGCCCGCTGCAAGAAATCAGAAAGATACATGCACTAAATACATCAGATGACTACAACCACTGAAGACTTGGATGTGCACACAGACTCTCACACATCACAATGAAAACACCTAAGATAATTATAACCTCTGAAGACTTGAGTGTGCACAGACACACTCACACATCACAAAGTCAATACTCAAAAATAAAACACCTCACTGTAGGAAGCTGGCTCTGTATATACTATACCAACGTTAGGTGTAGTTTGCACAGAGTCGAGGGGAACCCCAAAGGTAGGCAGAGGTAAAGGTAGATAGCACCTTACTCTCCTCTATTTGTGGTAGTGTGGCCAAGCAGTAAGGCTTTATCAAAGGACAGTGTTAAGCATTTGTTGTTCACACTCAGTCAGCAAATGAATTCACACACTCCAAGACTGAACTGCAGACCAATTGTGTAGGTATAGAAATATTCTTTTAGTTGTTTTATTTTCTAGAACCAAGAAAGCCTGGCACAGGTAAGCAATAAATACTTTACAGTAGAAATACAATTTGTAAACATAGTTCGAATTGCAACTGTATATGCACTTTGTTTTGATTAGAGGATGGTTACTAAAAATGCTATGCTTTGGAAATACAGTACATGTACTTTGTATAGGCTTTTTAGTAAAATGACCAGTAGATTACTTTGCAGATTACTTTTCCTACACAGTACAGTCAAGTCAAGAATACTTTATTCGGTTTTAAAGACAAAAAACCATGAAAGTTACAGCATTAAATTACAATTTAAATACAGACACAAGAAGATATAAAAGGGAGAAAGGTAAACTTAAAATACATCTAGACTCAGTGATTTCCTAAGTTTAAAAACGTTTTTTAAATAAGTTAAAACTGCGGTAACAGTAAGAACAGTGTCCATTCTCTGAAGCTCTAAGAAAGCCAAGCGACATTTGTTAATTTTCCATTCTTTGAGGAGTGGAATAATATATGTCTTACGAGGTAAGGTATAAAAAGTGCAGAAAAACAGAATATGAATATCTGACTGGGATGAAAAGTCATCACACGGACATAATGGTAGGCTCGATGGCCAAGAATTCATAACTGGAAAAGACAATAATCTAAAAACAATAGACAATCTAAAACGAGTCAGAATAAAACGTTCATAATTAGACATCGGCAATGTTAAGTAAGGCTGCAGGCTACTGCTCGTTAGAAGGGAAAAATGCAGAGACACAGTTTTTTTCTTCAATTCCTCTTGGCTTCTATTTTCTATAAGGTAGTCCAGGGATAGTTTGGACAGAAGATTCCTGGATAAACCTTCCATTGAGGATGGATCTGCAAAATGGTGTTGGCGACCAATTTTGGCAAAAAATGATTTGATGTAGTTTAGCCAATCTAAACGGTCCACGTTTTCCAGTTTTATAACATCCTGAAGGATGGCTCGATTCAGGGAGCACTCATCAGTTGTCCAAACCCTGTGCCACAGAAGAATAGGTTGAATTCTGATCAAATCAGATATATAGTACAGTATACCTGGATACTGCACTGGGACATTTCCTGTAAACAGGTGAGTAAAAGCATTTTTGTTATTGAGTACAATTTTTAAAGGATTTCTTAGGTTTTCTAACTCCACACTTAGAAACTTTTCATAGAAAAACAGTCAATGTTATCCTATAAGAAAAATAGTGTTATCAGTTAGCAGGTAAGTGTTCAGTAGTGGGAGTTGGTATTCTGGGGGTAGACTCAGGGGTCCCCCAGGATCAAGGGTGCACTCTCGTTACACCCTCAGCGGCACTAGGACGGCTGGGTGGAGAGTGCTGTGGCCTAATGTTATCCAATAGGGCCTAGGGGGGCTCCAGTTGGTGGCTGCTCACGAGCAGGCCATGGGGTTGTGGGAGCAAAGCTTCCTGGACTTAAGCTCAAGGCTAATGGGGGTTCAAGCCAGCACAAAAGGTGCACCCTCAGCGGCACTGGGGCGGCCAGGTGCAGAGTGCTGTTTTGGCGTTGGGCGCCCTGTAGCTTTCAATGGGGAACCTCCGGTTTGCAAACACACTGCAGGCTCGGGGAAGAAGGTCTTCAGGGTGCAACCACCACGTGGAGAGGTAAGTAGGGATTTTGGGGGTTGGTTAGACACCATCGGTTGGGCCACCCAAGGCCGTGGGATGTCGGGTGCAGGGGTGTCTTTTGGAGTCGGATCTTCTTACCAGCTCCTGGTCACAGGTGGGGGGCCTTCCAGATTTAGGCTGCAGGCGTCGGCTGGAGGCTTGAGGCAGGTCAGGGATCACTGGTTCTCGGGTCTGGATCACCAGGGAGACCTCCTCTTGGTGTTGGGCCACTCGAACTCGGGCCGAGGGTGTCGGGTGAAAACTCGCGGATCCTTCCAGAGCTTGAGTCTGTTTGGATTTGAACAAGTCCGGTGTTCATGGGAGACAGAGTCTTTGGAATTGAAGTCAAGCAGGTCCTCCGGGTTTCTCGAGGTTGCTGGCTGCAGGACACACTGGGATTTTGCTGGAGCAGGTTTGAGGTGGGGACAGGCAGATAGGGCTCTCGAGGTCAGTAGCCAATGGGCTACTGGCCTTAGGGTGACTACACCCTTGGTGTGCTCATCCCATGTGAGGGAGTGAACACAATCCTCCTGAGGGGTGGGGTTGGCAGAGGTGGGCACACCTTCTGATGCTGGCTAATTTTTCCCTCCTGTCTTCCCACCAAAAAGGAGGGGAGACAGGAAGGGGCCTGCTCCTGATAGCAGGAGAGGCTGGGGTCGCATTACAAAGACTGCAAGGCCTTTGAAGCTCCCCTGTCACAGATGGTTCTTCCTGGCCTGGGGGAGGTGTGAACACCCTAGGGGTCCAGAAACATGTCTCTTGGTTGCAGGCTGGTGTGTACCAGTCAGGGAACCCACCAGAGGCTGGTTGTTTTTCAGGGGGCATCTCTAAGATGCCCTCTTTGTAAATTTTTCATTAAATCCCACACTGGCATCAGTGTGGGTTTAATGTGCTGAGAAGTTTGATTCCAAACTTACTGACATTCCGCCTCGCTGACTCCCCGACTGTTCGGGAACGTTTGGAGGCTCCAATTACACTGAAAGAATTGACGGCCGCCCTCAGTGCGATCCTGCCGGGTCGTGCCCCGGGTCCCAACGGGTTCCCCATGGAATTCCTCCGATCCCACATGGCTTTATTAGGGCCTCATTTGTTGGTGACTATTGCGGACGCAACTGATCGGGCAAGTTTACCAAGGGACTGGTGCCATGCAGAGATTGTACTTTTTCTCAAACCTGGCCGACCCCCCCAACGATCTGTCTTTTTATCGCCCCCTTTCCCTTATTAATTTTGAACCCAAATTACTGGGGAAGGTTCTGGCCGACCGCCTTAGGGGGTGTATCACTGAACTAGTTCACCCCGATCAGTCGGGCTTCATGCCGCAAAGGGCCACTCGACATAACAGCAGACGAGTCCATAACGCCATTGCCGCGGCTTCTACCCTGGGCCGACCTGCCGCCTTGTTATTAGCTGATATCGACAAAGCATTCGACTCCGTAAGTTGGGTTTATCTTTTTCAATTGCTCGAGGCAGTCAACTTCGGACCCTGTTTTCTGGCATATATACACCTGTTGTATACGAACTTGACGGCATCGGTTCGCGTTGCGGGACAATGCGCTCGCCATTTTCCAATCCAGAGGGGTGCCCGCCAGGGCTGCCCACTATCTCCTTTGTTGTTCGCTCTGGCAGTCGAGCCCCTGGCGGCCTGGGTCAGAAGTGACCCGGTGCTCAGTTGGTTTGATTGGTCCCGCTCACGGTCAGATCGTATGGCTTTATACGCTGATGACGTTCTCTTATTTATGACGGACCCGTGGTACTCTGGGCGCGTATATTATAAATTCTTAGGGTATTTGGTGGCACCACCGGCCTCCATGCCAATCCTGCTAAATCCATACTCTTTCCAGTATGTGGGCATCAAGGCCGTGAATCGTGAGCTGCGCAGCTGTCCCGGGCCACAGATGGGTTCAAATATTTGGGGATTTATATCTCCCCGTGCCCCAAGATTTCATGGGCACATAATATTACCCCATTATTAGTCAGTCTCAAGAACAAAACGATGATTTGGTCCGCTCTCCCTCTATCCCTCTATGGGCGTTTGGCCATTTTTAAGATGGTGTCCCTGCCTCTGATTTTATATCGCCTCCAAAATTTTCCACACCCTATCCCTCGCGCATGGTTTGCACAAGCGAATGCAATACAAAACAACTTTCTCTGGGGCGGTGGAGCTGTCCGTGTGGCGCTCCGCACATCTGCACAGTCCACGTATTGTGGAGGGATCGCGGAGGCCGACATATATTCATATCATGTTGCATCTCACATCCTAGTAATCAATAAATTATGGTACAATTCTCCCACTGACCCGGCATATGCCGCTATGGAACAGGTCCCCCTACTCCATTTATTATATAGCTACACACGGCTGGACCATTTGCTGCCAGCCGGCAGACAAGCCATACAGTTGTGGTGGGCTAAAACCGGACAAATGGGATGGAAAGGGAGACTCACTCAACAAACCCCCCTGTAGCATGGTACATACCTCGGAACTGCTACCGCACTGAGAGGGTTTCGGGGATGGGACCTGGTGGGGATTTCGACCCTAGGAGATGTTATGAGGGGCGCTACGCTAAAATCATTTCAACAATTACAGACTGAGTTCGGCCTCCACAAGTCACAATTTTACAAATTTATACAGCTCTGACATGCACTCTCTCCCCAGATTCGTACTATAGAGACTCTCCACGAGTTCCAGTCCCCGGAGGGTCGCCTGCTCATGGAGGACCTTGAACTTCACATAATCAGGCAAATATATCAAACGCTGACGACACATACCTCCACCACTCTGGACAAGACCCGATTGGCTTGGCAGGCAGACATTCCCGAATTGACAGATGAGGATTGGGCTGAAGCGATAACCAGCCCTAGGGGCGCAGCTGTTTCCACACGCTATAGGCTCATCCAGTTCAAATATTTGCATAGAGTTTACTACACTAGGGTACGACTGTGGCAAATGGGAGTCATTCAGTCCCCAGTGTGTCTGCGGTGTGTTAGTGAAGATGGGTCCTTTTTCCATACAGTATGGACCTGCGCGGCCCTGCAGCCCTTTTGGAACAGGGTTCGGGCATGTCTTAATGAGGTGCTGGGGTGGGTACTCCCACTGGACACCCGGATGTTTTTATTGCACTCCACGGATGACATCGGGGGGAACTGTTACAAACAGCACCTACTGTTACTTGCCCTCACTATCGCCAAGAGAGACATAGTGCAGGGTTAGAAAGCATCATGTCCTCCGACCATAGGCAAATGGCAGACCGACTTAGATAAGTGTATGGGAGCTGAGACCGCAGCCTTTGAGGCTAGGGGCTGCCCCAGGAAGCATCGCAAGATATGGACACGTTCGGCGACATACCGTGGAATCGACTTGCCCCCCCTGTCTGAGGAGGACCCATGAGTGGAATCCTCCGATCCCTGCCATGCATCACGCCAAATTGTATAATTTTATTGTATTAATATTTTGCTGGGCTGACTATGGGGAATCTGTTGAATCATGTACTATACCTCGATTTTGACCACTGTCTGCATATTGTTCTTATTTTTCGTTTACCTGCATGTTTGGCAGGATTTGTATATCTTCATGGAAATGGTTATTGACGTACATATGGTCCAAATGATCATATGTGTCACTGTGGGGCTTCCGCCCAATAGACTGCAAAATGAGCAAATAAAATGTGCTGTTAAAAAAAAAAACATTAGTCTTCATCTGCTGCGAGGCTAGCCAGTGACCCTTGCTGTCCTCTTTACTACCATAGCATAAGGATCTCCTGCCTCCGTACCCCAGGAGGTGGAGAGAGCATACCAGCATCTGGAGAGGAGTCCAGTCCGCTGGCTTCCACAAGCTCCACATACCAGTCCAACTTTTCACCACGAGTGCCTAATTGTTGTTCCACATTGGATAATGACCCCACCCCCTCCTCTTCCATGCCTGAAACCTCCTCAAAATGTTCCGGCAATGACCAAGAGCCCCTGGGCGCCTTTAGCACTGGATTCGGTGTCGACCGATGCTAGTCCAGCTCCGAGTTGGCGGGAATCAGAATGGGGCTGGGGCTGCCGGGGGGTACCGGACGCCAGGAGCATTGACTTCGGTACCAGGGAAGGTTGCGTTGCCACGGCCAGCGCCAATCCAGGTCCAGAATCGGATCCATGAGGCCACACCAGTGCCGAGGCCAGAGACGTCAGCGTGGAACCTGATAGGGCCTCTTCTGACCCCGTGGGGCCCGAAGGCACAACAGAGGGATCGGGTCACTCAAATACTCGGTGCATGTCCTCATAAAAGTCTTTTAACTGAGCGGGAGTCGCTCCAGGTCCCGGAATCTGAGGGAGGCTCAGAGTGGGACCTGGCAACGGCTCTCCAGGACCGTCCCTGGAATGTCAATGTACCCTATTTGTCTCGCCAACGAACGACAGACATGGACGACAGACGTGGTAAAGTTGAAGCCTGTTTGGACTTCTTCTTCTTCTTCTTGTGCCTCTTCCCCGAGTGTCTCAAGCACCTTGAGTGCGAAGAAGAGGACATGGTGCTCCTAGAGCGGTCCCGCAACTTTCTCTTCCTCGATTGGGACTGGGACCTCTGAGGCGACACACTCAATAGTATTGACTGCTGGGCTGCAAGCAGCTTTAGGGACTGCTCCCTCAAAGCCTTTGGAGCCCTTGGCCCAGCAGTCTGAGCACGACTTCGAGTTGTGATCGCGCTTGAAATACCATAAGCATATCAGGTGAGGGTCAGTAAACTACATGGCTCAGTTACAGGAGCCACACAGCTTAAATCCTACCTTCCTAGATGTCATTCCTCGACACACGATGAAAAAAAAATCTTTGACAAAATGCCGAAAAAAGTATGTCAAAAAGAGACAGACTTTTCCGAATCAATGCTAACTGGCACGGAAAAAAAAGAACTGATGTCTGCGTGCCTGGGTGGGGCCTATATAGGTGACAGCGATTTTACATCTGGTGCCGAAGACGCCACTCTGAACGGATCCACCCGACGGTGTGCAGGGGTAATGCTCACGCAAAAGTTTCAGGATCCAGTTTGACGCCTGGGAAATTCAAAGGTAAGGAATCTACACCTAGAAGTCTCCATCAGATACACAACATGCTTTAATGAGACCCTGTGTACACTGTGCCATGAACTCGGCAAGCTGTTTTGAATAAACATGAACCTTCAAGTGCTCACTATATGGAAACATACCCATAATCTGAATATAATGTGCATAAAAGCAGCAATTCCTTCCTCTTTCAGGGTACTGCATGCATAATGCACAACTCAGTCATTTCTCATTTGGTGCACTTAATATGTACTGCATCCAATCATCCGTCTTATAGCTTACTGTGCTTACTGCACACATTTCTCTCTCTTTTAGGGAATTCCTATTCATGCTGCATAACTGTGCATACTCATCCACTTTTCAGGGGATTTTATGTACAATACACTCATATATCCCCTTTACAGGGCCTTCAATCCATACTGTACAGATAACAACACTCATACCACTTGAAAGACATTCCATGCGTACTGTACACAGTGATTTAGAACATTCTAAGTGTGCTACACAAGGGCCATTTTTTTAAAACATACTTTATTGATTTTTCAATGTGCAGCGCCGCACATAATTCTTGATACAACTGGTAAAGAATTAACTCAGCAGGGAGCGGAGTAACATAAACATCTCTGTGTATACAGGTTACAATCCGAATCGGAGATGCAAGCCAAAGTGAGATCTTGTTGTTCTAGTACCATCTCAATACCGTGTATCTATTGCAGGCAAGTAGCAAACAAGGTCAATGAAAACATTAAACAACCCAAATTCACCCTCCCGCCTCCCCCCCATCTGGCTCACCCCAACTGGGCCCAATCGAGCCCGAAACACAACTCTATCCTCATGGTATCTTCTTGTTGAGTCTCCTGAAATGGGTGCAACTCCCTTTGATGGGTCCTGCGCCGAACGAGCGCAGGGGTGCCGACCACAACTGCAAGCTGTAGGGGAAACACATGCCCTAATGTGTGTTATGGTGTTGAGGGGTCAGTTGTTTTAAATGTCTTCAAGATCAGATACCAGTCCATGGAAATCAGCGTTTTCCGCAGCCCCCTCTATTCCTCACTCCGGATAACTGCACTCCCTGCCCTTCCCCACCGGATTACTTCCTCATGCCATGGAGCGCTTCGCAATGATTAGAGGTAGGTCAGCGAATCTGAGCTGTACTTTCTGTGTCTTAGGGCGACGATAAAGCCCCAGTATGCACCGTTCTACTGTGTCCCAATTAGAGATCACTGTCACAGTTTCCAATACATGTGTGATCTTGACCCAGAAAACCACCAGGCGTGGACACATCCACAACATATGTAGTATGTCAGCGTCATCTGCATGGCATCTTGGGCAGCGTACCTGTGCTGTGGGATAAATGTGGTTTAAGCGATGCGGAGTGAGGTAGGCCCTGTGGAGGATCATGTGTTGTATAAACTTAAATTTGGCATTCAGGGACACCCTCTCAGGGTATTCCAGGAGAGAGACCCAATCCTTGTCTGTTAGGTCCTTGCCCAGATCTCTAGCCCACTTGTCTCTAATTGTCGTAAGGGGAGTCTGTGCATGCATGGCAGCTTCGGAATCTGTGAGATGTGTCTCCTGCATCAAGGCAAACTGCGCCTTCCGCCTATTTAATTGGGCGTGTATCCTATGTCGTTTGTGCACTGAACCTAACCCTCTAACATACCAAGTGACTATAGTTCCCGATGTGACCATAGGTGTGTGTACTGAACTCTGAGAGGCAGATTTACAAGCCCCTTGCGCCGCCTGTGCATCACGGTGCATGACGCACCGGTGGCGCAGTCTAATAAGTGATATTTACAAGAACAGGTAAAGTCACCCTGCGTGACTTAACCTGTGCTTGTAAATATCACCTCTGTTCATGCAACACTTTGTGTGTTAGGGGCGTGACATATGTGTTGCTGTGGGTGTTCCCACGCAACACACATGTCCACTGATGCATTTCCAGATTTACGAGAAAAAGTAAATCTGGAAATGCGTCAGAATGCTACACCACCCTAGGGGTGGCGTAGCGACGTGCAACAAGGAGAAATGTTTTAATTTCTCCTTGCTTTTTTCCTCTTTCAATGCGTGCTGCATTCTACAGCACACATTGGAAGAGGAAATCACCTCAATTGATTGTTTTTGTGCAGGAAGGTGCCCCTTCCTGCACTAAAACAATATCCCCACGACGCAGGCATCTTTGCACCATGGTGCAAGGGTGCCTGAGCCGGCGCATGGCAGCAGTTTGTGCACCAGCGCAGGGGGAAGCACAGAGATGCAACATATTGTTGTAAATATGTCGCATCCCTGTGCTTCGAAACTAACACAGCGTGGCACAGCAAAATGACTTGCGGCACAGCCCCTGTAGATCTGCCCCTGAGTCCTGCCACATCATGGGGACAGAGTGCTGGACTAAAAAGAAACTCATCTCCGTGAACATACATCTGAGTTCGATTTGCATTCGCTGCGGGGGAGACGGCTCTTGCGCCTTGCAGAGCACTCTTGATTGTGTGCAACAGTATTGGTGACCGGACCTTGGTCGCGTACTAAAGGTATAGAGAAGTTAGGGGGAAATGGGGAGGTTGCAAAGGGCTGTGGCCTGTATATTACTAGGTTACATCAGGCACACCAGAGTGCTCGGGGGGGCCCGAACCCAGGTAATCATTCACAGTTTGAGGAGTGATAAAAGGAAACAGAGCGAGGCTGTTCTCTGAGTCTGATTGCATATTAGTGTACTCCGATGACTCCACCAAGGAGAGGGGTCACGGTCTCTGAAGGCAGTCGCAGTGAGAAGGGCTGCCTCCCTGACCTCCAAGACCTGCTCTGGGGATGACTTTTAGCAATGGTTTTGCGATTCGATTTAGTGTGGATTGTTCTTCCACTTGTGGCTGCTTGTGATCCCAGGTTTGTGCTTTGTGTCAGACTCTGTGATGTGTGTGATGGGAATGACACTCCCAGCCAATCACCTGCAGCCTCAGGGCTGTTGAAGAAGTGTGAACTTTGCTCATGTATGATCTTCAAGCGGGCGGGACACAACAAAGCGTACTTGAGGTTCAGGGCCCAGAGCTTCTTTTTAGCCGCTTGGTAGGGGGCCCTCTGGTGCTGAACCAGGACTGTGAAGTCCTGATACAATGAAATCCGGTGGTTTTCGTACTGGTTAGGGGATTTCTCCCTGGCAATGCAGATTAACGCTTCCCTATCATTATAATTATTTATCCGGGCAATCATTGTACGTGGAGGAGCACCCACAACTGGCATTCTTGTGGGGGATTCTGTGTGCACTCGCAGAAGGAGTCAGACAGGCCCTCTGGGGCTACCTGTTCCCTCAGCCATTGTTCCATGGATCGAGTGGCATTGGGTCCCTCACAACGTTCCAGCGGGCCAAATATGCGGATGTTATTTCTTTGTACACGGCCCTCCGCGTCCTTGGTTCTGTCCTGTAGACTGGACACTTGGCGCTATAGCTGTGATATCTGGCCTGCATGGTCCTTAATCTGCTGGAGCAGTTCTGCAATAAATAGTTTATTGCTTTTCACAGTAGAAGCCAGCTTGTCATGGTCTGCCTTGAGTAATGTAAAGCCAGTTGTCAATGAGTCTATTTGCTGCTATTGCATTCTGCAACTCCCTGACCTTCTGTAATATTAGGTCCAGTTTGTCTGGGGCGGCCTCCATATTGGTTGGTAGGACACAGCTTGTAGGGAGCATTTGGGTGGCGTTCTCCGAGACTTCTTGTTGCACTGCGCCAGTGGAGACCAACTCCAGCAGCTTTCCTTTTGTGCGCCCCATTGTGCACCACTGGATAGAACCGGTCACCGTCACAGTATATTGGAGCCAAGAGCCTGCAGTGCCTCCGACTGTAGGCGCACCAGGAGAACCCCACAATCACAGTCCGGGATGCCCCTGAGGGCCACCACGATTCCCGGCGTTACTCCAGACAATCAGAACGGAGCCAGACACTTAGATGTTGGGCTACTGGCTGGAGACAACGCAAGACCAGGTCAGGGAGTACGGGAGCGACCCAGTAGTCCACGCCTCACCATGCACAGACAAAAATGTAGGCACCCCTCAGTAGGGCCAGGTCAGTTATGGGACAGGTGCGGCACTGCTTCAATCGACCTATCCAGTTAACGCTGCATTCCTGAATGTCCCAGGAATATGGCACCTCGGTCTCCAGCCAGAAGGACAGGCGGCCGTTGTCAGACCAGGGCAGCCCCTCGCCTTTCCTGCCCCAGTCCACAGTCACCGCACCCGGCACGCACAGTCAGGCAGGAGCCACAAACCACGAGGCCTTCCAGCTTGCACTGGTTAATCAGTCAAGGCCGGAAAGCAAAAGGAGGCCCAAGTTAGGCCTCACCACCCATCACAGCCGGCATGGAGGACTGAGCATCTCCCTGCTTGCCGAGCCTGCAGCCATGCAAAGTGCTACCAAATAGTCCTGGAATATGGCTGTGTATCTCCCAGTCTCCACTTTGCCTCCACTGGAGCAGCGGGCAGAACTCCCAACCCGCAGCGCTCAGCGCCGGTCCGGTGCACGTGACGAGGCCGCCCCACAGTAGCAGCGCCCACCGTCAATCCCCGGTGGTGGTTCATCCACTTCCATGGACAGTACTGGCCTGATGTCATAGACACTTGGAAGGGTGAAGGGCTGGAAGGCCCCTCTCACCAGAGATGCCACGCTCAGCCACAGAGTTTTTTGGTGTAGCCCCTGCGTCCCCACGCACAGGCGGTCTCACAGCTTGTCTTCATGGCGCAGATCACTACCGCTTCCACCAGCCACCGCAGGGTCACACAAGGCAGCAACTCAGAGGCCTTCAGGACACCACAGACTGCTCCAGCCAGGCCTAAGCTCTCACCTCGCGGTCGGCTCCTGCCGCCTTTGCTGTGTGTGTTACCTGAAATTATGGCCCTGAGAGGAGTGCCCACATCGCCATCAGCACTCTACTTGGTTCTTACAAGCAGCGTGGTAAGGTGTAAGCGTGGATGTCCCCCAACATCACTGATAACTGCCGGATAACTTGGTCCGGTCCCCGAGCTCCACTACAGCACGTTTGTCACGTTCGGCGGTTAGCCATGACCCTGTGCTAAACAAGTGCCTTAGTGCATAACTTAACAATAAGGTTACCTGACTCCATGTCAGCAAGTACAGTCTGCGCGAATTCTGAGATTTTCTTTTTCAAATCATCTTTTTCAGGTGTCACTTAATAAGAGCAGGTGTCTCCAACCAGTTGATTGCGTACTTGAAGACACCTTCAGAGTAGCTCCCCGCCATGAGCTCATTTTTAAATAAACAAAGGGTCACATGTTTTTAAAAGATAAGGCCAGGCTGTGTTTATTTTACATTATTATCATCAGAGTGCAGACAGCAGGGCCTGATAATAAGCAGTTCTCAGTCAATTTATGACCCAGGCTGGGTCACAGAGGTGAAGAACTGAAACACTATGTTATTTTACTATGAAATAAAAGTTATTACAATGTGAGAACAAATGGTGTTTATGAATGCTTTTAAATGGGAGAAAATAAAAATGAAAAGTCACCTTAATGATTACGTTAACTCTTCATTTTAATTTCCTCCCATTTCAAACATGGACGTCATTTGGGAGTAGCCAGGGATCACAGATGCGGCCTCTAGTTTTCTCCCTGCTACTCCTCGCACTTCCTTTGCAACCCCTGGCTCTTGCCTCCTCTGAGGCTAGGGATCGCAAAGGAAGTACCAGGAGTAGCAGGGAGCAAACTAGAGGTCACAGCTGCGACCTCTGACTGCTCCCAAATTACAGCCATGATTTCAAAGAGTTGCATTCACAAACAGAAGGCCTCTTGCTCCCTGTGGCCGGTAGACACCATGCCATATTTGAATGGGATGAATTTAACCCCTTCAGCGCTGCGAGGATTCCCCCGCGGTGCTGAAGGGTTCGAGCGCGGGCGGGGCCATGACGGAACGGTTCCGTCATGAGCACAGCTCAACC
Source organism: Triturus cristatus (assembly GCF_964204655.1). NCBI lineage: Eukaryota > Metazoa > Chordata > Amphibia > Caudata > Salamandridae > Triturus > Triturus cristatus. The sequence goes on from NC_140595.1 coordinate 116,329,698, forward strand.
GATGCTCATGACGGAACCGTTCCGTCATGAGCATGGAAGGGGTTAAAGTGAAAAAAAAATATTTCTATTAAACATTAAGTCTTAATGTTTTTTTCCACTTGCAATTGAGCCAATTATTTCTTAATGTTTTATGAAGCATGTTTCTTCAATTTAAATTCCTCCCATTTAAACAAATGGCTGTATTTATATGTCATAAATATGGTTGGCAACCTATCGACAGGCCACTGGGAGCAAGATGCCTTCTGTTTGTAAATATGACACTTGGAAATGCGACAATAGGGATTCTATATAAACATAAAGTTACCTCTTCAGTTACATTTTCTCCCGTTTCAAAGGGCCACCTTTACACGCAGTAGGCATCTTGCTCTCCGAGGCTGGTAGACACGGTGCCATATCGATAACGGAAAAATACAGACATTATTTTTAAGTAGGAGAAAGCTAAAGAAGAGAAAATGTTCCATATTATGAGCATTTTTGCAGAACATTTTTAGGCACTTTGGATTTCTCTGATTTATAAAAATGGTTGTATGTTTGTGTTATACCTGCAACGGTGCCACATATGTCGAAATGTATATCCTGTGCCTCAAGTACATGCTACACAAGTTCTCAGTCACCCATACACATATATCCTATTCATATGCACACATGTTCATATATCCCCTAAGACCACGCTTTCACTGACACAAATGGCAGCCCTTTCATAGTCCTCAAAGTATTTTACTCAAACAGTTGAATCTGGCTCTAAGGACATTAGGCTTGAAGTAAATGAAATTGAGCTTGGGGGTGTCTAGTAACAATCTGACAGTTGCTTAGCCTACAGTAGCTCACAATGATTTTCAGTGATCAGAAGTAGTTCTCAGTACAGAAAAGGTTGGCGCCCCTGAGTTAGAGCAACTAGAAACAATCAAGAACTACGTCTATAACATGTACTACTTTCTAGAGTAAACCACAAAACTGGAGATGATGCTTCTTAGTGAGATGGAGTTCTATGATTAATCAAAAATGTGCTGGCAGTCGTGATCAAGAATCTTCAATTCTATAGCAGCACGGAGGAGAGGATTATGTATTCTCTTTCCTGTTTTGCTTTTAACAGCAGTCGTATTGAAAGTACAGTATACAACATTAAGAACTACAACACCCATAGTCCTTAAGCAAAATACTAAAACTCCTGAAAATTTGTGAAATTGTCCAAGCACATTCCCAGGTTCACTATAAACATTCATCAAACTGTAACCGCTCTTCTTTGTTGCTTTGAGAATATCCTGCTGGATCATGTTCAAAGTTTACTCCTGTTTCTGATCTACGACTGAAGAAAATAAAATAAATAATCATTGAGTATTCTTTCCCATTTGTTCACCAAGATGTGTATTTACTGCAATCAAACACAACACAGAATGTGGAATATAATATTAATTATAATGGGATAATATTCGTCTCTCTGTCCTTAATAGAACTGGAAATTATTAATCACAAATTCTCTAATAATGTTGATTCTATGTCAGGACTGGAGGCTTCTGAATATGCAAGTTTATAGCTGATTCATAACAGTCAAAAAGAGATTACATACCAGTTTACAGTAAAAGGATTTGGAAGTAGACTATGTTGACCAGACAGCCATATGTGTGATATCTTGTAGGCTAGCTCCTAATGTAACTGACTTCTGAGCTATTTCACCACTTACTCCAAAATCCAGCAAATCTCTCTGGCTATGGTGTGTAATGACACTGGGTTGTAAGTACGTAGGGGAGAGATGAAAAGCTATCGAAAAGGAAATAAACTGAGGTGGATTGTGGCTTGTTTGTAAATATGTAGGCACCTAACCATACACAGTTTGGTCTGCGTAAAACGAGAGTAAGAGATCTGCCTCGAGTCAATTTTAGTTTTTCTCAAAATAATAAATATAGCCACTTCCCGAATAAATGTCTACCTGCTAAATACAGGGCTCTGTAATGAATGGGCTTTTCACTAAAAGGACACACCCAAACCCTGCACTCCCACCTGGGAGGCAAATCTACCACTGCACCTTTAAATAATATACACTTTGAGCAGCACTCCCTAAGGCGGGGGAAGGACACAGCACCCCCCTAGGCGAGGCAAGAAAACAAATTAAGGTGTATTTAAAGTAACACACACAAGTTTATTAATGCAATGTTTAGAACGGTAGGCCAAATATATCAGTAAATGCAGATTCCCATGTATCAATAGACTAAAATAAACAATTAGAATAAAATGCAGTATATACAAAAAGCAAAGAGTAGAAAATATATATATAAAATGGTTAGGAACACCTCACCGACTGAATATGCATCATCCTTACCAACTCAAGCTGGGAAAGCCCTTCAACAGCCCAGAAAGGAGTTCAATTAGGACTCAAGTTCTGTCACCTCCACAGCAATACGTCTAATCTGTGGTGAACTTCCATCTGGCCTCCGAAGGCTCTCAGCTTAAATATCATTACTAAACGTGAGGCGAAGCTTCTAGAAAACCTTGCCCCTTCTCATGAGAAAGACCGAGCTGGCTGCACCAGTCTGCGACAAGGCCAAGACGGAGGCTGGCCAAGCTCCCGTATTTTGACTTTGAGGCAGAGTTGCACATTCTACAGATAATATCCAGTTCACTCTGGTCAGTGAGGAGCGAAAAACAAGTGAAGAGCAGAAACCTGCCCTCCCCACTTTGCAGCCACGGGCGAGCAGCAAGTCAAAGCCAGAAAAAAAGATGACTTGAGGCCATATCAAAGCCAATAGTAAGAACTTATAATCCAAACAACTTGCAAGCACTACTGTGCATGCAGAAGCAAGGCAAAGTCAGAAAACAAGATGACATGAGGCCATGTCAAAGCCAATAGTAAGCACTTATAATTAAGCAAGGCAAAGTCAGAAAAAGAATGACATGAGGCCATGTCAAAGCCAATAGTAAGAACTCATAATAAAGCAATGCAAAGTCAGAAAAAGAATGACATGAGGCCATGTCAAAGCCAATAGTACTGTTCTACTCTGTGACAGCTCCCACTAAAAGACAGCAAGATTACAAGACAGAAGAGAAGCAGGCAAATGCAGGACCATCCTACATTAAGGCTAGGGTAAACTAACACGCTAAAGTCAGTCAAAATGATGGTAGTCGAAGGTCATCATATGGTGCCAAACCACAAGAGTGGCTCTTTCACTACAGACTCTGATATCGGAAACTCTCCACCAAGCTGCTGACCACACTAGAGCGTGATTAGTTTGGCTGATATCTAGATATAACAATAAGTTATCAGGCCAATATTTGGTGTAGGAGGAGGGACAAATCTGATCTGTCTGAGAAGTTTTGAAACCAAAGAATGTTCTCCTATTGGATGGTCTGCTACCGGTGTGTGTCCAGCTGAAATGGCTGATCTACAGGAGTTTACTGTCCTGTAGGTCAGACCATCTGCCACTAGTATTGCCAAAACGTTTAAAACAAAAGTCACATCTGGCCCCACTGGATCAAGATTTTGTTCACGCCCCCAACCTTACAACCTAGACCATGCTGAGTGATGGAACTTGTGGGTAGAATCTGGCCAGGTCTTGTGGATGAAGAATACAGCTTGGCTCGAAAGGCCGGGTACTCACTAGCGTGTCCTAAAAGGTTCCATGCTATCAGATGTAGTTGGTTGAGGAGAACTTAAGGGTGAGGTTCCCATTGAGGATACAGTTCAGAAGGAGAGGAAAGGGAATGGGAGGTTCACATCATAGCTCTAGGAGAAAAGGGAACCATGGTTGCACCCTCCATCTCCTGATCTGCCAACTCACTCTGGTGGATCATTGCGAAGGGAGAAAAGTATAGTTGCGCCTCTCCATTCTTGGAGAAATGTATCTATTGGTAGGACTGGAAGGTCTAGTCTCTAGATATACAATAATAGTATTTGAAAAGTCAACTTGGGGGCAAACAGATGCACCTTGAAGGGACCAGATTTGTTCATCAAGGTTGAGAACAAAGGTGGGTGGAGTTTCGAGTCGCTGGAGTCACGAAAGAAGCCGAAATTCCAATCAGTGATCTGGTAGTGTTTGTCAGGTGGGTGAGGTGGGTGAACTGCTAGGACTGAGATAGTGTTGTTTAGGTAATATTACCAAAACTCTATTGCAATGGTTGCCAGGGTTCGAGATTTTGTTCCCCACAAGCAGTTGATGGAACATACCACTGTAAAGTTGTCCATTCAGAGTAAAATGCAACATTGTGAGCTTTTGGATGTGAGGTTACAGATTACAAAATATCCGGCTAGAAGGTAGAGACAACGGATGTATGGTTGCTTCTCCTCCCAAGACCATTTGCCTTTCATAGATATTTTGCTGCATCTTGCGTTGCATCTGAGTCTGCTGGAACCTAATTCAAATATGAGATATCAGGATAGACCAAAAATTGCCCAGCCATTTCAGGCTTCCATATGGTCCAACCAGTTTAAGTTCCAGTGTTTCCTCTAGAGAAAGGGTGACTATTTGGGAATAAGAGATACCTTTTTGAAGATGTATCTTTGGGTGTTGTAGGGCTCTGTAATAATGTAGCCCCAGAAAGATTGCTTGAAAGGGAGATGAAAGGACTCCTACCTGACCAGCTAAAGGGTAATTACGAGAAACTCCTTCCTGATGGCTCTGAATTTGATGTCAGAAGAAAAAGGGAAGCAGACATTAAGTTTATTAGGAATTCTAGGAACTAGATTTGAGTATACGGAGAAAGACTGGATTTGGTTTGATTTATCGAAAAACCTATGGCTTTGAGTTCTATGCCATAATCAGGATGGCGCCCAGAATAGATGATGAGGCGGCTCCCCCGTTCGCTGAAGAATTGAACTACTACTTTTATAAGTTTGATGGAGCAGTTAGGGGCTGGGTATAACCTAAAGGGAAGCATTGTATTTCCTAAATAAGATTCTTGCTATGAAATTGGAGAAAGCATCTGTGAGGAGGAAAGATGGGGGGGGTCTCATAAATGATGGATGCCCTCTATACTGAAGTGTGAATAAAGTACGAAAGTTTTAAAATTCTTTAGGTGAATGGTTCCTAACATTTTGACTTCTACGGACCCCTTTGGATCACAAAAGGAAGCCAGGGACCCCCTCCCCCTGGCTATTTCTACAATTTGAACCTCAGCATTAACAAAAAAATATACGAACAAGAACACACTACAATCAGTGGTTCCCAAACGTTTGACTTCTGGGGACCCTCACTTAATCATTGCTGGAACAAGAGGATACCCAATGAAGCATTAGTGGAATCCGTAGACCACCCACGAATCATTACTGGAAGCCGGGGTCCCCGGCCGAAAGATTGTCGATGATTTGAACCACAAAGCAATACACACAAAATACCAAAAAAAGCATTCATCAAACAAATACACAAATGACACATTTCATTTAATTCGCAAACACATATAAATAAAAAAGAAATCAAAATGTAATTTTAATAGAAAGGTTGGAGCTTTTCTAAATTCAATTGAGGCCACTCGTCGTCCGTACTTATATTTATAGTATGTTTTAAAATGTTCAATTGAACATTTGGCTTCTTTATTTATACACTCTTTATTAATCTGTTAATATTATTTCATTTTCAAAGTTGTTGCGGACCACCTGAGGAGGCTTTGCGGACCCCCAGGTGTCCCCAGACTCCAGTTTGGGAACCACTGCACTACATGATCTCAGGACATTTACTTTCCTCTGCAACTGCAAGTTTAAATGTGAGAGCAACTACACATAGGCACAAGACCCAGGCCGTGTTCACAGATCTATAGGTGTTTGGGCGTAATCAAAGCAGTCTACAGAAGTGGTGGGAAAGAAATAGTAACTATTGACACTGGCCTCAGACACACAGGGCATCAAACAAGCTTGGTTGGACAGAGAGAAATCATGCAGGGTCCTTTGTGTCACAAGGTACCAAAGACAGAAACTGCATAAAGGCTAGAACACTAGGTGACATTATGTCAAAGTACATGCTGTCTACTAGGAAGTGGTGCTCTGCCTGTTGAAGTTTTTCAGAAGGCATGCACCCATTTCAATACATGCAGTTTAGGTCTTTGTACCCTTTAATTTCCTGCCTATTTCAAGCACTGAATAGGAGAATGTGCAGTGTGGAAGAGGCTTTAGGCAGTCTACATGTAAATACATGTATAGATCACTGAGCGGTTAGAACAGCCTCTCCAAGTATGCAGGTGCGTATGGCTGTCTAGAAAATAATAGGCAATTCAAAGGTGTTTTTAGCTGGAAATGGGTTGCTTGTTCAGTTTGAAGCTTGTTTGAATGTAAACAATCACTTTGCACATTGACATATGCTCTGCTCCGTTCTGAACTAGCAATCAGCTTCTGATTAAGACAGTTTTTAAATCGCTTACGATTTTTTTAAACATACATTTTTGATTTCAGTAATGCATTTGGCATATATATCAAAGAGGCAAAACAATTCAAGTATTATTGTTACCTGATGAAACCATTATCCTTTTAAGAGGAACAAATTTTATACAACTATGCCGCTAAATATTCTTATGATTATGGATGAAAATAATGGCTAAAAGTCATATGAATAATACACATAAACAACTTATGAGTCTAATATGGTTAAGGACCTTGACACAATAGTAAAGGTGATGCTAAAGGTAGTGAGACTGCGAAATCATGTATGCCTATGTGTGTATATATACAACTATGTATGATTCCCATCATCCACCCGACGTGGTTAGCTTCATCATCTGGGAACCTAGGGACTTTTTCAGAGAACCATCTTCTACTTGAGAATTGTAGATCCTGGTCTCATGAATCTCCCAAACCATTCAATGGTGTGATGTTGTTGTTCGATGAAGATAGGGTGAGATGGCTGCAGTGCTTGTGAAAAGTGCTAGTGTGTGAGTGCTATTTAAAAATTATCTAACAAGGCACTAAGAGAACTTTATTGAATCGATACCTTGTTGACAATGTCTAAAAACAGTGCTGTAACAGTTTCAAAAGTATAATAACTGTGTTGGGGAAGGTCTACATGTTTCTGCTACTGGACGAAATTCATCCAAGCTTTCATCAGGACCAATAAAGCTACTGCAATAATCAATAGTGCCAAAGTGACTAAAAAGTGATATATACAACCTGGACCCAAATGGCCTCCCCTTCGAGCTCAGCTCCGACAAGAGGTACCGACGGATAGCGCGGGGCCTCCAAATACCTGAGCAGTTGCCAGGTGAGGTGAGGCGCACACCCACCACTAATTGGGTCAGTGAAGTAAAACTACTTCCAACGGAGTCTCTTGGCCCCCATTTGGGTCCAGGTTGTATATATCACTTTTTAGTCACTTTGGCACTATTGATTATTGCAGTAGCTTTATTGGTCCTGATGAAAGCTTGGATGAATTTCGTCCAGTAGCAGAAACATGTAGACCTTCCCCAACACAGTTATTATACTTTTGAAACTGTTACAGCACTGTTTTTAGACATTGTCAACAAGGTATCGATTCAATAAAGTTCTCTTAGTGCCTTGTTAGATAATTTTTAAATAGCACTCACACACTAGCACTTTTCACAAGCACTGCAGCCATCTCACCCTATCTTCATCGAACAACAACATCACACCATTGAATGGTTTGGGAGATTCATGAGACCAGGATCTACAATTCTCAAGTAGAAGATGGTTCTCTGAAAAAGTCCCTAGGTTCCCAGATGATGAAGCTAACCACGTCGGGTGGATGATGGGAATCATACATAGTTGTATATATACACACATAGGCATACATGATTTCGCAGTCTCACTACCTTTAGCATCACCTTTACTATTGTGTCAAGGTCCTTAACCATATTAGACTCATAAGTTGTTTATGTGTATTATTCTGTTGACTTGGGGATTTTACAACTATTAGAGTCTTAAAACTTTATCCCTTTGACCCTTACTCGTTATCGAGATATCATATGATAGTAAAAGTCATATGAGTCAGCGGGCCCCCTGAAGAGGTGCCACAGACCCCCAAGAGTACATGGACGGCAGGTTATGAACTGCTGCTTTATGTTGATTACCAACCTGTGACCTCCTCCTTTTTTGTCCACAGAAATGTTTTTGCTGATAAACCCATTTGGAAGCTGTGACGTGCGAGCAATCACTTTCTTCTGAAAGAGAGACTGAATTTCCAGGTGTATAAAAAAACGCTTCTCCAGTAGGAAGCGGATTGGATGTGGAAGGGTAAGATTGCATGGTTTGTCATAAAACTCCAAATGGAATCCATGCACTGTCTGGAGAAGCCATGTATCTTGTGTGATTTGGGACCATATCCAAAAGAACAGTGCAATCCTACCACCTAGGTCTGATGGGGAAGAAATTAAATGTCTCCTGTGAAGTTGGAGGTTGTAGGTTCTCCTCTGACTTGGCCATGGTAACCACACCTTTCCTTAAGCTATGGAGTGAAAGAAAACCTGCCTTTGCTGATTCCCCCGCTACCGTGACGTCTTGAATAGCTCTGAAGGAGGGCTGATCACAGGGGTATCCACTGCCTCTATTAACCTAGTTAAAAACAGACTTTCTTCAAAGCTGCTTGAGCTTTGTCTAGTGAGTTAAATGTACTGATGAATTTGGTGACATCCTTCACAAAGGGCTCCCCGAATAGTAGACCGTCTGCTGTTTGGCCTGCCTCACTGGTGACTAGGTCACATAACTTGGGGTTTACTTGTAGGAGAATAGATCTGCACTGTTCAATAGATACAGCGCAGTTCGTCTTGCCCAGAAGAGAACTGGCCCTTTAAACCAATCCTGCTGGGAAATCCTGGTCTATAGAGGCCCCTTGCTCTTTGGCCGAAAAGGCCATATCGAGAATCTTTGAAGGGGTCCTGAAAGGTCAAGAAGTTTGTATTGACAAGATCACTGGGACCTGTTGATTCCCTTCTTACGGTCCTTAATGTATTTGCCTAAGAAAGAGGCTAGCTAGGGTCTATTTCAGAGGTGTCTGTGACTTTGCCTTCAAGACAAGGATGAGAGCACTCTACCTTGAGGAGGTTCCGCACCTCTTTAGGGAAAGGTTTTCGAAGCATGGATTGGACATAGGCCGAAGGTTTTGCAGAATGAGCGAGGGTGGATTATGTTCTCTGAAAGTGTTAAGGGACATCTTTGAAGAGCCTTCCCCAGCTTCCTTTTGTAATCTGATTCGTTCTTCTTATAAGCAAATGTCTGTTGCAAATCACCCTCTTAAGTGTCAGAATTGCCTTTGTCGATGCCGTGTGCATCTGATGCATCACAGGATGCCTCCTCCTGATCCTCGATTGTGTTACTGGGAAAGAAATCAAAATACTGTTCGAGTTAGAGGGCTTCTTACCCTTAGAATTGCCTTCTTTTCCATCACAGTGAGATGGAGGAAGGGCTGGGGCGTTAGGCACAGGTAAAAAGAAGGAGGTCCTTAGTGTGAGAAGTTGGCCCGGTATATGCTGTCCACTAATTAAAGTGGGAACCTTGCACCAGTCCAAACAACCCTTATTAATGATTAGGTTAAAGACAACCTTTATTGAAAGCTATCCTAGTGGTAGCTATGAAGAGCAGCCTTCAGGCTAAGTCTCGAAGGAATGTAAAGCAGCTTGTTTTACCAGATCATATCCTCTTCTTAATTGACCAAATAAAAGGAGAACCACACAAGGTATATATAAAATATATGTAGTTATTACTAAACACTCTCTACTAATCTCTTTATGAGATTAGAGAACAAAGCACACAATATTAAATCACTAGAACAACAGTAAATAGCACAATACACAGTGGGCTCCAGGGGTAGACCAAACCATATACTAAGAAAGTGGTATAACAACCCCGACTTGTCTAGACACAGTGCCTAGAGCATGTAGAATCGCTGGGACCCCAAGGAACCACCCAAGGTAGTGACACAGGGGAACCACAGAGGACAGGTGCAGTGTGTGAACACAGGCGCGAGCTCCGTACAACTCTATGGGAAAGTCGCGGTTGATAATTTAAAGATTAAGAAAACTTCGGAGAGGACTTCAAGCAAACCCTTTGGAACAAAGAAGGTTCTAAGGCCTGCACCCTTGTGAGTACCGAGGTACCCTTGTTACCTATCCCAGAGGAGACGGGTGCATAGGGGTCAAGTGGTGTAGTAAACGCTCGTTGATTTCAATGGCGTGATGTGAAGACGTGCTGCTGCTGGGAAGATGAAAAGTGCCGGTGTGATCCAAGCCTGGATCGGAGATGAGAAGAACCTGGTAGCAGAGGGGATAGAGTCTGGGTCACTTCACAGTGACCAGGGGCACAATCGATGAATGCCCACCGATGTCGGGTGTTTCATGTGCGAAGAGGTGAAGCTTAACTCTGCAGCCACGGGGGCCAGGAGACGTCAACGTTGACCAAAGTCCGGAGGTGAGCTGTCCCACGAAGGCTGTCAAGTGCTGGGGTGGTCAGTGTCCGGATTGAACACTAACAAGCCTTGGCAACTGCAACCCATGCGGGCAGAGAAAAGATGCTTCGGTGAGGACCACCAAGGTCCTGGGGACGCTCCAAGCTATGGAGAGTCAGAGCACGTCTGGAACAACCAGGAAAGCCCACGGAAAGTCAAAGTTACCTTCACAGGGACCCACAGGTCGATGGACCAGGGTTCACAAAGGGACCTCGAGCTGAATCACAAAATACCAGCCCACGGAACACTCGTGGAGTGTAGGCCGAAAATCTTTGGTGGAATTACTGCTCACCAAAAAGCATATGCTGCTGCAATTGTACAAGGTGCACAGGGGTTCGGGTTGCACGGTCCCCACGAGGGATACGGGCCTGAGAATTGCTGAGAGCACAGATCAACCTCAGAGGCCTCTGGAACCCACCTCCTGTGTTGCAGAAATCTTCAGACTCCTCAGGAGCTCAGGAGATGCAAACCGGTCAGATGCGTTTCAGGTGCCTGCCTTGCATGGGAGTAACTCCTTTACTCCAAGGGAGATTCTTCAGTCATCCAGCGTCGTGCAGATCGTCGAAGTACTTGGTTTCTGTAACAGAGTTTAGTCCAGGTAATATATAAAATCCTGTAGTTAGGGGTTCCTACTTTATACCCAAGGAAGGGGTGGGATAAACTCTGGGGACCCACCTATTGGAGGGTCAGGACAGAGGGGTGGATACACCCATGTGCTTTGTCCAGTTTCACGGCAGAGCAGGAGCTAACGGCTCCTGCAACCGGTTTGAGCTGGTCTATGCACAAGGACACCAAATGAGCCCCCAGTGCAGACCTCTCTGTAGGCAAAGAGAAGGCAGGGCAAAAGTATGTCCCATCTGCGCCTAAGCTTTTCTGGGAGACCTTTAATCTTGCCCTTTAGGGTTTTGGTCAACCTTTCAACTAACCCATTGCATTGTGGGTGATAAGGGGTGGTAAATTTATAATTTACCCCACACTCCTTCCACATAGCAATCAAGTAACTAGACATGAAGTTGGCACCTCTGTCTGATACTACCTCCTTAGGAAAACCCACCCTGGCAAAGATTCCCAAGAGGGCCCTTGCCACTACAGGTGCTTTGGTGGTTCAAAGGGGAATTGCCTCTGGATACCTAGTGGCATGGTCCACCACCACCAGTATAAATCTGTGCCCAGATGCAGTTTGAGGATCCATGGGACCTACTATGTCAATTCCAACCCTCTCAAAGGGAACCCCCACCACCGGTAGTGGTATCGGGGGGGCCTTTGTAGTACCACCTGCCTTACCACTGGCTTGACCGGTGACACAGGAGCGACAAAACTCATTGGTGTCTTCAGACATGTGAGGCCAATGAAAGTGAGGGACAATGCTGTCCCAAGTCTTGTTTTGGCCTAGGTGACCTGCTAATGGGATGTCATGTGCTAGTGTCAATAGGAACCCCCTATACTTCAGAGGTATAACCAACCTACTGGTGGCTCCAGGCTTGGGGTCTGTACTCTCTGAGTAAAGGAGTCCATCATCCCAGTAGATCCTATGGGACAAACTAGCACTCCCAGCAGCCTCAGCAGCAGCTTGCTGTCTGAGGGGTTCAAGAGCTAGGCAGCTCAGCTGCTCCTGGCTCAGATCTTCCCTGGAAGGGCCCCCTGTCCCCAAGAACTCAACCTGATCAGGTTCCAGTTCCTCCTAGACAGTTCCTTCTTCAGGACTACGATCAGCTCTCTCAAGAGACATCTGTATTCTGAGGCGGGGGGAAGACACTGCCTTACCCCTACTGCTCCTTCTCTTGGAAGACGTCTGGTCCATTTTTCCATCATCCGAGGCTTTTCAGTGGATGACATTTTTGCCTGTGACCTTGTCATAGAAAACACATCTGCAGGGATACCCAACATTTCTGCATGAGTCCTGAGTTCCACTTCAGCCCCAGCTGAAGTTTCTAAATCATTGCCCAACAAGCATTCAACAGGGAGGTCAGCACTTACCACAACCTTCTTAGGGCCAGTTACCCCTTCCCAGGTGAAATTAACAACTGCCAAGGAATGGTCTGTCCTGACAATGCTAGCATTGGTCACATGGTACATCTCACCAAATATGATTTGCTCAGGGGCCACAAGATCTTTTGTCACCATGGTGACACTGGCACCTGTGTCCCTTAATGCCAAGGCCTCTTTTCCATTGATCTAAGGCTGCTGTCTGTATTTGCCCAGGTTACTGGGACTGACAAATAAGGAGGCCATATCCATGCCCCCATCACAGATCAACACAGCCTGAGTTTGAACTCTGACTAGGCCAGAGTCCATCTCAGAACCCAGGGTTAACCCTACTACACCCTTATTCTGAGTACCACCACTTGGAGCTGAACTAGGGGGAACAATTGCCTTAGGGGCAATGGTGTCTGGAGTTGAGTCCTTGGACTTGGTACAATCACTTGTCCAATGGGTCTCCTGTTTACAGATTTGACACCATGGCTTCTGCTTGCCTCTACCCTTGTTTGATTGGGACTCCCCACCATATGCAGATTTTTGGGGCCCTTGAGAAGACTTCTGGTCTTTACCCTTCTCCCCACCCTTATTAGAGTTTTTACAATCTTGCTTCTTGGAGTCACCCCCTTGGTTCTGAACCTTCTGCCCCACCCTGGTTCTGCCCCATTTGTCAGCCTTCTGGGCCAATTCTTGGGGAGAGGTCAGATCAGAGTCCACCAGGTACTGATGCAACAGCTGATTTTGACAATTAAGGATCTGCTCTCTCATAATTAAATTGTACAATCCTTTAAAATCACACACTTTACTGCCAAGTAACCAGCCTTCCAGAGCTTGTTCAGGTTCCTATGGTCATGAGTATTTTCTCAACTTCTAGGGACACTGTTGCTGCCACCATGGGGCTCTAGCCCCAACCTTCTGGAAGCTCTCTGGAGCTCTAGGGATTCCCTATCTAAGGCCAATTGCTCTCTCTTGATTCTGAGCTTAGCTCTCTCAAACTCAAGCAGTTGGCATTTCTTCTCATTAGAGGATACCCTTTTATGAGAAGCAGAGGTCCCTATAGAAGTACCAGAATGATTAGATTCCTGAGAAGGAGATCTTGATCTTCTTGGTATACTGTTAACTCTTCCAGGTGGGGTAAAGAGAGGTTCACTGAGGCCTTCTCCCTCACCTTCAGGAAGAATTGGATTGTCAGGTTAGAATCATCTTGATCCTCCTGGTCAGCATCGGATTCCAGGTCATAGACGTTTTCACTTCCTGGCCTTTCCTCCTCTACTGCCCCACCCAATATGCCTGCCTCATCAGACCATGGGGTCTTTCTGAGGTCATCTAAAAGCAAATTCTCTATGAGATGTTGGGTGCTTGGATGTCTCCTGTCTTCAGTTTCCTAGATGTACACATAGTTCTCAATTCTTGAAATGAGAGATGGTCATACTTAGTTGGCAAGGAGCCACTGGCTTCATGCCTAGAAGACATACTAGAGTTGTGTGGTGTAGGCACCTACCTAACCTAGTGGGAGCTACTACACGCTCTTGAATTGGAGAAAGGGCGTGCTAGACCCTTGACATACCCAACCCTAAGTTCAGTAGAACTTACTTATTCTAGTCTTGATTTATATGTTCCTACTACCTTTAGTGGTTTTCAGTTAGTCGCTCAATGAGATTATCTGGTAAAACAATAGCAAGCTTGAATCCCAACCGCTGCACACCAATGTGAGAAGTTGTTCTGGTACATGCTGTCCGCTAATTAAAGTGGGCACCTTGCACCAGTCCAAACAACCCTTATTGATGATTAGGTTAAAGACAACATTTATTGAAAGCTATCCTAGTGGTAGCTATGTAGAGCAGCCTTTAGGCTATGTCTCGAAGGAATGTAAAGCAGCTTGTTTTACCAGATCATAACCTCCTGCATGACCAAATAAAAGGAGAACCACACAAGGTATATATAAAATATATGTATTTATTACTAAACACTCTCTACTAATCTCTTTATGAGATTAGAGAACAAAGCACACAATTTTAAATCACTAGAACGACAGTAAATAGCACAATACACAGTGGGCTCCAGGGGGAGAGTAACCATTTACTAAGAAAGTGGTATAACAACCCCGACTTGACTAGATACAGTGCTTAGAGCACATAGAATCGCTGGAACCCCAAGGAACCACCCATGGTAGTGACACAGAGAACCCACGGAGGACGGGTGCAGTGTCTGAACACAGGCGCGAGATCCATACAACTCTATGGGAAAGTCACGGTTGGGAATTTAAAGATTAAGAAAACTTTGGAGAGGACTTCAAGCAAACCCTTTGGAACAAAGAAGGTTCTAAGGCCAGCACCCCTATGAGTACCAAGGTACCCGTGTTACCTATCCCAGACGAGCCGGGTGCATAGGGGTCAAGTGGTGTCGGAAACGCTCGTTGATTTCAATGGTGTGATGCGAAGAAGTGCTGCTGCCGGGAAGATGAAAAGTGTCCGATGTGATCCAAACCTGGATCGGAGATGAGAAGAACCTGAATGCCCACCGATGTTAGGTGTTTCAGGTGCGAAGAAGTGAAGCTTAACTCTGCAGCCACGGGGGACCAGGAGACGTCGATGACAACCAAAGTCCGGAGGTGAGCTGTCCTATGAAGGATATCGAGTGCTGGGGGGTCAGTGTCCGGATTGAACACCAACAAGCCTTTGCAACTGCAACCCACGTGGGCAGAGGAAAGATGCTTCGGTGAGGACCAGCAAGGTCCTGGGGACTCTCCAAGCTATGGAGAGTCAGGGCACATCTGGAGCAACCAGGAAAGCCAACGTAAGTCAAAGTTACCTTCAAAGGGACCCACCGGTTGACGGAACAGGGATCACGAAGGAACCTCGAGCTGAATCACAAAATACCAGCTGACGGAACACTCGTGGAGTGTAGGCCGGAAATCTTCGGTGGAATTACTGCTCGGGGTCAGGACTACAAGTAGCCTTAAAGCACAACCTCAGGGATCGTCAAAAATCATATGCTGCTGCAATTGTACGCGGTGCACATGGGTTCGGGTTGAGCGGTCCCCACGAGGGATACGGGCCTCAGAATTGCTGAGAGCACAGATCAATCTCAGAGACCTCAGGAACCCACCTCCTGTGTTGCAGAACTCTTCGGAGTCTTCAGGAGCTCGGGAGATGCAAACCGGTCAGATGCATTTCAGGTGCCTGCCTTGCAGGGAGTAACTTCTTTACTACAAGGGAGATTCTTCAGTTATACAGCGTCGTGTAGATCGTCAAAGTACTTGGTTTCTGTAGCAGAGTTTAGTGCAGGTAATATTTAAAATCCTGTAGTCAGGGGTTCCTACTTTATACCCAAAGAAGGGGTGGGACAAACTCTGGGAACCCACCTATGGGAGGGTCAGGACAGAAGGGTGGTTACACCCATGTAATTTGTCTAGTTTCGCGACAGAGCAGGAGCTGATGACTGACTCCTGCAACCAGTTTGAGCTGGACTATGCACAGGGACACCAAATGTGCCCCCAGTGCATACATCAAAGCACTCTCAGAGTGCACCCACCCAGCCCCAATACATTAAAGCCTGTCAGGGAGGTGGTCACACCTCCCTGTGACAGGAAACCTATTGTCAAGCCTTCTCTTGCTGGAGTTTCGTCCAGCAGCAGGAGGGCAGACTTGTGTCTGTGGCTGTAGCATCCATTTTGTGATACCCAGGTCGAGAAAGCTGGTACCGGGTGTACCGGTGCTGTCATATTTCTCCCTCTAGGAGGGTAGAATCATACCTCCCCCGCCAGTTATTGGCGAGGAGGTATGATTCCAAGGTTTTTGACACCAAATACGACATGTTTCCATGCAGCCGTTTTAAAGTTAGCATTTACCGCAAGGTTATAATGCACTTAAGTATATATGGTTGGCTGCATCACAATCAACCCCGAAAATAGGTTCCGAAGGCTGCAGAGGAGCTCTGCTCATACATGGGCACCCTCACACATAAATCCCAGCACCCGGCCTTCAGGTTTGATAAGGCCTGCCATACGGGTGACTGATAGGTTTATATGTACAGTGATTTAGGACAGATATAGTGAACCTATATCTAAGTAAGGGCTGCATGCACCACCTTACACAGGCTGTTGTAGCAGACCTGTGGTGTCATGTTAAATGGTCTCTCAGGGGTGGCATAATACATGCTGCAGCCCCTGGGAGACCTCTGGGGTACCTATTCCCTGGGTACATAATATACCATATACTAGGGACTTATATGGGTACCCCAGAATCCAATCTGGAGTGTACCTAAAGTACTTGCAATCAATTTAGAGGAGAAAGCAGATAGACTGGGGTCCTGAATAGCAGGATTCCAGTCAGTCTAAGTCGAAAACAGTGAAACATCAGCAAAAAGTGGGGGTTACTATAAGAAGCAGATCCTACTCTTCTACACTTAGTTGTTGGACCAATGGACCCATGGAGGATGAAACAAACCTGTTGACATAGTTTCTGATAGATTGATCCAGGCTGACCGGTCTCGCTTGAATATATATTTCTCAGCTTCTTCAGGAGTGAGATGTATGGTATTGCTGGGATTACCTTGGGACATCTTTCCAAAGACCAACTATGGAAGTATCAATTCTGTGCCGTAACAAAGATAATATTAGACAGCATAACATTTTCAAATATTGAGGCGCCGATCACGATCCGGTAAAAACCGGGTACGAACCGTCGGACGGAGTATATTCTCCGTCCTACGCGTACCCGGTCGTCAAAATATACAAACATGGAATTACGATTCGCACGGAAACACCATTTCCGTACGAATCGTACAAAACCCCGACCGACGAAAATAAACGTACAAATGCGATCCGGGAAAGCGCCGACGTGACGTCGGGACGCACGCAGCCTGCCATTCACGAACCAGGAATTACGATTCGCACCGACGTCATCCCGCACGGTGAATATTTTCCGGCTGCCAAAAACTGCCGGGAAATCAGGACGATGCGAACAAGGAGTACCGGTACGCGACGGACAGACAGGACGACGCGAACAAGGAGTACCCGTACGCGACGGACAGACATGGACCCGAACCTACGTGTCATCCCGGCCCTCATAGCAGTCGACCTCCTCTACAGGTTCCGCCGCAGACGCCGCAGAAGTTCAGAACAACAAAGGGAGGGGGGAAAGGGGGGGGTGGTGGCAGGACCAGGGCAGGCCACTAAACCCCCACCAAAGTCACACAGCACACATGCCCTGGACATACCTGACGCTCAGGCCCTGGTCACTACGAGGGGGCGGGGGCGTGTCCAGCTAAGCCAGCGACCGCCACAACGGAAGTTCTTGACGACGTGAACCGGCAACACAACCAGACAGGTACGTCCCGTACCCACGCCTTAAGAGCGTGGGTACGAGTCGTACCACGCCCACACCTACGTCACCCCAACAATGGCGGGACGGCTCGTACCCACGTGGCAAAGGCCTGGGTACGGCCCGCACAAGCATCACATAGCGTGGGGACGGATATGTACGGACTGTACCCCCACCCCGTATGCATGGAGCGTACCCCCAACACCAACAGTGTAAGTACGACACGTACCCCCACCCGCGTATGCATGGAGCGTACCCCCCACCCCAACAGTGTAAGTACGACAGGTACCCCCACCCGCGTATGCAAGGAGCGTACCCCCCACCCCAACAGTGTAAGTACGACACGTACCCCACCCGCGTATGCAAGGAGCGTACCCCCCACCCCAACAGTGTAAGTACGACACGTACCCCCACCCGCTTATGCATGGAGCGTACCCCCCACCCCAACAGTGTAAGTACGACACGTACCCCCACCCGCGTATGCATGGAGCGTACCCCCCACCCCAACAGTGTAAGTACGACACGTACCCCCACCCGCGTATGCAAGGAGCGTACCCCCCATGCCAACAGTGTAAGTACGACACGTACCCCCACCCGCGTATGCAAGGAGCGTACCGCCCATGCCAACAGTGTAAGTACGACACGTACCCCCACCCGCGTACGTATGGAGCGTACCCCCCACCCCAACAGTGTAAGTACGACACGTACCCCCACCCGCGTATGCAAGGAGCGTACCCCCCATGCCGACAGTGTAAGTACGACACGTACCCCCACCCGCGTACGTATGGAGCGTACCCCCCATGCCAACAGTGTAAGTACGACACGTACCCCCACCCGCATATGCAAGGAGCGTACCCCCCATGCCAACAGTGTAAGTACGACACGTACCCCCACCTGCGTACGTATGGAGCGTACCCCCCCACCCCAACAGTGTAAGTACGACACGTACCCCCACCCGCGTATGCAAGGAGCGTACCCCCCATGCCAACAGTGTAAGTACGACACGTACCCCCACCTCGAATGCCTGGAGCGAACCCACACATGTGTATGTTCTAAGCGTACATATTGTGAAACAGGAGGGGTGTGTGCAGAGTCCTCCCAGCAGTGCCCAGTCACAAGAGTGGTAGGTGCAGAGTCCTCCCAGCAGTGCCCAGAGACAGGAGGGGTGTGTGCAGAGTCCTCCCAGCAGTGCCCAGACACAGGAGGGGTGGGTGCCTATCACTCCCAGCAGTGCCCAGACACAGGAGGGGTGTGTGCAGAGTCCGCCCAGCAGTGCCCAGACACAGGAGGGGTGTGTGCAGAGTCCTCCCAGCAGTGCCCAGAGACAGGAGGGGTGGGTGCCTATCACTCCCAGCAGTGCCCAGTCACAAGAGTGGTGGGTGCAGAGTCCTCCCAGCAGTGCCCAGAGACAGGAGGGGTGGGTGCCTATCACTCCCAGCAGTGCCCAGTCACAAGAGTGGGGGGTGCCTATCACTCCCAGCAGTGCCCAGAGACAGGAGGGGTGGGTGCCTATCACTCCCAGCAGTGCCCAGAGACAGGAGGGGTGGGTGCCTATCACTCCCAGCAGTGCCCAGAGACAGGAGGGGTGTGTGCAGAGTCCTCCCAGCAGTGCCCAGAGACAGGAGGGGTGGGTGCCTATCACTCCCAGCAGTGCCCAGAGACAGGAGGGGTGGGTGCCTATCACTCCCAGCAGTGCCCAGAGACAGGAGGGGTGGGTGCCTATCACTCCCAGCAGTGCCCAGAGACAGGAGGGGTGTGTGCAGAGTCCTCCCAGCAGTGCCCAGAGACAGGAGGGGTGGGTGCCTATCACTCCCAGCAGTGCCCAGAGACAGGAGGGGTGGGTGCCTATCACTCCCAGCAGTGCCCCGAGACAGGAGGGGTGTGTGCAGAGTCCTCCCAGCAGTGCCCAGAGACAGGAGAGGTGGGTGCCTATCACTCCCAGCAGTGCCCCGAGACAGGAGGGGTGTGTGCAGAGTCCTCCCAGCAGTGCCCAGAGACAGGAGAGGTGGGTGCCTATCACTCCCAGCAGTGCCCAGAGACAGGAGGGGTGGGTGCCTATCACTCCCAGCAGTGCCCAGAGACAGGAGGGGTGGGTGCCTATCACTCCCAGCAGTGCCCAGAGACAGGAGGGCTGTGTGCAGAGTCCTCCCAGCAGTGCCCATGGAACGCAAAGGGTGGAGTAGCCACAGATACCATGCCCACAAATGTCAGTCAGGTGCACAAAGACCCTGCAGTACATGTACCACATGTGTGCGAGGCTGGGAGTATACGCATGCATAGCGCCGAAAAGAAAACATGTCCACATGAAGTCATGTCAATAGTCCACATACACAAGTACAATGACTACCAAGGATGCCACGAATGATGCAGGTGGAGACATCGCTCAGCATGCATGTGCAAAGTTGAAGGAGTCCGTCACACACCCAGCTAATGTACACACAGCTCAGCGCTAAATATTGGGAACACCCTGCAGGGAAGATGGCAGGGTACACAGAGGCAGGAATACACCTTGGGACAATTTCACCATGCAGCAACTGCATACATGAACAGAGAAACATAGCTAATACCGTGTGATGGCACACAGATACCAGGGTCCCCCCTATGACCAGCACACTACTACATTTCCCACACACCCAACACATGAACACCACCCACAACCATGTAGCAGCCCCACCAACAGCAATACCAGCAAAGCAGTAGTGTTCCAAGGGAACAAAATAAATTGCTTTATTCAGCATGATCCAAAAAATCTTGTTTGTAGGAAGTTCAATATTTACAAAGCCCATAGGGCAGTCCAGAAGTCACAGCTGGATGGGGGACACAGTGGGATGCGTGTCCCCTAGCTTGCCTGCACAGTTACATTCCGTCGTCTTCCACAGGGGTGAGGGCATCATGTGGGGGGGAAGGAACAGCCACCGCAGGGACAGGATGGCGAAGGGTAGGCGTTGTGGGTGCAGGGATGGAGGACTCCACCACAGGGGGTGGGGCAGGGCCAAAGGTGGACTCTAGGAGCTCGCTGCACACCTTAGCTAGGTCCTCCAGGGAATCCCCTGCACCCGAAGGAACCACAGGCCCCAAGGAGGGGGAGGGGTCAGAGGGATGGGTCGCAGCGCCACTGGGGGAGGGTGTGGACGGGGGGGGAATCAACCACCCTGACCGGGGACTTCCTTGACCGCTTGCGTGGTGGTGTCACTGTGGGGCTCAGGGACAGAGCGGCCATGAAGGAGTCTTTGGGGGAGATGTGGCCAGGAGAGCTGAGGGGAGGGGATTTGGCGGGAGTGGATGTGGTGGAATGCGGACTCCCACTCTGGCTGCGTGTCACACGTTTGCCCCCCGACCCAGTGGGTGTGCCTACTTCACCCTGTGTGTGCGTGTCAGGAGGTGTGCGGTGGACCTTCCCTGCTGGTGTGGTGCCTGTGTGTGTTGTGGTGGGTGCATGCTGACGTCTGGGTGTACGTGGGACAGGCATGGGAGTGGGAAGTGTGGATGGGGCAGGGGTAGGGGGTGGGACGTAGCGCTGCAGGAGACCCACTGCTGCAGTCAGTGTCGAGTCTATCGACCTCAGCAAGCTGCGTTGCTCAGCCTGCGATGAGTGAATGCCCTCCAAGTATGCCTCCATGTTGTTGAGGACCTGGCTGTGGCCATGGAGGACATTAAGGATCGCAGCCTGACCAATCTGCAACTGCCGCTGGATGTCCACAGACTCGGCATTGGCGGCAGCAGTGGAGACAGGGGCAGGGGGTGCGGTGCCTGGCATGAAGGAGACATGCGGTGACTGGGCACGCTGGGAAGGGACACGAGCAAGTGGGAGGCGGCTGATGGCAATGGAGGGGGCGGGGCGAGATGTAGTGCTGCTGTCAGATGGTGGTGCAGCCTCCGCCCACTCGGAGAGATCATCCTCGGACCCGTCAGCTTCATACTCTGTTGTGCCAGTCGACAGGTCCCCGGCTTCACTCTCCTCCGCCTCAGTCCCACTCAATGTGCCACCCACGATGTCACCGCTGGCACTGGTGCTCGGTCCCTCTGCTCCGTCTGTGGCCATGTCTCCCTCCGTGTCCCCCGACGATGCTGTGGGCAGGGTGAAGAGACAGAAATTAATCATACACCTGTATACATATGTCACATGAGTCCAATCTACATAGGTTACAGTGCATAGCCTGAAACAAAAGAAGAGTTACATCTACAAAACAAGGTACATATGTAGGGCATGCAAGACACAGTTGTTTGACCCACCATGCCACTGAAAAACTATGGAGAGCATGACACAATAGCAAATGAGATGAAATGGAATTTTGACTGAGGAGCAAGGCCCTGGGGACAATCCAGCACTGCATCTGCACCACACAGCGTGGCAGGAAATAGGAATGAGCAGGGACCATAGCCAGGAACTAGAGGCACATGCAGCATAGGTAATACTGAAAACATGCCCACCCTGACTGGCTCACTGCACCTTGAGTGTATGTCCAGACAAACATCCCACACTGGCCAGTCCTAGCAATGAGATTTCTGGTTTTGACATGTAGGCCATGGCCGCACCACCCACCCCCTACATGAGACAATTCTTTGGAGACACAGGAAGCACTTACATCTCTTAGTCTGGGTGAAATACACATGGGATGCAAAAATTCAATATTGCACACAAAATACCCAAGGTGCGCCTGTCCAAATAATCATGTACAAATGGGCATCATCAGATGATTGTAACAAGACACACAGGCAATGGCCACCGTGAGTATGAACAAGGAAAATCAGGTCAGGCTGTACAGTGGACACTTGTACTACATTTCACGTCAATATACATTGGGCCAGGGGACAATGGCACTGAGCACAACCTATGCTGTAGACACAGAGATTGTCGACATTTTCGGATTACACACATGATACCTAGGAAAATATGCCCCTGGGGACAGTAGTGGCCACACAACTCATGCTCCTGAATGGGAATGACTGCAACACACGCTACTATCCCTGCACTATGCGTACCGCACACTCATGCACATCATGTCACAGGCCACCACATGGGACATGCCTGCTGGAAGGCCTGGCACTCGAGAGATTAACTCCCATGTCTAGACTCAGCATTAGTGCCAACTGACATGGAACCCACAAGTCCAGAACTGGACAGGGCACAGGCAAGGTCCCAAAACCTGTTACACACCACCCCCACACATGATGCTGCAGGCATAGTACACGTGGAGAAGGTGCCAGGCTACATAACCTTGTGACGGAGTGACTACACACAGACCAGGGAACACATTGCAAGGAGGGGAAGGGAAGCAGGAGAGCACTGCAATACTGTGGGTAACAGGATCTGCACAGCACCATTAAACCCTGGCAGTGTATCCATGGAACAGTGCACTTACAAATGCTGGTGAAATACAACAAACACACATGTACCTACCCCCTTCCTGCTGCTGCATCTCCTGTAAGCGCCTGTCCAAGTCTGGAAAGACCACCGCCAGCACACGCTTGTGGATGTGGGAGAGACTGCGGCGCCCGCGGTTCTTATGGCTCTCAGGTGAGTCCCCCAGCAGGACCCGTGCGATCCTCCGCGTCCAGCACCGGATATCCTGCCAGCGTTTCCTCACCTGGGACAGGCGCCGCTTCCGACCATCCGCACTCCTCACGGCGCTGACGGCGGTCAGCCATATCTGCTCCTTGGCAGAGGCGCCTACCTGTGAGGATGAACAAGTGACACTACATCAATACACCTGCAACATGTCACAGAAACAGATATGAGAAGAAATTAGCTGGTTACAACAAGGCATGTCATGCAGCCAACGCATTGCACCTTTGCCATAGGGACATTCTCCTCTGGGGAAGGGCAAAAGCAGTACGTGCCAGTGAAAGTACACATGTGGAATGAGGGCAAAGACACAATCAATGATCAAGGCTCACACTGTGCATCACACCCACCCCTCCTGTCTCTGGGCACTGCTGGGAGTGTTAGGCACCCACCCCTCCTGTCTCTGGGCACTGCTGGGAGGACTCTGCACCCACCCCTCCTGTCTCTGGGCACTGCTGGGAGTGTTAGGCACCCACCCCTCCTGTCTCTGGGCACTGCTGGGAGGACTCTGCACCCACACCTCCTGTCTCTGGGCACTGCTGGGAGGACTTTGCACCCACCCCTCCTGTCTCTGGGCACTGCTGGGAGTGATAGGCACCCAACCCTCCTGTCTCTGGCCACTGCTGGGAGTGATAGGCACACACCCCTCCTGTCTCTGGGCACTGCTGGGAGTGATAGGCACACACCCCTCCTGTCTCTGGGCACTGCTGGGAGGACTCTGCACCCACCCCTCCTGTCTCTGGGCACTGCTGGGAGTGTTAGGCACCCACCCCTCCTGTCTCTGGGCACTGCTGGGAGGACTCTGCACCCACCCCTCCTGTCTCTGGGCACTGCTGGGAGTGTTAGGCACCCACCCCTCCTGTCTCTGGGCACTGCTGGGAGGACTCTGCACCCACCCCTCCTGTCTCTGGGCACTGCTGGGAGGACTCTGCACCCACCCCTCCTGTCTCTGGGCACTGCTGGGAGAACTCTGCACCCACCCCTCCTGTCTCTAGGCACTGCTGGGAGGACTCTGCACCCACCCCTCCTGTCTCTGGGCACTGCTGGGAGACATCAGGCATTCCCCCCCTGGGACCCCCCCCTACAGTACATAGCATGTGTGTTACACCTGGACACAATGGCAGAAGTCACAGTCACAAAAAAGGGACACAGTCTGTGCTAGTGGACTCTGCACTCACCTGATAACCTGCTCGCCCATACAGCATGGGGTACTGTGGGAGGATCACATCCAGCAAAGCCAGGTTCTCCTCCAGGGTGAATGGCTGTGACCTCTCCACAGCCCTTGACATGGTTGCAGGGAATCAGTAGCAGCAGCTGGGTCGTGGAATACAAATATGTGCAGGCAAGTGCTCCCTCATGGGACCTGGCTGCCTTATATCTGCCTTGCTGGCCTATTTCATGCACAGGAGTACAGAGTGATTGGTCACTCACATTTGCATCCTATGTTTCCTCCAATCCCTTCAAACCTAGCACAGTCAGTGGGTTCTCATTCTGTTTTTTTCTTCAGCATGATGTTAACCCCACAAACACATTGCAACAAAGTAGATTAATTCCAACTGACTTCTGCTGTGCACCTTCCAGTACACATTCAAAATTTAAACTTGGTCTCCTTGACAACCAGCATGCATGTAGGCCTTAATACTTGTCCCTCATGTGTCCCCTATGTAATTTGGAGCTTCACACACAGGTACGGTGCGTTCCGGGGCCCTAGGGCACCCCAAATGCATAGCAACGGCCCGTACACGCGTGCGTACGTTCACTATCACTATGGGTGTCCTCGCGTATGCGTACTCGTAGTGATAGTGAGCGTACAGGCGTGTGTACGGGCCGTACCACTACGAGTACACATACGCGAGGACACCCATAGTGATAGGGAGCGTACAGGCGTGTGTACGGGCCGTACCACTACGAGTACGCATACGCGAGGACACCCATAGTGATAGGGAGCGTACAGGCGTGTGTACGGGCCGTACCACTACGAGTACGCATACGCAAGGACACCCATAGTGATAGGGAGCGTACAAGCGTGTGTACGGGCCGTACCACTACGAGTACGCATACGCGAGGACACCCATAGTGATAGGGAGCGTACAGGCGTGTGTACGGGCCGTACCACTACGAGTACGCATACGCAAGGACACCCATAGTGATAGTGAATGTACGCACGCTTGTACGGCCCGTTCCACTATGGGTGTTCTTGCGTATGCGTACTCGTAGTGGTACGGCCCGTACACACGCCTGTACGCTCGCTATCACTATGGGTGTTCTTGCGTATGCGTACTCGTAGTGGTGCGGACCGCACACATGCCTGTACGCTCACCATCACTATGGGTACACATACGGCAGCACTCCCATAGTGATACGGGAACGTACACAGGCCCTCTTAGCAGAAGTACGGTGGTTTTCACACATCACAGTGGTGACAGGCAGCACACAGGAAGGAATAGGGCTGACATACCTGTCCATGGATGGACATCAAGGCATTGTCTGGGCAGTACTACATGTGTGGGGCACAGGTGTGAAAGGCTGTGATGTGGCACATTACTCCTGAGTGGAGAAGGCACCAGATGTATAATGAGATGTGTACAGATGTTATGTGTGACGGTGCAATGTGTGCCAGGCATGCCCTTAACTCCTTTGACATGTGTGCATGTCGTACTGCACACTTGGGATGAGCGTCACTGGCATGGCACGGTCCCCAACACACGCAAGTGTCCCCTGATGCCCGGTACAGGGGTTACCACACCAGACATGTCACTACACACGGTGCACGATGTGACTATGTCATGTATGTGTGGGGTGTTCCCATTAGCTTGATGTTGGTGCTCCCTCAAAAGCATCAGCTGTTGCAGCAACCAACATGTGTCTGTGTGTAGATGGACATGGCACACTGTTACGCACACCAGGCCACATGTGGTATCGGATGTGAGGTGCGTATGTATGCATGGGACACGGAGTAGCGTAACAAGGACATGTCTGCATCCTCTCAATGAATGTGTGGTGAGTCATCACATGTACACCTTCATGGCAAGGTGTGTGGGCTGTCCTAGTATAATGTCATGTGACCTGTGGCTCTAGTGTTCCGCTACCAGTCTCTGAAATCGACATCCTACTTCTGCTGATGTGTTGATGTATGTCACTCCTGTGTTGCGTCTGGCTGTTCACTTACACTGGGACACAGCTAATCCCATGCCATGGCATGTGGAGGTTCACAATCTCCGTGTGTAGCTGGGGCTTGGTAGGAGTGTCACCTGGCAGCCATACGTGTCCAGGGCATGTAGCACATACCTGACTCCGTATGTAGCATATGTGTATTGACAGATTAACATGTGCTCTGTCCAAATAATTGTTGTTGTGGTGCACTCACTCTTCCTTGTCACTTCCAAATTACTGCAGAGCGCCGCCTCTTCACCGACCAATTCCGGACTTGGCTGCCATGCGGGAGAATGACTGTATCCGGTGCTAGCGCTTCCCCCAACGGTTGATTCTGGACTTGACGGCGAGACTGGCACCACACCTGCAACCGCAGCACAGGTATCCTACGGCACTGACACCCAAGCTGAAGGTAATGGCAGCCCTACATTTTCTAGCCACGGGTACCTTTCAAAATACCATAGCTCATGTTGGTGGCATGTCCCAGAGCATGTTCTGCCGTGTGCTGCATGATTTCTTAGAGGCCATGTTGATTCACCTGGATGACTTCATCCATTTTCCTACCCCAGAAATGTTGACTGGGGTCAAGCGTGGATTCTATGCCCTGGGAGGGATGCCCCATGTCATTGGGTCCATAGATGGGACACATGTGGCTTTGGTACCACCACACGCACAGGAGGTAGCGTACCGGAATCGCAAGCACTACCACTCCATCAATGCCCTTGTGGTGTGTTTGTCCAACATGGTGATTTCCCATGTCTGTGCTCGTTTTCCAGGATCAGCACACGATGCCTACATCATGAGGCGTAGCAGGATGCCTGAAATGATGACGCAGCTGCGCAACGAACGAGCATGTGTTGTTGGTGGGTACACACTGTCTGTCCTGTATTTTGCATAGACTTCCAGCACGACCGCTTCTCCTGTCCTACTTATGTCCATGTGCTTTCCATGTAGGGAACGCTGGCTATCCCAACATGCCATGGCTGATCACACCTCTCTGCAACCCCATCACGCCGGCCCAGCTCCGCTACAACACCGCCCATGGCCGGACAAGGCGAGTGATAGAGAGGACGTTTGGCCTCCTGAAGAGCCGATTCAGATGCCTCCACAAGACCGGCAGCGCCCTCCCATATGCCCCGGCGAAGGTCTGCAAAATCTTCATGGTCTGCTGCATGCTGCACAACATGGCAGTTGAGAAAGCTGTTCCACTCATCCTGGATCAAGATGACCAGGACCATCCACCCGTGGAGGACGAAGGGCTTGGCAATGGGGCTAATGATGTGGAGGATGTGGCGCCGCAAGAGGACATCCGGACTCAGCTCATACGCGACTTCTTTGCTTAGTGGTGAGTACCAGTGTCTGAGTGTGCACGCATTGGTCCCCGTGTGGCATGTGTTGCGATGTGTGTCTCCACCGGCATGTATGGCACGTGAGTCAGAGGTGTGTGTGGGTGTGTCACTGGAGTGATGGTGCCAGTGATGGTTGTATTTCCCCAGTCATAATTGTGACCTAGCATGTTGTCATCCATACATGTGTCGAGTACATGCACATGGAAGTGGCTGTGCTTTTTGTGGCTGACTTCTTGTGTGTCTCTCTTCCCCAGATACTTGCGCATGCCGTCTGCTGTTTGCATTGTTGTGGCACTGCTATCCCTCATGGACACGTCATCGTGTGCTGACTCAGCGTTACAGGCACGGACACGTTTGGAAGTCACCTTAGGGTAAGGGATGCATCAGGGGTGTATTGGGTGTGGCAGTTGTTCACGATGTATGCACACTGCCCCTGTCGATGTTTGGTTCCTCTGCAGACATGTAGCATCACCATGGTACACATTACATGCAGCTGGGTACACCTGAATAGATGGTCAGACTTGTTGACAGTCATCAGTGATGGGATTGTGGAATGTGATGATGGCATCAATGTGTGTAACACTGCCCTCGGACACATACGGTTTGCATTGGCTTGACATGCTGTGGGACTTCCACATCAGCGGCTCAATGGTGTATGGCAGGCTCTCCGTGAGCAGCTGGGGGTGTTTAGCTGTTATCCGACACTTGTGTGCCAGTTCCATGGCTATCACGCATTTGTGCTGCAGAAGGGGGGTGCCAGTGTTGGACCCACATGTTACTCCACATGAACTGTTCATGTGTACTTCGAGTTGCCTCTGCAATCCCGAATTCATGACTAATAAAGGTGTCCCTATGCCTCCAAGGTGCCTCTTCTCAGTCAATGCTGCTGTGTTGCCACGGTGCATCCGGCATGTCTGGCATGGTTTTCCGTGATAGTGGCTATGTGTCTATGTGTCGAGTAGCAAGATGCAAGCTGTTTGTGTGGGATTAGACTGTGTATTGTGCATGATGTCCATGACTGTGTGGGTATTGTGACATGTGCCATCCCCATGCATCCAACGTTGGCCAGGCCACCATTCTCTGCATCCACCGGACTCAAGCTTGCAGGACATGGTTCTGCCACCTGTCTACACATACCTGGGTGCCCCCCGGGACACTCGACATGATCCCTGACCTCTGCGCATGACTGTTGCTGTACTCAATATGTCTGTCGGCACGGTTGTGAGGCCACCCCCTCAGCTGGTTGGGCCCATCACGGGTGTGTATGGTGCTCCATGTCTGTCTTGCCTAATACACTGTGACCCGTGTGTCCTGTGCCAGACTCAGGCCCCAGGGTGTGGATGGTTGAAGTCAAAAGAGAACTCAGGCATGGTTAGACTTTACAAGACACATGTA
The DNA here is from genome assembly GCF_964204655.1 of Triturus cristatus. Lineage (NCBI taxonomy): Eukaryota > Metazoa > Chordata > Amphibia > Caudata > Salamandridae > Triturus > Triturus cristatus. The sequence goes on from NC_140595.1 coordinate 116,358,832, forward strand.
AGGTAATAATGCAACCAGCAGGCATCTTCTCTTCATGGTGTGACTTTTTATTTTAGTGGGGGGGGGGGGGGTTGACATGAGGGGCTTTCCGGGTGTGTGGAATCCAAAGTTCACTAGGGGAGTTGGTGTCCTTGCCATTTGAAATCCTCAGAGTCCATGCCACAGTCTTTGTCAACATTGGTCAGACAGTGACCAGCAAGGCCATGTGGCAGAGAATGTCTTTTGATGCTATGATGCTGCTGCTCCAGTGGGCCAGGTGCCAGGCCAGGTGTCCTGGGAGATGGTGCTGTAGCGCCGACCCTCACGGTCTTTTCCGTGGATGACCCGCCCTCCTGCGGGGACCCTCAGAAGCGGGCCGTGACGATGTTTGGGATGCTCCATCGGATGTTTCCTCCTCCTCCTCCTGATCCCTCCCTGTGGGTGGTGATGTTCTACGCCTTCTGGCACAGGGAGGGTTGCCCATGTTGTCGGCCATCCGACGGAGTGTAGTGTGAATTCCCGTGAACACCGTCACGAGCTCAGCCTGTCTGTCCTCCATCCTCCGTTGGTGTTGCAGTAGACAGGCATGTAGCTCCGCATGTTGCTGGGCCTGCTGGGTCTTGATCCCCTCGAGGACGGACACAACCTGGGCCATGCCCGTGGTGTCCTGCCGGTATGTGTCCAGGATGTTTCGGACATGGGCATATACCGGTTCCCCAGCTAACTGGTCAGGCTGGCGCCTCCGCCATCCTCCACTCCCACCACCCCTGCCCACTTGCGCCTGGCCTGCCGTTGTGGGCACATCGGGTCTCCGGGACCCCTGAGGGATGGCATTTGCGGTGTTGCCTGCCTCCTCCTGGGTGCCCGGAGAACCTTGTCGCTCCTGGACAGACTGGCTGCTTTGTGGTGGTGGGGCAGGGATCCTGGGTGTCTCCTGGGATGTGGCAGGAGTGGGGGTGGTGGTTGGCCCCGTTGTACCTGACGCAGGTGCTGCAGGTCGTTGGACACCAGAGGGGCCAGGTTGGTCGGGGTCGTCCACAGAGTGGTGAGAGTCGTCGCTGCCGGTGGGATCGGCCTCCCGCAGAGCCGGGTCCTGTGAGTCTTCCCCCCCAGTGTTGGGGGGTGAACCACGACGTTGACCTGTGTGTGAGAGAGACAATGTTAATTTTGTTCCATGCAACATCCATGTTTCATTAGTTTCAAAGTTGGAACATTTCCTCTGGGTATTTGGATCTGTCTAGCATTCCACTCACAGTGCACTTGTGCATGGGTATGTCCCTTGGGCACAGCTTTGGCGACTTTAACTATGTGTGGCACAGTCTTAGTTGCTGCGTCAAGTGTGACTGCAGTCAGCAGTGGAGTGGGCAGGTGTGGCGAGCCAGGCATTGGCGCCTTCCGTGTTGCACTGTACGTGGGCACATGAAGTTGTTCCACACACTTCAATGATGCAGGTAGCTGTCGTTGTGCTCGTGCACAGGTTGTGACATGGCCCTGTGTTTTGCCATGGAGGAGAGGGGGGATGCTGGCACTGGCCACCCTTGTCTACATGCACGCAGTCCACCTGCTGACGAGCAGACATTCCCACACACCACAAGGCTGATTTGCTCTCCCTGTGTCTCCCTCCCTCTCTGTCCCCCTCTCCCTCCCTCTGTGTGTCACCCTCTGTCACCTCAGCCCAGCTTCCTGGGCACACACTGTTAGCAGTTCTTTGAATGGCCCTTGGATTGTTGCTGTGAGTTTGTTTCTGATCTCCAGGCACCCATTGGGTGTAGTGTCTGTGTCTGCGCTGCTGCTGTGGTGGTGTGTGCTGCCACTCTTTCACAGTGTTGGCTGTTCATTAGCTGCTGTCATGTGCAAAAACGTGCCTTCACCCCCATGTGTTAATGCAAGGCGTCCGCCATTTGCTGGCAAGTCTTTCCTGTGTGGGGACACACTGTTTGTCTGGCTGTGACCTAGGCCATATGGGCAGACGGCATTGTTGTCTGCTTCTGAGTTGCACTATGTGATTTTTGGGGCCCACCCTCCCGCCATCCGGGTTACCGTGTCATGTGTTGGTGTCTTCTGTGGCCTGTGACTTGACATTGTCCAGCTGGGTGCATGGGGCATGGTGGCGCCAGTGGCATATGCGTGTTCATGGAGTGTGGTTGAGTCATGCCATTGCTTGGGGTGGTTGCGTGCCTGTTTGTGAGTTTGGTTGTGGATGACGTTCCCCCCGTGTGAGGTGCGTTGTTTGTGTACTCACCTGGGTCTCGGAGTCCTCCTAATCCTTCGACTGTCTCCACCGGCAGTATGGCCATCACCCTCTCCTCCCAGGGATGGTAGTGTACGGGTCTGCGGGACGGCCCTCCTCCAGTGACGTTGGCCTGGTTGTGTTCATCCGTCATCTTGGCTCGGACCCTCCTCCGCAGATCGTACCACCTGGCTTGGCATTCCTGCTTGTTCCTTCTGGTGTCCGCAACAGCATTCACAGCATCGACGATGGTCTGCCACATGGCTGTTTTTGCTGAAATGCTGGTCTGTCTGACCAATGTTCCAAAGAGCTGTGGCTCGACTCTGAGGATTTCCTCGACAAGGACCTCCAACTCTCGGTTAGTGAACTTTGGATTCTTGTTAGTGGGCATGGTGAGGGGTGTGGGTGTGGATGGTGGGGGGGGTGTGTGTGGATGGTTGTGGGTGTGGTTGTGCAGGTGTGTGTGTGTGAATGTGATGAGGGGGTGTTTGTGAAGGTGTGTGTGTGAAGGTGTGCAAGTGTAAGGTGTGGTGAAGCTTCTAATATGGTGCTGTAGGTTGTCTGTGGGGTCTGGCAGCAGTGAGTCTGTTGCAAAGGCTCATGGTTTGTGTGTGTTGGCCCTTTTTATTGGTCCATTGGTGGGTGTGGCTGTGTTTGAACTTTGGGTGGGTGTGTTATAAGGAGTGGTGGTGTTTTGGGCCTCTGTTTGGTTTTGGCAGTTGCAGGTCAGTGAATGTGTTGTTTTAGTGGTTGTTGGACATGTTTAGTGGCTTTGTGCCATTCGAATGGTGTATTCTTGTGTCGTTTTGGTTTGTCCTGGTTGTGTACGTGCGTTTTTAGCGTGTGTACGGTGTGTACATGGGCCATTTTGTTGTACAGTGCTGTCCTTGTGTGTGGCTTGGTACGACTCGTACATGCGGTTGTGATGTTGGGGCCTGGGGTGCGCTCCGTACTTAGAATGTTGTGGTGGGGGTATGCTCCATGCATACGCGGGTGGGGGTACGACTCTAACGTACACGGGTGTAGATACACGGGGGTATGACACGTACGTAGAGGGGGGGGTAGGACACGTACAGGGGTGTACATACACGGGGGGGTACGACACGTACATGGGTGTACATACACGGGGGTACGACACGTACACGGGTGTACATACACGGGGGGGGTACGACACATACACGGGTGTACATACACGGGTGGGGGTACGACACGTACAGGGGTGTACACACACGGGGGTACGACACGTACACAGATGTACATACAGGGGGGGTACGACACGTACACGGGTGTACATACACGGGGGTAGGACACGTACAGGGGTGTACATACACGGGGGTACGACACGTACAGGGGTGTACATACAAGGGGGGGTACGACACGTACACGGGTGTACATACATGGGGGCTACGACACGTACAGGGGTGTACACACACGGGGGTACGACACGTACAGGGGTGTACACACACACGGGGGTACGACACGTACACGAGTGTACATACATGGGTGGGGGTACGACACGTACACGGGTGTACATACACGGATGGGGGTACGACACGTACACGGGTGTACATACACGGGTGGGGGTACGACAGGTACAGGGGTGTACACACACGGGGGGGTACGACACGTACACGGGTGTACATACAGGGGGGTACGACACGTACACGGGTGTACATACACGGGGGGTAGGACACGTACAGGGGTGTACATACACGGGGGGTACGACATGTACAGGGGTGTACATACACGGGGGGGTACGACACGTACACGGGTGTACATACACGGGGGTACGACACGTACAGGGGTGTACATACACGGGGGTACGACACGTACACAGGTGTACATACACAGGGGGTACGACACGTACACGGGTGTACATACACGGGGGTACGACACGTACAGGGGTGTACATACAGGGGGGGTACGACACGTACACGGGTGTACATACACGGGGGGTACGACACGTACAGGGGTGTACACACACGGGGGTACGACACGTACACAGGTGTACATACACGGGTGGGGGTACAACACGTACAGGGGTGTACATACGGGGGGTGTACATACACGGGGGGGTGTACATACACGGGGGTACGACTCGAACGTACGGGGGCTGGGGGGAGTGTTGGGCGCATATGCGGGCACATGTCTCCATGGTTGCTATGGGAGTTCGGTGCGGACGGTGTTTTTTCCATGTGGTTGTAACATCGGACGCACGGGATGGATCGTGATTCCCCGGTCGGACTTCACTTTTCACATTTGTACGGAGATTCGTCCGAGGACGTGTCGGACACATTTTCCGACCCGAGGACGTGTGGGGAATTATTCCGAATGCGATTCGTATGGTCTTTTTCCCATGCGAATCGTAATTGGCAGTTTGTACGGCACTTGTACGATTCGTACGGTAAAAAGACCGGATACGAGTCGTACGGGGAAAATTTTTACCGGATCGTGATCGGCACCATAATAGAGAAAATAGTACTAATCATGGCTGCCGGGGCGGCAAGAAATGGGAAGGATTATACCTTAATGAGTGTTTATACCGAACATGGGACTGTGAATGGACAGTGTTACACACTTTGGGAGTTATCGTTTTTAAACTTATGAACTATTGGTGTTGTAGCTCTTAATGTTGTTTAGGGAACTTTCAATATGGATGCTGTTAAAAATATAGAAGGAAAGAGAATGCATAATTCAAAGTCTCCAGTCCAGATATGGAATTAGAAGGCAGGCTCCTCTATTGGGAGAGCAACTTGTGGACATTCATCCGTGCATACTTTCTGCAAATGTTTTTTACTGTTTTTAGCACAATACACTACAGATGCACATCATTAACAGTTCTGATAATGCATCTAATACAGAATTGGCAATGACACCAGAAAAACAAGCATTGGTAAAGCCAATAGGTCTTGCCTATGGAAGAGGTATTGGCTTTGCCAATGTGTTTTAGCCATGCTGTACACTAGTGTGGCTGCTGTTAAGCATGGCTAAAAGTTAGTGGCATACAGGAGACTGCCATGGAGTGTTGTAGAGTAGAATGGGAAAGAGTGGATTAGAGTGGCATACGTTGGGGTAGCATAGAGTGGAGTTGAGTAGAGTGGTGTACATTGGAGGAGTGTAGAGTGGACTGCTGTAGAGTGCAATGGTGTAGAGGGTTGCAAAGTATAGTGTCATAGAGTGCAGCTGCATAGAATTTAGCAGCATACCAAACAGTGTCGTAGAATGCAGTAGCGTAGATCTTGAATAGTAGAGTGTAGGGGCGCAGAGTTGACTGGCGCAGAGTAGAGTCGCGCAGAGTGCAGAGTAGCATAGAGTGGCATATGGTGAAGCGGCATAGAGTGGTGCAGAGTAGAGTGGCATAGAATGGTGTAGAGTAGAGTATAGTGCCATTGAATGCAGTGGCGTAGAGTGGAGTGCTGAAGAGTGCAATTGCATAGAGTGGAGTGATGCAAATTAGAGTGGTGTAGAGTGCAGTGGCTTAGAGTGAATTGGCACAGAATGCAGTAGTGCAGAGTAGAGTGCATTGGTGTGGAAAGGTGTAGAGCGCACTGGCGTAGAGTACAGAGACAGAGTATAGTGGTACTGAGTAGAGTGACTTTAATTACAGTGATGCAGAGTACAGTGCAGTGGCATAGAGTACAGTGGCACAGAGTGGAGCAGATCAGATTCCAGCGGTGTGGAGTGGCATACAGTAAAGTATAGTGAACTGATGTAGAGTGCAATACAGTTGCATACAATGCAGCATCGTAGAATGTAGTGGCATAGTTTAGAGTGTAGTGGAGTAGAGTGTAGTGTGGAGTGGTGCAGAGTAGTGTGGCATAGAGTGCAGTGGTGTAGAGTAGAGTGGAAGAGAGTGCAATGGCATAGACTAGAGTGGCATAGAGTAGAGTGGTGTAGGGTGCAGTAGTGTAGAGTGCAGTGATGCATAGTAGAGTGGCATAAATTGCATTGGCACAGAGTACAGTGTTGCAGAGTAGGGTGTTGTAGAGTGCTTTGGTGTAGAGTGCAGTGGTGCAGAGTAGAGTACTGTGGCATTGAGTGCACTGGCGTAGAGTGCAGTGGTTTAGAGAAGATTGGCGTAGAGTGCAATGGCATGCAGTGGAGTGGCGAAGAGTGGTGTAGAGTAGAGTGACTGAGTAGATTGTTTCAGAGTAGAGTGAAGTCGCATAGAGTGGAGTGGTGTAGGGTAGAGTGCAGTGGTGTAAAGGTGAGTGGCGTAGAGTGTAATCGCATAAAGTAGTATAGAGTGCAGTGGCATAGAGTGCAGTGGTACAGAGTAGATTAGAGGGGCGTCCAGTGAATTGGCATAGAGTGCGAGGTGTACAGTGGAATAGCACAGAGTAGAGTGCATTGACGTAGAATTAATTGGCATAGAGTGCAGTGTTACAGAGTGACATAGTTAGAAACCACTTAGCAACAAGCGGAATACATTCCCAGGGACGTTTTCTGAGTGTCCCCAAGATGCATTTAGCAAACCAGACAGCTGCACTGTCTGGTAGTCTTCGACCTAAAAACAGTGGAACAAGAAACTGTGCCAAAGCAAGTCCCACCTTTTCATCTGATTCTCTACTAGGTCCTCGCTCACTGCACTTCAGCTGTGAAGTACGTTTTTGCTTGCCACATGAGCAGTATTTTAGTGGCCTTGCCTGTATTTTTTCTTCAAGACATGCTAAAAAACACAGGAAAACCATTAAAAGGCAGCATTTTCCCAAGTTTTTAATATAAACGTAAAGCAACAAAAATCATAATGAAAAAGCATCAAGACTTTTAATCCTGTATAAACTACTCCTAAATATTTTAAAGGGAACCAAAGAAGGATTAACAGTGTTAAGTAAAAAGTTTATGGAGAATGTTGCACAAAGAAGGTGCCAATTTTAAGTTCTTTCATGGTAGATGGGTAGTCCTTGCTTCACACCAGCTATTACCTTGAATGTGAAGCATTCTCAAAACTAAAACAATATGTCTAATTCATCAAAAATGCAACACACTTCCTGCATTTCAAAGCCGCTAGGTAAACCTGGAACATTCCAAGCAAAGCCTCCTCCCAGAATGATGGCGGAGATGTCTGATGTCTATCTCCCACTCCCATCTTCCATCAGGCTGTGGTAGCCTTAGGAGGTGGGTGAAACCTGAGTCTGGATTACAAGGTTCTCAGTTTCTCGTTTTTACAGATTTTTACACATACAGGCTAAAAACTATGTGCTTACTGTCTGTATTTTTAAAAGCTGAAAAATGCAGAAAATTGTCCTTTTGTGAGAGACTCTCCATGCTGTCCTTTATGAATTCCAGGCCAACTCGCAGATAGATAGCATGGAGAGTTAAAAACAGGATGAGATTTCCCTAAATATTGGCATTTGTTAATATAGATTTATATATAATGCTAATATTTTTCAGTGGGTGTAGTGTTTTGTTATATTTGGCTGCTTAGTTTGCCAAAATGTGGCAGGCATCAAGCATGTTTATCAGTTAAATAAATATTGAAATATACCATTTTACGACACCATTATTTCTCAAAACACTAAATAAATATGGAGAGATAATAAGATGGACAACGAATAAAGATGGATAAATGCAGACGGAAATGATAAAAAAATAAATACCATAAAATTGGGAGCCCTTAGTACATGCTCGCTAGTCCTTCCTTCGTCTTCCTATACTTACTTATCCAGGGCACAAGTCCTAAAAAAAGAAATGGGGGGACTAACCTAGTTAATCAGAATGCAAGTGGCATCACAGCGAGTGACATCACGGTGTGTGACATCGCCGAGCCTGACATTACGGCGCGTGACATCATAGGAAGTGGCCTCATAAGAAGTGACATCAGATCTTGAACTCTCACATATATGTTTAGCAGGTCTACCATGAGTACACTGGATCACATTTCGAGTACACAGGGAGACCCTCCTGAATTAGGCAGAAGATTCACACTTTTGAAAGCTACACATAAAACAATGGGGCCTTTTGTCAGCGTAAACTTCCTCTACCCATAGTGCTTTACAAGAGAAAATAGGGGTACTTAAATTATTTCAACGCCTCCTCAGTTGTAGTAAGCAATATATAAATTAGATTTTTTTTGTGTAAATGCAGGGAAAGACCAACACATCTGACATTCTTACAGTGCATGCATATCTCCTAAACAGAGCCTGAACAAAGTGAAAATCTGCCTCTCTAAAGTATGTGTGAAGTGCTAACAAGGTGTGAGCCTTTGTTTCCCCTTCATTTGAATCAGGTGTGAGCCTCCTGACTGTTCCTAGCCAGGAGACTCGAACAAAAGGAGGCCTGATGACCCTCCAAATTGGGCCTTTGTTATGGGCCCAGCAGGAGTCTGAACTAAGAAAGTCCCCTACCCACCTGCACGTTGTTGAGATTGAAAGCAGACAACAATGTGCAGGCGCTGCTGAATGTGTCCCGGTGTTAGCAAATTACACAGGGATGAATTCTGCATATTTTTCAGTGGGGCCCAACTTCTTGGCAAAGCAGACGGTGTCCACCCTGTGAAAATAGTAAGTGGGTGGACGCCGTCCACCCACGTGTACCCTGTACTTATCCTTGTATGTTTTCTGTAAGACTAGGTTATGAAGTTCATAGTCCTTCCTTTGTTTTGGTATTGATGGAGCAAGGACTCGCACAAAAGGAGACTTGCTCGGAAGCAATCCTCTCATATAACTCATAATACTGTATTAATTCTGTTCGTTTAACTAATATGCACCACATTACGATATTTTTAGTATAGGAGTGACGCTTGCGTATGTGTTTTATTAACAAATAACTCAAGCACTAATCAAAATGGCTGCTAACGCGGGAATCTTTATTGCGCATGCGTCAACTGCATCTACGTAGTAATGACATGCTATGCTTGGAGGGAATTTCCTGCATCTGCGCAGTTGCTTTAAAAATGGCTGATTGAGAGCTCACATGCAAAGCAGCCGCTTGCTTGAATCTAAACATGCTAGTTACTAAATGTTAATGCTTGGGAAGTTAAATTTAGAATAGAGATAGGTAGTATACAGTAAAACCATGTTATTTTGATTTTCTCATGTTTTCTCTTTGACCTCTTTATTAGTTCGTATTTTGGGCCTCTGAACGGGAGAAAAGCCGTTGTCACAGGTGAGCAGCCAAAATATCGAAAATTTTATTTCGACCTACACTAATATCGAGATCTAAATATCGAAGGGACAGAATATCGATGTCAATAATATCTATGGACAGAATATCGATCTCAAGGTAAGTATTTTTATATCGATGTTAGTAATATCGAAGTTAGTAATATCGATATCAAATATATCGGTTACTAATATTGATGTTACTAATATCGATATTTATATTATTGTTATGTATTTTATTATGTATTTAATATGCATGTGTTATATGTTTTTTGTTAAGTGTTTTACTGGTTTGAAAATATATGTATACAATTTTTATATGTTAATAATTGTTTTTTAAGTGAATTTTGTGTTTTAGTACTGTAGCGGGTTGTGGGTTTATAGGGGAATAGGGTGGGAAGTAATTTAATTATATGAAATTAATTATACATTTTTAGGAATTATAAATTAATTTTAATTAATTTTTGCGTTTAAGTTCTGTAGCGGGTTGTGGGTTTATAGGGGAATAGGGTGGGAAGTAATTTAATTGTAATTAAGTAATACATTATTTTCATTTATTGGTATTGATAATTATATTATTGTTAATTAAGTATTAATTGGTAATTAATTTTTATTAATTGGTAATTAGTTTTTATTAATTGATTAATTGATAATTATGTTAAGTGTATTATTTTATTATTGGAGTGTGTTGTGCGTTTATAGGGGAATAGTCTTGGAAGTAATTGAAATCTTATTAAGTAATTATTAAATTTGTTGTTGGGTGTTGATAATTAATTAATTGGACATTAATTATTAATTGGTAATTATTTTAAATTATAAAAATTTAGTTATGAAAAATAATTTCTTGTTGATCAATCATTAATTGTGAATTAAATATGATTAAATTTTATGTATTGATATTTCTAATTAATATATTAATATGTATTTATTAATTGGTAATTAATGTTTAATTATTATTTTGTGGTATAATTTTTGTTAATTGTGCAATATTTTTTTATTGGTAATTACTTTTTAATAATTCATATGTTTTTGGTTATGAAAAATATTTTACTGTTTAATATTTATTATTTGGTAATTAATATTTTTAATTATTTTTTATTGGTATTATTAATTTATTGTTCATTAATTATTAATTGTTAGTTATGTTTGTAATCATAATTTATTGGTATTTGTAAATAATTTTGAGTTGTTTAATAATTAAATCACTAATTATTTTAAATAATTATTTTATTTATAAGTATGTTAGTTTTAACTTCTACGCTATCCAACACTTTCCCTACTGTTGCACTCTCTGGGGTTGGAATAGTAATTTTTATCCCTACGCTATCCAGCACTTTCTGTACTGTTGCACTCTCTGGAGTTGGAATAGTAATTTTGACCCTTACGCTATCCAACACTTTCCCTACTGTTGCACTCTGTGGAGTTGGAATAGTAATTTTTACCCCTACGCTATGCAACACTTTCCCTACTGTTGCACTCTCTGGAGTGGGAATAGTAATTTTTACCCCTTCGCTATCCAACACTTTCCCTACTGTTGCACTCTCTGGAGTTGGAATAGTAATTTTTACCCCTACGCTATCCAACACTTTCCCTACTGTTGCACTCTCTGGAGTGGGAATAGTAATTTTTATCCCTACGCTATCCAGCACTTTCTGTACTGTTGCACTCTCTGGAGTTGGAATAGTAATTTTGACCCTTACGCTATCCAACACTTTCCCTAATGTTGCCCTCTCTGGAGTGGGAATAGTAATTTTGACCCCTAAGCTATCCAACACTTTCTCTACTGTTGCACTCTGTGGAGTTGGAATAGTAATTTTTACCCCTACGCTATCCAACACTTTCTCTACTGTTGCACTCTCTGGAGTTGGAATAGTATTTTTTACCCCTACGCTATCCAACACTTTCCCTATTGTTGCACTGTCTAGAGTGGGAATTGTAATTTTTACCACTACGCTATCCAACACTTTCCCTACTGTTGCACTCTCTCGAGTGGGAATAGTAATTTTTACCCCTACGCTATCCAACACTTTCCCTACTGTTGCACTCTCTGGAGTTGGAATAGTAATTTTTACCCCTACGCTATCCAACACTTTCCCTAATGTTGCACTCTCTGGAGTGGGAATAGTAATTTTTACTCCTACGCTATCCAACACTTTCTCTACTGTTGCGCTCTCTGGAGTTGGAATAGTAATTTTTCCCCGTACGCTATCCAACATTTTCCTTACTGTTGTTTTTTTTGGAGCTGGAGTAGTAGTTTTATTGTCTGTACTATTTAATATTTTTTGTATTATTTTAGCTAATGTAATATATAATTAATTTTAATGATATTCAAATTAAATGTAATTTTTTAAATGTGTTATATATAATTATTTAATTTTTATTCATGTTATTGTTTTATGTGTATGATGTATTTGTAATTTATAATAATGTTTAATAATTTATAAGTTATTAAAACAATTATTAAAACTGATTAAGTAAGTATATATATATTATATATTATATGTATATGTTTAATTAAAGTTTTAATAAATTATATATATTTATTATTAATTTTAAACATTATAAAATATATTTGATTATGTTTATTTTATTTATAAGTATTATTTGGTTTATTTAACATATCTTTTTTTAACTAAAAAATAACATATATTTTAAAAACGATATTTTTGTCATTCTATATTTTATTTTCGATATTTTTGTACTTACCATATTGTAGATAGGATGTCAATATTCTTGACATCGATATTTTTGTTGCGATATTTTTGTAGGTCGATTTTCTGACCTTCGAAATTTTGTCAGAGATCCGTTGTCACATGGGTTCTACGTGCAGGCGCAGAAGCAGCAAGCTAGAAACTGCAAAACAAATCCTTGAACATCTTCCAAAGAAAACAGATACATCCTGGGAACTTAACCGATCAACCTGAAAAAGGAAGAAGAAAGTCTACAAATTGTATACATTGTATTGATCATAATGTGACATGCGGGTGGGAAATAAAGCATGGGTAACTAAATTAATGGGCGGGAACATTAAACAAAGAACTAGTGAAAATGATTAAACATAGTATGGTGTGATGATCATCTCCCCTTGCCCTGTCCAATCAGAATTAGGGGTTTCACGAAGTTGAAACATTTGGGGGTGGAACATGAGAATAGAAAAGAATAATTGAGATAGTTTAGTTAGTCACAGTTAGCATGCAGATCAACACGCGCACAGAGAGACCGGGATGCTGTCCGAGAGCTGAGCGAATGCAGAAGAAGAATCAATGCAGACTTAGAAATTAAGCCAATTTATGAGAAGAAGATCACAGAAGAATCGAGGAGGCACATAATTAGACGAAGGCAGCGGAAGAACCGAGGAGGAAGATAGTGTCAGAGAGGGGTTCGACGCAGGCGTCGCATCTAGAAGAGGTCATCTAACCTGTTCTGAATCCTGTCCTGAATCCTGTCCTGAGTTATCCCAGGGGGCCCTTCCAATTCCTTGGCTATGGGGTTGGTTTTCACACCATTCTAGGTAAATATATTTCTGTGCAGTGAGTCATTGTGCTGCTCTCTCTATCCTCTCTTTCCCAGGTCACTGTCATTGAGAATTTAGTTTTTAGGTCTCGCCTACACAGTGCTCATGCGCTGAATAGGAGGACATTTAGCCGTCGCTCTGGTCATTTTCAAGCACACACTCATGCTTGTGGCGGCATCCACCTTGCGGGAGCGCACAGCGGCGTGCCGCAAACATGAGTGCAGTGCTTGAAAATGATCAGACTGCTCTCCAAGCGCGCGCCTCTCGTCCACACGTCCCGGCTACTCACTCGCTCCGCCCTCTCTGTCTCCTTGCTCGTGTTTCTTGTTTACACATAATTCCCCCACTTCATTTGGAAGTCCCACAACCGTCTTTGTATCCCCCGCGCAATTCTGCTTCCTCTTCTCGTTTAGGTTTTCATTCCCGAGAATGGACTTTCCATTGCTCAGTATCACCTTTCTCTCTGTATTTATTCAGGACGGTTTCTGCCGTAAACAGCCTGCGGACGGCGCGTGCAGTCATAACTCGAGCATCATCCCCGCACCTCTTGAAAGAAATGAAGTGAACGTAGGTCCTTGTTTGCCCTCTGCCAGGCTGTAAGAAATGGGAGCGTATTTGTCGGTAGCCACTGTGGTCCTATTTGCTGTCGGGTTGAATGTTATTAAGCTTTGATGACCGTGGGGGATGTCATAACTCGTCTCTATTTTATGACGTACCCCACATGTTCAGGCGGGCTCAAACAAACGGTGTCCTCTTGCAGCCCTTAATATTGAGTTTTGTCATGGAGCAGCGATAAAAACACAACATCAGAACCATCCGTTAGTGTCTTGGGCATGACTGTGAGATGCTGTCCATGCAGATTATGCATCCACACTGGTGCAGATGGGTGTAAATGTTGTTGCTGCCAGCAACCCTTTCCCTAAATAACATTTTCCTAGAATTAGTGCAAGATTTGACTCTCCAGCCTTTGGATCCTTTACCCCCACATTAAATTGTTTGGAGTATGATATACGATCACGCGCATAAATGAAGTGCACCCTGCAAGCTAATGGCGCAATTGCGCCACCTACAGCACACAGGGAAAGTAGTTGTAAATGCGCTATCCATAGTTCAGTTATATCGACATTTGTACTAAGGTATAACTTCGTAGCTGGAGGCGCCGTTTGCAGTTTACTTACCACCACCACGTTCACCACCACGTCCACCACCATGTCCACCACCACATCCATCACCACCACGTCCACCACCAACACGTCCACCACCATCACCACCACGTCCACCACCACCATCACCACGTCCACCACCCCCACCACGTCCACCACCAACCGTGACAGGTAAAGTGTCACTGGAGGGCAAAGGTAATAGGAGTGTCAACTCTGGCTGTACATGGGACATTTAAGGATGCATTGGGTGCGAGAAGACGGGAATAGGGGCTAAAAGTATTACACCAGACCCAAGATACATTTTGAAGAGGCGCAATGTCATAGGGGCTCCTGTAAAAGCCCTCGCAGCATCTCTACCTCACTGTGGCATACCTACACGAGCCACTCACTCAAAACAAGCATTGGAATAGCCAATAGGTCTCGCCTTTGGGACCTTATAAGTGTTTAGCCCTGCAACACTTGATGTTGTTGCACCAAGGATATTGTGCTGGATAATTAAACACTTATAAGGTCCCAAAGGCGAGACCTATTGGCTATGCCAATGCTTGTTCCTAAATGTGACAGGTGTTAACCATTTAATTTCCTTCCTTGGTAATGACGAGTCTGTACTGTAATTTGCTCACATGAAAAATTAACTAGATAAACATTTAAAAATCTCCCGAGTCTGTGGTTAGTTTTGTTTGGTAAGAATATAACTTATGTCATATCACCCTAACTGCCACTAAATGATTAATTGACAATCTTGATTCCAGCTGAGTTTTTTTTATTTTTATTTCTATTAGAAACCGTTAGCACACAATAAAAGACATACAAGGGCCTACAACCACCAGGGCCGGCCGCTATAGAGCCCCAGGGCCCGCAGTGTGATTCCAGCTGAGTTTTATAGCCTAAATAAGTGTGCCGAGGGCAGCCGCAAAGTGTGAGTGCAGTGTATAGAATGAAGATGCAGAGCACCTTGTGATGCAGTGTAGAGTGGGGACGAATATCTGACATCAGAACTGCAGTGCAATTAGAGTGAGGGTGCACTGCACTGAGAGTGGCCGTGCAGTGCGCTGAGACAGTGATGCAGTGCACAACGTGAAGGCGTAGTGTGCATGTAGCATGTGGATGCAGAGCAGAGGGAAAAGAGAGGAAGTGCACAGAGTATAGGGGAGTTTTCAACATGGTGACACAACGTGCAGTGTGTGGTGTGTAGTGCACACATAATAGATGTATTGCAGAGAACAGGGATTCACTGTCCAGTGAACGAAAAAAAATGCAGAGACGTTCAGTGGGATGCAGCAGCCAGAGCAAGGGGCTTGTTGCTGAGAGCACAGTGCACAGAACGACCTCTAACTACAGAGAGCACAGATGGAGTGCACAGAATGCAGATGTAGCGCATAGAGGCAGCTGAAAGCTGCAGTAAATGTAGTGATGCAGAAAGGGCTTCACAGAATGAGGTGAGAAAAGTTGATGTGATCAGAGTAAAGGGGAAATGGAGATGTGCACAGAGAGTCGAAACGCAGTGCATTGAATGGGCAGAGAGAAAATGCAGTGCGTGTGTATCAGTGAAGTGCTGTGTACAAGGAGCCCATATGCGTTTGTCTTTGCTATGAAAGGGTGAAAGGAAGTACTTACCGACCCGGCTCTCCCCCAGCAAGCATGGTCCGCTTTCACTTTCGTCCGTCGCGAAAGCTTTCTTGTCTTTATGGGGCCATGTGTTTGAAACACATGGCCCCATAAAGATAAGAAAGCTTTCACGGCAAAAGGAAGGCAGATGAGCCCGTCCAAATGGGACGGCTTAGAAAGCCAGATGAAAACGTCACAAACACCTCTTTTCAAATCGCTGGCCACCCTTTAGCATAAACGGTGACGCCGGCCAATGGAAAAGAGGGGCGGGACTTAATGCCCTTTACAGAAAATACACAAAATCATTAAATCTCGCCAGCGAGACTGTGCATGTGCGCAGCCCACGCAGGCGAGACCTAACAAGGGGGATGTCAGAGTAGTATAACCCACTCACTCCTTAGCGCTTACCTGGGCACGGCCGTTACCAGTGTCTCTTGCGTTGCACACTGTGGTGACCTCTAAGTTGCGCGTTCACAGTAGGTTTTGTTCCTGAGAAGCCCCTTTCGGAATCTCTATCTGCTTTGGGAGGCCCTGGGGGGCCGGCATTTCGGTACCTTTCGGGCTGGTCTGCCTTTCTGAGGCTCCCAGACCAACCCTCATTATTCAAACTCTGATTATAAATATATTCCTTAAAGGACTTATACTTATGTTCCCACCTTCCCCTTTCATTATGCCTAAGTGAGATCATAATTTGATTCTCACTTTGATAATGTGAGCCCTGTTAAATCCCTTGCAAACTTGCTTACTATCAAAACAGCCTTTTTAGTGGCAATCACATCTGCCGGGAGGGTGAGCGAATTGCAGGCTCTGTCATCTAAACCTCTTTACCTGTCCATCTGCCCTGATAAGTTTGTGCTTCGCACTAGGTCCTCGTTATTGCCTAAAGTGGAAACACCATTACATGTGGAGAAATCGGTCACCTTTCCCACTTTCCATGCTCCTCCGCACCCCTCTAAAGAAGAGGATTGACTCCATTGTCTGCACTCAAAAAGAGTGTTGTGCTTCTACCTTGACCGCACTTAAGAGTTCCGGGTGGACGGCCAACTCTTCATGGGATATGCTGGAACTAAGAAAGGTTGTGGGGTGCAGAAGAGGACTATCTCATGATGGGTAATCCTCTGCATCAACATTTGCTATGCTCTGGCAAAGCAGTCTCCTGAAGGCTTCAGAGCTTACTTCACCAGAGCGAAGACTGCTACCACAGTGTAGCAACGCAGAGTTCCAGTCTTTGACATTTGTCAGGCAGCAACGCGGGCATCTCTGCACACGTTTACCAAGTACTACTGCCTGGACAGTCAAATCTGGAGGAACATCCTTTTTGGCCGATAAGTCCTGCATGGCTTCCTGGTCTAAACTCATCCGCAGTCCCTTCTCCCGGGATGGTATTGCTTTGGTGTCAAGTCAAAGGTAAGGAATCTGTGACTAGATGTCTCTAGCAGATGGACTAGTTACTTACCTCTGGTAACGTCTTATCTGGTAGAGACATGATCTAATGGCAGATTCCTTTCCGATCCACCCATCCTCCCCACACTACGGACAGGTTGTTGGTGTCAGGGCTGATCCCTTCTAGGGCTATAGTTGTTCAGAAACACACCAATGTCAGTGCACTTCATTGCTGCCCGCTTATGGTTTGGAAAGTCGAGAAAGTAACTGACGTCAGTGCGCTGAGGTGGTACCTATATAGGTGACGCAGACGCCACAATGGTGCAGACGACGCCCGACACCACATACCAGAGCGCAGGGATATTGCGTGAAGAAAAATCTACCGGATCCAGTCTGACGCCTGGGAAATTCAAAAGGTAAATAATCTGCGGCTAGATCATGTCTCTACCAGATAAGGCGTTACAGAAGGTAAGTTACTTGTCCTTTTCGATCTCTAACTTTGGCTCCCTCTGGATTTTAGGGTTTTCTCCAAAACAGGATGCATTGGTGTAAAAGTCTTGAGCTTGAAAGAGTCTAGTTGAAGATCGTTAGAGCTAAATGGCTCGCAACAGCTCTGTGGTTTTCAAAAGCTGCTCAAACAATTCACTACTCATATCCATTTGCAGCCACTATACTGCATCTTCATTAGAGGTGGCACAAGACTTTTTCATTGGTTGAACCCGTCTTGGAGTACCTTATAGTTTTGGTGGTATTTGATGAACTTCGATTTTGCACTTTGGTATCAATTTGGTTAAGCGCTTTGGTGCCCCACAGAGGAGGTATGAGCACTATACAAATGCTCTAATACAACACTAGAACTGTATTTTTATTTTTGTAAATTAGTTATCTTAGTTATCTTTGTAGAGCAGTCATTTAGCCTTAGTTTGCCCTAAACCCATTTGCCAGATTAATATGTAGAAATAATCCAGAGAACCTTTTTCCTTTTAAAAGCAAGGTGTTGACCCCTTCAAACAATTCAGGTTTTGTTTTTAGGTTTCTTCGAGGGGAAATGTAGCTGAAAAAACATATTGATAGGTAGAAGAGTGATCCTTTTAGACAGGACTTACCGTATGATGCTTAGAATCTGCGCAGGTCTGACCTATTCCTGGTTGAGACCTGAATTTCAATAAGTAAATTATACCTACTCATTCTGTCGTAAATTGGCTGCAATTAAATTAGCGTTAGCGGAATCCATCTGGTATTTAGAGGCTATCTTGTACATTTTGTGGAATCCATTTTGTATTTCTGGCAGCCATTTCGTCTGCCATGTGCTCACCAAGAGCTGTTTCCTTCTTCACTGTTGTTTATCCTTGTGCTCTGTTTAAAGGACTGGTTATACTTAGACTCTGCTACTCTGCGCTTGCGCAGAGGAATCTAACTGTCCATGCATCTGTTTTTAGTCTGTAACTATCAGGTTGTTTCTACCAGAGTCCTTTACTGTTGACTGTGCATTTCTGTATGACCATCTATGTATGTAACTCTTCTCATGTATACTTGTACCGCCCTCTTTCTGAGCCCCTGTGTGGGTATAAAAGACCCATGGTTATTCTACTCTGTGTGCTACCTTCATTCAGCACCACAGGGTGCTGGGTGAATGTGGTTCCACTTCATGAAGGTTTATTAAACTTTGTATTTTCTATTCCAGTTTCTGTGCCAACTTCTTCTAAGTATCTGAGGATTCTGTGCAGAGAAGGGCGAACCCCTTGCACTGGTAGGCCTAGCTGAGGTCTATATTCAACAATTGGCGCCTCAACGTGGGACTCATCGGTGACTCGGATGCCCAAAGGATTGGTCGCGACAAAGGATTGGAATCTCGCTCTGGACGCGATCGCTGCCCGATGAGACCCGAGTCTTGGCAACCACGGCGTCTTTCCTTTCCTTTTGATCTGACCATCCAGGTGGCGCCGGTCCTCGACTGAGATCTCTTCTGTTGATTCGCCGTGCAGTGACCATTTGGTCGATTTTAGAACTTGGCAGTTGGAACCTGGACACCAAGTGATTGGTAAGTGTCTGTGGCGCTTGCTGTTGGTTTTGATGCCTGGGATTGGTAAGGTAGTTTAGTAACGCTTACTGTGGGTTTTTGATTTGGAGAAATGGTGTTGGCCAACTTGGTTTGTTATGATATCTAGGTTGCAACCTATATAGGCAGGTAATCAGGAGAATTTTCTCTATCTGAATTGATTTGAACGGCACATCGTACTAAAGGTACCTTAAGTGCTACTTTGGTTATAATACTACATATTCTGCACTATTTTTGGCATGCCTGTTTTTAGCACATGTTGCTTTTGTAGTGGTACCAATTTGACATTAAGATGAAGCACAACCGGCCCCCCCACCCCGGAGGGGACGCCTAATAGGGATATGTATATTAAGTATGGTCTTTCTTCTATAATGTACAGCGCATTATGGAATAAATACACGCGTAAGGATCCTGAGTTGCGTTGGCCCATGTATGGGTCATTTGATTTACTCAAGATTGAGTATGTGGAACAATGTATGTTTAAGCGGAAGACTAGACAAGAGATGTTTGATTGTGTACGAATGTGAGAGAAAAAAGTACGCGAATGAATGAATGTGTTGCTTTCTTGGATGTACCATTTCTTTTGTATATAATTAGCCGGCTCCCCTAGAGGGGATACTTAACTAGGTTTAGGTATATAAAAGTATTTCTTGTTTGGTGACTAGTACCACGAGGAACTAAATATGTACATAGAAAGGATCCTGGTCTGTGCACTTAGTAACATTCATAAGTGGTGAGATGCAGAGCGTTTTTTCTGGTGTTCTGCCTGCCAAATCTAGTGAATATGACTTGCAACTAATATTTACAAATGGTTTGGTTTAAGTAGAGTCTGTGGGCTGTCTTTTGTTTCTGTCTTAAGTGTTGATCTGTGGGTTAAATGTGTGTTTAAATGTTGTGGTGTGGTAAATTGTGTTTTGGATGTTGCTAGCACTGGAAAAAGCGTGTGATTGAATGACTGTGAATATGTGAAAGAATTCTGAGAAGTGAAATTGTTAAGGAGTAAATTTAATTTGGTCTCATCACCATCAATGAGTCGCAAAAGGAAATTGAGAGGGGTGTAGCTAGAGAGAGAGCAACCTCTGTGATTTGATGACACCCTTAATGTACAAAAGTATTAATGAAAAGTAATTAGGGACCGGTTAAAAGTTTAGCTTGAGAAAAATTGTGGGTATTTCGAATTTGCAAATTGTTCCTATGCAGCTTTGTGTTCTTGGTGGTTCAGTGAGCCAATGTGCTGGGTCCAGAGGGTTGTAGGTTCTAATTTAAGCTGAACCTGCTAATCTGGGAATTGAAAATAAAGTTATGACCCCCTGAAAAGAAATTGTATATCAAAATTAATTTTTCCATAGGGCAAATTATTGCAGTTAGAATTAGGAAGGCTTTTTGTCTTTGACAGCTTCAGGGCTGTGCGAGGCAGATTTTGACCTTGCAGCCTGTAAGGTGGGGGCTAGAAATAGGAGCGAGTGAACCAGGGGGTGAAATCCCTACTTAGAAAGCTTCTCTGACATGAAAATGTGTAATGCTTGCAGCAGGAGAGCCTTGGAAAGAGGTGGGGGTCAGGAGTGCTCGTGGTGGCTGGTTCTGCGCTGAGGAGCTATTTTTAGCTTCTCTGATAAGACAGGGCAGCTGAGAAACGAAACTCGGGGAGCCGTGCAGTCCCTTCGGAATAAATGTCCATGGAAGACTGTTTTATTTTTTTAAACTGTTGCATTAATCCTAGACAAAAAGTAAAATGATGCTCTTGCTTGAAATTTTAAGGGCTATATGCCTATATAAAAACGATTTTCCAAGTAAGAATTAATTTTCACAGTGGAAATTGTGGCCCAAAGC
The DNA here is from genome assembly GCF_964204655.1 of Triturus cristatus. Taxonomy (NCBI): domain Eukaryota; kingdom Metazoa; phylum Chordata; class Amphibia; order Caudata; family Salamandridae; genus Triturus; species Triturus cristatus. The sequence continues at coordinate 116,379,701 of NC_140595.1, forward strand.
TAACATGGAATGTCAGTGAAGTAATTTTACTTTTAGAAAGTTAAAATTAAGGTGGCCTATGTATTTTTGCCATAACACCTTTCCAAAGAAATGTTCGTGTGTTTTTCATTTTAAGCATTTTTGTCCTTTTTATAAATTGTTCTTGCTGGTCCTATGTGTCAGAAGCGACACAGTCAGCTCAGCTGACAGCTGGTCATCATTAAGATGACCTGCTGTCAGATGGGGGTGAGTAAAGCAAGGAAATCAGTTATTGATTTTAAGCCTGACAAATTAAGCAGGCCAGAATGTTCGACTCTGAGCTGTAGGTTCAGTAATTGCGCATCACTGCTCATTTATATATGCTATTGTAATTTGTCTATGCTTTCTGTGCTTGGTATACTGATGGCTTGGCATGTGTATTTTTATTTTATATATGTTTTGTTTTTGTGTCGTATTGACAATTCTATTTTAATACTAGTACAAGTTCTCCTGTGAGGTAAGGAGATGGTTGTGACGACGCCTATCTTTGCGCAGCAGTTGGCTGGTACTTGTTCAAAATTACTAAATTCCACAGATATGATATTATCATTATCATGCTGTCAAAATAGCAGACAACGCGTTATCAGTGTATGTCTAATTGGTATTGGAGATGAATAAAACAGAAAAGTTATGCAAGACTAAAATATGTGTCACCTGTGGTTAGCCATGACTGCCCTTCTCTTATAAACAGGCAGCCGTCGGTCATATGTTTCCAGATTGGATATTATGGAACCATTATGATTTGTAGCCCCTGCAAAAAGGTGACCTGAATTTTTCTAAATATCGCACTAGCTAAATCCTGTTCTGTTTCTTTGGAAGTGTACAAAATGTCACAGCATTTATCCTTCTGTATAGGGTATTAAAAGGCATTCACATTATACAGAATGACAGATTTGTGTTGGCTTGACAGGTTGACTTGAAAGGTGTGTGAATTCGACGCCTTTACGTGTCAAGCAGCTGTGTAAGCAAGAATTTTTCTATTTCTGACTCCGGCCACAGAAAACAGATGAAATTACTACCCCTTAAAAACACGGAGTAAACATCCTGCATTTCAGACTGCTGTTTTAAAGGTTAGAAATGTAGTTTCATTATTTTCGATAAACAGAGGACAGATTGACAGTAGGGATTTCTTTTGTTAATGCCTTTTTAAATAAGGATAAGAGTGGTTTTTGATGTTAAATAATAAAAGTGGCGCAGACTTAAGATGATTATATTAAAAATGTTATTTAACATAGGTGCATTACATTCGTTTTTTACTATTCATAATGCCTAATCATGATGCTGTGACCTCCTAGCATCCAAATTGAATTTAAGCCGTGCTATACAGCAATAGGGGGTCGCTTACATGTGAAATGTCACTTTACCCAGGCGTACAAAACTTATTTTTCTAAGGGTATACATTATACATTTCTGATACCACATCTCTGGGATATGTAGAGGACATTCTGGGGATGACTATTATGCAAAAATATTGTAGGATATTCATTTTTAATTGCCCTACACATCAAAGTCGAAAATGAGTAAAATTCATTATTTAAATGAGATTTCTCCAGTCAGAGCAGCTTTTAAACTGCCTTTGGCTCCAGTAAATGCACATATGTAAGCATAGACTTAATAGCTGGCATCTATACTGCTAGACAAGCACTCGGCACACTGCTTACACATATCAATATGTACAAAAACTGGCAGAAGTTATTAAGCTTACCTCTGAATTGTTGGTAGGCACGATTGGAGTGGGTTTTGCTGTTCAGCCTTCGGTCTCTAGGGTCACTTTGACTTGGGAGCACCGCATGACAACCTTGCATACAAGATGGAACAGCTGCATAGGTTAAAGGCCGAACTCCTACATTTAGAAGCCTGGCAGGGCTCAGCGCAATATGTGTTTTGACATTTCGACATTTGAAAGATGAAATGGCAGGGCAGGGAAAGAAAGAGGTTTTGCTTACCTTTTTTTTTGGCACAAGCAAGTTTTGTGCACTCAATGAACATAGTATAATGGTATATGTGACCTCTCTTTTAAAAGACAATGTCTCAGCCATATATATAGTACTAATGCTTTTAGGGCTGAATTCAGGAAGCAATGGGATTTAGTTTGAATTCATACGGCCTCATGTCACACTACTACATTTGCTAAGGGAATATGTTCTTTAGCTAGCTCAATGTGCTATTTAGCACCTCAGAGTTTGTTTATGCCCAGTTGCTATACATTGGGGTTGATAGTGTTGACAGAATGAAACCTATTATAGGTTTCCTACTGTCAAAAATGGGGGAGGAGGCTAGATCCTCTACAAATTAAGGGTAGGCAAATGTATGTGTTCTCTCTCTTTTTCTCTAAACTGTCTGTGAATTACCATGAGACATTTAATTGGCTATTCAGTAATACTGTTTTAAACATTATTAGCATTAATAAAATGAATAAATATATTTTGCTATGTTACTACCCATCCTCTCTGATGGAATTATGAGAGGAGGAGTAGCTAGATTGCTGCTTCCTTATTTGATCTTTAAGGGAAACTAGCTGTGGGTAGTTTTTGTTCGAAAATTCTCAGGTGATAACACCACTATTGTTTGTTATTCTCATGCTACATACAGTTTTGCAAGGGCATTGCTAGTTTTTATTAGCTAGTCTGTGTAAATAAACTGACAGTCCTTGCTAGAACTGATGTTGCATAGTTTGGATTGTGAAAAAGTAGAATGCAGGGAAGATGCCCATGTGATCCTTAGCAAACATTTTTGAGGAAAATATTGTTTTATAGGAGTCTGCTAGTCACAAGATGTTCCGCTTGAGAACATGTACCCATTATGTTGAAGTTTTTAGTTCTTTATGTAATAGGAATCCTTGTTAAATTAGCAGTGTTAGATTTTCCTGTTGCTCCTATAACATGAGAGCATGGTCCTAAGTATACAATGTAGGTGCTTTTATTAAGAGAAATCATTTTAGAAGTGTCTGCAGTCCTGTACAAGTAATGCAAAGTCTATGAGTAAAAGTGTATAACATTTCCTTTTTCTTGAGGGTCTTTAGATGATTAAGAGAGGAATATACAGATGTAAGGATTTGGAGTATGTCTGTATTGTTTTTCTCTTTTCCTCAGAATTTGGTAAATGAACACAGACTTCCTTGACTGCTTGGGATTGGGTGACGTATTACTCTTGTCAGTTCACCAAAGAGTTCCTTTTATACTTGCCAATAGGTCCAGGCTGTTGTTTTATTTACTCTCACATAGATGAAAGTGGTTCCAGGGTGCCTTGTTAATATATGGGGCGTCCTTAGACTAGGAAGTATTCTGAGACTATCCTCTCTGTTGATAGATTATTTCTGTGCCTTGTCTAAAGACCTTTTGTTCTGTCCACCAATAGATATTTGCTGCTTTACAACCATTGCCACAGGGGCGCGGACATCAGATCCAGCTTGAGGAGTCAGCACCAGTCCAGCTTGAAGTCAAAGTGAAGGTAACCAGCACAGGCATTGCTGGCAACAAGGACCTCAGTGAAGGTAGAAGGCCGGAAGCACTGGGATGAGTGTACCCCTGCTACTATCTTGGGCGAAAGACGGGGTCACAAATCAGAAAGGAGAAATCATGGATCAAGCTTTTGATGCCCAGCCGAGAGTCACAGACCGACCAGGAAGGCGAGAACGTTTTTGCTTGAGGTAACCCCCTTTGAAACAAGGGTTGCTTCAGAGATCCTAGCATCAGGCCTCTGAATCCTGGTCCTAAAGTGGCTGTAAAGTTTTCACCTTTGTTGGTCAAGAGATACCTGGCCATGCTGAATGCAATCTATGGCCCCAACGAAAGAGCAGTGTGCCAGTAGAGCAATACAGGAGTTAGGGAAGGACTTGAGTTCAGGGTACAGGTGCTGTGTCTCTGGTGCCTGTTAGATTGAAATGAAGAAAACTGGTGAACTGCCTGAGACACTGGACAGGATTGCTGAGCGCATTTGCCCTGGTGGGTGATTGCCCTATCCTGAAAGAAGAAACTTTTCCCTTGAAACTAGGCCATGATTCCTGAGTTGTGAGTTGTGAAGCTCCACCGTGGGAACAACAAGAGCCTGCCTGTGAGGCTCAAACGGACACAGTGAGAAGACTCCCCTCTGGTTGGTTGTACAGCGGCTTTAATTTCCCAAGGACTTCTTTTTCTTTTTTGTTGGGAATGTACCCCATTGATCGTCCCATTTTTGAGGAGGAGCAACCCTTTGCAGCTCTTCGTCCTAATTCTCATGGTCCTGTGTGGTCCTCCTGGTCCTCTGGATCCAGGATCATTTTTGTAATAATATGTCTGACTGCTTTCATAATTGTATTAGGAATAATGTTTATTCTATAAGAGAAAAGTTCATCTGAGCAGTAGAGAGATGGTGCATTTCCTTAATAATAATAGATACTCTAGCCCTCATAAAGGAAACAATGGAAAAGTCTAGCGAAAATGTTTTTGAGGTTGAAATTGATGGTAACTGAAATGCATAGGAGCCTTGAAAATGTTTTTACTGGATGGTTCTAGGATTTGCTTAGGACTAGAAAGCTAATAATTCTGTTTTTGATAATAGTAATTACTCTCTCCTGCCATCTGTATGACCCAATTCTCTGTCCCCTTTGTACTTCTGCTTATACCTTATACATACCCGCTTAACAATATTTAGAATGAGAAATGCCCACCTAGCAATGAATTAGGATATTGATAAATTTATGGGGAAAAAAATTTAATTAATGTGCATATTTTTTTTTTTTCCTACTGGATTATGGGAGATGTCTTCAGATAACGCTAAAAGGTTCGTCTGTCGTAAATTGGCTGCGATTAAATTAGCGTTAGCGGAATCCATCTGGTATTTAGAGGCTATCCTGTACATTTTGTGGAATCCATTTTGTATTTCTGGCAGCCATTTTGTCTGCCATGTGCTCACCAAGAGCTGTTTCCTTCTTCACTGTTGTTTATCCTTGTGCTCTGTTTAAAGGACTGGTTATACTTAGACTCTGCTACTCTGCGCTTGCACAGAGGAATCTAACTGTCCATGCATCTGTTTTTAGTCTGTAACTATCAGGTTGTTTCTACCAGAGTCAGCAACTGCTGGCTCCTCCTTTACTGTTGACTGTGCATTTCTGTATGACCATCTATGTATGTAACTCTTCTCATGTATACTTGTACCGCCCTCTTTCTGAGCCCCTGTGTGGGTAAAGACCCATGGTTCTTCTACTCTGTGTGCTACCTTCATTCAGCACCACAGGGTGCTGGGTGAATGTGGTTCCACTTCATGAAGATTTATTAAACTTTGTATTTTCTATTCCAGTTTCTGTGCCAACTTCTTCTAAGTATCTGAGGATTCTGTGTAGAGAAGGGCGAACCCCTTGCACTGGTAGGCCTAGCTGAGGTCTATATTCAACAATTCAAAAAGGTTTGTTAATCAGGCTCTTAGGGTCTAGATCCATAAGCTACCCAAGAACCTCTCTAATGAAAAAAATACTTATCTGTGTATGCATCAGCATACTGTTCTATCTTTCCTAGCTTACACATTCCAATTTTTTCTGCCCGTGTCGTGATAACAATCTCACGAGTTTCTTCAGATTGTTCATTGTAAAGGTCCTATTGACAGCATGGCACAATCTTTTATCATCGTCGGGGCAGGGATAAGAGTAACCAGGTCCTACAAGACAGAAAACAGTAAGAAGGACCTCTCTTTATCTCCAGTACTTCTTGTTGTGTGTGCATGCGCACACACAAAAACACCACTACTTTTGTATCCCCTCCGCTATTTCCCTCTCCGACCTAGGAGCTATTTGATCCACAGGGCATAGAGTATTAATAACATGCTTGCTGTGGTTTCCAGCCTCTTGCCTGGTGGAGCCTGAGCCCTACTCTGTGGACAGTATGCTGCCACACAAGGTTTTGCAAAGTGATCAGGAGGAAGAACAGAGAGCGCAAGATTGGGGAGAATAAGCCTTTACCTTGATGCAGGTCTGGAAATCTGTCTCCAACATTGTCGTGAACTCTTCTATGGTGACGGTCTTCGTGTTCCCCTGCACCGTCGAATGTTCATAGAATTAGCGTACAATGCCATTGATGCAACATTCAACATCGGTCAATCTATCGACCGGAGCATCTGAAGGTTTAACCTAGGCAAGAAGAGAAGGCAACGGAGAAGGTGATCAGCAGATGTTTCCTGGACTCCACTCAACTATATACTGTAATTGGAGAACACATCTAGGTATAGGCAGCCAACTATCACAAGCAACAGTGGATTGGTCAATCAGGAGATTGCTTGACAGGTATGTGCCACTGAAGGACCAGCAGGGCTGGGGCAGAGTTGGTTACGTGTCAGCCTGATATATTATTGGGTCTGTCCTGTTGGCCTCTCACAAAATCTCCTAATTTCCTAACAGAGGAATAGATCTTTGCTTTCTGGTACCAACACATTCGGTTCTAGCAACTATTCCAATGCTGCACACAGAACAAGGATCATTCACTGCTAATTTCGGCATCCAATTAGCAAAAAATCATTCATCCATACATTTTACAGCACACAAATGCTGAACCCCATAACAGTCGACAGTCATCGTCACTTTCCACATGAAGCCCCTTAAGCTCTACTCCGGATAACAGCAGCAAAATTCATCAATATGCTGACAATCTTACTACATGAATTTTATTTAAGATTTCGGCTTTGATACCTCCATAAACAGAGCTTCATCAAGGTGCAGTGATAGTTCACTTCTATGCACAGAAACCAGCTATCTCTCCAGTCACTTGCTGTCTGAAGCCGACGCTGTACAGCACTCCGCTGCGTTTTGGATAGGTTCACTTTACACTTATAACACATATATGCATACAAAAAAACATACATAATGCACAGCAAATGAATAAACAGCAGATTAATTATACAAAAAATGTTTTCTTTCAACTTCCTCCATCAGACTTGCCCCAAAATGTAAAAATGCACCGAAGGGAAACATATTCATGTTAAACATAAATTGTATTCATTTGTGCATGCATTGCTCCCAGTTATCCTTTGCTAAGAGTGTATTTTGGGAAAGCTAACCTACCGTTACTAAAACAAGCGCCAAGGAAGGAAGTTTGCAACCACCATACAATCTGGAATCTCTCAGGGCCAAGACTAGTGACAGACCCTGGTGCTTCTCCTCTAGCCACTTACTTCAGAATGCTTGGCCATTTCCTCACTCAGATGGTCAGTGATCATGGTGATCAGGCTCCAGTATTCCCCAAAGTTTATCTTGCCATCTTCATTGGCATCAATCTTCTCGATGAGTCCATTGACTTCTTCGTTGTCTTCGGTCCTCTGGGCATAAGGAAATTAAAAAATGATTGACAAATGCATACTTCAGCAATGCGCTCCTTGATTAATTCTCAAAGATCCAATAATAGTAATAAGACTTAAGGAACAAGCATTGGCATAGCCAATAGGTCTCGCCTTTGGGACCTTATAAGTGTGTAGCTAGAGATATTGACTTTGCCTATGTCTTTAAGCAGTGCTGTACAGAAGTCTGCAGCATGCTAAACTGTTATAATAAAGAAGTATCAGAAGCATTTTTATTACTCTATATATGACCAAGAAAGCATTATGTACAACTGAACAACCATATTAAAAAAGTATTAACAATAAATATTGTCTTGAGTTTTTTGTCCTTTTAATGCTGGCAACTTCTATCTGCCTGTCCCAATGCTTGCTTGTTATGTTTTTTTGTTGTTATGGGGGCATAATTAGGAGGAAGGTAAAGGGTGGGAAATAGTACCTGTATAACAGTCCATGAGAGAGTCAGTAAGTTAGTCAGTCAGTCACTGAGAGAGTTAGTTAATCAGTCAGTGAGAGAAAGAGAGAGAGTCAGTGAGTCAGTTGGTTAGAGAGTCAGTGAGTTAGTCAGTGAGAGAGAGAGTTAGTCAGTCAGTGAGAGAGTGAGAGAGTCAGTTAGTCAGTTAGTGAGAGAATCAGTGAGATAGTTAGTCAGTGAGAGAGAGAGAGTCAGTCAGTGAGAGAAACAGAGTCAGACAGTGAGAGAGTCAGTGAGTGAGAGAGAGAGTCAGTCAGTGAGAGAGAGAGAGTCAGTGAGTGAGAGAGAGAGTGAGAGTCAGTCAGTCAGTGAGAGAGTCAGTCAGTCAGTCAGTGAGAGAGAAAGAGAGTGAGAGACCCTAAGCCACCTCCAGGTTCGGATCACTATTAGGCCCTCACCACTGTAACACTCTACCAAAAAACATTCAGACAACCACATCTCTCCAAGAGTTCAAAATGGTAGTGAGAGCTTGAAGAACGCAAAAGAGTACAGCTCCCTCATATTGAAGTAAATCCGTGTATTACAAGCATATATGCTTAAATAGGTGTAGAAAGGCAAATTCAGTAAATGTATGACTGCATTTGTCAGTGTTCACCACACTACTGGTGCTATTAATGACGCAAATGTTGGAGGTACCCTTAGTGATGTCATAGTGTTGCTGGCTTAGCTGGCTTCCCTCTCTGTTTCCTGTTTGCACAGACATGATTTCGATGTTAGTTTCCCCTGCATATTTATAGCATCACTACATCCTCTCTAGACTGTGGATGCAGATTCGGATTTCCTACCTTAAGTGACATGGCCTGGGGGAGAGGGGGTTAGTTATGGTTGTTTTTTTTCGTTTTCAATTTCATGCGACACTTTATATTGTTTTTTTGCTTGACTGTAGATATATGTAACCGTGTCTGTTTCAATGCTGTTACTTCAATGCCAGTCGGTGTTGCATGCAAGGTCATATCTTAACAAAATGCAATACAATTTGTGATAAAAAATGTAATAATAATCACCCCAACGCAACAGAGAAAAAAACCAGTCATCTACAGAAACAATCTAATCTATGCGTTTTATTCCTCCCTTTTTTTTCTTCTTTAAGTACCAGTGCCTATAAAAAACGTTTTGAGAGTGCTCCAGGGTCTGCAGCAGTCACTGTGTTTTGCGACGAGTCATGGAAATGAAGGACGGACCCTACTTCTAAATGTTCATCTTACCCAAGGTGGCCGCTTAGTAAAGAGATGTCATGAGGTTTAACAGGAAGGAAATGTCACCGTGGACCCTGCGCTTCTCCAGTTAACACTTATTAAGAACTCCCTAACAGTGAGGTCGAGTCCATGCTGGTAATACCGACTTACCTGGACAGGGCGTGGTTACCGGTGATGACGCACGTCACAAGACCTATGGAGCGCCGATTGGTCAATGCAGACATTTAGAGCAGGTTGTCAGATGCGTGTGATAAGTGCGACAGTCGCCACAACATGTGCCATGAGGCTCACAGGCATTCACTACCCTATATAGCTTCGGACAATGCAATGAATATGGCGAGGCTGCACATCAGTGGATATAAAGTAATAAATAGAAATATGAGGCAGAATAAAAGGCTCTTCACAAAGGCGACTTCGTGTGCGGGGTCACAAACAAGATGGGGGTTTGGGCCTTCACGTTTTCCCTCCACCTACTCAAGTCTCCTCGATCGCGCTGCTGGAAGAAGTGAACACGCCCCTGACACAGGTCCCCCCATTCCGCGGAAAAGATGACGAATCCTCAACTTCCCGAATACCAAACCTTGGGAGGGGCCACCCCTCCCATCCGTGGACCACCAGTCCACGTGCTTACTCACGCCCCCCCCCCCAAAAGAGGTGGGCGGAGCGTATGCTGGCAGCCCCCGGTTGCTCAGACCCACAACCGCCCGTAGGACTAAACGGGGCGCCGTAGTTCTTCCAGGGGACACTCTAGACATCCCTGGGTATCCTGGCATAGCACCAAGCTGTGCTGCTGCATGAAGTTCCCCTTGGTATCTGCAGACTCTGGATCGCCCTGTAACTCCTCCACAGCCTTGGGAGTGGCCACCGTCACTACCAGGGCCCCCCACCAAGGTAGCCTTATTTCCTTACAACCTGCTGCAGCCAAAGCTTCCCCTCGGTCCAGAGGAAAGGATCCATGCCTAAACTAGAGAGGTGCACCCCATCTCCCTCCAAACACCCTGTGGACTCGGCGTGTATAAGACCATGCCTGATGAAGCCAGAAACCACTTATTGCCGGGCTTCTCCCAGGTCCAGCCAAAACAAGTCTTAACCAATACCGGACCAGAGGCCATCATGCCCCATCAGGACAGGTGCCCCCATCCATTCTAAACTCCCCATGGATTTATGACTGAATTAACCTGCCTAACAATAGGCGACGGTCCAATGATACATTTGCCTGGCTGAAGAACAAGACCTATTCCAAGCCACTCCTGCCAGGAAGTGCCCATGCGAGTGTAGTTAAGAGTTGACAAGCCCGCTCTACCTCCTCTTACCTCAGATAGCTGAATCTAGCACTAGTCGGAGTATAACCATCACCTTCCGACAGTCACCACCCTAAGTGAAGCCTTGCCCTCCCAAACTTCTGCTAGCATACCAGGGAGCAGACAGGACAGCGTGACCCAGGGGGGAACCAGAGCGTAAATACCTCTCTGTTGAATACTGGGAATGCCAGTAGTTCTCCTGCTACTTAGTAGCCCAAAATGTTTCCCAGGAGTTTCCCCCAATCATATGGACCAACGCCCTTGTTGGAAGGCCACTTCCACAAACTGCATAGCTGCCAGCCAGTGCTGGAGGGCGGAAGAAGTTGCCCTTTACCGTTACTCCCATCAATGGTACCTGTTTCGTCTAACGTGCACGGGCACCTGTCCAAGCATCCAAACGCAACCAGAAAGTGATAATATCACTGATCTAATCTGAGATATGTATACGCTACCTCTGGGATCTATCTCATGATTCGCCTATCTGTCAGACACCAATCACTCATCCTGTGCTTAGTGTGATCTTGGCCCACATTGGTGTGAGCAGATCCCTGTGAAGTATTTCTTGGCTTGTAGGCCGATAATGCACAAGTGGTAGGTGAAAGATGAAACCATACTTGCCGAGCCCAGGCCAAAACCGACAACCATTTTACCATTTGTCAACAGTAGAACATACCTCAATAAGACATTGATAAGGGCCACCTGCATAACTCCTGGTGGCCAAAGGCCTTGTTGGCCAAGCAGCGAAATCTTCGCTCAATGCAAAATACGAAAAAGACTTCTCCCGGCGCCCGCCACCCAGGCGCCGGACAGGACACCGAGGATTACACGAAAATCCCAGATTACCACAAGCCAAACCATTGTCAGTCAATACTTCCATTTCCATGAGGTAACTAGGCCACAATTAAAGCGACGTTGCATAGCCAAACGAGGGCCCGCCGCCTCCATCCCTAGCTGCCAAGGTTTCATATTGCTATGTATGACATTTTCATAATGACCGCGCCACTGTGGGTGACATTCCAAGACTATAAATGACACTACAGTGGGAGCGAAATCAGTCAATGATACAGCGCATATCCAACCTACCCATGCACATTACTGAAACATGTTAGGGCGGCGGGACCTGTGATGCTGTCTGCCGGTATAGTTCAAATTGTCTCGCTGGCTCCAGAAGTCAAACCCCATCATGGGAAAGAACTCTCCCTCAGTCTGTACCCCTAACTGTATTTGCATTGAGTGGTCCTATAACGAAATTAATCAAATTGTGTGCTTGTGTGAAGGCGTCTGCGAAGCATGGCTCATGTCGTGGCTGCTCAAACACGTGACGTATCCTGTGCTGACCTCGACACTGTGGGACTGTTGTTCAATGGACATGCTCATCTATGGCCTAATATTGGTCAAACAGTGCAGCACACGACAACGGAAATAAATTCCACTATATCACACCACACTTACTTTAGGCAGTGCATAATTTTAAATTAACTGTCAGGCCAGGGCACTCGTCAAGGACCACTCCAGCTTCCTTCACCTATTCCCTGTGCCAGCGCTGCCATGTACCTCTGTATAAGTGCCACTAATCAAGGTCTTCAAAACCCCCAATTAATACAAACATCATGGGCAGTGGTCAGCCCGGTAGCCACTGAACCAGTATGTTAGTACCTTCAGTGAGCTAGAGCTATCATCTATCTCCAGCAACGAACGGTCACCTGCAGCGCAGAGTGGTTGAGGTTCTGCTCAGTTACTCTTTGTCAACTGTGGAAGTCTGACCTGATGAATTCTGAAATTAGTGAACTCAGCTTGGAGCAAGGCATTAAGACAGAGTTGGGACCTCTGTGGAAGGGAAGGAGACGTGAGACCAAACCTTTGCTCTAACACTAATGCATCCCGCCTATCAACTGCACACCACATAATGCACCTACCGTCTGTGCGTTATTAAATATAGCAGTAAAGCAGAGGTACGTGTAGCGACTGTACCCAAGGCTGAAATGTGCCCGTACATAAGAAACCATCGACATGATCAATGGCTCCAAACCATGTCCCGGGGACCAGTTCCCGAACCTGGCCTCCCTCACCATTTCCCACTTGCATCAGTTTGAGAAACAAAAACCCCTAGATGATCGCACCACTGCCGCAAGGCACCAGAAGCAGAAGGGCCCTTAGTGCGAAAAGATTGCAGTTTTGAAAGGGCAGACTGACTGTGGTATGTGATCAGCCGCTTGGCACGATTTTCCTTTTAGATACCATTTTAATCACAAATTTAATGAAGCTGCAACTGTAACTGGAAAAATATCCTCACAAGAGACACAAACTCCATCTCTCAATTGTGCCAGTATCGCAGCACCTCTTAAAGCTCAGAATTGGGCCAACAATCCCTACGCATTATCAATACTCATCTCCTTAATCCGAATGAAAGCCGATTCTGTGTGAGACCCAGGGCATTTTCCCTTGCAGTTTGAGGCGGACACTCGTTCCCACACATACAGCAAAGTACATCGGCTGACATTGTTTCCTCAAATCACTCTGCCTCCCAGGCCTGCGCGGGGCAGGGGCCGAGCACCGGCCCGCCGTGATTATCGCAGCGTTACTTAGACTATAAAGAAGAGTTTGAAATTTTGCCAACTTATGACACTTTGACAGCTTTTGCGGGACTCGAACCCTTGTCCTGTGAGATCCTTTACAACCACAGGTACAAGACTTACCATTGAGCAATAGCTCCTGGTAAAGCGCGAAGCCATATACCTTTGCTCGAGTTGCCAGCAAGCGCCACGTTCAATTCCCCGTAAATGCACCTCACGTGCGGGGCGGCCATTACTGCGAACAGGCACATCCGTTGAACAATAAAAGTAACGGGTGGCAATTTGGATACTGGTCATGTAACATAACTACCCGATTATAGGTCACAAAATTAGTTGCTTGCCAAATTCTGTCCCTAAGGCATAACAACCAGCTGCTACTGTTCCACCCTTTCCACCAAGCGCTGCCATACTACCCGTAAATGACATCACGTGAGAGGCGGTCATGATGACATGGCACCATGCCGCTGGCTCTACGCGCTGGTCTTCTTGCTAGAAGAGGAGACTTCCCAGGCCATTGGAGAGAAGGCCCATCTTCTGTGTTCCTTCTTTGTTGCCATCACACAGCGAATTAAACAAACCACCGACAAAGCTAATGTGCCAATTCGATTGCTAAACTCTCAGCTGCGCCCGGCAGGGTGACCAGTTACATAATGCGCTCAGCTTCCATTCCTACGGCGGTTTGACGCTGTACAGGTGTGACTACTGGGCACAACCGTCTCCCCTTTCAGCACTGTACATCTATTACCATTTAGTTTAAAAGTAAAAACATAAAAGGAGCGGGAAAAATACAGTTCTATGCTAGATTACTAGTTCGCTGAGATTAACAAAACCTGAGCTAACGAAGGCCCCGTGAACGCCCAAAACCCGGCGCTCTCACGAAGCATGTGGTCCCCACACAAACAACCACTACCTGAAACCGGCTCCAGTCCCCCGCTGCGACACTAAGACAATGATCGACATTTCCACAATGCAAACGTCGCTTTCCCAGCCCCCAGCCACAGGAGGCCAGTGACTCGCTTAGGCCATCCGTGAAATTCCCACGCACGGTTCTCAGGCAGAAATTCTCAAAGTCTGCTAAACGCCGCAGCGATTAGCTACTTATAAATCGTTCACACTGTGTTTTGCGACGAGTCATGGAAATGAAGGACGGACCCTACTTCTAAATGTTCATCTTACCCAAGGTGGCCGCTTAGTAAAGAGATGTCATGAGGTTTAACAGGAAGGAAATGTCACCGTGGACCCTGCGCTTCTCCAGTTAACACTTATTAAGAACTCCCTAACAGTGAGGTCGAGTCCATCCTGGTAATACTGACTTACCTGGACAGGGCGCGATTACCGGTGATGACGCACGTCACAAGACCTATGGAGCGCCGATTGGTCAATGCAGACATTTAGAGCAGGTTGTCAGATCCGTGTGATAAGTGCGACAGTCGCCACAACATGTGCCATGAGGCTCACAGGCATTCACTACCCTATATAGCTTCGGACAATGCAATGAATATGGCGAGGCTGCACATCAGTGGATATAAAGTAATAAATAGAAATATGAGGCAGAATAAAAGGCTCTTCACAAAGGCGACTTCGTGTGCGGGGTCACAAACAAGATGGGGGTTTGGGCCTTCACGTTTTCCCTCCACCTACTCAAGTCTCCTCGATCGCGCTGCTGGAAGAAGTGTAAGGCTGCCCGGGGGGGGGGGGGTTGCGCAGCGGCCCGCCCCTTGGAGGGCGGCCGCCTTAGTGCCACAGGAAGGCACAGGGGTGGGAGGTCGAGTCCCTGGGCTAGTCCGGGGGAGACCCCAACAGATAGCTGTTTCCGGCGAGGGCGGGGAGGAGACAGGGGTACATATACTGTCTCCGCCCCCTCCTCGTCCTCTTGTCCGCTCGTTCGCCTTGGCTAGTCGGTCGTCGCGGATCCGCGTAGTCGTGCTCCCTCCTTCTTCATCTCCCGGTGAGTCCTGCCGGCTACCTTCCTCTCGCCCGGCTCTGTCCCGCTCCAGGAGACGGGGCCCTGTGGTCGGTGTACCACGGGCGGGGGGGAGGGCCGTGCGCGGAGGGCTGGTTGTGTTCTGCATTATGGGGGCAGCAGGGGAACTGCGTGGTGGAGACTTGACCCGGTCGCACACGGTTTGGGTGCGTTACTACGTTGTTGGTGGTTTGCCCCATCGTTCGATCAGCATCGGGCCTGTTTCGGGAGGTAGGCATGGTGACCTTTCTATCTTAGGCCTCTGGCTGGTTACTCCCTGTCCTCCCATCCCCTTTGGTTCGTCGCGGGCTACGCGCCAGGAGAGAGCATACGGTCCTTTCCGGAGCCCCTAGTATCGAGGCCAGGCCTTGCTGGTGGCAGCGGGAACTAGAGATATCCGCTCCTCCCGCGGAGGGCCGAAACTTAGCGGTAGGGTTTTAATTATTCTGCTGGTCGCGGTGCATTGGGGAGGAGGGGCCTCGGGGTCGCGTCCACATTCTGTGTTTCTTGGTCAAATCACTTAATGTCCCCGTGTATGTATGTGCAATGTTATTACGGTGCTATGCAAAGTGCTACAATACCTTTGGGTATCATGTGACCCTCAGGCTGTTACCATGTGCCAACTATTGGGGCACGCCTGACCACAGCCAACGCGCGCTGGCCTGCCTCCTCCACGGGCTGTTGTGAGGGGGAGCTTGGGACGGCGGGGAAGACATGGTTGTGCGGGCGGAATTCCGGCGTGAGCGGCGGGGGCCTCCCGTGTGATCTTTTATCTTCCTGGAGAGCGAGCAGGTTTTGTATGTGAGGTTTTGAGTTGACTTCTGTGAAGTTTGTGCAGAGGGTTAATATGCCTGCTGCAAAGAACATGTGTCAAGTAGGTTACAGAGTGCGTCTGAGGTAAATAGGTCCACATCCAGTGTTGCTGGCAATACAAGTTAATTTTCCAAGATGCTTATTAAATTATGGCCACTACTCCTCTGTCTCGCCTTGTGTGGTCATGCGTCGGCGCCGTGCAGGTTGCTGGCCTGTCTCGTGGTTGATGGCCGGCCTCTTCTGTATTGCGGTAAGTCGGGCCCCTGCCTCACGCATTGGGGGGCCCATGGTCTGGCGGCGAGGACTGTCGTGCCCACGTCGGGGGCGATGGATCCCATGGGGTTCGGGCAAGGTTCTCGTCCCCCCCCCAGCGTTATTTGCCCGACCGCGTGATTATTAAAAAAGTGATTCTTAGTTCCGGCCTGATGCCGCAGGTTGCGCTGCCGCCTAGGGTGCGGGAATCGAGGGCTCGAGTCGCGAGGCCGCATCTTCCCCCGTGAACCTGGGCATATCACTATTCTCCGCCACCGGTGCCAGGCCGCGTCTTCACCCGGTGATCCTGGACTAATCTCTTACGTCTATCAGGAGCTTGCTCTGTCTTGTGCCTGTCGATTTCAATCTCTTCCTTCGTATGCCGGTGCAACACTGTTCCGGCTCGGAGCCCACCGGCTGCGCTTCCGCCCACGGTGCGGGCAACCAGGGTCGAGCCGCGAGGTCGCGTCTTCAGCCGGTGATCCTGGGCAACTCACTTAACCTCCGCATGCCGGTGCGACGCATTTCTGGCGCCATGTTGAGCAGAGACTGGTTAGCGCTGTTTGTTAAAATGTGGGGCTAATGACATCACGGGCGCGTGTTCGATCCCCTTATGGGTCAAAGGGTCAAAAATGTCATCTCGTTCGGGGCGAGTACGAGCAATATAATTGGGACAGTCCACCACCGTGGACTTGCTGCACTGTCCATGATGTGAGTGCATGCAGGTCGTGGTATGTCTCCTGTAGAACCTGCGCTGGTGTCAGCACGAGGGGGAAACGTGCATCACCTCAGTCAGCATCGGGGCTGAGAACAATTAGATTTGCGTGCTGGGTGCCCAGTCTATTGTGCATGCATATATAATCTGCTGGCAGGCAGGCAATTCGCTTTGCCCGTAGGTTGCATTGTTTTCATGCGCTAACGGCTATTGTGACGCCATAGATGAGCAGTTAGGGAGGCGGGTAAGTTATTTGTGCCCATATGAAGTTTTGTTGTCTCATTGGTGATATAGCCCAAGCGTGTAGAGTTTAGGAACCCAGGTTCACGAGGTGGTCCGACCCTGAGGGGCCTGGGGTGCGACGATAATTGGCATAATGCGGTGTTCAGGACAGCTGGTCGCAAGGCTGTCCCGAATACATGGCGTATTGGGTGCTTCTGTTGATGTTCACGGGAGCTATGAAGTGAGTAGCGGGTTTTCAAGGCTAAGTGCTTATTGGGATACATTGAGCGCTAGATGGGGCCATGTGTTAAAAGCTGCCGACCGCTGCTTGAATGAGTCGTAGCACGTGGTTGGAGGGACGAGTTGATCAAATGTCGTCTAGCACACCGATTGTAAGTGAACGGAGGTAATTGCCATGCCTATGTACTAGGTAGGGCAGAGCATGCGGCGTCACGTTACAAGCTATTGGCGCTGTACCATTGGCCAACTGCATATCCTGAGTGGGAGGGTTGGCAGTGCTGCTCGACAGGCACAATGAGTTCTCTAGTGCCAATGTTTATTTCAACCCGCATGGTGTAGGGCATTTTGGCGGCCCCAGGCAGCTTGCCTATGCAAGCACGGCACTAGGGTAGGTCACTGGGAGGTAGCGCTGCCCTGCTTGACTCTATTAAAACTGCAGGTTGTGGAGCACTAGGAACATTACTTGGGCCTCGAGTGCTCCTCTGTTTTGACTAATTTAGGCGGCCGTAATTGAGAGAGGAGGTGGTCCGTCGGCGCTGTCGCTCCTGGTGCAGGAAACCAGGGTTCGAGCCTCGAGCTCGCGTCCACATCCCGTGAGTCTGGGCAAATCACCTTTTCTCCCCGTGCATGAGTGTGTAATCTAATTATGGTTCTATGATTAGCGCTCCAATAACTTTGGGTTGAGTTCGCGCGATATACATATGGTGTGCAGTAACGCACAGCCAGTCTGGATCATTGTGGTGTAAGGAAGGCGGTGCTTCAGGGTTGCCCAGGCATAGAAAGGTCTCTTAGCGTCAGCCGGCTAAAAGGTGGCCGGCTTCATCGCCAGCGCTAGGTGCACATCGCCAGTCCGGCTCCATTATGGCTGCTGCTTTCCAGTTCGGGCACGCGCGCTGTGACCCGGTTTGACATAGGGGCTCCATCACACTAATCATGTGCTGAAGTAGTAGCAACTCAGCACAAACGGTGATCTGCAGCTATATGCAGGGGCTTTGTAGTGGAAGGCATTCGTTTAAATAGCTCACTGTTCAGATCCCTGGGAGAACCCAACATATTTGGAGAGGGAACCTTTGTACACACTTCCATAAAATCCTTACGACTGGGAGAGTGGAGAAAGAAGTAGGGGAGGAACTGGTTTATATGCAGCAATAGCTGCAAAGAGAGCTAACAGTTGCACTCAATGAATTACTAAACATTGCCTAGTACTGTCTCTTTTGGGCCCTTTAGTGAATCACCTGACCTCTTGGCAAGCTTGATGCACTGCTTCTATTTGCAGGTGGAGGATCGCCAGATGCTCTTGGGATTTAAACGTCAACTATTATGCCCTAACCACTTTCCATAATGAAGGAACTGATTAAGTCCACGGTTCCTCTATTACAAAATATCTTATGTATTGCACACTGCATATAGCATTGATTGGAATGGTCACTCAATGAGGTGATTTATCTCATCATTAAAATACCTGAACTATGTTCATACTCTTATTCGTATCGCAGGATTCTTTGAACTGCATTTCCCTGCCTTCCTGCCTAATTTCCCCTTAATGATTGACTTTGGAATACCTCTAATATCCATGGCTTCATACCCTGTGCCATTTGAAGGCAGTGCCCCTTTTCTTTATCAGGATGTTGCATCTTAGCACAGCGACATTTAAAATGTTGGATATGTGTATGGGTATTTTGGCATCCTCTAAATGTTTGCCTCTGTGACAGAACCTGTTTCAGTCGGCCACAGGGCTCTGTACACTTCAACTCCTGCTACCATAGTATAAGGCTTGTGCTCTCCCACTTAAACCTGGTGAATTCCAAACTTCTATTTCGCACACTTAATTTACTATTAAGTACTGATTATATGGTGCTATTTGTACCGAGGACA
This sequence comes from Triturus cristatus, assembly GCF_964204655.1. NCBI lineage: Eukaryota > Metazoa > Chordata > Amphibia > Caudata > Salamandridae > Triturus > Triturus cristatus. The sequence goes on from NC_140595.1 coordinate 116,398,640, forward strand.
TGTAAATTAATGCTACAAGTGGCCTGCAGGACTTACCGCGTCTCCCTACTTCGGAAACCTGAGCCAGTTGGGGAGCCCTGCAGACAAGTTTTTAATTCTTATCCAATACTTGTAGCTTGCGCTGTTGGTGTCTTTCCTAAAGAATTGGCTGTTTACTGGTGTGGGGGGACAGCCCAGCTGTCGTACACGCAGGCAGGCTGACATGAGGTAGAATAGCTCTTGGTGGGCCTTGCAACAAAGCTTGATGGTGAATTATTTCACTATATGCAACGAAAAGCACTGACCAGCCGATAGATGGGTTTGGGTAGGTAGTGCTCTTCGCGTTGAAAATATAGAGATGCGATGCTAGGGCGCAGTATGTCATGTAACTGGAGCTGCTCCCCACCACTATGGTCGGGAGCAGGGGGAGGTGTCACTTTGCATCCAGCACCTAGGCGAAGCAAAGAGTTACGCCTAGTGTTGAGTGAGTGTTAATGTTACCTGGTCGTTCTTGGCCTCCTGAGGGGAGGATGTCCCAGCGGCAAGGAACAGCTAGGGTGGTTTTCGTGTGCTTCAGTGACAAAAAAAAAAAAAATGCAACGGGGGCCCGGCTCACACGGTAGTGGGCAAAGATCACACACGCCACAGGTGCCGAGGCCTGTCCTGATGCCTGGCGTTGGGCTCCCAGGTTACTTCTGAAGGGCTAGGCCTTCAGACGCTGAAAGGATGTTCGTTGTTATTTACTCGATTGTTAAACGATGGGCTATTTTCTGGGTCATCCGCGGATGTAGAGCGTTAGGCGCTTGTCTTTCCATTGGGTCGGTTTGTTGCGGGATGGTGGTTTTTGGGGCAGGTCACAGGCTGCTTCCTCTCGCTGTGTTTGTTCTTCTAGGTGTGGTCGGGTCAAGTGACGGAGGAGAGCAATCATCGCGTGGTATATCTGGGCATGAAGGAACGCCAGGCAATATTGTAGCGTAGGCAGATAGTGGTACCTATCGGGGACTGGATGTTGGTCTCAATGGCATGCCGCCATGCAAGGGGACCATGTACCTAGGTCACGTCGATCAGGCAGTGACAGGTGAACTGGGACCAGGTGTACTAGAATATACAGGAGTGGTTCCCACCACGGGCGGTCAGATGGGAAGTTGTCATCTTGATTTTCACTGGAAACCCTCACTCCATCACGCCTATTGTAAGCTGAGGATACCTGTTGATGCTGTTAGACCTGCTATTAGTTAGTACACTCACTGTTGTGCCTTGGCCCGGTTTGTCTCGCATCAGGGCCAGTTTGGGGTTACTGGCGAGTTGTTTGCTCTGCGGCTGAAGCGGGCGCTTCTAGAACAGGGCAAGATTGATTGGCCAGGCAGCATGACAAAGGTCTTTTCGGCACTGGCAGAATGGTGCAGGCTGCGAAGTAGTGCCTTCACAGAACATGGATTTGTCAACATTCAGCTAGGAAAAGATTAGCAGCAGGAAGGTATTGAACCATGGTGAGCAAGTGCTTCTGGGTTCGTGCTCAACAGGAGCAAGGGAATTGCAATCTGTTCCATCAGGGTACGGGGACCGTCTATAGCGCCAGATACTGTAAAGCTGCCATTTTCGCCCTGGGCTGGGGTGTCAATGTCATCCAACTTTGCAGCCAGACTCTGAGCAGGCAAAGCAAAGGCATACTTGCGATGGTGCAACGGGCACTCAGCAGTAGAGTTAGATGTCATCATACCCCGGTATGACGCAGTGATGAAATGTAGGTTGTGGCCACACACGACCAGGCACTCGAGGGCAGCTGGGGCGGGGGCGTGCCAGTGCCAAGAGGGTGCGGGTTGCCTGGGTAGGGCTGCTGGCTTGGAGGGAGCACTACTCTGATCGCCACAAGGGCACGTCTTGTTTCATAGAAGGCTGTATTGTTAATTTTATGGCATGGTGCCAGTTGCTTTAGTTATGCGCACGTTTCTTGGCAGTGTCAGAAACATTCAGAACGCAATGCTGGTGGTTAGCCTGTTGTCATGCTGTTCAGAGGTATTTTAGCTCAGGCATGGCCAAGCATGGGTTATAGGCCGGTGGTCTGCCCTGGTATTCCTGTAACAGGCAGGGGAAGCAGCAGAACTTGGAGGGGCTTGGGTTTGACCTCTGAATACTAGGGCGGCGCCTGGTTGCTCACTTAGTAGCCCGCCCTTGAGTTCCACGAAACAGGTACCTTTGATGCGAGTATCGGTACCAGGTAACTTCCCCCGCCCTCCAGCACTGGCTGGCAGCTATGCAGGTTGTGGAAGTGGCCTTTCAACGGGGGCTTATGGTCCATATGATTAAGGGAAACACCGGGGTAACACTTTTTGGGCTATAAATCAGCGGAGAACAATTGGCTTTCCCAGTATTTAAATAGAGAAGAATTTTACACGTTGTTCTCCTCTGTGGTGACTCTGTCCTGTCTCTCCCTGGTATACTAGCAGAATTTTGGGAGGGCTAGGCTTTCCATTTGGTGGTGACTGATGGAATACGATGGGCGTACTCCAACGGAGTGAAAGAGGAAGTAAGGTGGGCTTGTCAACTCTTACCTCCTCCCGCATTGGCACCGCCAGGCAGGAGTGTCTTGTCAAAGGGATTGTTCTTCAGCCATGCAAAGGCAACATTGGACCAACGCCTAGTTTTAGGTTTAAGGTCATTTCAGTCAAAATCGTCGGGAGTTTAGAAAGGATGGGGGCACCTGTCCTGATGGTGCATGCTGGCTGCCGGTCCGGTTGGGCGTAGACTTGTTTTAGCTGGACCTGGGAGAAGCCCGGTATCAGCATGCTGTAGGTAAAAAGGCCTACCTGGAGCTATGCGCAGTTGCGCAGACCAAAGAGGTCTTGGCTTCATCAGGCATGGTCTTATACACGCCGAGTCCACAGGGTGCCTGGAGGGAGATGGGGTGCACCTCTCCAGTTTAGGCATGGACCTTTTCCTACTGGACCTAGGGGAAGCTTGGGCTGCAGCAGGTTGTAAGTAAACAGGTCTACCTTGGTGGGGGGCCCTGGTAGTGACGGTGGCCACTCCTGTGGAGGAGTTACAGGGCGATCCAGGGTCTGCACATACCAAGGGGTACATCATGCAGCAGCACCGCGGGGTGCTAAGCCAGGATACCCAGGGATGTTTTAGCGTGTCCCCTGGAAGAACGACGGCGCCCCGTTAACCGAACGGCGGTTGTGGGTCTGAGCAACCGGGGGCTGCCATGTATGCTCCGTCCACCCATCACGGGGGGGCGTGTGCAGCAAGTGGACTGGTGGTCCACGGATGGGAGGGATGGACCCTCCCAATATTTGGTATACACCAGTTGGCATTGCCATGGTGACTCTAGGCTTATCAGACGGGCAGGCGGCATAGGGCTGGCCCGCCCTGGGATCGCCCGTAAGATAACCCACCTTGTTTGCATATTGGTTATGCTAATAAACCTGCAGCAATATTTCGCCACTTACATTACAGTGTTGTGTGTTTTATTTATGTACTTATGTACTTTGTGATAACTGTTGCCGATATTGGCACTATGAACACGCCCCTGACACAGGTCCCCCCATTCCGCGGAAAAGATGACGAATCCTCAACTTCCCGCGCACACAGGCTCAGTGTCCAGACAAGCTCACAGGCATCTGAGGCCTGCCCCGCCTCTCCCCTGCCAAGAAATGCAACCGAGTAAAAACACACAAGCCGGCATTGATGAAAGTCGGAGCAGCGACAACGTGAGCATGTTTTATGCACAAGTACACACACGGGAAGGTACAAACAGGTCGGAACTCAACATCAGAAACAAGCGTTAGCAAAGCATAAAGATTGGCTAACACCTTTCAGAGACTCACGTTATTTGCTTTGCCAGTGCTTGTTGTTTAATGCTTCCAATAACAACATTAAGGCCCACTTGAAAGAAGGCTCCCATACAGGTTGAACTGAGTGCATCAAACCCTCAAAATGGGTTCAAATTGCCCCTTTAAGCTTGGAGAACATTTCTAGAAAGTTAGGATTCTGCAGGTCACAACAGTTGCAGGTATTACAATGAATACCTGTTTCAGCAAGGTAACAAAGTGCCTCAATAAGCATCCATAATAGGAGACCTCTCCCAAGAGCAGTAGAAAAGCAAGTGCTAACCTATTGGTTTTGCTAATGCCTGTTTATGAAGCTTTAAACAAATTAAATGCTAAAAAATGAATGGAATAAAAGTAAACTCATACCTTAAGGTACTTCAGAGCTGTATATAGAATTCAGTAGTTCCAATATTTAAAATGGCACGATTTATTTTTCCCAAGGCCTGATTTACTTTCCACAGGACTCAGAATTGAAACAAATGCAAGGGCCATTTGGTACTCTGCAGTAGTCCTGGGAGCAAACTTTTGGGCCGCCGGCAGAAGAGAAACCTCCTATTCAGTCATGCTAAGTGCCTTTAACCTGAGTGAGTGCAGTAGCCAGTCCACCCCCAGCAATAAAAGCCTTTGTGTACCAGGGCTTGTGCGGAGCAGTCTCGGTATTAGCTGGAAAGACTTTGAACATCCTTCGCAACGTCCTCAGATAAATTAAGATTGAGTCCTTTTTTGGAATAATTGCCTTTTTCCAGATTAGGGACCTTTAAGTATGTCTGTCTTTGTCTACTGTGTCAAAGTAAAAAGACATGGGGGCATATTAGCAAGACCGGCGATAACAATATCGCAGTTGTAGCGGCAGGAAACTGCAGCTAAAACGGCGATAATGGGCTTGCTAATATGCGTTCTAGAATTCCAATAGAAGCCCAGGTTAGATGTCCTGCACATTTAACCTGGGCTTCTATTGGAATTCTATAACGCATATTAGCAAGCCCATTATCGCCGTTTTAGCGGCAGTTTCCTGCCACTAAAATGGCGATAATTTTATCGCCGGTCTTTGCTAATATGCCCCATATTGAGGTATCTATTTTGGTCTAAAAAAAGAGTCCACGCCACACTCTAAACCGTGAAGGCTACAAGAAGAATAAAGAACACTGGAGTGCTACAAACCATTAGCATGACTAGTCCTGCTATGCTTTAACTGAGACAGTAATGCAGTGCCCCCATGATCAGGTTGTACAAAGTAACGAGCAAGTATCACAAATGCCTGTAATTATATGTGAGCCCAAGGTGCCCACACTGGGTGGTATTCCTACTTTAACTTAACAGGTGATTGGAGTATTGCACTTCCTTGTATTGTATCTGGGGGTAGACTGAATATTGCAGGCCGAAACATGTCAACAGCTCTGTAGAGGTTTCATTCAGAAAAACAGAGGACTAGAAAAGTCAACTCCGTAGAAACATAAGACATTAAAGTGATATTGGTCTATACTGGGTCACTGGTTGGAATACTCTCAGGGTGCACCACAAATATTATTTAAAATCATACACCCCATTTTTATGAAAATGCAATACAAGGACTGCTGAACAGTGTTATGTGATTTCACGCACTATGTGGCGCTATTATGAAGAAATGGTGTAGATAAGTTGCTAAATGACTCATTATTGACTACTTTCCTTGGTTCTTTACATCTCAAGAATGCAAAGGCAATACTTGTGAAGTCGTTTATTGTGTACAGAATAGTAATAGATTCACAATAGTGACTGATTCCACTATTGTATTGTGAAAATCATGTCTTGAATTTATCCCAAAATAGAACCCACTTTTTTAGGTCGAGCATTCGAGACCTCCTGTATATACTTTAGTATATACTTATATGTGTATGTACTTTGTGGGCTCTGGAGATCAACCCTAGGACTTGTCTGCTTCCGCTTAGGGACTTTTTTTCTGTTCAACTGCCTCTATTTAACTGTCTTGAAAGAAAACGGCCAGTAGAGGTCACTAAATTACCAGAATTGCTTACTGCTTTTTCAACTGCCTCTATTTAACTGTCTTGATAGAAAAGGACCAGTAGATGTCAGTAAAATACCAGAATTGCTTTCTGCTGATGGACTTTCTTTTTTTATTCTTCTAGCAACTGCCTCTATTTAACTTTCTTGAAAGAAAACGACCAGCAGAGGTCAGTAAAAAAGCAGAATCAATTTAGCATTCTCTAGATTCCAGTCCATAGTAATTGTCTTCCCCGAGCACCCGCAGACAATAATATTGTTTTCAAATCTTGTATTTGCAGTGATATGACCACCGAAGTCCATGATTTTATATTAAAAACAGAGCTTTGGACTATACCATTTACCGCTGAAAGGCAATATTTCTCTCCATGTGTTCCAATACCTGACGTGTCACGCAGTTTAGTGCTTACTTTCCCTCCATGTTAAAGAACAGTAGATGTTTCAGCACCTAGGCTAATGTGCAGCATAGCTAAATACATATAAGGTCCCAAAGGCGAGACCGATTTCATTGCAAATGCTTGGTCTTAGAAGAGGCCACTTATAGGCACTTTTTGTGCTCCATAACCACCCTCTCCCCGCCTCTCTGCTCATGGCCAGAGACTTTTTAAAGAATCAATCAATCAATCAATCAATCAATCATTTGTAAAGCGCACTACATACCCGCGAGGGTCTCAAGGCGCTGGGGGGGGGGGGGCGCTACTGATCAAACAGCCAGGTCTTGAGTATCCTCCTGAAGGTCAGCAGGTCCTTGGGTCTGTCGAAGGCTCAGTGGGAGGGTGTTCCATGTCTCGGCGGCGAGGTGGAAGTAGGATCTCCCGCCGGTGGTTGTTCTTTGGATGCGCGGGAAGGTGCCGAGTGAGAGGTCGGCAGAGTGTAGCTGGCGGTTGGGGATGTAGAAGGAGAGCCGTCTGTTGAGGTAGGCTGGGCCGGTCTTGTGGAGTGCTTTGTATGCGTGGATGAGGAGCTTGAAGGATATCCTCTTGTTGACGGGGACCCAGTGCAGGTTTTTCAAGTGGGGGGTGATGTGGCCGTGTCGTGGTATGTCGAGGATCAGTCACGCCGAGGCGTTTTGGATGCGTTGTAGTCATTTGATGAGCTTGGTCGGGGCTCCCGCGTACAGGGCGTTTCCGTAGTCGAGTCTGCTGCTGACAAGGGCCTGGGTGACAGTCTTTCTTGTATCTGTCGGGATCCATCTGTAGATCTTGCGGAGCATGCGTAGGGTGTTGAAGCAGGAGGTGGAGACGGCGTTGACTTGCTTGGTCATTGAGAGCGTTGAGTCGAGGGCATTGAGTCGAGGATGATTCCCGGTTGCGTGCGTGGTCGGTGGGTGTCGGGGCTGCCCCCAAGGCCGTCGGCCACCAGGAGTCAACCCAGGCTGAGGGGTTGGAGCCAAGGATGAGGACCTCTGTCTTGTCCGAGTTCACCTTCAGGCGGCTGATCTTCATCCAGTCGGGGACGGCCTTCATTCCTTCGTGGAGGTTGGCTTTGGTGGTGATGGGGTCCTTGGTGAGGAAGAGGATCAGTTGAGTGTCGTCTGCATAGGAGATTATGTTGAGGTCGTGCTGTCGGGCAACGTGTGCGAGCTGGGCCATGTAAATGTTGAACAGTGTTGGGCTGAGGGAGGATCCCTGGGGTACGCCGCAGATGATCTCGGAGGCTTTGAAACAGAATGGGGGGAGGCGGACGCTCTGGGTTCTGCTGGAGAGGAAGGAGGTGGTCCATTCCAGAGCAGTGTCTCGGATCCCTGTGGCGTGGAGGCGTGCGCATAGTGTGCGGTGGCAGACGGTGTCGAAGGCAGCGGAGAGGTCTAGGAGGATGAGTGCTGCGGTCTCACCGTTGTCCAGCAGGGTCCTGATGTCGTTGGTGGCGGCAATGAGGGCAGTCTCGGTGCTGTCGTTGCTGCGGAACCCTAACTGAGAAGGGTCCAGGATTCTGTTTTCTTCAAGGTATTGGGTTAGCTGCCTGTTGATGATTTTCTCGATGACCTTGGCCGGGAAGGGGAGCAGAGAGATAGGTCGGAAGTTCTTGAGGTCTCTTGGGTCTGTCTTAGGTTTTTTGAGTAGGGCGTTTATCTCGGCATGTTTCCAGCTCTCTGGGAAGGTTGCGGTCTCGAGGGAGAGGTTGATGACATTGCGCAGGTGGGGTGCGATGGAGCTGCTTGCTTTGTTGAAGACTTGGTGCGGGAATGGGTCTGACGGAGAGCCGGAGTGGATTGTGCTCATGGTCTTGATGGTGTCATCGACGCTCACGCTGGCCCAGGCTAGCAGGGGGTCATGGTCGATGGTGTGCGGAGGGTCTGTTGTGTTGCTGTCTGTTGGGGCTGTCTGGGTGTTGAAGCTGTCATGAATGTCTGCTATCTTGCGGTGGAAGAAGGTGGCGAGGGGGTCGCACAGGGCTTGCTACGGCAGGATGACGTTGGTGTTGGATCTGGGGTTGGAGAGTTCCTTCACGATGTTAAAGAGCTCTTTGCTATTGTGTGCGATGCTGTCGAGGCGGTCTTTGAAGGAGGTCCTCTTGGCAGCCCTGATGAGGTGGTGGTGGTTGCGGATGGCACCCTTGTGTGCTGCATGGCTGTCCGGAGTTTGTTCACTGTGCCATTCCTTCTCTAGTTTCCGGCAGGCTTGGTTGGAGGCAAGGAGTTCTGGGCTGAACCAGCTGGCCCTCTTGCTGGTGTCTCTGTGGGGAGGTTTCTTCAGCGGGGCGAGGGTGTTGGCGCAGTCCTCTATCCAGCATCTGAGGCTCTGGGCAGCGTCGTCGGCATTGGAGGGTTCGGTGGGTGGGCCGAGAGCGAGGTTTGCACGTAGTTGGTCTTCGGTGATTTTGCCCCAGCAGTGGCGGGGGATCTGTTGGGTGCGGTGGTGTGTGGTGGGTTTCTGGAAGGCGAAGTGGATGCAGCGGTGGTCGGTCCAGAGGAGTTTGGTAGTGTGGCTGACGGAGACGTGCGGGCTTGAGGAGAAGACGGGGTCGAGCGTGTGGCTGGCGGAGTGGGTGGGCGTTGTGACGAGTTGCTTCAGTCCGAGTTTGGCGAGGTTATCGATCAGGGTTGTGGAGTTGTTGTCATTGTTGTTCTCAAGGTGAAAGTTCAGGTCTCCGAGTAGGATGTAGTCGGTGGGGGTCAGGGCGTGCGTGCTGATGAAGTGGGCAATGGAGTCACTGAACTGGGGACGGGGTCCGGGTGTTCGGTAGAGGAGGGTGCCTCTGAGGGTGGAGTTAGGGTCTATGTGGATCTGGAAGTGCATGTGTTCGGCGGTGCTGGGCGCCTCGTTGGTGCTAGTCAAGACCCTGATGCTGTTCTTGTGGACGATGGCGATTCCTCCTCCGACTCCGTTGGTGCGGTCTCTGCGGGTGATCTTGTAGCCGTCTGGGATGGCTATGGCGATGTCGGGTGCGGAGGAGTCGTTCAGCCAGGTCTCTGTCAGGACGGCGACGTCCGGGGATGTTGTGTTGAGCACATCCCAAAGCTCGACGGCATGTTTGCGTGCGGAGTGGGTGTTCAGTAGTATGCATCAGAGGTGGTTGGGGTCTTTCTTGGCGGGTGGTTCGTCGGCTCAGAAGCTGGTGTAGCTGCAGTTCCAGCAGGTGAAGGGACCGTGTGTGCATTTCGGGGCGGCCTTGAATCTGGTGTGTGTCCGTCCGGAGTTGAGAGCGTGCAGAGTGCTGGAGTCATAGTGGCGGCGGTCGTCGTGGCGGGTGCGGGGGCCAGGGGTTCTGGTGCTGAGCGCGGTCCAGGCTCTGACGGGCGCAGACGGGCTTGCCTTAGGTGCACCTTTGGCGCGCCTGCGGCGTGGCCGCACGGCAGCCAGCATATATGGAAGGTGGGAGGGAGGAGCAGCTGGGAGGCAGGGGCAGCGAATGGGCAGTGGGCAGTCAGGGGGGCGGGGCCACAGGGGACGCAGCGGCGGGGGCAGTGAGGGACAATAAAGGGAACAGAAGGCAAAAAGGCACAAAAAACGAGGGAAACCAAGTGTCACAGAGGGCAAGAGGGCACAGAAGTACAGGAAAAACGAGTGGCACAGAAGGCAAAAAGGGCAGAGAAATACAGGAAAAACGAGTGGCACAGAAGGCAAGAGGGCACAGAAATACAGGAAAAACGAGTGTCACAGAAGGCAAAAAGGGCAGAGAAATACAGGAAAAACGAGTGTCACAGAAGGCAAAAAGGGCAGAGAAATACAGGAAAAACGAGTGGCACAGAAGGCAAAAAGGGCAGGGAAATACAGGAAAAAAGAGTGTCACAGAAGGCAAGAGTGCACAGAAATACAGGAAAAACGAGTGGCACAGAAGGCAAAAAGGGCAGAGTAATACAGGAAAAACGAGTGTGACAGAAGGCAGAAAGGGCAGAGAAATACAGGAAAAACGAGTGTCACAGAAGGCAAAAAGGGCAGAGAAATACAGGAAAAACGAGTGTCACAGAAGGCAAGAGGGCACAGAAATACAGGAAAAACGAGTGGCACAGAAGGCAAGAGGGCACAGAAATACAGGGGCAGCTGAGAAACAGAAAGCAAAAACGGGTGGAGAGGCAAGGGGGCTGCGAGGGGTACAGAAGGAAATACCGGGCAGAGACACGGGGGCATCGAGAGGTACAGAACGAAAAACTGGGCAGAGACATGGGGCAGCGAGGAGTACAGAAAGAAAAACCGGGCAGAGACACGGGGACAGCGAGGGTAACAGAGGGAGGAAAACGGGCACAGACCACGAACAGGCAGCAGGGAAAGACAGAACAACAGCAGACACAACAATAAAATACAGGCAATACAATAAAACAATAGAGCGAAAGATAAACAAACCTACGGCCTACCACTGGCCACCAGGGATGAGGCGCAGGTGGTAGCCTGCCGGTGGTGGAGGGCCTCGAACTTCCTCAGCAGCAGCAGCAGCAAGAATGGGCTACGTGGGCAATGCCGCCACCTTCCAAGGAGCCCTTAATAAAAGTTTAGCTTTTTCCCTTTTGTCTAATTTTGTATGTAAGCCTTTATCCTTACTAACTCTGTCTCTGTTTGCCCATGATCATTTTAAGGACTTCTGGAGTCCTTGGCAAGGCATATTTCTTTTTATTTTTATTAAAACTTTTTGTTGGCTTTAACTTACTGGCAATAGGAATAGTACGCTTTTTACTCCTTATACAATGCCAGGAATATTTAAACTGTTTTTGAGGTACCCCAAATCTTCAAGCTTGCTTGGCATCATGCAGGCTTGAATTAGCAGAAAATGGGTAATACAATTCAAAGTTGTTCCCAACAGGGGACCCCAAAATATGTCGTGCCCAGGGCCCCAATAATTCTTAAGACAGCACTGCTCATAGCACAAAAAAATACACTTTCCCAGGAAATATCTGAGTCATCAGCAAAGCCTGCCAACAGAAAACTCAAATCTTAAGGGAGGCGGGAGGAGGGCGACACAACAAAAGGAGATAGGATATTGCCAGACTTCAAGCAAATAATTGCCAACAAAGTATCAAGCATTGCCAAAGCCAACAAGTCTCCCGTGCATTTTGAGTCCTGACTAAAATATAACAAGCATTTACAATGCAATGGTCTCGGCATTGTTAAAGTTAGAGCTATTGGCATTGCTCATGACATTATTTTTGTTAATGTTTTTGTTTTTAAAATCTTACCTGGGATTCTGTGTTATGGAGTGAAATTATGTGGAATGGTATTTTGTGTTGTGTAGTGGTATGGTGGAGTTTAACTACGTGGTGTGTTGTTGAATTTGATAGGATTATGTGGTATTCTGTGGCGTGGATTGGATGTATGTGGTGTGTTGTGTATATGTGTTGTTGAGTTGAATTATGAGGTGTGTTGTCGAATTGTGTGGTGTAGAATGGTAGTGTGTGGAATGGAATGGGGTTGCGTGGAACTGTGTGGCGCTGAATGAAATCATGCTGATAGGAGTTATGTGGCATGATGGCTCGGTTGGAAGGAATGCAAGAGAGGTGACAGAGAGAAGGAAAAGCTGGTAAGGATGAGAGTGCATAACATGGGAAAAAGACAGAATGAAGGGGAGAGAAGAAAAATGAAGCAGGAAAAGTGGATAGAGCGGCAAGTGAGAGAAAGGCTAGAGGATGGAAGAGCGAGGAGGGCAGAAAAGGGAATGAAAGGAGGAAAAGGGACAGCAAGAGGAGTGCAAGAAAGGAGAAGGAAGAGAAAGAAAGGAGAAGAGTGGTAAGAGTAGAGGAGGAGGGAGGCAGACTCAGAACGGGGAGAGCTGAACCTGCTGCAGTCAGTGCAGTCGATGCTGGTCCGCACATGAGCCTCACTGAACTCTTGAAACACATGCTATGAAGCCATAAACACACCGCTCTGCAACTAAAAGCACTATTAGGGGAATCACAGATAAGTAACATGCTAAAAATAGGAAATATCCTTCACCAATGAAAGAACGTCCAAAAACCTCACAGCAAATCATGGGTACGGACCGTGTTTTGTTTACAAATATACAGAATTGCAATGTCACACTGTCAAAACAACCATGTTTTAGAAAAATTGAACAACAACAAAATAAACAATGGTGATAATGAGTTTACCTTGGCGTATTAACACAAAGAGTGAAATTAATGTTCTCCCGTGCTTGTCGCGATGGGGGGTGGGCTTAAGAAAGATTCGAATAGTCGCTGCCCTGCCTTCCTAATTAAAGACATCAAATAATGGTCAAGAACGATCGCATTAACAATACTACAAGGGGAGCGGAAAGAGAATATGAAAGGCGCGCCAGCAACTGTCATTATAACAGAGCCACAGACCAAAGCGTAGGAAGGAAAAATGCGCGTACTTCGTTCAACTGCGAATCCTGCGAGTAAAAGCCGCGTTAACTGCGCACCTCACTGGTATATTATGCGGCGTTAGATCACAGCTCAGACCGCCCAACCTGAGCTATCGCGACACAGGCAAACTCAGTAGCAGAAGCACAAACCATGCGAGCCACTGCCCCAGACATGGTTTGTTTTTGATATACTGTAGAAATGAAAATACATGCTGCAGTGCGAGGTGCTGAATGCGACGGGAAGGTGTGTGGAAATCAAGAAAGGAGTTCAGAATGCAAAAATACAGCTCTAAACAGTGGAACAGCAGGAAAATATGGGCAAAAAGACTCATGAATGTCAGACATGGAAGAGCCAAGATCTGGCAAATAACGGGTAACTGCAAAATCCCCTTACCATGTATGCTCGTGAACAGACCGTTTTTATGAAATGGGCATGTATGACGTTTCATAAAGCTGGGGTCTTAGAAGACCCAAAGGTTTCGCACTGCAATGGTGTTGGGCAACTCCTAACGTTTGCGAGGGGCTTTCACAGACACAAAGTAGCGGAGTACAGGCAGCTCTCAGTGAAAGGCGGAAGAGGGTGTCATTGGGTAGTGGTACATAAGCACTAAGGTAAGTAGAAACGCTCTCAGCACTCTACGGGGGGGGCAGACATTATGGCTCAGCAAATTCGCAGCTCTGCACAGAAACAGATTGGTCCCACTCTGCAGTGACTACTGGGCGCGCGTTGCAGCAGATGGGCGGGGCAGGGACGCAGCTCTCTCATCTTGCTTATGCCGGGTTCTAAAAAAAAAATGCTCAAGTTGTGCACTGGAAGCAACAAGTTATCGGGCTGACTGCGAGTGCCGTAGTGGAGGTTTCACAGGCCTCCCTGCCCTCCACCGGCAGCTGCCGGGACAGTGCACTGTGAAAGATACGCACAAAATGCCCATTCGTATACATGGACTTTATGCCTTACCTCCGCCATATTTGTCTTGCCGAGGGTCACATTGCGGGTCACTGGGAGAGCCCAGATGCACAGAAAACAGCACAACAGGAACAGCGTGAGTGACTGCGAAAGCGGGAACCAGGCCCGAGTTGTCTGTGTACCGTCGCAGCCAATGGGAAAGTCCCGGAGGTAGACTGGAACATCCTCACAGCCAATGGCAGCACGAGAGGGGACGCAACAAATTTTGCCAGAGCCAACGGCAGTGCCGAACAGGAGGTGAAAAACAGCTGGTCCAATAGAAGCAGGGATACAAATATTTCATAACCAATGGCAGAGCCGAAAAGAAACGAAAACAGAAGCAGAGAATTTGAATGGGACCATAATGAGCCACCATGACTAATATAAACCGAATTTCTAAAGTGATTTAATTTTACCTTCTACGGTACACGCATATTCCGCACGGTTATCTTGAGAGACCCAGTACAGATTACCAGAGCTACAAATGTCCCACATTGCCTCACTAATCTACTTCTCCAACGGAAACTGCAACAAGTGACCATACAACTGACCTCACGCCGCACTTCGCTGATGATGCCCGACAGGGTGGAAACAAGTCTTTCAAAGGGGAAGTAGGTAGGAGACACCACCGCCTTTTTCCGAGGCGAAGCAGAAATGCCTCGGAGAAACGCAGCGGCGGTTTCGGATTCGGAGGCGTGTTTTTCTTTTCTCTCCTCTTGCCATTGGCTGGAGGAGATAATTAGAAAAGTATCGAAAAAACACGCCCCCGAAGAGACCAGCCAATGGAGAAGAGGGGCGGGTTCAAGCCCCTCTTCTCCAAGTAATTAAATCTCGCGAGCGAGACTGCGCAAGCGCAGCCTTTGCTAGCCGAGACCTAAAAAGGCCTGATCCACCCAAAAACTGAAACAAAAAAAAATAATTTTCTTTATACAATGCACCTATGGGAAATATAATGTTTGAGAACTCAGTGTAGTTTTGAGATGTAAACAACTATTCATACGTGGTAATGCAAGCATTGCATAGGAGGTGGAATAATATACCAAACAGCAATACCGTGAGATCATCAAGAAATACTCATCGGGGTGCAGCGAAAGCCCCTCTATGAATATTTTCGATAATCTATGACTATAAGTAGCAGATCGCTATGCGCTGTCAAACCAGACCTAAACGCCTAGTGCAACTGGCAAGCCTGCTCGGAGTCTAAGCCCATGATCTTGAAGCACGTTCCCGCCAGTCTCAGGCCTGCTGCGTCACTCCTGAGGTCCAGCAAGGACCTAAGGACACAGCTCATCTATTATCCTCAAATGGATTCCTAAGCCCCGGCCCTAGTCCCAGGCTCTCCACACAAAGGACCCATCCTGCCCTCCTCTGTGCATTGCACAGACTTGTCTCCGTAACCGTGTTGTACGGCGCTCCAAAGCCCCCAGCTAGGTTTGTATACATACTGGGGCTTATTTACAAGCCCCTTGCGCCGCTGTCACGTCACTTTTTCTCATATTAAAATTGACGCACCTGTGGCGTAAGGGGCTTGTAAATAAGCCCCACTATCTCTAAAGTGTAAACGTGTACCCACGTCTCTTTGAAGCGGATACCATAACCCCAAATCTTTGACTCAGGAGGGGATTCAGCGCTCCCCAATCTCCCCGCTTGCCAGTGCAGGCAGACACCCACATATCGCTGCCCAAATTCACATTTTGAAAGATTTTTTTTTAAATTGTATTTTTATAGCGCTGACGGGGCGTCAAAGCGCTTCTCATTTTAACTCGTGCCAACCTGTAGTGGGATGAAGGGCACAGAGTGGGGGGACGGTCTAAGGTTATAGAGTGCATCGTGAGAATACAGTGCACAGAGAGTGTGTTCGATAGAATGCAGTGCACACAGTGTGGATATGCAGTGCCTCGAAGGAGAATGCAGCGTGGTATTATAACGGACACTGGAGGACAAGGTGTACAAAGAGTGGATGTAGCGCTCAGGCAGATAATGCAGTGCACATAGTTCCATTATAGGCACAAGACCCCACCAACACCACAGCAGAATAAGCATGCATGAATAAATACACAACACAACTTTTTTGTTTGGAGAAATATTGCTGCAGGTTTATTTCATACAAACATATGCAACATATGGTGGGTTATCTTACGGGCGATCCAAGGGCAGGCAGCCGTACTAACCTATGCTGCCCTGCCCGCCTGATGAGCCAAGCACTGTGGAGAACCCAATCAGCGCTACCCTTATAGGGGTGATCCCCTTACTGGATTACTTGACACATTGGTCCCTTATAACTCACGCCCCTTTCAGGGTGGAGCGTAGCAAGGCAAGCCCCCGGTTGTTCAGGTCCACAACCGCCTTAACGGACTAACGGGGCGCCGACGTCATTGTTCCAGGACCCTCTCATGAGGCTCCTGGGATTTGGCTCTGGCACCCCTCTTGTGCTCTTGCAGAGGTATCCTTCTGTACCCAAACTGCTTCCAGATCGCCCTGTAACTCCGCCTGCAACTACAAAGAAAACATTACAATATCCTCTGAAATTCCGCTGCCTGTCCCATGCCGGGTACGCGGTAGGGTGGGAGACAGCGTGACGGGCAGCAAAGAGGAACAAAAATGGAGGAGGGAGGCCTAAATATCCCTCCCCATCTTCTGGCACGCCGGACATGACGTGTCTGGCGCGCCCTGTAAGGGGACTCCTCCTGGAGTCCCGCAAAAGAGAGTGGGGGGGGGTAGGGGAGTGCCCAAATGCAACTAAGGGGTGGCCGCCCTCTGAGGTTGCCCCCTGCGGGGGCCAAGGGCAGCTGCATAGTTCCATTATAGGCACAAGACCCCACCCACACCACAGCAGAATAAGCATGCATGAATAAATACACAACACAACTTTTTTGTTTGGAGAAATATTGCTGCCTTGTTTATTCCATACAAAAGTATTCAACATACAGTGGGTTATCTTACGGGTGATCCAAGGGCAGGCAGCCGTACTAACCTATGCTGCCCTGCCCGCCTGATGAGCCAAGCACTGTGGAGAACCCAATCAGCGCTACCCTTATTGGGGTGATCCCCTTACTGGATCACGTGACACATTGGTCCCTTATTACTCATGCCCCTTTCAGGGCGGAGCGTAGCAAGGCAAGCCCCCGGTTTTTCAGGCCCACAACCGCCCTAACGGACTAACGGGGCGCCAACGTCATTGTTCCAGGACCCTCCCATGAGGCTCCTGGGATTTGGCCCTGGCACCCCTATTGTGCTCTTGCAGAGGTATCCTTCTGTACCCAAACTGCTCCCAGATCGCCCTGTAACTCAGCCACAGCTCTGGAGGCGGCCCCCCATCGCCTAAAGAGCCCACACCAACACAGCTGTATTCTCACTTGCCACCTGCAATTTCCTGGGCCTCATTCATGTCCAGTAAGAACGGATTCAAGCCCACCTGAGCCAGGTGCACCCCAACTTTGTCGAATAACCTTTGGTGTTCGCCTGGCATAGCCCATGCCTGCTGAAGCCAAAGCCCCTTGCTCTGCGAACTTGCGCATGGAGTGGGTTATCCTTCTCTGGGAATGTACCAGTGCCTCACATGAACTGTAAGACGGTGATGGCTTCCCAGGAGGGAGCTCTCTTAAACAACGCTATATTACCCTGCAAGAGGATGTGGCTCCCACCTCCTGCAACTTGTAGTTGCAGCCCTTCTAGCATATTGTGCTCCCTAACGCCTGTTTCCCCAATTTATGGAACAGCAGCACGCTTGCTAAGAAGACCGCTTCCACAACCAGCCTATATACTCTGGCTATTCGGACGGAGCGTTTTATGCATAACTGAGCAACCTGTAACCTGCCCTGGGAGCAGAGTGCACTTACTTTGTTGACGTTGTCCAGACATGTGCACAGACCTTTGCGATTTATAAACCATGGCGAACAAGACTGCTCGCATAGCACAAAATTTTGCAGTCACAGCCACCATATGGAGTGACAACTTACACCAACTACCAGGCTTGCTTAACCAAAGCTCGATCACAGATGCCCACATGCCTGCTAACCAGCTGTGCCCCAGCTCTTGCCCCCACTCTTTATGCAGATTCCTGAAAAGTACACTTCTGCCCCTGTATGGGGGGGAAGATACCTGTAATATAGCACATCCCACTGCACTCACATTCTCAGGCAATCCAGTGGGGGAGAGGGGTCCTTAGCATTGGTTCTGCTACATTGCCTGGCCTGCTAGCCCGCAAGCACCTTCGTCTGACAGCAGAATATCTGCTGTGTCGCCCGTGCAATGGCCGCACTCTGGCGCAAGACGTCCCGTTCTATAGCTCTGCTAACAGCTACCTTCAGAGGCTGAAGTGAACGGTTGTATGTTGTGCATCTGACCATAAGAACTTTGAATTTGCTTTTGCAGGGATAACATTGTTGCACCTGTCACACTCAAATTAGTGCAATGTGCAGTTCCTTTGCATTCTACACTTCAGAGTGGCCCTACATACCCCACGAGACCACGGAGTCGTGTGTATATTACCAATGATACTATTGGAATCGAAGGTTCCCAGTGTCAATTGGTGTCTATTCCGCCATGGAATATGTGACATTAAGCAATGGAGTCTTTATGTACTTGCCGTTATCCCTCCTGTCATACAGTAATTTTGCCTTTACAGTTTAATCTGTGGTATTCGTCCCCAGACTTCCCAGGCTGCCTACTGCTGGCCATGTGCGCAGCTGCTGGCGTGATAAGGGAATCTCCTGTTGCAACTTGCAACAAAACAACGCCCGCTTGTATGTGCTAAATTGTAAGCGATTAAGTGCCTAACATATCTCTCCCCCTTGAAAAGATACCACAACCGCACTGGCATTAGAACCTTAAGTGGCACACACTTTTCACCTGGGCATACCTCTAACTGAGAATGGATCTACACCGCCGTAAGGCCAGAAACACCCATATCTTGAACAATTTTCTGGGTTTGCCACTTGGCACCCTTCTGGTTGGTGATACGGAACCTCCTACCTAGCATAAGCTGACATCCTCCTGTGCAAGAGTAAGTGGGCAATTGATTCAACATCCCTCCTTTTCTGCCAAGCTGTTGCCTGTTCAGGTAATCTGTGGTGACTGCACCCAGACCCCCTTAGGCAGCTTTGTTGCTGACAATGTGATCATTTGCTGAAATTGAGGGAATCTCACACTTACCACTTGCAACTAAAGCAATTATTTCAATTAATAAGATATTAATTAGTGAGGTCTTGCCCTCCAAAACTTCTGCTAGTATACCAGGGAGCAGACAAGACAATGGGAACAGGAGGGGAACAATATGTATCGATACCTGCCCTTTCTTGAATATTGGGAATGCCAAATGTTCTTCAATACATTGTGGCCTATTTGTGCCTTTACTTATTGCCCCACAGTTTGACCCAAACACTTTGGGACACTTTAGTAGCAACAAGCCCTTAATGGTATGTGACATTCTACAAGCACTGTGCATAACTATAAATCCCCCTTTGACCTGCTGGAGCCTGTGGCCATTCTGCTGAAAGCTCTGTGGGCCTGGGGGAGGGGAGTGCTACTAACCCACAAGTCCTAGGCAATCAGGAAGCATCCCTCATTGCTGCAGGTGCCCCAAAGCATTTATGATTGGTAACAGACCGTCAAAAGACAGAACCTGGGTCTGGGATCCTTGTATCCTAAGTAAAGCCATAATCATCCTGCACCATTAACAGATGTGCCACTTACCACTTGCAACTAAAGCAATTATTTCAATTAATAAGATATGGTGTATCTGCGAGAACTATGCACAAGTAACTGACACTCTCCCACGAGCAGTTGCTGTGAAACCTTTTGGACCAGTCCATCAAATTAAGCCAGCCACCCCCCTAGGTGGAGTTTTGCACCCCCAAACTTCTGCTAGTGTACACCACAGTCACGCCTCTTGTTCAATTGAATTTAGTAATTCACGACGCTGACAAACCCAGGGGCCTAATACTGGTCTGTGTATATGAGGCACAAGGTGACCTTAAATAATTGGCTTGGAGTGGCTGGGTGTTTACATTGCCTGGCTGAAGTGAAGTGACAAGATGTGCCAATGCAGGGAGAAGTAAAGAATTATCCAGCCCGCCTTACTTCCTTCCCCAGCTATCTGTGTATAGCGCTTGTTGGCGCATGACGCTTGTGTATTTTTGAAGTGCAAGTGTTCCCGCAGGCATGTTGCCGCTGGATCAGAGATCTTTCTTACCCCGCTCCTGATATTCATTTTAACAACCACAGAAGGAAGGAAGGTTGATTGAAACCCGAAAGTGGCCAATTGGCTGACACCCCAGCGGGACCTGGCAGTCGTATTTAAACTTTATATCCTCACAGAATTGGCAACACTCACTGCTGCAAGATGCCTTGGTGCGTAAACGCCTGGTAGTTGCACTATTCCATACAGCGATTATTTAAATTAATAATTCTGTGCATATGAGTAAAACTATGCACCAGCAGCTGAAAACTTTCACACGTTAGTAAATGTGAAACATATTGGATTTGTCCATCACTTTAAGCCAGTCACCCCCTTAGTGAGGTCTTGCCCTCCAAAACTTCTGCTAGTATACCAGGGAGCAGACAAGACAATGGGAACAGGAGGGGAACAATATGTATCGATACCTGCCCTTTCTTGAATATTGGGAATGCCAAATGTTCTTCAATACATTGTGGCCTATTTGTGCCTTTACTTATTGCCCCTACAGTTTGACCCAAACACTTTGGGACACTTTAGTAGCAAATGCCCTTAATGGTATGTGACATTCTACAAGCACTGTGCATAACTATAAATCCCCCTTTGACCTGCTGGAGCCTGTGGCCATTCTGCTGAAAGCTCTGTGGGCCTGGGGGAGGGGAGTGCTACTAACCCACAAGTCCTAGGCAATCAGGAAGCATCCCTCATTGCTGCAGGTGCCCCAAAGCATTTATGATTGGTAACAGACCGTCAAAAGACAGAACCTGGGTCTGGGATCCTTGTATCCTAAGTAAAGCCATAATCATCCTGCACCATTAACAGATGTGCCACATGCACCCAATAGGTAGATAGGCTACCTATTGCTGTAATCGCAGCCACCCCCCTGGGGGCAGTGGTCTGTCCAATTATCCTCTGAATTCTCAGCTATGGAGGCTCCAGATAATCTCAGGTGTGAGAAAAGGCTTTCTAACATAGCCAACCAACTTGCACTTGTTTCCCCTTGATTGAAGGAAGACAGGCATTCAATACCAAACAAATTGCTCGGAGCTCCAGCAAGTTGAGGTGGGGTCCCCAGAACTCCACCTTTCCCATATGGCTGCTCCATCCCAGGTATTATGCATCTGTCACTACTATGTGGTCTGGTTGGGGAAGGGAGAGGGATCTGCCTCTGACCTAATCGTGGTCTGTTAGCCACCACTGTCCTATGCATTTGTCTCCAACATCTAGACCATGTCGTAGAGATTCCCCTAATGCTGCGCCCACTGGAACTTCAAGTCCCACTGCAGAGCCCAGTTATGCCACCTGGAATGTGACACTAGCAGGATGCAGGAGGCCATGAGGCCCAGCAGCCTCAGAGTCATTCACACCGAAATCCAGGATAGAGGCTTAAACATCGGTATCATAATCTGAATATCCTAACCTCGCCATTCGGGAGGCTAGGCCCAAAACTACACTGTGTCCAGAACAGGTCCAATGAAATGGAACATCTGAGAGGGAGTCAGATGTGATTTTGGCACGTTGATTGTGAACTGCAGAGAATGCAGGAGGCTCGCCGTAATCTGGAGGTGGGATACGACAACCTGGGGAAGCTCGCCTTTAACAGCCTGTCGTCGAGATAAGGGAAGACTGGCACCCCCGATCTGCATAGAAGAGCTTTGACCACCGCCGTTACTTTTGTGTTAAACCCAAGAGGTGCTGGTAAGGCCAAAGGGGAGCACAGTAAACTAAAAGTGCTTGTGGCCTATTGTAAACCGCAGGTAGCGCCGATGGGCAGGCAGAACGGGAATGTGAAAATAGGCGTCATGCAAATCCAATGCTACCATTCAGTCTCATGGGTCCAGGGCAGACAAGACCTGAGCTAGAGTGAGCATCTTGAACTTTTCCTTTTTGAACCAGGATAGGGCACAAACTCTTTTCCTTTTTGAGTACCAGAAAGTAGCGGGAATAACAACCACAGCCTACTTCTGGTGCTGGAACCCTCTCTATGGCTCCAATGGCTAAGAGAGTCATGACTTACTCCTGAAGCAAATTCAAGTGATTCTCTGTCTGCCGGTCGTAAGTTTGAGGCATAGAGGGAGTGATAGTCTCAAGGGGAAGGTAGTAGCCCCTTCGGACTATTTGGAGGACCCACCTGCCCGAGGTGATATTCTTAAATATAGAAGAGAGAGGCCTCACTGCTCCAGGAGACAGGGTTCCAAGTGCGACTCAAATGTCAAAAGTAAATTCCCTTGGAGAACACAATTTGTTCACTTATACCCATACCTCAACATCTCAAAGGTCATGCAATCACATACACCAGTCTTAATAGGGACCACAACGACAATTCTTAATAATCAAATTTTAATATTAGTCATATCAAATAATTCATGCAAATTCATAAAAATACATCAAATAAAATCAGTTAAAAACTAGTAAAAAATGATTTGACAAACTTTCAGTCATACATCATAATAAGAGAGACAAGACATTATTCATCAAAAATTGTTAATTTGAAAGAATCAATCAAAGTGCTTTGTCTAAGAAATTTTCTTTCAACATGCAGCACTTTGTTCCTCAAATCTAACAGAGGTAGGCGTGACTCGTTTCGGTGGGAAAATAGGATACAACCACCTTCTTCAGGACAACTAAAGATATATAGTCCCACCTAATTAATTACAGAATATTGCTCTGCAAAATATTTTTGCTGCATAAAAAACATGAAATAAATATCAGATGTAATTTAAAACATAATACAAAAAGAGAATATAATACCTATAAAAAGAGAATATAGCAAATTACCATCTTATTTACATTTTTCAATTTTCCAAACCAAACTGTATATATTATTCACAATATCTACAAGATCAGAACCTTGATTCTGTAGTTCCTTTATATATAGACTTAGAATAATTGTCCAAAAAGCCCCATCAAGACTGGAGTGCATGAACCACCAACAAGCAACCCAGCGCTACAGTCATACTCATCCATTCTGTGATCTCATTACTATCTACTCACCTAATACGTTTTAAGGTGAGCCAAATGCGGATCTGTAAATGCAGTTCTTTAAAATATAGAAGCAGGTTTCAGTCCTGAACAACGGTGAGGAAAAAGAACGGGTATAAAAACAGCCCCTGGTAAAACCTATCACAGCTAATATCCAAAAGATTTAGTGGGTATCAACCCTACGTTTGCCCCACTGTGCATACCTTATTAGATACAACTCCGACTTCAATTTGTGTCCAAATCAAGTAGCCATATGAAAAAACATAAATAGGATACTCTGCTCTTTAGAGCTCTAAAAAATAAAATTCTATATAAGAAAAGAACCAAATGGGCTAATATAAACGCTTAAACTGACAATTAACAATCAAGGTGATATTCTGCCAGTGGCGAAGGTGATGTCTGATCCTGCCACCAACTGGCTGCTTATGATCTTGAAGGCCGGACTAGGAAAGTTTGGAGGCTGAGGTTGTGGGGTGAGGGGAATGATCCGGTGGGTTTGGGGAATGTGTAGTTGGACTGCGCAGATGTTGTTGCACTTGTGTGTTCTTGTGGCTGGGGTATTGCAGACACGGCTGAAAGCCCCTTCCGTAGCCACGAAAGGAGCGAAAGTAGACGGGGGTGTGTGGTAACTGAGAGGCCCTAGGACTTGGCCATAGCCCGTGAATCCTTAAAGTGCTCCTGTGTCATGTCTGCCTCTTCTCCGAAGAGACAGGGGCCATCAGAGGGTATGTCCACAAAAGAAGCCTGGACATCCCCTAAAAAGCCAGAAGTCCATAACCAGATGTGGCTTCAAACAGCCAACATCGATGCAATTGTTCTGCCCAGAGAGTCTGTCGTGTCAAGACAAAAACGAATGGCGAACTTTGCCTCATCTCTTCCATCTGATACTGCTTTGGAGAGGATGGCCTGGTCCCCCTCCAGGACCCATTGCAGAACTAGCGCAATCGGTTTCCTCAAAGTGTGGGAATAATGGTCCAATAAGCATGTGGTGTTCACCAACTGCAATGCAAGGCTGGCAGAAGAAACATTTTCTTGCCCCAACTATACAGCCTCTTGGATGTCCTATCCGGGGGTGCAGAATGGAATATGCCTTGGGAGGTAGAGGCTCGGTCCACCAAGCTCATCGGGGTATAGTGGTTGATGAGTAAATTTGGCTTACCCGGTGCAGGGCGATTTACTTTTGACAATTGTCCTATTAACAGGAGCCCCTGAGCTGGGCTTGGACCAGCATCTCAATAGGACATTGGTTAAGGCCTCGTTGAAAGGCAGCTGGGATTCTGAGGAGAAGACACCAGGCTGTAGACCTCTGTCAAGATATTCGTCTTCACTGCCACGGAAGGGAGCTGAAGGCCGAGGACCTCTGCTGCCCTTTGCACCACCATACTATATGATGCTCCCTCCTCTGTAGCCACAGTAGGGGAAAAAAGCAGGCCAGAATCTGGAGAGGTATCCAGTCCACTGGCCTCGCCCAATTACTCATACCAGTCCATTTCCTGATAAGGCTGGTCTTGTAAAGGGTCCACCGATTCCTCCCAATCTTCCTCCATTCCTAGCCCTTTAGAATAGGGCTGAGGAAATGACCTAGAACCTAAGAGTTCTGTACGGCGCTGATCTGGTTATGGGTCATCGGGGATAAGAATGGAGCTGATGCCGCTGGTGGGCGCCAGGATTCTCAGCACCGGGACTGGGGCCGGGGAAGATCGCAGTGGTACAACCGGCATCGGTCCAGAATCATCGCTGGAGTCATGGGGGGTCATTGGCGCCGGGCTGGAGCTGCCAATGCGGAACCCAATGGAACCCCCTGGGAGCCTCTGGGGCCCGAAGGAGTGCCAGTTGGATCAGGCAGCCCAAATATGAGGCACAAGGCATCATTACAATCCATAGGCCGGACGGGGGTCACTTCGGTGCCTGAAAAAGGCTGGAAAGCGCAGAGTTGACCCAAGGGCAGGTTCCGAGGAATCAGGCCTAGAGCACCATGACTCCTCTGTTGCCTCTGCCGATGGAGTGGCAGAAGTCGAAGCACACTGTTTTTTTGTGCTTTTTACCTGACCGATTCGACAACTTTGTGTGCGAAAACAAAGACTTAGAACTTCCAGAGCAGTATACGGACCTTCCTCTTGACCAGTACCGTAAACAAGACCTCTGGGAAGAACGACTTAGTGCCGAGTGCTGGGCTGCAAGCAGCTTTAGAGGCCTCTCTCTCAAAGCTTTCGGAGCCATGGCCCGGCAGTCAGAGCTCAACTTTGAGTCATGGTTGCGCTCCAGGCACCAGTGAAAAAACAGATGTGGCTTCGTCACCAATGTGGTGTAGTGGCAGGCGCAGCACAGCTTCAAACGAGAAGTCTTATTGGTCATCTGGAAACCTACTTACCAAAAAGGGGTTGACAAAACGTTGAAATAAAGCCTGTCAAAAAGTGAAAGAGGGTAGCTCTCATCATCGATCTGCACAGACTAACACAAAAAGAAAAGCATTGATATCAGTGCGCTGAGGTGGTGCCTATATAGGTGATACGGATGTCACAACGCCTCAGACAACGCCATCATGTGGAGCCGACCAACAGGACCTACCAGCACGTAGGGGTATTGACAAAAGAAACATCTTCCGGATCGAGTCTGACAACTGGGGAATTCATAGGTAAGGAATCTGCGACTAGATGTCTCTTTCCAATAGTGAGAGATATTGTAGCCTTGCGCCTCTCCCACTAGATGAGCAGGTGGATGAGTACACTCCTCAATAGGAAGAGAATATATTTTGGAAAACCAAACAAGTCTGAGTTACCATTCTGCACAAGAAGAAAACCACCAGTGCCTGAATAACAGAACTAAAGCAGTTTGCAGTAATTAAGGGCTGAATTGTGTTTTCCTATCAATATGTTGACAAAAGACAATTTAGGATCCAGCAAAAAAAGAAAACTAAGATTTTTTGGATACAACCAAAATGGAAACAAGTATATTATTGGATAAGAGAGTAAGAAAAACTTGAACATAGTAAAGAAAATGTCCTGTGGGAGACTAGTAGAAACACAAACTTTGTCATGTTAAATTTAGAGAAACATCTTTGATCCATGCCTCGGTGAAGATAGTGCAAGTGACAGCATCTCAAAGACAAGTCTAGAATTTGTGTGCGTCCAGAGGTAAAGAATGAAACCATCCGAAAACCCGCATTTCAATGCAGTTTGAAGCACTGTAAAAGAGAGCTCCATGGTCCACTGTATCAAACACCACTTAGAGATGTACCACAGGTAGCCAGGTGTGTCCCTGCCCAAAGCTTATCATCCATCCTCCGAAGAGTGGACATTCTGGTACCATAAACGGATCGTAAATCAAACTGGCAGACATGTAGAGGTTTTATTTTGTTCAGTGTAAATCAGTAACTTTCTGAATATAATTCATAAACTATTTTAGCATTGAAGTGCCTGTGAGCACTGGGATCAAAGTTGACACATTGGATTATCTAAATTAGTTTTCTTCTATCAAATCAAATGAAAACAGCTTTATTCAGTGACAATGAAACAAACACCATAAAAGCATACTAATACACATATATCTAAAAAATACTTTCTTACAGTTTATCATAGGCAATAATTAATACTAAAAATGATATTTACAAATTTGGGCTTCATGGGGAGGATAGCATGATAAAGTAGCAGGTACATATTTTTCTGAGATTTTAAAAAATACAGGCTACCACTAGTCATACGATAAAGTGCAAGTGCAGAAAGTGCAGGAAGGTACCATTTAAAAGAAACAATGGTATGCACCTTCTTTTTTATACAGCAATACTTCCGAAAAGGCGTAGTCTTTTCTTTTTCTAATCGATTGTTGTATGAAGCGAATAACTGAGCCGATGATTTTCATAGTGTCCAGACTACATATAAAGTTAAACGCATCCTTATAGTTAAAAAGCATATTTTTTAAAAATAGGGGTTTTAAAAAGGTTTTCCGGATACCCTTATAAAAAGGACAAAAAAGGATAAAATGCAAGGTGGACTGTAAGGTTTTACCATCACACGGGCAGGGTGGCAATATTCGTTGTTATTTCTCTGTACTTGGAAATGCAATTAGATAATGTAAGGTACCCATCCTTAACCTAGTTAGGTAAAACCTGTGCTGAATATTCCGAACCAAAATTAGGTATAACTGGGTACCCCTCATGTATGGACGTTCACAATAAGCTACCACAGTCTGTTTTTTGTTGGCCACCCTTTCCCTTTCGTAGTCTGCAGTGGTTATATATCTTAATTTCAGTTTGCTTTTACTATATTCCTGTATACATAGGGGGTTATCTGTATTTACTTTGCATTTCATCCTGAGATTAAAAATGTGCCCTAGCCATGGTATTTTCATACTATGTTCTAGAGCTAGGCAGTCAATAATTAAATCCTTAGAAAATTGTGTTTCTTCCTTCGTCCATATGCCATGTCAGAGGGTAAGACTAGCCATATCAATAGCATCATTTATATATGGGACGGACAGTTCTTTATGAACAATGATGTTTGCAGTTGCACTGGGAACAGCCAATAATCTTTTTTGTAAGATTGTCATATTTGCTCTCCCCATATTGCGGCTCCATCATTAACTGCAGGGACACACTTACTCCTATACAAGGTTAAAATTTCTCGTATCGGTTTGTTCCCTAATTTAGCCGCAAATCTAAATATACTGTCAGTCGTTTTTAAAAATTTCATTTAGCATAATTCAATGTGTGATTTCCATGTACGGTTATTGCAAAATAACATCCCCAAGTACGAAAATGTTGGGACTATATTTATAAAAACCCCTCCCACATGATGTTGTCTACACTTTTGTCTCTTCCCCCCGCACAACATTACAAATATTTTCTTTAGATTCAGCTACAAGTCTATGTCATTTCTGTATTGGGCAAAATTTTCCATTAGACATTGCAGGCCATTTGCAGTTCTAGACATTAGGACAGCGTCGTCTGCGTATAATAAAACGGGGGTGGGCGTGTTCCAACTTTCGTGGCGTCTACAACCAATTTTTGTAAAAATGAGTCCACGTTATTTATATATAATGAAAATAAAAGGGGAGCTAATACGCATCCCTGTCTGATATCACGCTTTACCACAAAGTCAGGTGTACATTCCCCTGATTTTCCATAGCATACCCTAGAGGTTAAATATGCATACATTTGTGATAAAAATAAGATTATTTCTGTGGGAGCACCAAGCCCTTTTAAAATTTGCCATAATTTTTGATGATTGACTAAGTCAAAGGCACTGGTGATGTCTACAAAACATAAATGAAGTATCCCCTCCTTAGCTATTGTGTACTTCCCAATTAACAACTCTAGGTTTAAACATCGCTCTACCGTCCCAATACCCCTTCTAAAACCATACTGCACCTCTGTTAGTATATTTTTTTCACTGGCCCAAGCTTCAAGCCTCTCCAGCATGATTCGGCCCATAATCTTGGAAGAGGAATCAAGAAGGGATGTTGGGCGGTAGCAATTTGCCTTTTCCCTGTTCCCATTTTAAAAATGGGTACAATAATACTTTCAACCCATGTGGCTCGTAATACTCCTCCCAAAGCAGCATTAAAAACTTTCATTAATATTGGTATCCAGAATTCCAAATCATACTTAAAAACATCTATCGGCATCCCACCTGAACCTGCTACTTTCCCATTTGCACTTTTTTGGAGTGCTAATTTTATTTCCTCTGATGTGATTGGTGTTGTTTTCACTGGGTTTACCTTTATAATTTTTTCTTTTTTCAAATCAATCATATCTGCTCCCTCTGGGTTAAAAATACTCTTAAAATGTTGCACCCAGTCTTCTGGTGGTACTACTGTATCGATCCTCACCACAATATTATCTTTAAAATATGGATGATTTATTATCTTCCAGAAGAGGGCTGAATCTTTTAGCTCTACTGCCTGGTTTAATTTCTCCCAGGCCTCCTCACGGTTCTCCCTTTTTCTTGTTTCCAATGTCTTTTTATACTCTTTCCTTACAGCATCGATTTTTTGTGGGTCTCTAGGTTTTTGTTTTAAGCACAAGTTTCAGCTCCCCATTTAGCCTTGTACATTCATGGTTAAACCATCTTGGAGTTAGACCACACACTTTTTTCCTTCTTTTAGATTCTAGGTCACCTGCAATTTCTTTGGTGATACTGGCGAAAACAGCTATAACAGCTGTTTGCGTAGACGAACCATACAGACAGATTTCTAATTCTTTTTGTGTTTTCCCTTTGAGGGTTTCCATGAATGAAGATGGATTAACACCTGTCCATTTCATTGAGACGAACAAAGCAAAACCAAAGGAAATGATCGACGGAGTGTTGAACATTGCAAGCACTCACCCCCAGTCAACTGATCTGGGTTTAATCCATCACCGTTCTTTAGCCCACTCTGCCACCCCAGTTCAGACATGGCCATTATTTCCTTGGGTGTCGATATCAACATCTGCATTCTTACCCCTTTGTTTTGTTAACAAGTTTACCTTTAATTTCACGCTTAGAGAATGATGGTCACTAACCATACTAATATTTATCGAAACCTTCTCGACCAAATTGTTACCATTTGAAGATATTATGATATGGTCTATGTTTGAAGACGTACCCACAAAGGTACACATTTTTTCTTCACCATCTGGTATGATCGGTTCCAAAATTATTAGATCATATTTATGCATTGCATTTTTGATGGCTTCTCCATATCTATCATGGTGGAAATGTGGGATCTTGTCACCAAAATCGTCACAATACCCACAAGGCTCACCAGCTTCAAGATCACATTTAACACAATTAAAATCCCCTGTCCAAATTAAAACTTAAGTCCCTATAATTCCCTTCACAAATTGGTCCAAATCCTCTTCTAATAGGTTAATTACAGTGCTCCTTGTGTTATCAAAAATATTGTTATAGAAGTTTGCTATGACAAAAGTCTGATTTTCATTGGAATAAAGATGTAAAAACTGGTAATATTGTGATTCAATTAAGGTTTTCCTAACGGTCAGAGGGGAGGCAACTGGAATTAGGGTAGCCAGACCTCCCTTCGCCCTTCCCTTTCTTGATGGTATTGCATTAGTGCAAATACTTTGGTACCCATTTACATAAAAAGGTTCCGGGCACCAAGTTTCTTGTAGTAGTACAACCCCAGAACCCTCCAACATTTGTTGCCAGTTAACATCATAGATTTTATTTTTAATACCAGCTATGTTCCATGTCATAATTTTTAAACTTTTGCTCAGGGATATTCCAGTATCAGCTATCAGCAAGTTATCAGGGCTATTACTATAATCATGCTGAAGTACATCCTCTATCTCTACATGGCGAGGTTCTGTTAGGTTAACCGTATCTGCATTTGTTTTAGGATTACCATTTTCCATGTTTGTACTTGTGGTACAATGATGGACAATCTACTCCATATTAGAGGGGATGCATAAGTTCATCTCCTTCACTTCGGCCTCCCCTAGCGACAGCTGAGGCGAAAAAACGGTCAAACAATCGTGATGTCGCCGTGTGTCTAACTGATATTTATCACACTGTTTTAAGTCATTTCCCAAAGATTGACTTTAAATGCCGCATTTTGGGACCCCTTTAGTCTATTTATTGACTGTAGACTATCACCTGTGGTAGAGACCGAAAAGGGTTGGGAACCTCTACTCTCTATTTGATTTGATGATACTACCTGTGCACTATCCCCAGTGGACATAGCTATTGAGGATTAACTCACGCTGCTCTCAATATGATGCAGTTGTGCTGGCTGTAGTCAATCGCAGGCTTCTATATCAGAAAGAGGGGCAAATCTATTTTCACAACTTAGATTATATGCCATGGGTGGACCTCTTGGGGCTACCCAGGTCTGTTTCTCCAGCATCGGATGTTGTAAGTTGGTCTCTAGTAATTTTAGGAGAGTTGGCCTGTAAAAGATGCCCAGTGGTAGCACAATGATATTATTGGGATTTCTGTCAAAGTCGGTACACAGGATAGTTTTCTTCTAACGAGATGAGATTCGACCAACCATTGTGTATACATCTAATTTTTACCATAATGAAATAATCTACAACAAAAATAGTAAGTACATGGCATAATACCAGAGTATGAGATGAGACCAACCTTATGTTGATGTAGAAACAACCTTTAAGCAGGAAACCAAAGTGAAGAAACTGAGAATTTTCAAATAACAAGCTGAAGTCAAATATCAAAATTAGCTAGAATTTAAGCAGCCCCAGGAACGGGAAATGGAATGGGAGAGTCACAGCTAGAACTCTTTGCAATCATTCGGCAAAAGCAAAGAAATTGGACTGCAACGTGACTAACTCCTTGAAACAGTGTTGCAGATCAGCTGCAGCTTTGGAAACAAGAGAGGCATAATTAGACGTCCTCCCTTAAAACAGAGCTGCAGCTCAGCTGGAGCCTTGAAAAAAACAGAGGCATAATTGGAAGTCTTACCCTCACAAGATACAGAGGGACGGTTTTAGAGTTTGGCGGATGAGAAACCCCATCACAAACATGGCAGATGTCCCAACCGACATATTACAAGTTTATGTAACTTGTAATAGGGTGTATAGGATATCCACCACGTTTTGACAGGGTATCTGTGCCTAAATGTGGCCTAGAAGGGCTAGATCCATGCATATCATACAGAATATCCACAGAACAAAAAAAATCATATAGGTTACCTACATGGGATTCTTTTAGATAGTTCCTAGCACTATAGTTCATGTCACTTGTAATAGGGTGAATAGGGTATCCACCACTTTTTGATAAGGTATCTTTGCCTACTTGTAGCCTAGAAGAGCCAGATCCATGCATATCTTTCAGAATAGCCACAAAACATACATTTACATACGCTAAACTACATGAGATTCTTTTAGCTAGTTTCTGTTCTGATAATGCAACATGGATCTTGCCTTCCTGCACTTTGGTCAAATATGTCTGCTTTCTAGCAACAATGAGAAAATATCTTCCTTGTGCTTCTAAACAGAGAAATTAAGTATTTGGTTCCAAATGCCCCATAACTTGATAGATGCTCACAGATCAACTTGCATGTTGAAACCTTTATTTGGGGAAATTAATGAATATCTCAATTTCAGTCTGGTGCAATAGCTGGCAGTTAACCCAGTATCCTTTGAGTATGTGTGGGCAGATTTGCCTGTGTCTTTGTAGCTATAAAAACGAAACATGTATAGCAAAAAATGGAGCATTATGGTAATTTGAAGAGCAGGCCATCTGAATCCTTTAAACCTTCATTTGAAGGTTTGAACTCACGCTGTAGCTCCTTTCAGAACTCTTAGACTGCACCTGTATTCTATGCTCAGAAGCCGTTTTGTCCCTACTGGTGACAACTGATTAAGTGGCCCATCTGGCTCTACGTGTTAGAATTTGTTCCATTAAAGTGGAGCGTGTGAGAAAGGTCTGAAGCGGCACATGAGCCTTAGTTGATGACAGAGAAAGGCTTACATTCTAGAAAATGGGCACAAATTTAATAGATTGTGCTCTGCATTCTCTGTCAGTTTCCCGGTTTTTGAAGTAATTACCTTTTTGGGAGGAGTAAGGGCTAGTCACGTGCCAAGCACTGCTCCGATATATCGATAAACAAAGCAGTTACTCCAGTATTGGAAATTTCATTGATTCACATGCTTGAACCATTTCCAGTCGTCGAGATGGGAGACTCCCATCTCGACTAGGGGGAATGATTCAAGCATGTGAATCTATGAAAGAATCCAATACTGGAGAACTACAGTTAAAGTTAAGTAACTTATTTCCTTACTGTTTCTTGGTTTGAAGTTTTACAATTCCCAGAGACTAGAGTCAACATTAGAATTGTTAATTTTAAGTGGCTGTAAGTAAACAATTGCCAATTTAATAAACTTGACCATAAATTACTAAAAAATGTTTTCAGTAAACCTACTGAATCAATGAATAGGCTAACATTTCTTTAATTTGTGGTGCTTCTGCCCTTCTGGTTGAGGAAAGTAAAACTCGTAGTTCCCAATTCTGTCCCCTCGCGCACACTATCTCCCCATTCGAACAATACCACGTCCATTTTTAATTCGGCATCCATTTTAGGCTCGTTCCAGTTTACACAGAGTCAGCAAGTTCATTTCATTCAGGCTGCACCTGGTCCCCCGTCAGTTGCTCCCCCCGCATCCTTGTGGTTAAGCCGATTCCGAGAAATAGGCCACCAGCCCCTCTGCCCGCGAGAAAAACAAGTACTTCACATATCTCTTTGGCTCCAGTCGGTGGCCTTGATCTCACCACATCTACGTTATTGCAACACCCATAAGCCCCCCCGCCCTCTGAGAATGTCCCCCAGGCTGATCTTCAGGGCGCGTATGCTTGCTTTTCATATGTCTCAGACAAATGCTAATCTCAACTGCCTTCTGCTAAGGAAACAGGAGGGCTCCTCCTTACTGCGTGCAATGGATTGTATAATTACTGTGTACCTTGAATAAAGTTTCAGACCACTCCCGAACCTGCATGGGTGACGGAGCTCTCCCTTAACTCGAGTTACTGAATAAAACCCAACTTAACTCGAATACCACGGACTCCTCAATTCATTTATTCTCTATTATTTTTGATAACTTATAGAAATTCAGATACAGTAATTGCTTTATTTACCACATGGTCTCTCCCCTTACTCTTCCCAACACCCTTGACTTGTGGTTTTACTCATCCCTCAGTCCTTTACCCTACTATTCACTTTCTCTGCCTTTTGTTACACATTTAATGTTTCACAATTTCCTATCACCTGCTCTTTCTGTTTATATACAGGAGTATTCATATACTGGCCAGGTGCTGAAGGGCCGTGATTCTAACAGCCAGGAAATTGAATTCTCTGAATACTGGAAGATAATCGGAAGATTTGCTCTTGATCTAAAGAAACAATAAAAGAAAAAGCGTTGATGGATCCAGGCTACAGCACAAGATCTGGAGTAAGGCAGTCAAGCGAGTGGAAAAGATGCTGACGGAGAGTTGGTAGAGAAGGGACATAGAGGAGGAAAGAGAGATGGACTAGTCCACCATGGAATTATGAGGTTTCAAGGATGAGCTCTTCCTTGGGGCAGGAGTATAGTCCGTGACTTTCCCCCACTTTCTGACCCCTCTAAAAGTTTTCGCTTTTAAAATCTTTATATTCCACTACAGTAAAGTATGATTCTCAGGAAGGACCATCAAAATAATAATATGGAGGATTTGCTTCTTCCGAGTATGGTAACCTTCAATAAAGTGGTTTCTTAAATTGTATATGCGTTTTTCATTTGTTCCATATTTTTCTTTTAGACCCACCATCCTTGCTTGTCATTGTCAGAACAATAAGTTACTGGCCCAATGTTTCTAGAAGGTGAACAATGTATGCTTGGGAAGGCATTCTACGACCCTGAGGTCTTCCCAGCATAAATCCTAGACAATTCTAAGAGCCTTATTCTGAAAGGCTTGGTATAAACGGGGACAAAACCACACTGGGCAATTTCCTTTACCACATGGTTGTGGGATTTGCCCAGATAGTGTTTGTGCCCGATTCAGATTGAGCTGTGAAGGGAAATAATACCTGGTACCAATTTCTCCGACCTGTAAAGTTGCAAAGCATTCCGCTTTGTACACTGTTCTGGTGGTGCCTAAGCCACCAGGAGATTACTGGAGGGCTTTGTGTGGCCAAAACCCTTGGTCGGAGCTCCATTTACACCTGATTGCTGATTTACAATACACAAATATCATTTGCCCCGAATGCAGATTTATCATGATATTCGGAAGGAGGCTATTGAATGCACAGTCCAAAGAACATTGGACATTAGAGAGATCCCTTGAAGACCAACGAGTGCTATGGGCCAATAACGGCTAGTACAGAACTCCTGTTTAGGCCTGGGTGGAGTTCACGGAGTGAAACTCTCTGAAGTGACAAAAAAACTCCGCCAAGCTACGTCGAGTTCTGCAAGCGGCGGAGTGCGTAACCATGCGCCATTCACACTGATTTTTAGCGCCGGGTGTTTGTCACACGCTGTAAAATCTGCGGGAACTGCATCATGCACAGTGCAAGAGGGTGCTGCTTCTGGCTGCCACTTGAGTAGAAGTTCTATTCGAGCGGAAGCATCCTCAACGTGAACGGAAGGTTCTTCAACGTGAGCCGTGGCGAGCATGCGCGACTGCCCACGTTGAGAAATCTTGCTGGGAATCAGTCTAGCGTTGGATTTTCCTCACTCACCAACTTACCGTTGATGAGCGAGGAAAACACTTTGCTATGCAGAGTGGAGTTTTTTGGAACGCTGTGGAGAGCAAAAAAAGCAGAGTTCACCGTTCAGGCCTACTTCTGTTCCAATGTTCGTCTTTCTGTTTCTCTCTTTTAACTTAGAACATTCTAGCCTCACCACCCGTGGGAGTTATGTTTTAATAGTTGTATAGCACTACTGGCTCAGGTAATAGCAGTTGTCAAAGGGCCTCTCCCTTGTCTAGGCCGTCATCTACGGCTCAGGCTAAGAACCTCTGTTTGTTGGCTTTTAAGAACTGTTTTTGCCCTCAGCAGCGTGCTATTACGGTTAATTAAATATAGCATGTTATTAAATGACATGACAAAACTCTTAAAACTGCATTCTTTGTTGCTATAACTGTAGACTGCTGTGGGTTTGGGGGTGAATGCACCTTGTGCTCCGTTCAGGGTTTGACATTCTGTGACCTGCATGTTTTTCTGATGCTTGTGAGCCGGAACCTTATCAAACTCATGTGGCCTAGGTTAAGAGCAGTAGATGTGAGTCAGAAACAGCTCCATTCTACGTGGGCTTGTGTTAAATTCTGCCTGTCACCTGCAGTCCTCGTTCTGTTAGCTGTGATGACATCCATCAAAAGTTGCAGTCTCTGAGCAGCTGAATCACCTGCTGTTTGTCACTCTGTCCCTTTTGGTTTCCAGCTCTGTTTCGTTAGTCCTGCTTAGCCTGTGCCGTTAATTCTCCTTCTTTGGGCACTGCCCTGGAATGATCTCTCCAGCTTCTGGTGTTTCCAGGTAATTTTCTTCCTTTGCCTTTGCTGGCTCTTATCCTCTTGTTTTCCTGAATGGTGATTTGATAGCATCTCCATATCTCGCTGTTACTGTTCTACCATGCTTCATGAATATGTTCTTTCCCAGGTAACCATGTCACTCGCCTTCTTCCCTCTTAGCCACAATGGACTCTGTGTGCTGATTTGCCAGCATCTCCACCAATCCATATTGTTCTTCAACAGCATCTCTGTTACTGATGCAGAGGTGCAACTCTTTCAGTCGCTGTTTGCTCCAAGTATCCATGTTGGTGTCTTTCCCTTTTCTCAGCACCCATGTGTCCCTTACACCTTTTATTCAGGATGGACATGCGCCCATGCTGCTGTCCCATAGTGCTTTGTGTCTGCTGTCCTCCCACCAATAGAAACTCCCCCAGTCTCTATTTCCCCTGATGATGATTTGCTCCAAGCAGACTCTCCTTATATGCTGCAGTGCCTCATGTTCCTGTCTTCCTGACAGTAATGTATCTTCCCAACACTCCACTATGGATTTCATTCAGCTATGGATCTCACTTGCTTCAATCTGAGTGGGTTACTAGGTTATTAACGAAAGCATCTCTATGACTAAATGACTGTAACCATCATCATCCAATCTCAAATGTCCCTGTTCAGATAAAGCTGTTGGAATAAAACTGCTACCCAGCAACACCTGGAGTTCATTGAGAACAACCTGGGAAATGTGCAATCAGGCATTTGTCCACACAGCGATACTGAGACGGCCCTCCTACATGGTGGTAGATCTATCTTTGAGATAATGGACCAGAGGATGCGACTTTGCGGTGCTCTTTGATGTACTAGACGGCTTCCACGACCTTCACAATGGCATGATGCAAGATTGAGAAAGTGTTGGGACTGACAAATCAGTCAAGCCAATAATTTACTTTGAATCTTATTTAGAGTTTGGTGGACGGGATATTCTGTCACAAGCGTATCAAAGTTCTGTCCGCCATATTACATGTGCATTATCGCCTGTGGTACCTGTAGTACAGCGGATGGGATATCCATCACGTTTTGATGGAGTATTTCATCCGTCAAGCTCTAAGTAAGGCCCTTTGTACTTAAATAAAAGAGTAAGTGGAGCCAAAGACTGCTCATTTCAAGCTTCTGTTTGCGTTACATCACTCCGCTGCTGTTTTTCTCTTGTATTATTCATCATGGAATTCTCTTTAAAATTCATAAGTAGTATGTCCACACCCATGTGCAGGATCCCAGAACACATTTTGCTAAGTACATTCAATTTCAATTTAAAATTACTTTTAGAACAGAAAAGCAGCAACTAGGAGATCACTTTTTCTGCCAATTTACTTATTTTAAAAAACGTCATCAATTAACCAAATCAGTCACTCAAGTACAATGGTCAGAAATCTACAGAAGGACAGCGTACCATATCTAAAGCAGTAAAAAAGCAAGACATGGACACCCTACATAGTGGGAGATAAACATCTGCCCCTCTTCCATCACTTATTCTAAAAGATATCAGCACTCCCGTCTAGCTTAGCAAGATCTGCAAAGCAGTTTCCTTTTGCAGATCAGAATGTACCGCTGCGTAGTCCTTGATCCGGATATCTACTGAGTAAGGTGGGTGGTGTATTAAATCCAGATAGAACTAGGATTAGAAGTAATTCACTGCTGCTTCTCAGTCATGGGATTCTCTCATATCCATAAACAGTTGCATCGCATAACGCCGCTAACCCACAGTGCTTGGAACACACTATCATAGAGAAGCATAGTGAGAGTAAGTTTCCTCTTCATCGAACCTTCCCCACAGCAGCAGGGAAGCCAACAAAGGAAAAACAAATACCAAAATGTTTTGCCGCGCCATACCCACATCTAATTCTCTAGTCGCTCATCTGCACACCACTGGTCCTCCATTATAACCTCAAGCACCAGGCCCCTACCACAACAGACAAAATTACATCTTCCTCATCTTCTAGAGCCATGATTGCAACAAACACATATCAGCCTCCATCTCTACTTTCAGGCAGATTCTAGTGTGTAACAAATGTGCTTCTACAACTTAGCCAGCATGCAGGCTAAGCTCACAGAAGCTTTTCCTGTTCCAGTAACTTCTAAACAACATAATGGTTGTTGCTCAGTTTCTAAATCAAATGGCTACCCCCCAAATGTAAGCCTTGAGATGCTCTACAGTCCAGGGCCAGGCTGGCACTTCTTTGTCTAGTGTTGACAATTTTTTTTTACAGCAGCCAGAGCTTTAGTGGCTTTTACTCCTTATTTTTTTCCACTGGGACAACACTACCCTAAGCCTTCCAAACTGACATCCACCTAAAAAATATTTTAAGTTCAGAAACAAAACTGAGAGCTGGCACTTTTATAATTGAAACTTCATGGTTTCAAAATCGAAATCATGCTCCTTATTCCAATGATACTTATATACATGACTACAATTATACTGACTCACTGCACACAATGCCCTAAGGATCATGAAAACCATCCACTCTGGAGCCCCCTCTGACCCCTGCCCTCACCACATTTTCATCTGACCTGGCACCACCATCGCCCCTGAACTCTGCCACACCATCAACTGCTCCATTGAATCCGCCATATTCGCTGAAGACTGGAAACTCACAGAGAACAACCCCCTGCTGAAGAAATCCTCTGCTGACCCAACGGACTAAGAACTACAGACTCATCTCTCTGCTCCCCTTCCCAGCCAAAGTCATCGAGAAAGCCATCAACGCCCAACTCTCATAATTAATCGAAACTAACCACACCCTGGACCCCTCCCAATCCAGCTCCAGGAGCAACCACAGCACCAAGACTGCACTCCTTGCCACAACTGATGACACCCGCACTCTCCTCGACCAAGGGGAAAACACAGCCCTCATCCTCCTGGAACTCTCTGCTGCCTTCAACAGTGTCTCCCACTACACTCTCTGCACACGGCTTCACAACGCCGGCATCCACGGCAAAGCTTTAGAGTGGATCCGCTCCATACTCAGCAGCTGAACCCAGAGAGTCAGACTCCCTCCGTTATCCTCAGGACCTACAAAGATCAGCTATGGAGTTCCCCAGGCCTCCTCTCTGTGCCCCACCCTCTTCACCATCTCCATGGCCCTGCTTGCCATTGTCAGAAACCACAGACTCAACATCGTCTCCTACTCCAATGACACCCAGCTGATTCTCACACTCACAGACAAGCAACTTCCACAACAGGATGAAGGCAGTAGCAGTCTGGATGAAGCAGAGCTGCCTCAAACTCAACTCTGACAAAAAAAAGTCCTCATCCTGGGCTCCACTTCCTCCGCATGGGACGAGTCCTGGTGAACAGCAGCTCTTGGAAACCTTCCCACACCCACCGACCAAGCATGCAACCTCGACATCATCCTCGACTCCTTGCTCGCAATGAACCGCCAAATCAACATAGTACCATCCTTCTGCCTCTACACGCTCTGCCTGCTGTGGAAGATCTTCAAGTGGATCCCCACCGAAACCAGGAGAACGGTCATGCAGGCGCTCCCCAGCAGCAAGCTCGACTACGGCAACACATTCTACGCCGGCACTTCCCAAAAACTCCAAAAGAAATTGCACACATTCAGAACACCTCTGCCAGACTTATCCTGGACATCCCCCGCCGCAGCCACATCTGTGGTCACCTGTGAGACCTCCATTGGTACCCAATCAACAAAAGAATCGCCTTCAAGCTCCTCATGCACCCCTACAAAGCCCTCCACAACACCAGACCCGATTACCGCAACCACCGCCTCGCCTTCTACACACCAGACATCTCTGCTCGCCCAACTGGACCTGGCCACTATCCCACGGATCCGCAACACCTCGGCTGGAAGAAGATCCTTCTCCTACCTCACTGGGAAGACCTGGAACTCCCTGTCTCTGCATCACAGGCCATCACCGTCACTGCCTCAATTCAGGAAGGACCTCAAGACCTGGCTCTTCAACTGAAGTGCAGAACACTCCGCAGCGCCTTGAGACCTTCACGGGTGATTAGCCGTGCTTTACAAGAACCCTGATTGTTTGATTGATTGATTGACATGGTATTAAAAGAAAAGTCCGCAATCCTAGCATAACATTCGCTTTGACAAAGAAATGATCTTTATTGGTCAGTGCTTTCAGTAGTGAATGGCCTCAAGAAATCATCTTTCATTTTATTATCACCATCTTAAACATTATACACTAAATGCTCTACTTATAAAGCCAAGTGCATTTGTCTAATTGTAATGTTAGAGTAAGAGTTCCAATACTTTGACTACAGTACTTCTGTGGTGTTCTAGCATGTTAGTAAAGATTAGGATATCCTCTTTTAAAGGGGGGCACCACCTCCATATTCCTAAGCATGAGTTTTCGGAACATGGAAAGAGCAGACGATAACCAAA
Source organism: Triturus cristatus (assembly GCF_964204655.1). NCBI lineage: Eukaryota > Metazoa > Chordata > Amphibia > Caudata > Salamandridae > Triturus > Triturus cristatus. The sequence goes on from NC_140595.1 coordinate 116,438,653, forward strand.
TGCCCTCCTTAGGTACTGAGTGCACCATCATGTGTAATAAATGTAGCTAAACACAGCTTTTGGGCATACTTATAATCTGATGGTAAATCATCTTGAGATCAAGAGTAGACCAATATTTAGCACCTTCCAACACTCAAGATGTCATGAATTCTTGGTAGGGGGAGGCAATCAACTACAATTTGATTGATTAAACATTGTAAATCTGCAAAGGAGCTCTATGAAGCTGATCTTTTGAGGTCCAAAGCTTCAGGAGCAATCCTCTGTGAAGAACTCACAATCATAACCACGTCATCGGCAGTCATTTTTCAACGATAAGAATAAATCCTTCCTAACATTCCTCAATTTATGTTTGACAGGAGTAACATATTTGAGTTCTGTTTTATGTTCAAGTCACGTCTTTAAATCTCTGCTAATTTCTTTTGGAAACATTTTAATAATTGTTTAAAATAAGCTCTAGTCCTACTATCTGAATACACATACAACAAACTGGAATTCTTGATCCAGGATATCCTAATTGGGTTGACCATTAATACCTAAATACACTTTTCCAAGAAATCACCTGTCATGAAAACAACCATATTAATAATGCAATCACCATTTTCATAAATATTAATATCACTAGCTTCTTGGGGTTAATAATTATCTTAAATAATGGTAAACAGTGATCCAGAATCTGCCATATCTCTCGCTTCCATTAATGTTTTTAACAACGTTAGGTGTAACATATGGTTCCTCATCTACCACATAAATTGGATTGTGATTGCTTGACACATATTCTACACCTTAGTCATAGTTTTCTTCAACCACACTAAACACCACATTCACTGATTCATCTCTGCCATGTCACATTCTTGAGCTATTTGCCTTTCCTGGACCATTATTACAAACATTAGCAATCTCTATTGCTGGACAATTCTTACTAGAACCCAAAAGATTTATGAACTACATTTTAACGCCTCTTTCTATTTCTTGGATTTATTTTCCTTATCTTTTAGTATAGTGACCTGATTTTCTTTACTGATCTTACTATTTTCTACAGCTTCTTCAATCACCAATGACTTTTCCTCAATGATTAAATAGGCCACTATGTCCACATGTTTGGACATATCATCTGCTCTGGAAATGTAGGATTGCAGTGACGTAATGATCGGCCTTGGATTTTCTTACTGAAACATCCTCGCTTTAAGTTTGTCTCTAATAGATTAATGCACAGTCAAACCAAAGTCCACATGACTGCTAAAGTCCTCAAAGCTGCCATGTTAGACTCAATAGTTTCCTTTCGCTGGAGTTATGAGGTTCACCCGTTAATAGCGAAAAATCTTATTAAAAATATTATAGTGTCCTGAAGCCATTCCAAGTGGTGGTAAAACGCGAGGTCATTGCCTGCACACTTCTTGACCCTCTTGTCAAAGGTCAAGATTATTGCCCTCATTGTCACCCTGGAGATGAGCAATGACAAGAAAGTGGAAGCCTGAATTGATCCAATCGGAGACCTGGATGTCAGAAGAAAGTAAGAAGACTAGGAGAGGAAGAGGTCACAACAGGCTAAAGACCTGAAATATGAGGACGTGCCTGGGAGCAAGCTCCTGACATGGATAACCACCTTGTAGTGTAATATTAGGGAGTTATTAGCTTAGAAATGTCGAGTTCCTTTTGTTTTCTACATGATGACTGACATTGGTTTATTATAACTCCAGATGATCGGATGCATGAATTTCCGGATAACCACAAAATATCCCTAAGACTTGCATCACAAAAATGTCTGAAGTGCACGAAGTGGAATACTGTTCAGGTTGCATACATTGAATCCGAGCTCCCAATTACCTCTAACTAGGCCTGGGCGGTAAATTCCGTTCCACTCATGGAATTTGCGGAATTTGGGTAATTTCGTGTTCCGCACAGAACGCAGAATTGCCCAAAATTCTGCGTTCCGCGGCTTCGCGGATTTTTTTGCTTGTTCGCGTTCTCAAAATGCGTGTTCGCGAGATATTTCCCCCGAGCACGCAAACAGCGTTCACAAACAGGAAAAAAGCATCACGAACAAGTAATCCAGCATGTTCGCAGAATTTCTGCATGCTCGTGGAGATTTTTTACAATTTCGCGGAGATTTGCGTATCGCGACTACGCAAATTCCACCCACCCCTACCACTAACATGACAAAATCATCTAAACTGCACAAAGAGGATCATTATTCAAATTACAAACGTCATTCAAGCCGCCTGGTGGTATACTGTATGTGCATTATAATGCAGTACTTTTTTACACAACAGTGCCCAGCGTTGAGGTAATTGAAATGGCTTCAACTTCCAGGTCTACTCCAGCCAAGCCTTCTCAGTCAAAATACTTTATTTCGATCACACAGATCAACAAAGTAAAAATAATATTAAAAAAATATACATAATACAAAAAGAGGTAAAAAAAACAGACCCGCTGTTATCCTAAAAGAAGATGCAGTGTTAAAACAGAACAATCTATTTTATCAAGTAGGGCACATTTACAATAAAAAGGGTCAGAACATTAATTCCACTTATCACACCCCTATGTTATTGGCTGATGGGATGAGGGTGAAGGCCAACCCACAGCTACCACATTTTATTGACATTTAAATTGACTTATCCAGATTGCCATAAGAAATTTTGCCACACCAAAGACATAGAGCCGATGTGAAACAGCCTGTTCTAGAGACGTCGAAAGATAGACATCTCCAGTTCCATCATCCGTTCACCATCTCAATTTGACATGTCTGAACAGGAGAGACTAGTTTCTAACATGCAAAAAATGGGTGTAGATTCAAACACATGCAAAACATACAGGGGCACATGTATCAAAGTACAAGTTTGCGAGTCCTTATTAGCGTTTCTTAGCGAATCGCTATTAAGGACTCGCAAACTGCTATGTAGGTAAGAACCTACTAATATTTAGCGATTCCTACGCATTCCTTCTTTGCGACTCGCAAACTGTGAAGCACTACCCTTTAAAAGTAGAGGTGGGTGAGCCCAAGAATTCATGGGACGAGCCGAGCCAGAGCCCAGTCAGGGGTCCGGCTTGGCTCTAAGAGCCCAAGTACGAGCCGAGCCCAGAACGAAAAATCACCATGGGAATTATGAAAATGTAACTCACAGCTTCCAGCCCTGCAAAAGCCGAAGAATAAGCAAGGCAGGCTGATTACAAATTAATTAACATAGCCCTCTCCATGGGGCACTGGGCTGTGGGTCCGTGAGTCCAGTAAATTGTTCGCAGTGTTGCTTTGCTGATGTGCTCAAGGGCAGTGCGGGCAGGCTGATTGCAATGTAATTAATACACCTCTCTCCATGGAGCATTGAGCAGGGGGTTCTGTGATGATGTGCTAAAAGGCAGTTCCTTCCTTCTCCAATGTTTTAAGTTTAGTATAGAGCGAACTTGTTCGGAAGGTACCGGAAGCACCAGTAAGGTTGTACGTAGTCCCGTTCATTTTTTATTTAGGCATGGTGCGATTAAGTAAATTACCCAGAACCACAGAATGTTGAGCGAGGCTGAGACTTCAACCTTATTCCCCAGGTCCAAAGTCGGCAGCTCTCGCCACAATGCCACATCCTCCGCCACGTTCTGTTACAACTTAAAGGCAGTGCGTTTGTGTTGGTTATTTTTAGAGTTGTAACACAATGCTGCTTTTCTCTGCTTGTGAAAACCAACAAGCTGTTACAACGTTTTTTTAAAACAAACAACACAGGTGTATTGTCTATTAGTAAAATATGTCACTCATGGGGAGGGGCTGAGCTCGGATCCTGGCCCGAGGATCTTTGAGGACCCCGAGCCAGAGTCAGTCGTCTGGCTGCAGCCAGGCTCTTTGCAGGGCTCGTCAACCTCTATTAAAAGCATTTCACACGCCAATCCCTGTCACTTATTCATCTCTGGAACCCGAATGCGGGATAACAAAATGGTGTTCAATAAACAAAGTTTTGTGTGGAAACCCACCACTGAAATGTGCTGCATATACCGCACATGACAAAGTCGCATTGACTACGCCTGGGCGGAGTTCGTGAAGTGACCAAAAATACTCCACCGCACTACTCGGAGTTCCGCAAGTGGCAGACTGCGTTACGTCACGCCGTTCATGCTTATTTTTAGCGCCAGGTGTTTGTACAGCATGATCTGAATGGCATGCAGCGCAAGAGGGTAATGCTTCTTTCTGCTGCCTGGGTAGATGTTCTACTCAAGGGGCAGCTTCCTCAATAAAAATGGAAGATTTCTCAACGCAAACGGTAGAGACCACCCGGGACCGCCCGTGTTGAGAAATCTTGCTGGGAGGTGGTCTGGAGTCAGATTTTCCTCGCTTGGGCACGCCAACTTAACATTGGCGAGAGTGAGTGAGGGAAAAACTACGCTCTGCGGAGTTTTTTGGAACTCCACAGGCTACACAGAACGCAGAGTGGGAGAAACTCCGCTAACTCTACGGGCAGAGAGAAATTTCATGCCCAGGCCTAGAACTGAAACAGCTGTGTGAGAGCACCAGTACATCTGTGTGTTTCACAGAGTCATCATGTGGGAATGGATGTTGATTTGGCATTGACAGAGCTGCACATGGGTACAAATTACACCTGTAGTCACCGAGTGGCATACTTATCAAGGTTTTGCTGTCCTGTTGCACCACGCACGAGTGTGCGAGGGTGATGTAAACCCTAAATGAGATTTATCAAGCCACACCAGGCGATCTTGCAAGGCCCTGAGTAGCCTGAAAAATCTAGAGTACTGCAGGCAGTGTATATCGCTGCCTTGCATTACTCTGCGGCAAGGAGACGTGTCATGGGTAGAGCATGGGTGTTCCCACGCATCCACCAATGGATTCGAACCCATTCCCAGATTTACCAACATTGGTAGGCCTTGGACTGCAACAGATTTGTACTCCCAGAGGTTCAACAAGGAGAAATGTCTTTATTTTTCCTTGTTTTTCTGCAGCACTCATAGAAAGAGGAAAATGCCTCTCAGGATGGGTTTTGTGCAGAAAGGTATCACTTCCTGCACAAAAACAAACCTGCTTACAACGCAGTCACCCTTGCACCAAGGTGTAAGGGTGCCTGCACTGGCGCTAGGCAGCAAAAGTGTGCCAGCGCAAGGAAAGGACAGCGTATGCCTGCTCTTTCACGCAGCACTGCACAGCAAAGTGGCTTGCTGCGTTGCACTGTGTGAAAGTATGATAAATAAGTCCCTCAATATCATCTGTAGCAACCGTAATGCACAGAAAGCAGGCTGTTAAGTAAGGATATTTAATTAAATAGGTAAATGATCTGACTTGGGCTGTCCTTGATACTCTCGTCACTGCAGGAGGCTACCCTTTGTAGTGGTTTATTTTCACCTTTTAACTTGGAAAATCTTTTCCTTGCCAAATATAACACTGGGAAGGCATTTCTTTACTGTCTTTGATTAATGAACAACCCTATTTGTGCATCTTCCAATGTAGGATTGCGTTGAGTTTAGATAAGAGACTGTGTCCAATGTAGCGTTCAAATTCCATAGGGAAGAGGAGATATGATGTCCCATTTTTTCCCCAGAACCATTTCAAGAAAATAAGCTGGACATTTAATAATAATAATAATAACATGTTTTTATATAGTTCTTCAAACCACACTTCTGTCATGTCTAGGACATGTAAATGGCACATATTACTATTACCCAATTTAATGGTTCTCAATTTACTGCCCTGGAGAGAATTGAAGGCTGTGTGAGCTTTGCCAGGATTTGAACTCAGCTACAGTTTGCAACATATGGCGACGGCGACAGCTCAACTTACTTACTCATTATTGGGACTAGACAGGGTCTGTCAGCAGACGGTTAGCCTTCTTGTTAGTTTTGGTCCACAAAAGATGTGCCCATTCTTCCATGCCTATGTTGAGGTGGAAGGCTAGAGGCACAGCATTCATGCCTTATTCTAAGTTGGAAAGAGATATCCCGGGTGTTCTTTAGGGTTGTTCCAGCGCGACATGTGTGAATCTAATAAAGGAGTTTTACTGCCCTGCCTTTGGGCCCTATTTTGTTCAGCTTTGAAGGTGGCTTAGAAATTGATCTCCATGAGAGTCCCTAAAAGGCAGTAGCAGATGGGGGTGGTGATGGAGAAAGGTTTTACCTGAAACGGACGGATGGCCGCCTCTCCTCCTTCCTCTTCATCTTCCTGTCTCCAGTCCCGGACGGCAGCAGGAAGCACCCGGGCATACAGGGCCTCCTGAGCCAATCAAAACGCTGCAATGTTGCAATGGTATGCACCTTCTTTTTTATACAGCAATACTTCCGAAAAGGCGTAGTCTTTTCTTTTCCTAATCGATTGTTGTATGAAGCGAATAACTGAGCCGATGATTTTCATAGTGTCCAGACTACATATAAAGTTAAACGCATCCTTATAGTTAAAAAGCATATTTTTTAAAAATAGGGGTTTTAAAAAGGTTTTCCGGATACCCTTATAAAAAGGACAAAAAAGGATAAAATGCAAGGTGGACTGTAAGGTTTTACCATCACACGGGCAGGGTGGCAATATTCGTTGTCATTTCTCTGTACTTGGAAATGCAATTAGATAATGTAAGGTACCCATCCTTAACCTGGTTAGGTAAAACCTGTGCTTAATATTCCAAACAAAAATTAGGTATAACTGGGTACCCCTCATGTATGGACGTTCACAATAAGCTACCACAGTCTGTTTTTTGTTGGCCACCCTTTCCCTTTCGTAGTCTGCAGTGGTTATATATCTTAATTTCAGTTTGCTTTTACTATATTCCTGTATACATAGGGGGTTATCTGTATTTACTTTGCATTTCATCCTGAGATTAAAAATGTGCCCTAGCCATGGTATTTTCATACCATGTTCTAGAGCTAGGCAGTCAATAATTAAATCCTTAGAAAATTGTGTTTCTTCCTTCGTCCATATGCCATGTCAGAGGGTAAGACTAGCCATATCAATACCATCATTTATATATGGGACGGACAGTTCTTTATGAACAATGATGTTTGCAGTTGCACTGGGAACAGCCAATAATCTTTTTTAAAACTTGTTTTCATCAGTTTGTAAGATTGTCATATTTGCTCTCCCCCATATTGCGGCTCCATCATTAACTGCAGGGACACACTTACTCCTATACAAGGTTAAAATTTCTCGTATCGGTTTGTTCCCTAATTTAGCCGCAAATCTAAATATACCGTCAGTCGTTTTTAAAAATTTCATTTAGCATAATTCAATGTGTGATTTCCATGTACGGTTATTACAAAATAGTATCCCCAAGTACGAAAATGTTGGGACTATATTTATAAAAACCCCTCCCACATGATGTTGTCTACACTTTTGTCTCTTCCCCCCGCACAACATTACAAATATTTTCTTTAGATTCAGCTACAAGTCTATGTCATTTCTGTATTGGGCAAAATTTTCCATTAGACATTGCAGGCCATTTGCAGTTCTAGACATTAGGACAGCGTCGTCTGCGTATAATAAAACGGGGGTGGGCGTGTTCCAACTTTCGTGGCGTCTACAACCAATTTTTGTAAAAATGAGTCCACGTTATTTATATATAATGAAAATAAAAGGGGAGCTAATACGCATCCCTGTCTGATATCACGCTTTACCACAAAGTCAGATGTACATTCCCCTGATTTTCCATAGCATACCCTAGAGGTTAAATATGCATACATTTGTGATAAAAATAAGATTATTTCTGTAGGAGCACCAAGCCCTTTTAAAATTTGCCATAATTTTTGATGATTGACTAAGTCAAAGGCACTGGTGATGTCTACAAAACATAAATGAAGTATCCCCTCCTTAGCTATTGTGTACTTCCCAATTAACAACTCTAGGTTTAAACATCGCTCTACCGTCCCAATACCCCTTCTAAAACCATACTGCACCTCTGTTAGTATATTTTTTTCACTGGCCCAAGCTTCAAGCCTCTCCAGCATGATTCGGCCCATAATCTTGGAAGAGGAATCAAGAAGGGATGTTGGGCGGTAGCAATTTGCCTTTTCCCTGTTCCCATTTTAAAAATGGGTACAATAATACTTTCAACCCATGTGGCTCGTAATACTCCTCCCAAAGCAGCATTAAAAACTTTCATTAATATTGGTATCCAGAATTCCAAATCATACTTAAAAACATCTATCGGCATCCCACCTGAACCTGCTACTTTCCCATTTGCACTTTTTTGGAGTGCTAATTTTATTTCCTCTGATGTGATTGGTGATGTTTTCACTGGGTTTACCTTTATAATTTTTTCTTTTTTCAAATCAATCATATCTGCTCCTTCTGGGTTAAAAATACTCTTAAAATGTTGCACCCAGTCTTCTGGTGGTACTACAGTATCGATCCTCACCACAATATTATCTTTAAAATATGGATGATTTATTATCTTCCAGAAGAGGGCTGAATCTTTTAGCTCTACTGCCTGGTTTAATTTCTCCCAGGCCTCCTCACGGTTCTCCCTTTTTCTTGTTTCCAATGTCTTTTTATACTCTTTCCTTACAGCATTGATTTTTTGTGGGTCTCTAGGTTTTTGTTTTAAGCACAAGTTTCAGCTCCCCATTTAGCCTTGTACATTCATGGTTAAACCATCTTGGAGTTAGACCACACACTTTTTTCCTTCTTTTAGATTCTAGGTCACCTGCAATTTCTTTGGTGATACTGGCGAAAAAAGCTATAACAGCTGCTTGCGTAGACGAACCATACAGACAGATTTCTAATTCTTTTTGTGTTTTCCCTTTGAGGGTTTCCATGAATGAAGATGGATTAACACCTGTCCATTTCATTGAGACGAACAAAGTAAAACCAAAGGAAATGATGGACGGAGTGTTGAACATTGCAAGCACTCAACCCCCAGTCAACTGATCTGGGTTTAATCCATCACCGTTCTTTAGCCAACTCTGCCACCCCAGTTCAGACATGGCCATATGCAAATCAGTCTGACCCTGTGCCTCATGGGAACAGTCCAGCCCGAACTGCCAAGCCATGTCTTCCCTGGACCGGAAACAAGCTTCCTAGGACCGGTATCTGGCATTTCAGCCGTCTTCAGCCATGCTTGCTTGAATCCAGTGGCAAAGTGAGCAAGGGACTCACGTCTGAGCATACCCTGCCAACTTATGGCGAACAAAGCAAAACCAAAGGAAATGATGGACGGAGTGTTGAACATTGCAAGCACTCACCCCCAGTCAACTGATCTGGGTTTAATCCATCACCGTTCTTTAGCCCACTCTGCCACCCCAGTTCAGACATGGCCATTATTTCCTTGGGTGTCGATATCAACATCTGCATTCTTACCCCTTTGTTTTGTTAACAAGTTTACCTTTAATTTCACGCTTAGAGAATGATGGTCACTAACCATACTAATATTTATCGAAACCTTCTCGACCAAATTGTTACCATTTGAAGATATTATGATATGGTCTATGTTTGAAGATGTACCCACAAAGGTACACATTTTTTCTTCACCATCTGGTATGATCGGTTCCAAAATTATTAGATCATATTTATGCATTGCATTTTTGATGGCTTCTCCATATCTATCATGGTGGAAATGTGGGATCTTGTCACCAAAATCGTCACAATACCCACAAGGCTCACCAGCTTCAAGATCACATTTAACACAATTAAAATCCCCTGTCCAAATTAAAACTTAAGTCCCTATAATTCCCTTCACAAATTGGTCCAAATCCTCTTCTAATAGGTTAATTACAGTGCTCCTTGTGTTATCAAAAATATTGTTATAGAAGTTTGCTATGACAAAAGTCTGATTTTCATTGGAATAAAGATGTAAAAACTGGTAATATTGTGATTCAATTAAGGTTTTCCTAACGGTCAGAGGGGAGGCAACTGGAATTAGGGTAGCCAGACCTCCCTTCGCCCTTCCCTTTCTTGATGGTATTGCATAAGTGCAAATACTTTGGTACCCATTTACATAAAAAGGTTCCGGGCACCAAGTTTCTTGTAGTAGTACAACCCCAGAACCCTCCAACATTTGTTGCCAGTTAACATCATAGATTTTATTTTTAATACCAGCTATGTTCCATGTCATAATTTTTAAACTTTTGCTCAGGGATATTCCAGTATCAGCTATCAGCAAGTTATCAGGGCTATTACTATAATCATGCTGAAGTACATCCTCTATCTCTACATGGCGAGGTTCTGTTAGGTTAACCGTATCTGCATTTGTTTTAGGATTACCATTTTCCATGTTTGTACTTGTGGTACAATGATGGACAATTTACTCCATATTAGAGGGGATGCATAAGTTCATCTCCTTCACTTCGGCCTCCCCTAGTGACAGCTGAGGCGAAAAAACGGTCAAACAATCGTGATGTCGCCGTGTGTCTAACTGATATTTATCACACTGTTTTAAGTCATTTCCCAATGTGTCCCTAAGATTGACTTTAAATGCCGCATTTTGGGACCCCTTTAGTCTATTTATTGACTGTAGACTATCACCTGTGGTAGAGACCGAAAAGGGTTTGGAACCTCTACTCTCTATTTGATTTGATGATACTACCTGTGCACTATCCCCAGTGGACATAGCTATTGAGGATTAACTCACGCTGCTCTCAATATGATGCAGTTGTGCTGGCTGTAGTCAATCGCAGGCTTCTATATCAGAAAGAGGGGCAAATCTATTTTCACAACTTAGATTATATGCCATGGGTGGACCTCTTGGGGCTACCCAGGTCTGTTTCTCCAGCATCGGACGTTGTAAGTTGGTCTCTAGTAATTTTAGGAGAGTTGGCCTGTAAAAGATGCCCAGTGGTAGCACAATGATATTATTGGGATTTCTGTCAAAGTCGGTACACAGGATAGTTTTCTTCTAACGAGATGAGATTCGACCAACCATTGTGTATACATCTAATTTTTACCATAATGAAATAATCTACAACAAAAATAGTATGTACATGGCATAATACCAGAGTATGAGATGAGACCAACCTTATGTTGATGTAGAAACAACCTTTAAGCAGGAAACCAAAGTGAAGAAACTGAGAATTTTCAAATAACAAGCTGAAGTCAAATATCAAAATTAGCTAGAATTTAAGCGGCCCCAGGAACGGGAAATGGAATGGGAGAGTCACAGCTAGAACTCTTTGCAATCATTCGGCAAAAGCAAAGAAATTGGACTGCAACGTGACTAACTCCTTGAAACAGTGTTGCAGATCAGCTGCAGCTTTGGAAACAAGAGAGGCATAATTAGACGTCCTCCCTTAAAACAGAGCTGCAGCTCAGCTGGAGCCTTGAAAACAACAGAGGCATAATTGGAAGTCTTACCCTCACAAGATACAGAGGGACTGTTTTAGAGTTTGGCGGATGAGAAACCCCATCACAAACATGGCAGATGTCCCAACCGACATATTACAAGTTTATGTAACTTGTAATAGGGTGGATAGGATATCCACCACGTTTTGACAGGGTATCTGTGCCTAAATGTGGCCTAGAAGGGCTAGATCCATGCATATCATACAGAATATCCACAGAACAAAAAAAATCATATAGGTTAACTACATGGGATTCTTTTAGATAGTTCCTAGCACTATAGTTCATGTCACTTGTAATAGGGTGAATAGGGTATCCACCACTTTTTGATAAGGTATCTTTGCCTACTTGTAGAAGAGCCAGATCCATGCATATCTTTCAGAATAGCCACAAAACATACATTTACATACGCTAAACTACATGAGATTCTTTTAGCTAGTTTCTGTTCTGATAATGCAACATGGATCTTGCCTTCCTGCACTTTGGTCAAATATGTCTGCTTTCTAGCAACAATGAGAAAATATCTTCCTTGTGCTTCTAAACAGAGAAATTAAGTATTTGGTTCCAAATGCCCCATAACTTGATAGATGCTCACAGATCAACTTGCATGTTGAAACCTTTATTTGGGGAAATTAATGAATATCTCAATTTCAGTCTGGTGCAATAGCTGGCAGTTAACCCAGTATCCTTTGAGTATGTGTGGGCTGATTTGCCTGTGTCTTTGTAGCTATAAAAACGAAACATGTATAGCAAAAAATGGAGCATTATGGTAATTTGAAGAGCAGGCCATCTGAATCCTTTAAACCTTCATTTGAAGGTTTGAACTCACGCTGTAGCTCCTTTCAGAACTCTTAGACTGCACCTGTATTCTATGCTCAGAAGCCGTTTTGTCCCTACTGGTGACAACTGATTAAGTGGCCCATCTGGCTCTACGTGTTAGAATTTGTTCCATTAAAGTGGAGCGTGTGAGAAAGGTCTGAAGCGGCACATGAGCCTTAGTTGATGACAGAGAAAGGCTTACATTCTAGAAAATGGGCACAAATTTAATAGATTGTGCTCTGCATTCTCTGTCAGTTTCCCAGTTTTTGAAGTAATTACCTTTTTGGGAGGAGTAAGGGCTAGTCACGTGCCAAGCACTGCTCCGATATATCGATAAACAAAGCAGTTACTCCAGTATTGGAAATTTCATTGATTCACATGCTTGAACCATTTCCAGTCGTCGAGATGGGAGACTCCCATCTCGACTAGAGGGAATGATTCAAGCATGTGAATCTATGAAAGAATCCAATACTGGAGAACTACAGTTAGAGGTAAGTAACTTATTTCCTTACTGTTTCTTGGTTTGAAGTTTTACAATTCCCAGAGACTAGAGTCAACATTAGAATTGTTAATTTTAAGTGGCTGTAAGTAAACAATTGCCAATTTAATAAACTTGACCATAAATTACTAAAAAATGTTTTCAGTAAACCTACTGAATCAATGAATAGGCTAACATTTCTTTAATTTGTGGTGCTTCTGCCCTTCTGGTTGAGGAAAGTAAAACTCGTAGTTCCCGATTCTGTCCCCTCGCGCACACTATCTCCCCATTCGAACAATACCACGTCCATTTTTAATTCGGCATCCATTTTAGGCTCGTTCCAGTTTACACAGAGTCAGCAAGTTCATTTCATTCAGGCTGCACCTGGTCCCCCGTCAGTTGCTCCCCCCGCATCCTTGTGGTTAAGCCGATTCCGAGAAATAGGCCACCAGCCCCTCTGCCCGCGAGAAAAACAAGTACTTCACATATCTCTTTGGCTCCAGTCGGTGGCCTTGATCTCACCACATCTACGTTATTGCAACACCCATAAGCCCCCCCGCCCTCTGAGAATGTCCCCCAGGCTGATCTTCAGGGCGCGTATGCTTGCTTTTCATATGTCTCAGACAAATGCTAATCTCAACTGCCTTCTGCTAAGGAAACAGGAGGGCTCCTCCTTACTGCGTGCAATGGATTGTATAATTACTGTGTACCTTGAATAAAGTTTCAGACCACTCCCGAACCTGCATGGGTGACGGAGCTCTCCCTTAACTCGAGTTACTGAATAAAACCCAACTTAACTCGAATACCACGGACTCCTCAATTCATTTATTCTCTATTATTTTTGATAACTTATAGAAATTCAGATACAGTAATTGCTTTATTTACCACATGGTCTCTCCCCTTACTCTTCCCAACACCCTTGACTTGTGGTTTTACTCATCCCTCAGTCCTTTACCCTACTATTCACTTTCTCTGCCTTTTGTTACACATTTAATGTTTCACAATTTCCTATCACCTGCTCTTTCTGTTTATATACAGGAGTATTCAAATACTGGCCAGGTGCTGAAGGGCCGTGATTCTAACAGCCAGGAAATTGAATTCTCTGAATACTGGAAGATAATCGGAAGATTTGCTCTTGATCTAAAGAAACAATAAAAGAAAAAGCGTTGATGGATCCAGGCTACAGCACAAGATCTGGAGTAAGGCAGTCAAGCGAGTGGAAAAGATGCTGACGGAGAGTTGGTAGAGAAGGGACATAGAGGAGGAAAGAGAGATGGACTAGTCCACCATGGAATTATGAGGTTTCAAGGATGAGCTCTTCCTTGGGGCAGGAGTATAGTCCGTGACTTTCCCCCACTTTCTGACCCCTCTAAAAGTTTTCGCTTTTAAAATCTTTATATTCCACTACAGTAAAGTATGATTCTCAGGAAGGACCATCAAAATAATAATATGGAGGATTTGCTTCTTCCGAGTATGGTAACCTTCAATAAAGTGGTTTCTCAAATTGTATATGCGTTTTTCATTTGTTCCATATTTTTCTTTTAGACCCACCATCCTTGCTTGTCATTGTCAGAACAATAAGTTACTGGCCCAATGTTTCTAGAAGGTGAACAATGTATGCTTGGGAAGGCATTCTACGACCCTGAGGTCTTCCCAGCATAAATCCTAGACAATTCTAAGAGCCTTATTCTGAAAGGCTTGGTATAAACGGGGACAAAACCACACTGGGCAATTTCCTTTACCACATGGTTGTGGGATTTGCCCAGATAGTGTTTGTGCCCGATTCAGATTGAGCTGTGAAGGGAAATAATACCTGGTACCAATTTCTCCGACCTGTAAAGTTGCAAAGCATTCCGCTTTGTACACTGTTCTGGTGGTGCCTAAGCCACCAGGAGATTACTGGAGGGATTTGTGTGGCCAAAACCCTTGGTCGGAGCTCCATTTACACCTGATTGCTGATTTACAATACACAAATATCATTTGCCCCGAATGCAGATTTATCATGATATTCGGAAGGAGGCTATTGAATGCACAGTCCAAAGAACATTGGACATTAGAGAGATCCCTTGAAGACCAACGAGTGCTATGGGCCAATAACGGCTAGTACAGAACTCCTGTTTAGGCCTGGGTGGAGTTCACGGAGTGAAACTCTCTGAAGTGACAAAAAAACTCCGCCAAGCTACGTCGAGTTCTGCAAGCGGCGGACACTGATTTTTAGCGCCGGGTGTTTGTCACACGCTGTAAAATCTGCGGGAACTGCATCATGCACAGTGCAAGAGGGTGCTGCTTCTGGCTGCCACTTGAGTAGAAGTTCTATTCGAGCGGAAGCATCCTCAACGTGAACGGAAGGTTCTTCAACGTGAGCCGTGGCGAGCATGCGCGACTGCCCACGTTGAGAAATCTTGCTGGGAATCAGTCTAGCGTTGGATTTTCCTCACTCGCCAACTTACCGTTGATGAGCGAGGAAAACACTTTGCTATGCAGAGTGGAGTTTTTTGGAACGCTGTGGAGAGCAAAAAAAGCAGAGTTCACCGTTCAGGCCTACTTCTGTTCCAATGTTCGTCTTTCTGTTTCTCTCTTTTAACTTAGAACATTCTAGCCTCACCACCCGTGGGAGTTATGTTTTAATAGTTGTATAGCACTACTGGCTCTGGTAATAGCAGTTGTCAAAGGGCCTCTCCCTTGTCTAGGCCGTCATCTACGGCTCAGGCTAAGAACCTCTGTTTGTTGGCTTTTAAGAACTGTTTTTGCCCTCAGCAGCGTGCTATTACGGTTAATTAAATATAGCATGCTATTAAATGACATGACAAAACTCTTAAAACTGCATTCTTTGTTGCTATAACTGTAGACTGCTGTGGGTTTGGGGGTGAATGCACCTTGTGCTCCGTTCAGGGTTTGCCATTCTGTGACCTGCATGTTTTTCTGATGCTTGTGAGCCGGAACCTTATCAAACTCATGTGGCCTAGGTTAAGAGCAGTAGATGTGAGTCAGAAACAGCTCCATTCTACGTGGGCTTATGTTAAATTCTGCCTGTCACCTGCAGTCCTCGTTCTGTTAGCTGTGATGACATCCATCAAATGTTGCAGTCTCTGAGCAGCTGAATCACCTGCTGTTTGTCACTCTGTCCCTTTTGGTTTCCAGCTCTGTTTCGTTAGTCCTGCTTAGCCTGTGCCGTTAATTCTCCTTCTTTGGGCACTGCCCTGGAATGATCTCTCCAGTTTCTCGTGTTTCCAGGTAATTTTCTTCCTTTGCCTTTGCTTGCTCTTATCCTCTTGTTTTCCTGAATGCTGATTTGACAGCATCTCCATATCTCGCTGTTACTGTTCTACCATGCTTCATGAATATGTTCTTTCCCAGGTAACCATGTCACTCGCCTTCTTCCCTCTTAGCCCCAATGGACTCTGTGTGCTGATTTGCCAGCATCTCCACCAATCCATATTGTTCTTCAACAGCATCTCTGTTACTGATGTAGAGGTGCAACTCTTTCAGTCGCTGTTTGCTCCAAGTACCCATGTTGGTGTCTTTCCCTTTTCTCAGCACCCATGTGTCCCTTACACCTTTTATTCAGGATGGACATGCGCCCATGCTGCTGTCCCATAGTGCTTTGTGTCTGCTGTCCTCCCACCAATAGAAATTCCCCCAGTCTCTATTTCCCCTGATGATGATTTGCTCCAAGCAGACTCTCCTTATATGCTGCAGTGCCTCATGTTCCTGTCTTCCTGACAGTAATGTATCTTCCCAACACTCCACTATGGATTTCATTCAGCTATGGATCTCACTTGCTTCAATCTGAGTGGGTTACTAGGTTATTAACGAAAGCATCTCTATGACTAAATGACTGTAACCATCATCATCCAATCTCAAATGTCCCTGTTCAGATAAAGCTGTTGGAATAAAACTGCTACCCAGCAACACCTGGAGTTCATTGAGAACAACCTGGGAAATGTGCAATCAGGCATTTGTCCACACAGCGATACTGAGACGGCCCTCCTACATGGTGGTAGATCTATCTTTGAGATAATGGACCGAAGGATGCGACTTTGCGGTGCTCTTTGATGTACTAGACGGCTTCCACGACCTTCACAATGGCATGATGCAAGATTGAGAAAGTGTTGGGACTGACAAATCAGTCAAGCCAATAATTTACTTTGAATCTTATTTAGAGTTTGGTGGACGGGATATTCTGTCACAAGCGTATCAAAGTTCTGTCCGCCATATTACATGTGCATTATCGCCTGTGGTACCTGTAGTACAGCGGATGGGATATCCATCACGTTTTGATGGAGTATTTCATCCGTCAAGCTCTAAGTAAGGCCCTTTGTACTTAAATAAAAGAGTAAGTGGAGCCAAAGACTGCTCATTTCAAGCTTCTGTTTGCGGCACATCACTCCGCTGCTGTTTTTCTCTTGTATTATTCATCATGGAATTCTCTTTAAAATTCATAAGTAGTATGTCTACACCCATGTGCAGGATCCCGGAACACATTTTGCTAAGTACATTCAATTTCAATTTAAAATTACTTTTAGAACAGAAAAGCAGCAACTAGGAGATCACTTTTTCTGCCAATTTACTTATTTTAAAAAACGTCATCAATTAACCAAATCAGTCACTCAAGTACAATGGTCAGAAATCTACAGAAGGACAGCGTACCATATCTAAAGCAGTAAAAAAGCAAGACATGGACACCCTACATAGTGGGAGATAAACATCTGCCCCTCTTCCATCACTTATTCTAAAAGATATCAGCACTCCCGTCTAGCTTAGCAAGATCTGCAAAGCAGTTTCCTTTTGCAGATCAGAATGTACCGCTGCGTAGTCCTTGATCCGGATATCTACTGAGTAAGGTGGGTGGTGTATTAAATCCAGATAGAACTAGGATTAGAAGTAATTCACTGCTGCTTCTCAGTCATGGGATTCTCTCATATCCATAAACAGTTGCATCGCATAACGCCGCTAACCCACAGTGCTTGGAACACACTATCATAGAGAAGCATAGTGAGAGTAAGTTTCCTCTTCATCGAACCTTCCCCACAGCAGCAGGGAAGCCAACAAAGGAAAAACAAATACCAAAATGTTTTGCCGCGCCATACCCACATCTAATTCTCTAGTCGCTCATCTGCACACCACTGGTCCTCCATTATAACCTCAAGCACCAGGCCCCTACCACAACAGACAAAATGACATCTTCCTCATCTTCTAGAGCCATGATTGCAACAAACACATATCAGCCTCCATCTCTACTTTCAGGCAGATTCTAGTGTGTAACAAATGTGCTTCTACAACTTAGCCAGCATGCAGGCTAAGCTCACAGAAGCTTTTCCTGTTCCAGTAACTTCTAAACAACATAATGGTTGATGCTCAGTTTCTAAATCAAATGGCTACCCCCCCAAATGTAAGCCTTGAAATGCTCTACAGTCCAGGGCCAGGCTGGCACTTCTTTGTCTAGTGTTGACAATTTTTTTTTACAGCAGCCAGAGCTTTAGTGGCTTTTACTCCTTATTTTTTTCCACTGGGACAACACTACCCTAAGCCTTCCAAACTGACATCCACCTAAAAAATATTTTAAGTTCAGAAACAAAACTGAGAGCTGGCACTTTTATAATTGAAACTTCATGGTTTCAAAATCGAAATCATGCTCCTTATTCCAATGATACTTATATACATGACTACAATTATACTGACTCACTGCACACAATGCCCTAAGGATCATGAAAACCATCCACTCTGGAGCCCCCTCTGACCCCTGCCCTCACCACATTTTCATCTGACCTGGCACCACCATCGCCCCTGAACTCTGCCACACCATCAACTGCTCCATTGAATCCGCCACCTTCCCTGAAGACTGGAAACTCACAGAGAACAACCCCCTGCTGAAGAAATCCTCTGCTGACCCAACGGACTAAGAACTACAGACTCATCTCTCTGCTCCCCTTCCCAGCCAAAGTCATCGAGAAAGCCATCAACGCCCAACTCTCATAATTAATCGAAACTAACCACACCCTGGACCCCTCCCAATCCAGCTCCAGGAGCAACCACAGCACCAAGACTGCACTCCTTGCCACAACTGATGACACCCGCACTCTCCTCGACCAAGGGGAAAACACAGCCCTCATCCTCCTGGACCTCTCTGCTGCCTTCAACAGTGTCTCCCACTACACTCTCTGCACACGGCTTCACAACGCCGGCATCCACGGCAAAGCTTTAGAGTGGATCCGCTCCATCCTCAGCAGCTGAACCCAGAGAGTCAGACTCCCTCCGTTATCCTCAGGACCTACAAAGATCAGCTATGGAGTTCCCCAGGCCTCCTCTCTGTGCCCCACCCTCTTCACCATCTCCATGGCCCTGCTTGCCATTGTCAGAAACCACAGACTCAACATCGTCTCCTACTCCAATGACACCCAGCTGATTCTCACACTCACAGACAAGCAACTTCCACAACAGGATGAAGGCAGTAGCAGTCTGGATGAAGCAGAGCTGCCTCAAACTCAACTCTGACAAAAAAAAGTCCTCATCCTGGGCTCCACTTCCTCCGCATGGGACGAGTCCTGGTGAACAGCAGCTCTTGGAAACCTTCCCACACCCACCGACCAAGCATGCAACCTCGACATCATCCTCGACTCCTTGCTCGCAATGAACCGCCAAATCAACATAGTACCATCCTTCTGCCTCTACACGCTCTGCCTGCTGTGGAAGATCTTCAAGTGGATCCCCACCGAAACCAGGAGAACGGTCATGCAGGCGCTCGCCAGCAGCAAGCTCGACTACGGCAACACATTCTACGCCGGCACTTCCCAAAAACTCCAAAAGAAATTGCACACATTCAGAACACCTCTGCCAGACTTATCCTGGACATCCCCCGCCGCAGCCACATCTGTGGTCACCTGTGAGACCTCCATTGGTACCCAATCAACAAAAGAATCGCCTTCAAGCTCCTCATGCACCCCTACAAAGCCCTCCACAACACCAGACCCGATTACCTCAACCACCGCCTCGCCTTCTACACACCAGACATCTCTGCTCGCCCAACTGGACCTGGCCACTATCCCACGGATCCGCAACACCTCGGCTGGAAGAAGATCCTTCTCCTACCTCGCTGGGAAGACCTGGAACTCCCTGTCTCTGCATCACAGGCCATCACCGTCACTGCCTCAATTCAGGAAGGACCTCAAGACCTGGCTCTTCAACTGAAGTGCAGAACACTCCGCAGCGCCTTGAGACCTTCACGGGTGATTAGCCGTGCTTTACAAGAACCCTGATTGTTTGATTGATTGATTGACATGGTATTAAAAGAAAAGTCCGCAATCCTAGCATAACATTCGCTTTGACAAAGAAATGATCTTTATTGGTCAGTGCTTTCAGTAGTGAATGGCCTCAAGAAATCATCTTTCATTTTATTATCACCATCTTAAACATTATACACTAAATGCTCTACTTATAAAGCCAAGTGCATTTGTCTAATTGTAATGTTAGAGTAAGAGTTCCAATACTTTGACTACAGTACTTCTGTGGTGTTCTAGCATGTTAGTAAAGATTAGGATATCCTCTTTTAAAGGGGGGCACCACCTCCATATTCCTAAGCATGAAGACTTGAGTTTTCGGAACATGGTAAGAGCAGACGATAACCAAATGCCCTCCTTAGGTACTGAGTGCACCATCATGTGTAATAAATGTAGCTAAACACAGCTTTTGGGCATACTTATAATCTGATGGTAAATCATCTTGAGATCAAGAGTAGACCAATATTTAGCACCTTCCAACACTCAAGATGTCATGAATTCTTGGTAGGGGGAGGCAATCAACTACAATTTGATTGATTAAACATTGTAAATCTGCAAAGGAGCTCAATGAAGCTGATCTTTTGAGGTCCAAAGCTTCAGGAGCAATCCTCTGTGAAGAACTCACAATCATAACCACGTCATCGGCAGTCATTTTTCAGCGATAAGAATAAATCCTTCCTAACATTCCTCAATTTATGTTTGACAGGAGTAACATATTTGAGTTCTGTTTTATGTTCAAGTCACGTCTTTAAATCTCTGCTAATTTCTTTTGGAAACATTTTAATAATTGTTTAAAATAAGCTCTAGTCCTACTATCTGAATACACATACAACAAACTGGAATTCTTGATCCAGGATATCCTAATTGGGTTGACCATTAATACCTAAATACACTTTTCCAAGAAATCACCTGTCATGAAAACAACCATATTAATAATGCAATCACCATTTTCATAAAAATTAATATCACTAGCTTCTTGGGGTTAATAATTATCTTAAATAATGGTAAACAGTGATCCAGAATCTGCCATATCTCTCGCTTCCATTAATGTTTTTAACAACGTTAGGTGTAACATATGGTTCCTCATCTACCACATAAATTGGATTGTGATTGCTTGACACATATTCTACACCTTAGTCATAGTTTTCTTCAACCACACTAAACACCACATTCACTGATTCATCTCTGCCATGTCACATTCTTGAGCTATTTGCCTTTCCTGGACCATTATTACAAACATTAGCAATCTCTATTGCTGGACAATTCTTACTAGAACCCAAAAGATTTATGAACTACATTTTAACGCCTCTTTCTATTTCTTGGATTTATTTTCCTTATCTTTTAGTATAGTGACCTGATTTTCTTTACTGATCTTACTATTTTCTACAGCTTCTTCAATCACCAATGACTTTTCCTCAATGATTAAATAGGCCACTATGTCCACATGTTTGGACATATCATCTGCTCTGGAAATGTAGGATTGCAGTGACGTAATGATCGGCCTTGGATTTTCTTACTGAAACATCCTTGCTTTAAGTTTGTCTCTAATAGATTAATGCACAGTCAAACCAAAGTCCACATGACTGCTAAAGTCCTCAAAGCTGCCACGTTAGACTCAATAGTTTTCTTTCACTGGAGATATGAGGTTCACCCGTTAATAGTGAAAAATCTTATTAAAAATAATATAGTGTTCTAAAGCCATTCCAAGTGGTGGTAAAACGCGAGGTCATTGCCTGCACACTTCTTGATCCTCTGTCATAGGTCAAGAATATTGCCCTCGTTGTCACCCTGGAGATGAGCATTGACAAGAAAGTGGAAGCCTGAATCGATCCAATCAGAGCCCTGGATGTCAGAAGAAAGAAAGAAGACTAGGACAGGGAGAGGTCACAACAGGCTAAAGACCTGAAATATGAGGATGTGCCTGGGAGCAAGCTCCTGACATGGATACCCACCTTGTAGTGTAATATTAGGGAGTTATTAGCTTAGAAATGTCGAGTTCCTTTTGTTTTCTACATGATGACTGACATTGGTTTATTATAACTCCAGATGATCGGATGGATGAATTTCCAGATAAGCACAAAATATCCCTAAGACTTGCATCACAAAAATGTCTGAAGTGCACAAAGTGGAATACTGTTCAGGTTGCATACATTGAATCCGAGCTCCCAATTACCTCTAACTAGGCCTGGGCAGTAAATTCTGTTCCGCTCACGGAATTTGCAGAATTTGGGTAATTTCGTGTTTCGCAGAGAACGCGGAATTGCCCAAAATTCTGCGTTCCGCGGCTTCGCGGAATTTTTTGCTTGTTCGCGTTCTCAAAATGCGTGTTTGTGAGATATTTCCCCCTGAGCACGCAAACAGCGTTCGCAAACAGGAAAAAAGCGTTGCGAACAATCAATCCCGCGTGTTCGTGGAATTTCTGCATGCTCGCGGAGATTTTTTACCATTTTGCGGAGCTTTTTCGTAGCTCGACTACGCAAATTCCGCCCACCCCTACCTCTAACATGACAAAATCACCTAAACTGTACAAAGAGGATCATTATTCAAATTACAAACCTCATTCAAGCCGCCTTGTGGTATACTGTATGTGCATTATTATGCAGTACTTTTTTATACAACAGTGCCCAGCGTTGAGGTAATTGAAATGGCTTCAACTTCCAGGTCTACTCCAGCCAAGCAGCCTGTTCTCAGTCAGTCATTCAAAATACTTTATTTCGATCACACAGAACAAAGTAAACATAATATAAAAAATATATACATAATACAAAAAGAGGTAAAAAAACAGACCCGCTGTTATCCTAAAAGAAGATGCAGTGTTAAAACAGAACAATCCATTGTATCAAGCAGGGCACATTTACAATAAAAAGGGTCTGAACATTAAATCCACTTACCATATCCCTATGTTATTGGCTCATGGGATGAGAGTGAAGGCCAACCCACAGCTACCACATTTTATTGACTCTTAAAGTGACTTATCCAGATTGCCATAAAAAATTTTGCCACACCAAAGACATAGAGCCGATGTGAAACAGCCTGTTCTAGAGACGTCGAAAGATAGACATCTCCAGTTCCATCTTCCGTTGACCATCTCAATTTGACATGTCTGCACAGGAGAGACTAGTTTCTAACATGCAAAAAATGTGTGTAGATTCAAACATATGCAAAACATACAGGGGCACATGTATCATAGTACAAGTTTGCGAGTCCTTAATAGCGATTTTTAGCGAATCGCTATTAAGGACTCGCAAACTGCTATGTAGGTAAGAATCTACTAATATTTAGCAATTCCTACGCATTCCTTATTTGCGACTCGCAAATTGCGAGTCGCAAATAAGGAATGGCTTCCCATTCATTCCTATGGGCCAAGAGGTCCATAGGAATGAATGGGAAAAGCGTGCGCAAATTGCGAGTACCCAATAGATACTCGCAAATTGCGCTTGCAAATTCAGGGCTGCATGGATTCCTAAAGGACACCCTGTAGCACCCCTGAAATGTGCAGGTGTGCACATGTGGCGCACAAACATGCCCAATGTGCGCCACATGGCACTTTGAAAAATGCATAAAATTGCATTTTTAAAGAAAATCGCAATTTACCACCAAGTTGGTGGTAATTTGCGATTTCTTTACAGCAAAATCGCAATTTGCGATGTCTCCCAGAATAGCATTTAGGAAACCGCAAATTGCGTTTCTCTAAATGCTTGCGCAAAATAGGGAATCAAAATTTTGCAATTCCTTATTTTGCGAGTCAGTTTCTACTTACCTGCATTGCACAGAGCTGAATTGCGATCGCAAACACTGAAATTCTGCGATTTTCAGTGTTTGCAAATGCAATTTACCTTGATACATCTGGCCCACAATGATGACGATGCTTGTGCTTTGATGCCCAACCTAACTGGAGATTACGTGGAGGATAAGATCATAACGTTCCATGGTCCAGAAGTTTGGAGTCGATGGCACTTGTAGTGAAAGGTGATTCCGTAGCCAAGGAGCCAGCAATACAAAAGAATGAAACCTAGATAAAGAACAAGGAGCACCAGAGACTGACAGAAGACACATGGAACCAGAGCACAAACACCAACAGGGATCCTAATTGGAGATCAGGGAAGGAAGGTTAGGTGGGGCTTGAGTGTGATAACATTTAAAAACAATACGCAGAAAACATTTGCAGAGCGCAAAAAAATCATCAATGCAGTTAGCATAAATATGCAAAGATAAAATAGTGATATGGGAGAGATAAAAGAAGATAAACACAGATGTTCTGATTTGACTAAAGAGGACAAAAACCATAGTTGTGCTGGCCATGATGTAAGGAAGATCTTTTATTAACATTGATGCGAACCAGCACTCTGCCATGTTTGTACCAGACTTTGGGGCTACCTGCAACATCATGTGCACTTGTGAGTATGAGAAAATATAATTTGA
The DNA here is from genome assembly GCF_964204655.1 of Triturus cristatus. NCBI lineage: Eukaryota > Metazoa > Chordata > Amphibia > Caudata > Salamandridae > Triturus > Triturus cristatus. The sequence goes on from NC_140595.1 coordinate 116,462,888, forward strand.
CCCTCCCCTTCCACAGAACTCCAGTGGCCCTGCATTTGACCAAAGCCAAATCACTGATATTCACTTTTGACACTGGCCTCACCCTTAATGAACAAATCGAGTAAACCAAGATGGCTTGGTTGCAGCTTCCTCTGCAAAAAAAGTGAAGCCATTCATTCCTGAAAGAGACTTCAGAACTCATTTAAGCCCTTGTACTCACAAATGTGTTGTAGTGACAACACCTTGCTCTGTGGCCTCCAAAAACCCAGCAGTGGCCGCACTTAAAAGCATCCTGTATGCTACTGCACGCTTTCAATAAGGTCCTAAAGAAATATGGTCGCATCGCCTCAACCCAAATGGAACTAAGTCGGGTCTCCATGCTGGCCCACATCACGGTTAAGGCCTACATCAGGAGGCAAAAGCAAGAGAAAGGCCAGAGAATCCACTGCCAGTAGTAAGTGCATTCACACATGTGTCTTGTTTGGAGCAGCTCAGATGTATTGGCCAAAGAGGTACAGATGATAATTATCTAATAGGGTTGTAGGGGATGGGAAGCAGCCAGGGACGAATGTGTCAACAGAGAAGTGAACGTGGACTGAGTGTGAATGGCATTTAGTGTGCGACAGGAAATGGTTTTAAACTACCACAGATCCTGAAGTACAAACTTTGGCAGTCCCATTCAGGAGTTGGTACAGCTGAGTTGCCAGCACATAACCCTGTACTCACCACAGTAAAATTGTCAATTTAGCATTTTTTACTATTAGGACATATACAAATGTATGTCCTGCTTTTTAATATACAGCTCCCTGCCTTTGTTGCCTCATTAACAAGTGAGGTTTGGACGTTGCCATTAGTTTAAATGGCAAAGTCAAGTTAACAGTTTAAAACTGCTCTACCAGTCGACAGTGGCAGGCTGGGAAACATGCTTCACTTTGCCACACTCAGGGTGGCAGAGTAAGCTGCTGAGGGCCACTTTAACTTACAGGCCCTGGGTACCTCTGGAACCATATACTAGGGACTTAAAAGGTAGTTAACCTGAGCCAATTGAATGTAAACCAAACATACACTTTTAAGGGTGAGAGCACTGGCACTGAGGTCTGGTTAGCAGGCCTTGCTGCACTGTCCGAGGCGGGAAACCAACAGCATCAGTCCAAAACCATGGGGATGTTCATGCAAAAAGAGAGGGGCATCTCCTTAAAATTGGATTACGTTTGCAAAGGAGGCAAATTCAAGATCATACACAAATGCCGCAGCCGCCAAATTGCCCTGTAAAAACATGGGGCCTTTACTAAAATGGTTTCAGCATCATACTTGCAGAAGATCATATCCCACATTGCGTTTAGGTGTGTGAGGATGTCAAAGCCTGAACCTTGAGGTATCACCTCTTGGACCTAGCAATCTCTGGTGAGCCATCAATGCCCAGGGGTGTGAGTAGTCGCTTGCACACTTTAAACAGTGGCGGCAGCAGGGATTGAGAGTTTGATGCTGGATGGAATCTTGAGCTTCACAGAATTCCTCATCCATGATTCGCACCCCTCCTCACAGATCCAGTCCCCCTACGCTGCTGGCCTTCGCCATCAGCAGCTACATCCATCCTGTGAGTGTGCACATAGCGATGAGGAGCAGGTGGAATTCAGGCCTTTGTTTCCTCTTTAGTTCTCCCAGATGTTCAAGGGGAGGACATCTATGTGCAGTTCTTGCTGAAAGATGGCGATCCTGAACGATAACACATCCCCTTAGTTGCTTTTTCTGTCCTTTTACATATTAAGCCACAGGTCTGTACATCACAAACACAGACCCGTTATTGACCAAAAATAAGTATTTTAATCTCCTCCTCAGCAGCCTTTTAGAAGTGGCGGCTCCTTCACTAAAGTGGAAAAGCATCATCCAACTGCTCAAAGGAAAATAAAATAATAATACGTTTTGTTATTATCATTATATTTTTCCTTTTGCAGTCAGTGGTGGGGCGGGGCTGAGCAGCGCAGGGGAAGGAGTGGTTTGCACTCCCAAAGTACGTATTACTGCTGGCCGGCCCAACAGTCATGCCCACTTTGCATCTTCCCCACCAGGTCGCATTACACAACCTGGTAAGGAACATGTACAGGCTCCCTGTCCCCATCTGAGCACCGAACTACGGCGCTCAGACCAATCACAATGCCGCATTGCAGCGTTGTGATTGGCTCAGGAGAGCCTGTATGCCCGGGTGCTTCCTGCTGCCGCCCGGGACTGGAGACAGGAAGATGAAGAGGAAGGAGGAGAGGCGGTTGGCCGTCCGTCCGTTTCAGGTAAAACCTTTCTCCATCACCAACCCCATCTGCTACTGCCTTTTAGGGACTCTCATGGAGATCAATTTCTAAGCCACCTTCAAAGTTGAACAAAATAGGGCCCAAATGCAGGGCAGTAAAACTCCTTTATTAGATTCACACATGTCGCGCTGGAACAACCCTAAAGAACACCGGGATCTCTCTTTCCAACTTAGAATAAGGCATGAATGCTGTGCCTCTAGCCTTCCACCTCAACATAGGCATGGAAGGATGGGCACATCTTTTGTGGACAAAAACTAACAAGAAGGCTAACCGTCTGCTGACAGACCCTGTCTAGTCCCAATAATGAGTAAGTAAGTTGAGCTTTCGCCGTCGCCACATGTTGCAAACTGTAGCTGAGTTCAAATCCTGGCAAAGCTCACACAGCTTTCAATTCTCTCCAGGGCAGTAAATTGAGAACCATTAAATTGGGTAATAGTAATGTGTGCCATTTACATGTCCTAGACATGACAGAAGTGTGGTTTGAAGAACTATATAAAAACATGTTATTATTAATATTAAATGTCCAGCTTATTTTCTTGAAATGGTTCTGGTGAAAAAATGGGACATCATGTCTCCTCTTCCCTATGGAATTTGAACGCTACATTGGACACAGTCTCTTATCTAAACTCAACGCAATCCTACATTGGAAGATGCACAAATAGGGTTGTTCATTAATCAAAGACAGTAAAGAAATGCCTTCCCAGTGTCATATTTGGCAAGGAAAAGATTTTCCAAGTTAAAAGGTGAAAATAAACCACTACAAAAGGGTAGCCTCCTGCAGTGACGAGAGTATCAAGGACAGCCCAAGTCAGATCATTTACCTATTTAATTAAATATCCTTACTTAACAGCCTGCTTTCTGTGCATTACGGTTGCTTGCTTCATGATGATATTGAGGGACTTATTTATCATACTTTCACGCAGCACAACGCAGCAAGCCACTTTGCTGTGCAGTGCTGCGTGAAAGAGCAGGCATGCGCTGTCCCTGTCCTTTCCTTGCGCTGGCACACTTTTGCTGCCTAGCGCCACTGCAGGCACCCTTACACCTTGGTGCAAGGGTGCCTTCGTTGTAAGCAGGTTTGTTTTTGTGCAGGAAGTGATACCTCTCTGCACAAAACCCATCATGAGAGGCATTTTCCTCTTTCTATGTGTGCTGCAGAAAAACAAGGCAAAATAAAGCTATTTCTCCTTGTTGAACCTCTGGGAGTACAAATCTGTTGTAGTCCAAGGCCTACCAATGTTGGTAAATCTGGGAATGGGTTCGAATCCATTGGTGGATGCGTGGGAACACCCATGCTCTACCCATGACATGATTCCCTGTCGCAGAGTAATGCAAGGCAGAGATTTACACTGCCTTGCAGTACTCTAGATTTTTCAGGCTACTCAGGGACATGCAAGGTGGCCATGCGTGGCTTGATAAATCTCATTTAGGTTTTGCATCACCCTCGCAGACTCGTGCGTGGTGCAATGGGATGCAAAACCTTGATAAATATGCCACTCGGTGACTACAGGTGTAATTTGTACCCACGCGCAGCTCTGTCAATGCCATTTCAACATCCATTCCCACATGATGACTCTGTGAAACACACAGATGTACTGGTGCTCTCACACAGCTGTTTCAGTTCTAGGCCTGGGCATGAAATTTCTCTCTGCCCGTAGAGTTAGCGGAGTTTCTCCCACTCTGCGTTCTGTGTAGCCTGCGGAGTTCCGAAAAACTCTACAGAGCGTTGTTTTTCCCTCACTCACTCTCGCCAATGTTAAGTTGGCGTGCCCAAGCGAGGAAAATCTTACTCCAGACCACCTCTCGGCAAGATTTCTCAACACGGGCGGTCCCGGGTGGTCTCTACCGTTTGCGTTGAGAAATCTTCCATTTTCATTGAGGAAGCTGCCCCTTGACTAGAACATCTACCCAGGCAGCAAAAAGAAGCATTACCCTCTTGCGCTGCATGCCATTCCGATCGTGCTGTACAAACACCTGGCGCTAAAAATAAGCGTGAACGGCGTGACGTAATGCAGTCTGCCACTTGTGGAACTCCGAGTAGTGCGGTGGAGTATTTTTGGTCACTTCGCGAAATCCGCCCAGGCGTAGTCAATGCGACTTTGTCTTGTGCGGTATATGCAGCACATTTCAGTGGTGGGTTTCCACACAAAACTTTGTTTATTGAACACCATTTTGTTATCCCGCATTCGGGTTCCAGAGTGACAGGGATTGGAGTGTGAAATGCTTTAAATAGAGGTTGACGAGCCCTGCAAAGAGCCTGGCTGCAGCCAGACGCCCGACTCTGGCTCGGGGTCCTCATAGACCCTCGGGAAAGGATCCGAGCTCAGCCCCTCCCCCTGAGTGACATATTTTACTAATAGACAATATACCTGTGCTGTTATTTAAAAAAAAAAGTTGTAACAGCTTGTTGGTTTTCACAAGCAGAGAAAAGCAGCATTGTGTTACAACTCTAAAAACTACCAACACGAACGCACTGCCTTTAAGTTGTAACAGACGTGGCGGAGGATGTGGCATTGTGGCCAGAGCTGCTGACTTTGGACCTGGAGAATCAGGTGGAAGTCTCAGCCTCACTCAACATTCTGTGGTTCTGGGTAATTTACTTAATCGCACCATGCCTAAATAAAAAATGAACGGGACTACTTGCAACCTTACTGGTGTTTCCAGTACCTTCCGGACAAGTTCGCTCTATACTAAACTTAAAACATTGGAGAAGAAAGGAACTGCCTTTTAGCACATCATCACGGAACCCCCTGCTCAATGCCCCATGGGGAGAGGTGTGTTAATTACATTGCAATCAGCCTCCACGCACTGCCCTTGAGCACATCAGCAAAGCAACACTGCGAACAATTTACTGGACTCACCGACCCCACAGCCCACTGCCCCAGGGAAAGGGCTATGTTAATTAATTTGTAATCAGCCTGCCTTGCTTATTCTTCGGCTTTTGCAGGGCTGGAAGCTGTGAGTTACATTTTCATAATTCCCATGGTGTTTTTTCGTTCTGGGCTCGGCTCGTACTTGGGCTCTTAGAACCAAGCCGGATCCCTGACTGGGCTCTGGCTCGGGTCATCCCATGAATTCTTGGGCTCACCCACCTCTACTTTTAAAGGGTAGTGTGACACAAACTGTAAGTGGGACTGTGACTGGAGTTGGGGTGGTTGAAGAATTTGGGTGTGTAGCAAGGACTGGGAGGGGGACAATGTGTGTGGCTGTGACTTCTACAGGTGGTGGCTGCTGCGACAAGGGCCCTGTAGGCCTGCTCAGGTTTTGCCCTGGGGTCATTGCAGAGCCACCTGACCTTATGAGCAGTGGCTGCGTCTGTGTTCAGACCTAGGTAATGTTGGATGATGGGGGCACGGACGGACTGGGAACCCAAACCGGCCCTAGCAAAAACAGCTTGGCCGGCACTCAGGGGAGGGTGGTGGGAGGTATGGTTGCTAGAAGAAAGCCCCACTCTCGTCTCGCCTCTCCCACTTTGTTACAGGGGGCCGATATTGCAGCAATGCTGCAAAACCAGCCCCAGGCAACAATGATGGCCCCCCAGGGGTCCAAACACCCCCCTGCAGCCCACCAGGGAAAGGCCAGTGCCCGCTATGGCCAGTCCGGCCCTGGATTGGGATCGTGGCCGGCTGTGAGGCAGCAGGCCATACTTCGGGGAAGGATGAAATCCCTTTGCTTCTTATTTGTGTCGGCACTTCACACTATTAGGGAAGTCAACTATGAGGATTGGGGAGTGGGAGACCCAGGTTAGATTAAGCTGTTCACTCCTGTCCCCACAGGATGCTTGCACAACCTATGCTACAATGGACCTTAGGGAAGCACAAGACTGCTCTTTAAAGTGGGCAGAGCTTCAAGAGAGGGGGTCTATTATAGCCAGATGGTCATTGACTCACTAAGGGCATCATACACAGCTTGGCGCATGAAAGGTCCTCAGAAATCAGTGCATCACCTGTCCCAACGTACCATTTGTTCTTCATCCCCATGAAGAAGTTAAGGAACTGCTTCCTTTCTGCCAGAAGAGCCTCTGCCTGTGGAAAATTCATGGGATGTCACCTTTAAGGCAGAGGCCCACACCCAAATGTGGCAAAAGGGGCTGGCGAACTAAACCGCGGCAAGTCCCAGGAATATGGCAACTCCACCCCCAAAGAAGGAAGGAGCGCAAGGAGTGAAACAGCGCCAAAAAAAGAAATGGATATGAATCCCGTGGGCAAATGGCAGGGCAGAGCGGGATTAAAAATTACCCCTAGGGGCATGAGAAGCCCATTTAAAGCACCCCAATGGCCAGAGGCCCTCACTGTTGGGATGAGCAGTGTGGCAGGGAAGCTGTCTGAGGATGTAAGCCCATAGGCAGCACGTTAAGGAGATGAGCTTAAGGAGATTTTGAAAGGCAGACCACAGCGGAGTGGCATACCAGTCTACTTACCTTGGGATACCTTACGGCAGGGTGAATCGATCAGAGATGGGGCTACACAGCACTCTCAGTCCAGACACGCCGGATGGCAGACACCACTGAGCAGGCGAAGGAAGAAGGTTAAGACTAAAAGAGGCTGTGGAAAAAGTAAACACCAGATCAAAGACTCCATTTACATCACTAACTGTCTAAATGATTTATGGCATGATTTATGACTATATGACAAGCCAGCAATAATCCTGTCTACCCGATTTACGGCGTGATTTATGATGACATAACTAGCCATAAGGCGTGATTTCTGCTGATGCTTAAAAGTTGATGCCAATTCCAGTGACAATGATTGATTTATGACCCCAAATAAAGTGCACGTGGGGTACATGTTGTGAATCCAGTTGAACAATAAAGCTGCAGCCAAATACTTCCAGAAGCATGCACATGGTGTAGTGCTTTATTACACTGGGAATGGCAAAGTGCGAGGTTTACTGCATTGGAAGGGCCAACTGTATTGCTTTGCCCTCCCAAATATTAGAAAATACCACCCTCCCTTACGGAGGCTCAAACACGACGAAGCAAAAAAACACAAAACGCCACCAGGAAAGGGATTTCACTCTGTTCTCAGAATCAGGCATGAGGCTTTATTTGTGCAACACTCTCTAACAAAAAGGCTACCCCAGATGTCAAATAAATCACAATAAAGTGTATATAGAGATATATATTTTCACAACGTTTGCGAACAGCCACCGCACTCCAAACCAGCGGGTGCGTCGTCGAGCAGACCTCGCAAACCGGGTCCCAAATATGAATAGATACTCCTTTTCAGAACAGGAATGACGACGCCATGTCTTGACAATTGGTATCAGATTTTAATCATCGGCAATGTCGGACGCGTTTCGCCTGAACCATCAGGCTTGTTCACCAACAAAGTTTTGTCAAAAAAACACCATTTTTAAAGCAGTGCACATGATCAATCACATGATAAACTACAAAAGAAATGCATTAAAAGAAAGACTCGTAGTTCATTAGCAATCAATTTGCACAACAAGAACACCCAATGCGAAATTGATCGCCATTGCCATCCAACTGGAATCGCAATTACTTACGCGTGTAAACGCACTACAATATTTCAATTCTGTGTAGATTGCACATAACTAGTTGTTCAGTATTTTTGTGCGTATGTACGCAGAACTAATTGAGATTTCAGCTGGAGTACAATTGCGAGCAATACCGTAATGTATGTTCTTGTTTTGCAACTCGTTTGTAAATGAACTATTAGACTATCTTTCAATGCATTTTATAGAAAAAGACTCTCAATGTATGCCCACTTGGGCTGTACTCAAGATTTGTTGTGCAGACTGCACGTAACAAGAATTGAAATATTGTAGTGCGTTTACACGCGTAAGTAATTGCGATTCCAGTTGGATGGCAATGGCGATCAATTTCGCATTGGGTGTTCTTGTTGTGCAAATTGATTGCTAATGAACTACGAGTCTTTCTTTTAATGCATTTCTTTTGTAGTTTATCATGTGACTGATCATGTGCACTGCTTTAAAAATGGTGTTTTTTTGACAAAACTTTGTTGGTGAACAAGCCTGATGGTTCAGGCGAAACGCGTCCGACATTGCCGATGATAAAAATCTGATACCAATTGTCAAGACATGGCGTCGTCATTCCTGTTCTGAAAAGGAGTATCTATTCATAGAGATATATATGTGTATATATATGTGCAAGCACTAATAACATACTTATAAGTAGGCAAATGCACCTGTTATATGTGTGAATAATAATATGAATTGAAATACAAGCAGATAATAATATGGACGTCGGCTGCAAGAAATCAGAAAGATATATACACTAAATACATCAAGACCTGGATGTGCACATAGACACTCACATATCACAATGAAAACACCTCAGGTGATTATAACCACTGGAGACTTGAATGTGCACAGACACACTCACACATCATAAAGGAAATACTCAAAAATAAAACACCTCATTGGCTGCAAACACTGCATCTTAGCCCACTTCAGACTGGAGGATTCACAGCCGGGGTTAAGAACCTCAGCAAACTTGGTTCTGCTGAAGTAGAAGCATCCGTTCCTCTTCATACTCCAAACAAATCCCAATTTCCAAGTCAACAAACCCCAGCTTACTTGAGTTGGCCATTCTCCATGCAAGCATTCCAAAGGCAAAAGAGTTCTCACGTTCCTTCTGTGCTCTCACGTGTTCCAGCTTTTATCTTAACGAAGCTTACGAAAGTCTCCAGCAGTACAGTCAACAATCTTCAAAAGTACAGCTACAAACAACCTTGATTGGGAATAGCCTAAACAACTTGAGTAATCTGGGAGTCTGCCTGTGTGTGCAAAAGCTCAAGCTAGCTGACAGATTTTAAGATGGCATGAGGGCATGTCAAAGCCAATAGTAAGAACTTCATAATACTTCCCAATGTACAACATAATTCACATTTGAGCACCACTGCTCATAACATTGCACTTCAAGACCAATAAGTACATTCCACACCTCTCTCTCTCTCTCTCTCATGCTTTCAAATGCACATCCCACACGTTCTGTTCCTGGCAAGGCTGTTCAACTCTATGAAAGCTCTCCTCCTCTGGAGCTACAAAAAGACACAAAAGAAGTATTCAAGGAAACGTGCACATGCAGGAAACTTGATGTCGTACTTGCAGGCTAGGGTAAAATAAAACATCAAGAGTCAATAAAAATAATGGTAGTCAAAGGTCATCACATGGTTTCAATACATGGGAGTGCTTGTAGCACTACAATCCACCCCATGACCTCTGACTATCATAACATATATATCAAAAATCAACTCCTTAAGTGAAAGCACGAAAAATAAAATGTAGCACACATTAAAACAGTGGCATCATAAAAGCATGTAACATATTACTTCATCTAAAGTAGCTCCTGCATATCTGAGAATAACTCAGCTACAGAAATAAATGTATGATGCATACACAAAATGAATACACAAATAGAATCAAGCATATTAACCCACGAATGCTCCTAGAGTCATACATGGCTAATTCTGGAACTGCTACTATTGAAGCAGACAAACTTATATATTTTGCTTAAAATAAATGAATCTCAAAATCCTCATCATCAACTGAACTCTCTGGATTTAATGAAAAAATATCATCCTGTGTGAAATGTACACAGCCCCCCCCCCCGGCTTTGAAATTATATCTTTAAACATGTGCCTTCATTTTCATTGTCATTAGAGCACATTCAAAAAACGTCTTTGCTAGCTAAGTTCATCTGGTTGATTCAGGCAAAGGATGTCAGCAACGATATCAGTCTGCACTATCAGATGGTCAATTCAGGGTTGGGGGGTCCCACACTCTAACAGCCCCACTCAGACAAAGGCACCCACACGCAGGACAGGGACATCAGGTACACCAACACATCACAGTATGGTCTAGGAAAGAAACAAGCATCATTCTTCTTGCTAAAAATATTTTTCAGCAAACACATGGTCTCCTTTTTTCCATTTTGGGTCTGATGGCAAAGTTTTACTTTCATGTCTGCATTGTTTTCTGTTGGTTCTGGGGAATTATCTAAGAATTTTACCCACACTTTGGCCTCTGAATTCTTGATAGTGGAGTCAAACTCTCCTTCCTCCTGCTTAGTAAGAAGGGCTGGGGCAGTGCCCTTCCTGACTATCTCTCCACACACTGCTGAATAAGTGCACCCTTGATCATTGGGCATGAGCCCAAGGCAATCCATCTGTCCTATCTACACTGGTCATTTTCCTTTCTCCAACTGGCCCCTCACTTTCTTTGGGACTGGTCTGTCCTGTGCATACTGACAAATAAGAATCAAAGTTATAAGTACATCTATGGGAAAAAGCATCCCTTCATTATCTGCCCACCTGTCAGTAGTGTCTTTTTCTCCTAGGAGATCACACTTAGTCATGCCCACCAAATCAGAATTGTGCGTCACCACCTCTGCCTCCAAGATTTTAGCCTTTTCATCTGTAAGGAAATTAAAGTGTCTTCCTAGTAAATGTATGGGACAGTGAGCATATACATGATACACAGTAGCTGTGCTTTGCAGTAACATTTCCCAAATTTCTTGCCACAACTCCTTGTTCCACTTCACTGGGGAATACTGTGTCTCAGGCACCTCAAACACCGCCCCTGGACTTTCTACTGGGACCTGCACCAACTGTTCATGCAAAACTGCAGTTTCTTCCTATATGCACCACTTGATCACATTTGCTTCTTGTGCATTACCTGTTCTGTATAACTCAAGGGAATTCATTAATCATTGCATTAGAGAAAGTTCAAAATTCAGCCTTATTGTCATCTGCCCAGTGTCTGTCAGCATGCAAAAACACAAAAGCAACTGTATCTGTCAAGTGTCTGTCACAGCACAAAAACACACAAACAACTGTGTCTGCCTGGTGTCTGTAAGAGCACAACTCAAAAGCAACTGTGTTTGCCCTGTGTCTGTCACAGTGCAGTGAAACACTAGCAACTGTTTTTCAAAGGGACTAAGCCACTCTTCAGCGTCTGACGTTTTAATCCAAAAGCCCAAGAGCACCCTCTTCTTTGCTTGTTTTTCCGACATACTCCAAGTGGCACACTGCCCCTGAACAGTCATATGTAACTCAATGTCTCCTTTCTGTATTGGCTACACGTCTGAAACACATTGTATAACCTCTTTTGCAGATTCAAAAGCACATTGCCGCTTCTCTCTCCACTCAGAGTCATGTTTAAAAATAGCATTTTTCATGATTTATTTTTTCAGGAAGCAAGGTTTGTCACTCACTGACCAGTCTGATTTGTAACTGCAACCACCAATCGCTATTTCTAACAGGCTGATTTGTTTATCTTCTCTGTAATTTCTAAAATATTCCTGCACGTTACAATCAAAGCTGAGTGCATGAAACTGTGCTTCATTGTCTCGATTCAACATTACTTCAGAAGCTTCTAATTCACCAAACGTACAAGCCATGTTATCAAATCCTCCTCCAGTCTCTGCAGAAATATGCCCAAAATACCATTAATTTCTGGCTGAGGAAAGTCCTTCAAAGAATTAATTAAAACCTCATGTGAGCATTGTAAATTAACCTGCAGCTCTCCTCCAACCACATTCTTTATCAGCGACTCACTCTGGCTCTAAACAGTCTTGTAAAATAAACTGCGTCATACCCCATGTTTCTCACACTGCCTGGAACATTTGCAGCTCTTTTTTCAATCATTTAAATTCACATGTTACAATATCTGAATTTTCCTTAGCTTTAACCAACTCTCTTTGCATTTCTTTATGTTCTCTTTCTAACTGGTCACATTTTTCATACATGCTGCGCAATACATTCAAAATGAAAAAATTTTGCTCTCTGAAATACGAAGTTGTTCTCCCTCTTAAAAAGAAAAATCCTGGAAACATTTAAGTATCTGTGCTTGCCCCTCATCTGTTAAACATGCATTAGAGCAATGTTCCACCCCAATAACTCAGTTGGCATCTGGGAATCTGCAACTGAAAACACTGACATTATAGAAAACATTTTCCCGTTTTTTCGTATCCTTCAGAGTGACGCCAAAATGTATTGCTTTACCCTCCCAAATAATAGAAAATACCGCCCTCCCACACGGAGGCTTCAACACGACGAAGCAATAAAAATAAAACATCACCAGGAGATGTATTTCACTCTTATAAAATGAAACACATCAAAAGACTGTTCTCAGAATAAGGCATGGGGTTTTATTTGTGCAACACTCTCTAACAAAAAGGCTTTCCCAGATGTCAAATGAACAACATTAAAGTGTATATAGAGATATGTATGTATATATATGTGCAAGCAATAATAACACACTTATAAGTAGGCAAATGCAACTGTTAAATGCGTGGATAATAATATGAAATGAAATACAAGCAGATAATAACATGGACGCCCGCTGCAAGAAATCAGAAAGATACATGCACTAAATACATCAGATGACTACAACCACTGAAGACTTGGATGTGCACACAGACTCTCACACATCACAATGAAAACACCTAAGATAATTATAACCTCTGAAGACTTGAGTGTGCACAGACACACTCACATATCACAAAGTCAATACTCAAAAATAAAACACCTCACTGTAGGAAGCTGGCTCTGTATATACTATACCAACGTTAGGTGTAGTTTGCACAGAGTCGAGGGGAACCCCAAAGGTAGGCAGAGGTAAAGGTAGTTAGCACCTTACTCTCCTCTATTTGTGGTAGTGTGGCCAAGCAGTAAGGCTTTATCAAAGGACAGTGTTAAGCATTTGTTGTTCACACTCAGTCAGCAAATGAATTCACACACTCCAAGACTGAACTGCAGACCAATTGTGTAGGTATAGAAATATTCTTTTAGTTGTTTTATTTTCTAGAACCAAGAAAGCCTGGCACAGGTAAGCAATAAATACTTTACAGTAGAAATACAATTTGTAAACATAGTTCGAATTGCAACTGTATATGCACTTTGTTTTGATTAGAGGATGGTTACTAAAAATGCTATGCTTTGGAAATACAGTACATGTACTTTGTATAGGCTTTTCAGTAAAATGACCAGTAGATTACTTTGCAGATTACTTTTCCTACACAGTACAGTATACCTGGATACTGCACTGGGACATTTCCTGTAAACAGGTGAGTAAAAGCATTTTTGTTATTGAGTACAATTTTTAAAGGATTTCTTAGGTTTTCTAACTCCACACTTAGAAACTTTTCATAGAAAAACAGTCAATGTTATCCTATAAGAAAAATAGTGTTATCAGTTAGCAGGTAAGTGTTCAGTAGTGGGAGTTGGTATTCTGGGGGTAGACTCAGGGATCCCCCAGAATCAAGGGTGCACTCTCGTTACACCCTCAGCGGCACTAGGACGGCTGGGTGGAGAGTGCTGTGGCCTAATGTTATCCAATAGGGCCTAGGGGGGCTCCAGTTGGTGGCTGCTCACGAGCAGGCCATGGGGTTGTGGGAGCAAAGCTTCCAGGACTTAAGCTCAAGGCTAATGGGGGTTCAAGCCAGCACAAAAGGTGCACCCTCAGCGGCACTGGGGCGGCCAGGTGCAGAGTGCTGTTTTGGCATTGGGCGCCCTGTAGCTTTCAATGGGGAACCTCCGGTTTGCAAACACACTGCAGGCTCGGGGAAGAAGGTCTTCAGGGTGCAACCACCACGTGGAGAGGTAAGTAGGGATTTTGGGGGTTGGTTAGACACCGTCGGTTGGGCCACCCAAGGCCATGGGATGTCGGGTGCAGGGGTGTCTTTTGGAGTCGGATCTTCTTACCAGCTCCTGGTCACAGGTGGGGGGCCTTCCAGATTTAGGCTGCAGGCGTCGGCTGGAGGCTTGAGGCAGGTCAGGGATCACTGGTTCTCGGGTCTGGATCACCAGGGAGACCTCCTCTTGGTGTTGGGCCACTCGAACTCGGGCCGAGGGTGTCGGGTGAAAACTCGCGGATCCTTCCAGAGCTTGAGTCTGTTTGGATTTGAACAAGTCCGGTGTTCATGGGAGACAGAGTCTTTGGAATTGAAGTCAGGCAGGTCCTCCGGGTTTCTCGAGGTTGCTGGCTGCAGGACACACTGGGATTTTGCTGGAGCAGGTTTGAGGTGGGGACAGGCAGATAGGGCTCTCGAGGTCAGTAGCCAATGGGCTACTGGCCTTAGGGTGACTACACCCTTGGTGTGCTCATCCCATGTGAGGGAGTGAACACAATCCTCCTGAGGGGTGGGGTTGGCAGAGGTGGGCACACCTTCTGATGCTGGCTAATTTTTCCCTCCTGTCTTCCCACAAAAAAGGAGGGGAGACAGGAAGGGGCCTGCTCCTGATAGCAGGAGAGGCTGGGGTCGCATTACAAAGACTGCAAGGCCTTTGAAGCTCCCCTGTCACAGATGGTTCTTCCTGGCCTGGGGGTGGTGTGAACACCCTAGGGGTCCAGAAACATGTCTCTTGGTTGCAGGCTGGTGTGTACCAGTCAGGGAACCCACCAGAGGCTGGTTGTTTTTCAGGGGGCATCTCTAAGATGCCCTCTTTGTAAATTATTCATTAAATCCCACACTGGCATCAGTGTGGGTTTAATGTGCTGAGAAGTTTGATTCCAAACTTACTGACATTCCGCCTCGCTGACTCCCCGACTGTTCGGGAACGTTTGGAGGCTCCAATTACACTGAAAGAATTGACGGCCGCCCTCAGTGCGATCCTGCCGGGTCGTGCCCCGGGTCCCAACGGGTTCCCCATGGAATTCCTCCGATCCCACATGGCTTTATTAGGGCCTCATTTGTTGGTGACTATTGCGGACGCAACTGATCGGGCAAGTTTACCAAGGGACTGGTGCCATGCAGAGATTGTACTTTTTCTCAAACCTGGCCGACCCCCCCAACGACCTGTCTTCTTATCGCCCCCTTTCCCTTATTAATTTTGAACCCAAATTACTGGGGAAGGTTCTGGCCGACCGCCTTAGGGGGTGTATCACTGAACTAGTTCACCCCGATCAGTCGGGCTTCATGCCGCAAAGGGCCACTCGACATAACAGCAGACGAGTCCATAACGCCATTGCCGCGGCTTCTACCCTGGGCCGACCTGCCGCCTTGTTATTAGCTGATATCGACAAAGCATTCGACTCCGTAAGTTGGGTTTATCTTTTTCAATTGCTCGAGGCAGTCAACTTCGGACCCTGTTTTCTGGCATATATACACCTGTTGTATACGAACTTGACGGCATCGGTTCGCGTTGCGGGACACTGCGCTCGCCATTTTCCAATCCAGAGGGGTGCCCGCCAGGGCTGCCCACTATCTCCTTTGTTGTTCGCTCTGGCAGTCGAGCCCCTGGCGGCCTGGGTCAGAAGTGACCCGGTACTCAGTTGGTTTGATTGGTCCCGCTCACGGTCAGATCGTATGGCTTTATACGCTGATGACGTTCACTTATTTATGACGGACCCGTGGTACTCTGGGCCCCGTATATTATAAATTCTTAGGGTATTTGGTGGCACCACCGGCCTCCATGCCAATCCTGCTAAATCCATACTCTTTCCAGTATGTGGGCATCAAGGCCGTGAATCGTGAGCTGCGCAGCTGTCCCGGGCCACAGATGGGTTCAAATATTTGGGGATTTATATCTCCCTGTGCCCCAAGATTTCATGGGCACATAATATTACCCCATTATTAGTCAGTCTCAAGAACGAAACGATGATTTGGTCCGCTCTCCCTCTATCCCTCTATGGGCGTTTGGCCATTTTTAAGATGGTGTCCCTGCCTCTGATTTTATATCGCCTCCAAAATTTTCCACACCCTATCCCTTGCACATGGTTTGCACAAGCGAATGCAAT
This sequence comes from Triturus cristatus, assembly GCF_964204655.1. Lineage (NCBI taxonomy): Eukaryota > Metazoa > Chordata > Amphibia > Caudata > Salamandridae > Triturus > Triturus cristatus. The sequence continues at coordinate 116,478,898 of NC_140595.1, forward strand.
ACAAAACAACTTTCTCTGGGGCGGTGGAGCTGTCCGTGTGGTGCTCCGCACATCTGCACAGTCCACGTATTGTGGAGGGATCGCGAAGGCCGACATATATTCATATCATGTTGCATCTCACATCCTAGTAATCAATAAATTATGGTACAATTCTCCCACTGACCCGGCATATGCCGCTATGGAACAGGTCCCCCTACTCCATTTATTATATAGCTACACACGGCTGGACCATTTGCTGCCAGCCGGCAGACAAGCCATACAGTTGTGGTGGGCTAAGACCGGACAAATGGGATGGAAAGGGAGACTCACTCAACAAACCCCCCTGTGGCATGGTACATACCTCGGAACTGCTACCGCACTGAGAGGGTTTCGGGGATGGGACCTGGTGGGGATTTCGACCCTAGGAGATGTTATGAGGGGCGCTACGCTAAAATCATTTCAACAATTACAGACTGAGTTCGGCCTCCACAAGTCACAATTTTACAAATTTCTACAGCTCTGACATGCACTCTCTCCCCAGATTCGTACTATAGAGACTCTCCACGAGTTCCAGTCCCCGGAGGGTCGCCTGCTCATGGAGGACCTTGAACTTCACATAATCAGGCAAATATATCAAACGCTGACGACACATACCCCCACCACTCTGGACAAGACCCGATTGGCTTGGCAGGCAGACATTCCCGAATTGACAGATGAGGATTGGGCTGAAGCGATAACCAGCCCTAGGGGCGCAGCTGTTTCCACACGCTATAGGCTCATCCAGTTCAAATATTTGCATAGAGTTTACTACACTAGGGTACGACTGTGGCAAATGGGAGTCATTCAGTCCCCAGTGTGTCTGCGGTGTGTTAGTGAAGATGGGTCCTTTTTCCATACAGTATGGACCTGCGCGGCCCTGCAGCCCTTTTGGAACAGGGTTCGGGCATGTCTTAATGAGGTGCTGGGGTGATGACTCCCACTGGACACCCGGATGTTTTTATTGCACTCCACGGATGACATCGGGGGGAACTGTTACAAACAGCACCTACTGTTCCTTGCCCTCACTATCGCCAAGAGAGACATAGTGCAGGGTTAGAAAGCATCATCTCCTCCGACCATAGGCAAATGGAAGACCGACTTAGATAAGTGTATGGGAGCTGAGACCGCAGCCTTTGAGGCTAGGGGCTGCCCCAGGAAGCATCGCAAGATATGGACACGTTCGGCGACATACCGTGGAATCGACTTGCCCCCCCTGTCTGAGGAGGACCCATGAGTGGAATCCTCCGATCCCTGCCATGCATCACGCCAAATTGTATAATTTTATTGTATTAATATTTTGCTGGGCTGACTATGGGGAATCTGTTGAATCATGTACTATACCTCGATTTTGACCACTGTCTGCATATTGTTCTTATTTTTGGTTTACCTGCATGTTTGGCAGGATTTGTATATCTTCATGGAAATGGTTATTGACGTACATATGGTCCAAATGATCATATGTGTCACTGTGGGGCTTCCGCCCAATAGACTGCAAAATGAGCAAATAAAATGTGCTGTTAAAAAAAAAAACATTAGTCTTCATCTGCTGCGAGGCTAGCCAGTGACCCTTGCTGTCCTCTTCACTACCATAGCATAAGGATCTCCTGCCTCCGTACCCCAGGAGGTGGAGAGAGCATACCAGCATCTGGAGAGGAGTCCAGTCCGCTGGCTTCCACAAGCTCCACATACCAGTCCAACTTTTCACCACGAGTGCCTAACTGTTGTTCTAAAGGGGATAGTGACCCCACCCCCTCCTCTTCCATGCCTGAAACCTCCTCAAAATGTTCCGGCAATGACCAAGAGCCCCTGGGCGCCTTTAGCACTGGATTCGGTGTCGACCGATGCTAGTCCAGCTCCGAGTTGGCGGGAATCAGAATGGGGCTGGGGCTGCCGGTGGGTACCGGACGCCAGGAGCATTGACTTCGGTACCAGGGAAGGTTGCGTTGCCACGGCCAGCGCCAATCCAGGTCCAGAATCGGATCCATGAGGCCACACCAGTGCCGAGGCCAGAGACGTCAGCGTGGAACCTGATGGGGCCTCTTCTGACCCCGTGGGGCCCGAAGGCACAACAGAGGGATCGGGCCACTCAAATACTCGGTGCATGTCCTCATAAAAGTCTTTTAACTGAGCGGGAGTCGCTCCAGGTCCCGGAATCTGAGGGAGGCTCAGGGTGGGACCTGGCAACGGCTCTCCAGGACCGTCCCTGGAATGTCAATGTACCCTATTTGTCTCGCCAACGAACGACAGACATGGACGACAGACGTGGTAAAGTTGAAGCCTGTTTGGACTTCTTCTTCTTGTGCCTCTTCCCCGAGTGTCTCAAGCACCTTGAGTGCGAAGAAGAGGACATGGTGCTCCTAGAGCGGTCCCGCAACTTTCTCTCCCTGGATTGGGACTGGGACCTCTGAGGCGACACACTCAATAGTATTGACTGCTGGGCTGCAAGCAGCTTTAGGGACTGCTCCCTCAAAGCCTTTGGAGCCCTTGGCCCAGCAGTCTGAGCACGACTTCGAGTTGTGATCGCGCTTGAAATACCATAAGCATATCAGGTGAGGGTCAGTAAACTACATGGCTCAGTTACAGGAGCCACACAGCTTAAATCCTACCTTCCTAGATGTCATTCCTCGACACACGATGAAAAAAAAATCTTTGACAAAATGCCGAAAAAAGTATGTCAAAAAGAGACAGACTTTTCCGAATCAATGCTAACTGGCACGGAAAAAAAAGAACTGATGTCTGCGTGCCTAGGTGACAGCGATGTTACATCTGGTGCCGAAGACGCCACACTGAACAGAGCCACCCGACGGTGTGCAGGGGTAATGCTCACGCAAAAGTTTCAGGATCCAGTCTGACGCCTGGGAAATTCAAAGGTAAAGAATCTGCACCTAGAAGTCTCCATCAGATACACAACATGCTTTAATGAGACCCTGTGTACACTGTGCCATGAACTCGGCAAGCTGTTTTGAATAAACATGAACCTTCAAGTGCTCACTATATGCAAACATACCCATAATCTGAATATAATGTGCATAAAAGCAGCAATTCCTTCCTCTTTCAGGGTACTGCATGCATAATGCACAACTCAGTCATTTCTCATTTGGTGCACTTAATATGTACTGCATCCAATCATCCGTCTTATAGCTTACTGTGCTTACTGCACACATTTCTCTCTCTTTTAGGGAATTCCTATTCATGCTGCATAACTGTGCATACTCATCCACTTTTCAGGGGATTTTATGTACAATACACTCATATATCCCCTTTACAGGGCCTTCAATCCATACTGTACAGATAACAACACTCATACCACTTGAAAGACATTCCATGCGTACTGTACACAGTGATTTAGAACATTCTAAGTGTGCTACACAAGGGCCATTTTTTTAAAACATACTTTATTGATTTTTCAATGTGCAGCGCCGCACATAATTCTTGATACAACTGGTAAAGAATTAACTCAGCAGGGAGCGGAGTAACATAAACATCTCTGTGTATACAGGTTACAATCCGAATCGGAGATGCAAGCCAAAGTGAGATCTTGTTGTTCTAGTACCGTCTCAATACCGTGTATCTATTGCAGGCAAGTAGCAAACAAGGTCAATGAAAACATTAAACAACCCAAATTCACCCTCCCGCCTCCCCCCCATCTGGCTCACCCCAACTGGGCCCAATCGAGCCCGAAACACAACTCTATCCACATGGTATCTTCTTGTTGAGTCTCCTGAAATGGGTGCAACTCCCTTTGATGGGTCCTGCGCCGAACGAGCGCAGGGGTGCCGACCACAACTGCAAGCTGTAGGGGAAACACATGCCCTAATGTGTGTTATGGTGTTGAGGGGTCAGTTGTTTTAAATGTCTTCAACATCAGATCTCAGTCCATGGAAATCAGCGTTTTCCGCAGCCCCCTCTATTCCTCACTCCGGATAACTGCACTCCCTGCCCTTCCCCACCGGATTACTTCCTCATGCCATGGAGCGCTTCGCAATGATTAGAGGTAGGTCAGCGAATCTGAGCTGTACTTTCTGTGTCTTAGGGCGACGATAAAGCCCCAGTATGCACCGTTCTACTGTGTCCCAATTAGAGATCCCTGTCACTGTTTCCAATACATGTGTGATCTTGACCCAGAAAACCACCAGGCGTGGACACGTCCACAACATATGTAGTATGTCAGCGTCATCTGCATGGCATCTTGGGCAGCGTACCTGTGCTGTGGGATAAATGTGGTTTAAGCGATGCAGAGTGAGGTAGGCCCTGTGGAGGATCACGTGTTGTATAAACTTAAATTTGGCATTCAGGGACACCCTCTCAGGGTATTCCAGGAGAGAGGCCCAATCCTTGTCTGTTAGGTCCTTGCCCAGATCTCTAGCCCACTTGTCTCTAATTGTCGTAAGGGGAGTCTGTGCATGCATGGCAGCTTCGGAATCTGTGAGATGTGTCTCCTGCATCAAGGCAAACTGCGCCTTCCGCCTATTTAATTGGGCGTGTATCCTATGTCGTTTGTGCACTGAACCTAACCCTCTAACATACCAAGTGACTATAGTTCCCGATGCGACCATAGGTGTGTGTGCTGAACTCTGAGAGGCAGATTTACAAGCCCCTTGCGCCGCCTGTGCATCACGGTGCATGACGCACCGGTGGCGCAGTCTAATAAGTGATATTTACAAGAACAGGTAAAGTCACCCTGCGTGACTTAACCTGTGCTTGTAAATATCACCTCTGTTCATGCAACACTTTGTGTGTTAGGGGCGTGACATATGTGTTGCTGTGGGTGTTCCCACGCAACACACATGTCCACTGATGCATTTCCAGATTTACGAGAAAAAGTAAATCTGGAAATGCGTCAGAATGCTACACCACCCTAGGGGTGGCGTAGCGACGTGCAACAAGGAGAAATGTTTTAATTTCTCCTTGCTTTTTTCCTCTTTCAATGCGTGCTGCATTCTACAGCACACATTGGAAGAGGAAATCACCTCAATTGATTGTTTTTGTGCAGGAAGGTGCCCCTTCCTGCACTAAAACAATATCCCCACGACGCAGGCATCTTTGCACCATGGTGCAAGGGTGCCTGAGCCGGCGCATGGCAGCAGTTTGTGCACCAGCGCAGGGGGAAGCACAGAGATGCAACATATTGTTGTAAATATGTCGCATCCCTGTGCTTCGAAACTAACACAGCGTGGCACAGCAAAATGACTTGCGGCACAGCCCCTGTAGATCTGCCCCTGAGTCCTGCCACATCATGGGGACAGAGTGCTGGACTAAAAAGAAACTCATCTCCGTGAACATACATCTGAGTTCGATTTGCATTCGCTGCGGGGGAGACGGCTCTTGCGCCTTGCAGAGCACTCTTGATTGTGTGCAACAGTATTGGTGACCGGACCTTGGTCGCGTACTAAAGGTATAGAGAAGTTAGGGGGAAATGGGGAGGTTGCAAAGGGCTGTGGCCTGTATATTACTAGGTTACATCAGGCACACCAGAGTGCTCGGGGGGGCCCGAACCCAGGTAATCATTCACAGTTTGAGGAGTGATAAAAGGAAACAGAGCGAGGCTGTTCTCTGAGTCTGATTGCATATTAGTGTACTCCGATGACTCCACCAAGGAGAGGGGTCACGGTCTCTGAAGGCAGTCGCAGTGAGAAGGGCTGCCTCCCTGACCTCCAAGACCTGCTCTGGGGATGACTTTTAGCAATGGTTTTGCGATTCGATTTAGTGTGGATTGTTCTTCCACTTGTGGCTGCTTGTGATCCCAGGTTTGTGCTTTGTGTCAGACTCTGTGATGTGTGTGATGGGAATGACACTCCCAGCCAATCACCTGCAGCCTCAGGGCTGTTGAAGAAGTGTGAACTTTGCTCATGTATGATCTTCAAGCGGGCGGGACACAACAAAGCGTACTTGAGGTTCAGGGCCCAGAGCTTCTTTTTAGCCGCTTGGTAGGGGGCCCTCTGGTGCTGAACCAGGACTGTGAAGTCCTGATACAATGAAATCCGGTGGTTTTCGTACTGGTTAGGGGATTTCTCCCTGGCAATGCGGATTAACGCTTCCCTATCATTATAATTATTTATCCGGGCAATCATTGTACGTGGAGGAGCACCCACAACTGGCATTCTTGTGGGGGATTCTGTGTGCACTCGCAGAAGGAGTCAGACAGGCCCTCTGGGGCTACCTGTTCCCTCAGCCATTGTTCCATGGATCGAGTGGCATTGGGTCCCTCACAACGTTCCAGCGGGCCAAATATGCGGATGTTATTTCTTTGTACACGGCCCTCCGCGTCCTTGGTTCTGTCCTGTAGACTGGACACTTGGCGCTATAGCTGTGATATCTGGCCTGCATGGTCCTTAATCTGCTGGAGCAGTTCTGCAATAAATAGTTTATTGCTTTTCACAGTAGAAGCCAGCTTGTCATGGTCTGCCTTGAGTAATGTAAAGCCAGTTGTCAATGAGTCTATTTGCTGCTATTGCATTCTGCAACTCCCTGACCTTCTGTAATATTAGGTCCGGTTTGTCTGGGGCGGCCTCCATATTGGTTGGTAGGACACAGCTTGTAGGGAGCATTTGGGTGGCGTTCTCCGAGACTTCTTGTTGCACTGCGCCAGTGGAGACCAACTCCAGCAGCTTTCCTTTTGTGCGCCCCATTGTGCACCACTGGATAGAACCGGTCACCGTCACAGTATATTGGAGCCAAGAGCCTGCAGTGCCTCCGACTGTAGGCGCACCAGGAGAACCCCACAATCACAGTCCGGGATGCCCCTGAGGGCCACCACGATTCCCGGCGTTACTCCAGACAATCAGAACGGAGCCAGACACTTAGATGTTGGGCTACTGGCTGGAGACAACGCAAGACCAGGTCAGGGAGTACGGGAGCGACCCAGTAGTCCACGCCTCACCATGCACAGACAAAAATGTAGGCACCCCTCAGTAGGGCCAGGTCAGTTATGGGACAGGTGCGGCACTGCTTCAATCGACCTATCCAGTTAACGCTGCATTCCTGAATGTCCCAGGAATATGGCACCTCGGTCTCCAGCCAGAAGGACAGGCGGCCGTTGTCAGACCAGGGCAGCCCCTCGCCTTTCCTGCCCCAGTCCACAGTCACCGCACCCGGCACGCACAGTCAGGCAGGAGCCACAAACCACGAGGCCTTCCAGCTTGCACTGGTTAATCAGTCAAGGCCGGAAAGCAAAAGGAGGCCCAAGTTAGGCCTCACCACCCATCACAGCCGGCATGGAGGACTGAGCATCTCCCTGCTTGCCGAGCCTGCAGCCATGCAAAGTGCTACCAAATAGTCCTGGAATATGGCTGTGTATCTCCCAGTCTCCACTTTGCCTCCACTGGAGCAGCGGGCAGAACTCCCAACCCGCAGCGCTCAGCGCCGGTCCGGTGCACGTGACGAGGCCGCCCCACAGTAGCAGCGCCCACCGTCAATCCCCGGTGGTGGTTCATCCACTTCCATGGACAGTACTGGCCTGATGTCATAGACACTTGGAAGGGTGAAGGGCTGGAAGGCCCCTCTCACCAGAGATGCCACGCTCAGCCACAGAGTTTTTTGGTGTAGCCCCTGCGTCCCCACGCACAGGCGGTCTCACAGCTTGTCTTCTGGCGCGGGTCACTACCGCTTACACCAGCCACCGCAGGGTCACACAAGGCAGCAACTCAGAGGCCTTCAGGACACCACAGACTGCTCCAGCCAGGCCTAAGCTCTCACCTCGCGGTCGGCTCCTGCCGCCTTTGCTGTGTGTGTTACCTCAAATTATGGCCCTGAGAGGAGTGCCCACATCGCCATCAGCACTCTACTCGGTTCTTACAAGCAGCGTGGTAAGGTGTAAGCGTGGATGTCCCCCAACATCACTGATAACTGCCGGATAACTTGGTCTGGTCCCCGAGCTCCACTACAGCACGTTTGTCACGTTCGGCGGTTAGCCATGACCCTGTGCTAAACAAGTGCCTTAGTACATAACTTAACAATAAGGTTACCTGACTCCATGTCAGCAAGTACAGTCTGCGCGAATTCTGAGATTTTCTTTTTCAAATCATCTTTTTCAGGTGTCACTTAATAAGAGCAGGTGTCTCCAACCAGTTGATTGCGTACTTGAAGACACCTTCAGAGTAGCTCCCCGCCATGAGCTCATTTTTAAATAAACAAAGGGTCACATGTTTTTAAAAGATAAGGCCAGGCTGTGTTTATTTTACATTATTATCATCAGAGTGCAGACAGCAGGGCCTGATAATAAGCAGTTCTCAGTCAATTTATGACCCAGGCTGGGTCACAGAGGTGAAGAACTGAAACACTATGGTATTTTACTATGAAATAAAAGTTATTACAATGTGAGAACAAATGGTGTTTATGAATGCTTTTAAATGGGAGAAAATAAAAATGAAAAGTCACCTTAATGATTACGTTAACTCTTCATTTTAATTTCCTCCCATTTCAAACATGGACGTCATTTGGGAGTAGCCAGGGATCACAGATGCGGCCTCTAGTTTTCTCCCTGCTACTCCTCGCACTTCCTTTGCAACCCCTGGCTCTTGCCTCCTCTGAGGCTAGGGATCGCAAAGGAAGTACCAGGAGTAGCAGGGAGCAAACTAGAGGTCACAGCTGCGACCTCTGACTGCTCCCAAATTACAGCCATGATTTCAAAGAGTTGCATTCACAAACAGAAGGCCTCTTGCTCCCTGTGGCCGGTAGACACCATGCCATATTTGAATGGGATGAATTTAACCCCTTCAGCGCTGCGAGGATTCCCCCGCGGTGCTGAAGGGTTCGAGCGCGGGCGGGGCCATGACGGAACGGTTCCGTCATGAGCACTGCTCAACCGATGCTCATGACGGAACCGTTCCGTCATGAGCATGGAAGGGGTTAAAGTGAAAAAAAAATATTTCTATTAAACATTAAGTCTTAATGTTTTTTTCCACTTGCAATTGAGCCAATTATTTCTTAATGTTTTATGAAGCATGTTTCTTCAATTTAAATTCCTCCCATTTAAACAAATGGCTGTATTTATATGTCATAAATATGGTTGGCAACCTATCGACAGGCCACTGGGAGCAAGATGCCTTCTGTTTGTAAATATGACACTTGGAAATGCGACAATAGGGATTCTATATAAACATAAAGTTACCTCTTCAGTTACATTTTCTCCCGTTTCAAAGGGCCACCTTTACACGCAGTAGGCATCTTGCTCTCCGAGGCTAATAGACACGGTGCCATATCGATAACTGAAAAATACAGACATTATTTTTAAGTGGGAGAAAGCTAAAGAAGAGAAAAAGTTCCATATTATGAGCATTTTTGCAGAACATTTTTAGGCACTTTGGATTTCTCTGATTTATAAAAATGGTTGTATGTTTGTGTTATACCTGCAACGGTGCCACATATGTCGAAATGTATATCCTGTGCCTCAAGTACATGCTACACAAGTTCTCAGTCACCCATACACATATATCCTATTCATATGCACACATGTTCATATATCCCCTAAGACCACGCTTTCACTGACACAAATGGCAGCCCTTTCATAGTCCTCAAAGTATTTTACTCAAACAGTTGAATCTGGCTCTAAGGACATTAGGCTTGAAGTAAATGAAATTGAGCTTGGGGGTGTCTAGTAACAATCTGACAGTTGCTTAGCCTACAGTAGCTCACAATGATTTTCAGTGATCAGAAGTAGTTCTCAGTACAGAAAAGGTTGGCGCCCCTGAGTTAGAGCAACTAGAAACAATCAAGAACTACGTCTATAACATGTACTACTTTCTAGAGTAAACCACAAAACTGGAGATGATGCTTCTTAGTGAGATGGAGTTCTATGATTAATCAAAAATGTGCTGGCAGTCGTGATCAAGAATCTTCAATTCTATAGCAGCACGGAGGAGAGGATTATGTATTCTCTTTCCTGTTTTGCTTTTAACAGCAGTCGTATTGAAAGTACAGTATACAACATTAAGAACTACAACACCCATAGTCCTTAAGCAAAATACTAAAACTCCTGAAAATTTGTGAAATTGTCCAAGCACATTCCCAGGTTCACTATAAACATTCATCAAACTGTAACCGCTCTTCTTTGTTGCTTTGAGAATATCCTGCTGGATCATGTTCAAAGTTTACTCCTGTTTCTGATCTACGACTGAAGAAAATAAAATAAATAATCATTGAGTATTCTTTCCCATTTGTTCACCAAGATGTGTATTTACTGCAATCAAACACAACACAGAATGTGGAATATAATATTAATTATAATGGGATAATATTCGTCTCTCTGTCCTTAATAGAACTGGAAATTATTAATCACAAATTCTCTAATAATGTTGATTCTATGTCAGGACTGGAGGCTTCTGATTATGCAAGTTTATAGCTGATTCATAACAGTCAAAAAGAGATTACATACCAGTTTACAGTAAAAGGATTTGGAAGTAGACTATGTTGACCAGACAGCCATATGTGTGATATCTTGTAGGCTAGCTCCTAATGTAACTGACTTCTGAGCTATTTCACCACTTACTCCAAAATCCAGCAAATCTCTCTGGCTATGGTGTGTAATGACACTGGGTTGTAAGTACGTAGGGGAGAGATGAAAAGCTATCGAAAAGGAAATAAACTGAGGTGGATTGTGGCTTGTTTGTAAATATGTAGGCACCTAACCATACACAGTTTGGTCTGCGTAAAACGAGAGTAAGAGATCTGCCTCGAGTCAATTTTAGTTTTTCTCAAAATAATAAATATAGCCACTTCCCGAATAAATGTCTACCTGCTAAATACAGGGCTCTGTAATGAATGGGCTTTTCACTAAAAGGACACACCCAAACCCTGCACTCCCACCTGGGAGGCAAATCTACCACTGCACCTTTAAATAATATACACTTTGAGCAGCACTCCCTAAGGCGGGGGAAGGACACAGCACCCCCCTAGGCGAGGCAAGAAAACAAATTAAGGTGTATTTAAAGTAACACACACAAGTTTATTAATGCAATGTTTAGAACGGTAGGCCAAATATATCAGTAAATGCAGATTCCCATGTATCAATAGACTAAAATAAACAATTAGAATAAAATGCAGTATATACAAAAAGCAAAGAGTAGAAAATATATATATAAAATGGTTAGGAACACCTCACCGACTGAATATGCATCATCCTTACCAACTCAAGCTGGGAAAGCCCTTCAACAGCCCAGAAAGGAGTTCAATCAGGACTCAAGTTCTGTCACCTCCACAGCAATACGTCTAATCTGTGGTGAACTTCCATCTGGCCTCCGAAGGCTCTCAGCTTAAATATCATTACTAAACGTGAGGCGAAGCTTCTAGAAAACCTTGCCCCCTTCTCATGAGAAAGACCTAGCTGGCTGCACCAGTCTGCGACAAGGCCAAGACGGAGGCTGGCCAAGCTCCCGTATTTTGACTTTGAGGCAGAGTTGCACATTCTACAGATAATATCCAGTTCACTCTGGTCAGTGAGGAGCGAAAAACAAGTGAAGAGCACAAACCTGCCCTCCCCACTTTGCAGCTACGTGTGAGCAGCAAGTCAAAGCCAGAAAACAAGATGACTTGAGGCCATATCAAAGCCAATAGTAAGAACTTATAATCCAAACAACTTGCAAGCACTACTGTGCATGCAGAAGCAAGGCAAAGTCAGAAAACAAGATGACATGAGGCCATGTCAAAGCCAATAGTAAGCACTTATAATTAAGCAAGGCAAAGTCAGAAAAAGAATGACATGAGGCCATGTCAAAGCCAATAGTAAGAACTCATAATAAAGCAATGCAAAGTCAGAAAAAGAATGACATGAGGCCATGTCAAAGCCAATAGTACTGTTCTACTCTGTGACAGCTCCCACTAAAAGACAGCAAGATTACAAGACAGAAGAGAAGCAGGCAAATGCAGGACCATCCTACATTAAGGCTAGGGTAAACTAACACGCTAAAGTCAGTCAAAATGATGGTAGTCGAAGGTCATCATATGGTGCCAAACCACAAGAGTGGCTCTTTCACTACAGACTCTGATATCGGAAACTCTCCACCAAGCTGCCGACCACACTAGAGCGTGATTAGTTTGGCTGATATCTAGATATAACAATAAGTTATCAGGCCAATATTTGGTGTAGGAGGAGGGACAAATCTGATCTGTCTGAGAAGTTTTGAAACCAAAGAATGTTCTCCTATTGGATGGTCTGCTACCGGTGTGTGTCCAGCTGAAATGGCTGATCTACAGGAGTTTACTGTCCTGTAGGTCAGACCATCTGCCACTAGTATTGCCAAAACGTTTAAAACAAAAGTCACATCTGGCCCCACTGGATCAAGATTTTGTTCACGCCCCCAACCTTACAACCTAGACCATGCTGAGTGATGGAACTTGTGGGTAGAATCTGGCCAGGTCTTGTGGATGAAGAATACAGCTTGGCTCGAAAGGCCGGGTACTCACTAGCGTGTCCTAAAAGGTTCCATGCTATCAGATGTAGTTGGTTGAGGAGAACTTAAGGGTGAGGTTCCCATTGAGGATACAGTTCAGAAGGAGAGGAAAGGGAATGGGAGGTTCACATCATAGCTCTAGGAGAAAAGGGAACCATGGTTGCACCCTCCATCTCCTGATCTGCCAACTCACTCTGGTGGATCATTGCGAAGGGAGAAAAGTATAGTTGCGCCTCTCCATTCTTGGAGAAATGTATCTATTGGTAGGACTGGAAGGTCTAGTCTCTAGATATACAATAATAGTATTTGAAAAGTCAACTTGGGGGCAAACAGATGCACCTTGAAGGGACCAGATTTGTTCATCAAGGTTGAGAACAAAGGTGGGTGGAGTTTCGAGTCGCTGGAGTCACGAAAGAAGCCGAAATTCCAATCAGTGATCTGGTAGTGTTTGTCAGGTGGGTGAGGTGGGTGAACTGCTAGGACTGAGATAGTGTTGTTTAGGTAATATTACCAAAACTCTATTGCAATGGTTGCCAGGGTTCGAGATTTTGTTCCCCACAAGCAGTTGATGGAACATACCACTGTAAAGTTGTCCATTCAGAGTAAAATGCAACATTGTGAGCTTTTGGATGTGAGGTTACAGATTACAAAATATCCGGCTAGAAGGTAGAGACAACGGATGTATGGTTGCTTCTCCTCCCAAGACCATTTGCCTTTCATAGATATTTTGCTGCATCTTGCGCCGCATCTGAGTCTGCTGGAACCTAATTCAAATATGAGATATCAGGATAGACCAAAAATTGCCCAGCCATTTCAGGCTTCCATATGGTCCAACCAACATAAGTTCCATTGTTTCCTCTAGAGAAAGGGTGACTATTTGGGAATAAGAGATACCTTTTTGAAGATGTATCTTTGGGTGTTGTAGGGCTCTGTAATAATGTAGCCCCAGAAAGATTGCTTGAAAGGGAGATGAAAGGACTCCTACCTGACCAGCTAAAGGGTAATTACGAGAAACTCCTTCCTGATGGCTCTGAATTTGATGTCAGAAGAAAAAGGGAAGCAGACATTAAGTTTATTAGGAATTCTAGGAACTAGATTTGAGTATACGGAGAAAGACTGGATTTGGTTTGATTTATCGAAAAACCTATGGCTTTGAGTTCTATGCCATAATCAGGATGGCGCCCAGAATAGATGATGAGGCGGCTCCCCCGTTCGCTGAAGAATTGAACTACTACTTTTATAAGTTTGATGGAGCAGTTAGGGGCTGGGTATAACCTAAAGGGAAGCATTGTATTTCCTAAATAAGATTCTTGCTATGAAATTGGAGAAAGCATCTGTGAGGAGGAAAGATGGGGGGGGTCTCATAAATGATGGATGCCCTCTATACTGAAGTGTGAATAAAGTACGAAAGTTTTAAAATTCTTTAGGTGAATGGTTCCTAACATTTTGACTTCTACGGACCCCTTTGGATCACAAAAGGAAGCCAGGGACCCCCTCCCCCTGGCTATTTCTACAATTTGAACCTCAGCATTAACAAAAAAATATACGAACAAGAACACACTACAATCAGTGGTTCCCAAACGTTTGACTTCTGGGGACCCTCACTTAATCATTGCTGGAACAAGAGGATACCCAATGAAGCATTAGTGGAATCCGTAGACAACCCATGAATCATTACTGGAAGCCGGGGTCCCCGGCCGAAAGATTGTCGATGATTTGAACCACAAAGCAATACACACAAAATACCAAAAAAAGCATTCATCAAACAAATACACAAATGACACATTTCATTTAATTCGCAAACACATATAAATAAAAAAGAAATCAAAATGTAATTTTAATAGAAAGGTTGGAGCTTTTCTAAATTCAATTGAGGCCACTCGTCGTCCGTACTTATATTTATAGTATGTTTTAAAATGTTCAATTGAACATTTGGCTTCTTTATTTATACACTCTTTATTAATCTGTTAATATTATTTCATTTTCAAAGTTGTTGCGGACCACCTGAGGAGGCTTTGCGGACCCCCAGGTGTCCCCAGACTCCAGTTTGGGAACCACTGCACTACATGATCTCAGGACATTTACTTTCCTCTGCAACTGCAAGTTTAAATGTGAGAGCAACTACACATAGGCACAAGACCCAGGCCGTGTTCACAGATCTATAGGTGTTTGGGCGTAATCAAAGCAGTCTACAGAAGTGGTGGGAAAGAAATAGTAACTATTGACACTGGCCTCAGACACACAGGGCATCAAACAAGCTTGGTTGGACAGAGAGAAATCATGCAGGGTCCTTTGTGTCACAAGGTACCAAAGACAGAAACTGCATAAAGGCTAGAACACTAGGTGACATTATGTCAAAGTACATGCTGTCTACTAGGAAGTGGTGCTCTGCCTGTTGAAGTTTTTCAGAAGGCATGCACCCATTTCAATACATGCAGTTTAGGTCTTTGTACCCTTGAATTTCCTGCCTATTTCAAGCACTGAATAGGAGAATGTGCAGTGTGGAAGAGGCTTTAGGCAGTCTACATGTAAATACATGTATAGATCACTGAGCGGTTAGAACAGCCTCTCCAAGTATGCAGGTGCGTATGGCTGTCTAGAAAATAATAGGCAATTCAAAGGTGTTTTTAGCTGGAAATGGGTTGCTTGTTCAGTTTGAAGCTTGTTTGAATGTAAACAATCACTTTGCACATTGACATATGCTCTGCTCCGTTCTGAACTAGCAATCAGCTTCTGATTAAGACAGTTTTTAAATCGCTTACGATTTTTTTAAACATACATTTTTGATTTCAGTAATGCATTTGGCATATATATCAAAGAGGCAAAACAATTCAAGTATTATTGTTACCTGATGAAACCATTATCCTTTTAAGAGGAACACATTTTATACAACTATGCCGCTAAATATTCTTATGATTATGGATGAAAATAATGGCTAAAAGTCAAATGAATAATACACATAAACAACTTATGAGTCTAATATGGTTAAGGACCTTGACACAATAGTAAAGGTGATGCTAAAGGTAGTGAGACTGCGAAATCATGTATGCCTATGTGTGTATATATACAACTATGTATGATTCCCATCATCCACCCGACGTGGTTAGCTTCATCATCTGGGAACCTAGGGACTTTTTCAGAGAACCATCTTCTACTTGAGAATTGTAGATCCTGGTCTCATGAATCTCCCAAACCATTCAATGGTGTGATATTGTTGTTCGATGAAGATAGGGTGAGATGGCTGCAGTGCTTGTGAAAAGTGCTAGTGTGTGAGTGCTATTTAAAAATTATCTAACAAGGCACTAAGAGAACTTTATCGAATCGATACCTTGTTGACAATGTCTAAAAACAGTGCTGTAACAGTTTCAAAAGTATAATAACTGTGTTGGGGAAGGTCTACATGTTTCTGCTACTGGACGAAATTCATCCAAGCTTTCATCAGGACCAATAAAGCTACTGCAATAATCAATAGTGCCAAAGTGACTAAAAAGTGATATATACAACCTGGACCCAAATGGCCTCCCCTTCGAGCTCAGCTCCGACAAGAGGTACCGACGGATAGTGCGGGGCCTCCAAATACCTGAGCAGTTGCCAGGTGAGGTGAGGCGCACACCCACCACTAATTGGGTCAGTGAAGTAAAACTACTTCCAACGGAGTCTCTTGGCCCCCATTTGGGTCCAGGTTGTATATATCACTTTTTAGTCACTTTGGCACTATTGATTATTGCAGTAGCTTTATTGGTCCTGATGAAAGCTTGGATGAATTTCGTCCAGTAGCAGAAACATGTAGACCTTCCCCAACACAGTTATTATACTTTTGAAACTGTTACAGCACTGTTTTTAGACATTGTCAACAAGGTATCGATTCGATAAAGTTCTCTTAGTGCCTTGTTAGATAATTTTTAAATAGCACTCACACACTAGCACTTTTCACAAGCACTGCAGCCATCTCACCCTATCTTCATCGAACAACAACATCACACCATTGAATGGTTTGGGAGATTCATGAGACCAGGATCTACAATTCTCAAGTAGAAGATGGTTCTCTGAAAAAGTC
Organism: Triturus cristatus; assembly: GCF_964204655.1. Lineage (NCBI taxonomy): Eukaryota > Metazoa > Chordata > Amphibia > Caudata > Salamandridae > Triturus > Triturus cristatus. The sequence goes on from NC_140595.1 coordinate 116,495,359, forward strand.
CCTAGGTTCCCAGATGATGAAGCTAACCACGTCGGGTGGATGATGGGAATCATACATAGTTGTATATATACACACATAGGCATACATGATTTCGCAGTCTCACTACCTTTAGCATCACCTTTACTATTGTGTCAAGGTCCTTAACCATATTAGACTCATAAGTTGTTTATGTGTATTATTCTGTTGACTTGGGGATTTTACAACTATTAGAGTCTTAAAACTTTATCCCTTTGACCCTTACTCGTTATCGAGATATCATATGATAGTAAAAGTCATATGAGTCAGCGGGCCCCCTGAAGAGGTGCCACAGACCCCCAAGAGTACATGGACGGCAGGTTATGAACTGCTGCTTTATGTTGATTACCAACCTGTGACCTCCTCCTTTTTTGTCCACAGAAATGTTTTTGCTGATAAACCCATTTGGAAGCTGTGACGTGCGAGCAATCACTTTCTTCTGAAAGAGAGACTGAATTTCCAGGTGTATAAAAAAACGCTTCTCCAGTAGGAAGCGGATTGGATGTGGAAGGGTAAGATTGCATGGTTTGTCATAAAACTCCAAATGGAATCCGTGCACTGTCTGGAGAAGCCATGTATCTTGTGTGATTTGGGACCATATCCAAAAGAACAGTGCAATCCTACCACCTAGGTCTGATGGGGAAGAAATTAAATGTCTCCTGTGAAGTTGGAGGTTGTAGGTTCTCCTCTGACTTGGCCATGGTAACCACACCTTTCCTTAAGCTATGGAGTGAAAGAAAACCTGCCTTTGCTGATTCCCCCGCTACCGTGACGTCTTGAATAGCTCTGAAGGAGGGCTGATCACAGGGGTATCCACTGCCTCTATTAACCTAGTTAAAAACAGACTTTCTTCAAAGCTGCTTGAGCTTTGTCTAGTGAGTTAAATGTACTGATGAATTTGGTGACATCCTTCACAAAGGGCTCCCCGAATAGTAGACCGTCTGCTGTTTGGCCTGCCTCACTGGTGACTAGGTCACATAACTTGGGGTTTACTTGTAGGAGAATAGATCTGCACTGTTCAATAGATACAGCGCAGTTCGTCTTGCCCAGAAGAGAATTGGCCCTTTAAACCCATCCTGCTGGGAAATCCTGGTCTATAGAGGCCCCTTGCTCTTTGGCCGAAAAGGCCATATCGAGAATCTTTGAAGGGGTCCTGAAAGGTCAAGAAGTTTGTATTGACAAGATCACTGGGACCTGTTGATTCCCTTCTTACGGTCCTTAATGTATTTGCCTAAGAAAGAGGCTAGCTAGGGTCTATTTCAGAGGTGTCTGTGACTTTGCCTTCAAGACAAGGATGAGAGCACTCTACCTTGAGGAGGTTCCGCACCTCTTTAGGGAAAGGTTTTCGAAGCATGGATTGGACATAGGCCGAAGGTTTTGCAGAATGAGCGAGGGTGGATTATGTTCTCTGAAAGTGTTAAGGGACATCTTTGAAGAGCCTTCCCCAGCTTCCTTTTGTAATCTGATTCGTTCTTCTTATAAGCAAATGTCTGTTGCAAATCACCCTCTTAAGTGTCAGAATTGCCTTTGTCGATGCCGTGTGCATCTGATGCATCACAGGATGCCTCCTCCTGATCCTCGATTGTGTTACTGGGAAAGAAATCAAAATACTGTTCGAGTTAGAGGGCTTCTTACCCTTAGAATTGCCTTCTTTTCCATCACAGTGAGATGGAGGAAGGGCTGGGGCGTTAGGCACAGGTAAAAAGAAGGAGGTCCTTAGTGTGAGAAGTTGGCCCGGTATATGCTGTCCACTAATTAAAGTGGGAACCTTGCACCAGTCCAAACAACCCTTATTGATGATTAGGTTAAAGACAACCTTTATTGAAAGCTATCCTAGTGGTAGCTATGAAGAGCAGCCTTCAGGCTAAGTCTCGAAGGAATGTAAAGCAGCTTGTTTTACCAGATCATATCCTCTTCTTAATTGACCAAATAAAAGGAGAACCACACAAGGTATATATAAAATATATGTAGTTATTACTAAACACTCTCTACTAATCTCTTTATGAGATTAGAGAACAAAGCACACAATATTAAATCACTAGAACAACAGTAAATAGCACAATACACAGTGGGCTCCAGGGGTAGACCAAACCATATACTAAGAAAGTGGTATAACAACCCCGACTTGTCTAGACACAGTGCCTAGAGCATGTAGAATCGCTGGGACCCCAAGGAACCACCCAAGGTAGTGACACAGGGGACCCACAGAGGACAGGTGCAGTGTGTGAACACAGGCGCGAGCTCCGTACAACTCTATGGGAAAGTCGCGGTTGATAATTTAAAGATTAAGAAAACTTCGGAGAGGACTTCAAGCAAACCCTTTGGAACAAAGAAGGTTCTAAGGCCTGCACCCTTGTGAGTACCGAGGTACCCTTGTTACCTATCCCAGAGGAGACGGGTGCATAGGGGTCAAGTGGTGTAGTAAACGCTCGTTGATTTCAATGGCGTGATGTGAAGACGTGCTGCTGCTGGGAAGATGAAAAGTGCCGGTGTGATCCAAGCCCGGATCGGAGATGAGAAGAACCTGGAAGCAGAGGGGATAGAGTCTGGGTCACTTCACAGTGACCAGGGGCACAATCGATGAATGCCCACCGATGTCGGGTGTTTCATGTGCGAAGAGGTGAAGCTTAACTCTGCAGCCACGGGGGCCAGGAGACGTCAACGTTGACCAAAGTCCGGAGGTGAGCTGTCCCACGAAGGCTGTCAAGTGCTGGGGTGGTCAGTGTCCGGATTGAACACTAACAAGCCTTGGCAACTGCAACCCATGCGGGCAGAGAAAAGATGCTTCGGTGAGGACCACCAAGGTCCTGGGGACGCTCCAAGCTATGGAGAGTCAGAGCACGTCTGGAACAACCAGGAAAGCCCACGGAAAGTCAAAGTTACCTTCACAGGGACCCACAGGTCGATGGACCAGGGTTCACAAAGGGAACACTCGTGGAGTGTAGGCCGAAAATCTTTGGTGGAATTACTGCTCACCAAAAAGCATATGCTGCTGCAATTGTACAAGGTGCACAGGGGTTCGGGTTGCACGGTCCCCACGAGGGATACGGGCCTGAGAATTGCTGAGAGCACAGATCAACCTCAGAGGCCTCTGGAACCCACCTCCTGTGTTGCAGAAATCTTCAGACTCCTCAGGAGCTCAGGAGATGCAAACCGGTCAGATGCGTTTCAGGTGCCTGCCTTGCATGGGAGTAACTCCTTTACTCCAAGGGAGATTCTTCAGTCATCCAGCGTCGTGCAGATCGTCGAAGTACTTGGTTTCTGTAACAGAGTTTAGTCCAGGTAATATATAAAATCCTGTAGTTAGGGGTTCCTACTTTATACCCAAGGAAGGGGTGGGATAAACTCTGGGGACCCACCTATTGGAGGGTCAGGACAGAAGGGTGGATACACCCATGTGCTTTGTCCAGTTTCACGGCAGAGCAGGAGCTAACGGCTCCTGCAACCGGTTTGAGCTGGTCTATGCACAAGGACACCAAATGAGCCCCCAGTGCAGACCTCTCTGTAGGCAAAGAGAAGGCAGGGCAAAAGTATGTCCCATCTGCGCCTAAGCTTTTCTGGGAGACCTTTAATCTTGCCCTTTAGGGTTTTGGTCAACCTTTCAACTAACCCATTGCATTGTGGGTGATAAGGGGTGGTAAATTTATAATTTACCCCACACTCCTTCCACATAGCAATCAAGTAACTAGACATGAAGTTGGCACCTCTGTCTGATACTACCTCCTTAGGAAAACCCACCCTGGCAAAGATTCCCAAGAGGGCCCTTGCCACTACAGGTGCTTTGGTGGTTCAAAGGGGAATTGCCTCTGGATACCTAGTGGCATGGTCCACCACCACCAGTATAAATCTGTGCCCAGATGCAGTTTGAGGATCCATGGGACCTACTATGTCAATTCCAACCCTCTCAAAGGGAACCCCCACCACCGGTAGTGGTATCGGGGGGGCCTTTGTAGTACCACCTGCCTTACCACTGGCTTGACCGGTGACACAGGAGCGACAAAACTCATTGGTGTCTTCAGACATGTGAGGCCAATGAAAGTGAGGGACAATTCTGTCCCAAGTCTTGTTTTGGCCTAGGTGACCTGCTAATGGGATGTCATGTGCTAGTGTCAATAGGAACCCCCTATACTTCAGAGGTATAACCAACCTACTGGTGGCTCCAGGCTTGGGGTCTGTACTCTCTGAGTAAAGGAGTCCATCATCCCAGTAGATCCTATGGGACAAACTAGCACTCCCAGCAGCCTCAGCAGCAGCTTGCTGTCTGAGGGGTTCAAGAGCTAGGCAGCTCAGCTGCTCCTGGCTCAGATCTGCCCTGGAAGGGCCCCCTGTCCCCAAGAACTCAACCTGATCAGGTTCCAGTTCCTCCTAGACAGTTCCTTCTTCAGGACTACGATCAGCTCTCTCAAGAGACATCTGTATTCTGAGGCGGGGGGAAGACACTGCCTTACCCCTACTGCTCCTTCTCTTGGAAGACGTCTGGTCCATTTTTCCATCATCCGAGGCTTTTCAGTGGATGACATTTTTGCCTGTGACCTTGTCATAGAAAACACATCTGCAGGGATACCCAACATTTCTGCATGAGTCTTGAGTTCCACTTCAGCCCCAGCTGAAGTTTCTAAATCATTGCCCAACAAGCATTCAACAGGGAGGTCAGCACTTACCACAACCTTCTTAGGGCCAGTTACCCCTTCCCAGGTGAAATTAACAACTGCCAAGGAATGGTCTGTCCTGACAATGCTAGCATTGGTCACATGGTACATCTCACCAAATATGATTTGCTCAGGGGCCACAAGATCTTTTGTCACCATGGTGACACTGGCACCTGTGTCCCTTAATGCCAAGGCTTCTTTTCCATTGATCTAAGGCTGCTGTCTGTATTTGCCCAGGTTACTGGGACTGACAAATAAGGAGGCCATATCCATGCCCCCATCACAGATCAACACAGCCTGAGTTTGAACTCTGACTAGGCCAGAGTCCATCTCAGAACCCAGGGTTAACCCTACTACACCCTTATTCTGAGTACCACCACTTGGAGCTGAACTAGGGGGAACAATTGCCTTAGGGGCAATGGTGTCTGGAGTTGAGTCCTTGGACTTGGTACAATCACTTGTCCAATGGGTCTCCTGTTTACAGATTTGACACCATGGCTTCTGCTTGCCTCTACCCTTGTTTGATTGGGACTCCCCACCATATGCAGATTTTTGGGGCCCTTGAGAAGACTTCTGGTCTTTACCCTTCTCCCCACCCTTATTAGAGTTTTTACAATCTTGCTTCTTGGAGTCACCCCCTTGGTTCTGAACCTTCTGCCCCACCCTGGTTCTGCCCCATTTGTCAGCCTTCTGGGCCAATTCTTGGGGAGAGGTCAGATCAGAGTCCACCAGGTACTGATGCAACAGCTGATTTTGACAATTAAGGATCTGCTCTCTCATAATTAAATTGTACAATCCTTTAAAATCACACACTTTACTGCCAAGTAACCAGCCTTCCAGAGCTTGTTCAGGTTCCTATGGTCATGAGTATTTTCTCAACTTCTAGGGACACTGTTGCTGCCACCATGGGGCTCTAGCCCCAACCTTCTGGAAGCTCTCTGGAGCTCTAGGGATTCCCTATCTAAGGCCAATTGCTCTCTCTTGATTCTGAGCTTAGCTCTCTCAAACTCAAGCAGTTGGCATTTCTTCTCATTAGAGGATACCCTTTTATGAGAAGCAGAGGTCCCTATAGAAGTACCAGAATGATTAGATTCCTGAGAAGGAGATCTTGATCTTCTTGGTATACTGTTAACTCTTCCAGGTGGGGTAAAGAGAGGTTCACTGAGGCCTTCTCCCTCACCTTCAGGAAGAATTGGATTGTCAGGTTAGAATCATCTTGATCCTCCTGGTCAGCATCGGATTCCAGGTCATAGACGTTTTCACTTCCTGGCCTTTCCTCCTCTACTGCCCCACCCAATATGCCTGCCTCATCAGACCATGGGGTCTTTCTGAGGTCATCTAAAAGCAAATTCTCTATGAGATGTTGGGTGCTTGGATGTCTCCTGTCTTCAGTTTCCTAGATGTACACATAGTTCTCAATTCTTGGAATGAGAGATGGTCATACTTAGTTGGCAAGGAGCCACTGGCTTCATGCCTAGAAGACATACTAGAGTTGTGTGGTGTAGGCACCTACCTAACCTAGTGGGAGCTACTACACTCTCTTGAATTGGAGAAAGGGCGTGCTAGACCCTTGACATACCCAACCCTAAGTTCAGTAGAACTTACTTATTCTAGTCTTGATTTATATGTTCCTACTACCTTTAGTGGTTTTCAGTTAGTCGCTCAATGAGATTATCTGGTAAAACAATAGCAAGCTTGAATCCCAACCGCTGCACACCAATGTGAGAAGTTGTTCTGGTACATGCTGTCCGCTAATTAAAGTGGGCACCTTGCACCAGTCCAAACAACCCTTATTGATGATTAGGTTAAAGACAACATTTATTGAAAGCTATCCTAGTGGTAGCTATGTAGAGCAGCCTTTAGGCTATGTCTCGAAGGAATGTAAAGCAGCTTGTTTTACCAGATCATAACCTCCTGCATGACCAAATAAAAGGAGAACCACACAAGGTATATATAAAATATATGTATTTATTACTAAACACTCTCTACTAATCTCTTTATGAGATTAGAGAACAAAGCACACAATTTTAAATCACTAGAACGACAGTAAATAGCACAATACACAGTGGGCTCCAGGGGGAGAGTAACCATTTACTAAGAAAGTGGTATAACAACCCCGACTTGACTAGATACAGTGCTTAGAGCACATAGAATCGCTGGAACCCCAAGGAACCACCCATGGTAGTGACACAGAGAACCCACGGAGGACGGGTGCAGTGTCTGAACACAGGCGCGAGATCCATACAACTCTATGGGAACGTCACGGTTGGGAATTTAAAGATTAAGAAAACTTTGGAGAGGACTTCAAGCAAACCCTTTGGAACAAAGAAGGTTCTAAGGCCAGCACCCCTATGAGTACCAAGGTACCCGTGTTACCTATCCCAGACGAGCCGGGTGCATAGGGGTCAAGTGGTGTCGGAAACGCTCGTTGATTTCAATGGTGTGATGCGAAGAAGTGCTGCTGCCGGGAAGATGAAAAGTGTCCGATGTGATCCAAGCCTGGATCGGAGATGAGAAGAACCTGAATGCCCACCGATGTTAGGTGTTTCAGGTGCGAAGAAGTGAAGCTTAACTCTGCAGCCACGGGGGACCAGGAGACGTCGATGACAACCAAAGTCCGGAGGTGAGCTGTCCTATGAAGGATATCGAGTGCTGGGGGGTCAGTGTCCGGATTGAACACCAAAAAGCCTTTGCAACTGCAACCCACGTGGGCAGAGGAAAGATGCTTCGGTGAGGACCAGCAAGGTCCTGGGGACTCTCCAAGCTATGGAGAGTCAGGGCACATCTGGAGCAACCAGGAAAGCCAACGTAAGTCAAAGTTACCTTCAAAGGGACCCACCGGTTGACGGAACAGGGATCACGAAGGAACCTCGAGCTGAATCACAAAATACCAGCTGACGGAACACTCGTGGAGTGTAGGCCGGAAATCTTCGGTGGAATTACTGCTCGGGGTCAGGACTACAAGTAGCCTAAAGCACAACCTCAGGGATCGTCAAAAATCATATGCTGCTGCAATTGTACGCGGTGCACATGGGTTCGGGTTGAGCGGTCCCCACGAGGGATACGGGCCTCAGAATTGCTGAGAGCACAGATCAATCTCAGAGACCTCAGGAACCCACCTCCTGTGTTGCAGAACTCTTCGGAGTCTTCAGGAGCTCGGGAGATGCAAACCGGTCAGATGCATTTCAGGTGCCTGCCTTGCAGGGAGTAACTTCTTTACTACAAGGGAGATTCTTCAGTTATACAGCGTCGTGTAGATCGTCAAAGTACTTGGTTTCTGTAGCAGAGTTTAGTGCAGGTAATATTTAAAATCCTGTAGTCAGGGGTTCCTACTTTATACCCAAAGAAGGGGTGGGACAAACTCTGGGAACCCACCTATGGGAGGGTCAGGACAGAAGGGTGGCTACACCCATGTAATTTGTCTAGTTTCGCGACAGAGCAGGAGCTGATGACTGACTCCTGCAACCAGTTTGAGCTGGACTATGCACAGGGACACCAAATGTGCCCCCAGTGCATACATCAAAGCACTCTCAGAGTGCACCCACCCAGCCCCAATACATTAAAGCCTGTCAGGGAGGTGGTCACACCTCCCTGTGACAGGAAACCTATTGTCAAGCCTTCTCTTGCTGGAGTTTCGTCCAGCAGCAGGAGGGCAGACTTGTGTCTGTGGCTGTAGCATCCATTTTGTGATACCCAGGTCGAGAAAGCTGGTACCGGGTGTACCGGTGCTGTCATATTTCTCCCTCTAGGAGGGTAGAATCATACCTCCCCCGCCAGTTATTGGCGAGGAGGTATGATTCCAAGGTTTTTGACACCAAATACGACATGTTTCCATGCAGCCGTTTTAAAGTTAGCATTTACCGCAAGGTTATAATGCACTTAAGTATATATGGTTGGCTGCATCACAATCAACCCCGAAAATAGGTTCCGAAGGCTGCAGAGGAGCTCTGCTCATACATGGGCACCCTCACACATAAATCCCAGCACCCGGCCTTCAGGTTTGATAAGGCCTGCCATACGGGTGACTGATAGGTTTATATGTACAGTGATTTAGGACAGATATAGTGAACCTATATCTAAGTAAGGGCTGCATGCACCACCTTACACAGGCTGTTGTAGCAGACCTGTGGTGTCATGTTAAATGGTCTCTCAGGGGTGGCATAATACATGCTGCAGCCCCTGGGAGACCTCTGGGGTACCTATTCCCTGGGTACATAATATACCATATACTAGGGACTTATATGGGTACCCCAGAATCCAATCTGGAGTGTACCTAAAGTACTTGCAATCAATTTAGAGGAGAAAGCAGATAGACTGGGGTCCTGAATAGCAGGATTCCAGTCAGTCTAAGTCGAAAACAGTGAAACATCAGCAAAAAGTGGGGGTTACTATAAGAAGCAGATCCTACTCTTCTACACTTAGTTGTTGGACCAATGGACCCATGGAGGATGAAACAAACCTGTTGACATAGTTTCTGATAGATTGATCCAGGCTGACCGGTCTCGCTTGAATATATATTTCTCAGCTTCTTCAGGAGTGAGATGTATGGTATTGCTGGGATTACCTTGGGACATCTTTCCAAAGACCAACTATGGAAGTATCAATTCTGTGCCGTAACGAAGATAATATTAGACAGCATAACATTTTCAAATATTGAGGCGCCGATCACGATCCGGTAAAAACCGGGTACGAACCGTCGGACGGAGCATATTCTCCGTCCTATGCGTACCCGGTCGTCAAAATATACAAACATGGAATTACGATTCGCACGGAAACACCATTTCCGTACGAATCGTACAAAACCCCGACCGACGAAAATAAACGTACAAATGCGATCCGGGAAAGCGCCGACGTGACGTCGGGACGCACGCAGCCTGCCATTCACGAACCAGGAATTACGATTCGCACCGACGTCATCCCGCACAGTGAATATTTTCCGGCTGCCAAAAACTGCCGGGAAATCAGGACGATGCGAACAAGGAGTACCGGTACGCGACGGACAGACAGGACGACGCGAACAAGGAGTACCCGTACGCGACGGACAGACATGGACCCGAACCTACGTGTCATCCCGGCCCTCATAGCAGTCGACCTCCTCTACAGGTTCTGCCGCAGACGCCGCAGAAGTTCAGAACAACAAAGGGAGGGGGGAAAGGGGGGGGTGGTGGCAGGACCAGGGCAGGCCACTAAACCCCCACCAAAGTCACACAGCACACATGCCCTGGACATACCTGACGCTCAGGCCCTGGTTACTACGAGGGGGCGGGGGCGTGTCCAGCTAAGCCAGCGACCGCCACAACGGAAGTTCTTGACGACGTGAACCGGCAACACAACCAGACAGGTACGTCCCGTACCCACGCCTTAAGAGCGTGGGTACGAGTCGTACCACGCCCACACCTACGTCACCCCAACAATGGCGGGACGGCTCGTACCCACGTGGCAAAGGCCTGGGTACGGCCCGCACAAGCATCACATAGCGTGGGGACGGATATGTACGGACCGTACCCCCACCCCGTATGCATGGAGCGTACCCCCAACACCAACAGTGTAAGTACGACACGTACCCCCACCCGCGTATGCATGGAGCGTACCCCCCACCCCAACAGTGTAAGTACGACAGGTACCCCCACCCGCGTATGCAAGGAGCGTACCCCCCACCCCAACAGTGTAAGTACGACACGTACCCCACCCGCGTATGCAAGGAGCGTACCCCCCACCCCAACAGTGTAAGTACGACACGTACCCCCACCCGCGTATGCATGGAGCGTACCCCCCACCCCAACAGTGTAAGTACGACATGTACCCCCACCCGCGTATGCATGGAGCGTACCCCCCACCCCAACAGTGTAAGTACGACACGTACCCCCACCCGCGTATGCAAGGAGCGTACCCCCCATGCCAACAGTGTAAGTACGACACGTACCCCCACCCGCGTATGCAAGGAGCGTACCGCCCATGCCAACAGTGTAAGTACGACACGTACCCCCACCCGCGTACGTATGGAGCGTACCCCCCACCCCAACAGTGTAAGTACGACACGTACCCCCACCCGCGTATGCAAGGAGCGTACCCCCCATGCCGACAGTGTAAGTACGACACGTACCCCCACCCGCGTACGTATGGAGCGTACCCCCCATGCCAACAGTGTAAGTACGACACGTACCCCCACCCGCATATGCAAGGAGCGTACCCCCCATGCCAACAGTGTAAGTACGACACGTACCCCCACCTGCGTACGTATGGAGCGTACCCCCCCACCCCAACAGTGTAAGTACGACACGTACCCCCACCCGCGTATGCAAGGAGCGTACCCCCCATGCCAACAGTGTAAGTACAACACGTACCCCCACCTCGAATGCCTGGAGCGAACCCACACATGTGTATGTTCTAAGCGTACATATTGTGAAACAGGAGGGGTGTGTGCAGAGTCCTCCCAGCAGTGCCCAGTCACAAGAGTGGTAGGTGCAGAGTCCTCCCAGCAGTGCCCAGAGACAGGAGGGGTGTGTGCAGAGTCCTCCCAGCAGTGCCCAGACACAGGAGGGGTGGGTGCCTATCACTCCCAGCAGTGCCCAGACACAGGAGGGGTGTGTGCAGAGTCCGCCCAGCAGTGCCCAGACACAGGAGGGGTGTGTGCAGAGTCCTCCCAGCAGTGCCCAGAGACAGGAGGGGTGGGTGCCTATCACTCCCAGCAGTGCCCAGTCACAAGAGTGGTGGGTGCAGAGTCCTCCCAGCAGTGCCCAGAGACAGGAGGGGTGGGTGCCTATCACTCCCAGCAGTGCCCAGTCACAAGAGTGGGGGGTGCCTATCACTCCCAGCAGTGCCCAGAGACAGGAGGGGTGGGTGCCTATCACTCCCAGCAGTGCCCAGAGACAGGAGGGGTGGGTACCTATCACTCCCAGCAGTGCCCAGAGACAGGAGGGGTGTGTGCAGAGTCCTCCCAGCAGTGCCCAGAGACAGGAGGGGTGGGTGCCTATCACTCCCAGCAGTGCCCAGAGACAGGAGGGGTGGGTGCCTATCACTCCCAGCAGTGCCCAGAGACAGGAGGGGTGGGTGCCTATCACTCCCAGCAGTGCCCAGAGACAGGAGGGGTGTGTGCAGAGTCCTCCCAGCAGTGCCCAGAGACAGGAGGGGTGGGTGCCTATCACTCCCAGCAGTGCCCAGAGACAGGAGGGGTGGGTGCCTATCACTCCCAGCAGTGCCCCGAGACAGGAGGGGTGTGTGCAGAGTCCTCCCAGCAGTGCCCAGAGACAGGAGAGGTGGGTGCCTATCACTCCCAGCAGTGCCCAGAGACAGGAGGGGTGGGTGCCTATCACTCCCAGCAGTGCCCAGAGACAGGAGGGGTGGGTGCCTATCACTCCCAGCAGTGCCCAGAGACAGGAGGGCTGTGTGCAGAGTCCTCCCAGCAGTGCCCATGGAACGCAAAGGGTGGAGTAGCCACAGATACCATGCCCACAAATGTCAGTCAGGTGCACAAAGACCCTGCAGTACATGTACCACATGTGTGCGAGGCTGGGAGTATACGCATGCATAGCGCCGAAAAGAAAACATGTCCACATGAAGTCATGTCAATAGTCCACATACACAAGTACAATGACTACCAAGGATGCCACGAATGATGCAGGTGGAGACATCGCTCAGCATGCATGTGCAAAGTTGAAGGAGTCCGTCACACACCCAGCTAATGTACACACAGCTCAGCGCTAAATATTGGGAACACCCTGCAGGGAAGATGGCAGGGTACACAGAGGCAGGAATACACCTTGGGACAATTTCACCATGCAGCAACTGCATACATGAACAGAGAAACATAGCTAATACCGTGTGATGGCACACAGATACCAGGGTCCCCCCTATGACCAGCACACTACTACATTTCCCACACACCCAACACATGAACACCACCCACAACCATGTAGCAGCCCCACCAACAGCAATACCAGCAAAGCAGTAGTGTTCCAAGGGAACAAAATAAATTGCTTTATTCAGCATGATCCAAAAAATCTTGTTTGTAGGAAGTTCAATATTTACAAAGCCCATAGGGCAGTCCAGAAGTCACAGCTGGATGGGGGACACAGTGGGATGCGTGTCCCCTAGCTTGCCTGCACAGTTACATTCCGTCGTCATCCACAGGGGTGAGGGCATCATGTGGGGGGGAAGGAACAGCCACCGCAGGGACAGGATGGCGAAGGGTAGGCGTTGTGGGTGCAGGGATGGAGGACTCCACCACAGGGGGTGGGGCAGGGCCAAAGGTGGACTCTAGGAGCTCGCTGCACACCTTAGCTAGGTCCTCCAGGGAATCCCCTGCACCCGAAGGAACCACAGGCCCCAAGGAGGGGGAGGGGTCAGAGGGATGGGTCGCAGCGCCACTGGGGGAGGGTGTGGATGGGGGGGGAATCAACCACCCTGACCGGGGACTTCCTTGACCGCTTGCGTGGTGGTGTCACTGTGGGGCTCAGGGACAGAGCGGCCATGAAGGAGTCTTTGGGGGAGATGTGGCCAGGAGAGCTGAGGGGAGGGGATTTGGCGGGAGTGGATGTGGTGGAATGCGGACTCCCACTCTGGCTGCGTGTCACACGTTTGCCCCCCGACCCAGTGGGTGTGCCTACTTCACCCTGTGTGTGCGTGTCAGGAGGTGTGCGGTGGACCTTCCCTGCTGGTGTGGTGCCTGTGTGTGTTGTGGTGGGTGCATGCTGACGTCTGGGTGTACGTGGGACAGGCATGGGAGTGGGAAGTGTGGATGGGGCAGGGGTAGGGGGTGGGACGTAGCGCTGCAGGAGACCCACTGCTGCAGTCAGTGTCGAGTCTATCGACCTCAGCAAGCTGCGTTGCTCAGCCTGCGATGAGTGAATGCCCTCCAAGTATGCCTCCATGTTGTTGAGGACCTGGCTGTGGCCATGGAGGACATTAAGGATCGCAGCCTGACCAATCTGCAACTGCCGCTGGATGTCCACAGACTCGGCATTGGCGGCAGCAGTGGAGACAGGGGCAGGGGGTGCGGTGCCTGGCATGAAGGAGACATGCGGTGACTGGGCACGCTGGGAAGGGACACGAGCAAGTGGGAGGCGGCTGATGGCAATGGAGGGGGCGGGGCGAGATGTAGTGCTGCTGTCAGATGGTGGTGCAGCCTCCGCCCACTCGGAGAGATCATCCTCGGACCCGTCAGCTTCATACTCTGTTGTGCCAGTCGACAGGTCCCCGGCTTCACTCTCCTCCGCCTCAGTCCCACTCAATGTGCCACCCACGATGTCACCGCTGGCACTGGTGCTCGGTCCCTCTGCTCCGTCTGTGGCCATGTCTCCCTCCGTGTCCCCCGACGATGCTGTGGGCAGGGTGAAGAGACAGAAATTAATCATACACCTGTATACATATGTCACATGAGTCCAATCTACATAGGTTACAGTGCATAGCCTGAAACAAAAGAAGAGTTACATCTACAAAACAAGGTACATATGTAGGGCATGCAAGACACAGTTGTTTGACCCACCATGCCACTGAAAAACTATGGAGAGCATGACACAATAGCAAATGAGATGAAATGGAATTTTGACTGAGGAGCAAGGCCCTGGGGACAATCCAGCACTGCATCTGCACCACACAGCGTGGCAGGAAATAGGAATGAGCAGGGACCATAGCCAGGAACTAGAGGCACATGCAGCATAGGTAATACTGAAAACATGCCCACCCTGACTGGCTCACTGCACCTTGAGTGTATGTCCAGACAAACATCCCACACTGGCCAGTCCTAGCAATGAGATTTCTGGTTTTGACATGTAGGCCATGGCCGCACCACCCACCCCCTACATGAGACAATTCTTTGGAGACACAGGAAGCACTTACATCTCTTAGTCTGGGTGAAATACACATGGGATGCAAAAATTCAATATTGCACACAAAATACCCAAGGTGCGCCTGTCCAAATAATCATGTACAAATGGGCATCATCAGATGATTGTAACAAGACACACAGGCAATGGCCACCGTGAGTATGAACAAGGAAAATCAGGTCAGGCTGTACAGTGGACACTTGTACTACATTTCACGTCAATATACATTGGGCCAGGGGACAATGGCACTGAGCACAACCTATGCTGTAGACACAGAGATTGTCGACATTTTCGGATTACACACATGATACCTAGGAAAATATGCCCCTGGGGACAGTAGTGGCCACACAACTCATGCTCCTGAATGGGAATGACTGCAACACACGCTACTATCCCTGCACTATGCGTACCGCACACTCATGCACATCATGTCACAGGCCACCACATGGGACATGCCTGCTGGAAGGCCTGGCACTCGAGAGATTAACTCCCATGTCTAGACTCAGCATTAGTGCCAACTGACATGGAACCCACAAGTCCAGAACTGGACAGGGCACAGGCAAGGTCCCAAAACCTGTTACACACCACCCCCACACATGATGCTGCAGGCATAGTACACGTGGAGAAGGTGCCAGGCTACATAACCTTGTGACGGAGTGACTACACACAGACCAGGGAACACATTGCAAGGAGGGGAAGGGAAGCAGGAGAGCACTGCAATACTGTGGGTAACAGGATCTGCACAGCACCATTAAACCCTGGCAGTGTATCCATGGAACAGTGCACTTACAAATGCTGGTGAAATACAACAAACACACATGTACCTACCCCCTTCCTGCTGCTGCATCTCCTGTAAGCGCCTGTCCAAGTCTGGAAAGACCACCGCCAGCACACGCTTGTGGATGTGGGAGAGACTGCGGCGCCCGCGGTTCTTATGGCTCTCAGGTGAGTCCCCCAGCAGGACCCGTGCGATCCTCCGCGTCCAGCACCGGATATCCTGCCAGCGTTTCCTCACCTGGGACAGGCGCCGCTTCCGACCATCCGCACTCCTCACGGCGCTGACGGCGGTCAGCCATATCTGCTCCTTGGCAGAGGCGCCTACCTGTGAGGATGAACAAGTGACACTACATCAATACACCTGCAACATGTCACAGAAACAGATATGAGAAGAAATTAGCTGGTTACAACAAGGCATGTCATGCAGCCAACGCATTGCACCTTTGCCATAGGGACATTCTCCTCTGGGGAAGGGCAAAAGCAGTACGTGCCAGTGAAAGTACACATGTGGAATGAGGGCAAAGACACAATCAATGATCAAGGCTCACACTGTGCATCACACCCACCCCTCCTGTCTCTGGGCACTGCTGGGAGTGTTAGGCACCCACCCCTCCTGTCTCTGGGCACTGCTGGGAGGACTCTGCACCCACCCCTCCTGTCTCTGGGCACTGCTGGGAGTGTTAGGCACCCACCCCTCCTGTCTCTGGGCACTGCTGGGAGGACTCTGCACCCACACCTCCTGTCTCTGGGCACTGCTGGGAGGACTTTGCACCCACCCCTCCTGTCTCTGGGCACTGCTGGGAGTGATAGGCACCCACCCCTCCTGTCTCTGGCCACTGCTGGGAGTGATAGGCACACACCCCTCCTGTCTCTGGGCACTGCTGGGAGTGATAGGCACACACCCCTCCTGTCTCTGGGCACTGCTGGGAGGACTCTGCACCCACCCCTCCTGTCTCTGGGCACTGCTGGGAGTGTTAGGCACCCACCCCTCCTGTCTCTGGGCACTGCTGGGAGGACTCTGCACCCACCCCTCCTGTCTCTGGGCACTGCTGGGAGTGTTAGGCACCCACCCCTCCTGTCTCTGGGCACTGCTGGGAGGACTCTGCACCCACCCCTCCTGTCTCTGGGCACTGCTGGGAGGACTCTGCACCCACCCCTCCTGTCTCTGGGCACTGCTGGGAGAACTCTGCACCCACCCCTCCTGTCTCTAGGCACTGCTGGGAGGACTCTGCACCCACCCCTCCTGTCTCTGGGCACTGCTGGGAGACATCAGGCATTCCCCCCCTGGGACCCCCCCCCTACAGTACATAGCATGTGTGTTACACCTGGACACAATGGCAGAAGTCACAGTCACAAAAAAGGGACACAGTCTGTGCTAGTGGACTCTACACTCACCTGATAACCTGCTCGCCCATACAGCATGGGGTACTGTGGGAGGATCACATCCAGCAAAGCCAGGTTCTCCTCCAGGGTGAATGGCTGTGACCTCTCCACAGCCCTTGACATGGTTGCAGGGAATCAGTAGCAGCAGCTGGGTCGTGGAATACAAATATGTGCAGGCAAGTGCTCCCTCATGGGACCTGGCTGCCTTATATCTGCCTTGCTGGCCTATTTCATGCACAGGAGTACAGAGTGATTGGTCACTCACATTTGCATCCTATGTTTCCTCCAATCCCTTCAAACCTAGCACAGTCAGTGGGTTCTCATTCTGTTTTTTTCTTCAGCATGATGTTAACCCCACAAACACATTGCAACAAAGTAGATTAATTCCAACTGACTTCTGCTGTGCACCTTCCAGAACACATTCAAAATTTAAACATGGTCTCCATGACAACCAGCATGCATGTAGGCTTAAATACTTGTCCCTCATGTGTCCTATGTAATTTGGAGCTTCACACACAGGTACGGTGCGTTCCGGGGCCCTAGGGCACCCCAAATGCATAGCAACGGCCCGTACACGCGTGCGTACGTTCACTATCACTATGGGTGTCCTCGCGTATGCGTACTCGTAGTGATAGTGAGCGTACAGGCGTGTGTACGGGCCGTACCACTACGAGTACACATACGCGAGGACACCCATAGTGATAGGGAGCGTACAGGCGTGTGTACGGGCCGTACCACTACGAGTACGCATACGCGAGGACACCCATAGTGATAGGGAGCGTACAGGCGTGTGTACGGGCCGTACCACTACGAGTACGCATACGCAAGGACACCCATAGTGATAGGGAGCGTACAAGCGTGTGTACGGGCCGTACCACTACGAGTACGCATACGCGAGGACACCCATAGTGATAGGGAGCGTACAGGCGTGTGTACGGGCCGTACCACTACGAGTACGCATACGCAAGGACACCCATAGTGATAGTGAATGTACGCACGCTTGTACGGCCCGTTCCACTATGGGTGTTCTTGCGTATGCGTACTCGTAGTGGTACGGCCCGTACACACGCCTGTACGCTCGCTATCACTATGGGTGTTCTTGCGTATGCGTACTCGTAGTGGTGCGGACCGCACACATGCCTGTACGCTCACCATCACTATGGGTACACATACGGCAGCACTCCCATAGTGATACGGGAACGTACACAGGCCCTCTTAGCAGAAGTACGGTGGTTTTCACACATCACAGTGGTGACAGGCAGCACACAGGAAGGAATAGGGCTGACATACTTGTCCATGGATGGACATCAAGGCATTGTCTGGGCAGTACTACATGTGTGGGGCACAGGTGTGAAAGGCTGTGATGTGGCACATTACTCCTGAGTGGAGAAGGCACCAGATGTATAATGAGATGTGTACAGATGTTATGTGTGACGGTGCAATGTGTGCCAGGCATGCCCTTAACTCCTTTGACATGTGTGCATGTCGTACTGCACACTTGGGATGAGCGTCACTGGCATGGCACGGTCCCCAACACACGCAAGTGTCCCCTGATGCCCGGTACAGGGGTTACCACACCAGACATGTCACTACACACGGTGCACGATGTGACTATGTCATGTATGTGTGGGGTGTTCCCATTAGCTTGATGTTGGTGCTCCCTCAAAAGCATCAGCTGTTGCAGCAACCAACATGTGTCTGTGTGTAGATGGACATGGCACACTGTTACGCACACCAGGCCACATGTGGTATCGGATGTGAGGTGCGTATGTATGCATGGGACACGGAGTAGCGTAACAAGGACATGTCTGCATCCTCTCAATGAATGTGTGGTGAGTCATCACATGTACACCTTCATGGCAAGGTGTGTGGGCTGTCCTAGTATAATGTCATGTGACCTGTGGCTCTAGTGTTCCGCTACCAGTCTCTGAAATCGACATCCTACTTCTGCTGATGTGTTGATGTATGTCACTCCTGTGTTGCGTCTGGCTGTTCACTTACACTGGGACACAGCTAATCCCATGCCATGGCATGTGGAGGTTCACAATCTCCGTGTGTAGCTGGGGCTTGGTAGGAGTGTCACCTGGCAGCCATACGTGTCCAGGGCATGTAGCACATACCTGACTCCGTATGTAGCATATGTGTATTGACAGATTAACATGTGCTCTGTCCAAATAATTGTTGTTGTGGTGCACTCACTCTTCCTTGTCACTTCCAAATTACTGCAGAGCGCCGCCTCTTCACCGACCAATTCCGGACTTGGCTGCCATGCGGGAGAATGACTGTATCCGGTGCTAGCGCTTCCCCCAACGGTTGATTCTGGACTTGACGGCGAGACTGGCACCACACCTGCAACCGCAGCACAGGTATCCTACGGCACTGACACCCAAGCTGAAGGTAATGGCAGCCCTACATTTTCTAGCCACGGGTACCTTTCAAAATACCATAGCTCATGTTGGTGGCATGTCCCAGAGCATGTTCTGCCGTGTGCTGCATGATTTCTTAGAGGCCATGTTGATTCACCTGGATGACTTCATCCATTTTCCTACCCCAGAAATGTTGACTGGGGTCAAGCGTGGATTCTATGCCCTGGGAGGGATGCCCCATGTCATTGGGTCCATAGATGGGACACATGTGGCTTTGGTACCACCACACGCACAGGAGGTAGCGTACCGGAATCGCAAGCACTACCACTCCATCAATGCCCTTGTGGTGTGTTTGTCCAACATGGTGATTTCCCATGTCTGTGCTCGTTTTCCAGGATCAGCACACGATGCCTACATCATGAGGCGTAGCGGGATGCCTGAAATGATGACGCAGCTGCGCAACGAACGAGCATGTGTTGTTGGTGGGTACACACTGTCTGTCCTGTATTTTGCATAGACTTCCAGCACGACCGCTTCTCCTGTCCTACTTATGTCCATGTGCTTTCCATGTAGGGGACGCTGGCTATCCCAACATGCCATGGCTGATCACACCTCTCCGCAACCCCATCACGCCGGCCCAGCTCCGCTACAACACCGCCCATGGCCGGACAAGGCGAGTGATAGAGAGGACGTTTGGCCCTCCCATATGCCCCGGCGAAGGTCTGCAAAATCTTCATGGTCTGCTGCATGCTGCACAACATGGCAGTTGAGAAAGCTGTTCCACTCATCCTGGATCAAGATGACCAGGACCATCCACCCGTGGAGGACGAAGGGCTTGGCAATGGGGCTAATGATGTGGAGGATGTGGCGCCGCAAGAGGACATCCGGACTCAGCTCATACGCGACTTCTTTGCTTAGTGGTGAGTACCAGTGTCTGAGTGTGCACGCATTGGTCCCCGTGTGGCATGTGTTGCGATGTGTGTCTCCACCGGCATGTATGGCACGTGAGTCAGAGGTGTGTGTGGGTGTGTCACTGGAGTGATGGTGCCAGTGATGGTTGTATTTCCCCAGTCATAAATGTGACCTAGCATGTTGTCATCCATACATGTGTCGAGTACATGCACATGCAAGTGGCTGTGCTTTTTGTGGCTGACTTCTTGTGTGTCTCTCTTCCCCAGATACTTGCGCATGCCGTCTGCTGTTTGCATTGTTGTGGCACTGCTATCCCTCATGGACACGTCATCGTGTGCTGACTCAGCGTTACAGGCACGGACACGTTTGGAAGTCACCTTAGGGTAAGGGATGCATCAGGGGTGTATTGGGTGTGGCAGTTGTTCACGATGTATGCACACTGCCCCTGTCGATGTTTGGTTCCTCTGCAGACATGTAGCATCACCATGGTACACATTACATGCAGCTGGGTACACCTGAATAGATGGTCAGACTTGTTGACAGTCATCAGTGATGGGATTGTGGAATGTGATGATGGCATCAATGTGTGTAACACTGCCCTCGGACACATACGGTTTGCATTGGCTTGACATGCTGTGGGACTTCCACATCAGCGGCTCAATGGTGTATGGCAGGCTCTCCGTGAGCAGCTGGGGGTGTTTAGCTGTTATCCGACACTTGTGTGCCAGTTCCATGGCTATCACGCATTTGTGCTGCAGAAGGGGGGTGCCAGTGTTGGACCCACATGTTACTCCACATGAACTGTTCATGTGTACTTCGAGTTGCCTCTGCAATCCCGAATTCATGACTAATAAAGGTGTCCCTATGCCTCCAAGGTGCCTCTTCTCAGTCAATGCTGCTGTGTTGCCACGGTGCATCCGGCATGTCTGGCATGGTTTTCCGTGATAGTGGCTATGTGTCTATGTGTCGAGTAGCAAGATGCAAGCTGTTTGTGTGGGATTAGACTGTGTATTGTGCATGATGTCCATGACTGTGTGGGTATTGTGACATGTGCCATCCCCATGCATCCAACGTTGGCCAGGCCACCATTCTCTGCATCCACCGGACTCAAGCTTGCAGGACATGGTTCTGCCACCTGTCTACACATACCTGGGTGCCCCCCAGGACACTCGACATGATCCCTGACCTCTGCGCATGACTGTTGCTGTACTCAATATGTCTGTTGGCACGGTTGTGAGGCCACCCCCTCAGCTGGTTGGGCCCATCACGGGTGTGTATGGTGCTCCATGTCTGTCTTGCCTAATACACTGTGACCCGTGTGTCCTGTGCCAGACTCAGGCCCCAGGGTGTGGATGGTTGAAGTCAAAAGAGAACTCAGGCATGGTTAGACTTTACAAGACACATGTAAGGTAATAATGCAACCAGCAGGCATCTTCTCTTCATGGTGTGACTTTTTATTTTAGTGGGGGGGGGGGGGTTGACATGAGGGGCTTTCCGGGTGTGTGGAATCCAAAGTTCACTAGGGGAGTTGGTGTCCTTGCCATTTGAAATCCTCAGAGTCCATGCCACAGTCTTTGTCAACATTGGTCAGACAGTGACCAGCAAGGCCATGTGGCAGAGAATGTCTTTTGATGCTATGATGCTGCTGCTCCAGTGGGCCAGGTGCCAGGCCAGGTGTCCTGGGAGATGGTGCTGTAGCGCCGACCCTCACGGTCTTTTCCGTGGATGACCCGCCCTCCTGCGGGGACCCTCAGAAGCGGGCCGTGACGATGTTTGGGATGCTCCATCGGATGTTTCCTCCTCCTCCTCCTGATCCCTCCCTGTGGGTGGTGATGTTCTACGCCTTCTGGCACAGGGAGGGTTGCCCATGTTGTCGGCCATCCGACGGAGTGTAGTGTGAATTCCCGTGAACACCGTCACGAGCTCAGCCTGTCTGTCCTCCATCCTCCGTTGGTGTTGCAGTAGACAGGCATGTAGCTCCGCATGTTGCTGGGCCTGCTGGGTCTTGATCCCCTCGAGGACGGACACAACCTGGGCCATGCCCGTGGTGTCCTGCCGGTATGTGTCCAGGATGTTTCGGACATGGGCATATACCGGTTCCCCAGCTAACTGGTCAGGCTGGCGCCTCCGCCATCCTCCACTCCCACCACCCCTGCCCACTTGCGCCTGGCCTGCCGTTGTGGGCACATCGGGTCTCCGGGACCCCTGAGGGATGGCATTTGCGGTGTTGCCTGCCTCCTCCTGGGTGCCCGGAGAACCTTGTCGCTCCTGGACAGACTGGCTGCTTTGTGGTGGTGGGGCAGGGATCCTGGGTGTCTCCTGGGATGTGGCAGGAGTGGGGGTGGTGGTTGGCCCCGTTGTACCTGACGCAGGTGCTACAGGTCGTTGGACACCAGAGGGGCCAGTTTGGTCGGGGTCGTCCACAGAGTGGTGAGAGTCGTCGCTGCCGGTGGGATCGGCCTCCCGCAGAGCCGGGTCCTGTGAGTCTTCCCCCCCAGTGTTGGGGGGTGAACCACGACGTTGACCTGTGTGTGAGAGAGACAATGTTAATTTTGTTCCATGCAACATCCATGTTTCATTAGTTTCAAAGTTGGAACATTTCCTCTGGGTATTTGGATCTGTCTAGCATTCCACTCACAGTGCACTTGTGCATGGGTATGTCCCTTGGGCACAGCTTTGGCGACTTTAACTATGTGTGGCACAGTCTTAGTTGCTGCGTCAAGTGTGACTGCAGTCAGCAGTGGAGTGGGCAGGTGTGGCGAGCCAGGCATTGGCGCCTTCCGTGTTGCACTGTACGTGGGCACATGAAGTTGTTCCACACACTTCAATGATGCAGGTAGCTGTCGTTGTGCTCGTGCACAGGTTGTGACATGGCCCTGTGTTTTGCCATGGAGGAGAGGGGGGATGCTGGCACTGGCCACCCTTGTCTACATGCACACAGTCCACCTGCTGACGAGCAGACATTCCCACACACCACAAGGCTGATTTGCTCTCCCTGTGTCTCCCTCCCTCTCTGTCCCCCTCTCCCTCCCTCTGTGTGTCACCCTCTGTCACCTCAGCCCAGCTTCCTGGGCACACACTGTTAGCAGTTCTTTGAATGGCCCTTGGATTGTTGCTGTGAGTTTGTTTCTGATCTACAGGCACCCATTGGGTGTAGTGTCTGTGTCTGCGCTGCTGCTGTGGTGGTGTGTGCTGCCACTCTTTCACAGTGTTGGCTGTTCATTAGCTGCTGTCATGTGCAAAAACGTGCCTTCACCCCCATGTGTTAATGCAAGGCGTCCGCCATTTGCTGGCAAGTCTTTCCTGTGTGGGGACACACTGTTTGTCTGGCTGTGACCTAGGCCATATGGGCAGACGGCATTGTTGTCTGCTTCTGAGTTGCACTATGTGATTTTTGGGGCCCACCCTCCCGCCATCCGGGTTACCGTGTCATGTGTTGGTGTCTTCTGTGGCCTGTGACTTGACATTGTCCAGCTGGGTGCATGGGGCATGGTGGCGCCAGTGGCATATGCGTGTTCATGGAGTGTGGTTGAGTCATGCCATTGCTTGGGGTGGTTGCGTGCCTGTTTGTGAGTTTGGTTGTGGATGACGTTCCCCCCGTGTGAGGTGCGTTGTTTGTGTACTCACCTGGGTCTCGGAGTCCTCCTAATCCTTCGACTGTCTCCACCGGCAGTATGGCCATCACCCTCTCCTCCCAGGGATGGTAGTGTACGGGTCTGCGGGACGGCCCTCCTCCAGTGACGTTGGCCTGGTTGTGTTCATCCGTCATCTTGGCTCGGACCCTCCTCCGCAGATCGTACCACCTGGCTTGGCATTCCTGCTTGTTCCTTCTGGTGTCCGCAACAGCATTCACAGCATCGACGATGGTCTGCCACATGGCTGTTTTTGCTGAAATGCTGGTCTGTCTGACCAATGTTCCAAAGAGCTGTGGCTCGACTCTGAGGATTTCCTCGACAAGGACCTCCAACTCTCGGTTAGTGAACTTTGGATTCTTGTTAGTGGGCATGGTGAGGGGTGTGGGTGTGGATGGTGGGGGGGGTGTGTGTGGATGGTTGTGGGTGTGTGGGTGTGGTTGTGCAGGTGTGTGTGTGTGAATGTGATGAGGGGGTGTTTGTGAAGGTGTGTGTGTGAAGGTGTGCAAGTGTAAGGTGTGGTGAAGCTTCTAATATGGTGCTGTAGGTTGTCTGTGGGGTCTGGCAGCAGTGAGTCTGTTGCAAAGGCTCATGGTTTGTGTGTGTTGGCCCTTTTTATTGGTCCATTGGTGGGTGTGGCTGTGTTTGAACTTTGGGTGGGTGTGTTATAAGGAGTGGTGGTGTTTTGGGCCTCTGTTTGGTTTTGGCAGTTGCAGGTCAGTGAATGTGTTGTTTTAGTGGTTGTTGGACATGTTTAATGGCTTTGTGCCATTCGAATGGTGTATTCTTGTGTCGTTTTGGTTTGTCCTGGTTGCGTACGTGCGTTTTTAGCGTGTGTACGGTGTGTACATGGGCCATTTTGTTGTACAGTGCTGTCCTTGTGTGTGGCTTGGTACGACTCGTACATGCGGTTGTGATGTTGGGGCCTGGGGTGCGCTCCGTACTTAGAATGTTGTGGTGGGGGTATGCTCCATGCATACGCGGGTGGGGGTACGACTCTAACGTACACAGGTGTAGATACACGGGGGTATGACACGTACGTAGAGGGGGGGGTAGGACACGTACAGGGGTGTACATACACGGGGGGGTACGACACGTACATGGGTGTACATACACGGGGGTACGACACGTACACGGGTGTACATACACGGGGGGTACGACACATACACGGGTGTACATACACGGGTGGGTGTACGACACGTACAGGGGTGTACACACACGGGGGTACGACACGTACACAGGTGTACATACAGGGGGGGTACGACACGTACACGGGTGTACATACACGGGGGGTAGGACACGTACAGGGGTGTACATACACGGGGGTACGACACGTACAGGGGTGTACATACAAGGGGGGGTACGACACGTACACGGGTGTACATACATGGGGGCTACGACACGTACAGGGGTGTACACACACGGGGGGTACGACACATACAGGGGTGTACACACACACGGGGGTACGACACGTACACGAGTGTACATACATGGGTGGGGGTACGACACGTACACGGGTGTACATACACGGATGGGGGTACGACACGTACACGGGTGTACATACACGGGTGGGGGTACGACACGTACAGGGGTGTACACACACGGGGGGTACGACACGTACACGGGTGTACGTACAGGGGGGGTACGACACGTACACGGGTGTACATACACGGGGGGTAGGACACGTACAGGGGTGTACATACACGGGGGGTACGACACGTACAGGGGTGTACATACACGGGGGGTACGACACGTACACGGGTGTACATACACGGGGGGTACGACACGTACAGGGGTGTACATACTTGGGGGGTACGACACGTACACAGGTGTACATACACAGGGGGTACGACACGTACACGGGTGTACATACACGGGGGTATGACACGTACAGGGGTGTACATACAGGGGGGGTACGACACGTACACGGGTGTACATACACGGGGGGTACGACACGTACAGGGGTGTACATACACGGGGGGTACGACACGTACACGGGTGTACATGCACGGGGGGTACGACACGTACAGGGGTGTACACACACGGGGGTACGACACGTACACAGGTGTACATACACGGGTGGGGGTACGACACGTACAGGGGTGTACATACGGGGGGGTGTACATACACGGGGGGGTGTACATACACGGGGGTACGACTCGAACGTACGGGGGCTGGGGGGAGTGTTGGGCGCATATGCGGGCACATGTCTCCATGGTTGCTATGGGAGTTCGGTGCGGACGGTGTTTTTTCCATGTGGTTGTAACATCGGACGCACGGGATGGATCGTGATTCCCCGGTCGGACTTCACTTTTCACATTTGTACGGAGATTCGTCCGAGGACGTGTCGGACACATTTTCCGACCCGAGGACGTGTGGGGAATTATTCCGAATGCGATTCGTATGGTCTTTTTCCCATGCGAATCGTAATTGGCAGTTTGTACGGCACTTGTACGATTCGTACGGTAAAAAGACCGGATACGAGTCGTACGGGGAAAATTTTTACCGGATCGTGATCGGCACCATAATAGAGAAAATAGTACTAATCATGGCTGCCGGGGCGGCAAGAAATGGGAAGGATTATACCTTAATGAGTGTTTATACCGAACATGGGACTGTGAATGGACAGTGTTACACACTTTGGGAGTTATCGTTTTTAAACTTATGAACTATTGGTGTTGTAGCTCTTAATGTTGTTTAGGGAACTTTCAATATGGATGCTGTTAAAAATATAGAAGGAAAGAGAATGCATAATTCAAAGTCTCCAGTCCAGATATGGAATTAGAAGGCAGGCTCCTCTATTGGGAGAGCAACTTGTGGACATTCATCCGTGCATACTTTCTGCAAATGTTTTTTACTGTTTTTAGCACAATACACTACAGATGCACATCATTAACAGTTCTGATAATGCATCTAATACAGAATTGGCAATGACACCAGAAAAACAAGCATTGGTAAAGCCAATAGGTCTTGCCTATGGAAGAGGTATTGGCTTTGCCAATGTGTTTTAGCCATGCTGTACACTAGTGTGGCTGCTGTTAAGCATGGCTAAAAGTTAGTGGCATACAGGAGACTGCCATGGAGTGTTGTAGAGTAGAATGGGAAAGAGTGGATTAGAGTGGCATACGTTGGGGTAGCATAGAGTGGAGTTGAGTAGAGTGGTGTACATTGGAGGAGTGTAGAGTGGACTGCTGTAGAGTGCAATGGTGTAGAGGGTTGCAAAGTA
This sequence comes from Triturus cristatus, assembly GCF_964204655.1. Lineage (NCBI taxonomy): Eukaryota > Metazoa > Chordata > Amphibia > Caudata > Salamandridae > Triturus > Triturus cristatus. The sequence continues at coordinate 116,522,143 of NC_140595.1, forward strand.
TAGTGTCATAGAGTGCAGCTGCATAGAATTTAGCAGCATACCAAACAGTGTCGTAGAATGCAGTAGCGTAGATCTTGAATAGTAGAGTGTAGGGGCGCAGAGTTGACTGGCGCAGAGTAGAGTCGCGCAGAGTGCAGAGTAGCATAGAGTGGCATATGGTGAAGCGGCATAGAGTGGTGCAGAGTAGAGTGGCATAGAATGGTGTAGAGTAGAGTATAGTGCCATTGAATGCAGTGGCGTAGAGTGGAGTGCTGAAGAGTGCAATTGCATAGAGTGGAGTGATGCAAATTAGAGTGGTGTAGAGTGCAGTGGCTTAGAGTGAATTGGCACAGAATGCAGTAGTGCAGAGTAGAGTGCATTGGTGTGGAAAGGTGTAGAGCGCACTGGCGTAGAGTACAGAGACAGAGTATAGTGGTACTGAGTAGAGTGACTTTAATTACAGTGATGCAGAGTACAGTGCAGTGGCATAGAGTACAGTGGCACAGAGTGGAGCAGATCAGATTCCAGCGGTGTGGAGTGGCATACAGTAAAGTATAGTGAACTGATGTAGAGTGCAATACAGTTGCATACAATGCAGCATCGTAGAATGTAGTGGCATAGTTTAGAGTGTAGTGGAGTAGAGTGTAGTGTGGAGTGGTGCAGAGTAGTGTGGCATAGAGTGCAGTGGTGTAGAGTAGAGTGGAAGAGAGTGCAATGGCATAGACTAGAGTGGCATAGAGTAGAGTGGTGTAGGGTGCAGTAGTGTAGAGTGCAGTGATGCATAGTAGAGTGGCATAAATTGCATTGGCACAGAGTACAGTGTTGCAGAGTAGGGTGTTGTAGAGTGCTTTGGTGTAGAGTGCAGTGGTGCAGAGTAGAGTACTGTGGCATTGAGTGCACTGGCGTAGAGTGCAGTGGTTTAGAGAAGATTGGCGTAGAGTGCAATGGCATGCAGTGGAGTGGCGAAGAGTGGTGTAGAGTAGAGTGACTGAGTAGATTGTTTCAGAGTAGAGTGAAGTCGCATAGAGTGGAGTGGTGTAGGGTAGAGTGCAGTGGTGTAAAGGTTAGTGGCGTAGAGTGTAATCGCATAAAGTAGTATAGAGTGCAGTGGCATAGAGTGCAGTGGTACAGAGTAGATTAGAGGGGCGTCCAGTGAATTGGCATAGAGTGCGAGGTGTACAGTGGAATAGCACAGAGTAGAGTGCATTGACGTAGAATTAATTGGCATAGAGTGCAGTGTTACAGAGTGACATAGTTACAAACCACTAAGCAACAAGCGGAATACATTCCCAGGGACGTTTTCTGAGTGTCCCCAAGATGCATTTAGCAAACCAGACAGCTGCACTGTCTGGTAGTCTTCGACCTAAAAACAGTGGAACAAGAAACTGTGCCAAAGCAAGTCCCACCTTTTCATCTGATTCTCTACTAGGTCCTCGCTCACTGCACTTCAGCTGTGAAGTACGTTTTTGCTTGCCACATGAGCAGTATTTTAGTGGCCTTGCCTGTATTTTTTCTTCAAGACATGCTAAAAAACACAGGAAAACCATTAAAAGGCAGCATTTTCCCAAGTTTTTAATATAAACGTAAAGCAACAAAAATCATAATGAAAAAGCATCAAGACTTTTAATCCTGTATAAACTACTCCTAAATATTTTAAAGGGAACCAAAGAAGGATTAACAGTGTTAAGTAAAAAGTTTATGGAGAATGTTGCACAAAGAAGGTGCCAATTTTAAGTTCATTCATGGTAGATGGGTAGTCCTTGCTTCACACCAGCTATTACCTTGAATGTGAAGCATTCTCAAAACTAAAACAATATGTCTAATTCATCAAAAATGCAACACACTTCCTGCATTTCAAAGCCGCTAGGTAAACCTGGAACATTCCAAGCAAAGCCTCCTCCCAGAATGATGGCGGAGATGTCTGATGTCTATCTCCCACTCCCATCTTCCATCAGGCTGTGGTAGCCTTAGGAGGTGGGTGAAACCTGAGTCTGGATTACAAGGTTCTCAGTTTCTCGTTTTTACAGATTTTTACACATACAGGCTAAAAACTATGTGCTTACTGTCTGTATTTTTAAAAGCAGAAAAATGCAGAAAATTGTCCTTTTGTGAGAGACTCTCCATGCTGTCCTTTATGAATTCCAGGCCAACTCGCAGATAGATAGCATGGAGAGTTAAAAACAGGATGAGATTTCCCTAAATATTGGCATTTGTTAATATAGATTTATATATAATGCTAATATTTTTCAATGGGTGTAGTGTTTTGTTATATTTGGCTGCTTAGTTTGCCAAAATGTGGCAGGCATCAAGCATGTTTATCAGTTAAATAAATATTGAAATATACCATTTTACGACACCATTATTTCTCAAAACACTAAATAAATATGGAGAGATAATAAGATGGACAACGAATAAAGATGGATAAATGCAGACGGAAATGATAAAAAAATAAATACCATAAAATTGGGAGCCCTTAGTACATGCTCGCTAGTCCTTCCTTCGTCTTCCTATACTTACTTATCCAGGGCACAAGTCCTAAAAAAAGAAATGGGGGGACTAACCTAGTTAATCAGAATGAAAGTGGCATCACAGCGAGTGACATCACGGTGTGTGACATCGCCGAGCCTGACATTACGGCGCGTGACATCATAGGAAGTGGCCTCATAAGAAGTGACATCAGATCTTGAACTCTCACATATATGTTTAGCAGGTCTACCATGAGTACACTGGATCACATTTCGAGTACACAGGGAGACCCTCCTGAATTAGGCAGAAGATTAACACTTTTGAAAGCTACACATAAAACAATGGGGCCTTTTGTCAGCGTAAACTTCCTCTACCCATAGTGCTTTACAAGAGAAAATAGGGGTACTTAAATTATTTCAACGCCTCCTCAGTTGTAGTAAGCAATATATAAATTAGATTTTTTTTGTGTAAATGCAGGGAAAGACCAACACATCTGACATTCTTACAGTGCATGCATATCTCCTAAACAGAGCCTGAACAAAGTGAAAATCTGCCTCTCTAAAGTATGTGTGAAGTGCTAACAAGGTGTGAGCCTTTGTTTCCCCTTCATTTGAATCAGGTGTGAGCCTCCTGACTGTTCCTAGCCAGGAGACTCGAACAAAAGGAGGCCTGATGACCCTCCAAATTGGGCCTTTGTTATGGGCCCAGCAGGAGTCTGAACTAAGAAAGTCCCCTACCCACCTGCACGTTGTTGAGATTGAAAGCAGACAACAATGTGCAGGCGCTGCTGAATGTGTCCCGGTGTTTGCAAATTACACAGGGACGAATTCTGCATATTTTTCAGTGGGGCCCAACTTCTTGGCAAAGCAGACGGTGTCCACCCTGTGAAAATAGTAAGTGGGTGGACGCCGTCCACCCGCGTGTACCCTGTACTTATCCTTGTATGTTTTCTGTAAGACTAGGTTATGAAGTTCATAGTCCTTCCTTTGTTTTGGTATTGATGGAGCAAGGACTCGCACAAAAGGAGACTTGCTCGGAAGCAATCCTCTCATATAACTCATAATACTGTATTAATTCTGTTCGTTTAACTAATATGCACCACATTACGATATTTTTAGTATAGGAGTGACGCTTGCCTATGTGTTTTATTAACAAATAACTCAAGCACTAATCAAAATGGCTGCTAACGCGGGAATCTTTATTGCGCATGCGTCAACTGCATCTACGTAGTAATGACATGCTATGCTTGGAGGGAATTTCCTGCATCTGCGCAGTTGCTTTAAAAATGGCTGATTGAGAGCTCACATGCAAAGCAGCCGCTTGCTTGAATCTAAACATGCTAGTTACTAAATGTTAATGCTTGGGAAGTTAAATTTAGAATAGAGATAGGTAGTATACAGTAAAACCATGTTATTTTGATTTTCTCATGTTTTCTCTTTGACCTCTTTATTAGTTCGTATTTTGGGCCTCTGAACGGGAGAAAAGCCGTTGTCACAGGTGAGCAGCCAAAATATCGAAAATTTTATTTCGACCTACACTAATATCGAGATCTAAATATCGAAGGGACAGAAACTCGATGTCAATAATATCTATGGACAGAATATCGATCTCAAGGTAAGTATTTTTATATCGATGTTAGTAATATCGAAGTTAGTAATATCGATATCAAATATATCGGTTACTAATATTGATGTTACTAATATCGATATTTATATTATTGTTATGTATTTTATTATGTATTTAATATGCATGTGTTATATGTTTTTTGTTAAGTGTTTTACTGGTTTGAAAATATATGTATACAATTTTTATATGTTAATAATTGTTTTTTAAGTGAATTTTGTGTTTTAGTACTGTAGCGGGTTGTGGGTTTATAGGGGAATAGGGTGGGAAGTAATTTAATTATATGAAATTAATTATACATTTTTAGGAATTATAAATTAATTTTAATTAATTTTTGCGTTTAAGTTCTGTAGCGGGTTGTGGGTTTATAGGGGAATAGGGTGGGAAGTAATTTAATTGTAATTAAGTAATACATTATTTTCATTTATTGGTATTGATAATTATATTATTGTTAATTAAGTATTAATTGGTAATTAATTTTTATTAATTGGTAATTAGTTTTTATTAATTGATTAATTGATAATTATGTTAAGTGTATTATTTTATTATTGGAGTGTGTTGTGCGTTTATAGGGGAATAGTCTTGGAAGTAATTGAAATCTTATTAAGTAATTATTAAATTTGTTGTTGGGTGTTGATAATTAATTAATTGGACATTAATTATTAATTGGTAATTATTTTAAATTATAAAAATTTAGTTATGAAAAATAATTTCTTGTTGATCAATCATTAATTGTGAATTAAATATGATCAAATTTTATGTATTGATATTTCTAATTAATATATTAATATGTATTTATTAATTGGTAATTAATGTTTAATTATTATTTTGTGGTATAATTTTTGTTAATTGTGCAATATTTTTTTATTGGTAATTACTTTTTAATAATTCATATGTTTTTGGTTATGAAAAATATTTTACTGTTTAATATTTATTATTTGGTAATTAATATTTTTAATTATTTTTTATTGGTATTATTAATTTATTGTTCATTAATTATTAATTGTTAGTTATGTTTGTAATCATAATTTATTGGTATTTGTAAATAATTTTGAGTTGTTTAATAATTAAATCACTAATTATTTTAAATAATTATTTTATTTATAAGTATGTTAGTTTTAACTTCTACGCTATCCAACACTTTCCCTACTGTTGCACTCTCTGGGGTTGGAATAGTAATTTTTATCCCTACGCTATCCAGCACTTTCTGTACTGTTGCACTCTCTGGAGTTGGAATAGTAATTTTGACCCTTACGCTATCCAACACTTTCCCTACTGTTGCACTCTGTGGAGTTGGAATAGTAATTTTTACCCCTACGCTATGCAACACTTTCCCTACTGTTGCACTCTCTGGAGTGGGAATAGTAATTTTTACCCCTTCGCTATCCAACAGTTTCCCTACTGTTGCACTCTCTGGAGTTGGAATAGTAATTTTTACCCCTACGCTATCCAACACTTTCCCTACTGTTGCACTCTCTGGAGTGGGAATAGTAATTTTTATCCCTACGCTATCCAGCACTTTCTGTACTGTTGCACTCTCTGGAGTTGGAATAGTAATTTTGACCCTTACGCTATCCAACACTTTCCCTAATGTTGCCCTCTCTGGAGTGGGAATAGTAATTTTGACCCCTAAGCTATCCAACACTTTCTCTACTGTTGCACTCTGTGGAGTTGGAATAGTAATTTTTACCCCTACGCTATCCAACACTTTCTCTACTGTTGCACTCTCTGGAGTTGGAATAGTATTTTTTACCCCTACGCTATCCAACACTTTCCCTATTGTTGCACTGTCTAGAGTGGGAATTGTAATTTTTACCACTACGCTATCCAACACTTTCCCTACTGTTGCACTCTCTCGAGTGGGAATAGTAATTTTTACCCCTACGCTATCCAACACTTTCCCTACTGTTGCACTCTCTGGAGTTGGAATAGTAATTTTTACCCCTACGCTATCCAACACTTTCCCTAATGTTGCACTCTCTGGAGTGGGAATAGTAATTTTTACTCCTACGCTATCCAACACTTTCTCTACTGTTGCGCTCTCTGGAGTTGGAATAGTAATTTTTCCCCGTACGCTATCCAACATTTTCCTTACTGTTGTTTTTTTTGGAGCTGGAGTAGTAGTTTTATTGTCTGTACTATTTAATATTTTTTGTATTATTTTAGCTAATGTAATATATAATTAATTTTAATGATATTCAAATTAAATGTAATTTTTTAAATGTGTTATATATAATTATTTAATTTTTATTCATGTTATTGTTTTATGTGTATGATGTATTTGTAATTTATAATAATGTTTAATAATTTATAAGTTATTAAAACAATTAGTAAAACTGATTAAGTAAGTATATATATATTATATATTATATGTATATGTTTAATTAAAGTTTTAATAAATTATATATATTTATTATTAATTTTAAACATTATAAAATATATTTGATTATGTTTATTTTATTTATAAGTATTATTTGGTTTATTTAACATATCTTTTTTTAACTAAAAAATAACATATATTTAAAAACGATATTTTTGTCATTCTATATTTTATTTTCGATATTTTTGTACTTACCATATTGTAGATAGGATGTCAATATTCTTGACATCGATATTTTTGTTGCGATATTTTTGTAGGTCGATTTTCTGACCTTCGAAATTTTGTCAGAGATCCGTTGTCACATGGGTTCTACGTGCAGGCGCAGAAGCAGCAAGCTAGAAACTGCAAAACAAATCCTTGAACATCTTCCAAAGAAAACAGATACATCCTGGGAACTTAACCGATCAACCTGAAAAAGGAAGAAGAAAGTCTACAAATTGTATACATTGTATTGATCATAATGTGACATGCGGGTGGGAAATAAAGCATGGGTAACTAAATTAATGGGCGGGAACATTAAACAAAGAACTAGTGAAAATGATTAAACATAGTATGGTGTGATGATCATCTCCCCTTGCCCTGTCCAATCAGAATTAGGGGTTTCACGAAGTTGAAACATTTGGGGGTGGAACATGAGAATAGAAAGGAATAATTGAGATAGTTTAGTTAGTCACAGTTAGCATGCAGATCAACACGCGCACAGAGAGACCGGGATGCTGTCCGAGAGCTGAGCGAATGCAGAAGAAGAATCAATGCAGACTTAGAAATTAAGCCAATTTATGAGAAGAGGATCACAGAAGAATCGAGGAGGCACATAATTAGACGAAGGCAGCGGAAGAACCAAGGAGGAAGATAGTGTCAGAGAGGGGTTCGACGCAGGCGTCGCATCTAGAAGAGGTCATCTAACCTGTTCTGAATCCTGTCCTGAATCCTGTCCTGAGTTATCCCAGGGGGCCCTTCCAATTCCTTGGCTATGGGGTTGGTTTTCACACCATTCTAGGTAAATATATTTCTGTGCAGTGAGTCATTGTGCTGCTCTCTCTATCCTCTCTTTCCCAGGTCACTGTCATTGAGAATTTAGTTTTTAGGTCTCGCCTACACAGTGCTCATGCGCTGAATAGGAGGACATTTAGCCGTCGCTCTGGTCATTTTCAAGCACACACTCATGCTTGTGGCGGCATCCACCTTGCGGGAGCGCACAGCGGCGTGCCGCAAACATGAGTGCAGTGCTTGAAAATGATCAGACTGCTCTCCAAGCGCGCGCCTCTCGCCCACACGTCCCGGCTACTCACTCGCTCCGCCCTCTCTGTCTCCTTGCTCGTGTTTCTTGTTTACACATAATTCCCCCACTTCATTTGGAAGTCCCACAACCGTCTTTGTATCCCCCGCGCAATTCTGCTTCCTCTTCTCGTTTAGGTTTTCATTCCCGAGAATGGACTTTCCATTGCTCAGTATCACCTTTCTCTCTGTATTTATTCAGGACGGTTTCTGCCGTAAACAGCCTGCGGACGGCGCGTGCAGTCATAACTCGAGCATCATCCCCGCACCTCTTGAAAGAAATGAAGTGAACGTAGGTCCTTGTTTGCCCTCTGCCAGGCTGTAAGAAATGGGAGCGTATTTGTCGGTAGCCACTGTGGTCCTATTTGCTGTCGGGTTGAATGTTATTAAGCTTTGATGACCGTGGGGGATGTCATAACTCGTCTCTATTTTATGACGTACCCCACATGTTCAGGCGGGCTCAAACAAACGGTGTCCTCTTGCAGCCCTTAATATTGAGTTTTGTCATGGAGCAGCGATAAAAACACAACATCAGAACCATCCGTTAGTGTCTTGGGCATGACTGTGAGATGCTGTCCATGCAGATTATGCATCCACACTGGTGCAGATGGGTGTAAATGTTGTTGCTGCCAGCAACCCTTTCCCTAAATAACATTTTCCTAGAATTAGTGCAAGATTTGACTCTCCAGCCTTTGGATCCTTTACCCCCACATTAAATTGTTTGGAGTATGATATACGATCACGCGCATAAATGAAGTGCACCCTGCAAGCTAATGGCGCAATTGCGCCACCTACAGGACACAGGGAAAGTAGTTGTAAATGCGCTATCCATAGTTCAGTTATATCGACATTTGTACTAAGGTATAACTTCGTAGCTGGAGGCGCCGTTTGCAGTTTACTTACCACCACCACGTTCACCACCACGTCCACCACCATGTCCACCACCACATCCATCACCACCACGTCCACCACCAACACGTCCACCACCATCACCACCACGTCCACCACCACCATCACCACGTCCACCACCCCCACCACGTCCACCACCAACCGTGACAGGTAAAGTGTCACTGGAGGGCAAAGGTAATAGGAGTGTCAACTCTGGCTGTACATGGGACATTTAAGGATGCATTGGGTGCGAGAAGACGGGAATAGGGGCTAAAAGTATTACACCAGACCCAAGATACATTTTGAAGAGGCGCAATGTCATAGGGGCTCCTGTAAAAGCCCTCGCAGCATCTCTACCTCACTGTGGCATACCTACACGAGCCACTCACTCAAAACAAGCATTGGAATAGCCAATAGGTCTCGCCTTTGGGACCTTATAAGTGTTTAGCCCTGCAACACTTGATGTTGTTGCACCAAGGATATTGTGCTGGATAATTAAACACTTATAAGGTCCCAAAGGCGAGACCTATTGGCTATGCCAATGCTTGTTCCTAAATGTGACAGGTGTTAACCATTTAATTTCCTTCCTTGGTAATGACGAGTCTGTACTGTAATTTGCTCACATGAAAAATTAACTAGATAAACATTTAAAAATCTCCCGAGTCTGTGGTTAGTTTTGTTTGGTAAGAATATAACTTATGTCATATCACCCTAACTGCCACTAAATGATTAATTGACAATCTTGATTCCAGCTGAGTTTTTTTTATTTTTATTTCTATTAGAAACCGTTAGCACACAATAAAAGACATACAAGGGCCTACAACCACCAGGGCCGGCCGCTATAGAGCCCCATGGCCCGCAGTGTGATTCCAGCTGAGTTTTATAGCCTAAATAAGTGTGCCGAGGGCAGCCGCAAAGTGTGAGTGCAGTGTATAGAATGAAGATGCAGAGCACCGTGTGATGCAGTGTAGAGTGGGGACGAATATCTGACATCAGAACTGCAGTGCAATTAGAGTGAGGGTGCACTGCACTGAGAGTGGCCGTGCAGTGCGCTGAGACAGTGATGCAGTGCACAACGTGAAGGCGTAGTGTGCATGTAGCATGTGGATGCAGAGCAGAGGGAAAAGAGAGGAAGTGCACAGAGTATAGGGGAGTTTTCAACATGGTGACACAACGTGCAGTGTGTGGTGTGTAGTGCACACATAATAGATGTATTGCAGAGAACAGGGATTCACTGTCCAGTGAACGAAAAAAAATGCAGAGACGTTCAGTGGGATGCAGCAGCCAGAGCAAGGGGCTTGTTGCTGAGAGCACAGTGCACAGAACGACCTCTAACTACAGAGAGCACAGATGGAGTGCACAGAATGCAGATGTAGCGCATAGAGGCAGCTGAAAGCTGCAGTAAATGTAGTGATGCAGAAAGGGCTTCACAGAATGAGGTGAGAAAAGTTGATGTGATCAGAGTAAAGGGGAAATGGAGATGTGCACAGAGAGTCGAAACGCAGTGCATTGAATGGGCAGAGAGAAAATGCAGTGCGTGTGTATCAGTGAAGTGCTGTGTACAAGGAGCCCATATGCGTTTGTCTTTGCTATGAAAGGGTGAAAGGAAGTACTTACCGACCCGGCTCTCCCCCAACAAGCATGGTCCGCTTTCACTTTCGTCCGTCGCAAAAGCTTTCTTGTCTTTATGGGGCCATGTGTTTGAAACACATGGCCCCATAAAGATAAGAAAGCTTTCACGGCAGAAGGAAGGCAGATGAGCCCGTCCAAATGGGACGGCTTAGAAAGCCAGATGAAAACGTCACAAACACCTCTTTTCAAATCGCTGGCCACCCTTTAGCATAAACGGTGACGCCGGCCAATGGAAAAGAGGGACGGGACTTAATGCCCTTTACAGAAAATACACAAAATCATTAAATCTCGCCAGCGAGACTGTGCATGTGCGCAGCCCACGCAGGCGAGACCTAACAAGGGGGATGTCAGAGTAGTATAACCCACTCACTCCTTAGCGCTTACCTGGGCACGGCCGTTACCAGTGTCTCTTGCGTTGCACACTGTGGTGACCTCTAAGTTGCGCGTTCACAGTAGGTTTTGTTCCTGAGAAGCCCCTTTCGGAATCTCTATCTGCTTTGGGAGGCCCTGGGGGGCCGGCATTTCGGTACCTTTCGGGCTGGTCTGCCTTTCTGAGGCTCCCAGACCAACCCTCATTATTCAAACTCTGATTATAAATATATTCCTTAAAGGACTTATACTTATGTTCCCACCTTCCCCTTTCATTATGCCTAAGTGAGATCATAATTTGATTCTCACTTTGATAATGTGAGCCCTGTTAAATCCCTTGCAAACTTGCTTACTATCAAAACAGCCTTTTTAGTGGCAATCACATCTGCCGGGAGGGTGAGCGAATTGCAGGCTCTGTCATCTAAACCTCTTTACCTGTCCATCTGCCCTGATAAGTTTGTGCTTCGCACTAGGTCCTCGTTATTGCCTAAAGTGGAAACACCATTACATGTGGAGAAATCGGTCACCTTTCCCACTTTCCATGCTCCTCCGCACCCCTCTAAAGAAGAGGATTGACTCCATTGTCTGCACTCAAAAAGAGTGTTGTGCTTCTACCTTGACCGCACTTAAGAGTTCCGGGTGGACGGCCAACTCTTCATGGGATATGCTGGAACTAAGAAAGGTTGTGGGGTGCAGAAGAGGACTATCTCATGATGGGTCATCCTCTGCATCAACATTTGCTATGCTCTGGCAAAGCAGTCTCCTGAAGGCTTCAGAGCTTACTTCACCAGAGCGAAGACTGCTACCACAGTGTAGCAACGCAGAGTTCCAGTCTTTGACATTTGTCAGGCAGCAACGCGGGCATCTCTGCACACGTTTACCAAGTACTACTGCCTGGACAGTCAAATCTGGAGGAACATCCTTTTTGGCCGATAAGTCCTGCATGGCTTCCTGGTCTAAACTCATCCGCAGTCCCTTCTCCCGGGATGGTATTGCTTTGGTGTCAAGTCAAAGGTAAGGAATCTGTGACTAGATGTCTCTAGCAGATGGACTAGTTACTTACCTCTGGTAACGTCTTATCTGGTAGAGACATGATCTAATGGCAGATTCCTTTCCGATCCACCCATCCTCCCCACACTACGGACAGGTTTTTGGTGTCAGGGCTGATCCCTTCTAGGGCTATAGTTGTTCAGAAACACACCAATGTCAGTGCACTTCATTGCTGCCCGCTTATGGTTTGGAAAGTCGAGAAAGTAACTGACGTCAGTGCGCTGAGGTGGTACCTATATAGGTGACGCAGACGCCACAATGGTGCAGACGACGCCCGACACCACATACCAGAGCGCAGGGATATTGCGTGAAGAAAAATCTACCGGATCCAGTCTGACGCCTGGGAAATTCAAAAGGTAAATAATCTGCGGCTAGATCATGTCTCTACCAGATAAGGCGTTACAGAAGGTAAGTTACTTGTCCTTTTCGATCTCTAACTTTGGCTCCCTCTGGATTTTAGGGTTTTCTCCAAAACAGGATGCATTGGTGTAAAAGTCTTGAGCTTGAAAGAGTCTAGTTGAAGATCGTTAGAGCTAAATGGCTCGCAACAGCTCTGTGGTTTTCAAAAGCTGCTCAAACAATTCACTACTCATATCCATTTGCAGCCACTATACTGCATCTTCATTAGAGGTGGCACAAGACTTTTTCATTGGTTGAACCCGTCTTGGGGTACCTTATAGTTTTGGTGGTATTTAATGAACTTCGATTTTGCACTTTGGTATCAATTTGGTTAAGCGCTTTGGTGCCCCACAGAGGAGGTATGAGCACTATACAAATGCTCTAATACAACACTAGAACTGTATTTTTATTTTTGTAAATTAGTTATCTTAGTTATCTTTGTAGAGCAGTCATTTAGCCTTAGTTTGCCCTAAACCCATTTGCCAGATTAATATGTAGAAATAATCCAGAGAACCTTTTTCCTTTTAAAAGCAAGGTGGTGACCCCTTCAAACAATTCAGGTTTTGTTTTTAGGTTTCTTCGAGGGGAAATGTAGCTGAAAAAACATATTGATAGGTAGAAGAGTGATCCTTTTAGACAGTACTTACCGTATGATGCTTAGAATCTGCGCAGGTCTGACCTATTCCTGGTTGAGACCTGAATTTCAATAAGTAAATTATACCTACTCATTCTGTCGTAAATTGGCTGCAATTAAATTAGCGTTAGCGGAATCCATCTGGTATTTAGAGGCTATCTTGTACATTTTGTGGAATCCATTTTGTATTTCTGGCAGCCATTTTGTCTGCCATGTGCTCACCAAGAGCTGTTTCCTTCTTCACTGTTGTTTATCCTTGTGCTCTGTTTAAAGTACTGGTTATACATAGACTCTGCTACTCTGCGCTTGCGCAGAGGAATCTAACTGTCCATGCATCTGTTTTTAGTCTGTAACTATCAGGTTGTTTCTACCAGAGTCCTTTACTGTTGACTGTGCATTTCTGTATGACCATCTATGTATGTAACTCTTCTCATGTATACTTGTACCGCCCTCTTTCTGAGCCCCTGTGTGGGTATAAAAGACCCATGGTTATTCTACTCTGTGTGCTACCTTCATTCAGCACCACAGGGTGCTGGGTGAATGTGGTTCCACTTCATGAAGGTTTATTAAACTTTGTATTTTCTATTCCAGTTTCTGTGCCAACTTCTTCTAAGTATCTGAGGATTCTGTGCAGAGAAGGGCGAACCCCTTGCACTGGTAGGCCTAGCTGAGGTCTATATTCAACAATTGGCGCCTCAACGTGGGACTCATCGGTGACTCGGATGCCCAAAGGATTGGTCGCGACAAAGGATTGGAATCTCGCTCTGGACGCGATCGCTGCCCGATGAGACCCGAGTCTTGGCAACCACGGCGTCTTTCCTTTCCTTTTGATATGACCATCCAGGTGGCGCCGGTCCTCGACTGAGATCTCTTCTGTTGATTCGCCGTGCAGTGACCATTTGGTCGATTTTAGAACTTGGCAGTTGGAACCTGGACACCAAGTGATTGGTAAGTGTCTGTGGCGCTTGCTGTTGGTTTTGATGCCTGGGATTGGTAAGGTAGTTTAGTAACGCTTACTGTGGGTTTTTGATTTGGAGAAATGGTGTTGGCCAACTTGGTTTGTTATGATATCTAGGTTGCAACCTATATAGGCAGGTAATGAGGAGAATTTTCTCTATCTGAATTGATTTGAACGGCACATCGTACTAAAGGTACCTTAAGTGCTACTTTGGTTATAATACTACATATTCTGCACTATTTTTGGCATGCCTGTTTTTAGCACATGTTGCTTTTGTAGTGGTACCAATTTGACATTAAGATGAAGCACAACCGGCCCCCCCACCCCGGAGGGGACGCCTAATAGGGATATGTATATTAAGTATGGTCTTTCTTCTATAATGTACAGCGCATTATGGAATAAATACACGCGTAAGGATCCTGAGTTGCGTTGGCCTATGTATGGGTCATTTGATTTACTCAAGATTGAGTATGTGGAACAATGTATGTTTAAGCGGAAGACTAGACAAGAGATGTTTGATTGTGTACGAATGTGAGAGAAAAAAGTACGCGAATGAATGAATGTGTTGCTTTCTTGGATGTACCATTTCTTTTGTATATAATTAGCCGGCTCCCCTAGAGGGGATACTTAACTAGGTTTAGGTATATAAAAGTATTTCTTGTTTGGTGACTAGTACCACGAGGAACTAAATATGTACATAGAAAGGATCCTGGTCTGTGCACTTAGTAACATTCATAAGTGGTGAGATGCAGAGCGTTTTTTCTGGTGTTCTGCCTGCCAAATCTAGTGAATATGACTTGCAACTAATATTTACAAATGGTTTGGTTTAAGTAGAGTCTGTGGGCTGTCTTTTGTTTCTGTCTTAAGTGTTGATCTGTGGGTTAAATGTGTGTTTAAATGTTGTGGTGTGGTAAATTGTGTTTTGGATGTTGCTAGCACTGGAAAAAGCGTGTGATTGAATGACTGTGAATATGTGAAAGAATTCTGAGAAGTGAAATTGTTAAGGAGTAAATTTAATTTGGTCTCATCACCATCAATGAGTCGCAAAAGGAAATTGAGAGGGGTGTAGCTAGAGAGAGAGCAACCTCTGTGATTTGATGACACCCTTAATGTACAAAAGTATTAATGAAAAGTAATTAGGGACCGGTTAAAAGTTTAGCTTGAGAAAAATTGTGGGTATTTCGAATTTGCAAATTGTTCCTATGCAGCTTTGTGTTCTTGGTGGTTCAGTGAGCCAATGTGCTGGGTCCAGAGGGTTGTAGGTTCTAATTTAAGCTGAACCTGCTAATCTGGGAATTGAAAATAAACTTATGACCCCCTGAAAAGAAATTGTATATCAAAATTAATTTTTCCATAGGGCAAATTATTGCAGTTAGAATTAGGAAGGCTTTTTGTCTTTGACAGCTTCAGGGCTGTGCGAGGCAGATTTTGACCTTGCAGCCTGTAAGGTGGGGGCTAGAAATAGGAGCGAGTGAACCAGGGGGTGAAATCCCTACTTAGAAAGCTTCTCTGACATGAAAATGTGTAATGCTTGCAGCAGGAGAGCCTTGGAAAGAGGTGGGGGTCAGGAGTGCTCGTGGTGGCTGGTTCTGCGCTGAGGAGCTATTTTTAGCTTCTCTGATAAGACAGGGCAGCTGAGAAACGAAACTCGGGGAGCCGTGCAGTCCCTTCGGAAGAAATGTCCATGGAAGACTGTTTTATTTTTTTAAACTGTTGCATTAATCCTAGACAAAAAGTAAAATGATGCTCTTGCTTGAAATTTTAAGGGCTATATGCCTATATAAAAACGATTTTCCAAGTAAGAATTAATTTTCACAGTGGAAATTGTGGCCCAAAGCTAACATGGAATGTCAGTGAAGTAATTTTACTTTTAGAAAGTTAAAATTAAGGTGGCCTATGTATTTTTGCCATAACACCTTTCCAAAGAAATGTTCGTGTGTTTTTCAATTTAAGCATTTTTGTCCTTTTTATAAATTGTTCTTGCTGGTCCTATGTGTCAGAAGCGACACAGTCAGCTCAGCTGACAGCTGGTCATCATTAAGATGACCTGCTGTCAGATGGGGGTGAGTAAAGCAAGGAAATCAGTTATTGATTTTAAGCCTGACAAATTAAGCAGGCCAGAATGTTCGACTCTGAGCTGTAGGTTCAGTAATTGCGCATCACTGCTCATTTATATATGCTATTGTAATTTGTCTATGCTTTCTGTGCTTGGTATACTGATGGCTTGGCATGTGTATTTTTATTTTATATATGTTTTGTTTTTGTGTCGTATTGACAATTCTATTTTAATACTAGTACAAGTTCTCCTGTGAGGTAAGGAGATGGTTGTGACGACGCCTATCTTTGCGCAGCAGTTGGCTGGTACTTGTTCAAAATTACTAAATTCCACAGATATGATATTATCATTATCATGCTGTCAAAATAGCAGACAACGCGTTATCAGTGTATGTCTAATTGGTATTGGAGATGAATAAAACAGAAAAGTTATGCAAGACTAAAATATGTGTCACCTGTGGTTAGCCATGACTGCCCTTCTCTTATAAACAGGCAGCCGTCGGTCATATGTTTCCAGATTGGATATTATGGAACCATTATGATTTGTAGCCCCTGCAAAAAGGTGACCTGAATTTTTCTAAATATCGCACTAGCTAAATCCTGTTCTGTTTCTTTGGAAGTGTACAAAATGTCACAGCATTTATCCTTCTGTATAGGGTATTAAAAGGCATTCACATTATACAGAATGACAGATTTGTGTTGGCTTGACAGGTTGACTTGAAAGGCGTGTGAATTCGACGCCTTTACATGTCAAGCAGCTGTGTAAGCAAGAATTTTTCTATTTCTGACTCCGGCCACAGAAAACAGATGAAATTACTACCCCTTAAAAACACGGAGTAAACATCCTGCATTTCAGACTGCTGTTTTAAAGGTTAGAAATGTAGTTTCATTATTTTCGATAAACAGAGGACAGATTGACAGTAGGGATTTCTTTTGTTAATGCCTTTTTAAATAAGGATAAGAGTGGTTTTTGATGTTAAATAATAAAAGTGGCGCAGACTTAAGATGATTATATTAAAAATGTTATTTAACATAGGTGCATTACATTCGTTTTTACTATTCATAATGCCTAATCATGATGCTGTGACCTCCTAGCATCCAAATTGAATTTAAGCCGTGCTATACAGCAATAGGGGGTCGCTTACATGTGAAATGTCACTTTACCCAGGCGTACAAAACTTATTTTTCTAAGGGTATACATTATACATTTCTGATACCACATCTCTGGGGGTGAGCAGTCTATATATCGACTTTTTAATATCGAGGGACATAAATATCGAGTCAAAAATATCGAATGTCCAAAATATCGAAATAGTTAATATCGATGTGAAAAATATCGTTTTTTTTTTTTACTTATATGTCGATGTAAGTAATATCGTTCGTAATAATATCGACGTGAAAATATCGTTATTGTGTAATATGAGAAATATTTATATAGTTTTAGGGGCGGGATGTTGGGTTATAGGGGATAAGGGTGGGGAGTGTTTTAAAAAAGTTAATTTATTTTTTTAATATATTGTAAAATTTAATTATTAAATTTTATTTAAAATGTGAATTGTATATTTAATTTTAGGAGCGGGATGTTGGTTTATAGGGGATAAGGGTGGGAAGTGTATTAAAAATGTTTATATATTGTTTGAATTTTTTGAAAAATTATTTAGAAATTGTAAATTAAATTTAGAATTTTAAAAATATTTTTAGGAGCGGGATGTTGGTTTATAGGGGATAAGGGTGGGAAGTGTTTTAAAAATTTATATATATTTTTAAATTTTTAAAAAAAAATGTTTAGAAATTCTAAATTAAATTTAGAATTTTATTAAAAAATGTAGGAGCGGGATGTTGGTTTATAGGGGATAAGGGTGGGAAGTGTATTAAAAATGTTTATATATTGTTAGAATTTTTTTGAAATTTATTTAGAAATTGTAAATTTATTTTAGAATTTTAGAAATAATTTTAGGAGCGGGATGTTGGTTTATAGGGGATAAGGGTGGGAAGTGTTTTAAAAATGTTTCTATATTATTTAATTAAAAAAAAAAATTAATTTAGAAATTGTAATTTAAATTTTGCATTTTAAATAAAATTTTAAGAGCGGGATGTTGGTTTATAGGGCATAAGGGTGGGAAGTTTTTAAAATTTTTTTATATATTATTTAATTTAAAAAATAAAAATAAATTAGAAATTGTAAATTAAAATTTGCATTTTAAATAAAATTTTAGGAGCGGGATGTTGGTTTATAGGGGATAAGGGTGGGAAGTGTTTTAAAAATGTTTATATATTATTTAATTAAAAAAAAAATAATTTAGAAATTGTAAATTAAAATTTGCATTTTAAATAAAAATTTAGGAGCGGGATGTTGGTTTATAGGGGATAAGGGTGGGAAGTTTTTAAATTTTTTTTATATATTTGTTAATTTTTTATTAAAAATATTTATAAATAGGAAATACATTTTCGAATTTTACAAATATATTTCGGAGCGGGATGTTGGTTGATAGGGGATAAGGGTGGGAAGTGTTGTAAAAATGTTTATATATCTGTTAATTTTTTAAAAAATTAATTTTGAAATTTTAATTTATTTTTAGAATGTTACAAATAATTTTAGGAGCGGAATGTTGGGTTATAGGGGATAAGGGTGGGAAGTTAATTTAACATGTTTATATATTGTTATTTTAAAAAATAATAATATTTAGAAAATGTAAATTTATTTTTGCATTTAACTAATCCCATAATTAAATATAGATTTCAGTCAGAGTATTAAATTAATTAAGTTCACTGTCCAGCACTTATTTTAATTTAATATAGAATGGAGTGGGAATAGTAAATTAATTTAGTTCAGTGTCCAGCACATACTGTAATTAAATATAGGTTGGAGTGAGAATAGGAAATTCATTAAGTTAAGTGTCCAGCACTTATTTTAATTTAATATAGACTGGAGTGGGAATACTAAATTAATTAAGTTCAGTGTCCAGCACCTACCTTAATTTAATATAGGTTGGAGTGAGAATAGTAAATTAATTAAGTTCAGTGTCCAGCACTTATCTTAATTAAATATAGAGTGGAGTGGGAATAGTAAATTAATTAAGTTCATTGTCCAGCACCTACTGTCATTTAATATAGTTTGGATTGAGAATAGTAAATTAATAAGTTCAGTGTGCAGCACTTATCTTAATTAAATATAGATTGGAGTGGGAATATTAAATTAATTTAGTTCAGTGTCCAGCACATACTCTAATTAAATATAGGTTGGAGTGAGAATAGTAAATTAATTAAGTTCAGTGTCCAGCACTTATCTTAATTAAATATAGATTGGAGTGGGAATAGTAAATGAATTCAGTTCAGTGTCCAGCACATACTCTAATTAAATATAGGTTGGAGTGAGAATAGTAAATTAATTAAGTTCAGTGTCCAGCACTTATTTTAATTTAATATAGACTGGAGTGGGAATAGTACATTAATTTAGTTCAGTGTCCAGCACCTACCCTAATTTAATATAGGTTGGAGTGAGAATAGTAAATTAATTAAGTTCAGTGTCCAGCACTTATCTTAATTAAATATAGAGTGGAGTGGGAATAGTAAATTAATTAAGTTCATTGTCCAGCACCTACTGTAATTTAATATAGTTTGGAGTGAGAATAGTAAATTTATTAAGTTCAGTGTCCAGCACTTATCTTAATTAAATATAGAGTGGAGTGGGAATAGTAAATTAATTAAGTTCATTGTCCAGCACCTACTGTAATTTTATATAGTTTGGATTGAGAATAGTAAATTAATTAAGTTCAGTGTCCAGCACTTATCTTAATTAAATATAGATTGGAGTGGGAATAGTAAATGAATTCAGTTCAGTGTCCAGCACATACTCTAATTAAATATAGGTTGGAGTGAGAATAGTAAATTAATTAAGTTCAGTGTCCAGCACTTATTTTAATTTAATATAGACTGGAGTGGGAATAGTAAATTAATTTAGTTCAGTGTCCAGCACCTACCCTAATTTAATATAGGTTGGAGTGAGAATAGTAAATTAATTAAGTTCAGTGTCCAGCACTTATATTAATTAAATATAGAGTGGAGTGGGAATAGTTAATTAATTAAGTTCATTGTCCAGCACCTACTGTAATTTAATATAGTTTGGAGTGAGAATAGTAAATTAATTAAGTTCAGTGTCCAGCACTTATCTTAATTAAATATAGATTGGAGTGGGAATATTTAATTAATTTAGTTCAGTGTCCAGCACATACTCTAATTAAATATAGGTTGGAGTGAGAATAGTAAATTAATTAAGTTCAGTGTCCAGCACTTATTTTAATTTAATATAGACTGGAGTAGGAATAGTAAATTAATTTAGTTCAGTGTCCAGCACCTACTCTAATTTAAGATAGGTTGGAGTTAGAATAGTAAATTAATTAAGTTCAGTGTCCAGCACTTATCTTAATTAAATATAGATTGGAGTGGGAATAGTAAATGAATTCAGTTCAGTGTCCAGCACATACTCGAATTAAATATAGGTTGGAGTGAGAATAGTAAATTAATTAAGTTCAGTGTCCAGCACTTATTTTAATTTAATATAGAGTGGAGTGGGAATAGTAAATTAATTTAGTTCAGTGTCCAGCACTTATTTTAATTTAATATAGACTGGAGTGGGAATAGTAAATTAATTTAGTTCAGTGTCCAGCACCTACCCTAATTTAAGATAGGTTGGAGTGAGAATAGTAAATTAATTAAGTTCAGTGTCCAGCACTTATCTTAATTAAATATAGATTGGAGTGGGAATAGTAAATGAATTCAGTTCAGTGTCCAGCACATACTCTAATTAAATATAGGTTGGAGTGAGAATAGTAAATTAATTAAGTTCAGTGTCCAGCACTTATTGTAATTTAATATAGACTGGAGTGGGAATAGTAAATTAATTTAGTTCAGTGTCCAGCACCTACCCTAATTTAATATAGGTTGGAGTGAGAATAGTAAATTAATTAAGTTCAGTGTCCAGCACTTATCTTAATTAAATATAGAGTGGAGTGGGAATATTTAATTAATTTAGTTCAGTGTCCAGCATATACTCTAATTAAATATAGGTTGGAGTGAGAATAGTAAATTAATTAAGTTCAGTGTCCAGCACTTATCTTAATTAAATATAGATTGGAGTGGGAATAGTAAATGAATTCAGTTCAGTGTCCAGCACATACTCTAATTAAATATAGGTTGGAGTGAGAATAGTAAATTAATTAAGTTCAGTGTCCAGCACTTATTTTAATTTAATATAGACTGGAGTGGGAATAGTAAATTAATTTAGTTCAGTGTCCAGCACCTACCCTAATTTAATATAGGTTGGAGTGAGAATAGTAAATGTATTAAGTTCAGTGTCCAGCACTTATCTTAATTAAATATAGAGTGGAGTGGGAATAGTAAATTAATTAAGTTCATTGTCCAGCACCTACTGTAATTTAATATAGTTTGGATTGAGAATAGTAAATTAATAAGTTCAGTGTCCAGCACTTATCTTAATTAAATATAGATTGGAGTGGGAATATTTAATTAATTTAGTTCAGTGTCCAGCATATACTCTAATTAAATATAGGTTGGAGTGAGAATAGTAAATTAATTAAGTTCAGTGTCCAGCACTTATTTTAATTTAATATAGACTAGAGTGGGAATAGTAAATTTATTTAGTTCAGTGTCCAGCACCTACCCTAATTTAATATAGGTTGGAGTGAGAATAGTAAATTAATTAAGTTCAGTGTCCAGCACTTATCTTACTAAAATATAGATTGGAGTGGGAATAGTAAATTAATTCTGTTCAGTGTCCAGCACATACTCTAATAAAATATAGGTTGGAGTGAGAATAGTAAATTAATTAAGTTCAGTGTCCAGCACTTATCTTAATTAAATATAGAGTGGAGTGGGAATAGTAAATTAATTTAGTTCAGTGTCCAGCACCTACCCTAATTAAATATAGGTTGGAGTGAGAATAGTAAATTAATTAAGTTCAGTATGTAGTGGGAGTAGTATGTTAATTAAGTTTGGTAAATCGCAAATATTACAATGAATTATAGAGTTGAATAGGAATAGTTAAATTTATTGGATTTACTTGACAAAAAATCTGTAGATTTTAGTTTGGGTTGGATAAAACATAGAAGTTATATCAGAATGCAAATTCAAAATTATTTTTAAATTAAACAGTACATAGGAAAATAATATTTATTTTATAGTTGTTGGAATGTATATTCATTCGAGAGAAAATTTTGTTTATTATTACGCATATTTTAATAATAACATCATTGAAATAAACATGTCTGATATATACCATACGAACTGTCTAAAGCTATCGACCTATTACCTAGATTGAACTCTGGGTCCTGCCGATTTTGTCATACTACCCCCCGTTTTGACGTGTAAATATTTCTTATTGTTGAAACTCGCCTTGAAAATCCCATGTTTGGGCGAAATGCATTGGCTGCGGATCTCGTCTCACTAAATCTGGGAATAAAGGAATTCAAGCAAATACTCAACTACTGTATGGATTCGAAACACAAAAGTTTATTTTGACATTAATTTACATTTCTTCCAATATGTTGCCTCTCATACTTGTGGATAATTGTTGTCTTGGTGGTCATTTGAGCAGCTGACCATTTGAGGTGGGCAATATTATCGTTACTGATAAAGTGAAAAGTCCAGGCTGAGAATTCACCTAAAACCGTGCTCCTTTAATTTCCAAACTTCCTATGTTTGTTTGGTTCTTTTATTTTGTAACCGCTCGCTGTTGTTTTGGGTTATTTTGGTCGAATCCAGGTCGCGGTTCGGAGCTGTTTCGCGTTTGAGAAGGTAAGAGTTATTTGCTTTATTATTAAATAGTTTTAAGTGTTTTGTGGAAGTAGTTATGTTGTAATAAGTGTGTATTGATTGATGTTTTAGAAGTTAGGGTGCTAGTAATAGTTTGTATACGGTTTTATAATTAACGTTGTGTTCCGTGTTTGTGGCTTTGTTAGTGTTTTGTTATTTCGGTGTGTTAAAGTTTTATAGTGTTTGAATAACGTTTGTAGTGAGGTTTGTACGTGCGTTTTGTGTGTTTGTGGGTGGGTGGGAATGTTTGTTTCTGTTTTGTAGGTTTTACGGAGAAGATATTTTCGTCGGTTTCAAACACCTAATTTTTTTAAAAGGAAGTGTGTATTAGTTGTGTTTACTAATATTTATTTAACACTTCCTTTATTGTTCGGGTTTCCAGGAGCGGTTATTTACCTTTTTAATATTTTTCGGGATTTTTATGGTTAATGGATAGTCATTTTTTGGATACCTATGGATTTTGAACTCCCTGGATTTATTTGGAAGGAATGTTATTATCCCATTGGAGATACTACACAGGTAAGTTCATTTAAATATTTTTATTGTTGGTGGCCAAACCTTATATACTTAATATTGTTGTTGTGTACTTGGTTTGTTTAATTATGTTGTCTAAATATATGTCCAGATAATTCATGTATATATTTTAGACCACATAATTAAATATGTGATATAATAAAGTGGATTATTTATGTTGTGATAGTTGTTTTAGTAGAATTGTGGGTTAATATTTAGAAAAGGGTTTAGAAGAGAGTTTGAGCTATTATATTTAAGTACTCAAGTCCTCTTGTGGATGGGTATAGCTGTACCTGTTGTTGTAGGTAATTATACATTTGAGTAGTTTGTCTAGACTGTTTTGGTTTTAATTGTAGGACAGATTGTTGCATTCTTAATTCTTGGAAACTTTGTTCCTTTTGTATGGCAATTAGTAGTTTTTGGAATGTTGGAGTTGTTCTCCCAGTAGAAGTTAGGAATGCATTATGCCAGCCCTCGACGGCGTTGTTAGTTTTGGCTTGTTGGTTGAGTGTACTTACATATACATTCCACCAAGGTATTTGGAACTTGGGCTGACGTCTATGGCCTGATCTGTGCAGTCTCCCCACCCAGGTATCCTCAAAATAATCTAACAGGGGAGATAACTTTACTTCATTTTGTTTGTAGAATGGACTTTCTAATAAAAGATTGTAATGTTCTGCAACATCTGTGGTTGGTACATAAGCTAGGGCTGTTAGAAGTTTAATTTGATGTGCAAAACTTATGTTAGTGGCGTATTCTACACTTAGGTGCCGATCACGATCCGGTAAAAACCGGGTACGAACCGTCGGACGGAGCATAATCTCCGTCCGACGCGTACCCGGTCGTCAATTTTTACAAACAAGGAATCACGATTCGCACGGGTACACCATTACCGTACGAATCGTAAAAAAGCCCGACCGAACAAAAAAACACCTACCAATGCGATCCGGGAAAGCGCCGACCTGACGTCGGGACGCTCGCAGCCAGCCATTCACGACCCAGGAATCACGATTCGCACCGACGTCACCCCGCACGGTGAATATTTTGCGGCAGCCAAAAACTGCCGGGAAATCAGGACGACGCGAACAAGGACCACCAGTACGCGACGGACAGACGACGACACGAACAAGGAGGACCAGTACGCGACGGACAGACATGGACCCGAACCTACGAGTCATCCCTGCCCTCATAGCAGTACACCTCCTCTACAGGTTACGACGCAGACGCCGCAGAAGGTCAGAATAACTAAGGGAGGGGGGAAAGTGGGGTGGGGTGGGGGTGGCACGACCAGGGCAGGCCACAAAACAACCACATAAGTCACACCACACATGGCCTGGACATACCTGACTCCCATGCCCTGGTCACCACGAGGGGGTGGGGGCGTGTCCTGATAAGCCAGCGACCGCCACAACGGAAGTCCGTCACCACGCGAACCGGCAACACAACCAGACAGGTACGTCCCATACCCACGCCTGAAGAGCGTGGGTACCAGTCGGACCACGCCCACACACGTCACCCCAACAATGGCGGGACGGATCGCACCCACGTGGCAAAGGCCTGGGAACGGGCCGCACAAACATCACATAGCGTGGGGACGGATATGTACGGACCCTACCCCCACCCCGTATGCAAGGAGCGTACCCCCCAGCCCAACAGTGCAAGTACGACCCGTACCCCCACCCGCGTATGCATGGAGCGTACCCCCACCCCAACAGTGTAAGTTCGACCCGTACCCTCACCCGCGTATGCATGCAGCGTACCCCCCATGCCAACAGTGTAAGTACGACTCGAACCCCCACCCGCGTATGCATGGAGCGTACCCCCACCCCAACAGTGTAAGTTCGACCCGTACCCTCACCCGCGTATGCATGCAGCGTACCCCCCATGCCAACAGTGTCAGTACGACCCGTACCCCCACCCGCGGACGTACGGAGCGTACCCCCAGCCCAACAGTGTAAGTTCGACCCGTACCCTCACCCGCGTATGCATGGAGCGTACCCCCCATGCCAACAGTGTAAGTACGACTCGAACCCCCACCCACGAATGCAAGGAGCGTACCTCCCAGCCCAACAGTGTAAGTACGACCCGTACCCCCACCCGCGAATGCAAGGAGCGTACCCCCCAGCCCAACAGTGCAAGTACGACCCGTACCCCCACCCGCGTATGCAAGGAGCGTACCCCCCATGCCAACAGTGTAAGAACGACCCGTACCCCCACCCGCGGACGTACGGAGCGTACCCCCACCCCAACAGTGTAAGTTCGACCCGTACCCTCACCCGCGTATGCATGGAGCGTACCCCCCAGCCCAACAGTGTAAGTACGACCCGTACCCCCACCCGCAAATGCAAGGAGCGTACCCCCCAGCCCAACAGTGTAAGTACGACCCGTACCCCCACCCGCGTATGCATGGAGCGTACACCCCATGCCAACAGTGTAAGTACGACTCGAACCCCCACCCACGAATGCAAGGAGCGTACCCCCCAGCCCAACAGTGTAAGTACGACCCGTACCCCCACCCGCGTATGCATGGAGCGTACACCCCATGCCAACAGTGTAAGTACGACTCGAACCCCCACCCACGAATGCAAGGAGCGTACCCCCCACCCCAACAGTGAAAGTACGACCCGTACCCCCACCCGCGTATGCATGGAGCGTACCCCCACCCCAACAGTGTAAGTTCGACCCGTACCCTCACCCGCGTATGCATGCAGCGTACCCCCCATGCCAACAGTGTCAGTACGACCCGTACCCCCACCCGCGGACGTACGGAGCGTACCCCCAGCCCAACAGTGTAAGTTCGACCCGTACCCTCACCCGCGTA
The DNA here is from genome assembly GCF_964204655.1 of Triturus cristatus. NCBI lineage: Eukaryota > Metazoa > Chordata > Amphibia > Caudata > Salamandridae > Triturus > Triturus cristatus. Next base: position 116,548,019 of record NC_140595.1, read on the forward strand.
TGCATGGAGCGTACCCCCCATGCCAACAGTGTAAGTACGACTCGAACCCCCACCCACGAATGCAAGGAGCGTACCCCCCAGCCCAACAGTGTAAGTACGACCCGTACCCCCACCCGCGAATGCAAGGAGCGTACCCCCCAGCCCAACAGTGCAAGTACGACCCGTACCCCCACCCGCGTATGCAAGGAGCGTACCCCCCATGCCAACAGTGTAAGAACGACCCGTACCCCCACCCGCGGACGTACGGAGCGTACCCCCACCCCAACAGTGTAAGTTCGACCCGTACCCTCACCCGCGTATGCATGGAGCGTACCCCCCAGCCCAACAGTGTAAGTACGACCCGTACCCCCACCCGCAAATGCAAGGAGCGTACCCCCCAGCCCAACTGTGTAAGTACGACCCGTACCCCCACCCGCGAATGCAAGGAGCGTACCCCCACCCCAACAGTGTCAGTAGACTCGTACCCTCACCTCGAATGCATTGAGCGTACCCCCACCGTGTATGTGCAAAGCGCACATATCCAGAAATCTGAGGTGTGTGTGCAGAGTCCTCCCAGCAGTGCCCTAGGACAGGAGGGGTGGGTGCCTATCACTCCCAGCAGTGCCCTGAGACAGGAGGGGTGGGTGTGGAGTCCTCCCAGCAGTGCCCTGAGACAGGAGGGGTGGGTGTGGAGTCCTCCCAGCAGTGCCCTGAGACAGGAGGGGTGGGTGTGGAGTCCTCCCAGCAGTGCCCTGAGACAGGAGGGGTGGGTGCAGAGTCCACACAGCAGTGCCCTGAGACAGGAGGGGTGGGTGCCCATCACTCCCAGCAGTGCCCTGAGACAGGAGGGGTGGGTGCAGAGTCCACCCAGCAGTGCCCTGAGACAGGAGGGGTGGGTGCCCATCACTCCCAGCAGTGCCCTGAGACAGGAGGGGTGGGTGTGGAGTCCTCCCAGCAGTGCCCTGAGACAGGAGGGGTGGGTGTGGAGTCCTCCCAGCAGTGCCCTGAGACAGGAGGGGTGTAACACATGTGTGTGAGGCCAGAATCATCCACATGCATACTGGCTACAAGGGAACATGTCCACATGAACTCATGTCAACAGACTCCACACACAAGTACAGTGATCACCAAGGATGCCACGATTGTTGCAGGTGGAGACATGGCCCTGCATGCATGGCCAAAGTAGAAGGGCTCCGTCACACACACAGCTCATGTAGACACAGCTCTGCGATAAACATTGGGAACACCCTGCAGGGAAGAAAGCTGGGTACACAGAGGAAGGAATACACCCTGGGACAAGTGCACCATGCAGTAACTGCTTACATGAACAAAGAAAGTTAGCCAACACCTTGTGATGGCACACAGATCACAGGGTCCCACCAATGAGCAGTACACTACTACATATCCCACACACCCAAACCCTTACACACCACCCAAAACCATGTAGCAGCCCCACCAACACCAATACCAGCATAGCAGTAGTGTGATAATGAAAACAAAATTAAGCTTTATTCAGCATGAGCACAATGTCCGTGGATCGCAGGCAGTTCAATCTTCACAAAGCCCATAGGGCAGTCAATGATTCTCAGCTGGATGGGGGACACAGTGGGATGCATGTCCCCTACCTTGCCTGCACAGTCAAATGGCATCGTCTTCCACACTGGTGAGGGCATCAGGGGGGGGGGAAGCAACAGGCACCGCAGGGACATCAGGGCAAAGGGGCGGCGTTGTGGGTGCAGGGATGGAGGACTCCACCACAGGGGGTGGGTCAGTGCCAAAGGCGGAGGCCAGGATGGCACTACACACCTTTGCAAGGTCCTCCAGGGAGTCCCCTGCACCCGAAGGGACCTCAGGCCCCAAGGAGGGGGGGGGGTCAGAGGGATGGGTCGCAGCGCCACCGGGGGAGGGTGGAGACAGGGGGGGAGACTCAACCACCCTGACCGGGGACCTCCTTGACCGCTTGCGTGGTGGTGTAACTGTGGGGCTCAGGGACAGAGCGGCCATGAAGGAGTCCTTGGGGGAGATGTGGCCAGGAGAGCTGAGGGGAGGGGATTTGGAGGGAGTGGACTGGGTGGAATGCGGACTCCCACTATGGCTGCGTGTCACACGTTTGCCCCCCGACCCAGTGGGTGTGCCTACCTCACCCTGTGTGTGCGTGTCAGGAGGTGTGCGGTGGACCTTCCCTGCTGGTGTGGTGCCCGTGTCCGTTGATGTGGGTGCATGCCGACGTCTGGGTGTACGTGTGACAGGCATGGGAGTGGGAAGTGTGGATGGGGCAGGGGTAGGTGGGGGGAGGTCGCGCTGCAGGAGAGCCACTGCTGCAGTCAGTGTGGAGTCGATGGACCTCAGCAAGTTGCGTTGGTCAGCCTGCGATGAATGAATGCCCTCCAAGAAAGCCTCGATGTTGGTGAGGGTTTTGCCGTGGCCATGGAGGACATTAAGGATCGCAGCCTGACCAACCTGCAGTTGCCGCTGGATGTCCACAGACTCTGCATTGGCGGCAGCAGTGGAGACAGGGGCAGGGGGTGCGGTGCCTGGCAGGAAGGAGACATGCTGTGACCGGGCACGCTGGGAAGGGACACGAGCAAGTGGGAGGCGGCTGGTGGAAACTGAGGGGGCGGTGCGAGGTGTTGTTCCGCTGTCAGCTGCTGGTGCAGCCTCCGCCCACTCGGAGACATCGTCCCCGGACCTGTCAGCTTCGTAGTCTGATGTGCCAGTCGACAGGTCCTCGGCCACACTCTCCTCCGCCTCTGTCCCACTCGAAGTGCCAGACCCGATGTCCCGGCTGGCACTGGTGCTCGGTCCCTCCGCCTGGTCTGTGTCCATGTCTCCCTCTGTGTCCCCCGACGATGCTGTGGGCAGGGTGGAGAGACAGAAATTAATCACACAGCTGTACACATCATTCACATGATTTCATTCGACATAGGTAACATTGCATAGCCTGAAAAGGAAGATCCATAACATCTTCAAAACAAGGTACCGATGTAGGGCATGAAACACACAGTTGGTTGAGCCACCATGCCACTGAAATACCATGGAGAGCATGAGACAATAGCTAAAGACAGGAAACGGAGTCTGACATAGCACCCAGGCCCTGGGGACAATCCAGCACTGCATCTGCACCACACAGCATTGGCGAAAATACCCATGACCAGGGACCATATCCATGAACTTGAGACACATGCTGCATAGGTAATGCTGAAAACATGCCCAACATGACTCGGTCACTGCACCTTGCGTGTGTGTCCAGTAAAATCACACACTGGCCAGACCCAGCAAGTAGAAATCCGGATTTGACACATAGGCATTGCCCGCCCCAACAAACCCCCACACGAGGCAAATTGTTGAGACACAGGTGGCACCAACATCTCAGAGTCTGGGTGATAAACACAGGGGCAGGCAAAAAGCAAGATTGGACGCCAAACAGCCAAGGTGCGCCTGTACAAATAATGAGGTACCAGTGCCCATCCTCAGATGAGTATAACAAGACACACAGGCACTGGCAACTGTGAGTATGAAGAAGGACAATCAGGTCAGGCTGCACAGTGGACACCTGTGCATAATAGCACGTCTATATACATGGTGACAGGGGACAATGGCACAGAGCACAACCTACGCTGTAGACAGTGAGAGTGTCCACGTTGATGATGACCCAAACAACACTGAGGATAAGGTGCCCCAGGGGACAGTAGTGGCCACGCAACTACATGCTACTGAATGGTAATGACTGCTACACACGTCACCATCCCTGCACTATGCGTATCGCACACTCATGCACATCATGTCACAGGCCAATACATAGGACATGCGCGCTGTGAGGCATGACACATGAGAGACCAACTCCCATGTCTGGAGTCAGCATCAGTGCCAACTGACATGGAACCCACATGCAGTGAACTTGACAGTGCACAGGCAAGGTCCCACAACCTGTTACACACCACCCCCACACATGATGCTACTGTCATTGTTCTCGTGGACAAATCGCCAGCCTACATTACCTTGTGAAGTTGTGACTACACACAGACCAGGGAACACATTGCAAGGAGGGGAAGGGTGGCAGGGGCGCAGCGCTATACTGGGGCAAACTGGATCTGCACAGCACCCTTAAACCCTGCCAGTGAATTCATGCCACTGTGCCCTTACAAATGCCGGTGACACACAACAAACGCACATGTACCTACCCCCTTCCGGCTGCTGCATCGCCTGTAAGCGCCTCTCCAGGTCTGGAAAGACCACCGGCAGCACACGCCTGTGGAGGTGGCTCAGACGGCGGCGCCCGCGGTTCTTGTGGCTCTCAGGTGAGTCCCCCAGCAGGAGCCGTGCAATCCTCCGCGTCCAGCACCGGATATCCTGCCAGCGTTTCCTCACCTGGGACAGGCTCCGCCTCCGACCATCCACACGCCTCACGGCACTGACGGCGGTCAGCCAGATCTGCTCCTTGGCAGTGGCGCCTACCTGTGAGGAAGAACAAGTGACACCACATCAATACACCAGCCACATGTCACAGAGAGACATATGAGAACAAATTAGCTGGTTACAACGAGGCATGTCATGCAGCCAACGCATTGCACCTTTGTCATAGGGACATCATCCTCTGGTGAGGGAAAAGGCAGTACGTGCCATAGTGGGTACACAGGTGGAATGATGGCAATGTCACAATCAATGATCAAGGCTCACACTGTGCATCACAACCACCCCTCCTGTCTCAGGGCACTGCTGGGAGGACTCCACACCCACCCCTCCTGTCTCAGGGCACTGCTGGGAGGACTCCACACCCACCCCTCCTGTCTCAGGGCACTGCTGGGAGTGATAGGCACCCACCCCTCCTTTCTCAGGGCACTGCTGGGAGGACTCCACACCCACCCCTCCTGTCTCAGGGCACTGCTGGGAGTGATAGGCACCCACCCCTCCTGTCTCAGGGCACTGCTGGGAGGACTCCACACCCACCCCTCCTGTCTCAGGGCACTGCTGGGAGACATCAGGCACCCCCCCCCCTGGTACCCCCCCGACAGTACATGGCATGCGTGTCACACCAGGACACAATGCCTGAAGTCACAGTCACAACATAGGGACAGTCTGTGGCAGTGGCCTATGCACTCACCTGATACCCTGGGCGCCCATACAGCATGGGGTACTGTGGGAGGATCACATCCAGCAGAGCCATGTTCTCCTCCAGGGTGAATGGCTGTGTCCTCTCCACAGCCCTTGACATGGTTCCAGGGAATCAGTAGCAGCAGCTTGGTCGACAAATGCAAAGATGTGCAGGCAAGTACTCCCTCATGGGACCTGGCTGCCTTATATGTGCCCTTCTGCCCTGTCTCATGCACAGGAGTACAGAGTGATTGGTCACTCACATTTGCATCCTATGTTTCCACCAATCCCTTCAAACCTAGCAGTCTGTGGGTTCTCTATCGGTTTCATTCTCCTGCATGATGTCAGCCCCACAAACACATTGCAACAAAGTAGAAGAATTCCAACTGACTTCTGCTGTGCACCTTCCAGAACAAAATAGAAATTTGAACCTGGTCTCCATGACAACCAGCATGCATGTAGGCCTTAATACTTGTCCCCTATGTAATTTGGAGAATCACACACAGGTACGGTGCGTTTCCGGGCTCTAGGGCACCCCAAATGCATGGCAACGGCCCGTACATGCATGCCTACGTTCACTATCACTATGGGTCTGCACGCGTATGCGTACCCGTAGTGGTACGGACCGTACACTCACATCTACGCTCACTATCACTATGGGTCTGCACGCGTATGCGTACCCGTAGTGGTACGGACCGTACACTCACATCTACGCTCACTATCACTATGGGTCTGCACGCGTATGCGTACCCGTAGTGGTACGGACCGTACACTCACATCTACGTCACTATCACTATGGGTCTGCACGCGTATGCGTACCCGTAGTGGTACGGACCGTCCACTCACATCTACGCTCACTATCACTATGGGTCTGTACGCGTATGCGTACCCGAAGTGGTACGGACCGTACACTCGCATCTACGCTCGCCATCACGATGGGTACACATACGGCAGCACTCCCACAGTGATTTGGGAACATGCACAGGCCCTCTCAGCAGCAGTACGGCGGATTTTACACATCACTGTGGTGATAGGCGACACACATGTAGGAATAGGGCGGACATACTTGTCCATGGATGGACATACTTGTCCAGGAATGGACATCAAGGCATCGTCTGTGCATTACCACATGTGTGGGGCACAGGTGTCACAGGCTGTGATGTGGAACATGCCTCCTGAGTGGAGAAGGCACCAGATGTATGATGAGATGTGTACATGTGTACTGTGTGAGGGTGCAATGTGTGCCAGGCATGCCCTTGACTCCTTTGACATGTGTGCATGTGGGACTGCGCACTTGGGGTGAGCGTCACTGGCATGGCACGGACACCAACACACGGAAGTGTCCCATGATGCCCAGTACAGGGGTCATGACACATGACTTGTCACTACCCACAGTGCACAATGTGACTATGCCATATATGTGTCCGGGATTTACATCAGGTTGAGGTTGTAGCACCCTCAAAAGCTGCAGCCGTTGCAGCAACCAACATGTGGCTGTGTGTAGATTGTCATTGCACACTGTTCCCAACACCATGCCACATGTGTTATCGGATGTGAGGTGCACATGTATGCAAGGGACACGGAGTAGCGTGACAAGGCCATGTCAGCAAACTCACAAGGAATGTGTGGTGAGTCATGACATGTGCACCTTCATGGCAAGGTGTGTGGGCTGGACTAGTGTAATGTCATGTGACCTGTGGCTCATGTGTTCCGCTGCCAGTCTCTGCAATCGGCATCACACTTCTGCTGATGTGTGGGTGTATGTCACTCCTGTCTTGCGTCGGGCAGTGCACTTGCACTGGGACACAGCTATTTCCATGGCGTGGCATGTGGAGGTTCTCAATCACCGTGTGTAGCTGGGTCTTGGAAGGAGTGTCACCTTGCATCCATACGTGTCCTGGGCATGTAGCACATGCCTGACTCCCTATGTGGCATGTGTGTATTGCCAGATTTACATGTGCTCAGTAGACATGAGCTGTTCTCGTAGTGCACTCACTCTTCCCTGTCACTTCCAAATTACTGCAGAGCGCCACCTGTTGCCCGAAGAATTCCAGACTTGGCCACCATGCAGGAGAATGACAGGATACGGCTCTACCGCTTCACCCAACCGTTGATTCTGGAGCTGACGGCGAGACTGGCACCACACATGCAACCGCAGCACAGGTATCCTACGGCACTGACGCCCCAGCTGAAGGTAATGGCTGCCCTACATTTCCTAGCCACGGGTACCTTCCAAAATACCATAGCTCATGTTGGTGGCATGTCCCAGAGCATGTTCAGCGGTGTGCTGCATGATTTCTTGGAGGCCATGTTGATTCACCTGGATGACTTCATCAAGTTCCCAACCCCTGAACAGATGACTGAGGTCAAGCGTGGTTTCTATGCCCTGGGAGGGATGCCCCATGTCATTGGGTCCATAGATGGGACACATGTAGGTTTGGTACCACCACACGCACGGGAGGTGGCGTACCGCAATCGGAAGCACTACCACTCCATCAATGCCCTTGTGGTGTGTCTGTCCAACATGGTGATTTCACATGTCTGTGCTCGTTTCCCAGGATCAGCACACGATGCCTACATCATGAGGCGTAGCGGGATGCCTGATATGATGATGCAGCTGCGCAACGAACGGGCATGTGTTGTTGGTGGGTACAGTCTGTCTGTCCTGTATTCTGTTTGGCCGAGCAGCACTACCGCTTCGCCAGTTCTAACGATATCCATGTGCTTTCCATTTAGGGGACGCTGGCTATCCCAACATGCCTTGGCTGCTGACACCTCTCCGCAACCCCATCACGCCGGCCCAGCTCCGCTACAACACCGCCCATGGCCGGACAAGGCGAGTGATAGAGAGGACGTTTGGCATGCTGAAGAGCCGATTCCGGTGCCTCCACAAGACCGGCGGCGCACTCCCATATGCCCCGGCAAAGGTTTGCAAGATCTTCATGGTCTGCTGCATGCTGCACAACATGGCAGTTGAAAGAGCTGTGCCACTCATCCTGAATCAACATGACGAGGACCATCCACCCGTGGAGGACGAAGGGCTTGGCAATGGGGCTAGTGATGTGGAGGATGTGGAGCCGCAAGAGGACATCCGGACTCGGCTCATACGCGACTTCTTTGCTTAGTGGTGAGTACCAGGGTCTGAGTGTGCACGCATTGGTCCCCGTGTGGCATGCGTTGTGATGTGTGTCTCCACCTGCATGTATGGCACGTGTGTCAGAGGTGTGTGTGGGTGTGTCACTGGAGTGATGGTGGCAGTGATGGTATTATTTCCCCAGTCATAATTGTGACCTAGCATGTTGTCATCCATACATGTGTCGAGTACATGCACATGCAAGTGGCTGTGCTTTTTGTGGCTGACTTCTTGTGTGTCTCTCTTCCCCAGGTACCTGCGCATGCCGTTTGCTGGTTGCATTGTTGTGGCACTGCTATTCCTCATGGACATGACATCGTGGGCTGACTCAGCGTTACAGGCACGGACACGTTTGGAAGTCTCCATGGGGTAAGGGATGCATCTGGGGTGTATTGGGTGTGGCAGTTGTACACGATGTGTGCACACTGCCCCGGTCGGGGTTTGGTTCCTCTGCAGACATGTGGCATCCCCATGGGACACGACATGCAGCTGGGCACACCTGAATAGATGCCCTGCCTGGTTGTCAGTCATCAGTGATGGAATAGTGGATTGTGATGAAGGCATCAATGTGTGTGACACTGCCCTCGGACACATACGGTTAACATTGTCTTGACATGGCGTGGGACTTCCACATCAGCGGATGTATGGTGTATGGCAGTCTCTCCGTGAGCAGTTGTGGGTATTTAGCTGTTAGCCGACACTTGTGTGCCAGTTCCATGGCTATCACGCATTTGTGCTGCAGAAGGGGGGTGCCAGTGTTGGAGCCACATGTTACTCCACATGATGCGTTCATGTGTACTTCAAGTTGCCTCTGCAATCCCATAAACATGACTATTAAAGGTGTCCCTATGCCTCCAAGGTGCCTCTTCTCAGTCAATGCTGGTGTGTTGGCACGGTGCATCCTGCATGTCTGGCATGGTATTCCCTGATTGTGGCTATGTGTCAATGTGTCGAGTGGCAAGATGCAAGCTGTGTGTGTGTGCTGAGACTGTGTATTGGGCATGATGTCCATGACTGTGTGGGTATTGTGACATGTGCCATCCCCATGCATCCAACGTTGTCCATGACCCCATTCTCTGCATCCACCGGACTCAAGCTTGCAGGACATGGTTCTGCCACCTGTCTACACATACCTGGGTGCCCCCCAGGACACGGGCCAGGATCCCTGACCTCTGCGCATGACTGTTGCTGTACTCAATGTGTCTGTCAGCACGGTTGTTCGGCCACCCCCTCAGCTGGTTCTGACCATCACGGGTGTGTATGGTGCTCCATGTCTGTCTTGCCTAAAAAACTGTGACCCATGTGTCCTGTGCCAGACTCAGGCCCCAGGGTGTGGATGGTTGAAGTGAACAGATGACTCAGGCATGTTTAGACTGTACAAGACACATGTTAGGTAATAATGCTACCAGCAGGCATCTACTCTTAACAGTGTGATTTATTATTGGGGGGGGGGGGGAACAAAGTGAGGGGCTTTCCGGGATTAGGGAATCCAAAGTTCAGTAGGGGAGTTGGTGTCCTTGCCATTGGAAATCCTCAGAGTCCATGCCACAGTCCTTGTCAACATTGGTCAGCCAGTGACCAGCAGGGCCATGTGGCAGAGAATGTCTCTTGATGCTGTGATGCTGTTGCTCCAGTGGGCCAGGTGCCAGGCCAGGTGTCCTGGGAGATGGTGATGTAGCAGCCACCCTCACGGTCCTTTGCGTGGACGACCCGGCTTCCTGCGGGGTACCTCAGCAGCAGGCCGTGACGACGTCTGGGATGCTCCGTCGGATGTTTCCTCCTCCTCCTCATGATCCCTCCCTGTGGGTGGTGATGTTCTCCGCCTTCTGGCACAGGGAGGGTCGGCCATGGTGTCGGCCATCCGACGGAGTTCAGCGTGAATCCCCTGGGACGCCGTCACTTGCTCAGCCTGTCTGTCCTCCATCCTCCGTTGGTGTAGCTGTAGACAGGCTATTAGGTCCGCATGTTGCTGGGCCTGCTGGACCTTGATCCCCTCGAGGACAGACACAACCTGGGCCATGCCCGTGGTGTCCTGCCGGTATGAGTCCAGGATGTTACGGACATGGGAAAATACCGGATCCCCAGCCAACTGGTCAGGCTCGCGCCTCCGCCGTCCTCCACTCCCACCACCCCTGCCCACTTGCGTCTGGCCTGCCCTTGTGGGCACATCGGGTCTCCGGGACCCCTGAGGGGTGGCATTGGCGTTGTCGCCTGCCTCCTCCTGGGTGCCCGGGACACCGTGTCCCTCCTGGCGAGCCTGGCTGCATTGTGGTGTTGGGGCAGGGATCCTGGGTGTCTCCTGGGATGTGGCAGGAGTGGTGGTGGTGGTTGGCACGGTTGTACCTGACGCAGGTGCTGCAGGTGGTTGGACACCAGAGGGGCCAGGTCGGTCGGGGTCGTCCGCAGAGTGGTGAGAGTGGTCGCTGCCGGTGGGATCGGTCTCCTGCAGATCCGGGTCCTGTGAGTGTTCCCCCCCAGTGTTGGGGGGTGCGGCACGACGTTGACCTGTGTGTGAGAGAGAAAATGTTAATTTGGATCCATGCAACATCCATGTTTCATCCGTTACGAAGTTGGCACATTTCCTCTTGGAATTAGGATCTGTCTTGCATTCCACTCACAGTGCACTTGTGCATGTGTGTGTCCCTTGGGCACCAATTTGGCCCCTTTGACTATGTGTGGCACAGTCTTACTTGCTGCGTCACGTGTGACTGCAGTCAGCAGTGGAGTGTGCATGTGTGCCGAGCTATGCATTTGCGCCTTCCTTGTAGCACTGTACATGTGCACATGGAGTGGATCCACACACTTATATGATGCAGGTGGCTGTCCTTGTGCTCGTGTACAGGTTGTGACATGGCCCGGCGTTTTGCCATGATGAAGAGGGGGGGTTCTGGCACTGGCCACCCTTGTCTACATGCACGCAGTCCACCTGCTGACGAGCAGACATTCCCACACACCAAAGGACTGATTTGCTCTCCCTGTGTCTCCCTCCTTCTCTGTCCCCCTCTCCCTCCCTCTCTGTCCCCATCTCCCTCCCTCTGTGTGTCAGCCTCCTCCCTGTGTCCATCTTCCTGTGTCTCCCTCCCTCTCTGTCCCCCTCTCCCTCCCTCTCTGTCCCCCTCTCCCTCCCTCTGTGTGTCAGCCTCCTCCCTCTGTCCATCTTCCTGTGTCTCCCTCCCTCTCTGTCCCCCTCTCCCTCCCTCTCTGTCCCCCTCTCCCTCCCTCTGTGTCCCCCTCTCCCTCCCTCCGTGTGTCACCCTCTGTCACCTTGGCCCAGCTTCCTGGGCACACACTGTTAGCAGATCTTTGAGTGGCCCTTGGCCTGTTGATGTGAGTTTGTTTCTGATCTCCAGGCACCCATTTTGTCTGCTGTGTGTCTGTGCGCTGCTGCTGTGGTGGTGTGTGCTGCCACTCTCTCACACTGTTGGCTGTTCATTAGCTGCTGTCATGTGCAAAACAGTGCCTTCACCCCCATGTGTTGATGCAAGGCGTCCGCCATTTGCTGGCAAGTCATTCCTGTGTTGGGACACAGTGTTTGTCTGGCTGTGACCTAGGCCATATGGGCAGAGGGCATTGTTGTCTGCTTTGGAGTCGCACTATGTGATTCTTGGTGCCCAGCCTCCCGCCATCCGGGTTACCGTGTCATGTGTTGTTGTCTTCTGTGGCCTGTGACTTGACATTGTCCAGCTGGGTGCATGGGGCATGGTGGCAGCAGTGGCATGTGCCTGCTCATGGAGTGTGGTTGAGTAATGCGATGGCTTGTGGTGGTTGCGTGCCTGTTATTAATTTTGGTTGTGGTTGCAGTTCCCCCCATGTGAGGTGCGTTGTTTGTGTACTCACCCGGGTCTCGGAGTCCTTCTACTCCTTCAACTGCCTCCACCGGCAGTATGGCCATCACCCTCTCCTCCCAGGGATGGTACTGTACGGCTCTGCGGGAGGGCCCTCCTCCGGTGGCGTTGGCCTGGTCGTGTTCCTCCTGTCTCTTGGCTCTGACCCTCCTCCGCAGATCGTACCACCTGTTCTGGCAATCCTGCTTGGTCCTCCTGGTGTCCGCAACAGCATTCACAGCATCGACGATGGTCTGCCACATGGCTGTTTTGGCTGCCTGGCTGGTGCTTCTGACCAATGTTCCAAAGATCTGTGGCTCGACTCTGAGGATTTGATCAACAAGGACCTCCAACTCTCGGTGACTGAACTTTGGATTCTTGGTAGTGGGCATGGTGAGGGGTGTGGGTGGGGATGGTGTGGGTGTGGGGGGGGTGTGGATGTTGGGGGGGGGTGTGGATGGTTGTGTGTGTGTGTGAATGTGATGAGAGGGTGTTTGTGAGGGTGGTCGTGTGAAGGTGTGCAAGTGTAAGATGTGGTGTCGCTTGTAGTCTGGTTCTGTGGTGTCTGGCAGCAGTGGGTCTGTTGCAATGGCTCATGGTTTGTGTGTGTGGGCCCTTTTCATTGGTCCATGGGTGGGTGTGGCAGTGTTTGAATTTTGGGTGGGTGTGTTATAAGGAGTGGTGGTGTATTGGGCCTCTGTTTGTTTTTGACAGTTGCAGGTCAGTGATTGTGTTATTTTAGTGGTTGTTGGCCATGTTTAGTGGCTGTGTGCCTTTCGAATGGTGTATTGTTGTGTTGTTTTGTTTTGTCCTTGTTGTGTACGTGCGTTTTGAGCGTGTGTACGGTGTGTACATGGGCCATTTGGTTGTACGATTATGTCCTTGTGTGTGGCTTTGTACGACTCGTACATGCGGTTGTGATGTTGGGGCATGGGGTGCGCTCCGTACTTAGGAGGTTGTGTTGGGGGTGCGCCAGGAACGTACTGGGGTGGGGGTACGACTGGAACGTACTGGGGTGTACATAGACGGTGGTACGACACGTACTGGGGTGGGGGGGTGTACATTGACGGTGGTACGACACGTACTGGGGTGGGGGTACGACTGGAACGTACTGGGGTGTACATAGACGGTGGTAAGACACGTCCTGGGGTGGGGGTACGACTGGAACGTACTGGGGTGTACATAGACGGTGGTACGACACGTATAGGGGTACGACTGGAACGTACTGGGGTGTACATAGACGGTTGTACGACACGTACTGGGGTGGGGGGGTGTACATTGACGGTGGTACGACACGTACTGGGGTAGGGGTACGACTGGAACGTACTGGGGTGTACATAGACGGTGGTACGACACGTACTGGGGTGGGGGTACGACTGGAACGTACTGGGGTGTAGGTACACGGGGGTACGACACGTACTGGGGTAGGGGTACGACTGGAACGTACTGGGGTGTAGGTACACGGGGGTATGACACGTACTGGGGTGGGGGTACGACTGGAACGTACTGGGGTGTACATAGACGGTGGTACGACACGTACTGGGGTAGGGGTACGACTGGAACGTACTGGGGTGTACATTGACGGTGGTACGACACGTACTGGGGTGGGGGTACGACTGGAACGTACTGGGGTGTAGGTACACGGGGGTACGACACGTACTGGGGTGGGGGTACGACTGGAACGTACTGGGGTGTAGGTACACGGGGTATGACACGTACTGGGGTGGGGGTACGACTGGAACGTACTGGGGTGTACATAGACGGTGGTACGACACGTACTGGGGTGGGGGTACGACTGGAACGTACTGGGGTGTACATAGACGGTGGTACGACACGTACTGGGGTGGGGGTACGACTGGAACGTACTGGGGTGTAGGTACACGGGGGTACGACACGTACTGGGGTGGGGGTACGACTGGAACGTACTGGGGTGTAGGTACACGGGGGTATGACACGTACTGGGGTGGGGGTACGACTGGAACGTACTGGGGTGTACATAGACGGTGGTACGACACGTACTGGGGTGGGGGTACGACTGGAACGTACTGGGGTGTAGGTACACGGGGGTACGACACGTACTGGGGTAGGGGTACGACTGGAACGTACTGGGGTGTAGGTACACGGGGGTATGACACGTACTGGGGTGGGGGTACGACTGGAACGTACTGGGGTGTACATAGACGGTGGTACGACACGTACTGGGGTGGGGGTACGACTGGAACGTACTGGGGTGTACATAGACGGTGGTACGACACGTACTGGGGTAGGGGTACGACTGGAACGTACTGGGGTGTACATAGACGGTGGTACGACACGTACTGGGGTGGGGGTACGACTGAAACGTACTGGGGTGTACATAGACGGTGGTACGACACGTACTGGGGTGGGGGTACGACTGGAACGTACTGGGGTGTACATAGACGGTGGTACGACACGTACTGGGGTGGGGGTACGACTGGAACGTACTGGGGTGTACATAGACGGTGGTACGACATGTACTGGGGTGGGGGTAGGACTCGAACGTACTGGGTACACGGTGGTGCGACACGTACAGGGGTGGGGGTGGGACTCGAACGTACTGGGGTGTACATAGACGGTGGTACAACACGTACTGGGGTGGGGGGGTGTACATTGACGGTGGTACGACACGTCCTGGGGTGGGGGTTCGACTGGAACGTACTGGGGTGTACCTAGACGGGTGGGGGTATACATATACGGGGGGTACGTGTCGGACGTACGGGGGCTGGGGGGAGTGTTGGGCGCGTATGCGGGCACATGTCTCCATGGTTGCTGTAAGAGTTCGGTGCGGACGGTGTTTTTTCCATACGGTTGTGACCTCGGACGCACGGGATGGATCGTGATTCCTAGGTCGGACTTGGTTTTTCACGTTTGTAAGGTAAATCGTCCGAGGACGTGTCGGACACATTTTCCGACCAGGGGACGTGTGGGGAATGATTCCCAGTGCGGTTCGTATGGACTTTTTACCATGCGAATCGTGATTGCCAGTTCGTACGGCACTTGTACGATTCGTACGGTAAACAGACCCGATACGGGTCGCACGGGGGAATTTTTTGCAGGATCGTGATCGGCACCCAAGTGAAGATTTTTGTAAATGTCTCCATATACATTGGTTAAGATGGAAGTAACATCCTTGGATAGCTGTATGGGGGTACAGTTTTAGAATGGAATTTATCATGGCTTGCTCAAAGTCTATGATAATTGTTTGAGGGTAAAAATCATTAGATTCTTGTTTTACTTTTCCTAGCATTTCATTATATGTTGTGTTTTGTTTGTTAGGTAATAGTGCATAAATTAAAGGTATGGAAGTGTTGTGATATTGACCGTGTATTGTGTAAAGCTGATAGAATGGTTTTGGGCATATTGTAAAGGTGCCATCCATCATCCATGTTTGGCATTGTTGCAGTTTAGTTATATTGTTTGCAGTAGCAAACATTATGATTCTTTTTTCTGGGCTTTTGTTATCAAAAAAAATAAAAGGTTCATTATTGTGGGTGATACTTAATTCTGGTGGAATGATGATCTCTTGAAAAGTTTTAGGGGATGGTATAGTTGTCGTGGTTGCTTTTTTGGTCCTAGCAATAGTTCTTTTTATAGAAGCAATTGATGGTAATTGGCCTCTTGCTTCTTTGGGCACTCTAGGTAATAGTTCTTTTAGGATTACACTTGTAGCAGTTTGTGAACCTGTGCTTAATTCTTTGATATTTTCAAGAGTTGATCTGACTTCTATTTCAGAGCGATTGGGTGGATGGTTATGCTCTCTTGTATATAGTACAGTTGTTTCTCTTGTTGTTGCTCGGCCGTAGCATTTGTTAGAATAATATTTAGTACACTTCCAGTTCACTTTTCGGTCCGTCTGCTTTTCTTGGGTGTATGTGTAACCCATGTAACACAATAGGAATTTTCCTTTCTGCGAAGTTATAAATTGGGCTTCTTCTGTCATCGTGATGTGTTACAATTCTGGAAAAAATGTATATGAAAATATATGCTATAGTACTTTATATCTTTCTATGAAATTAGCAAAAAAGCATTTATTTTATATATACTTACCAAGTCTTTTTGGTTGTATTTGAATGAAGATGTTGTTTGTCGCAAAAATGTTGTTTAGTTGATTTAGTCTCTGAAAGTTAAAGAACATTTATTGTTGTGGTTGGTTTAGTTTTTTAAGTGGGGTGGTATTGCTGTTTGGTATAGACTATATTTTTATTGAAGAAACTTATTTTATTGTTTTACAAATTAACAATTCAAAAAACATTCCCCCACCTTCATCTGTCCCGGAAGTACCACACATTTATCATCAAGACCAATTATTCAGGAGAATGAACAACCTTTCCACCCACTTCTCTACCCCCCCTCCCCCACCACATGTCAATGTACCCCCGTCTCCTACCCCTCTTACTATGTGCCCCTCCTGCCTAATAAATAAGATGTAGTAGCCTAACCTCTCACTAAGCAAACAGAGCCTACCCTCATGCCCAGTGGTATAGACTATAGGTGTTAATTTATACAGGTTTTTTACAATTTAAAAAAGAGAACATGGATTTGTTTAGGGGTTTAGGATGTTTTGGGGTTTGAGTAGGATTTAATTAATATTTTATAAAGTATTTTGATAGTATACTTACTTTTTAGTGAGTCTTTTCTGGCAATCTTCAATATTTTCTTTAGCTGTTTGGAGTAATATCTGTAGTGGAAACATCAAGAGATGGAATATATAAGTTAGTTATTTATTTGAGTAAAGGTAAATTAGTGTTTTAGTTTAATTTGGCAGTTTAGTTAGAAAAGATTATTTACTTACGTTTTTAGAATAGTAATAGGATGTAGGTTTCTTCTGTTTAGTAGAGCTGCTTCTTCTTCGTTCAATGCTTTGGTTTAAGGCACCGTGGAAGACTTGTTTTAATTGGTTTATATAGTGGTTTCAAATTGTTTCTTGAATGTTATTGGTTGTTTTCTGTATGTGGCCTTTCTATTGGATGGTTTGAATTTTTTTTAGTTAATTGGTTTCCTTTTATGGAAAATGCTAAGTAAGAGTATATTTAGTTTTAAAGGAGGAGAGTTTTAAATTATTATATATAAAAAGATTGTTTATAATGTGTAGTAATTTTATTTAAATGTGTTCGACATGCCAATGTGATAATTATTTTAGTGTTTTTTTATTATGTTGTTAAATATTGAGATCGCTATAAATGTTATGTTTATGTTTAAGTAGAATCTCATTTGAAAATGTATGTTTTGGTAAAATATTGTCTTTATGTTGTTGAAAGTATTGGTTTTATTAGTATTAGAATTGTCGATATATTTAAAAAAACGATATTATTGATGTCTATATTTTGGTTATCGATATTTGTGACATGTGTCATATTTATTAACTTATGTCGATATTTAGTATTGCGATATTAATGTGTGCGATATTTGTGTGATCGATATAATTGTATTACGATATTGTAGTGTCGATATTAGTGTAGTTTTTTAAATAAGTATACAATGTCGATATTTTTGATGTCGATATATTTGTTGCGATATTTGTGTAGTTCGATAATGTGTCTGTCGATAATATGTCAGAGATCCATCTCTGGGATATGTAGAGGACATTCTGGGGATGACTATTATGCAAAAATATTGTAGGATATTCATTTTTAATTGCCCTACACATCAAAGTCGAAAATGAGTAAAATTCATTATTTAAATGAGATTTCTCCAGTCAGAGCAGCTTTTAAACTGCCTTTGGCTCCAGTAAATGCACATATGTAAGCATAGACTTAATAGCTGGCATCTATACTGCTAGACAAGCACTCGGCACACTGCTTACACATATCAATATGTACAAAAACTGGCAGAAGTTATTAAGCTTACCTCTGAATTGTTGGTAGGCACGATTGGAGTGGGTTTTGCTGTTCAGCCTTCGGTCTCTAGGGTCACTTTGACTTGGGAGCACCGCATGACAACCTTGCATACAAGATGGAACAGCTGCATAGGTTAAAGGCCGAACTCCTACATTTAGAAGCCTGGCAGGGCTCAGCGCAATATGTGTTTTGACATTTCGACATTTGAAAGATGAAATGGCAGGGCAGGGAAAGAAAGAGGTTTTGCTTACCTTTTTTTTTAGCACAAGCAAGTTTTGTGCACTCAATGAACATAGTATAATGGTATATGTGACCTCTCTTTTAAAAGACAATGTCTCAGCCATATATATAGTACTAATGCTTTTAGGGCTGAATTCAGGAAGCAATGGGATTTAGTTTGAATTCATACGGCCTCATGTCACACTACTACATTTGCTAAGGGAATATGTTCTTTAGCTAGCTCAATGTGCTATTTAGCACCTCAGAGTTTGTTTATGCCCAGTTGCTATACATTGGGGTTGATAGTGTTGACAGAATGAAACCTATTATAGGTTTCCTACTGTCAAAAATGGGGGAGGAGGCTAGATCCTCTACAAATTAAGGGTAGGCAAATGTATGTGTTCTCTCTCTTTTTCTCTAAACTGTCTGTGAAATACCATGAGACATTTAATTGGCTATTCAGTAATACTGTTTTAAACATTATTAGCATTAATAAAATGAATAAATATATTTTGCTATGTTACTACCCATCCTCTCTGATGGAATTATGAGAGGAGGAGTAGCTAGATTGCTGCTTCCTTATTTGATCTTTAAGGGAAACTAGCTGTGGGTAGTTTTTGTTCGAAAATTCTCAGGTGATAACACCACTATTGTTTGTTATTCTCATGCTACATACAGTTTTGCAAGGGCATTGCTAGTTTTTATTAGCTAGTCTGTGTAAATAAACTGACAGTCCTTGCTAGAACTGATGTTGCATAGTTTGGATTGTGAAAAAGTAGAATGCAGGGAAGATGCCCATGTGATCCTTAGCAAACATTTTTGAGGAAAATATTGTTTTATAGGAGTCTGCTAGTCACAAGATGTTCCGCTTGAGAACATGTACCCATTATGTTGAAGTTTTTAGTTCTTTATGTAATAGGAATCCTTGTTAAATTAGCAGTGTTAGATTTTCCTGTTGCTCCTATAACATGAGAGCATGGTCCTAAGTATACAATGTAGGTGCTTTTATTAAGAGAAATCATTTTAGAAGTGTCTGCAGTCCTGTACAAGTAATGCAAAGTCTATGAGTAAAAGTGTATAACATTTCCTTTTTCTTGAGGGTCTTTAGATGATTAAGAGAGGAATATACAGATGTAAGGATTTGGAGTATGTCTGTATTGTTTTTCTCTTTTCCTCAGAATTTGGTAAATGAACACAGACTTCCTTGACTGCTTGGGATTGGGTGACGTATTACTCTTGTCAGTTCACCAAAGAGTTCCTTTTATACTTGCCAATAGGTCCAGGCTGTTGTTTTATTTACTCTCACATAGATGAAAGTGGTTCCAGGGTGCCTTGTTAATATATGGGGCGTCCTTAGACTAGGAAGTATTCTGAGACTATCCTCTCTGTTGATAGATTATTTCTGTGCCTTGTCTAAAGACCTTTTGTTCTGTCCACCAATAGATATTTGCTGCTTTACAACCATTGCCACAGGGGCGCGGACATCAGATCCAGCTTGAGGAGTCAGCACCAGTCCAGCTTGAAGTCAAAGTGAAGGTAACCAGCACAGGCATTGCTGGCAACAAGGACCTCAGTGAAGGTAGAAGGCCGGAAGCACTGGGATGAGTGTACCCCTGCTACTATCTTGGGCGAAAGACGGGGTCACAAATCAGAAAGGAGAAATCATGGATCAAGCTTTTGATGCCCAGCCGAGAGTCACAGACCGACCAGGAAGGCGAGAACGTTTTTGCTTGAGGTAACCCCCTTTGAAACAAGGGTTGCTTCAGAGATCCTAGCATCAGGCCTCTGAATCCTGGTCCTAAAGTGGCTGTAAAGTTTTCACCTTTGTTGGTCAAGAGATACCTGGCCATGCTGAATGCAATCTATGGCCCCAACGAAAGAGCAGTGTGCCAGTAGAGCAATACAGGAGTTAGGGAAGGACTTGAGTTCAGGGTACAGGTGCTGTGTCTCTGGTGCCTGTTAGATTGAAATGAAGAAAACTGGTGAACTGCCTGAGACACTGGACAGGATTGCTGAGCGCATTTGCCCTGGTGGGTGATTGCCCTATCCTGAAAGAAGAAACTTTTCCCTTGAAACTAGGCCATGATTCCTGAGTTGTGAGTTGTGAAGCTCCACCGTGGGAACAACAAGAGCCTGCCTGTGAGGCTCAAACGGACACAGTGAGAAGACTCCCCTCTGGTTGGTTGTACAGCGGCTTTAATTTCCCAAGGACTTCTTTTTCTTTTTTGTTGGGAATGTACCCCATTGATCGTCCCATTTTTGAGGAGGAGCAACCCTTTGCAGCTCTTCGTCCTAATTCTCATGGTCCTGTGTGGTCCTCCTGGTCCTCTGGATCCAGGATCATTTTTGTAATAATATGTCTGACTGCTTTCATAATTGTATTAGGAATAATGTTTATTCTATAAGAGAAAAGTTCATCTGAGCAGTAGAGAGATGGTGCATTTCCATAATAATAATAGATACTCTAGCCCTCATAAAGGAAACAATGGAAAAGTCTAGCGAAAATGTTTTTGAAGTTGAAATTGATGGTAACTGAAATGCATAGGAGCCTTGAAAATGTTTTTACTGGATGGTTCTAGGATTTGCTTAGGACTAGAAAGCTAATAATTCTGTTTCTGATAATAGTAATTACTCTCTCCTGCCATCTGTATGACCCAATTCTCTGTCCCCTTTGTACTTCTGCTTATACCTTATACATACCCGCTTAACAATATTTAGAATGAGAAATGCCCACCTAGCAATGAATTAGGATATTGATAAATTTATGGGGAAAAAAATTTAATTAATGTGCATATTTTTTTTTTTTCCTACTGGATTATGGGAGATGTCTTCAGCTAACGCTAAAAGGTTCGTCTGTCGTAAATTGGCTGCGATTAAATTAGCGTTAGCGGAATCCATCTGGTATTTAGAGGCTATCCTGTACATTTTGTGGAATCCATTTTGTATTTCTGGCAGCCATTTTGTCTGCCATGTGCTCACCAAGAGCTGTTTCCTTCTTCACTGTTGTTTATCCTTGTGCTCTGTTTAAAGGACTGGTTATACTTAGACTCTGCTACTCTGCGCTTGCACAGAGGAATCTAACTGTCCATGCATCTGTTTTTAGTCTGTAACTATCAGGTTGTTTCTACCAGAGTCAGCAACTGCTGGCTCCTCCTTTACTGTTGACTGTGCATTTCTGTATGACCATCTATGTATGTAACTCTTCTCATGTATACTTGTACCGCCCTCTTTCTGAGCCCCTGTGTGGGTAAAGACCCATGGTTATTCTACTCTGTGTGCTACCTTCATTCAGCACCACAGGGTGCTGGGTGAATGTGGTTCCACTTCATGAAGATTTATTAAACTTTGTATTTTCTATTCCAGTTTCTGTGCCAACTTCTTCTAAGTATCTGAGGATTCTGTGTAGAGAAGGGCGAACCCCTTGCACTGGTAGGCCTAGCTGAGATCTATATTCAACAATTCAAAAAGGTTTGTTAATCAGGCTCTTAGGGTCTAGATCCATAAGCTACCCAAGAACCTCTCTAATGGAAAAAATACTTATCTGTGTATGCATCAGCATACTGTTCTATCTTTCCTAGCTAACACATTCCAATTTTTTCTGCCCGTGTCGTGATAACAATCTCATGAGTTTCTTCAGATTGTTCATTGTAAAGGTCCTATTGACAGCATGGCACAATCTTTTATCATCGTCGGGGCAGGGATAAGAGTAACCAGGTCCTACAAGACAGAAAACAGTAAGAAGGACCTCTCTTTATCTCCAGTACTTCTTGTTGTGTGTGCATGCGCACACACAAAAACACCACTACTTTTGTATCCCCTCTGCTATTTCCCTCTCCGACCTAGGAGCTATTTGATCCACAGGGCATAGAGTATTAATAACATGCTTGCTGTGGTTTCCAGCCTCTTGCCTGGTGGAGCCTGAGCCCTACTCTGTGGACAGTATGCTGCCACACAAGGTTTAGCAAAGTGATCAGGAGGAAGAACAGAGAGCGCAAGATTGGGGAGAATAAGCCTTTACCTTGATGCAGGTCTGGAAATCTGTCTCCAACATTGTCGTGAACTCTTCTATGGTGACGGTCTTCGTGTTCCCCTGCACCGTCGAATGTTCATAGAATTAGCGTACAATGCCATTGATGCAACATTCAACATCGGTCAATCTATCGACCGGAGCATCTGAAGGTTTAACCTAGGCAAGAAGAGAAGGCAACGGAGAAGGTGATCAGCAGATGTTTCCTGGACTCCACTCAACTATATACTGTAATTGGAGAACACATCTAGGTATAGGCAGCCAACTATCACAAGCAACAGTGGATTGGTCAATCAGGAGATTGCTTGACAGGTATGTGCCACTGAAGGACCAGCAGGGCTGGGGCAGAGTTGGTTACGTGTCAGCCTGATATATTATTGGGTCTGTCCTGTTGGCCTCTCACAAAATCTCCTAATTTCCTAACAGAGGAATAGATCTTTGCTTTCTGGTACCAACACATTCGGTTCTAGCAAGTATTCCAATGCTGCACACAGAACAAGGATCATTCACTGCTAATTTCGGCATCCAATTAGCAAAAAATCATTCATCCATACATTTTACAGCACACAAATGCTGAACCCCATAACAGTCGACAGTCATCGTCACTTTCCACATGAAGCCCCTTAAGCTCTACTCCGGATAACAGCAGCAAAATTCATCAATATGCTGACAATCTTACTACATGAATTTTATTTAAGATTTCGGCTTTGATACCTCCATAAACAGAGCTTCATCAAGGTGCAGTGATAGTTCACTTCTATGCACAGAAACCAGCTATCTCTCCAGTCACTTGCTGTCTGAAGCCGACGCTGTACAGCACTCTGCTGCGTTTTGGATAGGTTCACTTTACACTTATAACACATATATGCATACAAAAAAACATACATAATGCACAGCAAATGAATAAACAGCAGATTAATTATACAAAAAATGTTTTCTTTCAACTTCCATTGCTAAGAGTGTATTTTGGGAAAGCTAACCTACCGTTACTAAAACAAGCGCCAAGGAAGGAAGTTTGCAACCACCATAAAATCTGGAATCTCTCAGGGCCAAGACTAGTGACAGACCCTGGTGCTTCTCCTCTAGCCACTTACTTCAGAATGCTTGGCCATTTCCTCACTCAGATGGTCAGTGATCATGGTGATCAGGCTCCAGTATTCCCCAAAGTTTATCTTGCCATCTTCATTGGCATCAATCTTCTCGATGAGTCCATTGACTTCTTCGTTGTCTTCGGTCCTCTGGGCATAAGGAAATTAAAAAATGATTGACAAATGCATACTTCAGCAATGCGCTCCTTGATTCATTCTCAAAGATCCAATAATAGTAATATGACTTAAGGAACAAGCATTGGCATAGCCAATAGGTCTCGCCTTTGGGACCTTATAAGTGTGTAGCTAGAGATATTGACTTTGCCTATGTCTTTAAGCAGTGCTGTACAGAAGTCTGCAGCATACTAAACTGTTATAATAAAGAAGTATTAGAAGCATTTTTATTACCCTATATATGACCAAGAAAGCATTATGTACAACTGAACAACCATATTAAAAAAGTATTAACAATAAATATTGTCTTGAGTTTTTTGTCCTTTTAATGCTGGCAACTTCTATCTGCCTGTCCCAATGCTTGCTTGTTATGTTTTTTTGTTGTTATGGGGGCATAATTAGGAGGAAGGTAAAGGGTGGGAAATAGTACCTGTATAACAGTCCATGAGAGAGTCAGTCAGTTAGTCAGTCAGTCACTGAGAGAGTTAGTTAATCAGTCAGTGAGAGAAAGAGAGAGAGTCAGTGAGTCAGTTGGTTAGAGAGTCAGTGAGTTAGTCAGTAAGAGAGAGAGTTAGTCAGTCAGTGAGAGAGTGAGAGAGTCAGTTAGTCAGTTAGTGAGAGAATCAGTGAGATAGTTAGTCAGTGAGAGAGAGAGAGTCAGTCAGTGAGAGAAACAGAGTCAGACAGTGAGAGAGTCAGTGAGTGAGAGAGAGAGTCAGTCAGTGAGAGAGAGAGAGTCAGTGAGTGAGAGAGAGAGTGAGAGTCAGTCAGTCAGTGAGAGAGTCAGTCAGTCAGTCAGTGAGAGAGAAAGAGAGTGAGAGACCCTAAGCCACCTCCAGGTTCGGATCACTATTAGGCCCTCACCACTGTAACACTCTACCAAAAAACATTCAGACAACCACATCTCTCCAAGAGTTCAAAATGGTGGTGAAAGCTTGAAGAACGCAAAAGAGTACAGCTCCCTCATATTGAAGTAAATCCGTGTATTACAAGCATATATGCTTAAATAGGTGTAGAAAGGCAAATTCAGTAAATGTATGACTGCATTTGTCAGTGTTCACCACACTACTGGTGCTATTAATGACGCAAATGTTGGAGGTACCCTTAGTGATGTCATAGTGTTGCTGGCTTAGCTGGCTTCCCTCTCTGTTTCCTGTTTGCACAGACATGATGTCGATGTTAGTTTCCCCTGCATATTTATAGCATCACTACATCCTCTCTAGACTGTGGATGCAGATTCGGATTTCCTACCTTAAGTGACATGGCCTGGGGGAAAGGGGGTTAGTTATGGTTGTTTTTTTTCGTTTTCAATTTCATGCGACACTTTATATTGTTTTTTTGCTTGACTGTAGATATATGTAACCGTGTCTGTTTCAATGCTGTTACTTCAAAGCCAGTCGGTGTTGCATGCAAGGTCATATCTGAACAAAATGCAATACAATTTGTGATAAAAAATGTAATAATAATCACCCCAACGCAACAGAGAAAAAAAACAGTCATCTACAGAAACAATCTAATCTATGCGTTTTATTCCTCCCTTTTTTTTCTTCTTTAAGTACCAGTGACTATAAAAAACGTTTTGAGAGTGCTCCAGGGTCTGCAGCAGTCACTGTGTTTTGCAACGAGTCATGGAAATGAAGGACGGACCCTACTTCTAAATGTTCATCTTACCCAAGGTGGCCGCTTAGTAAAGAGATGTCATGAGGTTTAACAGGAAGGAAATGTCACCGTGGACCCTGCGCTTCTCCAGTTAACACTTATTAAGAACTCCCTAACAGTGAGGTCGAGTCCATCCTGGTAATACTGACTTACCTGGACAGGGCGTGGTTACCGGTGATGAGTACGTCACAAGACCTATGGAGCGCCGATTGGTCAATGCAGACATTTAGAGCAGGTTGTCGGATTGCGTGTGATGAGTGCGACAGTCCCTACAGCATGTGCCATGAGGCTCACAGGCATTCACTACCCTATATAGCTTCGGACAATGCAATGAATATGGCGAGGCTGCACATCAGTGGATATAAAGTAATAAATAGAAATATGAGGCAGAATAAAAGGCTCTTCACAAAGGCGACTTCGTGTGCGGGGTCACAAACAAGATGGGGGTTTGGGCCTTCACGTTTTCCCTCCACCTACTCAAGTCTCCTCGATCGCGCTGCTGGAAGAAGTGAACACGCCCCTGACACAGGTCCCCCCATTCCGCGGAAAAGATGGCGAATCCTCAACTACCCGAATACCAAACCTTGGGAGGGGCCACCCCTCCCATCCGTGGACCACCAGTCCACGTGCTTACTCACGCCCCCCCCCCCAAAAGAGGTGGGCGGAGCGTATGCTGGCAGCCCCCGGTTGCTCAGACCCACAACCGCCCGTAGGACTAAACGGGGCGCCGTAGTTCTTCCAGGGGACACTCTAGACATCCCTGGGTATCCTGGCTTAGCACCACGCTGTGCTGCTGCATGAAGTACCCCATGGTATCTGCAGACTCTGGATCGCCCTGTAACTCCTCCACAGCCTTGGGAGTGGCCACCGTCACTACCAGGGCCCCCCACCAAGGTAGCCTTATTTCCTTACAACCTGCTGCAGCCAAAGCTTCCCCTCGGTCCAGAGGAAAGGATCCATGCCTAAACTAGAGAGGTGTACCCCATCTCCCTCCAAACACCCTGTGGACTCGGCGTGTATAAGACCATGCCTGATGAAGCCAGAAACCACTTATTGCCGGGCTTCTCCCAGGTCCAGCCAAAACAAGTCTTAACCAATACCGGACCAGAGGCCATCATGCCCCATCAGGACAGGTGCCCCCATCCATTCTAAACTCCCCATGGATTTATGACTGAATTAACCTGCCTAAAAATAGGCGACGGTCCAATGATACATTTGCCTGGCTGAAGAAGAAGACCTATTCCAAGCCACTCCTGCCAGGAAGTGCCCATGCGAGTGTAGTTAAGAGTTGACAAGCCCGCACTACCTCCTCTTACCTCAGATAGCTGAATCTAGCACTAGTCGGAGTATAACCATCACCTTCCGACAGTCACCACCCTAAGTGAAGCCTTGCCCTCCCAAACTTCTGCTAGCATACCAGGGAGCAGACAGGACAGCGTGACCCAGGGGGGAACCAGAGCGTAAATACCTCTCTGTTGAATACTGGGAATGCCAGTAGTTCTCCTGCTACTTAGTAGCCCAAAATGTTTCCCAGGAGTTTCCCCCAATCATATGGACCAACGCCCTTGTTGGAAGGCCACTTCCACAAACTGCATAGCTGCCAGCCAGTGCTGGAGGGCGGAAGAAGTTGCCCTTTACCGTTACTCCCATCAATGGTACCTGTTTCGTCTAACGTGCATGGGCACCTGTCCAAGCACCCAAACGCAACCAGAAAGTGATAATATCACTGATCTAATCTGAGATATGTATACGCTACCTCTGGGATCTATCTCATGATTC
Source organism: Triturus cristatus (assembly GCF_964204655.1). Lineage (NCBI taxonomy): Eukaryota > Metazoa > Chordata > Amphibia > Caudata > Salamandridae > Triturus > Triturus cristatus. The sequence goes on from NC_140595.1 coordinate 116,574,850, forward strand.
GCCTATCTGTCAGACACCAATCACTCATCCTGTGCTTAGTGTGATCTTGGCCCACATTGGTGTGAGCAGATCCCTGTGAAGTATTTCTTGGCTTGTAGGCCGATAATGCACAAGTGGTAGGTGAAAGATGAAACCATACTTGCCGAGCCCAGGCCAAAACCGACAACCATTTTACCATTTGTCAACAGTAGAACATACCTCAATAAGACATTGATAAGGGCCACCTGCATAACTCCTGGTGGCCAAAGGCCTTGTTGGCCAAGCAGCGAAATCTTCGCTCAATGCAAAATACGAAAAAGACTTCTCCCGGCGCCCGCCACCCAGGCGCCGGACAGGACACCGAGGATTACACCGAAAATCCCAGATTACCACAAGCCAAACCATTGTCAGTCAATACTTCCATTTCCATAAGGTAACTAGGCCACAATTAAAGCGACGTTGCATAGCCAAACGAGGGCCCGCCGCCTCCATCCCTAGCTGCCAAGGTTTCATATTGCTATGTATGACATTTTCATAATGACCGCGCCACTGTGGGTGACATTCCAAGACTATAAATGACACTACAGTGGGAGCGAAATCAGTCAATGATACGGCGCATATCCAACCTACCCATGCACATTACTGAAACATGTTAGGGCGGCGGGACCTGTGATGCTGTCTGCCGGTATAGTTCAAATTGTCTCGCTGGCTCCAGAAGTCAAACCCCATCATGGGAAAGAACTCTCCCTCAGTCTGTACCCCTAACTGTATTTGCATTGAGTGGTCCTATAATGAAATTAATCAAATTGTGTGCTTGTGTGAAGGGGTCTGCGAAGCATGGCTCATGTCGTGGCTGCTCAAACACGTGACGTATCCTGTGCTGACCTCGACACTGTGGGACTGTTGTTCAATGGACATGCTCATCTATGGCCTAATATTGGTCAAACAGTGCAGCACACGACAACGGAAATAAATTCCACTATATCACACCACACTTACTTTAGGCAGTGCATAATTTTAAATTAACTGTCAGGCCAGGGCACTCGTCAAGGACCACTCCAGCTTCCTTCACCTATTCCCTGTGCCAGCGCTGCCATGTACCTCTGTATAAGTGCCACTAATCAAGGTCTTCAAAACCCCCAATTAATACAAACATCATGGGCAGTGGTCAGCCCGGTAGCCACTGAACCAGTATGTTAGTACCTTCAGTGAGCTAGAGCTATCATCTATCTCCAGCAACGAACGGTCACCTGCAGCGCAGAGTGGTTGAGGTTCTGCTCAGTTACTCTTTGTCAACTGTGGAAGTCTGACCTGATGAATTCTGAAATTAGTGAACTCAGCTTGGAGCAAGGCATTAAGGCAGAGTTGGGACCTCTGTGGAAGGGAAGGAGACGTGAGACCAAACCTTTGCTCTAACACTAATGCATCCCGCCTATCAACTGCACACCACATAATGCACCTACCGTCTGTGCGTTATTAAATATAGCAGTAAAGCAGAGGTACGTGTAGCGACTGTACCCAAGGCTGAAATGTGCCCGTACATAAGAAACCATCGACATGATCAATGGCTCCAAACCATGTCCCGGGGACCAGTTCCCGAACCTGGCCTCCCTCACCATTTCCCACTTGCATCAGTTTGAGAAACAAAAACCCCTAGATGATCGCACCACTGCCGCAAGGCACCAGAAGCAGAAGGGCCCTTAGTGCGAAAAGATTGCAGTTTTGAAAAGGCAGACTGACTGTGGTATGTGATCAGCCGCATGGCACGATTTTCCTTTTAGATACCATTTTAATCACAAATTTAATGAAGCTGCAACTGTAACTGGAAAAATATCCTCACAAGAGACACAAACTCCATCTCTCAATTGTGCCAGTATCGCAGCACCTCTTAAAGCTCAGAATTGGGCCAACAATCCCTACGCATTATCAATACTCATCTCCTTAATCCGAATGAAAGCCGATTCTGTGTGAGACCCAGGGCATTTTCCCTTGCAGTTTGAGGCGGACACTCGTTCCCACACATACAGCAAAGTACATCGGCTGAAATTGTTTCCTCAAATCACTCTGCCTCCCAGGCCTGCGCGGGGCAGGGGCCGAGCACCGGCCCGCCGTGATTATCGCAGCGTTACTTAGACTATAAAGAAGAGTTTGAAATGTTGCCAACTTTTGACACTTTGACAGCTTTTGTGGGACTCGAACCCTTGTCCTGTGAGATCCTTTACAACCACAGGTACAAGACTTACCATTGAGCAATAGCTCCTGGTAAAGCGCGAAGCCATATACCTTTGCTCGAGTTGCCAGCAAGTGCCACGTTCAATTCCCCGTAAATGCACCTCACGTGCGGGGCGGCCATTACTGCGAACAGGCACATCCGTTGAACGATAAAAGTAACGGGTGGCAATTTGGATACTGGTCATGTAACATAACTACCCGATTATAGGTCACAAAATTAGTTGCTTGCCAAATTCTGTCCCTAAGGCATAACAACCAGCTGCTACTGTTCCACCCTTTCCACCAAGCGCTGCCATACTACCCGTAAATGACATCACGTGAGAGGCGGTCATGATGACATGGCACCATGCCGCTGGCTCTACGCGCTGGTCTTCTTGCTAGAAGAGGAGACTTCCCAGGCCATTGGAGAGAAGGCCCATCTTCTGTGTTCCTTCTTTGTTGCCATCACACAGCGAATTAAACAAACCACCGACAAAGCAAATGTGCCAATTCGATTGCTAAACTCTCAGCTGCGCCCGGCAGGGTGACCAGTTACATAATGCGCTCAGCTTCCATTCCTACGGCGGTTTGATGCTGTACAGGTGTGACTACTGGGCACAACCGTCTCCCCTTTCAGCACTGTACATCTATTACCATTTAGTTTAAAAGTAAAAACATAAAAGGAGCGGGAAAAATACAGTTCTATGCTAGATTACTAGTTCGCTGAGATTAACAAAACCTGAGCTAACGAAGGCCCCGTGAACGCCCAAAACCCGGCGCTCTCACGAAGCATGTGGTCCCCACACAAACAACCACTACCTGAAACCGGCTCCAGTCCCCCGCTGCGACACTAAGACAATGATCGACATTTCCACAATGCAAACGTCGCTTTCCCAGCCCCCAGCCACAGGAGGCAAGTGACTCGCTTAGGCCATCCGTGAAATTCCCACGTGCGGTTCTCAGGCAGAAATTCTCAAAGTCTGCTAAACGCCGCAGCGATTAGCTACTTATAAATCGTTCACACTGTGTTTTGCGACGAGTCATTGAAATGAAGGACGGACCCTACTTCTAAATGTTCATCTTACCCAAGGTGGCCGCTTAGTAAAGAGATGTCATGAGGTTTAACAGGAAGGAAATGTCACCGTGGACCCTGCGCTTCTCCAGTTAACACTTATTAAGAACTCCCTAACAGTGAGGTCGAGTCCATCCTGGTAATACTGACTTACCTGGACAGGGCACGGTTACCGGTGATGACGCACGTCACAAGACCCATGGAGCGCCGATTGGTCAATGCAGACATTTAGAGCAGGTTGTCAGATGCGTGTGATAAGTGCGACAGTCGCCACAACATGTGCCATGAGGCTCACAGGCATTCACTACCCTATATAGCTTCGGACAATGCAATGAATATGGCGAGGCTGCACATCAGTGGATATAAAGTAATAAATAGAAATATGAGGCAGAATAAAAGGCTCTTCACAAAGGCGACTTCGTGTGCGGGGTCACAAACAAGATGGGGGTTTGGGCTTTCACGTTTTCCCTCCACCTACTCAAGTCTCCTCGATCGCGCTGCTGGAAGAAGTGTAAGGCTGCCCGGGGGGGGTTGCGCAGCGGCCCGCCCCTTGGAGGGCGGCCGCCTTAGTGCCACAGGAAGGCACAGGGGTGGGAGGTCGAGTCCCTGGGCTAGTCGGGGGAGACCCCAACACATAGCTGTTTCCGGCGAGGGCGGGGAGGAGACTGGGGTACATATACTGTCTCCGCCTCCTCCTCGTCCTCTTGTCCGCTCGTTCACCTTGGCTAGTCGGTCATCGCGGATCCGCGTAGTCGTGCTCCCTCCTTCTTCATCTCCCGGTGAGTCCTGCCGGCTACCTTCCTCTCGCCCCGGCCCTGTCCCGCTCCAGGAGACGGGGCCCTGTGGTCGGTGTACCACGGGCGGGGGGGAGGGCCGTGCGCGGAGGGCTGGTTGTGTTCTGCGTTATGGGGGCAGCAGGGGAACTGCGTGGTGGAGACTTGACCCGGTCGCACACGGTTTGGGTGCGTTACTACGTTGTTGGTGGTTTGCCCCATCGTTCGATCAGCATCGGGCCTGTTTCGGGAGCTAGGCATGGTGACCTTTCTATCTTAGGCCTCTGGCTGGTTACTCCCTGTCCTCCCATCCCCTTTGGTTCGTCGCGGGCTACGCGCCAGGAGAGAGCATACGGTCCTGTCCGGAGCCCCTAGTATCGAGGCCAGGCCTTGCTGGTGGCAGCGGGAACTAGAGATATCCGCTCCTCCCGCGGAACGGGCCGAAACTTAGCGGTAGGGTTTTAATTATTCTGCGGGTCGCGGTGCATTGGGGAGGAGGGGCCTCGGGGTCGCGTCCACATTCTGTGTTTCTTGGTCAAATCACTTAATGTCCCCGTGTATGTATGTGCAATGTTATTACGGTGCTATGCAAAGTGCTACAATACCTTTGGGTATCATGTGACCCTCAGGCTGTTACCATGTGCCAACTATTGGGGCGCGCCTGACCACAGCCAACGCGCGCTGGCCTGCCTCCTCCACGGGCTGTTGTGAGGGGGAGCTTGGGACGGCGGGGAAGACATGGTTGTGCGGGCGGAATTCCGGCGTGAGCGGCGGGGGCCTCCCGTGTGATCTTTTATCTTCCTGGAGAGCGAGCAGGTTTTGTATGTGAGGTTTTGACTTCTGTGAAGTTTGTGCAGAGGGTTAATATGCCTGCTGCAAAGAACGTGTGTCAAGTAGGTTACAGAGTGCGTCTGAGGTAAATAGGTCCACATCCAGTGTTGCTGGCAATACAAGTTAATTTTCCAAGATGCTTATTAAATTATGGCCACTACTCCTCTGTCTCGCCTTGTGTGGTCATGCGTCGGCGCCGTGCAGGTTGCTGGCCTGTCTCGTGGTTGATGGCCGGCCTCTTCTGTATTGCGGTAAGTCGGGCCCCTGCCTCACGCATTGGGGGGCCCATGGTCTGGAGGCGAGGACTGTCGTGCCCACGTCGGGGGCGATGGATCCCATGGGGTTCGGGCAAGGTTCTCGTCCCCCCCCAGCGTTATTTGCCCGAACGCGTGATTATTAAAAAAGTGATTCTTAGTTCCGGCCTGATGCCGCAGGTTGCGCTGCCGCCTAGGGTGCGGGAATCGAGGGCTCGAGTCGCGAGGCCGCATCTTCCCCCGTGAACCTGGGCATATCACTATTCTCCGCCACCGGTGCCAGGCCGCGTCTTCACCCGGTGATCCTGGACTAATCTCTTACGTCTATCAGGAGCTTGCTCTGTCTTGTGCCTGTCGATTTCAATCTCTTCCTTCGTATGCCGGTGCAACACTGTTCCGGCTCGGAGCCGACCGGCTGCGCTTCCGCCCACGGTGCGGGCAACCAGGGTCGAGCTGCGAGGTCGCGTCTTCAGCCGGTGATCCTGGGCAACTCACTTAACCTCCGCATGCCGGTGCGACGCATTTCTGGCGCCATGTTGAGCAGAGACTGGTTAGCGCTGTTTGTTAAAATGTGGGGCTAATGACATCACGGGCGCGTGTTCGATCCCCTTATGGGTCAAAGGGTCAAAAATGTCATCTCGTTCGGGGCGAGTACGAGCAATATAATTGGGACAGTCCACCACCGTGGACTTGCTGCACTGTCCATGATGTGAGTGCATGCAGGTCGTGGTATGTCTCCTGTAGAACCTGCGCTGGTGTCAGCACGAGGGGGAAACGTGCATCACCTCAGTCAGCATCGGGGCTGAGAACAATTAGATTTGCGTGCTGGGTGCCCAGTCTATTGTGCATGCATATATAATCTGCTGGCAGGCAGGCAATTCGCTTTGCCCGTAGGTTGCATTGTTTTCATGCGCTAACGGCTATTGTGACACCATAGATGAGCAGTTAGGGAGGCGGGTAAGTTATTTGTGCCCATATGAAGTTTTGTTGTCTCATTGGTGATATAGCCCAAGCGTGTAGAGTTTAGGAACCCAGGTTCACGAGGTGGTCCGACCCTGAGGGGCCTGGGGTGCGATGATAATTGGCATAATGCGGTGTTCAGGACAGCTGGTCGCAAGGCTGTCCCGAATACATGGCGTATTGGGTGCTTCTGTTGATGTTCACGGGAGCTATGAAGTGAGTAGCGGGTTTTCAAGGCTAATTGCTTATTGGGATACATTGAGCGCTAGATGGGGCCATGTGTTAAAAGCTGCCGACCGCTGCTTGAATGAGTCGTAGCACGTGGTTGGAGGGACGAGTTGATCAAATGTCGTCTAGCACACCGATTGTAAGTGAACGGAGGTAATTGCCTTGCCTATGTACTAGGTAGGGCAGAGCATGCGGCGTCACGTTACAAGCTATTGGCGCTGTACCATTGGCCAACTGCATATCCCGAGTGGGAAGGTTGGCAGTGCTGCTCGACAGGCACAATGAGTTCTCTAGTGCCAATGTTTATTTCAACCCGCATGGTGTAGGGCATTTTGGCGGCCCCAGGCAGCTTGCCTATGCAAGCACGGCACTAGGGTAGGTCACTGGGAGGTAGCGCTGCCCTGCTTGACTCTATTAAAACTGCAGGTTGTGGAGCACTAGGAACATTACTTGGGCCTCGAGTGCTCCTCTGTTTTGACTAATTTAGGCGCCCGTAATTGAGAGAGGAGGTGGTCCGTCGGCGCTGTCGCTCCTGGTGCAGGAAACCAGGGTTCGAGCCTCGAGCTCGCATCCACATCCCGTGAGTCTGGGCAAATCACCTTTTCTCCCCGTGCATGAGTTTGTAATCTAATTATGGTTCTATGATTAGCGCTCCAATAACTTTGGGTTGAGTTCGCGCGATATACATATGGTGTGCAGTAACGCACAGCCAGTCTGGATCATTGTGGTGTAAGGAAGGCGGTGCTTCAGGGTTGCCCAGGCATAGAAAGGTCTCTTAGCGTCAGCCGGCTAAAAGGTGGTCGGCTTCATCGCCAGCGCTAGGTGCACATTGCCAGTCCGGCTCCATTATGGCTGCTGCTTTCCAGTTTGGGCACGCGCGCTGTGACCCGGTTTGACATAGGGGCTCCATCACACTAATCATGTGCTGAAGTAGTAGCAACTCAACACAAACGGTGACCTGCAGCTATATGCAGGGGCTTTGTAGTGGAAGGCATTCGTTTAAATAGCTCACTGTTCAGATCCCTGGGAGAACCCAACATATTTGGAGAGGGAACCTTTGTACACACTTCCATAAAATCCTTACTACTGGGAGAGTGGAGAAAGAAGTAGGGGAGGAACTGGTTTATATGCAGCAATAGCTGCAAAGAGAGCTAACAGTTGCACTCAATGAATTACTAAACATTGCCTAGTACTGTCTCTTTTGGGCCCTTTAGTGAATCACCTGACCTCTTGGCAAGCTTGATGCACTGCTTCTATTTGCAGGTGGAGGATCGCCAGATGCTCTTGGGATTTAAACGTCAACTATTATGCCCTAACCACTTTCCATAATGAAGGAACTGATTAAGTCCACGGTTCCTCTATTCCAAAATATTGTGCTGGTGGTAAGACTATCTTATGTATTGCACACTGCATATAGCATTGATTGGAATGGTCACTCAATGAGGTGATTTATCTCATCATTAAAATACCTGAACTATGTTCATACTCTTATTCGTATCGCAGGATTCTTTGAACTGCATTTCCCTGCCTTCCTGCCTAATTTCCCCTTAATGATTGACTTTGGAATACCTCTAATATCCATGGCTTCATACCCTGTGCCATTTGAAGGCAGTGCCCCTTTTCTTTATCAGGATGTTGCATCTTAGCACAGCGACATTTAAAATGTTGGATATGTGTATGGGTATTTTGGCATCCTCTAAATGTTTGCCTCTGTGACAGAACCTGTTTCAGTCGGCCACAGGGCTCTGTACACTTCAACTCCTGCTACCATAGTTTAAGGCTTGTGCTCTCCCACTTAAACCTGGTGAATTCCAAACACCTATTTCGCACACTTAATTTACTATTAAGTACTGATTATATGGTGCTATTTGTACCGAGGACCTGTAAATTGATGCTACAAGTGGCCTGCAGGACTTACCGCGTCTCCCTACTTCGGAAACCTGAGCCAGTTGGGGAGCCCTGCAGACCAGTTTTTAATTCTTATCCAATACTTGTAGCTTGCGCTGTTGGTGTCTTTCCTAAATAATTGGCTGTTTACTGGTGTGGGGGGACAGCCCAGCTGTCGTACACGCAGGCAGGCTGACATGAGGTAGAATAGCTCTTGGTGGGCCTTGCAACAAAGCTTGATGGTGAATTATTTCACTATATGCAACGAAAAGCACTGACCAGCCGATAGATGGGTTTGGGTAGGTAGTGCTCTTCGCGTTGAAAATATAGAGATGCGATGCTAGGGCGCAGTATGTCATGTAACTGGAGCTGCTCCCCACCACTATGGTCGGGAGCAGGGGGAGGTGTCACTTTGCATCCAGCACCTAGGCGAAGCAAAGAGTTACGCCTAGTGTTGAGTGAGTGTTAATGTTACCTGGTCATTCTTGGCCTCCTGAGGGGAGGATGTCCCAGCGGCAAGGAACAGCTAGGGTGGTTTTCGTGTGCTTCAGTGACAAAAAAAAAAAAAAAATGCAACGGGGGCCCGGCTCACACGGTAGTGGGCAAAGATCACACACGCCACAGGTGTCGAGGCCTGTCCTGATGCCTGGCGTTGGGCTCCCAGGTTACTTCTGAAGGGCTAGGCCTTCAGACGCTGAAAGGATGTTCGTTGTTATTTACTCGATTGTTAAACGATGGGCTATTTTCTGGGTCATCCGCGGATGTAGAGCGTTAGGTGCTTGTCTTTCCATTGGGTCGGTTTGTTGCGGGATGGTGGTTTTTGGGGCAGGTCACAGGCTGCTTCCTCTCGCTGTGTTTGTTCTTCTAGGTGTGGTCGGGTCAAGTGACGGAGGAGAGCAATCATCGCGTGGTATATCTGGGCATGAAGGAACGCCAGGCAAGATTGTAGCGTAGGCAGATAGTGGTACCTATCGGGGACTGGATGTTGGTCTCAATGGCATGCCGCCATGCAAGGGGACCATGTACCTAGGTCACGTCGATCAGGCAGTGACAGGTGAACTGGGACCAGGTGTACTAGAATATACAGGAGTGGTTCCCACCACGGGCGGTCAGATGGGAAGTTGTCATCTTGATTTTCACTGGAAACCCTCACTCCATCACGCCTATTGTAAGCTGAGGATGCCTGTTGATGCTGTTAGACCTGCTATTAGTTAGTACACTCACTGTTGTGCCTTGGCCCGGTTTGTCTCGCATCAGGGCCAGTTTGGGGTTACTGGCGAGTTGTTTGCTCTGCGGCTGAAGCGGGCGCTTCTAGAACAGGGCAAGATTGATTGGCCAGGCAGCATGACAAAGGTCTTTTCGGCACTGGCAGAATGGTGCAGGCTGCGAAGTAGTGCCTTCACAGAACATGGATTTGTCAACATTCAGCTAGGAAATGATTAGCAGCAGGAAGGTATTGAACCATGGTGAGCAAGTGCTTCTGGGTTCGTGCTCAACAGGAGCAAGGGAATTGCAATCTGTTCCATCAGGGCACGGGGACCGTCTATAGCGCCAGATACTGTAAAGCTGCCATTTTCGCCCTGGGCTGGGGTGTCAATGTCATCCAACTTTGCAGCCAGACTCTGAGCAGGCAAAGCAAAGGCATACTTGCGATGGTGCAACGGGCACTCAGCAGTAGAGTTAGATGTCATCATACCCCGGTATGACGCAGTGATGAAATGTAGGTTGTGGCCACACACGACCAGGCACTCGAGGGCAGCTGGGGCGGGGGCGTGCCAGTGCCAAGAGGGTGCGGGTTGCCTGGGTAGGGCTGCTGGCTTGGAGGGAGCACTACTCTGATCGCCACAAGGGCACGTCTTGTTTCATAGAAGGCTGTATTGTTAATTTTATGGCATGGTGCCAGTTGCTTTAGTTATGCGCATGTTTCTTGGCAGTGTCAGAAACATTCAGAACGCAATGCTGGTGGTTAGCCTGTTGTCATGCTGTTCAGAGGTATTTTAGCTCAGGCATGGCCAAGCATGGGTTATAGGCCGGTGGTCTGCCCTGGGATTCCTGTAACAGGCAGGGGAAGCAGCAGAACTTGGAGGGGCTTGGGTTTGACCTCTGAATACTAGGGCGGAGCCTGGTTGCTCACTTAGTAGCCCGCCCTTGAGTTCCACGAAACAGGTACCTTTGATGCGAGTATCGGTACCGGGTAACTTCCCCCGCCCTCCAGCACTGGCTGGCAGCTATGCAGGTTGTGGAAGTGGCCTTTCAACGGGGGCTTATGGTCCATATGATTAAGGGAAACACCGGGGTAACACTTTTTGGGCTATAAATCAGCGGAGAACAATTGGCTTTCCCAGTATTTAAATAGAGAAGAATTTTACACGTTGTTCTCCTCTGTGGTGACTCTGTCCTGTCTCTCCCTGGTATACTAGCAGAATTTTGGGAGGGCTAGGCTTTACATTTGGTGGTGACTGATGGAATACGATGGGCGTACTCCAACGGAGTGAAAGAGGAAGTAAGGTGGGCTTGTCAACTCTTACCTCCTCCCGCATTGGCACCGCCAGGCAGGAGTGTCTTGTCAAAGGGATTGTTCTTCAGCCATGCAAAGGCAACATTGGACCAACGCCTAGTTTTAGGTTTAAGGTCATTTCAGTCAAAATCGTCGGGAGTTTAGAAAGGATGGGGGCACCTGTCCTGATGGTGCATGCTGGCTGCCGGTCCGGTTGGGCGTAGACTTGTTTTAGCTGGACCTGGGAGAAGCCCGGTATCAGCATGCTGTAGGTAAAAAGGCCTACCTGGAGCTATGCGCAGTTGCGCAGACCAAAGAGGTCTTGGCTTCATCAGGCATGGTCTTATACACGCCGAGTCCACAGGGTGCCTGGAGGGAGATGGGGTGCACCTCTCCAGTTTAGGCATGGACCTTTTCCTACTGGACCTAGGGGAAGCTTGGGCTGCAGCAGGTTGTAAGTAAACAGGTCTACCTTGGTGGGGGGCCCTGGTAGTGACGGTGGCCACTCCTGTGGAGGAGTTACAGGGCGATCCAGGGTCTGCACATACCAAGGGGTACATCATGCAGCAGCACCGCGGGGTGCTAAGCCAGGATACCCAGGGATGTTTTAGCGTGTCCCCTGGAAGAACGACGGCGCCCCGTTAACCGAAAGGCGGTTGTGGGTCTGAGCAACCGGGGGCTGCCATGTATGCTCCGCCCACCCATCACGGGGGGGCGTGTGCAGCAAGTGGACTGGTGGTCCACGGATGGGAGGGATGGACCCTCCCAATATTTGGTATACACCAGTTGGCATTGCCATGGTGACTCTAGGCTTATCAGACGGGCAGGCGGCATAGGGCTGGCCCGCCCTGGGATCGCCCGTAAGATAACCCACCTTGTTTGCATATTGGTTATGCTAATAAACCTGCAGCAATATTTCGCCACTTACATTACAGTGTTGTGTGTTTTATTTATGTACTTATGTACTTTGTGATAACTGTTGCCGATATTGGCACTATGAACACGCCCCTGACACAGGTCCCCCCATTCCGCGGAAAAGATGACGAATCCTCAACTTCCCGCGCACACAGGCTCAGTGTCCAGACAAGCTCACAGGCATCTGAGGCCTGCCCCGCCTCTCCCCTGCCAAGAAATGCAACCGAGTAAAAACACACAAGCCGGCATTGATGAAAGTCGGAGCAGCGACAACGTGAGCATGTTTTATGCACAAGTACACACACGGGAAGGTACAAACAGGTCGGAACTCAACATCAGAAACAAGCGTTAGCAAAGCATAAAGATTGGCTAACACCTTTCAGAGGCTCACGTTATTTGCTTTGCCAGTGCTTGTTGTTTAATGCTTCCAATAACAACATTAAGGCCCACTTGAAAGAAGGCTCCCATACAGGTTGAAATGAGTGCATCAAACCCTCAAAATGGGTTCAAATTGCCCCTTTAAGCTTGGAGAACATTTCTAGAAAGTTAGGATTCTGCAGGTCACAACAGTTGCAGGTATTACAATGAATACCTGTTTCAGCAAGGTAACAAAGTGCCTCAATAAGCATCCATAATAGGAGACCTCTCCCAAGAGCAGTAGAAAAGCAAGTGCTAACCTATTGGTTTTGCTAATGCCTGTTTATGAAGATTTAAACAAATTAAATGCTAAAAAATGAATGGAATAAAAGTAAACTCATACCTTAAGGTACTTCAGAGCTGTATATAGAATTCAGTAGTTCCAATATTTAAAATGGCACGATTTATTTTTCCCAAGGCCTGATTTACTTTCCACAGGACTCAGAATTGAAACAAATGCAAGGGCCATTTGGTACTCTGCAGTAGTCCTGGGAGCAAACTTTTGGGCCGCCGGCAGAAGAGAAACCTCCTATTCAGTCATGCTAAGTGCCTTTAACCTGAGTGAGTGCAGTAGCCAGTCCACCCCCAGCAATAAAAGCCTTTGTGTACCAGGGCTTGTGCGGAGCAGTCTCGGTATTAGCTGGAAAGACTTTGAACATCCTTCGCAACGTCCTCAGATAAATTAAGATTGAGTCCTTTTTTGGAATAATTGCCTTTTTCCAGATTAGGGACCTTTAAGTATGTCTGTCTTTGTCTACTGTGTCAAAGTAAAAAGACATGGGGGCATATTAGCAAGACCGGCGATAACAATATCGCAGTTGTAGCGGCAGGAAACTGCAGCTAAAACGGCGATAATGGGCTTGCTAATATGCGTTCTAGAATTCCAATAGAAGCCCAGGTTAGATGTCCTGCACATTTAACCTGGGCTTCTATTGGAATTCTATAACGCATATTAGCAAGCCCATTATCGCCGTTTTAGCGGCAGTTTCCTGCCACTAAAATGGCGAAAATTTTATCGCCGGTCTTTGCTAATATGCCCCATATTGAGGTATCTATTTTGGTCTAGAAAAAGAGTCCACGCCACACTCTAAACCGTGAAGGCTACAAGAAGAATAAAGAACACTGGAGTGCTACAAACCATTAGCATGACTAGTCCTGCTATGCTTTAACTGAGACAGTAATGCAGTGCCCCCATGATCAGGTTGTACAAAGTAACGAGCAAGTATCACAAATGCCTGTAATTATATGTGAGCCCAAGGTGCCCACACTGGGTGGTATTCCTACTTTAACTTAACAGGTGATTGGAGTATTGCACTTCCTTGTATTGTGTCTGGGGGTAGACTGAATATTGCAGGCCGAAACATGTCAACAGCTCTGTAGAAGTTTCATTCAGAAAAACAGAGGACTAGAAAAGTCAACTCCGTAGAAACATAAGACATTAAAGTGATATTGGTCTATACTGGGTCACTGGTTGGAATACTCTCAGGGTGCACCACAAATATTATTTAAAATCATACACCCCATTTTTATGAAAATGCAATACAAGGACTGCTGAACAGTGTTATGTGATTTCATGCACTATGTGGCGCTATTATGAAGAAATGGTGTAGATAAGTTGCTAAATGACTCATTATTGACTACTTTCCTTGGTTCTTTACATCTCAAGAATGCAAAGGCAATACTTGTGAAGTCGTTTATTGTGTACAGAATAGTAATAGATTCACAATAGTGACTGATTCCACTATTGTATTGTGAAAATCATGTCTTGAATTTATCCCAAAATAGAACCCACTTTTTTAGGTCGAGCATTCGAGACCTCTTGTATATACTTTAGTATATACTTATATGTGTATGTACTTTGTGGGCTCTGGAGATCAACCCTAGGACTTGTCTGCTTCCGCTTAGGGACTTTTTTTCTGTTCAACTGCCTCTATTTAACTGTCTTGAAAGAAAACGGCCAGTAGAGGTCACTAAATTACCAGAATTGCTTACTGCTTTTTCAACTGCCTCTATTTAACTGTCTTGATAGAAAATGACCAGTAGATGTCAGTAAAATACCAGAATTGCTTTCTGCTGATGGACTTTCTTTTTTTTATTCTTCTAGCAACTGCCTCTATTTAACTTTCTTGAAAGAAAAGGATCAGCAGAGGTCAGTAAAAAAGCAGAATCAATTTAGCATTCTCTAGATTCCAGTCCATAGTAATTGTCTTCCCCGAGCACCCGTAGACAATAATATTGTTTTCAAATCTTGTATTTGCAGTGATATGACCACCGAAGTCCATGATTTTATATTAAAAACAGAGCTTTGGACTATACCATTTACCGCTGAAAGGCAATATTTCTCTCCATGTGTTCCAATACCTGACGTGTCACGCAGTTTAGTGCTTACTTTCCCTCCATGTTAAAGAACAGTAGATGTTTCAGCACCTAGGCTAATGTGCAGCATAGCTAAATACATATAAGGTCCCAAAGGCGAGACCGATTTCATTGCAAATGCTTGGTCTTAGAAGAGGCCACTTATAGGCACTTTTTGTGCTCCATAACCACCCTCTCCCCGCCTCTCTGCTCATGGCCAGAGACTTTTTAAAGAATCAATCAATCAATCAATCAATCATTTGTAAAGCGCACTACATACCCGCGAGGGTCTCAAGGCGCTGTTGGGGGGGGGGGGGGGGCGCTACTGATCAAACAGCCAGGTCTTGAGTATCCTCCTGAAGGTCAGCAGGTCCTTGGGTCTGTCGTAGGCTCAGTGGGAGGGTGTTCCATGTCTTGGCGGCGAGGTGGAAGTAGGATCTCCCGCCGGTGGTTGTTCTTTGGATGCGCGGGAATGTGCCGAGTGAGAGGTCGGCAGAGTGTAGCTGGCGGTTGGGGATGTAGAAGGAGAGCCGTCTGTTGAGGTAGGCTGGGCCGGTCTTGTGGAGTGCTTTGTATGCGTGGATGAGGAGCTTGAAGGATATCCTCTTGTTGACGGGGACCCAGTGCAGGTTTTTCAAGTGGGGGGTGATGTGGCCGTGTCGTGGTATGTCGAGGATCAGTCACGCCGAGGCGTTTTGGATGCGTTGTAGTCATTTGATGAGCTTGGTCGGGGCTCCCGCGTACAGGGCGTTTCCGTAGTCGAGTCTGCTGCTGACAAGGGCCTGGGTGACAGTCTTTCTTGTATCTGTCGGGATCCATCTGTAGATCTTGCGGAGCATGCGTAGGGTGTTGAAGCAGGAGGTGGAGACGGCGTTGACTTGCTTGGTCATTGAGAGCGTTGAGTCGAGGGCATTGAGTCGAGGATGATTCCTGGTTGCGTGCGTGGTCGGTGGGTGTCGGGGCTGCCCCCAAGGCCGTCGGCCACCAGGAGTCAACCCAGGCTGAGGGGTTGGAGCCAAGGATGAGGACCTCTGTCTTGTCCGAGTTCACCTTCAGGCGGCTGATCTTCATCCAGTCGGGGACGTCCTTCATTCCTTCGTGGAGGTTGGCTTTGGCGGTGATGGGGTCCTTGGTGAGGGAGAGGATCAGTTGAGTGTCGTCTGCATAGGAGATTATGTTGAGGTCGTGCTGTCGGGCAACGTGTGCGAGCTGGGCCATGTAAATGTTGGACAGTGTTGGGCTGAGGGAGGATCCCTGGGGTACGCCGCAGATGATCTCGGAGGCTTTGGAACAGAATGGGGGGAGGCGGACGCTCTGGGTTCTGCTGGAGAGGAAGGAGGTGGTCCATTCCAGAGCAGTGTCTCGGATCCCTGTGGTGTGGAGGCGTGCGTATAGTGTGCGGTGGCAGACGGTGTCGAAGGCGGCGGAGAGGTCTAGGAGGATGAGTGCTGCGGTCTCACCGTTGTCCAGCAGGGTCCTGATGTCGTTGGTGGCGGCAATGAGGGCAGTCTCGGTGCTGTCGTTGCTGCAGAACCCTAACTGAGAAGGGTCCAGGATTCTGTTTTCTTCGAGGTATTGGGTTAGCTGCCTGTTGATGATTTTCTCGATGACCTTGGCCGGGAAGGGGAGCAGAGAGATAGGTCGGAAGTTATTGAGGTCTATTGGGTCTGTCTTAGGTTTTTTGAGTAGGGCGTTTATCTCGGCATGTTTCCAGCTCTCTGGGAAGGTTGCGGTCTCGAGGGAGAGGTTGATGACATTGCGCAGGTGGGGTGCGATGGAGCTGCTTGCTTTGTTGAAGACTTGGTGCGGGAATGGGTCTGACGGAGAGCCGGAGTGGATTGAGCTCATGGTCTTGATGGTGTCATCGACGCTCACGCTGGCCCAGGCTAGCAGGGGGTCATGGTCGATGGTGTGCGGAGGGTCTGTTGTGTTGCTGTCTGTTGGGGCTGTCTGGGTGTTGAAGCTGTCATGAATGTCTGCTATCTTGCGGTGGAAGAAGGTGGCGAGGGGGTCGCACAGGGCTTGCTACGGCAGGATGACGTTGGTGTTGGATCTGGGGTTGGAGAGTTCCTTCACGATGTTAAAGAGCTCCTTGCTATTGTGTGCGATGCTGTCGAGGCGGTCTTTGAAGGAGGTCCTCTTGGCAGCCCTGATGAGGTGGTGGTGGTTGCGGATGGCACCCTTGTGTGCTGCGTGGCTGTCCGGAGTTTGTTCACTGTGCCATTCCTTCTCTAGTTTCCGGCAGGCTTGGTTGGAGGCAAGGAGTTCTGGGCTGAACCAGCTGGCCCTCTTGCTGGTGTCTCTGTGGGGGGGTTTCTTCAGCGGGGCGAGGGTGTTGGCGCAGTCCTCTATCCAGCATCTGAGGCTCTGGGCAGCGTCGTCGGCATTGGAGGGTTCGGTGGGTGGGCCGAGAGCGAGGTTTGCACGTAGTTGGTCTTCGGTGATTTTGCCCCAGCAGTGGCGGGGGATCTTTTGGGTGCGGTGGTGTGTGGTGGGTTTCTGGAAGGCGAAGTGGATGCAGCGGTGGTCGGTCCAGAGGAGTTTGGTAGTGTGGCTGACGGAGACGTGCGGGCTTGAGGAGAAGACGGGGTCGAGCGTGTGGCTGGCGGAGTGGGTGGGCGTTGTGACGAGTTGCTTCAGTCCGAGTTTGGCGAGGTTATCGATCAGGGTTGTGGAGTTGTTGTCGTTGTTGTTCTCAAGGTGAAAGTTCAGGTCTCCGAGTAGGATGTAGTCGGTGGGGGTCAGGGCGTGCGTGCTGATGAAGTGGGCAATGGAGTCACTGAACTGGGGACGGGGTCCGGGTGTTCGGTAGAGGAGGGTGCCTCTGAGGGTGGAGTTAGGGTCTATGTGGATCTGGAAGTGCATGTGTTCGGCGGTGCTGGGCGCCTCGTTGGTGCTAGTCGAGACCCTGATGCTGTTCTTGTGGACGATGGCGATTCCTCCTCCGACTCCGTTGGTGCGGTCTCTGCGGGTGATCTTGTAGCCGTCTGGGATGGCTATGGCGATGTCGGGTGCGGAGGAGTCGTTCAGCCAGGTCTCTGTCAGGACGGCGACGTCCGGGGATGTTGTGTTGAGCACATCCCAAAGCTCGACGGCATGTTTGCGTGCGGAGTGGGTGTTCAGTAGTATGCATCAGAGGTGGTTGGGGTCTTTCTTGGCGGGTGGTTCGTCAGCTCAGAAGCTGGTGTAGCTGCAGTTCCAGCAGGTGAAGGGACCGTGTGTGCATTTCGGGGCGGCCTTGAATCTGGTGTGTGTCTGTCCGGAGTTGAGAGCGTGCAGAGTGCTGGAGTCATAGTGGCGGCGGTCGTCGTGGCGGGTGCGGGGGCCAGGGGTTCTGGTGCTGAGCACGGTCCAGGCTCTGACGGGCGCAGACGGGTTTGCCTTAGGTGCACCTTTGGCGCGCCAGCGGCGTGGCCGCACGGCGGCCAGCATATATGGAAGGTGGGAGGGAGGAGCAGCTGGGAGGCAGGGGCAGCAAATGGGCAGTGGGCAGTCAGGGGGGCGGGGCCACAGGGGACGCAGCGGCGGGGGCAGTGAGGGACAATAAAGGGAACAGAAGGCAAAAAGGCACAAAAAACGAGGGAAACCAAGTGTCACAGAGGGCAAGAGGGCACAGAAGTACAGGAAAAACGAGTGGCACAGAAGGCAAAAAGGGCAGAGAAATACAGGAAAAACGAGTGGCACAGAAGGCAAGAGGGCACAGAAATACAGGAAAAACGAGTGTCACAGAAGGCAAAAAGGGCAGAGAAATACAGGAAAAACGAGTGTCACAGAAGGCAAAAAGGGCAGAGAAATACAGGAAAAACGAGTGGCACAGAAGGCAAGAGGGCACAGAAATACAGGGGCAGCTGAGAAACAGAAAGCAAAAACGGGTGGAGAGGCACGGGGGCTGCGAGGGGTACAGAAGGAAATACCGGGCAGAGACACGGGGGCAGCGAGGGGTACAGAACGAAAAACTGGGCAGAGACATGGGGCAGCGAGGAGTACAGAAAGAAAAACCGGGCAGAGACACGGGGACAGCGAGGGTAACAGAGGGAGGAAAACGGCCACAGACCACGAACAGGCAGCAGGGAAAGACAGAACAACAGCAGACACAACAATGAAATACAGGCAATACAATAAAACAATAGAGCGAAAGATAAACAAACCTACGGCCTACCACTGGCCACCAGGGATGAGGCGCAGGTGGTAGCCTGCGGGTGGTGGAGGGCCTCGAACTTCCTCAGCAGCAGCAGCAGCAAGAATGGGCTACGTGGGCAATGCCGCCACCTTCCAAGGAGCCCTTAATAAAAGTTTAGCTTTTTCCATTTTGTCTAATTTTGTATGTAAGCCTTTATCCTTACTAACTCTGTCTCTGTTTGCCCATGATCATTTTAAGGACTTCTGGAGTCCTTGGCAAGGCATATTTCTTTTTCTTTTTATTAAAACTTTTTGTTGGCTTTAACTTACTGGCAATAGGAATAGTACGTTTTTTACTCCTTATACAATGCCAGGAATATTTAAACTGTTTTTGAGGTACCCCAAATCTTCAAGCTTGCTTGGCATCATGCAGGCTTGAATTAGCAGAAAATGGGTAATACAATTCAAAGTTGTTCCCAACAGGGGACCCCAAAATATGTCGTGCCCAGGGCCCCAATAATTCTTAAGACAGCACTGCTCATAGCACAAAAAAACACTTTCCCAGGAAATATCTGAGTCATCAGCAAATCCTGCCAACAGAAAACTCAAATATTAAGGGAGGCGGGACGAGGGCGACACAACAAAATGAGATAGGAAATTGGCAGACTTCAAGCAAATAATTGCCAACAAAGTATCAAGCATTGCCAAAGCCAACAAGTCTCCCGTGCATTTTGAGTCCTGACTAAAATATAACAAGCATTTACAATGCAATGGTCTCGGCATTGTTAAAGTTAGAGCTATTGGCATTGCTCATGACATTATTTTTGTTTATGTTTTTGTTTTTAACCCCTTCAGCGCTGCGCGGATTCCCCCGCGGTGCTGAAGGGTTCTAGCGCGGGCGTGGTCATGACGGAACGGTTCCGTCATGAGCACAGCTCAACCGATGCTCATGACGGAACCGTTCCGTCATGAGCATCGAAGGGGTTAAAATCTTACCTGGGATTCTGTGTTATGGAGTGAAATTATGTGGAATGGTATTTTGTGTTGTGTAGTGGTATGGTGGAGTTTAACTACGTGGTGTGTTGTTGAATTTGATAGGATTATGTGGTATTCTGTGGCGTGGATTGGATGTATGTGGTGTGTTGTGTATATGTGTTGTTGAGTTGAATTATGAGGTGTGTTGTCGAATTGTGTGGTGTAGAATGGTAGTGTGTGGAATGGAATAGGGTTGCGTGGAACTGTGTGGCGCTGAATGAAATCATGCTGATAGGAGTTATGTGGCATGATGGCTCGGTTGGAAGGAATGCAAGAGAGGTGACAGAGAGAAGGAAAAGCTGGTAAGGATGAGAGTGCATAACATGGGAAAAAGACAGAATGAAGGGGAGAGAAGAAAAATGAAGCAGGAAAAGTGGATAGAGCGGCAAGTGAGAGAAAGGCTAGAGGATGGAAGAGCGAGGAGGGCAGAAAAGGGAATGAAAGGAGGAAAAGGGACAGCAAGAGGAGTGCGAGAAAGGAGAAGGAAGAGAAAGAAAGGAGAAGAGTGGTAAGAGTAGAGGAGGAGGGAGGCAGACTCAGAACGGGGAGAGCTGAACCGGCTGCAGTCAGTGCAGTCGATGCTGGTCCGCACATGAGCCTCACTGAACTCTTGAAACACATGCTATGAAGCCATAAACACACCGCTCTGCAACTAAAAGCACTATTAGGGGAATCACAGATAAGTAACATGCTAAAAATAGGAAATATCCTTCACCAATGAAAGAACGTCCAAAAACCTCACAGCAAATCATGGGTACGGACCGTGTTTTGTTTACAAATATACAGAATTGCAATGTCGCACTGTCAAAACAACCATGTTTTAGAAAAATTGAACAACAACAAAATAAACAATGGTGATAATGAGTTTACCTTGGCGTATTAACACAAAGAGTGAAATTAATGTTCTCCCGTGCTTGTCGCGATGGGGGGTGGGCTTAAGAAAGATTTGAATAGTCGCTGCCCTGCCTTCCTAATTAAAGACATCAAATAATGGTCAAGAACGATCGCATTTACAATACTACAAGGGGAGCGGAAAGAGAATATGAAAGGCGCGCCAGCAACTGTCATTATAACAGAGCCACAGACCAAAGCGTAGGAAGGAAAAATGCGCGTACTTCGTTCAACTGCGAATCCTTGCGAGTAAAAGCCGCGTTAACTGCGCACCTCACTGGTATATTATGCGGCGTTAGATCACAGCTCAGACCGCCCAACCTGAGCTATCGCGACACAGGCAAACTCAGTAGCAGAAGCACAAACCATGCGAGCCACTGCCCCAGACATGGTTTGTTTTTGATATACTGTAGAAATGAAAATACATGCTGCAGTGCGAGGTGCTGAATGCGACGGGAAGGTGTGTGGAAATCAAGAAAGGAGTTCAGAATGCAAAAATACAGCTCTAAACAGTGGAACAGCAGGAAAATATGGGCAAAAAGACTCATGAATGTCAGACATGGAAGAGCCAAGATCTGGCAAATAACGGGTAACTGCAAAATCCCCTTACCATGTATGCTCGTGAACAGACCGTTTTTATGAAATGGGCATGTATGACGTTTCATAAAGCTGGGGTCTTAGAAGACCCAAAGGTTTCGCACTGCAATGGTGTTGGGCAACTCCTAACGTTTGCGAGGGGCTTTCACAGACACAAAGTAGCGGAGTACAGGCAGCTCTCAGTGAAAGGCGGAAGAGGGTGTCATTGGGTAGTGGTACATAAGCACTAAGGTAAGTAGAAACGCTCTCAGCACTCTACGGGGGGGGCAGACATTATGGCTCAGCAAATTCGCAGCTCTGCACAGAAACAGATTGGTCCCACTCTGCAGTGACTACTGGGCGCGCGTTGCAGCAGATGGGCGGGGCAGGGACGCAGCTCTCTCATCTTGCTTATGCCGGGTTCTAAAAAAAAAATGCTCAAGTTGTGCACTGGAAGCAACAAGTTATCGGGCTGACTGCGAGTGCCGTAGTGGAGGTTTCACAGGCCTCCCTGCCCTCCACCGGCAGCTGCCGGGACAGTGCACTGTGAAAGATACGCACAACATGCCCATTCGTATACATGGACTTTATGCCTTACCTCCGCCATATTTGTCGTGCCGAGGGTCACATTGCGGGTCACTGGGAGAGCCCAGATGCACAGAAAACAGCACAACAGGAACAGCGTGAGTGACTGCGAAAGCGGGAACCAGGCCCGAGTTGTCTGTGTACCGTCGCAGCCAATGGGAAAGTCCCGGAGGTAGACTGGAACATCCTCACAGCCAATGGCAGCACGAGAGGGGACGCAACAAATTTAGCCAGAGCCAACGGCAGTGCCGAACAGGAGGTGAAAAACAGCTGGTCCAATAGAAGCAGGGATACAAATATTTCATAACCAATGGCAGAGCCGAAAAGAAACGAAAACAGAAGCAGAGAATTTGAATGGGACCATAATGAGCCACCATGACTAATATAAACCGAATTTCTAAAGTGATTTAATTTTACCTTCTACGGTACACGCATATTCCGCACGGTTATCTTGAGAGACCCAGTACAGATTACCAGAGCTACAAATGTCCCACATTGCCTCACTAATCTACTTCTCCAACGGAAACTGCAACAAGTGACCATACAACTGACCTCACGCCGCACTTCGCTGATGATGCCCAACAGGGTGGAAACGAGTCTTTCAAAGGGGAAGTAGGTAGGAGACACCACCGCCTTTCTCCGAGGCGAAGCAGAAATGCCTCGGAGAAACGCAGCGGCGGTTTCGGATTCGGAGGCGTGTTTTTCTTTTCTCTCCTCTTGCCATTGGCTGGAGGAGATAATTAGAAAAGTATCGAAAAAACACGCCCCCGAAGAGGCCAGCCAATGGAGAAGAGGGGCAGGTTCAAGCCCCTCTTCTCCAAGTAATTAAATCTTGCAAGCGAGACTGCGCAAGCGCAGCCTTTGCTAGCCGAGACCTAAAAAGGCCTGATCCACCCAAAAACTGAAACAAAAAAAAATAATTTTCTTTATACAATGCACCTATGGGAAATATAATGTTTGAGAACTCAGTGTAGTTTTGAGATGTAAACAACTATTCATACGTGGTAATGCAAGCATTGCATAGGAGGTGGAATAATATACCAAACAGCAATACCGTGAGATCATCAAGAAATACTCATCGGGGTGCAGCGAAAGCCCCTCTATGAATATTTTCGATAATCTATGACTATAAGTAGCAGATCGCTATGCGCTGTCAAACCAGACCTAAACGCCTAGTGCAACTGGCAAGCCTGCTCGGAGTCTAAGCCCATGATCTTGAAGCACGTTCCCGCCAGTCTCAGGCCTGCTGCGTCACTCCTGAGGTCCAGCAAGGACCTAAGGACACAGCTCATCTATTATCCTCAAATGGATTCCTAAGCCCCGGCCCTAGTCCCAGGCTCTCCACACAAAGGACCCATCCTGCCCTCCTCTGTGCATTGCACAGACTTGTCTCCGTAACCGTGTTGTACGGCGCTCCAAAGCTCCCAGCTAGGTTTGTATACATACTGGGGCTTATTTACAAGCCCCTTGCGCCGCTGTCACGTCACTTTTTCTCATATTAAAAGTGACGCACCTGTGGCGTAAGGGGCTTGTAAATAAGCCCCACTATCTCTAAAGCGTAAACGTGTACCCACGTCTCTTTGAAGCGGATACCATAACCCCAAATCTTTGACTCAGGAGGGGATTCAGCGCTCCCCAATCTCCCCGCTTGCCAGTGCAGGCAGACACCCACATATCGCTGCCCAAATTCACATTTTGAAAGATTTTTTTTTAAATTGTATTTTTATAGCGCTGACGGGGCGTCAAAGCGCTTCTCATTTTAACTCGTGCCAACCTGTAGTGGGATGAAGGGCACAGAGTGGGGGGACGGTCTAAGGTTATAGAGTGCATCGTGAGAATACAGTGCACAGAGAGTGTGTTCGATAGAATGCAGTGCACACAGTGTGGATATGCAGTGCCTCGAAGGAGAATGCAGCGTGGTATTATAACGGACACTGGAGGACAAGGTGTACAAAGAATGGATGTAGCGCTCAGGCAGATAATGCAATGCACATAGTTCCATTATAGGCACAAGACCCCACCAACACCACAGCAGAATAAGCATGCATGAATAAATACACAACACAACTTTTTTGTTTGGAGAAATATTGCTGCAGGTTTATTTCATACAAACATATGCAACATATGGTGGGTTATCTTACGGGCGATCCAAGGGCAGGCAGCCGTACTAACCTATGCTGCCCTGCCCGCCTGATGAGCCAAGCACTGTGGAGAACCCAATCAGCGCTACCCTTATAGGGGTGATCCCCTTACTGGATCACTTGACACATTGGTCCCTTATAACTCACGCCCCTTTCAGGGTGGAGCGTAGCAAGGCAAGCCCCCGGTTGTTCAGGTCCACAACCGCCTTAACGGACTAACGGGGCGCCGACGTCATTGTTCCAGGACCCTCTCATGAGGCTCCTGGGATTTGGCTCTGGCACCCCTCTTGTGCTCTTGCAGAGGTATCCTTCTGTACCCAAACTGCTTCCAGATCGCCCTGTAACTGCGCCTGCAACTACAAAGAAAACATTACAATATCCTCTGAAATTCCGCTGCCTGTCCCATGCCGGGTACGCGGTAGGGTGGGAGACAGCGTGACGGGCAGCAAAGAGGAACAAAAATGGAGGAGGGAGGCCTAAATATCCCTCCCCATCTTCTGGCACGCCGGACATGACGTGTCTGGCGCGCCCTGTAAGGGGACTCCTCCTGGAGTCCCGCAAAAGAGAGTGGGGGGGGGGGTAGGGGAGTGCCCAAATGCAACTAAGGGGTGGCCGCCCTCTGAGGTTGCCCCCTGCGGGGGCCAAGGGCAGCCGCATAGTTCCATTATAGGCACAAGACCCCACCCACACCACAGCAGAATAAGCATGCATGAATAAATACACAACACAACTTTTTTGTTTGGAGAAATATTGCTGCCTTGTTTATTCCATACTAAAGTATTCAACATACAGTGGGTTATCTTACGGGTGATCCAAGGGCAGGCAGCCGTACTAACCTATGCTGCCCTGCCCGCCTGATGAGCCAAGCACTGTGGAGAACCCAATCAGCGCTACCCTTATTGGGGTGATCCCCTTACTGGATCACGTGACACATTGGTCCCTTATTACTCATGCCCCTTTCAGGGCGGAGCGTAGCAAGGCAAGCCCCCGGTTGTTCAGGCCCACAACCGCCCTAACGGACTAACGGGGCGCCAACGTCATTGTTCCAGGACCCTCCCATGAGGCTCCTGGGATTTGGCCCTGGCACCCCTATTGTGCTCTTGCAGAGGTATCCTTCTGTACCCAAACTGCTCCCAGATCGCCCTGTAACTCAGCCACAGCTCTGGAGGCGGCCCCCCATCGCCTAAAGAGCCCACACCAACACAGCTGTATTCTCACTTGCCACCTGCAATTTCCTGGGCCTCATTCATGTCCAGTAAGAACGGATTCAAGCCCACCTGAGCCAGGTGCACCCCAACTTTGTCGAATAACCTTTGGTGTTCGCCTGGCATAGCCCATGCCTGCTGAAGCCAAAGCCCCTTGCTCTGCGAACTTGCGCATGGAGTGGGTTATCCTTCTCTGGGAATGTACCAGTGCCTCACATGAACTGTAAGACGGTGATGGCTTCCCAGGAGGGAGCTCTCTTAAACAACGCTATATTACCCTGCAAGAGGATGTGGCTCCCACCTCCTGCAACTTGTAGTTGCAGCCCTTCTAGCATATTGTGCTCCCTAACGCCTGTTTCCCCAATTTATGGAACAGCAGCACGCTTGCTAAGAAGACCGCTTCCACAACCAGCCTATATACTCTGGCTATTCGGACGGAGCGTTTTATGCATAACTGAGCAACCTGTAACCTGCCCTGGGAGCAGAGTGCACTTACTTTGTTGAGGTTGTCCAGACATGTGCACAGACCTTTGCGATTTATAAACCATGGCGAACAAGACTGCTCGCATAGCACACAATTTTGCAGTCACAGCCACCATATGGAGTGACAACTTACACCAACTACCAGGCTTGCTTAACCAAAGCTCGATCACAGATGCCCACATGCCTGCTAACCAGCTGTGCCCCAGCTCTTGCCCCCACTCTTTATGCAGATTCCTGAAAAGTACACTTCTGCCCCTGTATGGGGGGGAAGACACCTGTAATATAGCACATCCCACTGCACTCACATTCTCAGGCAATCCAGTGGGGGAGAGGGGTCCTTAGCATTGGTTCTGCTACATTGCCTGGCCTGCTAGCCCGCAAGCACCTTCGTCTGACAGCAGAATATCTGCTGTGTCGCCCGTGCAATGGCCGCACTCTGGCGCAAGACGTCCCGTTCTATAGCTCTGCTAACAGCTACCTTCAGAGGCTGAAGTGAATGGTTGTATGTTGTGCATCTGACCCTAAGAACTTTGAATTTGCTTTTGCAGGGATAACATTGTTGCACCTGTCACACTCAAATTAGTGCAATGTGCAGTTCCTTTGCATTCTACACTTCAGAGTGGCCCTACATACCCCACGAGACCACGGAGTCGTGTGTATATTACCAATGATACTATTGGAATCGAAGGTTCCCAGTGTCAATTGGTGTCTATTCCGCCATGGAATATGTGACATTAAGCAATGGAGTCTTTATGTACTTGCCATTATCCCTCCTGTCATACAGTAATTTTGCCTTTACAGTTTAATCTGTGGTATTCGTCCCCAGACTTCCCAGGCTGCCTACTGCTGGCCATGTGCGCAGCTGCTGGCGTGATAAGGGAATCTCCTGTTGCAACTTGCAACAAAACAACGCCCGCTTGTATGTGCTAAATTGTAAGCGATTAAGTGCCTAACATATCTCTCCCCCTTGAAAAGATACCACAACCGCACTGGCATTAGAACCTTAAGTGGCACACACTTTTCACCTGGGCATACCTCTAACTGAGAATGGATCTACACCGCCGTAAGGCCAGAAACACCCATATCTTGAACAATTTTCTGGGTTTGCCACTTGGCACCCTTCTGGTTGGTGATACGGAACCTCCTACCTAGCATAAGCTGACATCCTCCTGTGCAAGAGTAAGTGGGCAATTGATTCAACATCCCTCCTTTCCTGCCAAGCTGTTGCCTGTTCAGGTAATCTGTGGTGACTGCACCCAGACCCCCTTAGGCAGCTTAGTTGCTGACAATGTGATCATTTGCTGAAATTGAGGGAATCTCACACTTACCACTTGCAACTAAAGCAATTATTTCAATTAATAAGATATTAATTAGTGAGGTCTTGCCCTCCAAAACTTCTGCTAGTATACCAGGGAGCAGACAAGACAATGGGAACAGGAGGGGAACAATATGTATCGATACCTGCCCTTTCTTGAATATTGGGAATGCCAAATGTTCTTCAATACATTGTGGCCTATTTGTGCCTTTACTTATTGCCCCACAGTTTGACCCAAACACTTTGGGACACTTTAGTAGCAAATGCCCTTAATGGTATGTGACATTCTACAAGCACTGTGCATAACTATAAATCCCCCTTTGACCTGCTAGAGCCGGTGGCCATTCTGCTGAAAGCTCTGTGGGCCTGGGCGAGGGGAGTGCTACTAACCCTCAAGTCCTAGGCAATCAGGAAGCATCCCTCATTGCTGCAGGTGCCCCAAAGCATTTATGATTGGTAACAGACCGTCAAAAGACAGAACCTGGGTCTGGGATCCTTGTATCCTAAGTAAAGCCATAATCATCCTGCACCATTAACAGATGTGCCACATGCACCCAATAGGTAGATAGGCTACCTATTGCTGTAATCGCAGCCACCCCCCTGGGGGCAGTGGTCTGTCCAATTATCCTCTGAATTCTCAGCTATGGAGGCTCCAGATAATCTCAGGTGTGAGAAAAGGCTTTCTAACATAGCCAAGCAACTTGCACTTGTTTCCCCTTGATTGAAGGAAGGAAGGCATTCAATACCAAACAAATTGCTCGGAGCTCCAGCAAGTTGAGGTGGGGTCCCCAGAACTCCACCTTTCCCATATGGCTGCTCCATCCCAGGTATTATGCATCTGTCACTACTATGTGGTCTGGTTGGGGAAGGGAGAGAGGTCTGCCTCTGACCTAATCGTGGTCTGTTAGCCACCACTGTCCTATGCATTTGTCTCCAACATCTAGACCATGTCGTAGAGATTCCCCTAATGCTGCGCCCACTGGAACTTCAAGTCCCACTGCAGAGCCCAGTTATGCCACCTGGAATGTGACACTAGCAGGATGCAGGAGGCCATGAGGCCCAGCAGCCTCAGAGTCATTCACACCGAAATCCAGGATAGAGGCTTAAACATCGGTATCATAATCTGAATATCCTAACCTCGCCATTCGGGAGGCTAGGCCCAAAACTACACTGTGTCCAGAACAGGTCCAATGAAATGGAACATCTGAGAGGGAGTCAGATGTGATTTTGGCACATTGATTGTGAACTGCAGAGAATGCAGGAGGCTCGCCGTAATCTGGAGGTGGGATACGACAACCTGGGGAAGCTCGCCTTTAACAGCCTGTCGTCGAGATAAGGGAAGACTGGCACCTCCGATCTGCATAGAAGAGCTTTGACCACCGCCGTTACTTTTGTGTTAAACCCAAGAGGTGCTGGTAAGGCCAAAGGGGAGCACAGTAAACTAAAAGTGCTTGTGGCCTATTGTAAACCGCAGGTAGCGCCGATGGGCAGGCAGAACAGGAATGTGAAAATAGGCGTCATGCAAATCCAATGCTACCATTCAGTCTCATGGGTCCAGGGCAGACAAGACCTGAGCTAGAGTGAGCATCTTGAACTTTTCCTTTTTGAACCAGGATAGGGCACAAACTCTTTTCCTTTTTGAGTACCAGAAAGTAGCGGGAATAACAACCACAGCCTACTTCTGGTGCTGGAACCCTCTCTATGGCTCCAATGGCTAAGAGAGTCATGACTTACTCCTGAAGCAAATTCAAGTGATTCTCTGTCTGCCGGTCGTAAGTTTGAGGCATAGAGGGAGTGATAGTCTCAAGGGGAAGGTAGTAGCCCCTTCGGACTATTTGGAGGACCCACCTGCCCGAGGTGATATTCCTAAATATAGAAGAGAGAGGCCTCACTGCTCCAGGAGACAGGGTTCCAAGTGCGACTCAAATGTCAAAAGTAAATTCCCTTGGAGAACACAATTTGTTCACTTATACCCATACCTCAACATCTCAAAGGTCATGCAATCACATACACCAGTCTTAATAGGGACCACAACGACAATTCTTAATAATCAAATTTTAATATTAGTCATATCAAATAATTCATGCAAATTCATAAAAATACATCAAATAAAATCAGTTAAAAACTAGTAAAAAATGATTTGACAAACTTTCAGTCATACATCATAATAAGAGAGACAAGACATTATTCATCAAAAATTGTTAATTTGAAAGAATCAATCAAAGTGCTTTGTCTAAGAATTTTTCTTTCAACATGCAGCACTTTGTTCCTCAAATCTAACAGAGGTAGGCGTTGACTCGTTTCGGTGGGAAAATAGGATACAACCACCTTCTTCAGGACAACTAAAGATATATAGTCCCACCTAATTAATTACAGAATATTGCTCTGCAAAATATTTTTGCTGCATAAAAAACATGAAATAAATATCAGATGTAATTTAAAACATAATACAAAAAGAGAATATAATACCTATAAAAAGAGAATATAGCAAATTACCATCTTATTTACATTTTTCAATTTTCCAAACCAAACTGTATATATTATTCACAATATCTACAAGATCAGAACCTTGATTCTGTAGTTCCTTTATATATAGACTTAGAATAATTGTCCAAAAAGCCCCATCAAGACTGGAGTGCATGAACCACCAACAAGCAACCCAGCGCTACAGTCATACTCATCCATTCTGTGATCTCATTACTATCTACTCACCTAATACGTTTTAAGTTGAGCCAAATGCGGATCTGTAAATGCAGTTCTTTAAAATATAGAAGCAGGTTTCAGTCCTGAACAACGGTGAGGAAAAAGAACGGGTATAAAAATAGCCCCTGGTAAAACCTATCACAGCTAATATCCAAAAGATTTAGTGGGTATCAACCCTACGTTTGCCCCACTGTGCATACCTTATTAGATACAACTCCGACTTCAATTTGTGTCCAAATCAAGTAGCCATATGAAAAAACATAAATAGGATACTCTGCTCTTTAGAGCTCTAAAAAATAAAATTCTATATAAGAAAAGAACCAAATGGGCTAATATAAACGCTTAAACTGACAATTAACAATCAAGGTGATATTCTGCCAGTGACGAAGGTGATGGCTGATCCTGCCACCAACTGGCTGCTTATGATCTTGAAGGGCCGGACTAGGAAAGTTTGGAGGCTGAGGTTGTGGGGTGAGGGGAATGATCCGGTGGGTTTGGGTAATGTGTAGTTGGACTGCGCAGATGTTGTTGCACTTGTGTGTTCTTGTGGCTGGGGTATTGCAGACACGGCTGAAAGCCCCTTCCGTAGCCACGAAAGGAGCGAAAGTAGACGGGGATGTGTGGTAACTGAGAGGCCCTAGGACTTGGCCATAGCCCGTGAATCCTTAAAGTGCTCCTGTGTCATGTCTGCCTCTTCTCCGAAGAGACAGGGGCCATCAGAGGGTATGTCCACAAAAGAAGCCTGGACATCCCCTAAAAAGCCAGAAGTCCATAACCAGATGTGGCTTCAAACAGCCAACATCGATGCAATTGTTCTGCCCAGAGAGTCTGTCGTGTCAAGACAAAAACGAATGGCGAACTTTGCCTCATCTCTTCCATCTGATACTGCTTTGGAGAGGATGGCCTGGTCCCCCTCCAGGACCCATTGCAGAACTAGCGCAATCGATTTCCTCAAAGTGTGGGAATAATGGTCCAATAAGCATGTGGTGTTCACCAACTGCAATGCAAGGCTGGCAGAAGAAACATTTTCTTGCCCCAACTATACAGCCTCTTGGATGTCCTATCCGGGGGTGCAGAATGGAATGTGCCTTGGGAGGTAGAGGCTCGGTCCACCAAGCTCATCGGGGTATAGTGGTTGATGAGTAAATTTGGCTTACCCGGTGCAGGGCGATTTACTTTTGACAATTGTCCTATTAACAGGAGCCCCTGAGCTGGGCTTGGACCAGCATCTCAATAGGACATTGGTTAAGGCCTCGTTGAAAGGCAGCTGGGATTCTGAGGAGAAGACACCAGGCTGTAGACCTCTGTCAAGATATTCGTCTTCACTGCCACGGAAGGGAGCTGAAGGCCGAGGACCTCTGCTGCCCTTTGCACCACCATACTATATGATGCTCCCTCCTCTGTAGCCACAGTAGGGGAAAAAAGCAGGCCAGAATCTGGAGAGGTATCCAGTCCACTGGCCTCGCCCAATTACTCATACCAGTCCATTTCCTGATAAGGCTGGTCTTGTAAAGGGTCCAGCGATTCCTCCCAATCTTCCTCCATTCCTAGCCCTTTAGAATAGGGCTGAGGAAATGACCTAGAACCTAAGAGTTCTGTACGGCGCTGATCTGGTTATGGGTCATCGGGGATAAGAATGGAGCTGATGCCGCTGGTGGGCGCCAGGATTCTCAGCACCGGGACTGGGGCCGGGGAAGATCGCAGTGGTACAACCGGCGTCGGTCCAGAATCATCGCTGGAGTCATGGGGGGTCATTGGCGCCGGGCTGGAGCTGCCAATGCGGAACCCAATGGAACCCCCTGGGAGCCTCTGGGGCCCGAAGGAGTGCCAGTTGGATCAGGCAGCCCAAATATGAGGCACAAGGCATCATAACAATCCATAGGCCGGACGGGGGTCACTTCGGTGCCTGAAAAAGGCTGGAAAGCGCAGAGTTGACCCAAGGGCAGGTTCCGAGGAATCAGGCCTAGAGCACCATGACTCCTCTGTTGCCTCTGCCGATGGAGTGGCAGAAGTCGAAGCACACTGTTTTTTTGTGCTTTTTACCTGACCGATTCGACAACTTTGTGTGCGAAAACAAAGACTTAGAACTTCCAGAGCAGTATACGGACCTTCCTCTTGACCAGTACCGTAAACAAGACCTCTGGGAAGAACGACTTAGTGCCGAGTGCTGGGCTGCAAGCAGCTTTAGAGGCCTCTCTCTCAAAGCTTTCGGAGCCATGGCCCGGCAGTCAGAGCTCAACTTTGAGTCATGGTTGCGCTCCAGGCACCAGTGAAAAAACAGATGTGGCTTCGTCACCAATGTGGTGTAGTGGCAGGCGCAGCACAGCTTGAAACGAGAAGTCTTCTTGGTCATCTGGAAACCTACTTACCAAAAAGGGGTTGACAAAACGTTGAAATAAAGCCTGTCAAAAAGTGAAAGAGGGTAGCTCTCATCATCGATCTGCACAGGCTAACACAAAAAGAAAAGCATTGATATCAGTGCGCTGAGGTGGTGCCTATATAGGTGATGCGGATGTCACAACGCCTCAGACAACGCCATCATGTGGAGCCGACCAACACGACCTACCAGCACGTAGGGGTATTGACAAAAGAAACATCTTCCGGATCGAGTCTGACAACTGGGGAATTCATAGGTAAGGAATCTGCGACTAGATGTCTCTTTCCAATAGTGAGAGATATTGTAGCCTTGCGCCTCTCCCACTAGATGAGCAGGTGGATGAGTACACTCCTCAATAGGAAGAGAATACATTTTGGAAAACCAAACAAGTCTGAGTTACCATTCTGCACAAGAAGAAAACCACCAGTGCCTGAATAACAGAACTAAAGCAGTTTGCAGTAATTAAGGGCTGAATTGTGTTTTCCTATCAATATGTTGACAAAAGACAATTTAGGATCCAGCAAAAAAAGAAAACTAAGATTTTTTGGATACAACCAAAATGGAAACAAGTATATTATTGGATAAGAGAGTAATAAAAACTTGAACATAGTAAAGAAAATGTCCTGTGGGAGACTAGTAGAAACACAAACTTTGTCATGTTAAATTTAGAGAAACATCTTTGATCCATGCCTCGGTGAAGATAGTGCAAGTGACAGCATCTCAAAGACAAGTCTAGAATTTGTGTGCGTCCAGAGGTAAAGAATGAAACCATCCGAAAACCCGCATTTCAATGCAGTTTGAAGCACTGTAAAAGAGAGCTCCATGGTCCACTGTATCAAACACCACTTAGAGATGTACCACAGGTAGCCAGGTGTGTCCCTGCCCAAAGCTTATCATCCATCCTCCGAAGAGTGGACATTCTGGTACCATAAACGGATCGTAAATCAAACTGGCAGACATGTAGAGGTTTTATTTTGTTCAGTGTAAATCAGTAACTTTCTGAATATAATTCATACACTATTTTAGCATTGAAGTGCCTGTGAGCACTGGGATCAAAGTTGACACATAGGATTATCTAAATTAGTTTTCTTCTATCAAATCAAATGAAAACAGCTTTATTCAGTGACAATGAAACAAACACCATAAAAGCATACTAATACACATATATCTAAAAAATACTTTCTTACAGTTTATCATAGGCAATAATTAATACTAAAAATGATATTTACAAATTTGGGCTTCATGGGGAGGATAGCATGATAAAGTAGCAGGTACATATTTTTCTGAGATTTTAAAAAATACAGGCTACCACTAGTCATACGATAAAGTGCAAGTGCAGGAAGGTACCATTTAAAAGAAACAATGGTATGCACCTTCTTTTTTATACAGCAATACTTCCGAAAAGGCGTAGTCTTTTCTTTTCCTAATCGATTGTTGTATGAAGCGAATAACTGAGCCGATGATTTTCATAGTGTCCAGACTACATATAAAGTTAAACGCATCCTTATAGTTAAAAAGCATATTTTTTAAAAATAGGGGTTTTAAAAAGGTTTTCCGGATACCCTTATAAAAAGGACAAAAAAGGATAAAATGCAAGGTGGACTGTAAGGTTTTACCATCACACGGGCAGGGTGGCAATATTCGTTGTCATTTCTCTGTACTTGGAAATGCAATTAGATAATGTAAGGTACCCATCCTTAACCTAGTTAGGTAAAACCTGTGCTGAATATTCCGAACCAAAATTAGGTATAACTGGGTACCCCTCATGTATGGACGTTCACAATAAGCTACCACAGTCTGTTTTTTGTTGGCCACCTTTTCCCTTTCGTAGTCTGCAGTGGTTATATATCTTAATTTCAGTTTGCTTTTACTATATTCCTGTATACATAGGGGGTTATCTGTATTTACTTTGCATTTCATCCTGAGATTAAAAATGTGCCCTAGCCATGGTATTTTCATACTATGTTCTAGAGCTAGGCAGTCAATAATTAAATCCTTAGAAAATGGTGTTTCTTCCTTCGTCCATATGCCATGTCAGAGGGTAAGACTAGCCATATCAATACCATCATTTATATATGGGACGGACAGTTCTTTATGAACAATGATGTTTGCAGTTGCACTGGGAACAGCCAATAATCTTTTTTAAAACTTGTTTTCATCAGTTTGTAAGATTGTCATATTTGCTCTCCCCCATATTGCGGCTCCATCATTAACTGCAGGGACACACTTACTCCTATACAAGGTTAAAATGTCTCGTATCGGTTTGTTCCCTAATTTAGCCGCAAATCTAAATATACCGTCAGTCGTTTTTAAAAATTTCATTTAGCATAATTCAATGTGTGATTTCCATGTACGGTTATTACAAAATAACATCCCCAAGTACGAAAATGTTGGGACTATATTTATAAAAACCCCTCCCACATGATGTTGTCTACACTTTTGTCTCTTCCCCCCGCACAACATTACAAATATTTTCTTTAGATTCAGCTACAAGTCTATGTCATTTCTGTATTGGGCAAAATTTTCCATTAGACATTGCAGGCCATTTGCAGTTCTAGACATTAGGACAGCGTCGTCTGCGTATAATAAAACGGGGGTGGGCGTGTTCCAACTTTCGTGGCGTCTACAACCAATTTTTGTAAAAATGAGTCCACGTTATTTATATATAATGAAAATAAAAGGGGAGCTAATACGCATCCCTGTCTGATATCACGCTTTACCACAAAGTCAGATGTACATTCCCCTGATTTTCCATAGCATACCCTAGAGGTTAAATATGCATACATTTGTGATAAAAATAAGATTATTTCTGTAGGAGCACCAAGCCCTTTTAAAATTTGCCATAATTTTTGATGATTGACTAAGTCAAAGGCACTGGTGATGTCTACAAAACATAAATGAAGTATCCCCTCCTTAGCTATTGTGTACTTCCCAATTAACAACTCTAGGTTTAAACATCGCTCTACCATCCCAATACCCCTTCTAAAACCATACTGCACCTCTGTTAGTATATTTTTTTCACTGGCCCAAGCTTCAAGCCTCTCCAGCATGATTCGGCCCATAATCTTGGAAGAGGAATCAAGAAGGGATGTTGGGCGGTAGCAATTTGCCTTTTCCCTGTTCCCATTTTAAAAATGGGTCCAATAATACTTTCAACCCATGTGGCTCGTAATACTCCTCCCAAAGCAGCATTAAAAACTTTCAATAATATTGGTATCCAGAATTCCAAATCATACTTAAAAACATCTATCGGCATCCCACCTGAACCTGCTACTTTCCCATTTGCACTTTTTTGGAGTGCTAATTTTATTTCCTCTGATGTGATTGGTGATGTTTTCACTGGGTTTACCTTTATAATTTTTTCTTTTTTCAAATCAATCATATCTGCTCCTTCTGGGTTAAAAATACTCTTAAAATGTTGCACCCAGTGTTCTGGTGGTACTACAGTATCGATCCTCACCACAACATTATCTTTAAAATATGGATGATTTATTATCTTCCAGAAGAGGGCTGAATCTTTTAGCTCTACTGCCTGGTTTAATTTCTCCCAGGCCTCCTCACGGTTCTCCCTTTTTCTTGTTTCCAATGTCTTTTTATACTCTTTCCTTACAGCATTGATTTTTTGTGGGTCTCTAGGTTTTTGTTTTAAGCACAAGTTTCAGCTCCCCATTTAGCCTTGTACATTCATGGTTAAACCATCTTGGAGTTAGACCACACACTTTTTTCCTTCTTTTAGATTCTAGGTCACCTGCAATTTCTTTGGTGATACTGGCGGAAAAAGCTATAACAGCTGCTTGCGTAGACGAACCATACAGACAGATTTCTAATTCTTTTTGTGTTTTCCCTTTGAGGGTTTCCATGAATGAAGATGGATTAACACCTGTCCATTTCATTGAGACGAACAAAGCAAAACCAAAGGAAATGATGGACGGAGTGTTGAACATTGCAAGCACTCAACCCCCAGTCAACTGATCTGGGTTTAATCCATCACCGTTCTTTAGCCAACTCTGCCACCCCAGTTCAGACATGGCCATATGCAAATCAGTCTGACCCTGTGCCTCATGGGAACAGTCCAGCCCGAACTGCCAAGCCATGTCTTCCCTGGACCGGAAACAAGCTTCCTAGGACCGGTATCTGGCATTTCAGCCGTCTTCAGCCATGCTTGCTTGAATCCAGTGGCAAAGTGAGCAAGGGACTCACGTCTGAGCATACCCTGCCAACTTATGGCGAACAAAGCAAAACCAAAGGAAATGATGGACGGAGTGTTGAACATTGCAAGCACTCACCCCCAGTCAACTGATCTGGGTTTAATCCATCACCGTTCTTTAGCCCACTCTGCCACCCCAGTTCAGACATGGCCATTATTTCCTTGGGTGTCGATATCAACATCTGCATTCTTACCCCTTTGTTTTGTTAACAAGTTTACCTTTAATTTCACGCTTAGAGAATGATGGTCACTAACCATACTAATATTTATCGAAACCTTCTCGACCAAATTGTTACCATTTGAAGATATTATGATATGGTCTATGTTTGAAGATGTACCCACAAAGGTACACATTTTTTCTTCACCATCTGGTATGATCGGTTCCAAAATTATTAGATCATATTTATGCATTGCATTTTTGATGGCTTCTCCATATCTATCATGGTGGAAATGTGGGATCTTGTCACCAAAATCGTCACAATACCCACAAGGCTCACCAGCTTCAAGATCACATTTAACACAATTAAAATCCCCTGTCCAAATTAAAACTTAAGTCCCTATAATTCCCTTCACAAATTGGTCCAAATCCTCTTCTAATAGGTTAATTACAGTGCTCCTTGTGTTATCAAAAATATTGTTATAGAAGTTTGCTATGACAAAAGTCTGATTTTCATTGGAATAAAGATGTAAAAACTGGTAATATTGTGATTCAATTAAGGTTTTCCTAACGGTCAGAGGGGAGGCAACTGGAATTAGGGTAGCCAGACCTCCCTTCGCCCTTCCCTTTCTTGATGGTATTGCATTAGTGCAAATACTTTGGTACCCATTTACATAAAAAGGTTCCGGGCACCAAGTTTCTTGTAGTAGTACAACCCCAGAACCCTCCAACATTTGTTGCCAGTTAACATCATAGATTTTATTTTTAATACCAGCTATGTTCCATGTCATAATTTTTAAACTTTTGCTCAGGGATATTCCAGTATCAGCTATCAGCAAGTTATCAGGGCTATTACTATAATCATGCTGAAGTACATCCTCTATCTCTACATGGCGAGGTTCTGTTAGGTTAACCGTATCTGCATTTGTTTTAGGATTACCATTTTCCATGTTTGTACTTGTGGTACAATGATGGACAATTTACTCCATATTAGAGGGGATGCATAAGTTCATCTCCTTCACTTCGGCCTCCCCTAGTGACAGCTGAGGCGAAAAAACGGTCAAACAATCGTGATGTCGCCGTGTGTCTAACTGATATTTATCACACTGTTTTAAGTCATTTCCCAATGTGTCCCTAAGATTGACTTTAAATGCCGCATTTTGGGACCCCTTTAGTCTATTTATTGACTGTAGACTATCACCTGTGGTAGAGACCGAAAAGGGTTTGGAACCTCTACTCTCTATTTGATTTGATGATACTACCTGTGCACTATCCCCAGTGGACATAGCTATTGAGGATTAACTCACGCTGCTCTCAATGTGATGCAGTTGTGCTGGCTGTAGTCAATCGCAGGCTTCTATATCAGAAAGAGGGGCAAATCTATTTTCACAACTTAGATTATATGCCATGGGTGGACCTCTTGGGGCTACCCAGGTCTGTTTCTCCAGCATCGGACGTTGTAAGTTGGTCTCTAGTAATTTTAGGAGAGTTGGCCTGTAAAAGATGCCCAGTGGTAGCACAATGATATTATTGGGATTTCTGTCAAAGTCGGTACACAGGATAGTTTTCTTCTAACGAGATGAGATTCGACCAACCATTGTGTATACATCTAATTTTTACCATAATGAAATAATCTACAACAAAAATAGTATGTACATGGCATAATACCAGAGTATGAGATGAGACCAACCTTATGTTGATGTAGAAACAACCTTTAAGCAGGAAACCAAAGTGAAGAAACTGAGAATTTTCAAATAACAAGCTGAAGTCAAATATCAAAATTAGCTAGAATTTAAGCGGCCCCAGGAACGGGAAATGGAATGGGAGAGTCACAGCTAGAACTCTTTGCAATCATTCGGCAAAAGCAAAGAAATTGGACTGCAACGTGACTAACTCCTTGAAACAGTGTTGCAGATCAGCTGCAGCTTTGGAAACAAGAGAGGCATAATTAGACGTCCTCCCTTAAAACAGAGCTGCAGCTCAGCTGGAGCCTTGAAAACAACAGAGGCATAATTGGAAGTCTTACCCTCACAAGATACAGAGGGACTGTTTTAGAGTTTGGCGGATGAGAAACCCCATCACAAACATGGCAGATGTCCCAACCGACATATTACAAGTTTATGTAACTTGTAATAGGGTGGATAGGATATCCACCACGTTTTGACAGGGTATCTGTGCCTAAATGTGGCCTAGAAGGGCTAGATCCATGCATATCATACAGAATATCCACAGAACAAAAAAAATCATATAGGTTAACTACATGGGATTCTTTTAGATAGTTCCTAGCACTATAGTTCATGTCACTTGTAATAGGGTGAATAGGGTATCCACCACTTTTTGATAAGGTATCTTTGCCTACTTGTAGAAGAGCCAGATCCATGCATATCTTTCAGAATAGCCACAAAACATACATTTACATACGCTAAACTACATGAGATTCTTTTAGCTAGTTTCTGTTCTGATAATGCAACATGGATCTTGCCTTCCTGCACTTTGGTCAAATATGTCTGCTTTCTAGCAACAATGAGAAAATATCTTCCTTGTGCTTCTAAACAGAGAAATTAAGTATTTGGTTCCAAATGCCCCATAACTTGATAGATGCTCACAGATCAACTTGCATGTTGAAACCTTTATTTGGGGAAATTAATGAATATCTCAATTTCAGTCTGGTGCAATAGCTGGCAGTTAACCCAGTATCCTTTGAGTATGTGTGGGCTGATTTGCCTGTGTCTTTGTAGCTATAAAAACGAAACATGTATAGCAAAAAATGGAGCATTATGGTAATTTGAAGAGCAGGCCATCTGAATCCTTTAAACCTTCATTTGAAGGTTTGAACTCACGCTGTAGCTCCTTTCAGAACTCTTAGACTGCACCTGTATTCTATGCTCAGAAGCCGTTTTGGCCCTACTGGTGACAACTGATTAAGTGGCCCATCTGGCTCTACATGTTAGAATTTGTTCCATTAAAGTGGAGCGTGTGAGAAAGGTCTGAAGCGGCACATGAGCCTTAGTTGATGACAGAGAAAGGCTTACATTCTAGAAAATGGGCACAAATTTAATAGATTGTGCTCTGCATTCTCTGTCAGTTTCCCAGTTTTTGAAGTAATTACCTTTTTGGGAGGAGTAAGGGCTAGTCACGTGCCAAGCACTGCTCCGATATATCGATAAACAAAGCAGTTACTCCAGTATTGGAAATTTCATTGATTCACATGCTTGAACCATTTCCAGTCGTCGAGATGGGAGACTCCCATCTCGACTAGAGGGAATGATTCAAGCATGTGAATCTATGAAAGAATCCAATACTGGAGAACTACAGTTAGAGGTAAGTAACTTATTTCCTTACTGTTTCTTGGTTTGAAGTTTTACAATTCCCAGAGACTAGAGTCAACATTAGAATTGTTAATTTTAAGTGGCTGTAAGTAAACAATTGCCAATTTAATAAACTTGACCATAAATTACTAAAAAATGTTTTCAGTAAACCTACTGAATCAATGAATAGGCTAACATTTCTTTAATTTGTGGTGCTTCTGCCCTTCTGGTTGAGGAAAGTAAAACTCGTAGTTCCCGATTCTGTCCCCTCGCGCACACTATCTCCCCATTCGAACAATACCACGTCCATTTTTAATTCGGCATCCATTTTAGGCTCGTTCCAGTTTACACAGAGTCAGCAAGTTCACATATCTCTTTGGCTCCAGTCGGTGGCCTTGATCTCACCACATCTACGTTATTGCAACACCCATAAGCCCCCCCGCCCTCTGAGAATGTCCCCCAGGCTGATCTTCAGGGCGCGTATGCTTGCTTTTCATATGTCTCAGACAAATGCTAATCTCAACTGCCTTCTGCTAAGGAAACAGGAGGGCTCCTCCTTACTGCGTGCAATGGATTGTATAATTACTGCGTACCTTGAATAAAGTTTCAGACCACTCCCGAACCTGCATGGGTGACGGAGCTCTCCCTTAACTCGAGTTACTGAATAAAACCCAACTTAACTCGAATACCACGGACTCCTCAATTCATTTATTCTCTATTATTTTTGATAACTTATAGAAATTCAGATACAGTAATTGCTTTATTTACCACATGGTCTCTCCCCTTACTCTTCCCAACACCCTTGACTTGTGGTTTTACTCATCCCTCAGTCCTTTACCCTACTATTCACTTTCTCTGCCTTTTGTTACACATTTAATGTTTCACAATTTCCTATCACCTGCTCTTTCTGTTTATATACAGGAGTATTCAAATACTGGCCAGGTGCTGAAGGGCCGTGATTCTAACAGCCAGGAAATTGAATTCTCTGAATACTGGAAGATAATCGGAAGATTTGCTCTTGATCTAAAGAAACAATAAAAGAAAAAGCGTTGATGGATCCAGGCTACAGCACAAGATCTGGAGTAAGGCAGTCAAGCGAGTGGAAAAGATGCTGACGGAGAGTTGGTAGAGAAGGGACATAGAGGAGGAAAGAGAGATGGACTAGTCCACCATGGAATTATGAGGTTTCAAGGATGAGCTCTTCCTTGGGGCAGGAGTATAGTCCGTGACTTTCCCCCACTTTCTGACCCCTCTAAAAGTTTTCGCTTTTAAAATCTTTATATTCCACTACAGTAAAGTATGATTCTCAGGAAGGACCATCAAAATAATAATATGGAGGATTTGCTTCTTCCGAGTATGGTAACCTTCAATAAAGTGGTTTCTCAAATTGTATATGCGTTTTTCATTTGTTCCATATTTTTCTTTTAGACCCACCATCCTTGCTTGTCATTGTCAGAACAATAAGTTACTGGCCCAATGTTTCTAGAAGGTGAACAATGTATGCTTGGGAAGGCATTCTACGACCCTGAGGTCTTCCCAGCATAAATCCTAGACAATTCTAAGAGCCTTATTCTGAAAGGCTTGGTATAAACGGGGACAAAACCACACTGGGCAATTTCCTTTACCACATGGTTGTGGGATTTGCCCAGATAGTGTTTGTGCCCGATTCAGATTGAGCTGTGAAGGGAAATAATACCTGGTACCAATTTCTCCGACCTGTAAAGTTGCAAAGCATTCCGCTTTGTACACTGTTCTGGTGGTGCCTAAGCCACCAGGAGATTACTGGAGGGATTTGTGTGGCCAAAACCCTTGGTCGGAGCTCCATTTACACCTGATTGCTGATTTACAATACACAAATATCATTTGCCCCGAATGCAGATTTATCATGATATTCGGAAGGAGGCTATTGAATGCACAGTCCAAAGAACATTGGACATTAGAGAGATCCCTTGAAGACCAACGAGTGCTATGGGCCAATAACGGCTAGTACAGAACTCCTGTTTAGGCCTGGGTGGAGTTCACGGAGTGAAACTCTCTGAAGTGACAAAAAAACTCAGCCAAGCTACGTCGAGTTCTGCAAGCGGCGGACACTGATTTTTAGCGCCGGGTGTTTGTCACACGCTGTAAAATCTGCGGGAACTGCATCATGCACAGTGCAAGAGGGTGCTGCTTCTGGCTGCCACTTGAGTAGAAGTTCTATTCGAGCGGAAGCATCCTCAACGTGAACGGAAGGTTCTTCAACGTGAGCCGTGGCGAGCATGCGCGACTGCCCACGTTGAGAAATCTTGCTGGGAATCAGTCTAGTGTTGGATTTTCCTCACTCGCCAACTTACCGTTGATGAGCGAGGAAAACACTTTGCTATGCAGAGTGGAGTTTTTTGGAACGCTGTGGAGAGCAAAAAAAGCAGAGTTCACCGTTCAGGCCTACTTCTGTTCCAATGTTCGTCTTTCTGTTTCTCTCTTTTAACTTAGAACATTCTAGCCTCACCACCCG
Source organism: Triturus cristatus (assembly GCF_964204655.1). Taxonomy (NCBI): domain Eukaryota; kingdom Metazoa; phylum Chordata; class Amphibia; order Caudata; family Salamandridae; genus Triturus; species Triturus cristatus. The sequence goes on from NC_140595.1 coordinate 116,616,825, forward strand.
TGGGAGTTATGTTTTAATAGTTGTATAGCACTACTGGCTCTGGTAATAGCAGTTGTCAAAGGGCCTCTCCCTTGTCTAGGCCGTCATCTACGGCTCAGGCTAAGAACCTCTGTTTGTTGGCTTTTAAGAACTGTTTTTGCCCTCAGCAGCGTGCTATTACGGTTAATTAAATATAGCATGCTATTAAATGACATGACAAAACTCTTAAAACTGCATTCTTTGTTGCTATAACTGTAGACTGCTGTGGGTTTGGGGGTGAATGCACCTTGTGCTCCGTTCAGGGTTTGCCATTCTGTGACCTGCATGTTTTTCTGATGCTTGTGAGCCGGAACCTTATCAAACTCATGTGGCCTAGGTTAAGAGCAGTAGATGTGAGTCAGAAACAGCTCCATTCTACGTGGGCTTATGTTAAATTCTGCCTGTCACCTGCAGTCCTCGTTCTGTTAGCTGTGATGACATCCATCAAATGTTGCAGTCTCTGAGCAGCTGAATCACCTGCTGTTTGTCACTCTGTCCCTTTTGGTTTCCAGCTCTGTTTCGTTAGTCCTGCTTAGCCTGTGCCGTTAATTCTCCTTCTTTGGGCACTGCCCTGGAATGATCTCTCCAGTTTCTCGTGTTTCCAGGTAATTTTCTTCCTTTGCCTTTGCTTGCTCTTATCCTCTTGTTTTCCTGAATGCTGATTTGACAGCATCTCCATATCTCGCTGTTACTGTTCTACCATGCTTCATGAATATGTTCTTTCCCAGGTAACCATGTCACTCGCCTTCTTCCCTCTTAGCCCCAATGGACTCTGTGTGCTGATTTGCCAGCATCTCCACCAATCCATATTGTTCTTCAACAGCATCTCTGTTACTGATGCAGAGGTGCAACTCTTTCAGTCGCTGTTTGCTCCAAGTACCCATGTTGGTGTCTTTCCCTTTTCTCAGCACCCATGTGTCCCTTACACCTTTTATTCAGGATGGACATGCGCCCATGCTGCTGTCCCATAGTGCTTTGTGTCTGCTGTCCTCCCACCAATAGAAATTCCCCCAGTCTCTATTTCCCCTGATGATGATTTGCTCCAAGCAGACTCTCCTTATATGCTGCAGTGCCTCATGTTCCTGTCTTCCTGACAGTAATGTATCTTCCCAACACTCCACTATGGATTTCATTCAGCTATGGATCTCACTTGCTTCAATCTGAGTGGGTTACTAGGTTATTAACGAAAGCATCTCTATGACTAAATGACTGTAACCATCATCATCCAATCTCAAATGTCCCTGTTCAGATAAAGCTGTTGGAATAAAACTGCTACCCAGCAACACCTGGAGTTCATTGAGAACAACCTGGGAAATGTGCAATCAGGCATTTGTCCACACAGCGATACTGAGACGGCCCTCCTACATGGTGGTAGATCTATCTTTGAGATAATGGACCAGAGGATGCGACTTTGCGGTGCTCTTTGATGTACTAGACGGCTTCCACGACCTTCACAATGGCATGATGCAAGATTGAGAAAGTGTTGGGACTGACAAATCAGTCAAGCCAATAATTTACTTTGAATCTTATTTAGAGTTTGGTGGACGGGATATTCTGTCACAAGCGTATCAAAGTTCTGTCCGCCATATTACATGTGCATTATCGCCTGTGGTACCTGTAGTACAGCGGATGGGATATCCATCACGTTTTGATGGAGTATTTCATCCGTCAAGCTCTAAGTAAGGCCCTTTGTACTTAAATAAAAGAGTAAGTGGAGCCAAAGACTGCTCATTTCAAGCTTCTGTTTGCGGCACATCACTCCGCTGCTGTTTTTCTCTTGTATTATTCATCATGGAATTCTCTTTAAAATTCATAAGTAGTATGTCTACACCCATGTGCAGGATCCCGGAACACATTTTGCTAAGTACATTCAATTTCAATTTAAAATTACTTTTAGAACAGAAAAGCAGCAACTAGGAGATAATTTTTTCTGCCAATTTACTTATTTTAAAAAACGTCATCAATTAACCAAATCAGTCACTCAAGTACAATGGTCAGAAATCTACAGAAGGACAGCGTACCATATCTAAAGCAGTAAAAAAGCAAGAAATGGACACCCTACATAGTGGGAGATAAACATCTGCCCCTCTTCCATCACTTATTCTAAAAGATATCAGCACTCCCGTCTAGCTTAGCAAGATCTGCAATGCAGTTTCCTTTTGCAGATCAGAATATACCGCTGCGTAGTCCTTGATCCGGATATCTACTGAGTAAGGTGGGTGGTGTATTAAATCCAGATAGAACTAGGATTAGAAGTAATTCACTGCTGCTTCTCAGTCATGGGATTCTCTCATATCCATAAACAGTTGCATCGCATAACGCCGCTAACCCACAGTGCTTGGAACACACTATCATAGAGAAGCATAGTGAGAGTAAGTTTCCTCTTCATCAAACCTTCCCCACAGCAGCAGGGAAGCCAACAAAGTAAAAACAAATACCAAAATGTTGTGCCGCGCCATACCCACATCTAATTCTCTAGTCGCTCATCTGCACACCACTGGTCCTCCATTATAACCTCAAGCACCAGGCCCCTACCACAACAGACAAAATGACATCTTCCTCACCTTCTAGAGCCACAATTGCAACAAACACATATCAGCCTCCATCACTACTTTCAGGCAGATTCTTGTGTGTAACAAATGTGCTTCTACAACTTAGCCAGCATGCAGGCTAAGCTCACAGAAGCTTTTCCTGTTCCAGTAACTTCTAAACAACATAATGGTTGTTGCTCAGTTTCTAAATCAAATGGCTACCCCCCAAATGTAAGCCTTGAAATGCTCTACAGTCCAGGGCCAGGCTGGCACTTCTTTGTCTGGTGTTGACAATTTTTTTTTACAGCAGCCAGAGCTTTAGTGGCTTTTACTCCTTATTTTTTCCACTGGGACAACACTACCCTAAGCCTTCCAAACTGACATCCACCTAAAAAATCTTTTAAGTTCAGAAACAAAACTGAGAGCTGGCACTTTTATAATTGAAACTTCATGGTTTCAAAATCGAAATCATGCTCCTTATTCCAATTATACTTATATACATGACTACAATTATACTGACTCACTGCACACAATGCCCTAAGGATCATGAAAACCATCCACTCTGGAGCCCCCTCTGACCCCTGCCCTCACCACATTTTCATCTGACCTGGCACCACCATCGCCCCTGAACTCTGCCACACCATCAACTGCTCCATTGAATCCGCCACCTTCCCTGAAGACTGGAAACTCACAGAGAACAACCCCCTGCTGAAGAAATCCTCTGCTGACCCAACGGACTAAGAACTACAGACTCATCTCTCTGCTCCCCTTCCCAGCCAAAGTCATCGAGAAAGCTATCAATGCCCAACTCTCATAATTAATCGAAACTAACCACACCCTGGACCCCTCCCAATCCAGCTCCAGGAGCAACCACAGCACCAAGACTGCACTCCTTGCCACAACTGATGACACCCGCACTCTCCTCGACCAAGGGGAAAACACAGCCCTCATCCTCCTGGACCTCTCTGCTGCCTTCAACAATGTCTCCCACTACACTCTCTGCACACGGCTTCACAACGCCGGCATCCACGGCAAAGATTTAGAGTGGATCCGCTCCATCCTCAGCAGCTGAACCCAGAGAGTCAGACTCCCTCCGTTATCCTCAGGACCTACAAAGATCAGCTATGGAGTTCCCCAGGCCTCCTCTCTGTGCCCCACCCTCTTCACCATCTCCATGGCCCTGCTTGCCATTGTCAGAAACCACAGACTCAACATCGTCTCCTACTCCAATGACACCCAGCTGATTCTCACACTCACAGACAAGCAACTTCCACAACAGGATGAAGGCAGTAGCAGTCTGGATGAAGCAGAGCTGCCTCAAACTCAACTCTGACAAAACCGAAGTCCTCATCCTGGGCTCCACTTCCTCCGCATGGGACGAGTCCTGGTAAACAGCAGCTCTTGGAAACCTTCCCACACCCACCGACCAAGCATGCAACCTCGACATCATCCTCGACTCCTTGCTCGCAATGAACCGCCAAATCAACATAGTACCATCCTTCTGCCTCTACACGCTCTGCCTGCTGTGGAAGATCTTCAAGTGGATCCCCACCGAAACCAGGAGAACGGTCATGCAGGCGCTCGCCAGCAGCAAGCTCGACTACAGCAACACATTCTACGCCGGCACCTCCCAAAAACTCCAAAAGAAATTGCACACATTCAGAACACCTCTGCCAGACTTATCCTGGACATCCCCCGCCGCAGCCACATCTCTGGTCACCTGTGAGACCTCCATTGGTACCCAATCAACAAAAGAATCGCCTTCAAGCTCCTCATGCACCCCTACAAAGCCCTCCACAACACCAGACCCGATTACCTCAACCACCGCCTCGCCTTCTACACACCAGACATCTCTGCTCGCCCAACTGGACCTGGCCACTATCCCACGGATCCGCAACACCTCGGCTGGAAGAAGATCCTTCTCCTACCTCGCTGGGAAGACCTGGAACTCCCTGTCTCTGCATCACAGGCCATCACCGTCACTGCCTCAATTCAGGAAGGACCTCAAGACCTGGCTCTTCAACTGAAGTGCAGAACACTCCGCAGCGCCTTGAGACCTTCACGGGTGATTAGCCGTGCTTTACAAGAACCCTGATTGTTTGATTGATTGATTGACATGGTATTAAAAGAAAAGTCCGCAATCCTAGCATAACATTCGCTTTGACAAAGAAATGATCTTTATTGGTCAGTGCTTTCAGTAGTGAATGGCCCCAAGAAATCATCTTTTGTTTTATTATCACCATCTTAAACATTATACACTAAATGCTCTACTTATAAAGCCAAGTGCATTTGTCTAATTGTAATGTTAGAGTAAGAGTTCCAATACTTTGACTACAGTACTTCTGTGGTGTTCTAGCATGTTAGTAAAGATTAGGATATCCTCTTTTAAAGGAGGCACCACCTCCATATTCCTAAGCATGAAGACTTGAGTTTTCGGAACATGGAAAGAGCAGACGATAACCAAATGCCCTCCTTAGGTACTGAGTGCACCATCATGTGTAATGAATGTAGCTAAACACAGCTTTTGGGCATACTTATAATCTGATGGTAAATCATCTTGAGATCAAGAGTAGAACAATATTTAGCACCTTCCACCACTCAAGATGTCATGAATTCTTGGTAGGGGGAGGCAATCAACTACAATTTGATTGATTAAACATTGTAAATCTGCATAGAAGCTCAATGAAGCTGATCTTTTGAGGTCCAAAGCTTCAGGAGCAATCCTCTGTGAAGAACTCACAAACTCAACCACGTCATCTGCAGTCATTTTTCAGCGATAAGAATAAATCCTTCCTAACATTCCTCAATTTATGTTTGAGAGGAGTAACACATTTGTGTTCTGTTTTATGTTCAAGTCACGTCCTTAAATCTCTGCTAATTTCTTTTGGAAACATTTTAATAATTGTTTAAAATAAGCTCTAGTCCTACTATCTGAATACACATACAACAAACTGGAATTCTTGATCCAGGATATCCTAATTGGGTTGACCATTAATACCTAAATGCACTTTTCCAAGAAATCACCTGTCATGAAAACAACCATATTAATAATGCAATCACCATTTTCATAAATATTAATATCACTAGCTTCTTGGGGTTAATAATTATCTTAAATAATGGTAAACAGTGATCCAGAATCTGCCATATCTCTCGCTTCCATTAATGTTTTTAACAACGTTAGGTGTAACATATGGTTCCTCATCTACCACATAAATTGGATTGTGATTGCTTGACACATATGCTACACCTTAGTCATAGTTTTCTTCAACCACACTAAACACCACATTCACTGATTCATCTCTGCCATGTCACATTCTTGAGCTATTCGCCTTTCCTGGACCATTATTACAAACAGTAGCAATCTCTATTGCTGGACAATTCTTACTACAACCCAAAAGATTTATGAACTACATTTTAACGCCTCTTTCTATTTCTTGGATTTATTTTCCTTATCTTTTAGTATAGTGACCTGATTTTCTTTACTGATCTTACTATTTTCTACAGCTTCTTCAATCACCAATGACTTTTCCTCAATGATTAAATAGGCCACTATGTCCACATGTTTGGACATATCATCTGCTCTGGAAATGTAGGATTGCAGTGACGTAATGATCGGCCTTGGATTTTCTTACTGAAACATCCTCGCTTTAAGTTTGTCTCTAATAGATTAATGCACAGTCAAACCAAAGTCCACATGACTGCTAAAGTCCTCAAAGCTGCCACGTTAGACTCAATAGTTTCCTTTCGCTGGAGTTATGAGGTTCACCCGTTAATAGCAAAAAATCTTATTAAAAATAATATAGTGTCCTGAAGCCATTCCAAGTGGTGGTAAAACGCGAGGTCATTGCCTGCACACTTCTTGACCCTCTGTCAAAGGTCAAGATTATTGCCCTCATTGTCACCCTGGAGATGAGCAATGACAAGAAAGTGGAAGCCTGAATTGATCCAATCGGAGACCTGGATTTCAGAAGAAAGTAAGAAGACTAGGAGAGGAAGAGGTCACAACAGGCTAAAGACCTGAAATATGAGGACGTGCCTGGGAGCAAGCTCCTGACATGGATAACCACCTTGTAGTGTAATATTAGGGAGTTATTAGCTTAGAAATGTCGAGTTCCTTTTGTTTTCTACATGATGACTGACATTGGTTTATTATAACTCCAGATGATCGGATGCATGAATTTCCGGATAACCACAAAATATCCCTAAGACTTGCATCACAAAAATGTCTGAAGTGCACGAAGTGGAATACTGTTCAGGTTGCATACATTGAATCCGAGCTCCCAATTACCTCTAACTAGGCCTGGGCAGTAAATTCCGTTCCACTCATGGAATTTGGGTAATTTCGCGTTCCGCACAGAACGCAGAATTGCCCAAAATTCTGCGTTCCGCGGCTTCGCGGAATTATTTGCTTGTTCGCGTTCTCAAAATGCGTGTTCGCGAGATATTTCCCCCGAGCACGCAAACAGCGTTCACAAACAGGAAAAAAGCATCGCGAACAAGTAATCCAGCATGTTCGCAGAATTTCCGCATGCTCGTGGAGATTTTTTACAATTTCGCGGAGATTTGCGTATCGCGACTACGCAAATTCCACCCACCCCTACCTCTAACATGACAAAATCACCTAAACTGCACAAAGAGGATCATTATTCAAATTACAAACGTCATTCAAGCCGCCTGGTGGTATACTGTATGTGCATTATAATGCAGTACTTTTTTACACAACAGTGCCCAGCGTTGAGGTAATTGAAATGGCTTCAACTTCCAGGTCTACTCCAGCCAAGCAGCCTGTTCTCAGTCAAAATACTTTATTACGATCACACAGATCAACAAAGTAAAAATAATATTAAAAAAATATACATAATACAAAAAGGTAAAAAAAACAGACCCGCTGTTATCCTAAAAGAAGATGCAGTGTTAAAACAGAACAATCTATTTATCAAGTAGGGCACATTTACAATAAAAAGGGTCCGAACATTAATTCCACTTGTCACACCCCTATGTTATTGGCTCATGGGATGAGGGTGAAGGCCAACCCACAGCTACCACATTTTATTGACATTTAAATTGACTTATCCAGATTGCCATAAGAAATTTTGCCACACCAAAGACATAGAGCCGATGTGAAACAGCCTGTTCTAGAGACGTCGAAAGATAGACATCTCCAGTTCCATCATCCGTTCACCATCTCAATTTGACATGTCTGAACAGGAGAGACTAGTTTCTAACATGCAAAAAATGGGTGTAGATTCAAACACATGCAAAACATACAGGGGCACATGTATCAAAGTACAAGTTTGCGAGTCCTTATTAGCGATCTTTAGCGAATCGCTATTAAGGACTCGCAAACTGCTATGTAGGTAAGAATCTACTAATACTTAGCGATTCCTATGCATTCCTTATTTGCGACTCGCAAATTGCGAGTTACAAATAAGGAATGGCTTCCCATTCATTCCTATGGGCCAAGAGGCCCATAGGAATGAATGGGAAAAGCGTGTGCAATTTGCGAGTACCCAATAGATACTCGCAAATTGCGCATGCAAATTCAGGGCAGCAAGGGTTCCTAAAGGACACCCTGTAGCAGCCCTGAAATGTGCAGGTCTGCACATGTGGCGCACATACATGCCCAATGTGCGCCACATGGCACTTTGAAAAATGAATAAAATTGCATTTTTAAAGGAAATCGCAATTTACCACCAACCTGAAGTTGGTGGTACTTTGCGATTTCTTTACAGCAAAATCGCAATTTGCGATGTCTCCCAGAATAGCATTTAGGGAATCGCAAATTGCTATTCTCTAAATGCTTGCGCAAAATAGGGAATCGAAATTTTGCAATTCCTTATTTTGCGAGTGGGTTTCTACTTACCTGCATTGCACAGAGCTGAATTGCGATCGCAAACGCTGAAATTGTGTGATTTTCAGTGTTTGCAAATGCAATTTACCTTGATACATCTGGCCCACAATGATGACCATGCTTGTGCTTTGATGCCCAACCTAACTGAAGATTACGTGGAGGATAGGATCATAACGTTCCATGGTCCAGAAGTTTGGAGTCAATGGCACTTGTAGTGAAAGGTGATTCCGTAGCCAAGGAGCCAGAAATACAAAATAATGAAACCTAGATAAAGAACAAGGAGCACCAGGGACTGACAGAAGACACATGGAACCAGAGTACAAAGACCAACAGGGATTATAATTGGAGATCAGGGAAGGAAGGTTAGGTGGGGCTTGAGAGTGATAACATTTAAAAACAATACGCAGAAAACATTTGCAGAGCGCAAAACAATCATCAATGCAGTTAGAATAAATATGCAGAGGTAAAATAGTGATATGGGAGAGATAAAAGAAGATAAACACAGATGTTCTGATTTGACTAAAGAGGACAAAAACCATAGTTGTGCTGGCCATGATGTAAGGAAGACCTTTTATGAAAATTGATGCGAACCAGCCCTCTGCCATGTTTGTACCAGACAGTGGGGCTACCTGCAACATCATGTGCACTTGTGAGTATGAGAAAATATAATTTGACCCTCCCCTTCCACAGAATTCCAGTGGCCCTGCATTTATTCACTTTTGACACTGGCCTCATCCTTAATGAACAAATCGAGTAAACTAAGATGGCTTGGTTGCAGCTTCCTCTGCAAAAAAAGTGAAGCCATTCATTCCAGAAAGAGACTTCAGAACTGTCATTTAAGCCCTTGTACTCACAAATGTGTTGTAGTGACAACACCTTGCTCTGTGGCCTCCAAAAACCCGGCAGTGGCCGCACTTAAAAGCATCATGTATGCTACTGCACACTTTCAATAAGGTCCTAAAGAAATATGGTCACATCGCCTCAACCCAAATGGAACTAAGTCGGGTCTCCATGCTGGCCCACATCACCGTTAAGGCTTACATCAGGAGGCGAAAGCAAGAGAAAGGCCAGAGAATCCACTGCCAGTAGTAAGTGCATTCAGACATATCCCAGTCTTGTTTGGAGCAGCTCAGGTGTATTGGCCAAAGAGGTACAGATGATACTTATCTAATAGGGTTGTAGGGGATGGGAAGCAGCCAGGGACGAATGTGTCAACAGAGGAGTGATGGTGGACTGAGTGTGAATGGCATTTAGTGTGCGACAGGAAATGGTTTTAAACTACAAAATAACCACATATCCTGAAGTACCAACTTTGGCAGTCCCATTCAGGAGTTAGTACAGCTGAGTTGCCAGCACATAACCCTGTACTCACCACAGTAAAATTGTCAATTTAGCATTTTTTACTATTAGGACATATACAAATTTATGTCCTGCTTTTTAATATACAGCTCCCTGCCTTTTTTGCCTCATTAACAAGTGAGGTTTGGACGTTGCCATTAGTTTAAATGGCAAAGTCAAGTTAACAGTTTAAAACTGCTCTACCAGTCGACAGTGGCAGGCTGGGAAACATGCTTCACTTTGACACACTCAGGGTGGCAGAGTAAGCTGCTGAGGGCCACTTTAATTTACAGGCCCTGGGTACCTCTGGAACCATATACTAGGGACTTAAAAGGTAGTTAACCTGAGCCAATTGAATGTAAACCAAACATACACTTTTAAGGGTGAGAGCACTGGCACTGAGGTCTGGTTAGCAGGCCTTGCTGCACTGTCCGAGGCGGGAAACCAGCAGCATCAGTCAAAAACCATGGGGATGTTCATGCAAAAAGAGAGGGGCATCTCCTTAAAATTGGATTACGTTTGCAAAGGAGGTAAATTCAAGATTATACAAAAATGCCGCAGCCGCCAAATTGCCCTGTAAAAACATGGGGCCTTTACTAAAATGGTTTTAGCATCATACTTGCAGAAGATCATATCACACATTGGGTTTAAGGTGTGTGAGGATGTCAAAGCCTGAACCTTGAGGTATCACCTCTGGGACCTAGCAATCTCTGGTGAGCCATCAATGCCCAGGGGTGTGAGTAGTCACTTGCACACTTCAAACAGTGGCGGCAGCAGGGATTGAGAGTTTGATGCTGGATGGAATCCTGAGCTTCCCAGAATTCCTCATCCACGATTCGCACCCCTCCTCACAGATCCAGTCCCCCTACGCTGCTGGCCTTCTCCATCAGCAGCTACATTCATCCTGTGAGTGTGCACATAGCGATGAGGAGCAGGTGGAATTCAGGCCTCTGTTTCCTCTTTAGCTCCCCCAGATGTTCAAGGGTAGGACACCTATGGGCAGTTCTTGCTGAAAGATGGCGATCCTGAACGATAACACCACCTTAGTTGCTTTTTCTGTCCTTTTACATATTAAGCCACAGGTCTGTACATCACAAACACAGACCCGTTATTGACCAAAAATAAGTATTTTAATCTCCTCCTCAGCAGTCTTTTAGAAGTGGCGGCTCCTTCACTAAAGTGGAAAAGCATCGTCCAACTGCTCAAAGGAAAATAATATAATAATATGTTTTGTTATAATCATTATATTTTTCCTATTGCAGTCAGTGGTGGGGTGGGGCTGAGCAGCGCAGGGGAAGGAGTGGTTTGCACTCCCAAAGTGCGTATTACTGCCTGGTCGGCCCAACAGTCATGCCCACATTTTACATCTTCCCCACCAGGCTGCATTACACAACCTGTTGAGGAAAGTGCACAGGCTCCCTGTCCCCATCTGAGCACCGAACTACGGCGCTCAGACCAATCACAATGCTGCCTTTTAGGGACTCTCATGGAGATCAATTTCTAAGCCACCTTCAAAGTTGAACAAAATAGGGCCCAATGGCAGGGCAGTAAATCTCCTTCACTGGATTCACACATGTCGCGCTGGAACAACCCTAAAGAACACCGGGGATCTCTCTTTCCAACTTAGAATAAGGCATGAATGCTGTGCCTCTAGCCTTCCACCTCAACATAGGCATGGAAGGATGGGCACATCTTTTGTGGACCAAAACTAACAAGAAGGCTAACCGTCTGCTGACAGACCCTGTCTAGTCCCAATAATGAGTAAGTAAGTTGAGCTGTCGCTGTCGCCGTCGCCATATGTTGCAAACTGTAGCTGAGTTCAAATCCTGGCAAAGCTCACACAGCCTTCAATTCTCTCCAGAACAGTAAATTGAGAACCATTAAATTGGGTAATAGTAATGTGTGCCATTTACATGTCCTAGACATGACAGAAGTGTGGTTTGAAGAACTATATAAAAACATGTTATTATTATTATTATTAAATGTCCAGCTTATTTTCTTGAAATGGTTCTGGGGAAAAAATGGGACATCATGTCTCCTCTTCCCTATGGAATTTGAACGCTACATTGGACACAGTCTCTTATCTAAACTCAACGCAATCCTACATTGGAAGATGCACAAATAGGGTTGTTCATTAATCAAAGACAGTAAATAAATGCCTTCCCAGTGTTATATTTGGCAAGGAAAAGATTTTCCAAGTTAAAAGGTGAAAATAAACCACTACAAAGGGTAGCCTCCCGCAGTGACACGAGTATCAAGGAAAGCCCAAGTCAGATCATTTACCTATTTCATTAAATATCCTTACTTAACAGCCTGCTTTCTGTGCATTACGGTTGCTGGTTTCATGATTATATTGAGGGACTTATTTATCATACTTTCACGCAGCGCAACGCAGCAAGCCACTTTGCTGTGCAGCGCTGCGTGAAAGAGCAGGCATGCGCTGTCCTTTCCTTGCGCTGGCACACTTTTGCTGCCTAGCACCAGTGCAGGCACCCTTACACCTTGGTGCAAGGGTGACTGCGTTGTAAGCAGGTTTGTTTTTGTGCAGGAAGTGATACCTTTCTGCACAAAACCCATCATGAGAGGCATTTTCCTCTTTCTATGAGTGCTGCAGAAAAACAAGGAAAAATAAAGACATTTCTCCTTGTTGAACCTCTGGGAGTACAAATCTGTTGCATTCCCAGGCCTACCAATGTTGGTAAATCTGAGAATGGGTTCGAATCCATTGGTGGATGCGTGGGAACACCCATGCTCTACCCATGACACGTCTCCTTGCCGCAGAGTAATGCAAGGCAGCGATATACACTGCCTGCAGTACTCTGGATTTTTCAGGCTACTCAGGGCCTTGCAAGATCGCCTGGTGTGGCTTGATAAATCTCATTTAGGGTTTACATCACCCTCGCACACTCGTGCGTGGTGCAACAGGACAGCAAAACCTTGATAAGTATGCCACTCGGTGACTACAGGTGTAATTTGTACCCATGTGCAGCTCTGTCAATGCCAAATCAACATCCATTCCCACATGATGAGTCTGTGAAACACACAGATGTACTGGTGCTCTCACACAGCTGTTTCAGTTCTAGGCCTGGGCATGAAATTTCACACTGCCCGTAGAGTTAGCGGAGTTTCTCCCACTCTGCGTTCTGTGTAGCCTGTGGAGTTTTTTGGTTAAAAAGATTTTTCTCTTTGGGCTGAAATAAAGGAATTGTATCGCATCAAATGCCCTAGAATCATTCACTCACTAACACACTCTATTAGACTCAATTGTGAACACCCCACTGGAAATGTTGGAAAATTGTCAATATAAGACACCTTTTTTTTGTAAAAAAAATCTGTTGGCATTTATTAACATATTAAAAAAATCACATTACATCAGATAAAAAAGTCACAGATAAATGACTCAAGGTTATATCACAATACTACAATACAATAGAAATGCAAATACTGTCTAAAGGCACAAAATTATGAACACTATAACACTTAATACAAATAAAAAATTAAAACAACACATATAAACAATTCATATATTAGGAGGAAAAAATGACAGACACCAAAATTGTATCTTGAAAGTGTGAATTTGTAATTACGGTTAACAGAAGAAAACTGGTAGTCATACACCCTAATTTTTTTGGGGGGTTCTGTACCAAACAAATTCCACTCCACAACCTATGCGTCGACGCATTTCGGTGGTGCACAATGATAACGACCACCTTCTTCAGGACTGACAAATATACTCCTCCATGAAAAAACTTTATCAATAATTCATTTATGTCGCAATGAACATCGCTGACAGAAGGTTTTAGGAAATAGGGCAGTCTGCGCAAGCCGTGTTGCTCAAACTTGAATCAACAAGGTATAGCCTCACTCTATAAGGAAGTACATATTAGTTGCTTAGGCAATTCCAGTTGTCTGTTTGTAGAGGAGGAGTATCCCCAGGATTGATGCCTTGCGTTTAAGGTATGGCCCGATCCTTTGTGTGCAAGTACAGTTTCATTTGTGAAGGCGCCCGTATCTGATATGTATGGACCGTCCTATTTAGGCTGGAGGATAGTTTCCTGGTTCACCTAGTATTTTCAGTCCGGCTTAATCTGTCAGGGTACACGTTTAAACAAACGTTGCAAAGTCCGCGCCACTCCTACTGAGGAGTGGCGCGGACTTTGTACTTATATATTTATTATATATTTTCAGTCCGGCTTAATCTGTCAGGGTACACGTTTAAACAAACGTTGCAAAGTCCGCGCCACTCCTACTGAGGAGTGGCGTGGACTTTGTACTTATATATTTTATATCTACTTCCTTATAGAGTGAGGCTATACCTTGTTGATTCAAGTTTGAGCAACACGGCTTGCGCAGACTGCCCTATTTCCTAAAACCTTCTGTCAGCGATGTTCATTGCGACATAAATGAATTATTGATAACGTTTTTTCATCGAGGAGTATATTTGTCAGTCCTGAAGAAGGTGGTCGTTATCATTGTGCACCACCGAAACGCGTAGACGCATAGGTTGTGGAGTGGAATTTGTTTGGTACAGAACCCCCCCAAAAAATTAGGGTGTATGACTACCAGTTTTCTTCTGTTAACCGTAATTACAAATTCACACTTTCAAGATACAATTTTGGTGTCTGTCATTTTTTCCTCCTAATATATGAATTGTTTATATGTGTTGTTTTAATTTTTTATTTGTATTAAGTGTTATAGTGTTCATAATTTTGTGCCTTTAGACAGTATTTGCATTTCTATTGTATTGTAGTATTGTGATATAACCTTGAGTCATTTATCTGTGACTTTTTTATCTGATGTAATGTGATTTTTTTAATATGTTAATAAATGCCAACAGATGTTTTTTACAAAAAAAAGGTGTCTTATATTGACAATTTTCCAACATTTCCACAATTGAGTCTAATAGAGTGTGTTAGTGAGTGAATGATTCTAGGGCATTTGATGCGATACAATTCCTTTATTTCAGCCCAAAGAGAAAAATCTTTTTAACCAAATAGTTATTGGTGCTCTGTCTCTTTGGACTTTATTGAGCCCCTCTCCTTGTTTTGCAAGGTATATAGCCTGTGGAGTTCCAAAAAACTCCGCAGAGCGTAGTTTTTCCCTCACTCACTCTCGCCAATGTTAAGTTGGCGTGCCCAAGCGAGGAAAATCTTACTCCAGACCACCTCCCAGCAAGATTTCTCAACACGGGCGGTCCCGGGTGGTCTCTACCGTTTGCGTTGAGAAATCTTCCATTTTCATTGAGGAAGCTGCCCATTGACTAGAACATCTACCCAGGCAGCAGAAAGAAGGATTACCCTCTTGCGCTGCATGCCATTCCGATCGTGCTGTACAAACACCTGGCGCTAAAAATAAGCGTGAACGGCGTGACGTAATGCAGTCTGCCACTTGCGGAACTCCGAGTAGTGCGGTGGAGTATTTTTGGTCACTTCGCGAACTCCGCCCAGGCGTAGTCAATGCGACTTTGTCTTGTGCGGTATATGCAGCACATTTCAGTGGTGGGTTTCCACACAAAACTTTGTTTATTGAACACCATTTTGTTATCCCGCATTCGGGTTCCAGAGATGAATAAGTGACAGGGATTGGAGTGTGACATGCTTTTAATAGAGGTTGACGAGCCCTGCAAAGAGCCTGGCTGCAGCCAGACGACTGACTCTGGCTCGGGGTCCTCAAAGATCCTCGGGCCAGGATCCGAGCTCAGCCCCTCCCCATGAGTGACATATTTTACTAATAGACAATACACCTGTGTTGTTTGTTTTAAAAAAACGTTGTAACAGCTTGTTGGTTTTCACAAGCAGAGAAAAGCAGCATTGTGTTACAACTCTAAAAATAACCAACACAAACGCACTGCCTTTAAGTTGTAACAGAACGTGGCGGAGGATGTGGCATTGTGGCGAGAGCTGCCGACTTTGGACCTGGGGAATAAGGTTGAAGTCTCAGCCTCGCTCAACATTCTGTGGTTCTGGGTAATTTACTTAATCGCACCATGCCTAAATAAAAAATGAACTGGACTACGTACAACCTTACTGGTGCTTCCGGTACCTACCGGACAAGTTCGCTCTATACTAAACTGAAAGAAAGAACAAAAATATTGGGGAAGGAAGGAACTGCCTTTTAGCACATCATCACAGAACCCCCTGCTCAATGCTCCATGGAGAGAGGTGTATTAATTACATTGCAATCAGCCTGCCCGCACTGCCCTTGAGCACATCAGCAAAGCAACACTGCGAACAATTTACTGGACTCACGGACCCCACAGCCCAGTGCCCCATGGAGAGGGCTATGTTAATTAATTTATAATCAGCCTGCCTTGCTTATTCTTCGGCTTTTGCAGGGTTGGAAGCTGTGAGTTACATTTTCATAATTCCCATGGTGATTTTTCGTTCTGGGCTCGGCTCGTACTTGGGCTCTTAGAGCCAAGCCGGACCCCTGACTGGGCTCTGGCTCGGCTCGTCCCATGAATTCTTGGGCTCACCCACCTCTACTTTTAAAGGGTAGTGTGACACAAACTGTAAGTGGGACTGGGACTGGAGTTGGGGTGGTCGAAGACTTTGGGTGTGTAGCAAGGACTGGGAGGGGGACAATGTGTGTGGCTGTGACTTCTACAGGTGGTGGCTGCTGCAACAAGGGCCCTGTAGGCCTGCTCAGGTTTTGCCCTGGGGTCACTGCAGAGCCACCTGACCTTATGAGCAATGGCTGCGTCTGTGTTCGGACCTAGGTAATGTTGGATGATTGGGGCACGGACGGACTGGGAACCCAAACTGGCCCTAGCAAAAACAGCTTGGGCGGCCCTTAGGGGAGGGTGGTGAGGGGTACGGTTGCTAGAAGGAAGCCCCACTCTCGTCTCACCTCTCCCACTTTTGTTACAGGGGGCCGATATTGCAGCACTGCTGCAAAACCAGCCCCCGGCAACAATGATGGCCGCCCAGGGGTCCAAACCCCTCCCCGGCAGCCCACCAGGAAAAGGCCTGTGCCCGCTATGGTCAGTCCGGCCCTGGATTGGGATGGTGGCCTGCTGTGAGGCAGCAGGGCATGAGTCGGGGAAGGATGAAATCCCTTTGCTTCTTATTTGTGTCGGCACTTCACACTATTAGGGAAGTCAACTATGAGGCTTGGGGAGTGGGAGACCCAGGTTAGATTAAGCTAAAAACACCCTCCCAGCTTTTCACCCCTGTCCTTACAGGATGCCTGCACAACCTATGCTACAAGGGAAGCACAAGACTGCTCTTTAAAGTGGGCAGGGCTTCAAGAGAGGGGGTCTATTACAGCCAGATGGTCATTGACTCACTAAGGGCATCATTCACAGCTCGGCGCATGAAAGGTCCTCCGAAATCAGTGCATCACCTGTCCCAATGTACCATTTGTTCTTCATCTCCATGAAGAAGTTAAGGAACTGCTTCCTTTCTGCCAGAAGAGCCTCTGCGTGTGGAAAATTCATGGGATGTCACCTTTAGGGCAGAGGCCCGCACCCAAATGTGGCAAAAGGGGCTGGCAGACTAAACCGCAGCAAGTCCCAGGAATATGGCAACTCCACCCCCAAAGAAGGAGTAAGGAAGGAGCGCAAGCAGTGAAACAGCGCCAAAAAAAAGAAATCAATATGAATCCCGCAGGCAAATGGCAGGGCAGAGCGGGATTCAAAATTACCCCTAGAGGCACGAGAAGCCCATTTAAAGCACCTCAATGGCCAGAGGCCCTCACTGTTGGGATGAGAAGTGTGGCAGGGAAGCTGTCTGAGGATGTAAGCCCACGGACAGCACGTTAAGGAGATGAGCTTAAGGAGATTTTGAAAAGCCACACCAGACCACGGCGGAGTGGCATACCAGTCTACTTACCCTGGGATACCTTACGGCAGGGTGAACCGATCAGAGATGGGGGTACACAGCACTCTCAGTCCAGGCACGCCGGATGGCAGACACCACTGAGCAGGAGAAAGAAGCAGGTTAAGACTAAAAGAGGTTGTGGAAAAAGTAAACACCAGATCAAAGACTCCAATTACATCACTAACTGTCTAAATGATTTATGGCATGATTTATGACTGTATGACAAGCAAGCAATAATCCTGTCTACCCGATTTATGGCGTGACTTATGATGACATAACTAGCCATAAGGCGTGATTTCTGCTGATGCTTAAAAGTTGATGCCAATTCCAGTGACAATGATTGATTTATGACCTCAAATAAAGTGCACGTGGCGTACGGGAAACGGCCACTACAACGCGGCCGTTTCCACGCGTAACCATAACCACGCATGCATTACAACGCAAGCGTGGTTACAACGAAAAGCCTTTACCACGCATACCTTTACTACAAAATTCGTAGTAGAGGCATGTGTGCTAAAATAAAAAAAAGGGATGGTTCGGGGGGGTCTCCCCCCCCCAAAAAGCGTAGGATTAAAAAAGTGGGCTTGGGGGGGCACCCCCCAAAATAAAATATAAAAAAACCGCACCTGTTTCCGTCAATTAAAGAAAGAGATGTGGAGGGAATCGGCGTCGGTAGAGGTAACAGAAGGACACTTCCACTTCCTCTTAATGACGTGCAACGTCACCAAGGATGATTGAGGAGAGGAGAGGTAAGGGGGAATGAGGGGGTGGTGTCGCACAGGGGTAAATTTAAAGAGTACATTTTTAGTGTGATAGCCTTTAACATGAAAATGCCATTAACATGCATAATTTAACAACGAAAATCGTTGTAAAAGTATGCGTGTTAAAGGTATTTTCGTAGTAAAGGATATGCGTGGTGATGGCATTCGCGTTGTAATGCATGTGTGGTAAAGGCATGCGTTACAACGGAATGCGTTGTAAAGTCATACAACCGTGGGGTATATGTTGTGAATCCAGTGCTTAATTTGTGCTGGTGCTTTCCGGTGCTCAGCACTGGCACTTAATTGCCAGCACCGGGGCTTATGACTGTGTGCCACATGGTAGTGGTGTCTGCCAATTTAGGTACTTGAGCACAACAACATCTGTGTATTGTTTTCCTTTCAATTTCCAATTATAAGTATTTGCCTCCAAAGCCATTTTTATAGCTTTGAGGGCCTGCAATAGTATGAATGGTCACACTTTTAAGAGTGTGATGATTAGCAGTGTGTTGGTGCTGTCATTGGCAGTGCTGCAAGGGGCAAAGGATGGTGCAAGCTCTAGTGTCATCCTGCCGAGAGCCCCGGCACTATGTTTTTTATAAATTAAGTGCTGTGTGAATCCAGTTGAACAATAAAGCTGCAGCCAAATACTTCCAAAAGCATACACATGGTGTAGTGCTTTATTACACTGGGAATGGCAAAGTGCGAGGTTTACTGCATAGGAAGGGCCAACTTTATTACTTTGCCCTCCCAAATAATAGAAAATACCGCCCTCCCGTATGGTGGCTCAAACACGACGAAGCAAAAAAACACAAAACGCCACCAGGAAAGGGATTTCACTCTTATAAAATGAAACACATCAAAAGACTGTTCTCAGAATAAGGCATGAGGCTTTATTTGTGCAACACTCTCTAACAAAAAGGCTTCCCCAGACGTCAAATAAATAACAATAAAGTGTATCTAGAGATATATATGTGTATATATATGTGCAAACACTAATAACATACTTATAAGTAGGCAAATGCAACTGTTAAATGTGTGAATAATAATATGAAATGAAATACAAGCAGATAATAATATGGACGTCGGCTGCAAGAAATCAGAAAGATATATATACTAAATACATCAGATGATTACAACAACTGAAGACCTGGATGTGCACACAGACACTCACACATCACAATGAAAACACCTCAGGTGATTATAACCACTGGAGACTTGAATGTGCACAGACACACTCACACATCATAAAGGCAATACTCAAAAATAAAACACCTCATCAGCTGCAAACACTGCATCTTAGAGCCCACTCCAGACGGGAGGATTCACACCCGGGGTTAAGAACCTCAGCAAACTTGGTTCTGCTGAAGTAGACGCATCCGTTCCCATTCATACTCCAAACAAATCCCAGTTTCCAAGTCAACAAACCCCACCTTTATAATCTCAAAACACACTAGAAGGTTCCGAGAGGCCCTTCTCTGCGCCAAGGAAACTTACTGGAGTTGGCCATTCACCATGCAAGCATTCCAAAGGCAAAAGAGTTCTCATGTTCCTTCTGCGCTCTCACGTGTTCCAGTCTTTATCTTAACAAAGCTTACGAAAGCCTCCAGCAGTACAGTCAACAATCTCTAAAAGTACAGCTACAAACAACCTTTATTGTGAATAGCCTAAACAACTTGAGTAATCTGGGGGCCTGCCTGTGTGTGCAAAAGATCAAGCTAGCTGACAGATTTTAAGATGGCATGAGGGCATGTCAAAGCCAATAGTAAGAACTTCATAATACTTCCCAATGTACAACATAATTCACATTTGAGCACCACTGCTTATGACATTGCACTTCAAGACCAATAAGTACATTCCACACCTCTCTCTCTCTCTCTCTCTCTCTCTCTCCCTCTCTCTCATGCTTTCAAATGCACATCCCACACGTTCTGTTCCTGGCAAGGCTGTTCAACTCTATGAAAGCTCTCCTCCTCCGCAGCTACAAGAAGACACAAAAGAAATATTCAAGGAAACGTGCACATGCAGGAAACTTAATGTCGTACTTGCAGGCTACGGTAAAGTAAACACCAAGAGTCAATAAAAATAATGGTAGTCAAAGATCATCACATGGTTTCAATACATGGGAGTGCTTCTAGCACTACATTCCACTCCATGACCTCTGACTATCATAACATATATATCAAAAATCAACTCCGTAAGTGAAAGCACGAAAATAAAATGTAGCACACATTAAAACAGTGGCATCATAAAAGCATGTAACATATTACTTCATCTAAAGTAGCTCATGCATATCTGATAATAACTCAGCTACAGAAATAAATGTATGATGCATACACAAAATAAATACACAAATAGAATCAAGCATGTTAACCCATGAATGCTCCTAGAGTTATAAATGACTAATTCTGGAACTTCTACTATTGAAGCAGCCAAACTTAAATATTTTGCTTAAAATAAAGGAATCTCAAAATCCTCTTCATCAAACTGAACAGATTATTCTGTAACTCTCTGGATTCAATGAAAAAATATCATCCTGTGTGAAATGTACACAGCACCCCCCGGCTTTGAAATTATGTCTTTAAACATGCGTCTTCATTTTCATTGTCATTAGAGCACATTCAAAAAAACTTCTTTGCTAGGTAAGTTCATCTGGTTGATTCAGGGAAAGGATGTCAGCAACAATGTCAGTCTGCGCTGTCAGATGGCCAATTCAGGGTTGGGGGGTCCCACACTCTAACAGCCCCACTCAGACAAAGGCACCCCACACGCAGGACAGGGACATCAGGTACACCAACACATCGCAGTATGATCTAGGAAAGAAACAAACATAATTCTTCTTGCTAAAAATATTTTTCAGAAAACACATGGTCTCCTTTTTTCCATTTTGGGTCTGATGGCAAAGTTTTACTTTTCTGTCTGCATGGTTTTCTGCTGGTTCTGGGGAATTATCTAAAAATTCTACCCACGCTTTGGCCTCAGAATTCTTGAAAGTGGAGTCAAACTCTCCTTCCTCCTGCTTAGCAAGAAGGGCTGGGGCAGTGCCCTTCCTGACTATCTCTCCACACACTGCTGAATATGTGCACCCTTGATCATTTGGCATGAGCCCAAGGCAATCCATCTGTCCTATCTACACTGGTAATTTTCCTTTCTCCAACTGGCCCCTCACTATCTTTGGGACTGGTCTGTCCTGTGCATACTGACGAATAGGAGTCAAAGTTATAGGTACGTCTAGGGGAAAAAGCATCCCTTCATTCTCTGCCCACCTGTGAGTAGTCTCTTTTTCTCCTATGACATCACACTTAGTCATGCCCACCAAATCAGAATTGTGCGTCACCACCTCTGCCTCCAAGATTTTAGCCTTTTCAGCTGTAAGGAAATTAAAGTGTCTGCCTAGTAAATGTATGGGATAGTGAGCATATACATGATACACAGTAGCTGTGCTTTGCAGTAACATTTCCCAAATGTCTTGCTACAACTCTTTGTTCCACTTTACTGGGGAATCCTGTGTCTCAGGCACCTCAAACACCACCCCTGGACTTTCTACTGGGACCTGCACCAACTGTTCATGCAAAACTGCAGTTTCTTCCTAAATGTACCACTTGAACACATTTGCTTCTTGTGCATTACCTGTTCTGTATAACTCAAGGGAATTCATTAATCATTGCACGACGAAGCAATAAAAACAAAACATCACCAGGAAAGGTATTTCACTCTTATAAAATGAAACACATCAAAAGACTGTTCTCAGAATAAGGCATGGGGTTTTATTTGTGCAACACTCTCAAAAAGGCTTTCCCAGATGTCAAATGAACAACATTAAAGTGTATATAGAGATATGTATGTATACATATATGTGCAAGCAATAATAACACACTTATAAGTAGGCAAATGCAACTGTTAAATGTGCGGATAATAATATGAAATGAAATACAAGCAGATAACAATATGGACGCCCGCTGCAAGAAATCAGAAAGATACATGCAATAAATACATCAGATGACTACAACCACTGAAGACTTGGATGTGCACACAGACTCTCACACATCACAATGAAAACACCTAAGATAATTATAACCACTGGAGACTTGAGTGTGCACAGACACACTCACACATCATAAAGTCAATACTCAAAAATAAGACACCTCACCGTAGGAAGCTGGCTCTGTATATACTATACCAACGTGAGGTATAGTGTGCACAGAGTCGAGGGGAGCACCAAAGGTAGGCAGAGGTAAAGGTAGATAGCACCTTACTCTCTATTTGTGGTAGTGTGGTCAAGCAGTAAGGCTTTATCAAAGGACAGTGTTAAGCATTTGTTGTACACACTCAGTCAGCAAATGAATTCACACACTCCAAGACTGAACTTCAGACCAATTGTGTTTGTATAAAAATATTCTTTTAGTTGTTTTATTTTCTAGAACCAAGCAAGCCTGGCACAGGTAAGCAATAAATACTTTACAGTAGAAATGCAATTTGTAAACACAGTTTAAATTGTAACTGTATATGCACTTTGTTTTGATTACAGGCTGGTTACTGAAAATGCAATGCTTTGGAAATGCAGTACATATACTTTGTATAGGCTTTTTAGTAAAATGACCAGTAGATTACTTTGCAGATTACTTTTCTTACACAGTACAGTTTACCTGGATACTGCACTGGGACATTTCCTGTAAACAGGTGAGTAAAAGCGTTTTTGTTATTGAGTACAATTTTTAAAGGATTTCTTAAGTTTTTTAACTCCACACTTAGAAACTTTTCATAGAAAAACAGTCAATGTTATCCTATAAGAAAAATAGTGTTATCAGTTAGCAGGTAAGTGTTCAGTAGTGGGAGTTGGTATTCTGGGGGTAGACTCAGGGGTCCCCCAGGGTCAAGGCTGCACTCTTGTTACACCCTCAGCGGCACTAGGGCGGCCGGTTACAGAGTGCTGTGGCCTAATGTTATCCAATGGGGCCTAGGGGGGCTCCGTTGGTGGCTGCTCACGAGCAGGCCATGGGGTTGTGGGAGCAAAGCTTCCTGGACTTAAGCTCAAGGCTAATGGGAGTTCAAGCCAGCACAAAAAATGCACCCTCAGCGGAACTGGGGAGGCCAGGTGCAGAGTGCTGTTTTGGCATTGGGCGCCCTGTAGCTTTCAATGGGGAACCTCCGGTTTGCAAACACACTGCAGGCTCGGGAAAGAAGGTCTTCAGGGTGCAACCACCACATGGAGAGGTAAGTAGGGATTTTGGGGGTTGGTTAGACACCGTCGGTTGGGCCACCCAAGGCCGTGGGACGTCGGGTGCAGGGGTGTCTTTTGGAGTTGGATCTTCTTACCAGCTCCTGGTCACGGGTGGGGGGCCTTCCAGATTTAGGCTGCAGGCGTCGACTGGAGGCTTGAGGCAGGTCAGGGATCACTTGTTTTCGGGTCTGGATCACTAGGGAGACCTCCTGTTGGTGTTGGGCCACTCGAACTCGGGCGGAGGGTGTCGGGTGAAAACTCGCGGATCCTTCCGGAGCTAGAGTCTGTTTGGATTTGAACAAGTCCGGTGTTCACGGGAGACAGAGTTTTTGGAATTGAAGTCAGGCAGGTCCTCCGGGTTTCTCGAGGTTGCTGGCTGCAGGACACACTGGGATTTTGCTGGAGCAGGTTCGAGGTGGGGACAGGCAGGTAGGGCTCTCGAGGTCAGTAGCCAATGGGCTACTGGCCTTAGGGTGACTACACCCTTGGTGTGCTTATCCCATATGAGGGAGTGAACACAATCCCCCTGAGGGGTGGGGTTGGCAGAGGTGGGCACACCTTCTGCGCTGGCTAATTTTTCCCTCCTGTCTTTCCACCGAAAAGGAGGGGAGACAGGAAGGGGCCAGTTCCTGATAGCAGGAGAGGCTGGGTTCGCATTACAAAGACTGCAAGGCCTTTGAAGCTTCCCTGCCACAGATGGCTCTTCCTGGCCTGGGGGAGGTGTGAACACCTCCGCCCAGGAATGGCTTTCTTTTTGGGCTCAGGGAGCGAAGGCTCACACCCCAGGGGTCCAGAAACATGTCTCTTGGTTGCAGGCTGGTGTGTACCAGGCAGGGAACCCACCATAGGCTGGTCGTTATTCATGGGGCATCTCTAAGATGCCCTCTGTGTAAAGTTTTCATTAAATCCCACACTGGCATGAGTGTAGGTTTAATGTGCTGAGAAGTTTGATTCCAAACTTACTGACATTCTGCCTCACCGACTCCCCGACTCTGTTCGGGAACGTTTGGAGGCTCCAATTACACTGGAAGAATTGACGGCCGCCCTCGGTGCGATCCAGCGAGGTCGCACCCTGGGTCCCAACGGGTTCCCCATGGAATTTATCCGATCCCACATGACTTTATTAGGGCCTCATTTGTTGGTGACTATTGCGTGTGGTACTGTAAAATTTGGAACCACATTGGAGGCATGCCCCCACCATGCCGATTTTGGTATCAACAAACCGCAAATGACAAATGCGGTATGTACAAGTGTTTTCGTCATGTTTCACCGATAAATTCACCGTATATATGATACTACATATTGAACCCTAGGATTCCATTTTAGAACAGTAGCCATTTCTTGGTTGCCCTCACATAGGCTGTGTGCTAAGGCCATGCCTAGGCCTAAAGGACACGTACACCTTCTGTGACTTCTCTGTGACCTGTGCAAACTGACTCCACTGCCCAAAGTCAGCCCTGTCCGGCCGGTTCCTTTTACTGCGGCCAAATGGGATTAGCATCAGGGCCCGAGGCATCATAAATTCCTTCTTCCCACACAAACCCTGACTAATCTCTTTCACATCTGACTTTTCCTGCTTTATGGCTTGTTTTACAAACAGGAGGTGCCCGTGTTTATTGGGGTCTGCTGGTATCTGATGAGGGATCTGAGCCTTGCTGGGTAAATAATTGTGGGCTGGCTGAACTGAAATGTGGGATGGTCATCATGACTCTGCCTTTTCGTTTGTAATGAATACATATGAATGACCATGTCGTAAAACAAAGAATGTGTGCCTGAAGCATGATATTCTGTATAAAAGAGAAGACTGGTTTTTGTTCTGGAGACTGCCTCGTTCAGTTGCTAAGGCTTCTGTGTGACGTAGTCTCACTCATTTGAGTTTAATAAAGATGTCTTTTGCTATTTCAGCTTCTTTGACAAGTTCTTTGTTATATTACCCTGAGAATGAGAATTTCAAGTACCGCACTGTGGTTTAAGACAGGAAGAACTCGAAGTCATAGGGTGCTACCCCTGGCACCGCAGGGGTCCTAAAAACCCCAGTACTTCAGTTGGCGCCCAACAGAGCGGCCTCATCAGCAGTGGCTATCTGGAGGAGTGATCTTGTCAGAGAGCAGAAAACTACTGGGGAGAACAGGGCGGAAATCTACCAAGAAGGTACTCTGTGCGCAGGGATTCTGGAGATTCTTTGATTCTGCAGCCCAGTATATTTCTGATCTTCCTGATTTTGATACTCCATTTGATGTCACTCCTGACTGAGAACCCTTTTGGCGTGAGTATTATAAAAGACCGTTTGGTCATGTAGAACTTGACAGTTAGAATTTGGATTAGTAAAAGTAAGAGTTAAATATAAGTGGGTCGCTCCCAGTCTTTTGGTTCTTTGGGTCTTTAATTTGGTTATCGCAATTACCAAAGCCGAGGGGTTGGTTTCTTGGTTTTTGATTTGGTCATTGCAATTACCATAGCCAAGGGTCTCGTATATTTGCGAGTGTATTGGTAGAGATAACCCCTTGAAGTTTGAAGCTAGATTAGTGAGCTATAAGATGCCTGATCTTAGCAAATTTGGAAATGTAGCTTTGGAACTTTGAAATTTGTGTTGGCCAACTTTTGATTTGTATAGGTTTGGATATGCGAATTGCAATTTGTGTAGGCAGATAATGAGGAGATATTTCTCCATTTGGTTTAGTTGAACGGTGCACGTACGAAAAATACCTTAAGCACCATTTTTGATTATAATACTTGCGTTTTCCGCAGTATTTTTGGCATGCCTGTTTGTAAGCTCACAAGGAAAAATTTGTTGGTTTTTTTTTGGGGGAGGTACCACAGTGTGGGAAATATCTAAATAGGTTAGATTAAAAAATATATATATTTCTTCCTTGATGATTTTGTATCCCCGGGGAATTAAAATATGACATAATACAAAACAAGGATACTTTGTTCTGCGCAGTTTTATGAATACAGTTATGCAGAACGATTTTGTTTGGTGTTCTGCTAGCCAAAGCTAGTGAATTGAGCGCATTCACTACTTCTTGGAGATACATCAGTCTGTTGGGCTGTTTATGCAGTCTTTTGGAACACTATTGAGAAGCGTTTCTTGTAAATATGACTTACAACTAGTATTTTCAAATGGTTTGGTTCAAGTATAGTCTGTGAGCTGTTCTTTCTTTCTGTCCTGAGTATTGATTTGTAAGTCAACTGTGTGTTTAAATGTCTATGTGGTTTTCTCATTAGTGCAACTTCTGTAAGTAAATTGCGACGGCGCTATTTATGAAAAAATGGCTAGAGCGCGCTGTATTGTGTGTTTGACCCCTTTCTGTTTATGTCTGAAATGGGCTCAATATGTGTTTGTGGGTCTTTTGATGTTTTCAGTCTGTTAAGTAAAATGTTGGTTAATTAATATCAAGTAGAAACTTAAAAAAAAAAAAATCCAGAAATGAACCGTGTGATGTGCTAAAATAGCTATATGTTGCTCTTTAATTTATAGAATGAGCAATTGTGCACATATACCAAACTGCCGTTAAATGCTTAAAGGATAAAATTAGAAAACACATTCAATAGATATAAATAAGGCTCCAAACACGAAATTATCTATTTTTGCAAAAATAAATAAATTTACAGCGTTTTTCTTAGATGCATTGTATTAGATGTTCACAGGCAAACTTTTCAGCTGCAGTATTTTTGATGGGAATGTTCATTCAGCCAGCACTTTCCCAGTTAAACACGGGTGGAATTTTGCATAATGGTTCTTTTAAATGAAAGTGGCGCAAAAATGTGACGTGTTTCAAGTTGGGCTTATGCGCT
Source organism: Triturus cristatus (assembly GCF_964204655.1). Classification (NCBI taxonomy): domain Eukaryota; kingdom Metazoa; phylum Chordata; class Amphibia; order Caudata; family Salamandridae; genus Triturus; species Triturus cristatus. The sequence goes on from NC_140595.1 coordinate 116,644,157, forward strand.
TAGGCTTGTGAGTTAATGTGTCCAAAATGATAGACAAGGGATACAGCTTGCTTTTATATGTGGAATTATCACAAAAACGAATAATTTGGTTGTTTAAAAAAAAAAAAAAAATTATTTAACATGGAAAAATTATTTTACAAAAAATAGGTGCTTTTCAAAATCGTTTTTTATTATTTATAAAGCTTAATACTCATACTATGACCTCCTAGCATTAAAATTTGATTTGAGTTGTGTTGCATCACTAAAATGACAAGCATTTGTGTGTACAATTTTCCCTTGGCGCAGGCGCAAACAAGCTCATTTTTATAAAGTATAAGTTATTTTTTTCCAATGCCTGACTCATGGGTTATGTAATAGACATTCTGGTAATGCATATTATGCAAGAAAATTGTAGGATATTCGTTTTTTAATGCCTAAAATATCAAAGTCGAATTTGGGTAAAAGCACTGTTTAAACTGCATTTTCTTTCATTCAGAGTACTTTTTAAAGTGTCTCAGGCTTCAGTAAATGCATACATTTAGGTTTGATATATATTTACAGGGTGTGCCTTCTTATGATTCAATGAGTCAATGTGCCAGTACAAAGGCTTGTTTTAATATCAGGGTTGAAGGTTCTAACTTCAGCTGGGCCTACTGAGACGTTCATTCATTTAAGATTGATGAAATGTGTACCATTACATAGGATTGCAACAAGCATTTAATCTAAAAACTGGTATGTGTGTTATTAAGTTTTGTGAATTATTCACAGTAAATGTAGTTTAATAATCTGGGAGTAGAGATAATTTTTTATGCGCCTAAAAAGGAGAAATTATTTTTCAAAATAGAGTAAATTATTGCAAGTTAGGAGGAATTAGAAAGGCCTTCTGGCTTTGACAAATTCAGAGTGGCAGAAGCTGGGGGCTAGGAGAGCTGCAGAGGCTGGCTCAAGTCACGCTGCTGAGATGCTATCTTTAGTTTTCCCGTAAACAATGGAGTAGGCTGCCACGTTGACATTTATGACCTTTTAAATTAGGGCCTTGTCTCTGTGGAATGCAGAATGACCTTGCTACACGGGCCTCTAAAGGTGGGGTTTCTGGTTTCTCCATAAGAACATCAATAAAACTAAAGAACTTAATTCCAAAGGGAAAATATAGAAAAAGGGTTTCTTTGAACGTCCAAACATCATGTTAAATGCTTTACAGAACTGATACATTTGTGTCTCGCTCTAAAAAAATAAAATGATGCCTGCTAGTTGCTTTTATTTGACAAGAAACGAAGTGTTGCATTAAGTCTTAGACAGAAAATAAGATGCAGCCCTTTTCTAAAATTTTTAAGGCTACACCTAAGTGAGAACGAATTGCCAATTAAGACTTCTTTTTCACAGTGGAAATTGTAGGTGCCAAATTAATATGGAGTGTCAGTGTAACGATTTTTACTTTTAGAAAGGTAAAACTACGGTGGCTTGATGTTGCGAGGTAACTGACAAGAGGGTAACAGTTAAGTAATGGAAATGTATTTTTGTGTATTTGGTCCTATCATGAATTGTTCTTGCTGGTCCTGTATGTTAGAAGAGAAACAGTAAAGTTATATTTGACAGCAGATTTCCATTGCCTGGTGATCTGCTGTCAACAGGAGGGTAAGGATTTTAAACCTGACAAATTAAACAGGCCCAAATATTGGGTTTTGGGCTGCAGGTTTACAGTGCATAAAAGTACATGACATGGTGTTGTGTGTCACCGCTTAATTACATATGCTATTGTTTTGTCTATGCTTTTTGTGCTTGATATACAGCAAGTATATCTGATGGCTTGACGTTTTGTGAGTTTTTATTATTTTTTTATTTTTATGCATGTTTTTGTTCTCTTTGTTGCTGCTTTTGAAACTATTACAAGGTTACCTGTGTTGATGGCTTGACGTTTTGTGCGTTTTTATTATTTTTTTTATTTTTATGCATGTTTTTGTTCTCTTTGTTGCTGCTTTTGAAACTATTACAAGGTTACCTGTGTTGTGAGGGGATGGTCATGACGATGCCCATCGTTACGCAACAGTTGGTTGAACTTGTTCTGGTTACTAAATTCCACAGCTAATGATATTTCATGCTGTGAACATGAGAGACAACACTTTACCAGTGCATGTCTATTTGGCAATAATGGTATTGAAGGAAAATAAAAGAGATATACAGGATCAAAGTGTGTCACCTGTAGTTAGTCACGTTACGGCCTCTTCCCTTAAAGGAACAGGCAGCCTTACATTTATGTATCCTTGATTGGACCTAAGGATGAAATTATAGATCTGTGACTCAAGGTGGCCTAATTTCTATATTACATTAGTTAATGATGTTTTGCTTCCTAAGTAGCCTATGGCTTTTGTTCCTTAAAAGAAAACCAGGTTTTCATTTTTCCCTGAAGAAGGAACTGGAATATCACCTAGGAGTACCCTATATGGTGTAGTCGCCAGCGGTAGAGTTAAAATTTGTGTAACTTTGGCCTTTTGTGTATCACCCGCACTCTTGGTTTGTGTCACATGCCTGACTATCACCCAAGTAAATTCTTGTTCTTCCTATAGATTTTTTTCTTTTGATGCTTCTCCCCTGACCGATGTCGCATTATGCTTAGTTATTGTGGATTTTAGTTGTGTCCTAGTTCCAATTCCCTTTTCCGTATTCCTTTCACCAGTCAGCCCATTTATTATTGTAGGTGTATTGTTCAGGTACACACTTCCAGACTGCAGTGATGTACCAGGGACCCCCATGTTATGTATAATTCCCTTTTGTATGGCCAGACTGGTTTTCAAGAATTTTCCCTAGGCCTGCTTCAATGTTTTCCAGTCTGACTGTCAGGGTAGCGATAGACTGGTGAACTTACTCAATATTATAGTAAGACAAGTTTTCCATATCAATAGGAGATATTTTACGTTTACCCTTTTGAACATGACGAATTTTCAATGTCTATTTTTAATGTTTGTTTTTTTTTAAACTTTTGTTCCTGCTGCTTTAATTTTTGGTGGGATCAGATGTGTTCTAATCATGCAAATATCAGGACCCTCTAGTTCTTGTCTTTTGTTTGCATATTTGACTATTAGCCTGTGTATTGCACATTGCACCTGATGTGAAAGTTTTCTACATGCCCATGATAATCTGTACCATGTGATTTCCCTATTGAGATGTTCTAGATAAGGAATTTAGGAACACCTAGATGTAATCATTGAGAAAAAAAAAATGTATTTGCCCCATTAGACAATGCCACCATATGTGAAGACATCCATTTAGATAGAATTCTCGTGTAGTTATCTACCCTTAGATGATGGAGGCTCTCACACGGAAACCCAATTGAAAAGATTAGAGACACTGTTTTGCCTACTGCCTTTATATTTGTATTGCTTTTTGAGAATGACAGTGTATTCTAGACCAAAATTGTCCCATGGCGTGTGGCCACTCCTTTGAAAGACCGCAGGCCACCTGTTTGCAGTCCCCTTGTTATACAATGAACTGTTTAAAGCATCGCACTTGCTTCATCAGAAGGCGTTCAACATCAGAAAAGAGGGAGGAGCTGGTTTTGCCACAGAACCAGAATTTCAGTGCAAAAGAGTGCCTGTCATGTGCTGGTAACCTCTGACAGTGTGCAGTCCCTTGAGCCCCTTGGCCTGAGTTTTTGGCCACACACCCCCCCTCTTTTTCCTTTGCTCCAATGGAAGTGCAGTGCACCGGCGGATCCAAGATTGACAAAAGGCACTACATTCTGGTGCCCATGAAAGAGCAGCCTGAGCGTCCTCTGACACTGAATGATGAGTGTTGGAGCCTGAGAATGGTCCCGGGTCTGCACGAGATGACCTGTGCCCTTGATCAATGGAGAGCACACTACCTGTAGTGCCTGCCGCAAAGGAGAGATACTGGTGCACTGCCTTGAGACATTGAGACTTTCGAGTGAGCTGTGGGTGTTTGCCAGGAGGGCACTCCAACTAAATAGTACTTCTCTCATGAAAGGCTTGAATGAAGAGGCCCATGCGAAAGAAAACAACAAAAGAAGATTTGATGGACAAGAAGCCTGCCAGAGAGGCTTTTTGAACGGACTCTGGGCATAGTTGGTTTCACAAGAGGTTTCCGTGTGATTGTATAGACTAGGTGTTAGGAGACTGATTGTTTTGCTGGCATTGTTTTAAAGTACTATTCTGTTTAGTAAAAGCAGAATAAAGTCCATTTTCTGTGGAAAGAGTATTTTTACCTTAGAGCATTGATGAGGGTCACCACTGTTTCACCTGAACATACAAGAATTACTGAAATGCATAGGAGCCCTAAAAATGTTACTAGATAATTTTGGGATTTGTTTTTTGCTTAGGGTTGTGAAAAATTAGTATTTCATTTGTAATAGTGGTCACTACTTTCTCCCGTTGTCTATATGTTCTTAATAACGTGTTTTCTAGTGTCTTTTTAAACATGACATTGTCATTTATGGGTGGGATTGTTTTTCTCTACTCAATTGACTTCTGCACCTGCTTCCCAACCTATGTCTTTTCCTACTACTGTTTCTTTGCACTCTTTTCACCCTTTTCCTGAACATGAGCAGGTTGAAAGATCAGAATTCGTAAGCAATTCTTTTGTACAACTTCTGCATCAACACCAGTTAGTAGTGAACATCACTAATTGTTGGGTGTGTGATCTTATGCCACCTACTACAGATAGAGGTATTCCTTATTTTGTCCTGCCATATGTGGCCTTTGTGCTACTACATGTGTAAGGAGACGTGTCCCGAGAGAGTTGCTAAGTAATAGGATGATGCTACAGCAACATCTTCATGACTTTATGAATATAGACCTGGACTCAGATTAGTATGAGTATAGTTATTGCCTATGTAAGGGCAAAAGGAGGGTCTGTGGTACTGTAAAATTTGGAACCACATTGGAGGCATGCCCCCACCATGCCGATTTTGGTATCAACAAACCGCAAATGACAAATACGGTATGTACAAGTGTTTTCGTCATGTTTCACCGATAAATTCACCGTATATATGATACTACATATTGAACCCTCGGGTTCCATTTTAGAACAGTAGCCATTTCTTGGTTGCCCTCACATAGGCTGTGTGCTAAGGCCATGCCTAGGTTTAAAGGACACGTACACCTTCTGTGACTTCTCTGTGACCTGTTCAAACTGACTCCACTGCCCAAAGTCAGCCCTGTCCGGCCGGTTCCTTTTACTGCGGCCAAATGGGATTAGCATCAGGGCCCGAGGCATCATAAATTCCTTCTTCCCACACGAACCCTGACTAATCTCTTTCACATCTGACTTTTCCTGCTTTATGGCTTGTTTTACAAACAGGAGGTGCACGTGTTTATTGGGGTCTGCTGGTATCTGATGAAGGATCTGAGCCTTGCTGGGTAAATAATTGTGGGCTGGCTGAACTGAAATGTGGGATGGTCATCATGACTCTGCCTTTTCGTTTGTAATGAATACATATGAATGACCATGTCGTAAAACAAAGAATGTGTGCCTGAAGCATGATATTCTGTATAAAAGAGAAGACTGGTTTTTGTTCTGGAGACTGCCTCGTTCAGTTGCTAAGGCTTCTGTGTGACGTAGTCTCACTCATTTGAGTTTAATAAAGATGTCTTTTGCTATTTCAGCTTCTTTGCCAAGTTCTTTGTTATATTACCCTGAGAATGAGAATTTCAAGTACCGCACTGTGGTTCAAGACAGGAAGAACTCGAAGTCATAGGGTGCTACCCCTGGCACCGCTGGGGTCCTAAAAACCCCAGTACTTCATGCGGACGCAACAGATTGGGCAAGTATACCAAGGGACTGGCGCCATGCAGAGATAGTACTTTTTCTCAAACCTGGCCGACCCCCCCGACGACCCGTCTTCTTATCGCCCCATTTCCCTTATTAATTTTGAACCCAAATTACTGGGGAAGGTTCTGGCCGACCGCCTTAGGGGGTGTATCACTGAACTAGTTCACCCCGATCAGTCGGTCTTCATGCCACAAAGGGCCACTCGACATAACATCAGACGAGTCCAAAACGCCATCGCCGCGGCTCCTACCCTGGGCCAACCTGCCGCCTTGTTATTAACTGATATCGACAAAGCATTCGACTCACTAAGTTGGGTTTATCTTTTTCAATTGCTCGAGGCAGTCAACTTCGGACCCTGTTTTCTGGCATAAATACGCCTGTTGTATACGAACTTGACGGCATCGGTTCGCATTGCGGGACACTGCTCTCGACATTTTCCAATCCAGAGGGGTACCCGCCAGGGCTGCCCACTATCTCCTTTGTTGTTTGCTCTGGCAGTCGAGCCCCTGGCTGCCTGGGTCAGAAGTGACCCAGTGCTCAGGGGGTTCAATTGGTCCCGCTCACAGTCAGATCGTATAGCTTTATACGCTGATGACGTTCTCTTTTTTATGACGGATCCGTGGTACTCTGGGCCCCGTATATGAGAAATTCTTAGGGTATTTGGTGGCACCACCGGCCTCCATGCTAATCCTGCTAAATCCATACTCTTTCCAGTAGGTGGGCATCAAGGCCGTGAATCGTGGGCTGCGCAGCTGTCCCGGGCCACGAATGGGTTCAAATATTTGGGGATTTATATCTCCCCGTGCCCCAAGATTTCATGGGCACATAATATCACCCCATTATTAGTCAGTCTCAAGAACGAAAAGACGATTTGGTCCGCTCTCCCTCTAACCCTCTATGGGCGTTTGGCCATTTTTAAGATGGTGTCCCTGCCTCGGATTTTATATCGCCTCCAAAATTTTCCATACCCTATCCCTCGCGCATGGTTTGCACAAGTGAATGCAATACAAAACAACTTTCTCTGGGGTGGTGGAGCTGTCCGTGTGGCGCTCCGCACATGTGCACAGTCCACGTATTGTGGAGGGATCGCGGGGGCCGACATATATTCATATTATGTTGCATCTCACATCCTAGTAATCAATAAATTATGGTACAATTCTCCCACTGACCCGGCGTATGCTATTGAGCATGCCACTATGGAACAGGTCCCCCTACTCCATTTATTATATAGCTACACGCCGCTGGACCATTTGCCGCCACCCTGCAGACAAGCCATACAGTTGTGGTGGGCTAAGACCAGACAAATGGGATGGAAAGAGAGACTCACTCAACAAACCCCCCTGTTGCATGGAACATACCTCGGAACTGCTACCGCACTGAGAGGGTTTCGGGGATGGGACCTGGTCAGGATTTCGACCCTTGGAGATGTTATGAGGGGCGCTACGCTAAAATCATTTCAACAATTACAGACTGAGTTTGGCCTCCACAAGTCACAATTTTACAAATTTCTACAGCTCCGACATGCACTCTCCCCCCAGATTCGTACTATAGAGACTCTCCCCGAGTTCCAGCCCCTGGAGGGTCGCCTGCTCACGGGGGACCTTGGACTTCACAAAATCAGGCAAATATATCAAACGCTGACGACATATACCCCCACCACTCTGGACAAGACCCGATTGGCTTGGCAGGCAGACATTCCCGAATTGACAGATGATGATTGAGCCGAAGCGATAGCCAGCCCTAGGGGCGCAGCTGTTTCCACATGCTACAGGCTCATCCAGTTCAAATATTTGCATAGAGTTTACTACACTAGGGTACGACTGTGGCAAATGGGAGTCATTCAGTCCCCAGTGTGTCTGCGGTGTGTTAGTGAGGATGGGTCCTTTTTCCATACAGTATGGACCTGAGCGGCCCTGCAGCCCTTTTGGAACAGGGTTTGGTCATGTCTTAATGAGGTGCTGGGGTGGGTAATCCCACTGGACCCCCGGCTGTTTTTATTGCACTCCACGGATGACATTGGGAGTAACCGTTACAAACAGCACCTACTGTTCCTTGCCCTCACTTTCGCCAAGAGAGACATAGCGCAGGGTTGGAAAGCATCATCTCCTCCGACCATAGGCAAATGGAAGACCGACTTAGATAAGTGTATGGGAGCTGAAACCGCAGTCTTTGAGGCTAGGGGCTGCCCCAGGAAGCATCGCAAGATATGGACACGGTGGGCGACATACCGTGGAATCGACTTGCCCCCGCTGTCTGAGGAGGACCAATGAGTGGAATCCTCCGCTCCCTGCCATGCATCACCCCAAATTGTATCATTTTATTGTATTAATATTTTGCTGGGCTGAATATGGGGAATCTGTTGAATCATGTGCTATACCTCGGATTTTGATCACTGTCTGTATATTGTTCTTATTTTTGGTTTACCTGCATGTTTGGCAGGATTTGTATATCTTCATGGAAATGGTTATTGACGTACATATGGTCCAAATGATCATATGTGTCACTGTGGGGCTTTCGCCCAATATACTGCAAAATGACCAAATAAAATGTGTTGTTAAAAAAAAAAAAACATTAGTCTTCATCTGCTGCGAGGGCAGCCAGTGACCCTTGCTGTCCTCTTTACTACCATAGCAGAAGGATCTCCTGCCTCCGTACCCCAGTAGGTGGAGAGAGCATACCAGCATCTGGAGAGGAGTCCTGTCCGCTGGCTTCCACAAGCTCCTCAAACCAGTCCAATTTTTCCCCACGAGTGCCTAACAGTTGTTCTAAAGGGGACAGTGGCCCCTCCCCCTCCTCTTCCATGCCTGAAACCTCCTAAAAAGGTTCCAGCAATGACCTAGAGCCCCTGGGCGCCTTTAGCGCTGGATTTGGTGTTGACCGACGCTGGTCCAGCTCCGAGTTGTTGGGAATCAGAATGGGGCTGGCGCTGCCGGTTGGTACCGGACGCCGGGAGCATTGACTTCGGTACCGGGGAAGGTTGCGTTGCCACGGCCAGCGCCACTCCAGATCCAGAATCGGATTCATGAGGCCACACCAGTGCCGAGGCCAGAGACGTCAGCGTGGAACCTGATGGGGCTTCTTTAGACCCTGTGGGGCCCGAAGGCGCAGCAGAGGGATCGGGCCACTCAAATACTTGGTGCATGTCCTCATAGAAGTCTTTTAACTGAGCGGGAGTCGCTCCAGGTCCCGGAATCTGAGGGAGGCTCAGAGTGGGACCTGGCAACGGCTCTCCAGGACCGTCCCTGGAATGTCAATGTACCCCATTTGTCTCGCCAACGAACGACAGACATGGACGACAGACGTGGTAAAGTTGAAGCCTGTTTGGACTTCTTCTTCTTCTTCTTGTGCCTCTTCCCCGAGTGTCTCAAGCACCTTGAGTGCGAAGAAGAGGACATGGCGCTCCTAGAGCGGTCCCGCAACTTTCTCTTCCTCGATTGGGACTGGTACCTCTGAGGAGACACACTCAATAGTATTGACTGCTGGGCTGCAAGCAGCTTTAGGGACTGCTCCCTCAAAGCCTTTGGCGCCATTGGCCCAGCAGTCTGAGCACGACTTCGAGTTGTGATCGCGCTTGAAATACCATAAGCATATCAGGTGAGGGTCAGTAAACGACATGGCTCAGTTACAGGAGCCACACAGCTTAAACCCTACCTTCCTAGATGTCATTCATCGACACACAATGAAAAAAAAATCTTCGACAAAATGCAGAAAAAAGTGTGTCAAAAAGAGACAGACTTTTCAGAATCAGCGCTAACTGGCACGGAAAAAAAAGAACTGCGTGCCTGGGTGGGGCCTATATAAGTGACCGCGATGTTACATCTGGTGCCGACGACGCCACGCTGAATGGAGCCACCCAACGGTGTGCAGGGGTAATGCTCACGCAAAAGTTTCAGGATCCAGTCTGACGCCTGGGAAATTCAAAGGTAAGGAGTCTACACCTAGAAGTCTCCATCAGATACACAACATGCTTTAATGAGACCCTCTGTACACTGTGCCATGAACTCGGCAAGCTGTTTTAAATAAACATGAACTTTGAATTGCTCACTATATGCAAACATACCCATAATCTGAATATAATGTGCATACAAGCAGCAATTCCTTCCTCTTTCAGGGTACTGCATGCATAATGCACAACTCAATCATTCCTCATTTGGTGCACTTAATATGTACTGTACTGCATCCAATCATCCGTCTTATAGCTTACTGTGCTAACTGCACACATTTCTCTCTCTTTTAGGGAATTCCTATTCATGCTGCATAACTGTGCATGCTCATCCACTTTTCAGGGGATTTTATGTACAATACACTCATATATCCCCTTTACAGGGCCTTCAATCCATACTGTACAGATAACAACACTCATACCACTTGAAAGACATTCCATGCGTACTGTACACAGTGATTTAGAGCATTCTAAGTGTGCTACACAGGGGCCATTTTTTTTAAACATACTTTATTGATATTTCAATGCGCAGCGCCGCACATAATTCTTGATACAACCGGTAAAGAATTAACTCAGCAGGGAGCGGAGTAACATAAACATCTCTGTGTATGCAGGTTATAATCCGAATCGGAGATGCAAGCCAAAGTGAGATCTTGTTGTACTAGTACCATCTCAATTCCGTGTATCTATTGCAGGCAGATAGCAAACAAGGTCACAGGTTATAATCCGAATCGGAGATGCAAGCCAAAGTGAGATCTTGTTGTTCTAGTACCATCTCAATTCCGTGTATCTATTGCAGGCAAATAGCAAACAAGGTCAATGAAAACATTAAACAACACAAATTCACCCTCCCGCCTCCCACCCATATGGCTCACCTCAACTGGGCCCAATCGAACCCGAAACACAACTCGCGCAGGGGTGTCAACAACAACTGCAAGCTGGAGGGGAAACACATGCCCTAATGTGTGATATGGTGTTGAGGGGTCAATAGTTTTAAATGTCTTCAACATCAGATCTCAGTCCATGGAAATCTGCGTTTTCCGCAGCCCCCTATATTCCTCCCTCCGGATAACTGCACTCCCTACCCCACCCCACCGGATTACTTCCTTATGCCATGGAGCGCTTCGCAATGATTAGAGGTAGGTCAGCGAATCTGAGCTGTACTTTCTGTGTCTTAGGGCAATGATAAAGCCCCAGTCTGCACCGTTCTACTGTGTCCCAATTAGAGATCCCCGTCACAGTTTCCAATACATGTGTAATCTTGACCCAGAAAACAACCAGGTGTAGACACATCCACAACGAATCACTGACACAATATCGAAAGACTAAAAATCGACCTACAAATATATCGATACAAAATAATCGATCACATTATTATCGACATCATATACTTATTTAAAACATTACAAAAATATCGAACACACAATTTCGAACTACAGAAATATAGGTACACAAAATATCGGCAACACAAATATCGAAATCCTAAAATATCGATGCTCAATAATATACATATACTTCATAACAAAATATCGTAAACTAAAATATCGACCACTAAAATATCTCCATTTTACTAATATCGACTCTATAACATTTAATTAAAACCTAAAATCAAACTACATAAACACCAAATAATGTCTTTTATCTATACACAAAATTATTATTAAACAATTATATATTTACTACATTTAAAAATGGATTTAAATAATTAACTCTTTACTAAAACATTATTAACAACATTCCTACATTAAACAACTATATTATTAAATTATACTTTATCAATTCAAGCATCCAATACATAATATAATGTTTAGAAAAATACATATAGAATAATACACCACAAAACCACTAATTAGCGTTTTCCTTATTAGGAAACTAACTACCAGAAAAAAAAAAAAAAAATTCGAACTAACCAATAAAAACACTCCGAATTCAAACTGACCAATAAAACACATATTACAACATCCAAAACACTATAAAAAGAAGTTCAACTTTATTCACAGTCCAAAACCAAAAAAACGAAATTGAATGAAGAGGAAAATCGACTGGATTGCAACTACAGATATAGGAAAATCAACATAGAGGAAATGTTTAAAACTATCAAAAGTAAGTTAACTATATTATTCTCCTGAAGACTCAAATAGAATAAATTGTAATTACAATATACATACACTATAAATAAATTAATGTCTTCTTTCTATTTCATGTTTTCACTACAGGAAACTCCAAAAGAAACTAAGAAAATACAGAACAGCACCAAAAAAGATACAACTAAAAAGTTAGTATTTCATAACCAAAAATCAACTAATAGATTAAAATACCACCCTAATTAAATCCCAATTGCAAATCCCCTAACCATTCCCTATAAAAATATAGAAACAATTATTACAACACATTTCCTTTTCTTTTCCAGACAAAGAAAATACTAGAGGAAAATCCCACAAATAAAGAATCAGGAGCATTCTACTCAAACACATCAAAACCAACTTTGTAAGTATATAGTAACTAAATCTTGTTTTTTTCTACTGAAAATTAATATAACATCATATATAATAACTATAATATATATTTTTCATAGATAAAGCTACATCAAAATGACTGAAGGAGCTGAATTCATAACAAGCCAGAAGGGAAAAATGTTACTATGCTATATGGGGTACACTTACACACAGGAAAAAGTATATGGTTTAAAAGTTAACTGGAAATGCACTAAATACTACTCTAATAAGTGCTATGGGCGTGCTACAACACGACAAACAACAGTACTATACACTAGAGAACATAACCACCCACCAAACATTACTGAAATCGAAGTCAGATCTGCTTTAGAAACTATAAAGGAAGCTAGCACAAGTTCTCAAAAACCTACCAGTGTAATTTTAAAAGAGCAGCTTCCCAAAATTCCTAAAACTGCTACTACACAAATGCCATCTGTAACTTCACTCAAAAGAACTATTGCACGTACTAAAAAAACCACTACTACTTCAACCCCAATTCCTCACACATACAGTGAAGTTATTCTAAGTCCAGAACAAAGTATAACTTTAAACAAAGAACCATTTGTCATTTTTGATAATAAAAACAATGACAAAAGAATAATAATATTTGGAACAGCTAATAATCTCTGTAAACTACAAGAATCACATAACTGGATGATGGATGGGACTTTTACCATATGTCCCAAACCATTTTTCCAACTATACACAATACATGTCCTATATCACAATTGCAATATACCATTAATTTACACATTATTACCAAACAAACATAACTCCACATACACTGAACTATTAAATATAATAAAACAAAAAACAAATGACTTTTCCCCACAAAAAATAATCCTAGATTTTGAACATGCAATGATTAATTCTATATTAAAAACACACCCCCATACCTCCATACAAGGCTGTTACTATCATTTTAATCAATGCCTATGGAGACACATGCAAAAATCAGCCCTAAGCATTGAATATGCAACTAATTCATCTTTTGCATATCAAATAAAAAAACTCATAGCACTAGCTTATGTACCTGACACAGACGTAACAGAACATTACAACATTTTAATAGACAGCGCCTTCTACAAACAAAATGAAGAAAAACTAAGTTCACTATTGGACTATTTCGAAGATACATGGGTCGGCAGACTACATAGATCTGGCCACAGAAGAAACCCTAAATTCTTAATTCCCTGGTGGAACGTATACAGAAGCACCTTAAATGGAGAATCCAAAACTAATAACGCAGTTGAAGGATGGCATAACGCCTTCCTACAATCAACAGGCAGAACAAAACCAACACTAGAAAGATTTATATCATGCCTACAAAAAGAACAGAGTTATCAAGAGTTCCGAATGGAACAATCCATAACTCAGCTAACTCCAAAAACCTCAAAACAAACTAAACAAATGTATAAATATCTAGAGCAACAAGTAAAATTGTACCCTACTACCAAAGGCCTAGAATACCTAAACATCATAGCTAAAACACTTCTTTAAAGTACAAATACAAATAAATGACTAATTACCCATTTTCAATAATATCAAACACATAAAATATATGTATCTTATTACAAAAATAATTACTGTGTGTAACATATTTATACATATTGTCAAAAATATATTAACACACATTAATAATATTTGTAATAAAATAAAAATGAACAATAATATTAAACAATACCCACCCACAAGAAATAATAATAAATTAACTTACCACGTTTATTCCAAAATCTGAAAAATCCATTTCCTGCTTACACAATCCAAACTTAAAAAAAAAGGTTCCCAAAAAAAAATGCAAAAATACAACTGGCGATTAAGGTGCCAATTCCGATCCGGTAAAAAAATTCCCCGTCCGACTCGTATCCGGATTTTTTTCCGTCCGAATCGTCAAAGTAGCGTACAAACTGCCAAGTACGATTCGAACGGAAAAAAGTCCATACGAATCGCATTGGGAAGATTTCCCCACACGTCCTCGGGTCGGGAAAAGTCACCGACACGTCCCCGGGCGAGAAACCCACCGTGCGGAAAAATAAAGTCCGACTGCGCAAGTACGATCCCTCCCGTCCTCCCCATTTCACAACCGTACGCAAAAAACACCGTCCGAACCGAACTCCCATAGCAACCATGGAGACATGTGCCCGCATACGCGCCGAACACCCCACCACCCCCCGCCCGCGTATGTACGCCCCGAACCCCCACCCGTGTATGTACGCACCGAACCACCAGCCGTGTATGTACGCACCAAACCCCCCCCCCAGCCCTGTATGTACGCACCGAACCACCAGCCGTGTATGTACGCCCCCGAACCCCCCCCAGCCGTGTATGTACGGACCGAACCACCAGCCGTGTATGTACGCACCAAACACCCACCCGTGTATGTACGCCCCCGAACCCCCCCCAGCCGTGTATGTACGCACCGAACCACCAGCCGTGTATGTACGCACCAAACACCCACCCGTGTATGTACGCCCCCGAACCCCCCCCCAGCCGTGTATGTACGCACCGAACCACCAGCCGTGTATGTACGCCCCCGAACCCCCCCCCAGCCGTGTATGTACGCACCGAACCACCAGCCGTGTATGTACGCACCAAACCCCCACCCCAGCCGTGTATGTACGCACCGAACCACCAGCCGTGTATGTACGCACCAAACACCCACCCGTGTATGTACGCCCCCGAACCCCCCCCCAGCCGTGTATGTACGCACCGAACCACCAGCCGTGTATGTACGCCCCCGAACCCCCCCCAGCCGTGTATGTACGCACCGAACCACCAGCCGTGTATGTACGCACCAAACCCCCACCCCAGCCGTGTATGTACGCACCGAACCACCAGCCGTGTATGTACGCACCAAACACCCACCCGTGTATGTACGCCCCCGAACCCCCCCCAGCCGTGTATGTACGCACCGAACCACCAGCCGTGTATGTACGCCCCCGAACCCCCCCCCAGCCGTGTATGTACGCACCAAACACCCACCCATGTATGTACGCCCCCGAACCCCCCCCCCAGCCGTGTATGTACGCACCGAACCACCAGCCGTGTATGTACGCCCCCGAACCCCCCCCCAGCCGTGTATGTACGCACCGAACCACCAGCCGTGTATGTACGCACCAAACACCCACCCGTGTATGTACGCCCCCGAACCCCCCCCCAGCCGTGTATGTACGCACCGAACCACCAGCCGTGTATGTACGCACCAAACACCCACCCGTGTATGTACGCCCCCGAACCCCCCCCCAGCCGTGTATGTACGCACCGAACCACCAGCCGTGTATGTACGCACCGAACCACCAGCCGTGTATGTACGCCCCCGAACCCCCCCCAGCCGTGTATGTACGCACCGAACCACCAGCCGTGTATGTACGCCCCCGAACCCCCCCCAGCCGTGTATGTACGCACCGAACCACCAGCCGTGTATGTACGCACCAAACCCCCACCCCAGCCGTGTATGTACGCACCGAACCACCACCCCACCAGGGAATGTACGGACCGCACCCCCACCAGTGCATGTACGGACCGTACTGACGCCAAAAAAACACGTACTGAACCCGGACAAACCATATTTACACAAGGAGAGTCAAGTAGAGTTTCCCCACACCACCAAACAGGCCCAACAACCCCACAAACATCACATACACTCACCTGCAACTGCCAAACTGCCAAACAGAGGCCCAAAACTCAATCACTCCTCATAACACACCCACACAAATTTCAAACACAGCCACACCCACAAATGGACCAATAAAAATGGACCACACACACAAACCATGAGCCTTTGCAACAGACCCACTGCTGCCAGAGCCCACAGACGACCCACACCACCATACTTGAACCTCACACTTGCATACCTTCACACAACCACCTACACAAACACCCCCTCATCACATTCACACACACACCTCCACTACCACACCCACACACCCACAGCCATCCACACCCACACCCCCACAACCACACCCCACGCCATGTCCACCACCAAGAATCCAAAGTTCACAAAGGAGGAGCTGGAGATCCTTGTCGACGAAATCCTCAGAGTCGAGCCACAGCTCTTTGGGACATTGGTCAGACAGACCAGCATATCCGAAAAAACCGCCATGTGGCAGAGGATCGTCGATTCTGTGAATGCTGTTGGGACAACCAGAAGGACCAGGCACGAGTGCCAATCCAGGTGGTACGATCTGCGGAGGACGGTCAAGAGGAAGATGACTGACAATCACAACCAGGGGAACATCACTGGAGGAGGGCCGCCCCCCAGACCGGTACAATACCATCCCTGGGAGGAGAAGGTGATGTCCACGCTGGCGGTGGAGGGACTACACGGACTGCCAGGACTCCCAGACCCTGGTGAGTACACAAACAACTCACCTCACATGGGGGGGATGCCATACACAATCAATCATGCATGCCACCCCCCCCAAGCCACCACCGGACACAACAACACTCCACAAACACACACATGCCACTGGCACCTCCATGCCCCATGCATCAATCAGGGCCATGCCAAGTCACAGGCCACACAATACACCAACACAACACAGGATGTGGTCGATGCTGGGAGTGGGGGCAGCAAAACTAACATTGAGCAACTCACAAGCACACAACAATGCCCTCAGCCCATATGGCCCAGGGCACAGCCATACAAACTGTGTGTACCCACACAGTACTGTCTTGCCTGCAAATGATGGCTGCCATGCAGGATGCCATGGGTCTGAAGGCACAATTTGCACATAACAGCAGACAATGAAGATGCATCGCTCTGATAGAGTCTCAGCACACACCGCCACAGCAGCAGCCTACACTCAGACACACTGCCCAATGGGTGCCCGGAGAACAGGGACTAACTCACATGAACAAGCCAATGGCCATTCAAAGACCGGCTAACTGTGTGTGCCCAGGAAGCTGGCCTGAGGTGACAGAGAGTGACAAAGAGAGGGAGGGAGAGGGGGAATGAGAGGGAAGGAGACAGAGGGGGGACACAGGGAGACAGACAGAGGGAGGGAGTAGGGTGACAGAGGGAGACCGACAGAGGGAGGGAGGAGGGTGACAGAGGGAGGGAGGAAGGGAGACACAGGGAGACTAAATCACCCTTGGGTGGTGTGGCCATGTCCACTCGTCAGCCGGTGGACTGTGTGCATGCAGACCAGGTCTGGCAGTGCCTCAACCCCCCCTTCCGTAGATGAAGACCGGTCCATGTGTCAATCTGTGCACGAGTCCATCCGTGCTGCAGGCACAGACCTAACCACACACCCAGTATACCCACCCACCGTGTCGGTAAGAACCCTGTCACAAATGCTTCAGTCCCCTACCTGCAACATCAAATTGCCTTGCCAAAACACCATTTGGCCAGGTACAGTGCAACACGTAAGGCGCCTCTGCATGGCTCGCTACGCCCGCACACCACACTGCTGACTGTGTACCCAAATAGATGCATCAACTAAGATTGTGTCTCACACATGCGTAAAGCCCTGACAGCTGTGGCCAAGGGACATAGCCATGCACAAGTGCACTGTGAGAGGAATGCAGGACAGATCCAACTACCCAGAGGAAGAGTGCCAAATCAGAAATGCATGCAACATGGATGCCACATGTGACACTGTCAACATTGTCTCTCTCACACACAGGTCAACGTCGACGAACACCCCCCAACACTGGGGGGGAAGTCACACAGGACCAGGCTCCGCGGGATGATGACCCCACCGCCAGCGATGACTCTCACCACTCCGTGGATGACCCAGACCAACCTGGCCCCTCTGGTGTCCAACCACCTGCAGCACCTGCGTCAGGTACAACTGTGCCAACCACCACCCCCATTCCTGCCACATCCCAGGAGACGTCCAGGAGCCCTGCCCGCACACGACCACCCAGCCAGTCTGCCCAGGAGGGACACGGTCCTCCGGGCACCCAGGAGGAGGCAGGCGGCAACGCAGATGCCATCCCTCAGGGGTCCCGGAGACCCGATGCACCCACAACGGCAGGCCAGGTGCACGTGGGCAGGGGTGGCGGGAGTGGAGGACGGCGGAGGCGCGAACCTGACCAGGCAGCTCAGGACCCGGTAGTGTCCCAGGTCAGCAACATCCTGGATACATACCGGCGTGACACCAGGGGCATGGACCAGATTGCGTCCACCCTCAATGACATCAAGGGGACCCTCCAGGAGATGAAGACCCTGCAGTCCCAGCAACATGCCTGTCAACTGCAACACCAAGGAAGGATGGAGGATAGACAGGCTGAGCTCGTGGCGGTGCAAACCCAAATGACCGGTGTACTCCGTCGGATTGCCGACAACATGGGCAACCCTCCCTGTGGCACCAGGCGAAGGCCATTACCAGACACAGGGAGGGATCAGGAGGAGGAGGATTCATCCGACGGAGCGTCACAGACATCGTCACGGACTGCTTCCGAGGGTCCCCGCAGGAAGGTGGGTCGTCCACGAAAAAGACTGTGAGAGTCAGCAGAACATCACCATCTCCCAGGTCACCTGGCCTGGCACCTGGCCCTCTGGCCCAATAGCAGCACATGACATTGTCTGCCACATGGACTTGCTGGTCACTGTCTGACCTATGTTGACGAAGACTGTGGCATGGACTCTGACATTTTGCTACGACAAGGATACCAACTCCCCCAGTGAACTTTGGATTCTACACTCCCGCTGTGCACCTCTTGTCATCCCCACAAACCCGTACCCCACCACAAATAAATTAATCACACTTACAAGATGATGCCGTGATTCTACATTATTACAATACATGTGTGTGTCGTACAGTCAAAGCATGCCTGATCTCAGAATTAACTCCAACCATCCAAACCGTGGGGTCGCAGTCTTGCCCAGGACACACATGGGTCCCAATGTCTCATCTGATACAGACATGGAGTACCAAACTCACCTGTGCTGGGCCCAACCAGCTGAGTGGTTCCCGCACAACTGTGGCTACAGACACATTCAGGGGAGCAACAGTCATGCGCAGAGGTCAGGGATCATGTGGAGTGACCTGGCTTGCCGCTCCCAGGTATGTCTAGACATGTGTCCCTACAATGTGCAGCATGCTTGCGTCAGGCGGATGTTGAGAATGGTGGCTAGGCCAAGGTTGGATGCATGGAGATGCCAGAATGCAGTTTAGGATCACTGTGCCACATGGTTGTGTTGGGGTTGTGGGCTGCATCATGAGTGTGGGCGTGGATCTAGAAGGTCATCCTGCAGCTGGCTGTGAAACATTCCCCCCATCCCGTTAGGACGTTGATGTGGCCTGGTTGCCCGACGCAGTAGCAGAGCTGTGCAGATGCACTCCGGATATGGACAAGTACCATGGGAGTCGTGAGGCACATGTCCGTAGACTGCAGGGTAGGATTCTACACAGATGTTGTAGTTTCCCTGGGGGATGGTCTCTCTTGCCTTGAGGTGGATGGAACTGTGCATCTTGTGCATAATACAGTTCCCACTCCCTGACAAACCCCTAGCATCTTGTCACTCTACACATAGACACATATGCACCACCTATGAAAACTATGCCAGACCTGCGGCACGCACAGTGGCAACAGGGCACCATTGACAGGGAAGAGGCACCTTGGAGACAGAGGGACAAATTTATTAGTCATGTGTGTTGGAATGACAATGATACTCTGTCAACACATACACAGGTCATGTGGATGTACATGTGGGAGCAACACTGGCACCCCCCATTGCAACACAGATGCTGGCATCCCATTGACCTGGCACACAAGTGACGGATAACAGCTAAACACCCCCTGCTGCCACGGAGAGGCCGCTATACACCATTGAGGCCCTGATGGGGCAATCACACACCATGTCAACCCGGTGCAACCTGTATGTTTCCGAGGCCAGTGTTACACACAATGATGGCCTCATCACAATCCCCAATCCCCTGCCACATGACAGTCACCAAGTCTGAGCATGGCTCCAGGTGAAGCCTGCCCCATGTCATGTTCCCCATGTAGGATCACCATGTATGCAAATGGAACACACATGAACCGGAGAAGTGCACACAGACTACAAACAATTCACACACCCAAAACGACGTGAGGCATCCCTTACCCTGAGGAGATTTCAACACTTGCCCGTGCATGTGACGCTGAATCAGCACATGTCGCTGTGTTCATGAGGAGTAGCAGGAGCACAACAATGCCACCAGCAGACAGCATGCACATGGACCTGTGGAAGAGAGACACACAAGGATTCAGCACAAAGGAGCACATCCGCAAGCATGTACTTAACACGTATCATGTTGTTAACATGACAGGTGACAATGATGACCCTCAGACAACATCCTTCCATTGCGCCATCACTTGAGTGACACTTCAATACACACCACTGACTCACTTGGCAGACATGCAGATGGACACACACATTGCAACACATGCCACACACGGCCCAATGCGTGCACACTCAGACACTGGAACTCACCACTAAGCAAAGAAGTTGCGTATGAGCCGACTCCGCATGTCCTCCACAGCCTCCTCCTCCTCCACATCACTTGCCCCGTCACCAAGCCCTTCATCCTCCACGGGTGGATGGTCCTGGTCATCTTGATCCAGTATGAGTGGAACAGCTTCCTCCACTGCCATGTTGTGCAGCATGCAGCAGACGATGATGATCTTGCACACCTTCACCGGGGCATATGGGAGTGCTCCGCCGGTCTTGTGGAGGCACCGGAATCGGCTCTTCAGAAGTCCAAACGTCCTCTCAATGACTCTCCTGGTCCGCCCATGTGCGTTGTTGTAGAGGTGCTCGGCAGCCGTGCTGGGGTTGCGGACAGGCGTCATCAGCCATGGCATGTTGGGATAGCCAGCGTCCCCTACAAGGAAACATCATGGACAGAAGTGTGTCAGCACAGGCAGTGAGATTGGAAGATGACGCCAAACACAGAACTGCCAGAGTCTACCCACCAACAATACATGCTCGCTCGTTCCGCAGCTGCAGCATCATTTCTGGCACCCTGCTACGCCTCATGATGAAGGCATCGTGTGCTGATCCTGGAAAGCGAACACAGACATGTGAAATCACCATGTTGGACAGACACACCACAAGGGCATTAATGGAGTGATAATGTTTGCGATTCCTATACACCACCTCCTGTGCCTGTGGTGGTACCAACGCAACATGTGTCCCATCTATGGACCCAATGACATGGGGCATCCCTCCCAGGGCATAGAACTCACGCTTGACATCTGTCAACTGCTCACGATTTGGGAATTTAATGTACTCATCCAGGTGAACCAACATGGCCTCTAAGAAATCATGCAGAACACGGCTGAACATCGTCTGGGACATGCCCCCGACATCAGCAATGGTATGTTGGAACGTACCCGTGGCAAGGAAATGTAGGGCTGCCATCACCTTCAACTTGGGTGTCAGTGCACTTGGATACCTGTGGCGCGGGAGGAGTTGTGCTTCCAGCCGGCCAGTCAACTCATCAATCAACCGTTGGCTGAATCTGTAGCGGCGTATACAGTCCCGTTCATGCAGGGCAGCAATGTCTGGCATACGTCGAGGGAGAGGCGGAGCCCTGCAGTGAAATGGAAGGAACACCTAAGAGTGAGCACTGTACAACAACATCGTCAATGCACTGAGCACATGTTACACAGCCAATACACATATGCCACGTTGTGAGTCAGGTCTGTGCCACAGTTCCTGGACACGAACGCCAGTCAGGTTACACTCCTACCAAGGGACAGCCACTAACGGAGGGGGGCAAGATCACGATGACATGGCATGAGACTAGCTGTGGGCCAGTGTAAGTGAACATGCACACGCATCACAGGATTCACAGACATCCACACATGTGCAGAGGTAGTATGCGTATGGTACAGACAGGTAGTTGGATGCGATATGCACTGGTCACATGTCATAGGAATAGGACAGGCCACACACATTGCCTTTGAGGAGTACATGTCGAGACAGAACATACATAGGGAGCATGTGGATATGTACTTGTGTTGATACTCCGTGTAGTTGGATACATACACACCTCATGGCAAATCACATATGTGGGCTGGTGTGCGGAACAGTGTGCCATGCCCATCGACACACAGACACATGTTGGCAGCAGCAACTGCTGACACATTGAATCACACACCTACAGCAAAATCATGGAAAGACATGCCACACACATGACATGGTTGCAGCATGCAACGCAGCCATACACGTGTCATATGTAATATTCCGTGTACCTGGCATCAGGGTACAGGTGCGGGTGTCCGTGACTGGGACATGCAAGTGACTCATGGCTCCACTAGTGTGTACGACATGCACACATGTCAAAGGAGTGCAGGGGATGTGTGGTACAATGCGCACCATCACACACGACATGTGTACACAGCTCATCGTACATGTGCTTTGCCCACACCTCAGGGGTAAAGTGCCACATCACATCCTGACACACCTGTGTCACACACAGGTGGTATTGCACAGACAATGCATTGGTGTCCACCCTTGGCAATACCTGTCCGCTCCATTCCTGTCTGTGTGCCGCCTGTCACCACTGACAGTTGTTATACGCACCGTACATACGCTCGGAGCGCGTGTATAGGGTCCCTGGGCCAATATTGCCGCTGGCGTATGCGTACGCCACAGTAGTACGGACTGTACACGCGCTTGTACGGTCCGGATCACAATATGTGCGCTGGCGTATGCGTACGCCACAGTAGTACGGACTGTACACGCGCTTGTACGGTCCGGATCACAATATGGGCGCTGGCGTATGCGTACGCCACAGTAGTACGGACTGTACACGCGCTTGTACGGTCCGGATCACAATATGGGCGCTGGCGTATGCGTACGCCACAGTAGTACGGACTGTACACGCGCTTGTACGGTCCGTACTACTGTGGCGTACGCATACGCCAGCGCCCATATTGTGATCCGGACCGTACAAGCGCGTGTACAGTCCGTACTACTGTGGCGTACGCATACGCCAGCGCCCATATTGTGATCCGGACCGTACAAGCGCGTGTACAGTCCGTACTACTGTGGCGTACGCATACGCCAGCGCCCATATTGTGATCCGGACCGTACAAGCGCGTGTACAGTCCGTACTACTGTGGCGTACGCATACGCCAGCGCCCATATTGTGATCCGGACCGTACAAGCGCGTGTACAGTCCGTACTACTGTGGCGTACGCATACGCCAGCGCCCATATTGTGATCCGGACCGTACAAGCGCATGTACGGTCGGTATCACTGCTTGTGGGGTGCCCTAGGGCGTGGAACGCACCGTACCTGTGTGTAAATGTATGAAAACACATAGGGGACACATGAGGGACAAGTATAAGGGCCTAAATGCCTGATGGTTGCCATGGAGACTGAGTTAAATTTTTGAATTTGAGCACCAGGTGCACAGCAGAAGTCAGTTTGAAAGAATCTACATTGTTGCAATGTGGATGTTGACTTGACATCATTATCAAAACTGAAACCATGCAAAGCCACACACTGGGGTAGGTTTGAAGGGATTGGATGAAACGTAGGATGCTAATGTGACTGACCAATCAATCTGTACTCCTATACATGAACAGGCCAGCCAGGCATATATAAGGCAGCCAGGTCCCATGAGAGAGCACTTGCCTGCACATCCATTCATCCCTGACCACTGCTGCTGATAGTGATTCCTCTGGCACCATGTCCAGGACTGTGGAGAGGTCACAGCCATTCACCCAGGAGGAGAACCTTGCCCTGATAGATGTGATCCTCCCACAGTTCCAGAGCCTGTATGGTCGACCAGGGGTTCAGGTGAGTGCAGACTCCACTAGCTTAGACTGTGCCCCTTTTGTGTGACAGTGACTTCTGGCATTGTGTCCATGTGTGACAGACATGCACTGTTGTTTGGAGTGGGTCCCAGGGTGTGGAAGGCCTCATGTCACCCATGCAGAGCATGCTGTGTTTCCTGTGTGCACTCCTCACTTGCATAGTGCCTACTGTGACAATGAATGCAAGGTGCATGCCACATTCTGCCTGCATACTCCTCCTGGGGATGTTGTTTCCACAGTCCTGATGTGATCCTGTGTTCCCCCCAGTGTGACAGGTGTCAGTACCCATGGATGTGTGTTTGTTCAGTGTACCTGTGCTGTGAGTGTCCAAAGGCCGTGTTCGTCCCCTGCACATTGGTGTGTGTGTTAGTCCCCTGTCATGTGGGTGAGTGCATATGGGGAGTGTTGCACACAAGCAGCATGAGGGATGGATATGGCCTGGCCATCGGATGTGAGCAGGGAGCAGTGCTGTGTGCATGCCGTGCTGAGCCAGCCCCACACCTGTGACACCCCCGTCTACTGGCACATGGGCAGAGTGAGGTGTGTACCCGCAGTTGGCAATGCCATGTGATTGTCCTGTACCTGTGTGTGTCTGTGTACTCTGCTGAGGTAGCATCAGTGTGCTGGGGCAGGTGACTGCTGTGAGGTGCTGTACATAATCCTGGTGTAGCCTGTGAGGCACAGTGTGATCCCTGGTCAGTGAGTGTGTGGTACCCCTCATGCCACCCGTGTGCTTCCACTGGCACGTAGTGCATTTGGCCTTCCACAGTGGATAATGTCCCTATGACAAAGGTGCAATTAGTTGCATGCATACCATGGCCTGTTCATAATGAGGATTGTTCTATATGTGTGTCTCTGTGTCTTTGCTCATGTGGATTAATGTATTCTCTCTTTTGCATCCTCACAGGTAGGCGCCATTGCCAAGGGGGAGATCTGGAGGGAAGCCGTCAGTGCCGTGAGGGGTACAGAGGGTCGGAGGCGGAGCCTGTCTCAGGTGAGGAAACGCTGGCAGGACATCCGGTGCTGGACGAGGAGGATTGCACGGCTCCTGCTGGGGGACTCACCTGAGAGCCGTAAGAACCGTGGCCGCCGTCGTCTGACCCACATCCAGAAGCGTGTGCTGGCGGTGGTCTTCCCCGATATGGACAGGCGCCTACAGGAGAGGCAGCAGCAGGAAGGGGGTAGGTACATGTGTGTCAGTTGTGTGTCCCCAGCCAATGTAAGTGTGCAGTTGCATGGATACACTGCCAGGGTTTGATTGTGCAGTGCGTCAACTTCTCCACAAAGTAGCACAGTGCTGTTCTCACTCCCTCCCTTCCCCTCCTTGCAATGTGTTCCCTGGTCTGTCGCCACTCTTGCACAAGGTTATTTATGCAGGCAGTTCATGCAGGTGCCCTATGCTATCAGCATCATGTGTGGGGGTGATGTGCCACAGGTATGGGGACCTTGCGTGTGCCATGGCCAATTTCAGTCATTGTGGTGTCCATGTCACTTGGCACTGATTGTGAATCACGACATAGGGGTGTGTCTCCAAAATGTACAGCCTTCCAGCATGCATGTCCAATTGTGTGCCCTCTGACATGATGTGCCTGAGTGGGAGGCCTGCTAAGTGCAGGGACGGTTGCTTAATTTGCAGTCATGTCCATCCTGGACCATGGAGGAGTGTGGGCACTACTGTGCCCTGGGGCACCTCTTCCTAGGTATCATGTGCGTCATCCAACAATATGGCCATTCACTGTGTCTTTGCCATGGGTTGCGTAGGGTGGCATTGTACCCTGGGCTCAACTGTTAGGACCTACAGGTTGCTACATGTGTCCACTGTACAGGGGGACCCATTTTGCTTGTGCATACTCACAGTGGGCATTACCTGTGTGTGTTGTTGAGACAATCTGATGATGTTTGCCTGTCAATGATGTGTGGACATGGCCACCAGGGGCTGTGTGTTTACAGTCATGAATTAGTGGAGGCCATGTGTTTCCATCCCAGAGTAAGAGGTGTACATACTTTCTCCGTCTCAATGAGATTGTCTCAGGTGTGGGTGGTTTGTGCGTACAAGGCCTACATGTCAGAAGCTTCATCCTCCTTGCTGGGTTTAGCCTGTGTGTGATGTTTGACTGGACATACGCTCAAGGTGCAGTGACCCTGTCATGTGTGGCCTGGTTTCATGTATTGCCTTTGCAGCATGCGGCAAGAGTAAATGGATATGATTCATGCTCATCCCTTTTTGACGACGCAGTGTGGTGCAGGTGCTGTGCACATTTGTCCCCAGAGGCTGACTCCTCTCTAAAATTTCAGGTGCAGTGATTTGCTGTTGTGTCATGATCTCCATTGTGTCTCAGTGGCATGGTGGGTAGAAAAACTGTGTGTTCCATGGCCTACATGTGTACATTGTTTTGTAGGTGTTACTCCTGTTGCTTTTCAGGCTATGCAATGTGACCTATGTATATTTGACTCATGTGACATAAGTGTACAGGTGTCTGATTTTCTCCTGTCTCTTCACCTTGCCCACAGCATCGCCGGGGGACACGGAAGGAGACACTAGCACGGACCGGGAGGAGAGATTGAGCACCAGTACCAGCAGTGCTGTCCTGTCTGGCACATGGAGTGGCACGGAGGCCGAAGGGAGTGAGGCGGAGGACCTGTTGACTGCCAACACAGACTATGACGCAGACGGGTCCGAGGCTGAGCTCCCAGAGGTGGCGGAGTCTGCCCCCCCAGCTGATGGCAGCCCTCCACATCCCCCCGCCACCTCAGGTTCCATCACCGGCCTCCCACATGCTCGTGGCCCTTCCCTCCGTGCTCGGTCCCCACATGTCTCCTTCCTGCCAGGCACCGCACCCCCTGCCCCTGTCACCACTGCTGCGGTGAGTGCGGAGTCTGTGGACATCCTGAGGCAGTTGCAGGTTGGTCAGACTGCGATGCTAAATGTCCTCCATGCCCACACCCAGGTGCTGACCCAGATGGAGGCATACATGGAGGGCATGTCGGCTGCGCAGTCTGACCAACGGCAGTTGCTGAGGTCCATAGACTCCACACTGACTGCAGCACTGGATCTCCTGCAGCGCTGCGTAACACCCCCTACCCCTGCCCCATCCCCAATTCCCACTCCCGTGCCTGTCCCACGCACATCCAGACGTCAGCGTGCACGCACCCCAACAGACACAGGCACCACACCACCAGGGAAGTCGAAGCGCACACCTCCTGTCACGCACACACAGGGTGAGGAAGGCACACCCACTGGGTCGGGGGGGAAACGTAGAACACGCAGCCACAGTGGGAGTCCGCATTCCACACAACCCACTCCCTCCAAATCCACTCCCCTTAGCTCTCCTGGCCAACAGTCAGTGACAGCATCATCCACTGCGAGTGTGCCCCCCAGCCCCAGGATGACACCACCCCGCAAGCGGTGGAGGCGGGACCCGGCCAGGGGAGTTGAGTCCCCCACCCTGTCCACACCCTCCCCCAGTGGCGCTGCGACCCATCCCTTTGCCCCCCCCCCCTCCTTGGGGCCTGTGGTTGGATTGGGTACGGGGGAGTCGCTGGGGGAACTTGCCGACGTGTGCAGCGCCATTCTGTCCTCCACCTTTGGCGCTGGCACCCCCCCTGTGGCAGATTCATCCCTCCCTGCACCCACAACACCTACCCTTTCCCCTCCTGTCCCTGCGGTGCCTGTTTCCACCCTCCCCCCTGATGCCCCCTCTTCTGTGGATGAAATGGACTTGTGAACTGTGCAGGCAAGCTAGGGGACACACGTCCCGATGTGTACCCCCCCCCCGGACATTGCTGCTGGGCTGGCCCATGGCCCTTGTACATAGTGGACATTTTCTCTGATATATTTTCCTGCTGAATAAAGCCTTTTCTTTTTGTTTTGCACACTGATGCTTTCCTGGACTTGCTGTTGGTGCTGGTGCTCCCTGCGTTGGGGTGGTGATAATGTGTTAGGGGTCTGTGAAATGTTGGAGTGTGCTGCTCATGGGGTGTACCCTGCCATCTGCGTGCCATCACAAAGGTCTCTGCAAATGGTATTTGGTCATGTTTGCTCTCACTGTATGGTGACATTGTCCCAAGGTGTGTTCCGTCCTCTGTGGCCCAGGCCATTTTTCCTGCAGGGTGTCTCCCAAATGCTGTGCTGTGCTGTGTCTACATTTCCTGGATGTGTGAGGGTTGCCTTTCAATATAGCCATGCTGGCTCAGCGATGGCTCCGCCTGCATCTGGGGTATCACCCTTGTAGGTCACTGAACTTGTTGATGGGGTATATTGTCCGATGTCTGGGCACTGCTGGGAGTGATAGGTACACACCCCTCCTGTGTCTGGGCACTGCTGGGAGTGATAGGCACACACCCCTCCTGTGTCTGGGCACTGCTGGGAGGACCCTGCACCCACCCCTCCTGTGTCTGGGCACTGCTGGGAGGACCCTGCACCCACCCCTCCTGTGTCTGGGCACTGCTGGGAGTGATAGGTACACACCCCTCCTGTGTCTGGGCACTGCTGGGAGGACCCTGCACCCACCCCTCCTGTGTCTGGGCACTGCTGGGAGGACCCTGCACCCACCCCTCCTGTGTCTGGGCACTGCTGGGGGTGTTTTGCACACCCCATTCTTATAGCAGGTTCGGTGCGTACATGCACGGGTGGGGGTTTGGTGCGTACATACACGGGTGGGGGTTCGGTCCGTACATACACGGGTGGGGGTTCGGGGCGTACATACTCTGCTGGGGTGGGGGTTCGGTGCGTACATACACGGGTGGTGGTTCGGTGCGTACATACACGGCTGGGGTGGGGGTTTGGTGCGTACATACACGGCTGGTGTGGTGGTTTGGTGCGTACATACACGGGTGGGCGTTTGGTGCGTACATACACGGGTGGTGGTTTGGTGCGTACATACACGGCTGGGGTGGTGGTTTGGTGCGTACATACACGGGTGGTGGTTTGGTGCGTACATACACGGCTGGGGTGGGGGTTCGGTCCGTACATACACGGGTGGGGGTTCGGGGCGTACATACTCTGCTGGGGTGGGGGTTCGGTCCGTACATACACGGGTGGTGGTTCGGTGCGTACATACACGGCTGGGGGGGGGTTCGGTGCGTACATACACGGGTGGTGGTTAGGTGCGTACATACACGGCTGGGGTGGGGGTTTGGTGCGTACATACACGGCTGGTGTGGTGGTTTGGTGCGTACATACACGGGTGGGCGTTTGGTGCGTACATACACGGGTGGTGGTTTGGTGCGTACATACACGGCTGGGGTGGTGGTTTGGTGCGTACATACACGGGTGGTGGTTTGGTGCGTACATACACGGCTGGGGTGGGGTTTCGGTCCGTACATACACGGGTGGGGGTTTGGTGCGTACATACACGGCTGGTGGTTCGGTGCGTACATACACGGCTGGGGGGGGTTAGGGGGCGTACATACACGGGTGGTGGTTTGGTGCGTACATACACGGCTGGGGTGGGGGTTCGGTCCGTACATACACGGGTGGGGGTTCGGGGCGTACATACTCTGCTGGGGTGGGGGTTCGGGGGCGTACATACACGGGTGGTGGTTCGGTGCGTACATACACGGGTGGTGGTTCGGTGCGTACATACACGGCTGGGGTGGGGGTTTGGTGCGTACATACACGGCTGGTGTGGTGGTTTGGTGCGTACATACACGGGTGGGGGTTTGGTGCGTACATACACGGCTGGGGGTTCGGGGCGTACATACCAGGGTGGGGTGGGGGTTCGGGGCGTACATGCACGGGTGGCGCTTGGGTGCGTACATACACGGGTGGGGGTTCGGGGCGTACATACCAGGGTGGGGTGGGGGTTCGGGGCGTACATACACGGGTGGCGCTTGGGTGCGTACATACACGGGTGGCGGTTCGGGGCGTACATACACGGGTGGGGGTTCGGGGCGTACATACCAGGGTGGGGTGGGGGTTCGGGGCGTACATACACGGGTGGCGCTTGGGTGCGTACATACACGGGTGGCGGTTCGGTGCGTACATACACGGCTGGGGGGGGGTTCGGTGCGTACATACACGGGTGGTGGTTCGGTGCGTACATACACGGCTGGGGTGGGGGTTTGGTGCGTACATACACGGCTGGTGTGGTGGTTTGGTGCGTACATACACGGGTGGGCGTTTGGTGCGTACATACACGGGTGGTGGTTTGGTGCGTACATACACGGCTGGGGTGGTGGTTTGGTGCGTACATACACGGGTGGTGGTTTGGTGCGTACATACACGGCTGGGGTGGGGTTTCGGTCCGTACATACACGGGTGGGGGTTTGGTGCGTACATACACGGCTGGTGGTTCGGTGCGTACATACACGGCTGGGGGGGGTTAGGGGGCGTACATACACGGGTGGTGGTTTGGTGCGTACATACACGGCTGGGGTGGGGGTTCGGTCCGTACATACACGGGTGGGGGTTCGGGGCGTACATACTCTGCTGGGGTGGGGGTTCGGGGGCGTACATACACGGGTGGTGGTTCGGTGCGTACATACACGGGTGGTGGTTCGGTGCGTACATACACGGCTGGGGTGGGGGTTTGGTGCGTACATACACGGCTGGTGTGGTGGTTTGGTGCGTACATACACGGGTGGGGGTTTGGTGCGTACATACACGGCTGGGGGTTCGGGGCGTACATACCAGGGTGGGGTGGGGGTTCGGGGCGTACATGCACGGGTGGCGCTTGGGTGCGTACATACACGGGTGGGGGTTCGGGGCGTACATACCAGGGTGGGGTGGGGGTTCGGGGCGTACATACACGGGTGGCGCTTGGGTGCGTACATACACGGGTGGCGGTTCGGGGCGTACATACACGGGTGGGGGTTCGGGGCGTACATACACGAGTGGGGGTTCGGGGCGTACATGCACGGGTGGGGGTACGGGCCGTACTTCCACGGGTGGGGGTACGGTCCGTACATACCCCTGCCCACGCTCTGCGTGCCTGGGTACGGGCCGTACCCATGCCTTTGGTGTGTGGGTACGGTGCGTCCCACCATTGTTGCGGGCCGTGGGGTCCGCACCGTACACAGGCCTTGGGGGCGTGGCTACGGGTCGTACCACGCGTACCCCTACATGACCCCAGCAATGCTGGTACGAGCTGTACCAAGGCCTTTCTGACGTGGGTACGGGCCGTACCGCTATTGTTGGAGTGACGTAGGGGGACGCGTGGTACGTTCCGTACCCACGCT
This sequence comes from Triturus cristatus, assembly GCF_964204655.1. NCBI lineage: Eukaryota > Metazoa > Chordata > Amphibia > Caudata > Salamandridae > Triturus > Triturus cristatus. Next base: position 116,675,300 of record NC_140595.1, read on the forward strand.
CTTGCGGCCTGGGTAGGGTACGTACCGGTTCGCGTGACCATCCACTTCCGTTGTGGCGGACGCTTGCGTTGCTGGCCTTGCCCCCACCCCCTGGAAGTGACCAGGCCCTGATGGTCAGGTATGTCCAGGCCATGTGTGATTTGGTACCATGTGTTGGTGTTGTGTGTCCTGCCCCTGCCCCCCCCTTTGCCCCTGGTTGTTGTGCTGACCTTCTGCGGCGTCTGCGTCGGTTCCTGTACGCCAGGTGGACTGCTAGGAGGGCAGGGATGGCACGTAGGTTCGGGTCCATGTCTGTTCGTCGCGTCCAGCTGCTCCTTGCGTGTGTCGTCCTGATTTCCCGGCAGTTTTTGGCAGCCGGTAAATATTTTCCGTGCGGGATGACGTCGGTTCGAATCGTACTTCCTGGTTCGTGAAACGTAGGCTGGATGCGTACCGACGTCACGTCGGCTCCTTTCAGGATCGGAATTGTGTTTAGTTTCTGTTCGGTCGGTGTTTTGTTCGAATCGTACGGAAATGGTGTTTCCGTATGAATCGTACTTGCATTTTCGGATGGATTTCGCACCGGGTACGAGTCGGACGGAGAAAAGGCTCCGTCCGACGGTTCGTACCCGGTTTTTACCGGATCGGAATTGGCACCTAAATCCATAAGCCATTCACCAAATATCCTTCGAAAATCCATGAAAAACCCGAAAATAGCTAAAAATATTAAAAAACGATCCATGAAAACCGAAACTTTTAAAGTAGTGTAAAAAACATATTGTTCAATAAAACGAACACACACTTCTTAAAAAAAAAAAGAGTCCATCCGAAACGAATAACCTAGAAAAGAAATAGTAAAAACAAAGCAACTGACATTCCCACCCACATAAAACAACACATAAACACTTACTAACAATAATACTAGATTTAAAACACTTCTAAATATACATTAAACACCTTAAACCTAACTTTCGAAACATGCCTACACATCGTTAAAAACACGTAAAAACACAACACGCAACTCTAACACATAACATTTCCAAATATAACTAATAGATGTACAGCTACACTAAACATTATCTAACTAGGCTCAAAAGTAAATTTAAAACCATCTAAAACACATAAAACAAACCTTACCTTTCAAGACGCGAAGTAACTCCCAACCGCGAGCTTCCCTTCAAACCAAATGACCCAAAACAACATTACCCGGTTACAAAATAGAGTGTCCAAAACATAATAAAACATTTAACTATACTAAAAAGCCCTAAATAAATCAGGTAAAACAGTAAATTCACACACAAATATTTTATATTATTTAGCAAAAATATACCTATTTTTTTAATTTACCTACAAATTGTCAACAAATGTTCCTAATTTGTAAAATTATATAAATAAATATTTTAAAATTTAAAATATTTATTATTATAATTTCTAAAAAGATAATACTACAGAACAATGTATGAAAAATTGTTAAATTTTTTTTGCATGAATGCTAAAATTTTATTTATGTTAAAAAGATGTTTGTTTCGAAAACATTGTAAAAATAATTAAAATTAATATTTTACATATTAATATTAATAAAAAAGGTATAACATGTTTGTACTACAAATATTAAAATGTTTATATATGAAAATATTTGTTAAAAGTTTTGTATAAAGATTTACAAAACCTATTGCTATGTTAATTTTAATTTAAAACACTACATTGTACAACATTATTAATAATCTTTATAATTTACTTAAAAATGTTAGAAAATATACTTAATGTACATAAAATTTGTTCTGACCTATATTCAATATGTTTGAATGTAATTACAATGTAAATAATGCTATTTCTGAATGATCTTACTCAAATGAATAAACAATAACAAATTTAAAAAACTACAATAAAAACCATGTTCTTGTCTTATGAATTGTGTTTCTCTGATTATTAATATTAATCTTCTATTATGAATATTTAACATATAGAATAATTATTTTATAAAAAATTACAAATCAATCAATATTATAAAATTACAGAATGCCATTACCCATTATTCCAATACAAAATATTCATATATTTTTCCTAATAATAATATTAAATATTCCAAACATATCAAATTAAAAGGTTACATGTATATATTATCCTAAACTATAAATATAGAATTAATTACTACAAATCCAATATATAATAATACAATACAAATAATATTCACTTAAATATATTTTTATAACTACTATATCAATGTAATTTAATTAAATTAAATACCAGACAGATTAGAGTAGTTGCTGGACACTGACCATAAACAATTTACTATTCCCACTCCACTCTATAATAAATAAAAGTAGATGCTTGACACTGACCATAAATAATTTACTATTCCCACTCCAGTCTATAATAAATTAGAGTAGGTGCTGGACACTGACCATAAATAATTTACTATTCTCACTCCAGTCTATAAAAAATTAGAGTAGGTGCTGGACAGTGACCATAAATAATTTACTATTCCCACTCCAGTCTATAATAAATTAGAGTAGGTGCTGGACAGTGACCATAAATAATTTACTATTCCCACTCCAGTCTATATTAAATTAGAGTAGGTGCTGGACACTGACCATAACTAATTTACTATTCCCACTCCAGTCTATAATAAATTAGAGTAGGTGCTGGACAGTGACCATAAATAATTTACTATTCCCACTCCAGTCTATAAAAAATTACAGTAGGTGCTGGACAGTGACCATAAATAATTTACTATTCCCACTCCAGTCTATAATAAATTAGAGTAGGTGCTGGACACTAACCATAACTAATTTACTATTCCCACTCCAGTCTATAATAAATTAGAGTAGGTGCTGGACACTGACCATAACTAATTTACTATTCCCACTCCAGTCTATAATAAATTAGAGTAGGTGCTGGACACTGACCATAAATAATTTACTATTCCCACTCCAGTCTATAATAAATTAGAGTAGGTGCTGGACACTGACCATAAATAATTTACTATTCCCACTCCAGTCTATAATAAATTAGAGTAGGTGCTGGACACTAACCATAAAAAATTTACTATTCCCACTCCAGTCTACAATAAATTAGAGTATGTGCTGGACACTGACCATAAATAATTTACTATTCCCACTCAAGTCTATAATAAATTAGAGTAGGTGCTGGACACTGACCATAAATAATTTACTATTCCCACTCCAGTCTATAATAAATTTGAGTAGGTGCTGGACAGTGACCATAAATAATTTACTATTCCCACTCCAGTCTATAAAAAATTACAGTAGGTGCTGGACAGTGACCATAAATAATTTACTATTCCCACTCCAGTCTATAAAAAATTACAGTAGGTGCTGGACAGTGACCATAAATAATTTACTATTCCCACTCCAGTCTATAATAAATTAGAGTAGGTGCTGGACAGTGACCATAAATAATTTACTATTCCCACTCCAGTCTATAAAAAATTACAGTAGGTGCTGGACAGTGACCATAAATAATTTACTATTCCCACTCCAGTCTATAATAAATTAGAGTAGGTGCTGGACAGTGACCATAAATAATTTACTATTCCCACTCCAGTCTATAAAAAATTACAGTAGGTGCTGGACAGTGACCATAAATAATTTACTATTCCCACTCCAGTCTATAATAAATTAGAGTAGGTGCTGGACACTAACCATAACTAATTTACTATTCCCACTCCAGTCTATAATAAATTAGAGTAGGTGCTGGACACTGACCATAACTAATTTACTATTCCCACTCCAGTCTATAATAAATTAGAGTATGTGCTGGACACTGACCATAAATAATTTACTATTCCCACTCCAGTCTATAATAAATTAGAGTAGGTGCTGGACACTAACCATAAAAAATTTACTATTCCCACTCCAGTCTACAATAAATTAGAGTATGTGCTGGACACTGACCATAAATAATTTACTATTCCCACTCCAGTCTATAATAAATTAGAGTAGGTGCTGGACACTGACCATAAATAATTTACTATTCCCACTCCAGTCTATAATAAATTTGAGTAGGTGCTGGACAGTGACCATAAATAATTTACTATTCCCACTCCAGTCTATAAAAAATTACAGTAGGTGCTGGACAGTGACCATAAATAATTTACTATTCCCACTCCAATCTATATTGAATTAGGATTACTATATATGTTACATTTTTTCAAACAATTACTAATTTGTAAACACTACCCACCCTTATCCCCTATAAATCCTACATCACTCTTATTAAATGAATTATCTTCTTAAAATTGTTAAATGTTAATTAAAATAACATTTCTAAATGTAAATAATTTTTTATGAATAATAAAAATTTTATATATTTATAAAACACTCCCCACCCTTATCCCCTATAACCCCAAAATACCACTTATGAAATTTATTTTATTATTAAAAAGATTAAAATTTACTTTTATTAAGAAATTAGAACTTTGCATTATATTTTTCAAAAATAAAATATTACATATATTTTGAAAGCACTCCCCACCCTTATCCCCTATAACCCCCAATTCCCACTTATGAAATTTATTGTATTAGTAATTTATTTAATTTAAATTTTTAAACCCAAAAATTAAATTTCTAATTTTTTTTTTAAAATATTAAATATTTCTCAAAAACACTCCCCACCCTTATCCCCTATAACCCCAAAATCCCACTTATTAAATGTATTTTATGATTAAAATGTTTAATTGTAAATTTTAATACAAAAATTTAAATTTAACTTTTTTTGAATTCAATATTAAATAATAAATATATATCTAAAACACTCCCCACCCTTATCCCCTATAACCCCAAAATCCCACGTATTACATTTGTTTTCTTATTACAATTTTCACATTTAAAATTTTAAAACTAATTTGAAATGTTTTTATTTCTAAATATAATATTTCAAAAATTATATCATAAATTATTAAATTTTATTACTAAAATTTTTAATTGTAAATTTTCATACCAAAATTGAAATTTTTTTTTTTAATTAAATATTAAATATATATCTAATACACTCCCCACCCTTATCCCCTATAACCCCAAAATCCCACTTATTACATTTATTTTATTATTACAATTTTCACATTTAAAATTTAAAAACAAATTTGATTTTTTTTTTTTTTTTAAATATAATATTTCTAAATTTATATCCTAAAATATTAAATTTAATATTTATTTCCAAAACACTCCCCACCCTTAACCCCTATATACACAACATCCCACTAACAATATTTTTTTTCATTATTAAAATTTAAATATTACTATTTTGTTCAAAATTTAAATTCAAATTCTACAAATATTTATTAAAATATTTTATTTCTAATATATATTTTTAAAACACTCCCCACCCTTATCCCCTATAAACCCAACATCCCGCTCCTAAAATTATATATCCAAATTAAAAAAATTATATTAATAATATTTCAATAATTATATCCTAAAATATTAAATATAATATTTATTTCCAAAATACTCCCCACCCTTAACCCCTATATACACAACATCCCACTAAAAAAAATTTTTTTCATAATTAAATTTTAAATAATTGAATTTTGTTCAAAATTTAAATTTAAATTCTACAAAAATTTATTAAAATATTTTATTTCAAATATATTTTTTTAAAACACTCCCCACCCTTATCCCCTATAAACCCAACATCCCGCTCCTAAAATTATATATCAAAATTTAAAAAATTATATTAATAGAAACAAAATTGTTATTTTTAATACACTTAAATAAACATTTGTTGACACTTCTAAACAATAATTTTTGACAAATCACAAAGTAACTTAATACTTTACTTTTTCGATATTTTTAATACACGATATTCTGTCTTTCGATATACTATACCTCGATATTTTACTACACATCACAATCTCGACATTTTTTACATCGATATTGTTGACAGAGATATATTGTTCCATCGATATTTTGACTTCGATATATCTGTATATCGATATTACATTTCCGATATTTTGTCTACTCACCATCCACAACATATGTAGAATGTCTGCATAATCTGCATGGCATCTTGGGCAGCGTCCCTGTGCTGTGGGATAAATGTGGTTTAAGAGATGCGGAGTGAGGTAGGCCCTGTGGAGGATCATGAATTGTATAAACTTAAATTTGTCATTAAGGGACACCCTCTTATGGTATCCCAGGAGAGAGACCCAATCCTTGTCCGTTAGGTCCTGGCCCAGATCTCTAGCCCACTTCTCTCTAAGTGTCGTAAAAGGGTCGCTGCATGTATGGCAGCTTCGGACTCGGTGAGATCGGATTCGGATTGCATCAAGGCAAACTGCGCATTCCGCCTATTTAATTGGGCGTGTATCCTATGTCGTTTGTGCACTGAACCCAACCCTCTAACGTACCAAGTGACTATAGTATACGTTCCCGATGTGGCCATAGGTGTGTGTACTGAACTCTGAGAGGCAGATTTACAAGCCCCTTGCGACGCCGGTGCATCACGCTGCGTGACGCACTGGTGGCGCAGCCTGCTAAGTGATATTTACAAGAACAGGTAAAGTTACCCTGCGTGACTTAACTTGTGCTTGTAAATATCGCCCCTGTTCATGCAACACTTTGCGTGTTAGGGGCGTGACATAGGTGTTGCTGTGAGTGTTCCCACGCAACACCCATGTCCACTGATGCACTTCCAGATTTATGAGAAATCGTAAATCTGGAAATGTGTCAGAATGCTACACCACCCTAGGGTTGGCGTAGCGAGGTGCAACGAGGAGAAATGTTTTAATTTTGCCTTATTTTTTTCCCCTTTCAATGCGTGCTGCATTCTACAGCACACATTGGAAGAGGAAATCACCTCAATTGATTGTTTTGTGCAGGAAGGTGCCCCTTCCTGCACAAATACAATCTCCCCACGACGCAGGCACCCTTGCACCATGCGCCGGCGCATGGCTGCAGCTTGTGCGCCAGCGCAGGGGGAAGCACAGAGATGCAACATATTGTTGTAAATATGTCGCATCCCTGTGCTTCGAAACTAACGCAGCGCGGCGAAGCCAAATGACTTGCAGCACCCCGCTGCGTTAGTTTCTTTTAAATCTGCCCCTGAGTCCTGCTACATCATGGGGACAGAGTGCTGTACGCATTGTGATGGAGGGTAAGCCAGAAAAACAAAAATCAATTTTATCACCCAATACTAGGTCCAACCCCAAAACAATGCTGGACCAAGAAGAAACTCATCTCCATGAACATACATCTGAGTTCGATTTGCATCCGCTGCGGGGAAGGCGAGTCTTGCGCCTTGCAGAGCACTCTTGATTGTGTGCTACAGTATTGGTGACCGGACCTTGGTCGTGTACTAAACGTATATAGAAGTTGGGGGGGTATGGGGAAGTTGCAAAGGGCTGTGGCCCGTGTATTACTAGGTTACATCAGGCTCACCAGACCGCTCAGGATGCTCTAACCCAGGTAATCATTCACAGTTTGTGGAGTGATAGAAGGAAACAGAGCGAGGCTGTTCTCTGAGTCTGATTGCATATGAGTGTACTCCGATGACTCCGCCAAGGAGAGGGGGTCACGGTCTCTGAAGGCCGCCGCGGTGAGAAGCGCTGCCTCCCTGATCTCCAAGAACTGCTCTGGGGATTACTTTTAGCAATGTTTTTGAGATTCTATTTAGTGCGGCTTGTTCTTCCACTTGCGGCTGTTTGTGATCCCAGGTTTGTGCTTTGTGTCAATCTCTCTGATGTTTGTGATGGAAATGGCACTCCCAGCCAATCTCCTGCTGCCTCTGGGCTGTCGAAGAAGTGTGAATTTTGCTCATGTATGATCTTCAAGCGGGCGGGAAACAACAAAGCGTACTTGAGGTTCAGGGCCCTGAGCTTCTTTTTAGCCGGTTGGTAGGAGGCCCTCTGGTGCTGAACCAGGACTGTGAAGCTTTTCGTACTGGTTAGGGGATTTCTCCCTGGCGATGCGGAGGAACGTGTCCCGATCCTTATAATTAAGTATCCGGGCAATCATTGTCTGTGGAGGAGCATCCACAACTGGCTTTCTTGTAGGGATTCTGTGTGCTCTCGTAGAAGAGGTCAGACAGGGCCTCTGGGGCTACCTGTTCCCTCAGCCATTGTTCCACGAATCGAGTGGCATTGGGTCCCTCACAACGTTCCAGCAGGCCAACTATGCAGACGTTATTTCTTCGTGCCAGGCCCTCCGCGTCTTCGGCTCTGTCCTGTAGCCTGGACACTTGGCGTTGTAGCTGTGATATCTGGCCTGCGTGGTCCTTAAGCTGCTGGAGCAGTTCTGCAATAAGCTTTTCACAGTAGAAGCCAGCTTGACATGGTCTGCCTTGAGTAATATAAAGCCAGTTGTCAATGAGCCTATTTGCTGCTCTGTGGCATTCTGTGACTCCCTGACCTTCTGTAATATCAGGTCCAGATTGTCTGGGGTAGCCTCCATATTGGTTGGTGGGACACAGCTTGTATAGGGCATCTGGGTGGCGTTCTCCGAGACTTCTTGTTGCGCTGCGCCAGTGGAGACCAACTCCAGCAGCTTTCCTTTCGTGCGCCCCATTGTGCACTGCTGGATAGAACCGGTCACAGTATGTTGGAGCCAAGAGCCTGCAGTGCCTCGGACTGTAGGCGCACCAAGAGAACTCCACAATCACAGTCCGGAGCACACCTCAGGGCCACTGCCGATTCCTGGTGTCACTCAAGGCAATCAGAACGGAGCCAGACACTTAGATGTTGGGCTCATGGCTAGAGACAATGCAAGATCGGGTCAGGGAGTCCAGGAGCAACCCAGTAGTCCACACCTCACCATGCACAGACAAAGTTGTGGGCACCCCTCAGCAGGGCCAGGTCAGTTATGCGGCACTGCTTCAATCAACCTATTCAGTTAACGCTGCATTCCTGAATGTCCCAGCAATAAGGCACCTCTGTCTCCAGCCAGAAGGACAGGCGGCCATTGTCAGAACAGGGCAGCCCCTCGCCTTTCCTGCCCCAGTCCACAGTCACCGCAGCCCGTGGTGCTCCCAAATAGTCCTGGAATGTGGCTGCGTATCTCCCAGTCTCGACTTCGCCATTACCGGAGCAGCGGGCAGGACTCCCAACCCGCAGCCCTCAGCGCCGGTCCGGTGTACGTGCCGAGGCCGCCCCACAGCAGCAGCACCCACCGCCGATCCCCGGTGGTGGTTCATCCACTTCCGCGGACAGTACTGGCCTGAAGTCGTAGACACTTGGAAGGATGAAGGACTGGAAGGCCGCTCTCACCAGAGATGCTGCACTCAGCCACAGATTTTTTCGGTGTAGCCCCTGTGTCCTCACGCACAGGCGGTCTCACAGCTTGTCTTTGTGGTGCGGGTCACTACCGCTTCCACCAGGCACCGCAGGGTCGCACGAGGCAGCAACTCAGAGGCCTTCCAGGACGCCGCAGACTGCTCCAGCCAGGACTAAGCTCTCATGTTGCGGTCGGATCCTGCCGCCTTTGCTGGGTGCGTTGCCTCAGATTATGGTGCCGAGCGGAGTACCCACATCGCCATCGGCACTCTACCCGGTTCTTACAAGCAGTGAGGTAAGGTGTAAGCGTGGATGTCCCCCAACATTGCCGATAACAGCCGGATAACTTGGTCTGGTCCCAGAGCTCCGCTACAGCACGTTTGCCACGTTCAGTGGTTAGCCACGTCTCTGTGCTAAACAAGCGCTATAGTGCATAACTTAATAATAAGGTTACCTGAATCCATGTCAGCAAGTATAGTCTGCACTAATTCTGAGCTTTTCTTTTTCAAATCATCTTTTTCAGGTGTTGCTTAATTAGAGCAGGTGTCTCCAACCAGTTGATCGCGTATTTGTAGACACCTTCAGAGTAGCTCCCAGCCATGAGCTCATTTTTAAATAAACAGAGGGTCACGTTTTTTAAAAGATAAGGCCAGGCTGTGTTTATTTCACATTATTATCACCAGAGTGCAGACAGCAGGGCCTGATAATGAGCAGTTCTCAGTCAATGTATGACCCAGGCTGGGTCACAGAGGTGAAGATCTCAAACACTAACGTATTTTACTATGAAATAAAAGTTATTGCAATGTGAGAAAAGAACTTGTGTTTATGAATGCTTTTAGATGGGAGAAAATAAAAATGAAAAGTCACCTTAATGATTACGTTAACTCTTCATTTTAATTTCCTCCCATTTCAAACATGGACGCTATTTGGGAGTAGCCAGGGATCACAGATGCGGCCTCTAGTTTGCTCCCTGCTACTCCTCGCACTTCCTTTGCAACCCCTGGCTCTTGCCTCCTCTGACGCTAGGGATCGCAAAGGAAGCGCCAGGGGTAGCAGGGAGCAAACTAGAGGTCACAGCTGCGACCTCTGACTGCTCCCAAATTACAGCCATGATTTCAAAGTGTTGCATTTACAAACAGCAGGCCTCTTGCTCCCAGTGGCCAGTAGACACCGTGACATATTTATAACTGAAAAATATATTTTCTTTTAAATGAGATGAATTTAAAGTGAAGAAAAATATTTCTATTAAACATTAAGTCTTAATGTTTTTCTCCACTTGTAACTAAGCCAATTATGACTTATTGGTTTTATCAAGCATGTTTCTTCAATTTAAATTCCTCCCATTTAAACAAATGGCTGTAGTTTTCTGTCATGAATATGGCAGGCAGCTCTGGCACACCGTCACCGCCTCACCCCGTATCTGGCCCTGCTCTTCCTAGACTTCGAGAGAGCCTTTGATACGGTGGATTTGGGTTACCTGGCGGACGTGTTGCAGAGGATGGGTCTCGGACCCGCGTTCCGACGTCTCATCCGGGTCCTGTACTCTGCTCCTAGGGCTACGGTCCTTATCAACGGCGTGCTCTCTGAGCCATTCCCCATCCAGAGGGGCACTCGCCTGGGCTGTCCGCTCTCCCCGCTTCTATTTGCCGTGGCGACGGAACCCCTGGCTTGCCTCATCCGCCAAGACCCCCTCATCCGGGGTTGGGCCTGGGATCCGACCCAGATTGAGAAAATAGCCTTATATGCGGATGACGTTCTCTCTTTCTGGCGGATCCCGAGTGCTCTGGCCCGAGATGTTTGGATGCTCTCTTGGCCTTTGCGCAGATTTCTGACTCACCCCTCACGCGCGTGCTTCGATTGGCAAACATCCATCCCCCTGCATAGGCAATCATTTAAGTACCTGGGGGTGTGGATTGCTCTACATCCAGAGCTTGAATGGGCCTTGAATATCACCCCTCTAGTTACTAGGGCAAAGGCTGACCTTGAGAATTGGTAATCTCTCCCTCTCAACCCCCTTGGCAGAAGTGCTCTCTTCAAAATGATGGTCCTCCCAAGCTTCCTATACATATTACAAAATGTTACCTTGTATCTCCCAGGGAGTTGGTTCTGGGAGCTGGACAGGGTCCTTACCCGCTTTCTGTGGGGAGAAAAGAGGCTGCGAATGTCCCTGGCACACTGCCGCATACCACCGTATGACGGGGGCATGGGTGTGACTAATCTTCACCTCTACTACCTGGCCACACGGCTTATCGTGATCCACGACTGGTTCGCGGGCGGCTGGTCTGACCCGGCGTACAGAGTGGAACTCCGGGCATTAGATTTTTCGCAGCTCCAAGCCTACCTATATGGGAGTCCAGTGCCGCAGGCTCTTCCCCCTGTCACCAGGGCGGTGCTTATGGCCTGGCGTGCCGCGCTAAGACATGTAAAGTGAAACCGGAAACTGACCAGACAGACGCCTCTGTGGAATGGGACGTTGCTGGCGGAGGTCTCCTCTCTCCAGGACTTTTGCGGGTGGGACCTCATAGGGATTTCGCTCCTGGGAGACGTTTGGTTGGGGGACCATGTCAGATCATTTGCAGACCTACAGCACCGTTATTCCCTCCACTCCTCCCAATTCTACACGTATTTACAACTCAGACATGCCCTTCAGGTCCACATCCCCTCTCCCACATCCTTCCCAGAATTCAGCCCCTTTGAGGCCCAAGTGATGATGGGGAACCTGGGTAGAGGGGGGGTGTCGCGGATCTATCGCTCCCTAGTGAACAATGGCCCCGCGGTCCTAGACCTACTTCGCGCTCGCTGAGAGGGGTGACTGGGTCCCCTGGAGGACGCGGATTGGAGGGACGCCCTTATGGCCCCCAAAACACTGACGACCTCCTCCAAGCTGCGACTAGTCCAGCTCTATTATCTCCATGCGGCATACCTCACCCCGCGCACCTGTACAGCGCTCGCCTGCGGCCCTCCCCATCCTGCACACGCTGCCAGCGGGCTTTGGCTGATTTTTATCATATGGTATGGCAATGTCCTGCCATTGCGCCATTTTGGGCGGGGGTGGAGCTCGAGCTCACGCAGGCCCTTGGGTGGGAGGTACCCCACGAACCGCTGCGCATGCTCCTAGGGGTGTTCCACGGCCTTGATGGATCCAGGGCTGATAAGCAATTCTTGGGAACGGCATTGGCGGTGGCAAAACGCGACATCGCGGCACTCTGGTCTCAAGCTAAATCCCCCACAGTACAGAGATGGAGAAGGGGGGTGGGCTGGTGCGGCACACAGGAGTAGTCTCTTTTTAAAGCTAGGGGCTGCCCTGAACTCTTTGGCAGAATTTGGGGCAAATGGTTTAATTTATTGCGGGCCTGAAGATGTTGTGCACATCTTGTATATGGTCATTTATAAGCTGGTGGTCTACCCATCCCATGAATGTTTTACAGGTCTCTGTCATTCTTAATGATTGCAATGTGCGTGTATAATGTGTCTGATTTACTGCCAATGAATTTCTTGTTCTTTTCAAATATAATACAATTGATTATCAAAAAAAAAAATATGGCAGGCAAGCTATCGACAGGCCACTGGGAGCAAGATGCCTTCTGTTTGTAAATATGACACTTGAAAATGCGATAAAAATGTAAATTATGTGCTATAGGGAATCTATGTAAACATAAAGAAAACTCTTCAGTTAAATTTTCTCCCATTTCAAAGGGTTGCCTTTACACGCAGTAGGCATCTTGCTCTCTGAAGCTGGTAGACTCGGTGCCATATTTATAACTGAAAAATACAGACATTATTTTAAGTGGGAGAAAGTTAAAGTGCAGAAAATGTTCCATATTATGAAAATTTTTCAGCACTTTGAATTTCTCCCATTTATAACAAGCATTGGCATAGCCAATAGGTCTCGCTTTTGGGACCTTATAAGTATTTAGTTATGCAGCACAATATCCTTGGTGCAACAACAACTGTTGCATGGCTAAACACTGATAAGGTCTCCAAGGCGAGACCTATTGGCTATGCCAATGTTTGTTTAAACGTATGCTGATACAAGTTTGTACAATCTCACGCAAACACACATTCAAATACACATACACTGGTGAAGGCTCGCAGACACACAGAAACAATATGTACATGCTCTCAGACATACACATCAGGTGAAACTTCCCCGAGGCAGTCCTTGACATGCACTTGTGTGTGAGGTTTTGTTGGTGTTTGGTTGCGGGATGTAGTTGAAGGAGAACAGTGTACAGAATAGGGGCGTTGGGGCAGAATGAAGAGGCAGGACAAAATGGACGGGGTGAAAGTGAAGAGAAGGCAAAGAAGGGAGAATGGATTGAGATGCAGATAGAGAACAGAATAAGGAGGGTGAAAAGAAGGAGAGAAGTAATCCGAATAGGTAGAGGGGCATAGCCAATAGGTCTCGCTTTTGGGACCTTATAAGTATTTAGCTATGCAGCACAATATCCTTGGTGCAATAACATCAACTGTTGCATGGCTAAAAACGTATAAGGTCCCAAAGGCGAGACCTATTGGCTATGCTAATGCTTGTTTAAAACAGGAAGCTGTGTGATTGTGATGCATGACTGATATATTTACGTCTATTCTTCATAACTAAACAATTTCTAAATGTACACATTTTCAAGAATAAACTCAGCAACTTAGTAACAAAAAAAACCTTAATTAGCGGTCAATTTTTGTCACCATAATCAAAGAGAGGCGTGCACGCTTTCACTGATCGCAAATATGAATACACATTCCCAACAATACAATATGCATGTGAAAATATGATTGCATACTCTCACGATGGAGCTACACTTTAGCTGGAATATCATTTCGGCGTCACATGCTTTCACATCAGGGAAAGCCCAGTTTCACAACCTGCAAATCGACACATATTGATGTCCTCTTTGAAATAACAAACGTCACAATATGTAGAAAAAAGCACAGCACCAAGTAAATGAAAACCTTCAACATTGGGCTACAACCGGCGCTGTTCCAACCAAACAAAACCATGTATAGCCTTTTCAAAAATATAAATAAATAGGTTACAACAATACCGCTAATTATTTTGACTTCCAAAAGCAAATTTCTTTCAGGCAGGGTGTTTATTTGCATTTCCGTGGCCAGGTCACAGCTACCACATACATACATCTGCCACACAGATAGAGAATGCAGAGCATTCATCTTTCATGTGCAGTGTGCTCTATGCCGCCATGTCCCTCTTCCTCGTTAGATATTATATTAGGAAACGTGCGCTGACCTGGCACTCAGTTGTCTAACTGCTGCCACCACAGTGTGCATGACTGCGTGGGCACACGGTGGGAGCACACTTGTGCTTAGAGTAGGATGAGACAAAGCACCATTAAACTACATTTCCTGCATACAGAAAATCATAGAATGGCTCAATCTTCGTCGCCACTGTGATAATGTGAATGCGTTCAAGTAAAGGGAGTTCTCACAATATTCTTAAGTGCAATCTTCTCGACAAATTGTAGGGTAGGAGACAGGTCAGACACTAAGCACCTTGGCTGCAGGGCGCAGTATGTTAATGTGTTTATGTTTATTTTGAACACTGCAGGCCAACCTCTGAGGAAAGTTAAGGTGCAGAAAATGTTCCATATTATGAACATTTTTGCAGAACATTTTTCAGCACTTTGAATTTCTCCCATTTATAACAAGCATTTGCAATGCAAAAGGTCTGGCATTTACGCGAGTTTGACCTATTGGCATTGTAAATGACAATGGCTTTTATTTATGTTTCAAAAACCAAACATAAATAAAAGGCAATGTCATTTACAATAAAGATAGCTCAAACCCGCGTTAATTCGAGACCTATTGCGTTCTACATCCCTAAAATATGCATTTTAAATTAAAACAAAATAATGGAGGCATTTTTCGCTGTGGTGTGATCAGCAGGCAGATATCTTGCTGCAGTAATAAAGTCCTCCTTTGTGACGTCATCAGCAGAGAGTGCAACTCTGCACGCGTCCCTTTTCTGATGTCTGCCCGTGCTACTGCGAACAAAGGTTGCACCAAAGAAGTCAATATGTTAATGTAGGTGTTTTAAAATATTGTGACAACACATCCTGAACTACGATTTAGAAACTACGGTGCATTTGCACCCTCTTGCTCGTCTTTATAGTTAAGTATTCCGAAAACTTGTTGATTTTCAAATAAAAACACACTACACACAATGCATACATACGGTGAAAGTCGTGGGACCCAACCAAGTATGAAAATGCCACATACATAGAGGGCAAAATAAGACGTGTGCAAGAAGAATTCAGACCACAGACATCGAAGCGCCTCAGATTCAAAAGAAGACATAAAGTTAACAACACGATCATGACATTCAAGTGAACAAGGGATGTGTCCTGACCGAGCAACCACATAAAGATCAATACTTGTCAGAAAGACTCCTGCGTGCCAAAACGGGAAATGCTCAAATAGGGGCGCCAATGCGTGCGCACCACAGAAGAGCGGGGGCGAGGGAGCGCGGCAGCGAGGCGAACGCGCGCAGTTGCACGTAATAGACACCAATGGGAATGGGCGGAGCAAAGGCGGGACATGCGCTCGCCTTTGCCCAATTGCGTGCCTCATTTAAAAATAAAAACGCTAAAGCCAATGGCAGCCCGCGAAAGCAAAACCACACGCACGAGAGTGTGGTTAGCTTTCAGAACCCCCTACATAAGGTCTCGCGCTGCGCGAGTAGTGCTACGCACTGCAACACTAGGCGCGAGACCTAAAAATGGTTGTATGTTTATGTTATACCTGCAACGGGGCCACATATGCCAAAATGTATGTCCTGTGCCACAAGTACATACTACACAGGTTCTCAGTCACCCATACACATATATCCTATTCATATGCACACATGTTCATATATCCTTTAAGACCACACTTTCACTGACACAAATGGCAGCCCTTTCATAGTGCTCAAAGTCAAAGTATTTTATGCAAACAGTTGAATCTGGCTCTAAGGACATTAAGCTTAAAGTAAATGATATTGAGCTTGGGGGTGTCTAGTAACAATGTGCCAGTTGCTTAGTCTTCAACAGCTCACAATGATTTTCAATGATCAGAAGTAGTTATCAGTATAGAAAAGGTTGGCTCCTCTGAATTAGAGCAACTAGAAACAATCAAGAACTACATCTATAAGATGTACTACTTTCTAGAACAAAACCACAAAACTGGAGATGATGCTTCTTAGTGAGATGGAGTTGTATGATTAATCAAAAATGTGCTAGCAGTCGTGATCAAGAATCTTCAATTCTATAGCAGCACGGAGGAGAGGATTATGTATTCCCTTTCCTGTTTTGCTTTTAACAGCAGATGTATTGAAAGTACAGTATACAACATTAAGAACTACAACACCCATAGTCCTAATCAAAAAACTATAACTCCGGAAAATGTGTGACACTGTCCACAAAATACAGTAAGCGCAGTTAGAGTCCACCTAAATTTGTCTCAACATGGGTAATCTGTTCGGCCGGATCACCAGGTCCCTGCTTGGGCAGTGGTTCATCCCAGTCATCTGGAGAAACCGCTCCTTACCTCTGGCACCTGGAGTTGTCCCAGGTGCCAGAGGTAAGGAGCCCTGGAGTCTGGCCCAGGGATTTCCTGTATCGTATCGTAAACTGTTTCCCGCATACAATTAATCATCAGTAAAATAAATTACAACACTTCGGGGAAGTTTAAAACTCTAACATGCATTTAATGTACAACAATTGTTGTTTCAAAGGGCAAGAGCTTGTACCAAAGGCAGGCAGAGTTTATAGTGCTGAAGTCCATTATTTTAAGCACACTATTACACAACCTAAGCATTTCACCCAAGCTGTGACTAAACTAAAGTAATTAATGATTAAGATTGCAGAATCTTCTCACAAGAAAGGAGGTGATAAGTCCTAAAGGGCTAGCTGCAGAAACACAAGCAAGCTATGACCCTACTGCTTTCTCAAATTATCCACTTCATTGTGCCACTCCTTGAAATGAGGACACACTTACTAAATAATGCAGAAAATGTGCAATTGTACAGCACCAAATAAAATGCCTTCTGTCCATTGAAAATACATGAAATGTAGCAGATATACTAGAATAAACATGCTCTTTAGGTTATTCAAAATTGACATTGCAATTCGGACTGTAAAATATATCTGTACATGTTAAGGAGTGAGTAAGCAATGGCATCTTTTTAATTAAGTAATCGAATTAAGGCATTGAAATAAGTAATTGTGCCTTCTCCGTACAAAGCAAGACATAACTGGGAATAAGAACAGTACCCCACAAATGAAGCTAACACAGACCCCCCTCTTCCACCATATTAAATAGAGTAAGTCAATGTTGGACATAAAAAACACAAGCAACTCAATCCAATATAAACCTTTTTCAACCTTGACTGGAATCAGAATAGTAAATAAGCCACCTGGAATATTTTGGGGAAAATCTTCCAAATATTCTAGGACTGGAGCTAGAATAGTAAATTTGACCTCCTACTCTGTCACATCCACTGCTGGCCTGTGGGTGCAGTATAAGGCAAGAAGAGCAAGTTACTTACCTTCGGTAGCACATTTTTTCTGCTAGAGACAAAATCTAGCTGCAGATTCCTTACCTCTGACTTTCCCAGGCATTAAACTGAATCCGGAAACATTTGAGTGAGCAGTACCCCGTGTGTCTCTATTCAGCTCCGTGTGGCATCTTTGGCGTCGGATGTGACGTCACACCACCCAGGCGCGCTTACATCAGTACTTTTCACGACTTTCCATGCCAGAAGTGCAGAGCCGTGATGAGAACCGACTAGTGTGTGTCCAATCTAGGGCCCTGGAAAGGGAGCAACCTTAGCCCTTTAAATATGTCCACAGAGCGGGGAGGCATGGGTTTGGTCTGGAAGGAATCTGCAGCAAGATATTGTCTCTACCAGATAATGCATTACCGAAGGTAAGTAACTTGTTCATCAGATAGAGACTTCTAACTGCAGATTCCTTACCTTTAAATAGATACGCCAGCCAAACCACCCTGGCAGTGGGCTGCAGACAAATTACCAGACTAAAAAGCCCTGGGGCACCAAACGGGCGCAATGCTCATCCCTATGGACCTGACAGTCCAGGCAGGAGTTCTTGGCAAATGTGTGCAGAGATACCCACGTTGCTGCCTGGCAGATTCCAGAACTGGAACACCAGAAGCCAACGCCGAGGTCGCTGCTTTTCCCCTTGTGGAATGGGCCCTTAAGCCCTCAGGAGGGTGTTTCTGAGTTAGGGAGTCGCGGATTTTGATACAGAGAACAACCCAGTACGAAATGGTTCATTTCTGAACTGCCAAACATTATTGAGCTCCCACATATACGACGAAGGGTTGGTCATCCACCTGGAACTCTTATGTGCGGTCAAGGTAGAATGGCAGCACTCTTTTTGCGTCCAGATGATGGAGTTGCTCCTCTCCCTTAGAGGGATGTGGAGGAGCATTAAAAGTGGGCAGTGTGCCTGACTGACCCAGATGGAATGGAGTCACCACTTTAGGCAGGAAAGAGGCTCGGGTTAACACCACCTCATCCGGAAATTTCATAAGATAGGGAGTTTTGGATGATAAAGCCTGCTGCTCACGCACTCTTCAGGCAGATGATATTGCCACTGGAAATTCTGTCTTAATGGCAAGCAATTGGAGGGACAATTATGTAGCTGCTCAAAGGGAGCACACATGAGGTAAATAAGAACCAGGTTTCAGATCCCACTATGGCATAATAAAGGGCCTAGGGCAAACATATGTACAACGTCTTTCAGGAACGTAGTTACAATAGGGGACTTGAATAGGATAAAGAGGGTTGGTCAGTCAGCTGCAGGAAAGTGTACAGAACAAAAAGATAACTCTTAAGAGTGCCCAGAGCAGAGCCCTGCTGGGCAAGGGTAAGTATGAAGAGAAGAAAATCAGAAAGAGTGGCAGAAAGAGGGTTGACAGACTTTTCTGTACAATATTTTAAAAATATTTGCCAACGGAAGTAGTATACCATTTTGGTGAAGGGCCACCTGGCCAACAAAATAACTGTACAAACTTCGGGAGGAAAGTCAAAAGCTATCAACTGTTGCCGCTCAATCTCCACACAAGTTGCTGGGGAGTTTACAGGTTCTGGTGGAGGACCCTCCCCTGCTGCTGTGACAGAAGATCCTCCCAAAGGGGCAGCCTGATTGGAGGATCGATGCCCATTCGAAGACTTTTAGGATATCACACTCTCCGTGCCCAATCCGGAGCCACATAAATGACTTGGGTTTGGTCATTCTTGATCTTCTTGCGCAGAAATGGTATGGGTGGGAAGGCGTACAGGAGGCCTAAGCTCCACTCGTGACAAAAAGCATCACCAAGCGATAGCCGCCTTGGAAACGTCAACGTGCAATACTGCTGATATTGCGCGCTCTCTTCAGAGGAAAACAGATCTAACGAAGGCTAAAAGAAACCTTGCACCACAGCCGGCTGGAGACGCCATTCGTGATCCGCTAGACATTGATGGCTGTGTTCATCTGCCCTACCGTTCAGGGAACTTGCCAGGTGTTGAACCACCAGGGTTATGCCCTGCTGTTCCAGCCTAGTCCAGAGATGCAGGACATCTTGACAAAGGGTCCACGTCCCCACCCCACCCTGCTTGTTGCAGTACCACATGGCGGTGGTTTTGTCGGGGAACACCTGCACTAACTTCCCCTTGACAGAGGGGAGAAATGCCTTCAATGCTAGTTGGATCATCCAGAGCTCCAATAATTTGATGTGGAGCCCCAATTTTGCCAGAGACCAGAGTCCTCTGATCTCCACCTCTCCCAAATGGCCGCCCCATCCCAGGAGTGGCACATCTGTCACTACTGTATGATCTGGTTGGGTAAGGGAGAGGGGTCTGCTTCTGACCCAATTGCAATTGGTCAGCCACCACTGCAGATCCTTTGCAGTTCATTCTGAGATCGGAACCACATCGGAGAGATTTCCCTGATGCTGCGCCCACTGGAACTTCAGGTCTTACTGCAGAGCCCGCACACGCCGTCTTGCATGATTTACCGGATGCGGGCGGCCATGAGCCCCAGCAGCCTCAGAGTTATTCTTACCGAAATCCAGGATAGAGGCTGAAACATCAGCATCATAACCTGAATATCCAGGACTCGCTGCTCAGGAGGATAAACCCGAAACTGCACTGTGTCTTGAACAGCTCAGGTGAAAGGGAACATCTGAGAAGGAGTCAGGTGTGACTTTGGCACGTTTGTAATGAACCCCAGTGAATGCAGGCAGTCTGCCATAGTCTGTAGCTGGGAGATGACAGTCTGGGGTGATGACGCCTTCAACAGCCAGTCAAGGTAGGGGAACACTGAAACTCCTAACCAGCAAAGATGAGCTGCGACCACCGCCATTACCTTGGTAAATACCCAAGGGACGCTGGTAAGGCCAAGTGGTAGCACAGTGACCTGAAAGTGCTCGCTGCCTACCTTGAACCTGTGGGCAGGCAGGAAGGGGATGTGAAAATACGCATCCTGCAAATACAACACTACCAGTCAGTCAGTCTCCTTGGTCTAGGGCAGACAAGACCTGAGCCACTGTGATGAGCATCTTGAATGTCTCCTTTTTGGGGAAGAGTTCACCAGTCCGGAGGTGTAGAATAGGACGAAGACCTTTGTTCTTTTTGGGTATCAGAAAGTAGCTTTAATAACAATCCCTACCTACTTCTGAAATTAGCCTCCTTGGCCAGGAGACCTGTTACTTTCTCTCGGAGCAAGGAAAGGTGATCCTCCACCATCCGTTCTTTTGATGGCAGTAATGGAGGAGGGAATGACTATAAAGGAAGGGTGTAACCATTTTGAATGATCTGCCAGACCCATTAGTCTGATCTTAAGGACTGCCAGTAAAGGAGATGATACTGGATTCTCCCTCCAACTGGGCACCCATGGTCTTGCAGAATCAATCTAAGAGGACATTGAACCTGCAGCTGCTGGGGGGTTGGTAGCGGACGACTTCTGGCTACCATTCCCACAAGGACAAAATGCACTGTATCCACATCCTCGTACAACTTGAGAAGTCTGTGCAGGACGGTGATGGGGTATGGCTCACATGGTTGAAAGCCCCTTCCATTGCCACAAAAGGGGAGAACGGCAGACTGGAAGGCGAGGTGTGACTGAAAGGGCCAAGGACCTGGCTGTAGCCTGCGAGTCCTTGATGCACTCCAGCGCCGTGTCTGCTGTATCTCCGAAGAGACGAGTACCATCTAAGTGAATGTGTCTGAGGTTGGCCTGGACATCCCCTGAAAAGCCATAATGTCTCAGCCAGGCATTGTGGCGCAAGGCCACTGTTTATGAAACTGCTCTGCCCAGCAAGTCAGTCGTATCCAGACCACACCTAACGGTGAACTTTGCTGCTTCCCTCCCATCTTTTCACTGATTGATAGCTTACAGCCCGTGCCTCCCAGGAACATGTGGCGGCACTTTTGCAACCATTTCCTGTATGCGAAAAACAGCCCAAGAGGCATGCGGTGTTTACCGACAGCAATGCTAGGATGGAGGAAGAAAATATCTTCTTCCTAAGTGCTTCCAGCCTTTTGGATTCCTTGTCCGGGGGAGCGGAAGGGAACATACCATGGAATGTTGAGGCTTGGACCACCGAGCTTGCAGGGGTAGGATGTTGGCTGACGGGTCTTGGATCACCCGTGGCAGGGCGTGCTATTGTCCTGTTCACAGAAGCCCCTGTGCTAGGCTTGCACCATGTGCCTACAAGGACATCAGTCAGTACCACATTAAAGGGCAAAAGGGGTTCAGATGAGGAAGCATCAAACTGAAGCACCTCGGTCAAAGCATTAGTCTTCATCTGCTGCGAGGGCAGCCAGTGACCCTTGCTGCCCTCTTTACTACCATAGCATAAGGATCTCCTGACTCTGTACCCCAGTAGGTGGAGAGAGCATGCCAGCATCTGGAGAGGAGTCCAGTCCGCCGGCCTCCACAAGCTCCTCATACCAGTCCAATTTTTCACCATAAGTGCCTAACTGTTGTTCTAAAGGGGACAGTGACCCCTCCCCCTCCTCTTCCATGCCTGAACCTCCTCAAAACGTTCCGGCAATGACCTAGAGCCCCTGGGTGCCTTTAGCACTGGATTCAGTGTTGACCGACGCTGGTCCGGCTCCGAGTTGTCGGGAATGAGAATGGGGCTGACGCTGCCAGAGGGTACTGGACGCCGGGAGCATTGACTTCGGTACCGGGGAAGGTTGCGTTGCCATGGCCAGCGCCAATCCAGATCCAGAATCGGATCCATGAGACCACACCAGTGCCGAGGCCAGAGACGTCACCGTGGAACCGGATGGGGCCTCTTCTGACCCCGTGGGACCCGAAGGCGCAACAGAGGTATTGGCCCACTCAAATACTCTGTGCCTGGCCTCGTAATAGTCTTTTAACTTAGCGGGGGTCACTCTAGGTCCCGGAAACTGAGGGAAGCTCAGAGTGTGATCTGGCAACGGCTCTGCAGGACCATCCCTGAAACGTTGATGTACCCCATTTGTTTAGCCAATGAACGACAGACATGGACGGCCACAAGACCGGCCCTGCCTACCTCAACAGACGACTCTCCTTCTACATCCCCAACCGCCAGCTCCGATCCGCCGATCTCTCACTAGCCACCGTCCCGCGCATCCGAACAACTACCGGCAGGAGATCCTTCTCCCACCTCGCCGCCAAAACATGGAACACCCTCCCACTGAGCCAACGACAGACCCAAGACCTGCTGACCTTCAGGAGAACCCTGAAGACCTGGCTGTTCAATCAGTAGTGCCCCCCCCCCCCAGCGCCTTGAGACCCTCGCGGGTATGTAGTGCGCTTTACAAATGACTGCTTAATTGATTGATTGACGACAGACGTGGTAAAGTCGAAGTCTGTTTGGACTTCTTCTTCTTGTGCCTTTTCCCCGAGTGTCTCAAGCACCTTGAGTGTGAAGAAGAGGACTTGTAGCTCCTAGAGCGGTCCGGCAATTTGCTCTTTCTCGATTAGGAGATCCGCTCAATAGCATTGACTGCGGGGCCGCAAGTAGCTTTAGGGACTGCTCCCCCAAAGCCTTTGGCGCCATTGGCCCAGCAGTCTGAGCACGACTTCGAGTTGTGATCGCGCTTGAAATACCATAAGCATATCAGATGGGGGTCAGTAAACGACATGGCTCGGTGACAGGAGCCACACAGCTTAAACAAAATGCTGAAAAAAGTCTGTCAAAAAGAGACAGACTTCTCCGAATCAGCGCTGACTGGCACGGAAAAAAAGAACTGACGTCTGCGCGTCTGGGTTGGGCTTATATAGGTGACCGCGATGTTACATTTGGTGCCGACGACGCCACGCTGAACGAAGCCATCCGGCGGTGAGCAGGGGTAATGGTCACCCAAAGGTTTCAGGATCCAGTCTGACGCCTGGGAAATTCAAAGGTAAGGAATCTGCACCTAGATATCTCCATCAGATACGCAACATGCTTTAATGAGACCCTGTGTACACTGTGCCATGAACTCGGCAAGCTGTTTGGAATAAACATGAACCTTGAATTGCTCACTATATGCAAACATACCCATAATCTGCATATAATGTGCATAAAAGCAGCAATTCCCTCCTCTTTCAGGGTACTGCATGCATAATGCACAACTCAGTCATTCCTCATCTGGTGCACTTAATATGTACTGCATCCAATCATCCATCTTATAGCTTACTGTGCTTACTGCACACATATCTCTCTCTTTTAGGGATTCCTGTTCATGCTGCATAACTGTGCAAACTCACCCACTTTTCAGGGGATTTTATGTACAATACACTCATATATCCCCTTCGTAGGGCCTTCTATCCATACTGTACAGATAACAACACTCATACCACTTGAAAGACATTCCATGCGTACTGTACACAGTGATTTAGAGCGTTCTAAGTGTGCTACACAAGGGCATTTTTTAAAAACATACTTTATTGATTTTTCAATGCGCAGTGCCGCACATAATTCTTGATACAACCGGTAAAGAATTAACTCAGCAGGGAGCGGAGTAACATAAACATCTCTGTGTATACAGGTTATAATCCGAATCGGAGATGCAAGCCAAAGTGAGATCTTGTTGTTCTAGTACCATCTCAATACCGTGTATCTATTGCAGGCAAATAGCAAACAAGGTCAATGAAAACATTAAACAACGTCATCTGCATGGCATCTTGGGCAGCGTAGCTGTGCTGTGGGATAAATGCGGTTTAAGCGATGCGGACTGAGGTAGGCCTTGTGGAGGATCATGTATTGTATAAACTTAAATTTGGCATTAGGGAACTAGGGTATTCCAGGAGAGAGACCCAATCCTTGTCCATTAGGTCCTTGCCCAGATCTCTAGCCCACTTCTCTCTAAGTGTCGTAAGGGGGGGGGGGTCTCTGCATGCATGGCAGCTTCGGAATCGGTGAGATGTGTCTCCTGCATCAAGGTAAACTGCGCCTTCCGCCTGTTTAATTAGGCGTGTATCCTATGTCGTTTGTGCACTGAACCCAACCCTCTAACGTACTAAGTGACTATAGTATACGTTCCCGATGTGGCCATAGGTGTGTGTACTGAACTCTGAGAGGCAGATTTACAAGCCCCTTGCGCCGCCGGTGCATCACACTGCGTGATGCACCGGTGGCGCAGCCTAATAAGTGATATTTACAAGAACAGGTAAAGTCACCCTGCATGACTTAACCTGTGCTTGTAAATATCGCCTCTGTTCATGCAACACTGTGTGTTAGGGGTGTGACATATGTGTTGCTGTGGGTGTTCCCACGCAACACCCATGTCCACTGATGAATTTCCAGATTTACGAGAAATCGCAAATCTGGAAATATGTTGCATCCCTGTGCTTCGAAACTAACGCAGCGTGGCACAGCAAAATGACTTGCGGCACCGTGCTGCATTAGTTTCTTGTAGATCTGCCCCTGAGTCCTGCCACATCATGGGGACAGAGTGCTGTGCGCATTGTGATGGAGGGTAAGCTAGAAGAACAAAAATCTATTTTATCACCCAATATTAGGTCCAACCCCAAAACAATGCTGGACCAGAAAGAAACTCATCTCCGTGAACATACATCCGAGTTCAATTTGCATTCGCGGCGGGGGAGGCGGCTCTTGCGCCTTGCAGAGCACTCTTGATTGTGAGCTACAGTATTGGTGACAGGACCTTGGTCGCGTACTAAACGTATAGAGAAGTTGGGGGGAATGGGGAAGTTGCAAAGGGCTGTGGCACGCATATTACTAGGTTACATCAGGCTCACCAGACCGCTCGGGGGCCCTAACCCAGGTAATCATTCACAGTTTGTGGAGTGATAGAAGGAAACAGAGCCAGGCTGTTCTCTGAGTCTGATTGTATATTAGTGACCCCGATGACTCTGCCGAGGAGAGGGGGTCACGGTCTCTGAAGGCCGTCGCAGTGAGAAGCGCTGCCTCCCTGATCTCCAAGACCTGCTCTGGGGATGACTTTTAGCAATGGTTTTGCGATTTGATTTAGTGCGGCTTCTTCTTCCACTTGCGGCTGCTTGTGATCCCAGGTTTGTGCTTTTTGTCAATCTCTCTGATGTGTGTGATGGGAATGACACTCCCAGCCAATCCCCTGCAGCCTCCAGGCTGTTGAAGAATTGTGAATTTTGATCATGTATGATCTTCGAGCGGGCGGGAAGCAACAAAGCGTACTTGAGGTTCAGGGCCCTGAGCTTCTTTTTAGCCGCTTGGTAGGAGGCCCTCTGGCACTGAACCAGGACTGTGAAGTCCGGATATAATGAAATTCTGTGGGTTTCGTACTGGTTAGGGGATTTCTCCCTGGCAATGCGGATTAACGCGTCCCGATCCTTATAATTAAGTATCCGGGTACAATCATTGTACGTGGAGGAGCACCTACAACTGGCTTTCTCGTAGGGATTCTGTGTGCTCTCGCAGAAGAGGTCAGACAGGCCCTCTGGGGCTACCTGTTCCCTCAGCCATTGTTCCACGAATCGAGTGGCATTGGGTCCCTGACAACGTTCCAGCAGGCCAACTAAGCAGATGTTATTTCTTCGTGCCCCACCCTCTGCGTCTTCGGCTCTGTCCTGTAGACTGGACACTTGGCTCTGTAGCTGTGATATCTGGTCTGCGTGGTCCTTAAGCTGCTGGAGCAGTTCTGCAATAAGTAGCTTTTCACAGTAGAAGCCAGATTGTCATGGTCTGCCTTGAGTAATGTAAAGCCAGTTGTCAATGAGCCTATTTGCTGCTCTTTTCCATTCTGCGACTCCCTGACCTTCTGTAATATTAGGCCCAGTTTGTCTGGGGCGGCCTCCATATTGGTTGGTGGGACACCGCTTGTAGGGGGCATCTGGGTGGCGTTCTCCGAGACTTCTTGTTGCGCTGCGCCAGTGGAGACCAACTCCAGCAGCTTTCCTTTTGTGCGCCCCATTGTGCACTGCTGGCTAGAACCGGTCACAGTATGTTGGAGCCAAGAGCCTGCAGTGCCTCAGACTGTAGGCACACCAGGAGAACCCCACAATCACACCGATTCCCGGCGTCACTCCAGGCAATCAGAACAGAGCCAGACACTTGGATGTTGGGCTACTGGCTGGAGACAACGCATGACCAGGTCAGGGAGTCCGGGAGCGACCCAGTAGTCCACGCCTCACCATGCACAGACAAAGTTGTGGGCACCTCTCAGCAGGGCCAGGTCACTTATGGGACAGGTGCGGCACTGCTTCAATCGACCTATCCAGTTAACGCTGCATTCCTGAATGTCCCAGCAATATGGCACCTCGGTCTCCAGCCAGAAGGCCAGGGGCCCTATTCAGACCGGGGCAGCCCCTCGCCTTTCCTGCCCCAGTCCACAGTCACCACAGCCCGTGGCCTATGTCCGCAGCAAATCCCTCCCATACTCGGCCATGCAGCACCCTCGTCACAGAAGCGCCGCACCAGGCACGCACAGTCAGGCAGGAGCCACAAACCAGGAGGCCTTCCAGCTTGCACAGGTTAATCAGTCAGGGCCGGAAAGCAAAAGGAGGCCCAAGTTAGGCCACACCAAACATCACGGCCGGCATGGAGGACTGAGCATCTCCCCGCAAGGTAGGTAGCCAAGCCTGCAGCCATGTAAAGTGCTCACAAATAGTCCTGGTATATGGCTGCGTTTCTCGCAGTCTCCACTTCGCCTCCATCGGAGCAGCGGGCAGGACTCCTAACCCTCAGCCCTCAATGCCGGTCCGGTGCACGTGGCTAGGCAGCCCCACAGCAGCAGCACCCACCTCCGATCCCCCTTGGTGGTTCATCCACTTCAGCGGACAGTACTGGCCTGATGTCGTAGACACTTGGAAGGGTGAAGGGCTGGAAGGCTGCTCTCACCAGAGATGCCGCGCTTAGCCACAGAGTTTTTCGGTGTAGCCCCTGCGTCCCCATGCACAGGCGGTCTCACAGCTTATCTTCGTGGCGCGGGTCACTACCGCTTCCACCAGCCACCGCAGGGCCACACAAGGCAGCAACTCAGAGGTCTTCCACGACGCCGCAGACTGCTCCAGCCAGGCCTAAGCTCTCACCTCGCGGTCGGCTCCTGCCACCTTTGCTGTGTGCGTTGCCTCAGATTATGGCGCTGAGCGAAGTGCCCACATCGCCATCAGCACTCTACCCGGTTCTTACAAGCGGCGAGGAAAGGTGTACGCATAGATGTCCCCCAACATCACCGATAACTGCCGGATAACTTGGTCTGGTCCCAGAGCTCCGCTACAGCACCTTTGCCACGTTCGGCGGTTAGCTACGCCCCCGTGCTAAACAAGTGCTATAGTGCATAACTTAACAATAAGGTTAAGGTTACCTGACTCCATGTCAGCAAGTACAGTCTGCACTAATTCTGAGCTTTTCTTTTTCAAATCATCTTTTTAGGGGGTCACGTAATTAGAGCAGGTGTCTACAATCAGTTGATCGCGTACTTGTAGACACCTTCAGAGTAGCTCCCTGCCATGAGCTCATTTTTAAATAAACAGAGGGTCACATGTTTTTAAAAGATAAGGCCAGGCTGTGTTTATTTCACATTATTATCACCAGAGTGCAGACAGCAGGGCCTGATAATGAGCAGTTCTCAGTCAATGTATGACCCAGGCTGGGTCACAGAGGTGAAGATCTGAAACACTAACGTATTTTACTCTGAAATAAAAGTTATTGCAATGTGAGAAAAAAATGGTGTTTATGAATGCTTTTAAATGGGAGAAAATAAAAATGAAAAGTCACCTTAATGATTACGTTAACTCTTCATTTTACTTTCCTCCCATTTCAAACATGGACGCCATTTTGGGAGTAGCCAGGGATCGCAGATGCGGCCTCTAGTTTTCTCCCTGATACTCCTCGCACTTCCTTTGCAACCCCTGGCTCTTGCCTCCTCTGAGGCTTGGGATTGCAAAGGAAGCGCCAGGAGTAGCAGGGAGCAAACTAGAGGTCACAGCTGCGACCTCTGACTGCTCCCAAATTACGGCCATGATTTCAAAGTGTTGCATTTACAAACAGCAGGCCTCTTGATCCCAGTGGCCAGTAGACACCGTGTCTTATTTATAACTGAAAAATGTATTTTCTTTTAAATGAGATTAATTTAAAGTGAAGAAAAATATTTCTATTAAACATTAAGTCTTAATGTTTTTCTCCACTTGTAACTAAGCCAATTATGACTTATTGGTTTTATCAAGCATGTTTCTTCAATTTAAATTCCTCCCATTTAAACAAATGGCTGTAGTTTTCTTTCATGAATATGGCAGGCAGCTCTGGCACACCGTCACCGCCTCACCCCGTATCTGGCCCTGCTCTTCCTAGACTTCGAGAAAGCCTTTGATACGGTGGATTTGGGTTACCTGGCGGACGTGTTGCAGAGGATGGGTCTCGGACCCGCGTTCCGACGTCTCATCCGGGTCCTGTACTCTGCTCCTAGGGCTACGGTCCTTATCAACGGCGTGCTCTCTGAGCCATTCCCTATCCAGAGGGGCACTCGCCTGGGCTGTCCGCTCTCCCCGCTTCTATTTGCCGTGGCGATGGAACCCCTGGCTCACCTCATTCGCCAATACCCCCTCATCCGGGGTTGGGCCTGGGATCCGACCCAGATTGAGAAAATAGCCTTATATGCGGATGACGTTCTCTCTTTCTGGCAGATCCCGAGTGCTCTGGCCCGAGATGTTTGGATGCTCTCTTGGCCTTTGCGCAGATTTCTGACTCACCCCTCACGCGCGTGCTTCGATTGGCAAACATCCATCCCCCTGCGTAGGCAATCATTTAAGTACCTGGGGGTGTGGATTGCTCTACATCCAGAGCTTGAATGGGCCTTGAATATCACCCCTCTAGTTACTAGGGCAAAGGCTGACCTTGAGAATTGGTAATCTCTCCCTCTCAACCCCCTTGGCAGAAGTGCCCTCTTCAAAATGATGGTCCTCCCAAGCTTCCTATACATATTACAAAATGTTACCTTGTATCTCCCAGGGAGTTGGTTCTGGGAGCTGGACAGGGTCCTTACCCGCTTTCTGTGGGGAGAAAAGAGGCTGCGAATGTCCCTGGCACACTGCCGCATACCACCGTATGACGGGGGCATGGGTGTGACTAATCTTCACCTCTACTACCTGGCCACACGGCTTATCGTGATCCACGACTGGTTCGCGGGCGGCTGGTCTGACCCGGCGTACAGAGTGGAACTCCGGGCATTAGATTTTTCGCAGCTCCAAGCCTACCTGTATGGGAGTCCAGTGCCGCAGGCTCTTCCCCCTGTCACCAGGGCAGTGCTTGTGGCCTGGCATGCCGCGCTAAGACATGTAAAGTGAAACCGGAAACTGACCAGACAGACGCCTCTGTGGAATGGGACGTGGCTGGCGGAGGTCTCCACTCTCCAGGACTTTTGCGGGTGGGACCTCATAGGGATTTCGCTCCTGGGAGACGTTTGGTTGGGGGACCATGTCAGATCATTTGCAGATCTACAGCACCGTTATTCCCTCCACTCCTCCCAATTCTACACGTATTTACAACTCAGACATGCCCTTCAGGTCCACATCCCCTCTCCCACATCCTTCCCAGAATTCAGCCCCCTTGAGGCCCAAGTGATGATGGGGAACCTGGGTAGAGGGGGGGTGTCGCGGATCTATCGCTCCCTAGTGAACAATGGCCCCGCGGTCCTAGACCTACTTCGCGCTCGCTGAGAGGGGTGGCTGGGTCCCCTGGAGGACGCGGATTGGAGGGACGCCCTTATGGCCCCCAAAACGCTGACGACCTCCTCCAAGCTGCGACTAGACCAGCTCTATTATCTCCATGCGGCATACCTCACCCCGCGCACCTGTACAGCGCTCGCCTGCGGCCCTCCCCATCCTGCACACGCTGCCAGCGGGCTTCGGCTGATTTTTATCATATGGTATGGCAATGTCCTGCCATTGCGCCATTTTGGGCGGGGGTGGAGCTCGAGCTCACGCAGGCCCTTGGGTGGGAGGTACCCCACGAACCGCTGCGCATGCTCCTAGGGGTGTTCCACGGCCTTGATGGATCCAGGGCTGATAAGCAATTCTTGGGAACGGCATTGGCGGTGGCAAAACGCGACATCGCGGCACTCTGGTCTCAAGCTAAATCCCCCACAGTACAGAGATGGAGAAGGGGGGTGGGCTGGTGCGGCACACAGGAGGAGTCTCTTTTCAAAGCTAGGGGCTGCCCTGAACTCTTTGGCAGAATCTGGGGCAAATGGTTTAATTTATTGCGGGCCTGAAGATATTGTGCCCATCTTGTATATGGTCATTTATAAGCTGGTGGTCTACCCATCCCATGAATGTTTTACAGGTCTCTGTCATTCTTAATGATTGCAATGTGCGTGTATAATGTGTCTGATTTACTGCCAATTAATTTCTTGTTCTTTTCAAATATAATACACTTGATTATCAAAAAAAAAAATATGGCAGGCAAGCTATCGACAGGCCACTGGGAGCAAGAATCCTTCTGTTTGTAAATATGACACTTGGAAATGCGAGAAAAATGTAAATTATGTGCTATGGGGAATCTATATAAACATAAAGAAAACTCTTCAGTTAAATTTTCTCCCATTTCAAATGGTTGCCTTTGAACGCAGTAGGCATCTTGCTCTCTAAAGCTGGTAGACACGGTGCCATATTTATAACTGAAAAATACAGACATTATTTTAAGTGGGAGAAAGTTAAAGTGCAGAAAATGTTCCATATTATGAAAATTTTTCAGCACTTTGAATTTCTCCCATTTATAACAAGCATTGGCATAGCCAATAGGTCTCGCTTTTGGGACCTTATAAGTATTTAGTTATGCAGCACAATATCCTTGGTGCAACAACAACTGTTGCATGGCTAAACACTGATAAGGTCTCCAAGGCGAGACCTATTGGCTATGCCAATGCTTGTTTAAACGTATGCTGATACAAGTTTGTACAATCTCACGCACACACACATTCAAATACACATACACTGGTGAAGGCTCGCAGACACACAGAAACAATATGTACATGCTCTCAGACATACACATCAGGTGAAACTTCCCCGAGGCAGTCCTTGACATGCACTTGTGTGTGAGGTTTTGTTGGTGTTTGGTTGCGGGATGTAGTTGAAGGAGAACAGTGTACAGAATAGGGGCGTTGGGGCAGAATGAAGAGGCAGGACAAAATGGACGGGGTGAAAGTGAAGAGAGGGAAAAGAAGGGAGAATGGATTGAGATGCAGATAGAGAACAGAATAAGGAGGGTGAAAAGAAGGAGAGAAGTAATCCGAATAGGTAGAGGGGCATAGCCAATAGGTCTCGCTTTTGGGACCTTATAAGTATTTAGTTATGCAGCACAATATCCTTGGTGCAATAACATCAACTGTTGCATGGCTAAAAACGTATAAGGTCCCAAAGGCGAGACCTATTGGCTATGCTAATGCTTGTTTAAAGCAGGAAGCTGTGTGATTGTGATGCATGACTGATATATTTACGTCTATTCTTCATAACTAAACAATTTCTAAATGTACACATTTTCAAGAATAAACTCAGCAACTTAGTAACAAAAAAAACTTAATTAGCGGTCAATTTTTGTCACCATAATCAAAGAGAGGCGTGCACGCTTTCACTGATCGCAAATATGAATACACATTCCCAACAATACAATATGCATGTGAAAATGTGATTGCATACTCTCACGATGGAGCTACACTTTAGCTGGAATATCATTTCAGGGTCACATGCTTTCACATCAGGGAAAGCCCAGTTTCACAACCTGCAAATCGACACATATTGATGTCCTCTTTGAAATAACAAACGTCACAATATGTAGAAAAAAGCACAGCACCAAGTAAGTGAAAACCTTCAACATTGGGCTACAACCGGCGCTGTTCCAACCAAACAAAACCATGTATAGCCTTTTCAAAAATATAAATAAATAGGTTACAACAATACCGCTAATTATTTTGACTTCCAAAAGCAAATTTCTTTCAGGCAGGGTGTTTATTTGCATTTCCGTTGCCAGGTCAAAGCTACCACATACATACATCTGCCACACAGACAGAGAATGCAGAGCATTCATCTTTCATGTGCAGTGTGCTCTATGCCGCCATGTCCCTCTTCCTCGTTAGATATTATATTAGGAAACGTGCGCTGACCTGGCACTCAGTTGTCTAACTGCTGCCACCACAGTGTGCATGACTGTGTGGGCACACGGTGGGAGCACACTTGTGCTTAGAGTAGGATGAGACAAAGCACCATTAAACTACATTTCCTGCATACAGAAAATCATAGAATGGCTCAATCTTCGTCGCCACTGTGATAATGTGAATGCGTTCAAGTAAAGGGAGTTCTCACAATATTCTTAAGTGCAATCTTCTCGACAAATTGTAGGGTAGGAGTCAGGTCAGACACTAAGCACCTTGGCTGCAGGGCGCAGTATGTTAATGTGTTTATGTTTATTTTGAACACTGCAGGCCAACCTCTGAGGAGCTTCCTAGCCCGCTTTACATGCCAGCTGTAGGCTGGCATCTGTTGTCCCTGGCTTCACAGACTACTCTCCAACGAATGCGAGCAATCTGTTTTCTGCTTGGTTAAAAAGCGACGAGTATGCCCAACAACTGTACCCCGTATCTGCGAGAATGCCAGCCATGCCTAGGGAGTAATTCAATGCATCCCAGCCGCGAATGATCAAATAAGGCATGCGATGCCCAGCGTGGGGCCGACTGCCCCATGACGACATAGTTTATCAAAGAGCTGCTCTTCACGGGACGGGTAAGTGAGCGCAATATCATCAGCTAAGAATGGCCCGTTGGTACAACTTGTTGATATTGTGCAACCAGGCTTTTGAAAGACTATGCATGATTGGTTGGTGCATTTAAGTCGGAAAGTAAAAGTCCTGCAAAGGCTTGGCCAGCAAGTGTGTACCCGCCAGAGTAAACTTACAGCCATACACCTTCTCAAAAGTAGAGGTGAGGTACAGAAATACCCCATTTATTACTAGGATATGATCATATAATAGTCTCACTCCAGACGTCAAATATTTGGAAAAAGTATATTTTCGGGTGCCATGTCGCACTCGTACAGTAAGAAAGCACAAATATTGGCAAAACAAATAGGGCTGTTTGTCTTTGTCAATGGTTGTGTTGACAGAGCTTTTGTTATGTTTTTTCTAAAACTGTATTGTTGGAGGAACTGCTGAGGCTGCACTAAAATAACAAGCATTGGCCTGATAATGGGATCGGACAAGGAAAGGGGTCGGGGTTGGCGACGGCGCAAGCACGCGAGTGGTGCGCGCGAGCGCCCAAAGTTAAACAAGCACGGCCAACGTCTTACTGAGTTGTCTCCCTCTGATAATGGGATCGGACAAGCAATGGGGTTGGGAGTGGCGACGGCGGCAAGCACTCGAGTGGTGCGGGCGCCCAAAGTTAAACAAGCACGGCCAGAGCGCGCCCGCGCGCGTAACCGCAAGCTCTAGGCTACAAGGGTGCATTTTCTGAAGCCCGTTTACTAAAAGTCTCGCTGGGGCAGCGCATGCGCTGGCTCAGGCGAGACCTAAAAGTGGTTGTATGTTTCTGTTATACATGCAACGGTGCCACATATGCCGAAGTTTATGTCCTGTGCCTCAAGTACATACTACACAGGTTCTCAGTCACCCATACGCATATATCCTATTCATATGCATACATGTTCATATATCCCCTAAGACCATGCTTTCACTGACACAAATGACAGCCCTTTCATAGTGCTCAAAGTCAAAGTATTTCACTCAAACGGTTGAATCTGGCTCTAAGGACATTAAGCTTAGAGTAATGTGCCAGTTGCTTAGTCATCAGTAGCTCACAATGATCAGAAGTAGTTCTCAGTACAGAAAAGGTTGGCGCCCCTGAATTAGAGCAACTAGAAGCAATCAGGAACTACATCTATAAGATGTTCTATTTTCTAGAACAAAACCACAAAACTGGAGATGATGCTTCTTAGTGAGATGGAGTTGTATGATTAATCAAAAATGTGCTAGCAGTCGTGATCAAGAATCTTCAATTCTATAGCAGCACGGAGGAGAGGATTATGTATTCCCTTTGCTGTTTTGCTTTTAACAGCAGTCGTATTGAAAGTACAGTATACAACATTAAGAACTACAACACCCATAGTCCTAAGCAAAAAACAATAACTCCGGAAAATGTGTGACAGTGTCCACAAAATACAGGAAGCGCAGTTAGAGTCCACCTAAATTTGTCTCAACATGGGTACTCTGTTCGGCCGGATCACCAGGTCCCTGCCTGGGCCGTGGTTCATCCCAGTCACCTGGAGAAACCGCTCCTTACCTCTGGCACATGGGGCTGTCACCTGGAGTCTGGCCCAGGGAATTCCTGTATCGTATCGTAAACTGTTGCCAGCATACAATGAACCATCAGTAAAATAAATTACAACACTTCGGGGAAGTTTAAAACTCTAACATGCATTTAATGCACAACAATTGTTGTTTCAAAGGACAAGAGCTTGTGCCAAAGCCAGGCAGAGTTTATAGTGCTGAAGTCCATTATTGTAAGCACACTTTTACACAACCTAAGCATTTCACCCAAGCTGTGACTAAACTTAAAGTAACTAATGAGCAGATTGCAGAATCTTCTCACAAGAAAGGATGTCGAAAGTCCTAAAGGGCTAGTTGCAGAAACACAAGCAAGCTATGACCCTACTGCTTTCTCAAATTCACATTTCATGGTGACACACTTACTACATGATGCAGAAAATGTGCAATTGTACAGCACCAAATAAAATGCCTTCTGTCCATTGAAAATACATGAAGTGTAGCAGATATACTAGAATTATCATGCTCTTTAGGCTATTCAAAATTGACATTGCAATTCGGAATGTAAAATATATCTGTACATGTTAAGGAGTGAGTGAGCAATGGCATCTTCTTAATTAAGTAATGGAATTAAGGCACAGAAATAAGTAATTGTGCCTTCTCAGTACAAAGCAAGACCTAACTGGGAATCAGAACAGTACCCCACAAATGAAGCTAACACACACACCCCTCTTCCACCATATTAAATAGAGTAAGTCAATGTTGGACATAAAAAACACAAGCAACTCAATCCAATATAAACCTCTTTCAACCTTGACTGGAATCAGAATAGTAAATAAGCCATGTTAGACCTGGCACCTTGGCGTGAGTTTCCCTTCCACTTTTTGATGGTGTGCCTCGATTGTTTTGCTGGTGTTGTCCGCTCAGGGCACTGCGCCACGGCTAATCCGTGCCGCAGTGCAAGTGCTCCCTAAGTAAAGTGTACCGGTAATTGATGTCCCTGATTGGTTTATTGGGTTCACTGTCAGTCCCCAGTAGAGTGCACCAGGGGTGCCAGGGCTTGTGAATGCCAATGCTGCTGGTGGGCTTGCAGCGCTGGTTGCGCCACCCACAGAAAGCGGCTTTGTAAAGTGTGTCTAGGGTCTGCCACCGCAGGCCCTGTGCGCGGTCCGGGACCATCGCGCTGACTGCGCAAGTGCCCCCCCTTGCCAGTCCCTAAACCTTCCCTTACCTACATATTAGCCACCCCTCTGGTAGGCCCAAGGGCAGGGTGCATTGTAGGCATAAGGTAGGACATGCCCTGATGTGTGTGGCATGTCTTAGTAGTGAATTACAGCCATTTTCGTTCTTCACTATTGAAGGCTACCTGCTCTCCATAGGCCAGACTGGGCTGCCGGGATCACGCCAACGCTGTGACCCCAGTGGACTCAGAGAGCATGGTAGAAGTGTCAAGTTTAGTATGCCTGAGCTCAGAATAATAAAATACTTCTTGTAGTCAAGTTTATTTTAGTATCCTGGGTTTGTAAATACTACTTTTAGAAAGTTAGTATTTACTGACCTGGCCATTTCAGTCCGCCTCTGCTGTGTGTGTGTGTTCTGCCTAGCAACAGTAAGGAGCAGGGTTGGGGAATCCCCAGAGACAGGTTGGCTGCCAGGTGGTGGGTGGAGAGGTGACACCAGGATGGGTGGGAGGAGTACACCTTGACTCTTGAATAGACCTGTGCTCTGCCACCACAAAGCCGGCGCCGCCCCCTGTGGAGCGGCTGATGTCTCTGCCCTGCTGCTGAAAGGAAAGAGCAGAGTCACCATAACAAAGTGCTCCAGAACTGTACTGGGCCAGGCCCAGGCCCCCTGGCGCTAAAGAACAAAAGAATCATGGTATAAAAGTAGGAGCCTGGCTCCTAAGAAATCAGAATCCTGTTTACCACAAAGAACCTCTGCCCGACTAGAAGGAGAAGAAGACGCCGGAGGAGCTGGCCTGCTGCTTGCCTTGCTGAGAAAGGAGAGGAAGAGACTTACTGAAAAGACTTTGCTACTTTGTGCTTGAACATTCTCCAAGGGCTTGATCTGAGCTTGCCCCCTGAACTGAACCCCAGGACCAGTGGGTTCTCTGTGCTTCTTGCTCATCCTCCAATTCGAGCCGTGTGTGCATCCCGCTGGAAAGAGACTGCGCCCCTCATCGCCCCTCCTAGGGCCGTGACACTCAGAAGCTCGCCTGCCTCAAACCCGTGAGAGCCCCGCTCCGTCCCGAGCCGCTCTCTGTCCCCGGGCCAGGCCGCCTGCATCCCTGTCACCGCCTGCTACTGGAGCGCGCTGACCGCGCTATCACCCCTCCCGCCGGAAGCCGTCCGACGACTGTGATCTACGCCGGGTCATCCAGCTGCACTGACCGTGCCCTGCGACCCCGCTTCGCTATCCCCGGACATCTCAGGCCGCGCCGCCCCCGCTGTGGAGACCCTCCTGCACCGCCGTGCTAAAGGGTCGCTGGCCGCGCCTGCCTACGTGCCCACACCTGCTGATTGAGGACCCAAGAACACTTCCCAAGCTGAGAGTCGCACCGACCTGTGCCGGCTCTCCACATCATGAAAGAAGTTCCAGCATCGGGCTCGGGGCCCGCAACGCCTTATTTCCCCGTTCGCAGGAGTCGATCTCTGTGAGTACTGGAACCACAAGTAACATTTGCAAGAGACTACAAAGTATCCATTTTAAACTACGAACAAAGAACATTTGCCTGCTTTATAACCTGGTGGCATAGCGAAAACGTTATTGGTCTTGTGATAAGTCTGCTGAGATATATACCTATTTTTACATAAAGAAGCGTATTTTTATATATATCCAAGTCTGGTGTCCGTTTCTGGGGGGATTGATGTATTTACTGTGTGTATGATTGTAAGTGCTTAACCAACAACGCCTGAGGAATCGCCTTGGCTGCTCACGCCACGCACCTAGAGGGTGAGCAAGGGTCATTCACGAGGGGTTATCCTGCGCCCTGACGTAGAGGAGAGGGTTCCTGCTTGACACAAGGGCAACCTTGCGCCAACCAGAGATCCCCGACTCTAACATTGGTGGCAGCGGTTGGGATTTCGGATTTGCACTTGTAATTTGCATACAGTGAATTATTAATCACCAGATAGTGAGAGCAGACCAAATAACGCAGCCACAGGTTTTTATTTGTTGAACTTTGTTGAGACATCTGCCATTACTGCAACCATGCCTAGCTCACTCTCCGCTGGGAGAGCACTCTCTGTGATTTCTGGAATAGATGAGGTGGATTGGGAGAGACTGGAAGGCTACACGATGGAGCAATTGAAAGGCTACAGTGTAAAATTCAGAGTCCCCCATGCTGGATTCAAGAGGAAGACCCAGTACACCAAGGCGCTGAGAGCCTGGAAGGAGTCAAGAGACCCACGGAATGCGGGGGACATCGTTCCACCCGACAACCTTGAGGAGCCCAGCAGAGTCCGGTCGCCAGAGGAGCTGGCAGACAGGGCAGCAGAGAGGGCGCATGCAATGGAGATGGCAAAGTTGGCAGGACAAATGGAAATGGAAAAGCAGAAGTTGGCCCTGGAGGCACAACAACGCCAAATGGATCATGATATAAGATTGAAGGAGTTGGAGCTGAAGGCGAAAAGTTTGGACACCGCTCCTTCTGGTGGCAGCACTCCACCGGTGCAGGTAGAGTCCAAGGTGTACATCCCCAAAGATGTAGTAAAGGAGTATTTTAGAAAGGATGACATAGGGCAGTGGTTTAGAGCCTATGAGGTGGCCATGTCTTCACACCGGGTCCCTGAGAAAGACTGGGGAGCGGGGTTGTGGGGAAGGTTCCTTGCTGAAGGACGTGACACACTGTTAGATTTACGCTTAGATCTCCAAGTCTCCTACACCCATATGAAGGAAGCTTTAATGACCAGGTATGGGTTAACTCCTGAGCTATATAGACAGAGGTTCAGGGAGACCAAGAAGATCCCTGAGAGTACGTATGTGGAGTATGTGACCTTTTTCTGCAGAGCACTGGATGGTTGGGTGAAGGGTAGCAAAGTGAATGATTATCAAGGGCTGCTTGATTTAATTGCATGGGAG
This sequence comes from Triturus cristatus, assembly GCF_964204655.1. NCBI lineage: Eukaryota > Metazoa > Chordata > Amphibia > Caudata > Salamandridae > Triturus > Triturus cristatus. Next base: position 116,714,307 of record NC_140595.1, read on the forward strand.
CACTTGTCCAGTCAATGTTTTCCTGAGCTACGCCAGCACCTGATAGATAGCAAGCTGTCCAACCCGAGGAAGCTTGCTGAGGAGGCGGACCGCTGGCTCAGCACCAGGGTCCACAAGGGTCAAGTGGGAGACTCCGCCAAAGGTGGGCAGGGTCCCCAGCAGAAGAGTGGGGGGGACAGGGGTAAACAGAAAGGGTTCCAAAAAGGCCCCCAAAGTAATCCCCAAGGGAACCCGCAGAAGGGTTCTCAGCCTCCCCCACCCCCGCAGCAGAACGGGGCCCCGACAGGTAGACCTGTTCCAAAGGGGCCCTTCAATTGTTATAAGTGTGGTGACCCGGGTCACATTGCCTCTGATCCTAAGTGTCGCCTGTTTGGTAAGACCGCACCCACTGGTGCTCCACCCCGGCAAGTAGCTAATGTTAATTTTGGGGAGGAGGTAGCAGTCCAGGAGGGTGGGGGTCCCGGGCAGATGACCCTAGTCTCACTAGGAGACAGTGAGATGGTCCCTGTAACCTACCTGCCCTCTAACACTAAGAAATATGGGCAAGTGGTGACCATCAATGGAAAGAAGGTTGAGGCTCTTAGAGATACAGGAGCCAGCGTGACCTCGGTGAGGCAACACCTGGTGTCTCAAGAGCAAATTGTACCCAATGCCTACTGTAGGGTTGTCAATGCTGACAACGTAGAGAGTCGTTGTCCAATGGCTCAAGTTCCCTTTGAGTGGGGGGAGGTCTCTGGTACTCTACAAGTCGCTGTGAGAACTGACATGCCTGTAGACTGTCTGCTAGGGAACGACCTGGAGAGTTCCCCTTGGGAAAAGGTGGAGAAGACCACGCATCTGAGGATGGTGGGTCTACCCGACTGGGCGTGCGTGACCACCCGGTCCATGGCAGCCAGTAGGGGTGTTGAGAGGGTCCTGGAGCCTGAGGGAGAGGTCCAGGAACCGGCCTTAGGGAGAAGGCGCAGGAGGCGCGGGAAACCGGCCCCCGAAGTTCCCACGGCCCAGGAGGAAGTAGACCCTGAGGGGGATGCTCTGGAGCCTACCGGGGAACAGATTGCCGAACTGGGAGATCTGCCTGAGCTGACCCATTGGCAGCAAGAAGGAGGTCCCTCCAGGGAGGAATTCTGCAGGGAGCAGAAAGAATGCCCTTCTCTCGTAGGTATGCGGCAACAGGCTGCAGACCAGGCCAACGGTGTTCAGGCCAAAACACACTACGTGTACTGGGAGAGTGACCTCCTGTATTCCGAGCCTAAGGCTGCTGAACCTGGGTCAGCCCGTGTGCTGGTGGTACCCCAGAAGTTCAGAACCTTCCTACTGGGGCTGGCTCACGATGTGCCTTTAGCAGGACATTTGGGGATGGACAAGACCTATGACAGGCTTGTCACCCACTTTTACTGGCCCCAAATGCATAAGAATTCAGATTCCTACTGCAGAACCTGTCAGACTTGCCAGGCAAGTGGTAAGAGCGGAGGGAAGCACAAGGCTCCTCTGCAACCTTTCCCTGTGGTCGGTACGCCATTCCAACGAGTGGGTATTGATATTGTGGGGCCTCTGGACCCCAAGACAGCCCTGGGCAACAGGTTCATCCTGGTCTTGGTGGACCATGCCACCCGGTACCCTGAAGCCATCCCTCTGAGGACAGTGACGGCCCCCGTGGTGGGACGGGCACTGATGGGAATTTTCTCCCGAGTGGGATTCCCTCTAGAGGTGGTGAGCGACAGGGGGACCAATTTCATATCCACATATATGAAATCCCTGTGGAAGGAGTGTGGGGTAACTTACAAGTTCACCACTCCTTACCACCCCCAAGGAAATGGGTTGGTTGAGAGATTCAACCGAACCCTCAAAGGCATGATCATGGGCCTGGACGGTCCAATGAAGCGTAAGTGGGACGTCCTCTTGCCATGCCTGCTCTTCGCTTACCGAGAGGTGCCGCAGAAGTCTCTAGGGTTCAGCCCCTTTGAGCTTCTGTATGGTCACCCGGTAAGAGGACCTCTGAGTTTGGTAAAGGAAGGCTGGGAGCAATCTCCCAGGAAACCTCCCCAGAATGTATATAGTTACATGCTGGCCTTCCGAAACCAGACTCGGCGTTTCAGGCAACTTGCTGAGGCAAATCTGGAAGCCAGCCAGGAGGAGATGAAGCGGTGGTACGACCGGAATGCCACTCTGGTAGAGCTTCAACCTGGACAAAAGGTGTGGGTCTTGGCCCCAGTGGAGCCTTGTGCACTTCAGGATAAGTGGACAGGTCCATTTGAGGTTGTGGAGCGCAAAAGTCCTATCACCTACTTGGTGGACATGCAGACTCCCAGGAACCCTTTGAGGGTCCTACATGTTAACCGCCTTAAGCCCCACTTAGAGAGGACCGAAGTGGGCATGCTGCTGGCCACTGATGATGGAATGGAAGAGGAGACCGAGCCTCTTCCTGACATCTTAGTGGCCTCTGAGAAAGATGGGTCAGTGGATGGAGTTAACCTCTCACCCACCCTGACGCCCGAACAACAGGAAGATTGCCGCCACTTGCTGGGACAGTTTTCCGACCGATTCTCCCTGGTTCCTGGTGTCACAGATTGGTGCGTCCATGATGTGGACACAGGAGACAGCTTACCTGTGAAGCACAAGGCTTACAGGGTAACTGACAGGGTCAGAGCTTGCATTAAGGAGGAGGTCTCCAAAATGCTTGCGCTAGGGGTGGTTGAGTCCTCCAGCAGTCCTTGGTCCAGCCCCGTGGTCTTGGTCCCCAAAGCTGCTGCGCCGGGAGCCACACCTGAACTCCGGTTCTGTGTGGACTACAGAGGACTCAATTCAGTAACGAAGACTGACGCGCACCCCATCCCCAGAGCTGATGAGCTCATTGATCGGCTGGGGGCTGCCCGGTTCCTCAGCACGTTTGATTTAACGTCTGGGTACTGGCAGATCGCCTTGACCGATGGGGCCAAAGAGAGGTCAGCATTCTCTACTCCAGATGGGCACTTCCAGTTCCGAGTCATGCCGTTTGGAATGAAGAATGCCCCTGCCACCTTTCAGAGGTTGGTCAACCAGGTACTGGTTGGGCTGGATGCGTTCAGTGCCGCCTACCTGGATGACATCGCAGTGTTCAGTGCCACCTGGCCCGAACACCTGCGCCACCTCTGGGAAGTGTTGATGGCTCTGCGCCGAGCAGGCCTCACGATCAAGGCAAGCAAGTGCCAGATCGGGCAGGGTTCCGTGGTGTACTTGGGACACCAAGTGGGGAGTGGCAAGGTGGCACCCTTGCAACCCAAAATCGAGACCATCCTGGCTTGGGAACCCCCCAAGACGCAGACCGCAGTGAGGGCCTTCCTGGGGCTCACTGGGTACTACAGGAGGTTTGTCAAGGGCTATGGAACGATCGTTGCCCCCTTGACAGAGCTGACTTCCAAGAAGCAGCCCAGGAACGTGATTTGGACTGACACCTGTCAGAAAGCTTTCGACACCCTGAAGACTGCCATGTGCACGGCGCCCGTGCTCTTGGCCCCTGACTTCTCCAAGGAATTCCTAGTACAGACAGACGCTTCAGAGCATGGTATAGGGGCTGTTCTCTCACAGATGACTGAGGAGGGCTGGGACCAACCCGTAGCCTTCATCAGTAGGAGGTTACTTCCACGGGAAAGTAGGTGGAGTGCAATTGAGCGAGAAGCATTTGCTGTGGTCTGGGCGCTGAAGAAGCTAAGACCCTACTTGTTTGGGTCTCACTTCCGGGTTCAGACGGACCACAGGCCCCTCAGATGGTTGATGCAAATGAGGGGTGAGAACCCGAAGCTGTTGAGGTGGTCCATCTCCCTACAGGGTATGGACTTTACGGTGGAACACCGTCCTGGTACAGATCACGCCAACGCTGACGGTCTGTCCAGGTATTTCCGCCTTAGTGACGAGGAACCCCCTGGGCAAGGGTAGTTCTCCCCACATTTCAGCTGGAGGGGACACGTGTTAGACCTGGCACCTTGGCGTGAGTTTCCCTTCCACTTTTTGATGGTGTGCCTCGATTGTTTTGCTGGTGTTGTCCGCTCAGGGCACTGCGCCACGGCTAATCCGTGCCGCAGTGCAAGTGCTCCCTAAGTAAAGTGTACCGGTAATTGATGTCCCTGATTGGTTTATTGGGTTCACTGTCAGTCCCCAGTAGAGTGCACCAGGGGTGCCAGGGCTTGTGAATGCCAATGCTGCTGGTGGGCTTGCAGCGCTGGTTGCGCCACCCACAGAAAGCGGCTTTGTAAAGTGTGTCTAGGGTCTGCCACCGCAGGCCCTGTGCGCGGTCCAGGACCATCGCGCTGACTGCGCAAGTGCCCCCCCTTGCCAGTCCCTAAACCTTCCCTTACCTACATATTAGCCACCCCTCTGGTAGGCCCAAGGGCAGGGTGCATTGTAGGCATAAGGTAGGACATGCCCTGATGTGTGTGGCATGTCTTAGTAGTGAATTACAGCCATTTTCGTTCTTCACTATTGAAGGCTACCTGCTCTCCATAGGCCAGACTGGGCTGCCGGGATCACGCCAACGCTGTGACCCCAGTGGACTCAGAGAGCATGGTAGAAGTGTCAAGTTTAGTATGCCTGAGCTCAGAATAATAAAATACTTCTTGTAGTCAAGTTTATTTTAGTATCCTGGGTTTGTAAATACTACTTTTAGAAAGTTAGTATTTACTGACCTGGCCATTTCAGTCCGCCTCTGCTGTGTGTGTGTGTTCTGCCTAGCAACAGTAAGGAGCAGGGTTGGGGAATCCCCAGAGACAGGTTGGCTGCCAGGTGGTGGGTGGAGAGGTGACACCAGGATGGGTGGGAGGAGTACACCTTGACTCTTGAATAGACCTGTGCTCTGCCACCACAAAGCCGGCGCCGCCCCCTGTGGAGCGGCTGATGTCTCTGCCCTGCTGCTGAAAGGAAAGAGCAGAGTCACCATAACAAAGTGCTCCAGAACTGGAGTGGGCCAGGCCCAGGCCCCCTGGCGCTAAAGAACAAAAGAATCATGGTATAAAAGTAGGAGCCTGGCTCCTAAGAAATCAGAATCCTGTTTACCACAAAGAACCTCTGCCCGACTAGAAGGAGAAGAAGACGCCGGAGGAGCTGGCCTGCTGCTTGCCTTGCTGAGAAAGGAGAGGAAGAGACTTACTGAAAAGACTTTGCTACTTTGTGCTTGAACATTCTCCAAGGGCTTGATCTGAGCTTGCCCCCTGAACTGAACCCCAGGACCAGTGGGTTCTCTGTGCTTCTTGCTCATCCTCCAATTCGAGCCGTGTGTGCATCCCGCTGGAAAGAGACTGCGCCCCTCATCGCCCCTCCTAGGGCCGTGACACTCAGAAGCTCGCCTGCCTCAAACCCGTGAGAGCCCCGCTCCGTCCCGAGCCGCTCTCTGTCCCCGGGCCAGGCCGCCTGCATCCCTGTCACCGCCTGCTACTGGAGCGCGCTGACCGCGCTATCACCCCTCCCGCCGGAAGCCGTCCGACGACTGTGATCTACGCCGGGTCATCCAGCTGCACTGACCGTGCCCTGCGACCCCGCTTCGCTATCCCCGGACATCTCAGGCCGCGCCGCCCCCGCTGTGGAGACCCTCCTGCACCGCCGTGCTAAAAGGTCGCTGGCCGCGCCTGCCTACGTGCCCACACCTGCTGATTGAGGACCCAAGAACACTTCCAAAGCTGAGAGTCGCACCGACCTGTGCCAGCTCTCCACATCACGAAAGAAGTTCCAGCATCGGGCTCGGGCCCGCAACGCCTTATTTCCCCGTTCGCAGGAGTCGATCTCTGTGAGTACTGGAACCACAAGTAACATTTGCAAGAGACTACAAAGTATCCATTTTAAACTACGAACAAAGAACATTTGCCTGCTTTATAACCTGGTGGCATAGCGAAAACGTTATTGGTCTTGTGATAAGTCTGCTGAGATATATACCTATTTTTACATAAAGAAGCGTATTTTTATATATATCCAAGTCTGGTGTCCGTTTCTGGGGGGATTGATGTATTTACTGTGTGTATGATTGTAAGTGCTTAACCAACAACGCCTGAGGAATCGCCTTGGCTGCTCACGCCACGCACCTAGAGGGTGAGCAAGGGTCATTCACGAGGGGTTATCCTGCGCCCTGACGTAGAGGAGAGGGTTCCTGCTTGACACAAGGGCAACCTTGCGCCAACCAGAGATCCCCGACTCTAAAAAGCCACCTGGAATATTTTGGGGGAAATCTTCCAAATATTCTAGGACTGGAGTTAGAATAGTAAATTTGACCTCCTACTCTGTCACATCCACTGCTGGCCTGTGGGTGCAGTATAAGGCAAGAAGAGCAAGTTACTTACCTTCGGTAACACATAATCTGCTAGAGACAAAATCTAGCTACAGATCCCTTAACTTTGAATTTCCCAGGCATTAAACTGAATCCGGAAACTTTTGCGTGCGCAGTACCCCTGTGTGCTGTCGGGTGGCTCTATTCAGCTCCGTGTGGCATCTTCGGCGTTGGTTTGTGACGTCACAGTCACCTATACAGGCGCCACCCAGGCGCGCTGACATCAGTACTTTTCTTTTCACGACTTTCCATGCCAGAACTGCAGAGCCATGATGTGAACCGGCTAGTCTGTGTCCAATCTAGGACCCTGGAAAGAGAGCACCCTTAGCCCTTTAAATATGTCCACAGAGTGGGGAGGCATGGGTGGATATGGAAGGAATCTGCAGCAAGATATTGTCTCTACTAGATAATGCATTACCGAAGGTAAGTAACTTGTCCATCAGATAGAGACTTCTAACTGCAGATTCCTTACCTTTAAATAGATGCCCAAGCCAAACCACCCTGACAGTGGTCTGCAGACAAATTACTGGACTAAAAAGTCCTGGAGCACCAAACGGGTGCAATGCTCATCCCTGTGGACCTGACAGTCCAGGCAGCAGTGCTTGGCAAATGTTTGCAGAGATGCCCACGTTGCTGCCTGGCAGATTCCAGGACTGGCACACCAGAAACCAACGCCGAGGTCGCTCCTTTTCCCCTTGTGGAATGGGCCCTTAAGCCCTCAGGAGGTTGTTTCTGTGTTAGGGAGTCGCAGATTTTGATACAGAGAATGACCCAGTATGAAAAAGGTTCATTTCTGAACTGCCCAACATTTTTGAGCTCCCACATATATACGACGAAGGGTTGGTCATCCACATGGAACTCTTTTGTGCGGTCAAGGTAGAATGGCAGCACTCTTTTTGGGTCCAGATGATGGAGTTGCTCCTCTCCCTTAGAGGGATTTGGAGGAGCATTAAAAGTGGGCAGTGTGCCTGACTGACCCAGATGGAATGAAGTCACCACTTTAGGCAGGAAAGAAGCTCGGGTTAACACCACCTTATCCGGACGTTTCATAAGATAGGGAGTTTTGGATGATAAAGCCTGCTGCTCACTCACCCTTCATGCAGATGATATTGCCACTGGAAATTCTGTCTTAATGGCAAGAAATTGGAGGGACAATTATGTAGCTGCTCAAAAGGAGCACACATGAGATAAGTATGAACCAGGTTCCAGATCCCACTATGGCATCATAAAGGGCCTGGGGCAAACATATGTACAAGCTCTTTCAGGAACGTATTTACAATAGGGAACTTAAATAGGATAAAGAGGGTTGGTCAGTCAGCTGCAGGAAAGTGTACAGAACAAAAAGATAACTCTTAAGAGTGCCCAGAGCAGAGCCCTGCTGGGCAAGGATAAGTATGAAAAGAAGAAAATCAGAAAGAGTGGCAGAAAGAGGGTTGACAGACTTTTCTGTACAATATTTTAAAAATATTTGCCAACGGAAGTAGTATACCATTTTGGTGAAGGGCCGCCTGGCCAACAAAATAACTGTACAAACTTCGGGAAGAAAGTCAAAAGCTATCAACCGTTGCCACTCAATCCCCACAAAAATTGGTGGGGAGTTTACAGGTTCTGGTGGAGGACCCTCCCCTGCTGTTGTGACAGAAGATCCTCCCAAAGGGACAGCCTGATCGGAAGATCGATGCTCATTCAAAGACTTTTAGGATACCACACTCTCCGTGCCCTATCCGTAGCCACATGAATGACTTGGGCTCGGTCGTTCTTGATCTTCTTGCACAGGAATGGTATGGGTGGGAAGGCGTACAGGAGGCCTAAGCTCCACTCATGACAAAAAGCATCACCAAGTGATAGCCGCCTTGGAAACTCCAACGTGCAATACTGCTGACATTGCACGTTCTCTTCAGAGGAAAACAGATCTAACGAAGGCTGAAAGAAACCTTGTGCCACATCCGGCTGGAGACGCCATTCATGATCTGCTAGACATTGATGACTGAGTTCATCTGCCCTAGCATTCAGGGAACTTGCCAGGTGTTGAACCACCAGGGTTATGCCCCGCTGTTCCAGCCTAGTACAGAGATGCAGGGCATCTTGACAAAGGGTGCACGACCCCACCCCGCCCTGCTTGTTGCAGTAGCACATGGCGGTGGTGTTGTCCGGGAACACCTGCACTAACTTCCCCTTGACAGAGGAGAGAAATACTTTCAATGCTAGTTGGATCATCCAGAGCTCCAATAAGTTGAAGTGGAGCCCCAATTTCGCCAGAGTCCTCTGATCTCCACCTCTACCAAATGGCCACCCCATCCCAGGAGTGGCACATCTGTCACTACTGTATGATCTGGTTGGGGAAGGGAGAGGGGGCTGCTTCTGACCCAATTGCAATTGGTCAGACACCACTGCAGATCCTTTGCAGTTCTTTCTGAGATCTGAACCACATCGGAGAGATTTCCCTGATGCTGCGCCCACTGGAACTTCAGGTCTCACTGCAGAGCCCACATACGCCATCTGGCATGATTTACCAACAGGATGAAGGCGGCCATGAGGCCCAGCAGCCTCAGTTATTCTTACTGAAATCTAGGATAGAGGCTGAAACATCAGTATCATAACCTGAATATCCAGGACTCTCTGCTCAGGAGGATGAACCCGAAACTGCACTGTGTCAAGGAGTCAGGTGTGACTTTGGCACGTTTGTAATGAACCCCAGTGAATGCAGGCGGTATGCCATAGTCTGTAGCTGGGAGATGACAGTCTGGGGTGAAGACCCCTTCAACAGCCAGTCGAGGTAGGGGAACACTGAAACTCCTAACCAGCAAAGATGAGCTGCGACCACCGGCATTACCTTGGTAAATACCCGAGGGACGCTGGTCAGGAGACCTGTAACTTCTTCTCGGAGCAAGAAAAGGTGATCCTCCACCATCCGTTCTTGAGATGGCGTTAATGGAGGAGGGAATGACTATAAAGGAAGGGTGTAACCATTTTGCATGATCTGCCAGACCCATTAGTCTGATCTTATAGACTGCCAGTAAAGGAGATGATACTGGATTCTCCCTCCAACTGGGCATCCATGGTCTTGAAGAATCAATCTAAGAGGACATTGAACCTGCAGCTGCTGGGGCGTTGGTAGCGGACGACTTCTGGCTACCATTCCCACAAGGACAAAATGCACTGCATCCACATCCTCGCACAACTTGAGAAGTCTGTGCAGGACGGTGATGGGGTATGGCTCACATGGTTGAAAGCCCCTTCCATTGCCACAAAAGGGGAGAAAAGCAAAACACACAAGATGATGGACGGAATGATGCACATTGGCAAAACATTTACCCCCAGTCACAGATCTGGGTTTAATCCATTGTTATTTTGCTCACCATACCACCCCAGTTCAGACATGGCCATATGCAAATCAGTCTTGACCCTGTGCCTCATGGGAACAGTCCATCCCGAACTGCCAAGCCATGTCTTCCCTGGACCGGAATCAAGCATCCTAGGACCGGTTTCGAGGTTTCACCCCTCTTCAGCCAGGATAGCTTGACTCCAGTGGCGTAGTGAGCACGGGACCCACGTCTGGGCATACCCTTCCCACATAGGGCGAACAGCAAAACACACAAGATGATGGACGGAATGTTGCACATTGGCAAAACATTCACCCCCAGTCACAGATCTTGGTTTAATCCATCGTTATTTTGCTCACCATGCCACCCCAGTTCAGACATTGCCATATGCAAATCAGTCTTGACCCTGTGCCTCATGGGAACAGTCCATCCTGAACTGCCAAGCCATGTCTTCCCTGGACTGGAATCAAGCATCCTAGGACTGGTTTCAGGGTATCACCCCTCTTCAGCCAGGATAGCTTGACTCCAGTGGCATAGTGAGCACGGGACCCACATCTGGGCATACCCTTCCCACATAGGGAGAACAGCAAAACAACACAAGATGATGGACGGAATGTTGCACATTGGCTAAACATTCACCCCCAGTCACAGCTCTGGGTTTAATCCATCGTTATTTTGCTCACCATGCCACCAAAGTTCAGACATGGTCATATGCAAATCAGTCTTGACCCTGTGCCTCATGGGAACAGTCCATCCCGAACTGCCAAGCCATGTCTTCCCTGGACGGGAGTCAAGCATCCTAGGACCGGTTTCGGGGTTTCACGCCTCTTCAGCCAGGATAGCTTGACTCCAGTGACGTATAGAGCACGGGACCCACGTCTTGGCATACCCTTCCCACATAGGGCGAACAGCAAAACACACAAGATGATGGACGGAATGTTGCACATTGGCAAAACATTCACCCCCAGTCACAGATCTGGGTTTAATCCATCGTTATTTTGCTCACCATGCCACCCCAGTTCAGACATGGCCATATGCAAATCAGTCTTGACCTTGTGCCTCATGGGAACAGTCCTGTCAGGTTTTTGTTCTGCGGAATCCAGACGCATCAATAAGCTCCACCTCCGGACCTTCCGAACACCCTGGAGTATATAAAGACACAGGGTGTTCGAAGGATACGGCGAGGGAAAAAAACCCTATCCGGGGAAAAAACTTTAGGAAGGGAAAGGGAAGGGTCAGCAGGGAAAGGATGCTGAAAAAACAAGACACACAGGTTAGTACCTTGATCACATTCTACTCTCAATAAAGTCTCGCTAAAGTAAATGACTGTTCACCTGAAGGTACTCATCGTAAGGTCTGCACTTCAACGAATCACTCCTGATCCTCCCTCTCCCTGTAGAACACAAAGAACCCCGTTAGTTGGCAGCGTGGATATCGCTCTCCTTCTCCCTAGTATACTGTAGAGCTCTACTTAACATACCCTTGCCAACTGAAAACCAGGACCTCAAAAATGGATGTAATCAGGATAATATGCTTGGACCATAGACCCCTTGTTGCGGGTTCACCAATCCCTGATGAGCAAACAAAAAAAAAGAACGGTCTCGGGGTATATTACAGCATATACTCCGGTTGTATGACAATAATCTCCCTCCACACTTGGATTCCTCCAAACACGGTAGGGCGTAGTGATCAACTACCGCCGTCCGCTTTGGCACCTGTAATCCCCAAGGTATTCTGTAATTCGTGACGGCAATGCAGAGGAACGCCTTCCCCTAACACTCCGCCACTTGTATCCGCCACTCAAATGCCTCCTGAGGGCCACGGACAAATACTCTGCTCTCACGAGCTGCCGTCCACTGCCAGACCTCTATGGCAGGTCCCCTGACAGTTAACTGGCTTCCTGACGCTGCTTGAATCAAGCGCTAATGTCGACCGACGGGCTGAAAAACGATACCTGGTCTGTTGTCTTCAGTCGGCCCCGATCTTCGGACGAAGTCGCCTCGTAGAGGCTCCGAAACAAACGAGAGCAGCCGCTCCCGTTAAGCTCCCAAAATCGCGAACGTCTTCACCACCGTCTTGCCTTCCTATATCCGGGTCCCGCAGCAAAGGCTGCTGGGAACGGTAGTTTAAACCCCGGGGAACCTGGGAAATGTAGTTTTTAGGTAGGCGCACGGCTTGAACCCTGACAGTATGTCCCCCTCCCTAGCGCCTCCTAGGGCCGGGTTTGGAAGGACACCTCCGATGAAAAGACGCAATGGCACGTGGGGCGTGCACATTGTTCCAAGGCTCCCAGGAGTCATCCTCCACGGAATACCCCTTCCAAGAGACCAAGTACCATAGCACCCCCCGACGCAGCTGTGAATCGCGTATGGACCGTACTTCATACTCGAGACCGCCGTCACCGAGCACCGGTGGGGGACGCTTCTTCTGAGACGTCGATGCTTTCTTCAGTAGGTGCACATGAAACACTGGATGGATCCTGAGGGAACACGGCAATCGTAGTTTGTACGCCACTGGATTGACTTGTTTCACGACAGGATACGGCCCAATAAAACGTGGATGAAATATGCTTCGCAGCTTAAAGCGAATGTATCTGGTGGACAACCACACCTTGTCTCCCACTTGGAATTGAGGACCGGGGTTCCTGTGCTTGTCCTCCCACTGTTTGTATACCTCTTTGGCCCTTACCACATGAGCGTGCACTACCTTATGCACTTTCCTCAACATACGTAAGCGAGTCATCACTGCAGGCTGATTGCGGATTTCTGAAGGGATGTTGACGGGCAAAATGTTGGCGTCATACCCGTAGTTGGCTCTAAAAGGTGACATGCCAGTGGAGCTATGCCAAGCATTGTTATAGGCCAGTTCGGCCAACCATAACAGGTCCACCCATGATTCGTGAGCTTCTTTAGAATAGCACCGCAAGTATTTTTTCAGGGTCTGGTTCAGCCTTTCAGTCTGCCCGTCTGTCTGCGGGTGAAAACTCGTTGAAAGTGCTGCTTCAATTCCCAGGGCCCTACACCAGGTTTTCCAAAAACGGGCAATAAACTGCGGTCCCCTATCCGACACTATCACCTGGGGAATGCCGTGTAATCGGATGACCTGAGAAGCAAGTAGTTGAGCTGTCTGGCTGGCCGTGGGAAGATTCTTACATGGGAGGAAATGACCCATCTTAGTTAGGTTGTCTACCACCACCAGGATAGCTGAACACCCCTTATCCACGGGCAACCCTGTGATGAAATCTAGGCTTATGTTCTGCCATGGTTGCGCAGGTGTGGGCATGGGCATTAGTAATCCTTTCAGTCTGGTGTTTTCCCCCTTAGCCCTGGCGCACTCCTCACACTCCAGCACCCACAGTTTGGCGTCTTTTGCCAATGAGTCCCACCAAAAGTATCTTCGAAGTAAGTGTACTGTCTTAGTCACTCCCGGGTGACCTGCCATGGGAGTTACATGACACCAAATGAAAGCCTTCTTCTGCATATCCACTGTGGGCAGGTACAAACACTCCCCCTGAAAAGGCAGTCCTTGTCTCACTACCCTTCCTGGTTTACTCGCTGCCCATCGATCCCATGCCACCAAAGACCTAGAATTCCTAACCGTTTCCAGGAACTTCTCCGCACGGATCACACACACCACCTTCGTGGCCGGAATGATGGCCTGAGGAGCGATGTCTGGTTGCACCCAGGGCACCACCTGTCGGGACAATGCGTCTGCTTTCCGGTTGTCGATGCCAGGTCTATAGGTTACCACAAAATTGTATTCAGCAAAGAAAAGCATCCAACGCATTTGTCGTTGCGTTAGATGTCTAGCCGAGGTCATATACTGAAGGTTTCTGTGGTCGGTGTAAACCGTTACTGCCTGGCAAGCCCCCCACAGATAGTGTCGCCATTCTTGAAAAGCCCGCTTGATCGCCAACAGTTCTTTCTCGGCTATCGTATAGTTGACCTCCGCAGGAGTCAACTTCTTGGACAGGAATGCTACAGGATGGAGATAGCCAGTGTGTGCATCACGCTGGGACAACACAGCCCCTATCGCTTCCTCCGAAGCGTCTGCTTCTACCACGAAGGGATGTTCCAATATCGGATGTGCCAATACCGGCGCTGTAGTAAACGCCCTTTTTAAGGCAATAAAAGCCTCATCAGCTTCTCTGGACCACACGAACGGTACCCCTTTCCTCAACAACCTGGTTATAGGGACCGCTGTGTGAGAAAACTGCACAATGAACCGGCGGTAATAGTTGGCAAACCCCAAGAAACTCTGCACCTCACGCACGTTTCTTGGGGCTGGCCAATCCCGCACAGCCCGGACCTTCCGATCTGACATCTGCAACCCCTTAGGACTGAGGTTCACCCCCAGGAACTCCACCTCATGCACACCAAACTCGCACTTGCTTAGTTTGACAAACAAGCGATGTTCTCTCAATCTCTCCAACACCCTGCTCACATGCTCTACATGACAAGTTTCGTCCTGTGAATATATCAGTATGTCATCTATGTACATAACAACGAAACGGTCCACATAGTCCTTTAGCACATCGTTAATAAAAAATTGGAAAGCCGCCGGGGCATTACAAAGCCCAAACGGCATCACCAAATATTCATATAGGCCGTATCGCGTCTTGAAAGCCGTCTTCCACTCATCCCCCTCGCGTACCCTGACCAGGTGATAAGCCCCCCGCAAATCCAAACGGGTATAGATCTTTGCTTCCCTCACCTGGTCCAGCAACACCGAGATGAGGGGGAGAGGGTAACGGTTGCGTATGGTGTTTTTATTCAAGACGCGATAATCCACACACGCCCGTAGATCCCCATTGGCCTTTGCAATAAAGAAGATGGGAGAGGCTGCCGGGGATCTAGAAGGCCTAATAAATCCCAAGCGAAGGTAGTGGTCTAAGTACTCCTTTAGATGAGCAGTTTCGGGTACCGACAAGGCATACACTCTGCAAGTGGGAATTGTAGCCCCTTCCACCAAATCGATTCGGCAATCGTACTCCCGATGTGGGGGTAACCTTTCTGCCCTAACTTCACTGAACACATCACTATAACTGTGGTATTCAATGGGGAGTTGTACGTCGGTTTCTACTGCCGTCGCCGCCATGTAGGGGGTAGCTAGCACTACAACATGTACTGGAGGACTGGGTGACAAGTGTTCCTGACAAAACTCGGGCACAAAACGAAGTGCCTTGGCTCTCCAATCAACAACAGGGTTGTGCCTTCGCAACCAGGGCATGCCTAGGATAACCTCGTATTGGGGGGCTGCAATAATGTTTAAGGTCAAAACCTCAGAATGCGTCTTCCCATGAGCCACAACAGAGAGCCCCACCTCACTCGTTCTCTCAGTTATCTGGCCGGATTTCAATGGCTGCCCATCCACCGCTAAGACTTCCTCAGGATTTTCTCTTGGAACACGGGGTAAGGCCAGACGGGACACCAAGCCTTCATCTATAAAGTTGCCTGTTGCGCCTGAGTCTACCATTACTGAAACCTGATGGATTTTGTGTCCGCATTTAAGCGCCATGCCTATAACCAGATGCGACTCGGTTTCCCCTACCCCAAAGGTGGATACTGAAGTGAGTTTCCATTCGAGATCTCCCTTCTCCCCAGCTCTTGGATTCTCAGTATGACCCTTATCTGCCACTAAGGAAGAGACCGCAACGCGCTTAAATCGACTGGCGCTAGATGGTTTGGGTTTCGAGGGGTATTCTCTAACGTAATGCCCCTTCTTCCCGCAGTACATGCAGAGACCCTGCGATCTCCTAGCTTCTCTTTCCTCTTTGGACAACTGGGCTCTAACTGCTCCTATTTCCATAGGTTCTGAACTGTCTTCTGGCCCTCCCAGTGGCTTACGGGGGGACCGCTCGTAACTGCCTGACCCTCTGTCCCATCGTCTCCGGCTACCCCCTCTCTCTGACAGACGACTATCTAGCCTTAACACCAAATTTATCATATCCACACAGGTGGTAGGCTGAGGGTCCACTTGGGCCACTACATCTTTCAACTCTTCTTTTAGTCCTTGGTAAAAAAGAGACATCCTCTTTTCCTCCGGCCAGTCAGCCTCAGCCACCAAGCGGTTAAATGCAGTTAAATAGGTAATCAACTCATTCCTCCCCTGCCTTAGCTCCAAAAGTTCCTTGTCAGCACTAAAGGTAGTGGCTCTACGATCAAACATTCTCTCAAATTCCATTTTAAAAGCTGACCAATCCGACAAAATGGGATCGTTGCGCTTAACCAACGGCACCGCCCAATTGGCGGCGTCCCCCGCCAAGTAGGAGATGGCAAAGGCCACTCGGGAATGGTTATTAGGGAACGAGGCTGGTTTACAGGAGAAGTGTAACAATACTTGAGTTAAAAACACTTGTGTTTTACGAGGGTCACCTGAAAACCTTTCGGGGGTAGCCAAAGGAATGGGTGGGGGTACTGTCACCTGAATGGAAGAGGCAGAAGAAGAGGCGCTAAAAGGGTTCCTAGACAACTGTTCCACTTTGTCTCGTAAAGCAGTAGTTTCGGCTCTAGATGATGCCAACTCCTGCTGTACCAGGACTAACGCATGTAACACATCCTCCATGGACGTCATTATTGCTGCGACTGGACCGGGCAGAACGCAATTCTTGGGTTCGCGATTCTGTCAGGTTTTTGTTCTGCGGAATCCAGACGCATCAATAAGCTCCACCTCCGGACCTTCCGAACACCCTGGAGTATATAAAGACACAGGGTGTTCGAAGGATACGGCGAGGGAAAAAACCCCTATCCGGGGAAAAAACCTTAGGAAGGGAAAGGGAAGGGTCAGCAGGGAAAGGATGCTGAAAAAACAAGACACACAGGTTAGTACCTTGATCACATTCTACTCTCAATAAAGTCTCGCTAAAGTAAATGACTGTTCACCTGAAGGTACTCATCGTAAGGTCTGCACTTCAACGAATCACTCCTGATCCTCCCTCTCCCTGTAGAACACAAAGAACCCCGTTAGTTGGCAGCGTGGATATCGCTCTCCTTCTCCCTAGTATACTGTAGAGCTCTACTTAACATACCCTTGCCAACTGAAAACCAGGACCTCAAAAATGGATGTAATCAGGATAATGTGCTTGGACCATAGACCCCTTGTTGCGGGTTCACCAATCCCTGATGAGCAAACAAAAAAAAAGAACGGTCTCGGGGTATATTACAGCATATACTCCGGTTGTATGACAATAATCTCCCTCCACACTTGGATTCCTCCAAACACGGTAGGGCGTAGTGATCAACTACCGCCGTCCGCTTTGGCACCTGTAATCCCCAAGGTATTCTGTAATTCGTGACGGCAATGCAGAGGAACGCCTTCCCCTAACACTCCGCCACTTGTATCCGCCACTCAAATGCCTCCTGAGGGCCACGGACAAATACTCTGCTCTCACGAGCTGCCGTCCACTGCCAGACCTCTATGGCAGGTCCCCTGACAGTTAACTGGCTTCCTGACGCTGCTTGAATCAAGCGCTAATGTCGACCGACGGGCTGAAAAACGATACCTGGTCTGTTGTCTTCAGTCGGCCCCGATCTTCGGACGAAGTCGCCTCGTAGAGGCTCCGAAACAAACGAGAGCAGCCGCTCCCGTTAAGCTCCCAAAATCGCGAACGTCTTCACCACCGTCTTGCCTTCCTATATCCGGGTCCCGCAGCAAAGGCTGCTGGGAACGGTAGTTTAAACCCCGGGGAACCTGGGAAATGTAGTTTTTAGGTAGGCGCACGGCTTGAACCCTGACAAGTCCATCCCGAACTGCCAAGCCATGTCTTCCCTGGACCGGAATCAAGCATTCTAGGACCGGTTTCGGGGTTTCACCCCTCTTCAGCCAGGATAGCTTGACTCCAGTGGCGTAGTGCGCACGCCCCCCGAAGATCTTCTGGTGCCCTGGTTGCAGCCTCACCTGGTGAGTATGAGTAACTCTGATCCCGAGGATGACAAGCGGCTCAGTAAGTTCACAAGTGCAGTGTGCAGTGCAGATGCTCCCCTGGGTGTGCCCCGTCTCTACCTGGTTCGCTCACACCCCACTGTGTGCTCCACATGAGTTTAAAACGCACCTTAGAATTCAGTCTTAATCCCCATCATGTTAGAGGCATGGAGTATCAAAGTCCCATGTAATCCACCTCCCTTCTTCACTGCACGAAATGTGGAGCATGTTATGCCCGTCTAACTACCATCACTGTATGAAATGTGGAGCATTGTATAACTATTTTTTTGCTTCACTTTGTATCTCAAAATCCAAAGAAGTCACTGGCAGTGCAACATGAATCTAGCACCGCATTACGTTTGTTGTAGGTAGTGGTGCATTTTAATGGAGTGACACAACAGTGAACTCCTGGCGTAGGATACTGCCATTGGAAGCCACAGAGACCCCTGCTTATCAAGGGAGCTGTTGGAATGAACGGAGCTTACTTCAGTAAACCCATCGCCCCAGGAATGGAGGTTTGTTATACATTTCCTGGGGTACCACAGAGTCTTTTGTGACTTCCTGAAAAGTCAGGAATTTACTGCAAAGATGTCATCTCTGGTGTGAGGAAATATGAATTTTGTAATCAGTTATGTCCCCTATCGTAGACCCCAACGGCTCCATGTACATGCTATAAGTACATGTATGTTCCCTCCTGCTCCAGTTCTGAAGACGCAAATATATGTGCGTCCACCGTCAATATGTCCTCTTTCAGACCCGCCATGAATGGGTCAGATATTCCATTCCTAAGTATGAAAGGCCACCGACTTTATATGGTTCACTTTCCACATTTTACAGATTCAGGCGAGTAGGCCCGAATTCTGTCATCAAGCCTTTTCCTGCCTTCTGCCTCTGAAAGCTCCAGTCTGAGCCTGCATCTGTAACCATGAACTTTGTCTTACTCCTTGCGCGGCTAACGGTGCCTGATCCAGCCTGTTGCCTGCCAAAAACTGTATTTCACCTTCGAGATTATCTCCTTCGCTCCTCATCCGATGCATTCCTGTCTAGTAGTTTAGGTAAACATTCCTCCAGCTACCGTGCAAAGGGGCCAGGCCTCGCTGTCCTCATGCAAGTAATTCATAGCCCCGTTACCATGGAATATTCCTACCCCCTCGCATCTAGTGTAGACACTTAGACGCTTGTACACGCACTAACAGTCAGTATAGTCAGTATAGAATAAGATTCTATCCTAAGAGACCTCTCCTTTTGGATAACACAGTTCTTTAAACATAGGATATTAGATATGATTTGGGATTAGGTTGACATAACCCCAGACTTCTGTCTCCACATGTAGAGCTAAATGTCAAGTCCCCTTCACCCTCTAGTTGCACGTCAATCACACGTCATGCGGCTGCGCGCGCATCTCTGCCAAATGTTTCTGCTGACATTGCAGGATTCTTTTATGGATCCACCCACTTGTGACATCATGTTTAATGACGTATTTTAGTTACCTCCATGTTTACGCCTCTATTAGTTACGTATACACAGTTTTTCTGTATTATCAGCTGTCACGCCTCTTGCATCTGTTTCAATGTAATGCATTTTCTATAAAACTGCTTAACTGTCAATAATATATGCTCCCTTCCTTCCT
Source organism: Triturus cristatus (assembly GCF_964204655.1). Classification (NCBI taxonomy): domain Eukaryota; kingdom Metazoa; phylum Chordata; class Amphibia; order Caudata; family Salamandridae; genus Triturus; species Triturus cristatus. The sequence goes on from NC_140595.1 coordinate 116,733,466, forward strand.
GAACTTTCGTGGTGATGGAACAGAAGGCCCACAATTCGAATTGTCTTCCTTTGTATTAGGAATAAAGCCCTTTTAAAACCTCTAATACCACGGATTCTGCCTCTTATATTTACTGAGTTATTCTTAATAGACTTTACCGCATAAAAAATAGTACCGGTAACGAAATATTTACCACATAAATTGGCGCCCGAATAGGGACACTTTCTCATCTCACGCGCCGGCGGTGCGTTGCAGGCCCGGTCTCCTGCCACAGCTGAACGGACAAAAACGCGTACCTGCAGGATTTCCTGTATCTCCCTCCGGCCAAGCGGGAGCGACTGAGGCTGCGATCAACACCCAGACGAGGCGGTGAGAAGTGCGAAGTATCCCGACCAGAGCCTAGCTGAGAGAGCAAGATCCGAGGTATACAGAGTCCCGCCAGGTTCCGAAGTTCCGAGTCCAGTCGAGTCGAGTCCAGTCCGGTCCAGTTTCAGTTCCGTTCCGAGGCCTTCCGTTCCTAGCTACCCGGTGAGTACCATTACCGGGGAGGCATTTTACGTGCACATAGTCTGTGCCGGTCAAGACGGGTTTGGGTACACAAATCCGGTCTGCACTGTTTCAGCAGTGTATCTGTACTGTTTAGCAGTATATATAGTATGTGTTGCATATAAATAAGTATTATCTATTGTCAGTATAATGTCAGTAACTAGTTTTCTATTAGTTATCATTGCTCGTAAAACTGTTAAGCGTTAAATGTTTTAAATACGTTCTATATATTGTGGTGTGAATGACTGTTCATTATTGTGTTTTCTTGTATAAAGTGTGTTCTAGTAACCAGATCTAAAAATGCCGCTCTTTTCGAAACTAAGACAGATCAAAACCAGAAAAGGTGTACTCGAAGAAGCTGTTCCCATCCCACCTAGGGACACTCCAGGATACTTTATGTATCATAAGCATGGTCTAGATGCCGTATTATTTCTTGATTTATGGGTGGACTACACCAAAGAATTACCAGAGAGTCAGAGATGGCCCGCAGCAGGGACCTGGGATGCAGATTGCATCATGAGAGTAGAAGAAGAATTATGGAAAAAGAAAGCCAGACAGTCACAGAAAGATGCCATTGAACTATGGCGTAAAGAATCGTATAGACGTACAGAAAAGGCGCTCAGACAGGAAGATAAGGGTAAGGAGAATTCAAATAAAGCTCGAGAAAATCTATTACTTGAGGAAGGTACCCGAGTAAAATCAGAACAAGTAGATAGACAAAGAAACGCCCTTATGAATGGTATGTATCCACTTCTGGCCGAAGGGTTACCTAAGACTACTCCGGAAATACCAAAAGACTTGCCACCTCCATTGTTTCCGATAAAAACACATCCCAAATCACATCCCAAAACAGCAAAGGACGTTTTTCTTTCCTCCTATTTAGACGACGCAGCTCCCGAGTATGCTAATGCCATACCACCCACATCGCTTGCCGATGGTGTTCAACACCAAGAGCATACGTCTGTACCCCCGCAACTACAAACTCCTACACAAGTTCCAACAGGCCCGTCCGTCTCTACAGTTTTTCCCACATCTACAATCTCTGTCTCACCTTCAACAAATCCTTTCACGTCCAGCACCCCAGACGGTGCTACAGGAGGTACGACGGACATTTTTTCTACGCCACCCAGAGGAAATAAATTTTCCCTTAGAGAATTAGCACACCAACGTACGCCCAAACTAGCAACTCCCGACATGCTTAAGGAACTTCTAGTAGATTGTAGATATGATCCTGTGCCCGGTAAACGGGACGAAATGCTGCTGTCATCATTACGTATTCGACGAGCTGCAATATATTTAACGAAGCTACCAGGAATGACTACACATTTAGAAAATATATATCACTTTGTCCAGTCAGGGCGAGGTCCTGAAAGTATTAGCAGAGCCATGGAATACCAGAAAGCGGAGGTACAAGGACAACTGTTACGTTTCCTCATAAACTGTGTAATCAGAAATCAAGACCGGTCTGGGGTAAATCCGGAAGAAATGCAAAAACTTGTCACTTGGGGCCAGAATATATCAGAAGGGAGACATGATAAACAGTTATGTATAGTCGCCATGTACCGAAAGATCCGCAAAGAAATAGAGCGAATACACGAAGAAAGATTAGAGGTAGACGCCGCTGACCTAAACAGAGAGGAGGAGGAGCAAGAGTCAGAGCAAGTAGAAACGATAGCTTATGTAGGTAGAGGAAAACCCCATAATAATACCAGAGGTTTTAATGACCCGGTACGTCCAATACGTCCAGAATATAATAGACATTTTCCAAACTCTAGGCTAAATACAAAATCCCCTGAACACTTATTCCAAGCCGCTGATAAATTACTCCGAGATCGAAGGGGGTACCACATGCTTGATTCCATGGACGAACAAGAATTAGCCAGGTCAGCAGTACAATGGGCTGACAGTCCCGGCGAATACAATGACGATGTACTTACACACACGTTTCTGAATCTAGACCCATATGAACAGCGTTTAGCTAGTATATACATGATTCAACACCTCCTTATATTATATAAAAGCCAACACTCCGATCCAGGACCCTTACCTGACATATTGACAGAACTACTCACAAATATATGGAGAGGGTCAGGTACTGATTTGATTAAGGAAATTCTAGAATCCCGAAACCAATATTTAAATTTCGTATGCCCAGAACACGTTCCAGTTCCCATCATGGGAAGAAAAATGTATCACATAGATAGACAGAACCCGTTACGCGAAGTGCACCCAATTAGAGGTGCCGGTGATAATTTTACACGCGTGTTTGTGTACACGCCTATAACTAAACTAGAATTATTAGAAATGAAGAAAGTAGTACCCAGCCATGACAAGGACCCAGCAGGTTTCCACCGTGAGATAAAAGACATGTTACTCATGGGAGAGTATACCTACCCCGACATTATGAAAATATTAAAAGTCCTATTACCCGCCGGTGTTTATGAAAAACTCAAAGAAAAAGAATGGGAGGTGGGAGACCAAAAGATAGATTGGACAGCATTAGAAAACGAAGAAAAGGCCCGAGCTGCAGGAGCAGGGCTTGGGGAAAAGACTACAGCACTAGCAGGATTACTAATACAGGTACTGCCACGTTTATTAACTACGAAAAAGGAAGACTGGGGTGCAATCTCAGCCTGTAAACAAAAACCAGATGAAGACACTAGTGATTTCTATTCCCGATTTGAAAAATGTTTTGGTATAAATAGTGGTATAAAAGCCAGTAGTGAGTCATATCCACATCTGTTTGTGACAAAACTAGTTGAAAATTCTCTGCTACAAGTTAAGAATAGAGTATTGAAATTCGAAAGTACCTGGCAAGGTAATACCCCATCACAGATGTTACAGATGTTACAATATCACCACAATAGGATTAGAGAAGAACAAGAACACGAACAAAGACGTATGAAAGATACAAAAATGAAAATGCTTGTTGCACAGTCAGTTCCAGCCAATAGTCATCAAAAGGGTGATTCCGCAGGTCCTACGAAAGGGACATGCAACTATTGTAAACAACCAGGTCATTATATACACGATTGTCCAGTCCTGAAACATAATATTGCTACAGGTAGAACACATGAGAGACCACGTCCACCTAGACAGGATCAGAACCAACAACAACAAATCCCTCAGCATGCACAACCTAGGTTAGCTCCGCAACAACTAGCTCCACAACAGATCGTAGCACCACCACAAGCGCAGCCTATTGCTGCAACACAAGCGACAACACAACAGATGTATCAGTATGCACAAGCAGATTATCCCGATTATCAGCGATACTCATGAGATAGCCTAGAGAGGGAAGTTGGCTTACCCCTTATTGAGGTTCCTGTAGACCAAGAGGGACCTTATGTACATAGTGAACTATTAGGGGAAGACAGAAAGTTTTTACTTGATACAGGGGCAAGCAGAACAACTATAAGACGTAGTGAAGTTCCAGGGGCCCCCCTCTCAGGCTCACAGAATATTTCCCTTGGATTCTCAGGAAAACCTATAATTAATGACGTAACACAACCTCTTCCACTTACAGTCGGTCCATTGACACGTACTACAGATTTATTGCTTACTAAATCATGTCCAGAAAACTTGTTAGGCATAAAAACATTGAAAGCTCTAGGAGCTATAATATGTTGTTCTCCGGAAGGAGTACGACTATTTTTACGTGATTTTAAAGGTCACTACGTATCCAGAGACATGGATCACCGACTGCAGAATTTACCTACACATTTATGGGCACAAGGCCCCACTGATGTCGGTTGCATGAACATTACACCATATCGAGTTACACTGAAATCAGGAATAGTACTACCACGAATGCGACAATACAAGTTACCACCCGATGCTGTTGTGGCTTTACTGCAAATCATTGACGAGCTCATTGCACAAGGAGTGGTTGTCGAAACTGACTCCAATGTATGTAATTCTCCGATAATTCCGATTCTTAAAAGAACGGATCCAAAAGCTCCACCAGTATATCGATTAGTTATTGATCTGCGCGAGTTAAATAAATGTATTGTGCCACAATACCCTGTGGTCCCAGATATCTCTTCATTACTCACAGCTATTGACTCAGAAGCAACGTTTTTCACTGTAATTGATCTCAAGAATGCTTTCTTTAGTGTCCCAATAGATCCGGAAAGTCAATATTTGTTCGGATTCAGTTTAAATGGACGAAGTTTTAAATTCACACGCGCACCTCAAGGATTTACAGAAAGCCCCAGCATCTATAGCCAAGCACTGAAACGAGAACTCGACAGTATCCACATGCCAGTTAACACTGCCTTGCTTCAATATGTCGATGATCTGCTGATCACCGCCCGAAGCGAACCTGAATGTGAAAAAGCGTCACTGACGGTTTTGAAATTTTTGGCTGACAAGGGGCACAAGGTGTCCCCTTCTAAGCTGCAATTCTGTGTCCAGCGAGTTGTTTACCTTGGGCACTCGCTGTCCAAGGAGGGAAGGCAGCTTACACCCGACCGCATCCAGTTAATCGCTAACATGCCACCACCCAAGACACAAAAGGAGGTGCGGGCTTTCATAGGCCTCACTTCATACTGTAGGCAGTGGATCCCTCAATATGCATTTCTAGCAAAACCACTCATCCAGTTGACAACGCAGGAGGCAGCCACATCGACTGTCCTCCCTTGGACTCAAGAACATACACACGCCTTTGAAAGCTTAAAGAAAGCTTTATGCCAAGCACCAGTCCTAGCAACACCATGTTACAGTAAACAGTTTACACTCTTCGTTACAGAACGCAAAGGTACTGCTTTGTCAGTACTCACTCAGGAACAAGCAGGATCACATAAACCATGTGCTTATTTCTCTAGTACATTAGATCCAGTAGCTCAGGCTCTTCCTGCGTGCCTGAAATCGGTGGCAGCAACAGCTTTAGCAATCAGACAAAGCGATGCCATAGTGTTAGGACATCAATTGACAGTACAAGTACCACACGCAGTAGAGGTTCTTTTGAACCGCACACAGACACAACACTTGACTATAGCGAGACTCACCGGTTACGAACTGACATTGTTTCAGCCACACATAGAAATCAGACGCTGCAATACGTTAAATCCTGCCACACTGTTACCAGTGGGCGGAACAGATCCATTGGCACATGATTGTGTCAAAGTCATTACTATCATGACGAAACCCAGACAAGACTTGACAGATATCCCTTTATCAGATCCGGACTTGACATTGTATGTAGATGGGTCATGTATGAGAACAAGTACAGGAGAGTTAGTGGCCGCTTACGCAGTCACAACAGACACTGAAGTCATTGAAACAAATCGTATTAACACTTTGTCAGCTCAAGCAGCAGAGCTCATCGCTCTGACACAAGCCTGTATCCAAGCCAAAAATAAGAAAGTCAACATATACACAGATTCACGTTATGCATTCGGAGTCGTCCATGACTTCGGCATATTGTGGCGAGAGAGAGGTTATTTAACTTCTCACGGTGCCCACATCCAGCACGGACCCCTCATTCAAACCCTATTAGACGCGATTCATCTACCTATTGCAATATCGATTATGAAATGCAAAGCCCATACAAAAGTTACCGATATCATTTCTCAGGGTAATGACCTAGCTGACAGAACAGCTAAACAGACTGCTCAGAATCAGACTCACACAACTGACATGACAAAGACAATAGTTCCGACACCAACACATTGCATGACAGTTAAGGATCCCGCCCTTGATGTAATTGACATACAGACACATGCTACACCAGAAGAAATAAAGAAATGGACTGAATTAGGAGGGATCCAAACAGATCAGGGATGGATGACGAAGGAAAAATCTATATGGTTTCTTCCCGACTCTATGGTCCAAGTCATCATTAACACAATACATAGTCCAGCGCACCTAGGAGAAAAAGCTATGCTAGACAGCATTCAACACATTTGGTTCAACAAGCACTTGCGAGCAGCAGCTAAACAAAAAGTTCGTACCTGTATGATATGTTGTCAGTTTAATCCAGGTAAAAGCATCCCCGTAGAACAGGGTGGATTTCAAACTCCCGATCATGCTTTTGAAGTCCTCCAGATGGATTATATCCAGATGGAACGATGTCGAGGATTCAAATATGTTCTCGTAGTTGTTTGTGCTCTTTCCCGTTGGACAGAAGCATACCCGGTTTCAGATTACACTGCCCCGACTACTGCCAAACAGTTAGTTCGAGAATTCTTCCCACGGTACGGTTTACCACGTGTTGTCTACTCAGATAACGGCCAGCCGTTCTCATCCGAACTAATGAAACACGTTTCCCTTCTATTAGGCTATCAATGGAAATTTCACTGTGTCCGACATCCCGAGGCAGCAGGTCTTGTGGAACGCCATAATCAAACTCTGAAAATTAGATTGTCCAAAATATGTAGAGAAAAGGGAGTCGATTGGATAGTAGCCTTACCAGTTGCGCTCTTTTACATGAGAATGGTAGCACATTCTCGAACAGGGCTATCCCCGTATGAGGTGATCTTCGGTAGACCACCAAATATGTGGGGGACGCCTATACCTCGTAAAATCACTGACGTTGACTGTAATATGCTGACAGATTACCTGGCTTCCTTGATGTCTGCACTACAATCTTGTCGTTCACAGGTATCCGCAGCTTTTCCCGATAATACTGAGGTGAAGCCCCATGACGTGGTTCCTGGTGACCTGGTGCTGGTCAGGAACTTTGACCGGAAGACCCAACTGGATCCTAGGTGGAAGTCACCGAAGTTGGTTCTACTCACCACAAGGACAGCCGTGAAAATCGAGGGAAGGAAAGGGTGGTTGCACTCGAGTCATATCAAGAAATTTTATGGACTACCATCCAATGTAGATACTCAACCCTGTATTCCCTCACAGACAGACTCAAAGCTCCCCTTGGTTGAGCAATCGAACTCAGAACTTTATAAACTAAAATTGAGGTCTAGTAAGTCAGACAATTTGATTGTTTAAGTCCTCTCCAAGGTGAATCGGTTGAATTTGTCTCTGACATGTATCCTCTAGACCGGAATAGAGAAAGAAATCAGCGAATGCAGCTGAAAAAGCATGCGTATTGTAAATCACTTCGTAGTCACTGTACAGTAACATTATTAATTTTGTTTTTTCTAAGTCTTCTGATCATTATTTTTAGCATACTATTGCACATGTATTACCCTATTCTTAAACATGCTTACAATATAACTGCAGAACATTCTTTTAGCGAATTTCCTCCGCATGAGTTGTCCTATAGATTTGCGCTGCGCAACAACACATTTATTAGTATGCTACATCATTCCCATCAAACCAGCAATGCCACAAATTGTTGGATATGTGGCCGACTCCCTCCCTATCAGAACTATAAGGGAGTTTTGCCCCTCTTTCCCTATCCGTTCACACACAATGGCTCCTGTGGAGCATGGTTTAGTTTGATTAATTCCCTAGATTCAAATTCCGCAGTTTATCAAGACAACTGGGTATGGGGAAACCTGAACCTAGTTTTACTTAAAGTCTGCTACCCTAACAAGGAGGGACTCCCCAAAAGAACAGGAACTGATCTAGAAAATGAAGTATATGGATTAGGTAATTTTACACTTAACCTCATGATCCTGAACGTTGAATCTGAAGCTACACCAATCTTGCCCGCCATGTCAGTATTCCCAGTAAAAGGGGAATTATGTATAAGAAAGAATGGTTCCATACACATGGGTCATAGTAAATGCACCACTGTAATAAAATTCAGTGATCAAGGCAAGTCTACATTTAGAGCTTCCCATCATTCCTACTTCATATGTGGCCAGACCGCATATATATGTCTACCTTTAGATTGGGATGGTACTTGTTACATAGCATTCCTTCTGCCACCTGTTTTCCTAGCTCCTCCTGATTATCATAGAAATACCCATTTAGTACACAATAGACAGCAGAGAGATCTCCCAATTGTCGATTACACTGAAACAGCATGGGAAAAATACACAGATTTCAATAAAGGATTCTTTCCCTATATAGGTACAGTCACTAATAGTAAGCTGATACGTAGATTAACCAGAACCCTTGAAGCAGTAGTGAACGAAACTATTTCCGCCTTAGGCAATTTAACAGAAGAGCAGTCTGCTATGCGGATTGTTGTGCTTCAAAATCGTCTTGTTCTTGACGTCATCCTGGCCGATAGGGGCGGAGCTTGTAGGGTCATCGGATCAAGTTGTTGCATTTTCATACCAGAAAATTCGCCGTCAGTATATAAGGCCATAACTCGCCTTCATAAGATTGTAAGCCAGATACACCAGAGTCCAGGCACCTGGACTTGGTCCGGTTGGTTCTGGGGCGTGTTGTCAGCCTGGGGATGGAGAATATTATCCTTCCTAGGTATTGGCCTCCTCATACTATTCAGTTGCTGCTTATGTCTACAATGTGGGCCAGCGATTTGTGGTCTGTGTGCCACCTCGTGTATCCCACATCCAAGTTTTCGTTCGAGATCCCGGAAGAAGAAAGAAGAACAAATGATGCTATATGAACAGATCGATGGATTGATGAAGATCGATATCTCCTGAGGGTCCGAAGGGGACAAGGAGGGAATGAGGAAATATGAATTTTGTAATCAGTTATGTCCCCTATCGTAGACCCCAACGGCTCCATGTACATGCTATAAGTACATGTATGTTCCCTCCTGCTCCAGTTCTGAAGACGCAAATATATGTGCGTCCACTGTCAATATGTCCTCTTTCAGACCCGCCATGAATGGGTCAGATATTCCATTCCTAAGTATGAAAGGCCACCGACTTTATATGGTTCACTTTCCACATTTTACAGATTCGGGCGAGTAGGCCCGAATTCTGTCATCAAGCCTTTTCCTGCCTTCTGCCTCTGAAAGCTCCAGTCTGAGCCTGCATCTGTAACCATGAACTTTGTCTTACTCCTTGCGCGGCTAACGGTGCCTGATCCAGCCTGTCGCCTGCCAAAAACTGTATTTCACCTTCGAGATTATCTCCTTCGCTCCTCATCCGATGCATTCCTGTCTAGTAGTTTAGGTAAACATTCCTCCAGCTACCGTGCAAAGGGGCCAGGCCTCGCTGTCCTCATGCAAGTAATTCATAGCCCCGTTACCATGGAATATTCCTACCCCCTCGCATCTAGTGTAGACACTTAGACGCTTGTACACGCACTAACAGTCAGTATAGTCAGTATAGAATAAGATTCTATCCTAAGAGACCTCTCCTTTTGGATAACACAGTTCTTTAAACATAGGATATTAGATATGATTTGGGATTAGGTTGACATAACCCCAGACTTCTGTCTCCACATGTAGAGCTAAATGTCAAGTCCCCTTCACCCTCTAGTTGCACGTCAATCACACGTCATGCGGCTGCGCGCGCATCTCTGCCAAATGTTTCTGCTGACATTGCAGGATTCTTTTATGGATCCACCCACTTGTGACATCATGTTTAATGACGTATTTTAGTTACCCCCATGTTTACGCCTCTATTAGTTACGTATACACAGTTTTTCTGTATTATCAGCTGTCACGCCTCTTGCATCTGTTTCAATGTAATGCATTTTCTATAAAACTGCTTAACTGTCAATAATATATGCTCCCTTCCTTCCTGAACTTTCGTGGTGATGGAACAGAAGGCCCACAATTCGAATTGTCTTCCTTTGTATTAGGAATAAAGCCCTTTTAAAACCTCTAATACCACGGATTCTGCCTCTTATATTTACTGAGTTATTCTTAATAGACTTTACCGCATAAAAAATAGTACCGGTAACGAAATATTTACCACAGGTGTCGAATCTGAAGTTGTAGCTGTGCTCTTTTGTAAGTCGGGCCCTGCATGACTACATTGAACAGGTATTTACTCCTTTTTCTGCCCCATATATGGCTGCGTGAATTAGTGAACAGTTTCATATCACCACTGATAAAATAAAGGGAATGATTTGAAAATGTTTAATGATTAGATACTGCAGGGCGTAGTCCCATCAACGATTTGCCATATGTACTTTTGCCTACGGTTATTCTTGGCTCACAATGGGCCATGCAGAGTGTGAAGCCCACTGGATGAAACTGGGCTGGTGGTTCACTTAGTTTCAAACTAGAATCGACGTAATGTGCTGTTTCTGCAAGAGCCGCATTCAGGCGCGTAGCTGGGGGGGGGCGGTGGGGGCGGACCGCCCCAGGCGGCACTATATTTAGGGCGGCCGCTCGGAGCAGTGCTGACCCGCCGATTTCAATTTCATTTAGGCAGCAGGGCCTGAGTGACACACATTACAATTTATTTAAAAAACCACCTGACCTGACCATGATGACGTTCGTAGAGGCGCGCAGCGCGCAGATGTCTCCGCCTCCGCGTCTGCGCGCCGGGGTTTTACAGTTAGTTTTACCTTAGGGTGGGGTCTCTGCTGCCTGGTGACTCTCATCATGACCTGCGCATTGGGCTTGCGCATTAAAAAGTGCGCGTGACTCCGAGGCGAGGTCGAGAAGGCACTGGCAGGCATCTCAGAGGCCAGAGACAGGACTGGGGAAGAGAGGCCCGCAGGTGAGTCTGTTTAATTATGACTGGACGCCAGCCGTTTAAATTGCATGCAATGCAAATGTAATCCATATCGTTTATGCCGCGCCAAGCCATGCTGGAGGCGATGAGACCGGCACAGGCATCCGGTTGAGACAAACCGCGTCGTTGTTGTGGCGTGCTGTTTTTTGTTTTGCTGGCTTTGTAACACGTCAGCATGGCCCTACCTTCAGAGCATAATGAAAGGACTGCTTGGCAAAGAGGTGTTGTTCAGTTATAAAGGGATGTGCGTCACATCAATATATTCAATGTATGCAAAGTTTCACGCATATTAATGAATTTAAAAAAAGCTTTTGTATATGTTTTCATTTTATTTTCATGATTTGCATAGCGCTGGCACGACGCCTTTATGTCTCTCTGCAGCCAGGGGCCCAGCGCAGGTTGGCAGGCAAGCAGGTGTCACCAAAGAGCTGCATACAATACAAACATGAATGGTATAGTTTTTTTGTTTTGTGATATAGTTAGAGCTTCCTCAGTCTTTCATCATTCTAATGTTGCTAAAATGAGTATGTTTGTTTGGGCAGAGATACGTTTTTATCAGTAAAGCTGACCCCCATGGAATACTCTTTTAAATCCTAAGGTTGTATTTCCCCAGACCAAACCCTCTCAAAATATACTGCCCACCAGTATGGATGACATGTGATTCCTACACCTTTTAATCCTCATTGGCTTATGTGACATTCCCTGTAGACTGATTTACATACTTGTATGATTCATTGTCCCTGTATAATGTGTTCGTGGTGTAAAGTGCTGACACATTACACTGATATGAGTAGCGCTAAACAACAAATGAATATGAGAGAGGGGCCACGGAGCGATGAGGGGCACTGGTGGAGGGTGGCAGTGAGGGAATCTGAGGAGGAGGTAGTTGGAGGGGCTGTGGAGCGATGAGGGGCACTAGTGGAGGGTGACTGCAGGGCTCGAGTCGGGGTACCAGGCGGGTGGACGGCGTCCCCTCACTTATTTTAACGGGAGCTCGATTACTGGAGCAAATGGAGCCACACATTTATTCTTTGGCCTCTCTGGGGCGAGATTGGAGCTCATTCAGAACGCTGCTCACGCGCTGGCTTCTCTGATGCAATGGCATGTAAGGGGTGAGCGAGGGGAGGCAATGAGTCTGATGGTGCAAGCCACCTTTCGTGACCTCACTTGCTGTTGTGAAGTCAGCGTCCCCCCACTTTTTTTTTTTTAGGACTTGTGCCCTGGGTGACAGTGAGGGAATCCGAGGAAGAGGTCATGGTGTGGAGGGGGAGCTAGGGTGAGATGAGGAGCACTGGTGGAGGGTGGTAGTGAGGAAGTCTGAGGAGGAGGTCACTAGGGGGGCCATGGAGGGATGAGGGGCACTGTTGGAAGGTGGTAGTAAAGGTATTTACGGAGAAAGAGGTTATTAGTGTGGCACCAAAAAAGACTTTCGCATCAGCGCTAAAGCCCTGTCATGGCCTTTCTGTTTTTGTTTATTTAATTAGCAGTCGGGTCATAAGGGCTACTGTGGAACATACTTTAAAGTGCATGTAATTATATTTACTGCTATATTCAAAGTTTGAAGGTGATTTTACTAATGTTTTTACCGGGAAAAAGCAAAGTGGAGCCCGATGGTGCCTGATATGGGGCTGGGGCCCAAGGTCAGCTGTGAGATAAGGTGCACTGGAGAGAGGAGTAGTGGATAATCAAGCCTGTAAGGGAGAGCGTTGCCGAGTCCGGGGTCAAGTGGAGGTAGTAATGAAGAGGGATTCTCCCTGAAGGCTTGCACAGAGGGAGCCTGTAAGGGAGAGCGTTGCTGAGTCCGGGGTCAGGTGGAGGTAGTAATGAAGAGGGATTCTCCCTGAAGGCTCGCACAGAGGGAGCCTGTAAGGGAGTGCGTTGCAGAGTCCGGGGTCAGGTGGAGGTAGTAATGACGAGGGATCCTCCATGAAGGCTCGAACAGATGGAGCCTGAGTAGTATCACTTGCCTGATACTCCCGCCTCAGAAACCTCCTCTTCCCATCAAAGGAACATTACATGGAAAGTGATAATATTTAGAAAGAGATTTGGAAAAGAGTGAGTTTTACTTGGTCCTATTTTTCTGGTTTCTTCTGAATATTCAAGGAGTGCCGCAGTGCTGGAACAGTTTGTCCCGGGTCTTGGATAGAGTTGAACAAGTTCCCATGGCCCCCACAACTGTGTTTAAGGATTGTGATCATAATAATAATAATAATAATAATAATAATAATAATTCTTTATTCGGTTTGTCACGAAGAAAACCATAAAAGAGAACAATCATACAGTAAAAAAGAAAAAACAGCTGTCATTTGTTTAAAAAGAAGAGGAATTTTTTGCTTCTGAGAATCAATGTTTTTTCCTAATGCGGTTTGTTAAAGGTTTTTTCTATGGTTCATAATACATTTTAAAAAGTTTAGGACCAGGTAACAGACTTCTTCGGACTCTAAGGTTTGCAGTCTAAGGAAGGCCGGTCGACATTGTCTTAGGCCCCATCGCCTGCATAGCAGAAGTATCCAAAATTTTCTGTGTGGTTGGTAAAATTTACAAAAGATAATGACGTGGATATTTGATTGAGTTGATATCGCATCACAGGGACACGGAGGCAGCTTTGAGTCCCAGGCCTTATTTAGAGGAAAAGCAACCAGTCTAAAAAAGAGGTTCAGTCTGAGCCTGGTGAGCAGCATCCTCTCATATGTTTTGGTATGCAGAGTAAGGTATGGTTGAATGCCAAAAGTTAGCTGGACTGTGTTCGCGTGAACCACTGAGGGTTTTGCAGCCTCAGTTGACAGTCTTAGTGTTTCCAGATGCCGTAGTGTAAGTTCCTTGAGCTCCTTTTTTGGGAGGGCAACAATCGATTCTGGGTGGAGATAATATTTTTCAAGGCCCATATCTGTAAAAAAGTTTCTGATGTAGCGGAGCCATTTTAAACTAGAGGCGTGATCGAGTGACATTGTGTCAGCCACTATCGACTGTGATAGCGTATTAGCATCCGAAGTCCATATACGCCTCCACAAAAGCAATGGCTGGATTTTAAGGAGATCCTGCAAATACGGAATTCCCAGTTCCATATGGGAGGCGTAGGTTCGTGAGCCTTTTGGGGTAGCAAGAAGGAATCTTATAAATTGATTTTCAATTTTCTGTAAGGCTCCAACATCTATATGGCCCCAGACCCCTGCTCCATAGAGAGCAATCGCTTGGCACTTGGCGTTGTAAATTTTTAGCAGTTCTGCTGGCCGCCTCCTTCCCAATTTCCTCGAAGGACTGCAGGGCTGCTATTGAGCGCTTAAAAAGGTGGCATCTCGCTTCCACTGCTGGTTTCCAGGTTAGCTTATCATCAATCATGATCCCGAGGTATGGGTATTGTGTGGTGACCTCCAATGGTTGGCTATCGAGAAAGATACTTTTTTTTTTTCCTTTCTTCGCCCCCCCCCGTGATCATGACGAACGTTTTTTTAACATTAACCTTTAGATCCAAGGCGTTCATGAAGGTGGTATATCTATCTAGTGAGAGCTGGAGTTCGCGCGGCGTTCGGGCCAGGATGACAGCGTCATCCGCGTAGAGGAGCGCTGGAATCGGTCTCTGTTTCATTTTTGGGAGGTCCTGAGCCCCCCTCAGCATCTCCTCCTCCAGGTCATTTGTGTAGAGCGAGAAAAGGAAGGGGGCCAGAACACAGCCCTGCCTAACTCCACGCTCCACGCCAAATGATGCCGTCAGCTCACCGTTCTTTCCGAACCGAACTCTAGCCGAGGCCCTGGAGTAGAGCTCTCTAAGAAGATCCAGCAGTGAGGGGTCCACGTTCATTGCTCTTAGGACTGTCCATAATTTGGAATGTGCGACGCAGTCAAAAGCGGCAGACAGGTCCACATAGACCATGTATACCGTCGATTTCTTTGCATGCGTGTATTTGGCCATTATAAGGCTAAGGTTAAGTGCCTGCTCTACTGTCCCGAGGCCTTCTCTAAAGCCGAATTGTAGGTCCGAGATGATACGCTTTTCCTCACTCCACTGATGTAGTCTCTCCAGAATGACCCTCCACACCAGTTTGCCAAGGGAGTCCAGGAGGGATATGGGACGATAGCATTTTGGGTCCTGTCGGTCCCCTTTCTTAAAGATGGGGACCATGATTGATCTGGTCCAGGAGTCCAAAATGCCCTCACTGGCTGCTGCTGTGCATACTCTCGTCAAGATAGGTGCCCAGAGCTCCTGGTTAAATTTAAAAAGGTCCACAGGGACGCCATCAGGCCCCGGGGCTTTCCCTGTTTTACTTTTTTCCAAAGCCGCCAAGATTTCGGAGATGTCAAAAGAAATTGGGATTGGATATTGTACTTCATTATGGAAGTGAGATGGATGGTCTGTGGTTCCTTGGTCTTTGAATATGTTTTCGAAGTGAGCAATCCAAGTTCCCTCATCTATAGCGACCTCTATCTTGGGAGAGTTGTTGTCCGAGAGGAATGGGGATCTAATCGTTCTCCAGAAATCCTTGCTGTTTTTTGATTGGGAGCTCTTGTCTAGGTCATTCCAGAGTTTCTCTTTCATTTGTTGTAGTTTTAGTTTGCGTTCCAGTTTGTATTTTCTTCTTAGAGATTGAATAAGGCCCACGTCTCTTGGTTTTTTGTGGAGGGCAGATTTTAGATCAGTTAGGGCTCTCGTACAGTTGTGGTTAGACCAACCTTTCCTTTCTGTATGTTTGTTGGTTGTATTCCCCGTGAGTAGTCTCTTGGCTACTGTCAGAATTTCTGCGAAGTTCAGTAGGACTTCCGTATGATTTAGGGCTAGGTCCAAATAATTAAGAATATATGGGTACGCCTGGTTAATTAATTTTTTTGTGAGATTTTGTGGGTCGATCTTTTCCCATTTTATGGAATAACCATGTTTGCGCAGTTGCAGGCTGTCTTGAGCGAGGGCAGTTGCTATATCAGTGACCTTAGATCTGTATTCAGATGGATGGAATTCAATCTTTAGAGCATAGTGATCACTTAGTGTGTTGCCAATTACTTGGTGATCTGTGACTTTTGTAGCGAGACCATGGGACAGCAGGATGTAGTCCACTGTTGTCTGGTGGCCTCTAGCCACGTAAGTTGGATTGAACTGATTTTTCTCCGCCTTCAGGGAATTAGCGATAAATAAGTCAAACTCTGACAGTGTGTTATTCAGAGCGTTGCCAGATTTATTGTGGACGAAATGGGCTAGTGGAACGTCGTTGTCGTCTGCAAATCCGCAACATTGGGTATCTGCCATTTGGCAGGGATGAATATTGAAATCACCTCCCCAAATAAGATGGATCATTTTAGAGTTGTCCTCCTTGTGTTGAAAGGATCTTAGTCTCTCCTGCATATCTTGGACAAAAGTCAGGAAATCGTTTTCCGTTAGGTTGTTATATGAGTTGACAAGGGTAATAGTGTCCTCATTTGCAAAGGAGAGGGAGAATATCTGACAGTTAGAATCGGTGGAAAGATTGGTCACTTTTAACTGTGATAGGGTGTTGGCGATGTAGATTGTCAGGCCTCCTTTGGGTCTACCTATTGCGCTTTGAGTAGCAAATGAGGAGTAAGTTTTGTACCCCAATAAATGGAGCTCTGAGGTTGCCCAGGTCTCTTGAAGGCAAAATATTTTGCCTTGTTCTAAGAAATTAACGGCAACGGGGTCTTCGATCTTTGTTCGTAGGCCCGCCACATTCCAAAATAAAAAAGGTATTGTGTGGGGATTCACTTTCGGGACTGAAATTGGTGGGGTCGTGACAATGTTGTTGCTTAAGGAAGGGAAGTGTGGCAGGTTTGGGGTAATATATTCTAGGTCCCTTGATGGTCAATCCACCATTTCTAGAGGACTATATCTATTTGTTGTTGGAATGTTGTACCAGGGATCCCATCTGGGCGGTTCTCTGCGAGTCATCCTCTGCTGTTGGTATCCCCATTCTCCCCAGTTTAGTCCCTGATGACGTGGATTGACTATTTGCCAAGGGTTTTCCTGCTCCCGGAAGCGGGAGGCGCCATATTGTCTGTTGTCATAGAAAGTTGGTTGGCGCTGAGGTGGTTCCACCCAAGGAAAAGCGGGGTCCTCAGAGAAGTTATTGTTTGAGGTTTGAATGAGAGGATAGAAAAATGAGAGGGGTTTAATTCTAATGCTTCCATTTAGGTTCAGTTGTTCCCAAGAGGTGACATAGTCTGCCACCCATGGGTCCTCAAAGGTAATGATGATGCAGTCCCCTGGATATTGTTTGGTGCCTTTCCCCACCCACGGGGTCCTGCAAAGAGAGGAAATCCTACCATGGCAATTTGGTGGCATGGGGCGATTTGTCTGCAACCAATGGTGTACTTTGTTTTTTAGGGGCAAAGAGAGGAAATCCTACCATGGCAATTTGGTGGCATGGGGCGATTTGACTGTGTTTAAGGATTGTGATCATAATGTGTCGCCCCTCCCTGTATTTTAGCTTTGGGCCCCCAGGCAGGCTGTGCACCATGTGTGTGCTGAGGCTGCTGTGAAGGAGAGATGCACTATTACAAGCTGGTTTTGGGTATCAAGAGCACATGTCTTTTCATTCCCAAGGAGTTGGTTGCTGCTGCTTGGAAGTAATGACAGGGAGCGACCCCTGGTTATTGCCTTTGGGGCCACCAGAGTGGGCTTTGTATCCGGTCTGTGTTGGCAAGGTGGAGCTGACTGACCCCTTTGTGCTGCGTTTAGTTTTAAGGGCACACAGTGAGTCATTCCCTGTGAATAATTAATTTGCTGTTTTTGAAAGATAAAGAATCACAGGCTTCAACACTGTTAAGTTGGTTTTGGGTCCACAGAGCACATCACGTTTGTGCAGGTCCCCACTGCTTTAATGGGGGGGGGACCATGATGTATGGTCATTTAATGTCAGCTGTAGATGAAGGTTACATGAACAGTGTCATGTATGTGCATGTTTGCATTGTGTTGAGGGGATTACCAGGTAATTGTTCACGCAGCTCTCTGATGGATGTCACATGCGGTTTTTCTGAGTCCCCAGATAGATCATGCAGTCTGTGTGTTCTCTTTTGTACTGCCAGTCACCGGTGTATTCAACTGTGTAGCCTTGGACCGTGTCATGTATGTGCATGTAACTTGCATGATCAAGGTAACTATTAGCGGCGATACTACGTGTCTCTCGGACCTCTTTGAAGTGCATGCCCTCCCCCCATTCCCCCCCCCACCCCCTGGGGGGGGGGGGGGGCGGCAATCTGAGGGATAGCCCCGGGCGCCACAAGCTCTAGCTACGCCACTGGCCGCATTGGCCAGTGGGAAGCGTTGCTTCGGCTACATTTGAACTACAAGGGCCTGTCTTGATGCATTGTACGAGTTTTATTCGCCCAAACTCAAGTGGCTGTAAAATATCTTAAATGCTTAACACTATGAAAGAGCAAAAGAGAGCTTACTAACTGGATGGGGGGAATGGAAGAGCAAGATGGGGGGGGGGGGGGAGAATAAATACACAGCTGATGGGAGCAATGCACCACAGCATCTGATTGCAAAAAAACAAGAATTCCACCGAACTAGCGCCGTCTGATATGTTTTAATTTGTATGTAACACAGGTGTACTTTCCCTCCTTTATACCTAAACATAATGTCTTATAGAGAGAAAACCAAAACACTAGCTGATGACATTAAAATAATAGAGAAGAGAAAGACCCTGATCAAAGGCATTTCCAAACTCAAAACGAGCCCAGGCTCGACCCCTGAATGATCCTTACAATCTGGTTCCGGCTCTTAAACTTGACCTACAGTTAATATTTACCGAACTTTTATGCAGTAGTAAATGACGGGAGCCTCTGTGTGCCTACAATAAATATTCCTTTTGGCAAAACTCAGTGGTGTTCATTTTATAGCCCTCAGAAGACCGAAAGGTGGCGTCGACCTGCGGGAACCAGCGCGCGAGAAAGATCTCCTCATTTCACCCGCTTTCCTCCTGGCTGCTCATTGTGGGCCTCACAGTCCTCAGGAGGGGTGGACTAGGCATAGAACGTCTCCAGTAAACTGTGCTTCGTTGGTCGAAGGGGCTTTCTCCCCTTGTCTTTTTACGTGGGTAAAACTTTCTGGGGTTAAGTTCTCCTTTCGAATCGGTCATGTTAGAGCCGCTAGAACACAAAAGAATGGAGATGCAGCTGCCCTTGTGAACCAACCCCCTCCTCTTCGAGCTAGGAACCGGCATTTCGTGGCACAGTAACTATACGAGGGTAATCCAAGGATCACACATGGGGTGCAACTCCTTTGACCCCGCCTTGTGACTTATATACTTGTCTTTTAACTGTTTTTTTGGGGGGGTTTACGTTTTTTACATTTTTTGTAGTGCTTTTTTAAGATACACCTTTTGTAATTGCATCAAGCTCAAACTGTGATTAATGTCACATCTTGTGGTACCTCTGATGTTAAGTCATGTAGTGCCGTTCCTGTTGTCACTTCTGATAACTTGATGTTGGTCAAATAACGCCAGTGGTTTTTGCTGGCATTTTATATAAGTGAAGTGTTCGCCAGAACAGGCCCTGCCAGGTTACTATGTAGTCTTAATGGCTGCAAGAAAGAATGCTTACCACCCAACATGTATCGACTCCTATGATCTGAAGCCACCTGCTGGTAAAGCTTTCTTTCTAGGTTGAGACATTGATTCACTTTTCTAGTAATAAGATTCCGGATTTACATTACATTTTTCAACATTATAAACTGAATGTATGCTTATGGTTTTTGCAAGTTAATGGTGTTTTGTAAGCTTATGCTTGTTCCCCCTCTCAAGCTACTAGTTTTTATCCAGAGAATGGTGGGGCTCACTTTCCTCAAATCAGTTTCCTCAGGGGGTCATTTTTAATTCCTTCATAAAAATAGATGAAGACACTGGGAGATTATTTTTGCATTGCTGTGGGTTTGATGCTGATTGGTCTTGACGCATGTTGGGTTTCCTTTTTTAATATTTAAGCATTTCCTCGCCATGCCTTTCACTCCCTGAGGAAAACCCAGAAGAGTAGGTCTTTGCAGCTCTGGTTCCAGATCTCTTCTAGTTGTGAGAAATAATTTGTTAACCAATAATGACGGGTCCCTAATAAAGAGAACAGTTTAAGTGACTAAGAATCCCTGATCTATTTCCTTCGTGCTTTGCCTGAAACACAGCAGAAGGTTGTTGTAGGCAATACACACTTTGGTGCTAGTGCAAGTACTTCTGTTGAGTTTATCATTTGGTGGCAGAGTCCTTTTGACTATGAAGTTCCGGCAGTTGTAAACAAAGAGCCAGTGGACAAGTCAAGGAATGGCAATTTTCATCAGGTAGCTCTGTAACCAGCAATCTCCGAGGCAACTCGAATCCACTAAGGAAATGCCTTAGAGCAAACGTCTCATACTGCTTCGCCCACCGCTTTTTCTCCATCTTCAAATTTCTTAGCCATGAAACGTCAACTAGCAGCCACAATGGAGTGAAGTCTTTCCCTGGCTACAAACTCACTGCTGGTACCAGTGATACATGCGTAGATGTACCTGCAGTCGGCAACTTATGTTATGTTATGTTAAGAGTTTTTATAGAGCGCGACAGCTTCCTCAGCTAAGAGGCGTCCCGGCGCTAAGCAACAAGAGGGCAGCACGCACAAAAGTGCCAGGAGGCCTACAAGGGAGGAAACAGGAATGTCTTAATGGCTTTCCTAAAGTTAAGATAATTAGTAAGCCCATGAATGTGGGCCGGCAAGGAGTTCCACAGAATGGCAGCTCTATTACGAAAAGAGCGCCCGCCTGCATGGACTCTTCTCACCCGGGGAATCACTACCAGACATTGTCCCATGGATCGAAGTGATCGTGTACGAGTATAAGGTAAAAGAAGGTCAGACAAAATTTGTGGGGATGTCGATTTCAGCATTTTAAAGGCAATACACAGTAGACACTAAGGTGGGATTGACATTTTTACTCCACCTGTTGCCTTTTGTGTACGTTGATAAGCTGTGAAGGCAGTGATATCAAAGAGAAAGCCCAGACTTTCTGATTCCAAAGTGAACCTTATCCTTTCATTTTTAGGTCTCGCTGAGTCAGCGTGCATGCGCTGCTCGGAGAGACTTTAGTAGGTGAGTTTTCAAAGTGCTGCTGGCTGGCGACAAGCTTGCGTTCAAGTGAGCGTGCATGCGCGAACCGCCAGCCTTCAGCACCATCTGTCTTTCCTCTTGCTTGCCCCCTGCCTACGCCCCTCCCCCTGCCTTCGCGCTTACAAGAGTTCGGGATTCTCCCAGTGGGTGCATCTCCGTCAGGCAATATCACTCCCACCTTAAATGTATCTTCCATCGCTGCCTCAACGTGCTTTCTCTTTCCACAAACTCGATGTTTGTGTTCCTTTATTTTGAGATACTTTTAGTATTACTGTTTTGTGACTTAAGGAACATTAAGGAAATGTTACCGTGAAACTGGACAACGTTCACAGTGTTTATTTCTGATCGCAGCAGCTGCTTCATGTCCATTGCACCATTCAGGAAGTCCTTTCGTTGGCGCTTTCATGAGGACATGATGAGGAAGCTGGAAACTTTTGGCACATTCTCTTTAAAAGCACAGCATGTTGGCGACTGCTTAGTCGATTAGACCTATGTTGCGCTTTAGATCTCAAAGCGCTATGGTGGGTGCAGCAGTTATAACTCATGAAATATGGGGTGCAACTCACAATGAGGGGGCAGGTTTGAGTGCACATTGGTTGCAATCGAACTCTTAAGATGATGGGCTGTGTGCATCCATTATCAGCACTCAGTCTTTGCTAAGTGATCTTGTTTTGTTTTTGTTGTTGTGTCAATGCTTTGCTGCGCCTGTTTGACTTACAAGGTGCTTTCTCTTTCTCCAAACTTGATGTTTGTGTTCCTTTATTTTGAGATGCTTTTAGTATTACTGTCACACACACAACCACAACCACACACACAACCACACACACATACAACCACAACCACACCCAACCACACACACACACAACCACACACACACACAACCCCAACCACACCCAACCACACACACACAACCACACACACAACCATACAACACACACACAAACACAACACAACCACACACACACACAACCACATACACCCACAACCACACCCAACCACACACACACAACCACACACACAACCACAAGCACACACAAGCACACACACAACCACACACAACCACACAACCACACTCACACACAAACCACACACACAACCGCACACAACTACACACAACCACACACACAACCACACACCCACACACAGAAACACACACAACCTCACATCCAACCACACAACCACACATACAACCACACAACCACACACAACCACACACCCACACACACACAACAACAACCACACACACAACTACAACCGCACACACAAAGGGAGGAGACAACTGCAGCAGGACCTTCGGCTCGATCAGGACAGCAGAACCGCCGGAAAAGGAACCCCTCGGCACGACCTGGGCAGCAAAAAGTTGTCACTGGAGACATCCTGATCCTATGAACAATTGTGTCATCAATGATCTAATCCAAACTGTAAACTGTGACAAATAACATCCCTATATATTGCAGTACCACAAAAACAGCAACAAACATTGGCATAGCCAATAGGTCTCGCCTTTGGGACCTTATAAGTGTTTGCCATGCAACAGTTGTTGTTGCACCAAGGATATTGTGCTGCATAACTAAATACTTATAAGGTTCCAAAAGCGAGACCTATTAGCTATGCCAATGCTTGTTTTAAACATACTTTATTGATTTTCTGCAACAAGTACATATACAGTGAATTAACAAATCAGTCTACTTAATAAAATTATACAATTACTAGCCTCAAATTTACCAGGAAAAAGCAAGAGATTTAAGGTGAAATAAAAACGAGAACGTAAAGTATGCTGCACAGAAAAATCTCAATAAACTGCATCGTATTGAAATAAATAGGTGTACCTTAACGAAAGTGTCTGGTGAAAAAGACCAGAAAAGTGCAAGAAAGTGAAAAATGAGAAGAGAGCATACTAAAAGTGAATGAGAGAGAACCCGTTATGCCCATTCCGGTGAACAGAGTGACGATCAATGTAGCTAGAAAAAATGTACTATGCTATATCTATATTGATTGTGCCCAAGAAGAATCCTAGTAAAGGTACCTTCTCTCTCTTATCCAACCGTTACTGTAATGCCAATGATCCTGGGATTTGATTAACGATTGAAATATCTGAAAATTATAAAACTCAATGTCTGAGTCCTCCAGTTATGAATATAATAAAAGATGATTACTGGTCTGACGTTGAGATAGCTGTCTCATCTGGCGATACTTAAAGCAGGCACCAAGACAAATCCTTATTCAGTGAAACAATGCCCGAAAATGTCCTGTCAAAAAATGTGAGAGACTCTCAGTAATCAGATACAAAAAGAAATCCGAGGTCTACATCGCAACCCTTGATACAATTCAAGAAAGTTGCCACTTAGCAATTGCTCCAACAGTTAATTTAAGAAGTAAGCATGTAGAAAATCAGATACAAAAGGTGAAGACAAAAAGAGGTAAGGGAAAAGAACTTGATCTAAGGATACTTATGCACCATTGAGAACACCATCAGATCTCACAAAACAATTACAAATTGACAGAGGGCCCCTTCGTAGCCCTTTCAATCTATTGACATTTTTTGCCATTTGATAAGTAACATGAAGATCGATCCTGTTATAGTTACTTGATGCTAGTTGCAACGTTTTTTCAGCACTTACATTAGCGTACGTGGGGAATAGATGACATTGGATCTTATGTCAAAACATGTTGTTCCCTATCGCACTTAGTCCTACAAACAATCACAGAGAGGACGCGCGCCGCCAATTGCCATTGTGCTAATACTGTCACAATAAAGACTGCTTACAGACATTTCGCCGTAAAAATAAGTATTAACTACTGGGAACTACAATTACCGGCCATTATGATGCCGTTTTGTAGTTCTTACATACGTAATGCTCTAAGCGCCGGAAGTCCTTACGGCGTTCGATTCCTGATTGCTGACAGCTGTTGGTTGTTAGCATACGGTATAAAAGTTAGCCGTCTGGTCACGTTCGGTACCTCCATCCCAGCGCGAGTCCCTGCCGGGGGTACCGACGGACAGGTACGGATTTACAGCATTCTGGTGTGGCACTGACAAATGACTGGCTCGTTTGTTGCGGCTTTTTCTTTTATGGCAGCTTTAAAGTGAAGGCCATGCCCTTGTACATGCTGTTGAACTTGGTTCTAGAACCATGTCATAGTCTTTCACTATCTTAGTTACTGTTCTAACATTGCTCTATACTACACTAGTGCTAGCAATGTTGGATTTTTGCTAAAGATTACGAGCATTCTAATCGCTGTTTTGTCAGTTGGCTAGGTGTGTCTCTACACTACAAGCGAGAAGGGCTTAGTTATCTTGGGTGTTTTTTCAATTATGGAGATCTGTTGCATCATTTCCCATGCTATACCGCGTGTTTTGATTTTAATATGCTATTCGCTGCTTCGCTGACAGGCTCCTGTTTCTAACACTTAAATAGTAAGGGACATGGTCAAGCGGTTTGGTTGCTTTTTTGCATTCTGCCTTTTTTGAGTTAAGAGACTGCATTTTCTTTTCTTCCTATTGGCTCACGTTTGTTTTCAGAGCGGGGCCTCTTTCTTGACTTGAGCTGGTGCCAAGTGAGGTGGGGTTCTTTCCTCAATATTTATTGGTAAGCATGATGTAGGAGAGTGGGGTCTGCTATCCTATGGTCACCCCAAATTTTTGCTTTTTGCTTCACTGGTTTTTGACATATTGAGGCTGTGGGCCTGCCAATCAGACCCCCAGCCTGCTGTTCTCTCTACTAAATTAAAACTATGCACCATAGGTGCATAACCAATTGGAAGTGGATCACCCTGTCAGCCCCTGTACCAGTGTACACTAGGTACCCAGGGCATTGGTGTACCCAAGGCTTGCCAGGGGCTGAAGCATGTATTATGCCACCCCAGGCTTGGCCTAACAATTTGACACAACTGGCTGATCACTCAGCTGGGGTAAGTTGGTGTAATCACCTCTTACTTAGGTGTAGTATACCTATACCTAACCTTAAATGGGACACATGTTAACCTATAAGTCACTCCTATGGCAGGCCTTAACAATCCTGAAGGCAGAGTGCTTGGTTCCATGTGAGATGGTGCTCTGGCATGAGCTGAGCCTGTCTGCAGTGGTCGGAACAACTTCCTTCTACTGTTTCCAGATATCGTCCTACCATATACTCTTAAGTGCATTATGAACCTCGCGGTTAAATGCTATCTTTGGTTTGGCTTTATCAAAACATGTCGAGTAAGGTGTCATACGAATTGGAATACTAACCCCTCACCAATTCTGGTGACGGGGTTAGCATTCCACCCTTCTAGAGGGACACGACATGTACAGTACCTGAAACCCGGGTAAAATCAGACATAGCCTCAGCTCCACAAAATGGATGCTGCCACCACAGACACAAGTCTGCCCTCCTGCTGCTGGGAGTCCTTCCAGCTTGGGAGGTGTGGACAAAGGGTTTCCTGCCAGGGGAGGTGCATGCACCACCCCAGACAGGATTTTGTGTATTGGTCAGGTAGGGCTTGAAAGAAACCAGACATGCCTGTGGCTCACAAGGAGCCTCGGTGCATATGCCAGTTCAAACCGGTCCTGGGGCACACCAGTCCTGGGCCTGGGGTGAGCTGGACAAAGGATTGGGGGTGTAACCACCCCCCTTCCTGGTCCCACCCATAGGGAGGGACCTAGCAGGTAGTCCGGCCCCTAGAATCCGCTTAAAGGTAGGAGCTGTGTCCTAAGACTTCAGACATCCTGGAATCAACTTGAAACTAAGAAGAAGACGGGAACTTCGACATTCTGCTGCACAGAAGACTGAAGGAAATCTCCCCTGTGGTCAGGGAGTGACCACCTTGCTAACGCAAGCACCATCCAGCGAATCAATGTCTGCTTTGCCGCCACCTCCCGCTGAAGCCCGAGCCCAGAGACTGACAAGACCTGGACCTCCAGACCTCTCACCGCCCGATCCACAGTCCCTGAAAAGAGGAGACCCGTGGAGGCACCGAGACACGTGGAGCCAGCCATCTTGGAACAACAACGACAAGCTGCAAGTGCAACAACCGAGGCTCCCTCCAAGTTGTGCTTTGGGATCTGAGAAGCCCAACCCTCGAGCAGCATCTGCACCAAAGGTGAGCCCCCCAGCATCTCCACGATCTGCGTGGGGCCCTTCTGCATTTTGCCACTCGACGCGCCTAACCGGTTGCTGGCCCGCTGGCTAGTAGCCATCTTGGCGACGAACTACACAAAATACACCGCTGGTCTGGTTGCTCCAGACTGGCCCTTGCTCCCCTCCAAAGGAGCAGTCCCTCTGACCTTGCTGGTCAGAACCATCAGCTTATTTCATCTCCTACAACAATTGCTTTTGCCAAGGCTTGTTTGCTTCGATCAAGTCGCCGACACTGCCGACAGCGAGAGCCTGCGTGGGACAGCTCGTGAACCGACTCCTGGACGTCGTCGACCTCCAGGGACCACGTGGCTGCAGAGACAAGCTACACCTTTCTTCCTGTTTGCACCCGACATTGCCTGGTACCCACCTGGTGCCACGCTGGTCACTGGCTAGTGACTGTGAACACTGTCCCCTCTGCTTACAGGTCTTCAACATCTCCGATCCACTCTTGGATCCACCGCATCTCTCCCGGACTGACCGCCTGCAGCATCTTTGTCTTCAGGCTCCACGGAACAGATAGAAGAAACCCGACGCACTTCGAGGCCTATGCACCCGCTTCCTGTGGGTGAGGTAAAGCTGGCACTCCGGTGCCCAAGTGTAGTATTACATCTCTAGTGCCTGTGTTCCAAATCTTGAGTTCCTAGTCCATCCGGAAGATCCTTTTTGCAGTAACTTTGTACTTTTTACGCACCCATTGAAACCTATGGGAGCACGCGTGTGACTATTTGCTCTGCACACGCCACCCGTGGACCTCCTGGTCACTAACTGAAGTTAGCTCCTTGTAGGCCCAGCGATTCTAGAGGCCCTAGGCCTTTTCCCTTTTCTGTTCGTGGTACTTATACCACTATTTTAGTATATGGTTCGAGCGGCCACCAGGGCCTATCCATATAAAGTGCAACTTCTTTGTATTCTACTGTAATCTTGTTTGACGATTTGTGCTCCTGTGCTCATAAAGAGACTAGGGGTTACTTTGAGAAATAAATACATATATATTTTGAATATATATCTGTGTGGTGTCCTTTCATTGGTATAAAAGGGGGTTACATTTGGTAAAACAGCTGGCTTAACACGCTTCACGAGTTTAGCCTCAAAGACTGCTTAGCCTACGCTACCACTAGGGCAGCTAGTCCGAAAAGGTTGACTTACAACCACACCATAAGGGTTGCTTGGCATGGTACAAGGTGATCACTTTAACTAGTGAGCATCATATACCAGGAAAACTTTTCACATTGGTGAGCAGCGGTTGGATTTGAGCTTGCTGTGTTTTACCATTGTAATCTCTTGGTTACCAATTGAAAGATCACATAGGTACCTGTAGGTACATATAAAACAAGATTAGATATACATAAGTTCTACTGAACTTAGTTGTTGTAGAGCAAAGGGAGTAGCACACCCTGACTACAACTACTAGATAGGTTTAGTAGGTAAACCCAAGTGTAGGTAGATTGCAACACATCCACCCACACTTAAGAGCAATGGCTGGGGCAGAGGGGTCCACTGTACCCATCTCTGTTGAGAGTGACCCCCAGAGGGCACCATCCATCTTTGCTACCCTTAATCAGAATGAGCTCAGGCATTTGGCAACTCTTAGAGGCCTTAAACAGCCCAAGAACCCTACCTCTGCTGAGCTCAGAGAACTCTTGCAAAATGATGAAAATCAGAGAGAGCTCAAGAAAGCTTCCCAGTTAGCCCCCTTAGGAGGCCCCCCTTCTGAAGATGCTACAGAGGTACCCAGTTTCAATAGTCACCCCTTAGATGGCAATAATACCACAGAGGATGAGAGTGATAAAGGTGCTGATACAGAAAGTAGTGATGATGAAGGGAGAACTAGCCCAGTGCCAAGTGTTATACTTGGCCCAGCTAAACTAAGGCTATTGGGGACTGACAATGGGATCATCCCATTGGATCTCCCCAGTGGACTTAACCAGGGGCTTGGGAGGCAAAGGAATCGCTCAGGTGACTCTAATGCTTCTCATGCCTCTAGAGGCTCTCAAGGTCACTCCAGGAAAAGGATGACCACCCCTCAGAGGAGGGAACATGAGGCCAGAATGCAGGAAGCCCAGCTGAGGATCAGGAAGCAGGAGCTAGAAGTAGCCCTGATGGAAGAAAAACTGAACAAGGCTAGGCAACCTAGAGAGAGTGGGTCTATACCCACTGGTGGCAGCATTGTCCCTAAGGACAAAGATAGGGTCTTTGATAATAGGAACCTGTCTAAGGTTGTGCCCCCCTACAAAAGTGGGGATGACATCCACAAATGGATAACTGCTCTTGAGAGAGCCTGCAAAGTACAGCAGGTTCCTGAAGACCAGTGGGCAGCAATCCTCTGGCTCTCCTTTGAAGGAAGAGGCAGAGACAGACTCCTCACTGTTAGAGAAGAGGATGTCAGAAATTACAGAGTCCTGAAGAGTGTTCTGGTTGATGGGTTAGGCTTAACCACTGAACAGTACAGGTTAATTTTCAGAGACACCCAAAAGACACAGACTCAGGACTGGTCTGAATATGTTGAATGTGCCACTAAGGCTTTGGAGGGTTGGTTGCTGGGAAGTAAGGTATCTGATTTTACAGGATTGTATAATTTGATGATGAGAGAGCAGATTTTAAATAACTGTCAAAACCAGCAACTGCATCAACACTTGGTTGACTCTGATCTGACCTCTCCCCAAGAATTGGGAAAGAAGGCAGACAAATGGGTCAGAACCAGGGTTAAGCAAAAGAACCAGAACCAGGGCCAAGGGGGTGATCAGAAGAAAACAGACCAAAAGGGTGGAGATCAGAAATCTAAAGACCAGAAGTCTTCAACAGGGCCCCAAACTACTTCTAAGGAGGGTGGGTCCCAACAACAATCCAAGGGAAAGAAGAAAGAAGGTCAAAAGAAACCCTGGTGCAATCATTGCAAGAATACAACTCACTGGACTAGTGATTGTGAGAAGGGTGGAGCCCCCAACACTGTTGCCCCTAAGGCACCTGCTCCCAGTACTACTGTTAGCAGTGTTGGTCCCCAGACAAAGGGTGTAGTGGGAATCACTATGGGAACTGAAGGAGATTCTGACTTAGACAGAACCCTGACACAGGCAGTCTTGATCTGTGATGGGGACATTGATTTGTCCCTGACTGTGAGCCCCAGTAACCTGGGCAAGTACAGACAGACTCCTTTAATTAATGAAAAAGTGGCTCAAGCCTACAGGGACACATGTGCCAGTGTCACTATGGTGACACCAGGCTTTGTGGACCCTGGGCAGTACATACCAGGTGAGAATTACCTGGTGACCAATGCCAGCAATGCCACTACTTCACATAGTGTGGCAGTTGTTAACTTCTCATGGGGAGGGGTAACTGGCCTCAAAAGGGTTGTGGTTAGTGCAGACCTCCCAGTAGAATGTTTGTTGGGCAATGACCTAGAGAGTTCTCTATGGTCAGAAGTGGAGTACAGGACTCATGCAGAGATGTTAGGTATATCATCACATGTCCTTGCTGTGACCAGGTCACAGGCCAAAAAGTGCCTCACTGAACCTCAGGTCTTGGATCCTGGAACAATGGACCAAGCACCTACCAAGAAGAAGAACAGGAGGGTCAAGGCTGTGCCTTCCCCCCTGCCTCAGAGTGATGATCAGCCTTCCCAGGAAGCTGATCTAGAGGACCCTGAAGGAACTGTCCCTGAAGAGCTTGAACCTGATCAGGTTGAGTTTCTGGGGACAGGGGGACCTTCAAGGGCTGACTTGAGGCAGGCTCAGTTATCCTGTCCCTCTCTTGAACCCCTCAGACAGCTGGCTGCTGCTGAGGCTGCTGGGAATGCTCAAGGTACCCATAAAGTTTATTGGGATGAAGGGCTCCTTTATTCAGAGGCTAGAGACCCCAAGCCTGGTGCTACCAGGAGGTTGGTTATACCTCTGCAATTTAGGGGCTTCCTTCTTACCTTGGCCCATGATATTCCTTTAGCAGGACACTTAGGCCAGAACAAGACTTGGGACAGGCTTGTCCCTCACTTTCACTGGCCTCACATGAATGAAGATACAAAGGAGTTTTGTCGCTCCTGTGTGACCTGCCAAGCCAGTGGCAAATCAGGTGGCACAACAAAGGCCCCCCTAATACCACTACCTGTGGTGGGGGTCCCCTTTGAAAGAGTGGGAATAGATATAGTGGGTCCCATGGATCCTCCCACTGCATCTGGGCACAGATTTATACTGGTGGTAGTGGATCATGCCACCAGGTATCCAGAGGCAAATCCCCTTAGGACCACTACAGCACCTGTTGTGGCCAGGGCCCTGCTGGGAGTATTCTCCAGAGTGGGGTTTCCTAAGGAGGTAGTTTCTGACAGAGGTACCAACTTCATGTCAGGATACTTGACAGCTATGTGGAAGGAATGTGGTGTCAACTACAAGTTCACCACCCCTTATCACCCACAATGCAATGGGCTTGTTGAGAGATTCAACAAGACCCTAAAGGGTATGATCAAAGGATTACCTGAAAAGCTCAGGCGAAGATGGGACATCCTTCTACCCTGCCTTCTGTTTGCTTACAGAGAGGTCCCACAAAAAGGAGTTGGCTACAGCCCCTTTGAATTGTTGTTTGGGCACCCTGTAAGAGGCCCACTGTGTTTGGTGAAGGAAGGATGGGAGTTACCTCTCAAAAAGCCTAAGCAAGACATAGTGGACTATGTACTTGGTCTCCGCTCCAGGATGGCTGAGTATATGGAGAAGGCATCCAAAAACCTTGAGGCAAGCCAGGCCTTACAGAAAGCTTGGCATGACCAAAAGGCTGTCTTGGTTGAGTTTCAGCCAGGACAGAAGGTATGGGTGTTGGAGCCAGTGGCCCCAGCAGCACTCCAAGACAAATGGTCTGGACCCCATACAATCCTGGAAAAGAAGGGAGAGGTCACCTACTTGGTAGACCTAGGAACTCCCAGGAGTCCCCACAGGGTACTCCATGTTAACAGGCTTAAAGCATATGTTGACAGGGCAGACATGGGCTTGCTCATGGCTACAGATGAGGGACAGGAGGAAGAGAGTGACCCTCTCCCAGACCTGTTGTCTCAGAACCCTGAATATGGCTCAGTTGAAGGAGTGACCCTTGGAGGCAACCTCACTGCCCATCAGCAGACTGAATGTAGACATGTTCTACAATCATTTTCACATATGTTTTCCTTGATACCTAGTCAAACTGACTGGTGTACCCATGTGGTGGACACTGGTGACAGTCTGCCTGTAAAGAACAAGCTTTACAGACAACCTGACCACGTCAGGGACTGTATAAAGGCTGAGGTACATAAAATGCTGGAATTAGGTGTCATTGAACCCTCAGAGAGCCCCTGGGCTAGCCCAGTGGTTCTGGTCCCCAAACCTCACACCAAAGATGGCAAGAGAGAGATGAGGTTCTGTGTGGACTACAGGGGTCTCAATGCTGTCACCAGGACAGATGCACACCCTATTCCAAGGGCAGATGAGCTCATAGACAAACTAGCTTCTGCTAAGTTTTTGAGCACATTTGACTTAACAGCTGGCTATTGGCAAATCAGATTAGCTGAGGAGTCTAAGGCCAAAACAGCATTCTCAACCCCAGGTGGGCACTA
This sequence comes from Triturus cristatus, assembly GCF_964204655.1. NCBI lineage: Eukaryota > Metazoa > Chordata > Amphibia > Caudata > Salamandridae > Triturus > Triturus cristatus. The sequence goes on from NC_140595.1 coordinate 116,765,262, forward strand.
CCAGTTTGTGGTGATGCCCTTTGGTCTGAAGAATGCACCTGCCACCTTCCAAAGGCTGGTGAACCAAGTCCTTACTGGGTTGGATGACTTTTGCGCAGCATATCTTGATAACATTGCTGTCTTTAGCTCCACCTGGGAGGATCACCTGATCCACCTGAAGAAGGCTCTTGAGGCTCTGCAAAGAGCAGGCCTCACTATCAAGGCTACTAAGTGCCAGATAGGGCAGAGTAAGGTTGTGTATTTGGGCCACCTTGTAGGTGGAGGCCAAGTTCAACCACTGGAGAGTAAGATACAATCCATCAAGGACTGGTCCCCTCCAACCACCCAGACTCAAGTTCAAGCTTTCTTGGGCTTGACTGGGTACTACAGGAAGTTTGTTAAGAACTATGGGTCCATTGTGACTCCTCTTAATGATCTGACATCCAAGAAGATGCCCAAAAAGGTTCAGTGGACAGTAAGCTGTCAAAAGGCATGTGATGACCTGAAGGAGGCCATGTGCTCTGCACCTATCCTGAAAAGTCCTGACTACTCCAAAGAGTTTATTGTCCAAACAGATGCTTCTGAGTTGGGTGTGGGAGCTGTGCTGTCACAACTTAATGTAGATGGTCAAGACCAACCCATTGCTTTTATTAGCAGAAGGTTGACCCCCAGAGAGAAGAATTGGTCAGCTATTGAGAGGGAGGCCTTTGCTGTGGTGTGGGCCCTGAAGAAGCTGAGGCCATACTTGTTTGGCACTCACTTCAAGATTCAGACCGACCATAAGCCCCTCTTGTGGCTAAATCAGATGAAGGGTGAAAACCCCAAACTGCTTAGGTGGTCCATTTCCCTACAGGGGATGGACTTTACAGTGGAGCACCGGCCAGGTACTGACCATGGGAATGCAGATGGTCTCTCCAGGTACTTCCACTTAGGACATGAAGACGAGACTGGTCAAGGCTAGTTTAATGTCCCAGCGTTTGGGGGGGGGGTTGTGTAGGAGAGTGGGGTCTGCTATCCTATGGTCACCCCAAATTTTTGCTTTTTGCTTCACTGGTTTTTGACATTTTGAGGCTGTGGGCCTGCCAATCAGACCCCCAGCCTGCTGTTCTCTTTACTAAATTAAAACTATGCACCCTAGGTGCATAACCAATTGGAAGTGGATCACCCTGTCAGCCCCTGTACCAGTGTACACTAGGTACCCAGGGCATTGGTGTACCCAAGGCTTGCCAGGGGCTGAAGCATGTATTATGCCACCCCAGGCTTGGCCTAACAATTTGACACAACTGGCTGATCACTCAGCTGGGGTAAGTTGGTGTAATCACCTCTTACTTAGGTGTAGTATACCTATACCTAACCTTAAATGGGACACATGTTAACCTATAAGTCACTCCTATGGCAGGCCTTAACAATCCTGAAGGCAGAGTGCTTGGTTCCATGTGAGATGGTGCTCTGGCATGAGCTGAGCCTGTCTGCAGTGGTCGGAACAACTTCCTTCTACTGTTTCCAGATATCGTCCTACCATATACTCTTAAGTGCATTATGAACCTCGCGGTTAAATGCTATCTTTGGTTTGGCTTTATCAAAACATGTCGAGTAAGGTGTCATACGAATTGGAATACTAACCCCTCGCCAATTCTGGCGACGGGGTTAGCATTCCACCCTTCTAGAGGGACACGACATGTACAGTACCTGAAACCCGGGTAAAATCAGACATAGCCTCAGCTCCACAAAATGGATGCTGCCACCACAGACACAAGTCTGCCCTCCTGCTGCTGGGAGTCCTTCCAGCTTGGGAGGTGTGGACAAAGGGTTTCCTGCCAGGGGAGGTGCATGCACCACCCCAGACAGGATTTTGTGTATTGGTCAGGTAGGGCTTGAAAGAAACCAGACATGCCTGTGGCTCACAAGGAGCCTCGGTTCATATGCCAGTTCAAACCGGTCCTGGGGCACACCAGTCCCGGGCCTGGGGCGAGCTGGACAAAGGATTGGGGGTGTAACCACCCCCCTTCCTGGTCCCACCCATAGGGAGGGACCTAGCAGGTAGTCCGGCCCCTAGAATCCGCTTAAAGGTAGGAGCTGTGTCCTAAGACTTCAGACATCCTGGAATCAACTTGAAACTAAGAAGAAGACGGGAACTTCGACATTCTGCTGCACAGAAGACTGAAGGAAATCTCCCCTGTGGTCAGGGAGTGACCACCTTGCTAACGCAAGCACCATCCAGCGAATCAACGTCTGCTTTGCTGCCGCCTCCCGCCGAAGCCCGAGCCCAGAGACTGACAAGACCTGGACCTCCAGACCTCTCACCGCCCGATCCACTGTCCCTGAAAAGAGGAGACCCGTGGAGGCACCGAGACACGTGGAGCCAGCCATCTTGGAACGACGACGACAAGCTGCAAGTGCAACAACCGAGGCTCCCTCCAAGTTGTGCTTTGGGATCTGAGAAGCCCAACCCTCGAGCAGCATCTGCACCAAAGGTGAGCCCCCCAGCATCTCCACGATCTGCGTGGGGCCCTTCTGCATTTTGCCACTCGACGCACCTAACCGGTTGCTGGCCCGCTGGCTAGTAGCCATCTTGGCGACGAACTACACGAAATACACTGCTGGTCTGGTTGCTCCAGACTGGCCCTTGCTCCCCTCCAAAGGAGCAGTCCCTCTGACCTTGCTGGTCAGAACCATCAGCTTATTTCATCTCCTACAACAATTGCTTTTGCCAAGGCTTGTTTCCTTCGATCAAGTCACCGACACCGCCGACAGCGAGAGCCTGCGTGGGACAGCTCGTGAACTGACTCCTGGACGTCGTCGACCTCCAGGGACCACGTGGCTGCAGAGACAAGCTACACCTTTCTTCCTGTTTGCACCCGACATTGCCTGGTACCCACCTGGTGCCACGCTGGTCACTGGCTAGTGACTGTGAACACTGTCCCCTCTGCTTACAGGTCTTCAACATCTCCGATCCACTCTTGGATCCACCGCATCTCTCCCGGACCGACCGCCTGCAGCATCTTTGTCTTCAGGCTCCACGGAACAGATAGAAGAAACCCGACGCACTTCGAGGCCTATGCACCCGCTTCCTGTGGGTGAGGTAAAGCTGGCACTCCGGTGCCCAAGTGTAGTATTACATCTCTAGTGCCTGTGTTCCAAATCTTGAGTTCCTAGTCCATCCGGAAGATCCTTTTTGCAGTAACTTTGTACTTTTTACGCCCCCATTGAAACCTATGGGAGCACGCGTGTGACTATTTGCTCTGCACACGCCACCCGTGGACCTCCTGGTCACTAACTGAAGTTAGCTCCTTGTAGGCCCAGCGATTCTAGAGGCCCTAGGCCTTTTCCCTTTTCTGTTCGTGGTACTTATACCACTATTTTAGTATATGGTTCGAGCGGCCACCAGGGCCTATCCTTATAAAGTGCAACTTCTGTGTATTCTACTGTAATCTTGTTTGACGATTTGTACTCCTGTGCTCATAAAGAGACTAGGGGTTACTTTGAGAAATAAATACATATATATTTTGAATATATATCTGTGTGGTGTCCTTTCATTGGTATAAAAGGGGGTTACATTTGGTAAAACAGCTGGCTTAACACGCTTCACGAGTTTAGCCTCAAAGACTGCTTAGCCTACGCTACCACTAGGGCAGCTAGTCCGAAAAGGTTGACTTACAACCACACCATAAGGGTTGCTTGGCATGGTACAAGGTGATCACTTTAACTAGTGAGCATCATATACCAGGCCAACTTCTCACACATGATTATTATTATTTCTTCTAGATACTTTGAGAAGTGGGGACAAAAGATGTAAGCACAAAATATTATGTGATTATTTGCATAACTTAAATCTTAACATACATCTTTCTGTTGCTTCTAGATGTCACAATATATCAATAATCACAGTGAGGAATTGGAAACAGCTATAAGGGTATAGTAATAACCCATTTTTCTTGCGAAGCCTACTACTAGAAGCTTTGGTTATGAGGTCCTGAAGAAAGCCAGGGATAGTCTTCCCGAAGGCTGAAACATGTCGACCAGTACACAGGGGCAGTAAACGTCTTCAACTGCTCCTTTTTGTTTATTCTCTTTCATACACTGCTTTTTAGACAGGAACGCGATTGATGAGACACAAGCAGGAATTATACACTTGGTGTTTGTCATTTGCTTATTCTATTTTAAAAACACTTTAAAAAACACAGAAAATTCTTTCCCAGAAATTTTGCACTGCACTCTAATACTTTTTCCTCTTTTCTTTGATGTATGCTTGGTAAGAGGATTCAACTCATTCATATCTCCTCTATGTCATAAGAGGTTGTTGAGAAGATTTGTTTGGTACCCCAGATGATGACACTGGGCACTTTCAGAGTGTAATGATGGGATGCTGATTATCCTTAGAACAAGTTCTTTTCCCTTACCTCTTTTTGTCTTCACCTTTTGTATCTGATTTTCTACATGCTTACTTCTTAAATTAACTGTTGGAGCAATTGCTAAGTGGCAACTTTCTTGAATTGTATCAAGGGTTGCGATGTAGACCTCGGATTTCTTTTTGTATCTGAATATTTGGAAAGGGGGATTAGGAATCCGTGAAGGTCTTTAAATATTTTCCCTCAGACCCTATTTGTATTTGTTTGTTCTTGTACAGCCTTCGGCTGCGGGTCTTTTCTTTCTAATGTAAACAAATTCTTTCGAACTGTTTCCTTGTCAAAGTATGGCAGAATTTAGCGGTTTGGCATATGATGATGCAACTCTCCAATCCATTTTGGATTCTACACCTAGTATTCTCGATAATGTATCAAATGTAGAGACACCTACTGAGAATGATTGGAACAAAGTCCTCTTTTTGAAAAAATCTCACTCTCGTACTCTCATACATGGAGCCATAATGGCGGAATACCTGCGGGGTAATTGTGCCCCATCAGGATTGATTGTCACGAATGCTCCCCGTCTTTTTCTTCAAGACAAAACTTTTTTGAAAGATTGGTCCTTAATCGCATGGCGATGCACACGTGATTGGTTAATTCTCATAATATGCACAGCAAAGCGCATAGCAGACACCATCCTTGTAGAGATCCAATCACTTGAGGCACAAATAAAGACTACGATCACGGCGACCCTTTTTAAGAGGAATCAGGACGAGTCTAATAAAACGAATAAGGAGTTTAAAGATAATATTCTACTCACAAAGATTGACAAATTCAAAAAAGATTTGTTACGCTTCAAACACGAGTTAGTATATCCATATACTAGTGACAACTATTCTCCCCCTGAATTCAATAAGAAAGGGCGACGCTATGGCTCTTCCTATTCAGGATCAAGCTGTGGAAATATGGATTTTTTTGATCAGTTATGTCCCCTATCTTGGACCCCAACGGTTTCATGTATGAATCACAAGTACATGTATGTTCCCTCCAGTTCCAGTTATGAAGACGCAAACACATGTGCGTCCACCGTCAACATGTCCTCTTTCAGATCCGCCATGAATAGGCCGGATATTCCATTCCTAAGTATGAAAGGCCACCGGCTTTATATGGTTCACTTATGCCATTTTACAGTCCAGACAAGTAGGCCCTGATTCTGCCATCAAGCTTTTCTTGCCTTCTGCCTCTGAAAGCTCCAGTCTGAGCCTGCATCTGTGACCATGAACTTTGTCTCATTCCCTGCGTGGCTCACGGTGCCTGACATCAGCCTGTTGCCTGCCAAAAACTGCATTTCACCTTCGAAATTATCTGCTCCGCTCCCTGCCCAATGCATTCCTGTCTAGTAGTTTAAGTAAACATTCTTCCAGCTACCGAGCAGAGGCCCGGCTTCTCTGTCTTTATGCAAGTAATTCATAGCCCTATTATTATGGAAGACTTCTGCCCTCGCATCTAGTGTAGACACTTAGACGCTTGTACACGCACTAACAGTCAGTATAGTCAGTATAGAATAAGATTCTACTCTAAGAGACCTCTCTTTTGTGATACCATAGTTCTTTAAACATAGGATGTTAGATATGATTTGGGATTAGGTTGACTCGACCCTCCAGACATCTGTCGCCACATGTAGAGCTAAATGTCAAATCCCCTTCACCCCCTAGTCGCACGTCAATCATACGTCATGCTGCTGCGCGCGCATTTCTGCCAAGTATTTCTGCTGACATTGCGAAATTCTTTCATGGAACCACCCTATTATGACATCATACCTGATGACGTTCTTTAGTTACACCCAGTTACGCCCACTTTTGCTACGCATGTATGTTTTATCTCTACTATCAATTGTTACGCCTCCTGCATTTGCTTCACTGTAATGCCTATTGTATAAAAGTGATTACTTATCAATAAAGTATGTACTTCACTTCCTGAACCTCCGTGGTGATGGAACCTGGAGTCAACGATTCGAATCGTCCATTGGAATAAAGCCCATTCCGAACCTCTAATATCACGGATTTTGCCTCTTATTTTACTGAGCTATTTTTATTATTTTTCTGTATCAAATTAAGTCCCGGTAATTAAATTATTTACCACATGAATGGCGCCCGAACAGGGACACTTTCTCATCTCACGCGCCGGCGGTGCGTTGCAGGCCCGGTCTCCTGCCACAGCTGGACGGACAACAACGCGTACCAGCAGGATTTCCTGTCTCTCCCTCCGGTCAAGCGGGGGCGACTGAGGCTGCGATCAACACCCAGACGAGGCGGTGAGAAGTGCGAAGTATCCCGACCAGAGCCTAGCTGAGAGAGCAAGATCCGAGGTATACAGAAGGCCCACCAAGTTCCGAAGTTCCGAAGTTCCGAGGTTTCCGATGTTCCGAAGTTTCCGAAGTTTTCGAGTCGAGTCGAGTCCAGTTCAGTTCAGTTCCGTTCCGAGGCCTTCCGTTCCGAGATACCCGGTGAGTACCATTACTGGGGAGGCGTTCTGACGTGCACATAGGTTGTGCCGGTCCAGACGGGTTTGGGTACACAAATCCGGTCTGCACTGTTTTAGCAGTGTATCTGTACTGTTTAGCAGTATATCTAGTATATCAAGTATATAAATTCAGAATAATTCAGTTAATGCTGAGGATTATGTTTAGTGATTAAGTTTTCTCAGATCGTCATCATCATTGTTGCTCATTTGAACGTTAAATGTTAAATGTGTTAATACGTCCTGCATATTGTGGTGTGAGTGACTGTTCATTATTGTGTTTATTGTATTAAGTTTGTTCAAGATCCAGTATCAGATCAGTTCTCAATATGCCGCTCTTTTCGAAACTAAGACAGATCACAACTAGAAAAGGGGTACTCGAAGAAGCTGTTCCTATTCCTCCTAGGGACACTCCAGGGTACTTCATGTATCATAAGCACGGCTTAGACGCTATATTATTTCTTGATTTATGGGTAGACTACACCAAGGAATTACCAGAAAGTCAGAGGTGGCCCGCAGCTGGGACCTGGGATGCAGAGTGCATCATGAAAGTAGAGGAAGAGTTATGGAAAAGGAAAGCCAGACAGTCACAGAAAGACGCCGTTGAGTTATGGCGTAAAGAATCTCATAGACGTACAGAAAACGCACTCAGACAGGAGGAGAAAAATAAGGAGAATTCAAATAAAGTCCGAGAAAATATATTAATTGAAGAAGGTACACGAGTGAAATCAGAACAAGTAGACAGACAAAGAAATGCCCTTATGAATGGTATGTATCCCCTTCTGGCCGAGGGATTACCTAAGGCTACTCCGGAGATACCAAAAGACTTGCCACCCCCATTGTTCCCAATAAAAATGCATCCTAAGGGGCATCCTAGAACAGCAGAAGATGTTTTCCTTTCCTCATATTTAGATGACGCAGCTCCCGAGTATGCTAACTCCGCCCCACATAGACCGTCTGCCGGGGAGGTTCAACGCCAAGATCCTGTATCTGTATCCCTACAGCATCAAATCCTGACACAAGTTCCGGCAAGCACATTTGTTTCCACATCTGTTCCTACAGCTGCTTCTACAGCTGTGTCCACACCTATAGTTGCTGTATCGCGTTCAACGAATCCTTTCATGCCCGATACCCCAGACGGGGCTACCGGAGGTGCTACCAACATTTTTTCTACGCCACCCAGAATAAATAAACTTACTTTTCAAGAATCAGCGCATCCACGTATGCCCAAACTCATAAATTCCCGCACGCTTAAGGAACTTCTTGTAGATTGTAGATATGACCCTGTGCCCGGCAAAGAGGACGAAATGATCCTGGCATCATTACGTATCAGACGAGCTGCGGTGTATTTAGGGAAGCTACCAGGAATGACTATGCATCTAGATAATATATATCATTTTGTCCAAACAGGGCGAGATTCTGAATGTATTAACAGAGCTATGGAATACCAGAAAGTGGAGATACAGGGGGAACTGTTACGTTTCCTCATAAACTGTGTGATCAGAAATCAAGACCGACCGGGGGTAGATCCGGAAATAATGCAAACTCTTACCAGATGGAGCCAGAATATATCAGAGGGGAGACATGATAGGCAAAAATGTATAATAGCCATGTGCCGAAAGATCCGTAAAGAAATAGAACGCCTACACGAAGAGAGATTAGCGGTAGACCAGTTTGAACAAAACGAGGAGGAGGAAGGATCAGGACTGCCCACAGGACAGTCAGAAACCGTAGCCTATGTAGGTAGAGGAAGATCTTGTAATAGTACTAGATGTTTCACTGACCCGATACGTCCGATATGTCCAGATAATAACAGGAATTTCCAAACACCTATAATAAATATAAGGTCCCCCGAGCATTCGTTCCAAGCCGCTGACAAATTACTCCGAGAACGAAGGGGTTATCATTTACTCGATTCTATGGATGAACAAGAATTAGCCAGGTCAGCCGTTCATTGGGTTGACAGTCCCGGAAAATATGGTGATGATACAGTAGCACACACATTTTTGAACCTCACCCCAGATGAACAGCGTCTAGCTGGGATTTATATGATTCAACAACTTCTTATACTTTATAAAAGCCAACATTCCGATCCTGGTCCTTTACCTGATATATTGACTGAATTACTCACGAATAGATGGAGAGGTTCAGGTACTAAGTTAATTAGAGATATACTAGAATCAAGAAAGCAGTACATTCTTTTTGTATGCCCAGAACATGTCTCACTGCCCATCAAGGAAAGAACGACGTATTACATGGACAGACAGAATCCCTTACGAGAAGTACACCCAATAAAGGGCGAGGACAATCAGTTTAAGCGTGTATTTGTATATACGCCCATATCGAAAATAGAATTGTTAGAAATGAAGAAAGTGGTACCCAGTCATGACAAAGACCCAGCGGGTTTTCACCGAGAAATTAAAGACATGTTACTCATGGGAGAGTATACCTATCCCGACATTATGACAATATTAAAGGTATTAATGCCTGCTGGCATTTATGAAAAACTCAAGGAAAAAGAGTGGGAGGTGGGAGACCAAAAGATAGACTGGACAGCATTAGAAAATGAAGAAAAGGCCCGAGGTCCAGGTTCGGGGCTTGGGGATAAAACTAAAGCACTACCGGGTTTACTAGTACAGGTACTGCCACGTTTATTAACCACGAAAAAGGAAGACTGGGGTGCAATCTCAGCCTGTAAACAAAAGCAAGATGAAGACACTAGTGATTTCTATGCCCGATTCGAAAAATGTTTTGGTATAAATAGTGGCATAAAAGCAAGTAGCGAGTCATACCCACATCTGTTTGTGACAAAATTAGTTGAAAATTCCTTGCCTCAAGTGAAGAATAGAGTATTAAAATTCGAGAGTACCTGGCAAGGTAATACCCCATCACAAATGTTACAAATGTTACAGTACCATTACAATAGAATTAGAGAGGAACAAGAACATGAACAGAGACGCATGAAAGACACAAAAATGAAAATGCTAGTCTCCCAGACAGTTCCAGCTGAAGGTCATAAAAAGGGTACGACACAGTCCGGTGATTCAGCAGGACCTGTAAAAGGGACATGCAACTATTGTAAACAACCAGGTCATTACATACATGATTGCCCAGTCCTGAAGCGTAATATCGCCACAGGTAAAACACAAGAAAGACCACGGCCACCTAGACAGGATCAGAATGAACAAGGAGCACCGCAGCATGCACCGTCCATGCCAGCTCCACAACAGTCTATACAGTTTGTGCCAGCCGCACCAGCGTTGCCTGTTGCTGCCACACAAACCACGACACGACAGCTGTACCAGACCGCACAGTATGACTATCCTGATTATCAACGATACGCATGAACCAGCCTAGAGAGGGAAGTTGACTTACCCCTTATCGAGGTCCCTGTAGACCAAGAAGGACCTTATGTACATAGTGAACTATTAGGCCAAGATAGAAAAATTTTACTTGATACAGGGGCAAGTCGAACAACTATAAAACGTAGTGAAGTTCCAGGGGCACCCCTCTCAGGCTCACAGAATATTTCCCTTGGTTTCTCAGGAAAACCTATTGTTAATGAAGTATCACAGCCTCTTCCACTTACGATAGGACCTTTGACCCGAACTACAGATTTATTGCTTACTAAATCATGTCCAGAAAACTTGTTAGGTATAAAAACACTGAAAGCTCTAGGAGCTATAATATGTTGTTCTCCGGAAGGAGTAAGATTGTTTTTACGTGATTTCAAAGGTCACTATGTGTCTCGAGACATGGATCCCCGACTGCAGACTTTACCTACACATTTATGGGCACAAGGCCCTACTGATGTTGGTTGCATGAATATTACACCATACCGAGTTACGCTAAAGGCAGGAGTGGTACTACCACGAATGCGACAATACAAGTTACCACCAGATGCTGTAGTGGCTTTACTACAAATCATTGACGAGCTCATTGCCCAAGGAGTGGTTGTGGAAACAGACTCCAATGTATGTAATTCCCCGATAATTCCGATTCTTAAACGAACAGATCCAAAGGCCCCGCCAGTGTATCGATTGGTTATTGATCTGCGCGAATTGAACAAATGCATTGTGCCACAATTCCCTGTGGTCCCAGATATATCGTCATTACTGACAGCTATTGATTCCGGAGCAACATTCTTTACTGTAATTGATCTCAAGAATGCCTTTTTCAGCGTCCCAATAGATCCGGAAAGCCAATACTTGTTCGGATTTAGTTTAAATGGACGTAGCTTTAAATTCACACGCGCACCTCAAGGATTTACAGAAAGCCCCAGCATCTATAGCCAAGCACTGAAACGAGAACTCGACAGTATCCACATGCCAGTCAACACTGCCCTGCTTCAATATGTCAATGATCTGCTGATCACCGCTAGAAGCGAACCTGAATGTGAGAAAGCATCACTGACAGTTTTACAATGTCTAGCCGAAAAGGGGCACAAGGTGTCCCCTTCCAAGCTGCAATTCTGTGTCCAGCGAGTTGTTTATCTTGGACACTCGCTGTCCAAGGAGGGAAGGCAGCTTACACCCGACCGCATTCAGCTAATAGCTAACATGCCAATACCCAAGACACAAAAGGAGGTGCGGGCGTTCATAGGCCTCACTTCATATTGTAGGCAGTGGATCCCTCAGTATGCATTTCTAGCAAAACCACTCATTCAATTGACAACACAGGAGGCAGCCACATCGACTGTTCTCCCTTGGACTCAGGAACATGCACAAGCTTTTGAAAGCCTAAAGAAAGCTTTATGTCAAGCACCCGTTTTAGCAACACCATGTTACTATAAACATTTTACACTCTTTGTTACAGAACGCGAAGGTACTGCTTTGTCAGTACTCACTCAGGAACAAGCAGGATCACACAAACCGTGTGCTTATTTTTCTAGTACATTAGATCCCGTAGCTCAGGCTTTGCCTGCATGCCTAAAATCAGTGGCAGCAACAGCTTTAGCAATCAGACAAAGCGATGCCATAGTATTAGGACATCCATTGACAGTTCAAGTACCACATGCAGTAGAGGTTCTCTTGAACCGCACACAAACACAACACTTGACTATAGCACGACTCACTGGTTACGAATTAACATTGTTCCAGCCACATATAGAAATCAGACGTTGTAGTACATTGAATCCTGCCACACTGTTACCTGTAAATGGAACAGACCCACTTGCACATGATTGTATTGAAGTTATCACTATCACGACAAAACCCAGACAAGATTTGACAGACGTCCCATTGTCAGACCCAGACCTGACATTGTATGTAGATGGTTCATGTATGAGAACAGGTACAGGAGAGTTAGTGGCTGCTTATGCAGTCACAACAGACACTGAAATCATTGAAACAAATTGTATAAATACCTTGTCCGCTCAAGCAGCAGAGCTCATGGCTCTGACACAAGCCTGTATTCAAGCCACAAATAAAAAAGTCAACATATACACTGATTCACGTTATGCATTCGGAGTTGTACATGACTTCGGCGTGCTGTGGCGAGAGAGAGGTTATTTAACTTCTCACGGTGCCCACATTCAGCACGGACCCCTCATTCATGCCTTATTAGATGCAATACATCTACCCACTGCAATATCAATTATGAAATGTAAAGCTCATACGAAAGTTACTGATATCATTTCTCAAGGCAATGATCTAGCTGACAGAACAGCTAAACAGACTGCTCAAACTCAAACATCCGACATGACAAAGACAATAGTCCCGACACCAACACATTGCATGATGGTTAAGGATCCCGCTCTTGACGTAATTGACATACAGACACATGCTACTCCAGACGAAATAAAGAAATGGACTGAATTAGGAGGGATCCAAACGGATCAAGGATGGATGACGAAGGAAAAATCTGTGTGGTTCCTTCCTGATTCAATGGTCCAAGTCGTTATTAACACTGTACATAGTCCAGCACATCTAGGAGAAAAAGCTATGCTAGACAGCATCCAACACATTTGGTTCAACAAACATTTACGAGCAGCAGCTAAACAAAAAGTCCGTACCTGTATGATCTGTTGTCAGTTTAACCCAGGAAAAAGCATTCCCGTAGAACAGGGTGGATTTCAGCCTCCTGATCACCCTTTTGAAGTCCTCCAGATGGATTATATCCAGATGGAACGATGTCGAGGATTCAAATATGTTCTCGTAGTTGTCTGTGCTCTTTCCCGTTGGACAGAGGCATACCCAGTTTCAGATTATACTGCCCCGACTACTGCCAAACAGTTAGTTCGAGAATTCTTCCCACGGTACGGTTTACCACGTGTTGTCTACTCAGATAACGGCCAGCCGTTCTCATCCGAACTAATGAAACACGTTTCACTTCTGTTAGGTTATCAGTGGAAGTTTCACTGTGTCCGACACCCCGAGGCAGCAGGTCTCGTGGAAAGACATAATCAGACCCTGAAAATTAGATTGTCCAAAATTTGTAGAGAGAAAGGTGTCGACTGGGTAGTAGCTTTACCCGTTGCACTCTTTTACATGAGAATGGTAGCACACTCTCGAACAGGGCTATCCCCTTATGAGGTGATCTTCGGTAGACCACCAAATATGTGGGGGACGCCTATACCACGCAAAATAACTGATATTGACTGTAATATGCTGACAGATTACTTGGCTTCCTTGATGTCTGCACTACAATCTTGTCGTTCACAGGTAGCTGCAGCTTTTCCCGACAACACTGAGGTGAAACCCCATGACGTAATTCCAGGAGATTTGGTCTTAGTGAGGAACTTTGATCGGAAGTCTCAGCTGGATCCTAGGTGGAGGTCGCCTCAGCTCGTATTGCTAACGACGAGGACAGCCGTAAAGATCGAAGGTCGAAAAGGCTGGATACATTCAAGTCATATCAAGAAATTTCATGGACTGTCGTCAGACGTAAACGACACACCTTGCGTGTCTTCCTCGATTGACTCAAAACTTCCTTTGGTTGAACTGAGTAACCACGAACAGTACAAACTAAAACTTAGGTCTAACCAGTCAGGCAATTTGATTGTTTAAGTCCTCTCCAAGGTGAATCGGTCGAATTTGTCTCTGACATGTATCACTTAGACCTGTATAGAGAAAGAAACAGAAGGATAAAACTGAAACGACAGGCGTACTGTAAATCACTGCGTAGTCATTGCACAGTGACGTTATTAATTTTGTTTTTCTTAAGTCTTTTAATAATTACTGCAAGTATATTGTTGCACATATATTATCCTATTTCTAGACATGTTTATAAGGTTACTGCTGAACATTCTTTTAGTGAATTACCTCTGCATGAGTTGTCTTATAGATTTGCGCTGCGCAATAACACGTTTATTAGTATGTTACATCATTCCCATCAGGTTAGCAATGCTACAAATTGTTGGATATGTGGCCGACTCCCTCCCTATCAGAATTATAAAGGAATTTTACCTCTCTTTCCATACCCGTTCACACACAACGGCTCCTGTGGAGCATGGTTTAGTTTAATCAATTCCCTAGATTCGAATTCTGCAGTTTATCAAGACAACTGGGTATGGGGAAATTTGAACTTAGTTTTACTTAAAGTCTGCTACCCTAACAAGGAGGGACTTCCCAAAAGAACAGGAACTGATCTGGAAAACGAAGTGTATGGATTAGGTAATTTTACGCTTAATCTTATGATCCTAAATGTCGAATCCGAAGCTACTCCAATTTTGCCCGCCATGTCAGTATTTCCAGTAGAAGGTGAATTATGTGTAAGAAAGAATGGTTCCATACATATGGGCCATAGTAGATGCACCACTGTAATAGAATTTAGTGATCAAGGCAAGTCGACATTTAGAGCTTCCCGCCATTCCTATTTTATATGTGGTCGGACGGCATATATACGTTTACCACTAGATTGGGATGGTACCTGTTACATCGGATTCCTTTTGCCACCTGTTTTCCTAGCTCCTCCTGATTATCACAGAAATACTCATTTAGTACACACTAGAGAAAGGAGAGATCTCCCAATAGTCGATTACACTGAAACAGGTTGGGAAAAATACACAGATTTCAATAAAGGTCTCTTTCCCTATATAGGTACCGTTACTAATAGTAAGCTGATACGTAGATTAACTAGAACCCTTGAAGCAGTAGTGAACGAAACTATTTCCGCCTTAGGCAATTTAACAGAAGAGCAGTCTGCTATGCGGATTGTTGTGCTTCAAAATCGTCTTGTCCTTGACGTCATCCTGGCCGATAGGGGCGGAGCTTGTAGGGTCATCGGATCAAGTTGTTGCATTTTCATACCAGAAAATTCGCCATCTGTATATAAAGCCATAACTCGCCTTCATAAGATTGTAAGCCAGATACATCAGAATCCAGGCACCTGGACTTGGTCCGGTTGGTTTTGGAGTGTATTATCTACCTTTGGATGGAAGGTCCTATCCTTCCTAGGTATTGGCTTTCTCATACTATTCAGTTGCTGTTTATGCCTACAATGTGGACCAGCGATTTGTGGTCTGTGTGCCACATCGTGTATTCCACCACCAAGATTTCATTCATCCCAGAAGAGAAAAGAAGAACAAATGATGCTATATGAACAGATCAACGGATTGATGAAGATTGATATCTCTTAACGGGCAAGTAGGGGACAAGGAGGGAATGTGGAAATATGGATTTTTTTGATCAGTTATGTCCCCTATCTTGGACCCCAACGGTTTCATGTATGAATCACAAGTACATGTATGTTCCCTCCAGTTCCAGTTATGAAGACGCAAACACATGTGCGTCCACCGTCAACATGTCCTCTTTCAGATCCGCCATGAATAGGCCGGATATTCCATTCCTAAGTATGAAAGGCCACCGGCTTTATATGGTTCACTTATGCCATTTTACAGTCCAGACAAGTAGGCCCTGATTCTGCCATCAAGCTTTTCTTGCCTTCTGCCTCTGAAAGCTCCAGTCTGAGCCTGCATCTGTGACCATGAACTTTGTCTCATTTCCTGCGCGGCTCACGGTGCCTGACATCAGACTGTTGCCTGCCAAAAACTGCATTTCACCTTCGAAATTATCTGCTCCGCTCCCTGCCCAATGCATTCCTGTCTAGTAGTTTAAGTAAACATTCTTCCAGCTACCGAGCAGAGGCCCGGCTTCTCTGTCTTTATGCAAGTAATTCATAGCCCTATTATTATGGAAGACTTCTGCCCTCGCATCTAGTGTAGACACTTAGACGCTTGTACACGCACTAACAGTCAGTATAGTCAGTATAGAATAAGATTCTACTCTAAGAGACCTCTCTTTTGTGATACCATAGTTCTTTAAACATAGGATGTTAGATATGATTTGGGATTAGGTTGACTCGACCCTCCAGACATCTGTCGCCACATGTAGAGCTAAATGTCAAATCCCCTTCACCCCCTAGTCGCACGTCAATCATACGTCATGCTGCTGCGCGCGCATTTCTGCCAAGTATTTCTGCTGACATTGCGAAATTCTTTCATGGAACCACCCTATTATGACATCATACCTGATGACGTTCTTTAGTTACACCCAGTTACGCCCACTTTTGCTACGCATGTATGTTTTATCTCTACTATCAATTGTTACGCCTCCTGCATTTGCTTCACTGTAATGCCTATTGTATAAAAGTGATTACTTATCAATAAAGTATGTACTTCACTTCCTGAACCTCCGTGGTGATGGAACCTGGAGTCAACGATTCGAATCGTCCATTGGAATAAAGCCCATTCCGAACCTCTAATATCACGGATTTTGCCTCTTATTTTACTGAGCTATTTTTATTATTTTTCTGTATCAAATTAAGTCCCGGTAATTAAATTACACTTCAGATGAAGGAAAAGTACCTACGGACAATTGACAACAGTTTCGAGGGAGGGGACGTGGGAGGTATAATAGATCCAACTGGCATGGAGGACCGCAGACATCACACTTTCAACAGTGGTGGCCACCGACCCCTTGGGGTTTCCCACCAGCACACTTCCAACTTCCTGCACCTCATTTTGCGATGCAATTTCCACCTCAGTTTCCGTCCAATCAGCAACAATATCCTAATCAGTCTTTTTTAGGATTTGGCCAAAGGAGACCAAGAGGCAAACGAAGAAATGCACCAAGCCAGGTACACTGGGAACAGCCCACAACATCACACATGGGCACCAGGAGCCAAACGAAAAAGAATGCACAACCAGGGACCAGTGCAGATCAAGCTTGATAGTAAATCTCAGTCAAAAACAGCTAACCGAAGACGAAACCCTAGTCTTCAATAGAGGTCTAGGTTTTGTAGAAACAAACTCAGGCGATTCTTTCCAGGTAAATTGTGAATTAGCACAGTTTTTTCGGAAAATCCGCCTTTTCTATTTCTTTCGCGATAAAGATTCCTCTTCTGATCAGACTGAGAGTAAGAATACTGGCCTTAAGAAACGCTCCTCTTTCAATCCCCCTATCACTAGTGTTTCTCACAAAGTACTTACATTTGAAAGAGCAGTACAAGAAGAGGTAATGTGGCTATGTAAAAATCAAAAATCTCAGTTTCACAATCTATCTAAGAAAGAACAAAATGCACTGCAGACGTTAACGAAAGACCACACGATAACAATTAAGCCCGCCGACAATGGCGGAGCGATTGTTATCCAAGACACTACAACATACAGAAAAGAGTGTCTGCGCCAACTGTCAGACAGGCGCTCGTATTTACCGCTGAAAGAAGATCCCACTGAACGGATCAAAAAGATTATTGGCAATCTTGTAGAAGAAGGCATTTCGGAAGGCTGGATTACTGCACAAGAAGCAGCTTTTTTGCATACGAGCCATCCAGTAATGCCGTATTTCTATTGCCTGCCAAAAATACATAAGTCACAACGACCACCACCGGGTAGACCCATAATATCAGGCATTGGGTCACTTCTGGAGCCTCTTTCAACTTTTGTAGATCATTTTCTACGCCCCATAGTCAAGACTATGCCGACATTCTTACAGGACACTAAGGATGTTCTGCGTTTGCTGCCAGAGATTGATTTTGACCTGGACCTATATTATTTAGTGTCTTTTGACGTAGAATCACTTTACACGTCAATACCGCAAGATGAGACCCTAGACACTGTTTTCAACATCTTGACTAATGCCACTTTGGACTCTATAACACCAGTCCCATTCATAATGTCTTTGGCCCAACTGGCTATGAAGGACAATTTTTTCAAATATGAGGATACCATCTACCTACAGACCTCTGGGACCAGTATGGGCAGTATTTTCGCGCCTAGCTTGGCGAATATTTACGTCCATACTTTTGAGCAAGAACACATCCTGACTACATCAAATCCATTCTTTGAATCGATCCGTTTTTGGAAATGGTACATCGATGATATTTTAATTGTGTGGCGTCGTAGTTCTGTGTCTATTATCACATTTAAAGAGTGGCTAAATACTAGAAACGACTTTCTGAGATTTACAGTAGAAGTGGGAAAAGACAGGATAACTTTTTTAGACCTTTCCATTTTCGCCACTCCCACAGGTCTACAAAGCGAACTGTACCGTAAACCAATGGCACGCAATTCGCTACTTCGCTTTGACAGCCAACATCCCAAATCACTCCGAGAGAACTTACCTTAAGGTCAGTTCCTTCGCATTCGGAGGAACTGTTCTACTCGTGATAAATTTGAAGCACATTCCAACAATCTTAAACAACAACTTAAAGAGAAGGAGTACCCCAAAAAACTGATCAAGCGAGCTTATAAAAGAGCCTCCAATAACAACCGGGAGGCTCTTTTAGAACCCCCAGTGAGTAAACCTCCACTGGAGCGTTTGACCTGTGTGACTACCTTCTGTACTCTAACGAATGGGATTCAAAAAAGTGTTCGCAAACATTGGCGAATTCTGAACAGCCATACAGATAAAATACCATTACCATTGTTTTCCTTGAAAAGGAGTACCAATCTAAAAGACATATTGGTCCACACTCGACCATGTGATCAGAGGCATACAGCAGATATTACTCTATGGGGTCTACCTCCGGTCCAGGGCCACTATCCGTGTGGCTCCTGTGCCATCTGCCCACAAACTCAAGCGTCAAAAACTGTTGACATTGGTACTACCAAACCATGGGTACAAAAGAATTTCACGAACTGTAACAGTGAAAACTTGGTATATCTTATTACATGTCCATGCCCTTTCCAGTACATTGGCATGACAACGAGGAAAGTTAAGTTACGGATGCAGGAACATAAAAGCACATTTAGATGCAAAAAGACCATGACTAAACTTACCAAACACTTTTTTGAAAAGGGCCACAATGCAGGAGATTTTAATTGGACTGTGCTAGCAAAACCTTATATTCCACCACATGTCAGTGATGTGTCCAATTTTTTGTTTCTACGAGAGCAGAGATGGATATTTAAATTGTCCAGTGATGTACGCGGTCTGAATGACGCAATACCATGGATGTCTCTCAATAAGAAGTAAGAGTTGATTTAGTTTCAGAAAATTGCACATGAAAAATTGCATCATAACTCTGACGTTAGCATTTGCTTATGTAGCAATTTTCTAATAAACAAGTACTAACATTAACACACCATTGAGAACATCATCATACCTCACAAAGTAATTACAAATTGACAGAGGGTCCCCTTGTTTTTCAATCTATTGACATTTGTGTATTTTTTAATTTTCTGATAAACTAGTACTAATACTTATGCACCATTGAGAACACCATCAGATCTCACAAAACAATTACAAATTGACAGAGGGCCCCTTCGTAGCCCTTTCAATCTATTGACATTTTTTGCCATTTGATAAGTAACATGAAGATCGATCCTGTTATAGTTACTTGTTGCTAGTTGCAACGTTTTTTCAGCACTTACATTAGCGTACGTGGGGAATAGATGACATTGGATCTTATGTCAAAACATGTTGTTCCCTATCGCACTTAGTCCTACAAACAATCACAGAGAGGACGCGCCCCGCCAATTGCCATTGTGCTAATACTGTCACAATAAAGACTGCTTACAGACATTTCGCCGTAAAAATAAGTATTAACTACTGGGAACTACAATTACCGGCCATTATGATGCCGTTTTGTAGTTCTTACATACGTAATGCTCTAAGCGCCGGAAGTCCTTACGGCGTTCGATTCCTGAGTGCTGACAGCTGTTGGTTGTTAGCATACGGTATAAAAGTTAGCCGTCTGGTCACGTTCGGTACCTCCATCCCAGCGCGAGTCCCTGCCGGAGGTACCGACGGACAGGTACGGATTTACAGCATTCTGGTGTGGCACTGACAAATGACTGGCTCGTTTGTTGCGGCTTTTTCTTTTATGGCAGCTTTAAAGTGAAGGCCATGCCCTTGTACATGCTGTTGAACTTGGTTCTAGAACCATGTCATAGTCTTTCACTATCTTAGTTACTGTTCTAACATTGCTCTATACTACACTAGTGCTAGCAATGTTGGATTTTTGCTAAAGATTACGAGCATTCTAATCGCTGTTTTGTCAGTTGGCTAGGTGTGTCTCTACACTACAAGCGAGAAGGGCTTAGTTATCTTGGGTGTTTTTTCAATTATGGAGATCTGTTGCATCATTTCCCATGCTATACCGCGTTTTTTGATTTTAATATGCCATTCGCTGCTTCGCTGACAGGCTCCTGTTTCTAACACTTAAATAGTAAGGGACATGGTCAAGCGGTTTGGTTGCTTTTTTGCATTCTGCCTTTTTTGAGTTAAGAGACTGCATTTTCTTTTCTTCTTATTGGCTCACGTTTGTTTTCAGAGCGGGGCCTCTTTCTTGACCTGAGCTGGTGCCAAGTGAGGTGGGGTTCTTTCCTCAATATTTATTGGTAAGCATGATTATAATTATTTCTTCTAGATACTTTGAGAAGTGGGGACAAAAGATGTAAGCACAAAATATTATGTGATTATTTGCATAACTTAAATCTTAACATACATCTTTCTGTTGCTTCTAGATGTCACAATATATCAATAATCACAGTGAGGAATTGGAAACAGCTATAAGGGTATAGTAATAACCCATTTTTCTTGCGAAGCCTACTACTAGAAGCTTTGGTTATGAGGTCCTGAAGAAAGCCAGGGATAGTCTTCCCGAAGGCTGAAACATGTCGACCAGTACACAGGAGCAGTAAACATCTTCAACTGCTCCTTTTTGTTTATTCTCTTTCATACACTGCTTTTTAGACAGGAACGCGATTGATGAGACACAAGCAGGAATTATACACTTGGTGTTTGTCATTTGCTTATTCTATTTTAAAAACACTTTAAAAAACACAGAAAATTCTTTCCCAGAAATTTTGCACTGCACTCTAATACTTTTTCCTCTTTTCTTTGATGTATGCTTGGTAAGAGGATTCAACTCATTCATATCTCCTCTATGTCATAAGAGGTTGTTGAGAAGAGTTGTTTGGTACCCCAGATGATGACACTGGGCACTTTCAGAGTGTAATGGTGGGATGCTGATTATCCTTAGATCAAGTTCTTTTCCCTTACCTCTTTTTGTCTTCACCTTTTGTATCTGATTTTCTACATGCTTACTTCTTAAATTAACTGTTGGAGCAATTGCTAAGTGGCAACTTTCTTGAATTGTATCAAGGGTTGCGATGTAGACCTCGGATTTCTTTTTGTATCTGAATATTTGGAAAGGGGGATTAGGAATCCGTGAAGGTCTTTAAATATTTTCCCTCAGACCCTATTTGTATTTGTTAGACTCTCAGTAATCCCATAATGAAAGTCCATGTCATCCTTGTACCTTATCACCAGAGTGACCTAAAACGGTGCATCTCACCTTCAAACAACAAAGTCAACTGTTCAACATTGGAATGGGGATGTTCGTGAGGATGAACTTCTCGCTACTCCAAGAGTAAATAAATATAAACATGCGTAAACGAGAGCATAACCAGAATAAAAACCGGGGTCAATGTTCCCCGTTGCAAGTATCCATTTCGCTAACACAAAACTTACTGTGTGACGACGTGCAGAACCTCATACGTGAAAGTCTCGGTGATCGACGCGTGAACCTCTTCTGCTGCATTATATCTTACTTATACCTCTCTATCTCCTACGTATGCGTGCTCAGAATGTGAACACTAACAAAGGACAAATGCGTGTGTTTAAATGACATACATGGTGGCCATGTTTTCATGTACTTGAACGTAAAAATATGTGATTACGAGAAATAAAGTCACCCAAGATTGGTAAATACGGGATACAAATTAAAAAGATAAAGAAATAAAATCAAAAAGAAATGCACAAGTTATACACAGAATGAAAATGGCAACAATATAAACCTGTTTTTGAGAATCGACAATATACAATATGCAATGTATTTACATTTAGATATAATAACATAATGACCTACTAATGGTGATCATGAACATATCATTGATTGAACAACCTATATGTGGCTTATATGCTAATCTTTAAGCAGGTAATTAGTAGCGAAAAAAATGTTTTTGTTAAATATGTTAAGACCAATAAATCAGTAATCTCATGTTGCCATTGTTCTCACAAAAGATGCAAATATATAAAGTCTTATATACATCTAAATCACAAAGTGCTTGACAATAGTGATAGCATCTCTTCGAAATATTTACTCATGGCCTATCCAAGTATGTACCAATTAGGTATAATGGAGAGGTTACACAATAACACCTATAAGAATATTGAATAGCTGTAGTGAACATATGTCTCGCATGAAGCATGCCAAGTAAACCTCCCATATGAATGTTGCTTCATTATGAAAACATTATTAACCCCTTCGATGCTCATGACGGAGCGGTTCCGTCATGAGCATCGGTTGGGCTGTGCTTATGACGGAACCGCTCTGTCATGAGCACAGCCCCCGGGGGAAGCGCTGGCGCTCCCCCCCTGGGGCATCGATCGTGCCCCCACAGAGGGGGATGGCAGCGGAAGAGCTTCCGCTGCCACCCCCGAGCCCCCCCACGCTTCCCCATGACGTCAGCACGCACAGCGCGCGTCGACGTCATCAGGAAGCGTTGGACGCGCTGGAATCCATTTCTTCCAGCGCGTCCAAGGGAGCAGAGGTAGGTTTGCTTGTCCGGTGGGGGCCGCGGGGGTGATATCTGTAGTATTGAGGCATCGGGGGAGAGGAAAGAGTATTTCCTCTCCCCTGATGTCTCAACACAGGGCATTCCTGCTCCACGATCGCGCACAGCGTCGCGATCGTGGAGCAGGGATGCCCCACTAGACACCAGGGATGTGTGTTTTGGAGTTTGGGAAGCGACCCCTTGGGCAAGGGTCGCTTCCTAGGGGTGCAAAATTATTCGAAGACTTTTCTGCCCCCCCTGGGGGCAGATCGGTCGTCTTTCTGCCCGCAGAAAAGCCCACTAGACACCAGGGATGTCTTTTATGTTATGTAGGAAGCGACCCCTTGGGCAAGGGTCGCTTCCTAGGGTGGCAAAATAATTCGAAGACTTTTCTGCACCCCCTGGGGGCAGATTGGTCTTCTTTCTGCCCGTTTCTGCCCCCAGGGGGGGCAGAAAAGCCCACTAGACACCAGGGATGTCTTCTTTTTTATTTAGGAAGCGACCCCTTGGGCAAGGGTCGCTTCCTTTGGGGCATAAATAATGGGAAGACTTTTCTGCCCCCCGTGGGGGCAGATCGGTCGTCTTTCTATCCGTTTCTGCTCCCAAGGGGGGCAGAGAAGCCCACTAGACAGCAGGGATGTTTTTTTCTGCATGAGGAAGCGACCCCTTGGCAAAAACTGTTTGCATTTGTGCTCGATGTGTATTTTGTTGTCTTGTGAGTAATTTGCTTTTTTTTCCTTCTTTCTAGTTGGATATCGTTGGTTTTTGCTGTGTCACTGCAAAGTAGGTTCTGGTGAGTGTAGCTGTCTCTTGTAATTGAGCAGATCGGTCGTCTTTCTGCCCGCAGAAAAGCCCATTAGACACCAGGGATGTCTTTTATGTTATGTAGGAAGCGACCCCTTGGGCAAGGGTCGCTTCCTAGGGTGGCAAAATAATTCGAAGACTTTTCTGCACCCCCTGGGGGCAGATCGGTCTTCTTTCTGCCCGTTTCTGCCCCCAGGGGGGGCAGAAAAGCCCACTAGACACCAGGGATGTCTTTTTCGTTATGTAGGAAGCGACCCCTTGGGCAAGGGTCGCTTCCTTGGGGGGCAAAATAATTTGAAGACTTTTCTGCCCCCCCTGGGGGCAGATCGGTCGTCTTTCTGCCCGTTTCTGCTCCCGGGGGGGCAGAAAAGCCCACTAGACACCAGGGATGTCTTTTTCTTTATGTAGGAAGCGACCCCTTGGGCAAGGGTCGCTTCCTTTGCGGCCTAATTATATAGAAGACTTGTCTGCCCCCCCTGGGGGCAGATCGGTCGTCTTTCTGTCCGTTTCTGCTCCCAGGGGGGGCAGAAATGCCCACTAGACACCAGGGATGTCTTCTTTTTTATTTAGGAAGCGACCCCTTGGGCAAGGGTCGCTTCCTTTGGGGCATAAATAATGGGAAGACTTTTCTGCCCCCCGTGGGGGCAGATCGGTCGTCTTTCTGTCCGTTTCTGCTCCCAAGGGGGGCAGAGAAGCCCACTAGACAGCAGGGATGTTTTTTTCTGCATGAGGAAGCGACCCCTTGGCAAAAACTGTTTGCATTTGTGCTCGATGTGTATTTTGTTGTCTTGTGAGTAATTTGCTATTTTTTCCTTCTTTCTAGTTGGATATCGTTGGTTTTTGCTGTGTCACTGCAAAGTAGGTTCTGGTGAGTGTAGCTGTCTCTTGTAATTGAACTCTATAGTTTTTGAGTACATTGATCATTGTGATAAAGGTACACATTTCTTTACTTACTTGGTTTGCACATTGTTGGTTGTTGTTGACTTGTTTGTGCAGTCTTCAATCTTAGTAAGTATAATGGCTAGCCGCAGGATTACTGCTCAGCAGGTTGTTGGTTTGCTGTTTGAGTCTTCCTCTGATATTGGTTCAGAGACTGACTCTGCATCTGAGGGAGAGGAGGCAGGGAACGATTCTGGCAGTGAGTTTTCTCTCCGTATGGAGTCATCGGATGATGAAGATACTCTTAGTGCGGATGAAGTGCCTGTGTTAGAAGAGGAGACTGATGTGCCGATAGTGCGGCAAGAGGCATCTGGGCTGCAGCCTGGGGCTGCAAGGCTTCCTGTTGGTGTAGTGCGGCAAGAGGCTTCTGGGCTGCAGCCTGCGGCTGCAAGGCTTCCCGTTGGTGTAGTGCGGCAAGAGGCATCTGGGCAGCAGGCTGGGGCTGCAAGGCTTCCCTTTGAAAGTGATGACCTCTGGGTTGCCCCTGGCATGGTGCAGCCGGCATTGCCAGAGTTTACTGGTGTTCCAGGGACTAGAGTGAATACTGAAAACTTTTTGCCGGTAAATTTTTTTCAGTTGTTTATGGACGATGTGTTTTTGGCAGAGATTGTTGAGCAGACTAATTTGTATGCCGAACAGTTTTTGAGGGACAACAGTGCCAGACTTAGGCCCTACTCACGAGCTGTGAGTCAATGGTTCAGTTTCTCGCCCTTTCAATTATTACCAGTGCATTTCATGTTTTGTGAAATCACTTGCTAATACAATTGTATCTACTGAACCATCACTCACCCTCGTGCCAATCCAACCAGTATGTGTGTGTGCTTGCGGATCAGATGGCTGTGCAGTAATATTTGTTTTTCTGAAGGAGGGTGAATGATCTTGTTTGTATCACGTATGAAAGGTGTGTGAATGGCCTGTAAAGTGGTTGGTGCCTTGACGAGGCTTTACAGCTCACGAGCTGCGAGTCATTGGTTTGGTTTTTTGTGAATTTAATTATTGACAGTGCATTTCATTTTTGCGAAATCTCTAGTTAATAAAATTTAATACACTGAACCATGACTCGCCCTCGTGCCAAATCCAACCAGTATGTGTGTGTGTTTGAGGAATAGATGGTTGTGCAGCAATGTTTGTCTTTAGTTTCTCTGCCAAGGTACACTTTCCATGTAAGAATAACCCACCAACTGTAGATATTGTTGAAAACCCATGGGAGTTCATGGTGATGTCTCTCTTGTGAATTCGAAAAAAATGTTTTATCCCCACTGTCCTGCAAACCTCAAAATGTCTGCCACATTTTCTTCGCAATTTTACTCCAAAATTCTCACACTGTAGGAACAATAGTTAATCTGGTTTTGCAAGGGGGGTCACTTTGGTTTTTGACCCGGTGCTCGGCGGCCATCTAGGGAAACCTACAAAACCCACACATTTCTGAAAACTAGACACCCGGCGGCTTCCAGGGAGGTATGGCTTGCGTGGATCCCCCAACGTTTCCTTACCCAGAATCCCCTGCAAACCTCAATTTTAGCTGAAAAAATCACTTTTTTCACACATTTTGGGGTGGGAAAGTTGTGGCATCACCGGGCTCACACAAATTTACCACCACCCAGCGTTCCCCCAGGTCTCCCGGTAAAAATGGTGCCTCACTTGTGTGGGAGGCCCAAGTACCCGCGGCAGGCAAGGGCCCAAAACGTAGTGAGGTGACATCAAAACGGCCTCTTGCAAAACCACCTGGTTTTGCAAGGGGGGTCACTTTGGTTTTTGGCCCGGTGCTCGGCGGCCATCTAGGGAAACCTACCAAGCCCACGCATTTCTGAAAACTAGACACCCGGCGGCTTCCAGGGAGGTATGGCTTGCGTGGATCCCCTAACGTTTCCTTACCCAGAATCCCCTGCAAACCTCAATTTTAGCTGAAAAAATCACTTTTTTCACACATTTTGGGGTGGGAAAGTTGTGGAATCCCCGGGCTCACACAAATTTTCCACCACCCAGCGTTCCCCCAGGTCTCCCGGTAAAAATGGTGCCTCACTTGTGTGGGAGGCCCAAGTACCCGCGGCAGGCAAGGGCCCAAAACATAGTGAGGTGACATCAAAATGGCCTCTTGCAAAACCACCTGGTTTTGCAAGGGGGGTCACTTTGGTTTTTGGCCCGGTGCTTGGCGGCCATCTAGGGAAACCTACCAAACCCACGCATTTCTGAAAACTAGACACCCGGCGGCTTCCAGGGAGGTATGGCTTGCGTGGATCCCCCAGCGTTTCCTTACCCAGAATCCCCTGCCTTCCACACAAGTGATGCACCATTTTTACCGGGAGACCTGGGGGAACGCTGGGTGGTGGTAAATTTGTGTGAGCCCGGTGATGCCACAACTTTCCCACCCCAAAATGTGTGAAAAAAGTGATTGTTTCAGCTAAAATTGAGGTTTGCAGGGGATTCTGGGTAAGGAAACGTTGGGGGATCCACGCAAGCCATACCTCCCTGGCAGCCGCTGGGTGTCTAGTTCTCAGAAATGCGTGGGTTTGGTAGGTTTCCCTAGATGGCCGCCGAGCACCGGGCCAAAAACCAAAGTGACCCCCCTTGCAAAACCAGGTGGTTTTGCAAGAGGCCATTTTGATGTCACCTCACTACGTTTTGGGCCCTTGCCTGCCGCGGGTACTTGGGCCTCCCACACAAGTGAGGCACCATTTTTACCGGGAGACCTGGGGGAACGCTGGGTGGTGGTAAATTTGTGTGAGCCCGGGGATTCCACAACTTTCCCATCCCAAAATGTGTGAAAAAAGTGATTTTTTCAGCTAAAATTGAGGTTTGCAGGGGATTCTGGGTAAGGAAACGTTAGGGGATCCACGCAAGCCATACCTCCCTGGAAGCCGCCGGGTGTCTAGTTTTCAGAAATGCATGGGTTTGGTAGGTTTCCCTAGATGGCCGCCGAGCACCGGGCCAAAAACCAAAGTGACCCCCTTTGCAAAACCAGGTGGTTTTGCAAGAGGCCATTTTGATGTTACCTCACTAAGTTTTGGGCCCTTGCCTGCCGCGGGTACTTGGGCCTCCCACACAAGTGAGGCACCATTTTTACCGGGAGACCTGGGGGAACGCTGGGTGGTGGAAAATTTGTGTGAGCCCGGGGATGCCACAACTTTCCCACCACAAAATGTGTGAAAAAAGTGATTTTTTCAGCCAGAATTGAGGTTTGCAGGGGATTCTGGGTAAGGAAACGTTAGGGGATCCACGCAAGCCATACCTCCCTGGAAGCCGCCGGGTGTCTAGTTTTTAGAAATGCGTGGGTTTGGTAAGTTTCCCTAGGTGCCGGCAGAGCTAGGGTTCAAAACCTACAACTAGTCGCTTTGCCAAAAAAGGGTCAGTTTTCACTGCAAAATTGAGGTGTGACCACGTTGCGTTTTGCGCCGTTTTCTGACGCGGCCACTATGCCGACCCGCACACGTGAGGTACCATTTTTCTCGTAAGACTTTGGGGAACGTGGGGTGGGTGGAAATTTGTGGATCCACGCAGATTCCAGAACTTTCCATCACAGAAATGTGGGGAAAATGCGTTTTTTTTGTCAATTTTTTACGTTTGCAAGGGATTCTGGGTAACAGACCATGGTGGGAGGCAGTCAAGTCACCCCATCCTGGATTCCCCTGGGTGCCTAGTTTTCAAAAATGTATAGGTTTGCTAGGTTTCCCTAGGTGCCGGCAGGGCTAGGGTTAAAAAACTACAGCTCGTCACTTTGCCAAAAAAGGGTCATTTTTCACTGCAAAATTGAGGTGTGGCCACGTTGCGTTTTGCGCCATTTCCTGTCGCGGGCACTAGGCCGACCCACACAAGTGAGGTACCATCTTTCTCGTAAGACTTTGGGGAACGCGGGGTGGGTGGAAATTTGTGTATCCACGCAGATTCCAGAACTTTCCATCACAGAAATGTGGGGAAAATGTGTTTTTTTTGTCAATTTTTTACGTTTGCAAGGGATTCTGGGTAACAGACCATGGTGGGAGGCAGTCACGTCACCCCATCCTGGATTCCCCTGGGTGTCTAGTTTTCAAAAATGTATAGGTTTGCTAGCTTTCCCTAGGTGACGGCAGGGATAGGGTTCAAAAACTACAGCTAGTCACTTTGCCAAGAAAGGGTCATTTTTCACTGCAAAATTGAGGTGTGACCACGTTGCGTTTTGCGCCGTTTCCTGTCGCGGGCACTATACCGACCCGCACAAGTGAGGTACCATTTTTCTCGTAGGACTTTGGGAAACGCGGGGTGGGTGGAAATTTGTGGATCCACGCAGATTCCAGAACTTTCCATCACAGAAATGTGGGGAAAATGTGTTTTTTTTGTCAATTGTTTACGTTTGCAAGGGATTCTGGGTAACAGACCATGGTGGGAGGCAGTCAAGTCACCCCATCCTGTATTCCCCTGGGTGTCTAGTTTTCAAAAACGTATAGGTTTGCTAGGTTTCCCTAGGTGCCGGCAGGGCTAGGGTTAAAAAACTACAGCTAGTCACTTTGCCAAAAAAGGGTCATTTTTCACTGCAAAATTTAGGTGTGACCACGTTGCGTTTTGCGCCGTTTCCTGTCGCGGACACTGTGCCGACCCGCACATGTGAGGTACCATTTTTCTCGTAGGACTTTCGGAAACGCGGAGTGGGTGGAAATTTGTGGATCCCCGCAGATTCCAGAACTTTCCATCACAGAAATGTGGGGAAAATGTGTTTTTTTTGTCAATTTTTTACGTTTGCAAGGGATTCTGGGTAACAGACCATGGTGGGAGGCAGTCAAGTCACCCCATCCTGTATTCCCCTGGGTGTCTAGTTTTCAAAAATGTATAGGTTTGCTAGGTTTCCCTAGGTGCCGGCAGGGCTAGGGTTCAAAAACTACAGCTAGTCACTTTGCCAAAAAAGGGTCATTTTTCACTGCAAAATTGAGGTGTGACCACGTTGCGTTTTGTGCCGTTTCCTGTCGCGGACACTGTGCCGACCCGCACATGTGAGGTACCATTTTTCTCGTAGGACTTTGGGGAACGCGGGGTGGGTGGAAATTTGTGGATCCCCGCAGATTCCAGAACTTTCCAGCACAGAAATGTGGGGAAAACGTGTTTTTTTTGTCAATTTTTTACGTTTGCAAGGGATTCTGGGTAACAGGCCATGGTGGGAGGCAGTCAAGTCACCCCATCCTGGATTCCCCTGGGTGTCTAGTTTTCATAAATGTATAGGTTTGCAAGGTTTCCCTCGGTGCCGGCAGGGCTAGGGTTCAAAAACTACGGCTCATCACTTTGCCAGAAAAGGGTCATTTTTCACTGCAACATTGAGGTGTGACCACGTTGCGTTTTGCACCGCTTCCTGTCGTGGGCACTAGGCCGACCCACACAAGTGAGGTACCATCTTTCTCGTAAGACTTTGGGGAACGCGGGGTGGGTGGAAATTTGTGGATCCACGCAGATTCCAGAACTTTCCATCACAGAAATGTGGGGAAAATGTGTTTTTTTTGTCAATTTATTACGTTTGCAAGGGATTCTGGGTAACAGACCATGGTGGGAGGCAGTCACGTCACCCCATCCTGTATTCCCCTGGGTGTCTAGTTTTCAAAAATGTATAGGTTTGCTAGGTTTCCCTAGGTGCCGGCAGGGCTAGGATTCAAAAACTACAGCTAGTCACTTTGCCAAAAAAGGGTCATTTTTCACTGCAAAATTTAGGTGTGACCACGTTGCGTTTTGCGCCGTTTCCTGTCGCGGACACTATGCCGACCCGCACATGTGAGGTACCATTTTTCTCGTAGGACTTTGGGGAACGCGGGGTGGGTGGAAATTTGTGGATCCCCGCGGATTCCAGAACTTTCCATCACAGAAATATGGGGAAAACGTGTTTTTTTTGTCAATTTTTTACGTTTGCAAGGGATTCTGGGTAACAGGCCATGGTGGGAGGCAGTCAAGTCACCCCATCCTGGATTCCCCTGGGTGTCTAGTTTTCAAAAATGTATAGGTTTGCAAGGTTTCCCTAGGTGCCGGCAGGGCTAGGGTTCAAAAACTACGGCTCGTCACTTTGCCAAAAAAGGGTCATTTTTCACTGCAACATTGAGGTGTGACCACGTTGCGTTTTGCACCGCTTCCTGTCGCGGGCACTATGCCGACCCGCACAAGTGAGGTACCATTTTTCTCGTAAGACTTTGGGGAACGTGGGGTGGGTGGAAATTTGTGGATCCACGCAGATTCCAGAGCTTTCCACCACAGAAATGTGGGGAAAATGTGGTTTTTTTGTCAATTTTATACGTTTGCAAGGGATTCTGGGTAACAGACCATGGTGGGAGGCAGTCAAGTCACCCCATCCTGGATTCCCCTGGGTGTCTAGTTTTCAAAAATGTATAGGTTTGCTAGGTTTCCCTAGGTGCCGGCAGGGCTAGGGTTCAAAAACGACATCTAGTCACTTTGCCAAAAAAGGGTCATTTTTCACTGCAAAATTGAGGTGTGACCACGTTGCGTTTTGCGCCGTTTCCTGTCGCGGGCACTATGCCGACCCGCACAAGTGAGGTACCATTTTTCTTGTAGGACTTTGGGGAACGCGGGGTGGGTGGAAATTTGTGGACCCCCGCAGATTCCAGAATTTTCCATCACAGAAATATGGGGAAAATGTGTTTTTTTTGTCAATTTTTTACGTTTGCAAGGGATTCTGGGTAACAGACCATGGTGGGAGGCAGTCAAGTCACCCCATCCTGTATTCCCTTGGGTGTCTAGTTTTCAAAAATGTATAGGTTTGCTAGGTTTCCCTAGGTGCCGGCAGGGCTAGGGTTCAAAAACTACAGCTCGTCACTTTGCCTAAAAAGGGTCATTTTTCACTGCAAAATTGAGGTGTGGCCACGTTGCGTTTTGCGCCATTTCCTGTCGCGGGCACTATGCCGACCCGCACAAGTGAGGTACCATTTTTCTCGTAGGACTTTGGGGAACGCAGGGTGGGTGGAAATTTGTGGATCCCAGCAGATTCCAGAACTTTCCATCACAGAATTATGGGGAAAATTTGTTTTTTTGGTCAATTTTTTACGTTTGCAAGGGATTCTGGGTAATAGACCCTGGTGGGAGGCAGTCAAGTCACCCCATCCTGTATTCCCCTGGGTGTCTAGTTTTCAAAAATGCTTAGGTTTGCTAGGTTTCCCTAGGTGCCGGCAGGGCTAGGGTTAAAAAACTACAGCTAGTCACTTTGCCAAAAAAGGGTCATTTTTCACTGCAAAATTTAGGTGTGACCACGTTGCGTTTTGCGCCATTTTCTGTCGCGGACACTGTGCCGATCCGCACATGTGAGGTACCATTTTTCTCGTAGGACTTTGGGGAACGCGGGGTGGGTGGAAATTTGTGGATCCCCGCAGATTCCAGAACTTTCCATCACAGAAATGTGGGGAAAATGTGTTTTTTTTGTCAATTTTTTACCTTTGCAAGGGATTCTGGGTAACAGACCATGGTGGGAGGCAGTCAAGTCACCCCATCCTGTATTTCCCTGGGTGTCTAGTTTTCAAAAATGTATAGGTTTGCTAGGTTTCCCTAGGTGCCGGCAGGGCTAGGGTTCAAAAACTACAGCTAGTCACTTTGCCAAAAAAGGGTCATTTTTCACTGCAAAATTGAGGTGTGACCACGTTGCGTTTTGCGCCGTTTCCTGTCGCGGGCACTATGTCGACCCGCACAAGTGAGGTACCGTTTTTCTCGTAGGACTTTGGTGAACACGGGGTGGGTGGAAATTTGTGGATCCACGCAGGTTCTAGAACTTTCCATCACAGAAATATGGGGAAAATTTGTTTTTTTTGTCCATTTTTTACGTTTGCAAGGGATTCTGGGTAACAGACCATGGTGGGAGGCAGTCAAGTCACCCCATCCTGGATTCCCCTGGGTGTCTAGTTTTCAAAAATGTATAGGTTTGCTAGGTTTCCCTAGGTGCCGTTAGGGCTAGGGTTCAAAAACTACACCTAGTCACTTTGCCAAAAAGGGGTCATTTTTCACTGCAAACTTGAGGTGTGACCACGTTGCGTTTTGCGCCGTTTCCTGTCGCGGGCACTATGCCAACCCGCACAAGTGAGGTACCATTTTTCTCGTAGGACTTTGGGGAACGCGGGGTGGGTGGAAATTTGTGGATCCATGCAGATTCCAGAACTTTCCATCACAGAAATGTGGGGAAAATGTGTTTTTGATGTCAATTTGTTACGTTTGCAAGGGATTCTGGGTAACAGACCATGGTGGGAGGCTACAACTACAGCTAGACTCTTCGCAAAAAAAGAGTAAATTTTCATTGTGAAAATGGGGTGTGTTCACCTTAGGTTTTGAGCCACTTCCTGTCGTGGGCACTATGCCTACCCACACAAGTGAGGTACCATTTTTATCGGGAGCCTTAGGGTAATTCAGATTTGTAAAGCAACTGTTATTACCTATTGATTTTTGATGCATTTCTCCCTTCCAAATGAATGACATTGTGTAAAAAAAAATTCATTTTGAAAAATGACCAATAATTGTCATGCAAGTATGAGTATTCCCAATTTCGAAAATGTCCAAATATGCACTGTTTCTAAACTCTGTAATTTGTTCCCATTTCAGAAATACATAGGTGTCTTTCATACCGATTTTTCCATGTATACATTTTCCCACAATAATTGCTATATACCCGGAAAAAAAAAAAAACATTACAAAATGCTGCTCAGTTTTTTACTCTGGGTTCATTGGGCTCTTGGTGAACCTACAAGTCCTATATATCCCCACAACCAGGAAAGTCCACCGGATGTAACGGTATATTGCTTTCAAAGAGATGTCATAATTCGAAGAAGTTACAGGTGAAAACGTTGACTCAAAAGGCTGCTTTTTTCAACACATTCTTAATTTTTCCTACATTTACCTGTTAGTTTCTATAAAGAAACCTTGATGGATCTACACAAATGACCCCTTGCTGAATTCAGAATTTTGTCTACCTTTAAAAAATGTATAGCTTTCCAGGATCCATTATTGCTTTTCTACCCATTTTTACCATTATCTGGAAGGAGGTTGAAAGCACAAAAAAGAGCAAAAATAGGGTATGTCCCAGAAAAATGTCAAAACTGTGTAAAAAATGTTGGATTTCTGCCAACAATCTGTCATTCCCTAA
The DNA here is from genome assembly GCF_964204655.1 of Triturus cristatus. Taxonomy (NCBI): domain Eukaryota; kingdom Metazoa; phylum Chordata; class Amphibia; order Caudata; family Salamandridae; genus Triturus; species Triturus cristatus. Next base: position 116,798,935 of record NC_140595.1, read on the forward strand.
AAGCTGGAGAAATTGTGATTTCAGCCCCACAAACCCTTTTTTGATATCATTTGCAGAGAAAAACCCAGACGCTTTCATTTGCAGCCACTTTTCCCCATTTTTCACAAAAAAAACAAAATGTTGCTGTATTTTGACTAATTTCTGGGAATCCTCTAAGAGAATCCACAAACCCTGGGTACCTTTAGAATCCCCATGATGTTGGAAGAAAAGGACGCAAATTTGGCGTGGATACCTAATGTGGTCAAAAAGTTACAGGGGCCTAAGCGCGCACTACCCCAAATAGCCCAAAAAAGGCTTAGCACAGGAGGGGAAAAGGCCTAGCAGCGAAGGGGTTAACAGAATATTTATGATACGCACATCGATGATGACTGTGGAATGTAAACAAACAACAAATGCTAATCAAACTAAAACCAGGACACTGTGTTAAGGTTACAGCTATTGCTAAAAATAGCCAAAATGTCAAAAAAACAGGTGCAGACCAGAAGACATATTACAGGAAGAATGAAAGCTCTAATTTGTCATTGAGACCATTGGGACTGAGGGTATTCAAATATTTAATCCAGAAAGTTTCTCTCTGTGAGATAACCTTAGACATGTCTTTATCATTGTGCTGTTTTACAGCCTCTAAGATGGTAAATCGGAGTTGGGCTATGGAATGTTGTGCTGTCATCCAATGTGTTGCTAATGGTGAACTCAATGTATGCGTTCTTATCCTGCTCTTGTGTTCTGTGATTCTTATCCTTAATGACCTTTCTGTGTTGCCCACATAGTGAAGTGAATAAGGACATCTGCTTAAATATATAACATTCCGTGTGTTACAATTGCCTGTGAATTTGAGAGCTATCGGTTTGCCTGACCATGGATGTGATATAAAAGATCCTGTAAGAACATTGTTGCAGTGCGAGCAATTGAAAGATTTTTGCATGCCCTTGTGTAGTTCTTTAGGTGTGGGTGATTTTTTATTGAGTATCTCACGAAGATTGTTGGATCTTTTATATGCAAATATAGGGGGATTTTTAAAGAGTTCTTTAAAGTCGGGTTCTGTTTGTAGTATATCCCAACGTCGTAAAATAATCCTCCTGATTGCTGCTGACTGAGTTGAAAATGTGGATACATAAACCTCACATCTAAGTTGTGGTTTCGCTTTTTTCTCTAAAAGCGATTCTCTAGGAATCTCTTCTACCCGTCTGACAGCAGTTTCAATCACTTCACTAGGGTATCCTCGATTCAAGAAATTCTTTTTGTACTCAATCAACGCTGATGCGTATTGGTTCTCATTGGATGAAATACGTTTAATCCTTGCAAATTGTGAGAATGGTAAGTGTTTCTTGAGAGTGTCAGGATGGAAGCTACTGTAATGTAATGTATTATTGCGGGCTGTTGACTTCTTATATACCGAAGTGGTTATATTTGTATCATTCACTTCCAAGCTGACATCCAAATAAGAGATCTTTTTTGTGTCAAGTGTGTAGGTAAATTGAATTCTCGGATTTATGTTGTTCAGGTCCTTTAGTGTATTTTCTAGTATGTGTTTAGGTCCCTGCCAGATGATGAACATATCATCTATGTATCTACGATACAAAATCAACCGATCAGTCCAAGAAGGGTCATTCAGGACATGTTCCTGTTCGAATTTCATCATGAAAACATTCGCATAGCTCGGTGGTCCTGCAAAACCCATAGAGGTACCGTTAGTTTGCAAAAAGAACCTTTCTTTCCAGCTAAAATAGCTGTTGAATAAACTGAACTGTAACAATTGTAAGAGAAAAACCTTGTTAGCTGGTATGTCCTCCTGTTGCAATAATGCCCACTCAATGGCCTCAATTCCCTCCGAGTGCGGTATTGAGATGTACAAAGACACCACATCCACAGTACCTAACCAGATCTCCTCCATGGATGGCAATTGGATCTCCCTAATCAATTTTAGAAAATGTGTGGTGTCTTGCACATATGTGTTGCGTGATTGTACAAATGGTTGCAAAAATGTATCAATATACTGACCTAATGGTTCATGAATGGAACTGCATCCTGATACTATTGGACAAAAGGGCGGATCTTCCAGATTTTTGTGTATCTTAGGCAACATGTAAATTGTGGGTCTGCGGGGAAACTTGATGTATAAGTAATCACGTGTTTTCTCTGTAATCCATTTCATGTCTAGAGCATGTCCTAAAATTTGCCACAAAGAATCTTGAAACTCTTTTGTAGGATCATGGTTAAGAGGAAGATATGTTGTATCATCTGCTAGCATAGTCTCTACTTTGGACTCGTAAAAACTGCGGTTCATTACCACTAGAGCTCCTCCTTTTATCAGCTGGACAAAAAACTAAGGACTCATTAGCTTTCAAGGATTTAAGTGCCTTTCTGTCTGTGAGTGTTAAATTATGACGTTTGTTGGTTTCTGAAGATAGTTGAGTCAAGTCTCTTTTCACTAAAGTCTCAAAAGAATCTATCACTTTGTGTGAAGTTGGAGCAACAAAACTACTCATGGGTCTGAATTCTCTGTATTCAGATTGTTGAATGGTGGTAGGTTCTAAATTGGCGAAGAAATATCTGAGTCTTAGTTTCCTGACAAATTTGTACAGGTCGATCTCTGTATCCAACGTTTTAGCTTGAAACGTTGGTACAAATGATATGCCTTTATTCAGAACCAATGTTTGTGACTTGGTTAAAGGTGTTTGTGAAATGTTTACTACTAGTGCTTCTTCTGTCTGCGAGAGACAAGTCCAGCAGCACACCATGCGTCTCCAGGTCGCACACCAGCAAAACCGGACACAGCAAAACCCGTAGAGGTCGTGGAAAGCTCAAAGCAAACAAATGTCGGTCGCAGACAGAAGAAGCACTAGTAGTAAACATTTCACAAACACCTTTAACCAAGTCACAAACATTGGTTCTGAATAAAGGCATATCATTTGTACCAACGTTTCAAGCTAAAAAGTTGGATACAGAGATCGACCTGTACAAATTTGTCAGGAAACTAAGACTCAGATATTTCTTCGCCAATTTAGAACCTACCACCATTCAGCAATCTGAATACAGAGAATTCAGACCCACAAGTAGTTTTGTTGCTCCAACTTCACACAAAGTGATAGATTCTTTTGAGACTTTAGTGAAAAGAGACTTGACTCAACTATCTTCAGAAACCAACAAACGTCATAATTTAACACTCACAGACAGAAAGGCACTTAAATCCTTGAAAGCTAATGAGTCCTTAGTTTTTTGTCCAGCTGATAAAGGAGGAGCTCTAGTGGTAATGAACCGCAGTTTTTACGAGTCCAAAGTAGAGACTATGCTAGCAGATGACACAACATATCTTCCTCTTAACCACGATCCTACAAAAGAGTTTCAAGATTCTTTGTGGCAAATTTTAGGACATGCACTAGACATGAAATGGATTACAGAGAAAACACGTGATTACTTATACATCAAGTTTCCCCGCAGACCCACAATTTACATGTTGCCTAAGATACACAAAAATCTGGAAGATCCGCCCTTTCGTCCAATAGTATGAGGATGCAGTTCCATTCATGAACCATTAGGTCAGTATATTGATACATTTTTGCAACCATTTGTACAATCAGGCAACACATATGTGCAAGACACCACACATTTTCTAAAATTGATTAGGGATCTCCAATTGCCATTCCTGGAGGAGATCTGGTTAGGTACTGTGGATGTGGTGTCTTTGTACACCTCAATACCGCACTCTGAGGGAATTTAGGCCATTGAGTGGGCATTATTGCAACCGGAGGACATACCAGCTAACAAGGTTTTTCTCTTACAATTGTTACAGTTCTGTTTATTCAACAGCTATTTTAGCTGGAAAGAAAGGTTCTTTTTGCAAACTAACGGTACCTCTATGGGTTTTGCAGGACCACCGAGCTATGCGAATGTTTTCAGGATGAAATTCGAACAGGAACATGTCCTGAATGACCCTTCTTGGACTGATCGGTTGATTTTGTATCATAGATACATAAATGATATGTTCATCATCTGGCAGGGACCTAAACACATACTAGAAAATAAACTAAAGGACCTGAACAACATAAATCCGAGAATTCAATTTACCTACACACTTGACACAAAAAAGATCTCTTATTTGGATGTCAGCTTGGAAGTGAATGATACAAATATAACCACTTCGGTATATAAGAAGTCAACAGACCGCAATAATACATTACATTACTGTAGCTTCCATCCTGACACTCTCAAGAAACACTTACCATTCTCACAATTTGCAAGGATTAAACGTATTTCATCCAATGAGAACCAATACGCATCAGCGTTGATTGAGTACAAAAAGAATTTCTTGGATCGAGGATACCCTAGTGAAGTGATTGAAACTGCTGTCAGACGGGTGGAAGAGATTCCTAGAGAATCGCTTTTAGAGAAAAAAGCAAAACCACAACTTAGACGTGAGGTTTATGTATCCACATTTTCAACTCAGCAGCAATCAGGAGGATTATTTTACGACGTTGTGATATACTACAAACAGAACCAGACTTTAAAGAACTCTTTAAAAATCCCCCTATATTTGCATATAAAAGATCCAACAACCTTCGTGAGATACTCAATAAAAAATCACCCACACCCAAAGAACTACACAAGGGCATGCAAAAATCTTTCAATTGCTCGCACTGCAACAATGTTCTTACAGGATCTTTTATATCACATCCATGGTCAGGCAAACCGATAGCTCTCAAATTCACAGGCAATTTTAACACACAGAATGTTATACATTTAATCAGATGTCCTTGTTCACTTCACTATGTGAGCAAAACAGAAAGGTCATTAAGGATAAGAATCACAGAACACAAGAGCAGGATAAGAACGCATACATTGAGTTCACCATTAGCAACACATTGGATGACAGCACAACATTCCATAGCCCAACTCCGATTTACCATCTTAGAAGTTGTAAAACAGCACAATGATAAAGACATGTCTAAGGTTATCTCACAGAGAGAAACTTTCTGGATTAAATATTTGAATACCCTCAGTCCCAATAGTCTCAATGACAAATTAGAGCTTTCATGCTTCCTGTAATATGTCTTCTGGTCTGCACCTGTTTTTTTGACATTTTGGCTATTTTAAGCAATAGCTGTAACCTTAACACAGTGACCTGGTTTTAGTTTGATTAGCATTTGTTGTTTGTTTACATTCCACAGTCATCATCGATGTGCGTATCATAAATATTCTGTTAATAATGTTTTCATAATGAAGCAACATTCATATGGGAGGTTTACTTGGTATGCTTCATGCGAGACATATGTTCACTACAGCTATTCAATATTCTTATAGGTGTTATTGTGTAACCTCTCCATTATACCTAATTGGTACATACTTGGATAGGCCATGAGTAAATATTTCGAAGAGATGCTATCACTATTTTCAAGCACTTTGTGATTCAGATGTATATAAGACTTTATATATTTGCATCTTTTGTGAGAACAATGGCAACATGAGATTACTGATTTATTGGTCTTAACATATTTAACCCCCAAAAAAAATTTGCTACTAATTACCTGCTTAAAGATTAGCATATAAGCCGCATATAGGTTGTTCAATCAATGATATGTTCACAACTTTTCATGATCACCAGTAGTAGGTGATTATGTTATTATATCTAAATGTAAATACATTGCATATTGTATATTGTCGATTCTCAAAAACAGGTTTATATTGTTGCCATTTTCATTCTGTGTATAACTTGTGCATTTCTTTTTGATTTTATTTCTTTATCTTTTTAATTTTTATCCGGTATTTACCAATCTTGGGTGACTTTATTTCTCGTAATCACATTTTTACGTTCACGTACACGAAAACATGGCTGTCACGCATGTCATTTAAACACACGCATTTGTCCTTTGTTAGTGTTCACATTCTGAGCACGCATACGTAGGAGATAGAGAGGTATAAGTAAGATATAATGCACTAGAAGAGGTTCACGCGTCGATCACCGAGACTTTCACGTATGAGGTTCTGCACGTCGTCACACAGTGAGTTTTGTGTTAGCGAAATGGTTACTTGCAACGGGGAACATTGACCCCGGTTTTATTATTCTGGTTATGCTCTTGTTTACGCATGTTTACCTTTTTTTACTCTTGAAGTAGCGAGAAGTTCATCCTCACGAACATCCCCATTCCAATGTTGAACAATTGACTTTGTTGTTTGAAGGTGAGATGCACCGTTTTTGGTCACTCTGGTGATAAGGTACAAGGATGACATGGACTTTCATTATGGGATTACTGAGAGTCTCTCACATTTTTTGACAGGAAATTTTCGGGCGTTGTTTCACTGAATAAGGATTTGTCTTGGTGTCTGCTTTAAGTATCGCCAGGTGAGACAGCAATCTCAACATCAGACCAGCATTTAGTTATGCAGCACAATATCCTTGGTGCAACGACAACTGTTGCATGGCAAAACACTTATAAGGTCCCAAAGGCGAGACCTATTGGCTATGCCAATGTTTGTTGCTGTTTTTGTGGTACTGCAATATATAGGGATGTTATTTGTCACAGTTTTACTATTTATTTCAATACGATGCAGTTTATGAAGATGTTTCTGTGCAGCATACTTTACATTCTCGTTTTTATTTCACCTTAAATCTCTTGTTTTTTCCTGGTAAATTTGAGGCCACTAATTGTATAATTTTATTAAGTAGACTGATTTGTTAATTCACTGTATATGTACTTGTTGCAGATTTCCCCTGACGAAGGGTGTATGCTACACCCGAAATGCATTGGGATTAATAATCTTCAAGTCTGTATCATAATGCAATTTAACATGAAGTTCATGGTTCATCAACGAAACATGCTTTTGAATTAAAAGAAACATTGCATAACGCCGGATTGAAATCAAGTCATTATGCTTATGTACATGTATACCTGTTAACAGCAGGATGTTTCTATTGTTTACTTGATGTAATTATTTTATAATTGCTCCTAACAGAATTCAGCATAACATTGTATACACTCTAGGCAGAGTGTCTTTTCGGTAGTGCAGTCTTAGTCTATGACCAATAGTCTTAGATTTACTCTTCTTTTCGAATCAGTGAGTAGGTAGAACCACTTCTAAGATAGCACACCTACGCAGATAAATTTGTTGATTATTGTTTTATTTTATCAAAGGTACTAACCAGAGTGCATCGCAGCTGATACTTGACACGTTGAGTAATGTAAAGCCAGTTGTCAATGAGCCTATTTCCTGCTCTATTGCATTCTGCGACTCCCTGACCTTCTGTAATATGAGGTCCAGTTTGTCTGGGGCGGCCTCCATATTGGTTGGTGAGACACAGCTTGTAGGGGGCATCTGGGTGCCGTTACCCGAGACTTCTTGTTGCGCTGTGCCACTGGAGATCAACTCCAGCAGCTTTCCTTTCGTGCGCCCCATTGTGCACCGCTGGATAGAACCGGTCACAGTATGTTGGAGCCAAGAGCCTGCAGTGCCTCCTACTGTAGGCGCACCAGGAGAACCCTACAATCACAGTCCGGGGCACCCCTGAGGGCCACCACCGATTCCCGGCATCACTCCAGGCAATCAGAACGGAGCCAGACACTTAGATATTGGGCTATTGGCTACAGACCATGCAAGACCAGGTCAGGGAGTCCGGGAGCGACCCAGTAGTCCACGCCTCACCATGCACAGACAAAGTTGTGGGCACCCCTTAGCAGGGTCAAGTCAGTTATGGGACAGGTGCGGGACAGGTGCAGCACTGCTTCAATCGACCTATCCAGTTAACGCTGCATTCCTGAATGTCCCAGCAGTATGGCACCTCGGTCTCCAGCCAGAAGGACAGGCGGCCCTTGTCAGACCAGGGCAGCCCCTCACCTTTCCTGCCCCAGTCCACAGTCACTGCAGCCCGTGGCCTATGTCTGCCGCAAGTCCCTCCGTCACAGTGGCGCCGCACCAGGCACGCTCAGTCAGGCAGAAGCCACAAACCACAAGGCCTTCTAGCTTGCACAGGTTAATCAGTCAGGGCCCGAAAGCAAAAGGAGGCCCAAGTTAGGCCGCACCACCCATCACGGCCGGCATGGAGGACTGAGCAGCTCCCCCCAAGGTAGGTCACAGCCCTCCGAGCCTGCAGCCTTGCAAAGTGCTCCCAAATAGTCCTGGAATATGGCTGCGTATCTCCCAGTCTCCACTTCACCTCCACCGGAGCAGCGGGCAGGACTCCAAATCCGCAGCCCTCAGTGCCGGTCCGGTGCACGTGGCAAGGCCGCCCCACAGCATCAGCGCCCACCGCCGATCCCCGGTAGTGGTTCATCCACGTCCGCAGACCGTACTGTCCTGATGTTGTAGACACTTGGAAGGGTGAAGGGCTGGAAGGCCGCTCTCACCAGAGATGCCGCGCTCAGCCACAGAGTTTTTCAGTGTAGCACCTGCGTCCCCACGCACAGGCGGTCTCACAGCTTGTCTTCTGGCGCGGGTCACTACCGCTTACACCAGCCACCGCAGGGCCACACAAGGCAGCAACTCAGAGGCCTTCCAGTATGTAGTGAAGAAAAATATTTCTATTAAACATTAAGTCTTAATGTTTTTCTCCACTTGCAGTTAAGCCAATTATGACTAAATGGTTATATGAAGCATGTTTCTTCAATTTAAATTAAACAAATATCTGTATTTTTCTGTCATAAATATGGCAGGCAACCTATCAATAGGCCACTGGGAGCAAGATGCCTTCTGTTTTTAAATATGACACTTGGAAATGCGCGAAAAATTTAAATGATGTGCAATAGGGAATCTATATAAACATAAAGTAACCTCTTCAGTTAAATTTTCTCCCATTCCAAAGGGTTGCCTTTCAACGCAGTAGGCATCTTGCTCTCTGAAGCTGGTAGACACGGTGCCATATTCATAACTGAAAAATACGGACATTATTTTAAGTGGGAGAAAGTTAAAGTGCCGAAAATTTTCCATATTATGAACATTTTTGCAGAACATTTTTCAGCACTTTGAATTTCTCCCATTTATAAAAATGGTTGTATGCTTGTGTTATACATGCAACGGTGCCACATATGCCGAAATGTATGCCCTGTGCTTCAAGTACATACTGCACAGGTTCTTAGTCACCCATACACATATATCCTATTCATATTCACACATGTTCATATATCCCCTAAGCCCACGCCTTCACTGACACAAATGGCAGCCCTTTCATAGTGCTCAAAGTCACAGTATTTTACTCAAACAGTAGAATCTGGCTCTAAGGACATTAGGCTTAAAGTAAATGATATTGAGCTTGGGGGTGTCTGGTAACAATGTGCCAGTTGCTTAGCCTACAGTAGCTCATAATGATTGTCAATGATCAGAAGTAGTTCTCAGTACAGAAAAGGTTGGCGCCCCTGAATTAGAGCAACTAGAAACAATCAAGAACTAAATCTATAACATGTACTACTTTCTAGAACAAAACCACAAAACTGGAGTTGATGCTCCTTAGTGAGATGGAGTTGTATGATTAATCAAAAATGTGCTAGCACTCATGATCAAGAATCTTAAATTCTATAACAGCATGGAGGAGAGGATTATGTATTCCCTTTCCTGTTTCACAGCAGTCGTTTTGCAAGTACGGTATACAACATTAAGAACTACAACTCCCATAGTCCTTAAGCAAGATACTAAAACTCCGGAAAATGTGTGACACGGTCCAAGCACATTCCCAGGTTCACTATATACATTCATCAAACTGTAACCCCTCATCTTTTGTTGCTTTGAGAATATCCTGCCGGATCATGTTCAAAGTTTACTACTGTTTCTGATCTACGGCTGAAGAAAATAAAATAAATAATCATTGAGTATTCTTTCCCATTTGTTCACCAGGGTGGGTATTTACCGCAATCAAACACAAAACAGAATGTAGAATAAAACATTAATTATAATGGGATGATATTTGTCTCCCTATCCTTAATAGAACTTAAAATTCCTGATCACAAATGCTCTAAACATGTTGGTTCTATGTTAGGACCAGAGGCTTCTGATTATGAAAGTTTATAGATGATTCATAACAGTCAAAACCAGATTACATACTGGTTTAGAATAAAAGGATTTGGAAGTAGACTATGTTGACCAGACAGCCATATGTGTGATATCTTGTAGGCTAGCTCCTAATGTAACTGACTTCTGGGCTATTTCACCTCTGAATGCACTTCAAACACTGAAATGCCAATTACCACTTGCTCCAAAATCCAGCACATTCCTCTGGTTATGGTGTGTAATGACACTGGGTTGTAAGTATGTAGGGCAGAGATGAAGAGCTATCTGCAAGAAAATAAACTGAGGTGGACTGTGGCCTGTTTGTAAATCTGTAGGCAACTAACCATGCACAGTTTGGTCTGCGTAAAACAAGAGTAAGAGATCTTCCTCGAGTCAATTTTAGTATTTCTCAATATAATAAATATAACCACTTTCCAAATAAAAGTTAACAGGACAATATTTGGTGTAGGAGGAGAGACAAATCTGATCTGGCTGAGAAGTTTTGAAACCAAAGAATGTTCCCCTATTGGATGGTCTGCTACCGATGTGTGTCCAGCTGAAATGGCTGATCTACAGGAGTTTACTGTCCTGTAGGTCAGACCCTCTGCCACTAGTATTGCCAAAAAGTTGAAAACAAAAGTCACATCTGGCCCCACAGGATCAAGATTTTGTTCACACCACCAACCTGACAACCTAGACCATGCTGAGTGATGGAACTTGTGGGTGGAATCTGGCCAGGTCTTGTGGATGAAGAAGACAGCTTGGCTCGAAAGGCCTGGCACTCATTAGCATGTCCTGAAAGGTTCCATGCTATCAGATGTAGTTGGTTGAGGAGAACTTAAGGGTGAGGTTCCCCTTGAGGATACAAGGGCACGTTCAAAAGGAGGTTCACATCATAGCTCCAGGGGAACAGGGAACCAAACTCTATTACAATGGTTGCTATGGTTTCAAGATTTTGTTCCCCACAAGCAGTTGATGGAACATGCCACTGTAAAGTTGTCCTTCAGACTAAAATGCAACATTGTGAGCTTTTGGATGTGAGGTTGCAGATCCGGCTAGAAGCTTGAGACAACTGATGTATGGTTGCTTCTCCTCCCAAGACCATTACCTCCCATAGATATTTTGCTGCATCTTGCCCCCAACTGAGTCTGCTGGAACTTGATTCAAATACGAGATACCAGGATACACTGAAAATCGCCCAGCCATTTCGGAGGAGGAATCGCCATCATCCACAAAGACTCCATCAAAATCTCAACGAACACCGACGACACCCTCACCACCGCCGAGCACATGCACTTCCAGATCCACACCGACCCCAACACCACCCTCAGAGGAACTCTCATCTACAGACCTCCCGGACCCCGCCCACAGTTCAGCGACACCATTGCCGACCTCATCAGCACCCACGCCCTCGCTTCCACGGACTACATCCTCCTCGGAACCTGAACTTCCACCTCGAGAACAACAACGACGCCAACTCCACTGCCCTGATCGACAACCTCGCCAACCTCGGACTCAAACAGCTCGTAACGACACCTACTCACGCCGCTGGACACACGCTCGACCCCATCTTCTCCGCAAGCCCCCACGTCTCCTTCAACCACACCACCGAACCACACTGGACCGACCACAGATGCGTCCACTTCACCTTCAGAAAACCCACCACACACCACTGCACCCAACAGCTACCACGGCGCTGCTGGGGCAAGGTCACCGAGGACCAACTGACTACCGCCCTCGCCCTGAGACCACCCACCGACCCCACCGACCCAGACACCGCCGCGACCAGCCTCACACAGTGGATCAACGACTGCACCAACACCCTCGCCCCTCTCAAGACCTCTACAACCAACCACACCAACAAGAAAGCCACCTGGTTCACCGAGGACCTCCGGATCTACAAGCACAGCTGTCGGAAGCTGGAGAAGAAATGGCTCCACGACCGAACACCAAACAACCACACAGCCCTCAAGAGCGTCACCCGCAGACACCACCAACTCATCAGGACCGCCAAGAAGACCACCTTCAAGGACGGCCTAGACAACAACGCACACAACACCAAAGAGCTCTTCAGCATCGTGAAAGAACTCTCCACCCCAGCTCCAACACCAACGACATCCCGCCATCTCAAGACCTGTGCGACTCCCTGGCCACCTTGTTCCACCACAAGATTACCGACATCCATGACAGCTTCAACTCTGACCCCCCCGCACCCACCACCGAGTCCACCTCCCCTGCGATTACCACTCGCACCAGTCGCCTGACCGTCTGGTCCAGCGTCAGCGACGAAGACACCATCAAAACCATGAACTCCATCCACTCCGGATCCCCATCGGACCCCTGCCCTCACCACGTCTTCAACAAAGCCAGCACAACCATCGCGCCTCACCTCCGGAAAACAATCAACTGTTCCTTCGAGACAGCAACCTTCCCAGAAAGCTGGAAGCACGCCGAGATCTACGCCCTTCTGAAGAAGCCCAAGGCGGACCCCAAGGACCTCAAGAACTTCCGGACCATCTCCCTGCTCCCATTCCCGGCAAAAGTGACTGAGAAGATTGTCAACAAACAGCTGACCCGCTACATCGAAGTTAACAACATCCTGGACCCTTCCCAATCCGGTTTTCGCAGCAACCACAGCACCGAGACCGCCCTCATCGCCGCCACTGACGACATCCGGTCCCTGATGAACAAAGGAGAAACAGCCGCCCTCATCCTCCTGGACCTATCAGCAGCCTTTGACACGGTCTGTCACCGCACCCTATCAGCACGCCTCCATGACGCCGGTATCCAAGAGAAGGCCCTGGCCTGGACCACATCCTTCCTCTCCGGCAGAACCCAGAGCGTCCGCCTCCCACCCTTCCGCTCCAAAACCACCGAGATCATCTGCGGCGTCCCACAGGGATCCTCCCTCAGCCCGACGCTGTTCAATATCTACATAGCACCTCTCGCCCACGTCGCACGACAACACAACCTCAACATCATCTCCTACGCCGACGACACCCAGCTGATCCTATCCCTCACCGAAGATCCCCACACCGCCAAAGCTAACCTCCACAGAGGAATGAAGGCCGTAGCCGACTGGATGAAGGACAGCAGACTGAAGCTGAACTCAGACAAGACGGAGGTCCTCATTCACGGACCCACCCCATCAGCCTGGGACGACTCTTGGTGGCCCACATCGCTAGGCACAGCCCCGGAATCCACGGACCACACACGCAACCTGGGGGTCATCCTCGACTCCACTCTCTCCATGACCAGGCAAGTCAACGCCGTCTCCACGTCCTGTTTCAACACCCTCCGTATGTTCCACAGGATCTTTAAATGGATCCCCCTCGACACGAGAAAAACCGTCACCCAGGCCCTCATCACCAACAGACTCGACTACGGGAACGCCCTCTACTCAGGAACAACAAACAAGCTCCTGAGACGACTCCAACGCATCCAGAACGCCTCGGCCCGACTCGTCCTCGATGTCCCCCGCCGCAGCCACATCACACCCCACCTGAGAGGCCTGCACTGGCTCCCCTTCAACAAAAGGATCACCTTCAAACTCCTCATCTACGCACACAAAGCACTACACAACACCGGACCCACTTACCTCAACAACCGACTCAGCTTCAACACCCCCACCCGAAGCCTCCGCTCAGCCAACCTTGCCCTCGCCACAGTCCCCCGCATCCGGAAAACCACCGTCGGCGGCAGATCCTTCTCCTACCTCGCCGCCAAGACCTGGAACACTCTCCCCACCATCCTACGACAGACCCAGGACCTGCTGGCCTTCAGAAGACTCCTCAAGACCTGGCTCTTCGATCAGTAGCACCCTCCCCTCTCCAGCGCCTTGAGACCCTCTCGGGTATGTAGCGCGCTTTACAAATGCAGTGATTGATTGACTGATTGATTTCAGGCTTCCATATGGTCCAACCAACATAAGTTCCAGTGTTTCCTCTAGAGAAAGGGTGACTATTTGGGAATAAGAGATACCTTTTTTAAGATGTATCTTTAAGTACTGTAGGGGTCGGCAATAATGTGGCCCCAGAAAGATTGCTTGAAAGGGAGATGAAAGGAGTCCTACCTGACCAGCTAAAGGGTAATTACGAGAAACTCCTTCCTGATGGCTCTGAATTTGTTGTCAGAAGAAAAAGGGATGCAGACATTAAGTTTATTAGGAATTCCAGGAACTGGATTACAGTTAATGGAGAAAGACTGGATTTGGTTGGATTTATCACGAAACCTAGAAGCCTTGTAGAAGAGGGACAGTTAAGTTAAGGTGTTGAAGTAAAAGGTTTGGGTTCTATGCCATAATCAGGATGGCGCCCAGAACAGATGATGAGGTGACTCCCCGGTTTGCTGAAGAATTGAACTACTGCTTTCATCAGTTTGATGGAGCAGTTAGGGGCTGGGTATAACCTAAAGGGAAGCATTGTATTTCCTAAATAGGATTCTTGCTATGAAATTGAAGAAAGCGTCTGTGAGGAGGAAAGTTGGGGGGGTCTCATAAACGATGGATGCCCTCTATACTGAAGTGTGAATAAAGTGAGAAAGATTTAAAATTCTTTAGGTCAGTGGTTCTTAACATTTTGACTTCTACGGACCCCTTTGGATCACAAAAGGAAGCCATGCCCCCCCCCTCCTCCCCCAAGCTATTTCTACAATTTGAACCTCAGCAATAACACAAAAAGTACATGAACAAGAACACACTACAATCAGTGGCTCTCAAACGTTTGACTTCTGGGGACCCCCGCTTAATCATTGCTGGAACCAGAGGATCCCCAATGAAGCATTATTGGAATCCGTAGACCACCCACGAGTCATTACTGGAAGCCGGGGACCCCGGCCGAAAGATTGTCGATGATTTGAACCACAAAGCAATACACACAAAATACCAAAATAAGCATTCATCAAACAAATACACAAATGACACATTTCATTTAATTCGCAAACACATATAAATAAAAAAGAAATCAAAATGTAATTTTAATAGAAAGGTTGGAGCTTTTCTAAATTTAATTGAGGCCACTCTTCGTCCATACTATATTCTTTTTGATGAACCTGTACTGCTCCTACAAATCAATCTGAGATACTAATTAATTATTTTGCTCCAGTTTAAAATTCCTTCACATTTACAGTATGCTTTAAAATATTCAATTGTACATTTGGCCTCTTTATTTATATACTCTTTACTAATCTGTTAATATTATTTCATTTTCAAAGTTTTCCCGCACCACCTGAGGAGGCTTTGCGAACCCCCAGAGGTCCCCGGACTTCAATTTGGGAACTAATGCACTACATGATCTCAGGACATCTACTTTCCTCTTCAACTGCAAGTTTAAATGTGAGAGCAACTGCACATAGGCACATGACCTAGGTTGGGTTCACAGATCCATAGGTGTTCGTGTGTAATCAAAGCAGTCAACAGAGGTGGTGGAAAAGAAATAGTAACTATTGACACTGGCCTCAGACAGACACAGGGCATGAAACAAGCTTGGTATGGACAGAGAGAAATCATGCAGGGTCCTTTGTGTCACAAGGTACCAAACACAGAAACTGCATAAAGGCTAGAACACTAGGTGCCATTATGTCAAAGTACATGCTGTCTACTAGGAAGTGGTGCTCTGTCTGTTGAAGTATTTCAGCAGGCATGCACCCATTTCAATACACACAGATTAGGTCTTTGACTCTTTAATTGCTTGACTATATGAAGCACTGAATAGGAGAATGTGCAGTGTGGAAGAGCCTTTAGGCAGTCTACATGTAAATACATGTTGTTAGAAATGGGGGTCTCTAGTTGGCAAGGGCTTGCACCTTTGTCCAAGTAGGGACCCTTCTTCCTAGTCAGGATAAGGGAGTTACACTCAACAACAAGCCTTGGCAACTGCAACCCACGGGGTCAGAGGAAAGATGCTTCGGTGAGGACCACCAAGGTCCTGGGGACGCTCCAAGCTATGGAGAGTCAGGGCACGTCTGGGACAACCAGGAAAGCCAATGGAAAGTCAAAGTTACCTTCACAGGGACCCACCGGTCGACGGACCAGGGATCACAAAGGGACCTCGAGCTGAATCACAAAATACCAGCCCACGGAACACTCGTGGAGTGTAGGCCGAAAATCTTTGGTGGAATTGCTGCTCGGGGTCAGGACTACAAGTAGCCCAAAGCACAGCCTCAGGGATCGCCAAAAAGCATATGCTGCTGCAATTGTACGCGGTGCACATGGGTTCGGGTTGCGCCGTCTCCACGAGGGATACGGGCCTCAGAATTGCTGAGAGCACAGATCAACCTCAGAGACCTCGGGAACCCACCTCCTGTGTTGCAGAAATCAGGCGCTCGGGAAATACAAACCGGTCAGATGCGTTTCAGGTGCCTGCCTTGCAGGGAAGTAACTCCTTTACTCCAAGGGAGATTCTTCAGTCAGCGTTGTGTGAAGTTGCGTGAAGTGAGTCCTGAGGCGGAAAGCCGGGACTGGTGTGCTGAAGTAAGGACTGAAATCGCCGTTTTAATTTTCACTGTATATAACCAATTGCAGGCACATAGACTACTTTTAGAATCCTGATTCACTAGGATCAACTGTTTTCTAGACCACCACCTTGGCGCTTACCTGCTCAGGCTTCTTGCCCCTTAGCAGCCGAGCAGACGCTGTTGGGGGTGTGACTCGCCTCTGCATCCGCCATCTTGGGGGTGAATTTTGAGAGCGGTCCAGTCTTCGCCCCTCCCTCGCACGATAGCATAAATTACTACTTCCCTCCCACTCTGCTGACTGAGAGCGTTGTGTGAAGTTGCGTGAAGTGAGTCCTGAGGCGGAAAGCCGGGACTGGTGTGCTGAAGTAAGGACTGAAATCGCCGTTTTAATTTTCACTGTATATAACCAATTGCGGGCACATAGACTACTTTTAGAATCCTGATTCACTAGGATCAACTGTTTTCTAGACCACCACCTTGGCGCTTACCTGCTCAGGCTTCTTGCCCCATAGCAGCCGAGCAGAAGCTGTTGGGGGTGTGACTCGCCTCTGCATCCGCCATCTTGGGGGTGAATTTTGAGAGCGGTCCAGTCTTCGCCCCTCCCTCGCACGAAAGCATAAAATGGCCCTCCCACCCCCTTTTGTACCTCCCTCACAGGGAGCGCAGCGGACGAGCGCAGCGGGCGCGCCGGCGGCATGCCGAAGGCGTGCCAAAGGCAAGCCTGTCTGCGCCCGTCCGCGCCAGCTTCGCGCCTAGCGCCGGAAACTCTGGCCCTTCTCAACGTACCCAGCCTCTCCAATACTCAAGCACTCAATTGCTAGAATTGAACCAATTCCCCTGCAATCCGAGGCAATTAGTAAATCTAGCCGACCTCTCATCCTCATTTAGCTGTGACTCCTGTGACCAATTAAGGCTCAACAATCCCTCTCCCCAACTTCACAAATTATGCGCCCCACTTGATTGCACCGATACCCACACCTGTCTACGGGCCTACAATAATCACAACTGTGAATCCAGCCGCACGATGAATGGAAAAAGTTCCCTAAAGTGCATTTTGCTGAACACTAGATCCATGGTCAAGCATAAACATGAAATCTCCACTCTTATCGCGGACCATGCTATTGACCTAATGTTTTTAACAGAAACATGGGCATCTGAGACCTCAGGACCAGACTGGAATGATGCTGTTCCTGAAGGGTACCTGGTAGAATTTGTCAATAGGTCAGGAGCAATGGGGGGTGGCATTGGGATTATTTATAAAGCCCATCTAAAAGTACTTTCACTACCAGAACAGGGTCTAGAAGCAGAAGCCATGAGCTTTAAAATTAAAAGCAACAATTGTATAATATTTACTGGCCTCCTTGTGTATCGCCCCCCCCGGCTTAAGAGCACCTTTTATTAGAGCACTACTCACCTTCCTAGAACCCAACATCTGACTCTGCTTCCTACACTGTCTTGGGTGATTTTAATTTTCACTTAGAAGCAAATAATGATCCTGACTCAGCCACTCTAACAGACAACTTTCTTGGTTTTGGCATGGCTCAGTTAATATCTAGCCCTACCCATACTGCGGGTCACACCCTTGATGGCATTTTTACCAACAATAGCCACATTCATGTTACCTCGATCCTAGCAGTCCCCTGGTCCGACCATAGTGCCATCTCTTTTGACCTGCCTCAGAACAACCTGCTAAATCACCGAAGAGGCCTCCTACTTCCTGAAAAAATACGCCCCTGGAATAAACTTGAACCTAATAACTTGGCTGATTCACTTACAAATAACCCTCCTGCCCTTGGATCTGGCAATACTAACAAGGGAGCAATTAAATTTCAAAACTGGATCAGTCAGGCAATCAATCAACTGGCGCCTGTTGAAATAAAAAGAAAAGCTAGAAGACGATCTGTAACTGCGCTGTGGTATTCCGCAGAAGTGAAGCACATAAAAATGAAATGTCGACGACTTGAGCGGTTGTGGCGTTCGGATTATAGTGCTCTAAATAAATTAGTATACACTAAAGCCCTACAGGAATACAAGTCAGCAATAGTTCAGGCCAAGTCAGTATATTTCACAAATAAAATTCAGGCAGCCTCTAATACCACCAGAGAGCTATTTAAAACTGTCACTCACCTAACCAAGAGCCCCGTGATACTCTCTTTAGCCCTGATCAGAACCTCGTGACCAATATTGCAACCTTCTTCCAGCAAAAGGTTCAGAATATGTATGACGCTCTTAGCTCATCTGCACTAATTTTGCCCAATAACAACAATGATACAGCCTCCCTGACTGGGTTTAGCTATCCCAGCTTCCCGCTGTTAGAGGAGACACAGGTGGTAGATCTAATTGTTCAGATGAAGTCAGGGTCCCCACTAGATCCATGTCCGCCTCGCATTCTACACCTGATTCCACAGACGGTGGCAGCTGTCCTGACCCCTTTGCTAAATAATGTCATCTCGTCCGGTGATTTCCCCAGTTGCTGGAAAAAAGCTTGCATTCGACCTATTCTCAAAAAGGACTCATTAGATCCTACGGTACTCAAGCATTACCGACCAATATCCTGCCTACCCTTGCCAGCTAAAATTCTCGAAAAAGCCATAAACCAAGAAATGATGAGGTATGTTGACCATAACAAGCTCCTGGACCCCTCTCAACATGGCTTTCGCCCCTTTCATTCAACAGAGTCCGCCCTGATCATGGCCACTGATAACATTCGAAGAAAAATGGACGAGGGTGGTAGAACGGCCCTGATCTTACTAGATCTTACAGCGGCGTTCGATACCGTGAACCATTCGATCCTATTAAATAGACTAAAAACTTTAGGCTTCACTGGTACTGCACTAACTCTGTTAACATCCTTTTTGGAGTCTTGAATCCAACAAGTACACTGGGAAGGTCTTCAATCTGACGAATTTTCCCTCCCAGGCGGGGTCCCTCAGGGTTCGGCTTTGTCGCCCACCCTGTTTAACCTATATGTTACTCCCTTAGCTGCCTTGGTTCAATCTCATGGCCTACAATTAGTGTCTTATGCCGACAACACTCAATTTTTAGTGTCAGTATCCCAGACCATTGATGCCATGGCAGAATGCTTTAAAAACTGCCTTCTGGATGTAAAAAACTGGATGAGCTGTAACTTCCTGAAACTAAATGCGGACAAAACCGAGATAATCGAATTTGGTCATAAACCATCTGTCTGGAGTAACCTTTGGTGGCCTCCTGAGGCAGGCGCCTGTCCTAGTCCTGTTGACAAGGTCAGAAATCTTGGCTTCTTGGTGGATGAAGATCTGTCCTGTAAAGCGCAGATTAACCAGGTTACTTCCACCTGTTTTTACACCATCAAGGTTCTTAGAAAAATCCTACCCTATATTCCTCCAATGCTAAAAAAAACTGTAATGGGCGCACTGATAATGTCCCGAGTGGACTATTGCAACTCACTCTATCTGGGCACAGGTGAAAAACAAATTAATAAACTTCAGGCAATTCAAAATGCCGCGGCTAGGGTTTTACTAAATCTTCCCTACCGTCACCCAACGTCCAAAGCTATCAAGGAACTTCACTGGCTCCCAGTTCGAGCCAGAATACAATTTAAGGCCCTCTGCTTGGTCCATAAATCCTTGTATGGCTCGGGACCAGATGATTTGTCTAAACTTCTCCCTCGCTATGTGCCATCGCGCGCATTAAGGTCAGCCAACCATGATCTGATATGCCAGCCAAGAATATGAAGAATGCGGTGGGGCGGCAGGTCCTTCTCGTACCAAGCTTCCAGATTATGGAACTCTCTGCCCTCTCACTTACGTTCACAAAAATCCAAACAATGCTTTAGAAAGGCATTAAAGACCTGGCTTTTCTCTTCACATTAAGATCTACTTTCTACAGCTCCCTGTGTCACTACAGCGCCAAGACGCCTCGGCATTCGAGCGCTCTATAAATATTTCAGTATTCAGTATTCAGTAGTCATCCAGCGTCGTGCAGATCGTTGAAGTACTTGGTTTCTGTAGCAGAGTTTAGTGCAGGTAATATCTAAAATCCTGTAGTCAGGGATTCCTACTTTATACCCAAGGAAGGGGTGGGACAAACTCTGGGGACCCACCTATGGGAGAGTCAGGACAGAGGGGTGGCTACACCCATGTCATTTGTCCAGTTTTACGGCAGAGCGGGAGCTGATGGCTCCTGCAACCAGTTTGAGCTGGACTATGCACAGGGACACCAAAAATGCCCCCAGTGCAGACATCAAATCAATCTCAGAGTGCACCCACCCAGCCCCAATACACTAAAGCCTGTCTGGGAGGTGGTCACACCTCCCTGTGACGAAGCAGATCCTACTCTCCTACACTTGGTTGTTGGACCAATGGACCCATGGAGGACGAAACAAACCTGTTGACATAGTTTCGGATAGATTGGTCTCTCTTGAATATATATTTCCCAGCTTCTTCAGGAGTGAGATTTATGGTATTGCTGGGATTACCTTGGGACATCTTTGCAAAGACCAACTATGGAAGTATCAATTCTGTGCCGTATCGAAGATAATATTAGACAGCATAACATTTTCACATATATAATAGAGAAAATAGTACTAATCATGGCTGCCCGGGGGGTAAGAAAAAGGAAGGATTATACCTTAATGAGTGTTTATTCTGAACATGGGACTGTGAATGGAATGTGTTACACATTTTGGGAGTTATTGTTTATAAACTTAAGAACTATTAGTGTTGTAGCTCTTAATGTTGTTTAGGGTACTTTCAATATGGATGCTGTTGAAAATATAGAAGGAAAGACAATGCATAATTCAAAGTCTCCAGTCCCGATATGGAATTAGAAGGCAGGCTCCTCTATTGGGAGAGCAACTTGTGGACATTCATCCGTGTATACTTTCTAAACACCTCAGTGCAAATGTTTTTTGCTGTTTTATTAGCACAATACACTACAGATGCACATCATTAACAGTTCTGATAAAGCATCTAATACAGAATTGGCAATAACACCAAAAAACAAGCATTGGCAAAGCCAATAGGTCTTGACTATGGAAGAGGTATTGGCTTTGCCAATGTGTTTTATCCATGCTGTACACTAGCGTGGCTGCTGTTAAGCATGGCTAAAAGTTAGTGGCATACAGGAGAGTGCCATGGAGTGTTGTAGAGTAGAATGGGAAAGAGTGGATTAGATTGTGGAAGAGTGGAGTGGCATAAAGTGCCACACATTTGGGGTAGCATAGAGTGGAGTTGCGTAGAGTGGCGTACATTGGAGGGGTGTATAGTAGAGTGGACTGCTGTAGAGTGCAATGGCATAGAGGGTTGTAAAGTATAGTGTCATAGAGTGCAGCTGCATAGAATTTAGCAGCATACCAAACAGTGTCATAGAATACAGTAGCATAGATCTTGAATAGTAGAGTGCAGTGGCACAGAGTGGATTGGTGCAGAGTAGAGTGGCGCAGAGTGCAGAGTAGCATAGAGTGGCATAGGGTGCAGTGGCGTAGAGTGGTGCAGAGTAGAGTGGCTTAGAATGGTGCAGAGTAGAGTATAGTGCCATTGAGTGCAGTGGCGTAGAGTGGAGTGCTGAAGAGTTCAATTGCATAGAGTGGAGTGATGCAGAGTAGAGTGGTGTAGAGTGCAGTGGCGTAGAGTGAATTGGCACAGAATGCAGGAGTGCAGAGTAGAGTGCATTGGTGTGGAAAGGTGTAGAGCGCACTGGCGTAGAGTACAGAGACAGAGTATAGTGGTACCGAGTAGAGTGACTTTGATTACAGTGATGCAGAGTACAGTGCAGTGGCATAGTGTGCAGTGGCACAGAGTGGAGCAGATCAGATTCCAGTGGTGTGGATTGGCATACAGTAAAGTATAGTGAACTGATGTAGAGTGCAATACAGTTGCATACAATGCAGCATCGTAGAATGTAGTGGCATAGTTTAGAGTGTAGTGGAGTAGAGTGCAGTGTGGAGTGGTGCAGAGTAGTGTGACATAGAGTGCAGTGGCGTTGGAAGAGAGTGCAATGGCATAGACTAGAGTGGCATAGAGTGGAGTGGTGCAGCGTGCAGTAGTGTAGAATGCAGTGATGCAGAGTAGAGTGGCATAAATTGCATTGGCACAGAGTGCAGTGTTGCAGAGTAGAGTGTTGTAGAGTGCTTTGGTGTAGAGTGCAGTGGTGCAGAGTAGAGTACTGTGGCATTGAGTACACTGGCGTAGAGTGCAGTGGTTTAGAGAAGAGTGGCGTAGAGTGCAATGGCATGGAGTGGAGTGGCGAAGAGTGGTGTAGAGTACAGTGACTGAGTAGATTGTTTCAGAGTAGAGTGAAGTCGCATAGAGTGGAGTGGTGTAGGGTAGAGTGCAGTGGTGTAAAGGTTAGTGGCGTAGAGTGTAATCGCATAAAGTAGTATAGAGTGCAGTGGCATAGAGTGCAGTGGTACAGAGTAGATTAGAGGGGCGTACAGTGAATTGGCATAGAGTGCGAGGTGTACAGTGGAATAGCACAGAGTAGAGTGCATTGACGTAGAATTAATTGGCATAGAGTGCAGTGTTGCAGAGTGACATAGTTACAAACCACTAAGCAACAGGCGGAATGCATTCCCAGGGAAGTTTTCTGAGTGTCCCCAAGATGCATTTAGCAATCCAGACAGCTGCACTGTCTGGTAGTCTTCAACCTAAAAACAGTGGCACAAGAAACTGTGCCAAAGCAAGTCCCACCTTTTCATCTGATTCTCTACTAGGTCCTCGCTCACTGCACTTCAGCTGTGAAGTACGTTATTGCTTGCCACATGAGCAGTATTTTAGTGGCCTTGCCTGTATTTTTACTTCAAGACAGGCTAAAAAACACAGGAAAACCATTAAAAGGCAGCATTTTCCCAAGTTTTTAATATAAACGTAAAGCAACAAAAATCATAATGAAAAAGCATCAAGACTTTTAATCCTGTATAAACTACTCCTAAATATTTTAAACGGAACCAAAGAAGGATTAACAGTGTTAAATAAAAAATTTATGGAGAATGTTGCACAAAGAAGGTGCCAATTTTAAGTTCATTCATGGTAGATGGGTAGTCCTTGCTTCACACCAGCTTTTACATTGAATTGGAAGCATTCCCAAAACTAAAACAATATGTCTAATTCAACAAAAATGCAACACCCTTCCTGCATTTCAAAGCCGCTAGGTAAACCTGGAACATTCCAAGCAAAACCTCCTCCCAGAATGATGGCGGAGATGTCTGATGTCAATCTCCCACTCCCATCTTCCTTCAGGCTGTGGTAGCCTTAGGAGGTGGGTGAAACCTGAGTCTGGATTACAAGGTTCTCAGTTTCTCGTTTTACAGATTTTTACACATACAGGCTAAAAACTTTGTGCTTACTGTCTGTATTTTTAAAAGCAGAAAAATGCAGAAAATTGTCCTTTTGTGAGAGACTCTCCATGCTGTACTTTATGAATTCCAGGCCGACTCGCAGATAGATAGCATGGGGAGTTAAAAACAGGATGAGATTTCCCTAAATATTGGTATTTGTTAATATAGATTTATATATAATGCTAATATTTATCAGTGGGTGTAGTGTTTTATTATATTTGGCTGCTTAATTTGCCAAAATGTGGCAGGCATCAATCATGTTTATCAGTTAAATAAATATGGAAATATACCATTTTACGACACCATTAGTTCTCAAAACACTAAATAAATATGGAGAGATAATAAGATGGACAACGAATAAAGATGGATAAATGCAGATGGAAATGTTAAAAAAATAAATACCCTAAAATTTAGGAGCCCTTAGTACATGATCGCCAGTCCTTCCTTTGTCTTCCTATACTTACTTATCCAGGGCACAAGTCCTAAAAAAAGAAATGGGGGGACTAACCTAGTTAATCAGAATGCAAGTGGCATCACGGCGCGTGACATCACGGTGTGTGACATCGCGGCGTATGACATCACGGCACATGACATCACAGGAAGTGGCATCATAAGAAGTGACATCAGATCTTGAGCTCTCACATATATGTTTAGCAGGTCTAACATGAGTACATTGGAGCACATTTCGAGTAAACATGCAAACCCTCCTGATTTAGGCAAAAGATTCACACTTTTGAAAGCTACACATAAAACAATGGTGCCTTTTGCCAGCGTAAAACTTCCTCTACCCATAGTGCTTTACAAGAAAAAATAGGGGCACATAAATTATTTCAACGCCTCCTCAGGTGTAGTAAGCAATATATAAATTAAATGCATTTTGTGTAAATGCAGGGAAAGACCAACACATCTGACATTCTTACAGTACATGCATATCTCCTAAACAGAGCCTGAACAAAGTGAAAAGATGCCTCTCTTAAGTATGTGTGAAGTGCTAACAAGGTGTGAGCCTTTGTTTCCCCTTCATTTGAATCAGGTGTGAGCCTCCTGACTGTTCCCAGCCAGGAGACTCGAACAAAAGGAGGCCTGATGACCCCCCAAATTGGGCCTTTGCTATGGGCCCAGCAATAGTCTGAACTAAGAAAGCCCAATCCCCACCTGCACGTTGTTGAGATGAAAAGCAGACAACAATGTGCAGGCGCTGCTGAATGTGTCCCGGTGTTTGCAAATTACACAGGGACGAATGCAGCATATTTTTCAGTGGGGCCCAACTTCTTGGCAGAGTAGACGGTGTCCACCCTGTGAAAATAGTAAGTGGGTGGACGCCGTCCACCCGCGTGTACCCTGTACTTATCTTTGTATGTTTTCCGTAAGACTAGGTTATGTCGTTCATAGTCCTTCCTTTGTTTTGGTATTGATGGAGCAAGGACTCGCACAAAAGGAGACTTGCTCGGAAGCAATCCTCTCATATAACTCCTAATACTGTATTAATTCTGTTCGTTTAACTAATATGCACCACATTACGATATTTTTAGTATAGGTGTGACGCTTGCCTATGTGTTTTATTAACAAATAATTCGAGCACTAATCAAAACGGCTGCTAACGCGTGAATCTTTATTGCGCATGCGTCAACTGCATCTACGTAGTAATGACATGCTATGCTTGGAGGGAATTTCCTGCATCTACGCAGTTGCTTTAAAAATACCTGCTTGAGAGCTCACATTCAAAGCACCCGCTTGCTTGAATCTAAACATGCTATTTACTAAATGCTAAAGCTTGGGAAGTTAAATTTAGAATAGAGATAGGTGGTATACAGTGAAACCATTTTATTTTGATTTTAACATCTTTTCTCTTTGACCTCTTTATTAGTTCGTATTTTGGGCCTCGGAATGGGAGAAAAGCCTGTGTCACATGGGTTCTGTGCGCAGGCTTAGAAGCAGCAAGCTAGAAACTGCGAAACAAATCCTTGAATATCGTCCAAAGAAAACAGAGACATCCTGGGAACTTAACCGATCAACCTGAAAAAGGAAGGAGAAAGTCTACACATTGTATACATTGTATTGATCATAATGTGAAATGCGGGTGGGAAATAAAGCATGGGTAACTAAATTAATGGGTGGAAACATTAAACAAAGAACTAGTGAAAATTATTAAACATAGTATGGTGTGATGATCATCTCCCCTTGCCCTGTACAATCAGAATTAGGGGTTTCACGAAGTTGAAACATTTGGGGGTGGAACATGAGAATAGAAAGGTATAATTGAGATAGTTTAGTTAGTCACAGTTAGCATGCAGATCAACACGCGCACAGAGAGACCGGGATGCTGTCCGAGAGCTGAGCGAATGTAGAAGAAGAATCAATGCAGACTTAGAAATTAAGCCAATTTATTAGAAGAAGATCGCAGAAGGATCGAGGAGGCACATAATTAGATGAAGACCGTGGAAGAACCGAGGAGGAAGATAGTGTCAGAGATGGGTACGACGCAGGCGTCGCATCTAGAAGAGGTCATCTAACCTGTCCTGAATCCTGTCCTGAATCCTGTCCCGAAGACTTTGTCACTTGAGCTATCCCAGGGGGCCCTTCCAATTCCTTGGCTAAGGGGTTGGTTTTCACACCATTCTAGGTAAATATATTTCTGTGCAGTGAGTCATTGTGCTGCTCTCTCTATCCTCTCTTTCCCAGGTCACTGTCATCGAGAATTTTGTTTTTCCTAAATGTGACAGGTGTTAACCATTTGATTTCCTTACTTGGTAATGTTGAGTCTGCACTGTAATTTGCTCACATGAAAAATTAACTAGATAAACATTTCAAAATCTCCTGAGTCTGTGTTTTTTTTGTTTGGTAAGAATATAACTTATGTCATATCACCCTAACTGCCACTAATTGATTCATTGACAATCTTGATTCTAGCGGAGATTTATAGCCTAAATAAGTGTGTGTTTATGGGCCCAGATGAGTAATTGGTGTATGAGTGTCAGAGGTTGTTGGCCCGCTGGATCAGTTTGCTGGTAGCAGAGGTATGGTTTTTAGGGTTTCGTTTTGGTGATAGGTATTTGAGTATTAATTTTTATGTATTAACAAAATTGTTTGAAATTTCTTTTATGTTGTCTGGAATTCCCGGGAAGTGAATAGTAGGTGGTAAATGGAAGCCATACTGCAGTGACGTTACTCATTTGTTTAAAACTAGCACTGAGAAGCTATGCAGGGCTGGCAGTGTTGACTTAGGCACTATTTTCGTATACAAGTGAGAGTGACTGATAGCAAAAGACGTTCATAGGTGAAACTTTGGCCTTATATCACCTAGAAAGGGTAATACTGAAGGAATAACAGGTTAGTCGGAGCTTGAGTGAAGAGTAAGCGGAAAGTTTTTACTCGTAGTGCATGAAGGGTAAACTGAAGATTTTACTCGTAGAAAAAGAAATAGGGCTATCTCTTTGGATTTAGTTGAACAAACAGAGTAGCAAATGTTTTTACGTTGTTATTAATGAAAGTTTGATGCAAATTTGTAAGAAATAAGTTTTCGTGTTACCTTGTGAAGGGAGGGTCAGTTGCCGGAGCTGCACTGACGTCACAGAGGACCGCGCTGGGATTGGTTGGAACAGCGGGTGTGTGACTGATGCAAATTTGTAAAGGAGGGGTCAGTAGTAAGGAGTGATACTGACGTCACAAAAAGGCCGTGGTATATTGGCTAGATAGATAGCGTAAGCCTGAGCCTGATTGGATAGAAGAAATAAGCCACACTAGGATTGGTTAAACTTCAATTGTGAACCAGAATCGTATTGGTTGTCAAAAGTAGAAGTGGCGATAGTATTGGACAGTGGAGTTTGTATGTGGAAACACGATCCGACATTAATAGGAAATCGCCCAGATAGAAGATATTTGGGATTTGCACTAGAAAATTACATATAAGGGACATCACATAAAATGTACGGAGAAAAGAGAAAAATGTCCTTTATACAGAAAATCAAAAATGACTTTAAGAAAGATAAACCCATTAAAACCAGAGAGGGAATCCTCATCCTACCTCCGAAAACATCCGCCTCTTTTATGATGAAGGAGAGAGGTTATCATACCTGTATTTGGTTAGAACATTGGATTGAATACACAAAAGGAGATGGAATATTAGCTTTTCCAGAAAATGGTACGTTCAATGGGAGAATACTTCATAATTTGAGATTACGAATGAATGAATTAGAATCTAGACCCAGATTAACGCAGCATGAGGCATTAGAAGAGTGGGAGACTAAAGCATTTGAGCGAGACAGACCAAGAAGTAGTAGAGGATATAGAGGAGTTTTTCCCAGACAGATACATTATTCTCGAGAAAATCAGATGAAGCAGTGGAGACAGGCTATGATTGCGGAAGGACTGTATCCTATGATAATGACTGAGGAACCGTCAGGAAGTAAATGTACAGAAAAGAACAAACATTTGATAATGACAGGGAGTGGGGAATCAGAAGATGAGTTTATGGATGACATTTTAATGAAAAATCCACCACCCAATCAGGAAGGACCCAATTGAGTTACTCCAAGTCCCCCGATTCTGGGAACACCTCTGGTTCCACAGGTTATGCATGAACCCCTAATGGAGAGGGTACTCCAGGAAAGAGAAAGAGAAGCAATAAATAAGAATGGAGATGAATTAATACAGAAGATACCCCAGTTAAATGCACACCCTGAAGCACTGACAATACCAGTGACCATAGGCCCTGTTGTCTCATTGTATGGGGATAAAATAAATTGTTCCAGACCTCCCGTCATGACTACTCCCATAATTGAACCTAGAAAAGAAAATATAATTATTGAAGACAATGCCAGTGAGTGTGATTCGGTAATTTCATTAATGGATTTGCCGATAAGGGGACAGATAAATGATACACCAAGAAGAGTCACACCAAGTTGTTCAAAGGAAATACGATTAGAAACATCCACAAGAACAAAAAGTGCCACAATAGTATCTCCCAAAGATTTGCAAAGATGGGCACAGGAAATAGATAAACCGAAAACATAACCAACATTTTTAGATATTTTTAAATTAAGAGTGGAATTGGAAGAAATTATAGCTGGGAATGTAGGATTGGATAGATTTAACATCTATAGTGAAGAAGAATTACTGTTCATTTGCAGAAGCATCACTAGAAATACGAAAATATTTCATGAAAAATTTATGATTTTGGCCTCTGAAATGGGAATTGAAATAGGGAGATCTAAAGTATTACAGAAACCTTATAGGGCAGAATTTACTGATAAAGATTTGGAGAACATGAATATGTCAGGAAGAAAATTCCAGATTAAAGAATTAATGAACATTTTCAAAAATGGGGAGACTTAGACAGATGGTGGACAAAGAAAAAGATAGAAGCACAGGCAGGTCGAATGACATCTGAACACCTAATGAAAGAAACAGAAAAAGCAGAAATATTGTGTCCAACGAGAGAAGTTCCAGGAGGGGGATATGTACATGTCCCATGGACTCAACAGGATATTTTATCCTTTACTAACGATTTTCCAAAGTTGAGAGAAATACCAGTGGAATGGTACAGGCAAGTTGAAAGGTTTGTGAAAGTTTCAAAAGTTTTGTTGAAAGATCTGGATGGTCTATTTGACATAGTGGTGCCTGCTGATTTGTGGACAGAATGCAAAATTACAGTTGATTGGCGTAATGATGAATACCCAAGAGATGAAAAGACAGGAGCCCCGTCAGAAGAAGTAATGAAGAAATATCACCAAGTGATCACTTTCTTGAAAGGGAAAATTCCACCAAAATAAACAGATTGGATTAATATAGATAGAACAACCTAAGAAAAAGACGAGGCAGTACATGTATATTACGAGCGCCTTTTACAAGTGTTCAAGCAGTATAGTGGATTCGAAAATATTGGAGAAAAGGACGTGAGTCATTTGGTGTATCATTTTGTGTCCGGGTTAAGGCAAGAAATATCCCAAATGATTAAGCAGCACATGCTGTGCTGGCAGGCCAAACCTATTGACGAAATCCTTAAGTACGCAAAGTACTGTGGGAATGATATTGATGACAGACGAAAATAATTAGAAGAAAAAGTGATGTGGGCACGAGTGAAGCTAGCAGAACAGCAGGAGCTTAAACTAAGTAGGCTGAGGACCAGGGGAGAAGACAGGGACAGAACGATAATGGAGGAAAATCAAGAGGATGATTGAGTAGAGAGGAAGCTAAAAAGAAATTTCCTTGTCAAGGGTGTGGAAAATTAGGGCATTGGAAGAAAGAGTGTATTCAACATAATATTGACCCAAATCAAAATTTAAATCCACAGGCGCAGAATGAGGTGATATTGAGTCAACCGCAACAGGTTGCTAATCAACAGTCAGTTGCCACCTGCCCCTATGCCAAATTTTGTGCCCAGAGCAAAGTACAGTGCGAACACCGGATTTCCAGGAGAAAGTGGTAAGAACAATTCAATAACGTAACAATTTCTTTTGCAGAATCCTTTCTTTTATGATAATAGTCAATAACCGTGCCTAAGAGGGGAGGAAGAGGAGTGCGTACTTGGCGCATCCTTGCCGGTAGATCAGTCAGGTCCATATATTGATGGGAAGGTAGAAGGAAACAATATTACTTTCCTGTTGGACACTGGTGCTACCCGTTCTACTGTAAGAACAGCAGACATCCCAAACCTACCCCTCTCGGGAGAAAACATCCAAGTAGTAGCAGATTAGAACCCCAATCACAGAACCCATGGACGTACAAATCGGTAATTTTAGAAAAATGCACAAGTTTGCAGTCTGTAACTCTAGCCCAGTAAATCTGTTAGGAAGAGACTTACTGTGCAAAATGAACTGTACAATTTATTGTTCACCGGATGGTGTAACAATACAGGCTCCTGATGAAGACAGCATTTATAAAATCATGCTAGCTAAACAAGGTACTGAAGTGGATGAAATGTACTCAGTAATGACTCAAGACGAATTGCCAGATGAATTGAAACAAACCGTAAATCCAGATGTGTGGGATTTTACTGGAAAAGAAGTAGGGTTGATGACAAATGTAGACCCAATAAAAGTGACTGTAAAGGAAGGTGCTATCTACCCAAATACTAGACAATACAAAATGAGTTCCGAAGTCAAAGCAGGCGTTGCAGCAGAAATCGATCGAATGATTAAACAAGGCATTTTAAAAGAAATAATGAGTAGCCCTTGTAACTCACCTATAATTGGCATCAAGAAACCCAACGGAAAATATCGGATAGTGCAAGATTTACGCAAGATTAATAAGATTGTTGTAACATGCTGTCCTGTAGTACCAAATCCTGCAGTAATCCTATATCAAATCCCATGGAATGCAGGGTGGTTCACAATAATTGATCTATGTCAAGCTTTTTTCTCCATCCCTTTACACCCAGACAGCCAGTACCTTTTTTCATTCACATTTGAGGACCGTATTTTAGTCTGGAATCGAGTTCCTCAGGGGTACACAGAAAGCCCATCATTGTTTAATAAAATTTTGAAAAGGTGTCTAGAAACACTAGAAATGCCCTGAAAGTCAGTCCTAGTATAGTACATTGACGACTTGTTGATTGCCTCCAAGTCGCGTTATGACTGTGTTACTGATTCCATTGCCTTGTTAAAAATATCTAGCTGATGGTGGACTCAAAGTGTCTCCGGAAAAATTAAAATGTTGTCGAACTGGAGTAAAATATTTGAGACACCAAATAGAAAGAGGAGAAAGGAAAGTGGCCCCTGAAAGAATAAAAATAAGAAGACAAACGCAGCTGCCTCAAACCCAGAGAGAGATCAGGATGTTGCTTGGGGTAGGGGGATATTGCAGACAATGGATTGTGAGTTTTTCAATGTTAGCCAAACCTGTGATACAATTGACAAAAGAAACGAGCAAAGGATCCCATAGTTTGGGATGACGAAAGCGTATGTGCTTTTGTGAGGCTAATAAGCTGTCTCTTTGAAGCACCAGCTCTGGGAATGCCTGATTATTCAAAGGAATTTGCATTATTCTATTGTGAAAGAGAAAATTGTGCCCTTTCAATGTTAACCCAAAGACATGGTCTGATGCGGCATCCAGTGGCGTATTTTTCTGCCACTTTGGACCCAGTAGCATCTGCATTACGTGGTTGCTTGAAAGCCGTAGCTACCGCCTGCATTAGTCTAGAAAAAAGTGAGTCCATTTTAATGGGGCATCCCATAAAGGTCTATGTCCCACACTCAGTGGAGATTCTATTGAGAAGAATGCAAACACAACACCTTACCCCTAATCGAATGACTAAGTACGAGAGAATCATCTTAGAAGCTGAAAATGTAACAATAGTCAGATGTACCATATTAAATCCTGCTACTTTACTACATGATGTACATGGGGAGGAGGTTAAAAATGATGCTGAACATGACTGGCTGGACGTCACTGAGTTATGTACTAAGCCACGTCCAGACATACAAGATGAACCCCTAAAAGTGTCAGAACATGAGCTGTTCATAGAAGGCTCTTGCATGAGGCATGAAGATGGAGGATTAAGTGCTGTTTACGCTGTGTGTACATTGGCGGTGATAGTCGAAGCATCCTATTTACCAGTCTGCATAAGTAGCCGAATTGATAGCTTTAATTAAAGCTTGTGAAGCTGGGAAAAATTGGAAAGTAACCATATACACTGACAGTCAGTATGGTTACGGGGTTGTGCATGATTTTGGCCAACTCTGGATGCAGAGGGATTTCATGACTTCTTCAGGATCCCCGATTAAAAATGGACATTTTGTAACGGAACTATTGGAAGCAATCTAATTGCCAAAAGAAGTGGCAGTGGTCAAGTGTGTGGCACATCAGTCAGGAAATGACTATGTGGTAGCTGGAAATAGATACGCTGACCAGGTTGCCCAACACTGTGCTAAAAATAAAATGGCAGTAAACAAGAACATTTAAATAAGTGCGCTGAGATGTCATCTTATGCTCTTCTCAAAAATAGAAAGCTGGGATGAAGTGAGACAATTACAGGATGAGGCAGAAAATGATGAAAATGAAGAATGGGTGAGAATAGGATGTCAAAAGAGATTAGAAGATGAAATCTGGATCTACCCAGATGGGAGAACAGTAATGCCAAATTGTTTACTTTCCCAAATAGCCCGAATGTATCATAGAGACACCCATGTAGGCAGAGATGCCATGATCAGACTATTTAGACAGAATTGGTTTAATCTGAGATTTAGGGCGGTCGCAGAAAGTCTTTGCCAGAGATGCCTAACTTGTCAACAAATGAACCCAGGAAAGAAAACAGTGGTCAGGTGGGGAAGAAATGCAAAAGCAGAAGGTCCATTTGTGAGATTGCAAATTGATTTTATCCAGATGCCACCATGCAGGGGATTGAAGTATATCCTTGTCATTGTTTGTCTATTTTCACGGTGGGTGGAGGCATACCCTACTACCAGAAGTGACACTTTGACAGTTGCCAGGTTACTGTTGAGGGAACTAATTCCACGTTTTGGTTTTCCAGTAACTGTGGAATCAGATAGAGGGACCCACTTTAATAATGAGATAATGCGGTTAATCTTTGAAGCATTTAAAATTTAACAAAAACTGCACTGTGCATATTGCCCAGAGGCTTTTGGAGTGGTAGAGCAAATGAATGGCACAATCAAGAACAGGTTGGCAAAGGTGTGCGACTCCACATCACTGCTATGGCCAGATGAGTTACCTCTTGTTCTGATGGGACTCAGAAATATCCCTGACAGAAACACCGGATTGAGTCCCCATGAGATTATCATGGGAAGAGCAATGAGGCTAGCATTTATACCAGGAAATAAACTGTTAAGTATTTGTTTTTTGACATATTATTCTTGGCATTTTTAGCTTATACAAACAGGTTATGTTAGGATACATTTGGTTTGACTGCATTTCCGGTATTTTACATCATTGTACATTGTTATCCAAACCGTAAATTGACATGTATCCTGTCATTTTTAGGGTCTTATGTTTAATGATTCTTACATAGAACTGGGATGCAAAACTGGTAGAACGTTCATGGAGTTCAGGGTACAGATATCCGATGCGGTGTCAGGGCAATATGCGTCTCGCTGGTTGGTATGTCGGTGTGCTGATGGGGAGGGGTGGGGGGGGAAATGTGGTTGGTCCTACTCTGATGTCTTACCGTCGAGTTACGTACGATGTGTGGTAATAATGGCGAACAACGTTATATGTTTGCTGTAGGAGGGGATCTGGTGTGTGTGCTTGCTGTCGGGGCATGTGACTGTGAGTCCACCGGGGAGTGTGGGGAACCATCTGGGTCGTCATGGGTTGGCGGTTGTTTGAACTGGTGTAGTAACAGGGTCCACTCCATAGAGATGGGGTGTTTATGTATTCCTTTCACCTCTTCCTCCCGTAGTGTTTCCTCCTCTGCCGCTGCCCATTTGTGTACTGCTCCCATCCATGCCGCAATCGGTGGGCCCGTGGGGGATCGCCAGTGCATGGCTATACTCCTTTTAAACAACAAAATTGCCAGGGAGACAAATTGGGTTGGCACTTTGTGTTGCTTCCGTTTCCGGAAAATTCCCAACGCACAGGCTTCCCAGGAGTTCAAATGTGTAAGCCCAGTGAGATCTCCGAGTGTCTTGTGAACATTGTGCCAATATGACTGTAATGTGGGGCAGCTCCAGAACATCTGATGGAAATCTGCTTCCTGTATTCTACATCTGGGACAGAGAAACTGGGTGAAATTTTTGGAGGCGTGCTGGTGTGCGATATGCCCTGTGTAAGATATAGAATTGTATATTTTTAAACCGTGCATTTCTCGACCTCTTCTTAGGGTAATCAAGGGCCATCTCCCATTCATTCTCATGTAGTTGACACGCTAATTCTTCCTCCCGAGTGGCCCGTAGGGCTTCTAGGGGTCTGTCTGTAAGTTCCCGAATGGCTTTATAGAGTCATGTGGTCAAATGTCGCCCTGTTCCCATATGTATGAATGCGTGGACGACCGGGTGAGTAGCAGGCTCTCCCGTCGATAGGTCGTGGTGTGATCGATAGCTTTCCAGGAGTTGGCGGTGAAGTAAGAACTGGCCAGGGAGCAGATCGTAGTCGTCAATAAGCTGGTGGACGGTCTAAGCTGTCAGTCTTCAAATAGAGATTCTATTTCAGTGAGGCCACAGTCCGTCCAGGTGCGAAGCATGTTAGTTGTGGTAATATTTTTCATGTTTAGGCCAGCCGACCAGCGGTAGCAGTGGAGAATACGGAGGCTTCCCCGGCGACATGCGGTGTATCCTTTGCATGCATTTGCGTGCCACCACTACGTGTATGGGGTATGTGCCTCTCGGTTTAGTGCCAGGTAATAGTAGGCGGCGGAGTTCTGGGATGGGTACTTGGCCGGTTGCTGTGTATGCTTCACCCATATGTCTGCCTGTTGTCCAGTAGGATAGCCACTGTAATTGTGCTGCTAGGAAGTAGGACTCGAAGACGGAGCGGACATAAACTGTTGAGTATAACTGATGATCTCCTGCTAGATTATTGCAAAGGACTGGCTGACCTAGTGCGTTCTATCTCTCACCAGGTTGGAGAAGACGCAGTTGACCGGCAGCCGGATCAAGCGCATGATCTTAATCCTGGAGACTGGGTGTGAGTGAAGATTCACAACAGAGAATCGTGCCTTGCACCCAGGTGGGATGAGCCACGACAAGTTATACTGGTTACCACAACAGCAGTAAAATGTGCAGGTCTGCCTAACTGGATACATGCCTGTCATACCAAAAGAGTACCAGCTCCTGAAGAACCACAACTGACACCAGCAGTTGGGGGTGCAGAAGGTTGTGCAGCTGAGGAATCTAGAATAGCAGATTCCAGAGTAGCTGATTAAGAACAACCAAGCACAAGTCAGCAAGACTGGGTACCTGTGGTTGACATACCTGAGGTGACTATTAAAACAAGAAGCAGAACCAGATTAGATAGTCAAGAATCTAGAGAGGACCAAAATATTCACACATCTGAGGAGGGACAGATAGGTTTAGAAGAACACGTTCAGGCTGCAGACACCAACAGTGCGATAAGACCTGATCAGGACCAGTTAGGAAAAGAAGAACAAGTTCAGGACGAAGAGGAGCAGTTAGAAATAACACCTGAACAGAGTCAGATAAGGAAAGAAGAACATGTTCAGGCAGATGCAACCACTATAATAAGCCATGAACAAGGACAGACAGAGAGGGACTCTGGAGACAAAGATAAGCAAATTGTGCCACAACTTAATGAAAATAAAAGAGCTCTTGAAAGAGACGAGGTTAGTGAACATGCAGTAAGACGCTAAAAGACGCAGGAGGGGTGATAATTGGCCAGGTAGTTGTATTGAAAGACTAAAATATTGCTTAAAGACCATAACTGAAGAACCTTACCAAGTAAACAAAGTTTCTAGCCACTCCGCACAATCAACTGAAAACCCTAAGCGAAGAAGTCCAAGATTAAGAATCTTGAATAATAAGTTCAAAGGTCCTGAATGGACCTATGTGATTCTTGAAGATTTCAAGAATCTAGATTTAAATGGGGACAGTGATGAGGAATTACTCATTGAACAAATTGATGAAGGAGAAGTGAGGCCTACTTGAAAAATTCAAACAAAACTTTTTGGGAAATTAAAAGAAAAAAAGAGGATTCTTCTTATACCAAAATGGCTGATGTTAGAGTTGCGGGAAAACCAAAACGAATTTGTATAATGAAGTGCTGTAGAATATGTATATGCAGTCTAGTATTAATACTTTTAGTTTGGTTATTACTAACCTTAGCAATACCTTATTTGATGGTAACTGAAAAGAAAAATAACACAGACACTAAAGAAAAAGTGGCTAACCTAAAAGGAAGAGAGTAGAATTAGAAGTACCAGATGAGTCAAATTTGCATCATAAAGTAACAAATAGTGACACAGCTTTAAACGTTTTCACCAAATTATTGTTGCAATATGTAGACACAATGGAAGTTAGTGATTGTTATGTATGTATGAAGTTACCAGCATCAGTGGCAGAAGGTGTTACTTACCACCATTTACCATTAACATATGGTATTTCATGTAGTGTTTTGGCTAGTTTATTTTATAGAACCGGAAAGTTACAGTATTATTATTCAAATGCAGATGTAGTATTTTCTGAGGTTCCTATGCGCAAGAGTATGAACTCTGTCCTTAGTACTAGAGATTCACAGTATATGGGTGAATATTTTCTAACAAGGAAAACCATAGATATAGCTGAAGCGCACAAGAATAATCTAACATGTTTATTACACGAAGAAGAGAAAATATTTTGAATTTAGTAGAAGAGAGGAGACAGGATTTCCAAAGGAAAGCTTCTGAAAAGAAACCTAAAATTCCTGAATGGGCTATAAAAGAAGAAATGTACACAACTGCCAAGACTGATGCTGCGATGGCCCTAGATTCTGAAAAGGAAGGGAAAATCTGTCTTCATAGATTACGCACTGAATATAACAACGTATTTATTGGTTCCGGTGAATGTGAACATCATTTTCTAGTTATTGGGGGATGGGGACTAAAAGGAGGAACAGATCCAGTATTTACTGGAATTCATTATGTATGCGGAAATAAGGCTTATTTCAGGCTACCTGCAAGATGGTATGGAAGTTGCTATTTTGGAATAGTATTCCCTAAAGTTTACCATGTGAAAAGAATCACTGGAAGCAACGAAAACAATAATGGACTAACACGTAGCAAAAGTGCTACTTTACCGAAATAGTATGAGATATATTTAGTGCATTGATACCTTCAGTGGCAGTCCTTCTGAATTCACTGAAAATGTGTTATCTACAGTGGTTGATCGTCTATCGACTGATACTGCTGGAGGTTTCTTAATGATTAATACAGAAATGGTTGCGATTAGATCAATGGATTTGCAAAATCGACTTGCTCTTGATATATTATTGGCAAAAGAGGGCGGAGTCTGTAAAATGCTGAAAGCGCAACATT
Organism: Triturus cristatus; assembly: GCF_964204655.1. Lineage (NCBI taxonomy): Eukaryota > Metazoa > Chordata > Amphibia > Caudata > Salamandridae > Triturus > Triturus cristatus. The sequence goes on from NC_140595.1 coordinate 116,836,599, forward strand.
GTTGCACTTATATTCCTGATAAAAGTGTTGAAATTGGAGGATATATTACAAATATTTCAAACCTTGAAGAAGATTTGAAACCACTGGAAGTTGAAAGTGTATGGAAGAAACTAACAAACAGTATTACCTCAATAGGGACTTGGTTCACTAATATAGGCAAAGGCATTGTAGGTCAAATAATATTACCTAAACTTGGAATAATAATATTAGTTTGAGTCATAATGACTTGGTACAAATGCTGTAAAAAGAGAAGAACTTATGAAGTTAATGGAAAGGAAAAGAAAAGGAAGTATGAGGAAATACAATTAGAAGAAATGAAAGGAGAACTTTATAAAAGAATGAGAAACTTAAAGGGGATGGACAAAGAAACAGGTGAAAAGACTGATAAGGAAATTGAGATGTTCTAAAGTTGACATCTGGCTGGGTGATGGGAACATTTGTGAAGGCACACATGCCATCAGAGAGGGGATTGATGGAGCAAGGACTCGCACAAAAGGAGACTTGCTCAGAAGCAATCCTCTCATTTAACTCATAATACTGTATTAATTCTGTTCATTTAACTAATATGCACCGCATTACGATATTTTTAGTATAGTAGTGACGCTTGCCTATGTGTTTTATTAACAAATAACTTGAACGCTAATCAAAATGGCTGCTAACGAGGGAATCTTTATTGCGCATGCGTCAACTGCATCTAAGTAGTAATGACGTGCTATGCTTGGAGGGAATTTCCTGCATCTGCGCAGTTGCTTTAAAAATGGCTGCTTGAGAGCTCACATGCAAAGCACCCGCTTGCTTGAATCTAAACATGCTATTTACTAATTGCTAATGCTTGGGAAGTTACATTTAAGTAAATGGAATTAGAATAGAGATAGGTGGTATACAGTGAAACCATTTTATTTTGATTTTAACATGTTTTCTCTTTGACCTCTTTATTAGTTTATATTTTGGGCCTCTGAATGGGAGAAAAGCCGTTGTCACATGGGTTCTGCGTGCAGGCGAAGAAGCAGCAAGCTAGAAACTACGAAACAAATCCTTGAATATCGTCCAAAGAAAACAGATACATCCTGGGAACTTAGCCGATCGACCTGAAAAAGGAAGGAGAAAGTCTACAAATTGTATACATTGTATTGATCATAATTAGGGCTCCCGGTTTTCCGTATTTACGGATTTATACATATAAATACAGACGGGAATCGATATTTCCTTTGTCTGTATTTATATTTATAAACGGTAAAATACGAGTAAATGTTGCCACGCAAACGTGGGGGGGGGGGAGGTACGCACTGCCAGCAACCTGCCAGGCCAGTGCACAACTCTTGCATCACCCTCCCTCTGCCATTGCGCGCCATGCTGTTAACAAGACGTGTATGCGGGCCTGGCAGTAATGACTAATCCCGAGAAGTCACTAAAGGACTAATACTGTTCCATACCTGTCCGTAAAAAAACAAAAATAAGGAAAACACATTTTCGTCTATATTTATTTGTAATACTAATAAGAAAAAAAAACGGAGCACTGGGAGCCTTAATGATAACAGATTTCTTTCAGAAAGCCCTGTTGGTATATTCTGATCGGCTTCACTGTCATGTCACAGTTGTTAACTTTAGATCCGAGTGCACTTATATCAATTCTTCCCTTTCACCACTTGTCTAACCTTAACAGGTTCATAGTTTTACCTGTTTGTATTTGCTCTCCAGATAAATACCATTCCGTTTCATACAGTGCTTTAATACCGTTCTGTTTCATAAAGCGCTTTTACACCGTTCTTCATCCCGTAGCCCAAACCGGCCACTTTTGACAGAGGAAGCTCCGGGGTATACGCAAATATAGTGAAATATACTTTCTTTTCAAGTGGCAAAGCCGGGCTTAGTACAGATGTGTCCGCAGCGGACAACGTACTCACTGCAGTGCCTCGCTTCCCAAGTGAACAGTGAAGCGCTATTTTGAGGAATGTGTGTTAATCGACAGAAAAGTAGGGCAAGCGACAGGAGCACAAATACAGCTGATGGCGCCCACTGGAGTTTCTGCGCGCGACACAAGGGACTGAAGTCTGGATTCACTTCTGGAAACGAACCCTTCACGCATGGGATGGGGGTCATTGGGGATGTAGAGTGTCTGACCATACCTCGGACTCCACTGCATTTCATTAAGCAAACCTCATCTGTGAATACGAGTGTTCCAACTCTTCTCAAGAATCACAAGGGATGCTCCACCAAGGCCCGAGGGTGCACGAGACTCCTGTGTGTACTTTTGGCGCAGGAATAAACCACGCCGGGCGGCAGACTTTCACCCCCCCCCCCCCCCCCCCCCCCACTACCACTAACCCTGTAGTCTTGAGCTGCCAATGAGAGCCCTGTGCTCACAATTTTATTACTGGCGAATCACCAGCACCTTCTACAGAACACGTGCAGCATGTGCTGCGCCTGAGGTCATCAGAGAGCCAATCCATGGGAGATATCAGTCCAAGGTTAAGACCGGCTACAGAGAAAGGGAGCCTGGCTCTCGATAAAGCACACTTGACCTTCTCTAGACCTAGTGCTTGGTGGAATGACCTATGCTATGCGCATCCAATTAATACTATTTAATTGACGTTCATCTCATGTGCTCATGAACCAAAACACTATTTGGTTACCTTTGAAAGACTACTAAAGACAAGATGTACTGAAATGCACTCCTTCTTTCATCAGGTGGATTCTATATCCACGTTTTGACAGCTGCCTGCCAGGCCAGTGCACAACTCTTGCATCACCCTCTCTCTGCCATTGCGCGCCATGCTTCTGAAAGGTAAGAAAACAAAGTGCATTTGCGTTTCAAATGTCCAGTCCTGCAGCAGCACACTTCCAAAGCCCCTACATGACAGTAACCCGATTCAAGGCCCCATTCTCCCGATTTTTTTTTTTAATCTCCCACTTTGCTCCTCTGAAATGTTGGCATGTATGCATACTATAATCATTATTATGGAATATTATCCTTGTGCTTTGCTGTATTTGCTTTATTGTGGTGCGGGCACGGCCCCATCGTATTGGCTCTTCTCCTGCCCCTCCCGCCCCCTTTGCAGAGGCTCTTCTCCTTTCCTTCTGGGCCCCACAAGTGTAAGCGGGCGCCGGGGTGGAAGTCAAAATGCACAAGAGGCCCAGGTGTTTCTTTCTTAGAACATGACATGCAGAATCGCTCACCTTAGTACACAAGGTGAAGCGATTACACTTGTCATGTTTAAAGAAAGAAATAATAGCCTTTGCATCTTGACAACTCCTGGATGGATTCCTCTGGGAAGCCGGCGTGAACTAGCCAGCACAAGCATCCACGTAGGGGCTGGTCGTGGGTCAAAATGCAAAAAGGGTATTTCTTTCTTTTAACATGCCATGTAGTATAGCTTCGAGTTATGCCCTAAATTGAAGTTATTCTGCGTGCCATGTTTAAAGAAAGAAATGCCTTTTTTTGCATTTCGACGACTGCTCGTTCGAAGCTGTCGGGTTTGATAATATCTGTGTAGCATCCATAGAGGGTCCTCAAAATACAAAAAGAGCATTCCTTCTGTAGTGCTGTAATCTCCATGAAGCTACATTTCTAGGAAGGGTCTTGCGGAGGCCATGTAGGTGAGAAGAGAATGTTTCAGAATTAAATTACTTCCTTGGTCTTTTTGAAGCCAGTTGAATCTACTTAAAGAAATGCTGCCCGTTTACTTGCATTTCTAATTTTTGTGTCTCAGAGTATCCTCATTGAGGCTTAGGCAGTGACTATAGTTCTTTTAAATGAAGTGTGCCTTAGTTGTCAATGCTTCAACATATTTTCAAAGTGCAGCACATGGGCAGGAGTCGGGTAACGAATTGTACAAATGCTGGCGAATGTTCTTTGCTGAAAGTTGAGGTCAATGAATTTTCCCGTTTGTTTAGACCCCATGAGGCTAAAAATGTTCTCAATGTCATGTGGTGAAGACCAATTGACAGCAAACTGTTGGCTTTATATTTTCAAGTTTTCGGATAGTAAAAATGTATTGCCCTCCAAGATCCATGCAATGTGCAGTCAGGGCTGTGACTAAATCCAGGCTTACGTTTCTTTCACTATCCTTACAGTAAAAAGCCACGCACAGGCACAGGGTGATTAAGTGATTTGCCCAGAATCACAGGATGCTGAAGCTCTAACAGAATCTTTTGGTCATTCCGGTACCATCAGCAAATATTGAACGGGTTTTCAGTGGTCTTCACTTCATTAACAAACCAGAAAGAGCCTCAATGCCCTCAAAGTCTCTTGAAATGCACATGTGCTTGTACTACAATGGCAAAGTTTTCAGCTGAATGTATTGTGTTGCCCAATAACAACCGGGCGCAGGTGTGCCTTGTCAATGTAAATAAATGTGGAAAAATACTAGCTGTAGCGTCGCCTTTTGCTTGTGGCAAAAATAAATATGGATAAATACAGAAAAAAAGCCCAAAAAATAAATATGGATAAATACAGACGGAAATGGCAAAAAAATAAAACCATAAAACCGGGAGCCCTAATCATAATGTGAAATGCGGGTGGGAAATAAAGCATGGGTAACTAAATTAATGGGTGGGAACATTAAACATAGTATGGTGTGATGATCATCTCCCCTTGCCCTGTCCAATCAGAATTAGGGGTTTCACGAAGTTGAAACATTTGGGGGTGGATCATGAGAATAGAAAGGTATCATTGAGATACTTTAGTTAGTCACACTTAGCATGCAGATCAACATTCGCACAGAGAGACCGGGATGCTGTCCGAGAGCTGAGCGAATGCAGAAGAAGAATCAATGCAAACTTAGAAATTAAGCCAATTTATTAGAAGAAGATCGCGGAAGAATTGAGGAGGCACATAATTAGACGAAGACAGCGGAAGAACCGAGGAGGAAGATAGTGTCAGAGAGGGGTACAACGCAGGCGTCGCATCTCAAACCTGTCCTGAATCCTGTCCTGAGCTATCCCAGGGGCCCTTCCAATTCCTTGTCTAAGGGGTTGGTTTTCACACCATTCTAGGTAAATATATTTCTGTGCAGTGAGTCATTGTGCTGCTCTCTCTATCCTCTCTTTCCCAGGTCACTGTCATTGAGAATTTTGTTTTTAGGTCTCGCCTACGCAGCGCTCATGCGTTGCATAGGAGGACCTTTAGCCGTCGCTCTGGTAATTTTCAAGCACACACCTGTGCTTGTGGCGGCATCCACCTTGCGGGAGCGCACAGCGGCGCGCCACAAGCACGAGTGCAGTGCTTGAAAATGACCAGTCTGCTCTTCAAGCACGCGCGCCTCGCCCACACGTCCCGGCTACTCATTGGCTCCGCCCTCTCTGTCTCCTTGCTCACGCATCTTGTTTGCACATAATTCCCCCACTTCATTTGGAAGTCCCACAACCGTCTTTGTATGCCCCGCGCAATTCACCTTCCTCTTCTCATTTAGGTTTTTATTCCCGAGAATGGACTTTCCATTGCTCAGTATCGCCTGTCTCGCTGTATTTATTCAGGATGGTTTTTGCCGTAAACAGCCTGCGGACGGTGCGTGCAGTCATAACTCGAGCATCATCCCCGCAAGAAAGAAATGAAGTGAACGTGGGTCCTTGTTCGCCCTCTGCCAGGCTGTAAGAAATGGGAGCGTGTTTGTCGGTAGCCACTGTGGTCCTCTTGCAGCCCTTAACCCCTTCCATGCTGCGCAGATTCCGCCGCTGTGCTGACGGAATCTTGCGCGGGCGTGGTCATGACGGAACGGTTCCGTCATGAGCACAGCTCAACCGTGGCTCATGACGGAACCGTTCCGTCATGAGCACCGAAGGGGTTAATATCGAGTTTTGTCACGGAGCAGCGATACAAACACAACATCAGAACCATCCGTTAATGTCTTGGGCATGACTGTGAGATGCTGTCCATGCAGATTATGCATCCACACTGGTGCAGATGCATGTAAATGTTGTTGCTGCCAGCAACCCTTTCCCTAAATAACATTTTCCTAGAATTAGTGCACGATTTGACTCTCCAACCTTTGGATCCTTTACCCCCACATTAAATTGTTTGGAGTACGATATACGATCACGCGCATAAATGAAGTGCACCCTGCAAGCTAATGGCGCAATTGCTCCACCTACAGGACACGGGGAAAGTAGTTGTAAATGCGCTATCCATAGTTCAGTTATATCGACATTTGTACTAAGGTATAACTTCATAGCTATAGGCGCCGTTTGCAATTTACTTAGAAACTGTTTAGTTAACCAGTTCACCAATTAAAATTTAAATTGTCATTTATTTTAGAGAGTCATTTTAATACGCAGAATGCATTTGCAGTGGCTGGAAAGTGACCAGTCCTTACTCTGCTAGACATATTTTTGGGTCCTGGAAGCCATACAAAGCCACCCCATCCAATCTCTCTATATAATGCTTTTTTGCCTCCACTATGTTCTGTTAGATGCTAATGATTAATTTCAGCATTTAAAGCTCTGAATTTCAGTACATAAACATTTGCTCCCAACTTCGAATATTCAAAGTTGAAGTCCTAGAAGAAAGTTGCACAGTGATCTTGGGAGGGGGTCCCTTTGTTACTCTCTTAATTTATAAGAATTGATTGGAAAGACAAGTTTGTCGTTTACGGCACCACTATCGTACAATAAGTGCCTTGTTGGTTAATCTGCACCCACTAGAGCCCCGTTAGAAATCTGATTTACATTTTGAGACTTCTTGGATTTGCTATGGGAATTACATTAGTAGAGTGAATATTTTTTGTCTTTCTGCAGGTGTACCATGTAGCACTGAATTACCTCCAAGTTAAAGCATATTTTTTAATGTGTCAAGCAAAGTGTAGTAGTAGGTTAGTATTCTTGTATTGGTAATTAAGCGTGTTTCTCCTTTAATAGAATTTTGATTGTAGAATCGTATGAAGTAGCTTGTATATATAGCGACGTTATGGAATGTTGGTGGGAGGATGCAGCAGGTTCATGTCAGGAGGCTGTGAACATCCCTGTGTGCACGGAGCAAGTCCAATAAATGGTACTCTGAATTTGGGCTCTGTGTGCTGAGATACTACATGGAGCTCAGGCCTATTTTTCTCTACATAGAGCAGCATTATGGGTCCAGAAGAGACCGAATTTCAGAAGCTAGAATGTGAGGAGTGGTTGGGCTTGAAAACATGGAATTGGGTTGGTCCACTGTGTGGTTGTTTTTAGGGTTCGCTCTAGTAGTGCCTTTAGCCATCGGTCTGCTCCTTTTCAAGCACACTCGTGCTTGTGCTGGCACCCACCTTGAGGTAGCGAGCGGCGGCACGCGTGTAATTGAAGACATATGGCTCTCGCGCCGCCACCGCCGCCGCTGCTCGCTCCGGCAAGGCGGATGCCAGCACAAGCACGAGTGCATTTGCCTGCTCTCTCGGGGCCGCGCCACACTCCCTCACGCTTGTTCATTATTTTCATGTGCCGCCAAGAACTTCTTTCAAGAGTCCACTTTTCATTATTTTTTTTGATGCGCCGCTAAGCAGTTCCAGTGCAGCACACTGTGCTTTCAATGCTCTTGCAGCGCCCGTTTCATGAATGCTGCTCTTTTTCTTTTCAGTACGAGCCTCACCTTCTTTTTCAGCCGAGGGCTTGTTGTATCTAATATTCGGCCTCTTTCTGCTCTCCTATGTGCCCCCTTCTAGATCCTCCTCTCCATCCGCATTCTGCGAGCACCCTCCTACCAATAGTCGTCCACCACCATGTCCAACACCACCACCACATCCACCACCACCATCATGTCCACCACGTCCACCACCACGTCTGCCACCACCACCACGTCCGCCACCACCACCACGTCCATCACCACCACCATGTCCACCACCACCATGTCCACCACCAACAAGTCCACCACCACCACGCCAACCACTACCACGCCCACCACCCCCACCACCACCATGTCCACCACCACCATGTCCACCACCAACACCACATCCACCACCACGTCCACCACCACCATGTCCACCACATCCATCAACACCCCGTCCAACACGTCCACAACCATCACCACCACGTCCACCACATCCACCACCACCCGTAACAGGTAAAGTGTCACTGGAGGGCAAGGGTAATAGGAGTGTCAACCCCGGCTGTACATGGGACATTTAAGGATGCATTGGGTGCAAGAAGACTGCAATAGGGGCTAAAAGTATTACACCAGACCTAAGATACATTTTGAAGAGGCGCAATGTCATAGGGGCTCCTGTAAAAGCACTCGCAGCATCTCTACCTCACTGTGGCATACCTGCACTAGCCACTCACTCAAAACAAGCATTGGCATAGCCAATAGGTCTCGCCTTTGGGACCTTATAAGTGTTTAGCCATGCAACACTTGATGTTGTGGCACCAAGGATATTGTGCTGGACAACTAAACACTTATAAGGTCTCAAAGGCGAGACCTATTGGCTATGCCAATGCTTGTTCCTAAATGTGACAGGTGTTAACCATTTGATTTCCTTCCTTGGTAATGGCGAGTCTGTACTGTAATTTGCTCACATGAAAAATTAACTAGATAAACATTTAAAAATCTCCAGAGTCTGTGGTTAGTTTTGTTTGGTAAGAATATAACTTATGTCGTATCACCCTAACTGCCACTAAATTATTCATTGACAATCTTGAGTCCAGCTGAGTTTTATAGCCTAAATAAATGTGTGTTTATAGGCCCGGGTGAGTAATTGGTGTATGAGTGTCAGAGGTTGTTGGCCCGCTGGATCAGTATGTGCCCCTACAAGGACTTTAGAGCCTGTTGCTCAATAGGGTTTGGGAAATGCCGGCCCCCCAGGGCCTCCCAAATCAGATAGAGATCCCGAAAGGGGCTTCTCGGGAACAAAACCTACTGTGAACGCGCAACTTAGAGCGCACCTCTGTGTGCAACGCAAGAGACGCCGGTAACGGTCGTGCCCAGGTAAGCGCTAAGGAGCGAGTGGGTTATACTACTCCGACACCCCCCTTTTTAGGTCTCACCTGCGTGGGCTGCGCACATGCGCAGTCTCGCTGGCGAGATTTAATGATTTTGTGTATTTTCTGTAAAGGGCATTAAGCCCCGCCCCTCTTTTCCATTGGCCGGCGTCACCGTTTATGCGAAACGGTGGCCAGCCATTGGAAAAGAGGTGTATGTGACGTTTTCTTCCGGCTTTCTGAGCTGTCCCATTTGGACGGGCTCGTCTGCCTTCCTTCTGCCGTGAAAGCTTTCTTATCTTTATGGGGCCATGTGTTTCAAATACATGGCCCCATAAAGACAAGAAAGCTTTCACGACGGACGAAAGTGAAAGCGGACCGTGCTTGTTGGGGGGGGGGGGCCGGGTCGGTGAGTACTTCATTTCACCCTTTCGTGGTGAAGACAAACGCATATGGGCTCCTTTTACACAGCACTACACTGATACCCACACACTGCATTTTCTCTCTGCCCATTCTATGCACTGTGTTTCGACTCTGTGTACTATGTTCTGTGCACATCTCCATTTCCCCCTTACTCTGATCACATCAACATTTCTCACCTCATTCTGTGAAGCCCTTTCTGCATCACTACATTTACTGCAGCTTTCAGCTGCTTTCTATGCGCTACATCTGCATTCTGTGCACTCCATCTGTGCTCTCTGTAGCTAGAGGTCGTTCTGTGCACTATGCTCTCAGCAACAAGCCCCTTGCTCTGGCTGCTGCATCCCACTGAATGTCTGTGCATGTTCACTGGACACTGAATCCCTGTGCTCTGCAATACATCTATTATGTGTGCACTGCACACCACACACTGCACGTTGCGTCACCATGTTGAAAACTCCCCTATACTCTGTGCACTTCCTCTCTTTTCCCTCTGCTCTGCATCCATATGCTACATGCACACTACGCCTTCACGTTGTGCACTGCATGACTGTCTCAGCGCACTGCACGGCCAATCTCAGTGCAGTGCACCCTCACTCTACTTGCACTGCAGTTCTGATGTCAGATATTCGTCCTCACTCTACACTGCATCACACGGTGCTCTGCATCTTCATTCTATACACTGCACCCACACTTTGTGCACTCCATTATCTGCCTGAGCGCTACGTCCACTCTCTGTACACCTTGTCCTCCAGTGTCCGTTATAATACCACGCTGCATTCTCCTTCGAGGCACTGCATTCTGCACTGTATTCTGTCAAACACACTCTCTGTGCACTGTATTCCACAATGCGCTCTATAACCCTAGACCGTCCCCCCACTCTGTGCCCTTCATCCCACTACAGGTGGGCACAAAAGCGCTTCGACGCTCCGTCAGCGCTATAAAAATACAATTAAAAAAAATCTTTCAAAATGTGAATTTGGGCAGCGATATGTGGGTGTCTGCCTGCACTAGCGAGCGGGGAGATTGGGGAGCGCTGAATCCTCTCCTGAGTCAAAGATTTAGGGTTATGGTATCCGCTTCATAGAGACGTGGGTACACGTGTGCACTTTAGAGATAGTGGGGCTTACTTACAAGCCCCTTACGGCGCAGGTGCGTCACTTTTAATATGAGAAAAAGAGACGTAACAGCGGCGCAAGGGGCTTGTAAATAAGCCCTCGGTATGTATACACACCTAGTGGGGGCTTTGGAGCGCCGTACAACACGGTTACGGAGACAAGTCTGTGCGATGCACAGAGGAGGGCAGGATGGGTCCCTTGTGTGGCGAGCCTGGGACAGGGGCAGGGCTTAGGAAACCATTTGTGGATAAAAGATGAGCTGTGTCCTTAGGTCCTTGCTGGACCTCAGGAGTGACGCAGCAGGCCTGAGACTGGCGGGAACGTGCTTCAAGATCATGGGCTTAGATTCCGAGCAGGCTTGCCAGTTGCACTAGGCGTTTAGGTCTGGTTTGACAGCGCATAGCGATCTGCTACTTATAAGTTATAGATTATCTAAAATAATGTCCTGAACTCCCTCTGAGGCGGAAAGCCGGAGGTTTTGGTAACTGCTCACGCACTTTTTTAAAACTGTCACTTTTGTTGATTTTAATAACAAAAACTAATCTGGGCTCACCTGTGTGAAAGCGCTGCCACTACGCGCTAGTCAGACCCTCCAGATTGAGACGAGAACGCCCTCACCGCCAGCGCGGCAAAGGTGTAGCCACGCCCACTGCGAGGCCACGCCCTCTACAACTATTACAAATGTGCCGACCTCCGCAGCGGATGAGCGCAGCGGGAGCGCCGTTTGCGCGCCGAAGGCGCGCCTAAGGCAAGCCCGTCTGCGCCCGTCCGCGCACGACCGGGCCTAGGGCCAGAACCCCTGCCTGAAACATCCTACCCTAATATAAGCTACTCACGTAGAGAACTACTAAGCCTTAGACCCCCCACCCCCTCCTGTGATTACATCCATGACTTTAATGGACCTTTTACTCGCTGCTCTCTATGCAAGCCAGCCCAGCTCACGCTCCCTACAAAACCTATCAAACCCGCCACCCTTAAACTTGCCTCACTGAACTGTCGCTCACTTCCGAAACATGCGACACAGATTACCCATCTCCTAGAAGATCAGGAGATAGATATACTCTTCCTCACGGAAACGTGGCTCGGTCCACACTCTCAATCAGATATGGTTCTAGCAACACCACGGGGCTACTGTATTCAGTCCCTACCCCGCCCTCTAGGCAGAGGTGGCGGTGTAGCCATCATCCATCGAGAACATCTCCACTGCAAAACCCACGATGCGCAGATTACCGACGCAGAAAGTCTGCATTTCACCTTTAAACTTAACCCAACCAATTCACTAACAGGACTTCTTGTTTACCGCCCCCCCGGCTTCCCAGGTCCTTTCGCCTGTTCTCTTCTAGACTTAGTTACAACCCAGGCCCATTCCCTATCAAACTTTATGATAGTCGGGGACCTGAACATCCATCTAGAAGACCCGGCAGACTCGGTAGCCAATGATCTGATCCAAGACCTAGCGGCTCTCGACATCCGCCTACTAAACTCCGGAGCCACCCACATCAAGGGCCATCTATTGGACCCGGTGTTTACCAGCTCTCCCTCGATGCTAGCGAAGGAGGCCCTTCCCCTCCCTTGGACAGACCACTTCCTTGTCCCCTTCCAATTACCTGGAATCTTCAGGAAACACCGAATACCCCCCACCTACAGTAAGGACAGGACCTGGTCTAGACTCCCCACGGAAGAATGGGCTAAGACCCTTGAAAGAACCACCCCTGCACACGCAGAAGACCCGGCCACGGCAGACAGAAGATTCAGGGACTGGATCACCTCCTCCCTAGACTTAGTACTCCCACTTAGAACCAGGGAAAACAAAAACGGTAAACCTGGCTCAGCACCATGGTATACCGCGGATCTCAGAATACACCGTAAAAATTGTAAAAAAGCCGAACGGCTCTGGAGAAAAAACTGGCAACACGCCAACAAAGAGGCCTACCAGTCTACGGTCAAACTCTATAAAGAGGCCATCAAACTAGCCAAAGCCTCATACTATGATACGCGGATACAAGAAGCATCTAACTCAGCCCGAGAATCCTTTTTAATCGTAAAGGAGCTGACCAAGGTCCCCATCACTTCCCCCTCTAACACCCCTAAAGTTGACAGAAGCAATGAGCTAGCGAACTTCTTCAACGATAAAATCACCCGCATCCTGGTCTCCCTCCCACCCCCCCGACCCCCCAGCCACACGGAAAGCCGTATACTCCTCGACCAGGCTGAAAGTAACCTACGCCCCACTCTACCAACATTCCGACCAGTCACCCCCCTAGAGGTTGAGCGAACCCTAACGAAAATGAAAAGTGGGTCTCCCTTGGACCCAGCACCAATCAGGTTCCTCAAGACCGTTGCCTCAGTAATCGTACCTACTGTTACGGATCTCATCAACAGCTCGTTCGCCCACGGAACCGTCCCCGACAGCTGGAAGAGTGCTGTGGTTAAAGCACTCTTAAAAAAACCTCAGCTAGACCCATCGGACCTGTCTAACTACAGACCAATATCTCTACTCCCTGGTATCAGCAAAGTCACTGAGAAACTGGTAAATACCCAATTATCCCAGTTCCTTGAAACCAACAACTTGCTTCGACAATCCCAAACCGGATTTGGCCCGGGCCATGGAACAGACACTGCACTCCTCGCAGTCATCGAGGAGGCAAGGGGCATACTGGATTCAGGAGGATCAGTGGCAGTGATCCTCCTGGATCTGAGCGCAGCCTTCGACACGGTCAACCACCGTATCCTTCTGCATAGACTGGCCGATGCAGGACTTACCGGGACAGCAATCAAATGGATTGAATCCTTCCTTACAGGGCGCACTTTCCAAGTGTGGGACGACAATCATCATTCATCCACCCTCCCACTCACAAGCGGCGTCCCCCAGGGCTCCTCCCTGAGCCCGACGCTTTTTAATGTCTATATGGCCCCACTCGAGGATGTGGTAACACCATTTAACATAAAAATGGTGAGCTACGCTGACGATACCCAACTAGTCGTCTCCTTGTCCCAGCTGATTGACCATCCAGAAAATCTGACTAACTGCCTCATAGGAATTCATAACTGGATGAATAACTCATCACTAAAACTGAATGGGACAAAGACGGAAGTGATGCTACTAGGAAAGCAATGGACGACCATCCCTCCAACACTCTGGCCCGATGTGTTCGGAGAAATCCCCCCCCAAAACGTGAAATCAAGACACTCGGGGTGTGGCTCGAACCACAGCTCACGATGAAAACTCAAGCAACTAAAACCTCGGGCACCTGCTTCGGGCTCATGCGCACGACCCGTAAAATCCTGCCCTTACTGCCACCTACTTCCAGGAAGCTACTCATCCAGGGACTAGTGCTGTCCCGCCTGGACTACAGCAACCTGGTTTATCTGGGAGCCCCCGAGTCCACCATCACGAAACTCCAGCGGACACAGAACGCGGCGGCACGCATGCTTACTAACACCCCTTCCAGAACGTCCGCCAAGCCGGCCCTCAAAGCCCTGCACTGGCTCCCTGTGCGCCAAAGGGTGCAATTCAAAGCGATGTGTACAACACACAAGTTGTTCAACGGATCTGGTCCAGCGATTCTTAGTAAAATGATCACTCCCTACACAGCAACCAGATCCCTACGATCGCAGAATGAGAACCTAGCCAGCACCCCTAGATTCAAAAGAACACGTACAGGAGGTCGACAATTCTCCGTTCAAGCGGCTAAGGGCTGGAACGCACTCCCTCGCTCCCTCAGACTAGAACCCAACTACCTGGTTTTCCGCAAGAAACTAAAGACTCACCTGTTTCCTAAATAAATTCCTTCTGTTGCTCTCCCCTCCCTCTCTTCCCCCTCAACAGGATTTCAAGTCACATAGCGCGGGGATGCCCTTGGGTCACCAGGCGCTCTAGAAATCGCTAAAATAAATAAAATAAAAAATAAGAGGGGCTTTGGCTGCGCCCCGATGAGTATTTCTTGATGATCTCACGGTATTGCTGTTTGATATATTATTTCACCTCCTATGCAATGCTTGCATTACCACGTATGAAGAATTGTTTTACATCTCAATACTACACTGGGTTCTCAAACATTATATTTCTCATAGGTGCATTGTATAAAGAAAGTATTTTTTTTTGTTTCAGTTTTTTGGTGGAGCAGGCCTTTTTATATTTTAGTCAGGACTCAAAATGCACGGGAGACTTGTTGACTTTGGCAGTGCTTGATACTTTGTTGGCAATTATTTGCTTGAAGTCTGGCAATATCCTATCTCCTTTTGTTGTGTCGCCCTCCTCCCGCCTCCCTTAAGATTTGAGTTTTCTGTTGGCAGGCTTTGCTGATGACTCAGATATTTCCTGGGAAAGTGTTTTTTTGTGCTATGAGCAGTGTTGTCTTTAGAATTTTTGGGGCCCTGGGCACGACATATTTTGGGGCCCCCTGTTGGGAACAACTTTGAATTGTATTACCCATTTTCTGCTAATTCAAGCCTGCATAATACCAAGCAAGCTTGAAGATTTGGGGTACCTCAAAAACAGTTTAAATATTCCTGGAATTGTATAAGGAGTAAAAAGCGTACTATTCCTATTGCCAGTAAGTTAAAGCCAACAAAAAGTGTTAATAAAAAGAAAAAGAAAAATACCTTACCAAGGACTCCAGAAGTCCTTAAAATGATCATGGGCAAACAGAGACAGAGTTAGAGGTAGGCAGTAAGAATAAAGGCTTACATACAAAATTAGACAAAAGTGAAAAAGATAAACTTTTATTAAGGGCTCCTTGGAAGGTGGCGGCCCTGGGTAATTGCCCACGTAGCCCATTCTTGTTGCTGCTGCTGAGGAAGTTTGAGGCCCTCCACCACCCGCAGGCTACCACCTGCGCCTCATCCCTGGTGGCCAGTGGTAGGCCATTGGTTTGTTCATCTTCCGCTCTATTGTTTTATTGTATTGCCTGTATTTTCATTGTTGTGTCTGTGACTGCTGTTGTTGTCTTCCCCCGCTGCCTGTTCGTGGTCCGTGCCCGTTTTTCTCCCTCTGTTCCCCTCGCTGTCCCCGTGTCTCTGCCCAGTTTTTCCTTCTGTACCCCTCCCTGCCCCCGTGTCTCTGCCCGGTTTTTTCTTCTGTACCCCCAGCTGCCCCCGTGTCTCTGCTGTTTTTTCCTTCTGTACCCCTCGCAGACCCCGTGCCTTTCCGCCCGTTTTTGCTTTCTGTTTCTCAGCTGCCCATGTATTTCTGTGCCCTCTTGCCTTCTGTGACACTCGTTTTTCCTGTATTTCTGTGCCCTTTTTGCCGTCTGTGCCACTCGTTTTCCTGTATTTCTGTGCCCTCTTGCCTTCTGTGACACTCGTTTTTCCTGTATTTCTCTGACCTTTTTGCCTTCTGTGCCACTCGTTTTTCCTGTATTTCTCTGCCCTTTTTGCCTTCTGTGCCACTCGTTTTTCCTGTATTTCTGTGCCCTCTTGCCTTCTGTGACACTCGTTTTTCCTGTATTTCTCGGCCCTCTTGCCTTCTGTGACACTCGTTTTTCCTGTATTTCTCTGCCCTTTTTGCCTTCTGTGCCACTCTTTTGTCCTATATTTCTCTGCCCTTTTTGCCTTCTGTGCCACTCATTTTTCCTTTATTTCTCTGCCCTTTTTGCCTTCTGTGACACTCGTTTTTTCCTTTATTTCTCTGCCCTTTTTGCCTTCTGTGCCACTCGTTTTCCTGTATTTCTGTGCCCTCTTGCCCTCTGTGACACTCGTTTTCCCTCGTTTTTTGTGCCCTTTTGCCTTCTGTTCCTTCATCGTCCCTCATCGCCCCCGCTGCTGCGTCCCCTGCGGCCCCGCCCTCCTGACTGCCCACTGCCCATTCGCTGCCCCCACCTCGCAGCTGCTCCTCCCTCCCACCTCCCATATATGCCGGCCGCTGCGCGGCTGGGTGCGCCTAAGGCAAGCCCGTCTGCGCCCGTCCGAGCCTGGACCGTGCCCAGCACCAGAACCCCTGGCCCCGCACCCGCCATGACGACGACCGCCACCACTACGACGCCAGCACTCTGCACACTCTCAACTCCGGACGGACCCACACCTGCTTCAAGGCCGCCCCGAAACGCACACGCGGTCCCTTCACCTGCCGGAACTGCAGCTACACCAGCCTCAGAGCCGACGAACCACCCGCCAAGAAAGACCCCAACCACCTCCGATGCATACTACTGAACACCCGCTCCGCACGCAAATACGCCATCGAGCTCTGGGACCTGCTCAACACAACATCCCCGGACGTCGCCTTCCTGACAGAGACCTGGCTGAACGACTCCTCCGCACCCGACATCGCCATAGCCATCCCAGATGGCTACAAGATCACCCGCAGAGACCGCACCAACGGAGTCGGAGGAGGAATCGCCATCGTCCACAAGAACAGCATCAGGGTCTCGACTAGCACCGACGACGCGCTCAGCACCACTGAGCACATGCACTTCCAGATCCACACAGACCCTAACTCCGCCCTCAGAGGCACCCTTGTCTACCGATCACCCGGACCCGGTCCTCAGTTCAGCGACTCCATCGCCGACTTCATCAGCACGCACGCCCTGACCTCCACCGACTACATCCTCCTCGGAGACCTGAACTTTCACCTTGAGAACAACAACGACAACAACTCCAAAACCCTGATCGATAACCTCACCAACCTCGGACTGAAGCAACTCATCACAACGCACACCCACTCCGCCGGCCACACTCTCGACCCCATCTTCTCCTCAATCCCGCACGTCCCCGTCAGCCACACCACCGAACTCCTTTGGACCGACCACCCCTGCATCCACTTCGCCTTCCAGAAACGCACCACACACCACCGCACCCAACAGATCCCCCGCCGCTGCTGGAGCAAAATCACCGAAGACCAACTACATGCAAACCTCGCTCTCAGCTCACCCACCAAACCCTCCAACACCGATGACGCAGGCCCACAGTCTCAGACGCTGGATTGAGGACTGCGCCAACACCCTCACCCCGCTGAAGAAACCCCCCACAGAGGCACCAGCAAGAGGGCCAGCTGGTTCACCCCAGAACTCCTTGCCTCCAAGCAAGCCTGCCGGAAACTAGAGAAGGAATGGCACAGTGAACAAACTCCGGACAGCCACGCAGCACACAAGGACGCCATCCGCAACCACCAACACTTCATCAGGGCAGCCAAAAGGACCTCTTTCAAAGACCGCCAAGACAACAACGCACACAATAGCAAGGAGCTCTTCAACATCGTGAAGGACTCTCCAACCCCAGCTCCAACACGAACGACATCCCGCCGTCGCAAGCCCTGTGCGACTCCCTCGCCACCTTCTTCCACCGCAAGATAGCAGACATCCACGACAGCTTCAACACCCAGACAGCCCCAACAGACAGCAACACAACAGACCCTCTGCAGACCATCGACCATGACCCCCTGCTAGCCTGGGCCAGCGTGAGCGTCGATGACACCATCAAGACCATGAGCACAATCCATTCCGGTTCTCCGTCAGACCCATTCCCGCACCAAGCTGGCAGAGGTAAAAGGAACAATACCGCTGTCTCGTTGGGGGTGGGTGCTGCCCGCCGGCATCAGCTGATGATTTCCGGATCACGGAGGGGAGAGCCTGCTGTGGGGTAAAGCGACACACTGGTGCCCTACCGATGTTTTCTGACTGACTACATGTCTACGGGGGGAGAGCCGGAAAAGCGGCGCATTTGAGGGGGTCAACATCCTTTATTTGGTCTTCAGTCCTGAGCTGCTAGCGCTGCTTGAGGTAACTTCTCCATATCATTATACTGCGAGTGTGTCCATTTCCCCTTGGATAACTTCATTTAGCCCTGAACTCCAAATCAGTAGAGACTACAAAGGTGGTTGGCAATTTAAATGCGCAATTTGAAAATGGCTGCCGCGCAGGAGCCCCCCATTGAAGCTCCGGGGCTTGGCATCACTCTTTGTGAAAATCTCAGATCCCAACTGGGTACACCTCTCCCAAAATGGTAGTCTATGTGGCATCTGCATAGTGCTATTCAATTGGTACACTCTGCTTTGAAGAAACATATTCACCGGACAACTCGTAAACGGTGGGTCTGCCTATCTTGATTTTTATCCCTCATTAACTCATTAACTCACCAGTGTACCCAACAGCTAAGTACATAACCCCAAGGCTTCGAAAGCATTACATGCTGTTGAAACAAGCAAAGCAAGAATAATAATGAGGTATCAGCGCCATCTTCTGGCCATTTCTTATACATCTGCCAGACAAACAATCCTAAACCAAGTTAACCCTGATTAAGCCTCCTTCTTGCTCCCTGCCCATAACTTTGTCAGGATACTACTCCCAGTTAAGCTACATGAAGGCATTTGTGACAGAGAGAATGTATTTTATTGTTATTGAACTGTTCCTCAGATTCATTATATTAACAGTAATCAAGGCTTGCCTGACTTCAACATGGCGCCCACCGCTAATAAAGTAGCATGCAGGAGTGGCGATCAGGCGGGCAACTAGAGCCAAATTTTGGGGGGGGGCTGAAAAAGATTTTGGGGGGGGGGCTAAGTCTTCCAGCCATAGGCAGAGTGGCTGTAAGAAGGGGTGAAAACATAACAAAAGCCTCATTAACGAGTAAATGGTCTTTTAAAGACCTGTGAAGTACTCGGGTGCAGCTGCAATTAGTCGGACGCCAGCCCGCGAGGCTGTCTCAGCCGGGCTGACACACATGACGGGGGGGGGCTGAAGCCCGGTGAGCCCAATGGGTGTTGCGCGCCTGGTGGAGATAGCTGTCCCACTGGAAAACTGCCCCTAGGAGCGACCAACGGAGCTTGCAGACGACGAGCAGTAGATCAGATGTCATTGGCCCTAACAAAATAGAGTGGTGCAAGTCTGATGAAGTGGACTAGAGCTGACCCAGTGCTACAGTGCTGGTGAGGAGCACACACATTGTCCTTTTGGAGAGGAAAGTGCGACCCCAGGGAAATATAGGAGCGCTGCGCAAGAGGGAACAGCATCTTGGAGACTCCACAAATAAGGGGTGGAGGATCTTCCATCCACAGAGGGAAGAGGTGAGGGGGCTGCACGCTCTGACGCGACATGGGCTGCAAAGACACAAAGCAACTGCCAATAACTCCAACAACACCACTCTGGAATGTGTTCGAACCCATCCTCTGAGGTTGCCCAGCGACGCCCTTAATCGGAAGTGACAGCCATGAGTGCCTTCTTCAATCTCTATGGTGCAAGTGTTGCGCAAGCCTCTACATAGTGTCCCACTCAAACCAGTCTGAGTGCTGGTGTTACGCAATAAACCTTACGTAGGATTATTCAAAACCAACGGTGGATACAAGCCAGGCAAAGTTCAGGAGCTTTGAAAATGGCAAGCCACACTTCTTCACAAATCCAAAAGAACTCGCAAAACATTTGAAAGAATCCGCAGTACAAGAAATAAACGGAAGACTTTAACTATTTATGACCACCCTATACTTTTCTGTCCCTACTGGTTGATGTCGCCTATCTTCAAAATGGCGCCGGTCAGGCGATTTCAGGTTGACGCCATGTATGGCCCACAAAAGGTGAGCAGAGGGGCCGACTGGACATCAGCCATTGTTTTCCTCCTCATCTTGTTTTTCTATGCTTATTCATTGGTTGGGCCCCGGAGGTTTGGGATCGCCATCGGCGTAAATCCTGAGTAAACCCTGGAATTCAAGCCTATCAAACCAAGCTACTTGCTTCATATTGCTAAATATGATATAATATTATAATATTAATATAATATAATTGCTCCCCCACAAACTATTGTTTTTTAATTTTATTTTATGATGTAATCTGTTTTGCTACCTAATCTGCTCTTGATTTTTAATTCCGCCCTTGGTTATCCTACTCCCATATTTTATCGTGTCTGTTTAGCTATTTAATGTGATCCATATTTGCACTGGAATCTGCTTTTACTATCTTATTTGCGCCTGACTGTATTTCCTTGCCTATTTGCCCCCTTGCTTGATTCATCATATCTACCGTGCTTGTTTTACCTTTTCTACCCTACTGAACATCAATGATGTAATTCTGTTGTGCTATCAAATCTGCTCCTGATTTTATTCCTCTCTTGCTTAACACTACCTCCTTATCTTGCCCCCGATTTTTCGACCCCACACTCTCCCAGTGCCCCCCCTCTCCTCTCCTCCCCTACCCCCATCTCCTTTAGCTTCCTTCTCTTTTTTCTGTCTCCCTCTCACGTCCACCTAAAATGCCCCTTCACAGCACTGACCATCACCCTCAGGACCATACCCTCTCTAAACACGGCCCCAACTCCTGGACCATTCTCTACCCCCCAAATCTCTCCAAACACGCAAGGAAAAATTTCAAACATAAACTCCTCATCCGCAACCCTGAAACACTCATTGTCGATAACTACCTCAGCCTCACCTCCCTATTATTACCAACTACATCTTCTACTCGAAACGCCCTTCCAAATGGAAGAGCATCTTCCTCCAACACCTCCCTATCTCTAAATCAATCAATATCCCATATGGATTTAAAATATCCACCGCTCCCTCCCCAGCCTTTCAGGGTGATATTGATATCTCCATCTTCAAAACAGGTAATATCCTTATACAAGCCTCGCCTTCCCACCTCTCTATCTTTGAACACCACTTTAGCAATATGTCTCTCCTCCTCAACCATTTAGCGCCTAACACTCCTCCTCCCCAAATGAACAGAACCCCTCAAACCTCTTCTTCCCCCCCCCACTCTATCTCCACTCTCAACCTCCAAAAATTGACCTCACCATCTCCCTCCCTTGACCCCCCTATTGATAATGACTACCCCCATCCCCAATTACCTACTTCTCA
This sequence comes from Triturus cristatus, assembly GCF_964204655.1. Lineage (NCBI taxonomy): Eukaryota > Metazoa > Chordata > Amphibia > Caudata > Salamandridae > Triturus > Triturus cristatus. The sequence continues at coordinate 116,857,794 of NC_140595.1, forward strand.
TCCCCCACTTATCTCTCTCTCTCCCCCTAACCCCCTTAACCCTTACTCCTCGGACCCCTCCTTGAATAACGGTAGCCCCAAACTCCTGTCACCTACTTATCATTCCCTTCCCATGACCCGCCCTCCCCCTGTCCCCCAAACCTCCCTCCCCCTGACCCAACCACTAACTTATTCCACCGTCTTTTTCCCGCAATCTCCTATCACAACTCCTCACCCCCCTACCCCTACCAATCCCATACACTCTCTGCTCCTCCCCTTCCCCTCTACCCGTCCCCCTCAGGCTCTACCTACCCAACCCCCCAACCCCGCACCTCAACCCCCAATAAACACCCATCTCCCTCATACAACCTCACCTCAACCCCCAATAAACACCCATCTCCCTCACACCCCCTCACCCCAACCCTCAATAATCACACATCCCCATCACACCAATATATTAGTTTCTCACTGGCTTCATGCCCTTTTATCCTCTCTGACCACATCACCTGCAGATGTCTGCCCCCTGTTTAACCTAACCCCTCCACTCTCACTTAACAGATCAGCCAGCCATCACTCCATACCTACTACCCTATCTCCCCCCTCACACAGAAGGCCTCCATCCGCAACTAATCACGACCACTCCCTATCCCCAGACCATTCTCCTCCCACCTCCCACGCCCCTTTATCACTTCCCTGTACCCAGACTACCCCAAGCCTACACAACACTGTACTTGTCCTACCTACTTTAACTTCCGAACCCCTCACTCCTCCCAGCCCCGTCACCGCTCACCCCACACCATCTACCACATCACCCCCCTCTCACATTAGTCCACCCTCTGCAAATAACTCAGACCATGCACTCCCGATACCTCCCCTCTCCTCAATTGCCCAGATCCTACACAACATTGAATGTGACCTATCTAATTTAACTACGGAATTTGCCCAACTCAGAAAAGACTTCTTTGTCCACAGCACCAGAACCCTCCCTCACCATAAAACCACCATCTTCCCTCCCAATAACAAACACAACCTTTGGAGATCACTCCCTCTCCGATGCCGTAAGCATAGACCTCTCCGCACCTTGAACCATCTCTCCCTGTCCGACCTCGCCGACCTATGTAACTCCTACCTTACTAATCTGCCAACCACCAACCCTCCACTCCCTTTTGCCCCCATCCCTGTTATCATAGGGACAAATAGAACCCCCTCCTCCCCCGCTTCCCCCAGACCACCACCTCAACTTTCGCTGATCCACTCTTGCCCACCCTCCATACCCAACCCCACTCCACTGAAATGCATGCTAGTTAACTGTTGCTCCGCGGTCCTACATGCCACGGAAATGGATTGATATTGCATTCCTCACTGAAACCTGGCTAAATGACCACTCAATGAGCATACTTGACCTTCTCTCCCCCCGGGATACTCTATTCTTAGAAAAGACAGACCTAACAGAGTTGGGGAGGGCTAGCCATTCTCTTCAAAAAGGAACTTCAGATTTCCCTTATCACTAACCCAGGCTACTCCTCATGCGAATACCTGGAAGCAGAACTGTTAACTCAAAACTCCCGCCCAATTTGTCTACACAACATCTATCGCTCCCCGGGACCACCACAGCCCTTCATTGAGGACTTATCTGATGTTCTGGCGCAATCAGCATTATCCAACTCAAAAAATCTCTTTCTTGGGGATCTTAACCTCCATTGGAATGATACCAATGACCCCACCATCTCCCTCCTGACTACACTTCTTGAAATCAACGAACTCAAACAACTCTGCCAATCTCCAACTCACACTAAAGGATCCATACTTGACGTCATTCTGTCCAACGATGATCTGACTTCCGTTACCAATATCATCCCCACTGACTGGTCCGACCATCACCTTATACTCTTCACCATTGCTACCTCAGCAAACCTCCCTGCCCCTAAAACTACCAGACCTAAGAAATTGACCAGAAACCTAAAAGGCATCCCCCCAGGAGTTCTACAAATGAAACTCCAAGCTCAACTTCTTCTCATTCCCCCCTCCCAAAATGCGAATGAGCTCACTGAACTATTTAACAATACTGTTACAGATATTCTTGACCAACTAGCCCCACCTAAACTCAAAAACCAAAGAAACACCCCCTCTAACTCTTGGTTTAATACAGAGATAAATAATGAGAGACGGGCACTCAGGCTGTCGCAAAGAACCTGGAGACACCATCCCTCACCCTCCCATCTTGCACTTCTCAGACGTGCTAGATCCACGTACAAAAAACACATCCTCAAGGAAAAGGCTTCCTTCTTCCGCACTCAACTTGACTGTGCCCAAAACAGACCCAGGGAACTCTTCAAACTCATCCGAAACCAAACTTCCCCCGCACCTCCAAATATGACAGCCTCATCAGACAGATGTGAAGAAATTGCCCATTTCTTCTCGGAAAAAATTGCCAAAATTGACCAATCCTTCCTTCCCACACAACTATCCTCCAACTCCCAATCCAATCCGGTCCTCACCTCTAATGCCTACTCCACATCCCCCCTTCCAGACGACACACTCTCTCCTCTACCCTCTATCCTACCGCTCCCCAGCGAGACTCCTCACCCACCCATTTCCATACCCCCCCACCACTCCACAGGCCTCTCACCTTCCACATCTCCAGTAACCAACTCCCCTAAATCTCAACTTAAGAACAATGCCTCCTTGCTCAACTTTCTTCCCGTCACTGAGCTTGAAGTCCTCAATATAATTGGCAATCTAAAACCGTCCTCCCACACAAAAGACCCAATACCCTCCAACCTCGTCCCTGCCCTTAAGCACATCATCACCCCATTCTGGACCAAAGTCATCAACACCTCTCTCTCCACGGGCTGTGTCCCCTCCTCCCTTCAGCTTGGTCAAATCTCGCCCATAATCAAAAACCCCAATGCTGACCCCAATGACCTAAATATTCTCCGCCCCATCACTAACCTCCCCCTTCTCTCAAAGGTACTTGAAAAATGTGTCCTACTACAACTAGACAAACACATAGAAAATGTCAACCTTCTCGACCCCTTTCAATCTGGCTTCAGAAAAGGCTGCAGCACCGAAACGGCAATGCTCAATGTCATAGATGACATCCATCAATCACTTGACAATGGCGAGACATGCCTTCTTATCCTTCTTGATCTCTCCGCAGCATTCGATACAGTCAACCATTCAGCCCTACTTAATGTGCTTAGGACCCGTTTCGGCCTTAATGGCACCGCCTACAAATGGTTCATCTCCTATCTACAACACCATACTCAGCAAATCAAAATTCAAAACTGTCTCTCTACCCCCACTCCTGTCTCCCTTGGAGTCCCCCAAGGATCTATTCTCTCTCTCTCCCTATTTAACCTCTTTATGGGACCCCTCACCCTCATTCTTAACCAAGCAGGCATAAATTACCACCTCTACGCCGATGACACCCAAATCTATTACAAGATTAAAACTCATGCTGTCATCTTACACCTGAACAACACCCTTACCAAGATCCAAACCTGGTTCCATTCCAATCATCTCAAACTCAACCCTAACAAAACCGAAATCATTCTCTTCTCCCCCCAAAATAACCCTCTACCCGTTCAATCATGCATCCCTGACCTCAATGCACTCAATTGCTCACTCACCCTGTCCAACTCCGTCAAATCTCTTGGCATCACTATCGACAACACCCTAATCCTTAATGTTCACATCAAAAACTCTGCCAAAGGAGCCCTCTTCACTCTCCGTCACCTCAAGAAAATTAAACCATTCATACCCACCGATGATTTCAAACTCGTAGTTCAGTCGCTTGTTCTGTCACTTATTGATTATGGTAATGCCATCCTTAATGGGATCCCCAAAGTACACCTAGCTCCAATCAAAGCTGTGCTCAACCTTGCTGCCAGGCTCATCACGGACTGCAAACACTTCGATCATATATCCCTGGCTCTCTAATCTCTTAAATGGCTCCCTATCGAAGGCAGATCTGCCTACAAAACCGCCTGCATTACTAATAAAGTCCTCCACCAAAACACTCCGCATTACCTCTCAAAGACATTTCACACTGCTGGCTCCACTCGACCTCTGAGAAGCACCAACACCCTACTCCTAATCCCACCTCTGCTTAAAAAGAAAGCTACACAATCTCGCTCCTTCTCTGGCAATGTCCCTATTATCTGGAATGCCCTCCCAAAAAACCTGCGCTGTAATCCCTCCTATGTTTCAAAAAAGACCTCAAAACCCACCTCCTCAATTATTATTGGGGTTCCTAACCTCTGTCCTACTCCTGATTTCTTATCTATCACACTATATTTGTTCAGTAATTATATACCCTGTTCTCCTGCTTCACCATTTACCTAATTACTTAAATGTATAGCTCCTGCCCTTGTTTATATATCTGGTTTTGTATAATGCTCATGGTGTCTGTACTTTGTAAATTGTTGTTGCACTACCTTTCATATGCTTTTATACCCTAAGGGGTAGATTTATGTTGCACTTGCGCCACTTTTGCGCCGCCGTTGCGTCACTTTTGTGACGCAGCAGCGGCGCAAATCCTGCGCCATGGTGCGGGGTATTTACAACGTGACGCATCTGGGAGATGCGTCACGTTGTAAAGCCCTGCGCCACATGTAGGCGTTCCAGGGCAGGTGGGGGCGTTCCGGCGCAGGAACGCCTCCTAAAAGTGGCTGAGTGAAATCTACAAGATTTCACTCAGTCACTTTTAGGCCCATGCTGCGTCAAAACCCTGCGCCTGCTTGAAGCAGGCGTAAGGATTGACGCAGCATTTTAAAGATAGGGCCCCCCAGATCATTGCTGGAGCTGCGTCGCGCTTGCGATGCAACTCCAACAATGCGCCACTTTTACGGCACAGATGCGTCACGCATCTGTGCTGTTTTTGCCCCATGGTGCGCCGCATTATAAATGCGGCGCATCCATGGTGGCGCAGCTGTGGCGCATAATAACTGGCGCATCCCTGCTGATATGCAGGGATGCGCCAGTTATCATAAATCTGCCCCTATGTGCCTTATACTATCCTTATCTTGTAAAGCGCTCTGATACCTCTGGGTCTAGCCAGCGCTATATAAAACCTTCAAAATAAAATAAATAAATAAACAAAGAAAGCAGCTCGATCGCACCCCACCTGCGCAAAGTCATCAATCTCTCCCTCGAGACCGCGACCTTCCCAGAGAGCTGGAAACACGCCGAGATCATTACCCTACTAAAAAAAAACAAGGCAGACCCAAGAGACCTCAAGAACTTTCGGCCCATCTCTCTGCTCCCCTTCCCGGACAAGGTCATCGAGAAAATCGTCAGACAGCTAACCCGATACCTGAAAGAAAACAGAATCCAGGACCCTTCCCAGTCAGGGTTCCGCAGCAACCACAGCACCGAGACTGCCCTCATCGCCGCCACCGACGACATCAAGACCCTGCTTGACAACGGCGAGACCGCAGCACTCATCCTCCTAGACCTTTCCGCCGCCTTCAACACCGTCTGCCACCGCACATCCGAGACAAGGCTCTGGAATGGACCACCTCCTTCCTCTTCGGCAGAACCCAGAGCGTTAGCCTCCCCCATTCCAGTCCAAAACCTCCGCGATTATCTGCGGCGTACCCCAAGGATCCTACCTCAGCCCGACACTGTTCAACATGTACATGGCCCCGCTCGCACACGTCGCCCGACAGCACGACCTCAACATAATCTCCTACGCCGACGACACTCAACTGATCCTCTCCCTCACCAAGGACCCCATCACCGCCAAAGCCAACCTCCACGCAGGAATGAAGACCATCGCTGACTGGATGAAGACCAGCCGTCTGAAGCTGAACTCGGACAAGACGGAGGTCCTCATCCTCGGCACCAACCCTTCAGCCTGGGACGACCCCTGGTGGCCGACGGCAATGGGAGCAGCCCCAACACCCACCGACCACACACGCAACCTGGGAATCATCCTCGACTCAACGCTCTCAATGACCAAGCAGGTCAACGCCGTCTCCTCCTCCTGCTTCAACACCCTCCGCATGCTCCGCAAGATCTACAGATGGAACCCGACAGACACAAGAAAGACAGTCACCCAGGCCCTCGTCAGCAGCAGACTCGACTACGGAAACGCTCTCTACGTGGGAGCCCCAACCAAGCTCATCAAACGACTACAACGCATCCAAAATGCCTCGGCATGACTGATTCTCAACGTACCATGCCACGGCCACATCACCCCCCACCTGAGGGACATGCACTGGCTCTCTGTCAGCAAGAGGATATCCTTCAAGCTCCTCATCCACGCACACAAGGCACTCCACAAGACCGGCCCAGCTCCTTCTACATCCCCAACCGCCAGCTACGCTCCGCCGATCTCTCACTAGCCACCGTCCCGCGCATCCGAAGAACAACCACCGGTGGGAGATCCTTCTCCCACCTCACCGCCAAGACATGGAACACCCTCCCACTGAGCCTACGACAGACCCAAGAACTTCTTACCTTCAGGAGAATGCTCAAGACCTGGCTGTTCGATCAGTAGCGACCCCCCCCCCAGCGCCTTGAGACCCTCCCGGGTATGTAGTGTGCTTTACAAATGATTGATTGATTGATTGATTGGTGTCTCGCCCAGAGGGGCCGAGATGGGGGGCACACTCACCGCACTATCTTGCATCTCCTGGACCCGACCAAAGGACACCTCCAAACGGCGTCAGGGCAGCAAGAGAAAGTACCTCTCCCCCCGCCCCCTCTTGCCCGGAAGTGACGCCTGCATGGGGGACCCTCAAGGGTCCCCAACACTGGGAGGCTGACTGTTGTGTGCCATCCTGTGGCACTAAGGGGGGCCGCCCTCTAAGGAGGGCCCCCTTTGTGGGCCTGAGGCAGCCCTGCAGTCTCCATGGACACGGGCTCTGTGTGTTGTCACTAGTGACATTGCTTCCTAGACCACAGCCTTGCTGTGCTCAAGGTGTCTATTGACAATCTTCAGAACAAACTGGCCGCCCTATGAGAGAGGGAGAAGCATTCCCTTTCCTGCCCATCATCCAAACTGATCGCCAATGACAACCTTCAACAAATCTGGCTAGCGCTGGAGCTCACGGGAGCAGAAATGCTGACTGATTACATTTAGGCACCTCTGAGATTTTCTGGCATTAAAAGCATATTTCATTTACAGTCTCCTCTCCATAAAGTAAGTCTACTTCAAGGGAATGTTTACGGTTAATTGAAAGATACTGTTAGTCTCGAAAACAATATTTTTTGCAATCGTAGTCAATGTTAGAAAAACACGAGATGCTTTCCGTCATCAGGAGAAAAGGCTGCCTAACACTCTACTTTTGCACAGTTTTGCCTCCTTTCACGTTGCCCCGAGTTTGTCCACAAATGTTGCCGGTGTTTGGCAGAGGGTGGGGCACTGCGGGGGTGGTGATGGAAGCGGAATAGACTGATGTTTAAACATATTTTTATATTGTAGGCTGGTAGCTTGCTGCTTTGCACCAAAATCCCTCCCGGTACAGCAGAGACCTTATTTCAGAGCCATGCTCTCGTTATCAGCATCTGTTGACAAATGTAAAGCTCGGTTTGGTTTCTTTGTGTCCTAGCTCTGTACAATGACTGGACAGAAAACGCCCGGCCCTAGCCTTATTCCACTGCTACAAGTCTGGCAAACAAAACTCATCCCGGCAATCACATATGGGAGTGAGTGTCTGAGGGGAAGAGATGCACTCACTTTGGACAGAACTGTCTCAAGAGCTGCCAGGATAATATTTAATTTACCAAAGTACGTCTCGCCAGCCCAAATAAGGCTAGAATTCGGCATGCAAAGTCAACAAATAGCTCGTAAAGGAGCATACGTTAGGACCTGGTATAGGATTAAAAAAATCTGAAAAAGGCACACTGAACTCATATCTATGGAATGAAATACATCTAAAGAAGGAGTGTGCAGCAAGGACCTATTTAATAGCATCAATAGATCGTCTGGGTCTCAAGGAACTTTGGGCCGCCTTAGGGTCTTATCATTGTTTTAAACAAATTGTTAACAAGACAGCAAAGAAGCTATCATTAGTAGAAGACAAGGTGACACTTACAGAAAGAGCCCACGGATGGTTTGTGGTTCACAGCTGTGATAAACCCTCTCCACAACCATACTTAGGCACGGGATTTAATAGAAAGAAGAAAGAAAAATACCTTCATTTTCGATTGGGTATCTTGCCATCTTTACTGCATCTTCCCCCATGGAAGCGTCTCCAGGGCCAGTCAATATGCCGTCTATGTGAGGATGCTAATGAAAGTGTATTACATCTACTATGTATATGCAGAAATCTACAGGCCGAACGGCGACAGTTACTAAAGCCGCTCTTTGTTAGAAAGCGGATAAGAACCTGCAGGCAAGCTGTGAAGGCATGTTTTAGAGGTGGAGATGTACAGCTGGCGTGTCGCTTTGTTCAATGCATGGAAGTGGCAGGGGCAAAAGTTCTTGCGTTAAGTGACCGGATCGCTTAATCTTTGCATCTCATGGCCCCTTAAATCATTATATTAAAGCAAAAATGACATTCTATGCTTATTTAACACCTAGGGGCCGATTCCGATCCGGGTCGGAAGTGCACCGAATGCGATCCGGACGGAAAAACTACGAGCCATACGTGTGTTTTTCCGGCCGACTCATACAGCTGTACGAGCGAGCAAGTACGATGCGAGCTACATGAAATTCACCGACCGAGTCGTTTCCGGATCCGAACCGCTCCGTACGTCTTGGTCGAAAGCTAACCGCAGCATGCAATGGATGTGATTTACAACCGAGCCAGTACGATGCACGCGTCGGACAGCCTGTGCGAGCCGGAGTGTCCGGCTCGCAAAAGCTCCCGGAGTCGGACTTCGGAGGTCTGCGTCGGACCCCCTAACACCCGCAGCCCTACGACTCGGACACAGGGGGAGACCTATGGGTCTCCCCAACACAGGCATGTACGGCGCGGATGGTACCGACGCGTACCCACTGTAGGGGGTGCACTTGTTTGAGACGTACCCATTCAGTCAATGGGAGCCCATGTACGCGTCGTACGACCGGCTCCCATTGACTTCTATAGGAGTCCGACTGAACCGAGTCCGACAGCATACGTGCGCATCGTACTCGCTCGGTCGGACTGTAGGGGTCCGGCTCGGTCGGAAAACACTCCGGATCCGACTCGGTCGGAGTGCTTTCTGACCCGGATCGGAATCGGCCCCTTAGTTGTCATATGCTTGAGTAGTAAAGCTAACAGCAAATCTTTCTTCACTGCTGTTAACAATCAACTGATGACGGAACAGTCCCTCTCTCTCTCTTTGATAACTGAGCCTTGCTTTCTTAATCTATGGTCTGTGCAGACATTTACTGTTAATTGCTTTGTGGATGTTAATACAACTCATGAAAGTTTTATATGTTTAATTTAAATCGTTTTAGGATATGAATTCTGCTGCTATTATGCTTTTTTTATATATGGAAATTGTGAAGGTTTTAATTAACCAAACAATAAATATATTACTCAATGACTGGACATGGCTTCAGTTTTTGTTCACCAAGTGGGAGTTTTACGAATGGTTTATAACGGTGTAATATTGTTTGTCTGAAACCTTCCCCCACTCCTGCCATTGTAGCCAGCAGCCCTTTTCTTTATGGAACTTCCGGTTTGTTTTTCCTACTATAAGTGTGTACTCCGGAGTCCTCCCACTATGTAGTGCTGTGTGGAAGCCAGGACTGGCGGAGGGAGTCCTGCATGACCTGTGACGAGCTAAAGAGATATGAACAAGTAGTGCTGTGTTCTTTTGTACTCAGTGGCGGTGCGTCCATTAGGGCGTTGGGGTGTAGCCCCCCCGCCCGCAGCGTCGCCCGCAGCGTCGCCAGCAGCATCGGCGTCTTCTTTGAACTCAAGTAAACTGAATCAGTTTACTTAAGTTCAAAGAGGAGAACTGACAATCATGTCAGTCAGCATGACATCGCCCGCCCACCCGGGGGTGGGCGGTCCGACGTCATGTTGACTGACATGATTGTCAGACAGACCAGGCAGGGGCAACAGGCAGCAGCACAAGTGCGCATGATTGGGGAAGGTGAGCGAATTTTCGCTCCGTGCCCAGTCATGCACACTTGTGTCTGCTCTGGCTGGCGCATGCCCATTAGGAGACCGAGGGTTGAGCAAAGGCTCAAACCTCGGTCTCCTAATGGGCAGGCGGGCGAGCCGTAACCGTGCCCTAAGCTGAGAGCCTGAGAGGGGCTGTACCGCTGTAGGCGCCAACGAACGGACCCGAGGCGGCGCGGACGTGCTCAGGAGTCAGACCTCAGGTAGGATAAGGATTTTTTAAAATGTATTTACACCCCCCCACGCGTGATACCCCCCCCCCCCGCGGGATACATACCCCCGCGTGACACATACACCACTCCCCCCCGCCGCGAGCCGCAACTGGGTGCATGTAGTGATTGATGGTCGAGAAAACTCAACTCTACTTCTCTGCCTCAATTTAAATGGCTGTGGTACGCAGTTTGAAATGAATGTTAGCGAGTTTTCCTGTATTAAAATAGCGGCACTTTTCCGCTCGTTCACACCTTTGTTTTGCGGAAGATAACAAGACCGAGAGTGGGCGTTAGTGGTCCTGTCCTCCCAAAGTTCAGCCCCTCTCTTGGGAGCGCAGCGCGCTAAAGATAGAAGCCCAGCATACATGGCTCCATCCAGGAACAATGGGCACCGACACGCGCTCCGGCACGCGCGCCTCCCGGCTGGCGCCTGCACGCAGGAAGCCCTCGGACGTAGAGAGCGGCTCAGCGGTCAGCATACATCACAGGCACTGTAGGTATCGGTGGAAAGCAGACTGCTGCAGTCTGACACGTTCACTACTGAGGAACACACGACGTAAACTGTGTAGGTAGGGAGGAAATGGGCCTTTTTGGTATGTTTAGCTCCTTAGCCTCTCGGATGTGGCTGAGAGGACTCTGGCAGTTGGCACCGCTCGGTCTGAGCATTATCATTGCTTGCGGTGGGTTACTTGGTGTTTTAATCTCAAGGTTTCAGAGCTGGCCGAAATACAGAGAGCGTGTGTTTATTTATATTGCCCTCCCCCCCTGTCCAGCCACTGATTCCCACTGGTGAGTGAATGTTGGTGGTAACTATATGAAAATCTATACTGATAGCACATATGCGAGAGTATGTTCAGTTAATGGCACACTGCTGTATATAACTGCCAGGTATAAGCAGTTTGTAATAGGCAGCGCAGCCCGATACACAACTCTACACACCATGGAGTGCAGACGGCGCTAGACCTACAATTCTGTGCCTATACTACTTAATAGCCCTTGCTGGGTATAACGTTCTTCTGGGTACACACAGGTCAGCCCTTTACACGCTGCCGGTGCACAGCGCTGGATACACACACCTGTGGTAACAATTACTAATTAATCAGCATATTAAACATCTCTCCTGCTCAGCGCCTCATACTTTGTTATAAATGACAGCGCTATATCAATAATCAGGAGTGCACGCACCTGGAGAGGCAGATGGACTGCGGTATTGTGTTTAAACAAAGCCTTCTGAGATTTGCTCTGCTTTATTTAATCCTGTTGGTGCTACTGGCGGCGGGCACTTTAAAAGCATAAATAGTTAAGCAATGCACATGGCTGGAAGTCATGAAGCGCTGCAGCTGACTGCTGCCTTAGCGATGATCCAAGCAGGATATCTATATTCGCTTTTATGATGTTGCATATGTAAATTAATTTTTGTCTGTTTCCTGTTTCACATAAGTTTATTTTTTTTAAATAATTATTTTCCATAAAACCAACATTGGAATGACTGAATTTTTGCAGGACCGAATCAGAATGCTATAAGGGTGTTATCATTTCCACTGTTATTTTAATGCTTTGTGTATATGGCACATTATGGTCACCGTGAGCAATGTAATTGAAGGAACTCTCTGCATATTGTTATCGGAATGCTGGGACTGTGTTGGTTGTCTATGATGTCGCACGCACCATAACCTTCTGTGATGCGCGTGCGCGGTGTTCCGGTTGTTGGCGGCTGTCTCTTGCTCTGCTCCACCCCGGGAACTGCTTAGACGGGCTGCCGCCATCTTAGGAGAGGATTGCAGGGGCCGCGGGCAGCACGCCGGAGGAGCCGGAGGAGCAAGAGAGAGAGAGAGAGCGGCGCTGAACCAGCGCCGACGCCACCACCGCTACCGCCACCGCTCTTGTTACGGACATCGAAGAACGGTGCTGAGCAGAGCTGAAGCGGCGCTGGCGCTGTCATCACCATCGCTGTTACCGCTACTTTTACCGGTACAGGCATCGCCACCAGACACCGCTACCACTAGCTGCTGTCAATCACTGCTGCAGCGCCATTGTTCCGTAGAGCCCCGCAGAGCCAGCGATGGCCAGTAACGGCCAGTAACGGGACTTGCATCAAGCAACCACTAAACCATATATCAGCTGAAAAAAGGGGAGAGGGGGCCTAGCCGGCACTCGAGCTTTTTATCAGAGCTGTCTCCAGTGATTGCCGGAAAAACCACAGTGGAACCGCAGGCAAAACCGGTTCCAGCTGTTTTCGCTGCAAGCAACCCACGAACCCCCCCTTCCAGGTTCCCCAAGCCTTGGAAAATCTTTAGATATCAGCCCCTTCCCTCTGCGCTGCAACCTGTGATTAAGCACTAGAGCCTGGAGATGGAGATGGAGGACGCACAGCGGTGAATCTGTACTTCACGGTGAGCACAGAGGGGGGTACTCTTTCACCTACGGAGCGGGGTCTTGCTTCTACCCTCCTACCCTCGCGCTTAGCTATTGGAAGTGCGGCGAGGACCATGTAAGAAATCAGCAGAGGGGGCAAACTAGAGCAGGAGGCGCAGAGCAGAGAGGCGCAGCGAACTAAGGCATCAGAAGCCCTGGTTGTAAATAGGTGGTCTGACACCACTGAAACCATTGAAGGGCATTTGTCAAGTTAACTGCTAAGCACTATTTAACCTATTTAACCTGCTCGGACATTCCCCTGACTGCTTGTTATTGGGCATCTTTTACACGCTTCAGACGGCCGGATAGCCCTGGCGATATGAGATCAGGGCGGATCCGCGGTTGCCCCATGAACAAAGGGGGGGCAAATAACCGCATGAAGAAAGGCAAGAAAGGCAAAGCATCACAGAATGAGCTTGATGGCACAGGTGAAAAGCCATTGTCTAAATCTAGGCAATTAAGCCAGAAGGAAGGCTCATTAATTGACTTAACAAACATCAATTCTAAAAGCCTGTGCAGTGAGCAATTGACACAGGAACAAAAGGGCAGCAGAACAAAAACCAGTATTGCACTGCTTCAACCAAAAATCTACACAAAGTTTCATTTTTTTTAAAATGCGGCGGACACACTTCTCTCAAACACCAATGAATCTTTAGGCTTACAGCAACCCATCGAACCATCTCAGCCTACTCAGCCTACTCAGCCTGCGCAGTACTCTGGCCTGCAACCAGTCAATAACAGCAACGGAAGCCCCTGTCATACGGTTAGGGGGCCATTACAAGTGACATCAACCCCTCAGCGTGACGAAAGCCGCACTACAAGGGGCGGGATAACCAAAGGGCCTCTGTCAGGAACAAAAATCCTCTTAGAAGCAAATCTGATCCAAGTGCATAGGGCAGAGAACAACAACAAAAAAGATCGTCCAACAAATATACTTTACAAAAGCTTCACAGTCCCTTGCACCCATCTCAATGAAACCTTTTGTGAGGGCAATACAGTTGGCACAGGAGACGAAGCCAACGGTTCTATGAATAGTATAGCAAAAAACAAAGAACATATTAAGCATCCCAGCAACTACAATTACGCAAATGAAAATACAAAAAAAGAGTGCTGGGAAATAAATGATCCAATTCTGAGAAACCAAAACCTAACTCAAATTGAACAAGTAATGGACCATGAAAGCATGTTAAGGCCTGGTAAGAACATGGCCTGCACAGATAGGTTATCAACCTCGCCACTGGAGGCAACAGAAATATCCTCATTCCTGGGAAAGGAAGAATGGGAAGACCTTCTAGCTGCATATACGCAAGACAAAGGCAAAAGCAAGTCAATCATCAAAACGCTGAATACGCCTATCACAATAAGCGATACTTCATATGAACATCCAGTGACGGACGAGGAGGCACCAAAGATGGGTCAAAAAAGCCCCACAACTTCTGACACTCATGATGAAATCCCAAAGCATGAAAATGCTTGGTGCAGTCTGCTTAAAACTATACAACTCTTAGTAGAAGCCCTCAATTATCAATCGGACAAAATGGACACTCAACTGACGCTACTTGACACACTGGCTGTATTTGTGGTTGCCATTGACGGGAAGTTAGGCACGCTAAACACGCTTCTTCAAAACAATTTGGCTCAGACGAATCAAGGATCTGGGAATACAAAAGAAGGGTGCGGATGCAGCCCAATTATCGACAAATTGGCAACCTTACCGACGATTTTGAGCAACCTGTGCACACAGCTTAGAAAGCCATCCAAGTACAGACAATGCAACCCTCGTAACAGCTTCACTGTGGCCGATACAAACAACTCAAGGATTAATGAAACGCCGGTGAGCAACAGACAAGGCATTTGCAATCCAAGAGCAATAAGCACAGGGATCTGTGCACCCGGAACAACAGAAATGCCACTCTCTGCAAACCCCGAGGAAGAAAAAGAAAGCCCAATAACGAACGCCAAACAAAGACGAGCAAAAAAACGCAAAGGCAGGAAACAAAAAATTGCTTCTCAACGTAAAGGCTTTATGCACCTCTTTGGGAATGTTCCAACTATGGAACAAGGCGCAGCTCAATCTGAGTATGCCTTGTGCCCACCGGAAAGTGAGGAAGCCTTCAGTACATCTGAGACTCCCACTAAGGTAAAAACCCCTATTAAGACGGGGAGGCACATTAACCCCAAAACAAAAACCATGGAGCCACCCGGGATTCGCATCCAAAAAGAGCTCGAAATAGGTACACAAAATTTACATCTCCAATCCGGTGTAGCTCGCAATACTCTCCGTGAATCTAGTGTGAATCAAGCACAAAAAAGTGGCGGACAGCACGATCCCAACTTACAGCAAACAAAAAACCAAGAACATCCTGGGAGCAATCAAGGATCAGAAAAGGCAGAGATAGATATAAGGCAATCAGCAAGTAATCCATTGAAAACAACCCAAGGAGCATCGCCCACGAAGAGAGAAGAAGAAACAACATCTACTATAGAGCCAATGGATTCAGTACGTAACATCTCCAGGCCAGGCGAAACGCGCCACTCAGCCGGGCAACCAGTACTGATCAAGTATATAATCAGTCGTGACTTAAGAGTAACCGCGCCCAACGCAATTCAGGCGAACACAAACGCAAAACGCTTAGTAGAGGACAAGCGTCTCAGCCCCCTCAAAAAGGAGGGTGGACAGTCAAATGAACAAAGAATCGCTTAGGCTCTGGTACGAAGCCAATTACCTGGTCGAGAGCTAAGAATCACTGCATCTAACCCTTGCCAAATGTAAACAACTGCAAAAAGACTAGTAGAGGACATACAATCCAGCCAACCAAAAACAGAGAGCGAGCAGACAAGCGAACAAAGTCACACAACTGGCGTTGTTTGGTTCAATCCGAACTACCACTCGCAAGGAAGACATGACATACTGAATAGGGGCAACATCCTGCGACTGTTATCTCATGTCACCTCTCTGGCAGAAGTAAAAAGCTCAGACCTGGTATCCATTGAATTTGTAGTCGATGAGCACACAGGAAGAGAAAAAACAAAAGCAACTTGGACAACCTTGGCAACCTCACAAAAAATATACGCTGAGGCAGAAACCTTCAAAAACTGGGGAATCACAATAGAACCATACGTAAAGCCTAGATACCCTGAAATTCTTGCCCCGGTGGAAAAAGAGGCAGAATCAACTACTACTAATAGCCTCAGAAACTCGGTCCTGAGAGGCGCGGCAGGGCCAGAAGGTGAAAAGGTTGATCAATACAACGACAGCGCCCGACGCATAGTAGACGAACACCCACAATCATCGGGACTGCTTGACCCAAGATGGATAGCCAGAACTTTAAATAACAACGAATGACAAGCCGGGCCCAAGCTAGGGGATGCCGCACACGACTCATTAAGAACATGTTCATGGAATATCAATGGCTTGGCCGCCAAAATATCAGACTCAGAGTTTATGACATATATCAGGAACTTCGACGTCGTGGCATTCCAAGAGACATGGCTTGCTGACCCCCCGCATCTACACGGCTACTTACGCTTTTTCACCGCTGCAAAAAGGACAGCCAAATATGGGCACCTTCAAGGTGGTCTAGCAACTTACATAGCAGCCACAAGCATTTTGACAGCAAAAGAAGTTGGTCCAACCCTCACAGCATTACTGGCGGTAAACATTCACTTGCCACAACTTACAATAGGCCCCACCGAAAATGATATTACTTTAATCAATGTCTACATTCACCCGAGAAAGAAAAGAAAAGAAGCTAAAAATCTTTGTAGCTTCATGGAGTCTTGCATTAGGGAAAGACCCACAACAAATGTTATTCTCACTGGGGACTTCAATCTCAACCTCATGGGCGCCACGCAAGAAGTTGACCCACAAATTCAAAATGCAATCTGGGACATCCCTCCACAAGCGATTTCACAGATCTCCAAGCAAACAAAGCTAGGTAATAAGATTTTGGAAGATCTGGTCCATTTTAACATCAGGGCCTTAAATGGAAGGACATCTGGAGACAATCCCCCAGCTGCAACTTTTCATTCAACAAGAGCAAGCAGTATTTTAGACTATACCTTCATTTCACTTCCTTTATTTCAGTTTTTAAAATCATATAAGATAGGTCGCAGCGGAGACAGTGATCATTGCCCCCAAGAAACCATCTTTAAGATTGCAAAACCCAACTTCGAATTTTCGAAAGAACCAAAAGAGTCAACCCATACTGTCAACTTCAAAAAAATCAAGTATTCAGCAGTAATAGACGGAGCTTTAGTGGAAAGAGCAAAACAGCATTTTGGTAGTTATACTGGATACAGTAAAATCACAAACTGGGAACATTTTACTGATACCATGTCCATGTACGCCACAAGACCTAAAATACAACCACAATTAAGCAATGAAAGATCGTGCAAATTCTCCCGAGAACATAAAAGAAAAATCAGAGGCATAAAAACCTCAATCTATCGTACAATGAGAGAACTTCAACAGTATCCTACGAACCTAGTAAAGCGTGATCAACTACGGAAATTAAAATTAACACTGAAAAAATCTAAATGGGAAGCAAACAAATCTGCTGAAGACAACCTATGGGCGAGACTACACTCTGACATCAAACGGAACGATGGGGCAAGGTTCTGGAAATCAATAAACACATTCACAAGACCTATGCACCATGGGGTCTCATCTAACATCTCAGAGGACAAATGGGCAAACTATCTTGGCAACCACTTTCAACAGGCTGCGGGTCACAACCAGGACCAAGAGTTTGACACGCAAAAACCACTAATGATGGACAACACAAATTATACAGAAGGGCAGCCTCAAAATGATAGAGAGAATCTGCCGAACTTACAAAACACCATTCAGCGTTTAATCAAGAAGGGAAGAAGAGAGGGAGCACCAGGGCCGAACGGTATCCCGCCAATCCTCTACAAACAAGATGTGGCAGGCTGGGCAACAGCCCTCGACCCGCTTTTTTTGGAGATAAGACACCACAACATCCTGCCAAGCTCCTGGAAGGGCTCTATTATCTCCCCAATCCACAAGGCAGGAGATAAGGCTTCCCCTCAAAACTATCGACTGGTGGCCCTAATTGACATTGAGGCAAAATATTTTGCAGGCATCCTATTGGAAGAGCTGACGGCTTGGGCAACAGAGAGATCCTTAATCCCAACAAACCAGACTGGTTTTGCCAAAGCAGTAGGGACAATGACGAACATCTTGAGCATGGGCTTGCTAATAGATAAGGCAGAATCTAACAAAATGCCCATACACTTCTGCTTCATTGATTACAAGGCTGCTTTTGACAACATAAACCGGAACCTTTTATGGTCTAAACTAAATGATTGGGGGATACCTAGACCCCTTTTGAACCTGTTAATTAATCTCCACACAGAGACCTGGATACAGATAGAGGTAGGGGATGGATCCGTCTTGTCCAGGCGCATACCGACCAACAAGGGCCTGAAACAAGGCTGCGTCCTGGCCCCCACCCTTTTCAATCTGTTCCTAAGCGACCTTGTCCCTATTTTAAACGGTTGCAACTCCCACGCCCCCAAACTAGGAGGACTACAACTACCTTGCCTACTTTATGCTGACGACATCGTCCTTATAAGCTACACCAAGGTGGGACTTCAGCACCTCCTGAACGCAACACAATGCTATTCAAGCAAAAACGATCTCACAATAAACCTGGAGAAAACCAAGTCAATGACCATCAGCAAGAAAAGAAATAAATCAACATCATGGTACTGGGATAAAACAAGAATCGGAGACACGCCAACATACAAATACCTAGGAGTGAAGATTGATAACGGAGGGCAGTTTTCAGCCCAAAAAACAAGTATTCGAGGGAAAGGGATTTCTTTGGCAATTTCTCTAAAATCCTTAAACAACAAACTTTCTGGCCCGTCTCTCCTGCCCTTGACGCAAGTTATCCGCGCTAAACTTCTCCCAACAATTACCTACGGGAGTGAGGTGCTTAGAGGAAGAGACGCCAAGACCCTTGATAATACTAGAACAGCTGCCTACAGGATCATCTTCAGCTTGCCCAAGCAAACCTCACCAGCTCAAATTAGGCTTGAATTTGGCATTGACCAACAGATTCTAGCAAGGCAGGGAGCCTACATGATAGCCTGGGATAAAGTGAGGAAATCGACACAAGGATCATTAAATGAACACTTGTGGATGGAGTTAGCCCAACACCCATCCTCGGCGGCAGCCAAGTTCCTACGGGACAGCCTGAAGAATACTGGTTTAGAGCAGCTTTGGGATACCCCAGCAAATCATACAACTTTCAAAAAACTGGTCAAAAAATCGATCAAACAGCTATCATGGATTCAAGACAAGGCCGCCCTTTCCAAAAGAACGCATGGATGGATGATCGTAAATTCGTATTTAAAGAAGGCACCACAGCACTATTTTGGCGAGGGATATCCTAAATCCACCAAAATGTGCTTTTTAAAGTACAGGTTAGGCCTGCTCCCCTGCATCCAAAATCTTCCAACCTGGATCAAAAAAAAAACCGAGCCTCTCTGTCGGCTATGTGGATCGGGGCAAGAGGATATGCTGCACCTGATCTGCTCCTGTGAGAAACTACGTGACGAACGAAAACACCTGTTGAAACATCATTTCAACCAGCAAGGGATTCGTACACGTAGAAAGGCAATTCTGGTTTGCTTCTCTTCCCACGATCCTCGCATGAATTGCAGCTTTGTAAAATTTATGAAGGCAGTGGAAAGAAAGATGCCAAAAATTATTTTATAATGGTCCTTGTATCACTGACTCAACACTGTTTGTCGACTGACATTAATGACCATACGAACTCATGAGGAAAATCAAAGAAAGAAGAAATTACCCTACTAACATGAAGCGTGCAAATTTTATTCCGTTTTTACTTAGAATTGTCATTTTTGTATTTTTATTATACCTGTTCTTAATCAACTTTGTACAGCAATGGTTTTAAGTAACTATGCTAATAAAAATTACTTACTTACTTACTTACTTACTCTGCATATTGTTAAAATTATTAATTTTTTTTTTAATAGTATCACAAATACCTAGACTGTAATAAATTAAACCTATTGAGTGCAGTGCAGCGAAGGGTGAGTGATGTCTGTGTGAGTGCAGGTTGAGCAGTGTGCCTGTGAGAGCCCAGGGTGAGTGATGTGGATGGGTGAATGCAGGCTTAGTGATGTCAGGGAAGGGTGAGTAGTGTGCCTATGTGAATGCAGGGAGAGTGATGTATCTGTGCAAGTGCAAAGAGACTTGTCTGGCTACTCCCAGAGATGTGTTCGCCAAGCCACCTCCTTCTCAAATTTGCTTTAGAATGCAACATTTGCCCCCCACTTTTTTCAATATTTTCTCGGGGGAGACCCCTGAACCCCACCGTAGGTGGTTCGGGCTCGCTCGCCCGCCACAGTATTTACGCCTCACCACTTTCAAATGTCACCAGCCGCCCCTGGTTGTACTGTATCACTTATATAGCGCCTACGCTCCCATGTGGGGCACTGAAGTGCTTGCTTACACGAGTAGCAGTCTACATCGTTTAGGGTGTGTGCTTGGAATTGTGTTGTCTTTGTTTTGGGTTTGATTCTATGTGAGAAGTGTTTTCATGTACTACTTAATGACAAAGAGTTGTAAGAGATGCGTAGTTTATGGTCTTAAGTGAGCTGGCAGCTGTGAGAAGCTCTGCAGTCTCTATTTCCTATAACTATATACCATTTACCTGGTTACTAGTTACCACTGGGTTGTCCACTCTGAGGTACTGTTAACGTGTACGTGTTCGAGGGTCAAATGCATCCGACAAAACACCTGTGGGCCTCCATCCGCTGATAGATCCAGACATGCAAGAGAACCTAGCAATAAAACCTTACACATGACTTTAATGTGGAAATACAAACCAGCGTAAAAACAAAAGTCATTGTGAGAAAAAACACAGGCCCCGTGAGAAAACATAGACAGGGCGGTGGTGAAACAAAATAAAACCCTATTCTTTATGCCTGCCATGCAATGAGAGATATAAACAAGTACAACAAATGCACGGCACCACCATCCCAAACAAGCAGCTCGCTGATATGAGGAAATTCCAACCAGTTTGTAATTCTCCATCACAAAGTACACCATTTCACCTTCCAGCCCACACTGCCTCCATCTTGTGTATGGAACAGATTGGCTGCAGAGGCCATCGCTATGGCACTGAAGTAGGACACCTGGCTCTGCATGATCACTCACTCCCTTTAATGAGCGCATCAACAACCACCAAATACTAGAGCAAAAGTACTGCATGGATGGAGGTGACAGTCAGTCATCATCAAACTCAGTCACCAGCCTGGATGCAGAAGCCACCACTGTCTAAGAACAACTTCACCAGGGCACTCCACCTGACATGACAGTACAAATGCCTTCGCTTGCACGGCCGCGATGTTACTGTTTTGTACGCACTTTAGGAGGCCCACTGTTTACCTGGATGCATGTTTTCTTTAGTGGAGAAAAACTCACAAGTAAACAGGCCTTTCTGGATAGGTTCCCGGGCTGTGTCACCGCGTTCCAGGCAACAGCTAGGCAAAGTGACAGCTCGGAATGTTTGAAATAATCCAGGAGATGCGGCCGCATGAAGCTCCGCGCTGCAGTCATTCCAAGCACTTCACGCTCGCTGCAGTCATTCCAAGCACTTCACGCTCGCTGCAGTCATTCCAAGCACTTCACGCACGCTGCAATCATTCCAAGCACTTCGCGCTCGCTGCAGTCATTCCCAGCACTTCACGCTCGCTGCAGTCATTCCCAGCACTTCACACTCGTTGCAGTCATTCCAAACACTTCACGCTGGCTGCAGTCATTCCAAGCACTTCACGCTCGCTGCAATCATTCCAAGCACCAAGCACTTCACGCTCGCTGCAGTCATTCCAAGCACTTCACGCTCGCTGCAATCATTCCAAGCACCAAGCACTTCACGCTCGCTGCAGTCATTCTAAGCACTTCACGCTCGCTGCAGTCATTCCAAGCACTTCACGCTCGCTGCAATCATTCCAAGCACCAAGCACTTCACGCTCGCTGCAGTCATTCCAAGCACTTCACGCTCGCTGCAATCATTCCAAGCACTTCACGCTCGCTGCAGTCATTCCAAGCACTTCACGCTCGCTGCAGTCATTCCAAGCACTTCACGCAAACTGCAGTCATCGCAAGCACTTCACGCTCGCTGCAGTCATTCCAAGCACTTCACGCTCTGGTTTAACCCTTCTGCCCAGTTAATTCCCCCCCCCCCCGCCCCCGTCTGTTTTCGTGCATGAAATGGTAACATATAGGTGTAAGTATTGAGTAGCGCCCTTAGTAGCGCCATGGGGCTGAGCCTCCTCCGGGCCCTGAAAGGGGGGAGGGGGGGGGGGGGGACTGGTTATGGAAATGCTGGTCGTGGTGATTTCATTGGGAGGTGGCACAGAAAAATGAAAAAAAAGGGGGGGGGGTGGTTATGGAAAGGCTGGTCGTGGTGATGTCATTGGGAGGTGGCACAGAAAAATGAAAAAAAAGGGGGGGGGGTGGTTATGGAAAGGCTCGTCGTGGTGATGTCATTGGGAGGTGGCACAGAAAAATGAAAAAAAAGGGGGGGGGCTGGTTATGGAAAGGCTGGTCGTGGTGATTTCATTGGGAGGTGGCACAGAAAAATGAAAAAAAAGGGGGGGGGGCTGGTTATGGAAAGGCTGGTCGTGGTGATTTCATTGGGAGGTGGACAGATAAATGAAAAAACGTAGCAGGTATTTAAGGCTGTGCCCGGGGAGTTTCCTTCAGATCACAGCAGGGCTACAGAAGACAGAAGACAACATACCTTGATTCTTTGAGTTCTTGGGCGTAGCGGGTAAGGTGATGGAATTTGGGGAGGAGGGAATGTCTCATTGTGCGCTTACTATCACTAGACCAGAGTACCTGTTTCCTAATGAGAAGTGCCAGTAGTTTTCTATTCGGAGTATAGAGCCTACTATTGAGACGTGCAGGAACTCTCACTCAAAATAAAGTTGTGCAGGTATTTAGATCTAGTAAGTACTTGCCCACACAAAGCATTGCTCCCTTTACGTCTGTGTAAACGAAGGTGGATTGTAAGAGATTTTGTTCAACAAAAAACATGGAATCTTGATTTTACCTGCTTGTCCTTCTGTCAGGGGCTGGGTGGATCAGTGGTTTATAAGATCACGATCACTAAACTAATGACCTCTTTAACCCCATGAGTAAGTTATCTGTGTGTTTGTGGTTTAAGTACGACCAGGGCCAGTCTACCGACACCCGCATTGTTGCGAATAGCGTCGCTTCCAATGTTGTCAAAACAGCAACTTTTGCACGACCACCAACATTTGCAGAGCTTGGAGACATTCGGGTTGAAGTGCAAACGAAGCGCAAGAAACTTAACTAAAAGTGCATACAATCTAACATAACAAGCAACCAACCGCGATTATGCATTTTTGTAACAAGTTGTGGACTTTCCGTCCCGGCTATTTTTTATAGACCTAAACCTACGTGGAAAAAATGCCGACAAAACAAGGAAAAGTAAGTAATAAGTAAGGTCGTTCATGTTTAAAACATGTAATTAAACTCAAATCTGTTTAAAACAACTGGGAAGAGTGAGCGGGACACAGACCGCACTGCTTGCTTTATCAAAGACTGTATTACACCGAAGGGCACACCGAATGCAACGGCCAGCACAGCGAGTGCAGCGTGTGGACTAGAGGTGTCATGGTCAGTGGCAACGGTGGAGTTACAGGGCAGAAGGGATGGATGCGGAAGACTGGGATTACTGTGGCAAGGGGACTGACTCCCTAAAAACGTGCTACCGCAACCCAATCACTGGCACGGTCCTACTGCGTGTCCATCATATCTCTTCCCAACCTCCCTAAACCCAACAGACACAAATTAGCATTTACAAATGAAAACACGTCTTAGGTCAAAAATTACGAAATCCACAAGGTGTACCCGTTTGTACCAGAGACAATCTACCTTTCTTGATGTTTACGAAACAATTTAGTGCCGACTAGGCAGGGCACATACAGGGGTGTGTGTGGAAACATTGCTAATACCTCTCGCTAAACGCTTCTAATGTCCCAAAGGCGAGACCTATTGGCTATGCCAATGCTTGTTCCTAAATGTGACAGGTGTTAACCATTTGATTTCCTTCCTTGGTAATGACGAGTCTGTACTGTCATTTGCTCACATGAAAAATTAACTAGATAAACATTTAAAAATCTCCCGAGTCTGTGGTTAGTTTTGTTTGGTAAGAATATAATTTATGTCATATCACCCTAACTGCCACGAAATGATTCATTGACAATCTTGATTTCAGCTGAGTTTTATAGCCTAAATAAGTGTGTGTTTATAGGCCCCCAGGTGAGTAATTGTATGAGTGTCAGAGGTTGTTGGCCCGCTGGATCTGTCCCCCTACAAGGACTTTAGAGCCTGTTGCTCAATAGGGTTTGGGAAATGCCGGCCCCCCAGGACCTCCCAAATCAGATAGAGATCCCGAAAGGGGCTTCTCGGGAACAAAACCTACTGTGAACGCGCAACTTAGAGCGCACCTCAGTGTGCAACGCAAGAGACACCGGTAACGGCCGTGCCCAGGTAAGAGGTAAGGAGCGAGTGGGTTATACTACCCCCACACCCCCCTTTTTGAATGGTATGCGCGCGCTGCAGGCGCACCGACGGTGTTTGAATAACTAAGCAGGACCTTCGTCTGGTCCGTTGACAGAAGTGACTTTGCCAGTCGTTCCTGACGACCAAGCACGCTCCTCTGTCCCATATCACCTCATGTTGTGTGAAATCTGTGCGTTCCTTTTATAGGGCGTACAATACAGTTTAGGTTCGTTGAATAAATGATTACGCAGCGCAGCTTCCGGCGCGCGCTGATTCGTCCCGTGTACGCCCGTACCCAGAAACCTGGCTGGCACGCGGACAAGCGCACCCTCTATCATACAGGCCAACCCTCCCGATTCCGGCGGGAGACTCCCGATTTCAATGCTAGTCTCCCGCCTCCCGATTCCTGCAAGCAATAGCCCGATTCCTCGAGGTTTCAGCAGAAAGGGCTTGGTATTGTGTAACGCGCTAATTCTTCCAGCAATAGTAAGAGTGGCGATGCAGGGGCTCTAGAAGGGGTTAAAAACCAACAAAGCCTCATTCACATGCAAATGGTCTTTTAAAGACCTGCGAAGTACTGGGGTAAGGCTGTGCCCGGGAAGCTATTTCAGCCCGGGCTGACACACCTGGGGGGGAGGGGGTGGGGTGCATGCACTGCCAGCAACCTGCCAGGCCAGTGCACAACACTTGCATCACCCTCTCTGCCTGCCATTGCGCTCCATGCTTCTGAAAGGTAAGAAAAATAAACAAACGTGCATTTGCATTTCAAATGTCCGATCCTGCAGCAGCACACTTCCGAAGCCCATGCATGACAGTAACCCGATTCACGACCCCATTCTCCCGATTTTTTTGATAAAATCTCCCACTTTGACTGACTGACTGACTGAGGTATTTGTTAAGCGCACTTATGCCGAGGCGTCTTGGCGCTGTGATAGAAGGAGGTGAGTGAGGAAAGTCTAAGATTTGGTGAAGAGCCAGGTTTTCACGCCCTGTCTGAATAGGATCTTACTTGTTAGTAATCGTAGTTCTGTTGGTAAGATATTCCATAGTCTTGCTGCCTGGAAAGAGAAGGCCTTGCCTCCCCACCGGGCCCTCTTAAATTTCGAAAGGCCGACTAGGCCCATACTGGTGGATCTGAGTGTACGGCTCGGAACATACCGAGGGAATAAGGATTTCATGTCATCCGCACCTTCTCCATGTACCGCTTTATGTACAAGGCATAAGGCCTTAAATTGTATTCTATTACGCACAGGGAGCCAGTGGAGCCTCCTCATATTTGCTGATGTAGGATGATGTTTTGGGAGATCCAGCAGTACTCTTACTGCCGCGTTTTGCAGGGACCGAAGCTTTGAAAGCTGTCGTTCACCTATCCCAGAATATAATGCATTACAATAGTCTATGCGTGATAGAACTAAAGCTCTCACTACAGTTTTTCTTAAGGAGAAAGGGATGAAAGGCAGGATCTTCCGGAGAATCTTGATCATCAAGAAACAGGCCGAGGTGACCTGGTTAACTTGAGAAGTTAATGAGAGGTCTTTGTCGATCAAGAAGCCTAGGTTCTTCACCATGGGTGCAGGAACAGGGCAAGCACCCGCTTCTGGAGGCCACCAGAGGTTGTTCCATATGGACGGTTTATAACCAAATTCCAACACCTCCGTCTTCTCGGTATTAAGTTTAAGAAAGTTTGTACTCATCCATCTCATTACACTGGAGAGGCAATTTCTGAATTTCTCCGTAGTGACTTCAACAGTTTGTGTCAGAAACACCACCAGCTGGGTATCATCTGCATAAGATACTAGTTTTAGACCCTGATTCTTTATTAGGTTAGCCAGTGGTGTAACATACAGATTAAACAACGTAGGGGATAGTGCTGATCCCTGAGGAACGCCACAAGGGAGAGAAAATTCTTCAGACTGAAGACCCTCCCAATGGATTTGCTGTGATCTGGAATCAAGGAAGGAATGCAAAAGCGCTAGAGCAGAGTCTTTGATGCCTAATTGATTCAATCTTTCAAGTAGTACTCTATGATTAATGGTGTCAAATGCCGCCGTGAGATCGAGAAGGACAAGAATGGCCCTGCCTCCACTGTCCATGACTCTGTGGATTTCCTCCGTAGCCATTATTAAGTCTGATTCGGTGGAATGACGTGGTCTAAATCCGTGTTGTGTTGCGTCCAACAGGTTATTAGAGTCAATAAATTGCATTAGCTCCTGGTTGATCATTTTTTCTAAAACTTTAGATGGAAGCGGGAGACAGGAGATAGGGCGATAGTGTTTAGTATCCTGTGGATCAAGTGAGGGTTTCTTAAGAATGGGCCTGGTACAGGCCTTTTTCCAATTTGAGGGAAAGACACCCTAACTAATAATCTTATTTAACAAGGGAGCCAAGGAGGCACTTATTACTGCAGGGGCCAGATGATATATATAAGAAGGGCAGGGATCAAGGGGAGAGCCTGACTTTATTTGAAGTAATGCATCACTGACCTGTTTGTCGCTAAGAAGAGAGAATTTGGGCAGACCGTTAAGCGCTAAACGATCCTCCATGGGGTTGCCAATATTCTTGTCAGGATCAGTCTGTAGCTTCTGGAGTTCATTATAAACATCTTGAATCTTACGTTGAAAGAAGAGGGCAAGATTGTCAACAAAACTTTGGTCAGGACAGACAATTGTGTCGTTAGGACTCTTGGTTAGGGAGGTTACTATTTTAAAAAGTTCCTTAGAGGAGTTTTTTGCCTCTTGGATTTTATTAGTAAAATATGTCGTCTTGGCTTGTTTGATTAAAGATTTATATTGTTCCAGAGTAAAATTATATTCCTTCTTTAGTGTAGGACTATAATCTAATCTCCAGAGACGTTCCTGCCGCCTACATTTGATTTTGGCAAGCTTAAGCTCTGCTGTATACCAAGGTGAGGTCAGTAATCATCTTTTAGGTTGGGTGGATTTCACTGGGGCTAGCTTATCTATTGCCTTGCTAATCCACGAGTCAAAGTTAGTGTCCCCTTCATTACTGTCCTCCAAGTGGGGAAGGCAGTTTATCAGGGTGTCGGCTAGTACCACACTTTTTATGTCCTTCCAAGGACGAGTATTTATCAACCGAGGGCGGGATTTCCGTCCAGTTGCAGATAGAGAAAGGTTCACTTTAAAATATATTACTGAGTGGTCTGACCAAGGGACCCGTTGTATGTCTTTCACTTCAATTTTGTCATTATTGGTGAAGATTCCATCAAGTATGTGCCCCGCTAAGTGAGTGGGTTGTGATATGATTTGCCGCAACCCATACCCTGCCATGTTATCAATTAAATTAGATGAGTCAGAGTTATTAAGGTCATCTAGATGGAAATTAAAATCACCTAGGACTGTGAGCGTTGCGGTATCATAACAAGATTCTAGGAAGGTCTGAAAGGATTTGGTAAACGGAGCTCTTGCTCCTGGGGGCCTGTAGACCAGTAGCCCGGATAGAAGTTCATAGTTGTTAAATTTTACAGTGAATGACATAGCTTCGGCCTCTAATGTTGATTCTTGTTTAAAAGCAGTTTTAAGGTGGGAGCGATAAATAAGCGCGATACCTCCTCCAACCGTTGCTGTTCTGTCTACCTGCGCCAGTGAGTAGCCCGAGGGGACGGCAATATTCCAAACTGGGGCAGAAGAGACAGTTGACCATGTTTCCGTGAGGAAAACCAGGTCCGGACTAGCAGCTGATATAAGGTCCTCTAGTTCATATTTATGTTTAGACATTGATCTTGTGTTAAGTAACACACAGTTCAGCTCATTGGTACTAGGTAAGATGTTGCCAGGGATTGGCGTTGATAGTGCATCAGTGTCGCCAATGCGACGAGCCACAGGGCTGAAGCAGGAATTAAGGAGAGTATTACTAGTGCTTGTGAGTGGATTAAAAGAAGTTCTCAGGCCACATGTCGAGCAACAATTGGGGCCCGCTGTATCATAGTCGATCAACAGGGCCGGCAGCTGGCACTTACCAGTGTTTAAAGAAATAAGTTCATCCTGCAGGTAACTGATTCTGTTAACACACACAGAGCCCATGGCGCTGGTCGCGATATTGGCGCGGACGGGCGCAGACCGGCTTGCCTTAAGCGCGCCTTCGGCGCGCTGCCGGCGCGCCCGCTGCGCGCATCCGCTGCGCGGTCGCGTCGTAGCGCGTTTTATAGTGGGCAACCAGAAACTAGAGCGCTAACCCATTGAGAGTGATCCCACTCTAAAATGGGCTCCACGCTAGAAAGGATCGAGCCGAAACTGATTCCCACAAGTTTTAAAACACAGTGCAAAATCACAGGTGTGCAAAGTAGCAGTTAGTTTTTAAAAAAAAAGATAAAAAGGTGGCCAGAGCAGCAATTGTTAACCAACAGTCTCTCTCCCCCCTTCACATCAATGCACGGTCGCGCCGTAGTGCGTTTTATAGTGGGCGACCAGAAACTAGAGCACTAACCCAATGAGAGTGACCCCACTCTAAAATGGGCTCCGCGCTAGAAAGGATCGAGCCGAAACTGATTCCCACAAGTTTTAAAACACAGTGCAAAATCACAGGTGTGCAAAGTAGCAGTTAGTTTTAAAAAAAAAGATAAAAAGGTGGCCAGAGCAGCAATTGTTAACCAACAGTCTCTCTCCCCCCTTCACATCAATGCGCGGTCGCGCCGTAGCGTGTTTTATAGTGGGCGACCAGAAACTAGAGCGCTAACCCAATGAGAGTGATCCCACTCTAAAATGGGCTCCGCGCTAGAAAGGATCGAGCCGAAACTGATTCCCACAAGTTTTAAAACACAGTGCAAAATCACAGGTGTGCAAAGTAGCAGTTAGTTTTTAAAAAAAAGATAAAAAGGTGGCCAGAGCAGCAATTGTTAACCAACAGTCTCTCTCCCCCCTTCACATCAATGCGCAGTTGCGCCGTAGCGCGTTTTATAGTGGGCGACCAGAAACTAGAGCGCTAACCCAATGAGAGTGCTCCTGCTGCAGATCAGGGCATACAAATTCTCCCTACTTCCACGGATAGAGTAATTTCACAGATACACGCACATACACTCATCACACACTTGGGCCCATTTCACTAACATACGCTCGATTACTCTATCAGCACTAAACATGAAGAGAGAAAACTCCTAAAACACCCTGTATCTACAGTAAGGCCAATGCGATCAGTTTGTTACTGTCCTGAGTCATGATTTAAACAACAATAATCACATCAGAGTACTCAATAATCGACAAGAAATAACCACCAACACAGTAATTCATAAATGATATTTTATCTAAAATTAGTTCAAAATAAAGTCAATCAATAAGCAAAATCATTATTCTCATAGTTACCTATTCTAGCTAAATGTCATAAATGGGTCAGGACAGGTCTCTCAGTAAAGTCTCCCGAGTCGCCGTCCTCACAGCATCGATCCTCACCAACGCAGGTTTGGGAAGAAGTGGCCTTAGACCCTCCCTAGTCTAACAATATTTATAATATAACTTGCAAAATAAAGCAACATAAAAAATTCTAAATGTTCATTGAATCACCAAGCGAAACGAGCAGGAAAGGATGTTGCATCGCAAAAGAACCTCTGTGAGAAGTTGGCCTGGTATATGATGCTCACTAGTTAAAGTGATCACCTTGTACCATGCCACGCAACCCTTATGGTGTGGTTGTAAGTCAACCTTTTCGGACTAGCTGCCCTAGTGGTAGCGTAGGCTAAGCAGTCTTTGAGGCTAAACTCTTGAAGCGTGTTAAGCCAGCTGTTTTACCAAATGCAACCCCCTTTTATACCAATGAAAGGACACCACACAGATATATATTCAAAATATATATGTATTTATTTCTCAGAGTAACCCCTAGTCTCTTTATGAGCACAGGAGCACAAATCGTCAAACAAGATTACAGTAGAATACACAGAAGTTGCACTTTATATGGATAGGCCCTGGTGGCCACTCGAACCATATACTAAAATAGTGGTATAAGTACCACGAACAGAAAAGGGAAAAGGCCTAGGGCCTCTAGAATCGCTGGGCCTACAAGGAGCTAACTTCAGTTAGTGACCAGGAGGTCCACGGGTTGCGTGTGCAGAGCAAATAGTCACACGCGAGCTCCCATAGGTTTCAAGGGGGGCGTAAAAAGTACAAAGTTACTGCAAAAGGAATCTTCCGGATGACCTAGGAACTTAAGATTGGAAACACAGACACTAGAGATGATTCTCTACACTTGGGCACCGGAGTGCCAGCTTTACCTCACCCACAGGAAGCGGGTGCATAGGCCTCGAAGTGCGTCGGGTTTCTTCTATCTGTTCCGTGGAGCCTGTAGATAAAGATGCTGCAGGCGGTCGGTCTGGAAGAGATGCGGTGGATCCAAGAGTGGATCGGAGATGTTGAAGACCTGTAAGCAGAGGGGACAGTGTTCACAGTCACTAGCCAGTGACCGGCGTGGCACCAGGTGGGTACCAGGCGATGTCGGGTGCAAACAGGAAGAAAGGTGTAGCTTGTCTCTGCAGCTACATGGTCCCTGAAGGTCGACGACGTCCAGGAGTCGAGTCACGAGCTGTCCCACGCAGGCTCTCGCTGTCGGCGACTTGATCGAAGCAAACAAGCCTTGGCAAAAGCAATTGTTGTAGGAAAGGAAATAAGCTGATGGTTCTGACCAGCAAGGTCAGAGGGACTGCTCTTTTGGAGGGGAGCAAGGGCCAGTCTGGAGCAACCAGACCAGCAGTGTATTTCGTGAAGTTCGTCGCCAAGATGGCCACTAGCCAGCGGGCCAGCAACCGGTTAGGCGCGTCGAGTGGCAAAATGCAGAAGGGCCCCACGCAGATCGTGGAGATGCTGGAGGGCTCACCTTTGGTGCAAATGCTGCTCGGGTGTTGGGCTTCTCAGATCCCAAAGCACAACTTGGAGGGAGCCTCGGTTGTTGCACTTGTCAGCTTGTCGTGGTCGTTTCAAGATGGCTGGCTCCACGTGTCTCGGTGCCTCCACGGGTCTCCTCTTTTCAGGGACTGTGGATCGGGCGGTGAGAGGTCTGGAGGTCCAGGTCTTGTCAGTCTCTGGGCTCGGACTCCGGCGGGAGGCGGCGGCAAAGCAGACGTTGATTCGCTGGATGGTGCTTGCGTTAGCAAGGTGGTCACTCCCTGACCACAGGGGAGATTGGCTTCAGTCCTCTGTGCAGCAGAGCGTCGAAGTTCCCGTCTTCTTCTTAGTGTTAAGTTGATTCCAGGATGTCTGAAGTCTTAGGACACAGCTCCTACCTTTAAGCGGATTCTAGGGGCCGGACTACCTGCTAGGTCCCTCCCTATGGGTGGGACCAGGAAGGGGGGTGGTTACACCCCCAATCCTTTGTCCAGCTCGCCCCAGGCCCGGGACTGGTGTGCCCCAGGACCGGTTTGAACTGGCATATGCACCGAGGCTCCTTGTGAGCCACAGGCATGTCTGGTTTCTTCCAAGCCCTACCTGACCAATACACAAAATCCTGTCTGGGGTGGTGCATGCACCTCCCCTGGCAGGAAACCCTTTGTCCACACCTCCCAAGCTGGAAGGACTCCCAGCAGCAGGAGGGCAGACTTGTGTCTGTGGTGGCAGCATCCATTTTGTGGAGCCGAGGCTATGTCTGATTTTACCCGGGTTTCAGGTACTGTACATGTCGTGTCCCTCTAGAAGGGTGGAATGCTAACCCCGTCGCCAGAATTGGCGAGGGGTTAGTATTCCAATTCGTATGACACCTTACTCTACATGTTTTGATAAAGCCAAACCAAAGATAGCATTTAACCGCGAGGTTCATAATGCACTTAAGAGTATATGGTATGACGATATCTGGAAACAGTAGAAGGAAGTTGTTCCGACCACTGCAGACAGGCTAAGCTCATGCTAGAGCACCATCTCACATGGAACCAAGCACTCTGCCTTCAGGATTGTTAAGGCCTGCCATAGGAGTGACTTATAGGTTACCAGGTGTCCCATTTAAGGTTAGGTATAGGTATACTACACCTAAGTAAGAGGTGATTACACCAACTTACCCCAGCTGAGTGATCAGCCAGTTGTGTCAGATTGTTAGGCCAAGCCTGGGGTGGCATAATACATGCTTCAGCCCCTGGCAGGCCTTGGGTACACCAATGCCCTGGGTACCTAGTGTACACTGGTACAGGGGCTGACAGGGTGATCCAACCAATTGGGTATGTACCTAGGGTACATGGAGTCCACTTTAAAGAGAGAACAGCCAGGCTGAGATCCTGAATGGCAGGATCTCAGGCCAACTAAGTCGAAAAACCAGCTAGACACTAGGCAAAAATTTGGGGGTAACCATAGTCAGATATCCACCTTCCTACACAACCCCCCCCAAACGAAGGGAGATAAGGCTGACCTTGACCAGGTAAGCCTATATTGCCCAAGTGGCCATATAAGGAGGAACCAGCACTGGCATGGTTACCCCCTGTCTCATGGTCCACTAAGCAATCCCTCACCCTAGGGGTATCAGAGGGTCTCCACCATAGGGAATCTCTACCTTTGGTGTGTCTTGGCAAAGTAAAAGGCTGGTGTTGAGATGGAGTACTGAAGTGAGTGTCCTCAAAGTGAGGCCTCAGCTTCCTCCAATCATCCTCCACCATGGATGCCTTTCTTTCCTTAACTGAGTTGCACTGTGCTCTCAGGGTCAGCCTCTGGCTACCTAAAGCTGGAGGCTGGGTCCCTTTTGTGGGCTTACTGGAGGGACAGGTCAGGTCTGGGGCCCTAAGGTCCCATGTTTGCCTGTACCCAACAGAATCCCTCTGGGGGAGGTCCCTAACTACCTGTAAAGGAGATCCCTCAGGAATGTTTTTACCCATCACCTGACTAGGGCTACTAGCCAGGCAATCCTCATTCTTTTGATGGGGGGGTTCTTGTGGATAGGGGCCCTCTTGGGGTCCACTGGCCTCCCTGACCTCTGCAGCCCTGGGCTGACTGAGGCAGGGTAGAGAGAGGCATGCTACCTGCACCAGACTGGGTCCCACCTTGGAAGGGGCCACTGACATCAGAGGCTCTGCCAAGCCAGGCCTGGCTACCTCTGGGGCAGTTCCTTCACAAGGGGTGAGGTCAGCTCCCTGAGGAGGCTGACGTTTTCCTAATGTCTGGGGAGAGGGAGACTTTTCTTCCTCCCCACTACTCTCTGTTTGTGTGGAGTGATCCATAGTTTCAGGCTTCACTACACCTATGTCAGTCTGAGTATAGGCTGAGACCATTACAGCCTTGCCAACCTTTTCAGGGAGGCACTCAGTTTGTGTTTGAGCTGCGACTGTCACAGCTCTGCCAGTCTCTACAGGGAAGTCTGTCTGTGCCTGGGCTGTGGCTACCACTGCCCTTCCAACCTTTTCAGGGAGGAAATCTATTTGGACAGGGGTTGTGAATGGCACAACCCCCCTACCCTTTTGTGACAGGCCTACCATTTTAGAATGGGTGTCTTGTTCAACTCCAGCCCAAGCTGAGAGTTCTAAGTCATTCCCCAGTAAGCAGTCTACAGGCAAGGTTGGGGACACTGCCACCCTTTTAGGGCCAGTGACACCTCCCCAGCTGAGACATACCTCTGCCATGGGATGACTGTTCTGTTTGCCATCAATGTTGGTCACCTGGTAGGAGAAACCAGGCAAAAGCTGCTCAGAGGGAACTAGCCAATGGGACACCATTGTGATGCTAGCTCCAGTGTCTCTGTAGGCCTCAGCTTTGTACCATTGATGTAGGGCTCCTGTCTGTACCTACCCAAAGTGTTGGGACAGGCAGTGAAGTTGGCAAACCCCATGCCACCATCACAGACAAGAGTATCTGCTGCAGGGGAATTGGCTAAGCCAGGGCCCCCCTGTGTTCCCCAAGTAAACCCACCCACATTTTTGGGGGCACTCCCACCACCTGGGGGATTACTGCTGACAGTAATAGGTGGTGTGACAGGAGTAATTGGAGGAACAGTTTTGTTTGTAGCCCTTGGGCAACTGCTGTCAGTTTTCCAATGCCCAGGAGTTTTACACTCATGGCAGTAAGGCTTTTTACCTGTGGTAGAGGAGGGAGCTTGGGACCCACCACCCTGTGTGGAGTTTTGGGGCCCTGAGGAAGATTTCTCTTTTGCTTTATCCCCACCCTTCTCTTGAGGTTTGGTGGTATCTTTCTTTTGGTCACCACCCTGATTCTTAGGCCTGATCCTGGTCCTGACCCATTTATCTGCCCTCTTTCCCAATTCTTGGGGAGAGGTCAAATCTGAGTCTACCAGGTGTTGATGGAGGAGCTGGTTTTGACAGTTACTTAAAATCTGTTCTCTCATCATCAAATTGTACAATCCTGTATAATCAGATACCTTACTTCCCAGCAACCAACCCTCCAAAGCCTTAGTGGCACATTCAACATATTCAGACCAGTCCTGAGTCTGTGTCTTTTGGGTGTCTCTGAACATTAACCTGTACTGTTCAGTGGTTAAGCCTAACCCATCTACCAGAACACTCTTCAGGACTCTGTAGTTTCTGACATCCTCTTCTCTAACAGTGAGGAGTCTGTCTCTGCCTCTTCCTTCAAAGGAGAGCCAGAGGATTGCTGCCCACTGGTCTTCAGGAACCTGCTGTACTTTGCAGGCTCTCTCAAGAGCAGTTATCCATTTGTGGATGTCATCCCCACTTTTGTAGGGGGGCACAACCTTAGACAGGTTCCTATTATCAAAGACCCTATCTTTGTCCTTAGGGACAATGCTGCCACCAGTGGGTATAGACCCACTCTCTCTAGGTTGCCTAGCCTTCCTCAGTTTTTCTTCCATCAGGGCTACTTCTAGCTCCTGCTTCCTGATCCTCAGCTGGGCTTCCTGCATTCTGGCCTCATGTTCCCTCCTCTGAGGGGTGGTCAGTCTCCTTCTGGAGTGACCTTGAGAGCCTCTAGAGCCATGGGAAGCATTGGAGTCACCTGAGCGATTCCTTTGCCTTCCAAGCCCTGTGTTAAGTCCACTGGGGAGATCCAATGGGGTGTACCCACTGTCAGTCCCCAATAGCCTTAGTTTAGCTGGGCCAAGTATAACACTTGGCACTGGGCTAGTTCTCCCTTCATCCCCACTCACATCTGTATCCCCATCACTTTCTTCCTCTGTGGTAGGCATCCCATCTAAGGGGTGACTATTGGAAGGGGGTACCTCTGTGGCATCTTCAGAAGGGGGGCCTCCTGTTCCTGTCCCTAAGGGGGCTAACTGGGAAGCTTTCTCGAGTTCTCTCTGATTTTCATCATTCTGTAAGAGTTCTCTGAGCTCAGCAGAGGTAGGGTTCTTGGGCTGTTTAAGGCCTCTAAGAGTTGCCAAATGCCTGAGCTCATTCTGATTGAGGGTAGCAAAGATGGACGGTGCCCTCTGGGGGTCACTCTCAACAGAGATGGGTACCTTGGACCCCTCTGCCCCAGCCATTGCTCTTAAGTGTGGGTGGATGTGTTGCAATCTACCTACACTTGGGTTTTCCTACTAAACCTATCTAGTAGTTGTAGTCAGGGTGTGCTACTCCCTTTGCTCTACAACAACTAAGTTCAGTAGAACTTATGTATATCTAATCTTGTTTTATATGTACCTACAGGTACCTGTGTGATCTTTCAATTGGTAACCAAGAGATTACAATGGTAAAACACAGCAAGCTCAAATCCAACCGCTGCTCACCAATGTGGGAAGTTGGCCTGGTATATGATGCTCACTAGTTAAAGTGATCACCTTGTACCATGCCACGCAACCCTTATGGTGTGGTTGTAAGTCAACCTTTTCGGACTAGCTGCCCTAGTGGTAGCGTAGGCTAAGCAGTCTTTGAGGCTAAACTCTTGAAGCGTGTTAAGCCAGCTGTTTTACCAAATGCAACCCCCTTTTATACCAATGAAAGGACACCACACAGATATATATTCAAAATATATATGTATTTATTTCTCAGAGTAACCCCTAGTCTCTTTATGAGCACAGGAGCACAAATCGTCAAACAAGATTACAGTAGAATACACAGAAGTTGCACTTTATATGGATAGGCCCTGGTGGCCACTCGAACCATATACTAAAATAGTGGTATAAGTACCACGAACAGAAAAGGGAAAAGGCCTAGGGCCTCTAGAATCGCTGGGCCTACAAGGAGCTAACTTCAGTTAGTGACCAGGAGGTCCACGGGTTGCGTGTGCAGAGCAAATAGTCACACGCGAGCTCCCATAGGTTTCAATGGGTGCGTAAAAAGTACAAAGTTACTGCAAAAGGAATCTTCCGGATGACCTAGGAACTTAAGATTGGAAACACAGACACTAGAGATGATTCTCTACACTTGGGCACCGGAGTGCCAGCTTTACCTCACCCACAGGAAGCGGGTGCATAGGCCTCGAAGTGCGTCGGGTTTCTTCTATCTGTTCCGTGGAGCCTGTAGATAAAGATGCTGCAGGCGGTCGGTCTGGAAGAGATGCGGTGGATCCAAGAGTGGATCGGAGATGTTGAAGACCTGTAAGCAGAGGGGACAGTGTTCACAGTCACTAGCCAGTGACCGGCGTGGCACCAGGTGGGTACCAGGCGATGTCGGGTGCAAACAGGAAGAAAGGTGTAGCTTGTCTCTGCAGCCACGGGGTCCCTGAAAGTCGACGACATCCAGGAGTCGAGTCACGAGCTGTCCCACGCAGGCTCTCGCTGTCGGCGGTGTCGGCGACTTGATCGAAGCAAACAAGCCTTGGCAAAAGCAATTGTTGTAGGGAAAGAAATAAGCTGATGGTTCTGACCAGCAAGGTCAGAGGGACTGCTCTTTTGGAGGGGAGCAAGGGCCAGTCTGGAGCAACCAGACCAGTGGTGTATTTTGTGAAGTTCGTCGCCAAGATGGCCACTAGCCAGCGGGCCAGCAACCGGTTAGGCGCGTCGAGTGGCAAAATGCAGAAGGGCCCCACGCAGATCGTGGAGATGCTGGAGGGCTCACCTTTGGTGCAAATGCTGCTCGGGTGTTGGGCTTCTCAGATCTCAAAGCACAACTTGGAGGGAGCCTCGGTTGTTGCACTTGTCAGCTTATCGTGGTCGTTTCAAGATGGCTGGCTCCACGTGTCTCGGTGCCTCCACGGGTCTCCTCTTTTCAGGGACTGTGGATCGGGCGGTGAGAGGTCTGGAGGTCCAGGTCTTGTCAGTCTCTGGGCTCGGGCTCCGGCGGGAGGCGGCGGCAAAGCAGACGTTGATTCGCTGGATGGTGCTTGCGTTAGCAAGGTGGTCACTCCCTGACCACAGGGGAGATTGGCTTCAGTCCTCTGTGCAGCAGAGCGTCGAAGTTCCCATCTTCTTCTTAGTGTTAAGTTGATTCCAGGATGTCTGAAGTCTTAGGACACAGCTCCTACCTTTAAGCGGATTCTAGGGGCCGGACTACCTGCTAGGTCCCTCCCTATGGGTGGGACCAGGAAGGGGGGTGGTTACACCCCCAATCCTTTGTCCAGCTCGCCCCAGGCCCGGGACTGGTGTGCCCCAGGACCGGTTTGAACTGGCATATGCACCGAGGCTCCTTGTGAGCCACAGGCATGTCTGGTTTCTTCCAAGCCCTACCTGACCAATACACAAAATCCTGTCTGGGGTGGTGCATGCACCTCCCCTGGCAGGAAACCCTTTGTCCACACCTCCCAAGCTGGAAGGACTCCCAGCAGCAGGAGGGCAGACTTGTGTCTGTGGTGGCAGCATCCATTTTGTGGAGCTGAGGCTATGTCTGATTTTACCCGGGTTTCAGGTACTGTACATGTCGTGTCCCTCTAGAAGGGTGGAATGCTAACCCCGTCGCCAGAATTGTCGAGGGGTTAGTATTCCAATTCGTATGACACCTTACTCAACATGTTTTGATAAAGCCAAACCAAAGATAGCATTTAACCGCGAGGTTCATAATGCACTTAAGAGTATATGGTAGACGATATCTGGAAACAGTAGAAGGAAGTTGTTCCGACCACTGCAGACAGGCTAAGCTCATGCTAGAGCACCATCTCACATGGAACCAAGCACTCTGCCTTCAGGATTGTTAAGGCCTGCCATAGGAGTGACTTATAGGTTACCAGGTGTCCCATTTAAGGTTAGGTATAGGTATACTACACCTAAGTAAGAGGTGATTACACCAACTTACCCCAGCTGAGTGATCAGCCAGTTGTGTCAGATTGTTAGGCCAAGCCTGGGGTGGCATAATACATGCTTCAGCCCCTGGCAGGCCTTGGGTACACCAATGCCCTGGGTACCTAGTGTACACTGGTACAGGGGCTGACAGGGTGATCCAACCAATTGGGTATGTACCTAGGGTACATGGAGTCCACTTTAAAGAGAGAACAGCCAGGCTGAGATCCTGAATGGCAGGATCTCAGGCCAACTAAGTCGAAAAACCAGCTAGACACTAGGCAAAAATTTGGGGGTAACCATAGTCAGATATCCACCTTCCTACAACCTCCGCTCAGAAAAATCACAAAAATAAAAAGACGGAAGAAGGAAACTCGAGTTTTGCAAAAGATACTTTCATGAATACATTTCCTCGGAACCATAGCGAAGCCACCGCTGTAATCACAAAGTTCATTGTGGCTTTCTTTTCCTCCAAGGACAGTTGGAAGCTTGCCTGGAGTCGCTGTCATCACGGAAACTTTCAAAACTCCAGCAGAGGCCATGGTCAGGTGACTGTCAACCATGTTCAGCAAGGCCTTCTGACATATTCACATTCACTCGAGTGCAGGCTGTAAACGGAAGCCATCTTGTTTTAGGCCAAAACAGGCCATCTTAATTAAAAGAGACACAAAACAACGTTACCACAGCATAATGATAAAACAGTGTTGATCCCCACTAATACCCTTATGTGTATGCAATTATCTAGCCTTTTGCAACACAAAAAAGCATTAGTACACGTTATTTCAAAAGCGTTTTGTGCTTTAAAACAAACAGCACTTAGCAACATTCATTTAATTAAACCTGCACATTATTATTAAGCAACATATATGCATTCCCACATGTAGTTTCTCTTGTTAATCATATTGGTTAGTCAAAATTTCTCACAAAACCAATAATTATCGATTATAGATTAATAATTTTAGTTATGACGTATAGGCAAAACCGGAGCTGAAAACTCGATAAATTTTCAACAGAAAACCCTGCTCCAGCAATCCCCCCTTTGGTGATATCATCACCAAATAAAACAACCCAAAAAAAAAATTTAGTCCCATTTTAGGAGAAATTGAAAATGTCTTTTTTCTTTTTCACAACACTACACACCAGACTCCCTTTCATCATCCCTCTTCGTCTCCAAGTACACACTCTCCCTCAACTCTTCTAATTCTATCTCTTGTGGATCTCTCCTTGACCTCTTTTGTTTCTTTTCAGCATTGCTTCTAATTATTCTCTTTTTCCCTCCCCTGTTTTTACAACACAAACACACCAATCTTAGTATCAACAAAGCAACAATTACACAGGTCAAAGGAAACAATATCTTACCTATAATAGTACTACCTATCTTTGCAATAAAACTCTTAACAGCTATCACTTTATCAGCTAATTTAGTCCAGATACTTTCAGCTTCCAGTGGTACTAATTCTTCATGCAAATCAGTAATATTTTTGATATAGACCCTCAGGTCTTTGCTTTCGTCAGGAATGTAAGTGCAACAATGTTTAACTTTCAGCATTCCACAAACTCCACCCTCCTTGGCCAATAGAATATCAAGGGCAAGTCGATTTTGCATAGACATGGCACGTACGGCAATCATCTCCGTATTCACCAAAAGAAACCCTCCAGCGGTACTTGTCGATAAGCGATCCACCACTGTTGACAGTTTCCGAATCCCATATGCATTTAAAGAAATTCCCACTGCTGGAATTAAAGCTCTAAAGATATCACCTACAATTTCTGACCAAGTTTCTCTCCTAAAACATGTTAGTAAATTAATATGTTCTACATCTTCTATCTTATCTATATGAAAGATCTTTGGAAAGACCAGGCCCACATAACACGTGCCATACCAATGGTCAGGCAACCTGTAATAAGCCTTGTTCCCACAAACATAATACACTCCTGGGAAAACCGGATCCTCTCCTCCCTTGAAACCCCATCCTGTCGCAATGAAGTATGTATCATGACATTCACTAGTCCCAACAAAATATGTATCATATTGGGATTTCTTTCTAGTAATGCATAGTTTACCCTTCTGTGGTGCATCTAGAGCTAAAGTTGGACTAGCCCCATTCTTCAACTCTTTTCCCATCTCAATGTCCCAAATTGTCTCACTCACTTTATATTTCTCTGCCTTTTCATGCATGCTCATTCTCCTTTCCTCCACCATATTTAGGAAAGCTTTCTCCTCTTCTTTCAAACTGCAAGTTAAATTGTTCTTAAAAATGTAATCTAATGTTAATTCTTCTTTCTCAATAAAAATTTCACCAAAAATGTTAGCTTCTTTAGCTGGATTCAGCTTTTTATTCATAGGCAATTGCCCAAAAATGTTATCTTTGTTAGACATCTCATAATCTACTTTTCCTAGCAAATAAAAAACACTACTCAACACACTACATGAAATTCCATACGTAGCTGGTAAATGGTGATAAGTAACTCCCTCTGAAACGGATGCAGGTAATTGCATACATACGTAGCAATCCCTAACTTCCATCGTCTTCACGTATTCATATAACAACTTTGAAAAAACATTGCTAGAAAAATCATTAATTGACCTATCTTTATGTATGTGTTACTAATTCTAGTTGGAACTACTTTATGCGAACTCTTCTCTACATTAGTCACATTCTCAGTGTGTATTTCAAATGTACCTATTGTAACTCTAAAGGTAACTAATAAAGCTAGTACACCCCATAATAGCATTAATAATCCAGTACAGCAGCAGCACATTCTACACCATCTTTTTAAGAAGGCACATCTACTTTGATTATTTTCTATGTTAGCCATTTTACTACTTTGACCGTGTCTTTTGACTCAGCCTCTATTACTTCACTACTGGAACTTCTTAGAACTTTGGATTACTTCAAACAGCTAAATTTCAGACTTTCTTCTTTTCACTTTTCTCCAAGTGATTTCTTCAGTTCACTCAATTTGGATATTCATCACTCTTCACTTCAACTTCTTCAACATCAAATTGTATTAGATCTCCAACAACATCCTCAGTATCTGACTTTTCTCCGATGTCAGTCAAGGTAACTTTCAGGATTTCACCTGTATCTTCCTCAACCACTTCACGTATGGCCTCCTCTGGATTTCCTTGACTTTCTGCCTCTTCACCTTCAGACAGTGCCACGTACGTCCATTCCGGTGACCTATACTTCTGGTTAGGTTTTCTGATTCTTTTGATTTCCTCTGGTTCCTTTAACTCTTTCTGCTTTTCACCTTTTGCTGGATTTTGACTTGACACTTCGTTCACTTGTTCAGCTTTCGATGTATTTGCTCGTGTCAGTCTGTATCTCAGCCTCTTTATCCTGTTGTTAGGCCAAAGATCTCCTCTTACAACCTTTTTTGGTCTTACTTCTTTATTATTTCTCTCTCCAATCCAAGTCCTCTTTCTCAGAACTCGACCTTCTGATTTCTCATTCTCACTTTCATCTGATTCTGTCTCATTTGCCTCTTGTTCTTCAGCAGTTTTCCTTAGCTCCACAGTTTTTCCCACCACCAATTGAGATTTCCCTAACTCTTTCCCTCCTCGGGTCTCCAACACGCAATCTTCTTGCTGTCTACTTGTCCCTTCACCTAACTTATCAGGAATGTTCCCTACACCTCCTCGGGGGTCTTCCGCAATCTGTCCCTCTCTAACTTCTACTGACCCTGCTTCTTCAGGTGTAATCTCAAGTGGATTCTCAACTTCTTCATCTGATTCAGAAGTAGTCACTGTGGAATTGCTCTTTTCTCTTCTGTTTTCTCCACTGCTCGTTGGAACTTCAGGCCCTTTTACAGAATCTGATCTCCCTTCTGAGACTCTCAATGGTTCTCTTGAAGCCTCTCCTGGAAAGAAAGAATCACCTGACTCTCTTTCTCCCTCACCTCTTCCAAAATTCCGATTCCTTCTCACTGGCTCAGCTTCTCCATCATCGCTGGAATCTGACTCTTCAAAATACTCCTTACCAGTCCCATCTTTTGGATTTGGAACTCTCAGAGTATGACTTGCATGCACCCAGTTTTTCACACCGGCACACTTTACTGCAGTTGTCGTAGTTAGAATAACTTGTGTTGGCCTTCCCCACCTTGGAACCAAGCAATTTCTTCTTCTGTGCACTTTAATCCTCACCCAGTCCCCTGGACTCAGATCATGAGCTTGCTTCTTCTCAAGTGTTGTAGCGTCTCCTCCAACCTGGTGAAACACAGAATGAACTGCGTCAGCCAGGCCTTTACAGTAATCCAAAATCATGTCATCAGTTATTGTCATCAACTTATTGACAGGCACAAATGCATGTCGCATTGCACGTCCCATCAAAATCTCATGTGGACTCAAACCAGTAGTTCTATGTGGAGTAGATCTTATAGTCATTAGCACTAGAGGCAAGACATCAGGCCATTTCATTCCAGTGGCTAAACACATCTTACCAATTCGGTTTTTGATTGTGCCATTCATCTGCTCAACTACACCAGAAGCCTCTGGTCTGTAAGCACAATGTAGCTTCTGCTGTATGCTCAATGCTTCACAAATTAAACTCATGAGCTCATTATAGAAGTGTCCACCTCTATCAGACTCAATCGTTACTGGAAACCCGTACCTAGGAATCAATTCTCTTAACAGTAACTTTGCCACTGTTATTCCATCATTTCTCCTAGTCGGATAGGCCTCCACCCATCTCGAGAACAAACAGACTACCACTAGAACATACCTCAATCTGTTCACTTGGGGCATTTCAATGAAATCAATCTGCATTCTCGTAAAAGGACCACCTTCTCTGACTATCGTTCCCAGACTCACCACTGTCTTTTTCCCAGTGTTAAATTGCTGACAAATCAAACATCTTTGACAAATGCTTTCTGCAATCAGCCTGAACTTTGCATTATACCAAGTCTGCTTAAAAGACCTGATCATCGCATCCCTTCCCAAATGCCCCTGGCCATGATACATTCTTGCCATTGTCGACAGCATAGAGTTGGGCATGACTGGTCTACCATCTCTATAGATCCAGACATGATCTGTCTCTCTTGGGGCACAACCTGCCTTGATCCAATCTTTCTTTTCTTCATTTCCTGCCTCATCCTGCAACTGTTTCACTTCATTCCACGTTTCTAGGACATTAGTAAACATCACAGAACAAAAAGACATTTCCTTTTCTCGTTCCCTATTAATCGAGTGATTATTTTTAGCACAATATTGTGCAATGTCATTGGCAAAACGATTACCAAGGGTAACAAAATCATCTCCTTGTCCATGAGCAGCACATTTTACAACTGCTAATTCTTTAGGCAGCTGTATCGCCTCAAGCAATTTCCCAATCACTTCAGCATTCTTTATTGGAGTCCCACTCGACGTCAAGAAACCTCTCTGTAGCCAAAGCTGGCCAAA
Source organism: Triturus cristatus (assembly GCF_964204655.1). Classification (NCBI taxonomy): domain Eukaryota; kingdom Metazoa; phylum Chordata; class Amphibia; order Caudata; family Salamandridae; genus Triturus; species Triturus cristatus. The sequence continues at coordinate 116,901,495 of NC_140595.1, forward strand.
ATCATGCACGACTCCAAATCCGTACTGACTATCAGTCATTACAGTCACTCTTAGATTCTTCCCAATCTTGCAAGCTTTCGTCAATGCCACCAATTCAGCAACTTGAGCAGACTTCACTCCTTTCAATGGTGAAGCTTCCATAACTTCTGAAACTTTGCACACTGCATATGCTGCACTCAGCACACCATCATCATTCCTCAGACATGATCCATCCACAAACAGCACATGGTCACTTTCAGGTAATGGAAGATCTCTTATGTCTGGTCTCGGCTTTGTACAGTAATCAAGCACATCCAAACAATTATGATCCACTTCATCCTTTGCACCCACATTTTCAGTATCAGGCAATAATGTTGCTGGATTCACATTCACGCATCTCTCAAGAGTCACATTTGATGCTCCCAGAATGATTTTCTCATATTTAGTAAGCCGACTATGTGACATATATTGAGTTCTGCTTCTCGTCAAAAGAATTGCCACATTATGAGGTACGAATACCCTTACAGGATATCCCATTATTATACCCTCACTCTGTTCCAAGCTTCTGCATGTAGCAGCTACTGATTTCAGACAACCTGGCAAACCCACAGCTACAGGGTCAAGTGTCGATGAGAAGTACGCAATAGGCCTTCTCAGTTGTCCATGCTTCTGGATTAACACTGAAAGTGCACATCCATTCCTCTCACTGCAGTACAACTCAAATGCTTTTTCATAGTCTGGCATTCCCAAAGCAGGGGCTTCACACATTCTGCTCTTCAACTCCTCAAATGCTGCCATTTGTTCTCCATCCAGTTCTAATGGATCTTTCACCTCACTTTTTGTCAGCTTAATCAGTGGCTTTGCTATCAGGGAGAAATTACTAATCCACTGACGACAATAACCCATCATCCCCAGAAACATCCTCACTTCTCTCTGGGTCCTTGGGGCCCTCATTCCCCTGATAATTTTGATCCTGTCATCAGTCACCTTTCTCAGACCCTTTTCAATATTGTGTCCAAGATAATGCACCTCTTTCTTGCAAAATTGCAATTTGGCTGGGGATACTTTTAACCCTCCATCTGCCAGATGATTCAGTAAAGCTATGGTATCTACTTCACAAGCTTCACGTGTCTTTGATGCCACAAGTAAGTCATCAATATATTGCACTAGTACTGAGCTTTCAGGCATGATCAGACTCTCCAATGATTTTTTCAATAACTGATTGAATATCGAAGGACTCTCTATATACCCCTGTGGGATTCGACACCATGCTAAAATACGCTGGCCAAACCTAAATGCAAAAATCGGCTGGCTGTCATGATGCAATGGTATCGAGAAGAAAGCATGACACAAATCAATCACTGTGTACCACTCAGCATCATGTGGAATCTGATACAAAATCACTGACGGATTTGGCACAATAGGACAACATGCCACCACAATTTTGTTAACCTTTCTCAAATCTTGTACAATCCTGAACTTCCCATTCGGCTTCTTTAGCCCCATTATCGGTGAATTACACGGGCTACTCAGTAATTCTCTCAAAACTCCTTGCTGAATCATTTTCTCAATAATAGGAGTTATTCCTTCAATTATTTCTGGTGTCATTTTGTACTGAGGAATATTAGGATAAGTAATTCCCTCTTTCACTGAGATTTTCACAGGATCTACATTATTCATCAATCCCACATCTTCTCCAGTAAAATCCCAAACTGTCGTTTTCACTGTGTCTCTCAGCTCTTGAGGCAAGTCCTCTGGATTAAACACAGCATATGTACCAACCATCTCACTCTCTCTATTATCTAGAGTCATTCGGTACAAAACATCCTCATCTTGTGTTTCAAAAGCTATTCCATCCGGAGTACAGAAAATTGTACAATTCATCTTGCACAACAGGTCCCTACCTAACAAGTTCACTGGACTAGTGTCACAGACCAAAAATCTGTGCATGTCTGAAAATTTCCCTATTCTTACCCTTACTGGTTCAGTAAGACGTGTCTTGATTTGTGTATTAGCTACACCAACTACTTGGATTGCTTCATCCGAGAGAGGAAGATTTCTAATATCTGCTGACCTGACAGTTGATCTCGTCGCTCCTGTGTCTACTAAAAAAGTAACACTTTCTTCATTTATTTTCCCATCTACAAATGGTCCTGCCTGGTCTATTTCTAGAGTTGCACCAAGTATGCACTCTTCCTCCTCTCTTCGGCACCGTCAATAATCACCTTCAGACTCACTCCCTTCATTCTTTAACCAATACTGTTGTACCGGGTTAGAACGCCTTGGTTTGTTTACCTGCTCATCATTGTAGAATCCCGAGTCCTGATTGTACTTTTGTGACCCTCTATTCTGCGGCAAGGGCGGTCTTGGCTCTTGACTCTGCTGTTTATCACCCTTCTGCTGTTGCTTCTGGTGATTACACCCCTCAGTCTGCACCTGTTGATTTAATGGTTTACTTTCATTATTCACTAATGGTGGATTGGTACACTCGGATCTCCAATGTCCCAGTTGACCACAGTTGTGGCACGGGAACTTTTTCTTCGCCTCTTCTAAATTCCCCTTTCCTTTCCCTACATATCTGGGCCTATTCCCTGGATTATTTGCCTGTTCCACCAACTGTGCTTCTTGTCTCTCCGCAACTTTCACCTGTGCCCACATTGCCTTTTCTTTCAGCTTTCTTTGTTTTGCTTCAATTTCATCACTGAAGTACTTTGCATGTCTCAGGATCTCATCTATTTTCTTACTCTGCCAGTCCACTGTATGCTCACGAATTCTCTCACTAATCTCAGGTCTCAGGCCATATACAAATCTGTATACAAAATGACTCAAATCCTTGTCACCCAGGTGTTCATCCCCACTGAACTGTTTAAAAGCCAGTATCAGCCTCTCATAAAAAACATGAACTGATTCTTTTGCTTCCTGATGTGTTCGATCTATTTTAACCCAGTCTGTCTCTTTTGGAGGTACTTTATTTTTCAGGAATACAATTACCTGATCATATTTTTTCATTACCTCTGGATCTGGTGCTCCTGTTTTCTGATCTCTTGGATATTCCTCAGTAGGCCAACTTACAACTATTTTACACTCAGCCCACAAGTCTGCTGGAACAATTATATCAAACAGACTATTCAGATCAATCCACAGCACCTTCGACAATTTCACAAATCTGTCTACCTGCCTATACCACTCGACGGTCTTTTCTCTCAGTCGAGGGAAATCATTCGTAAATGATAAAATATCCTGTCTGGTCCATGGAACATGTACATATCCTCCTCCAGGTATTTCTCTCATAGGATAATTATCCACTGTTTTTTCTTTTTCTCTCACAGGAAATGCTGAATAAGTCCTGTCCACTGATTCTTCCCTTTTCTTGTACCACCTATCCTTCCATTTTTCTACATCACCCCATTTTCGCAATAAGGCAATCATTTCCTTAATCTGCCCTGTTCTGCCAGCACCATTTAGATTTTCAATATCCTTATCAGAGAAATCCACCCTGTAAGGCTTCTGCAAAACTTTCACTTTATCCATGTCAACTCCCTGTTCACTCGCTATTGCTCTTAACCTTTCATGTGTATTCTTAACCCTCCAGGTGATGCTTTTGCACATAAATAACAATTCTCCATCATGATGGTTTTTGAGTATGTCTGTAGAAATTGTCCCTGCAACAAGCTCCTCCAATTCCATGCGTAACCTAGCTACATCAATTGCCTGTGAATCTTTATCCTTCTTTTGAAGAACTTTCAACCAATCATTCAAATCTTCAGCTGTTATTTCAGTAGATTTTTTCACTGCAACCACTTTCTCTGGCATCCTTTGTGGTTCCAAAATCGGCATCCCTGAACAACTAGTATCACTAGTATCCAATCTTGAATTAGACTGCACCTCTAATCCTCCACTACATGTGTCACGTCTTGATTGTCTCAAATCATTATTTTCTGTCCTTATTCCTGACTCTCCTGAAGGACCAGCGAAACTTGTTAATTTATTCCCAACATATGGAACCATCAAACCATTCTCACCCGTCCTCTGCTTATCAAAAATAGGCATAACCGGACCTATGGTTACAGGCACCGTAACAGCTTCCAAATTCTTCGTCAGCTCTCTAATCTTTTCTGTCAGTTCAGATGTAGTTCTGGCTAATTCTCTCGTATTCTCATCACCACATCGATTCTCTCTCTCTCTTTCTCTGAAAGAGCTACCACTTTTTAAATCAGGTGTCACAACTTCTGTCTCAATGATACGCAAAGAATCTCTTATTGGAGTAGCAACTGGTGTGCTCTCTTCTGGTTCTGGTCTATATGGAGGTGGTCTCTTGTAAATCATGTCGTCCAAGACCTCATCCTCATAATCATTAACTCTATACCTTTTCACTTCTGCTTCAGGTACCCCTCTTGTTTCCTTTCTTTCTTCCTTCTCTTCAATTGCCCTCATAGGATATAATCCTTCTGTCATGCTAGCATCTCGCCATCTCCTCATTCGATCATGATGAGTTTCACGATCATTTTTCCTCCCAAACATATACCTATAGTTGCCTCCAGACCTCTGTTTTTCTCGCTCATGTACTTCATCTTCCCATTCCACCAACGCCTCAAACTGTGTCGGCCTTGGTCTTGGGTCAAGACACAACATCTTTTCCCGTAAATTTCTCAACACGGCCATATTAAATGAACCATGCTCCGGGAAAGCCAAAACACCATCCTCTCTAGTGTACCTAACCCAATTGTCTAACCATATACAGGTATGATACCCATATTTCGCAACCATGAAGGATGCAGGCGTTTTCGTCGGAGGTAACAATTCACCTTCTCTTGTTTTAATGTCCTTATCCTTGTCGAACCATCTTTTTATTTTACCGAACAAGGATTTCTTCTTTTTCTCTTCTTGGTAATACATTTTAACGTTTACCAAATCTTTTTAATCCCTCCCGTAACGCAACTGTACGGTACTATCTTTTCGTCCAATAACAGCGCGACTCACACCAACGCACCAATCCTGGAGCGTCTACGTCACCCTGTACTCCTTCCAATCCCTGCGCGGCTCACACCAACGCACCAATCCCAGCGCGAACACTGTTCTGATCCACTACCCAATCAGAGCGCGGTCTCTATGACGTCACCAGTCGCTGACTGCAGCTTCTGCTCTGTCTCCTGTCACTCGTCTACCCCTCCTTTACAAAATCTCCTCAGTAGACTTCGTTTTAAATTTTCACAAAATCTATTAGTTACAACATTAAAACATCTCCATTGTCTGCTTCGCTAACCACAGAACAGTAAAGAAAATCTGTTTTACAAGAATCCCGTCTTTCCCTGAAACAGCACTCACTTCTGCTCCACTACGGAATTAATACTCTCGTTGACACAGTAGCACATCCCTCTACTCTGCCCTTCTAGCATGCATCCATTAACTGTTTCCTCTAGGACTGCTCCAAAGAGTCTTACAATCAATTAAATGCTCATACATTCACGCACTTTCATACAAGAAAATGTAGTACATACACACAGAATTCTGCCTTTTCCGAGAACATCAAACAATCTGCCCCACTACAGAATTATAACACACGTTAACCAAGCAGTGTTTACATCTGCCCAGTCCTTCAAACAAGCTCAGAGAATACCTATTACTTCTCCAGCGGTAAGCTTTAACGGCAAACCTTACGGATCCCTGGGACTTAAGACCAGAGTTTCACAGATAACCTTTGCTACCATACGCACTCCTTTTCTACCGAAAATATGTCCCTAATAGTAACACCCGACGATGTCACTGATTCCGAACCCAGACAATGTGACGTGCAACTTCAATTGTCACACGTTTCTCCTGCATACGTACAGGACCAACAATCCCGTCTTTCCCGAGAGCAGCATACACTTCCCTCTGCCCTACTACGGAACTGCCATCAGCTCCCAAGTTCCAGAAGCACTACATAAAACTCAACACAACGACTTCAACATATAGTATTAGTACATATACCAACATCAATCAATAAATAAATGAATCAAAAGCCAATATACAAGCAATCTAATCAGATCAAGACAATAATCAAAACCATTACTCAGCTACCAGGAAATTGCTGCAGATCAGGGCATACAAATTCTCCCACTCTAAAATGGGCTCCGCGCTAGAAAGGATCGAGCCGAAACTGATTCCCACAAGTTTTAAAACACAGTGCAAAATCACAGGTGTGCAAAGTAGCAGTTAGTTTTTTAAAAAAAGATAAAAAGGTGGCCAGAGCAGCAATTGTTAACCAACAGTCTCTCTCCCCCCTTCACATCAATGCGCGGTCGCGCCGTAGCGCGTTTTATAGTGGGCGACCAGAAACTAGAGCGCTAACCCAATGAGAGTGATCCCACTCTAAAATGGGCTCCGCGCTAGAAAGGATCGAGCCGAAACTGATTCCCACAAGTTTTAAAACACAGTGCAAAATCACAGGTGTGCAAAGTAGCAGTTAGTTTTTTAAAAAAAGATAAAAAGGTGGCCAAAGCAGCAATTGTTAACCCACAGTCTCTCTCCTAAGTCTTCCAGCCATAGGCCGAGTGGTTGTAAGAAGGGGTGAAAACACAACATAAGCCTCATTAACGAGTAAATGGTCTTTAAAGACCTGTGAAGTACTCGGGTCCAGCTGCAATTAGACGGACGCCAGCCCGCGAGGCTGTCTCAGCCGGGCTGACACACATGAGGGGGGGGGGGGGGGGGGGGGGTATGGGCTGAAGCCCGGTGAGCCCAATGGGTGTTTCCCGCCTGGTCTGAGGTGTACATTTTTAAATTCAAACCTAATAATCATAAACCATTTATTTGTAATTGTCAATTTAGATTTGCTATGTCTATAAACGTGTTTTAAAGAAAGTTTTAAAGGAAAATATAACTTTTTAACCCCTTCGATGCTGCGCAGATTCCGCCGCTGTGCTGACGGAATCTTGCGCGGGCGTGGTCATGACGGAATGGTTCCGTCATGAGCACAGCTCAACCGTGGGTCATGACGGAACCATTCCGTCATGAGCACCGAAGGGGTTAATCTTATGTACTTGCATTTGTTGACGAGGTCTCGATCAAATAAAAATTTTGATTTTGAAATTCATTTGTTACGTAACAGCCAGATGCGATGTTATTTAAGAAAGGCTCTTGTGGTATCTTGGGTTGAATCCTGATGTGGGTTCTTCCATGGATCGCGCATCAGGATTCCAGCCAAGACAGTATCTAACACGTATCTTGATGTATCGTAGAAAAAAAATACATATATATTCTTCTCGGTGTTTAGAGGCGTAAATTGCGACAGCACTTCTTTATTTTGAAAGGGATAGTAACGGAAGTTATCAGCACTGCCCCGATGCTTTCAGGGGTAGATTCCTGGCACTTCTCAGCAGCACACTGGGACAAGGATGTAAGACTTACTTAATCAGTATACATATTTTTTTTATAATGGTTTAGAAAAAAATATTTTAAGTTTATGATGGTAGAGTTATTTAGAAACTGCCACATAAGCTGAATGTTTTTGGAAATGATTTCATTATTTTAGGGTGTTCTGAAGTTTATAGTGTTATAGAGGAGAGAGTTTTGATATAGTGTTTTCTATGAGTACTTCTGTCATTGAATTGTGGTGTACTAAGGTCTTAGAAGGAGTTTCCCTGCTTTCAGTCATGTTGTGTGTTATGATTGTTAGTTTAAAACATTGTGGTGACTTCTAGTTTTACATGGTACCAGAGGTTTGCCACCCTGTTATGGAATTGTACCTTAGACTACGGTCATCACTTGCTTTTTGATTGTTGCCTCTTTTCCCCTATGTTCTCTGTGTCCCTGTGAATGTTCTAATGCATTCAGTTTTGCTGTGCCACTTGGATTGTTGGTCGGATAGTTACTTCATTTGGTACCTGGGGATGAGTAGGGAAGTGCCCATACGGATGGTACAGTTATACTGAAAATATGTACTTTTAACACGCAACTGTACTTGATGTTTCCTGAACCTATCATGATGTGTGAATACATACGCTACATCTATGTACTGTGGAATCCATGCTAGTGACTGCAGCAGAAGACTTTGCTAGACACCATGGTTATGTAACCTTAAAATAAGGGATATATATTTATGGCTGGCCTTATCATTGCCAAAAGTGAAATCACAGCACGATGGAAAGACTAAGCCAACCACCAATGGGTCTAGGATAAGGGTAATGCAAAATTGGATATCAATGAAAAAATGATTTATGCAGCAAGATGATCTTAAAGAACATTTGTAAAGTCGTGGAGAGGTAGCTTCATTATTGACTGAGTGTAGTAAAAGAGCCACTCTTGTGGTTAAGCAACCTATAATGACCTTCAACTACCACCATTTTAATTGACTTTAGTGCGTTATTTTACCCTAGCCTGGATTTATGAGACGGTACTGCTTATGCCTGCTTCTCTTCTTTCTTGTAATCTTGCTGTCTTTCAGTGGGAGCTGTCACAGAGTAGAATAGTCTTGCAAAGAATAGAAGGTGTTGGAAGTGCATTTGAAAGTGTGAGAGGGAGAGAGAGGTGTGGAATGTATTCTTTGGTCTCGAAGTGCAGTGTTGTGAGCGGTGGTGCACACATGTGCATTGTGTTGTACATAGGTGAAAATTATGAGCTCTGCTTTGACATGGCTTCATGTCATCTTGTTTTCTGACTTTGACTATTGGCTTTGACATGACCTCATGTCTGACTTTGCCTTATTTCTGCGTGCACAGCAGTGCTTGCAAGTTGTTTGGGTTATTCACATTCAAGGTCTTTCTGTTTTTCTAGCGATTGCATTTGTTTAATGTACTCTGGAAGGCTAGTGGGAGCTTCGTTAAGATAGAGGCTGGAAGATGTGAGAATGGAGAAAAGGACGTGAGAGCTCCTCACTGCCATGGGGATGCTTGCTTGGAACTTCGCCAGTTCTGGTAAAATTCCTCTGGCGGTGGGAGGAGGTCTTTCGCGAATCTTCTAGTGTGTTTAAAGCTGAGAAACTGGGAGTTTGGAATCTGAGCGAGGGCAGACGTGACTATCTCGGAGTATGGACCCTGGTTGCTGAGCTCTGCACTCCGGCTGTGAGCTTCCCCAGTCAGAAGTGGGCTAAGATGCAGATGTAGTGTTTGCACCAGGTGATGTATTACGTTTTGGTTATTGCCATTGTGATGTTTAGCCAGTGGCTTTGATAATTTGATGTGATTTATTTGTGGTGTGGGAGGTGCACATCCAGAGTAATCTTCTGCTGTATTATATATATATATATATTACCTACTGGTGGTCGCCAGTAGGTAGTTATAGTTAGGACCTATTATCCATAGGAAATCCACAACATTCTATTTGGAATAACTTTGGTGCCGGTTGACGAATCTTCGCAAAATTTTCAAAATAGGTGGGGCTCTCCGGTCTGCTCCTATCCTGAAAGTCTCGGGGTGATTCATCAAGTGGGGGCTGAGAAAAATGGGGGTCCCAAAACATGTTCTCCCCATGCAATTTTCCGTAGGAACCTTTAATCGCAGCTACAGCCCGAACTGCTAAACAGAATGACTCCAAATTTGGCAAAGAGGTAGCCCTTAGTTCAGAGTCGTGCCTTTTGGTTAAATGGTGTAAATCAGTTCAGTAGTTCCTGAGAAAATCAAAAGTAAAATCATAGATATATCTGGGCGGAGCATAACCACACATCTCATCGTGAGATCTAATTGGCTGTCAGCACTTCATCCAAGAAGTGTTGGCAGCCATCTTGGGACCAATATACACAATAGCACCTCATTAAAAAGCATTGCAGTTAATAGAAGGTTTTAAGACTTTAGTTATATTATAAATCATTTGTTGATGGTACCTGTGAGAAGTTGGCCTGGTATATGCTGTTCACTAGTTCTAGTGACCACCTTGTACCATGCCAAGCAACCCTTATGGTGTGGTTGTAAGTCAACCTTTTCGGACTAGCTGCCCTAGTGGTAGCGTAGGCTAAGCAGTCTTTGAGGCTAAACTTGTGAAGCGTGTTAAGCCAGATGTTTTACCAAATGCAACCCCCTTTTATACCAATGAAAGGACACCACACAGATATATATTCAAAATATATATGTATTTATTTCTCAAAGTAACCCCTAGTCTCTTTATGAGCACAGGAGCACAAATTGTCAAACAAGATTACAGTAGAATACACAGAAGTTGCACTTTAAATGGATAGGCCCTGGTGGCCGCTCAAACCATATACTAAAATAGTGTTATAAGTACCACGAACAGAAAAGGGAAAAGGCCTAGGGCCTCTAGAATCGCTGGGCCTACAAGGAGCTAACTTCAGTTAGTGACCAGGAGGTCCACGGGTGGCGTGTGCAGAGCAAATAGTCACACGCGTGCTCCCATAGGTTTCAATGGGTGCGTAAAAAGTACAAAGTTACTGCAAAAAGGATCTTCCGGATGGACTATGAACTCAAGATTTGGAACACAGGCACTAGAGATGTAATACTACACTTGGGCACAGGTGTGTCAGCTTTACCTCACCCACAGGAAGCGGGTGCATAGGCCTCGAAGTGCGTCGGGTTTCTTCTATCTGTTCCGTGGAGCTTGAAGACAAAGATGCTGCAGGCGGTCGGTCCGGGAGAGATGCAGTGGATCCAAGAGTGGATCGGAGATGTTGAAGACCTGTAAGCAGAGGGGACAGTGTTCACAGTCACTAGCCAGTGACCAGCGTGGCACCAGGTGGGTACCAGGCAATGTCGGGTGCAAACAGGAAGAAAGGTGTAGCTTGTCTCTGCAGCCACGTGGTCCCTGGAGGTCGACAACGTCCAGGAGTTGGTTCGCGAGCTGTCCCTCGCAGGTTCTCGCTGTCGGCGGTGTCGGCGACTTGATCGAAGCAAACAAGCCTTGGCAAAAGCAATTGTTGTAGGAGATGAAATAAGCTGATAGTTCTGACCAGCAAGGTCAGAGGGACTGCTCCTTTGGAGGGGAGCAAGGGCCAGTCTGGAGCAACCAGACCAGCGGTGTATTTTGTAAAGTTCGTCGCCAAGATGGCTACTAGCCAGCGGGCCAGCAACCGGTTAGGCGCGTTGAGTGGCAAAATGCAGAAGGGCCCCACGCAGATCGTGGAGATGCTGGAGGGCTCACCTTTGGTGCAGATGCTGCTCGAGGGTTGGGCTTCTCAGATCCCAAAGCACAACTTGGAGGGAGCCTCGGTTGTTGCACTTGTCAGCTTGTCGTGGTCGTTTCAAGATGGCTGGCTCCACGTGTCTCGGTGCCTCCACGGGTCTCTTCTTTTCAGGGACTGTGGATCGGGCGGTGAGAGGTCTGGAGGTCCAGGTCTTGTCAGTCTCTGGGCTCGGGCTCCGGCGGGAGGCGGCGGCAAAGCTGGATGGTGCTTGCGTTAGCAAGGTGGTCACTCCCTGACCACAGGGGAGATTGGCTTCAGTCCTCTGTGCAGCAGAGCGTCGAAGTTCCCGTCTTCTTCTTAGTGTTAAGTTGATTCCAGGATGTCTGAAGTCTTAGGACACAGCTCCTACCTTTAAACGGATTCTAGGGGCCGGACTACCTGCTAGGTCCCTCCCTATGGGTGGGACCAGGAAGGGGGGTGGTTACACCCCCAATCCTTTGTCCAGCTCGCCCCAGGCCCGGGACTGGTGTGCCCCAGGACCGGTTTGAACTGGCATATGCACCGAGGCTCCTTGTGAGCCACAGGCATGTCTGGTTTCTTTCAAGCCCTACCTGACCAATACACAAAATCCTGTCTGGGGTGGTGCACGCACCTCCCCTGGCAGGAAACCCTTTGTCCACACCTCCCAAGCTGGAAGGACTCCCAGCAGCAGGAGGGCAGACTTGTGTCTGTGGTGGCAGCATCCATTTTGTGTGGCTGAGGCTATGTCTGATTTTACCCGGGTTTCAGGTACTGTACATGTCGTGTCCCTCTAGAAGGGTGGAATGCTAACCCCGTCGCCAGAATTGGCGAGGGGTTAGTATTCCAATTCGTATGACACCTTACTCGACATGTTTTGATAAAGCCAAACCAAAGATAGCATTTAACCGCGAGGTTCATAATGCACTTAAGAGTATATGGTATGACGATATCTGGAAACAGTAGAAGGAAGTTGTTCCGACCACTGCAGACAGGCTCAGCTCATGCCAGAGCACCATCTCACATGGAACCAAGCACTCTGCCTTCAGGATTGTTAAGGCCTGCCATAGGAGTGACTTATAGGTTACCATGTGTCCCATTTAAGGTTAGGTATAGGTATACTACACCTAAGTAAGAGGTGATTACACCAACTTACCCCAGCTGAGTGATCAGCCAGTTGTGTCAAATTGTTAGGCCAAGCCTGGGGTGGCATAATACATGCTTCAGCCCCTGGCAGGCCTTGGGTACACCAATGCCCTGGGTACCTAGTGTACACTGGTAAAGGGGCTGACAGGGTGATCCACTTCCAATTGGTTATGCACCTAGGGTGCATAGTTTTAATTTAGTAGAGAGAACAGCAGGCTGGGGGTCTGATTGGCAGGCCCACAGCCTCAATATGTCAAAAACCAGTGAAGCAAAAAGCAAAAATTTGGGGTGACCATAGGATAGCAGACCCTACTCTCCTACACAACCCCCCCCAAACGCTGGGACATTAAACTAGCCTTGACCAGTCTCGTCTTCATGTCCTAAGTGGAAGTACCTGGAGAGACCATCTGCATTCCCATGGTCAGTACCTGGCCGGTGCTCCACTGTAAGGCACATCCCCTGTAGGGAAATGGACCACCTAAGCAGTTTGGGGTTTTCACCCTTCATCTGATTTAGCCACAAGAGGGGCTTATGGTCGGTCTGAATCTTGAAGTGAGTGCCAAACAAGTATGGCCTCAGCTTCTTCAGGGCCCACACCACAGCAAAGGCCTCCCTCTCAATAGCTGACCAATTCTTCTCTCTGGGGGTCAACCTTCTGCTAATAAAAGCAATGGGTTGGTCTTGACCATCTACATTAAGTTGTGACAGCACAGCTCCCACACCCAACTCAGAAGCATCTGTTTGGACAATAAACTCTTTGGAGTAGTCAGGACTTTTCAGGATAGGTGCAGAGCACATGGCCTCCTTCAGGTCATCAAATGCCTTTTGACAGCTTACTGTCCACTGAACCTTTTTGGGCATCTTCTTGGATGTCAGATCATTAAGAGGAGTCACAATGGACCCATGGTTCTTAACAAACTTCCTGTAGTACCCAGTCAAGCCCAAGAAAGCCCGAACTTGAGTCTGGGTGGTTGGAGGGGACCAGTCCTTGATGGATTGTATCTTACTCTCCAGTGGTTGAACTTGGCCTCCACCTACAAGGTGGCCCAAATATACAACCTTACTCTGCCCTATCTGGCACTTAGTAGCCTTGATAGTGAGGCCTGCCCTTTGCAGAGCCTCAAGAGCCTTCTTCAGGTGGATCAGGTGATCCTCCCAGGTGGAGCTAAAGACAGCAATGTCATCAAGATATGCTGCGCAAAAGTCATCCAACCCAGTAAGGACTTGGTTCACCAGCCTTTGGAAGGTGGCAGGTGCATTCTTCAGACCAAAGGGCATCACCACAAACTGGTAGTGCCCACCTGGGGTTGAGAATGCTGTTTTGGCCTTAGACTCCTCAGCTAATCTGATTTGCCTATAGCCAGCTGTTAAGTCAAATGTGCTCAAAAACTTTGCAGAAGCTAGTTTGTCTATGAGCTCATCTGCCCTTGGAATAGGGTGTGCATCTGTCCTGGTGACAGCATTGAGACCCCTGTAGTCCACACAGAACCTCATCTCTCTCTTGCCATCTTTGGTGTGAGGTTTGGGGACCAGAACCACTGGGCTAGCCCAGGGGCTCTTTGAGGGTTCAATGACACCTAATTCCAGCATTTTATGTACCTCAGCCTTTATACAGTCCCTGACGTGGTCAGGTTGTCTGTAAAGCTTGTTCTTTACAGGCAGACTGTCACCAGTGTCCACCACATGGGTACACCAGTCAGTTTGACTAGGTATCAAGGAAAACATATGTGAAAATGATTGTAGAACCTGTCTACATTCAGTCTGCTGATGGGCAGTGAGGTTGCCTCCAAGGGTCACTCCTTCAACTGAGCCATCTTCAGGGTTCTGAGACAACAGGTCTGGGAGAGGGTCACTCTCTTCCTCCTGTCCCTCATCTGTAGCCATGAGCAAGCCCATGTCTGCCCTGTCAACATATGCTTTAAGCCTGTTAACATGGAGTACCCTGTGGGGACTCCTGGGAGTTCCTAGGTCGACCAAGTAGGTGACCTCTCCCTTCTTTTCCAGGATTGTATGGGGTCCAGACCATTTGTCTTGGAGTGCTGCTGGGGCCACTGGCTCCAACACCCATACCTTCTGTCCTGGCTGAAACTCAACCAAGACAGCCTTTTGGTCATGCCAAGCTTTCTGTAAGGCCTGGCTTGCCTCAAGGTTTTTGGATGCCTTCTCCATATACTCAGCCATCCTGGAGCGGAGACCAAGTACATAGTCCACTATGTCTAGCTTAGGCTTTTTGAGAGGTAACTCCCATCCTTCCTTCACCAAACACAGTGGGCCTCTTACAGGGTGCCCAAACAACAATTCAAAGGGGCTGTAGCCAACTCCTTTTTGTGGGACCTCCCTGTAAGCAAACAGAAGGCAGGGTAGAAGGATGTCCCATCTTCGCCTGAGCTTTTCAGGTAATCCTTTGATCATACCCTTTAGGGTCTTGTTGAATCTCTCAACAAGCCCATTGCATTGTGGGTGATAAGGGGTGGTGAACTTGTAGTTGACACCACATTCCTTCCACATAGCTGTCAAGTATCCTGACATAAAGTTGGTACCTCTGTCAGATACTACCTCCTTAGGAAACCCCACTCTGGAGAATACTCCCAGCAGGGCCCTGGCCACAACAGGAGCTGTAGTGGTCCTAAGGGGAATTGCCTCTGGATACCTGGTGGCATGATCCACTACCACCAGTATAAATCTGTGCCCAGATGCAGTGGGAGGATCCATGGGACCCACTATGTCTATTCCCACTCTTTCAAAGGGGACCCCCACCACAGGTAGTGGTATTAGGGGGGCCTTTGTGGTGCCACCTGATTTGCCACTGGCTTGGCAGGTCACACAGGAGCGACAAAACTCCTTTGTATCTTCATTCATATGAGGCCAGTGAAAGTGAGGGACAAGCCTGTCCCAAGTCTTGTTCTGGCCTAAGTGTCCTGCTAAAGGAATATCATGGGCCAAGGTAAGAAGGAAGCCCCTAAATTGCAGAGGTATAACCAACCTCCTGGTAGCACCAGACTTGGGGTCTCTAGCCTCTGAATAAAGGAGCCCTTCATCCCAATACACTTTATGGGTACCTTGAGCATTCCCAGCAGCCTCAGCAGCAGCCAGCTGTCTGAGGGGTTCAAGAGAGGGACAGGATAACTGAGCCTGCCTCAATTCAGCCCTTGAAGGTCCCCCTGTCCCCAGAAACTCAACCTGATCAGGTTCAAGTTCTTCAGGGACAGTTCCTTCAGGGTCCTCTAGATCAGCTTCCTGGGAAGGCTGATCATCACTCTGAGGCAGGGGGGAAGGCACAGCCTTGACCCTCCTGTTCTTCTTCTTGGTAGGTGCTTGGTCCATTGTTCCAGGATCCAAGACCTGAGGTTCAGTGAGGCACTTTTTGGCCTGTGACCTGGTCACAGCAAGGACATGTGATGATATACCTAACATCTCTGCATGAGTCCTGTACTCCACTTCTGACCATAGAGAACTCTCTAGGTCATTGCCCAACAAACATTCTACTGGGAGGTCTGCACTAACCACAACCCTTTTGAGGCCAGTTACCCCTCCCCATGAGAAGTTAACAACTGCCACACTATGTGAAGTAGTGGCATTGCTGGCATTGGTCACCAGGTAGTTCTCACCTGGTATGTACTGTCCAGGGTCCACAAAGCCTGGTGTCACCATAGTGACACTGGCACATGTGTCCCTGTAGGCTTGAGCCACTTTGTCATTAATTAAAGGAGTCTGTCTGTACTTGCCCAGGTTACTGGGGCTCACAGTCAGGGACAAATCAATGTCCCCATCACAGATCAAGACTGCCTGTGTCAGGGTTCTGTCTAAGTCAGAATCTCCTTCAGTTCCCATAGTGATTCCCACTACACCCTTTGTCTGGGGACCAACACTGCTAACAGTAGTACTGGGAGCAGGTGCCTTAGGGGCAACAGTGTTGGGGGCTCCACCCTTTTTGCAATCACTAGTCCAGTGAGTTGTATTTTTGCAATGATTGCACCAGGGTTTCTTTTGACCTTCTTTCTTCTTTTTGGACTGTTGTTGGGACCCACCCTCCTTAGCAGTAGTTTGGGGCCCTGTTGAAGACTTCTGGTCTTTAGATTTCTGATCTCCACCCTTTTGGTCTGTTTTCTTCTGATCACCCCCTTGGCCCTGGTTCTGGTTCTTTTGCTTAACCCTGGTTCTGACCCATTTGTCTGCCTTCTTTCCCAATTCTTGGGGAGAGGTCAGATCAGAGTCAACCAAGTGTTGATGCAGTTGCTGGTTTTGACAGTTATTTAAAATCTGTTCTCTCATCATCAAATTATACAATCCTGTAAAATCAGATACCTTACTTCCCAGCAACCAACCCTCCAAAGCCTTAGTGGCACATTCAACATATTCAGACCAGTCTTGAGTCTGTGTCTTTTGGGTGTCTCTGAACATTAACCCCTTCGGTGCTCATGACGGAATGGTTCCGTCATGACCCACGGTTGAGCTGTGCTCATGACGGAACCATTCCGTCATGAACCCGCCCGCGCAAGATTCCGCCAGCACAGCGGCGGAATCTGCGCAGCATCGAAGGGGTTAACCTGTACTGTTCAGTGGTTAAGCCTAACCCATCTACCAGAACACTCTTCAGGACTCTGTAATTTCTGACATCCTCTTCTCTAACAGTGAGGAGTCTGTCTCTGCCTCTTCCTTCAAAGGAGAGCCAGAGGATTGCTGCCCACTGGTCTGCAGGAACCTGCTGTACCTTGCAGGCTCTCTCAAGAGTAGTTATCCATTTGTGGATGTCATCCCCACTTTTGTAGGGGGGCACAACCTTAGACAGGTTCCTATTATCAAAGACCCTATCTTTGTCCTTAGGGACAATGCTGCCACCAGTGGGTACAGACCCACTCTCTCTAGGTTGCCTAGCCTTGTTCAGTTTTTCTTCCATCAGGGCTACTTCTAGCTCCTGCTTCCTGATCCTCAGCTGGGCTTCCTGCATTCTGGCCTCATGTTCCCTCCTCTGAGGGGTGGTCATCCTTTTCCTGGAGTGACCTTGAGAGCCTCTAGAGCCATGGGAAGCATTGGAGTCACCTGAGCGATTCCTTTGCCTCCCAAGCCCTGTGTTAAGTCCACTGGGGAGATCCAATGGGGTAAACCCACTGTCAATCCCCAATAGCCTTAGTTTAGCTGGGCCAAGTATAACACTTGGCACTGGGCTAGTTCTCCCTTCATCATCACTACTTTCTGTATCCTCACCACTTTCCTCCCCTGTAGTATGATTCTCATCTAAGGGATGGCTATTGGAACTGGGTACCTCTGTAGCATCTTCAGAAGGGGGGCCTCCTGTTCCTGACCCTAAGGGGGCTAACTGGGAAGCTTTCTTGAGTTCTCTCTGATTCTCATCATTTTGCAAGAGTTCTCTGAGCTCAGCAGAGGTAGGGTTCTTGGGCTGTTTAAGGCCTCTAAGAGTTGCCAAATGCCTGAGCTCATTCTGGTTAAGGGTAGCAAAGCTGGATGGTGCCCTCTGGGGGTCACTCTCAACAGAGATGGGTACAGTGGACCCCTCTGCCCCGGCCATTGCTCTTAAGTGTGGGTGGATGTGTTGCAATCTACCTACACTTGGGTTTACCTACTAAACCTATCTAGTAGTTGTAGTCAGGGTGTGCTACTCCCTTTGCTCTACAACAACTAAGTTCAGTAGAACTTATGTATATCTAATCTTGTTTTATATGTACCTACAGGTACCTATGTGATCTTTCAATTGGTAACCAAGAGATTACAATGGTAAAACACAGCAAGCTAAAATCCAACCGCTGCTCACCAATGTGAGAAGTTGGCCTGGTATATGCTGTTCACTATTTCTAGTGACCACCTTGTACCATGCCAAGCAACCCTTATGGTGTGGTTGTAAGTCAACCTTTTCGGACTAGCTGCCCTAGTGGTAGCGTAGGCTAAGCAGTCTTTGAGGCTAAACTCGTGAAGCGTGTTAAGCCAGCTGTTTTACCAAATGCAATCCCCTTTTATACCAATGAAAGGACACCACACAGATATATATTCAAAATATATATGTATTTATTTCTCAAAGTAACCCCTAGTCTCTTTATGAGCACAGGAGCACAAATCGTCAAACAAGATTACAGTAGAATACACAGAAGTTGCACTTTATATGGATAGGCCCTGGTGGCCGCTCAAACCATATACTAAAATAGTGGTATAAGTACCACGAACAGAAAAGGGAAAAGGCCTAGGGCCTCTAGAATCGCTGGGCCTACAAGGAGCTAACTTCAGTTAGTGACCAGGAGGTCCACGGGTGGCGTGTGCAGAGCAAATAGTCACACACGTGCTCCCATAGGTTTCAATGGGTGCGTAAAAAGTACAAAGTTACTGCAAAAAGGATCTTCCGGATGGACTAGGAACTCAAGATTTGGAACACAGGCACTAGAGATGTAATACTACACTTGGGCACAGGTGTGCCAGCTTTACCTCACCCACAGGAAGCGGGTGCATAGGCCTCGAAGTGCGTCGGGTTTCTTCTATCTGTTCCGTGGAGCTTGAAGACAAAGATGCTGCAGGCGGTCGGTCCGGGAGAGATGCAGTGGATCCAAGAGTGGATCGGAGATGTTGAAGACCTGTAAGCAGAGGGGACAGTGTTCACAGTCACTAGCCAGTGACCAGCGTGGCACCAGGTGGGTACCAGGCAATGTCGGGTGCAAACAGGAAGAAAGGTGTAGCTTGTCTCTGCAGCCACGTGGTCCCTGGAGGTCGACGACGTCCAGGAGTTGGTTCGCGAGCTGTCCCACGCAGGCTCTCGCTGTCGGCGGTGTCGGCGACTTGATCAAAGCAAACAAGTCTTGGCAAAAGCAATTGTTGTAGGAGATGAAATAAGCTGATAGTTCTGACCAGCAAGGTCAGAGGGACTGCTCCTTTGGAGGGGAGCAAGGGCCAGTCTGGAGCAACCAGACCAGCAGTGTATTTCGTAAAGTTCGTCGCCAAGATGGCTACTAGCCAGCGGGCCAGCAACCGGTTAGGCGCGTCGAGTGGCAAAATGCAGAAGGGCCCCACGCAGATCGTGGAGATGCTGGAGGGCTCACCTTTGGTGCAGATGCTGCTCGAGGGTTGGGCTTCTCAGATCCCAAAGCACAACTTGGAGGGAGCCTCGGTTGTTGCACTTGTCAGCTTGTTGTGGTCATTTCAAGATGGCTGGCTCCACGTGTCTCGGTGCCTCCACGGGTCTCTTCTTTTCAGGGACTGTGGATCGGGCGGTGAGAGGTCTGGAGGTCCAGGTCTTGTCAGTCTCTGGGCTCGGGCTCCGGCAGGAGGCGGCGGCAAAGCAGACGTTGATTCGCTGGATGGTGCTTGCGTTAGCAAGGTGGTCACTCCCTGACCACAGGGGAGATTGGCTTCAGTCCTCTGTGCAGCAGAGCGTCGAAGTTCCCGTCTTCTTCTTAGTGTTAAGTTGATTCCAGGATGTCTGAAGTCTTAGGACACAGCTCCTACCTTTAAACGGATTCTAGGGGCCGGACTACCTGCTAGGTCCCTCCCTATGGGTGGGACCAGGAAGGGGGGTGGTTACACCCCCAATCCTTTGTCCAGCTCGCCCCAGGCCCGGGACTGGTGTGCCCCAGGACCGGTTTGAACTGGCATATGCACCGAGGCTCCTTGTGAGCCACAGGCATGTCTGGTTTCTTTCAAGCCCTACCTGACCAATACACAAAATCCTGTCTGGGGTGGTGCACGCACCTCCCCTGGCAGGAAACCCTTTGTCCACACCTCCCAAGCTGGAAGGACTCCCAGCAGCAGGAGGGCAGACTTGTGTCTGTGGTGGCAGCATCCATTTTGTGGGGCTGAGGCTATGTCTGATTTTACCCGGGTTTCAGGTACTGTACATGTCGTGTCCCTCTAGAAGGGTGGAATGCTAACCCCGTCGCCAGAATTGGCGAGGGGTTAGTATTCCAATTCGTATGACACCTTACTCGACATGTTTTGATAAAGCCAAACCAAAGATAGCATTTAACCGCGAGGTTCATAATGCACTTAAGAGTATATGGTATGACGATATCTGGAAACAGTAGAAGGAAGTTGTTCCGACCACTGCAGACAGGCTCAGCTCATGCCAGAGCACCATCTCACATGGAACCAAGCACTCTGCCTTCAGGATTGTTAAGGCCTGCCATAGGAGTGACTTATAGGTTACCATGTGTCCCATTTAAGGTTAGGTATAGGTATACTACACCTAAGTAAGAGGTGATTACACCAACTTACTCCAGCTGAGTGATCAGCCAGTTGTGTCAAATTGTTAGGCCAAGCCTGGGGTGCCATAATACATGCTTCAGCCCCTGGCAGGCCTTGGGTACACCAATGCCCTGGGTACCTAGTGTACACTGGTACAGGGGCTGACAGGGTGATCCACTTCCAATTGGTTATGCACCTAGGGTGCATAGTTTTAATTTAGTAGAGAGAACAGCAGGCTGAGGGTCTGATTGGCAGGCCCACAGCCTCAATATGTCAAAAACCAGTGAAGCAAAAAGCAAAAATTTGGGGTGACCATAGGATAGCAGACCCTACTCTCCTACAGTACCATACTCATTTTAGGAATTGTGGCGTATTCTAAGGTGATTTTACCATGTGAAAAAGCCTTCTGCTGGGATATCATGAATCATGTTTGAGAGAAAACTATTTTCTTAAGCTTTTCCCACAGAGGTTTGGAAGGTGATCTATAAGCTAAACTGAGAGCATATTTTCTGCAAATTCACATTATCTTTCTCAGACATGTGAGAATGAAGTCTGACATTCTCAGTAAAACATGTTCATCCAACAAGGGCCGAGACTGTCAGTTGATTCCTTTGTGTTCTACTGCAGCTTCCCAGAGTGTTCTAAAGAACAACTAGAGTGCTAACAGTCCTACTTATGACAAACGTATGGCACACCTGAAGCCATCTTGATTGAAATAAAGTGGTAACTCTTAACCCCTTCGCTGCTAGGCCTTTTCCCCTCCTGTGCTAAGCCTTTTTTGGGCTATTTGGGGTAGTGCGCGCTTAGGCCCCTGTAACTTTTTGACCACATTGACCACATTAGGTATCCACGCCAAATTTGCGTCCTTTTCTTCCAACATCATGGGGATTCTAAAGGTACCCAGGGTTTGTGGATTCTCCTAGAGGGTTCCCAGAAATTAGTCAAAATACAGCAAAATTTTGTTTTTTTTGTGAAAAATTGGAGAAACTGGCTGCAAATGAAAGCGTCTGGGTTTTTCTCTGCAAATGGTATCAAAAAAGGGTTTGTGGGGCTGAAATCACCATTTATACAGCTTTTAGGGAATGACAGATTTTTGTCAGAAAACCAACATTTTGTACTCAGTTTTGGCATTTTTCTGGGACATACCCTATTTATGCTATTTTTTGTGCTTTAAACCTCCTTCCAGTTAATGGTAGAAATGGGTACAAAAGCAATAATGGATCCTGGAAAGCTATACATTTTTGAAAAGTAGACAAAATTCTGAATTCAGCAAGGGGTCATTTGTGTAGATCCATCAAGGTTTCTTTATAGAAACTACCAGTTAAATATAGAAAAAATTAGTTGAAAAAAGCAGCCTTTTGTGTCAACGTTTTCACCTGTAACTTCTTCTAATTATGACATCTCTTTGAAGGCACTGTACCATTACAACCGCTGGACCTTCCTGGTTGTGGGGATATATAGGACTTGTAGGTTCACCAAGAGGCCAACGAACCCAGAGTGAAAAACTGAGCAGCATTTTGTAATGGTTTTTTATTATGTTCCGGGTATATAGCAATTATTGTGGGAAAATGTATACATGGAAAAATCGGTATGAAAGACACCTATGTATTTCTGAAATGGGAACAAATTACAGAGTTTAGAAACTGTGCATATTTGCACATTTTCGAAATTGGGAATACTCATACTATTATGAGAATTATTGGTCATTTTTCAAAATGACTTTTTTTTTACACAATGTCTTTCATTTGGAAGGGAGAAATGCATCAAAAATCAATAGGTAATAACAGTTGCTTTACAAACCTGAACTACCCTAAGTCTCCCGATAAAAATGGTACCTCACTTGTGTGGGTAGGCATAGTGCCCACGACAGGAAGTGGCTCAAAACCTAACGTGAACACACCACATTTTCACAATGAAAATTTACACATTTTTGCAAAGAGTCTAGCTGTAGTTTTTGAACCCTAGCTCTGCCGGCACCTAGGGAAACCTAGCAAACCTATACATTTTTGAAAACAAGACACCCAGGGGAATCCAGGATGGGGTGACTTGACTGCCTCCCACCATGATCTGTTACCCAGAATCCCTTGCAAAACACTTTTCCCCCACATTTCTGTGGTGGAAAGTTTTGGAATCTGCGTGGATCCATAAATTTCCACTCACCCCGTGTTGCCCAAAGTCTTACGAGAAAAATGGTACCTCACTTGTGCAGGTTGGCCTACTGCCCGCGACAGGAATTTGCACAAAATGCAATGTGATCACACCTCAATTTCATAGTGAAAAATGACCCTTTTTTGGCAAAGTGCCTAGCTGTACTTTTTGAACCCTAGCTCTGCCGGCACCTAGGGAAACCTAGCAAACCTATATATTTTTGAAAACTAGACACCCATGGGAATCCAGGATGGGGTGACTTGAGTGCCTCCCACCAGGGTCTGTTACCCAGAATCCCTTGCAAACCTAAAAAATTGACAAAAAAAACACATTTTCCCCACATTTCTGTGATGGAAAGTTCTGGAATCTGCGTGGATCCACAAATTTCCACCCACCCCGCGTTCCCCAAAGTCCTACGAGAAAAATGGTACCTCACTTGTGCGGGTCGGCCTAGTGCCCGCGACAGGAAACGGCACAAAACACAATGTGTTCACACCTCATTTTTGCAGTGAAAAATGACCCTTTTTTGGCAAAGTGACTAGCTGTAGTTTTTGAACCCTTGCTCTGCCGGCACCTAGGGAAACCTAGCAAACCTATAAATTTTTGAAAACTAGACACCCAGGGGAATCCAGGATGGGGTGACTTGAGTGCCTCCCACCAGGGTCTGTTACCCAGAATCCCTTGCAAACCTAAAAAATTGGCAAAAAAACCACATTTTCCCCACATTTCTGTGATGGAAAGTTCTGGAATCTGCGTGGATCCACAAATTTCCACCCACCCCGCATTCCCCAAAGTCCTACAAGAAAAATGGTACCTCACTTGTGCGGGTCGGCCTAGTGCCCGCGACAGGAAACGGCTCAAAACGCAACGTGGTCACACCTCAATTTTGCAGTGAAAAATGACCCTTTTTTGGCAAAGTGACTAGCTGTAGTTTTTTAACCCTAGCTCTGCCGGCCCCTAGGGAAACCTAGCAAACCTATATATTTTTGAAAACGAGACACCCAGGGGAATCCAGGATGGGGTGACTTGAGTGCCTCCCACCAGGTCTGTTACCCAGAATCCCTTGCAAACCTAAAGAATTGACAAAAAACAAAAATGTCCCCACATTTCTGAGATGGAAAGTTCTGGAATCTGCGTGGATCCACAAGTTTCAATTTTATTACAGGAAATGCTATTTTTTCTCTTTTGCAATTAAGTTGTCAGGCTTGCGGGTACAGTAAGATTCATTGTCATTTATGAACAAGCATTGGCAAAGCCAACAGGTTTTGCCTTTGGGACCTATTGACTTTAGTGAAGCTTTTTAACAATGCTGGGCCGCACCAGGAAAAAAAGGAATACTGCGATGACGCCACTGCTATTGACAGTGTGTCATTCTGCAGTCACGCGCATGCATTATGAAGCTTGCATGCGTCGACGCACGTGTTCACCTGCAAAACGATGCAGGCGCCAATTTCTTATTTTTGTTTTTTATTGACTGATCATAGGCTGGCTCCACTTAGAACATTAAATTTAAAAAAGAAATGAGCACTAAAGAGCTTTAGTTGCACTACCTGTGACAGACCTGTTGAAGAAGGCCTCTGGATCCAGTTTAGAAGCCCAGCAGCCTTTCCAGTTATTCACTTCGTGAAGGACTATCCTTAAAGAGTGGGGAATGTCAACTCGAACTTTCTCTTTTAGGGAGGGAATACACTTTTTTCTGAAACAATTATTATGGTTTTTATCAAATGCAGATTCACTGAGGAGCTCAGCACTGATCATTTCAGCTGAACGACCCCCGCGTTAATGGAACTATTGGACGGAATGGAGTAAAGAACGGTGGTGCAGAACCGTGGCTCAAAGTAACACACCTCTGAGCAGCAGCTCCATTTACTCCTCCAGGAACATACTTCTATGTGCAAATAAGTGCTCTGGAGCGATTAAGTTGGACGACCCAAACTATTCATTCACTACACTCCAAAGCCCCATTGCCACCTTGCAGGTATCCTGGAGTTATGATGGATGCAGAGATTATCCAACTCCCCAAATGGACTTGTTGATTAGGAATCCTGGCATTCATTTCACCAAAGTTAATGCATTATGGTATGCATTATCTTGTGAACAGATGCCAGAGCGTGTGCACAGCTGTTGCATCTCATCTTGCAACCAGCACGATTTGCTTTGACCTTTTCCAATTTTCCGAAAATTGCAATCAAAACAAAAAATGTCAGTCCCATTGCTCTAAGGGAATCATAACATACAGTCCCATCTCCAATGGCGATTAAGGCATCGGACATCCACTGCCAACAGGTTGTGGAACAAAATATATCTGAACTGATGTGCCTTACGCAAAGTTTGTGTTTACAGAGTAGCTAAGCTACAAGATTCATTAATACCGGCCCTCATATCTGTACCCCTCTAACATTACTCAGTAACAAGAACCCAGATTCACTGCTGTGCAAGAGGTGGGACATGTGGAATGAAGGCGCCAGGAAGGTCCAATGACTTGAAAGTGCCTACCACTGCTCTTATAAGTATCAACAAATGCCACCTTCATGAAACCCCTGAAGGCTTCACCCTTCCTTTAAAAAACTCTGGTCGGGCTTTTGGCCCTAGAAGCAATCTCGATAGCTTGGTATGCACAAGTGTGCAGTTTCTATCAATCAACATAGATAATCCTTAACCGAGCCCTCCATTTCACATGATGGTAAGACGAGACACGCAGATGCCACTAATAAATTCAGTGGAACTCTCAAACTTCAAGTCAAGTATTGAACTAAGGAAGTGGGTGTATAAATAAATAGACGATCACGCAGACCTCATCTATTGTGATAAGTCAGTTCTCTCGGATTCCGTGCTCTCCTTCTATACACACTCTTCCAATTGATTCAATCTAGTCATAATTTAACTCACAGCGTTTCATTTTAGCTTATTTCCAGAATATGTGTAAGGCTATATTACGCCCAAATTGAATCGCTTATAAAAATCAAAACTGCACACAAAATAAAACGTGTATGCCAATAAACAAGTGGCATTTGTTTGCTTAGAATAGCGAAAGCACAGTTTACATTTACAAAATCCAGTTCCTCAAGATGCAAGCAAACAAAACCGGCTTCACGTGCACAGAAAAGGCAACCCACAACGTGGCCCGAAATTACTGTGATCTCGAAACCATGAAGATACCAGTCACAACAAGGCGGGCGTCGCGCTCAAAAGCCAACATTGTTTTCTAACACTTAAACTGTAGACAAGAAAAGCAGAAAACTGGAAAGCAGTGATAAAAAAGATTTTTATTTTTTTATTTATCGCTCTCGGTCATTGGGCCTCTGTGTTTATCCATTTGCATGTGGGAGTAAATTGTATAGTCCAGGTTTTTCTTTGCATTGTGGTACATGTAGTCTTACACATACAATGGGATAAACAGGGCGGAAAATGCCAAAAATAAAAGACAACTCGGGCTCGATAAACAACTCAAACATAAAGACCGTTACGTCCGAGAAGATCAGAAGAGGAGAAGCCCCTCCGTTCGGGAGGGACAGTAGAGCCATTCAGTAATGGAGTTGGGGGAAGATGAGCCCCCGAACTCTTAAGGGTACCTCGTCCAGGCTAGGTTTCACATTCTGGGGAGGGGGAAGAGAAAATCATAAAGCGTAACGAGAATGCAGGCAAAATACCAACGTACGAGCCAGTAAAATAACTCGCCTTTAATAGAGACAGAAGACAGTGATGCGCCTTCCCTTGCTTCCTAAAGTCCGGCAGAGTACGGCTTTTCCAGCTCCTGCCAGTCAGTCAGCCGTAGCTTCGAGGCCTGCGTTTCAGTTCCCACCTTCGGTGGGTCGCAGGCTCGTAGCCCTCGGTGTCTGAGACAGCAGCAGTTCCCCTTTGGGGCTGCCTGACACGAACCACAAGGAGGCAGGAGGCGGGACCAGCGCCGTGTCAACGCTGGGGGCGGGGAGGAGGAAGCGAGTTTAAAAAAATAAAATAACACGCATCTGCTGTCTGGCGGATTCAAACGCTCTAAACTTTAAAATGCATGGAAAACAAGGAAAAAACGTGAGCAAAAAAAAGCGCTCGCCAGTCAGCCACTGTTTATTTTTGCATTGCGCTGTCACTTTAAGCGTGATGCAAAAATAAACATGCTGCCTGCTTTCCTTCGGCCATGAAAGGTTTCTTGTCTTTATGGGGCCATATGTTTGAAACACATGGCCCCATAAAGATAAGAAAAGGCTTTACTACAAACGTAAAGCAACCGAGCCAGTCCAACTGGGACGGCTCTAAAAGAGAAAAGTGTACGTCACTAGACGCTCTTTTCCAATGGCTGGCCACCGTTTAGCATAAACGGTGACACCAGCCAATGGAAAAGAGGGGCGGGGCTTAAAGCCCACTAGAGAAATCTCCTCAAATCATTAAATCTCGCCAGCGAGACTGTGCATGTCTGCGCAGTCTTACGCCAGGCGAGACCTAAAAAGGCCAGAAAATGTATATGTTTCTAGCCAAATTTTTAGGTTTGTCTGTGTTCAAAAACTCCCAGATTATTCCTTCCCCGGGACACCTGCTGCCACCCACCGAAGAAAAGTTTACACACAGAAAATTCTGTGTGAGTAAATACTTTTACAAGTGCAAAACCAACTTATATGAATTACAAAAGTGATTTTGCCATTGCCAACGTGTTATTTGCCCCTGTAAATTACAGTTGCAGATTAAATAGCTTTGTGAAATTGGTACCAGGTTTTATGTATATGAAATCCCAAAGTAGTGAAATAGATACGCAAAAGAAATTTTCCAGTACCACCGTCTGCATAATATATCCATTTGGTTATTTATAGGTTACATCTTTCTCAGCTTCCAATTAAAAAATATTAAATTAGCTTTCCGTTCACACCTATGTTACATCACTTCATAAGTGTAAAAAGAGAACGAATTCTATTTTCTACTTCAAAGCTGAGAACACTGGCTGGATTTATAATTCAGAGATGGTGATTTCCATCTTCTTGTTTTGCTAATTTATATTCCAGGGAAAATGGCCCCCAGCCTAGTAGGGAACACCAACAATTTTTACCAATTGATACAAATTATTCCTTTAGCAGGAACTACTGATCCATGGAGGCCTTAACAACATTTTGTTCGTTTTAGAACTAAAATACTTCATCCTGCTACCTCATCAGTGAGGTCAACTTTTGGTCTGTGAATCTAGAATGTTATTTATTACCTGATATTAAATGCCCGATGCTGTGCGCTGGAACAATAAAAAGAAGACAACAAACATTTGAGTACTTGGGTGGTCTATGTGCAGAGAAGTGTTCACTCTTTAAGGCATGAACCAGCCGGACAATATGAGAAGGCCAGTGCGGCCTTGACACATGTACTATGAAATCAGACAGGCAGGCACCTGCTACAGGTACCCCAAGCTCCACTGCCCTTTATAAGTGCCAGCAAGCCTCTACTTGAGTGGAGCTAGGGTCTGGTGAATAGCTTCATGACTGCGGAGTCACCTATGTTGTAATCCAGGTATACCCATTTTTTTGCGATCTTGGACACAAAAATGTGGCAACGATGCAAGAATAGTTTTTTGTGCATGTTTTTTCCCCTGTGCTTTATGGTTCATTCGTATTAACCATCCTGGTGCTGGGTGCTGACTCTATCAAACAAAACTGACATAACCTGTGTAAAAGGAACCTGTGTGCTAAGAATTGTCATTCAGTCAAATAGGCAGAAGTCAACCGGACTACACGCAAGGTCTGGTTTGATGGTGCATATTGCTCCATACAAGACAGACGCTATTACCTACTCCACCTTTACCCTTCTATCGTTTCAGTGGTACCAGGTTGTAGTGCAATCTCGCCATTTCCTAGAAATCCTGTATTCGTGAGAAGAGCCACACGCCACCCTCCACACAGTTAAATCTGCCAGGTAATCGGGATGTGTATCCACCTATGAGATTTGTAAGCGACGCGATACAGCTCTCTGAACTCCATCGTCACATTCTTTAATTGCAACACATTCGCACAACCGAGGTACATTCTCTCTCAGTCCACTGACCACAGTTCTCCAGAAACCTAATGCGACAATGGTCTTTGTAAGAAGCATCAGAGCTGCCAGAAAAGTCACCCCAGAATTCTAAAAAACGTGCCAATGGTAATTCTAATGGCACATTGTGTGCTACACCAAAAGCCAATGATCAATAACAACAAAACAGTGCAATATGGCAACCAGGTTTGGGCCTCTGTTATAGGGTTACTTAAGTTCCGTACCCCCAATTGACCAAACTTTGTGATCCAGGGAAAAGCCCCATTCTCCCCTGAGCTACCTTGGCATCCGCTAAATTTCAGTTTTAGGCACCATATAAAGCAAGCATTGACAAAGCCACTAGGCCTCCTCTTGTTGTCTCGCCAGCGTCATGTTAGGTTCTTTGGAACATTGGGGGAAGCGGCTGGACGGTTGGGCTGAGGGAAAGGCATTTGATGTATGACGACGAAGATAAAGAATGAATAAAGCTGCCATGCTCTTACCTCCGTTTGTTGCATCAGTACACATGCATAAAGGCACCCCTTATTAACACCGTTTGCAGATTTCACTTCTTTGGAAAGATGAAAATGATGCTGATAAGGGGGAACAAATGAAAGCTAATGATTAAATAAATTATATATGTGATCATAAAAGATATTGTTGGCGGGCCAGTAGCATTTAGAGTTTTCCAAGAATTTAATTTGTAGTTGAAAATAATATATGTTCTAAACATATATGTAATGTGCGTCAAGCCTTGATAAAGTTTTCCCTGCTGCATGAATTTGTCTCATAGGTTTATTTTATTGAAGACCAGGTTGTTCTTTCCTGAAATGAGTTAACCACTTATATGAGCATGGCGGCCCGTGCACCATAAGTGTACCGTACCAATATACATTCTGCTGGTTTCCGTTGAGAAATTATTTCCTAGCGTGGGATGATAGGTCTAATATTAGGCTGCCATTTTATCTAGAGTTATTTTCAGTGATGTGTAATCTCAGAGACTTGATATTACAGGGTTCGTTTTTGTTCATGAGGATGTGTGAACTTTCTCGCCTGACTTTGGTGCAGAAGGTGTGAGCGATCTTCGTTCTGGATAGAAAGTGGATTAAATGTCCTTTCCTGAAGATCTCTTACTGCACAAAGTTCAGACCTACTCCTCCAGTCGCATGGTGGGTCTACAGCACTGACCACAACATATCTGGTTTGATTAAATTTCCTTGTTACAATGAAACATAGAATTGAGTTCAAGACTTTTCTCATTCTTAAGGTCCTCTGTGGCCAAGCAACATCCAATTTAATGAAAATATTGCATCCCGGTGCAGCAGTGAGACTCCTAAGGGTAGCCACCCATTGATGCCATACACACAGAAGCATACAAGCACTTTGGTGGGGGATCATTTCATGTTCAATGCTCCTTCCTCTCGAACTCGATCCCTTTACAGCCGCCCTGTGCATAAGTTTGGGCTTGTTACTGTTTTGCCTAGGGGGAACATCAGACTTTGAGAGCAGTACATGCAGGGGACTCAATGCTCTCATTAAAGAATTGCCCTCAAGTTTCTTACAATTAAACATGGAGCAAGATTTTGTGGAATGGGGTAACCAAAGAGTGCTAGTGGGAGGATCCTACCTTTAAAGGCCTTGATGGCAGAGCGTTTGGAAGGGCTCCTTGGATCCTGCTTACGACACCCACTGCAGCTAAGGGATTACTGTAAAATATCTCCCTTTGGGCAGGCCAGGAAAGATTCTCTGAAAACAGTACCCCAAGATATGTGTACTACTAGGAGTTTCTCAGTCATGAAAATTTAGCAAAGTGGTGGACAAAAATCGAGACCTGGGTTTTAGATATATTGCTAGACAACTCAGTACCTTCACGAAAGATGCTAGTTGGTCAGTTTGAAGGGAAAGGCTAGGCTTAGTTCTATCCAGTATGTATTCATCTGCCTAGGTAAATGTTAAGATGCAAAGGCAACATTTTCGAGAGCCAATTTCTTGTTTTGACCAGACTTCAGCAGGTCGGACAGATTAAGAGAGAACACCAGGGTACTAGATCTCACCTTTGTTTCAACACATTTCGAGTCTCAATTGTACAAAAATAGTGAAGTAATCCCACCTAACATGGGTCAAGAGCTCATGTTCTGTATCCAAATATTAGAAACGGATCACTAGAACTCCGCTTTCTAGCTTTATCTGCAGATAAATGCTTCTGTGTGTGTGCAACGACTTACGATGGAGCACAGAAGAATTTGCTTAAAGCAATTTATTTTTTTACATTTGGTTTATATTTTAAAATTTATATCCCAGAAATATTGATTTGTTTCATAGAAGACATTATGTTCCCTAACTCGCAATGAATGGTGATCCCTCCTTGAAATTGGTGTCTGGTTCTGGGTATTTTACAATATACCCGATCAACATATGCAGACAACCAATATTTTTTTTTTTGCGATTTAATGTTGTTTATGTGCCCCACACAGCAGTTAGATGGAACTTGGTGTGACATCTGAAAGCCTGAATGCTATAGCAGCCTACCAGGCTTACAAGTCGAACACACTGAACATGTCTGTTTAAGATTGTGTACTTTTTTGTATCACATTTCTGTAGTTAATTTTTAATGAGACCGGAGGCAGAACAATGACCTTGGCCTTTGATTTACTGATAGTTCTAATAATAATAAAATCATAAAATGTATGCATCTGGTAATTAACCCATTAGCTGCTGAAGCTTTTCCCTTCCTAGTGCTGTGCTTATATTTTGTTTGATGTTTCGAACACTTCCCGCTTAACCATGCTTAACTCTTTTCCAACAAAATATATCCATACCAAATTTGCGTCTTTTCCCACATGTTGGGTATTCTAAAGGTACACAGTGCTTGTTGATTCCCCTAGAGGGACTCCAGAAAATACCCAAAATTGAGAAAATGTTGTTTATTGGGTGTCCGTTTTTAAAAATTTTAATTTTAAAAAGTCAGACAAGAAAGTATCCTTTTTGTTTAAATGCATCATGCAAAGGTTTGCTATGTTAAGTTCACTATCTTCCATCTTGGTTTGCATGCGGCTCTTGTAGGATGGGACAACAGATTGAGGTAGGAGCAATTTCTGGAAATGTGCACTGATGAGGTCTTCAGAAAAGCAAAGTTTCAAAGTCACTACAGTTCTTGAAGATGGGTGAGTGCACGCATGTAATAATGCCAATACCGACAAAGTCAGCAATGTACCCACAGTTAATTACTTCTCAACGTCTCATTTATTTTTCTTGCTTGGATTTTAATACATGCTTACAGACAAGTACATGTAGAAGTGGTTCAACTCAGTAAAGGTCTGGTGTATTGATGGGTGTCCCACATTCTGTGTCTGTGGAAACCTGTGTTGATAAATAAGGGCCTTAGTTACCAGGTACTTAAAATGGTACCAAGTACTTAAAATGTTAGTTAGTAGTTTTAGATCAAGAAGCAATGGTTAACCAACAGAAATTGAGCCAAGCATAATACGAGTAGGACAGGTACGGGCAACTGCACCTTAGGCAAAGGAAAAATAATTTGGTGTCCAGGTTGTGGTCTTGGCTTCAACTCTGGCTTCTACACTTTACCACTGAGATCCTGGGCAAATCGCTTCAACTCCCCCTGCCTTGATATCTTTACCTACATAAAACTGGGTGACTCAAGATGCAATTCGTTTCCCAGTGTGTCCTATATAAGAGTCTGCATTCATTAATACAACTTACGATGTGGGATTCTCAGAAGCACGTGTGGCTCTTTCGAACTCTTAAACCCTTTGGCTTTTTCAGTTGATTTTTGTATGTCTAGACCTTAAAATTAAGTCATACCTAATATTAAGCTGTCTTCCAATCGACCAGTGCCTTGCAATCGGAAGACTGGGAATCCCTTATTTTGCTGTGGGGGTGAAATCTCTTACTACTTTGCTTATTGTTTGATTGACACCCAATAGATGAACAAAGTTTTCTTCCACCGAGAACAGTATTTCCTGTATTATTATTTTTTTTTAAAACCTTAAGTTCCAGTTTTGTTACAGAATTTAGATAAGGTAGGTGATAAAACACCTCTGAAGCTTTTTAACACTGAAGAAAAGCTGCTCTTTCCCTTTGGGATATCCCTCCAACTGCATACCCTTCTGTTTTAGCTCAGGGGAGCAGTGCAGCCATGGCGTCGAATTGGAGTGATCTGGAGCGATCCATAGAAGTTCTGGTGAAAAACTTCTACCTGTCCGCTGGGAAAAATGAGAAGATGAACAGGCAAGATTTCCGTAAGATGGTGGGTGCAGAGCTGAGCCACATCCTTACGGTGAGTCAAAGTTTATAATGGGTGTGGCCTATGTTACTAATGGTATGTCCAAATACACGTATATCCGAAGCAAATGCTTGTTAAGTTCTTCCTTTTGTAGAGAAAATAACAGAAGTTAGTTGGTATCCGCGTCTTCAGGCCAGTGTGAAGAGCTGCCCATTAAATGCGTTTGTGATGCAGATCTACCTTATACACTGCTGACCGCACGGGGCGTAAGTTCAAGAAGGAGCGGGTAGCCACCATGATGGAGTGTCCACTGAATGGAGTCAGTTTGAGCTTCAGATTGTACATTGTCGTGGCAGCTCTGCCTGCTCAGAGTGTGCTGAGCGCTGACTCTTTGTAGTTGATATAGCATCCTTTGATGGATGTACCACAGAACCTTACTCCTTCCCACCTGGGCTTCCCATCTGTATGTACTATCTCTGATTCACACGCGTCAAGCCTGTCTCTTTAACCAATAGCACACCCAATGACATGCACTCTTGATCTCAAACTACCACACTCCCAACGTTTTCAAACCCAACACCTGCAAACCCATGGATCCAGTGGGAGTAGGCGTAAACTGTGCTGCATTTGCGCAAATGTCAACATCGAGATTTTAAACAAGCAGTTTTTGGTGCACATTCAGCTATATACGTGAAAAATTACCCAGTCCTGATTTGCTTAGCCATGGGCAGCTAATGTTGGTATGTTCTACCAAAATTATCATTCTTTTCATTAACTCTTGGATTTATTTCAAAGTCAGCAGAAGATTTAATTCTATTTATTTTGAAGATTTATATAGCACTTCTGTGTCAGTGGTAAGGCACTTCCTCCTACTCGGAAACCCTGCTGATAGGAAGATGGAAAGTGAAAATAAGGGCTGTTGAAATAATATTGGTGTAGAAATGGCTCCTAAAACAACTGAGCGCCATGGAAGATGAGAACAGCACCAATTCCTTCTGGAATTCTGTTACTAATGTTTGCATTTACCCACAGAGTGAGAGAGTTCAGAGAAGGGAGGGCTTGGGGCCCGGTGGCTGCATGCGTCCTCATTTCCCTAAATGTGTGGGGCTTGTGGGACGCCAGGAACATGAGTAGTGGCAGAAGCCCCTAGCCAGCCACCAGGAGACTCCAAATTAGAGATCTTGATAGGTGAAGGCCATTTCACATGTCCAGGCTATCCAAAGGTAATGTGTGGTGACTGGGGAACAGTTCATGACATTTGCGTCAAGTAGCCGAGTGGTAAAGAGGACATTGACCCAATGACAGGAGAATAGATACTAAAGATTTTATTTTATTGGTGCAGTGGCGATGACCAGATTGATTCAATGAGTGACATCACCAGGGCCTAAACTGGAAAGGGAGAGAAATGGTCAACAGACCTGACCAGGGAACTGATAGCGGTGGCATGGGAGGCAACGCTGGCACACACTGCCAGTCTCCAGGAAAGCTCAATTTCAAATTAGTCATTTTAATTCTCAATTTCAGCTATGTTTGACCAGAAATGCTTGAGTAAAACCTACCTAGGGGTTCGAGATGAATGCCCCAGAGTTCAACAGTGCTGGCTCACTTCTATCATATGGCCCAAGACCGTAAAGGCATGTGTGACTATTGGAAACATGGAACAAGCATCTCCCCACCGATCGACTTGACTGGCCTTCAGGGCCCTGAGGTGTGCCTTTTATGGATGATGCTCAGGCTCCAGAAGACTAAGGGGGGGCTGGAATAGATACGCTGGTCACCTCTTGCTACTTGCTGCGAAATTGACCGCAATGAAATGGACCGCCAATGTGACCTCATCAGTGACCACTTGGCCAAATAACTAGAAGAAATGATGCTAGATGAAGGTGGCACTAAATGCGACTGGAAGTGGCACTAATTTTGCATAAACAAACCACTGAAATTGACAAACTGGGGTAGCATAGCTCTAAAATTAGAAAAGTCAGTCGAGCGCCTGTACTTGATTTGGAAAGGTGACAGGCACTTAAAACTTCCAAAGGATATGCCCAAAGGGTGGATACTCCAGAAGGGGAAGAATAAATGAGACATTATCAGACTGCCAGTCATAATGGAAGGGAATTGTGGATTTAAGAGTAGGAATGGCAAAGGTGAGGAGCATTGGTAAGAATAGACCCGGAGGCACGACATCAAGGATGAATGTATGGGTGTCCTTTTCGGTCCCTGGTGTGTGGTTGATTGATGTTTACGCATTCTCTTTGTGGTATTCTTCATCACCCAAGGAAGGATTTTTGGTCACTTTGTCACCTGTCTCCGGTTGTTTCAGGAGCATCTTTAGGCTACCTTTATGTTTTCTCAGAAACGGGGATCTCAATAAATGCCCCTGCATGTGTGGTAATTCCAGGAATGGGCACTATCTGGTCCATCCTGCTAGTCTTGAGTGCCACCTGTGGACCATAAATCTCCTGTTTTTTGCAGGCAACCATCCCATTTCCACCAAGAGCGTAGCAACCAATAAGTATGTAGATGCTAGAATGGCCCCAGTTCATAAATATTCACCACAGAGCCCTCTGCAGAGGGAGTTGCTGTACCTGGCTTCAACACTGTGCATAAGCTCCCTGTGCACACAAGTGGTTTCTGCATTGTGGGCTGCCTCTGCTGCTTTTCCAGGTTTACAGCTGCACAGTTGACTGGTCACCTTCTGTATTAGGAGCCTATGGTTTCAGCAGTCCAAAGATGCCCGCTGAAGACCGCGGCTGCTGAACCGCATAGGCTTTTTATAATGAGCTTGAATTGCTTGTGTGCTGATAGATCTCACAAACCCCTCAGGGGGTCACCTCTGGATTCCACAAACCCCTCAGGGGATCACCTCCTGATCCCACAAACCCCTCATGGGCCACCTCCTGATCTCTGAAGACTGTTCAGAAACTCATCACCAGTTCTGTCGATGGAACTAAAAAGTGGTGCCATAGTTGGACGCCTAGCGTAGGCACCACCAGCTGCCATTGGCTGCTTCTCTGCTGCAGTCACAGGTTCAAATTCCTTCAAGCCAAGAAAGAAAAGAAAGCCTCACCCAGTTGCTATGGTGTGTGCTGGTACAATAGAATGGGACTCAAGGAAATGAGTCATTTGTTTCTGTTCCCAGGGACAAACCAACCCTGAACAACATCCCCTGCCTAAAGATACTTGTTTGGCATTTCAGCAGAGATTGAAAATCCTGTTTTTCTCCACTGCCTTTTGTTAGCAGATCTCTAGGGCTTCTCTTAGTGACTGTCAAGTCAACAAGGGCAGGGTTGAATTCTGCAAACACTACACAAATTATACTTGCTACCTCTTTTCCTGAGAGGGCCGCACTGATACCCTGGGGATGGGGCTGCCACTGTTTTACCAAATTGGCTCGTGTTCTTTATGTGAAAGCTGTAAAAATATTGGTAAAATCACCAACCGACATTTGTGTTCTTTGAAAAAAACATTTACCTCACAATATGAATGGAAATTACCTGTTATGGGGGTATGGGCAAATTCAGAATAGTGGAAGACTGTGGTATTCAGTGTTGTCTCCTGCTCATAGAAGAGGGGAATTACAACAGGATTCAAGCTACTGCACTCAATTCCCTTGGTAACTAGGCATTTTCCTACTCCTAGACATATATTTCGCCAGTTTTTAGCTGATAAAATATTCCCAATATAAGGAATGTGTTAAGACCATATTCCTTGTAATTCCTGATTCGGCTAGAATCTCTGTTTTTGGGCAAAAACTCACTCTCTATACCCGATCGTTTTTATTTATTGAGTTTTTGCCTCTCAGACTTCATTAAAACTTATAAATACAAAGCATATTTAAAAAATGTTATTAGTATTATCCAATACATTATTATGAAAACGAATAATTTAATCTGAGGAAAAAAAGGTAAGAAGCAAACCATGAAAGTACCCATACATTTTGAACTAAAGTTTTGGAATCATAACATAGGGGAAGACAAGGAGAAGTACAGAAAAGGAGGGTAAAAATGCATCTTCCAGTCATTACATACAAATATCAATTTTATATTTCTATATGGGAAAAGTCAGGGTCTGAAGGAAAGTAGGAACCTCACAGTAAAAAGTTATGGGGTGGTGAATTTTTAATCAGACCCCCAATATGCAGGACAGCAGTGGAGTGGATGCAACACTTGAGCATCACATTTTCTAGAGACCAAGAAGGCTGTAGTGTGACAATTCCTATTAAAGAAAATAGAAAACCCCTTCTGAGAAGCCAAATAATTGAAAACCAATTCAGTGGAAAACAAATTTATAAAAATACAATTTGTTCCAAAAATCGAGAAAATCACCAAGAACAAAAAAAAACATTAAAAATGACAAAAAAAACATGTGGATTCCATAGAGGATGTTGGTTGTGTAACCCATTTTAAATATTAAAGTAGAAAAAGTAGGCAAGAAGGCAAAGGCAATTGGTGGCCAGGTTGGGAACGGGGAGGAGGAATTAGGGTGTGGAACAGATGCACACAAAAATAGAAAGGAGGAGGAGAAAAAATAAACCAATTTTGAAAACTGATTCAATGAGAAAATGAAGTCAAGGAGGTGAGGTGGGGGTACTCCCCACCCCACAACTCTTCCGCAAAAACATGTGACGTTTTCAAAGTAGGAAATGTTACCTACTTATTTCAATATACTGCAATATCCAGATGAACAAGAAATGTCAGGAAGGACTTGTCTGATTATCAAGGGATCGAGAGGTGCTCCAGGTGAACTGGAAACATCTGCCATTGAGGTGCATTTTCCACTTTAATGAACGAAAGACAACTAATCTGGGCATTTCTGTGGTGTGGCGTCCTGCAGGTGTAAGTGAACACCCTCAAACTTGTGCAGAAGTTTGCTAGTAGCACCCAATGAAAACTAGTTCCAATAATTACTATTTTAGATTATTGAAGGGATTTATAAAGTGCAGACCGAGCTCGAAGGGCAGAGGATTGCTATACACAGCAAAAAGAACAGAAAGTGGATATGGAAGAATTCATGTCTGTGTGTTTACCCATTCTAACAAACATGTAGAAGGAGAAAATATGTATTGGAGGGAGAAGATGGAAAAAGGCATGGGTGCTATACAGGAAGCTAAAAAAAAATGATGTGCGCATAAGTTGTGAGGGCCTTGGTTGCACCTTCAGGGGATTTGGTTCAAGAATTTGCCCCCTAACTCCATACGACCTATGGTAATACAGAACGAAGATATTCTGCAATATGAGGAGGTGATGAAGTCGTGAAGCTGACCGAGATCAAAATTTATAAGAAATGAGCGACGATGGGACAGTTGAATAGCCATTGCAGAGGACACCACGTCGCTTTCTACCTAGGACATCACTGTCACACATTGTTATTTCTTGTTTTGATGGCCCAGGCGGCACATCTATTTCACTAACAAACCTCATTGCTTCCTCTGTGATCTACTAGAGAAACCCAAGATGACCATCATTTCAGTGGCAATAATAGATCTGGGAACTAGGTTCTCTTGTTAAGAAGGCACCATTGTCTAAACAAGTCACTGCAATTTAAAAAAGCCTTTTTGCAGTGTTTCACTAGTCTCAGAAAACAATTGAAGCCAGTCTCTCTAACTAAACCAGCATTCAGAACCCCAACCAAGCCACTGAGCATGTTTTTTAGGCAACCTGATAACAAAACTGATAACCATGCATGCCTTTGGCAAGAAACTTCTTCACACTCTTTGATACTCAACCTTGCTAACCCTTTCCCATTACACCAGCTAAGACAGAAGTGTGCAACAGAATGGTACCTTTCTTGGAAGGCCTGCCTGCAAAAAAGTGAGCTGTAATTCCATCTTATAATATAGGAGTGGCCATCACGGACACTTCTTTTGTATATATTGTTAATGGGACATTGTTGACACAAAAGGCTTTACTCAAGGTTACTAATGTATACTATGTGCAAGCTAAGGTATTCAAAATGTAAGGTGGAAAGAAACTTTTCAAGAAGAAGTCTAACGAGATTGTGTAAACAATTAAGCAAGCTAGGGCTTTGGCTCC
Source organism: Triturus cristatus (assembly GCF_964204655.1). NCBI lineage: Eukaryota > Metazoa > Chordata > Amphibia > Caudata > Salamandridae > Triturus > Triturus cristatus. The sequence continues at coordinate 116,940,274 of NC_140595.1, forward strand.
CTTACAAAACAAGCATTGGCAAAAATGAATGGATCTGGTATTTTGCAAACTATGCAGTGCTTATTTTATTTTTATTTTGCTATTTCAAGCATATTTCCCCCAAAAAATGTGGCTGTCACATGCTGGCATTACAAATTTTAAATGTATATATTTTCACCGAGGGCACGGTTTCACTAGCAATATATATTCACTGTTTCACTAGAAATATATATATATTTTTTAAACCGCAAACCTTTTAGTGTTGCCATGTACTTTATTATTAGTGAAGGATAAAAGAATAAATCACTACATAGCTAAGCACACAAATCAAAGGCAACTGCAATACTGTTTAGCTTTGAAAAGGAGGTGAAAGTAAATCACCATCTATTTGGACACTCAAAGAACAGTCAAAATAAATAGGTGTTTTTTTTTAAGTTAGTATGAAAAATCAATAAAATAAAACTCATGCTGTCTGCTATGGTGGGAGGAAAATGTAAATGACAATTTACAAGACAAATAGATGAACCTCTCTGACCAAAAATCTATCCTAGTGTGTATATATATTCTGCATGATTTGTTTGAAAACACAATAGCTCAGCCAGACCTAAAAAGGATCTACTAGGTATTTTCTGTTTCAAGATAAGTGGTATCCAAACCCGTATTCCTGCTACGAACACAGGCCTTATCTTACGACTCAAAGATAAAACCTTACGACAGATGTCATTAAATTTAAAGTAGTTCGAATTAAGAAACTTAAATCTATAGTTAACTATATGTACTTAACTTCCCAAAACTGGGGTAGTCGATATGCTGACATACAAGCACGTATTCCCCCGACATGGTCTTTATCACCGAGACGTGGACAGGTCCAGCCTCTAGTCCCGACTGGAATACTGCCCTGCCCTCTGGCTATGCGTTATTTAGCCAGGATAGAATTGATAGTAGAGGTGGTGGCATAGCCATAATCTATAGGGAAACACTGAAGGTTCAGGCTAGGGCTGTAGACAATCTACATGCGGAAGCAGTGCGTTTTTGGATTAAACAAAAAGACATGAATGTTTTCCAAGGTCTGCTGGTCTATCGGCCACCAGGCCCTAGGACCGCCTTTCCACTGGCTCTTCAATCTCATCTGTAGTCTTGTACTGACTCTGAATTTTATTCCATTCTTGGCGATTTTAACTATCATTTGGAGCTCGATAATAATACAGATACCACCAGACTTTTAGACTGTCTGGCAGCCTTTGGTCTGCATCAACTGGTTTTGGTCCCCACTCACATTGGTGGTCACACCTTAGACAGCGTGTTCTCCAGTCATCCTGACCTATTATTCTGTAGGGCAGAATCCCTCCCCTGGACTGATCATAGAGCAGTGTTTTTCAAGGTGGGGGTTAATTCAATGGCAGTGGGTGCTCCTCATAAATCTACTAAGATCACGTTCAGGCGATGGAATAAGATTACTTGCACTGACCTAACGACTGCTCTGGGCCACTCTCCCCCAACTTTGAACAGTAACAACGAGGTGGCAGCTACTCAGTTCAATGACTGGATTCTGGGAGCAATCAATCATGTTGCTCCCCTTCAGGTTGCTACACATAATAGACGCCCACCGGGTGCCCCCTAGGATGGACCAGAGCTTAAAAAGTTGAAGGTAGAGTGTAGAAGGCGCGAACGACAATGGAGAGTGGAATATAGTAGGGTTAGTAAGGCAGCCTATAATGATGCCCTGAATAAATACAAGCAGTCTATTCTGAGCACCAAAAAAGCCTATTTTACTCGGAAAATTTCGGATGCTGGCAACTCTGCCAAAGAACTTTTCAAATCTGTGTCTTTCCTGGCCAAACCCCAGCAGGCCAATTTGTTTAGTCCCGACCAGGCTTTTTGTGATCAGCTGGCTGCCTTCTTCCAAAACAAGGTGCTGACAATCTATGATGATTTGGCCAATTCATCAAGTTCAACATCTGCGTCTTGTAAGCAGCCGTTACCATGCACGGAGGAGAACCTGGCGTGCAGTCTCACCTCCTTTGGTCCTCTGTCTAAAGAGGAGGTACTGGATCTGTTAAGATCTATAAAATCAGGCTCAGCCACCGATCCCTGTCCTCCGCACATAATGCATCTGGCGGCTGAAAGGATTGCTCCCACCCTCACGTCCCTGATCAAGCAGGTACTGGCCGCGGGGACCTATCCAGCTACCTGGAAGATGGCCAGTATCAAGCCTCTTCTTAAAAAAACTTCTCTGGAGCCGCCAGAGTTCAAAAACTATCGACCCATTTCGGGCCTACCACTGATAGCTAAAGTTACGGAAAGGGCTATAAATTGTAAGTCTGACTGACCACCTAGATAAACATGGCCTGTTTGATCGGTCCCAGCATGGCTTTCGGCCTAAACACTCCACTGAATCGGCCCTAATAACGGCAGCGTAGGGTATTCGGTCAGTAGTTGACGGAGGAGGGAGGGCAATTCTTGTCCTCCTTGACCTATCTGCCGCTTTCGATACCGTCAATCATGCGGTATTGGTACAGCGATTAAAAGAAGTAGGGATTACGGAGCGGGCCTTGGCCCTCCTCTCCTCGTTCTTGGATGATAGAAAGCAAAGCCTAAACTGGTCGGGCCTACACTCGGGTAATTTTACCTTGCCGTGTGGCGTCCCACAGGGTTCTGCTCTCTCCCCGACCCTCTTTAATGTAGATGTCAGGCCATTAGCCAGAGTAGTTAGGAAACATGGCTTTACTCTTGTGTCTTACGCTGATGATTCACAACTGGTGATATCAGTAACGGACAATCCTGAGTTAATAGCGGCCAAATATCATGCATGTCTAACGGATGTGATGGAATGGATGCGCCAGAGTTTCCTAAAAATAAATACAGAGAAAACCGAAGTCATGGAGTTTGGTAGGGGTCCTCCGCTATGGAACACTCTGTGGTGGCCACCTGAGGCCAGGCAATGTCCCTTACCGGTCACTAAGGTGAGGAACCTGGGGGTGATTTTTGATGATAAGCTGAATATGTCCGCTCAGGTCAACAGTTTAACCTCCTCATGTTTTCTTCTGCTAAAAACACTGCGTAAAATCTTCCCCTTCATCCCGCAGGCGTTGCAGAAGACGGTGATGGCCGCTCTCTTTATGTCCAGACTGGACTATTGTAACGCTATGTTCCTGGGTATTGATAAATACCAGGTTGGCAAGATCCAGTCTCTGCAAAACACGGCGGTTCGTGTCATTCTGAATTTACCTAGGGGACATCCCACTTCTAAGGGAAGAAGATCATTACATTGGCTCACGGTTCAGCAGAGAATTGAGTTTAAGGCGCTCTGTCTGGTACACCGGGCACGATTCGGCGGGGGTGCAACTGACGCAAGGGATAGGTTTAGGCATTATACCCCCTCTCGATCTACGTTCAGCCAGTCTTGGCCTCATCTGCACCTCCAGATTTGGACTAGCAAGATGGGGCGGTCGCTCATTTGCCAACTGTGCAATTAAACTATGGAACAAGCTCCCAGTGGGTATGCGACTCCAACAGAATTACATATATTTCAGGAAGGCCCCAAAGTCTCAACTGTTTAATATCCATTAGTACTGTTCCTCCGTCACCGATCACACAGACTTTAGCGCCAAGACGCCGTCTGGCATTCGAGCGCTCTACAAGCTTCTTTATACTTATACTTATACAACCACATGGCAATTGGTGAGTGTTATGTTGTGGCTGCTTCTTCTTTTTTTTTTTTTTTTTATTAATTTTTGTAAAGTTAAGCACATAATATCAACGCAACCATCCCATTCGTGTACTTCGGTATCAAACATCACGAATGCACTGTACAGTGGTTCCTCGCCTAGTGGCTTCTTTCTTAATGGAATTCATACTAATGTTTGGAGTTTGACAAAAGATGCATCTATGTTTTGCAAAAGTATACTTCAGTGAGACCTTTTTTTCTTTCATCCTTCTACCCAGAACACACAAAGCAAAGAAGGAGCTGACAAACTGATCAAATCGCTTGATGCAAACGACGATGGGAAGATCAGCTTTGAAGAGTACTGGACTCTTGTTAGCGAGATTGCAAAGAAACTCAGTCAACAAATGGCCATCCAGAACCAGGAAAGCGGTTAATGGAGGAGCTACAGAACCCGTCACCTGATATGGTCATGTGGCTGGATAAAGTTACACATGACCAGCTGTCTTGGCGCTCTCAGCAGTTCTTCTAATCCAAGACTTTGATATATTGCTGAAAGAATCCAGCAATCACCGATTCCAAAATGTATTCCTTAGCTCGTATTTTAGCGAGGGTAGGTTTGCTCCTGCAAACAACAATCGACCATCGTGTTCTTAAAGATGGGTAAATGTGACCAATGTATGCATGAATCAATAGAATTTCTGTTTTGCACATGTTTTTAGTTTATTTCAGATCCAACCTTCTTGGATCTAGGTGAATTTCAGATACCATCGTTCTGTCATGTCTAACTGCGAGAAAAGAGTTATGTTAGAAGTTGTTGGAAAGCTTGTTTTCCCTCGTGAATCTGTTAGAGATTCAGGTGCTGTCACCGGTTTGGATTCAGATACTTTTTTCCTGAAAATCAGAAGTGCTACTCTGGTTATAATCCTTTTTTTATTTGATAGTATTACAGGTGCTGAAAGTAAATCTTCCTCAAAAGGTCCTGAAATGAAGCTTCCTCAGAACATAATTTGTTTTGATGTCGAAGTTTGAGTATACACGTCAATGTAGCTGACATTTTTATTGTCTCTGTCCCAATATTCTATCATGGACCACTTGGTATCTGTTTTCCAAGGTCTTTAAAGCCAACGAACTTCGACCTTTCTATTGGTTTCATTTTGTTTTTTTTAGGTTGATGTGACCAACCATCCTCTTTTGCATTGTCTTCCATATTTTGCTTGGTCCAAATCTTCATAATTATTTGTTTGGTCTGAAAAGACTTTGAATCCAAAGGAGGCCTCTGAGCCCTTTAGGAAACAGAGCCGTGTTCGGGTAATGTTGCTTCCTTGGCAAATACAACAGCCAACCAGTATCCTCACACCATTGCTTAGACTCCAAAAGCATTCATTTTATAATTTTTGTTTTTTTCAGTAGAAAACACACACAATCCCCACACATATTCATGGTATTTTTCCCATGGTGATCAACTACACCTACTTATCTGCCACAGGTAAAAAATAAAGGGTGCCCAAAAAGTGATGGGTAGAAATGTTTGAATAAATTTGGAACACTGGTAATAACTGACTGAAATGCCTATTGTCATTTTTTTTAAATGTCGTCTTTTTCTTTGTTAAAACCATAAAATACCCTCAATTTAATTTTTCTGAGTCTACAGTGTATCACCGAATGGTCTGATGTTAGAAGTGTGTCTAGAATAATCTAATCCAAGAGTGTGCAAACAACCACCTCTGTTCACTCTGTAATCATTAGTGCATCCAGTTTGAACACTGTGTTGGGTATTATACCACTGGATCGCAGAACAATATCAACCTGCATCCTCTATATGGACTACTCGTATATCATCATCGTGAGTAGATGTGGAGTTACGAAGAGTCAATGTATACTTACTTGTATACACTTACTTTGGTTATAAATTGATAGTTGATGTAGCGAAAGTGATGTATTTGTCGGCTAATATTTGGACCATGATAAAATAATATACAACCTGGTGTTGATTTAAAAGATGCTGTAGGCTTTCAGTCGATGCCATAGTGCGTCAGTGTGACCATCCTGGTAGTCTCCCTGTACCTTTAGACTTTCGTAAACCTAAGACACTAGTTCTAAAGAAACCCAAAAAGAAGATGGCGGAATTGTGTAATGCATGGCCCAGTTACTGTAGCAAGTTACTTAACAACTATTATAGGCAAGTAACAGTTTTGTTATTGAGACCGTGGCCGCGGAGGCTAAACACAGGTGTCACGTTTTGTAGCAGTGGTATCCTATTGCCATTTCAGAGGAACGGGTTCAAGCTGAGGTAGGATTGGTGTCAGCAAGCACCATCTTCTCCATCGCCCCCCCCCCCCCCAAATCTCGATCTCGATCTCGACCTCCATGCACCAAAAACGTGGGAGGCATAGAGGAGCGGAGGCATAGGTCCTTCAGTCACAACCCTGGAGGAGATTAGTTTTTGGGCAGAAGAGGAATGTGGCACTTGGCCGTATCCAGCCCATAAGGTGCTGGATCTCTGCTGAGGGTAAGGTGCCACGTCCAACCATTGCCCCAGTTGTAAGGTAGATGGCCCTCAGAAGTTCGGTTTGCACAGAGCATGCACCAGACAGAACAGTTGTGACCGAGTATGTGGACGATAGATGCGGGTGTGAGAGATGCAGCACCCTAACTAGTGAGTTCGGTTCAGCCTTAGGTGATGGAACTCTGGAGCTTTTGTAACAACTTGTAGCAATATTAGTAGGTGGCAATATTCCCCCCGGTGAAGCTCTTCCAGTGCAATTTTTTTATACTTTTGTTTTATGTGTTCCCCGGCCTTATCCTCCTTGGCCCAGCAACCCCGTTTCTGTTGGGAGGAGCAGCGCCTGATCCAGGGATAGGGGACCCCTTAGCACAGCCTGGTCCTGCCCCTGGGTGGTTTAGCTCCTCCAAACCTCCAAGATTCTCAAGTTCTGAGAATCTCTCCTAAGCAAAATGTTGCAAATTCTACAAACTCCTAGCCATTATAATAGCAATCAGCCCAGTGGAAACACATTCAACCAAGCTGGCCAAACAGCACATTAGAATGCCTCAGCAATGCGCATGAAATTCTGAACATCTATTCCATTGGCCCATTCTGACTTTAGCGGTCTCTTCCTTTTGTTTCCCCACAACTGTCATTTCAACATGTAGAGCTATTTCTAACCAATACCCAGGGCTTTAAGTGGGCCAGGTCTCACCGGGTCCTGAGCACCAGCAGATTTTTTTAAGGGGGCCTTTAAACGGGTCTCTATCGGGCTCTGTTTTGTGCCCTGACACAGGCGGTCTGGTTTTTTTTTTTCCGGACTGCAGTGACAGTTGGCACATCGATGTGCGCGTGGTAGGCGTTGTAGAGCAAGGGAAATCATTTAGAGAGTCATTTTCTCTCTGGGTTTCCCTGCTCTTTTTGAAACTCAGGAGCAGCAACATTGTTGTGGTGTCATCAGTGCTTTAAGTGGAAGTTTTTTCAATATTATATACAAGCCGTAGTTGGTGCATATTTATCCTATGCAATTAGCAACCGTACACAAAGCCAATAGTCCTGACTTGTAGGTATGATGTGACTTGTGGTATCGTATATCTGGACACAATGACGGGAACAGCAAAATACAAGTCGGGCGGCACACTGTGCTAAACACAGATTTTTAGCTTGCGTGTTTTTAAGCCACGCCCTTAATTAGATTGACCACGCCCCGTTGAGAGACCCCAACCCCCCCCGCGGTTTTTTCATCCCACTTAAAGCCCTGCCAATACCCATTTTGATCTGCCATTTTTTGGTCGAGCCAGGGCAGCACATGCGCTGCTCTGCGAGGCATACTGTATTCGAGTATGGACTTGAAGCCCCACCCACTCTCCGCTCATATTTGTCATTGGCTTGTGTCATTGTCCTTCGTAAATACTGGCTTCTGATCCGTTAATAGCTTGTTAGTCCCTCTTTAGTACCGCCTTGTCTTCATTTGTAACCTCCCATGAGGACTAGCCCTTGTACGTCTGTTGTTACACGGTATGTCTTATTTAGTCTGTAAGCACTATTTTCTTTAATGAGTTTCTGGTACTGCAGAGACGACATTCTTTCCTGCAACATTCAGCGCACCATGCGTGCTTTCACTTTCCAAGCAGCCCGGGACAATGGCGGCCACTTCTTTGAAATGAAATAGGTCTCACATTTACAAGAGTTTGAGGTATTGGCATTGTAAATGGCAATGCTTTTGTATTTATGTGTTAATTATCAAAATGGATAAATAAAAGGCATTGTCATTTACAATGCTAACTGCTTAAACCCCCGCAGATGCGAGACCCATTGCATTGCAAATGCTTGTTTAACCCTGTTGAAATGGTACAGCCTCCCCAGGTGAGGCAGTTTGCATTATATAATTATTTTGCTACTGAAGGAGTCAACTTTTGGCCAATTTGAGCCAAACTCTGAAACCGCCTCCATGGAATCTGGTCTCCTCTTCCGACTGCATCTGAAGAGCTGGTGGACATTAACAGGAGATGACGTCCACCTTAAGGCTGGGGCGGACAGAGTAGATCCAGTAGAGGTGGATCCATACCAGATTACTGGACTATCATATGAAAATCAACGAAGCCTTTATTTGTGATGATGTAGAATAGTAACTACCCCTTCCCGACAAGGCCAGGGGGCCGGATGCGATACAAAGGTTGAAACCTACCGGGGCTCTGGGGATCGCAGCCGGGAGGGGGCGAGTTTGTACATGGAACTGTGTGGGGCTGAACCAATTCCCTTCGATCCAGAGAACGTGCCAGTGAAATCATGTGAAGAGGGAAAGGAAATTGTTGCGAATAGCGTTTTGAATTTTATTTTTTATTTTATTTTTATTTAACCTTGATTGCTGGTACTACATTTTCCCTCCTGGTCGATGCACAAGTCACTGAACTCTCTTAGGATCTGTTGAGCACGTGGTAACTGCCAGCGCGCGTCTCCCGTGGAGACGGTACGTAACACACGCACAGACGTTGGTTGGGTGTTTACGCAGGGCTCCTGCCCACGCGCCCCGTCCTGTGTGCACAGGGTTGGCTGTGTGTGAAACGAGGCCGCCAACTCAGCTGTTTGACGCGGGACGGGGCAATTCAAGCTGAGAAAATAAACTGTAGAGAAACAGATGATCCGAGAAACAAACATGCCATCACACGGTAAAAGCGAATGTCGCCGCCTTGGGGCATCACGGCGCTTAATAACATGGTTGTGTTGACACAATTGTACTTATTTTTATCGCACTCGGAAGGATGAAAGGGTGAGTGGCCGTGCCAGGATTTGAACCCGTGGCTATGAGGTCAGACCCGAGTTTCTCGATTTGATGCAGTGGTTCGCTGACCCAGCAGACCTGACATATTAGTTTATCTTAGTAAGTCAGTGCCACAGCTGTTTCTTAGCTTCCAGGCACAGCAAACAATGGATGTTACTGTTGCACAACTCCATCTTAGTCGTTTAACCAAAATGTGAAGGAAAAGTTGTCAGCACCAAGGCTTTTAGAAACCATGCACCCCAAGGTCACACCCATGTTTTTGGCCTGAAGTACCATAACCCGCTGACCACTCTTTTATTTATAGTGTACCATAAGGTAGGGGGCATCAGCAAAGAGAAGGTGCTTTGATCTGTTGGGGAGCTTGCTTGCTTTCTTCTCTGTAAATTACGCCTTGCAGCATTCCTTTTAGGATGACCAGTGCACATATTAAACTAAACATAGCAAAGTAACACCCTTGAGGTCAATAGGAAGTATCTTTCTTCTGCTGTACATGAGCGCCCTCACTAAAGCCTCAGTACTGAGAGGTATTGAGTTCAGCCCACCTCAGCCATTGGCTGCTCCAAGTGTCATTCATCTTCATCATTCTATGGTTGAGTGCAACTCAGTCGTGATGAATGAAGTTTTGAAATTGAATTGAGGCATAGTGCCAATTAATTAGTGCAACAGTGAGAAACATTTGCATGGGTATATGTGGCATAGTTGTTTGTTGTGCAGATGTATAACATTTTTCACATACCATCAGCAGTTATAAGGCACAATATTCAATCAATCAATCAAATAATCTTTATTTCGGTCATAGACCATACAAGATGGTAAGTCATAAAAACATACATCACATCATACATGGACAAAGATAGACAGTTACAATTCATAATAAATAATATTTCATTGTAAATTACATTGATTAACAACACAATTATTTAAAAGCATTATAAAAGAATAAAAAGTTAAGATAATTAAAAATGATACTAGTGGCGAATAAATATATCTGTTTAGATGACCCTAAAGATTAGATGAAATAAGGGAACATCTCCTCCGCCACACAGCGTGCCAATAACGTGATACCGAAAAAACTATAGGTGTTGAGGTATCAGTCTGCAGAATTCTATAGGCCGCATGACTGTGTATAGTGCCCAAATTCCTACAAAGTTGGACAAGCCAACGTTTTCTAATTGATTTGTATGTGGGGCAAAAGAATAGGACGTGCAACTCAGTTTCTTTTGTAGCTCCACAGGTCGGGCAGTCAAAAAGATTATTGGTCGACCACTTTCCTGAGAAGGCTCTCAGAGGGAGTGTGCCATGTCTAAATTGCATATAGAGCTTTCTAGAGGCACACGGCTCAATCTGATCTAGAAAAGGCTCTATTTTAAACTCCTCCTTTATATAAAAAAATTCTATGGTCGGTGGACCTAACCTATTATTGGATAATAGTTTGTTCTTGCTGTTTGTCCAAAATATGCTCTAGAGAGATTTGGAGCAGTTGTCTCTGGCTGATACCAGAGAGCAGGAATTCCCAATCTCGTGAACTCCTTTCTGATGTGTACAAGCCACGGTATTTTGGCTGAACCAGGGAGGGCCATTAGTGACTTTAAATCACTTCGATAGTTTACCAACTCCGGCGTTACCCACTGTCTCTGCCAGTACATTAGAGGCCTCAGCGCGACTTCTTCTTGGATGGGTCTAACTCCCAGATCCATTTTAAGTGGATTGAGTGGTGTACTGGGTGGTAGGGCCAATAAAGACCTTAAAAACAAATTCTCAGACCTACTGATGTCTCCAGCTGGGCAGTGCCCCCAGAGCTCAACCCCATAGAAAGTTGCACCCCGTGCTTGTGCTTTATAAATCTCAATAATGGGTGCTATAGGTTTGGAGGTGGATGCTCTGTGCAATTTAAGGATCCCACCGCAGGTCTCGGTAAGTCGAAGTTTTGCTTTTGCTAGCTGGGGACCCCATTCCATCCTATCTGTGAGTGTAACTCCAAGATATTCGAACACTGTTACCCTATCCACTATAACACCATTAAGGGAAGGATTAGGGAGGGTGGTTTTGGGCGGGTTACATACCATGAATTTTGTTTTCGTGGTATTAACCTCAAGCCCTCTAAGGGAACAGAATTCGGTAAAACTATCAAGAGCACGCTGTATCCCCATAGGGGATTTTGACACTAAAGAGTGTCATCGGTGAACATTAATGCCACTACCTGCTCGTTGTTAAGTTTAGGGGCGTCAATGTCCTTGGTTCCCCGCAGGTGGGCCACCAATGCATTAATATAAAGGGAGAATAAAGTTGGGGCCAGCACACATCCCTGTCTGACTCCACGATTAACAGGGAACTTAGATGTCAAATTGCCCCTCTTGCCACACCTTACTTGGGCAAAGTTGTCTTTATGGAGTCGCTTAACAATCTCAAGTAGACAGGCAGGCATGCCCATCTCAGCCAAGACCGCTCAAAGAGTCTGACGAGGGACCAGGTCAAAAGCTGCTTTAAGGTCAACGAAGATGAGGTAGAGACTGCCACCCCCTACCCTCACGGTTTTCCAATAAAGAAGTTGTAAACGAAGAAGTTGGTCCACCATGGATGTCTTCTCCCTAAAGCCAGCCTGATATGGAGTCAATATTAATTGTTCATCCATCCAGGATTGCACTCGATCTAAGATGATACGTGCAAAGAGCTTTTGACTGACATCAATCAGGCTTATCGGGCGATAGTTGTTTGGCAAGAGTGGGGAGCCTTTCTTAAAAACCGGGACTATTTCAGCGCCCGCCCAAGTATCAGGGATAGGTGCGCCGTGGAGTACAGCATTATAGAGGGAAGAAATATAGGGAATCCATACCTGCAGGAGGGCTAAATCTGCTCTCCTGGCTACATTAAAATCAGGTGACAGGATAATGGTGGCTACGAGGAGAATTGAATATAAGCTCGTCGTAAAAGAGACAAAACAGAACTGGGAAAATAAAAAATGGGAAGATATTAAAAGAGCCCTAACTAAAAAAGACATGAGGGAATTTTGGGCAATTATTCGATCAGACACAAAGGAAGGGCTAGTGGCAGATGACCCGAACATTGCCCCGGGCCAATGGACCGATCATTATCAGAGTCTATATGCTCCTTTAGCTCCGGTCACTGAGCCTCTACCTGCTCCTAACTTGAGTATAGAACCTGTCGATATTATAACCCTCACGGAAGTAGAAAGGGCTATAAATAGGCTCCCAATAGGAAAGGCGCCGGGTTTGGATAAGATTCCTGGGGATCTATACAGGCACAATATTCACTTAGTGTGTTTCTTTGTTGCAGAGGATTCCTTCTGAAGCATGCCCATCTTTTCACTTATCTTTCTTTATTGGGTTTCTGTAATGTTCGGAAATAAAGCTTACTGACCAATGCTGAATGGTGTATAAACGGGTCAGACAGTCAACAATTGTAAATTAACAACAGATGGTGATAAAACCTCAACACTTCATTTTTAAAATGCTATTTTAAATAGTAAAATGTAATCTTTTCTTTAAAATATTACAACTTGATACACATTTAAACACGCTAGTAATTATCCTATTGATCAGTACAGAGCAGTGTATAGGTGTTTATCAGCCGTATAGTCGGCATAGAATGCTACACAATTTGATAGGCTAAAAATGTCAGATTGATACGAGCAAAACTATATATATATATATATATATATATATATATTCACTGAAAAAACCATAGGTTTCACACATGTTATAGTTAGCTGGACATTTTACTGATAAAAAACCAATGAAATTCCCCCGTTATAGTTACTGTAGGCAACTATAACTCACGCGACCGCAATCCTCTGCTGATGCTAATACTGTATTTAGACACTTATTTGCCCATGTCTTCTTCCATTAAATTTTAGCTATACATATATTACAAATATTTTTTTTTCATAAAGACACATATGTCATCAGCAGAGGATTACGGTCGCGTGAGTTATAGTTGCCTACAGTAACTATAACGGGGGAATTTCATTGGTTTTTTATCAGTAAAATGTCCAGCTAACTATAACATGTGTGAAACCTATGGTTTTTTCAGTGAATTAGCAAGGTTTTTTAAATGCTATTTCCTAACTATAACGTGTGTGAAACCTATGGTTTTTTCAGTGAATTTGTACGGTTTTTTAAATGCTAAGTTACTTTACGCCATTTGTGGCGTGCGCGCCCACTTAACGCAGTTCGTTCCGTGCACGGTTTTTATCAACTTTAATAAGCCCTGTACATTTGGTGGCCTTCGGCCACCAAAAGCACAGGGGGTGAGGTCAATGTGGATAGTGTTTTTTTTATTTCGATTTTATAATTTCATGTTGCCAAAATTACGTTTTTTTTCTCTATTAATAAGCCCTGCACATTTGGTGGCCTGCGGCCACCAAAAGCACAGGGGGTGGGGTAAGTGTGGCTAGTGTTTTTTTTATTTTTATTTTTTTACCGTAAGCGTACGGTAAGCGTACGGTAAGCGTACGGTAAGCGTACCCCGCGAAATTGCCGAAAAAAAAATAAAACCGTTTTTGCTCTTGGGGGATGTTTGGGGACTCCCTCAACATGACTATGTGGGAGGGAGTTGTCAAAACAGCCCCGTAACATGTTTTTGGCCATCATGTTTGATAAACAACACTCAGTGCGAGAGACAAAATGGCGGACGCCGCTTCCTGGTTTCGGCCGATTCGAATGTTTACTAAGATCTAAGAGCCAAACAGAATCGCGCTCGCGCACGCCACCGTAAGCTTACGGTAAGCGTACGGTAAGCGTACCGTAAGCGTACCGTAAGCGGGCTCAGATATATATATTGATTTAAAGGCTATTTTCTCAGAATCTACTGAACAGATTTACACCAAACCTACAAAAGGCACTTCCTTGACCTAGGGACTACCTCTCTGCCAAATTTCTAGTAATTCTGTTCAGCCGTTCGGGCTGTAGCTCGTTCTAAAGGTCCTATGGAAAAATGCATGGGAAAAACGCGTTTTGGGACCCCCCTTTTATCTCAGCCCCCGCTTGACGAATCCCCCCGAGACTTTCAGGGTAGGAGCGGAGCGTAGCGCCCCACCTATTTTGAGAAATTCGCGAGGATTCGTCGACCGGCGCCAAAGTTATTCAAAATAGAATGTTGAGGTTTTCCTATGGAAACGTGGTCCTAACTATAACTACCTACTGGCGACCGCCAGTAGGTAATATATTATTTATTTATTATTAATATATATATATTTTTTCTTTTTCTTTTCAGGGCCGATCAGGGAATATAAAACATATTTGGTGAGCCCAAAAACAACTAGCCTTGCAGATGTTTTACAGAAAATAAAAAATATTCTTGAATCAAGGGCCCATAGATACATACACATTTAAACAAACTATCTTAGGTTTTTAATACCCAAGGACAGATCAGTAATTTGAGAGCATACAAACAAAATACACTTATGTAAAATGTACTTGAATCCAGTTAACTGGAACCAGTGAAATACAGGTAATGTAGATGTGGTAAGTTTATACCACATGCTATTAGGATGTTTAGTCTTTCACATACATTTTATGGCATTTTTTTCTGTGACAGGTTCAACAACATTAGACAATGTGAGGTGTAATCAGTCCTGATCGGCTCTGTTTGACTGAAGAGAAAATAAGAGTCGTAAAACGGTTCCCTTTAGTAAGCAAAATGGCTCAGTGAGTTAATTACTTATCGCTAAAGGATGAGATGGCCTGCCGGGCATTAGTTCAAGCCCTGACATGACCAAATCCTCCTCCCAGATTTCACTGTTCTGTAAGCAGGTATTAGTGAAGAAGTTGTATTTACATGCCTGGCAACAGCCCAAAGCGTTACAACAAACAAATGATGGACGGAATGCTGACAATGCTGACATTCTCCCCCAGTCAAGAGATCTGGGTTAAATCCATCGTTCTTTTGCCCACTACGCCACCCCAGTTCAGACATGGCCATATGCAAATCAGTCTTGACCCTGTGCCTCATGGGAAAAGTCCAGCCCGAACTGCCAAGCCATGTCTTCCCTGGACCGGAAACAAGCATCCTAGGACCGGTTTCTGGCTATCAGCAGTCATCAGCCAGGATAGCTTGACTGTTCCCATGAGGCACAGGGTCAAGACTGATTTGCATATGGCCATGTCTGAACTGGGGTGGCGTAGTGGGCAAAAGAACGATGGATTTAACCCAGATCTCTTGACTGGGGGAGAATGTCTGCATTGTCAGCATTCCGTCCATCATTTGTTTGTGGCAACAGCCCAAAGCACTGAGATCCCCTATAAAATAAAGTGTATTCTATCCATTGTGGCTGGTGATGGTGCCACTTAGCTTTTTGCTTTTGTTTAAAGACTCATTTTTGTTGTCCTGTTCAGTATTGTGTAGTATATATAGTGACTTCACAGTACTTAACAGAACAGATGTTAGTATTAGCCAGCAGGGTAGAGGTCGCTTTATAGTGTACATGCAGGATTGTCCAGACTGTTCTGTCATGACACAGGGGTGTGAAGTGTGTCTTGCACCCAGTAGAAGAAAGTTTCGCTGCTGCTTACTAGCCTTCAGTAGGCCATCTAGGCCGGGGCAGGAAAATGTCCACAGCGCGTCTATTTTTTAAGAGGATACAGGCCAGAGCTGTATAAACTTACAAAGCCTCCTCCCATTCCAAGCCCCACCAGACCACGTTTCTGTCAATGAGCTTCACACCCTGGACCTGCTGCATCTGGCACCTTTACTGACCCACCAAGAAGGGACACTGTAATCCCTTCGACTAGCCCCAGTGGAATAACGCAAAAGGGTGGGCCCTCCATTCAGAATGTGAAAAGGTCCCCCAGAGTATCCCATACCTCACAGATGTAACATAACATGTATTTGTAAAGCGCACGTTCACCCGTAGGTATCTTGGCGCTGAATAACAGATGTTTATTGTTACCCAACTCAGTGGTACTCATTTTACCAACCTCGGATGGATGAAAGGCTGAGTGGACCCTCCGGGATTTGAACCTGTGACCATGATGTTGAACACAGGCCTCTGCAGTAGATGCATTAGTCCACTGAGCCACCAGACCCGGTTTTGGCCATGGGCTGAATGGGAGCCCCGTAAGGTTTGGGGAGAGCCCTTAAAGGGTTGTGGTGCCCCCTAAGCTGCAGGGGTCTGCGTTACGCCCCTGCCATAGTATATTCCATCACCAACATTGCCTCCCCTCCCTTAACATCAGACACAGCAGGAATTTAAAAGACCGCTATAGTGATGCCTGTATGAAAGAAACATTAACATGCTGTCGGCTGTAATTTCTGTAGCCATGTTAGGAGCACTCATAGGTTGGGTAGCCTGCAGCTCGTAGCTATTCTTGCATTCATTTATCAGCCGACTAGCAAATCTATTTTAAAGTACAAATGTGCATTGCTTCAGGTCCCCTTGGAAGCTACACAATCGACTCCCATCACCCTGCTGTGCCATTGACGCGACACTAGATATGGGTCTGTCATTGCCATGACCAGCTGGCAGAGCTGTAAGTAGGATGCAGACTGTAGATGTGATCTGATATCCTATTGCCTGGCTCCTGTTTTATTCAATGCTTTGGGTCATGATGAAAAGACTCTCCGCTTGCTAGCTCGTCCTTAACACACTTCTGAGCCACACTGCCCAGATGTTTTTATCCCTGGAGGAGGGAGATCACGTGGCAGTTCACCGCCTTTAACATTGACTTCGCGTGTGAAGCGTACTTTTTTTTCCTAACTAAATATGGTTGCATCATGAATGCTAAAAATGGTGTCAAACATTGATTTTTGACTAGGGCACTAACCCACTGTGGGGGAGGCATTCAAGTTGTATGTGATGGAACTCTATGATGCATCAAACAGTTTAGCATGATTTGGAATGGTTGGAAAAAGGAAAAAGACTTTTGATTGGTAGCTGCAGAGTGGGCTGCTCTGCGAGAAGTTTGCTAGGAAACTGGTTAACAGCATCGTCGTGTGCATGCAGACACCTCCATTCTCGTTTTAGGGGCTTATTATGAGTCTGACGGTCCACGGACTGCCAGACTCATGGGGGCCCGGCGGTGGCAGTCTTCTAACTGTCCTATAATGACCTGGGTGGTTGGGCCTCCCTATGACCACCACAGCCACCGTGAATCGCAGATCCCTGGCGGTGGCGCGGCAGTCTTGAGGCCACAATATGCTTGCCAAGCATATTACAAGTTTCTCCACTGCCACACTTTTCATGGCGGTGCGACCGCCATAAAAAGTGTGGTGGTGAGAAAACAAAGGGGGCCCTACAGTGTCCCTTGGCACCTCTGTGCCTTGGGGTGCATGCAAATGGGGGGCACATGGTGTGCCCCCCCTGTCTCCATGCACCTCCATGTTCCTGCACGGAACGAAATGCACAACATTATGCTTTTCGGTCCGTGGAGGAACATGCTTTGACGTTTCCATTGTGGTACCTATTTTAAAGTCAACACTGTAGGAATGCCAAAGAACTGCCCGCCAGCGACTTAAAAAGTTGTAATATTGCGGTTGGTCTGTTGTGGCTTTGGCGGTGTGGGAGCATGGCAGTCCTGCTCCCACACCTCCAAAGTCCTAATAAGGCCCTGAGGAAAGTGATGGCTCTGGACAGTTTATTTTTTTCTTCTTCATGCATGGGTTCACTTTCTTCACACAAGGAAGCAGTTGACTGGCACAGCACTCTTCTGTGAGCTGTGTTTACTAATTAATTAATTTATTTTGCTTTGTACTCCCCAAGACCAAATGCAATGCATTGCTTGACACTGCCCCTTTTATGTCAGTCATCTGGCGAGTGTTAAGCATAATGCACATCAGGCAACCAAAACCGTTGTGCTCTGCAATGGTCATATAGACTATCCAGATCTCACCTCTTGAAACCATTGCGGAAATTCTGGCCACAATTATTATACTGGTTGTTATAGGCGCTGAACCCGAGTTATAGGCCCATAAGGAGGGTGAGGGCCTTTAACAACTGGTACAGCCCAAGGCAGAAGGGCTCTAAGGCTACTGGATCAGTCCACCCTCCAAGGGTAAACTGTTCTAAACTAAAAAGGGAAAAACAGAAAGTACGTTGGAGCAAAAGGCTTATACCAGCCATTATAAGCCAGAAGCTATGCCATTGTCTTCAATGGAGCTGTCAATATTGCAGGTTCTAAAGTCAAGCCACTAGAAGGGTATTTCTTTCTCATGTCAAAGGTTAATGCTTTGTCTTTTATTCTTGTGCATATGAGGTTACACCGTGGGTGGCAGGTAGATGCCATATTTGTTTTCAAAGTTCTTCATAGTGCAAACCTGGCCCTAGATATTAGAGCGCCTCACAAAAGACCCAGAAAATGTTATTCATTTTCAGCAAAGAAAAAGTAAGTGATTTTCCCTTGACTCACAGAATGTTACTTGAGCCAAGGCTGTGTTTTGAACCTGGTTGTTAACACAGAAGGGTCAGCAGATCTACCCACTTGGCCACAACTCTTATGGAAGCTTGGCGTGTTTTGGGCTCAAGGTTCCAAGAGGACCAGGAGCTGAGCCAGGGCCAGACGTTTGACTCCGATCCTGGTTCAAGCTTTCAGTGCTTACCCACCTCGAGGAAGCCATTCTTGAATGTTCTTTCATTCTCACTCTCACAACATAACTGTTTCACATTGGAAAATACAGTGCAGATAAAACCTCAGCCCAGTCTGGCCTGTTAACAGGTTCAAACAATCAATCACGGATTTTTGAAGCGCGCTACTCACATTTGAGGGTCTCCAGGCATTAGGGGGGGTGGGCGGTGGGACGGGGTTCAAGCAGCTCCGTGCTCATCCGAAGAGCTAGGTATTTAGATCTTTTCTGAATAGATGCAGTGTCAGGCTTCGTCTAATGCAGACGGGGAATTCGTTCCAGGTCTTGGCTGCGATGTAGGAGAAGGATTTACCTTCCGTTCAGCTAAACACCATATTCCTTGGGATGATGAACAACTTTGTATTCATGGGTGTTTGTGTTTTATTTGAGCTGTCACTCCCATCATCAAGCATGGTCGTATTCTTTTAAGTCTCAGTATGTGCTTGTTGACTTCAAATTAAATTGATTTCTGTCTCGCAATGAGACTCTGAATCGTTGGTGAAAGGCTCCAAAGGAAGGTTTTCAACAAACTGTTTATCAGCAGGGATCTAGGTCTGATCGTTTTTAGGTCGAGCCTGGGCAGCGCATGCACAGCTCTGCAAGGCATGCTGTAATGTACATTGTGGCTTGAATGCCCTCCTCTTTTTTTCCATTTGTTCCCATTCGTGCCTTTTTAGGTCTCGGGACCATCCGGTCGGCAGACCGGAAGTCCGGAGATTTAATGACTTGGGAGAAGAGGGGCTTGAACCCGCCCCTCTTCTGCCCTGTTCTCCATTGGCTGGCCTCGTAAATGCTGGCCAGCCATTGGAGAAGAGGTCCCGTCACTCCAATCATGCCCCGTCCTTTTCGGATCGGGGGGCGTGTTTTTTGCGAAAAGTCTCAGGGAGGAGACAACAGCAAAACACGCCCCCGAATCCGAAAAGGAGGCTGCCTTTCTCCGAGGCATGCTCTGCCTCGGAGAAAGGCAGTGGCGTGCCTTTTGCTCTGCCCCAACAGAGCCGGTGTCCTGACCTTACGAAGGGACAGCTGCTTCGCCAGGGAGCAGGTCTGCGCTGCAATTCGGCCCATAGCGCCATGAAGCCCCGTGAGGTGTGTGCGCGTGGCAGAGATGGACACGTGCAGAGTTGGCCCTGTGGGAGCACTCATTTACAGTTACTGGCGGGTGGGCAAAAAGATGGATGAATGAATAGACTATGTAGAGCAGATGATATCCCTTGTGTAAACTAGAAAACACAAGCATTGACAATCGACAACACATTTGTCTTTAGAGCGCGAGAGAACGCAAAGTGCATTTAAGCATCAGTATTTCGGGTTTCACCACAGTCCTCGTGGAGCGCGGCAGGCTCCCGGGCACCCCCGGCTGGGCTGTGGGCTGTGCAGCCAGTGCGGGGGCGCCCCTGACCATAGCAGGGCACACTTGTAATTTGTACCTCATGTATCAGTACTGTTCCTATTGTGAAGCGCTCTGACACCTTCGGGTAAAGTCCGCGCTATACAAAAACGCATAAAATAATTTTTTAAAAAGATGAAAAAAAAACGCCCCAGAGTGCGGGAAGAGCACGCCCTGATGACGGGCAGTGTCCCTGGGGCAGCACCGAGCCAGCCCCCGGCCCAGTTCACACCGGGGTTTGTGCAACACGGTGCCGTGGTGAGTGAGCCACCTGGGAACACAACCCCCCCCCCCCGGCCCCACCTCCCCCCACCCCCCCGGGCACAGCTCACACCGGGGTTTCCTGAATTTAAACTCCATTTGTGCAATATTGTGCCATTGGCAGGTAGCCACACGGGGAACGCCCCGCCCCAGAGGCGGGCAGACCGGTTCCTGGGCCCTCGGCGTGACCCAGCTTCCTTCAGAATACCCATCATTACATCACCGGTGGAATAAATAACCCGGAAGGAGCTGCAGATTTATAGTGCCCTCAGTGAATGGGAGGGGCGGGGCTTACCCTGACCCTGTGGGCACACACTGCCAGTCTGGCCTCGCCCCGCACCCATCCGTAGCAGGAAGTGCAAGGCTCACCCTGACCCTCTGGAGTCTGGGCACACTCTGCCAGCCAGGCCTCGCCCCTCACGGCCTCCCCTATCACTGGCAGGAGGGGCGTCGGGCTGAACCTGACCCTCTGGGCTCACTGCCAGTTAGGTCTCGATACGCGCCCATCACTAGCAGGACGGGGACAGGAGGGGCAGAGCTTGCCCTGATCCTCTGGGTATTCACTGCCAGTCTGGCCTCGCCCCGCACCCATCACTAGCAGGAGGGCAAGGGCTCCCGGTCCTGGACTGAGGGGCGCCGGGCTCACCCTGACCCTCTGAGCACACACTGCCAGTCTGGCCTCACCCCGCACCCATCCGTAGCAGGAGGGGCAAGGCTCACCCTGATCCTCTGGGCACACACTGCCAGCCTGGCCTCGCCCCGCACCCATCACCAGCCGAACGGGGGTAGGAGGGGCACTCTGCACTCCAGAGTTTCCCGGAAGTAGTGTGCAGCCGAAATCCAGCCGGAAGAATTTATACTCTGCTGAGCCCCAAGACTTGGAGAGTGCTGAGGAACCCTTCGAATATTTATATATTTATTTATGTGTATATATGAGGCAGATCTTACCAGAGCCCTTCCTACCCTTCCCCCCTTCAAACCCAGGTGGTGTCTCCCATCTGTGCACCCATAGCCCCCTTCAAAAGTTCACGAGCCCGCCCGCGAACAAGTGTCACCGTCGCCCCCATCCACCCGGCAGTCCCCACCCCTTCTTCCAAGCTGTGCCCCCCCCCCCCCCCCCCCGTCGTCCAAGCAACAAGCATTTACAATGCAATGGTCTCGTTCGAACTACGTTTGCACTTTATAGTCAACAACATTATCTTTACAATACATTCTGAGTATGAGTTACATTAAAAACAAGGATGAACAAGGATGCAGACCATGCTTTTCGAAAAACTGTGACCGGAGAAGTATGATTTTTCAGGTTTCAACCCTGCTTAATGATGACATAACAGGAAATAACGTAACATCACCTTTAGCCTGACCTTAAAATCGAAGGAAATGATATAACATGACACAAGAGAAGGCCATAAGGTCTTTGAAATAGATGACATCGTCACGGGGTGGTGGGCCAAATTAATTAGATGAGAGCCATGTTATTGTGCTGCCATGGAACAAAGAGGCAGATGAGGGCTGCTGGTCCTGTCCAGCCCAGCTATTCGCCACCCATCCCTTATTCACCGAAAACAAGTGACGGCCGGTTTCATCCTTGCCTTTGTTTCAGTCACAGTGCTCCTGTGTATCTTATGGCCAGTGAGTGTGAACCTTACGACGTGCATGGTTTCCAGCATCACCCTTCCTCACTGAAGTGCAGCAGCGCTCTCCTTGTTTGTTTGCGTAAGAGAAAGAAGGAACTGGAGAGAGGAGGCAGGAAGAGAAAGAGAGAGTGGAGGGAGACTCTTAGGGAGGAAAGTGAGAAAGAAGATCAAATGGAATGAGTGGGAAAAGGAGGGAGCAAAGATGAAAGAAAAAGAGAAGGGAGGACGGAGACAGGATAACATGAGAGAGGAAAGCGAAGGGGAGGGAGTAAGGAGGAAAAGAGGAAGACAGAAATAACAAGCATTTACAATGCAACGGTCTCGGCATTGTTAAAGTTAGAGCTATTGGCATTGCTCATGACAATGCCGTTTCTTTAAATGTTTTAAAAACACAAACATAAACAAAAATAATGTCATGAGCAATGCCAATAGCTCTAACTTTACCAATGCCGAGACCATTGCATTGTAAATGCTTGTTTAAATGCATGCTTCTGTTTGGTCAGCATGTGGAATTACTCCTGCCTTTTGTTGTTTTAGATCCTCCCTGCGGACTGCCCCTGCTACACATGGTCTTACATTTTTAAGTTAAGCCTGTGCAGCGCATGCGCTGGTCTGCGAGGCATGCTGTATTCAAGTATAGACTCAAGCCACACCCACTCTCCACCCATATTTCGCATTGGCGTGTGCCATTGTCCCTCGTAAATGCTGGCTTCCGATTCGTTTATAGGCTTGTTCGTCCCTCCTTAGTACCGCCTAGTCTTCATTTGTAACCTTCCTTGAGGACTGGCCCTTTTACTTCTGTTATACAGTATGTCTTATTTAGTCTGTAAGCACTATTTTCCTTAACGAGTTTCTCCTACTGCAGGCATCGCATGCTTTCCTGCAACAATCAGCACGCCATGCACGCTTTCACTTTCCAAGCAGGCCAAGACAATGTCGGCCGCTTCTTTGAAATTAACTAGATCTGGCATTTACAAGAGTTTGAGCTATTGGCATCGTAAATGACCATGCTTTTTATTTATGTGTTAATTATCAAAACATAAATAAAAGGCTTTGTCATTTACAATGCCAATAGATTAAACTCTAGCAAATGCAAGACCTATTGCATTGCAAATGCATGTTTTTTTAATTTACGTTGCTTCCAGGTACTATTTTTAGGTCTCGCCTGTGCAGCGCGCATGCGCTGCATAGGAGAGACCTTTAGTCATCGGCACAGCTTTGCGGCCAACAACGTGCACGCGTTCCATTGCCTTCAATGGCAACGTGTGCACGTGTGGCGATTCACTTGCGGGAGTAAGCGGCTGGCGCCATATGTTATCCATTATCGTGGCGCTAGCCGCTCGCTCCCCCAAGTGAATCGCGCAGGCCCCCTCCTCTCTCCCCTTGCTGCCGCGCGATCTTGTGCTTATCCTTAGAAAGTAACCGGGATCAGTCTTGTTTCTAGGCTTGTCCTCTTCTACTATCGAGTGCTTCTAGGAAAGCATGAGTGAATTGTAGCACCGAATCTGCGATGTTGGTTTTGTGTGTGCGGAGCCTGGGAAAAACCCAGAGGCGCACACCCGCTCTCTAGACCCCATACTGAGATTACCAGTTCTCATTACACTGGTACCACCATAGGCTGGTTTCCGGCCTTTGGTGGTGAAAGAGAAGGGCTTTGTACCTTTGGGATCCCATTGAGGCTCCGCGGTACCCATGCAATACTGGCTATGGGATTCTTTGCTTGGGAAACCTATCCTGTCAGTACGAATAGACCACAAAAATGTTCCACATGAGAAGTCATTAAGGGAGACGCGGTGAATGGAGAAATGTCGCTGCAGGAGGCATGTGGAGAGCTTCTGTGAGCGAGTAATTGGCCGCAGGACATACTTTGTTTTAAATGTAGCTTGTCTGCTCTGTGAGCCTGTTGGATGAAGCTAGACTTTGACGGCATGAAAAGTCCTGGTTTTATTGTGCTTTGTATCTGCAAATCTGGATTCAGAATATATTATTTAATGACTACTGCATGTGTGCTGAATGCTGGGCAGTTGGCTGAGTAAGAAGAAAAATCACCATAAACTAATAACGGGCATGTCTGATCTGTGCAATAGAGAGCCATCCAAGCAGCAAAGCTAAGTGTTAGCGAAAGTAAACATCTTATGTTTTATCCATATAGTGCTCGATCCGATTGTACGTAGTGTCTTTTTGTCATGATGCACACACTCAATTGTTCAACATTTGTTGGAATGATGATTGCATTCCATTGAGGGGAGGTCCTACTTGCTCAACATGTCATTTGTTTTAGAAAGTTTCCATTCATCTTTTTATCGGTGGATGCGATTTTGTTTAACCGACAGTCCTGTAACTGAAATCCATTGGGACATGTTTTCTGTAGCTGTACACAACAGCTTATCATTAGCTTTGTTGACCTATGTTCTGTATTATGTAGAGCGCTCGAACACAGGAAAGGGATGTCTTTTTTTTTGGGGTTCATTTGTATTGGAACAACCCCAAGGCTGACTTGCATTTGGTTGCTTCCCACCTGGATGGTATAGTCAACAAAAAACAATGGATTGGAATGCGGCCAAATCACTTTCCAGAAGCGGAGGCTTTTGCAAGAATTCAACTCATCACCATTTATGTGGTAAAGTTCAGGAATTTGACAAGGCTTGGAAAGGCCACTCCGAGCACAAAATGTGCACTGAAGGCGTGCTGCAAAAGCAGGGTTACTAGGAGCTAGTAGGCCCAGAGGTCGTCAGCTGGAGGGTTCTATTAAGTGCTGCCTTGAGTTTATAAGACCCTACCAGGACCTTCCTGTGTCATTGAGCAGGATCAGCTGGTTGGCAGGCCTGTATCTTGGGATAAAGCGAGCAGGTAGTCCTTAGATGAGGTGTCGCAGTAGAAGGGACTTTGAAGTAAGCAATTGCAGATGTGACACCTTTTAATGTGATTTTAAACAACAGCCAGCTCTAATTCAAAACATAAAACTTGGGCAAGTGATCAAGTGCATTCTGCCACTAACTGAAATAAAGCTGTGCATTAGGAAAAGAGATTTAGTTTGTGACAATCACATACCCCCCTAAAGTGCACTATCCCTACATACCACCTCATCAGAAATTCATAAGAATAGGCCCAAATAAGCTTCTTCCGTATGCCATGTAGTTCAAATTTCAAGCTGCTAGTGTGTTGAGAAGCTTGTGTACTAAGAGGAGCGCCTCGTTCCATTTTTTTAAGGCATTGAGCGTGCAAAGGTTCATAAATGATTCAGGAACAGTGACTCCCAGCCATCAAACTGCATTCTCCATTCCAACCTAACCAACATTTGACCAGTCGTAGCAAAATTACTATCACATTTTGCTGCTATTTAAGCTACATAATCAAGATTATTACACTGCCAGTAAGAGAGACATTTCTTTAGCATGGGCCCTTCAGTTTTTTACATTGGGCTTGTACAAAAGTACTGTGTTCAATTGTCATATTTGATGGTGATTTCAGTACCCCAGCATGATAAGCAGCCTCGCTGGGTTCTGAACCCGGGCCATAAAAACCACTTCAATTACCTCTGCGCATACTATATTGTTGTTGGCACACTGATCTCAGAAACCTCCTATGGGATGACTCAGTCAAGTGATTGTGCATGTTCTGCTTTGTGTATAAATAAGGTGGATTTCCTGGCATTTCTTTCTTCTGAATTTAGATCAGTTTTCTAATCTAGATTACATTTCTTTTTGGTGTATATTGGGACACATGGATGGACTGCAGCAGATCTGGCAAACAGAATACTGCACATCTGACTACTGCTGTGTTTCACAGTGTCATGGTCTTGATGGTAGAATTCACTAGCTGTGTTGGAGTAGCTATTGACCTTCTGCAATGTTCTGGGAAGGAATCTGCATTGTTCTGCTTACCTTGTGAATGGTTCATTTTCACCACTAAATTCCAGATATCATTTTAGGAGCTTCAACAAAAGTATTTAAATGTATTACACATTGGAATATCACATTAATAATAAATACACCTTGAAGGTCAACACTCGAGCCCTGATGAAGTTTACATGTAGTGAACGAAACGCGTTGGCTGTTCTGTTCCATTTTTAAGAAAACTAAAGATTGCCTTGGATGAGATATGATGAGATTGGACAAACATTTGTGGATACTGATTGTGCGGTACACTTCATGCACATTTATTGAACTTTTCTTAACTTTTGGGGTCGCACCTCTATATCCAAATGAACAGGTGATAAGGAGGGAGGTGCGATTGTTTCTTTGGCTCACTGTTTCATTGTTTTGTATTTTGTGAAGATGTTTACGATACGTTAATTAATTTCCAGGCGTTCTGGTGTCTTTGTCAACAGCAGAATCCTATTACCATGAGGGTGAGGGTTACAGTGCATGTCTTAGGTGTTATATGATTACATTTTTAGGTCTCGCATGCGCTGCTCTGGTGAGACTTTTAGTAAGTAGGCTTCAAAAAGCTCACCACGCGCTTTTTATGTGGCCTAAAGCGCGCGGTTACACGCACGGTTATGCGCACAGGCGCCATCTGGCTTTCCTCTCTCGTCATGGCTCATTAAGCGCATCGCTCGCGGGCATCCTTATGATTGCAGTGCCAACAGTGTGTTTTTCTTTTGCGTTTACAAGCACGTGTGTGGCGTGTGCTTTAAAAAAATCAGCATTAGTTATTCACTCCTGCACGGCTTTTATTTTGCTTGTGCTTTAAAATATTATCATTAGTTATTCAATCGTGCACATCTCCTTATTCATTTATTTGTTCCAGCGCCAAATTAAGGCGACGTCTTCATTTCCACATATTCTGACTTGAACGTATAGGTGTTGAGAACGGAAAATCCCGCACGTCTGCTTTGACTTTTCTTTCAGTGTTAATCATTTAAAAAGCATTTATATAACATGATTAGAGTACCCCTCCTCTGCCGCGGCTCCTCTCTGCTTCCTTCTCCTCCACACGCATCCTTTCTGTGCCTCCCCCTTTCTCCTCCCCTCCCACCTCGCTCTTGGTTCTGAACCTCGCTTTCTACCGAGTGGGGAGCGCAACAAGACCCGGCCCACTTAAAGCCCTGCCAACCTCGCTTTTTCCTGCTGTACTGCTCTACTCTCGCTCTGTACATCTAGTTCCTTCTTTCTAAATCCGTAGCCCCTCCTCCTCGCCTGCCTGTCATCTCTGCTAGGCTGCTGCGTTCCTCTGCGCCTGACAGAAGACAGGAAGCAGTACTGTTCTGTCGCTACCACTTCCAGGGGGAATTTGTTGCCCTTAGCTGCCCGTGTTTACAGACAGGGGGATCTAGCCCAGTGTGAGTGCTGCCGGCCTCGGAGATGCGGGGACTCTTCGGCCACAGCCCAGGCTTCCTTCTGCTTCTCTGCTACCATCTCTGCCTGGGCTCTGGCAGCACCGCTATGCCGCCTGCATCACAGCGTAAGGACAGGGGTGGGCAGGGCACCGGGTAAACAAAGGACTGGGCACAGCTGTAGTTCATT
The DNA here is from genome assembly GCF_964204655.1 of Triturus cristatus. Classification (NCBI taxonomy): domain Eukaryota; kingdom Metazoa; phylum Chordata; class Amphibia; order Caudata; family Salamandridae; genus Triturus; species Triturus cristatus. The sequence continues at coordinate 116,967,519 of NC_140595.1, forward strand.
GAAGTAGTGCATGTGGGTTATTCAGGCACTTTTCGTCTTATTCCCGCACACCGTCGGTGTTAGAGCGGCATTCCTTGTGGTGCGTGTAGGACTTCAGAAAGTGGTATGCGGGCAGTAAACTGTTCCTGGGCTGTGTTAATCACTGTATAATTTAACGCTTCACTCTTCTGTCGAAGCCACGAAGCGTCCCTTTGCATGGTAGACAGCAAGTATGAAGTTAAGTTCCTGTGACTGTAGTTTGGGGACAGCATTGATGAGCCAGCACGCTGTTTGACTTCTTTACAAAACCTCTGATCTAAACCGCACAATTCAGTGACTTTCAATGGGGACAGGTGACTTCTGCTACTTTTAGGAGGTAATCGTACACTACTCACTAACAATGCTGTGGGTCTGTACTGTCAAAGCCAAGAGGTCCAACTGGCATACTTCATTGAAGAAGAGATTAAACGCATCGTCGGGGGTAGTAAACACTATAAATGTAATTACAATTTAAAAACATCTTCCATTACAACTGACGTTTCCATATTCTTAAACACCCTACAACTATTGCGTTTGTCCTGAGATGCCACAGACCCCGTGTATAACACTCTTTCACGTGGCGTTCTGTGCCCCTTGTTAGTTGTTAGACTGATATTGACATGACAGCATTATACTTCAATGATGGTATGATTAATGAAACACAAAGATTACTGTGTAGCAAGGAACACCAAGCCTACTTCTCAGTGTTTCTAAATTGTCAGCAATGCATCTCCTTGTCCAAGTTATACCAACCTATTATAACAAGCATTGGCATAGCCAATAGGTCTCCCCTTTGGGAGTTATGCAGCACAATATAATTGGTACAATAGCATCAACTGTTGCGTGGCTAAACACTTATAAGGTCCCAAAGGCGAGACCTATTGGCTATGCCAATGCCTGTTTTTGTTTGTCTGCCTCGGGCTTGTGTTCACGGACGTCTGTGTGTTTCCATTCCTAGTAAATGTTTACTGCTTCCTGAGTTTCCGCTCGTAGATCGTGTGCACTTTTGTTTGTTAATAATTGCAGCCATTTGTCTGGGTTGGATTGGGATTAGAAATCAGCCCGGCCACGCCCCCAAAAAAAGTGGCCCACATTTGCATATTTCCTTTCCTCAAAGCACTGCTTCTGCGAAGTTTTATAAACACCTGAAAACAAGTGAGGCCAGTTCTGCTCAGGCCCCCCTGCCCCCGCTCAGTATGCACACATTAATGGGCCGGCCCAGCGAGAGATGGGGAGTGACACCTCTGCCCCTTGATAAAAGGGAAGTAATGGACGCCCATCTGCCTCCAGAAAGGCCACTCAGGGCCCCGCTGGCAACATCTGAACACACCAGACACAGCCCAAATCGCCCCCCTAGGCTGCCAAAAAAGCAGCCCAGAGCTGGAACTTCAATACTGGCCCCTCAGCCACTGCCCGCCTTACCAGTCCAACCCTGCCCTTTGTCTAACTCTTCATCCTCCCACCACACTAGGCTCGGTGGTCTTGCCATGCCACTGTGTCACAGCGGTAGTTTGTGTGTTGCAAAACATACCTTGGCCGTACCTGCTGAAGTGGGTGTGGGTTTATTGTACCTTGGCCTGTTGCCCTCCACACCCCTGGCATTTTCTCCTGAGCATGCAGTATTCCCTGGAATTAGCTTGTGGTGGCATAGGGGCATGTTACTCATCAGCGCGTGGACTTAGACTGCACATTTTCCTGGCGCTTTAAGAGGCGCATTTTGGAGTGTTACAATGGACAGGGGTGTGAGCGAAGGGCTTCTCTTTGTGATGTTAGAGGTAATGTATGGGGAATTTATGTGATGTGCGATAGAGATCTCATTGTACTGGCGAGGGCAGAGGGCAGCGGTCAGAAGGAGTAGAGCCCGCTCGAGTGCAAAAGACGATTAATCAGAGAAACAGGCAGAGACTTAGTTCAAGTATGTGTGTATATGGTCTGTGACCAGGGCAGTGAGCGAGGCTGTACTCCAGGGTGTGTGGCAAGTACCCGGTGAGTACATCCCTCTGCAAGAATATGGGGCGAGTAGCCTGGAAAGCTGTAGGAGCACCGCCTGCTCTGAAATGCCCCCTGAAAGAGTTTGCTTTCATGTGCACCCTTTGCCCTTAGATGAGGGCCCGTTCTCAGCCGGGTGCCATCAGTGCTGGGTGGCACGCATGAAAGCGACTCTGTACATGCTGGCACTGCCCGTCAGTTGCCACTGCTACTCGCACCAAGGTACTCGCAAATTAGCTTTTATTAATATTGCGCAACCTCGAACCGAAGGAATTGGAGCGCTTTACATGTGCAACAGTTACGTTACACAAGGGCACATTAATTGTTTTAGGCACGTGGAGATTAAGGGATTTACCCAGAATCACAGGATACTGAGCCAACGCAGGGACTCGAACCTGGCTCCCCAGTTCCAATTAGGCAGCTCTGGTCGTTACCCCACATCTGCTCTCAACTGGCGTGTTGCCTGCTTGCTGGGAAGTCCTTATCAAGGATGCAGAAACATTGCATTACACAATGCAGCTAGCAAGTGAATGTTTCTGTGTAAGGGGTGCCCACGCCAAATAGGTCAACTCTACTCTACGCCCTTATAGTAGAAAGTATCCTATATTCTCTATGCAGACGTGTCTTGTAAGAGACAACGGAACACTGTGAGGGAAAGCTTGTTATCCTGGTGCCTCAACTTTCACAGAGTAGGGTACGTGACCCAAAGTCTCCTCATAATAGTCTATCGCATTGTATGCAAAACTGGCACATGCCTTACAGGTTATTTTGGCCTTACTAAACATTAGTGAAAACCTGTCCACACAAATACACACTACATAATTCAACTACTCAACACATTTCACCATCTAATAATTCCACACCACACAAATCAACTCCACATTATTGTACTACATACCACATAATGCCATTCCATCAAATTCCACTCCACGCCACATAATTGCACTTCACATAATACCACTCCACGCAACACAATTCAACTCCAAATAACTCCAATGCACATAATTACACACCAACCTACATAATTACAATTCACACCACATATTTACACTCCACATAGTCACTCCGCTCCAAAACACAGTTACACTCAACAAAATGCAACTCCTCAATGTGCCCTATATTTACACTCCACCTAATTTCACACAATGCCACACAATTCATCGCCACACAATTCCATACCACGCAACATATTTACACTCCGTACCACATAAGTACACTCCACATAAATCTACACTATACCACATACCACCACTCCATATAATACACTCCATACCATATAATTCATCTCAGCATAATTTTACTCCGTGCCACACAATTCCACACAATGCCACACAGTTGCATTCCACAACACAAAATTGAACCCCACAACACAAAATTCCACCACACACCACATAATTCCACCACAAACATCCAATCCGCACCACATAATTCAACACCACACCACATTATTCAACTCAATACATGCCACTCCTCAACAGACAATACCACTACACATAAGTCCAGTACACTTAATACCACATAAATACTATCCACATCATTCCATTGCATACACATGCATTGACCCAACATTTCTCATATTGGTTCACTTCAGCTCTTTCAGCACGGTTTCTTTGCCACAACTTTTCAAAAAATCAAAACCGCAAAGGGAGGGAACAGAAGGGCACCCGTACTGCAGAAGTCCTTCCCTTCCAAAAATTAATCTCATATGGGGATGCATTTTACCTAGGCATAAAAAGAAACTAGGACTTTTGTGAAGGTGTACTTTTTAAAGCTGTGAACACCTACCTGTTTGGGATAGTAAGAGATTACCACGGCAGTGTTTCAGTATGTGGCGCCTTACTAAGACTGGCGTCCATGTTTATGTTTAGCTCCTTTGACATGTTTTAAAGGCTTAACCAATGCCCATAGGCTTAGTGAGTATAGGTACCGAGGTCCACTGACCCTCTGATAACGACGGCTGTGTTTCAGTAGGTGGCGCTTTACCAAACCTGGCGTCCATGTTTGTTTCGCTTCTTTAACATGTTTTAAACGCCCAAAGGCTTAGTGAGTATAGGGACCTGAGGTCCACTGATCCCTTGGTAATGACGGAATAACTTTAACTTTATATGTCTTCTTTACTAGCAGGGCCATTATGGTAGGCCCTAATGGGCTGTTATTATCTCCTTCTGTGACGTCCAGCCTATGCGATGCTGGCGCATGTTGCGGCCACTATTGGCTACTTCTGATACATAACCGAGTTTTAAGATGCTCATACTTTTTCCTAAAGGGTCATAACTGGTTCTCGGTTTTTCATGGACACTTAAGTATCGCAACATCAAGGGTCTGGGAGTATGTAATAAAGATTCTCTTAGGCATTTGCATATTAAAACACATGAAGGGCAGGAATACCTGTACTACAGATATGCAGCCCCTACGGTTGCCACTGGAACTCCGCGTCAGCCTAGCTCAGGGCACAGGATAACTCGCGTGTATACAGGCTGTCCTCAGCTGTGTTACAGAAAATTGTGATTTTTTTTTTATGGCACACTCTGATTATGTCACGTAGGCATGTGCGCATGTACCGGGTTTACCATGATAAATCATAGACTGTGTGTGTCTTATTCTTGCACATTATCTACTGTGTGATCACTACTATGGGTTGTCCATCCTACCCAGTTGGCTCCTCAGAGGTGCTTTCACTTACCCTGCAAGGTCTCTCTGACCAAGTTCTGGGCTAGTTTTAATACCACCAGTATCTGGGGGTCACAAAAGCAGTACATAGTCTGTGTTTTACTCGCAGACAAAGTACTAAACCAACATTACTCACAAGGTACCGCATAGTTTTTCTTACAGGGAGATAACACTAGATAGCTAACTTACTGGCATGTATGTGCTCTTATTGACTATGTGAACAGTTCTTTTCTATTAAAATGGCATTAATGTTTTTTACAGGTACGAACAGTAAATCAAGTACACCAAGAGTGGGATTACTGGTGTTGTATTTACCTTTCATTATTTATCACCTTTCACTTCTTCTAAGGTCCTGACGAAAGCCTCAAAACCGTTTTGGGTCTATTAGGCTGAAACATGTAGACCTGGTTTCGTCTGTCACATGCAGTTATTATTTCACATTGCAGGTGCACTGTTTTTAATCCTGGCTCCAGGAACGAGCCAATAAAGTTTCTGTTGCTCTTGGTAGCTAGTTCTAGCATCACTATCCCCACATTTCTAATTAGTTTGTTTGCACTGCGCCCTTTACCCAACTAATTCAGTGTCTTCTCATCTGCAGGATTTAGTATACCCTTAACGGAGTAGGAATAAAACATCCCTGAGCTCCTCCCTCACAGTGAGGGAATTGTAGCCCTCTTAGGTGTCCCCGTCAACAGGAGAATCCCAGATGATGAAGCATGCCGCCTCTGTGGGTGATGGGATTTTGTCCTAATTAAGGAATCCCCCCCCCATAAGAACCTGGAGATAATCTTTGGTGTCTCTTTCTTGTTCAGTTTGGCACTTTAGACCTGAGGATTTCTTTTGTTTATTCATAGTAAGAGACCTGCCAACTCACACGGTGCCACTGTGTGTCACACGATATCGGCTCCTTTCACACGGTCACCCGATGAGAAACCGGTATCACACGGTGGCGGACAATGGAGTCGGAAACTCCTGTAGACTGTGTTTCTAACTCACATTATGGGGGTGTGGTTTACAGTGGGTGATCTGCGCAGAGCCCCAACTTCTCTCGGGGGCTGTGCCCCTTACTAAGCACTTTAGTTGCTGAGGGGGGCAAAAGGTTCAAGGTTACACCAACTTCCCAGTCTCCAACCCCCCCTCCTTTTACTTTTCCCTCTCACACAGTGAGATTTTGTTCAAGGTTGTCAAGTCTAGTAAGGAGGAACTCTTCAACATACTTGACCAGTTCAATCTAGTGGCACATGACACTTGACCTAATGAACAGAAACTCGATAAGACAACAAAAAGTGTTTTCTTCTCTGCTTATTCTACTCCTGTGATGCATACAACCGAATAACAGTACTTGTCAGTTCTTCTGAAATTGTGATGGAAATTTGTAAAGCAAAGAAGTTTTTTTTTTAATTGGTGTGTATTGTAGATGTCTGCAACAATGAAACACATTTCATTTTTTACGAAAAAAATGAACTGGCCATAAGTATTTGCTGATGGGTTTTGGCTTCAAAAATATTGTTAACACATCATTCAGAAGGCACATATTATCAGCCATTAAACTAACAAACGCATTATCCTTTCAGAAAGATGCCCTCAGCCATGAACCCCCAAAGCATGGACTGCAATGAAGAAAGCAAACAGCAAGCACCATGTTAAATAAGCATTGGCATAGCCAATAGGTCTTGCCTTTGGGACCATATAAGTGTTTAGTCAGAGCTATTGGCTTTGCCAATGTTTTTGCTTAAAGAGAATACGTTATGTAGACAAACAGTGACCAAAAGATGACTTTTGGTGCCAAATAAATGTTTTAAATAAAGAGATGAGATGCAGAGTGAAAAGGGACAAGCAACCAGCGCAAAACTGACAGGCAGGTGAACAACAGAGAAAAAAGAGTAAATGGTATGTAGATAAAATTAAATAAACTTCCATGCAGAGACAAAAATGGAAATGCCGAGAAAGAAGAGATAGACAAGCTGAGAAACTGAAGTGCAAAAAGAAAGAGAGAAAAGTGTCCTGTCACTGAATTGCGTAAATTCTCATGTGGGGGAATTGACAGAGCCCAATGTGCACAACAAAAAACACTGAAAGGTCACGTGCACCATTTGGCGTTTGCAACATCCCGTGAAACACGTTGCCTGTAACAGCCGCTGGTCCCATGCCTCCCTACGCCCCACTGTTCTTGGAAAGAGAGGCGTGCTTCAGGGTACCTTACCAGTAGTATGCATGAGGTATGGCTGCTGAACCATGGCATTAACGCGTTGTTAATTAAATGGGCCACGCCCCTTTGAGAGATCCCCCAGTTTTTTCATCCCACATAAAGCCCTGGGTGGCTCAGATGTCTGGACTGCACGAAAGAGTCAAACAAGGCATGAGGGGGCTTTGGCAGCTTTGTTTGCAGTATGCTGACAAACGGGGGCTTTTGCTCTCAAGAGGCAGGCATTATTCCACAGAAAATAAATGGAAAGGTGTTCTCAAACCCTTTAACATTGCTTTCAAGGCGCTGTCACGTCTGGAGGGGAAGGGGCAAGGCGGACGCATTGTAAAGGCTTTCTGGGCATAGGCATTCTGGGACTTATAGTTTTGTTTTCCAATTTGATAAATCGTCGCTTGCTTTCATTTATTGATTTCCTGCTAATTTGTATCTCGCCCACTGAGTTTCGTTTACAACGCTCACTCAGCATCTCAGAATGTAAATGTAATGTCTCTCAGACACTAAAGTCTACCGCAGAGCTCTCCGGGGGACAGGCGGTGCGGTGCACTAGCTCAGTTCGAACTTTGTCATGGCTCACTCAACTATTCATCCTTCCGGGGCCGGTACACTCTGTATCCAAGCTGTCGACTCTGTGGTATGTTCTGGATGAAACCAATAGGTAGTGCATGGGTGCGTGGGGGGTATGGTATAGAAGATACCATTTTATTTCTGCAACTCTGACCTCGGCAGAGACTTCTAGGAGTGGGTCACCTGACCTGCAAAGGATCAACGCATCATGACCTTTGCACCTGGTGTCAAAGGGCCCATATGGCATGTCCAGTCCCACGCCCAAACCAATTTTCATATGTGCATGTTATGGGTGGCTTTCGTGTGCACCACTCCTGGCTACTACAGCCTTTGAGGGACCTTACCCTCTGGGCCACTGCATAGTTACCATTGTGTTCGCTTGCCGCACATTTAACCATATGCGGCATAATGAATAGAGCTCAACCAAAACGTTTCAAGATTTAATTGAACAGATGTTAGAAAACCAAGCATTCGGAGAGCCAACAGGTCTGGCTTTCGGTTCATGTCTGCTTTTACTCTGTCCACGAGAGAGAGAAAACAAGGGAGACAGGTGAAGGAAGAGCACAGGGTGAAAGAGAGCAAGTGAACAAGAAAGACCAAGAGACCCAGAGAGAGAGAGAGAGAGGGCAAGAGACCGGAGAAAGATGGAGAAGTGAGAGGGAGAAGGGACCGACAGATGAGAGGGGGGCCGGAGGGAAAGAGATGACGATAAAAGACTAAGCGATAAAGAATGCAGGGTGGTGCATGCGCGTTAATGGAAATGGAGCCCACAAGCGGTATATTAGAAAACCAAGAGCGACGGGTGGGTGGGGGTACGACACAGAGAGCGGGTGGGGGTGGGGAGGGGGTCGACCCAGACGTCCATCGAGAACTTACACTAGCATGAAGCATGCAATTAACACAAGTGCTAAAAACACAAGCGTGGCCGTAATCCTGTGTTTGCTGGCCCGGGAGTGGTGCATGCGTGTATGCGTGCCCTGCATGCGCAGCCTGCTCTTTGTCAAAGCACACACTCGTGCTTGTGACGCGCAACTGCGCACTCCCGAAAGGTGTATGCCGCCACAAGCACGAGTATGTGCTTCGAAAAAGAGCTGAACGACGGCTAATGGTCCTCCTATGCAGCGCATGCGCTCTGCGAAGGCGAGACCTAAAAAAGCGGAGTTGTGCTGTAACACGATAATCAATGCTTTGTTAATAAACCTCGACCAGGCACCAGTCCATAGACATTGTTTATCCTAGATCACTAAGAACCATTTTGGAAACCTTTACTTTCAGACAGTAAATACATTGTGACCAGTACTGAAAACCAGACACATAAAACGTATTTGAAAATGGTATCACTTAGAGGACCCAAAGTCAGGAAAGACAAGACATGGGCAGAAACGAAAAAGCAAGAACGAAATCAGAAAAAGTAAAAGTGAAGATGGGCATATGTTCTTCACTGCAACACAGCTATCCTGAGCTTGTATGATTAGCAAAGGATTTATTCGAAGTAGAGGGACACTTCTGAGAGATGAGGAATGAGTTGGAGTGGGGTTGGGTGGGCAGAGGCTTGCTTTAAGAAAAGCATACCCTTTGTGCAAGAGAATGCTGGCAGCTTTTGTAGTGCCTTTTGAGAAAGATATTGCCCCATTTAAAGTACATTTTGTTTGTTGTTTCTTTGGCTAGTTGCCCTCTTACAACATTCTGACCAATCCCTACTTGGAAGATCTCTATTTGCATTAAATTTATTTAGCGTTTACATATCAACAAAAACTGGACATAGAAGCAATCATGTATTTTATTACAAATTGAAATTTGATGCAAAAAACACTTATCTCCTTACGCCATATGGGAGAGTCACATTTTCGTCCTCCGCTATCTTGAAAAAACAAGACGTACTAAGGAAAATACTTGTGGTGAATTTCTTGTTGCCTTGATATGTTTTGGACTACTTCTTATTGTTTACAGGATGAGCAGGACATATATCAGAACATTTTAATGATGCAGATGAATATTTGGAACAGATGGAAGATGTTTGGCCATTGGGCAAATCCACAAGCTTTCTTACAGTTTGCTTTGGAAGCCAATGTACATCCTTCACCGATACACTGACGTTTACAGTATGGTGTGTTTTTTCTTATAAAGCGTTTTTAATTTCTTGAAAACAAAGTTCCAATGTTTTTCTGTTTTTGAGGCTAAACTCATTTTGAAGTTCTGAGTGGTACTTCCTCAGTGACTTAGTCCTATTTTCTACATGCAGATTTGCTGTGCAGGTGAGTTCCTTGTTTCTGTAGTTATTTTTTTGGGGGTGGCTATATACACAGAGGCGCTACATATAACAAGATTGGGACTTTTTTTTAGCTAAGGAACACTGCTTTCAAAGCAACCAGGTATAATTGGAATATGTTTTTTTTTGTCAAAGGGTGGCACAGCTTTATAAACTCCAACAGGTGTTTAGAGACTAAGGTGCATATTTACAAGAAAGTGACATAGTGTGGCGTTAGCCTTGTTGGCTTAACGCCGCGCTCCGCCACTTCTGAAATGCAGGGCTGCACCATATTTACAATAATACGGTGCAGCCCTGCATTTCCACCTGCGCTGACGCTAATTTCAGCTGTCTAGCGCTAAAGCAGGCACCCTTGCACCACAGTGCAAGGGTGCCTGCGTTGTGGGGAATGATGGCTTATGTGCAGGAAAGTGTCCCTTCGCACATAAACAACCTTGACTGGCGATTCGTAACGTCTATGTGAGCTGCTTTGTGCAGCACACACAGTTGCAACTCGTCCTATTTTAATGATTGTTTATGTGCAGGAAGGGACAGCTTCCTGTACATAAACAATCATGCACAGCGTTTTGCTGTTTTTATGTGTGCCGCACAATGCAGCACGCAAAAACGAGGAGAAATGAAGCATTTCTCCTCGTTGTGCCCTGTTAAGACCATGTTTTCCCTGGTCTTAATTTTGGCAATTATGCCATTATTGTAAATATGAGGCAGCGTCAAAATCAATTGGTGTTGCGGCGGAACACCTACTGCAACACCCATTGCCCACCTCTTTCACGCTAAGAATAGAGTGAAATGGGTGCCTTATTTACAAGGCAACGTTAAGTGGCTTAACGCTGCCTTGAAAATAAGGCAAAGGGCGTATCGCCATCACAATGTCAAAAAGTGATTTTATGGTGGCGATACAGGCTTTTAGATATGCCCCTATGTGTCTACTCAGAATTGGAGGTCGCCCCACCTGATGACACAGCTTTAAAAAACAATTGATTTGTTAAGAAACATTGGGCGTTGATACCGATCCCAAGGCAGCTAATGTTTCTAAACCACTAGTAGCAAAAAGTCTTTGGGCTCCATGCTGGTGAGGTGATGTACATAAGGGATGTAGCTATCAAAGCCACCAATGGATGGCGTAACTTTCAAAACTACCAGTAGTATTAAGGCTCTGTGGAGTCCAGCCAGGAGGGACCAGGCTGCAAACCCAAGCGAATGGTGCGTCTACCAAAGGCCACGAGTTGTGTAGGGATACTACTGGTCCACGCAAGTGAGTCAAGAATGCAAACTCACAGAAAGAAGTAACGTCCAAAGCACCAGTAGTGATAACGTTATTTTGAACCAACCAAGAGTAGTGAATAATATAATTAAGATTCCCTATGAGGCACCTTTATGTGGATAGTATGCAAACCATAGTAAAGCAAAACATGAAAAAAACAGCAAACGTATTAAGAGTCTGTAGTAGGGAACCAGAACTGTGTAGGTCCAAATCCACGGGCCAGTGTAACTTTCAAAAACCAATGATTGTAAAAAGATTCTAGTGTTCCACTCGAAAGAGGCAAGGTACCCTCCCATGGAAAGAAGCAGCTTTCAAAAACCACCAGTTGTATTAAGATACTATGTTGTTCTCCGGGAACCGACAATGTGCAAATCTATGAGACGGGTGCAGCCCCCTACTCCAAAAGAGTTTTAGAGGTCTACCTAATATAAGTTGAGGTAACAATTGCAGAGGGGCCTATGCCACCTACCCTGCAATGTTAAGAATGTAATCGGAGATGTACCTTTGAATAGGTGAAATAGTGGTCATTGGGTGAAATTCTAGGGTGAAACCTGTGAGCAGCGGCTCTAGCTGTAGTGCTGCAAGGCCCAGACAGGAAAGATGCTTCAGAAAGATACCGTTAGTCTTTCATTCTATTATAAGGACGTTAGTGAGGAAGAGTTAAGTATCGCTGGCTGAAGGGTTGGGAACCCATAGTGGTAGGCTTTCTGGTCCCATGATAATGGGTCAAATGTTGGTGTGGCACGAGCAGCAGACGCGGATAAAATGCTGTCTATGGTTCTCTGAAAGGTTTAAGATCATTACAATGGTAAAAGAGACTACCTGGGACAGTCACTGATTGGGAGAAAAATAATGGAGGGAGTAGCACCCATGCAGGTCCTCAAACTTGACAAGTGGCCTATGCTTTTTAGGCCTCGCCTGGCGTCAGAGCGCACATGCGCTCCTCGCCCTGCGAGGGCTGTAGTAAACAATACTAGAAGTGAAGCTTTAATCCAGCCCCTGTGTCTCGACCGTTTGCAATTGGCTTAGGTCGTGATTAATGTTTTTTCCGTGCTTTTGGTTTGCTGGCTGTCACTTTTGTTGACGCCCTTGCAGTTTTGTGATGCCGCCCATCGTGTCAAGCGCATCTGTTTTCACTCAGCCCATGTGACAGTCAGCAAACCCAAAGCACGGAAAAAAACATTAATCACGACGTAAGCCAATTCTAACAAGTGGCTGAATGAAAACAGATGGTGAGCGTTTTTTTTTCTCTTTGTGCTTCACAGCCCTCGTGAAGAATTTTCTCATCTGCTTGTTAAATAAACAAGTATATAAGAAAAGTCTTCACAACAGCCATGAAGCAGATGAGCCAAGGCGCACAGGCATTCCGAGGGCGCCTGTTCCCAGCACTTCCCCCTACAAACGTTTCCAAGACATATTTTGATTGTTTAGTCTGCATTCCCTGTTAACTTGGCCTGGAGATGGATGTGTGGGTGACGACATTCAGCTGCTAGCGCACATTGTTTTACATCAGAACATTTTTAGACTCAACAGCAGCTACCATGACATGTTAGAGAGCACTGGCTGCAAGGTGCCCCAGAGCTTCACCAACCTGTTCATGGAACCTTCAAGAAACAAGCATTTGCAATGCAATAGGTCTCGCATTTACGCAATTTTAAGCTATTAGCATTGTAAATGACAATGCCTTTTATTTATGTTTAAAACACGAAAACAAAAATAAAAGGCATTGTCATTTACAATGCCAATAGCTCAAACTCCTGTAAATGCGAGGCCTATTGCATTGCAAATGCTTGTTTTCTTTCCTTTGGGTTAGTTGTTTTATGTTTTACCTTTTTATGCACAGAGAACTGTGTCCGACAGTTTCACATGGTGCAAATACAAATAATTGTAACTTGCAAAAAATCCCTGTATATACCCACAGTAGGCCAAAGATGAGTTCAAAGAGTGGAACACACACCCTCACACTCCTGCCCCATAGTTGCTGTGGCCGCAGCACCCGTCCATGATGTCAGGATGCCTTAGCCTCGAGAAGGTTAATTGGAGAAGGTTGGAGTTTAGGGGACGAAGTGGGGAGGCAGACCTCCGACGACAACCTTTCTGAGAAAAACAGGGAAAACAAAATCCCTTGAATGGGATGGGGTTTGAAAATGATTACATATCACTGTACAACGCTTTTCCTATATAGCTTAGATTAGGTATCAGATTCCATGAATAGAAGTAAAGAAGTTAAATGCACATGCCAGATATTCACATGAGTTGTACAGGCGATGTCTAAAGCATGTCTGAGACCAACCTTTTTTTTGCAGGGGATTATACTCTAAATTCTCTTTGTGGATCTGAGAGTCGCAGCTTTAGATCCACAAAGTGGATTTGTTCCATACTGTATTGAAAGTCACACTAAAACGTATGCACAAATGCTACAGACGAGTTATACAGAGATCCCTAAGACCAGCTGAGGATCAAGACTAAAACAATGATTAGGTTTTATTAAAAAAAATGTTAGATGTTCTTCATTATTACTGTTGGTGAAATGAAACCCCTTTAGCTCGATCATTACTTTCCACTTATTCTGCTAATGGGTGTTAGGAGGGAGTTCTAATCTGGCACCTACTAGAAGATGGGCTGTGTAAATTCCACATGTTTACATATATCTTATCATGTTTGCAAATTACTGACTTCAGAACTAACTATGATCCGTTCAAAGCTTTTGTGAGAGCGTGTATTACTTCAAGGAACCCGTCACGCCAACTGTGTTGGTTTCAGAGTGGTACCATTTTGATAACACTGAACCACCGCAGATTCAAATAAATAATTCAACTGGTGTAGCATGAACAGGAAGACAGAAGGGACAGTTACAGGGGGATAGAGGCACAGCAGTGTTGTCGTCAGAAACTAAAAAGTTTTCAAAGCCGATAGGCGTTGACTTTAAAATGCAAGGTTTAAATCATTACCCTCACCATTTGCCAGTATTTTTGTTATTAAAAAAAGAAATAAAAACTTTCCAAAATGGCTGGTGATAGATTTTATGAGGAATAACTAGACTTTTGCCGTGTGCGGTGCCCACGGTTCAGCACTTTTGGAAATGCCAAATTACTATTTTGCAATCATTTCTTACAATTCCTGATGAATTTTTAATTTCCATCATTCTGTTCCAGGACTGAAGTTCAAATAGTAAATACGCCTCGCGGACTATTTTTTGGAAAGCTGCACTCTCTTTAAATATTCTAGAACCAGAGTTCGAATAGTACATTTGCCATCTGCCAGTGCATGGGCATGCTTTGTGACACCGCTATAACTTTGGAATGTGCCAACAGTCACATTCCAAAAATGTGTAAAGTAAATTATTGTGTAAGTCTGGTTCACCATTTCAAGATGACCAATTGTAATTTTTTAATGGTAGAATAAAATGCAAAAATTAGGTGCGGAAGGCCCCCCCTCCTCAAAACAAAGGATGAGCATCTAGGTTGCAAAGATTTACAAGAAAGACAACTAATGCTAACAAACTGCCCCTCAAACCACCTAAAGTATCGTTCTTTTTGTTGGGATGAAGAAAGGTCCCCATCATGGCTCTCTAGAGCATGTGCCACTTGTTTGAATTCACCATAGTAAGCTGTAGCTTTTTGACCCCTAACTCGGCCCACTACCTGATAATGCTAGTATGCTGGAGGCATTTTTGTGCCAAGGATAGTGACCCAGAGCCAGTCTCTGTGGTCTCTGTGGTTGAAGGGGCACACCGTGTGAACCCTCATTTTACTGATTTTGACTACTGTCATCTCACAGGGCTGTTGAGGAATGACTCTGGTGGCCGCAATATAATTTTAGTAGCAGGGAAGGTGATTTTATCTGTCAACTGCAAAAGAAAGTGGTCTACCAGCCTCTACTGTCTTTTTCTAATGGTTTGCCAGTCCCCCCCAACAGGTCCTTTGTCCATCCATGAAACTTCTCTAAGTGCCCTGAGATGATCCCACTGATGAAGAAATGACTAGAAGCGCGAGGCCAAACCATGAACTAACCTGTGCGCATGAGCTGGCATCTGATGAACATGGTGACCTATGCCAAGGGTCAGCTCCACCACCACCACCACACAGGGCACCTATCCTTTGTTTTTTGTAGGGGTGTGTGTCTGGGCTACAGAATAAAAATGCAAAGTAAAGTACTATATGACCACAAGCATCGCAATTTGACCCCAGCCGATCCATCACTGCTGCCACTCATAAGACCGAGCGTGTGCCCATCCATGCACCATAAGATGTTGGCCAGGTTCGAATCCTGCTCGCTGGACCATGCACGACTACACCACCTGGAGGGGTAAACCCACCATCAGTTAAAAAGTTCTGTGAAGCCCTGGGCGTACAGCCCAAAGGGGATGCCTTTTCAATCTTCGACTCCCCAGCCTTGAAATTGATTAAACGCATGAAGGAAGAGGAGCGGGCGACCAGATCTCATGAGAGGAAGAGGGAGAACCATAAGAAGGCTGGTCTGTTCCACAAGGAAACCATGAAGAGGGTGATCTGAGCATAACACTGCAGAATCCCTACAAGACGTCTGTGTGGAAGGTTCAGTTCAGTTCAATTTACGTTTATTTAGACCATTGGTCTTCAAACATTACATATATAATTAAAATACATCTAAAATTGCATAACCTTAAATACACTAAACACATCTTAAAACGCATACAATTAATACACCCTCCATTAATTAATTAATTCTTGGTGGTTTAAAACTCATTTAAAACCAATAAGAAGTGCCTTCACTCTTTGCATAAACTTCCCAATACCAACGGCAATGTCTAAGTGGCTCATTTCAGTCACCAACATTACAGCCTGGGCCCTAGATTTTATCTCATATTTCCTAAAAATCGGTCTTAAAAGCATAATTCGAATATCAAAAAACTTCTGGCAGTCTATTAAAATATGTAACAAGTCACATGAAGTGCCCTAAGTGCAAGTACATCTTCCCATCTTATCAATCGTTGAACTTTTTACCACAATATTTACATAACACGGGTTTACCCCAATTCTTACCCTTAGAACCTCTCTTCGCAAACGGCAATCGGGTAACCTGTCAACGTAGGAAAAGCATTGTTCATTTTTCCATGCCATAGTCATAAAGTGTTTTATTCGCAAGGTAGTTTTGATCCTGTGCCTGCGATATTTCATTCCCCGACATCCTAAGTCATTTCTTATCACAATTAATCGTATAAGTGACGGGGCACAATTTGACCTTCATCGTACAACATAGTTTCGTCATAATAGCTCTAGACTCTTTTGCCCATTTTAATTCACTGTTCTGAATTTCGTTTTTACACCATTGTGATATTTTGGTGTTCTCATCTACTCCTAGGCGTTGCCAAAAACGGAGAAGAGCCATACTGGCTAGAATGCCCCATGAGGTCAGTCCTAACTCAAGTCTTGTGGCCTGTACCATTGCCGACAAGGGGAGTGAGAATAGGTTTTTTAAGCATTTGCCTTCCTCAATATCCCAGCCCTGTTTGCCGCTCAAGTATAGAAGTTCCGCGCCATACAGAAACTGCGAAGGTACCATGGCAGAGTAAGCTTTTAACACTGGTCTATCTGACATTGCACCGTAGGTTTTGTTAAACAATTTTAAACTGCTAATTGATGCTGATGTTCTTAATTTTAACGCATCTAGATGGGTATGCCATTTCAAATTTCTTTCAAACCACATTCCCAGATACCTATATTCTGTGACTGTTTCTACTTTCTCAGTCCCCAAAAACCATACAAACCCAGCTTTCCTCCGGCCAAATCTCAGGGCTTTAGTCTTGTCCATATTAACCACAAGTTTTTTCTTGGAGCAATAATCGTTAAATATCTTTAGTTTCCTCTGCAGGCCGATTTCTGTCTGATCCATGATCACCAGGTCGTCCGCATAGAGCAAACATGCAATATGCTTACCATCTTGTTTTGGGCTTGCCCCGTTGGCGGTCTCTAGGGTCGATGGCAAATCTGCCAAGAACAAGGCAAACAGCAGGGGGGCCAATACGCATCCCTGCCGCAATCCATTTCCAATCTGAATCTTCCTAGTTAAACTTCCATCCACATCTAAAATTATCTGGGCCCAATTCTTTGTGTGGAGCATTTGAACCAGACTTTGCAAATCTTTTGGGATACCATAACTAATTAGGGCCTCCCACAATAGCTCCCGGTCCACCAGATCAAAAGCTGCACGGAAGTCCACAAAACAACAAAATAAATTTCCCCGCTGTTCGATCGACTTCCGCGCTATGGACCAGAGAGCAAAACAATGGTCAATTGTGGAATGGCCCGCTTTAAAAACCCCCTGTTCTGGGGGTATAATCTGATTTTCCTCTGTCCACTCTTTAAGTAGTCCCAAAATGACTTTTGCAAAAACTTTCTCCCCTACATCTAGGAGATTTATCAACCTATAATTCTTCGGTAATTTCCGATCACCCTTCTTATGAATTGGTCTTATGATTGCACCCCTCCAACTTTCTGGTCAATTCCTGTCTCCACGATCACTTGGTACATCTTTGCGAAAAACTCTGCCCACCACTCTGGTCTAGTCTTTATTGTTACTGCTGGAAGATTGTCTGGGCCAGCAGCACGGGTGAGGTTCAAATTTGCTATTATTTTCTTTATATAACTGGAGGAGAATTGTTTTTAGGTCGTCCCTCACCAGTGGCCAAGCTGGCATCTCAGCCTTATCTTGTATTGGCCAGTTCCCATATATCTCTCCCAGATAACCCACCCAGTCATCCTCAGGGACCATACAGTCTAGGGATCCTGCTTTTCTACCCGCACTTTCTTGGACCAATTTCCAAAAACCTTTTACATCTCTGGTTTCAATTACCTCCAACATATTTGCCCAGCAGTTATCTTTATAAGTTCTTTTTTTATTTCTAATTAATGTTTTATATCTTACCCTGAGTGACTGGAGGGATTGAGCTATTTCCACATTAAACCTACCCGTCAGCCTTCTTTCCTTCTGCCTGATCTGAGCCTTTGCTACTCGGCATTCATCATCAAACCAGGCATGCATATTTTTATTAGCTCTCTGGCTTCCAAGCCCTGACTTTCTTGGTTTACATTTTATCTTTAGGGTGTCCACTAGCTTACTTATAATGGTTTCTAACCAGATGCTTCCATTTCTAGAATGGATTTCTTCTACCGGGATCGTCAGCTGGGTTTGTTTTAATTTCTCAGTGTGTTCCTCTGTTATCCTGGTTGTCAGCCGTTTAGGGTAAACCACATGTACCTGTAGAACCCTTTCTCTCTTCTTACTGCTTGCTAAATATAATTCTGTCCTCAGAGGATAGTGGTCACTACCTTCCATTTTCACCACCTCAAAATTTTTGATTAGCCCAAAATGCCAAGCATGGGCGAACACATAATCTATTGGGCAAAGTTGCTGGCCCTTCATAAAAGTGCGACTTGCTGGCCGATCCAACTGCATTCTCCCATTTAGACATACAATACCTAATGAACCCATCAACTGAGAAAATTTCGTATCCTGTGGAGAGGTCTCTCCTCTAGGGAAGTTGGTCACTTCAATATTATAAGAAGTTAGTAGTTCCTTGTGCCAGCTATCCACCCTTCTGGGATCTAATCTATCATTAAAATCACCTAGCACCAATAATATATCCTTTTGATAATTTTCGCTTACGAACGCTATATCTTCTTTCAGCTTCCTCAGGTACTCCTTATATTCATTGTCTTTTCCCTTCTGTATATATACATTTATAATGCATATTCCTTCATAACAGGGATCTGGCTTCTGTAGCAGAGCCCTACAGCCTAGTGCCCAAACACAGTTTAGCTTCACATTTTCGACCTTCCTAGCTATTTGTGTAGAGATCAGCGTTAGTTGCCCCCCCGATTTCCTCCCCAAGGTGTTTTTCTTTGCTGCTTTAGAGTGTTGGGTGAATCCTTCTATAACTAGGGTTTCTAGGGTATCATCACACAGCCAAGTCTCCTGCAAGCACACAATATCGTTACTTTTGATGACTTTATCAGCATTATCTTGAATCGATATTTTCTTGTATCCGTTTATATTCCACGATAGGATTGATAAGCTGTGTTACGACCCATGCTCCTAGTCAATTTCGCTCAGGAACCCCTCCTCATCATACTCCCTAAATTCTGGGGTTGCTAGGGCATTATACCTATTTCCAGTAAGAATGTCTCTTTCATATCCTGCAATCTCATTATCAGTTATAGTTATTGCAAGATCCTCCTTCTTATTCCAACTTGAGTTGATTAATCTTACTTGCCGTGACCCTAATCCTGCATGATTCGTAAGGAAGTGCTGCCCCTGGATTTCCTCCATTCTTACCAATCTAATCCCCTCCTTTTGCAGCTCATTTTTTGCTTTTTCCACCGCGGCTTTTACCAAGGCAGAGTAAAAGAGAACCTTGGTTACTTCCCCCCCTTTACTACTCATAACAAGCCCTACTTCTCTAAGGTCCTCTGTGCCAATGCTGCGGAGGCTTGCACATTTTGACAAGGAGAATAGGAGCTGTGATCGATTTAATGGGTTTAATTTCCTAGCTTTTTTCCCGCCTTTACCCTGTCCGGAAGGTTCCAGGAAAACCCATAAATCAGGGGTACATCCTTGCCTTACACCATAGGGGGCCCCTGTTAATCCGGTTTCTCTTCTCTTTGACAGGACGTCTTCTTTATCTTTTCCCATAAGGACCTTGCTACGCCTAGGGCTTCTAGATCCCAGCTGGGCAAATATCCTCTTTTCTGTGTCTTTCCCCTCCTTTCTATTCGATGTTGGCATCAGATTTCTTTTACTATTCTTTGATCTTTCTAACGGATTCCCGTATTCTTTTTGTTCAATTAGGGGCTTAACCTTATTCTGCTCTGCTCTTTGCGTCACTTTCCTCTCTTGATCTTCTTTTTTATTCCTTTCCTCTTTCCCTCTTCTCCCCTTCTTTTCTGGTTGTTTTAACAGTTGTCTATTTCTAGAGGCGACCACCTCCCCCCTAAACCTTGAGAAGCCCCTCATATTATATCTTCTTTCGCCCTATTTCCTTACAATCATGGTGGAAGAGATTAGCAGGGGCTGTGCTCTCAAGCACACCGTATACCACCTGCAGTGGGGATGAGCAAGGGTTATCTGGGTGTGTAACACCTTTATCCTGAGTAGAAGGAAGGGTCCCTACGTGGACTGGGTGCAAGTCACAGCCAACTAGAGACCCACATTTCTTACACTTGGTCCCTCCTCCCGCCCATTATGGCTGTCGGCAGAGTAGTGGGTACGCCTCTTCCCCCCCCCCCCCCCCCGGGGGGAAGTGTGATCTGCCCAACGCATTGGCAAGACAGCTCCCTTAGCCACTGATGGCAATGTAGCCGGGGGGGATGGGGCTGCCTTGGGGCTTGTTTGGAAATGTCCCCTTGGAGGAGGTGAACTATGTGCTGGCGGCCACTGGCTTGTTTTAAGGCCAGGTATCCCATCCTGTATCCTGTCAGTCAGGCGGACAGGGACCAGTGATCGAGGATGGACCACCCTCTGAAAGGTGACATGGACTTTACCCCCTTGCTCCCCATGTCCTGCCTGTAGCGATCAATCAATCAATCAGGGAATTGTAAGCGTGCTACTCATCCGTGAGGGTCTCAAGGCGCTGAGGGGGGGGGGTACGCCGCTCCGTTTAGCCGAAGAGCCAGGTCTTGAGGGTCTTCCTGAAGGTGTTCAGGGAGGCTGTGCATCTGATGTCTGCCGGTAGCTCATGCCAGGTCTTGGCTGCGATGTGAAAGAACGATCTTCCGCCTGATCTGGCTCTGTGGATGCGCGGGGTTTCTGCCAGTGCGAGGTTGGATGATTGCAGGTTTCTTTTGGGTACGTGGAAGTTTATTCTGTCGTTAAGGTATTTGGGTCAGTTGTTGTGCAGGCATTTGTAGGTGTGAGTGAGGATTTTGAAGGTGACTCTCTTCTCCACGGGGAGCCAGTGGAGTCGCCACAGGTGTTGGCTGACGTGTTTGTGCTGGGGGATGCCGAGGACAAGTCTGGCCACGGTGTTCTGTATAGTTTGCAGTTTGCGGAGTAGGGACTTGTTGATGCCGGTGTAGAGTGCGTTGCCATAGTCAAGTTTGCTGGTGATGAGTGCGTGGGTTACTGTTTCCCTTGATTCGGGGGGCATCCATTTGAAGGTCTTTCGGAGGATGCGGAGGGTGTTGAAGCAGCTGGAGGTGACGGCGTTGACCTGTCGGTTCATGGTGAGTGATGAATCAAGTACGATGCCGAGGTTTTTGGCGTGGTCTGTGGGGGAGGTGGGCTTCTGAGGGCGGTGGGCCACCAGGTGTTGTCCCATGCAGAAGGGGTGGTTCCAAGGACCAGGACTTCTGTCTTCTCATCGTTGTGTTTTAGGCAGCTGTTGGTCATCCAGACTGCCACTTCCTGCATTCCTTTCTCGAAGTTGAGTTTTGAGGTGGTGGGGTCTTTGGTGAGGGAGAGGATGAGCTGGGTGTGGTCGGTGTAGGATACCATGTTGAGGCCGTGTTGTTGGACGATGTCTGCGAGGGAGGACATGTAGATGTTGAAGAGGGTCGGGCTCAGAGATGACCCCTGTGGGACTCGGCAGGTGATGTCGGTGGGGGCAGATAGGAAGGGCGGTAGTCTGATCCTTTGGCTTCTTCCGGTGAGTAACGAGCGGATCCAGTGTAGGACAGTTCCTTGTATGCCGGAGTCATGTAGTCTGGTGATTGGTGTGCAGTGAGAGACGTTGTCAAAGGCTGCAGACAGGTCGAGGAGGATGAGGGCCGCGGAGTGGCCTGGTCCAGGAGGGTGCGGATGTCGTCTGTGGCGGTGAGTAGGGCGGTCTCGGTGCTGTGGTTGGCTCGGAATCCAGAGATCTTCCCTCTCTTGGCTCCTGCTCCGCCCCTGGTGGTTTGATGGTGGTACCAGCTAGAAACCTTGGACCTGGCGCCTACTTCAGGTGGGTCACCTGCCTGAAATCCAGCTCATTGTTTTGCGCTGACACTGAGAGCCCCTGGAGTGGGGAGCCCTTACTGCTTGGTGTGGCCTGTTACCTGCTAGGATTGTGGAGAATAGTTGGGTCACCGCGGCCTTGGCTACTTGTGCTGCTCCCTCCGGGGCATGCGGGCCATAGGTCGTGAGGGGACGTGCCTTTCCTCCTGCATGCTACGATGATGGGGTGTCACCTCCCTGCACCTGTCCAGATGAAGATCGACCAGTTTGCCAGGCCAACATCTGGGATGGTTGGTGGCCCTTAGCACAATTTGACCTTGCTACTATCCTGAGGGCGATTCAAGACTCGAGAGAGGCGTTTGAGACAAAGGTGGGTGAAGTACAGCTGGATGTTTTACTGTTGCATCAGGACCTCCGGAACGCTTCTGGTCGGATGACAGAGGAAGATGCCAGGGTGATATCAGTTGCTCTTGGTGACAGCGGTGTTTGAAGAACAGGCTAAGGGTGCCGAAAACCGATCCCGTAGGAGGTTGAGACCTCTAGAGCGGAGGGGCTCCTGGAGTACTGGCTGCGGCCATGGGTCCTTGCCAACCAACTATCGGCTTGGTTTGAGGTGGTACAGGTCCCTGACCCAGCGTCCTTTGCCAGTGGCCCCTTCCCAACCCTTGACAGCTTGCATCTGTAACCAAAGTGACAGGAATGCCAACCTTCCGGGCGGTCGGGGCGCACCAGGAGCTCTGCTCTCAGAATGTAAAGATGATTGTTTACACCTGGGTGGACCAACAGCATAAAGGTTCATTGGAAGAGGTAAATCAGAAGCTCTGGGCCCACAACCTGCAGTGCACGCTCCTTTTCCAGGCTTGGCTGAAAGTGATTTTTAGCTCCACCATCTACATCTTTGACAATTCGGAGCAGGTCTGGGAGTAAGCAGCGGAGAGAAGAGAACTTTGATGGACGGGGGAGGGAGGCTCAGAGGAGTTGTTGGGGAGGTTCTGCTGCTCGTTCTTCTCGTCTCCTCCCTGCTCAGCAAAATGTGGACTTGTTGTGGAGAACTTGCATGTGTCCCAGTGTATAGTGAGGCTCTCCCGCCTCAGATCAGGTGGACGAGTGGTTTGAGAATGCTGTTCAAGACTTTATGCAGACAGGCATGCCAGACCTCTTTGGGTCCCAGGAGGAGGGTCCTGGTGGCCAATCGTGAGGCCTCTCCTGAACAATTGGACTACTCCTGGTATTGTATGTTTTGAAGGGGGAGGGGACATGAATCCTTGGCTGAATTGGTTTTGTTTGAGTGATGATCATCCCTGAGGTCTGTTCTGCCACAAATGGAATTGCTATGCAAATAGGTTAATGTTGTTGCCAGTTGTTGTAATCTATAGGGCAAGAGGCGCTCATGAGGGGGTTTGCATGCCAATGACCCTGTTTGAGACTGTTATGTGTGGGGTTGTGGAACAGATGCTTCAAGAGTAGAAGTATGGGGTGGGGGAGTAAGTTATGTGTGTTTTGAGTTTGATCGTGCAGTACATACACATTCTTAGTCGCACTCCAGTATGTACTTTCCACATTGAAGGTGCTATTGTTCCAGATGTTCAGATGTTCTTGCACCTGTGTTGGATCTACCAGATCAGCGGCACCCAGATCCGGTTGGAGTAACACCCTGCTTAGATGGTGGCGGCTAAAATATTGTTCTGGAATGTGAACGGCCTGCTGGATCTTATTAAAAGATCTGCGGCCCTCCAATATGCAAAACTATTCTACTTGACAGTTCTAATGTTCCAAGAAACTCACCTGTTAGGCATTCAATGCTCCTTTCTACACTGCCTAGGTTATGACAGGGTTTACCACGCTGGCTTTTCCTGGGGCTCTAGAGGAGTAACCATTTTGCTGCACAGGGGATTCCCACTGGCAGTGTCTGCTTCCCACATGGATCCTGTGTGGAGTCGTCTGGGGGCTCTGAGCTCTTTACTACAGCCAGCTCCTGTGCCCTGGGATACTCCATTATTTTGCTTGCCACGCCATTCCAGTTTGGACCCAGCCATATGCAAATCAGCCTTGACCCTGTTCCCTATGGGAACAGTCCAGCCCGAACTGCCAAGCCAGATCTTCTCTGGACCAGAAAACAAGCATCCTGGGACCGGTTTTGGGGCATCACCCCTCATCAGCCAGACTAGCTTGAAACCGGTGGCGTAGAAGCACGGGACCCACGTTTAGATATACCCTTCCCACTTAGAGGTGAAAATGCATCACAAAAATATGATGGACGGAATGTTGAACATTGTCAAACATTCACCCCCAGTCACGGCTCTGGGTTTAATCTATGATTATTTTGCTCGCCATGCCTTTCCAGTTTGGACCCAGCTATATGCAAATCAGCCTTGACCTTGTTCCCTATGGGAACAGCCCAACCCGAACTGCCAAGCCAGATCTTCCCTGGACCAGAAACAAAGCATCCTGGGACCGGTTTTGGGGCATCACCCCTCATCAGCCAGACTAGCTTGAAACCGGTGGCGGTTGCTCACTTTGCCACTGGATTCAAGCAAGCCTGGCTGATGAGTAGTGAAACTCAGAAAACGGTCCCAGGATGCTTATTTCCGGTCCAGGACCTGGCCTGGAAGTTTGGGCTCGACTGTTCCCATGAGGCACAAGGTCAAGATTTGCATATGGCCGGGTCCAAACTGTGGTGGCTTAGTTAGCAGAAGAATGATGAAGGATTAAACCCAGTTCTGTGACTGGGAGTGAGTGTCTGAAAAGTTTCAGCACTCCATCCATCATCGTGTTGTGTTTGCTGCTTTTCATATACCCCACATGGTCTATTGCCCAATTACTTTTAAAGGCAGGGCGTCCTGTTTGTGTATCTTCAGGTTGTGGGTTCTCCGAGGAGAGTGGCATGTGAAATGTCATGGTCTCTGTTGCCTGACTTCCTGTATTATGCTGAAAATAGAGAACGGGCAAGGTGAGGGCTATTGGTATGTGAATTCAGGAGAAAGTGATACCTCTCACTTCCAAGTTGGAGGTGCGCACAAATTATACTTGGACCTGTTCAGGTCTTGTTCACATTTCATCTGTTAGATAAAGAATTCCATCCACTTCAATTCAATTTTGCTTTCATTTCTTTTATTACGCTTCTGTTTTTCATATTGTAATATTTTCTCATCTCTTTAGCAAAGAAACATATTCATCTTACATCTTCACACAACCCAATGCATTTCGGGTCAACAAAAAAGACCCTTCTTCAGGGGTTTCCGTGTGTAGCAAAAAGTTCCCGCCTCTCCCTCATTCGGGTTCTGTTGGCTATTGGTATGTGCCACAGGAAGTCAGTTCTCTGTATTTCTACCCTTTCAGCTCAAGGCATCACCAATCACCATATGTCAGCAGCTCATAGGACCTCGTCTCCCATTTACCTGATCTGGCTCCCAGCTACAAATGTTCTCCAGCTCTCGGAGATCGAGGTTCTCCCTAGAGGGATACCAGATCACCCTCCCCTCTCTTGTTAGAGATTGGGCTCCCAGACACAGCACCGAGACCCATGTGCTGGATTAATGTGTGGCACCTTACATATCAAAAGTGTTCCAGCTTTATTGAATCTGAAATCCGTTCTGATATTGCAGTGAACAAGAATTCTGTGCAGTCAGCGGGTACACTGTGGGCGGCCAGTGAACCTACACTTCGTGGTTTGATAAAAGGGTATGTGCGGGACAAGGAGGCCCAAAAACTGGAGGAGACAACATCTTTGGATTCCCAGATATTCCCCATGGAAGGGAAGGTCCAGTGGCAACCTTCGGCAGCCCTCGATTGCCGACTGGCATGGGCTCGCTCTTGCCTACATTAGGTCTCACTGGAGGAAGTCCAACAATGTTGGAGGGCTCCGACGCAGAGGGTCTTTGAGCATGGGGACAAGTCTGGGAAGCGTCTCTATTGGCTGGGGAGGTCACCTCGCGGGTGGTGCTGTCGGTGAGCAACTGTGCATGGAGGTTCTAGCAGTGACGCAGGTCTTTGCAGACTATTATTGTGCCCTGTATGTGGAGGCACCCCGGCCCCCTGGTGAAATGGAGCTCCCGGTGCTCAGGGACATTTCCGCTGCCCTCGATTGTCCAGCCGCTGGCCAAAGAGCTGTATGCAGCGCTTACAGGGGAGGAGATGGGGGAGGTGCTCTTGGATATGTCCTCTGGCAAGGCTCTAGGTCTGATGGGTTCGCGATGGAGTACGAAATCTCGTACTTCCCCACCTGTTAGCACTGTTGGATGAATCTGCTGACCAAGGGGCGCTCCCGTGGGGACTAGACACAGCCACAATTGTGGTGCTCCCTAAACCAGGTCACCCTCGAGATAGATGCTCCTCATACCTGCCTATTTTGCTCATCAATTCGGAAATTAAAATATTTGCCAAAGTGTTGGCTAATCAGATGTGTTGTGCCCTTCCCCTTTTTGATCCACCCAGACCAATGAGGCTTCATGCTAGCTCGAAGTATACTGTATTTGTTAGTGGAGTCTAGGTAGCCCTCTCCCAGGCTCACCATCTTCGTGGGTCCACAGCCATGCTTTTAGTTGACTCTGAGAAGGCTTTTTACACCGTGACTGGTCCTTCTTCAATGCGCTACTGGAGAGGGCTTGTTTGGGGCCCTGCCTTCATGCTCTCCTCCGTTTGCTATATGCCCACCTTACCGCTCAAGTCGGAGTTAATGGTGTTTTGGCTCTCTCATTTAGTATCTGTAGGGTCCCAATCTTGTTATTTGCCCTGGCGATTGAGCCGCTGACGCGCCTGATTAGGTGCGACTCTCAGTGATACCCTGGTGTTCCTTATGTGCTCCCATATGTCAGGCCCACATTATTTAAAGATCCTCTGATTGTACGTAGAGGCCTCAGGCCTCTGGGTGAATGATTCAAAGTCTCTGTTGGTCCCCACGATCCATCCTCATGTGCCGCCTTTCCTTTAAATATTGAGGTATTTTTTAAATACTTAGGTATTTACATATCCCGACTTGGCCTGGAGCCTTAAACTAAATCCTTTGGTCATGTGAAGGAGAGAGTATTTATGGAGGTGGGCTCGTCTACCACTGTATGTTTTGGGGAGAGCAGCTTTGTTTAAAATGATAATCCTTATACATTTTCTATACATCTTTTCGAACTTCCCCCATCGAGTCCCCAGAAAGTGGGTCCAAGGTATTACGTGTCTATCCGTACCTTTTTGTGGGTGGGTGGTCACCCTTGGGTGGCTTTCGATAACTACTGTCGGTCTCCCTACGAGTGAGGGATGGGTATGGCAGACCTGTATGACTATTATTTGGCCTCGCAGCTGGTTGTGATCAACAAATAGTTCAATGGGGGTGGAGGGATCCGGTCTACTGTGTGGAATTGGCCTTCCTTGGGTTTCACAGGCTAACGGGCTTGCTCTATGGGTCCTTGATTTCCCAGTCCCTTCCTAATTGCACCCGGGCGGTACTGCTGTGCTGGAGGGTGGCACTCCGATTCATGGGCTGGAATCTTGGGCTCACTAGGCAGACGCCCTTATGGCACAGGACTTGGCTTCATCATGCTGCATGTCTGGAGGGCTGGATAGGTGTCACTCAGGGATGTATGGTCAGGAGCCCATGTACAAACATTTCAGAAGCTGCAGGAACAATATCAACTATCACATACTCAGTTCCATAAATACCTGGAGCTGCGGCATGCCCTGTCGGCTAATATTTCTCCAGATATGCAGATTCCAGAGTTTAATCCCCTCAAAGCCAAACTGTTGATGGGGGAACTAAACAAAGCGGCTATATCCGTTATTAATTGTTCATTGATTACTGATGCCCCAGACTCCTTAACGATGTTGCGAAGAAAGTGTGAGGGCTGGGTGGGGGAATTGGAGGATGCAGAGTGGGTGGAGGCCAGCATGCTCCCCATGAGCTTGCTATCTCCGCACGCCTTAGACTGGTCCAGCTTAACTACTTATACGCCACATACATGACTCCCTTGCAGCTTCGTGGGCTGGTGGAAACCCCCTGCCAGCTGTTGTACGCAGAATTCTTTTACATACTGTGCTTCTGCCTGGGACTGGTTCCTTTCTGGGAGCCGATTGAGATGCAATTGTCTACAGTCTTAGACCACCGGATTCTTGTACCTTCAAGGTGCCTTCGCTGAGGTTGATGGAAGATGTGGGTAGGGGCAAAGGATGCAACAGATTTTTATTGGGGTTGTGACACTAGTTGCTAAAAGAAATATCACCTGTAAATGGAAAGCCACAAAACTCCCCTTAATGGCAGAGTGGTGGAGGGGAATGGATTGGTGTGCCCAGCTGGAACGATCGATATAGGAGGCCCAGGCTGTCGCCGTAATTTTGAGAAGGTGTGGGGCAAATGGTGAACTTATCATCGCTTGGGTGTGGGAAGTGACTGAGAGATGGTACTGTTTGCTATAATAATTCTTCTTTCTTGATTGTGTTGCTTTTGTTATATTTTTTGTGCAAAAATCAATACAAAATTTGTGGTTATAAAAAAATGATTGAACTGAAAGTAGAAGAACCTGTTCGAAATTTTCTGGAAAAAACCCATAGAGAGTTCCAGGATCAACTGTAGCTTGCCTTAATCAACTGCATTAAATGCAGCCAAGAGCTAGGGTAGTGTAGAGTAGCACAACAACACAAAAGTTACTTATTCCAGTATGAACGTGTCATAAAAAATGTAAACAAATCATACTTGCTTAATGATAGTAAAAGTCTTTCTCAATAAAAGAATAGCACTGCATGACAATTATATTTATTATGAGTGGTAAATGTGCTGCCCAACTTGGACGCTACTCAACACAACCAAGAGTAAGCCTTGACTGTTTGACATCACTAGCCCTGAAAGCGAAAGCCGAGCAGGAAGGTCCTTTGCAATTCAGTCATGTTGCAGGAGTATTCAGTTCCTGTGTTTACAACAGAAAGCAGCAACACTTGTTGCAAATATTACTTAACTACCCATGAGTAAAACAGGCCCAGGAGACCTGACCTGTTATTCACTTTTATACTTCAAAAATGAGTCATACACAACTGTTAGGTTTTCATTTAAAGTCCTGGTCTAAAATTGCAGACTTTTAATATAACCAGACAATTTTGTTACCAACCTACATAATGAGGTACAAATGTCTCTTTTGTGCTTTAAGAATTTAGAGAAAGGCAAGAATCTTGTCTTTTATTCTTCTAAGGCTGAGTTTAATTTTGGTTTTCTACGCTACTGCTAGTGAACATCAGAGAAATTCCTAAAATTACAGAAAGGTTACATACCTGTAATTCTAGTTCTCCACCTTTGGCATGCTCTGAATTCATAAACATCTCACGCACCATTCCAGGAAACAGAAATGTAATTTTCAGAAGATTTCAGAATGCTTAAAGCATCTGTGTTTGGTTTTAATTCTCACTACAACCTTACTAACTGGTCACAATTTCCCTCTGTTTTGAATTATTTTCAACTATATCTTTTTTTTTTTTTTTTTAGAAGGGAGTTTGTTAATTCTGTACACACATAGGTTATTGTCCTGCAGCTGCAATTATGCAGTACTTCATGTTCCTAATGAGGTGCTCATGGCAGAACGTGATTGGGTCATAGTCTACGCCCTGCAGGAAGCTCTAAAGAGACTATATGTATCGACGGTTTCCAAAGTCTGCGACTGATGTGAACTGTAGAGTAGTTAACAATTTTAAAGTAAGGTTGATCTGATTTAGAATGAGTCTTTCCTATTTCCTTCTATATTGCAGACTCAGCCATGGCCGACTGACCAGTCTATAATACGATTTCAGGTTATGAACCATCAAAATCGTATGACTGCCTGAGAATTCCACATTCAATTCTGATGTGTGATTGTGTGACTCCTTTTGATTGTTTAAAAGTAGGCAAAATGTCCTGCACTGAGCGATATCTAACCAGTTGGAAACGCTTCCTGGGAATGCTCTGTACCAGTATGCTATTGACGGCATTAATTTGGACATCCTAAACATAATTGAACAATGGCATCCTAATTTCGATATTAAAAACATCCTTAAGAAAGAAAAAAACTTATGTCATAAAAATACCCATAACAGACACAGTAACTGAAGTTCAAGTCACCCCTCCACTCTAAAAAAGGGTGAAAACACTTCTATATCATAAAATATCACACACAAAAATAAAAAGACACATAAATATCAGGAAAAAATATTGTTTCCCTTAATATCGTCTTCCTATATTTATAAAAGGAAATATTGTGTGAAGAATAATGTGAAAGTGAATATTGTTTAACACAAGGTTTGGATATTTTTTTTAAAATATAGATTGTATAATAATATATTCAAAATATTATACAAAATAAATCTATTCAATCCTTTTACTATATGTATACGTACATATAATTAGGAAAATAAGACAAAACAATTTTTTAAACAAAATTAAATTATTATACTAACAGTAATTTAAATTTAAAATGAAAACATATACACCCAACAAAAATATATAACGAATTTTCAATATTAACATAACTATAATTTTTTTTACTGATACTTTTAATTAAAGTATAAAACTCTAACACATATTATAAATCATATCAACATAATAATTTAAAATATATACAACACTCTATTAACAGCAAAACAATTACAAGAATATGTATAACAAAACTATAATAAATAAACTATTATGATGAATATTACAAAAATCAAATTAAAAAACTAGTATTTTTAAAAAAAATATATAAAGAAAAGAATCCAAATTAGAGAAAGAAAAACATGCAATATTAAATGCCAATTCAAGAAATATTTACTATACTGTTTAACAGAGACTACTGTATGTACTTTGCAAAGGCTTATTTTACACATCCCACTCCACCCTAATAAACAGTAGGGTAAGTGTTGGACTTTGTAGAGAAAACATTTAATACTTCCAGTGTGGTCTAAGCAACAGTAGCTAAAGTGTTGGACTCTGGAAGGGTTAGAGTTACTCTTCCCACGGCACTCAAAGCAATAGTAGGGAAAGTGTTGGACTTTCGATGGGTAAGATTTACTGTTCCCAATGCAGTCTCACGCAAGATTTACTATTCTCACGCCGGTGTAAGCAACAGTAGGGAAAGGGTTGGACTAGAGAGGGGTTAGATTTACTATTCCCACACCAATCTAAGCAACAGTAGGGGACGTCTTGGACCCCGGAAAGATTAGATTTATTATTCCCACTCCAGTCTAAGCAACAGCAGGGAAAGTGTTGATATTTCCACAACACTCTAAGCAACACTAAAAAAAGTGTTGGACTCCAGAGGGGTTTGATTTATTATTTCTACTGCAATCCAAGCAACAATCGGGAAAGTGATGGACTCCAATGAGGTTAGATTTACTATTTCAACTCCAATGTAAGTGACAGTAGGGAAAGTTTTGGATCCCGGAGGGGTTAGATTTACTACACCCATTCCAGTAAAAACAACAATAGAGAAAATGTGGGACTTTGGAGGGACTTAAAAAATAGCTTTCCACCTCCTAATCCATTTATACAAAAATAAAAAATAAATCCTTTCATATAAAAACCTAATATCAGAAAATAAAAATAAATTAAAAAAGATTTAAATAAAATATACTTCTATACCTACAAAACACAAACAGTAAACACATAAAAAAACGTACATTTTGAAAAGGTCTGGAGTCCAAGATGCGATGTTTAGGAGTAGGATGAACACAATGTTCTTGTGACACTTACTGGGGCTGCCGCAATAATGCTTGGAAGAAGGTTGGCTGGTGGCGGCGCTGGGATGCCGTCATGTTGGAGACTGTCACCAACGTCAGTGATTGTTACGGCCTTCTGTCATTCTGTAAAGATAATCCCAACCAGGGCTCCAGTGTTTGGACGGTCATGTACTTTATCTGTGCTATGTAAAGGTCAGCATGCTTGTTTGGAAAAATCTATAAAATTGTGATTTAAAAAAATATATGTATTAAATCCAAAATTTAAAGTAAAAAAATTAAATAAACCAAATTTTACAAAAACAGTATTGAAACACTTTAAAAAATAATACAATAATGTACACAATATGTTAACCATTAAAAAATACATAATTATCAATAATCGATTAAATATTCTTAATTGATCAAAAAAATCAATAACTTCCCACCCCGTTTCCCTACAAAATCAAATTATTTACCAAAATGTTAACCTGTAAATATGCTGTAACATTCCAAAACGTTAATAAAATATAAATGAAAAAATTAATCAATTTACATAATATGAAATTGCATAATTAACTATTAAAAATAGATTGGCTTATAACATTATTTATAATTTAATTAACTTCCCATCTTATTCCCCTAAAGACCCAACAACTGCTAAAAACAACATAATTAACAAAAATGTAAAAATGTATATATACACATTTGAAATAACAATTAAACTTAGTACATAGAATTATTAATGACAACTATTTATAAAATCATTAATCAATAACATATTTAATTTACTATATAAAAGTAACAACATTTAATTGATTAGAATTCAATTTACTTCTCACCAACCAGCTACTACTTTAAAAATTACCAATTTTATAAAAAATAAAAATAAACATATTAAATAACAAACTAGACTTTAACCGCTTAGGTGCTATGTATGTGCTAGACACATTCTTAGCACCCCTTCTCAGGTGCTAAGGATGTGTCCAAGCACCCACCCACAGTGAATGTGCTGGTGTTCTCCATGCCACATACCTCTAATGTCGATAGTAGCTGAAGCGCTTCTGCCATCTCTGACCCCACACCTGGCGTAATCATAACGTTCACAGGAGCACCAATGTCATGATTCCGTGCTGAGCACGTGCTGTAAAGAATTTGCTTCCAGCGCATCAGAGAGGAGGACATGTTTGGTTAGTTCTCTTGCCTTAGGGGGCTTGGAGGAAGATTTGGGAGGCAAGAGAGATATTGTGGGAAAGGAAACATTATTTTCTTCCCCTGGTGTCTTTCTTGAATACATTCTAGCTGCGGAATCGCGGGTGGAACCACAATCGCACAACAGGGATGCTGCCACAAGAACACCTGGGATTTTTGCGACTCTGGGTCTTTCCCCCAAAATGTGGTATTGATGTCCTTTATTTTCCACACACCTAGGTGCAGATCGGGAGGGTGATGAAAAACCACTAAGGGAGGAGGACGGAAACCCTCCAGACACTAGGGATTATAGTCATGGTCACTGGAATTATGCGGCAGGAGAGGCCCAAATTATGTGACAGGGTTGAGTAAAATATGTGTCAAGGAAACACAAATTTTGCAGCATAATGCGGCACATTTTGTAATAGTATTACTTCATTATTTCGTCATTTTTTAACTTGGTAACACTGTATGGGCATTGATTGCACCTGTTTAACACTTAAATATAGCAATAAGCAACAGAAAGGTGATGAGTCCAGCTTTGCAAAGGGCATTCCACTCCACTGCAACATATGCTGCTGCATTTCTAGTAACTTTTGAACCACTTGAGCTGGAAACAATACTCTACAGATTATGTCAGGTGATTGAGTATGTGGCAAATGCGGCAAATCTATAACTATGCAAAAATAGCTGCGGCAGCACAATCATATAATTCCATTGGCCCTGATTATAGAATTTTAGGTGATTTGAAAGTGGCATTGTCGGCAAGGGTCACTCCCTCATACGGGGGTTTGTTTCTTTGTTAAAAAATGGCCAATCTCCTCCCATGTGGGCGGAAAAGACAAGACATCAGGGATTTCTTTTATATATATTGTTGCTGGAGTAGCCCCTAAGGCAAGGGTTTTCTCTAAAACTGATCAGTAATTTCCTTTGTCTTCAGCCCCCTCTGTGGGCAGATTGCCAATTTTTAGGTTGATCTGCCCCCAAGGTGGACGCAAAACCACCAGAGACCTGATAATAAGTTTCTATATGTGCGGTGAGTTTCTGTTGAGGTAAGGGTCACTTCCCTCTTGGGTGGCAATTTTTTGACTTCGCTTTGAGACCCCTTCATTGTGTTTTAGAATGTTAACTGTTTTATTTATTTTCTTCATTTGCATTTATAAACTTAATGTTTTTTATCCTTTTCACTGCAGTACAAAGCTTTTGATTTCATTGGTGGTGAATCCTGCTTGCATAGTGTTTTAAATTCACGTTCAGCATTGTGTGTAATTTTTTATTTGTTCTTTTCTAGTGTGATATCTTTGGTGCTTACTGTGTTTGTACAGAGTAGGTGCAGTTGATCCTCAGTGAAACTGTCTGTGGCAAGTGAGAGGTTGAGAATTTGGGCAAGTCCCACTTTAACCTTGAATCAAATAATAATTACTGACTGTTTAGCATTAGATAGAGCCAAACACATCCCCTGGCTTAGGTATCTAAAGGAACTGACAACTTGGCTATTTCGCCCTGATTGTTCTGAGACTGACAGTTACCTTCTGTGCCTTGGTCATACCAGTGACGGCTCTCTGTACTTCCCAATAAATCTATTTCTACAACTGCAATCCTGCGTTACTCCACATCTTTTCATTGGCAACAGAGGATGGGATACAAGCCTACTCCGAGTCTACATTGTGGCGAGGCTGCTCTGCTTACCTTGATGCCACATCTATTGACTTCCCACCTCTCACCGTTTCTACTGGACAAGAGGTATTTCTGAAGCTGGCTCAGCAAACCAACTGTGAGTACAATTTTTTTTAGTCTCATCGGGGCACCCGCGTTCGGGAGGAATCGAGACAGAGAGCCGTGCCCTTTTGAATTCTAAACATTTCTTAAATGACTGTTTGCTGCGCTCTTCCTGCTGTGCTCGCGCCGCGCTGAGGGGAGCCGTGATTTTGTGTTTCACTTGTTTCGCACATTTTGAGAGTTTATGTGAAGCACAACTGTGGGGCACTCTCGTGCACTGCATCGCGCTCACGGGCCAAACTGTGAAGCGTTCTACATCACGCTCGAGCACGCTCAAGCACCGCTCACCGGCTCGCGAGGCTGCGTTCAGCTCGTGCCTTCAGCTCGTGTGTTCGTGCAAGCAGCATTCTTCTTCGTCTCTTCCTCATGACGTACTACGCAACCTTCTTTAACGTCTTAACGTAATTGACTTGTGTGAAACGCATCGTTCACTAAACACCACGTCATTGAGGCCAGCACGTCATTAATGTTAACGAAGCTTATCTTCAACATTTTGTGCTGACACGCTCAGGTTTAACGTGTCATTCCTCAACATTCAATGTCTTCACGCAATGGTTCTGTGAAACACACTGTGGAAAATATAAAACGTTTTTAAAGTCACCATACTCCTTCAATTTAAATGAAAAGGATTAACTTTGCTTCGCACTGACGCGCACAGCCTTTGTCATCTTCAACTTAAACAAAGCTGATTTTCCTCACCTTGTGCTGACGTGCACAGCCTTTGTCATCTTTAACTTAAACAAAGCTGATTTTACTCACCTTGCGCTGACGCGCACAGCCTTTGTGTGTCTATTTACTTTTATTTTCAAGCTCGCTGACACACACAGCGTTTTGTTCTGCATACCTACGCTGATACACACAGCTTTTATCTGCGTGTGTCATATTACTCTTCCTACTCTGACACATACGGGTTTTTTTTTTACTACTTAAAAACAATGCAACGCTGCCACCTTGTGGAATAATTCATTTGTGCATCAATAGTTACATTCAACTAGCAGCTTTTCTAGTGAAACTTCTAAATTGTTACTATTTCTGTGTCATTTATATATATATATATATATATATTTATTTTTTATTTTTTTATTTCTTCTCTCAACATTACTTATACATTTCTACTCTTTTAATCCTCATTACTTTTCTCTCTTTTTGTCTTCTTTCTCTTATTTTTTTTTCTCTATCTATTCCCTGACATGCAGAGTGTTACACCCCCTGCACCCTTTTTACAAGAACCTGGAGAACCCCAACTCGAATGGAAGTTATGGATTAGATCTTTTAAAGCATATCTGGGTGCAATTGACGGTCAACGGTTCAGACCTGAAAGAAAGAAAAACCTTATGTAATAGATAGTTGTACTTATGTACTAAAATGTTTTTGACCGCCTACCTCCTTTTGATCCACCTGAAGGTCAAGACCCTGATGAGTTTGACTTAGCGGTAATGGGATTGGATAAGTACTTTGCTAAAACAAAAAACATCGTAGTACACAGATACAATTTTTTCACTAGAGCACAAAAAATTACTCCTTGCAAAGATCCTACTCTGGATGAAGCAGAAGA
The DNA here is from genome assembly GCF_964204655.1 of Triturus cristatus. NCBI lineage: Eukaryota > Metazoa > Chordata > Amphibia > Caudata > Salamandridae > Triturus > Triturus cristatus. The sequence goes on from NC_140595.1 coordinate 117,003,574, forward strand.
CATTGCCAAGAGTATTGAAAGATCTATGGATGATGCAAAGCAACTTGAATCTGCTTTAGCAAACTCTACTATCTCTGGTGCTGTCAGTGCTAAACCTTCTTTTTCTTTTCCTTCTCTTCCAAACATTCCCAGAAGATCTACTACATTTAGAGGTGGAAGAAATTTTACACCAAACAGAGGTGGAAAAACATTTACTCCTAACAGACAATTTAACTATAAAATAAGTTGTTATAGATGTGGATCATCCACACACGTTTCTTCTTTCAAAAATTGTCCAGCAATTAATCAACAATGTAGTAAATGTGGCAAAATAGGGCATTTTGCTAATGTTTGTATGGGCGGTAAAAGAGGCAATGTAAGATGTGTACTTAATGATTCTGATGATCAATTCAGTGAAGATGTCACTAATCAAGAGTATGTCGTGGTGGTTAAGAATTGTCCAGACAACTGTATCACACAACACATTCCAGATCCAGAAGTTGAAGTCATTATTGACAATAATCCTATTCAACTTCTTGTTGACACAGGTGCTCGTATCACCATTGTATCTCAAGATAAGTATGTGAAGTTTTGGTCCAACAAAAGTTTGCTACCTCCCGATATACTTACAGCAGCTTTTGAAGGTAGCAGGATTGATTTACTAGGCTACTTTTGGGCTAAAATCAGTGTTTTTGATGCAATTATCAATGGCAAGGTTTATGTAGCTAAACGGGGTATCAATGTTCCTGGTCTCATCCATCAAGCAGAATTTGGTCTTACCATCAAACCTGGTTTACCAAACCCAGTCTTTATTGATCATCAGTCCAATTTTAATAATTCTAATTTTATTAAAAACATCAGCTCTACGTCAAACAACCAACTCTTGAGAACACAAATACACTACAATTTTTGAAGACCGTTTAGGTAAAATTACTGACTTTCAACATTTTATCAAGATCAAAGATGGTACCATACCAATTAAGCATAGACTTCGCAATGTACCTTTAAGCATTAGAGGTGATCTTTCTAAGCATTTACAATCCTTATGTGACCAAGGCATAATAGAGAAAGTCTAGTCCACTCTTTGGCTTTCACCTATTGTTTTAGCCAAAAAGAGATCTGGGGACTTGAGGATGTGTGTTGACTTGAGGAGTCTTAACGAAGCTATCCGGGTCGATGGTTTTCCTCTTCCGCACATTGAAGATCTTATCGCAAAAGTAGGCTCCTCCTCTTGGTTTAGCAAACTTGATCTTAAGGCTGCCTACAATCAATTTGAATTACATCCTTAGTCCCGACATCTCACAGCCTTTGTTACTCCAGATGGTGTTTTTCAGTTTTGTCGTCTTCCCTTTGGTCTCGCCTCAGCTGCAGCTGTATTCCAAAGATTAATGACCGAAATGTTCCAAGATAATCCTCATATAGTTGTTTTTCAAGACGACATTCTCATTTTCACTCAAACTGAAGCAGAGCATGATTCTGTCATCGATCAAGTGTTCAATGTTTTAACAAATAGAGGCGTTATTTTACCAAAAAAAAATGTATTTTCAAGGTAAGGGAAATTGAAAATTAGGCCATGTTATCTCTGAGCACGGTATCAAACCCAGACCAGGTCTCATAGAAAGCATGGTTAGTGCACCTCCTCCTCAGAACAAGGAACAACTTATGCCCTTCCTTGGTCTTTGTGAGTTCTATTCCAAATTTATGAAAGACTTTGCCAAGACCACAGAATGTTTTAGGGCACTGCTTTAGAAAGGTGCAAACTATGTATGGTATGAAGAATGTCAAAAAGGGTTCCAAACCATCAAAGACCACATAGTTCAAGCCACTGCTCTGCAAGCATTTGTTGAAGGAAAACAAACCGTTATCACTGTTGATGCCTCTGATTATGGTCTAGGAGCTGTTCCATCACAATATGCCAGTGGAAAGGAGTACACAGTTGGATTTGCATCCAGGACTCTTCGTCCTGTTGAACGGAAGTATTCAGTCATCGAAAAAGAACTCTTAGCCTGTGTATGGAGCATTGAAAAGTTCAAACCATATGTATGGGTTAGATCCTTTATTCTCAAGACTGACCATCGTCCCCTTGTAGACATTCTCTCTGGCAAAAACGTCAAGCGCACTACCGCACGTTTATCCACAAAACTTCTAGAATATACTTTTACTGTGGGATACATTCCTGGAGGAAAAAATTGTAGAGCAGACTGTTTGTCAAGACTTCTCATACCTGATACAGATGATCAAGACTGGGAATCTGAGGTCGAGGAGTGTTTTGTAGCACTCATTGGTCAAGACAATTTATCCTTTGCAGAAGAAGATTGGATCACACAAATTGACAAGGATCCCATTCTCAAGGAGGTTGCATCTTTAATAAGGGAAGGATGGCCAAAAGAAAAATGTTTGTCACCCGAACTTCAAATGTTCTGGAAAGTCAATGACGAACTTTCAGTAGAAGGTGGCAGAAAGTTAGAGGTGATAAACTCGTTCCTCCTTCTATCGTGAGAAGATTATTCTAGCTGCGCATTCTGGTCATCTTGGAGCAACCATCACAAAGTGGAAAGTTAGAAATGATTTCTGGTGGCCCAGAATGGACATTCAAATAGATAATATGGTTAAGCATTGTTCACGTTGCAACACCAGCGACAAAGTTTTAGTTCTTGAAGGTACTGTTGAATCTCCTGTTCTTCCCCCTAGTAGGGCTTGGCAAAAACGTGGTATGGATTTTCTTGGACCATTCCATGTTCTTCCTTCCAGTTCAAAATACTTTTTGGTCCTAATTGACCATCTTTCTTGATGGGTTGAAGTCGAACCTAATTCTATACCTAATTCAAAAAGTGTCATTAATTTATTTTTCTCAGAGAAGGGTATCCAGAAGAAATCCTCACTGATAATGGTGTTCAATTTGTGTCACATGAAATGACTTCATTTCTACATTCTTGTGGCATAAAACACACCAGAACTCCCCTTTACCATCCACAAAGTAATGGCAAAACTGAGAGATTTAACAGGTTGTGGTGGAGTGTGTACAAGCAGCTTTTAGATCTAAATCTTGTGTTTTCCAAGCAGTTAAAGATCTTGTTTGGTCATATCGCACTTCACCTCATGTTGCAACCAATTTTTCTCCTTTTGAACTTATGAGAGGTAGAAAAGCATCTTGTCAAGTATATCCTTTCTGGATGGTAAAATCTTTTCATCAGGGTGGTGACATGAAGTACATATGGGAATCTGCAAGGAAAACTTCAAGTGAAATTTGTTCTAAATCCCATCAATTTTCCACTGCGAAAGAGCCTCACAGACTCTGTATTGGAGACTGGGTTAGAATCAAAAATCCAGTTTCAGTAAGAAAAGGTTTTTCTAAATTTCTTGAGTCACAACAAATTGTAGATATACGAAAGAATGCTGTAAAGTTGTCAAATGTAAACTGGTCGAGCACTTCTTGTGTTGCTAAGAATCCTATTTCCTCTAACTTTGATAAGCTCAAACAAAATGTTTCAGGGGGAGATGGTGTTAGGAAAACGCACCAGAATTAGTATTAGACCACAAAATCTAAATGACTATGTTTAATTCCAATCATTTAGACCACAAAATGTACATGACTATGCTTAATTCTCATTACCTGCTTCTCAGCTGTTTTTCCCCCTTTTTTCCAGCTTCCCCTTCCTTTATGTATTTATTCCCTTTTCTGTTACCTCAAGAGGTGTTTTATCTATAGGGGGGAAGTGTGGTGATCTCATGCAGTTAGATGACTGACAGAACTCTCATATGTCATCTAGAATGTTGTCAGACTTCTTGTTCCCAATGTTCTGAGACTGACAGTTACCTTCTGTGCCTTGGTCATACCAGGGACGGCTCTCTGTACTTCCCAATAAATCTATTTCTACAATTGCAATCCTGCGTTACTCCACATCTTTTCAATAAACTTTTAATTAAAAATATTAGACTGCAGTTTTTGTCTAAGTGCCAAGGTTTGAGGGAAGAAGAGGAGCTGCAAAAACCATCTGTAAGACGTTTTGTCACATTATCTATGAACAATCAAGTCCAACCTTACTTATTAAGTGTTGGCAAACCTTTCCATCGTTGTATGATAACAAGATTTCGTCTGCAGATGGCTCATTGGCTTTTATCTGTACCTCAGGGCTTTTCCAAACCTGGCACTCTAAAACCATGTCAGTGTGACAATTCTTCAGAACAGGATATTATTACTTTTGTCTTGTCAACTGGAGCCATTAGGCGTAGGATTTTTTTTTTTTTAAACTGATATTATAGCTTAAAATTTGTTTTTATATGGAGGCCCATAATGTGTTAAGATTTTAGGGATCATCTTAAAATTTTGAGTTTGTCCTATATGCCCTTAGCACTTTATATAACGTTTCTATATTGGATGTAGAGCAGCCCTTGGCACCCTATATGGGCGTTAGGAACGAAATTTCTGTAGCTTACCCCGTTTGGAGTATATTTTTTTAGCACTTTGTACTCTATAAAACCTTTTGCACTTTAAGATCTGGCATCCTTCTTTTTGGAGAAGTGCAAGGTATTTATCGGGCCTTTCCCCCCGTGGGGCTACCTCCGGGGACTATGGAGATTACTCCTGTCCTCCTTATTATGGAGTCCCTTCCTTTGCTTTCGTCTGAGGAATTTGATAGGGTGTCTCACGATATCAAGTCTGGGTCTCCTTTAGATCCATTAAGACCAGTCCTTTTTAGAGAGCAGTCTTTTGTGGGACGCCCCATAGTGCGTTCCCTTATTAACATCTCGCTGGCGACGGGTATGATTCCAGCTAAATGGAAGCGGGCGGTGGTTTCCCCGATCTTGAAAAAGCCCTCATTGGACCCTTCCAAACCGGAGAACTACCGGCCTGTTTCCCTGCTCCCTTGGCCGGCAAAAGTTATGGAAGCCCATGTCAACCAGGTGCTCTCGGACCATCTCACTCGAGCCAACATCCTGGATGACACTCAGAATGGGTTCCGTGTTGGGCATAGTACGGAGACAGCTCTCCTCGCCATGGTTGAACATCTGCGCTGGGTGCTTGATGCGGGACAGACGGCGGCGCTAGTATTATTAGATCTGAGCGCCGCCTTCGATACTGTCTCACACCGCATCCTCCTGCGTCGCCTGGAGGAGATAGGCATCAGCGGTCTTGCCCTACAGTGGTTCCGTTCATTTCTTGACGACCGTTCCTTTTGCGTTGCAATCCCACCCCATCAGTCCAAATTCCATCCTCTGGGCCTAGGGGTGCCGCAGGGATCCTCGCTGAGTCCCACGCTGTTCAATCTTTACGTGAGGCCGCTCGTTGATGTCATCAAGCAGTGGGGCATGACCATGGTCTCCTATGCAGATGACACTCAGCTAGCGGTTACTATCAGCGGGGATGCCGAGCTTGAGGCCCCCAGGTTCCAGAGTGGACTGAGGGCGGTGGCGAGCTGGATGAATGCAAACTGTCTCCAGCTCAACGCCAAGAAGACCGAGGTTATGGTCGTCGGAAGGAGGACGGAACTCTGGGGGGATAGATGGTGGCCTCCGGAGTTTGGGCCTGCTCCCACTCCGGTCACAGAGCTGAAAAATCTGGGAGTGTGGCTTGAGCCCACTCTCAGCTTTGTGGGGCATTCGAAGAAAACTGCGGCCTGCTGTTTTGGTGTACTTCGAGGACTACGACCCGTCCTGAAGTTTTTTGATCCCCCTACCAGGCAGCTGGTGGTTCAGGTAACTATAATATTTCGCTTGGACTATGCCAGCTCTCTCCTGGTAGGGGCGAACCAGGCTGACATTAGCCAACTTCAACGGGTCCAAAATGCAGCAGCTAGAGCTATAGTTGGCTTGCCCAGGTCCTGTTCTGTTTCCAGTACTCTCAGATCCCTGCACTGGCTACCGGTTAAAACTAGGATTAATTTCAAAGTTTTATGTGTGGCCTTCAAGATTCTGAAGGGCCTAGCGCCTCGGATTCTTTCTAACCTGCTGTTTTCCTATGTTCCCACCCGTTCCCTGAGATCATTGGGCCAAGCGCTTGCGGTGGTTCCGAGGTTTAAGCTTAGTCGAGCGGGAGGTCGGTCTTTTAGGGTAAAAGCAGCATTGCTGTGGAACTCTCTCCCGTTGGAGATACGCCTGATGGAGGATCTCCTCCCGTTTCGCAAAGCCATAAAAACCTTTTTATTTCAACTTTCCCCATAGATGTTATGTTCTGCTGTTTTTCTTGTTTTGTTAGGTGTTGCTACGTCTACCTTGTCATGCGCCAGGACGCCCCTTTGCTGGGGCAGCTGTGCGCAATATAAATATCCCTTACATAACATAACATAACATAACAGATGTATTATAGGGAAAGAAACCCTTTGCCCTTTTGCACTTTGAATTTTTATCTTGAGGACTAACGTGTTATTTTCATTTATGAGCTCGTTTAACTGCACTTTGTACTTTATTTCAAATTTGTACTGTATGCTTAGCAAAGCTTTAGCATCATAAGATGGATCATAGGAAAAGATAATTGTAGTTTTCTATTTTAACACGTTCTGCGTATTTGCATTTTTGAATCCTGCTCACTAAGTTCCTTTTTCGCATGGATTGTTATGAGTTGGCTACCCAGCTGATATTAGGATGGCCTCTTTTTAAAATGAAATGTAGTTTTGAATGTAATGTTTACTTTAATGACATTAACCCCTTCAGCGCGGCGCGGATTTCCGCGCCACGCTGAAGGTTCCGTGCGCGGGCAGGGCCATGACGGAACGGTTCCGTCATGCGCACAGCGCAACCGACGTGCATGACGGAACCGTTCCGTCATGCGCGTCGAAGGGGTTAAGTTGTCGAATAAAGCATTCTGACTGACTGACTGAGAGGTATCTTGGTATCAATTTGTAGTAGAACGTACATTTTGTGGTCTGTATTGATTGTGTCTTTCCAGATCTTTATATTTCAATAGTCATATTTACTGTTTGATACAGCTACAGTTTGTTGAGTTCTAAATTGCTGCAGTGATATCTATTTATGTCTGTTATTTATGGCAGTTTTATTAGTAAGCATCATGGCTGCCTACAGGCTGACCGCCCAGCAGGTTGTTTGTTTACCTATTGAATCAGCCTCCAAACATGGCTCTGAGATCGACCTTGCATCTGAGGCAGAGGACCAAGAGCAAGATTCTGACAGTGAAGTTTCTGTCCTGGCAGAATCATCTGATGATGAATTCACTATTAGCACAGATTGAGTGCCTCATTTAGAGGAGGACATTGAAATTACTGTTGTGCAACATGAGCAAGCTGGACTGCAGCCAGTCGCTGGAAGACTTCTCACTGGTAAGTCCACAGCCCTTGGTTGCCCCCAACATGGTGCAGCCTGTTTTGCCTGCCTTTAGTGGTGTTGCAGGGTGTACAGTTAATACAGATACATTTTTTAAATCTCTATGAAAATTGGTTTGCTGGGTTGCTAAGGAAGCCATTATTGTCTTAATATTGGCCTGCTAGTCCCTTGATGACAACTGTTATTTTTGCAGCGATAATAAGTTGTGATAGGTATTTGCTTCTGCTGCAGATGCTGCATTTTGTGGATAATGCTACAGCACTTCCACCAGGGCTTTAGGTGAGCCAGGTCCCTCCTTTTCACCTTTTCTCAGCCCAGTTAGTAATCAAAAAAACGAACATTGATATGGGTGTCTATCGGGCCCTATATTCATGTGCCTAACACTGATCGATTTTTTTAACAATTAATCTAAAAAGCGTTAAGGTAATCTTGCAACAAAATATTGATTCGATAGCACACTATAGGGATCACAGAAATTTTGGGGGTTATTAGGATGCCGCCCGCTACCCTAGCGGTGCTGGGACCGGCCGCAAGATGTGCGGTGGTCCCGCACCCCTGATTAGGATGCAACCGCCACCCTGGCGGTCGCATTCTGCATTTTTGACATTGCGGGGGTGCTGCTGTAAGCAGCACCCGCCGCATTGCCAAAGTGCCATGTTGTGCATTGCCATGCACAACGTGGCAGGCACCGCGCGATGCCTGCCACCATGTGTATGGCAATGTAGGGGGTTACCTAAGTGCAGCCCCCCACTCCCCCGGGGGCCCGCAACGGGCCACCAAAGCAATTCACCGCCAGCCTTTTCATGGCGGCATCACCGCCATGAAAAGGCCTTCAAAACCACACATACTAATATGGATGACGGTGCCTGCTCGGCACCGCCACCATATTAAGGCCCAAGTCCATCCGGCCTGCCGACCGGCGGAAAAGCGGCAGACGCACTTTGCGTCCGTCGCGATACCCCCGCCATTATAATATGGGGGGGGGGGGAGAATAGGGTTGCGATGGCGGGCGGGCGGATCGCCACCGCCGGGCCGGCGGTGGCGAGCCACCCGCCATCCTAATCACCCCCTTAGTGTACTAGTATAAGCCATGCCCTTCATTGCATAGGTCCTGCCCCTATTAGAGACCTTCCACTCTTTACATCTCACTTAAAGCCCTGTTTTTTACGGGATCACCCTGATTGTGACCATCTTTTCAAGATTCAGCCTGTCCTTGACCATTTAGTTGAATATTTCTCAGAGAACTATGGTCCAAGTCAATATATATTGTGGTTAAATATCTGGTTGTGTACAAGGGCTGTTCCATTTTTAGACAGTACATATCCAGTGAGAGAGCACACAATGGTCCTAAGCTATATATTTTATGTGAAGTTATCCACCGAATGAGCATATAATTCAGAGTGTAAACTGGTAGGATTTCTTCAACTGATCATCCATGGCAGTCTTTGAACTTTTGGAGTCAGTGAAAAAATTGCCATAACACATTTTCACAAAGGTCTCCCTTTATACTACACTGGAGCACAGCTCTTTGAAGAATTGTTCAAAGTGTGCACTGTGGCACGATCCACTCTAACCGTAAATGTTACCCTAAAGAGCTTGTGTGTAAGGAACTTCAAAGAGGACAGAGCAGTGCTTTGTGTAGCAAAGCACTATTTGCCTTCACATTTTCAGACAGAAGAGATGTCCAGATGTTCACAACTATTCACTATGAAAGCACTTCATCTGTGACTGTGTGGGTTAAGTTAGTAGAAGTGCACAGGCCACTGTGCATTGTAGACTACTAGCAAATGGGAGGTGTAGCTAGAATAGATCAAAGGTTAAAGCCTTACAATTTAGCTTGAAAGACATTTATCTGGTACAAGACGATGGGTGTTCATTGGGTACATTTGGCAGCCTTTAAGATTTTCATTGTTATCAAAGAATGTTCTCCAAATTCCAAGATGACGCAGGCCTCGAAAAATTACAACAGTGTTACCAGACCTGCAGGTCTAATGACTTGAATAATCTACTCAACCTAATTGTAATGGGGTTGACCCACAAACTAGTCTCAAACTGCATGATCCTAGGCAAATATTTTATTTCACTGAGTCGCCTTTTTCATCATTATCACATATGGGAGCACCTTCAAATATATACATTTAGCATGTCTGCTGTATGAAAAACTCTTGTTTGATTTATTAGACTAAACTTTTGCTCCATGTATTAGACAAGTCTAGCCCATATATAAGGTTATGTGACCACTGAATTGCCTCTTAGTTCACTAATGATATTGTCATTATAGAGGCGGCAGGAATGTTTCTCTCTTCATGTTTAAAAACTCTCACTTTTAATTAAATATATTACTAAAGCGCAATGTGGTAGTGCATTGTCATTTACAGACAGCACATTTTCCATTGAAATGGCCCTAAACTTTACCACTGACATGCAGTTTTACTAATAAAACTATATGGAGTACAAATTATAATGTGTAGCAATTAGGGTTAAGCAAATATTTATCATTTGCACATCACTAATAAAGTGTTCTGATTTTTTGTGATACTATTAACATATTGGTTTGCATCACACTCCAGAATTACAAAAAAAAGTGCTTTCCATACGGCTGATATATTTTGAAATATTTGTCCAGTTCATTTACAAGCTATTTAAATGTTGTTTATAAGAAAATATACTCCGTTAAAAGTCAGCCATGGTTTAGTGGACATCTGGGCCACGAAGAATCCGGCTAATCCCGGCTATACATTTTTTTCGTCCCCCCATAAAAAATATGTCAGGATTGACTACTTCTTCTGTTCTAGAGCCTTAGTAGGGACGGCTCGGATTAAGAAACTCCCTAAAATAATTTCTGACCACAACCCCCTGATTTTAGAACTAGACTTAACCAATTTCAAAAGGGTGATAAGCAAATGGACTTTTGACAGGAAACTTCTTGTTAATTCTGAATTTATTGAATATATGAAAAAATGGGCACAAGAATTTTTTGATTTAAACAGGTTTAGTGCCAGTAGGGGGGTGGTATGGGATTCTTTTAAAGCCGCTCTCCGAGGGGAGACTATTTGATTTGTCAACAGAACCCGGAAGCTTCAGGAACAGGAGAACCGCCAATTAATGGAGGATTTAGCCAGGGCAGAAGAGTATCATATTATACAGATAGCACAGGGGCAGGTGGGAGAACAAATACAGCTGCGAATAATTGCACTCCGAGCGGAGCTAACAAATTGGCTTATAAAGAAATCGGCTGAGGAATATCAGGCTCACTGGAATAGCGCCTATGAAACCGGGGAACAAGTTGGCAGAAGGCTAGCCCTCCGTACTCGGCAGAAGACCTCGTTTAACGCTATATCCACGATTAAAATAAACGGGCGTGTCTACACTACCCCACAAGAGGTAACTAGGGGGTTTCAGAATTACTATCAGAAGCTATATCATGATGATATTAATAAAAGTAGGGAAGAGGTTTCTCAAGGCCTGGCAGGACTGGTTACCGATATTAATGCTGGGGAAGGGTTGGATGGGCTAACCAGACAGGAGCTGGAAGCAGAAATTTCGTTCGATGAGGTAGAGCTTGCATTGTCAGGAATGGCTCTAGGTAAAGCAGCTGGTCCTGATCGGATCCCCCTTGAATTATATAAAACCCTAGGCATAGTTATTACACCTCTGCTCCTAGATTTATTCAAGGGTGTACAACACAGTGGAATCCCTCCCGAATCCTGGAAAGGGACTAACATCATAATTTTTCCTAAAAAAGGGAAGCCGGTCGATGATCCATCTTCATATCGGCCAATTTCTCTGATCAATTCAGATACAAAAATGTATTCTAAGATCTTGGCTAATCGGCTGGGGAGGGTCATAGAACGTCTTGTTTCCCCTTGGCAACACGGGTTTATCCCTGGCAAGGGAACAACAGATCATACCCGAAGAGTTGTCTCTTTGTTTGATATAGCGGCCAGGGAAGGGGACAGGATGGCTATGATCCTCCTCGATGCCGAAAAAGCTTTCGACCGGGTGGCCTGGGAGTACATGTGGCAGATACTGGAATTTTATGGCTTTGGCCCTAAGCTCATAAAAGCTGTGAAGGCTATGTATTGCCAGCCATATGCACGACTGCAATTAATGGGGGGTGAGTCTGAAAGTATTCACGTTTCAAGGGGGACTAGGCAGGGCTGTCCCTGCTCCCCTATTCTATTTGCGTTGTATATTAATCCCCTAGTGGCTACTCTGCTACAGAGCTCGAAAATTGAACCGGTAATAACTAGGGGGTTTGAGACTAAAGTATTGGCCTATGCGGACGATATTGCGGTCTTAATTACGAACCCTGTTGAGGCAATTGAGGAAATTAATAAGATTACAACAGGTTTTGGCCTCTTCTCCGGGTATGCACTGAATGCGGGGAAAACTATAGTTTTATGCACTGATAACACTGTCTTTAATGATCCTAAACGAGCAATATCCGCAGTCTACTTGGGGGTTCCAATTAGCGCAAATGTGGAACAAATTACTAGAATCAATTTTGAACCTTTGATCAATAATTTAGGAAAGGAATTAAGGAGGGTTAATGGGATACATCTATCTATTATTGGAAGAGGGAACTACTTAAAAATGACTGTTTTACCAAAAATACTATACTTGTTCCGGGCAATTCCTCTGCTCGTAGAGGATAATCTATTAAGGGCATTGGTATCTATCTGCTCCAGCTTCCTATGGCAATATGGGAAGATCAGAAGAGCTGGGAAATATATAGCATTACCTCTTGATAGGGGTGGACTTGCAGTTCCTAATATCACTTTATATTTTTGGGCAGCTTTTCTACAGCAAATGACCCCACTATTATCTGTTAATAATATTCAGGAGGTACCTCAGGGACAGAGAATTCCGACAATTTACGAGCTTTCCATGGGGAAGGATGTGCGGGGGCTTTTATTACGGCAATTGGAACCCAGCTACTACAAGAAGATCCGGTTTAAAGTTATTCTTAGCTCATGGAAAGTTTGGAAACAGATTGTTAAATACATGGAGATTCCGAGATTCTCTAGATATACCCCTCTCTGGCGCTCGCAATTGCTGCCCCGTTTGGTTAATGATGACATGGGGAAAAGGTGGGAAAATTATGGGGTAAGAACAATAGCGGATTTTTGCGGGGAAGGACAAGATTTTCAATTCCCTAGATTACAATTGATGTTTGGATTCTCAGACAATCAATATTTCAAATTTATACAGATTAAAAACATCCTTGAGCTACAGCGCCCCAAAATTAGTTTAGTTAAACTACCACTTTTGGAAATAACAGCAAAGGACTCCTGCAGAATTAGAGACTTCTATACATTACTTTTGGAAAAAAGCCCCGATGATTTGGAAAAGACAGAGGCATCCTGGGTAATTAAGCTGGGGAACCCAGATGTGGATATCTATAAATGCCTCTGCCTATCCTCAAATATTTTAGTATCTTCAAGTTTAAAAGCACAAGTTTATAAAACACTGTTTAATCTTTACTTTACTCCTGCTAAATTATTCTTATGGGGAAAAAGGGCAGATGACAAGTGTCCGAGATGTGGGCTAGGACCTGCTACCCTGCTTCATATGTTTTTTGATTGCGAGAAGCTCGCCCCCTTGAAAGAAGGCTTGTCGCACTTTTGGGAATCTCGGTTTGGTTGTAGGTTCGAAATAACACCAACTTTGATGGTTCTTGGTTATGATAACTCATTGGCTCTTAGTATTGAACAAGAATATGGTTTGTTTTTAGGGGCTGCGGTATTTAGGATATTATTAGCTGCAAGATGGAAAGATGCTGAGCCACCAAGTTTCCATATATGGCTTGCTAGAATGTTGGGAATATATAAGCAAGAGCCATTTCTTTATGCATGCCGAGGCAGGCAGGCCAGAGCTCGGGGGAGAAAGATCTGGGCATTTATGGCTGAATGGAGTAGGGAAGCTAGGATTGAGTAGAGGAGGGGATAAGGTTAGGAAATTAACTTAGGGTAATCTGCGTTGAAACTGTGATAATGTAAAGTAATATTAATCGCTTTGGGATTCTATTAATATAATAATGTAACTCTTTGTTGTCTTTTATTTTCAACTTGGTTGTTTTATTGCTCTCTGAGCTTTTGCTCATTTTTTTTTTTTTGAAACCTTATGAATCCGTATTATGTATTTCGAGATATGTTTCAATAAAGAAATAAAAAAAAAAAAAAGAAAATATACTCCCTGTACCTCATCACACTAGTCAGACAGTTCACTTTAAAAATACTCTAACTTTGTAGTAAGAGAAAGACAATTAAACATTAATCTCCAGGATAAAATAAGCAGCAATATCTAAGAGATAACATGACATTTGACCCATCTTTAAATGCACAGCAAATGTCCCATTGGGATTTTGTATACATGTGAATGACCAAAAATTCTTATGATATAATATTTAAATGTCGGATTATTTAGAATTGTCTTGGCCTTCCCTTTCAAGACTGGTGAGTGGAGTATTTGAGTGACTCAAGGTGTGTGAGTTGAGCATTTGAATACAAGTTCTCCAAGAGTTATTGATTCTTTAAGCCAGTGTTTATGTAGTGACCTGCTGGTGGTGTGTGTTTGTACGATGTTGATGTCTAGGTGAATGGTGGTGTGATTGGTGTGTTTGTCCTGTGGGCATATGCAAGTGAAAAGCCTTTAAAATGGCACTATGTGTTGATGTCAGTGGTGTAATGTGTTTGGGCAAGCAGCTGGTGGTGTGAATGGCTATAAATGTGTGTGATTCATGAAAGGCAAGTGAATGGCCTGTAAAGAGGGTGGTGCCTTCACATGGCTTTACAGTTCACAAACTGTATGTCATAGGTTGAGATCTCTGAAATTTTAACAGTGATATCTGTGTTTTTATTTTCGTGAAATCCTTTCTTGATAACATTTACATTTTGAACTTTTCACTCATCCTCGTGCCAAATCCAACCTGCATGTATGTAGTGATTGAGTGTGCAATAATATTTATCTTTTCTGACTTTCCCTGCCTGGGTGTACACTGTCTGTAGAAGAAACCTACCAAACCCATATATTGTAGAGAACTAGACCCCAGGGGACTCTAGGGTGGTGTGCCTCCTGTGGATACCACAATATTTTCTTACCCACAATGCCCTGCAAATCTCAAACTTTGCTTGACATCAAGCATTTTCCTCACATTTATCTAAGAGAAAGTTCTAGGAATCCCAAAAGTTCCTACCACCAAGAGTTCATTCAAATCTCTCAATAAACCTGGTGCCTCACCTATGTGGGGGGGGGGGGGGGGGGCCTGTTGCCCGTGAAAGGCAGGGGGCCAAAACACAAAGTGGCAACGTCGTCAAAAAGGTGAGCTGTGGTATTTAGGCTCGGGCTCAGCAACTACCCAGGGATACTTACCCATCCCTGACATTTCTATAAACTAGATGCTTAGGGCTGTGCAGGGTGGTGTGCCTTGCACGGATCAGACAAAATGTTCTTATCTAGAAGTCCTTGGAAACATCAAACATTGGCTAAAAACACACATCTGGGGAGGGTAAACATCAGGATGACCGACAGAAGGTACAATGTAGCCAGAGTAACAGATTCCAGTCCACTGTTTAGGCAGCCAGGGATAGGCTCCATTTACGCCAGATTAAATTAGCATTATCTTTTTGGCATCAATGTTTGTGAAGCACCACACCAGTGGGACGTCGGGATTTATAGGTGAAGAGCCAAAGCTTATGGTCTCTATCAGTGTCGTACTCACATTGAGGAAAAAAGACACTTTGGTTGCTTGGTTTCCTTCACTTGCAAACCAGTACCTGTTTTGACATAGCAAAAACAGCATGTTTGGGTCAGTGGCGACCAAGGGCGTCAAGAGCTGGATGGGACAGAGGTCTTTGAATCTTAGATGACTTGATCCCGAGGTAGGGGCAATTCCTTTCTGCAGCCACAGTACCAACTAGTGGAATAACAGCAGCAAGCAAATGTCCTTAGAAGAAAACCACTGCTGCAGAGTAAAAAAAGCTGTATGAATCAGCAGAAATGGACACCAAATACTGGAACAATGTTGAGGAATCCTAGAAGGCCAGGAAAAGCATAGGGAAAAAAATCACACCCAAGACTAGCAACACCAGGAGAAACAACCTAAGTGGTGTAAAACACAGTTCCTATCACTAATCTCCCTTAAATAGTAAAATATGCCTTAGAAGTGGAGAAGGGAGGCAGTAACTGGAAACCACCATCAAGGCATGGTTTACCCTCAAGGGGGCGCCATCCTGAGCTGTTTTGATCATGGGAATCCAAACTGGCGCCAGAAATCTGATGTAGAAAGACATCACAGCTTCCCTCGTGACGGGGGAGGAAAGACTCTCCAGGTCAGCCACCTTGACCCCAACTTACCAGGAGCCGACAGAAGATAAAGGGTTTGCCCGCGAGCCTCACCCAATTCACTCATACGCATGTGAGGCTCTGCATTGAAAATGCCACATGACAAAGGGGATAGTTGTACTTTTGAAGTCCTTAGAAAGACTGGGGAAAGATGCATGAATATTCTGTCACCCAGTCTGTGTGTCCATACCCGAGTATATCTGTCCAAAGTCTATCACTCCCTCCACTCAAAGACAGGTCCAGTATAGTTAGAACCTTTGGTAACTCTCCATTCCTCCACAGTGGACTCCGCTGCTCCCACAGTGATAAAAGGGAGCGACCCCTTGATTGAATGACCGAGTTGTGATACAGCTTATGGCTGGGCGATGTACGTGGGAAGGAACAAACATAGACCGCACAGAGTGTGGGATGGGTTGTGTGCCTAAACTCAACGTGGGGGGATGGGTGCGAGTTGCTTCACTATTAGCCCTCCAGTTACCTCCACGGAACAGATGGGTTGCACATCTGCCTCTGCAGCTTGAGCCACTAACACTAACAACCTCACGCATCCACTACACATCCTTCTGACCCAGGTGTGATGCCACCTTGCTCAAAGACTGAAGGGTTTCACCCATGCACATGGTTGATCCCTGCACACTGCTCAAGGATTTCTTGGGAGAACACTGGCCGGTTGCCAGCTGCTGCCAAGTTTACTGGTTTGTTACGTGTTTCTACTGCGCAAAACTCACTCCCACAGAAGCTGCCTTGTTTGTTGGCCAAAGTGAGGTATGCCTTGCCATATCATCTGGTGTTGAGCATGAGGACAAATAATTGAGACTATTGTACTAATTGGCACTGATGACCTATAATGCAAGGCACCATGTGATTCTAATTCCATTGCTCTCTAAATCTGTGGGCCAATCTGTACTGCGATGTTTGTGCAAATATTGAATAAAAGACAAGTTAAAGAAAAAAAACTTTCCATTTCACAACAATGATGTATTGCTCCATCAAACAGATGGTCAGGGCAGCGAAAAAAAGACATGAGGCCAGTCCCACAGAGGAAAACAGCATTCTGTTTACGTTAGATGGAGTTGATAACAATGAGGTGCAATAGGCACAGCACTGCACCAGTAGATGGGCAGTCGAAGGTGAAACCTTGTGGCTTAACCCACTGGCTGGAGGTGTGGCAGCAGCAGGATCAGTTCCAGGCAAGGTCTCCGGCCGAGGGCTGAATGCCTGTTCAGAGGCGGACGTGGGTATCCTGCCGTCTCTAGGCGGTGCAGCTCGCTTGCACTGCGAGGGCTGGATCCTCGTCACCAGACCGCAACATTTGAAAGCTATGTTGTTTATGAGCAGGATTTGGTATGGCCTATGCCGGATGGCTTGCAAAGCGGTCTTCCTCTGTTGCACTCAATATAAGTCCAAACACCAGACTGGAGGGAGCGGTAGGCCTCTATCCCATACTGATGTACGGCAGGTTATACCTGGAATGGAAACTGTATGTTGTGTCCTGCGAGACACGTTCTAGTGCTGGGGTACTCACAAACTTTCTCTTGGGGGCCAAATTTACAGTGTGGTTTGTGGCCGAGGGCCGCACCTTGGGGGCGGGGTCATTGGGGGAGGGGGCGGGGCTAGAGCACACAAAAAAACTGTGACCATGAGGTGGAACACAGGTCCCTGCAGCGGACGCCTTCGTCCACTGAGCCACCGGACCCGGCATACACATATCTCTCTGTCTCCCTCTCTCTATCTCCCTCCCTCCCTCCTCCGTCTCCCTCCGTCCTCCGTCTCCCTCCCTCCTCCGTCTTCCTCCCTCTCTCCTTCTATCCGTCTCTCTCCCTCTCCGTCTCTCTCCGTCTCCCCCTCTCTGCCTCCCCCTCTCTCCCTCCCTCCCTCTCCCTCTCCTTCCCTCTCCGTCTCCCTCCCTCCCTCTGTCTCCCTCCATCTCCCTCCCTCCCTCTGTCTCCCTCCGTCTCCCTCCCTCCCTGTCTCCCTCCGTCTCCCTCCCTCTGTCTCCCTCCCTCCCTCCCTCTCCCTCCGTCTCCCTCCCTCTGTCTCCCTCCCTCCAACTCCCTCCCTCCGTCTCCCTCCCTCCGTCTCCCTCCCTCCGTCTCTCTCTCTGTCTCCCTCCCTCTATCTCTCCCTGTCTCTCTCCCTGTCTCTCTCCCTCTCTCTCTCCCTCTGTCTCTCTTTCTCTGTCTCCCTCCCCCTCCCTCTGTCTCCCTCCCTCCCTCTGTCACCCTCCATCTCCCTCCCTCCCTCCGTTTCCCTCCATCTCCCTCTCCCTCCCTCTCCCTCCCTCCGTCTCCCTCCCTCCGTCTCCCACCCTCCGTCTCCCTCCCTCTGTCTCCCTCCCTCCGTCTCTCTCTCTGTCTCTCTCCCTCTATCTCTCCCGTTCTCTCTCCCTCTGTCTCCCTCCCTCTCCCTCTGTCTCTCTCCCTCTGTCTCCCTCTCCCTCCCTCCATCTCCCTCCCTCCGTCTCCCACCCTCCGTCTCCCTCCCTCTGTCTCTCTCTCTGTCTCCCTCCCTCTATCTCTCCCTGTCTTTCTCCCTCTGTCTCCCTCCCTCTCCCTCTGTCTCTCTCCCTCTGTCTCCCTCTCCCTCTCCCTCCCTTCCTCTGTCACCCTCTGTCTCCCTCCCTCTGTCTCCCTCCCTCCCTCTCTGCCTCTCTCTGTCTCCCTTCCTCTCCCTCCCTCTGCCTCCCTCCCTCTCCCTCTCGCTCCCTCCGTCACCCTCTGTCATCTCACCCTGTGTGTGTGTCAGCCCTCAGCCCGGGCTGAGACAGCTTCTCAGCGCGCACACACACAGCCGCACTGAGACAGCTTCCCAGCGCTCACACACAGCCCCACCTGAGTACTCCACAGGTTTTTAAAAGACCATTTACATGTTAAAGCTTTGTTGTATTTCACCTCTTAGGCCCCTGCATCTCCACTTTGACAATCACTGGAATCACTGGCTGCTGCAATCAACACTCCGACAGTGTTTGCTAACACTATTTAATTTATTTTTTAAAACACATGTAGGATGTCTGCAAGGTCCGCGGGCCGCCGAGGAAGGCTTGCCGGGCTGCTGGCGGCCTGCGGGCCGTACTATGAGTAACCCTGTTCTAGTGTCTCGACAGACACTGATTTAGTAGCCATTCCCCTATGGGTGTGGGCATACTAGCACCCCACATGCATCCCTCACAGGCGTCACGAGTGACGTGAGCCTGCTAATAAAAGGGCCCGGGTGCACGTGCTCGAGGCCAGTTCCAGTATAACACTACAGCCTCTGTGTGGTTTCTCTACCCAGCATGTGGGCCTAGAGCCCAAGTCACAACAATGGCGACGATGATGGGATCAGGGCCTCGGCCGCTGCGCAACCTGCCTTTGGAAGCGGGCACTTCGCCCCAAAGAGAAGGTGATTCCTGCCCCCCCCCCCCTACTTCCCGCCTGCTGACGATTTTCGTGAAAAGGCAGCGTAGAGAAAAGACGTCTACGGAGGGCAAATGAAGGTGACACCCCGCTAGCAAAGGCGCTGGAGGAATAAGTGTATGCGGCGGCCCTGACTGACCAGTGTCTAGGCGAACAGGAGACAAGCTGCCCGACCGCACAGGTGTAAAGCGGCACCCGGCACCTGAAGTATGTGCAGGAGTGAGAAGGCCGCCAGCCCGGAGCGCACCCTGCCAGCGAGGACCCTGCACCGGCGTCTTCATCCACCTCCAAGACCTGCAGGTAGAGGTGCGACTGCTGCGGCCCGAACGTAATGGGACAGCACCCTGAGCACATGATGAAAGGTGGGGCGAGGGATGCATGTTAGTGCGAGGCGCTAGCTGCCCAAAATGGGTAGCGTCTGTTTCAGTAACCCCCTCGGCGAAGAAACAAGCAGCACCACCTACCGGGAAGACCGGTGTAAAGAGACCGCAAAAAGTTGCCACCGGCCCGCAAGGGCAGCTCACCCCAGCATAGCTCCCAGAGTCCGACACGGCCTGTGGAGAGAAGGCCTGCGGTGCCACCGGGCAGCCGCGTGGCCAGAGCCGGACTGGCCGTAGCGGGCACCGGGCAATCCCCCGGTGCGCCGCACGGATGGGGGCCGGTTTTGGGCCCCTGGGGGCCGTTTTTGTTATAGGGCTGTTTTTGCAGCATAGCTGCAAAATCGGCCCTGTAACAAAATCGGCCGAAAACCGGCCCTGGCAAAGAGGTCGGCGGCACCCCCAATCCCCCCGCGAGTGGGGGGGAGGGGGCGGCCGAGCACTTTGCCAGGGCCGGTTTTGGTTCCCAGTCCGGCCCTGCGCGTGGCTACAGTGCGTCCACACGCCCACACCCAGGAAATCCCTGCATATGCAGCAGCCCCGGCAGGGATTGGATTAGCCAGAGGACTGCCAGATGCAGCTTGGCAGATAAGGAACAGAGACGCACTCAAGAGCGGCTGCAGTGATCCCTCGTCGATGGAACACAGCAAGTGTTAAAGAGACTGCCCTTCAAAAGCCAGCTCCGACAAGAAGTGTGCACTGCATTAACAATAAACAAGGAGAGCCCCGTAGTGCTTTTGAAAGACCTGTGGCTCCTTGGTCCAAAGGCTCCTGACGCCCTGCTGCGAGGCGACGCCCACGGATGTCTGTCAGTGAAGCACCGAAGTCCTCGATGTCCTGCTAGGCCCGCAGCATCAGGAAAGCTGCCGGGGCCTATGAATAGTGCGGTACTGCCACCTAGTGGCCATTGCGCATTACTGCACCTCCCCAAAAAACGGGAGCAGCAAGAAAGGAAATGCAAGCAGCACTGTGAAGGCTGCGTGGCTAAAGCCAAAGGTGAAGAGAACACTGCTAGCACTACCCAACTCTGCCTTACAAATATATTAGTTGCATAAGCCCCACAGTCCCACTATGCAGGAGAAAGACAGACAGTCAAGGGCTCAATCCAGCAATGCCTTAATCAATAAGATCCATTCACAATGAATAGGGCCCCACTCAGCAGTCACTCTGCCTACAACAGAATATATGATGAACACAAATGAATATACCATGTCCCCTGGCATGAACAGTGTACGTAACCTTTTACAGGCTAAAATTTCAGATGCTAAGATAAGAATGTTATGGCCTGTAGTGCCCTTGCATTGAACTGAAAGGCTCTCAGCAAGAGCCCCAAGAAGCACCACGCAGAAGAGCACAAGGAAAGGCAGCGCCCAGTGAGGGAAGGACAAATAAAGCAGCATAACCTACTGAATAACAGGTTCCGGTATTTGTGAGAAGCATCACACCACTTAACGTCAGCAAGGCTGCCTCGGTCCTCGAGGGAGTAAGAACGCTTCAACATACTCCACTAGAGCCAGCATGCACTGCTGCCAATGCAGGCAGCTAGGGATCTGTTTTCCCCAGAAAAGGCTCACTGAGTAATAGCCTGAGAAGAAAGGAAAAGTCCCAGAGGAGTGAGCACAAGAAAAAGGAGTGTTGAGCGCGCAACTCCCAGTGGCTGTCCGATGCTACCCCACACCAGTATTTTGCTACACATGCCCCAGTGGTGAATGGACGTCACTGCAAGCCAGGAAAATGGGCATGCCAAGCTCCAAGAAGAGGGCGCCCTAAAGAAGGTCCAAGAGCGCAAAGTCCAAGGTGCGCAACACAGGCACCCAGAAGCTTGCCAGCACGTGCAAAATGCCCAGGAGACAGAGACCTCTCCAAAGGAAAGAAGCACTGCTGGAATCAGCAGGGAGATCCCATACATCCCCCGGCGGCAACAGCAACTGAGCCCGGAAGGAGCCAAATGCAGAACAGTGTCCTCCCTCACACTGTCTCACGCAGGAGTCGTCAGTGACCCAAGGCTGGCGAGAGGAGAGTTGTACACCAGAAGTGGACAGCCGCCACCACTAGGTCTCTACAGCCCGCGGAAGCCATTCCCTGCAGAGGGAACACCCGGAGTAGGAGCTTCACTCCCTACTGCCTGTGGAAGCCATTCCCTGGAGCGGGAACACCCGGAGTAGGAGCTTCACTCCCTACTGCCTGTGGAAGCTATTCCCTGGAAAGGGAACACCCAGAGTAGGAGCGTCAAGACGCCACAGCTCACCACTGCCTGTGGAAGCCATTCCCTGGAAAGGGAACACCCGGAGTAGGCGCGTCAAGAAGCTGCCTGAAGAAGGAGCACCCAAGATGAGTGGCTGCTCAGCATGCAGCCGGAAAGAGCGACTGAAGTTTCGTCTGTATTGTCCGGAGACCATTGAAGTTAATAGGCCCATTGGCCTTGTTAGAACACGCTGCATGTCACTGCACCCGGAGGAGAAGCAGAAGAAGAGTGGAGATCATGTCACCCAGAAGGACTAGACAAACGCAGGTGTGTCCAAGACAACAAGAGGAGAAGCACGAGGACTCGTAGCACCACAAGCCAACAACACCTCCAAAGACACCAGACAGCCACCATGGCGGACCGACAGCTCTGGTGACAGCACCAAGGCAGAACCACACGTAAGCCGCAGCCAGCGCAAACCGCGTTGCTCCAGTCGGTTCACAGTGAGACCGTCCAGCCCAGAGTGTTGGCATTTGGAGTCGAACGGCATCCCTTCCCCTGGCCGCAACTGCCAGAGGTGCAAGAGAAGATCCAGAAGAGGCAATCATGTGGCTACAACGTCCACCCAGAAAACTCCTCTCCTAGTTGATCATCGCCACCTGTCATCCAGGCCCAATGGCAGCTACGTCATCAGTGCCATGTGCATGACACCACACTCATCAAGATAGGCGGAAGTGTGACCGGAGGGTCTGCACCAAAAATCGGACAAACAGCTGAGGTCGGAAGGGGAAGCCATGAGTGGCAGGGCCGGACGATGAAGAGAACCCAAGCTACAACAGAAGTGAGTTCTGATACTGCGACATCTAGGTAAGAGGAGGATAACCCGAGAAGGAACTGGCAGCCGCACAGCGGGAGTCCGAGAGTAAGCCGCACAGCCTGCGCGAACCGAGTCTCAAGCTTTACGTTCCTCAGCATGTTCATCACTCCTCCGTCATCAAAGTCCCAACAGCCCAAGAAGCACAAGTACATGATTGCAAGTGCCTCCCCAGGGAACATGGAGGTACCTGGCCACTCCCTGCCTCAGGTGATCGACTCCAGAACAGATGCCTGCATCCATCAAGGCAAGTAGTCACCCGCCGTCGTCCCGATTCACCACACGACTGGCAACGCTACCACGCCAGTCATCATCAAGTGCGTCTATTGACATCATCTTGAATACACATGGAGTGGAGTCCTACAATATTGCCAAACTAGCCAACAAGAAAACTCAGAGGCTACCTGCTAACCTGAACTGCGGCAGAGAGAGCATGTCCTGACCAAGACCCATACACCCTTGAGGTTTGTGCAAGCGACTGGCTACTGGCTCCTCGGTGGTTTGCAGCTGCCCCCAGCTGGCAAACATGCAGCCCCATCGCAGCCTACCAGTAGTCCCGTGGCAAGCCCGACGTAGGGCCTCCCCAGGCGGGAGAGCGGGAAAAGACATTGCCCCACCGACAGGTCACCGGACACAGCAAGACAGCCTAATAGAGACTTCAGGCGATCCAGAAATAATCCGGTGAACTTTCACCATGGACTCCCACCATTATCTTGACGCACTCAGCTAATGAACTATTGTTACACATCACATACCATCATCCAGGTCAGCGGACAGAAGTTACATGGGACTAAAGGACATGTTTACACTGGCGCGGTCCTTGTGCGCAGATGACGTTTTCAAGCAAGAGTTTGTGTCCTGAACCGATCAGGGTAAATGATGAATACCTGCTGAGAGTGTCCTGCCACAGTCGAACTCACCAGCCTTTGTCGACTGTCTTCCTGATGCTAGACCCAAGAAACTGATGGACCCTGTGGTGTATATTTCGTTAGCGTTTATCCCTACAGGTTGAACTAATGAGCTTTTGTTTTCATTAAAATTTTGGAGGAATGTTGTGTCCTGCGAGACACGTTCTAGTGTCTCGACAGGCACTGATTTAGTAGCCACTCCCCTATGGGAGTGGGCACACTAGCACCCCACATGCATCCCTCATAGCCGTCACGAGTGACGTGAGCCTGCTAATAAAAGGGCCCGGGTGCACGTGCTCGAGGCCAGTTCCAGTATAACACTACAGCCTCTGTGTGGGTTCTCTATCCAGCATGTGGGCCTAGAGCCCAAGTCACAACAACTGTAGAGACCACCTTTAAACTTTCTGCAATACTGTAAAACTGCATTATCATTCGGTTGTATGTCTAACTTCGGAACAAATTCTGGAGAGTTTGAGGTTAATATCATAGGTCAACTTATTACATTCTTAAAGGGACACAGCTTCGTTTTATGTTTATGTTTTGTAAAGCGCATGGCTACCCGAAGGCTTCCCCGTGCTGGTGAGTACTGTGCTGAGAGTAGGGCCTCTAGTAAATTAACGGGGAAACAGCCATAGCTTAAGTTTCTTCGTGAAGGAAAGTTCATTTTCCAGTGCTCTGAGACTGGGTGGATGATCGTTCCACAACTTCGGTACTACGTGTGCAAACGATCTTCCTCCCCATTTTTTCCTTTTTACCCTGGTTGTACTGAGGAAATGGAGATGCGAGGATCTCAGGCGTTTAGTTTGAACATAAATGGTTACCAACTCTCTGAGCTTCACTGGGCCCTTGTTATTTATGGCCCCATGAGCAATACAGAGGGAGTTAAACGTAATCCTTGCCTCAACTGCCTCAGTTTTCTGAGTAGGCTTGACTATGATAGACCACAGTGCTAGGGGAAGGGTATCTGGTCACTTCAATTGTTTCTGAACATATTTTTGCTATCTTGTTCTTGAGAGTAGCTCACTTGACCACTGATACCTGTTATTACATCTGTAGAGCATTGGGATCCCCATGCTCTGAACCACTGATGCACATATAGACAATTTTTGTCTCTGGACTTCTCCCACTCCTACCTCCCAACAAGTCTACTATCCCATTGTCTCCTTAAAAGTGACACCGGTCTGTGCACTTTTAACAGATTCTGTCAAACACAAAACAATAAAAGCTGTGCAAGTAAGCACAAAATACAGGAAGCGCAGTTAGAGTCCACCTACATTTGTCTCAAATTGGGTACTCTGTTCGGCCGGATCACCAGGTCCCTGCCTGGGCCGTGGTTCATCCCAGTCACCTGGAGAAACCGCTCCTTACCTCTGGCACCTAGAGTTGTCACCTGGAGTCTGGCCCATGGGTGTCCTGTATCGTATCGTAAACTGTTTTCCTGACGGCATTCCGGGAGATCTTTTCAAAGCCAATTAGGTCCTGACGGCATTCCGGAAGATCTTTTCAAAGCCAATTCAAAGGGCTGGGCTGCGTTTTTTACCATTTATATTAACAGCCTATTGAGCGGATCCCCGGTGCCGGAGTCCTGGAAAGGTGCAGAAGTAATCCCCATCTACAAGAAGGGCTCAAGGGGAGACCCGGCGAATTATCGCCCAATTAGCTTAATTGATTCTGGCCAGAAATTGGTCGGTAGGGTACTCCTGGAGAGGATACATTCCTGGGTGGATGAGAAAGGGATCCTAACCAAGTTTCAGGCGGGTTTTAGGGCCTGCACCAGTACAATTGACCAAGCATTCAGGCTAATGCTTCTTTACTGGAAGACGGTTACCATCGGCAAGGGTGCCTTATACCTTGCGTTCATCGACCTTAAGACCGCCTTTGACTTGGTCCCCCGCGACCGTTTGTGGTCGATTTTGGAGGAGCTGGGAATCCCTTCCTACATCCTGAAACTCCTCATCCGAATGCATGAAGAGAACTTTGCCTGTATTAGATGGGGGACACAGGGCCAGAAAACCAAAAAAATACCAGTGAATAGAGGGGTTCGACAAGGGTGCGTCATGGCACCAACACTTTTTACATTATTTGTGAATGGCGTGGTCTCTTTTCTGCTTGAAGTTGAAGCGGATGTTCCCGCTCTGGCGGGTGATAAAGTTCCCGCACTTCTTTTTGCAGATGACACTCTTTTAATTTCAAAAACTCCGTCCGGATTACAGAAGCTTTTACAGCGTTTTTCTCTGTTTTGCGAGCGGAGAGGCCTCGTCATCAATACTGCCAAGACCAAACTCCTCTACTTCAATCCTTCAAAATCCTCTGGTTCTATTCTGACCCTAGAAGGGAAACCACTTGAGCGCGTTGGAGAGTTTGACTATTTGGGAATCAGAATCTCCGACAGGCTCAGATGGCAGCCCCATATAGACAAAATGGCACTCAATCTTAAAAGAGTAACTGGTGCCTTGGGAAAGGAATTCCGGGCCTCTACCTCTAAACCCATTACCCCAGTATTAAACATCTATGCTGCAAAGGCGGTGGGTAGCGCACTTTATGGCGCCGAATTATGGGGCTACAGCTGTGTTGACTCACTTGTGACCAGCGAAAACAAGTTCTTTAGGGAACTTGTATCACTCCCCAGGGGTACCCCGACCAAACCACTCCTTAGCGACTTCGGTAGGCGCTCAATTAGAGATCTAGCCACCCTTCGCCCTCTGTTATACTGGGCGCGGTTGTGGCGAACCCCTGAGCTCTCTAACTATGTTGAAGGGCTCAGGGAGGTCATGAATATGCAAGGAGCCCACAAAATTGAGTGGCTCGCAAATACCAAAAAACTTCTGATCGCAACCGGCCTTACAACCGATTGGCCAGTGGGGTCACCATTATCAAAGGTGGAAGTCAAGCGAGCCTTCTGGGCATGGGTGGATGCTTCGGAACAAAGAGATCCCAATATTGGAAGGTTGACAGAGGTTTTCTATCAACATAAATCCACTATTTTTTTAGAACCATACCTTGATTTTATCACTAAGCCCAAGGATAGATCGCTTTTTATCCAGTTTAGGTTTGGGACACTCCCATTACGTAATCACACTAGCAAGTGGAAACCCCCCCACA
This sequence comes from Triturus cristatus, assembly GCF_964204655.1. Lineage (NCBI taxonomy): Eukaryota > Metazoa > Chordata > Amphibia > Caudata > Salamandridae > Triturus > Triturus cristatus. The sequence goes on from NC_140595.1 coordinate 117,030,018, forward strand.
AGACCCTCCCTGACTGTCCATTCTGTCCTGGTGCTACCGAAAACATTTCTCATTTCTTCTTTGCATGCCCAGCCTATCTATTACCTAGGACGAAATGGCTTAGGCCCGTCTGTTTACTCTTAGGTACAAGGGATCACATTGTCGCCATGCGAATCCTTAAAACTACTACCAACACCACTTTAGTTTGCGGGGTGGCTAAATTTCTAGGTTGGGCATGGCTAATCAGGCAAATATTTATTAGCTCTAATTAAATCCTTTTTAACCTTCTTTCTTAATTCCCAAAGCTGTGAAATTTAATACATTTTTTAGATATTTATTGTATATCCCAAATTGGATCTTTCTTACGACATGTTTTGAAAATAATGAATTTGTAATTGTTTTTATGCATTTAGTGCTTTTATGACATCACGTGTCGAAATAAAGCTTTGTTGATTGATTGATTGTTTCCCGCATACAATGAGCCATCAATAAAATAAATTACAACACTTCGGGGAAGTTTAAAACTCTAACATGCATTTAATGCACAACAATTGTTGTTTCAATGGACAAGAGCTTGTGCCAATGCCAGGCAGAGTTTATAGTGCTGAAGTCCATTATTTTAAGCACACTTTTACACAACCTAAGCATTTCACCCAAGCTGTGACTAAACTAAAGTAACTAATGAGCAGATTGCAGAATCTTCTCATAAGAAAGGATGTGAAAAGTCCTATAGGGCTATCTGCAGAAACACAAACATGCTATGACCCTACTGCTTTCTCAAATTCACACTTCATGGTGCCACTCCTTGAAATGAGGACACACTTACTACATGATGCAGAAAATGTGCAATTGTACAGCACCAAATAAAATGCCTTCTGTCCATTGAAAATACATGAAATGTAGCAGATATACTAAAATTAACATGCTCTTTAGGTTATTCAAAATTTACATTGCAATTCGGAATGTAAAATATATCTGTACATGTTAAGGAGTGAGTAATCAATGGCATCTTCTTAATTAAGTAATGGAATTAAGGCACAGAAATGAGTAATTCTGCCTTCTCAGTACAAAGCAAGACCTAACTGTGAATCAGAACAGTACCCCACAAATGAAGCTAACACACACACCCCTCTGTCACCATATTAAGTAAGTCAATGTTGGACATAAAAAAAACAAGCAACTCAATCCAATATAAACCTCTTTCAACCTTGACTGGAATCAGAATAGTAAATAAGCCACCTGGAATATTTTGGGGAAAATCTTCCAAATATTCTAGGACTGGAGTTAGAATAGTAAATTTGACCTCCTACTCTGTCACATCCAGTGCTGGCCTGTGGGTGCAGTATAAGGCAAGAAGAACAAGTTACTTACCTTTGGTAACACATTATCTGCTAGAGACAAAATCTAGCTGCAGATTCCTTACCTTTGAATTTCCCAGGCATTAAACAGAATCCGGAAACTTTTGCGTGAGCAGTATCCCTGTGTGCCGTCGGGTGTCTCTATTTAGCTCCGTGTGACATCTTCGGCGTCAGATGTGACGTCACAGTCACCTATATAGGCGCCACCCAGGCACGCTAACAACAGTACTTTTCACGACCATGCCAGAAGTTCAGAGCCATTATGCGAACCAACTAGTGTGTGTCCAATCTAGGGCCCTGGAAAGGGAGCAACCTTAGTCCTTTAAATATGTCCACAGAGCGGGGAGGCATGGGTGGGTCTGGAAGGAATCTGCAGCAAGATATTGTCTCTACCAGATAATTCATTACCGAAGGTAAGTAACTTGTTCATCAGATAGAGACTTCTAACTGCAGATTCCTTACCTTTAAATAGATACCCAAGCCAAACCACCCTGGCAGTGGGCTGCAGACAAATTACTAGACTAAAAAGCCCTGGAGCACCAAACGGGTGCAATGCTCATCCCTGTGGACCTGACAGTCCAGGCAGCAGTGCTTGGCAAATGTGTGCAGAGATGCCCACGTTGCTGCCTGGCAGATTCCAGGACTGGAACACCAGAAGCCAACCCCAAGGTCGCAGCTTTTCCCCTTGTTGAATGGGCCCTTAAGCCCTCAGGAGGTTGTTTCTGAGTTAGGGAGTCGCGGATATTGCTGAACTGCACAACATTTTTGAGCTCCCACATATACGACGAAGGGTTGGTCATCCACCTGGAACTCTTTTGTGCGGTCAAGGTAGAATGGCAGCGCTCTTTTTGGGTCCAGATGATGGAGTTGCTCCTCTCCCTTAGAGGGATGTGGAGGAGCATTCAAAAGTGGGCAGTGTGACTTACTGACCCAGATGGAATGAAGTCACCACTTTAGGCAGGAAAGAGGCTCGGGTTAACACCACCTCATCCGGACATTTCATAAGATAGGGAGTTTTGGATGATAAAGCCTGCTGCTCACGCACTCTTCAGGCAGATGATATTGCCACTGGAAATTCTGTCTTGATGTTAAGCAATTGGAGGGACAATTATTTAGCTGCTCAAAGGGAGCACACATGAGGTAAATAAGAACCAGGTTTCAGATCCCACTATGGCATAATAAAGGGCCTAGGGCAAACATATGTACAACGTCTTTCAGGAACGTAGTTACAATAGGGGACTTGAATAGGATAACAAGGGTTGGTCATTCAGCTGCAGGAAAGTGTACAGAACAAAAAGATAACTCTTAAGAGTGCCCAGAGCAGAGCCCTGCTGGGCAAGGGAAAGTATGAAGGGAAGAAAATCAGAAAGAGTGGCAGAAAGAGGGTTGACAGACTTTTCTGTACAATATTTAAAAAATATTTGCCAACGGAAGTAGCATACCATTTTGGTGAAGGGCCACCTGGCCAACAGAATAACTGTACAAACTTCGGGAGGAAAGTCAAAAGCTATCAACTGTTGCCGCTCAATCTCCACACAAGTTGCTGGGGAGTTTACAGGTTCTGGTGGAGGACCCTCCCCTGCTGCTGTGACAGAAGATCCTCCCAAAGGGACAGCCTGATCGGAAGATCGATGCTCATTCAAAGACTTTTAGGATACCACACTCTCCGTGCCCAATCCGGAGCCACATAAATGACTTGGGCTCGGTCGTTCTTGATCTTCTTGCGCAGGAATGGTATGGGTGGGAAGGCGTACAGGAGGCCTAAGCTCCACTCGTGACAAAAAGCATCACCAAGCGATAGCCACCTTGGAAACTCCAACGTGCAATACTGCTGACATTGCACGTTCTCTTCAGAGGAAAACAGATCTAACGAAGGCTGAAAGAAACCTTACGCCACATCCAGCTGGAGATGCCATTCGTGATCCGCTAGACATTGATGGCTGAGTTGATCTCCCCTGGCATTCAGGGAACCTGTAGGTGTTGAACCACCAGGGTTATGCCCTGCTGTTCTAGCCTAGTCCAGAGATGCAGGGCCTCTTGACAAAGGCTCCACGGCTCCACCCCGCCCTGCTTGTTGCAGTACCACATGGCGGTGGTGTTGTCCGGGAACACCTGCAGTAACTTTCCCTTGACAGTGGGGAGAAATGCTTTCAATGCTAGTTGGATCATCCAGAGCTCCAATAAGTTGATTTGGAGCCCCAATTTCACCAGAGACCAGAGTCCTCTGATCTCCACCTCTCTCAAATGGCCCCATCCCAGGAGTGGCACATCTGTCACTACTGTATGATCTGGTTGGGGAAGGGAGAAAAGTCTTCTTCTGACCCAATTGCAATTGGTCAGCCACCACTGCAGATCCTTTGCAGTTCTTTCCGAGATCTGAACCCTATCGGAGAGATTTCCCTGATGCTGCGCCCACTGGAACTTCAGCACTCACTGCAGAGCCCGCATACGCCATCTTGCATGATTTACGAACAGGATGCAGGCAGCCTTGGACCCAGCAGCCTCAGAGTTATTCTTACCGAAATCCAGGATAGAGGCTGAAACATCAGTATCATTACCTGCATATACAGGACTCGCTGCTCAGGTGGATCAACCCGAAACTGCACTGTGTCCAAAACAGCTCAGATGAAAGGAAACATCTGAGAAGGAGTCAGGTGTGACTGGCACGTTTGTAATGAACCTCAGTGAATGCAGGCGGTCTGCCATAGTCTGTAGCTGGGAGATGACAGTCTGGGGTGAAGACGCCTTCAACAACCAGTCGAGGTAGGGGAACACTGAAACTCCTAACCAGCAAAGATGAGCTGCGACCACCGCCATTACCTTGATAAATACCCGAGGGACGCTGGTAAGGCCAAATGGTAGCACAGTGAACTGAAAGTGCTCGCTGCCTACCTTGAACCTTTGGGCAGGCAGGATGGAGATGTGAAAATACGCATCCTGCAAATACAACGCTACCAGTCAGTCAGTCTCCTTGGTCTAGGGCAGACAAGACCTGAGTCAATGTGATGAGCATCTTGAATGTCTCCTTTTTAGGTCTCGCCTTGCTATCGAGTAAGCGATCGCAAAGCGAGACTATAGGGGCTTTTAAAAGTGCTCCCAAAAAGCGGATTGCATGGCTAGCACGCGCACAATCACGCGCATCGTGCCGCCATGCAATCCGCTTTTTGGGAGCACTTCAAAGGGTCCGCTCCCCCGCCCCCAAGCGCGCGCCACGCTCTGCCGGGCTTGTTTTAGTCGTAGTCATGCAGCTTTTGGTTTACAGAACGGTGGTGGTGATCGAGGTAGGATATTCCCCTACCTAGAATGGCGAGGTACTTATTAAATAACACATTTAAACCACCGAACTTTGCAGTTTTTCAATTTCAAAATCAGTTCTGAACGTTAAACATTTTAAGAGTGTATTAAACTAAATGTATACACCTAGTCTGCAAGTGATTAAATGCTCGGCAATAACAAAGTCCTCCTGCAGAGCAACATCTGCAGATGTGAGAAGAACCAGAGAGGTTTTCAGATGTTTAGTTGTTACACAGAGAAGCCGTGTTAAAATGTCTCTGCCGTGACGGAAGTGATGACGCAAGAGCACAAAAGACCAAATGTGTCTCGTGCAGCTGCTTTGGGGTAGATATTTTTGGAAGAAGAGTTCAGCAGAGGGACATCAGAGCAATTAAAGTCCACAATGTTTCGGTTCATATTTCCCTGCTGTCTCTGTCTTAAAAGTGATCTGACTTTTCACACCGATGTTTGTCAGATGTTCTTTACTGTAGTTTAAATCCCTTTCTGCTTCATCTGGGAAGGCGCCTTTTTGCACCTCATCTATAGACCGCTTTTAGTTGTCTGTTGTTAAAGTCCTAGATGCCTCCTGCCTGTGGTAAAAAAAAAAACAAGTATTGGCATAGCCAATAGGTCTCGCTTTTGGGACCTTATAAGTATTTAGTTATGCAGCACAATATCTTTGGTGCAACAACAGCAACTGTTGCATGGCTAAACACTTATAAGGTCCCAAAAGCGAGACCTATTGGCTATGCCAATGCTTGTTGGGGAAGAGATCACCAGTCCGGAGGTGTAGAATAGGACGAAGACCATTGTTCTTTTTGAGTATTAGAAAGTAGCTCTAATAACAATCCCTACCTACTTCTGAAATTAGCCTCCTTGGCCAGGAGACCTGTAACTTCCTCTCGGAGCAAGAAAAGGTGATCCTCCACCATCCGTTCTTGAGATGGCGATGATGGAGGAGGGAATGACTATAAAGGAAGGGTGTAACCATTTTGAATGATCTTCCAGACCCATTAGTCTGATCTTATAGACTGCCAGTAAAGGAGGTGATACTGGATTCTCCCTCCAACTGGGCACCCATGGTCTTGCAGAATCAATCTAAGAGGACATTGAACCTGCAGCTGCTGGGGTGTTAGTAGCGGACGACTTCTGGCTACCATTCCCACAAGGACACAATGCGCTGCATCCACATCCTCGCACAACTTGAGAAGTCTGTTCAGGACGGTGATGGGGTATGGCACACATGGTTAAAAGCCCCTTCAATTGCCACAAAAGGGGAGAAAGGCAGACTGGAAGGCGAGGTGTAACTGAAAGGGCCAAGAACCTGGCTGTAGCCCGCGAGTCCTTGATGCGCTCCAGTGCCATGTCTGCTGTATCTCCGAAGAGACGAGTACCTTCAAAGTGCATGTCTATGAGGTTGGCCTGGACATCCCCAGAAAAGCCATAAGTTCTCAGCCAGGTATAGTGGCTCAAGGCCACTGTTTATGAAACTGCTGTGCCCAGCAAGTCAGTCGTATCCAGACCACACCTAACGGTGAACTTTGCTGCTTCCCTCCCATCTTTCACTGATTGGTAGATTACAGCCCGTGCCTCCCAGGAACATGTGGCAGTACTTTTGCAACCATTTCCTGTATGCGAAAAACAGCCCAAGAGGTATGCGGTGTTTACCGACAGCAATGCTAGGCTGGAGGAAGAAAACATCTTCTTCCTATGTGCGTCCAGCCTTTTGAATTCCTTGTCCGGGGGAGCGGAAGGGAACATACCACGGAATGTTGAGGCTTGGACCACCAAGCTAGCAGGGGTAGGATTTTGGCTGAAGGGTCTTGGATCACCCGTGGCAGGGCATGCTATTGTTCTGTTCACAGAAGCCCCTGTGCTAGGCTTGCACCATGTGCCTAGAAGGACATCGGTCAGTGCCTCATTAAAGGGCAAAAGGGGTTCAGATGAGGAAGCATCAAACTGAAGCACTTCAGTCAAAACATTATTCTTCATCTGCTGCGAGGGCAGCCAGTCTAGCATAAGGATCTCCTACCTCTGTACCCCAGTAGATGGAGAGAGCATACCAGCATCTGGAGAGGAGTCCAGTCCGCTGGCCTCCACAAGCTCCTCATACCAGTCCATTTTTTCACCATGAGTCCCTAACTGTTGTTCTAAAGGGGACAGTGACCCCTCTCCCTCCTCTTCCATGCCTGACACCGCCTCAAAATGTTCCGGCAATGACCTAGAGCCCCTAGGCGCCTTTAGCGCTGGATTCAGTGTCGACCGACGCTAGTCCAGTTCCGAGTTGTCGGGAATCAGAATGGGACTGGCTCTGCCGGTGGGTACCGGACGACGGGAGCAGTAACTTCGGTATCGGGGAAGGTTGCATTGCCACGGCCAGCGCCAATCCACATCCAGAAACGGATCTATGAGACCACACCAGTGCCGAGGCCCGAGATGTGAGCGTGGAACCTGATGGGGCCTCTTCTGACCCCGTGGGGCCCGAAGGCGCAACAGAGGGATCGGCCCTTTAAAATACTCGGTGCATGGCCTCGTAAAAGTCTTTTAACTGAGCGGGGTCGCTCTAGGTCCCGGAAACTGATGGAGGCTCAGAGTGGGACCTGCAGGACTGTCCCTGGAACGTCGATGTACCCCATTTGTCTCGCCAACGAACGACAGACATGGACGACAGACGTGGTAAAGTCGAAGAACTTCTTCTTGTGCCTCTTCCCCGAGTGTCTCGAGCAAAGAAGAGGACATGGCGCTCCTAGAGCGGTCCCTCAACTTGCTCTTCCTTAATTGGGACTGGGACCTCTGAGGAGACACGCTCAATAGCAGGGGCGGCTGGTGACATTTGAAAGTGGTGGGGGCGTAGAATGATTTGCATACTGCACTGCAGCGAGGGGGCGTAGCGCGCGTGCCTGAACAACTTTAGAGGGATCCAGGGGAGGTTCTCCCCCGGAGAAAAGTTTGAAAAAAGTGTGGACAAATGGTGCATTTTCAAGCAAATTTGAGAAAGCAGGAAGGTTAAGAAAGCAATTGTCAAAGTGCAGTTATTATATTAATAAAGATATGTCATATTACATAGGTAGCTGCTTATTCAAGCTTTCTTTCACCCCATAGTCCAGCAGGGTCTTGATACAAGGCAGATAAGAGAAAAAGCAGTGTGGTTCTTGACCAGGAAGACACTCATATTTCGTTGGTAAGAAGTCAAAAGATTGGTCAAATTGAAAACCTGAAATGCAATACGCAATCCAACAATTTGCAAGTATATCTCATCTATGTTCAACAAGCCATGTTTTACCCATGATTGGAATTGTGAATCACCAAATAAACGGAGCCACTGCAATCAAAAGCAGAGGGCCTCCTCAAAAAGTATGCGCTTAAGAGAGTTCTCTCATCTCATGTCCTCTCTATATTTTCTCTGGAAGTTGAAAACTCATCACAGTCTACTGCACAAATCTGAACCCTTCTGCATATTCCAACACCAGAACTCATTCTTAGCCATTTAGTTTGGAGCCATTCATACCAGGAATACAGAAAATACCTTTAAATAGAGTAGAAGGTATTCCAAAACAAGGAGTGCTGAAATGTAGCTTAAGATAAGATATACACTCTAAGTACTATGGCCAAGAGCACGTAATGTTCAGTCAACAATAGGCTTAGGAAAAACCAACCATTCTGAGAGCACCTACAGTCAAGATCCTTCACCTGAGACTATGTGTTCCCAAAGATGTAGTGATATGTTAACAGTTGAAGGTAGCCTTAAGGCCTTCTAACTGATGTACAAGGTGAAGTATCTTGACTGTAGGTGCTCTCAGAATGGTTGTTTTTTCCTAAGCCTATTGTTGACTCTTTCTTCCCCTCTCCCTTTGTCCTCTACACTGTCTCGGTCTGTGTTTTTTTCCCTCACTTCCATTTGTCTATTTCATCACCTAGAGCTCAGTTCCTTTATTTTTTCTCTCCTGGCATCCTCTTTCGATGCTACTTTTCTTTATTTGTTTCCGACTTTCTCTTTATTTACATATGTGCTTCATTTACTTTCTCTGTTGCTCTCATTCAGATGATTTATTTTTCTGTCTTGCGTTCTTTCTTGCTCTTTTTCTTTCTTCCCTCCTTTCTTGCCATCACACCTGTCCCATCTCTTTCTCACTACCCTTTCTTTCACTTCACTTTCTTCATCCCATCTTTACTATCCTCTCTTTCCCTTACTTCTATTTCCCCCTTCTTTGTTTTTGTGTCCCTTCTCTTTCTGTTCCTTTTCTTTCACAACGTTCTCATTTACATCTCCTTCCTCCATCTATTTCTCTTTACCTTTTTCTTTCCTTCGCCCTTCTTTCCCACCTTAGTCCATTTATTTGCTTACTTCCTTGTGCATTTCTTCCTCCCTACCTCCTTTATTTACAAATGTTCTCCCACCAGTTTATCTGTCACCCCTTCCCTCCTCCATCGTATCCCAACCCCACTTCTTCCCTTGTCCATCTCATCTCCTTTTTGCTCTCCCCTTCTGTCGTGTCCTCGCCTTCTTCTTTACCTCTAGCTCTCCCCCTGCCGCTTTGCTTTCCCTCTCTTCAGCAGTTTTAATTTTCCAGGCAGTGCTCTGCGCCGGGTCAATCACAAACATTGTTCTTCTCTATTGTCACGGCAGCCCTCGCGCCCAGGCAGCAGGCTGCAGACCCAATCCGTTGCTCTATGGATTAACCATCCTTGTTTACTGCTGGGGACCATTGATCAACTAAATGCCTTTATGTTAATGAAGAAGCTTTTTCACGTTCATTTTTCTTAGCCAGGCCCTGAAAGCCTCTGACAGGTGGAGCAAACCGCATTTTTTAAAGGCACATCTCCCTGTTCTTTCATCTTCCCGGCTCTGCGTGTTATTCTAAGGGCTCGACTAAAAGATTGCAAGAAATAGTCAAATACGTACATTCAGTGACAAGTGAAGGGCCCAGTGCAAGAGTGAGGCAACAAAATTCTGCAATATATTTTTTTGCATAGAGGCTTTCGAAGTACATTTTTAAGAAATGTTAGTCCAGCCTCAATTTCATGTACACCGCTTTTGTCATGTTTAATACAAGCTTTAATGTAAAAAAAAAAATCAATTTGTATATCCTGATATTCGCACCATGAGGCTGATCTGCTTTCGGAAGCTGTTTATGGTCTCCCCACTAGGTGGCATACTATCCCCACGCTGGGAGTGGGATAAATGATCGCGAGCTCTCTGAGCTATGAAAATGCTGCTGTATCCCCAGGAGCACTCTGGGTTTGAGAAAATGCATGTTTCACCAAACTAAAAATAACGGGGGATAACTGCAACGTGAAACAAAAAAAGTATTTATTTTTGTGAGAAAATCAGGTTCTGTTTTCAGAAAGCGATGCTCTGAATGAATTCTATAATTTTTTTGACTTGGCATGCGATGGCTGTAACTTTTTTAAAGGAAAGAACCGATAACACGAGTGTAAACCCCTTAAGCAACACTCCTTCTCACGAACTCACAAGCACCAATCACGAAACCTGCAAATCTACATTTAAGGCCAAACTCCATCTTATTTTCTTGTATACTTATTTGATTAAAACAAACTAATTGCCTTTCTCACTGGTGTGATGATTGGGCCCTCAGGCCCTCATGTGCATAAATGACTGACACAGGACACCGAAGTACTGGTACTGTAAACTGGCCACGAGCACGTGCGCTCGGCCCCTTTTATTGTCAGGGTCACCTGACTGGTGACGCCTGTGGTGGGTGGGCGTTCAGTGTGGGTTACATGCACAATGGAACACTAGACTGTATCCAGCCGGATACTACATCCCTCCCAAACTTTAATGAAAGTTAAACCAAAATGAAGTCCGAACCTGTGGGAGAAAACACAAGTTCCAAACAAAACATAAATTGGTGATCAGGACTTCCACGTAGTCTCTTGGCTGATGGTCAACTGCCGGCGAGGGTGTTCTGACAGCCGGGACCACTCTGTCTCCTTGGCACGATGTCTGAGTGCTCTACGGATGTGTTCTTTTGGACTTACATCGTGGAAGTGCGCCTCACAGTCTCTTTCTTGTACCGCCATCGGTGGAAGTGTGGGTGGAATGGTGGTGGACCACTGTTTGTTCGATTTTCCGCTGGGCGCCCTGGTAGAGGTGTTTCCTCCGACTAGTAGTTGAGTAGTTGTCTTCTTCCAGGACTCACCGTTGCAGGATATCCCTCTCACGGATACCCCTCTCTCGTGAGTGTCCCCTCTCACTGGACGACCCGGAGGCCCTTTGTTGCCAGGTTTCCACTGGACCGGTGGACCGCCGCCTTGTGGCTCCACTCGCGTTGGGGGAGTCGCTACGGGTCCTCTTTCCGTGTCCGAAGTTCCGCCTGAAAGGGTGTTGTTGGCACTTGGTCCTTCGCGCTCTGCCTTTGTTCTCCCAGGAGCTCCAGAACCAGCTTCAACAGTCCATCTCTCGTCTTGGGGATCCGCTGCCACCGGTGTCCCTGAGGCCTCTGCCCCTTGGATGTCCACGGTCCTGTTTCCGTGACTTCCCAGAGGTGGCTGTTACCAACGGACCGGCCTGCTCGCCTCTGTCGTCCCCGGGTGACCTTCGGGTTTGCGCATCGACATATACTCCCAGTGGTGCTGATGGTTTTCCCAGGTACTGAGTCCGACTGTCCATGCACCTTCTCACTCCCCTCTTCGGGTACTCCTTCTGGTGTGTGTGTTGATCTGTCACGCACACCTATGTGCTCTTCTCCTTTCCTCTTCGGGTGTTCTCCTTCTCCTTCCATTGCGACGTGATCCAGTCTTCCTGCCTTATTGCTCGTCCTTACCAGGCTTCTTCGTGTAGCGTGCACTCTACGCGTTTCCCTCTGGTCTTGTCCCGCCACTAGGACACTGTCTCCCTTTCACTCTGTGACTGGACCGATCATCGCGACCTTCTGTCTCGTAGTTGCTTCTGATGTTGCTTCTGATTTCGAGTGATGTTGATGGACCTCTTGTCCTTCTCCTCCTGGTCCTCTTTGCGGACCTTTCATGGGGTCCTCTTCATTGGTGTCCCCTCGGACTTCCTCTTCTCTCCGGCTCTGACCTCTTGGCAGGTCAGTGCACTCTCCGACCTCTTGTAGGTCTACACCCTCCTTGCGACCATCTCGTGGTCGGCGTCGTCCTCCTTGCGACCATCTTGGTGGTTGGCTTCGTCCTCCTTGCGACCATCTTGGTGGTCGGCTTCGTCCTCCTTGCGACCATCTTGGTGGTCGGCTTCGTCCTCCTTGCGACCATCTTGGGTGGTCTGCAACCTTCGCGCGACCATCTGGGTGGCCGGCAACCTTTGCGCGACCATCTGGGTGGCCGGCAACCTTCGCGCGACCATCTGGGTGGCCGGCTTCATGAGGTGCGTCATGTCGTGCGACTACCTGTGTTTGCTGAATTGTCAGGCGCTGGTGCATGCTTCACTTCGTACCGTCGTGGTACCTCTTCAGTGTAGCGACTTGTCAGGCGCTGGTGCATGCTTCACTTCGTACCGTCGTGGTACCTCTTCAGTGTAGCGACTTGTCAGGCGCTGGTGCATGCTTCACTTCGTACCGTCGTGGTAGTGCTTCAGCGCGCTTCTGAATGCGCTCTCCAGTTGCTTCCGTGGACGCACGTGCTGCGCACTTCCTTCTGATCCTCTTGAGACTTGCTGCTTTGGCGAGTCTCTTCAACCTTGCCACCCAAGGCTGGCGCACTCTGGTGTCTTCACTCTTGCGGCGACTACCCCTGGCCAGTAGGCGTCGCCGCATTCCACGCAACCTTGTCAGCAGGTTCTTTTCCTGGAGGATTTCTTGTGTGCACACTTGTCGGCGTTTGCCACCCCCAGCGTAGACAGTTGCTCAGTCTGTCCACTTTGCTTCTTGTAAGCAGCCTGGTGCTGCTTCTCCTCCTTGGGCACTAGTGGCTGCACTTATCTTTTCTTTTCGGGGTTCTCTGTGGTATCGCTCTCCATGCTGTGGGTCGCCACTGTTGCTGGTACTTGACTGCTTCTCCTAGCCAGCTGTAGCACTAGTCTCAGGCAGGTGTGAGAATGTGTCCCCTTGTTGCAGACGTGTGCTTCCTCCTTGGCAGGGCTGATTCTCCTGCACCATGCTCTCGTTCTCGGCTGCAATACACGGAATGGCCACAGGGTGGCAGTGCCTCTTTATTCCTCGACTTGCGTGCCTCTGCAGGTTATCAACGCTGCAGGCTTCATATTCACACCCCTACTGGACGGGGCACTTCAGCCGATGGCCGCCGCTCGCACCCATTCATCAGGACCCCTCCGGGTCGTGGGGCAGCTCTCCTGAATGCAGTGAGTCTTTTAGCTTATCGCTTGTTTTTTTTTTTTCTGATGCGCCTTGGCTCCTGTGAGTGAAGTCTGCCTGGGCTGAGAATACCCCGCAGTGCTACGCAGGCCCGAGCAGCTCTACACTCGCTGCAGGCCTCACCGTGCTGCCACTTTACTCCGCCTGAGCTGCGATCCGCACCCTCGTGCTCCGGTTGGCCTCAGCAGCGTGCTACTCACACTCGCGGGGGGGGCGCAGCCTCGCACTTGCTCTCAGTTTAAATGCGCGCTTCCACGCGCTTTATTTTGCCGCCTGCCCCCTTGAGCTTCTTACGCCGCCTCAGAGCGGCCACAGAGCGGCCGCCGGTTGCTTCCTCGACGATCTCCCCGCCCGCACCAGCCCCGCTGAACCCACGCTGCGCGGGAGGGGGATAGGGTCGGCGCTGCTGCCAGAGCCTGCCCCTGGGCAACGGTAGTCTTTTGTAGGGTCGGCGCTGCTGCCAGAGCCTGCCCCTGGGCAACGGTAGTCTTTTCCCCTTTCCTCACGGGGACGAGATCTTGGGCCGCTGGTCTCGTTGGGACCTTGATGCTGCGCAGGGGTGCTGGCTTCAGTTTCGGCAGACCGCTCTGCACGGCCACGGACTGGGTACTTCCTTCATTCTTCTCGCCCCCCCGCCGCCGCAGCCTCACCTTCATACGCTGTGCGGCGGGGTGCTGCTGCCGGTGATTCACTACGGCTGTCAACCGATGACGTGGGGTGGGCACCCGTCCCGCTTCACTCGCCGGGATCTCCTCCACACTCTCGGACGCGGGGTGGGCTCCCGCGGACCGTGCCGCGCTCCGGGCAGGCCACGCTTGGTCGCGAGGGTTGAAGGCACGGGGTGGGCTCCCGCTGGCCTTCCTTTACTTCTCGGGCTCACCTCTGGCCGGCGGGCCTCTTCTTCCCCGCAGGTGGGCTCCGCGTGGTTCGCTGCCACTTGCCGGGTCGCGGCCGATGCGGGTGGGCTCCGCTCGGCTTGCACTTCACGGGGCACAGCGGCAGGCTTGACGGGGTCGGGGTGGGCATCCGCCTCCCTCGCCTTCACTCTGGGGTGACTTGCACGCCCGCAGGTCTTTGCGGCGGTGCGGGGTGGCTTCCCGGTCACCGTATTTGCGCCTGGGCTCTTGGCATGCCTGCAGGCGATCAGGCGCTTCTCGCCTGGTGGGGTGCCTTCACGCAGGCAGCTCTCTCCCCCTTTCCGTCTTGCTGGGCTGTTGCACGCCAGGGCACAGCCCCCTCGTCGCCAATGTGATGATTGGGCCCTCAGGCCCTCATGTGCATTAATGACTGACACAGGACACCGAAGTACTGGTACTGTAAACTGGCCACGAGCACGTGCGCTCGGCCCCTTTTATTGTCAGGGTCACCTGACTGGTGACGCCTGTGGTGGGTGGGTGTTCAGTGTGGGTCACATGCACAATGGAACACTAGACTGTATCCAGCCGGATACTACATCTGGGTCTAGTGACTTTCCATGGAAAGCCTTCCGACAACAAAAACAAGCATCGGCATAGCCAATAGGTCTCGCCTTTGGGACCTTATAAGTGTTTAGCTATGCAACAGTTGCATAACTAAATACTTATAAGGTCTCAAAAGCGAGACCTATTGGCTATGCAAAGCGGCCATGCGCCCGAGAAAGTGATCGCGATTACGATCAAACATCAAAGCGGCCGCCAAAGTGAAAGTAATCGCGGTAAAGCGCGGCGCGCGCGCCCGCGCACATGCACTGTAGCTCTAGGCTGGCCTGGTAGCACTTTTTGGAGCCCTCTCAATAAGTCTCGCCAGACCAGCGCATGCGCTGGGTCAGGCGAGACCTAAAAACTCCATTAGAGGTGGGGAGGCTGCTCTGTGAACCATGTCAGCCGCAACCGGCCAGTTGATTGTTTTCCATTTTTCCTGCTCTTTTCGGGTTGTAATATCCACGCGGCGCCAATTTCCCCTCACTAATGTAAGGCGCATTCGCACATCTAACCATTGCAGTCACTATCCTATCAGCTGCTCTTGAACTTCTGATTCAAGGCGCCATTGTTCCGGGTGACCTTCAGCATATCGGATCAAAAAAAAAAAAGGCAAAGAGATCATTTTCCTTTCAGTCATTTTGTTTGTATTTGTGCGCGCGCGTGCGATTTAGAGAAGTAATCACACGGGCAAACTCCTTGTTGATAATCTACGGCTCGCGCATGTGTTAAAATTCAAGGAGGCTGAAGCACAGATAAGGAATTGAATTTTGAGAGGAAAAAAAAAGGCTAAAGTGTCCTATGAAACAGAAATAATTTGGCCTTAGGCTGGTGGGCCCACCGGAGATGACTTCCAAGTTCCTCTTCTTTCAGAGGTGAATTTTTAAGAGCGCAGATGCGTTTTGTTTTCCTGTGAGGCAAAGACGATTAAATCTGATAAATCATCAGAAACAAATCTAAACACGGGCCTTCTAGAATATTCCTAAGGTATCTCAAGAGGGCCTTTGCTATTTCTTCATCTGAGGCAAGGTTTATCTATTTTTAAGCTCGTTTTTAAATGCCCAACGTAGCTTATTAATAAAAGTGGTACACTTTTGTTTACTAGGTGCAATAATGGCGAATAGTGCTGATCTAAAGCTGACATTTAAATTCCGCAAAGCGCAGAGATGTGGGTGATTTAAATGAATAACTGCCAAGGAGATTTTAAAAGTTATTGTGCCACAACGATTTCAGGATTGTTTTGTATATTTGAAAAGTAGAAATGTATTATTTGGACGTTGATATACATATATCTCAGTACTACATTGAGACACATTTGCAGGCACTGTAAGTTGAGTTAAGACTCGTACATTTGTAATTGCATTTATATAGCGCTTACTACCCTTGAACAGGTGTTGAAGTGCTTTACAGGACTGTCCTGCCAAATCCAGGAAGCTGCGTCACCGTAGGTCTGAGGCAAACACCGAGTGATGTCACAAATAGAAGACGAGGTCATACATACACACGCACACACACACACATAGACACAGGTGTGATTCTTTTACACACATCTTTGTGATTCTTTTGTACATACACACAGACACACACATACACACACAGAGAGATGATTGAGTTTGGAGCCTGTGCCTTACAAGCCCCCCCCACCCCAGCCTGTGTCCTCATTGACCTCCTGTGAGATTAAGGTCTGAGGCTCACACTGAGTGATGTTACAGATCATGAGATCACACACACTCCCGTGATTGTTTTACATACACACACACACACACATGATTCTTTTATACACACACATACATACATACACGGAGACACATTCAAACACATACACACAGGTGATTACGTTTGCATCGTTCTCTTCACAAGCACCAACTCCCGGGGCTGTACCCTCATGGTCTTTATGTGGGATTGATGTCTGAGGCTTACACTGAGTGATGCCACAGAAGATGATATCACACACACACACACACACACACGCACACACACACACACACACCCACACGCACGCACACACACACACACACATGCGCACAGGTGATTGGGTTTGCAGTCTGTGGCTTACAAGCTCCCCCCCCCCCCGCCTGTGTCCTCACTGGCCTCCTGCGGTATTGAGGTCTGAGGCTCACACTGACCGCCCCCCCGTGTCCCTCGACCGCTCCTGAGCAGTAACGCACCCTCATCGCGCAGGCTGAGGTCTATATATGAGGCAGCAGCAGCTGTTTCGGAAGAGGGGCTAAAGAGGCCCGTATGGTGTTGAGTGAAAGCACCTTCATTTCTGCGAGACCCCATTATTGTAAATTACAGACGGGACCGTAAATTAGTAATTACACGTCTCATCCGAGGCTCGACTCGAGTCGAACATTGCTTTGTAACGGCCCAGGCCGGCCCCGACACCCACTCGCTCAAGAAGTGGAAGTATTCAAAGAATGCAGTCGCGGCTCTCGGGGGTGGGGTGTAGCGGGAGTGTTGTGGGGGGGTGTCGCGCGGGGGTGAATGGTGGGGGAATGTTAAATCCTACATGGCCAGGTCCGCGCCGCCTCGGGTCCGTTGGCGCCTACACTCAGGAACAGCCGCATCACTGCTGGCAAGTGGCAGAGTCAGGATTGACTGAGGGCACAGTTACTCTCTGCCCGCCTGCCCATTAGGAGACCGAGGTTTGAGACTTTGCTCAACCCTCGCTCTCCTAATGGGCATGCGCCAGCCTGTGCAGCCACTAGTGCGCATGACTGAGCACGGCGGAAAAATTCGCCGACCTTCCCCACTCATGCGCACTTGTGCATTGTGCTGCTGCATGCCCCTGGTGATGGTCTGACTGACAATGCATGTCAGTCAATATGACGCCGGACCGCTCACCCCCTTCAGGCTCTGAAGGGGTGGGCGGTCCGACGTCATGCTGACTGACATGATTGTCAGTTCTCCCTCTGCGTCTCTGAACTTAAGTAAACTGAGAGGTTACTTAAGTTCAGAGACGCCGAGGGAACAGCTGCGGGCGGGGGGGCAACGCCCCAACACCCCAATGGACGCACCGCCCCTGCTTAATAGCATTGACTGCCGGGCCGCAATAAGCTTTAGAGACTGCTCCCTCAAAGCCTTTGGCGCCATTGGCCCAGCAGTCTGAGCACGATTTCGAGTTGTGATCACGCTTGAAATACCATAAGCATATCAGGTGGGGGTCAGTAAACAACATGGCTTGGTGACAGGAGCCACACAGCTTAAACCCTTCCTTCCTAGATATCATTCCTCGATACACAATGAAAAACTAAATCTTCTACAAAATGCCGAAAAAAGTGTGTCAAAAAAAGACAGAGTTCTCCAAATCAGCACTAACTGGCACGGAAAAAAAAGAACTGACGTCTGCGCGCCTGTGTGGGTTCTATATAGGTGACCGCGATGTTACATCTGATGCAGACGGCGCAACGCTGAACGAAGCCATCCGACTGTGTGCAGGGGTAATGCGTATGCAAAAGTTTCAGGATCCAGTCTGACGCCTGGGAAATTCAAAGGTAAGGAATCTGCACCTAGATATCTGCATCAGATACGCAACATGCTTTAACCCCTTCAGCGCTGCGCGGATTCCCCCGCGGTGCTGAAGGGTTCGAGCGCGGGCGGGGCCATGACGGAACGGTTCCGTCATGAGCACAGCTCAACCGATGCTCATGACGGAACCGTTCCGTCATGAGCATCGAAGGGGTTAATGAGACCCTGTGTACACTGTGCCATGAACTCGGCAAGCTGTTTGGAATAAACATGAACCTTGAATTGCTCACTATATGCAAACATACCCATAATCTGAATATAATGTGCATAAAAACAGCAATTCCCTCCTCTTTCAGGGTACTGCATGCATAATGTACAACTCAGTCATTCCTCATCTGGTGCACTTAATATGTACTGCATCCAATCATCCATCTTATAGCTTACTGTGCTTACTGCACACATATCTCTCTCTTTTAGGGATTCCTGTTCATGCTGCATAACTGTGCATACTCACCCACTTTTCAGGGGATTTTATGTACAATACACTCATATATCCCCTTCGTAGGGCCTTCTATCCATACTGTACAGATAACAACACTCTTACCACTTGAAAGACATTCCATGCGTACTGTACACAGTGATTTAGAGCGTTCTAAGTGTGCTACACAAGGGCCATTTTTTATAAACATACTTTCTTGATTTTTCACATAATTCTTGATACAACCGGTAAAGAATTAACTCAGCAGGGAGCGGAGTAACATAAACACCTCTGTGTATACAGGTTACAATCTGAATCGGAGATGCAAGCCAAAGTGAGATCTTGTTGTTCTAGTACCATCTCAATACTGTGTATCTATTGCAGGCAAATAGCAAACAAGGTCAATAAAAACATTAAACAACCCAAATTAACCTGTGCTTGTAAATATCTCCCCTGTTCATGCAACACTTTGCTTGTTAGGGGCATGACATATGTGTTGCTTTGGGTGTTCCCACGCAACACCCATGTGCACTGATGCATTTCCAGATTTATGAAAAATCGTAAATCTGGAAATGTGTCAGAATGCTACACCACCCTAGGGTTGGCGTAGCGAGGTGCACCGAGGAGAAATGTTTTCATTTCTCCTTGTTTTTTTCCTCTTTCAATGCGTGCTGCATTCTACAGCACACATTGGAAGAGGAAACCACCTTAATTGATTGTTTTATGCAGGAAGGTGCCCCTTCCTGCACAAAAACAATCTCCCCACGAAGCAGGCATCCTTGCACCATGGTGCAAGGGTGCCTGCGCCGGCGCATGGCAGCAGCTTGTGCGCCAGCGCAGTGAGAAGCACAGATATGCGACATATTGTTGTAAATATGTCACATGCCTGTGCTTCGAAACTAACGCAGCGCGGCGCAGCAAAATGACTTGCGGCACCCCGCTGCGTTAGTTTCTTGTAGATCTGCCCCTGAGTCCTGCCAAATCATGGGGACAGAGTGCTGTGCGCATTGTGATGGAGGGAAAGCCAGAAACACAAAAATCAATTTTATCACCCAATACTAGGTCCAACCCCAAAACAATGCTGGACCAAGAAGAAGCTCATCTCCATGAACATACATCTGAGTTCGATTTGCATCCGCTGCGGGGGAGACGGCTCTTGCGCCTTGCAGAGCACTCTTGATTGTGTGCAACAGTATTGGTGACCGGACCTTGGTCGCGTACTAAACGTATAGAGAAGTTGGGGGGGAAATGGGGATGTTGCAAAGGGCTGTGGCTAGTATATTACTAGGTTACATCAGGCTCACCAGACCGCTCAGGATGCTCTAACCCAGGTAATCATTCACAGTTTGTGGAGTGATAGAAGGAAACAGAGCCAGGCTGTTCTCTGAGTCTGATTGCATATTAGTGTACTCTGATGACTCCGCCGAGGAGAGGGGGTCAAGGTCTCTGAAGGCCGCCGCAGTGAGAAGCGCTGCTTCCCTGACCTCCAAGACTTGCTCTGGGGATGACTTTTAGCAATGTTTTTGCGATTCGATTTAGTGTGGCTTGTTCTTGCACTTGCGGCTGCTTGTGATCCCAGGTTTGTGCTTTGTGTCAATCTCTCTGATGTGTGTGATGGGGATAGCACTCCCAGCCAATCCCCTGCTGCCTCTGGGCTGTCGAAGAAGTGTGACTTTTGCTCATGTATGATCTTCAAGCGGGCGGGAAACAACAAAGCGTACTTGAGGTTCAGGGCCCTGAGCTTCTTTTTAGCTGCTTGGTAGGAGGCCCTCTGGCGCTGAACCAGGACTGTGAGGTCCGGATATAATGAAATCCTGTGGTTTTCGTACTGGTTAGGGGATTTCTCTCTGGCGATGTGGAGGAACGTGTCCTGATCCTTATAATTAAGTATCCTAGCAATCATTGGACGTGGAGGAGCACCCACAACTGGCTTTCTTGTTGAGATTCGGTGTGCTCTCGGAAAAGAGGTCAGACAGGCCCTCTGGTGCTACCTGTTCCCTCAGCCATTGTTCCACGAATCGAGTGGCATGGGTCCCTCACAATGTTCCAGCAGGCCAACTATGCGGACGTTAATTCTTCGTGCCCGGCCCTCCGCGTCTTCGACTCTGTCCTGTAGCCTGGACACTTGGAGCTGTAGCTGTGATATCTGGCCTGCGTGGTCCTTAAGTTGCTGGAGCAGTTCTGCAATAAGCAGTTTATTGCTTTTCACAGTAGAAGCCAGCTTTTCATGGTCTGGCTTGAGTAATGTAAAGCCAGTTATCAATGAGCCTATTTGCTGCTCTATTCCATTCTGCGACTCCCTGACCTTCTGTAATATCAGGTCCAGTTTGTCTGGGGCGGCCTCCATATTGGTTGGTGGGACACAGCTTGTAGGGAGCATCTGAGTGGCGTTCTCCGAGACTTCTTGTTGCGCTGCGCCAGTGGAGACCAACTCCAGCAGCTTTCCTTTCGTGCGCCCCATTGTGCACCGCTGGATAGAACCGGTCACAGTATGTTGGAGCCAAGAGCCTGCAGTGCCTCCGACTGTAGGCGCACCACGAGAACCCCACAATCACACCGATTCCCGGCGTCACTCCAGGCAATCAGAACGGAGCCAGACACTTAGATGTTGGGCTACTGGCCGGAGACAACGCAACACCGGGTCAGGGAGTCCGAGAGCGACCCAGTAGTCCACGCCACACCATGCACAGACAAAGTTGTGGGCACCCCTCAGCAGGGCCAGGTCAGTTATGGGACAGGTGCGGCACTGCTTCAATCGACCTATCCAGTTAACGCTGCATTCCTGAATGTCCCAGCAATATGGCACCTGGGTCTCCAGCCAGAAGGACAGGCGGCCCTTGTCAGACCAGGGCAGCCCCTCACCTTTCCTGCCCCAGTCCACAGTCACCGCAGCCCGTAGCTTATGTCTGCCGCAAGTCCCTCCCATACTCGGTCACAGAGACAGCGCACCAGGCACGCACAGTCAGGCAGGAGCCACAAACCACGAGGCCTTCTGGTTTGCACAGGTTAATCAGTCAGGGCCAGAAAGCAAAAGGAGGCCCAAGTTAGGCCGCACCACCCATCACGGCCGGCATGGAGGACTGAGCAGCTCCCCCCAAGGTAGGTCACGGCCCGCCGAGCCTGCAGCCTAGTAAACTGCTCCCAAATAGTCCTGGAATATGGCTGCGTATCTCCCAGTCTCCACTTCGCCTCCACCGGAGCAGCAGGCAGAGCTCCCAATGCGCATCCCTCAGAGCCGGTCCGGTGTACGTGGCGAGGCCGCCCCACAGCAGCAGCGCCCACCGCCGATCCCCGGTGGTGGTTCATCCACTTCCGCGGACAGTACTGGCCTGAAGTCGTAGACACTTGGGAGGGTGAAGGGCTGGAAGGCCGCTCTCACCAGAGATGCCGCGCTCAGCCACAGAGTTTTTTGGTGTAGCCCCTGCGTCCCCACGCACAGGCGGTCTCACAGCTTGTCTTTTTGGCGCCGGTCACTAACGCTTCCACCAGTCACCGCAGGGCCACACAAGGCAGCAACTCAGAGGCCTTCCAGGACACCACAGACTGCTCCAGCCAGGCCTAAGCTCTCACGTTGCGGTCGGATCCTGCCGCCTTTGCTGTGTGCGTTGCCTCAGATTATGGCGCCGAGCGGAGTGCCCACATTGCCATAAGCACTCTACCCGGTTCATACAAGCAGCGAGGTAAGGTGTAAGCGTGGATGTGCCCCAACATTGCCGATAACAGCCGGATAACTTGGTCTGGTCCCAGAGCTCTGCTACAGCACGTTTGCCACATTCGGCGGTTAGCCACGCCCCCGTGCTAAACAAGTGCCATAGTGCATAACTTAACAATAAGGTTACCTGACTCCATGTCAGCAAGTACAGTTTGCACTAATTCTGAGCTTTTCTTTTTCAAATCATCTTTTTCAGGTATCACTCAATTAGAGCAGGTGTCTCCAACCAGTTGATCTCGTACTTGTAAACACCTTCATAGTAGCTCCCAGCCATGAGCTCATTGTTTAATAAACAGAGGGTCACATGTTTTTAAAAGATAAGGCCAGGCTGTGTTTATTTTACATTATTATCATCAGAGTGCAGACAGCAGGGCCTGATAATGAGCAGTTATCAGTCAATTAATGACCCAGGCTGGGTCACAGAGGTGAAGATCTGAAACACTAAGGCATTTTACTCTGAAATGAAAGTTACTGCAATGTGAGAAAAAAATGGTGCTTATAAATGCTTTTAAATGGGAGAAAATAAAAATGAAAAGTCACCTTAATGATTACGTTAACTCTTCATTTTACTTTCCTCCCATTTCAAACATGGACGTCATTTGGGAGTAGCCAGGGATCACAGATGCGGCCTCTAGTTTGCTCCCTGCTACTCCTCGCACTTCCTTTGCAACCCCTGGCTCTTGCCTCCTCTGAGGCTAGGGATCGCAAAGGAAGTGCCAGGGGTAGCAGGGAGCAAACTAGAGGTCACAGCTGCGACCTCTGACTGATCCCAAATTATGGCCATGATTACAAAGTGTTGCATTTACAAACAGCAGGCCTCTTGCTCCCATTGGCTATAGACACCGTGACATATTTATAACTGAAAAATATATTTTCTTTTAAATTAGATGAATTTAAAGTGAAGAAAAATAGTTCTATTAAACATTAAGTCTTAATGTTTTTCTCCACTTGCAATTAAGACAATTATGAGTAAATGGTTTTATGAAGCATGTTTCTTCAATTTAAATTCCTTCTATTTAAACAAATGGCTTTTATTTTTCCGTCATAAATATGGCAGGCAACCTATCGACAGGACACAGGGAGCAAGATGCCTTCTGTTTGTAAATATGACACTTGGAAATGCGAGAAAAATGTAAATAATGTGCAATAGGGAATCTATATAAACATAAAGTAACCTCTTCAGTTAAATTTTCTCCCATTTCAAAGGGTTGCCTTTCAACGCAGTAGGCATCTTGATCTCTGAAGCTGGTAGAAACGGTGCCATATTTATAACTGAAAAATATGGACATTATTTTAAGTAGGAGAAAGTTAAAGTGCAGAAAATGTTCCATCTTATGAACATTTTTGCAGAACATTTTTCAGTACTTTGAATTTCTCCCATTTATAAAAATGGTTGTATGTTTGTGTTATACCTGCAACGGTGCAACATATGCCGAAATGTATGTCCTGTGCCTCAAGTACATACTTCACAGGTTCTTAGTCACCCATACACATATATCCTATTCATATTCACACATGTTCATATATCCCCTAAGACCACACCTTCACTGACACAAATGGCAGCCCTTTCATAGTGCTCAAAGTCACAGTATTTTACTCAAACAGTAGAATCTGGCTCTAAGGACATTAGGCTTAAAGTAAATGATATTGAGCTTGGGGGTGTCTGGTAACAATGTGCCAGTTGCTTAGCCTACAGTAGCTCACGATGATTTTCAATGATCAGAAGTAGTTCTCAGTACAGAAAAGGTTGGTGCCCCTGAATTAGAGCAACTAGAAACAATCAAGAACTACATCTATAACATGTACTACTTTCTAGAACAAAACCACAAAACTGGAGATGATGCTTCTTAGTGAGATGGAGTTCTATGATTAATCAAAAATGTGCTGGCACTCATGATCAAGAATCTTAAATTCTATAACAGCATGGAGGAGAGGATTATGTATTCCCTCTCCTGTTTTGCTTTTAACAGCAGTCGTTTTGAAAGTACAGTATACAACATTAAGAACTACAACACCCATAGTCCTTATGCAAAAAAGTAAAACTCCTGAAAATGTGTGACACTGCCCACAAAATACAGGAAGCGCAGTTAGAGTCCACCTAAATTTGTCTCAACATGGGTACTCTGTTCGGCCAGATCACCAGGTCCCTGCTTGGGCAGTGGTTCATCCCAGTCACCTGGAGAAACCGCTCCTTACCTCTGGCACATGGGGCTGTCACCTGGAGTCTGGCCCAGGAATTTCCTGTATCGTATCGTAAACAGGTTCCCGCATACAATTAATTATCAGTAAAATAAATTACAACACTTCGGGGAAGTTTAAAACTCTAACATGCATTTAATAGTCAACAATTATTGTTTCAACGGACAAGAGCTTGTGCCAAAGCCAGGCAGAGTTTATAGTGCTGAAGTCCATTATTTTAAGCACACTTTTACACAACCTAAGCATTTCACCCAAGCTGTGACTAAACTAAAGTAACTAATGATCAGATTGCAGAATCTTCTCACAAGAAAGGATGCCGAAAGTCCTAAAGGGCTAGTTGCAGAAACACAAGCAAGCTATGACCCTACTGCTTTCTCAAATTCACACTTTATGGTGCCACTCCTTGAAATGAGGACACACTTACTACATGATGCAGAAAATGTGCAATTGTACAGCACCGAATAAAATGCCTTCTGTCCATTGAAAATACATGAAATGTAGCAGATATACTAGAATTATCATGCTCTTTAGGTTATTAAAAATTGACATTGCGATTCGGAATGTAAAATATATCTGTACATGTTAAGGAGTGAGTAAGCAATGGCATCTTCTTAATTAAGTAAGGGAATTAAGGCACAGAAATGAGTAATTCTGCCGTCTCAGTACAAAGCAAGACCTAACTGGGAATCAGAACAGTACCCCACAAATGAAGCTAACACACACACCCCTCTTCCACCATATTAAATAGAGTAAGTCAATGTTGGACATAAAAAACACAAGCAACTCAATCCAATATAAACCTCTTTCAACCTTGACTGGAATCAGAATAGTAAATAAGCCATCTGGAATATTTTGGGGATAATCATCCAAATATTCTAGGACTGGAGTTAGAAGAGTAAATTTGACCTCCTACTCTGTCACATCCAGTGCTGGCCTGTGGGTGCAGTATAAGGCAAGAAGAGCAAGTTACTTACATTCGGTAACACATTATCTGCTAGAGACAAAATCTAGCTGCAGATTCCTTACCTTTGAGTTTCCCAGACATTAAACTGAATCCGGAAACTTTTGCGTGAGCAGTACCCCTGTGTGCCGTCAGGTGTCTCTTTTCAGCTCCGTGTGGCATCTTCGGCGTTGGATGTGACGTCACAGTCACCTATATAGGCGCCACCCAGGCGCGCTGACATCAGTACTTTTCTTTTCACGACTTTCCATGCCAGAACTGCACAGCCATGATGTGAACCGACTAGTGTGTGTCCAATCTAGGGCCCTGGAATGGGAGCAACCTTAGTCCTTTAAATATGTCCACAGAGCGGGGACGCATGGGTGGGTCTGGAAGGAATCTGCAGCAAGATATTGTCTCTACCAGATAATGCATTACCGAAGGTAAGTAACTTGTTCATTAGATAGAGACTTCTAACTGCAGATTCCTTACCTTTAAATAGATACCCAAGCCAAACCACCCTGGCAGTGGGCTGCAGACAAATTACTAGACTAAAAAGTCCTGGAGCACCAAACGGGCGCAATGCTCATCCCTGTGGACCTGACAGTCCAGGCAGCAGTGCTTGGAAAATGTGTGCAGAGATGCCCACGTTGCTGCCTGGCAGATTCCAGGACTGGAACACCAGAAGCCAACGCCAAGGTCGCTGCTTTTCCCCTTGTTGAATGGGCCCTTAAGCCCTCAGGAGGGTGTTTCTGAGTTAGGGAGTCGCAGATTTTGATACAGAGAACGACCCAGTACGAAATGGTTCATTTCTGAACTGCCAAACATTTTTGAGCCCCCACATATATACGATGAAGGGTTGGTCATCCACCTGGAACTCTTTTGTGCGGTCACGGTAGAATGGCAGCACTCTTTTTGGGTCCAGATGATGGAGTTGCTCCTCTCCCTTAGAGGGATTTGGAGGAGCATTAAAAGTGGGCAGTGTGCCTGACTGACCCAGATGGAATGGAGTCATCACTTTAGGCAGGAAAGAGGCTCGGGTTAACACCACCTCATCCGGAAATTTCATAAGATAGGGAGTTTTGGATGATAAAGCCTGCTGCTCACTCACCCTTCAGGCAGATGATATTGCCACTGGAAATTCTGTCTTGATGGTAAGCAATTGGAGGGACAATTATTTAGCTGCTCAAAGGGAGCACACATGAGGTAAATAAGAACCAGGTTTCAGATCCCACTAAGGCATCATAAAGGGCGTAGGGGAACCATATGTACAAGCTCTTTCAGGAACATATTTACAATAGGGGACTTGAATAGGATAAAGAGGGTTGGTCAGTCAGCTGCAGGAAAGTGTACAGAACAAAAAGATAACTCTTAAGAGTGCCCAGAGCAGAGCCCTGCTGGGCAAGGGTAAGTATGAAGAGAAGAAAATCAGAAAGAGTGGCAGAAAGAGGGTTGACAGACTTTTCTGTACAATATATGAAAAATATTTGCCAACGGAAGTACTATACCATTTTGGTGAAGGGCCGCCTGGCCAACAGAATAACTGTACAAACTTCGGGAGGAAAGTCAAAAGCTATCAACTGTTGCCGCTCAATCTCCACACAAGTTGCTGGGGAGTTTACAGGTTCTGGTGGAGGACCCTCCCCTGCTGCTGTGACAGAAGATCCTCCCAAAGGGGCAGCCTGATTGGAGGATTGATGCTCATTCGAAGACTTTTAGGATACCACACTCTCCGTGCCCAATCCGGAGGCACATGAATGACTTGGGCTTGGTCATTCTTGATCTTCTTGCGCAGGAATGGTATGGGTGGGAAGGCGTACAGGAGGCCTACGCTCCACTCGTGACAAAAAGCATCACCAAGCGATAGCCGCCTTGGAAACGTCAACGTGCAATACTGCTGACATTGCGCGCTCTCTTCAGAGGAAAACAGATTTAACGAAGGCAAAAATAAACCTTGCACCACATCCGGCTGGAGACACCATTCGTGATCCGCTAGACATTGATGGCTGTGTTCATCTGCCCTGGCATTCAGGGAACTTGCCAGGTGTTGAACCACCAGGGTTATGCCCTGCTGTTCCAGCCTAGTCCAGAGATGCAGGACATCTTGACAAAGGGTCCACATCCCCACCCCACCCTGCTTGTTGCAGTACCACATGGCGGTGGTTTTGTCGGGGAACAACTGCACTAACTTCCCCTTGACAGAGGGGAGAAATACCTTCAATGCTTGTTGGATCATCCAGAGCTCCAATAATTTGATGTGGAGCCCCAATTTTGCCAGAGACCAGAGTCCTCTGATCTCCACCTCTCCCAAATGGCCACCCCATCCCAGGAGTGGCACATCTGTCACTACTGTATGATCTGGTTGGGTAAGGGAGAGGGGTCTGCTTCTGACCCAATTGCAATTGGTCAGCCACCACTGCAGATCCTTTGCAGTTCTTTCTGAGATCTGAACCACATCGGAGAGATTTCCCTGATGCTGCGCCCACTAGAACTTCAGGTCTCACTGCAGAGCCCGCATTCGCCGTCTGGCATGATTTACCAACAGGATGCGGGCGGCCATGAGCCCCAGCAGCCTCAGAGTTATTCTTACCGAAATCCAGGATAGAGGCTGAAACATCAGTATCATAACCTGAATATCCAGGACTCGCTGCTCAGTAGGATAAACCTGAAACTACACTGTGTCCAGAACAGCTAAGGTGAAAGGGAACATCTGAGAAGGAGTCAGGTGTGACTTTGGCTTGTTTGTAATGAACCCCAGTGAATGCAGGCGGTCTGCCATAGTCTGTAGCTGGGAGATGACAGTCTGGGGTGACGACGCCTTCAACAGCCAGTCAAGGTAGGGGAACACTGAAACTCCTAACCAGCAAAGATGAGCTGCGACCACCGCCATTACCTTGGTAAATACCCAAGGGACGCTGGTAAGGCCAAGTGGTAGCACAGTGAACTGAAAGTGCTCGCTGCCTACCTTGAACCTGTGGGCAGGCAGGAAGGGGATGTGAAAATACGCATCCTGCAAATACAACACTACCAGTCAGTCAGTCTCCTTGGTCTAGGGCAGACAAGACCTGAGCTAATGTGATGAGCATCTTGAATGTCTCCTTTTTGGGGAAGAGTTCACCAGTCCGGAGGTGTAGAATAGGATGAAGACCTTTGTTCTTTTTGGGTATCAGAAAGTAGCTCGAATAACAATCCCTACCTACTTCTGAAATTAGCCTCCTTGGCCAGGAGACCTGTTACTTTCTCTTGGAGCAAGGAAAGGTGATCCTCCACCATCCGTTCTTGCGATGGCAGTAATGGAGGAGGGAATGACTATAAAGGAAGGGTGTAACCATTTTGAATGATCTGCCAGACCCATTAGTCTGATCTTAAGGACTGCCAGTAAAGGAGATGATACTGGATTCTCCCTCCAACTGGGCACCCATGGTCTTGCAGAATCAATCTAAGAGGACATCGAACCTGCAGCTGCTAGGGGGTTGGTAGCGGACAACTTCTGGCTACCATTCCCACAAGGACAAAATGCACTGCATCCACATCCTCGCACAACTTGAGAAGTCTGTGCAGGACTGTGATGGGGTATGGCTCACATGGTTGAAAGCCCCTTCCATTGCCACAAAAGGGGAGAAAGGCAGACTGGAAGGCGAGGTGTGACTGAAAGGGCCAAGGACCTGGCTGTAGCCTGCGAGTCCTTGATGCGCTCCAGCGCCGTGTCTGCTGTATCTCCGAAGAGACGAGTACCATCGAAGTGAATGTCTATGAGGTTGGCCTGGACATCCACTGAAAAGCCATAATGTCTCAGCCAGGCATAGTGGCGCAAGGCCACTGTTTATGAAACTGCTCTGCCCAGCAAGTCAGTCGTATCCAGACCACACCTAATGGTGAACTTTGCTGAATCCCTCCCATCTTTCACTGATCGATAGCTTACAGCCCGTGCTTCCCAGGAACATTTGGTGGCACTTTTGCAACCATTTCCTGTATGCGAAAAACAGCCCAAGAGGCATGCGGTGTTTACCAACAGCAATGCTAGGATGGAGGAAGAAAACATCTTCTTCCCAAGTGCTTCCAGCCTTTTGGATTCCTTGTGCGGGGGAGCGGAAGGGAACATACCATGGAATGTTGAGGCTTGGACAACCAAGCTCGCAGGGGTAGGATGTTGGCTGAAGGGTCTTGGATCACCCGTGGCAGGGCGTGCTATTGTCCTGTTAACAGAAGCCCCTGTGCTAGGCTTGCACCATGTGCCTAGAAGGACATCAGTCAGTACCTCATTAAAGGGCAAAAGGGGTTCAGATGAGGAAGCATCAAACTGAAGCACTTCTGTCAAAACATTAGTCTTCATCTGCTGCGAGGGCAGCCAGTGACCCTGGCTGCCCTCTTTACTACCATAGCATAAGGATCTCCTGCCTCCGTACCCCAGTAGGTGGAGAGAGCATACCAGCATCTGGAGAGGAGTCCAGTCCGCTGGCCTCCACAAGGGGACAGTGACCCCTCCCCCTCCTCTTCCACGCCTGAACCTCCTCAAAATGTTCCGGCAATGACCTAGAGCCCCTGGGCGCCTTTAGCACTGGATTCAGTGTCGACCGACGCTGGTCCGGCTCCGAGTTGTCGGGAATGAGAATGGGGCTGGCGCTGCCGGAGGGTACTGGACGCCGGGAGCATTGACTTCGGTACCGGGGAAGGTTGCGTTGCCATGGCCAGCACCAATCCAGATCCAGAATCAGATCCATGAGACCACACCAGTGCCGAGGCCAGAGACGTCACCGTGGAACCGGATGGGGCCTCTTCTGACCCCGTGGGACCCGAAGGCGCAACAGAGGTATTGGCCCACTCAAATACTCGGTGCATGGCCTCGTAAAAGTCTTTTAACTTAGCGGGGGTCGATCTAGGTCCCGGAAACTGAGGGAAGCTCAGAGTGGGACCTGGCAACGGCTCTGTAGGACCGTCCCTGGAACGTCGATGTACCTCATTTGTCTCGCCAACGAACGACAGACATGGACGGCCACAAGACTGGCCCTGCCTCCCTCAACATACGACTCTCTTTCTACATCCCCAACCGCCAGCTCCGCTCCGCCGATCTCTCACTAGCCACCGTCCCGCGCATCCGAAGAACTACCGGCGGGAGATCCTTCTCCCACCTCACCGCCAAAACATGGAACACCCTCCCACTGAGCCAACGACAGACCCAAGACCTGCTGACCTTCAGGAGAACACTCAAGACCTGGCTCTTCAATCAGTAGCGCCCCCCCCCCCGCCAGCGCCTTGAGACCCTCGCGGGTATGTAGTGCGCTTTAAAAATGACTGATTAATTGATTGATTGATGACAGACGTGGTAAAGTCGAAGTCTGTTTGGACTTCTTCTTCTTATGCCTCTTCCCCGAGTGTCTCAAGCACCTTGAGTGTGAAGAAGAGCAGTCCCGCAATTTGCTCTTTCTCGATTCGGACTGAGACCTCTGAGGAGACCCGCTCTATAGCATTGACTGTCGGGCCGCAAGTAGCTTTAGGGACTGCTCCCTCAAAGCCTTTGGCGCCATTGGCCCAGCAGTCTGAGCACGACTTCGAGTTGTGATCGCGCTTGAAATACCATAAGCATATCAGGTGGGGGTCAGGAAACGACATGGCTTGGTGACAGGAGCCACACAGCTTAAACCCTACCTTCCTAGATGTCATTCCTTGACACACAATGGAAAAAAAAATCTTCGACAAAATGCTAAAAAAGTGTGTCAAATAGAGACAGACGTCTCCGAATCAGCGCTGACTGGCACGGAAAAAAAGAACTGACGTCTGCGCGTCTGGGTTGGGCCTGTATAGGTGACCACGATGTTACATTTGGTGCCGACGACGCCACGCTGAACGGAGCCACCCGGCGGTGCGCAGGGGTAATGCTCACCCAAAGGTTTCAGGATCCAGTCTGACGCCTGGGAAATTCAAAGGTAAGGAATCTGCACCTAGATATCTCCATCAGATCCGCAAACATGCTTTAATGAGACCCTGTGTACACTGTGCCATGAACTCAGCAAGCTGTTTGGAATAAACATGAACCTTGAATTGCTCACTATATGCAAACATACCCATAATCTGAATATAATGTGCATAAAAGCAGCAATTCCTTCCTCTTTCAGGGTACTGCATGCATAATGCACAACTCAGTCATTCCTCATTTGGTGCACTTAATATGTACTGCATCCAATCATCCGTCTTATAGCTTACTGTGCTTACTGCACACATTTCTCTCCCTTTTAGGGATTCCTGTTCATGCTGCATAACTGTGCATACTCATCCACTTTTCAGGGGATTTTATGTACAATACACTCATATATCCCCTTCGTAGGGCCTTCTATCCATACTGTACAGATAACAACACTCATACCACTTGAAAGACATTCCATGCGTACTGTACACAGTGATTTAGAGCGTTCTAAGTGTGCTACACAAGGGCCATTTTTTTAAACATACTTTATTGATTTTTCAATGCGTAGCGCCGCACATAATTCTTGATACAACCGGTAAAGAATTAACTCAGCAGGGAGCGAAGTAACATAAACATCTCTGTGTATACAGGTTATAATCCGAATCGGAGATGCAAGCCAAAGTGAGATCTTGTTGTTCTAGTACCATCTCAATACCGTGTATCTATTGCAGGCAAATAGCAAACAAGGTCAATGAAAACATTAAACAACGTCATCTGCATGGCATCTTGGGCAGCGTAGCTGTGCTGTGGGATGAATGCGGTTTAAGCGATGCGGACTGAGGTAGGCCCTGTGGAGGATCATGTATTGTATAAACTTAAATTTGGCATTAGGGAACTAGGGTATTCCAGGAGAGAGACCCAATCCTTGTCCATTAGGTCCTTGCCCAGATCTCTAGCCCACTTCTCTCTAAGTGTCCTAAGGGGGGGGTCTCTGCATGCATGGCAGCTTCGGAATCGGTGAGATGTGTCTCCTGCATCAAGGCAAACTGCGCCTTCCGCCTATTTAATTGGGCGTGCATCCTATGTCGTTTGTGCACTGAACCCATCCTCTAACATACCAAGTGACTATAGTATACGTTCCGGATGTGGCCATAGGTGTGTGTACTGAACTCTGAGAGGCAGATTTACAAGCCCCTTGCGCCGCCGTTGCATCACGCTGCGTGATGCACCGGTGGCGCAGCCTAATAAGTGATATTTACAAGAACAGGTTAAGTCGCCCTGCGTGACTTAACCTGTGCTTGTTAATATCATCACTGTTCATGCAACACTTGTGTATTAGGGGTCTGACATAGGTGTTCCCACGCAACACCCATGTCCACTGATGAATTTCCAGATTTACGAGAAATCGTGAATCTGGAAATATGTCGTTTCCCTGTGCTTCGAAACTAACGCAGCGCGGCACAGCAAAATGACTTGCGGCACCGCGCTTTTTCTTGTAGATCTGGCCCTGAGTCCTGCCACATCATGGGGACAGAGTGCTGTGCGCATTGTGATGGAGGGTAAGCTAGAAGAACAAAAATCTATTTTATCACCCAATAATAGGTCCAAACCCAAAACAATGCTGGACCAGAAAGAAACTCATCTCCGTGAACATACATCTGAGTTCGATTTGCATTCGCGGCGGGGGAGGCAGCTCTTGCGCCTTGCAGAGCACTCTTGATTGTTTGCTACAGTATTGGTGACCGGACCTTGGTCGTGTACTAAACGTATAGAGAAGTTGGGGGGAATGGGGAAGTTGCAAAGGGCTGTGGCCCGCATATTACTAGGTTACATCAGGCTCAACAGACCATTCGGGGCCCTAACCCAGGTAATCATTCACAGTTTGTGGAGTGATAGAAGGAAACAGAGCCAGGCTGTTCTCCGAGTCTGATTGCATATTAGTGTACGCCGATGACTCCGCCGAGGAGAGGGGGTCACGGTCTCTGAAGGCCGCCGCAGAGAGAAGCGCTGCCTCCCTGATCTCCAAGACCTGCTCTGGGGATGACTTTTAGCAATCATTTAGTGCGGCTTGTTCTTCCACTTGCGGCTGCTTGTGATCCCAGGTTTGTGCTTTTTGTCAATCTCTCTGATGTGTGTGATGGGAATGACACTCCTAGTCAATCCCCTGCAGCCTCCGGGCTGTCGAAGAAGTGTGAATTTTGATCATGTATGATCTTCGAGCGGGCGGGAAGCAACAAAGCGTACTTGAGGTTCAGGGCCCTGAGCTTCTTTTTAGCCGCTTGGTAGGAGGCCCTCTGGCGCTGAACTAGGACTGTGAAGTCCGGATATAATGAAATTCTGTGGTTTTCGTACTGGTTAGGGGATTTCTCCCTGGCTATGCGGAGGAACGTGTCCCGATCCTTATAATTAAGTATCCGGGCAATCATTGTACGTAGAGGAGCACCTACAACTGGCTTTCTCCTGGGGATTCTGTGTGCTCTAGCAGAAGAGGTCAGACAGGCCCTCTGGGGCTACCTGTTGCCTCAGCCATTGTTCCACGAATCGAGTGGCATTGGGTCCCTCACAACGTTCCAGCAGGCCAACTATGCAGCAGTTATTTCTTCGTGCCCCGCCCTCTGCGTCTTCGGCTCTGTCCTGTAGACTGGACACTTGGCGCTGTAGCTGTGATATCTGGTCTGCGTGGTCCTTAAGCTGCTGGAGCAGTTCTGCAATAAGTAGTTTATTGCTTTTCACAGTAGAAGCCAGATTGTCATGGTCTGGCTTGAGTAATGTAAAGCCAGTTATCAATGAGCCTATTTGCTGCTCTATTCCATTCTGCGACTCCCTGACCTTCTGTAATATTAGGCCCAGTTTGTCTGGGGCAGCCTCCATATTGGTTGGTGGGACACAGCTTGTAGAGGGCATCTGGGTGGCGTTCTCTGAGACTTCTTGTTCCGCTGCGCCAGTGGAGACCAACTCCAGCAGCTTTCCTTTTGTGCGCCCCATTGTGCACTGCTGTATAGAGCCGGTCACAGTATGTTGGAGCCAAGAGCCTGCAGTGCCTCCGATTGTAGGCGCACCAGGAGAAGCCCACAATCACACCGATTCTCGGCGTCACTCCAGACAATCAGAACGGAGCCAGACACTTAGATGTTGGGCTACTGGCTGGAGACAACGCATGACCGGGTCAGGGAGTCCGGGAGCGACCCAGTAGTCCATGCCTCACCATGCACAGACAAAGTTGTGGGCACCTCTCAGCAGGGCCAGGTCAGTTATGGGACAGGTGCGGCACTGATTCAATCGATCTATCCAGTTAACGCTGCATTCCTGAATGTCCCAGCAATATGGCACCTCGGTCTCCAGCCAGAAGGAAAGGGGCTCTATTCAGACCAGGGCAGCCCCTCGCCTTTCCTGCCCCAGTTCACAGTCACTGCAGCCCATGGCCTATGTCCGCGGCAAATCCCTCCCATACTCGGCCATGCAGCACCCTCGGTCACAGAAGCGCCGCACCAGGCACGCACAGTCAGGCAGGAGCCACAAACCACAAGGCCTTCCAGCTTGAACAGGTTAATCTGTCAGGGCCGGAAAGCAAAAGGAGGCCCATGTTAGGCCACACCAACCATCACGGCCGGCATGGAGGACTGAGCATCTCCCTGCAAGGTAGGTAGCCAAGCCTGCAGCCATGTAAAGTGCTCACAAATAGTCCTGGTATATGGCTGCGTTTCTCGCAGTCTCCACTTCGCCTCCACCGGAGCAGCAGGCAGGACTCCTAACCCTCAGCCCTCAGTGCCGGTCCGGTGCACGTGGCAAGGCTGCCCCACAGCAGCAGCGCCCACCGCCGATCCCCGGTGGTGGTTCATCCACTTCAGCGGACAGTACTGGCCTGATGTCATAGACACTTGGAAGGGTGAAGGGCTGGAAGGCCGCTCTCACCAGAGATGCCGCGCTCAGCCACAGAGATTTTCAGTGTAGCCCCTGCGTCCCCATGCACAGGCGGTCTCACAGCTTGTCTTTGTGGCGCGGTCACTACTGCTTCCACCACCCACCGCAGGGCCACACAAGGCAGCAACTCAGAGGCCTTCCACGACGCCGCAGACTGCTCCAGCCAGGCCTAAGCTCTCACCGCGCGGTCGGCTCCTGCCGCCTTTGCTGTGTGCGTTGCCTCAGATTATGGCGCTGAGCGGAGTGCCCACATCGCCATCAGCACTCTACTCGGTTCTTACAAGCAGCGAGGTAAGGTGTAAGCGTGGATGTCCCCCAACACCACCGATAACTGCCGGATAACTTGGTCTGGTCCCAGAGCTCCGCTACAGCACCTTTGCCACGTTCGGCGGTTAGCTACGCCCCCTTGCTAAACAAGTGCTGTAGTGTATAACTTAACAATAAGGTTAAGGTTACCTGACTCCATGTCAGCAAGTATAGTCTGCACTAATTCTGAGCTTTTCTGTTTCAAATCATCTTTTTCAGGTGTCACTTAATTAGAGCAGGTGTCTCCAACCAGTTGATCGGGTACTTGTAGACACCTTCAGAGTAGCTCCCAGCCATGAGCTCATTTTTAAATAAACAGAGGGTCTCATGTTTTTAAAAGATAAGGCCAGGCTGTGTTTATTTACATTATTATCACCAGAGTGCAGACAGCAGGGCCTGATAATGAGCAGTTCTCAGTCAATGTATGACCCAGGCTGGGTCACAGAGGTGAAGATCTGAAACACTAACGTATTTTACTCTGAAATAAAAGTTATTGCAATGTGAGAAAAAAATTGTGTTTATGAATGCTTTTAAATGGGAGAAAATAAAAATGAAAAGTCACCTTAATGATTACGTTAACTCTTCATTTTACTTTCCTCCCATTTTAAACATGGACGCCATTTGGGAGTAGCCAGGGATCGCAGATGCAGCCTCTAGTTTTCTCCCTGCTACTCCTGGCACTTCCTTTGCAACCCCTGGATCTTGCCTCCTCTGAGGCTAGGGATCGCAAAGGAAGCGCCAGGAGTAGCAGGGAGCAAACTAGAGGTCACTGCTGCGACCTCTGACTGCTCCCAAATTACAGCCATGATTACAAAGTGTTGTATTCACAAACAGCAGGCCTCTTGCTCCCTGTGGCCAGTAGACACCGTGACATATTTATAACTGAAAAATATATTTTCTTTTAAATGAGATGAATTTAAAGTGAAGAAAAATATTTCTATTAAACATTACGTCTTAATGTTTTTCTCCACTTGTAACTAAGCCAATTATGACTTATTGGTTTTATCAAGCATGTTTCTTCAATTAAAATTCCTCCCATTTAAACAAATGGCTGTAGTTTTCTGTCATGAATATGGCAGGCAGCTCTGGCACACCGTCACCGCCTCACCCCGTATCTGGCCCTGCTCTTCCTAGACTTCGAGAAAGCCTTTGATACGGTGGATTTGGGTTACCTGGCGGACGTGTTGCAGAGGATGGGTCTCGGACCCGCGGTCCGACATCTCATCCGGGTCCTGTACTCTGCTCCTAGGGCTAGGGTCCTTATCAACGGCGTTCTCTCGGAGCCATTCCCTATCCAGAGGGGCACTCGCCTGGGCTTTCCGCTCTCCCCGCTTCTATTTGCCCTGGCGATTGGACCCCTGGCTTGCCTCATCCGCCAAGACCCCCTCATCCGGGGTTGGGCCTGGGATCCGACCCAGATTGACAAAATAGCCTTATATGCGGATGACGTTCTCCTCTTTCTGGCGGATCCCGAGTGCTCTGGCCCAAGATGTTTGGATGCTCTCTTGGCCTTTGAGCAGATTTCCGGCTCAGGCTCAACTCGGCGAAATCCACACTGGTCCCCTTGCACCCCTCACATGCGTGCTGCGATTGGCAAACATCCATCCCCCTGTGTAGGCAATCAGTTAAGTACCTGGGGGTGTGGATTGCTCTAAATCCGGAGCTTGAGTGGGCCTTGAATATCACCCCTCTAGTTACTTGGGCAAAGGCAGACCTTGAGAATTGTCAATCTCTCCCTCTCAACCCCCTTGGCAGAAGTGCCCTCTTCAAAATGATGGTCCTCCCCCGCTTCCTATACATATTACAAAATGTTACCTTGTATCTCCCAGGGAGTTGGTTCCGGGAGCTGGACGGGGTCCTTACCCACTTTCTGTGGGGAGGAAAGAGGCTGCGAATGTCCCTGGCACACTGCCGCATACCACCGTATGACGGGGCATGGGTGAGACTAATCTTCACCTCTACTACCTGGCCACACGGCTTATCATGATCCACGACTGGTTCGCGGGCGGCTGGTCCGACCCGGCGTACAGAGTGGAACTCTGGGCATTAGATTTTCGCAGCTCCAAGCCTATCTGTATGGGAGCCCAGTGCCGCAGGCTCTTCCCCCTGTCACCAGGGTGGTGCTTGTGGCCTGGCGTGCCGCGCTAAGACATGTAAAGTGGAACTGGAAACTGACCAGACAGACGCCTCTGTGGAATGGGACGTGGCTGGCGGAGGTCTCCTCTCTCCAGGACTTTCGCAGGTGGGACCCCATAGGGATTTCGCTCCTGGCAGACGTTTGGTTGGGGGACCATGTCAGATTATTTGCAGACGTACAGCACCGTTATTCCCTCCACTCCTCCCAATTCTACAAGTATTTACAACTCCATGACATGCCCTTCAGGTCCACATCCTTTCCAGAATTCAGCCCCCTTGAGGCCCAAGTGATGATGGGGAACCTGGGTAGAGGGGGGTTGTCGCGGATCTATCGCTCCCTAGTGAACAATGGCCCGCGGTCCTAGACCTACTTCGCACTCGCTGGGAGGGGTGGCTGGGTCCCCTGGAGGACGCGGATTGGAGGGATGCCCTTATGGCCACCAAAATGCTGACAACCTGCTCCAAGCTGCGACTAGTCCAGCTCTATTATCTCCATGCGGCATACCTCACCCCCGCGCGCCTGTACAGCGCTCGCCTGCGGCCCTCTCCATCCTGCACGCGCTGCCAGCGGGCTTCAGCTGATTTTTATCATATGGTATGGCAATGTCCTGCCCTTGTGCCATTCTGTGCGGGGGTGGAGCTCGAGCTCACTCAGGCCCTTGGGTGGGAGGTACCCCACGAACCGCTGCGCATGCTTCTGGGGGTGTTCGACAGCCTTGATTGATCCAGGGCTGATAAGCGAGTCTTGGGAACGGCATTGGCAAAACGCAACATTGCAGCACTCTGGTCTCAAGCTAAATCCCCCACAGTACAGAGATGGAGAAGGGGGTGGACGGGTGCGGCACCCAGGAGGAGCCTCTTTTCGAAGCTAGGGGCTGCCCTGAACTCCTTGGCAGAATCTGGGGCAAATGGTTTAATTTATTGCGGGCCTGAAGATGTTGTGGACATCTTGTATATGGTCATTTATAAGTAAGGCTCCCGGTTTTCCGTTTAAACGGATTTTTACATATAAATACAGACGGAAAACGTTTTGGTTTTTGCCTGTATTTATATATAAAAACGGGAAAATGCTAACAAAACAAATGATCCTCCTGCCTCTGTAAAATCCGAGTCAGAGGGGCACAGGGGCAGCCCAAAGAAACGGGAACTGCTGCTCTGAAACTGCTCCATAGACGGGAGAACTAGGAGCGCCCTGTCTGCAGAGACACCTCTCACAGCGGTAGTTCACGCAAGATAATTGGAGCAGTGCAAGCAGCCGATGTCCATCCTCTGACCCCCACTGCCTCCTTTCATATGCAGACTCCTGTCCACAATGGAAACCCCCACACCTGCAGCTAAACCTGATGGCAGCAAAGCAATTAATCTTTCCACAAGCGGCAAGAACAGCGCTGCTTCTGAGCACTGAACTAAAGAGTGTGCAAGGAACATTTTGTATCTGTTACAGCTGTGCCCCGAATTCCTGCGTACATGCCAACAATATGGGTAGAAGATGGAAGTGGGGGATTTAAAATAAAAATTAAAAAATTGGGTTAATGTATTTTCCTTATTGATCTCAATTGAAATCGAGGCAATGTCAGGCGGGATACAACCAAAATAACGGCTTTTTTTACTAAATAAATCGGGACTCTCCCTCCTGACTCGGGTCTAAACTCTGATTAATGCACCTTATTTAGTATTTGATACTAAATGTGGCGGTCCAAGAGTGTGCCAGTAGGTGTCAAAACATGGTGTTCAATCATTGCACGTTGAGGCTAGTGCTCTCTTAAATGATGATAGTGTGTGTTTCTCAAAAGTAGTGCATATCTCAATTAAAGTGAGTAACTTGGGGGCGTGGCCAAGATGGCGGGGTGAGCGGACGCTTCCTCCCGTAGCTCCTCCGGCCCGGCCAAGCTAAAGCCCTTTTCTTATGCTTCTCTCCCCCCGCTGAGGCTCAGCGCGGGAGAGGAGCGTGGCGGAACATCAGGGGCATACACCGGTGCTGTTTTTGTCCGGATCGCCCCAGGGGAACCCCCCCAAAAGTTCGCCCGAGATCAAGGGACGACGGCGGCGAGCCCGAGGGGCGGAGCGTATTGAAGAGCTGTCCGGGCGCCTCGGTTGGGCCTGGTGCTGAAAGTTGCGGTTTGGAGGGGATCTGGCCCGCCGCTTGACGGTGACTGAAGGAGCCTGGCAGGAAGGGGCCCAACGGTGTGGACGGCTTAGGACGGGTGCCCCGGCACTCGGGCTGGTGATGGCGACACCTTGCACTGCGGAAGCCCTGACCCCTAGCCGAGGTACGGCGGACTCTCTGATGGGGTCGGACCATCTGGCCCCCTGTGCGTGACAATCGGGAGCCGGGGGTGGTACCTATTTTACTGCGGGGTGCCTCGGGGCCCCAGAGGTGTCGCCGGGCCTAGTCGTTTTGGCTTGCTCCGACCGGCCGCCATTTTGTCCCCGAAGGAGCAGTGGTGGCGGTTCCCGCTGAAGTCCTGGCTGCTGGCGGCGGGCGACCTCCCGCTATTGCTGGGCTGCCTACCGGAGGGATGAGCTGTTGGGACCCCTCCGCTGCGGCCTCCTTGGTTGTCTCCCGCTAGCTCTTGCGGCTGCCGGTGACCGGACTAGGCCGCCATTTTGTCACCTGTGACGCAGCGACCTCACTTGTGGGGGATACCCGGGCCGAGTGCTAGCCGGCGGCTGAGCTTCCCTGGGGCACTTGGACCAGTGCCCGACTGCGGAGCTGGCGATGTCTGGAAAAGGAGGCCCGAAGAAAGGGGACCGTACTCTACCGGACATGCTTGGCAGGGCCCAGCACTTGCGGGACAGGGCACAGCCCTCACCGGGGCCCTCCCGGGCTCCGGCAGATGTGACTGGAGGGGAGCCACCCGTCACGAGGGCCTTTATGGAGGAACTGTTTAGCTCCCTCAGGGAGGACTTTCAGACACTGAAGCGGGAGGTGGCCAGCGAGGTCCGAGAAGTGCGCAGAGAGGTGGAGGGCCTAGGTGAGCGTGTGGAAGCGGCGGAGACGGAGGGCCAACAGCGAGCGGAGGAGATAGTCCATCTCCAGCAGGACGTTCTTCGCCTCCGGGAACAGTGTGTGGAGCTCCAGGCCCACTCTGAGGACCTTGAGAACAGATCTCGGAGGAACAACATCCGAGTGCGGGGCGTGCCGACTGCGGATGAGGGGTCCGATCTGGGGGGCTACCTGCGGGCCCTGTTCCGAGAGATCCTGGGGGAGGCTACGGACTTTCCCATCAGCATCGACAGGGCGCATAGGGTTGGCCGTCAGCGCCAGCCATCGGCACCCCCGCCGGACATTCTGGCCTTCCTGCCCGACTTTTCACTAAAGGAGCGTATTATGGCTGAAGCCCGCAGGAAACAGCCCCTGACCTTTCGGGATCGGCCAGTGGCGCTTTACCAGGATCTCTCCGCCATCACTCTGCAGAAACGCAGGTCCTTTAGGATTGCCACTGACTTTTTGCGCGAGCATGAGACGCCGTACTCTTGGGGTCACCCCTTCCGCCTGATTTTTCGGTGGAACGGAGTATTACACCAGCTACGCTCCTTGCAAGACATTTGTGGTGTCCTGGGGCTCACGGCAGCGGAGGAGGAGGGAGCTACGCCGTCGTGGAGGTCCTCGGAGGGACGGAATCGGCGGAGGTCAACGAGGCGGCGCTCAGCGACCAGTGCAGGGCGCCCGGACTCCCCTACCATTAGGGCGGACAGGGCTGACGCCCTGAGGGCGGCGGCCGGGGACTCAACCGGCTCCTCTAGCGTGGCCTTGACGGCCTAACACGCACTCCGGGGGGAGATGTCTTTAGCTTCTTAACATGCTTGGCACGGGGCGGGGGGGTTGGGGGGAGCGGGGGGAGGTGAGTGGCCGGACGTCCACTTTGCTCTTCTCTACGGACTTGCCCTTTGGGGCTTGACTGAGACTATGGGGTGTTTGAGTTTGGGGATGGCTAGTTGCCGAGGGTGGGTTTTGGGTGGGGGAGGGGGTTGTTTTGGGGTTGGGAAGGTCCCGTCCGATGTTGTCTATGCCCGTTTTGTTTTGGCTTGTCCCGCGCTGCGGCCCCGCGCGCCCCGCCCGCTGATTCCCTACCCATTGCATGGCGCTCCCGATCCCTGTGAGGAATGCCGGGCCTAAAGGTAGTGACCCTTAATGTTCAGGGTCTGAATAACCCGGTGAAGCGCAGAGCGATCCTGTCGTTGCTGGAGGGGACGCAGGCGGACATTTGCCTTTTGCAGGAGACACACTTATTGCCCCGAGACTGCCATAGGATGCGATCAGCTAAGTTCCCCACCCAGTTCTTTTCCTCGGCAGCGAACAAGACAGCGGGGGTGGCCATTCTCCTAGCGAGCTCCTTTCGGGGGGAGGTGTTGCATAAGTGTGCTGAACAGAAGGGGAGGCTCCTTGCGTATCGCATGCGCCTGGGAGGCATAGCATTTACAGTTGGCTCCGTTTATAGCCCAAACGAGCATCAGGAGCGCTTCCTAGATTCCGCGCTGGTGGATGTCACTGCTTCCCCAGACCGACACATTATCTTGGGCGGAGACCTCAACATTGTCTTTGACTCTGGGATGGACAGATCGGCCCAGCGCTTCCCGCAGACGGGGGAGCTGTCCCAGGATGGGAAGGCCCGGATTGCGGAAATGGACTTGCATGATCTCTGGCGCTCCCTGCACCCCACGGATAGGGACTACTCTTTCTTCTCGCACGCACACCGCACCTACTCACGGCTGGACTACCTCCTGGTGAGTGGACCGATGCGTGCCGCTGCCACGGCGGCGGACATCGGGGTCCTGTCCCTGTCTGACCACTCTCCAGTCACCGGCGTTTTCCGGTGGCCGGCGGCCTCCCCCTCTCGGGGGGCGTGGCGCCTCCGGGACACACTTCTACACAAAAAATCGGTGGTACAACGCGTCGGGGAGGTCATACGGGACTATCTCACTCACAACAGCAACACTGACACTTCGCAGGCGACACAATGGGCGGCACTGAAGGCCGTCTTACGGGGGGAATTCATCTCTATCTCTGCAGCCGAGAATAAGGAGCGGCAACTGAAGAG
This sequence comes from Triturus cristatus, assembly GCF_964204655.1. Lineage (NCBI taxonomy): Eukaryota > Metazoa > Chordata > Amphibia > Caudata > Salamandridae > Triturus > Triturus cristatus. The sequence continues at coordinate 117,072,483 of NC_140595.1, forward strand.
GGATGAGTTGACAGCTCAAGTCCGGGAGCTTGAGCAGGTCCACCGCCGTACGGGAGCGCCGAGGGTATGGAGGCAGTTGCAGGCAGCGAGGAAGCTCCTCTCGGCTCTGGATCTTGATAGGGCGGAGTACGCCGCCTTACGCTTGAAACATGCCTACTACACTGGGGGGGACAGATGTGGCAAGCTCCTAGCACACCGGCTCCGGGTCGCGCAACAGCGCAGCGTGGTGAAAGAACTGGTGGGTGCGGACGGGGGGGTTGTCTCCGGGGACGCGGAGGTAGCGGAGACTTTCCGCGGCTTCTACGAGGCGCTATATGCTGAGGAGCCCTCCCCGCCACGGGATGCCGATAGCTATCTGGAGTCGGTGACCCTCCCGGTACTGGACCCGGCTCAGGCTGACCACCTGGAGCGGGACATCCATGTGGAGGAGGTGATTTCGGCTATCGCGCGGCTGAAACATGGCAAGGCCCCGGGCCCGGACGGGTACACGTCGCTCTTCTACAAGACTTTTTGCACGACCGTGGCCCCTGTCCTTACGCGGCTGTTTAACTCCTTCTCCGAACCGGGAGCCATCCCTCCGGATCTCCTGAGGGCGACGGTCGCGGTAATCCCGAAGCCTGGGAAGGATCGGGCCCTCTGCGGCTCGTACCGGCCCATCTCGCTCCTAAATGTCGACCTCAAGTTGTACACGGGGATTCTCGCATCCAGGCTGGGTCCACACCTCCCCGATTTGGTGGAGGCGGACCAGGCTGGTTTTGTGCCCGGTAGACAGACGGTTGACAACACCAAGAGAGTGGTGCATGTTCTGGAGAAGGCCTCAAGGATCTCGGGGGAGCGGATGTTGTTGTCCGTTGATGCGGAGAAGGCCTTCGACAGAGTTCACTGGCCGTATCTTGAGCGGGTCCTCACAAAACTGGGAATCGGCGATAAGTTCCGCACCATGGTATTTAATTGCTATAAGCATCCTTCAGCGTCGGTGCGGGTAAACGGGTGTAGCTCTGGTGGCTTCGCCATCGAGCGCGGCACGCGGCAGGGCTGCCCTCTCTCGCCGCTCCTGTTTGCCCTCTACATGGAGCCGTTTGCTCAGAGGATCCGTAATAATCCGGATGCTGTCGGGGTCCGGATGGGCCGGTACGTCCACACCGTGAGTCTCTACGCGGATGATGTCCTGCTGACTCTGGATGACCCTAGGAGGTCGCTACCTGCTTGCCTCCGAGAGTTGGACGCCTTTGCGGGGGTGGCCGGCTTCAAAATGAATATGAGCAAGTCGATGGCATTAGACGTGTCCCTGGCTGCGGACACCAGGAGGGATCTTCAACGGCTCTTCCCCATGCAGTGGTCCTCGTCCACGGTGCCGTATCTGGGGATTTTGCTGGCGCCTACATTATCGGAGATGGTTACGGCCAATTATGCCTCCCTCAGCAGGAAGATCAAGGACGAGCTTGGCCGATGGAACAAAGGCCTGCTGTCCTGGCTGGGGAGAATCGCGGCGGTCAAAATGACGGTGCTGCCCCAGATACTATATCTTTTCCGAGCCCTTCCGCTCCAGCCCCCGGTGGGCTGGATCCGACAAATGCAGGCTGACATCTCCCGCTTTGTCTGGCAGGGCCGCAGGCCACGCATGAAGAGGGTCCTCTCCACGCTCGCTCCGGAAGCGGGGGGCCTCGGCATTCCGGACCTCCGTAAGTACTTTCAGGCGGCACAGCTTCGCTATCTGGTGGAGTGGAGCAGGTGGGAGTCCGACAAACATTGGCTTTTTCAAGACCAGGCAGTGGCGGGCCGCACCTTACAAGAGGTCCCATTCTTGCGCCGCACGCACCGCCCCCCTAATCTTTACGCCTCCTTTGTTACGCGGGTCCCCCTGCGTGTGTGGGACGCGGTCTGCGAAACCCGGGGCCTCACCACCTTCCCCTCGCCGCTCTCGCCCATTGCGGGCAACCCGGACTTCTCCCCGGGGATGGAGCCGGGGGTTTTCTCCCACTGGGTACGGGCGGGCTGCAGGGCACTCTTCCAGATCTATGGTCCGGAGGGCGTGGTTCCTTTTCAGCAACTCCGCCAGGAGTTCGGCCTGACGGAGCTGGACAGACTGCGCTACATGCAAGTTCGGCATTGGGCCCTCCAGCCTCAGGTGCGTGCCACCGCTGCCCGTCCAATTACACCGTACGAGCGGTGGTTGGCTACTCGGACCTCCGACGCTAAACTGATCACTGATCTGTATAAACACCTACAACCCCCGCCGTTTCACTACTACAACCCGGGGAGGGAGCGTTGGCACAGGGAATTGGGTAGGACACTCAGCCACAAGGAATGGGACCAAATTGCGTATCGGGCTCGGCACTCTGCATACCACACGGGCCTTACGGAGACATTCACTAAGGTGTCCACATACTGGTACTACACCCCGGAGAGACTGTATGAAATGCATAAACACACTGACAAGGGGTGCTGGCGGAGCTGCGGGCAGGAAGGTACCCTTACACACATTCTATGGGATTGCCCAGTGCTGACCGCCTACTGGAAAGAAGTCTTGGACGAGGTGGATGAGCACTTTGGGATAGAGCTGCCGCGTCTCCCGGCGTATGTCCTGCTGGGCCTCCCCAATGCCCTAATGTACCCACTGAAGTCCCGCAGGGGTAGGCAGATTGCAATAGCGCTGGGGTCTGCGGTTCAGAACATTCTGGTCCACTGGCGCACATCCACCGTCCCCTCCATCACCGGTTGGTTGCATAGGCTCTGGCACGTGCTGGGGATGGAGAAGCTGTCGCTTACGGTTGCGGGGGAGGTAGACCAATTTGAAGAGCTATGGCAACCCTTTCTAGCGCTGCTGTCCACTGAATTCCGGGAGCTCACCTGCCCGAGGTACCTTAGGCTTCTCAGGCTGAGGCCGCCGGTGACCCCGGCGGACTAGCTTACATGTGAGATGGGGACCCCCGGGGAGGGGGGGGGAGTGCGGGGCTCCTGGCTAGGGCTGCTTTGATGCGGGACCATAGGACGGGGGGGAGGGGGGAGGGTTGTTGTTTTGTTAATGGGAGGATGGGGGATGGGGGGGGGGGGATGGTGTTCTGTTGAGGTGTTGATGGGGGGGGATGCTCTTGCTCAGCTTTGGGGTCTCGGATACGCGCGTGGGATTCCACAGCTTGCAATTCTAGCGTTCAGTCACTGTGTTCTTCCCTCTGAGCCACCGCGCCACCTATTGCCAACCCTCTGGAGATACATCCCCTCTTCTTTGACTGTATTCCATGTATCCTGCCTCCTATCCCCCTCCCCCATGGTTTGTTTTGTTTCAATAAAAAGTTTTAAACATAAAGTGAGTAACTTTAGTTTTCATACTTACCTTTCTATCACTAATGATATCTGTCAGAAGTGATTTATTTATTTATTTTTATTTTCAATTTTATATAGCGTGAACTTGAGCCGAAGGTATTGGCACACTTTACATCAGCACCAGTTACAATGTAATGAAAAACAAGCATTTGCAATGCAATAGGTCTCGCATTTACACAAGTTTGAGCTATTGACATTGCAAATAACACAGCCTTTTAGTTTTGTTTTAGTTTTAAAACAGAAATAAAAGGCATTGTCATTTACAATGCCAATAACTTAAACTCACGTAAATGCGAGACCTATTGCATTGCAAATGCTTGTTGTTATATGGGAGGGTGAAGGAGGTTGATGTGGCAGGGCACAGGGGCAGAAATGCCTCCTACAACTATTACCATAAAGCCCGGCTGCATCTCAGTGACTATGCACACTGTTGGGCAGTGAGGCTGAGCGAGAGGTGAGCAAGTCAGTTAGCATGATTTCATTTTTCTATTTAATGTTTATTTAAGTGCTACCTAAAAATAAAAACGAGAACAGAAATGACTGTTGCACTTACATTTTCTCCATAGTGTCCATATCTAAGCACTATTCTGTACAGATGAAGATGCAGGATTCTTTAGATATGTTGGCGATTTACAATGCCTCGTGGGGTAGGTCGTCTTCTAGTGCACACTAAGAATGGTCTGATATTCTTCGAGCAGACACTCTCTGATGGCTGATTAAATGCGAGTAAAAGAGGTAGTAATGCGTTGACATTTTGCAAGACAGCTGCGCAAATGAGACCTAATCAAAATCACAAATTCACACACCTTTTCTTAGGGAAGAAATTTGCTCCCAATAAGTAAAGTGCACTTAGCATAGGCTCCAATTTAAAAAAAACAGCTATAACAGCCTAGTGCAAGTGTGCTTGTCAACTTAAATAAATGTGGAAAATTACTAGCTTTAGTGTTTTTTTTTCTTCTGTCAAAAATAAATGTGGATAAATACAGGTAAAATGACCAAAAAATAAATATGGATAAATACAGATGGAAATGTGAAAAAAATAAATACCATAAAACCGGGAGCCCTATTTATAAGCTGGTGGTCTACCCATCCCATGAGTTTTACAGGTGTCTGTCATTCTTAATGATTGCAATGTGCGTGTATAATGTGTCTGATTTACTGCCAATGAATTTCTTGTTCATTTCAAATATAATAAACTTGATTATCAAAAAAAAAAATATGGCAGGCAAGCTATCGACAGGCCACTGGGAGCAAGATGCCTTCTGTTTGTAAATATGACACTTCGAAATGCGAGAAAAATGTAAATGATGTGCAATAGGGAATCTATATAAACATAAAGTAAACTCTTCAGTTAAATTTTCTCCCATTTCAAAGGGTTGCCTTTACACGCAGTAGGCATCTTGCTCTCTGAAGCTGGTAGACACGGTGCCATATTTATAACTGAAAAATACAGACATTATTTTAAGTGGGAGAAAGTTAAAGTGCAGAAAATGTTCCATATTATGAACATTTTTCAGCACTTTGAATTTTTCCCATTTATAACAAGCATTGGCATAGCCAATAGGTCTCGCTTTTGGGACCTTATAAGTATTTAGTTATGCAGCACAATATCCTTGGTGCAACAACAACTGTTGCATGGCTAAACACTGATAAGGTCCCCAAGGCGAGACCTATTGGCTATGCCAATGCTTGTTTAAACGTATGCTGATACAAGTTTGTACAATCTCACGCATACACACATTCAAATATACATACACTGGTGAAGGCTCGCAGACACACAGAAACAATATGTACATGCTCTCAGACATACACATCAGGTGAAACTTCCCCGAGGCAGTCCTTGACATGCACTTGTGTGTGAGGTTTTGTTGGTATTTGGTTGCGGGATGTAGTTGAAGGAGCACAGTGTACAGAATAGGGGCATTGGGGCAGAATGAAGAGGCAGGACAAAATGGACGGTGTGAAAGTGAAGAGAGGGCAAAGAAGGGAGAATGGATTGAGATGCAGATAGAGAACAGAATAAGGAGGGTGAAAAGAAGGAGAGAAGTAATCCGAATAGGTAGAGGGGCATAGCCAATAGGTCTCGCTTTTGGGACCTTATAAGTATTTAGTTATGCAGCACAATATCCTTGGTGCAATAACATCAACTGTTGCATGGCTAAAAACATATAAGGTCCCAAAGGCGAGACCTATTGGTTATGCTAATGCTTGTTTAAAACAGGAAGCTGTGTGATTGTGATGCATGACTGATATATTTACGTCTAGTCTTCATAACTAAACAATTTCTAAATGTACACATTTTCAAGAATAAACTCAGCAACTTAGTAACAAAAAAAACTTAATTAGCGGTCACTTTTTGTCACCATAATCATAGAGAGGCGTGCACGCTTTCACTGATCGCAAACATGAATTCACATTCCCAACAATACAATATGCATGTGAAAATGTGATTGCATACTCTCACGATGGAGCTACACTTTAGCTGGAATATCATTTCAGGGCCACATGGTTTCACATCAGGGAAAGCCCAGTTTCACAACCTGCAAATCAACACATATTGTTGTCCTCTTTGAAATAACAAACGTCACAATATGTAGAAAAAGGCACAGCACCAAAGAAATGAAAACCTTCAATATTGGGCTACAACCGGCGCTGTTCCAACCAAACAAAACCATGTATATCCTTTTCAAAAATATAAATAAACAGGTTACAACAATACCGCTAATTATTTTGACTTCCAAAAGCAAATTTCTTTCAGGCAGGGTGTTTATTTGCATTTCCGTTGCCAGGTCACAGCTACCACATACATACATCTGCCACACAGACAGAGAATGCAGAGCATTCATCTTTCATGTGTAGTTTGCTCTATGCCGCCATGTCTTTCTTCCTCGTTAGATATTATATTAGGAAACGTGCGCTGACCTGGCACTCGGTTGTCTAACCGCTGCCACCACAGTGTGCATGACTGCGTGGGCACACAGTGGGAGCACACTTGTGCTTAGAGTAGGATGAGACAAAGCACCATTAAACCACATTTCCTGCATACAGAAAATCATAGAATGGCTCAATCTTCGTCGCCACTGTGATAATGTGAATGCGTTCAAGTAACGGGAGTTCTCACAATATTCTTAAGTGCAATCTTCTCGACAACTTGTAGGGTATGAGTCAGGTCAGACACTAAGCACCTTGGCTGCAGGGTGCAGTATGTTAATGTGTTTATGTTTATTTTGAACACTGCAGGCCGACCTCTGAGGAGCTTCCTAGTCCGCTTTACATGCCAGCTGTAGGCTGGCATCTGTCGTCCCTGGCTTCACAGACTACTCTCCAACGAATGCGAGCAATCTGTTTTCTGCTTGGTTAAAAAGCGACGAGTATGCCCAACAACTGTACCCCGTATCTGCGAGAATGTCAGCCATGCCTAGGGAGTAATTCAATGCATCCCAGCCACGAATGATCAAATAAGGCATGCGATGCCCAGCGTGGGGCGGACTGCCCCATGACGACATCGTTTATCGAAGAGCTACTCTTCACGGGATGAGTAAGTTAGCGCAATATCATCAGCTAAGGATGACCCGTTGGTACATACTTGTTGATATTGTGCAACCAGGCTTTTGAAAGACTATGCCTGATTGGTTGGGGCATTTAAGTCGGAAAATAAATGTCCTGCAAAGACTTGGCCAGCAGGAGGCCTTGCACACAGAGCTTTCACTTGAGAGTACACAGGCGACCATTAGGCGTACACACATTCCTGCCACTGAGCTACAAATGGCCTCTGGGATGTTCTAATCCTTCAGATTCACACTCTGGTGTGTACCCGCCAGAGTAAACTTACAGCCATACACCTTCCCAAAAGCAGAGGTGAGGTGCAGAAATACCCCATGTATTACTAGGATATGATCATATAATAGTCTCACTCCAGACGTCAAATATTTAGAAAAAGTATATTTTCGGTTGCCATGTCGCACTCGTACAGTAAGAAAGCACAAACTTTGGCAAAACAAATAGGGCCGTTTGTCTTTGTCAATGGTTGTGTTGACAGAGCTTTAGTTATGTTTTTTCTAAAACTGTATTGAATGAATAGAGTTTTTATAAAGCGCGATGGCTACCCTGAGGCGTCCCAGCGCTAGGTATTGTTGGAGGAACTGCTGGGGCTGCACTTCAATAACAATCATTGGCCTGATAATGGGATCGGACAAGGAAAGGGGTCGGGGGTTGCGACGGCGCAAGCATGTGAGTGGTGCGTGCGCGCGCCCAAAGTTAAACAAGCACGGCCAGAGCGCGCGCGTAACCGCAAGCTCTAGGCTACAAGGTAGCATTTTCTGAAGCCCGTTTACTAAAAGTCTCGCCGGAGCACTGAATGCGCTGGCTCAGGCGAGACCTAAAAGTGGTTGTATGTTTCTGTTATACATGCAACAGTGCCACATATGCCGAAATGTATGTCCTGTGCCTCAAGTACATACTACACAGGTTCTCAGTCACCCATACACATATATCCTATTCATATGCAGACATGTTCATATATCTCCTAAGACCACGCTTTCACTGACACAAATGGCAGCCCTTTCATAGTGCTCAAAGTCAAAGTATTTCACTCAAACAGTTGAATCTGGCTCTAAGGACATTAAGCTTAAAGTAATGTGCCAGTTGCTTAGTCTTCAGTAGCTCACAATGGTTTTCAGTGATCAGAAGTAGTTCTCAGTACAGAAAAGGTTGGTGCCCCTGAATTAGAGCAACTAGAAACAATCAAGAACTACATCTATAAGATGTTCTACTTTCTAGAACAAAATCACAAAACTGGAGATGATGCTTCTTAGTGAGATGGAGTTGTATGATTAATCAAAAATGTGCTATCAGTCGTGATCAAGAATCTTAAATTCTATAACAGCACGGAGGAGAGGATTATGTATTCTCTTTCCTGTTTTGCTTTTAACAGCAGTCGTTTTGAAAGTACAGTATACAACATTAAGAACTACAACACCCATAGTCCTAAGCAAAAAACTATAACTCCGAAACATGTGTGACAGTGTCCACATAATACAAAAAGCGCAGTTAGAGTCCACCTAAATTTGTCTCAACATGGGTACTCTGTTCGGCCAGATCACCAGGTCCCTGCCTGGGCCGTGGTTCCTCCCAGTGACCTGGAGAAACCGCTCCTTACCTCTGGCACATGGGGCTGTCACCTGGAGTCTGGCCCAGGGAATTCCTGTATCGTATCGTAAACTGTTTCCCGCATACAATGAACCATCAGTAAAATAAATTACAACACTTCGGGGAAGTTTAAAACTCTAACATGCATTTAATGCACAACAATTGTTGTTTCAAAGGACAAGAGCTTGTGCCAAAGCCAGGCAGAGTTTATAGTGCTGAAGTCCATTATTTTAAGCACACTTTTACACAACATAAGCATTTCACCCAAGCTGTGACTAAACTAAAGTAACTAATGAGCAGATTGCAGAATCTTCTCACAAGAAAGGATGTCGAAAGTCCTAAAGGGCTAGTTGCAGAAACACAAGCAAGCTATGACCCTACTGCTTTCTCAAATTCACACTTTATGGTGCCACTCCTTGAAATGAGGACACACTTACTACATGATGCAGAAAATGTGCAATTGTACAGCACCGAATAAAATGCCTTCTGTCCATTGAAAATACATGAAATGTAGCAGATATACTAGAATTATCATGCTCTTTAGGTTATTCAAAATTGACATTGCAATTCGGAATGTAAAATATATCTGCACATGTTAAGGAGTGAGTAAGCAATGGCATCTTCTTAATTAAGTAAGGGAATTAAGGCACAGAAATGAGTAATTCTGCCTTCTCAGTACAAAGCAAGACCTAACTGGGAATCAGAACAGTACCCCACAAATGAAGCTAACACACACACCCCTCTTCCACCATATTAAATAGAGTAAGTCAATGTTGGACATAAAAAACACAAGCAACTCAATCCAATTTGAACCTCTTTCAACCTTGACTGGAATCAGAATAGTAAATAAGCCATCTGGAATATTTTGGGGGAAATCTTCCAAATATTCTAGGACTGGAGTTAGAATAGTAAATTTGACCTCCTACTCTGTCACATCCACTGCTGGCCTGTGGGTGCAGTATAAGGCAAGAAGAGCAAGTTACTTACCTTCGGTAACACATAATCTGCTAGAGACAAAATCTAGCTACAGATCCCTTAACTTTGAATTTCCCACGCATTAAACTGAATCCGGAAACTTTTGCGTGCGCAGTACCCCTGTGTGCTGTCGGGTGGCTCTATTCAGCTCCGTGTGGCATCTTCGGCATTGGATGTGACGTCACAGTCACCTATATAGGCGCCACCTAGGCGCGCTGACATCAGTACTTTTCTTTTCACGGCTTTCCATGCCAGAACTGCAGAGCCATGATGTGAACCGACTAGTCTGTGTCCAATCTAGGGCCCTGGAAAGGGAGCACCTTTAGCCCTTTAAATATGTCCACAGAGTGGGGAGGCATGGGTGGGTCTGGAAGGAATCTGCAGCAAGATATTGTCCCTACTAGATAATGCATTACCGAAGGTAAGTAACTTGTTCATCAGATAGAGACTTCTAACTGCAGATTCCTTACCTTTAAATAGATGCCCAAGCCAAACCACCCTGGCCGTGGGCTGCAGACAAATTACTAGACTAAAATGTTCTGGAGCACCAAACGGGTGCAATGCTCATCCCTGTGGACCTGACAGTCCAGGCAGCAGTGCTTGGCAAATGTTTGCAGAGATGCCCACGTTGCTGCCTGGCAGATTCCAGGACTGGCTCACCAGAAACCAACGCCGAGGTCGCTCCTTTTCCCCTTGTGGAATGGGCCCTTAAGCCCTCAGGAGGTTGTTTCTGTGTTAGGGAGTCGCAGATTTTGATACAGAGAATGACCCAGTATGAAAAAGGTTCATTTCTGAACTGCCCAACATTTTTGAGCTCCCACATATATACGACGAAGGGTTGGTCATCCACATGGAACTCTTTTGTGCGGTCAAGGTAGAATGGCAGCACTCTTTTTGGGTCCAGATGATGGAGTTGCTCCTCTCTCTTAGAGGGATGTGGAGGAGCATTAAAAGTGGGCAGTATGACTGACTGACCCAGATGGAATGAAGTCACCACTTTAGGCAGGAAAGAGGCTCGGGTTTACACCACCTTATCCGGACGTTTCATAAGATAGGGAGTTTTGGATGATAAAGCCTGCTGCTCACTCACCCTTCATGCAGATGATATTGCCACTGGAAATTCTGTCTTAATGGCAAGCAATTGGAGGGACAATTATGTAGCTGCTCAAAAGGAGCACACATGAGATAAGTATGAACCAGGTTCCAGATCCCACTAAGGCATCATAAAGGGCCTTGGGCAAACATATGTACAACGTCTTTCAGGAACGTATTTACAATAGGGAACTTAAATAGGATAAAGAGGGTTGGTCAGTCAGCTGCAGGAAAGTGTACAGAACAAAAAGATAACTCTTAAGAGTTCCCAGAGCAGTGCCCTGCTGGGCAAGGATAAGTATGAAAAGAAGAAAATCAGAAAGAGTGGCAGAAAGAGGGTTGACAGACTTTTCTGTACAATATTTTAAAAATATTTGCCAACGGAAGTAGTATACCATTTTGGTGAAGGGCCGCCTGGCCAACAAAATAACTGTACAAACTTCGGGAAGAAAGTCAAAAGCTATCAACCGTTGCCACTCAATCCCCACAAAAATTGGTGGGGAGTTTACAGGTTCTGGTGGAGGACCCTCCCCTGCTGCTGTGACAGAAGATCCTCCCAAAGGGACAGCCTGATCGGAAGATCGATGCTCATTCAAAGACTTTTAGGATACAACACTCTCCGTGCCCAATCCGGAGCCACATGAATGACTTGGGCTCGGTCGTACTTGATCTTCTTGCACAGGAATGGTATGGGTGGGAAGGCGTACAGGAGGCCTAAGCTCCACTCGTGACAAAAAGCATCACCAAGTGATAGCCGCCTTGGAAACTCCAACGTGCAATACTGCTGATATTGCACGTTCTCTTCAGAGGAAAACAGATCTAACGAAGGCTGAAAGAAACCTTGTGCCACATCCGGCTGGAGACGCCATTCATGATCCGCTAGACATTGATGACTGAGTTCATCTGCCCTGGCATTCAGGGAACTTGCCAGGTGTTGAACCACCAGGGTTATGCCCCGCTGTTCCAGCCTAGTACAGAGATGCAGGACATCTTGACAAAGGGTCCACGACCCCACCCCGCCCTGCTTGTTGCAGTACCACATGGCGGTGGTGTTGTCCGGGAACACCTGCACCAACTTCCCCTTGACAGAGGAGAGAAATGCTTTCAATGCTAGTTGGATCATCCAGAGCTCCAATAAGTTGAAGTGGAGCCCCAATTTCGCCAGAGTCCTCTGATCTCCACCTCTACCAAATGGCCACCCCATCCCAGGAGTGGCACATCTGTCACTACTGTATGATCTGGTTGGGGAAGGGAGAGGGGGCTGCTTCTGACCCAATTGCAATTGGTCAGACAACACTGCAGATCCTTTGCAGTTCTTTCTGAGATCTGAACCACATCGGAGAGATTTCCCTGATGCTGCGCCCACTGGAACTTCAGGTCTCACTGCAGAGCCCACATACGCCATCTGGCATGATTTACCAACAGGATGAAGGCGGCCATGAGGCCCAGCAGCCTCAGTTATTCTTACTGAAATCTAGGATAGAGGCTGAAACATCAGTATCATAACCTGAATATCCAGGACTCTCTGCTCAGGAGGATGAACCCGAAACTGCACTGTGTCAAGGAGTCAGGTGTGACTTTGGCACGTTTGTAATGAACCCCAGTGAATGCAGGCGGTATGCCATAGTCTGTAGCTGGGAGATGACAGTCTGGGGTGAAGACGCCTTCAACAGCCAGTCGAGGTAGGGGAACACTGAAACTCCTAACCAGCAAAGATGAGCTGCGACCACCGGCATTACCTTGGTAAATACCCGAGGGACGCTGGTCAGGAGACCTGTAACTTCTTCTCGGAGCAAGAAAAGGTGATCCTCCACCATCCGTTCTTGAGATGGCGTTAATGGAGGAGGGAATGACTATAAAGGAAGGGTGTAACCATTTTGCATGATCTGCCAGACCCATTAGTCTGATCTTATAGACTGCCAGTAAAGGAGATTGTAGGAGAGTAGGGTCTGCTATCCTATGGTCACCCCAAATTTTTGCTTTTTGCTTCACTGGTTTTTGACATATTGAGGCTGTGGGCCTGCCAATCAGACCCCCAGCCTGCTGTTCTCTCTACTAAATTAAAACTATGCACCCTAGGTGCATAACCAATTGGAAGTGGATCACCCTGTCAGCCCCTGTACCAGTGTACACTAGGTACCCAGGGCATTGGTGTACCCAAGGCCTGCCAAGGGCTGCAGCATGTATTATGCCACCCCAGGCTTGGCCTAACAATCTGACACAACTGGCTGATCACTCAGCTGGGGTAAGTTGGTGTAATCACCTCTTACTTAGGTGTAGTATACCTATACCTAACCTTAAATGGGACACCTGGTAACCTATAAGTCACTCCTATGGCAGGCCTTAACAATCCTGAAGGCAGAGTGCTTGGTTCCATGTGAGATGGTGCTCTGGCATGAGCTGAGCCTGTCTGCAGTGGTCGGAACAACTTCCTTCTACTGTTTCCAGATATCGTCATACCATATACTCTTAAGTGCATTATGAACCTCGCGGTTAAATGCTATCTTTGGTTTGGCTTTATCAAAACATGTCGAGTAAGGTGTCATACGAATTGGAATACTAACCCCTCGCCAATTCTGGCGACGGGGTTAGCATTCCACCCTTCTAGAGGGACACGACATGTACAGTACCTGAAACCCGGGTAAAATCAGACATAGCCTCAGCTCCACAAAATGGATGCTGCCACCACAGACACAAGTCTGCCCTCCTGCTGCTGGGAGTCCTTCCAGCTTGGGAGGTGTGGACAAAGGGTTTCCTGCCAGGGGAGGTGCGTGCACCACCCCAGACAGGATTTTGTGTATTGGTCAGGTAGGGCTTGAAAGAAACCAGACATGCCTGTGGCTCACAAGGAGCCTCGGTGCATATGCCAGTTCAAACCGGTCCTGGGGCACACCAGTCCCGGGCCTGGGGCGAGCTGGACAAAGGATTGGGGGTGTAACCACCCCCCTTCCTGGTCCCACCCATAGGGAGGGACCTAGCAGGTAGTCCGGCCCCTAGAATCCGAATAAAGGTAGGAGCTGTGTCCTAAGACTTCAGACATCCTGGAATCAACTTAAAACTAAGAAGAAGACGGGAACTTCGACGCTCTGCTGCACAGAGGACTGAAGCCAATCTCCCCTGTGGTCAGGGAGTGACCACCTTGCTAACGCAAGCACCATCCAGCGAATCAACGTCTGCTTTGCCGCCGCCTCCCGCCGGAGCCCGAGCCCAGAGACTGACAAGACCTGGACCTCCAGACCTCTCATCGCCCGATCCACAGTCCCTGCAAAGAGGAGACCCGTGGAGGCACCGAGACACGTGGAGCCAGCCATCTTGAAATGACTACGACAAGCTGACCAGTGCAACAACCGAGGCTCCCTCCAAGTTGTGCTTTGGGTCCTGAGAAGCCCAACCCTCGAGCAGCATCTGCACCAAAGGTGAGCCCTCCAGCATCTCCACGATCTGCGTGGGGCCCTTCTGCATTTTGCCACTCGACGCGCCTAACCGGTTGCTGGCCCGCTGGCTAGTGGCCATCTTGGCGATGAAATCTACGACAAACACCGCTGGTCTGGTTGCTCCAGACTGGCCCTTGCTCCCCTCCAAAGGAGCAGTTCCTCTGACCTTGCTGGTCAGAACCATCAGCTTAAACTCCTTGCCTACAACAATTGCTTTTGCCTAGGCTTGTTTGCTTCGATCAAGTCGCCGACACCGCCGACAGCGAGAGCCTGCGTGGGACAGCTCGTGACTCGACTCCTGGACGTCGTCGACCTTCAGGGACCACGTGGCTGCAGAGTCAAGCTACACCTTCCTTCCTGTTTGCACCCGACATCGCCTGGTACCCACCTGGTGCCACGCTGGTCACTGGCTAGTGACTGTGAACACTGTCCCCTCTGCTTTCAGGTCTTCAACATCTCCGATCCACTCTGGGATCAACTGCATCTCTTCCCGACCGACCGCCTGCAGCACTTTTGTCTACAGGCCCCACGGAACAGATAGAAGAAACCCGACGCACTTCGAGGCCTATGCACCCGCTTCCTGTGGGTGAGGTAAAGCTGGCACACCTGTGCCCAAGTGTAGTATTACATCTCTAGTGCCTGTGTTCCAAATCTTAAGTTCCTAGGTCATCCGGAAGATTCCTTTTGCAGTAACTTTGTACTTTTTACGCACCCATTGAAACCTATGGGAGCACGCGTGTGACTATTTGCTCTGCACACGCCACCCGTGGACCTCCTGGTCACTAACTGACGTTAGCTCCTTGTAGGCCCAGCGATTCTAGAGGCCCTAGGCCTTTTCCCTTTTCTGTTCGTGGTACTTATACCACTAGTTTAGTATATGGTTTGAGTGGCCACCAGGGCCTATCCATATAAAGTGCAACTTCTGTGTATTCTGTGATAATCTTGTTTGACGATTTGTGCTCCTGTGCTCATAAAGAGACTAGGGGTTACTTTGAGGAATAAATACATATATATTTTGAATATATATCTGTGTGGTGTCCTTTCATTGGTATAAAAGGGGGTTACTATTGGTAAAACAGCTTGCTTAACACGCATCACGAGTTTAGCCTCAAAGACTGCTTAGCCTACGCTACCACTAGGGCAGCTAGTCCAAAAAGGTTGACTTACAACCACACCATAAGGGTTGCTTGGCATGGTACAAGGTGGTCACTAGAACTAGTGAACAGCATATACCAGGCCAACTTCTCACATTGGTGAGCAGCGGTTGGATTTGAGCTTGCTGTGTTTTACCATTGTAATCTCTTGGTTACCAATTGAAAGATCACATAGGTACCTGTAGGTACATATAAAACAAGATTAGATATACTTAAGTTCTACTGAACTTAGTTGTTGTAGAGCAAAGGGAGTAGCACACCCTGACTACAACTACTAGATAGGTTTAGTAGGTAAACCCAAGTGTAGGTAGATTGCAACACATCCACCCACACTTAAGAGCAATGGCTGGGGCAGAGGGGTCCACTGTACCCATCTCTGTTGAGAGTGACCCCCCGAGGGCACCATCCATCTATGCTACCCTTAATCAAAATGAGCTCAGGCAGCTGGCAACTCTTAGAGGCCTTAAACAGCCCAAGAACCCTACCTCTGCTTTGCTCAGAGAGCTCTTGCAAGAAGATGAAAATCAAAAAGAGCTCAGGAAAGCTTCCCAGTTAGCCCCCTTAGGGACAGGAACAGGAGGCCCCCCTTCTGAGGATGCCACTGAGGTACCCCTTCCCAATAGTCACCCCTTAGATGGGATGCCTACCACAGAGGATGAGAGTGAGAAGGATACTGACAGTAGTGAGGATGAAGGGAGAACTAGCCCAGTGCCAAGTGTTATACTTGGCCCAGCTAAACTAAGGCTATTGGGGACTGACAGTGGGTTCACCCCATTGGATCTCCCCAGTGGACTTAACACAGGGCTTGGAAGGCAAAGGAATCGCTCAGGTGACTCCAATGCTTCCCATGGCTCTAGAGGCTCTCAAGGTCACTCCAGGAGAAGGATGACCACCCCTCAGAGGAGGGAACATGAGGCCAAGATGCAAGAAGCTCAGCTGAGGATCAGGAAGCAGGAGCTAGAAGTAGCCCTGATGGAAGAGAAACTTAGCAAGGCTAGACAGCATAAAGAGAGTGGGTCTATACCCACTGGTGGCAGCATTGTCCCTAAGGACAAAGATAGGGTTTTCGATAATAGAAACCTGTCTAAGGTTGTGCCCCCCTACAAAAGTGGGGATGACATCCACAAGTGGATAACTGCTCTTGAGAGAGCCTGCAAGGTACATCAGGTTCCTGAAGACCAGTGGGCAGCAATCCTCTGGCTCTCCTTTGAGGGAAGAGGCAGAGACAGACTCCTCACTGTTAGAGAAGAGGATGTCAGAAACTACAGAGTCCTGAAGAGTGTTCTAGTTGATGGGTTAGGCTTAACCACTGAGCAGTACAGGTTAATGTTCAGAGACACCCAAAAGACACAGACTCAGGACTGGTCTGAATACATTGAATGTGCCACTAAGGCTTGGGAGGGTTGGTTGCTGGGAAGTAAGGTATCTGATTTTACAGGATTGTATAATTTGATGATGAGAGAACAGATTTTAAATAACTGTCAAAACCAGCAACTGCATCAACACTTGGTTGACTCTGATCTGACCTCTCCCCAAGAATTGGGAAAGAAGGCAGACAAATGGGTCAGAACCAGGGTTAAGCAAAAGAACCAGAACCAGGGCCAAGGGGGTGATCAGAAGAAAACAGACCAAAAGGGTGGAGATCAGAAATCCAAAGACCAGAAGTCTTCAACAGGGCCCCAAACTACTGCTAAGGAGGGTGGGTCCCAACAACAGTCCAAAAAGAAGAAAGAAGGTCAAAAGAAACCCTGGTGCAATCATTGTAAAAATACAACTCACTGGACTAGTGATTGCAAAAAGGGTGGAGCCCCCAACACTGTTGCCCCTAAGGCACCTGCTCCCAGTACTACTGTTAGCAGTGTTGGTCCCCAGACAAAGGGTGTAGTGGGAATCACTATGGGAACTGAAGGAGATTCTGACTTAGACAGAACCCTGACACAGGCAGTCTTGATCTGTGATGGGGACATTGATTTGTCCCTGACTGTGAGCCCCAGTAACCTGGGCAAGTACAGACAGACTCCTTTAATTAATGACAAAGTGGCTCAAGCCTACAGGGACACATGTGCCAGTGTCACTATGGTGACACCAGGCTTTGTGGACCCTGGACAGTACATACCAGGTGAGAACTACCTGGTGACCAATGCCAGCAATGCCACTACTTCCCATAGTGTGGCAGTTGTTAACTTCTCATGGGGAGGGGTAACTGGCCTCAAAAGGGTTGTGGTTAGTGCAGACCTCCCAGTAGAATGTTTGTTGGGCAATGACCTAGAGAGTTCTCTATGGTCAGAAGTGGAGTACAGGACTCATGCAGAGATGTTAGGTATATTATCACATGTCCTTGCTGTGACCAGGTCACAGGCCAAAAAGTGCCTCACTGAACCTCAGGTCTTGGATCCTGGAACAATGGACCAAGCACCTACCAAGAAGAAGAACAGGAGGGTCAAGGCTGTGCCTTCCCCCCTGCCTCAGAGTGATGATCAGCCTTCCCAGGAAGCTGATCTAGAGGACCCTGAAGGAACTGTCCCTGAAGAGCTTGAACCTGACCAGGTTGAGTTTCTGGGGACAGGGGGACCTTCCAGGGCTGACTTGAGGCAGGCTCAGTTATCCTGTCCCTCTCTTGAACCCCTCAGACAGCTGGCTGCTGCTGAGGCTGCTGGGAATGCTCAAGGTACCCATAAAGTGTATTGGGATGAAGGGCTCCTTTATTCAGAGGCTAGAGACCCCAAACCTGGTGCCACCAGGAGGTTGGTTATACCTCTGCAATTTAGGGGCTTCCTTCTTACCTTGGCCCATGATATTCCTTTAGCAGGACACCTAGGCCAGAACAAGACCTGGGACAGACTTGTCCCTCACTTTCACTGGCCTCATATGAATGAAGATACAAAGGAGTTTTGTCGCTCCTGTGTTACCTGCCAAGCCAGTGGCAAATCAGGTGGCACAACAAAGGCCCCCCTGATACCACTACCTGTGGTGGGGGTTCCCTTTGAAAGAGTGGGAATAGACATAGTGGGTCCCATGGATCCTCCCACTGCATCTGGGCACAGATTTATACTGGTGGTAGTGGATCATGCCACCAGGTATCCAGAGGCAATTCCCCTTAGGACCACTACAGCACCTGTTGTGGCCAGGGCCCTGCTGGGAGTATTCTCTAGAGTGGGGTTTCCTAAGGAGGTAGTATCTGACAGAGGTACCAACTTTATGTCAGGTTACTTAACAGCTATGTGGAAGGAATGTGGTGTCAACTACAAGTTGGGCAACTATCTAGGTAGATACACTTTCGTTTCCTAAGGTGTATTGGAGCTCAGGTCGATATGATTCAGTTAGCGTGTGCTTGTACACTACTATCTATTCAGGCTTGTGCTTGGTGGTTTTCACCTGAGTGGCTGCCTTCTTTATGTGTATACATACACATTTTTTCTGACATTTATGCTACCTCCATGGATAAGACAGAATTTTGCCTCATCATGCCATCGTTCGAGTCGAGCTATGTGCACGTGATTTGCCTCTCATAAAAAACCACATTTCCCATACTCGTTTGGAGCGATGCGGGGACGCTACTCCCCTGTGTCTCACTCACAGAGTTGCCATGACAATATGACACCATTGATTCAGGCTTGTGTTTGGTTACATTCACCCGAGCGGCTGCCTTCTCCATGTGTACACATACACATTCTTTCAGGAACTCTAGTCATCTTCATGGACAAGACAGAATATCGTTTTGTCTTTGCTATTGTTCTAATCGAGCTCTACCTATGACGCCTTCCCATAGGAACCACATTTCCCATACTCGTGAGGCGCGATGCGGTGACACAATTCCCCCGCGCCTCACTCACAGGGTTACCATGACAACCAACACCGGCTTTCTGTACTTCAGCCGAGTGTTTCCACCCCGCTGGTTGCCTCCCCTACGAGCTCAGTTCCACTCCGAGGTACCGACGGAGAGGTGAGCAGTAATTCTCTCCTTTTGGTTCATTTTATGTTGTAAGAAGGAAATATATCGCGTTTGGTAATATCGAGTGAGTTACCTTGGGCAGTGGAGCCTTTCTCCTTAACTGTTACCATGGCGACTACTCAGTATAGCCTACAGGTACTACCCTTTTGACGCTTTGTAGCCCTCGAATGTCATCATGAGGGTTTAGTCTTTTCTGGCATTTCGCGGAATGAGCGCCTGCGG
The DNA here is from genome assembly GCF_964204655.1 of Triturus cristatus. Classification (NCBI taxonomy): domain Eukaryota; kingdom Metazoa; phylum Chordata; class Amphibia; order Caudata; family Salamandridae; genus Triturus; species Triturus cristatus. The sequence continues at coordinate 117,091,784 of NC_140595.1, forward strand.
TTTTTATAAAAGAGCTCATATTCTGAGCAAAAATACATTGTGAACCCTCTGATTCCCTTACAGAGCGGGGCCTCCCCTAACCTGAGCAGTAGCCAGGCGAGGTGAGGCGCACACCCACAACATTTTGGGTAAGTGCCATAACCTTTACTCATTTTATTCAATTAACATAGACTTAATATAGTCTTGATACATTTAAGAGTATTTGCATACTTGGTCAATTACTGGATGCTATAAGTTTTTGACCTCATGAATTTCACTTTCTAAAAGGTTTGCGTCATGCTGTGTTTTCTGTCTCTTCCCCCCCTTTTTGTTTGTATCTCTGTAGGTCAACGGAGGAAAAATAACCTCCCACAGAGTTCCTTGGCCCTTCGTTTTGGGTCCAGGTTGTATCATTTCACTTTATTGCTCACTCGAGCACCGTTTATTTTTTTGCAGTAGCTTTTTTGGTCCTGAAGAATGCGTGGGTGAATTTCACCCGGTAGCAGAAACATGTAGACCTATTTGTCATCACAGTTATTTGTTTAAACTGTCATAGCACTGTTTTTAGTCATTGCTAACAAGGCAGCGATTGAATAAAAAGTGTTTTAGTGCCTTGCTAGACAATTTTTATCGAGCACCCCCACAACATCACGTTTCACGAGCACTGCAATTCGCACACCTATCCATCCATCATCAAATAACAACTATATCATCCACTGGTTTGGGACACATAAGAGACCAAGATCTACTAATTGCTAAGTAGAATATGGTACTCTTGCCGTCCTCTTTTCCCAGATGATGAATTTAACCTCTTGAGGTTGATGATGGGAATTTTATTTCCAGTGCATACACACATATATGCATAAATGAATTCACAGCTTTACTAAACTCTAGCATTACCTTTATCCTTGTGTCTAGGTCTTCTACTTTTTGAGACTCATAGTTGTTCTAGTATGTTATGATGTTGATTTGGGGATACCACAACTATTAGAGTCTATAAACTTCTGTTCCCTTTGACCCCCACTCTACTTGAGATACTTTAAGACAGTCAACTACAAGTTCACCACCCCTTATCACCCACAATGCAATGGGCTTGTTGAGAGATTCAACAAGACCCTAAAGGGTATGATCAAAGGATTACCTGAAAAGCTCAGGCGAAGATGGGACATCCTCCTACCCTGCCTTCTGTTTGCTTACAGAGAGGTCCCACAAAAAGGAGTTGGCTACAGCCCCTTTGAATTGTTGTTTGGGCACCCTGTGAGAGGCCCACTGTGTTTGGTGAAGGAAGGCTGGGAGTTACCTCTCAAAAAGCCTAAGCTAGACATAGTGGACTATGTACTTGGTCTCCGCTCCAGGATGGCTGAGTATATGGAGAAGGCATCCAAAAACCTTGAGGCAAGCCAGGCCTTACAGAAAGCTTGGCATGACCAAAAGGCTGTCTTGGTTGAGTTTCAGCCAGGACAGAAGGTATGGGTGTTGGAGCCAGTGGCCCCAGCAGCACTCCAAGACAAATGGTCTGGACCCCATACAATCCTGGAAAAGAAGGGAGAGGTCACCTACTTGGTCGACCTAGGAACTCCCAGGAGTCCCCACAGGGTACTCCATGTTAACAGGCTTAAAGCATATGTTGACAGGGCAGACATGGGCTTGCTCATGGCTACAGATGAGGGACAGGAGGAGGAGAGTGACCCTCTCCCAGACCTGTTGTCTCAGAACCCTGAAGATGGCTCAGTTGAAGGAGTGACCCTTGGAGGCAACCTCACTGCCCATCAGCATACTGAATGTAGACAGGTTCTACAATCCTTTTCACATATGTTTTCCTTGATACCTAGTCAAACTGACTGGTGTACCCATGTGGTGGACACTGGTGACAGCCTGCCTGTAAAGAACAAACTTTACAGACAACCTGACCACGTCAGGGACTGTATAAAGGCTGAGGTACATAAAATGCTGGAATTAGGTGTCATTGAACCCTCAGAGAGCCCCTGGGCTAGCCCAGTGGTTCTGGTCCCCAAACCTCACACCAAAGATGGCAAGAGAGAGATGAGGTTCTGTGTGGATTACAGAGGACTCAATGCTGTCACCAGGACAGATGCACACCCTATTCCAAGGGCAGATGAGCTCATAGACAAACTAGCTTCTGCAAAGTTTTTGAGCACATTTGACTTAACAGCTGGCTATTGGCAAATCAGATTAGCTGAGGAGTCTAAGGCCAAAACAGCATTCTCAACCCCAGGTGGGCACTACCAGTTTGTGGTGATGCCCTTTGGTCTGAAGAATGCACCTACCACCTTCCAAAGGCTGGTGAACCAAGTCCTTACTGGGTTGGATGACTTTTGCGCAGCATATCTTGATGACATTGCTGTCTTTAGCTCCACCTGGGAGGATCACCTGATCCACCTGAAGAAGGCTCTTGAGGCTCTGCAAAGGGCAGGCCTCACTATCAAGGCTACTAAGTGCCAGATAGGGCAGAGTAAGGTTGTGTATTTGGGCCACCTTGTAGGTGGAGGCCAAGTTCAACCACTGGAGAGTAAGATACAATCCATCAAGGACTGGTCCCCTCCAACCACCCAGACTCAAGTTCGAGCTTTCTTGGGCTTGACTGGGTACTACAGGAAGTTTGTTAAGAACTATGGGTCCATTGTGACTCCTCTTAATGATCTGACATCCAAGAAGATGCCCAAAAAGGTTCAGTGGACAGTAAGCTGTCAAAAGGCATTTGATGACCTGAAGGAGGCCATGTGCTCTGCACCTATCCTGAAAAGTCCTGACTACTCCAAAGAGTTTATTGTCCAAACAGATGCTTCTGAGTTGGGTGTGGGAGCTGTGCTGTCACAACTTAATGTAGATGGTCAAGACCAACCCATTGCTTTTATTAGCAGAAGGTTGACCCCCAGAGAGAAGAATTGGTCAGCTATTGAGAGGGAGGCCTTTGCTGTGGTGTGGGCCCTGAAGAAGCTGAGGCCATACTTGTTTGGCACTCACTTCAAGATTCAGACCGACCATAAGCCCCTCTTGTGGCTAAATCAGATGAAGGGTGAAAACCCCAAACTGCTTAGGTGGTCCATTTCCCTACAGGGGATGGACTTTACAGTGGAGCACCGGCCAGGTACTGACCATGGGAATGCAGATGGTCTCTCCAGGTACTTCCACTTAGGACATGAAGACGAGACTGGTCAAGGCTAGTTTAATGTCCCAGCGTTTGGGGGGGGGGGTTGTGTAGGAGAGTAGGGTCTGCTATCCTATGGTCACCCCAAATTTTTGCTTTTTGCTTCACTGGTTTTTGACATATTGAGGCTGTGGGCCTGCCAATCAGACCCCCAGCCTGCTGTTCTCTCTACTAAATTAAAACTATGCACCCTAGGTGCATAACCAATTGGAAGTGGATCACCCTGTCAGCCCCTGTACCAGTGTACACTAGGTACCCAGGGCATTGGTGTACCCAAGGCCTGCCAAGGGCTGCAGCATGTATTATGCCACCCCAGGCTTGGCCTAACAATCTGACACAACTGGCTGATCACTCAGCTGGGGTAAGTTGGTGTAATCACCTCTTACTTAGGTGTAGTATACCTATACCTAACCTTAAATGGGACACCTGGTAACCTATAAGTCACTCCTATGGCAGGCCTTAACAATCCTGAAGGCAGAGTGCTTGGTTCCATGTGAGATGGTGCTCTGGCATGAGCTGAGCCTGTCTGCAGTGGTCGGAACAACTTCCTTCTACTGTTTCCAGATATCGTCATACCATATACTCTTAAGTGCATTATGAACCTCGCGGTTAAATGCTATCTTTGGTTTGGCTTTATCAAAACATGTCGAGTAAGGTGTCATACGAATTGGAATACTAACCCCTCGCCAATTCTGGCGACGGGGTTAGCATTCCACCCTTCTAGAGGGACACGACATGTACAGTACCTGAAACCCGGGTAAAATCAGACATAGCCTCAGCTCCACAAAATGGATGCTGCCACCACAGACACAAGTCTGCCCTCCTGCTGCTGGGAGTCCTTCCAGCTTGGGAGGTGTGGACAAAGGGTTTCCTGCCAGGGGAGGTGCGTGCACCACCCCAGACAGGATTTTGTGTATTGGTCAGGTAGGGCTTGAAAGAAATCAGACATGCCTGTGGCTCACAAGGAGCCTCGGTGCATATGCCAGTTCAAACCGGTCCTGGGGCACACCAGTCCCGGGCCTGGGGCGAGCTGGACAAAGGATTGGGGGTGTAACCACCCCCCTTCCTGGTCCCACCCATAGGGAGGGACCTAGCAGGTAGTCCGGCCCCTAGAATCCGAATAAAGGTAGGAGCTGTGTCCTAAGACTTCAGACATCCTGGAATCAACTTAAAACTAAGAAGAAGACGGGAACTTCGACGCTCTGCTGCACAGAGGACTGAAGCCAATCTCCCCTGTGGTCAGGGAGTGACCACCTTGCTAACGCAAGCACCATCCAGCGAATCAACGTCTGCTTTGCCGCCGCCTCCCGCCGGAGCCCGAGCCCAGAGACTGACAAGACCTGGACCTCCAGACCTCTCATCGCCCGATCCACAGTCCCTGCAAAGAGGAGACCCGTGGAGGCACCGAGACACGTGGAGCCAGCCATCTTGAAATGACTACGACAAGCTGACCAGTGCAACAACCGAGGCTCCCTCCAAGTTGTGCTTTGGGTCCTGAGAAGCCCAACCCTCGAGCAGCATCTGCACCAAAGGTGAGCCCTCCAGCATCTCCACGATCTGCGTGGGGCCCTTCTGCATTTTGCCACTCGACGCGCCTAACCGGTTGCTGGCCCGCTGGCCCGCTGGCTAGTGGCCATCTTGGCGATGAAATCTACGACAAACACCGCTGGTCTGGTTGCTCCAGACTGGCCCTTGCTCCCCTCCAAAGGAGCAGTTCCTCTGACCTTGCTGGTCAGAACCATCAGCTTAAACTCCTTGCCTACAACAATTGCTTTTGCCTAGGCTTGTTTGCTTCGATCAAGTCGCCGACACCGCCGACAGCGAGAGCCTGCGTGGGACAGCTCGTGACTCGACTCCTGGACGTCGTCGACCTTCAGGGACCACGTGGCTGCAGAGTCAAGCTACACCTTCCTTCCTGTTTGCACCCGACATCGCCTGGTACCCACCTGGTGCCACGCTGGTCACTGGCTAGTGACTGTGAACACTGTCCCCTCTGCTTTCAGGTCTTCAACATCTCCGATCCACTCTGGGATCAACTGCATCTCTTCCCGACCGACCGCCTGCAGCACTTTTGTCTACAGGCCCCACGGAACAGATAGAAGAAACCCGACGCACTTCGAGGCCTATGCACCCGCTTCCTGTGGGTGAGGTAAAGCTGGCACACCTGTGCCCAAGTGTAGTATTACATCTCTAGTGCCTGTGTTCCAAATCTTAAGTTCCTAGGTCATCCGGAAGATTCCTTTTGCAGTAACTTTGCACTTTTTACGCACCCATTGAAACCTATGGGAGCACGCGTGTGACTATTTGCTCTGCACACGCCACCCGTGGACCTCCTGGTCACTAACTGACGTTAGCTCCTTGTAGGCCCAGCGATTCTAGAGGCCCTAGGCCTTTTCCCTTTTCTGTTCGTGGTACTTATACCACTAGTTTAGTATATGGTTTGAGTGGCCACCAGGGCCTATCCATATAAAGTGCAACTTCTGTGTATTCTGTGATAATCTTGTTTGACGATTTGTGCTCCTGTGCTCATAAAGAGACTAGGGGTTACTTTGAGGAATAAATACATATATATTTTGAATATATATCTGTGTGGTGTCCTTTCATTGGTATAAAAGGGGGTTACTATTGGTAAAACAGCTTGCTTAACACGCATCACGAGTTTAGCCTCAAAGACTGCTTAGCCTACGCTACCACTAGGGCAGCTAGTCCAAAAAGGTTGACTTACAACCACACCATAAGGGTTGCTTGGCATGGTACAAGGTGGTCACTAGAACTAGTGAACAGCATATACCAGGCCAACTTCTCACAGAGATGATACTGGATTCTCCCTCCAACTGGGCACCCATGGTCTTGAAGAATCAATCTAAGAGGACATTGAACCTGCAGCTGCTGGGGCGTTGGTAGCGGACGACTTCTGGCTACCATTCCCACAAGGACAAAATGCACTGCATCCACATCCTCGCACAACTTGAGAAGTCTGTGCAGGACGGTGATGGGGTATGGCTCTCATGGTTGAAAGCCCCTTCCATTGCCACAAAAGGGGAGAAAAGCAAAACACACAAGATGATGGACGGAATGTTGCACATTGGCAAAACATTTACCCCCAGTCACAGATCTGGGTTTAATCCATTGTTATTTTGCTCACCATACCACCCCAGTTCAGACATGGCCATATGCAAATCAGTCTTGACCCTGTGCCTCATGGGAACAGTCCATCCCGAACTGCCAAGCCATGTCTTCCCTGGACTGGAATCAAGCATCCTAGGACCGGTTTCGAGGTTTCACCCCTCTTCAGCCAGGATAGCTTGACTCCAGTGGCGTAGTGAGCACGGGACCCACGTCTGGGCATACCCTTCCCACATAGGGTGAACAGCAAAACACACAAGATGATGGACGGAATGTTGCACATTGGCAAAACATTCACCCCCAGTCACAGATCTTGGTTTAATCCATCGTTATTTTGCTCACCATGCCACCCCAGTTCAGACATGGCCATATGCAAAACAGTCTTGACCCTGTGCCTCATGGGAACAGTCCATCCTGAACTGCCAAGCCATGTCTTCCCTGGACTGGAATCAAGCATCCTAGGACTGGTTTCGGGGTTTCACCCCTCTTCAGCCAGGATAGCTTGACTCCAGTGGCGTAGTGAGCACGGGACCCACATCTGGGCATACCCTTCCCACATAGGGCGAACAGCAAAACAACACAAGATGATGGACGGAATGTTGCACATTGGCAAAACATTCACCCCCAGTCACAGCTCTGGGTTTAATCCATCGTTATTTTGCTCACCACGCCACCCCAGTTCAGACATGGCCATTTGCAAATCAGTCTTGACCCTGTGCCTCATGGGAACAGTCCATCCCGAACTGCCAAGCCATATCTTCCCTGGACGGGAGTCAAGCATCCTAGGACCGGTTTCGGGGTTTCACTCCTCTTCAGCCAGGATAGCTTGACTCCAGTGGCGTAGTGCGCACGCCCCCCGCAGATCTTCTGGTGCCCTGGTTGCAGCCTCACCTGGTGAGTATGAGTAACTCTGATCCCGAGGATGACAAGTGGTTCAGTAAGTTCACAAGTGCAGTGTCCAGTGCAGATGCTCCCCTGGGTGTGCCCCGACTCTGGCCGTCTCTACCTGGTTCGCTCACACCCCACTGTGTGCTCCACATGAGTTTAAAACGCACCTTAGAATTCAGTCTTAATCCCCATTATGTTAGAGGCATGGAGTATCAATGTCCCATGTAATCCACCTCACTTCTTCACTGCACGAAATGTGGAGCACGTTATGCCCGTCTAACTACCATCACTGCATGAAATGTGGAGCATTGCAGAACTATTTTTTTGCTTCACTTTGTATCTCAAAATCCAAAGAAGTCACTGGCAGTGCAACATGAATCTAGCACCGCATTACGTTTGTTGTAGGTAGTGGTGCATTTTAATGGAGTGACACAACAGTGAACTCACGGTGTAGGATACTGCCATTGGAAGCCACAGAGACCCCTGCTTCTCAAGGGAGCTGTTGGAATGAACGGAGCTTACTTCAGTAAACCCATCGCCCCAGGAATGGAGGATTGTTATACATTTCCTGGGGTACCACAGAGTCTTTTGTGACTTCGTGAAAAGTCAGGAATTTACTGCAAAGATGTCATCTCTGGTGTCGAATCTGAAGTTGTAGCTGTGCTCTTTTGTAAGTCGGGCCCTGCATGACTACATTGAACAGGTATTTACTCCTTTTTCTGCCCCATATATGGCTGCGTGAATTAGTGAACAGTTTCATATCACCACTGATAAAATAAAGGGAATGATTTGAAAGTGTTTAATGATTAGATACTGCAGGGCGTAGTCCCATCAACGATTTGCCATATGTATTCTGCCTACGGCTATTCTTGGCTCACAATGGGCCATGCAGAGTGTGAAGCCCACCGGATGAAACTGGGCTGGTGGTTCACTTTGTTTCAAACTAGAATCGACGTAATGTGCTGTTTCTGCAAGAGCCGCATTGGCTTGTGGGAAGCGTTGCTTCGGCTACATTTGAACTACATGGGCCTGTCTTGATGCATTGTACGAGTTTTATTCGCCCACACTCAAGTGGCTGTAAAATATCTTAAATGCTTAACACTATGAAAGAGCAAAAGAGAGCTTACTAACTGGATGGGGAGAATGGAAGAGCAAGATGGGGGGGGGGGGGGGGGGGAGAATAAATACACAGCTGATGGGAACAATGCACCACAGCATCTGATTGCAAAAAAACAAGAATTCCACCGAACTAGCGCCGTCTGATATGTTTTAATTTGTATGTAACACAAGTGTACTTTCCCTCCTTTATACCTAAACATAATGTCTTATAGAGAGAAAACCAAAACACTAGCTGATGACATTAAAATAATAAAGAAGAGAAAGAACCTGATCAAAGGCATTTCCAAACTCAAAACAGCCCAGGCTCGACCCCTGAATGATCCTTACAATCTGGTTCCGGCTCTTAAACTTGATCTACAGTTAATATTTACCGAACTTTTATGCAGTAGTAAATGACGGGAGCCTCTGTGTGCCTACAATAAATATTCCTTTTGGCAAAACTCAGTGGTGTTCATTTTATAGCTCTCAGAAGAGCGAAAGGTGGCGTCGACCTGCGGGAACCAGCGCGCGAGAAAGATCTCCTCATTTCACCCGCTTTCCTCCTGGCTGCTCATTGGTGGCCTCGCAGTCCTCAGGAGGGGTGGGGGAGGGGTGGAGGAGGCATAGAACGTCTCCAGTAAACTGTGCTTCGTTGGTCGAAGGGGCTTTCTCTCCTTGTCTTTTTACGTAGGTAAAACTTTCTGGGGTTAAGTTCTCCTTTCAAATCGGTCATGTTAGAGTCGCTAGATCACAAAAGAATGGAGATGCAGCTGCCCTTGTGAACCAACCCCCTCCGCTTCGAGCTAGGAACTCTCTTCGAGCTAGGCACCGGTATTTCGTGGCACAGTAACTATACGAGGGTAATCCAAGGATCACACATGGGTGCAACTCCTTTGACCCCGCCTTGTGGCTTATATACTTGTTTTTTAACTGGTTTTTTTGATTTTTTTACGTTTTGTTTTACATTTTTTGTAGTGCTTTTTTAAGATACACCTTTTGTAATTGCATCAAGCTCAAACTGTGAGTAATGTCACCTCTTGTGGTACCTCTGATGTTAAGTCATGCAGCGCCGTTCCTGTTGTCACTTCTGGTAACTTGGTGTTGGTCAAATATCGCCAGTGGTTTTTGCTGGCATTTTATATAAGTGAAGTGTTCGCCAGAACAGGCCCTGCCAGGTTACTGTGTAGTCTTAATGGCTGCAAGAAAGAATGCTTGCCACCCAACATGTATCGACTCCTATGATCTGAAGCCACCTGCTGGTAAAGCTTTCTTTCTAGGTTTAGACATTGATTCACTTTTCTAGTAATAAGATTCCGGATTTACATTACATTTTTCAACATTATAAACTGAATGCATGCTTATGGTTTTTGCAAGTTAATGGTGTTTTGTAAGCTTATGCTTGTTCCCCCTCTCAAGCTACTAGTTTTTGTCCAGAGAATGGTGGGGCTCACTTTCCTAAAATCAGTTTCCTCAGGGGGTCATTTTTTCTTCCTTCACAAAAATAGATGAATAAACTGGGAGATTATTTTTGCATTGCTGTGGGTTTGATGCTGATTGGTCTTGACGCATGTTGGGTTTCCTTTTTAATATTTAAGCATTTCCTCGCCATGCCTTTCACTCCCAGAGGAAAACCCAGAAGTGTTGGTCTTTGCAGCTCTGGTTCCAGATCTCTTCTAGTTGTGAGAAATAATTTGTTAACGAATAATGACGGGTCCCTAATAAAGAGAACAGTTTAAGTGACTAAGAATCCCTGATCTATTCCCTTCGTGCTTTGCCTGAAACACAGCAGAATGTTGTTGTAGGCAATACACACTTTGGTGCTAGTGCAAGTACTTCTGTTGAGTTTATCATTTGGTGGCAGAGTCCTTTTGACTATGAAGTTCAGACAGTTGTAAACAAAGAGCCAGTGGACAAGTCAAGGAATGGCAATTTTCATCGGGTAGCTCCGTAACCAGCCATCTCCGAGGCAACTCGAATCCACTAAGGAAATGCCTTAGAGCAAACGTCTCATGAATGAGAGGCCCTTACATACTGCTTCGCCCACCGCTTTTTCTCCATCTTCAAATTTCTTAGCCATGAAACGTCAACTAGCAGCCACAATGGAGTGAAGTCTTTCCCTGGCTACAAACTCACTGCTGGTACCAGTGATACATACGTAGATGTACCTGCAGTCGGCGACTTATGTTATGTTATGTTAAGAGTTTTTATAGAGCGCGACAGCTTCCTCAGCTAAGAGGCGTCCCGGCGCTAAGCAACAAGAGAGCAGCACGCACAAAAGCGCCAGGAGGCCTACAAGGGAGGAAACAGGAATGTCTTAATGGCTTTCCTAAAGTTAAGATAATTAGTAAGCCCATGAATGTGGGCCGGCAAGGAGTTCCACAGATTGGCAGCTCTATTACGAAAAGAGCGCCCGCCTGCATGGACTCTTCTCACCCGGGGAATCACTACCAGACATTGTCCCATGGATCGAAGTGATGTGTAGGAGTATAAGGTAAAAGAAGGTCAGACAAAATTTGTGGGGATGCCGATTTCAGAATTTTAAAGGCAATACACAGTAGACACTAAGGTGGGATTGACATTTTTACTCCACCTGTTGTCTTTTGTGTACGTTGATAAGCTGTGGAGGCAGTGATATCAAAGAGAAAGCTCAGACTTTCTGATTACAAAGTGAACCTTATCCTTTCATTTTTAGGTCTCGCTGAGTCAGCGCGCATGCGCTTCTCGGAGAGACTTTAGTAGGTGAGTTTTCAAAGTGCTGCTGGCTGGCGACAAGCTTGTGTTCACGTGAGCGTGCACGCACGAACCGCCAGCCTTCAGCACCATCTGTCTTTCCTCTTGCTTGCTCCCTGCCTCCGCCCCTCACCCTGCCTTCGCGCTTACAAGCGTTCAGGATTCTCCAAGTGGGTGTATCTCCGTCAGGCAATATCACTCCCACCTTAAACGTATCTTCCATCGCTGCCTCAACGTGCTTTCTCTTTCCACAAACTCAATGTTTGTGTTCCTTTATTTTGAGATGCTTTTAGTATTACTGTTTTGTGACTTAAGGAACATTAAGGAAATGTTACCGTGAAACTGGACAACGTTCACAGTGTTTATTTCTGATCGCAGCAGCTGCTTCATGTCCATTGCACCATTCAGGAAGTCCTTTCGTTGGCGCTTTCATGAGGACATGATGAGGAAGCTGGAAACTTTTGGCACATCCTCTTTAAAAGCACAGCATGTTGGCGACTGCTTAGTCGATTAGACCTATGTTGCGCTTTAGATCTCAAAGCGCTATGGTGGGTGCAGGAGTTATATCTCATGAAATATGGGGTGCAACTCACAAGGAGGGGGCAGGTTTGAGTGCACATTGGTTGCAATCGAACTCTTAAGATGATGGGCTGTGTGCATCCATTATCAGCACTCAGTCTTCGCTAAATTATCTTGTTTTGTTTTTGTTGTTGTGTCAATGCTTCGCTGTGCCCGTTTGACTTACAAGGTGCTTTCTCTTTCTCCAAACTCGATGTTTGTGTTCCTTTATTTTGAGATGCTTTTAGTATTACTGTCACACACACAACCACAACCACACACACACACAACCACACACACAACCACAACCACACACACATACAACCACACCCAACCACCCTACCACACACACACATAACCACACACAACAACAACCACACACACACAACCCCAACCACACCCAACCACACAACCACACACACACAACCACACACACAACCATACAACTCACACACAAACACAACACACACACAACCACACACACAACCACACACACACACAACCACATACACACAAAACTACACACAACCACACACACACAACCACACACACAACCACAACCACACACACAACCACAACCACACACACAACCACACACACACACAACCACACACACACACAACCACACACAACCACACAACCACACTCACACACACACACACAACCACACACACACAACCACACACAACTACACACAACCACACACACAACCACACACCCACACACAGAAACACACACAACCTCACATACAACCACACAACCACATAATCACACACAACCACACACACACAACCACACACAACAACAACCACATACACAACTACAACCGCACACAGAAAGGGAGGAGACAACTGCAGCAGGACCTTCGGCTCGATCAGGACAGCAGAACCACCGGAAAAGGAACCCCTCGGCACGACCTGGGCAGCAAGAAGTTGTCACTGGAGACATCGTGATCCTATGAACAATAGTGTCATCAATGATCTAATCCAAACTGTAAACTTTGACAAATAACATCCCTATATATTGCAGTACCACAAAAACAGCAACAAGCATTGGCATAGCCAATAGGTCTCGCCTTTGGGACCTTATAAGTGTTTTGCCATGCAACAGTTGTTGTTGCACCAAGGATATTGTGCTGCATAACTAAATACTTAAAAGGTCCCAAAAGCGAGACCTATTGGCTATGCCAATGCTTGTTTTAAACATACTTTATTGATTTTTTACGTAATTCTTGATACAACCGGAAAAGAATTAACTCAGCAGGGAGCGGAATAACATAAACATCTCTGTGTATACAGGTTACAATCTGAATCGGAGATGCAAGCCAAAGTGAGATCTTGTTGTTCTAGTACCATCTCACTTCCGTGTATCTATTGCAGGCAAATAGCAAACCAGGTCATGAAAACATTAAACAACCCAAATTCACACTCCCGCCTCCCACCCATCTGGCTCACTCGAACTGGGCCCAATCGAGCCCGAAACACAACTCTATCCTCATGGTATCTTCTTCTTGAGTCTCCTGAAATGGGTTCAACTCCCTTTGATGGGCCCTGCGCCGAACGGGCGCAGGGGTGCCGACCAAAACTGCAAGCTGGAGGGGAAACACATGCCCTAATGTGTGTTATGGTGTTGAGGGGTCAGTTGTTTTAAATGTCTTCAACGACAGATCTCAGTCCATGGAAATCAGTGTTTTCCGCAGCCCCCTCTATTCCTCACTCCGGATAACTGCACTCCCTACCCTTCCTCACCGGATTACTTCCTTATGCCATGGAGCGCTTCTCAATGATTAGAGGTAGGTCAGCAAATCTGAGCTGTACTTTCTGTGTCTTAGGGCAACCATAAAGCCCCAGTATGCATCGTTCTACTGTGCCCCAATTAGAGATCCCTGTCACTGTTTCCAATACATGTGTGATCTTGACCCAGAAAACCACCAGGCGTGGACACGTCAACAACATATGTAGTATGTCAGCATCATCTGCATGGCATCTTGGGCAGTGTACCTGTGCTGTGGGATAAATGAGGTTTAAGCGATGCGGAGTGAGGTAGGCCCTGTGGAGGATCATGTATTGTATAAACTTAAATTTGGCATTCAGGGATACCCTGTTAGGGTATTCCAGGAGAGAGGCCCAATCCTTGTCCGTTAGGTCCTTGCCCAGATCTTTAGCCCACTTCTCTCTAAGTGTCGTAAAGGGGGTCTCTGCATGCATGGCAGCTTCGGAATCGGTGAGCTGTGTCTCCTGCATCAAGGCAAACTGCGCCTTCCGCCTATTTAATTGGGCGTGCATCCTATGTCGTTTGTGCACTGAACCCAACCCTCTAACATAGCAAGTGACTATAGTATGCGTTCCCGATGTGGCCATAGGTGTGTGTACTGAACTCTGAGAGGCAGATTTACAAGCCCTTTGTGCCGCCGGTGCATCACGCTGCGTGACGCACCGGTGGCACAGTCTGCTAAGTGATATTTACAAGAACAGGTAAAGTCACCCTGCGTGACTTAACCTGTGCTTGTAAATATAGCCCCTGCTGATGCAACACTTTGCGTGTTAGGGGCATGACATAGGTGTTGCTGTGGGTGTTCCCACGCAACACCCATGTCCACTGATGCATTTCCAGATTTACGAGAAATCGTAAATCTAGAAATGCGTCAGAATGCTACACCACCCTAGGGGTGGCGTAGCGAGGTGCAACGAGGATTTTTTTTTTATTTCTCCTTGTTTTTTCCTCTTTCAATGCATGCTGCATTCTACAGCACACATTGGAAAAGGAAGTGCAAGGGTACAAGGAGGTGCAAGGGTGCCTGCGCCGGCGCATGGCAGCATTTTGTGCACCAGCACAGGGGGAAGCCCAGAGATACGACATATTGTTGTAAATATGTGGCATCCCTGTACTTCGAAACTAACGCAGCGCGGCGCAGAAAAATGACTTGCGGCACAGTCCTGCGTTACTTTCTTGTAGATCTGCCCCTTAGTCCTACCACATCATGGGGACAGAGTGCTGTGCGCATTGTGATGGAGGGTAAGCCAGAAAAACAAAAATCTATTTTATCACCCAATACTAGGTCCAACCCCAAAACAATGCTAGGCCAAAATGAAACTCATCTGCGTGAACATACATCTGAATTCGCTTTGCATTCCCTGCGGGGAAGGCGGCTCTTGCACCTCGCAGAGCACTCTTGATTGTGTGCTACAGTATTGGTGACCGGACCTTGGTCGCGTACTAAACGTATAGAGAAGTTGGGTTACATCAGGCTTGCCAGACCGTTCGGGGGGCCCTAACGCAGGTAATCATTCACAGTTTGTGGAGTGATAGAAGGAAACAGAGCGAGGCTATTCTCTGAGTCTGATTGCATATTAGTGTACTCCGATGACTCCGACGAGGAGAGGGGGTCACGGTCTCTGAAGGCCGCCGCTGTGAGAAGCGCTGCCTCCCTGACCTCCAAGACTTGCTCTGGGGATGACTTTTAGCAATGGTTTTGCGATTCGATTTAGTGCGGCATGTTCTTCCACTTGCGGCTGCTTGTGATCCCAGGTTTGTACTTTTAGTCAATCTCTCTGATGTGCGT
Organism: Triturus cristatus; assembly: GCF_964204655.1. Classification (NCBI taxonomy): domain Eukaryota; kingdom Metazoa; phylum Chordata; class Amphibia; order Caudata; family Salamandridae; genus Triturus; species Triturus cristatus. Next base: position 117,106,894 of record NC_140595.1, read on the forward strand.
GATGGGAATGACACTCCCAGCCAATCCCCTGCAGCCTCCGGGCTGTCGAAGAAGTGTGAATGTTGCTCATGTATGATCTTCAAGCAGGTGGGAAACAACAAAGCGTACTTGAGGTTCAGGGCCCTGAGCTTTTTTTTAGCCGCTTGGTAGGAGGCCCTCTGGCGCCGAACCAGGACTGTGAAGTCCGGATATAATGAAACCCGGTGGTTTTCGTACTGGTTAGGGGATTTCTCCCTGGCGATGCGGAGGAACGTGTCCCGATCCTTATAATTAAGTATCCTAGCAATCATTGTACGTGTAGGAGCACCCACAACTGGCTTTCTCGTGGAGATTCCGTGTGGTCTCACAGAAGAGGTCAGACAGGCCCTCTGGGGTAACCTGTTCCCTCAGCCATTGTTCCACGAATTGAGTGGCATTGGGTCCCTCACAACGTTCCAGCCGGCCAACTATGCGGGCGTTATTTCTTCATGCCCGGCCCTCTGCGTCTTCGGCTCTGTCCTGTAGACTGGACACTTGGTGCTGTAGCTGTGATATATGGCCTGCGTTGTCCTTAAGCTGCTGGAGCAGATCTGCAATAAGTAGTTTATTGCTTTTCACAGTAGAAGCCAGCATGTCATGGTCTGCCTTGAGTAATGTAAAGCCAGTTGTCAATGAGCCTATTTCCTGCTCTATTGCATTCTGCGACTCCCTGACCTTCTGTAATATGAGGTCCAGTTTGTCTGGGGCGGCCTCCATATTGGTTGGTGGGACACAGCTTGTAGGGGGCATCTGGGTGGTGTTCTCCAAGACTTCTTGTTGCGCTGTGCCAGTGGAGACCAACTCCAGCAGCTTTCCTTTCGTGCGCCCCATTGTGCACCGCAGGATAAAACCGGTCACAGTATGTTGCAGACAAGAGCCTGCAGTGCCTCCGACTGTAGGCGCACCAGGAGAACCCTACAATCACAGTCCGGGGCACCCCTGAGGGCCACCACCGATTCCCGGCATCACTCCAGGCAATCAGAACGGAGCCAGACACTTAGACGTTGGGCTACTGGCTGGAGACAATGCAAGACCGGGTCAGGGAGTCCGGGAGCGACCCAGTAGTCCACGCCTCACCATGCACAGACAAAGTTGTGGGCACCCCTCAGCAGAGTCAAGTCAGTTATGGGACAGGTGAGGCACTGCTTCAATCGACCTTTCCAGTTAACGCTGCATTCCTGAATGTCCCAGCAATATGGCACCTCGGTCTCCAGCCAGAAGGACAGGCGGCCCTTGTCAGACCAGGGCAGCCCCTCGCCTTTCCTGCCCCAGTCCACAGTCACCGCAGCCTGTGGCCTATGTCTGCCGCAAGTCCCTCCCATACTCTGCCATGCAGCACCCTCGGTCACAGAGGCGCCGCACCAAGCACGCACAGTCAGGGAGGAGCCACAAACCACGAGGCCTTCCAGCTTGCACTGATTAATCAGTCAGGGCCGGATATCAAAAGGAGGCCCAAGTTAGGCCTCACCACCCATCACGGCCGGCATGGAGGACTGAGCATCTCCCTGCTCGCCGAGCCTGCAGCCATGCAAAGTGCTCCCAAATAGTCCTGGAATATGGCTGCGTATTTCCCAGTCTCCATTTCGCCTCCACTGGAGCAGCTGGCAGGACTCCCAACCCGCAGCCCTCAGCGCCGGTCCGGTGCACGTGACGAGGCCGCCCCACAGCAGAAGCGCCCACCGTCGATCCCCGGTGGTGGTTCATCCACTTCCACGGACAGTACTGGCCTGATGTCGTAGACACTTGGAAGGGTCAAGGGCTGGAAGCCCGCTCTCACCAGAGATGCCGCACTCAGCCACAGAGTTTTTCGGTGCAGCCCCTGCGTCCCCACGCACAGGCGGTCTCACAGCTTGTCTTCATGGCGCGGGTCACTACCGCTTCCACCAGCCACCGCAGGGTCACACAAGGCAGCAACTCAGAGGCCTTCCAGGACACCACAGACTGCTCCAGCCAGGCCTAAGCTCTCACATCGCGGTCGGCTCCTGCCGCCTTTGCTGTGGGTGTTTCCTCAGATTATGGCGCTGAGCGGCGTGCCCACATCGCCAGCAGCACTCTACTCGGTTCTTACAAGCAGCGAGGTAAGGTGTAAGCGTGGATGTCCCCCAACATCACCGATAACTGCCAGATAACTTGGTCTGGTCCCAGAGCTCCGCTACAGCACGTTTGCCACGTTCGGCGGTTAGCCACGCCCCTGTGCTAAACAAGTGCCATAGTGCATAACTTAACAATAAGGTTACCTGACTCCATGAAAGCATGTACAGTCTGCGCTAATTCCGAGATTTTCTTTTTCAAATCATCTTTTTCAGGTGTCACTTAATTAGAGCAGGTGTCTCCAACCAGTTGATCGCATACTTGTAGACACCTTCAGAGTAGCTCCCAGCCATGAGCTCATTTTTAAATAAACAAAGTGTCACATTTTTTTAAAAGATAAGGCCAGGCTGTGTTTATTTTACATTCTTATCATCAGAGTGCAGACAGTAGGGCCTGATAACGAGCAGTTCTCAGTCAATTTATGACCCAGGCTGTGTCACAGAGGTGAAGATCTGAAACACTATGGTATTTTACTATGAAATAAAAGTTATTGCAATGTGAAAACAAATGGTGTTTATCCATGCTTTTAAATGGGAGAAAATAAAAATGAAAAGTCACCTTAATGATTACGTTAACTCTTCATTTTAATTTCCTCCCATTTCAAACATGGACGTCATTTGGGAGTAGGCAGGGATCGCAGATGCGGCCTCTAGTTTGCTCCCTGCTACTCCTCGCACTTCCTTTGCAACCCCTGGCTCTTGCCTCCTCTGAGGCTAGGGATCGCAAAGGAAGTGCCAGGAGTAGCAGGGAGCAAACTAGAGGTCACTGCTGCGACCTCTGACTGCTCCCAAATTACGGCCATGATTTCAAAGTGTTGTATTCACAAACAGCAGGCCTCTTGCTCCCTGTGGCCAGTAGACACCATGCCATATTTAAATGGGATGAATTTAAAGTGAAAAGAAAAATATTTCTATTGAACATTAAGTCTTAATGTTTTATTCCACCTGCAATTGAGCCAATTATTTCTTAATGTTTTATGAAGCATGTTTCTTCAATTTAAATTCCTCCCATTTAAACAAATGGCTGTATTTTTCTGTCATAAATATGGTTGGCAACCTATCGACAGGCCACTGGGAGCAAGATGCCTTCTGTTTGTAAATATGACACTTGGAAATGCGACAATAGAGAATCTATATAAACATAAAGTTACCTCTTCAGTTACATTTTCTCCCGTTTCAAAGGGCCGCCTTTACACGCAGTAGGCATCTTGCTCTCCGAGGCTGGTAGACACGGTGCCATATCGATAACTGAAAAATACAGACATTATTTTTAAGTGGGAGAAAGCTAAAGTAGAGAAAATGTTCCATATTATGAACATTTTTGCAGAACATTTTTAGGCACTTTGGATTTCTCCCATTTATAAAAATGGTTGTATGTTTGTGTTATACCTGCAACGGTGCCACATATGCCGAAATGTATATCCTGTGCCTCAAGTACATACTACACAAGTTCTCAGTCGCCCATACACATATGTCCTATTCATATGCACACATGTTCATATATCCCCTAAGACCACGCTTTCACTGACACAAATGGCAGCCCTTTCATAGTGCTCAAAGTCAAAGTATTTTACTCAAACAGTTGAATCTGGCTCTAAGGACATTAGACTTAAAGTAAATGATATTGAGCTTGGGGGTGTCTGGTAACGATGTGCCAGTTGCTTAGCCTAAAGTAGCTCACAATGATTGTCAATGATCAGAAGTAGTTCTCAGTACAGAAAAGGTTGGCGCCCCTGAATTAGAGCAACTAGAAACAATCAAGAACTACATCTATAACATGTACTACTTTCTAGAGTAAACCACAAAACTGGAGATGATGCTCCTTAGTGAGATGGAGTTGTATGATTAATCAAAAATGTGCTGGCAGTCGTGATCAATAATCTTCAATTCTACAACAGCGTGGAGGAGAGGATTATGTATTCCCTTTCCTGTTTTGCTTTTAACAGCAGATGTATTGAAAGTACAGTATACAACATTAAGAACTACAACTCCCATAGTCCTTAAGCAAGAAACTAAAACTCCTGAAAATGTGTGAAATTGTCCAAGCACATTCCCAGGTTCACTATAAACATTCATCAAACTGTAACTGCTCTTCTTTGTTGCTTTGAGAATATCCTGCAGTCTCATGTTCAAAGTTTACTCCTGTTTCTGATCTACAGCTGAAGAAAATAAAACAAATAATCATTGAGTATTCTTTCCCATTTGTTCACCAGGGTGGGTATTTACAGCAATCAAACACAAAACAAAATGTAGAATATAACATTAATTATAATGGGATGATATTTGTCTCCCTGTCCTTAATAGAACTGGAAATTATTAATCACAAATGCTCTAATAATGTTGATTCTATGTCAGGACTGGAGGCTTCTGATTATGCAAGTTTATAGCTGATTCATAACAGTCAAAAAGAGATTACATACTAGTTTACAGTAAAAGGATTTGGAAGTAGACTATGTTGACCAGACAGCCATATGTGTGATATCTTTTAGTCTAGCTCTTAATGTAACTGACTTCTGGGCTATTTCACCTCTGAGTGCACTTCAAACACGGAAATGCTAATTACCACTTACTCCAAAATCCAGCAAATCTCTCTGGCTATGGTGTGTAATGACACTGGGTTGTAAGTACGTAGGGGAGAGATGAAAAGCTATCGAAAAGGGAATAAACTGAGGTGGATTGTGGCCTGTTTGTAAATATGTAGGCACCTAACCATACACAGTTTGGTCTGCGTAAAACGAGAGTAAGAGATCTGCCTCGAGTCAATTTTAGTTTTTCTCAAAATAATAAATATAACCACTTCCTGAATAAATGTCTACCTGCTAAATCCAGGGCTGTGTAAAGAATGTGCTTTTCACTAAAAGGACACACCCAAACCCTGCACTCCCACCTGGGAGGCAAATTTACCACTGCACCTTTAAATAATATACACTTTGAGCAGCACTACCTAAGGCGGGGGAAGGACACAGCACCCCCCTAGGCGAATCAAGAAAACAAATTCAGGTGTATTTAAAATAACACACACAAGTTTATTAATGCAATGTTTAGAACGGTAGGCCAAATATATCAGTAAATGCAGATTCCCATGTATCAATAGACTAAAATAAACAATTAGAATAAAATGCAGTATATACAAAAAGCAAAGAGTAGAAAATATATATATAAAATGGTTAGGAACACCTCACCGACTGAATATGCATCATCCTTGCCAACTCAAGCTGGGGAAGCCCTACAACAGCCCAGAAAGGAGTTCAAGCAGGACTCAAGTTCTGTCACCTCCACAGCAATACGTCTATTCTGTGGTGAACTTCCATCTGGCCTCCGAAGGCTCTCAGATTAAATATCATTACTAAACGTGAGGCGAAGCTTCTAGAAAACCTTGCCCCCTTCTCATGAGAAAGACCTAGCTGGCTGCACCAGTCTGCGACAAGGCCAAGACGGAGGCTGGCCAAGCTCCCGTATTTTGACTTTGAGGCAGAGTTGCACATTCTACAGATAATATCCAGTTCACTCTGGTCAGTGAGGAGCGAAAAACAAGTGAAGAGCAGAAACCTGCCCTCCCCACTTTGCAGCTACGGGCGAGCAGCAAGTCAAAGCCAGAAAACAAGATGACTTGAGGCCATATCAAAGCCAATAGTAAGAATTTATAATCCAAACAACTTGCAAGCACTACTGTGCATGCAGAAGCAAGGCAAAGTCAGAAAACAAGATGACATGAGGCCATGTCAAAGCCAATAGTACTGTTCTACTCTGTGACAGCTCCCACTAAAAGACAGCAAGATTACAAGACAAAAGAGAAGCAGGCAAATGCAGGACCATCCTACATTAAGGCTAGGGTAAACTAACACGCTAAAGTCAGTCAAAATGATGGTAGTCGAAGGTCATCATAGGGTGCCAAACCACAAGAGTGGCTCTTTCACTACAGACTCTGATATCGGAAACTCTCCACCAAGCTGCCGACCACACTAGAGCGTGATTAGTTTGGCTGATATCTAGATATAAACAAAACAGATAGGGTCTGAGGGCAGATGTTTAAAGACCTGCAAGGATTCCTAAGCCCCCTTCCTAAATACTTCAAAATACAGAAGGGATCCGAGGTCTAATATGCAACTCTTGATTTAAAATTCAAGAGAGTTGACTAATAGCAAATTTACGCCAATAGTGAAATAGTATAGGTAAGCATGTGAGAGAGCGATACAAAAGTAGAAAACAACAGAAAGTGAAGCAAAAAAGCTTGATCAAAGGATAATCAGCATCCCATCATTACACTCTGAAAGTGCCCAGTGTCATCATCTGGGGTACCAAACAACTCTTCTCAGAGCCCTCATATTGTATCGAGGCCATATGAATGAGTTGTATCCTCTTATCAAGAAACAACCAGAAAAAGAGGGAAAAATAGAAAATTATTAAGAGTGTAATGAAATAAACAAATATTTTTTGTATTTTACCAGTGTTCATAAAACAGAATACACAATTGACTTGCACTAGATATATGTTTTTCTAAACTGTGCCCCATCAATCGTATTTCTATCTAAAAACAGTGTGAGAACAAAAAAAGGAAAAGAAAGGCAGGTAACCAACGTTTGCTGCCCACTATTTGGTCGACATGTTTCAGCCTTCAGGAAAAACTCTCCCTGGCTTTCTTCAGGACCTCATGATCAAAGTCCCTGATATGGACTTTGGAAAAGAAAATGGGTTACTACTATACCCTCGTATAAGTTGTCCAATTCCTCAATGTGATAGCTGATGTTAACTTACATCTAAAAAACGAGAGAATCAACAAAACAATAAATTACATTGGGAAGTGGAAACATACAAGTAATCACATGAGATATTTTGCTTCACAGCGTCTGTATCCTCATTCTTCTGAAAAACGCTTTAAAAGAATCATGCTTACCAAACAATATCTGAGGAAAAAGCCCCACCTCACTCGGCACCAGCTTAAGTCAAGGAAGAGGCCCCGCTCTGCAAGTAAACGTGAGCCAATAAATCAACCGGTCTCAAAACCTAAAGAACGGTACATTTCTCAAAATTGAAGAAGGATTTATAAATGCTTGGCAATGTCCCACACTCTTATTAGTGATCGTGACCGGGACGTGTCAGCCGTGTTACCTTTTGGCATCTATTAAAACAACTTAGCTAGGTTTGGCATAACGATGACTGAGCAACAACTCATCAAAAATGACGGACTAGTCCACAAACAATATTCAAGATAAAGTTCTTGAATGCATAAGTATTAAAGCGAATCTCTGCAGTTTCAAATTAAGACATGCAAGTCGCGAGCTGATTTATAAATACAAAAACTGACTCGTGAGCCGTACCTGTCCGTCGGTACCTCCGGCTGGGACTCGTACTGGGATGGAGGTAACTGACGAGACCGGATCGGCTGTTTTTATGTCGAGTGGAATAACTCAGCTGTCTACCATCAGTGAAGCCCGCCGATCGAGTTTTCGGCGCGCTGAATATGACGTGTTGGAGAACTTCAATAGAACTACAAAAAAAGGTCTCGATAGCTGGTAATTGTAGTTCGAAACTGAAGCTGTGTCTTTTTCAATAGACCGACTCGAAAGAACTTTATTGTGACACACAACAAAATTCGGTATGTGTTAACTTATGAGTTGCGCTTAATGCTACACTGTAACACAGGGGGGGAAAAGCTCTTGGAAAATAGATGTTTATTCACAGTGAGGATATATGATTTAGTGGAAATACATATGAAAAGGCACACGTGCTATATGGAGTTATGTGTGCCAAACTAAAGACGAACATCTAAACTTGAGAGCAGGAAGAGCTTTCTCTAGTCATGAACATTAGAGATTGTCTAGTGATGATGTAATCGGTACTTAAGTATATCCTGGGCCAGACACTACCATTTATTCAAATCACTTTTGTTTTTTATTATTTCTTATTTTTTACTTTTTATTTAGCGACATCCATGGTATCGCGTCGTTAAGACCCTGGGCATCGCTGGACAATTTGAAAATCCATCGTTGCTCGCGTAGGAACAAGAAGTTGGACACATCGCTCACATGTGATGGAATATAAGGTTTTTCAAGTACAGTCCAATTAAAATCACCCGCATCATGACCTTTTTCTACAAAGTGTTTAGTCAGTTTCGTGATGGTTTTTTTACATCTGAATGTACTCTTGTGTTCCTGCATCCGTAGTTTTACTTTTCTCGTTGTCATACCGACGTACTGTAACGAACATGGACATGTAATAAGGTACACAAGGTTTTCACTGTTGCAGTTTGTAAAACTTTTTTGTACCCAAGGTATGGTGGTACCAATGTTCACAGTTTTAGATGCTTGGGTTTGTGGGCAAACGGCACAAGTGCCGCATGGATAATGGCCCTGGACTGGAGGTAAACCCCATAAGGTGGTATCTGAAACTTGTTTCTGCTCACGAGGGCGAGTATGGACCAGTACATCTTTCAGATTAGTGCTTCTTTTCAAAGAAAACAAAGGGAGTGGTATCTTGTCAGAATCGCTGTTAAGTATTCGCCAGTGTTTACGAACACTTTTTTGGATCATGTTGGTTAAAGTGCAGAAGGTAGTAACACACGTTAACCGTTCCAGTGGAAGTTTTTCCACCGGGGGTTCTAAAAGAGCATCCCGGTTGTTGTTGGATGCTCTTTTATACGCTTTTTAAATCAGTTTCTTGGGATACTCCTTCTCAAGAAGTTGCTGTTTCAAATTTGCAGAATGTGTTTCAAAATTCTCACGGGTAGAACAGTTCCTCCTAATACGGAGAAATTGCCCGTAGGGCAGATTTTCACGGAGAGATTTGGGGTGTTGGCTGTCAAAACGAAGTAGTGAATTTCGTGCCATAGGTTTGCGGTACAGTTCGCTTTGATATCTAGATATAACAAGTTATCAGGCCAATATTTAGTGTAGGAGGAGGGACAAATCTGATCTGTCTGAGCAGTTTTGAAACAAAAGAATTTTCTCCTATTGGATGGTCTGCTACCGGTGTGTGTCCAGCTGAAATGGCTGATCTACAGGAGTTTACTGTCCTGTAGGTCAGACCATCTGCCACTAGTATTGCCAAAACGTTTAAAACAAAAGTCACATCTGGCCCCACTGGATCAAGATTTTGTTCACGCCCCCAACCTTACAACCTAGACCATGCTGAGTGATGGAACTTGTGGGTAGAATCTGGCCAGGTCTTGTGGATGAAGAATACAGCTTGGCTCGAAAGGCCGGGCACTCACTAGCGTGTCCTAAAAGGTTCCATGCTATCAGATGTAGTTGGTTGAGGAGAACTTAAGGGTGAGGTTCCCATTGAGGATACAGTTCAGAAGGAGAGGAAAGGGAATGGGAGGTTCACATCATAGCTCTAGGAGAACAGGGAACCATGGTTGCACCCTCCATCTCCTGATCTGCCAACTCACTCTGGTGGATCATTGCGAAGGGAGAAAAGTATAGTTGCGCCCTCTCCATTCTTGGAGAAATGTATCTATTGGTAGGACTGGAAGGTCTAGTCTCTAGATATACAATAATAGTATTTGAAAAGTCAACTTGGGGGCAAACAGATGCACCTTGAAGGGACCAGATTTGTTCATCAAGGTTGAGAACAAAGGTGGGTGGAGTTTCGAGTCGCTGGAGTCACGAAAGAAGCCGAAATTCCAATCAGTGATCTGGTAGTGTTTGTCAGGTGGGTGAGGTGGGTGAACTGCTAGAACTGAGATAGTGTTGTTTAGGTAATATTACCAAAACTCTATTGCAATGGTTGCCAGGGTTCGAGATTTTGTTCCCCACAAGCAGTTGATGGAACATACCACTGTAAAGTTGTCCATTCAGAGTAAAATGCAACATTGTGAGCTTTTGGATGTGAGGTTACAGATTACAAAATATCCGGCTAGAAGGTAGAGACAACGAATGTATGGTTGCTTCTCCTCCCAAGACCATTTGCCTTTCATAGATATTTTGCTGCATCTTGCGCCGCATCTGAGTCTGCTGGAACCTAATTCAAATATGAGATACCAGGATAGACCAAAAATCGCCCAGCCATTTCAGGCTTCCATATGGTCCAACCAACATAAGTTCCATTGTTTCCTCTAGAGAAAGGGTGACTATTTGGGAATAAGAGATAACTTTTTGAAGATGTATCTTTGGGTATTGTAGGGCTCTGTAATAATGTAGCCCCAGAAAGATTGCTTGAAAGGGAGATGAAAGGACTCCTACCTGACCAGCTAAAGGGTAATTACGAGAAACTCCTTCCTGATGGCTCTGAATTTGATGTCAGAAGAAAAAGGGAAGCAGACATTAAGTTTATTAGGAATTCTAGGAACTAGATTTGAGTATACGGAGAAAGACTGGATTTGGTTTGATTTATCGAAAAACCTATGGCTTTCAGTTCTATGCCATAATCAGGATGGCGCCCAGAATCGATGATGAGGCGACTCCCCCGTTCGCTGAAGAATTGAACTACTACTTTCATCAGTTTGATGGAGCAGTTAGGGGCTGGGTATAACCTAAAGGGAAGCATTGTATTTCCTAAATAAGATTCTTGCTATGAAATTGGAGAAAGCATCTGTGAGGAGGAAAGATGGGGGGGTCTCATAAATGATGGATGCCCTCTATACTGAAGTGTGAATAAAGTACGAAAGTTTTAAAATTCTTTAGGTCAATGGTTCCTAACATCTTGACTTCTACGGACCCCTTTGGATCACAAAAGGAAGCCAGGGACCCCCTCCCCCTGGCTATTTCTACAATTTGAACCTCAGCATTAACAAAAAAAATACACGAACAAGAACACACTACAATCAGTGGTTCCCAAACGTTTGACTTCTGGGGACCCTCACTTAATCATTGCTGGAACAAGAGGATACCCAATGAAGCATTAGTGGAATCCGTAGACCACCCACGAGTCATTACTGGAAGCCGGGGTCCCCGGCCAAAAGATTGTCGATGATTTGAACCACAAAGCAATACACACAAAATACCAAAAAAAGCATTCATCAAACAAATACACAAATGACACATTTCATTTAATTCGCAAACACATATAAATAAAAAAGAAATCAAAATGTAATTTTAATAGAAAGGTTGGAGCTTTTCTAAATTCAATTGAGGCAACTCGTCGTCCGTACTTATATTTATAGTATGTTTTAAAATGTTCAATTGAACATTTGGCTTCTTTATTTATACACTCTTTATTAATCTGTTAATATTATTTCATTTTCAAAGTTGTTGCGGACCACCTGAGGAGGCTTTGCGGACCCCCAGGTGTCCCCAGACTCCAGTTTGGGAACCACTGCACTACATGATCTCAGGACATTTACTTTCCTCTGCAACTGCAAGTTTAAATGTGAGAGCAACTACACATAGGCACAAGACCCAGGCCGTGTTCACAGATCTATAGGTGTTTGGGCGTAATCAAAGCAGTCTACAGAAGTGGTGGAAAGAAATAGTAACTATTGACACTGGCCTCAGACACACAGGGCATCAAACAAGCTTGGTTGGACAGAGAGAAATCATGCAGGGTCCTTTGTGTCACAAGGTACCAAAGACAGAAACTGCATAAAGGCTAGAACACTAGGTGACATTATGTCAAAGTACATGCTGTCTACTAGGAAGTGGTGCTCTGCCTGTTGAAGTTTTTCAGAAGGCATGCACCCATTTCAATACATGCAGTTTAGGTCTTTGTACCCTTGAATTTCCTGCCTATTTCAAGCACTGAATAGGAGAATGTGCAGTGTGGAAGAGGCTTTAGGCAGTCTACATGTAAATACATGTATAGATCAATGAGCGGTTACAACAGCCTCTCCAAGTATGCAGGTGCGTATGGCTGTCTAGAAAATAATAGGCAATTCAAAGGTGTTTTTAGTTGGAAATGGGTTGCTTGTTCAGTTTGAAGCTTGTTTGAATGTAAACAATCACTTTGCACATTGACATATGCTCTGCTCCGGTCTGAACTAGCAATCAGCTTCTGATTAAGACAGTTTTTAAATCGCTTACGATTTTTTTTAACATATGCTTTTGATTTCAGTAATGCATATATCAAGGAGGCAAAACAGTTCAAGTATTATTGTTACCTGATGAAACCATTATCCTTTTAAGAGGAACAAATTTTATACAACTATGCCGCTAAATATTCTTATGATTATGGATGAAAATAATGGCTAAAAGTCATATGAGTCAGCGGGCCCCCTGAAGAGGTGCCACAGACCCCCAAGAGTACATGGACGGCAGGTTATGAACTGCTGCTTTATGTTGATTACCAACCTGTGACCTCCTCCTTTTTTGTCCACAGAAATGTTTTTGCTGATAAACCCATTTGGAAGCTGTGACGTGCGAGCAATCACTTTCTTCTGAAAGAGAGACTGAATTTCCAGGTGTATAAAAAAACGCTTCTCCAGTAGGAAGCGGATTGGATGTCATAAAACTCCAAATAGAATCCGTGCACTGTCTGGAGAAGCCATGTATCTTGTGTGATTTGGGACCATATTCAAAAGAACAGTGCAATCCTACCACCTAGGTCTGATGGGGCAGAAATTAGATGTCTCCTGTGAAATTGGAGGTTGTAGGTTCTCCTCTGACTTGGCCATGGTAACCACACCTTTCCTTAAGCTATGGAGTGAAAGAAAACCTGCCTTTGCTGATTCCCCCGCTACCATGGCGTCTTGAATAGCTCTGAAGGAGGGCTGATCACAGGGGTATCCACTGCCTCTATTAACCTAGTTAAAAACAGACTTTCTTCAAAGCTGCTTGAGCTTTGTCTAGTGAGTTAAATGTACTGATGAATTTGGTGACATCCTTCACAAAGGGCTCCCCGAATAGTAGACCGTCTGCTGTTTGGCCTGCCTCACTGGTGACTAGGTCACATAACTTGGGGTTTACTTGTAGGAGAATAGATCTGCACTGTTCAATAGATACAGCGCAGTTCGTCTTGTGATGTTCACCGTTATTGATTTAGAATGTTGACGACATTAATAAAGGCAAGGTGATTTTGCTGGCCTATATAGAAAGCTATGCCATCAGTGTTTGTTGCAATGCGAGGTCTTCGGTAAATTCTGATCTCCCCAGGAATCTTCATTGTTACATCATGTTCATGCCTTAGTAGAGTGCAGAATGGCAAGGTAAAGTGCATGCTTGGTGACGCCTGGCAATACAAACCAAAGACAAGTGTTGACGAAAGATGTCAGAGATTAGACTTGGCGAGTAGGAAGGGGTACATAGTTAGAAATGTTTTAAGTCTTTGCTCTGGGGACAACAGATCGATTGCATTGGTGTAATCAAGCCTAGGCTGCACTGGATAAGACCGTGATATAGGGTTTCAAGAATAGACGGGCTTTTCTATCCTGGTTTGTGCTTAGATGAAAGGGAGGTTTAATCGCATCATTGTAATAGGGATTACTTTAGAGGGGTAACTATTCGATTGCGTGGAACATTTTGTTTAATGTGTTGAAGGTGCTTGGGTGCTGTCGCATAGCGGCTAGTGGTTTGAGTTGCACTATAATAAGCCATATCTTAATACCAATTGCCTTCGTAACTAAATGAGAGCTTACAATAAGGCTTATTTAGGCCCTGCTAAACATTATGCACTATGCTCTGTTTAATGCTTTCAGCTGGATGTTGGACTATCCGTCAGGTCTAGTGCAAACAATACAAGCGTCAGTTAGGCTGATTAGATGAGATGCCCAGGGCTAAGTAACAGGGATTGAATGAAGGTCAGCAAAAGTTACTAGTCCTTCAATGTAAAGTAGATTCATGTGAGGATGGAACAAGTCTCCCTCAACGATGATACTGAAGGGCTATCGCTATTCTGGAGCTGGGTCAGAGTCTCGGCATGGCTCGCTTCAGGTGATTTCTTGCAGGTGAGGTAGATGATCCAGAAACGATCCAACGGTTTATGGAGTCTGTAGCTCGTTGGTGCGGGTAGTTATAGCACTATATTACATGGGCATTGATACCGGGGCAGTCCTTAAATCTATATATTAATTTAAAGTATCGGCGGCTATGCAGTACACTTACTATGGTCTATGAAGGGCCCACTGCCCAGGTAGGGACCCTCGATTATAGTCAGGGTAAGGGTGATGCACTGTTAGGATATCCCCTGCTCACCCGCTAGGTAGCTTGGCCTGAGCAGTCTAGTCTATCAAGGGCATGGGGTACAGTATTTGTATCAACACTCACAGTAACACAGTGGAAACGCCGCAGATTTACTCCACACCGTTTTTGAGGAAAATAAGGTATCTTTACTAGATTGTGAGAAGGATTGCGAGTTGCTTATAAGTGTAGCTTTTCAATTAAACGAAAGCCTGATGTTTATAAGTTACACTGGGGGGGTAGGAGGAACGTCCAGTCTTGTATAAGCTTTTGCCTACACCTCCTTCCTACTGGAGTGAACTGTCTTGTGAAAACGGTTATGGCACCTACGCATTTGCATGCATCACATGGTGGGAATAAAGTTTTCACCTGGGTTGCCACAAGGGTTTTCTCCAGGGTCCATCGTTCTTCATGTTATTGAACTGGCTCTATGCTGAGTGCCCCCACCTTACATACCAATTAGATTTGTTTAGCGTGTACAACAAAGGGTGCCATAAGTGTTGCGAATGGTAGAGTGGGGGCCACTATAGTGTCCTGTGTGTGACCTCATGGCCACAGTTTCAGATCCCTGGGAGCCCATCCAGCCGTGTCTCATTCAGAGATGGAGAAAATGAGTACCATGGAGTTGGGTAGCAATCCATAACTAGGATAAACAATAATTTTTGGTTGGTTGCACAAGTGAGGCAGCCACGACTAAATCTCACGCCGCCTGGTGCGAGAAGCCTACATGCGGCCAGCGATCGCACTCCCTACCTCTGAGAAATTCTCTGGTCTGTGCCTTAGCTGTATTCCATGGGATTGCAAACACAGGGTTAGGATTAGATCCATCACTTTATCATGTTACTATTACGCTTCAGGGGGAATGTGTTTTGACGCAATTATTCATTTTAGGTTTCCCAGACGGTCCTACTTCTTTAGCAGCATTATGCGCAGATTTCTGGCATTCCATGGGCTGTAGTCATGCAAAACTTTACCTGAGCACGTCCTTTAATACAACTGGTGCTATGCTATGCACTCTCAGCGTACAGTGCTATGTTATCCCACTTGGTGCTATGCTAAGCCTCACTATAAAGTATAAACCTGTTAGGTCACAAGGACGGTGCAGTAATATACGCCGTTGGTCACCATGGTACCGGGGCACCCATGTGCGCTACCTGTAGGTATGCATACTGCTAGGTCATGGTGTTATAAGATAGCTCTGCGCCCAGGTGCCAGCACACTGGTTCACGGGGTAGTGGTGTGGGGGCACTCGCTACCGGTCCGCCCTATATAACAGATCAAGCATTCGAGACTTATTGTTTGTCACGCGGTATCGCTGCACTCGTTTCCTGCGGTGCACTCTACCGACCGCTCATGGCCTGGGCAAGTGTGTGCATTTATAGTGCATTTGGTACATATGATATCGTGCTTATTGGTTTGGTGTCACGCATGCAATCTTTTATCAAGAGACAACACTAATCATCTGTTTTTCATTCTCATTTATGTATGACTGGATCCGTGACTGCTGCGTGAGGAAGCGCTTCACACCGTGAGTTCTGCGAGATGTGGGCCGGCAAGGGGACCGATGGGTCCAGGACGGCAATCGTAAGCAGCGGAGTCAAGGCTGTTGGGCGATCAACGGAAAAGCTCATAAGTTCCCTCGGCCTGTCACGCAGGAAGAGACAGCGACACCTCACCAAGAAGATACAACCGCGAAGAAGTCATTTTTGTCTGGACGCCAAGGTGGAGTGTCATGCGTGTATCTGCGGCCATTCGTATGTCTCCTGTACAAGTAACTTTTATTGCAGGAAATGGGGCAGCGCGCGGAAAGCGGTTAGGTTGTGGGGTCTCCTTGTGGGGCACGGGGGGTGACGTTTTGACAAGTTCACCCGACGCTATCATGTCACATCTTGGTGGTAACAACTTGGTGCACCTAAATCGGAGGATCCTGAGTGGATCAGTGCTGTTAGCGTCAGCATGGCTGGCCAGGCGCTGCCCAGGTGTGGTTATTGTGCGGTTGCACATGCTGCCAAAGGGTTCAATGGCAGGGAGGGGAATCAGTGAGGGCTCGCAGTCACTCGGTTTGGAGGATCAAGAGTAAAGTAGACAGGTTTAGGTCTCTCCAGATTAAGAGTTATTGCTCATGGGTGCAAAAAAGGGGATGTCTGCTATTTGCGGGACGGGGTTCACCTCTCTAGGTGGGAGAGCGGGATATTCCTGGGCGACATGTTAGCTTCGCTGGACCAATTTTCGATGGTGAGTATGACCTTGGGTTGTTGTGGGGGGCCTGATAATCGGTCAACTATGCAGGCCTGTGCGGTAAGGTCATCGGTTGGACAGACTAAATTGACTAATCTTTTGGGGCGCCTTATTAAATGGGGCGCCCAGAGGGGAGGGACATGTGGCTCTCACCTGACTCCAGGGGCAGTTACAACTGGTTGGTTGCAACGGTGCGGGGACAAACGGGGGTTACGCTTTCCATTGGCTGGTTGGCCACCCCGCACGCGGGCGTAAGTAAGCTGCGCTGTCTGCCTGGTCCCTTTATGGAGTAAGTCTTGAACGTATGGGGGTTGCCTGGAAGGAACTACTTCCGGGTCAGCTGGGCCCCCTGCGCATGCGCACCCTGGTTGGGGGGCGTGGGACAAATATGGAGAGAACCACTTCCGGGTCAGCGGGGCCTCCTCCTACGCATGCGCACTCTGGTTAGGGTGCGCGGGACA
This sequence comes from Triturus cristatus, assembly GCF_964204655.1. NCBI lineage: Eukaryota > Metazoa > Chordata > Amphibia > Caudata > Salamandridae > Triturus > Triturus cristatus. Next base: position 117,123,751 of record NC_140595.1, read on the forward strand.
ATTTGGATTAAAGGGGGAGGGGCCAGCGTGTTGACCTTGCCGTAGGCCCAAAAGTAATACGCAGAAATGTGCTCAGTAATATGTTTAGACTAGGATAGGACCATTATGTATTAGAACTTGGTTAAAGCTAGGAATGAATCAAATGTACCGAATCCTGTCTTAATATTTCATTTCTGCGTATTTATATATATTTGTGTGCAAATATGTGTTTGTTAATAAATACGATCGGGGGTCAACGACCCCCTATTCCAAACAAATTGGTTGTATTGATGTCTGTCACAAAAGAAGGGAGGAGGGGGCGGTAGGCCGTACCGGACCATAGAGGAAGGCGGGGCCAGCATCGGCCCCGCCGCCATTATGGTGGTCGGCCGTGCCCCCGTATCGTTTCCCGATTCCGTTGGCCCCCGCATTGGCTGGGGCCGTGCCCCGGAAGCGATCTGATCGCTTCCGGGTCATGGGAGACTCCACCGCGCCCCGGAAGTGATCGGATCGCTTCCAGGGCGCGGGTGATCCCCCTCAGCAAGAACCAGTTCCAACTGGTGAGGTGCTTTAGTATTAAAGCCGGGGGGAGCGCGAAGAGCAGTCTCTTTGCTCTCCGCTCCCCTCGGCAGCACACCCGACGCGTGTGCCTCCTCCCTCGGGAGGACCTTTAACGTTTTTTCCCCACCCACCATCCCTGTGATAAATGTTTGTTGAAGTGAAATATGTTAGTGTGTTTTTTCCACAGGAAGTCAATTACGAAAACAATGTGTATGTAAATGCCTTTTTGTCGTGTTTTAGGCGGTATTGCTGGTCAGGCGGTAAGGTCATCGGTTGGACAGACTAAATTGACTAATCTTTTGGGGCGCCTTATTAAATGGGGCGCCCAGAGGGGAGGGACATGTGGCTCTCACCTGACTCCAGGGGCAGTTACAACCGGTTGGTTGCAACGGTGCGGGGACAAACGGGGGTTACGCTTTCCATTGGCTGGTTGGCCACCCCGCACGCGGGCGTAAGTAAGCTGCGCTGTCTGCATGGCCCCTGTGAGAAGTTGGCCTGGTATATGCTGTTCACTAGTTCTAGTGACCACCTTGTACCATGCCAAGCAACCCTTATGGTGTGGTTGTAAGTCAACCTTTTCGGACTAGCTGCCCTAGTGGTAGCGTAGGCTAAGCAGTCTTTGAGGCTAAACTCGTGATGCGTGTTAAGCCAGCTGTTTTACCAAATGCAACCCCCTTTTATACCAATGAAAGGACACCACACAGATATATATTCAAAATATATATGTATTTATTTCTCAAAGTAACCCCTAGTCTCTTTATGAGCACAGGAGCACAAATCGTCAAACAAGATTATCACAGAATACACAGAAGTTGCACTTTATATGGATAGGCCCTGGTGGCCACTCGAACCATATACTAAAATAGTGGTATAAGTACCACGAACAGAAAAGGGAAAAGGCCTAGGGCCTCTAGAATCGCTGGGCCTACAAGGAGCTAACTTCAGTTAGTGACCAGGAGGTCCACGGGTTGCGTGTGCAGAGCAAATAGTCACACGCGTGCTCCCATAGGTTTCAATGGGTGCGTAAAAAGTACAAAGTTACTGCAAAGAGGATCTTCCGGATGGGCTAGGAACTCAAGATTTGGAACACAGGCACTAGAGATGTAATACTACACTTGGGCACAGGAGTGCCAGCTTTATCTCACCCACAGGAAGCGGGTGCATAGGCCTCGAAGTGCGTCGGGTTTCTTCTATCTGTTCCGTGGAGCCTGAAGACAAAGATGCTGCAGGCGACCGGCCCGGAGGAGATGCAGTGGATCCAAGGGTGGATCGGAGATGTTGAAGACCTGTAAGCAGAGGGGACAGTGTTCACAGTCACTAGCCAGTGACCAGCGTGGCACCAGGTGGGTACCAGGCGATGTCGGGTGCAAACAGGAAGAAAGGTGTAGCTTGTCTCTGCAGCCACGTGGTCCCTGAAAGTCGACGACGTCCAGGAGTCGAGTCACGAGCTGTCCCATGCCGGCTCTCGCTGTCGGCGGTGTCGGCGACTTGATCGAAGCAAACAAGCCTTGGCAAAAGCAATTGTTGTAGGAAAGGAGATAAGCTGATGGCTCTGACCAGCAAGGTCAGAGGAACTGCTCCTTTGGAGGGGAGCAAGGGCCAGTCTGGAGCAACCAGACCAGCGGTGTTTTTCGTAGATTTGGTCTCCAAGATGGCCACTAGCCAGCGGGCCAGCAACCGGTTAGGCGCGTCGAGTGGCAAAATGCAGAAGGGCCCCACGCAGATCGTGGAGATGCTGGAGGGCTCACCTTTGGTGCAGATGCTGCTCGAGGGTTGGGCTTCTCAGATCCCAAAGCACAACTTGGAGGGAGCCTCGGTTGTTGCACTGGTCAGCTTGTCGTAGTCGTTCCAAGATGGCTGGCTCCACGTGTCTCGGTGCCTCCACGGGTCTCCTCTTTTCAGGGACTGTGGATCGGGCGGTGAGAGGTCTGGAGGTCCAGGTCTTGTCAGTCTCTGGGCTCGGGCTCCGGCGGGAGGCGGCGGCAAAGCAGACGTTGATTCGCTGGATGGTGCTTGCGTTAGCAAGGTGGTCACTCCCTGACCACAGGGGAGATTGGCTTCAGTCCTCTGTGCGGCAGAGCGTCGAAGTTCCCGTCTTCTTCTTAGTTTCAAGTTGATTCCAGGATGTCTGAAGTCTTAGGACACAGCTCCTACCTTTAAGCGGATTCTAGGGGCCGGACTACCTGCTAGGTCCCTCCCTAAGGGTGGGACCAGGAAGGGGGGTGGTTACACCCCCAATCCTTTGTCCAGCTCGCCCCAGGCCCGGGACTGGTGTGCCCCAGGACCGGTTTGAACTGGCATATGCCCCGAGGCTCCTTGTGAGCCACAGGCATGTCTGGTTTCTTTCAAGCCCTACCTGACCAATACACAAAATCCTGTCTGGGGTGGTGCACGCACCTCCCCTGGCAGGAAACCCTTTGTCCACACCTCCCAAGCTGGAAGGACTCCCAGCAGCAGGAGGGCAGACTTGTGTCTGTGGTGGCAGCATCCATTTTGTGGAGCTGAGGCTATGTCTGATTTTACCCGGGTTTCAGGTACTGTACATGTCGTGTCCCTCTAGAAGGGTGGAATGCTAACCCCGTCGCCAGAATTGGCGAGGGTGTTAGTATTCCAATTCGTATGACACCTTACTCGACATGTTTTGATAAAGCCAAACCAAAGTTAGCATTTAACCGCGAGGTTCATAATGCACTTAAGAGTATATGGTATGACGATATCTGGAAACAGTAGAAGGAAGTTGTTCCGACCACTGCAGACAGGCTCAGCTCATGCCAGAGCACCATCTCACATGGAATCAAGCACTCTGCCTTCAGGATTGTTAAGGCCTGCCATAGGAGTGACTTATAGGTTACCAGGTGTCCCATTTAAGGTTAGGTATAGGTATACTACACCTAAGTAAGAGGTGGTTACACCAACTTACCCCAGCTGAGTGATCAGCCAGTTGTGTCAGATTTGTTAGGCCAAGCCTGGGGTGGCATAATACATGCTTCAGCCCCGGGCAGGCCTTGGGTACACCAATGCCCTGGGTACCTAGTGTACACTGGTACAGGGGCTGACAGGGTGATCCAACCAATTGGGTATGTACCTAGGGTACATGGAGTCCATTTTAAAGAGAGAGCAGATGGGCTGAGGTCCTGAATGGCAGGATCTCAGGCCAACTAAGTCGAAAAACCAGCTAGACACTAGGCAAAAATTTGGGGGTAACCATAGTCAGATATCCACCTTCCTACACAACCCCCCCCCAAACGAAGGGAGATAAGGCTGACCTTGACCAGGTAAGCCTATATTGCCCAAGTGGCCATATAAGGAGGAACCAGCACTGGCATGGTTACCCCCTGTCTCATGGTCCACTAAGCAATCCCTCACCCTAAGGGTATCAGAGGGTCTCCACCATAGGGAATCTCTACCTTTGGCGTGTCTTGGCAAAGTAAAAGGCTGGTGTTGAGATGGAGTACTGAAGTGAGTGTCCTCAAAGTGAGGCCTCAGCTTCCTCCAATCATCCTTCACCATGGATGCCTTTCTTTCCTTAACTGAGTTGCACTGTGCTCTCAGGGTCAGCCTCTGGCTACCTAAAGCTGGAGGCTGGGTCCCTTTTGTGGGCTTACTGGAGGGACAGGTCAGGTTTGGGGCCCTAAGGTCCCAGGTTTGCCTGTGCCCAACAGAATCCCTCTGGGGGAGGTCCCTAACTACCTGTAAAGGAGATCCCTCAGGAATGTTTTTACCCATCACCTGACTAGGGCTACTAGCCAGGCAATCCTCATTCTTTTGATGGGGGGGTTCTTGTGGACAGGGGCCCTCTGGGGGTCCACTGGCCTCCCTGACCTCTGCAGCCCTGGGCTGACTGAGGCAGGGTAGAGAGAGGCAGGCTACCTGCACCAGACTGGGTCCCACCTTGGAAGGGGCCACTGACATCAGAGGCTCTGCCAGGCTAGGCCTGGCTACCTCTGGGGCAGTTCCTTCACAAGGGGTGAGGTCAGATCCCTGAGGAGGCTGACCTTTTCCTAATGTCTGGGGAGAGGGAGACTTTTCTTCCTCCCCACTACTCTCAGTTTGTGTGGAGTGATCCATTGTTTCAGGCTTCACTACACCTATGTCAGTCTGAGTATAGGCTGAGACCATTACAGCCTTGCCAACCTTTTCAGGGTGGCACTCAGTTTGTGTTTGAGCTGTGACTGTCACAGCTCTGCCAGTCTCTACAGGGAAGTCTGTCTGTGCCTGGGCTGTGGCTACCACTGCCCTTCCAACCTTTTCAGGGAGGAAATCTATTTGGACAGGGGTTGTGAATGGCACAACCCCCCTACCCTTTTGTGACAGGCCTACCATTTTAGAATGGGTGTCTTGTTCAACTCCAGCCCAAGCTGAGAGTTCTAAGTCATTCCCCAGTAAGCAGTCTACAGGCAAGGTTGGGGACACTGCCACCCTTTTAGGGCCAGTGACACCTCCCCAGCTGAGACATACCTCTGCCATGGGATGACTGTTCTGTTTGCCATCAATGTTAGTCACCTGGTAGGAGAAACCAGGCAAAAGCTGCTCAGAGGGAACTAGCCAATGGGCCACCATTGTGATGCTAGCTCCAGTGTCTCTGTAGGCCTCAGCTTTGGTACCATTGATGTAGGGCTCCTGTCTGTACCTACCCAAAGTGTTGGGACAGGCAGTGAAGTTGGCAAACCCCATGCCACCATCACAGACAAGAGTAGTTGCTGTAGGGGAATTGGCTAAGCCAGGGTCCCCCTGTGTTCCCCAAGTAAACCCACCCAGATTTCTGGGGGCACTCCCACCACCTGGGGGATTACTGCTGACAGCAATAGGTGGTGTGACAGGAGTAATTGGAGGAGCAGTTTTGTTTTTAGCCCTTGGGCAACCGCTGTCAGATTTCCAATGCCCAGGAGTTTTACACTCATGGCAGTAGGGCTTTTTAGCTGTGGTAGAAGAGGGAGCTTGGGACCCACCACCCTGTGTGGAGTTTTGGGGCCCTGAGGAAGGTTTCTCTTTTTCTTTATCCCCACCCTTCTCTTGAGGCTTGGTGGTATCTTTCTTTTGGTCACCACCCTGGTTTTTAGGCCTGATCCTGGTCCTGACCCATTTATCTGCCCTCTTTCCCAATTCTTGGGGAGAGGTCAAATCTGAGTCTACCAGGTGTTGATGGAGGAGCTGGTTTTGACAATTACTTAAAATCTGCTCTCTCATCATCAAATCGTACAATCCTGTATAATCAGACACCTTACTTCCCAGCAACCAACCCTCCAAAGCCTTAGTGGCACATTCCACATATTCAGACCAGTCCTGGGTCTGTGTCTTCTGGGTGTCTCTGAACATTAACCTGTACTGTTCAGTGGTTAAGCCTAACCCATCAACTAGGACACTCTTCAGGACTCTGTAATTTCTGACATCCTCTTCTCTAACAGTGAGGAGTCTATCTCTGCCTCTCCCCTCAAAGGAGAGCCATAAGATTGCTGCCCACTGGTCTTCAGGAACCTGCTGCACTTTGCAGGCTCTCTCAAGAGCAGTCATCCATTTGTGGATGTCATCCCCACTTTTGTAGGGGGGCACAATCTTGGACAGGTTCCTATTGTCAAAGACCCTATCTTTGTCCCTAAGGACATTGCTGCCACCAGTGGGTATAGACCCACTCTCTCTATGCTGCCTAGCCTTGCTCAGTTTCTCTTCCATCAGGGCTACTTCTAGCTCCTGCTTCCTGATCCTCAGCTGGGCTTCTTGCATCTTGGCCTCATGTTCCCTCCTCTGAGGGGTGGTCATCCTTCTCCTGGAGTGACCTTGAGAGCCTCTAGAGCCATGGGAAGCATTGGATTCACCTGAGTGATTCCTTTGCCTCCCAAGCCCTGGGTTAAGTCCACTGGGGAGATCCAATGGGGTAAACCCACTGTCAGTCCCCAATAGCCTTAGTTTAGCTGGGCCAAGTATAACACTTGGCACTGGGCTAGTTCTCCCTTCATCCCCACTCACATCTGTATCCCCATCACTTTCCTCCTCTGTAGTATGGTGTTCATCTAAGGGATGGCTATTGGAAAGGGGTACCTCAGTGGCATCTTCAGAAGGGGGGCCTCCTGTTCCTGTCCCTAAGGGGGCTAACTGGGAAGCTCTCTTGAGCTCTCTTTGATTCTCATCATCTTGTAAGAGTGCTCTGAGCACAGCAGAGGTAGGGTTCTTGGGCTGTTTAAGGCCTCTAAGAGTTGCCAAATGCCTGAGCTCATTCTGATTAAGGGTAGCAAAGATGGATGGTGCCCTCGGGGGGTCACTCTCAACAGAGATGGGTACAGTGGACCCCTCTGCCCCAGCCATTGCTCTTAAGTGTGGGTGGATGTGTTGCAATCTACCTACACTTGGGTTTACCTACTAAACCTATCTAGTAGTTGTAGTCAGGGTGTGCTACTCCCTTTGCTCTACAACAACTAAGTTCAGTAGAACTTAAGTATATCTAATCTTGTTTTATATGTACCTACAGGTACCTATGTGATCTTTCAATTGGTAACCAAGAGATTACAATGGTAAAACACAGCAAGCTCAAATCCAACCGCTGCTCACCAATGTGAGAAGTTGGCCTGGTATATGCTGTTCACTAGTTCTAGTGACCACCTTGTACCATGCCAAGCAACCCTTATGGTGTGGTTGTAAGTCAACCTTTTCGGACTAGCTGCCCTAGTGGTAGCGTAGGCTAAGCAGTCTTTGAGGCTAAACTCGTGATGCGTGTTAAGCCAGCTGTTTTACCAAATGCAACCCCCTTTTATACCAATGAAAGGACACCACACAGATATATATTCAAAATATATATGTATTTATTTCTCAAAGTAACCCCTAGTCTCTTTATGAGCACAGGAGCACAAATTGTCAAACAAGATTATCACAGAATACACAGAAGTTGCACTTTATATGGATAGGCCCTGGTGGCCACTCGAACCATATACTAAAATAGTGGTATAAGTACCACGAACAGAAAAGGGAAAAGGCCTAGGGCCTCTAGAATCGCTGGGCCTACAAGGAGCTAACTTCAGTTAGTGACCAGGAGGTCCACGGGTTGCGTGTGCAGAGCAAATAGTCACACGCGTGCTCCCATAGGTTTCAATGGGTGCGTAAAAAGTACAAAGTTACTGCAAAGAGGATCTTCCGGATGGGCTAGGAACTCAAGATTTGGAACACAGGCACTAGAGATGTAATACTACACTTGGGCACAGGAGTGCCAGCTTTATCTCACCCACAGGAAGCGGGTGCATAGGCCTCGAAGTGCGTCGGGTTTCTTCTATCTGTTCCGTGGAGCCTGAAGACAAAGATGCTGCAGGCGACCGGCCCGGAGGAGATGCAGTGGATCCAAGGGTGGATCGGAGATGTTGAAGACCTGTAAGCAGAGGGGACAGTGTTCACAGTCACTAGCCAGTGACCAGCGTGGCACCAGGTGGGTACCAGGCGATGTCGGGTGCAAACAGGAAGAAAGGTGTAGCTTGTCTCTGCAGCCACGTGGTCCCTGAAGGTCGACGACGTCCAGGAGTCGAGTCACGAGCTGTCCCACGCCGGCTCTCGCTGTCGGCGGTGTCGGCGACTTGATCGAAGCAAACAAGCCTTGGCAAAAGCAATTGTTGTAGGAAAGGAGATAAGCTGATGGCTCTGACCAGCAAGGTCAGAGGAACTGCTCCTTTGGAGGGGAGCAAGGGCCAGTCTGGAGCAACCAGACCAGCGGTGTTTTTCGTAGATTTGGTCGCCAAGATGGCCACTAGCCAGCGGGCCAGCAACCGGTTAGGCGCGTCGAGTGGCAAAATGCAGAAGGGCCCCACGCAGATCGTGGAGATGCTGGAGGGCTCACCTTTGGTGCAGATGCTGCTCGAGGGTTGGGCTTCTCAGATCCCAAAGCACAACTTGGAGGGAGCCTCGGTTGTTGCACTGGTCAGCTTGTCGTAGTCGTTCCAAGATGGCTGGCTCCACGTGTCTCGGTGCCTCCACGGGTCTCCTCTTTTCAGGGACTGTGGATCGGGCGGTGAGAGGTCTGGAGGTCCAGGTCTTGTCAGTCTCTGGGCTCGGGCTCCGGCGGGAGGCGGCGGCAAAGCAGACGTTGATTCGCTGGATGGTGCTTGCGTTAGCAAGGTGGTCACTCCCTGACCACAGGGGAGATTGGCTTCAGTCCTCTGTACGGCAGAGCGTCGAAGTTCCCGTCTTCTTCTTAGTTTCAAGTTGATTCCAGGATGTCTGAAGTCTTAGGACACAGCTCCTACCTTTAAGCGGATTCTAGGGGCCGGACTACCTGCTAGGTCCCTCCCTAAGGGTGGGACCAGGAAGGGGGGTGGTTACACCCCCAATCCTTTGTCCAGCTCGCCCCAGGCCCGGGACTGGTGTGCCCCAGGACCGGTTTGAACTGGCATATGCCCCGAGGCTCCTTGTGAGCCACAGGCATGTCTGGTTTCTTTCAAGCCCTACCTGACCAATACACAAAATCCTGTCTGGGGTGGTGCACGCACCTCCCCTGGCAGGAAACCCTTTGTCCACACCTCCCAAGCTGGAAGGACTCCCAGCAGCAGGAGGGCAGACTTGTGTCTGTGGTGGCAGCATCCATTTTGTGGAGCTGAGGCTATGTCTGATTTTACCCGGGTTTCAGGTACTGTACATGTCGTGTCCCTCTAGAAGGGTGGAATGCTAACCCCGTCGCCAGAATTGGCGAGGGTGTTAGTATTCCAATTCGTATGACACCTTACTCGACATGTTTTGATAAAGCCAAACCAAAGTTAGCATTTAACCGCGAGGTTCATAATGCACTTAAGAGTATATGGTATGACGATATCTGGAAACAGTAGAAGGAAGTTGTTCCGACCACTGCAGACAGGCTCAGCTCATGCCAGAGCACCATCTCACATGGAACCAAGCACTCTGCCTTCAGGATTGTTAAGGCCTGCCATAGGAGTGACTTATAGGTTACCAGGTGTCCCATTTAAGGTTAGGTATAGGTATACTACACCTAAGTAAGAGGTGGTTACACCAACTTACCCCAGCTGAGTGATCAGCCAGTTGTGTCAGATTTGTTAGGCCAAGCCTGGGGTGGCATAATACATGCTTCAGCCCCGGGCAGGCCTTGGGTACACCAATGCCCTGGGTACCTAGTGTACACTGGTACAGGGGCTGACAGGGTGATCCAACCAATTGGGTATGTACCTAGGGTACATGGAGTCCATTTTAAAGAGAGAGCAGATGGGCTGAGGTCCTGAATGGCAGGATCTCAGGCCAACTAAGTCGAAAAACCAGCTAGACACTAGGCAAAAATTTGGGGGTAACCATAGTCAGATATCCACCTTCCTACAGCCCCTTTATGGAGTAAGTCTTGAACGTATGGGGGTTGCCTGGAAGGAACTACTTCCGGGTCAGCTGGGCCCCCTGCGCATGCGCACCCTGGTTGGGGGGCGTGGGACAAATATGGAGAGAACCACTTCCGGGTCAGCGGGGCCTCCTCCTACGCATGCGCACTCTGGTTAGGGTGCGCGGGACAATTTGGATTAAAGGGGGAGGGGCCAGCGTGTTGACCTTGCCGTAGGCCCAAAAGTAATACGCAGAAATGTGCTCAGTAATATGTTTAGACTAGGATAGGAACATTATGTATTAGAACTTGGTTAAAGCTAGGAATGAATCAAATGTACCGAATCCTGTCTTAATATTTCATTTCTGCGTATTTATATATATTTGTGTGCAAATATGTGTTTGTTAATAAATACGATCGGTGGTCAACGACCCCCTATTCCAAACAAATTGGTTGTATTGATGTCTGTCACAAAAGAAGGGAGGAGGGGGCGGTAGGCCGTACCGGACCATAGTGAAGCTTAACTCTGCAGCCATGGGGACCAGGAGACGTCGACATTGACCAAAGTCCGGAGGTGAGCTGTCCCACGAAGGATGTCGAGTGCTGGGGGGGTTCAGTGTCCGGATTGAACACCAACAAGCCTTTGCAACTGCAACCCACGTGGGCAGGGGAAAGATGCTTCAGTGAGGACCAGCAAGGTCCTGGGGACTCTCCAAGCTATGGAGAGTCAGGGCACGTCTGGAGCAACCAGGAAAGCCAACGGAAAGTCAAAGTTACCTTCACAGGGACCCACCGGTCGACGGACCAGGGATCACGAAGGAACCTCGAGCTGAATCACAAAATACCAGCTGACGGAACACTCGTGGAGTGTAGGCCGGAAATCTTCGGTGGAATTACTGCTCGGGGTAAGGACTACAAGTAGCCCAAAGCACAACCTCAGGGATCGTCAAAAATCATATGCTGCTGCAATTGTACGCGGTGCACATGGGTTCGGGTTGAGCGGTCCCCACGAGGGATACGGGCCTCAGAATTGCTGAGAGCACAGATCAATCTCACAGACCTCAGGAACCCACCTCCTGTGTTGCAGAACTCTTCGGAGTCTTCAGGAGCTCGGGAGATGCAAACCGGTCAGATGCATTTCAGGTGCCTGCCTTGCAGGGAGTAACTTCTTTACTCCAAGGGAGATTCTTCAGTTATCCAGCGTCGTGTAGATCGTCAAAGTACTTGGTTTCTGTAGCAGAGTTTAGTGCAGGTAATATTTAAAATCCTGTAGTCAGGGGTTCCTACGTTATACCCAAGGAAGGGGTGGGACAAACTCTGGGGTCCCACCTATGGGAGGGTCAGGACAGAAGGGTGGCTTCCCTCTCTGTTTCCTGTTTGCACAGACATGATGTCGATTTTGGTTCCCTCTGCATATTTATAGCATCACTACATCCTCTCTAGACTGTTGATGCACATTCGGAGTTCCTAACTTAAGTGACATGGCCTGGGGGAAAGGGGGTTAGTTATGATTGGTTTTATTCGTTTTCAATTTCATGCGACACTTTATATTGTTTTTTTGTTTGACTGTAGATGTATGTAACCTTGTCTGTTTCAATGCTGTTACTTCAAAGCCAGTCGGTGTTGCATGCAATGTCATATCTTAACAAAATGCAATAAAATGTGTGATAAAAAATTGAATAATAATGACCCCAACGCAACAGAGAAAAAAAACCAGTCATCTACATAACAATCTAATCTAGGCATTTTATTCCTCCCTTTTTTTTGTTCTTTAAGTACCAGTGACTATAAAAAACGTTTTGAGAGTGCTCCAGGGTCTGCAGCAGTCACTGTGTTTTGCGACGAGTCATGGAAATGAAGGACGGACCCTACTTCTAAATGTTAATCTTACCCAAGGTGGCCGCTTAGTAAAGAGATGTCATGAGGTTGAACAGGAAGGAAATGTCACTGTGGACCCTGCGCTTCTCCAGTTAACACTTATTAAGAACTCCCCAACAGTGAGGTCGAGTCCATGCCGGTAATACCGACTTACCTGGACAGGGCGTGGTTACCGGTGATGACGCACGTCACAAGACCTATGGAGCGCCGATTGGTCAATGCAGACATTTAGAGCAGGTTGGCGGATGCGTGTGATAAGTGCGACAGTCGCCACAACATGTGCCATGAGGCTCACAGGCATTCACTACCCTATAGCGCTTCGGACAATGCAATGAATATGGCGAGGCTGCACATCAGTTAGGGTGACCAACTGGCATTGGTGCAAATTCAGGACGGTGAGTGTAAAAATTCAGGACAAAGGATCAAAATTCAGGACACAAATTCATGACAGGAGGCCAAAATTCAGAACAAAACTTCAGGACAATAGGTAAGTTTTACAGACACATCAGAGGAGTTCGCGCAATAGTATATAAGTAAGCCCAGCCATATCCAAACATATTCAACCATTAGCAAACCTATCCATTATGTTTCCTTCCATCTATCATTTCACTCATCCATCCCTTCATCCATCCTTTTACTCATCCATCCACCCTTTCACCCTATCCATCTGTACACTCATCCATCCACACTTCTACCGATCCATCCATTCACTCATCCATCCATTTACCCTTTCACCCATCCAGCTATCCTTTCACTTACTCATCCATCCACCCAGTCACTCATCCTTCCACCCATCCACCCTTTCAGTCATCCATCCATCCTCCCTTTCTCTCTCCATCGACCCTTTCACTTAGCCATCCTTCCTTCCATCTATCCACCCACCCATCAATCTACTCATCCACTCATGAATTCATCCATTGACCCTATCACTCATCCATCCTTTCTCTCATCCATTTATCCTTTCACTCCTTCACTCATCTATTCATCCTTTTGTCCACCTACCCTCCCTTTCACTCACTCATCCATCCTTACATCCACCCTTTCAATCATCCGTCCATCCATTCACCCCTGCACTTATCAATTCATCAATCCATCCATCATTTCACTCATCCATCCACCCTTTTACCCATCCAGCTACCCTTCCACCCATATATCCAGCTATTTACCTTCTCTCTCATCCATCCTTCCACTCACTCATCAATCCACCCATCCTCTCTCATTATCCATCCATTCACCCTTTCACTAATTCATCCAGCCATCCACCCATCCCTTCACTTACTCACTCACTCACCTTTTCATATTAATTTTGAGCTGAGCCTTTTTGAGAAGAGGCCCATCAAGAACTTCACCCTCGCTGCAGGACCCATTCCAGGACTGGGACAGAAGCCACCCAGGGCGGTGCAGGATCCACCACAGGGGGTGGGGGGGGGGAGACAGGAGCCATCACAGGCGGGGTAGGAGGGACAGGAGCCACCACATGGGGGGGACAGGAGCCATCACATGAGGGGGAACAGGATCCACCAGGGTGGGCACCGGGGTAGGCATGCAGTATTCTAGTATCATCTTGGTCTCTTCCAGGGTGGGGTAGGGCTCCTCACCCCCTCCTGGACAAGACAACGAGAGGACAGGCTCTCTTTCTAAAATGTTAGTTTTTCCATCCCCCACTGTGATGTACAGTACTTAAAGGAGATGCTCCAAGAGAACTAATGTAACTGATTGTCCTCCATACTTTGTTAATCAGTGTGGGTGTGATTGTGGCATTTCTTTATTTTATTACATTATAGACTGCATGTTTACAGAACCGAGGTTTGCTTACAATTTAGTGACAGTAATTAAGCTCTGTGAAGAGAACCACGTGCTGCCTCAGGGTAATCAGGGCCGGTTCTAGGATGTTTGGGGCCCTGGGCAGAAAGGGAATGTGTGAGGCCCCTCTAAATTGCAGAGACGTGCCGTATTCAGGGCTGTTTGCATCTGAATAGATGCCCCTGCCGCTGAAGCTGCAGCCCCTCCCTCTCAGTCACCTTCAAGCCCCTCTTAATAGCTCATCAAGGGCTGAAGGTGTGAGGGTAGCCATCCTGCTGTGCCTCTCCAATGCTGCTGGTATCTGAGCTTTGGCACTGCATCAGAGTCTGTTACACCCGACCTCTGCAGCATCGGAGTCAAGCAGGGAGGTGGGTGGAAGCTGTGCCGGCTTTAGGGTGGTGCGGCCGGTGCCCGGTTAAAATTATGGACAAATGGCGTCCGTTAAAGAATCCTTCACGGACAACGGACAGACGGACGAAATTACGGACCGTCCGTGAAATTTACGGACGGTTGGTCACCCTAGACATCAGTGGATATAAAGTAATAAATAGAAATATGAGGCAGAATAAAAGGCTCTTCACAAAGGCGACTTCGTGTGCAGGGTCACAAACAAGATGGGGGTTTGGGCCTTCACGTTTTCCCTCCACCTACTCAAGTCTCCTCGATCGCGCTGCTGGAAGAAGTGAACACGCCCCTGACACAGGTCCCCCCATTCCGCGGAAAAGATGACGAATCCTCAACTTCCCGCGAACACAGGCTCAGTGTCCAGACAAGCTCACAGGCATCTGAGGCCTGCCCCTCTCCCCTGCCAAGAAATGCAACCGGGAAAACAACACAAGCCGGCATTGAGGAAAGTCGGAGCAGCGACAACGTGAGCATGTTTTATGCACAAGTACACACACGGGAAGGTACAAACAGGTCGGAACTCAACATCAGAAACAAGCATTAGCAAAGCATAAAGATTGACTAACACCTTTCAGAGGCTCACGTTATTTGCTTTGCCAGTGCTTGTTGTTTAATGCTTCCAATAACAACATTAAGGCCCACCTGAAAGAAGGCTCCCATACAGGTTGAAATGAGTGCATCAAACCCTCAAAATGGGTTCAAATTGCCCCTTTAAACTTGGAGAACATTTCTAGAAAGTTAGGATTCTGCAGGTCACAACAGTTGCAGGTATTAAAATGAATACCTGTCTCAGCAAGGTGACAAAGTGCCTCAATAAGCGTCCATAATAGTACACCTCTCCCACGAGCAGTAGAAAAGCAAGTGCTAACCTATTGGTTTTGCTAATGTTTGTTTATGAAGCTTTAAACAAATTAAATGCTAAAAAATGAATGGAATAAAAGTAAACTCATACCTTAAGGTACTGCAGAGCTGTATATAGAATTCAGTAGTTCCAATCTTTAAAATGGCACGATTTATTTTTCCCAAGGCCTGATTTATTTTCCACAGGACTCAGAATTGAAACAAATGCAAGGGCCATTTGGTACTCTGCAGTAGTCCTGGGAGCAAATTTTTGGCCCCCCGGCAGAAGAGAAACCTCCTTTTCAGTCATGCTAAGTGCCTTAACCTGAGTGAGTGCTATAGCCAGTCCACCCCCAAGCAATAAAAGCCTTTGTGTACCAGGGCTTGTGCGGAGCAGTCTCGGTATTAGCTGGAAAGACTTTGAACATCCTTCGCAAAGTCCTCAGATAAATTAATATTGAGTCCTTTTTTGGAATAATTGCCTTTTTCGAGATTAGGGACCTTTAAGTATGTCTGTCTTTGTGTACTGTGTCAAAGTAAAAAGACATGGGGCATATTAGAAAGACCGGCGATAAAATTATCGCAGTTTTAATGGCAGGAAACTGCCGCTAAAACGGCGATAATGGGCTTGTTAATATGCGTTCTAGAATTCCAATAGAAGCCCAGGTTAGATGTCCTGCACATTTAACCTGGGCTTCTATTGGAATTCTATAACGCATATTAGCAAGCCCATTATCGCCGTGTTAGCGGCAGTTTCCTGCCGCTAAAATGGCGATAATTTTATCGACGGTCTCGCTCATATTCCCCATATTGAGGTATCTATTTTGGTCTAGAACAAAGAGTCCACGTCACATTCTAAACCGTGACGGCTACAAGATGAACAAAGAACACTGGAGCGCTACAAACCATTAGCATGACTAGTCCTGCTATGCTTTAACTGAGACAGTAATGCAGTGCCCGCATGATCAGGTTGTACAAAGTAATGGGCAAGTATCACAACTGTCTGTAATTATATGTGAGTCCAAGGTGCCCACACTGGGTGGTATTCCTACTTTAACTTAACAGGTGATTGGAGTATTGCACTTCCTTGTATTGTGTCTGAGGGTAGACTGAATATTGCAGGCCGAAACATGTCAACAGCTCTGTAGAGGTTTCATTCAGAAAAACAGAGGACTAGAAAAGTCAACTCCGTAGAAACATAGGACGTTAAAGGGATATTGGTCTATACTGGGTCACTGGTTGGAATAGTCTCAGGGTGCACCACAAATATTATTTGAAATCATACACCCCATTTTTATGAAAATGCAATACAAAGACTGCTGAACAGTGTTATGTGATTTCACTCACTATGTGGCGCTATTATGAAGAAATAGTGTGGATAAGTTGCTAAATGACTCATTATTGACTACTTTCCTTGGTTCTTTACATCTCAAGATTGCAAAGGCAATACTTGTGAAGTCGTTTATTGTGTACAGAACAGTAATAGATTCACAATAGTGACTGATTCCACTGTTGTATTGTGAAAATCATGTCTTGAATTTATCCCAAAATAGAACCCACTTTTTTGGGTCGAGCATTCGAGACCTCTTGTATATACTTTAGTATATACTTATATGTGTATGTACTTTGTGGGCTCTGGAGATCAACCCTAGGACTTGTCTGCTTCCGCTTAGGGACTTTTTTTCTGTTCAACTGCCTCTATTTAACTGTCTTGAAAGAAAACGGCCAGTAGAGGTCAGTAAAATACCAGAATTGCTTACTGCTTTTTCAACTGCCTCTATTTAACTGTCTTGATAGAAAACGACCGGTAGAGGTCAGTAAAATACCAGAATTGCTTTCTGCTGATGGACTTTCTTTTTTTAATTCTTCTGGCAACTGCCTCTATTTAACTTTCTTGATAGAAAACGACCAGCAGAGGTCAGTAAAAAAGCAGAATCAATTTAGCATTCTCTAGATTCCAGTCCATAGTAATTGTCTTCCCCGAGCATCCGTAGACAATAATATTGTTTTCAAATCTTGTAATTGCAGTGATATGACCACCGAAGTCCATGATTTTATATTAAAAACAGAGCTTTGGACTATAACATTTACAGCTGAAAGGCAATATTTCTCTGCATGTGTTCCCATACCTGACGTGTCACGCAGTTTAGTGCTTACTTTCTCTCCATGTTAAAGAACAGTAGATGTTTCAGCACCTAGGCTAATGTACAGCATAGCTAAATACATATAAGGTCCCAAAGGCGAGACCGATTGCATTGCAAATGCTTGTTCTTAGAAGAGGCCACTTATAGGCTCTTTTTGTGCTCCATAACCACCCTCTCCCCGCCTCTCTGCTCATGGCCAGAGACTTTTTAAAGAATCAATCAATCAATCAATCATTTGTAAAGCGCACTACATACCCGCAAAGGTCTCAAGGCGCTGGGGGGGGGTGGCGCTACTGATCAAACAGCCAGGTCTTGAGTATCCTCCTGAAGGTCAGCAGGTCCTTGGGTCTGTCGTAGGCTCAGTGGGAGGGTGTTCGATGTCTTGGCGGCGAGGTGGGAGAAGGATCTCCCACTGGTGGTTGTTCTTTGGATGCGCGGGAAGGTGCCGAGTGAGAGGTCGGCAGAGTATAGCTGGCGGTTTGGGATGTAGAAGGAGAGCCATCTGTTGAGGTAGACAGGGCCGGTCTTGTGGAGTGCTTTGTATGCGTGGATGAGGAGCTTGAAGGATATCCTCTTGTTGAGGGGGACCCAGTGCAGGTTTCTCAAGTGGGGGGTGATGTGGCCGTGTCGTGGTATGTCGAGGATCAGTCGCCCCGAGGCGTTTTGGATGCGTTGTAGTTGTTTGATGAGCTTGGTCGGGGCTCCCGCGTAAAGGGCGTTTCCGTAGTCGAGTCTGCTGCTGACGAGAGCCTGGGTGACAGTCTTTCTTGTATCTGTCGGGATCCATCTGTAGATCTTGCGGAGCATGCGTAGGGTGTTGAAGCAGGAGGAGGAGACGGCGTTGACTTGCTTGGTCATTGAGAGCGTTGAGTTGAGGGCATTGAGTCGAGGATCATTCCCAGGTTGCGTGCGTGGTCGGTGGGTGTCGGGGCTGCCCCCAGTGCCGTCGGCCACCGGGAGTCAACCCAGGCTGAGGGGTTGGAGCCAAGGATGAGGACCTCCGTCTTGTCCGAGTTCACCTTCAGGCGGCTGATCTTCATCCAGTTGGGGACGGCCTTCATTCCTTCGTGGAGGTTGGCTTTGGCGGTGATGGTGTCCTTGGTGAGGGAGAGGATCAGTTGAGTGTCGTCTGCATAGGAGATTATGTTGAGGTCGTGCTGTCGGGCAACGTGTGCGAGCTGGGCCATGTAAATGTTGAACAGTGTCGGGCTGAGGGAGGATCCCTGGGGTACGCCGCAGATGATCTCGGAGGCTTTGGAACAGAATGGGGGAGGCGGACACTCTGGGTTCTGCCGGAGAGGAAGGAGGTGGTCCATTCCAGAGCAGTGCCTCGGATCCCTGTGGCGTGGAGGCGTGCGCGTAGTGTGCGGTGGCAGACGGTGTCGAAGGTGGCGCAGAGGTCTAGGAGGATGAGTGCTGCGGTCTCACCGTTGTCCAGCAGGGTCCTGATGTTGTTGGTGGCGGCAATGAGGGCAGTCTCGGTGCTGTCGTTGCTGCGGAACCCTAACTGAGAAGGGTCCAGGATTCTGTTTTCTTCGAGGTATTGGGTTAGCTGCCTGTTGACGATTTTTCGATGACCTTGGCCGGGAAGAGGAGCAGAGAGATAGGCCGGAAGTTCTTGAGGTCTCTTGGGTCTGTCTTAGGTTTTTTGAGTAGGGCGTTTATCTCTGCATGTTTCCAGCTCTCTGGGAAGGTTGCGGTTTCGAGGGAGAGGTTGATGACATTGCACAGGTGGGGTGCAATGGAGCTGCTTGCTTTGTTGAAGACTTGGTGCGGGAATGGGTCTGACGGAGAGCCGGAGTGGATTGTGCTCATGCTCTTGATGATGTCATCGACGCTCACACTGGCCCAGGCTAGCAGGGGTCATGGTCGATGGTGTGCGGAGGGTCTGTTGTGTTGCTGTCTGTTGCGGCTGTCTGGGTGTTGAAGCTGTCATGAATGTCTGCTATCTTGCGGTGGAAGAAGGTGGCGAGGGGGTCGCACAGGGCTTGCTACGGCAGGATGTCGTGGGTGTTGGATCTGGGGTTGGAGAGTTCCTTCACGATGTTAAAGAGCTCCTTGCTATTGTGTGCGATGCTGTCGAGGCGGTGTTTGAAGGAGGTCTTCTTGGCAGCCCTGATGAGGTGGTGGTGGTTGCGGATGGCACCCTTGTGTGCTGCGTGGCTGTCCGGAGTTTGTTCACTGTGCCATTCCTTCTCTAGTTTCCGGCAGGCTTGCTTGGAGGCAAGGAGTTCTGGGGTGAACCAGCTAGCCCTCTTACTGGTGTCTCTGTGGGGGGGGTTTCTTCAGCGGGGCGAGGGTGTTGGCGCAGTCCTCGATCCAGCATCTGAGGCTGTGGGCAGCGTCGTCGGCATTGGAGGGTTCGGTGGGTGGGCTAAGAGCGAGGTTTGCATGTAGTTGGTCTTCGGTGATTTTGCCCCAGCAGTGGCGGGGGATCTGTTGGGTGCGGTGGTGTGTGGTGGGTTTCTGGAAGGCGAAGTGGATGCAGCGGTGGTCGAGACCCTGATGCTGTTCTTGTGGACGATGGCGATTCCTCCTCCGACTCCGTTGGTGCGGTCTCTGCGGGTGATCTTGTAGCCGTCTGGGATGGCTATGGCGATGTCGGGTGCGGAGGAGTCATTCAGCCAGGTCTCTGTCAAGACGGCGACGTCCAGGGATGTTGTGTTGAGCACGTCCCAAAGCTCGACGGCATGTTTGCGTGCGGAGTGGGTTTTCAGTAGTATGCATCGGAGGTGGTTGGGGTCTTTCTTGGCAGGTGGTTCATCGGCTCAGAAGCTGGTGTAGCTGCAGTTCCAGCAGGTGAAGGGACCGTGTGTGCATTACGGGGCTGCCTTGAAGCAGGTGTGTGTCCGTCTGGAGTTGAGAGCGTGCAGAGTGCTGGAGTCATAGTGGCGGCGGTCGTCGTGGCGGATGCGGGGCCAGGGGTTCTGGTGCTGGGCGCGGTCCAGGCTCGGGCGGGCGCAGACGGGCTTGCCTTAGGCGCACCTTCGGCGCGCCAGCGGCGCGGCCGCACAGCAGCCAGCATATATGGAAGGTGGGAGGGAGGAGCAGCTGGGAGGCAGGGGCAGCGAATGGGCAGTGGGCAGTCAGGGGGGCGGGGCCACAGGGGACGCAGCGGCGGGGGCAGTGAAGGACAATAAAGGGAACAGAAGGCAAAAGGGCACAAAAAACGAGGGAAAACAAGTGTCACAGAGGGCAAGAGGGCACAGAAATACAGGAAAAACGAGTGGCACCGAAGGCAAAAAGGGCAGAGAAATACAGGAAAAACAAGTGGCACAGAAGGCAAGAGGGCACAGAAATACAGGAAAAACGAGTGTCACAGAAAGCAAAAAGGGCAGAGAAATACAGGAAAAATTAGTGTCTCAGAAGGCAAGAGGGCACAGAAATACAGGAAAAAAACGAGTGGCACAGAAGGCAAAAAGGGCAGAGAAATACAGGAAATACGAGTGGCACAGAAGGCAGAAAGGGCAGAGAAATACAGGAAAACCGAGTGGCACAGAAGGCAAAAAGGGCAGAGAAATACAGGAAAAACGAGTGTCACAGAAGGCAAAAAGGGCAGAGAAATACAGGAACAAGCATTTACAATGCAACGGTCTCGGCATTGTTAAAGTTAGAGCTATTGGCATTGCTCATGACAATGCCGTTTCTTTAAATGTTTAAAAAAAAAAAATAATAATAATAATAGCTCTAACTTTACCAATGCCGAGACCATTGCATTGTAAATGCTTGTTTTACATACACTGAAAATACATAATTATGCAGAAAACTCTGCGGCCGCAAAATTCCCTTCTGCTTATTAGTAGCCCGACCCTGGCAGCAGTGTCTTGTAGCATTAATTTAATTTAATATTGTAATGAATTCCGGGCCCCATGCCCTGCAACAACAGTAGATGCAGCGGACGTAATATAACACTGAGCCAAAAAGTGCACAGCTCTCACCCTTGCATCTAATGCTAATGACTTTTAACCACTTTATCCAGACGCTTCCTCAAAGCAATGTTACACAACAAATGTGATGCTCTGCCCATCCTCATATTCCACTCTAGAGATATGTTTATTCTGCAGGTGTAGGCTCCCCGAGGAGCTGCGTGGGTCCGAGAGGCTCTCACGTAACGGCGCATGACACTGTACTTACCAGAATCCTCAGCGTGCACCGACTCTGTCCCAAGAGGCGTTTTACAGCCGAGTTCGGACTCTTCCGGTATTGGGAGGACTTCTCCCTCGCCATAGGCTCCCCGAGGTTCAGCCCTCCTCTTGTAACACAGCGCATTTCCCAGCACCTGCCACTCAACTGACAGGAATGGCTGAAGCCCGCCTACCTCGGAACATCAGACCAGAGCAGCTGCACGCAGAGCCATTTAGTGCTCACCATCCTCCTGCAGTGATGCGTTTCTCTTCATTATAGGTTACGTCGTGGGTATGGAACAAGGTATTGAGTTGGTAAACAAAAAAATGTCTATTCGGCCTGCCACCTTATAAATGGCCATCGCTGCCACAATATTTCCATTGTTAGGTGTCGGACAATAATACACTGCAAGTGTTTTTTCAGCCGATCGTTGGTTGCTTAAGAGCGATTCTTTATTCAGATGCCTGCGGAGGAATGGTTGAAGGAAATGCTATAACGTAACATCCACGTCCCATGCCGGCCACCCTAAAAGTAAAGACAAACGCAAGAGGCTGGTGAACGGGAAAAGCAGCTTGGCTCGGTGTGCTGCTGCACGGTCTGATTATTCCGAGGGAAGCAGACAGCAGACAGACACTCCTGTCCACGAGGAGCAGGGGCTAGGAAAATAGATCGCTGTGGAGAAGTCCGAACTGCACGAAAGCATATAGCGAGGAGCTACCTCCTAGGCTAGAACCGGTGTAGCCGGGATCCTGGAAGGTAAAGTGTCACGCGCCTTTACATGAGTGCTTCCCAGATAAAGAGCTCATCGAAGAGCTTGGCACTGCAGCAAAGAAAACAAGTAAAGAGGGCACCGGAAGACACCACCGCCTTTCTCCGAGGCAAAACAGAAATGCCTCGGAGAAAGGCAGCGTCCTTTTCGGATTCGGGGGCGTGTTTTGCTGTTGTCTCCTCCCTGAGACTTCTCGCAAAAAACACGCCCCCCGATCCGAAAAGAACGGGGCCTAATGTGAATGACTGACCTCTTCTCCAATGGCTGGCCAGCATTCAAGAGGCCAGCCAATGGAGAACAGGGGAGAAGAGGGGCGGGTTCAAGCCCCTCTTCTCCAAGTCATTAAATCTCGGAGCGAGACTGCGCAAGCGCAGCCTTCGCAGCCGAGACCTAAAAACGAGTGGCACAGAAGGCAAGAGGGCACAGAAATACAGGAAAAACAAACCTACGGCCTACCACTGGCCACCAGGGATGAGGCGCAGGTGGTAGCCTGCGGGTGGTGGAGGGCCTCGAACTTCCTCAGCAGCAGCAGCAGCAAGAATGGGCTACGTGGGCAATTGCCCAAGGCCGCCACCTTCCAAGGAGCCTTTAATAAAAGTTTAGCTTTTTCCCTTTTGTCTAATTTTGTATGTAAGCCTTTATCCTTACTGCCTACCTCTAACTCTGTCTCTGTTTGCCCATGATCATTTTAAGGACTTCTGGAGTCCTTGGCAAGGCATATTTCTTTTTATTTTTATTAACACTTTTTGTTGGCTTTAACTTACTGGCAATAGGAATAGTACGTTTTTGACTCCTTATACAATGCCAGGAATATTTAAACTGTTTTTGAGGTACCCCAAATCTTCAAGCTTGCTTGGCATCATGCAGTCTTGAATTAGCAGAAAATGGGTAATACAATTCAAAGTTGTTCCCAACAGGGGGCCCCAAAATATGTCGTGCCCAGGGCCCCAAAAATTCTTAAGACAGCACTGTTCATAGCACAAAAAATACACTTTCCCAGGAAATATCTGAGTCATCAGCAAATCCTGCCAACAGAAAACTCAAATATTAAGGGAGGCGGGACGAGGGCGACACAACAAAATGAGATAGGATATTGGCAGACTTCAAGCAAATAATTGCCAACAAAGTATCAAGCATTGCCAAAGCTAACAAGTCTCCCGTGCATTTTGAGTCCTGACTAAAATATAACAAGCATTTACAATGCAATGGTCTCGGCATTGTTAAAGTTAGAGCTATTGGCATTGCTCATGACATTATTTTTGTTTATGTTTTTGTTTTTAAAACCTTGCCTGGGATTCTGTGTTATGGAGTGGAATTATGTGGAATGGTATGTTGTGTTGTGTAGTGGTATGTTGGAGTTTAACTACGTGGTGTGTTGTTGAATTTGATAGGATTATGTGGTATTCTGTGGCGTGGATTGGATGTATGTGGTGTGTTGTGTATATGTGTTTTTGAGTTGAATTATGAGGTGTGTTGTCGAATTGTGTGGTGTAGAATGGTAGTGTGTGGAATGAAATGGGGTTGCGTGGAACTGTGTGGCGCTGAATGAAATCATGCTGATAGGAGTTATGTAGCATGATGGCTCGGTTGGAAGGAATGCAAGAGAGGCGACAGAGAGAAGGAAAAGCTGGTAAGGATGAGAGTGCATAACATGGGAAAAAGACAGAATGAAGGGGAGAGAAGAAAAGTGAAGCAGGAAAAGTGGATAGAGCGGCAAGTGAGAGAAAGGCTAGAGGATGGAAGAGCGAGGAGGGCAGAAAAGGGAATGAGAGGAGGAAAAGGGACAGCAAGAGGAGTGCGAGAAAGGAGAAGGAAGAGAAAGAAAGGAGAAGAGTGGTAAGAGTAGAGGAGGAGGGAGGCAGACTCAGAACGGGGAGAGCTGAACCGGCTGCAGTCAGTGCAGTCGATGCTGGTCCGTACATGAGCCTCACTGAACTCTTGAAACACATGCTATGAAGCCATAAACACACCGCTCTGCAACTAAAAGCACTATTAGGGGAATCACAGATAAGTAATATGCTAAAAATAGGAAATATCCTTCACCTATGAAAGAACGTCCAAATACCTCACAGCAAATCATGGGTACGGACCGTGTTTTGTTTACAAATATACAGAATTGCAATGTCACACTGTCAAAACAACCATGTTTTAGAAAAATTGAACAACAACAAAATAAACAATGGTGATAATGAGTTTACCTTGGCGTATTAACACAAAGAGTGAAATTAATGTTCTCCCGTGCTTGTCGCGATGGGGGGTGGGCTTAAGAAAGATTCGAATAGTCGCTGCCCTGCCTTCCTAATTAAAGACATAAAATAATGGTCAAGAACGATCGCATTTACAATACTACAAGTGGAGCGGAAAGAGAATATGAAAGGCGCGCCAGCAACTGTCATTATAAAAGAGCCACAGACCAAAGCGTAGGAAGGAAAAATGCGCGTACTTCGTTCAACTGCGAATCCTGCGAGTAAAACCTGTGTTAACTGCGCACCTCACTGGTATATTATGCGGCGTTAGATCACAGCTCAGACCGCCCAACCTGAGCTATCGCGACACAGGCAAACTCAGAAGCACAAACCATGCGAGCCACTGCCCCAGACATTGTTTGTTTTTGATATACTGTAGAAATGAAAATACATGCTGCAGTGCGAGGTGCTGAATGCGACGGGAAGGTGTGTGGAAATCAAGAAAGGAGTTCAGAATGCAAAAATACAGCTCTAAACAGTGGAACAGCAGGAAAATATGGGCAAAAAGACTCGTGAATGTCAGACATGGAAGAGCCAAGATCTTGCAAATAACAGGTAACTGCAAAATCCCCTTACCATGTATGCTCGTGAACAGACCGTTTTTATGAAATGGGCATGTATGACGTTTCATAAAGCTGGGGTCTTAGAAGACCCAAAGGTTTCGCTCTGCAACGGTGTTGGGCAACTCCTAACATTTGCGAGGGGCTTTCACAGACACAAAGTAGCGGAGTAAAGGCAGCTCTCAGTGAAAGGCGGAAGAGGGTGTCATTGGGTAGCGGTACATAAGCACTAAGGTAAGTAGAAACGCTCTCAGCACTCTACCGGGGGGGGGCAGACATTATGGCTCAGCAAATCCGCAGCTCTGCACAGAAACAGATTGGTCCCACTCTGCAGTGACTACTGGGCGCGCGTTGCAGCAGATGGGCGGGGCAGGGACGCAGCTCTCTCATCTTGCTTATGCCGGGTTATAAAAAAAAAATGCTCAAGTTGTGCACTGGAAGCAACAAGTTATCGGGCTGACTGCGAGTGCCGTAGTGGAGTTTTCACAGGCCTCCCTGCCCTCCACCGGCAGCTGCCGGGACAGTGCACTGTGAAAGATACGCACAACATGCCCATTCGTATACATGGACTTTATGCCTTACCTCCGCCATATTTGTCGTGCCGAGGGTCACATTGCGGGTCACCGGGAGAGCCCGGATGCACAGAAAACAGCACAACAGAAACAGCGTGAGTGACTGCGAAAGCGGGAACCAGGCCCGAGTTGTCTGTGTACCGTCGCAGCCAATGGGAAAGTCCCGGAGGTAGACTGGAACATCCTCACAGCCAATGGCAGCACGAGAGGGGACGCAACAAATTTAGCCAGAGCCAACGGCAGTGCCGAACAGGAGGTGAAAAACAGCTGGTCCAATAGAAGCAGGGATACAAATATTTCATAACCAATGGCAGAGCCGAAAAGAAACGAAAACAGAAGCAGAGAATTTGAATGGGACCATAATGAGCCACCATGACTAATATAAACCGAATTTCTAAAGTGATTTACCTTCTACGGTACACGGTTATCTTGAGAGACCCAGTACAGATTACCAGAGCTACAAATGTCCCACTTTGCCTCACTAATCTACTTCTCCAACGGAAACTGCAACAAGTGACCATACAACTGACCTCACGCCGCACTTCGCTGATGATGCCCGACAGGGTGGAAACGAGTCTTTCAAAGGGGAAGTAGGTAGGAGACACCACCGCCTTTCTCCGAGGCGAAGCAGAAATGCCTCAGAGAAACGCAGCGGCGGTTTCGGATTCGGGGGCGTGTTTTTCTTTTCTCTCCTCTTGCCATTGGCTGGAGGAGATAATTAGAAAAGTATCGAAAAAACACGCCCCCGAATCCGAAAAGGACGGGGCTTGTTTTGCGAGACAAGCCTCTTCTCCAATGGCTGGCCAGCATTTAAGAGGCCAGCCAATGGAGAAGAGGGGAGAAGAGGGGCGGGTTCAAGCCCCTCTTCTCCAAGTCATTAAATCCCGCGAGCGAGACTGCGCAAGCGCAGCCTTCGCCAGCCGAGACCTAAAAAGGCCTGATCCACCCAAAAACTGAAACAAAAAATAATAATTTTCTTTATACAATGCACCTATGGGAAATATAATGTTTGAGAACTCAGTGTAGTTTTGAGATGTAAAACAACTCTTCATATGTGGTAATGCAAGCATTGCATAGGAGGTGGAATAATATACCAAACAGCAATACCGTGAGATCATCAAGAAATACTCATCGGGGTGCAGCGAAAGCCCCTCTATGAATATTTTAGATAATCTATGACTATAAGTAGCAGATCGCTATGCGCTGTCAAACCAGACCTAAACGCCTAGTGCAACTGGCAAGCCTGCTCGGAGTCTAAGCCCATGATCTTGAAGCACGTTCCCGCCAGTCTCAGGCCTGCTGCGTCACTCCTGAGGTCCAGCAAGGACCTAAGGACACAGCTCATCTATTATCCACAAATGGATTCCTAAGCCCCGGCCCTGTCCCAGGCTCTCCACACAAAGGACCCATCCTGCCCTCCTCTGTGCATTGCACAGACTTGTCTCCGTAACTGTGTTGTACGGCGCTCCAAAGCCCCCAGCTAGGTTTGTATACATACTGGGGCTTCTTTACAAGCCCCTTGCGCCGCTGTCACGTCACTTTTTCTCATATTAAAAGTGACGCACCTGTGGCGTAAGGGGCTTGTAAATAAGCCCCACTATCTCTAAAGTGTAAACGTGTACCCACGTCTCTTTGAAGCGGATACCATAACCCCAAATCTTTGACTCAGGAGGGGATTCAGCGCTCCCCAATCTCCCCGCTTGCTAGTGCAGGCAGACACCCACATATCGCTGCCCAAATTCACATTTTGAAAGATTTTTTTTTTTATTGTATTTTTATGGCGCTGACGGGGCGTCAAAGCGCTTCTCATTTT
This sequence comes from Triturus cristatus, assembly GCF_964204655.1. Taxonomy (NCBI): domain Eukaryota; kingdom Metazoa; phylum Chordata; class Amphibia; order Caudata; family Salamandridae; genus Triturus; species Triturus cristatus. Next base: position 117,150,735 of record NC_140595.1, read on the forward strand.
AACTCGTGCCAACCTGTAGTGGGATAAAGGGCACAGAGTGGGGGGACAGTCTAAGGTTATAGAGTGCATCGTGAGAATACAGTGCACAGAGAGTGTGTTCGATAAAATGCAGTGCACACAGTGTGGATATGCAGTGCCTCGAAGGAGAATGCAGCGTGGTATTATAACGGACACTGGAGGACAAGGTGTACAAAGAGTGGATGTAGCGCTCAGGCAGATAATGCAGTGCACATAGTTCCATTATAGGCACAAGACCCCACCAACACCACAGCAGAATAAGCATGCATGAATAAATACACAACACAACTTTTTTGTTTGGAGAAATATTGCTGCAGGTTTATTTCATACAAACATATGCAACCAATGGTGGGTTATCTTACGGGCGATCCAAGGGCAGGCAGCCGTACTAACCTATGCTGCCCTGCCCGCCTGATGAGCCAAGCACTGTAGAGAACCCAATCAGCGCTACCCTTATAGGGGTGATCCCCTTACTGGATCACTTGACACATTGGTCCCTTATAACTCACGCCCCTTTCAGGGTGGAGCGTAGCAAGGCAAGCCCCCGGTTGTTCAGGTCCACAACCGCCTTAACGGACTAACGGGGCGCCGACGTCATTGTTCCAGGACCCTCTCATGAGGCTCCTGGGATTTGGCTCTGGCACCCCTCTTGTGCTCTTGCAGAGGTATCCTTCTGTACCCAAACTGCTTCCAGATCGCCCTGTAACGCCGCCTGCAACTACAAAGAAAACATTACAATATCCTCTGAAATTCCGCTGCCTGTCCCATGCCGGGTACGCGGTAGGGTGGGAGACAGCGTGACGGGCAGCAAAGAGGAACAAAAATGGAGGAGGGAGGCCTAAATACCCCTCCCCATCCCCTGGCACGCCGGACATGACGTGTCTGTCGCGCCCTGTAAGGGGACTCCTCCTGGAGTCCCGCAAAAGAGAGTGGGGGGGGGTAGGGGAGTGCCCAAATGCAACTAAGGGGTGGCCGCCCTCTGAGGTTGCCCCCTGCGGGGGCCAAGGGCAGCCGCATAGTTCCATTATAGGCACAAGACCCCACCCACACCACAGCAGAATAAGCATGCATGAATAAATACACAACACAACTTTTTTGTTTGGAGAAATATTGCTGCCTTGTTTATTCCATACAAAAGTATTCAACATGCAGTGGGTTATCTTACGGGCGATCCAAGGGCAGGCAGCCGTACTAACCTATGCTGCCCTGCCCGCCTGATGAGCCAAGCACTGTGGAGAACCCAATCAGCGCTACCCTTATTGGGGTGATCCCCTTACTGGATCACGTGACACATTGGTCCCTTATTACTAATGCCCCTTTCAGGGCAGAGCGTAGCAAGGCAAGCCCCCGGTTGTTCAGGCCCACAACTGCCCTAACGGACTAACGGGGCGCCAACGTCATTGTGCCAGGACCCTCCCATGAGGCTCCTGGGATTTGGCCCTGGCACCCCTATTGTGCTATTGCAGAGGAATCCTTCTGTACCCAAACTGCTCCCAGATCGCCCTGTAACTCAGCCACAGCTCTGGAGGCGGCCCCCCATCGCCTAAAGAGCCCACACCAACACAGCTGTATTCTCACTTGCCACCTGCAATTTCCTGGGCCTCATTCATGTCCAGTAAGAACGGATTCAAGCCCACCTGAGCCAGGTGCACCCCAACTTTGTCGAATAACCTTTGGTGTTCGCCTGGCATAGCCCATGCCTGCTGAAGCCAAAGCCCCTTGGTCTGCGAACTTGCGCATGGAGCGGGTTATCCTTCTCTGGGAATGTACCAGTGCCTCACATGAACTGTAAGACGGTGATGGCTTCCCAGGAGGGAGCTCTCTTAAACAACGCTATATTACCCTGCAAGAGGATGTGGCTCCCACCTCCTGCAACTTGTAGTTGCAGCCCTTCTAGCATATTGTGCTCCCTAACGCCTGTTTCCCCAATTTATGGAACAGCAGCACGCTTGCTAAGAAGACCGCTTCCACAACCAGCCTATATACTCTGGCTATGCGGACGGAGCGTTTTATGCATAACTGAGCAACCTGTAACCTGCCCTGGGAGCAGAGTGCACTTACTTTGTTGAGGTTGTCCAGACATGTGCACAGACCTTTGCGATTTATAAACCATGGCGAACAAGACTGCTCGCATAGCACACAATTTTGCAGTCACAGCCACCATATGGAGTGACAACTTACACCAACTACCAGGCTTGCTTAACCAAAGCTCGATCACAGATGCCCACATGCCTGCTAACCAGCTGTGCCCCAGCTCTTGCCCCCACTCTTTATGCAGATTCCTGAAAAGTACCCTTCTGCCCCTGTATGGGGGGGAAGATACCTGTAATATAGCACATCCCACTGCACTCACATTCTCAGGCAGTCCAGTGGGGGAGAGGGGTCCTTAGCATTGGTTCTGCTACATTGCCTGGCCTGCTAGCCCGCAAGCACCTTCGTCTGACAGCAGAATATCTGCTGTGTCGCCCGTGCAATGGCCGCACTCTGGCGCAAGACGTCCCGTTCTAAAGCTCTGCTAACAGCTACCTTCAGAGGCTGAAGTGAACGGTTGTATGTTGTACATCTGACCCTAAGAACTTTGAATTTGCTTTTGCAGGGATAACATTGTTGCACCCGTCACACTCAAATTAGTGCAATGTGCAGTTCCTTTGCATGCTACACTTCAGAGTGGCACTACATACCCCACGAGACCACGGAGTCGTGTGGATATTACCAATGATACTATTAGAATCGAAGGTTCCCAGTGTCAATTGGTGTCTATTCCGCCATGGAATATGTGACATTAAGCAATGGAGTCTTTATGTACTTGCCGTTATCCCTCCTGTCATACAGTAATTTTGCCTTTACAGTTTAATCTGTGGTATTCGTACCCAGACTTCCCAGGCTGCCTACTGCTGGCCATGTGCGCAGCTGCTGGCGTGATAAGGGAATCTCCTGTTGCAACTTGCAACAAAACAACGCCCGCTTGTATGTGCTACATTGTAAGCGATTAAGTGCCTAACATTTCTCTCCCCCTTGAAAAGATACCACAACCGCACTGGCATTAGAACCTTAAGTGGCACACACTTTTCACCTGGGCATACCTCTAACTGAGAATGGATCTACACCGCCGTAAGGTTTTTGAAGTGCAAGTGTTCCCGCGGGCATGTTGCCGCTGGATCAGAGATCTTTCTTACCCCGCTCCTGATATTCATTTTAACAACCACAGAAGGAAGGAAGGTTGATTGAAACCCGAAAGTGGCCAATTGGCTGACACCCCAGCGGGACCTGGCAGTCGTATTTAAACTTTATATCCTCACAGAATTGGCAACACTCACCGCTGCAAGATGCCTTGGTGCGTAAACGCCTGGTAGTTGCACTATTCCATACAGGGATTATTTAAATGAATAATTCTGTGCATATGAGTAAAACTATGCACCAGCAGCTGAAAACTTTCACACGTTAGTAAATGTGAAACATATTGGATTTGTCCATCGCTTTAAGCCAGTCACCCCCTTAGTGAGGTCTTGCCCTCCAAAACTTCTGCTAGTATACCAGGGAGCAGACAAGACAATGGGAACAGGAGGGGAACAATATGTATCGATACCTGCCCTTTCTTTAATACTGGGAATGCCAAATGTTCTTCAATACATTGTGGCCTATTTGTGCCTTTACTTATTGCCCCCACAATTTGACCCAAACACTTTGGGATACTTTAGTAGCAACATGCCCTTAATGGTATGTGACAATCTACAAGCACTGTGCATAACTATAAATCCCCCTTTGACCTGCTCGAGCCTGTGGCCATTCTGCTGAAAGCTCTGTGGGCCTGGGGGAGGGGAGTGCTACTAACCCTCAAGTCCTAGGCAATCAGGAAGCATCCCTCATTGCTGCAGGTGCCCCAAAGCATTTATTATTGGTAACAGACCGCCAAAAGACAGAACCTGGGCCTGGGTTCCTTGTATCCTAAGTAAAGCCATAATCTTCCTGCACCATTAACAGATGTGCCACATGCACCCAATTGGTAGATAGGCTACCTATTGCTGCAATGGCAGCCACCCCCCTGGGGGCAGTGATCTGTCCAATTATCCTCTGAATTCTCAGCTATGGAGGCTCCAGATAATCTCAGGTGTGAGAAAAGGCTTTCTAACGTAGCCAACCAACTTGCACTTGCTTCCCCTTGATTGAAGGAAGGAATGCATTCAATACCAAAGAAATTGCTTGGAGCTCCAGCAAGTTGAGGTGGTGTCTCATTTCCACTGGAACCCAGAGTCCCCAGATCTCCACCTTTCCCAGATGGCTGCTCCATCCCAGGAATTATGCATCTGTCACTACTATGTGGTCTGGTTGGGGGAAGGGAGAGGGATCTGCTTCTGACCTAATTGTGGTCTGTTAGCCACCACTGTCCTATGCATTTATCTCCAACATCCAGACCATGCCGGAGAGATTCCCCTAATGCTGCGCCCACTGGAACTTCAAGTTCCACTGAAGAGCCCACATTTGCCACCTGGCATGTGTCACTAGCAGGATGCAGGAGGCCATGAGGCCCAGCAGCCTCAGAGTCATTCATACCGAAATCCAGGATAGAGGCTTAAACATCGGTATCATAGTCTGAATATCCTAGCCTCGCCATTCGGGAGGCTAGGCCCAAACCTACACTGTGTCCAGAACAGGTCCAATGAAATGGAACATCTGAGAAGGAGTCAGATGTGATTTTGGCACATTGATTGTGAACTGCAGAGAATGCAGGAGGTTCGCCGTAATCTGGAGGAGGGAGACAACAGCCCGGGGAAGCTCGCCTTCAACAGCCTGTCGTCAAGATAAGGGAAGACTGGCACCCCCGATCTGCATAGCAGAGCTTTGACCACCGCCATTACTTTTGTGTTAAACCCAAGAGGCGTTGGTAAGGCCAAAGGGGAGCACAGTGAACTGAAAGTGCTTGTGGTCTATTGTAAACCGCAGGTAGCGCCGATGGGCAGGCAGAACAGGAATGTGAAAATAGGAGTCCTGCAAATCCAATGCTACCATCCAGTCTCCTGGGTCCAGGGCAGACAAGACCTGAGCTAGAGTGAGCATCTTGAACTTTTCCTTTTTCAACCAGGATAGGGCAGAAACTCTTTTTCTTTTTGAGTACCAGAAAGTAGTGGGAATAACAACCACAGCCTACTTCTGGTGCTGGAACCCTCTCTACGGCTCCAATGGCTAAGAGAGTCATGACTTACTCCTGAAGCAAATTCAAGTGATTCTCTGTCTGCCGGTCCTAAGTTTGACGTTACAACAAACAAATGATGGACGGAATGCTGACAATGCATACATTCTCCCCCAGTCAAGAGATCTGGGTTAAATCCATCGTTCTTTTGCCCACTAAGCCACCCCAGTTCAGACATGGCCATATGCAAATCAGTCTTGACCCTGTGCCTCATGGGAACAGTCCAGCCCGAACTGCCAAGCCATGTCTTCCCTGGACCAGAATCAAGCATCCTAGGACGGTTTCTGGCTATCAGCCGTCATCAGCCAGGATATAGCTTGACTCCAGTGGTGTAGTGAGCACGGGTCACACGTCTGGGAATACCCATCCCACTTAGGGCGAAAAGCGTTACAACAAACAAATGATGGACGGAATGCTGACAATGCATACATTCTCTCCCAGTCAAGAGATCTGGGTTAAATCCATCGTTCTTTTGCCCACTACGCCACCCCAGTTCAGACATGGCCATATGCAAATCAGTCTTGACCCTGTGCCTCATGGGAACAGTCCAGCCCGAACTGCCAAGCCATGTCTTCCCTGGACCAGAATCAAGCATCCTAGGACCGGTTTCTGGCTATCAGCCGTCATCAGCCAGGATAGCTTGACTCCAGTGGTGTAGTGAGCACGGGTCCCACGTCTGGGAATACCCATCCCACTTAGGGCGAAAAGCGTTACAACAAACAAATGATGGACGGAATGCTGACAATGCATACATTCTCCCCCAGTCAAGAGATCTGGGTTAAATCCATCGTTCTTTTGCCCACTACGCCACCCCAGTTCAGACATGGCCATATGCAAATAAGTCTTCACCCTGTGCCTCATGGGAACAGTCCAGCCCAAACTGCCAAGCCATGTCTTCCCTGGACCAGAATCAAGCATCCTAGGACCGGTTTCTGGCTATCAGCCGTCATCAGCCAGGATAGCTTGACTCCAGTGGTGTAGTGAGCATGGGTCCCACGTCTGGGAATACCCATCCCACTTAGGGCGAAAAGCGTTACAACAAACAAATGATGGACGGAATGCTGACAATGCATACATTCTCCCCCAGTCAAGAGATCTGGGTTAAATCCATTGTTCTTTTGCCCACTACGCCACCCCAGTTCAGACATGGCCATATGCAAATCAGTCTTGACCCTGTGCCTCATGGGAACAGTCCAGCCCGAACTGCCAAGCCATGTCTTCCCTGGACCAGAATCAAGCATCCTAGGACCGGTTTCTGGCTATCAGCCGTCATCAGCCAGGATAGCTTGACTCCAGTGGTGTAGTGAGCACGGGTCCCACGTCTGGGAATACCCATCCCACTTAGGGCGAAAAGCGTTACAACAAACAAATGATGGACGGAATGCTGACAATGCATACATTCTCCCCCAGTCAAGAGATATGGGTTAAATCCATCGTTCTTTTGCCCACTACGCCACCCCAGTTCAGACATGGCCATATGCAAATCAGTCTTGACCCTGTGCCTCATGGGAACAGTCCAGCCCGAACTGCCAAGCCATGTCTTCCCTGGACCAGAATCAAGCATCCTAGGACCGGTTTCTGGCTATCAGCCGTCATCAGCCAGGATAGCTTGACTCCAGTGGTGTAGTGAGCACGGGTCCCACGTCTGGGAATACCCATCCCACTTAGGGCGAAAAGCGTTACAACAAACAAATGATGGACGGAATGCTGACAATGCATACATTCTCCCCTAGCCAAGAGATCTGGGTTAAATCCATCGTTCTTTTGCCCACTACGCCACCCCAGTTCAGACATGGCCATATGCAAATCAGTCTTGACCCTGTGCCTCATGGGAACAGTCCAGCCCGAACTGCCAAGCCATGTCTTCCCTGGACCAGAATCAAGCATCCTAGGACCGGTTTCTGGCTATCAGCCGTCATCAGCCAGGATAGCTTGACTCCAGTGGTGTAGTGAGCACGGGACCCACGTCTGGGAATACCCATCCCACTTAGGGCGAAAAGCGTTACAACAAACAAATGATGGACGGAATGCTGACAATGCATACATTCTCCCCCAGTCAAGAGATCTGGGTTAAATCCATCGTTCTTTTGCCCACTACGCCACCCCAGTTCAGACATGGCCATATGCAAATCAGTCTTGACCCTGTGCCTCATGGGAACAGTCCAGCCCGAACTGCCAAGCCATGTCTTCCCTGGACCAGAATCAAGCATCCTAGGACCGGTTTCTGGCTATCAGCCGTCATCAGCCAGGATAGTTTGACTCCAGTGGTGTATTGAGCACGGGTCCCACGTCTGGGAATACCCATCCCACTTAGGGCGAAAAGCGTTACAACAAACAAATGATGGACGGAATGCTGACAATGCATACATTCTCCCCCAGTCAAGAGATCTGGGTTAAATCCATCGTTCTTTTGCCCACTACGCCACCCCAGTTCAGACATGGCCATATGCAAATCAGTCTTGACCCTGTGCCTCATGGGAACAGTCCAGCCCAAACTGCCAAGCCATGTCTTCCCTGGACCAGAATCAAGCATCCTAGGACCGGTTTCTGGCTATCAGCTGTCATCAGCCAGGATAGCTTGACTCCAGTGGTGTAGTGAGCACGGGTCCCACGTCTGGGAATACCGATCCTACTTAGGGCGAAAAGCGTTACAACAAACAAATGATGGACGGAATGCTGACAATGCATACATTCTCCCCCAGTCAAGAGATCTGGGTTAAATCCATCGTTCTTTTGCCCACTACGCCACCCCAGTTCAGACATGGCCATATGCAAATCAGTCTTGACCCTGTGCCTCATGGGAACAGTCCAGCCCGAACTGCCAAGCCATGTCTTCCCTGGACCAGAATCAAGCATCCTAGGACCGGTTTCTGGCTATCAGCCGTCATCAGCCAGGATAGCTTGACTCCAGTGGTGTAGTGAGCACGGGTCCCACGTCTGGGAATACCCATCCCACTTAGGGCGAAAAGCGTTACAACAAACAAATGATGGACGGAATGCTGACAATGCATACATTCTCCCCCAGTCAAGAGATCTGGGTTAAATCCATCGTTCTTTTGCCCACTACGCCACCCCAGTTCAGACATGGCCATATGCAAATCAGTCTTGACCCTGTGCCTCATGGGAACAGTCCAGCCCAAACTGCCAAGCCATGTCTTCCCTGGACCAGAATCAAGCATCCTAGGACCGGTTTCTGGCTATCAGCTGTCATCAGCCAGGATAGCTTGACTCCAGTGGTGTAGTGAGCACGGGTCCCACGTCTGGGAATACCGATCCCACTTAGGGCGAAAAGCGTTACAACAAACAAATGATGGACGGAATGCTGACAATGCATACATTCTCCCCCAGTCAAGAGATCTGGGTTAAATCCATCGTTCTTTTGCCCACTACGCCACCCCAGTTCAGACATGGCCATATGCAAATCAGTCTTGACCCTGTGCCTCATGGGAACAGTCCAGCCCGAACTGCCAAGCCATGTCTTCCCTGGACCAGAATCAAGCATCCTAGGACCGGTTTCTGGCTATCAGCCGTCATCAGCCAGGATAGCTTGACTCCAGTGGTGTAGTGAGCACGGGTCCCACGTCTGGGAATACCCATCCCACTTAGGGCGAAAAGCGTTACAACAAACAAATGATGGACGGAATGCTGACAATGCATACATTCTCCCCCAGTCAAGAGATCTGGGTTAAATCCATCGTTCTTTTGCCCACTACGCCACCCCAGTTCAGACATGGCCATATGCAAATCAGTCTTGACCCTGTGCCTCATGGGAACAGTCCAGCCCGAACTGCCAAGCCATGTCTTCCCTGGACCAGAATCAAGCATCCTAGGACCTGTTTCTGGCTATCAGCCATCATCAGCCAGGATAGCTTGACTCCAGTGGTGTAGTGAGCACGGGTCCCACGTCTGGGAATACCCATCCCACTTAGGGCGAAAAGCGTTACAACAAACAAATGATGGACGGAATGCTGACAATGCATACATTTATCCCCAGTCAAGAGATCTGGGTTAAATCCATCGTTCTTTTGCCCACTACGCCACCCCAGTTCAGACATGGCCATATGCAAATCAGTCTTGACCCTGTGCCTCATGGGAACAGTCCAGCCCGAACTGCCAAGCCATGTCTTCCCTGGACCAGAATCAAGCATCCTAGGACCGGTTTCTGGCTATCAGCCGTCATCAGCCAGGATAGCTTGACTCCAGTGGTGTAGTGAGCACGGGTCCCACGTCTGGGAATACCCATCCCACTTAGGGCGAAAAGCGTTACAACAAACAAATGATGGACGGAATGCTGACAATGCATACATTCTCCCCCAGTCAAGAGATCTGGGTTAAATCCATCGTTCTTTTGCCCACTACGCCACCCCAGTTCAGACATGGCCATATGCAAATCAGTCTTGACCCTGTGCCTCATGGGAACAGTCCAGCCCGAACTGCCAAGCCATGTCTTCCCTGGACCAGAATCAAGCAAACTAGGACCGGTTTCTGGCTATCAGCCGTCATCAGCCAGGATAGCTTGACTCCAGTGGTGTAGTGAGCACGGGTCCCACGTCTGGGAATACCCATCCCACTTAGGGCGAAAAGCGTTACAACAAACAAATGATGGACGGAATGCTGACAATGCATACATTCTCCCCCAGTCAAGAGATCTGGGTTAAATCCATCGTTCTTTTGCCCACTACGCCACCCCAGTTCAGACATGGCCATATGCAAATCAGTCTTGACCCTGTGCCTCATGGGAACAGTCCAGCCCGAACTGCCAAGCCATGTCTTCCCTGGACCAGAATCAAGCATCCTAGGACCGGTTTCTGGCTATCAGCCGTCATCAGCCAGGATAGCTTGACTCCAGTGGCGTAGTGAGCACGGGTCCCATGTCTGGGAATACCCATCCCACTTAGGGCGAAAAGCGTTACAACAAACAAATGATGGACGGAATGCTGACAATGCAGACATTCTCCCCCAGTCAAGAGATCTGGGTTAAATCCATCGTTCTTTTGCCCACTACGCCACCCCAGTTCAGACATGGCCATATGCAAATCAGTCTTGACCCTGTGCCTCATGGGAACAGTCAAGCCCGAACTGCCAAGCCATGTCTTCCCTGGACCAGAATCTAGCATCCTAGGACCGGTTTCTGGCTATCAGCCGTCATCAGCCAGGATAGCTTGACTCCAGTGGTGTAGTGAGCACGGGTCCCACGTCTGGGAATACCCATCCCACTTAGGTCGAAAAGCGTTACAACAAACAAATGATGGACGGAATGCTGACAATGCATACATTCTCCCCCAGTCAAGAGATCTGGGTTAAATCCATCGTTCTTTTGCCCACTACGCCACCCCAGTTCAGACATCGCCATATGCAAATCAGTCTTGACCCTGTGCCTCATGGGAACAGTCCAGCCCGAACTGCCAAGCCATGTCTTCCCTGGACCAGAATCAAGCATCCTAGGACCGGTTTCTGGCTATCAGCCGTCATCAGCCAGGATAGCTTGACTCCAGTGGTGTAGTGAGCACGGGTCCCACGTCTGGGAATACCCATCCCACTTAGGGCGAAAAGCGTTACAACAAACAAATGATGGACAGAATGCTGACAATGCATACATTCTCCCCCAGTCAAGAGATCTGGGTTAAATCCATCGTTCTTTTGCCCACTACGCCACCCCAGTTCAGACATGGCCATATGCAAATCAGTCTTGACCCTGTGCCTCATGGGAACAGTCCAGCCCGAACTGCCAAGCCATGTCTTCCCTGGACCAGAATCAAGCATCCTAGGACCGGTTTCTGGCTATCAGCCGTCATCAGCCAGGATAGCTTGACTCCAGTGGTGTAGTGAGCACGGGTCCCACGTCTGGGAATACCCATCCCACTTAGGGCGAAAAGCGTTACAACAAACAAATGATGGACGGAATGATGACAATGCATACATTCTCCCCCAGTCAAGAGATCTGGGTTAAATCCATCGTTCTTTTGCCCACTACGCCACCCCAGTTCAGACATGGCCATATGCAAATCAGTCTGGCTGGGTTCAAACTGGAATGGCATGGTGAGCAAAAAAACTATGGATTTAGGCCCAGATCTCTGTACTGGGGTGAATGTATGACATTGTTCTGCATTCTGCCCATCAATTGTTGTTTTTGCATTTGTCACCCCGAGTGGGAAGGGTATGCTCAGACGTGAGTCCCTTGCTCTCCATGCCACTGGAATCAAGCTATCCTGGCTGACGAGGGCTGAAAGCCCGAAACCGGTCCTAGGATGCTTGTTTCCAGTCCAGGAGGACCTGGCTTGGCAGTTCGGGCTGGACTGTTCCCATGGGGCACAGGGTCAAGACTGATTTACATATGGCTGGGTTCAAACTGGAATGGCATGGTGAGCAACAAAACGATGGATTTAGGCCCAGATCTCTGTACTGGGGTGAATGTATGACATTGTTCTGCATTCTGCCCATCAATTGTTGTTTTTGCATTTGTCACCCCGAGTGGGAAGGGTATGCTCAGTCGTGAGTCCCTTGCTCTCCATGCCACTGGAATCAAGCTATCCTGGCTGACGAGGGCTGAAAGCCCGAAACCGGTCCTAGGATGCTTGTTCCCAGTCCAGGGAGGACCTGGCTTGGCAGTTCGGGCTGGACTGTTCCCATGGGGCACAGGGTCAAGACTGATTTGCATATGGCTGGGTTCAAACTGGAATGGCATGGTGAGCAAAAAAACGATGGATTTAGGCCCAGATCTCTGTACTGGGGTGAATGTATGCCATTGTTCTGCATTCTGCCCATCAATTGTTGTTTTTGCATTTGTCACCCCGAGTGGGAAGGGTATGCTCAGACGTGAGTCCCTTGCTCTCCATGCCACTGGAATCAAGCTATCCTGGCTGACGAGGGCTGAAAGCCCGAAACCGGTCCTAGGATGCTTGTTTCCAGTCCAGGGAGGACCTGGCTTGGCAGTTCGGGCTGGACTGTTCCCATGGGGCACAGGGTCAAGACTGATTTGCATATGGCTGGGTTCAAACTGGAATGGCATGGTGAGCAAAAAAACGATGGATTTAGGCCCAGATCTCTGTACTGGGGTGAATGTATGACATTGTTCTGCATTCTGCCCATCAATTGTTGTTTTTGCATTTGTCACCCCGAGTGGGAAGGGTATGCTCAGACGTGAGTCCCTTGCTCTCCATGCCACTGGAATCAAGCTATCCTGGCTGACGAGGGCTGAAAGCCCGAAACCGGTCCTAGGATGCTTGTTTCTAGTCCAGGGAGGACCTGGCTTGGCAGTTCGGGCTGGACTGTTCCCATGGGGCACAGGGTCAAGACTGATTTGCATATGGCTGGGTTCAAACTGGAATGGCATGGTGAGCAAAAAAACGATGGATTTAGGCCCAGATCTCTGTACTGGGGTGAATGTATGACATTGTTCTGCATTCTGCCCATCAATTGTTGTTTTTGCATTTGTCACCCCGAGTGGGAAGGGTATGCTTAGACGTGAGTCCCTTGCTCTCCATGCCACTGGAATCAAGCTATCCTGGCTGACGAGGGCTGAAAGCCCGAAACCGGTCCTAGGATGCTTGTTTCCAGTCCAGGGAGGACTTGGCTTGGCAGTTCGGGCTGGACTGTTCCCATGGGGCACAGGGTCAAGACTGATTTGCATATGGCTGGGTTCAAACTGGAATGGCATGGTGAGCAAAAAAACGATGGATTTAGGCCCAAATCTCTGTACTGGGGTGAATGTATGACATTGTTCTGCATTCTGCCCATCAATTGTTGTTTTTGCATTGGTCCTAAGTTTGAGGCATGAAGGGAGTGATAGTCTCGAGGGGAAGGTAGTAGTCCCTTCGGATTATTTGGAGGACCCACCTGCCAAAGGTGATATTCTTAAATATAGAAGAGAGAGGCCCCACTACTCCAGGAGACAGGGTTCTAAGTGCGACTCAATTGTCAAAAGTAAATTCCCTTGGAGAACACAATTTTTCACTTATTCCCATACCTCAACATCTCAAAGGTCATGCAATCACAGACACCAGTCTTCAAAGGGACCACAACGACAATTCTTAATCAAATTTTAATATTAGTCATATCCAATAATTCATGCAAATTCATAAAAATACATCAAATTAAATCAGTTAAAAACTAGTAAAAAATGATTCGACAAACTTTCAGTCATACATCATAATAAGAGAGACAAGACATTAGTCATCAAAAATTGTTAATTTGAAAGAATCAAAGTGCTTTGTCTAAGAATTTTTCTTTCAACATGCAGCACTTTGTTCCTCAAATCTAACAGAGGTAGGCGTTGGCGCGTTTGGGTGGGTAAATAGGATACCACCACCTTCTTCAGGACAACTAAAGATTTATAGTCCCACCTAATTAATTACAGAATATTGCTCTGCAAAATATTTTTCCTGTAGAAAAAACATAAAATAAATATCAGAGCGGACAACATGTAATTTAAAACATAATAGAAAAAGAGAATATAATACCTCTAAAAAGAGAATATAGCAAATGACCATCTTATTTACATTTTTCAATTTTCCAAACCAAACTGTATATATTATTCACAATATCTACAAGATCAGAACTTTGATTCTGTAGTTCCTTTATATATAGACTTAGAATAATTGTCCAAAAAGCCCTATCAAGACTGCAGTACATGAACCACCAACAAGCAACCCAGCGCTACAGTCATACTCATCCATTCTGTGATCTCAGTACTATCTACTCACCTAATACGTTTTAAGGTGAGGCAAATGCGGATCTGTAAACGCAGTTCTTTAAAATACAGAAGCAGGTTTCAGTCCTGAACTACGGTGAGGAAAAAGAAAGGGTATAAAAATAGCCCCTGGTAAAACCTATCACAGCTAATATCTAAAAGAAACAACCCTAAGTTTGCCCCACTGTGCATACATTATTAGATACAACTCCGACTTCAATTTGTGTCCAAATCAAGTAGCCATATGTAAAAACATAAATAGGATACTCTGCTCTTTAGAGCTCTAAAAAATAGAATTCAATATAAGAAAAGAACCAAATGGGATAACATAAACACTTAAACTGACAATTAACAATCAAGGTGATATTCTTCCGGTGGTGAAGGTGATGGCTGATCTTGCCACCAACTGGCTGCTTATGATCTTGAAGGGCCGGACTAGGAAAGTTTGGAGGCCGAGGTTGTGGGGTGGGGGGGATGATCCGGTGGGTTTGGGGGATGTGTGGTTGGACTGCGCAGATGATGTCGCACTTGTGTGGTCTTGTGGCTGGGGTATTGCTGGCGCGTCTGAAAGCCCCTTCTGTAGCCACCAAAGGAGCGAAAGTAGACGGGGATGTGTGGCAACTGAGAGGCCCTAGGACTTGGCTGTAGCCCGTGAATCCTTAAAGTACTCCAGTGCCATGTCTGCCTCTTCTCCGAAGAGACAGGGGCCATCAGAGGGCATGTCCACGAAAGAAGCCTGGACATCCCCTAAAAGCCAGAAGTCCTTAACCAGATGTGGTTTCAAACAGCCACCATCGATGCAATTGCTCTGCCCAGAGAGTCTGTCGTGTCAAGACAAAAATGAATGGCGAACTTTGCCTCATCTCTTCCATCTGATACTGCTGTGAAGAGGATGGCCCGGTCCCCCTCCAGGACCCATTGCAGAACTAGCGCAATCGGTTTCCACAAAGTGTGGGAATAATGGTCGAATAAGCATGTAGTGTTCACCAACTGCAATGCAAGGCTGACAGAAGAAACATTTTCTTGCCCCAACTATACAGCCTCTTGGATGTCCTATCCGGGGGTGCAGAATGGAATGTGCCTTGGGAGGTAGAGGCTCGGTCCACCAAGCTCATCGGGGTATAGTGGTTGGTGAGTAAATTTGGCTTAACTGGTGCAGGGCGATTTACTTTTGGCAATTGTCCTATTAACAGGAGCCCCTGAGATGGGCTTGGACCAGGTTCTCAATAGGACATTGGTTAAGGCCTCGTTGAAAGGCAGCTGGGATTCTAAGGAGGAGACACCAGGCTGTAGACCTCTGTCAAGATATTCGTCTTCACTACCACGGAAGGGAGCTGAAGGACCAGGACCTCTGCTGCCCTTTGCACCACCATACTATATGATGCTCCCTCCTCTGTAGCCACAGTAGAGGGAAAAAGCAGGCCAGAATCTGGAGAGGTATCCAGTCCACTGGCCTCGCCCAATTACTCGTACCAGTCCATTTCCTGATAAGGCTGGTCTTGCAAAGGGTCCAGCGATTCCTCCCAATCTTCCTCCATTCCTAGCCCTTCAGAATAGGGCTGAGGAAATGACCTAGAACCTAAGAGTTCTGTCCGGCGCTGATCTGATTATGGGTCATTGGGGATAAGAATGGAGCTGACGCCGCTGATGGGCGCCAGGATTCTCAGCACCGGGACTGGGGCCGGGGAAGATCGCAGTGGTACAACCGGCATCGGTCCAGATCCATCGCTGGATTCATGGGGGGTCATTGGCGCCGGGCTGGAGCTGCCAATGTGGAACCCAATGGAACCCCCTGGAAGCCTCTGGGGCCCGAAGGCGTGCCAGTTGGGTCAGGCATCCCAAATATGAGGCACAAGGCATCATAAAACTCCTTAAGCCGGACGGGGGCCGCTTCGGTGCCTGAAAAAGGCTGGAAAGCGCAGAGTCGACCCAGGGTCAGGTTCTGAGGAATAAGGCCTAGAGCACCATGACTCCTCTATTGCCTCTTCCGATGGATGGGCAGAAGTCGAAGCACACTGTTTTTTTGTGCTTTTTACCTGACCGATTCGACAACTCTGTGTGCGAAAACAAAGACTTAGAACTTCCAGAGCAGTACCCGGACCTTCCTCTTGACCAGTACCCTAAACAAGACCTCTGGGAAGAACGACGCAGTGCCGAGTGCTGGGCTGCATGCAGCTTTAGAGGCCGCTCTCTCACAGCTTTCGGAGCCATGGCCCATCAGTCAGAGCACAACTTTGAGTCATGGTTGCGCTCCAGGCAGCAATAAAAAAGCAGATGTGGTACCGTCACCAATGTGGTGTAGTGGCAGGCGCAGCACAGCTTGAAACCAAAAGTCTTCTTGGTCATGAGGAAACCTACTTACCAAAAAGGGGTCGACAAAACATTGAAATAAAGCCTGTCAAAAAGTGAAAGAGGGTAGCTCTCTTCATGGATCTGCACAGGCTAGCACAAAAAGAAAAGCATTGATATCAGTGCGCTGAGGTGGTGCCCATATAGGTGATGCGGATGTCTCAACGCCTCAGACGACGCCATCACGTGGAGCCGACGAACACCACCTACCGGCACGCAGGGGTATTGCCAAAAGAAACATCTTCCGGATCCAGTCTGACAACTGGGAAATTCATAGGTAAGGAATCTGCGACTAGATGTCTCTTTCCAATAGTGAGAGATATTGTAGCCTTGCGCCTCTCCCACAAGATGAGCAGGTGGATGAGTACACTCCTCAATAGGAAGAGAATACATTTTGGAAAACCAAACAAGTCTGAGTTACCATTCTGCACAAGAAGAAAAGAACCAGTGCCTGAATAACAGAACTAAAGCAGTTTGCAGTAATTAAGGGCTGAATTGTGTTTTCCTATTAATATGTTGACAAAAGACAATTTAGGATCCAGCAAAGAAAGAAAACTAGGATCTTATGGATACAACCAAAATGGAAACACGTATATTATTGGATAAGAGAGTAAGAAAAACTTGAACATAGTAAAGAAAATTTCCTGTGGGAGACTAGTAGAAACACAAACTTTGTCATGTTAAATTTAGAGAAACATCTTTGATCCATGCCTCGGTGAAGATAGTGCAAGTGGCAGCATTTCAAAGACAAGTCTAGAATTTGTGTGCGTCCAGAGGTAAAGAATGAAAATCCGCATTCTAATGCAGTTTGAAGCACTGTAAAAGAGAGCTCCATGGTCCACTGTATCAAACACCACTTAGAGATGTACCACAGGCAGCCAGGTGTGTCCCTGCCCAAAGCTTATCATCCATCCTCCGAAGAGTGGAGATTCTGGTACCATAAACGGGTCGTAAATCAAACTGGCAGACATGTAGAGGTTTTCTTTTGTTCAGTGTAAATCAGTAACTTTCTGAATATAATTTTTTTTTTTTTTTTTTTTTAAACCGTTTATTGCAATCTCAAGAATATACAAGTATGGACCTACAACCTTCCGGCCGGCCGCTAAAATGTCAGGAGCATATGACATACATTCAAAAACACTTGGCGTTGCAGAGAAGCAAAATCAGGAGGTATCAACGTCGTGGGCCACATCACTCTGACCCCACAATACGGTTTCATTTTATACAAACAACACAAAAAACCACACCCGCAAGGCAACCCGCAATCGAAAGTAACAACACGTGCTCCCCAAAGGGGAACCCCAGCCATCCACAGGAGTCTAAGGAGGGGAAGGGGAACAGATCGAGGACTGGGGGAACCCTGTGCCCGGGGCTGGGGAAAGGAGTCAACTAAGGGGACGGGGCTGGTGAGGCAGCAGGCAGCAGTGGTGGCGCGCAGATACCCCCGCGGTAGGCGTTCCAGGGGCCCCATACTTTCACCCATGCCCCAGGCTTACCCCTCGCCACATACACCACCTTTTCTCGGAACATGCACCAATCCATGTGTTCTTTCCAGGCCGACACCGCCGGGGGCCTCTGGGATCCCCACAGTTGAGCAATGTCACGCTTAGCTATCATATATCCCAGAGTCACCCATCACGTCTGCGGAACCGAGTAGTCAGTTGGTTCCCACACATTCAGCAGGCATCTCCTCGCTTCAGGCAGCAGCGCGACATGCGTAACCACTCGCAGGACCTCATGCACACCACGCCAGAACCGCTCCACCTTCGGGCATTCCCACAAAATATGCAAAAAAGTCGCCAAAGCACCACACCCACGCTTACACAATCCATCCTCAGCATAGCCCATACGCAGAAGCCTTGGCCCCGTCATGTAAACCCGGTGGAGTATCTTAAGCTGGACGAAGCGAAGGCGAGCCGGTATGGCCACCTCCTTCGGAGAGGCCACCGCGGAAATCCAGTCCTCGTCGTCCAACTCCAGCCCATCGGCAACCCACACCTCGCGGAGGCCAGTCAGCAAGCCCGATCGGTCATTAATCAATTTTTTGTAAATAAGGGAGATCGTGCTGTCCGGAACGTGGCCATCCAGCACTCTATCCTCCAGGGGGGAAGACTCCGGGATGGAGGCGACGTCTGGGAAGACGGAGCCCAGTGCGTGACGGACCTGCAAGTACCGAAAGTACTCACTGCCCTGCAGCTGAAACTCCGTCTGCAGCGTCTCGAATGTTTTGAATCCCCCCCTCGTCCAGAGATCCCCCACTTTACTGATGCCTATCGTATCCCACTTCTCGAAGCCCTTCGAGGTCCACAGGGAGCCCAACCTCTCAGACGCGTACAACGGTGACGCCCGGGTCAAACGGTCCTTCCACCCCATAGCTGCGTTAGCCGCGTGCCATACTCGCACCATGACACGCGTAGGTCCCGTCAGGCGGGGGTCGGGCGCGCCAGAGTAGAGCGCTCGATTGTAGTCGCCACCGGGCAGGAGCATCTTGTCCATTTCAAATGCCGGGTTTAAGGCGGGCCCGTAGAGGCCATGATTAATTGCAGCTAACTGGGAGGCCCAGTAATACCGTTTAATATCCGGGAGGGCAATCCCCCCGTCGTACCATGGGAGCGTCAACTTCGCCAGGGCAATACGCAGCCTCCCGTCCCAGAACAGGCGGCGCTGTAGACTCTCCACCTCACGGAAGTAGCGCGCCGGGACCAAGTCCATAGTGTTCTGGAGAGCGTACAGGAAGCGTGGCAACGACATCATCTTAAACAATGCCGCCCGGCCGAGCAGCAAAAGCGGCAGGCGCCGCCAGCGCGCGACGTCCTCCTTCAAGCGCTGGAGGGGGGGGAGCAAATTCCGCTCGTAGCGGGCCTCCAGGTCCAGAGTAATATAGACACCCAGGTACCGAAACCCCTGAGAGGCAATCTGGATCGGACAGCCCCGCGGGAGGACGGGAGCCTCCCTGGAAAGCACATACACACATGATTTAGCCCAGTTGATGACAAGGCCTGAGTTGCGGCCGAATGAGCGCAAAACATCAACCAGGACAATCAGTGATTTTCGCGGGGAGGCTAGGTACAAAAGGATATCGTCAGCGTATAGGGACACGCGGTCCTCATACTCGGGGGTCCAACGGAGACCACGGATGGAAGGGTGCCACCGCAGCCACTCCGCCAGGGGTTCCAAGGCCAGCGCAAACAGGAGCGGCGACAAGGGGCAGCCCTGTCGCGTGCCCCGTCCCAGCTCGAATGGGACCGATACTCTTCCATTCACCACCACCTGCGCCAATGGGCCCGAATACAACAATTTGACCCAGCTGATGAACCCCGGGCCAAATCCAAACTTCGCCAGCATCGCCCAAATGTATGGCCACTCGAGCGTGTCAAACGCCATGGTGGCGTCTAAGGACGCCAAGATGGCCGGCTCCTGCACAAACGGGACACGCGCGAGCACCCCGTGCAAGCGCCGCAGATTAAGGGCCGTGTTGCGATGGGGAATAAAGCCGGACTGGTCTTGGTGGACCAGATCGCCCACCACGCCGACCAGCCGGTTGGCTAGCACCCTGGCGAGGATTTTGGGCTCCGCATTCAAGAGCGAGATAGGCCGATAGGATGTAACCCGGTCTCGGGGTCTCCCTTCCTTGTGGATCACCACGATTGTAGCCAGACGCTGGTCCGGCGGGAGGGAGCCCAGCGAGTGGGCCGCCAGGAACATCACGCGGAGGTGGGGTGCCAGTACATCCGGTCGCAGCTTATACAACTCAATAGGGATGCCGTTCGGGCCCATGGCCTTGCCGGATGCGACCGAGCGTATGGCGAGGGCAATTTCATCGGAGGTGGGAGCGGCATCTAACGACACCCTGTCCTCCACCGAAAGGGAAGGCAGCGCGATATCCCTAAGCAGGGCATGGGAATCCTCCTCCGAGCAGGGAGAAACCGGGGAATACACCTCGCGGAAATAATCCGCGAAACAAGAGACAATGTCTTCTGGCTCGGTGACACGCACACCATCCATCCTCTCAATCAGCGGGACCACACGACTCGCTCTCTCCTTTTTATCCAACCACGCAAGCAGTTTACCAGCCTTATCACCCACATCATACAGTCGCCCCTGTTGCTCTCTACTGAGGCCTCTGGCCGCCTCCGTGAAGAGGGCCCTGTAGGCCGCCTGCTTAAGTTGTAGGACATGTAGTGCAGCATCCGTCACCCCACTCTCTAGATCACCCTCCAATTCAGCAATTTCGGCCTCCACCCGGGTCACCTCCTCCTGCTCGCGCCTCCGGGCATGGGAGATAGAGGAGAGGGCCTCCCCTCTAAGAACTGTCTTGAAGGCTTCCCACAGGGAGATAGCCGAAGGGACGGACCCCACATTCTCATCAAAATACCGCTGCAAGGATTTAATCAAGTCAGCGCGAATGGTGGGGTCGCGCAGGTACCAGGCATTGATTGGAGCTACCCTGCCCTCCCCCCTCGGGAAGACATCAAAGTGCAACAGGAGCGGGGAGTGATCTGAAATACCCCGCGCCAAATGGCGCACCTCTCCTACCCTCCCAACATAGGCCGCAGGGACAAGGACATAATCAAGCCGTGAGAGGCTACCATGGGCACCCGAGTGGAAAGTGTACTGCAGCTGCGTGGGATGCTTTAAGCGCCAGCAGTCCACCAATCCCAGTGTATCTAAGAAGCCGGACAGCCACGCCTGTGCCCGGGGGAGGTCCCTAGGGGGGTGACGATCCACGGTCCCAGAAACCACCGCATTGAAGTCCCCCCCAACCACCAGAAGCCCCCCCGGAAGGTCGAGGAGGAGGCGCCCCAGGTCTGCAAAAGTGGTAGACTGTAACCCCGGTGGGACGTACACTGATACAAAGACAACTACTTTGCCCTCCATTCTCCCCACCAAGGCAGTGTAGCGTCCCCTCTCATCATGGCGCACCTCGTCTATTTCCAACGGGAGCGAGTTCTTCACCATGATGCCCACCCCCCGCGAGCCCGACGTGAAGCCCGAGTGGGCCACCAAACGATAGCCACGCCGATTCATGGCACAAAAAGAATTACCAATAAGGTGTGTCTCCTGCAGAAAGACCACATCTGGCGAAATTCGTTTCAGATACTGCAGGACCACACCTCGCTTGATCCTATCCCCCAGTCCATTAACGTTCCAAGACAACAAAGTCAGGTCCCTACCCCCCATCACATACAGAAGCCATCATTCGTCCCCCCGAGAGCACCTTAGAAACACCAATACAATAAAGGGTTTGCCTTGCGGTAAAAACGAACACCCCACCCCAACCCACCCATCCCAACAGAACTCCCCCCTCCCTGCACCCCTGCATGAGCCCAAACAGCCCCCCCAAAGTGCAGTGTGCCTGTCGCCCCATAGATGATTAAACTAACTAGTCCCCCAGAGGAGGAGGGAGAACCCCCAAGAGACCCCGTACGACCTCCACAGGAGGGGAACTTACACAAACAGCCAAAAGTGACGATAATGTTGTCCAGAGCGAGGCCTACTATTAGTCCCTCAGTCCTGATCCGGCGAGCCCCCCCCTCCAACCGAGCCCCCCCCTCCAACCGCGCCCCCCCACATCCCCGGCCCCGATCCCCGGGCAAAGTGTCCAACCAGTCTCCGGCCGCTTCGGGACGATCAAAAAAGTGCGTGCGGCCATCTACCTCCACCCGCAACTTAGCTGGAAAAAGCATCGCATACTTGAGGTTCAGGTCCCGTAGACGACGTTTGACTCCGAGAAAGCTCAGTCTCTGCTTTTGGACCGCTGGGGTGAAATCAGGATAGAAGTTTACGTCCATATTGTCGAGTCTGACCGGTCCTTGTAGCCTAGAAGTCTGCAGGATAGCGTCTCTGTCCCGAAAGTTGAAAATCCGGGCAATGAGAGGCCTCGGAGGGGCTCCGGCCTTAGGTCTTCCTCCGGGAACCCTGTGGGCACGTTCCACCGCAAAGAATTTACTCAGCCCCCGGGGCTGGAGATGGGTGAGAATCAGGTCCTCCACGAACAGGTCCGCCGCCGCCTCCTCACGTCCCTCCGGCACCCCGACAATACGGACATTGTTCCTCCGGGCCCGACCCTCGGAATCCTCCAGTCGACGATCCATCAGGGCGCTCGCCTGGCCAAGCCGGCGCACCTCCTTTTGGAGGGCCGCCACGTCCGTTGTGAGGCCCGAGGTGGTGTGGGCCAAAGAATCGACCCGGTCATTGGTCTTGGATAGGTCGGCCCTCACCAGGCCAACATCCACGAGGACCGAGTCAATCTTCTGCGCCAGTGTGTCAAAGCGCTGGTCCACCGAGGCCTTCATCTCGGCGATAGCGCCCATGACATCTCGCAGGGTCAGATCCGCGGGCAGAGCAGGAGCATCAGTCGGGCCCTCAGGGGACCTACGCGGCACCTCGGGAGATCCCTTCTGGAGGGTGTAGCGGTCCATGTTGTTGGACTGATGGGCTGCGCCACGGCGGGTCGATTTCACCTTTGCCCGGTCGCCATCTTGCTTTGTGGACATGGTTCCAGTCCCCAAATCGTGCCAATCACCTCGGAAAGGGCCGACAAACCAGTTCACGGGCTCCGGGGGGGGCAACCACAGGTCCGCAGGACGGATCACAGCCGGCGGGCCGGCAGGGCACCCCAACGAGGCCACGCCACCGCACACCGCCCCGCAACCCAACCTCGCCTAGGCAGCAAGGCGGGTGCAAAAGCGAAAGTGAAAGTGCGGGGCACGCGAGTCGCCCAGCCCTGCCCGCCGCTGTTGTTCACTTTGTCTCCGGATCGCCCCACAACTCCAATCCGGGGGGCCGGCGTGGAGAAGGCCGCAAACCTCAATCGGTGCTCCCGCCGGTGTCCGAGGTCCAATTTGGACGCGGAGAACGGGTGACACCTCAGCTCGGGCTCACCAACACAGTCCCCTCATCTAGGACAGGATATTGTCAGGATTTATGTAGGAGGTCACGGAGGTCCTCGGGAGCCTCGCACCTACGCGGCCATCTTGGTTGCGCGCTAGGCTCCTCCTCCTTTCTGAATATAATTAATTCATTATTTTAGCATAGAAGTGCCTGTGAGTATTGGGATCAAAGTTGACACATAGGATTATCTAAATTAGTTTTCTTCTATCAAATCAAATCAAAACAGCTTTATTCGGTGACAATGAAACAAACACCATAAAGGCATACTAATACACATATATATATATTTCTTACAGTTTATCATAGGCAATAATTAATACTAAAAATTATATTTACAAATTTGGGCTTTATGGGGAGGATAGCATTATAAAGTAGTACGTACATTATTTTCTGAGGTTTTAAAAAATACAGGCTACCACTATTCATACGATAAAGTGCAATTGCAGAAAGTGCAGGAAGGTACAATTTAAAAGAAATAATGTTATGCATCTTCTTTTTTATACAGCAATACTTCCGAAAAGGCGTAGTCTTTTCTTTTTCTAATCGATTGTTGTATGAAGCGAATAACTGAGCCGATGATTTTCATAGTGTCCAGACTACATATGAAGTTAAACGCATCCTTATAGTTAAAAAGCATGTTTTTTAGAAAGAGGGGTTTTAAAAAGGTTTTCCGGATACCCTTATAACAAGCATTTACAATGCAATGGTCTCGGCATTGGTAAAGTTAGAGCTATTGGCATTGCTCATGACATTTTTTTTGTTTATGTTTTTGTTTTTAAAACATGTAAAGAAACGGCATTGTCATGAGCAATGCCAATAGCTCTAACTTTAACAATGCCGAGACCGTTGCATTGTAAATGCTTGTTCTGTGCTATTGGTGGATATGACTGATTATTCTACTTGCCACAGTTTGCTGCTTGTTTCGGTTTTTCTCAACTGTTGTGTTATTTTATATGTCTACAGGTGTCTCTCCCGCCATTTCCTTGGGCCATTGCTATCAGGGTGCCTTTAGGAAATGCCTTCAGTGCATCCCAGTGAGATGAAGGGATGCGTTATACAATGTGCGATTGTCCGCAAACTCCGTTATCTTTTCTCTTAGCTCGTGTACGTTAACCAGATCCCTCAATAGATACTCGTTACTCGAAAGTACCCAATTCCCACTACCAGAGAGGACAGTATACCTGCATGTCAACTATGTTTGTTCTGTCCTGCGTTTTAATGTCTACTCCAAGGTCGTTGATTCTGGTGTATGCTCTGTGTTGCTCAAAAGTAAAAG
The DNA here is from genome assembly GCF_964204655.1 of Triturus cristatus. Classification (NCBI taxonomy): domain Eukaryota; kingdom Metazoa; phylum Chordata; class Amphibia; order Caudata; family Salamandridae; genus Triturus; species Triturus cristatus. The sequence goes on from NC_140595.1 coordinate 117,175,149, forward strand.
AAGCCCCTCTCCCTTCCGTGGAAGCACCACGAGTCTACATGCTCCATTTCCTCTGCTAGGGTCTAAAGCTTCCTGCTAGTTGCTGCATCCATCTGACCATGGGGGTTGGAGCGGTCTAGTTCTCTGTCACATACCAAGTTAAAGTTCCCCACCACCATGTCTCCCTCTCATATATGACCCGCTTCACCAAGGACCACAGGCATGCATTCGCATTCGAGTTTGGTGCATATATATTGCGTATGGTTATCAGAGTGCTGTTACAATCAGGTTATATTAGTGTGTACCTGCCAACCTTGTCTTTTTTAGTTAATGGAGACTGGATCTCCACAATATGTTTAATTAGTGATTCCAAGTCGGCTGTTTAAAAACAGGACTTTTTTTGGTTCCATAGCCATAGTCATTACATCAGACTATTTCATGTGTTACATTCTCAAGTTACGATGCAAGAAAGTACGTACAGAAATTATATTTTTTAGATCACTGAATTTAATAAGCATCCCCCCTCTGCATCCCTACGAAAAGTAGGACCGGGCTGAAAACCACTAGTAAATAGTTAATCCTTTGAAACTAAATCACGAGATAGTGCGAATCAGAAGCAGTTAATGTAAACATGTATATGTAGAATTTCGGGTAGTTTAGTAGAACCCAATATAGCCATTTTTGACAGCAACGTACTGACATCATAGAAACAGTCCCACCAAGATGGCACAAAATGGATAACAAAGAATTGCTATAGATAATGCCATACGAGTTATGCCCACAGTAACTTGAATCGGGCCGACCACTTTCCTTTGCCCCCTCCTGTAGGTCTGCTGCTGAATCATAACAACTATGGGTGTTGATAACATTAGGGGAGGGGTCTGATGCACTCTGTTGAGAACCTATTGCGAATACCGCATAAAAGCCCACCATCTCTCACCTCCTCTGGGCATCGTTGAAACGCCCGTATATGTGGTGCGAGACTGCGGAGGACCAGGGGCACCGGCAGATGTTGCCGTCCCTCTCGGCGCGAGGGTGGCGAAGGACCCCCGAAGGAATCTAGGAGAGTGCCTTAATGAGACCCTGTCTACAGGCGCTAGGGAAATTAGGAAGATGGACTAAAAGGTAAATGGAGTTCGCATACGGCTGGACAACATGTTCTGGTCTTGAACCATGAGGACCGTAATGGGATGACAACACTTCAGACAGGCATTATCTAGGACGCCTAAAAACCTGATGCAACCAAAAGCCAACAAGGAAAGCCCGTCACCAGCGCATCACACAACGGAAACGTGCATGCCCGCAGTGTAGACGGCTGCTCCTCAAGCCCACCGCTCGAGGCAACGGATCTAAAGACTTCAATGTAGAACTTTGCACAAACGCAGGTCTCAGCCCCCTTTCAATAAAACATATAGGCGGGCAGAAATAATGCGTGACGTTTATTTTTCACGACGTTGCCGACAACTCAACCACACACCAAAAGGACGCGCCATTTTTCAATGGACCGGATTTCACTGAAAGAAACAAACCGCAATGTTCTAGCTACTAGATCCCGTGACGGTCATAACGAAAATTGCACTATTTGGATAGTTAAACGTTTCGCGGCTTGTTACTACTTAAATTATAATTAAAAAAAAATAAAACCACACGTTGAGTTTCTTTAAAATGATTTCCTCCAAATGTAATTAATTTTCATGTAATAGTACTTTGTCGAGCGTCGTACATTACGCACTCGTACACTAGCATAAACGTGACTTGTCATTACGCACTCGTACACTAGCATATTTTATGCCTACATATTACATACCAAGAAGACCCTTGGAGAGGTGAGGAGACCAGAGCAGCAACCGGACGCAGGGGGAGCGGACGATCACACCACTGCCTTTCTCCGAGGCAGAGTAGAAATGCCTCGGAGAAACGCAGCGTCGTTTTCGGATTCGGGGCGTGTTTTGCTGTTGTCTCCTCCCTGAGACTTTTCGCAAAAAACACGCCCCCCGATCCGAAAAGGACGGGGCCTAATCGGAGTGACTGACCTCTTCTCCAGTGGCTGGCCAGCATTTACGAGGCCAGCCAATGGAGAACAGGGGAGAAGAGGGGCGGGTTCAAGCCCCTCTTCTCCAAGTCATTATCTCTCGCGAGCGAGACTGCGCAAGCGCAGCCTTCGCTAGCCGAGACCTAAAAAGGACAAAAAATTATAAAATGCAAGGTGGACTGTAAGGTTTTACCATCACACGGGCAGGGTGACTATATTCGTTGCCATTTCTCTGTACTTGGACATGCAATTAGATAATTTAAGGTACCCATCCTTAACCAGGTTAGGTAAAACCTGTGCTGAATATTCCGAACCAAAATTAGGTATAACTGGGTACCCCTCATGTACGGACGTTCACAATAAGCTACCGCAGTCTGTTTTTGTTAGCCACCCTACCCCTTTCGTAGTCTGCAGTGGTTATATATCTTAATTTCAGTTTGCTTTTACTATATTCCTGTCTACATAGGGGGTTATCTGTATTTACTTTGCATTTCATCAAGAGATTAAAAATGTGCCCAAGCCATGGTATTTTCATACTATGTTCTAGAGCTAGGCAGTCAATAATTAAATCCTTAGAAAATTGTGTTTCTTCCTTCATCCATATGCCATGTCAGAGGGTAAGACTAACCATATCAATAGTATCATTTATATATGGGAAGGACAGCTCTTTATGAACAATGATGTTTGCAGTTGCACTGGGAACAGCCAATAACCTTTTTGAAAACTTGTTTTCATCAGTTTGTAAGATTGTCGTATTTGCTCTCCCCCATATTGCGGCTCCATCATTAACTGCTGGGACACACTTACACCTATAAAAGGTTAAAATTTCTCGTATCGGTTTGATCCCTAATTTAGCCGCAAATCTAAATATACCCTCAGTCGTTTAAAAAAATTTCCTTTTGCATAATTCAATGTGTGATTTCCATGTGCCGTTATTACAAAATAACATCCCCAAGTATGAAAATGTTGGGACTATATTTATAAAAACCCCTCCCACATGATGTTGTCTACACTTTTGTCTCTTACCCCCGCACGACATTACAAATATTTTCTTTAGATTCAGTTGCAAGTCTATGTCATTTATGTATTGGGCAAAATTTTCCATTAGACATGGCAGGCCATTTGCAGTTCTAGACATTAGGACAGCGTTGTCTGCGTATAATAAAATGGGGGTGGGGCATGTTCCAACTTTCGGGGCGTCCACAACCAATTTTTGTAAAAATGAGTCCATATTATTTATATACAATGAAAATAAAAGGAGAGCTAATACGCATCCCTGTCTGATATCACGCTTTACCACAAAGTTAGGTGTACATTCCCCTGATTTTCCATAGCGTACCCTTGACGTTAAATATGCATACATTTGTGATAAAAATAAGATTATTTCTGTGGGAACACCAAGCCCTTTTAAAATTTGCCATAATTTTTGATGATTGACTAAGTCAATGGCACTGGTGAGGTCCACAAAACATAAATTAAGTATCCCCTCCTTAGCTATTGTGTACTTCCCAATTAACAACTCTAGGTTTTAACTTTGCTCTACCATCCCAATACCCCTCCTAAAACCATACTACGCCTCTGTTAATACATTTTTTTCACTGGCCCAAGCTTCAAGCCTCTCCAGCATGATTCGACCCATAATCTTGGAAGAGGAATCAAGAAGGGATATTGGGCGGTAGCAATTTGCCTTTTCCCTGTCCCCATTTTAAAAAATGGGTACAATAATACTTTCAACCCATGTGGCTGGTAATACTCCTCCCAAAGCAGCAGTAAAAACTTTCATTACTATTGGTATCCAGAATTCCAAATCATACTTAAAAACATCTATCGGCAACACATCTGAGCCTGCTACTTTTCCCTTTTCACTTTTTTGGAGTGCTAATTTTATTTCCTCTGATGTGATTTGTGATATTTTCACTGGGTTTACCTTTCTGAAGTTTTCTTTTTTCAAATCAATCATATCTGTTTTTCTGGGTTAAAAATACTCTTAAAATGTTGCACCCAGTCTTCTGGTGGTAATACAGTATCGATCCTCACCAGATTATTATCTTTACAATATGGATGATTTATTATCTTGCAGAAGAGGGCTGAATCTTTCAGCTCTACTGCCTGGTTTAATTTCTCCCAGGCCTCCTCACGGATCTCCCTTTTTCTTGTTTCCAATGTCTTTTTATTATCTTTCCTTACAGCATTGATTTTTTGTGGGTCTCTAGGTTTTTGTTTAAGCACAAGTTTCAGCTCCCCATTTAGCCTTGTACATTCATGGTTAAACCATCTTGGAGTTAGACCACACACTTTTTTCCTTCTTTTAGATTTTAGGTCACCTGCAATTTCTTTGGTGATACTGGCGAAAGCAGCTATAACACTGTTTGCCTGGAGGAACCATCCAGACAGATTTCTAATTCTTTTTGTGTTTTCCCTTTGAGGTTTTCCATGAATGCAGATGGATGAACACCTGCCCATTTTATTGAGACGCCATTATTTCCTTGGGTGTCGATATCAACATCTGCATATTTACCACTTTGTTTTGTTAACAAGTTTACCTTTAATTTCACGCTTAGGGAATGATGGTCACTAACCATACTAATATTTATCAAAGCTTTCTCGACCAAATTGTTACCATTTGAAGATATTATGATATGAACTGTGTTTGAAGATGACCTTGTTCCCACAAAGGTACACATTTTTTCTTCACCATCTGGTATGATCTGTTCCAAAATTATTAGATCATATTTATGCGTTGCATTATTGATGGCTTCTCCATATCTATCATGGTGGAAATGTGGGATCTTGTCACCAAAATCGTCACAATACCCACAGGGCTCACCAGCTTCAAGATCACATTTAACACAATTAAAATCCCCTGCCCAAATTAAACCTTAAGTCCCTACAATTCCCTTGACAAATTGGTCCAAATCCTCTTCTAATAGGTTAATTACAGTGCTCCTTGTGTTATCAAAAATATTGTTATAGAAGTTTATTATAACAAAAGTCTGATTTTCATTGGAATAAAGATGTAAAAACTGGTAATATTGTGATTCAATGAAGGTTTTCCTAACGGTCAGAGGGGAGGCAACTGGAATTAGGGTAGCCAGACCTCCCTTCGCCCTTCCCTTTCTTGATGGTATTGCATTAGTGCAAATACTTTGGTACCCATTTACATAAAAAGGTTTTGGGCACCAAGTTTCTTGTAGTAGTACAACCCCAGAACCCTCCAACATTTGTTGCCAGTTAACATCATAGATTTTATTTTTAATACCAGCTATGTTCCATATCATAATTTTTAAACTTTTGCTCAGGGATATTCCAGAATCAACTATCAGCAAGTTATCAGGGCTATTACTATAATCATGCTGACGTACATCCTCTATGTCTATATGGCGAGGTTCTGTTAGGTTAACCTTAACTGTATTTGTTTTAGGATTACCATTTTATATGTTTGTACTTGTGGTACAATGATGGACAATTTACTCCATATTAGAGAGGTTGCATAAGTTCATCCCCTTCACCTCGGCCTCCCCTAGCAACAGCTGAGGCAAAAAAAGGTCAAACAATCGTGATTTTGCCGTGTGTCTAACTGATATTTATCACACTGATTTAAGTCATTTCCCAATGTGTCCCTAAGATTGACTTTAAATGCCGCATTTTGGGACCGCTTTAGTCTATTTATTGACTGTAGAGTATCACCTGCGGTAGAGACCGAAAAGGGTTGGGAACCTCTACTCTCTATTTGATTTGATGATACTACCTGTGCACTATCCCCAGTGGACATAGCTATTGAGGATTGACTCACGCTGCTCTCAATATGATGCAGTTGTGCTGGCTGTAGTCAATCGCTGGCTTCTAAATCAGAAAGAGGGGCACATCTATTTTCACAGCTTAGATTATATGCCATGGGTGGACCTCTTGGGGCTACCCAGGTCTGTTTCTCCAGCATTGGACGTTGTAGGTTGGTCTCTAGTAATTGTAGGAGAGTTGGCCTGTAAAAGAAGCCCAGTGGTAGCGCAATGATATTATTGGGATTTCTGTCAAAGTCGGTACACAGGATAGTTTTCTTCTAACGAGATGAGATTCAACCAACCATTGTGTGTTTATATAATTTTTACCATAATGAAAAAATGTACAACAAAAATAGTAAGTACATGAAATAATACCAGAGTATGAGATTAGACCAACCTTATGTTGATGTAGAAACAACCTTGAAGCAGGAAACCAAAGTGAAGAAACTGAGAATTTTCAAATAACAAGCTGAAGTCAAATATCAAAATTAGCTAGAATATAAGCGGCCCCAGGAACGGGAAATGGAATGGGAGAGTCACAGCTAGAACTCTCTGCAATCATTCAGCAAAAGCAAAGAAATTGGACTGCTATGTGACTAACTCCTAAAAACAGAGCTGCAGCTCAGCTGGAGCCTTGAAAACAACAGAGGCATAATTGGAAGTCTTACCCTCACAAGATACAGAGGGACTGTTTTAGAGTTTGGTGGATGAGAAAGCCTATCACAAACATGGCAGATGCCCCAACTGACATATTACAAGTTTATGTAACTTGTAATAGGGTGGATAGGATATCCACCAAGTTTTGACAGGGTATCTGTGCCTGAATTTGGCCTACAAGGGCTAGATCCATGCATATCTTTCAGAATATCCACAAAACAAAAACATTCATATAGGTTAACTACATGGGATTCTTTTAGCGAGTTCCTAGCACTATGGTTCATGTCACTTGTAATAGGGTGAATAGGGTATCCAACACTTTTTGATAAGGTATCCTTGCCTACTTGTAGCCTAGAAGAGCCAGACCCATGCATATCTTTCAGAATAGCCACAACACATACATTTACATACACTAAACTACATGAGATTCTTTAAGCTAGTTTCCGTTCTGATAATTCAACATGGATCTTGCCTTCCTGCACTTTGGTCGAATATGTCTGCTTTCTAGCAACAATGAGAACATATCTTCCTTGTGCTTCTAAACAGAGAAATTAAGTATTTGGTTCTAAATGCCCCATAACTGGATAGATGCTCGCAGATCAACTTGCACGTTGAAACCTTTATTTGGGAAAATGAATGAATATCTCAATTTCAGTCTGGTGCAATAGCAGGCAGTTAACCCAGTATCATTTGAGTATGCGTGGGCTGATTTGCCTGTGTCTTTGTAGCTATAAAAACTAAACATGTATAGCAAAAAATGGAGCATTATGGTAATTTGAAGAGCAGGCCATCTGAATCCTTTAAACCTTCATTTGAAGGTTTGAACTCACGCTGTAGGTCCTTTCAGCACTCTTAGACTGCACCTGTATTCTATGCTGTCAGAAGCCTTTTTGTACCTACTGGTGAGAACTGATTAAGTGGCCCATCTGACTCTACATGTTAGAATTTGTTCAATTAAAGTGGAGCGTGTGAGAAAGGTCTGAAGCGGCACATGCGCCTTAGTTTATGACAGAGAAAGGCTTACATTCTAGAAAATGGGCACAAATTTAAAAGATTGTGCTCTGCATTCTCTGTCAGTTTCCCAATTTTTGAAGTAATTACTTTTTGAGGAGGAGTAAGGGCTAGTCACGTGCCAAGCACTGCTCCAATATATCGATAAACAAAGCAGTTACTTCAGTATTGGAAATTCCATTGATTCACATGCTTGAACCATTTCCAGTCGTCGAGATGGGAGACTCACATCTCAACTAGGGGGAATGATTAAAGCATGTGAATCTATGAAAGAATCCAATACTGGAGAACTACAGTTAGAGGTAAGTAACTTATTTCCTTACTGTTTCTTGATTTGAAGTTTTACAATTCCCAGAGACTAGAGTCAACATTAGAATTGTAATTTTAAGTGGCTGTAAGTAAACAATTGCCAATTTAATGAACTTGACCATAAATTACTATAAAATGTTTTCAGTAAACCTACCGAATCAAGGAATAGGCTAACATTTCTTTAATTTGTGGTGCTTCTGCCCTTCTGGTCTCTCCCCTTACTCTTCCCAACACCCTTGACTTGTGGTTTTACTCATCCCTCACTCCTTTACCCTGCTATTCACTTTCTCTGCCTTTTGTTACACATTTAATGTTTCACAATTTCCTATCACCTGCTCTTTCTGTTTATATACAGAAGTATTCAGATACTGACCAGGTGCTGGAGTGCCTTGATTCTAACAGCCAGGAAATTGAATTCTCTGAATACTGGAAGATAATCGGAAGGTTTGCTCTTGATCTAAAGAAACAATAAAAGAAAAAGCGTTGATGGATCCAGGCTACAGCACAAGATCTGGAGTAAGGCAGTCAAGCGAGTGGAAAAGATGCTGACGGAGCTTTTGTAGAGAAGGGACTTAGAGGAGGAAAGAGAGATGGACTAGTCCACCGTGGCACTATGAGGTTTCAAGGATGAGCTCTTCCTTGGGGCAGGAGTATAGTCCGTGACTTTCCCCCACTTTGTGATCCCTCTAAAAGTTCTTGCTTTTAAGAAAATCTTTATATTTCACTACAGTAAAGTATGATTCTCAGGAAGGACCATCAAAATAATAATATGGAGGATTTGCTTCTTCCAAGTATGGTAACCTTCAATGAAGTGGTTTCTTAAATTGCATAAATGCGTTTTTCATTTGTTCCATATTTTTCTTTTAGACCCACCATACTTGCTTATCATTGTCAGAACAATAAGCTACTGGCCCAATGTTTCTAGAAGGTGAACAATGTATGCCTGGGAAGGCATTCTAGGACCCTGAGGTCTTCCCAGAATAAATCCTAGACAATTCTAAGAGCCTTGTTCTGAAGGGGTTGTTATAAATGGGTACAAAACCACACTGGGCAATTTCCTATACCACATGGTTGTGGGATATGCCCAGATAGTGTTTGTGCCCTATTCAGATTGAGCTGTGAAGGGAAATAATACCTGGTACAAATTTATCCGACCTGTAAAGTTGCGAAGCATTCCGCTTTGTGCACTGTTTTGGTGGCACCTAAGCCACCAGGAAATTACTGGAGGGATTTGTGTGATAAAACCCTTGGTCGGAGCTCTATTTACACCTGATTGCTGATTTACAATATACAAATATTATTTGCCTCCAAATGCAGATTTATTGTGATATTCGGAAGGAGGTTATTGAATGTACAGTCCAAAGAACATTGGACAGTAGAGAGACCCCTTGAAAACCAACGAGTGGCTATGGGCCAATAATGGCTAGTACAGAACTCTTGTTTAGACCTGGGTGGAGTTCACGGAGTGAAACTTTGTGAAGTGATAAAAAAACTATGCCAAGCTACGGCGAGTTCTGCGAGCGGCGGAGTGCGCTACCATGCGCCATTCACATTGATTTTTAGCGCCGGTGTTTGTCACATGCTGTAAAATCAGCGGGAACTGCATCATGCACAGTGCAAGAGGGTGCTGCTTCTGGCTGCCACTCGAGTAGAAGTTCTATTAGAGCGGCAGCTTCCTCAACATGAATGGAAGGTTCCTCAACGCGAGCAGTAGCGAGCATGCGCGATTGCCCACGTTGAGAAATCCTGATGGGAATCAGACTAGCGTTGGATTTTCCTCACTCGCAAACTTACCATTGGTGAGTGAGGAAAACACTTTGGTACGCGGAGTGGAGTTTTTTGGCACTCCTCCGCGGAGCGTGAAAAAAGCCGAGTTCACCGTTCAGGCCTACTTCTGTTCCAATGTTCGTCTTTCTGTTTCTCTCTTTTAACTTAGAACATTCTAGTCCCACCACCCGTGGGAGTTATGTTTTAATAGTTTTATAGCACTACTGGCTCAGGTAATAGCAGTTGTCAAAGGGCCTCTCCATTGTCTAGGCCGTTGTCTACGGCTCAAGCTAAGAACCTCTGTTTGTTGGCTTTTAAGAACTGTTTTTGCCCTCAGCAGCGTGCTATTACGGTTAATTAAATATAGCATGTTATTAAATGACATGACAAAACTCTTAAAACTGCATTATTTGCTGCTATAACTGTAGACTGCTGTGGGTTTGGGGTGAATGCACCTTGTGCTCCGTTCAGGGTTTGACTGTTTCTCTGCAGCATTCTGTGACCTGCATGTTTTTCTGATGCTTGTGAGCCGGAACCTTATCAAACTCATGTGGCCTAGGTTAAGAGCAGTAGATGTGAGTCAGAAACAGCTCCATTCTACGTGGGCTTGTGCTAAATCCTGCCTGTCACCTGCAGTCCTCTTTCTGTTAGCTGTGATGACATCCATCAAATGTTGCAGTCTCTGAGCAGCTGAATCCCCTGCTGTGTGTCTCTCTGTCACTTTTGGTTTCCAGCTCTGTTTCATTAGTCCTGCTTAGCCTGTGCCGTTAATTCTGCTTCTTTGGGCACTGCCCTGGAATCATCTCTCCAGCTTCTGTTTTTGCCAGGTAATTTTCTTCCTTTGCCTTTGCTTGTTCTTATCCTCTTGTTTTCCTGAATGCTGATTTGACAGTATCTCCATATATTGCTGTTGCTGTTCTACCATGCTTCATGAATATGTTCTTTCCCAGGTAACCATGTCACTCGCCTTCTTCCCTCTTAGCCCCAATGGACTCTGTGTGCTGATTTGCCAGCATCTCCACCAATCCATATTGTTCTTCAACAGCATCTCTGTTACTGATGCAGAGGTGCAACTCTTTCAGTCGCTGTTTGCTCCAAGTACCCATGTTGGTGTCTTTCCCTTTTCTCAGCACCCATGTGTCCCTTACACCTTTTATTCAGGATGGACATGCGCCCATGCTGCTGTCCCATAGTGCTTTGTGTCTGCTGTCCTCCCACCAATAGAAACTCCCCCAGTCTCTATTTCCCCTGATGATGATTTGCTCCAAGCGTACTCTCCTTATATGCTGCAATGCCTCATGTTCCTGTCTTCCTGACAGTAATGTATCTTCCCAACACTCCACTATGGATTTCATTCAGCTATGGATCTCACTTGCTTCAATCTGAGTAGGTTACTAGGTTATTAACGAAAGCATCTCTATGACTAAATGACTGTAACGATCATCATCCAATCTCAAATGTCCCTGTTCAGATAAAGCTGTTGGAATAAAACTGCTACCCAGCAACACCTGGAGGTTATTGAGAACAACCTGGCAAATTTGCAATCAGGCATGTGTCCACACAGCGATACTGAGACGGCCCTCCTACATGGTGGTAGATCTATCTTGGAGATGATGGACCAGAGGATGCGACTCTGCGGTGCTGTTTGATGTACTAGACGGCTTCAACGACCTTCACAACGGCATGATGCAGGATTGAGAAAGTATTGGGACTGACAAATCAGTCAAGCAAATAATTTACGTAGAATCTTATTTAGAGTTTGATGGACGGGATATTCTGTCACAAGTGTATCAAAGTTCTGTCCGCCATATTACATGTGCATTATCGCCTGTGGTACCTGTAGTACAGCGGATGGAATATCCATCACGTTTTGACGAAGTATTGTATCCGTCAAGCTCTAAGTAAGGCCCTTTGTACTTAAATAAAAGAGTAAGTGGAGCCAAAGCCTGCTCATTTCAAGCTTCTGTTTGCGGCACATCACTCCTCTGCGGTTTTTCTCTCGTGTTATTCATCATGGAATTCTCTTTCAAATTCATAATAAGTAGTAGGTCTACACCCATGTGCAGGATCCCGGAACACATTTTGGTAAGTACATTCAATTTCAATTTAAAATTACTTTTAGAACAGAAAAGCAGTAAATAGGAGACAACTTTTTTTGCCAATGTACTTATATTTTAAAAAATGTCATCAATTAACCAAATGAGTCACTCAAGTACAATAGTCGGACATCTACAGAAGGAGAGCGTACCATATCTAAAGCAGTAAAAAAGCAAGAAATGGACACCCTACATAGTGGGAGATAAACATCTGCCCCTCTTCCATCAATTATTCTACAAGATACCAGCACTCCCGTCTAGCTTAACAGGATCTGCAAAGCAGTTTCCTTTTGTAGATCAGAATGTACCGCTGCGTAGTCCTTGATACTGATATCTACTGAGTAGGGTGGGTGGTGTATTAAATCCAGATAGAACTAGGATTAGAAGTAATTCACTGCTGCTTCTCAGTCATGGGATTCTCTCATATCGATAAACAGTTGCATCGCATAACGCCGCTAACCCACAGTGCTTGGAACACACTATCATAGAGAAGCATAGTGAGAGTAAGTTTCCTCTTCATCAAACCTTCCCCACAGCAGCAGGGAAGCCAACAAAGGAAAAACAAATACCAAAATGTTGTGCCGCACCATACCCACATCTAATTCTCTAGTCGCTCATCTGCACACCACTGGTCCTCCATTATAACCTCAAGCACAAGGCCCCTACCACAACAGACAAAATGACATCTTCCTCATCTTCTAGAGCCACAATTGCAACAAACACATATCAGCCTCCATCACTGCTTTCAGGCAGATTCTAATGTGTACCAATTGTGCTTCTACAACTTAGCCAGCATGCAGGCTAAGCTCACAGAAGCTTTTCCTGTTCCAGTACCTTTTAAACAACATACTGCACATGCATCAACAATGCCATTTGCAATTCCTTATTAGCGAAAAATAAGGATTCGCTAATAAGGAATAGCAAAAGGCTATGCATGTAGAAATTGCTTACAAAATAGCGATTTCTAAACATTCCTTAATTGTGACTTAAGAAATTACCTTCCCATTTATTCCTATGGGCCTAGAGGCCTATAGGAATGAATGGGAAGACTTTCTCAATTTGCGATTCTCAAATAGAGAATCGCAAATTGCTCATGCAATTTCAAGGGTGCCAGGGTGTCAAAAGGACACCCTGTTGCACCCCTGAAATCTGCATATGAGTACATCTTGCACACACACATGCCCCAAGGGCATGTGTGTGTGTAAAATGGAACTTTGAAAAATGCACTTTAGTGCATTTTTCAAAGTTTTGCAAATTACCATGAAGTTCAATGTCATGGTAATTTGCTCCCCCTATTAGCGAAATCGCTAATATTTTTACTTTAATGCATTGCATTTAAGGAATCTCAATTTGAGATTCCTTAAATGCAATCGCAATTTAAGTAATCGCTATTTAGAGATTACTTAAATTGCGATATTTGCATTTGGGATGATGCATCCCAAATGCAAAAATACCGGATCGCAAAGGGGCAGATTCTGAGAATCTGCCCGTTTGCGACCGGTTTTTGCTTTGATGCATGTGGCCCCTAATGTTTTTTGTTTTTTTTTAAGTTTTATAGAGCGCTTGCGGATATCAGAGCGCTTTACATAACAACCAACTGTAAGTTAAACAAACAAGAATGTGCAGGTAACACTCGGATAAAACAACATTTGGTGCAAATAGCGTAGGAGGCTTAAAACATGGTAGTGGATAATATAACAGGATCTAAATAACTCGGGCCTGAAAAGATTGTGCTCAGGTAAATTTTGCCATGAGAAACGCTTTAACTTCTTTTTTGAAAGATGCGGTAGAGGCATTCAGTTTGGTTTCAGGGGGAAGTGTGTTCCATATTTTGGGCGCCATCCCTGAGAAGGATCGTTTATAAGTTTTCTTCTTGTTGAACCTTTGCGGTTTCAGTAATAGGTTTTCGGCACTCCTTGAGGATCTTAGAGCACCAGAGATCGTCAGTTTCTGCGCGAGGTAGCTGGGAGTGCTATGATTTAAGGCTTTATGTGTCATGCATGCAACTTTTAGGTGGATTCTAGCTTCAAATGGTAGCCAGTTCAAGGCTTTTAAGTCAGGGGAAATGTGTGAACTTCTTTTCGAGCCAGTGATGAGTCTTGCTGTAGCGTTGATAGAAGCTCTTAGAGGCGCTGTTGCAGCTTTTGAGAGGCCACATAAGCAGATACTTCCGTACTCCACACGAGGGATAACTAGAGCTTGTACTGCCAGCTTGAAGTCATCAACTGGCAGGAAGGGTTTCAGCTTCCTCAGTGTGTTTATCTGGAAATTTGCTCCCTTTGTAGCGTTACTAATGTGTTTTTGCACCGTGAGGTTGCTGTCAAGAGTAATTCCCAAGGATTTTGCTGAGTCCACGATGGTTGGTTGAACGTTGAAGGCGATAAGCTGTTTGATCATGTCATGCATTAAGGGGACTTTGACAGGTGGTGCTATGAGGAGGAATTCTGTTTTTAGCACGTTCAGTTTGAGATGGTTTTCTGATAGCCAGGACTGGATGTTCCTGATTGTGGAGTTAAGCACCTTAATGTCATCTAAGGAGTTGATCTTGAGATATAGTTGTGTGTCGTCCACGTACATATGAAATTGTACGTTAGATGCCTGTAGAATTTCAGTGAGAGGTTTCATGAACAAGTTAAATAATGTTGGCGAAAGTGAGGACCCTTGCGGAACCCCTAGTGTTACAGGTAAGGAATTGGAGAACGTATTGTTGACCTTGAATTTTTGTGTATGGTTATGGAGGAAGGAGGTAAACCAATTTAACACTGTGCCTGACAGACCAATTCTATGCTCCAGGAGATCTATTAGTTTCTGGTGTTTGACCGTATCAAAGGCTGAGAAAAGGTCTAGCAGGATGAGTAAGCATGGTCAAGGATTTGTAACGCATTATCAATAATGTGTGTCATGGCTGATTCTGTGCTGTGACCTGCTCTGAAACCTGAATTGGTGTTTATTTAGGAGATCAAAGTGATCTATGTGATTAGTCAGTTGTCGGTGTACACATTTTTCCAGAAGTTTGACCAAGGTGGGAATATTGGATATGGGACGATAGTTGTTAAGGTCCGTAGGGTCAGCTGTGGGTTTCTTTAGCATAGGTGAAACTTGACCTACTTTGAGGGAGTCTGGGATGTAACCTTGTTGAAGTGAGCTGTTAATGATTTTGGTCCAAAGTGGAAGAAGCCAAGGAGAAAGGTCTTTGACTGCGTTGGCAGGGAGATTGTCAATGAGTTGATTGGCCGGTTTCAGGGCGTTGAGAATCTTGCCTAGGGCGTCTTCAGTGTACGTGTCAAAGGAAGACCAAGCTGCCTCGTTTTTAGGGCCAGGCTTAGGGGGTAGTTGGCATGGCGTGGTTGGAAATGAGGTGGTGATTTCTGGATGAGGAGCAGTGTGTAGTAATCAGTCATTGATGTTGTCGGTCTTCAGATTAAAGAAGGTAGAGAATTCTTCACAGTTGGGTTGTGGGCGAGCTAGGTCTTGTAGCCGTGGGGTGCGTCCTTGGATTGATTTTTGATTAATTCAAAAAGTTTTTAGAAACGATTTTTTGCTTGGTCTAGTTGGTGGCTGAAGAAGTCTGCTTTAGTGCGCTTAATCTTTTTGTAGTAGGCATTTCTCTTTTTCCTTAGTAGTTAAAGGTGGTTAGCAGATGGGAGTGATCTCCAATTGCGTTCCAAGGATCTTAGGGCCCGTCTGTCCTCATTGAGCAGAACGTTGTACCAGGGCTTGGAGTCTTTAGTGGGAGCTCTCTTAAATTGCAGAGGGGCTACCTCATTAATTATCGTGGTCATAGCGTTGAGATAGTGGTTGGTGAGATCATGGATGTCAGAGGTGCCTACAGGGGGCTGGAGCAGGTTGTAGCTGGAGGGGGGTAGTGAGTTGGGGTTGAGTTTTTTTAAGTCTCTTTTCCAGATCTTTTGTTTTGTGGATTGCGCTGAGTTGAGTTTAGTAGTTTCCTTGATATAGAAGGCGATAATATGATGGTCCGACCAGTCACAGGGTTGGATCGACTCCAAATGGATGACGTCAATTTTGGAGATTATAAGATCAAGGGTTGAGCCTTTATTGTGTGTCGGGCTGTTGCAGGATTGGATGAGGGCTAGATCTTCCAGGAAATTTTTGAAGTTGTTTACCACTGAGTCATTGTTGTCGTTCCAATGGAGATTGAAGTTGCCAAGGAATATTTGGTTATTTTGCCGCCTATTGTTAGTAGAGATCAAGTCCATAAGGTGTTCGATGAAGAGGAGGTTGTCTCCTGGAGGATGATAGATGATGTGGAGGGAGCATACTGGTTTGCCATTGCAGCTAATGTCCAGGCATAAGTATTCACATGATGGGAAAGTAGGCGATATGGCTCTGTTTATGGTGATGCTGCTACGATGTATACAGGCTATACCTCTCCCTATCTTGTCCGTTCTGTCTAATCTGATGATGTCGTAGTCGGGTGGTACTAGGATGTGAAGGAGAGGGGTGGAGGATTCTGTTAACCATGTTTCAGTTAGAAATAACATGTCCAGCTCCTGAGAGATGATGAGGTCAGCTATGTCGGCTGCGTGTCTGGAGGCCGATCTACAGTTTAATAGAGTGCATTTCAGATGGGGTGAAATGAGGGAAGAGGACGGGTCCTGAGTGAGAGGGATTCTTCTTAGGTTATTATCACTGATTCCTCACTTGTTGTGTGTAGCGGGTCTGCAGGGGTTGAGGGGGATAGTTGGGAGGGTCATCTGAGAGGACATAAGGGAGTTGGGGGGGGGTTTGTAAGAGTGCAGAAGGAGAGAAAATCGCTCTCCGAGAACGGATTGATGCTGCGCATTGGGCGTGTTAGTGTGTTGTGGGATGGAACTGTTTTCCAGCTGGATTGAGGCATTTTAGAGGTGGATGAAATGAGGTCCGGGCGCTCGTATAATTGATAGGTCTTTGAGGGAGTGAAGCGCAGTGATTGTCTCGACAACATCACCTTGAAAGAATGAAGCTCCACTTTAATTTGGTGCAGTGCGATCATAATTTCATCTAGTCTGGGGTCTGGTGCGGATGAGAGAGAGGTTGGTGAGTGTGTTATGCCTGAGGATGGCTGTGTGGGAGGGTGTATAGTGGGGGTGGCTGGCTGTTGTGAGGGAGTGGGGATAGTATGGGGGGTGGCTTGCTCAGGAGGAAACGTGGTTTCAGAAAGATGGTGAAGTGATAGGTTATGAGCCCGCAGTCTACGAGGAGGGGGTGACTGAGCTGTGGGAAATATGTGTCAGGAGAGGCCATGTGGGGCAAAGGGGAGGTGGCGGAAGAGATGGAATCAGTGGGAGATAAGCTGTAAAAGGGAGAGGAATGGTGGGCTTCAGAGAATAGGTTCCCCGTCTAAGGGAGGCACGCAGGCTGTCTCAGTCATGCTAGGTAGTAGAGTGCACGGGTCGGGTGCAGTGATGGGAGGTGTGTGGATGGTAGTGGTGTACAGGGGGGAGTGCCGTAAGGCACCGGTGCCAGTGGTGGCCGGGGCGTATGCGTGGCGGGGGTGTCAAGTGAGCAGGGTGGTGAGGATGAGGTGAAGTGCGGTGTGTGGGAGAGAGGGGTAAATTGTGTGGGGGGCAGAAGAGGACAGGGAGGTAGCGGGGAGGTATTGTTTGCCAGGATGGGAGGACTTATCCGCTCTGTGATGCCGCAGAGAGCGGGTTGAGTAGCCAGCTGGGGTATAGACACCAAGGGGCAGATTTATGAGCCCCTTGCGCCACTTTTGCGTCACTTTTAACATGGGGAAAAGTGACGCAAAAGTGGCGCAAGGGGCTCATAAATCTGCCCCCAGGTTTTTAATGATGGGGAAGATGTTGTCCAAGAGATTTAAATTATGGTCTGTGGCTTGAATGAGGATAATACTGTTATTGTATATGGGGATGGTGGGTGTCGCATGAAATAATTGGGAGGGGGAAATACCAAAGGCTGTCCCATGCGCGGTTTTCCTCGTGGAGGAGATCGAGAGAGAAGCTAGGAATGCTTTTCTCCATTGGGCTCTTCGTTTCGTGTGGAAAATGAAGTCAGTGGTAGTAAGCCCACTACGAGGTGAGAAAAACGGGCCCGCGAAGAGAGTTTCGGGGTGCAGTTTTATGAAATTATAAAGCTAAACCAGATTGGTCGCACACTGCTTTATGAAATTATGCTTGAAACGTTTAGCTGCTTGTTTTGTGAGGTTAGGTGGATAAATGATGCTGTAGGTGTGTGTACCTGCGCGCTCCATGATGCGAACCGCCTAATGCAGTGCGAAGCGTGCTAGGGGGGACGGTATGGGGGGAGAAGCGAGAAAGCTGAGAAGAGGGGCTATGTAGAAATGGGCTGACAGGAAAGTTGGGAGGTGGCACACTGGAAGTAGATGTTAGCCCCGGGTGCAGTGTGCAGGTAAGGATGAGAAGTACAAGATAGGGGGAAAAGGAAAAGGAAAAGAACAAGGGTTTAGAAGTACAGAGGCTAGCGATATGTCGAGTGAGGGATATAAAGAAAATCTGGTATGTGGAGAGAAAAAGATAAGGTCAGTCTTGTCAGGGGTAAAGGGTGGGGGCAGTCTAAGATGGCCATCTCATTGGGACTGAACTAAAAGCGCAATTGTGTGGTCCATTGTAAGTTTCCATTGCCCGTGTGAGCAACCTTGTAGTCCTATGTCTCTGACTATAGGGGAAGGTGGGGGCTCTGGGCGTTAGGGCGACCACCTATGTAGATTAGCTTCAATGTCGATGGGGGTGAGAGATAGTCCTATGTCAGTGGTAATGGCTCAGTGGTGAGATATTTATGGTCTCGGCCATTTTAGGCAAACATAACAATGGTTGCCGCCATCTTAGGGATATCTAGAGGTACAAAAACGAACACACCAATATAGGGTGGAGGAGTATGGTTCCCAAAGGGAAAAAGTTACCTTAGAGGGAAAAGTTACCTTAGAAGGGAGAGAGCGGTGCCAAAGTGGGGATAGCTTTGATCTAACGACTAGACAACCGATGGCTTCATCCAGGACTTCTTGAGTTGGACGGGGAGTTGTGACCACAGTGTGGGTGAAGTCCATTGCTCCAGAGATATGACCAACAGCCAGCGGTGAGGCAACAACGGGGCTGAGAACGCGCTATCTGCGTTATTATGTGGATATGGGTCTTTCCGTTTCTTTGTCTGTGACTTGATAAGGGGGCGGGGCAGGGAAGACGGCATCGGTCGGAACCACGGGAGTCTCCGCTGCAGCCATCCAGCCACGCATGCGAGAGATGAGTCAAGCTGGGAACCAGGGGGGCATCACGGGCCAGAAGCAGTAGCTCGTCACCTCTCCCAGCTCCCCGCCAAATTGCCAAATGGCTACACCCCAAAGGTAAGCCTTGAAATGCTCTACAGTCCAGGGCCAGGCTGGCACTTCTTTGTCTAGTGTTGACAATTTTTTTTACAGCCGCCAGAGCTTTAGTGAGAGCTGTAGTGGCTTTAACTCCTTATTTTTTTCACTGGGACATCACTATCCTAAGTGTTCCAAACTGACATCCACCTTAAAAATATTTCTGTTCAGAAACAAAACTGAGAGCTGGCACTTTTATAATTGAAACTTCACAGTTTCAAAATCGAAATCATGCTCCTTATTCCAATTATACTTATATACATGACTACAATTATACTGACTCACTGCACACAATGCCCTAAGGATCATGAAAAACATCCACTCTGAAGCCCCCTCTGACCCCTGCCCTCACCACATTTTCATCTGACCTGGCACCACCATCGCCCCTGAACTCTGCCACACCATCAACTGCTCCATTGAATCCGCCACCTTCCCTGAAGACTGGAAACTCAGAGATCAACCCCCTGCTTAAGAAATCCCCTGCCAACCCAACGGACTTCATGAACTACAGACCCATCTCTCTGTTCCCCTTCCCAACCAAAGTCATCGAGAAAGCCATCAACGCCCAACTCACATAATTCATCGAAACTAACCACACCCTGGACCCCTCCCAATCCAGCTCCAGGAGCAACCACAGCACCAAGACTGCACTCCTTGCCACAACTGACGACACCTGCACTCTCCTCGACCAAGGAGAAAACGCAGCCCTCATCCTCCTGGACCTCAATGCCGCCTTCAACAGTGACTCCCACTACAATCTCTGCACACGGTTTCACGACACCGGCATCCACGGCAAAGCTTTAGAGTGGATCCGCTCCATCCTCAGCAGCCGAACCCAGAGAGTCAGACTCCCTCCATTCTCCTCAGGACCTACAGAGATCAGCTACGGAGTTCCCCAGGCCTCCTCTCTGTGCCCCACCCTCTTCACCATCTCCATGGCCCTGCTTGCCATTGTCAGAAACCACAGACTTAACATTGTCTCCTACTCCAATGACACCAAGCTGATTCTCACACTCATAGACGAGCAACTTCCACGACGGGATGAAGGCAGTAGCCATCTGGATGAAGCAGAGCTGCCTCAAACTCAACTCTGACAAAACCGAAATCCTCATCCTGGGCTCCACTCCCTCCGCATGGGATGACTCCTGGTAAACAGCAGCTCTCGGAAACCATCCCACACCCACCGACCACGCATGCAACCTCAACATCATCCTCGACGCCTTGCTCGCAATGAACCGCCCAATCAACATATTACCATCCTTCTGCCTCTACACGCTCTGCCTGCTGTGGAAAATCTTCAACTGGATCCCCACCGAAACCAGAAGAATGGTCATGCAGGCGCTCGCCAGCAGCAAGCTCGACTACGGCAACACATTCTATGCTGGCACCTCCCAAAAACTCCAAAAGAACACCTCTGCCAGACTTATCCTGGACATCCCCTGCCGCAGCTACATCTCTGGTCACCTGTGAGACCTCCAGTGGTACCCAATCAACAAAAGAACCGTCTTCAAGCTCCTCATGCACGCCTACAAAGCCCTCCACAACACCAAACCCGATTACCTCAACCACCGCCTCGCCTTCTACACACTAGACATCTCTGCTCGCCCAACTGGACGTGACCACTATCCCATGGATCCGCAACACCTCGGCTGGAAGAAGATCCTTCTCCTACCTCGCTGGGAAGGCCTGGAACTCCCTGCCTCTGCATCACAGGCAATCAATGTCACTGCCTCAATTCAGGAAGGACCTCAAGACATGGCTCTCGAACTGAACTGCAGAACCCTCCGCAGCGCCTTGAGACCTTCACGGGTGATTAGCCATGCTTTACAAGAACCCTGATTGTTTGATTGATTGATTGACATGGTATTTTGCAAGGAAAGTCTGCAATTCTAGCATAACATTTGCTTTGACAAAGAAATGATCTTTATTGGTCAGTGCTTTCAGTAGTGAATGGCCTCAAGCAATCATCTTTCATTTTATTATCACCATCTTAAACATTATACACTAAATGCTCTACTTATAAAGCCAAGTGCATTTGTCTAATTGTAATGTTAGAGTAAGAGTTCCAATACTTTGACTACAGTACTTCTGTGGTGTTCTAGCATGTTAGTAAAGATTAGGATAACCTCTTTTAAAGGGGGGCACCACCTCCATATTCCTAAGCATGAAGACTTGAGTTTTCGGAACATGGAAAGAGCAGACGATAACCAAATGCCCTCCTTAGGTACTGAGTGCACCATCATGTGTAATGAATGTTGCTAAACACAGCTTTTGGGCATACTTATAATCTGATGGTAAATCATCTTGAGATCAAGAGTAGACCAATATTTAGCACCTTCCACCACTCAAGATGTCATGAATTCTTAGTAGGGGGAGGCAATCAACGACAATTTGATTGATTAAACATTGTAAATCTGCAAAGAAGCTCAATGAAGCTGATTTTTTGAGGTCCAAAGCTTCAGGAGCAATCCTCTGTGAAGAACTCACAATCATAACCACTTCATCTGCAGTCATTTTTCAGCGATAAGAATAAATCCTTCCTAACATTCCACAATTTATGTTTGACAGGAGTAACATATTTGAGTTCTGTTTTATGTTCAAGTCACGTCCTTAAATCTCTGCTAATTTCTTTTGGAAACATTTTAATAATTGTTTAAAATAAGCTCTACTCCTACTATGTAAATACACATACAGCAAACTGGAATTCTTGATCCAGGATATCCTAATTGGGTTGACCATTAATACCTAAATACACTTTTCCAAGAAATCACCTGTCATGAAAACAACCATATTAATAATGCAATCACCATTTTCATAAATATAAATATCGCTAGCTTCTTGGGAAAAATAATTATCTTAAATAATGGTAAACAGTGATCCACCATCTGCCATATCTCTTGCTTCCATTAACGTTTTTAGCAACTTTAGGTGGAACATATGGTTCCTCATCTACCACGTAAATTAGATTGTGATTGCTTGACACATATGCTACACCTTAGTCATAGTTTTCTTCAACCACACTAAAACACCAAACTCACTGATTTATCTCTGCCATGTCATATTCTTGAGCTATATGCCTTGTCTGAACCATTATTACAAACATTAGCAATCTCTATTGCTGGACAATTCTTACTAGAACCCAAAAGATTTATGAACTACATTTTAACACCTCTTTCTATTTCTTGGATTTATTTTCCTTATCTTTTAGTATAGTGACCTGATTTTCTTTACTCATCTTACTATTTTCTACAGCTTCTTCAATCCCCAATGAGTTTTCCTCAATGATTAAATAGGCCACTATGTCCACATGTTTGGACATATCATCTGCTCTGGCAATGTAAGATTGCAGTGACGTAATGATCGGCCTTGGATTTTCTTACTGAAACATCCTTGCTTTAAGTTTGTCTCTAATAGATTAATGCACAGTCAAACCAAAGTCCACATGACTGCTAAAGTCCTCAAAGCTGCCACGTTAGACTCAATAGTTTTCTTTCACTGGAGATATGAGGTTCACCCGTTAAGAGTGAAAAATCTTATTAAAAATAATATAGTGTTCTAAAGCCATTCCAAGTGGTGGTAAAACGCGAGGTCATTGCCTGCACACTTCTTGATCCTCTGTCATAGGTCAAGAATATTGCCCTCGTTGTCACCCTGGAGATGAGCATTGACAAGAAAGTGGAAGCCTGAATCGATCCAATCAGAGCCCTGGATGTCAGAAGAAAGAAAGAAGACTAGGACAGGGAGAGGTCACAACAGGCTAAAGACCTGAAATATGAGGACGTGCCTGGGAGCAAGCTCCTGACATGGATACCCACCTTGTAGTGTAATATTAGGGAGTTATTAGCTTAGAAATGTCGAGTTCCTTTTGTTTTCTACATGATGACTGACATTGGTTTATTATAACTCCAGATGATCGGATGGATGAATTTCCGGATAAGCACAAAATATCCCTAAGACTTGCATCACAAAAATGTTTGAAGTGCACAAAGTGGAATACTGTTCAGGTTGCATACATTGAAACCGAGCTCCCAATTACCTCTAACTAGGCCTGGGCAGTAAATTCTGTTCCGCTCACGGAATTTGCAGAATTTGGGTAATTTCGTGTTTCGCAGAGAACGCGGAATTGCCCAAAATTTTGCGTTCCGCGGCTTCGCGGAATTTTTTGCTTGTTCGCGTTCTCAAAATGCGTGTTTGTGAGATATATCCCCCTGAGCACGCAAACAGCGTTCGCAAACAGGAAAAAGCGTTGCGAACAATCAATCCCGCGTGTTCGTGGAATTTCTGCATGCTCGCGGAGATTTTTTACCATTTTGCGGAGCTTTTTCGTAGCTCGACTACGCAAATTCCCCCCACCCCTAACTCTAACATGACAAAATCACCTAAACTGTACAAAGAGGATCATTATTCAAATTACAAACCTCATTCAAGCCGCCTTGTGGTATACTGTATGTGCATTATTATGCAGTACTTTTGTATACAACAGTGCCCAGTGTTGAGGTAATTGAAATGGCTTCAACTTCCAGGTCTACTCCAGCCAAGCAGCCTGTTCTCAGTCAGTCATTCAAAATACTTTATTTCGATCACACAGAACAAAGTAAACATAATATAAAAAATATATACATAATACAAAAAGAGGTAAAAGAAGATGCAGTGTTAAAACAGAACAATCCATTGTATCAAGCAGGGCACATTTACAATAAAAAGGGTCTGAACATTAAATCCACTTACCATATCCCTATGTTATTGGCTCATGGGATGAGGGTGAAGGCCAACCCACAGCTACCACATTTTATTGACTCTTAAAGTGACTTATCCAGATTGCCATAAAAAATGTTGCCACACCAAAGACATAGAGCCGATGTGAAACAGCCTGTTCTAGAGACGTCGAAAGATAGACATCTCGAGTTCCATCTTCCGTTGACCATCTCAATTTGACATGTCTGCACAGGAGAGACTAGTTTCTAACATGCAAAAAATGTGTGTAGATTCAAACATATGCAAAACATACAGGGGCACATGTATCATAGTACAAGTTTGCGAGTCCTTAATAGCGATTTTTTGCGAATCGCTATTAAGGACTCGCAAACTGCTATGTAGGTAAGAATCTACTAATATTTAGCAATTCCTACGCATTCCTTATTTGCGACTCGCAAATTGCGAGTCGCAAATAAGGAATGGCTTCCCATTCATTCCTATGGGCCAAGAGGTCCATAGGAATGAATGGGAATAGCGTGCGCAAATTGCGAGTACCCAATAGATACTCGCAAATTGCGCATGCAAATTCAGGGCTGCATGGGTTCCTAAAGGACACCCTGTAGCACCCCTGAAATGTGCAGGTGTGCACATGTGACGCACAAACATGCCCAATGTGCACCACATGGCACTTTGAAAAATGCATAAAATTGCATTTTTAAAGGAAATCGCAATTTACCACCAAGTTGGTGGTAATTTGCGATTTCTTTACAGCAAAATCGCAATTTGCGATGTCTCCCAGAATAGCATTTAGGAAATCGCAAATTGCGTTTCTCTAAATGCTTGCGCAAAATAGGGAATCGAAATTTTGCAATTCCTTTTTTTGCGAGTGGGTTTCTACTTACCTGCATTGCACAGAGCTGAATTGCGATCGCAAACGCTGAAATTCTGCGATTTTCAGTGTTTGCAAATGCAATTTACCTTGAGACATCTGGCCCACAATGATGACCATGCTTGTGCTTTGATGCCCAACCTAACTGAAGATTACGTGGAGGATAGGATCATAACGTTACATGGTCCAGAAGTTTGGAGTCGATGGCACTTGTAGTAAAAGGTGATTCCGTAGCCAAGGAGCCAGAAATACAAAAGAATGAAACCTAGATAAAGAACAAGGAGCACCAGGGACTGACAGAAGACACATGGAACCAGAGCACAAACACCAACAGGGATCATAATTGGAGATCAGGGAAGGAAGGTTAGGTGGGGCTTGAGAGTGATAACATTTAAAAACAATACGCAGAAAACATTTGCAGAGCGCAAAAAAATCATCAATGCAGTTAGCATAAATATGCAAAGATAAAATAGTGATATGGGAGAGATAAAAGAAGATAACCACAGATGTTCTGATTTGACTAAAGAGGACAAAAACCATAGTTGTGCTGGCCATGATGTAAGGAAGATCTTTTATTAACATTGATGCGAACCAGCACTCTGCCATGTTTGTACCAGACTTTGGGGCTACCTGCAACATCATGTGCACTTGTGAGTATGAGAAAATATAATTTGACCCTCCCCTTCCACAGAATTCCAGTGGCCCTGCATTTGACCAAAGCCAAATCCCTGATATTCACTTTTGACACTGGCCTCACCATTAATGAACAAATCGAGTAAACCAAGATGGCTTGGTTGCAGGTTCCTCTGCAAAAAAGTGAAGCCGTTCATTCCTGAAAGAGACTTCAGAACTCATTTAAGCCTTTGTACTCACAAATGTGTTGTAGTGACAACACCTTGCTCTATGGCCTCCAAAACCCCAGCAGTGGCCGCACTTAAAAGCATCCTGTATGCTACTGCACGCTTTCAATAAGATCCTAAAGAAATATGGTCACATCGCCTCAACCCAATTGGAACTAAGTCGGGTCTCCATGCTGGCCCACATCACGGTTAAGGCCTACATCAGGAGGCAAAAGCAAGAGAAAGGCCAGAGAATCCACTGCCAGTAGTAAGTGCATTCAGACATATCCCAGTCTTGTTTGGAGCAGCTCAGGTGTATTGGCCAAAGAGGTACAGATGATACTTATCTAATAGGGTTGTAGGGGATGGGAAGCAGCCAGGGACGAATGTGTCAACAGAGAAGTGAACGTGGACTGAGTGTGAATGGCATTTAGTGAGCGACAGGAAATGGTTTTAAACTACAAAATAACCACAGATCCTCAAGTACCAACTTTGGCAGTCCCATTCAGGAGTTGGTACAGCTGAGTTGCCAGCACATAACCATGTAATCACCACAGTAAAATTGTCAATTTAGCATATTTTACTATTAGGACATATACAAATCTATGTCCTGCTTTGTAATATACAGCTCCCTGCCTTTGTTGCCTCATTAAAAAGTGAGGTTTGGACTTTGCCATTAGTTTAAATGGCAAAGTCAAGTTAACAGTTTAAAACTGCTCTACCAGTCGACAGTGGCAGGCTGAGAAATATGCTTCACTTTGACACACTCAGGGTGGCAGAGTAAGCTGCTGAGGGCCACTTTAACTTACAGGCCCTGGGTACCTCTGGAACCATATACTAGGGACTTAAAAGGTAGTTAACCTGAACCAATTGAATGTAAACCAAACATACACTTTTAAGGGTCAGAGCACTGGCACTGAGGTCTGGTTAGCAGGCCTTGCTGCACTGTCCGAGGCATAACACCAGCAGCATCAGTCCAAAACCATGGGGATGTTCATGCAAAAAGAGAGGGGCGTCTCCTTAAAATTTGGAATACGTTTGCAAAGGAGGCAAATTCAAGATCATACACAAATGCTGCAGCCGCCAAATTGCCCTGTAAAAACATGGGGCCTTTACTAAAATGGTTTTAGCATCATACTTGCATAAGATCATATCCCACATTGCGTTTAGGTGTGTGAGGATGTCACAGCCTGAACCTTGAGGTATCACCTCTTGGACCTAGCAATCTCTGGTGAGCCATCAATGCCCAGGGGTGTGGGTAGTCACTTGCACACTTCAAACAGTGGCGGCAGCAGGGATTCAGAGTTTGATGCTGGATGGAATCCTGAGCTTCACTGAATTCCTCATCCATGATTCGCACCCCTCCTCACAGATCCAGTCCCCCTACGCTGCTGGCCTTCGCCATCAGCAGCTACATCCATCCTGTGAGTGTGCACATAGCGATGAGGAGCAGGTGGAATTCAGGCCTTTGTTTCCTCTTTAGCTCTCCCAGATGTTCAAGGGGAGGACATCCATGGGCAGTTCTTGCTGAAAGATGGCGATCCTGAACGATAACACATCCCCTTAGTTGCTTTTTCTGTCCTTTTACAAATTAAGCCACAGGTCTGTACATCACAAACACAGACCCGTTATTGACCAAAAATAAGTATTTTAATCTCCTCCTCAGCAGCCTTTTAGAAGTGGCGGCTCCTTCACTAAAGTGGAAAAGCATCGTCCAACTGCTCAAAGGAAAATAATATAATAATATGTTTTGTTATAATCATTATATTTTTCCTTTTGCAGTCAGTGGTGGGGCGGGGCTGAGCAGCGCAGGGGAAGGAGTGGTTTGCATTCCCAAAGTACGTATTACTGCTTGGCCGGCCCAACAGTCATGCCCACTTTGCATCTTCCCCACCAGGTCGCATTACACAACCTGGTAAGGAACATGTACAGGCTCCCTGTCCCCATCTGAGCGCCGAACTACGGCGCTCAGACCAATCACAATGCCGCATTGCAGCGTTGTGATTGGCTCAGGAGAGCCTGTATGCCCGGGTGCTTCCTGCTGCCGTCCGGGACTGGAGACAGGAAGATGAAGAGGAAGGAGGAGAGGCGGTTGTCCATCCATCCGTTTCAGGTAAAACCTTTCTCCATCACCACCCCCATCTGCTACTGCCTTTTAGGGACTCTCATGGAGATCAATTTCTAAGCCACCTTCAAAGCTGAACAA
Organism: Triturus cristatus; assembly: GCF_964204655.1. Classification (NCBI taxonomy): domain Eukaryota; kingdom Metazoa; phylum Chordata; class Amphibia; order Caudata; family Salamandridae; genus Triturus; species Triturus cristatus. The sequence goes on from NC_140595.1 coordinate 117,202,744, forward strand.
AATAGGGCCCAAATGCAGGGCAGTAAAACTCCTTTATTAGATTCACACATGTCGCGCTGGAACAACCCTAAAGAACACCCGGGATATCTCTTTCCAACTTAGAATAAGGCATGAATGCTGTGCCTCTAGCCTTCCACCTCAACATAGGCATGGAAGGATGGGCACATCTGTTGTGGACAAAAACTAACAAGAAGGCCAACCGTCTGCTGACAGACCCTGTCTAGTCCCAATAATGAGTAAGTAAGTTGAGCTGTCGCCGTCGCCACATGTTGCAAACTGTAGCTGAGTTCAAATCCTGGCAAAGCTCACACCGCCTTCAATTCTCTCCAGGGCAGTAAATTGAGAACCATTAAATTGGTTAATAGTAATATGTGCCATTTACATGTTCTAGATATGACAGAAGTGTGGTTTGAAGAACTATATAAAAACATGTTATTATTATTATTATTAAATGTCCAGCTTATTTTCTTGAAATGGTTCTGGGGAAAAAATGGGACATCATGTCTCCTCTGCCCTATGGAATTTGAACGCTACATTGGACACAGTCTCTTATCTAAACTCAACGCAATCCTACATTGGAAGACGCACAAATAGGGTTGTTCATTAATCAAAGACAGTAAAGAAATGCCTTGCCAGTGTCATATTTGGCAAGGAAAAGATTTTCCAAGTTAAAAGGTGAAAATAAACCACTGCAAAGGGTAGCCTCCCGCAGTGACGAGAGTATCAAGGAAAGCCCAAGTCAGATCATTTACCTATTTAATTAAATATCCTTACTTAACAGCCTGCTTTCTGTGCATTACGGTTGCTTGCTTCATGATGATATTGAGGGACTTATTTATCATACTTTCACGCAGCACAACGCAGCAAGCCACTTTGCTGTGCAATGCTGCGTGAAAGAGCAGGCATGCGCTGTCCTTTCCTTGCGCTGGCATACTTTTGCTGCCTAGCGCCACTGCAGGCATCCTTACACCTTGGTGCAAGGGTGCCTTCGTTGTAAGCAGGTTTGTTTTTTTGTAGGAAGTGATACCTTTCTGCACAAAACCCATCATGAGAGGCATTTTCCTCTTTCTATGTGTGCTGCAGAAAAACAAGGAAAAATAAAGATATTTCTCCTTGTTGAACCTCTGGGAGTACAAATCTATTGCATTCCCAGGCCTACCAATGTTGGTAAATCTGGGAATGGGTTCGAATCCATTGGTGAATGCGTGGGAACACCCATGCTCTACCCATGACATGATTCCCTGTCGCAGAGTAATGCAAGGCAGAGATTTACACTGCTTGGAAGCTGTGAGTTACATTTTCATAATTCCCATGGTGATTTTTCGTTCTGGGCTCAGCTCGTACTTGGGCTCTTAGAACCAAGCCGGATCCCTGACTGGGCTCTGGCTCGGCTCATCCCATGAATTCTTGGGCTCACCCACCTCTACTTTTTAAAGGGTAGTGTGACACAAACTGTAAGTGGGACTGTGACTGGAATTGGAAGTGGGAGTGTGACAGGAGTTGGGGTGGTCGAAGACTTTGGGTGTGTAGCAAGGACTGGGAGAAGGACAATGTGTGTGGCTGTGACTTCTACCGGTGGTGGCTGCTGCGACAAGGGGTCTGTAGGCCTGCTCAGGTTTTGCACTGGGGTCACTGCAGAGCCACCTGACCTTATGAGCAGTGGCTGCGTCTGTGTTCAGACCTAGGTAATGTTGGATGATGGGGGCACGGACGGACTGGGAACCCAAACCAGCCCTAGCAAAAACAGCTTGGCCGGCACTCAGGGGATTGTGGTGGGGGGTATGGTTGCTAGAAGAAAGCCCCACTCTCGTCTCACCTCTCCCACTTTTGTTACAGGGGGCCGATATTGCAGCAATGCTGCAAAACCAGCCCCAGGCAACAATGATGGCCCCCCAGGGGTCCAAACACCCCCCTGCAGCCCACCAGGGAAAGGCCGGTGCCCGCTATGGCCAGTACGGCCCTGGATTGGGATCGTGGCCGGCTGTGAGGCAGCAGGCCATACGTCAGGGAAGGATGAAATCCCTTTGCTTCTTATTTGTGTCGGCACTTCACACTATTAGGGAAGTCAACTATGAGGCTTGGGGAGTGGGAGACCCAGGTTAGATTAAGCTTTTCACTCCTGTCCCCACAGGATGCCTGCACAACCTATGCTACAATGGACCTCAGGGAAGCACAAGACTGCTCTTTAAAGTGGGCAGAGCTTTAAGAGAGCAGGTCTATTATAGCCAGATGGTCATTGACTCACTAAGGGCATCATACACAGCTTGGCGCATGAAAGGTCCTCAGAAATCGGTGCATCACCTGTCCCAACGTACCATTTGTTCTTCATCCCCATGAAGAAGTTAAGGAACTGCCTCCTTTCTGCCAGAAGAGCCTCTGCCAGTGGGAAATTCATGGGATGTCACTTTTAAGGCAGAGGCCCGCACCCAAATGTGGCAAAAGGGGCTGGCGAACTAAACCGCGGCAAGTCCCAGGAATATGGCAACTCCACCCCCAAAGAAGGAAGGAGCGCAAGGAGTGAAACAGCGCCAAAAAAAGAAATGGATATGAATCCCGTGGGCAAATGGCAGGGCAGAGCGGGATTAAAAATTACCCCTAGGGGCACGAGAAGCCCATTTAAAGCCCCCCAATGGCCAGAGGCCCTTACTGTTGGGATGAGCAGTGTGGCAGGGAAGCTGTCTGAGGATGTAAGCCCATGGGCAGCACGTTAAGGAGATGAGCTTAAGGAGATTTTGAAAGGCAGACCACGGCGGAGTGGCATACCAGTCTACTTACCTTGGGATACCTTACGGCAGGGTGAATCGATCAGAGATGGGGCTACACAGCACTCTCAGTCCAGGCACGCCGGATGGCAGACACCACTGAGCAGGCGAAGGAAGAAGGTTAAGACTAAAAGAGGCTGTGGAAAAAGTAAACACCAGATCAAAGACTCCATTTACATCACTAACTGTCTAAATGATTTATGGCATGATTTATGACTATATGACAAGCCAGCAATAATCCTGTCTACCCGATTTACGGCGTGATTTATGATGACATAACTAGCCATAAGGCGTGATTTCTGCTGATGCTTAAAAGTTGATGCCAATTCCAGTGACAATGATTGATTTATGACCCCAAATAAAGTGCACGTGGGGTACATGTTGTGAATCCAGTTGAACAATAAAGCTGCAGTCAAATACTTCCAGAAGCATGCACATGGTGTAGTGCTTTATTATACTGGGAATGGCAAAGTGCGAGGTTTACTGCATTGGAAGGGCCAACTGTATTGCTTTGCCCTCCCAAATATTAGAAAATACCACCCTCCCTTACGGAGGCTCAAACACGACGGAGCAAAAAAACACAAAACGCCACCAGGAAAGGGATTTCACTCTGTTCTCAGAATCAGGCATGAGGCTTTATTTGTGCAACACTCTCTAACAAAAAGGCTACCCCAGATGTCAAATAAATCACAATAAAGTGTATATAGAGATATATATGTGACTGCTCCCATGCACCTTTTGAAACGGATCACTCGCTGGCGGGTGCTGCTCGCACGGTGGTGCCCCGTGTCTAATATCTCGCGCCAAGGTTTTCCTCTCTCCCATCCGGGAAGAAGATAGCTGCACTCGTGGGTTAGGTTGGTAACCAGTTTTATTTAGCGCTTCACAAACGCGTTTCGGGTCTTCCCTTCGTCAGTGTGTTATATGACAGATACAGCGCGGCGCCATTTTATATGCAAAAAATACATCACATTCACCATTACGGGCACTGGAAAGCAAGGAAGGACTGCTGCCACATAGTTTGTATGGGCGCCATCTTTCAATATACATATATCGTATTAACACTTGTTTGTTAATAAAGTTATATACAATATTTACAACAATATTTTCAACATAATTCATTCTTTGTCAAGTGTAATTCATCATTAGTTAAATCCTAATGAAATTAATATCTCGCCGTGGATCGGCATTAGTGGTTACATTGAACCACCCTATTCCTCCTCGCTTTCTTTCATCTCGCCGTGTATCGGCTAAAACCCCCAGAGTGTGTGTATTATATATTAAGAGGTGTATACAGTATTGTCTATCATTCTCGTTTATCACCTAGATCCCCAGGTGCACCGTTAACTCTTCATTGCTATTCAAACCTTTCGGGCTTTTTGTTTGTAGATCAATGATAAATCTCGACTCTAATCTCCTCAATTTGAGTACCCTGTCCATTCCTCTGGTGTGGAGAGGCACATGATCCAGCCCAAAAAATTGAAGTAGGTTCCTGTTGCTTTGGTGTTTGATTGCAAAGGGTCTCGCCACTGGATAACTCATGTCCCTGTTTGTTATAGCACGCATGTGCTCTAAAATCCTGATTTTGACACTATGTATAGTGCTCCCAATGTATCTTAGCTTACAGAGACACATCAGACAATAAACTACATGTGTAGTTTGACATGTGATGAATTTTTTGATGGTTTGTCTTTCTTTCATACCTTTGATTTCGTAGTTAAGGGTTCTTTTACTGAATGCACAGGCTTTGCATTTTCCACACAGGAAAAATCCCCTTAGTTCACCAAATGCCCCTTGTTTAGCTGTGGGATTTTCTAGATGGCTATGAACCAATTTGTCTTTTAGTGATCTTGCCTTTCTAAAAGTCATTAATGGGACAGGTGGAATATCTTTCCCAATAATCTGATCAGTTTTCAAAATGTGCCAATTTTTTCTAAAAATGCGTCTTAAGGAATCTGCATCCTCAGAAAAGGTCGTAATCATGCGGAATTTGCCCTCTTCTTTCTTTCCTTCCTTTATGTTAACCTCCAGCAGTTTTTCTCTCGGTATCTTATTGACCTTTTCTAGAGTGTTGTCTAGTAACTTTAAGTCATAGCCTCTGGCAGCGAATCTATCAAGGCTCTCTTTGGCTGCATTTAAGAAATCGCATTCCCTTGAGCAGTTGTGTTTCAAACGCAAGAGTTCTCCATATGGGATGCTTCTCTTCAATTTTTCTGGATGGCCACTAGTTGCGTGTAATGTACTATTGCCTGCAGTCGGCTTTCGATAGAGAGCCGTAGTGATCCTGTTCTCTTGGATCCTCACTTCCAGGTCGAGATAGTTCACTGCCACCGAACTAATCTCGCCTGTGAAGTGTAGATTAAGATTGTTGTTGTTAAGATGGACTATATAGTCTTTGGCACTATTGGCAGACCCTCTCCAGACTATAAAAAGGTCGTCAATGTACCTGTGCCAGGTCACTATATTGGCTGTCCATACGGCATTGGTGGGGGACCGGACTACCTGCTCCTCCCACCATATATGTGTATATATATGTGCAAGCATAATAACATACTTATAAGTAGGCAAATGCACCTGTTATATGTGTGAATAATAATATGAATTGAAATACAAGCAGATAATAATATGGACGTCGGCTGCAAGAAATCAGAAAGATATATACACTAAATACATCAAGACCTGGATGTGCACATAGACACTCACATATCACAATGAAAACACCTCAGGTGATTATAACCACTGGAGACTTGAATGTGCACAGACACACTCAAACATCATAAAGGAAATACTCAAAAATAAAACACCTCATTGGCCGCAAACACTGCATCTTAGCCCACTTCAGACTGGAGGATTCACAGCCGGGGTTAAGAACCTCAGCAAACTTGGTTCTGCTGAAGTAGACGCATCCGTTCCTCTTCATACTCCAAACAAATCCCAGTTTCCAAGTCAACAAACCTCAGCTTACTTGAGTTGGCCATTCTCCATGCAAGCATTCCAAAGGCAAAAGAGTTCTCACGTTCCTTCTGTGCTCTCACGTGTTCCAGCTTTTATCTTAACGAATCTTACGAAAGTCTCCAGCAGTACAGTCAACAATCTTCAAAAGTACAGCTACAAACAACCTTGATTGTGAATAGCCTAAACAACTTGAGTAATCTGGGAGTCTGCCTGTGTGTGCAAAAGCTCAAGCTAGCTGACAGATTTTAAGATGGCATGAGGGCATGTCAAAGCCAATATTAAGAACTTCATAATACTTCCCAATGTACAACATAATTCACATTTGAGCACCACTGCTTATAACATTACACTTCAAGACCAATAAGTACATTCCACACCTATCTCTCTCTCTCATGCTTTCAAATGCACATCCCACACGTTCTGTTCCTGGCAAGGCTGTTCAACTCTATGAAAGCTCTCCTCCTCTGGAGCTACAAAAAGACACAAAAGAAATATTCAAGGAAACGTGCACATGCAGGAAACTTGATGTCGTACTTGCAGGCTAGGGTAAAATAAAACACCAAGAGTCAATAAAAATAATGGTAGTCAAAGGTCATCACATGGTTTCAATACATGGGAGTGCTTGTAGCACTACAATCCACCCCATGACCTCTGACTATCATAACATATATATCAAAAATCAACTCCTTAAGTGAAAGCACGAAAAATAAAATGTAGCACACATTAAAACAGTGGCATCATAAAAGCATGTAACATATTACTTCATCTAAAGTAGCTCCTGCATATCTGAGAATAACTCAGCTACAGAAATAAATGTATGATGCATACACAAAATGAATACACAAATAGAATCAAGCATATTAACCCACGAATGCTCCTAGTGTCATAAATGGCTAATTCTGGAACTGCTACTATTGAAGCAGACAAACTTATATATTTTGCTTAAAATAAATGAATCTCAAAATCCTCATCATCAACTGAACTCTCTGGATTTAATGAAAAAATATCATCCTGTGTGAAATGTACACAGCCCCCCCCCCCCCGGCTTTGAAATTATATCTTTAAACATGTGCCTTCATTTTCATTGTCATTAGAGCACATTCAAAAAACGTCTTTGCTAGCTAAGTTCATCTGGTTGATTCAGGCAAAGGATGTCAGCAACGATGTCAGTCTGCGCTATCAGATGGTCAATTCAGGGTTGGGGGGTCCCACACTCTAACAGCCCCACTCAGACAAAGGCACCCACACGCAGGACAGGGACATCAGGTACACCAACACATCACAGTATGGTCTAGGAAAGAAACAAGCATCATTCTTCTTGCTAAAAATATTTTTCAGCAAACACATGGTCTCCTTTTTTCCATTTTGGGTCTGATGGCAAAGTTTTACTTTCATGTCTGCGTTGTTTTCTGCTGGTTCTGGGGAATTATCCAAGAATTTTACCCACACTTTGGCCTCTGAATTCTTGATAGTGGAGTCAAACTCTCCTTCCTCCTGCTTAGTAAGAAGGGCTGGGGCAGTGCCCTTCCTGACTATCTCTCCACACACTGCTGAATAAGTGCACCCTTGATCATTGGGCATGAGCCCAAGGCAATCCATCTGTCCTATCTACACTGGTCATTTTCCTTTCTCCAACTGGCCCCTCACTATCTTTGGGACTGGTCTGTCCTGTGCATACTGACAAATAAGAATCAAAGTTATAAGTACATCTAGGGGAAAAAGCATCCCTTCATTATCTACCCACCTGTCAGTAGTGTCTTTTTCTCCTAGGAGATCACACTTAGTCATGCCCACCAAATCAGAATTGTGCGCCACCACCTCTGCCTCCAAGATTTTAGCCTTTTCATCTGTAAGGAAATTAAAGTGTCTTCCTAGTAAATGTATGGGACAGTGAGCATATACATGATACACAGTAGCTGTGCTTTGCAGTAACATTTCCCAAATTTCTTGCCACAACTCCTTGTTCCACTTCACTGGGGAATACTGTGTCTCAGGCACCTCAAACACCGCCCCTGGACTTTCTACTGGGACCTGCACCAACTGTTCATGCAAAACTGCAGTTTCTTCCTATATGCACCACTTGATCACATTTGCTTCTTGTGCATTACCTGTTCTGTATAACTCAAGGGAATTCATTAATCATTGCATTAGAGAAAGTTCAAAATTCAGCCTTATTGTCATCTGCCCAGTGTCTGTCAGCATGCAAAAACACAAAAGCAACTGTATCTGTCAAGTGTCTGTCACAGCACAAAAACACACAAACAACTGTGTCTGCCTGGTGTCTGTAAGAGCACAACTCATAAGCAACTAACTGTGTTTGCCCTGTGTCTGTCACAGTGCAGTGAAACACTAGCAACTGTTTTTCAAAGGGAGTAAGCCACTCTTTTGGATAAGAATAAAGAGAACATGGCAGCCACGGGTTGAGCGGCCGCGGCACTCTCTCCGCGTACTGAGCCCCGTTCCCAGAGAAGCAGCAATGGATAAATAGAAGCGGACGTTTTTCTTTTCTTTATGCCGATCTTTGTAATCTCGGCTCCTGAGGGCAGAAACATTTTGTGCGACCTTTAAAAACCTTTAAAAACCAGAAGTCCAGAAAGAATTTATAATTTCTCCTTCAGCAAGTCTAGGTCTGTTTCCTCGAATCACGGCTTGTTACGCTCTGCACTTGTGCTTCCCTCTTCCCCTTTGGTCAGCTGCAATACTTCCCGTCGATGTGCGGGTCCGGCTCCAGGTCTTTCCCGTCTTCCACTGCTGCTCCCGGCGTTTCTCGCTGGGCTCTTGCATCTTCGGAGCTCCGCTACATACGGAGTGTTTGCCTCGCCCTTTCTCGAGGCAGGGGCTTACACTGTACCATCGTGGAGCCTACCGGATACATCGCCCGAGAGGTAAGGGCGAATGCGAGCGTGAAGGGGAAGGGGGGGGGGGGGGGGGGGTCTTGGAAGCTTTGATAGTGCCGATGACATAGGGGGAGACCCTGCCTTTGCACACTCAGTTACTCCAGCCCCAGGACCTGGCTCCCACTCCGAGGCTGTACTAACCCACCCTAAACTTAGGCCCAGACCCCAGACAGCTGGTACCTCGGGCCACTCAGAAATTAAAAATCTCAAAAGAAAAGGGAAGAGAGCTGGCGCAAGATCGTTTGTTCATTCAGCTCCAAAGTCTAATTCAATTTGCAAAGGACGTGTCAATTTAAAGAGAGTGGACGAGGCACTCGAATTCACTATCGTTTCAGATATTGGTATAGACGGGGGGGCCCCCCAATCTGAAGAGGCTTCACCGAAATTGAGAGATCTCAAGAAGCGGAAATCTCATCAAGTGAAGCCCACTAAAATAACTCCTTCCTTAAGATCCTATTTTAGGGTTCTCCCCCAGATTTTGGAACTGGCTAAAAGCGATACTGCCTCTACTAAAACTATGGAGGGTACTGTCGAAGGCACTGAAGATCCTAACTCTAGTGTACTACCGGTTCTGGTAACCCCAAATACTTTGGACATCCAAGTGCCGACACAGACCCAAGCTGGACCTGGTGAGCATGACTCCCCCTGCCTCTCTGAGAGCAGCCTACCAGGAATGCACGAAAGCCATCAGGCACAGGAACTTGGAGATCATTCGGACCATACTGTGGGGGGATGCTTAGAGCTCTATCTCACGATATAAAGATGGGCTTCCAAGCCTCAGCAACAAATCAGGCAGAGATCAGATCTCTTTGCGAGACCCTCGGTTCTAAAGTAGACTTATTAGATATAAGAACATCCCAACTAGAGGACAATGTCACTATTCTGCAGGCCACCCTAGATTCCGCTGAAACCAAAATAAAGTCTCTGCAACTGACTGAGACAGTACTTTCTGACCGCTTAGAGACTTTGGAGAACAATGCAAGGAGAAACAATCTTAGGGTTTTGAATGTTCCAGAGGACAAGGAGGGAAGCGATCTCAAAGGTTTCATCGTTGCTTTGCTAAGAGATGCCCTGCAGTTAGAAATTTCAGAAGAACTTCTGCTTAAGGATATCCAGCGCATACATCGAGATCCTTTTCGGAGAAACCTACAGCGGCCGAAACCCAGAAAGATCTTAATTAACTTCCAGACATATGCTCTTAAAGAGCAAATTCTTTCATCTGCACTTAAGCAAAAGTCTTTATCGGCAAGTGGCTGTAATTTCCAAATAAGATCTGATCTCTCTAGAACCACGCTCGAAAAGCAATGGGAGCTTGGGAAAAGGCTAGAAGACTTCCGAAGACTGGGCGCGACTGCTCAGCTTAAATTCCCTGCATCTTTGAGAATTATGTTCAATAACAAAATGCATAATGTGAGCTCAGCTTCGGAAGCGGATATACTTTTGAAAGATCTAGCTAAAAAATGATCGGTCTGATTTATAACTACCTGGCTAGTATTTTTCTCCCTTTTTATTTCTCTTTTTTGGCATATGAATTTATGGAAGTGGGAAAGAGGGAAGGAAGAGGAAGAGAAAAATATAATTAATAAAGAAAAAAAAAAGAAAAAATACATACATATAAACAAAATATATAATTAACTCTACTATCCACTATACTTAAAGCTATTAAGGGCCATACACGGCTAGGTGCCGAATTCTGGATTATTCCAGACACTTGGGGGGGGGGGTTCTCAGGGGTGGCAAGGGAGGCAGGGGGGCTGCCGACCTTTGGAGGGTTGGGGTGGGGGGTTCTATTAGGGGTGGGTGCACGTGGGTGTTGCAATGGGGTAAAATAAAAAAAACGTCCTTATTTTCAGCTACAACCTGTTTTTTCTTTTATGGGGCAACTCTAACGAATCCGACAGAGGAAATCGTATACCTATATATCTCTTTCTATTCAGCTGTTTTTTTCTACCATCTGGGAGGGGGTCTTTTGTCCCTGCCCCTAATAGATTGTTTATGACTTTGATTCAGGTTTTCTCCTGGAATGTCAATGGTCTGCGTACCAATCCTAGAAAGCATAGGATTCTTCAATATTTGCGCGACAACAGCGCACAGATCATTGTCTTGCAGGAGACACATTTGACACAACACGAACTATTAGCTCTAGTCAAAAAATTAAGCTGGGTCGACTTTGTGGTTAGCACCACACAGACAGTCAATACGCGAGGGGTGGCGATCCTTGTGAAAAAATCTGCAAGGTCTGTTCTCAGATCCTCAACAGTTGACCCAGGAGGCAGGTGGGCCATTGCAGATCTTCAGCTGCCGGGTTTGAGAGCAGCCATTGCCGGATATTATGGTCCCAACCTAGACGATCCCTCCTCCTTTAATAATTTAATTTCTGCTTTGCTGGACTTCCCTGAACCAGTGATATTGGCTGGCGACTTTAATATAGTCTTGGATCCCTTAATTGATAAATCTAGAAAAAGTCGAGTACTGCCTTCTCCTAGAACTAGAGCCTGTCTTATAGGAGCTATGAAAGATCTGGGCTTTGTGGATACATGGAGGCTTAGATTTCCCCGTCAACGCGAATACTCCTTTTCTAACCACAAATACAAACATAAATCTAGGATAGACCTTATACTAGCCAGTTTTACCCTACAGAAACTCATTAAAACCATTTTCTATCTTCCCGCCCACCTTTCAGACCATTCTGCCGTATTCATGTCCATAGAGATAGTGGCGGATCTTCCACCAAGGAATTGGTCTATGGATCGTTCACTTTTGGCCTCGGAAGACACTCTACTCTCGCTTCAGAGAGAGTCTGAAAATTTTATGGCTAGAAATATGGGGACCTCGTCCGTGGTTAACGTGTGGGAGTCTTTCAAGGCCTTTCTGAGGGGCATCATCACTAGCATCACGATTCATAAGAGTAGAAAATACAAGGAAGAAATACTCGAGCTAGAACGCAATATCAAGGCTACTCAGCTTTTACTCGATCTTCATAACTCGAACTTACCTACTGAGAACCATATCAAGCTTAGGGATCTTAAGGCCCAGCTAGATAATATGCTGAGTTCACGTTTAATGCAAAGATGGGAAGCTAGTAAATTAGCCCATTTTGAATATGGCGAAGGGGCAGGCAAACTACTCGCCTGGAAAACAATATCAGATCGAGCACGAAATAATATCAGCACGGTCATTAAGGATGGTGTGGCTTACACCTCAGATGACGAAATTAGAGGGGCATTCCACTCTTTTTTTCAGGGAATATACAGCGAGGATGGTAACTCAGATCGTGTGAGGATCCAATCTTGGTTAAGCAACGTAAATCTCCCTGTACTTACATCGGGACAACAAGCTGCCTTAGACCTCCCGATCACCCAAGAGGAGGTCCACTGCGAAATAATGAGATCAAAAATGGGCAAGGCAGCTGGCCCTGATGGTCTCCCCACTGAATTATATAGATCTCTTGTTAAGGAGGTCGCTCCGATTTGGACAATTCTGTTTAATCAAATCCTTCTAGATGGCCTGATTCCTCCTTCCTCTTGGAATAAAGCTACCATAACCTTAATATTAAAACAGGGGAAGTCTCCTACAAGTTGTGAATCGTACAGGCCCATCTCTATATTAAACGTTGACTATAAAATCTTTGCTTCCATTCTGGCTAAAAGGCTCAGTGGGGAGGTCGGAGGTCTTTTGCATCAGAATCAAAAGGGCTTCATACCAGGGCGTCATCTCTCAGAATTGACTCATGACTTGATTGGGGCTGTAGACCTGGCCTCAGCCTATTCTCTTCCACTCGCTATTTTAACTCTTGACGCCACTAAGGCCTTCGACAGGGTTAACTGGGTGTTCCTGTCGGAGGTCCTGGCCAAGTTCATGGTTGGAAAGAAGTTTAGGCGGGCTGTTGCCCTTTTGTACAACAATCCTTCGGCCAACTTACTTATAAACGGCTTCCTTGCAGAATCCCTTGAGATTTCCAGAGGTACGCGCCAGGGTTGTCCCCTTTCCCCTTTATTATTTAATTTGTATATTGAACCTTTCGCTCAACTACTGAGAGATGATCTCAGAGTATCATCCTTCAGATTTGGGGAATGGGAAAAAAAGGTGGCTCTTTATGCTGACGATGTGCTTATATTCACATCGGATTTGAACACCGCTTACCCCACAGTTATGAAGTTGGCACTGGAGTTTGGCGCACTCTCTGGGTATAAGATCAATACCTCCAAGACTGAAATTATGGCCTGGAATATGCAGGTTCACCAACAACTCCCCCCTTTGAAGACTAGTATGAGATATTTGGGAATCCATATCCTCCAAGAGCTTGATAAGATACCCACCTATAATTTAACGCTAATAGCTAGAGAAATCCGCAACCTAATGAAGTCTTGGGCTCTTTCACCACTCTCAATACTCGGGCGAGTCAACCTTATTAAGATGTTCATTATGCCTAGATTTACTTTTCTCTTCGGTGCTATCCCGTTACACTTCGACATGAAAGCCTTAGGAAAGCTCCAGAGTGATTTAAATACCTTCGTCTGGGCTTCTCGACAGTCTAGGATAGCGTGGAAAAAAATCAGGAGGAGAAGAGAAAAGGGAGGTTTAGCAGCTCCTGATTTACAGCTGTATGCCTGGGCCTTTCAACTTTCTTACTCACGTATGTTGCTAAAAACTCCCAGTAGTGAGGGTGTCGGGGCTATGTTTTTGGCCATGTTGAGAGGTTCGGGTATATCTGAGCAAGGTTACTTATACAAATATGGTAATCCAAAATTCTTCAAAAAAGTCAGGCTGAAGGTGTTACAGGGGCTGGCTAAATCATGGGCTGGCCTTAGAGCCTCATTAAAACTGGGATTCTATTCAGGATTAGCCCCAATCTGGAACTCCCCTGGGACCCCGGAGTGTCTGTTGGATAGCTTATCAACTCCCCTTAGGGCGGCTGGTATCGAGAGATGGGGTGACCTTTTTGTGGAGGGTACCCTGGTCCCCTGGGAGGCCCTTAGAGATGTGGTCGGCCCTTCCCTCTCTAGATTTAAATACTTTCAACTAACTAGTTGGGCTAATGCCGTTCAACTTTCCCGTAATAAACACCTAATGGGTGGTACGAATCAATTTGAATATCTGGTCATACATAAACCCCCAGCAAAGAAAGAGGTGGCGATCTGGTACTGCTCTATTATGGAAGGGCAGGATGGCGAATTCCTACTACCCACCTCTCTCTGGGAGAGCAGTATCCCACGGCACGACCTTCAGTCATTATGGTTAAAATCCTGTAAAATGTTGTATGACATCGTAAAACCAGCCTGGCTTCGAAGGAATCATTTGTTTACAATACACAGAGCCTATTACTCTCCACTGAGGCTAACTAAATTCTCAAATGGGCCACCAGTATGCTGTGCAAAGTGCGGGGCAGCAGAGGCTTCTGACATCCACATGTTTCTTCATTGTCCCGCCCTTGTTGGCTTCTGGCAAGCAGTCAACAATACACTTTCTAGAGTTCTGGGGTCACACATTATTGTTAATCTGCCTATGCTGGTGTTTGGCCTTACAAACGACCTAGTAGGGGCACCCGAGAAAATCTTATTTTATGCCATCTTGCTTGCCAGGCGAGAGATCTGCATCAAATGGAAAGACACGTTACCACCCACGCATCAAGACTGGCTGTCTTCTCTACTAAAAACATCGAGGTTAGATCTCTCAAGGGCGGGAAACATGAAGAAGCGGGAGTTTTGGCACTTATTGAGTTGGAACTAGGGTTTTTTTTTTTTTGTTTTTTTCCCCCTTGTCCAAGGATTACACAACCCTCTTTTCTCTTGCTTATCCTTTATTCCTCTTAAGGATTCGATTGAGACGCTCTAATGATCTCTGTTGAGCGATGGGTTCCCCAAGTCGGTATTGCTCCTAAGTTGTTGATTGAGATTGCACCGGCAGTCTTGGCCCAACAGGGCATAAGGCAGCAGATCCAGTGTCCTGAGACGGTTGCTTTTTCTCAATAATCTTCAGCACGGACAAGCCTGACTGGGTTGTAAATGAGGACATAAAAAAAAAAAAAAAAAAGCCACTCTTCAGCGTCTGACGTTTTAATCCAAAAGCCCAAGAGCACCCTCTTCTTTGCTTGTTTTTCCGACATACTCCAAGTGGCACACTGCCCCTGAACAGTCATATGTAACTCAATGTCTCCTTTCTGTATTGGCTACACGTCTGAAACACATTGTATAATTTCTTTTGCAGATTCAAAAGCACATTGCCGCTTCTCTCTCCACTCAGAGTCATGTTTAAAAATAGCATTTTTCATGATTTATTTTTTCAGGAAGCAAGGTTTGTCACTCACTGACCAGTCTGATTTGTAACTGCAACCACCAATCGCTATTTCTAACAGGCTGATTTGTTTATCCTCTCTGTAATTTCTAAAATATTCCTGCAAGTTACAATCAAAGCTGAGTGCATGAAACTGTGCTTCATTGTCTCGATTCAACATTACTTCAGAAGCTTCTAATTCAAACAAACGTACAAGCCATGTTATCAAATCCTCCTCCAGTCTCTGCAGAAATATGCCCAAAATACCATTAATTTCTGGCTGAGGAAAGTCCTTCAAAGAATTAATTAAAACCTCATGTGAGCATTGTAAATTAACCTGCAGCTCTCCTCCAACCACATTCTTTATCAGCGACTCACTCTGGCTCTAAACAGTCTTGTAAAATAAACTGCGTCATACCCCATGTTTCTCACACTGCCTGGAACAGTTGCAGCTCTTTTTTCAATCATTTAAATTCACATGTTAAAATATCTGAATTTTCCTTAGCTTTAACCAACTCTCTTTGCATTTCTTTATGTTCTCTTTCTAACTGGTCACATTTTTCATACATGCTGCGCAATACATTCAAAATGAAAATATTTTGCTCTCTGAAATACGAAGTTGTTCTCCCTCTTGAAAAGAAAAATCCTGGAAACATTTAAGTATCTGTGCTTGCCCCTCATCTGTTAAACATGCATTAGAGCAATGTTCCACCCCAATACCTCAGTTGGCATCTGGGAATCTGCAACTGAAAACACTGACATTATAGAAAACATTTTCCCGTTTTCTCGTATCCTTCAGTGACGCCAAAATGTATTGCTTCACCCTCCCAAATAATAGAAAATACCGCCCTCCCACACGGAGGCTTCAACACGACGAAGCAATAAAAATAAAACATCACCAGGAGATGTATTTCACTCTTATAAAATGAAACACATCAAAAGACTGTTCTCAGAATAAGGCATGGGGTTTTATTTGTGCAACACTCTCTAACAAAAAGGCTTTCCCAGATGTCAAATGAACAACATTAAAGTGTATATAGAGATATGTATGTATATATATGTGCAAGCAATAATAACACACTTATAAGTAGGCAAATGCAACTGTTAAATGCGTGGATAATAATATGAAATGAAATACAAGCAGATAATAACATGGACGCCCGCTGCAAGAAATCAGAAAGATACATGCACTAAATACATCAGATGACTACAACCACTGAAGACTTGGATGTGCACACAGACTCTCACACATCACAATGAAAACACCTAAGATAATTATAACCTCTGAAGACTTGAGTGTGCACAGACACACTCACACATCACAAAGTCAATACTCAAAAATAAAACACCTGACTGTAGGAAGCTGGCTCTGTATATACTATACCAACGTTAGGTGTAGTTTGCACAGAGTCGAGGGGAACCCCAAAGGTAGGCAGAGGTAAAGGTAGATAGCACCTTACTCTCCTCTATTTGTGGTAGTGTGGCCAAGCAGTAAGGCTTTATCAAAGGACAGTGTTAAGCATTTGTTGTTCACACTCAGTCAGCAAATGAATTCACACACTCCAAGACTGAACTTCAGACCAATTGTGTAGGTATAGAAATATTCTTTTAGTTGTTTTATTTTCTAGAACCAAGAAAGCCTGGCACAGGTAAGCAATACATACTTTACAGTAGAAATACAATTTGTAAACATAGTTCGAATTGCAACTGTATATGCACTTTGTTTTGATTAGAGGATGGTTACTAAAAATGCTATGCTTTGGAAATACAGTACATGTACTTTGTAAAGGCTTTTTAGTAAAATGACCAGTAGATTACTTTGCAGATTACTTTTCCTACACAGTACAGTATACCTGGATACTGCACTGGGACATTTCCTGTAAACAGGTGAGTAAAAGCATTTTTGTTATTGAGTACACTTTTTAAAGGATTTCTTAGGTTTTCTAACTCCACACTTAGAAACTTTTCATAGAAAAACAGTCAATGTTATCCTATAAGAAAAATAGTGTTATCAGTTAGCAGGTAAGTGTTCAGTAGTGGGAGTTGGTATTCTGGGGGTAGACTCAGGGGTCCCCCAGGATCAAGGATGCACTCTCGTTACACCCTCAGCGGCACTAGGACGGCCGGGTGGAGAGTGCTGTGGCCTAATGTTATCCAATAGGGCCTAGGGGGGCTCCAGTTGGTGGCTGCTCACGAGCAGGCCATGGGGTTGTGGGAGCAAAGCTTCCTGGACTTAAGCTCAAGGCTAATGGGGGTTCAAGCCAGCACAAAAGGTGCACCCTCAGCGGCACTGGGGCGGCCAGGTGCAGAGTGCTGTTTTGGCGTTGGGCGCCCTGTAGCTTTCAATGGGGAACCTCCGGTGTGCAAACACACTGCAGGCTCGGGGAAGAAGGTCTTCAGGGTGCAACCACCACGTGGAGAGGTAAGTAGGGATTTTGGGGGTTGGTTAGACACCGTCGGTTGGGCCACCCAAGGCCGTGGGATGTCGGGTGCAGGGGTGTCTTTTGGAGTCGGATCTTCTTACCAGCTCCTGGTCACAGGTGGGGGGCCTTCCAGATTTAGGCTGCAGGCGTCGGCTGGAGGCTTGAGGCAGGTCAGGGATCACTGGTTCTCGGGTCTGGATCACCAGGGAGACCTCCTCTTGGTGTTGGGCCACTCGAACTCGGGCCGAGGGTGTCGGGTGAAAACTCGCGGATCCTTCCAGAGCTTGAGTCTGTTTGGATTTGAACAAGTCCGGTGTTCATGGGAGACAGAGTCTTTGGAATTGAAGTCAGGCAGGTCCTCCGGGTTTCTCGAGGTGGCTGGCTGCAGGACACACTGGGATTTTCCTGGAGCAGGTTTGAGGTGGGGACAGGCAGGTAGGGCTCTCGAGGTCAGTAGCCAATGGGCTACTGGCCTTAGGGTGACTACACCCTTGGTGTGCTCATCCCATGTGAGGGAGTGAACACAATCCTCCTGAGGGGTGGGGTTGGCAGAGGTGGGCACACCTTCTGATGCTGGCTAATTTTTCCCTCCTGTCTTCCCACCAAAAAGGAGGGGAGACAGGAAGGGGCCTGCTCCTGATAGCAGGAGAGGCTGGGGTCGCATTATAAAGACTGCAAGGCCTTTGAAGCTCCCTTGCCACAGATGGTTCTTCCTGGCCTGGGGGAGGTGTGAGCACCCTAGGGGTCCAGAAACATGTCTCTTGGTTGCAGGCTGGTGTGTACCAGTCTGTGAACCCACCAGAGGCTGGTCGTTTTTCAGGGGGCATCTCTAAGATGCCCTCTCTGTAAATTTGTCATTAAATCCCCCACTGGCATCAGTGTGGGTTTAATGTGCTGAGAAGTTTGATTCCAAACTTACTGACATTCCGCCTCGCTGACTCCCCGACTGTTCGGGAACGTTTGGAGGCTCCAATTACACTGAAAGAATTGACGGCCGCCCTCAGTGCGATCCAGCCGGGTCGCGCCCCGGGTCCCAACGGGTTCCCCATGGAATTCCTCCGATCCCACATGACTTTATTAGGGCCTCATTTGTTGGTGACTATTGCGGACGCAACTGATCGGGCAAGTTTACCAAGGGACTGGTGCCATGCAGAGATTGTACTTTTTCTCAAACCTGGCCGACCCCCCCAACGACCTGTCTTCTTATCGCCCCCTTTCCCTTATTAATTTTGAACACAAATTACTGGGGAAGGTTCTGGCCGACCGCCTTAGGGGGTGTATCACTGAACTAGTTCACCCCGATCAGTCGGGCTTCATGCCGCAAAGGGCCACTCGACATAACAGCAGACGAGTCCATAACGCCATTGCCGCGGCTCCTACCCTGGGCCGACCTGCCGCCTTGTTATTAGCTGATATCGACAAAGCATTCGACTCCGTAAGTTGGGTTTATCTTTTTCAATTGCTCGAGGCAGTCAACTTCGGACCCTGTTTTCTGGCATATATACACCTGTTGTATACGAACTTGACGGCATCGGTTCGCGTTGCGGGGCACTGCGCTCGCCATTTTCCAATCCAGAGGGGTGCCCGCCAGGGCTGCCCACTATCTCCTTTGTTGTTCGCTCTGGCAGTCGAGCCCCTGGCGGCCTGGGTCAGAAGTGACCCGGTGCTCAGTTGGTTAGATTGGTCCCGCTCAGGGTCAGGTCGTATGGCTTTATACGCTGATGACGTTCTCTTATTTATGACGGACCAGTGGTACTCTGGGCCCCGTATATTATACATTCTTAGGGTATTTGGTGGCACCACCGGCCTTCATGCCAATCCTGCTAAATCCATACTCTTTCCAGTATGTGGGCATCAAGGCCGTGAATCGTGAGCTGCGCAGCTGTCCCGGGCCACAGATGGGTTCAAATATTTGGGGATTTATATCTCCCCGTGCCCCAAGATTTCATGGGCACATAATATTACCCCATTATTAGTCAGTCTCAAGAACGAAACGATGATTTGGTCCGCTCTCCCTCTATCCCTCTATGGGCGTTTGGCCATTTTTAAGATGGTGTCCCTGCCTCGGATTTTATATCGCCTCCAAAATTTTCCACACCCTATCCCTCGCGCATGGTTTGCACAAGCGAATGCAATACAAAACAACTTTCTCTGGGGTGGTGGAGCTGTCCGTGTGGCGCTCCGCACATGTGCACAGTCCACGTATTGTGGAGGGATCGCGGAGGCCGACATATATTCATATCATGTTGCATCTCACATCCTAGTAATCAATAAATTATGGTACAATTCTCCCACTGACCCGGCATAAGCCTCTATGGAACAGGTCCCCCTACTCCATTTATTATATAGCTACACACGGCTGGACCATTTGCTGCCAGCCGGCAGACAAGCCATACAGTTGTGGTGGGCTAAGACCGGACAAATGGGATGGAAAGGGAGACTCACTCAACAAACCCCCCTGTGGCATGGTACATACCTCGGAACTGCTACCGCACTGAGAGGGTTTCGGGGATGGGACCTGGTGGGGATTTCGACCCTAGGAGATGTTATGAGGGGCGCTACGCTAAAATCATTTCAACAATTACAGACTGAGTTCGGCCTCCACAAGTCACAATTTTACAAATTTCTACAGCTCTGACATGCACTCTCTCCCCAGATTCGTACTATAGAGACTCTCCACGAGTTCCAGTCCCCGGAGGGTCGCCTGCTCATGGAGGACCTTGAACTTCACATAATCAGGCAAATATATCAAATGCTGACGACACATACCCCCACCACTCTGGACAAGACCCGATTGGCTTGGCAGGCAGACATTCCCGAATTGACAGATGAGGATTGGGCTGAAGCGATAACCAGCCCTAGGGGCGCAGCTGTTTTCACACGCTATAGGCTCATCCAGTTCAAATATTTGCATAGAGTTTACTACACTAGGGAACGACTGTGGCAAATGGGAGTCATTCAGTCCCCAGTGTGTCTGCGGTGTGTTAGTGAAGATGGGTCCTTTTTCCATACAGTATGGACCTGCGCGGCCCTGCAGCCCTTTTGGAACAGGGTTCGGGCATGTCTTAATGAGGTGCTGGGGTGGGTAGTCCCACTGGACACCCGGATGTTTTTATTGCACTCCACGGATGACATCGGGGGGAACTGTTAAAAACAGCACCTACTGTTCCTTGCCCTCACTATCGCCAAGAGAGACATAGTGCAGGGTTAGAAAGCATCATCTCCTCCGACCATAGGCAAATGGAAGACCGACTTAGATAAGTGTATGGGAGCTGAGACCGCAGTCTTTGAGGCTAGGGGCTGCCCCAGGAAGCATCGCAAGATATGGACACGTTCGGCGACATACTGTGGAATCGACTTGCCCCCCCTGTCTGAGGAGGACCCATGAGTGGAATCCTCCGATCCCTGCCATGCATCACCCCAAATTGTATAATTTTATTGTATTAATATTTTGCTGGGCTGACTATGGGGAATCTGTTGAATCATGTACTATACCTCGATTTTGACCACTGTCTGCATATTGTTCTTATTTTTGGTTTACCTGCATGTTTGGCAGGATTTGTATATCTTCATGGAAATGGTTATTGACGTACATATGGTCCAAATGATCATATGTGTCACTGTGGAGCTTCCGCCCAATAGACTGCAAAATGAGCAAATAAAATGTGCTGTTAAAAAAAAAAACATTAGTCTTCATCTGCTGCGAGGGCAGCCAGTGACCCTTGCTGTCCTCTTTACTACCATAGCATAAGGATCTCCTGCCTCCGTACCACAGTAGGTGGAGAGAGAATACCAGCATCTGGAGAGGAGTCCAGTCTGCTGGCTTCCACAAGCTCCATATACCAGTCCAACTTTCCACCACGAGTGCCTAACTGTTGTTCTAAAGGGGACAGTGACCCCACCCCCTCCTCTTCCATGCCTGAAACCTCCTCAAAATGTTCCGGCAATGACCAAGAGCCCCTGGGTGCCTTTAGCGCTGGATTCGGTGTCGACCGATGCTAGTCCAGCTCCGAGTTGGCGGGAATCAGAATGGGGCTGGGGCTGCCGGTGGGTACCGGACGCCAGGAGCATTGACTTCGGTACCAGGGAAGGTTGCGTTGCCACGGCCAGCGCCAATCCAGGTCCAGAATCGGATCCATGAGGACACACCAGTGCCGAGGCCAGAGACGTCAGCGTGGAACCTGATGGGGCCTCTTCTGACCCCGTGGGGCCCGAAGGCACAACAGAGGGATCGGGCCACTCAAATACTCGGTGCATGTCCTCATAAAAGTCTTTTAACTGAGCGGGAGTCGCTCCAGGTCCCGGAATCTGAGGGAGGCTCAGAGTGGGACCTGGCAACGGCTCTCCAGGACCGTCCCTGGAATGTCAATGTACCCCATTTGTCTCGCCAACGAACGACAGACATGGACGACAGACGTGGTAAAGTTGAAGCCTGTTTGGACTTCTTCTTCTTCTTCCCCGAGTGTCTCAAGCACCTTGAGTGCGAAGAAGAGGCCATGGCGCTCCTAGAGCGGTCCCGCAACTTTCTCTTCCTCGATTGGGACTGGGACCTCTGAGGACACACACTCAATAGTATTGACTGCTGGGCTGCAAGCAGCTTCCGGGACTGCTCCCTCAAAGCCTTTGGAGCCCTTGGCCCAGCAGTCTGAGCACGACTTCGAGTTGTGATCGCGCTTGAAATACCATAAGCATATCAGGTGAGGGTCAGTAAACTACATGGCTCAGTTACAGGAGCCACACAGCTTAAACCCTACCTTCCTAGATGTCATTCCTCGACACACGATGAAAAAACAATCTTTGACAAAATGCCGAAAAAAGTATGTCAAAAAGAGACAGACTTTTCCGAATCAATGCTAACTGGCACGGAAAAAAAAGAACTGATGTCTGCGTGCCTGGGTGGAGCCTATATAGGTGACAGCGATGTTACATCTGGTGCCGAAGACGCCACACTGAACAGAGCCACCCGACGGTGTGCAGGGGTAATGCTCACGCAAAAGTTTCAGGATCCAGTCTGACGCCTGGGAAATTCAAAGGTAAGGAATCTACACCTAGAAGTATCCATCAGATACACAACATGCTTTAATGAGACCCTGTGTACACTGTGCCATGAACTCGGCAAGCTGTTTTGAATAAACATGAACCTTCAAGTGCTCACTATATGGAAACATACCCATAATCTGAATATAATGTGCATAAAAGCAGCAATTCCTTCCTCTTTCAGGGTACTGCATGCATAATGCACAACTCTGTCATTTCTCATTTGGTGCACTTAATATGTACAGCATCCAATCATCCGTCTTATAGCTTACTGTGCTTACTGCACACATTTCTCTCTCTTTTAGGGAATTCCTATTCATGCTGCATAACTGTGCATACTCATCCACTTTTCAGGGGATTTTATGTACAATACACTCATATATCCCCTTTACAGGGCCTTCAATCCATACTGTACAGATAACAACACTCATACCACTTGAAAGACATTCCATGCGTACTCTACACAGTGATTTAGAACATTCTAAGTGTGCTACACAAGGGCCATTTTTTTAAAACATACTTTATTGATTTTTCAATGTGCAGCGCCGCACATAATTCTTGATACAACTGGTAAAGAATTAACTCAGCAGGGAGCGGAGTAACATAAACATCTCTGTGTATACAGGTTACAATCCGAATCGGAGATGCAAGCCAAAGTGAGATCTTGTTGTTCTAGTACCATCTCAATACCGTGTATCTATTGCAGGCAAATAGCAAACAAGGTCAATGAAAACATTAAACAACCCAAATTCACCCTCCCGCCTCCCCCCCATCTGGCTCACCCCAACTGGGCCCAATCGAGCCCGAAACACAACTCTATCCTCATGGTATCTTCTTGTTGAGTCTCCTGAAATGGGTGCAACTCCCTTTGATGGGTCCTGCGCCGAACGGGCGCAGGGGTGCCGACCACAACTGCAAGCTGTAGGGGAAACACATGCCCTAATGTGTGTTATGGTGTTGAGGGGTCAGTTGTTTTAAATGTCTTCAAGATCAGATATCAGTCCATGGAAATCAGCGTTTTCCGCAGCCCCCTCTATTCCTCACTCCGGATAACTGCACTCCCTGCCCTTC
The DNA here is from genome assembly GCF_964204655.1 of Triturus cristatus. Lineage (NCBI taxonomy): Eukaryota > Metazoa > Chordata > Amphibia > Caudata > Salamandridae > Triturus > Triturus cristatus. The sequence continues at coordinate 117,226,162 of NC_140595.1, forward strand.
CCCACCGGATTACTTCCTTATGCCATGGAGCGCTTCGCAATGATTAGAGGTAGGTCAGCGAATCTGAGCTGTACTTTCTGTGTCTTAGGGCAACCATAAAGCCCCAGTATGCATCGTTCTACTGTGTCCCAATTAGAGATCACTGTCACAGTTTCCAATACATGTGTGATCTTGACCCAGAAAACCACCAGGCGTGGACACATCCACAACATATGTAGTATGTCAGCGTCATCTGCATGGCATCTTGGGCAGCGTACCTGTGCTGAGGGATAAATGTGGTTTAAGCGATGCAGAGTGAGGTAGGCCCTGTGGAGGATCATGTGTTGTATAAACTTAAATTTGGCATTCAGGGACACCCTCTCAGGGTATTCCAGGAGAGAGACCCAATCCTTGTCTGTTAGGTCCTTGCCCAGATCTCTAGCCCACTTGTCTCTAATTGTCGTAAGGGGAGTCTGTGCATGCATGGCAGCTTCGGAATCTGTGAGATGTGTCTCCTGCATCAAGGTAAACTGCGCCTTCCGCCTATTTAATTGGGCGTGTATCCTATGTCGTTTGTGCACTGAACCTAACCCTCTAACATACCAAGTGACTATAGTTCCCGATGTGACCATAGGTGTGTGTACTGAACTCTGAGAGGCAGATTTACAAGCCCCTTGCGCCGCCTGTGCATCACGGTGCATGACGCACCGGTGGCGCAGTCTAATAAGTGATATTTACAAGAACAGGTAAGGTCACTCTGCGTGACTTAACCTGTGCTTGTAAATATCACCTCTGTTCATGCAACACTTTGTGTGTTAGGGGCGTGACATATGTGTTGCTGTGGGTGTTCCCACGCAACACACATGTCCACTGATGCATTTCCAGATTTACGAGAAAAAGTAAATCTGGAAATGCGTCAGAATGCTACACCACCCTAGGGGTGGCGTAGCGACGTGCAACAAGGAGAAATGTTTTAATTTCTCCTTGCTTTTTTCCTCTTTCAATGCGTGCTGCATTCTACAGCACACATTGGAAGAGGAAATCACCTCAATTGATTGTTTTTGTGCAGGAAGGTGCCCCTTCCTGCACTAAAACAATATCCCCACGAAGCAGGCATCCTTGCACCATGGTGCAAGGGTGCCTGAGCCGGCACATGGCAGCAGTTTGTGCACCAGCGCAGGGACAAGCACAGAGATGCAACATATTGTTGTAAATATGTCGCATCCCTGTGCTTCGAAACTAACACAGCGTGGCACAGCAAAATGACTTGCGGCACAGCCCCTGTAGATCTGCCCCTGAGTCCTGACACATCATGGGGACAGAGTGCTGGACTAAAAAGAAACTCATCTCCGTGAACATACATCTGAGTTCGATTTGCATTCGCTGCGGGGGAGACGGCTCTTGCGCCTTGCAGAGCACTCTTGATTGTGTGCAACAGTATTGGTGACCGGACCTTGGTCGCGTACTAAATGTATCGAGAAGTTAGGGGGAAATGGGGAGGTTGCAAAGGGCTGTGGCCTGTATATTACTAGGTTACATCAGGCACACCAGAGTGCTCGGGGGGGCCCGAACCCAGGTAATCATTCACAGTTTGAGGAGTGATAAAAGGAAACAGAGCGAGGCTGTTCTCTGAGTCTGATTGCATATTAGTGTACTCCGATGACTCCACCAAGGAGAGGGGTCACGGTCTCTGAAGGCAGTCGCAGTGAGAAGGGCTGCCTCCCTGACCTCCAAGACCTGCTCTGGGGATGACTTTTAGCAATGGTTTTGCGATTCGATTTAGTGTGGATTGTTCTTCCACTTGTGGCTGCTTGTGATCCCAGGTTTGTGTTTTGTGTCAGACTCTGTGATGTGTGTGATGGGAATGACACTCCCAGCCAATCACCTGCAGCCTCAGGGCTGTTGAAGAAGTGTGAACTTTGCTCATGTATGATCTTCAAGCGGGCGGGACACAACAAAGCGTACTTGAGGTTCAGGGCCCAGAGCTTCTTTTTAGCCGCTTGGTAGGGGGCCCTCTGGTGCTGAACCAGGACTGTGAAGTCCTGATACAATGAAATCCGGTGGTTTTCGTACTGGTTAGGGGATTTCTCCCTGGCAATGCAGATTAACGCTTCCCTATCATTATAATTATTTATCCGGGCAATCATTGTACGTGGAGGAGCACCCACAACTGGCATTCTTGTGGGGGATTCTGTGTGCACTCGCAGAAGGAGTCAGACAGGCCCTCTGGGGCTACCTGTTCCCTCAGCCATTGTTCCATGGATCGAGTGGCATTGGGTCCCTCACAACGTTCCAGCGGGCCAAATATGCGGATGTTATTTCTTTGTACACGGCCCTCCGCGTCCTTGGTTCTGTCCTGTAGACTGGACACTTGGCGCTATAGCTGTGATATCTGGCCTGCATGGTCCTTAATCTGCTGGAGCAGTTCTGCAATAAATAGTTTATTGCTTTTCACAGTAGAAGCCAGCTTGTCATGGTCTGCCTTGAGTAATGTAAAGCCAGTTGTCAATTAGTCTATTTGCTGCTATTGCATTCTGCAACTCCCTGACCTTCTGTAATATTAGGTCCAGTTTGTCTGGGGCGGCCTCCATATTGGTTGGTAGGACACAGCTTGTAGGGAGCATTTGGGTGGCGTTCTCCGAGACTTCTTGTTGCACTGCGCCAGTGGAGACCAACTCCAGCAGCTTTCCTTTTGTGCGCCCCATTGTGCACCACTGGATAGAACCGGTCACCGTCACAGTATATTGGAGCCAAGAGCCTGCAGTGCCTCCGACTGTAGGCGCACCAGGAGAACCCCACAATCACAGTCCGGGATGCCCCTGAGGGCCACCACGATTCCCGGCGTTACTCCAGACAATCAGAACGGAGCCAGACACTTAGATGTTGGGCTACTGGCTGGAGACAACGCAAGACCAGGTCAGGGAGTACGGGAGCGACCCAGTAGTCCACGCCTCACCATGCACAGACAAAAATGTAGGCACCCCTCAGTAGGGCCAGGTCAGTTATGGGACAGGTGCGGCACTGCTTCAATCGACCTATCCAGTTAACGCTGCATTCCTGAATGTCCCAGGAATATGGCACCTCGGTCTCCAGCCAGAAAGACAGGCGGCCGTTGTCAGACCAGGGCAGCCCCTCGCCTTTCCTGCCCCAGTCCACAGTCACCGCACCCGGCACGCACAGTCAGGCAGGAGCCACAAACCACGAGGCCTTCCAGCTTGCACTGGTTAATCAGTCAAGGCCGGAAAGCAAAAGGAGGCCCAAGTTAGGCCTCACCACCCATCACAGCCGGCATGGAGGACTGAGCATCTCCCTGCTTGCCGAGCCTGCAGCCATGCAAAGTGCTACCAAATAGTCCTGGAATATGGCTGTGTATCTCCCAGTCTCCACTTTGCCTCCACTGGAGCAGCGGGCAGAACTCCCAACCCGCAGCGCTCAGCGCCCGTCCGGTGCACGTGACGAGGCCGCCCCACAGTAGCAGCGCCCACCGTCAATCCCCGGTGGTGGTTCATCCACTTCCATGGACAGTACTGGCCTGATGTCATAGACACTTGGAAGGGTGAAGGGCTGGAAGGCCCCTCTCACCAGAGATGCCACGCTCAGCCACAGAGTTTTTTGGTGTAGCCCCTGCGTCCCCACCCACAGGCGGTCTCACAGCTTGTCTTCATGGCGCGGATCACTACCGCTTCCACCAGCCACCGCAGGGTCACACAAGGCAGCAACTCAGAGGCCTTCAGGACACCACAGACTGCTCCAGCCAGGCCTAAGCTCTCACCTCGCGGTCGGCTCCTGCCGCCTTTGCTGTGTGTGTTACCTCAAATTATGGCCCTGAGAGGAGTGCCCACATCGCCATCAACACTCTACTCGGTTCTTACAAGCAGCGTGGTAAGGTGTAAGCGTGGATGTCCCCCAACATCACTGATAACTGCCGGATAACTTGGTCCGGTCCCCGAGCTCCACTACAGCACGTTTGTCACGTTCGGCGGTTAGCCATGACCCTGTGCTAAACAAGTGCCTTAGTGCATAACTTAACAATAAGGTTACCTGACTCCATGTCAGCAAGTACAGTCTGCGCGAATTCTGAGATTTTCCTTTTCAAATCATCTTTTTCAGGTGTCACTTAATAAGAGCAGGTGTCTCCAACCAGTTGATTGCGTACTTGAAGACACCTTCAGAGTAGCTCCCCGCCATGAGCTCATTTTTAAATAAACAAAGGGTCACATGTTTTTAAAAGATAAGGCCAGGCTGTGTTTATTTTACATTATTATCATCAGAGTGCAGACAGCAGGGCCTGATAATGAGCAGTTCTCAGTCAATTTATGACCCAGGCTGGGTCACAGAGGTGAAGAACTGAAACACTATGGTATTTTACTATGAAATAAAAGTTATTACAATGTGAGAACAAATGGTGTTTATGAATGCTTTTAAATGGGAGAAAATAAAAATGAAAAGTCACCTTAATGATTACGTTAACTCTTCATTTTAATTTCCTCCCATTTCAAACATGGACGTCATTTGGGAGTAGCCAGGGATCGCAGATGCGGCCTCTAGCTTGCTTCCTGCTACTCCTCGCACTTCCTTTGCAACCCCTGGCTCTTGCCTCCTCTGAGGCTTGGGATCGCAAAGGAAGTACCAGGAGTAGCAGGGAGCAAACTAGAGGTCACAGCTGCGACCTCTGACTGCTCCCAAATTACGTCCATGATTTCAAAGAGTTGCATTCACAAACAGAAGGCCTCTTGCTCCCTGTGGCCGGTAGACACCATGCCATATTTGAATGGGATGAATTTAACCCCTTCAGCGCTGCGCGGATTCCCCCGCGGTGCTGAAGGGTTCGAGCGCGGGCGGGGCCATGACGGAACGGTTCCGTCATGAGCACAGCTCAACCGATGCTCATGACGGAACCGTTCCGTCATGAGCATGGAAGGGGTTAAAGTGAAAAAAAAATATTTCTATTAAACATTAAGTCTTAATGTTTTTTTCCACTTGCAATTGAGCCAATTATTTCTTAATGTTTTATGAAGCATGTTTCTTCAATTTAAATTCCTCCCATTTAAACAAATGGCTGTATTTATATGTCATAAATATGGTTGGCAACCTATCGACAGGCCACTGGGAGCAAGATGCCTTCTGTTTGTAAATATGACACTTGGAAATGCGACAATAGGGATTCTATATAAACATAAAGTTACCTCTTCAGTTACATTTTCTCCCGTTTCAAAGGGCCACCTTTACACGCAGTAGGCATCTTGCTCTCCGAGGCTGGTAGACACGGTGCCATATCGATAACTGAAAAATACAGACATTATTTTTAAGTGGGAGAAAGCTAAAGAAGAGAAAATGTTCCATATTATGAGCATTTTTGCAGAACATTTTTAGGCACTTTGGATTTCTCTGATTTATAAAAATGGTTGTATGTTTGTGTTATACCTGCAACGGTGCCACATATGTCGAAATGTATATCCTGTGCCTCAAGTACATGCTACACAAGTTCTCAGTCACCCATACACATATATCCTATTCATATGCACACATGTTCATATATCCCCTAAGACCACGCTTTCACTGACACAAATGGCAGCCCTTTCATAGTCCTCAAAGTATTTTACTCAAACAGTAGAATCTGGCTCTAAGGACATTAGGCTTGAAGTAAATGAAATTGAGCTTGGGGGTGTCTAGTAACAATCTGACAGTTGCTTAGCCTACAGTAGCTCACAATGATTTTCAGTGATCAGAAGTAGTTCTCAGTACAGAAAAGGTTGGCGCCCCTGAGTTAGAGCAACTAGAAACAACCAAGAACTACGTCTATAACATGTACTACTTTCTAGAGTAAACCACAAAACTGGAGATGATGCTTCTTAGTGAGATGGAGTTCTATGATTAATCAAAAATGTGCTGGCAGTCGTGATCAAGAATCTTCAATTCTATAGCAGCACGGAGGAGAGGATTATGTATTCTCTTTCCTGTTTTGCTTTTAACAGCAGTCGTATTGAAAGTACAGTATACAACATTAAGAACTACAACACCCATAGTCCTTAAGCAAAATACTAAAACTCCTGAAAATGTGTGAAATTGTCCAAGCACATTCCCAGGTTCACTATAAACATTCATCAAACTGTAACCGCTCTTCTTTGTTGCTTTGAGAATACCCTGCCGGATCATGTTCAAAGTTTACTCCTGTTTCTGATCTACGACTGAAGAAAATAAAATAAATAATCATTGAGTATTCTTTCCCATTTGTTCACCAGGATGTGTATTTACTGCAATCAAACACAACACAGAATGTGGAATATAATATTAATTATAATGGGATAATATTCGTCTCTCTGTCCTTAATAGAACTGGAAATTATTAATCACAAATTCTCTAATAATGTTGATTCTATGTCAGGACTGGAGGCTTCTGATTATGCAAGTTTATAGCTGATTCATAACAGTCAAAAAGAGATTACATACCAGTTTACAGTAAAAGGATTTGGAAGTAGACTATGTTGACCAGACAGCCATATGTGTGATATCTTGTAGGCTAGCTCCTAATGTAACTGACTTCTGGGCTATTTCACCTCTGAGTGCACTTCAAACACGGAAATGCTAATTACCACTTACTCCAAAATCCAGCAAATCTCTCTGGCTAAGGTGTGTAATGACACTGGGTTGTAAGTACGTAGGGGAGAGATGAAAAGCTATCGAAAAGAGAATAAACTGAGGTGGATTGTGGCTTGTTTGTAAGTATGTAGGCACCTAACCATACACAGTTTGGTCTGCGTAAAACGAGAGTAAGAGATCTGCCTCGAGTCAATTTTAGTTTTTCTCAAAATAATAAATATAACCACTTCCCGAATAAATGTCTACCTGCTAAATACAGGGCTCTGTAATGAATGGGCTTTTCACTAAAAGGACACACCCAAACCCTGCACTCCCACCTGGGAGGCAAATATACCACTGCACCTTTAAATAATATACACTAAGGCAGGGGAATGACACAGCACCCCCCAGACGAGGCAAGAAAACAAATTCAGGTGTATTTAAAGTAACACACACAAGTTTATTAATGCAATGTTTAGAACGGTAGGCCAAATATATCAGTAAATGCAGATTCCCATGTATCAATAGACTAAAATAAACAATTAGAATAAAATGCAGTATATACAAAAAGCAAAGAGTAGAAAATATATATATAAAATGGTTAGGAACACCTCACCGACTGAATATGCATCATCCTTACCAACTCAAGCTGGGAAAGCCCTTCAACAGCCCAGAAAGGAGTTCAATTAGGACTCAAGTTCTGTCACCTCCACAGCAATACGTCTAATCTGTGGTGAACTTCCATCTGGCCTCCGAAGGCTCTCAGCTTTAAATATCATTACTAAACGTGAGGCGAAGCTTCTAGAAAACCTTGCCCCCTTCTCATGAGAAAGACCTAGCTGGCTGCACCAGTCTGCGACAAGGCCAAGACGGAGGCTGGCCAAGCTCCCGTATTTTGACTTTGAGGCAGAGTTGCACATTCTACAGATAATATCCAGTTCACTCTGGTCAGTGAGGAGCGAAAAACAAGTGAAGAGCAGAAACCTGGCCTCCCCACTTTGCAGCCACGGGTGAGCAGCAAGTCAAAGCCAGAAAACAAGATGACTTGAGGCCATATCAAAGCCAATAGTAAGAACTTATAATCCAAACAACTTGCAAGCACTACTGTGCATGCAGAAGCAAGGCAAAGTCAGAAAACAAGATGACATGAGGCCATGTCAAAGCCAATAGTAAGCACTTATAATTAAGCAAGGCAAAGTCAGAAAAAGAATGACATGAGGCCATGTCAAAGCCAATAGTAAGAACTCATAATAAAGCAATGCAAAGTCAGAAAAAGAATGACATGAGGCCATGTCAAAGCCAATAGTACTGTTCTACTCTGTGACAGCTCCCACTAAAAGACAGCAAGATTACAAGACAGAAGAGAAGCAGGCAAATGCAGGACCATCCTACATTAAGGCTAGGGTAAACTAACACGCTAAAGTCAGTCAAAATGATGGTAGTCGAAGGACATCATATGGTGCCAAACCACAAGAGTGGCTCTTTCACTACAGACTCTGATATCGGAAACTCTCCACCAAGCTGCCGACCACACTAGAGCGTGATTAGTTTGGCTGATATCTAGATATAACAATAAGTTATCAGGCCAATATTTGGTGTAGGAGGAGGGACAAATCTGATCTGTCTGAGAAGTTTTGAAACCAAAGAATGTTCTCCTATTGGATGGTCTGCTACCGGTGTGTGTCCAGCTGAAATGGCTGATCTACAGGAGTTTACTGTCCTGTAGGTCAGACCATCTGCCACTAGTATTGCCAAAACGTTTAAAACAAAAGTCACATCTGGCCCCACTGGATCAAGATTTTGTTCACGCCCCCAACCTTACAACCTAGACCATGCTGAGTGATGGAACTTGTGGGTAGAATCTGGCCAGGTCTTGTGGATGAAGAATACAGCTTGGCTCGAAAGGCCGGGCACTCACTAGCGTGTCCTAAAAGGTTCCATGCTATCAGATGTAGTTGGTTGAGGAGAACTTAAGGGTGAGGTTCCCATTGAGGATACAGTTCAGAAGGAGAGGAAAGGGAATGGGAGGTTCACATCATAGCTCTAGGAGAAAAGGGAACCATGGTTGCACCCTCCATCTCCTGATCTGCCAACTCACTCTGGTGGATCATTGCGAAGGGAGAAAAGTATAGTTGCGCCTCTCCATTCTTGGAGAAATGTATCTATTGGTAGGACTGGAAGGTCTAGTCTCTAGATATACAATAATAGTATTTGAAAAGTCAACTTGGGGGCAAACAGATGCACCTTGAAGGGACCAGATTTGTTCATCAAGGTTGAGAACAAAGGTGGGTGGAGTTTCGAGTCGCTGGAGTCACGAAAGAAGCCGAAATTCCAATCAGTGATCTGGTAGTGTTTGTCAGGTGGGTGAGGTGGGTGAACTGCTAGGACTGAGATAGTGTTGTTTAGGTAATATTACCAAAACTCTATTGCAATGGTTGCCAGGGTTCGAGATTTTGTTCCCCACAAGCAGTTGATGGAACATACCACTGTAAAGTTGTCCATTCAGAGTAAAATGCAACATTGTGAGCTTTTGGATGTGAGGTTACAGATTACAAAATATCCGGCTAGAAGGTAGAGACAACGGATGTATGGTTGCTTCTCCTCCCAAGACCATTTGCCTTTCATAGATATTTTGCTGCATCTTGCGCCCCATCTGAGTCTGCTGGAATCTAATTCAAATATGAGATACCAGGATAGACCAAAAATCGCCCAGCCATTTCAGGCTTCCATATGGTCCAACCAACATAAGTTCCATTGTTTCCTCTAGAGAAAGGGTGACTATTTGGGAATAAGAGATACCTTTTTGAAGATGTATCTTTGGGTGTTGTAGGGCTCTGTAATAATGGAGCCCCAGAAAGATTGCTTGAAAGGGAGATGAAAGGACTCCTACCTGACCAGCTAAAGGGTAATTACGAGAAACTCCTTCCTGATGGCTCTGAATTTGATGTCAGAAGAAAAAGGGAAGCAGACATTAAGTTTATTAGGAATTCTAGGAACTAGATTTGAGTATACGGAGAAAGACTGGATTTGGTTTGATTTATCGAAAAACCTATGGCTTTGAGTTCTATGCCATAATCAGGATGGCGCCCAGAATAGATGATGAGGCGGCTCCCCCGTTCGCTGAAGAATTGAACTACTACTTTCATAAGTTTGATGGAGCAGTTAGGGGCTGGGTATAACCTAAAGGGAAGCATTGTATTTCCTAAATAAGATTCTTGCTATGAAATTGGAGAAAGCATCTGTGAGGAGGAAAGATGGGGGGGGTCTCATAAATGATGGATGCCCTCTATACTGAAGTGTGAATAAAGTACGAAAGTTTTAAAATTCTTTAGGTGAATGGTTCCTAACATTTTGACTTCTACGGACCCCTTTGGATCACAAAAGGAAGCCAGGGACCCCCTCCCCCTGGCTATTTCTACAATTTGAACCTCATCATTAACAAAAAAATATACGAACAAGAACACACTACAATCAGTGGTTCCCAAACGTTTGACTTCTGGGGACCCTCACTTAATCATTGCTGGAACAAGAGGATACCCAATGAAGCATTAGTGGAATCCGTAGACCACCCACGAATCATTACTGGAAGCCGGGGTCCCCGGCCGAAAGATTGTCGATGATTTGAACCACAAAGCAATACACACAAAATACCAAAAAAAGCATTCATCAAACAAATACACAAATGACACATTTCATTTAATTCGCAAACACATATAAATAAAAAAGAAATCAAAATGTAATTTTAATAGAAAGGTTGGAGCTTTTCTAAATTCAATTGAGGCCACTCGTCGTCCGTACTTATATTTATAGTATGTTTTAAAATGTTCAATTGAACATTTGGCTTCTTTATTTATACACTCTTTATTAATCTGTTAATATTATTTCATTTTCAAAGTTGTTGCGGACCACCTGAGGAGGCTTTGCGGACCCCCAGGTGTCCCCAGACTCCAGTTTGGGAACCACTGCACTACATGATCTCAGGACATTTACTTTCCTCTGCAACTGCAAGTTTAAATGTGAGAGCAACTACACATAGGCACAAGACCCAGGCCGTGTTCACAGATATATAGGTGTTTGGGCGTAATCAAAGCAGTCTACAGAAGTGGTGGGAAAGAAATAATAACTATTGACACTGGCCTCAGACACACAGGGCATCAAACAAGCTTGGTTGGACAGAGAGAAATCATGCAGGGTCCTTTGTGTCACAAGGTACCAAAGACAGAAACTGCATAAAGGCTAGAACACTAGGTGACATTATGTCAAAGTACATGCTGTCTACTAGGAAGTGGTGCTCTGCCTGTTGAAGTTTTTCAGAAGGCATGCACCCATTTCAATACATGCAGTTTAGGTCTTTGTACCCTTGAATTTCCTGCCTATTTCAAGCACTGAATAGGAGAATGTGCAGTGTGGAAGAGGCTTTAGGCAGTCTACATGTAAATACATGTATAGATCACTGAGCGGTTAGAACAGCCTCTCCAAGTATGCAGGTGCGTATGGCTGTCTAGAAAATAATAGGCAATTCAAAGGTGTTTTTAGCTGGAAATGGGTTGCTTGTTCAGTTTGAAGCTTGTTTGAATGTAAACAATCACTTTGCACATTGACATATGCTCTGCTCCGTTCTGAACTAGCAATCAGCTTCTGATTAAGACAGTTTTTAAATCGCTTACGATTTTTTTAAACATACATTTTTGATTTCAGTAATGCATTTGGCATATATATCAAAGAGGCAAAACAATTCAAGTATTATTGTTACCTGATGAAACCATTATCCTTTTAAGAAGAACAAATTTTATACAACTATGCCGCTAAATATTCTTATGATTATGGATGAAAATAATGGCTAAAAGTCATATGAATAATACACATAAACAACTTATGAGTCTAATATGGTTAAGGACCTTGACACAATAGTAAAGGTGATGCTAAAGGTAGTGAGACTGCGAAATCATGTATGCCTATGTGTGTATATATACAACTATGTATGATTCTCATCATCCACCCGACGTGGTTAGCTTCATCATCTGGGAACCTAGGGACTTTTTCAGAGAACCATCTTCTACTTGAGAATTGTAGATCCTGGTCTCATGAATCTCCCAAACCATTCAATGGTGTGATGTTGTTGTTCGATGAAGATAGGGTGAGATGGCTGCAGTGCTTGTGAAAAGTGCTAGTGTGTGAGTGCTATTTAAAAATTATCTAACAAGGCACTAAGAGAACTTTATTGAATCGATACCTTGTTGACAATGTCTAAAAACAGTGCTGTAACAGTTTCAAAAGTATAATAACTGTGTTGGGGAAGGTCTACATGTTTCTGCTACTGGACGAAATTCATCCAAGCTTTCATCAGGACCAATAAAGCTACTGCAGTAATCAATAGTGCCAAAGTGACTAAAAAGTGATATATACAACCTGGACCCAAATGGCCTCCCCTTCGAGCTCAGCTCCGACAAGAGGTACCGACGGATAGTGCGGGGCCTCCAAATACCTGAGCAGTTGCCAGGTGAGGTGAGGCGCACACCCACCACTAATTGGGTCAGTGAAGTAAAACTACTTCCAACGGAGTCTCTTGGCCCCCATTTGGGTCCAGGTTGTATATATCACTTTTTAGTCACTTTGGCACTATTGATTATTGCAGTAGCTTTATTGGTCCTGATGAAAGCTTGGATGAATTTCGTCCAGTAGCAGAAACATGTAGACCTTCCCCAACACAGTTATTATACTTTTGAAACTGTTACAGCACTGTTTTTAGACATTGTCAACAAGGTATCGATTCAATAAAGTTCTCTTAGTGCCTTGTTAGATAATTTTTAAATAGCACTCACACACTAGCACTTTTCACAAGCACTGCAGCCATCTCACCCTATCTTCATCGAACAACAACATCACACCATTGAATGGTTTGGGAGATTCATGAGACCAGGATCTACAATTCTCAAGTAGAAGATGGTTCTCTGAAAAAGTCCCTAGGTTCCCAGATGATGAAGCTAACCACGTCGGGTGGATGATGGGAATCATACATAGTTGTATATATACACACATAGGCATACATGATTTCGCAGTCTCACTACCTTTAGCATCACCTTTACTATTGTGTCAAGGTCCTTAACCATATTAGACTCATAAGTTGTTTATGTGTATTATTCTGTTGACTTGGGGATTTTACAACTATTAGAGTCTTAAAACTTTATCCCTTTGACCCTTACTCGTTATCGAGATATCATATGATAGTAAAAGTCATATGAGTCAGCGGGCCCCCTGAAGAGGTGCCACAGACCCCCAAGAGTACATGGACGGCAGGTTATGAACTGCTGCTTTATGTTGATTACCAACCTGTGACCTCCTCCTTTTTTGTCCACAGAAATGTTTTTGCTGATAAACCCATTTGGAAGCTGTGACGTGCGAGCAATCACTTTCTTCTGAAAGAGAGACTGAATTTCCAGGTGTATAAAAAAACGCTTCTCCAGTAGGAAGCGGATTGGATGTGGAAGGGTAAGATTGCATGGTTTGTCATAAAACTCCAAATGGAATCCATGCACTGTCTGGAGAAGCCATGTATCTTGTGTGATTTGGGACCATATTCAAAAGAACAGTGCAATCCTACCACCTAGGTCTGATGGGGCAGAAATTAAATGTCTCCTGTGAAATTGGAGGTTGTAGGTTCTCCTCTGACTTGGCCATGGTAACCACACCTTTCCTTAAGCTATGGAGTGAAAGAAAACCTGCCTTTGCTGATTCCCCCGCTACCGTGACGTCTTGAATAGCTCTGAAGGAGGGCTGATCACAGGGGTATCCACTGCCTCTATTAACCTAGTTAAAAACAGACTTTCTTCAAAGCTGCTTGAGCTTTGTCTAGTGAGTTAAATGTACTGATGAATTTGGTGACATCCTTCACAAAGGGCTCCCCGAATAGTAGACCGTCTGCTGTTTGGCCTGCCTCACTGGTGACTAGGTCACATAACTTGGGGTTTACTTGTAGGAGAATAGATCTGCACTGTTCAATAGATACAGCGCAGTTCGTCTTGCCCAGAAGAGAACTGGCCCTTTAAACCCATCCTGCTGGGAAATCCTGGTCTATAGAGGCCCCTTGCTCTTTGGCCGAAAAGGCCATATCGAGAATCTTTGAAGGGGTCCTGAAAGGTCAAGAAGTTTGTATTGACAAGATCACTGGGAGCTGTTGATTCCCTTCTTACGGTCCTTAATGTATTTGCCTAAGAAAGAGGCTAGCTAGGGTCTATTTCAGAGGTGTCTGTGACTTTGCCTTCAAGACAAGGATGAGAACACTCTACCTTGAGGAGGTTCCGCACCTCTTTAGGGAAAGGTTTTCGAAGCATGGATTGGACATAGGCCGAAGGTTTTGCAGAATGAGCGAGGGTGGATTATGTTCTCTGAAAGTGTTAAGGGACATCTTTGAAGAGCCTTCCCCAGCTTCCTTTTGTAATCTGATTCGTTCTTCTTATAAGCAAATGTCTGTTGCAAATCACCCTCTTAAGTGTCAGAATTGCCTTTGTCGATGCCGTGTGCATCTGATGCATCACAGGATGCCTCCTCCTGATCCTCGATTGTGTTACTGGGAAAGAAATCAAAATACTGTTCGAGTTAGAGGGCTTCTTACCCTTAGAATTGCCTTCTTTTCCATCACAGTGAGATGGAGGAAGGGCTGGGGCATTAGGCACAGGTAAAAAGAAGGAGGTCCTTAGTGTGAGAAGTTGGCCCGGTATATGCTGTCCACTAATTAAAGTGGGAACCTTGCACCAGTCCAAACAACCCTTATTGATGATTAGGTTAAAGACAACCTTTATTGAAAGCTATCCTAGTGGTAGCTATGAAGAGCAGCCTTCAGGCTGAGTCTCGAAGGAATGTAAAGCAGCTTGTTTTACCAGATCATATCCTCTTCTTAACTGACCAAATAAAAGGAGAACCACACAAGGTATATATAAAATATATGTATTTATTACTAAACACTCTCTACTAATCTCTTTATGAGATTAGAGAACAAAGCACACAATATTAAATCACTAGAACGACAGTAAATAGCACAATACACAGTGGGCTCCAGGGGGAGAGTAACCATTTACTAAGAAAGTGGTATAACAACCCCGACTTGACTAGATACAGTGCTTAGAGCACATAGAATCGCTGGAACCCCAAGGAACCACCCATGGTAGTGACACAGAGAACCCACGGAGGACGGGTGCAGTGTCTGAACACAGGCGCGAGATCCATACAACTCTATGGGAAAGTCACGGTTGGGAATTTAAAGATTAAGAAAACTTTGGAGAGGACTTCAAGCAAACCCTTTGGAACAAAGAAGGTTCTAAGGCCAGCACCCCTGTGAGTACCAAGGTACCCGTGTTACCTATCCCAGACGAGCCGGGTGCATAGGGGTCAAGTGGTGTCGGAAACGCTCGTTGATTTCAATGGTGTGAGGCGAAGAAGTGCTGCTGCCGGGAAGATGAAAAGTGTCCGATGTGATCCAAGCCTGGTTCGGAGATGAGAAGAACCTGAATGCCCACCGATGTTAGGTGTTTCAGGTGCGAAGAAGTGAAGCTTAACTCTGCAGCCACGGGGGACCAGGAGACGTCGATGACAACCAAAGTCCGGAGGTGAGCTGTCCTATGAAGGATATCGAGTGCTGGGGGGTCAGTGTCCGGATTGAACACCAACAAGCCTTTGCAACTGCAACCCACGTGGGCAGAGGAAAGATGCTTCGGTGAGGACCAGCAAGGTCCTGGGGACTCTCCAAGCTATGGAGAGTCAGGGCACGTCTGGAGCAACCAGGAAAGCCAACGTAAGTCAAAGTTACCTTCACAGGGACCCACCGGTTGACGCAACAGGGATCACGAAGGAACCTCGAGCTGAATCACAAAATACCAGCTGACGGAACACTCGTGGAGTGTAGGCCGGAAATCTTCGGTGGAATTACTGCTCGGGGTCAGGACTACAAGTAGCCTAAAGCACAACCTCAGGGATCGTCAAAAATCATATGCTGCTGCAATTGTACGCGGTGCACATGGGTTCGGGTTGAGCGGTCCCCACGAGGGATACGGGCCTCAGAATTGCTGAGAGCACAGATCAATCTCAGAGACCTCAGGAACCCACCTCCTGTGTTGCAGAACTCTTCGGAGTCTTCAGGAGCTCGGGAGATGCAAACCGGTCAGATGCATTTCAGGTGCCTGCCTTGCAGGGAGTAACTTCTTTACTACAAGGGAGATTCTTCAGTTATACAGCGTCGTGTAGATCGTCAAAGTACTTGGTTTCTGTAGCAGAGTTTAGTGCAGGTAATATTTAAAATCCTGTAGTCAGGGGTTCCTACTTTATACCCAAAGAAGGGGTGGGACAAACTCTGGAAACCCACCTATGGGAGGGTCAGGACAGAAGGGTGGCTACACCCATGTAATTTGTCTAGTTTCGCGACAGAGCAGGAGCTGATGACTGACTCCTGCAACCAGTTTGAGCTGGACTATGCACAGGGACACCAAATGTGCCCCCAGTGCATACATCAAAGCACTCTCAGAGTGCACCCACCCAGCCCCAATACATTAAAGCCTGTCAGGGAGGTGGTCACACCTCCCTGTGACAGGAAACCTATTGTCAAGCCTTCTCTTGCTGGAGTTTCGTCCAGCAGCAGGAGGGCAGACTTGTGTCTGTGGCTGTAGCATCCATTTTGTGATACCCAGGTCGAGAAAGCTGGTACCGGGTGTACCGGTGCTGTCATATTTCTCCCTCTAGGAGGGTAGAATCATACCTCCCCCGCCAGTTATTGGCGAGGAGGTATGATTCCAAGGTTTTTGACACCAAATACGACATGTTTCCATGCAGCCGTTTTAAAGTTAGCATTTACCGCAAGGTTATAATGCACTTAAGTATATATGGTTGGCTGCATCACAATCAACCCCGAAAATAGGTTCCGAAGGCTGCAGAGGAGCTCTGCTCATACATGGGCACCCTCACACATAAATCCCAGCACCCGGCCTTCAGGTTTGATAAGGCCTGCCATACGGGTGACTGATAGGTTTATATGTACAGTGATTTAGGACAGATATAGTGAACCTATATCTAAGTAAGGGCTGCATGCACCACCTTACACAGGCTGTTGTAGCAGACCTGTGGTGTCATGTTAAATGGTCTCTCAGGGGTGGCATAATACATGCTGCAGCCCCTGGGAGACCTCTGGGGTACCTATTCCCTGGGTACATAATATACCATATACTAGGGACTTATATGGGTACCCCAGAATCCAATCTGGAGTGTACCTAAAGTACTTGCAATCAATTTAGAGGAGAAAGCAGATAGACTGGGGTCCTGAATAGCAGGATTCCAGTCAGTCTAAGTCGAAAACAGTGAAACATCAGCAAAAAGTGGGGGTTACTATAAGAAGCAGATCCTACTCTTCTACACTTAGTTGTTGGACCAATGGACCCATGGAGGATGAAACAAACCTGTTGACATAGTTTCTGATAGATTGATCCAGGCTGACCGGTCTCGCTTGAATATATATTTCTCAGCTTCTTCAGGAGTGAGATGTATGGTATTGCTGGGATTACCTTGGGACATCTTTCCAAAGACCAACTATGGAAGTATCAATTCTGTGCCGTAACGAAGATAATATTAGACAGCATAACATTTTCAAATATTGAGGCGCCGATCACGATCCGGTAAAAACCGGGTACGAACCGTCCTACGCGTCCCCGGTCGTCAAAATATACAAACATGGAATTACGATTCGCACGGAAACACCATTTCCGTACGAATCGTACAAAACCCCGACCGACGAAAATAAACGTACAAATGCGATCCGGGAAAGCGCCGACGTGACGTCGGGACGCACGCAGCCTGCCATTCACGAACCAGGAATTACGATTCGCACCGACGTCATCCCGCACGGTGAATATTTTCCGGCTGCCAAAAACTGCCGGGAAATCAGGACGACGCGAACAAGGAGTACCGGTACGCGACGGACAGACAGGACGACACGAACAAGGAGTACCCGTACGCGACGGACAGACATGGACCCGAACCTACGTGTCATCCCGGCCCTCAGCAGTCGACCTCCTCTACAGGTTCCGCCGCAGACGCCGCAGAAGGTCAGAACAACAAAGGGAGGGGGGAAAGGGGGGGGTGGTGGCAGGACCAGGGCAGGCCACTAAACCCCCACCAAAGTCACACAGCACACATGCCCTGGACATACCTGACGCTCAGGCCCTGGTCACTACGAGGGGGCGGGGGCGTGTCCAGCTAAGCCAGCGACCGCCACAACGGAAGTTCTGGACGACGCGAACCGGCAACACAACCAGACAGGTACGTCCCGTACCCACGCCTTAAGAGCGTGGGTACGAGTCGTACCACGCCCACACCTACGTCACCCCAACAATGGCGGGACGGCTCGTACCCACGTGGCAAAGGCCTGGGTACGGCCCGCACAAGCATCACATAGCGTGGGGACGGATATGTACGGACCGTACCCCCACCCCGTATGCATGGAGCGTACCCCCAACACCAACAGTGTAAGTACGACACGTACCCCCACCCGCGTATACATGGAGCGTACCCCCCACCCCAACAGTGTAAGTACGACACGTACCCCCACCCGCGTATGCAAGGAGCGTACCCCCCACCCCAACAGTGTAAGTACAACACGTACCCCCACCCGCGTATGCAAGGAGCGTACCCCCCACCCCAACAGTGTAAGTACGACACGTACCCCCACCCGCGTATGCATGGAGCGTACCCCCCACCCCAACAGTGTAAGTACGACACGTACCCCCACCCGCGTATGCATGGAGCGTACCCCCCACCCCAACAGTGTAAGTACGACACGTACCCCCACCCGCGTATGCAAGGAGCGTACCCCCCATGCCAACAGTGTAAGTACGACACGTACCCCCACCCGCGTATGCAAGGAGCGTACCGCCCATGCCAACAGTGTAAGTACGACACGTACCCCCACCCGCGTACGTATGGAGCGTACCCCCCACCCCAACAGTGTAAGTACGACACGTACCCCCACCCGCGTATGCAAGGAGCGTACCCCCCATGCCGACAGTGTAAGTACGACACGTACCCCCACCCGCGTACATATGGAGCGTACCCCCCATGCCAACAGTGTAAGTACGACACGTACCCCCACCCGCATATGCAAGGAGCGTACCCCCCATGCCAACAGTGTAAGTACGACACGTACCCCCACCCGCGTACGTATGGAGCGTACCCCCCCACCCCAACAGTGTAAGTACGACACGTACCCCCACCCGCGTATGCAAGGAGCGTACCCCCCATGCCAACAGTGTAAGTACGACACGTACCCCCACCTCGAATGCCTGGAGCGAACCCACACACGTGTATGTTCTAAGCGTACATATTGTGAAACAGGAGGGGTGTGTGCAGAGTCCTCCCAGCAGTGCCCAGTCACAAGAGTGGTAGGTGCAGAGTCCTCCCAGCAGTGCCCAGAGACAGGAGGGGTGTGTGCAGAGTCCTCCCAGCAGTGCCCAGACACAGGAGGGGTGGGTGCCTATCACTCCCAGCAGTGCCCAGACACAGGAGGGGTGTGTGCAGAGTCCGCCCAGCAGTGCCCAGACACAGGAGGGGTGTGTGCAGAGTCCTCCCAGCAGTGCCCAGAGACAGGAGGGGTGGGTGCCTATCACTCCCAGCAGTGCCCAGTCACAAGAGTGGTGGGTGCAGAGTCCTCCCAGCAGTGCCCAGAGACAGGAGGGGGGGTGCCTATCACTCCCAGCAGTGCCCAGTCACAAGAGTGGTGGGTGCCTATCACTCCCAGCAGTGCCCAGAGACAGGAGGGGTGGGTGCCTATCACTCCCAGCAGTGCCCAGAGACAGGAGGGGTGGGTGCCTATCACTCCCAGCAGTGCCCAGAGACAGGAGGGGTGTGTGCAGAGTCCTCCCAGCAGTGCCCAGAGACAGGAGGGGTGGGTGCTTATCACTCCCAGCAGTGCCCAGAGACAGGAGGGGTGGGTGCCTATCACTCCCAGCAGTGCCCAGAGACAGGAGGGGTGTGTGCAGAGTCCTCCCAGCAGTGCCCAGAGACAGGAGGGGTGGGTGCCTATCACTCCCAGCAGTGCCCAGAGACAGGAGGGGTGGGTGCCTATCACTCCCAGCAGTGCCCCGAGACAGGAGGGGTGTGTGCAGAGTCCTCCCAGCAGTGCCCAGAGACAGGAGAGGTGGGTGCCTATCACTCCCAGCAGTGCCCAGAGACAGGAGGGGTGGGTGCCTATCACTCCCAGCAGTGCCCAGAGACAGGAGGGGTGGGTGCCTATCACTCCCAGCAGTGCCCAGAGACAGGAGGGCTGTGTGCAGAGTCCTCCCAGCAGTGCCCATGGAACGCAAAGGGTGGAGTAGCCACAGATACCATGCCCACAAATGTCAGTCAGGTGCACAAAGACCCTGCAGTACATGTACCACATGTGTGCGAGGCTGGGAGTATACGCATGCATAGCGCCGAAAAGAAAACATGTCCACATGAAGTCATGTCAATAGTCCACATACACAAGTACAATGACTACCAAGGATGCCACGAATGATGCAGGTGGAGACATCGCTCAGCATGCATGTGCAAAGTTGGAGGAGTCCGTCACACACCCAGCTAATGTACACACAGCTCAGCGCTAAATATTGGGAACACCCTGCAGGGAAGATGGCAGGGTACACAGAGGCAGGAATACACCTTGGGACAATTTCACCATGCAGCAACTGCATACATGAACAGAGAAACATAGCTAATACCGTGTGATGGCACACAGATACCAGGGTCCCCCCTATGACCAGCACACTACTACATTTCCCACACACCCAACACATGAACACCACCCACAACCATGTAGCAGCCCCACCAACAGCAATACCAGCAAAGCAGTAGTGTTCCAAGGGAACAAAATAAATTGCTTTATTCAGCATGATCCAAAAAATCTTGTTTGTAGGAAGTTCAATATTTACAAAGCCCATAGGGCAGTCCAGAAGTCACAGCTGGATGGGGGACACAGTGGGATGCGTGTCCCCTAGCTTGCCTGCACAGTTACATTCCGTCGTCTTCCACAGGGGTGAGGGCATCATGTGGGGGGGGAAGGAACAGCCACCGCAGGGACAGGATGGCGAAGGGTAGGCGTTGTGGGTGCAGGGATGGAGGACTCCACCACAGGGGGTGGGGCAGGGCCAAAGGTGGACTCTAGGAGCTCGCTGCACACCTTAGCTAGGTCCTCCAGGGAATCCCCTGCACCCGAAGGAACCACAGGCCCCAAGGAGGGGGAGGAGTCAGAGGGATGGGTCGCAGCGCCACTGGGGGAGGGTGTGGACGGGGGGGGGAATCAACCACCCTGACCGGGGACTTCCTTGACCGCTTGCGTGGTGGTGTCACTGTGGGGCTCAGGGACAGAGCGGCCATGAAGGAGTTTTTGGGGGAGATGTGGCCAGGAGAGCTGAGGGGAGGGGATTTGGAGGGAGTGGATGTGGTGGAATGCGGACTCCCACTCTGGCTGCGTGTCACACGTTTGCCCCCCGACCCAGTGGGTGTGCCTACTTCACCCTGTGTGTGCGTGTCAGGAGGTGTGCGGTGGACCTTCCCTGCTGGTGTGGTGCCTGTGTGTGTTGTGGTGGGTGCATGCTGACGTCTGGGTGTACGTGGGACAGGCATGGGAGTGGGAAGTGTGGATGGGGCAGGGGTAGGGGGTGGGACGTAGCGCTGCAGGAGACCCACTGCTGCAGTCAGTGTCGAGTCTATCGACCTCAGCAAGCTGCGTTGCTCAGCCTGCGATGAGTGAATGCCCTCCAAGTATGCCTCCATGTTGTTGAGGACCTGGCTGTGGCCATGGAGGACATTCAGGATCGCAGCCTGACCAATCTGCAACTGCCGCTGGATGTCCACAGACTCGGCATTGGCGGCAGCAGTGGAGACAGGGGCAGGGGGTGCGGTGCGGTGCCTGGCATGAAGGAGACATGCGGTGACTGGGCACGCTGGGAAGGGACACGAGCAAGTGGGAGGCGGCTGATGGCAATGGAGGGGGCGGGGCGAGATGTAGTGCTGCTGTCAGATGGTGGTGCAGCCTCCGCCCACTCGGAGAGATCATCCTCGGACCCGTCAGCTTCATACTCTGTTGTGCCAGTCGACAGGTCCCCGGCTTCACTCTCCTCCGCCTCAGTCCCACTCAATGTGCCACCCACGATGTCACCGCTGGCACTGGTGCTCGGTCCCTCTGCTCCGTCTGTGGCCATGTCTCCCTCTGTGTCCCCCGACGATGCTGTGGGCAGGGTGAAGAGACAGAAATTAATCATACACCTGTATACATATGTCACATGAGTCCAATCTACATAGGTTACAGTGCATAGCCTGAAACAAAAGAAGAGTTACATCTACAAAACAAGGTACATATGTAGGGCATGCAAGACACAGTTGTTTGACCGACCATGCCACTGAAAAACTATGGAGAGCATGACACAATAGCAAATGAGATTAAATGGAATTTTGACTGAGGAGCAAGGCCCTGGGGACAATCCAGCACTGCATCTGCACCACACAGCGTGGCAGGAAATAGGAATGAGCAGGGACCATAGCCAGGAACTAGAGGCACATGCAGCATAGGTAATACTGAAAACATGCCCACCCTGACTGGCTCACTGCACCTTGAGTGTATGTCCAGACAAACATCCCACACTGGCCAGTCCTAGCAATGAGATTTCTGGTTTTGACATGTAGGCCATGGCCGCACCACCCACCCCCTACATGAGACAATTCTTTGGAGACACAGGAAGCACTTACATCTCTTAGTCTGGGTGAAATACACATGGGATGCAAAAATTCAATATTGCACACAAAATACCCAAGGTGCGCCTGTCCAAATAATCATGTACAAATGGGCATCATCAGATGATTGTAACAAGACACACAGGCAATGGCCACCGTGAGTATGAACAAGGAAAATCAGGTCAGGCTGTACAGTGGACACTTGTACTACATTTCACGTCAATATACATTGGGCCAGGGGACAATGGCACTGAGCACAACCTATGCTGTAGACACAGAGATTGTCGACATTTTCGGATTACACACATGATACCTAGGAAAATATGCCCCTGGGGACAGTAGTGGCCACACAACTCCATGCTCCTGAATGGGAATGACTGCAACACACGCTACTATCCCTGCACTATGCGTACCGCACACTCATGCACATCATGTCACAGGCCACCACATGGGACATGCCTGCTGGAAGGCCTGGCACTCGAGAGATTAACTCCCATGTCTAGACTCAGCATTAGTGCCAACTGACATGGAACCCACAAGTCCAGAACTGGACAGGGCACAGGCAAGGTCCCAAAACCTGTTACACACCACCCCCACACATGATGCTGCAGGCATAGTACACGTGG
This sequence comes from Triturus cristatus, assembly GCF_964204655.1. NCBI lineage: Eukaryota > Metazoa > Chordata > Amphibia > Caudata > Salamandridae > Triturus > Triturus cristatus. The sequence goes on from NC_140595.1 coordinate 117,249,089, forward strand.
AGAAGGTGCCAGGCTACATAACCTTGTGACGGAGTGACTACACACAGACCAGGGAACACATTGAAAGGAGGGGAAGGGAAGCAGGAGAGCACTGCAATACTGTGGGTAACAGGATCTGCACAGCACCATTAAACCATGGCAGTGTATCCATGGAACAGTGCACTTACAAATGCTGGTGAAATACAACAAACACACATGTACCTACCCCCTTCCTGCTGCTGCATCTCCTGTAAGCGCCTGTCCAAGTCTGGAAAGACCACCGCCAGCACACGCTTGTGGATGTGGGAGAGACTGCGGCGCCCGCGGTTCTTATGGCTCTCAGGTGAGTCCCCCAGCAGGACCCGTGCGATCCTCCGCGTCCAGCACCGGATATCCTGCCAGCGTTTTCTCACCTGGGACAGGCGCCGCTTCCGACCATCCGCACTCCTCACGGCGCTGACGGCGGTCAGCCATATCTGCTCCTTGGCAGAGGCGCCTACCTGTGAGGATGAACAAGTGACACTACATCAATACACCTGCAACATGTCACAGAAACAGATATGAGAAGAAATTAGCTGGTTACAACAAGGCATGTCATGCAGCCAACACATTGCACCTTTGCCATAGGGACATTCTCCTCTGGGGAAGGGCAAAAGCAGTACGTGCCAGTGAAAGTACACATGTGGAATGAGGGCAAAGACACAATCAATGATCAAGGCTCACACTGTGCATCACACCCACCCCTCCTGTCTCTGGGCACTGCTGGGAGTGTTAGGCACCCACCCCTCCTGTCTCTGGGCACTGCTGGGAGGACTCTGCACCCACCCCTCCTGTCTCTGGGCACTGCTGGGAGTGTTAGGCACCCACCCCTCCTGTCTCTGGCCACTGCTGGGAGTGATAGGCACACACCCCTCCTGTCTCTGGGCACTGCTGGGAGGACTCTGCACCCACACCTCCTGTCTCTGGGCACTGCTGGGAGGACTCTGCACCCACCCCTCCTGTCTCTGGGCACTGCTGGGAGTGATAGGCACCCACCCCTCCTGTCTCTGGCCACTGCTGGGAGTGATAGGCACACACCCCTCCTGTCTCTGGGCACTGCTGGGAGTGATAGGCACACACCCCTCCTGTCTCTGGGCACTGCTGGGAGGACTCTGCACCCACCCCTCCTGTCTCTGGGCACTGCTGGGAGTGTTAGGCACCCACCCCTCCTGTCTCTGGGCACTGCTGGGAGGACTCTGCACCCACCCCTCCTGTCTCTGGGCACTGCTGGGAGTGTTAGGCACCCACCCCTCCTGTCTCTGGGCACTGCTGGGAGGACTCTGCACCCACCCCTCCTGTCTCTGGGCACTGCTGGGAGGACTCTGCACCCACCCCTCCTGTCTCTGGGCACTGCTGGGAGACATCAGGCATTCCCCCCCTGGGACCCCCCCCTACAGTACATAGCATGTGTGTTACACCTGGACACAATGGCAGAAGTCACAGTCACAAAAAAGGGACACAGTCTGTGCTAGTGGACTCTGCACTCACCTGATAACCTGCTCGCCCATACAGCATGGGGTACTGTGGGAGGATCACATCCAGCAAAGCCAGGTTCTCCTCCAGGGTGAATGGCTGTGACCTCTCCACAGCCCTTGACATGGTTGCAGGGAATCAGTAGCAGCAGCTGGGTCGTGGAATACAAATATGTGCAGGCAAGTGCTCCCTCATGGGACCTGGCTGCCTTATATCTGCCTTGCTGGCCTATTTCATGCACAGGAGTACAGAGTGATTGGTCACTCACATTTGCATCCTATGTTTCCTCCAATCCCTTCAAACCTAGCACAGTCAGTGGGTTCTCATTCTGTTTTTTTCTTCAGCATGATGTTAACCCCACAAACACATTGCAACAAAGTAGATTCATTCCAACTGACTTCTGCTGTGCACCTTCCAGAACACATTCAAAATTTAAACTTGGTCTCCATGACAACCAGCATGCATGTAGGCCGTAATACTTGTCCCTCATGTGTCCCCTATGTAATTTGGAGCTTCACACACAGGTACGGTGCGTTCCGGGGCCCTAGGGCACCCCAAATGCATAGCAACGGCCCGTACACGCGTGCGTACGTTCACTATCACTATGGGTGTCCTCGCGTATGCGTACTCGTAGTGATAGTGAGCGTACAGGCGTGTGTACGGGCCGTACCACTACGAGTACGCATACGCGAGGACACCCATAGTGATAGGGAGCGTACAGGCGTGTGTACGGGCCGTACCACTACGAGTACGCATACGCGAGGACACCCATAGTGATAGGGAGCGTACAGGCGTGTGTACGGGCCGTACCACTACGAGTACGCATACGCAAGGACACCCATAGTGATAGGGAGCGTACAAGCGTGTGTACGGGCCGTACCACTACGAGTACGCATACGCGAGGACACCCATAGTGATAGGGAGCGTACAGGCGTGTGTACGGGCCGTACCACTACGAGTACGCATACACGAGGACACCCATAGTGATAGGGAGCGTACAGGCATATGTACGGGCCGTACCACTACGAGTACGCATACGCGAGGACACCCATAGTGATAAGGAGCGTACAGGCGTGTGTACGGGCCGTACCACTACGAGTACGCATACGCAAGGACACCCATAGTGATAGTGAACGTACGCACGCTTGTACGGCCCGTTCCACTATGGGTGTTCTTGCGTATGCGTACTCGTAGTGGTACGGCCCGTACACACGCCTGTACGCTCGCTATCACTATGGGTGTTCTTGCGTATGCATACTCGTAGTGGTGCGGACCGTACACATGCCTGTACGCTCACCATCACTATGGGTACACATACGGCAGCACTCCCATAGTGATACGGGAACGTACACAGGCCCTCTTAGCAGAAGTACGGTGGTTTTCACACATCACAGTGGTGACAGGCAGCACACAGGAAGGAATAGGGCTGACATACTTGTCCATGGATGGACATCAAGGCATTGTCTGGGCAGTACTACATGTGTGGGGCACAGGTGTGAAAGGCTGTGATGTGGCACATTACTCCTGAGTGGAGAAGGCACCAGATGTATAATGAGATGTGTACAGATGTTATGTGTGACGGTGCAATGTGTGCCAGGCATGCCCTTAACTCCTTTGACATGTGTGCATGTCGTACTGCACACTTGGGATGAGCGTCACTGGCATGGCACGGTCCCCAACACACGCAAGTGTCCCCTGATGCCCGGTACAGGGGTTACCACACCAGACATGTCACTACACACGGTGCACGATGTGACTATGTCATGTATGTGTGGGGTGTTCCCATTAGCTTGATGTTGGTGCTCCCTCAAAAGCATCAGCTGTTGCAGCAACCAACATGTGTCTGTGTGTAGATGGACATGGCACACTGTTACGCACACCAGGCCACATGTGGTATCGGATGTGAGGTGCGTATGTATGCATGGGACACGGAGTAGCGTAACAAGGACATGTCTGCATCCTCTCAATGAATGTGTGGTGAGTCATCACATGTACACCTTCATGGCAAGGTGTGTGGGCTGTCCTAGTATAATGTCATGTGACCTGTGGCTCTAGTGTTCCGCTACCAGTCTCTGAAATCGACATCCTACTTCTGCTGATGTGTTGATGTATGTCACTCCTGTGTTGCGTCTGGCTGTTCACTTACACTGGGACACAGCTAATCCCATGCCATGGCATGTGGAGGTTCACAATCTCCGTGTGTAGCTGGGGCTTGGTAGGAGTGTCACCTGGCAGCCATACGTGTCCAGGGCATGTAGCACATACCTGACTCCGTATGTAGCATATGTGTATTGACAGATTAACATGTGCTCTGTCCAAATAATTGTTGTTGTGGTGCACTCACTCTTCCTTGTCACTTCCAAATTACTGCAGAGCGCCGCCTCTTCACCGACCAATTCCGGACTTGGCTGCCATGCGGGAGAATGACTGTATCCGGTGTTACCGCTTCCCCCAACGGTTGATTCTGGACTTGACGGCGAGACTGGCACCACACCTGCAACCGCAGCACAGGTATCCTACAGCACTGACACCCAAGCTGAAGGTAATGGCAGCCCTACATTTTCTAGCCACGGGTACCTTTCAAAATACCATAGCTCATGTTGGTGGCATGTCCCAGAGCATGTTCTGCCGTGTGCTGCATGATTTCTTAGAGGCCATGTTGATTCACCTGGATGACTTCATCCATTTTCCTACCCCAGAAATGTTGACTGGGGTCAAGCGTGGATTCTATGCCCTGGGAGGGATGCCCCATGTCATTGGGTCCATAGATGGGACACATGTGGCTTTGGTACCACCACACGCACAGGAGGTAGCGTACCGGAATCGCAAGCACTACCACTCCATCAATGCCCTTGTGGTGTGTCTGTCCAATATGGTGATTTCCCATGTCTGTGCTCGTTTTCCAGGATCAGCACACGATGCCTACATCATGAGGCGTAGCAGGATGCCTGAAATGATGACGCAGCTGCGCAACGAACGAGCATGTGTTGTTGGTGGGTACACACTGTCTGTCCTGTATTTTGCATAGACTTTCAGCACGACCGCTTCTCCTGTCCTACTTATGTCCATGTGCTTTCCATGTAGGGGACGCTGGCTATCCCAACATGCCATGGCTGATCACACCTCTCCGCAACCCCATCACGCCGGCCCAGCTCCGCTACAACACCGCCCATGGCCGGACAAGGCGAGTGATAGAGAGGACGTTTGGCCTCCTGAAGAGCCGATTCAGATGCCTCCACAAGACCGGCGGCGCCCTCCCATATGCCCCGGCGAAGGTCTGCAAAATCTTCATGGTCTGCTGCATGCTGCACAACATGGCAGTTGAGAAAGCTGTTCCACTCATCCTGGATCAAGATGACCAGGACCATCCACCCGTGGAGGACGAAGGGCTTGGCAATGGGGCTAATGATGTGGAGGATGTGGCGCCGCAAGAGGACATCCGGACTCAGCTCATACGCGACTTCTTTGCTTAGTGGTGAGTACCAGTGTCTGAGTGTGCACGCATTGGTCCCCGTGTGGCATGTGTTGCGATGTGTGTCTCCACCGGCATGTATGGCACGTGAGTCAGAGGTGTGTGTGGGTGTGTCACTGGAGTGATGGTGCCAGTGATGGTTGTATTTCCCCAGTCATAATTGTGACCTAGCATGTTGTCATCCATACATGTGTCGAGTACATGCACATGCAAGTGGCTGTGCTTTTTGTGGCTGACTTCTTGTGTGTCTCTCTTCCCCAGGTACTTGCGCATGCCGTCTGCTGTTTGCATTGTTGTGGCACTGCTATCCCTCATGGACACGTCATCGTGTGCTGACTCAGCGTTACAGGCACGGACACGTTTGGAAGTCACCTTAGGGTAAGGGATGCATCAGGGGTGTATTGGGTGTGGCAGTTGTTCACGATGTATGCACACTGCCCCTGTCGATGTTTGGTTCCTCTGCAGACATGTAGCATCACCATGGTACACATTACATGCAGCTGGGTACACCTGAATAGATGGTCAGACTTGTTGACAGTCATCAGTGATGGGATTGTGGAATGTGATGATGGCATCAATGTGTGTAACACTGCCCTCGGACACATACGGTTTGCATTGGCTTGACATGCTGTGGGACTTCCACATCAGCGGCTCAATGGTGTATGGCAGGCTCTCCGTGAGCAGCTGGGGGTGTTTAGCTGTTATCCGACACTTGTGTGCCAGTTCCATGGCTATCACGCATTTGTGCTGCAGAAGGGGGGTGCCAGTGTTGGACCCACATGTTACTCCACATGAACTGTTCATGTGTACTTCGAGTTGCCTCTGCAATCCCGAATTCATGACTAATAAAGATGTCCCTATGCCTCCAAGGTGCCTCTTCTCAGTCAATGCTGCTGTGTTGCCACGGTGCATCCGGCATGTCTGGCATGGTTTTCCGTGATAGTGGCTATGTGTCTATGTGTCGAGTAGCAAGATGCAAGCTGTTTGTGTGGGATTAGACTGTGTATTGTGCATGATGCCCATGACTGTGTGGGTATTGTGACATGTGCCATCCCCATGCATCCAACGTTGGCCAGGCCACCATTCTCTGCATCCACCGGACTCAAGCTTGCAGGACATGGTTCTGCCACCTGTCTACACATACCTGGGTGCCCCCCAGGACACTCAACATGATCCCTGACCTCTGCGCATGACTGTTGCTGTACTCAATATGTCTGTCGGCACGGTTGTGAGGCCACCCCCTCAGCTGGTTGGGCCCATCACGGGTGTGTATGGTGCTCCATGTCTGTCTTGCCTAATACACTGTGACCCGTGTGTCCTGTGCCAGACTCAGGCCCCAGGGTGCGGATGGTTGAAGTCAAAAGAGAACTCAGGCATGGTTAGACTTTACAAGACACATGTAAGGTAATAATGCAACCAGCAGGCATCTTCTCTTCATGGTGTGACTTTTTATTTTAGTGGGGGGGGGGGGGGGTTGACATGAGGGGCTTTCCGGGTGTGTGGAATCCAAAGTTCACTAGGGGAGTTGGTGTCCTTGTCATTTGAAATCCTCAGAGTCCATGCCACAGTCTTTGTCAACATTGGTCAGACAGTGACCAGCAAGGCCATGTGGCAGAGAATGTCTTTTGATGCTATGATGCTGCTGCTCCAGTGGGCCAGGTGCCAGGCCAGGTGTCCTGGGAGATGGTGCTGTAGCGCCGACCCTCACGGTCTTTTCCGTGGATGACCCGCCCTCCTGCGGGGACCCTCAGAAGCAGGCCGTGACGATGTTTGGGATGCTCCATCGGATGTTTCCTCCTCCTCCTCCTGATCCCTCCCTGTGGGTGGTGATGTTCTACGCCTTCTGGCACAGGGAGGGTTGCCCATGTTGTCGGCCATCCGACGGAGTGTAGTGTGAATTCCCGTGAACACCGTCACGAGCTCAGCCTGTCTGTCCTCCATCCTCCGTTGGTGTTGCAGTAGACAGGCATGTAGCTCCGCATGTTGCTGGGCCTGCTGGGTCTTGATCCCCTCGAGGACGGACACAACCTGGGCCATGCCCGCGGTGTCCTGCCGGTATGTGTCCAGGATGTTTCGGACATGGGCATATACCGGTTCCCCAGCTAACTGGTCAGGCTGGCGCCTCCGCCATCCTCCGCTCCCACCACCCCTGCCCACTTGCGCCTGGCCTGCCGTTGTGGGCACATCGGGTCTCCGGGACCCCTGAGGGATGGCATTTGCGGTGTTGCCTGCCTCCTCCTGGGTGCCCGGAGAACCTTGTCGCTCCTGGACAGACTGGCTGCTTTGTGGTGGTGGGGCAGGGATCCTGGGTGTCTCCTGGGATGTGGCAGGAGTGGGGGTGGTGGTTGGCCCCGTTGTACCTGACGCAGGTGCTGCAGGTCGTTGGACACCAGAGGGGCCAGGTTGGTCGGGGTCGTCCACAGAGTGGTGAGAGTCGTCGCTGCCGGTGGGATCGGCCTCCCGCAGAGCCGGGTCCTGTGAGTCTTCCCCCCCAGTGTTGGGGGGTGAACCACGACGTTGACCTGTGTGTGAGAGAGACAATGTTAATTTTGTTCCATGCAACATCCATGTTTCATTAGTTTCAAAGTTGGAACATTTCCTCTGGGTATTTGGATCTGTCTAGCATTCCACTCAAAGTGCACTTGTGCATGGGTATGTCCCTTGGGCACAGCTTTGGCAACTTTAACTATGTGTGGCACAGTCTTAGTTGCTGCGTCAAGTGTGACTGCAGTCAGCAGTGGAGTGGGCAGGTGTGGCGAGCCAGGCATTGGCGCCTTCCGTGTTGCACTGTACGTGGGCACATGAAGTTGTTCCACACACTTCAATGATGCAGGTAGCTGTCGTTGTGCTCGTGCACAGGTTGTGACATGGCCCTGTGTTTTGCCATGGAGGAGAGGGGGGATGCTGGCACTGGCCACCCTTGTCTACATGCACGCAGTCCACCTGCTGACGAGCAGACATTCCCACACACCACAAGGCTGATTTGCTCTCCCTGTGTCTCCCTCCCTATCTGTCCCCCTCTCCCTCCCTCTGTGTGTCACCCTCTGTCACCTCAGCCCAGCTTCCTGGGCACACACTGTTAGCAGTTCTTTGAATGGCCCTTGGATTGTTGCTGTGAGTTTGTTTCTGATCTCCAGGCACCCATTGGGTATAGTGTCTGCGCTGCTGCTGTGGTGGTGTGTGCTGCCACTCTTTCACAGTGTTGGCTGTTCATTAGCTGCTGTCATGTGCAAAAACGTGCCTTCACCCCCATGTGTTAATGCAAGGCGTCCGCCATTTGCTGGCAAGTCTTTCCTGTGTGGGGACACACTGTTTGTCTGGCTGAGACCTAGGCCATATGGGCAGACGGCATTGTTGTCTGCTTCTGAGTTGCACTATGTGATTTTTGGGGCCCACCCTCCCGCCATCCGGGTTACCGTGTCACGTGTTGGTGTCTTCTGTGGCCTGTGACTTGACATTGTCCAGCTGGGTGCATGGGGCATGGTGGCGCCAGTGGCATATGCGTGTTCATGGAGTGTGGTTGAGTCATGCCATTGCTTGGGGTGGTTGCGTGCCTGTTTGTGAGTTTGGTTGTGGATGACGTTCCCCCCGTGTGAGGTGCGTTGTTTGTGTACTCACCTGGGTCTCGGAGTCCTCCTAATCCTTCGACTGTCTCCACCGGCAGTATGGCCATCACCCTCTCCTCCCAGGGATGGTAGTGTACGGGTCTGCGGGACGGCCCTCCTCCAGTGACGTTGGCCTGGTTGTGTTCATCCGTCATCTTGGCTCGGACCCTCCTCCGCAGATCGTACCACCTGGCTTGGCATTCCTGCTTGTTCCTTCTGGTGTCCGCAACAGCATTCACAGCATCGACGATGGTCTGCCACATGGCTGTTTTTGCTGAAATGCTGGTCTGTCTGACCAATGTTCCAAAGAGCTGTGGCTCGACTCTGAGGATTTCATCGACAAGGACCTCCAACTCTCGGTCAGTGAACTTTGGATTCTTGTTAGTGGGCATGGTGAGGGGTGTGGGTGTGGATGGTGGGGGGGGTGTGTGTGGATGGTTGTGGGTGTGTGGGTGTGGTTGTGCAGGTGTGTGTGTGTGAATGTGATGAGGGGGTGTTTGTGAAGGTGTGTGTGTGAAGGTGTGCAAGTGTAAGGTGTGGTGAAGCTTCTAATATGGTGCTGTAGGTTGTCTGTGGGGTCTGGCAGCAGTGAGTCTGTTGCAAAGGCTCATGGTTTGTGTGTGTTGGCCCTTTTTATTGGTCCATTGGTGGGTGTGGCTGTGTTTGAACTTTGGGTGGGTGTGTTATAAGGAGTGGTGGTGTTTTGGGCCTCTGTTTGGTTTTGGCAGTTGCAGGTCAGTGAATGTGTTGTTTTAGTGGTTGTTGGACATGTTTAGTGGCTTTGTGCCATTCGAATGGTGTATTCTTGTGTCGTTTTGGTTTGTCCTGGTTGTGTACGTGCGTTTTTAGCGTGTGTATGGTGTGTACATGGGCCATTTTGTTGTACAGTGCTGTCCTTGTGTGTGGCTTGGTACGACTCGTACATGCGGTTGTGATGTTGGGGCCTGGGGTGCGCTCCGTACTTAGAATGTTGTGGTGGGGGTATGCTCCATGCATACGCGGGTGGGGGTACGACTCTAACGTACACGGGTGTAGATACACGGGGGTATGACACGTACGTAGAGGGGGGGTAGGACACGTACAGGGGTGTACATACACGGGGGGGTACGACACGTACACGGGTGTACATACACGGGGGTACGACACGTACACGGGTGTACATACACGGGGGGGTACGACACGTACACGGGTGTACATACACGGGTGGGGGTACGACACGTACAGGGGTGTACACACACGGGGGTACGACACGTACACAGGTGTACATACAGGGGGGGTACGACACGTACACGGGTGTACATACACGGGGGGTAGGACACGTACAGGGGTGTACATACACGGGGGTACGACACGTACAGGGGTGTACATACAAGGGGGGGTACGACACGTACACGGGTGTACATACATGGGGGCTACGACATGTACAGGGGTGTACACACACGGGGGTACGACACGTACAGGGGTGTACACACACACAGGGGTACGACACGTACACGAGTGTACATACATGGGTGGGGGTACGACACGTACATGGGTGTACATACACGGATGGGGGTACGACACGTACATGGGTGTACATACACGGGTGGGGGTACGACACGTACAGGGGTGTACACACACGGGGGGTACGACACGTACACGGGTGTACATACAGGGGGGGTACGACACGTACACGGGTGTACATACACGGGGGTAGGACACGTACAGGGGTGTACATACACGGGGGGTACGACACGTACAGGGGTGTACATACAGGGGGGGTACGACATGTACACGGGTGTACATACACGGGGGGTACGACACGTACAGGGGTGTACATACACGGGGGGTACGACACGTACACGGGTGTACATACACGGGGGGTACGACACGTACAGGGGTGTACACACACGGGGGTACGACACGTACACGGGTGTACATACACGGGTGGGGGTACGACACGTACAGGGGTGTACATACAGGGGGGGGTGTACATACACGGGGGGGTGTACATACACGGGGGTACGACTCAAACGTACGGGGGCTGGGGGGAGTGTTGGGCGCGTATGCGGGCACATGTCTCCATGGTTGCTATGGGAGTTCGGTGCGGACGGTGTTTTTTCCATGTGGTTGTAACATCGGACGCACGGGATGGATCGTGATTCCCCGGTCGGACTTCACTTTTCACATTTGTACGGAGATTCGTCCGAGGACGTGTCGGACACATTTTCCGACCCGAGGACGTGTGGGGAATTATTCCGAATGCGATTCGTATGGTCTTTTTCCCATGCGAATCGTAATTGGCAGTTTGTACGGCACTTGTACGATTCGTACGGTAAAAAGACCGGATACGAGTCGTACGGGGAAAATTTTTACCGGATCGTGATCGGCACCATAATAGAGAAAATAGTACTAATCATGGCTGCCGGGGCGGCAAGAAATGGGAAGGATTATACCTTAATGAGTGTTTATACCGAACATGGGACTGTGAATGGACAGTGTTACACACTTTGGGAGTTATCGTTTTTAAACTTATGAACTATTGGTGTTGTAGCTCTTAATGTTGTTTAGGGAACTTTCAATATGGATGCTGTTAAAAATATAGAAGGAAAGAGAATGCATAATTCAAAGTCTCCAGTCCAGATATGGAATTAGAAGGCAGGCTCCTCTCTTGGGAGAGCAACTTGTGGACATTCATCCGTGCATACTTTCTGCAAATGTTTTTTACTGTTTTTAGCACAATACACTACAGATGCACATCATTAACAGTTCTGATAATGCATCTAATACAGAATTGGCAATGACACCAGAAAAACAAGCATTGGTAAAGCCAATAGGTCTTGCCTATGGAAGAGGTATTGGCTTTGCCAATGTGTTTTAGCCATGCTGTACACTAGTGTGGCTGCTGTTAAGCATGGCTAAAAGTTAGTGGCATACAGGAGACTGCCATGGAGTGTTGTAGAGTAGAATGGGAAAGAGTGGATTAGAGTGGCATACGTTGGGGTGAGTGGAGTTGAGTAGAGTGGTGTACATTGGAGGAGTGTAGAGTGGACTGCTGTAGAGTGCAATGGTGTAGAGGGTTGCAAAGTATAGTGTCATAGAGTGCAGCTGCATAGAATTTAGCAGCATACCAAACAGTGTCGTAGAATGCAGTAGCGTAGATCTTGAATAGTAGAGTGTAGGGGCGCAGAGTTGACTGGCGCAGAGTAGAGTTGCGCAGAGTGCAGAGTAGCATAGAGTGGCATATGGTGAAGCGGCATAGAGTGGTGCAGAGTAGAGTGGCGTAGAATGGTGTAGAGTAGAGTATAGTGCCATTGAATGCAGTGGCGTAGAGTGGAGTGCTGAAGAGTGCAATTGCATAGAGTGGAGTGATGCAAATTAGAGTGGTGTAGAGTGCAGTGGCTTAGAGTGAATTGGCACAGAATGCAGTAGTGCAGAGTAGAGTGCATTGGTGTGGAAAGGTGTAGAGCGCACTGGCGTAGAGTACAGAGACAGAGTATAGTGGTACTGAGTAGAGTGACTTTAATTACAGTGATGCAGAGTACAGTGCAGTGGCATAGAGTACAGTGGCACAGAGTGGAGCAGATCAGATTCCAGCGGTGTGGAGTGGCATACAGTAAAGTATAGTGAACTGATGTAGAGTGCAATACAGTTGAATACAATGCAGCATCGTAGAATGTAGTGGCATAGTTTAGAGTGTAGTGGAGTAGAGTGTAGTGTGGAGTGGTGCAGAGTAGTGTGGCATAGAGTGCAGTGGCGTAGAGTAGAGTGGAAGAGAGTGCAATGGCATAGACTAGAGTGGCATAGAGTAGAGTGGTGTAGGGTGCAGTAGTGTAGAGTGCAGTGATGCATAGTAGAGTGGCATAAATTGCATTGGCACAGAGTACAGTGTTGCAGAGTAGGGTGTTGTAGAGTGCTTTGGTGTAGAGTGCAGTGGTGCAGAGTAGAGTACTGTGGCATTGAGTGCACTGGCGTAGAGTGCAGTGGTTTAGAGAAGATTGGCGTAGAGTGCAATGGCATGCAGTGGAGTGGCGAAGAGTGGTGTAGAGTAGAGTGACTGAGTAGATTGTTTCAGAGTAGAGTGAAGTCGCATAGAGTGGAGTGGTGTAGGGTAGAGTGCAGTGGTGTAAAGGTTAGTGGCGTAGAGTGTAATCGCATAAAGTAGTATAGAGTGCAGTGGCATAGAGTGCAGTGGTACAGAGTAGATTAGAGGGGCGTACAGTGAATTGGCATAGAGTGCGAGGTGTACAGTGGAATAGCACAGAGTAGAGTGCATTGACGTAGAATTAATTGGCATAGAGTGCAGTGTTACAGAGTGACATAGTTACAAACCACTAAGCAACAAGCGGAATACATTCCCAGGGACGTTTCATGAGTGTCCCCAAGATGCATTTAGCAAACCAGACAGCTGCACTGTCTGGTAGTCTTCGACCTAAAAACAGTGGAACAAGAAACTGTGCCAAAGTAAGTCCCACCTTTTCATCTGATTCTCTACTAGGTCCTCGCTCACTGCACTTCAGCTGTGAAGTACGTTTTTGCTTGCCACATGAGCAGTATTTTAGTGGCCTTGCCTGTATTTTTTCTTCAAGACATGCTAAAAAACACAGGAAAACCATTAAAAGGCAGCATTTTCCCAAGTTTTTAATATAAACGTAAAGCAACAAAAATCATAATGAAAAAGCATCAAGACTTTTAATCCTGTATAAACTACTCCTAAATATTTTAAAGGGAACCAAAGAAGGATTAACAGTGTTAAGTAAAAAGTTTATGGAGAATGTTGCACAAAGAAGGTGCCAATTTTAAGTTCATTCGTGGTAGATGGGTAGTCCTTGCTTCACACCAGCTATTACCTTGAATGTGAAGCATTCTCAAAACTAAAACAATATGTCTAATTCATCAAAAATGCAACACACTTCCTGCATTTCAAAGCCGCTAGGTAAACCTGGAACATTCCAAGCAAAGCCTCCTCCCAGAATGATGGCGGAGATGTCTGATGTCTATCTCCCACTCCCATCTTCCATCAGGCTGTGGTAGCCTTAGGAGGTGGGTGAAACCTGAGTCTGGATTACAAGGTTCTCAGTTTCTCGTTTTTACAGATTTTTACACATACAGGCTAAAAACTATGTGCTTACTGTCTGTATTTTTAAAAGCAGAAAAATGCAGAAAATTGTCCTTTTGTGAGAGACTCTCCATGCTGTCCTTTATGAATTCCAGGCCAACTCGCAGATAGATAGCATGGAGAGTTAAAAACAGGATGAGATTTCCCTAAATATTGGCATTTGTTAATATAGATTTATATATAATGCTAATATTTTTCAGTGAGTGTAGTGTTTTGTTATATTTGGCTGCTTAGTTTGCCAAAATGTGGCAGGCATCAAGCATGTTTATCAGTTAAATAAATATTGAAATATACCATTTTACGACACCATTATTTCTCAAAACACTAAATAAATATGGAGAGATAATAAGATGGACAACGAATAAAGATGGATAAATGCAGACGGAAATGATACAAAAATAAATACCATAAAATTGGGAGCCCTTAGTACATGCTCGCTAGTCCTTCCTTCGTCTTCCTATACTTACTTATCCAGGGCACAAGTCCTAAAAAAAGAAATGGGGGGACTAACCTAGTTAATCAGAATGCAAGTGGCATCACAGCGAGTGACATCACGGTGTGTGACATCGCCGAGCCTGACATTACGGCGCGTGACATCATAGGAAGTGGCCTCATAAGAAGTGACATCAGATCTTGAACTCTCACATATATGTTTAGCAGGTCTACCATGAGTACACTGGATCACATTTCGAGTACACAGGGAGACCCTCCTGAATTAGGCAGAAGATTCACACTTTTGAAAGCTACACATAAAACAATGGGGCCTTTTGTCAGCGTAAACTTCCTCTACCCATAGTGCTTTACAAGAGAAAATAGGGGTACTTAAATTATTTCAACGCCTCCTCAGTTGTAGTAAGCAATATATAAATTAGATTTTTTTTGTGTAAATGCAGGGAAAGACCAACACATCTGACATTCTTACAGTGCATGCATATCTCCTAAACAGAGCCTGAACAAAGTGAAAATCTCCCTCTCTAAAGTATGTGTGAAGTGCTAACAAGGTGTGAGCCTTTGTTTCCCCTTCATTTGAATCAGGTGTGAGCCTCCTGACTGTTCCTAGCCAGGAGACTCGAACAAAAGGAGGCCTGATGACCCTCCAAATTGGGCCTTTGTTATGGGCCCAGCAGGAGTCTGAACTAAGAAAGTCCCCTACCCACCTGCACGTTATTGAGATTGAAAGCAGACAACAATGTGCAGGCGCTGCTGAATGTGTCCCGGTGTTTGCAAATTACACAGGGACGAATTCTGCATATTTTTCAGTGGGGCCCAACTTCTTGGCAAAGCAGACGGTGTCCACCCTGTGAAAATAGTAAGTGGGTGGACGCCGTCCACCCGCGTGTACCCTGTACTTATCCTTGTATGTTTTCTGTAAGACTAGGTTATGAAGTTCATAGTCCTTCCTTTGTTTTGGTATTGATGGAGCAAGGACTCGCACAAAAGGAGACTTGCTCGGAAGCAATCCTCTCATATAACTCATAATACTGTATTAATTCTGTTCGTTTAACTAATATGCACCACATTACGATATTTTTAGTATAGGAGTGACGCTTGCCTATGTGTTTTATTAACAAATAACTCAAGCACTAATCAAAATGGCTGCTAACGCGGGAATCTTTATTGCGCATGCGTCAACTGCATCTACGTAGTAATGACATGCTATGCTTGGAGGGAATTTCCTGCATCTGCGCAGCTGCTTTAAAAATGGCTGATTGAGAGCTCACATGCAAAGCAGCCGCTTGCTTGAATCTAAACATGCTAGTTACTAAATGTTAATGCTTGGGAAGTTAAATTTAGAATAGAGATAGGTAGTATACAGTAAAACCATGTTATTTTGATTTTATCATGTTTTCTCTTTGACCTCTTTATTGGTTCGTATTTTGGGCCTCTGAACGGGAGAAAAGCCGTTGTCACAGGTGAGCAGCCAAAATATCGAAAATTTTATTTCGACCTACACTAATATCGAGATCTAAATATCGAAGGGACAGAATATCGATGTCAATAATATCTATGGACAGAATATCGATCTCAAGGTAAGTATTTTTATATCGATGTTAGTAATATCGAAGTTAGTAATATCGATATCAAATATATCGGTTACTAATATTGATGTTACTAATATCGATATTTATATTATTGTTATGTATTTTATTATGTATTTAATATGCATGTGTTATATGTTTTTTGTTAAGTGTTTTACTGGTTTGAAAATATATGTATACAATTTTTATATGTTAATAATTGTTTTTTAAGTGAATTTTGTGTTTTAGTACTGTAGCGGGTTGTGGGTTTATAGGGGAATAGGGTGGGAAGTAATTTAATTATATGAAATTAATTATACATTTTTAGGAATTATAAATTAATTTTAATTAATTTTTGCGTTTAAGTTCTGTAGCGGGTTGTGGGTTTATAGGGGAATAGGGTGGGAAGTAATTTAATTGTAATTAAGTAATACATTATTTTCATTTATTGGTATTGATAATTATATTATTGTTAATGAAGTATTAATTGGTAATTAATTTTTATTAATTGGTAATTAGTTTTTATTAATTGATTAATTGATAATTATGTTAAGTGTATTATTTTATTATTGGAGTGTGTTGTGCGTTTATAGGGGAATAGTCTTGGAAGTAATTGAAATCTTATTAAGTAATTATTAAATTTGTTGTTGGGTGTTGATAATTAATTAATTGGACATTAATTATTAATTGGTAATTTATTTAAATTATAAAAATTTAGTTATGAAAAATAATTTCTTGTTGATCAATCATTAATTGTGAATTAAATATGATTAAATTTTATGTATTGATATTTCTAATTAATATATTAATATGTATTTATTAATTGGTAATTAATGTTTCATTATTATTTTGTGGTATAATTTTTGTTAATTGTGCAATATTCTTTTAATGGTAATTACTTTTTAATAATTCATATGTTTTTGGTTATGAAAAATATTTTATTGTTTAATATTTATTATTTGGTAATTAATATTTTTTATTATTTTTTATTGGTATTATTAATTTATTGTTCATTAATTATTAATTGTTAGTTATGTTTGTAATCATAATTTATTGGTATTTGTAAATAATTTTGAGTTGTTTAATAATTAAATCACTAATTATTTTAAATAATTATTTTATTTATAAGTATGTTAGTTTTAACTTCTACGCTATCCAACACTTTCCCTACTGTTGCACTCTCTGGGGTTGGAATAGTAATTTTTATCCCTACGCTATCCAGCACTTTCTGTACTGTTGCACTCTCTGGAGTTGGAATAGTAATTTTGACCCTTACGCTATCCAACACTTTCCCTACTGTTGCACTCTGTGGAGTTGGAAGAGTAATTTTTACCCCTACGCTATGCAACACTTTCCCTACTGTTGCACTCTCTGGAGTGGGAATAGTAATTTTTACCCCTTCGCTATCCAACACTTTCCCTACTGTTGCACTCTCTGGAGTTGGAATAGTAATTTTTACCCCTACGCTATCCAACACTTTCCCTACTGTTGCACTCTCTGGAGTGGGAATAGTAATTTTTATCCCTACGCTATCCAGCACTTTCTGTACTGTTGCACTCTCTGGAGTTGGAATAGTAATTTTGACCCTTACGCTATCCAACACTTTCCCTAATGTTGCCCTCTCTGGAGTGGGAATAGTAATTTTGACCCCTAAGCTATCCAACACTTTCTCTACTGTTGCACTCTGTGGAGTTGGAATAGTAATTTTTACCCCTACGCTATCCAACACTTTCTCTACTGTTGCACTCTCTGGAGTTGGAATAGTATTTTTTACCCCTACGCTATCCAACACTTTCCCTATTGTTGCACTGTCTAGAGTGGGAATTGTAATTTTTACCCCTACGCTATCCAACACTTTCCCTACTGTTGCACTCTCTCGAGTGGGAATAGTAATTTTTACCCCTACGCTATCCAACACTTTCCCTACTGTTGCACTCTCTGGAGTTGGAATAGTAATTTTTACCCCTACGCTATCCAACACTTTCCCTAATGTTGCACTCTCTGGAGTGGGAATAGTAATTTTTACTCCTACGCTATCCAACACTTTCTCTACTGTTGCGCTCTCTGGAGTTGGAATAGTAATTTTTCCCCGTACGCTATCCAACATTTTCCTTACTGTTGTTTTTTTTGGAGCTGGAGTAGTAGTTTTATTGTCTGTGCTATTTAATATTTTTTGTATTATTTTAGCTAATGTAATATATAATTAATTTTAATGATATTCAAATTAAATGTAATTTTTTAAATGTGTTATATATAATTATTTAATTTTTATTCATGTTATTGTTTTATGTGTATGATGTATTTGTAATTTATAATAATGTTTAATAATTTATAAGTTATTAAAACAATTATTAAAACTGATTAAGTAAGTATATATATATTATATATTATATGTATATGTTTAATTAAAGTTTTAATAAATTATATATATTTATTATTAATTTTAAACATTATAAAATATATTTGATTATGTTTATTTTATTTATAAGTATTATTTGGTTTATTTAACATATCTTTTTTTAACTAAAAAATAACATATATTTTTAAAAACAATATTTTTGTCATTCTATATTTTATTTTCGATATTTTTGTACTTACCATATTGTAGATAGGATGTCAATATTCTTGACATCGATATTTTTTTTGCGATATTTTTGTAGGTCGATTTTCTGACCTTCGAAATTTTGTCAGAGATCCGTTGTCACATGGGTTCTACGTGCAGGCGCAGAAGCAGCAAGCTAGAAACTGCAAAACAAATCCTTGAATATCGTCCAAAGAAAACAGATACATCCTGGGAACTTAACCGATCAACCTGAAAAAGGAAGAAGAAAGTCTACAAATTGTATACATTGTATTGATCATAATGTGACATGCGGGTGGGAAATAAAGCATGGGTAACTAAATTAATGGGCGGGAACATTAAACAAAGAACTAGTGAAAATGATTAAACATAGTATGGTGTGATGATCATCTCCCCTTGCCCTGTCCAATCAGAATTAGGGGTTTCACGAAGTTGAAACATTTTGGGGGTGGAACATGAGAATAGAAAGGAATAATTGAGATAGTTTAGTTAGTCACAGTTAGCATGCAGATCAACACGCGCACAGAGAGACCGGGATGCTGTCCGAGAGCTGAGCGAATGCAGAAGAAGAATCAATGCAGACTTAGAAATTAAGCCAATTTATGAGAAGAAGATCACAGAAGAATCGAGGAGGCACATAATTAGACGAAGGCAGCGGAAGAACCGAGGAGGAAGATAGTGTCAGAGAGGGGTTCGACGCAGGCGTCGCATCTAGAAGAGGTCATCTAACCTGTTCTGAATCCTGTCCTGAATCCTGTCCTGAGTTATCCCAGGGGGCCCTTCCAATTCCTTGGCTATGGGGTTGGTTTTCACACCATTCTAGGTAAATATATTTCTGTGCAGTGAGTCATTGTGCTGCTCTCTCTATCCTCTCTTTCCCAGGTCACTGTCATTGAGAATTTAGTTTTTAGGTCTCGCCTACACAGTGCTCATGCGCTGAATAGGAGGACATTTAGCCGTCGCTCTGGTCATTTTCAAGCACACACTCATGCTTGTGGCGGCATCCACCTTGCGGGAGCGCACAGCGGCGTGCCGCAAACATGAGTGCAGTGCTTGAAAATGATCAGACTGCTCTCCAAGCGCGCGCGTCTCGCCCACACGTCCCGGCTACTCACTCGCTCCGCCCTCTCTGTCTCCTTGCTCGTGTTTCTTGTTTACACATAATTCCCCCACTTCATTTGGAAGTCCCACAACCGTCTTTGTATCCCCCGCGCAATTCTGCTTCCTCTTCTCGTTTAGGTTTTCATTCCCGAGAATGGACTTTCCATTGCTCAGTATCGCCTTTCTCTCTGTATTTATTCAGGACGGTTTCTGCCGTAAACAGCCTGCGGACGGCGCGTGCAGTCATAACTCGAGCATCATCCCCGCACCTCTTGAAAGAAATGAAGTGAACGTAGGTCCTTGTTTGCCCTCTGCCAGGCTGTAAGAAATGGGAGCGTATTTGTCGGTAGCCACTGTGGTCCTATTTGCTGTCGGGTTGAATGTTATTAAGCTTTGATGACCGTGGGGGATGTCATAACTCGTCTCTATTTTATGACGTACCCCACATGTTCAGGCGGGCTCAAACAAACGGTGTCCTCTTGCAGCCCTTAATATTGAGTTTTGTCATGGAGCAGCGATACAAACACAACATCAGAACCATCCGTTAGTGTCTTGGGCACGACTGTGAGATGCTGTCCATGCAGATTATGCATCCACACTGGTGCAGATGGGTGTAAATGTTGTTGCTGCCAGCAACCCTTTCCCTAAATAACATTTTCCTAGAATTAGTGCAAGATTTGACTCTCCAGCCTTTGGATCCTTTACCCCCACATTAAATTGTTTGGAGTATGATATACGATCACGCGCATAAATGAAGTGCACCCTGCAAGCTAATGGCGCAATTGCGCCACCTACAGGACACAGGGAAAGTAGTTGTAAATGCGCTATCCATAGTTCAGTTATATCGACATTTGTACTAAGGTATAACTTCGTAGCTGGAGGCGCCGTTTGCAGTTTACTTACCACCACCACGTTCACCACCACGTCCACCACCATGTCCACCACCACATCCATCACCACCACGTCCACCACCAACACGTCCACCACCATCACCACCACGTCCACCACCACCATCACCACGTCCACCACCCCCACCACGTCCACCACCAACCGTGACAGGTAAAGTGTCACTGGAGGGCAAAGGTAATAGGAGTGTCAACTCTGGCTGTACATGGGACATTTAAGGATGCATTGGGTGCGAGAAGACGGGAATAGGGGCTAAAAGTATTACACCAGACCCAAGATACATTTTGAAGAGGCGCAATGTCATAGGGGCTCCTGTAAAAGCCCTCGCAGCATCTCTACCTCACTGTGGCATACCTACACGAGCCACTCACTCAAAACAAGCATTGGAATAGCCAATAGGTCTCGCCTTTGGGACCTTATAAGTGTTTAGCCCTGCAACACTTGATGTTGTTGCACCAAGGATATTGTGCTGGATAATTAAACACTTATAAGGTCCCAAAGGCGAGACCTATTGGCTATGCCAATGCTTGTTCCTAAATGTGACAGGTGTTAACCATTTAATTTCCTTCCTTGGTAATGACGAGTCTGTACTGTAATTTGCTCACATGAAAAATTAACTAGATAAACATTTAAAAATCTCCCGAGTCTGTGGTTAGTTTTGTTTGGTAAGAATATAACTTATGTCATATAACCCTAACTGCCACTAAATGATTCATTGACAATCTTGATTCCAGCTGAGTTTTTATTTTTTTTATTTTTATTAGAAACCGTTAGCACACAATAAAATACATACAAGGGCCTACAACCACCAGGGCTGGCCGCTATAGAGCCCCAGGGCCCGCAGTGTGATTCCAGCTGAGTTTTATAGCCTAAATAAGTGTGCCGAGGGCAGCCGCAAAGTGTGAGTGCAGTGTATAGAATGAAGATGCAGAGCACCGTGTGATGCAGTGTAGAGTGGGGACGAATATCTGACATCAGAACTGCAGTGCAATTAGAGTGAGGGTGCACTGCACTGAGAGTGGCCGTGCAGTGCGCTGAGACAGTGATGCAGTGCACAACGTGAAGGCGTAGTGTGCATGTAGCATGTGGATGCAGAGCAGAGGGAAAAGAGAGGAAGTGCACAGAGTATAGGGGAGTTTTCAACATGGTGACACAACGTGCAGTGTGTGGTGTGTAGTGCACACATAATAGATGTATTGCAGAGAACAGGGATTCACTGTCCAGTGAACGAAAAAAAATGCAGAGACGTTCAGTGGGATGCAGCAGCCAGAGCAAGGGGCTTGTTGCTGAGAGCACAGTGCACAGAACGACCTCTAACTACAGAGAGCACAGATGGAGTGCACAGAATGCAGATGTAGCGCATAGAGGCAGCTGAAAGCTGCAGTAAATGTAGTGATGCAGAAAGGGCTTCACAGAATGAGGTGAGAAAAGTTGATGTGATCAGAGTAAAGGGGAAATGGAGATGTGCACAGAGAGTCGAAACGCAGTGCATTGAATGGGCAGAGAGAAAATGCAGTGCGTGTGTATCAGTGAAGTGCTGTGTACAAGGAGCCCATATGCGTTTGTCTTTGCTATGAGAGGGTGAAAGGAAGTACTTACCGACCCGGCTCTCCCCCAACAAGCATGGTCCGCTTTCACTTTCGTCCGTCGCGAAAGCTTTCTTGTCTTTATGGGGCCATGTGTTTGAAACACATGTCCCCATAAAGATAAGAAAGCTTTCACGGCAGAAGGAAGGCAGATGAGCCCGTCCAAATGGGACGGCTTAGAAAGCCAGATGAAAACATCACAAACACCTCTTTTCAAATCGCTGGCCACCCTTTAGCATAAACGGTGACGCCGGCCAATGGAAAAGAGGGGCGGGACTTAATGCCCTTTACAGAAAATACACAAAATCATTAAATCTCGCCAGCGAGACTGTGCATGTGCGCAGCCCACGCAGGCGAGACCTAAAAAGGGGGATGTCAGAGTAGTATAACCCACTCACTCCTTAGCGCTTACCTGGGCACGGCCGTTACCAGTGTCTCTTGCGTTGCACACTGTGGTGACCTCTAAGTTGCGCGTTCACAGTAGGTTTTGTTCCTGAGAAGCCCCTTTCGGAATCTCTATCTGCTTTGGGAGGCCCTGGGGGGCCGGCATTTCGGTACCTTTCGGGCTGGTCTGCCTTTCTGAGGCTCCCAGACCAACCCTCATTATTCAAACTCTGATTATAAATATATTCCTTAAAGGACTTATACTTATGTTCCCACCTTCCCCTTTCATTATGCCTAAGTGAGATCATAATTTGATTCTCACTTTGATAATGTGAGCCCTGTTAAATCCCTTGCAAACTTGCTTACTATCAAAACAGCCTTTTTAGTGGCAATCACATCTGCCGGGAGGGTGAGCGAATTGCAGGCTCTGTCATCTAAACCTCTTTACCTGTCCATCTGCCCTGATAAGTTTGTGCTTCGCACTAGGTCCTCGTTATTGCCTAAAGTGGAAACACCATTACATGTGGAGAAATCGGTCACCTTTCCCACTTTCCATGCTCCTCCGCACCCCTCTAAAGAAGAGGATTGACTCCATTGTCTGCACTCAAAAAGAGTGTTGTGCTTCTACCTTGACCGCACTTAAGAGTTCCGGGTGGACGGCCAACTCTTCATGGGATATGCTGGAACTAAGAAAGGTTGTGGGGTGCAGAAGAGGACTATCTCATGATGGGTCATCCTCTGCATCAACATTTGCTATGCTCTGGCAAAGCAGTCTCCTGAAGGCTTCAGAGCTTACTTCACCAGAGCGAAGACTGCTACCACAGTGTAGCAACGCAGAGTTCCAGTCTTTGACATTTGTCAGGCAGCAACGCGGGCATCTCTGCACACGTTTACCAAGTACTACTGCCTGGACAGTCAAATCTGGAGGAACATGCTTTTTGGCCGATAAGTCCTGCATGGCTTCCTGGTCTAAACTCATCCGCAGTCCCTTCTCCCGGGATGGTATTGCTTGGGTGTCAAGTCAAAGGTAAGGAATCTGTGACTAGATGTCTCTAGCAGATGGACTAGTTACTTACCTCTGGTAACGTCTTATCTGGTAGAGACATGATCTAATGGCAGATTCCTTTCCGATCCACCCATCCTCCCCACACTACGGACAGGTTTTTGGTGTCAGGGCTGATCCCTTCTAGGGCTATAGTTGTTCAGAAACACACCAATGTCAGTGCACTTCATTGCTGCCCGCTTATGGTTTGGAAAGTCGAGAAAGTAACTGACGTCAGTGCGCTGAGGTGGTACCTATATAGGTGACGCAGACGCCACAATGGTGCAGACGACGCCCGACACCACATACCAGAGCGCAGGGATATTGCGTGAAGAAAAATCTACCGGATCCAGTCTGACGCCTGGGAAATTCAAAAGGTAAATAATCTGCGGCTAGATCATGTCTCTACCAGATAAGGCGTTACAGAAGGTAAGTTACTTGTCCTTTTCGATCTCTAACTTTGGCTCCCTCTGGATTTTAGGGTTTTCTCCAAAACAGGATGCATTGGTGTAAAAGTCTTGAGCTTGAAAGAGTCTAGTTGAAGATCGTTAGAGCTAAATGGCTCGCAACAGCTCTGTGGTTTTCAAAAGCTGCTCAAACAATTCACTACTCATATCCATTTGCAGCCACTATACTGCATCTTCATTAGAGGTGGCACAAGACTTTTTCATTGGTTGAACCCGTCTTGGGGTACCTTATAGTTTTGGTGGTATTTAATGAACTTCGATTTTGCACTTTGGTATCAATTTGGTTAAGCGCTTTGGTGCCCCACAGAGGAGGTATGAGCACTATACAAATGCTCTAATACAACACTAGAACTGTATTTTTATTTTTGTAAATTAGTTATCTTAGTTATCTTTGTAGAGCAGTCATTTAGCCTTAGTTTGCCCTAAACCCATTTGCCAGATTAATATGTAGAAATAATCCAGAGAACCTTTTTCCTTTTAAAAGCAAGGTGGTGACCCCTTCAAACAATTCAGGTTTTGTTTTTAGGTTTCTTCGAGGGGAAATTTAGCTGAAAAAACATATTGATAGGTAGAAGAGTGATCCTTTTAGACAGGACTTACCGTATGATGCTTAGAATCTGCGAAGGTCTGACCTATTCCTGGTTGAGACCTGAATTTCAATAAGTAAATTATACCTACTCATTCTGTCGTAAATTGGCTGCAATTAAATTAGCGTTAGCGGAATCCATCTGGTATTTAGAGGCTATCTTGTACATTTTGTGGAATCCATTTTGTATTTCTGGCAGCCATTTTGTCTGCCATGTGCTCACCATGAGCTGTTTCCTTCTTCACTGTTGTTTATCCTTGTGCTCTGTTTAAAGGACTGGTTATACTTAGACTCTGCTACTCTGCGCTTGCGCAGAGGAATCTAACTGTCCATGCATCTGTTTTTAGTCTGTAACTATCAGGTTGTTTCTACCAGAGTCCTTTACTGTTGACTGTGCATTTCTGTATGACCATCTATGTATGTAACTCTTCTCATGTATACTTGTACCGCCCTCTTTCTGAGCCCCTGTGTGGGTATAAAAGACCCATGGTTCTTCTACTCTGTGTGCTACCTTCATTCAGCACCACAGGGTGCTGGGTGAATGTGGTTCCACTTCATGAAGGTTTATTAAACTTTGTATTTTCTATTCCAGTTTCTGTGCCAACTTCTTCTAAGTATCTGAGGATTCTGTGCAGAGAAGGGCGAACCCCTTGCACTGGTAGGCCTAGCTGAGGTCTATATTCAACAATTGGCGCCTCAACGTGGGACTCATCGGTGACTCGGATGCCCAAAGGATTGGTCGCGACAAAGGATTGGAATCTCGCTCTGGACGCGATCGCTGCCCGATGAGACCCGAGTCTTGGCAACCACGGCGTCTTTCCTTTCCTTTTGATATGACCATCCAGGTGGCGCCGGTCCTCGACTGAGATCTCTTCTGTTGATTCGCCGTGCAGTGACCATTTGGTCGATTTTAGAACTTGGCAGTTG
Organism: Triturus cristatus; assembly: GCF_964204655.1. NCBI lineage: Eukaryota > Metazoa > Chordata > Amphibia > Caudata > Salamandridae > Triturus > Triturus cristatus. The sequence continues at coordinate 117,274,353 of NC_140595.1, forward strand.
GAACCTGGACACCAAGTGATTGGTAAGTGTCTGTGGCGCTTGCTGTTGGTTTTGATGCCTGGGATTGGTAAGGTAGTTTAGTAACGCTTACTGTGGCTTTTTGATTTGGAGAAATGGTGTTGGCCAACTTGGTTTGTTATGATATCTAGGTTGCAACCTATATAGGCAGGTAATGAGGAGAATTTTCTCTATCTGAATTGATTTGAACGGCACATCGTACTAAAGGTACCTTAAGTGCTACTTTGGTTATAATACTGCATATTCTGCACTATTTTTGGCATGCCTGTTTTTAGCACATGTTGCTTTTGTAGTGGTACCAATTTGACATTAAGATGAAGCACAACCGGCCCCCCCACCCCGGAGGGGACGCCTAATAGGGATATGTATATTAAGTATGGTCTTTCTTCTATAATGTACAGCGCATTATGGAATAAATACACGCGTAAGGATCCTGAGTTGCGTTGGCCTATGTATGGGTCATTTGATTTACTCAAGATTGAGTATGTGGAACAATGTATGTTTAAGCGGAAGACTAGACAAGAGATGTTTGATTGTGTACGAATGTGAGAGAAAAAAGTACCCGAATGAATGAATGTGTTGCTTTCTTGGATGTACCATTTCTTTTGTATATAATTAGCCGGCTCCCCTAGAGGGGATACTTAACTAGGTTTAGGTATATAAAAGTATTTCTTGTTTGGTGACTAGTACCCTGAGGAACTAAATATGTACATAGAAAGGATCCTGGTCTGTGCACTTAGTAACATTCATAAGTGGTGAGATGCAGAGCGTTTTTTCTGGTGTTCTGCCTGCCAAATCTAGTGAATATGACTTGCAACTAATATTTACAAATGGTTTGGTTTAAGTAGAGTCTGTGGGCTGTCTTTTGTTTCTGTCTTAAGTGTTGATCTGTGGGTTAAATGTGTGTTTAAATGTTGTGGTGTGGTAAATTGTGTTTTGGATGTTGCTAGCACTTGAAAAAGCGTGTGATTGAATGACTGTGAATATGTGAAAGAATTCTGAGAAGTGAAATTGTTAAGGAGTAAATTTAATTTGGTCTCATCACCATCAATGAGTCGCAAAAGGAAATTGAGAGGGGTGTAGCTAGAGAGAGAGCAACCTCTGTGATTTGATGACACCCTTAATGTACAAAAGTATTAATGAAAAGTAATTAGGGACCGGTTAAAAGTTTAGCTTGAGAAAAATTGTGGGTATTTCGAATTTGCAAATTGTTCCTATGCAGCTTTGTGTTCTTGGTGGTTCAGTGAGCCAATGTGCTGGGTCCAGATGGTTGTAGGTTCTAATTTAAGCTGAACCTGCTAATCTGGGAATTGAAAATAAACTTATGACCCCCTGAAAAGAAATTGTATATCAAAATTAATTTTTCCATAGGGCAAATTATTGCAGTTAGAATTAGGAAGGCTTTTTGTCTTTGACTGCTTCAGGGCTGTGCGAGGCAGATTTTGACCTTGCAGCCTGTAAGGTGGGGGCTAGAAATAGGAGCGAGTGAACCAGGGGGTGAAATCCCTACTTAGAAAGCTTCTCTGACATGAAAATGTGTAATGCTTGCAGCAGGAGAGCCTTGGAAAGAGGTGGGGGTCAGGAGTGCTCGTGGTGGCTGGTTCTGCGCTGAGGAGCTATTTTTAGCTTCTCTGATAAGACAGGGCAGCTGAGAAACGAAACTCGGGGAGCCGTGCAGTCCCTTCGGAATAAATGTCCATGGAAGACTGTTTTATTTTTTTAAACTGTTGCATTAATCCTAGACAAAAAGTAAAATGATGCTCTTGCTTGAAATTTTAAGGGCTATATGCCTATATAAAAACGATTTTCCAAGTAAGAATTAATTTTCACAGTGGAAATTGTGGCCCAAAGCTAACATGGAATGTCAGTGAAGTAATTTTACTTTTAGAAAGTTAAAATTAAGGTGGCCTATGTATTTTTGCCATAACACCTTTCCAAAGAAATGTTCGTGTGTTTTTCATTTTATGCATTTTTGTCCTTTTTATAAATTGTTCTTGCTGGTCCTATGTGTCAGAAGCGACACAGTCAGCTCAGCTGACAGCTGGTCATCATTAAGATGACCTGCTGTCAGATGGGGGTGAGTAAAGCAAGGAAATCAGTTATTGATTTTAAGCCTGACAAATTAAGCAGGCCAGAATGTTCGACTCTGAGCTGTAGGTTCAGTAATTGCGCATCACTGCTCATTTATATATGCTATTGTAATTTGTCTATGCTTTCTGTGCTTGGTATACTGATGGCTTGGCATGTGTATTTTTATTTTATATATGTTTTGTTTTTGTGTCGTATTGACAATTCTATTTTAATACTAGTACAAGTTCTCCTGTGAGGTAAGGAGATGGTTGTGACGACGCCTATCTTTGCGCAGCAGTTGGCTGGTACTTGTTCAAAATTACTAAATTCCACAGATATGATATTATCATTATCATGCTGTCAAAATAGCAGACAACGCGTTATCAGTGTATGTCTAATTGGTATTGGAGATGAATAAAACAGAAAAGTTATGCAAGACTAAAATATGTGTCACCTGTGGTTAGCCATGACTGCCCTTCTCTTATAAACAGGCAGCCGCCGGTCATATGTTTCCAGATTGGATATTATGGAACCATTATGATTTGTAGCCCCTGCAAAAAGGTGACCTGAATTTTTCTAAATATCGCACTAGCTAAATCCTGTTCTGTTTCTTTGGAAGTGTACAAAATGTCACAGCATTTATCCTTCTGTATAGGGTATTAAAAAGCATTCACATTATACAGAATGACAGATTTGTGTTGGCTTGACAGGTTGACTTGAAAGGCGTGTGAATTCGACGCCTTTACGTGTCAAGCAGCTGTGTAAGCAAGAATTTTTCTATTTCTGACTCCGGCCACAGAAAACAGCTGAAATTACTACCCCTTAAAAACACGGAGTAAACATCCTGCATTTCAGACTGCTGTTTTAAAGGTTAGAAATGTAGTTTCATTATTTTCGATAAACAGAGGACAGATTGACAGTAGGGATTTCTTTTGTTAATGCCTTTTTAAATAAGGATAAGAGTGGTTTTTGATGTTAAATAATAAAAGTGGCGCAGACTTAAGATGATTATATTAAAAATGTTATTTAACATAGGTGCATTACATTCGTTTTTTACTATTCATAATGCCTAATCATGATGCTGTGACCTCCTAGCATCCAAATTGAATTTAAGCCGTGCTATACAGCAATAGGGGGTCGCTTACATGTGAAATGTCACTTTACCCAGGCGTACAAAACTTATTTTTCTAAGGGTATACATTATACATTTCTGATACCACATCTCTGGGATATGTAGAGGACATTCTGGGGATGACTATTATGCAAAAATATTGTAGGATATTCATTTTTAATTGCCCTACACATCAAAGTCGAAAATGAGTAAAATTCATTATTTAAATGAGATTTCTCCAGTCAGAGCAGCTTTTAAACTGCCTTAGGCTCCAGTAAATGCACATATGTAAGCATAGACTTAATAGCTGGCATCTATACTGCTAGACAAGCACTCGGCACACTGCTTACACATATCAATATGTACAAAAACTGGCAGAAGTTATTAAGCTTACCTCTGAATTGTTGGTAGGCACGATTGGAGTGGGTTTTGCTGTTCAGCCTGAAGTACTGGGTATTTTAGACCCAGCGGTGCAGGGGCACACACCCTATGACTTCTGGGTTCACCCTGTTCCAGACCTACAGAAACACAGAGTCTTCTGGGTGAAGTCAAAGAATCGTTTATTGGCTGCAGACCAATTACAGGTATCCTAGAAGTACAACAGCGTGTATGTTCTCAGGAGACTGCTGAAAATCATAGGAACGGACTTCATCTTAAATGCGCTTTTCCTTGCCTCAAGCATACATTCCTAGGTTTTATGATACGGCAATATACAAGTGTACATTACAAAGAAAAGGCAGAGTCATGATGACCATCCCACATTCCAGTTCGGCCAGCCCACAATGATTTATACAGTAAGGTTCAGATCCCACATCGGATGTAAACAGACCCCCCAATAAACATGAGCATCTCCTGTTTTGGGAAGCAAGTCATAAAGCAGGACCAAGCAGGTGTGGAAGAGATTAGCCGGGGGATTGTATAGAATGAAAGGGTTTTATGACGGGTCAAACCCTGATGCTAATCACAGGTGGACGGAGGAAGGGGAGCTCGTAAGACCGGTTTGGCCTGGGGCAGCAGAGCCAGCTGCCCAGGTCACAGAGAAGTCAGAGGGAAAGCCCATGTACTGAGAGGCCCGTATTCACTCCATTATAGCCTATGTGAGGGCAATGACAAGATGGCCACTGCTTCCAAAATGGAACCCGCGTAGTGAAGCAGAATAACGTGTACACAGTGCATTCATAGCTAGAACGATATATAAAGCACTCGTACATGCCGCATTTACCATTTGCGGTTCGCTAATACCAAGATAGACAGAGGTAGGGCCCTGTCCCCTACGCGGTCCCGAATATTAAAGTACGACAAGCCTTCGGTCTCTAGGGTCACTTTGACTTGGGAGCACCGCATGACAACCTTGCATACAAGATGGAACAGCTGCATAGGTTAAAGGCCGAACTCCTACATTTAGAAGCCTGGCAGGGCTCAGCGCAATATGTGTTTTGACATTTCGACATTTGAAAGACGAAATGGCAGGGCAGGGAACGGAAGAGGTTTTGCTTACCTTTTTTTTTGGCACAAGCAAGTTTTGTGCACTCAATGAACATAGTATAATGGTATATGTGACCTCTCTTTTAAAAGACAATGTCTCAGCCATATATATAGTACTAATGCTTTTAGGGCTGAATTCAGGAAGCAATGGGATTTAGTTTGAATTCATACGGCCTCATGTCACACTACTACATTTGCTAAGGGAATATGTTCTTTAGCTAGCTCAATGTGCTATTTAGCACCTCAGAGTTTGTTTATGCCCAGTTGCTATACATTGGGGTTGATAGTGTTGACAGAATGAAACCTATTATAGGTTTCCTACTGTCAAAAATGGGGGAGGAGGTTAGCTCCTCTACAAATTAAGGGTAGGCAAATGTATGTGTTCTCTCTCTTTTTCTCTAAACTGTCTGTGAAATACCATGAGACATTTAATTGGCTATTCAGTAATACTGTTTTAAACATTATTAGCATTAATAAAATGAATAAATATATTTTGCTATGTTACTACCCATCCTCTCTGATGGAATTATGAGAGGAGGAGTAGCTAGATTGCTGCTTCCTTATTTGATCTTTAAGGGAAACTAGCTGTGGGTAGTTTTTGTTCGAAAATTCTCAGGTGATAACACCACTATTGTTTGTTATTCTCATGCTACATACAGTTTTGCAAGGGCATTGCTAGTTTTTATTAGCTAGTCTGTGTAAATAAACTGACAGTCCTTGCTAGAACTGATGTTGCATAGTTTGGATTGTGAAAAAGTAGAATGCAGGGAAGATGCCCATGTGATCCTTAGCAAACATTTTTGAGGAAAATATTGTTTTATAGGAGTCTGCTAGTCACAAGATGTTCCGCTTGAGAACATGTACCCATTATGTTGAAGTTTTTAGTTCTTTATGTAATAGGAATCCTTGTTAAATTAGCAGTGTTAGATTTTCCTGTTGCTCCTATAACACGAGAGCATGGTCCTAAGTATACAATGTAGGTGCTTTTATTAAGAGAAATCATTTTAGAAGTGTCTGCAGTCCTGTACAAGTAATGCAAAGTCTATGAGTAAAAGTGTATAACATTTCCTTTTTCTTGAGGGTCTTTAGATGATTAAGAGAGGAATATACAGATGTAAGGATTTGGAGTATGTCTGTATTGTTTTTCTCTTTTCCTCAGAATTTGGTAAATGAACACAGACTTCCTTGACTGCTTGGGATTGGGTGACGTATTACTCTTGTCAGTTCACCAAAGAGTTCCTTTTATACTTGCCAATAGGTCCAGGCTGTTGTTTTATTTACTCTCACATAGATGAAAGTGGTTCCAGGGTGCCTTGTTAATATATGGGGCGTCCTTAGACTAGGAAGTATTCTGAGACTATCCTCTCTGTTGATAGATTATTTCTGTGCCTTGTCTAAAGACCTTTTGTTCTGTCCACCAATAGATATTTGCTGCTTTACAACCATTGCCACAGGAGCGCGGACATCAGATCCAGCTTGAGGAGTCAGCACCAGTCCAGCTTGAAGTCAAAGTGAAGGTAACCAGCACAGGCATTGCTGGCAACAAGGACCTCAGTGAAGGTAGAAGGCCGGAAGCACTGGGATGAGTGTACCCCTGCTACTATCTTGGGCGAAAGACGGGGTCACAAATCAGAAAGGAGAAATCATGGATCAAGCTTTTGATGCCCAGCCGAGAGTCACAGACCGACCAGGAAGGCGAGAACGTTTTTGCTTGAGGTAACCCCCTTTGAAACAAGGGTTGCTTCAGAGATCCTAGCATCAGGCCTCTGAATCCTGGTCCTAAAGTGGCTGTAAAGTTTTCACCTTTGTTGGTCAAGAGATACCTGGCCATGCTGAATGCAATCTATGGCCCCAACGAAAGAGCAGTGTGCCAGTAGAGCAATACAGGAGTTAGGGAAGGACTTGAGTTCAGGGTACAGGTGCTGTGTCTCTGGTGCCTGTTAGATTGAAATGAAGAAAACTGGTGAACTGCCTGAGACACTGGACAGGATTGCTGAGCGCATTTGCCCTGGTGGGTGATTGCCCTATCCTGAAAGAAGAAACTTTTCCCTTGAAACTAGGCCATGATTCCTGAGTTGCGAGTTGTGAAGCTCCACCGTGGGAACAACAAGAGCCTGCCTGTGAGGCTCAAACGGACACAGGGAGAAGACTCCCCTCTGGTTGGTTGTACAGCGGCTTTAATTTCCCAAGGACTTCTTTTTCTTTTTTGTTGGGAATGTACCCCATTGATCGTCCCATTTTTGAGGAGGAGCAACCCTTTGCAGCTCTTCGTCCTAATTCTCATGGTCCTGTGTGGTCCTCCTGGTCCTCTGGATCCAGGATCATTTTTGTAATAATATGTCTGACTGCTTTCATAATTGTATTAGGAATAATGTTTATTCTATAAGAGAAAAGTTAATCTGAGCAGTAGAGAGAAGGTGCATTTCCTTAATAATAATAGATACTCTAGCCCTCATAAAGGAAACAATGGAAAAGTCTAGCGAAAATGTTTTTGAAGTTGAAATTGATGGTAACTGAAATGCATAGGAGCCTTGAAAATGTTTTTACTGGATGGTTCTAGGATTTGCTTAGGACCAGAAAGCTAATAATTCTGTTTCTGATAATAGTAATTACTCTCTCCTGCCATCTGTATGACCCAATTCTCTGTCCCCTTTGTACTTCTGCTTATACCTTATACATACCCGCTTAACAATATTTAGAATGAGAAATGCCCACCTAGCAATGAATTAGGATATTGATAAATTTATGGGGGAAAAAATTTAATTAATGTGCATATTTTTTTTTTTTTCCTACTGGATTATGGGAGATGTCTTCAGCTAACGCTAAAAGGGTCATCTGTCGTAAATTGGCTGCGATTAAATTGGCGTTAGCGGAATCCATCTGGTATTTAGAGGCTATCCTGCACATTTTGTGGAATCCATTTTGTATTTCTGGCAGCCATTTTGTCTGCCATGTGCTCACCAAGAGCTGTTTCCTTCTTCACTGTTGTTTATCCTTGTGCTCTGTTTAAAGGACTGGTTATACTTAGACTCTGCTACTCTGCGCTTGCACAGAGGAATCTAACTGTCCATGCATCTGTTTTTAGTCTGTAACTATCTGGTTGTTTCTACCAGAGTCAGCAACTGCTGGCTCCTCCTTTACTGTTGACTGTGCATTTCTGTATGACCATCTATGTATGTAACTCTTCTCATGTATACTTGTACCGCCCTCTTTCTGAGCCCCTGTGTGGGTAAAGACCCATGGTTCTTCTACTCTGTGTGCTACCTTCATTCAGCACCACAGGGTGCTGGGTGAATGTGGTTCCACTTCATGAAGATTTATTAAACTTTGTATTTTCTATTCCAGTTTCTGTGCCAACTTCTTCTAAGTATCTGAGGATTCTGTGTAGAGAAGGGCGAACCCCTTGCACTGGTAGGCCTAGCTGAGGTCTATATTCAACAATTCAAAAAGGTTTGTTAATCAGGCTCTTAGGGTCTAGATCCATAAGCTACCCAAGAACCTCTCTAATGGAAAAAATACTTATCTGTGTATGCATCAGCATACTGTTCTATCTTTCCTAGCTTACACATTCCAATTTTTTCTGCCCGTGTCGTGATAACAATCTCATGAGTTTCTTCAGATTGTTCATTGTAAAGGTCCTATTTATAGCATGGCACAATCTTTTGTCATCGCCGTGGCATGGATAAGAGTAACCAGGTCCTACAAGACAGAAAACAGGAAGAAAGACCTCTCTCTATCTCCAGTACTTCTTGATGTGTGTGCATGCTCACACACACAAAAACACCACTACTTTTGTATCCCCTCCGCTATTTGCCTCTCCGACCTAGGAGTTATTTGATCCACAGGGCATAGAGTATTAATAACATGCTTGCTGTGGTTTCTAGCCTCTTGTCTGGTGGAGCCTGAGCCCTACTCTGTGGACAGTATGCTGCCACACAAGGTTTAGCAAAGTGATCAGGAGGAAGAACAGAGAGCGCAAGATTGGGGAGAATAAGCCTTTACCTTGATGCAGGTCTGGAAATCTGTCTCCAACATCGTCGTGAACTCTTCTATGGTGACGGTCTTCGTGTTCCCCTGCACCGTCGAATGTTCATAGAATTAGCGTACAATGCCATTGATGCAACATTCAACATCGGTCAATCTATCGACCGGAGCATCTGAAGGTTTAACCTAGGCAAGAAGAGAAGGCAACGGAGAAGGTGATCAGCAGATGTTTCCTGGACTCCACTCAACTATATACTGTAATTGGAGAACACATCTAGGTATAGGCAGCCAACTATCACAAGCAACAGTGGATTGGTCAATCAGGAGATTGCTTGACAGGTATGTGCCACTGAAGGACCAGCAGGGCTGGGGTAGAGTTGGTTACGTGTCCGCCTGATATATTATTGAGTCTGTCCTGTTGGCCTCTCACAAAATCTCCTAATTTCCTAACAGAGGAATAGATCTTTGCTTTCTGGTACCAACACATTCGGTTCTAGCAAGTATTCCAATGCTGCACACAGAACAAGGATCATTCACTGCTAATTTCGGCATCCAATTAGCAAAAAATCATTCATCCATACATTTTACAGCACACAAATGCTGAACCCCATAACAGTCGACAGTCATCGTCACTTTCCACATGAAGCCCCTTAAGCTCTACTCCGGATAACAGCAGCAAAATTCATCAATATGCTGACAATCTTACTACATGAATTTTATTTAAGATTTCGGCTTTGATACCTCCATAAACAGAGCTTCATCAAGGTGCAGTGATAGTTCACTTCTATGCACAGAAACCAGCTATCTCTCCAGTCACTTGCTGTCTGAAGCCGACGCTGTACAGCACTCCGCTGCGTTTTGGATAGGTTCACTTTACACTTATAACACATATATGCATACAAAAAAACATACATAATGCACAGCAAATGAATAAACAGCAGATTAATTATACAAACAATGTTTTCTTTCAACTTCCATTGCTAAGAGTGTATTTTGGGAAAGCTAACCTACCGTTACTAAAACAAGCGCCAAGGAAGGAAGTTTGCAACCACCATAAAATCTGGAATCTCTCAGGGCCAAGACTAGTGACAGACCCTGGTGCTTCTCCTCTAGCCACTTCCTTCAGAATGCTTGGCCATTTCCTCACTCAGATGGTCAGTGATCATGGTGATCAGGCTCCAGTATTCCCCAAAGTTTATATTGCCATCTTCATTGGCATCAATCTTCTCGATGAGTCCATTGACTTCTTCGTTGTCTTCGGTCCTCTGGGCATAAGGAAATTAAAAAATGATTGACAAATGCATACTTCAGCAATGCGCTCCTTGATTAATTCTCAAAGATCCAATAATAGTAATATGACTTAAGGAACAAGCATTGGCATAGCCAATAGGTCTCGCCTTTGGGACCTTATAAGTGTGTAGCTAGAGATATTGACTTTGCCTATGTCTTTAAGCAGTGCTGTACAGAAGTCTGCAGCATGCTAAACTGTTATAATAAAGAAGTATCAGAAGCATTTTTATTACCCTATATATGACCAAGAAAGCATTATGTACAACTGAACAACCATATTAAAAAAGTATTAACAATAAATATTGTCTTGAGTTTTTTGTCCTTTTAATGCTGGCAACTTCTATCTGCCTGTCCCAATGCTTGCTTGTTATGTTTTTTTGTTGTTATGGGGGCATAATTAGGAGGAAGGTAAAGGGTGGGAAATAGTACCTGTATAACAGTCCATGAGAGAGTCAGTCAGTTAGTCAGTCAGTCACTGAGAGAGTTAGTTAATCAGTCAGTGAGAGAAAGAGAGAGAGTCAGTGAGTCAGTTGGTTAGAGAGTCAGTGAGTTAAAAAGTGAGAGAGAGAGTTAGTCAGTCAGTGAGAGAGTGAGAGAGTCAGTTAGTCAGTTAGTGAGAGAATCAGTGAGATAGTCAGTCAGTGAGAGAGTTAGTCAGTGAGAGACAGTCAGTCAGTGAGAGAAAGAGAGTCAGTTAGTGAGAGAGAGTTAGTCAGTGAGAGAGAGAGAGTCAGTCAGTGAGAGAAACAGAGTCAGACAGTGAGAGAGTCAGTGAGTGAGAGAGAGAGAGTCAGTCAGTGAGAGAGAGAGAGAGTCAGTGAGTGAGAGAGAGAGTGAGAGTCAGTCAGTCAGTGAGAGAGTCAGTCAGTCAGTCAGTGAGAGAGAAAGAGAGTGAGAGACCCTAAGCCACCTCCAGGTTCGGATCACTATTAGGCCCTCACCACTGTAACACTCTACCAAAAACATTCAGACAACCACATCTCTCCAAGAGTTCAAAATGGTAGTGAAAGCTTGAAGAACGCAAAAGAGTACAGCTCCCTCATATTGAAGTAAATCCGTGTATTACAAGCATATATGCTTAAATAGGTGTAGAAAGGCAAATTCAGTAAATGTATGACTGCATTTGTCAGTGTTCACCACACTACTGGTGCTATTAATGACGCAAATGTTGGAGGTACCCTTAGTGATGTCATAGTGTTGCTGGCTTAGCTGGCTTCCCTCTCTGTTTCCTGTTTGCACAGACATGATGTCGATGTTAGTTTCCCCTGCATATTTATAGCATCACTACATCCTCTCTAGACTGTGGATGCAGATTCGGATTTCCTACCTTAAGTGACATGGCCTGGGGGAAAGGGGGTTAGTTATGGTTGTTTTTTTTCGTTTTCAATTTCATGCGACACTTTATATTGTTTTTTTGCTTGACTGTAGATATATGTAACCGTGTCTCTTTCAATGCTGTTACTTCAAAGCCAGTCGGTGTTGCATGCAAGGTCATATCTTAACAAAATGCAATACAATTTGTGATAAAAAATGTAATAATAATCACCCCAACGCAACAGAGAAAAAAAACAGTCATCTACAGAAACAATCTAATCTATGCGTTTTATTCCTCCCTTTTTTTTCTTCTTTAAGTACAAGTGACTATAAAAAACGTTTTGAGAGTGCTCCAGGGTCTGCAGCAATCACTGTGTTTTGCGACGAGTCATGGAAATGAAGGACGGACCCTACTTCTAAATGTTCATCTTACCCAAGGTGGCCGCTTAGTAAAGAGATGTCATGAGGTTTAGCAGGAAGGAAATGTCACCGTGGACCCTGCGCTTCTCCAGTTAACACTTATTAAGAACTCCCTAACAGTGAGGTCGAGTCCATCCTGGTAATACTGACTTACCTGGACAGGGCGTGGTTACCGGTGATGACGTACGTCACAAGACCTATGGAGCGCCGATTGGTCAATGCAGACATTTAGAGCAGGTTGTCAGATGCGTGTGATAAGTGCGACAGTCGCCACAACATGTGCCATGAGGCTCACAGGCATTCACTACCCTATATAGCTTCGGACAATGCAATGAATATGGCGAGGCTGCACATCAGTGGATATAAAGTAATAAATAGAAATATGAGGCAGAATAAAAGGCTCTTCACAAAGGCGACTTCGTGTGCGGGGTCACAAACAAGATGGGGGTTTGGGCCTTCACGTTTTCCCTCCACCTACTCAAGTCTCCTTGATCGCGCTGCTGGAAGAAGTGAACACGCCCCTGACACAGGTCCCCCCATTCCGCGGAAAAGATGACGAATCCTCAACTTCCCGAATACCAAACCTTGGGAGGGGCCACCAGTCCACGTGCTTACTCACGCACCCCCAAAAGAGGTGGGCGGAGCGTATGCTGGCAGCCCCCGGTTGCTCAGACCCACAACCGCCCGTAGGACTAAACGGGGCGCCGTAGTTCTTCCAGGGGACACTCTAGACATCCCTGGGTATCCTGGCTTAGCACCACGCTGTGCTGCTGCATGAAGTACCCCATGGTATCTGCAGACTCTGGATCGCCCTGTAACTCCTCCACAGCCTTGGGAGTGGCCACCGTCACTACCAGGGCCCCCCACCAAGGTAGCCTTATTTCCTTACAACCTGCTGCAGCCAAAGCTTCCCCTCGGTCCAGAGGAAAGGATCCATGCCTAAACTAGAGAGGTGCACCCCATCTCCCTCCAAACACCCTGTGGACTCGGCGTGTATAAGACCATGCCTGATGAAGCCAGAAACCACTTATTGCCGGGCTTCTCCCAGGTCCAGCCAAAACAAGTCTTAACCAATACCGGACCAGAGGCCATCATGCCCCATCAGGACAGGTGCCCCCATCCATTCTAAACTCCCCATGGATTTATGACTGAATTAACCTGCCTAACAATAGGCGACGGTCCAATGATACATTGCTTGCTACAAGAGAACGCTTCTATGATTAACTACCCATGTGATTTTTAAGGCGCTCGGATTGTCCGAGATAATATTTTAAAACTCCGTGTTAACTATTTAATTTGCATTTTATTTTATTTTTCCCCTGTTTTTAGGGCTGCTCGCACACTCGCACTCATCCCAGCTTACCTGCACCATAATTTGTTCGACCACCGCGTTTTGCGGGTCCTTTGCCCCGACTCGTGTTTGGCGGCCATTTTGGATCGGGGAACTACGCTTAGTGCTTGTTGTGGGGTAGGTGTGGCACAGGGTCACAAGGGACGAGACCACTATAAAAAGCAGGCAAACTGTGTATTCTCCCTTGCTACAAGAGAACGCTTCTATGATTAACTACCCATGTGATTTTTAAGGCGCTCGGATTGTCCGAGATAATATTTTAAAACTCCGTGTTAACTATTTAATTTGCATTTTATTTTATTTTTCCCCTGTTTTTAGGGCTGCTCGCACACTCGCACTCATCCCAGCTTACCTGCACCATAATTTGTTCGACCACCGCGTTTTGCGGGTCCTTTGCCCCGACTCGTGTTTGGCGGCCATTTTGGATCGGGGAACTACGCTTAGTGCTTGTTGTGGGGTAGGTGTGGCACAGGGTCACAAGGGACGAGACCACTATAAAAAGCAGGCAAACTGTGTATTCTCCCTTGCTACAAGAGAACGCTTCTATGATTAACTACCCATGTGATTTTTAAGGCGCTCGGATTGTCCGAGATAATATTTTAAAACTCCGTGTTAACTATTTAATTTGCATTTTATTTTATTTTTCCCCTGTTTTTAGGGCTGCTCGCACACTCGCACTCATCCCAGCTTACCTGCACCATAATTTGTTCGACCACCGCGTTTTGCGGGTCCTTTGCCCCGACTCGTGTTTGGCGGCCATTTTGGATCGGGGAACTACGCTTAGTGCTTGTTGTGGGGTAGGTGTGGCACAGGGTCACAAGGGACGAGACCACTATAAAAAGCAGGCAAACTGTGTATTCTCCCTTGCTACAAGAGAACGCTTCTATGATTAACTACCCATGTGATTTTTAAGGCGCTCGGATTGTCTGAGATAATATTTTAAAACTCCGTGTTAACTATTTAATTTGCATTTTATTTTATTTTTCCCCTGTTTTTAGGGCTGCTCGCACACTCGCACTCATCCCAGCTTACCTGCACCATAATTTGTTCGACCACCGCGTTTTGCGGGTCCTTTGCCCCGACTCGTGTTTGGCGGCCATTTTGGATCGGGGAACTACGCTTAGTGCTTGTTGTGGGGTAGGTGTGGCACAGGGTCACAAGGGACGAGACCACTATAAAATAACAGCCACGCTACGCGCAGCGGTTACGCGCTGCGGGGCGCCGGATTTCCGCCGGAGTTTACGCCAGAGTTAGCCCGTCTGCGCCCGTCCGCGTCAGTACGGGTCCAGGGGCCACTGTCCTATTTCGCTCCAAACATGACAGCTGGCCATACTCTGGCAGGATGTCGTCCATACACAGGTGAGGCATTATATAACTTGCGCCCTCCTTCCCGTGTTAACTGTACCCCCTACATATTACCGACCCATCATTTTAAATGTTCTGGCTGTAATTTTCATACAGGCAAAATGACTCGCTGTAAAGCGTTGAGTCGCACACGCACTCGCGGTAATCGACGTGCTACCAAAATTTTATCTGCTGACCCTCCGCTCCATTTCTGGAGCATTAATTGTAGGTCTCTGCCCAAACACAAATATCATATGTATGATTTTATTACGGATGAGAGGCCAGATGCAATATTTTGCACGGAAACATGGCTCCAGGATAGTTCCGGTCCGGATGTTGCCATTGCTATTCCGAATAATTATACTATAGTAAGACAAGACCGATCCTCCGGAAAGGGCGGAGGTATCGCGATAATCTGTAAATCTCGTTATGTGTGTAAATTTGATACCTTTTCATTACCTGGTTGCGAAGCCGCCCTATTTCAATTGGCAGTTAATTCCCAATTTACCTTTTCAGGTCTTTTGGTTTATCGCCCCCCTGGCAACGCGAGTACTTGGATATCGTCCTTTGCCGAATCCGTAGCCCCGCTGCTTCTTAAAGCAGCAAATTTTACTATTTTAGGTGATCTTAATTTGCATCTCGAGGATCTCCATTGTACTCTTAGTACACACTTTTTAAATGATCTTGAAGTTTTGAATTTACTACTTCGGAACTCTGGACCCACTCATTCTGCTGGACATCTGTTGGATCCGATTATTTCAAATTTACATCTTGATTGTTCACGAGGTGCCCGTCCGTTAGAGTGGTCTGACCACTCAGCGGTTCATTTCTCCCTGTCCTTTTTTAGAAGTCCAGTCGTGGGCAGCTGTGGTGGGAATGAACTGACTCATCAGTGGGGAAGGTTGGACATTGTAGAGTTCAATGAGCACCTCTCTAAAACTTGCCCTGACACGGATGTTTCAGCTTCAGAGCTTAATAAGGCAATATCACACTGGCTCACAAGTGCTATAACTGTTTTATTGCCTTTAACATCTAAGCGCTCTAGATTACATCACCCCCCTGCACCTTGGTTTTCGGAAGAATTAAAAATCCTAAAAGCCAAGTGCAAGGTGCTTGAAAGGAAATGGAGGCATTTCTACTCTGCGTCTTCTAAAGCGGAATATAAAGAAGCTCTTAAAGGGTATCACTTCCAATGTAAAAAAGCTAGGGCCTCTTACACTGTGAGTACAGTGATGCAAGCCCAGAACTGCCCACGCACTCTTTTCTCCGTTGTAAAAAAGCTAGCAGGAGCTGATGCTACTCCGACCCCTCCCGCTTTGGAGGAGGATCAATGTATAGCTATTGCTGAGTTTTTCGTGGCCAAGGTTGAGCGTATATACGACTCTATGAGTTCTCCCTTGACCACAACGGACTCTCACCAGACGCAACTGAATGCGCCTGAACTATCCTCTCCTTTGCTGAAGGTCACTAACTGGCAGCTGTTTGATGATACCTCTTTTCTTTCCTGTTTGAACAGTGTCAGATCTGGATCCCCTCGCGATTTGATCCCAGCAAGAGTTTTAAAGTTATTGGATCTCAAACCCCGTCGGGTTCTAATGAGTCTTCTCAATGCGTCTTTGTCGGAGTCCTATGTGCTACCAGAATGGAAGCACGCAATGGTTGTCCCCCTTCTAAAGAAAGCTGGTGCGGACATTGCGAACTTGTCCAACTTTAGACCTATATCTTTGTTGCCTTTTCTTTCAAAGGTACTGGAAAGACATATTAACTCTCAGTTAAATCAAATAGTGGAAAGCTCTGAATTTTTACACCCTTCTCAATCTGGCTTTCGAGCACACTATTCTACTGAGACTGCTCTCCTAGGGGTCACGGAGAAGTTGCGACACGGTATTGATCGAGGGGAAACATCTGCACTCATCCTATTGGATTTGAGTGCGGCCTTTGATACCGTGTCCCACACTATTCTTTTAAATTCCCTCCGGTCCCTTGGAGTGGATGGCCCCGCACTCGCCTGGATTGCCTCCTTTTTGTGTGAGCGCACCTTTCAGGTCTTTTCGACGAAGGCCTCCTCAGCTATCTGTTCATCGGCATATGGCGTCCCCCAGGGGTCTATACTCAGCCCCCTATTATTCAACATTTATGTTAGACCCCTGGCTGCCATCGCTGAGGACGCTGGGCTGACCATCTTTTCATATGCCGATGACACACAGATTGTCTTCTCCCTTTCCAGTAGTGAAGGCAACCGTGACTCTGTTCTAAGAGATGGACTTTCCCGTGTCGCCGAATGGATGCAAACACATCTCTTAAAGTTGAATGGCGACAAGACGGAGGTCGTTATTTTAGGTAAAAACAAAGAGCTATGGGGCCCTCAGCACTGGCCAAGTAATATGGGACCCC
This sequence comes from Triturus cristatus, assembly GCF_964204655.1. Lineage (NCBI taxonomy): Eukaryota > Metazoa > Chordata > Amphibia > Caudata > Salamandridae > Triturus > Triturus cristatus. Next base: position 117,291,134 of record NC_140595.1, read on the forward strand.
TTCCACAACCGGTTTCTGTGGTCCGCAATCTTGGTTTTCTTATTGATGACAAGCTATCAATGAGACAGCAAGTTACCAAGGTTGCCTCCACCTGCTTTGCCATCTTAAGGTGGCTGCAGAAAATTCTGTGGATGCTTCCCCATTCTACTCGGAGAACTGTCGTACAAGCGTTAGTTACATCTCGTCTTGATTACGGCAATGTTCTCTATCTTGGCGCCGATGTTTTTACTTTAAATAAACTCCAGGTAGTACAAAACTCAGCCGCTCGACTTTTATGTAATCTACCACGGAGATCTTCGGCAACACAGGCCCTTCGCGACCTGCATTGGCTGAGAATTGCTAGTCGCATAAAATTCAAAGCCCTGTGTTATCTTTTTAAGATTAAGAATGGTGTGGCCCCAAAATACCTAAAATGCCTTGTTCAAGCATACAAACCCTCTCGCTTGTTAAGATCTTCGGCAAACGGCGACTTTGTTGTTCCAAGATTTAAACTTGTCAGAATGGGTGGACGGTCCTTTTCTTATTTAGTGCCCAAATTCTGGAACACTTTGCCTACTGCCCTTAAGTTGGAAGCCAACTTATTGAACTTCCGCAAAAAATTAAAGACTCTGCTTTTTTAATTTTTAATTTCTTCCTGTTATTTAATTTGGTGTTGTCATGGTTACTGCGTTCTCCTTTTTCTCCTTTTCTTCCTTTTCTTCTCTAGTCTATCCCTGGCGCCGGGAAACCCACTGCGGGTAGCTGTTGCGCATTATAAGTTTTATAAATAATAATAATAATAATAATAATACATTTGCCTGGCTGAAGAACAAGACCTATTCCAAGCCACTCCTGCCAGGAAGTGCCCATGCGAGTGTAGTTAAGAGTTGACAAGCCCGCTCTACCTCCTCTTACCTCAGATAGCTGAATCTAGCACTAGTCGGAGTATAACCATCACCTTCCGACAGTCACCACCCTAAGTGAAGCCTTGCCCTCCCAAACTTCTGCTAGCATACCAGGGAGAAGACAGGACAGCGTGACCCAGGGGGGAACCAGAGCGTAAATACCTCTCTGTTGAATACTGGGAATGCCAGTAGTTCTCCTGCTACTTAGTAGCCCAAAATGTTTCCCAGGAGTTTCCCCCAATCATATGGACCAACGCCCTTGTTGGAAGGCCACTTCCACAAACTGCATAGCTGCCAGCCAGTGCTGGAGGGCGGAAGAAGTTGCCCTTTACCGTTACTCCCATCAATGGTACCTGTTTCGTCTAACGTGCACGGGCACCTGTCCAAGCATCCAAACGCAACCAGAAAGTGATAATATCACTGATCTAATCTGAGATATGTATACGCTACCTCTGGGATCTATCTCATGATTCGCCTATCTGTCAGACACCAATCACTCATCCTGTGCTTAGTGCGATCTTGGCCCACATTGGTGTGAGCAGATCCCTGTGAAGTATTTCTTGGCTTGTAGGCCGATAATGCACAAGTGGTAGGTGAAAGATGAAACCATACTTGCCGAGCCCAGGCCAAAACCGACAACCATTTTACCATTTGTCAACAGTAGAACATACCTCAATAAAACATTGATAAGGGCCACCTGCATAACTCCTGGTGGCCAAAGGCCTTGTTGGCCAAGCAGCGAAATCTTCGCTCAATGCAAAATACGAAAAAGACACCCAGGCGCCGGACAGGACACCGAGGATTACACCGAAAATCCCAGATTACCACAAGCCAAACCATTGTCAGTCAATACTTCCATTTCCATAAGGTAACTAGGCCACAATTAAAGCGACGTTGCATAGCCAAACGAGGGCCCGCCGCCTCCATCCCTAGCTGCCAAGGTTTCATATTGCTATGTATGACATTTTCATAATGACCGCGCCACTGTGGGTGACATTCCAAGACCATAAATGACACTACAGTGGGAGCAAAATCAGTCAATGATACGGCGCATATCCAACATACCCATGCACATTACTGAAACATGTTAGGGCGGCGGGACCTGTGATGCTGTCTGCCGGTATAGTTCAAATTGTCTCGCTGGCTCCAGAAGTCAAACCCCATCATGGGAAAGAACTCTCCCTCAGTCTGTACCCCTAACTGTATTTGCATTGAGTGGTCCTATAATGAAATTAATCAAATTGTGTGCTTGTGTGAAGGCGTCTGCGAAGCATGGCTCATGTCGTGGCTGCTCAAACACGTGACGTATCCTGTGCTGACCTCGACACTGTGGGACTGTTGTTCAATGGACATGCTCATCTATGGCCTAATATTGGTCAAACAGTGCAGCACACGACAACGGAAATAAATTCCACTATATCACACCACACTTACTTTAGGCAGTGCATAATTTTAAATTAACTGTCAGGCCAGGGCACTCGTCAAGGACCACTCCAGCTTCCTTCACCTATTTCCTGTGCCAGCGCTGCCATGTACCTCTGTATAAGTGCCACTAATCAAGGTCTTCAAAACCCCCAATTAATACAAACATCATGGGCAGTGGTCAGCCCGGTAGCCACTGAACCAGTATGTTAGTACCTTCAGTGAGCTAGAGCTATCATCTATCTCCAGCAACGAACGGTCACCTGCAGCGCAGAGTGGTTGAGGTTCTGCTCAGTTATTCTTTGTCAACTGTGGAAGTCTGACCTGATGAATTCTGAAATTAGTGAACTCAGCTTGGAGCAAGGCATTAAGACAGAGTTGGGACCTCTGTGGAAGGGAAGGAGACGTGAGACCAAACCTTTGCTCTAACACTAATGCATCCCGCCTATCAACTGCACACCACATAATGCACCTACCGTCTGAGCGTTATTAAATATAGCAGTAAAGCAGAGGTACGTGTAGCGACTGTACCCAAGGCTGAAATGTGCCCGTACATAAGAAACCATCGACATGATCAATGGCTCCAAACCATGTCCCGGGGACCAGTTCCCGAACCTGGCCTCCCATACCATTTCCCACTTGCATCAGTTTGAGAAACAAAAACCCCTAGATGATCGCACCACTGCCGCAAGGCACCAGAAGCAGAAGGGCCCTTAGTGCGAAAAGTTTGCAGTTTTGAAAGGGCAGACTGACTGTGGTATGTGATCAGCCGCATGGCACGATTTTCCTTTTAGATACCATTTTAATCACAAATTTAATGAAGCTGCAACTGTAACTGGAAAAATATCCTCACAAGAGACACAAACTCCATCTCTCAATTGTGCCAGTATCGCAGCACCTCTTAAAGCTCAGAATTGGGCCAACAATCCCTACGCATTATCAATACTCATCTCCTTAATCCGAATGAAAGCCGATTCTGTGTGAGACCCAGGGCATTTTCTCTTGCAGTTTGAGGCGGACACTCGTTCCCACACATACAGCAAAGTACATCGGCTGAAATTGTTTCCTCAAATCACTCTGCCTCCCAGGCCTGCGCGGGGCAGGGGCCGAGCACCGGCCCGCCGTGATTATCGCAGCGTTACTTAGACTATAAAGAAGAGTTTGAAATTTTGCCAACTTATGACACTTTGACAGCTTTTGCGGGACTCGAACCCTTGTCCTGTGAGATCCTTTACAACCACAGGTACAAGACTTACCATTGAGCAATAGCTCCTGGTAAAGCGCGAAGCCATATACCTTTGCTCGAGTTGCCAGCAAGCGCCACGTTCAATTCCCCGTAAATGCACCTCACGTGCGGGGCGGCCATTACTGCGAACAGGCACATCCGTTGAACGATAAAAGTAACGGGTGGCAATTTGGATACTGGTCATGTAACATAACTACCCGATTATAGGTCACAAAATTAGTTGCTTGCCAAATTCTGTCCCTAAGGCATAACAACCAGCTGCTACTGTTCCACCCTTTCCACCAAGCGCTGCCATACTACCCGTAAATGACATCACGTGAGAGGCGGTCATGATGACATGGCACCATGCCGCTGGCTCTACGCGCTGGTCTTCTTGCTAGAAGAGGAGACTTCCCAGGCCATTGGAGAGAAGGCCCATCTTCTGTGTTCCTTCTTTGTTGCCATCACACAGCGAATTAAACAAACCACCGACACAGCTGATGTGCCAATTCGATTGCTAAACTCTCAACTGCGCCCGGCAGGGTGACCAGTTACATAATGCGCTCAGCTTCCATTCCTACGGCGGTTTGACGCTGTACAGGTGTGACTACTGGGCACAACCGTCTCCCCTTTCAGCACTGTACATCTATTACCATTTAGTTTAAAAGTAAAAACATAAAAGGAGCGGGAAAAATACAGTTCTATGCTAGATTACTAGTTCGCTGAGATTAACAAAACCTGAGCTAACGAAGGCCCCGTGAACGCCCAAAACCCGGCGCTCTCACGAAGCATGTGGTCCCCACACAAACAACCACTACCTGAAACCGGCTCCAGTCCCCCGCTGCGACACTAAGACAATGATCGACATTTCCACAATGCAAACGTCGCTTTCCCAGCCGCCAGCCACAGGAGGCCAGTGACTCGCTTAGGCCATCCGTGAAATTCCCACGCACGGTTCTCAGGCAGAAATTCTCAAATTCTCAAAGTCTGCTAAACGCCGCAGCGATTAGCTACTTATAAATCGTTCACACTGTGTTTTGCGACGAGTCATGGAAATGAAGGACGGACCCTACTGGGTGGCCGCTTAGTAAAGAGATGTCATGAGGTTTAACAGGAAGGAAATGTCACCGTGGACCCTGCGCTTCTCCAGTTAACACTTATTAAGAACTCCCTAACAGTGAGGTCGAGTCCATCCTGGTAATACTGACTTACCTGGACAGGGCGTGGTTACCGGTGATGACGTACGTCACAAGACCTATGGAGCGCCGATTGGTCAATGCAGACATTTAGAGCAGGTTGTCAGATGCGTGTGATAAGTGCGACAGTCGCCACAACATGTGCCATGAGGCTCACAGGCATTCACTACCCTATATAGCTTCGGACAATGCAATGAATATGGCGAGGCTGCACATCAGTGGATATAAAGTAATAAATAGAAATATGAGGCAGAATAAAAGGCTCTTCACAAAGGCGACTTCATGTGCGGGGCACAAACAAGATGGGGGTTTGGGCCTTCACGTTTTCCCTCCACCTACTCAAGTCTCCTCGATCGCGCTGCTGGAAGAAGTGTAAGGCTGCCGGGGGGGGGGGGGTTGCGCAGCAGCCCGCCCCTTGGAGGGCGGCCGCCTTAGTGCCACAGGAAGGCACAGGGGTGGGAGGTCGAGTCCCTGGGCTAGTCCGGGGGAGACCCCAACAGATAGCTGTTTCCGGCGAGGGCGGGAGGAGACAGGGGTACATATACTGTCTCCGCCCCCTCCTCGTCCTCTTGTCCGCTCGTTTGCCTTGGCCAGTCGGTCGTCGCGGATCCGCGTAGTCGTGCTCCCTCCTTCTTCATCTCCCGGTGAGTCCTGCCGGCTACCTTCCTCTCGCCCCGGCCCTGTCCCGCTCCAGGAGACGGGGCCCTGTGGTCGGTGTACCACGGGCGGGGGGGAGGGCCGTGCGCGGAGGGCTGGTTGTGTTCTGCGTTATGGGGGCAGCAGGGGAACTGCGTGGTGGAGACTTGACCCGGTCGCACACGGCTTGGGTGCGTTACTACGTTGTTGGTGGTTTGCCCCATCGTTCGATCAGCATCGGGCCTGTTTCGGGAGGTAGGCATGGTGACCTTTCTATCTTAGGCCTCTGGCTGGTTACTCCCTGTCCTCCCATCCCCTTTGGTTTGTCGCGGGCTACGCGCCAGGAGACAGCATACGGTCCTGTCCGGAGCTCCTAGTATCGAGGCCAGGCCTTGCTGGTGGCAGCGGGAACTAGAGATATCCGCTCCTCCCGCGGAACGGGCCGAAACTTAGCCATAGGGTTTTAATTATTCTGCGGGTCACGGTGCATTGGGGAGGAGGGGCCTCGGGGTCGCGTCCACATTCTGTGTTTCTTGGTCAAATCACTTAATGTCCCCGTGTATGTATGTGCAATGTTATTACGGTGCTATGCAAAGTGCTACAATACCTTTGGGTATCATGTGACCCTCAGGCTGTTACCATGTGCCAACTATTGGGGCGCGCCTGACCACAGCCAACGCGCGCTGGCCTGCCTCCTCCACGGGCTGTTGTGAGGGGGAGCTTGGGACGGCGGGGAAGACATGGTTGTGCGGACGGAATTCCGGCGTGAGCGGCGGGGGCCTCCCGTGTGATCTTTTATCTTCCTGGAGAGCGAGCAGGTTTTGTATGTGAGGTTTTGACTTCTGTGAAGTTTGTGCAGAGGGTTAATATGCCTGCTGCAAAGAACGTGTGTCAAGTAGATTACAGAGTGCGTCTGAGGTAAATAGGTCCACATCCAGTGTTGCTGGCAATACAAGTTAATTTTCCAAGATGCTTATTAAATTATGGCCACTACTCCTCTGTCTCGCCTTGTGTGGTCATGCGTCGGCGCCGTGCAGGTTGCTGGCCTGTCTCGTGGTTGATGGCCGGCCTCTTCTGTATTGCGGTAAGTCGGGCCCCTGCCTCACGCATTGGGGGGCCCATGGTCTGGCGGCGAGGACTGCCGTGCCCACGTCGGGGGCGATGGATCCCATGGGGTTCGGGCAAGGTTCTCGTCCCCCCCCAGCGTTATTTGCCCGACCGCGTGATTATTAAAAAAGTGATTCTTAGTTCCGGCCCGATGCCGCAGGTTGCGCTGCCGCCTAGGGTGCGGGAATCGAGGGCTCGAGTCGCGAGGCCGCATCTTTCCCCGTGAACCTGGGCATATCACTATTCTCCGCCACCGGTGCCAGGCCGCGTCTTCACCCGGTGATCCTGGACTAATCTCTTACGTCTATCAGGAGCTTGCTCTGTCTTGTGCCTGTCGATTTCAATCTCTTCCTTCGTATGCCGGTGCAACACTGTTCCGGCTCGGAGCCCACCGGCTGCGCTTCCGCCCACGGTGCGGGCAACCAGGGTCGAGCCGCGAGGTCGCGTCTTCAGCCGGTGATCCTGGGCAACTCACTTAACCTCCGCATGCCGGTGCGACGCATTTCTGGCGCCATATTGAGCAGAGACTGGTTAGCGCTGTTTGTTAAAATGTGGGGCTAATGACATCACGGGCGCGTGTTCGATCCCCTTATGGGTCAAAGGGTCAAAAATGTCATCTCGTTCGGGGCGAGTCCGAGCAATATAATTGGGACAGTCCACCACCGTGGACTTGCTGCACTGTCCATGATGTGAGTGCATGCAGGTCGTGGTATGTCTCCTGTAGAACCTGCGCTGGTATCAGCACGAGGGGGAAACGTGCATCACCGCAGTCAGCATCGGGGCTGAGAACAATTAGATTTGCCTGCTGGGTGCCCAGGCTATTGTGCATGCATATATAATCTGCTGGCAGGCAGGCAATTCGCTTTGCCCGTAGGTTGCATTGTTTTCATGCGCTAACGGCTATTGTGACGCCATAGATGAGCAGTTAGGGAGGCGGGTAAGTTATTTGTGCCCATATGAAGTTTTGTTGTCTCATTGGTGATATAGCCCAAGCGTGTAGAGTTTAGGAACCCAGGTTCACGAGGTGGTCCGACCCTGAGGGGCCTGGGGTGCGACGATAATTGGCATAATGCGGTGTTCAGGACAGCCAGGTCGCAAGGCTGTCCCGAGTACATGGCGTATTGGGTGCTTCTGTTGATGTTCACGGGAGCTATGAAGTGAGTAGCGGGTTTTCAAGGCTAAGTGCTTATTGGGATACATTGAGCGCTAGATGGGGCCATGTGTTAAAAGCTGCCGACCGCTGCTTGAATGAGTCGTAGCACGTGGTTGGAGGGACGAGTTGATCAAATGTCGTCTAGCACACCGATTGTAAGTGAACGGAGGTAATTGCCTTGCCTATGTACTAGGTAGGGCAGAGCATGCGGCGTCACGCTACAAGCTATTGGCGCTGTACCATTGGCCAACTGCGTATCCCGAGTGGGAGGGTTGGCAGTGCTGCTCGACAGGCACAATGAGTTCTCTAGTGCCAATGTTTATTTCAACCCGCATGGTGTAGGGCATTTTGGCGGCCCCAGGCTGCTTGCCTATGCAAGCACGGCACTTGGGTAGGTCACTGGGAGGTAGCGCTGCCCTGCTTGACTCTATTAAAACTGCAGGTTGTGGAGCACTAGGAACATTACTTGGGCCTCGAGTGCTCCTCTGTTTTGACTAATTTAGGCGGCCGTAATTGAGAGAGGAGGTGGTCCGTCGGCGCTGTCGCTCCTGGTGCAGGAAACCAGGGTTCGAGCCTCGAGCTCGCGTCCACATCCCGTGAGTCTGGGCAAATCACCTTTTCTCCCCGTGCATGAGTGTGTAATCTAATTATGGTTCTATGTTTAGCGCTCCAATAACTTTGGGTTGAGTTCGCGCGATATACATATGGTGTGCAGTAACGCACAGCCAGTCTGGATCATTGTGGTGTAAGGAAGGCGGTGCTTCAGGGTTGCCCAGGCATAGAAAGGTCTCTTAGCGTCAGCCGGCTAAAAGGTGGTCGGCTTCATCGCCAGCGCTAGGTGCACATCGCCAGTCCGGCTCCATTATGGCTGCTGCTTTCCAGTTCGGGCACGCGCGCTGTGACCCGGTTTGACATAGGGGCTCCATCACACTAATCATGTGCTGAAGTAGTAGCAACTCAGCACAAACGGTGACCTGCAGCTATATGCAGGGGCTTTGTAGTGGAAGGCATTCGTTTAAATAGCTCACTGTTCAGATCCCTGGGAGAACCCAACATATTTGGAGAGGGAACCTTTGTACACACTTCCATAAAATCCTTACTACTGGGAGAGTGGAGAAAGAAGTAGGGGAGGAACTGGTTTATATGCAGCAATAGCTGCAAAGAGAGCTAACAGTTGCACTCAATGAATTACTAAGCATTGCCTAGTACTGTCTCTTTTGGGCCCTTTAGTGAATCACCTGACCTCTTGGCAAGCTTGATGCACTGCTTCTATTTGCAGGTGGAGGATCGCCAGATGCTCTTGGGATTTAAACGTCAACTATTATGCCCTAACCACTTTCCATAATGAAGGAACTGATTAAGTCCACGGTTCCTCTATTCCAAAATATTGTGCTGGTGGTAAGACTATCCACCAGCATCGCTATATTGCACACTGCATATAGCATTGATTGGAATGGTCACTCAATGAGGTGATTTATCTCATCATTAAAATACCTGAACTATGTTCATACTCTTATTCGTATCGCAGGATTCTTTGAACTGCATTTCCCTGCCTTCCTGCCTAATTTCCCCTTAATGATTGACTTTGGAATACCTCTAATATCCATGGCTTCATACCCTGTGCCATTTGAAGGCAGTGCCCCTTTTCTTTATCAGGATGTTGCATCTTAGCACAGCGACATTTAAAATGTTGGATATGTGTATGGGTATTTTGGCATCCTCTAAATGTTTGCCTCTGTGACAGAACCTGTTTCAGTCGGCCACAGGGCTCTGTACACTTCAACTCCTGCTACCATAGTATAAGGCTTGTGCTCTCCCACTTAAACCTGGTGAATTCCAAACTTCTATTTCGCACACTTAATTTACTATTAAGTACTGATTATATGGTGCTATTTGTACCGAGGACATGTAAATTAATCCTACAAGTGGCCTGCAGGACTTACCGCGTCTCCCTACTTCGGAAACCTGAGCCAGTTGGGGAGCCCTGCAGACCAGTTTTTAATTCTTATCCAATACTTGTAGCTTGCGCTGTTGGTGTCTTTCCTAAAGAATTGGCTGTTTACTGGTGTGGGGGGACAGCCCAGCTGTCGTACACGCAGGCAGGCTGACATGAGGTAGAATAGCTCTTGGTGGGCCTTGCAACAAAGCTTGATGGTGAATTATTTCACTATATGCAACGAAAAGCACTGACCAGCCGATAGATGGGTTTGGGTAGGTAGTGCTCTTCGCGTTGAAAATATAGAGATGCGATGCTAGGGCGCAGTATGTCATGTAACTGGAGCTGCTCCCCACCACTATGGTCGGGAGCAGGGGGAGGTGTCACTTTGCATCCAGCACCTAGGCGAAGCAAAGAGTTACGCCTAGTGTTGAGTGAGTGTTAATGTTACCTGGTCGTTCTTGGCCTCCTGAGGGGAGGATGTCCCAGCGGCAAGGAACAGCTAGGGTGGTTTTCGTGTGCTTCAGTGACAAAAAAAAAAAAAAAATGCAACGGGGGCCCGGCTCACACGGTAGTGGGCAAAGATCACACACGCCACAGGTGCCGAGGCCTGTCCTGATGCCTGGCGTTGGGCTCCCAGGTTACTTCTGAAGGGCTAGGCCTTCAGACGCTGAAAGGATGTTCGTTGTTATTTACTCGATTGTTAAACGATGGGCTATTTTCTGGGTCATCCGCGGATGTAGAGCGTTAGGCGCTTGTCTTTCCATTGGGTCGGTTTGTTGCGGGATGGTGGTTTTTGGGGCAGGTCACAGGCTGCTTCCTCTCGCTGTGTTTGTTCTTCTAGGTGTGGTCGGGTCAAGTGACGGAGGAGAGCAATCATCGCGTGGTATATCTGGGCATGAAGGAACGCCAGGCAAGATTGTAGCGAAGGCAGATAGTGGTACCTATCGGGGACTGGATGTTGGTCTCAATGGCATGCCGCCATGCAAGGGGACCATGTACCTAGGTCACGTCGATCAGGCAGTGACAGGTGAACTGGGACCAGGTGTACTAGAATATACAGGAGTGGTTCCCACCACGGGCGGTCAGATGGGAAGTTGTCATCTTGATTTTCACTGGAAACCCTCACTCCATCACGCCTATTGTAAGCTGAGGATACCTGTTGATGCTGTTAGACCTGCTATTAGTTAGTACACTCACTGTTGTGCCTTGGCCCGGTTTGTCTCGCATCAGGGCCAGTTTGGGGTTACTGGCGAGTTGTTTGCTCTGCGGCTGAAGCGGGCGCTTCTAGAACAGGGCAAGATTGATTGGCCAGGCAGCATGACAAAGGTCTTTTCGGCACTGGCAGAATGGTGCAGGCTGCGAAGTAGTGCCTTCACAGAACATGGATTTGTCAACATTCAGCTAGGAAATGATTAGCAGCAGGAAAGTATTGAACCATGGTGAGCAAGTGCTTCTGGGTTCGTGCTCAACAGGAGCAAGGGAATTGCAATCTGTTCCATCAGGGTACGGGGACCGTCTATAGCGCCAGATACTGTAAAGCTGCCATTTTCGCCCTGGGCTGGGGTGTCAATGTCATCCAACTTTGCAGCCAGACTCTGAGCAGGCAAAGCAAAGGCATACTTGCGATGGTGCAACGGGCACTCAGCAGTAGAGTTAGATGTCATCATACCCCGGTATGACGCAGTGATGAAATGTAGGTTGTGGCCACACACGACCAGGCACTCGAGGGCAGCTGGGGCGGGGGCGTGCCAGTGCCAAGAGGGTGCGGGTTGCCTGGGTAGGGCTGCTGGCTTGGAGGGAGCACTACTCTGATCGCCACAAGGGCACGTCTTGTTTCATAGAAGGCTGTATTGTTAATTTTATGGCATGGTGCCAGTTGCTTTAGTTATGCACACGTTTCTTGGCAGTGTCAGAAACATTCAGAACGCAATGCTGGTGGTTAGCCTGTTGTCATGCTGTTCAGAGGTATTTTAGCTCAGGCATGGCCAAGCATGGGTTATAGACCGGTGGTCTGCCCTGGGATTCCTGTAACAGGCAGGGGAAGCAGCAGAACTTGGAGGGGCTTGGGTTTGACCTCTGAATACTAGGGCGGAGCCTGGTTGCTCACTTAGTAGCCCACCCTTGAGTTCCACGAAACAGGTACCTTTGATGCGAGTATCGGTACCGGGTAACTTCCCCCGCCCTCCAGCACTGGCTGGCAGCTATGCAGGTTGTGGAAGTGGCCTTTCAACGGGGGCTTATGGTCCATATGATTAAGGGAAACACCGGGGTAACACTTTTTGGGCTATAAATCAGCGGAGAACAATTGGCTTTCCCAGTATTTAAATAGAGAAGAATTTTACACGTTGTTCTCCTCTGTGGTGACTCTGTCCTGTCTCTCCCTGGTATACTAGCAGAATTTTGGGAGGGCTAGGCTTTCCATTTGGTGGTGACTGATGGAATACGATGGGCGTACTCCAACGGAGTGAAAGAGGAAGTAAGGTGGGCTTGTCAACTCTTACCTCCTCCCGCATTGGCACCGCCAGGCAGGAGTGTCTTGTCAAAGGGATTGTTCTTCAGCCATGCAAAGGCAACATTGGACCAACGCCTAGTTTTAGGTTTAAGGTCATTTCAGTCAAAATCGTCAGGAGTTTAGAAAGGATGGGGGCACCTGTCCTGATGGTGCATGCTGGCTGCCGGTCCGGTTGGGCGTAGACTTGTTTTAGCTGGACCTGGGAGAAGCCCGGTATCAGCATGCTGTAGGTAAAAAGGCCTACCTGGAGCTATGCGCAGTTGCGCAGACCAAAGAGGTCTTGGCTTCATCAGGCATGGTCTTATACACGCCGAGTCCACAGGGTGCCTGGAGGGAGATGGGGTGCACCTCTCCAGTTTAGGCATGGACCTTTTCCTACTGGACCTAGGGGAAGCTTGGGCTGCAGCAGGTTGTAAGTAAACAGGTCTACCTTGGTGGGGGGCCCTGGTAGTGACGGTGGCCACTCCTGTGGAGGAGTTACAGGGCGATCCAGGGTCTGCACATACCAAGGGGTACATCATGCAGCAGCACCGCGGGGTGCTAAGCCAGGATACCCAGGGATGTTTTAGCGTGTCCCCTGGAAGAACGACGGCGCCCCGTTAACCGAAAGGCGGTTGTGGGTCTGAGCAACCGGGGGCTGCCATGTATGCTCCGTCCACCCATCACGGGGGGGCGTGTGCAGCAAGTGGACTGGTGGTCCATGGATGGGAGGGATGGACCCTCCCAATATTTGGTATACACCAGTTGGCATTGCCATGGTGACTCTAGGCTTATCAGACGGGCAGGCGGCATAGGGCTGGCCCGCCCTGGGATCGCCCGTAAGATAACCCACCTTGTTTGCATATTGGTTATGCTAATAAACCTGCAGCAATATTTCGCCACTTACATTACAGTGTTGTGTGTTTTATTTATGTACTTATGTACTTTGTGATAACTGTTGCCGATATTAGCACTATGAACACGGCCCTGACACAGGTCCCCCCATTCCGCGGAAAAGATGACGAATCCTCAACTTCCCGCGCACACAGGCTCAGTGTCCAGACAAGCTCACAGGCATCTGAGGCCTGCCCCGCCTCTCCCCTGCCAAGAAATGCAACCGAGTAAAAACACACAAGCCGGCATTGATGAAAGTCGGAGCAGCGACAACGTGAGCATGTTTTATGCACAAGTACACACACGGGAAGGTACAAACAGGTCGGAACTCAACATCAGAAACAAGCGTTAGCAAAGCATAAAGATTGGCTAACACCTTTCAGAGGCTCACGTTATTTGCTTTGCCAGTGCTTGTTGTTTAATGCTTCCAATAACAACATTAAGGCCCACTTGACAGAAGGCTCCCATACAGGTTGAACTGAGTGCATCAATCCCTCAAAATGGGTTCAAATTGCCCCTTTAAGCTTGGAGAACATTTCTAGAAAGTTAGGATTCTGCAGGTCACAACAGTTGCAGGTATTACAATGAATACCTGTTTCAGCAAGGTAACAAAGTGCCTCAATAAGCATCCATAATAGGAGACCTCTCCCAAGAGCAGTAGAAAAGCAAGTGCTAACCTATTGGTTTTGCTAATGCCTGTTTATGAAGCTTTAAACAAATTAAATGCTAAAAAATGAATGGAATAAAAGTAAACTCATACCTTAAGGTACTTCAGAGCTGTATATAGAATTCAGTAGTTCCAATATTTAAAATGGCACGATTTATTTTTCCCAAGGCCTGATTTACTTTCCACAGGACTCAGAATTGAAACAAATGCAAGGGCCATTTGGTACTCTGCAGTAGTCCTAGGAGCAAACTTTTGGGCCGCCGGCAGAAGAGAAACCTCCTATTCAGTCATGCTAAGTGCCTTTAACCTGAGTGAGTGCAGTAGCCAGTCCACCCCAGCAATAAAAGCCTTTGTGTACCAGGGCTTGTGCGGAGCAGTCTCGGTATTAGCTGGAAAGACTTTGAACATCCTTCGCAACGTCCTCAGATAAATTAAGATGGAGTCCTTTTTAGGAATAATTGCCTTTTTCCAGATTAGGGACCTTTAAGTATGTCTGTCTTTGTCTACTGTGTCAAAGTAAAAAGACATGGGGGCATATTAGCAAGACCGGCGATAACAATATCGCAGTTGTAGCGGCAGGAAACTGCAGCTAAAACGGCGATAATGGGCTTGCTAATATGCGTTCTAGAATTCCAATAGAAGCCCAGGTTAGATGTCCTGCACATTTAACCTGGGCTTCTGGAGTCTTGTGGAGTGCTTTGTATGCGTGGATGAGGAGTGCTTTGTATGCGTGGATGAGGAGCTTGAAGGATATCCTCTTGTTGACGGGGACCCAGTGCAGGTTTTTCAAGTGGGGTTGATGTGGCCGTGTCGTGGTATGTCGAGGATCAGTCACGCCGAGGCGTTTTGGATGCGTTGTAGTCATTTGATGAGCTTGGTCGGGGCTCTCGCGTACAGGGCGTTTCCGTAGTCGAGTCTGCTGCTGACAAGGGCCTGGGTGACAGTCTTTCTTGTATCTGTCGGGATCCATCTGTAGATCTTGCGGAGCATGCGTAGGGTGTTGAAGCAGGAGGTGGAGACGGCGTTGACTTGCTTGGTCATAGAGAGCGTTGAGTCGAGGGCATTGAGTCGAGGATGATTCCCGGTTGCGTGCGTGGTCGGTGGGTGTCGGGGCTGCCCCCAAGGCCGTCGGCCACCAGGAGTCAACCCAGGCTGAGGGGTTGGAGCCAAGGATGAGGACCTCTGTCTTGTCCGAGTTCACCTTCAGGCGGCTGAACTTCATCCAGTCGGGGACGGCCTTCATTCCTTCGTGGAGGTTGGCTTTGGCGGTGATGGGGTCCTTGGTGAGGAAGAGGATCAGTTGAGTGTCGTCTGCATAGGAGATTATGTTGAGGTCGTGCTGTCGGGCAACGTGTGCGTGCTGGGCCATGTAAATGTTGAACAGTGTTGGGCTGAGGGAGGATCCCTGGGGTACGCCGCAGATGATCTCGGAGGCTTTGGAACAGAATGGGGGGAGGCGGACGCTCTGAGTTCTGCTGGAGAGGAAGGAGGTGGTCCATTCCAGAGCAGTGTCTCGGATCCCTGTGGCGTGGAGGCGTGCGCATAGTGTGCGGTGGCAGACGGTGTCGAAGGCGGCGGAGAGGTCTAGGAGGATGAGTGCTGCGGTCTCACCGTTGTCCAGCAGGGTCCTGATGTCGTTGGTGGCGGCAATGAGGGCAGTCTCGGTGCTGTCGTTGCTGCGGAACCCTAACTGAGAAGGGTCCAGGATTCTGTTTTCTTCGAGGTATTGGGTTAGCTGCCTGTTGATGATTTTCTCGATGACCTTGGCCGGGAAGGGGAGCAGAGAGATAGGTCGGAAGTTCTTGAGGTCTCTTGGGTCTGTCTTAGGTTTTTTGAGTAGGGCGTTTATCTCGGCATGTTTCCAGCTCTCTGGGAAGGTTGCGGTCTCGAGGGAGAGGTTGATGACATTGCGCAGGTGGGGTGCGATGGAGCTGCTTGCTTTGTTGAAGACTTGGTGCGGGAATGGGTCTGACGGAGAGCCGGAGTGGATTGTGCTCATGGTCTTGATGGTGTCATCGACGCTCACGCTGGCCCAGGCTAGCAGGGGGTCATGGTCGATGGTGTGCGGAGGGTCTGTTGTGTTGCTGTCTGTTGGGGCTGTCTGGGTGTTGAAGCTGTCATGAATGTCTGCTATCTTGCGGTGGAAGAAGGTGGCGAGGGGGTCGCACAGGGCTTGCTACGGCAGGATGACGTTGGTGTTGGATCTGGGGTTGGAGAGTTCCTTCACGATGTTAAAGAGCTCCTTGCTATTGTGTGCGATGCTGTCGAGGCGGTCTTTGAAGGAGGTCCTCTTGGCAGCCCTGATGAGGTGGTGGTGGTTGCGGATGGCACCCTTGTGTGCTGCGTGGCTGTCCGGAGTTTGTTCACTGTGCCATTCCTTCTCTAGTTTCCGGCAGGCTTGGTTGGAGGCAAGGAGTTCTGGGCTGAACCAGCTGGCCCTCTTGCTGGTGTCTCTGTGGGGGGGTTTCTTCAGCGGGGCGAGGGTGTTGGCGCAGTCCTCTATCCAGCATCTGAGGCTCTGGGCAGCGTCGTCGGCATTGGAGGGTTCGGTGGGTGGGCCGAGAGCGAGGTTTGCACGTAGTTGGTCTTCGGTGATTTTGCCCCAGCAGTGGCGGGGGATCTGTTGGGTGCGGTGGTGTGTGGTGGGTTTCTGGAAGGCGAAGTGGATGCAGCGGTGGTCGGTCCAGAGGAGTTTGGTAGTGTGGCTGACGGAGACGTGCGGGCTTGAGGAGAAGACGGGGTCGAGCGTGTGGCTGGCGGAGTGGGTGGGCGTTGTGACGAGTTGCTTCAGTCCGAGTTTGGCGAGGTTATCGATCAGGGTTGTGGAGTTGTTGTCGTTGTTGTTCTCAAGGTTCAGGTCTCCGAGTAGGATGTAGTCGGTGGGGGTCAGGGCGTGCGTGCTGATGAAGTGGCAATGGAGTCACTGAACTGGGGACGGGGTTCGGGTGTTCGGTAGAGGAGGGTGCCTCTGAGGGTGGAGTTAGGGTCTATGTGGATCTGGAAGTGCATGTGTTCAGCGGTGCTGGGCGCCTCGTTGGTGCTAATCGAGACCCTGATGCTGTTCTTGTGGACAATGGCGATTCCTCCTCCGACTCCGTTGGTGCAGTCTCTGCGGGTGATCTTGTAGCCGTCTGGGATGGCTATGGCGATGTCGGGTGCGGAGGAGTCGTTCAGCCAGGTCTCTGTCAGGACGGCGACGTCCGGGGATGTTGTGTTGAGCACATCCCAAAGCTCGACGGCATGTTTGCGTGCGGAGTGGGTGTTCAGTAGTATGCATCAGAGGTGGTTGGGGTCTTTCTTGGCGGGTGGTTCGTCGGCTCAGAAGCTGGTGTAGCTGCAGTTCCAGCAGGTGAAGGGACCGTGTGTGCATTTCGGGGCGGCCTTGAATCTGGTGTGTGTCCGTCCGGAGTTGAGAGCGTGCAGAGTGCTGGAGTCATAGTGGCGGCGGTCGTCGTGGCGGGTGCGGGGGCCAGGGGTTCTGGTGCTGAGCGTGGTCCAGGCTCTGACGGGCGCAGACGGGCTTGCCTTAGGTGCACCTTTGGCGCGCCTGCGGCGTGGCCGCACGGCGGCCAGCATATATGGAAGGTGGGAGGGAGGAGCAGCTGGGAGGCAGGGGCAGCGAATGGGCAGTGGGCAGTCAGGGGGGCGGGGCCACAGGGGACGCAGCGGCGGGGGCAGTGAGGGACAATAAAGGGAACAGAAGGCAAAAAGGCACAAAAAACGAGGGAAACCAAGTGTCACAGAGGGCAAGAGGGCACAGAAGTACAGGAAAAACGAGTGGCACAGAAGGCAAGAGGGCACAGAAATACAGGAAAAACGAGTGTCACAGAAGGCAAAAAGGGCAGAGAAATACAGGAAAAACGAGTGTCACAGAAGGCAGAAAGGGCAGAGAAATACAGGAAAAACGAGTGGCACAGAAGGCAAAAAGGGCAGGGAAATACAGGAAAAAAGAGTGTCACAGAAGGCAAGAGTGCACAGAAATACAGGAAAAACGAGTGGCACAGAAGGCAAAAAGGGCAGAGTAATACAGGAAAAACGAGTGTGACAGAAGGCAGAAAGGGCAGAGAAATACAGGAAAAACGAGTGTCACAGAAGGCAAAAAGGGCAGAGAAATACAGGAAAAACGAGTGTCACAGAAGGCAAGAGGGCACAGAAATACAGGAAAAACGAGTGGCACAGAAGGCAAAAAGGGCAGAGTAATACAGGAAAAACGAGTGTGACAGAAGGCAGAAAGGGCAGAGAAATACAGGAAAAACGAGTGTCACAGAAGGCAAGAGGGCACAGAAATACAGGAAAAACGAGTGGCACAGAAGGCAAGAGGGCACAGAAATACAGGAAAAACGAGTGTCACAGAAGGCAAAAAGGGCAGAGTAATACAGGAAAAACGAGTGTGACAGAAGGCAGAAAGGGCAGAGAAATACAGGAAAAACGAGTGTCACAGAAGGCAAAAAGGGCAGAGAAATACAGGAAAAACGAGTGTCACAGAAGGCAAGAGGGCACAGAAATACAGGAAAAACGAGTGGCACAGAAGGCAAGAGGGCACAGAAATACAGGGGCAGCTGAGAAACAGAAAGCAAAAACGGGTGGAGATGCACGGGGGCTGCGAGGGGTACAGAAGGAAATACCGGGCAGAGACACGGGGGCATCGAGGGGTACAGAACGAAAAACTGGGCAGAGACACGGGGACAGCGAGGGTAACAGAGGGAGGAAAACGGGCACAGACCACGAACAGGCAGCAGGGAAAGACAGAACAACAGCAGACACAACAATGAAATACAGGCAATACAATAAAACAATAGAGCAAAAGATAAACAAACCTACGGCCTACCACTGGCCACCAGGGATGAGGCGCAGGTGGTAGCCTGCCGGTGGTGGAGGGCCTCGAACTTCCTCAGCAGCAGCAGCAGCAAGAATGGGCTACGTGGGCAATGCCGCCACCTTCCAAGGAGCCCTTAATAAAAGTTTAGCTTTTTCCCTTTTGTCTAATTTTGTATGTAAGCCTTTATCCTTACTAACTCTGTCTCTGTTTGCCCATGATCATTTTAAGGACTTCTGGAGTCCTTGGCAAGGCATATTTCTTTTTATTTTTATTAAAACTTTTTGTTGGCTTTAACTTACTGGCAATAGGAATAGTACGTTTTTTACACCTTATACAATGCCAGGAATATTTAAACTGTTTTTGAGGTACCCCAAATCTTCAAGCTTGCTTGGCATCATGCAGGCTTGAATTAGCAGAAAATGGGTAATACAATTCAAAGTTGTTCCCAACAGGGGACCCCAAAATCTGTCGTGCCCAGGGCCCCAATAATTCTTAAAACAACACTGCTCATAGCACAAAAAAATACACTTTCCCAGGAAATATCTGAGTCATCAGCAAATCCTGCCAACAGA
Source organism: Triturus cristatus (assembly GCF_964204655.1). Lineage (NCBI taxonomy): Eukaryota > Metazoa > Chordata > Amphibia > Caudata > Salamandridae > Triturus > Triturus cristatus. Next base: position 117,310,139 of record NC_140595.1, read on the forward strand.
AAACTCAAATCTTAAGGGAGGCGGGACGAGGGCGACACAACAAAATGAGATAGGAAATTGGCAGACTTCAAGCAAATAATTGCCAACAAAGTATCAAGCATTGCCAAAGCCAACAAGTCTCCCGTGCATTTTGAGTCCTGACTAAAATATAACAAGCATTTACAATGCAATGGTCTCGGCATTGTTAAAGTTAGAGCTATTGGCATTGCTCATGACATTATTTTTGTTTATGTTTTTGTTTTTAAAATCTTACCTGGGATTCTGTGTTATGGAGTGAAATTATGTGGAATGGTATTTTGTGTTGTGTAGTGGTATGGTGGAGTTTAACTACGTGGTGTGTTGTTGAATTTGATAGGATTATGTGGTATTCTGTGGCGTGGATTGGATGTATGTGGTGTGTTGTGTATATGTGTTGTTGAGTTGAATTATGAGGTGTGTTGTCGAATTGTGTGGTGTAGAATGGTAGTGTGTGGAATGGAATGGGGTTGCGTGGAACTGTGTGGCGCTGAATGAAATCATGCTGATAGGAGTTATGTGGCATGATGGCTCGGTTGGAAGGAATGCAAGAGAGGTGACAGAGAGAAGGAAAAGCTGGTAAGGATGAGAGTGCATAACATGGGAAAAAGACAGAATGAAGGGGAGAGAAGAAAAATGAAGCAGGAAAAGTGGATAGAGCGGCAAGTGAGAGAAAGGCTAGAGGATGGAAGAGCGAGGAGGGCAGAAAAGGGAATGAAAGGAGGAAAAGGGACAGCAAGAGGAGTGCGAGAAAGGAGAAGGAAGAGAAAGAAAGGAGAAGAGTGGTAAGAGTAGAGGAGGAGGGAGGCAGACTCAGAACGGGGAGAGCTGAACCGGCTGCAGTCAGTGCAGTCGATGCTGGTCCGCACATGAGCCTCACTGAACTCTTGAAACACATGCTATGAAGCCATAAACACACCGCTCTGCAACTAAAAGCACTATTAGGGGAATCACAGATAAGTAACATGCTAAAAATAGGAAATATCCTTCACCAATGAAAGAACGTCCAAAAACCTCACAGCAAATCATGGGTACGGACCGTGTTTTGTTTACAAATATACAGAATTGCAATGTCACACTGTCAAAACAACCATGTTTTAGAAAAATTGAACAACAACAAAATAAACAATGGTGATAATGAGTTTACCTTGGCGTATTAACACAAAGAGTGAAATTAATGTTCTCCCGTGCTTGTCGCGATGGGGGGTGGGCTTAAGAAAGATTCGAATAGTCGCTGCCCTGCCTTCCTAATTAAAGACATCAAATAATGGTCAAGAACGATCGCATTAACAATACTACAAGGGGAGCGGAAAGAGAATATGAAAGGCGCGCCAGCAACTGTCATTATAACAGAGCCACAGACCAAAGCGTAGGAAGGAAAAATGCGCGTACTTCGTTCAACTGCGAATCCTGCGAGTAAAAGCCGCGTTAACTGCGCACCTCACTGGTATATTATGCGGCGTTAGATCACAGCTCAGACCGCCCAACCTGAGCTATCGCGACACAGGCAAACTCAGTAGCAGAAGCACAAACCATGCGAGCCACTGCCCCAGACATGGTTTGTTTTTGATATACTGTAGAAATGAAAATACATGCTGCAGTGCGAGGTGCTGAATGCGACGGGAAGGTGTGTGGAAATCAAGAAAGGAGTTCAGAATGCAAAAATACAGCTCTAAACAGTGGAACAGCAGGAAAATATGGGCAAAAAGACTCATGAATGTCAGACATGGAAGAGCCAAGATCTGGCAAATAACGGGTAACTGCAAAATCCCCTTACCATGTATGCTCGTGAACAGACCGTTTTTATGAAATGGGCATGTATGACGTTTCATAAAGCTGGGGTCTTAGAAGACCCAAAGGTTTCGCACTGCAATGGTGTTGGGCAACTCCTAACGTTTGCGAGGGGCTTTCACAGACACAAAGTAGCGGAGTACAGGCAGCTCTCAGTGAAAGGCGGAAGAGGGCGTCATTGGGTAGTGGTACATAAGCACTAAGGTAAGTAGAAACGCTCTCAGCACTCTACGGGGGGGGCAGACATTATGGCTCAGCAAATTCGCAGCTCTGCACAGAAACAGATTGGTCCCACTCTGCAGTGACTACTGGGCGCGCGTTGCAGCAGATGGGCGGGGCAGGGACGCAGCTCTCTCATCTTGCTTATGCCGGGTTCTAAAAAAAAAATGCTCAAGTTGTGCACTGGAAGCAACAAGTTATCGGGCTGACTGCGAGTGCCGTAGTGGAGGTTTCACAGGCCTCCCTGCCCTCCACCGGCAGCTGCCGGGACAGTGCACTGTGAAAGATACGCACAACATGCCCATTCGTATACATGGACTTTATGCCTTACCTCCGCCATATTTGTCGTGCCGAGGGTCACATTGCGGGTCACTGGGAGAGCCCAGATGCACAGAAAACAGCACAACAGGAACAGCGTGAGTGACTGCGAAAGCGGGAACCAGGCCCGAGTTGTCTGTGTACCGTCGCAGCCAATGGGAAAGTCCCGGAGGTAGACTGGAACATCCTCACAGCCAATGGCAGCACGAGAGGGGACGCAACAAATTTAGCCAGAGCCAACGGCAGTGCCGAACAGGAGGTGAAAAACAGCTGGTCCAATAGAAGCAGGGATACAAATATTTCATAACCAATGGCAGAGCCGAAAAGAAACGAAAACAGAAGCAGAGAATTTGAATGGGACCATAATGAGCCACCATGACTAATATAAACCGAATTTCTAAAGTGATTTAATTTTACCTTCTACGGTACACGCATATTCCGCACGGTTATCTTGAGAGACCCAGTACAGATTACCAGAGCTACAAATGTCCCACATTGCCTCACTAATCTACTTCTCCAACGGAAACTGCAACAAGTGACCATACAACTGACCTCACGCCGCATTTCGCTGATGATGCCCGACAGGGTGGAAACGAGTCTTTCAAAGGGGAAGTAGGTAGGAGACACCACCGCCTTTCTCCGAGGCGAAGCAGAAATGCCTCGGAGAAACGCAGCGGCGGTTTCGGATTCGGAGGCGTGTTTTTCTTTTCTCTCCTCTTGCCATTGGCTGGAGGAGATAATTAGAAAAGTATCGAAAAAACACGCCCCCGAAGAGACCAGCCAATGGAGAAGAGGGGCGGGTTCAAGCCCCTCTTCTCCAAGTAATTAAATCTCGCGAGCGAGACTGCGCAAGCGCAGCCTTTGCTAGCCGAGACCTAAAAAGGCCTGATCCACCCAAAAACTGAAACAAAAAAAAAATAATTTTCTTTATACAATGCACCTATGGGAAATATAATGTTTGAGAACTCAGTGTAGTTTTGAGATGTAAACAACTCTTCATACGTGGTAATGCAAGCATTGCATAGGAGGTAGAATAATATACCAAACAGCAATACCGTGAGATCATCAAGAAATACTCATCGGGGTGCAGCGAAAGCACCTCTATGAATATTTTCGATAATCTATGACTATAAGTAGCAGATCGCTATGCGCTGTCAAACCAGACCTAAACGCCTAGTGCAACTGGCAAGCCTGCTCGGAGTCTAAGCCCATGATCTTGAAGCACGTTCCCGCCAGTCTCAGGCCTGCTGCGTCACTCCTGAGGTCCAGCAAGGACCTAAGGACACAGCTCATCTATTATCCTCAAATGGATTCCTAAGCCCCGGCCCTAGTCCCAGGCTCTCCACACAAAGGACCCATCCTGCCCTCCTCTGTGCATTGCACAGACTTGTCTCCGTAACCGTGTTGTACGGCGCTCCAAAGCCCCCAGCTAGGTTTGTATACATACTGGGGCTTATTTACAAGCCCCTTGCGCTGCTGTCACGTCACTTTTTCTCATATTAAAAGTGACGCACCTGTGGCGTAAGGGGCTTGTAAATAAGCCCCACTATCTCTAAAGTGTAAACGTGTACCCACGTCTCTTTGAAGCGGATACCATAACCCCAAATCTTTGACTCAGGAGGGGATTCAGCGCTCCCCAATCTCCCCGCTTGCCAGTGCAGGCAGACACCCACATATCGCTGCCCAAATTCACATTTTGAAAGATTTTTTTTTAAATTGTATTTTTATAGCGCTGACGGGGCGTCAAAGCGCTTCTCATTTTAACTCGTGCCAACCTGTAGTGGGATGAAGGGCACAGAGTGGGGGGACGGTCTAAGGTTATAGAGTGCATCGTGAGAATACAGTGCACAGAGAGTGTGTTCGATAGAATGCAGTGCACACAGTGTGGATATGCAGTGCCTCGAAGGAGAATGCAGCGTGGTATTATAACGGACACTGGAGGACAAGGTGTACAAAGAGTGGATGTAGCGCTCAGGCAGATAATGCAGTGCACATAGTTCCATTATAGGCACAAGACCCCACCAACACCACAGCAGAATAAGCATGCATGAATAAATACACAACACAACTTTTTTGTTTGGAGAAATATTGCTGCAGGTTTATTTCATACAAACATATGCAACATATGGTGGGTTATCTTACGGGCGATCCAAGGGCAGGCAGCCGTACTAATGCTGCCCTGCCCGCCTGATGAGCCAAGCACTGTGGAGAACCCAATCAGCGCTACCCTTATAGGGGTGATCCCCTTACTGGATTACTTGACACATTGGTCCCTTATAACTCACGCCCCTTTCAGGGTGGAGCGTAGCAAGGCAAGCCCCCGGTTGTTCAGGTCCACAACCGCCTTAACGGACTAACGGGGCGCCGACGTCATTGTTCCAGGACCCTCTCATGAGGCTCCTGGGATTTGGCTCTGGCACCCCTCTTGTGCTCTTGCGGAGGTATCCTTCTGTACCCAAACTGCTTCCAGATCGCCCTGTAACTCCGCCTGCAACTACAAAGAAAACATTACAATATCCTCTGAAATTCCGCTGCCTGTCCCATGCCGGGTACGCGGTAGGGTGGGAGACAGCGTGACGGGCAGCAAAGAGGAACAAAAATGGAGGAGGGAGGCCTAAATATCCCTCCCCATCTTCTGGCACGCCGGACATGACGTGTCTGGCGCGCCCTGTAAGGGGACTCCTCCTGGAGTCCCGCAAAAGAGAGTGGGGGGGTAGGGGAGTGCCCAAATGCAACTAAGGGGTGGCCGCCCTCTGAGGTTGCCCCCTGCGGGGGCCAAGGGCAGCCGCATAGTTCCATTATAGGCACAAGACCCCACCCACACCACAGCAGAATAAGCATGCATGAATAAATACACAACACAACATTTTTGTTTGGAGAAATATTGCTGCCTTGTTTATTCCATACAAAAGTATTCAACATACAGTGGGTTATCTTACGGGTGATCCAAGGGCAGGCAGCCGTACTAACCTATGCTGCCCTGCCCGCCTGATGAGCCAAGCACTGTGGAGAACCCAATCAGCGCTACCCTTATAGGGGTGATCCCCTTACTGGATTACTTGACACATTGGTCCCTTATAACTCACGCCCCTTTCAGGGTGGAGCGTAGCAAGGCAAGCCCCCGGTTGTTCAGGTCCACAACCGCCTTAACGGACTAACGGGGCGCCGACGTCATTGTTCCAGGACCCTCTCATGAGGCTCCTGGGATTTGGCTCTGGCACCCCTCTTGTGCTCTTGCGGAGGTATCCTTCTGTACCCAAACTGCTTCCAGATCGCCCTGTAACTCCGCCTGCAACTACAAAGAAAACATTACAATATCCTCTGAAATTCCGCTGCCTGTCCCATGCCGGGTACGCGGTAGGGTGGGAGACAGCGTGACGGGCAGCAAAGAGGAACAAAAATGGAGGAGGGAGGCCTAAATATCCCTCCCCATCTTCTGGCACGCCGGACATGACGTGTCTGGCGCGCCCTGTAAGGGGACTCCTCCTGGAGTCCCGCAAAAGAGAGTGGGGGGGTAGGGGAGTGCCCAAATGCAACTAAGGGGTGGCCGCCCTCTGAGGTTGCCCCCTGCGGGGGCCAAGGGCAGCCGCATAGTTCCATTATAGGCACAAGACCCCACCCACACCACAGCAGAATAAGCATGCATGAATAAATACACAACACAACATTTTTGTTTGGAGAAATATTGCTGCCTTGTTTATTCCATACAAAAGTATTCAACATACAGTGGGTTATCTTACGGGTGATCCAAGGGCAGGCAGCCGTACTAACCTATGCTGCCCTGCCCGCCTGATGAGCCAAGCACTGTGGAGAACCCAATCAGCGCTACCCTTATTGGGGTGATCCCCTTACTGGATCACGTGACACATTGGTCCCTTATTACTCATGCCCCTTTCAGGGCGGAGCGTAGCAAGGCAAGCCCCCGGTTGTTCAGGCCCACAACCGCCCTAACGGACTAACGGGGCGCCAACGTCATTGTTCCAGGACCCTCCCATGAGGCTCCTGGGATTTGGCCCTGGCACCCCTATTGTGCTCTTGCAGAGGTATCCTTCTGTACCCAAACTGCTCCCAGATCGCCTTGTAACTCAGCCACAGCTCTGGAGGCGGCCCCCCATCGCCTAAAGAGCCCACACCAACACAGCTGTATTCTCACTTGCCACCTGCAATTTCCTGGGCCTCATTCATGTCCAGTAAGAACGGATTCAAGCCCACCTGAGCCAGGTGCACCCCAACTTTGTCGAATAACCTTTGGTGTTCGCCTGGCATAGCCCATGCCTGCTGAAGCCAAAGCCCCTTGCTCTGCGAACTTGCGCATGGAGTGGGTTATCCTTCTCTGGGAATGTACCAGTGCCTCACATGAACTGTAAGACGGTGATGGCTTCCCAGGAGGGAGCTCTCTTAAACAACGCTATATTACCCTGCAAGAGGATGTGGCTCCCACCTCCTGCAACTTGTAGTTGCAGCCCTTCTAGCATATTGTGCTCCCTAACGCCTGTTTCCCCAATTTATGGAACAGCAGCACGCTTGCTAAGAAGACCGCTTCCACAACCAGCCTATATACTCTGGCTATTCGGACGGAGCGTTTTATGCATAACTGAGCAACCTGTAACCTGCCCTGGGAGCAGAGTGCACTTACTTTGTTGAGGTTGTCCAGACATGTGCACAGACCTTTGCGATTTATAAACCATGGCGAACAAGACTGCTCGCATAGCACACAATTTTGCAGTCACAGCCACCATATGGAGTGACAACTTACACCAACTACCAGGCTTGCTTAACCAAAGCTCGATCACAGATGCCCACATGCCTGCTAACCAGCTGTGCCCCAGCTCTTGCCCCCACTCTTTATGCAGATTCCTGAAAAGTACACTTCTGCCCCTGTATGGGGGGGAAGATACCTGTAATATAGCACATCCCACTGCACTCACATTCTCAGGCAATCCAGTGGGGGAGAGGGGTCCTTAGCATTGGTTCTGCTACATTGCCTGGCCTGCTAGCCCGCAAGCACCTTCGTCTGACAGCAGAATATCTGCTGTGTCACCCGTGCAATGGCCGCACTCTGGCGCAAGACGTCCCGTTCTATAGCTCTGCTAACAGCTACCTTCAGAGGCTGAAGTGAACGGTTGTATGTTGTGCATCTGACCCTAAGAACTTTGAATTTGCTTTTGCAGGGATAACATTGTTGCACCTGTCACACTCAAATTAGTGCAATGTGCAGTTCCTTTGCATTCTACACTTCAGAGTGGCCCTACATACCCCACGAGACCACGGAGTCGTGTGTATATTACCAATGATACTATTGGAATCGAAGGTTCCCAGTGTCAATTGGTGTCTATTCCGCCATGGAATATGTGACATTAAGCAATGGAGTCTTTATGTACTTGCCGTTATCCCTCCTGTCATACAGTAATTTGGCCTTTACAGTTTAATCTGTGGTATTCGTCCCCAGACTTCCCAGGCTGCCTACTGCTGGCCATGTGCGCAGCTGCTGGCGTGATAAGGGAATCTCCTGTTGCAACTTGCAACAAAACAACGCCCGCTTGTATGTGCTAAATTGTAAGCGATTAAGTGCCTAACATATCTCTCCCCCTTGAAAAAATACCACAACCGCACTGGCATTAGAACCTTAAGTGGCACACACTTTTCACCTGGGCATACCTCTAACTGAGAATGGATCTACACCGCCGTAAGGCCAGAAACACCCATATCTTGAACAATTTTCTGGGTTTGCCACTTGGCACCCTTCTGGTTGGTGATACGGAACCTCCTACCTAGCATAAGCTGACATCCTCCTGTGCAAGAGTAAGTGGGCAATTGATTCAACATCCCTCCTTTCCTGCCAAGCTGTTGCCTGTTCAGGTAATCTGTGGTGACTGCACCCAGACCCCCTTAGGCAGCTTTGTTGCTGACAATGTGATCATTTGCTGAAATTGAGGGAATCTCACACTTACCACTTGCAACTAAAGCAATTATTTCAATTAATAAGATATTAATTAGTGAGGTCCTGCCCTCCAAAACTTCTGCTAGTATACCAGGGAGCAGACAAGACAATGGGAACAGGAGGGGAACAATATGTATCGATACCTGCCCTTTCTTGAATACTGGGAATGCCAAAAGTTCTTCAATACATTGTGGCCTATTTGTGCCTTTACTTATTGCCCCACAGTTTGACCCAAACACTTTGGGACACTTTAGTAGCAACATGCCCTTAATGGTATGTGACATTCTACAAGCACTGTGCATAACTATAAATCCCCCTTTCACCTGCTAGAGCCGGTGGCCATTCTGCTGAAAGCTCTGTGGGCCTGGGGGAGGGGAGTGCTACTAACCCTCAAGTCCTAGGCAATTAGGAAGCATCCCTCATTGCTGCAGGTGCCCCAAAGCATTTATGATTGGTAACAGACCGTCAAAAGACAGAACCTGGGTCTGGGATCCTTGTATCCTAAGTAAAGCCATAATCATCCTGCACCATTAACAGATGTGCCACTTACCACTTGCAACTAAAGCAATTATTTCAATTAATAAGATATGGTGTATCTGCGAGAACTATGCACAAGTAACTGACACTCTCCCACGAGCAGTTGCTGTGAAACCTTTTGGACCAGTCCATCAAATTAAGCCAGCCACCCCCCTAGGTGGAGTTTTGCACCCCCAAACTTCTGCTAGTGTACACCACAGTCACGCCTCTTGTTCAATTGAATTTAGTAATTCACGACGCTGACAAACTCAGGGGCCTAATACTGGTCTGTGTATATGAGGCACAAGGTGACCTTAAATAATTGGCTTGGAGTGGCTGGGTGTTTACATTGCCTGGCTGAAGTGAAGTGACAAGATGTGCCAATGCAGGGAGAAGTAAAGAATTATCCAGCCCGCCTTACTTCCTTCCCCAGCTATCTGTGTATAGCGCTTGTTGGCGCATGACGCTTGTGTATTTTTGAAGTGCAAGTGTTCCCGCAGGCATGTTGCCGCTGGATCAGAGATCTTTCTTACCCCGCTCCTGATATTCATTTTAACAACCACAGAAGGAAGGAAGGTTGATTGAAACCCGAAAGTGGCCAATTGGCTGACACCCCAGCGGGACCTGGCAGTCGTATTTAAACTTTATATCCTCACAGAATTGGCAACACTCACTGCTGCAAGATGCCTTGGTGCGTAAACGCCTGGTAGTTGCACTATTCCATACAGCGATTATTTAAATTAATAATTCTGTGCATATGAGTAAAACTATGCACCAGCAGCTGAAAACTTTCACACGTTAGTAAATGTGAAACATATTGGATTTGTCCATCACTTTAAGCCAGTCACCCCCTTAGTGAGGTCTTGCCCTCCAAAACTTCTGCTAGTATACCAGGGAGCAGACAAGACAATGGGAACAGGAGGGGAACAATATGTATCGATACCTGCCCTTTCTTGAATATTGGGAATGCCAAATGTTCTTCAATACATTGTGGCCTATTTGTGCCTTTACTTATTGCCCCACAGTTTGACCCAAACACTTTGGGACACTTTAGTAGCAAATGCCCTTAATGGTATGTGACATTCTACAAGCACTGTGCATAACTATAAATCCCCCTTTGACCTGCTAGAGCCGGTGGCCATTCTGCTGAAAGCTCTGTGGGCCTGGGGGAGGGGAGTGCTACTAACCCTCAAGTCCTAGGCAATCAGGAAGCATCCCTCATTGCTGCAGGTGCCCCAAAGCATTTATGATTGGTAACAGACCGTCAAAAGACAGAACCTGGGTCTGGGATCCTTGTATCCTAAGTAAAGCCATAATCATCCTGCACCATTAACAGATGTGCCACATGCACCCAATAGGTAGATAGGCTACCTATTGCTGTAATCGCAGCCACCCCCCTGGGGGCAGTGGTCTGTCCAATTATCCTCTGAATTCTCAGCTATGGAGGCTCCAGATAATCTCAGGTGTGAGAAAAGGCTTTCTAACATAGCCACCCAACTTGCACTTGTTTCCCCTTGATTGAAGGAAGGAAGGCATTCAATACCAAACAAATTGCTCGGAGCTCCAGCAAGTTGAGGTGGGGTCCCCAGAACTCCACCTTTCCCATATGGCTGCTCCATCCCAGGTATTATGCATCTGTCACTACTATGTGGTCTGGTTGGGGAAGGGAGAGGGATCTGCCTCTGACCTAATCGTGGTCTGTTAGCCACCACTGTCCTATGCATTTGTCTCCAACATCTAGACCATGTCGTAGAGATTCCCCTAATGCTGCGCCCACTGGAACTTCAAGTCCCACTGCAGAGCCCAGTTATGCCACCTGGAATGTGACACTAGCAGGATGCAGGAGGCCATGAGGCCCAGCAGCCTCAGAGTCATTCACACCGAAATCCAGGATAGAGGCTTAAACATCGGTATCATAATCTGAATATCCTAACCTCGCCATTCGGGAGGCTAGGCCCAAAACTACACTGTGTCCAGAACAGGTCCAATGAAATGGAACATCTGAGAGGGAGTCAGATGTGATTTTGGCACGTTGATTGTGAACTGCAGAGAATGCAGGAGGCTCGCCGTAATCTGGAGGTGGGATACGACAACCTGGGGAAGCTCGCCTTTAACAGCCTGTCGTCGAGATAAGGGAAGACTGGCACCTCCGATCTGCATAGAAGAGCTTTGACCACCGCCGTTACTTTTGTGTTAAACCCAAGAGGTGCTGGTAAGGCCAAAGGGGAGCACAGTAAACTAAAAGTGCTTGTGGCCTATTGTAAACCGCAGGTAGCGCCGATGGGCAGGCAGAACGGGAATGTGAAAATAGGCGTCATGCAAATCCAATGCTACCATTCAGTCTCATGGGTCCAGGGCAGACAAGACCTGAGCTAGAGTGAGCATCTTGAACTTTTCCTTTTTGAACCAGGATAGGGCACAAACTCTTTTCCTTTTTGAGTACCAGAAAGTAGCGGGAATAACAACCACAGCCTACTTCTGGTGCTGGAACCCTCTCTATGGCTCCAATGGCTAAGAGAGTCATGACTTACTCCTGAAGCAAATTCAAGTGATTCTCTGTCTGCCGGTCGTAAGTTTGAGGCATAGAGGGAGTGATAGTCTCAAGGGGAAGGTAGTAGCCCCTTCGGACTATTTGGAGGACCCACCTGCCCGAGGTGATATTCTTAAATATAGAAGAGAGAGGCCTCACTACTCCAGGAGACAGGGTTCCAAGTGCGACTCAAATGTCAAAAGTAAATTCCCTTGGAGAACACAATTTGTTCACTTATACCCATACCTCAACATCTCAAAGGTCATGCAATCACATACACCAGTCTTAATAGGGACCACAACGACAATTCTTAATAATCAAATTTTAATATTAGTCATATCAAATAATTCATGCAAATTCATAAAAATACATCAAATAAAATCAGTTAAAAACTAGTAAAAAATGATTTGACAAACTTTCAGTCATACATCATAATAAGAGAGACAAGACATTATTCATCAAAAATTGTTAATTTGAAAGAATCAATCAAAGTGCTTTGTCTAAGAATTTTTCTTTCAACATGCAGCACTTTGTTCCTCAAATCTAACAGAGGTAGGCGTTGACTCGTTTCGGTGGGAAAATAGGATACAAACACCTTCTTCAGGACAACTAAAGATATATAGTCCCACCTAATTAATTACAGAATATTGCTCTGCAAAATATTTTTGCTGCATAAAAAACATGAAATAAATATCAGATGTAATTTAAAACATAATACAAAAAGAGAATATAATACCTATAAAAAGAGAATATAGCAAATTACCATCTTATTTACATTTTTCAATTTTCCAAACCAAACTGTATATATTATTCACAATATCTACAAGATCAGAACCTTGATTCTGTAGTTCCTTTATATATAGACTTAGAATAATTGTCCAAAAAGCCCCATCAAGACTGGAGTGCATGAACCACCAACAAGCAACCCAGCGCTACAGTCATACTCATCCATTCTGTGATCTCATTACTATCTACTCACCTAATACGTTTTAAGGTGAGCCAAATGCGGATCTGTAAATGCAGTTCTTTAAAATATAGAAGCAGGTTTCAGTCCTGAACAACGGTGAGGAAAAAGAACGGGTATAAAAATAGCCCCTGGTAAAACCTATCACAGCTAATATCCAAAAGATTTAGTGGGTATCAACCCTACGTTTGCCCCACTGTGCATACCTTATTAGATACAACTCCGACTTCAATTTGTGTCCAAATCAAGTAGCCATATGAAAAAACATAAATAGGATACTCTGCTCTTTAGAGCTCTAAAAAATAAAATTCTATATAAGTAAAGAACCAAATGGGCTAATATAAACGCTTAAACTGACAATTAACAATCAAGGTGATATTCTGCCAGTGGCGAAGGTGATGGCTGATCCTGCCACCAACTGGCTGCTTATGATCTTGAAGGGCCGGACTAGGAAAGTTTGGAGGCTGAGGTTGTGGGGTGAGGGGAATGATCCGGTGGGTTTGGGGAATGTGTAGTTGGACTGCGCAGATGTTGTTGCACTTGTGTGTTCTTGTGGCTGGGGTATTGCAGACACGGCTGAAAGCCCCTTCCGTAGCCACGAAAGGAGCAAAAGTAGACGGGGATGTGTGGTAACTGAGAGGCCCTAGGACTTGGCCATAGCCCGTGAATCCTTAAAGTGCTCCTGTGTCATGTCTGCCTCTTCTCCGAAGAGACAGGGGCCATCAGAGGGTATGTCCACAAAAGAAGCCTGGACATCCCCTAAAAAGCCAGAAGTCCATAACCAGATGTGGCTTCAAACAGCCAACATCGCTGCAATTGTTCTGCCCAGAGAGTCTGTCGTGTCAAGACAAAAACGAATGGCGAACTTTGCCTCATCTCTTCCATCTGATACTGCTTTGGAGAGGATGGCCTGGTCCCCCTCCAGGACCCATTGCAGAACTAGCGCAATCGGTTTCCTCAAAGTGTGGGAATAATGGTCCAATAAGCATGTGGTGTTCACCAACTGCAATGCAAGGCTGGCAGAAGAAACATTTTCTTGCCCCAACTATACAGCCTCTTGGATGTCCTATCCGGGGGTGCAGAATGGAATGTGCCTTGGGAGGTAGAGGCTCGGTCCACCAAGCTCATCGGGGTATAGTGGTTGATGAGTAAATTTGGCTTACCCGGTGCAGGGCGATTTACTTTTGACAATTGTCCTATTAACAGGAGCCCCTGAGCTGGGCTTGGACCAGCATCTCAATAGGACATTGGTTAAGGCCTCGCTGAAAGGCAGCTGGGATTCTGAGGAGAAGACACCAGGCTGTAGACCTCTGTCAAGATATTCGTCTTCACTGCCACGGAAGGGAGCTGAAGGCCGAGGACCTCTGCTGCCCTTTGCACCACCATACTATATGATGCTCCCTCCTCTGTAGCCACAGTAGGGGAAAAAAGCAGGCCAGAATCTGGAGAGGTATCCAGTCCACTGGCCTCGCCCAATTACTCATACCAGTCCATTTCCTGATAAGGCTGGTCTTGTAAAGGGTCCAGCGATTCCTCCCAATCTTCCTCCATTCCTAGCCCTTTAGAATAGGGCTGAGGAAATGACCTAGAACCTAAGAGTTCTGTACGGCGCTGATCTGGTTATGGGTCATCGGGGATAAGAATGGAGCTGATGCCGCTGGTGGGCGCCAGGATTCTCAGCACCAGGACTGGGGCCGGGGAAGATCGCAGTGGTACAACCGGCGTCAGTCCAGAATCATCGCTGGAGTCATGGGGGGTCATTGGCGCCGGGCTGGAGCTGCCAATGCGGAACCCAATGGAACCCCCTGGGAGCCTCTGGGGCCCGAAGGAGTGCCAGTTGGATCAGGCAGCCCAAATATGAGGCACAAGGCATCATAACAATCCATAGGCCGGACAGGGGTCACTTCGGTGCCTGAAAAAGGCTGGAAAGCGCAGAGTTGACCCAACGGCAGGTTCCGAGGAATCAGGCCTAGAGCACCATGACTCCTCTGTTGCCTCTGCCGATGGAGTGGCAGAAGTCGAAGCACACTGTTTTTTTGTGCTTTTTACCTGACCGATTCGACAACTTTGTGTGCGAAAACAAAGACTTAGAACTTCCAGAGCAGTATACGGACCTTCCTCTTGACCAGTACCGTAAACAAGACCTCTGGGAAGAACGACTTAGTGCCGAGTGCTGGGCTGCAAGCAGCTTTAGAGGCCTCTCTCTCAAAGCTTTCGGAGCCATGGCCCGGCAGTCAGAGCTCAACTTTGAGTCATGGTTGCGCTCCAGGCACCAGTGAAAAAACAGATGTGGCTTCGTCACCAATGTGGTGTAGTGGCAGGCGCAGCACAGCTTGAAACGAGAAGTCTTCTTGGTCATCTGGAAACCTACTTACCAAAAAGGGGTTGACAAAACGTTGAAATAAAGCCTGTCAAAAAGTGAAAGAGGGTAGCTCTCATCATCGATCTGCACAGGCTAACACAAAAAGAAAAGCATTGATATCAGTGCGCTGAGGTGGTGCCTATATAGGTGATGCGGATGTCACAACGCCTCAGACAACGCCATCATGTGGAGCCGACCAACACGACCTACCAGCACGTAGGGGTATTGACAAAAGAAACATCTTCCGGATCGAGTCTGACAACTGGGGAATTCATAGGTAAGGAATCTGTGACTAGATGTCTCTTTCCAATAGTGAGAGATATTGTAGCCTTGCGCCTCTCCCACTAGATGAGCAGGTGGATGAGTACACTCCTCAATAGGAAGAGAATACATTTTGGAAAACCAAACAAGTCTGAGTTACCATTCTGCACAAGAAGAAAACCACCAGTGCCTGAATAACAGAACTAAAGCAGTTTGCAGTAATTAAGGGCTGAATTGTGTTTTCCTATCAATATGTTGACAAAAGACAATTTAGGATCCAGCAAAAAAAGAAAACTAAGATTTTTTGGATACAACCAAAATGGAAACAAGTATATTATTGGATAAGAGAGTAAGAAAAACTTGAACATAGTAAAGAAAATGTCCTGTGGGAGACTAGTAGAAACACAAACTTTGTCATGTTAAATTTAGAGAAACATCTTTGATCCATGCCTCGGTGAAGATAGTGCAAGTGACAGCATCTCAAAGACAAGTCTAGAATTTGTGTGCGTCCAGAGGTAAAGAATGAAACCATCCGAAAACCCGCATTTCAATGCAGTTTGAAGCACTGTAAAAGAGAGCTCCATGGTCCACTGTATCAAACACCACTTAGAGATGTACCACAGGTAGCCAGGTGTGTCCCTGCCCAAAGCTTATCATCCATCCTCCGAAGAGTGGACATTCTGGTACCATAAACGGATCGTAAATCAAACTGGCAGACATGTAGAGGTTTTATTTTGTTCAGTGTAAATCAGTAACTTTCTGAATATAATTCATAAACTATTTTAGCATTGAAGTGCCTGTGAGCACTGGGATCAAAGTTGACACATAGGATTATCTAAATTAGTTTTCTTCTATCAAATCAAATGAAAACAGCTTTATTCAGTGACAATGAAACAAACACCATAAAAGCATACTAATACACATATATCTAAAAAATACTTTCTTACAGTTTATCATAGGCAATAATTAATACTAAAAATGATATTTACAAATTTGGGCTTCATGGGGAGGATAGCATGATAAAGTAGCAGGTACATATTTTTCTGAGATTTTAAAAAATACAGGCTACCACTAGTCATACGATAAAGTGCAAGTGCAGAAAGTGCAGGAAGGTACCATTTAAAAGAAACAATGGTATGCACCTTCTTTTTTATACAGCAATACTTCCGAAAAGGCGTTGTCTTTTCTTTTTCTAATCGATTGTTGTATGAAGCGAATAACTGAGCCGATGATTTTCATAGTGTCCAGACTACATATAAAGTTAAACGCATCCTTATAGTTAAAAAGCATATTTTTTAAAAATAGGGGTTTTAAAAAGGTTTTCCGGATACCCTTATAAAAAGGACAAAAAAGGATAAAATGCAAGATGGACTGTAAGGTTTTACCATCACACGGGCAGGGTGGCAATATTCGTTGTCATTTCTCTGTACTTGGAAATGCAATTAGATAATGTAAGGTACCCATCCTTAACCTAGTTAGGTAAAACCTGTGCTGAATATTCCGAACCAAAATTAGGTATAACTGGGTACCCCTCATGTATGGACGTTCACAATAAGCTACCACAGTCTGTTTTTTGTTGGCCACCCTTTCCCTTTCGTAGTCTGCAGTGGTTATATATCTTAATTTCAGTTTGCTTTTACTATATTCCTGTATACATAGGGGGTTATCTGTATTTACTTTGCATTTCATCCTGAGATTAAAAATGTGCCCTAGCCATGGTATTTTCATACTATGTTCTAGAGCTAGGCAGTCAATAATTAAATCCTTAGAAAATTGTGTTTCTTCCTTCGTCCATATGCCATGTCAGAGGGTAAGACTAGCCATATCAATACCATCATTTATATATGGGACGGACAGTTCTTTATGAACAATGATGTTTGCAGTTGCACTGGGAACAGCCAATAATCTTTTTTAAAACTTGTTTTCATCAGTTTGTAAGATTGTCATATTTGCTCTTCCCCATATTGCGGCTCCATCATTAACTGCAGGGACACACTTACTCCTATACAAGGTTAAAATTTCTCGTATCGGTTTGTTCCCTAATTTAGCCGCAAATCTAAATATACCGTCAGTCGTTTTTAAAAATTTCATTTAGCATAATTCAATGTGTGATTTCCATGTACGGTTATTACAAAATAACATCCCCAAGTACGAAAATGTTGGGACTATATTTATAAAAACCCCTCCCACATGATGTTGTCTACACTTTTGTCTCTTCCCCCCGCACAACATTACAAATATTTTCTTTAGATTCAGCTACAAGTCTATGTCATTTCTGTATTGGGCAAAATTTTCCATTAGACATTGCAGGCCATTTGCAGTTCTAGACATTAGGACAGCGTCGTCTGCGTATAATAAAACGGGGGTGGGCGTGTTCCAACTTTCGTGGCGTCTACAACCAATTTTTGTAAAAATGAGTCCACGTTATTTATATATAATGAAAATAAAAGGGGAGCTAATACGCATCCCTGTCTGATATCACGCTTTACCACAAAGTCAGGTGTACATTCCCCTGATTTTCCATAGCATACCCTAGAGGTTAAATATGCATACATTTGTGATAAAAATAAGATTATTTCTGTAGGAGCACCAAGCCCTTTTAAAATTTGCCATAATTTTTGATGATTGACTAAGTCAAAGGCACTGGTGATGTCTACAAAACATAAATGAAGTATCCCCTCCTTAGCTATTGTGTACTTCCCAATTAACAACTCTAGGTTTAAACATCGCTCTACCGTCCCAATACCCCTTCTAAAACCATACTGCACCTCTGTTAGTATATTTTTTTCACTGGCCCAAGCTTCAAGCCTCTCCAGCATGATTCGGCCCATAATCTTGGAAGAGGAATCAAGAAGGGATGTTGGGCGGTAGCAATTTGCCTTTTCCCTGTTCCCATTTTAAAAATGGGTACAATAATACTTTCAACCCATGTGGCTCGTAATACTCCTCCCAAAGCAGCATTAAAAACTTTCATTAATATTGGTATCCAGAATTCCAAATCATACTTAAAAACATCTATCGGCATCCCACCTGAACCTGCTACTTTCCCATTTGCACTTTTTTGGAGTGCTAATTTTATTTCCTCTGATGTGATTGGTGATGTTTTCACTGGGTTTACCTTTATAATTTTTTCTTTTTTCAAATCAATCATATCTGCTCCTTCTGTGTTAAAAATACTCTTAAAATGTTGCACCCAGTCTTCTGGTGGTACTACTGTATCGATCCTCACCACAATATTATCTTTAAAATATGGATGATTTATTATCTTCCAGAAGAGGGCTGAATCTTTTAGCTCTACTGCCTGGTTTAATTTCTCCCAGGCCTCCTCACGGTTCTCCCTTTTTCTTGTTTCCAATGTCTTTTTATACTCTTTCCTTACAGCATTGATTTTTTGTGGGTCTCTAGGTTTTTGTTTTAAGCACAAGTTTCAGCTCCCCATTTAGCCTTGTACATTCATGGTTAAACCATCTTGGAGTTAGACCACACACTTTTTTCCTTCTTTTAGATTCTAGGTCACCTGCAATTTCTTTGGTGATACTGGCGAAAACAGCTATAACAGCTGTTTGCGTAGACGAACCATACAGACAGATTTCTAATTCTTTTTGTGTTTTCCCTTTGAGGGTTTCCATGAATGAAGATGGATTAACACCTGTCCATTTCATTGAGACGAACAAAGCAAAACCAAAGGAAATGATCGACGGAGTGTTGAACATTGCAAGCACTCACCCCCAGTCAACTGATCTGGGTTTAATCCATCACCGTTCTTTAGCCAACTCTGCCACCCCAGTTCAGACATGGCCATATGCAAATCAGTCTGACCCTGTGCCTCATGGGAACAGTCCAGCCCGAACTGCCAAGCCATGACAGCCTGCACGCCTCGGTCCGACTCGGTGGCTATCACCGTTGAGCGGAGGGCGGACAGGCAGACCCTGTTACTTCCGGGTTAGGGGTGGTTAGCGCTCTAGCCTCGCCCTCGCAAGACGATAAAGGGAGCGAGGAACGACAGACTGTGGCGGCTCATTGTGGACGGTGGCAGCGTCTACATAGGCTGCTTGAAAGCTACAGGAGGCGTAAGCAAAATTGGAAATACTCGCTGCTTCTATGACATATTTTAAAAATTAATTTTAAACTGCACTTTTCCTTCAACGGTCATTAGGGCTGTGAGATACCGTCAATCCCCCCCCCCCCCACTCACCTGTTGCGGCGATAGTAGATCTGGGTCAGCTGACAGCCTGCACGCCTCGGTCCGACTCGGTGGCTATCACCGTTGAGCGGAGGGCGGACAGGCAGACCCTGTTACTTCCGGGTTAGGGGTGGTTAGCGCTCTAGCCTCGCCCTCGCAAGACGATAAAGGGAGCGAGGAACGACAGACTGTGGCGGCTCATTGTGGACGGTGGCAGCGTCTACATAGGCTGCTTGAAAGCTACAGGAGGCGTAAGCAAAATTGGAAATACTCGCTGCTTCTATGACATATTTTAAAAATTAATTTTAAACTGCACTTTTCCTTCAACGGTCATTAGGGCTGTGAGATACCGTCAATCCCCCCCCCCCACTCACCTGTTGCGGCGATAGTAGATCTGGGTCAGCTGACAGCCTGCACGCCTCGGTCCGACTCGGTGGCTATCACCGTTGAGCGGAGGGCGGACAGGCAGACCCTGTTACTTCCGGGTTAGGGGTGGTTAGCGCTCTAGCCTCGCCCTCGCAAGACGATAAAGGGTGCTCGTCACTCCAAACGCGCAGCGGTTGCGCGCAGGGTTGTGCCTGAGAACGCCTAAGACAAGCCAAAGAGAAGCCCGTCTACGCCCGTCCGCGCTGAGGACGGGCTGCAGGACGGGCTGTCCCTCATTCATCATGCCCTTCGACAATCAGACTCAGGGTGGTCGTAAGTACATCTACTCTTCCACGACATTACTGTCTTTTCGACCTTGTACCCCCATATCTTGTTCCTTGTGCATTCTGCCTTGCCATTATTTCACTTGTGCTGGTTGTGGCTTCACTACTGGTAAAATGCAGCTCTCCAAGACACAGCAGAGCGTTAAGCACTATAGGGGAAAAAGAAAACCCACTAAGGGCCCAATCACCTCCCCGTCCCCTCTCCATTTCTGGAGCCTAAATTGTAGATCGCTCCCCAGGAACAAACTAAACATCTTCGATTTTATCACTGAGGAATCACCTGACGCTCTGTTCCTGACCGAGACTTGGATTCAGGCCAGCTCGGGTCCCGACATTGCCGCAGCCGTCCCTCCCAACTATGTTGTGCTGCATCAGGACAGACCCTTAGGTAAAGGTGGTGGAATTGCAATCATTTATAAATCTATTTATCAATGTAAACTGGAACCTCTACATCTCCCAGGTAGTGAGGCTGCACTGTTCAAACTTACGATTAATCCTCGAATGACGCTCTCCGGTCTGCTAATTTATCGGCCGCCCGGAAATGCCGCACCTTGGATTCCCTCACTTACTGATTGCTTATCAGCAACACTACTAAAATCTAATAATTTCACCATTCTTGGTGATTTAAACATTCACTTCGATGATGTCAACAACCCCCTCAATAAAATCCTTCTTTCTGACCTTGAGGTTTTTAACCTCAAACTCTGTAACTCTGGAGCCACTCATAATGCTGGCCATCTTTTGGATCCTATCATCTCTACTCTCTCATTTGACTGTACCCACTCTGCCCGCCCGCTTGTCTGGTCTGATCACTATGCGGTTCACTTTGTACTACCACCTGCTTCATACTCTGCCAGGGTCCATGCGGATGAAATTAAATCATCGTATCGCTGGGACAAGCTCAATATAGCCGATTTTAACCTGCGTCTAACTGAGTCTATTCCATCCTCCATCAATACTGACCAGAATCTGAATGTTTCCATTTCTGATTGGCTGACAGATGCAGTATCGACTCTTGTCCCTCAATCCAGGAGCAAACATAGATCCTTGCGCCCACCAGCACCCTGGTATTCAGAGGAGCTGAAAATCCTACGCTCCAAATGCAAAGCCCTGGAGAGGAAATGGAGGGCGTCCTATTCAGCTTCCTCTAAAGTGATCTACAAAGAAGAACTAAAACTTTATCATGCAAACTGCAAACGTGCTAAGGCCTCCTACACTGCTTCCACAATCACTTCAGTGCAAAACTGTCCCCGAACTCTTTTTGCCACAGTTAAAAAACTCACAGGAGCTGATACTGTCCCCGCACTGCCGGCTTTAGATGCCACACAATGTAACGCCATTGCAGACTTTTTTGTATCTAAGGTTGAGGGCATCCATCAATCTCTTGCTTTCCTTCCCTCTCCAACTGATTCCTCTCTACACGGTCCGTATTGTAATACCTCCACCTCCCCCACTGAGTTTATTTACAACTGGACACCATTTGACGACTCTTCTTTCCTATCCTGCCTAAAAAGCATCAGGTTTGGATCTCCGCGGGACCCAGTCCCCATGAAGATACTCAAACAACTTGACCTTGAACCACGAAGATTCCTAATGAGGCTATTAAACGTCTCGCTCATCGAATCTCGAGTGGAACAGGACTGGAAACATGCCATGGTCGTCCCCCTGCCGAAAAAATCTGGTGCTGACATCACAAATCTTGCCAACTTCAGGCCTATATCCCTGCTGCCAGCCTGTTCTAAAATCCTAGAACGCCATGTTAACACCCAACTTAATGAGTTTGTTGAAAACATGGGATATCTCCATCCGTCCCAATCAGGCTTTCGCGCTAATTATTCCACCGAATCCGCACTCCTAGGGGTAACTGAGCGACTCCGACACGGTATCGATGGCGGTGAGACCTTTGCGCTGATTCTTCTTGACTTAAGCGCTGCTTTCGATACCGTGTCCCACTCCATCTTATTGGAGTCTCTCGGTTCCCTCGGTGTTGCTGGATCTGCGCTCGCCTGGGTGTCCTCATTTCTTAAGGAGCGCACCTTTCAGGTTTTCTCAAACAAAGCTGAATCTGCGATTCATTCCTCTGCCTACGGCGTCCCCCAAGGGTCTATATTGAGCCCTCTGTTGTTTAATATTTACATCAGACCACTTGCTTCCATCGTAGAGGACGCCGGTCTGTCTATATACTCATACGCAGACGACACGCAGATTGTGTTCTCTCTGTCTAGCAGCAGGGCTCAGGACACCTCTGCCCTCAAAATCGGCCTCTCTCGCGTTGCAGCTTGGATGCAAATGCATCTGTTAAAGCTCAACGGAGACAAGACCGAGGTGATCATACTAGGCAAACAAAAAGATCTCTGGGGTCCACGACATTGGCCCAGTGACATGGGTCCTCTGCCTACCCCTGTGCCTGTTGCTCGTAACCTCGGTGTCCTAATCGACGACAAACTCTCGATGAGGCAGCAGGCAACTAAGGTCGCTGCGATCTGCTTTAACACCCTTCGCTGGTTGCAAAAGATCATATGGATGCTGCCTGAGTCCACTCGTAGAACTGTCGTACAGGCCCTTGTGATGTCCCATATCGACTATGGCAATGTGCTTTATCTAGGAGCAGATAAAGCTACAATCAATAAACTCCAGGTTGTACAGAACTCAGCTGCCCGCCTGCTGCGTAATGTCCCAAGGAGAATGTCCGCAATGCAGGCTCTACGTGACCTCCATTGGTTAAAAATCTCGGATCGAGTGGCCTTCAAAACTTTGTGCATCCTCTTCAAAATTCGCCAAGGCTCCGCTCCGGCCTACTTGCACAATCTTGCGCAGCCATATCAGCCTGGCCGCCTTTTGAGGTCATCTAACAGTGGCAATCTTGTGATTCCCAGAATCCGACTGGCAAAAATGGGAGGCCGTTCATTCGCATATCTGGGCCCCAAGATGTGGAATGCTCTCCCATTGGCGCTTAAAACAGAACCCAGTCTTCTGGCTTTCCGCAAAAAGCTGAAGACCCTCCTGTTCTAGTTCCAGATTCCTCCGGTCTAGTGTTTCCCTCTTGCAATTACTTGTTTTCCGATTTCTCCTTCAGTCTATCCCTGGCGCCGGGAAACCCACTGCGGGTAGCTGCGCGCAATATAAGTTCAATAAAATAAATGTCTTCCCTTGACCGGAAACAAGCTTCCTAGGACCGGTATCTGGCATTTCAGCCGTCTTCAGCCATGCTTGCTTGAATCCAGTGGCAAAGTGAGCAAGGGACTCACGTCTGAGCATACCCTGCCAACTTATGGCGAACAAAGCAAAACCAAAGGAAATGATGGACGGAGTGTTGAACATTGCAAGCACTCACCCCCAGTCAACTGATCTGGGTTTAATCCATCACCGTTCTTTAGCCCACTCTGCCACCCCAGTTCAGACATGGCCATTATTTCCTTGGGTGTCGATATCAACATCTGCATTCTTACCCCTTTGTTTTGTTAACAAGTTTACCTTTAATTTCACGCTTAGAGAATGATGGTCACTAACCATACTAATATTTATCGAAACCTTCTCGACCAAATTGTTACCATTTGAAGATATTATGATATGGTCTATGTTTGAAGATGTACCCACAAAGGTACACATTTTTTCTTCACCATCTGGTATGATCGGTTCCAAAATTATTAGATCATATTTATGCATTGCATTTTTGATGGCTTCTCCATATCTATCATGGTGGAAATGTGGGATCTTGTCACCAAAATCGTCACAATACCCACAAGGCTCACCAGCTTCAAGATCACATTTAACACAATTAAAATCCCCTGTCCAAATTAAAACTTAAGTCCCTATAATTCCCTTCACAAAGTGGTCCAAATCCTCTTCTAATAGGTTAATTACAGTGCTCCTTGTGTTATCAAAAATATTGTTATAGAAGTTTGCTATGACAAAAGTCTGATTTTCATTGGAATAAAGATGTAAAAACTGGTAATATTGTGATTCAATTAAGGTTTTCCTAACGGCCAGAGGGGAGGCAACTGGAATTAGGGTAGCCAGACCTCCCTTCGCCCTTCCCTTTCTTGATGGTATTGCATTAGTGCAAATACTTTGGTACCCATTTACATAAAAAGGTTCCGGGCACCAAGTTTCTTGTAGTAGTACAACCCCAGAACCCTCCAACATTTGTTGCCAGTTAACATCATAGATTTTATTTTTAATACCAGCTATGTTCCATGTCATAATTTTTAAACTTTTGCTCAGGGATATTCCAGTATCAGCTATCAGCAAGTTATCAGGGCTATTACTATAATCATGCTGAAGTACATCCTCTATCTCTACATGGCGAGGTTCTTTTAGGTTAACCGTATCTGCATTTGTTTTAGGATTACCATTTTCCATGTTTGTACTTGTGGTACAATGATGGACAATCTACTCCATATTAGAGGGGATGCATAAGTTCATCTCCTTCACTTCGGCCTCCCCTAGCGACAGCTGAGGCGAAAAAACGGTCAAACAATCGTGATGTCGCCGTGTGTCTAACTGATATTTATCACACTGTTTTAAGTCATTTCCCAATGTGTCCCTAAGATTGACTTTAAATGCCGCATTTTGGGACCCCTTTAGTCTATTTATTGACTGTAGACTATCACCTGTGGTAGAGACCGAAAAGGGTTGGGAACCTCTACTCTCTATTTGATTTGATGATACTACCTGTGCACTATCCCCAGTGGACATAGCTATTGAGGATTAACTCACGCTGCTCTCAATTTGATGCAGTTGTGCTGGCTGTAGTCAATCGCAGGCTTCTATATCAGAAAGAGGGGCAAATCTATTTTCACAACTTAGATTATATGCCATGGGTGGACCTCTTGGGGCTACCCAGGTCTGTTTCTCCAGCATCGGACGTTGTAAGTTGGTCTCTAGTAATTTTAGGAGAGTTGGCCTGTAAAAGATGCCCAGTGGTAGCACAATGATATTATTGGGATTTCTGTCAAAGTCGGTACACAGGATAGTTTTCTTCTAACGAGATGAGATTCGACCAACCATTGTGTATACATCTAATTTTTACCATAATGAAATAATCTACAACAAAAATAGTAAGTACATGGCATAATACCAGAGTATGATATTAGACCAACCTTATGTTGATGTAGAAACAACCTTTAAGCAGGAAACCAAAGTGAAGAAACTGAGAATTTTCAAATAACAAGCTGAAGTCAAATATCAAAATTAGCTAGAATTTAAGCGGCCCCAGGAACGGGAAATGGAATGGGAGAGTCACAGCTAGAACTCTTTGCAATCATTCAGCAAAAGCAAAGAAATTGGACTGCTACGTGACTAACTCCTTGAAACAGTGTTGCAGATCAGCTGCAGCTTTGGAAACAAGAGAGGCATAATTAGACGTCCTCCCTTAAAACAGAGCTGCAGCTCAGCTGGAGCCTTGAAAACAACAGAGGCATAATTGGAAGTCTTACCCTCACAAGATACAGAGGGACTGTTTTAGAGTTTGGCGGATGAGAAACCCCATCACAAACATGGCAGATGTCCCAACCGACATATTACAAGTTTATGTAACTTGTAATAGGGTGGATAGGATATCCACCACGTTTTGACAGGGTATCTGTGCCTAAATGTGGCCTAGAAGGGCTAGATCCATGCATATCATACAGAATATCCACAGAACAAAAAAAATCATATAGGTTAACTACATGGGATTCTTTTAGATAGTTCCTAGCACTATAGTTCATGTCACTTGTAATAGGGTGAATAGGGTATCCACCACTTTTTGATAGGGTATCTTTGCCTACTTGTAGCCTAGAAGAGCCAGATCCATGCATATCTTTCAGAATAGCCACAAAACATACATTTACATACGCTAAACTACATGAGATTCTTTTGGCTAGTTTCTGTTCCGATAATGCAACATGGATCTTGCCTTCCTGCACTTTGGTCAAATATGTCTGTTTTCTAGCAACAATGAGAAAATATCTTCCTTGTGCTTCTAAACAGAGAAATTAAGTATTTGGTTCCAAATGCCCCATAACTTGATAGATGCTCACAGATCAACTTGCATGTTGAAACCTTTATTTGGGGAAAATAATGAATATCTCAATTTCAGTCTGGTGCAATAGCAGGCAGTTAACCCAGTATCCTTTGAGTATGTGTGGGCTGATTTGCCTGTGTCTTTGTAGCTATAAAAACGAAACATGTATAGCAAAAAATGGAGCATTATGGTAATTTGAAGAGCAGGCCATTTGAATCCTTTAAACCTTCATTTGAAGGTTTGAACTCAAGCTGTAGCTCCTTTCAGCACTCTTAGACTGCACCTGTATTCTATGCTCAGAAGCCGTTTTGTCCCTACTGGTGACAACTGATTAAGTGGCCCATCTGGCTCTACATGTTAGAATTTGTTCCATTAAAGTGGAGCGTGTGAGAAAGGTCTGAAGCGTTACATGAGCCTTAGTTGATGACAGAGAAAGGCTTACATTCTAGAAAATGGGCACAAATTTAATAGATTGTGCTCTGCATTCTCTGTCAGTTTCCCGGTTTTTGAAGTAATTACCTTTTTGGGAGGAGTAAGGGCTAGTCACGTGCCAAGCACTGCTCCGATATATCGATAAACAAAGCAGTTACTCCAGTATTGGAAATTTCATTGATTCACATGCTTGAACCATTTCCAGTCGTCGAGATGGGAGACTCCCATCTCGACTAGGGGGAATGATTCAAGCATGTGAATCTATGAAAGAATCCAATACTGGAGAACTACAGTTAGAGTTAAGTAACTTATTTCCTTACTGTTTCTTGGTTTGAAGTTTTACAATTCCCAGAGACTAGAGTCAACATTAGAATTGTTAATTTTAAGTGGCTGTAAGTAAACAATTGCCAATTTAATAAACTTGACCATAAATTACTAAAAAATGTTTTCAGTAAACCTACTGAATCAATGAATAGGCTAACATTTCTTTAATTTGTGGTGCTTCTGCCCTTCTGGTTGAGGAAAGTAAAACTCGTAGTTCCCGATTCTGTCCCCTCGCGCACACTATCTCCCCATTCGAACAATACCACGTCCATTTTTAATTCGGCATCCATTTTAGGCTCGTTCCAGTTTACACAGAGTCAGCAAGTTCATTTCATTCAGGCTGCACCTGGTCCCCCGTCAGTTGCTCCCCCCGCATCCTTGTGGTTAAGCCGATTCCGAGAAATAGGCCACCAGCCCCTCTGCCCGCGAGAAAAACAAGTACTTCACATATCTCTTTGGCTCCAGTCGGTGGCCTTGATCTCACCACATCTACGTTATTGCAACACCCATAAGCCCCCCCGCCCTCTGAGAATGTCCCCCAGGCTGATCTTCAGGGCGCGTATGCTTGCTTTTCATATGTCTCAGACAAATGCTAATCTCAACTGCCTTCTGCTAAGGAAACAGGAGGGCTCCTCCTTACTGCGTGCAATGGATTGTATAATTACTGTGTACCTTGAATAAAGTTTCAGACCACTCCCGAACCTGCATGGGTGACGGAGCTCTCCCTTAACTCGAGTTACTGAATAAAACCCAACTTAACTCGAATACCACGGACTCCTCAATTCATTTATTCTCTATTATTTTTGATAACTTATAGAAATTCAGATACAGTAATTGCTTTATTTACCACATGGTCTCTCCCCTTACTCTTCCCAACACCCTTGACTTGTGGTTTTACTCATCCCTCAGTCCTTTACCCTACTATTCACTTTCTCTGCCTTTTGTTACACATTTAATGTTTCACAATTTCCTATCACCTGCTCTTTCTGTTTATATACAGGAGTATTCAAATACTGGGCAGGTGCTGAAGGGCCGTGATTCTAACAGCCAGGAAATTGAATTCTCTGAATACTGGAAGATAATCGGAAGATTTGCTCTTGATCTAAAGAAACAATAAAAGAAAAAGCGTTGATGGATCCAGGCTACAGCACAAGATCTGGAGTAAGGCAGTCAAGCGAGTGGAAAAGATGCTGACGGAGAGTTGGTAGAGAAGGGACATAGAGGAGGAAAGAGAGATGGACTAGTCCACCATGGAATTATGAGGTTTCAAGGATGAGCTCTTCCTTGGGGCAGGAGTATAGTCCGTGACTTTCCCCCACTTTCTGACCCCTCTAAAAGTTTTCGCTTTTAAAATCTTTATATTCCACTACAGTAAAGTATGATTCTCAGGAAGGACCATCAAAATAATAATATGGAGGATTTGCTTCTTCCGAGTATGGTAACCTTCAATAAAGTGGTTTCTCAAATTGTATATGCGTTTTTCATTTGTTCCATATTTTTCTTTTAGACCCACCATCCTTGCTTGTCATTGTCAGAACAATAAGTTACTGGCCCAATGTTTCTAGAAGGTGAACAATGTATGCTTGGGAAGGCATTCTACGACCCTGAGGTCTTCCCAGCATAAATCCTAGACAATTCTAAGAGCCTTATTCTGAAAGGCTTGGTATAAACGGGGACAAAACCACTCTGGGCAATTTCCTTTACCACATGGTTGTGGGATTTGCCCAGATAGTGTTTGTGCCCGATTCAGATTGAGCTGTGAAGGGAAATAATACCTGGTACCAATTTCTCCGACCTGTAAAGTTGCAAAGCATTCCGCTTTGTACACTGTTCTGGTGGTGCCTAAGCCACCAGGAGATTACTGGAGGGATTTGTGTGGCCAAAACCCTTGGTCGGAGCTCCATTTACACCTGATTGCTGATTTACAATACACAAATATCATTTGCCCCGAATGCAGATTTATCATGATATTCGGAAGGAGGCTATTGAATGCACAGTCCAAAGAACATTGGACATTAGAGAGATCCCTTGAAGACCAACGAGTGCTATGGGCCAATAACGGCTAGTACAGAACTCCTGTTTAGGCCTGGGTGGAGTTCACGGAGTGAAACTCTCTGAAGTGACAAAAAAACTCCGCCAAGCTACGTCGAGTTCTGCAAGCGGCGGAGTGCGTTACCATGCGCCATTCACACTGATTTTTAGCGCCGGGTGTTTGTCACACGCTGTAAAATCTGCGGGAACTGCATCATGCACAGTGCAAGAGGGTGCTGCTTCTGGCTGCCACTTGAGCAGAAGTTCTATTCGAGCGGAAGCATCCTCAACGTGAACGGAAGGTTCTTCAACGTGAGCCGTGGCAAGCATGCGCGACTGCCCACGTTGAGAAATCTTGCTGGGAATCAGTCTAGCGTTGGATTTTCCTCACTCGCCAACTTACCGTTGATGAGCGAGGAAAACACTTTGCTATGCAGAGTGGAGTTTTTTGGAACGCTGTGGAGAGCAAAAAAAGCAGAGTTCACCGTTCAGGCCTACTTCTGTTCCAATGTTCGTCTTTCTGTTTCTCTCTTTTAACTTAGAACATTCTAGCCTCACCACCCGTGGGAGTTATGTTTTAATAGTTGTATAGCACTACTGGCTCAGGTAATAGCAGTTGTCAAAGGGCCTCTCCCTTGTCTAGGCCGTCATCTACGGCTCAGGCTAAGAACCTCTGTTTGTTGGCTTTTAAGAACTGTTTTTGCCCTCAGCAGCATGCTATTACGGTTAATTAAATATAGCATGTTATTAAATGACATGACAAAACTCTTAAAACTGCATTCTTTGTTGCTATAACTGTAGACTGCTGTGGGTTTGGGGGTGAATGCACCTTGTGCTCCGTTCAGGGTTTGCCATTCTGTGACCTGCATGTTTTTCTGATGCTTGTGAGCCGGAACCTTATCAAACTCATGTGGCCTAGGTTAAGAGCAGTAGATGTGAATCAGAAACAGCTCCATTCTACGTGGGCTTATGTTAAATTCTGCCTGTCACCTGCAGTCCTCGTTCTGTTAGCTGTGATGACATCCATCAAATGTTGCAGTCTCTGAGCAGCTGAATCACCTGCTGTTTGTCACTCTGTCCCTTTTGGTTTCCAGCTCTGTTTCGTTAGTCCTGCTTAGCCTGTGCCGTTAATTCTCCTTCTTTGGGCACTGCCCTGGAATGATCTCTCCAGCTTCTGGTGTTTCCAGGTAATTTTCTTCCTTTGCCTTTGCTTGCTCTTATCCTCTTGTTTTCCTGAATGCTGATGTGACAGCATCTCCATATATCGCTGTTACTGTTCTACCATGCTTCATGAATATGTTCTTTCCCAGGTAACCATGTCACTCGCCTTCTTCCCTCTTAGCCCCAATGGACTCTGTGTGCTGATTTGCCAGCATCTCTACCAATCCATATTGTTCTTCAACAGCATCTCTGTTACTGATGCAGAGGTGCAACTCTTTCAGTCGCTGTTTGCTCCAAGTACCCATGTTGGTGTCTTTCCCTTTTCTCAGCACCCATGTGTCCCTTACACCTTTTATTCAGGATGGACATGCGCCCATGCTGCTGTCCCATAGTGCTTTGTGTCTGCTGTCCTCCCACCAATAGAAATTCCCCCAGTCTCTATTTCCCCTGATGATGATTTGCTCCAAGCGTACTCTCCTTATATGCTGCAGTGCCTCATGTTCCTGTCTTCCTGACAGTAATGTATCTTCCCAACACTCCACTATGGATTTCATTCAGCTGTGGATCTCACTTGCTTCAATCTGAGTGGGTTACTAGGTTATTAACGAAAGCATCTCTATGACTAAATGACTGTAACCATCATCATCCAATCTCAAATGTCCCTGTTCAGATAAAGCTGTTGGAATAAAACTGCTACCCAGCAACACCTGGAGTTCATTGAGAACAACCTGGGAAATGTGCAATCAGGCATTTGTCCACACAGCGATACTGAGACGGCCCTCCTACATGGTGGTAGATCTATCTTTGAGATAATGGACCAGAGGATGCGACTTTGCGGTGCTCTTTGATGTACTAGACGGCTTCCACGACCTTCACAATGGCATGATGCAAGATTGAGAAAGTGTTGGGACTGACAAATCAGTCAAGCCAATAATTTACTTTGAATCTTATTTAGAGTTTGGTGGACGGGATATTCTGTCACAAGCGTATCAAAGTTCTGTCCGCCATATTACATGTGCATTATCGCCTGTGGTACCTGTAGTACAGCGGATGGGATATCCATCACGTTTTGATGGAGTATTTCATCCGTCAAGCTCTAAGTAAGGCCCTTTGTACTTAAATAAAAGAGTAAGTGGAGCCAAAGACTGCTCATTTCAAGCTTCTGTTTGCGGCACATCACTCCGCTGCTGTTTTTCTCTTGTATTATTCATCATGGAATTCTCTTTAAAATTCATAAGTAGTATGTCTACACCCATGTGCAGGATCCCGGAACACATTTTGCTAAGTACATTCAATTTCAATTTAAAATTACTTTTAGAACAGAAAAGCAGCAACTAGGAGATCACTTTTTCTGCCAATTTACTTATTTTAAAAAACGTCATCAATTAACCAAATCAGTCACTCAAGTACAATGGTCAGAAATCTACAGAAGGACAGCGTACCATATCTAAAGCAGTAAAAAAGCAAGACATGGACACCCTACATAGTGGGAGATAAACATCTGCCCCTCTTCCATCACTTATTCTACAAGATATCAGCACTCCCGTCTAGCTTAGCAAGATCAGCAAAGCAGTTTCCTTTTGCAGATCAGAATGTACCGCTGCGTAGTCCTTGATCCGGATATCTACTGAGTAAGGTGGGTGGTGTATTAAATCCAGATAGAACTAGGATTAGAAGTAATTCACTGCTGCTTCTCAGTCATGGGATTCTCTCATATCCATAAACAGTTGCATCGCATAACGCCGTTAACCCACAGTGCTTGGAACACACTATCATAGAGAAGCATATTGAGAGTAAGTTTCCTCTTCATCGAACCTTCCCCACAGCAGCAGGGAAGCCAACAAAGGAAAAACAAATACCAAAATGTTTTGCCGCGCCATACCCACATTTAATTCTCTAGTCACTCATCTGTACACCACTGGTCCTCCATTATAACCTCAAGCACCAGGCCCCTACCACAACAGACAAAATGACATCTTCCTCATCTTTTAGAGCCACAATTGCAACAAACACATATCAGCCTCCATCACTGCTTTCAGGCAGATTCTAGTGTGTAACAAATGTGCTTCTACAACTTAGCCAGCATGCAGGCTAAGCTCACAGAAGCTTTTCCTGTTCCAGTAACTTCTAAACAACATAATGGTTGTTGCTCAGTTTCTAAATCAAATGGCTACCCCCCAAATGTAAGCCTTGAAATGCTCTACAGTCCAGGGCCAGGCTGGCACTTCTTTGTCTAGTGTTGACAATTTTTTTTTACAGCAGCCAGAGCTTTAGTGGCTTTTACTCCATATTTTTTCCACTGGGACAACACTACCCTAAGCCTTCCAAACTGACATCCACCTAAAAAATATTTTAAGTTCAGAAACAAAACTGAGAGCTGGCACTTTTATAATTGAAACGTCATGGTTTCAAAATCGAAATCATGCTCCTTATTCCAATTATACTTATATACATGACTACAATTATACTGACTCACTGCACACGATGCCCTAAGGATCATGAAAACCATCCACTCTGGAGCCCCCTCTGACCCCTGCCCTCACCACATTTTCATCTGACCTGGCACCACCATCGCCCCTGAACTCTGCCACACCATCAACTGCTCCATTGAATCCGCCATATTCCCTGAAGACTGGAAACTCACAGAGAACAACCCCCTGCTGAAGAAATCCTCTGCTGACCCAACGGACTAAGAACTACAGACTCATCTCTCTGCTCCCCTTCCCAGCCAAAGTCATCGAGAAAGCCATCAACGCCCAACTCTCATAATTAATCGAAACTAACCACACCCTGGACCCCTCCCAATCCAGCTCCAGGAGCAACCACAGCACCAAGACTGCACTCCTTGCCACAACTGCTGACACCCGCACTCTCCTCGACCAAGGGGAAAACACAGCCCTCATCCTCCTGGACCTCTCTGCTGCCTTCAACAGTGTCTCCCACTACACTCTCTGCACACGGCTTCACAACGCCGGCATCCACGGCAAAGCTTTAGAGTGGATCCGCTCCATCCTCAGCAGCTGAACCCAGAGAGTCAGACTCCCTCCGTTATCCTCAGGACCTACAAAGATCAGCTATGGAGTTCCCCAGGCCTCCTCTCTGTGCCCCACCCTCTTCACCATCTCCATGGCCCTGCTTGCCATTGTCAGAAACCACAGACTCAACATCGTCTCCTACTCCAATGACACCCAGCTGATTCTCACACTCACAGACAAGCAACTTCCACAACAGGATGAAGGCAGTAGCAGTCTGGATGAAGCAGAGCTGCCTCAAACTCAACTCTGACAAAACCGAAGTCCTCATCCTGGGCTCCACTTCCTCCGCATGGGACGAGTCCTGGTAAACAGCAGCTCTTGGAAACCTTCCCACACCCACCGACCAAGCATGCAACCTCGACATCATCCTCGACTCCTTGCTCGCAATGAACCGCCAAATCAACATAGTACCATCCTTCTGCCTCTACACGCTCTGCCTGCTGTGGAAGATCTTCAAGTGGATCCCCACCGAAACCAGGAGAACGGTCATGCAGGCGCTCGCCAGCAGCAAGCTCGACTACGGCAACACATTCTACGCCG
Source organism: Triturus cristatus (assembly GCF_964204655.1). NCBI lineage: Eukaryota > Metazoa > Chordata > Amphibia > Caudata > Salamandridae > Triturus > Triturus cristatus. Next base: position 117,343,479 of record NC_140595.1, read on the forward strand.
GCACCTCCCAAAAACTCCAAAAGAAATTGCACACATTCAGAACACCTCTGCCAGACTTATCCTGGACATCCCCCGCCGCAGCCACATCTCTGGTCACCTGTGAGACCTCCATTGGTACCCAATCAACAAAAGAATCGCCTTCAAGCTCCTCATGCACCCCTACAAAGCCCTCCACAACACCAGACCCGATTACCTCAACCACCGCCTCGCCTTCTACACACCAGACATCTCTGCTCGCCCAACTGGACCTGGCCACTATCCCACGGATCCGCAACACCTCGGCTGGAAGAAGATCCTTCTCCTACCTCGCTGGGAAGACCTGGAACTCCCTGTCTCTGCATCACAGGCCATCACCGTCACTGCCTCAATTCAGGAAGGACCTCAAGACCTGGCTCTTCAACTGAAGTGCAGAACACTCCGCAGCGCCTTGAGACCTTCACGGGTGATTAGCCGTGCTTTACAAGAACCCTGATTGTTTGATTGATTGATTGACATGGTATTAAAAGAAAAGTCCGCAATCCTAGCATAACATTTGCTTTGACAAAGAAATGATCTTTATTGGTCAGTGCTTTCAGTAGTGAATGGCCTCAAGAAATCATCTTTTGTTTTATTATCACCATCTTAAACATTATACACTAAATGCTCTACTTATAAAGCCAAGTGCATTTGTCTAATTGTAATGTTAGAGTAAGAGTTCCAATACTTTGACTACAGTACTTCTGTGGTGTTCTAGCATGTTGGTAAAGATTAGGATATCCTCTTTTAAAGGGGGGCACCACCTCCATATTCCTAAGCATGAAGACTTGAGTTTTCGGAACATGGAAAGAGCAGACGATAACCAAATGCCCTCCTTAGGTACTGAGTGCACCATCATGTGTAATGAATGTAGCTAAACACAGCTTTTGGGCATATTTATAATCTGATGGTAAATCATCTTGAGATCAAGAGTAGACCAATATTTAGCACCTTCCAACACTCAAGATATCATGAATTCTTGGTAGGGGGAGGCAATCAACTACAATTTGAGTGATTAAACATTGTAAATCTGCGTAGAAGCTCAATAAATCTGATATTTTGAGGTCCAAAGCTTCAGGAGCAATCCTCTGTGAAGAACTCACAATCTCAACCATGTCATCTGCAGTTATTTTTCAACGATAAGAATAAATCCTTCCTAACATTCCTCAATTTATGTTTGACAGGAGTAACATATTTGAGTTCTGTTTAATGTTCAAGTCACGTCTTTAAATCTCTGCTAATTTCTTTTGGAAACATTTTAATAATTGTTTAAAATAAGCTCTAGTCCTACTATCTGAATACACATACAACAAACTGGAATTCTTGATCCAGGATATCATAATTGGGTTGACCATTAATACCTAAATACACCTGTCATGAAAACAACCATATTAATAATGCAATCACCATTTTCATAAATATTAATATCACTAGCTTCTTGGGGTTAATAATTATCTTAAATAATTGTAAACAGTGATCCAGAATCTGCCATATCTCTCGCTTCCATTAATGTTTTTAACAACGTTAGGTGTAACATATGGTTCCTCATCTACCACATAAATTGGATTGTAATTGTTTGACACATATTCTACACCTTAGTCATAGTTTTCTTCAACCACACTAAACACCACATTCACTGATTCATCTCTGCCATGTCACATTCTTGAGCTATTTGCCTTTCCTGGACCATTATTACAAACATTAGCAATCTCTATTGCTGGACAATTCTTACTAGAACCCAAAAGATTTATGAACTACATTTTAACGCCTCTTTCTATTTCTTGGATTTATTTTCCTTATCTTTTAGTATAGTGACCTGATTTTCTTTACTGATCTTACTATTTTCTACAGCTTCTTCAATCACCAATGACTTTTCCTCAATGATTAAATAGGCCACTATGTCCACATGTTTGGACATATCATCTGCTCTGGAAATGTAGGATTGCAGTGACGTAATGATCGGCCTTGGATTTTCTTACTGAAACATCCTCGCTTTAAGTTTGTCTCTAATAGATTAATGCACAGTCAAACCAAAGTCCACATGACTGCTAAAGTCCTCAAAGCTGCCATGTTAGACTCAATAGTTTCCTTTCGCTGGAGTTATGAGGTTCACCCGTTAATAGCGAAAAATCTTATTAAAAATAATATAGTGTCCTGAAGCCATTCCAAGTGGTGGTAAAACGCGAGGTCATTGCCTGCACACTTCTTGACCCTCTTGTCAAAGGTCAAGATTATTGCCCTCATTATCACCATGGAGATGAGCAATGACAAGAAAGTGGAAGCCTGAATTGATCCAATCGGAGACCTGGATGTCAGAAGAAAGTAAGAAGACTAGGAGAGGAAGAGGTCACAACAGGCTAAAGACCTGAAATATGAGGACGTGCCTGGGAGCAAGCTCCTGACATGGATAACCACCTTGTAGTGTAATATTAGGGAGTTATTAGCTTAGAAATGTCGAGTTCCTTTTGTTTTCTACATGATGACTGACATTGGTTTATTATAACTCCAGATGATCGGATGCATGAATTTCCGGATAACCACAAAATATCCCTAAGACTTGCATCACAAAAATGTCTGAAGTGCACGAAGTGGAATACTGTTCAGGTTGCATACATTGAATCCGAGCTCCCAATTACCTCTAACTAGGCCTGGGCAGTAAATTCCGTTCCACTCATGGAATTTGCGGAATTTGGGTAATTTCGCGTTCCGCACAGAACGCAGAATTGCCCAAAATTCTGCGTTCCGCGGCTTCGCGGATTTTTTTGCTTGTTCGCGTTCTCAAAATGCGTGTTCGCGAGATATTTCCCCCGAGCACGCAAACAGCGTTCACAAACAGGAAAAAAGCATCACGAACAAGTAATCCAGCATGTTCGCAGAATTTCTGCATGCTCGTGGAGATTTTTTACAATTTCGCGGAGATTTGCGTATCGCGACTACGCAAATTCCACCCACCCCTACCTCTAACATGACAAAATCATCTAAACTGCACAAAGAGGATCATTATTCAAATTACAAACGTCATTCAAGCCGCCTGGTGGTATACTGTATGTGCATTATAATTTGGGCTCCCGGTTTTATGGTATCTATTTTTTTAACTTTTCCGTCTGTATTTATCCATATTTATTTTTTGCCCATTTTATCTGTAGTTATCCATATTTATTTTGTGTTTTTCGTAAAAATTAAGTTGAAAACTGTACATTTCCATATTTTTTTAACTGTTCGACATGCACTCATTCTTTGATGTTGGTCATGTTTTCGCTATTCAAGCTACCAAATATTACATACCAATACATCCACTGGTAAATTTTAGCATTATACCATAAATGCATGTTGACATATGCAATTATTGAAAGAGATTTCATCCTGTTTTTTCATTTTCCATGCTGTCCATCTGCTCAGCTGTTGGGCTATAATTCATGAAAGACAGCATGGAGGTTCACTTGAAGAAGCACAATTTTCTGTATTTATCCGCCTTTAAAAATAAAGGCAGACAAAAAACACATTGTTTTCTGTCTGTATTTATCTGTAAAAATCCGTAAAAACGGAAAACAGGGAGCCTTAATTATAATGCAGTACTTTTTTACACAACAGTGCCCAGCGTTGAGGTAATTGAAATGGCTTCAACTTCCAGGTCTACTCCAGCCAAGCATTCTCAGTCAAAATACTTTATTTCGATCACACAGATCAACAAAGTAAAAATAATATTAATAAAATATACATAATACAAAAAGAGGTAAAAAAAACAGACCCGCTGTTATCCTAAAAGAAGATGCAGTGTTAAAACAGAACAATCTATTTTATCAAGTAGGGCACATTTACAATAAAAAGGGTCCGAACATTAATTCCACTTATCACACCCCTATGTTATTGGCTAATGGGATGAGGGTGAAGGCCAACCCACAGCTACCACATTTTATTGACATTTAAATTGACTTATCCAGATTGCCATAAGAAATTTTGCCACACCAAAGACATAGAGCCGCTGTTCTAGAGACGTCGAAAGATAGACATCTCCAGTTCCATCATCCGTTCACCATCTCAATTTGACATGTATGAACAGGAGAGACTAGTTTCTAACATGCAAAAAATGGGTGTAGATTCAAACACATGCAAAACATACAGGGGCACATGTATCAAAGTACAAGTTTGCGAGTCCTTATTAGCGATTCTTAGCGAATCGCTATTAAGGACTCGCAAACTGCTATGTAGGTAAGAACCTACTAATATTTAGCGATTCCTAAGCATTCCTTCTTTGCGACTCGCAAATTGCGAGTTGCAAATAAGGAATGGCTTCCCATTCATTCCTATGGGCCAAGAGGCCCATAGGAATAAATGGGAAAAGCGTGTGCAATTTGCGAGTACCCAATAGATACTCGCAAATTGCGCATGCAAATTCAGGGCAGCAAGGGTTCCTAAAGGACACCCTGTAGCACCCCTGAAATGTGCAGGTCTGCACATGTGGCGCACATACATGCCCAATGTGCGCCACATGGCACTTTGAAAAATGCATAAAATTGCATTTTTAAAGGAAATCGCAATTTACCACCAACCTGAAGTTGGTGGTACTTTGCGATTTCTTTACAGCAAAATCGCAATTTGCGATGTCTCCCAGAATATCCTTTAGGGAATCGCAATTTGCTATTCTCTAAATGCTTGCGCAAAATAGGGAATCGAAATTTTGCAATTCCTTATTTTGCGAGTGGGTTTCTACTTACCTGCATTGCACAGAGCTGAATTGCGATCGTAAACGCTAAAATTCTGTAATTTTCAGTGTTTGCAAATGCAATTTACCTTGATACATCTGGCCCACAATGATGACCATGCTTGTGCTTTGATGCCCAACCTAACTGAAGATTACGTGGAGGATATGATCATAACGTTCCATGGTCCAGAAGTTTGGAGTCAATGGCACTTGTAGTAAAAGGTGATTCCGTAGCCAAGGAGCCAGAAATACAAAAGAATGAAACCTAGATAAAGAACAAGGAGCACCAGGGACTGACAGAAGACACGTGGAACCAGAGTACAAAGACCAACAGGGATTATAATCGGAGATCAGGGAAGGAAGGTTAGGTGGGGCTTGAGAGTGATAACATTTTAAAACAATACGCAGAAAACATTTGCAGAGCGCAAAACAATCATCAATGCAGTTAGAATAAATATGCAGAGGTAAAATAGTGATATGGGAGAGATAAAAGAAGATAAACACAGATGTTCTGATTTGACTAAAGAGGACAAAAACCATAGTTGTGCTGGCCATGATGTAAGGAAGACCTTTTATGAAAATTGATGCGAACCAGCACTCTGCCATGTTTGTACCAGACAGTGGGGCTACCTGCAACATCATGTGCTCTTGTGAGTATGAGAAAATATAATTTGACCCTCCCCTTCCACAGAATTCCAGTGGCCCTGCATTCATTCACTTTTGACACTGGCCTCATCCTTAATGAACAAATCGAGAAAACCAAGATGGCTTGGTTGCAGCTTCCTCTGCAAAAAAGTGAAGCTGTTCATTCCAGAAAGAGACTTCAGAACTGTCATTTAAGCCCTTGTACTCACAAATGTGTTGTAGTGACAACACCTTGCTCTGTGGCCTCCAAAAACCCGGCAGTGGCCGCACTTAAAAGCATCCTGTATGCTACTGCACGCTTTCAATAAGGTCCTAAAGAAATATGGTCACATCGCCTCAACCCAAATGGAACTAAGTCGGGTCTCCATGCTGGCCCACATCACGGTTAAGGCCTACATCAGGAGGCAAAAGCAAGAGAAAGGCCAGAGAATCCACTGCCAGTAGTAAGTGCATTCAGACATATCCCAGTCTTGTTTGGAGCAGCTCAGGTGTATTGGCCAAAGAGGTACACATGATACTTATCTAATAGGGTTGTAGGGGATGGGAAGCAGCCCGGGACGAATGTGTCAACAGAGGAGATAACGTGGACTGAGTGTAAATGGCATTTAGTGAGCGACAGGAAATGGTTTTAAACTACAAAATAACCACATATCCTGAAGTACCAACTTTGGCAGTTCCATTCAGGAGTTAGTACAGCTGAGTTGCCAGCACATAACCCTGTACTCACCACAGTAAAATTGTCAATTTAGCATTTTTTACTATTAGGACATATACACATTTATGTCCTGCTTTTTAATATACAGCTCCCTGCCTTTTTTGCCTCATTAACAAGTGAGGTTTGGACGTTGCCATTAGTTTAAATGGCAAAGTCAAGTTAACAGTTTAAAACTGCTCTACCAGTCGACAGTGGCAGGCTGGGAAACATGCTTCACTTTGACACACTCAGGGTGGCAGAGTAAGCTGCTGAGGGCCACTTTAACTTACAGGCCCTGGGTACCTCTGGAACCATATACTAGGGACTTAAAAGGTAGTTAACCTGAGCCAATTGAAGGTAAACCAAACATACACTTTTAAGGGTGAGAGCACTGGCACTGAGGTCTGGTTAGCAGGCCTTGCTGCACTGTCCGAGGCGGAAAACCAGCAGCATCAGTCCAAAACCATAGGGATGTTCATGCAAAAAGAGAGGGGCGTCTCCTTAAATTTTTGGATTACGTTTGCAAAGGAGGTAAATTCAAGATTATACACAAATGCTGCAGCCGCCAAATTGCCCTGTAAAAACATGGGGCCTTTACTAAAATGGTTTTAGCATCATACTTGCAGAAGATCATATCCCACATTGCGTTTAGGTGTGTGAGGATGTCAAAGCCTGAACCTTGAGGTATCGCCTCTGGGACCTAGCAATCTCTGGTGAGCCATCAATGCCCAGGGGTTTGAGTAGTCGCTTGCACACTTCAAACAGTGGCGGCAGCAGGGATTGAGAGTTTAATGCTGGATGGAATCCTGAGCTTCCCAGAATTCCCCATCCATGATTCGCACCCCTCCTCACAGATCCAGTCCCCCTACGCTGCTGGCCTTCGCCATCAGCAGCTACATCCATCCTGTGAGTGTGCACATAGCGATGAGGAGCAGGTGGAATTCAGGCCTCTGTTTCCTCTTTAGCTCCCCCAGATGTTCAAGGGGAGGACACCTATGGGCAGTTCTTGCTGAAAGATGGCGATCCTGAACGATAACACCACCTTAGTTGCTTTTTCTGTCCTTTTACATATTAAGCCACAGGTCTGTACATCACAAACACAGACCCGTTATTGACCAAAAAGAAGTATTTTAATCTCCTCCTCAGCAGCCTTTTAGAAGTGGCAGCTCCTTCACTAACGCGGAAATCGCCCAACTGCTCAAAGAAAAATAAAATAATAATACGTTTTGTTATTATCATTATATTTTTCCTTTTGCAGTCAGTGGTGGGGCGGGGCTGAGCAACGCAGGGGAAGGAGTGGTTTGCACTCCCAAAGTGCGTATTACTGCTTGGCCGGCCCAACAGTCATGCCCACATTTTACATCTTCCCACCAGGCTGCATTACACAACCTGTTGAGGAAAGTGCACAGGCTCCCTGTCCCCATCTGAGCACCGAACTACGGCGCTCAGACCAATCACAATGCTGCCTTTTAGGGACTCTCATGGAGATCAATTTCTAAGCCACCTTCAAAGCTGAATAAAATAGGGCCCAATGGCAGGGCAGTAAATCTCCTTTATTAGATTCACACATGTCGCGCTGGAACAACCCTAAAGAACACCCGGGATCTCTCTTTCCAACTTAGAATAAGGCATGAATGCTGTGCCTCTAGCCTTCCACCTCAACATAGGCATGGAAGGATGGGCACATCTTTTGTGGAAAAAAACTAACAAGAAGGCTAACCGTCTGCTGACAGACCCTGTCTAGTCCCAATAATGAGTAAGTAAGTTGAGCTGTCGCCGTCGCCATATGTTGCAAACTGTAGCTGAGTTCAAATCCTGGCAAAGCTCACACAGCCTTCAATTCTCTCCAGAACAGTAAATTGAGAACCATTAAATTGGGTGATAGTAATATGTGCCATTTACATGTCCTAGACATGACAGAAGTGTGGTTTGAAGAACTATATAAAAACATGTTATTATTATTATTATTAAATGTCCAGCTTATTTTCTTGAAATGGTTCTGGGGAAAAAATGGGACATCATGTCTCCTCTGCCCTATGGAATTTGAACGCTACATTGGACACAGTCTCTTATCTAAACTCAACGCAATCCTACATTGGAAGATGCACAAATAGGGTTGTTCATTAATCAAAGACAGTAAAGAAATGCCTTGCCAGTGTTATATTTGGCAAGGAAAAGATTTTCCAAGTTAAAAGGTGAAAATAAACCACTACAAAAGGTAGCCTCCCGCAGTGACGCGAGTATCAAGGAAAGCCCAAGTCAGATCATTTACCTATTTCATTAAATATCCTTACTTAACGGTCTGCTTTTTGTGCATTACGGTTGCTGGTTTCATGATTATATTGAGGGACTTATTTATCATACTTTCACGCAGCGCAACGCAGCAAGCCACTTTGCTGTGCAGCGCTGCGTGAAAGAGCAGGCATGCGCTGTCCTTTCCTTGCGCTGGCACACTTTTGCTGCCTAGCGCCACTGCAGGCCCCCTTACACCTTGGTGCAAGGGTGACTGCGTTGTAAGCAGGTTTGTTTTTGTGCAGGAAGTGATACCTTTCTGCACAAAACCCATCATGAGAGGCATTTTCCTCTTTCTATGAGTGCTGCAGAAAAACAAGAAAAAATAAAGACATTTCTCCTTGTTGAACCTCTGGGAGTACAAATCTGTTGCATTCCCAGGCCTACCAATGTTGGTAAATCTGAGAATGGGTTCGAATCCATTGGTGGATGCGTGGGAACACCCATGCTCTACCCATGACATGATTCCCTGTCGCAGAGTAATGCAAGGCAGAGATTTACACTGCCTTGCAGTACTCTAGATTTTTCAGGCTACTCAGGGACATGCAAGGTGGCCATGCGTGGCTTGATAAATCTCATTTAGGTTTTGCGTCACCCTCGCACACTCGTGCGTGGTGCAACGGGATGCAAAACCTTGATAAATATGCCACTCGGTGACTACAGGTGTAATTTGTACCCACGCGCAGCTCTGTCAATGCCATTTCAACATCCATTCCCACATGATGACTCCGTGAAACACACAGATGTACTGGTGCTCACACACAGCTGTTTCAGTTTTAGGCCTGGGCGTGAAATTCCTCTCTGCTCGTGGAGTTTGCGGAGTATCTCCCACTCTGCGTTCTGTGTAGCCTGCGGAGTTCCGAAAAACTCTGCAGAGCGTTGTTTTTCCCTCACTTACTCTCGCCAATGTTAAGTTGGCGTGCCCAAGCGAGGAAAATCTTACTCCAGACCACCTCCCAGCAAGATTTCTCAACACGGGCGGTCCCGGGTGGTCTCTACCGTTTGCGTTGAGAAATCTTCCATTTTCATTGAGGAAGCTGCCCCTTGAGTAGAACATCTACCCAGGCAGCAGAAAGAAGCATTACCCTCTTGCGCTGCATCCCATTCCGATCGTGCTGTACAAACACCTGGTGCTTAAAATAAGCGTGAACGGCGTGACGTAACGCAGTCTGCCACTTGCGGAACTCCGAGTAGTGCGGTGGAGTATTTTTGGTCACTTCACGAACTCCGCCAAGGACTAGTCAATGCGCCTTTGTCTTGTGCGGTATATGCAGCACATTTCAGTGGTGGGTTTCCACACAAAACTTTGTTTATTGAACACCATTTTGTTATCCCGCATTCGGGTTCCAGAGATGAATAAGTGACAGGGATTGGAGTGTGAAATGCTTTAAATAGAGGTTGACGAGCCCTGCAAAGAGCCTGGCTGCAGCCAGACGACTGACTCTGGCTCGGGGTCCTCATAGACCCTCGGTAAAGGATCCGAGCTCAGCCCCTCCCCCTGAGTGACATATTTTACTAATAGACAATATACCTGTGCTGTTATTTAAAAAAAAAGTTGTAACAGCTTGTTGGTTTTCACAAGCAGAGAAAAGCAGCATTGTGTTACAACTCTAAAAACTACCACCACGAACGCACTGCCTTTAAGTTGTAACAGACGTGGCGGAGGATGTGGCATTGTGGCCAGAGCTGCTGACTTTGGACCTGGAGAATCAGGTTGAAGTCTCAGCCTCACGCAACATTCTGTGGTTCTGGGTAATTTACTTAATCGCACCATGCCTAAATAAAAAATGAACGGGACTACTTGCAACCTTACTGGTGCTTCCAGTACCTTCCGGACAAGTTCGCTCTATACTAAACTTAAAACATTGGAGAAGGAAGGAACTGCCTTTTAGCACATCATCACAGAACCCCCTGCCCAATGCTCCATGGAGAGAGGTGTATTAATTACATTGCAATCAGCCTGCCCGCACTGCCCTTGAGCACATCAGCAAAGCAACACTGCGAACAATTTACTGGACTCACGGACCCCACAGCCCAGTGCCCCATGGAGAGGGCTATGTTAATTAATTTATAATCAGCCTGCCTTGCTTATTCTTCGGCTTTTGCAGGGTTGGAAGCTGTGAGTTACATTTTCATAATTCCCATGGTGATTTTTCGTTCTGGGCTCGGCTCGTACTTGGGCTCTTAGAGCCAAGCCGGACCCCTGACTGGGCTCTGGCTCGGGTCATCCCATGAATTCTTGGGCTCACCCACCTCTACTTTTTAAAGGGTAGTGTGACACAAACTGTAAGTGGGACTGTGACTGGAATTGGAAGTGGGAGTGTGAAAAGAGTTGGGGTGGTCGAAGACTTTGGGTGTGTAGCAAGGACTGGGAGGGGGACAATGTGTGTGGCTGTGACTTCTACCGGTGGTGGCTGCTGCGACAAGGGCTCTGTAGGCCTGCTCAGGTTTTGCACTGGGGTCACTGCAGAGCCACCTGACCTTATGAGCAGTGGCTGCGTCTGTGTTCAGACCTAGGTAATGTTGGATGATGGGGGCACGGACGGACTGGGAACCCAAACCGGCCCTAGCAAAAACAGCTTGGCCGGCACTCAGGGGAGGGTGGTGGGAGGTATGGTTGCTAGAAGAAAGCCCCACTCTCGTCTCACCTCTCCCACTGCAAAACCAGCCCCAGGCAACAATGATGGCCCCCCAGGGGTCCAAACACCCCCCTGCAGCCCACCAGGGAAAGGCCGGTGCCCGCTATGGCCAGTCCGGCCCTGGATTGGGATCGTGGCCGGCTGTGAGGCAGCAGGGCATGAGTCGGGGAAGGATGAAATCCCTTTGCTTCTTATTTGTGTCGGCACTTCACACTATTAGGGAAGTCAACTATGAGGCTTGGGGAGTGGGAGACCCAGGTTAGATTAAGCTGTTCACTCCTGTCCCCACAGGATGCCTGCACAACCTATGCTACAATGGACCTCAGGGAAGCACAAGACTGCTCTTTAAAGTGGGCAGAGCTTCAAGAGAGGGGGTCTATTATAGCCAGATGGTCATTGACTCACTAAGGGCATCATACACAGCTTGGCGCATGAAAGGTCCTCAGAAATCGGTGCATCACCTGTCCCAACGTACCATTTGTTCTTCATCCCCATGAAGAAGTTAAGGAACTACTTCCTTTCTGCCAGAAGAGCCTCTGCCTGTGGAAATTTCATGGGATGTCACCTTTAAGGCAGAGGCCCGCACCCAAATGTGGCAAAAGGGGCTGGCGAACTAAACCGCGGCAAGTCCCAGGAATATGGCAACTCCACCCCCAAAGAAGGAAGGAGGGCAAGGAGTGAAACAGCGCCAAAAAAAGAAATGGATATGAATCCCGTGGGCAAATGGCAGGGCAGAGCGGGATTAAAAATTACCCCTAGGGGCATGAGAAGCCCATTTAAAGCACCCCAATGGCCAGAGGCCCTCACTGTTGGGATGAGCAGTGTGGCAGGGAAGCTGTCTGAGGATGTAAGCCCACGGGCAGCACGTTAAGGAGATGAGCTTAAGGAGATTTTGAAAGGCAGACCACAGCGGAGTGGCATACCAGTCTACTTACCTTGGGATACCTTACGGCAGGGTGAATCGATCAGAGATGGGGCTACACAGCACTCTCAGTCCAGGCACGCCGGATGGCAGACACCACTGAGCAGGAGAAAGAAGCAGGTTAAGACTAAAAGAGGCTGTGGAAAAAGTAAACACCAGATCAAAGACTCCATTTACATCACTAACTGTCTAAATGATTTATGGCATGATTTATGACTATATGACAAGCCAGCAATAATCCTGTCTACCCGATTTACGGCGTGATTTATGATGACATAACTAGCCATAAGGCGTGATTTCTGCTGATGCTTAAAAGTTGATGCCAATTCCAGTGACAATAATTGATTTATGACCCCAAATAAAGTGCACGTGGGGTACATGTTGTGAATCCAGTTGAACAATAAAGCTGCAGCCAAATACTTCCAGAAGCATGCACATGGTGTAGTGCTTTATTACACTGGGAATGGCAAAGTGCGAGGTTTACTGCATTGGAAGGGCCAACTGTATTGCTTTGCCCTCCCAAATAATAGAAAATACCGCCCTCCCTTACGGAGGCTCAAACACGACGAAGCAAAAAAACACAAAACGCCACCAGGAAAGGGATTTCACTCTGTTCTCAGAATCAGGCATGAGGCTTTATTTGTGCAACACTCTCTAACAAAAAGGCTACCCCAGATGTCAAATAAATCACAATAAAGTGTATATAGAGATATATATTTTCACAACGTTTGCGAACAGCCACCGCACTCCAAACCAGCGGGTGCGTCGTCGAGCAGACCTCGCAAACCGGGTCCCAAATATGAATAGATACTCCTTGTAGGAAGGTGGATATCTGACTATGGTTACCCCCAAATTTTTGCCTAGTGTCTAGCTGGTTTTTCGACTTAGTTGGCCTGAGATCCTGCTATTCAGGATCTCAGCCTGGCTGTTCTCTCTTTAAAATGGACTCCATGTACCCTAGGTACATACCCAATTGGTTGGATCACCCTGTCAGCCCCTGTACCAGTGTACACTAGGTACCCAGGGCATTGGTGTACCCAAGGCCTGCCAGGGGCTGAAGCATGTATTATGCCACCCCAGGCCGGGCCTAACAATTTGACACAACTGGCTGATCACTCAGCTGGGGTAAGTTGGTGTAATCACCTCTTACTTAGGTGTAGTATACCTATACCTAACCTTAAATGGGACACCTGGTAACCTATAAGTCACTCCTATGGCAGGCCTTAACAATCCTGAAGGCAGAGTGCTTGGTTCCATGTGAGATGGTGCTCTGGCATGAGCTGAGCCTGTCTGCAGTGGTCGGAACAACTTCCTTCTACTGTTTCCAGATATCATCATACCATATACTCTTAAGTGCATTATGAACCTCGCGGTTAAATGCTATCTTTGGTTTGGCTTTATCAAAACATGTCGAGTAAGGTGTCATACGAATTGGAATACTAACCCCTCGCCAATTCTGGCGACGGGGTTAGCATTCCACCCTTCTAGAGGGACACGACATGTACAGTACCTGAAACCCGGGTAAAATCAGACATAGCCTCAGCTCCACAAAATGGATGCTGCCACCACAGACACAAGTCTGCCCTCCTGCTGCTGGGAGTCCTTCCAGCTTGGGAGGTGTGGACAAAGGGTTTCCTGCCAGGGGAGGTGCGTGCACCACCCCAGACAGGATTTTGTGTATTGGTCAGGTAGGGCTTGAAAGAAACCAGACATGCCTGTGGCTCACAAGGAGCCTCGGTGCATATGCCAGTTCAAACCGGTCCTGGGGCACACCAGTCCCGGGCCTGGGGCGAGCTGGACAAAGGATTGGGGGTGCAACCACCCCCCTTCCTGGTCCCACCCATAGGGAGGGACCTAGCAGGTAGTCCGGCCCCTAGAATCCGCTTAAAGGTAGGAGCTGTGTCCTAAGACTTCAGACATCCTGGAATCAACTTAACACTAAGAAGAAGACGGGAACTTCGACGCTCTGCTGCACAGAGGACTGAAGCCAATCTCCCCTGTGGTCAGGGAGTGACCACCTTGCTAACGCAAGCACCATCCAGCGAATCAACGTCTGCTTTGCCGCCGCCTCCCGCCGGAGCCCGAGCCCAGAGACCGACAAGACCTGGACCTCCAGACCTCTCACCGCCCGATCCACAGTCCCTGAAAAGAGGAGACCCGTGGAGGCACCGAGACACGTGGAGCCAGCCATCTTGGAACGACTACGACAAGCTGACAAGCGCAACAACCGAGGCTCTCTCCAAGTTGTGCTTTGGGATCTGAGAAGCCCAACACCCGAGCAGCATCTGCACCAAAGGTGAGCCCTCCAGCATCTCCACGATCTGCGTGGGGCCCTTCTGCATTTTGCCACTCGACGCGCCTAACCGGTTGCTGGCCCGCTGGCTAGTAGCCATCTTGGCGACGAACTTCAAGAAATACACTGCTGGTCTGGTTGCTCCAGACTGGCCCTTGCTTCCCTCCAAAGGAGCAGTCCTTCTGACCTTGCTGGTCAGAACCATCAGCTTATTTCATCTCCTACAACAATTGCTTTTGCCAAGGCTTGTTTGCTTTGATCAAGTCGCCGACACCGCCGACAGCGAGAGCCTGCGTGGGACAGCTCGTGAACCGACTCCTGGACGTCGTCGACCTCCAGGGACCACGTGGCTGCAGAGACAAGCTACACCTTTCTTCCTGTTTGCACCCGACATTGCCTGGTACCCACCTGGTGCCACGCTGGTCACTGGCTAGTGACTGTGAACACTGTCCCCTCTGCTTACAGGTCTTCAACATCTCCGATCCACTCTGGGATCCCCTGCATCTCTCCCGGACCGACCGCCTGCAGCATCTTTGTCTTCAAGCTCCACGGAACAGATAGAAGAAACCCGACGCACTTCGAGGCCTATGCACCCGCTTCCTGTGGGTGAGGTAAAGCTGGCACACCTGTGCCCAAGTGTAGTATTACATCTCTAGTGCCTGTGTTCCAAATCTTGAGTTCCTAGTCCATCCGGAAGATCCTCCTTGCAGTAACTTTGTACTTTTTACGCACCCATTGAAACCTATGGGAGCACGCGTGTGACTATTTGCTCTGCACACGCCACCCGTGGACCTCCTGGTCACTAACTGACGTTAGCTCCTTGTAGGCCCAGCGATTCTAGAGGCCCTAGGCCTTTTCCCTTTTCTGTTCGTGGTACTTATACCACTATTTTAGTATATGGTTCGAGTGGCCACCAGGGCCTATCCATATAAAGTGCAACTTCTGTGTATTCTGTGATAATCTTGTTTGACGATTTGTGCTCCTGTGCTCATAAAGAGACTAGGGGTTACTTTGAGAAATAAATACATATATATTTTGAATATATATCTGTGTGGTGTCCTTTCATTGGTATAAAGGGGGGTTGCATTTGGTAAAACAGCTGGCTTAACACGCTTCACGAGTTTAGCCTCAAAGACTGCTTAGCCTACGCTACCACTAGGGCAGCTAGTCCGAAAAGGTTGACTTACAACCACACCATAAGGGTTGCTTGGCATGGTACAAGGTGATCACTTTAACTAGTGAGCATCATATACCAGGCCAACTTCTCACATTGGTGAGCAGCGGTTGGATTTGAGCTTGCTGTGTTTTACCATTGTAATCTCTTGGTTACCAATTGAAAGATCACATAGGTACCTATAGGTACATATAAAACAAGATTAGATATACATAAGTTCTACTGAACTTAGTTGTTGTAGAGCAAAGGGAGTAGCACACCCTGACTACAACTACTAGATAGGTTTAGTAGGTAAACCCAAGTGTAGGTAGATTGCAACACATCCACCCACACTTAAGAGCAATGGCCGGGGCAGAGGGGTCCACTGTACCCATCTCTGTTGAGAGTGACCCCCAGAGGGCACCATCCAGCTTTGCTACCCTTAACCAGAATGAGCTCAGGCATTTGGCAACTCTTAGAGGCCTTAAACAGCCCAAGAACCCTACCTCTGCTGAGCTCAGAGAACTCTTACAAAATGATGAGAATCAGAGAGAACTCAGGAAAGCTTCCCAGTTAGCCCCCTTAGGGTCAGGAACAGGAGGCCCCCCTTCTGAAGATGCCACAGAGGTACCCCCTTCCAATAGCCATCCCTTAGATGAGCACCATACTACAGAGGAGGAAAGTGATGGGGATACAGAAAGTGGTGAGGATGAAGGGAGAACTAGCCCAGTGCCAAGTGTTATACTTGGCCCAGCTAAACTAAGGCTATTGGGGACTGACAATGGGTTTACCCCATTGGATCTCCCCAGTGGACTTAACACAGGGCTTGGGAGGCAAAGGAATCGCTCAGGTGACTCCAATGCTTCTCATGGCTCTAGAGGCTCTCAAGGTCACTCCAGGAAAAGGATGACCAGCCCTCAGAGGAGGGAACATGAGGCCAGAATGCAGGAAGCCCAGCTGAGGATCAGGAAGCAGGAGCTAGAAGTAGCCCTGATGGAAGAAAAACTGAGGAAGGCTAGGCAACCTAGAGAGAGTGGGTCTATACCCACTGGTGGCAGCATTGTCCCTAAGGACAAAGATAGGGTCTTTGATAATAGGAACCTGTCTAAGGTTGTGCCCCCCTACAAAAGTGGGGATGATATCCACAAATGGATAACTGCTCTTGAGAGAGCCTGCAAAGTACAGCAGGTTCCTGAAGACCAGTGGGCAGCAATCCTCTGGCTCTCCTT
Source organism: Triturus cristatus (assembly GCF_964204655.1). Lineage (NCBI taxonomy): Eukaryota > Metazoa > Chordata > Amphibia > Caudata > Salamandridae > Triturus > Triturus cristatus. The sequence goes on from NC_140595.1 coordinate 117,360,063, forward strand.
TGAAGGAAGAGGCAGAGACAGACTCCTCACTGTTAGGGAGGAGGATGTCAGAAACTACAGAGTCCTGAAGAGTGTCCTAGTTGATGGGTTAGGCTTAACCACTGAACAGTACAGGTTAATGTTCAGAGACACCCAGAAGACACAGACTCAGGACTGGTCTGAATACATTGAATGTGCCACTAAGGCTTTGGAGGGTTGGTTGCTGGGAAGTAAGGTATCTGATTATACAGGATTGTACAATTTGATGATGAGAGAACAGATTTTAAGTAACTGTCAAAACCAGCTCCTCCATCAACACCTGGTAGACTCAGATTTGACCTCTCCCCAAGAATTGGGAAAGAGGGCAGATAAATGGGTCAGGACCAGGATCAGGCCTAAGAATCAGGGTGGTGACCAAAAGAAAGATACCACCAAACCTCAAGAGAAGGGTGGGGATAAAACAAAAGAGAAATCTTCCTCAGGGCCCCAAAACTCCACACAGGGTGGTGGGTCCCAAGCTCCCTCCTCTACCACAGGTAAAAAGCCCTACTGCCATGAGTGTAAAACTCCTGGGCATTGGAAAACTGACAGCAGTTGCCCAAGGGCTACAAACAAAACTGTTCCTCCAATTACTCCTGTCACACCACCTATTACTGTCAGCAGTAATCCCCCAGGTGGTGGGAGTGCCCCCAAAAATTTGGGTGGGTTTACTTGGGGAACACAGGGGGACCCTGACTTAGCCAATTCCCCTGCAGCAGATACTCTTGTCTGTGATGGTGGCATGGGGTTTGCCAACTTCACTGCCTGTCCCAACACTTTGGGTAGGTACAGACAGGAGCCCTACATCAATGGTACAAAAGCTGAGGCCTACAGAGACACTGGAGCTAGCATCACAATGGTGGCCCATTGGCTAGTTCCCTCTGAGCAGCTTTTGCCTGGTTTCTCCTACCAGGTGACCAACATTGATGGCAAACAGAACAGTCATCCCATGGCAGAGGTATGTCTCAGCTGGGGAGGTGTCACTGGCCCTAAAAGGGTGGCAGTGTCCCCAACCTTGCCTGTAGACTGCTTACTGGGGAATGACTTAGAACTCTCAGCTTGGGCTGGAGTTGAACAAGACACCCATTCTAAAATGGTAGGCCTTTCACAAAAGGGTAGTGGGGTTGTGCCATTCACAACCCCTGTCCAAATAGATTTCCTCCCTGGAAAGGTTGGAAGGGCAGTGGTAGCCACAGCCCAGGCACAGACAGACTTCCCTGTAGAGACTGGCAGAGCTGTGACAGTCACAGCTCAAACACAAACTGAGTGCCCCCCTGAAAAGGTTGGCAAGGCTGTAATGGTCTCAGCCTATACTCAGACTGACATAGGTGTAGTGAAGCCTGAAACTATGGATCACTCCACACAAACAGAGAGTAGTGGGGAGGAAGAAAAGTCTCCCTCTCCCCAGACATTAGGAAAAAGTCAGCCTCCTCAGGGAGCTGACCTCACCCCTTGTGAAGGAACTGCCCCAGAGGTAGCCAGGCCTGGCCTGGCAGAGCCTCTGATGTCAGTGGCCCCTTCCAAGGTGGGACCCAGTCTGGTGCAGGTAGCCTGCCTCTCTCTACCCTGCCTCAGTCAGCCCAGGGCTGCAGAGGTCAGGGAGGCCAGTGGACCCCAAGAGGGCCCCTGTCCACAAGAACCCCCCCATCAAAAGAATGAGGATTGCCTGGCTAGTAGCCCTAGTCAGGTGATGGGTAAACACATTCCTGAGGGATCTCCTTTACAGGTAGTTAGGGACCTCCCCCAGAGGGATTCTGTTGGGTATAGGCAAACATGGGACCTTAGGGCCCCAGACCTGACCTGTCCCTCCAGTAAGCCCACAAAAGGGACCCAGCCTCCAGCTTTAGGTAGCCAGAGGCTGACCCTGAGAGCACAGTGCAACTCAGTTAAGGAAAGAAAGGCATCCATGGTGGAGGGGGATTGGAGGAAGCTGAGGTCTCACTTTGAGGACACTCACTTCAGTACTCCATCTCAACACCAGCCTTTTACTTTGCCAAGACACACCAAAGGTAGAGATTCCCTATGGTGGAGACCCTCTGATACCCTTAGGGTGAGGGATTGCTTAGTGGACCATGAGACAGGGGGTAACCATGCCAGTGCTGGTTCCTCCTTATATGGCCACTTGGGCAATATAGGCTTACCTGGTCAAGGTCAGCCTTATCTCCCTTCGTTTGGGGGGGGGTTGTGTAGGAAGGTGGATATCTGACTATGGTTACCCCCAAATTTTTGCCTAGTGTCTAGCTGGTTTTTCGACTTAGTTGGCCTGAGATCCTGCTATTCAGGATCTCAGCCTGGCTGTTCTCTCTTTAAAATGGACTCCATGTACCCTAGGTACATACCCAATTGGTTGGATCACCCTGTCAGCCCCTGTACCAGTGTACACTAGGTACCCAGGGCATTGGTGTACCCAAGGCCTGCCAGGGGCTGAAGCATGTATTATGCCACCCCAGGCTTGGCCTAACAATTTGACACAACTGGCTGATCACTCAGCTGGGGTAAGTTGGTGTAATCACCTCTTACTTAGGTGTAGTATACCTATACCTAACCTTAAATGGGACACCTGGTAACCTATAAGTCACTCCTATGGCAGGCCTTAACAATCCTGAAGGCAGAGTGCTTGGTTCCATGTGAGATGGTGCTCTGGCATGAGCTGAGCCTGTCTGCAGTGGTCGGAACAACTTCCTTCTACTGTTTCCAGATATCGTCATACCATATACTCTTAAGTGCATTATGAACCTCGCGGTTAAATGCTATCTTTGGTTTGGCTTTATCAAAACATGTCAAGTAAGGTGTCATACGAATTGGAATACTAACCCCTCGCCAATTCTGGCGACGGGGTTAGCATTCCACCCTTCTAGAGGGACACGACATGTACAGTACCTGAAACCCGGGTAAAATCAGACATAGCCTCAGCTCCACAAAATGGATGCTGCCACCACAGACACAAGTCTGCCCTCCTGCTGCTGGGAGTCCTTCCAGCTTGGGAGGTGTGGACAAAGGGTTTCCTGCCAGGGGAGGTGCGTGCACCACCCCAGACAGGATTTTGTGTATTGGTCAGGTAGGGCTTGAAAGAAACCAGACATGCCTGTGGCTCACAAGGAGCCTCGGTGCATATGCCAGTTCAAACCGGTCCTGGGGCACACCAGTCCCGGGCCTGGGGCGAGCTGGACAAAGGATTGGGGGTGCAACCACCCCCCTTCCTGGTCCCACCCATAGGGAGGGACCTAGCAGGTAGTCCGGCCCCTAGAATCCGCTTAAAGGTAGGAGCTGTGTCCTAAGACTTCAGACATCCTGGAATCAACTTAACACTAAGAAGAAGACGGGAACTTCGACGCTCTGCTGCACAGAGGACTGAAGCCAATCTCCCCTGTGGTCAGGGAGTGACCACCTTGCTAACGCAAGCACCATCCAGCGAATCAACGTCTGCTTTGCCGCCGCCTCCCGCCGGAGCCCGAGCCCAGAGACCGACAAGACCTGGACCTCCAGACCTCTCACCGCCCGATCCACAGTCCCTGAAAAGAGGAGACCCGTGGAGGCACCGAGACACGTGGAGCCAGCCATCTTGGAACGACTACGACAAGCTGACAAGCGCAACAACCGAGGCTCCCTCCAAGTTGTGCTTTGGGATCTGAGAAGCCCAACACCCGAGCAGCATCTGCACCAAAGGTGAGCCCTCCAGCATCTCCACGATCTGCGTGGGGCCCTTCTGCATTTTGCCACTCGACGCGCCTAACCGGTTGCTGGCCCGCTGGCTAGTAGCCATCTTGGCGACGAACTTCAAGAAATACACCACTGGTCTGGTTGCTCCAGACTGGCCCTTGCTCCCCTCCAAAGGAGCAGTCCTTCTGACCTTGCTGGTCAGAACCATCAGCTTATTTCATCTCCTACAACAATTGCTTTTGCCAAGGCTTGTTTGCTTCGATCAAGTCGCCGACACCGCCGACAGCGAGAGCCTGCGTGGGACAGCTCGTGAACCAACTCCTGGACGTCGTCGACCTCCAGGGACCACGTGGCTGCAGAGACAATCTACACCTTTCTTCCTGTTTGCACCCGACATTGCCTGGTACCCACCTGGTGCCACGCTGGTCACTGGCTAGTGACTGTGAACACTGTCCCCTCTGCTTACAGGTCTTCAACATCTCCGATCCACTCTGGGATCCCCTGCATCTCTCCCGGACCGACCGCCTGCAGCATCTTTGTCTTCAAGCTCCACGGAACAGATAGAAGAAACCCGACGCACTTCGAGGCCTATGCACCCGCTTCCTGCGGGTGAGGTAAAGCTGGCACACCTGTGCCCAAGTGTAGTATTACATCTCTAGTGCCTGTGTTCCAAATCTTGAGTTCCTAGTCCATCCGGAAGATCCTCCTTGCAGTAACTTTGTACTTTTTACGCACTCATTGAAACCTATGGGAGCACGCGTGTGACTATTTGCTCTGCACACGCCACCCGTGGACCTCCTGGTCACTAACTGACGTTAGCTCCTTGTAGGCCCAGCGATTCTAGAGGCCCTAGGCCTTTTCCCTTTTCTGTTCGTGGTACTTATACCACTATTTTAGTATATGGTTCGAGTGGCCACCAGGGCCTATCCATATAAAGTGCAACTTCTGTGTATTCTGTGATAATCTTGTTTGACGATTTGTGCTCCTGTGCTCATAAAGAGACTAGGGGTTACTTTGAGAAATAAATACATATATATTTTGAATATATATCTGTGTGGTGTCCTTTCATTGGTATAAAGGGGGGTTGCATTTGGTAAAACAGCTGGCTTAACACGCTTCACGAGTTTAGCCTCAAAGACTGCTTAGCCTACGCTACCACTAGGGCAGCTAGTCCGAAAAGGTTGACTTACAACCACACCATAAGGGTTGCTTGGCATGGTACAAGGTGATCACTTTAACTAGTGAGCATCATATACCAGGCCAACTTCTCACACTCCTTTTAAGAACAGGAATGACGACGCCATGTCTTGACAATTGGTATCAGATTTTAATCATCGGCAATGTCGGACGCGTTTCGCCTGAACCAGCAGGCTTGTTCACCAACAAAGTTTTGTCAAAAAAACACAATTTTTAAAGCAGTGCACATGATCAATCACATGATAAACTACAAAAGAAATGCATTAAAAGAAAGACTCGTAGTTCATTAGCAATCAATTTGCACAACAAGAACACCCAATGCGAAATTGATCGCCATTGCCATCCAACTGGAATCGCAATTACTTACGCGTGTAAACGCACTACAATATTTCAATTCTGTGTAGATTGCACATAACTAGTTGTTCAGTATTTTTGTGCGTATGTACGCAGAACTAATTGAGATTTCAGCTGGAGTACAATTGCGAGCAATACCGTAATGTATGTTCTTGTTTTGCAACTCGTTTGTAAATGAACTATTAGTCTATCTTTCAATGCATTTTATAGAAAAAGACTCTCAATGTATGCCCACTTGGGCTGTACTCAAGATTTGTTGTGCAGACTGCACGTAACAAGAATTGAAATATTGTAGTGCGTTTACACGCGTAAGTAATTGCGATTCCAGTTGGATGGCAATGGCGATCAATTTCGCATTGGGTGTTCTTGTTGTGCAAATTGATTGCTAATGAACTACGAGTCTTTCTTTTAATGCATTTCTTTTGTAGTTTATCATGTGACTGATCATGTGCACTGCTTTAAAAATTGTGTTTTTTTGACAAAACTTTGTTGGTGAACAAGCCTGCTGGTTCAGGCGAAACGCGTCCGACATTGCCGATGATAAAAATCTGATACCAATTGTCAAGACATGGCGTCGTCATTCCTGTTCTGAAAAGGAGTATCTATTCATAGAGATATATATGTGTATATATATGTGCAAGCACTAATAACATACTTATAAGTAGGCAAATGCACCTGTTATATGTGTGAATAATAATATGAATTGAAATACAAGCAGATAATAATATGGACGTCGGCTGCAAGAAATCAGAAAGATATACACACTAAATACATCAAGACCTGGATGTGCACATAGACACTCACATATCACAATGAAAACACCTCAGGTGATTATAACCACTGGAGACTTGAATGTGCACAGACACACTCACACATCATAAAGGAAATACTCAAAAATAAAACACCTCATTGGCTGCAAACACTGCATCTTAGCCCACTTCAGACTGGAGGATTCACAGCTGGGGTTAAGAACCTCAGCAAACTTGGTTCTGCTGAAGTAGAAGCATCCGTTCCTCTTCATACTCCAAACAAATCCCAATTTCCAAGTCAACAAACCCCAGCTTACTTGAGTTGGCCATTCTCCATGCAAGCATTCCAAAGGCAAAAGAGTTCTCACGTTCCTTCTGTGCTCTCACGTGTTCCAGCTTTTATCTTAACGAAGCTTACAAAAGTCTCCAGCAGTACAGTCAACAATCTTCAAAAGTACAGCTACAAACAGCCTTGATTGTGAATAGACTAAACAACTTGAGTAATCTGGGAGTCTGCCTGTGTGTGCAAAAGCTCAAGCTAGCTGACAGATTTTAAGATGGCATGAGGGCATGTCAAAGCCAATAGTAAGAACTTCATAATACTTCCCAATGTACAACATAATTCACATTTGAGCACCACTGCTTATAACATTGCACTTCAAGACCAATAAGTACATTCCACACCTCTCTCTCTCTCTCTCATGCTTTCAAATGCACATCCCACACGTTCTGTTCCTGGCAAGGCTGTTCAACTCTATGAAAGCTCTCCTCCTCTGGAGCTACAAAAAGACACAAAAGAAGTATTCAAGGAAACGTGCACATGCAGGAAACTTGATGTCGTACTTGCAGGCTAGGGTAAAATAAAACATCAAGAGTCAATAAAAATAATGGTAGTCAAAGGTCATCACATGGTTTCAATACATGGGAGTGCTTGTAGCACTACAATCCACCCCATGACCTCTGACTATCATAACATATATATCAAAAATCAACTCCTTAAGTGAAAGCACGAAAAATAAAATGTAGCACACATTAAAACAGTGGCATCATAAAAGCATGTAACATATTACTTCATCTAAAGTAGCTCCTGCATATCTGAGAATAACTCAGCTACAGAAATAAATGTATGATGCATACACAAAATGAATACACAAATAGAATCAAGCATATTAACCCACGAATGCTCCTAGTGTCATAAATGGCTAATTCTGGAACTGCTACTATTGAAGCAGACAAACTTATATATTTTGCTTAAAATAAATGAATCTCAAAATCCTCATCATCAACTGCACTCTCTGGATTTAATGAAAAAATATCATCCTGTGTGAAATGTACACAGCCCCCCCCCCGGCTTTGAAATTATATCTTTAAACATGTGCCTTCATTTTCATTGTCATTAGAGCACATTCAAAAAACGTCTTTGCTAGCTAAGTTCATCTGGTTGATTCAGGCAAAGGATGTCAGCAACGATATCAGTCTGCGCTATCAGATGGTCAATTCAGGGTTGGGGGGTCCCACACTCTAACAGCCCCACTCAGACAAAGGCACCCACACGCAGGACAGGGACATCAGGTACAACAACACATCACAGTATGGTCTAGGAAAGAAACAAGCATCATTCTTCTTGCTAAAAATATTTTTCAGCAAACACATGGTCTCCTTTTTTCCATTTTGGGTCTGATGGCAAAGTTTTACTTTCATGTCTGCGTTGTTTTCTGCTGGTTCTGGGGAATTATCTAAGAATTTTACCCACACTTTGGCCTCTGAATTCTTGATAGTGGAGTCAAACTCTCCTTCCTCCTGCTTAGTAAGAAGGGCTGGGGCAGTGCCCTTCCTGACTATCTCTCCACACACTGCTGAATAAGTGCACCCTTGATCATTGGGCATGAGCCCAAGGCAATCCATCTGTCCTATCTACACTGGTCATTTTCCTTTCTCCAACTGGCCCCTCACTTTCTTTGGGACTGGTCTGTCCTGTGCATACTGACAAATAAGAATCAAAGTTATAAGTACATCTATGGGAAAAAGCATCCCTTCATTATCTGCCCACCTGTCAGTAGTGTCTTTTTCTCCTAGGAGATCACACTTAGTCATGCCCACCAAATCAGAATTGTGCGTCACCACCTCTGCCTCCAAGATTTTAGCCTTTTCATCTGTAAGGAAATTAAAGTGTCTTCCTAGTAAATGTATGGGACAGTGAGCATATACATGATACACAGCAGCTGTGCTTTGCAGTAACATTTCCCAAATTTCTTGCCACAACTCCTTGTTCCACTTCACTGGGGAATACTGTGTCTCAGGCACCTCAAACACCGCCCCTGGACTTTCTACTGGGACCTGCACCAACTGTTCATGCAAAACTGCAGTTTCTTCCTATATGCACCACTTGATCACATTTGCTTCTTGTGCATTACCTGTTCTGTATAACTCAAGGGAATTCATTAATCATTGCATTAGAGAAAGTTCAAAATTCAGCCTTATTGTCATCTGCTCAGTGTCTGTCAGCATGCAAAAACACAAAAGCAACTGTATCTGTCAAGTGTCTGTCACAGCACAAAAACACACAAACAACTGTGTCTGCCCAGTGTCTGTAAGAGCACAACTCAAAAGCAACTGTGTTTGCCCTGTGTCTGTCACAGTGCAGTGAAACACTAGCAACTGTTTTTCAAAGGGACTAAGCCACTCTTCAGCGTCTGACGTTTTAATCCAAAAGCCCAAGATCACCCTCTTCTTTGCTTGTTTTTCCGACATACTCCAAGTGGCACACTGCCCCTGAACAGTCATATGTAACTCAATGTCTCCTTTCTGTATTGGCTACACGTCTCAAACACATTGTATAACCTCTTTTGCAGATTCAAAAGCACATTGCCGCTTCTCTCTCCACTCAGAGTCATGTTTAAAAATAGCATTTTTCATGATTTATTTTTTCAGGAAGCAAGGTTTGTCACTCACTGACCAGTCTGATTTGTAACTGCAACCACCAATCGCTATTTCTAACAGGCTGATTTGTTTATCTTCTCTGTAATTTCTAAAATATTCCTGCACGTTACAATCAAAGCTGAGTGCATGAAACTGTGCTTCATTGTCCCGATTCAACATTACTTCAGAAGCTTCTAATTCAAAAAAACGTACAAGCCATGTTATCAAATCCTCCTCCAGTCTCTGCAGAAATATGCCCAAAATACCATTAATTTCTGGCTGAGGAAAGTCCTTCAAAGAATTAATTACAACCTCATGTGAGCATTGTAAATTAACCTGCAGCTCTCCTCCAACCACATTCTTTATCAGCGACTCACTCTGGCTCTAAACAGTCTTGTAAAATAAACTGCGTCATACCCCATGTTTCTCGCACTGCCTGGAACATTTGCAGCTCTTTTTTCAATCATTTAAATTCACATGTTAAAATATCTGAATTTTCCTTAGCTTTAACCAACTCTCTTTGCATTTCTTTATGTTCTCTTTCTAACTGGTCACATTTTTCATACATGCTGCGCAATACATTCAAAATGAAAAAATTTTGCTCTCTGAAATACGAAGTTGTTCTCCCTCTTGAAAAGAAAAATCCTGGAAACATTTAAGTATCTGTGCTTGCCCCTCATCTGTTAAACATGCATTAGAGCAATGTTCCACCCCAATAACTCAGTTGGCATCTGGGAATCTGCAACTGAAAACACTGACATTATAGAAAACATTTTCCCGTTTTTTCGTATCCTTCAGAGTGACGCCAAAATGTATTGCTTCACCCTCCCAAATAATAGAAAATACCGCCCTCCCACACGGAGGCTTCAACACGACGAAGCAATAAAAATAAAACATCACCAGGAGATGTATTTCACTCTTATAAAATGAAACACATCAAAAGACTGTTCTCAGAATAAGGCATGGGGTTTTATTTGTGCAACACTCTGTAACAAAAAGGCTTTCCCAGATGTCAAATGAACAACATTAAAGTGTATATAGAGATATGTATGTATATATATGTGCAAGCAATAATAACACACTTATAAGTAGGCAAAGGCAACTGTTAAATGCGTGGATAATAATATGAAATGAAATACAAGCAGATAATAACATGGACGCCCGCTGCAAGAAATCAGAAAGATACATGCACTAAATACATCAGATGACTACAACCACTGAAGACTTGGATGTGCACACAGACTCTCACACATCACAATGAAAACACCTAAGATAATTATAACCTCTGAAGACTTGAGTGTGCACAGACACACTCACACATCACAAAGTCAATACTCAAAAATAAAACACCTCACTGTAGGAAGCTGGCTCTGTATATACTATACCAACGTTAGGTGTAGTTTGCACAGAGTCGAGGGGAACCCCAAAGGTAGGCAGAGGTAAAGGTAGTTAGCACCTTACTCTCCTCTATTTGTGGTAGTGTGGCCAAGCAGTAAGGCTTTATCAAAGGACAGTGTTAAGCATTTGTTGTTCACACTCAGTCAGCAAATGAATTCACACACTCCAAGACTGAACTGCAGACCAATTGTGTAGGTATAGAAATATTCTTTTAGTTGTTTTATTTTCTAGAACCAAGAAAGCCTGGCACAGGTAAGCAATAAATACTTTACAGTAGAAATACAATTTGTAAACATAGTTCGAATTGCAACTGTATATGAACTTTGTTTTGATTAGAGGATGGTTACTAAAAATGCTATGCTTTGGAAATACAGTACATGTACTTTGTATAGGCTTTTTAGTAAAATGACCAGTAGATTACTTTGCAGATTACTTTTCCTACACAGTACAGTATACCTGGATACTGCACTGGGACATTTCCTGTAAACAGGTGAGTAAAAGCATTTTTGTTATTGAGTACAATTTTTAAAGGATTTCTTAGGTTTTCTAACTCCACACTTAGAAACTTTTCATAGAAAAACAGTCAATGTTATCCTATAAGAAAAATAGTGTAATCAGTTAGCAGGTAAGTGTTCAGTAGTGGGAGTTGGTATTCTGGGGGTAGACTCAGGGATCCCCCAGAATCAAGGGTGCACTCTCGTTACACCCTCAGCGGCACTAGGACGGCTGGGTGGAGAGTGCTGTGGCCTAATGTTATCCAATAGGGCCTAGGGGGGCTCCAGTTGGTGGCTGCTCACGAGCAGGCCATGGGGTTGTGGGAGCAAAGCTTCCTGGACTTAAGCTCAAGGCTAATGGGGGTTCAAGCCAGCACAAAAGGTGCACCCTCAGCGGCACTGGGGCGGCCAGGTGCAGAGTGCTGTTTTGGCATTGGGCGCCCTGTAGCTTTCAATGGGGAACCTCCGGTTTGCAAACACACTGCAGGCTCGGGGAAGAAGGTCTTCAGGGTGCAACCACCACGTGGAGAGGTAAGTAGGGATTTTGGGGGTTGGTTAGACACCGTCGGTTGGGCCACCCAAGGCCATGGGATGTCGGGTGCAGGGGTGTCTTTTGGAGTCGGATCTTCTTACCAGCTCCTGGTCACAGGTGGGGGGCCTTCCAGATTTAGGCTGCAGGCGTCGGCTGGAGGCTTGAGGCAGGTCAGGGATCACTGGTTCTCGGGTCTGGATCACCAGGGAGACCTCCTCTTGGTGTTGGGCCACTCGAACTCGGGCCGAGGGTGTCGGGTGAAAACTCGCGGATCCTTCCAGAGCTTGAGTCTGTTTGGATTTGAACAAGTCCGGTGTTCATGGGAGACAGAGTCTTTGGAATTGAAGTCAGGCAGGTCCTCCGGGTTTCTCGAGGTTGCTGGCTGCAGGACACACTGGGATTTTGCTGGAGCAGGTTTGAGGTGGGGACAGGCAGATAGGGCTCTCGAGGTCAGTAGCCAATGGGCTACTGGCCTTAGGGTGACTACACCCTTGGTGTGCTCATCCCATGTGAGGGAGTGAACACAATCCTCCTGAGGGGTGGGGTTGGCAGAGGTGGGCACACCTTCTGATGCTGGCTAATTTTTCCCTCCTGTCTTCCCACAAAAAAGGAGGGGAGACAGGAAGGGGCCTGCTCCTGATAGCAGGAGAGGCTGGGGTCGCATTACAAAGACTGCAAGGCCTTTGAAGCTCCCCTGTCACAGATGGTTCTTCCTGGCCTGGGGGAGGTGTGAACACCCTAGGGGTCCAGAAACATGTCTCTTGGTTGCAGGCTGGTGTGTACCAGTCAGGGAACCCACCAGAGGCTGGTTGTTTTTCAGGGGGCATCTCTAAGATGCTCTCTTTGTAAATTTTTCATTAAATCCCACACTGGCATCAGTGTGGGTTTAATGTGCTGAGAAGTTTGATTCCAAACTTACTGACATTCCGCCTCGCTGACTCCCCGACTGTTCGGGAACGTTTGGAGGCTCCAATTACACTGAAAGAATTGACGGCCGCCCTCAGTGCGATCCTGCCGGGTCGTGCCCCGGGTCCCAACGGGTTCCCCATGGAATTCCTCCGATCCCACATGGCTTTATTAGGGCCTCATTTGTTGGTGACTATTGCGGACGCAACTGATCGGGCAAGTTTACCAAGGGACTGGTGCCATGCAGAGATTGTACTTTTTCTCAAACCTGGCCGACCCCCCCAACGACCTGTCTTCTTATCGCCCCCTTTCCCTTATTAATTTTGAACCCAAATTACTGGGGAAGGTTCTGGCCGACCGCCTTAGGGGGTGTATCACTGAACTAGTTCACCCCGGTCAGTCGGGCTTCATGCCGCAAAGGGCCACTCGACATAACAGCAGACGAGTCCATAACGCCATTGCCGCGGCTTCTACCCTGGGCCGACCTGCCGCCTTGTTATTAGCTGATATCGACAAAGCATTCGACTCCGTAAGTTGGGTTTATCTTTTTCAATTGCTCGAGGCAGTGAACTTCGGACCCTGTTTTCTGGCATATATACACCTGTTGTATACGAACTTGACGGCATCGGTTCGCGTTGCGGGACACTGCGCTCGCCATTTTCCAATCCAGAGGGGTGCCCGCCAGGGCTGCCCACTATCTCCTTTGTTGTTCGCTCTGGCAGTCGAGCCCCTGGCGGCCTGGGTCAGAAGTGACCCGGTACTCAGTTGGTTTGATTGGTCCCGCTCACGGTCAGATCGTATGGCTTTATACGCTGATGACGTTCTCTTATTTATGATGGACCCGTGGTACTCTGGGCCCCGTATATTATAAATTCTTAGGGTATTTGGTGGCACCACCGGCCTCCATGCCAATCCTGCTAAATCCATACTCTTTCCAGTATGTGGGCATCAAGGCCGTGAATCGTGAGGTGCGCAGCTGTCCCGGGCCACAGATGGGTTCAAATATTTGGGGATTTATATCTCCCCGTGCCCCAAGATTTCATGGGCACATAATATTACCCCATTATTAGTCAGTCTCAAGAACGAAACGATGATTTGGTCCGCTCTCCCTCTGTCCCTCTATGGGCGTTTGGCCATTTTTAAGATGGTGTCCCTGCCTCTGATTTTATATCGCCTCCAAAATTTTCCACACCCTATCCCTCGCGCATGGTTTGCACAAGCGAATGCAATACAAAACAACTTTCTCTGGGGCGGTGGAGCTGTCCGTGTGGTGCTCCGCACATCTGCACAGTCCACGTATTGTGGAGGGATCGCGGAGGCCGACATATATTCATATCATGTTGCATCTCACATCCTAGTAATCAATAAATTATGGTACAATTCTCCCACTGACCCGGCATATGCCGCTATGGAACAGGTCCCCCTACTCCATTTATTATATAGCTACACACGGCTGGACCATTTGCTGCCAGCCGGCAGACAAGCCATACAGTTGTGGTGGGCTAAGACCGGACAAATGGGATGGAAAGGGAGACTCACTCAACAAACCCCCCTGTGGCATGGTACATACCTCGGAACTGCTACCGCACTGAGAGGGTTTCGGGGATGGGACCTGGTGGGGATTTCGACCCTAGGAGATGTTATGAGGGGCGCTACGCTAAAATCATTTCAACAATTACAGACTGAGTTCGGCCTCCACAAGTCACAATTTTACAAATTTCTACAGCTCTGACATGCACTCTCTCCCCAGATTCGTACTATAGAGACTCTCCACGAGTTCCAGTCCCCGGAGGGTCGCCTGCTCATGGAGGACCTTGAACTTCACATAATCAGGCAAATATATCAAACGCTGACGACACATACCCCCACCACTCTGGACAAGACCCGATTGGTTTGGCTTGGCAGGCAGACATTCCAGAATTGACAGATGAGGATTGGGCTGAAGCGATAACCAGCCCTAGGGGCGCAGCTGTTTCCACACGCTATAGGCTCATCCAGTTCAAATATTTGCATAGAGTTTACTACACTAGGGTACGACTGTGGCAAATGGGAGTCATTCAGTCCCCAGTGTGTCTGCGGTGTGTTAGTGAAGATGGGTCCTTTTTCCATACAGTATGGACCTGCAGCCCTTTTGGAACAGGGTTCGGGCATGTCTTAATGAGGTGCTGGGGTGGGTACTCCCACTGGACACCCGGATGTTTTTATTGCACTCCACGGATGACATCGGGGGGAACTGTTACAAACAGCACCTACTGTTCCTTGCCCTCACTATCGCCAAGAGAGACATAGTGCAGGGTTAGAAAGCATCATCTCCTCCGACCATAGGCAAATGGAAGACCGACTTAGATAAGTGTATGGGAGCTGAGACCGCAGCCTTTGAGGCTAGGGGCTGCCCCAGGAAGCATCGCAAGATATGGACACGTTCGGCGACATACCGTGGAATCGACTTGCCCCCCCTGTCTGAGGAGGACCCATGAGTGGAATCCTCCGATCCCTGCCATGCATCACGCCAAATTGTATAATTTTATTGTATTAATATTTTGCTGGGCTGACTATGGGGAATCTGTTGAATCATGTACTATACCTCGATTTTGACCACTGTCTGCATATTGTTCTTATTTTTGGTTTACCTGCATGTTTGGCAGGATTTGTATATCTTCATGGAAATGGTTATTGACGTACATATGGTCCAAATGATCATATGTGTCACTGTGGGGCTTCCGCCCAATAGACTGCAAAATGAGCAAATAAAATGTGCTGTTAAAAAAAAACACATTAGTCTTCATCTGCTGCGAGGCTAGCCAGTGACCCTTGCTGTCCTCTTTACTACCATAGCATAAGGATCTCCTGCCTCCGTACCCCAGGAGGTGGAGAGAGCATACCAGCATCTGGAGAGGAGTCCAGTCCGCTGGCTTCCACAAGCTCCACATACCAGTCCAACTTTTCACCACGAGTGCCTAACTGTTGTTCTAAAGAGGATAGTGACCCCACCCCCTCCTTTTCCATGCCTGAAACCTCCTCAAAATGTTCCGGCAATGACCAAGAGCCCCTGGGCGCCTTTAGCACTGGATTCGGTGTCGACCGATGCTAGTCGAGCTCCGAGTTGGCGGGAATCAGAATGGGGCTGGGGCTGCCGGTGGGTACCGGACGCCAGGAGCATTGACTTCGGTACCAGGGAAGGTTGCGTTGCCACGGCCAGCGCCAATCCAGGTCCAGAATCGGATCCATGAGGCCACACCAGTGCCGAGGCCAGAGACGTCAGCGTGGAACCTGATGGGGCCTCTTCTGACCCCGTGGGGCCCGAAAGCACAACAGAGGGATCGGGCCACTCAAATACTCGGTGCATGTCCTCATAAAAGTCTTTTAACTGAGCGGGAGTCGCTCCAGGTCCCGGAATCTGAGGGAGGCTCAGGGTGGGACCTGGCAACGGCTCTCCAGGACCGTCCCTGGAATGTCAATGTACCCTATTTGTCTCGCCAACGAACGACAGACATGGACGACAGACGTGGTAAAGTTGAAGCCTGTTTGGACTTCTTCTTCTTCTTCTTGTGCCTCTTCCCCGAGTGTCTCAAGCACCTTGAGTGCGAAGAAGAGGACATGGTGCTCCTAGAGCGGTCCCGCAACTTTCTCTTCCTCGATTGGGACTGGGACCTCTGAGGCGACACACTCAATAGTATTGACTGCTGGGCTGCAAGCAGCTTTAGGGACTGCTCCCTCAAAGCCTTTGGAGCCCTTGGCCCAGCAGTCTGAGCACGACTTCGAGTTGTGATCGCGCTTGAAATACCATAAGCATATCAGGTGAGGGTCAGTAAACTACATGGCTCAGTTACAGGAGCCACACAGCTTAAATCCTACCTTCCTAGATGTCATTCCTCGACACACGATGAAAAAAAAATCTTTGACAAAATGCCGAAAAAAGTATGTCAAAAAGAGACAGACTTTTCCGAATCAATGCTAACTGGCACGGGAAAAAAAGAACTGATGTCTGCGTGCCTAGGTAACAGCGATGTTACATCTGGTGCCGAAGACGCCACACTGAACAGAGCCACCCGACGTTGTGCAGGGGTAATGCTCACGCAAAAGTTTCAGGATCCAGTCTGACGCCTGGGAAATTCAAAGGTAAGGAATCTACACCTAGAAGTATCCATCAGATACACAACATGCTTTAATGAGACCCTGTGTACACTGTGCCATGAAGTCGGCAAGCTGTTTTGAATAAACATGAACCTTCAAGTGCTCACTATATGGAAACATACCCATAATCTGAATATAATGTGCATAAAAGCAGCAATTCCTTCCTCTTTCAGGGTACTGCATGCATAATGCACAACTCAGTCATTTCTCATTTGGTGCACTTAATATGTACTGCATCCAATCATCCGTCTTATAGCTTACTGTGCTTACTGCACACATTTCTCTCTCTTTT
Organism: Triturus cristatus; assembly: GCF_964204655.1. NCBI lineage: Eukaryota > Metazoa > Chordata > Amphibia > Caudata > Salamandridae > Triturus > Triturus cristatus. Next base: position 117,376,716 of record NC_140595.1, read on the forward strand.
AGGGAATTCCTATTCATGCTGCATAACTGTGCATACTCATCCACTTTTCAGGGGATTTTATGTACAATACACTCATATATCCCCTTTACAGGGCCTTCAATCCATACTGTACAGATAACAACACTCATACCACTTGAAAGACATTCCATGCGTACTGTACACAGTGATTTAGAACATTCTAAGTGTGCTACACAAGGGCCATTTTTTTAAAACATACTTTATTGATTTTTCAATGTGCAGCGCCGCACATAATTCTTGATACAACTGGTAAAGAATTAACTCAGCAGGGAGCGGAGTAACATAAACATCTCTGTGTATACAGGTTACAATCCGAATCGGAGATGCAAGCCAAAGTGAGATCTTGTTGTTCTAGTACCGTCTCAATACCGTGTATCTATTGCAGGCAAGTAGCAAACAAGGTCAATGAAAACATTAAACAACCCAAATTCACCCTCCCGCCTCCCCCCCATCTGGCTCACCCCAACTGGGCCCAATCGAGCCCGAAACACAACTCTATCCACATGGTATCTTCTTGTTGAGTCTCCTGAAATGGGTGCAACTCCCTTTGATGGGTCCTGCGCCGAACGAGCGCAGGGGTGCCGACCACAACTGCAAGCTGTAGGGGAAACACATGCCCTAATGTGTGTTATGGTGTTGAGGGGTCAGTTGTTTTAAATGTCTTCAACATCAGATCTCAGTCCATGGAAATCAGCGTTTTCCGCAGCCCCCTCTATTCCTCACTCCGGATAACTGCACTCCCTGCCCTTCCCCACCGGATTACTTCCTCATGCCATGGAGCGCTTCGCAATGATTAGAGGTAGGTCAGCGAATCTGAGCTGTACTTTCTGTGTCTTAGGGCGACGATAAAGCCCCAGTATGCACCGTTCTACTGTGTCCCAATTAGAGATCCCTGTCACTGTTTCCAATACATGTGTGATCTTGACCCAGAAAACCACCAGGCGTGGACACGTCCACAACATATGTAGTATGTCAGCGTCATCTGCATGGCATCTTGGGCAGCGTACCTGTGCTGTGGGATAAATGTGGTTTAAGCGATGCAGAGTGAGGTAGGCCCTGTGGAGGATCATGTGTTGTATAAACTTAAATTTGGCATTCAGGGACACCCTCTCAGGGTATTCCAGGAGAGAGGCCCAATCCTTGTCTGTTAGGTCCTTGCCCAGATCTCTAGCCCACTTGTCTCTAATTGTCGTAAGGGGAGTCTGTGCATGCATGGCAGCTTCGGAATCTGTGAGATGTGTCTCCTGCATCAAGGCAAACTGCGCCTTCCGCCTATTTAATTGGGCGTGTATCCTATGTCGTTTGTGCACTGAACCTAACCCTCTAACATACCAAGTGACTATAGTTCCCGATGTGACCATAGGTGTGTGTACTGAACTCTGAGAGGCAGATTTACAAGCCCCTTGCGCCGCCTGTGCATCACGGTGCATGACGCACCGGTGGCGCAGTCTAATAAGTGATATTTACAAGAACAGGTAAAGTCACCCTGCGTGACTTAACCTGTGCTTGTAAATATCACCTCTGTTCATGCAACACTTTGTGTGTTAGGGGCGTGACATATGTGTTGCTGTGGGTGTTCCCACGCAACACACATGTCCACTGATGCATTTCCAGATTTACGAGAAAAAGTAAATCTGGAAATGCGTCAGAATGCTACACCACCCTAGGGGTGGCGTAGCGACGTGCAACAAGGAGAAATGTTTTAATTTCTCCTTGCTTTTTTCCTCTTTCAATGCGTGCTGCATTCTACAGCACACATTGGAAGAGGAAATCACCTCAATTGATTGTTTTTGTGCAGGAAGGTGCCCCTTCCTGCACTAAAACAATATCCCCACGACGCAGGCATCCTTGCACCATGGTGCAAGGGTGCCTGAGCCGGCGCATGGCAGCAGTTTGTGCACCAGCGCAGGGGGAAGCACAGAGATGCAACATATTGTTGTAAATATGTCGCATTCCTGTGCTTCGAAACTAACACAGCGTGGCACAGCAAAATGACTTGCGGCACAGCCCCTGTAGATCTGCCCCTGAGTCCTGCCACATCATGGGGACAGAGTGCTGGACTAAAAAGAAACTCATCTCCGTGAACATACATCTGAGTTCGATTTGCATTCGCTGCGGGGGAGACGGCTCTTGCGCCTTGCAGAGCACTCTTGATTGTGTGCAACAGTATTGGTGACCGGACCTTGGTCGCGTACTAAATGTATAGAGAAGTTAGGGGGAAATGGGGAGGTTGCAAAGGGCTGTGGCCTGTATATTACTAGGTTACATCAGGCACACCAGAGTGCTCGGGGGGGCCCGAACCCAGGTAATCATTCACAGTTTGAGGAGTGATAAAAGGAAACAGAGCGAGGCTGTTCTCTGAGTCTGATTGCATATTAGTGTACTCCGATGACTCCACCAAGGAGAGGGGTCACGGTCTCTGAAGGCAGTCGCAGTGAGAAGGGCTGCCTCCCTGACCTCCAAGACCTGCTCTGGGGATGACTTTTAGCAATGGTTTTGCGATTCGATTTAGTGTGGATTGTTCTTCCACGTGTGGCTGCTTGTGATCCCAGGTTTGTGCTTTGTGTCAGACTCTGTGATGTGTGTGATGGGAATGACACTCCCAGCCAATCACCTGCAGCCTCAGGGCTGTTGAAGAAGTGTGAACTTTGCTCATGTATGATCTTCAAGCGGGCGGGACACAACAAAGCGTACTTGAGGTTCAGGGCCCAGAGCTTCTTTTTAGCCGCTTGGTAGGGGGCCCTCTGGTGCTGAACCAGGACTGTGAAGTCCTGATACAATGAAATCCGGTGGTTTTCGTACTGGTTAGGGGATTTCTCCCTGGCAATGCGGATTAACGCTTCCCTATCATTATAATTATTTATCCGGGCAATCATTGTACGTGGAGGAGCACCCACAACTGGCATTCTTGTGGGGGATTCTGTGTGCACTCGCAGAAGGAGTCAGACAGGCCCTCTGGGGCTACCTGTTCCCTCAGCCATTGTTCCATGGATCGAGTGGCATTGGGTCCCTCACAACGTTCCAGCGGGCCAAATATGCGGATGTTATGTCTTTGTACACGGCCCTCCGCGTCTTTGGTTCTGTCCTGTAGACTGGACACTTGGCGCTATAGCTGTGATATCTGGCCTGCATGGTCCTTAATCTGCTGGAGCAGTTCTGCAATAAATAGTTTATTGCTTTTCACAGTAGAAGCCAGCTTGTCATGGTCTGCCTTGAGTAATGTAAAGCCAGTTGTCAATGAGTCTATTTGCTGCTATTGCATTCTGCAACTCCCTGACCTTCTGTAATATTAGGTCCAGTTTGTCTGGGGCGGCCTCCATATTGGTTGGTGGGACACAGCTTGTAGGGAGCATTTGGGTGACGTTCTCCGAGACTTCTTGTTGCACTGCGCCAGTGGAGACCAACTCCAGCAGCTTTCCTTTTGTGCGCCCCATTGTGCACCACTGGATAGAACCGGTCACCGTCACAGTATATTGGAGCCAAGAGCCTGCAGTGCCTCCGACTGTAGGCGCACCAGGAGAACCCCACAATCACAGTCCGGGATGCCCCTGAGGGCCACCACGATTCCCGGCGTCACTCCAGACAATCAGAACGGAGCCAGACACTTAGATGTTGGGCTACTGGCTGGAGACAACGCAAGACCAGGTCAGGGAGTACGGGAGCGACCCAGTAGTCCACGCCTCACCATGCACAGACAAAAATGTAGGCACCCCTCAGTAGGGCCAGGTCAGTTATGGGACAGGTGCGGCACTGCTTCAATCGACCTATCCAGTTAACGCTGCATTCCTGAATGTCCCAGGAATATGGCACCTCGGTCTCCAGCCAGAAGGACAGGCGGCCGTTGTCAGACCAGGGCAGCCCCTCGCCTTTCCTGCCCCAGTCCACAGTCACCGCACCCGGCACGCACAGTCAGGCAGGAGCCACAAACCACGAGGCCTTCCAGCTTGCACTGGTTAATCAGTCAAGGCCGGAAAGCAAAAGGAGGCCCAAGTTAGGCCTCACCACCCATCACAGCCGGCATGGAGGACTGAGCATCTCCCTGCTTGCCGAGCCTGCAGCCATGCAAAGTGCTACCAAATAGTCCTGGAATATGGCTGTGTATCTCCCAGTCTCCACTTTGCCTCCACTGGAGCAGCGGGCAGAACTCCCAACCCGCAGCGCTCAGCGCCGGTCCGGTGCATGTGACGAGGCCGCCCCACAGCAGCAGCGCCCACCGTCAATCCCCGGTGGTGGTTCATCCACTTCCATGGACAGTACTGGCCTGATGTCATAGACACTTGGAAGGGTGAAGGGCTGGAAGGCCCCTCTCACCAGAGATGCCACGCTCAGCCACAGAGTTTTTTGGTGTAGCCCCTGCGTCCCCACGCACAGGCGGTCTCACAGCTTGTCTTCATGGCGCGGATCACTACCGCTTCCACCAGCCACCGCAGGGTCACACAAGGCAGCAACTCAGAGGCCTTCAGGACACCACAGACTGCTCCAGCCAGGCCTAAGCTCTCACCTCGCGGTCGGCTCCTGCCGCCTTTGCTGTGTGTGTTACCTCAAATTATGGCCCTGAGAGGAGTGCCCACATCGCCATCAGCACTCTACTCGGTTCTTACAAGCAGCGTGGTAAGGTGTAAGCGTGGATGTCCCCCAACATCACTGATAACTGCCGGATAACTTGGTCTGGTCCCCGAGCTCCACTACAGCACGTTTGTCACGTTCGGCGGTTAGCCATGACCCTGTGCTAAACAAGTGCCTTAGTGCATAACTTAACAATAAGGTTACCTGACTCCATGTCAGCAAGTACAGTCTGCGCTAATTCTGAGATTTTCTTTTTCAAATCATCTTTTTCAGGTGTTCCACTTAATTAGAGCAGGTGTCTCCAACCAGTTGATCGCGTACTTGAAGACACCTTCAGAGTAGCTCCCCGCCATGAGCTCATTTTTAAATAAACAAAGGGTCACATGTTTTTAAAAGATAAGGCCAGGCTGTGTTTATTTTACATTATTATCATCAGAGTGCAGACAGCAGGGCCTGATAATGAGCAGTTCTCAGTCAATTTATGACCCAGGCTGGGTCACAGAGGTGAAGAACTGAAACACTATGGTATTTTACTATGAAATAAAAGTTATTACAATGTGAGAACAAATGGTGTTTATGAATGCTTTTAAATGGGAGAAAATAAAAATGAAAAGTCACCTTAATGATTACGTTAACTCTTCATTTTAATTTCCTCCCATTTCAAACATGGACGTCATTTGGGAGTAGCCAGGGATCGCAGATGCGGCCTCTAGTTTGCTCCCTGCTACTCCTCGCACTTCCTTTGCTACCCCTGGCTCTTGCCTCCTCTGAGGCTAGGGATCGCAAAGGAAGTACCAGGAGTAGCAGGGAGCAAACTAGAAGTCACTGCTGCGACCTCTGACTGCTCCCAAATTACGGCCATGATTTCAAAGAGTTGCATTTACAAACAGAAGGCCTCTTGCTCCCTGTGGCCGGTAGACACCATGCCATATTTGAATGGGATGAATTTAAAGTGAAAAAAAAATATTTCTATTAAACATTAAGTCTTAATGTTTTTTTCCACTTGCAATTGAGCCAATTATTTCTTAATGTTTTATGAAGCATGTTTCTTCAATTTAAATTCCTCCCATTTAAACAAATGGCTGTATTTATATGTCATAAATATGGTTGGCAACCTATCGACAGGCCACTGGGAGCAAGATGCCTTCTGTTTGTAAATATGACACTTGGAAATGCGACAATAGGGATTCTATATAAACATAAAGTTACCTCTTCAGTTACATTTTCTCCCGTTTCAAAGGGCCACCTTTACACGCAGTAGGCATCTTGCTCTCCGAGGCTGGTAGACACGGTGCCATATCGATAACTGAAAAATACAGACATTATTTTTAAGTGGGAGAAAGCTAAAGAAGAGAAAATGTTCCATATTATGAGCATTTTTGCAGAACATTTTTAGGCACTTTGGATTTCTCTGATTTATAAAAATGGTTGTATGTTTGTGTTATACCTGCAACGGTGCCACATATGTCGAAATGTATATCCTGTGCCTCAAGTACATGCTACACAAGTTCTCAGTCACCCATACACATATATCCTATTCATATGCACACATGTTCATATATCCCCTAAGACCACGCTTTCACTGACACAAATGGCAGCCCTTTCATAGTCCTCAAAGTATTTTACTCAAACAGTTGAATCTGGCTCTAAGGACATTAGGCTTGAAGTAAATGAAATTGAGCTTGGGGGTGTCTAGTAACAATCTGACAGTTGCTTAGCCTACAGTAGCTCACAATGATTTTCAGTGATCAGAAGTAGTTCTCAGTACAGAAAAGGTTGGCGCCCCTGAGTTAGAGCAACTAGAAACAACCAAGAACTACGTCTATAACATGTACTACTTTCTAGAGTAAACCACAAAACTGGAGATGATGCTTCTTAGTGAGATGGAGTTCTATGATTAATCAAAAATGTGCTGGCAGTCGTGATCAAGAATCTTCAATTCTATAGCAGCACGGAGGAGAGGATTATGTATTCTCTTTCCTGTTTTGCTTTTAACAGCAGTCGTATTGAAAGTACAGTATACAACATTAAGAACTACAACACCCATAGTCCTTAAGCAAAATACTAAAACTCCTGAAAATGTGTGAAATTGTCCAAGCACATTCCCAGGTTCACTATAAACATTCATCAAACTGTAACCGCTCTTCTTTGTTGCTTTGAGAATACCCTGCCGGATCATGTTCAAAGTTTACTCCTGTTTCTGATCTACGACTGAAGAAAATAAAATAAATAATCATTGAGTATTCTTTCCCATTTGTTCACCAGGATGTGTATTTACTGCAATCAAACACAACACAGAATGTGGAATATAATATTAATTATAATGGGATAATATTCGTCTCTCTGTCCTTAATAGAACTGGAAATTATTAATCACAAATTCTCTAATAATGTTGATTCTATGTCAGGACTGGAGGCTTCTGATTATGCAAGTTTATAGCTGATTCATAACAGTCAAAAAGAGATTACATACCAGTTTACAGTAAAAGGATTTGGAAGTAGACTATGTTGACCAGACAGCCATATGTGTGATATCTTGTAGGCTAGCTCCTAATGTAACTGACTTCTGGGCTATTTCACCTCTGAGTGCACTTCAAACACGGAAATGCTAATTACCACTTACTCCAAAATCCAGCAAATCTCTCTGGCTAAGGTGTGTAATGACACTGGGTTGTAAGTACGTAGGGGAGAGATGAAAAGCTATCGAAAAGAGAATAAACTGAGGTGGATTGTGGCTTGTTTGTAAGTATGTAGGCACCTAACCATACACAGTTTGGTCTGCGTAAAACGAGAGTAAGAGATCTGCCTCGAGTCAATTTTAGTTTTTCTCAAAATAATAAATATAACCACTTCCCGAATAAATGTCTACCTGCTAAATACAGGGCTCTGTAATGAATGGGCTTTTCACTAAAAGGACACACCCAAACCCTGCACTCCCACCTGGGAGGCAAATATACCACTGCACCTTTAAATAATATACACTAAGGCAGGGGAATGACACAGCACCCCCCAGACGAGGCAAGAAAACAAATTCAGGTGTATTTAAAGTAACACACACAAGTTTATTAATGCAATGTTTAGAACGGTAGGCCAAATATATCAGTAAATGCAGATTCCCATGTATCAATAGACTAAAATAAACAATTAGAATAAAATGCAGTATATACAAAAAGCAAAGAGTAGAAAATATATATATAAAATGGTTAGGAACACCTCACCGACTGAATATGCATCATCCTTACCAACTCAAGCTGGGAAAGCCCTTCAACAGCCCAGAAAGGAGTTCAATTAGGACTCAAGTTCTGTCACCTCCACAGCAATACGTCTAATCTGTGGTGAACTTCCATCTGGCCTCCGAAGGCTCTCAGCTTTAAATATCATTACTAAACGTGAGGCGAAGCTTCTAGAAAACCTTGCCCCCTTCTCATGAGAAAGACCTAGCTGGCTGCACCAGTCTGCGACAAGGCCAAGACGGAGGCTGGCCAAGCTCCCGTATTTTGACTTTGAGGCAGAGTTGCACATTCTACAGATAATATCCAGTTCACTCTGGTCAGTGAGGAGCGAAAAACAAGTGAAGAGCAGAAACCTGGCCTCCCCACTTTGCAGCCACGGGTGAGCAGCAAGTCAAAGCCAGAAAACAAGATGACTTGAGGCCATATCAAAGCCAATAGTAAGAACTTATAATCCAAACAACTTGCAAGCACTACTGTGCATGCAGAAGCAAGGCAAAGTCAGAAAACAAGATGACATGAGGCCATGTCAAAGCCAATAGTAAGCACTTATAATTAAGCAAGGCAAAGTCAGAAAAAGAATGACATGAGGCCATGTCAAAGCCAATAGTAAGAACTCATAATAAAGCAATGCAAAGTCAGAAAAAGAATGACATGAGGCCATGTCAAAGCCAATAGTACTGTTCTACTCTGTGACAGCTCCCACTAAAAGACAGCAAGATTACAAGACAGAAGAGAAGCAGGCAAATGCAGGACCATCCTACATTAAGGCTAGGGTAAACTAACACGCTAAAGTCAGTCAAAATGATGGTAGTCGAAGGACATCATATGGTGCCAAACCACAAGAGTGGCTCTTTCACTACAGACTCTGATATCGGAAACTCTCCACCAAGCTGCCGACCACACTAGAGCGTGATTAGTTTGGCTGATATCTAGATATAACAATAAGTTATCAGGCCAATATTTGGTGTAGGAGGAGGGACAAATCTGATCTGTCTGAGAAGTTTTGAAACCAAAGAATGTTCTCCTATTGGATGGTCTGCTACCGGTGTGTGTCCAGCTGAAATGGCTGATCTACAGGAGTTTACTGTCCTGTAGGTCAGACCATCTGCCACTAGTATTGCCAAAACGTTTAAAACAAAAGTCACATCTGGCCCCACTGGATCAAGATTTTGTTCACGCCCCCAACCTTACAACCTAGACCATGCTGAGTGATGGAACTTGTGGGTAGAATCTGGCCAGGTCTTGTGGATGAAGAATACAGCTTGGCTCGAAAGGCCGGGCACTCACTAGCGTGTCCTAAAAGGTTCCATGCTATCAGATGTAGTTGGTTGAGGAGAACTTAAGGGTGAGGTTCCCATTGAGGATACAGTTCAGAAGGAGAGGAAAGGGAATGGGAGGTTCACATCATAGCTCTAGGAGAAAAGGGAACCATGGTTGCACCCTCCATCTCCTGATCTGCCAACTCACTCTGGTGGATCATTGCGAAGGGAGAAAAGTATAGTTGCGCCTCTCCATTCTTGGAGAAATGTATCTATTGGTAGGACTGGAAGGTCTAGTCTCTAGATATACAATAATAGTATTTGAAAAGTCAACTTGGGGGCAAACAGATGCACCTTGAAGGGACCAGATTTGTTCATCAAGGTTGAGAACAAAGGTGGGTGGAGTTTCGAGTCGCTGGAGTCACGAAAGAAGCCGAAATTCCAATCAGTGATCTGGTAGTGTTTGTCAGGTGGGTGAGGTGGGTGAACTGCTAGGACTGAGATAGTGTTGTTTAGGTAATATTACCAAAACTCTATTGCAATGGTTGCCAGGGTTCGAGATTTTGTTCCCCACAAGCAGTTGATGGAACATACCACTGTAAAGTTGTCCATTCAGAGTAAAATGCAACATTGTGAGCTTTTGGATGTGAGGTTACAGATTACAAAATATCCGGCTAGAAGGTAGAGACAACGGATGTATGGTTGCTTCTCCTCCCAAGACCATTTGCCTTTCATAGATATTTTGCTGCATCTTGCGCCCCATCTGAGTCTGCTGGAATCTAATTCAAATATGAGATACCAGGATAGACCAAAAATCGCCCAGCCATTTCAGGCTTCCATATGGTCCAACCAACATAAGTTCCATTGTTTCCTCTAGAGAAAGGGTGACTATTTGGGAATAAGAGATACCTTTTTGAAGATGTATCTTTGGGTGTTGTAGGGCTCTGTAATAATGGAGCCCCAGAAAGATTGCTTGAAAGGGAGATGAAAGGACTCCTACCTGACCAGCTAAAGGGTAATTACGAGAAACTCCTTCCTGATGGCTCTGAATTTGATGTCAGAAGAAAAAGGGAAGCAGACATTAAGTTTATTAGGAATTCTAGGAACTAGATTTGAGTATACGGAGAAAGACTGGATTTGGTTTGATTTATCGAAAAACCTATGGCTTTGAGTTCTATGCCATAATCAGGATGGCGCCCAGAATAGATGATGAGGCGGCTCCCCCGTTCGCTGAAGAATTGAACTACTACTTTCATAAGTTTGATGGAGCAGTTAGGGGCTGGGTATAACCTAAAGGGAAGCATTGTATTTCCTAAATAAGATTCTTGCTATGAAATTGGAGAAAGCATCTGTGAGGAGGAAAGATGGGGGGGGTCTCATAAATGATGGATGCCCTCTATACTGAAGTGTGAATAAAGTACGAAAGTTTTAAAATTCTTTAGGTGAATGGTTCCTAACATTTTGACTTCTACGGACCCCTTTGGATCACAAAAGGAAGCCAGGGACCCCCTCCCCCTGGCTATTTCTACAATTTGAACCTCATCATTAACAAAAAAATATACGAACAAGAACACACTACAATCAGTGGTTCCCAAACGTTTGACTTCTGGGGACCCTCACTTAATCATTGCTGGAACAAGAGGATACCCAATGAAGCATTAGTGGAATCCGTAGACCACCCACGAATCATTACTGGAAGCCGGGGTCCCCGGCCGAAAGATTGTCGATGATTTGAACCACAAAGCAATACACACAAAATACCAAAAAAAGCATTCATCAAACAAATACACAAATGACACATTTCATTTAATTCGCAAACACATATAAATAAAAAAGAAATCAAAATGTAATTTTAATAGAAAGGTTGGAGCTTTTCTAAATTCAATTGAGGCCACTCGTCGTCCGTACTTATATTTATAGTATGTTTTAAAATGTTCAATTGAACATTTGGCTTCTTTATTTATACACTCTTTATTAATCTGTTAATATTATTTCATTTTCAAAGTTGTTGCGGACCACCTGAGGAGGCTTTGCGGACCCCCAGGTGTCCCCAGACTCCAGTTTGGGAACCACTGCACTACATGATCTCAGGACATTTACTTTCCTCTGCAACTGCAAGTTTAAATGTGAGAGCAACTACACATAGGCACAAGACCCAGGCCGTGTTCACAGATATATAGGTGTTTGGGCGTAATCAAAGCAGTCTACAGAAGTGGTGGGAAAGAAATAATAACTATTGACACTGGCCTCAGACACACAGGGCATCAAACAAGCTTGGTTGGACAGAGAGAAATCATGCAGGGTCCTTTGTGTCACAAGGTACCAAAGACAGAAACTGCATAAAGGCTAGAACACTAGGTGACATTATGTCAAAGTACATGCTGTCTACTAGGAAGTGGTGCTCTGCCTGTTGAAGTTTTTCAGAAGGCATGCACCCATTTCAATACATGCAGTTTAGGTCTTTGTACCCTTGAATTTCCTGCCTATTTCAAGCACTGAATAGGAGAATGTGCAGTGTGGAAGAGGCTTTAGGCAGTCTACATGTAAATACATGTATAGATCACTGAGCGGTTAGAACAGCCTCTCCAAGTATGCAGGTGCGTATGGCTGTCTAGAAAATAATAGGCAATTCAAAGGTGTTTTTAGCTGGAAATGGGTTGCTTGTTCAGTTTGAAGCTTGTTTGAATGTAAACAATCACTTTGCACATTGACATATGCTCTGCTCCGTTCTGAACTAGCAATCAGCTTCTGATTAAGACAGTTTTTAAATCGCTTACGATTTTTTTAAACATACATTTTTGATTTCAGTAATGCATTTGGCATATATATCAAAGAGGCAAAACAATTCAAGTATTATTGTTACCTGATGAAACCATTATCCTTTTAAGAAGAACAAATTTTATACAACTATGCCGCTAAATATTCTTATGATTATGGATGAAAATAATGGCTAAAAGTCATATGAATAATACACATAAACAACTTATGAGTCTAATATGGTTAAGGACCTTGACACAATAGTAAAGGTGATGCTAAAGGTAGTGAGACTGCGAAATCATGTATGCCTATGTGTGTATATATACAACTATGTATGATTCTCATCATCCTCCCGACGTGGTTAGCTTCATCATCTGGGAACCTAGGGACTTTTTCAGAGAACCATCTTCTACTTGAGAATTGTAGATCCTGGTCTCATGAATCTCCCAAACCATTCAATGGTGTGATGTTGTTGTTCGATGAAGATAGGGTGAGATGGCTGCAGTGCTTGTGAAAAGTGCTAGTGTGTGAGTGCTATTTAAAAATTATCTAACAAGGCACTAAGAGAACTTTATTGAATCGATACCTTGTTGACAATGTCTAAAAACAGTGCTGTAACAGTTTCAAAAGTATAATAACTGTGTTGGGGAAGGTCTACATGTTTCTGCTACTGGACGAAATTCATCCAAGCTTTCATCAGGACCAATAAAGCTACTGCAGTAATCAATAGTGCCAAAGTGACTAAAAAGTGATATATACAACCTGGACCCAAATGGCCTCCCCTTCGAGCTCAGCTCCGACAAGAGGTACCGACGGATAGTGCGGGGCCTCCAAATACCTGAGCAGTTGCCAGGTGAGGTGAGGCGCACACCCACCACTAATTGGGTCAGTGAAGTAAAACTACTTCCAACGGAGTCTCTTGGCCCCCATTTGGGTCCAGGTTGTATATATCACTTTTTAGTCACTTTGGCACTATTGATTATTGCAGTAGCTTTATTGGTCCTGATGAAAGCTTGGATGAATTTCGTCCAGTAGCAGAAACATGTAGACCTTCCCCAACACAGTTATTATACTTTTGAAACTGTTACAGCACTGTTTTTAGACATTGTCAACAAGGTATCGATTCAATAAAGTTCTCTTAGTGCCTTGTTAGATAATTTTTAAATAGCACTCACACACTAGCACTTTTCACAAGCACTGCAGCCATCTCACCCTATCTTCATCGAACAACAACATCACACCATTGAATGGTTTGGGAGATTCATGAGACCAGGATCTACAATTCTCAAGTAGAAGATGGTTCTCTGAAAAAGTCCCTAGGTTCCCAGATGATGAAGCTAACCACGTCGGGTGGATGATGGGAATCATACATAGTTGTATATATACACACATAGGCATACATGATTTCGCAGTCTCACTACCTTTAGCATCACCTTTACTATTGTGTCAAGGTCCTTAACCATATTAGACTCATAAGTTGTTTATGTGTATTATTCTGTTGACTTGGGGATTTTACAACTATTAGAGTCTTAAAACTTTATCCCTTTGACCCTTACTCGTTATCGAGATATCATATGATAGTAAAAGTCATATGAGTCAGCGGGCCCCCTGAAGAGGTGCCACAGACCCCCAAGAGTACATGGACGGCAGGTTATGAACTGCTGCTTTATGTTGATTACCAACCTGTGACCTCCTCCTTTTTTGTCCACAGAAATGTTTTTGCTGATAAACCCATTTGGAAGCTGTGACGTGCGAGCAATCACTTTCTTCTGAAAGAGAGACTGAATTCCCAGGTGTATAAAAAAACGCTTCTCCAGTAGGAAGCGGATTGGATGTGGAAGGGTAAGATTGCATGGTTTGTCATAAAACTCCAAATGGAATCCATGCACTGTCTGGAGAAGCCATGTATCTTGTGTGATTTGGGACCATATTCAAAAGAACAGTGCAATCCTACCACCTAGGTCTGATGGGGCAGAAATTAAATGTCTCCTGTGAAATTGGAGGTTGTAGGTTCTCCTCTGACTTGGCCATGGTAACCACACCTTTCCTTAAGCTATGGAGTGAAAGAAAACCTGCCTTTGCTGATTCCCCCGCTACCGTGACGTCTTGAATAGCTCTGAAGGAGGGCTGATCACAGGGGTATCCACTGCCTCTATTAACCTAGTTAAAAACAGACTTTCTTCAAAGCTGCTTGAGCTTTGTCTAGTGAGTTAAATGTACTGATGAATTTGGTGACATCCTTCACAAAGGGCTCCCCGAATAGTAGACCGTCTGCTGTTTGGCCTGCCTCACTGGTGACTAGGTCACATAACTTGGGGTTTACTTGTAGGAGAATAGATCTGCACTGTTCAATAGATACAGCGCAGTTCGTCTTGCCCAGAAGAGAACTGGCCCTTTAAACCCATCCTGCTGGGAAATCCTGGTCTATAGAGGCCCCTTGCTCTTTGGCCGAAAAGGCCATATCGAGAATCTTTGAAGGGGTCCTGAAAGGTCAAGAAGTTTGTATTGACAAGATCACTGGGAGCTGTTGATTCCCTTCTTACGGTCCTTAATGTATTTGCCTAAGAAAGAGGCTAGCTAGGGTCTATTTCAGAGGTGTCTGTGACTTTGCCTTCAAGACAAGGATGAGAACACTCTACCTTGAGGAGGTTCCGCACCTCTTTAGGGAAAGGTTTTCGAAGCATGGATTGGACATAGGCCGAAGGTTTTGCAGAATGAGCGAGGGTGGATTATGTTCTCTGAAAGTGTTAAGGGACATCTTTGAAGAGCCTTCCCCAGCTTCCTTTTGTAATCTGATTCGTTCTTCTTATAAGCAAATGTCTGTTGCAAATCACCCTCTTAAGTGTCAGAATTGCCTTTGTCGATGCCGTGTGCATCTGATGCATCACAGGATGCCTCCTCCTGATCCTCGATTGTGTTACTGGGAAAGAAATCAAAATACTGTTCGAGTTAGAGGGCTTCTTACCCTTAGAATTGCCTTCTTTTCCATCACAGTGAGATGGAGGAAGGGCTGGGGCATTAGGCACAGGTAAAAAGAAGGAGGTCCTTAGTGTGAGAAGTTGGCCCGGTATATGCTGTCCACTAATTAAAGTGGGAACCTTGCACCAGTCCAAACAACCCTTATTGATGATTAGGTTAAAGACAACCTTTATTGAAAGCTATCCTAGTGGTAGCTATGAAGAGCAGCCTTCAGGCTGAGTCTCGAAGGAATGTAAAGCAGCTTGTTTTACCAGATCATATCCTCTTCTTAATTGACCAAATAAAAGGAGAACCACACAAGGTATATATAAAATATATGTATTTATTACTAAACACTCTCTACTAATCTCTTTATGAGATTAGAGAACAAAGCACACAATATTAAATCACTAGAACGACAGTAAATAGCACAATACACAGTGGGCTCCAGGGGGAGAGTAACCATTTACTAAGAAAGTGGTATAACAACCCCGACTTGACTAGATACAGTGCTTAGAGCACATAGAATCGCTGGAACCCCAAGGAACCACCCATGGTAGTGACACAGAGAACCCACGGAGGACGGGTGCAGTGTCTGAACACAGGCGCGAGATCCATACAACTCTATGGGAAAGTCACGGTTGGGAATTTAAAGATTAAGAAAACTTTGGAGAGGACTTCAAGCAAACCCTTTGGAACAAAGAAGGTTCTAAGGCCAGCACCCCTGTGAGTACCAAGGTACCCGTGTTACCTATCCCAGACGAGCCGGGTGCATAGGGGTCAAGTGGTGTCGGAAACGCTCGTTGATTTCAATGGTGTGAGGCGAAGAAGTGCTGCTGCCGGGAAGATGAAAAGTGTCCGATGTGATCCAAGCCTGGTTCGGAGATGAGAAGAACCTGAATGCCCACCGATGTTAGGTGTTTCAGGTGCGAAGAAGTGAAGCTTAACTCTGCAGCCACGGGGGACCAGGAGACGTCGATGACAACCAAAGTCCGGAGGTGAGCTGTCCTATGAAGGATATCGAGTGCTGGGGGGTCAGTGTCCGGATTGAACACCAACAAGCCTTTGCAACTGCAACCCACGTGGGCAGAGGAAAGATGCTTCGGTGAGGACCAGCAAGGTCCTGGGGACTCTCCAAGCTATGGAGAGTCAGGGCACGTCTGGAGCAACCAGGAAAGCCAACGTAAGTCAAAGTTACCTTCACAGGGACCCACCGGTTGACGCAACAGGGATCACGAAGGAACCTCGAGCTGAATCACAAAATACCAGCTGACGGAACACTCGTGGAGTGTAGGCCGGAAATCTTCGGTGGAATTACTGCTCGGGGTCAGGACTACAAGTAGCCTAAAGCACAACCTCAGGGATCGTCAAAAATCATATGCTGCTGCAATTGTACGCGGTGCACATGGGTTCGGGTTGAGCGGTCCCCACGAGGGATACGGGCCTCAGAATTGCTGAGAGCACAGATCAATCTCAGAGACCTCAGGAACCCACCTCCTGTGTTGCAGAACTCTTCGGAGTCTTCAGGAGCTCGGGAGATGCAAACCGGTCAGATGCATTTCAGGTGCCTGCCTTGCAGGGAGTAACTTCTTTACTACAAGGGAGATTCTTCAGTTATACAGCGTCGTGTAGATCGTCAAAGTACTTGGTTTCTGTAGCAGAGTTTAGTGCAGGTAATATTTAAAATCCTGTAGTCAGGGGTTCCTACTTTATACCCAAAGAAGGGGTGGGACAAACTCTGGAAACCCACCTATGGGAGGGTCAGGACAGAAGGGTGGCTACACCCATGTAATTTGTCTAGTTTCGCGACAGAGCAGGAGCTGATGACTGACTCCTGCAACCAGTTTGAGCTGGACTATGCACAGGGACACCAAATGTGCCCCCAGTGCATACATCAAAGCACTCTCAGAGTGCACCCACCCAGCCCCAATACATTAAAGCCTGTCAGGGAGGTGGTCACACCTCCCTGTGACAGGAAACCTATTGTCAAGCCTTCTCTTGCTGGAGTTTCGTCCAGCAGCAGGAGGGCAGACTTGTGTCTGTGGCTGTAGCATCCATTTTGTGATACCCAGGTCGAGAAAGCTGGTACCGGGTGTACCGGTGCTGTCATATTTCTCCCTCTAGGAGGGTAGAATCATACCTCCCCCGCCAGTTATTGGCGAGGAGGTATGATTCCAAGGTTTTTGACACCAAATACGACATGTTTCCATGCAGCCGTTTTAAAGTTAGCATTTACCGCAAGGTTATAATGCACTTAAGTATATATGGTTGGCTGCATCACAATCAACCCCGAAAATAGGTTCCGAAGGCTGCAGAGGAGCTCTGCTCATACATGGGCACCCTCACACATAAATCCCAGCACCCGGCCTTCAGGTTTGATAAGGCCTGCCATACGGGTGACTGATAGGTTTATATGTACAGTGATTTAGGACAGATATAGTGAACCTATATCTAAGTAAGGGCTGCATGCACCACCTTACACAGGCTGTTGTAGCAGACCTGTGGTGTCATGTTAAATGGTCTCTCAGGGGTGGCATAATACATGCTGCAGCCCCTGGGAGACCTCTGGGGTACCTATTCCCTGGGTACATAATATACCATATACTAGGGACTTATATGGGTACCCCAGAATCCAATCTGGAGTGTACCTAAAGTACTTGCAATCAATTTAGAGGAGAAAGCAGATAGCATCGGGTCCTGAATAGCAGGATTCCAGTCAGTCTAAGTCGAAAACAGTGAAACATCAGCAAAAAGTGGGGGTTACTATAAGAAGCAGATCCTACTCTTCTACACTTAGTTGTTGGACCAATGGACCCATGGAGGATGAAACAAACCTGTTGACATAGTTTCTGATAGATTGATCCAGGCTGACCGGTCTCGCTTGAATATATATTTCTCAGCTTCTTCAGGAGTGAGATGTATGGTATTGCTGGGATTACCTTGGGACATCTTTCCAAAGACCAACTATGGAAGTATCAATTCTGTGCCGTAACGAAGATAATATTAGACAGCATAACATTTTCAAATATTGAGGCGCCGATCACGATCCGGTAAAAACCGGGTACGAACCGTCCTACGCGTCCCCGGTCGTCAAAATATACAAACATGGAATTACGATTCGCACGGAAACACCATTTCCGTACGAATCGTACAAAACCCCGACCGACGAAAATAAACGTACAAATGCGATCCGGGAAAGCGCCGACGTGACGTCGGGACGCACGCAGCCTGCCATTCACGAACCAGGAATTACGATTCGCACCGACGTCATCCCGCACGGTGAATATTTTCCGGCTGCCAAAAACTGCCGGGAAATCAGGACGACGCGAACAAGGAGTACCGGTACGCGACGGACAGACAGGACGACACGAACAAGGAGTACCCGTACGCGACGGACAGACATGGACCCGAACCTACGTGTCATCCCGGCCCTCAGCAGTCGACCTCCTCTACAGGTTCCGCCGCAGACGCCGCAGAAGGTCAGAACAACAAAGGGAGGGGGGAAAGGGGGGGGTGGTGGCAGGACCAGGGCAGGCCACTAAACCCCCACCAAAGTCACACAGCACACATGCCCTGGACATACCTGACGCTCAGGCCCTGGTCACTACGAGGGGGCGGGGGCGTGTCCAGCTAAGCCAGCGACCGCCACAACGGAAGTTCTTGACGACGCGAACCGGCAACACAACCAGACAGGTACGTCCCGTACCCACGCCTTAAGAGCGTGGGTACGAGTCGTACCACGCCCACACCTACGTCACCCCAACAATGGCGGGACGGCTCGTACCCACGTGGCAAAGGCCTGGGTACGGCCCGCACAAGCATCACATAGCGTGGGGACGGATATGTACGGACCGTACCCCCACACCGTATGCATGGAGCGTACCCCCAACACCAACAGTGTAAGTACGACACGTACCCCCACCCGCGTATGCATGGAGCGTACCCCCCACCCCAACAGTGTAAGTACGACACGTACCCCCACCCGCGTATGCAAGGAGCGTACCCCCCACCCCAACAGTGTAAGTACAACACGTACCCCCACCCGCGTATGCAAGGAGCGTACCCCCCACCCCAACAGTGTAAGTACGACACGTACCCCCACCCGCGTATGCATGGAGCGTACCCCCCACCCCAACAGTGTAAGTACGACACGTACCCCCACCCGCGTATGCAAGGAGCGTACCGCCCATGCCAACAGTGTAAGTACGACACGTACCCCCACCCGCGTACGTATGGAGCGTACCCCCCACCCCAACAGTGTAAGTACGACACGTACCCCCACCCGCGTATGCAAGGAGCGTACCCCCCATGCCGACAGTGTAAGTACGACACGTACCCCCACCCGCGTACATATGGAGCGTACCCCCCATGCCAACAGTGTAAGTACGACACGTACCCCCACCCGCATATGCAAGGAGCGTACCCCCCATGCCAACAGTGTAAGTACGACACGTACCCCCACCCGCGTACGTATGGAGCGTACCCCCCCACCCCAACAGTGTAAGTACGACACGTACCCCCACCCGCGTATGCAAGGAGCGTACCCCCCATGCCAACAGTGTAAGTACGACACGTACCCCCACCTCGAATGCCTGGAGCGAACCCACACACGTGTATGTTCTAAGCGTACATATTGTGAAACAGGAGGGGTGTGTGCAGAGTCCTCCCAGCAGTGCCCAGTCACAAGAGTGGTAGGTGCAGAGTCCTCCCAGCAGTGCCCAGAGACAGGAGGGGTGTGTGCAGAGTCCTCCCAGCAGTGCCCAGACACAGGAGGGGTGGGTGCCTATCACTCCCAGCAGTGCCCAGACACAGGAGGGGTGTGTGCAGAGTCCGCCCAGCAGTGCCCAGACACAGGAGGGGTGTGTGCAGAGTCCTCCCAGCAGTGCCCAGAGACAGGAGGGGTGGGTGCCTATCACTCCCAGCAGTGCCCAGTCACAAGAGTGGTGGGTGCAGAGTCCTCCCAGCAGTGCCCAGAGACAGGAGGGGGGGGTGCCTATCACTCCCAGCAGTGCCCAGTCACAAGAGTGGTGGGTGCCTATCACTCCCAGCAGTGCCCAGAGACAGGAGGGGTGGGTGCCTATCACTCCCAGCAGTGCCCAGAGACAGGAGGGGTGGGTGCCTATCACTCCCAGCAGTGCCCAGAGACAGGAGGGGTGTGTGCAGAGTCCTCCCAGCAGTGCCCAGAGACAGGAGGGGTGGGTGCTTATCACTCCCAGCAGTGCCCAGAGACAGGAGGGGTGGGTGCCTATCACTCCCAGCAGTGCCCAGAGACAGGAGGGGTGTGTGCAGAGTCCTCCCAGCAGTGCCCAGAGACAGGAGGGGTGGGTGCCTATCACTCCCAGCAGTGCCCAGAGACAGGAGGGGTGGGTGCCTATCACTCCCAGCAGTGCCCCGAGACAGGAGGGGTGTGTGCAGAGTCCTCCCAGCAGTGCCCAGAGACAGGAGAGGTGGGTGCCTATCACTCCCAGCAGTGCCCAGAGACAGGAGGGGTGGGTGCCTATCACTCCCAGCAGTGCCCAGAGACAGGAGGGGTGGGTGCCTATCACTCCCAGCAGTGCCCAGAGACAGGAGGGCTGTGTGCAGAGTCCTCCCAGCAGTGCCCATGGAACGCAAAGGGTGGAGTAGCCACAGATACCATGCCCACAAATGTCAGTCAGGTGCACAAAGACCCTGCAGTACATGTACCACATGTGTGCGAGGCTGGGAGTATACGCATGCATAGCGCCGAAAAGAAAACATGTCCACATGAAGTCATGTCAATAGTCCACATACACAAGTACAATGACTACCAAGGATGCCACGAATGATGCAGGTGGAGACATCGCTCAGCATGCATGTGCAAAGTTGGAGGAGTCCGTCACACACCCAGCTAATGTACACACAGCTCAGCGCTAAATATTGGGAACACCCTGCAGGGAAGATGGCAGGGTACACAGAGGCAGGAATACACCTTGGGACAATTTCACCATGCAGCAACTGCATACATGAACAGAGAAACATAGCTAATACCGTGTGATGGCACACAGATACCAGGGTCCCCCCTATGACCAGCACACTACTACATTTCCCACACACCCAACACATGAACACCACCCACAACCATGTAGCAGCCCCACCAACAGCAATACCAGCAAAGCAGTAGTGTTCCAAGGGAACAAAATAAATTGCTTTATTCAGCATGATCCAAAAAATCTTGTTTGTAGGAAGTTCAATATTTACAAAGCCCATAGGGCAGTCCAGAAGTCACAGCTGGATGGGGGACACAGTGGGATGCGTGTCCCCTAGCTTGCCTGCACAGTTACATTCCGTCGTCTTCCACAGGGGTGAGGGCATCATGTGGGGGGGGAAGGAACAGCCACCGCAGGGACAGGATGGCGAAGGGTAGGCGTTGTGGGTGCAGGGATGGAGGACTCCACCACAGGGGGTGGGGCAGGGCCAAAGGTGGACTCTAGGAGCTCGCTGCACACCTTAGCTAGGTCCTCCAGGGAATCCCCTGCACCCGAAGGAACCACAGGCCCCAAGGAGGGGGAGGAGTCAGAGGGATGGGTCGCAGCGCCACTGGGGGAGGGTGTGGACGGGGGGGGGAATCAACCACCCTGACCGGGGACTTCCTTGACCGCTTGCGTGGTGGTGTCACTGTGGGGCTCAGGGACAGAGCGGCCATGAAGGAGTTTTTGGGGGAGATGTGGCCAGGAGAGCTGAGGGGAGGGGATTTGGAGGGAGTGGATGTGGTGGAATGCGGACTCCCACTCTGGCTGCGTGTCACACGTTTGCCCCCCGACCCAGTGGGTGTGCCTACTTCACCCTGTGTGTGCGTGTCAGGAGGTGTGCGGTGGACCTTCCCTGCTGGTGTGGTGCCTGTGTGTGTTGTGGTGGGTGCATGCTGACGTCTGGGTGTACGTGGGACAGGCATGGGAGTGGGAAGTGTGGATGGGGCAGGGGTAGGGGGTGGGACGTAGCGCTGCAGGAGACCCACTGCTGCAGTCAGTGTCGAGTCTATCGACCTCAGCAAGCTGCGTTGCTCAGCCTGCGATGAGTGAATGCCCTCCAAGTATGCCTCCATGTTGTTGAGGACCTGGCTGTGGCCATGGAGGACATTCAGGATCGCAGCCTGACCAATCTGCAACTGCCGCTGGATGTCCACAGACTCGGCATTGGCGGCAGCAGTGGAGACAGGGGCAGGGGGTGCGGTGCGGTGCCTGGCATGAAGGAGACATGCGGTGACTGGGCACGCTGGGAAGGGACACGAGCAAGTGGGAGGCGGCTGATGGCAATGGAGGGGGCGGGGCGAGATGTAGTGCTGCTGTCAGATGGTGGTGCAGCCTCCGCCCACTCGGAGAGATCATCCTCGGACCCGTCAGCTTCATACTCTGTTGTGCCAGTCGACAGGTCCCCGGCTTCACTCTCCTCCGCCTCAGTCCCACTCAATGTGCCACCCACGATGTCACCGCTGGCACTGGTGCTCGGTCCCTCTGCTCCGTCTGTGGCCATGTCTCCCTCTGTGTCCCCCGACGATGCTGTGGGCAGGGTGAAGAGACAGAAATTAATCATACACCTGTATACATATGTCACATGAGTCCAATCTACATAGGTTACAGTGCATAGCCTGAAACAAAAGAAGAGTTACATCTACAAAACAAGGTACATATGTAGGGCATGCAAGACACAGTTGTTTGACCGACCATGCCACTGAAAAACTATGGAGAGCATGACACAATAGCAAATGAGATTAAATGGAATTTTGACTGAGGAGCAAGGCCCTGGGGACAATCCAGCACTGCATCTGCACCACACAGCGTGGCAGGAAATAGGAATGAGCAGGGACCATAGCCAGGAACTAGAGGCACATGCAGCATAGGTAATACTGAAAACATGCCCACCCTGACTGGCTCACTGCACCTTGAGTGTATGTCCAGACAAACATCCCACACTGGCCAGTCCTAGCAATGAGATTTCTGGTTTTGACATGTAGGCCATGGCCGCACCACCCACCCCCTACATGAGACAATTCTTTGGAGACACAGGAAGCACTTACATCTCTTAGTCTGGGTGAAATACACATGGGATGCAAAAATTCAATATTGCACACAAAATACCCAAGGTGCGCCTGTCCAAATAATCATGTACAAATGGGCATCATCAGATGATTGTAACAAGACACACAGGCAATGGCCACCGTGAGTATGAACAAGGAAAATCAGGTCAGGCTGTACAGTGGACACTTGTACTACATTTCACGTCAATATACATTGGGCCAGGGGACAATGGCACTGAGCACAACCTATGCTGTAGACACAGAGATTGTCGACATTTTCGGATTACACACATGATACCTAGGAAAATATGCCCCTGGGGACAGTAGTGGCCACACAACTCCATGCTCCTGAATGGGAATGACTGCAACACACGCTACTATCCCTGCACTATGCGTACCGCACACTCATGCACATCATGTCACAGGCCACCACATGGGACATGCCTGCTGGAAGGCCTGGCACTCGAGAGATTAACTCCCATGTCTAGACTCAGCATTAGTGCCAACTGACATGGAACCCACAAGTCCAGAACTGGACAGGGCACAGGCAAGGTCCCAAAACCTGTTACACACCACCCCCACACATGATGCTGCAGGCATAGTACACGTGGAGAAGGTGCCAGGCTACATAACCTTGTGACGGAGTGACTACACACAGACCAGGGAACACATTGAAAGGAGGGGAAGGGAAGCAGGAGAGCACTGCAATACTGTGGGTAACAGGATCTGCACAGCACCATTAAACCATGGCAGTGTATCCATGGAACAGTGCACTTACAAATGCTGGTGAAATACAACAAACACACATGTACCTACCCCCTTCCTGCTGCTGCATCTCCTGTAAGCGCCTGTCCAAGTCTGGAAAGACCACCGCCAGCACACGCTTGTGGATGTGGGAGAGACTGCGGCGCCCGCGGTTCTTATGGCTCTCAGGTGAGTCCCCCAGCAGGACCCGTGCGATCCTCCGCGTCCAGCACCGGATATCCTGCCAGCGTTTTCTCACCTGGGACAGGCGCCGCTTCCGACCATCCGCACTCCTCACGGCGCTGACGGCGGTCAGCCATATCTGCTCCTTGGCAGAGGCGCCTACCTGTGAGGATGAACAAGTGACACTACATCAATACACCTGCAACATGTCACAGAAACAGATATGAGAAGAAATTAGCTGGTTACAACAAGGCATGTCATGCAGCCAACACATTGCACCTTTGCCATAGGGACATTCTCCTCTGGGGAAGGGCAAAAGCAGTACGTGCCAGTGAAAGTACACATGTGGAATGAGGGCAAAGACACAATCAATGATCAAGGCTCACACTGTGCATCACACCCACCCCTCCTGTCTCTGGGCACTGCTGGGAGTGTTAGGCACCCACCCCTCCTGTCTCTGGGCACTGCTGGGAGGACTCTGCACCCACCCCTCCTGTCTCTGGGCACTGCTGGGAGTGTTAGGCACCCACCCCTCCTGTCTCTGGCCACTGCTGGGAGTGATAGGCACACACCCCTCCTGTCTCTGGGCACTGCTGGGAGGACTCTGCACCCACACCTCCTGTCTCTGGGCACTGCTGGGAGGACTCTGCACCCACCCCTCCTGTCTCTGGGCACTGCTGGGAGTGATAGGCACCCACCCCTCCTGTCTCTGGCCACTGCTGGGAGTGATAGGCACACACCCCTCCTGTCTCTGGGCACTGCTGGGAGTGATAGGCACACACCCCTCCTGTCTCTGGGCACTGCTGGGAGGACTCTGCACCCACCCCTCCTGTCTCTGGGCACTGCTGGGAGTGTTAGGCACCCACCCCTCCTGTCTCTGGGCACTGCTGGGAGGACTCTGCACCCACCCCTCCTGTCTCTGGGCACTGCTGGGAGTGTTAGGCACCCACCCCTCCTGTCTCTGGGCACTGCTGGGAGGACTCTGCACCCACCCCTCCTGTCTCTGGGCACTGCTGGGAGGACTCTGCACCCACCCCTCCTGTCTCTGGGCACTGCTGGGAGACATCAGGCATTCCCCCCCTGGGACCCCCCCCTACAGTACATAGCATGTGTGTTACACCTGGACACAATGGCAGAAGTCACAGTCACAAAAAAGGGACACAGTCTGTGCTAGTGGACTCTGCACTCACCTGATAACCTGCTCGCCCATACAGCATGGGGTACTGTGGGAGGATCACATCCAGCAAAGCCAGGTTCTCCTCCAGGGTGAATGGCTGTGACCTCTCCACAGCCCTTGACATGGTTGCAGGGAATCAGTAGCAGCAGCTGGGTCGTGGAATACAAATATGTGCAGGCAAGTGCTCCCTCATGGGACCTGGCTGCCTTATATCTGCCTTGCTGGCCTATTTCATGCACAGGAGTACAGAGTGATTGGTCACTCACATTTGCATCCTATGTTTCCTCCAATCCCTTCAAACCTAGCACAGTCAGTGGGTTCTCATTCTGTTTTTTTCTTCAGCATGATGTTAACCCCACAAACACATTGCAACAAAGTAGATTCATTCCAACTGACTTCTGCTGTGCACCTTCCAGAACACATTCAAAATTTAAACTTGGTCTCCATGACAACCAGCATGCATGTAGGCCGTAATACTTGTCCCTCATGTGTCCCCTATGTAATTTGGAGCTTCACACACAGGTACGGTGCGTTCCGGGGCCCTAGGGCACCCCAAATGCATAGCAACGGCCCGTACACGCGTGCGTACGTTCACTATCACTATGGGTGTCCTCGCGTATGCGTACTCGTAGTGATAGTGAGCGTACAGGCGTGTGTACGGGCCGTACCACTACGAGTACGCATACGCGAGGACACCCATAGTGATAGGGAGCGTACAGGCGTGTGTACGGGCCGTACCACTACGAGTACGCATACGCGAGGACACCCATAGTGATAGGGAGCGTACAGGCGTGTGTACGGGCCGTACCACTACGAGTACGCATACGCAAGGACACCCATAGTGATAGGGAGCGTACAAGCGTGTGTACGGGCCGTACCACTACGAGTACGCATACGCGAGGACACCCATAGTGATAGGGAGCGTACAGGCGTGTGTACGGGCCGTACCACTACGAGTACGCATACACGAGGACACCCATAGTGATAGGGAGCGTACAGGCATATGTACGGGCCGTACCACTACGAGTACGCATACGCGAGGACACCCATAGTGATAAGGAGCGTACAGGCGTGTGTACGGGCCGTACCACTACGAGTACGCATACGCAAGGACACCCATAGTGATAGTGAACGTACGCACGCTTGTACGGCCCGTTCCACTATGGGTGTTCTTGCGTATGCGTACTCGTAGTGGTACGGCCCGTACACACGCCTGTACGCTCGCTATCACTATGGGTGTTCTTGCGTATGCATACTCGTAGTGGTGCGGACCGTACACATGCCTGTACGCTCACCATCACTATGGGTACACATACGGCAGCACTCCCATAGTGATACGGGAACGTACACAGGCCCTCTTAGCAGAAGTACGGTGGTTTTCACACATCACAGTGGTGACAGGCAGCACACAGGAAGGAATAGGGCTGACATACTTGTCCATGGATGGACATCAAGGCATTGTCTGGGCAGTACTACATGTGTGGGGCACAGGTGTGAAAGGCTGTGATGTGGCACATTACTCCTGAGTGGAGAAGGCACCAGATGTATAATGAGATGTGTACAGATGTTATGTGTGACGGTGCAATGTGTGCCAGGCATGCCCTTAACTCCTTTGACATGTGTGCATGTCGTACTGCACACTTGGGATGAGCGTCACTGGCATGGCACGGTCCCCAACACACGCAAGTGTCCCCTGATGCCCGGTACAGGGGTTACCACACCAGACATGTCACTACACACGGTGCACGATGTGACTATGTCATGTATGTGTGGGGTGTTCCCATTAGCTTGATGTTGGTGCTCCCTCAAAAGCATCAGCTGTTGCAGCAACCAACATGTGTCTGTGTGTAGATGGACATGGCACACTGTTACGCACACCAGGCCACATGTGGTATCGGATGTGAGGTGCGTATGTATGCATGGGACACGGAGTAGCGTAACAAGGACATGTCTGCATCCTCTCAATGAATGTGTGGTGAGTCATCACATGTACACCTTCATGGCAAGGTGTGTGGGCTGTCCTAGTATAATGTCATGTGACCTGTGGCTCTAGTGTTCCGCTACCAGTCTCTGAAATCGACATCCTACTTCTGCTGATGTGTTGATGTATGTCACTCCTGTGTTGCGTCTGGCTGTTCACTTACACTGGGACACAGCTAATCCCATGCCATGGCATGTGGAGGTTCACAATCTCCGTGTGTAGCTGGGGCTTGGTAGGAGTGTCACCTGGCAGCCATACGTGTCCAGGGCATGTAGCACATACCTGACTCCGTATGTAGCATATGTGTATTGACAGATTAACATGTGCTCTGTCCAAATAATTGTTGTTGTGGTGCACTCACTCTTCCTTGTCACTTCCAAATTACTGCAGAGCGCCGCCTCTTCACCGACCAATTCCGGACTTGGCTGCCATGCGGGAGAATGACTGTATCCGGTGTTACCGCTTCCCCCAACGGTTGATTCTGGACTTGACGGCGAGACTGGCACCACACCTGCAACCGCAGCACAGGTATCCTACAGCACTGACACCCAAGCTGAAGGTAATGGCAGCCCTACATTTTCTAGCCACGGGTACCTTTCAAAATACCATAGCTCATGTTGGTGGCATGTCCCAGAGCATGTTCTGCCGTGTGCTGCATGATTTCTTAGAGGCCATGTTGATTCACCTGGATGACTTCATCCATTTTCCTACCCCAGAAATGTTGACTGGGGTCAAGCGTGGATTCTATGCCCTGGGAGGGATGCCCCATGTCATTGGGTCCATAGATGGGACACATGTGGCTTTGGTACCACCACACGCACAGGAGGTAGCGTACCGGAATCGCAAGCACTACCACTCCATCAATGCCCTTGTGGTGTGTCTGTCCAATATGGTGATTTCCCATGTCTGTGCTCGTTTTCCAGGATCAGCACACGATGCCTACATCATGAGGCGTAGCAGGATGCCTGAAATGATGACGCAGCTGCGCAACGAACGAGCATGT
Organism: Triturus cristatus; assembly: GCF_964204655.1. NCBI lineage: Eukaryota > Metazoa > Chordata > Amphibia > Caudata > Salamandridae > Triturus > Triturus cristatus. The sequence goes on from NC_140595.1 coordinate 117,404,629, forward strand.
GTTGTTGGTGGGTACACACTGTCTGTCCTGTATTTTGCATAGACTTTCAGCACGACCGCTTCTCCTGTCCTACTTATGTCCATGTGCTTTCCATGTAGGGGACGCTGGCTATCCCAACATGCCATGGCTGATCACACCTCTCCGCAACCCCATCACGCCGGCCCAGCTCCGCTACAACACCGCCCATGGCCGGACAAGGCGAGTGATAGAGAGGACGTTTGGCCTCCTGAAGAGCCGATTCAGATGCCTCCACAAGACCGGCGGCGCCCTCCCATATGCCCCGGCGAAGGTCTGCAAAATCTTCATGGTCTGCTGCATGCTGCACAACATGGCAGTTGAGAAAGCTGTTCCACTCATCCTGGATCAAGATGACCAGGACCATCCACCCGTGGAGGACGAAGGGCTTGGCAATGGGGCTAATGATGTGGAGGATGTGGCGCCGCAAGAGGACATCCGGACTCAGCTCATACGCGACTTCTTTGCTTAGTGGTGAGTACCAGTGTCTGAGTGTGCACGCATTGGTCCCCGTGTGGCATGTGTTGCGATGTGTGTCTCCACCGGCATGTATGGCACGTGAGTCAGAGGTGTGTGTGGGTGTGTCACTGGAGTGATGGTGCCAGTGATGGTTGTATTTCCCCAGTCATAATTGTGACCTAGCATGTTGTCATCCATACATGTGTCGAGTACATGCACATGCAAGTGGCTGTGCTTTTTGTGGCTGACTTCTTGTGTGTCTCTCTTCCCCAGGTACTTGCGCATGCCGTCTGCTGTTTGCATTGTTGTGGCACTGCTATCCCTCATGGACACGTCATCGTGTGCTGACTCAGCGTTACAGGCACGGACACGTTTGGAAGTCACCTTAGGGTAAGGGATGCATCAGGGGTGTATTGGGTGTGGCAGTTGTTCACGATGTATGCACACTGCCCCTGTCGATGTTTGGTTCCTCTGCAGACATGTAGCATCACCATGGTACACATTACATGCAGCTGGGTACACCTGAATAGATGGTCAGACTTGTTGACAGTCATCAGTGATGGGATTGTGGAATGTGATGATGGCATCAATGTGTGTAACACTGCCCTCGGACACATACGGTTTGCATTGGCTTGACATGCTGTGGGACTTCCACATCAGCGGCTCAATGGTGTATGGCAGGCTCTCCGTGAGCAGCTGGGGGTGTTTAGCTGTTATCCGACACTTGTGTGCCAGTTCCATGGCTATCACGCATTTGTGCTGCAGAAGGGGGGTGCCAGTGTTGGACCCACATGTTACTCCACATGAACTGTTCATGTGTACTTCGAGTTGCCTCTGCAATCCCGAATTCATGACTAATAAAGATGTCCCTATGCCTCCAAGGTGCCTCTTCTCAGTCAATGCTGCTGTGTTGCCACGGTGCATCCGGCATGTCTGGCATGGTTTTCCGTGATAGTGGCTATGTGTCTATGTGTCGAGTAGCAAGATGCAAGCTGTTTGTGTGGGATTAGACTGTGTATTGTGCATGATGCCCATGACTGTGTGGGTATTGTGACATGTGCCATCCCCATGCATCCAACGTTGGCCAGGCCACCATTCTCTGCATCCACCGGACTCAAGCTTGCAGGACATGGTTCTGCCACCTGTCTACACATACCTGGGTGCCCCCCAGGACACTCAACATGATCCCTGACCTCTGCGCATGACTGTTGCTGTACTCAATATGTCTGTCGGCACGGTTGTGAGGCCACCCCCTCAGCTGGTTGGGCCCATCACGGGTGTGTATGGTGCTCCATGTCTGTCTTGCCTAATACACTGTGACCCGTGTGTCCTGTGCCAGACTCAGGCCCCAGGGTGCGGATGGTTGAAGTCAAAAGAGAACTCAGGCATGGTTAGACTTTACAAGACACATGTAAGGTAATAATGCAACCAGCAGGCATCTTCTCTTCATGGTGTGACTTTTTATTTTAGTGGGGGGGGGGGGGGGTTGACATGAGGGGCTTTCCGGGTGTGTGGAATCCAAAGTTCACTAGGGGAGTTGGTGTCCTTGTCATTTGAAATCCTCAGAGTCCATGCCACAGTCTTTGTCAACATTGGTCAGACAGTGACCAGCAAGGCCATGTGGCAGAGAATGTCTTTTGATGCTATGATGCTGCTGCTCCAGTGGGCCAGGTGCCAGGCCAGGTGTCCTGGGAGATGGTGCTGTAGCGCCGACCCTCACGGTCTTTTCCGTGGATGACCCGCCCTCCTGCGGGGACCCTCAGAAGCAGGCCGTGACGATGTTTGGGATGCTCCATCGGATGTTTCCTCCTCCTCCTCCTGATCCCTCCCTGTGGGTGGTGATGTTCTACGCCTTCTGGCACAGGGAGGGTTGCCCATGTTGTCGGCCATCCGACGGAGTGTAGTGTGAATTCCCGTGAACACCGTCACGAGCTCAGCCTGTCTGTCCTCCATCCTCCGTTGGTGTTGCAGTAGACAGGCATGTAGCTCCGCATGTTGCTGGGCCTGCTGGGTCTTGATCCCCTCGAGGACGGACACAACCTGGGCCATGCCCGCGGTGTCCTGCCGGTATGTGTCCAGGATGTTTCGGACATGGGCATATACCGGTTCCCCAGCTAACTGGTCAGGCTGGCGCCTCCGCCATCCTCCGCTCCCACCACCCCTGCCCACTTGCGCCTGGCCTGCCGTTGTGGGCACATCGGGTCTCCGGGACCCCTGAGGGATGGCATTTGCGGTGTTGCCTGCCTCCTCCTGGGTGCCCGGAGAACCTTGTCGCTCCTGGACAGACTGGCTGCTTTGTGGTGGTGGGGCAGGGATCCTGGGTGTCTCCTGGGATGTGGCAGGAGTGGGGGTGGTGGTTGGCCCCGTTGTACCTGACGCAGGTGCTGCAGGTCGTTGGACACCAGAGGGGCCAGGTTGGTCGGGGTCGTCCACAGAGTGGTGAGAGTCGTCGCTGCCGGTGGGATCGGCCTCCCGCAGAGCCGGGTCCTGTGAGTCTTCCCCCCCAGTGTTGGGGGGTGAACCACGACGTTGACCTGTGTGTGAGAGAGACAATGTTAATTTTGTTCCATGCAACATCCATGTTTCATTAGTTTCAAAGTTGGAACATTTCCTCTGGGTATTTGGATCTGTCTAGCATTCCACTCAAAGTGCACTTGTGCATGGGTATGTCCCTTGGGCACAGCTTTGGCAACTTTAACTATGTGTGGCACAGTCTTAGTTGCTGCGTCAAGTGTGACTGCAGTCAGCAGTGGAGTGGGCAGGTGTGGCGAGCCAGGCATTGGCGCCTTCCGTGTTGCACTGTACGTGGGCACATGAAGTTGTTCCACACACTTCAATGATGCAGGTAGCTGTCGTTGTGCTCGTGCACAGGTTGTGACATGGCCCTGTGTTTTGCCATGGAGGAGAGGGGGGATGCTGGCACTGGCCACCCTTGTCTACATGCACGCAGTCCACCTGCTGACGAGCAGACATTCCCACACACCACAAGGCTGATTTGCTCTCCCTGTGTCTCCCTCCCTATCTGTCCCCCTCTCCCTCCCTCTGTGTGTCACCCTCTGTCACCTCAGCCCAGCTTCCTGGGCACACACTGTTAGCAGTTCTTTGAATGGCCCTTGGATTGTTGCTGTGAGTTTGTTTCTGATCTCCAGGCACCCATTGGGTATAGTGTCTGCGCTGCTGCTGTGGTGGTGTGTGCTGCCACTCTTTCACAGTGTTGGCTGTTCATTAGCTGCTGTCATGTGCAAAAACGTGCCTTCACCCCCATGTGTTAATGCAAGGCGTCCGCCATTTGCTGGCAAGTCTTTCCTGTGTGGGGACACACTGTTTGTCTGGCTGAGACCTAGGCCATATGGGCAGACGGCATTGTTGTCTGCTTCTGAGTTGCACTATGTGATTTTTGGGGCCCACCCTCCCGCCATCCGGGTTACCGTGTCACGTGTTGGTGTCTTCTGTGGCCTGTGACTTGACATTGTCCAGCTGGGTGCATGGGGCATGGTGGCGCCAGTGGCATATGCGTGTTCATGGAGTGTGGTTGAGTCATGCCATTGCTTGGGGTGGTTGCGTGCCTGTTTGTGAGTTTGGTTGTGGATGACGTTCCCCCCGTGTGAGGTGCGTTGTTTGTGTACTCACCTGGGTCTCGGAGTCCTCCTAATCCTTCGACTGTCTCCACCGGCAGTATGGCCATCACCCTCTCCTCCCAGGGATGGTAGTGTACGGGTCTGCGGGACGGCCCTCCTCCAGTGACGTTGGCCTGGTTGTGTTCATCCGTCATCTTGGCTCGGACCCTCCTCCGCAGATCGTACCACCTGGCTTGGCATTCCTGCTTGTTCCTTCTGGTGTCCGCAACAGCATTCACAGCATCGACGATGGTCTGCCACATGGCTGTTTTTGCTGAAATGCTGGTCTGTCTGACCAATGTTCCAAAGAGCTGTGGCTCGACTCTGAGGATTTCATCGACAAGGACCTCCAACTCTCGGTCAGTGAACTTTGGATTCTTGTTAGTGGGCATGGTGAGGGGTGTGGGTGTGGATGGTGGGGGGGGTGTGTGTGGATGGTTGTGGGTGTGTGGGTGTGGTTGTGCAGGTGTGTGTGTGTGAATGTGATGAGGGGGTGTTTGTGAAGGTGTGTGTGTGAAGGTGTGCAAGTGTAAGGTGTGGTGAAGCTTCTAATATGGTGCTGTAGGTTGTCTGTGGGGTCTGGCAGCAGTGAGTCTGTTGCAAAGGCTCATGGTTTGTGTGTGTTGGCCCTTTTTATTGGTCCATTGGTGGGTGTGGCTGTGTTTGAACTTTGGGTGGGTGTGTTATAAGGAGTGGTGGTGTTTTGGGCCTCTGTTTGGTTTTGGCAGTTGCAGGTCAGTGAATGTGTTGTTTTAGTGGTTGTTGGACATGTTTAGTGGCTTTGTGCCATTCGAATGGTGTATTCTTGTGTCGTTTTGGTTTGTCCTGGTTGTGTACGTGCGTTTTTAGCGTGTGTATGGTGTGTACATGGGCCATTTTGTTGTACAGTGCTGTCCTTGTGTGTGGCTTGGTACGACTCGTACATGCGGTTGTGATGTTGGGGCCTGGGGTGCGCTCCGTACTTAGAATGTTGTGGTGGGGGTATGCTCCATGCATACGCGGGTGGGGGTACGACTCTAACGTACACGGGTGTAGATACACGGGGGTATGACACGTACGTAGAGGGGGGGTAGGACACGTACAGGGGTGTACATACACGGGGGGGTACGACACGTACACGGGTGTACATACACGGGGGTACGACACGTACACGGGTGTACATACACGGGGGGGTACGACACGTACACGGGTGTACATACACGGGTGGGGGTACGACACGTACAGGGGTGTACACACACGGGGGTACGACACGTACACAGGTGTACATACAGGGGGGGTACGACACGTACACGGGTGTACATACACGGGGGGTAGGACACGTACAGGGGTGTACATACACGGGGGTACGACACGTACAGGGGTGTACATACAAGGGGGGGTACGACACGTACACGGGTGTACATACATGGGGGCTACGACATGTACAGGGGTGTACACACACGGGGGTACGACACGTACAGGGGTGTACACACACACAGGGGTACGACACGTACACGAGTGTACATACATGGGTGGGGGTACGACACGTACATGGGTGTACATACACGGATGGGGGTACGACACGTACATGGGTGTACATACACGGGTGGGGGTACGACACGTACAGGGGTGTACACACACGGGGGGTACGACACGTACACGGGTGTACATACAGGGGGGGTACGACACGTACACGGGTGTACATACACGGGGGTAGGACACGTACAGGGGTGTACATACACGGGGGGTACGACACGTACAGGGGTGTACATACAGGGGGGGTACGACATGTACACGGGTGTACATACACGGGGGGTACGACACGTACAGGGGTGTACATACACGGGGGTACGACACGTACACGGGTGTACATACACGGGGGGTACGACACGTACAGGGGTGTACACACACGGGGGTACGACACGTACACGGGTGTACATACACGGGTGGGGGTACGACACGTACAGGGGTGTACATACAGGGGGGGGTGTACATACACGGGGGGGTGTACATACACGGGGGTACGACTCAAACGTACGGGGGCTGGGGGGAGTGTTGGGCGCGTATGCGGGCACATGTCTCCATGGTTGCTATGGGAGTTCGGTGCGGACGGTGTTTTTTCCATGTGGTTGTAACATCGGACGCACGGGATGGATCGTGATTCCCCGGTCGGACTTCACTTTTCACATTTGTACGGAGATTCGTCCGAGGACGTGTCGGACACATTTTCCGACCCGAGGACGTGTGGGGAATTATTCCGAATGCGATTCGTATGGTCTTTTTCCCATGCGAATCGTAATTGGCAGTTTGTACGGCACTTGTACGATTCGTACGGTAAAAAGACCGGATACGAGTCGTACGGGGAAAATTTTTACCGGATCGTGATCGGCACCATAATAGAGAAAATAGTACTAATCATGGCTGCCGGGGCGGCAAGAAATGGGAAGGATTATACCTTAATGAGTGTTTATACCGAACATGGGACTGTGAATGGACAGTGTTACACACTTTGGGAGTTATCGTTTTTAAACTTATGAACTATTGGTGTTGTAGCTCTTAATGTTGTTTAGGGAACTTTCAATATGGATGCTGTTAAAAATATAGAAGGAAAGAGAATGCATAATTCAAAGTCTCCAGTCCAGATATGGAATTAGAAGGCAGGCTCCTCTCTTGGGAGAGCAACTTGTGGACATTCATCCGTGCATACTTTCTGCAAATGTTTTTTACTGTTTTTAGCACAATACACTACAGATGCACATCATTAACAGTTCTGATAATGCATCTAATACAGAATTGGCAATGACACCAGAAAAACAAGCATTGGTAAAGCCAATAGGTCTTGCCTATGGAAGAGGTATTGGCTTTGCCAATGTGTTTTAGCCATGCTGTACACTAGTGTGGCTGCTGTTAAGCATGGCTAAAAGTTAGTGGCATACAGGAGACTGCCATGGAGTGTTGTAGAGTAGAATGGGAAAGAGTGGATTAGAGTGGCATACGTTGGGGTGAGTGGAGTTGAGTAGAGTGGTGTACATTGGAGGAGTGTAGAGTGGACTGCTGTAGAGTGCAATGGTGTAGAGGGTTGCAAAGTATAGTGTCATAGAGTGCAGCTGCATAGAATTTAGCAGCATACCAAACAGTGTCGTAGAATGCAGTAGCGTAGATCTTGAATAGTAGAGTGTAGGGGCGCAGAGTTGACTGGCGCAGAGTAGAGTTGCGCAGAGTGCAGAGTAGCATAGAGTGGCATATGGTGAAGCGGCATAGAGTGGTGCAGAGTAGAGTGGCGTAGAATGGTGTAGAGTAGAGTATAGTGCCATTGAATGCAGTGGCGTAGAGTGGAGTGCTGAAGAGTGCAATTGCATAGAGTGGAGTGATGCAAATTAGAGTGGTGTAGAGTGCAGTGGCTTAGAGTGAATTGGCACAGAATGCAGTAGTGCAGAGTAGAGTGCATTGGTGTGGAAAGGTGTAGAGCGCACTGGCGTAGAGTACAGAGACAGAGTATAGTGGTACTGAGTAGAGTGACTTTAATTACAGTGATGCAGAGTACAGTGCAGTGGCATAGAGTACAGTGGCACAGAGTGGAGCAGATCAGATTCCAGCGGTGTGGAGTGGCATACAGTAAAGTATAGTGAACTGATGTAGAGTGCAATACAGTTGAATACAATGCAGCATCGTAGAATGTAGTGGCATAGTTTAGAGTGTAGTGGAGTAGAGTGTAGTGTGGAGTGGTGCAGAGTAGTGTGGCATAGAGTGCAGTGGCGTAGAGTAGAGTGGAAGAGAGTGCAATGGCATAGACTAGAGTGGCATAGAGTAGAGTGGTGTAGGGTGCAGTAGTGTAGAGTGCAGTGATGCATAGTAGAGTGGCATAAATTGCATTGGCACAGAGTACAGTGTTGCAGAGTAGGGTGTTGTAGAGTGCTTTGGTGTAGAGTGCAGTGGTGCAGAGTAGAGTACTGTGGCATTGAGTGCACTGGCGTAGAGTGCAGTGGTTTAGAGAAGATTGGCGTAGAGTGCAATGGCATGCAGTGGAGTGGCGAAGAGTGGTGTAGAGTAGAGTGACTGAGTAGATTGTTTCAGAGTAGAGTGAAGTCGCATAGAGTGGAGTGGTGTAGGGTAGAGTGCAGTGGTGTAAAGGTTAGTGGCGTAGAGTGTAATCGCATAAAGTAGTATAGAGTGCAGTGGCATAGAGTGCAGTGGTACAGAGTAGATTAGAGGGGCGTACAGTGAATTGGCATAGAGTGCGAGGTGTACAGTGGAATAGCACAGAGTAGAGTGCATTGACGTAGAATTAATTGGCATAGAGTGCAGTGTTACAGAGTGACATAGTTACAAACCACTAAGCAACAAGCGGAATACATTCCCAGGGACGTTTCATGAGTGTCCCCAAGATGCATTTAGCAAACCAGACAGCTGCACTGTCTGGTAGTCTTCGACCTAAAAACAGTGGAACAAGAAACTGTGCCAAAGTAAGTCCCACCTTTTCATCTGATTCTCTACTAGGTCCTCGCTCACTGCACTTCAGCTGTGAAGTACGTTTTTGCTTGCCACATGAGCAGTATTTTAGTGGCCTTGCCTGTATTTTTTCTTCAAGACATGCTAAAAAACACAGGAAAACCATTAAAAGGCAGCATTTTCCCAAGTTTTTAATATAAACGTAAAGCAACAAAAATCATAATGAAAAAGCATCAAGACTTTTAATCCTGTATAAACTACTCCTAAATATTTTAAAGGGAACCAAAGAAGGATTAACAGTGTTAAGTAAAAAGTTTATGGAGAATGTTGCACAAAGAAGGTGCCAATTTTAAGTTCATTCATGGTAGATGGGTAGTCCTTGCTTCACACCAGCTATTACCTTGAATGTGAAGCATTCTCAAAACTAAAACAATATGTCTAATTCATCAAAAATGCAACACACTTCCTGCATTTCAAAGCCGCTAGGTAAACCTGGAACATTCCAAGCAAAGCCTCCTCCCAGAATGATGGCGGAGATGTCTGATGTCTATCTCCCACTCCCATCTTCCATCAGGCTGTGGTAGCCTTAGGAGGTGGGTGAAACCTGAGTCTGGATTACAAGGTTCTCAGTTTCTCGTTTTTACAGATTTTTACACATACAGGCTAAAAACTATGTGCTTACTGTCTGTATTTTTAAAAGCAGAAAAATGCAGAAAATTGTCCTTTTGTGAGAGACTCTCCATGCTGTCCTTTATGAATTCCAGGCCAACTCGCAGATAGATAGCATGGAGAGTTAAAAACAGGATGAGATTTCCCTAAATATTGGCATTTGTTAATATAGATTTATATATAATGCTAATATTTTTCAGTGAGTGTAGTGTTTTGTTATATTTGGCTGCTTAGTTTGCCAAAATGTGGCAGGCATCAAGCATGTTTATCAGTTAAATAAATATTGAAATATACCATTTTACGACACCATTATTTCTCAAAACACTAAATAAATATGGAGAGATAATAAGATGGACAACGAATAAAGATGGATAAATGCAGACGGAAATGATAAAAAAATAAATACCATAAAATTGGGAGCCCTTAGTACATGCTCGCTAGTCCTTCCTTCGTCTTCCTATACTTACTTATCCAGGGCACAAGTCCTAAAAAAAGAAATGGGGGGACTAACCTAGTTAATCAGAATGCAAGTGGCATCACAGCGAGTGACATCACGGTGTGTGACATCGCCGAGCCTGACATTACGGCGCGTGACATCATAGGAAGTGGCCTCATAAGAAGTGACATCAGATCTTGAACTCTCACATATATGTTTAGCAGGTCTACCATGAGTACACTGGATCACATTTCGAGTACACAGGGAGACCCTCCTGAATTAGGCAGAAGATTCACACTTTTGAAAGCTACACATAAAACAATGGGGCCTTTTGTCAGCGTAAACTTCCTCTACCCATAGTGCTTTACAAGAGAAAATAGGGGTACTTAAATTATTTCAACGCCTCCTCAGTTGTAGTAAGCAATATATAAATTAGATTTTTTTTGTGTAAATGCAGGGAAAGACCAACACATCTGACATTCTTACAGTGCATGCATATCTCCTAAACAGAGCCTGAACAAAGTGAAAATCTCCCTCTCTAAAGTATGTGTGAAGTGCTAACAAGGTGTGAGCCTTTGTTTCCCCTTCATTTGAATCAGGTGTGAGCCTCCTGACTGTTCCTAGCCAGGAGACTCGAACAAAAGGAGGCCTGATGACCCTCCAAATTGGGCCTTTGTTATGGGCCCAGCAGGAGTCTGAACTAAGAAAGTCCCCTACCCACCTGCACGTTATTGAGATTGAAAGCAGACAACAATGTGCAGGCGCTGCTGAATGTGTCCCGGTGTTTGCAAATTACACAGGGACGAATTCTGCATATTTTTCAGTGGGGCCCAACTTCTTGGCAAAGCAGACGGTGTCCACCCTGTGAAAATAGTAAGTGGGTGGACGCCGTCCACCCGCGTGTACCCTGTACTTATCCTTGTATGTTTTCTGTAAGACTAGGTTATGAAGTTCATAGTCCTTCCTTTGTTTTGGTATTGATGGAGCAAGGACTCGCACAAAAGGAGACTTGCTCGGAAGCAATCCTCTCATATAACTCATAATACTGTATTAATTCTGTTCGTTTAACTAATATGCACCACATTACGATATTTTTAGTATAGGAGTGACGCTTGCCTATGTGTTTTATTAACAAATAACTCAAGCACTAATCAAAATGGCTGCTAACGCGGGAATCTTTATTGCGCATGCGTCAACTGCATCTACGTAGTAATGACATGCTATGCTTGGAGGGAATTTCCTGCATCTGCGCAGCTGCTTTAAAAATGGCTGATTGAGAGCTCACATGCAAAGCAGCCGCTTGCTTGAATCTAAACATGCTAGTTACTAAATGTTAATGCTTGGGAAGTTAAATTTAGAATAGAGATAGGTAGTATACAGTAAAACCATGTTATTTTGATTTTATCATGTTTTCTCTTTGACCTCTTTATTGGTTCGTATTTTGGGCCTCTGAACGGGAGAAAAGCCGTTGTCACAGGTGAGCAGCCAAAATATCGAAAATTTTATTTCGACCTACACTAATATCGAGATCTAAATATCGAAGGGACAGAATATCGATGTCAATAATATCTATGGACAGAATATCGATCTCAAGGTAAGTATTTTTATATCGATGTTAGTAATATCGAAGTTAGTAATATCGATATCAAATATATCGGTTACTAATATTGATGTTACTAATATCGATATTTATATTATTGTTATGTATTTTATTATGTATTTAATATGCATGTGTTATATGTTTTTTGTTAAGTGTTTTACTGGTTTGAAAATATATGTATACAATTTTTATATGTTAATAATTGTTTTTTAAGTGAATTTTGTGTTTTAGTACTGTAGCGGGTTGTGGGTTTATAGGGGAATAGGGTGGGAAGTAATTTAATTATATGAAATTAATTATACATTTTTAGGAATTATAAATTAATTTTAATTAATTTTTGCGTTTAAGTTCTGTAGCGGGTTGTGGGTTTATAGGGGAATAGGGTGGGAAGTAATTTAATTGTAATTAAGTAATACATTATTTTCATTTATTGGTATTGATAATTATATTATTGTTAATGAAGTATTAATTGGTAATTAATTTTTATTAATTGGTAATTAGTTTTTATTAATTGATTAATTGATAATTATGTTAAGTGTATTATTTTATTATTGGAGTGTGTTGTGCGTTTATAGGGGAATAGTCTTGGAAGTAATTGAAATCTTATTAAGTAATTATTAAATTTGTTGTTGGGTGTTGATAATTAATTAATTGGACATTAATTATTAATTGGTAATTTATTTAAATTATAAAAATTTAGTTATGAAAAATAATTTCTTGTTGATCAATCATTAATTGTGAATTAAATATGATTAAATTTTATGTATTGATATTTCTAATTAATATATTAATATGTATTTATTAATTGGTAATTAATGTTTCATTATTATTTTGTGGTATAATTTTTGTTAATTGTGCAATATTCTTTTAATGGTAATTACTTTTTAATAATTCATATGTTTTTGGTTATGAAAAATATTTTATTGTTTAATATTTATTATTTGGTAATTAATATTTTTTATTATTTTTTATTGGTATTATTAATTTATTGTTCATTAATTATTAATTGTTAGTTATGTTTGTAATCATAATTTATTGGTATTTGTAAATAATTTTGAGTTGTTTAATAATTAAATCACTAATTATTTTAAATAATTATTTTATTTATAAGTATGTTAGTTTTAACTTCTACGCTATCCAACACTTTCCCTACTGTTGCACTCTCTGGGGTTGGAATAGTAATTTTTATCCCTACGCTATCCAGCACTTTCTGTACTGTTGCACTCTCTGGAGTTGGAATAGTAATTTTGACCCTTACGCTATCCAACACTTTCCCTACTGTTGCACTCTGTGGAGTTGGAAGAGTAATTTTTACCCCTACGCTATGCAACACTTTCCCTACTGTTGCACTCTCTGGAGTGGGAATAGTAATTTTTACCCCTTCGCTATCCAACACTTTCCCTACTGTTGCACTCTCTGGAGTTGGAATAGTAATTTTTACCCCTACGCTATCCAACACTTTCCCTACTGTTGCACTCTCTGGAGTGGGAATAGTAATTTTTATCCCTACGCTATCCAGCACTTTCTGTACTGTTGCACTCTCTGGAGTTGGAATAGTAATTTTGACCCTTACGCTATCCAACACTTTCCCTAATGTTGCCCTCTCTGGAGTGGGAATAGTAATTTTGACCCCTAAGCTATCCAACACTTTCTCTACTGTTGCACTCTGTGGAGTTGGAATAGTAATTTTTACCCCTACGCTATCCAACACTTTCTCTACTGTTGCACTCTCTGGAGTTGGAATAGTATTTTTTACCCCTACGCTATCCAACACTTTCCCTATTGTTGCACTGTCTAGAGTGGGAATTGTAATTTTTACCCCTACGCTATCCAACACTTTCCCTACTGTTGCACTCTCTCGAGTGGGAATAGTAATTTTTACCCCTACGCTATCCAACACTTTCCCTACTGTTGCACTCTCTGGAGTTGGAATAGTAATTTTTACCCCTACGCTATCCAACACTTTCCCTAATGTTGCACTCTCTGGAGTGGGAATAGTAATTTTTACTCCTACGCTATCCAACACTTTCTCTACTGTTGCGCTCTCTGGAGTTGGAATAGTAATTTTTCCCCGTACGCTATCCAACATTTTCCTTACTGTTGTTTTTTTTGGAGCTGGAGTAGTAGTTTTATTGTCTGTGCTATTTAATATTTTTTGTATTATTTTAGCTAATGTAATATATAATTAATTTTAATGATATTCAAATTAAATGTAATTTTTTAAATGTGTTATATATAATTATTTAATTTTTATTCATGTTATTGTTTTATGTGTATGATGTATTTGTAATTTATAATAATGTTTAATAATTTATAAGTTATTAAAACAATTATTAAAACTGATTAAGTAAGTATATATATATTATATATTATATGTATATGTTTAATTAAAGTTTTAATAAATTATATATATTTATTATTAATTTTAAACATTATAAAATATATTTGATTATGTTTATTTTATTTATAAGTATTATTTGGTTTATTTAACATATCTTTTTTTAACTAAAAAATAACATATATTTTTAAAAACAATATTTTTGTCATTCTATATTTTATTTTCGATATTTTTGTACTTACCATATTGTAGATAGGATGTCAATATTCTTGACATCGATATTTTTTTTGCGATATTTTTGTAGGTCGATTTTCTGACCTTCGAAATTTTGTCAGAGATCCGTTGTCACATGGGTTCTACGTGCAGGCGCAGAAGCAGCAAGCTAGAAACTGCAAAACAAATCCTTGAATATCGTCCAAAGAAAACAGATACATCCTGGGAACTTAACCGATCAACCTGAAAAAGGAAGAAGAAAGTCTACAAATTGTATACATTGTATTGATCATAATGTGACATGCGGGTGGGAAATAAAGCATGGGTAACTAAATTAATGGGCGGGAACATTAAACAAAGAACTAGTGAAAATGATTAAACATAGTATGGTGTGATGATCATCTCCCCTTGCCCTGTCCAATCAGAATTAGGGGTTTCACGAAGTTGAAACATTTTGGGGGTGGAACATGAGAATAGAAAGGAATAATTGAGATAGTTTAGTTAGTCACAGTTAGCATGCAGATCAACACGCGCACAGAGAGACCGGGATGCTGTCCGAGAGCTGAGCGAATGCAGAAGAAGAATCAATGCAGACTTAGAAATTAAGCCAATTTATGAGAAGAAGATCACAGAAGAATCGAGGAGGCACATAATTAGACGAAGGCAGCGGAAGAACCGAGGAGGAAGATAGTGTCAGAGAGGGGTTCGACGCAGGCGTCGCATCTAGAAGAGGTCATCTAACCTGTTCTGAATCCTGTCCTGAATCCTGTCCTGAGTTATCCCAGGGGGCCCTTCCAATTCCTTGGCTATGGGGTTGGTTTTCACACCATTCTAGGTAAATATATTTCTGTGCAGTGAGTCATTGTGCTGCTCTCTCTATCCTCTCTTTCCCAGGTCACTGTCATTGAGAATTTAGTTTTTAGGTCTCGCCTACACAGTGCTCATGCGCTGAATAGGAGGACATTTAGCCGTCGCTCTGGTCATTTTCAAGCACACACTCATGCTTGTGGCGGCATCCACCTTGCGGGAGCGCACAGCGGCGTGCCGCAAACATGAGTGCAGTGCTTGAAAATGATCAGACTGCTCTCCAAGCGCGCGCGTCTCGCCCACACGTCCCGGCTACTCACTCGCTCCGCCCTCTCTGTCTCCTTGCTCGTGTTTCTTGTTTACACATAATTCCCCCACTTCATTTGGAAGTCCCACAACCATCTTTGTATCCCCCGCGCAATTCTGCTTCCTCTTCTCGTTTAGGTTTTCATTCCCGAGAATGGACTTTCCATTGCTCAGTATCGCCTTTCTCTCTGTATTTATTCAGGACGGTTTCTGCCGTAAACAGCCTGCGGACGGCGCGTGCAGTCATAACTCGAGCATCATCCCCGCACCTCTTGAAAGAAATGAAGTGAACGTAGGTCCTTGTTTGCCCTCTGCCAGGCTGTAAGAAATGGGAGCGTATTTGTCGGTAGCCACTGTGGTCCTATTTGCTGTCGGGTTGAATGTTATTAAGCTTTGATGACCGTGGGGGATGTCATAACTCGTCTCTATTTTATGACGTACCCCACATGTTCAGGCGGGCTCAAACAAACGGTGTCCTCTTGCAGCCCTTAATATTGAGTTTTGTCATGGAGCAGCGATACAAACACAACATCAGAACCATCCGTTAGTGTCTTGGGCACGACTGTGAGATGCTGTCCATGCAGATTATGCATCCACACTGGTGCAGATGGGTGTAAATGTTGTTGCTGCCAGCAACCCTTTCCCTAAATAACATTTTCCTAGAATTAGTGCAAGATTTGACTCTCCAGCCTTTGGATCCTTTACCCCCACATTAAATTGTTTGGAGTATGATATACGATCACGCGCATAAATGAAGTGCACCCTGCAAGCTAATGGCGCAATTGCGCCACCTACAGGACACAGGGAAAGTAGTTGTAAATGCGCTATCCATAGTTCAGTTATATCGACATTTGTACTAAGGTATAACTTCGTAGCTGGAGGCGCCGTTTGCAGTTTACTTACCACCACCACGTTCACCACCACGTCCACCACCATGTCCACCACCACATCCATCACCACCACGTCCACCACCAACACGTCCACCACCATCACCACCACGTCCACCACCACCATCACCACGTCCACCACCCCCACCACGTCCACCACCAACCGTGACAGGTAAAGTGTCACTGGAGGGCAAAGGTAATAGGAGTGTCAACTCTGGCTGTACATGGGACATTTAAGGATGCATTGGGTGCGAGAAGACGGGAATAGGGGCTAAAAGTATTACACCAGACCCAAGATACATTTTGAAGAGGCGCAATGTCATAGGGGCTCCTGTAAAAGCCCTCGCAGCATCTCTACCTCACTGTGGCATACCTACACGAGCCACTCACTCAAAACAAGCATTGGAATAGCCAATAGGTCTCGCCTTTGGGACCTTATAAGTGTTTAGCCCTGCAACACTTGATGTTGTTGCACCAAGGATATTGTGCTGGATAATTAAACACTTATAAGGTCCCAAAGGCGAGACCTATTGGCTATGCCAATGCTTGTTCCTAAATGTGACAGGTGTTAACCATTTAATTTCCTTCCTTGGTAATGACGAGTCTGTACTGTAATTTGCTCACATGAAAAATTAACTAGATAAACATTTAAAAATCTCCCGAGTCTGTGGTTAGTTTTGTTTGGTAAGAATATAACTTATGTCATATAACCCTAACTGCCACTAAATGATTCATTGACAATCTTGATTCCAGCTGAGTTTTTATTTTTTTTATTTTTATTAGAAACCGTTAGCACACAATAAAATACATACAAGGGCCTACAACCACCAGGGCTGGCCGCTATAGAGCCCCAGGGCCCGCAGTGTGATTCCAGCTGAGTTTTATAGCCTAAATAAGTGTGCCGAGGGCAGCCGCAAAGTGTGAGTGCAGTGTATAGAATGAAGATGCAGAGCACCGTGTGATGCAGTGTAGAGTGGGGACGAATATCTGACATCAGAACTGCAGTGCAATTAGAGTGAGGGTGCACTGCACTGAGAGTGGCCGTGCAGTGCGCTGAGACAGTGATGCAGTGCACAACGTGAAGGCGTAGTGTGCATGTAGCATGTGGATGCAGAGCAGAGGGAAAAGAGAGGAAGTGCACAGAGTATAGGGGAGTTTTCAACATGGTGACACAACGTGCAGTGTGTGGTGTGTAGTGCACACATAATAGATGTATTGCAGAGAACAGGGATTCACTGTCCAGTGAACGAAAAAAAATGCAGAGACGTTCAGTGGGATGCAGCAGCCAGAGCAAGGGGCTTGTTGCTGAGAGCACAGTGCACAGAACGACCTCTAACTACAGAGAGCACAGATGGAGTGCACAGAATGCAGATGTAGCGCATAGAGGCAGCTGAAAGCTGCAGTAAATGTAGTGATGCAGAAAGGGCTTCACAGAATGAGGTGAGAAAAGTTGATGTGATCAGAGTAAAGGGGAAATGGAGATGTGCACAGAGAGTCGAAACGCAGTGCATTGAATGGGCAGAGAGAAAATGCAGTGCGTGTGTATCAGTGAAGTGCTGTGTACAAGGAGCCCATATGCGTTTGTCTTTGCTATGAAAGGGTGAAAGGAAGTACTTACCGACCCGGCTCTCCCCCAACAAGCATGGTCCGCTTTCACTTTCGTCCGTCGCGAAAGCTTTCTTGTCTTTATGGGGCCATGTGTTTGAAACACATGTCCCCATAAAGATAAGAAAGCTTTCACGGCAGAAGGAAGGCAGATGAGCCCGTCCAAATGGGACGGCTTAGAAAGCCAGATGAAAACGTCACAAACACCTCTTTTCAAATCGCTGGCCACCCTTTAGCATAAACGGTGACGCCGGCCAATGGAAAAGAGGGGCGGGACTTAATGCCCTTTACAGAAAATACACAAAATCATTAAATCTCGCCAGCGAGACTGTGCATGTGCGCAGCCCACGCAGGCGAGACCTAAAAAGGGGGATGTCAGAGTAGTATAACCCACTCACTCCTTAGCGCTTACCTGGGCACGGCCGTTACCAGTGTCTCTTGCGTTGCACACTGTGGTGACCTCTAAGTTGCGCGTTCACAGTAGGTTTTGTTCCTGAGAAGCCCCTTTCGGAATCTCTATCTGCTTTGGGAGGCCCTGGGGGGCCGGCATTTCGGTACCTTTCGGGCTGGTCTGCCTTTCTGAGGCTCCCAGACCAACCCTCATTATTCAAACTCTGATTATAAATATATTCCTTAAAGGACTTATACTTATGTTCCCACCTTCCCCTTTCATTATGCCTAAGTGAGATCATAATTTGATTCTCACTTTGATAATGTGAGCCCTGTTAAATCCCTTGCAAACTTGCTTACTATCAAAACAGCCTTTTTAGTGGCAATCACATCTGCCGGGAGGGTGAGCGAATTGCAGGCTCTGTCATCTAAACCTCTTTACCTGTCCATCTGCCCTGATAAGTTTGTGCTTCGCACTAGGTCCTCGTTATTGCCTAAAGTGGAAACACCATTACATGTGGAGAAATCGGTCACCTTTCCCACTTTCCATGCTCCTCCGCACCCCTCTAAAGAAGAGGATTGACTCCATTGTCTGCACTCAAAAAGAGTGTTGTGCTTCTACCTTGACCGCACTTAAGAGTTCCGGGTGGACGGCCAACTCTTCATGGGATATGCTGGAACTAAGAAAGGTTGTGGGGTGCAGAAGAGGACTATCTCATGATGGGTCATCCTCTGCATCAACATTTGCTATGCTCTGGCAAAGCAGTCTCCTGAAGGCTTCAGAGCTTACTTCACCAGAGCGAAGACTGCTACCACAGTGTAGCAACGCAGAGTTCCAGTCTTTGACATTTGTCAGGCAGCAACGCGGGCATCTCTGCACACGTTTACCAAGTACTACTGCCTGGACAGTCAAATCTGGAGGAACATGCTTTTTGGCCGATAAGTCCTGCATGGCTTCCTGGTCTAAACTCATCCGCAGTCCCTTCTCCCGGGATGGTATTGCTTGGGTGTCAAGTCAAAGGTAAGGAATCTGTGACTAGATGTCTCTAGCAGATGGACTAGTTACTTACCTCTGGTAACGTCTTATCTGGTAGAGACATGATCTAATGGCAGATTCCTTTCCGATCCACCCATCCTCCCCACACTACGGACAGGTTTTTGGTGTCAGGGCTGATCCCTTCTAGGGCTATAGTTGTTCAGAAACACACCAATGTCAGTGCACTTCATTGCTGCCCGCTTATGGTTTGGAAAGTCGAGAAAGTAACTGACGTCAGTGCGCTGAGGTGGTACCTATATAGGTGACGCAGACGCCACAATGGTGCAGACGACGCCCGACACCACATACCAGAGCGCAGGGATATTGCGTGAAGAAAAATCTACCGGATCCAGTCTGACGCCTGGGAAATTCAAAAGGTAAATAATCTGCGGCTAGATCATGTCTCTACCAGATAAGGCGTTACAGAAGGTAAGTTACTTGTCCTTTTCGATCTCTAACTTTGGCTCCCTCTGGATTTTAGGGTTTTCTCCAAAACAGGATGCATTGGTGTAAAAGTCTTGAGCTTGAAAGAGTCTAGTTGAAGATCGTTAGAGCTAAATGGCTCGCAACAGCTCTGTGGTTTTCAAAAGCTGCTCAAACAATTCACTACTCATATCCATTTGCAGCCACTATACTGCATCTTCATTAGAGGTGGCACAAGACTTTTTCATTGGTTGAACCCGTCTTGGGGTACCTTATAGTTTTGGTGGTATTTAATGAACTTCGATTTTGCACTTTGGTATCAATTTGGTTAAGCGCTTTGGTGCCCCACAGAGGAGGTATGAGCACTATACAAATGCTCTAATACAACACTAGAACTGTATTTTTATTTTTGTAAATTAGTTATCTTAGTTATCTTTGTAGAGCAGTCATTTAGCCTTAGTTTGCCCTAAACCCATTTGCCAGATTAATATGTAGAAATAATCCAGAGAACCTTTTTCCTTTTAAAAGCAAGGTGGTGACCCCTTCAAACAATTCAGGTTTTGTTTTTAGGTTTCTTCGAGGGGAAATTTAGCTGAAAAAACATATTGATAGGTAGAAGAGTGATCCTTTTAGACAGGACTTACCGTATGATGCTTAGAATCTGCGAAGGTCTGACCTATTCCTGGTTGAGACCTGAATTTCAATAAGTAAATTATACCTACTCATTCTGTCGTAAATTGGCTGCAATTAAATTAGCGTTAGCGGAATCCATCTGGTATTTAGAGGCTATCTTGTACATTTTGTGGAATCCATTTTGTATTTCTGGCAGCCATTTTGTCTGCCATGTGCTCACCATGAGCTGTTTCCTTCTTCACTGTTGTTTATCCTTGTGCTCTGTTTAAAGGACTGGTTATACTTAGACTCTGCTACTCTGCGCTTGCGCAGAGGAATCTAACTGTCCATGCATCTGTTTTTAGTCTGTAACTATCAGGTTGTTTCTACCAGAGTCCTTTACTGTTGACTGTGCATTTCTGTATGACCATCTATGTATGTAACTCTTCTCATGTATACTTGTACCGCCCTCTTTCTGAGCCCCTGTGTGGGTATAAAAGACCCATGGTTCTTCTACTCTGTGTGCTACCTTCATTCAGCACCACAGGGTGCTGGGTGAATGTGGTTCCACTTCATGAAGGTTTATTAAACTTTGTATTTTCTATTCCAGTTTCTGTGCCAACTTCTTCTAAGTATCTGAGGATTCTGTGCAGAGAAGGGCGAACCCCTTGCACTGGTAGGCCTAGCTGAGGTCTATATTCAACAATTGGCGCCTCAACGTGGGACTCATCGGTGACTCGGATGCCCAAAGGATTGGTCGCGACAAAGGATTGGAATCTCGCTCTGGACGCGATCGCTGCCCGATGAGACCCGAGTCTTGGCAACCACGGCGTCTTTCCTTTCCTTTTGATATGACCATCCAGGTGGCGCCGGTCCTCGACTGAGATCTCTTCTGTTGATTCGCCGTGCAGTGACCATTTGGTCGATTTTAGAACTTGGCAGTTGGAACCTGGACACCAAGTGATTGGTAAGTGTCTGTGGCGCTTGCTGTTGGTTTTGATGCCTGGGATTGGTAAGGTAGTTTAGTAACGCTTACTGTGGCTTTTTGATTTGGAGAAATGGTGTTGGCCAACTTGGTTTGTTATGATATCTAGGTTGCAACCTATATAGGCAGGTAATGAGGAGAATTTTCTCTATCTGAATTGATTTGAACGGCACATCGTACTAAAGGTACCTTAAGTGCTACTTTGGTTATAATACTGCATATTCTGCACTATTTTTGGCATGCCTGTTTTTAGCACATGTTGCTTTTGTAGTGGTACCAATTTGACATTAAGATGAAGCACAACCGGCCCCCCCACCCCGGAGGGGACGCCTAATAGGGATATGTATATTAAGTATGGTCTTTCTTCTATAATGTACAGCGCATTATGGAATAAATACACGCGTAAGGATCCTGAGTTGCGTTGGCCTATGTATGGGTCATTTGATTTACTCAAGATTGAGTATGTGGAACAATGTATGTTTAAGCGGAAGACTAGACAAGAGATGTTTGATTGTGTACGAATGTGAGAGAAAAAAGTACGCGAATGAATGAATGTGTTGCTTTCTTGGATGTACCATTTCTTTTGTATATAATTAGCCGGCTCCCCTAGAGGGGATACTTAACTAGGTTTAGGTATATAAAAGTATTTCTTGTTTGGTGACTAGTACCCTGAGGAACTAAATATGTACATAGAAAGGATCCTGGTCTGTGCACTTAGTAACATTCATAAGTGGTGAGATGCAGAGCGTTTTTTCTGGTGTTCTGCCTGCCAAATCTAGTGAATATGACTTGCAACTAATATTTACAAATGGTTTGGTTTAAGTAGAGTCTGTGGGCTGTCTTTTGTTTCTGTCTTAAGTGTTGATCTGTGGGTTAAATGTGTGTTTAAATGTTGTGGTGTGGTAAATTGTGTTTTGGATGTTGCTAGCACTTGAAAAAGCGTGTGATTGAATGACTGTGAATATGTGAAAGAATTCTGAGAAGTGAAATTGTTAAGGAGTAAATTTAATTTGGTCTCATCACCATCAATGAGTCGCAAAAGGAAATTGAGAGGGGTGTAGCTAGAGAGAGAGCAACCTCTGTGATTTGATGACACCCTTAATGTACAAAAGTATTAATGAAAAGTAATTAGGGACCGGTTAAAAGTTTAGCTTGAGAAAAATTGTGGGTATTTCGAATTTGCAAATTGTTCCTATGCAGCTTTGTGTTCTTGGTGGTTCAGTGAGCCAATGTGCTGGGTCCAGATGGTTGTAGGTTCTAATTTAAGCTGAACCTGCTAATCTGGGAATTGAAAATAAACTTATGACCCCCTGAAAAGAAATTGTATATCAAAATTAATTTTTCCATAGGGCAAATTATTGCAGTTAGAATTAGGAAGGCTTTTTGTCTTTGACTGCTTCAGGGCTGTGCGAGGCAGATTTTGACCTTGCAGCCTGTAAGGTGGGGGCTAGAAATAGGAGCGAGTGAACCAGGGGGTGAAATCCCTACTTAGAAAGCTTCTCTGACATGAAAATGTGTAATGCTTGCAGCAGGAGAGCCTTGGAAAGAGGTGGGGGTCAGGAGTGCTCGTGGTGGCTGGTTCTGCGCTGAGGAGCTATTTTTAGCTTCTCTGATAAGACAGGGCAGCTGAGAAACGAAACTCGGGGAGCCGTGCAGTCCCTTCGGAATAAATGTCCATGGAAGACTGTTTTATTTTTTTAAACTGTTGCATTAATCCTAGACAAAAAGTAAAATGATGCTCTTGCTTGAAATTTTAAGGGCTATATGCCTATATAAAAACGATTTTCCAAGTAAGAATTAATTTTCACAGTGGAAATTGTGGCCCAAAGCTAACATGGAATGTCAGTGAAGTAATTTTACTTTTAGAAAGTTAAAATTAAGGTGGCCTATGTATTTTTGCCATAACACCTTTCCAAAGAAATGTTCGTGTGTTTTTCATTTTATGCATTTTTGTCCTTTTTATAAATTGTTCTTGCTGGTCCTATGTGTCAGAAGCGACACAGTCAGCTCAGCTGACAGCTGGTCATCATTAAGATGACCTGCTGTCAGATGGGGGTGAGTAAAGCAAGGAAATCAGTTATTGATTTTAAGCCTGACAAATTAAGCAGGCCAGAATGTTCGACTCTGAGCTGTAGGTTCAGTAATTGCGCATCACTGCTCATTTATATATGCTATTGTAATTTGTCTATGCTTTCTGTGCTTGGTATACTGATGGCTTGGCATGTGTATTTTTATTTTATATATGTTTTGTTTTTGTGTCGTATTGACAATTCTATTTTAATACTAGTACAAGTTCTCCTGTGAGGTAAGGAGATGGTTGTGACGACGCCTATCTTTGCGCAGCAGTTGGCTGGTACTTGTTCAAAATTACTAAATTCCACAGATATGATATTATCATTATCATGCTGTCAAAATAGCAGACAACGCGTTATCAGTGTATGTCTAATTGGTATTGGAGATGAATAAAACAGAAAAGTTATGCAAGACTAAAATATGTGTCACCTGTGGTTAGCCATGACTGCCCTTCTCTTATAAACAGGCAGCCGCCGGTCATATGTTTCCAGATTGGATATTATGGAACCATTATGATTTGTAGCCCCTGCAAAAAGGTGACCTGAATTTTTCTAAATATCGCACTAGCTAAATCCTGTTCTGTTTCTTTGGAAGTGTACAAAATGTCACAGCATTTATCCTTCTGTATAGGGTATTAAAAAGCATTCACATTATACAGAATGACAGATTTGTGTTGGCTTGACAGGTTGACTTGAAAGGCGTGTGAATTCGACGCCTTTACGTGTCAAGCAGCTGTGTAAGCAAGAATTTTTCTATTTCTGACTCCGGCCACAGAAAACAGCTGAAATTACTACCCCTTAAAAACACGGAGTAAACATCCTGCATTTCAGACTGCTGTTTTAAAGGTTAGAAATGTAGTTTCATTATTTTCGATAAACAGAGGACAGATTGACAGTAGGGATTTCTTTTGTTAATGCCTTTTTAAATAAGGATAAGAGTGGTTTTTGATGTTAAATAATAAAAGTGGCGCAGACTTAAGATGATTATATTAAAAATGTTATTTAACATAGGTGCATTACATTCGTTTTTTACTATTCATAATGCCTAATCATGATGCTGTGACCTCCTAGCATCCAAATTGAATTTAAGCCGTGCTATACAGCAATAGGGGGTCGCTTACATGTGAAATGTCACTTTACCCAGGCGTACAAAACTTATTTTTCTAAGGGTATACATTATACATTTCTGATACCACATCTCTGGGATATGTAGAGGACATTCTGGGGATGACTATTATGCAAAAATATTGTAGGATATTCATTTTTAATTGCCCTACACATCAAAGTCGAAAATGAGTAAAATTCATTATTTAAATGAGATTTCTCCAGTCAGAGCAGCTTTTAAACTGCCTTAGGCTCCAGTAAATGCACATATGTAAGCATAGACTTAATAGCTGGCATCTATACTGCTAGACAAGCACTCGGCACACTGCTTACACATATCAATATGTACAAAAACTGGCAGAAGTTATTAAGCTTACCTCTGAATTGTTGGTAGGCACGATTGGAGTGGGTTTTGCTGTTCAGCCTGAAGTACTGGGTATTTTAGACCCAGCGGTGCAGGGGCACACACCCTATGACTTCTGGGTTCACCCTGTTCCAGACCTACAGAAACACAGAGTCTTCTGGGTGAAGTCAAAGAATCGTTTATTGGCTGCAGACCAATTACAGGTATCCTAGAAGTACAACAGCGTGTATGTTCTCAGGAGACTGCTGAAAATCATAGGAACGGACTTCATCTTAAATGCGCTTTTCCTTGCCTCAAGCATACATTCCTAGGTTTTATGATACGGCAATATACAAGTGTACATTACAAAGAAAAGGCAGAGTCATGATGACCATCCCACATTCCAGTTCGGCCAGCCCACAATGATTTATACAGTAAGGTTCAGATCCCACATCGGATGTAAACAGACCCCCCAATAAACATGAGCATCTCCTGTTTTGGGAAGCAAGTCATAAAGCAGGACCAAGCAGGTGTGGAAGAGATTAGCCGGGGGATTGTATAGAATGAAAGGGTTTTATGACGGGTCAAACCCTGATGCTAATCACAGGTGGACGGAGGAAGGGGAGCTCGTAAGACCGGTTTGGCCTGGGGCAGCAGAGCCAGCTGCCCAGGTCACAGAGAAGTCAGAGGGAAAGCCCATGTACTGAGAGGCCCGTATTCACTCCATTATAGCCTATGTGAGGGCAATGACAAGATGGCCACTGCTTCCAAAATGGAACCCGCGTAGTGAAGCAGAATAACGTGTACACAGTGCATTCATAGCTAGAACGATATATAAAGCACTCGTACATGCCGCATTTACCATTTGCGGTTCGCTAATACCAAGATAGACAGAGGTAGGGCCCTGTCCCCTACGCGGTCCCGAATATTAAAGTACGACAAGCCTTCGGTCTCTAGGGTCACTTTGACTTGGGAGCACCGCATGACAACCTTGCATACAAGATGGAACAGCTGCATAGGTTAAAGGCCGAACTCCTACATTTAGAAGCCTGGCAGGGCTCAGCGCAATATGTGTTTTGACATTTCGACATTTGAAAGACGAAATGGCAGGGCAGGGAACGGAAGAGGTTTTGCTTACCTTTTTTTTTGGCACAAGCAAGTTTTGTGCACTCAATGAACATAGTATAATGGTATATGTGACCTCTCTTTTAAAAGACAATGTCTCAGCCATATATATAGTACTAATGCTTTTAGGGCTGAATTCAGGAAGCAATGGGATTTAGTTTGAATTCATACGGCCTCATGTCACACTACTACATTTGCTAAGGGAATATGTTCTTTAGCTAGCTCAATGTGCTATTTAGCACCTCAGAGTTTGTTTATGCCCAGTTGCTATACATTGGGGTTGATAGTGTTGACAGAATGAAACCTATTATAGGTTTCCTACTGTCAAAAATGGGGGAGGAGGTTAGCTCCTCTACAAATTAAGGGTAGGC
Source organism: Triturus cristatus (assembly GCF_964204655.1). NCBI lineage: Eukaryota > Metazoa > Chordata > Amphibia > Caudata > Salamandridae > Triturus > Triturus cristatus. The sequence continues at coordinate 117,430,470 of NC_140595.1, forward strand.
AAATGTATGTGTTCTCTCTCTTTTTCTCTAAACTGTCTGTGAAATACCATGAGACATTTAATTGGCTATTCAGTAATACTGTTTTAAACATTATTAGCATTAATAAAATGAATAAATATATTTTGCTATGTTACTACCCATCCTCTCTGATGGAATTATGAGAGGAGGAGTAGCTAGATTGCTGCTTCCTTATTTGATCTTTAAGGGAAACTAGCTGTGGGTAGTTTTTGTTCGAAAATTCTCAGGTGATAACACCACTATTGTTTGTTATTCTCATGCTACATACAGTTTTGCAAGGGCATTGCTAGTTTTTATTAGCTAGTCTGTGTAAATAAACTGACAGTCCTTGCTAGAACTGATGTTGCATAGTTTGGATTGTGAAAAAGTAGAATGCAGGGAAGATGCCCATGTGATCCTTAGCAAACATTTTTGAGGAAAATATTGTTTTATAGGAGTCTGCTAGTCACAAGATGTTCCGCTTGAGAACATGTACCCATTATGTTGAAGTTTTTAGTTCTTTATGTAATAGGAATCCTTGTTAAATTAGCAGTGTTAGATTTTCCTGTTGCTCCTATAACACGAGAGCATGGTCCTAAGTATACAATGTAGGTGCTTTTATTAAGAGAAATCATTTTAGAAGTGTCTGCAGTCCTGTACAAGTAATGCAAAGTCTATGAGTAAAAGTGTATAACATTTCCTTTTTCTTGAGGGTCTTTAGATGATTAAGAGAGGAATATACAGATGTAAGGATTTGGAGTATGTCTGTATTGTTTTTCTCTTTTCCTCAGAATTTGGTAAATGAACACAGACTTCCTTGACTGCTTGGGATTGGGTGACGTATTACTCTTGTCAGTTCACCAAAGAGTTCCTTTTATACTTGCCAATAGGTCCAGGCTGTTGTTTTATTTACTCTCACATAGATGAAAGTGGTTCCAGGGTGCCTTGTTAATATATGGGGCGTCCTTAGACTAGGAAGTATTCTGAGACTATCCTCTCTGTTGATAGATTATTTCTGTGCCTTGTCTAAAGACCTTTTGTTCTGTCCACCAATAGATATTTGCTGCTTTACAACCATTGCCACAGGAGCGCGGACATCAGATCCAGCTTGAGGAGTCAGCACCAGTCCAGCTTGAAGTCAAAGTGAAGGTAACCAGCACAGGCATTGCTGGCAACAAGGACCTCAGTGAAGGTAGAAGGCCGGAAGCACTGGGATGAGTGTACCCCTGCTACTATCTTGGGCGAAAGACGGGGTCACAAATCAGAAAGGAGAAATCATGGATCAAGCTTTTGATGCCCAGCCGAGAGTCACAGACCGACCAGGAAGGCGAGAACGTTTTTGCTTGAGGTAACCCCCTTTGAAACAAGGGTTGCTTCAGAGATCCTAGCATCAGGCCTCTGAATCCTGGTCCTAAAGTGGCTGTAAAGTTTTCACCTTTGTTGGTCAAGAGATACCTGGCCATGCTGAATGCAATCTATGGCCCCAACGAAAGAGCAGTGTGCCAGTAGAGCAATACAGGAGTTAGGGAAGGACTTGAGTTCAGGGTACAGGTGCTGTGTCTCTGGTGCCTGTTAGATTGAAATGAAGAAAACTGGTGAACTGCCTGAGACACTGGACAGGATTGCTGAGCGCATTTGCCCTGGTGGGTGATTGCCCTATCCTGAAAGAAGAAACTTTTCCCTTGAAACTAGGCCATGATTCCTGAGTTGCGAGTTGTGAAGCTCCACCGTGGGAACAACAAGAGCCTGCCTGTGAGGCTCAAACGGACACAGGGAGAAGACTCCCCTCTGGTTGGTTGTACAGCGGCTTTAATTTCCCAAGGACTTCTTTTTCTTTTTTGTTGGGAATGTACCCCATTGATCGTCCCATTTTTGAGGAGGAGCAACCCTTTGCAGCTCTTCGTCCTAATTCTCATGGTCCTGTGTGGTCCTCCTGGTCCTCTGGATCCAGGATCATTTTTGTAATAATATGTCTGACTGCTTTCATAATTGTATTAGGAATAATGTTTATTCTATAAGAGAAAAGTTAATCTGAGCAGTAGAGAGATGGTGCATTTCCTTAATAATAATAGATACTCTAGCCCTCATAAAGGAAACAATGGAAAAGTCTAGCGAAAATGTTTTTGAAGTTGAAATTGATGGTAACTGAAATGCATAGGAGCCTTGAAAATGTTTTTACTGGATGGTTCTAGGATTTGCTTAGGACCAGAAAGCTAATAATTCTGTTTCTGATAATAGTAATTACTCTCTCCTGCCATCTGTATGACCCAATTCTCTGTCCCCTTTGTACTTCTGCTTATACCTTATACATACCCGCTTAACAATATTTAGAATGAGAAATGCCCACCTAGCAATGAATTAGGATATTGATAAATTTATGGGGGAAAAAATTTAATTAATGTGCATATTTTTTTTTTTTTCCTACTGGATTATGGGAGATGTCTTCAGCTAACGCTAAAAGGGTCATCTGTCGTAAATTGGCTGCGATTAAATTGGCGTTAGCGGAATCCATCTGGTATTTAGAGGCTATCCTGCACATTTTGTGGAATCCATTTTGTATTTCTGGCAGCCATTTTGTCTGCCATGTGCTCACCAAGAGCTGTTTCCTTCTTCACTGTTGTTTATCCTTGTGCTCTGTTTAAAGGACTGGTTATACTTAGACTCTGCTACTCTGCGCTTGCACAGAGGAATCTAACTGTCCATGCATCTGTTTTTAGTCTGTAACTATCTGGTTGTTTCTACCAGAGTCAGCAACTGCTGGCTCCTCCTTTACTGTTGACTGTGCATTTCTGTATGACCATCTATGTATGTAACTCTTCTCATGTATACTTGTACCGCCCTCTTTCTGAGCCCCTGTGTGGGTAAAGACCCATGGTTCTTCTACTCTGTGTGCTACCTTCATTCAGCACCACAGGGTGCTGGGTGAATGTGGTTCCACTTCATGAAGATTTATTAAACTTTGTATTTTCTATTCCAGTTTCTGTGCCAACTTCTTCTAAGTATCTGAGGATTCTGTGTAGAGAAGGGCGAACCCCTTGCACTGGTAGGCCTAGCTGAGGTCTATATTCAACAATTCAAAAAGGTTTGTTAATCAGGCTCTTAGGGTCTAGATCCATAAGCTACCCAAGAACCTCTCTAATGGAAAAAATACTTATCTGTGTATGCATCAGCATACTGTTCTATCTTTCCTAGCTTACACATTCCAATTTTTTCTGCCCGTGTCGTGATAACAATCTCATGAGTTTCTTCAGATTGTTCATTGTAAAGGTCCTATTTATAGCATGGCACAATCTTTTGTCATCGCCGTGGCATGGATAAGAGTAACCAGGTCCTACAAGACAGAAAACAGGAAGAAAGACCTCTCTCTATCTCCAGTACTTCTTGATGTGTGTGCATGCTCACACACACAAAAACACCACTACTTTTGTATCCCCTCCGCTATTTGCCTCTCCGACCTAGGAGTTATTTGATCCACAGGGCATAGAGTATTAATAACATGCTTGCTGTGGTTTCTAGCCTCTTGTCTGGTGGAGCCTGAGCCCTACTCTGTGGACAGTATGCTGCCACACAAGGTTTAGCAAAGTGATCAGGAGGAAGAACAGAGAGCGCAAGATTGGGGAGAATAAGCCTTTACCTTGATGCAGGTCTGGAAATCTGTCTCCAACATCGTCGTGAACTCTTCTATGGTGACGGTCTTCGTGTTCCCCTGCACCGTCGAATGTTCATAGAATTAGCGTACAATGCCATTGATGCAACATTCAACATCGGTCAATCTATCGACCGGAGCATCTGAAGGTTTAACCTAGGCAAGAAGAGAAGGCAACGGAGAAGGTGATCAGCAGATGTTTCCTGGACTCCACTCAACTATATACTGTAATTGGAGAACACATCTAGGTATAGGCAGCCAACTATCACAAGCAACAGTGGATTGGTCAATCAGGAGATTGCTTGACAGGTATGTGCCACTGAAGGACCAGCAGGGCTGGGGTAGAGTTGGTTACGTGTCCGCCTGATATATTATTGAGTCTGTCCTGTTGGCCTCTCACAAAATCTCCTAATTTCCTAACAGAGGAATAGATCTTTGCTTTCTGGTACCAACACATTCGGTTCTAGCAAGTATTCCAATGCTGCACACAGAACAAGGATCATTCACTGCTAATTTCGGCATCCAATTAGCAAAAAATCATTCATCCATACATTTTACAGCACACAAATGCTGAACCCCATAACAGTCGACAGTCATCGTCACTTTCCACATGAAGCCCCTTAAGCTCTACTCCGGATAACAGCAGCAAAATTCATCAATATGCTGACAATCTTACTACATGAATTTTATTTAAGATTTCGGCTTTGATACCTCCATAAACAGAGCTTCATCAAGGTGCAGTGATAGTTCACTTCTATGCACAGAAACCAGCTATCTCTCCAGTCACTTGCTGTCTGAAGCCGACGCTGTACAGCACTCCGCTGCGTTTTGGATAGGTTCACTTTACACTTATAACACATATATGCATACAAAAAAACATACATAATGCACAGCAAATGAATAAACAGCAGATTAATTATACAAACAATGTTTTCTTTCAACTTCCATTGCTAAGAGTGTATTTTGGGAAAGCTAACCTACCGTTACTAAAACAAGCGCCAAGGAAGGAAGTTTGCAACCACCATAAAATCTGGAATCTCTCAGGGCCAAGACTAGTGACAGACCCTGGTGCTTCTCCTCTAGCCACTTCCTTCAGAATGCTTGGCCATTTCCTCACTCAGATGGTCAGTGATCATGGTGATCAGGCTCCAGTATTCCCCAAAGTTTATATTGCCATCTTCATTGGCATCAATCTTCTCGATGAGTCCATTGACTTCTTCGTTGTCTTCGGTCCTCTGGGCATAAGGAAATTAAAAAATGATTGACAAATGCATACTTCAGCAATGCGCTCCTTGATTAATTCTCAAAGATCCAATAATAGTAATATGACTTAAGGAACAAGCATTGGCATAGCCAATAGGTCTCGCCTTTGGGACCTTATAAGTGTGTAGCTAGAGATATTGACTTTGCCTATGTCTTTAAGCAGTGCTGTACAGAAGTCTGCAGCATGCTAAACTGTTATAATAAAGAAGTATCAGAAGCATTTTTATTACCCTATATATGACCAAGAAAGCATTATGTACAACTGAACAACCATATTAAAAAAGTATTAACAATAAATATTGTCTTGAGTTTTTTGTCCTTTTAATGCTGGCAACTTCTATCTGCCTGTCCCAATGCTTGCTTGTTATGTTTTTTTGTTGTTATGGGGGCATAATTAGGAGGAAGGTAAAGGGTGGGAAATAGTACCTGTATAACAGTCCATGAGAGAGTCAGTCAGTTAGTCAGTCAGTCACTGAGAGAGTTAGTTAATCAGTCAGTGAGAGAAAGAGAGAGAGTCAGTGAGTCAGTTGGTTAGAGAGTCAGTGAGTTAAAAAGTGAGAGAGAGAGTTAGTCAGTCAGTGAGAGAGTGAGAGAGTCAGTTAGTCAGTTAGTGAGAGAATCAGTGAGATAGTCAGTCAGTGAGAGAGTTAGTCAGTGAGAGACAGTCAGTCAGTGAGAGAAAGAGAGTCAGTTAGTGAGAGAGAGTTAGTCAGTGAGAGAGAGAGAGTCAGTCAGTGAGAGAAACAGAGTCAGACAGTGAGAGAGTCAGTGAGTGAGAGAGAGAGAGTCAGTCAGTGAGAGAGAGAGAGAGTCAGTGAGTGAGAGAGAGAGTGAGAGTCAGTCAGTCAGTGAGAGAGTCAGTCAGTCAGTCAGTGAGAGAGAAAGAGAGTGAGAGACCCTAAGCCACCTCCAGGTTCGGATCACTATTAGGCCCTCACCACTGTAACACTCTACCAAAAACATTCAGACAACCACATCTCTCCAAGAGTTCAAAATGGTAGTGAAAGCTTGAAGAACGCAAAAGAGTACAGCTCCCTCATATTGAAGTAAATCCGTGTATTACAAGCATATATGCTTAAATAGGTGTAGAAAGGCAAATTCAGTAAATGTATGACTGCATTTGTCAGTGTTCACCACACTACTGGTGCTATTAATGACGCAAATGTTGGAGGTACCCTTAGTGATGTCATAGTGTTGCTGGCTTAGCTGGCTTCCCTCTCTGTTTCCTGTTTGCACAGACATGATGTCGATGTTAGTTTCCCCTGCATATTTATAGCATCACTACATCCTCTCTAGACTGTGGATGCAGATTCGGATTTCCTACCTTAAGTGACATGGCCTGGGGGAAAGGGGGTTAGTTATGGTTGTTTTTTTTCGTTTTCAATTTCATGCGACACTTTATATTGTTTTTTTGCTTGACTGTAGATATATGTAACCGTGTCTCTTTCAATGCTGTTACTTCAAAGCCAGTCGGTGTTGCATGCAAGGTCATATCTTAACAAAATGCAATACAATTTGTGATAAAAAATGTAATAATAATCACCCCAACGCAACAGAGAAAAAAAACAGTCATCTACAGAAACAATCTAATCTATGCGTTTTATTCCTCCCTTTTTTTTCTTCTTTAAGTACAAGTGACTATAAAAAACGTTTTGAGAGTGCTCCAGGGTCTGCAGCAATCACTGTGTTTTGCGACGAGTCATGGAAATGAAGGACGGACCCTACTTCTAAATGTTCATCTTACCCAAGGTGGCCGCTTAGTAAAGAGATGTCATGAGGTTTAGCAGGAAGGAAATGTCACCGTGGACCCTGCGCTTCTCCAGTTAACACTTATTAAGAACTCCCTAACAGTGAGGTCGAGTCCATCCTGGTAATACTGACTTACCTGGACAGGGCGTGGTTACCGGTGATGACGTACGTCACAAGACCTATGGAGCGCCGATTGGTCAATGCAGACATTTAGAGCAGGTTGTCAGATGCGTGTGATAAGTGCGACAGTCGCCACAACATGTGCCATGAGGCTCACAGGCATTCACTACCCTATATAGCTTCGGACAATGCAATGAATATGGCGAGGCTGCACATCAGTGGATATAAAGTAATAAATAGAAATATGAGGCAGAATAAAAGGCTCTTCACAAAGGCGACTTCGTGTGCGGGGTCACAAACAAGATGGGGGTTTGGGCCTTCACGTTTTCCCTCCACCTACTCAAGTCTCCTTGATCGCGCTGCTGGAAGAAGTGAACACGCCCCTGACACAGGTCCCCCCATTCCGCGGAAAAGATGACGAATCCTCAACTTCCCGAATACCAAACCTTGGGAGGGGCCACCAGTCCACGTGCTTACTCACGCACCCCCAAAAGAGGTGGGCGGAGCGTATGCTGGCAGCCCCCGGTTGCTCAGACCCACAACCGCCCGTAGGACTAAACGGGGCGCCGTAGTTCTTCCAGGGGACACTCTAGACATCCCTGGGTATCCTGGCTTAGCACCACGCTGTGCTGCTGCATGAAGTACCCCATGGTATCTGCAGACTCTGGATCGCCCTGTAACTCCTCCACAGCCTTGGGAGTGGCCACCGTCACTACCAGGGCCCCCCACCAAGGTAGCCTTATTTCCTTACAACCTGCTGCAGCCAAAGCTTCCCCTCGGTCCAGAGGAAAGGATCCATGCCTAAACTAGAGAGGTGCACCCCATCTCCCTCCAAACACCCTGTGGACTCGGCGTGTATAAGACCATGCCTGATGAAGCCAGAAACCACTTATTGCCGGGCTTCTCCCAGGTCCAGCCAAAACAAGTCTTAACCAATACCGGACCAGAGGCCATCATGCCCCATCAGGACAGGTGCCCCCATCCATTCTAAACTCCCCATGGATTTATGACTGAATTAACCTGCCTAACAATAGGCGACGGTCCAATGATACATTGCTTGCTACAAGAGAACGCTTCTATGATTAACTACCCATGTGATTTTTAAGGCGCTCGGATTGTCCGAGATAATATTTTAAAACTCCGTGTTAACTATTTAATTTGCATTTTATTTTATTTTTCCCCTGTTTTTAGGGCTGCTCGCACACTCGCACTCATCCCAGCTTACCTGCACCATAATTTGTTCGACCACCGCGTTTTGCGGGTCCTTTGCCCCGACTCGTGTTTGGCGGCCATTTTGGATCGGGGAACTACGCTTAGTGCTTGTTGTGGGGTAGGTGTGGCACAGGGTCACAAGGGACGAGACCACTATAAAAAGCAGGCAAACTGTGTATTCTCCCTTGCTACAAGAGAACGCTTCTATGATTAACTACCCATGTGATTTTTAAGGCGCTCGGATTGTCCGAGATAATATTTTAAAACTCCGTGTTAACTATTTAATTTGCATTTTATTTTATTTTTCCCCTGTTTTTAGGGCTGCTCGCACACTCGCACTCATCCCAGCTTACCTGCACCATAATTTGTTCGACCACCGCGTTTTGCGGGTCCTTTGCCCCGACTCGTGTTTGGCGGCCATTTTGGATCGGGGAACTACGCTTAGTGCTTGTTGTGGGGTAGGTGTGGCACAGGGTCACAAGGGACGAGACCACTATAAAAAGCAGGCAAACTGTGTATTCTCCCTTGCTACAAGAGAACGCTTCTATGATTAACTACCCATGTGATTTTTAAGGCGCTCGGATTGTCCGAGATAATATTTTAAAACTCCGTGTTAACTATTTAATTTGCATTTTATTTTATTTTTCCCCTGTTTTTAGGGCTGCTCGCACACTCGCACTCATCCCAGCTTACCTGCACCATAATTTGTTCGACCACCGCGTTTTGCGGGTCCTTTGCCCCGACTCGTGTTTGGCGGCCATTTTGGATCGGGGAACTACGCTTAGTGCTTGTTGTGGGGTAGGTGTGGCACAGGGTCACAAGGGACGAGACCACTATAAAAAGCAGGCAAACTGTGTATTCTCCCTTGCTACAAGAGAACGCTTCTATGATTAACTACCCATGTGATTTTTAAGGCGCTCGGATTGTCCGAGATAATATTTTAAAACTCCGTGTTAACTATTTAATTTGCATTTTATTTTATTTTTCCCCTGTTTTTAGGGCTGCTCGCACACTCGCACTCATCCCAGCTTACCTGCACCATAATTTGTTCGACCACCGCGTTTTGCGGGTCCTTTGCCCCGACTCGTGTTTGGCGGCCATTTTGGATCGGGGAACTACGCTTAGTGCTTGTTGTGGGGTAGGTGTGGCACAGGGTCACAAGGGACGAGACCACTATAAAATAACAGCCACGCTACGCGCAGCGGTTACGCGCTGCGGGGCGCCGGATTTCCGCCGGAGTTTACGCCAGAGTTAGCCCGTCTGCACCCGTCCGCGTCAGTACGGGTCCAGGGGCCACTGTCCTATTTCGCTCCAAACATGACAGCTGGCCATACTCTGGCAGGATGTCGTCCATACACAGGTGAGGCATTATATAACTTGCGCCCTCCTTCCCGTGTTAACTGTACCCCCTACATATTACCGACCCATAATTTTAAATGTTCTGGCTGTAATTTTCATACAGGCAAAATGACTCGCTGTAAAGCGTTGAGTCGCACACGCACTCGCGGTAATCGACGTGCTACCAAAATTTTATCTGCTGACCCTCCGCTCCATTTCTGGAGCATTAATTGTAGGTCTCTGCCCAAACACAAATATCATATGTATGATTTTATTACGGATGAGAGGCCAGATGCAATATTTTGCACGGAAACATGGCTCCAGGATAGTTCCGGTCCGGATGTTGCCATTGCTATTCCGAATAATTATACTATAGTAAGACAAGACCGATCCTCCGGAAAGGGCGGAGGTATCGCGATAATCTGTAAATCTCGTTATGTGTGTAAATTTGATACCTTTTCATTACCTGGTTGCGAAGCCGCCCTATTTCAATTGGCAGTTAATTCCCAATTTACCTTTTCAGGTCTTTTGGTTTATCGCCCCCCTGGCAACGCGAGTACTTGGATATCGTCCTTTGCCGAATCCGTAGCCCCGCTGCTTCTTAAAGCAGCAAATTTTACTATTTTAGGTGATCTTAATTTGCATCTCGAGGATCTCCATTGTACTCTTAGTACACACTTTTTAAATGATCTTGAAGTTTTGAATTTACTACTTCGGAACTCTGGACCCACTCATTCTGCTGGACATCTGTTGGATCCGATTATTTCAAATTTACATCTTGATTGTTCACGAGGTGCCCGTCCGTTAGAGTGGTCTGACCACTCAGCGGTTCATTTCTCCCTGTCCTTTTTTAGAAGTCCAGTCGTGGGCAGCTGTGGTGGGAATGAACTGACTCATCAGTGGGGAAGGTTGGACATTGTAGAGTTCAATGAGCACCTCTCTAAAACTTGCCCTGACACGGATGTTTCAGCTTCAGAGCTTAATAAGGCAATATCACACTGGCTCACAAGTGCTATAACTGTTTTATTGCCTTTAACATCTAAGCGCTCTAGATTACATCACCCCCCTGCACCTTGGTTTTCGGAAGAATTAAAAATCCTAAAAGCCAAGTGCAAGGTGCTTGAAAGGAAATGGAGGCATTTCTACTCTGCGTCTTCTAAAGCGGAATATAAAGAAGCTCTTAAAGGGTATCACTTCCAATGTAAAAAAGCTAGGGCCTCTTACACTGTGAGTACAGTGATGCAAGCCCAGAACTGCCCACGCACTCTTTTCTCCGTTGTAAAAAAGCTAGCAGGAGCTGATGCTACTCCGACCCCTCCCGCTTTGGAGGAGGATCAATGTATAGCTATTGCTGAGTTTTTCGTGGCCAAGGTTGAGCGTATATACGACTCTATGAGTTCTCCCTTGACCACAACGGACTCTCACCAGACGCAACTGAATGCGCCTGAACTATCCTCTCCTTTGCTGAAGGTCACTAACTGGCAGCTGTTTGATGATACCTCTTTTCTTTCCTGTTTGAACAGTGTCAGATCTGGATCCCCTCGCGATTTGATCCCAGCAAGAGTTTTAAAGTTATTGGATCTCAAACCCCGTCGGGTTCTAATGAGTCTTCTCAATGCGTCTTTGTCGGAGTCCTATGTGCTACCAGAATGGAAGCACGCAATGGTTGTCCCCCTTCTAAAGAAAGCTGGTGCGGACATTGCGAACTTGTCCAACTTTAGACCTATATCTTTGTTGCCTTTTCTTTCAAAGGTACTGGAAAGACATATTAACTCTCAGTTAAATCAAATAGTGGAAAGCTCTGAATTTTTACACCCTTCTCAATCTGGCTTTCGAGCACACTATTCTACTGAGACTGCTCTCCTAGGGGTCACGGAGAAGTTGCGACACGGTATTGATCGAGGGGAAACATCTGCACTCATCCTATTGGATTTGAGTGCGGCCTTTGATACCGTGTCCCACACTATTCTTTTAAATTCCCTCCGGTCCCTTGGAGTGGATGGCCCCGCACTCGCCTGGATTGCCTCCTTTTTGTGTGAGCGCACCTTTCAGGTCTTTTCGACGAAGGCCTCCTCAGCTATCTGTTCATCGGCATATGGCGTCCCCCAGGGGTCTATACTCAGCCCCCTATTATTCAACATTTATGTTAGACCCCTGGCTGCCATCGCTGAGGACGCTGGGCTGACCATCTTTTCATATGCCGATGACACACAGATTGTCTTCTCCCTTTCCAGTAGTGAAGGCAACCGTGACTCTGTTCTAAGAGATGGACTTTCCCGTGTCGCCGAATGGATGCAAACACATCTCTTAAAGTTGAATGGCGACAAGACGGAGGTCGTTATTTTAGGTAAAAACAAAGAGCTATGGGGCCCTCAGCACTGGCCAAGTAATATGGGACCCCTTCCACAACCGGTTTCTGTGGTCCGCAATCTTGGTTTTCTTATTGATGACAAGCTATCAATGAGACAGCAAGTTACCAAGGTTGCCTCCACCTGCTTTGCCATCTTAAGGTGGCTGCAGAAAATTCTGTGGATGCTTCCCCATTCTACTCGGAGAACTGTCGTACAAGCGTTAGTTACATCTCGTCTTGATTACGGCAATGTTCTCTATCTTGGCGCCGATGTTTTTACTTTAAATAAACTCCAGGTAGTACAAAACTCAGCCGCTCGACTTTTATGTAATCTACCACGGAGATCTTCGGCAACACAGGCCCTTCGCGACCTGCATTGGCTGAGAATTGCTAGTCGCATAAAATTCAAAGCCCTGTGTTATCTTTTTAAGATTAAGAATGGTGTGGCCCCAAAATACCTAAAATGCCTTGTTCAAGCATACAAACCCTCTCGCTTGTTAAGATCTTCGGCAAACGGCGACTTTGTTGTTCCAAGATTTAAACTTGTCAGAATGGGTGGACGGTCCTTTTCTTATTTAGGACCCAAATTCTGGAACACTTTGCCTACTGCCCTTAAGTTGGAAGCCAACTTATTGAACTTCCGCAAAAAATTAAAGACTCTGCTTTTTTAATTTTTAATTTCTTCCTGTTATTTAATTTGGTGTTGTCATGGTTACTGCGTTCTCCTTTTTCTCCTTTTCTTCCTTTTCTTCTCTAGTCTATCCCTGGCGCCGGGAAACCCACTGCGGGTAGCTGTTGCGCATTATAAGTTTTATAAATAATAATAATAATAATAATAATACATTTGCCTGGCTGAAGAACAAGACCTATTCCAAGCCACTCCTGCCAGGAAGTGCCCATGCGAGTGTAGTTAAGAGTTGACAAGCCCGCTCTACCTCCTCTTACCTCAGATAGCTGAATCTAGCACTAGTCGGAGTATAACCATCACCTTCCGACAGTCACCACCCTAAGTGAAGCCTTGCCCTCCCAAACTTCTGCTAGCATACCAGGGAGAAGACAGGACAGCGTGACCCAGGGGGGAACCAGAGCGTAAATACCTCTCTGTTGAATACTGGGAATGCCAGTAGTTCTCCTGCTACTTAGTAGCCCAAAATGTTTCCCAGGAGTTTCCCCCAATCATATGGACCAACGCCCTTGTTGGAAGGCCACTTCCACAAACTGCATAGCTGCCAGCCAGTGCTGGAGGGCGGAAGAAGTTGCCCTTTACCGTTACTCCCATCAATGGTACCTGTTTCGTCTAACGTGCACGGGCACCTGTCCAAGCATCCAAACGCAACCAGAAAGTGATAATATCACTGATCTAATCTGAGATATGTATACGCTACCTCTGGGATCTAGCTCATGATTCGCCTATCTGTCAGACACCAATCACTCATCCTGTGCTTAGTGCGATCTTGGCCCACATTGGTGTGAGCAGATCCCTGTGAAGTATTTCTTGGCTTGTAGGCCGATAATGCACAAGTGGTAGGTGAAAGATGAAACCATACTTGCCGAGCCCAGGCCAAAACCGACAACCATTTTACCATTTGTCAACAGTAGAACATACCTCAATAAAACATTGATAAGGGCCACCTGCATAACTCCTGGTGGCCAAAGGCCTTGTTGGCCAAGCAGCGAAATCTTCGCTCAATGCAAAATACGAAAAAGACACCCAGGCGCCGGACAGGACACCGAGGATTACACCGAAAATCCCAGATTACCACAAGCCAAACCATTGTCAGTCAATACTTCCATTTCCATAAGGTAACTAGGCCACAATTAAAGCGACGTTGCATAGCCAAACGAGGGCCCGCCGCCTCCATCCCTAGCTGCCAAGGTTTCATATTGCTATGTATGACATTTTCATAATGACCGCGCCACTGTGGGTGACATTCCAAGACCATAAATGACACTACAGTGGGAGCAAAATCAGTCAATGATACGGCGCATATCCAACATACCCATGCACATTACTGAAACATGTTAGGGCGGCGGGACCTGTGATGCTGTCTGCCGGTATAGTTCAAATTGTCTCGCTGGCTCCAGAAGTCAAACCCCATCATGGGAAAGAACTCTCCCTCAGTCTGTACCCCTAACTGTATTTGCATTGAGTGGTCCTATAATGAAATTAATCAAATTGTGTGCTTGTGTGAAGGCGTCTGCGAAGCATGGCTCATGTCGTGGCTGCTCAAACACGTGACGTATCCTGTGCTGACCTCGACACTGTGGGACTGTTGTTCAATGGACATGCTCATCTATGGCCTAATATTGGTCAAACAGTGCAGCACACGACAACGGAAATAAATTCCACTATATCACACCACACTTACTTTAGGCAGTGCATAATTTTAAATTAACTGTCAGGCCAGGGCACTCGTCAAGGACCACTCCAGCTTCCTTCACCTATTTCCTGTGCCAGCGCTGCCATGTACCTCTGTATAAGTGCCACTAATCAAGGTCTTCAAAACCCCCAATTAATACAAACATCATGGGCAGTGGTCAGCCCGGTAGCCACTGAACCAGTATGTTAGTACCTTCAGTGAGCTAGAGCTATCATCTATCTCCAGCAACGAACGGTCACCTGCAGCGCAGAGTGGTTGAGGTTCTGCTCAGTTATTCTTTGTCAACTGTGGAAGTCTGACCTGATGAATTCTGAAATTAGTGAACTCAGCTTGGAGCAAGGCATTAAGACAGAGTTGGGACCTCTGTGGAAGGGAAGGAGACGTGAGACCAAACCTTTGCTCTAACACTAATGCATCCCGCCTATCAACTGCACACCACATAATGCACCTACCGTCTGAGCGTTATTAAATATAGCAGTAAAGCAGAGGTACGTGTAGCGACTGTACCCAAGGCTGAAATGTGCCCGTACATAAGAAACCATCGACATGATCAATGGCTCCAAACCATGTCCCGGGGACCAGTTCCCGAACCTGGCCTCCCACACCATTTCCCACTTGCATCAGTTTGAGAAACAAAAACCCCTAGATGATCGCACCACTGCCGCAAGGCACCAGAAGCAGAAGGGCCCTTAGTGCGAAAAGTTTGCAGTTTTGAAAGGGCAGACTGACTGTGGTATGTGATCAGCCGCATGGCACGATTTTCCTTTTAGATACCATTTTAATCACAAATTTAATGAAGCTGCAACTGTAACTGGAAAAATATCCTCACAAGAGACACAAACTCCATCTCTCAATTGTGCCAGTATCGCAGCACCTCTTAAAGCTCAGAATTGGGCCAACAATCCCTACGCATTATCAATACTCATCTCCTTAATCCGAATGAAAGCCGATTCTGTGTGAGACCCAGGGCATTTTCTCTTGCAGTTTGAGGCGGACACTCGTTCCCACACATACAGCAAAGTACATCGGCTGAAATTGTTTCCTCAAATCACTCTGCCTCCCAGGCCTGCGCGGGGCAGGGGCCGAGCACCGGCCCGCCGTGATTATCGCAGCGTTACTTAGACTATAAAGAAGAGTTTGAAATTTTGCCAACTTATGACACTTTGACAGCTTTTGCGGGACTCGAACCCTTGTCCTGTGAGATCCTTTACAACCACAGGTACAAGACTTACCATTGAGCAATAGCTCCTGGTAAAGCGCGAAGCCATATACCTTTGCTCGAGTTGCCAGCAAGCGCCACGTTCAATTCCCCGTAAATGCACCTCACGTGCGGGGCGGCCATTACTGCGAACAGGCACATCCGTTGAACGATAAAAGTAACGGGTGGCAATTTGGATACTGGTCATGTAACATAACTACCCGATTATAGGTCACAAAATTAGTTGCTTGCCAAATTCTGTCCCTAAGGCATAACAACCAGCTGCTACTGTTCCACCCTTTCCACCAAGCGCTGCCATACTACCCGTAAATGACATCACGTGAGAGGCGGTCATGATGACATGGCACCATGCCGCTGGCTCTACGCGCTGGTCTTCTTGCTAGAAGAGGAGACTTCCCAGGCCATTGGAGAGAAGGCCCATCTTCTGTGTTCCTTCTTTGTTGCCATCACACAGCGAATTAAACAAACCACCGACACAGCTGATGTGCCAATTCGATTGCTAAACTCTCAACTGCGCCCGGCAGGGTGACCAGTTACATAATGCGCTCAGCTTCCATTCCTACGGCGGTTTGACGCTGTACAGGTGTGACTACTGGGCACAACCGTCTCCCCTTTCAGCACTGTACATCTATTACCATTTAGTTTAAAAGTAAAAACATAAAAGGAGCGGGAAAAATACAGTTCTATGCTAGATTACTAGTTCGCTGAGATTAACAAAACCTGAGCTAACGAAGGCCCCGTGAACGCCCAAAACCCGGCGCTCTCACGAAGCATGTGGTCCCCACACAAACAACCACTACCTGAAACCGGCTCCAGTCCCCCGCTGCGACACTAAGACAATGATCGACATTTCCACAATGCAAACGTCGCTTTCCCAGCCGCCAGCCACAGGAGGCCAGTGACTCGCTTAGGCCATCCGTGAAATTCCCACGCACGGTTCTCAGGCAGAAATTCTCAAATTCTCAAAGTCTGCTAAACGCCGCAGCGATTAGCTACTTATAAATCGTTCACACTGTGTTTTGCGACGAGTCATGGAAATGAAGGACGGACCCTACTGGGTGGCCGCTTAGTAAAGAGATGTCATGAGGTTTAACAGGAAGGAAATGTCACCGTGGACCCTGCGCTTCTCCAGTTAACACTTATTAAGAACTCCCTAACAGTGAGGTCGAGTCCATCCTGGTAATACTGACTTACCTGGACAGGGCGTGGTTACCGGTGATGACGTACGTCACAAGACCTATGGAGCGCCGATTGGTCAATGCAGACATTTAGAGCAGGTTGTCAGATGCGTGTGATAAGTGCGACAGTCGCCACAACATGTGCCATGAGGCTCACAGGCATTCACTACCCTATATAGCTTCGGACAATGCAATGAATATGGCGAGGCTGCACATCAGTGGATATAAAGTAATAAATAGAAATATGAGGCAGAATAAAAGGCTCTTCACAAAGGCGACTTCATGTGCGGGGCACAAACAAGATGGGGGTTTGGGCCTTCACGTTTTCCCTCCACCTACTCAAGTCTCCTCGATCGCGCTGCTGGAAGAAGTGTAAGGCTGCCGGGGGGGGGGGGTTGCGCAGCAGCCCGCCCCTTGGAGGGCGGCCGCCTTAGTGCCACAGGAAGGCACAGGGGTGGGAGGTCGAGTCCCTGGGCTAGTCCGGGGGAGACCCCAACAGATAGCTGTTTCCGGCGAGGGCGGGAGGAGACAGGGGTACATATACTGTCTCCGCCCCCTCCTCGTCCTCTTGTCCGCTCGTTTGCCTTGGCCAGTCGGTCGTCGCGGATCCGCGTAGTCGTGCTCCCTCCTTCTTCATCTCCCGGTGAGTCCTGCCGGCTACCTTCCTCTCGCCCCGGCCCTGTCCCGCTCCAGGAGACGGGGCCCTGTAGTCGGTGTACCACGGGCGGGGGGGAGGGCCGTGCGCGGAGGGCTGGTTGTGTTCTGCGTTATGGGGGCAGCAGGGGAACTGCGTGGTGGAGACTTGACCCGGTCGCACACGGCTTGGGTGCGTTACTACGTTGTTGGTGGTTTGCCCCATCGTTCGATCAGCATCGGGCCTGTTTCGGGAGGTAGGCATGGTGACCTTTCTATCTTAGGCCTCTGGCTGGTTACTCCCTGTCCTCCCATCCCCTTTGGTTTGTCGCGGGCTACGCGCCAGGAGACAGCATACGGTCCTGTCCGGAGCTCCTAGTATCGAGGCCAGGCCTTGCTGGTGGCAGCGGGAACTAGAGATATCCGCTCCTCCCGCGGAACGGGCCGAAACTTAGCCATAGGGTTTTAATTATTCTGCGGGTCACGGTGCATTGGGGAGGAGGGGCCTCGGGGTCGCGTCCACATTCTGTGTTTCTTGGTCAAATCACTTAATGTCCCCGTGTATGTATGTGCAATGTTATTACGGTGCTATGCAAAGTGCTACAATACCTTTGGGTATCATGTGACCCTCAGGCTGTTACCATGTGCCAACTATTGGGGCGCGCCTGACCACAGCCAACGCGCGCTGGCCTGCCTCCTCCACGGGCTGTTGTGAGGGGGAGCTTGGGACGGCGGGGAAGACATGGTTGTGCGGACGGAATTCCGGCGTGAGCGGCGGGGGCCTCCCGTGTGATCTTTTATCTTCCTGGAGAGCGAGCAGGTTTTGTATGTGAGGTTTTGACTTCTGTGAAGTTTGTGCAGAGGGTTAATATGCCTGCTGCAAAGAACGTGTGTCAAGTAGATTACAGAGTGCGTCTGAGGTAAATAGGTCCACATCCAGTGTTGCTGGCAATACAAGTTAATTTTCCAAGATGCTTATTAAATTATGGCCACTACTCCTCTGTCTCGCCTTGTGTGGTCATGCGTCGGCGCCGTGCAGGTTGCTGGCCTGTCTCGTGGTTGATGGCCGGCCTCTTCTGTATTGCGGTAAGTCGGGCCCCTGCCTCACGCATTGGGGGGCCCATGGTCTGGCGGCGAGGACTGCCGTGCCCACGTCGGGGGCGATGGATCCCATGGGGTTCGGGCAAGGTTCTCGTCCCCCCCCAGCGTTATTTGCCCGACCGCGTGATTATTAAAAAAGTGATTCTTAGTTCCGGCCCGATGCCGCAGGTTGCGCTGCCGCCTAGGGTGCGGGAATCGAGGGCTCGAGTCGCGAGGCCGCATCTTTCCCCGTGAACCTGGGCATATCACTATTCTCCGCCACCGGTGCCAGGCCGCGTCTTCACCCGGTGATCCTGGACTAATCTCTTACGTCTATCAGGAGCTTGCTCTGTCTTGTGCCTGTCGATTTCAATCTCTTCCTTCGTATGCCGGTGCAACACTGTTCCGGCTCGGAGCCCACCGGCTGCGCTTCCGCCCACGGTGCGGGCAACCAGGGTCGAGCCGCGAGGTCGCGTCTTCAGCCGGTGATCCTGGGCAACTCACTTAACCTCCGCATGCCGGTGCGACGCATTTCTGGCGCCATATTGAGCAGAGACTGGTTAGCGCTGTTTGTTAAAATGTGGGGCTAATGACATCACGGGCGCGTGTTCGATCCCCTTATGGGTCAAAGGGTCAAAAATGTCATCTCGTTCGGGGCGAGTCCGAGCAATATAATTGGGACAGTCCACCACCGTGGACTTGCTGCACTGTCCATGATGTGAGTGCATGCAGGTCGTGGTATGTCTCCTGTAGAACCTGCGCTGGTATCAGCACGAGGGGGAAACGTGCATCACCGCAGTCAGCATCGGGGCTGAGAACAATTAGATTTGCCTGCTGGGTGCCCAGGCTATTGTGCATGCATATATAATCTGCTGGCAGGCAGGCAATTCGCTTTGCCCGTAGGTTGCATTGTTTTCATGCGCTAACGGCTATTGTGACGCCATAGATGAGCAGTTAGGGAGGCGGGTAAGTTATTTGTGCCCATATGAAGTTTTGTTGTCTCATTGGTGATATAGCCCAAGCGTGTAGAGTTTAGGAACCCAGGTTCACGAGGTGGTCCGACCCTGAGGGGCCTGGGGTGCGACGATAATTGGCATAATGCGGTGTTCAGGACAGCCAGGTCGCAAGGCTGTCCCGAGTACATGGCGTATTGGGTGCTTCTGTTGATGTTCACGGGAGCTATGAAGTGAGTAGCGGGTTTTCAAGGCTAAGTGCTTATTGGGATACATTGAGCGCTAGATGGGGCCATGTGTTAAAAGCTGCCGACCGCTGCTTGAATGAGTCGTAGCACGTGGTTGGAGGGACGAGTTGATCAAATGTCGTCTAGCACACCGATTGTAAGTGAACGGAGGTAATTGCCTTGCCTATGTACTAGGTAGGGCAGAGCATGCGGCGTCACGCTACAAGCTATTGGCGCTGTACCATTGGCCAACTGCGTATCCCGAGTGGGAGGGTTGGCAGTGCTGCTCGACAGGCACAATGAGTTCTCTAGTGCCAATGTTTATTTCAACCCGCATGGTGTAGGGCATTTTGGCGGCCCCAGGCTGCTTGCCTATGCAAGCACGGCACTAGGGTAGGTCACTGGGAGGTAGCGCTGCCCTGCTTGACTCTATTAAAACTGCAGGTTGTGGAGCACTAGGAACATTACTTGGGCCTCGAGTGCTCCTCTGTTTTGACTAATTTAGGCGGCCGTAATTGAGAGAGGAGGTGGTCCGTCGGCGCTGTCGCTCCTGGTGCAGGAAACCAGGGTTCGAGCCTCGAGCTCGCGTCCACATCCCGTGAGTCTGGGCAAATCACCTTTTCTCCCCGTGCATGAGTGTGTAATCTAATTATGGTTCTATGTTTAGCGCTCCAATAACTTTGGGTTGAGTTCGCGCGATATACATATGGTGTGCAGTAACGCACAGCCAGTCTGGATCATTGTGGTGTAAGGAAGGCGGTGCTTCAGGGTTGCCCAGGCATAGAAAGGTCTCTTAGCGTCAGCCGGCTAAAAGGTGGTCGGCTTCATCGCCAGCGCTAGGTGCACATCGCCAGTCCGGCTCCATTATGGCTGCTGCTTTCCAGTTCGGGCACGCGCGCTGTGACCCGGTTTGACATAGGGGCTCCATCACACTAATCATGTGCTGAAGTAGTAGCAACTCAGCACAAACGGTGACCTGCAGCTATATGCAGGGGCTTTGTAGTGGAAGGCATTCGTTTAAATAGCTCACTGTTCAGATCCCTGGGAGAACCCAACATATTTGGAGAGGGAACCTTTGTACACACTTCCATAAAATCCTTACTACTGGGAGAGTGGAGAAAGAAGTAGGGGAGGAACTGGTTTATATGCAGCAATAGCTGCAAAGAGAGCTAACAGTTGCACTCAATGAATTACTAAGCATTGCCTAGTACTGTCTCTTTTGGGCCCTTTAGTGAATCACCTGACCTCTTGGCAAGCTTGATGCACTGCTTCTATTTGCAGGTGGAGGATCGCCAGATGCTCTTGGGATTTAAACGTCAACTATTATGCCCTAACCACTTTCCATAATGAAGGAACTGATTAAGTCCACGGTTCCTCTATTCCAAAATATTGTGCTGGTGGTAAGACTATCCACCAGCATCGCTATATTGCACACTGCATATAGCATTGATTGGAATGGTCACTCAATGAGGTGATTTATCTCATCATTAAAATACCTGAACTATGTTCATACTCTTATTCGTATCGCAGGATTCTTTGAACTGCATTTCCCTGCCTTCCTGCCTAATTTCCCCTTAATGATTGACTTTGGAATACCTCTAATATCCATGGCTTCATACCCTGTGCCATTTGAAGGCAGTGCCCCTTTTCTTTATCAGGATGTTGCATCTTAGCACAGCGACATTTAAAATGTTGGATATGTGTATGGGTATTTTGGCATCCTCTAAATGTTTGCCTCTGTGACAGAACCTGTTTCAGTCGGCCACAGGGCTCTGTACACTTCAACTCCTGCTACCATAGTATAAGGCTTGTGCTCTCCCACTTAAACCTGGTGAATTCCAAACTTCTATTTCGCACACTTAATTTACTATTAAGTACTGATTATATGGTGCTATTTGTACCGAGGACATGTAAATTAATCCTACAAGTGGCCTGCAGGACTTACCGCGTCTCCCTACTTCGGAAACCTGAGCCAGTTGGGGAGCCCTGCAGACCAGTTTTTAATTCTTATCCAATACTTGTAGCTTGCGCTGTTGGTGTCTTTCCTAAAGAATTGGCTGTTTACTGGTGTGGGGGGACAGCCCAGCTGTCGTACACGCAGGCAGGCTGACATGAGGTAGAATAGCTCTTGGTGGGCCTTGCAACAAAGCTTGATGGTGAATTATTTCACTATATGCAACGAAAAGCACTGACCAGCCGATAGATGGGTTTGGGTAGGTAGTGCTCTTCGCGTTGAAAATATAGAGATGCGATGCTAGGGCGCAGTATGTCATGTAACTGGAGCTGCTCCCCACCACTATGGTCGGGAGCAGGGGGAGGTGTCACTTTGCATCCAGCACCTAGGCGAAGCAAAGAGTTACGCCTAGTGTTGAGTGAGTGTTAATGTTACCTGGTCGTTCTTGGCCTCCTGAGGGGAGGATGTCCCAGCGGCAAGGAACAGCTAGGGTGGTTTTCGTGTGCTTCAGTGACAAAAAAAAAAAAAAAATGCAACGGGGGCCCGGCTCACACGGTAGTGGGCAAAGATCACACACGCCACAGGTGCCGAGGCCTGTCCTGATGCCTGGCGTTGGGCTCCCAGGTTACTTCTGAAGGGCTAGGCCTTCAGACGCTGAAAGGATGTTCGTTGTTATTTACTCGATTGTTAAACGATGGGCTATTTTCTGGGTCATCCGCGGATGTAGAGCGTTAGGCGCTTGTCTTTCCATTGGGTCGGTTTGTTGCGGGATGGTGGTTTTTGGGGCAGGTCACAGGCTGCTTCCTCTCGCTGTGTTTGTTCTTCTAGGTGTGGTCGGGTCAAGTGACGGAGGAGAGCAATCATCGCGTGGTATATCTGGGCATGAAGGAACGCCAGGCAAGATTGTAGCGAAGGCAGATAGTGGTACCTATCGGGGACTGGATGTTGGTCTCAATGGCATGCCGCCATGCAAGGGGACCATGTACCTAGGTCACGTCGATCAGGCAGTGACAGGTGAACTGGGACCAGGTGTACTAGAATATACAGGAGTGGTTCCCACCACGGGCGGTCAGATGGGAAGTTGTCATCTTGATTTTCACTGGAAACCCTCACTCCATCACGCCTATTGTAAGCTGAGGATACCTGTTGATGCTGTTAGACCTGCTATTAGTTAGTACACTCACTGTTGTGCCTTGGCCCGGTTTGTCTCGCATCAGGGCCAGTTTGGGGTTACTGGCGAGTTGTTTGCTCTGCGGCTGAAGCGGGCGCTTCTAGAACAGGGCAAGATTGATTGGCCAGGCAGCATGACAAAGGTCTTTTCGGCACTGGCAGAATGGTGCAGGCTGCGAAGTAGTGCCTTCACAGAACATGGATTTGTCAACATTCAGCTAGGAAATGATTAGCAGCAGGAAAGTATTGAACCATGGTGAGCAAGTGCTTCTGGGTTCGTGCTCAACAGGAGCAAGGGAATTGCAATCTGTTCCATCAGGGTACGGGGACCGTCTATAGCGCCAGATACTGTAAAGCTGCCATTTTCGCCCTGGGCTGGGGTGTCAATGTCATCCAACTTTGCAGCCAGACTCTGAGCAGGCAAAGCAAAGGCATACTTGCGATGGTGCAACGGGCACTCAGCAGTAGAGTTAGATGTCATCATACCCCGGTATGACGCAGTGATGAAATGTAGGTTGTGGCCACACACGACCAGGCACTCGAGGGCAGCTGGGGCGGGGGCGTGCCAGTGCCAAGAGGGTGCGGGTTGCCTGGGTAGGGCTGCTGGCTTGGAGGGAGCACTACTCTGATCGCCACAAGGGCACGTCTTGTTTCATAGAAGGCTGTATTGTTAATTTTATGGCATGGTGCCAGTTGCTTTAGTTATGCACACGTTTCTTGGCAGTGTCAGAAACATTCAGAACGCAATGCTGGTGGTTAGCCTGTTGTCATGCTGTTCAGAGGTATTTTAGCTCAGGCATGGCCAAGCATGGGTTATAGACCGGTGGTCTGCCCTGGGATTCCTGTAACAGGCAGGGGAAGCAGCAGAACTTGGAGGGGCTTGGGTTTGACCTCTGAATACTAGGGCGGAGCCTGGTTGCTCACTTAGTAGCCCACCCTTGAGTTCCACGAAACAGGTACCTTTGATGCGAGTATCGGTACCGGGTAACTTCCCCCGCCCTCCAGCACTGGCTGGCAGCTATGCAGGTTGTGGAAGTGGCCTTTCAACGGGGGCTTATGGTCCATATGATTAAGGGAAACACCGGGGTAACACTTTTTGGGCTATAAATCAGCGGAGAACAATTGGCTTTCCCAGTATTTAAATAGAGAAGAATTTTACACGTTGTTCTCCTCTGTGGTGACTCTGTCCTGTCTCTCCCTGGTATACTAGCAGAATTTTGGGAGGGCTAGGCTTTCCATTTGGTGGTGACTGATGGAATACGATGGGCGTACTCCAACGGAGTGAAAGAGGAAGTAAGGTGGGCTTGTCAACTCTTACCTCCTCCCGCATTGGCACCGCCAGGCAGGAGTGTCTTGTCAAAGGGATTGTTCTTCAGCCATGCAAAGGCAACATTGGACCAACGCCTAGTTTTAGGTTTAAGGTCATTTCAGTCAAAATCGTCAGGAGTTTAGAAAGGATGGGGGCACCTGTCCTGATGGTGCATGCTGGCTGCCGGTCCGGTTGGGCGTAGACTTGTTTTAGCTGGACCTGGGAGAAGCCCGGTATCAGCATGCTGTAGGTAAAAAGGCCTACCTGGAGCTATGCGCAGTTGCGCAGACCAAAGAGGTCTTGGCTTCATCAGGCATGGTCTTATACACGCCGAGTCCACAGGGTGCCTGGAGGGAGATGGGGTGCACCTCTCCAGTTTAGGCATGGACCTTTTCCTACTGGACCTAGGGGAAGCTTGGGCTGCAGCAGGTTGTAAGTAAACAGGTCTACCTTGGTGGGGGGCCCTGGTAGTGACGGTGGCCACTCCTGTGGAGGAGTTACAGGGCGATCCAGGGTCTGCACATACCAAGGGGTACATCATGCAGCAGCACCGCGGGGTGCTAAGCCAGGATACCCAGGGATGTTTTAGCGTGTCCCCTGGAAGAACGACGGCGCCCCGTTAACCGAAAGGCGGTTGTGGGTCTGAGCAACCGGGGGCTGCCATGTATGCTCCGTCCACCCATCACGGGGGGGCGTGTGCAGCAAGTGGACTGGTGGTCCATGGATGGGAGGGATGGACCCTCCCAATATTTGGTATACACCAGTTGGCATTGCCATGGTGACTCTAGGCTTATCAGACGGGCAGGCGGCATAGGGCTGGCCCGCCCTGGGATCGCCCGTAAGATAACCCACCTTGTTTGCATATTGGTTATGCTAATAAACCTGCAGCAATATTTCGCCACTTACATTACAGTGTTGTGTGTTTTATTTATGTACTTATGTACTTTGTGATAACTGTTGCCGATATTAGCACTATGAACACGGCCCTGACACAGGTCCCCCCATTCCGCGGAAAAGATGACGAATCCTCAACTTCCCGCGCACACAGGCTCAGTGTCCAGACAAGCTCACAGGCATCTGAGGCCTGCCCCGCCTCTCCCCTGCCAAGAAATGCAACCGAGTAAAAACACACAAGCCGGCATTGATGAAAGTCGGAGCAGCGACAACGTGAGCATGTTTTATGCACAAGTACACACACGGGAAGGTACAAACAGGTCGGAACTCAACATCAGAAACAAGCGTTAGCAAAGCATAAAGATTGGCTAACACCTTTCAGAGGCTCACGTTATTTGCTTTGCCAGTGCTTGTTGTTTAATGCTTCCAATAACAACATTAAGGCCCACTTGAAAGAAGGCTCCCATACAGGTTGAACTGAGTGCATCAATCCCTCAAAATGGGTTCAAATTGCCCCTTTAAGCTTGGAGAACATTTCTAGAAAGTTAGGATTCTGCAGGTCACAACAGTTGCAGGTATTACAATGAATACCTGTTTCAGCAAGGTAACAAAGTGCCTCAATAAGCATCCATAATAGGAGACCTCTCCCAAGAGCAGTAGAAAAGCAAGTGCTAACCTATTGGTTTTGCTAATGCCTGTTTATGAAGCTTTAAACAAATTAAATGCTAAAAAATGAATGGAATAAAAGTAAACTCATACCTTAAGGTACTTCAGAGCTGTATATAGAATTCAGTAGTTCCAATATTTAAAATGGCACGATTTATTTTTCCCAAGGCCTGATTTACTTTCCACAGGACTCAGAATTGAAACAAATGCAAGGGCCATTTGGTACTCTGCAGTAGTCCTAGGAGCAAACTTTTGGGCCGCCGGCAGAAGAGAAACCTCCTATTCAGTCATGCTAAGTGCCTTTAACCTGAGTGAGTGCAGTAGCCAGTCCACCCCAGCAATAAAAGCCTTTGTGTACCAGGGCTTGTGCGGAGCAGTCTCGGTATTAGCTGGAAAGACTTTGAACATCCTTCGCAACGTCCTCAGATAAATTAAGATGGAGTCCTTTTTAGGAATAATTGCCTTTTTCCAGATTAGGGACCTTTAAGTATGTCTGTCTTTGTCTACTGTGTCAAAGTAAAAAGACATGGGGGCATATTAGCAAGACCGGCGATAACAATATCGCAGTTGTAGCGGCAGGAAACTGCAGCTAAAACGGCGATAATGGGCTTGCTAATATGCGTTCTAGAATTCCAATAGAAGCCCAGGTTAGATGTCCTGCACATTTAACCTGGGCTTCTATTGGAATTCTATAACGCATATTAGCAAGCCCATTATCGCCGTTTTAGCGGCAGTTTCCTGCCACTAAAACGGCGATAATTTTATCGCCGGTCTTTGCTAATATGCCCCATATTGAGGTATCTATTTTGGTCTAGAAAAAGAGTCCACGCCACACTCTAAACCGTGAAGGCTACAAGAAGAATAAAGAACACTGGAGTGCTACAAACCATTAGCATGACTAGTCCTGCTATGCTTTAACTGAGACAGTAATGCAGTGCCCCCATGATCAGGTTGTACAAAGTAACGAGCAAGTATCACAAATGCCTGTAATTATATGTGAGCCCAAGGTGCCCACACTGGGTGGTATTCCTACTTTAACTTAACAGGTGATTGGAGTATTGCACTTCCTTGTATTGTGTCTGGGGGTAGACTGAATATTGCAGGCCGAAACATGTCAACAGCTCTGTAGAGGTTTCATTCAGAAAAACAGAGGACTAGAAAAGTCAACTCCGTAGAAACATAAGACATTAAAGTGATATTGGTCTATACTGGGTCACTGGTTGGAATACTCTCAGGGTGCACCACAAATATTATTTAAAATCATACACCCCATTTTTATGAAAATGCAATACAAGGACTGCTGAACAGTGTTATGTGATTTCACGCACTATGTGGCGCTATTATGAAGAAATGGTGTAGATAAGTTGCTAAATGACTCATTATTGACTACTTTCCTTGGTTCTTTACATCTCAAGAATGCAAAGGCAATACTTGTGAAGTCGTTTATTGTGTACAGAATAGTAATAGATTCACAATAGTGACTGATTCCACTATTGTATTGTGAAAATCATGTCTTGAATTTATCCCAAAATAGAACCCACTTTTTTAGGTCGAGCATTCGAGACCTCTTGTATATACTTTAGTATATACTTATATGTGTATGTACTTTGTGGGCTCTGGAGATCAACCCTAGGAATTGTCTGCTTCCGCTTAGGGACTTTTTTTCTGTTCAACTGCCTCTATTTAACTGTCTTGAAAGAAAACGGCCAGTAGAGGTCACTAAATTACCAGAATTGCTTACTGCTTTTTCAACTGCCTCTATTTAACTGTCTTGATAGAAAATGACCAGTAGATGTCAGTAAAATACCAGAATTGCTTTCTGCTGATGGACTTTCTTTTTTTATTCTTCTAGCAACTGCCTCTATTTAACTTTCTTGAAAGAAAACGACCAGCAGAGGTCAGTAAAAAAGCAGAATCAATTTAGCATTCTCTAGATTCCAGTCCATAGTAATTGTCTTCCCCGAGCACCCGTAGACAATAATATTGTTTTCAAATCTTGTATTTGCAGTGATATGACCACCGAAGTCCATGATTTTATATTAAAAACAGAGCTTTGGACTATACCATTTACCGCTGAAAGGCAATATTTCTCTCCATGTATTCCAATACCTGACGTGTCACGCTACTGATCAAACAGCCAGGTCTTGAGTATCCTCCTGAAGGTCAGCAGGTCCTTGGGTCTGTCGTAGGCTCAGTGGGAGGG
This sequence comes from Triturus cristatus, assembly GCF_964204655.1. Classification (NCBI taxonomy): domain Eukaryota; kingdom Metazoa; phylum Chordata; class Amphibia; order Caudata; family Salamandridae; genus Triturus; species Triturus cristatus. The sequence goes on from NC_140595.1 coordinate 117,458,012, forward strand.
TGTTCCATGTCTCGGCGGCGAGGTGGAAGTAGGATCTCCCGCCGGTGGTTGTTCTTTGGATGCGCGGGAAGGTGCCGAGTGAGAGGTCGGCAGAGTGTAGCTGGCGGTTGGGGATGTAGAAGGAGAGCCGTCTGTTGAGGTAGGCTGGGCCGGTCTTGTGGAGTGCTTTGTATGCGTGGATGAGGAGCTTGAAGGATATCCTCTTGTTGACGGGGACCCAGTGCAGGTTTTTCAAGTGGGGTTGATGTGGCCGTGTCGTGGTATGTCGAGGATCAGTCACGCCGAGGCGTTTTGGATGCGTTGTAGTCATTTGATGAGCTTGGTCGGGGCTCTCGCGTACAGGGCGTTTCCGTAGTCGAGTCTGCTGCTGACAAGGGCCTGGGTGACAGTCTTTCTTGTATCTGTCGGGATCCATCTGTAGATCTTGCGGAGCATGCGTAGGGTGTTGAAGCAGGAGGTGGAGACGGCGTTGACTTGCTTGGTCATTGAGAGCGTTGAGTCGAGGGCATTGAGTCGAGGATGATTCCCGGTTGCGTGCGTGGTCGGTGGGTGTCGGGGCTGCCCCCAAGGCCGTCGGCCACCAGGAGTCAACCCAGGCTGAGGGGTTGGAGCCAAGGATGAGGACCTCTGTCTTGTCCGAGTTCACCTTCAGGCGGCTGAACTTCATCCAGTCGGGGACGGCCTTCATTCCTTCGTGGAGGTTGGCTTTGGCGGTGATGGGGTCCTTGGTGAGGAAGAGGATCAGTTGAGTGTCGTCTGCATAGGAGATTATGTTGAGGTCGTGCTGTCGGGCAACGTGTGCGTGCTGGGCCATGTAAATGTTGAACAGTGTTGGGCTGAGGGAGGATCCCTGGGGTACGCCGCAGATGATCTCGGAGGCTTTGGAACAGAATGGGGGGAGGCGGACGCTCTGAGTTCTGCTGGAGAGGAAGGAGGTGGTCCATTCCAGAGCAGTGTCTCGGATCCCTGTGGCGTGGAGGCGTGCGCATAGTGTGCGGTGGCAGACGGTGTCGAAGGCGGCGGAGAGGTCTAGGAGGATGAGTGCTGCGGTCTCACCGTTGTCCAGCAGGGTCCTGATGTCGTTGGTGGCGGCAATGAGGGCAGTCTCGGTGCTGTCGTTGCTGCGGAACCCTAACTGAGAAGGGTCCAGGATTCTGTTTTCTTCGAGGTATTGGGTTAGCTGCCTGTTGATGATTTTCTCGATGACCTTGGCCGGGAAGGGGAGCAGAGAGATAGGTCGGAAGTTCTTGAGGTCTCTTGGGTCTGTCTTAGGTTTTTTGAGTAGGGCGTTTATCTCGGCATGTTTCCAGCTCTCTGGGAAGGTTGCGGTCTCGAGGGAGAGGTTGATGACATTGCGCAGGTGGGGTGCGATGGAGCTGCTTGCTTTGTTGAAGACTTGGTGCGGGAATGGGTCTGACGGAGAGCCGGAGTGGATTGTGCTCATGGTCTTGATGGTGTCATCGACGCTCACGCTGGCCCAGGCTAGCAGGGGGTCATGGTCGATGGTGTGCGGAGGGTCTGATGTGTTGCTGTCTGTTGGGGCTGTCTGGGTGTTGAAGCTGTCATGAATGTCTGCTATCTTGCGGTGGAAGAAGGTGGCGAGGGGGTCGCACAGGGCTTGCTACGGCAGGATGACGTTGGTGTTGGATCTGGGGTTGGAGAGTTCCTTCACGATGTTAAAGAGCTCCTTGCTATTGTGTGCGATGCTGTCGAGGCGGTCTTTGAAGGAGGTCCTCTTGGCAGCCCTGATGAGGTGGTGGTGGTTGCGGATGGCACCCTTGTGTGCTGCGTGGCTGTCCGGAGTTTGTTCACTGTGCCATTCCTTCTCTAGTTTCCGGCAGGCTTGGTTGGAGGCAAGGAGTTCTGGGCTGAACCAGCTGGCCCTCTTGCTGGTGTCTCTGTGGGGGGGTTTCTTCAGCGGGGCGAGGGTGTTGGCGCAGTCCTCTATCCAGCATCTGAGGCTCTGGGCAGCGTCGTCGGCATTGGAGGGTTCGGTGGGTGGGCCGAGAGCGAGGTTTGCACGTAGTTGGTCTTCGGTGATTTTGCCCCAGCAGTGGCGGGGGATCTGTTGGGTGCGGTGGTGTGTGGTGGGTTTCTGGAAGGCGAAGTGGATGCAGCGGTGGTCGGTCCAGAGGAGTTTGGTAGTGTGGCTGACGGAGACGTGCGGGCTTGAGGAGAAGACGGGGTCGAGCGTGTGGCTGGCGGAGTGGGTGGGCGTTGTGACGAGTTGCTTCAGTCCGAGTTTGGCGAGGTTATCGATCAGGGTTGTGGAGTTGTTGTCGTTGTTGTTCTCAAGGTTCAGGTCTCCGAGTAGGATGTAGTCGGTGGGGGTCAGGGCGTGCGTGCTGATGAAGTGGCAATGGAGTCACTGAACTGGGGACGGGGTTCGGGTGTTCGGTAGAGGAGGGTGCCTCTGAGGGTGGAGTTAGGGTCTATGTGGATCTGGAAGTGCATGTGTTCAGCGGTGCTGGGCGCCTCGTTGGTGCTAATCGAGACCCTGATGCTGTTCTTGTGGACAATGGCGATTCCTCCTCCGACTCCGTTGGTGCAGTCTCTGCGGGTGATCTTGTAGCCGTCTGGGATGGCTATGGCGATGTCGGGTGCGGAGGAGTCGTTCAGCCAGGTCTCTGTCAGGACGGCGACGTCCGGGGATGTTGTGTTGAGCACATCCCAAAGCTCGACGGCATGTTTGCGTGCGGAGTGGGTGTTCAGTAGTATGCATCAGAGGTGGTTGGGGTCTTTCTTGGCGGGTGGTTCGTCGGCTCAGAAGCTGGTGTAGCTGCAGTTCCAGCAGGTGAAGGGACCGTGTGTGCATTTCGGGGCGGCCTTGAATCTGGTGTGTGTCCGTCCGGAGTTGAGAGCGTGCAGAGTGCTGGAGTCATAGTGGCGGCGGTCGTCGTGGCGGGTGCGGGGGCCAGGGGTTCTGGTGCTGAGCGTGGTCCAGGCTCTGACGGGCGCAGACGGGCTTGCCTTAGGTGCACCTTTGGCGCGCCTGCGGCGTGGCCGCACGGCGGCCAGCATATATGGAAGGTGGGAGGGAGGAGCAGCTGGGAGGCAGGGGCAGCGAATGGGCAGTGGGCAGTCAGGGGGGCGGGGCCACAGGGGACGCAGCGGCGGGGGCAGTGAGGGACAATAAAGGGAACAGAAGGCAAAAAGGCACAAAAAACGAGGGAAACCAAGTGTCACAGAGGGCAAGAGGGCACAGAAGTACAGGAAAAACGAGTGGCACAGAAGGCAAGAGGGCACAGAAATACAGGAAAAACGAGTGTCACAGAAGGCAAAAAGGGCAGAGAAATACAGGAAAAACGAGTGTCACAGAAGGCAGAAAGGGCAGAGAAATACAGGAAAAACGAGTGGCACAGAAGGCAAAAAGGGCAGGGAAATACAGGAAAAAAGAGTGTCACAGAAGGCAAGAGTGCACAGAAATACAGGAAAAACGAGTGGCACAGAAGGCAAAAAGGGCAGAGTAATACAGGAAAAACGAGTGTGACAGAAGGCAGAAAGGGCAGAGAAATACAGGAAAAACGAGTGTCACAGAAGGCAAAAAGGGCAGAGAAATACAGGAAAAACGAGTGTCACAGAAGGCAAGAGGGCACAGAAATACAGGAAAAACGAGTGGCACAGAAGGCAAAAAGGGCAGAGTAATACAGGAAAAACGAGTGTGACAGAAGGCAGAAAGGGCAGAGAAATACAGGAAAAACGAGTGTCACAGAAGGCAAGAGGGCACAGAAATACAGGAAAAACGAGTGGCACAGAAGGCAAGAGGGCACAGAAATACAGGAAAAACGAGTGTCACAGAAGGCAAAAAGGGCAGAGTAATACAGGAAAAACGAGTGTGACAGAAGGCAGAAAGGGCAGAGAAATACAGGAAAAACGAGTGTCACAGAAGGCAAAAAGGGCAGAGAAATACAGGAAAAACGAGTGTCACAGAAGGCAAGAGGGCACAGAAATACAGGAAAAACGAGTGGCACAGAAGGCAAGAGGGCACAGAAATACAGGGGCAGCTGAGAAACAGAAAGCAAAAACGGGTGGAGATGCACGGGGGCTGCGAGGGGTACAGAAGGAAATACCGGGCAGAGACACGGGGGCATCGAGGGGTACAGAACGAAAAACTGGGCAGAGACACGGGGACAGCGAGGGTAACAGAGGGAGGAAAACGGGCACAGACCACGAACAGGCAGCAGGGAAAGACAGAACAACAGCAGACACAACAATGAAATACAGGCAATACAATAAAACAATAGAGCAAAAGATAAACAAACCTACGGCCTACCACTGGCCACCAGGGATGAGGCGCAGGTGGTAGCCTGCCGGTGGTGGAGGGCCTCGAACTTCCTCAGCAGCAGCAGCAGCAAGAATGGGCTACGTGGGCAATGCCGCCACCTTCCAAGGAGCCCTTAATAAAAGTTTAGCTTTTTCCCTTTTGTCTAATTTTGTATGTAAGCCTTTATCCTTACTAACTCTGTCTCTGTTTGCCCATGATCATTTTAAGGACTTCTGGAGTCCTTGGCAAGGCATATTTCTTTTTATTTTTATTAAAACTTTTTGTTGGCTTTAACTTACTGGCAATAGGAATAGTACGTTTTTTACACCTTATACAATGCCAGGAATATTTAAACTGTTTTTGAGGTACCCCAAATCTTCAAGCTTGCTTGGCATCATGCAGGCTTGAATTAGCAGAAAATGGGTAATACAATTCAAAGTTGTTCCCAACAGGGGACCCCAAAATCTGTCGTGCCCAGGGCCCCAATAATTCTTAAAACAACACTGCTCATAGCACAAAAAAATACACTTTCCCAGGAAATATCTGAGTCATCAGCAAATCCTGCCAACAGAAAACTCAAATCTTAAGGGAGGCGGGACGAGGGCGACACAACAAAATGAGATAGGAAATTGGCAGACTTCAAGCAAATAATTGCCAACAAAGTATCAAGCATTGCCAAAGCCAACAAGTCTCCCGTGCATTTTGAGTCCTGACTAAAATATAACAAGCATTTACAATGCAATGGTCTCGGCATTGTTAAAGTTAGAGCTATTGGCATTGCTCATGACATTATTTTTGTTTATGTTTTTGTTTTTAAAATCTTACCTGGGATTCTGTGTTATGGAGTGAAATTATGTGGAATGGTATTTTGTGTTGTGTAGTGGTATGGTGGAGTTTAACTACGTGGTGTGTTGTTGAATTTGATAGGATTATGTGGTATTCTGTGGCGTGGATTGGATGTATGTGGTGTGTTGTGTATATGTGTTGTTGAGTTGAATTATGAGGTGTGTTGTCGAATTGTGTGGTGTAGAATGGTAGTGTGTGGAATGGAATGGGGTTGCGTGGAACTGTGTGGCGCTGAATGAAATCATGCTGATAGGAGTTATGTGGCATGATGGCTCGGTTGGAAGGAATGCAAGAGAGGTGACAGAGAGAAGGAAAAGCTGGTAAGGATGAGAGTGCATAACATGGGAAAAAGACAGAATGAAGGGGAGAGAAGAAAAATGAAGCAGGAAAAGTGGATAGAGCGGCAAGTGAGAGAAAGGCTAGAGGATGGAAGAGCGAGGAGGGCAGAAAAGGGAATGAAAGGAGGAAAAGGGACAGCAAGAGGAGTGCGAGAAAGGAGAAGGAAGAGAAAGAAAGGAGAAGAGTGGTAAGAGTAGAGGAGGAGGGAGGCAGACTCAGAACGGGGAGAGCTGAACCGGCTGCAGTCAGTGCAGTCGATGCTGGTCCGCACATGAGCCTCACTGAACTCTTGAAACACATGCTATGAAGCCATAAACACACCGCTCTGCAACTAAAAGCACTATTAGGGGAATCACAGATAAGTAACATGCTAAAAATAGGAAATATCCTTCACCAATGAAAGAACGTCCAAAAACCTCACAGCAAATCATGGGTACGGACCGTGTTTTGTTTACAAATATACAGAATTGCAATGTCACACTGTCAAAACAACCATGTTTTAGAAAAATTGAACAACAACAAAATAAACAATGGTGATAATGAGTTTACCTTGGCGTATTAACACAAAGAGTGAAATTAATGTTCTCCCGTGCTTGTCGCGATGGGGGGTGGGCTTAAGAAAGATTCGAATAGTCGCTGCCCTGCCTTCCTAATTAAAGACATCAAATAATGGTCAAGAACGATCGCATTAACAATACTACAAGGGGAGCGGAAAGAGAATATGAAAGGCGCGCCAGCAACTGTCATTATAACAGAGCCACAGACCAAAGCGTAGGAAGGAAAAATGCGCGTACTTCGTTCAACTGCGAATCCTGCGAGTAAAAGCCGCGTTAACTGCGCACCTCACTGGTATATTATGCGGCGTTAGATCACAGCTCAGACCGCCCAACCTGAGCTATCGCGACACAGGCAAACTCAGTAGCAGAAGCACAAACCATGCGAGCCACTGCCCCAGACATGGTTTGTTTTTGATATACTGTAGAAATGAAAATACATGCTGCAGTGCGAGGTGCTGAATGCGACGGGAAGGTGTGTGGAAATCAAGAAAGGAGTTCAGAATGCAAAAATACAGCTCTAAACAGTGGAACAGCAGGAAAATATGGGCAAAAAGACTCATGAATGTCAGACATGGAAGAGCCAAGATCTGGCAAATAACGGGTAACTGCAAAATCCCCTTACCATGTATGCTCGTGAACAGACCGTTTTTATGAAATGGGCATGTATGACGTTTCATAAAGCTGGGGTCTTAGAAGACCCAAAGGTTTCGCACTGCAATGGTGTTGGGCAACTCCTAACGTTTGCGAGGGGCTTTCACAGACACAAAGTAGCGGAGTACAGGCAGCTCTCAGTGAAAGGCGGAAGAGGGTGTCATTGGGTAGTGGTACATAAGCACTAAGGTAAGTAGAAACGCTCTCAGCACTCTACGGGGGGGGCAGACATTATGGCTCAGCAAATTCGCAGCTCTGCACAGAAACAGATTGGTCCCACTCTGCAGTGACTACTGGGCGCGCGTTGCAGCAGATGGGCGGGGCAGGGACGCAGCTCTCTCATCTTGCTTATGCCGGGTTCTAAAAAAAAAATGCTCAAGTTGTGCACTGGAAGCAACAAGTTATCGGGCTGACTGCGAGTGCCGTAGTGGAGGTTTCACAGGCCTCCCTGCCCTCCACCGGCAGCTGCCGGGACAGTGCACTGTGAAAGATACGCACAACATGCCCATTCGTATACATGGACTTTATGCCTTACCTCCGCCATATTTGTCGTGCCGAGGGTCACATTGCGGGTCACTGGGAGAGCCCAGATGCACAGAAAACAGCACAACAGGAACAGCGTGAGTGACTGCGAAAGCGGGAACCAGGCCCGAGTTGTCTGTGTACCGTCGCAGCCAATGGGAAAGTCCCGGAGGTAGACTGGAACATCCTCACAGCCAATGGCAGCACGAGAGGGGACGCAACAAATTTAGCCAGAGCCAACGGCAGTGCCGAACAGGAGGTGAAAAACAGCTGGTCCAATAGAAGCAGGGATACAAATATTTCATAACAAATGGCAGAGCCGAAAAGAAACGAAAACAGAAGCAGAGAATTTGAATGGGACCATAATGAGCCACCATGACTAATATAAACCGAATTTCTAAAGTGATTTAATTTTACCTTCTACGGTACACGCATATTCCGCACGGTTATCTTGAGAGACCCAGTACAGATTACCAGAGCTACAAATGTCCCACATTGCCTCACTAATCTACTTCTCCAACGGAAACTGCAACAAGTGACCATACAACTGACCTCACGCCGCACTTCGCTGATGATGCCCGACAGGGTGGAAACGAGTCTTTCAAAGGGGAAGTAGGTAGGAGACACCACCGCCTTTCTCCGAGGCGAAGCAGAAATGCCTCGGAGAAACGCAGCGGCGGTTTCGGATTCGGAGGCGTGTTTTTCTTTTCTCTCCTCTTGCCATTGGCTGGAGGAGATAATTAGAAAAGTATCGAAAAAACACGCCCCCGAAGAGACCAGCCAATGGAGAAGAGGGGCGGGTTCAAGCCCCTCTTCTCCAAGTAATTAAATCTCGCGAGCGAGACTGCGCAAGCGCAGCCTTTGCTAGCCGAGACCTAAAAAGGCCTGATCCACCCAAAAACTGAAACAAAAAAAAAATAATTTTCTTTATACAATGCACCTATGGGAAATATAATGTTTGAGAACTCAGTGTAGTTTTGAGATGTAAACAACTCTTCATACGTGGTAATGCAAGCATTGCATAGGAGGTAGAATAATATACCAAACAGCAATACCGTGAGATCATCAAGAAATACTCATCGGGGTGCAGCGAAAGCACCTCTATGAATATTTTCGATAATCTATGACTATAAGTAGCAGATCGCTATGCGCTGTCAAACCAGACCTAAACGCCTAGTGCAACTGGCAAGCCTGCTCGGAGTCTAAGCCCATGATCTTGAAGCACGTTCCCGCCAGTCTCAGGCCTGCTGCGTCACTCCTGAGGTCCAGCAAGGACCTAAGGACACAGCTCATCTATTATCCTCAAATGGATTCCTAAGCCCCGGCCCTAGTCCCAGGCTCTCCACACAAAGGACCCATCCTGCCCTCCTCTGTGCATTGCACAGACTTGTCTCCGTAACCGTGTTGTACGGCGCTCCAAAGCCCCCAGCTAGGTTTGTATACATACTGGGGCTTATTTACAAGCCCCTTGCGCCGCTGTCACGTCACTTTTTCTCATATTAAAAGTGACGCACCTGTGGCGTAAGGGGCTTGTAAATAAGCCCCACTATCTCTAAAGTGTAAACGTGTACCCACGTCTCTTTGAAGCGGATACCATAACCCCAAATCTTTGACTCAGGAGGGGATTCAGCGCTCCCCAATCTCCCCGCTTGCCAGTGCAGGCAGACACCCACATATCGCTGCCCAAATTCACATTTTGAAAGATTTTTTTTTAAATTGTATTTTTATAGCGCTGACGGGGCGTCAAAGCGCTTCTCATTTTAACTCGTGCCAACCTGTAGTGGGATGAAGGGCACAGAGTGGGGGGACGGTCTAAGGTTATAGAGTGCATCGTGAGAATACAGTGCACAGAGAGTGTGTTCGATAGAATGCAGTGCACACAGTGTGGATATGCAGTGCCTCGAAGGAGAATGCAGCGTGGTATTATAACGGACACTGGAGGACAAGGTGTACAAAGAGTGGATGTAGCGCTCAGGCAGATAATGCAGTGCACATAGTTCCATTATAGGCACAAGACCCCACCAACACCACAGCAGAATAAGCATGCATGAATAAATACACAACACAACTTTTTTGTTTGGAGAAATATTGCTGCAGGTTTATTTCATACAAACATATGCAACATATGGTGGGTTATCTTACGGGCGATCCAAGGGCAGGCAGCCGTACTAATGCTGCCCTGCCCGCCTGATGAGCCAAGCACTGTGGAGAACCCAATCAGCGCTACCCTTATAGGGGTGATCCCCTTACTGGATTACTTGACACATTGGTCCCTTATAACTCACGCCCCTTTCAGGGTGGAGCGTAGCAAGGCAAGCCCCCGGTTGTTCAGGTCCACAACCGCCTTAACGGACTAACGGGGCGCCGACGTCATTGTTCCAGGACCCTCTCATGAGGCTCCTGGGATTTGGCTCTGGCACCCCTCTTGTGCTCTTGCGGAGGTATCCTTCTGTACCCAAACTGCTTCCAGATCGCCCTGTAACTCCGCCTGCAACTACAAAGAAAACATTACAATATCCTCTGAAATTCCGCTGCCTGTCCCATGCCGGGTACGCGGTAGGGTGGGAGACAGCGTGACGGGCAGCAAAGAGGAACAAAAATGGAGGAGGGAGGCCTAAATATCCCTCCCCATCTTCTGGCACGCCGGACATGACGTGTCTGGCGCGCCCTGTAAGGGGACTCCTCCTGGAGTCCCGCAAAAGAGAGTGGGGGGGTAGGGGAGTGCCCAAATGCAACTAAGGGGTGGCCGCCCTCTGAGGTTGCCCCCTGCGGGGGCCAAGGGCAGCCGCATAGTTCCATTATAGGCACAAGACCCCACCCACACCACAGCAGAATAAGCATGCATGAATAAATACACAACACAACATTTTTGTTTGGAGAAATATTGCTGCCTTGTTTATTCCATACAAAAGTATTCAACATACAGTGGGTTATCTTACGGGTGATCCAAGGGCAGGCAGCCGTACTAACCTATGCTGCCCTGCCCGCCTGATGAGCCAAGCACTGTGGAGAACCCAATCAGCGCTACCCTTATAGGGGTGATCCCCTTACTGGATTACTTGACACATTGGTCCCTTATAACTCACGCCCCTTTCAGGGTGGAGCGTAGCAAGGCAAGCCCCCGGTTGTTCAGGTCCACAACCGCCTTAACGGACTAACGGGGCGCCGACGTCATTGTTCCAGGACCCTCTCATGAGGCTCCTGGGATTTGGCTCTGGCACCCCTCTTGTGCTCTTGCGGAGGTATCCTTCTGTACCCAAACTGCTTCCAGATCGCCCTGTAACTCCGCCTGCAACTACAAAGAAAACATTACAATATCCTCTGAAATTCCGCTGCCTGTCCCATGCCGGGTACGCGGTAGGGTGGGAGACAGCGTGACGGGCAGCAAAGAGGAACAAAAATGGAGGAGGGAGGCCTAAATATCCCTCCCCATCTTCTGGCACGCCGGACATGACGTGTCTGGCGCGCCCTGTAAGGGGACTCCTCCTGGAGTCCCGCAAAAGAGAGTGGGGGGGTAGGGGAGTGCCCAAATGCAACTAAGGGGTGGCCGCCCTCTGAGGTTGCCCCCTGCGGGGGCCAAGGGCAGCCGCATAGTTCCATTATAGGCACAAGACCCCACCCACACCACAGCAGAATAAGCATGCATGAATAAATACACAACACAACATTTTTGTTTGGAGAAATATTGCTGCCTTGTTTATTCCATACAAAAGTATTCAACATACAGTGGGTTATCTTACGGGTGATCCAAGGGCAGGCAGCCGTACTAACCTATGCTGCCCTGCCCGCCTGATGAGCCAAGCACTGTGGAGAACCCAATCAGCGCTACCCTTATTGGGGTGATCCCCTTACTGGATCACGTGACACATTGGTCCCTTATTACTCATGCCCCTTTCAGGGCGGAGCGTAGCAAGGCAAGCCCCCGGTTGTTCAGGCCCACAACCGCCCTAACGGACTAACGGGGCGCCAACGTCATTGTTCCAGGACCCTCCCATGAGGCTCCTGGGATTTGGCCCTGGCACCCCTATTGTGCTCTTGCAGAGGTATCCTTCTGTACCCAAACTGCTCCCAGATCGCCCTGTAACTCAGCCACAGCTCTGGAGGCGGCCCCCCATCGCCTAAAGAGCCCACACCAACACAGCTGTATTCTCACTTGCCACCTGCAATTTCCTGGGCCTCATTCATGTCCAGTAAGAACGGATTCAAGCCCACCTGAGCCAGGTGCACCCCAACTTTGTCGAATAACCTTTGGTGTTCGCCTGGCATAGCCCATGCCTGCTGAAGCCAAAGCCCCTTGCTCTGCGAACTTGCGCATGGAGTGGGTTATCCTTCTCTGGGAATGTACCAGTGCCTCACATGAACTGTAAGACGGTGATGGCTTCCCAGGAGGGAGCTCTCTTAAACAACGCTATATTACCCTGCAAGAGGATGTGGCTCCCACCTCCTGCAACTTGTAGTTGCAGCCCTTCTAGCATATTGTGCTTCCTAACGCCTGTTTCCCCAATTTATGGAACAGCAGCACGCTTGCTAAGAAGACCGCTTCCACAACCAGCCTATATACTCTGGCTATTCGGACGGAGCGTTTTATGCATAACTGAGCAACCTGTAACCTGCCCTGGGAGCAGAGTGCACTTACTTTGTTGAGGTTGTCCAGACATGTGCACAGACCTTTGCGATTTATAAACCATGGCGAACAAGACTGCTCGCATAGCACACAATTTTGCAGTCACAGCCACCATATGGAGTGACAACTTACACCAACTACCAGGCTTGCTTAACCAAAGCTCGATCACAGATGCCCACATGCCTGCTAACCAGCTGTGCCCCAGCTCTTGCCCCCACTCTTTATGCAGATTCCTGAAAAGTACACTTCTGCCCCTGTATGGGGGGGAAGATACCTGTAATATAGCACATCCCACTGCACTCACATTCTCAGGCAATCCAGTGGGGGAGAGGGGTCCTTAGCATTGGTTCTGCTACATTGCCTGGCCTGCTAGCCCGCAAGCACCTTCGTCTGACAGCAGAATATCTGCTGTGTCACCCGTGCAATGGCCGCACTCTGGCGCAAGACGTCCCGTTCTATAGCTCTGCTAACAGCTACCTTCAGAGGCTGAAGTGAACGGTTGTATGTTGTGCATCTGACCCTAAGAACTTTGAATTTGCTTTTGCAGGGATAACATTGTTGCACCTGTCACACTCAAATTAGTGCAATGTGCAGTTCCTTTGCATTCTACACTTCAGAGTGGCCCTACATACCCCACGAGACCACGGAGTCGTGTGTATATTACCAATGATACTATTGGAATCGAAGGTTCCCAGTGTCAATTGGTGTCTATTCCGCCATGGAATATGTGACATTAAGCAATGGAGTCTTTATGTACTTGCCGTTATCCCTCCTGTCATACAGTAATTTGGCCTTTACAGTTTAATCTGTGGTATTCGTCCCCAGACTTCCCAGGCTGCCTACTGCTGGCCATGTGCGCAGCTGCTGGCGTGATAAGGGAATCTCCTGTTGCAACTTGCAACAAAACAACGCCCGCTTGTATGTGCTAAATTGTAAGCGATTAAGTGCCTAACATATCTCTCCCCCTTGAAAAAATACCACAACCGCACTGGCATTAGAACCTTAAGTGGCACACACTTTTCACCTGGGCATACCTCTAACTGAGAATGGATCTACACCGCCGTAAGGCCAGAAACACCCATATCTTGAACAATTTTCTGGGTTTGCCACTTGGCACCCTTCTGGTTGGTGATACGGAACCTCCTACCTAGCATAAGCTGACATCCTCCTGTGCAAGAGTAAGTGGGCAATTGATTCAACATCCCTCCTTTCCTGCCAAGCTGTTGCCTGTTCAGGTAATCTGTGGTGACTGCACCCAGACCCCCTTAGGCAGCTTTGTTGCTGACAATGTGATCATTTGCTGAAATTGAGGGAATCTCACACTTACCACTTGCAACTAAAGCAATTATTTCAATTAATAAGATATTAATTAGTGAGGTCCTGCCCTCCAAAACTTCTGCTAGTATACCAGGGAGCAGACAAGACAATGGGAACAGGAGGGGAACAATATGTATCGATACCTGCCCTTTCTTGAATACTGGGAATGCCAAAAGTTCTTCAATACATTGTGGCCTATTTGTGCCTTTACTTATTGCCCCACAGTTTGACCCAAACACTTTGGGACACTTTAGTAGCAACATGCCCTTAATGGTATGTGACATTCTACAAGCACTGTGCATAACTATAAATCCCCCTTTCACCTGCTAGAGCCGGTGGCCATTCTGCTGAAAGCTCTGTGGGCCTGGGGGAGGGGAGTGCTACTAACCCTCAAGTCCTAGGCAATTAGGAAGCATCCCTCATTGCTGCAGGTGCCCCAAAGCATTTATGATTGGTAACAGACCGTCAAAAGACAGAACCTGGGTCTGGGATCCTTGTATCCTAAGTAAAGCCATAATCATCCTGCACCATTAACAGATGTGCCACTTACCACTTGCAACTAAAGCAATTATTTCAATTAATAAGATATGGTGTATCTGCGAGAACTATGCACAAGTAACTGACACTCTCCCACGAGCAGTTGCTGTGAAACCTTTTGGACCAGTCCATCAAATTAAGCCAGCCACCCCCCTAGGTGGAGTTTTGCACCCCCAAACTTCTGCTAGTGTACACCACAGTCACGCCTCTTGTTCAATTGAATTTAGTAATTCACGACGCTGACAAACTCAGGGGCCTAATACTGGTCTGTGTATATGAGGCACAAGGTGACCTTAAATAATTGGCTTGGAGTGGCTGGGTGTTTACATTGCCTGGCTGAAGTGAAGTGACAAGATGTGCCAATGCAGGGAGAAGTAAAGAATTATCCAGCCCGCCTTACTTCCTTCCCCAGCTATCTGTGTATAGCGCTTGTTGGCGCATGACGCTTGTGTATTTTTGAAGTGCAAGTGTTCCCGCAGGCATGTTGCCGCTGGATCAGAGATCTTTCTTACCCCGCTCCTGATATTCATTTTAACAACCACAGAAGGAAGGAAGGTTGATTGAAACCCGAAAGTGGCCAATTGGCTGACACCCCAGCGGGACCTGGCAGTCGTATTTAAACTTTATATCCTCACAGAATTGGCAACACTCACTGCTGCAAGATGCCTTGGTGCGTAAACGCCTGGTAGTTGCACTATTCCATACAGCGATTATTTAAATTAATAATTCTGTGCATATGAGTAAAACTATGCACCAGCAGCTGAAAACTTTCACACGTTAGTAAATGTGAAACATATTGGATTTGTCCATCACTTTAAGCCAGTCACCCCCTTAGTGAGGTCTTGCCCTCCAAAACTTCTGCTAGTATACCAGGGAGCAGACAAGACAATGGGAACAGGAGGGGAACAATATGTATCGATACCTGCCCTTTCTTGAATATTGGGAATGCCAAATGTTCTTCAATACATTGTGGCCTATTTGTGCCTTTACTTATTGCCCCACAGTTTGACCCAAACACTTTGGGACACTTTAGTAGCAAATGCCCTTAATGGTATGTGACATTCTACAAGCACTGTGCATAACTATAAATCCCCCTTTGACCTGCTAGAGCCGGTGGCCATTCTGCTGAAAGCTCTGTGGGCCTGGGGGAGGGGAGTGCTACTAACCCTCAAGTCCTAGGCAATCAGGAAGCATCCCTCATTGCTGCAGGTGCCCCAAAGCATTTATGATTGGTAACAGACCGTCAAAAGACAGAACCTGGGTCTGGGATCCTTGTATCCTAAGTAAAGCCATAATCATCCTGCACCATTAACAGATGTGCCACATGCACCCAATAGGTAGATAGGCTACCTATTGCTGTAATCGCAGCCACCCCCCTGGGGGCAGTGGTCTGTCCAATTATCCTCTGAATTCTCAGCTATGGAGGCTCCAGATAATCTCAGGTGTGAGAAAAGGCTTTCTAACATAGCCACCCAACTTGCACTTGTTTCCCCTTGATTGAAGGAAGGAAGGCATTCAATACCAAACAAATTGCTCGGAGCTCCAGCAAGTTGAGGTGGGGTCCCCAGAACTCCACCTTTCCCATATGGCTGCTCCATCCCAGGTATTATGCATCTGTCACTACTATGTGGTCTGGTTGGGGAAGGGAGAGGGATCTGCCTCTGACCTAATCGTGGTCTGTTAGCCACCACTGTCCTATGCATTTGTCTCCAACATCTAGACCATGTCGTAGAGATTCCCCTAATGCTGCGCCCACTGGAACTTCAAGTCCCACTGCAGAGCCCAGTTATGCCACCTGGAATGTGACACTAGCAGGATGCAGGAGGCCATGAGGCCCAGCAGCCTCAGAGTCATTCACACCGAAATCCAGGATAGAGGCTTAAACATCGGTATCATAATCTGAATATCCTAACCTCGCCATTCGGGAGGCTAGGCCCAAAACTACACTGTGTCCAGAACAGGTCCAATGAAATGGAACATCTGAGAGGGAGTCAGATGTGATTTTGGCACGTTGATTGTGAACTGCAGAGAATGCAGGAGGCTCGCCGTAATCTGGAGGTGGGATACGACAACCTGGGGAAGCTCGCCTTTAACAGCCTGTCGTCGAGATAAGGGAAGACTGGCACCTCCGATCTGCATAGAAGAGCTTTGACCACCGCCGTTACTTTTGTGTTAAACCCAAGAGGTGCTGGTAAGGCCAAAGGGGAGCACAGTAAACTAAAAGTGCTTGTGGCCTATTGTAAACCGCAGGTAGCGCCGATGGGCAGGCAGAACGGGAATGTGAAAATAGGCGTCATGCAAATCCAATGCTACCATTCAGTCTCATGGGTCCAGGGCAGACAAGACCTGAGCTAGAGTGAGCATCTTGAACTTTTCCTTTTTGAACCAGGATAGGGCACAAACTCTTTTCCTTTTTGAGTACCAGAAAGTAGCGGGAATAACAACCACAGCCTACTTCTGGTGCTGGAACCCTCTCTATGGCTCCAATGGCTAAGAGAGTCATGACTTACTCCTGAAGCAAATTCAAGTGATTCTCTGTCTGCCGGTCGTAAGTTTGAGGCATAGAGGGAGTGATAGTCTCAAGGGGAAGGTAGTAGCCCCTTCGGACTATTTGGAGGACCCACCTGCCCGAGGTGATATTCTTAAATATAGAAGAGAGAGGCCTCACTACTCCAGGAGACAGGGTTCCAAGTGCGACTCAAATGTCAAAAGTAAATTCCCTTGGAGAACACAATTTGTTCACTTATACCCATACCTCAACATCTCAAAGGTCATGCAATCACATACACCAGTCTTAATAGGGACCACAACGACAATTCTTAATAATCAAATTTTAATATTAGTCATATCAAATAATTCATGCAAATTCATAAAAATACATCAAATAAAATCAGTTAAAAACTAGTAAAAAATGATTTGACAAACTTTCAGTCATACATCATAATAAGAGAGACAAGACATTATTCATCAAAAATTGTTAATTTGAAAGAATCAATCAAAGTGCTTTGTCTAAGAATTTTTCTTTCAACATGCAGCACTTTGTTCCTCAAATCTAACAGAGGTAGGCGTTGACTCGTTTCGGTGGGAAAATAGGATACAAACACCTTCTTCAGGACAACTAAAGATATATAGTCCCACCTAATTAATTACAGAATATTGCTCTGCAAAATATTTTTGCTGCATAAAAAACATGAAATAAATATCAGATGTAATTTAAAACATAATACAAAAAGAGAATATAATAC
Organism: Triturus cristatus; assembly: GCF_964204655.1. Taxonomy (NCBI): domain Eukaryota; kingdom Metazoa; phylum Chordata; class Amphibia; order Caudata; family Salamandridae; genus Triturus; species Triturus cristatus. The sequence continues at coordinate 117,474,914 of NC_140595.1, forward strand.
CTATAAAAAGAGAATATAGCAAATTACCATCTTATTTACATTTTTCAATTTTCCAAACCAAACTGTATATATTATTCACAATATCTACAAGATCAGAACCTTGATTCTGTAGTTCCTTTATATATAGACTTAGAATAATTGTCCAAAAAGCCCCATCAAGACTGGAGTGCATGAACCACCAACAAGCAACCCAGCGCTACAGTCATACTCATCCATTCTGTGATCTCATTACTATCTACTCACCTAATACGTTTTAAGGTGAGCCAAATGCGGATCTGTAAATGCAGTTCTTTAAAATATAGAAGCAGGTTTCAGTCCTGAACAACGGTGAGGAAAAAGAACGGGTATAAAAATAGCCCCTGGTAAAACCTATCACAGCTAATATCCAAAAGATTTAGTGGGTATCAACCCTACGTTTGCCCCACTGTGCATACCTTATTAGATACAACTCCGACTTCAATTTGTGTCCAAATCAAGTAGCCATATGAAAAAACATAAATAGGATACTCTGCTCTTTAGAGCTCTAAAAAATAAAATTCTATATAAGTAAAGAACCAAATGGGCTAATATAAACGCTTAAACTGACAATTAACAATCAAGGTGATATTCTGCCAGTGGCGAAGGTGATGGCTGATCCTGCCACCAACTGGCTGCTTATGATCTTGAAGGGCCGGACTAGGAAAGTTTGGAGGCTGAGGTTGTGGGGTGAGGGGAATGATCCGGTGGGTTTGGGGAATGTGTAGTTGGACTGCGCAGATGTTGTTGCACTTGTGTGTTCTTGTGGCTGGGGTATTGCAGACACGGCTGAAAGCCCCTTCCGTAGCCACGAAAGGAGCAAAAGTAGACGGGGATGTGTGGTAACTGAGAGGCCCTAGGACTTGGCCATAGCCCGTGAATCCTTAAAGTGCTCCTGTGTCATGTCTGCCTCTTCTCCGAAGAGACAGGGGCCATCAGAGGGTATGTCCACAAAAGAAGCCTGGACATCCCCTAAAAAGCCAGAAGTCCATAACCAGATGTGGCTTCAAACAGCCAACATCGATGCAATTGTTCTGCCCAGAGAGTCTGTCGTGTCAAGACAAAAACGAATGGCGAACTTTGCCTCATCTCTTCCATCTGATACTGCTTTGGAGAGGATGGCCTGGTCCCCCTCCAGGACCCATTGCAGAACTAGCGCAATCGGTTTCCTCAAAGTGTGGGAATAATGGTCCAATAAGCATGTGGTGTTCACCAACTGCAATGCAAGGCTGGCAGAAGAAACATTTTCTTGCCCCAACTATACAGCCTCTTGGATGTCCTATCCGGGGGTGCAGAATGGAATGTGCCTTGGGAGGTAGAGGCTCGGTCCACCAAGCTCATCGGGGTATAGTGGTTGATGAGTAAATTTGGCTTACCCGGTGCAGGGCGATTTACTTTTGACAATTGTCCTATTAACAGGAGCCCCTGAGCTGGGCTTGGACCAGCATCTCAATAGGACATTGGTTAAGGCCTCGCTGAAAGGCAGCTGGGATTCTGAGGAGAAGACACCAGGCTGTAGACCTCTGTCAAGATATTCGTCTTCACTGCCACGGAAGGGAGCTGAAGGCCGAGGACCTCTGCTGCCCTTTGCACCACCATACTATATGATGCTCCCTCCTCTGTAGCCACAGTAGGGGAAAAAAGCAGGCCAGAATCTGGAGAGGTATCCAGTCCACTGGCCTCGCCCAATTACTCATACCAGTCCATTTCCTGATAAGGCTGGTCTTGTAAAGGGTCCAGCGATTCCTCCCAATCTTCCTCCATTCCTAGCCCTTTAGAATAGGGCTGAGGAAATGACCTAGAACCTAAGAGTTCTGTACGGCGCTGATCTGGTTATGGGTCATCGGGGATAAGAATGGAGCTGATGCCGCTGGTGGGCGCCAGGATTCTCAGCACCAGGACTGGGGCCGGGGAAGATCGCAGTGGTACAACCGGCGTCAGTCCAGAATCATCGCTGGAGTCATGGGGGGTCATTGGCGCCGGGCTGGAGCTGCCAATGCGGAACCCAATGGAACCCCCTGGGAGCCTCTGGGGCCCGAAGGAGTGCCAGTTGGATCAGGCAGCCCAAATATGAGGCACAAGGCATCATAACAATCCATAGGCCGGACAGGGGTCACTTCGGTGCCTGAAAAAGGCTGGAAAGCGCAGAGTTGACCCAACGGCAGGTTCCGAGGAATCAGGCCTAGAGCACCATGACTCCTCTGTTGCCTCTGCCGATGGAGTGGCAGAAGTCGAAGCACACTGTTTTTTTGTGCTTTTTACCTGACCGATTCGACAACTTTGTGTGCGAAAACAAAGACTTAGAACTTCCAGAGCAGTATACGGACCTTCCTCTTGACCAGTACCGTAAACAAGACCTCTGGGAAGAACGACTTAGTGCCGAGTGCTGGGCTGCAAGCAGCTTTAGAGGCCTCTCTCTCAAAGCTTTCGGAGCCATGGCCCGGCAGTCAGAGCTCAACTTTGAGTCATGGTTGCGCTCCAGGCACCAGTGAAAAAACAGATGTGGCTTCGTCACCAATGTGGTGTAGTGGCAGGCGCAGCACAGCTTGAAACGAGAAGTCTTCTTGGTCATCTGGAAACCTACTTACCAAAAAGGGGTTGACAAAACGTTGAAATAAAGCCTGTCAAAAAGTGAAAGAGGGTAGCTCTCATCATCGATCTGCACAGGCTAACACAAAAAGAAAAGCATTGATATCAGTGCGCTGAGGTGGTGCCTATATAGGTGATGCGGATGTCACAACGCCTCAGACAACGCCATCATGTGGAGCCGACCAACACGACCTACCAGCACGTAGGGGTATTGACAAAAGAAACATCTTCCGGATCGAGTCTGACAACTGGGGAATTCATAGGTAAGGAATCTGTGACTAGATGTCTCTTTCCAATAGTGAGAGATATTGTAGCCTTGCGCCTCTCCCACTAGATGAGCAGGTGGATGAGTACACTCCTCAATAGGAAGAGAATACATTTTGGAAAACCAAACAAGTCTGAGTTACCATTCTGCACAAGAAGAAAACCACCAGTGCCTGAATAACAGAACTAAAGCAGTTTGCAGTAATTAAGGGCTGAATTGTGTTTTCCTATCAATATGTTGACAAAAGACAATTTAGGATCCAGCAAAAAAAGAAAACTAAGATTTTTTGGATACAACCAAAATGGAAACAAGTATATTATTGGATAAGAGAGTAAGAAAAACTTGAACATAGTAAAGAAAATGTCCTGTGGGAGACTAGTAGAAACACAAACTTTGTCATGTTAAATTTAGAGAAACATCTTTGATCCATGCCTCGGTGAAGATAGTGCAAGTGACAGCATCTCAAAGACAAGTCTAGAATTTGTGTGCGTCCAGAGGTAAAGAATGAAACCATCCGAAAACCCGCATTTCAATGCAGTTTGAAGCACTGTAAAAGAGAGCTCCATGGTCCACTGTATCAAACACCACTTAGAGATGTACCACAGGTAGCCAGGTGTGTCCCTGCCCAAAGCTTATCATCCATCCTCCGAAGAGTGGACATTCTGGTACCATAAACGGATCGTAAATCAAACTGGCAGACATGTAGAGGTTTTATTTTGTTCAGTGTAAATCAGTAACTTTCTGAATATAATTCATAAACTATTTTAGCATTGAAGTGCCTGTGAGCACTGGGATCAAAGTTGACACATAGGATTATCTAAATTAGTTTTCTTCTATCAAATCAAATGAAAACAGCTTTATTCAGTGACAATGAAACAAACACCATAAAAGCATACTAATACACATATATCTAAAAAATACTTTCTTACAGTTTATCATAGGCAATAATTAATACTAAAAATGATATTTACAAATTTGGGCTTCATGGGGAGGATAGCATGATAAAGTAGCAGGTACATATTTTTCTGAGATTTTAAAAAATACAGGCTACCACTAGTCATACGATAAAGTGCAAGTGCAGAAAGTGCAGGAAGGTACCATTTAAAAGAAACAATGGTATGCACCTTCTTTTTTATACAGCAATACTTCCGAAAAGGCGTTGTCTTTTCTTTTTCTAATCGATTGTTGTATGAAGCGAATAACTGAGCCGATGATTTTCATAGTGTCCAGACTACATATAAAGTTAAACGCATCCTTATAGTTAAAAAGCATATTTTTTAAAAATAGGGGTTTTAAAAAGGTTTTCCGGATACCCTTATAAAAAGGACAAAAAAGGATAAAATGCAAGATGGACTGTAAGGTTTTACCATCACACGGGCAGGGTGGCAATATTCGTTGTCATTTCTCTGTACTTGGAAATGCAATTAGATAATGTAAGGTACCCATCCTTAACCTAGTTAGGTAAAACCTGTGCTGAATATTCCGAACCAAAATTAGGTATAACTGGGTACCCCTCATGTATGGACGTTCACAATAAGCTACCACAGTCTGTTTTTTGTTGGCCACCCTTTCCCTTTCGTAGTCTGCAGTGGTTATATATCTTAATTTCAGTTTGCTTTTACTATATTCCTGTATACATAGGGGGTTATCTGTATTTACTTTGCATTTCATCCTGAGATTAAAAATGTGCCCTAGCCATGGTATTTTCATACTATGTTCTAGAGCTAGGCAGTCAATAATTAAATCCTTAGAAAATTGTGTTTCTTCCTTCGTCCATATGCCATGTCAGAGGGTAAGACTAGCCATATCAATACCATCATTTATATATGGGACGGACAGTTCTTTATGAACAATGATGTTTGCAGTTGCACTGGGAACAGCCAATAATCTTTTTTAAAACTTGTTTTCATCAGTTTGTAAGATTGTCATATTTGCTCTTCCCCATATTGCGGCTCCATCATTAACTGCAGGGACACACTTACTCCTATACAAGGTTAAAATTTCTCGTATCGGTTTGTTCCCTAATTTAGCCGCAAATCTAAATATACCGTCAGTCGTTTTTAAAAATTTCATTTAGCATAATTCAATGTGTGATTTCCATGTACGGTTATTACAAAATAACATCCCCAAGTACGAAAATGTTGGGACTATATTTATAAAAACCCCTCCCACATGATGTTGTCTACACTTTTGTCTCTTCCCCCCGCACAACATTACAAATATTTTCTTTAGATTCAGCTACAAGTCTATGTCATTTCTGTATTGGGCAAAATTTTCCATTAGACATTGCAGGCCATTTGCAGTTCTAGACATTAGGACAGCGTCGTCTGCGTATAATAAAACGGGGGTGGGCGTGTTCCAACTTTCGTGGCGTCTACAACCAATTTTTGTAAAAATGAGTCCACGTTATTTATATATAATGAAAATAAAAGGGGAGCTAATACGCATCCCTGTCTGATATCACGCTTTACCACAAAGTCAGGTGTACATTCCCCTGATTTTCCATAGCATACCCTAGAGGTTAAATATGCATACATTTGTGATAAAAATAAGATTATTTCTGTAGGAGCACCAAGCCCTTTTAAAATTTGCCATAATTTTTGATGATTGACTAAGTCAAAGGCACTGGTGATGTCTACAAAACATAAATGAAGTATCCCCTCCTTAGCTATTGTGTACTTCCCAATTAACAACTCTAGGTTTAAACATCGCTCTACCGTCCCAATACCCCTTCTAAAACCATACTGCACCTCTGTTAGTATATTTTTTTCACTGGCCCAAGCTTCAAGCCTCTCCAGCATGATTCGGCCCATAATCTTGGAAGAGGAATCAAGAAGGGATGTTGGGCGGTAGCAATTTGCCTTTTCCCTGTTCCCATTTTAAAAATGGGTACAATAATACTTTCAACCCATGTGGCTCGTAATACTCCTCCCAAAGCAGCATTAAAAACTTTCATTAATATTGGTATCCAGAATTCCAAATCATACTTAAAAACATCTATCGGCATCCCACCTGAACCTGCTACTTTCCCATTTGCACTTTTTTGGAGTGCTAATTTTATTTCCTCTGATGTGATTGGTGATGTTTTCACTGGGTTTACCTTTATAATTTTTTCTTTTTTCAAATCAATCATATCTGCTCCTTCTGTGTTAAAAATACTCTTAAAATGTTGCACCCAGTCTTCTGGTGGTACTACTGTATCGATCCTCACCACAATATTATCTTTAAAATATGGATGATTTATTATCTTCCAGAAGAGGGCTGAATCTTTTAGCTCTACTGCCTGGTTTAATTTCTCCCAGGCCTCCTCACGGTTCTCCCTTTTTCTTGTTTCCAATGTCTTTTTATACTCTTTCCTTACAGCATTGATTTTTTGTGGGTCTCTAGGTTTTTGTTTTAAGCACAAGTTTCAGCTCCCCATTTAGCCTTGTACATTCATGGTTAAACCATCTTGGAGTTAGACCACACACTTTTTTCCTTCTTTTAGATTCTAGGTCACCTGCAATTTCTTTGGTGATACTGGCGAAAACAGCTATAACAGCTGTTTGCGTAGACGAACCATACAGACAGATTTCTAATTCTTTTTGTGTTTTCCCTTTGAGGGTTTCCATGAATGAAGATGGATTAACACCTGTCCATTTCATTGAGACGAACAAAGCAAAACCAAAGGAAATGATCGACGGAGTGTTGAACATTGCAAGCACTCACCCCCAGTCAACTGATCTGGGTTTAATCCATCACCGTTCTTTAGCCAACTCTGCCACCCCAGTTCAGACATGGCCATATGCAAATCAGTCTGACCCTGTGCCTCATGGGAACAGTCCAGCCCGAACTGCCAAGCCATGACAGCCTGCACGCCTCGGTCCGACTCGGTGGCTATCACCGTTGAGCGGAGGGCGGACAGGCAGACCCTGTTACTTCCGGGTTAGGGGTGGTTAGCGCTCTAGCCTCGCCCTCGCAAGACGATAAAGGGAGCGAGGAACGACAGACTGTGGCGGCTCATTGTGGACGGTGGCAGCGTCTACATAGGCTGCTTGAAAGCTACAGGAGGCGTAAGCAAAATTGGAAATACTCGCTGCTTCTATGACATATTTTAAAAATTAATTTTAAACTGCACTTTTCCTTCAACGGTCATTAGGGCTGTGAGATACCGTCAATCCCCCCCCCCCCACTCACCTGTTGCGGCGATAGTAGATCTGGGTCAGCTGACAGCCTGCACGCCTCGGTCCGACTCGGTGGCTATCACCGTTGAGCGGAGGGCGGACAGGCAGACCCTGTTACTTCCGGGTTAGGGGTGGTTAGCGCTCTAGCCTCGCCCTCGCAAGACGATAAAGGGAGCGAGGAACGACAGACTGTGGCGGCTCATTGTGGACGGTGGCAGCGTCTACATAGGCTGCTTGAAAGCTACAGGAGGCCTAAGCAAAATTGGAAATACTCGCTGCTTCTATGACATATTTTAAAAATTAATTTTAAACTGCACTTTTCCTTCAACGGTCATTAGGGCTGTGAGATACCGTCAATCCCCCCCCCCACTCACCTGTTGCGGCGATAGTAGATCTGGGTCAGCTGACAGCCTGCACGCCTCGGTCCGACTCGGTGGCTATCACCGTTGAGCGGAGGGCGGACAGGCAGACCCTGTTACTTCCGGGTTAGGGGTGGTTAGCGCTCTAGCCTCGCCCTCGCAAGACGATAAAGGGTGCTCGTCACTCCAAACGCGCAGCGGTTGCGCGCAGGGTTGTGCCTGAGAACGCCTAAGACAAGCCAAAGAGAAGCCCGTCTACGCCCGTCCGCGCTGAGGACGGGCTGCAGGACGGGCTGTCCCTCATTCATCATGCCCTTCGACAATCAGACTCAGGGTGGTCGTAAGTACATCTACTCTTCCACGACATTACTGTCTTTTCGACCTTGTACCCCCATATCTTGTTCCTTGTGCATTCTGCCTTGCCATTATTTCACTTGTGCTGGTTGTGGCTTCACTACTGGTAAAATGCAGCTCTCCAAGACACAGCAGAGCGTTAAGCACTATAGGGGAAAAAGAAAACCCACTAAGGGCCCAATCACCTCCCCGTCCCCTCTCCATTTCTGGAGCCTAAATTGTAGATCGCTCCCCAGGAACAAACTAAACATCTTCGATTTTATCACTGAGGAATCACCTGACGCTCTGTTCCTGACCGAGACTTGGATTCAGGCCAGCTCGGGTCCCGACATTGCCGCAGCCGTCCCTCCCAACTATGTTGTGCTGCATCAGGACAGACCCTTAGGTAAAGGTGGTGGAATTGCAATCATTTATAAATCTATTTATCAATGTAAACTGGAACCTCTACATCTCCCAGGTAGTGAGGCTGCACTGTTCAAACTTACGATTAATCCTCGAATGACGCTCTCCGGTCTGCTAATTTATCGGCCGCCCGGAAATGCCGCACCTTGGATTCCCTCACTTACTGATTGCTTATCAGCAACACTACTAAAATCTAATAATTTCACCATTCTTGGTGATTTAAACATTCACTTCGATGATGTCAACAACCCCCTCAATAAAATCCTTCTTTCTGACCTTGAGGTTTTTAACCTCAAACTCTGTAACTCTGGAGCCACTCATAATGCTGGCCATCTTTTGGATCCTATCATCTCTACTCTCTCATTTGACTGTACCCACTCTGCCCGCCCGCTTGTCTGGTCTGATCACTATGCGGTTCACTTTGTACTACCACCTGCTTCATACTCTGCCAGGGTCCATGCGGATGAAATTAAATCATCGTATCGCTGGGACAAGCTCAATATAGCCGATTTTAACCTGCGTCTAACTGAGTCTATTCCATCCTCCATCAATACTGACCAGAATCTGAATGTTTCCATTTCTGATTGGCTGACAGATGCAGTATCGACTCTTGTCCCTCAATCCAGGAGCAAACATAGATCCTTGCGCCCACCAGCACCCTGGTATTCAGAGGAGCTGAAAATCCTACGCTCCAAATGCAAAGCCCTGGAGAGGAAATGGAGGGCGTCCTATTCAGCTTCCTCTAAAGTGATCTACAAAGAAGAACTAAAACTTTATCATGCAAACTGCAAACGTGCTAAGGCCTCCTACACTGCTTCCACAATCACTTCAGTGCAAAACTGTCCCCGAACTCTTTTTGCCACAGTTAAAAAACTCACAGGAGCTGATACTGTCCCCGCACTGCCGGCTTTAGATGCCACACAATGTAACGCCATTGCAGACTTTTTTGTATCTAAGGTTGAGGGCATCCATCAATCTCTTGCTTTCCTTCCCTCTCCAACTGATTCCTCTCTACACGGTCCGTATTGTAATACCTCCACCTCCCCCACTGAGTTTATTTACAACTGGACACCATTTGACGACTCTTCTTTCCTATCCTGCCTAAAAAGCATCAGGTTTGGATCTCCGCGGGACCCAGTCCCCATGAAGATACTCAAACAACTTGACCTTGAACCACGAAGATTCCTAATGAGGCTATTAAACGTCTCGCTCATCGAATCTCGAGTGGAACAGGACTGGAAACATGCCATGGTCGTCCCCCTGCCGAAAAAATCTGGTGCTGACATCACAAATCTTGCCAACTTCAGGCCTATATCCCTGCTGCCAGCCTGTTCTAAAATCCTAGAACGCCATGTTAACACCCAACTTAATGAGTTTGTTGAAAACATGGGATATCTCCATCCGTCCCAATCAGGCTTTCGCGCTAATTATTCCACCGAATCCGCACTCCTAGGGGTAACTGAGCGACTCCGACACGGTATCGATGGCGGTGAGACCTTTGCGCTGATTCTTCTTGACTTAAGCGCTGCTTTCGATACCGTGTCCCACTCCATCTTATTGGAGTCTCTCGGTTCCCTCGGTGTTGCTGGATCTGCGCTCGCCTGGGTGTCCTCATTTCTTAAGGAGCGCACCTTTCAGGTTTTCTCAAACAAAGCTGAATCTGCGATTCATTCCTCTGCCTACGGCGTCCCCCAAGGGTCTATATTGAGCCCTCTGTTGTTTAATATTTACATCAGACCACTTGCTTCCATCGTAGAGGACGCCGGTCTGTCTATATACTCATACGCAGACGACACGCAGATTGTGTTCTCTCTGTCTAGCAGCAGGGCTCAGGACACCTCTGCCCTCAAAATCGGCCTCTCTCGCGTTGCAGCTTGGATGCAAATGCATCTGTTAAAGCTCAACGGAGACAAGACCGAGGTGATCATACTAGGCAAACAAAAAGATCTCTGGGGTCCACGACATTGGCCCAGTGACATGGGTCCTCTGCCTACCCCTGTGCCTGTTGCTCGTAACCTCGGTGTCCTAATCGACGACAAACTCTCGATGAGGCAGCAGGGAACTAAGGTCGCTGCGATCTGCTTTAACACCCTTCGCTGGTTGCAAAAGATCATATGGATGCTGCCTGAGTCCACTCGTAGAACTGTCGTACAGGCCCTTGTGATGTCCCATATCGACTATGGCAATGTGCTTTATCTAGGAGCAGATAAAGCTACAATCAATAAACTCCAGGTTGTACAGAACTCAGCTGCCCGCCTGCTGCGTAATGTCCCAAGGAGAATGTCCGCAATGCAGGCTCTACGTGACCTCCATTGGTTAAAAATCTCGGATCGAGTGGCCTTCAAAACTTTGTGCATCCTCTTCAAAATTCGCCAAGGCTCCGCTCCGGCCTACTTGCACAATCTTGCGCAGCCATATCAGCCTGGCCGCCTTTTGAGGTCATCTAACAGTGGCAATCTTGTGATTCCCAGAATCCGACTGGCAAAAATGGGAGGCCGTTCATTCGCATATCTGGGCCCCAAGATGTGGAATGCTCTCCCATTGGCGCTTAAAACAGAACCCAGTCTTCTGGCTTTCCGCAAAAAGCTGAAGACCCTCCTGTTCTAGTTCCAGATTCCTCCGGTCTAGTGTTTCCCTCTTGCAATTACTTGTTTTCCGATTTCTCCTTCAGTCTATCCCTGGCGCCGGGAAACCCACTGCGGGTAGCTGCGCGCAATATAAGTTCAATAAGATAAATGTCTTCCCTTGACCGGAAACAAGCTTCCTAGGACCGGTATCTGGCATTTCAGCCGTCTTCAGCCATGCTTGCTTGAATCCAGTGGCAAAGTGAGCAAGGGACTCACGTCTGAGCATACCCTGCCAACTTATGGCGAACAAAGCAAAACCAAAGGAAATGATGGACGGAGTGTTGAACATTGCAAGCACTCACCCCCAGTCAACTGATCTGGGTTTAATCCATCACCGTTCTTTAGCCCACTCTGCCACCCCAGTTCAGACATGGCCATTATTTCCTTGGGTGTCGATATCAACATCTGCATTCTTACCCCTTTGTTTTGTTAACAAGTTTACCTTTAATTTCACGCTTAGAGAATGATGGTCACTAACCATACTAATATTTATCGAAACCTTCTCGACCAAATTGTTACCATTTGAAGATATTATGATATGGTCTATGTTTGAAGATGTACCCACAAAGGTACACATTTTTTCTTCACCATCTGGTATGATCGGTTCCAAAATTATTAGATCATATTTATGCATTGCATTTTTGATGGCTTCTCCATATCTATCATGGTGGAAATGTGGGATCTTGTCACCAAAATCGTCACAATACCCACAAGGCTCACCAGCTTCAAGATCACATTTAACACAATTAAAATCCCCTGTCCAAATTAAAACTTAAGTCCCTATAATTCCCTTCACAAAGTGGTCCAAATCCTCTTCTAATAGGTTAATTACAGTGCTCCTTGTGTTATCAAAAATATTGTTATAGAAGTTTGCTATGACAAAAGTCTGATTTTCATTGGAATAAAGATGTAAAAACTGGTAATATTGTGATTCAATTAAGGTTTTCCTAACGGCCAGAGGGGAGGCAACTGGAATTAGGGTAGCCAGACCTCCCTTCGCCCTTCCCTTTCTTGATGGTATTGCATTAGTGCAAATACTTTGGTACCCATTTACATAAAAAGGTTCCGGGCACCAAGTTTCTTGTAGTAGTACAACCCCAGAACCCTCCAACATTTGTTGCCAGTTAACATCATAGATTTTATTTTTAATACCAGCTATGTTCCATGTCATAATTTTTAAACTTTTGCTCAGGGATATTCCAGTATCAGCTATCAGCAAGTTATCAGGGCTATTACTATAATCATGCTGAAGTACATCCTCTATCTCTACATGGCGAGGTTCTTTTAGGTTAACCGTATCTGCATTTGTTTTAGGATTACCATTTTCCATGTTTGTACTTGTGGTACAATGATGGACAATCTACTCCATATTAGAGGGGATGCATAAGTTCATCTCCTTCACTTCGGCCTCCCCTAGCGACAGCTGAGGCGAAAAAACGGTCAAACAATCGTGATGTCGCCGTGTGTCTAACTGATATTTATCACACTGTTTTAAGTCATTTCCCAATGTGTCCCTAAGATTGACTTTAAATGCCGCATTTTGGGACCCCTTTAGTCTATTTATTGACTGTAGACTATCACCTGTGGTAGAGACCGAAAAGGGTTGGGAACCTCTACTCTCTATTTGATTTGATGATAATACCTGTGCACTATCCCCAGTGGACATAGCTATTGCGGATTAACTCACGCTGCTCTCAATTTGATGCAGTTGTGCTGGCTGTAGTCAATCGCAGGCTTCTATATCAGAAAGAGGGGCAAATCTATTTTCACAACTTAGATTATATGCCATGGGTGGACCTCTTGGGGCTACCCAGGTCTGTTTCTCCAGCATCGGACGTTGTAAGTTGGTCTCTAGTAATTTTAGGAGAGTTGGCCTGTAAAAGATGCCCAGTGGTAGCACAATGATATTATTGGGATTTCTGTCAAAGTCGGTACACAGGATAGTTTTCTTCTAACGAGATGAGATTCGACCAACCATTGTGTATACATCTAATTTTTACCATAATGAAATAATCTACAACAAAAATAGTAAGTACATGGCATAATACCAGAGTATGATATTAGACCAACCTTATGTTGATGTAGAAACAACCTTTAAGCAGGAAACCAAAGTGAAGAAACTGAGAATTTTCAAATAACAAGCTGAAGTCAAATATCAAAATTAGCTAGAATTTAAGCGGCCCCAGGAACGGGAAATGGAATGGGAGAGTCACAGCTAGAACTCTTTGCAATCATTCAGCAAAAGCAAAGAAATTGGACTGCTACGTGACTAACTCCTTGAAACAGTGTTGCAGATCAGCTGCAGCTTTGGAAACAAGAGAGGCATAATTAGACGTCCTCCCTTAAAACAGAGCTGCAGCTCAGCTGGAGCCTTGAAAACAACAGAGGCATAATTGGAAGTCTTACCCTCACAAGATACAGAGGGACTGTTTTAGAGTTTGGCGGATGAGAAACCCCATCACAAACATGGCAGATGTCCCAACCGACATATTACAAGTTTATGTAACTTGTAATAGGGTGGATAGGATATCCACCACGTTTTGACAGGGTATCTGTGCCTAAATGTGGCCTAGAAGGGCTAGATCCATGCATATCATACAGAATATCCACAGAACAAAAAAAAACATATAGGTTAACTACATGGGATTCTTTTAGATAGTTCCTAGCACTATAGTTCATGTCACTTGTAATAGGGTGAATAGGGTATCCACCACTTTTTGATAGGGTATCTTTGCCTACTTGTAGCCTAGAAGAGCCAGATCCATGCATATCTTTCAGAATAGCCACAAAACATACATTTACATACGCTAAACTACATGAGATTCTTTTGGCTAGTTTCTGTTCCGATAATGCAACATGGATCTTGCCTTCCTGCACTTTGGTCAAATATGTCTGTTTTCTAGCAACAATGAGAAAATATCTTCCTTGTGCTTCTAAACAGAGAAATTAAGTATTTGGTTCCAAATGCCCCATAACTTGATAGATGCTCACAGATCAACTTGCATGTTGAAACCTTTATTTGGGGAAAATAATGAATATCTCAATTTCAGTCTGGTGCAATAGCAGGCAGTTAACCCAGTATCCTTTGAGTATGTGTGGGCTGATTTGCCTGTGTCTTTGTAGCTATAAAAACGAAACATGTATAGCAAAAAATGGAGCATTATGGTAATTTGAAGAGCAGGCCATTTGAATCCTTTAAACCTTCATTTGAAGGTTTGAACTCAAGCTGTAGCTCCTTTCAGCACTCTTAGACTGCACCTGTATTCTATGCTCAGAAGCCGTTTTGTCCCTACTGGTGACAACTGATTAAGTGGCCCATCTGGCTCTACATGTTAGAATTTGTTCCATTAAAGTGGAGCGTGTGAGAAAGGTCTGAAGCGTTACATGAGCCTTAGTTGATGACAGAGAAAGGCTTACATTCTAGAAAATGGGCACAAATTTAATAGATTGTGCTCTGCATTCTCTGTCAGTTTCCCGGTTTTTGAAGTAATTACCTTTTTGGGAGGAGTAAGGGCTAGTCACGTGCCAAGCACTGCTCCGATATATCGATAAACAAAGCAGTTACTCCAGTATTGGAAATTTCATTGATTCACATGCTTGAACCATTTCCAGTCGTCGAGATGGGAGACTCCCATCTCGACTAGGGGGAATGATTCAAGCATGTGAATCTATGAAAGAATCCAATACTGGAGAACTACAGTTAGAGTTAAGTAACTTATTTCCTTACTGTTTCTTGGTTTGAAGTTTTACAATTCCCAGAGACTAGAGTCAACATTAGAATTGTTAATTTTAAGTGGCTGTAAGTAAACAATTGCCAATTTAATAAACTTGACCATAAATTACTAAAAAATGTTTTCAGTAAACCTACTGAATCAATGAATAGGCTAACATTTCTTTAATTTGTGGTGCTTCTGCCCTTCTGGTTGAGGAAAGTAAAACTCGTAGTTCCCGATTCTGTCCCCTCGCGCACACTATCTCCCCATTCGAACAATACCACGTCCATTTTTAATTCGGCATCCATTTTAGGCTCGTTCCAGTTTACACAGAGTCAGCAAGTTCATTTCATTCAGGCTGCACCTGGTCCCCCGTCAGTTGCTCCCCCCGCATCCTTGTGGTTAAGCCGATTCCGAGAAATAGGCCACCAGCCCCTCTGCCCGCGAGAAAAACAAGTACTTCACATATCTCTTTGGCTCCAGTCGGTGGCCTTGATCTCACCACATCTACGTTATTGCAACACCCATAAGCCCCCCCGCCCTCTGAGAATGTCCCCCAGGCTGATCTTCAGGGCGCGTATGCTTGCTTTTCATATGTCTCAGACAAATGCTAATCTCAACTGCCTTCTGCTAAGGAAACAGGAGGGCTCCTCCTTACTGCGTGCAATGGATTGTATAATTACTGTGTACCTTGAATAAAGTTTCAGACCACTCCCGAACCTGCATGGGTGACGGAGCTCTCCCTTAACTCGAGTTACTGAATAAAACCCAACTTAACTCGAATACCACGGACTCCTCAATTCATTTATTCTCTATTATTTTTGATAACTTATAGAAATTCAGATACAGTAATTGCTTTATTTACCACATGGTCTCTCCCCTTACTCTTCCCAACACCCTTGACTTGTGGTTTTACTCATCCCTCAGTCCTTTACCCTACTATTCACTTTCTCTGCCTTTTGTTACACATTTAATGTTTCACAATTTCCTATCACCTGCTCTTTCTGTTTATATACAGGAGTATTCAAATACTGGGCAGGTGCTGAAGGGCCGTGATTCTAACAGCCAGGAAATTGAATTCTCTGAATACTGGAAGATAATCGGAAGATTTGCTCTTGATCTAAAGAAACAATAAAAGAAAAAGCGTTGATGGATCCAGGCTACAGCACAAGATCTGGAGTAAGGCAGTCAAGCGAGTGGAAAAGATGCTGACGGAGAGTTGGTAGAGAAGGGACATAGAGGAGGAAAGAGAGATGGACTAGTCCACCATGGAATTATGAGGTTTCAAGGATGAGCTCTTCCTTGGGGCAGGAGTATAGTCCGTGACTTTCCCCCACTTTCTGACCCCTCTAAAAGTTTTCGCTTTTAAAATCTTTATATTCCACTACAGTAAAGTATGATTCTCAGGAAGGACCATCAAAATAATAATATGGAGGATTTGCTTCTTCCGAGTATGGTAACCTTCAATAAAGTGGTTTCTCAAATTGTATATGCGTTTTTCATTTGTTCCATATTTTTCTTTTAGACCCACCATCCTTGCTTGTCATTGTCAGAACAATAAGTTACTGGCCCAATGTTTCTAGAAGGTGAACAATGTATGCTTGGGAAGGCATTCTACGACCCTGAGGTCTTCCCAGCATAAATCCTAGACAATTCTAAGAGCCTTATTCTGAAAGGCTTGGTATAAACGGGGACAAAACCACTCTGGGCAATTTCCTTTACCACATGGTTGTGGGATTTGCCCAGATAGTGTTTGTGCCCGATTCAGATTGAGCTGTGAAGGGAAATAATACCTGGTACCAATTTCTCCGACCTGTAAAGTTGCAAAGCATTCCGCTTTGTACACTGTTCTGGTGGTGCCTAAGCCACCAGGAGATTACTGGAGGGATTTGTGTGGCCAAAACCCTTGGTCGGAGCTCCATTTACACCTGATTGCTGATTTACAATACACAAATATCATTTGCCCCGAATGCAGATTTATCATGATATTCGGAAGGAGGCTATTGAATGCACAGTCCAAAGAACATTGGACATTAGAGAGATCCCTTGAAGACCAACGAGTGCTATGGGCCAATAACGGCTAGTACAGAACTCCTGTTTAGGCCTGGGTGGAGTTCACGGAGTGAAACTCTCTGAAGTGACAAAAAAACTCCGCCAAGCTACGTCGAGTTCTGCAAGCGGCGGAGTGCGTTACCATGCGCCATTCACACTGATTTTTAGCGCCGGGTGTTTGTCACACGCTGTAAAATCTGCGGGAACTGCATCATGCACAGTGCAAGAGGGTGCTGCTTCTGGCTGCCACTTGAGCAGAAGTTCTATTCGAGCGGAAGCATCCTCAACGTGAACGGAAGGTTCTTCAACGTGAGCCGTGGCAAGCATGCGCGACTGCCCACGTTGAGAAATCTTGCTGGGAATCAGTCTAGCGTTGGATTTTCCTCACTCGCCAACTTACCGTTGATGAGCGAGGAAAACACTTTGCTATGCAGAGTGGAGTTTTTTGGAACGCTGTGGAGAGCAAAAAAAGCAGAGTTCACCGTTCAGGCCTACTTCTGTTCCAATGTTCGTCTTTCTGTTTCTCTCTTTTAACTTAGAACATTCTAGCCTCACCACCCGTGGGAGTTATGTTTTAATAGTTGTATAGCACTACTGGCTCAGGTAATAGCAGTTGTCAAAGGGCCTCTCCCTTGTCTAGGCCGTCATCTACGGCTCAGGCTAAGAACCTCTGTTTGTTGGCTTTTAAGAACTGTTTTTGCCCTCAGCAGCATGCTATTACGGTTAATTAAATATAGCATGTTATTAAATGACATGACAAAACTCTTAAAACTGCATTCTTTGTTGCTATAACTGTAGACTGCTGTGGGTTTGGGGGTGAATGCACCTTGTGCTCCGTTCAGGGTTTGCCATTCTGTGACCTGCATGTTTTTCTGATGCTTGTGAGCCGGAACCTTATCAAACTCATGTGGCCTAGGTTAAGAGCAGTAGATGTGAATCAGAAACAGCTCCATTCTACGTGGGCTTATGTTAAATTCTGCCTGTCACCTGCAGTCCTCGTTCTGTTAGCTGTGATGACATCCATCAAATGTTGCAGTCTCTGAGCAGCTGAATCACCTGCTGTTTGTCACTCTGTCCCTTTTGGTTTCCAGCTCTGTTTCGTTAGTCCTGCTTAGCCTGTGCCGTTAATTCTCCTTCTTTGGGCACTGCCCTGGAATGATCTCTCCAGCTTCTGGTGTTTCCAGGTAATTTTCTTCCTTTGCCTTTGCTTGCTCTTATCCTCTTGTTTTCCTGAATGCTGATTTGATAGCATCTCCATATATCGCTGTTACTGTTCTACCATGCTTCATGAATATGTTCTTTCCCAGGTAACCATGTCACTCGCCTTCTTCCCTCTTAGCCCCAATGGACTCTGTGTGCTGATTTGCCAGCATCTCTACCAATCCATATTGTTCTTCAACAGCATCTCTGTTACTGATGCAGAGGTGCAACTCTTTCAGTCGCTGTTTGCTCCAAGTACCCATGTTGGTGTCTTTCCCTTTTCTCAGCACCCATGTGTCCCTTACACCTTTTATTCAGGATGGACATGCGCCCATGCTGCTGTCCCATAGTGCTTTGTGTCTGCTGTCCTCCCACCAATAGAAATTCCCCCAGTCTCTATTTCCCCTGATGATGATTTGCTCCAAGCGTACTCTCCTTATATGCTGCAGTGCCTCATGTTCCTGTCTTCCTGACAGTAATGTATCTTCCCAACACTCCACTATGGATTTCATTCAGCTGTGGATCTCACTTGCTTCAATCTGAGTGGGTTACTAGGTTATTAACGAAAGCATCTCTATGACTAAATGACTGTAACCATCATCATCCAATCTCAAATGTCCCTGTTCAGATAAAGCTGTTGGAATAAAACTGCTACCCAGCAACACCTGGAGTTCATTGAGAACAACCTGGGAAATGTGCAATCAGGCATTTGTCCACACAGCGATACTGAGACGGCCCTCCTACATGGTGGTAGATCTATCTTTGAGATAATGGACCAGAGGATGCGACTTTGCGGTGCTCTTTGATGTACTAGACGGCTTCCACGACCTTCACAATGGCATGATGCAAGATTGAGAAAGTGTTGGGACTGACAAATCAGTCAAGCCAATAATTTACTTTGAATCTTATTTAGAGTTTGGTGGACGGGATATTCTGTCACAAGCGTATCAAAGTTCTGTCCGCCATATTACATGTGCATTATCGCCTGTGGTACCTGTAGTACAGCGGATGGGATATCCATCACGTTTTGATGGAGTATTTCATCCGTCAAGCTCTAAGTAAGGCCCTTTGTACTTAAATAAAAGAGTAAGTGGAGCCAAAGACTGCTCATTTCAAGCTTCTGTTTGCGGCACATCACTCCGCTGCTGTTTTTCTCTTGTATTATTCATCATGGAATTCTCTTTAAAATTCATAAGTAGTATGTCTACACCCATGTGCAGGATCCCGGAACACATTTTGCTAAGTACATTCAATTTCAATTTAAAATTACTTTTAGAACAGAAAAGCAGCAACTAGGAGATCACTTTTTCTGCCAATTTACTTATTTTAAAAAACGTCATCAATTAACCAAATCAGTCACTCAAGTACAATGGTCAGAAATCTACAGAAGGACAGCGTACCATATCTAAAGCAGTAAAAAAGCAAGACATGGACACCCTACATAGTGGGAGATAAACATCTGCCCCTCTTCCATCACTTATTCTACAAGATATCAGCACTCCCGTCTAGCTTAGCAAGATCAGCAAAGCAGTTTCCTTTTGCAGATCAGAATGTACCGCTGCGTAGTCCTTGATCCGGATATCTACTGAGTAAGGTGGGTGGTGTATTAAATCCAGATAGAACTAGGATTAGAAGTAATTCACTGCTGCTTCTCAGTCATGGGATTCTCTCATATCCATAAACAGTTGCATCGCATAACGCCGTTAACCCACAGTGCTTGGAACACACTATCATAGAGAAGCATATTGAGAGTAAGTTTCCTCTTCATCGAACCTTCCCCACAGCAGCAGGGAAGCCAACAAAGGAAAAACAAATACCAAAATGTTTTGCCGCGCCATACCCACATTTAATTCTCTAGTCACTCATCTGCACACCACTGGTCCTCCATTATAACCTCAAGCACCAGGCCCCTACCACAACAGACAAAATGACATCTTCCTCATCTTTTAGAGCCACAATTGCAACAAACACATATCAGCCTCCATCACTGCTTTCAGGCAGATTCTAGTGTGTAACAAATGTGCTTCTACAACTTAGCCAGCATGCAGGCTAAGCTCACAGAAGCTTTTCCTGTTCCAGTAACTTCTAAACAACATAATGGTTGTTGCTCAGTTTCTAAATCAAATGGCTACCCCCCAAATGTAAGCCTTGAAATGCTCTACAGTCCAGGGCCAGGCTGGCACTTCTTTGTCTAGTGTTGACAATTTTTTTTTACAGCAGCCAGAGCTTTAGTGGCTTTTACTCCATATTTTTTCCACTGGGACAACACTACCCTAAGCCTTCCAAACTGACATCCACCTAAAAAATATTTTAAGTTCAGAAACAAAACTGAGAGCTGGCACTTTTATAATTGAAACGTCATGGTTTCAAAATCGAAATCATGCTCCTTATTCCAATTATACTTATATACATGACTACAATTATACTGACTCACTGCACACGATGCCCTAAGGATCATGAAAACCATCCACTCTGGAGCCCCCTCTGACCCCTGCCCTCACCACATTTTCATCTGACCTGGCACCACCATCGCCCCTGAACTCTGCCACACCATCAACTGCTCCATTGAATCCGCCATATTCCCTGAAGACTGGAAACTCACAGAGAACAACCCCCTGCTGAAGAAATCCTCTGCTGACCCAACGGACTAAGAACTACAGACTCATCTCTCTGCTCCCCTTCCCAGCCAAAGTCATCGAGAAAGCCATCAACGCCCAACTCTCATAATTAATCGAAACTAACCACACCCTGGACCCCTCCCAATCCAGCTCCAGGAGCAACCACAGCACCAAGACTGCACTCCTTGCCACAACTGCTGACACCCGCACTCTCCTCGACCAAGGGGAAAACACAGCCCTCATCCTCCTGGACCTCTCTGCTGCCTTCAACAGTGTCTCCCACTACACTCTCTGCACACGGCTTCACAACGCCGGCATCCACGGCAAAGCTTTAGAGTGGATCCGCTCCATCCTCAGCAGCTGAACCCAGAGAGTCAGACTCCCTCCGTTATCCTCAGGACCTACAAAGATCAGCTATGGAGTTCCCCAGGCCTCCTCTCTGTGCCCCACCCTCTTCACCATCTCCATGGCCCTGCTTGCCATTGTCAGAAACCACAGACTCAACATCGTCTCCTACTCCAATGACACCCAGCTGATTCTCACACTCACAGACAAGCAACTTCCACAACAGGATGAAGGCAGTAGCAGTCTGGATGAAGCAGAGCTGCCTCAAACTCAACTCTGACAAAACCGAAGTCCTCATCCTGGGCTCCACTTCCTCCGCATGGGACGAGTCCTGGTAAACAGCAGCTCTTGGAAACCTTCCCACACCCACCGACCAAGCATGCAACCTCGACATCATCCTCGACTCCTTGCTCGCAATGAACCGCCAAATCAACATAGTACCATCCTTCTGCCTCTACACGCTCTGCCTGCTGTGGAAGATCTTCAAGTGGATCCCCACCGAAACCAGGAGAACGGTCATGCAGGCGCTCGCCAGCAGCAAGCTCGACTACGGCAACACATTCTACGCCGGCACCTCCCAAAAACTCCAAAAGAAATTGCACACATTCAGAACACCTCTGCCAGACTTATCCTGGACATCCCCCGCCGCAGCCACATCTCTGGTCACCTGTGAGACCTCCATTGGTACCCAATCAACAAAAGAATCGCCTTCAAGCTCCTCATGCACCCCTACAAAGCCCTCCACAACACCAGACCCGATTACCTCAACCACCGCCTCGCCTTCTACACACCAGACATCTCTGCTCGCCCAACTGGACCTGGCCACTATCCCACGGATCCGCAACACCTCGGCTGGAAGAAGATCCTTCTCCTACCTCGCTGGGAAGACCTGGAACTCCCTGTCTCTGCATCACAGGCCATCACCGTCACTGCCTCAATTCAGGAAGGACCTCAAGACCTGGCTCTTCAACTGAAGTGCAGAACACTCCGCAGCGCCTTGAGACCTTCACGGGTGATTAGCCGTGCTTTACAAGAACCCTGATTGTTTGATTGATTGATTGACATGGTATTAAAAGAAAAGTCCGCAATCCTAGCATAACATTTGCTTTGACAAAGAAATGATCTTTATTGGTCAGTGCTTTCAGTAGTGAATGGCCTCAAGAAATCATCTTTTGTTTTATTATCACCATCTTAAACATTATACACTAAATGCTCTACTTATAAAGCCAAGTGCATTTGTCTAATTGTAATGTTAGAGTAAGAGTTCCAATACTTTGACTACAGTACTTCTGTGGTGTTCTAGCATGTTGGTAAAGATTAGGATATCCTCTTTTAAAGGGGGGCACCACCTCCATATTCCTAAGCATGAAGACTTGAGTTTTCGGAACATGGAAAGAGCAGACGATAACCAAATGCCCTCCTTAGGTACTGAGTGCACCATCATGTGTAATGAATGTAGCTAAACACAGCTTTTGGGCATATTTATAATCTGATGGTAAATCATCTTGAGATCAAGAGTAGACCAATATTTAGCACCTTCCAACACTCAAGATATCATGAATTCTTGGTAGGGGGAGGCAATCAACTACAATTTGAGTGATTAAACATTGTAAATCTGCGTAGAAGCTCAATAAATCTGATATTTTGAGGTCCAAAGCTTCAGGAGCAATCCTCTGTGAAGAACTCACAATCTCAACCATGTCATCTGCAGTTATTTTTCAACGATAAGAATAAATCCTTCCTAACATTCCTCAATTTATGTTTGACAGGAGTAACATATTTGAGTTCTGTTTAATGTTCAAGTCACGTCTTTAAATCTCTGCTAATTTCTTTTGGAAACATTTTAATAATTGTTTAAAATAAGCTCTAGTCCTACTATCTGAATACACATACAACAAACTGGAATTCTTGATCCAGGATATCATAATTGGGTTGACCATTAATACCTAAATACACCTGTCATGAAAACAACCATATTAATAATGCAATCACCATTTTCATAAATATTAATATCACTAGCTTCTTGGGGTTAATAATTATCTTAAATAATTGTAAACAGTGATCCAGAATCTGCCATATCTCTCGCTTCCATTAATGTTTTTAACAACGTTAGGTGTAACATATGGTTCCTCATCTACCACATAAATTGGATTGTAATTGTTTGACACATATTCTACACCTTAGTCATAGTTTTCTTCAACCACACTAAACACCACATTCACTGATTCATCTCTGCCATGTCACATTCTTGAGCTATTTGCCTTTCCTGGACCATTATTACAAACATTAGCAATCTCTATTGCTGGACAATTCTTACTAGAACCCAAAAGATTTATGAACTACATTTTAACGCCTCTTTCTATTTCTTGGATTTATTTTCCTTATCTTTTAGTATAGTGACCTGATTTTCTTTACTGATCTTACTATTTTCTACAGCTTCTTCAATCACCAATGACTTTTCCTCAATGATTAAATAGGCCACTATGTCCACATGTTTGGACATATCATCTGCTCTGGAAATGTAGGATTGCAGTGACGTAATGATCGGCCTTGGATTTTCTTACTGAAACATCCTCGCTTTAAGTTTGTCTCTAATAGATTAATGCACAGTCAAACCAAAGTCCACATGACTGCTAAAGTCCTCAAAGCTGCCATGTTAGACTCAATAGTTTCCTTTCGCTGGAGTTATGAGGTTCACCCGTTAATAGCGAAAAATCTTATTAAAAATAATATAGTGTCCTGAAGCCATTCCAAGTGGTGGTAAAACGCGAGGTCATTGCCTGCACACTTCTTGACCCTCTTGTCAAAGGTCAAGATTATTGCCCTCATTATCACCATGGAGATGAGCAATGACAAGAAAGTGGAAGCCTGAATTGATCCAATCGGAGACCTGGATGTCAGAAGAAAGTAAGAAGACTAGGAGAGGAAGAGGTCACAACAGGCTAAAGACCTGAAATATGAGGACGTGCCTGGGAGCAAGCTCCTGACATGGATAACCACCTTGTAGTGTAATATTAGGGAGTTATTAGCTTAGAAATGTCGAGTTCCTTTTGTTTTCTACATGATGACTGACATTGGTTTATTATAACTCCAGATGATCGGATGCATGAATTTCCGGATAACCACAAAATATCCCTAAGACTTGCATCACAAAAATGTCTGAAGTGCACGAAGTGGAATACTGTTCAGGTTGCATACATTGAATCCGAGCTCCCAATTACCTCTAACTAGGCCTGGGCAGTAAATTCCGTTCCACTCATGGAATTTGCGGAATTTGGGTAATTTCGCGTTCCGCACAGAACGCAGAATTGCCCAAAATTCTGCGTTCCGCGGCTTCGCGGATTTTTTTGCTTGTTCGCGTTCTCAAAATGCGTGTTCGCGAGATATTTCCCCCGAGCACGTAAACAGCGTTCACAAACAGGAAAAAAGCATCACGAACAAGTAATCCAGCATGTTCGCAGAATTTCTGCATGCTCGTGGAGATTTTTTACAATTTCGCGGAGATTTGCGTATCGCGACTACGCAAATTCCACCCACCCCTACCTCTAACATGACAAAATCATCTAAACTGCACAAAGAGGATCATTATTCAAATTACAAACGTCATTCAAGCCGCCTGGTGGTATACTGTATGTGCATTATAATTTGGGCTCCCGGTTTTATGGTATCTATTTTTTTAACTTTTCCGTCTGTATTTATCCATATTTATTTTTTGCCCATTTTATCTGTAGTTATCCATATTTATTTTGTGTTTTTCGTAAAAATTAAGTTGAAAACTGTACATTTCCATATTTTTTTAACTGTTCGACATGCACTCATTCTTTGATGTTGGTCATGTTTTCGCTATTCAAGCTACCAAATATTACATACCAATACATCCACTGGTAAATTTTAGCATTATACCATAAATGCATGTTGACATATGCAATTATTGAAAGAGATTTCATCCTGTTTTTTCATTTTCCATGCTGTCCATCTGCTCAGCTGTTGGGCTATAATTCATGAAAGACAGCATGGAGGTTCACTTAAAGAAGCACAATTTTCTGTATTTATCCGCCTTTAAAAATAAAGGCAGACAAAAAACACATTGTTTTCTGTCTGTATTTATCTGTAAAAATCCGTAAAAACGGAAAACAGGGAGCCTTAATTATAATGCAGTACTTTTTTACACAACAGTGCCCAGCGTTGAGGTAATTGAAATGGCTTCAACTTCCAGGTCTACTCCAGCCAAGCATTCTCAGTCAAAATACTTTATTTCGATCACACAGATCAACAAAGTAAAAATAATATTAATAAAATATACATAATACAAAAAGAGGTAAAAAAAACAGACCCGCTGTTATCCTAAAAGAAGATGCAGTGTTAAAACAGAACAATCTATTTTATCAAGTAGGGCACATTTACAATAAAAAGGGTCCGAACATTAATTCCACTTATCACACCCCTATGTTATTGGCTAATGGGATGAGGGTGAAGGCCAACCCACAGCTACCACATTTTATTGACATTTAAATTGACTTATCCAGATTGCCATAAGAAATTTTGCCACACCAAAGACATAGAGCCGCTGTTCTAGAGACGTCGAAAGATAGACATCTCCAGTTCCATCATCCGTTCACCATCTCAATTTGACATGTATGAACAGGAGAGACTAGTTTCTAACATGCAAAAAATGGGTGTAGATTCAAACACATGCAAAACATACAGGGGCACATGTATCAAAGTACAAGTTTGCGAGTCCTTATTAGCGATTCTTAGCGAATCGCTATTAAGGACTCGCAAACTGCTATGTAGGTAAGAACCTACTAATATTTAGCGATTCCTAAGCATTCCTTCTTTGCGACTCGCAAATTGCGAGTTGCAAATAAGGAATGGCTTCCCATTCATTCCTATGGGCCAAGAGGCCCATAGGAATAAATGGGAAAAGCGTGTGCAATTTGCGAGTACCCAATAGATACTCGCAAATTGCGCATGCAAATTCAGGGCAGCAAGGGTTCCTAAAGGACACCCTGTAGCACCCCTGAAATGTGCAGGTCTGCACATGTGGCGCACATACATGCCCAATGTGCGCCACATGGCACTTTGAAAAATGCATAAAATTGCATTTTTAAAGGAAATCGCAATTTACCACCAACCTGAAGTTGGTGGTACTTTGCGATTTCTTTACAGCAAAATCGCAATTTGCGATGTCTCCCAGAATATCATTTAGGGAATCGCAATTTGCTATTCTCTAAATGCTTGCGCAAAATAGGGAATCGAAATTTTGCAATTCCTTATTTTGCGAGTGGGTTTCTACTTACCTGCATTGCACAGAGCTGAATTGCGATCGTAAACGCTAAAATTCTGTAATTTTCAGTGTTTGCAAATGCAATTTACCTTGATACATCTGGCCCACAATGATGACCATGCTTGTGCTTTGATGCCCAACCTAACTGAAGATTACGTGGAGGATATGATCATAACGTTCCATGGTCCAGAAGTTTGGAGTCAATGGCACTTGTAGTAAAAGGTGATTCCGTAGCCAAGGAGCCAGAAATACAAAAGAATGAAACCTAGATAAAGAACAAGGAGCACCAGGGACTGACAGAAGACACGTGGAACCAGAGTACAAAGACCAACAGGGATTATAATCGGAGATCAGGGAAGGAAGGTTAGGTGGGGCTTGAGAGTGATAACATTTTAAAACAATACGCAGAAAACATTTGCAGAGCGCAAAACAATCATCAATGCAGTTAGAATAAATATGCAGAGGTAAAATAGTGATATGGGAGAGATAAAAGAAGATAAACACAGATGTTCTGATTTGACTAAAGAGGACAAAAACCATAGTTGTGCTGGCCATGATGTAAGGAAGACCTTTTATGAAAATTGATGCGAACCAGCACTCTGCCATGTTTGTACCAGACAGTGGGGCTACCTGCAACATCATGTGCTCTTGTGAGTATGAGAAAATATAATTTGACCCTCCCCTTCCACAGAATTCCAGTGGCCCTGCATTCATTCACTTTTGACACTGGCCTCATCCTTAATGAACAAATCGAGAAAACCAAGATGGCTTGGTTGCAGCTTCCTCTGCAAAAAAGTGAAGCTGTTCATTCCAGAAAGAGACTTCAGAACTGTCATTTAAGCCCTTGTACTCACAAATGTGTTGTAGTGACAACACCTTGCTCTGTGGCCTCCAAAAACCCGGCAGTGGCCGCACTTAAAAGCATCCTGTATGCTACTGCACGCTTTCAATAAGGTCCTAAAGAAATATGGTCACATCGCCTCAACCCAAATGGAACTAAGTCGGGTCTCCATGCTGGCCCACATCACGGTTAAGGCCTACATCAGGAGGCAAAAGCAAGAGAAAGGCCAGAGAATCCACTGCCAGTAGTAAGTGCATTCAGACATATCCCAGTCTTGTTTGGAGCAGCTCAGGTGTATTGGCCAAAGAGGTACACATGATACTTATCTAATAGGGTTGTAGGGGATGGGAAGCAGCCCGGGACGAATGTGTCAACAGAGGAGATAACGTGGACTGAGTGTAAATGGCATTTAGTGAGCGACAGGAAATGGTTTTAAACTACAAAATAACCACATATCCTGAAGTACCAACTTTGGCAGTTCCATTCAGGAGTTAGTACAGCTGAGTTGCCAGCACATAACCCTGTACTCACCACAGTAAAATTGTCAATTTAGCATTTTTTACTATTAGGACATATACACATTTATGTCCTGCTTTTTAATATACAGCTCCCTGCCTTTTTTGCCTCATTAACAAGTGAGGTTTGGACGTTGCCATTAGTTTAAATGGCAAAGTCAAGTTAACAGTTTAAAACTGCTCTACCAGTCGACAGTGGCAGGCTGGGAAACATGCTTCACTTTGACACACTCAGGGTGGCAGAGTAAGCTGCTGAGGGCCACTTTAACTTACAGGCCCTGGGTACCTCTGGAACCATATACTAGGGACTTAAAAGGTAGTTAACCTGAGCCAATTGAAGGTAAACCAAACATACACTTTTAAGGGTGAGAGCACTGGCACTGAGGTCTGGTTAGCAGGCCTTGCTGCACTGTCCGAGGCGGAAAACCAGCAGCATCAGTCCAAAACCATAGGGATGTTCATGCAAAAAGAGAGGGGCGTCTCCTTAAATTTTTGGATTACGTTTGCAAAGGAGGTAAATTCAAGATTATACACAAATGCTGCAGCCGCCAAATTGCCCTGTAAAAACATGGGGCCTTTACTAAAATGGTTTTAGCATCATACTTGCAGAAGATCATATCCCACATTGCGTTTAGGTGTGTGAGGATGTCAAAGCCTGAACCTTGAGGTATCGCCTCTGGGACCTAGCAATCTCTGGTGAGCCATCAATGCCCAGGGGTTTGAGTAGTCGCTTGCACACTTCAAACAGTGGCGGCAGCAGGGATTGAGAGTTTAATGCTGGATGGAATCCTGAGCTTCCCAGAATTCCCCATCCATGATTCGCACCCCTCCTCACAGATCCAGTCCCCCTACGCTGCTGGCCTTCGCCATCAGCAGCTACATCCATCCTGTGAGTGTGCACATAGCGATGAGGAGCAGGTGGAATTCAGGCCTCTGTTTCCTCTTTAGCTCCCCCAGATGTTCAAGGGGAGGACACCTATGGGCAGTTCTTGCTGAAAGATGGCGATCCTGAACGATAACACCACCTTAGTTGCTTTTTCTGTCCTTTTACATATTAAGCCACAGGTCTGTACATCACAAACACAGACCCGTTATTGACCAAAAAGAAGTATTTTAATCTCCTCCTCAGCAGCCTTTTAGAAGTGGCAGCTCCTTCACTAACGCGGAAATCGCCCAACTGCTCAAAGAAAAATAAAATAATAATACGTTTTGTTATTATCATTATATTTTTCCTTTTGCAGTCAGTGGTGGGGCGGGGCTGAGCAACGCAGGGGAAGGAGTGGTTTGCACTCCCAAAGTGCGTATTACTGCTTGGTTGGCCCAACAGTCATGCCCACATTTTACATCTTCCCCACCAGGCTGCATTACACAACCTGTTGAGGAAAGTGCACAGGCTCCCTGTCCCCATCTGAGCACCGAACTACGGCGCTCAGACCAATCACAATGCTGCCTTTTAGGGACTCTCATGGAGATCAATTTCTAAGCCACCTTCAAAGCTGAATAAAATAGGGCCCAATGGCAGGGCAGTAAATCTCCTTTATTAGATTCACACATGTCGCGCTGGAACAACCCTAAAGAACACCCGGGATCTCTCTTTCCAACTTAGAATAAGGCATGAATGCTGTGCCTCTAGCCTTCCACCTCAACATAGGCATGGAAGAATGGGCACATCTTTTGTGGACCAAAACTAACAAGAAGGCTAACCGTCTGCTGACAGACCCTGTCTAGTCCCAATAATGAGTAAGTAAGTTGAGCTGTCGCTGTCGCCGTCGCCATATGTTGCAAACTGTAGCTGAGTTCAAATCCTGGCAAAGCTCACACAGCCTTCAATTCTCTCCAGAACAGTAAATTGAGAACCATTCAATTGGGTGATAGTAATATGTGCCATTTACATGTCCTAGACATGACAGAAGTGTGGTTTGAAGAACTATATAAAAACATGTTATTATTATTATTATTAAATGTCCAGCTTATTTTCTTGAAATGGTTCTGGGGAAAAAAAGGGACATCATATCTCCTCTGCCCTATGGAATTTGAACGCTACATTGGACGCAGTCTCTTATCTAAACTCAACGCAATCCTACATTGGAAGATGCACAAATAGGGTTGTTCATTAATCAAAGACAGTAAAGAAATGCCTTGCCAGTGTCATATTTGGCAAGGAAAAGATTTTCCAAGTTAAAAGGTGAAAATAAACCACTACAAAGGGTAGCCTCCCGCAGTGACGAGAGTATCAAGGAAAGCCCAAGTCAGATCATTTACCTATTTCATTAAATATCCTTACTTAACGGTCTGCTTTCTGTGCATTACGGTTGCTGGTTTCATGATTATATTGAGGGACTTATTTATCATACTTTCACGCAGCGCAACGCAGCAAGCCACTTTGCTGTGCAGCGCTGCGTGAAAGAGCAGGCATGCGCTGTCCTTTCCTTGCGCTGGCACACTTTTGCTGCCTAGAGCCACTGCAGGCACCCTTACACCTTGGTGCAAGGGTGACTGCGTTGTAAGCAGGTTTGTTTTTGTGCAGGAAGTGATACCTTTCTGCACAAAACCCATCATGAGAGGCATTTTCCTCTTTCTATGAGTGCTGCAGAAAAACAAGGAAAAATAAAGACATTTCTCCTTGTTGAACCTCTGGGAGTACAAATCTGTTGCATTCCCAGGCCTACCAATGTTGGTAAATCTGAGAATGGGTTCGAATCCATTGGTGGATGCGTGAGAACACCCATGCTCTACCCATGACACGTCTCCTTGCCGCAGAGTAATGCAAGGCAGCGATATACACTGCCTGCAGTACTCTAGATTTTTCAGGCTACTCAGGGCCTTGCAAGATCGCCTGGTGTGGCTTGATAAATCTCATTTAGGGTTTACATCACCCTCGCACACTCGTGCGTGGTGCAACAGGACAGCAAAACCTTGATAAGTATGCCACTCGGTGACTACAGGTGTAATTTGTACCCATGTGCAGCTCTGTCAATGCCAAATCAACATCCATTCCCACATGATGACTCTGTGAAACACACAGATGTACTGGTGCTCTCACACAGCTGTTTCAGTTCTAGGCCTGGGCATGAAATTTCACACTGCCCGTAGAGTTAGCGGAGTTTCTCCCACTCTGCGTTCTGTGTAGCCTGTGGAGTTTTTTGGTTAAAAAGATTTTTCTCTTTGGGCTGAAATAAAGGAATTGTATCGCATCAAATGCCCTAGAATCATTCACTCACTAACACACTCTATTAGACTCAATTGTGAACACCCCACTGGAAATGTTGGAAAATTGTCAATATAAGACACCTTTTTTTTGTAAAAAACATCTGTTGGCATTTATTAACATATTAAAAAAATCACATTACATCAGATAAAAAAGTCACAGATAAATGACTCAAGGTTATATCACAATACTACAATACAATAGAAATGCAAATACTGTCTAAAGGCACAAAATTATGAACACTATAACACTTAATACAAATAAAAAATTAAAACAACACATATAAACAATTCATATATTAGGAGGAAAAAATGACAGACACCAAAATTGTATCTTGAAAGTGTGAATTTGTAATTACGGTTAACAGAAGAAAACTGGTAGTCATACACCCTAATTTTTTGGGGGGGTTCTGTACCAAACAAATTCCACTCCACAACCTATGCGTCTACGCGTTTCGGTGGTGCACAGTGATAACGACCACCTTCTTCAGGACTGACAAATATACTCCTCCATGAAAAAACTTTATCAATAATTCATTTATGTCGCAATGAACATCGCTGACAGAAGGTTTTAGGAAATAGGGCAGTCTGCGCAAGCCGTGTTGCTCAAACTTGAATCAACAAGGTATAGCCTCACTCTATAAGGAAGTACATATTAGTTGCTTAGGCAATTCCAGTTGTCTGTTTGTAGAGGAGGAGTATCCCCAGGATTGATGCCTTGCGTTTAAGGTATGGCCCGATCCTTTGTGTGCAAGTACAGTTTCATTT
Source organism: Triturus cristatus (assembly GCF_964204655.1). Lineage (NCBI taxonomy): Eukaryota > Metazoa > Chordata > Amphibia > Caudata > Salamandridae > Triturus > Triturus cristatus. The sequence goes on from NC_140595.1 coordinate 117,506,234, forward strand.
GTGAAGGCGCCCGTATCTGATATGTATGGACCGTCCTATTTAGGCTGGAGGATAGTTTCCTGGTTCGCCTAGTATTTTCAGTCCGGCTTAATCTGTCAGGGTACACGTGTAAACAAACGTTGCAAAGTCCGCGCCACTCCTACTGAGGAGTGGCGCGGACTTTGTACTTATATATTTATTATATATTTTCAGTCCGGCTTAATCTGTCAGGGTACACGTTTAAACAAACGTTGCAAAGTCCGCGCCACTCCTACTGAGGAGTGGCGCGGACTTTGTACTTATATATTTTATATGTACTTCCTTATAGAGTGAGGCTATACCTTGTTGATTCAAGTTTGAGCAACACGGCTTGCGCAGACTGCCCTATTTCCTAAAACCTTCTGTCAGCGATGTTCATTGCGACATAAATGAATTATTGATAAAGTTTTTTCATGGAGGAGTATATTTGTCAGTCCTGAAGAAGGTGGTCGTTATCATTGTGAACCACCGAAACGCGTAGACGCATAGGTTGTGGAGTGGAATTTGTTTGGTACAGAACCCCCCAAAAAAATTAGGGTGTATGACTACCAGTTTTCTTCTGTTAACCGTAATTACAAATTCACACTTTCAAGATACAATTTTGGTGTCTGTCATTTTTTCCTCCTAATATATGAATTGTTTATATGTGTTGTTTTAATTTTTTATTTGTATTAAGTGTTATAGTGTTCATAATTTTGTGCCTTTAGACAGTATTTGCATTTCTATTGTATTGTAGTATTGTGATATAACCTTGAGTCATTTATCTGTGACTTTTTTATCTGATGTAATGTGATTTTTTTAATATGTTAATAAATGCCAACAGATGTTTTTTACAAAAAAAAGGTGTCTTATATTGACAATTTTCCAACATTTCCAGTGGGGTGTTCACAATTGAGTCTAATAGAGTGTGTTAGTGAGTGAATGATTCTAGGGCATTTGATGCGATACAATTCCTTTATTTCAGCCCAAAGAGAAAAATCTTTTTAACCAAATAGTTATTGGTGCTCTGTCTCTTTGGACTTTATTGAGCCCCTCTCCTTGTTTTGCAAGGTATATAGCCTGTGGAGTTCCAAAAAACTCCGCAGAGCGTAGTTTTTCCCTCACTCACTCTCGCCAATGTTAAGTTGGCGTGACCAAGCGAGGAAAATCTTACTCCAGACCACCTCCCAGCAAGATTTCTCAACACGGGCGGTCCCGGGTGGTCTCTACCGTTTGCGTTGAGAAATCTTCCATTTTCATTGAGGAAGCTGCCCCTTGACTAGAACATCTACCCAGGCAGCAGAAAGAAGGATTACCCTCTTGCGCTGCATGCCATTCCGATCGTGCTGTACAAACACCTGGCGCTAAAAATAAGCGTGAACGGCGTGACGTAATGCAGTCTGCCACTTGCGGAACTCCGAGTAGTGCGGTGGAGTATTTTTGGTCACTTCGCGAACTCCGCCCAGTCGTAGTCAATGCGACTTTGTCTTGCGCGGTATATGCAGCACATTTCCGTGGTGGGTTTCCACACAAAACTTTGTTTATTGAACACCATTTTGTTATCCCGCATTCGGGTTCCAGAGATGAATAAGTGACAGGGATTGGAGTGTGACATGCTTTTAATAGAGGTTGACGAGCCCTGCAAAGAGCCTGGCTGCAGCCAGACGACTGACTCTGGCTCGGGGTCCTCAAAGATCCTCGGGCCAGGATCCGAGCTCAGCCCCTCCCCATGAGTGACATATTTTACTAATAGACAATACACCTGTGTTGTTTGTTTTAAAAAAACGTTGTAACAGCTTGTTGGTTTTCACAAGCAGAGAAAAGCAGCATTGTGTTACAACTCTAAAAATAACCAACACAAACGCACTGCCTTTAAGTTGTAACAGAACGTGGCGGAGGATGTGGCATTGTGGCCAGAGCTGCCGACTTTGGACCTGGGGAATAAGGTTGAAGTCTCAGCCTCGCTCAACATTCTGTGGTTCTGGGTAATTTACTTAATCGCACCATGCCTAAATAAAAAATGAACTGGACTACGTACAACCTTACTGGTGCTTCCGGTACCTACCGGACAAGTTCGCTCTATACTAAACTGAAAGAAAGAACAAAAATATTGGAGAAGGAAGGAACTGCCTTTTAGCACATCATCACGGAACCCCCTGCTCAATGCTCCATGGAGAGAGGTGTATTAATTACATTGCAATCAGCCTGCCCGCACTGCCCTTGAGCACATCAGCAAAGCAACACTGCGAACAATTTACTGGACTCACGGACCCCACAGCCCAATGCCCCAGGGAGAGGGCTGGATTAATTAATTCATAATCAGCCTGCCTTGCTTATTCTTCGGCTTTTGCAGGGCTGGAAGCTGTGAGTTACATTTTCATAATTCCCATGGTGATTTTTCGTTCTGGGCTCGGCTCGTACTTGGGCTCTTAGAGCCAAGCCGGACCCCTGACTGGGCTCTGGCTCGGCTCGTCCCATGAATTCTTGGGCTCACCCACCTCTACTTTTAAAGGGTAGTGTGACACAAACTGTAAGTGGGACTGTGACTGGAGTTGGGGTGGTCGAAGACTTTGGGTGTGTAGCAAGGACTGGGAGGGGGACAATGTGTGTGGCTGTGACTTCTACCGGTGGTGGCTGCTGCAACAAGGGCCCTGTAGGCCTGCTCAGGTTTTGCCCTGGGGTCACTGCAGAGCCACCTGACCTTATGAGCAGTGGCTGCGTCTGTGTTCAGACCTAGGTAATGTTGGATGATGGGGGCACGGACGGACTGGCAACCCAAACTGGCCCTAGCAAAAACAGCTTGGCCGGCCCTTAGGGGAGGGTGGTGAGGGGTACGGTTGCTAGAAGGAAGCCCCACTCTCGTCTCACCTCTCCCACTTTTGTTACAGGGGGCCGATATTGCAGCACTGCTGCAAAACCAGCCCCCGGCAACAATGATGGCCGCCCAGGGGTCCAAACCCCTCACCGGCAGCCCACCAGGAAAAGGCCGGTGCCCGCTATGGCCAGTCCGGCCCTGGATTGGGATGGTGGCCTGCTGTGAGGCAGCAGGGCATGAGTCGGGGAAGGATGAAATCCCTTTGCTTCTTATTTGTGTCGGCACCTCACACTATTAGGGAAGTCAACTATGAGGCTTGGGGAGTGGGAGACCCAGGTTAGATTAAGCTAAAAACACCCTCCCAGCTTTTCACCCCTGTCCTCACAGGATGCCTGCACAACCTATGCTACAAGGGAAGCACAAGACTGCTCTTTAAAGTGGGCAGGGCTTCAAGAGAGGGGGTCTATTACAGCCAGATGGTCATTGACTCACTAAGGGCATCATTCACAGCTCGGCGCATGAAAGATCCTCCGAAATCAGTGCATCACCTGTCCCAATGTACCATTTGTTCTTCATCTCCATGAAGAAGTTAAGGAACTGCTTCCTTTCTGCCAGAAGAGCCTCTGCGTGTGGAAAATTCATGGGATGTCACCTTTAGGGCAGAGGCCCGCACCCAAATGTGGCAAAAGGGGCTGGCAGACTAAACCGCGGCAAGCCCCAGGAATATGGCAACTCCACCCCCAAAGAAGGAGTAAGGAAGGAGCGCAAGGAGTGAAACAGCGCCAAAAAAAAGAAATCGATATGAATCCCGCAGGCAAATGGCAGGGCAGAGCGGGATTCAAAATTACCCCTGGGGGTACGAGAAGCCCATTTAAAGCACCTCAATGGCCAGAGGCCCTCACTGTTGGGATGAGAAGTGTGGCAGGGAAGCTGTCTGAGGATGTGAGCCCATGGGCAGCACGTTAAGGAGATGAGCTTAAGGAGATTTTGAAAGGCAGACCACAGCGGAGTGGCATACCAGTCTACTTACCCTGGGATACCTTACGGCAGGGTGAACCGATCAGAGATGGGGGTACACAGCACTCTCAGTCCAGGCACGCCGGATGGCAGACACCACTGAGCAGGAGAAAGAAGCATGTTAAGACTAAAAGAGGTTGTGGAAAAAGTAAACACCAGATGAAAGACTCCAATTACATCACTAACTGTCTAAATGATTTATGGCATGATTTATGACTGTATGACAAGCAAGCAATAATCCTGTCTACCCGATTTATGGCGTGACTTATGATGACATAACTAGCCATAAGGCGTGATTTCTGCTGATGCTTAAAAGTTGATGCCAATTCCAGTGACAATGATTTATTTATGACCCCAAATAAAGTGCACGTGGGGTACGGGAAACGGCCACTACAACGCGGCCGTTTCCACACGTAACCATAACCACGCATGCATTACAACGCATGCGTGGTTACAATGAAAAGCCTTTACCACGCATACCTTTACTACAAAATTCGTAGTAAAGGCATGTGTGCTAAAATAAAAAAAAAGGGATGGTTCGGGGGGGTCTCCCCCCCCCCCCCCAAAAGCGTAGGATTAAAAAAGAGGGCTTGGGGGGGCACCCCGCAAAATAAAATATTTAAAAAACGCACCTGTTTCCGTCAATTAAAGAAAGAGATGTGGAGGGAATCGGCGTCGGTAGAGGTAACAGAAGGACACTTCCGCTTCCACTTAATGACGTGCAACGTCACCAAGGATGATTGAGGAGAGGAGAGGTAAGGGGGAATGAGGGGGTGGTGTCGCACAAGGGTAAATTTAAAGGGTACATTTTTAGTGTGATATCCTTTAACATGAAAATGCCATTAACATGCATAATTTAACAACGAAAATCGTTGTAAAAGTATGCGTGTTAAAGGTATTTTCGTAGTAAAGGATATGCGTGGTGATGGCATTCGCGTTGTAACGCATGTGTGGTAAAGGCATGCGTTACAACGGAATGCGTTGTAAAGTCATACAACCGTGGGGTATATGTTGTGAATCCAGTGCTTAATTTGTGCTGGTGCTTTCCGGTGCTCAGCACTGGCACTTAATTGCCAGCACCGGGGCTTATGACTGTGTGCCACATGGTAGTGGTGTCTGCCAATTTAGGTACTTGAGCACAACAACATCTGTGTATTGTTTTCCTTTCAATTTCCAATTATAAGTATTTGCCTCCAAAGCCATTTTTATAGCTTTGAGGGCCTGCAATAGTATGAATGGTCACACTTTTAAGAGTGTGATGATTAGCAGTGTGTTGGTGCTGTCATTGGCAGTGCTGCAGAGTGCAAAGGATGGTGCAAGCTCTAGTGTCATCCTGCCGAGAGCCCCGGCACTATGTTTTTTATAAATTAAGTGCTGTGTGAATCCAGTTGAACAATAAAGCTGCAGCCAAATACTTCCAGAAGCATACACATGGTGTAGTGCTTTATTACACTGGGAATGGCAAAGTGCGAGGTTTACTGAATAGGAAGGGCCAACTGTATTACTTTGCCCTCCCAAATAATAGAAAATACCGCCCTCCCGTATGGTGGCTCAAACACGACGAAGCAAAAAAACACAAAACGCCACCAGGAAAGGGATTTCACTCTTATAAAATGAAACACATCAAAAGACTGTTCTCAGAATGAGGCATGAGGCTTTATTTGTGCAACACTCTCTAACAAAAAGGCTTCCCCAGACGTCAAATAAATAACAATAAAGTGTATCTAGAGATATATATGTGTATATATATATGTGCAAGCACTAATAACATACTTATAAGTAGACAAATGCAACTGTTAAATGTGTGAATAATAATATGAAATGAAATACAAGCAGGTAATAATATGGACGTCGGCTGCAAGAAATCAGAAAGATATATATACTAAATACATCAGATGATTACAACAACTTAAGACCTGGATGTGCACACAGACACTCACACATCACAATGAAAACACCTCAGGTGATTATAACCACTGGAGACTTGAATGTGCACAGACACACTCACACATCATAAAGGCAATACTCAAAAATAAAACACCTCATCAGCTGCAAACACTGCATCTTAGAGCCCACTCCAGACGGGAGGATTCACAGCCGGGGTTAATAACCTCAGCAAACTTGGTTCTGCTGAAGTAGACGCATCCGTTCCCATTCATACTCCAAACAAATCCCAGTTTCCAAGTCAACAAACCCCACCTTTATAATCTCAAAACACACTAGAAGGTTCCGAGAGGCCCTTCTCTGCGCCAAGGAAACTTACTGGAGTTGGCCATTCTCCATGCAAGCATTCCAAAGGCAAAAGAGTTCTCATGTTCCTTCTGCGCTCTCACGTGTTCCAGTCCTTATCTTAATGAAGCTTACGAAAGTCTCCAGCAGTACAGTCAACAATCTCTAAAAGTACAACTACAAACAACCTTTATTGTGAATAGCCTAAACAACTTGAGTAATCTGGGGGCCTGCCTGTGTGTGCAAAAGATCAAGCTAGCTGACAGATTTTAAGATGGCATGAGGGCATGTCAAAGCCAATAGTAAGAACTTCATAATACTTCCCAATGTACAACATAATTCATATTTGAGCACCACTGCTTATGACATTGCACTTCAAGACCAATAAGTACATTCCACACCTCTCTCTCTCTCTCTCTCTCTCTCCCTCTCTCTCATGCTTTCAAATGCACATCCCACACGTTCTGTTCCTGGCAAGGCTGTTCAACTCTATGAAAGCTCTCCTCCTCCGCAGCTACAAGAAGACACAAAAGAAATATTCAAGGAAACGTGCACATGCAGGAAACTTAATGTCGTACTTGCAGGCTACGGTAAAGTAAACACCAAGAGTCAATAAAAATAATGGTAGTCAAAGATCATCACATTGTTTCAATACATGGGAGTGCTTCTAGCACTACATTCCACCCCATGACCTCTGACTATCATAACATATATATCAAAAATCAACTCCGTAAGTGAAAGCACGAAAATAAAATGTAGCACACATTAAAACAGTGGCATCATAAAAGCATGTAACATATTACTTCATCTAAAGTAGCTCATGCATATCTGATAATAACTCAGCTACAGAAATAAATGTATGATGCATACACAAAATAAATACACAAATAGAATCAAGCATGTTAACCCATGAATGCTCCTAGAGTTATAAATGACTAATTCTGGAACTTCTACTATTGAAGCAGCCAAACTTAAATATTTTGCTTAAAATAAAGGAATCTCAAAATCCTCTTCATCAAACTGAACAGATTATTCTGTAACTCTCTGGATTCAATGAAAAAATATCATCCTGTGTGAAATGTACACAGCACCCCCCGGCTTTGAAATTATGTCTTTAAACATGCGTCTTCATTTTCATTGTCATTAGAGCACATTCAAAAAAACTTCTTTGCTAGGTAAGTTCATCTGGTTGATTCAGGGAAAGGATGTCAGCAACAATGTCAGTCTGCGCTGTCAGATGGCCAATTCAGGGTTGGGGGGTCCCACACTCTAACAGCCCCACTCAGACAAAGGCACCCCACATGCAGGACAGGGACATCAGGTACACCAACACATCGCAGTATGATCTAGGAAAGAAACAAACATCATTCTTCTTGCTAAAAATATTTTTCAGAAAACACATGGTCTCCTTTTTTCCATTTTGGGTCTGATGGCAAAGTTTTACTTTTCTGTCTGCATGGTTTTCTGCTGGTTCTGGGGAATTATCTAAGAATTCTACCCACACTTTGGCCTCAGAATTCTTGAAAGTGGAGTCAAACTCTCCTTCCTCCTGCTTAGCAAGAAGGGCTGGGGCAGTGCCCTTCCTGACTATCTCTCCACACACTGCTGAATATGTGCACCCTTGATCATTTGGCATGAGCCCAAGGCAATCCATCTGTCCTATCTACACTGGTAATTTTCCTTTCTCCAACTAGCCCCTCACTATCTTTGGGACTGGTCTGTCCTGTGCATACTGACGAATAGGAGTCAAAGTTATAGGTACGTCTAGGGGAAAAAGTATCCCTTCATTCTCTGCCCACCTGTGAGTAGTCTCTTTTTCTCCTATGAGATCACACTTAGTCATGCCCACCAAATCAGAATTGTGCGTCACCACCTCTGCCTCCAAGATTTTAGCCTTTTCAGCTGTAAGGAAATTAAAGTGTCTGCCTAGTAAATGTATGGGATAGTGAGCATATACATGATACACAGTAGCTGTGCTTTGCAGTAACATTTCCCAAATTTCTTGCTACAACTCTTTGTTCCACTTTACTGGGGAATCCTGTGTCTCAGGCACCTCAAACACCACCCCTGGACTTTCTACTGGGACCTGCACCAACTGTTCATGCAAAACTGCAGTTTCTTCCTAAATGTACCACTTGAACACATTTGCTTCTTGTGCATTACCTGTTCTGTATAACTCAAGGGAATTCATTAATCATTGCACGACGAAGCAATAAAAACAAAACATCACCAGGAAAGGTATTTCACTCTTATAAAATGAAACACATCAAAAGACTGTTCTCAGAATAAGGCATGGGGTTTTATTTGTGCAACACTCTCAAAAAGGCTTTCCCAGATGTCAAATGAACAACATTAAAGTGTATATATAGATATGTATGTATACATATATGTGCAAGCAATAATAACACACTTATAAGTAGGCAAATGCAACTGTTAAATGTGCGGATAATAATATGAAATGAAATACAAGCAGATAACAATATGGACGCCCGCTGCAAGAAATGAGAAAGATACATGCACTAAATACATCAGATGACTACAACCACTGAAGACTTGGATGTGCACACAGACTCTCACACATCACAATGAAAACACCTAAGATAATTATAACCACTGGAGACTTGAGTGTGCACAGACACAGTCACACATCATAAAGTCAATACTCAAAAATAAGACACCTCACCGTAGGAAGCTGGCTCTGTATATACTATACCGACGTGAGGTATAGTGTGCACAGAGTCGAGGGGAGCACCAAAGGTAGGCAGAGGTAAAGGTAGATAGCACCTTACTCTCTATTTGTGGTAGTGTGGTCAAGCAGTAAGGCTTTATCAAAGGACAGTGTTAAGCATTTGTTGTACACACTCAGTCAGCAAATGAATTCACACACTCCAAGACTGAACTTCAGACCAATTGTGTTTGTATAAAAATATTCTTTTAGTTGTTTTATTTTCTAGAACCAAGCAAGCCTGGCACAGGTAAGCAATAAATACTTTACAGTAGAAATGCAATTTGTAAACACAGTTTAAATTGTAACTGTATATGCACTTTGTTTTGATTACAGGCTGGTTACTGAAAATGCAATGCTTTGGAAATGCAGTACATATACTTTGTATAGGCTTTTTAGTAAAATGACCAGTAGATTACTTTGCAGATTACTTTTCTTACACAGTACAGTTTACCTGGATACTGCACTGGGACATTTCCTGTAAACAGGTGAGTAAAAGCGTTTTTGTTATTGAGTACAATTTTTAAAGGATTTCTTAAGTTTTTTAACTCCACACTTAGAAACTTTTCATAGAAAAACAGTCAATGTTATCCTATAAGAAAAATAGTGTTATCAGTTAGCAGGTAAGTGTTCAGTAGTGGGAGTTGGTATTCTGGGGGTAGACTCAGGGGTCCCCCAGGGTCAAGGCTGCACTCTTGTTACACCCTCAGCGGCACTAGGGCGGCCGGTTAGAGAGTGCTGTGGCCTAATGTTATCCAATGGGGCCTAGGGGGGCTCCGTTGGTGGCTGCTCACGAGCAGGCCATGGGGTTGTGGGAGCAAAGCTTCCTGGACTTAAGCTCAAGGCTAATGGGAGTTCAAGCCAGCACAAAAAATGCACCCTCAGCGGAACTGGGGAGGCCAGGTGCAGAGTGCTGTTTTGGCGTCGGGCGCCCTGTAGCTTTCAATGGGGAACCTCCGGTTTGCAAACACACTGCAGGCTCGGGGAAGAAGGTCTTCAGGGTGCAACCACCACGTGGAGAGGTAAGTAGGGATTTTGGGGGTTGGTTAGACACCGTCGGTTGGGCCACCCAAGGCCGTGGGACGTCGGGTGCAGGGGTGTCTTTTGGAGTTGGATCTTCTTACCAGCTCCTGGTCACGGGTGGGGGGCCTTCCAGATTTAGGCTGCAGGCGTCGACTGGAGGCTTGAGGCAGGTCAGGGATCACTTGTTTTCGGGTCTGGATCACTAGGGAGACCTCCTGTTGGTGTTGGGCCACTCGAACTCGGGCGGAGGGTGTCGGGTGAAAACTCGCGGATCCTTCCGGAGCTAGAGTCTGTTTGGATTTGAACAAGTCCGGTGTTCACGGGAGACAGAGTTTTTGGAATTGAAGTCAGACAGGTCCTCCGGGTTTCTCGAGGTTGCTGGCTGCAGGACACACTGGGATTTTGCTGGAGCAGGTTCGAGGTGGGGACAGGCAGGTAGGGCTCTCGAGGTCAGTAGCCAATGGGCTACTGGCCTTAGGGTGACTACACCCTTGGTGTGCTTATCCCATATGAGGGAGTGAACACAATCCCCCTGAGGGGTGGGGTTGGCAGAGGTGGGCACACCTTCTGCGCTGGCTAATTTCTCCCTCCTGTCTTTCCACCGAAAAGGAGGGGAGACAGGAAGGGGCCAGTTCCTGATAGCAGGAGAGGCTGGGTTCGCATTACAAAGACTGCAAGGCCTTTGAAGCTTCCCTGCCACAGATGGCTCTTCCTGGCCTGGGGGAGGTGTGAACACCTCCGCCCAGGAATGGCTTTCTTTTTGGGCTCAGGGAGCGAAGGCTCACACCCTAGGGGTCCAGAAACATGTCTCTTGGTTGCAGGCTGGTGTGTACCAGTCAGGGAACCCACCATAGGCTGGTCGTTTTTCAGGGGGCATCTCTAAGATGCCCTCTGTGTAAAGTTTTTATTAAATCCCACACTGGCATCAGTGTAGGTTTAATGTGCTGAGAAGTTTGATTCCAAACTTACTGACATTCTGCCTCACCGACTCCCCGACTCTGTTCGGGAACGTTTGGAGGCTCCAATTACACTGGAAGAATTGACGGCCGCCCTCGGTGCGATCCAGCGAGGTCGCACCCTGGGTCCCAACGGGTTCCCCATGGAATTTATCCGATCCCACATGACTTTATTAGGGCCTCATTTGTTGGTGACTATTGCGTGTGGTACTGTAAAATTTGGAACCACATTGGAGGCATGCCCCCACCATGCCGATTTTGGTATCAACAAACCGCAAATGACAAATGCGGTATGTACAAGTGTTTTCGTCATGTTTCACCGATAAATTCACCGTATATATGATACTACATATTGAACCCTAGGGTTCCATTTTAGAACAGTAGCCATTTCTTGGTTGCCCTCACATAGGCTGTGTGCTAAGGCCATGCCTAGGCCTAAAGGACACGTACACCTTCTGTGACTTCTCTATGACCTGTGCAAACTGACTCCACTACCCAAAGTCAGCCCTGTCCGGCCGGTTCCTTTTACTGCGGCCAAATGGGATTAGCATCAGGGCCCGAGGCATCATAAATTCCTTCTTCCCACACAAACCCTGACTAATCTCTTTCACATCTGACTTTTCCTGCTTTATGGCTTGTTTTACAAACAGGAGGTGCCCGTGTTTATTGGGGTCTGCTGGTATCTGATGAGGGATCTGAGCCTTGCTGGGTAAATAATTGTGGGCTGGCTGAACTGAAATGTGGGATGGTCATCATGACTCTGCCTTTTCGTTTGTAATGAATACATATGAATGACCATGTCGTAAAACAAAGAATGTGTGCCTGAAGCATGATATTCTGTATAAAAGAGAAGACTGGTTTTTGTTCTGGAGACTGCCTCGTTCAGTTGCTAAGGCTTCTATGTGATGTAGTCTCACTCATTTGAGTTTAATAAAGATGTCTTTTGCTATTTCAGCTTCTTTGACAAGTTCTTTGTTATATTACCCTGAGAATGAGAATTTCAAGTACCGCACTGTGGTTCAAGACAGGAAGAACTCGAAGTCATAGGGTGCTACCCCTGGCACCGCAGGGGTCCTAAAAACCCCAGTACTTCAGTTGGCGCCCAACAGAGCGGCCTCATCAGCAGTGGCTATCTGGAGGAGTGATCTTGTCAGAGAGCAGAAAACTACTGGGGAGAACAGGACGGAAATCTACCAAGAAGGTACTCTGTGCGCAGGGATTCTGGAGATTCTTTGATTCTGCAGCCCAGTATATTTCTGATCTTCCTGATTTTGATACTCCATTTGATGTCACTCCTGACTGAGAACCCTTTTGGCGTGAGTATTATAAAAGACCGTTTGGTCATGTAGAACTTGACAGTTAGAATTTGGATTAGTAAAAGTAAGAGTTAAATATAAGTGGGTCGCTCCCAGTCTTTTGGTTCTTTGGGTCTTTAATTTGGTTATCGCAATTACCAAAGCCGAGGGGTTGGTTTCTTGGTTTTTGATTTGGTCATTGCAATTACCATAGCCAAGGGTCTCGTATATTTGCGAGTGTATTTGTAGAGATAACCCCTTGAAGTTTGAAGCTAGATTAGTGAGCTATAAGATGCCTGATCTTAGCAAATTTGGAAATGTAGCTTTGGAACTTTGAAATTTGTGTTGGCCAACTTTTGATTTGTATAGGTTTGGATATGTGAATTGCAATTTGTGTAGGCAGATAATGAGGAGATATTTCTCCATTTGGTTTAGTTGAACGGTGCACGTACGAAAAATACCTTAAGCACCATTTTTGATTATAATACTTGCGTTTTCCGCAGTATTTTTGGCATGCCTGTTTGTAAGCTCACATGGAAAAATTTGTTGGGTTTTTTTTTGGGGAGGTACCACAGTGTGGGAAATATCTAAATAGGTTAGATTAAAAAAAAAACATATTTCTTCCTTGATGATTTTGTATCCCCGGGGCATTAAAATATGACATAATACAAAACAAGGATACTTTGTTCTGCGCAGTTTTATGAATACAGATATGCAGAACGATTTTGTTTGGTGTTCTGCTAGCCAAAGCTAGTGAATTGAGCGCATTCACTACTTCTTGGAGATACATCAGTCTGTTGGGCTGTTTATGCAGTCTTTTGGAACACTATTGAGAAGCGTTTCTTGTAAATATGACTTACAACTAGTATTTTCAAATGGTTTGGTTCAAGTATAGTCTGTGAGCTGTTCTTTCTTTCTGTCCTGAGTATTGATTTGTAAGTCAACTGTGTGTTTAAATGTCTATGTGGTTTTCTCATTAGTGCAACTTCTGTAAGTAAATTGCGACGGCGCTATTTATGAAAAAATGGCTAGAGCGCGCTGTATTGTGTGTTTGACCCCTTTCTGTTTATGTCTGAAATGGGCTCAATATGTGTTTGTGGGTCTTTTGATGTTTTCAGTCTGTTAAGTAAAATGTTGGTTAATTAATATCAAGTAGAAACTTAAAAAAAAAAAAATCCAGAAATGAACCGTGTGATGTGCTAAAATAGCTATATGTTGCTCTTTAATTTATAGAATGAGCAATTGTGCACATACACCAAACTGCCGTTAAATGCTTAAAGGATAAAATTAGAAAACACATTCAATAGATATAAATAAGGCTCCAAACACGAAATTATCTATTTTTGCAAAAATAAATAAATTTACAGCGTTTTTCTTAGATGCATTGTATTAGATGTTCACAGGCAAACTTTTCAGCTGCAGTATTTTTGATGGGAATGTTCATTCAGCCAGCACTTTCCCAGTTAAACACGGGTGGAATTTTGCATAATGGTTCTTTTAAATGAAAGTGGCGCAAAAATGTGACGTGTTTCAAGTTGGGCTTATGCGCTTAGGCTTGTGAGTTAATGTGTCCAAAATGATAGACAAGGGATACAGCTTGCTTTTATATGTGGAATTATCACAAAAACGAATAATTTGGTTGTTTAAAAAAAAAAAAAAAAATTATTTAACATGGAAAAATTATTTTACAAAAAATAGGTGCTTTTCAAAATCGTTTTTTATTATTTATAAAGCTTAATACTCATACTATGACCTCCTAGCATTAAAATTTGATTTGAGTTGTGTTGCATCACTAAAATGACAAGCATTTGTGTGTACAATTTTCCCTTGGCGCAGGCGCAAACAAGCTCATTTTTATAAAGTATAAGTTATTTTTTTCCAATGCCTGACTCATGGGTTATGTAATAGACATTCTGGTAATGCATATTATGCAAGAAAATTGTAGGATATTCGTTTTTTAATGCCTAAAATATCAAAGTCGAATTTGGGTAAAAGCACTGTTTAAACTGCATTTTCTTTCAATCAGAGTACTTTTTAAAGTGTCTCAGGCTTCAGTAAATGCATACATTTAGGTTTGATATATATTTACAGGGTGTGCCTTCTTATGATTCAATGAGTCAATGTGCCAGTACAAAGGCTTGTTTTAATATCAGGGTTGAAGGTTCTAACTTCAGCTGGGCCTACTGAGACGTTCATTCATTTAAGATTGATGAAATGTGTACCATTACATAGGATTGCAACAAGCATTTAATCTAAAAACTGGTATGTGTGTTATTAAGTTTTGTGAATTATTCACAGTAAATGTAGTTTAATAATCTGGGAGTAGAGATAATTTTTTATGCGCCTAAAAAGGAGAAATTATTTTTCAAAATAGAGTAAATTATTGCAAGTTAGGAGGAATTAGAAAGGCCTTCTGGCTTTGACAAATTCAGAGTGGCAGAAGCTGGGGGCTAGGAGAGCTGCAGAGGCTGGCTCAAGTCACGCTGCTGAGATGCTATCTTTAGTTTTCCCGTAAACAATGGAGTAGGCTGCCACGTTGACATTTATGACCTTTTAAATTAGGGCCTTGTCTCTGTGGAATGCAGAATGACCTTGCTACACGGGCCTCTAAAGGTGGGGTTTCTGGTTTCTCCATAAGAACATCAATAAAACTAAAGAACTTAATTCCAAAGGGAAAATATAGAAAAAGGGTTTCTTTGAACGTCCAAACATCATGTTAAATGCTTTACAGAACTGATACATTTGTGTCTCGCTCTAAAAAAATAACATGATGCCTGCTAGTTGCTTTTATTTGACAGGAAACGAAGTGTTGCATTAAGTCTTAGACAGAAAATAAGATGCAGCCCTTTTCTAAAATTTTTAAGGCTACACCTAAGTGAGAACGAATTGCCAATTAAGACTTCTTTTTCACAGTGGAAATTGTAGGTGCCAAATTAATATGGAGTGTCAGTGTAACGATTTTTACTTTTAGAAAGGTAAAACTACGGTGGCTTGATGTTGCGAGGTAACTGACAAGAGGGTAACAGTTAAGTAATGGAAATTTATTTTTGTGTATTTGGTCCTATCATGAATTGTTCTTGCTGGTCCTGTATGTTAGAAGAGAAACAGTAAAGTTATATTTGACAGCAGATTTCCATTGCCTGGTGATCTGCTGTCAACAGGAGGGTAAGGATTTTAAACCTGACAAATTAAACAGGCCCAAATATTGGGTTTTGGGCTGCAGGTTTACAGTGCATAAAAGTACATGACATGGTGTTGTGTGTCACCGCTTATTTACATATGCTATTGTTTTGTCTATGCTTTTTGTGCTTGATATACAGCAAGTATATCTGATGGCTTGACGTTTTGTGAGTTTTTATTATTTTTTTATTTTTATGCATGTTTTTGTTCTCTTTGTTGCTGCTTTTGAAACTATTACAAGGTTACCTGTGTTGATGGCTTGACGTTTTGTGCGTTTTTTTTTTTTTTTTTTTTTTATGCATGTTTTTGTTCTCTTTGTTGCTGCTTTTGAAACTATTACAAGGTTACCTGTGTTGTGAGGGGATGGTCATGACGATGCCCATCGCTACGCAACAGTTGGTTGAACTTGTTCTGGTTACTAAATTCCACAGCTAATGATATTTCATGCTGTGAACATGAGAGACAACACTTTACCAGTGCATGTCTATTTGGCAATAATGGTATTGAAGGAAAATAAAAGAGATATACAGGATCAAAGTGTGTCACCTGTAGTTAGTCACGTTACGGCCTCTTCCCTTAAAGGAACAGGCAGCCTTACATTTATGTATCCTTGATTGGACCTAAGGATGAAATTATAGATCTGTGACTCAAGGTGGCCTAATTTCTATATTACATTAGTTAATGATGTTTTGCTTCCTAAGTAGCCTATGGCTTTTGTTCCTTAAAAGAAAACCAGGTTTTCATTTTTCCCTGAAGAAGGAACTGGAATATCACCTAGGAGTACCCTATATGGTGTAGTCGCCAGCGGTAGAGTTAAAATTTGTGTAACTTTGGCCTTTTGTGTATCACCCGCACTCTTGGTTTGTGTCACATGCCTGACTATCACCCAAGTAAATTCTTGTTCTTCCTATAGATTTTTTTCTTTTGATGCTTCTCCCCTGACCGATGTCGCATTATGCTTAGTTATTGTGGATTTTAGTTGTGTCCTAGTTCCAATTCCCTTTTCCGTATTCCTTTCACCAGTCAGCCCATTTATTATTGTAGGTGTATTGTTCAGGTACACACTTCCAGACTGCAGTGATGTACCAGGGACCCCCATGTTATGTATAATTCCCTTTTGTATGGCCAGACTGGTTTTCAAGAATTTTCCCTAGGCCTGCTTCAATGTTTTCCAGTCTGACTGTCAGGGTAGCGATAGACTGGTGAACTTACTCAATATTATAGTAAGACAAGTTTTCCATATCAATAGGAGATATTTTACGTTTACCCTTTTGAACATGACGAATTTTCAATGTCTATTTTTAATGTGTTTTTTTTTTTAACCTTTTTGTTCCTGCTGCTTTAATTTTTGGTGGGATCAGATGTGTTCTAATCATGCAAATATCAGGACCCTCTAGTTCTTGTCTTTTGTTTGCATATTTGACTATTAGCCTGTGTATTGCACATTGCACCTGATGTGAAAGTTTTCTACATGCCCATGATAATCTGTACCATGTGATTTCCCTATTGAGATGTTCTAGATAAGGAATTTAGGAACACCTAGATGTAATCATTGAGAAAAAAAAAATGTGTTTGCCCCATTAGACAATGCCACCATATGTGAAGACATCCATTTAGATAGAATTCTCGTGTAGTTATCTACCCTTAGATGATGGAGGCTCTCACACGGAAACCCAATTGAAAAGATTAGAGACACTGTTTTGCCTACTGCCTTTATATTTGTATTGCTTTTTGAGAATGACAGTGTATTCTAGACCAAAATTGTCCCAAGGCGTGTGGCCACTCCTTTGAAAGACCGCAGGCCACCTGTTTGCAGTCCCCTTGTTATACAATGAACTGTTTAAAGCATCGCACTTGCTTCATCAGAAGGCGTTCAACATCAGAAAAGAAGGAGGAGCTGGTTTTGCCACAGAACCAGAATTTCAGTGCAAAAGAGTGCCTGTCATGTGCTGGTAACCTCTGACAGTGTGCAGTCCCTTGAGCCCCTTGGCCTGAGTTTTTGGCCACACACCCCCCCTCTTTTTCCTTTGCTCCAATGGAAGTGCAGTGCACCGGCGGATCCAAGATTGACAAAAGGCACTACATTCTGGTGCCCATGAAAGAGCAGCCTGAGCGTCCTCTGACACTGAATGATGAGTGTTGGAGCCTGAGAATGGTCCCGGGTCTGCACGAGATGACCTGTGCCCTTGATCAATGAAGAGCACACTACCTGTAGTGCCTGCCGCAAAGGAGAGATACTGGTGCACTGCCTTGAGACATTGAGACTTTCGAGTGAGCTGTGGGTGTTTGCCAGGAGGGCACTCCAACTAAATAGTACTTCTCTCATGAAAGGCTTGAATGAAGAGGCCCATGCGAAAGAAAACAACAAAAGAAGATTTGATGGACAAGAAGCCTGCCAGAGAGGCTTTTTGAACGGACTCTGGGCATAGTTGGTTTCACAAGAGGTTTCCGTGTGATTGTATAGACTAGGTGTTAGGAGACTGATTGTTTTGCTGGCATTGTTTTAAAGTACTATTCTGTTTAGTAAAAGCAGAATAAAGTCCATTTTCTGTGGAAAGAGTATTTTTACCTTAGAGCATTGATGAGGGTCACCACTGTTTCACCTGAACATACAAGAATTACTGAAATGCATAGGAGCCCTAAAAATGTTACTAGATAATTTTGGGATTTGTTTTTTGCTTAGGGTTGTGAAAAATTAGTATTTCATTTGTAATAGTGGTCACTACTTTCTCCCGTTGTCTATATGTTCTTAATAACGTGTTTTCTAGTGTCTTTTTAAACATGACATTGTCATTTATGGGTGGGATTGTTTTTCTCTACTCAATTGACTTCTGCACCTGCTTCCCAACCTATGTCTTTTCCTACTACTGTTTCTTTGCACTCTTTTCACCCTTTTCCTGAACATGAGCAGGTTGAAAGATCAGAATTCGTAAGCAATTCTTTTGTACAACTTCTGCATCAACACCAGTTAGTAGTGAACATCACTAATTGTTGGGTGTGTGATCTTATGCCACCTACTACAGATAGAGGTATTCCTTATTTTGTCCTGCCATATGTGGCCTTTGTGCTACTACATGTGTAAGGAGACGTGTCCCGAGAGAGTTGCTAAGTAATAGGATGATGCTACAGCAACATCTTCATGACTTTATGAATATAGACCTGGACTCAGATTAGTATGAGTATAGTTATTGCCTATGTAAGGGCAAAAGGAGGGTCTGTGGTACTGTAAAATTTGGAACCACATTGGAGGCATGCCCCCACCATGCCGATTTTGGTATCAACAAACCGCAAATGACAAATGCGGTATGTACAAGTGTTTTCGTCATGTTTCACCGATAAATTCACCGTATATATGATACTACATATTGAACCCTTGGGTTCCATTTTAGAACAGTAGCCATTTCTTGGTTGCCCTCACATAGGCTGTGTGCTAAGGCCATGCCTAGGCCTAAAGGACACGTACACCTTCTGTGACTTCTCTGTGACCTGTGCAAACTGACTCCACTGCCCAAAGTCAGCCCTGTCCGGCCGGTTCCTTTTACTGCGGCCAAATGGGATTAGCATCAGGGCCCGAGGCATCATAAATTCCTTCTTCCCACACGAACCCTGACTAATCTCTTTCACATCTGACTTTTCCTGCTTTATGGCTTGTTTTACAAACAGGAGGTGCCCGTGTTTATTGGGGTCTGCTGGTATCTGATGAGGGATCTGAGCCTTGCTGGGTAAATAATTGTGGGCTGGCTGAACTGAAATGTGGGATGGTCATCATGACTCTGCCTTTTCGTTTGTAATGAATACATATGAATGACCATGTCGTAAAACAAAGAATGTGTGCCTGAAGCATGATATTCTGTATAAAAGAGAAGACTGTTTTTTGTTCTGGAGACTGCCTCGTTCAGTTGCTAAGGCTTCTGTGTGACGTAGTCTCACTCATTTGAGTTTAATAAAGATGTCTTTTGCTATTTCAGCTTCTTTGCCAAGTTCTTTGTTATATTACCCTGAGAATGAGAATTTCAAGTACTGCACTGTGGTTCAAGACAGGAACAACTCGAAGTCATAGGGTGCTACCCCTGGCACCGCTGGGGTCCTAAAAACCCCAGTACTTCATGCGGACGCAACAGATTGGGCAAGTATACCAAGGGACTGGCGCCATGCAGAGATAGTACTTTTTCTCAAACCTGGCCGACCCCCCCGACGACCCGTCTTCTTATCGCCCCATTTCCCTTATTAATTTTGAACCCAAATTACTGGGGAAGGTTCTGGCCGACCGCCTTAGGGGGTGTATCACTGAACTAGTTCACCCCGATCAGTCGGTCTTCATGCCACAAAGGGCCACTCGACATAACATCAGACGAGTCCAAAACGCCATCGCCGCGGCTCCTACCCTGGGCCAACCTGCCGCCTTGTTATTAGCTGATATCGACAAAGCATTCGACTCACTAAGTTGGGTTTATCTTTTTCAATTGCTCGAGGCAGTCAACTTCGGACCCTGTTTTCTGGCATAAATACGCCTGTTGTATACGAACTTGACGGCATCGGTTCGCATTGCGGGACACTGCTCTCGACATTTTCCAATCCAGAGGGGTACCCGCCAGGGCTGCCCACTATCTCCTTTGTTGTTTGCTCTGGCAGTCGAGCCCCTGGCTGCCTGGGTCAGAAGTGACCCAGTGCTCAGGGGGTTCAATTGGTCCCGCTCACAGTCAGATCGTATAGCTTTATACGCTGATGACGTTCTCTTTTTTATGACGGATCCGTGGTACTCTGGGCCCCGTATATGAGAAATTCTTAGGGTATTTGGTGGCACCACCGGCCTCCATGCTAATCCTGCTAAATCCATACTCTTTCCAGTAGGTGGGCATCAAGGCCGTGAATCGTGGGCTGCGCAGCTGTCCCGGGCCACGAATGGGTTCAAATATTTGGGGATTTATATCTCCCCGTGCCCCAAGATTTCATGGGCACATAATATCACCCCATTATTAGTCAGTCTCAAGAACGAAAAGACGATTTGGTCCGCTCTCCCTCTAACCCTCTATGGGCGTTCGGCCATTTTTAAGATGGTGTCCCTGCCTCGGATTTTATATCGCCTCCAAAATTTTCCATACCCTATCCCTCGCGCATGGTTTGCACAAGTGAATGCAATACAAAACAACATTCTCTGGGGTGGTGGAGCTGTCCGTGTGGCGCTCCGCACATGTGCACAGTCCACGTATTGTGGAGGGATCGCGGGGGCCGACATATATTCATATTATGTTGCATCTCACATCCTAGTAATCAATAAATTATGGTACAATTCTCCCACTGACCCGGCGTATGCTATTGAGCATGCCACTATGGAACAGGTCCCCCTACTCCATTTATTATATAGCTACACGCCGCTGGACCATTTGCCGCCACCCTGCAGACAAGCCATACAGTTGTGGTGGGCTAAGACCAGACAAATGGGATGGAAAGAGAGACTCACTCAACAAACCCCCCTGTTGCATGGAACATACCTCGGAACTGCTACCGCACTGAGAGGGTTTCGGTGATGGGACCTGGTCAGGATTTCGACCCTTGGAGATGTTATGAGGGGCGCTACGCTAAAATCATTTCAACAATTACAGACTGAGTTTGGCCTCCACAAGTCACAATTTTACAAATTTCTACAGCTCCGACATGCACTCTCCCCCCAGATTCGTACTATAGAGACTCTCCCCGAGTTCCAGCCCCTGGAGGGTCGCCTGCTCACGGGGGACCTTGGACTTCACAAAATCAGGCAAATATATCAAACGCTGACGACATATACCCCCACCACTCTGGACAAGACCCGATTGGCTTGGCAGGCAGACATTCCCGAATTGACAGATGATGATTGAGCCGAAGCGATAGCCAGCCCTAGGGGCGCAGCTGTTTCCACATGCTACAGGCTCATCCAGTTCAAATATTTGCATAGAGTTTACTACACTAGGGTACGACTGTGGCAAATGGGAGTCATTCAGTCCGCGGTGTGTTAGTGAGGATGGGTCCTTTTTCCATACAGTATGGACCTGAGCGGCCCTGCAGCCCTTTTGGAACAGGGTTTGGTCATGTCTTAATGAGGTGCTGGGGTGGGTAATCCCACTGGACCCCCGGCTGTTTTTATTGCACTCCACGGATGACATTGGGAGTAACCGTTACAAACAGCACCTACTGTTCCTTGCCCTCACTTTCGCCAAGAGAGACATAGCGCAGGGTTGGAAAGCATCATCTCCTCCGACCATAGGCAAATGGAAGACCGACTTAGATAAGTGTATGGGAGCTGAAACCGCAGTCTTTGAGGCTAGGGGCTGCCCCAGGAAGCATCGCAAGATATGGACACGGTGGGCGACATACCGTGGAATCGACTTGCCCCCGCTGTCTGAGGAGGACCAATGAGTGGAATCCTCCGCTCCCTGCCATGCCTCACCCCAAATTGTATCATTTTATTGTATTAATATTTTGCTGGGCTGAATATGGGGAATCTGTTGAATCATGTGCTATACCTCGGATTTTGATCACTGTCTGTATATTGTTCTTATTTTTGGTTTACCTGCATGTTTGGCAGGATTTGTATTTCTTCATGGAAATGGTTATTGACGTACATATGGTCCAAATGATCATATGTGTCACTGTGGGGCTTTCGCCCAATATACTGCAAAATGACCAAATAAAATGTGTTGTTAAAATAAAAAAACATTAGTCTTCATCTGCTGCGAGGGCAGCCAGTGACCCTTGCTGTCCTCTTTACTACCATAGCAGAAGGATCTCCTGCCTCCGTACCCCAGTAGGTGGCGAGAGCATACCAGCATCTGGAGAGGAGTCCTGTCCGCTGGCTTCCACAAGCTCCTCAAACCAGTCCAATTTTTCCCCACGAGTGCCTAACAGTTGTTCTAAAGGGGACAGTGGCCCCTCCCCCTCCTCTTCCATGCCTGAAACCTCCTAAAAAGGTTCCAGCAATGACCTCGAGCCCCTGGGCGCCTTTAGCGCTGGATTTGGTGTTGACCGACGCTGGTCCAGCTCCGAGTTGTTGGGAATCAGAATGGGGCTGGGGTTGGTACCGGACGCCGGGAGCATTGACTTCGGTACCGGGGAAGGTTGCGTTGCCACGGCCAGCGCCACTCCAGATCCAGAATCGGATTCATGAGGCCACACCAGTGCCGAGGCCAGAGACGTCAGCGTGGAACCTGATGGGGCTTCTTTAGACCCCGTGGGGCCCGAAGGCGCAACAGAGGGATCGGGCCACTCAAATACTTGGTGCATGTCCTCATAAAAGTCTTTTAACTGAGCGGGATTCGCTCCAGGTCTCGGAATCTGAGGGAGGCTCAGAGTGGGACCTGGCAATGGCTCTCCAGGACCGTCCCTGGAATGTCAATGTACCCCATTTGTCTCGCCAACGAACGACAGACATGGACGACAGACGTGGTAAAGTTGAAGCCTGTTTGGACTTCTTCTTCTTCTTCTTGTGCCTCTTCCCCGAGTGTCTCAAGCACCTTGAGTGCGAAGAAGAGGACATGGCGCTCCTAGAGCAGTCCCGCAACTTTCTCTTCCTCGATTGGGACTGGTACCTCTGAGGAGACACACTCAATAGTATTGACTGCTGGGCTGCAAGCAGCTTTAGGGACTGCTCCCTCAAAGCCTTTGGCGCCATTGGCCCAGCAGTCTGAGCACGACTTCGAGTTGTGATCGCGCTTGAAATACCATAAGCATATCAGGTGAGGGTCAGTAAACGACATGGCTCAGTTACAGGAGCCACACAGCTTAAACCCTACCTTCCTAGATGTCATTCATCGACACACAATGAAAAAAAAATCTTCGACAAAATGCAGAAAAAAGTGTGTCAAAAAGAGACAGACTTTTCAGAATCAGCGCTAACTGGCACGGAAAAAAAAGAACTGCGTGCCTGGGTGGGGCCTATATAAGTGACCTCGATGTTACATCTGGTGCCGAAGACGCCACGCTGAATGGAGCCACCCAACGGCGTGCAGGGGTAATGCTCACGCAAAAGTTTCAGGATCCAGTCTGACGCCTGGGAAATTCAAAGGTAAGGAGTCTACACCTAGAAGTCTCCATCAGATACACAACATGCTTTAATGAGACCCTCTGTACACTGTGCCATGAACTCGGCAAGCTGTTTTGAATAAACATGAACTTTGAATTGCTCACTATATGCAAACATACCCATAATCTGAATATAATGTGCATAAAAGCAGCAATTCCTTCCTCTTTCAGGGTATTGCATGCATAATGCACAACTCAATCATTCCTCATTTGGTGCACTTAATATGTACTGTACTGCATCCAATCATCCGTCTTATAGCTTACTGTGCTAACTGCACACATTTCTCTCTCTTTTAGGGAATTCCTATTCATGCTGCATAACTGTGCATGCTCATCCACTTTTCAGGGGATTTTATGTACAATACACTCATATATCCCCTTTACAGGGCCTTCAATCCATACTGTACAGATAACAACACTCATACCACTTGAAAGACATTCCATGCGTACTGTACACAGTGATTTAGAGCATTCTAAGTGTGCTACACAGGGGCCATTTTTTTTAAACATACTTTATTGATATTTCAATGCGCAGCGCCGCACATAATTCTTGATACAACCGGTAAAGAATTAACTCAGCAGGGAGCGGAGTAACATAAACATCTCTGTGTATACAGGTTACAATCCGAATCGGAGATGCAAGCCAAAGTGAGATCTTGTTGTTCTAGTACCGTCTCAATACCGTGTATCTATTGCAGGCAGATAGCAAACAAGGTCACAGGTTATAATCCGAATCGGAGATGCAAGCCAAAGTGAGATCTTGTTGTTCTAGTACCATCTCAATTCCGTGTATCTATTGCAGGCAGATAGCAAACAAGGTCACAGGTTATAATCCGAATCGGAGATGCAAGCCAAAGTGAGATCTTGTTGTTCTAGTACCATCTCAATTCCGTGTATCTATTGCAGGCAAATAGCAAACAAGGTCAATGAAAACATTAAACAACACAAATTCACCCTCCCGCCTCCCACCCATATGGCTCACCTCAACTGGGCCCAATCGAACCCGAAACACAACTCGCGCAGGGGTGTCAACAACAACTGCAAGCTGGAGGGGAAACACATGCCCTAATGTGTGATATGGTGTTGAGGGGTCAATAGTTTTAAATGTCTTCAACATCAGATCTCAGTCCATGGAAATCAGCGTTTTCCGCAGCCCCCTATATTCCTCCCTCCGGATAACTGCACTCCCTACCCCACCCCACCGGATTACTTCCTTATGCCATGGAGCGCTTCGCAATGATTAGAGGTAGGTCAGCGAATCTGAGCTGTACTTTCTGTGTCTTAGGGCGACGATATAGCCCCAGTATGCACCGTTCTACTGTGTCCCAATTAGAGATCCCTGTCACAGTTTCCAATACATGTGTAATCTTGACCCAGAAAACAACCAGGTGTGGACACATCCACAACATATGTAGAATGTCTGCATAATCTGCATGGCATCTTGGGCAGCGTCCCTGTGCTGTGGGATAAATGTGGTTTAAGCGATGCGGAGTGAGGTAGGCCCTGTGGAGGATCATGTATTGTATAAACTTAAATTTGTCATTAAGGGACACCCTCTTATGGTATCCCAGGAGAGAGACCCAATCCTTGTCCGTTAGGTCCTGGCCCAGATCTCTAGCCCACTTCTCTCTAAGTGTCGTAAAAGGGTCGCTGCATGTATGGCAGCTTCGGACTCGGTGAGATCGGATTCGGACTGCATCAAGGCAAACTGCGCATTCAACCTATTTAATTGGGCGTGTATCCTATGTCGTTTGTGCACTGAACCCAACCCTCTAACGTACCAAGTGACTATAGTATACGTTCCCGATGTGGCCATAGGTGTGTGTACTGAACTCTGAGAGGCAGATTTACAAGCCCCTTGCGACGCCGGTGCATCACGCTGCGTGACGCACTGGTGGCGCAGCCTGCTAAGTGATATTTACAAGAACAGGTAAAGTTACCCTGCGTGACTTAACTTGTGCTTGTAAATATCGCCCCTGTTCATGCAACACTTTGCGTGTTAGGGGCGTGACATAGGTGTTGCTGTGAGTGTTCCCACGCAACACCCATGTCCACTGATGCACTTCCAGATTTATGAGAAATCGTAAATCTGGAAATGTGTCAAATGCTACACCACCCTAGGGTTGGCGTAGCGAGGTGCAACGAGGAGAAATGTTTTAATTTTGCCTTTTTTTTTTCCCCTTTCAATGCGTGCTGCATTCTACAGCACACATTGGAAGAGGAAATCACCTCAATTGATTGTTTTGTGCAGGAAGGTGCCCCTTCCTGCACAAATACAATCTCCCCACGACGCAGGCACCCTTGCACCATGCGCCGGCGCATGGCAGCAGCTTGTGCGCCAGCGCAGGGGGAAGCACAGAGATGCAACATATTGTTGTAAATATGTCGCATCCCTGTGCTTCGAAACTAACGCAGCGCGGCGAAGCCAAATGACTTGCAGCACCCAACTGCGTTAGTTTCTTTTAAATCTGCCCCTGAGTCCTGCCACATCATGGGGACAGAGTGCTGTACGCATTGTGATGGAGGGTAAGCCAGAAAAACAAAAATCAATTTTATCACCCAATACTAGGTCCAACCCCAAAACAATGCTGGACCAAGAAGAAACTCATCTCCATGAACATACATCTGAGTTCGATTTGCATCCGCTGCGGGGAAGGCGAGTCTTGCGCCTTGCAGAGAACTCTTGATTGTGTGCTACAGTATTGGTGACCGGACCTTGGTCGTGTACTAAACGTATATAGAAGTTGGGGGGGAATGGGGAAGTTGCAAAGGGCTGTGGCCCGTGTATTACTAGGTTACATCAGGCTCACCAGACCGCTCAGGATGCTCTAACCCAGGTAATCATTCACAGTTTGTGGAGTGATAGAAGGAAACAGAGCGAGGCTGTTCTCTGAGTCTGATTGCATATTAGTGTACGGTCTCTGAAGGCCGCCGCGGTGAGAAGCGCTGCCTCCCTGATCTCCAAGAACTGCTCTGGGGATTACTTTTAGCAATGTTTTTGAGATTCTATTTAGTGCGGCTTGTTCTTCCACTTGCGGCTGTTTGTGATCCCAGGTTTGTGCTTTGTGTCAATCTCTCTGATGTTTGTGATGGAAATGGCACTCCCAGCCAATCCCCTGCTGCCTCTGGGCTGTCGAAGAAGTGTAAATTTTGCTCATGTATGATCTTCAAGCGGGCGGGAAACAACAAAGCATACTTGAGGTTCAGGGCCCTGAGCTTCTTTTTAGCCGGTTGGTAGGAGGCCCTCTGGTGCTGAACCAGGACTGTGAAGCTTTTCGTACTGGTTAGGGGATTTCTCCCTGGCGATGCGGAGGAACGTGTCCCGATCCTTATAATTAAGTATCCGGGCAATCATTGTCTGTGGAGGAGCATCCACAACTGGCTTTCTTGTAGGGATTCTGTGTGCTCTCGTAAAAGAGGTCAGACAGGGCCTCTGGGGCTACCTGTTCCCTCAGCCATTGTTCCACGAATCGAGTGGCATTGGGTCCCTCACAACGTTCCAGCAGGCCAACTATGCAGACGTTATTTCTTCGTGCCCGGCCCTCCGCGTCTTCGGCTCTGTCCTGTAGCCTGGACACTTGGCGTTGTAGCTGTGATATCTGGCCTGCGTGGTCCTTAAGCTGCTGGAGCAGTTCTGCAATAAGCTTTTCACAGTAGAAGCCAGCTTGACATGGTCTGCCTTGAGTAATATAAAGCCAGTTGTCAATGAGCCTATTTGCTGCTCTGTGGCATTCTGCGACTCCCTGACCTTCTGTAATATCAGGTCCAGATTGTCTGGGGTAGCCTCCATATTGGTTGGTGGGACACAGCTTGTATAGGGCATCTGGGTGGCGTTCTCCGAGACTTCTTGTTGCGCTGCGCCAGTGGAGACCAACTCCAGCAGCTTTCCTTTCGTGCGCCCCATTGTGCACTGCTGGATAGAACCGGTCACAGTATGTTGGAGCCAAGAGCCTGCAGTGCCTCGGACTGTAGGCGCACCAAGAGAACTCCACAATCACAGTCCGGAGCACCCCTCAGGGCCACTGCCGATTCCTGGTGTCACTCAAGGCAATCAGAACGGAGCCAGACACTTAGATGTTGGGCTCATGGCTAGAGACAATGCAAGATCGGGTCAGGGAGTCCAGGAGCGACCCAGTAGTCCACGCCTCACCATGCACAGACAAAGTTGTGGGCACCCCTCAGCAGGGCCAGGTCAGTTATGTGGCACTGCTTCAATCAACCTATTCAGTTAAAGGTGCATTCCTGAATGTCCCAGCAATAAGGCACCTCTGTCTCCAGCCAGAAGGACAGGCGGCCATTGTCAGAACAGGGCAGCCCCTCGCCTTTCCTGCCCCAGTCCACAGTCACCGCAGCCCGTGGTGCTCCCAAATAGTCCTGGAATGTGGCTGCGTATCTCCCAGTCTCGACTTCGCCATTACCGGAGCAGCGGGCAGGACTCCCAACCCGCAGCCCTCAGCGCCGGTCCGGTGTACGTGCCGAGGCCGCCCCACAGCAGCAGCACCCACCGCCGATCCCCGGTGGTGGTTCATCCACTTCCGCGGACAGTACTGGCCTGAAGTCGTAGACACTTGGAAGGATGAAGGACTGGAAGGCCGCTCTCACCAGAGATGCTGCGCTCAGCCACAGATTTTTTCGGTGTAGCCCCTGTGTCCCCACGCACAGGCGGTCTCACAGCTTGTCTTTGTGGTGCGGGTCACTACCGCTTCCACCAGGCACCGCAGGGTCGCACGAGGCAGCAACTCAGAGGCCTTCCAGGACGCCGCAGACTGCTCCAGCCAGGACTAAGCTCTCATGTTGCGGTCGGATCCTGCCGCCTTTGCTGTGTGCGTTGCCTCAGATTATGGTGCCGAGCGGAGTACCCACATCGCCATCGGCACTCTACCCGGTTCTTACAAGCAGTGAGGTAAGGTGTAAGCGTGGATGTCCCCCAACATTGCCGATAACAGCCGGATAACTTGGTCTGGTCCCAGAGCTCCGCTACAGCACGTTTGCCACGTTCGGTGGTTAGCCACGTCTCTGTGCTAAACAAGCGCTATAGTGCATAACTTAATAATAAGGTTACCTGAATCCATGTCAGCAAGTATAGTCTGCACTAATTCTGAGCTTTTCTTTTTCAAATCATCTTTTTCAGGTGTTGCTTAATTAGAGCAGGTGTCTCCAACCAGTTGATCGCGTACTTGTAGACACCTTCAGAGTAGCTCCCAGCCATGAGCTCATTTTTAAATAAACAGAGGGTCACGTTTTTTAAAAAGATAAGGCCAGGCTGTGTTTATTTCACATTATCATCATCAGAGTGCAGACAGCAGGGCCTGATAATGAGCAGTTCTCAGTCAATGTATGACCCAGGCTGGGTCACAGAGGTGAAGATCTCAAACACTAACGTATTTTACTCTGAAATAAAAGTTATTGCAATGTGAGAAAAGAACTTGTGTTTATGAATGCTTTTAGTTGGGAGAAAATAAAAATG
Source organism: Triturus cristatus (assembly GCF_964204655.1). NCBI lineage: Eukaryota > Metazoa > Chordata > Amphibia > Caudata > Salamandridae > Triturus > Triturus cristatus. The sequence goes on from NC_140595.1 coordinate 117,534,993, forward strand.
AAAAGTCACCTTAATGATTACGTTAACTCTTCATTTTACTTTCCTCCCATTTCAAACATGGACCCATTTTGGGAGTAGCTAGGGATCGCAGATGCGGCCTCTAGTTTGCTCCCTGATACTCCTCGCACTTCCTTTGCAACCCCTGGCTCTTGCCTCCTCTGAGGCTAGGGATCGCAAAGGAAGCGCCAGGAGTAGCAGGGAGCAAACTAGAGGTCACAGCTGCGACCTCTGACTGCTCCCAAATTACAGCCATGATTTCAAAGTGTTGCATTTACAAACAGCAGGCCTCTTGCTCCCAGTGGCCAGTAGACACCGTGACATATTTATAACTGAAAAATATATTTTCTTTTAAATGAGATGAATTTAAAGTGAAGAAAAATATTTCTATTAAACATTAAGTCTTAATGTTTTTCTCCACTTGTAACTAAGCCAATTATGACTTATTGGTTTTATCAAGCATGTTTCTTCAATTTAAATTCCTCCCATTTAAACAAATGGCTGTAGTTTTCTGTCATGAATATGGCAGGCAGCTCTGGCACACCGTCACCGCCTCACCCCGTATCTGGCCCTGCTCTTCCTAGACTTCGAGAAAGCCTTTGATACGGTGGATTTGGGTTACCTGGCGGACGCGTTGCAGAGGATGGGTCTCGGACCCGCGTTCCGACGTCTCATCCGGGTCCTGTACTCTGCTCCTAGGGCTACGGTCCTTATCAACGACGTGCTCTCTGAGCCATTCCCCATCCAGAGGGGCACTCGCCTGGGCTGTCCGCTCTCCCCGCTTCTATTTGCCGTGGCGACGGAACCCCTGGCTTGCCTCATCCGCCAAGACCCCCTCATCCGGGGTTGGGCCTGGGATCCGACCCAGATTGAGAAAATAGCCTTATATGCGGATGACGTTCTCTCTTTCTGGCGGATCCCGAGTGCTCTGGCCCGAGATGTTTGGATGCTCTCTTGGCCTTTGTGCAGATTTCTGACTCACCCCTCACGCGCGTGCTTCGATTGGCAAACATCCATCCCCCTGCATAGGCAATCATTTAAGTACCTGGGGGTGTGGATTGCTCTACATCCAGAGCTTGAATGGGCCTTGAATATCACCCCTCTAGTTACTAGGGCAAAGGCTGACCTTGAGAATTGGTAATCTCTCCCTCTCAACCCCCTTGGCAGAAGTGCTCTCTTCAAAATGATGGTCCTCCCAAGCTTCCTATACATATTACAAAATGTTACCTTGTATCTCCCAGGGAGTTGGTTCTGGGAGCTGGACAGGGTCCTTACCCGCTTTCTGTGGGGAGAAAAGAGGCTGCGAATGTCCCTGGCACACTGCCGCATACCACCGTATGACGGGGGCATGGGTGTGACTAATCTTCACCTCTACTACCTGGCCACACGGCTTATCGTGATCCACGACTGGTTCGCGGGCGGCTGGTCTGACCCGGCGTACAGAGTGGAACTCCGGGCATTATATTTTTCGCAGCTCCAAGCCTACCTGTATGGGAGTCCAGTGCCGCAGGCTCTTCCCCCTGTCACCAGGGCGGTGCTTGTGGCCTGGCGTGCCGCGCTAAGACATGTAAAGTGAAACCGGAAACTGACCAGACAGACGCCTCTGTGGAATGGGACGTTGCTGGCGGAGGTCTCCTCTCTCCAGGACTTTTGCGGGTGGGACCTCATAGGGATTTCGCTCCTGGGAGACGTTTGGTTGGGGGACCATGTCAGATCATTTGCAGACCTACAGCACCGTTATTCCCTCCACTCCTCCCAATTCTACACGTATTTACAACTCAGACATGCCCTTCAGGTCCACATCCCCTCTCCCACATCCTTCCCAGAATTCAGCCCCTTTGAGGCCCAAGTGATGATGGGGAACCTGGGTAGAGGGGGGGTGTCGCGGATCTATCACTCCCTAGTGAACAATGGCCCCGCGGTCCTAGACCTACTTCGCGCTCGCTGAGAGGGGTGACTGGGTCCCCTGGAGGACGCGGATTGGAGGGACGCCCTTATGGCCCCCAAAACACTGACGACCTCCTCCAAGCTGCGACTAGTCCAGCTCTATTATCTCCATGCGGCATACCTCACCCCGCGCACCTGTACAGCGCTCGCCTGCGGCCCTCCCCATCCTGCACACGCTGCCAGCGGGCTTTGGCTGATTTTTATCATATGGTATGGCAATGTCCTGCCATTGCGCCATTTTGGGCGGGGGTGGAGCTCGAGCTCACGCAGGCCCTTGGGTGGGAGGTACCCCACGAACCGCTGCGCATGCTCCTAGGGGTGTTCCACGGCCTTGATGGATCCAGGGCTGATAAGCAATTCTTGGGAACGGCATTGGCGGTGGCAAAACGCGACATCGCGGCACTCTGGTCTCAAGCTAAATCCCCCACAGTACAGAGATGGAGAAGGGGGGTGGGCTGGTGCGGCACACAGGAGGAGTCTCTTTTTAAAGCTAGGGGCTGCCCTGAACTCTTTGGCAGAATTTGGGGCAAATGGTTTAATTTATTGCGGGCCTGAAGATGTTGTGCACATCTTGTATATGGTCATTTATAAGCTGGTGGTCTACCCATCCCATGAATGTTTTACAGGTCTCTGTCATTCTTAATGATTGCAATGTGCGTGTATAATGTGTCTGATTTACTGCCAATGAATTTCTTGTTCTTTTCAAATATAATACACTTGATTATCAAAAAAAAAAATATGGCAGGCAAGCTATCGACAGGCCACTGGGAGCAAGATGCCTTCTGTTTGTAAATATGACACTTGGAAATGCGATAAAAATGTAAATTATGTGCTATAGGGAATCTATGTAAACATAAAGAAAACTCTTCAGTTAAATTTTCTCCCATTTCAAAGGGTTGCCTTTACACGCAGTAGGCATCTTGCTCTCTGAAGCTGGTAGACTCGGTGCCATATTTATAACTGAAAAATACAGACATTATTTTAAGTGGGAGAAAGTTAAAGTGCAGAAAATTTTCCATATTATGAAAATTTTTCAGCACTTTGAATTTCTCCCATTTATAACAAGCATTGGCATAGCCAATAGGTCTCGCTTTTGGGACCTTATAAGTATTTAGTTATGCAGCACAATATCCTTGGTGCAACAACAACTGTTGCATGGCTAAACACTGATAAGGTCTCCAAGGCGAGACCTATTGGCTATGCCAATGTTTGTTTAAACGTATGCTGATACAAGTTTGTACAATCTCACGCACACACACATTCAAATACACATACACTGGTGAAGGCTCGCAGACACACAGAAACAATATGTACATGCTCTCAGACATACACATCAGGTGAAACTTCCCCGAGGCAGTCCTTGACATGCACTTGTGTGTGAGGTTTTGTTGGTGTTTGGTTGCGGGATGTAGTTGAAGGAGAACAGTGTACAGAATAGGGGCGTTGGGGCAGAATGAAGAGGCAGGACAAAATGGACGGGGTGAAAGTGAAGAGAAGGCAAAGAAGGGAGAATGGATTGAGATGCAGATAGAGAACAGAATAAGGAGGGTGAAAAGAAGGAGAGAAGTTTTCCGAATAGGTAGAGGGGCATAGCCAATAGGTCTCGCTTTTGGGACCTTATAAGTATTTAGCTATGCAGCACAATATCCTTGGTGCAATAACATCAACTGTTGCATGGCTAAAAACGTATAAGGTCCCAAAGGCGAGACCTATTGGCTATGCTAATGCTTGTTTAAAACAGGAAGCTGTGTGATTGTGATGCATGACTGATATATTTACGTCTATTCTTTATAACTAAACAATTTCTAAATGTACACATTTTCAAGAATAAACTCAGCAACTTAGTAACAAAAAAAACCTTAATTAGCGGTCAATTTTTGTCACCATAATCAAAGAGAGGCGTGCACGCTTTCACTGATCGCAAATATGAATACACATTCCCAACAATACAATATGCATGTGAAAATATGATTGCATACTCTCACGATGGAGCTACACTTTAGCTGGAATATCATTTCGGCGTCACATGCTTTCACATCAGGGAAAGCCCAGTTTCACAACCTGCAAATCGACACATATTGATGTCCTCTTTGAAATAACAAACGTCACAATATGTAGAAAAAAGCACAGCACCAAGTAAATGAAAACCTTCAACATTGGGCTACAACCGGCGCTGTTCCAACCAAACAAAACCATGTATAGCCTTTTCAAAAATATAAATAAATAGGTTACAACAATACCGCTAATTATTTTGACTTCCAAAAGCAAATTTCTTTCAGGCAGGGTGTTTATTTGCATTTCCGTGGCCAGGTCACAGCTACCACATACATACATCTGCCACACAGATAGAGAATGCAGAGCATTCATCTTTCATGTGCAGTGTGCTCTATGCCGCCATGTCCCTCTTCCTCGTTAGATATTATATTAGGAAACGTGCGCTGACCTGGCACTCAGTTGTCTAACTGCTGCCACCACAGTGTGCATGAGTGCGTGGGCACACGGTGGGAGCACACTTGTGCTTAGAGTAGGATGAGACAAAGCACCATTAAACTACATTTCCTGCATACAGAAAATCATAGAATGGCTCAATCTTCGTCGCCACTGTGATAATGTGAATGCGTTCAAGTAAAGGGAGTTCTCACAATATTCTTAAGTGCAATCTTCTCGACAAATTGTAGGGTAGGAGACAGGTCAGACACTAAGCACCTTGGCTGCAGGGCGCAGTATGTTAATGTGTTTATGTTTATTTTGAACACTGCAGGCCAACCTCTGAGGAAAGTTAAGGTGCAGAAAATGTTCCATATTATGAACATTTTTGCAGAACATTTTTCAGCACTTTGAATTTCTCCCATTTATAACAAGCATTTGCAATGCAAAAGGTCTGGCATTTACGCGAGTTTGACCTATTGGCATTGTAAATGACAATGGCTTTTATTTATGTTTCAAAAACCAAACATAAATAAAAGGCAATGTCATTTACAATAAAGATAGCTCAAACCCGCGTTAATTCGAGACCTATTGCGTTCTACATCCCTAAAATATGCATTTTAAATTAAAACAAAATAATGGAGGCATTGTCCGCTGTGGTGTGATCAGCAGGCAGATATCTTGCTGCAGTCATAAAGTCCTCCTTTGTGACGTCATCAGCAGAGAGTGCAACTCTGCACGCGTCCCTTTTCTGATGTCTGCCCGTGCTACTGCGAACAAAGGTTGCACCAAAGAAGTCAATATGTTAATGTAGGTGTTTTAAAATATTGTGACAACACATCCTGAACTACGATTTAGAAACTACGGTGCATTTGTACCCTCTTGCTCGTCTTTATAGTTAAGTATTCCGAAAACTTGTTGATTTTCAAATAAAAACACACTACACACAATGCATACATACGGTGAAAGTCGTGGGACCCAACCAAGTATGAAAATGCCACATACATAGAGGGCAAAATAAGACGTGTGCAAGAAGAATTCAGACCACAGACATCGAAGCGCCTCAGATTCAAAAGAAGACATAAAGTTAACAACACGATCATGACATTCAAGTGAACAAGGGATGTGTCCTGACCGAGCAACCACATAAAGATCAATACTTGTCAGAAAGACTCCTGCGTGCCAAAACGGGAAATGCTCAAATAGGGGCGCCAATGCGTGCGCACCACAGAAGAGCGGGGGCGAGGGAGCGCGGCAGCGAGGCGAACGCGCGCAGTTGCACGTAATAGACACCAATGGGAATGGGCGGAGCAAAGGCGGGACATGCGCTCGCCTTTGCCCAATTGCGTGCCTCATTTAAAAATAAAAACGCTAAAGCCAATGGCAGCCCGCGAAAGCAAAACCACACGCACGAGAGTGTGGTTAGCTTTCAGAACCCCCTACATAAGGTCTCGCGCCGCGCGAGTAGTGCTACGCACTGCAACACTAGGCGCGAGACCTAAAAATGGTTGTATGTTTATGTTATACCTGCAACGGGGCCACATATGCCAAAATGTATGTCCTGTGCCACAAGTACATACTACACAGGTTCTCAGTCACCCATACACATATATCCTATTCATATGCACACATGTTCATATATCCTTTAAGACCACACTTTCACTGACACAAATGGCAGCCCTTTCATAGTGCTCAAAGTCAAAGTATTTTATGCAAACAGTTGAATCTGGCTCTAAGGACATTAAGCTTAAAGTAAATGATATTGAGCTTGGGGGTGTCTAGTAACAATGTGCCAGTTGCTTAGTCTTCAACAGCTCACAATGATTTTCAATGATCAGAAGTAGTTATCAGTATAGAAAAGGTTGGCTCCTCTGAATTAGAGCAACTAGAAACAATCAAGAACTACATCTATAAGATGTACTACTTTCTAGAACAAAACCACAAAACTGGAGATGATGCTTCTTAGTGAGATGGAGTTGTATGATTAATCAAAAATGTGCTAGCAGTCGTGATCAAGAATCTTCAATTCTATAGCAGCACGGAGGAGAGGATTATGTATTCCCTTTCCTGTTTTGCTTTTAACAGCAGATGTATTGAAAGTACAGTATACAACATTAAGAACTACAACACCCATAGTCCTAATCAAAAAACTATAACTCCGGAAAATGTGTGACACTGTCCACAAAATACAGTAAGCGCAGTTAGAGTCCACCTAAATTTGTCTCAACATGGGTAATCTGTTCGGCCGGATCACCAGGTCCCTGCTTGGGCAGTGGTTCATCCCAGTCACCTGGAGAAACCGCTCCTTACCTCTGGCACCTGGAGTTGTCCCAGGTGCCAGAGGTAAGGAGCCCTGGAGTCTGGCCCAGGGATTTCCTGTATCGTATCGTAAACTGTTTCCCGCATACAATTAATCATCAGTAAAATAAATTACAACACTTCGGGGAAGTTTAAAACTCTAACATGCATTTAATGTACAACAATTGTTGTTTCAAAGGGCAAGAGCTTGTACCAAAGGCAGGCAGAGTTTATAGTGCTGAAGTCCATTATTTTAAGCACACTATTACACAACCTAAGCATTTCACCCAAGCTGTGACTAAACTAAAGTAATTAATGATTAAGATTGCAGAATCTTCTCTCAAGAAAGGAGGTGATAAGTCCTAAAGGGCTAGCTGCAGAAACACAAGCAAGCTATGACCCTACTGCTTTCTCAAATTATCCACTTCTTTGTGCCACTCCTTGAAATGAGGACACACTTACTAAATAATGCAGAAAATGTGCAATTGTACAGCACCAAATAAAATGCCTTCTGTCCATTGAAAATACATGAAATGTAGCAGATATACTAGAATTAACATGCTCTTTAGGTTATTCAAAATTGACATTGCAATTCGGACTGTAAAATATATCTGTACATGTTAAGGAGTGAGTAAGCAATGGCATCTTTTTAATTAAGTAATCGAATTAAGGCATTGAAATAAGTAATTGTGCCTTCTCAGTACAAAGCAAGACCTAACTGGGAATAAGAACAGTACCCCACAAATGAAGCTAACACAGACCCCCCTCTTCCACCATATTAAATAGAGTAAGTCAATGTTGGACATAAAAAACACAAGCAACTCAATCCAATATAAACCTTTTTCAACCTTGACTGGAATCAGAATAGTAAATAAGCCACCTGGAATATTTTGGGGAAAATCTTCCAAATATTCTAGGACTGGAGCTAGAATAGTAAATTTGACCTCCTACTCTGTCACATCCACTGCTGGCCTGTGGGTGCAGTATAAGGCAAGAAGAGCAAGTTACTTACCTTCGGTAACACATTTTTTCTGCTAGAGACACAATCTAGCTGCAGATTCCTTACCTCTGACTTTCCCAGGCATTAAACTGAATCCGGAAACATTTGAGTGAGCAGTACCCCGTGTGTGTCTATTCAGCTCCGTGTGGCATCTTTGGCGTCGGATGTGACGTCACACCACCCAGGCGCGCTTACATCAGTACTTTTCACGACTTTCCATGCCAGAAGTGCAGAGCCGTGATGAGAACCGACTAGTGTGTGTCCAATCTAGGGCCCTGGAAAGGGAGCAACCTTAGCCCTTTAAATATGTCCACAGAGCGGGGAGGCATGGGTGGGTCTGGAAGGAATCTGCAGCAAGATATTGTCTCTACCAGATAATGCATTACCGAAGGTAAGTAACTTGTTCATCAGATAGAGACTTCTAACTGCAGATTCCTTACCTTTAAATAGATACGCCAGCCAAACCACCCTGGCAGTGGGCTGCAGACAAATTACCAGACTAAAAAGCCCTGGAGCACCAAACGGGCGCAATGCTCATCCCTATGGACCTGACAGTCCAGGCAGGAGTTCTTGGCAAATGTGTGCAGAGATACCCACGTTGCTGCCTGGCAGATTCCAGAACTGGAACACCAGAAGCCAACGCCGAGGTCGCTGCTTTTCCCCTTGTGGAATGGGCCCTTAAGCCCTCAGGAGGGTGTTTCTGAGTTAGGGAGTCGCGGATTTTGATACAGAGAACAACCCAGTACGAAATGGTTCATTTCTGAACTGCCAAACATTATTGAGCTCCCACATATACGACGAAGGGTTGGTCATCCACCTGGAACTCTTATGTGCGGTCAAGGTAGAATGGCAGCACTCTTTTTGCGTCCAGATGATGGAGTTGCTCCTCTTCCTTAGAGGTATGTGGAGGAGCATTAAAAGTGGGCAGTGTGCCTGACTGACCCAGATGGAATGGAGTCACCACTTTAGGCAGGAAAGAGGCTCGGGTTAACACCACCTCATCCGGAAATTTCATAAGATAGGGAGTTTTGGATGATAAAGCCTGCTGCTCACGCACTCTTCAGGCAGATGATATTGCCACTGGAAATTCTGTCTTAATGGCAAGCAATTGGAGGGACAATTATGTAGCTGCTCAAAGGGAGCACACATGAGGTAAATAAGAACCAGGTTTCAGATCCCACTATGGCATAATAAAGGGCCTAGGGCAAACATATGTACAACGTCTTTCAGGAACGTAGTTACAATAGGGGACTTGAATAGGATAAAGAGGGTTGGTCAGTCAGCTGCAGGAAAGTGTACAGAACAAAAAGATAACTCTTAAGAGTGCCCAGAGCAGAGCCCTGCTGGGCAAGGGTAAGTATGAAGAGAAGAAAATCAGAAAGAGTGGCAGAAAGAGGGTTGACAGACTTTTCTGTACAATATTTTAAAAATATTTGCCAACGGAAGTAGTATACCATTTTGGTGAAGGGCCACCTGGCCAACAAAATAACTGTACAAACTTCGGGAGGAAAGTCAAAAGCTATCAACTGTTGCCGCTCAATCTCCACACAAGTTGCTGGGGAGTTTACAGGTTCTGGTGGAGGACCCTCCCCTGCTGCTGTGACAGAAGATCCTCCCAAAGGGGCAGCCTGATTGGAGGATCGATGCCCATTCGAAGACTTTTAGGATACCACACTCTCCGTGCCCAATCCGGAGCCACATAAATGACTTGGGTTTGGTCATTCTTGATCTTCTTGCGCAGAAATGGTATGGGTGGGAAGGCGTACAGGAGGCCTAAGCTCCACTCGTGACAAAAAGCATCACCAAGCGATAGCCGCCTTGGAAACGTCAACGTGCAATACTGCTGATATTGCGCGCTCTCTTCAGAGGAAAACAGATCTAACGAAGGCTAAAAGAAACCTTGCACCACAGCCGGCTGGAGACGCCATTCGTGATCCGCTAGACATTGATGGCTGTGTTCATCTGCCCTACCGTTCAGGGAACTTGCCAGGTGTTGAACCACCAGGGTTATGCCCTGCTGTTCCAGCCTAGTCCAGAGATGCAGGACATCTTGACAAAGGGTCCACGTCCCCACCCCACCCTGCTTGTTGCAGTACCACATGGCGGTGGTTTTGTCGGGGAACACCTGCACTAACTTCCCCTTGACAGAGGGGAGAAATGCCTTCAATGCTAGTTGGATCATCCAGAGCTCCAATAATTTGATGTGGAGCCCCAATTTTGCCAGAGACCAGAGTCCTCTGATCTCCACCTCTCCCAAATGGCCGCCCCATCCCAGGAGTGGCACATCTGTCACTACTGTATGATCTGGTTGGGTAAGGGAGAGGGGTCTGCTTCTGACCCAATTGCAATTGGTCAGCCACCACTGCAGATCCTTTGCAGTTCATTCTGAGATCGGAACCACATCAGAGAGATTTCCCTGGAACTTCAGGTCTTACTGCAGAGCCCGCACACGCCGTCTTGCATGATTTACCGGATGCGGGCGGCCATGAGCCCCAGCAGCCTCAGAGTTATTCTTACCGAAATCCAGGATAGAGGCTGAAACATCAGCATCATAACCTGAATATCCAGGACTCGCTGCTCAGGAGGATAAACCCGAAACTGCACTGTGTCTTGAACAGCTCAGGTGAAAGGGAACATCTGAGAAAGAGTCAGGTGTGACTTTGGCACGTTTGTAATGAACCCCAGTGAATGCAGGCGGTCTGCCATAGTCTGTAGCTGGGAGATGACAGTCTGGGGTGATGACGCCTTCAACAGCCAGTCAAGGTAGGGGAACACTGAAACTTCTAACCAGCAAAGATGAGCTGCGACCACCGCCATTACCTTGGTAAATACCCAAGGGACGCTGGTAAGGCCAAGTGGTAGCACAGTGACCTGAAAGTGCTCGCTGCCTACCTTGAACCTGTGGGCAGGCAGGAAGGGGATGTGAAAATACGCATCCTGCAAATACAACACTACCAGTCAGTCAGTCTCCTTGGTCTAGGGCAGACAAGACCTGAGCCACTGTGATGAGCATCTTGAATGTCTCCTTTTTGGGGAAGAGTTCACCAGTCCGGAGGTGTAGAATAGGACGAAGACCTTTGTTCTTTTTGGGTATCAGAAAGTAGCTTGAATAACAATCCCTACCTACTTCTGAAATTAGCCTCCTTGGCCAGGAGACCTGTTACTTTCTCTCGGAGCAAGGAAAGGTGATCCTCCACCATCCGTTCTTTTGATGGCAGTAATGGAGGAGGGAATGACTATAAAGGAAGGGTGTAACCATTTTGAATGATCTGCCAGACCCATTAGTCTGATCTTAAGGACTGCCAGTAAAGGAGATGATACTGGATTCTCCCTCCAACTGGGCACCCATGGTCTTGCAGAATCAATCTAAGAGGACATTGAACCTGCAGCTGCTGGGGGGTTGGTAGCGGACGACTTCTGGCTACCATTCCCACAAGGACAAAATGCACTGTATCCACATCCTCGTACAACTTGAGAAGTCTGTGCAGGACGGTGATGGGGTATGGCTCACATGGTTGAAAGCCCCTTCCATTGCCACAAAAGGGGAGAACGGCAGACTGGAAGGCGAGGTGTGACTGAAAGGGCCAAGGACCTGGCTGTAGCCTGCGAGTCCTTGATGCACTCCAGCGCCGTGTCTGCTGTATCTCCGAAGAGACGAGTACCATCTAAGTGAATGTGTCTGAGGTTGGCCTGGACATCCCCTGAAAAGCCATAATGTCTCAGCCAGGCATTGTGGCGCAAGGCCACTGTTTATGAAACTGCTCTGCCCAGCAAGTCAGTCGTATCCAGACCACACCTAACGGTGAACTTTGCTGCTTCCCTCCCATCTTTTCACTGATTGATAGCTTACAGCCCGTGCCTCCCAGGAACATGTGGCGGCACTTTTGCAACCATTTCCTGTATGCGAAAAACAGCCCAAGAGGCATGCGGTGTTTACCGACAGCAATGCTAGGATGGAGGAAGAAAATATCTTCTTCCCAAGTGCTTCCAGCCTTTTGGATTCCTTGTCCGGGGGAGCGGAAGGGAACATACCATGGAATGTTGAGGCTTGGACCACCGAGCTTGCAGGGGTAGGATGTTGGCTGACGGGTCTTGGATCACCCGTGGCAGGGCGTGCTATTGTCCTGTTCACAGAAGCCCCTGTGCTAGGCTTGCACCATGTGCCTACAAGGACATCAGTCAGTACCACATTAAAGGGCAAAAGGGGTTCAGATGAGGAAGCATCAAACTGAAGCACTTCGGTCAAAGCATTAGTCTTCATCTGCTGCGAGGGCAGCCAGTGACCCTTGCTGCCCTCTTTACTACCATAGCATAAGGATCTCCTGACTCTGTACCCCAGTAGGTGGAGAGAGCATGCCAGCATCTGGAGAGGAGTCTAGTCCGCCGGCCTCCACAAGCTCCTCATACCAGTCCAATTTTTCACCATAAGTGCCTAACTGTTGTTCTAAAGGGGACAGTGACCCCTCCCCCTCCTCTTCCATGCCTGAACCTCCTCAAAACGTTCCGGCAATGACCTAGAGCCCCTGGGCGCCTTTAGCACTGGATTCAGTGTTGACCGACGCTGGTCCGGCTCCGAGTTGTCGGGAATGAGAATGGGGCTGACGCTGCCAGAGGGTACTGGACGCCGGGAGCATTGACTTCGGTACCGGGGAAGGTTGCGTTGCCATGGCCAGCGCTAATCCAGATCCAGAATCGGATCCATGAGACCACACCAGTGCCGAGGCCGGAGACGTCACCGTGGAACCGGATGGGGCCTCTTCTGACCCCGTGGGACCCGAAGGCGCAACAGAGGTATTGGCCCACTCAAATACTCTGTGCCTGGCCTCGTAATAGTCTTTTAACTTAGCGGGGGTCACTCTAGGTCCCGGAAACTGAGGGAAGCTCAGAGTGTGATCTGGCAACGGCTCTGCAGGACCATCCCTGAAACGTTGATGTACCCCATTTGTTTAGCCAATGAACGACAGACATGGACGGCCACAAGACCGGCCCTGCCTACCTCAACAGACGACTCTCCTTCTACATCCCCAACCGCCAGCTCCGATCCGCCGATCTCTCACTAGCCACCGTCCCGCGCATCCGAACAACTACCGGCAGGAGATCCTTCTCCCACCTCGCCGCCAAAACATGGAACACCCTCCCACTGAGCCAACGACAGACCCAAGACCTGCTGACCTTCAGGAGAACCCTGAAGACCTGGCTGTTCAATCAGTAGTGCCCCCCCCCCCCAGCGCCTTGAGACCCTCGCGGGTATGTAGTGCGCTTTACAAATGACTGCTTAATTGATTGATTGACGACAGACGTGGTAAAGTCGAAGTCTGTTTGGACTTCTTCTTCTTGTGCCTTTTCCCCGAGTGTCTCAAGCACCTTGAGTGTGAAGAAGAGGACTTGTAGCTCCTAGAGCGGTCCCGCAATTTGCTCTTTCTCGATTAGGACTGGAACCTCTGAGGAGATCCGCTCAATAGCATTGACTGCGGGGCCGCAAGTAGCTTTAGGGACTGCTCCCCCAAAGCCTTTGGCGCCATTGGCCCAGCAGTCTGAGCACGACTTCGAGTTGTGATCGCGCTTGAAATACCATAAGCATATCAGATGGGGGTCAGTAAACGACATGGCTCGGTGACAGGAGCCACACAGCTTAAACAAAATGCTGAAAAAAGTCTGTCAAAAAGAGACAGACTTCTCCGAATCAGCGCTGACTGGCACGGAAAAAAAGAACTGACGTCTGCGCGTCTGGGTTGGGCTTATATAGGTGACCGCGATGTTACATTTGGTGCCGACGACGCCACGCTGAACGAAGCCATCCGGCGGTGAGCAGGGGTAATGGTCACCCAAAGGTTGCAGGATCCAGTCTGACGCCTGGGAAATTCAAAGGTAAGGAATCTGCACCTAGATATCTCCATCAGATACGCAACATGCTTTAATGAGACCCTGTGTACACTGTGCCATGAACTCGGCAAGCTGTTTGGAATAAACATGAACCTTGAATTGCTCACTATATGCAAACATACCCATAATCTGCATATAATGTGCATAAAAGCAGCAATTCCCTCCTCTTTCAGGGTACTGCATGCATAATGCACAACTCAGTCATTCCTCATCTGGTGCACTTAATATGTACTGCATCCAATCATCCATCTTATAGCTTACTGTGCTTACTGCACACATATCTCTCTCTTTTAGGGATTCCTGTTCATGCTGCATAACTGTGCAAACTCACCCACTTTTCAGGGGATTTTATGTACAATACACTCATATATCCCCTTCGTAGGGCCTTCTATCCATACTGTACAGATAACAACACTCATACCACTTGAAAGACATTCCATGCGTACTGTACACAGTGATTTAGAGCGTTCTAAGTGTGCTACACAAGGGCCATTTTTTAAAAACATACTTTATTGATTTTTCAATGCGCAGTGCCGCACATAATTCTTGATACAACCGGTAAAGAATTAACTCAGCAGGGAGCGGAGTAACATAAATATCTCTGTGTATACAGGTTATAATCCGAATCGGAGATGCAAGCCAAAGTGAGATCTTGTTGTTCTAGTACCATCTCAATACCGTGTATCTATTGCAGGCAAATAGCAAACAAGGTCAATGAAAACATTAAACAACGTCATCTGCATGGCATCTTGGGCAGCGTAGCTGTGCTGTGGGATAAATGCGGTTTAAGCGATGCGGACTGAGGTAGGCCTTGTGGAGGATCATGTATTGTATAAACTTAAATTTGGCATTAGGGAACTAGGGTATTCCAGGAGAGAGACCCAATCCTTGTCCATTAGGTCCTTGCCCAGATCTCTAGCCCACTTCTCTCTAAGTGTCGTAAGGGGGGGGTCTCTGCATGCATGGCAGCTTCGGAATCGGTGAGATGTGTCTCCTGCATCAAGGTAAACTGCGCCTTCCGCCTGTTTAATTAGGCGTGTATCCTATGTCGTTTGTGCACTGAACCCAACCCTCTAACGTACCAAGTGACTATAGTATACGTTCCCGATGTGGCCATAGGTGTGTGTACTGAACTCTGAGAGGCAGATTTACAAGCCCCTTGCGCCGCCGGTGCATCACACTGCGTGATGCACCGGTGGCGCAGCCTAATAAGTGATATTTACAAGAACAGGTAAAGTCACCCTGCATGACTTAACCTGTGCTTGTAAATATCGCCTCTGTTCATGCAACACTGTGTGTTAGGGGTGTGACATATGTGTTGCTGTGGGTGTTCCCACGCAACACCCATGTCCACTGATGAATTTCCAGATTTACGAGAAATCGCAAATCTGGAAATATGTTGCATCCCTGTGCTTCGAAACTAACGCAGCGTGGCACAGCAAAATGACTTGCGGCACCGTGCTGCATTAGTTTCTTGTAGATCTGCCCCTGAGTCCTGCCACATCATGGGGACAGAGTGCTGTGCGCATTGTGATGGAGGGTAAGCTAGAAGAACAAAAATCTATTTTATCACCCAATATTAGGTCCAACCCCAAAACAATGCTGGACCAGAAAGAAACTCATCTCCGTGAACATACATCCGAGTTCAATTTGCATTCGCGGCGGGGGAGGCGGCTCTTGCGCCTTGCAGAGCACTCTTGATTGTGAGCTACAGTATTGGTGACAGGACCTTGGTCGCGTACTAAACGTATAGAGAAGTTGGGGGGAATGGGGAAGTTGCAAAGGGCTGTGGCACGCATATTACTAGGTTACATCAGGCTCACCAGACCGCTCGGGGGCCCTAACCCAGGTAATCATTCACAGTTTGTGGAGTGATAGAAGGAAACAGAGCCAGGCTGTTCTCTGAGTGTGATTGTATATTAGTGACCCCGATGACTCTGCCGAGGAGAGGGGGTCACGGTCTCTGAAGGCCGTCGCAGTGAGAAGCGCTGCCTCCCTGATCTCCAAGACCTGCTCTGGGGATGACTTTTAGCAATGGTTTTGCGATTTGATTTAGTGCGGCTTCTTCTTCCACTTGCGGCTGCTTGTGATCCCAGGTTTGTGCTTTTTGTCAATCTCTCTGATGTGTGTGATGGGAATGACACTCCCAGCCAATCCCCTGCAGCCTCCAGGCTGTTGAAGAATTGTGAATTTTGATCATGTATGATCTTCGAGCGGGCGGGAAGCAACAAAGCGTACTTGAGGTTCAGGGCCCTGAGCTTCTTTTTAGCCGCTTGGTAGGAGGCCCTCTGGCACTGAACCAGGACTGTGAAGTCCGGATATAATGAAATTCTGTGGGTTTCGTACTGGTTAGGGGATTTCTCCCTGGCAATGCGGATTAACGCGTCCCGATCCTTATAATTAAGTATCCGGGTACAATCATTGTACGTGGAGGAGCACCTACAACTGGCTTTCTCGTAGGGATTCTGTGTGCTCTCGCAGAAGAGGTCAGACAGGCCCTCTGGGGGTACCTGTTCCCTCAGCCATTGTTCCACGAATCGAGTGGCATTGGGTCCCTGACAACGTTCCAGCAGGCCAACTAAGCAGATGTTATTTCTTCGTGCCCCACCCTCTGCGTCTTCGGCTCTGTCCTGTAGACTGGACACTTGGCTCTGTAGCTGTGATATCTGGTCTGCGTGGTCCTTAAGCTGCTGGAGCAGTTCTGCAATAAGTAGCTTTTCACAGTAGAAGCCAGATTGTCATGGTCTGCCTTGAGTAATGTAAAGCCAGTTGTCAATGAGCCTATTTGCTGCTCTTTTCCATTCTGCGACTCCCTGACCTTCTGTAATATTAGGCCCAGTTTGTCTGGGGCGGCCTCCATATTGGTTGGTGGGACACAGCTTGTAGGGGGCATCTGGGTGGCGTTCTCCGAGACTTCTTGTTGCGCTGCGCCAGTGGAGACCAACTCCAGCAGCTTTCCTTTTGTGCGCCCCATTGTGCACTGCTGGCTAGAACCGGTCACAGTATGTTGGAGCCAAGAGCCTGCAGTGCCTCAGACTGTAGGCACACCAGGAGAACCCCACAATCACACCCATTCCCGGCGTCACTCCAGGCAATCAGAACAGAGCCAGACACTTAGATGTTGGGCTACTGGCTGGAGACAACGCATGACCAGGTCAGGGAGTCCGGGAGCGACCCAGTAGTCCACGCCTCACCATGCACAGACAAAGTTGTGGGCACCTCTCAGCAGGGCCAGGTCACTTATGGGACAGGTGCGGCACTGCTTCAATCGACCTATCCAGTTAACGCTGCATTCCTGAATGTCCCAGCAATATGGCACCTCGGTCTCCAGCCAGAAGGCCAGGGGCCCTATTCAGACCGGGGCAGCCCCTCGCCTTTCCTGCCCCAGTCCACAGTCACCACAGCCCGTGGCCTATGTCCGCAGCAAATCCCTCCCATACTCGGCCATGCAGCACCCTCGTCACAGAAGCGCCGCACCAGGCACGCACAGTCAGGCAGGAGCCACAAACCAGGAGGCCTTCCAGCTTGCACAGGTTAATCAGTCAGGGCCGGAAAGCAAAAGGAGGCCCAAGTTAGGCCACACCAAACATCACGGCCGGCATGGAGGACTGAGCATCTCCCCGCAAGGTAGGTAGCCAAGCCTGCAGCCATGTAAAGTGCTCACAAATAGTCCTGGTATATGGCTGCGTTTCTCGCAGTCTCCACTTCGCCTCCATCGGAGCAGCGGGCAGGACTCCTAACCCTCAGCCCTCAGTGCCGGTCCGGTGCACGTGGCTAGGCAGCCCCACAGCAGCAGCACCCACCTCCGATCCCCCTTGGTGGTTCATCCACTTCAGCGGACAGTACTGGCCTGATGTCGTAGACACTTGGAAGGGTGAAGGGCTGGAAGGCTGCTCTCACCAGAGATGCCGCGCTTAGCCACAGAGTTTTTCGGTGTAGCCCCTGCGTCCCCATGCACAGGCGGTCTCACAGCTTATCTTCGTGGCGCGGGTCACTACCGCTTCCACCAGCCACCGCAGGGCCACACAAGGCAGCAACTCAGAGGTCTTCCACGACGCCGCAGACTGCTCCAGCCAGGCCTAAGCTCTCACCTCGCGGTCGGCTCCTGCCACCTTTGCTGTGTGCGTTGCCTCAGATTATGGCGCTGAGCGAAGTGCCCACATCGCCATCAGCACTCTACCCGGTTCTTACAAGCGGCGAGGAAAGGTGTAAGCATAGATGTCCCCCAACATCACCGATAACTGCCGGATAACTTGGTCTGGTCCCAGAGCTCCGCTACAGCACCTTTGCCACGTTCGGCGGTTAGCTACGCCCCCGTGCTAAACAAGTGCTATAGTGCATAACTTAACAATAAGGTTAAGGTTACCTGACTCCATGTCAGCAAGTACAGTCTGCACTAATTCTGAGCTTTTCTTTTTCAAATCATCTTTTTAGGGGGTCACGTAATTAGAGCAGGTGTCTACAATCAGTTGATCGCGTACTTGTAGACACCTTCAGAGTAGCTCCCTGCCATGAGCTCATTTTTAAATAAACAGAGGGTCACATGTTTTTAAAAGATAAGGCCAGGCTGTGTTTATTTCACATTATTATCACCAGAGTGCAGACAGCAGGGCCTGATAATGAGCAGTTCTCAGTCAATGTATGACCCAGGCTGGGTCACAGAGGTGAAGATCTGAAACACTAACGTTTTTTACTCTGAAATAAAAGTTATTGCAATGTGAGAAAAAAATGGTGTTTATGAATGCTTTTAAATGGGAGAAAATAAAAATGAAAAGTCACCTTAATGATTACGTTAACTCTACATTTTACTTTCCTCCCATTTCAAACATGGACGCCATTTTGGGAGTAGCCAGGGATCGCAGATGCGGCCTCTAGTTTGCTCCCTGATACTCCTCGCACTTCCTTTGCAACCCCTGGCTCTTGCCTCCTCTGAGGCTAGGGATTGCAAAGGAAGCGCCAGGAGTAGCAGGGAGCAAACTAGAGGTCACAGCTGCGACCTCTGACTGCTCCCAAATTACGGCCATGATTTCAAAGTGTTGCATTTACAAACAGCAGGCCTCTTGCTCCCAGTGGCCAGTAGACACCGTGACATATTTATAACTGAAAAAAATATTTTCTTTTAAATGAGATGAATTTAAAGTGAAGAAAAATATTTCTATTAAACATTACGTCTTAATGTTTTTCTCCACTTGCAATTAAGCCAATTATGACTTATTGGTTTTATCAAGCATGTTTCTTCAATTTAAATTCCTCCCATTTAAACAAATGGCTGTAGTTTTCTGTCATAAATATGGCAGGCAGCTCTGGCACACCGTCACCGCCTCACCCCGTATCTGGCCCTGCTCTTCCTAGACTTCGAGAAAGCCTTTGATACGGTGGATTTGGGTTACCTGGCGGACGTGTTGCAGAGGATGGGTCTCGGACCCGCGTTCCGACGTCTCATCCGGGTCCTGTACTCTGCTCCTAGGGCTACGGTCCTTATCAACGGCGTGCTCTCTGAGCCATTCCCTATCCAGAGGGGCACTCGCCTGGGCTGTCCGCTCTCCCCGCTTCTATTTGCCGTGGCGATGGAACCCCTGGCTTGCCTCATTCGCCAAGACCCCCTCATCCGGGGTTGGGCCTGGGATCCGACCCAGATTGAGAAAATAGCCTTATATGCGGATGACGTTCTCTCTTTCTGGCAGATCCCGAGTGCTCTGGCCCGAGATGTTTGGATGCTCTCTTGGCCTTTGCGCAGATTTCTGACTCACCCCTCACGCGCGTGCTTCGATTGGCAAACATCCATCCCCCTGCGTAGGCAATCATTTAAGTACCTGGGGGTGTGGATTGCTCTACATCCAGAGCTTGAATGGGCCTTGAATATCACCCCTCTAGTTACTAGGGCAAAGGCTGACCTTGAGAATTGGTAATCTCTCCCTCTCAACCCCCTTGGCAGAAGTGCCCTCTTCAAAATGATGGTCCTCCCAAGCTTCCTATACATATTACAAAATGTTACCTTGTATCTCCCAGGGAGTTGGTTCTGGGAGCTGGACAGGGTCCTTACCCGCTTTCTGTGGGGAGAAAAGAGGCTGCGAATGTCCCTGGCACACTGCCGCATACCACCGTATGACGGGGGCATGGGTGTGACTAATCTTCACCTCTACTACCTGGCCACACGGCTTATCGTGATCCACGACTGGTTCGCGGGCGGCTGGTCCGACCCGGCGTACAGAGTGGAACTCCGGGCATTAGATTTTTCGCAGCTCCAAGCCTACCTGTATGGGAGTCCAGTGCCGCAGGCTCTTCCCCCTGTCACCAGGGCAGTGCTTGTGGCCTGGCATGCCGCGCTAAGACATGTAAAGTGAAACCGGAAACTGACCAGACAGACGCCTCTGTGGAATGGGACGTGGCTGGCGGAGGTCTCCACTCTCCAGGACTTTTGCGGGTGGGACCTCATAGGGATTTCGCTCCTGGGAGACGTTTGGTTGGGGGACCATGTCAGATCATTTGCAGATCTACAGCACCGTTATTCCCTCCACTCCTCCCAATTCTACACGTATTTACAACTCAGACATGCCCTTCAGGTCCACATCCCCTCTCTCACATCCTTCCCAGAATTAAGCCCCCTTGAGGCCCAAGTGATGATGGGGAACCTGGGTAGAGGGGGGGTGTCGCGGATCTATCGCTCCCTAGTGAACAATGGCCCCGCGGTCCTAGACCTACTTCGCGCTCGCTGAGAGGGGTGGCTGGGTCCCCTGGAGGACGCGGATTGGAGGGACGCCCTTATGGCCCCCAAAACGCTGACGACCTCCTCCAAGCTGCGACTAGACCAGCTCTATTATCTCCATGCGGCATACCTCACCCCGCGCACCTGTACAGCGCTCGCCTGCGGCCCTCCCCATCCTGCACACGCTGCCAGCGGGCTTCGGCTGATTTTTATCATATGGTATGGCAATGTCCTGCCATTGCGCCATTTTGGGCGGGGGTGGAGCTCGAGCTCACGCAGGCCCTTGGGTGGGAGGTACCCCACGAACCGCTGCGCATGCTCCTAGGGGTGTTCCACGGCCTTGATGGATCCAGGGCTGATAAGCAATTCTTGGGAACGGCATTGGCGGTGGCAAAACGCGACATCGCGGCACTCTGGTCTCAAGCTAAATCCCCCACAGTACAGAGATGGAGAAGGGGGGTGGGCTGGTGCGGCACACAGGAGGAGTCTCTTTTCAAAGCTAGGGGCTGCCCTGAACTCTTTGGCAGAATCTGGGGCAAATGGTTTAATTTATTGCGGGCCTGAAGATATTGTGCCCATCTTGTATATGGTCATTTATAAGCTGGTGGTCTACCCATCCCATGAATGTTTTACAGGTCTCTGTCATTCTTAATGATTGCAATGTGCGTGTATAATGTGTCTGATTTACTGCCAATTAATTTCTTGTTCTTTTCAAATATAATACACTTGATTATCAAAAAAAAAAATATGGCAGGCAAGCTATCGACAGGCCACTGGGAGCAAGAATCCTTCTGTTTGTAAATATGACACTTGGAAATGCGAGAAAAATGTAAATTATGTGCTATAGGGAATCTATATAAACATAAAGAAAACTCTTCAGTTAAATTTTCTCCCATTTCAAATGGTTGCCTTTGAACGCAGTAGGCATCTTGCTCTCTAAAGCTGGTAGACACGGTGCCATATTTATAACTGAAAAATACAGACATTATTTTAAGTGGGAGAAAGTTAAAGTGCAGAAAATGTTCCATATTATGAAAATTTTCAGCACTTTGAATTTCTCCCATTTATAACAAGCATTGGCATAGCCAATAGGTCTCGCTTTTGGGACCTTATAAGTATTTAGTTATGCAGCACAATATCCTTGGTGCAACAACAACTGTTGCATGGCTAAACACTGATAAGGTCTCCAAGGCGAGACCTATTGGCTATGCCAATGCTTGTTTAAACGTATGCTGATACAAGTTTGTACAATCTCACGCACACACACATTCAAATACACATACACTGGTGAAGGCTCGCAGACACACAGAAACAATATGTACATGCTCTCAGACATACACATCAGGTGAAACTTCCCCGAGGCAGTCCTTGACATGCACTTGTGTGTGAGGTTTTGTTGGTGTTTGGTTGCGGGATGTAGTTGAAGGAGAACAGTGTACAGAATAGGGGCGTGGGGCAGAATGAAGAGGCAGGACAAAATGGACGGGGTGAAAGTGAAGAGAGGGAAAAGAAGGGAGAATGGATTGAGATGCTGATAGAGAACAGAATAAGGAGGGTGAAAAGAAGGAGAGAAGTAATCCGAATAGGTAGAGGGGCATAGCCAATAGGTCTCGCTTTTGGGACCTTATAAGTATTTAGTTATGCAGCACAATATCCTTGGTGCAATAACATCAACTGTTGCATGGCTAAAAACGTATAAGGTCCCAAAGGCGAGACCTATTGGCTATGCTAATGCTTGTTTAAAGCAGGAAGCTGTGTGATTGTGATGCATGACTGATATATTTACGTCTATTCTTCATAACAAAACAATTTCTAAATGTACACATTTTCAAGAATAAACTCAGCAACTTAGTAACAAAAAAAACTTAATTAGCGGTCAATTTTTGTCACCATAATCAAAGAGAGGCGTGCACGCTTTCACTGATCGCAAATATGAATACACATTCCCAACAATACAATATGCATGTGAAAATGTGATTGCATACTCTCACGATGGAGCTACACTTTAGCTGGAATATCATTTCAGGGTCACATGCTTTCACATCAGGGAAAGCCCAGTTTCACAACCTGCAAATCGACACATATTGATGTCCTCTTTGAAATAACAAACGTCACAATATGTAGAAAAAAGCACAGCACCAAGTAAGTGAAAACCTTCAACATTGGGCTACAACCGGCGCTGTTCCAACCAAACAAAACCATGTATAGCCTTTTCAAAAATATAAATAAATAGGTTACAACAATACCGCTAATTATTTTGACTTCCAAAAGCAAATTTCTTTCAGGCAGGGTGTTTATTTGCATTTCCGTTGCCAGGTCACAGCTACCACATACATACATCTGCCACACAGACAGAGAATGCAGAGTATTCATCTTTCATGTGCAGTGTGCTCTATGCCGCCATGTCCCTCTTCCTTGTTAGATATTATATTAGGAAACGTACGCTGACCTGGCGCTCAGTTGTCTAACTGCTGCCACCACAGTGTGCATGACTGTGTGGGCACACGGTGGGAGCACACTTGTGCTTAGAGTAGGATGAGACAAAGCACCATTAAACTACATTTCCTGCATACAGAAAATCATAGAATGGCTCAATCTTCGTCGCCACTGTGATAATGTGAATGCGTTCAAGTAAAGGGAGTTCTCACAATATTCTTAAGTGCAATCTTCTCGACAAATTGTAGGGTAGGAGTCAGGTCAGACACTAAGCACCTTGGCTGCAGGGCGCAGTATGTTAATGTGTTTATGTTTATTTTGAACACTGCAGGCCAACCTCTGAGGAGCTTCCTAGCCCGCTTTACATGCCAGCTGTAGGCTGGCATCTGTTGTCCCTGGCTTCACAGACTACTCTCCAACGAATGCGAGCAATCTGTTTTCTGCTTGGTTAAAAAGCGACGAGTATGCCCAACAACTGTACCCCGTATCTGCGAGAATGCCAGCCATGCCTAGGGAGTAATTCAATGCATCCCAGCCGCGAATGATCAAATAAGGCATGCGATGCCCAGCGTGGGGCCGACTGCCCCATGACGACATAGTTTATCAAAGAGCTGCTCTTCACGGGACGGGTAAGTGAGCGCAATATCATCAGCTAAGAATGGCCCGTTGGTACAACTTGTTGATATTGTGCAACCAGGCTTTTGAAAGACTGTGCATGATTGGTTGGTGCATTTAAGTCGGAAAGTAAAAGTCCTGCAAAGGCTTGGCCAGCAAGTGTGTACCCGCCAGAGTAAACTTACAGCCATACACCTTCTCAAAAGCAGAGGTGAGGTACAGAAATACCCCATTTATTACTAGGATATGATCATATAATAGTCTCACTCCAGACGTCAAATATTTGGAAAAAGTATATTTTCGGGTGCCATGTCGCACTCGTACAGTAAGAAAGCACAAATATTGGCAAAACAAATAGGGCTGTTTGTCTTTGTCAATGGTTGTGTTGACAGAGCTTTTGTTATGTTTTTTCTAAAACTGTATTGTTGGAGGAACTGCTGAGGCTGCACTAAAATAACAAGCATTGGCCTGATAATGGGATCGGACAAGGAAAGGGGTCGGGGTTGGCGACGGCGCAAGCACGCGAGTGGTGCGCGCGAGCGCCCAAAGTTAAACAAGCACGGCCAACGTCTTACTGAGCTGTCTCCCTCTGATAATGGGATCGGACAAGCAATGGGGTTGGGAGTGGCGACGGCGGCAAGCACTCGAGTGGTGCGGGCGCCCAAAGTTAAACAAGCACGGCCAGAGCGCGCCCGCGCGCGTAACCGCAAGCTCTAGGCTACAAGGGTGCATTTTCTGAAGCCCGTTTACTAAAAGTCTCGCTGGGGCAGCGCATGCGCTGGCTCAGGCGAGACCTAAAAGTGGTTGTATGTTTCTGTTATACATGCAACGGTGCCACATATGCCGAAGTTTATGTCCTGTGCCTCAAGTACATACTACACAGGTTCTCAGTCACCCATACGCATATATCCTATTCATATGCATACATGTTCATATATCCCCTAAGACCATGCTTTCACTGACACAAATGACAGCCCTTTCATAGTGCTCAAAGTCAAAGTATTTCACTCAAACAGTTGAATCTGGCTCTAAGGACATTAAGCTTAGAGTAATGTGCCAGTTGCTTAGTCATCAGTAGCTCACAATGATCAGAAGTAGTTCTCAGTACAGAAAAGGTTGGCGCCCCTGAATTAGAGCAACTAGAAGCAATCAGGAACTACATCTATAAGATGTTCTATTTTCTAGAACAAAACCACAAAACTGGAGATGATGCTTCTTAGTGAGATGGAGTTGTATGATTAATCAAAAATGTGCTAGCAGTCGTGATCAAGAATCTTCAATTCTATAGCAGCACGGAGGAGAGGATTATGTATTCCCTTTGCTGTTTTGCTTTTAACAGCAGTTGTATTGAAAGTACAGTATACAACATTAAGAACTACAACACCCATAGTCCTAAGCAAAAAACAATAACTCCGGAAAATGTGTGACAGTGTCCACAAAATACAGGAAGCGCAGTTAGAGTCCACCTAAATTTGTCTCAACATGGGTACTCTGTTCGGCCGGATCACCAGGTCCCTGCCTGGGCCGTGGTTCATCCCAGTCACCTGGAGAAACCGCTCCTTACCTCTGGCACATGGGGCTGTCACCTGGAGTCTGGCCCAGGGAATTCCTGTATCGTATCGTAAACTGTTGCCAGCATACAATGAACCATCAGTAAAATAAATTACAACACTTCGGGGAAGTTTAAAACTCTAACATGCATTTAATGCACAACAATTGTTGTTTCAAAGGACAAGAGCTTGTGCCAAAGCCAGGCAGAGTTTATAGTGCTGAAGTCCATTATTGTAAGCACACTTTTACACAACCTAAGCATTTCACCCAAGCTGTGACTAAACTTAAAGTAACTAATGAGCAGATTGCAGAATCTTCTCACAAGAAAGGATGTCGAAAGTCCTAAAGGGCTAGTTGCAGAAACACAAGCAAGCTATGACCCTACTGCTTTCTCAAATTCACATTTCATGGTGCCACTCCTTGAAATGAGGACACACTTACTACATGATGCAGAAAATGTGCAATTGTACAGCACCAAATAAAATGCCTTCTGTCCATTGAAAATACAAGAAGTGTAGCAGATATACTAGAATTATCATGCTCTTTAGGCTATTCAAAATTGACATTGCAATTCGGAATGTAAAATATATCTGTACATGTTAAGGAGTGAGTGAGCAATGGCATCTTCTTAATTAAGTAATGGAATTAAGGCACAGAAATAAGTAATTGTGCCTTCTCAGTACAAAGCAAGACCTAACTGGGAATCAGAACAGTACCCCACAAATGAAGCTAACACACACACCCCTCTTCCACCATATTAAATAGAGTAAGTCAATGTTGGACATAAAAAACACAAGCAACTCAATCCAATATAAACCTCTTTCAACCTTGACTGGAATCAGAATAGTAAATAAGCCACCTGGAATATTTTGGGGGAAATCTTCCAAATATTCTAGGACTGGAGTTAGAATAGTAAATTTGACCTCCTACTCTGTCACATCCACTGCTGGCCTGTGGGTGCAGTATAAGGCAAGAAGAGCAAGTTACTTACCTTCGGTAACACATAATCTGCTAGAGACAAAATCTAGCTACAGATCCCTTAACTTTGAATTTCCCAGGCATTAAACTGAATCCGGAAACTTTTGCGTGCGCAGTACCCCTGTGTGCTGTCGGGTGGCTCTATTCAGCTCCGTGTGGCATCTTCGGCGTTGGATGTGACGTCACAGTCACCTATACAGGCGCCACCCAGGCGCGCTGACATCAGTACTTTTCTTTTCACGACTTTCCATGCCAGAACTGCAGAGCCATGATGTGAACCGGCTAGTCTGTGTCCAATCTAGGACCCTGGAAAGAGAGCACCCTTAGCCCTTTAAATATGTCCACAGAGTGGGGAGGCATGGGTGGATATGGAAGGAATCTGCAGCAAGATATTGTCTCTACTAGATAATGCATTACCGAAGGTAAGTAACTTGTTCATCAGATAGAGACTTCTAACTGCAGATTCCTTACCTTTAAATAGATGCCCAAGCCAAACCACCCTGGCAGTGGTCTGCAGACAAATTACTAGACTAAAATGTTCTGGAGCACCAAACGGGTGCAATGCTCATCCCTGTGGACCTGACAGTCCAGGCAGCAGTGCTTGGCAAATGTTTGCAGAGATGCCCACGTTGCTGCCTGGCAGATTCCAGGACTGGCACACCAGAAACCAACGCCGAGGTCGCTCCTTTTCCCCTTGTGGAATGGGCCGTTAAGCCCTCAGGAGGTTGTTTCTGTGTTAGGGAGTCGCAGATTTTGATACAGAGAACGACCCAGTATGAAAAAGGTTCATTTCTGAACTGCCCAACATTTTTGAGCTCCCACATATACGACGAAGGGTTGGTCATCCACATGGAACTCTTTTGTGCGGTCACGGTAGAATGGCAGCACTCTTTTTGGGTCCAGATGATGGAGTTGCTCCTCTCTCTTAGAGGGATGCGGAGGAGCATTAAAAGTGGGCAGTGTGCCTGACTGACCCAGATGGAATGAAGTCACCACTTTAGGCAGGAAAGAGGCTCGGGTTAACACCACCTTATCCGGACATTTCATAAGATAGGGAGTTTTGGATGATAAAGCCTGCTGCTCACTCACCCTTCATGCAGATGATATTGCCACTGGAAATTCTGTCTTGATGGTAATCAATTGGAGGGGCAATTATGTAGCTGCTCAAAAGGAGCACACATGAGATAAGTATGAACCAGGTTCCAGATCCCACTAAAGCATCATAAAGGGCCTGGGGCAAACATATGTACAAGCTCTTTCAGGAACGTATTTACAATAGGGGACTTAAATAGGATAAAGAGGGTTGGTCAGTCAGCTGCAGGAAAGTGTACAGAACAAAAAGATAACTCTTAAGAGTGCCCAGAGCAGAGCCCTGCTGGGCAAGGATAAGTATGAAAAGAAGAAAATCAGAAAGAGTGGCAGAAAGAGGGTTGACAGACTTTTCTGTACAATATTTTAAAAATATTTGCCAACGGAAGTAGTATACCATTTTGGTGAAGGGCCGCCTGGCCAACAAAATAACTGTACAAACTTCGGGAAGAAAGTCAAAAGCTATCAACCGTTGCCACTCAATCCCCACAAAAATTGGTGGGGAGTTTACAGGTTCTGGTGGAGGACCCTCCCCTGCTGTTGTGACAGAAGATCCTCCCAAAGGGACAGCCTGATCGGAGGATCGATGCTCATTCAAAGACTTTTAGGATACCACACTCTCCGTGCCCTATCCGTAGCCACATGAATGACTTGGGCTCGGTCGTTCTTGATCTTCTTGCACAGGAATGGTATGGGTGGGAAGGCGTACAGGAGGCCTAAGCTCCACTCGTGACAAAAAGCATCACCAAGTGATAGCCGCCTTGGAAACTCCAACGTGCAATACTGCTGACATTGCACGTTCTCTTCAGAGGAAAACAGATCTAACGAAGGCTGAAAGAAACCTTGTGCCACATCCGGCTGGAGACGCCATTCATGATCCGCTAGACATTGATGACTGAGTTCATCTGCCCTGGCATTCAGGGAACTTGCCAGGTGTTGAACCACCAGAGTTATGCCCCGCTGTTCCAGCCTAGTACAGAGATGCAGGACATCTTGACAAAGGGTCCACGACCCCACCCCGCCCTGCTTGTTGCAGTACCACATGGCGGTGGTGTTGTCCGGGAACACCTGCACTAACTTCCCCTTAACAGAGGAGAGAAATGCTTTCAATGCTAGTTGGATCATCCAGAGCTCCAATAAGTTGAAGTGGAGCCCCAATTTCGCCAGAGTCCTCTGATCTCCACCTCTACCAAATGGCCACCCCATCCCAGGAGTGGCACATCTGTCACTACTGTATGATCTGGTTGGGGAAGGGAGAGGGGGCTGCTTCTGACCCAATTGCAATTGGTCAGACACCACTGCAGATCCTTTGCAGTTCTTTCTGAGATCTGAACCACATCGGAGAGATTTCCCTGATGCTGCGCCCACTGGAACCTCAGGTCTCACTGCAGAGCCCACATACGCCATCTGGCATGATTTACCAACAGGATGAAGGCGGCCATGAGGCCCAGCAGCCTCAGTTATTCTTACTGAAATCTAGGATAGAGGCTGAAACATCAGTATCATAACCTGAATATCCAGGACTCTCTGCTCAGGAGGATGAAACCGAAACTGCACTGTGTCAAGGAGTCAGGTGTGACTTTGGCACGTTTGTAATGAACCCCAGTGAATGCAGGTGGTATGCCATAGTCTGTAGCTGGGAGATGACAGTCTGGGGTGAACACGCCTTCAACAGCCAGTCGAGGTAGGGGAACACTGAAACTCCTAACCAGCAAAGATAAGCTGCGACCACCGGCATTACCTTGGTAAATACCCGAGGGACGCTGGTCAGGAGACCTGTAACTTCTTCTCGGAGCAAGAAAAGGTGATCCTCCACCATCCGTTCTTGAGATGGCGTTAATGGAGGAGGGAATGACTATAAAGGAAGGGTGTAACCATTTTGCATGATCTGCCAGACCCATTAGTCTGATCTTATAGACTGCCAGTAAAGGAGATGCTACTGGATTCTCCCTCCAACTGGGCACCCATGGTCTTGAAGAATCAATCTAAGAGGACATTGAACCTGCAGCTGCTGGGGCGTTGGTAGCGGACGACTTCTGGCTACCATTCCCACAAGGACAAAATGCACTGCATCCACATCCTCGCACAACTTGAGAAGTCTGTGCAGGACGGTGATGGGGTATGGCTCACATGGTTGAAAGCCCCTTCCATTGCCACAAAAGGGGAGAAAATCAAAACACACAAGATGATGGACGGAATGTTGCACATTGGCAAAACATTTACCCCCAGTCACAGATCTGGGTTTAATCCATTGTTATTTTGCTCACCATACCACCCCAGTTCAGACATGGCCATATGCAAATCAGTCTTGACCCTGTGCCTCATGGGAACAGTCCATCCCGAACTGCCAAGCCATGTCTTCCCTGGACCGGAATCAAGCATCCTAGGACCGGTTTCGAGGTTTCACCCCTCTTCAGCCAGGATAGCTTGACTCCAGTGGCGTAGTGAGCACGGGACCCACGTCTGGGCATACCCTTCCCACATAGGGCAAACAGCAAAATACACAAGATGATGGACGGAATGTTGCACATTGGCAAAACATTCACCCCCAGTCACAGATCCTGGTTTAATCCATCGTTATTGTGCTCACCATGCCACCCCAGTTCAGACATGGCCATATGCAAATCAGTCTTGACCTTGTGCCTCATGGGAACAGTCCATCCTGAACTGCCAAGCCATATCTTCCCTGGACTGGAATCAAGCATCCTAGGACTGGTTTCAGGGTTTCACCCCTCTTCAGCCAGGATAGCTTGATTCCAGTGGCGTAGTGAGCACGGGACCCACATCTGGGCATACCCTTCCCACATAGGGCGAACAGCAAAACAACACAAGATGATGGACGGAATGTTGCACATTGGCAAAACATTCACCCCCAGTCACAGCTCTGGGTTTAATCCATCGTTATTTTGCTCACCATGCCACCAAAGTTCAGACATGGTCATATGCAAATCAGTCTTGACCCTGTGCCTCATGGGAACAGTCCATCCTGAACTGCCAAGCCATGTCTTCCCTGGACGGGAGTCAAGCATCCTAGGACCGGTTTCGGGGTTTCACGCCTCTTCAGCCAGGATAGCTTGACTCCAGTGGCGTATAGAGCACGGGACCCACGTCTGGGCATACCCTTCCCACATAGGGCGAACAGCAAAACACACAAGATGATGGACGGAATGTTGCACATTGGCATAACATTCACCCCCAGTCACAGATCTGGGTTTAATCCATCGTTATTTTGCTCACCATTCCACCCCAGTTCAGACATGGCCATATGCAAATCAGTCTTGACCTTGTGCCTCATGGGAACAGTCCATCCCGAACTGCCAAGCCATGTCTTCCCTGGACCGGAATCAAGCATCCTAGGACCGGTTTCGGGGTTTCACCCCTCTTCAGCCAGGATAGCTTGACTCCAGTGGCGTAGTGCGCACGCCCCCCGCAGATCTTCTGGTGCCCTGGTTGCAGCCTCACCTGGTGAGTATGAGTAACTCTGATCCCGAGGATGACAAGCGGTTCAGTAAGTTCACAAGTGCAGTGTGCAGTGCAGATTCTCCCCTGGGTGTGCCCTGACTCTGGCAGTCTCTACCTGGTTCGCTCACACCCCACTGTGTGCTCTACATGAGTTTAAAACGGACCTTAGAATTCAGTCTTAATCCCCATCATGTTAGAGGCATGGAGTATCAATGTCCCATGTAATCCACCTCACTTCTTCACTGCACGAAATGTGGAGCATGTTATGCCCGTCTAACTACCATCACTGTATGAAATGTGGAGCATTGTAGAACTATTTTTTTGCTTCACTTTGTATCTCAAAATCCAAAGAAGTCACTGGCAGTGCAACATGAATCTAGCACCGCATTACGTTTGTTGTAGGTAGTAGTGCATTTTAATGGAGTGACACAACAGTGAACTCCTGGTGTAGGATACTGCCATTGGAAGCCACAGAGACCCCTGCTTCTCAAGGGAGCTGTTGGAAGGAACGGAGCTTACTTCAGTAAACCCATCGCCCCAGGAATGGAGGATTGTTATATATTTCCTGGGGTACCACAGAGTCTTTTGTGACTTCCTGAAAAGTCAGGAATTTACTGCAAAGATGTCATCTCTGGTGTCGAATCTGAAGTTGTAGCTGTGCTCTTTTGTAAGTCGGGCCCTGCATGACTACATTGAACAGGTATTTACTCCTTTTTCTGCCCCATATATGGCTGCGTGAATTAGTGAACAGTTTCATATCACCACTGATAAAATAGAGGGAATGATTTGAAAATGTTTAATGATTAGATACTGCAGGGCATAGTCCCATCAACGATTTGCCATATGTACTTCTGCCTACGGCTATTCTTGGCTCACAATGGGCCATGCAGAGTGTGAAGCCCACTTGATGAAACTGGGCTGGTGGTTCACTTTGTTTCAAACTAGAATCGACGTAATGTGCTGTTTCTGCAAGATATAGTAAAAATGCAACAATATCTCAGCAGGATATATTGTAATTACTTAAATCTGTATGTACACGACATTACAGTTAGCGAACAAAAGAGAGGAGGCTTCAAATAGTTCAATCCATGCGCCCGTAGGCGTCATATAGTATACGAAGATCAGTAAATATACAAAACAGATGTAACAGCACTGTAGGGTATAAATAGCCAGGCAACCCTAGTGAAATGTGTACAAAGTGCTCGTGACAGTGAAGTAACGGCGCAAGTGACAACGTGAAAGGTACTGTGTGCTTCCTCCACCCGGAGGTTCTTGCCTCTGGTTTTTTCAGTAGTGATCGTAGTAGTGAAAATATACAGCCGTGTGTGGTGAACAAATCCCAGTGAGTGTGGGTTAAAATACTCGTAAAACCAGTCAATAGTTTTAATAAAACTGGGTTCGGGTTAATTAAAAACAATTTACGTGCAAAGTCAGATGCTTTAGGGTCTGGTGCACTAAGTGAGAATGTCCAAAAGAGTGGTCGACATGTTTAAGCCCTATCTTGTTCCCCTAAGGGTCAGGTGGGCTTTCATCAGGACCTAGTGTTATTGTGGAGGAATCTAAATTTCATAGAACTCCTTGAGGAGGGTGGAGTGAATCGTCCAACCAACACAAATATGTTCAATTTGAACCTGTTAGGAGGTGGTGGGAAGAAAAAGTATGAAGACTAAGTTCAGTCAAAGTGCGTGCTGTAACTATGTTCAAAATTTAGAGCATCAGCCGTTGTTTGCAACTTTAAAATGACAATACTTTAATTAAAATATAATGCCAATCAACATACAGGCTCATATTGACATTTAGTAATGGCAAAATGGCCCTCTTTTTATATTCAGAAGGAGTTTGCAGGGAGAAAGGAACCAAACAAATACACAAACACATAAACTATTAGCCGTTTTTAAAAAAAAAGTTATGCAGAAACAGTTCGCGTTAGACTTGAGAACGCGGTGCTCAATGTTGTTTTCAGGCTGTCATACACAATTCAGTAATGTCATACACAATGCACAGCGCACAGGGAGCTGGAGAAGGAATTGTAAGACGCCGTATTCTGTAAAGCTAACATCGCTTAGTATAAAGACATAGAGTTGCGTTAAGAAGTTTCTGTAGATTGCAAGACGCCGTATTCTGTAAAGCTAACATCGCTTAGTATAGGAACATAGAGTTGCGTTAAAAGATTTCGTAAATATTATGTTACGCTGCCAATACCATTAAGGGGAAGTGCTGATAGCATCAAAAGGTTATTTACATATTTACCAAAAGGATTATTTGGAAAAGTTATAAATAAAGCATGTAGCTGACATATACGCTTTTTTTAGGAGGCAGTGAGCGCGCGAAGACTCTTTCAGGCATGTTAATTTCAGTCGGTCAAAAACATGTAAAGGGAGAAAGAATACCTTGTTTACTCTAGTCGAGGAAACCTTCGGGGACAGGAGGCTAAACCCCGCTCTTGAGAAAGGGGGAGGAAAGAATAGACAGAGTATTAAGTAAATTCTATACATTACGTTCCTTCGTTGGTTTTCTCGTGTCTGCCTCGGCCGCTACCTTGCGCTAGGGAGTTGTCGACTGGTTCTGCCGCTGCCTCTCTTTCCCCGGTATGCCTACTACTGGAACCGGTTCAGCATTTAAAGAGGCAGGGCCGTCACATGGATAAACGGAGAAAGGGGGAGGGACAGAGTCAATTAGTGCTAGATTCTCTTTCTTCTGTGCATTATTGACAATGGGTGTTCTTATCAAGTAGATCCTTTGCTAAAATGTGTCATTTTGCAAGGGAAGAGAAACAGACAGTGTATCTTGTGATTGCTCGAGTCGGCGTGTTCATTTTGTCCCACTGCTGTCTCAATAAAGTTGCGGTTGCGATGTCACAGTACATGCCTAGCCTCTTGTTGCAAGGTCGAGGGGCTGTAAAAGGTGGTAACATTACATTTCTCTATGTAGATATGGTCAAATTCAACGTTAATGTAACTAAATACACTGGAATAATACGGAATCAATTTCAGTTTTGCAATATAGTTCATTCCGATAGACAAGTTGCATCCTTTGTCCATGGTGAGAGTCATTGTTAATTAATACACTCAAGATGTTGTTTATTCATGTTTGGCCATGGGAAATTGTCGTGATTGGAATCAGTGTTGTGGTAAAGTTCATTTCAGTAGACAGGTGTGACCTTTTGCCATGGTGTAGTCTGTGCTCCATTGGTGCATTATAGTTGTCATTTGTTTATGCTTAACCAAGGGATATTATCATTCAGTCCCTGTACATGAGTGCGTAGCCGGTGGACCCATCTTTGTTCTTTTTCAAACAGAATTCTTTCTGCGTTGTGATTTTTGACGGTAAGTGTTTCTAAGATTACCCACTGGAGATGATTGATTGTGTGTCCTTTCTCCAGATAGTGGCTACTCATTTTGGTGGTGCTCTTTTTACATTTAACATTGCTCCTATGTTCGCAGAGTCGTTGTTTAACTCTGCGACAGGTCATTCCAATATAACGTAGTCCACAAGGGCATGTAATCATGTAGATCACATGGGTAGTATTACAATTGGTATGTGTTCGAATTGTCCATTTTAAATCTGGTAATAGTTGCAAGGTTTTAGTTGCCGTAGTGAGATGACAGACGGAACATGTGCCACATGGATAATGGCCGGTTACTGGTACGTTGCTCCGAAGGCTTAAGGTTGTTTCCAAACTTGGTTTTGGTGGAGGTCTTGTATGTACCAATATGTCCTTTAAATTCCGGGTTCTCTTGTTTGAGAACCTCGGTTTGGGCCATTTCAAAGCTCCTGACGTTAAGATCTTCCAATTCTTGTTGATAATTTTCTTCACGTCATTAGACACCGGGCTGTAAGTACACAGGTGACCAGATTTGTCATCGGTTCTTTCACAGTTGTTTCCATAAGGGCCTCTCTCGGTTGGTTTCTAGCCCTCTTTTGACATTTCTTGATGGTTCGTAGGGGGTAATCTCTGTTCTTTAGTTTCTCGCTTAGATCTTTCGCTTGTTCTTTGTAGTCCTGAATGTTGCTGCAGTTGCGTCTAAGTCGAAGAAACTGACCGTACGGAAGGTTCTCCCTCATTGGACGTGGGTGGAAGCTGTTAAAGGAAAGTAAACTGTTCTTTGCAGTGGCTTTGAAAAAATCTGGATGGTATTGTTGTCAATAAAGATGGTGACATCTAGGAAGTCGAGTTTGTTTGGGCTTGCTGAGTAAGTAAAATTCAGCCACTCGTCTCTGGTGTTCAGCCACTGGTGGAATTCGATGAGAGTTGCCATGTCACCTTCCCAGATCAACAGGACATCATCGATATACCTTTTCCAGAAGATGATCTGTTCAAGAAAAGGGTTGGTAGGACTCTGTACGAAATTCGCTTCGAAATCGCTCACGTATAGTCCGGCCACGCTCGGCGCGAAGGTACTACCCATGGAAGTACCATGGCATTGTCGGTACATGATGTTATTGTACTCGAAGTGGTTCTCGGTAAGCGCTAGCCTGCAACACTCCAAGATGAAGTGTCTTGGTGTTTTGTGATTCCACTGCTGATTGAACAGTAAGACTTCAAGGGTATCCAGTGTTTTCTTCTGTGGGAGGCTGGTGTACAGACTCTCGACGTCTAAACAAACTAGTAACATTCTTCCTTCTGTGAATCGTTGGTCTCTTAGGAGGTTAAGGAGGTCTTTGGTGTCCTTAAGATAGGTAGGTGTCTGTTGTACTAGTGGTTTAAGATAGTGATCCGCGAATTGTGACAGCGGTTCAAGGACAGATTCGATCCCAGAGACAATTGGTCTTCCCGGCGGTGGTCTTCGTTCTTTATGAATCTTGGGAGCGAGTAGAAATATGGCATCCTCGGTGTTCGGGCTACCAGAAACTCTGCTTCGCTCTTGGAGATCCAACTGTTCATTTCAGCTTCGTCAACCATCTGTGTGATGGTTCTTTGGAGACGTTCTGTAGGATCTGTTGTAATAATCTCATAGAACTTTCTGTCAGACAAAAGGTCCGTACATTGTTGATCATACCCTTCTTTACTAAGCAGTACAATTCCTCCGCCTTTGTCGGCAGGTTTTATTACAAGGTCGCCATTTTTCCGCAGTGCGTCCAGAGCTAGTTGTTCAGCTCTGGATACATTCACAAATGGTCTCTTTGTTTGGTTTTTGAGGCCTTCTACTTCTCTCATGATAGCTTGTTCGAATGCCATAATCTCCACTGGGACCTGGTGGTTCAGGGGACAGAATCTAGATTTTCGGCGTAAGGGGGTATCGCCTTCTCTCACTGGTTCATCCTGTTCCTTGAAGAAAGCTTTTAGCTTAATTTTTCGACAGAACTCTGCCATCTCACATTGGAGTTTGAAGATATCAACAGAAGGGGTAGGGACATAGCTCAAGCCTTTATTTAAAATGCCTTTCTGTTCTGTTGTGAGAGTGATATCGGTTAAGTTAAAGACGAGGTTGTTGCGCTGGTCCCCGGCTTCGCATTGGTCATGCTCCTGGTGTGTACTTGGCGCTGTTGGTCTTCCCAGGTTACTCCCTTTCTTCTTGCCCTGTTGTTGGTCTGGCCTCTCCCTAAAAAAGGAGGTCTGTGTGTGTAGTTGTGACTCATATTCGGTGGTGGTGGAATTCCCATCTGTGGGGGGCCTGGGTAAAGGGGGTATTCCAGCCTTGAAAGTTCGGATTAAACGGCTGAAAGGAAGCTGGGTGTGGCGGGGCATTGAAAAACGGGTTATACCAATTATGAGACCTTCTCCTATTTTGGCGTCTATATTGTCCTCTATTTCTCCTGGGTGTGTAGGTCTCATCACCACTCCAGTCTGATCCATTGGAAGAGGAACCTATACTCGAGTTACTCGAGTTGTTGTCATAGTTCTCTTCTGGGACTTTATAGTCGTCAGCACTATAGGGGTGCATTCTTTCATTGGAGAACTTCTTTAGGTCTTTTCCAAGCTTTTGTATTTTGTTTTGTGTGATATAGTCCCTGGTCTCGTTCATCTCTTTATTAATCTCTTCAAGTCTTTTTTTATATACTGTTAGGTGCACCATGTTCTTAAGTTTAGTTTCGCTCACCTGGATCTTAATGGTGAGTTCTTCAGTCAACCTGGTAGCTGTTTTTATGATCAGGACAAGGTAATCCCTCGTACACTTCCATGAGATCGAGGACCAGTCTTTACGGAAGGTCAAGTCATGAAGGAAAATGCGTGGAGCATTGTTCACCCAGAGTCCTCTTGGGGCCGCGTTGGCGCGGAGATATTCGGTCATTATGATCCCATGAATGGTAGTGCGTACTTGTTCTTTTTTCAACTCAGACAGTTCTTCCCAGTCTGTGGTTTGTGCTAAAGTTTGTGTTAAATCTTTGTCCTGCAGTAGTGAGGGAAGTGACAAAATTGCATTGATTTCGTCAGAAGAATAGCTCAGGCCTAAGTTCTCGGCCATGGCGATTCCAGAAGAGCCCTAGCACTGACCGCGACTAGCACACGACTGTGGCTTCTCCGATACTGTGGATTTATTCCTGACTCCTGAATTAACTCGATCCCCTCGGCTCATCTACTGGGCCGGTTCCAGCTAACCT
Source organism: Triturus cristatus (assembly GCF_964204655.1). Lineage (NCBI taxonomy): Eukaryota > Metazoa > Chordata > Amphibia > Caudata > Salamandridae > Triturus > Triturus cristatus. The sequence continues at coordinate 117,571,925 of NC_140595.1, forward strand.
TGATTGACGAACAAACCGCACGTCCTCGTTTTCTCCCCGAATTCCTTTCAGCAGCGACTGCGCGATGGATTCCTTCCAATAATTGCTCTCCATTCCACCGCCTGCCTCTTCATCGGCGTTGCTTCATCTCCTACGCCAGCGCTTTATTCAATGCGCTTCAGAGCACTCCATAAATAGGCAACCCAGGTCCTGAAGATGATCCTAATCTGAGAGGATCGAAACGCCGTCGACCACTGCCCACCAGCTCGAACTCCTTAGGCGTACTCTGACCCCTGGTTCATTAACATAACGGAAATCACGAACTGTACCATTGAATAAGTTGATGTTTGAACCTTTTAATCTGTACATATTGTATACTCTTTTGCGCCTTTTGCTGTGGTACCTTTCACGTTGTCACTTGCGCCGTTACTTCACTGTCACGAGCACTTTGTACACATTTCACTAGGGTTGCCTGGCTATTTATACCCTACAGTGCTGTTACATCTGTTTTGTATATTTACTGATCTTCGTATAATATATGACGCCTACGGGCGCATGGATTGAACTATTTGAAGCCTCCTCTCTTTTGTTCGCTAACTGTAATGTCGTGTACATACAGATTTAAGTAATTACAATATATCCTGCTGAGATATTGTTGCATTTATACTGTACTTACCCAGATCTCAGTTGGGTTTATGGGTAAAACTCCTGTGTTTTTTCGTTTCTGCAAGAGCCGCATTGGCTAGTGGGAAGCGTTGCTTCGGCTACATTTGAACTACATGGGCCTGTCTTGATGTATTGTACGAGTTTTATTCACCCAAACTCAAGTGGCTGTAAAATATCTTGAATGCTTAACACTATGAAAGAGCAAAAGAGAGCTTACTAACTGGATGGGGAGAATGGTAGAGCAAGAGTGGGGGGGGGGGAGAATAAATACACAGCTGATGGGAGCAATGCACCACAGCATCTGATTGCAAAAAAACAAGAATTCCACCGAACTAGCGCCGTCTGATATGTTTTAATTTGTATGTAACACAGGTGTACTTTCCCTCCTTTATACCTAAACATAATGTCTTATAGAGAGAAAACCAAAACACTAGCTGATGACATTAAAATAATAAAGAAGAGAAAGACCCTGATCAAAGGCATTTCCAAACTCAAAACGAGCCCAGGCTCGACCCCTGAATGATCCTTACAATCTGGTTCCGGCTCTTAAACTTGATCTACAGTTAATATTTACCGAACTTGTATGCAGTAGTAAATGACGGGAGCCTCTGTGTGCCTACAATAAATATTCCTTTTGGCAAAACTCAGTGGTGTTCATTTTATAGCCCTCAGAAGAGCGAAAGGTGGCGTCGACCTGCGGGAACCAGCGCGCGAGAAAGATCTCCTCATTTCACCCGCTTTCCTCCTGGCTGCTCATTGTGGGCCTCACAGTCCTCAGGAGGGGTGGACTAGGCATAGAACGTCTCCAGTAAACTGTGCTTCGTTGGTCGAAGGGGCTTTTTCTCCTTGTCTTTTTACGTAGGTAAAACTTTCTGGGGTTAAGTTCTCCTTTCGAATCGGTCATGTTAGAGCCGCTAGAACACAAAAGAATGGAGATGCAGCTGCCCTTGTGAACCAACCCCCTCCTCTTCGAGCTAGGAACCGGCATTTCGTGGCACAGTAACTATACGAGGGTAATCCAAGGATCACACATGGGGTGCAACTCCTTTGACCCCGCCTTGTGGCGTAGATACTTGTCTTTTAACTGTTTTTTGGGTTTTTTTGAGGTTTTGTTTTACATTTTTTGTAGTGCTTTTTTAAGATACACTTTTTGTAATTGCATCAAGCTCAAATTGTGATTAATGTCACCTCTTGTGGTGCCTCTGATGTTAAGTCATGCAGCGCCGTTCCTGTTGTCACTTCTGATAACTTGATGTTGGTCAAATAACGCCAGTGGTTTTTGCTTGCATTTTATATAAGTGAAGTGTTCGCCAGAACAGGCCCTGCCAGGTTACTGTGTAGTCCTAATGGCTGCAAGAAAGAATGCTTACCACCGAACATGTATCGCCTCCTATGATCTGAAGCCACCTGCTGGTAAAGCTTTCTTTCTAGGTTGAGACATTGATTCACTTTTCTAGTAATAAGATTCCGGATTTACATTACATTTTTCAACATTATAAACTGATTGTATGCTTATGGTTTTTGCAAGTTAATGGTGTTTTGTAAGCTTATGCTTGTTCCCCCTCTCAAGCTACTAGTTTTTGTCCAGAGAATGGTGGGGCTCACTTTCCTCAAATCAGTTTCCTCAGGGGGTCATTTTTAATTCCTTCATAAAAATAGAGGAATACACTGGGAGATTATTTTTGCATTGCTGTGGGTTTGATGCTGATTGGTCTTGACGCATGTTGGGTTTCCATTTTTAATATTTAAGCATTTCCTCGCCATGCCTTTCACTCCCTGAGGAAAACCCAGAAGAGTAGGTCTTTGCAGCTCTGGTTCCAGATCTCTTCTAGTTGTGAGAAATAATTTGTTAACCAATAATGACGGGTCCCTAATAAAGAGAACAGTTTAAGTGACTAAGAATCCCTGATCTATTTCCTTCGTGCTTTGCCTGAAACACAGCAGAAGGTTGTTGTAGGCAATACACACTTTGGTGCTAGTGCAAGTACTTCTGTTGAGTTTATCATTTGGTGGCAGAGTCCTTTTGACTATGAAGTTCAGACAGTTGTAAGCAAAGAGCCAGTGGACAAGTCAAGGAATGGCAATTTTCATCAGGTAGCTCTGTAACCAGCCATCTCCGAGGCAACTCGAATCCACTAAGGAAATGCCTTAGAGCAAACGTCTCATACTGCTTCGCCCACCGCTTTTTCTCCATCTTCAAATTTCTTAGCCATGAAACGTCAACTAGCAGCCACAATGGAGTGAAGTCTTTTCCTGGCTACAAACTCACTGCTGGTACCAGTGATACATGCGTAGATGTACCTGCAGTCGGCGACTTATGTTATGTTATGTTAAGAGTTTTTATAGAGCGCGACAGCTTCCTCAGCTAAGAGGCGTCCCGGCGCTAAGCAACAAGAGAGCAGCACGCACAAAAGCGCCAGGAGGCCTACAAGGGAGGAAACAGGAATGTCTTAATGGCTTTCCTAAAGTTAAGATAATTAGTAAGCCCATGAATGTGGGCCGGCAAGGAGCTCTATTACAAAAAGAGCGCCCGCCTGCATGGACTCTTCTCACCCGGGGAATCACTACCAGACATTGTCCCATGGATCGAAGTGATCGTGTACGAGTATAAGGTAAAAGAAGGTCAGACAAAATTTGTGGGGATGTTGATTTCAGCATTTTAAAGGCAATACACAGTAGACACTAAGGTGGGATTGACATTTTTACTCCACCTGTTGCCTTTTGTGTACGTTGATAAGCTGTGAAGGCAGTGATATCAAAGAGAAAGCCCAGACTTTCTGATTCCAAAGTGAACCTTATCCTTTCATTTTTAGGTCTCGCTGAGTCAGCGTGCATGCGCTGCTCGGAGAGACTTTAGTAGGTGAGTTTTCAAAGTGCTGCTGGCTGGCGACAAGCTTGCGTTCAAGTGAGCGTGCATGCGCGAACCGCCAGCCTTCAGCACCATCTGTCTTTCCTCTTGCTTGCCCCCTGCCTACGCCCCTCCCCCTGCCTTCGCGCTTACAAGAGTTCGGGATTCTCCCAGTGGGTGCATCTCCGTCAGGCAATATCACTCCCACCTTAAATGTATCTTCCATCGCTGCCTCAACGTGCTTTCTCTTTCCACAAACTCGATGTTTGTGTTCCTTTATTTTGAGATACTTTTAGTATTACTGTTTTGTGACTTAAGGAACATTAAGGAAATGTTACCGTGAAACTGGACAACGTTCACAGTGTTTATTTCTGATCGCAGCAGCTGCTTCATGTCCATTGCACCATTCAGGAAGTCCTTTCGTTGGCGCTTTCATGAGGACATGATGAGGAAGCTGGAAACTTTTGGCACATTCTCTTTAAAAGCACAGCATGTTGGCGACTGCTTAGTCGATTAGACCTATGTTGCGCTTTAGATCTCAAAGCGCTATGGTGGGTGCAGCAGTTATAACTCATGAAATATGGGGTGCAACTCACAATGAGGGGGCAGGTGTGAGTGCACATTGGTTGCAATCGAACTCTTAAGATGATGGGCTGTGTGCATCCATTATCAGCACTCAGTCTTCGCTAAGTGATCTTGTTTTGTTTTTGTTGTTGTGTCAATGCTTTGCTGCGCCTGTTTGACTTACAAGGTGCTTTCTCTTTCTCCAAACTTGATGTTTGTGTTCCTTTATTTTGAGATGCTTTTAGTATTACTGTCACACACACAACCACAACCACACACACAACCACAACCACACACACATACAACCACAACCACACCCAACCACACACACACACAACCACACACACACACAACCCCAACCACACCCAACCACACACACACAACCACACACACAACCATACAACACACACACAAACACAACACACACACAACCACACACACACACAACCACATACACCCACAACCACACCCAACCACACACACACAACCACACACACAACCACAAGCACACACAAGGACACACACAACCACACACAACCACACTCACACACAAACCACACACACAACCGCACACAACTACACACAACCACACACACAACCACACACACAACCACACACACACAACCATACACAACTACACACACACACAACCACACACCCACACACAGAAACACACACAACCTCACATACAACCACACAACCACACATACAACCACACAACCACACACAACCACACACCCGCACACACACAACAACAACCATACACACAACTACAACCGCACACACAAAGGGAGGAGACAACTGCAGCAGGACCTTCGGCTCGATCAGGACAGCAGAACCACCGGAAAAGGAACCCCTCGGCACGACCTGGGCAGCAAAAAGTTGTCACTGGAGACATCCTGATCCTATGAACAATTGTGTCATCAATGATCTAATCCAAACTGTAAACTGTGACAAATAACATCCCTATATATTGCAGTACCACAAAAACAGCAACAAACATTGGCATAGCCAATAGGTCTCGCCTTTGGGACCTTATAAGTGTTTGCCATGCAACAGTTGTTGTTGCACCAAGGATATTGTGCTGCATAACTAAATACTTATAAGGTTCCAAAAGCGAGACCTATTAGCTATGCCAATGCTTGTTTTAAATATACTTTATTGATTGTCTGCAACAAGTACATATACAGTGAATTAACAAATCAGTCTACTTAATAAAATTATACAATTACTAGCCTCAAATTTACCAGGAAAAAGCAAGATATTTAAGGTGAAATAAAAACGAGAACGTAAAGTATGCTGCACAGAAAAATCTCAATAAACTGCATCGTATTGAAATAAATAGGTGTACCTTAACGAAAGTGCCTGGTGAAAAAGACCAGAAAAGTGCAAGAAAGTGAAAAATGAGAAGAGAGCATACTAAAAGTGAATGAGAGAGAACCCGTTATGCCCATTCCGGTGAACAGAGTGACGATCAATGCAGCTAGAAAAAATGTACTATGCTATATCTATATTGATTGTGCCCAAGAAGAATCCTAGTAAAGGTACCTTCTCTCTCTTATCCAACCGTTACTGTAATGCCAATGATCCTGGGATTTGATTAACGATTGAAATATCTGAAAATTATAAAACTCAATGTCTGAATCCTCCAGTTATGAATATAATAAAAGATGATTACTGGTCTGACGTTGAGATAGCTGTCTCATGTGGCGATACTTAAAGCAGACACCAAGACAAATCCTTATTCAGTGAAACAACGCCCGAAAATGTCCTGTCAAAAAATGTGAGAGACTCTCAGTAATCAGATACAAAAAGAAATCCGAGGTCTACATCGCAACCCTTGATACAATTCAAGAAAGTTGCCACTTAGCAATTGCTCCAACAGTTAATTTAAGAAGTAAGCATGTAGAAAATCAGATACAAAAGGTGAAGACAAAAAGAGGTAAGGGAAAAGAACTTGATCTAAGGATACTTATGCACCATTGAGAACACCATCAGATCTCACAAAACAATTACAAATTGACAGAGGGCCCCTTCGTAGCCCTTTCAATCTATTGACATTTTTTGCCATTTGATAAGTAACATGAAGATCGATCCTGTTATAGTTACTTGTTGCTAGTTGCAACGTTTTTTCAGCACTTACATTAGCGTACGTGGGGAATAGATGACATTGGATCTTATGTCAAAACATGTTGTTCCCTATCGCACTTAGTCCTACAAACAATCACAGAGAGGACGCGCGCCGCCAATTGCCATTGTGCTAATACTGTCACAATAAAGACTGCTTACAGACATTTCGCCGTAAAAATAAGTATTAACTACTGGGAACTACAATTAGCGGCCATTATGATGCCGTTTTGTAGTTTTTACATACGTAATGCTCTAAGCGCCGGAAGTCCTTACGGCGTTCGATTCCTGATTGCTGACAGCTGTTGGTTGTTAGCATACGGTATAAAAGTTAGCCGTCTGGTCACGTTCGGTACCTCCATCCCAGCGTGAGTCCCTGCCGGGGGTACCGACGGACAGGTACGGATTTACAGCATTCTGGTGTGGCACTGACAAATGACTGGCTCGTTTGTTGCGGCTTTTTCTTTTATGGCAGCTTTAAAGTGAAGGCCATGCCCTTGTACATGCTGTTGAACTTGGTTCTAGAACCATGTCATAGTCTTTCACTATCTTAGTTACTGTTCTAACATTGCTCTATACTACACTAGTGCTAGCAATGTTGGATTTTTGCTAAAGATTACGAGCATTCTAATCGCTGTTTTGTCAGTTGGCTAGGTGTGTCTCTACACTACAAGCGAGAAGGGCTTAGTTATCTTGGGTGTTTTTTCAATTATGGAGATCTGTTGCATCATTTCCCATGCTATACCGCGTGTTTTGATTTTAATATGCTATTCGCTGCTTCGCTGACAGGCTCCTGTTTCTAACACTTAAATAGTAAGGGACATGGTCAAGCGGTTTGGTTGCTTTTTTGCATTCTGCCTTTTTTGAGTTAAGAGACTGCATTTTCTTTTCTTCCTATTGGCTCACGTTTGTTTTCAGAGCGGGGCCTCTTTCTTGACTTGAGCTGGTGCCAAGTGAGGTGGGGTTCTTTCCTCAATATTTATTGGTAAGCATGATGTAGGAGAGTGGGGTCTGCTATCCTATGGTCACCCCAAATTTTTGCTTTTTGCTTCACTGGTTTTTGACATATTGAGGCTGTGGGCCTGCCAATCAGACCCCCAGCCTGCTGTTCTCTCTACTAAATTAAAACTATGCACCCTAGGTGCATAACCAATTGGAAGTGGATCACCCTGTCAGCCCCTGTACCAGTGTACACTAGGTACCCAGGGCATTGGTGTACCCAAGGCTTGCCAGGGGCTGAAGCATGTATTATGCCACCCCAGGCTTGGCCTAACAATTTGACACAACTGGCTGATCACTCAGCTGGGGTAAGTTGGTGTAATCACCTCTTACTTAGGTGTAGTATACCTATACCTAACCTTAAATGGGACACATGTTAACCTATAAGTCACTCCTATGGCAGGCCTTAACAATCCTGAAGGCAGAGTGCTTGGTTCCATGTGAGATGGTGCTCTGGCATGAGCTGAGCCTGTCTGCAGTGGTCGGAACAACTTCCTTCTACTGTTTCCAGATATCGTCCTACTATATACTCTTAAGTGCATTATGAACCTCGCGGTTAAATGCTATCTTTGGTTTGGCTTTATCAAAACATGTCGAGTAAGGTGTCATACGAATTGGAATACTAACCCCTCGCCAATTCTGGCGACGGGGTTAGCATTCCACCCTTCTAGAGGGACACGACATGTACAGTACCTGAAACCCGGGTAAAATCAGACATAGCCTCAGCTCCACAAAATGGATGCTGCCACCACAGACACAAGTCTGCCCTCCTGCTGCTGGGAGTCCTTCCAGCTTGGGAGGTGTGGACAAAGGGTTTCCTGCCAGGGGAGGTGCATGCACCACCCCAGACAGGATTTTGTGTATTGGTCAGGTAGGGCTTGAAAGAAACCAGACATGCCTGTGGCTCACAAGGAGCCTCGGTGCATATGCCAGTTCAAACCGGTCCTGGGGCACACCAGTCCCGGGCCTGGGGCGAGCTGGACAAAGGATTGGGGGTGTAACCACCCCCCTTCCTGGTCCCACCCATAGGGAGGGACCTAGCAGGTAGTCCGGCCCCTAGAATCCGCTTAAAGGTAGGAGCTGTGTCCTAAGACTTCAGACATCCTGGAATCAACTTGAAACTAAGAAGAAGACGGGAACTTCGACATTCTGCTGCACAGAAGACTGAAGGAAATCTCCCCTGTGGTCAGGGAGTGACCACCTTGCTAACGCAAGCACCATCCAGCGAATCAACGTCTGCTTTGCCGCCGCCTCCCGCCGGAGCCCGAGCCCAGAGACTGACAAGACCTGGACCTCCAGACCTCTCACCGCCCGATCCACAGTCCCTGAAAAGAGGAGACCCGTGGAGGCACCGAGACACGTGGAGCCAGCCATCTTGGAACGACGACGACAAGCTGCAAGTGCAACAACCGAGGCTCCCTCCAAGTTGTGCTTTGGGATCTGAGAAGCCCAACCCTCGAGCAGCATCTGCACCAAAGGTGAGCCCCCCAGCATCTCCACGATCTGCGTGGGGCCCTTCTGCATTTTGCCACTCGACGCGCCTAACCGGTTGCTGGCCCGCTGGCTAGTAGCCATCTTGGCGACGAACTACACAAAATACACCACTGGTCTGGTTGCTCCAGACTGGCCCTTGCTCCCCTCCAAAGGAGCAGTCCCTCTGACCTTGCTGGTCAGAACCATCAGCTTATTTCATCTCCTACAACAATTGCTTTTGCCAAGGCTTGTTTGCTTCGATCAAGTCGCCGACACCGCCGACAGCGAGAGCCTGCATGGGACAGCTCGTGAACTGACTCCTGGACGTCGTCGACCTCCAGGGACCACGTGGCTGCAGAGACAAGCTACACCTTTCTTCCTGTTTGCACCCGACATTGCCTGGTACCCACCTGGTGCCACGCTGGTCACTGGCTAGTGACTGTGAACACTGTCCCCTCTGCTTACAGGTCTTCAACATCTCCGATCCACTCTTGGATCCACCGCATCTCTCCCGGACCGACCGCCTGCAGCATCTTTGTCTTCAGGCTCCACGGAACAGATAGAAGAAACCCGACGCACTTCGAGGCCTATGCACCCGCTTCCTGTGGGTGAGGTAAAGCTCGCACTCCGGTGCCCAAGTGTAGTATTACATCTCTAGTGCCTGTGTTCCAAATCTTGAGTTCCTAGTCCATCCGGAAGATCCTTTTTGCAGTAACTTTGTACTTTTTACGCACCCATTGAAACCTATGGGAGCACGCGTGTGACTATTTGCTCTGCACACGCCACCCGTGGACCTCCTGGTCACTAACTGAAGTTAGCTCCTTGTAGGCCCAGCGATTCTAGAGGCCCTAGGCCTTTTCCCTTTTCTGTTCGTGGTACTTATACCACTATTTTAGTATATGGTTCGAGCGGCCACCAGGGCCTATCCATATAAAGTGCAACTTCTGTGTATTCTACTGTAATCTTGTTTGACGATTTGTGCTCCTGTGCTCATAAAGAGACTAGGGGTTACTTTGAGAAATAAATACATATATATTTTGAATATATATCTGTGTGGTGTCCTTTCATTGGTATAAAAGGGGGTTACATTTGGTAAAACAGCTGGCTTAACACGCTTCACGAGTTTAGCCTCAAAGACTGCTTAGCCTACGCTACCACTAGGGCAGCTAGTCCGAAAAGGTTGACTTACAACCACACCATAAGGGTTGCTTGGCATGGTACAAGGTGATCACTTTAACTAGTGAGCATCACATACCAGGCCAACTTCTCACACATGATTATTATTATTTCTTCTAGATACTTTGAGAAGTGGGGACAAAAGATATAAGCACAAAATATTATGTGATTATTTGCATAACTTAAATCTTAACATACATCTTTCTGTTGCTTCTAGATGTCACAATATATCAATAATCACAGTGAGGAATTGGAAACAGCTATAAGGGTATAGTAATAACCCATTTTTCTTGCGAAGCCTACTACTAGAAGCTTTGGTTATGAGGTCCTGAAGAAAGCCAGGGATAGTCTTCCCGAAGGCTGAAACATGTCGACCAGTACACAGGAGCAGTAAACGTCTTCAACTGCTCCTTTTTGTTTATTCTCTTTCATACACTGCTTTTTAGACAGGAACGCGATTGATGAGACACAAGCAGGAATTATACACTTGGTGTTTGTCATTTGCTTATTCTATTTTAAAAACACTTAAAAAAACACAGAAAATTCTTTCCCAGAAATTTTGCACTGCACTCTAATACTTTTTCCTCTTTTCTTTGATGTATGCTTGGTAAGAGGATTCAACTCATTCATATCTCCTCTATGTCATAAGAGGTTGTTGAGAAGAGTTGTTTGGTACCCCAGATGATGACACTGGGCACTTTCAGAGTGTAATGATGGGATGCTGATTATCCTTAGATCAAGTTCTTTTCCCTTACCTCTTTTTGTCTTCACCTTTTGTATCTGATTTTCTACATGCTTACTTCTTAAATTAACTGTTGGAGCAATTGCTAAGTGGCAACTTTCTTGAATTGTATCAAGGGTTGCGATGTAGACCTCGGATTTCTTTTTGTATCTGAATATTTGGAAAGGGGGATTAGGAATCCGTGAAGGTCTTTAAATATTTTCCCTCAGACCCTATTTGTATTTGTTTGTTCTTGTACAGCCTTCGGCTGCGGGTCTTTTCTTTCTAATGTAAACAAATTCTTTCGAACTGTTTCCTTGTCAAAGTATGGCAGAATTTAGCGGTTTGGCATATGATGATGCAACTCTCCAATCCATTTTGGATTCTACACCTAGTATTCTCGATAATGTATCAAATGTAGAGACACCTACTGAGAATGATTGGAACAAAGTCCTCTTTTTGAAAAAATCTCACTCTCGTACTCTCATACATGGAGCCATAATGGCGGAATACCTGCGGGGTAATTGTGCCCCGTCAGGATTGATTGTCACGAATGCTCCCCGTCTTTTTCTTCAAGACAAAACTTTTTTGAAAGATCGGTCCTTAATCGCATGGCGATGCACACATCCTTGTAGAGATTCAATCACTTGAGGCACAAATAAAGACTACGATCACGGCGACCCTTTTTAAGAGGAATCAGGACGAGTCTAATAAAACGAATAAGGAGTTTAAAGATAATATTCTACTCACAAAGATTGACAAATTCAAAAAAGATTTGTTACGCTTCAAACACGAGTTAGTATATCCATATACTAGTGACGACTATTCTCCCCCTGAATTCAATAAGAAAGGGCGACGCTATGGCTCTTCCTATTCAGGATCAAGCTCAGAGGAGAATTCAGATGAAGGAAAAGTACCTACGGACAATTGACAACAGTTTCGAGGGAGGGGACGTGGGAGGTATAATAGATCCAACTGGCAAGGAGGACCGCAGACATCACACTTTCAACAGTGGTGGCCACCGACCCCTTGGGGTTTCCCACCAGCACACTTCCAACTTCCTGCACCTCATTTTGCGATGCAATTTCCACCTCAGTTTCCGTCCAATCAGCAACAATATCCTAATCAGTCTTTTTTAGGATTTGGCCAAAGGAGACCAAGAGGCAAACGAAGAAATGCACCAAGCCAGGTACACTGGGAACAGCCCACAACATCACACATGGGCACCAGGAGCCAAACGAAAAAGAATGCACAACCAGGGACCAGTGCAGATCAAGCTTGATAGTAAATCTCAGTCAAAAACAGCTAACCAAAGACGAAACCCTAGTCTTCAATAGAGGTCTAGGTTTTGTAGAAACAAACTCAGGCGATTCTTTCCAGGTAAATTGTGAATTAGCACAGTTTTTTCGGAAAATCCGCCTTTTCTATTTCTTTCGCGATAAAGATTCCTCTTCTGATCAGACTGAGAGTAAGAATACTGGCCTTAAGAAACGCTCCTCTTTCAATCCCCCTATCACTAGTGTTTCTCACAAAGTACTTACATTTGAAAGAGCAGTACAAGAAGAGGTAATGTGGCTATGTAAAAATCAAAAATCTCAGTTTCACAATCTATCTAAGAAAGAACAAAATGCACTGCAGACGTTAACGAAAGACCACACGATAACAATTAAGCCCGCCGACAAGGGCGGAGCGATTGTTATCCAAGACACTACAACATACAGAAAAGAGTGTCTGCGCCAACTGTCAGACAGGCGCTCGTATTTACCGCTGAAAGAAGATCCCACTGAACGGATCAAAAAGATTATTGGCAATCTTGTAGAAGAAGGCATTTCGGAAGGCTGGATTACTGCACAAGAAGCAGCTTTTTTGCATACGAGCCATCCAGTAATGCCGTATTTCTATTGCCTGCCAAAAATACATAAGTCACAACGACCACCACCGGGTAGACCCATAATATCAGGCATTGGGTCACTTCTGGAGCCTCTTTCAACTTTTGTAGATCATTTTCTACGCCCCATAGTCAAGACTATGCCGACATTCTTACAGGACACTAAGGATGTTCTGCGTTTGCTGCCAGAGATTGATTTTGACCTGGACCTAGATTATTTAGTGTCTTTTGACGTAGAATCACTTTACACGTCAATACCGCAAGATGAGACCCTAGACACTGTTTTCAACATCTTGACTAATGCCACTTTGGACTCTATAACACCAGTCCCATTCATAATGTCTTTGGCCCAACTGGCTATGAAGGACAATTTTTTCAAATATGAGGATACCATCTACCTACAGACCTCTGGGACCAGTATGGGCAGTATTTTCGCGCCTAGCTTGGCGAATCTTTACGTCCATACTTTTGAGCAAGAACACATCCTGACCACATCAAATCCATTCTTTGAATCGATCCGTTTTTGGAAATGGTACATCGATGATATTTTAATTGTGTGGCGTCGTAGTTCTGTGTCTATTATCACATTTAAAGAGTGGCTAAATACTAGAAACGACTTTCTGAGATTTACAGTAGAAGTGGGAAAAGACAGGATAACTTTTTTAGACCTTTCCATTTTCGCCACTCCCACAGGTCTACAAAGCGAACTGTACCGTAAACCAATGGCACGCAATTCGCTACTTCGCTTTGACAGCCAACATCCCAAATCACTCCGAGAGAACTTACCTTACGGTCAGTTCCTTCGCATTCGGAGGAACTGTTCTACTCGTGATAAATTTGAAGCACATTCCAACAATCTTAAACAACAACTTAAAGAGAAGGAGTACCCCAAAAAACTGATCAAGCGAGCTTATAAAAGAGCCTCCAATAACAACCAGGAGGCTCTTTTAGAACCCCCAGTGAGTAAACCTCCACTGGAGCGTTTGACCTGTGTGACTACCTTCTGTACTCTAACGAATGGGATTCAAAAAAGTGTTCGCAAACATTGGCGAATTCTGAACAGCCATACAGATAAAATACCATTACCATTGTTTTCCTTGAAAAGGAGTACCAATCTAAAAGACATATTGGTCCACACTCGACCATGTGATCAGAGGCATACAGCAGATATTACTCTATGGGGTCTACCTCCGGTCCAGGGCCACTATCCGTGTGGCTCCTGTGCCGTCTGCCCACAAACTCAAGCGTCAAAAACTGTTGACATTGGTACTACCAAACCATGGGTACAAAAGAATTTCACGAACTGTAACAGTGAAAACTTGGTATATCTTATTACATGTCCATGCCCTTTCCAGTACATTGGCATGACAACGAGGAAAGTTAAGTTACGGATGCAGGAACATAAAAGCACATTTAGATGCAAAAAGACCATGACTAAACTTACCAAACACTTTTTTGAAAAGGGCCACAATGCAGGAGATTTTAATTGGACTGTGCTAGAAAAACCTTATATTCCACCACATGTCAGTGATGTGTCCAATTTTTTGTTTCTACGAGAGCAGAGATGGATATTTAAATTGTCCAGTGATGTACGCGGTCTGAATGACGCAATACCATGGATGTCTCTCAATAAGAAGTAAGAGTTGATTTAGTTTCAGAAAATTGCACATGAAAAATTGCATCATAACTCTGACGTTAGCATTTGCTTATGTAGCAATTTTCTAATAAACAAGTACTAACATTAACACACCATTGAGAACATCATCATACCTCACAAAGTAATTACAAATTGACAGAGGGTCCCCTTGTTTTTCAATCTATTGACATTTGTGTATTTTTTAATTTTCTGATAAACTAGTACTAATACTTATGCACCATTGAGAACACCATCAGATCTCACAAAACAATTACAAATTGACAGAGGGCCCCTTCGTAGCCCTTTCAATCTATTGACATTTTTTGCCATTTGATAAGTAACATGAAGATCGATCCTGTTATAGTTACTTGTTGCTAGTTGCAACGTTTTTTCAGCACTTACATTAGCGTACGTGGGGAATAGATGACATTGGATCTTATGTCAAAACATGTTGTTCCCTATCGCACTTAGTCCTACAAACAATCACAGAGAGGACGCGCCCCGCCAATTGCCATTGTGCTAATACTGTCACAATAAAGACTGCTTACAGACATTTAGCCGTAAAAATAAGTATTAACTACTGGGAACTACAATTACCGGCCATTATGATGCCGTTTTGTAGTTCTTACATACGTAATGCTCTAAGCGCCGGAAGTCCTTACGGCGTTCGATTCCTGAGTGCTGACAGCTGTTGGTTGTTAGCATACGGTATATAAAGTTAGCCGTCTGGTCACGTTCGGTACCTCCATCCCAGCGCGAGTCCCTGCCGGAGGTACCGACGGACAGGTACGGATTTACAGCATTCTGGTGTGGCACTGACAAATGACTGGCTCGTTTGTTGCGGCTTTTTCTTTTATGGCAGCTTTAAAGTGAAGGCCATGCCCTTGTACATGCTGTTGAACTTGGTTCTAGAACCATGTCATAGTCTTTCACTATCTTAGTTACTGTTCTAACATTGCTCTATACTACACTAGTGCTAGCAATGTTGGATTTTTGCTAAAGATTACGAGCATTCTAATCGCTGTTTTGTCAGTTGGCTAGGTGTGTCTCTACACTACAAGCGAGAAGGGCTTAGTTATCTTGGGTGTTTTTTCAATTATGGAGATCTGTTGCATCATTTCCCATGCTATACCGCGTTTTTTGATTTTAATATGCCATTCGCTGCTTCGCTGACAGGCTCCTGTTTCTAACACTTAAATAGTAAGGGACATGGTCAAGCGGTTTGGTTGCTTTTTTGCATTCTGCCTTTTTTGAGTTAAGAGACTGCATTTTCTTTTCTTCTTATTGGCTCACGTTTGTTTTCAGAGCGGGGCCTCTTTCTTGACTTGAGCTGGTGCCAAGTGAGGTGGGGTTCTTTCCTCAATATTTATTGGTAAGCATGATTATTATTATTTCTTCTAGATACTTTGAGAAGTGGGGACAAAAGATGTAAGCACAAAATATTATGTGATTATTTGCATAACTTAAATCTTAACATACATCTTTCTGTTGCTTCTAGATGTCACAATATATCAATAATCACAGTGAGGAATTGGAAACAGCTATAAGGGTATAGTAATAACCCATTTTTCTTGCGAAGCCTACTACTAGAAGCTTTGGTTATGAGGTCCTGAAGAAAGCCAGGGATAGTCTTCCCGAAGGCTGAAACATGTCGACCAGTACACAGGAGCAGTAAACGTCTTCAACTGCTCCTTTTTGTTTATTCTCTTTCATACACTGCTTTTTAGACAGGAACGCGATTGATGAGACACAAGCAGGAATTATACACTTGGTGTTTGTCATTTGCTTATTCTATTTTAAAAACACTTTAAAAAACACAGAAAATTCTTTCCCAGAAATTTTGCACTGCACTCTAATACTTTTTCCTCTTTTCTTTGATGTATGCTTGGTAAGAGGATTCAACTCATTCATATCTCCTCTATGTCATAAGAGGTTGTTGAGAAGAGTTGTTTGGTACCCCAGATGATGACACTGGGCACTTTCAGAGTGTAATGGTGGGATGCTGATTATCCTTAGATCAAGTTCTTTTCCCTTACCTCTTTTTGTCTTCACCTTTTGTATCTGATTTTCTACATGCTTACTTCTTAAATTAACTGTTGGAGCAATTGCTAAGTGGCAACTTTCTTGAATTGTATCAAGGGTTGCGATGTAGACCTCGGATTTCTTTTTGTATCTGAATATTTGGAAAGGGGGATTAGGAATCCGTGAAGGTCTTTAAATATTTTCCCTCAGACCCTATTTGTATTTGTTAGACTCTCAGTAATCCCATAATGAAAGTCCATGTCATCCTTGTACCTTATCACCAGAGTGACCTAAAACGGTGCATCTCACCTTCAAACAACAAAGTCAACTGTTCAACATTGGAATGGGGATGTTCGTGAGGATGAACTTCTCGCTACTCCAAGAGTAAATAAATATAAACATGCGTAAACGAGAGCATAACCAGTATAAAAACCGGGGTCAATGTTTCCCGTTGCAAGTATCCATTTCGCTAACACAAAACTTACTGTGTGACGACGTGCAGAACCTCATACGTGAAAGTCTCGGTGATCGACGCGTGAACCTCTTCTGCTGCATTATATCTTACTTATACCTCTCTATCTCCTACGTATGCGTGCTCAGAATGTGAACACTAACAAAGGACAAATGCGTGTGTTTAAATGACATACATGGTGGCCATGTTTTCATGTACTTGAACGTAAAAATATGTGATTACGAGAAATAAAGTCACCCAAGATTGGTAAATACGGGATAAAAATTAAAAAGATAAAGAAATAAAATCAAAAAGAAATGCACAAGTTATACACAGAATGAAAATGGCAACAATATAAACCTGTTTTTGAGAATCGACAATATACAATATGCAATGTATTTACATTTAGATATAATAACATAATGACCTACTAATGGTGATCATGAAAAGTTGTGAACATATCATTGATTGAACAACCTATATGTGGCTTATATGCTAATCTTTAAGCAGGTAATTAGTAGCGAAAAAAATGTTTTTGTTAAATATGTTAAGACCAATAAATCAGTAATCTCATGTTGCCATTGTTCTCACAAAAGATGCAAATATATAAAGTCTTATATACATCTAAATCACAAAGTGCTTGACAATAGTGATAGCATCTCTTCGAAATATTTACTCATGGCCTATCCAAGTATGTACCAATTAGGTATAATGGAGAGGTTACACAATAACACCTATAAGAATATTGAATAGCTGTAGTGAACATATGTCTCGCATGAAGCATGCCAAGTAAACCTCCCATATGAATATTGCTTCATTATGAAAACATTATTAACCCCTTCGATACTCATGACGGAGCGGTTCCGTCATGAGCATCGGTTGGGCTGTGCTTATGACGGAACCGCTCTGTCATGAGCACAGCCCCCGGGGGAAGCGCTGGCGCTCCCCCCCTGGGGCATCGATCGTGCCCCCACAGAGGGGGATGGCAGCGGAAGAGCTTCCGCTGCCACCCCCGAGCCCCCCCACGCTTCCCCATGACGTCAGCGCGCACAGCACCATTTTTACCGGGAGACCTGGGGGAACGCTGGGTGGTGGTAAATTTGTGTGAGCCCGGTGATGCCACAACTTTCCCACCCCAAAATGTGTGAAAAAAGTGATTGTTTCAGCTAAAATTGAGGTTTGCAGGGGATTCTGGGTAAGGAAACGTTAGGGGATCCACGCAAGCCATACCTCCCTGGAAGCCGCCGGGTGTCTAGTTTTCGGAAATGCGTGGGTTTGGTAGGTTTCCCTAGATGGCCGCCGAGCACCGGGCCAAAAACCAAAGTGACCCCCCTTGCAAAACCAGATGGTTTTGCAAGAGGCCGTTTTGATGTCACCTCACTACGTTTTGGGCCCTTGCCTGCCGCGGGTACTTGGGCCTCCCACACAAGTGAGGCACCATTTTTACCGGAAGACCTGGGGGAACGCTGGGTGGTGGTAAATTTGTGTGAGCCCGGTGATGCAACAACTTTCCCACCCCAAAATGTGTGAAAAAAGTGATTTTTTCAGCTAAAATTGAGGTTTGCAGGGGATTCTGGGTAAGGAAACGTTGGGGGATCCACGCAAGCCATGAGGTTTGCAGGGGATTCTGGGTAAGGAAACGTTGGGGGATCCACGCAAGCCATACCTCCCTGGAAGCCGCCGGGTGTCTAGTTTTCAGAAATGCGTGGGTTTGGTAGGTTTCCCTAGATGGCCGCCGAGCACCGGGCCAAAAACCAAAGTGACCCCCCTTGCAAAACCAGGTGGTTTTGCAATAGGCCATTTTGATGTCACCTCACTACGTTTTGGGCCCTTGCCTGCCGCGGGTACTTGGGCCTCCCACACAAGTGAGCCACCATTTTTACCGGGAGACCTGGGGGAACGCTGGGTGGTGGTAAATTTTTGTGAGCCCGGTGATGCCACAACTTTCCCACACCAAAATATGTGAAAAAAGTGATTGTTTCAGCTAAAATTGAGGTTTGCAGGGGATTCTGGGTAAGGAAACGTTGGGGGATAAATGCAAGCCATACCTCCCTGGAAGCCGCCGGGTGTCTAGTTTTCAGAAATGCGTGGGTTTGGTAGGTTTCCCTAGATGGCCGCCGAGCACCGGGCCAAAAACCAAAGTGACCCCCTTTGCAAAACCAGGTGGTTTTGCAAGAGGCCATTTTGATGTTACCTCACTAAGTTTTGGGCCCTTGCCTGCCGCGGGTACTTGGGCCTCCCACACAAGTGAGGCACCATTTTTACCGGGAGACCTGGGGGAACGCTGGGTGGTGGAAAATTTGTGTGAGCCCGGGGATGCCACAACTTTCCCACCACAAAATGTGTGAAAAAAGTGATTTTTTCACCCAAAATTGAGGTTTGCAGGGGATTCTGGGTAAGGAAACGTTAGGGGATCCACGCAAGCCATACCTCCCTGGAAGCCGCCGGGTGTCTAGTTTTTAGAAATGCATGGGTTTGGTAAGTTTCCCTAGGTGCCGGCAGAGCTAGGGTTCAAAACCTACAACTAGTCGCTTTGCCAAAAAAGGGTCAGTTTTCACTGCAAAATTGAGGTGTGACCACGTTGCGTTTTGCGCCGTTTCCTGACGCGGCCACTATGCCGACCCGCACACGTGAGGTACCATTTTTCTCGTAAGACTTTGGGGAACGTGGGGTGGGTGGAAATTTGTGGATCCACGCAGATTCCAGAACTTTCCATCACAGAAATGTGGGGAAAATGTGTTTTTTTTGTTAATTTTTTACGTTTGCAAGGGATTCTGGGTAACAGACCATGGTGGGAGGCAGTCAAGTCACCCCATCCTGGATTCCCCTGGGTGCCTAGTTTTCAAAAATGTATAGGTTTGCTAGGTTTCCCTAGGTGCCGGCAGGGCTAGGGTTAAAAAACTACAGCTCGTCACTTTGCCAAAAAAGGGTCATTTTTCACTGCAAAATTGAGGTGTGACCACGTTGCGTTTTGTGCCGTTTCCTGTCGCGGACACTGTGCCGACCCGCACATGTGAGGTACCATTTTTCTCGTAGGACTTTGGGGAACGCGGGGTGGGTGGAAATTTGTGGATCCACACAGATTCCAGAACTTTCCATCACAGAAATGTGGGGAAAATGTGTTTTTTTTGTCAATTTATTACGTTTGCAAGGGATTCTGGGTAACAGACCATGGTGGGAGGCAGTCACGTCACCCCATCCTGTATTCCCCTGGGTGTCTAGTTTTAAAAAATGTATAGGTTTGCTAGGTTTCCCTAGGTGCCGGCAGGGCTAGGATTCAAAAACTACAGCTAGTCACTTTGCCAAAAAAGGGTCATTTTTCACTGCAAAATTTAGGTGTGACCACGTTGCGTTTTGCGCCGTTTCCTGTCGCGGACACTGTGCCGACCCGCACATGTGAGGTACCATTTCTCTCGTAGGACTTTGGGGAACGCGGGGTGGGTGGAAATTTGTGGATCCCCGCGGATTCCAGAACTTTCCATCACAGAAATATGGGGAAAATGTGTTTTTTTTGTCAATTTTTTACGTTTGCAAGGGATTCTGGGTAACAGGCCATGGTGGGAGGCAGTCAAGTCACCCCATCCTGGATTCCCCTGGGTGTCTAGTTTTCAAAAATGTATAGGTTTGCAAGGTTTCCCTAGGTGCCGGCAGGGCTAGGGTTCAAAAACTACGGCTCGTCACTTTGCCAAAAAAGGGCCATTTTTCACTGCAACATTGAGGTGTGACCACGTTGCGTTTTGCACCGCTTCCTGTCGCGGGCACTATGCCGACCCGCACAAGTGAGGTACCATTTTTCTCGTAAGACTTTGGGGAACGTGGGGTGGGTGGAAATTTGTGGATCCACGCAGATTCCAGAACTTTCCACCACAGAAATGTGGGGAAAATGTGGTTTTTTTGTCAATTTTATACGTTTGCAAGGGATTCTGGGTAACAGACCATGGTGGGAGGCAGTCAAGTCACCCCATCCTGGATTCCCCTGGGTGTCTAGTTTTCAAAAATGTATAGGTTTGCTAGGTTTCCCTAGGTGCCGGCAGGGCTAGGGTTCAAAAACGACATCTAGTCACTTTGCCAAAAAAGGGTCATTTTTCACTGCAAAATTGAGGTGTGACCACGTTGCGTTTTGCGCCGTTTCCTGTCGCGGGCACTATGCCGACCCGCACAAGTGAGGTACCATTTTTCTTGTAGGACTTTGGGGAACGCGGGGTGGGTGGAAATTTGTGGACCCCCGCAGATTCCAGAATTTTCCATCACAGAAATATGGGGAAAATGTGTTTTTTTTGTCAATTTTTTACGTTTGCAAGGGATTCTGGGTAACAGACCATGGTGGGAGGCAGTCAAGTCACCCCATCCTGTATTCCCTTGGGTGTCTAGTTTTCAAAAATGTATAGGTTTGCTAGGTTTCCCTAGGTGCCGGCAGGGCTAGGGTTCAAAAACTACAGCTCGTCACTTTGCCAAAAAAGGGTCATTTTTCACTGCAAAATTGAGGTGTGACCACGTTGCGTTTTGCGCCGTTTCCTGTCGCGGGCACTATGTCGACCCGCACAAGTGAGGTACCGTTTTTCTCGTAGGACTTTGGGGAACACGGGGTGGGTGGAAATTTGTGGATCCACGCAGGTTCTAGAACTTTCCATCACAGAAATATGGGGAAAATTTGTTTTTTTTGTCCATTTTTTACGTTTGCAAGGGATTCTGGGTAACAGACCATGGTGGGAGGCAGTCAAGTCACCCCATCCTGGATTCCCCTGGGTGTCTAGTTTTCAAAAATGTATAGGTTTGCTAGGTTTCCCTAGGTGCCGGCAGGGCTAGGGTTCAAAAACTACACCTAGTCACTTTGCCAAAAAGGGGTCATTTTTCACTGCAAACTTGAGGTGTGACCACGTTGCGTTTTGCGCCGTTTCCTGTCGCGGGCACTATGCCAACCCGCACAAGTGAGGTACCATTTTTCTCGTAGGACTTTGGGGAACGCGGGGTGGGTGGAAATTTGTGGATCCATGCAGATTCCAGAACTTTCCATCACAGAAATGTGGGGAAAATGTGTTTTTGATGTCAATTTGTTACGTTTGCAAGGGATTCTGGGTAACAGACCATGGTGGGAGGCTACAACTACAGCTAGACTCTTCGCAAAAAAAGAGTAAATTTTCATTGTGAAAATGGGGTGTGTTCACCTTAGGTTTTGAGCCACTTCCTGTCGTGGGCACTATGCCTACCCACACAAGTGAGGTACCATTTTTATCGGGAGCCTTAGGGTAATTCAGATTTGTAAAGCAACTGTTATTACCTATTGATTTTTGATGCATTTCTCCCTTCCAAATGAATGACATTGTGTAAAAAAAAATTCATTTTGAAAAATGACCAATAATTGTCATGCAAGTATGAGTATTCCCAATTTCGAAAATGTCCAAATATGCACTGTTTCTAAACTCTGTAATTTGTTCCCATTTCAGAAATACATAGGTGTCTTTCATACCGATTTTTCCATGTATACATTTTCCCACAATAATTGCTATATACCCGGAAAAAAAAAAAACATTACAAAATGCTGCTCAGTTTTTTACTCTGGGTTCATTGGGCTCTTGGTGAACCTACAAGTCCTATATATCCCCACAACCAGGAAAGTCCACCGGATGTAACGGTATATTGCTTTCAAAGAGATGTCATAATTCGAAGAAGTTACAGGTGAAAACGTTGACTCAAAAGGCTGCTTTTTTCAACACATTCTTAATTTTTCCTACATTTACCTGTTAGTTTCTATAAAGAAACCTTGATGGATCTACACAAATGACCCCTTGCTGAATTCAGAATTTTGTCTACCTTTAAAAAATGTATAGCTTTCCAGGATCCATTATTGCTTTTCTACCCATTTTTACCATTATCTGGAAGGAGGTTGAAAGCACAAAAAAGAGCAAAAATAGGGTATGTCCCAGAAAAATGTCAAAACTGTGTAAAAAATGTTGGATTTCTGCCAACAATCTGTCATTCCCTAAAAGCTGGAGAAATTGTGATTTCAGCCCCACAAACCCTTTTTTGATATCATTTGCAGAGAAAAACCCAGACGCTTTCATTTGCAGCCACTTTTACCCATTTTTCACAAAAAAACAAAATGTTGCTGTATTTTGACTAATTTCTGGGAATCCTCTAAGAGAATCCACAAACCCTGGGTACCTTTAGAATCCCCATGATGTTGGAAGAAAAGGACGCAAATTTGGCGTGGATACCTAATGTGGTCAAAAAGTTACAGGGGCCTAAGCGCGCACTACCCCAAATAACCCAAAAAAGGCTTAGCACAGGAGGGGAAAAGGCCTAGCAGCGAAGGGGTTAACAGAATATTTATGATACGCACATCGATGATGACTGTGGAATGTAAACAAACAACAAATGCTAATCAAACTAAAACCAGGACACTGTGTTAAGGTTACAGCTATTGCTAAAAATAGCCAAAATGTCAAAAAAACAGGTGCAGACCAGAAGACATATTACAGGAAGAATGAAAGCTCTAATTTGTCATTGAGACCATTGGGACTGAGGGTATTCAAATATTTAATCCAGAAAGTTTCTCTCTGTGAGATAACCTTAGACATGTCTTTATCATTGTGCTGTTTTACAGCCTCTAAGATGGTAAATCGGAGTTGGGCTATGGAATGTTGTGCTGTCATCCAATGTGTTGCTAATGGTGAACTCAATGTATGCGTTCTTATCCTGCTCTTGTGTTCTGTGATTCTTATCCTTAATGACCTTTCTGTGTTGCCCACATAGTGAAGTGAATAAGGACATCTGATTAAATATATAACATTCCGTGTGTTACAATTGCCTGTGAATTTGAGAGCTATCGGTTTGCCTGACCATGGATGTGATATAAAAGATCCTGTAAGAACATTGTTGCAGTGCGAGCAATTGAAAGATTTTTGCATGCCCTTGTGTAGTTCTTTGGGTGTGGGTGATTTTTTATTGAGTATCTCACGAAGATTGTTGGATCTTTTATATGCAAATATAGGGGGATTTTTAAAGAGTTCTTTAAAGTCGGGTTCTGTTTGTAGTATATCCCAACGTCGTAAAATAATCCTCCTGATTGCTGCTGACTGAGTTGAAAATGTGGATACATAAACCTCACATCTAAGTTGTGGTTTCGCTTTTTTCTCTAAAAGCGATTCTCTAGGAATCTCTTCTACCCGTCTGACAGCAGTTTCAATCACTTCACTAGGGTATCCTCGATTCAAGAAATTCTTTTTGTACTCAATCAACGCTGATGCGTATTGGTTCTCATTGGATGAAATACGTTTAATCCTTGCAAATTGTGAGAATGGTAAGTGTTTCTTGAGAGTGTCAGGATGGAAGCTACTGTAATGTAATGTATTATTGCGGGCTGTTGACTTCTTATATACCGAAGTGGTTATATTTGTATCATTCACTTCCAAGCTGACATCCAAATAAGAGATCTTTTTTGTGTCAAGTGTGTAGGTAAATTGAATTCTCGGATTTATGTTGTTCAGGTCCTTTAGTGTATTTTCTAGTATGTGTTTAGGTCCCTGCCAGATGATGAACATATCATCTATGTATATACGATACAAAATCAACCGATCAGTCCAAGAAGGGTCATTCAGGACATGTTCCTGTTCGAATTTCATCATGAAAACATTCGCATAGCTCGGTGGTCCTGCAAAACCCATAGAGGTACCGTTAGTTTGCAAAAAGAACCTTTCTTTCCAGCTAAAATAGCTGTTGAATAAACTGAACTGTAACAATTGTAAGAGAAAAACCTTGTTAGCTGGTATGTCCTCCTGTTGCAATAATGCCCACTCAATGGCCTCAATTCCCTCCGAGTGCGGTATTGAGATGTACAAAGACACCACATCCACAGTACCTAACCAGATCTCCTCCATGGATGGCAATTGGATCTCCCTAATCAATTTTAGAAAATGTGTGGTGTCTTGCACATATGTGTTGCGTGATTGTACAAATGGTTGCAAAAATGTATCAATATACTGACCTAATGGTTCATGAATGGAACTGCATCCTGATACTATTGGACAAAAGGGCGGATCTTCCAGATTTTTGTGTATCTTAGGCAACATGTAAATTGTGGGTCTGCGGGGAAACTTGATGTATAAGTAATCACGTGTTTTCTCTGTAATCCATTTCATGTCTAGAGCATGTCCTAAAATTTGCCACAAAGAATCTTGAAACTCTTTTGTAGGATCATGGTTAAGAGGAAGATATGTTGTATCATTTGCTAGCATAGTCTCTACTTTGGACTCGTAAAAACTGCGGTTCATTACCACTAGAGCTCCTCCTTTTATCAGCTGGACAAAAAACTAAGGACTCATTAGCTTTCAAGGATTTAAGTGCCTTTCTGTCTGTGAGTGTTAAATTATGACGTTTGTTGGTTTCTGAAGATAGTTGAGTCAAGTCTCTTTTCACTAAAGTCTCAAAAGAATCTATCACTTTGTGTGAAGTTGGAGCAACAAAACTACTCATGGGTCTGAATTCTCTGTATTCAGATTGTTGAATGGTGGTAGGTTCTAAATTGGCGAAGAAATATCTGAGTCTTAGTTTCCTGACAAATTTGTACAGGTCGATCTCTGTATCCAACGTTTTAGCTTGAAACGTTGGTACAAATGATATGCCTTTATTCAGAACCAATGTTTGTGACTTGGTTAAAGGTGTTTGTGAAATGTTTACTACTAGTGCTTCTTCTGTCTGCGACCGACATTTGTTTGCTTTGAGCTTTCCACGACCTCTACGGGTTTTGCTGTGTCCGGTTTTGCTGGTGTGTGACTTGGAGGAGCATCGTTTGCTGCTGGACTTGTCTCTAAAAAAGAAACCTTTGCACTAGAAGAGGTTCACGCGTCGATCACCGAGACTTTCACGTATGAGGTTCTGCACGTCGTCACACAGTGAGTTTTGTTGGTTACTTGCAACGGGGAACATTGACCCCGGTTTTATTATTCTGGTTATGCTCTTGTTTACGCATGTTTACCTTTTTTTACTCTTGAAGTAGCGAGAAGTTCATCCTCACGAACATCCCCATTCCAATGTTGAACAATTGACTTTGTTGTTTGAAGGTGAGATGCACCGTTTTTGGTCACTCTGGTGATAAGGTACAAGGATGACATGGACTTTCATTATGGGATTACTGAGAGTCTCTCACATTTTTTGACAGGAAATTTTCGGGCGTTGTTTCACTGAATAAGGATTTGTCTTGGTGTCTGCTTTAAGTATCGCCAGGTGAGACAGCTATCTCAACATCAGACCAGTATTTAGTTATGCAGCACAATATCCTTGGTGCAACGACAACTGTTGCATGGCAAAACACTTATAAGGTCCCAAAGGCGAGACCTATTGGCTATGCCAATGTTTGTTGCTGTTTTTGTGGTACTGCAATATATAGGGATGTTATTTGTCACAGTTTTACTATTTATTTCAATACGATGCAGTTTATGAAGATGTTTCTGTGCAGCATACTTTACATTCTCGTTTTTATTTCACCTTAAATCTCTTGTTTTTTCCTGGTAAATTTGAGGCCACTAATTGTATAATTTTATTAAGTAGACTGATTTGTTAATTCACTGTATATGTACTTGTTGCAGATTTCCCCTGACGAAGGGTGTATGCTACACCCGAAATGCATTGGGATTAATAATCTTCAAGTCTGTATCATAATGCAATTTAACATGAAGTTCATGGTTCATCAACGAAACATGCTTTTGAATTAAAAGAAACATTGCATAACGCCGGATTGAAATCAAGTCATTATGCTTATGTACATGTATACCTGTTAACAGCAGGATGTTTCTATTGTTTACTTGATGTAATTATTTTATAATTGCTCCTAACAGAATTCAGCATAACATTGTATACACTCTAGGCAGAGTGTCTTTTCGGTAGTGCAGTCTTAGTCTATGACCAATAGTCTTAGATTTACTCTTCTTTTCGAATCAGTGAGTAGGTAGAACCACTTCTAAGATAGCACACCTACGCAGATAAATTTGTTGATTATTGTTTTATTTTATCAAAGGTACTAACCAGAGTGCATCGCAGCTGATACTTGACACGTTGAGTAATGTAAAGCCAGTTGTCAATGAGCCTATTTCCTGCTCTATTGCATTCTGCGACTCCCTGACCTTCTGTAATATGAGGTCCAGTTTGTCTGGGGCGGCCTCCATATTGGTTGGTGAGACACAGCTTGTAGGGGGCATCTGGGTGGCGTTACCCGAGACTTCTTGTTGCGCTGTGCCACTGGAGATCAACTCCAGCAGCTTTCCTTTCGTGCGCCCCATTGTGCACCGCTGGATAGAACCGGTCACAGTATGTTGGAGCCAAGAGCCTGCAGTGCCTCCTACTGTAGGCGCACCAGGAGAACCCTACAATCACAGTCCGGGGCACCCCTGAGGGCCACCACCGATTCCCGGCATCACTCCAGGCAATCAGAACGGAGCCAGACACTTAGATATTGGGCTATTGGCTACAGACCATGCAAGACCAGGTCAGGGAGTCCGGGAGCGACCCAGTAGTCCACGCCTCACCATGCACAGACAAAGTTGTGGGCACCCCTTAGCAGGGTCAAGTCAGTTATGGGACAGGTGCGGGACAGGTGCAGCACTGCTTCAATCGACCTATCCAGTTAACGCTGCATTCCTGAATGTCCCAGCAGTATGGCACCTCGGTCTCCAGCCAGAAGGACAGGCGGCCCTTGTCAGACCAGGGCAGCCCCTCACCTTTCCTGCCCCAGTCCACAGTCACTGCAGCCCGTGGCCTATGTCTGCCGCAAGTCCCTCCGTCACAGTGGCGCCGCACCAGGCACGCTCAGTCAGGCAGAAGCCACAAACCACAAGGCCTTCTAGCTTGCACAGGTTAATCAGTCAGGGCCCGAAAGCAAAAGGAGGCCCAAGTTAGGCCGCACCACCCATCACGGCCGGCATGGAGGACTGAGCAGCTCCCCCCAAGGTAGGTCACAGCCCGCCGAGCCTGCAGCCTTGCAAAGTGCTCCCAAATAGTCCTGGAATATGGCTGCGTATCTCCCAGTCTCCACTTCACCTCCACCGGAGCAGCGGGCAGGACTCCAAATCCGCAGCCCTCAGTGCCGGTCCGGTGCACGTGGCAAGGCCGCCCCACAGCATCAGCGCCCACCGCCGATCCCCGGTAGTGGTTCATCCACGTCCGCAGACCGTACTGTCCTGATGTTGTAGACACTTGGAAGGGTGAAGGGCTGGAAGGCCGCTCTCACCAGAGATGCCGCGCTCAGCCACAGGGTTTTTCAGTGTAGCACCTGCGTCCCCACGCACAGGCGGTCTCACAGCTTGTCTTCTGGCGCGGGTCACTACCGCTTACACCAGCCACCGCAGGGCCACACAAGGCAGCAACTCAGAGGCCTTCCAGTATGTAGTGAAGAAAAATATTTCTATTAAACATTAAGTCTTAATGTTTTTCTCCACTTGCAGTTAAGCCAATTATGACTAAATGGTTATATGAAGCATGTTTCTTCAATTTAAATTAAACAAATATCTGTATTTTTCTGTCATAAATATGGCAGGCAACCTATCAATAGGCCACTGGGAGCAAGATGCCTTCTGTTTTTAAATATGACACTTGGAAATGCGCGAAAAATTTAAATGATGTGCAATAGGGAATCTATATAAACATAAAGTAACCTCTTCAGTTAAATTTTCTCCCATTCCAAAGGGTTGCCTTTCAACGCAGTAGGCATCTTGCTCTCTGAAGCTGGTAGACACGGTGCCATATTCATAACTGAAAAATACGGACATTATTTTAAGTGGGAGAAAGTTAAAGTGCAGAAAATGTTCCATATTATGAACATTTTTGCAGAACATTTTTCAGCACTTTGAATTTCTCCCATTTATAAAAATGGTTGTATGCTTGTGTTATACATGCAACGGTGCCACATATGCCGAAATGTATGCCCTGTGCTTCAAGTACATACTGCACAGGTTCTTAGTCACCCATACACATATATCCTATTCATATTCACACATGTTCATATATCCCCTAAGCCCACGCCTTCACTGACACAAATGGCAGCCCTTTCATAGTGCTCAAAGTCACAGTATTTTACTCAAACAGTAGAATCTGGCTCTAAGGACATTAGGCTTAAAGTAAATGATATTGAGCTTGGGGGTGTCTGGTAACAATGTGCCAGTTGCTTAGCCTACAGTAGCTCATAATGATTGTCAATGATCAGAAGTAGTTCTCAGTACAGAAAAGGTTGGCGCCCCTGAATTAGAGCAACTAGAAACAATCAAGAACTAAATCTATAACATGTACTACTTTCTAGAACAAAACCACAAAACTGGAGTTGATGCTCCTTAGT
The DNA here is from genome assembly GCF_964204655.1 of Triturus cristatus. Classification (NCBI taxonomy): domain Eukaryota; kingdom Metazoa; phylum Chordata; class Amphibia; order Caudata; family Salamandridae; genus Triturus; species Triturus cristatus. The sequence continues at coordinate 117,600,797 of NC_140595.1, forward strand.
GAGATGGAGTTGTATGATTAATCAAAAATGTGCTAGCACTCATGATCAAGAATCTTAAATTCTATAACAGCATGGAGGAGAGGATTATGTATTCCCTTTCCTGTTTCACAGCAGTCGTTTTGCAAGTACGGTATACAACATTAAGAACTACAACTCCCATAGTCCTTAAGCAAGATACTAAAACTCCGGAAAATGTGTGACACGGTCCAAGCACATTCCCAGGTTCACTATATACATTCATCAAACTGTAACCCCTCATCTTTTGTTGCTTTGAGAATATCCTGCCGGATCATGTTCAAAGTTTACTACTGTTTCTGATCTACGGCTGAAGAAAATAAAATAAATAATCATTGAGTATTCTTTCCCATTTGTTCACCAGGGTGGGTATTTACCGCAATCAAGCACAAAACAGAATGTAGAATAAAACATTAATTATAATGGGATGATATTTGTCTCCCTATCCTTAATAGAACTTAAAATTCCTGATCACAAATGCTCTAAACATGTTGGTTCTATGTTAGGACCAGAGGCTTCTGATTATGAAAGTTTATAGATGATTCATAACAGTCAAAACCAGATTACATACTGGTTTAGAATAAAAGGATTTGGAAGTAGACTATGTTGACCAGACAGCCATATGTGTGATATCTTGTAGGCTAGCTCCCAATGTAACTGACTTCTGGGCTATTTCACCTCTGAATGCACTTCAAACACTGAAATGCCAATTACCACTTGCTCCAAAATCCAGCACATTCCTCTGGTTATGGTGTGTAATGACACTGGGTTGTCAGTATGTAGGGCAGAGATGAAGAGCTATCTGCAAGAAAATAAACTGAGGTGGACTGTGGCCTGTTTGTAAATCTGTAGGCAACTAACCATGCACAGTTTGGTCTGCGTAAAACAAGAGTAAGAGATCTTCCTCGAGTCAATTTTAGTATTTCTCAATATAATAAATATAACCACTTTCCAAATAAAAGTTAACAGGACAATATTTGGTGTAGGAGGAGAGACAAATCTGATCTGGCTGAGAAGTTTTGAAACCAAAGAATGTTCCCCTATTGGATGGTCTGCTACCGATGTGTGTCCAGCTGAAATGGCTGATCTACAGGAGTTTACTGTCCTGTAGGTCAGACCCTCTGCCACTAGTATTGCCAAAAAGTTGAAAACAAAAGTCACATCTGGCCCCACAGGATCAAGATTTTGTTCACACCACCAACCTGACAACCTAGACCATGCTGAGTGATGGAACTTGTGGGTGGAATCTGGCCAGGTCTTGTGGATGAAGAAGACAGCTTGGCTCGAAAGGCCTGACACTCATTAGCATGTCCTGAAAGGTTCCATGCTATCAGATGTAGTTGGTTGAGGAGAACTTAAGGGTGAGGTTCCCCTTGAGGATACAAGGGCACGTTCAAAAAGAGGTTCACATCATAGATCCAGGGGAACAGGGAACCAAACTCTATTACAATGGTTGCTATGGTTTCAAGATTTTGTTCCCCACAAGCAGTTGATGGAACATGCCACTGTAAAGTTGTCCTTCAGACTAAAATGCAACATTGTGAGCTTTTGGATGTGAGGTTGCAGATCCGGCTAGAAGCTTGAGACAACTGATGTATGGTTGCTTCTCCTCCCAAGACCATTACCTCCCATAGATATTTTGCTGCATCTTGCCCCCAACTGAGTCTGCTGGAACTTGATTCAAATACGAGATACCAGGATACACTGAAAATCGCCCAGCCATTTCGGAGGAGGAATCGCCATCATCCACAAAGACTCCATCAAAATCTCAACGAACACCGACGACACCCTCACCACCGCCGAGCACATGCACTTCCAGATCCACACCGACCCCAACACCACCCTCAGAGGAACTCTCATCTACAGACCTCCCGGACCCCGCCCACAGTTCAGCGACACCATTGCCGACCTCATCAGCACCCACGCCCTCGCTTCCACGGACTACATCCTCCTCGGAACCTGAACTTCCACCTCGAGAACAACAACGACGCCAACTCCACCGCCCTGATCGACAACCTCGCCAACCTCGGACTCAAACAGCTCGTAACGACACCTACTCACGCCACTGGACACACGCTCGACCCCATCTTCTCCGCAAGCCCCCACGTCTCCTTCAACCACACCACCGAACCACACTGGACCGACCACAGATGCGTCCACTTCACCTTCAGAAAACCCACCACACACCACTGCACCCAACAGCTACCACGGCGCTGCTGGGGCAAGGTCACCGAGGACCAACTGACTACCGCCCTCGCCCTGAGACCACCCACCGACCCCACCGACCCAGACACCGCCGCGACCAGCCTCACACAGTGGATCAACGACTGCGCCAACACCCTCGCCCCTCTCAAGACCTCTACAACCAACCACACCAACAAGAAAGCCACCTGGTTCACCGAGGACCTCCGGATCTACAAGCACAGCTGTCGGAAGCTGGAGAAGAAATGGCTCCACGACCGAACACCAAACAACCACACAGCCCTCAAGAGCGTCACCCGCAGACACCACCAACTCATCAGGACCGCCAAGAAGACCACCTTCAAGGACGGCCTAGACAACAACGCACACAACACCAAAGAGCTCTTCAGCATCGTGAAAGAACTCTCCACCCCAGCTCCAACACCAACGACATCCCGCCATCTCAAGACCTGTGCGACTCCCTGGCCACCTTGTTCCACCACAAGATTACCGACATCCACGACAGCTTCAACTCTGACCCCCCCGCACCCACCACCGAGTCCACCTCCCCTGCGATTACCACTCGCACCAGTCGCCTGACCGTCTGGTCCAGCGTCAGCGACGAAGACACCATCAAAACCATGAACTCCATCCACTCCGGATCCCCATCGGACCCCTGCCCTCACCACGTCTTCAACAAAGCCAGCACAACCATCGCGCCCCACCTCCGGAAAACAATCAACTGTTCCTTCGAGACAGCAACCTTCCCAGAAAGCTGGAAGCACGCCGAGATCTACGCCCTTCTGAAGAAGCCCAAGGCGGACCCCAAGGACCTCAAGAACTTCCGGACCATCTCCCTGCTCCCATTCCCGGCAAAAGTGACTGAGAAGATTGTCAACAAACAGCTGACCCGCTACATCGAAGTTAACAACATCCTGGACCCTTCCCAATCCGGTTTTCGCAGCAACCACAGCACCGAGACCGCCCTCATCGCCGCCACTGACGACATCCGGTCCCTGATGAACAAAGGAGAAACAGCCGCCCTCATCCTCCTGGACCTATCAGCAGCCTTTGACACGGTCTGTCACCGCACCCTATCAGCACGCCTCCATGACGCCGGTATCCAAGAGAAGGCCCTGGCCTGGACCACATCCTTCCTCTCCGGCAGAACCCAGAGCGTCCGCCTCCCACCCTTCCGCTCCAAAACCACCGAGATCATCTGCGGCGTCCCACAGGGATCCTCCCTCAGCCCGACGCTGTTCAATATCTACATAGCACCTCTCGCCCACGTCGCACGACAACACAACCTCAACATCATCTCCTACGCCGACGACACCCAGCTGATCCTATCCCTCACCGAAGATCCCCACACCGCCAAAGCTAACCTCCACAGAGGAATGAAGGCCGTAGCCGACTGGATGAAGGACAGCAGACTGAAGCTGAACTCAGACAAGACGGAGGTCCTCATTCACGGACCCACCCCATCAGCCTGGGACGACTCTTGGTGGCCCACATCGCTAGGCACAGCCCCGGAATCCACGGACCACACACGCAACCTGGGGGTCATCCTCGACTCCACTCTCTCCATGACCAGGCAAATCAACGCCGTCTCCACGTCCTGTTTCAACACCCTCCGTATGTTCCACAGGATCTTTAAATGGATCCCCCTCGACACGAGAAAAACCGTCACCCAGGCCCTCATCACCAACAGACTCGACTACGGGAACGCCCTCTACTCAGGAACAACAAACAAGCTCCTGAGACGACTCCAACGCATCCAGAACGCCTCGGCCCGACTCGTCCTCGATGTCCCCCGCCGCAGCCACATCACACCCCACCTGAGAGGCCTGCACTGGCTCCCCTTCAACAAAAGGATCACCTTCAAACTCCTCATCTACGCACACAAAGCACTACACAACACCGGACCCACTTACCTCAACAACCGACTCAGCTTCAACACCCCCACCCGAAGCCTCCGCTCAGCCAACCTTACCCTCGCCACAGTCCCCCGCATCCGGAAAACCACCGTCGGCGGCAGATCCTTCTCCTACCTCGCCGCCAAGACCTGGAACACTCTCCCCACCATCCTACGACAGACCCAGGACCTGCTGGCCTTCAGAAGACTCCTCAAGACCTGGCTCTTCGATCAGTAGCACCCTCCCCTCTCCAGTGCCTTGAGACCCTCTCGGGTATGTAGCGCGCTTTACAAATGCAGTGATTGATTGACTGATTGATTTCAGGCTTCCATATGGTCCAACCAACATAAGTTCCAGTGTTTCCTCTAGAGAAAGGGTGACTATTTGGGAATAAGAGATACCTTTTTTAAGATGTATCTTTAAGTACTGTAGGGGTCGGCAATAATGTGGCCCCAGAAAGATTGCTTGAAAGGGAGATGAAAGGAGTCCTACCTGACCAGCTAAAGGGTAATTACGAGAAACTCCTTCCTGATGGCTCTGAATTTGTTGTCAGAAGAAAAGGGGATGCAGACATTAAGTTTATTAGGAATTCCAGGAACTGGATTACAGTTAATGGAGAAAGACTGGATTTGGTTGGATTTATCACGAAACCTAGAAGCCTTGTAGAAGAGGGACAGTTAAGTTAAGGTGTTGAAGTAAAAGGTTTGGGTTCTATGCCATAATCAGGATGGCGCCCAGAACAGATGATGAGGTGACTCCCCGGTTTGCTGAAGAATTGAACTACTGCTTTCATCAGTTTGATGGAGCAGTTAGGGGCTGGGTATAACCTAAAGGGAAGCATTGTATTTCCTAAATAGGATTCTTGCTATGAAATTGAAGAAAGCGTCTGTGAGGAGGAAAGTTGGGGGGGTCTCATAAACGATGGATGCCCTCTATACTGAAGTGTGAATAAAGTGAGAAAGATTTAAAATTCTTTAGGTCAGTGGTTCTTAACATTTTGACTTCTACGGACCCCTTTGGATCACAAAAGGAAGCCATGCCCCCCCCCTCCTCCCCCAAGCTATTTCTACAATTTGAACCTCAGCAATAACACAAAAAGTACATGAACAAGAACACACTACAATCAGTGGCTCTCAAACGTTTGACTTCTGGGGACCCCCGCTTAATCATTGCTGGAACCAGAGGATCCCCAATGAAGCATTATTGGAATCCGTAGACCACCCACGAGTCATTACTGGAAGCCGGGGACCCCGGCCGAAAGATTGTCGATGATTTGAACCACAAAGCAATACACACAAAATACCAAAATAAGCATTCATCAAACAAATACACAAATGACACATTTCATTTAATTCGCAGACACATATAAATAAAAAAGAAATCAAAATGTAATTTTAATAGAAAGGTTGGAGCTTTTCTAAATTTAATTGAGGCCACTCTTCGTCCATACTATATTCTTTTTGATGAACCTGTACTGCTCCTACAAATCAATCTGAGATACTAATTAATTATTTTGCTCCAGTTTAAAATTCCTTCACATTTACAGTATGCTTTAAAATATTCAATTGTACATTTGGCCTCTTTATTTATATACTCTTTACTAATCTGTTAATATTATTTCATTTTCAAAGTTTTCCCGCACCACCTGAGGAGGCTTTGCGAACCCCCAGAGGTCCCCGGACTTCAATTTGGGAACTAATGCACTACATGATCTCAGGACATCTACTTTCCTCTTCAACTGCAAGTTTAAATGTGAGAGCAACTGCACATAGGCACATGACCTAGGTTGGGTTCACAGATCCATAGGTGTTCGTGTGTAATCAAAGCAGTCAACAGAGGTGGTGGAAAAGAAATAGTAACTATTGACACTGGCCTCAGACACACAGGGCATGAAACAAGCTTGGTATGGACAGAGAGAAATCATGCAGGGTCCTTTGTGTCACAAGGTACCAAACACAGAAACTGCATAAAGGCTAGAACACTAGGTGCCATTATGTCAAAGTACATGCTGTCTACTAGGAAGTGGTGCTCTGTCTGTTGAAGTATTTCAGCAGGCATGCACCCATTTCAATACACACAGATTAGGTCTTTGACTCTTTAATTGCTTGACTATATGAAGCACTGAATAGGAGAATGTGCAGTGTGGAAGAGCCTTTAGGCAGTCTACATGTAAATACATGTTGTTAGAAATGGGGGTCTCTAGTTGGCAAGGGCTTGCACCTTTGTCCAAGTAGGGACCCTTCTTCCTAGTCAGGATAAGGGAGTTACACTCAACAACAAGCCTTGGCAACTGCAACCCACGGGGTCAGAGGAAAGATGCTTCGGTGAGGACCACCAAGGTCCTGGGGACGCTCCAAGCTATGGAGAGTCAGGGCACGTCTGGGACAACCAGGAAAGCCAATGGAAAGTCAAAGTTACCTTCACAGGGACCCACCGGTCGACGGACCAGGGATCACAATGGGACCTCGAGCTGAATCACAAAATACCAGCCCACGGAACACTCGTGGAGTGTAGGCCGAAAATCTTTGGTGGAATTGCTGCTCGGGGTCAGGACTACAAGTAGCCCAAAGCACAGCCTCAGGGATCGCCAAAAAGCATATGCTGCTGCAATTGTACGCGGTGCACATGGGTTCGGGTTGCGCCGTCTCCACGAGGGATACGGGCCTCAGAATTGCTGAGAGCACAGATCAACCTCAGAGACCTCGGGAACCCACCTCCTGTGTTGCAGAAATCAGGCGCTCGGGAAATACAAACCGGTCAGATGCGTTTCAGGTGCCTGCCTTGCAGGGAAGTAACTCCTTTACTCCAAGGGAGATTCTTCAGTCAGCGTTGTGTGAAGTTGCGTGAAGTGAGTCCTGAGGCGGAAAGCCGGGACTGGTGTGCTGAAGTAAGGACTGAAATCGCCGTTTTAATTTTCACTGTATATAACCAATTGCAGGCACATAGACTACTTTTAGAATCCTGATTCACTAGGATCAACTGTTTTCTAGACCACCACCTTGGCGCTTACCTGCTCAGGCTTCTTGCCCCTTAGCAGCCGAGCAGACGCTGTTGGGGGTGTGACTCGCCTCTGCATCCGCCATCTTGGGGGTGAATTTTGAGAGCGGTCCAGTCTTCGCCCCTCCCTCGCACGATAGCATAAATTACTACTTCCCTCCCACTCTGCTGACTGAGAGCGTTGTGTGAAGTTGCGTGAAGTGAGTCCTGAGGCGGAAAGCCGGGACTGGTGTGCTGAAGTAAGGACTGAAATCGCCGTTTTAATTTTCACTGTATATAACCAATTGCGGGCACATAGACTACTTTTAGAATCCTGATTCACTAGGATCAACTGTTTTCTAGACCACCACCTTGGCGCTTACCTGCTCAGGCTTCTTGCCCCATAGCAGCCGAGCAGACGCTGTTGGGGGTGTGACTCGCCTCTGCATCCGCCATCTTGGGGGTGAATTTTGAGAGCGGTCCAGTCTTCGCCCCTCCTTCGCACGAAAGCATAAAATGGCCCTCCCACCCCCTTTTGTACCTCCCTCACAGGGAGCGCAGCGGACGAGCGCAGCGGGCGCGCCGGCGGCATGCCGAAGGCGTGCCAAAGGCAAGCCCGTCTGCGCCCGTCCGCGCCAGCTTCGCGCCTAGCGCCGGAAACTCTGGCCCTTCTCAACGTACCCAGCCTCTCCAATACTCAAGCACTCAATTGCTAGAATTGAACCAATTCCCCTGCAATCCGAGGCAATCAGTAAATCTAGCCGACCTCTCATCCTCATTTAGCTGTGACTCCTGTGACCAATTAAGGCTCAACAATCCCTCTCCCCAACTTCACAAATTATGCGCCCCACTTGATTGCACCGATACCCACACCTGTCTACGGGCCTACAATAATCACAACTGTGAATCCAGCCGCACGATGAATGGAAAAAGTTCCCTAAAGTGCATTTTGCTGAACACTAGATCCATGGTCAAGCATAAACATGAAATCTCCGCTCTTATCGCGGACCATGCTATTGACCTAATGTTTTTAACAGAAACATGGGCATCTGAGACCTCAGGACCAGACTGGAATGATGCTGTTCCTGAAGGGTACCTGGTAGAATTTGTCAATAGGTCAGGAGCAATGGGGGGTGGCATTGGGATTATTTATAAATCCCATCTAAAAGTACTTTCACTACCAGAACAGGGTCTAGAAGCAGAAGCCATGAGCTTTAAAATTAAAAGCAACAATTGTATAATATTTACTGGCCTCCTTGTGTATCGCCCCCCCCGGCTTAAGAGCACCTTTTATTAGAGCACTACTCACCTTCCTAGAATCCACATCTGACTCTGCTTCCTACACTGTCTTGGGTGATTTTAATTTTCACTTAGAAGCAAATAATGATCCTGACTCAGCCACTCTAACAGACAACTTTCTTGGTTTTGGCATGGCTCAGTTAATATCTAGCCCTACCCATACTGCGGGTCACACCCTTGATGGCATTTTTACCAACAATAGCCACATTCATGTTACCTCGATCCTAGCAGTCCCCTGGTCCGACCATAGTGCCATCTCTTTTGACATGCCTCAGAACAACCTGCTAAATCACCGAAGAGGCCTCCTACTTCCTGAAAAAATACGCCCCTGGAATAAACTTGAACCTAATAACTTGGCTGATTCACTTACAAATAACCCTCCTGCCCTTGGATCTGGCAATACTAACAAGGGAGCAATTAAATTTCAAAACTGGATCAGTCAGGCAATCAATCAACTGGCGCCTGTTGAAATAAAAAGAAAAGCTAGAAGACGATCTGTAACTGCGCTGTGGTATTCCGCAGAAGTGAAGCACATAAAAATGAAATGTCGACGACTTGAGCGGTTGTGGCGTTCGGATTATAGTGCTCTAAATAAATTAGTATACACTAAAGCCCTACAGGAATACAAGTCAGCAATAGTTCAGGCCAAGTCAGTATATTTCACAAATAAAATTCAGGCAGCCTCTAATACCACCAGAGAGCTATTTAAAACTGTCACTCACCTAACCAAGAGCCCCCGTGATACTCTCTTTAGCCCTGATCAGAACCTCGTGACCAATATTGCAACCTTCTTCCAGCAAAAGGTTCAGAATATGTATGACGATCTTAGCTCATCTGCACTAATTTTGCCCAATAACAACAATGATGCAGCCTCCCTGACTGGGTTTAGCTATCCCAGCTTCCCGCTGTTAGAGGAGACACAGGTGGTAGATCTAATTGTTCAGATGAAGTCAGGGTCCCCACTAGATCCATGTCCGCCTCGCATTCTACACCTGATTCCACAGACGGTGGCAGCTGTCCTGACCCCTTTGCTAAATAATGTCATCTCGTCCGGTGATTTCCCCAGTTGCTGGAAAAAAGCTTGCATTCGACCTATTCTCAAAAAGGACTCATTAGATCCTACGGTACTCAAGCATTACCGACCAATATCCTGCCTACCCTTGCCAGCTAAAATTCTCGAAAAAGCCATAAACCAAGAAATGATGAGGTATGTTGACCATAACAAGCTCCTGGACCCCTCTCAACATGGCTTTCGCCCCTTTCATTCAACAGAGTCCGCCCTGATCATGGCCACTGATAACATTCGAAGAAAAATGGACGAGGGTGGTAGAACGGCCCTGATCTTACTAGATCTTACAGCGGCGTTCGATACCGTGAACCATTCGATCCTATTAAATAGACTAAAAACTTTAGGCTTCACTGGTACTGCACTAACTCTGTTAACATCCTTTTTGGAGTCTTGAATCCAACAAGTACACTGGGAAGGTCTTCAATCTGACGAATTTTCCCTCCCAGGCGGGGTCCCTCAGGGTTCGGCTTTGTCGCCCACCCTGTTTAACCTATATGTTACTCCCTTAGCTGCCTTGGTTCAATCTCATGGCCTACAATTAGTGTCTTATGCCGACAACACTCAATTTTTAGTGTCAGTATCCCAGACCATTGATGCCATGGCAGAATGCTTTAAAAACTGCCTTCTGGATGTAAAAAACTGGATGAGCTGTAACTTCCTGAAACTAAATGCGGACAAAACCGAGATAATCGAATTTGGTCATAAACCATCTGTCTGGAGTAACCTTTGGTGGCCTCCTGAGGCAGGCGCCTGTCCTAGTCCTGTTGACAAGGTCAGAAATCTTGGCTTCTTGGTGGATGAAGATCTGTCCTGTAAAGCGCAGATTAACCAGGTTACTTCCACCTGTTTTTACACCATCAAGGTTCTTAGAAAAATCCTACCCTATATTCCTCCAATGCTAAAAAAAACTGTAATGGGCGCCCTGATAATGTCCAGAGTGGACTATTGCAACTCACTCTATCTGGGCACAGGTGAAAAACAAATTAATAAACTTCAGGCAATTCAAAATGCCGCGGCTAGGGTTTTACTAAATCTTCCCTACCGTCACCCAACGTCCAAAGCTACCAAGGAACTTCACTGGCTCCCAGTTCGAGCCAGAATACAATTTAAGGCCCTCTGCTTGGTCCATAAATCCTTGTATGGCTCGGGACCAGATGATTTGTCTAAACTTCTCCCTCGCTATGTGCCATCGCGCGCATTAAGGTCAGCCAACCATGATCTGATATGCCAGCCAAGAATATGAAGAATGCGGTGGGGCGGCAGGTCCTTCTCGTACCAAGCTTCCAGATTATGGAACTCTCTGCCCTCTCACTTACGTTCACAAAAATCCAAACAATGCTTTAGAAAGGCATTAAAGACCTGGCTTTTCTCTTCACATTAAGATCTACTTTCTACAGCTCCCTGTGTCACTACAGCGCCAAGACGCCTCGGCATTCGAGCGCTCTATAAATATTTCAGTATTCAGTATTCAGTAGTCATCCAGCGTCGTGCAGATCGTTGAAGTACTTGGTTTCTGTAGCAGAGTTTAGTGCAGGTAATATCTAAAATCCTGTAGTCAGGGATTCCTACTTTATACCCAAGGAAGGGGTGGGACAAACTCTGGGGACCCACCTATGGGAGAGTCAGGACAGAGGGGTGGCTACACCCATGTCATTTGTCCAGTTTTACGGCAGAGCGGGAGCTGATGGCTCCTGCAACCAGTTTGAGCTGGACTATGCACAGGGACACCAAAAATGCCCCCAGTGCAGACATCAAATCAATCTCAGAGTGCACCCACCCAGCCCCAATACACTAAAGCCTGTCTGGGAGGTGGTCACACCTCCCTGTGACGAAGCAGATCCTACTCTCCTACACTTGGTTGTTGGACCAATGGACCCATGGAGGACGAAACAAACCTGTTGACATAGTTTCGGATAGATTGGTCTCTCTTGAATATATATTTCCCAGCTTCTTCAGGAGTGAGATTTATGGTATTGCTGGGATTACCTTGGGACATCTTTGCAAAGACCAACTATGGAAGTATCAATTCTGTGCCGTATCGAAGATAATATTAGACAGCATAACATTTTCACATATATAATAGAGAAAAAAGTACTAATCATGGCTGCCCGGGGGGTAAGAAAAAGGAAGGATTATACCTTAATGAGTGTTTATTCTGAACATGGGACTGTGAATGGAATGTGTTACACATTTTGGGAGTTATTGTTTATAAACTTAAGAACTATTAGTGTTGTAGCTCTTAATGTTGTTTAGGGTACTTTCAATATGGATGCTGTTGAAAATATAGAAGGAAAGACAATGCATAATTCAAAGTCTCCAGTCCCGATATGTAATTAGAAGGCAGGCTCCTCTATTGGGAGAGCAACTTGTGGACATTCATCCGTGTATACTTTCTAAACACCTCAGTGCAAATGTTTTTTGCTGTTTTATTAGCACAATACACTACAGATGCACATCATTAACAGTTCTGATAAAGCATCTAATACAGAATTGGCAATAACACCAAAAAACAAGCATTGGCAAAGCCAATAGGTCTTGACTATGGAAGAGGTATTGGCTTTGCCAATGTGTTTTATCCATGCTGTACACTAGCGTGGCTGCTGTTAAGCATGGCTAAAAGTTAGTGGCATACAGGAGAGTGCCATGGAGTGTTGTAGAGTAGAATGGGAAAGAGTGGATTAGATTGTGGAAGAGTGGAGTGGCATAAAGTGCCATACATTTGGGGTAGCATAGAGTGGAGTTGCGTAGAGTGGCGTACATTGGAGGGGTGTAGAGTAGAGTGGACTGCTGTAGAGTGCAATGGCATAGAGGGTTGTAAAGTATAGTGTCATAGAGTGCAGCTGCATAGAATTTAGCAGCATACCAAACAGTGTCATAGAATACAGTAGCATAGATCTTGAATAGTAGAGTGCAGTGGCACAGAGTGGATTGGTGCAGAGTAGAGTGGCGCAGAGTGCAGAGTAGCATAGAGTGGCATAGGGTGCAGTGGCGTAGAGTGGTGCAGAGTAGAGTGGCGTAGAATGGTGCAGAGTAGAGTATAGTGCCATTGAGTGCAGTGGCGTAGAGTGGGGTGCTGAAGAGTTCAATTGCATAGAGTGGAGTGATGCAGAGTAGAGTGGTGTAGAGTGCAGTGGCGTAGAGTGAATTGGCACAGAATGCAGTAGTGCAGAGTAGAGTGCATTGGTGTGGAAAGGTGTAGAGCGCACTGGCGTAGAGTACAGAGACAGAGTATAGTGGTACTGAGTAGAGTGACTTTGATTACAGTGATGCAGAGTACAGTGCAGTGGCATAGTGTGCAGTGGCACAGAGTGGAGCAGATCAGATTCCAGTGGTGTGGATTGGCATACAGTAAAGTATAGTGAACTGATGTAGAGTGCAATACAGTTGCATACAATGCAGCATCGTAGAATGTAGTGGCATAGTTTAGAGTGTAGTGGAGTAGAGTGCAGTGTGGAGTGGTGCAGAGTAGTGTGACATAGAGTGCAGTGGCGTTGGAAGAGAGTGCAATGGCATAGACTAGAGTGGCATAGAGTGGAGTGGTGCAGCGAGCAGTAGTGTAGAATTCAGTGATGCAGAGTAGAGTGGCATAAATTGCATTGGCACAGAGTGCAGTGTTGCAGAGTAGAGTGTTGTAGAGTGCTTTGGTGTAGAGTGCAGTGGTGCAGAGTAGAGTACTATGGTATTGAGTACACTGGCGTAGAGTGCAGTGGTTTAGGGAAGAGTGGCGTAGAGTGCAATGGCATGGAGTGGAGTGGAGTGGAGTGGCGAAGAGTGGTGTAGAGTACAGTGACTGAGTAGATTGTTTCAGAGTAGAGTGAAGTCGCATAGAGTGGAGTGGTGTAGGGTAGAGTGCAGTGGTGTAAAGGTTAGTGGCGTAGAGTGTAATCGCATAAAGTAGTATAGAGTGCAGTGGCATAGAGTGCAGTGGTACAGAGTAGATTAGAGGGGCGTACAGTGAATTGGCATAGAGTGCGAGGTGTACAGTGGAATAGCACAGAGTAGAGTGCATTGACGTAGAATTAATTGCCATAGAGTGCAGTGTTGCAGAGTGACATAGTTACAAACCACTAAGCAACAGGTGGAATGCATTCCCAGGGAAGTTTTCTGAGTGTCCCCAAGATGCATTTAGCAATCCAGACAGCTGCACTGTCTGGTAGTCTTCAACCTAAAAACAGTGGCACAAGAAACTGTGCCAAAGCAAGTCCCACCTTTTCATCTGATTCTCTACTAGGTCCTCGCTCACTGCACTTCAGCTGTGAAGTACGTTATTGCTTGCCACATGAGCAGTATTTTAGTGGCCTTGCCTGTATTTTTACTTCAAGACAGGCTAAAAAACACAGGAAAACCATTAAAAGGCAGCATTGTCCCAAGTTTTTAATATAAACGTAAAGCAACAAAAATCATAATGAAAAAGCATCAAGACTTTTAATCCTGTATAAACTACTCCTAAATATTTTAAACGGAACCAAAGAAGGATTAACAGTGTTAAATAAACAATTTATGGAGAATGTTGCACAAAGAAGGTGCCAATTTTAAGTTCATTCATGGTAGATGGGTAGTCCTTGCTTCACACCAGCTTTTACATTGAATTGGAAGCATTCCCAAAACTAAAACAATATGTCTAATTCAACAAAAATGCAACACCCTTCCTGCATTTCAAAGCCGCTAGGTAAACCTGGAACATTCCAAGCAAAACCTCCTCCCAGAATGATGGCGGAGATGTCTGATGTCAATCTCCCACTCCCATCTTCCTTCAGGCTGTGGTAGCCTTAGGAGGTGGGTGAAACCTGAGTCTGGATTACAAGGTTCTCAGTTTCTCGTTTTTACAGATTTTTACACATACAGGCTAAAAACTTTGTGCTTACTGTCTGTATTTTTAAAAGCAGAAAAATGCAGAAAATTGTCCTTTTGTGAGAGACTCTCCATGCTGTCCTTTATGAATTCCAGGCCGACTCGCAGATAGATAGCATGGGGAGTTAAAAACAGGATGAGATTTCCCTAAATATTGGTATTTGTTAATATAGATTTATATATAATGCTAATATTTATCAGTGGGTGTAGTGTTTTATTATATTTGGCTGCTTAATTTGCCAAAATGTGGCAGGCATCAATCATGTTTATCAGTTAAATAAATATGGAAATATACCATTTTACGACACCATTAGTTCTCAAAACACTAAATAAATATGGAGAGATAATAAGATGGACAACGAATAAAGATGGATAAATGCAGATGGAAATGTTAAAAAAATAAATACCCTAAAATTTAGGAGCCCTTAGTACATGATCGCCAGTCCTTCCTTTGTCTTCCTATACTTACTTATCCAGGGCACAAGTCCTAAAAAAAGAAATGGGGGGGACTAACCTAGTTAATCAGAATGCAAGTGGCATCACGGCGCGTGACATCACGGTGTGTGACATCGCGGCGTATGACATCACGGCACATGACATCACAGGAAGTGGCATCATAAGAAGTGACATCAGATCTTGAGCTCTCACATATATGTTTAGCAGGTCTAACATGAGTACATTGGAGCACATTTCGAGTAAACATGCAAACCCTCCTGATTTAGGCAGAAGATTCACACTTTTGAAAGCTACACATAAAACAATGGTGCCTTTTGCCAGCGTAAAACTTCCTCTACCCATAGTGCTTTACAAGAAAAAATAGGGGCACATAAATTATTTCAACGCCTCCTCAGGTGTAGTAAGCAATATATAAATTAAATGCATTTTGTGTAAATGCAGGGAAAGACCAACACATCTGACATTCTTACAGTGCATGCATATCTCCTAAACAGAGCCTGAACAAAGTGAAAAGCTACCTCTCTTAAGTATGTGTGAAGTGCTAACAAGGTGTGAGCCTTTGCTTCCCCTTCATTTGAATCAGGTGTGAGCCTCCTGACTGTTTCCAGCCAGGAGACTCGAACAAAAGGAGGCCTGATGACCCCCCAAATTGGGCCTTTGCTATGGGCCAAGCAGGAGTCTGAACTAAGAAAGCCCAATCCCCACCTGCACGTTGTTGAGATGAAAAGCAGACAACAATGTGCAGGCGCTGCTGAATGTGTCCCGGTGTTTGCAAATTACACAGGGACGAATGCAGCATATTTTTCAGTGGGGCCCAACTTCTTGGCAGAGTAGACGGTGTCCACCCTGTGAAAATAGTAAGTGGGTGGACGCCGTCCACCCGCGTGTACCCTGTACTTATCTTTGTATGTTTTCCGTAAGACTAGGTTATGTAGTTCATAGTCCTTCCTTTGTTTTGGTATTGATGGAGCAAGGACTCGCACAAAAGGAGACTTGCTCGGAAGCAATCCTCTCATATAACTCCTAATACTGTATTAATTCTGTTCGTTTAACTAATATGCACCGCATTACGATATTTTTAGTATAGGTGTGACGCTTGCCTATGTGTTTTATTAACAAATAATTCGAGCACTAATCAAAATGGCTGCTAACGCGTGAATCTTTCTTGCGCATGCGTCAACTGCATCTACGTAGTAATGACATGCTATGCTTGGAGGGAATTTCCTGCATCTACGCAGTTGCTTTAAAAATACCTGCTTGAGAGCTCACATTCAAAGCACCCGCTTGCTTGAATCTAAACATGCTATTTACTAAATGCTAAAGCTTGGGAAGTTAAATTTAGAATAGAGATAGGTGGTATACAGTGAAACCATTTTATTTTGATTTTAACATCTTTTCTCTTTGACCTCTTTATTAGTTCGTATTTTGGGCCTCGGAATGGGAGAAAAGCCTGTGTCACATGGGTTCTGTGCGCAGGCTTAGAAGCAGCAAGCTAGAAACTGCGAAACAAATCCTTGAATATCGTCCAAAGAAAACAGAGACATCCTGGGAACTTAACCGATCAACCTGAAAAAGGAAGGAGAAAGTCTACACATTGTATACATTGTATTGATCATAATGTGAAATGCGGGTGGGAAATAAAGCATGGGTAACTAAATTAATGGGTGGAAACATTAAACAAAGAACTAGTGAAAATTATTAAACATAGTATGGTGTGATGATCATCTCCTCTTGCCCTGTCCAATCAGAATTAGGGGTTTCACGAAGTTGAAACATTTGGGGGTGGAACATGAGAATAGAAAGGTATAATTGAGATAGTTTAGTTAGTCACACTTAGCATGCAGATCAACACGCGCACAGAGAGACCCGGATGCTGTCCGAGAGCTGAGCGAATGTAGAAGAAGAATCAATGCAGACTTAGAAATTAAGCCAATTTATTAGAAGAAGATCGCAGAAGGATCGAGGAGGCACATAATTAGATGAAGACCGTGGAAGAACCGAGGAGGAAGATAGTGTCAGAGAGGGGTACGACGCAGGCGTCGCATCTAGAAGAGGTCATCTAACCTGTCCTGAATCCTGTCCTGAATCCTGTCCCGAAGACTTTGTCACTTGAGCTATCCCAGGGGGCCCTTCCAATTCCTTGGCTAAGGGGTTGGTTTTCACACCATTCTAGGTAAATATATTTCTGTGCAGTGAGTCATTGTGCTGCTCTCTCTATCCTCTCTTTCCCAGGTCACTGTCATCGAGAATTTTGTTTTTCCTAAATGTGACAGGTGTTAACCATTTGATTTCCTTACTTGGTAATGTTGAGTCTGCACTGTAATTTGCTCACATGAAAAATTAACTAGATAAACATTTCAAAATCTCCTGAGTCTGTGTTTTTTTTGTTTGGTAAGAATATAACTTATGTCATATCACCCTAACTGCCACTAAATGATTCATTGACAATCTTGATTCTAGCGGAGATTTATAGCCTAAATAAGTGTGTGTTTATGGGCCCAGATGAGTAATTGGTGTATGAGTGTCAGAGGTTGTTGGCCCGCTGGATCAGTTTGCTGGTAGCAGAGGCATGGTTTTTAGGGTTTCGTTTTGGTGATAGGTATTTGAGTATTCATTTTTATGTATTAACAAAATTGTTTGAAATTTCTTTTATGTTGTCTGGAATTCCCGGGAAGTGAATAGTAGGTGGTAAATGGAAGCCATACTGCAGTGACGTTACTCATTTGTTTAAAACTAGCACTGAGAAGCTATGCAGGGCTGGCAGTGTTGACTTAGGGACTATTTTCGTATACAAGTGAGAGTGACTGATAGCAAAAGACGTTCATTGGTGAAACTTTGGCCTTATATCACCTAGAAAGGGTAATACTGAAGGAATAACAGGTTAGTCGGAGCTTGAGTGAAGAGTAAGCGGAAAGTTTTTACTCGTAGTGCATGAAGGGTAAACTGAAGATTTTACTCGTAGAAAAAGAAATAGGGCTATCTCTTTGGATTTAGTTGAACAAACAGAGTAGCAAATGTTTTTACGTTGTTATTAATGAAAGTTTGATGCAAATTTGTAAGAAATACGTTTTCGTGTTACCTTGTGAAGGGAGGGTCAGTTGCCGGAGCTGCACTGACGTCACAGAGGACCGCGCTGGGATTGGTTGGAACAGCGGGTGTGTGACTGACGCAAATTTGTAAAGGAGGGGTCAGTAGTAAGGAGTGATACTGACGTCACAAAAAGGCCGTGGTATATTGGCTAGATAGATAGCGTAAGCCTGAGCCTGATTGGATAGAAGAAATAAGCCACACTAGGATTGGTTAAACTTCAATTGTGAACCAGAATCGTATTGGTTGTCAAAAGTAGAAGTGGCGATAGTATTGGACAGTGGAGTTTGTATGTGGAAACACGATCCGACATTAATAGGAAATCGCCCAGATAGAAGATATTTGGGATTTGCACTAGAAAATTACATATAAGGGACATCACATAAAATGTACGGAGAAAAGAGAAAAATGTCCTTTATACAGAAAATCAAAAATGACTTTAAGAAAGATAAACCCATTAAAACCAGAGAGGGAATCCTCATCCTACCTCCGAAAACATCCGCCTCTTTTATGATGAAGGAGAGAGGTTATCATACCTGTATTTGGTTAGAACATTGGATTGAATACACAAAAGGAGATGGAATATTAGCTTTTCCAGAAAATGGTACGTTCAATGGGAGAATACTTCATAATTTGAGATTACGAATGAATGAATTAGAATCTAGACCCAGATTAACGCAGCATGAGGCATTAGAAGAGTGGGAGACTAAAGCATTTGAGCGAGACAGACCAAGAAGTAGTAGAGGATATAGAGGAGTTTTTCCCAGACAGATACATTATTCTCGAGAAAATCAGATGAAGCAGTGGAGACAGGCTATGATTGCGGAAGGACTGTATCCTATGATAATGACTGAGGAACCGTCAGGAAGTAAATGTACAGAAAAGAACAAACATTTGATAATGACAGGGAGTGGGGAATCAGAAGATGAGTTTATGGATGACATTTTAATGAAAAATCCACCACCCTATCAGGAAGGACCCAATTGAGTTACTCCAAGTCCCCCGATTCTGGGAACACCTCTGGTTCCACAGGTTATGCATGAACCCCTAATGGAGAGGGTACTCCAGGAAAGAGAAAGAGAAGCAATAAATAAGAATGGAGATGAATTAATACAGAAGATACCCCAGTTAAATGCACACCCTGAAGCACTGACAATACCAGTGACCATAGGCCCTGTTGTCTCATTGTATGGGGATAAAATAAATTGTTCCAGACCTCCCGTCATGACTACTCCCATAATTGAACCTAGAAAAGAAAATATAATTATTGAAGACAATGCCAGTGAGTGTGATTCGGTAATTTCATTAATGGATTTGCCGATAAGGGGACAGATAAATGATACACCAAGAAGAGTCACACCAAGTTGTTCAAAGGAAATACGATTAGAAACATCCACAAGAACAAAAAGTGCCACAATAGTATCTCCCAAAGATTTGCAAAGATGGGCACAGGAAATAGATAAACCGAAAACATAACCAACATTTTTAGATATTTTTAAATTAAGAGTGGAATTGGAAGAAATTATAGCTGGGAATGTAGGATTGGATAGATTTAACATCTATAGTGAAGAAGAATTACTGTTCATTTGCAGAAGCATCACTAGAAATACGAAAATATTTTATGAAAAATTTATGATTTTGGCCTCTGAAATGGGAATTGAAATAGGGAGATCTAAAGTATTACAGAAACCTTATAGGGCAGAATTTACTGATAAAGATTTGGAGAACATGAATATGTCAGGAAGAAAATTCCAGATTAAAGAATTAATGAACATTTTCAAAAATGGGGAGACTTAGACAGATGGTGGACAAAGAAAAAGATAGAAGCACAGGCAGGTCGAATGACATCTGAACACCTAATGAAAGAAACAGAAAAAGCAGAAATATTGTGTCCAACGAGAGAAGTTCCAGGAGGGGGATATGTACATGTCCCATGGACTCAACAGGATATTTTATCCTTTACTAACGATTTTCCAAAGTTGAGAGAAATACCAGTGGAATGGTACAGGCAAGTTGAAAGGTTTGTGAAAGTTTCAAAAGTTTTGTTGTAAGATCTGGATGGTCTATTTGACATAGTGGTGCCTGCTGATTTGTGGACAGAATGCAAAATTACAGTTGATTGGCGTGATGATGAATACCCAAGAGATGAAAAGACAGGAGCCCCGTCAGAAGAAGTAATGAAGAAATATCACCAAGTGATCACTTTCTTGAAAGGGAAAATTCCACCAAAATAAACAGATTGGATTAATATAGATAGAACAACCTAAGAAAAAGACGAGGCAGTACATGTATATTACGAGCGCCTTTTACAAGTGTTCAAGCAGTATAGTGGATTCGAAAATATTGGAGAAAAGGACGTGAGTCATTTGGTGTATCATTTTGTGTCCGGGTTAAGGCAAGAAATATCCCAAATGATTAAGCAGCACATGCTGTGCTGGCAGGCCAAACCTATTGACGAAATCCTTAGGTACGCAAAGTACTGTGGGAATGATATTGATGACAGACGAAAATAATTAGAAGAAAAAGTGATGTGGGCACAAGTGAAGCTAGCAGAACAGCAGGAGCTTAAACTAAGTAGGCTGAGGACCAGGGGAGAAGACAGGGACAGAACGATAATGGGGGAAAATCAAGAGGATGATTGAGTAGAGAGGAAGCTAAAAAGAAATTTCCTTGTCAAGGGTGTGGAAAATTAGGGCATTGGAAGAAAGAGTGTATTCAACATAATATTGACCCAAATCAAAATTTAAATCCACAGGCGCAGAATGAGGTGATATTGAGTCAACCGCAACAGGTTGCTAATCAACAGTCAGTTGCCACCTGCCCCTATGCCAAATTTTGTGCCCAGAGCAAAGTACAGTGCGAACACCGGATTTCCAGGAGAAAGTGGTAAGAACAATTCAATAACGTAACAATTTATTTTGCAGAATCCTTTCTTTTATGATAATAGTCAATAACCGTGCCTAAGAGGGGAGGAAGAGGAGTGCGTACTTGGCGCATCCTTGCCGGTAGATCAGTCAGGTCCATATATTGATGGGAAGGTAGAAGGAAACAATATTACTTTCCTGTTGGACACTGGTGCTACCCGTTCTACTGTAAGAACAGCAGACATCCCAAACCTACCCCTCTCGGGAGAAAACATCCAAGTAGTAGCAGATTAGAACCCCAATCACAGAACCCATGGACGTACAAATCGGTAATTTTAGAAAAATGCACAAGTTTGCAGTCTGTAACTCTAGCCCAGTAAATCTGTTAGGAAGAGACTTACTGTGCAAAATGAACTGTACAATTTATTGTTCACCGGATGGTGTAACAATACAGGCTCCTGATGAAGACAGCATTTATAAAATCATGCTAGCTAAACAAGGTACTGAAGTGGATGAAATGTACTCAGTAATGACTCAAGACGAATTGCCAGATGAATTGAAACAAACCGTAAATCCAGATGTGTGGGATTTTACTGGAAAAGAAGTAGGGTTGATGACAAATGTAGACCCAATAAAAGTGACTGTAAAGGAAGGTGCTATCTACCCAAATACTAGACAATACAAAATGAGTTCCGAAGTCAAAGCAGGCGTTGCAGCAGAAATCGATCGAATGATTAAACAAGGCATTTTAAAAGAAATAATGAGTAGCCCTTGTAACTCACCTATAATTGGCATCAAGAAACCCAACGGAAAATATCGGATAGTGCAAGATTTACGCAAGATTAATAAGATTGTTGTAACATGCTGTCCTGTAGTACCGAATCCTGCAGTAATCCTATATAAAATCCCATGGAATGCAGGGTGGTTCACAGTAATTGATCTATGTCAAGCTTTTTTCTCCATCCCTTTACACCCAGACAGCCAGTACCTTTTTTCATTCAAATTTGAGGACCGTATTTTAGTCTGGAATCGAGTTCCTCAGGGGTACACAGAAAGCCCATCATTTTTTAATAAAATTTTGAAAAGGTGTCTAGAAACACTAGAAATGCCCTGAAAGTCAGTCCTAGTATAGTACATTGACGACTTGTTGATTGCCTCCAAGTCGCGTGATGACTGTGTTACTGATTCCATTGCCTTGTTAAAAATATCTAGCTGATGGTGGACTCAAAGTGTCTCCGGAAAAATGAAAATGTTGTCGAACTGGAGTAAAATATTTAAGACACCAAATAGAAAGAGGAGAAAGGAAAGTGGCCCCTGAAAGAATAAAAATAAGAAGACAAATGCAGCTGCCTCAAACCCAGAGAGAGATCAGGATGTTTCTTGGGGTAGGGGGATATTGCAGACAATGGATTGTGAGTTTTTCAATGTTAGCCAAACCTGTGATACAATTGACAAAAGAAACGAGCAAAGGATCCCATAGCTTGGGATGACGAAAGCGTATGTGCTTTTGTGAGGCTAATAAGCTGTCTCTTTGAAGCACCAGCTCTGGGAATGCCTGATTACTCAAAGGAATTTGCATTATTCTATTGTGAAAGAGAAAATTGTGCCCTTTCAATGTTAACCCAAAGACATGGTCTGATGCGGCATCCAGTGGCGTATTTTTCTGCCACTTTGGACCCAGTAGCATCTGCATTACGTGGTTGCTTGAAAGCCGTAGCTACCGCCTGCATTAGTCTAGAAAAAAGTGAGTCCATTTTAATGGGGCATCCCATAAAGGTCTATGTCCCACACTCAGTGGAGATTCTATTGAGAAGAATGCGAACACAACCTTACCCCTAATCGAATGACTAAGTACGAGAGAATCATCTTAGGAGCTGAAAATGTAACAATAGTCAGATGTACCATATTAAATCCTGCTACTTTACTACATGATGTACATGGGGAGGAGGTTAAAAATGATACTGAACATGACTGGCTGGACGTCACTGAGTTATGTACTAAGCCACGTCCAGACATACAAGATGAACCCTTAAAAGTGTCAGAACATGAGCTGTTCATAGAAGGCTCTTGCATGAGGCATGAAGATGGAGGATTAAGTGCTGCTTACGCTGTGTGTACATTGGCGGTGATAGTCGAAGCATCCTATTTACCAGTCTGCATAAGTAGCCGAATTGATAGCTTTAATTAAAGCTTGTGAAGCTGGGAAAAATTGGAAAGTAACCATATACACTGACAGTCAGTATGGTTACGGGGTTGTGCATGATTTTGGCCAACTCTGGATGCAGAGGGATTTCATGACTTCTTCAGGATCCCCGATTAAAAATGGACATTTTGTAACGGAACTATTGGAAGCAATCTAATTGCCAAAAGAAGTGGCAGTGGTCAAGTGTGTGGCACATCAGTCAGGAAATGACTATGTGGTAGCTGGAAATAGATACGCTGACCAGGTTGCCCAACACTGTGCTAAAAATAAAATGGCAGTAAACAAGAAAATTTAAATAAGTGCGCTGAGATGTCATCTTATGCTCTTCTCAAAAATAGAAAGCTGGGATGAAGTGAGACAATTACAGGATGAGGCAGAAAATGATGAAAATGAAGAATGGGTGAGAATAGGATGTCAAAAGAGATTAGAAGATGAAATCTGGATCTACCCAGATGGGAGAACAGTAATGCCAAATTGTTTACTTTCCCAAATAGCCCGAATGTATCATAGAGACACCCATGTAGGCAGAGATGCCATGATCAGACTATTTAGACAGAATTGGTTTAATCTGAGATTTAGGGCGGTCGCAGAAAGTCTTTGCCAGAGATGCCTAACTTGTCAACAAATGAACCCAGGAAAGAAAACAGTGGTCAGGTTGGGAAGAAATGCAAAAGCAGAAGGTCCATTTGTGAGATTGCAAATTGATTTTATCCAGATGCCACCATGCAGGGGATTGAAGTATATCCTTGTCATTGTTTGTCTATTTTCACGGTGGGTGGAGGCATACCCTACTACCAGAAGTGACACTTTGACAGTTGCCAGGTTACTGTTGAGGGAACTAATTCCACGTTTTGGTTTTCCAGTAACTGTGGAATCAGATAGAGGGACCCACTTTAATAATGAGATAATGCGGTTAATCTTTGAAGCATTTAAAATTTAACAAAAACTGCACTGTGCATATTGCCCAGAGGCTTTTGGAGTGGTAGAGCAAATGAATGGCACAATCAAGAACAGGTTGGCAAAGGTGTGCGACTCCACATCACTGCTATGGCCAGATGAGTTACCTCTTGTTCTGATGGGACTCAGAAATATCCCTGACAGAAACACCGGATAGAGTCCCCATGAGATTATCATGGGAAGAGCAATGAGGCTAGCATTTATACCAGGAAATAAACTGTTAAGTATTTGTTTTTTGACATATTTTTCTTGGCATTTTTAGCTTATACAAACAGGTTATGTTAGGATACATTTGGTTTGACTGCATTTCCGGTATTTTACATCATTGTACATTGTTATCCAAACCGTAAATTGACATGTATCCTGTCATTTTTAGGGTCTTATGTTTAATGATTCTTACATAGAACTGGGATGCAAAACTGGTAGAACGTTCATGGAGTTCAGGGTACAGATATCCGATGCGGTGTCAGGGCAATATGCGTCTCGCTGGTTGGTATGTCGGTGTGCTGCTGGGGAGGGGTGGGGGGGGAAATGTGGTTGGTCCTACTCTGATGTCTTACCGTCGAGTTACGTACGATGTGTGGTAATAATGGCGAACAACGTTATATGTTTGCTGTAGGAGGGGATCTGGTGTGTGTGCTTGCTGCCGGGGCATGTGACTGTGAGTCCACCAGGGAGTGTGGGGAACCATCTGGGTCGTCATGGGTTGGCGGTTGTTTGAACTGGTGTAGTAACAGGGTCCACTCCATAGAGATGGGGTGTTTATGTATTCCTTTCACCTCTTCCTCCCGTAGTGTTTCCTCCTCTGCCGCTGCCCATTTGTGTACTGCTCCCATCCATGCCGCAATCGGTGGGCCCGTGGGGGATCGCCAGTGCATGGCTATACTCCTTTTAAACAACAAAATTGCCAGGGAGACAAATCGGGTTGGCACTTTGTGTTGCTTCCGTTTCCGGAAAATTCCCAACGCACAGGCTTCCCAGGAGTTCAAATGTGTAAGCCCAGTGAGATCTCCGAGTGTCTTGTGAACATTGTGCCAATATGACTGTAATGTGGGGCAGCTCCAGAACATCTGATGGAAATCTGCTTCCTGTGTTCTACATCTGGGACAGAGAAACTGGGTGTCTGGGTGAAATTTTTGGAGGCGTGCTGGTGTGCGATATGCCCTGTGTAAGATATAGAATTGTATATTTTTAAACCGTGCATTTCTCGACCTCTTCTTAGGGTAATCAAGGGCCATCTCCCATTCATTCTCATGTAGTTGACACGCTAATTCTTACTCCCGAGTGGCCCGTAGGGCTTCTAGGGGTCTGTCTGTAAGTTCCCGAATGGCTTTATAGAGTCATGTGGTTAAATGTCGCCCTGTTCCCATATGTATGAATGCGTGGAAGACCGGGTGAGTAGCAGGCTCTCCCGTCGATAGGTCGTGGTGTGATCGATAGCTTTCCAGGAGTTGGCGGTGAAGTAAGAACTGGCCAGGGAGCAGATCGTAGTCGTCAATAAGCTGGTGGACGGTCTAAGCTGTCAGTCTTCAAATAGAGATTCTATTTCAGTGAGTCCACAGTCCGTCCAGGTGCGAAGCATGTTAGTTGTGGTAATATTTTTCATGTTTAGGCCAGCCGACCAGCGGTAGCAGTGGAGAATACGGAGGCTTCCCCGGCGACATGCGGTGTATCCTTTGCATGCATTTGCGTGCCACCACTACGTGTATGGGGTATGTGCCTCTCGGTTTAGTGCCAGGTAATAGTAGGCGGCGGAGTTCTGGGATGGGTACTTGGCCGGTTGCTGTGTATGCTTCACCCATATGTCTGCCTGTTGTCCAGTAGGATAGCCACTGTAATTGTGCTGCTAGGAAGTAGGACTCGAAGACGGAGCGGACATAAACTGTTGAGTATAACTGATGATCTCCTGCTAGATTATTGCAAAGGACTGGCTGACCTAGTGCGTTCTATCTCTCACCAGGTTGGAGAAGACGCAGTTGACCGGCAGCCGGATCAAGCGCATGATCTTAATCCTGGAGACTGGGTGTGAGTGAAGATTCACAACAGAGAATCGTGCCTTGCACCCAGGTGGGATGAGCCACGACAAGTTATACTGGTTACCACAACAGCAGTAAAATGTGCAGGTCTGCCTAACTGGATACATGCCTGTCATACCAAAAGAGTACCAGCTCCTGAAGAACCACAACTGACACCAGCAGTTGGGGGTGCAGAAGGTTGTGCAGCTGAGGAATCTAGAATAGCAGATTCCAGAGTAGCTGATTAAGAACAACCAAGCACAAGTCAGCAAGACTGGGTACCTGTGGTTGACATACCTGAGGTGACTATTAAAACAAGAAGCAGAACCAGATTAGATAGTCAAGAATCTAGAGAGGACCAAAATATTCACACATCTGAGGAGGGACAGATAGGTTTAGAAGAACACGTTCAGGCTGCAGACACCAACAGTGCGATAAGACCTGATCAGGACCAGTTAGGAAAAGAAGAACAAGTTCAGGACGAAGAGGAGCAGTTAGAAATAACACCTGAACAGAGTCAGATAAGGAAAGAAGAACATGTTCAGGCAGATGCAACCACTATAATAAGCCATGAACAAGGACAGACAGAGAGGGACTCTGGAGACAAAGATAAGCAAATTGTACCACAACTTAATGAAAATAAAAGAGCTCTTGAAAGAGACGAGGTTAGTGAACATGCAGTAAGACGCTAAAAGAATCAGGAGGGGTGATAATTGGCCAGGTAGTTGTATTGAAAGACTAAAATATTGCTTAAAGACCATAACTGAAGAACCTTACCAAGTAAACAAAGTTTCTAGCCAGTCCGCACAATCAACTGAAAACCCTAAGCGAAGAAGTCCAAGATTAAGAATCTTGAATAATAAGTTCAAAGGTCCTGAATGGACCTATGTGATTCTTGAAGATTTCAAGAATCTAGATTTAAATGGGGACAGTGATGAGGAATTACTCATTGAACAAATTGATGAAGGAGAAGTGAGGCCTACTTGAAAAATTCAAACAAAACTTTTTGGGAAATTAAAAGAAAAAAGAGGATTCTTCTTATACCAAAATGGCTGATGTTAGAGTTGCGGGAAAACCAAAACGAATTTGTATAATGAAGTGCTGTAGAATATGTATATGCAGTCTAGTATTAATACTTTTAGTTTGGTTATTACTAACCTTAGCAATACCTTATTTGATGGTAACTGAAAAGAAAAATAACACAGACACTAAAGAAAAAGTGGCTAACCTAAAAGGAAGAGAGTAGAATTAGAAGTACCAGATGAGTCAAATTTGCATCATAAAGTAACAAATAATGACACAGCTTTAAACGTTTTCACCAAATTATTGTTGCAATATGTAGACACAATGGAAGTTAGTGATTGTTATGTATGTATGAAGTTACCAGCATCAGTGGCAGAAGGTGTTACTTACCACCATTTACCATTAACATATGGTATTTCATGTAGTGTTTTGGCTAGTTTATTTTATAGAACCGGAAAGTTACAGTATTATTATTCAAATGCAGATGTAGTATTTTCTGAGGTTCCTATGCGCAAGAGTATGAACTCTGTCCTTAGTACTAGAGATTCACAGTATATGGGTGAATATTTTCTAACAAGGAAAACCATAGATATAGCTGAAGCGCACAAGAATAATCTAACATGTTTATTACACGAAGAAGAGAAAATATTTTGAATTTAGTAGAAGAGAGGAGACAGGATTTCCAAAGGAAAGCTTCTGAAAAGAAACCTAAAATTCCTGAATGGGCTATAAAAGAAGAAATGTACACAACTGCCAAGACTGATGCTGCGATGGCCCTAGATTCTGAAAAGGAAGGGAAAATCTGTCTTCATAGATTACGCACTGAATATAACAACGTATTTATTGGTTCCGGTGAATGTGAACATCATTTTCTAGTTATTGGGGGATGGGGACTAAAAGGAGGAACAGATCCAGTATTTACTGGAATTCATTATGTATGCGGAAATAAGGCTTATTTCAGGCTACCTGCAAGATGGTATGGAAGTTGCTATTTTGGAATAGTATTCCCTAAAGTTTACCATGTGAAAAGAATCACTGGAAGCAACGAAAACAATAATGGACTAACACGTAGCAAAAGTGCTACTTTACCGAAATAGTAGGAGATATATTTAGTGCATTGATACCTTCAGTGGCAGTCCTTCTGAATTCACTGAAAATGTGTTATCTACAGTGGTTGATCGTCTATCGACTGATACTGCTGGAGGTTTCTTAATGATTAATACAGAAATGGTTGCAATTAGATCAATGGATTTGCAAAATCGACTTGCTCTTGATATATTATTGGCAAAAGAGGGCGGAGTCTGTAAAATGCTGAAAGCGCAACATTGTTGCACTTATATTCCTGATAAAAGTGTTGAAATTGGAGGATATATTACAAATATTTCAAACCTTGAAGAAGATTTGAAACCACTGGAAGTTGAAAGTGTATGGAAGAAACTAACAAACAGTATTACCTCAATAGGGACTTGGTTCACTAATATAGGCAAAGGCATTGTAGGTCAAATAATATTACCTAAACTTGGAATAATAATATTAGTTTGAGTCATAATTACTTGGTACAAATGCTGTAAAAAGAGAAGAACTTATGAAGTTAATGGAAAGGAAAAGAAAAGGAAGTATGAGGAAATACAATTAGAAGAAATGAAAGGAGAACTTTATAAAAGAATGAGAAACTTAAAGGGGATGGACAAAGAAACAGGTGAAAAGACTGATAAGGAAATTGAGATGTTCTAAAGTTGACATCTGGCTGGGTGATGGGAACATTTGTGAAGGCACACATGCCATCAGAGAGGGGATTGATGGAGCAAGGACTCGCACAAAAGGAGACTTGCTCAGAAGCAATCCTCTCATTTAACTCATAATACTGTATTAATTCTGTTCATTTAACTAATATGCACCGCATTACGATATTTTTAGTATAGTAGTGACGCTTGCCTATGTGTTTTATTAA
This sequence comes from Triturus cristatus, assembly GCF_964204655.1. Lineage (NCBI taxonomy): Eukaryota > Metazoa > Chordata > Amphibia > Caudata > Salamandridae > Triturus > Triturus cristatus. The sequence continues at coordinate 117,629,660 of NC_140595.1, forward strand.
CAAATAACTTGAACGCTAATCAAAATGGCTGCTAACGAGGGAATCTTTATTGCGCATGCGTCAACTGCATCTAAGTAGTAATGACGTGCTATGCTTGGAGGGAATTTCCTACATCTGCGCAGTTGCTTTAAAAATGGCTGCTTGAGAGCTCACATGCAAAGCACCCGCTTGCTTGAATCTAAACATGCTATTTACTAATTGCTAATGCTTGGGAAGTTACATTTAAGTAAATGGAATTAGAATAGAGATAGGTGGTATACAGTGAAACCATTTTATTTTGATTTTAACATGTTTTCTCTTTGACCTCTTTATTAGTTTATATTTTGGGCCTCTGAATGGGAGAAAAGCCGTTGTCACATGGGTTCTGCGTGCAGGCGAAGAAGCAGCAAGCTAGAAACTACGAAACAAATCCTTGAATATCGTCCAAAGAAAACAGATACATCCTGGGAACTTAGCCGATCGACCTGAAAAAGGAAGGAGAAAGTCTACAAATTGTATACATTGTATTGATCATAATTAGGGCTCCCGGTTTTCCGTATTTACGGATTTATACATATAAATACAGACGGAAATTGATATTTCCTTTGTCTGTATTTATATTTATAAACGGTAAAATACGAGTAAATGTTGCCACGCAAACGTGGGGGGGGGGGGAGGTACGCACTGCCAGCAACCTGCCAGGCCAGTGCACAACTCTTGCATCACCCTCTCTCTGCCATTGCGCGCCATGCTGTTAACAAGACGTGTATGCGGGCCTGGCAGTAATGACTAATCCCGAGAAGTCACTAAAGGACTAATACTGTTCCATACCTGTCCGTAAAAAAACAAAAATAAGGAAAACACATTTTCGTCTATATTTATTTGTAATACTAATAAGAAAAAAAAACGGAGTACTGGGAGCCTTAATGATAACAGATTTCTTTCAGAAAGCCCTGTTGGTATATTCTGATCGGCTTCACTGTCATGTCACAGTTGTTAACTTTAGATCCGAGTGCACTTATATCAATTCTTCCCTTTCACCACTTGTCTAACTTTAACAGGTGCATAGTTTTACCTGTTTGTATTTGCTCTCCAGATAAATACCATTCCGTTTCATACAGTGCTTTAATACCGTTCTGTTTCATAAAGCGCTTTTACACCGTTCTTCATCCCGTAGCCCAAACCGGCCACTTTTGACAGAGGAAGCTCCGGGGTATACGCAAATAAAGTGAAATATACTTTCTTTTCAAGTGGCAAAGCCGGGCTTAGTACAGATGTGTCCGCAGCGGACAACGTACTCACTGCAGTGCCTCGCTTCCCAAGTGAACAGTGAAGCGCTATTTTGAGGAATGTGTGTTAATCGACAGAAAAGTAGGGCAAGCGACAGGAGCACAAATACAGCTAATGGCGCCCACTGGAGTTTCTGCGCGCGACACAAGGGACTGAAGTCTGGATTCACTTCTGGAAACGAACCCTTCACGCATGGGATGGGGGTCATTGGGGATGTAGAGTGTCTGACCATACCTCGGACTCCACTGCATTTCATTAAGCAAACCTCATCTGTGAATACGAGTGTTCCAACTCCTCTCAAGAATCACAAGGGATGCTCCACCAAGGCCCGAGGGTGCACGAGACTCCTGTGTGTACTTTTGGCGCAGGAATAAACCACGCCGGGCGGCAGACTTTCGACCCCCCCCCACCCCCCCCAACACCACTAACCCTGTAGTCTTGAGCTGCCAATGAGAGCCCTGTGCTCACAATTTTATTACTGGCGAATCACCAGCACCTTCTACAGAACACGTGCAGCATGTGCTGCGCCTGAGGTCATCAGAGAGCCAATCCATGGGAGATATCAGTCCAAGGTTAAGACCGGCTACAGAGAAAGGGAGCCTGGCTCTCGATAAAGCACACTTGACCTTCTCTAGACCTAGTGCTTGGTGGAATGACCTATGCTATGCGCATCCAATTAATACTATTTAATTGACGTTCATCTCATGTGCTCATGAACCATAACACTATTTGGTTACCTTTGAAAGACTACTAAAGACAAGATGTACTGAAATGCACTCCTTCTTTCATCAGGTGGATTCTATATCCACGTTTTGACAGCTGCCTGCCAGGCCAGTGCACAACTCTTGCATCACCCTCTCTCTGCCATTGCGCGCCATGCTTCTGAAAGGTAAGAAAACAAAGTGCATTTGCGTTTCAAATGTCCAGTCCTGCAGCAGCACACTTCCAAAGCCCCTACATGACAGTAACCCGATTCAAGGCCCCATTCTCCCGATTTTTTTTTTTAATCTCCCACTTTGCTCCTCTGAAATGTTGGCATGTATGCATACTATATTCATTATTATGGAATATTATCCTTGTGCTTTGCTGTATTTGCTTTATTGTGGTGCGGGCACGGCCCCATCGTATTGGCTCTTCTCCTGCCCCTCCCGCCCCCTTTGCAGAGGCTCTTCTCCTTTCCTTCTGGGCCCCACAAGTGTAAGCGGGCGCCGGGGTGGAAGTCAAAATGCACAAGAGGCCCAGGTGTTTCTTTCTTAGAACATGACATGCAGAATCGCTCACCTTAGTACACAAGGTGAAGCGATACACTTGTCATGTTTAAAGAAAGAAATAATAGCCTTTGCATCTTGACAACTCCTGGATGGATTCCTCTGGGAAGCCGGCGTGAACTAGCCAGCACAAGCATCCACGTAGAGGCTGGTCGTGGGTCAAAATGCAAAAAGGGTATTTCTTTCTTTTAACATGCCATGTAGTATAGCTTCGAGTTATGCCCTAAATTGAAGTTATTCTGCGTGCCATGTTTAAAGAAAGAAATGCCTTTTTTTGCATTTCGACGACTGCTCGTTCGAAGCTGTCGGGTTTGATAATATCTGTGTAGCATCCATAGAGGGTCCTCAAAATACAAAAAGAGCATTCCTTCTGTAGTGCTGTAATCTCCATGAAGCTACATTTCTAGGAAGGGTCTTGCGGAGGCCATGTAGGTGAGAAGAGAATGTTTCAGAATTAAATTACTTCCTTGGTCTTTTTGAAGCCAGTTGAATCTACTTAAAGAAATGCTGCCCGTTTACTTGCATTTCTAATTTTTGTGTCTCAGAGTATCCTCATTGAGGCTTAGGCAGTGACTATAGTTCTTTTAAATGAAGTGTGCCTTAGTTGTCAATGCTTCAACATATTTTCAAAGTGCAGCACATGGGCAGGAGTCGGGTAACGAATTGTACAAATGCTGGCGAATGTTCTTTGCTGAAAGTTGAGGTCAATGAATTTTCCCGTTTGTTTAGACCCCATGAGGCTAAAAATGTTCTCAATGTCATGTGGTGAAGACCAATTGACAGCAAACTGTTGGCTTTATATTTTCAAGTTTTCGGATAGTAAAAATGTATTGCCCTCCAAGATCCATGCAATGTGCAGTCAGGGCTGTGACTAAATCCAGGCTTACGTTTCTTTCACTATCCTTACAGTAAAAAGCCACGCACAGGCACAGGGTGATTAAGTGATTTGCCCAGAATCACAGGATGCTGAAGCTCTAACAGAATCTTTTGGTCATTCCGGTACCATCAGCAAATATTGAACGGGTTTTCAGTGGTCTTCACTTCATTAACAAACCAGAAAGAGCCTCAATGCCCTCAAAGTCTCTTGAAATGCACATGTGCTTGTACTACAATGGCAAAGTTTTCAGCTGAATGTATTGTGTTGCCCAATAACAACCGGGCGCAGGTGTGCCTTGTCAATGTAAATAAATGTGGAAAAATACTAGCTGTAGCGTCGCCTTTTGCTTGTGGCAAAAATAAATATGGATAAATACAGAAAAAAAGCCCAAAAAATAAATATGGATAAATACAGACGGAAATGGCAAAAAAATAAATACCATAAAACCGGGAGCCCTAATCATAATGTGAAATGCGGGTGGGAAATAAAGCATGGGTAACTAAATTAATGGGTGGGAACATTAAACATAGTATGGTGTGATGATCATCTCCCCTTGCCCTGTCCAATCAGAATTAGGGGTTTCACGAAGTTGAAACATTTGGGGGTGGAACATGAGAATAGAAAGGTATCATTGAGATACTTTAGTTAGTCACACTTAGCATGCAGATCAACATGCGCACAGAGAGACCGGGATGCTGTCCGAGAGCTGAGCGAATGCAGAAGAAGAATCAATGCAAACTTAGAAATTAAGCCAATTTATTAGAAGAAGATCGCGGAAGAATTGAGGAGGCACATAATTAGACGAAGACAGCGGAAGAACTGAGGAGGAAGATAGTGTCAGAGAGGGGTACAACGCAGGCGTCGCATCTCAAACCTGTCCTGAATCCTGTCCTGAGCTATCCCAGGGGCCCTTCCAATTCCTTGTCTAAGGGGTTGGTTTTCACACCATTCTAGGTAAATATATTTCTGTGCAGTGAGTCATTGTGCTGCTCTCTCTATCCTCTCTTTCCCAGGTCACTGTCATTGAGAATTTTGTTTTTAGGTCTCGCCTACGCAGCGCTCATGCGTTGCATAGGAGGACCTTTAGCCGTCGCTCTGGTAATTTTCAAGCACACACCTGTGCTTGTGGCGGCATCCACCTTGCGGGAGCGCACAGCGGCGCGCCACAAGCACGAGTGCAGTGCTTGAAAATGACCAGTCTGCTCTCCAAGCACGCGCGCCTCGCCCACACGTCCCGGCTACTCATTGGCTCCGCCCTCTCTGTCTCCTTGCTCACGCATCTTGTTTGCACATAATTCCCCCACTTCATTTGGAAGTCCCACAACCGTCTTTGTATGCCCCGCGCAATTCACCTTCCTCTTCTCATTTAGGTTTTTATTCCCGAGAATGGACTTTCCATTGCTCAGTATCGCCTGTCTCGCTGTATTTATTCAGGATGGTTTTTGCCGTAAACAGCCTGCGGACGGTGCGTGCAGTCATAACTCGAGCATCATCCCCGCAAGAAAGAAATGAAGTGAACGTGGGTCCTTGTTCGCCCTCTGCCAGGCTGTAAGAAATGGGAGCGTGTTTGTCGGTAGCCACTGTGGTCCTCTTGCAGCCCTTAATATCGAGTTTTGTCACGGAGCAGCGATACAAACACAACATCAGAACCATCCGTTAATGTCTTGGGCATGACTGTGAGATGCTGTCCATGCAGATTATGCATCCACACTGGTGCAGATGCATGTAAATGTTGTTGCTGCCAGCAACCCTTTCCCTAAATAACATTTTCCTAGAATTAGTGCACGATTTGACTCTCCAACCTTTGGATCCTTTACCCCCACATTAAATTGTTTGGAGTACGATATACGATCACGCGTATAAATGAAGTGCACCCTGCAAGCTAATGGCGCAATTGCTCCACCTACAGGACACGGGGAAAGTAGTTGTAAATGCGCTATCCATAGTTCAGTTATATCGACATTTGTACTAAGGTATAACTTCGTAGCTATAGGCGCCGTTTGCAATTTACTTAGAAACTGTTTAGTTAACCAGTTCACCAATTAAAATTTAAATTGTCATTTATTTTAGAGAGTCATTTTAATCCGCAGAATGCATTTGCAGTGGCTGGAAAGTGACCAGTCCTTACTCTGCTAGACATATTTTTGGGTCCTGGAAGCCATACAAAGCCACCCCATCCAATCTCTCTATATAATGCTTTTTTGCCTCAACTATGTTCTGTTAGATGCTAATGATTAATTTCAGCATTTAAAGCTCTGAATTTCAGTACATAAACATTTGCTCCCAACTTCGAATATTCAAAGTTGAAGTCCTAGAAGAAAGTTGCACAGTGATCTTGGGAGGGGGTCCCTTTGTTACTCTCTTAATTTATAAGAATTGATTGGAAAGACAAGTTTGTCGTTTACGGCACCACTATCGTACAATAAGTGCCTTGTTGGTTAATCTGCACCCACTAGAGCCCCGTTAGAAATCTGATTTACATTTTGAGACTTCTTGGATTTGCTATGGGAATTACATTAGTAGAGTGAATATTTTTTGTCTTTCTGCAGGTGTACCATGTAGCACTGAATTACCTCCAAGTTAAAGCATATTTTTTAATGTGTCAAGCAAAGTGTAGTAGTAGGTTAGTATTCTTGTATTGGTAATTAAGCGTGTTTCTCCTTTAATAGAATTTTGATTGTAGAATCGTATGAAGTAGCTTGTATATATAGCGACGTTATGGAATGTTGGTGGGAGGATGCAGCAGGTTCATGTCAGGAGGCTGTGAACATCCCTGTGTGCACGGAGCAAGTCCAATAAATGGTACTCTGAATTTGGGCTCTGTGTGCTGAGATACTACATGGAGCTCAGGCCTATTTTTCTCTACATAGAGCAGCATTATGGGTCCAGAAGAGACCGAATTTCAGAAGCTAGAATGTGAGGAGTGGTTGGGCTTGAAAACATGGAATTGGGTTGGTCCACTGTGTGGTTGTTTTTAGGGTTCGCTCTAGTAGTGCCTTTAGCCATCGGTCTGCTCCTTTTCAAGCACACTCGTGCTTGTGCTGGCACCCACCTTGAGGTAGCGAGCGGCGGCACGCGTGGTAATTGAAGACATATGGCTCTCGCGCCGCCGCCGCTGCTCGCTCCGGCAAGGCGGATGCCAGCACAAGCACGAGTGCATTTGCCTGCTCTCTCGGGGCCGCGCCACACTCCCTCACGCTTGTTCATTATTTTCATGTGCCGCCAAGAACTTCTTTCAAGAGTCCACTTTTCATTATTTTTTTTGATGCGCCGCTAAGCAGTTCCAGTGCAGCACACTGTGCTTTCAATGCTCTTGCAGCGCCCGTTTCATGAATGCTGCTCTTTTTCTTTTCAGTACGAGCCTCACCTTCTTTTTCAGCCGAGGGCTTGTTGTATCTAATATTCGGCCTCTTTCTGCTCTCCTATGTGCCCCCTTCTAGATCCTCCTCTCCATCCGCATTCTGCCAGCACCCTCCTACCAATAGTCGTCCACCACCATGTCCAACACCACCACCACATCCACCACCACCACCATGTCCACCACCATCATGTCCACCACCAACAAATCCACCACCACCACGCCAACCACCACCACGCCCACCACCCCCACCACCACCATGTCCACCACCACCATGTCCACCACCAACACCACATCCACCACCACGTCCACCACCACCATGTCCACCACATCCATCAACACCACGTCCAACACGTACACAACCATCACCACCACGTCCACCACATCCACCACCACCCGTAACAGGTAAAGTGTCACTGGAGGGCAAGGGTAATAGGAGTGTCAACCCCGGCTGTACATGGGACATTTAAGGATGCATTGGGTGCAAGAAGACTGCAATAGGGGCTAAAAGTATTACACCAGACCTAAGATACATTTTGAAGAGGCGCAATGTCATAGGGGCTCCTGTAAAAGCACTCGCAGCATCTCTACCTCACTGTGGCATACCTGCACTAGCCACTCACTCAAAACAAGCATTGGCATAGCCAATAGGTCTCGCCTTTGGGACCTTATAAGTGTTTAGCCATGCAACACTTGATGTTGTGGCACCAAGGATATTGTGCTGGACAACTAAACACTTATAAGGTCTCAAAGGCGAGACCTATTGGCTATGCCAATGCTTGTTCCTAAATGTGACAGGTGTTAACCATTTGATTTCCTTCCTTGGTAATGGCGAGTCTGTACTGTAATTTGCTCACATGAAAAATTAACTAGATAAACATTTAAAAATCTCCAGAGTCTGTGGTTAGTTTTGTTTGGTAAGAATATAACTTATGTCGTATCACCCTAACTGCCACTAAATTATTCATTGACAATCTTGAGTCCAGCTGAGTTTTATAGCCTAAATAAATGTGTGTTTATAGGCCCGGGTGAGTAATTGGTGTATGAGTGTCAGAGGTTGTTGGCCCGCTGGATCAGTATGTGCCCCTACAAGGACTTTAGAGCCTGTTGCTCAATAGGGTTTGGGAAATGCCGGCCCCCCAGGGCCTCCCAAATCAGATAGAGATCCCGAAAGGGGCTTCTCGGGAACAAAACCTACTGTGAACGCGCAACTTAGAGCGCACCTCTGTGTGCAACGCAAGAGACGCCGGTAACGGTCGTGCCCAGGTAAGCGCTAAGGAGCGAGTGGGTTATACTACTCCGACACCCCCCTTTTTAGGTCTCACCTGCGTGGGCTGCGCACATGCGCAGTCTCGCTGGCGAGATTTAATGATTTTGTGTATTTTCTGTAAAGGGCATTAAGCCCCGCCCCTCTTTTCCATTGGCCGGCGTCACCGTTTATGCGAAACGGTGGCCAGCCATTGGAAAAGAGGTGTTTGTGACGATTTCTTCCGGCTTTCTGAGCTGTCCCATTTGGACGGGCTCGTCTGCCTTCCTTCTGCCGTGAAAGCTTTCTTATCTTTATGGGGCCATGTGTTTCAAATACATGGCCCCATAAAGACAAGAAAGCTTTCACGACGGACGAAAGTGAAAGCGGACCGTGCTTGTTGGGGGGGGGGGGGCCAGGTCGGTGAGTACTTCATTTCACCCTTTCGTGGTGAAGACAAACGCATATGGGCTCCTTGTACACAGCACTACACTGATACCCACACACTGCATTTTCTCTCTGCCCATTCTATGCACTGTGTTTCGACTCTGTGTACTATGTTCTGTGCACATCTCCATTTCCCCCTTACTCTGATCACATCAACATTTCTCACCTCATTCTGTGAAGCCCTTTCTGCATCACTACATTTACTGCAGCTTTCAGCTGCTTTCTATGCGCTACATCTGCATTCTGTGCACTCCATCTGTGCTCTCTGTAGCTAGAGGTCGTTCTGTGCACTATGCTCTCAGCAACAAGCCCCTTGCTCTGGCTGCTGCATCCCACTGAATGTCTCTGCATGTTCACTGGACACTGAATCCCTGTGCTCTGCAATACATCTATTATGTGTGCACTGCATACCACACACTGCACGTTGCATCACCATGTTGAAAACTCCCCTATACTCTGTGCACTTCCTCTCTTTTCCCTCTGCTCTGCATCCATATGCTACATGCACACTACGCCTTCACGTTGTGCACTGCATGACTGTCTCAGCGCACTGCACGGCCAATCTCAGTGCAGTGCACCCTCACTCTACTTGCACTGCAGTTCTGATGTCAGATATTCGTCCTCACTCTACACTGCATCACACGGTGCTCTGCATCTTCATTCTATACACTGCACCCACACTTTGTGCACTCCATTATCTGCCTGAGCGCTACGTCCACTCTCTGTACACCTTGTCCTCCAGTGTCCGTTATAATACCACGCTGCATTCTCCTTCGAGGCACTGCATTCTGCACTGTATTCTGTCAAACACACTCTCTGTGCACTGTATTCCACAATGCGCTCTATAACCCTAGACCGTCCCCCCACTCTGTGCCCTTCATCCCACTACAGGTGGGCACAAAAGCGCTTCGACGCTCCGTCAGCGCTATAAAAATACAATTAAAAAAAATCTTTCAAAATGTGAATTTGGGCAGCGATATGTGGGTGTCTGCCTGCACTAGCGAGCGGGGAGATTGGGGAGCGCTGAATCCTCTCCTGAGTCAAAGATTTAGGGTTATGGTATCCGCTTCATAGAGACGTGGGTACACGTGTGCACTTTAGAGATAGTGGGGCTTACTTACAAGCCCCTTACGGCGCAGGTGCGTCACTTTTAATATGAGAAAAAGAGACGTAACAGCGGCGCAAGGGGCTTGTAAATAAGCCCTCGGTATGTATACACACCTAGTGGGGGCTTTGGAGCGCCGTACAACACGGTTACGGAGACAAGTCTGTGCGATGCACAGAGGAGGGCAGGATGGGTCCCTTGTGTGGAGTGTGTGGAGAGCCTGGGACAGGGGCAGGGCTTAGGAATCCATTTGAGGATAATAGATGAGCTGTGTCCTTAGGTCCTTGGTGGACCTCAGGAGTGACGCAGCAGGCCTGAGACTGGCGGGAACGTGCTTCAAGATCATGGGCTTAGATTCCGAGCAGGCTTGCCAGTTGCACTAGGCGTTTAGGTCTGGTTTGACAGCGCATAGCGATCTGCTACTTATAAGTTATAGATTATCTAAAATATACATAGAGGGGCTTTGGCTGCGCCCCGATGAGTATTTCTTGATGATCTCACGGTATTGCTGTTTGGTATATTATTCCACCTCCTATGCAATGCTTGCATTACCACGTATGAAGAATTGTTTTACATCTCAATACTACACTGAGTTCTCAAACATTATATTTCTCATAGGTGCATTGTATAAAGAAAGTATTTTTTTTTTGTTTCAGTTTTTTGGTGGAGCAGGCCTTTTTATATTTTAGTCAGGACTCAAAATGCACGGGAGACTTGTTGACTTTGGCAGTGCTTGATACTTTGTTGGCAATTATTTGCTTGAAGTCTGGCAATATCCTATCTCCTTTTGTTGTGTCGCCCTCCTCCCGCCTCCCTTAAGATTTGAGTTTTCTGTTGGCAGGCTTTGCTGATGACTCAGATATTTCCTGGGAAAGTGTTTTTTTGTGCTATGAGCAGTGTTGTCTTTAGAATTTTTGGGGCCCTGGGCACGACATATTTTGGGGCCCCCTGTTGGGAACAACTTTGAATTGTATTACCCATTTTCTGCTAATTCAAGCCTGCATAATACCAAGCAAGCTTGAAGATTTGGGGTACCTCAAAAACAGTTTAAATATTCCTGGAATTGTATAAGGAGTAAAAAGCGTACTATTCCTATTGCCAGTAAGTTAAAGCCAACAAAAAGTGTTAATAAAAAGAAAAAGAAAAATACCTTACCAAGGACTCCAGAAGTCCTTAAAATGATCATGGGCAAACAGAGACAGAGTTAGAGGTAGGCAGTAAGAATAAAGGCTTACATACAAAATTAGACAAAAGTGAAAAAGATAAACTTTTATTAAGGGCTCCTTGGAAGGTGGCGGCCCTGGGTAATTGCCCACGTAGCCCATTCTTGTTGCTGCTGCTGAGGAAGTTTGAGGCCCTCCACCACCCGCAGGCTACCACCTGCGCCTCATCCCTGGTGGCCAGTGGGAGGCCATTGGTTTGTTCATCTTCCGCTCTATTGTTTTATTGTATTGCCTGTATTTTCATTGTTGTGTCTGTGACTGCTGTTGTTGTCTTCCCCCGCTGCCTTTTCGTGGTCCGTGCCCGTTTTTCTCCCTCTGTTCCCCTCGCTGTCCCCGTGTCTCTGCCCAGTTTTTCCTTCTGTACCCCTCCCTGCCCCCGTGTCTCTGCCCGGTTTTTTCTTCTGTACCCCCAGCTGCCCCCGTGTCTCTGCCGTTTTTTCCTTCTGTACCCCTCGCAGACCCCGTGCCTTTCCGCCCGTTTTTGCTTTCTGTTTCTCAGCTGCCCATGTATTTCTGTGCCCTCTTGCCTTCTGTAACACTCGTTTTTCCTGTATTTCTGTGCCCTTTTTGCCGTCTGTGCCACTCGTTTTCCTGTATTTCTGTGCCCTCTTGCCTTCTGTGACACTCGTTTTTCCTGTATTTCTCTGACCTTTTTGCCTTCTGTGCCACTCGTTTTTCCTGTACTTCTGTGCCCTCTTGCCTTCTGTGACACTCGTTTTTCCTGTATTTCTCTGCCCTTTTTGCCTTCTGTGACACTCGTTTTTCCTGTATTTCTGTGCCCTCTTGCCTTCTGTGACACTCGTTTTTCCTGTATTTCTCTGCCCTTTTTGCCTTCTGTGCCACTCTTTTGTCCTATATTTCTCTGCCCTTTTTGCCTTCTGTGCCACTCATTTTTCCTTTATTTCTCTGCCCTTTTTGCCTTCTGTGACACTCGTTTTTTCCTGTATTTCTCTGCCCTTTTTGCCTTCTGTGCCACTCGTTTTCCTGTATTTCTGTGCCCTCTTGCCCTCTGTGACACTCGTTTTCCCTCGTTTTTTGTGCCCTTTTGCCTTCTGTTCCTTCATCGTCCCTCATCGCCCCCGCTGCTGCGTCCCCTGCGGCCCCGCCCTCCTGACTGCCCACTGCCCATTCGCTGCCCCCACCTCGCAGCTGCTCCTCCCTCCCACCTCCCATATATGCCGGCCGCTGCGCGGCTGGGTGCGCCTAAGGCAAGCCCGTCTGCGCCCGTCCGAGCCTGGACCGTGCCCAGCACCAGAACCCCTGGCCCCGCACCCGCCATGACGACGACCGCCACCACTACGACGCCAGCACTCTGCACACTCTCAACTCCGGACGGACCCACACCTGCTTCAAGGCCGCCCCGAAACGCACATGCGGTCCCTTCACCTGCCGGAACTGCAGCTACACCAGCCTCAGAGCCGACGAACCACCCGCCAAGAAAGACCCCAACCACCTCCGATGCATACTACTGAACACCCGCTCCGCACGCAAATACGCCATCGAGCTCTGGGACCTGCTCAACACAACATCCCCGGACGTCGCCTTCCTGACAGAGACCTGGCTGAACGACTCCTCCGCACCCGACATCGCCATAGCCATCCCAGATGGCTACAAGATCACCCGCAGAGACCGCACCAACGGAGTCGGAGGAGGAATCGCCATCGTCCACAAGAACAGCATCAGGGTCTCGACTAGCACCGACGACGCGCTCAGCACCACTGAGCACATGCACTTCCAGATCCACACAGACCCTAACTCCACCCTCAGAGGCACCCTTGTCTACCGATCACCCGGACCCGGTCCTCAGTTCAGCGACTCCATCGCCGACTTCATCAGCACGCCCGCCCTGACCTCCACCGACTACATCCTCCTCGGAGACCTGAACTTTCACCTTGAGAACAACAACGACAACAACTCCAAAACCCTGATCGATAACCTCACCAACCTCGGACTGAAGCAACTCGTCACAACGCACACCCACTCCGCCGGCCACACTCTCGACCCCATCTTCTCCTCAAGCCCGCACGTCCCCGTCAGCCACACCACCGAACTCCTTTGGACCGACCACCCCTGCATCCACTTCGCCTTCCAGAAACGCACCACACACCACCGCACCCAACAGATCCCCCGCCGCTGCTGGAGCAAAATCACCGAAGACCAACTACATGCAAACCTCGCTCTCAGCTCACCCACCAAACCCTCCAACACCGATGACGCAGGCCCACAGTCTCAGACGCTGGATTGAGGACTGCGCCAACACCCTCGCCCCGCTGAAGAAACCCCCCCACAGTGGCACCAGCAAGAGGGCCAGCTGGTTCACCCCAGAACTCCTTGCCTCCAAGCAAGCCTGCCGGAAACTAGAGAAGGAATGGCACAGTGAACAAACTCCGGACAGCCACGCAGCACACAAGGACGCCATCCGCAACCACCAACACTTCATCAGGGCAGCCAAAAGGACCTCTTTCAAAGACCGCCAAGACAACAACGCACACAATAGCAAGGAGCTCTTCAACATCGTGAAGGACTCTCCAACCCCAGCTCCAACACGAACGACATCCCGCCGTCGCAAGCCCTGTGCGACTCCCTCGCCACCTTCTTCCACCGCAAGATAGCAGACATCCACGACAGCTTCAACACCCAGACAGCACCAACAGACAGCAACACAACAGACCCTCTGCAGACCATCGACCATGACCCCCTGCTAGCCTGGGCCAGCGTGAGCGTCGATGACACCATCAAGACCATGAGCACAATCCATTCCGGTTCTCCGTCAGACCCATTCCCGCACCAAGCTGGCAGAGGTAAAAGGAACAATACCGCTGTCTCGTTGGGGGTGGGTGCTGCCCGCCGGCATCAGCTGATGATTTCCGGATCACGGAGGGGAGAGCCTGCTGTGGGGTAAAGCGACACACTGGTGCCCTACCGATGTTTTCTGACTGACTACATGTCTACGGGGGGAGAGCCGGAAAAGCGGCGCATTTGAGGGGGTCAACATCCTTTATTTGGTCTTCAGTCCTGAGCTGCTAGCGCTGCTTGAGGTAACTTCTCCATATCATTATACTGCGAGTGTGTCCATTTCCCCTTGGATAACTTCATTTAGCCCTGAACTCCAAATCAGTAGAGACTACAAAGGTGGTTGGCAATTTAAATGCGCAATTTGAAAATGGCTGCCGCGCAGGAGCCCCCCATTGAAGCTCCGGGGCTTGGCATCACTCTTTGTGAAAATCTCAGATCCCAACTGGGTACACCTCTCCCAAAATGGTAGTCTATGTGGCATCTGCATAGTGCTATTCAATTGGTACACTCTGCTTTGAAGAAACATATTCACCGGACAACTCGTAAACGGTGGGTCTGCCTATCTTGATTTTTATCCCTCATTAACTCATTAACTCACCAGTGTACCCAACAGCTAAGTACATAACCCCAAGGCTTCGAAAGCATTACATGCTGTTGAAACAAGCAAAGCAAGAATAATAATGAGGTATCAGCGCCATCTTCTGGCCATTTCTTATACATCTGCCAGACAAACAATCCTAAACCAAGTTAACCCTGATCAAGCCTCCTTCTTGCTCCCTGCCCATAACTTTGTCAGGATACTACTCCCAGTTAAGCTACATGAAGGCATTTGTGACAGAGAGAATGTATTTTATTGTTATTGAACTGTTCCTCAGATTCATTATATTAACAGTAATCAAGGCTTGCCTGACTTCAACATGGCGCCCACCGCTAATAAAGTAGCATGCAGGAGTGGAGATCAGGCGGGCAACTAGAGCCAAATTTTGGGGGGGGGCTGAAAAAGATTTCGGGGGGTGGGGGGCTAAGTCTTCCAGCCATAGGCAGAGTGGCTGTAAGAAGGGGTGAAAACATAACAAAAGCCTCATTAACGAGTAAATGGTCTTTTAAAGACCTGTGAAGTACTCGGGTGCAGCTGCAATTAGTCGGACGCCAGCCCGCGAGGCTGTCTCAGCCGGGCTGACACACATGACGGGGGGGGCTGAAGCCCGGTGAGCCCAATGGGTGTTGCGCGCCTGGTGGAGATAGCTGTCCCACTGGAAAACTGCCCCTAGGAGCGACCAACGGAGCTTGCAGACGACGAGCAGTAGATCAGATGTCATTGGCCCTAACAAAATAGAGTGGTGCAAGTCTGATGAAGTGGACTAGAGCTGACCCAGTGCTACAGTGCTGGTGAGGAGCACACACATTGTCCTTTTGGAGAGGAAAGTGCGACCCCAGGGAAATATAGGAGCGCTGCGCAAGAGGGAACAGCATCTTGGAGACTCCACAAATAAGGGGTGGAGGATCTTCCATCCACAGAGGGAAGAGGTGAGGGGGCTGCACGCTCTGACGCGACATGGGCTGCAAAGACACAAAGCAACTGCCAATAACTCCAACAACACCACTCTGGAATGTGTTCGAACCCATCCTCTGAGGTTGCCCAGCGACGCCCTTAATCGGAAGTGACAGCCATGAGTGCCTTCTTCAATCTCTATGGTGCAAGTGTTGCGCAAGCCTCTACATAGTGTCCCACTCAAACCAGTCTGAGTGCTGGTGTTACGCAATAAACCTTACGTAGGATTATTCAAAACCAACGGTGGATACAAGCCAGGCAAAGTTCAGGAGCTTTGAAAATGGCAAGCCACACTTCTTCACAAATCCAAAAGAACTCGCAAAACATTTGAAAGAATCCGCAGTACAAGAAATAAACGGAAGACTTTAACTATTTATGACCACCCTATACTTTTCTGTCCCTACTGGTTGATGTCGCCTATCTTCAAAATGGCGCCGGTCAGGCGATTTCAGGTTGACGCCATGTATGGCCCACAAAAGGTGAGCAGAGGGGCCGACTGGACATCAGCCATTGTTTTCCTCCTCATCTTGTTTTTCTATGCTTATTCATTGGTTGGGCCCCGGAGGTTTGGGATCGCCATCGGCGTAAATCCTGAGTAAACCCTGGAATTCAAGCCTATCAAACCAAGCTACTTGCTTCATATTGCTAAATATGATATAATATTATAATATTAATATAATATAATTGCTCCCCCACAAACTATTGTTTTTGAATTTTATTTTATGATGTAATCTGTTTTGCTACCTAATCTGCTCTTGATTTTTAATTCCGCCCTTGGTTATCCTACTCCCATATTTTATCGTGTCTGTTTAGCTATTTAATGTGATCCATATTTGCACTGGAATCTGCTTTTACTATCTTATTTGCGCCTGACTGTATTTCCTCGCCTATTTGCCCCCTTGCTTGATTCATCATATCTACTGTGCTTGTTTTACCTTTTCTACCCTACTGAACATCAATGATGTAATTCTGTTGTGCTATCAAATCTGCTCCTGATTTTATTCCTCTCTTGCTTAACACTACCTCCTTATCTTGCCCCCGATTTTTCGACCCCACACTCTCCCAGTGCCCCCCTCTCCTCTCCTCCCCTACCCCCATCTCCTTTAGCTTCCTTCTCTTTTTTCTGTCTCCCTCTCACGTCCACCTAAAATGCCCCTTCACAGCACTGACCATTTAATTTAATTTAATTTAATTGTGGGTTTATATAGCGCTAGAATCGACTCCCGGAGGAGTATCTCCGCGCTTCGACCGCTGGGGAACCCGTCCTGGCTCACCCTGAGAGATGGTCCCTAATGGGTATCTCTAAGGTGCGACCAAGCATCCCCAGCGGTCTGGGGGGGCCGTTGTGAAGATGAGGCAAGCTAATGCCCAGAGTTGCCGAGTGTGGTCCCTGACTGGAGTAGGTACCGAGGCGAGAATTATCGAGCCCGCTGACCCTGGTCCACGACCCTGCCGCGTCGGGAATCGAACCCTGGTCCCGGGCCGTGCTCTGCTTACGGGTCTGCCACCTCTAACCAGTGAGCCACACCTCTCCACACCATCACCCTCAGGACCATACCCTCTCTAAACACGGCCCCAACTCCTGGACCATTCTCTACCCCCCAAATCTCTCCAAACACGCAAGGAAAAATTTCAAACATAAACTCCTCATCCGCAACCCTGAAACACTCATTGTCGATAACTACCTCAGCCTCACCTCCCTATTATTACCAACTACATCTTCTACTCCAAACGCCCTTCCAAATGGAAGAGCATCTTCCTCCAACACCTCCCTATCTCTAAATCAATCAACATCCCATATGGATTTAAAATATCCACCGCTCCCTCCCCAGCCTTTCAGGGTGATATTGATATCTCCATCTTCAAAACAGGTAATATCCTTATACAAGCCTCGCCTTCCCACCTCTCTATCTTTGAACACCACTTTAGCACTATGTCTCTCCTCCTCAACCATTTAGCGCCTAACACTCCTCCTCCCCAAATGAACAGAACCCCTCAAACCTCTTCTTCCCCCCCCACTCTATCTCCACTCTCAACCTCCAAAAATTGACCTCACCATCTCCCTCCCTTGACCCCCCTATTGATAATGACTACCCCCATCCCCAATTACCTACTTCTCATCCCCCACTTATCTCTCTCTCTCCCCCTAACCCCCTTAACCCTTACTCCTCGGACCCCTCCTTGAATAACGGTAGCCCCAAACTCCTGTCACCTACTTATCATTCCCTTCCCATGACCCGCCCTCCCCCTGTCCCCCAAACCTCCCTCCCCCTGACCCAACCACTAACTTATTCCACCGTCTTTTTCCCGCAATCTCCTATCACAACTCCTCACCCCCCTACCCCTACCAATCCCATACACTCTCTGCTCCTCCCCTTCCCCTCTACCCGTCCCCCTCAGGCTCTACCTACCCAACCCCCCAACCCCGCACCTCAACCCCCAATAAACACCCATCTCCCTCATACAACCTCACCTCAACCCCCAATAAACACCCATCTCCCTCACACCCCCTCACCCCAACCCTCAATAATCACACATCCCCATCACACCAATATATTAGTTTCTCACTGGCTTCATGCCCTTTTATCCTCTCTGACCACATCACCTGCAGATGTCTGCCCCCTGTTTAACCTAACCCCTCCACTCTCACTTAACAGATCAGCCAGCCATCACTCCATACCTACTACCCTATCTCCCCCCTCACACAGAAGGCCTCCATCCGCAACTAATCACGACCACTCCCTATCCCCAGACCATTCTCCTCCCACCTCCCACGCCCCTTTATCACTTCCCTGTACCCAGACTACCCCAAGCCTACACAACACTGTACTTGTCCTACCTACTTTAACTTCCGAACCCCTCACTCCTCCCAGCCCCGTCACCGCTCACCCCACACCATCTACCACATCACCCCCCTCTCACATTAGTCCACCCTCTGCAAATAACTCAGACCATGCACTCCCGATACCTCCCCTCTCCTCAATTGCCCAGATCCTACACAACATTGAATGTCACCTATCTAATTTAACTACGGAATTTGCCCAACTCAGAAAAGACTTCTTTGTCCACAGCACCAGAACCCTCCCTCACCATAAAACCACCATCTTCCCTCCCTCAAACATCCCCAATAACAAACACAACCTTTGGAGATCACTCCCTCTCCGATGCCGTAAGCATAGACCTCTCCGCACCTTGAACCATCTCTCCCTGTCCGACCTCGCCGACCTATGTAACTCCTACCTTACTAATCTGCCAACCACCAACCCTCCACTCCCTTTTGCCCCATCCCTGTTATCATAGGGACAAATAGAACCCCCTCCTCCCCCGCTTCCCCCAGACCACCACCTCAACTTTCGCTGATCCACTCTTGCCCACCCTCCATACCCAACCCCACTCCACTGAAATGCATGCTAGTTAACTGTTGCTCCGCGGTCCTACATGCCACGGAAATGGATTGATATTGCATTCCTCACTGAAACCTGGCTAAATGACCACTCAATGAGCATACTTGACCTTCTCTCCCCCCGGGATACTCTATTCTTAGAAAAGACAGACCTAACAGAGTTGGGGAGGGCTAGCCATTCTCTTCAAAAAGGAACTTCAGATTTCCCTTATCACTAACCCAGGCTACTCCTCATGCGAATACCTGGAAGCAGAACTGTTAACTCAAAACTCCCGCCCAATTTGTCTACACAACATCTATCGCTCCCCGGGACCACCACAGCCCTTCATTGAGGACTTATCTGATGTTCTGGCGCAATCAGCATTATCCAACTCAAAAAATCTCTTTCTTGGGGATCTTAACCTCCATTGGAATGATACCAATGACCCCACCATCTCCCTCCTGACTACACTTCTTGAAATCAACGAACTCAAACAACTCTGCCAATCTCCAACTCACACTAAAGGATCCATACTTGACGTCATTCTGTCCAACGATGATCTGACTTCCGTTACCAATATCATCCCCACTGACTGGTCCGACCATCACCTTATACTCTTCACCATTGCTACCTCAGCAAACCTCCCTGCCCCTAAAACTACCAGACCTAAGAAATTGACCAGAAACCTAAAAGGCATCCCCCCAGGAGTTCTACAAATGAAACTCCAATCTCAACTTCTTCTCATTCCCCCCTCCCAAAATGCGAATGAGCTCACTGAACTATTTAACAATACTGTTACAGATATTCTTGACCAACTAGCCCCACCTAAACTCAAAAACCAAAGAAACACCCCCTCTAACTCTTGGTTTAATACAGAGATAAATATTGAGAGACGGGCACTCAGGCTGTCGCAAAGAACCTGGAGACACCATCCCTCACCCTCCCATCTTGCACTTCTCAGACGTGCTAGATCCACGTACAAAAAACACATCCTCAAGGAAAAGGCATCCTTCTTCCGCACTCAACTTGACTGTGCCCAAAACAGACCCAGGGAACTCTTCAAACTCATCCGAAACCAAACTTCCCCCGCACCTCCAAATATGACAGCCTCATCAGACAGATGTGAAGAAATTGCCCATTTCTTCTCGGAAAAAATTGCCAAAATTGACCAATCCTTCCTTCCCACACAACTATCCTCCAACTCCCAATCCAATCCGGTCCTCACCTCTAATGCCTACTCCACATCCCCCCTTCCAGACGACACACTCTCTCCTCTACCCTCTATCCTACCGCTCCCCAGCGAGACTCCTCACCCACCCATTTCCATACCCCCCCACCACTCCACAGGCCTCTCACCTTCCACATCTCCAGTAACCAACTCCCCTAAATCTCAACTTAAGAACAATGCCTCCTTGCTCAACTTTCTCCCCGTCACTGAGCTTGAAGTCCTCTATATAATTGGCAATCTAAAACCGTCCTCCCACACAAAAGACCCAATACCCTCCAACCTCGTCCCTGCCCTTAAGCACATCATCACCCCATTCTGGACCAAAGTCATCAACACCTCTCTCTCCACGGGCTGTGTCCCCTCCTCCCTTCAGCTTGGTCAAATCTCGCCCATAATCAAAAACCCCAATGCTGACCCCAATGACCTAAATATTCTCCGCCCCATCACTAACCTCCCCCTTCTCTCAAAGGTACTTGAAAAATGTGTCCTACTACAACTAGACAAACACATAGAAAATGTCAACCTTCTCGACCCCTTTCAATCTGGCTTCAGAAAAGGCTGCAGCACCGAAACGGCAATGCTCAATGTCATAGATGACATCCATCAATCACTTGACAATGGCGAGACATGCCTTCTTATCCTTCTTGATCTCTCCGCAGCATTCGATACAGTCAACCATTCAGCCCTACTTAATGTGCTTAGGACCCGTTTCGGCCTTAATGGCACCGCCTACAAATGGTTCATCTCCTATCTACAACACCATACTCAGCAAATCAAAATTCAAAACTGTCTCTCTACCCCCACTCCTGTCTCCCTTGGAGTCCCCCAAGGATCTATTCTCTCTCTCTCCCTATTTAACCTCTTTATGGGACCCCTCACCCTCATTCTTAACCAAGCAGGCATAAATTACCACCTCTACGCCGATGACACCCAAATCTATTACAAGATTAAAACTCATGCTGTCATCTTACACCTGAACAACACCCTTACCAAGATCCAAACCTGGTTCCATTCCAATCATCTCAAACTCAACCCTAACAAAACCGAAATCATTCTCTTCTCCCCCCAAAATAACCCTCTACCCGTTCAATCATGCATCCCTGACCTCAATGCACTCAATTGCTCACTCACCCTGTCCAACTCCGTCAAATCTCTTGGCATCACTATCGACAACACCCTAATCCTTAATGTTCACATCAAAAACTCTGCCAAAGGAGCCCTCTTCACTCTCCGTCACCTCAAGAAAATTAAACCATTCATACCCACCGATGATTTCAAACTCGTAGTTCAGTCGCTTGTTCTGTCACGTATTGATTATGGTAATGCCATCCTTAATGGGATCCCCAAAGTACACCTAGCTCCAATCAAAGCTGTGCTCAACCTTGCTGCCAGGCTCATCACGGACTGCAAACACTTCGATCATATATCCCTGGCTCTCTAATCTCTTAAATGGCTCCCTATCGAAGGCAGATCTGCCTACAAAACCGCCTGCATTACTAATAAAGTCCTCCACCAAAACACTCCGCATTACCTCTCAAAGACATTTCACACTGCTGGCTCCACTCGACCTCTGAGAAGCACCAACACCCTACTCCTAATCCCACCTCTGCTTAAAAAGAAAGCTACACAATCTCGCTCCTTCTCTGGCAATGTCCCTATTATCTGGAATGCCCTCCCAAAAAACCTGCGCTGTAATCCCTCCTATGTTTCAAAAAAGACCTCAAAACCCACCTCCTCAATTATTATTGGGGTTCCTAACCTCTGTCCTACTCCTGATTTCTTATCTATCACACTATATTTGTTCAGTAATTATATACCCTGTTCTCCTGCTTCACCATTTACCTAATTACTTAAATGTATAGCTCCTGCCCTTGTTTATATATCTGGTTTTGTATAATGCTCATGGTGTCTGTACTTTGTAAATTGTTGTTGCACTACCTTTCATATGCTTTTATACCCTATGTGCCTTATACTATCCTTATCTTGTAAAGCGCTCTGATACCTCTGGGTCTAGCCAGCGCTATATAAAACCTTCAAAATAAAATAAATAAATAAACAAAGAAAGCAGCTCGATCGCACCCCACCTGCGCAAAGTCATCAATCTCTCCCTCGAGACCGCGACCTTCCCAGAGAGCTGGAAACACGCCGAGATCATTACCCTACTAAAAAAAAACAAGGCAGACCCAAGAGACCTCAAGAACTTTCGGCCCATCTCTCTGCTCCCCTTCCCGGACAAGGTCATCGAGAAAATCGTCAGACAGCTAACCCGATACCTCAAAGAAAACAGAATCCAGGACCCTTCCCAGTCAGGGTTCCGCAGCAACCACAGCACCGAGACTGCCCTCATCGCCGCCACCGACGACATCAAGACCCTGCTTGACAACAGCGAGACCGCAGCACTCATCCTCCTAGACCTTTCCGCCGCCTTCAACACCGTCTGCCACCGCACATCCGAGACAAGGCTCTGGAATGGACCACCTCCTTCCTCTTCGGCAGAACCCAGAGCGTTAGCCTCCCCCATTCCAGTCCAAAACCTCCGCGATTATCTGCGGCGTACCCCAAGGATCCTACCTCAGCCCGACACTGTTCAACATGTACATGGCCCCGCTCGCACACGTCGCCCGACAGCACGACCTCAACATAATCTCCTACGCCGACGACACTCAACTGATCCTCTCCCTCACCAAGGACCCCATCACCGCCAAAGCCAACCTCCACGCAGGAATGAAGACCATCGCTGACTGGATGAAGACCAGCCGTCTGAAGCTGAACTCGGACAAGACGGAGGTCCTCATCCTCGGCACCAACCCTTCAGCCTGGGACGACCCCTGGTGGCCGACGGCAATGGGAGCAGCCCCAACACCCACCGACCACACACGCAACCTGGGAATCATCCTCGACTCAACGCTCTCAATGACCAAGCAGGTCAACGCCGTCTCCTCCTCCTGCTTCAACACCCTCCGCATGCTCCGCAAGATCTACAGATGGAACCCGACAGACACAAGAAAGACAGTCACCCAGGCCCTCGTCAGCAGCAGACTCGACTACGGAAACGCTCTCTACGTGGGAGCCCCAACCAAGCTCATCAAACGACTACAACGCATCCAAAACGCCTCGGCATGACTGATTCTCAACGTACCATGCCACGGCCACATCACCCCCCACCTGAGGGACATGCACTGGCTCTCTGTCAGCAAGAGGATATCCTTCAAGCTCCTCATCCACGCACACAAGGCACTCCACAAGACCGGCCCAGCTCCTTCTACATCCCCAACCGCCAGCTACGCTCCGCCGATCTCTCACTAGCCACCGTCCCGCGCATCCGAAGAACAACCACCGGTGGGAGATCCTTCTCCCACCTCACCGCCAAGACATGGAACACCCTCCCACTGAGCCTACGACAGACCCAAGAACTTCTTACCTTCAGGAGAATGCTCAAGACCTGGCTGTTCGATCAGTAGCGACCCCCCCCCCAGCGCCTTGAGACCCTCCCGGGTATGTAGTGTGCTTTACAAATGATTGATTGATTGATTGATTGATTGGTGTCTCGCCCAGAGGGGCCGAGATGGGGGGCACACTCACCGCACTATCTTGCATCTCCTGGACCCGACCAAAGGACACCTCCAAACGGCGTCAGGGCAGCAAGAGAAAGTACCTCTCCCCCCGCCCCCTCTTGCCCGGAAGTGACGCCTGCATGGGGGACCCTCGAGGGTCCCCAACACTGGGAGGCTGACTGTTGTGTGCCATCCTGTGGCACTAAGGGGGGCCGCCCTCTAAGGAGGGCCCCCTTTGTGGGCCTGAGGCAGCCCTGCAGTCTCCATGGACACGGGCTCTGTGTGTTGTCACTAGTGACATTGCTTCCTAGACTACAGCCTTGCTGTGCTCAAGGTGTCTATTGACAATCTTCAGAACAAACTGGCCGCCCTATGAGAGAGGGAGAAGCATTCCCTTTCCTGCCCATCATCCAAACTGATCGCCAATGACAACCTTCAACAAATCTGGCTAGCGCTGGAGCTCACGGGAGCAGAAATGCTGACTGATTACATTTAGGCACCTCTGAGATTTTCTGGCATTAAAAGCATATTTCATTTACAGTCTCCTCTCCATAAAGTAAGTCTACTTCAAGGGAATGTTTACGGTTAATTGAAAGATACTGTTAGTCTCGAAAACAATATTTTTTGCAATCGTAGTCAATGTTAGAAAAACACGAGATGCTTTCCGTCATCAGGAGAAAAGGCTGCCTAACACTCTACTTTTGCACAGTTTTGCCTCCTTTCACGTTGCCCCGAGTTTGTCCACAAATGTTGCCGGTGTTTGGCAGAGGGTGGGGCACTGCGGGGGTGGTGATGGAAGCGGAATAGACTGATGTTTAAACATATTTTTATATTGTAGGCTGGTAGCTTGCTGCTTTGCACCAAAATCCCTCCCGGTACAGCAGAGACCTTATTTCAGAGCCATGCTCTCGTTATCAGCATCTGTTGACAAATGTAAAGCTCGGTTTGGTTTCTTTGTGTCCTAGCTCTGTACAATGACTGGACAGAAAACGCCAGGCCCTAGCCTTATTCCACTGCTACAAGTCTGGCAAACAAAACTCATCCCGGCAATCACATATGGGAGTGAGTGTCTGAGGGGAAGAGATGCACTCACTTTGGACAGAACTGTCTCAAGAGCTGCCAGGATAATATTTAATTTACCTAAGTACGTCTCGCCAGCCCAAATAAGGCTAGAATTCGGCATGCAAAGTCAACAAATAGCTCGTAAAGGAGCATACGTTAGGACCTGGTATAGGATTAAAAAAATCTGAAAAAGGCACACTGAACTCATATCTATGGAATGAAATACATCTAAAGAAGGAGTGTGCAGCAAGGACCTATTTAATAGCATCAATAGATCGTCTGGGTCTCAAGGAACTTTGGGCCGCCTTAGGGTCTTATCATTGTTTTAAACAAATTGTTAACAAGACAGCAAAGAAGCTATCATTAGTAGAAGACAAGGTGACACTTACAGAAAGAGCCCACGGATGGTTTGTGGTTCACAGCTGTGATAAACCCTCTCCACAACCATACTTAGGCACGGGATTTAATAGAAAGAAGAAAGAAAAATACCTTCATTTTCGATTGGGTATCTTGCCATCTTTACTGCATCTTCCCCCATGGAAGCGTCTCCAGGGCCAGTCAATATGCCGTCTATGTGAGGATGCTAATGAAAGTGTATTACATCTACTATGTATATGCAGAAATCTACAGGCCGAACGGCGACAGTTACTAAAGCCGCTCTTTGTTAGAAAGCGGATAAGAACCTGCAGGCAAGCTGTGAAGGCATGTTTTAGAGGTGGAGATGTACAGCTGGCGTGTCGCTTTGTTCAATGCATGGAAGTGGCAGGGGCAAAAGTTCTTGCGTTAAGTGACCGGATCGCTTAATCTTTGCATCTCATGGCCCCTTAAATCATTATATTAAAGCAAAAATGACATTCTATGCTTATTTAACACCTAGGGGCCGATTCCGATCCGGGTCGGAAGTGCACCGAATGCGATCCGGACGGAAAAACTACGAGCCATACGTGTGTTTTTCCGGCCGACTCGTACAGCTGTACGAGCGAGCAAGTACGATGCGAGCTACATGAAATTCACCGACCGAGTCGTTTCCGGATCCGAACCGCTCCTTACGTCTTGGTCGAAAGCTAACCGCAGCATGCAATGGATGTGATTTACAACCGAGCCAGTACGATGCACGCGTCGGACAGCCTGTGCGAGCCGGAGTGTCCGGCTCGCAAAAGCTCCCGGAGTCGGACTTCGGAGGTCTGCGTCGGACCCCCTAACACCCGCAGCCCTACGACTCGGACACAGGGGGAGACCTATGGGTCTCCCCAACACAGGCATGTACGGCGCGGATGGTACCGACGCATACCCACTGTAGGGGGTGCACTTGTTTGAGACGTACCCATTCAGTCAATGGGAGCCCATGTACGCGTCGTACGACCGGCTCCCATTGACTTCTATAGGAGTCCGACCGAACCGAGTCCGACAGCATACGTGCGCATCGTACTCGCTCGGTCGGACTGTAGGGGTCCGGCTCGGTCGGAAAACACTCCGGATCCGACTCGGTCGGAGTGCTTTCTGACCCGAATCGGAATCGGCCCCTTAGTTGTCATATGCTTGAGTAGTAAAGCTAACAGCAAATCTTTCTTCACTGCTGTTAACAATCAACTGATGACGGAACAGTCCCTCTCTCTCTCTTTGATAACTGAGCCTTGCTTTCTTAATCTATGGTCTGTGCAGACATTTACTATTAATTGCTTTGTGGATGTTAATACAACTCATGAAAGTTTTATATGTTTAATTTAAATCGTTTTAGGATATGAATTCTGCTGCTATTATGCTTTTTTTATATATGGAAATTGTGAAGGTTTTAATTAACCAAACAATAAATATATTACTCAATGACTGGACATGGCTTCAGTTTTTGTTCACCAAGTGGGAGTTTTACGAATGGTTTATAACGGTGTAATATTGTTTGTCTGAAACCTTCCCCCACTCCTGCCATTGTAGCCAGCAGCCCTTTTCTTTATGGAACTTCCGGTTTGTTTTTCCTACTATAAGTGTGTACTCCGGAGTCCTCCCACTATGTAGTGCTGTGTGGAAGCCAGGACTGGCGGAGGGAGTCCTGCATGACCTGTGACGAGCTAAAGAGATATGAACAAATAGTGCTGTGTTCTTTTGTACTCAGTGGCGGTGCGTCCATTAGGGCGTTGGGGTGTAGCCCCCCCGCCCGCAGCGTCGCCCGCAGCGTCGCCAGCAGCATCGGCGTCTTCTTTGAACTCAAGTAAACTGAATCAGTTTACTTAAGTTCAAAGAGGAGAACTGACAATCATGTCAGTCAGCATGACATCGCCCGCCCACCCGGGGGTGGGCGGTCCGACGTCATGTTGACTGACATGATTGTCAGACAGACCAGGCAGGGGCAACAGGCAGCAGCACAAGTGCGCATGATTGGGGAAGGTGAGCGAATTTTCGCTCCGTGCCCAGTCATGCACACTTGTGTCTGCTCTGGCTGGCGCATGCCCATTAGGAGACCGAGGGTTGAGCAAAGGCTCAAACCTCGGTCTCCTAATGGGCAGGCGGGCGAGCCGTAACCGTGCCCTAAGCTGAGAGCCTGAGAGGGGCTGTACCGCTGTAGGCGCCAACGAACGGACCCGAGGCGGCGCGGACGTGCTCAGGAGTCAGACCTCAGGTAGGATAAGGATTTTTTAAAATGTATTTACACCCCCCCACGCGTGATACCCCCCCCCCGCGGGATACATACCCCCGCGTGACACATACACCACCCCCCCCCCCCCGCCGCGAGCCGCAACTGGGTGCATGTAGTGATTGATGGTCGAGAAAACTCAACTCTACTTCTCTGCCTCAATTTAAATGGCTGTGGTACGCAGTTTGAAATGAATGTTAGCGAGTTTTCCTGTATTAAAATAGCGGCACTTTTCCGCTCGTTCACACCTTTGTTTTGCGGAAGATAACAAGACCGAGAGTGGGCGTTAGTGGTCCTGTCCTCCCAAAGTTCAGCCCCTCTCTTGGGAGCGCAGCGCGCTAAAGATAGAAGCCCAGCATACATGGCTCCATCCAGGAACAATGGGCACCGACACGCGCTCCGGCACGCGCGCCTCCCGGCTGGCGCCTGCACGCAGGAAGCCCTCGGACGTGGAGAGCGGCTCAGCGGTCAGCATACATCACAGGCACTGTAGGTATCGGTGGAAAGCAGACTGCTGCAGTCTGACACGTTCACTACTGAGGAACACACAACGTAAACTGTGTAGGTAGGGAGGAAATGGGCCTTTTTGGTATGTTTAGCTCCTTAGCCTCTCGGATGTGGCTGAGAAGACTCTGGCAGTTGGCACCGCTCGGTCTGAGCATTATCATTGCTTGCGGTGGGTTACATGGTGTTTTAATCTCAAGGTTTCAGAGCTGGCCGAAATACAGAGAGCGTGTGTTTATTTATATTGCCCTCCCCCCCTGTCCAGCCACTGATTCCCACTGGTGAGTGAATGTTGGTGGTAACTATATGAAAATCTATACTGATAGCACATATGCGAGAGTATGTTCAGTTAATGGCACACTGCTGTATATAACTGCCAGGTATAAGCAGTTTGTAATAGGCAGCGCAGCCCGATACACAACTCTACACACCATGGAGTGCAGACGGCGCTAGACCTACAATTCTGTGCCTATACTACTTAATAGCCCTTGCTGGGTATAACGTTCTTCTGGGTACACACAGGTCAGCCCTTTACACGCTGCCGGTGCACAGCGCTGGATACACACACCTGTGGTAACAATTACTAATTAATCAGCATATTAAACATCTCTCCTGCTCAGCGCCTCATACTTTGTTATAAATGACAGCGCTATATCAATAATCAGGAGTGCACGCACCTGGAGAGGCAGATGGACTGCGGTATTGTGTTTAAACAAAGCCTTCTGAGATTTGCTCTGCTTTATTTAATCCTGTTGGTGCTACTGGCGGCGGGCACTTTAAAAGCATAAATAGTTAAGCAATGCACATGGCTGGAAGTCATGAAGCGCTGCAGCTGACTGCTGCCTTAGCGATGATCCAAGCAGGATATCTATATTCGCTTTTATGATGTTGCACATGTAAATTAATTTTTGTCTGTTTCCTGTTTCACATAAGTTTATTTTTTTTTAATAATTATTTTCCATAAAACCAACATTGGAATGACTGAATTTTTGCAGGACCGAATCAGAATGCTATAAGGGTGTTATCATTTCCACTGTTATTTTAATGCTTTGTGTATATGGCACATTATGGTCACCGTGAGCAATGTAATTGAAGGAATTCTCTGCATATTGTTATCGGAATGCTGGGACTGTGTTGGTTGTCTATGATGTCGCACGCACCTTAACCTTCTGTGATGCGCGTGCGCGGTGTTCCGGTTGTTGGCGGCTGTCTCTTGCTCTGCTCCACCCCGGGAACTGCTTAGACGGGCTGCCGCCATCTTCGGAGAGGATTGCAGGGGCCGCGGGCAGCACGCCGGAGGAGCCGGAGGAGCAAGAGAGAGAGAGAGAGCGGCGCTGAACCAGCGCCGACGCCACCACCGCTACCGCCACCGCTCTTGTTACGGACATCGAAGAACGGTGCTGAGCAGAGCTGAAGCGGCGCTGGCGCTGTCATCACCATCGCCATTACCGCTACTTTTACCGGTACAGGCATCGCCACCAGACACCGCTACCACTAGCTGCTGTCAATCACTGCTGCAGCGCCATTGTTCCGTAGAGCCCCGCAGAGCCAGCGATGGCCAGTAACGGCCAGTAACGGGACTTGCATCAAGCAACCACTAAACCATATATCAGCTGAAAAAAGGGGAGAGGGGGCCTAGCCGGCACTCGAGCTTTTTATCAGAGCTGTCTCCAGTGATTGCCGGAAAAACCACAGTGGAACCGCAGGCAAAACCGGTTCCAGCTGTTTTCGCTGCAAGCAACCCACGAACCCCCCCTTCCAGGTTCCCCAAGCCTTGGAAAATCTTTAGATATCAGCCCCTTCCCTCTGCGCTGCAACCTGTGATTAAGCACTAGACCCTGGAGATGGAGATGGAGGACGCACAGCGGTGAATCTGTACTTCACGGTGAGCACAGAGGGGGGTACTCTTTCACCTAAGGAGCGGGGTCTTGCTTCTACCCTCCTACCCTCGCGCTTAGCTATTGGAAGTGCGGCGAGGACCATGTAAGAAATCAGCAGAGGGGGCAAACTAGAGCAGGAGGCGCAGAGCAGAGAGGCGCAGCGAACTAAGGCATCAGAAGCCCTGGTTGTAAATAGGTGGTCTGACACCACTGAAACCATTGAAGGGCATTTGTCAAGTTAACTGCTAAGCACTATTTAACCTATTCAACCTGCTCGGACATTCCCCTGACTGCTTGTTATTGGGCATCTTTTACACGCTTCAGACGGCCGGATAGCCCTGGCGATATGAGATCAGGGCGGATCCGCGGTTGCCCCATGAACAAAGGGGGGGCAAATAACCGCATGAAGAAAGGCAAGAAAGGCAAAGCATCACAGAATGAGCTTGATGGCACAGGTGAAAAGCCATTGTCTAAATCTAGGCAATTAAGCCAGAAGGAAGGCTCATTAATTGACTTAACAAACATCAATTCTAATAGCCTGTGCAGTGAGCAATTGACACAGGAAAAAAAGGGCAGCAGAACAAAAACCAGTATTGCACTGCTTCAACCAAAAATCTACACAAAGTTTCATTTTTTTAAAAATGCGGCGGACACACTTCTCTCAAACACCAATGAATCTTTAGGCTTACAGCAACCCATCGAACCATCTCAGCCTACTCAGCCTACTCAGCCTGCGCAGTACTCTGGCCTGCAACCAGTCAATAACAGCAACGGAAGCCCCTGTCATACGGTTAGGGGGCCATTACAAGTGACATCAACCCCTCAGCGTGACGAAAGCCGCACTACAAGGGGCGGGATAACCAAAGGGCCTCTGTCAGGAACAAAAATCCTCTTAGAAGCAAATCTGATCCAAGTGCATAGGGCAGAGAACAACAACAAAAAAGATCGTCCAACAAATATACTTTACAAAAGCTTCACAGTCCCTTGCACCCATCTCAATGAAACCTTTTGTGAGGGCAATACAGTTGGCACAGGAGACGAAGCCAACGGTTCTATGAATAGTATAGCAAAAAACAAAGAACATATTAAGCATCCCAGCAACTACAATTACGCAAATGAAAATACAAAAAAAGAGTGCTGGGAAATAAATGATCCAATTCTGAGAAACCAAAACCTAACTCAAATTGAACAAGTAATGGACCATGAAAGCATGTTAAGGCCTGGTAAGAACATGGCCTGCACAGATAGGTTATCAACCTCGCCACTGGAGGCAACAGAAATATCCTCATTCCTGGGAAAGGAAGAATGGGAAGACCTTCTAGCTGCATATACGCAAGACAAAGGCAAAAGCAAGTCAATCATCAAAACGCTGAATACACCTATCACAATAAGCGATACTTCATATGAACATCCAGTGACGGACGAGGAGGCACCAAAGATGGGTCAAAAAAGCCCCACAACTTCTGACACTCATGATGAAATCCCAAAGCATGAAAATGCTTGATGCAGTCTGCTTAAACTATACAACTCTTAGTAGAAGCCCTCAATTATCAATCGGACAAAATGGACACTCAACTGACGCTACTTGACACACTGGCTGTATTTGTGGTTGCCATTGACGGGAAGTTAGGCACGCTAAACACGCTTCTTCAAAACAATTTGGCTCAGCCGAATCAAGGATCTGGGAATACAAAAGAAGGGTGCGGATGCAGCCCAATTATCGACAAATTGGCAACCTTACCGACGATTTTGAGCAACCTGTGCACACAGCTTAGAAAGCCATCCAAGTACAGACAATGCAACCCTCGTAACAGCTTCACTGTGGCCGATACAAACAACTCAAGGATTAATGAAACGCCGGTGAGCAACAGACAAGGCATTTGCAATCCAAGAGCAATAAGCACAGGGATCTGTGCACCCGGAACAACAGAAATGCCACTCTCTGCAAACCCCGAGGAAGAAAAAGAAAGCCCAATAACGAACGCCAAACAAAGACGAGCAAAAAAACGCAAAGGCAGGAAACAAAAAATTGCTTCTCAACGTAAAGGCTTTATGCACCTCTTTGGGAATGTTCCAACTATGGAACAAGGCGCAGCTCAATCTGAGTATGCCTTGTGCCCACCGGAAAGTGAGGAAGCCTTCAGTACATCTGAGACTCCCACTAAGGTAAAAACCCCTATTAAGACGGGGAGGCACATTAACCCCAAAACAAAAACCATGGAGCCACCCGGGATTCGCATCCAAAAAGAGCTCGAAATAGGTACACAAAATTTACATCTCCAATCCGGTGTAGCTCGCAATACTCTCCGTGAATCTAGTGTGAATCAAGCACAAAAAAGTGGCGGACAGCACGATCCCAACTTACAGCAAACAAAAAACCAAGAACATCCTGGGAGCAATCAAGGATCAGAAAAGGCAGAGATAGATATAAGGCAATCAGCAAGTAATCCATTGAAAACAACCCAAGGAGCATCGCCCACGAAGAGAGAAGAAGAAACAACATCTACTATAGGGCCAATGGATTCAGTACGTAACATCTCCAGGCCAGGCGAAACGCGCCACTCAGCCGGGCAACCAGTACTGACCAAGTATATAATCAGTCGTGACTTAAGAGTAACCGCGCCCAACGCAATTCAGGCGAACACAAACACAAAACGCTTAGTAGAGGACAAGCGTCTCAGCCCCCTCAAAAAGGAGGGTGGACAGTCAAATGAACAAAGAATCGCTCAGGCTCTGGTACGAAGCCAATTACCTGGTCGAGAGCTAAGAATCACTGCATCTAACCCTTGCCAAATGAAAACAACTGCAAAAAGACTAGTAGAGGACATACGATCCAGCCAACCAAAAACAGAGAGCGAGCAGACAAGCGAACAAAGTCACACAACTGGCGTTGTTTGGTTCAATCCGAACTACCACTCGCAAGGAAGACATGACATACTGAATAGGGGCAACATCCTGCGACTGTTATCTCATGTCACCTCTCTGGCAGAAGTAAAAAGCTCAGACCTGGTATCCATTGAATTTGTAGTCGATGAGCACACAGGAAGAGAAAAAACAAAAGCAACTTGGACAACCTTGGCAACCTCACAAAAAATATACGCTGAGGCAGAAACCTTCAAAAACTGGGGAATCACAATAGAACCATACGTAAAGCCTAGATACCCTGAAATTCTTGCCCCGGTGGAAAAAGAGGCAGAATCAACTACTACTAATAGCCTCAGAAACTCGGTCCTGAGAGGCGCGGCAGGGCCAGAAGGTGAAAAGGTTGATCAATACAACGACAGCGCCCGACGCATAGTAGACGAACACCCACAATCATCGGGACTGCTTGACCCAAGATGGATAGCCAGAACTTTAAATAACAACGAATGACAAGCCGGGCCCAAGCTAGGGGATGCCGCACACGACTCATTAAGAACATGTTCATGGAATATCAATGGCTTGGCCGCCAAAATATCAGACTCAGAGTTTATGACATATATCAGGAACTTCGACGTCGTGGCATTCCAAGAGACATGGCTTGCTGACCCCCCGCATCTACACGGCTACTTACGCTTTTTCACCGCTGCAAAAAGGACAGCCAAATATGGGCACCTTCAAGGTGGTCTAGCAACTTACATAGCAGCCACAAGCATTTTGACAGCAAAAGAAGTTGGTCCAACCCTCACAGCATTACTGGCGGTAAACATTCACTTGCCACAACTTACAATAGGCCCCACCGAAAATGATATTACTTTAATCAATGTCTACATTCACCCGAGAAAGAAAAGAAAAGAAGCTAAAAATCTTTGTAGCTTCATGGAGTCTTGCATTAGGGAAAGACCCACAACAAATGTTATTCTCACTGGGGACTTCAATCTCAACCTCATGGGCGCCACGCAAGAAGTTGACCCACAAATTCAAAATGCAATCTGGGACATCCCTCCACAAGCGATTTCACAGATCTCCAAGCAAACAAAGCTAGGTAATAAGATTTTGGAAGATCTGGTCCATTTTAACATCAGGGCCTTAAATGGAAGGACATCTGGAGACAATCCCCCAGCTGCAACTTTTCATTCAACAAGAGCAAGCAGTATTTTAGACTATACCTTCATTTCACTTCCTTTATTTCAGTTTTTAAAATCATATAAGATAGGTCGCAGCGGAGACAGTGATCATTGCCCCCAAGAAACCATCTTTAAGATTGCAAAACCCAACTTCGAATTTTCGAAAGAACCAAAAGAGTCAACCCATACTGTCAACTTCAAAAAAATCAAGTATTCAGCAGTAATAGACGGAGCTTTAGTGGAAAGAGCAAAACAGCATTTTGGTAGTTATACTGGATACAGTAAAATCACAAACTGGGAACATTTTACTGATACCATGTCCATGTACGC
Source organism: Triturus cristatus (assembly GCF_964204655.1). Taxonomy (NCBI): domain Eukaryota; kingdom Metazoa; phylum Chordata; class Amphibia; order Caudata; family Salamandridae; genus Triturus; species Triturus cristatus. Next base: position 117,663,417 of record NC_140595.1, read on the forward strand.
CACAAGACCTAAAATACAACCACAATTAAGCAATGAAAGATCGTGCAAATTCTCCCGAGAACATAAAAGAAAAATCAGAGGCATAAAAACCTCAATCTATCGTACAATGAGAGAACTTCAACAGTATCCTACGAACCTAGTAAAGCGTGATCAACTACGGAAATTAAAATTAACACTGAAAAAATCAAAATGGGAAGCAAACAAATCCGCTGAAGACAATCTATGGGCGAGACTACACTCTGACATCAAACGGAACGATGGGGCAAGGTTCTGGAAATCAATAAACACATTCACAAGACCTATGCACCATGGGGTCTCATCTAACATCTCAGAGGACAAATGGGCAAACTATCTTGGCAACCACTTTCACCAGGCTGCGGGTCACAACCAGGACCAAGAGTTTGACACGCAAAAACCACTAATGATGGACAACACAAATTATACAGAAGGGCAGCCTCAAAATGATAGAGAGAATCTGCCGAACTTACAAAACACCATTCAGCGTTTAATCAAGAAGGGAAGAAGAGAGGGAGCACCAGGGCCGAACGGTATCCCGCCAATCCTCTACAAACAAGATGTGGCAGGCTGGGCAACAGCCCTCGACCCGCTTTTTTTGGAGATAAGACACCACAACATCCTGCCAAGCTCCTGGAAGGGCTCTATTATCTCCCCAATCCACAAGGCAGGAGATAAGGCTTCCCCTCAAAACTATCGACTGGTGGCCCTAATTGACATTGAGGCAAAATATTTTGCAGGCATCCTATTAGAAGAGCTGACGGCTTGGGCAACAGAGAGATCCTTAATCCCAACAAACCAGACTGGTTTTGCCAAAGCAGTAGGGACAATGACGAACATCTTGAGCATGGGCTTGCTAATAGATAAGGCAGAATCTAACAAAATGCCCATACACTTCTGCTTCATTGATTACAAGGCTGCTTTTGACAACATAAACCGGAACCTTTTATGGTCTAAACTAAATGATTGGGGGATACCTAGACCCCTTTTGAACCTGTTAATTAATCTCCACACAGAGACCTGGATACAGATAAAGGTAGGGGATGGATCCGTCTTGTCCAGGCGCATACCGACCAACAAGGGCCTGAAACAAGGCTGCGTCCTGGCCCCCACCCTTTTCAATCTGTTCCTAAGCGACCTTGTCCCTATTTTAAATGGTTGCAACTCCCCCGCCCCCAAACTAGGAGGACTACAACTACCTTGCCTACTTTATGCTGACGACATCGTCCTTATAAGCTACACCAAGGTGGGACTTCAGCACCTCCTGAACGCAACACAATGCTATTCAAGCAAAAACGATCTCACAATAAACCTGGAGAAAACCAAGTCAATGACCATCAGCAAGAAAAGAAATAAATCAACATCATGGTACTGGGATAAAACAAGAATCGGAGACACGCCAACATACAAATACCTAGGAGTGAAGATTGATAACGGAGGGCAGTTTTCAGCCCAAAAAACAAGTATTCGAGGGAAAGGGATTTCTTTGGCAATTTCTCTAAAATCCTTAAACAACAAACTTTCTGGCTCGTCTCTCCTGCCCTTGACGCAAGTTATTCGCGCTAAACTTCTCCCAACAATTACCTACGGGAGTGAGGTGCTTAGAGGAAGAGACGCCAAGACCCTTGATAATACTATAACAGCAGCCTACAGGATCATCTTCAGCTTGCCCAAGCAAACCTCACCAGCTCAAATTAGGCTTGAATTTGGCATTGACCAACAGATTCTAGCAAGGCAGGGAGCCTACATGATAGCCTGGGATAAAGTGAGGAAATCGACACAAGGATCATTAAATGAACACTTGTGGATGGAGTTAGCCCAACACCCATCCTCGGCGGCAGCCAAGTTCCTATGGGACAGCCTGAAGAATACTGGTTTAGAGCAGCTTTGGGATACCCCAGCAAATCATACAACTTTCAAAAAACTGGTCAAAAAATCGATCAAACAGCTATCATGGATTCAAGACAAGGCCGCCCTTTCCAAAAGAACGCATGGATGGATGATCGTAAATTCGTATTTAAAGAAGGCACCACAGCACTATTTTGGCGAGGGATATCCTAAATCCACCAAAATGTGCTTTTTAAAGTACAGGTTAGGCCTGCTCCCCTGCATCCAAAATCTTCCAACCTGGATCAAAAAAAAAACCGAGCCTCTCTGTCGGCTATGTGGATCGGGGCAAGAGGATATGCTGCACCTGATCTGCTCCTGTGAGAAACTACGCGACAAACGAAAACACCTGTTGAAACATCATTTCAACCAGCAAGGGATTCGTACACGTAGAAAGGCAATTCTGGTTTGCTTCTCTTCCCACGATCCTCGCATGAATTGCAGCTTTGTAAAATTTATGAAGGCAGTGGAAAGAAAGATGCCAAAAATTATTTTATAATGGTCCTTGTATCACTGACTCAACACTGTTTGTCGACTGACATTAATGACCATACGAACTCATGAGGAAAATCAAAGAAAGAAGAAATTACCCTACTAACATGAAGCGTGCAAATTTTATTCCGTTTTTACTTAGAATTGTCATTTTTGTATTTTTATTATACCTGTTCTTAATCAACTTTGTACAGCAATGGTTTTAAGTAACTATGCTAATAAAAATTACTTACTTACTTACTTACTTACTCTGCATATTGTTAAAATTATTACTTTTTTTTTTAATAGTATCACAAATACCTAGACTGTAATAAATTAAACCTATTGAGTGCAGTGCAGCGAAGGGTGAGTGATGTCTGTGTGAGTGCAGGTTGAGCAGTGTGCCTGTGAGAGCCCAGGGTGAGTGATGTGGATGGGTGAATGCAGGCTTAGTGATGTCAGGGAAGGGTGAGTAGTGTGCCTATGTGAATGCAGGGAGAGTGATGTATCTGTGCAAGTGCAAAGAGACTTGTCTGGCTACTCCCAGAGATGTGTCCGCCAAGCCACCTCCTTCTCAAATTTGCTTTAGAATGCAACATTTGCCCCCCACTTTTTTCAATATTTTCTCGGGGGAGACCCCTGAACCCCACCGTAGGTGGTTCGGGCTCGCTCGCCCGCCACAGTATTTACGCCTCACCACTTTCAAATGTCACCAGCCGCCCCTGGTTGTACTGTATCACTTATATAGCGCCTACGCTCCCATGTGGGGCACTGAAGTGCTTGCTTACACGAGTAGCAGTCTACATCGTTTAGGGTGTGTGCTTGGAATTGTGTTGTCTTTGTTTTGGGTTTGATTCTATGTGAGAAGTGTTTTCATGTACTACTTAATGACAAAGAGTTGTAAGAGATGCGTAGTTTATGGTCTTAAGTGAGCTGGCAGCTGTGAGAAGCTCTGCAGTCTCTATTTCCTATAACTATATACCATTTACCTGGTTACTAGTTACCACTGGGTTGTCCACTCTGAGGTACTGTTAACGTGTACGTGTTCGAGGGTCAAATGCATCCGACAAAACACCTGTGGGCCTCCATCCGCTGATAGATCCAGACATGCAAGAGAACCTAGCAATAAAACCTTACACATGACTTTAATGTGGAAATACAAACCAGCGTAAAAACAAAAGTCATTGTGAGAAAAAACACAGGCCCCGTGAGAAAACATAGACAGGGCGGTGGTGAAACAAAATAAAACCCTATTCTTTATGCCTGCCATGCAATGAGAGATATAAACAAGTACAACAAATGCACGGCACCACCATCCCAAACAAGCAGCTCGCTGATATGAGGAAATTCCAACCAGTTTGTAATTCTCCATCACAAAGTACACCATTTCACCTTCCAGCCCACACTGCCTCCATCTTGTGTATGGAACAGATTGGCTGCAGAGGCCATCGCTATGGCACTGAAGTAGGACACCTGGCTCTGCATGATCACTCACTCCCTTTAATGAGCGCATCAACAACCACCAAATACTAGAGCAAAAGTACTGCATGGATGGAGGTGACAGTCAGTCATCATCAAACTCAGTCACCAGCCTGGATGCAGAAGCCACCACTGTCTAAGAACAACTTCACCAGGGCACTCCACCTGACATGACAGTACAAATGCCTTCACTTGCACGGCCGCGATGTTACTGTTTTGTACGCACTTTAGGAGGCCCACTGTTTACCTGGATGCATGTTTTCTTTAGTGGAGAAAAACTCACAAGTAAACAGGCCTTTCTGGATAGGTTCCCGCGCTGTGTCACCGCGTTCCAGGCAACAGCTAGGCAAAGTGACAGCTCGGAATGTTTGAAATAATCCAGGAGATGCGGCCGCATGAAGCTCCGCGCTGCAGTCATTCCAAGCACTTCACGCTCGCTGCAGTCATTCCAAGCACTTCACGCTCGCTGCAGTCATTCCAAGCACTTCACGCACGCTGCAATCATTCCAAGCACTTCGCGCTCGCTGCAGTCATTCCCAGCACTTCACGCTCGCTGCAGTCATTCCCAGCACTTCACGCTCGCTGCAGTCATTCCAAACACTTCACGCTGGCTGCAGTCATTCCAAGCACTTCACGCTCGCTGCAATCATTCCAAGCACCAAGCACTTCACGCTCGCTGCAGTCATTCCAAGCACTTCACGCTCGCTGCAATCATTCCAAGCACCAAGCACTTCACGCTCGCTGCAGTCATTCTAAGCACTTCACGCTCGCTGCAGTCATTCCAAGCACTTCACGCTCGCTGCAATCATTCCAAGCACCAAGCACTTCACGCTCGCTGCAGTCATTCCAAGCACTTCACGCTCGCTGCAGTCATTCCAAGCACTTCACGCTCGCTGCAGTCATTCCAAGCACTTCACGCAAACTGCAATCATTCCAAGCACCAAACACTTCACGCTCGCTACAGTCATTGCAAGCACTTCACGCTCACTGCAGTCATCCCAAGCACTTCACGCTCGCTGCAGTCATTCCAAGCACTTCACGCTCTGGTTTAACCCTTCTGGCCAGTTAATTCCCCCCCGCCCCCGTCTGTTTTCGTGCATGAAATGGTAACATATAGGTGTAAGTATTGAGTAGCGCCCTTAGTAGCGCCATGGGGCTGAGCCTCCTCCGGGCCCTGAAAGGGGGGGGGGGGGGGGGGGACTGGTTATGGAAATGCTGGTCGTGGTGATTTCATTGGGAGGTGGCACAGAAAAATGAAAAAAAAGGGGGGGGGGGTGGTTATGGAAAGGCTGGTCGTGGTGATGTCATTGGGAGGTGGCACAGAAAAATGAAAAAAAAGGGGGGGTGGTTATGGAAAGGCTGGTCGTGGTGATAACATTGGGAGGTGGCACAGAAAAATGAAAAAAAAGGGGGGGGGGGCTGGTTATGGAAAGGCTGGTCGTGGTGATTTCATTGGGAGGTGGCACAGAAAAATGAAAAAAAAGGGGGGGGGCTGGTTATGGAAAGGCTGGTCGTGGTGATATCATTGGGAGGTGGCACAGAAAAATGAAAAAAAAGGGGGGGGGCTGGTTATGGAAAGGCTGGTCGTGGTGATTTCATTGGGAGGTGGACAGATAAATGAAAAAACGTAGCAGGTATTTAAGGCTGTGCCCGGGGAGTTTCCTTCAGATCACAGCAGGGCTACAGAAGACAGAAGACAACATACCTTGATTCTTTGAGTTCTTGGGCGTAGCGGGTAAGGTGATGGAATTTGGGGAGGAGGGAATGTCTCATTGTGCGCTTACTATCACTAGACCAGAGTACCTGTTTCCTAATGAGAAGTGCCAGTAGTTTTCTATTCGGAGTATAGAGCCTACTATTGAGACGTGCAGGAACTCTCACTCAAGATAAAGATCTAGTAAGTACTTGCCCACCCAAAGCATTGCTCCCTTTACGTCTGTGTAAATGAAGGTGGATTGTAAGAGATTTTGTTCAACTAAAAACATGGAATCTTGATTTTACCTGCTTGTCCTTCTGTCAGGGGCTGGGTGGATCAGTGGTTTATAAGATCTCGATCACTAAACTATTGACCTCTTTAACCCCATGAGTAAGTTATCTGTGTGTTTGTGGTTTAAGTACGACCAGGGCCAGTCTACCGACACCCGCATTGTTGCGAATAGCGTCGCTTCCAATGTTGTCAAAACAGCAACTTTTGCACGACCACCAACATTTGCAGAGCTTGGAGACATTCGGGTTGAAGTGCAAACGAAGCGCAAGAAACTTAACTAAAAGTGCATACAATCTAACATAGCAAGCAACCAACCGCGATTATGCATTTTTGTAACAAGTTGTGGACTTTCCGTCCCGGCTATTTTTTATAGACCTAAACCTACGTGGAAAAACGCCGACAAAATAAGGAAAAGTAAGTAATAAGTAAGGTCGTTCATGTTTAAAACATGTAATTAAACTCAAATCTGTTTAAAACAACTGGGAAGAGTGAGCGGGACACAGACCGCACTGCTTGCTTTAGCAAAGACTGTATTACACCGAAGGGCACACCGAATGCAACGCCCAGCAGAGCGAGTGCAGCGTGTGGACTAGAGGTGTCATGGTCAGTGTGTGGCAACGGTGGAGTTACAGGGCAGAAGGGATGGATGCGGAAGACTGGGATTACTGTGGCAAGGGGACTGACTCCCTAAAAACGTACTACCGCAACCCGATCACTGGCACGGTCCTACTGCGTGTCCATCATATCTCTTCCCAACCTCCCTAAACCCAACAGACACAAATTAGCATTTACAAATGAAAACACGTCTTAGGTCAAAAATTACGAAATCCACAAGGTGTACCCGTTTGTACCAGAGACAATCTACCTTTCTTGATGTTTACGAAACAATTTAGTGCCGCTAGGCAGGGCACATACAGGGGTGTGTGTGGAAACATTGCTAATACCTCTCGCTAAACGCTTCTAATGTCCCAAAGGCGAGACCTATTGGCTATGCCAATGCTTGTTCCTAAATGTGACAGGTGTTAACCATTTGATTTCCTTCCTTGGTAATGACGAGTCTGTACTGTCATTTGCTCACATGAAAAATTAACTAGATAAACATTTAAAAATCTCCCGAGTCTGTGGTTAGTTTTGTTTGGTAAGAATATAACTTATGTCATATCACCCTAACTGCCAATAAATGATTCATTGACAATCTTGATTTCAGCTGAGTTTTATAGCCTAAATAAGTGTGTGTTTATAGGCCCCCAGGTGAGTAATTGTATGAGTGTCAGAGGTTGTTGGCCCGCTGGATCTGTCCCCCTACAAGGACTTTAGAGCCTGTTGCTCAATAGGGTTCGGGAAATGCCGGCCCCCCAGTGCCTCCCAATTCAGATAGAGATCCCGAAAGGGGCTTCTCGGGAACAAAACCTACTGTGAACGCGCAACTTAGAGCGCACCTCTGTGTGCAACGCAAGAGACACCGGTAACGGCCGTGCCCAGGTAAGAGGTAAGGAGCGAGTGGGTTATACTACCCCCACACCCCCCTTTTTGAATGGTATGCGCGCGCTGCACGCGCACCGACGGTGTTTGAATAACTAAGCAGGACCTTCGTCTGGTCCGTTGACAGAAGTGACTTTGCCAGTCGTTCCTGTTGACCAAGCACGCTCCTCTAACCCATGTCGCCCCATCTTGTGAGAAATCTGTGCTTTCCTTTTACAGGGCGTACAATACCGTTTAGGTTCGTCGAATAAATGATTACGCAGCGCAGCTTCCGGCGCGCGCTGATTCGTCCCGTGTACGCCCGTACCCAGAAACCTGGCTGGCACGCGGACGAGCGCACCCTCTATCATACATGCCAACCCTCCCGATTCCGGCGGGAGACTCCCGAGTTCAATGCTAGTCTCCCGCCTCCCGATTCCTGCAAGCAATAACCCGATTCCTCGAGGTTTCAGCAGAAAGGGCTTGGTATTGTGTAACGTGCTAATTCTTCCAGCAATAGTAAGAGTGGCGATGCAGGGGCTCTAGAAGGGGTTAAAAACCAACAAAGCCTCATTCACATGCAAATGGTCTTTCAAAGACCTGCGAAGTACTGAGTGTGTGCCCGGGAAGCTATTTCAGCCCGGGCTGACACACCTGGGGGGGAGGGGGTGGGGTGCATGCACTGCCAGCAACCTGCCAGGCCAGTGCACAACACTTGCATCACCCTCTCTGCCTGCCATTGCGCTCCATGCTTCTGAAAGGTAAGAAAAATAAACAAACGTGCATTTGCATTTCAAATGTCCGATCCTGCAGCAGCACAATTCCAAAGCCCATGCATGACAGTAACCCGATTCACGACCCCATTCTCCCGATTTTTTTGATAAAATCTCCCACTTTGACTGACTGACTGACTGAGGTATTTGTTAAGCGCACTTATGCCGAGGCGTCTTGGCGCTGTGATAGAAGGAGGTGAGTGAGGAAAGTCTAAGATTTGGTGAAGAGCCAGGTTTTCACGGCCTGTCTGAACAGGATCTTACTTGTTAGTAATCGTAGTTCTGTTGGTAAGATATTCCATAGTCTTGCTGCCTGGAAAGAGAAGGCCTTGCCTCCCCACCGGGCCCTCTTAAATTTCGAAAGGCCGACTAGGCCCATACTGGTGGATCTGAGTGTACGGCTCGGAACATACCGAGGGAATAAGGATTTCATGTCATCCGCACCTCCTCCATGTACCGCTTTATGTACAAGGCATGAGGCCTTAAATTGTATTCTATTACGCACAGGGAGCCAGTGGAGCCTCCTCATATTTGCTGATGTAGGATGATGTTTTGGGAGATCCAGCAGTACTCTTACTGCCGCGTTTTGCAGGGACTGAAGCTTTGAAAGCTGTCGTTCACCTATCCCAGAATATAATGCATTACAATAGTCTATGCGTGATAGAACTAAAGCTCTCACTACAGTTTTTCTTAAGGAGAAAGGGATGAAAGGCAGGATTTTCCGGAGAATCTTGATCATCAAGAAACAGGCCGAGGTGACCTGGTTAACTTGAGAAGTTAATGAGAGGTCTTTGTCGATCAAGAAGCCTAGGTTCTTCACTTTGGGTGCAGGAACAGGGCAAGCACCCGCTTCTGGAGGCCACCAGAGGTTGTTCCATATGGACGGTTTATAACCAAATTCCAACACCTCCGTCTTCTCGGTATTAAGTTTAAGAAAGTTTGTACTCATCCATCTCATCACACTGGAGAGGCAATTTCTGAATTTCTCCGCAGTGACTTCAACAGTTTGTGTCAGAAACACCACCAGCTGGGTATCATCTGCATAAGATACTAGTTTTAGACCCTGATTCTTTATTAGGTTAGCCAGTGGTGTAACATACAGATTAAACAACGTACAAGATAGTGCTGATCCCTGAGGAACGCCACAAGGGAGAGAAAATTCTTCAGACTGAAGTCCCTCCCAATGGATTTGCTGTGATCTGGAATCAAGGAAGGAATGTAAAAGCGCTAGAGCAGAGTCTTTGATGCCTACTTGATTCAATCTTTCAAGTAGTACTCTATGATTAACAGTGTCAAATGCCGCCGTGAGATCGAGAAGGACAAGAATGGCCCTGCCTCCACTGTCCATGACTCTGCGGATTTCCTCCGTAGCCATTATTAAGGCTGATTCGGTGGAATGACGTGGTCTAAATCCGTGTTGTGTTGCGTCCAACAGGTTATTAGTGTCAATAAATTGCATTAGCTCCTGGTTGATCATTTTTTCTAAAACTTTAGATGGAAGCGGGAGACAGGAGATAGGGCGATAGTGTTTAGTATCCTGTGGATCAAGTGAGGGTTTCTTAAGAATGGGCCTGATACAGGCCTTTTTCCAATTTGAGGGAAAGACACCCTAACTAATAATCTTATTTAACAAGGGAGCCAAGGAGGCACTTATTACTGCAGGGGCCAGATGATATATATAAGAAGGGCAGGGATCAAGGGGAGAGCCTGACTTTATTTGAAGTAATGCATCACTGACCTGTTTTTCGCTAAGAAGAGAGAATTTGGGCAGACCGTTAAGCGCTAAACGATCCTCCATGGGGTTGCCAATATTCTTGTCAGGATCAGTCTGTAGCTTCTGGAGTTCATTATAAACATCTTGAATCTTAGGTTGAAAGAAGAGGGCAAGATTGTCAACAAAACTTTGGTCAGGACAGAAAATTGTGTCGTTAGGACTCTTGGTTAGGGAGGTTACTATTTTAAAAAGTTCCTTAGAGGAGTTTTTTGCCTCTTGGATTTTATTAGTAAAATATGTCATCTTGGCTTGTTTGATTAAAGATTTATATTGTTCCAGAGTAAGATTATATTCCTTCTTTAGTGTAGGACTATAATCTAATCTCCAGAGACGTTCCTGCCGCCTACATTTGATTTTGGCAAGCTTAAGCTCTGCTGTATACCAAGGTGAGGTCAGTAATCGTCTTTTAGGTTGGGTGGATTTCACTGGGGCTAGCTTATCTATTGCCTTGCTAATCCACGAGTCAAAGTTAGTGGCCCCTTCATTACTGTCCTCCAAGTGGGGAAGGCAGTTTATCAGGGTGTCGGCTAGTACCACACTTTTTATGTCCTTCCAAGGACGAGTATTTATCAGCCGAGGGCGGGATTTCCGTCCAGTTGCAGATAGAGAAAGGTTCACTTTAAAATATATTACTGAGCGGTCTGACCAAGGGACCCGTTGTATGTCTTTCACTTCAATTTTGTCATTATTGGTGAAGATTCCACAAAGTATGTGCCCCGCTAAGTGAGTGGGTTGTGATATGATTTGCCGCAACCCATACCCTGCCATGTTATCAATTAAATTAGATGAGTCAGAGTTATTAAGGTCATCTAGATGGAAATTAAAATCACCTAGGACTATGAGCGTTGCGGTTTCATAACAAGATTCTAGGAAGGTCTGAAAGGATTTGGTAAACGGAGCTCTTGCTCCTGGGGGCCTGTAGACCAGTAGCCCGGATAGAAGTTCATAGTTGTTAAATTTTACAGTGAATGAAATAGCTTCGGCCTCTAATGTTGATTCTTGTTTAAAAGCAGTTTTAAGGTGGGAGCGATAAATAAGCGCGATACCTCCTCCAACCGTTGCTGTTCTGTCTACCTGCGCCAGTGAGTAGCCCGAGGGGATGGCAATATTCCAAACTGGGGCAGAAGAGACAGTTGACCATGTTTCCGTGAGGAAAACCAGGTCCGGACTAGCAGCTGATATAAGGTCCTCTAGTTCATATTTATGTTTGGACATTGATCTTGTGTTAAGTAACACACAGTTCAGCTCATTGGTACTAGGTAAGATGTTGCCAGGGATTGGCGTTGATAGTGCATCAGTGTGGCCAATGCGACGAGCCACAGGGCTGAAGCAGGAATTAAGCAGAGTATTACTAGTGCTTGTGAGTGGATTAAAATAAGTTCTCAGGCCACATGTCGAGCAACAATTGGGGCCCGCTGTATCATAGTCGATCAACAGGGCCGGCAGCTGGCACTTACCAGTGTTTAAAGAAATAAGTTCATCCTGCAGGTAACTGATTCTGTTAACACACACAGAGCCCATGGCGCTGGTCGCGATCTTGGCGCGGACGGGCGCAGACGGGCTTGCCTTAAGCGCGCCTTCGGCGCGCTGCTGGCGCGCCCACTGCGCGCGTCCTGTGCACGGTCGCGCCGTAGCGCGTTTTATAGTGGGCGACCTGAAACTAGAGCGCTAACCCAATGAGAGTGATCCCACTCTAAAATGGGCTCCGCGCTAGAAAGGATCGAGCCGAAACTGATTCCCACAAGTTTTAAAACACAGTGCAAAATCACAGGTGTGCAAAGTAGCAGTTAGTTTTTTAAAAAAAGATAAAAAGGTGGCAGGAGCAGCAATTGTTAACCAACAGTCTCTCTCCCCCCTTCACATCAATGCGCGGTCGCGCCGTAGCGCGTTTTATAGTGGGCGACCAGAAACTAGAGCGCTAACCCAATGAGAGTGATCCCACTCTAAAATGGGCTCCACGCTAGAAAGGATCGAGCCGAAACTGATTCCCACAAGTTTTAAAACACAGTGCAAAATCACAGGTGTGCAAAGTAGCAGTTAGTTTTTTAAAAAAAGATAAAAAGGTGGCAGGAACAGCAATTGTTAACCAACAGTCTCTCTCCCCCCTTCACATCAATGCGCGGTCGCGCCGTAGCGCGTTTTATAGTGGGCGACCAGAAACTAGAGCGCTAACCCAATGAGAGTGATCCCACTCTAAAATGGGCTCCGCGCTAGAAAGGATCGAGCCGAAACTGATTCCCACAAGTTTTAAAACACAGTGCAAAATCACAGGTGTGCAAAGTAGCAGTTAGTTTTTTAAAAAAAGATAAAAAGGTGGCCAGAGCAGCAATTGTTAACCAACAGTCTCTCTCCCCCTTCACATCAATGCGCCCACTGCGCGCCGTAGCGCGTTTTATAGTGGGCGACCAGAAACTAGAGCGCTAACCCAATGAGAGTGATCCCACTCTAAAATGCGCTCCGCGCTAGAAAGGATCGAGCCGAAACTGATTCCCACAAGTTTTAAAACACAGTGCAAAATCACAGGTGTGCAAAGTAGCAGTTAGTTTTTTAAAAAAAGATAAAAAGGTGGCCAGAGCAGCAATTGTTAACCAACAGTCTCTCTCCCCCCTTCACATCAATGCGCGGTCGCGCCGTAGCGCATTTTATATTGGGCGACCAGAAACTAGGGCGCTAACCCAATGAGAGTGATCTCACTCTAAAATGGGCTCCGCGCTAGAAAGGATCGAGCCGAAACTGATTCCCACAAGTTTTAAAACACAGTGCAAAATCACAGGTGTACACTTTGCGCTTCTGAAATGTTGGCATGTATGCCTCTATTGTACCAGAACGTGACATTGTTCAAGTTCATGGTGGGCGCAACGTTTACACAGTGTGTGTGCAGACAAAATTAGTTCTGCTAGAACGAGGGGAACGCTCCATGGGGTTAACCAAGAGTCAGCTCAAAATAGGTTTGTACGCACCGTTCCAGCACAACCCACCCCCCGTTTCTAATGTGCATGGCAGTGCCTCTCTGGGAACCTCAACAAATCAAAGCACCATCCAGAAGACAGCCTGCTGGCATTAGGTCTGAGGCACGCGGGCAACTAGAGCCAAATTTCGGGGGGGGGGGGGGGCTGAAAAAGATTTCGGGGGGGGGGGGGGGCCTAAGTCTTCCAGCCATAGGCCGAGTGGTTGTAAGAAGGGGTGAAAACACAACAAAAGCCTCATTAACGAGTAAATGGTCTTTTAAAGACCTGTGAAGTACTCGGGTCCAGCTGCAATTAGACGGACGCCAGCCCGCAAGGCTGTCTCAGCCGGGCTGACACACATTGAGGGGGGGTGGGCTGAAGCCCGGTGAGCCCAATGGGTGTTGCCCGCCTGGTCTGAGGTGTACATTTTTAAATTCAAACCTAATAATCATAAACCATGTATTTGTAATTGTCAATTTAGATTTGCTATGTCTATAAACGTGTTTTAAAGAAAGTTTTAAAGGAAAATCTAACTTTTTAATCTTATGTACTTGCATTTGTTGACGAGGTCTTGATCAAATAAAAATTTTGATTTTGAAATTCATTTGTTACGTAACAGCCAGATGCGATGTTATTCAAGAAAGGCTCTTGTGGTATCTTGGGTTGAATCCTGATGTGGGTTCCTCCATGGATTGCGCATCAGGATTCCAGCCAAGACAGTATCTAACACGTATCTTGATGTATAGTAGAAAAAAAATACATATATATTCTTCTCGGTGTTTAGAGGCGTAAATTGCGACAGCACTTCTTTATTTTGAAAGGGATAGTACCGGAAGTTATCAGCACTGCCCCGATGCTTTCAGGGGTAGAGTACTGGCACTTCTCAGCAGCACACTGGGACAAGGATGTAAGACTTACTTAATCAGCATACATATTTTTTTTATAATGGTCTAGAAAAAAATATTTTGAGTTTATGATGGTAGAGTTATTTAGAAACTGCCACATAAGCTGAATGTTTTTGGTAATGATTTCATTATTTTAGGGTGTTCCGAAGTTTATAGTGTTATAGAGGGGAGAGTTTTGATGTAGTGTTTTCTATGAGTACTTCTGTCATTGAATTGTGGTGTACTAAGGTCTTAGAAGGAGTTTCCCTGCTTTCAGTCATGTTGTGTGTTATGATTGTTAGTTTAAAACATTGTGGTGACTTCTAGTTTTACATGGTACCAGAGGTTTGCCACCCTGTTATGGAATTGTACCTTAGACTACGGTCATCACTTGCTGTTTGATTGTTGCCTCTTTTCCCCTATGTTCTCTGTGTCCCTGTGAATGTTCTAATGCATTCAGTTTTGCTGTGCCACTTGGACTGTTGGTCGGATAGTTACTTTATTTGGTACCTGGGGATGAGTAGGGAAGTGCCCATACGGCTGGTACAGTTATGCTGAAAATATGTACTTTTAACACGCAACTGTACTTGATGTTTCCTGAACCTATCATGATGTGTGAATACATACGCTACATCTATGTACTGTGGAATCCATGCTAGTGACTGCAGCAGAAGACTTTGCTAGACACCATGGTTATGTAACCTTAAAATAAGGGATATATATTTATGGCTGGCCTTATCATTGTCAAAAGTGAAATCACAGCACGATGGAAAGACTAAGCCAACCACCAATGGGTCTAGGATAAGGGTAATGCAAAATTGGATATCAATGAAAAAATGATTTATGCAGCAAGATGATCTTAAAGAACATTTTTAAAGTCGTGCAGAGGTAGCTTCATTATTGACTGAGTGTAGTAAAAGAGCCACTCTTGTGGTTAGGCACCCTATAATGACCTTCAACTACCACCATTTTAATTGACTTTAGTGTGTTATTTTACCCTAGCCTGGATTTATGAGACGGTACTGCTTATGCCTGCTTCTCTTCTTTCTTGTAATCTTGCTGTCTTTCAGTGGGAGCTGTCACAGAGTAGAATAGTCTTGCAAAGAATAGAAGGTGTTGGATGTGCATCTGAAAGTGTGAGAGGGAGAGAGAGGTGTGGAATGTATTCTTTGGTCTCGAAGTGCAGTGTTGTGAGCGGTGGTGCACACATGTGCATTGTGTTGTACATAGGTGAAAATTATGAGCTCTGCTTTGACATGGCTTCATGTCATCTTGTTTTCTGACTTTGACTATTGACTTTGACATGACCTCATGTCTGACTTTGCCTTATTTCTGCGTGCACAGCAGTGCTTGCAAGTTGTTTGGGTTATTCACATTCAAGGTCTTTCTGTTTTTCTAGCGATTGCTTTTGTTTAATGTACTCTGGAAGGCTAGTGGGAGCTTCGTTAAGATAGAGGCTGGAAGATGTGAGAATGGAGGAAGGGACGTGAGAGCTCCTTACTGCCATGGGGATGCTTGCTTGGAACTTGGCCAGTTCTGGTAAAATTCCTCTGGCGGTGGGAGGAGGTCTTTCGCGAATCTTCTAGTGTGTTTAAAGCTGAGGGTTGTAGACTGAGAAACTGGGAGTTTGGAATCTGAGAGAGGACAGACGTGTCTATCTCGGAGTATGGACCCTGGTTGCTGAGCTCTGCACTCCGGCTGTGAACTTCCCCAGTCAGAAGTGGGCTAAGATGCAGATGTAGTGTTTGCACCAGGTGATGTATTTCGTTTTGGTTATTGCCATTGTGATGTTTAGCCAGTGGCTTTGATCATTTGATGGGATTTCTTTGTGGTGCGGGAGGTGCACATCCAGAGTAATCTTCTGCTGTATGATATATATATATATATATATATATATATATATATATATATATATATATATATATATATATATATATATATATATATATATATATATATATATATATATATATATATATATATATATATATATATATATATATATATATATATACTATATATATTACCTACTGGCGGTCGCCAGTAGGTAGTTATAGTTAGGACCCTGTTTCCATAGGAAATCCGCAACATTCTATTTGGAATAACTTTGGCGCCGGTCGACGAATCCTCGCGAAATTTTCAAAATAGGTGGGGCGCTACGCTCCGCTCCTACCCTGAAAGTCTCGGGGGGATTCGTCAAGCGGGGGCTGAGAAAAAAGGGGGGTCCCAAAACGCGTTTTTCCCATGCATTTTTCCATAGGACCTTTAGACACAGCTACAGCCCGAACGGCTGAACAGAGTTACTTGAAATTTGGCAGAGAGGTAGTCTACAGGTCAAGGAAGTGCCTTTTGTAGGTTTGGTGTAAATCTGTTCAGTAGATCCTGAGAAAATAGCATTTAAATCAATATATATATCTGAGCCAGCTTACGGTGCGCTTACCGTGCGCTTACAGTAAGCTTACCGTACGCGTACGGTGCCGTGCGCGAGCGCGATTCTGATTGGCTGTTAGATCTTAGTAAACATTCGAATCGGTCGAAACCAGGAAGCGCCGGCCGCCATTTTCTATCTCGCACTCTGAGGGGGAGGAGGAAAAACAAAGGCAAAAACATGTAAAGGGGCTGTTTAGACAGCTCCTAACCACCTAGCCTTGATGAAGGTGTCCCCAAAGTACCCCCAAGGCCAAAAATGAAATTTTAATTTTTTTTGAAAAATCGGTGATTACGCTTACCGTACGCGTACGGTAAAAATAAAAAAAAATAAAAAAAATTATCCACACTCTCCACACCCCGTGTGCAAATGGTGGCCGAAGTGCTCCATTTGTGCATGGCATAACCATCATAGTCAACTGTAAAAGTTTACCTTTCACAACGAAGCGCATAATATGTCCTCCATGTGCGCACGGTGCGCGAAGCGCATCGTGCGTACATGGCCCATCCAGCGTAACGTGGGCACGCGGTGCGCGTAGCGCACCGCGTGCCCACCGTGCGTGCACGGCACTAACTGCGTAAAGTGGGCGCGCGGTGCGCGAAGCGCACCGTGCGCGCACGGAACGAACTGCGTTAAGTGGGCGCGCACGCCACGAATGGCGTAAAGTAACTTAGCATTTAAAAAACCGTACAAATTCACTGAAAAAACCATAGGTTTCACACACGTTATAGTTAGGAATTAGCATTTAAAAAACCTTGCAAATTCACTGAAAAAACCATAGGTTTCACACATGTTATAGTTAGCTGGACATTTTACTGATAAAAAACCAATGAAATTCCCCCGTTATAGTTAGTGCAGGCAACTATAACTCACGCGACCGCAATCCTCTGCTGATGACATATGTGTCTTTATGAAAAAAAAATATTTGCAATATATGTATAGCTAAAATTTAATGGAAGAAGACATGGGCAAATAAGTGTCTAAATACAGTATTAGCATCAGCAGAGGATTGCGGTCGCGTGAGTTATAGTTGCCTGCACTAACTATAACGGGGGAATTTCATTGGTTTTTTATCAGTAAAATGTCCAGCTAACTATAACATGTGTGAAACCTATGGTTTTTTCAGTGAATTTGCAAGGTTTTTTAAATGCTAATTCCTAACTATAACGTGTGTGAAACCTATGGTTTTTTCAGTGAATATATATATGTATATATATGTATATATATATATATATATATATATATATATATATATATATATATATATATATATATATATATATATATATATATATATATATATATATCAGACACAGTTTGCTCAGCAAAACGAGGGCGCACTCTGACACAAGAATCATCCATCAAGCACTGCAGACGCTTTATTCATTACTGTTGCCTGACGCGTTTCGGGAGAACATTCCCTTAATCATAGGCATAGTCCCAAAGTCTCGCAATGCTGCAGCAATTAATTTAAATACCTGCCCTCCAATGGGCTCCTCGAATGAGAACCCCAGTGTTTGCTGGGATATGTAGTGCTGCAGCCTACCTTCAACCCAAATGGGATGGGAGAAAAATGTTACAAACGGCCCTTCAATGAGCCGCAAAAGTGTCCATCAGTGCTTGTAATCCAAGGCTTGTTTGTCCCCACATATGGAGCAGCGGAAAATTCAGCGCCCCGTGGCCCCATGCAATCCGCTGGGTGGTGCGCCCTCCACGCCCTGAAGCCGGCGCGAAAACATCAGACACAGTTTGCTCAGCAAAACGAGGGCGCACTCTGACACAAGAATCATCCATCAAGCACTGCAGACGCTTTATTCATTACTGTTGCCTGACGCGTTTCGGGAGAACATTCCCTTAATCATAGGCATAGTCCCAAAGTCTCGCAATGCTGCAGCAATTAATTTAAATACCTGCCCTCCAATGGGCTCCTCGAATGAGAACCCCAGTGTTTGCTGGGATATGTAGTGCTGCAGCCTACCTTCAACCCAAAAGGGATGGGAGAAAAATGTTACAAACGGCCCTTCAATGAGCCGCAAAAGTGTCCATCAGTGCTTGTAATCCAAGGCTTGTTTGTCCCCACATATGGAGCAGCGGAAAATTCAGCGCCCCGTGGCCCCATGCAATCCGCTGGGTGGTGCGCCCTCCACGCCCTGAAGCCGGCGCGAAAACACCAGACACAGTTTGCTCAGCAAAACGAGGGCGCACTCTGACACAAGAATCATCCATCAAGCACTGCAGACGCTTTATTCATTACTGTTGCCTGACGCGTTTCGGGAGAACATTCCCTTAATCATAGGCATAGTCCCAAAGTCTCGCAATGCTGCAGCAATTAATTTAAATACCTGCCCTCCAATGGGCTCCTCGAATGAGAACCCCAGTGTTTGCTGGGATATGTAGTGCTGCAGCCTACCTTCAACCCAAATGGGATGGGAGAAAAATGTTACAAACGGCCCTTCAATGAGCCGCAAAAGTGTCCATCAGTGCTTGTAATCCAAGGCTTGTTTGTCCCCACATATGGAGCAGCGGAAAATTCAGCGCCCCGTGGCCCCATGCAATCCGCTGGGTGGTGCGCCCTCCACGCCCTGAAGCCGGCGCGAAAACATCAGACACAGTTTGCTCAGCAAAACGAGGGCGCACTCTGACACAAGAATCATCCATCAAGCACTGCAGACGCTTTATTCATTACTGTTGCCTGACGCGTTTCGGGAGAACATTCCCTTAATCATAGGCATAGTCCCAAAGTCTCGCAATGCTGCAGCAATTAATTTAAATACCTGCCCTCCAATGGGCTCCTCGAATGAGAACCCCAGTGTTTGCTGGGATATGTAGTGCTGCAGCCTACCTTCAACCCAAATGGGATGGGAGAAAAATGTTACAAACGGCCCTTCAATGAGCCGCAAAAGTGTCCATCAGTGCTTGTAATCCAAGGCTTGTTTGTCCCCACATATGGAGCAGCGGAAAATTCAGCGCCCCGTGGCCCCATGCAATCCGCTGGGTGGTGCGCCCTCCACGCCCTGAAGCCGGCGCGAAAACATCAGACACAGTTTGCTCAGCAAAACGAGGGCGCACTCTGACACAAGAATCATCCATCAAGCACTGCAGACGCTTTATTCATTACTGTTGCCTGACGCGTTTCGGGAGAACATTCCCTTAATCATAGGCATAGTCCCAAAGTCTCGCAATGCTGCAGCAATTAATTTAAATACCTGCCCTCCAATGGGCTCCTCGAATGAGAACCCCAGTGTTTGCTGGGATATGTAGTGCTGCAGCCTACCTTCAACCCAAATGGGATGGGAGAAAAATGTTACAAACGGCCCTTCAATGAGCCGCAAAAGTGTCCATCAGTGCTTGTAATCCAAGGCTTGTTTGTCCCCACATATGGAGCAGCGGAAAATTCAGCGCCCCGTGGCCCCATGCAATCCGCTGGGTGGTGCGCCCTCCACGCCCTGAAGCCGGCGCGAAAACATCAGACACAGTTTGCTCAGCAAAACGAGGGCGCACTCTGACACAAGAATCATCCATCAAGCACTGCAGACGCTTTATTCATTACTGTTGCCCGACGCGTTTCGGGAGAACATTCCCTTAATCATAGGCATAGTCCCAAAGTCTCGCAATGCTGCAGCAATTAATTTAAATACCTGCCCTCCAATGGGCTCCTCGAATGAGAACCCCAGTGTTTGCTGGGATATGTAGTGCTGCAGCCTACCTTCAACCCAAATGGGATGGGAGAAAAATGTTACAAACGGCCCTTCAATGAGCTGCAAAAGTGTCCATCAGTGCTTGTAATCCAAGGCTTGTTTGTCCCCACATATGGAGCAGCGGAAAATTCAGCGCCCCGTGGCCCCATGCAATCCGCTGGGTGGTGCGCCCTCCACGCCCTGAAGCCGGCGCGAAAACATCAGACACAGTTTGCTCAGCAAAACGAGGGCGCACTCTGACACAAGAATCATCCATCAAGCACTGCAGACGCTTTATTCATTACTGTTGCCTGACGCGTTTCGGGAGAACATTCCCTTAATCATAGGCATAGTCCCAAAGTCTCGCAATGCTGCAGCAATTAATTTAAATACCTGCCCTCCAATGGGCTCCTCGAATGAGAACCCCAGTGTTTGCTGGGATATGTAGTGCTGCAGCCTACCTTCAACCCAAATGGGATGGGAGAAAAATGTTACAAACGGCCCTTCAATGAGCCGCAAAAGTGTCCATCAGTGCTTGTAATCCAAGGCTTGTTTGTCCCCACATATGGAGCAGCGGAAAATTCAGCGCCCCGTGGCCCCATGCAATCCGCTGGGTGGTGCGCCCTCCACGCCCTGAAGCCGGCGCGAAAACATCAGACACAGTTTGCTCAGCAAAACGAGGGCGCACTCTGACACAAGAATCATCCATCAAGCACTGCAGACGCTTTATTCATTACTGTTGCCTGACGCGTTTCGGGAGAACATTCCCTTAATCATAGGCATAGTCCCAAAGTCTCGCAATGCTGCAGCAATTAATTTAAATACCTGCCCTCCAATGGGCTCCTCGAATGAGAACCCCAGTGTTTGCTGGGATATGTAGTGCTGCAGCCTACCTTCAACCCAAATGGGATGGGAGAAAAATGTTACAAACGGCCCTTCAATGAGCCGCAAAAGTGTCCATCAGTGCTTGTAATCCAAGGCTTGTTTGTCCCCACATATGGAGCAGCGGAAAATTCAGCGCCCCGTGGCCCCATGCAATCCGCTGGGTGGTGCGCCCTCCACGCCCTGAAGCCGGCGCGAAAACATCAGACACAGTTTGCTCAGCAAAACGAGGGCGCACTCTGACACAAGAATCATCCATCAAGCACTGCAGACGCTTTATTCATTACTGTTGCCTGACGCGTTTCGGGAGAACATTCCCTTAATCATAGGCATAGTCCCAAAGTCTCGCAATGCTGCAGCAATTAATTTAAATACCTGCCCTCCAATGGGCTCCTCGAATGAGAACCCCAGTGTTTGCTGGGATATGTAGTGCTGCAGCCTACCTTCAACCCAAATGGGATGGGAGAAAAATGTTACAAACGGCCCTTCAATGAGCCGCAAAAGTGTCCATCAGTGCTTGTAATCCAAGGCTTGTTTGTCCCCACATATGGAGCAGCGGAAAATTCAGCGCCCCGTGGCCCCATGCAATCCGCTGGGTGGTGCGCCCTCCACGCCCTGAAGCCGGCGCGAAAACATCAGACACAGTTTGCTCAGCAAAACGAGGGCGCACTCTGACACAAGAATCATCCATCAAGCACTGCAGACGCTTTATTCATTACTGTTGCCTGACGCGTTTCGGGAGAACATTCCCTTAATCATAGGCATAGTCCCAAAGTCTCGCAATGCTGCAGCAATTAATTTAAATACCTGCCCTCCAATGGGCTCCTCGAATGTGGGGACAAACAAGCCTTGGATTACAAGCACTGATGGACACTTTTGCGGCTCATTGAAGGGCCGTTTGCAACATTTTTCTCCCATCCCATTTGGGTTGAAGGTAGGCTGCAGCACTACATATCCCAGCAAACACTGGGGTTCTCATTCGAGGAGCCCATTGGAGGGCAGGTATTTAAATTAATTGCTGCAGCATTGCGAGACTTTGGGACTATGCCTATGATTAAGGGAATGTTCTCCCGAAACGCGTCAGGCAACAGTAATGAATAAAGCGTCTGCAGTGCTTGATGGATGATTCTTGTGTCAGAGTGCGCCCTCGTTTTGCTGAGCAAACTGTGTCTGATGTTTTCGCGCCGGCTTCAGGGCGTGGAGGGCGCACCACCCAGCGGATTGCATGGGGCCACGGGGCGCTGAAGTTTCCGCTGCTCCATATGTGGGGACAAACAAGCCTTGGATTACAAGCACTGATGGACACTTTTGCGGCTCATTGAAGGGCCGTTTGCAACATTTTTCTCCCATCCCATTTGGGTTGAAGGTAGGCTGCAGCACTACATATCCCAGCAAACACTGGGGTTCTCATTCGAGGAGCCCATTGGAGGGCAGGTATTTAAATTAATTGCTGCAGCATTGCGAGACTTTGGGACTATGCCTATGATTAAGGGAATGTTCTCCCGAAACGCGTCAGGCAACAGTAATGAATAAAGCGTCTGCAGTGCTTGATGGATGATTCTTGTGTCAGAGTGCGCCCTCGTTTTGCTGAGCAAACTGTGTCTGATGTTTTCGCGCCGGCTTCAGGGCGTGGAGGGCGCACCACCCAGCGGATTGCATGGGGCCACGGGGCGCTGAATTTTCCGCTGCTCCATATGTGGGGACAAACAAGCCTTGGATTACAAGCACTGATGGACACTTTTGCGGCTCATTGAAGGGCCGTTTGCAACATTTTTCTCCCATCCCATTTGGGTTGAAGGTAGGCTGCAGCACTACATATCCCAGCAAACACTGGGGTTCTCATTCGAGGAGCCCATTGGAGGGCAGGTATTTAAATTAATTGCTGCAGCATTGCGAGACTTTGGGACTATGCCTATGATTAAGGGAATGTTCTCCCGAAACGCGTCAGGCAACAGTAATGAATAAAGCGTCTGCAGTGCTTGATGGATGATTCTTGTGTCAGAGTGCGCCCTCGTTTTGCTGAGCAAACTGTGTCTGATATATATATATATATATATATATATATATATATATATATATATATATATATATATATATATAACCTACTGGCGGTCGCCAGTAGGTAGTTATAGTTAGGACCTATTATCCATAGGTAATCCGCAACATTCTATTTGGAATAACTTTGGCGCCGGTTGACGAATCTTCGCAAAATTTTCAAAATAGGTGGGGCGCTCCGGTCTGCTCCTATCCTGAAAGTCTCGGGGTGATTCATCAAGTGGGGGCTGAGAAAAAAGGGGGTCCCAAAACATGTTTCCCCATGCAATTTTCCGTAGGAACCTTTAATCGCAGCTACAGCCCGAACTGCTAAAAAGAATTACTCCAAATTTGGCAAAGAGGTAGCCCTTAGTTCAGAGTCGTGCCTTTTGGTTAAATGGTGTAAATCAGTTCAGTAGTTCCTGAGAAAATCAAAAGTAAAATCATAGATATATCTGGGCGGAGCCTAACCACACATCTCATCGTGAGATCTGATTGGCTGTCAGCACTTCATCCAAGAAGTGTTGGCAGCCATCTTGGGACCAATATACACGATAGCACCTCATTAAAAAGCATTGCAATTAATAGAAGGTTTTAAGACTTTAGTTACATTATAAATCATTTAATGATGGTACCATACTCATTTTAGGAATTGTGGCGTATTCTAAGGTGATTTTACCATGTGAAAAAGCCTTCTGCTGGGATATCATGAATCATGTTTGAGAGAAAACTATTTTCTTAAGCTTTTCCCAAAGAGGTTTGGAAGGTGATCTATAAGCTAAACTGAGAGCATATTTTCTGCAAATTCACATTATCTTTTTCAGTCATGTGAGAATGAAGTCTGACATTCTCAGTAAAACATGTTCATCCAACAAGGGCCAAGACTGTCAGTTGATTCCTTTGTGTTTTACTGCAGCTTCACAGAGTGTTCTAAAGAACAACTAGAGTGCTAACAGTCCTACTTATGACAAACGTATGGCACACCTGAAGCCATCATGATTGGAATAAAGTGGTAACTCTTAACCCCTTCGCTGCTAGGCCTTTTCCCCTCCTGTGCTAAGCCTTTTTTGGGCTATTTGGGGTAGTGCGCGCTTAGGCCCCTGTAACTTTTTGACCACATTGGGTATCCATGCCAAATTTGCTTCCTTTTCTTCCAACATCATGGGGATTCTAAAGGTACCCAGGGTTTGTGGATTCTCCTAGAGGTTTCCCAGAAATTAGTCAAAATACAGCAAAATTTTGTTTTGTTTCTGAAAAATGGGAGAAACTGGCTGCAAATGAAAGCGTCTGGGTTTTTCTCTGCAAATGGTATCAAAAAAGGGTTTGTGGGGCTGAAATCACCATTTCTCCAGCTTTTAGGGATTGACAGATTTTTGTCAGAAAACCAACATTTTTTACTCAGTTTTGGCATTTTTCTGGGACATACCCTATTTTTGCTATTTTTTGTGCTTTCAAACTCCTTCCAGTTAATGGTAGAAATGGGTACAAAAGCAATAATGGATCCTGGAAAGCTATACATTTTTGAAAAGTAGACAAAATTCTGAATTCAGCAAGGGGTCATTTGTGTAGATCCATCAAGGTTTCTTTATAGAAACTACCAGTTAAATATAGAAAAAATTAGTTGAAAAAAGCAGCCTTTTGTGTCAACGTTTTCACCTGTAACTTCTTCTAATTATGACATCTCTTTGAAAGCAATGTACCGTTACATCCGCTGGACCTTCCTGGTTGTGGGGATATATAGGACTTGTAGGTTCACCAAGAGCCCAACGAACCCAGAGTAAAAAACTGAGCAGCATTTTGTAATGGTTTTTTATTATGTTCCGGGTATCTAGCAATTATTGTGGGAAAATGTAGACATGGAAAAATCGGTATGAAAGACACCTATGTATTTCTGAAATGGGAACAAATTACAGAGTTTAGAAACAGTGCATATTTGCACATTTTCGAAATTGGGAATACTCATACTAGCATGAGAATTATTGGTCATTTTTCAAAATGACTTTTTGTTTCTTTCATTTGGAAGGGAGAAATGCATCAAAAATCAATAGGTAATAACAGTTGCTTTACAAATCTGAACTACCCTAAGTATCCCGATAAAAATGGTACCTCACTTGTGTGGGTAGGCATAGTGCCCACGACAGGAAGTGGCTCAAAACCTAACGTGAACACACCACATTTTCACAATGAAAATTTACACATTTTTGCGAAGAGTCTAGCTGTAGTTTTTGAACCCTAGCTCTGCCGGCACCTAGGGAAACCTAGCAAACCTATACATTTTTGAAAACTAGACACCCAAGGGAATCCAGGATGGGGTGACTTGACTGCCTCCCACCATGATCTGTTACCCAGAATCCCTTGCAAACCTAAAAAATTGACAAAAAAAACCACATTTTCGCCACATTTCTGTGGTGGAATGTTCTGGAATCTGCGTGGATCCACAAATTTCCACCCACCCCGCGTTCCCCAAAGTACTACGAGAAAAATGGTACCTCAATTGTGCGGGACGGACTAGTGCCCGCGACAGGAAACGGCGCAAAACGCAACGTGGTCACACCTCAATTTTGCAGTGAAAAATGACCCTTTTTTGACAAAGTGCCCAGCTGTAGTTTTTGAACCCTAGCTCTGCCGGCACCTAGGGAAACCTAGCAAACCTATATATTTTTGAAAACTAGACACCCAGGGGAATCCAGGATGGGGTGACTTAAGTGCCTCCCACCAGGGTCTGTTACCCAGAATCCCTTGCAAACCTAAAAATTTGACAAAAAAACACATTTTCCCCACATTTCTGTGATGGAAAGTTCTGGAATCTGCGTGGATCCACAAATTTCCACCCACCCGCGTTCCCCAAAGTCCTACGAGAAAAATGGTACCTCACTTGTGCGGGTCGGCCTAGTGCCCGCGTCAGGAAACGGCGCAAAACGCAACATGGTCACACCTCAATTTTGCAGTGAAAAATGACCCTTTTTTGGCAAAGTGACTAGCTGTAGTTTTTGGACCCTAGCTCTGCCGGCACCTAGGGAAACCTAGCGAACCTATATATTTTTGAAAACTAGACACCCAGGGGAATCCAGGATGGGGTGACTTGAGTGCTTCCACCAGGGTCTGTTACCCAGAATCCCTTGCAAACCTAAACAATTGACAAAAAAAACAAATTTTCCCCACATTTCTGTGGTGGAAAGTTCTGGAATCTGCGTCGATCCACAAATTTCCACCCACCCCGCATTCCCCAAAGTCCTACGAGAAAAATGGTACCTCACTTGTGCGGGTCGGCCTAGTGCCCGCGACAGGAAACTGCGCAAAACGCAACGTGGTCACACCTCAATTTTGTAGTAAAAAATGACCCTTTTTTGGCAAAGTGACTAGCTGTAGTTTTTTAACCCTAGCTCTGCCGGCACCTAGGAAAACCTAGCGAACCTATATAGTTTTGAAAACGAGACACCCAGGGGAATCCAGGATGGGGTGACTTGACTGCCTCCCACCAGGGTCTGTTACCCAGAATCCCTTGCAAACCTAAAAAATTGACAAAAAAAAACACATTTTCCCCACATTTCTGTGATGGAAAGTTCTGGAATCTGCGTGGATCCACAAATTTCCACCCACCCGCGTTCCCCAAAGTCCTACGAGAAAAATGGTACCTCACTTGTGCGGGTCGGCCTAGTGCCCGCGACAGGAAACGGCGCAAAACGCAACGTGGTCACACCTCAAATTTGCAGTGAAAAATGACCCTTTTTTGGCAAAGTGACTAGCTGTAGTGTTTTAACCCTAGCTCTGCCGGCACCTTGTGAAACCTAGCAAACCTATACATTTTTGAAAACTAGACACCCAGGGGAATCCAGGATGGGGTGACTTGACTGCCTCCCACCATGATCTGTTACCCAGAATCCCTTGCAAACCTAAAAAGTGACAAAAAAACACTTTTTCCCCATATTTCTGTGGTGGAAAGTTCTGGAATTTGCGTGGATCCATAAATTTCCACCCACCCCGTGTAGCCAACTGTAAAAGTTTACCTTTCACAACGAAGCGCATAATATGTCCTCCATGTGCGCACGGTGCGCGAAGCGCATCGTGCGTACATGGCCCATCCAGCGTAACGTGGGCACGCGGTGCGCGTAGCGCACCGCGTGCCCACCGTGCGTGCACGGCACTAACTGCGCAAAGTGGGCGCGCGGTGCGCGAAGCGCACCGCGTGCTCACTGTGCGCGCACGGTGCACGAAGCGCACCGTGCGCGCACGGAACGAACTGCGTTAAGTGGGCGCGCACGCCACGAATGGCGTAAAGTAACTTAGCATTTAAAAAACCGTACAAATTCACTGAAAAAACCATAGGTTTCACACACGTTATAGTTAGGAATTAGCATTTAAAAAACCTTGCAAATTCACTGAAAAAACCATAGGTTTCACACATGTTATAGTTAGCTGGACATTTTACTGATAAAAAACCAATGAAATTCCCCCGTTATAGTTAGTGCAGGCAACTATAACTCACGCGACCGCAATCCTCTGCTGATGACATATGTGTCTTTATGAAAAAAAAATATTTGCAATATATGTATAGCTAAAATTTAATGGAAGAAGACATGGGCAAATAAGTGTCTAAATACAGTATTAGCATCAGCAGAGGATTGCGGTCGCGTGAGTTATAGTTGCCTGCACTAACTATAACGGGGTAATTTCATTGGTTTTTTATCAGTAAAATGTCCAGCTAACTATAACATGTGTGAAACCTATGGTTTTTTCAGTGAATTTGCAAGGTTTTTTAAATGCTAATTCCTAACTATAACGTGTGTGAAACCTATGGTTTTTTCTGTGAATATATATATGTATATATATTACCTACTGGCGGTCGCCAGTAGGTAGTTATAGTTAGGACCACGTTTCCATAGGAAATCCGCAACATTCTATTTTGAATAACTTTGGCGCCGGTCGACGAATCCTCGCGAATTTTTCAAAATAGGTGGGGCGCTACGCTCCGCTCCTACCCTGAAAGTCTCGGGGGGATTCGTCAAGCGGGGGCTGAGATAAAAGGGGGGTCCCAAAACGCGTTTTTCCCATGCATTTTTCCATAGGACCTTTAGACAGGGCTACAGCCCGAACGGCTGAACAGAATTACTAGAAATTTGGCAGAGAGGTAGTCCTCAGGTCAAGGAAGTGCCTTTTGTAGGTTTGGTGTAAATCTGTTCAGTAGATTCTGAGAAAATAGCCTTTAAATCAATATATATATCTGAGCCAGCTTACGGTGCGCTTACGGTACGCTTACCGTACGCGTACGGTGGCGTGCGCGAGCGCGATTCTGATTGGCTCTTAGATCTTAGTAAACATTCGAATCGGCCGAAACCAGGAAGCGGCGGCCGCCATTTTCTCTCTCGCACTGAGAGTGATGTTTAAAATATAAAGCACAAAAACATGTAAAGGAGCTGTTTAGACAGCTCCCACACACATAGCCATGTTGAGGGAGTCCCCAAAGATCCCCCAAGGCCAAAAACGGAATTTTTATTTTTTCGCTAATTTCGCCGATTACGCTTACCGTACGCGTACGGTAAAAAATTATAAAAAAAAAAAAATTATCCACACTCTCTCCACCCCGTGTGCAATTGGTGCCCGAAGGGCACCATTTGTGCATGGCTTATAACATATATGAAAAATTAAAATATTACCTTTCAAAACGAAGTGCATCATATGTCCTCCATGTGCGCACGGTGCGCGAAGCGCATCGTGCGTAGATGGCCCATCTAGCGTAACATGGGCACGCGGTGCGCGTAGCGCACCGCGTGCCCACCGTGCGTGCACAGCACTAACTGCGTAAAGTGGGCGCGCGGTGCGCGAAGCGCACCGCGTGCTCACTGTGCGCGCACGGTGCGCGAACGGAACGAACTGCGTTAAGTGGGCGCGCACGCCACGAATGGCGTAAAGTAACTTAGCATTTAAAAAACCGTACAAATTCACTGAAAAAACCATAGGTTTCACACACGTTATAGTTAGGAATTAGCATTTAAAAAACCTTGCAAATTCACTGAAAAAACCATAGGACACACATGTTATAGTTAGCGGAAATTTTACTGATAAAAAACCAATGAAATTCCCCCGTTATAGTTAGTGCAGGCAACTATAACTCACGCGACCGCAATCTTCTGCTGATGACATATGTGTCTTTATGAAAAAAAAATATTTGTAATATATGTATAGCTAAAAATGTATGGAAGAAGACATGGGCAAATAAGTGTCTAAATACAGTATTAGCATCAGCAGAGGATTGCGGTCGCGTGAGTTATAGTTGCCTGCACTAACTATAACGGGGGAATTTCATTGGTTTTTTATCAGTAAAATTTCCGCTAACTATAACATGTGTGAAACCTATGGTTTTTTCAGTGAATACATATATATGTATATATATATATATATATATATATATATATATAACCTACTGGCGGACGCCAGTAGGTAGTTATAGTTAGGACCTATTATCCATAGGTAATCCGCAACATTCTATTTGGAATAACTTTGGCGCCGGTTGACGAATCTTCGCAAAATTTTCAAAATCGGTGGGGTGCTCCGGACTGCTCCTATCCTGAAAATCTCGGGGTGATTCATCAAGTGGGGGCTGAGAAAAAAGGGGGTCCCAAAACATGTTTCCCCATGCAATTTTCCGTAGGAACCTTTAATCGCAGCTACAGCCCGAACTGCTAAAAAGAATTACTCCAAATTTGGCAAAGAGGTAGCCCTTAGTTCAGAGTCGTGCCTTTTGGTTAAATGGTGTAAATCAGTTCAGTAGTTCCTGAGAAAATCAAAAGTAAAATCATAGATATATCTGGGCGGAGCCTAACCACACATCTCATCGTGAGATCTGATTGGCTGTCAGCACTTCATCCAAGAAGTGTTGGCAGCCATCTTGGGACCAACATACACGATAGCACCTCATTAAAAAGCATTGCAGTTAATAGAAGGTTTTAAGACTTTAGATACATTATAAATCATTTAATGATGGTACCATACTCATTTTAGGAATTGTGGCGTATTCTAAGGTGATTTTACCATGTGAAAAAGCCTTCTGCTGGGATATCATGAATCATGTTTGAGAGAAAACTATTTTCTTAAGCTTTTCCCACAGAGGTTTGGAAGGTGATCTATAAACTAAACTGAGAGCATATTTTCTGCAAATTCACATTATCTTTTTCAGTCATGTGAGAATGAAGTCTGACATTCTCAGTAAAACATGTTCATCCAACAATGGCCAAGACTGTCAGTTGATTCCTTTGTGTTTTACTGCAGCTTCACAGAGTGTTCTAAAGAACAACTAGAGTGCTAACAGTCCTACTTATGACAAACGTATGACACACCTGAAGCCATCATGATTGGAATAAAGTGGTAACTCTTAACCCCTTCGCTGCTAGGCCTTTTCCCCTCCTGTGCTAAGCCTTTTTTGGGCTATTTGGGGTAGTGCGCGCTTAGGCCCCTGTAACTTTTTGACCACATTGGGTATCCATGCCAAATTTTCTTCCTTTTCTTCCAACATCATGGGGATTCTAAAGATACCCAGGGTTTGTGAATTCTCCTAGAGGGTTCCCAGAAATTAGTCAAAATACAGCAAAATTTTGTTTTGTTTGTGAAAAATGGGAGAAACTGGCTGCAAATGAAAGCGTCTGGGTTTTTCTGTGCAAATGGTATCAAAAAAGGGTTTGTGGGGCTGAAACCACCATTTCTCCAGCTTTTATGGATTGACAGATTTTTGTCAGAAAACCAACATTTTTTACTCAGTTTTGGCATTTTTCTGGGACATACCCTATTTTTGCTATTTTTTGTGCTTTCAAACTCCTTCCAGTTAATGGTAGAAATGGGTACAAAAGCAATAATGGATCCTGGAAAGCTATACATTTTTGAAAAGTAGACAAAATTCTGAATTCAGCAAGGGGTCATTTGTGTAGATCCATCAAGGTTTCTTTATAGAAACTACCAGTTAAATATAGAAAAAATTAGTTGAAAAAAGCAGCCTTTTGTGTCAACGTTTTCACCTGTAACTTCTTCTAATTATGACATCTCTTTGAAAGCAATGTACCGTTACATCCGCTGGACCTTCCTGGTTGTGGGGATATATAGGACTTGTAGGTTCACCAAGAGCCCAACGAACCCAGAGTAAAAAACTGAGCAGCATTTTGTAATGGTTTTTTATTATGTTCCGGGTATCTAGCAATTATTGTGGGAAAATGTAGACATGGAAAAATCGGTATGAAAGACACCTATGTATTTCTGAAATGGGAACAAATTACAGAGTTTAGAAACAGTGCATATTTGCACATTTTCGAAATTGGGAATACTCATACTAGCATGAGAATTATTGGTCATTTTTCAAAATGACTTTTTGTTTCTTTCATTTGGAAGGGAGAAATGCATCAAAAATCAATAGGTAATAACAGTTGCTTTACAAATCTGAACTACCCTAAGTATCCCGATAAAAATGGTACCTCACTTGTGTGGGTAGGCATAGTGCCCACGACAGGAAGTGGCTCAAAACCTAACGTGAACACACCACATTTTCACAATGAAAATTTACACATTTTTGCGAAGAGTCTAGCTGTAGTTTTTTAACTCTAGCTCTGCCGGCACCTAGGAAAACCTAGCGAACCCATATAGTTTTGAAAACGAGACACCCAGGGGAATCCAGGATGGGGTGACTTGAGTGCCTCCCACCAGGGTCTGTTACCCAGAATCCCTTGCAAACCTAAACAATTGACAAAAAAAAATATTTTCCCCTCATTTCTGAGATGGAAAGTTCTGGAATCTGCGTGGATCCACAAATTTCCACCCACCCCGCGTTCCCCAAAGTCCTACGAGAAAAATGGTACCTCACTTGTGCGGGTCGGCCTAGTGCCCGCGACAGGAAACGGCGCAAAACGCAACATGGTCACACCTCAAATTTGCAGTGAAAAATGACCCTTTTTTGGCAAAGTGACTAGCTGTAGTTTTTTAACCCTAGCTCTGCCGGCACCTAGGGAAACCTAGCAAACCTATATATTTCTGAAAACTAGACACCCAGGGGAATCCAGGATGGGGTGACTTGAGTGCCTCCCACCAGGGTCTGTTATCCAGAATCCCTTGCAAACCTAAAAAATTGACAAAAAAACCACATTTTCCCCACATTTCTGTGGTGGAAAGTTCTGGAATCTGCGTGGATCCACAAATTTCCACCCACCCCGCGTTTCCCATAGTCCTACGAGAAAAATGGTACCTCACTTGTGCGGGTCGGCCTAGTGCCCGCGACAGGAAGCGGCGCAAAACGCAACGTGGTCACACCTCAATTTTGCAGTGAAAAATGACCCTTTTTTGGCAAAGTGCCCAGCTGTAGTTTTTGAACCCTAGCTCTGCCGGCACCTAGGGAAACCTAGCAAACCTATATATTTTTGAAAACTAGACACCCAGGGGAATCCAGGATGGGGTGACTTAATGATTCCCACCAGGGTCTGTTACCCAGAATCCCTTGCAAACCTAAACATTTGACAAAAAAACACATTTTCCCCACATTTCTGTGATGGAAAGTTCTGGAATCTGCGTGGATCCACAAATTTCCACCCACCCGCGTTCCCCAAAGTCCTACGAGAAAAATGGTACCTCACTTGTCCGGGTCGGCCTAGTGCCCGCGACAGGAAACGGCGCAA
The DNA here is from genome assembly GCF_964204655.1 of Triturus cristatus. Lineage (NCBI taxonomy): Eukaryota > Metazoa > Chordata > Amphibia > Caudata > Salamandridae > Triturus > Triturus cristatus. The sequence continues at coordinate 117,695,764 of NC_140595.1, forward strand.
AACGCAACGTGGTCACACCTCAAATTTGCAGTGAAAAATGACCCTTTTTTGGCAAAGTGACTAGCTGTAATTTTTGGACCCTAGCTCTGCCGGCACCTAGGGAAACCTAGCAAACCTATATATTTTTGAAAACTAGACACCCAGGGGAATCCAGGATGGGGTGACTTGAGTGCTTCCACCAGGGTCTGTTACCCAGAATTCCTTGCAAACCTAAACAATTGACAAAAAAAACACATTTCCCCCACATTTCTGTGATGGAAAGTTCTGGAATCTGCGTGGATCCACAAATTTCCACCCACCCCGCATTCCCCAAAGTCCTACGAGAAAAATGGTACCTCACTTGTGCGGGTCGGCCTAGTGCCCGCGACAGGAAACGGTGCAAAACGCAACGTGGTCACACCTCAATTTTGTAGTGAAAAATGACCCTTTTTTGGCAAAGTGACTAGCTGTAATTTTTGGACCCTAGCTCTGCCGGCACCTAGGGAAACCTAGCAAACCTATATATTTTTGAAAACTAGACACCCAGGGGAATCCAGGATGGGGTGACTTGAGTGCTTCCACCAGGGTCTGTTACCCAGAATCCCTTGCAAACCTAAACAATTGACAAAAAAAACACATTTCCCCCACATTTCTGTGATGGAAAGTTCTGGAATCTGCGTGGATCCACAAATTTCCACCCACCCCGCATTCCCCAAAGTCCTACGAGAAAAATGGTACCTCACTTGTGCGGGTCGGCCTAGTGCCCGCGACAGGAAACGGTGCAAAACGCAACGTGGTCACACCTCAATTTTGTAGTGAAAAATGACCCTTTTTTGGCAAAGTGACTAGCTGTAGTTTTTTATCCCTAGCTGTGCCGGCACCTAGGAAAACCTAGCGAACCTATATAGTTTTGAAAACGAGACACCCAGGGGAATCCAGGATGGGGTGACTTGAGTGCCTCCCACCAGGGTCTGTTACCCAAAATCCCTTGCAAACCTAAACAATTGACAAAAAAAAATATTTTCCCCTCATTTCTGAGATGGAAAGTTCTGGAATCTGCGTAGATCCACAAATTTCCACCCACCCCGCGTTCCCCAAAGTCCTACGAGAAAAATGGTACCTCACTTGTGCGGGTCGGCCTAGTGCCCGCGACAGGAAACGGCGCAAAACGCAACATGGTCACACCTCAATTTTGCAGTGAAAAATTACCCTTTTTTGGCAAAGTGACTAGCTGTAGTTTTTGAACCCTAGCTCTGCCGGCACCTAGGGAAACCTAGCAAACCTATATATTTTTGAAAACTAGACACCCAGGGGAATCCAGGATGGGGTGACTTGAGTGCCTCCCACCAGGGTCTGTTATCCAGAATCCCTTGCAAACCTAAAAAATTGACAAAAAAAACACATTTTCCCCACATTTCTGTGGTGGAAAGTTCTGGAATCTGCGTGGATCCACAAATTTCCACCCACCCCGCGTTCCCCAAAGTCCTACGAGAAAAATGGTACCTCACTTGTGCGGGTCGGCCTAGTGCCCGCTACAGGAAGCGGTGCAAAACGCAATGTGGTCACACCTCAATTTCGTAGTGAAAAATTACCCTTTTTTGGCAAAGTGCCTAGCTGTAGTTTTTGAACCCTAGCTCTGCCGGCACCTTGTGAAACCTAGCAAACCTATACATTTTTGAAAACTAGACACCCAGGGGAATCCAGGATGGGGTGACTTGACTGCCTCCCACCAGGGTCTGTTACCCAGAATCCCTTGCAAACCTAAAAAGTGACAAAAAAACACTTTTCCCCCACATTTCTGTGGTGGAAAGTTCTGGAATCTGCGTGGATCCATAAATTTCCACCCACCCCGTGTTGCCCAAAGTCTTACAAGAAAAATGGTACCTCACTTGTGCAGGTTGGCCTACTGCCCGCGACAGGAAATTGCACAAAATGCAATGTGGTCACACCTCAATTTTGCAGTGAAAAATGACCCTTTTTTGGCAAAGTGCCCAGCTGCAGTTTTTGAACCCTAGCTCTGCCGGCACCTAGGGAAACCTAGCAAACCTATATATTTTTGAAAACTAGACACCCAGGGGAATCCAGGATGGGGTGACTTGAGTGCCTCCCACCAGGGTCTGTTACCCAGAATCCCTTGCAAACCTAAAAAATTGACAAAAAAAACACATTTTCCCCACATTTCTGTGATGGAAAGTTCTGGAATCTGCGTGGATCCACAAATTTCCACCCACCAGCGTTCCCCAAAGTCCTACGAGAAAAATGGTACCTCACTTGTGCGGGTCGGCCTAGTGCCCGCGACAGGAAACGGCGCAAAAAGCAACGTGGTCACACCTCAATTTTGCAGTGAAAAATGACCCTTTTTTGGCAAAGTGACTAGCTGTAGTTTTTGAACCCTAGCTCTGCCGGCACCTAGGGAAACCTAGCAAACCTATATATTTTTGAAAACTAGACACCCAGGGGAATCCAGGATGGGGTGACGTGAGTGCTTCCACCAGGGTCTGTTACCCAGAATCCCTTGCAAACCTAAACAATTGACAAAAAAAACACATTTCCCCCACATTTCTGTGATGGAAAGTTCTGGAATCTGCGTGGATCCACAAATTTCCACCCACCCCGCATTCCCCAAAGTCCTACGAGAAAAATGGTACCTCACTTGTGCGGGTCGGCCTAGTGCCCGCGACAGGAAACGGCGCAAGACACAACGTGGTCACACCTCAATTTTGTAGTGAAAAATGACCCTTTTTTGGCAAAGTGACTAGCTGTAGTTTTTTAACTCTAGCTCTGCCGGCACCTAGGAAAACCTAGCGAACCCATATAGTTTTGAAAACGAGACACCCAGGGGAATCCAGGATGGGGTGACTTGAGTGCCTCCCACCAGGGTCTGTTACCCAGAATCCCTTGCAAACCTAAACAATTGACAAAAAAAAATATTTTCCCCTCATTTCTGAGATGGAAAGTTCTGGAATCTGCGTGGATCCACAAATTTCCACCCACCCCGCGTTCCCCAAAGTCCTGCGAGAAAAATGGTACCTCACTTGTGCGGGTCGGCCTAGTGCCCGCGACAGGAAACGGCGCAAAACGCAACATGGTCACACCTCAATTTTGCAGTGAAAAATTACCCTTTTTTGGCAAAGTGACTAGCTGTAGTTTTTGAACCCTAGCTCTGCCGGCACCTAGGGAAACCTAGCAAACCTATATATTTCTGAAAACTAGACACCCAGGGGATCCAGGATGGGGTGACTTGAGTGCCTCCCACCAGGGTCTGTTATCCAGAATCCCTTGCAAACCTAAAAAATTGACAAAAAAACACATTTTCCCCACATTTCTGTGGTGGAAAGTTCTGGAATCTGCGTGGATCCACAAATTTCCACCCACCCCGCGTTCCCCAAAGTCCTACGAGAAAAATGGTACCTCACTTGTGCGGGTCGGCCTAGTGCCCGCGACAGGAAGCGGCGCAAAACGCAACGTGGTCACACCTCAATTTTGCAGTGAAAAATGACCCTTTTTTGGCAAAGTGACTAGCTGTAATTTTTCACCCTAGTTCTGCCGGCACATAGGGAAACCTACCAAACCCATACATTTCTGAAAACTAGACACCCGGGGGCTTCCAGGGAGGTATAGCTTGCGTGGATCCCCCAACGTTTCCTTACCCAGAATCCCCTGCAACCCTCAATTTTAGCTGAAAAAATCACTTTTTTCACACATTTTGGTGTGGGAAAGTTGTGGCATCATCGGGCTCACACAAATTTACCACCACCCAGCGTTCCCCTTGGTCTCCCGGTAAAAATGGTGCCTCACTTGTGTGGGAGGCCCAAGTACCCGCGGCAGGTAAGGGCCCAAAACGTAGTGAGGCGACATCAAAATGGCCTATCGCAAAACCACCTGGTTTTGCAAGGGGGGTCACTTGGGTTTTTGGCCCGGTGCTAGGCGGCCATCTAGGGAAACCTACCAAACCCATACATTTCTGAAAACTAGACACCCGGCGGCTTCCAGGGAGGTATGGCTTGCGTGGATCCCCCAACGTTTCCTTACCCAGAATCCCCTGCAAACCTCAATTTTAGCTAAAAAAATTACTTTTTTCACACATTTTGGTGTGGGAAAGTTGTGGCATCACCGGGCTCACACAAATTTACCACCACCCAGCGTTCCCCCAGGTCTCCCGGTAACGTGGTCACACCTCAATTTTGCAGTGAAAAATGACCCTTTTTTGGCAAAGTGACTAGCTGTAGTTTTTGAACCCTAGTTCTGCCGGCACATAGGGAAACTTACCAAACCCATACATTTCTGAAAACTAGACACCCGGGGGCTTCCAGGGAGGTATGGCTTGCGTGGATCCCCCAACGTTTCCTTACCCAGAATCCCCTGCAACCCTCAATTTTAGCTGAAAAAAACACTTTTTTCACACATTTTGGTGTGGGAAAGTTGTGGCATCACCGGGCTCACACAAATTTACCACCACCCAGCGTTGCCCCAGGTCTCCCGGTAAAAATGATGCCTCACTTGTGTGGGAGGCCCAAGTACCCGCGGCAGGCAAGGGCCCAAAACGTAGTGAGGCGACATCAAAATGGCCTATCGCAAAACCACCTGGTTTTGCAAGGGGGGTCACTTGGGTTTTTGGCCCGGTGCTCGGCGGCCATCTAGGGAAACCTACCAAACCCATACATTTCTGAAAACTAGACACCCGGCGGCTTCCAGGGAGGTATGGCTTGCGTGGATCCCCCAACGTTTCCTTACCCAGAATCCCCTGCAAACCTCAATTTTAGCTGAAAAAATCAGCTAAAATAGGCCATTTTGATGTCGCCTCACAACGTTTTGGGCCCTTGCCTGTCGCGGGTACTTGGGCCTCCCACACAAGTGAGGCACCATTTTTACCGGGAGACCTGGGGGATTGCTGGGTGGTGGTAAATTTGTGTGAGCCTGGTGATGCCACAACTTTCCCACACCAAAATGTGTGAAAAAAGTGATTTTTTCAGCTAAAATTGAGGTTTGCAGGGTATTCTGGGTAAGGAAACGTTGGGGGATCCACGCAAGCCATACCTCCCTGGAAGCCGCCGGGTGTCTAGTTTTCGAAATCAATGGGTTTGGTAGGTTTCCCTAGATGGCCGCCGAGCACCGGGCCAAAAACCCAAGTGACCCCCCTTGCAAAACCAGGTGGTTTTGCGATGGGCCATTTTGATGTCGCCTCACTACGTTTTGGGCCCTTGCCTGTCGCGGGTACTTGGGCCTCCCACACAAGTGAGGCACCATTTTTACCGGGAGACCTGGGGGAACGCTGGGTGGTGGTAAATTTGTGTGAGCCCGGTGATGCCACAACTTTCCCACACCAAAATGTGTGAAAAAGGTGATTTTTTCAGCTAAAATTGATGTTTGCAGGGGATTCTGGGTAAGGAAACGTTGGGGGATCCACGCAAGCCATACCTCCCTGGAAGCCACCGGGTGTCTAGTTTTCAGAAATGTATGGGTTCGGTAGGTTTCCCTAGATGGCCGCCGAGCACTGGGCCAAAAACCCAAGTGACCGCCCTTGCAAAAGCAGGTGGTTTTGCGATAGGCCATTTTGATGTCGCCTCACTACGTTTTGGGCCCTTGCCTGTCGCGGGTACTTGGGCCTCCCACACAAGTGAGGCACCATTTGTACCGGGAGACCTGGGGGAACGCTGGGTGGTGGTAAATTTGTGTGAGCCCGGTGATGCCACAACTTTCCGCCACCAAAATGTGTGAAACAAGTGATTTTTTCAGCTAAAATTGAGGTTTGCAGGGGATTCTGGGTAAGGAAACGTTGGGGGATCCACGCAAGCCATACCTCCCTGGAAGCCGCCCGGGTGTCTAGTTTTCAGAAATGTATGGGTTTGGTAGGATTCCCTAGATGGCCGCCGAGCACCGGGCCAAAAACCCAAGTGACCCCCCCTTGCAAAACCAGGTGGTTTTGCGATAGGCCATTTTGATGTCGCCTCACTACGTTTTGGGCCCTTGCCTGTCGCGGGTACTTGGGCCTCCCACACAAGTGAGGCACCATTTTTACCGGGAGACCTGGGGGAACGCTGGGTGGTGGTAAATTTGTGTGAGCCCGGTGATGCCACAACTTTCCCACACCAAAATTAGTGTAAAAAGTAATGTTTTCAGCTAAAATTGAGGTTTGCAGGGGATTCTGGGTAAGGAAACGTTGGGGGATCCACGCAAGCCATACCTCCCTGGAAGCCGCCGGGTGTCTAGTTTTCAGAAATGTATGGGTTTGGTAGGTTTCCCAAGATGGCCCCTGAGAACCGGGCCAAAAACCCAGGTGACACCCCTTGCAAAACCAGATTGATTAGACATAATTATTTGCTTGTTTCTACAGCGTGAGAATTTTGGAACAATATTGCAATGAAAATGTGACAGACATTTTGAGGTTTGCAGGACATTGGGGATAAAAAAACTTTTTGAATTCACAAGAGAGACATCACCATGAACTCCCATGGGTTTACGACAATATCTACAGTTGGTGGGTTATTCTTACATGGAAAGTACACCTTGGCAGAGAAACTAAAGACAAAGATTCCTGCACAACCATCTATTCCTCAAACACACAACCATACTGGTTGGATTTGGCACGAGGGCGAGTCATGGTTCAGTGTATTACATTTTATTAACAAGAGATTTCACAAAAATGAAATGCACTGTCAATAATTAAATTCACAAAAAACCAAACCAATGACTCGCAGCTCGTGAGCTGTAAAGCCACGTCAAGGCACCAACCACTTTACAGGCCATTCACACACCTTTCATATGTGATACAAAGAAGACCATTCGCACCACCAGGCACAAAAGCAACACATTACAAAATTCACAAAAAGGGACAAGGTACACCCTGCTTCAGAAAGACAAATATTACTGCACAGCCATCTAAACCTCAAGCACACACACATACTGGTTGGATTTGGCACGAGGGTGAGTGATGGTTCAGTATATACAATTGTATTAACAAGTGATTTCACAAAAATGAAATGCATTGTTAATAATTGAAAGGGCGAGAAACTGAACCATTGACTCCCAGCTCGTGAGCTGTAAAGCCACGACAAGGCACCAACTTCTTTACAGGCCATTCATACACCTTTCATACGTGTGAGACATACAAAACCATTCACACCGCCAGCCGCGGGCCCATCACATAACACAACTCACACCAGCACACAGCGCCATTCAAGGGCCCATCACTTTCACACGCCCAAATTCCTGACACAGCAACTACACAAGCTGATGGATTGCGTGGAGTGGCACTCAGCTAGCAGTGTGTGTAGTGACCAGCAGCAAGTCACTACTCACACACAGCCAGCCGAGTGCCAGTCCACACACACCACTAGCAGAGCACCAGTCCATGCACACCGCTAGCCAAACACCAGTCCACGCACACCGCTAGCCAAGCACCAGTCCAGGCACACCGCCAGCCAATCGCCAGTCCAGGCACACCGCCAGCCAATTGCCAATCCACGCACACCGCCAGCCAAGCTCTAGTCCACGCACACCACCAGCCAAGCACCAGTCCACGCACACCGCCAGTCCACGCACACCGCCAGCCAAGTACCAGTCCACGCACCCTGCCAGCCAAGCACCATTCCACGCACACCGCCAACCAAGTGCCAGTCCACACACACCAACAGCCAAGCGCCAGCCTACACACACCGCCATCACATTTAGGATTTTTTTAGACAAAAATAAAAACACAAACAAATCGCAAATAGATACAAATCTACAAACACAAAATCAGAAACTAAATACATTGCACTAACGCCAACCTTGAAACAGAATCAAATTTTCCAAAGAATACAGACCAGGCAGTTCACTTTACCACTCATGAATGCTCCCAAAAATTATTTTGCGTGTGGTACGCTCTAAAACAAGCAGGGACACACAGCCCAGGTTTGAAGGACAGTCGGGGCAGTACATACGAATCTCCTTCCCCGTACCTCTTCGCCAACAGACTCTACATCTCCTACTGGGAAAATCTTTTGAGGGTGTGGGAGGAATGTGATCAGGAAAGTGGCTATCTCTCAATCTAGCAACATCCTCCACCACTCCAACTCTAGGAACACTTGCCTGTTCCACTACAACAAGGCTGCCTATTACAGACTCCTGAAACTTAGCAAAAGTCATCTTTGACTCAGGGCAAGAATCCTGGAACACAACAAAAGCATTAAAGGTTGCCAAGTGGAAAAGATGGATAGCCAACTTCTTGTACCAAATGTAAGCCTTACGAAGAGCAGTGTAAGGTTCCAACCTCTGATCTACTCTGTCAACACCACCCATGTGCCTATTATAGTCTAAAATGCACACAGGTTTGCGCGCTTCAGCGACCTGACCCCAAACAGTCACAGGTGCAGTGCTTTCATCATGGATGGTAGTCAGCATGTAGACATCTCTCCTGTCTGAAAACTTCACAGCAAGAAACTCCTCGCAACGCAACGCACTGCACTGTCCCCGCACAAGCTTTTGACAAACAAGTTCTTTTGGGAAACCTTTACGGTTAGAGCGGATTGTGCCACAAGCAACAGTGTCCACTTTGGCCAATTCCCTGAACAACCGCACACCAGTTTAGAAGTTATCTACATATAAATGGTGGCCTTTGTTAAAAAATCCTCTACCAAGTTCCCAAACAATTTTCTCAGTCACTCCAAAAGTGGACGGACAACCAGGGGGGTTAATCATGGATTCCTTACCGGTGTACACCCTGAAATTAGAGACATATCCAGTCCTACTGTCACACAGCATATACAGCTTAATTCCATAGCGTGCCCTCTTACTAGGAATGTATTGCCTAAAAACCAAGCGGCCCTTGAACAACACCAAAGACTCATCCACTGCAATTTCTTTCCCAGGAGCATAGATCTCAGAAAATCGATCAACAAAGTGATCAATTATGGGCCTAATCTTAAAAAGACGGTCACACTCCGGGTGATCTCGTGGCAATGCTAAACCATTTTCAACAAAATGCATCATCCGAAGCAGAAGCAAATACCTGTCACGACTCATGACTCCCGGAAAAATAGCAGTTGCCATCAAGGGACTAGTAGACCAATAGGAAGACATTGATGGCTTCCTTAGCAAGCCCATCAAAAAAGTTAAACCCAAGAACTTCTTCATCTCTTCAAGATTTGTGGGAGTCCACCGGGAAGCTCTAGAGTGTGGCTTAAGACTGGCACTGTTGTCCCTCAAAAACTGTTTGGCATACAAATTAGTCTGCTCAACAATCTCTGCCAAAAACACATCGTCCATAAACAACTGAAAAAAATGTATCCTCAAAAAGTTTTCAGTATTCACTCTACACCCTGGAACACCAGTAAAGTCTGGCAATGCCGGCTGCACCATGCCAGGGGCAACCCAGAGGTCATCACTTTCAAAGGGAAGCCTTGCAGCCGCAGGCTGCAGCCCAGAAGCCTCTTGCCGCACTACACCCACGGGAAGCCTTGCAGCCCCAGGCTGCAGCCCAGATGCCTCTTGCCGCACTATCGGCACATCAGTCTCCTCCTCTAACACAGGCACTTCATCCGCACTAAGAGTATCTTCATCATCCGATGACTCCATATGGAGAGAAAACTCACTGCCAGAATCGTCCCCTGCTTCCTCTGCCTCAGATGCAGAGTCAGTCTCTGAACCATGGTCAGAGGAAGACTCAAAAAGCAAACCAACAACCTGCTGAGCAGTAATCCTGCGGCTAGCCATTATACTTACTAAGATAGAAGACTGCACAAACAAGTCAACAACAACCAACAATGTGCAAACCAAGTAAGTAAAGAAATGTGTACCTTTATCACAAAGATCAATGTACTCAAAAACTTTAGAATTCACTTACAAGAGACAGCTACACTCACCAGAACCTACTCTGTAGTGACACAGCAAAAACCAACGATATCCAACTAGAAAGAAGAAAAAAAAACAAATTACTCACAAGACAACAAAATACACATCGAGCACAAATGCAAACAGTTTTTGACACTCAAAAACCAAACATACTGCTATTATTACACCATTTGCAAAAAAAAATTCATGCAGAGAAATCAAACTCATTTACATTGTACAAAAAAAAGTCTCTTACCAAACTACACAAACAGCAGAACCACCAGTAACGAAACCGCAAACTGGAAAGAGCAAAACCCTTCACCTAGAACAAAAAAGTAAAAAAAAAACATTACAATTGCAATTCACAAAAAATATAACAATAAACATTATAACAGGCTATTTTACTACCCAAATGGTCAATCGGGTTGTGTGCCAGGTGGGGCAGAAAACAGCAGGAAAAAAAAAAGGCTAATCTGTCCCGGGGCGGGGGGGCCAAATACATATTATAAAAAAATTGCCCCCTGGAAGCGACCCTTGCCCAAGGGGTCACTTCCATTTTTATTTAAACTAATTCCCTGGTGTCTAGTGGGGGTTTCTGCCTCCCCTGGGGGCAGAAAGGGCAAAAAAGGGGCCGATCTGTCCCCGGGGGAGGGGGGCAGAATTCCCAATACAAAAAAAAATGGCCCCCGGAAGTGATCCTTGCCCAAGGGGTCACTTCCACCATAAATGTTCCCTAGTGTCTAGTGGGGGTTTCTGCCTCCCCTGGGGGCAGAAAGGGCAAAAAAGTGGCCGATCTGCCCCCGGGGGAGGGCAGAATTCCCAATTAAAAAAATTGCCCCCTGGAAGCGACCCTTGCCCAAGGGGTCACTACCATTTTTATTTAAACTAATTCCCTGCTGTCTAGTGGGGGGTTCTGCCTCCCCTGGGGGCAGAAAGGGCAAAAAAGGGGCCGATCTGGGGGGCAGAATTCCCAATACAAAAAAAATGGCCCCCGGAAGTGACCCTTGCCCAAGGGGTCACTTCCATCATATTTTTCACATTTTCCCTGGTGTCTAGTGGGGGTTTCTGCCTCCCCTTGGGGCAGAAAGGGCAAAAAAGGGGCCGATCTGCCCCCGGGGGGGCAGAATTCCCAATACAAAAAAAAATGGCCCCCGGAAGTGACCCTTGCCCAAGGGGTCACTTCCATCAAAAACGAGGCGATCTGCCCCCAGGGAAGGCAGAGTATCACTAAAATATTAATGTCCCCCCGGGAAGCGACCCTTGCCCAAGGGGTCGCTTCCCATTCGAAGCACAAATAAATCCCTGGGTCTAGTGAGCTTTTCTGCCCCCCCTGGGACCAGAAACGGCTAAACAAAAGACCGATCTGCCCCCAGGGGGGGCAGAAAAGTCTTAATTGAAATTTGGGCCCCCAGGAAGCGACCCTTGCCCAAGGGGTCGCTTCCTTTGTGCAAAACAAACATCCCTGGTGTCTAGTGGGCTTTTCTGCCCCCCCTGGGACCAGAAACAGCTACACAAAAGACCGATCTGCCCCCAGGGGGGTCAGAAAAGTCTTAATAAAAATGTGGGCCCCCGGGAAGCGGCCCTTGCCCAAGGGGTTGCTTCCTTTACGCTAAAAATACATCCCTGGTGTCTAGTGGGCTTTTCTGCCCCCCCTGGGACCAGAAACGGCTACACAAAAGACCGATCTGCCCTCAGGGGGGCAGAAAAGTCTTAATAAAAATTTGGGCCACCAGGAAGCGACCCTTGCCCAAGGGGACGCTTCCTTTACACTACAAAAACATCCCTGGTGTCTAGTGGGGCATCCCTGCTCCACGATCGCGACGCTGTGCGCGATCGTGAAGCAGGAATGCCCAGCATTGAGACATCAGGGGAGAGGAAATACTCTTTCCTCTCCCCCGATGCCTCAAGGCATCCTAATTTGCCCCCCCCGCCCCACCGGAGGCAAAACACGTACCTCCTTCGTTGGACGCGCTGGAAGAAATTAATTCCAGCGCGTCCAACGCTTCCTGATGACGTCGGCGCGCGCTGTGCGCGCTGACGTCATGGGGAAGCGTGGGGAGGCTCGGGGGTGGCAGCGGAAACTCTTCCGCTGCCATCCCCCTCTGTGGGGGCAAGATCGATGCCCCAGGGGGGGGGAGCGCCAGCGCTTCCCCCAGGGGCTGTGCTCATGACGGAGCGGTTCCGTCATAAGCACAGCCCAACCGATGCTCATGACGGAACCGCTCCGTCATGAGCATCGAAGGGGCTAAAACATTTAATTTGAAAAGGAACAAAATGAGGGGGTTCATTTTGCCATAGAAAGTATGATTAGTGCTGCAGAAAGAAAAATTAGGGCACATTTTGAGTGACTTCTCAAATCCTCTTCTGACTGAAACATGCACTTTCAATACCAGCAGCAGATTTTCCTGGTAATCAGTAGATTTACTACAGTGATCTAATAAGCAACTAGAATGCTAACATTCCCAATTTATGGCAAATGTGTGACACATCTGAATTTGAGATGTCATCAGTGATGTCATGAGTGATGTCACTGACCATGTCATGAGTGATGTAATATGTGACGTCATCAGCAGAGCATTGCGGGCGCGCGAGTTATAGTTAGCGGAACTAACTATAACGGGGGAATTTCAATGGTTTTGTACGAGTGAAAAGTCCAGCTAACTATAACGCCCCTGAAATCTATGGTTTTTTCAGTGAATTTCTAAGGTTTTTTAAATGCTAATTCCTAACTATAACGTGCCTGAAACCTATGGTTTTTTCTGTGAATTTCAAAGGTTTTTTAAATGCTAATTTCTAACTATGCCTACAGAGATAGGACATGTGAAGAAAGAAGAAAAAACGCACAGAAAGAAAAAAAAGAAATGCAGAAAGAAGCAACAGAAGTCCTCAAAGACGAAGAAAAGTGCAGGAAGAAGGATAACATACAGAAAGAACAAACAGAAGAGCAGAAAGAAGCCTTGTTGCAAAATCATCCTGTACCCTCAACTTTTTCAGACGGATACTGGTGGTAACTGAGTCTGACTAACCAGTCCTAGAGCCAGTGCTATGTTAAAAGACACTTAGAATACAGTGAAAACACCTACATACACTAGGGAACACTATGCGTTGGGGTCCCCCTGGGAGTAGCATGGCCTCCTCTGTAAGCCCCTAGTATATAATAGGCCAGGGGATTAAAACTACCTCAGGCCCCGTCCCCTCCCTTCCCCACTGTGTAAACACGCCCTGTGGCCATTTTAAGTTGGGAGATTAAGTCCCCTTGAATCCTGAGAGTCCATAGGGTCCAACTAGACCACTAGGTACCTCCAGTAAGCGCCACAGAGCTGCGTTGCAGAGAGATGTAAAAAGGGGCACGGCCTAGACCACCACTCTGCAACGCAGCGCAGTGGCGCTTACTGGAAGCACCTGGTGGGCTAGTTGGCCCCCAGGGTCCCTCAGGATTGAAGGGGAATTATTTCCCCAACTTAAAACGCGCCACAGGGCGTGTTTGCACACGTTAACTCAGGCCCCGTCCCCTCCCTTCACCACTGTGTAAACACGCCCTGTGGTCATTTTTAGCTGGGAGATTAAGTTCATTTGAATCCTGAGGGTCCCTATGGTCCAACTAGCCCACTAGGTACCTTCAGTAAGTGCCACAGAACTGCGTTGCAGAGAGGTGTAAAAAGTGGCAAGGCCTGGACCACCGGCCCTGTGGCCGTTTCTTAAGTTGGGAGATTAAGTCCCCTTGAATCCTGAGGGTCGCTAGGGGCAAAATAGCCCACTAGGTACGTCCAGTAAGCGCCATTGCAGAGAGGTGTAAAAAGGGGCACGGCCAGCACCACCTCTCTGCAATGCAGAGCAGTGGCGCTTACTGGAAGCACCTGGTGGGCTAGTTGGCCCCCAGGGTCCCTCAGGATTGAAAGGGAATTATTTCCCCAACTTAAAACGTGCCACAGGGCGTGTTTGCACACGTCACCTCAGGCCCCGTCCCCTCCCTTCCCCACTGTGTAAACGCGCCCTGTGGCTGTTCTAAGTTGAGAGATTAAGTCCCCTTGAATCCTAAGGGTCCCTAGGGTCAAACTAGCCCACTAGGTACCTCCAGTAAGCGCCACAGAGCTGCGTTGCATAGAGGTGTAAAAAGGGGCGTGGCCTCAGAACACCTGTCTGCAATGCAGCTCCCTGGCGCATACTGGAGATACCTGTTGGGCTAGTTGGCCCTCAGGGACCCTCAGTATTGAAGGGGAATTAATTCCCCAACTTACAACTGGCCAGGGGGCGCGTTTGCAGAGTGCTGCAAGGAGGGGGCGTGGCCTCCGGCGCGATGCCGATCTTTTATTTATTTTATTTTTTTAAGAAGGAGGGCTGTGTGGCCCCCCTTCTTTTTCTAAGTTATTGGCCCTGTGGACCCCATCCCCCAGGGTCTGCACCCTAATTTTTTTTGTTGAAAAAAATTAATTTGGCCCTCCCAAGGCCTTAATCGGCCCCGGGGACCCCAACCCCCGGGTCATAGCCTTTTTTTTTTTTAATTCTTTAGGAGGGGGGCTGCGTTGCCCCCCTCCTCAGGCCACTTATCGCCCCGGGGACCCCATCCCCCGGGGCCGGCCTTTGTTTTTTATTATTTAAAAAAATATATATATTTATAGAAACACCTAGGACATGCTGGACAAACCGTATGTACCTATCACCATGACGATTTGCATGATATTCATTAAAAGGCGACTATGTATACAATGAATCCATGTGGAATGTATTTACACCGCTAGTGAAGCTCTGACGTGTCAGACGCCCTACCGTGCCTAATCCTGGCGCCCCCACCGGTGGGTACTTTCCAAGTAGACACCCTTGTCGTTTATTTATACAAACATGGGTAGCTATTGACGGGCACATTTAATACACACGCACACCAAGCCATTCAAAGGGGATTCGACAAAAATTCGACCAAACTATGCAAGAAACCCCCCCTCACGGTTAATAAAACACACATCCACCGCCGGATGTGTAATACTTTTTATTTTACTCTCTGGAAAGGAGACGAACCTCACTTGAGAGTCACAGCGTGCTCCTGGCTGAGCCCAATGCTGTGTTACACCCACCAGTGCCCGCCGAGTGCCACACACCTCTGTGTTGTATTCCACCAGCTAGTGCGTATGCTATGACACTCTCTAGCCCATGTGCACTGTAACACCACCCCGTGAATATGTCATGCCACACTTGCCTTCGCACGGGTTATATTGCCCCATGTAACATGCCTTCCTCGATGCCTATGTTATAACGCACAGCGCTATGCCATACATATTAAAATCTGGGATCCATATGTTTGTCACAGTGCATATGCAACGTTACACTCCCCAGCACATATTTTATATTACAACTTTAGAGACTAGTTAGGTTACACAACACTGCCCTGTGCATATTACACTCCAAGGCGCATATCGCATTGCACGCGCTAGTGCATGTGCTATCTCGCGCTCTCCAATGAATCTGTCATTGCGCACAATGTATTGCATATTATATTTCACTCCCCGGTTCATCTTATATCACACTTTTTGGTGCTTAGTTTATACCATACACTATATCTAGTTTTCATTTTCAATCGTGCTCTCAGGAGTATGTTCTATATAACACTGCGTCCACCTACCCTTTTCACGGGCATTACATTTGGGTGGAGGGTCAGGGGGTGTTTCTGCCAAGTGAGCCCGGAGTCACAGTCACAAACGTCCTCTTCTTCCTGAATAAAAGTGAGATTATGCTGCATACTTGTTCATATTTTAAGTAGTTCGAACAGACACACATTTTAAAAACAATATAGTTCCTAATACCCACCTTCTCTGAACAGTTAGCTTGCTGCCCCATCCACCTCCTCCCTATCCTCTGTTGTCTGAATCCATGGACTAGCCTCCTTCCTCCTGCCATGCATGGTCTGATGTGCTGCCACTGCCCTCCACTTAGCATGATGTACAAGTCCACTCCTCCTGCCCTCCATTGCCCAATTCTATGGCCCATCATTGACCTCCTGCTTAGCATCTGTGCTTAGCTTGCTGCCCCTATTCTCCTTCCCCCTGCCCTCCGATGTCTTTGTGCATGCCCCTGCTCCATCCTTTTTGCCCACCATGTTCCATGGACCTGCCACTCCTATCTACTCTGAGTGTTCTGTTGAGCTGCCACTCCCCTCCCACCTGCCTAGCATTGTCAGATGACTGTAACCTGTCCCTGCCACTTCCACCCTGCCTGTCCACATGCCATGCCCCTATCCCCTTCCTCCTCTCCTCCATGGTCGATTTTACTGCCACACCCTTCTGCCCTCCCTGGTCTGTTGTGCTGCAACTGCTCCTTCTGCCTGCCCCGCGCGGTCTGTTGTGAGGCTCCTTCCCCTGAACTCTCTTGTCTGTGCCCAGGTCCTGACCCTCCCTTCTATCCTCCATGGTCCTTTGTGCATGCCCCTGCACCCTCCTTCTTGCCCATCATAGCCATTGTGCTGCCACTAACCCTCCCGCTTGCCATGCATGGACTTCTGTGCTGCCATGGCCCCTCCCACCTTCCCTGTGTGGTCAGCTAGCTGCCCCTGACTCCCTCCCACCTTCCCTCCATGGTCTGTATGTATGCCTTCATAGTCTCACTGTTGCTCTCCATGGTGTGTCTTGTTTCTAGTGCCCATCCTGCCTGACCTCCATGGTCATCTTGCT
This sequence comes from Triturus cristatus, assembly GCF_964204655.1. Classification (NCBI taxonomy): domain Eukaryota; kingdom Metazoa; phylum Chordata; class Amphibia; order Caudata; family Salamandridae; genus Triturus; species Triturus cristatus. The sequence goes on from NC_140595.1 coordinate 117,712,212, forward strand.
GCTCCTGCCCTGCCCCCTTGGCCCCAGCCCTCTGTTTCCATGTGCAGACCCCTATTCCCTCCCTCCTGGCTTGTCTGTTGCATTGTAATGCCCCTGATCCGTCCCTCCTGCCCTTTATGGTCTGTTATGCTGCAGCTTTCTCTCCTGTCTGTCCATTATGGTCAGCTAGCTACCATTGCCTCTTTCCCCTCTGTTCTCTGTTGTCCATGTGCATGGTCCTGTCCCCTCCCTATTGCTTTCTATGGATTGTTGTGCTGCACTCCCGTCCCGCATGCCCTGTGTGGTGTATTGTGCTGCTGCAAACCCTGATGCCTGCCCTGTAGGGTCAGTTTGGTGCACCTCTCCATGTCCCTCCTGTCCTCTGTTATCCGAGTCCATGTCCCTACCCCAATTCCTCCTGCCTACCATGATCCAATGTACCATACTTGCGAACATTTTGAACTTGGTAAGAGGGAGATTTTGAAAAAAAACTGGGGTATTGATTTTCCCCTTTGAGTTACATTGAAAAAGAGGAGATTGTAGACAGGAGACAGATCAAATAAAGCCCATTTGAGCTTAAAAACATTGGATGTTTCCTGGCTGAAACGGGTCTGTTGGCTTATATGGTTGTACTACCCCTGCCTCTTCCTTCTGCCCACAATGGTCTATTATATTGCCACAGCCTCTCTTGCCAGTCCTGTATTGTTGGTTTCTTGCCCCTGGCCCCTTTCCACTGCCCTCCATAGTCTGTTGTGCTGCCACTGCCCTTCCTGCCTGCCCAGTGTGGTCAAATGGTTGCCTCTGCACTCTCCTACCTGCCTTCAATTTTCAGAGTCCGTGCCCCTGGCCTCTGCCTCTCAACAGTATCCCAATGAACAACTAGATTGCTAACATTCTATATTCATTACAAAAGAGTGGAACGCCTGACGTCATCTTGATGTAATCAAAACTGTAATACCTAGAGCATTTCCTTTAGAAATTACATATATGAGAGGGTCTTATTTGCATCAAAATTATGGTTAGTGCTCTAAAAAACTAAAATGAGGACATATTTTCTGAGTTTTCAAATAGCGACAAAGAACTTTTAAATTATTTGTAATCTTTATGTTTTTTTATCCAGTTGACCACTTGATTAAATGTTGCACCTAGGGGAGAGGATGTGGTGTTACTTCCAGAGCTGCAGACTTTGCAACTGGGGAACCAGGTTTGAGTTTCTGCTTCAGCTCAACATTCTGTGATTCTGGTCAAATCACTTAATCTCCCCATGTCTACAACCAAAATAAATTTGATCTTGTGTGATGTAACCAATGCTCATGTAAAGCACTCCAATACCTGACAAGTCTGCACTATATAAAACTGCAAATACACAAAAAATAAGTGTTTTGCACACTTCTGTCATTGGGCTACATGTGGGCTACATCTGGGTGATATTTGTGCTGCATTTGGGCTCTTTTGTCTCTGGTGGCCATCTTGGGAGATTTATTTGTTATGAAGTTTCCTAATTTCCTCATTTACTGCAGTCTCCTCAGTAGGAAATGCTTTCAGTTTTTTACTTTGATTCCATCAAGAAGGTATTCAGATATGTCACACATTTGCCATAAATTCTGAATGTTAGCACTCTAGTTGCTCATTAGATCACTGTAGTAAAGCAACTGCTCACCACGGAAGTCTGCTGCTGGTATTAAAAGTGCATGTTTCAGTCTGCATATCAGAATTTTTTGATGAAATAGAAGAGGATTTGAGAAGTCACTCAAAATGTGCCCTAATTTTTCTTTCTGCAGCACTAATCATAATTTCTATGGCAAAATTAACCCCCTCATTGTGTTCCTTTGTAAATTAAATGTTTTAAGTGTTACCAGTTTATTCCAATCAAGATGGCTTCAGGTGTGCCATATTTATGTCATAAGTAAGACTGTTAGTGCTCTAGTTGTTCTTAAGAACTCTCTGGGACATTCTGTCATTGGGCTATACTTGGGCTACATCTGGGTGATATTTGGGCTACATTTGGGCTCTTTTGTCTCTGGTGGCCATCTTGGGAGATTTATTTGTTATGAAGTTTCTAATTTCCTCATTTACTGCAGTCTCCTCAGTAGGAAATACTTTCAGTTTTTTACTTTGGTTCCATCAAGAAGGCATTCAGATGTGTCACACATTTGCCATAAATTCAGAATGTTAGCACTCTAGTTGCTTATTAGATCACTGTAGTAAAGCTACTGCTCACCAGGGAAGTCTGCTGCTGGTATTGAAAGTGCATGTTTCAGTCTGCATGTCAGAATTTTTTAATTAAATAGAAGAGGATTTGAGAAGTCACTCAAAATGTGCCCTAATTTTTCTTTCTGCAGCACTAATCATACTTTCTATGGCAAAATGAAGCCCCTCCTTTTGTTACTTTTTAAATTAAATGTTTTAAGAGTTACCACTTTATTCCAATCAAGATGGCTTCAGGTGTGCAATACGTTTGTCATAAGTAGGACTGTTAGCGCTCTAGTTGTTCTTTAGAACACTCTGGGAAGCTGCAGTAGAACACAAAGGAATCAACTGACAGTCTCTGCCCTTGTTGGATGTACATGTTTTACTGAGAATGTCAGACTTCATTCTCACATGACTGAGAAAGATAATGTGAATTTACAGAAAATATGCTCTCAGTTTAGCTTATAGATCACATTCCAAACCTCTGTGGGAAAAGCATGAGAAAATAGTTTTCTCTCAAACATGATTCATGATATCACAGCTTTTTCACATGGTAAAATCACCTTAGAACACACCACAATTCCTAAAATGAGTATGGTACCATCAACAAATGATTTATAATGTAACTAAAGTCTTAAAACCTTCTATTAACTGCAATGCTTTTTAATGAGGTGCTATCATGTATATTGGTCCCAAGATGGCTGCCAACACATCTTGGATGAAGTACTGACAGCCAATCAGATCTCACGATGAGATGTGTGGTTAGGCTCCGCCCAGATATATCCATCTTTTTAACTCTAATTTTCTCAGGAACTACTGAACGGATTTACACCATTTAAGCAAAAGGCACGAGTCTTAACTGAGGACTTCCTCTTTGCCAAATGTGGTGTAATTCCGTTCAGCAGTTCGGGCTGTAGCTGCGTCAACAGGTCCTATGGAAAAATGCATGGTAAAAACGCGTTTTGGGACCCCCCTTTTTTCTCAGCCCTCGCTTGACGAATCACCGTAAAATTTTCAGGATAGGAGTGGACCGGAGCTGGCCAAAAGTTTGGAAAATTTCGCGAAGATTCGTCAATCGGCGCCAACGTTATTCCAAATAGAATGTTGCGGATTTCCTATGGAAAATAGGTCCTAACTATAACTACCTACTGGCGACTGCCAGTAGGTAATACACACATACATATATATAAATGCATATGCATATATATGTGCATATGTGTGCGTGCAGAGAGAGGTAGAGGTGTAGAGGTAGAGGTGTAGAGGTAGAGGTGTTGAGGTAGAGGTGTAGAGGTAGAGAGGTAGAGGTAGAGAGTAGTAGAGAGAGAGGTAGAGAGAGGTAGAGAGTAGAGAGTGAGTAATACAGAGTAGAGAGTGAGTAGTAGAGAGTAGTAGAGAGTAGTAGAGAGAGTAGCAGAGAGTGAGTAGTAGAGAGTAGTAGAGTGAGTAGTAGAGAGTGAGTAGTAGAGAGCAGTAGAGAGTGAGTAGTAGAGCATGAGTAGTAGAGAGTAGTAGAGAGTAGTAGAGAGTGAGTAGTAGAGTGAGTAGCAGAGCGTAGTAGAGAGTGAGTAGTAGAGAGTGAGTAGCAGAGAGATTAGTAGAAAGTGAGTAGTAGAGAGTAGTAGAGAATAGTAGAGAGTAGTAGAGAGTGAGTAGTAGAGAGTAGTTGAGAGAGAGTAGTAGAGAGTGAGTAGTAGAGAGTGAGTAGTAGAGGGAGTGGTAGAGGGTAGTAGAGAGAGAGTAGTAAAGAGCCGGTAGTAGAGAGTGAGTAGTAGAGAGAGAGTATTAGAGAGTGAGTAGTAGAGAGAAGTAGACAGTGAGTAGTAGAGAGTGAGTAGTAGAGAGAGAGTAGTATAGAGTAGTAGAGAGTGAGTAGTAGAGTGAGTAGTAGAGAGTAGTAGAGAGCAAGTAGAGAGTGTGTAGTAGAGAGTAAGTAGCAAAGAGTGAGTAGTAGAGAGAGTAGTAGAGAATGAGTAGTAGAGAGAGTAGTAGAGAGTGAGAAGTAGAGAGAGTAGTAGAGAGTAGTAGAGTAGTAGAGAGTGAGTGGTAGAGTGAGTAGTAGAGAGTAGTTGAGAGCGAGTAGTAGAGAGTGAGTAGTGGAGAGGGAGTAATAGAGAGTAGTAGAAAGCGAGTAGTAGAGTGAGTAGTAGAGAGTGAGTAGTAGAGAGTAGTAGAGAGTGAGTAGTAGAGGGAGAGTAGTAGAGAGAGAGTAGTAGAGAGTTAGTAGTAGAGAGTGAGTAGTAGAGTAGTAGAGTGAGTAGTAGAGAGTGAGTAGTAGAGAGTGAGTAGTCGAGTAGTAGAGAGTGGGAGGTAGAGAGAAGTAGAGGGTAGTAGAGTGAGTAGTAGAGAGTAGTAGAGAGTGAGTAGTAGAGAGAGTAGTAGAGTAGTAGAGAGCGAGTAGTAGAGAGTGAGTAGTAGAGAGTAGTAGAGAGCGAGTAGTAGAGAGCGAGTAGTGGAGAGTGAGTAGTGGAGAGAGAGTAGTAGAGAGCGAGTAGAAGAGAGTAAGTAGTAGAGAGTGAGTAGTAGAGAGTGAATAGTAGAGAGTGAGTAGTAGAGAGTGAGTAGTAGAGAGTAGTAGAGTGAGTAGTAGAGAGTGAGTAGTAGAGAGAGTAGTAGAAAGTAGTAGAGTGAGTAGTAGAGAGTAGTAGCGAGTGAGTAGTAGAGAGTGAGTAGTAGAGAGAGAGTAGTAGAGAGTGAGTAGTAGAGAGTGAGTAGTAGATTGAGTAGTAGAGAGTAGTAGAGAGTAGTAGAGAGTGAGTAGTAGAGAGTAGTGGAGAGAGAGTAGTAAAGAGTGAGTAGTAGAGAGTGAGTAGTAGAGAGAGAGTAGTAGAGAGTGAGTAGTAGAGAGAAGTAGAGAGTGAGTAGTTGAGAGTGAGTAGTAGAGAGTGAGTGGTAGAGAGAGAGTAGAAGAGTGAGTAGTAGAGAGCAGTAGACAGCAAGTAGAGAGTGTGTAGTAGAGAGTGAGTAGTAGAGAATGATATTCAAATGATAATGTTTGGATTGGATTGGTTTATGACACTGTTACGCAGTGAAATTATTTGAAATAAAGTATGTCCACAAAATAGATGAAAAATGAGTAGGCAGTGTTTTTCTGAGGAGTGATGAACCACAATAGAAAAGACAAAAGCAATCTATTAAATAAATTACTTTCAATTTCCTCTCAGAAAAGTATATCCTTGACATCATCACGAGCAAACCATCAGGATAATGTACATACGCAGCGCCACCAAAAACCTTTAAAGATACTTTTCAGACAAACTGTGTAGGGGAGGGGAGGGTCCCTGGAAGTAGGGTCATTCCCATCAAAGCTGAAAACCTCCTTCATTAGATCACTCTTCAAATAGCATAACCTCAACCCATCCGATCCAACAAACTGCAGACCGATATCTAATGGAACATTCCCACGAAAAATATTTCTAGAAGCAGTGTTTACACAACTTTCCAGGTTTACTGAGAAAAAAACTTGATGTCGAACCATGAGTCTGGTTTCAGACTGGGCAGACCAAAACCAACCCTGGTCCGACCTCTTCCCAGAGATACTTTGCCATGGTCCTGCATTCGCTCAACCCCTGCCACCCATCGTCCCACTGCTGCCGCAACGCACAGCTCACAAGGAGCCTTCTCATGCACAACCTGCCACTTCACATCCAACATCAATCCCACAACGCAAGCACCACCTACAACCAGTCAGACAGCCCACAGCACACTGACCTGCCCGACAAGCAAACTAGCACCGCCCAGAATAATTCCCATGCATGCTATGCAGCATCCGTTCACTCTGCAAACGCATCACTGAGATGTGGGACCTGCTCAGCGATGACGCCGCGGACCTCCTACTCCCCCACACGTCAGCCCCGGACATCGCCACAGCATTTCCATCAGGATACAAGATTGCAAGACAGGACTGACAACACAAACCAGGACAAGGAGTCACAATCATCTTCAAGGAATCCCTCAACTGCATCACAACCACAGAAAACACGACCACCTTCATGGAGCACCTTCACTTCAAACTGCAAGCTTCACCCTGAACGGAGCCCTCACCCACCGCCCACACAGACTGCAAACAAATTTTACCCAAGACATCAGACTTCAACACCCCCTCACCTTGGACCCCAAAGCCTACATCCTCCTAGGAGACCTCAACTTCTATCTGAAAGACCAGACTGACCCCAGCACCACAAGCACTCAGCGAAAGCCTTAGCGTCCTTTGACTCACCCATCACATTACCAAACCCACCACGCTGCTGGATACACCCTCAACCCCATTTTAGCTACATTCAACAGAGTCCAGTTCACCTTCACTACACCCCTCACTTGGACTGACTCCATCATCCACTTCCAGATAACCACCCCTGCCTCAAGACACCCGCCTATACTAACCAGACAAAATGCAACTGGAGCAGTACCTCAGAAGTAGCCTGGGACAGCACCCTGTTCAAGACCAGACCCACCCTCGCCAGGACATAAACACCAACACAGTCCAACTCAACAATGGGTTATGCAACTGTGCCAGCACCCCGGCACTCCTCAACACAGCTACCAGAATAGAGTCAAAACACCGACCAACCAGTACTCAGATGAACTCCAAGCACCCAATGGACACTGTAAACAATTAGAGATCAGCCGGAAAGCGACCTACAAGGAAACTTTCAGGGCGGTCCAAAGACGATACCACCATCAGATTAGAGAAACTAAAAAAAGTGCCTTAGCCGAACGCATAGAGAACAGCGCAAACAGAAATAAGGAGATCTTTGTGATTGTTAAAGACTTGAGCTCACCAGCCGTCTCCTCAAACAACATAATCCATCGCAGGACCTGTGCGACAGACTATCTATCTACTTCAGTGACAAATTTCATACCTCTCCAACAACTTCGACCCTCAACCGGACCCTCACAGCCTTGCCGCCAACCTTTCAACCCACCACACTGGAAGCACCCTGTCAGCCTGGTAGACCATCACCACAAAAGAAACAGCAAGAATTATGAGAACAATCCACTTCGGATCACCTACTGACTCATGTTCACACCACATCTAAACATGGTCGCCCACATGATCGGTGGATCACTCGGCCACATCCTGAACACCTCCATCTCCACTGCCACTTTCCCAGATGCCTGGAAGTACGCTGCGATAAATGCTCTGCTCAAGAAACCTTCGGCAGACCCTACTCAACTAGTTAACTACAGACCGATCTTCATGGTACTACCCTATCCAGCAAAGATCGTAGAGAAGATCATAAGCAGACAATTCCCCAACCACCTAGACCGACACCAGCTTCTGGACACCTCGCAATCCGAATTCTGATCAAAGTACAGCACAGAAACCGCACTCATCGCAGCGACAAACGACATCAGGATGCACCTTGATGGAGGGGAAACTGTGGCCCTCATCCTGCGTGACCTCTGTGCCTCTTTTGAACGGGTTGCACACTCTACTATGATCAAAAGACTACATGAGGCTTCCATCCAAGGCTCTGCCCCGAAATGGATATGCTCCTTCCTCAAGGGAATAACACAAAGTCAGCATTCATGATATGTATTTGTGGGAGGGAAAGTCGGAAATAGAAACTAGGAGGCTTGATTGGTTTATCAATGGTTGTGATTTATTGCTGAAACAGTCACAAAGGAACCGATATTTCAGTGCTTGACTCTGTCTCTTCCAATGTTGCTGGTAGATTTTCTTCCTTTTTCTGCCATCCAGTTGAGCAAAGGAAAGGAACACAGATGTTCATCAATTATCGGAGCATCCAGCACCATAATAGGACGACTGTCAGTCTCCTCGATATAACTCCTTTCAAGGAATTCAATAGCTGCCTCTCTGATATCCCAGTTTCCAAGGACTCCGTGTGCAGCACCCAAAGCCATAAAGCCGACACCAGAACAGTTGAATTCATGAGCCACTAAGGGACACATTAGTTCATCAAAATCCGGGTCAGGTGACGCCAAGTTTGACAGGCACAAGTCCAGAGCCCATTGAAAGGGACAATCTAGGCAATGAAAAACAGGTTGCACACACGTAAAAAAGGGAAAACGGAAAGACAATCCATACTTGACGCTTAATACCGCCAGTGGTAAGGTGCCGTAGAAATCAAGCATCCGGCTACGAAGATGGAGCAAGCGCAGCATTCTGTCTTGCAACTCCCGGTGGGCAGCCATATCGAAGTGCGCAAATCAGCAAGAGGATCCCAGCCACCAAAGCGAGGAGCAAGGGGAACCCTCCGAAGACACTTGAAAAAATAGAATGTAAAAATGCGGGGATCACACCAAAAACAGTCTGGAAAATGTCACGAGGCCGGAGCCCACAATTTTAAAAAAATGAACAAGGCCAGTCGTAGACGAAGCATTAAAGATAGTTTGAATCAAGGTTCCAAAATGTAGGGGGAGGTCGGTATTTAAAAGAGCTTGTACCTCAGTGTGTGTGTTCGCAACATTAAGAAGAAATGTTTCACGGGATGAAGTCAACGCAACCCTCTTTTTTAGACAAAAGAGCCCTTATTCTGCTCATCCTATTGAACTCTGCGTTCAAGGTTGGAATCGCTGGCCAGATGGATATATCGAGTCGGCCTTGCGGGGGCGGGAAAAGGACGTTATTACAGCAAACTACTTTTTGTGAAACAGTCACTATGTAAGGAATACCCACTAGCATCCCACAGCAAGCTTCACTATTTAAAAGCAAATAACTACCGTTGGCAAGCAGCTTAAAAGAAGACGTTATAACTGGCATTGGAATCCCCTTTAGGACACAAGCTAAATTAGGAGCGTGTATATTGCAAGCGCCATGTAATTGTATATGTCTGCAAACAACAGAGTGATCAGGAGCAGAATTGCATTCTTCACCTTTTAAGTAAACGTCCTTGCCATCCCTCACGCATCTGTAAGTGAACGGAAGTGACCAAACCTCATGCAGAAAAGCATTACCAAGTTGTTCATATCTGCCGATAGCATAGTGTTTCATGCACGAACTAAACTTGAACAAACTGAACGGTAAAGTTACTAATCCGTGAACTAACCACACAGCTGAATTTAACTCAGCTACAGAAAAAGGTAAAGGTTCTAATTTTTCAATGTGCAGCAATGCATAAGTCGCATCTTTCATGGACATGAACTGCTGTTTTTCAGTCAAATTAAACGGCAGGAACAGTGATGAAATATTCATGTAATCCCAAGGGACTTTCCCTGCCTTTAACGTTTGCAATGTCCATGCAAACTGCATAATTGAACGCAACTGATTTTGACCATGATACAACACAGATACATCATCTTGCACAATGTCTACGACAGAAGAAACAATATTATCTAATGTATAAATTCTAGAAGACAACGTATTAATACTATTATCTATCACAGCCAATACTTTTTCCATATTGGCCTGGTCAATAGCACGTAATCTAGAAGCAGCTTCAATTTGCGACAATTTCCAGATTTCATTGTAAATAGCATAAGCCCATCGTTTAGACCTGCCATTTGCAGGACCCTTAATAAAATCATTCAAATCTATTTTGTCATTTAATCGTGATAAATGAAGCTTAACTGAAGTTAACGTGGAATGTTGCAGCCATGACTGACATAATTTACCTACAGAGTAGGTAGTCACTGTGTGTGAAGATGTAAAACGAGGGTCAACCCTAAGTTGTGTATATCCCGGAGCTAAATCCAGAAACCGAGGTTGACAGGAATCTGAGCTTGTTTGCCATATCAACCAACCCTCAGGATTCAATGTCGAAATATTAAAGGTGCCATTGGAAACAAGCGACTGCAACATAGTAAGGGACAGATCTGAGTGATTTTCCCAACCCGGATAATCACCCAGATCAGGGATCGAGGGGGAAATGAATTTTTTAGATATTGCCAATCCAAAACAGGTGGTCTGAAAAATAGATGAATTTAAAAATAAAATATGGTTTGGGGTAAGACAGGCACGATGCAAAGCTTCTGTTCCCTGTACCTGCCATGGTTTAGTTCCCCAAACCGATTTAAGATCGACAGTAGCTTTCCATACGTCATAACCTCCAATAGCCAATTCCCCCATAAAGGATTTGGAATATAATAATTTTGTGTGTGTCAGTCTGACCTTAGAAGTGGGTTCTACCGCTACCTTAAAATAAAAAGACTCAGGGTTTGACACACTAAAATCTGAAAAGTATGTGAATTTTTTCAATAAAGTGGCAGAGCTGCCGGGCATAGGGACAGGACAATGTTCCCATTGTGTGAAATTAACAAAATTTCTAAATGTATTTGCTCTGTGTAGGAAATGTGTGCCATAATGTTGATAACAAAACTGCTCGTCATAGTTTGCAGTATTTAAATACAGGTCTTCAGCATCAAATGCAGCATAATATTTTAAATCAGAAAACAGAGCCTCTGTTGCTCGTACATCCCAATCATCTGAGCGGATGTTTTGTTTAACCACATCACCCATAGAAACACGAAAAACAGTTGGCACATTAATAACTTCGGTGGGACCATGAATTTGAAAGTTCACCGCATCCCAAGCAACCCCATCACGTACAGGCCAGGCGGTGATGTTCACAAACGTCTGGTCTCTTTTCATGATGTGTGATGAGGAATGGGGGGCCAAAGTTCCATCAATTAATTGAATTGTAGAGCGCTCATTCAGGTAGTGTCCGTTGATAAGTCTAAAAAACACTACCACAAAGCCAATTGTCATGAATAAAAAAATACAAATCAGCACCAGCCAGATGTAAGTCCAAGGTGCAACCAAAAAATGTCTCTTGAACCAGGCAAAAAATATAGAGATTTTGGAAGGGACAGTGGAAGTCAATGATTCAGTTTCAAAGGAAGAACGTGACTGGGTAAGTGTTGTTGTATTTAATAGGGGCAATGCAACTTCTGTAGGATAAGCATACTCAGGATCAGCGGGCAAACCACCAGCAGTAGGTGGTGGATCAGTAACTGTAATCATCTCAATGGAAACTTCAGGCACGATGATAGAGGGTGGCACCACAACAGAGTTTCTCAGCATTGAAGCATAGGTGTCATACTATGGAGAATCGGTCACCCTGTGTAGCTCGACATTTTCAATTGAAATGTACCTTTTTTCCTTGCGACCAGGAAGCGGTGGTAAAACAACTGTACGTGTACCCAATACTCCAAGCACTGGGACTGGTGCACGATAAGAGGGGCCAAACTCCTTCTTGTTCTCCACCTTCTCACGGACCAGATCACCAACTCGAGGCAGCCAGCCGACCACCGGAATCAGGAGCGCTTCTTCAGATGTAGAGGGCATGTGTTCCTTAGCTAGAGTGTCCCTTGCTTCTTGTAGATTCTGTAATACAGCACAGTGGTCATCGAGGTCAAAAGGCGCGGCTGCTGCCGCCATGTCTAGACCATCAAGGTCTGGAACAAACATTCTCACTCCAAAGAGCATCATGTACGGGGTCCGCCCACCCAGAGACCTTCTAGGGAGATTATTAAGTGCACGTTGGACGTCATACAAGTGGGCAAGCCAGTTCCGGCCTGTACCTAACACCTTGGCTGTCAACGATTGCTTTAGGTCACGGTTCATCCGTTCCACAACACAATTGCCCTCAGGCCGGTATGGAGACGAAAATTTGACTTGGACCCCCAAACTTCTCATAGCCTCTTTGTAAGCCTTAGAGGCGAACGCCAGGCCTTGATCAGAGTGAAGGGTACCACACGCAAAACTCCCTATAAAGACACGCAATGCTTTGATGACAGTCCTGGCATCAGCACTCCTTTGTGGCCACACCCACAGAAAACGTGTGCACGAATCCACTGCAACCAAGATGTACTTGTACGCAGTATCAGAGGTAAAAGGACCGCAGTGATCTAAATAAACACACGCTAGTGGTTGATTAGATATATGCAGCTGCGTTGGAGGTGGACGCGCAACAGAAGAAGGTTTGATCTGCTGGCAAATGTCACAATTAAGTACATAGGCCCGCGCTTGTTTATACAAACCGTACCACCAATAACGTTGCTGCAAAAGAGAGACAGTTGCTGACACTCCAGCATGCGCAGACGCAACACCCTCGTGGGCAGCTGTTATCAAATTTGGTCTGCAGTCCGCGTTGGGAATCAATCTATCACCAACGTCGTTAATCCTCACTAATGGGACGTTATCAGGACTTAAGTGATAATGGTATCGAGAAGGAAAACCTCTAGGGAAGATTGTCCCTGTCTCAGAAGCAGCTATAGCTGCTAAGATGTCTGCATCTATCTTAGATTTAGATCTTGTAACTGCTGCTACTAAATATGTCGCCACTGCTGTTTTAGCTGCCTGTCAGCCAAACTGTTATCGACAGCATGGACACCAACTCGTTGGTGACCAAGAGTGTGAATTACATCCACAAGCGGCAGACTCCCTTTGAGTTCTGACACTCAAGCCCAAATCGTTTTATGCTTTACTGAGCAACCTTTGGAATCACGAAAACCATTCATAATCCCAAAAAGTATATTGTCGTTGTAAGATTGAACACAATAGTAAGAGTCACTCACTATAAGAGTAGTGACTCTGTGGTCAGCAAACTCGAGTGCAAGCACCAGAGCACGAAGCTCCGCCAGTTGCGCGGTACAATCACCCAATGACTGCGTATGCACTGCATCAGATTTGAACTCACCATTCACGAAAGTACCGACTACAATTGCGCAAGCCGCTGAATAAGCGTGCCTTGATCCAGTTGCGGGTTGCGCCGACCCGTCAGTGTATATGACACAATGGTATTCCTCGATGGGGCGCAATGACTGCGGAGCAGGATGAACGAATTCATACTCCAAACTCTCTTTAGTCTGCAACGCCGCGTCAAAGATGTATTCGACGTCTGGCGAAGCCAAGGAGATTGCCCATTGTATCCACCGTGGATGCAAAGCCTTAGAATTTGGTACACTAGCTTTAGTGACTGCTTCAAGAGCAGGAAACGGTGTTACCACCAGCATGCGTTTACCTTGTGATAGCGCTCGTTCTTCCAGGATCGCCATCTGAACTGCTGTCAAGACTTTTTCAACAGTGGAAAATCGCAGCTCAGCCGAAGTGTACAGATGAGATTTGTAAGCAATGGGGACTGTGTCACCCTCATTGAACGTTAAGTACGTGAAACCTTCCGCGCCTGGAACAATTCTAATGACCAGGTTGGTGTGGTTGTCACGAGTTTTTAGATATTTAGCTGTAAGAAGATCAGTTTGCAAAGTATATAATGCCAACGAGTGCTCTGGCAGCCAGCAAGATCTGGTATAAGTTGGTTGTATCAAGGCATAAAGTGTCTTGATACGCTGGGCATAATCAGGAATGTAGGATCGACCGAAATTCAGAAAACCCAGCAAGGATTGTAGTTTTTTCAGTGTCGTAAGGATACGAAGGTTTGCGCATTTCTCAAGGAACTGCGGTGCCAAGCCTCGACCTTCATTATTGAGTTCGTACCCCAAGAACAACACTGTAAATTCAGCAATGTGCGACTTCTTAAAGTTAAACTTGTAACCGAAGTCTGCAAACATAGTCACTATGTTATCCACACGAGCAAGGTGTGGAAGCAACTCGTCGTCTGTCAGATAGATGTCGTCGACATAGGAGTATGCTTCCGGGTCTACCATCTCTAAGAGAGAGACCACGCGAGCGGCAAAAACTCCAGGGCTGTTTTTATAGCCCATCGGGAGCCTCTTGAACAATTTTTGTTTGCCACCCGAGGTGAATGCTGTCCACTCATAACTAAGAGGGGCCAGATTGTGGCAATAAAAGCCATTGGATAAGTCGAGCGTAGTTTTGAAACGTTTTCTCACAAGACTATCTACGAGAGCCGAACTATGAGTATTTTGTACCACACACGTCCGGCAATGTGAGTTTAAATGCCGGTAATCCAAAACTAGGCGGTACGACCCGTCAGGCTTCGTTACAGTGAATAAAGGATTATTCATGGGTGACACACATGTCTCAATCACTCCTTGATATTCCAATTGTTCAAGGATTGACGCGACGTGAGGTCTAGCCTCACGACGCATGGGATATTGGGGTTGAGGCTGGGGATTTGATCTCAACGGAATCTCGTGATTGCGAGAACATTTGTCCCATCCAACTTGATTACGATATAACGCAGGCGCAAGCACCTGCGCCCACTCCCCGGCTAACCTAGTAGACTCCTCCGTGGGCACTGCCTGCCCAAAGGAAGGAAGTATAACTTCCTCTCCCCTAGGGGCATCTAAAAGGAAAGCCGGAAGCCAATCTTTCTCCGCCAAAAGAATATCATATGTGGTGGTAAGATTATCCCAAAAAACCACTTTAATTTTGCGTTGTATGTCACCCTCAATATTAAGGACTATTTCAAATAATCTTTCCGGGGGGGCTACGCGAGTATCAGCAGTTTCAACTGTCACATAAATGTCAGTTGCTGTCGCCTCCAGAAATGGACGCAATGCTTCCCGCACTACTGTAACTTCCGCCGCGCTGTCTAGCAGCGTTAGTGCCCATGTCAGGTTCCGAAGCTGTGTGCTGACCATCTGAGGCATATCTCGCGGAGATAGCAGCAACTTTCTTTTTCTGAAACGGTGGACGTGGTCTGGCTGCGTCTTCCTGCTTGCCTTTACCGTCAGTCTGGCGGGGCTGGTCTCGCCCTTGAGTGCCCCGTCCTCTTCCACGTTCTCCACCACCAGAGTGTGAAGTCGATGTTTCCTGTGAAGAACGAGGAGAGCGTTGTTCAGAAACCTGAAACCTATCAGGTGACTTAATACGAGTACGATCGCGCAAATCATAAGTGCGTTCACTATACAACTGAACTGGTGAGGCAGGACGAGAAACCTGTTTCTGTTGCTGCTTCTCTTGTTTTTTGGCGCGCCAACTCTGCTTAGGAAAGTTGGGCTTTTCGTCTTTTGTAGACGAACTCACCTTAGTTTGTTGCACTACATCTGGAATTTTGATGGTGGGTTTCACACCTAAGGCACTACGTCCAACCATCCTATAGGCTTTCGCGATAATTTTTGCGAACTGCCTAGGCTTGTCGGCATCAGCCAAAAGCTCCAGCATATTACCAACTTGGAACTGCATGGCATCTCCTTTGAGGTTGCCCATTACCATGGAACAAACCACATCGAAACTGTCGACAAGCCTCATTCCCAACTCAATAGCTGCCTCCGCACCATGACTTTCTTGAACTTTCTTGATGACGGAGGGTAGTACAGCCATAGACGGAGTGCCGTAGCACTTCGAATATGTTGCAGCAAAGACTTTGCCCCAATTGTCACAATCAACAAGTTCAGGGACTAGGTCTTTCGGCAAAGTAATGGTGAGTATCCTGTGTTTATCCACAGGTGTAGTGTTTGGAAACACGGCTTCTAATTGATCAAATTTTTCCGCAAGCCAGTAAGGAAATTCATCCTTACTGAGGGGGCGCTTGCCGACAACCGCGTTAACCATAACAGGGCTAATCACCACCGCGTGATGGTGATCCGCCCCGTGTCCAGCAACCGCAGGTGCTCCCACCTGAACTGTGCGTGACACATACTGCACTAAAGCCCTATGGACCGTAATCAGGGCTGTGTGTAGTGTTCTTAAATCACCCACGCCTATCGTCATGTAGCGTGGGAGTGGAGTATATCCGGCCAGTACCGGCCATGTAGCCCCTGCAATTGACAACGGGCCCATTCTCGCCGATACGACCTCATGGGGGAGGGCGCCATTAAACCAAATTGTATGCTGCCAGGCAGAAATAGGAATTTCCAGAGTCCGATATGGGGCATAAGCCGCAGGTACAGCCGAGGCTGTATATTCGTGGAACAAATTATCGTCTGTATCCACCTCCGCAAAGGTCACCCATGAGTAAAACAACTCATACGGGTAGGTGGTATCAGCACTGACCACAAAGACTACGGACATCCCGTCATCAGGTACCCCATACGCCCTCAAATGAGCACGCAGAGGAACCCTACTATGAGCGGGAATATTAACGGCCATAAGGACTCCTTAAAGAGTAACAACGATATTCACAGTAGCACTTGGGCTAAAAAATTGTAACCTTTTTAATTTTCAAGCTTGATAGAACCTTTAGTCTAAACCTAGGTAGGTTAAACCGTCACTCAAGTTTTCCGGAAACGAGAGTGAGGGTTGTTGTGGACTAAAACTAGCACTACTAAAGCGTCTCAGACGTTAAGACCAAACGTTAGGTGCGCCATGTTGTAGGGATTCTGCTTTTGCACAGAACTATGCGCAGGAGACCAGGACCTCAGAGAATTGTGGTGTACCAGAAAACTCCCCTCAGAACCCAGAACCCCTTATCCGACTAGCTTAGTATCTCATTCGTTAACCTAGATCTAGCTAGGTGGTCCCAATGTATAGACAAACCAGAACAAGCGACTTAGATATTTCTCAGGAGTGGTGGGAATCCGAAATACCTGTTCGTACTTATTTATTAGTCCACAACATAATAATACAGACACGGTAAAGTTTAAAGAGTTTATTTTATAAACCTCGCGTCCTAAGATGCAGTACTTTGGCTAACACTAGCAGACTAACAGTACAGATCAGAATCATGAGCATTATTACAATACCATATAGAATGAAAGGAGCAATCATACTATTAATGACAGTGGTATACGGCCACACTCCTTTCACTATAATCTAATACATTATTATTATTAGACTATTAGAAGGTCTCTTAGGCTAACAGGGGGGACCCCATACCGTATAGATCAGCTTAGTAGAATCACATCAAAGGATCAACTCTCACAGCATGCATCAGCTCTTCTTGTTCGAATGAATGTAAAACCAAACTGTTCTGCAATATTAAAGACGCTTGTCCTTCAAATATTGGCAGCTGTATGCATGATATGTCTAACAAGTGGTACGATCAATCTAAATACAACACTCTGTACCTTCTAGTGACCCAGATGCGTTCTTTGCATGATGTACAGACCAAGGGCACATTTCACGGTTAAGAATGTGCAACAACAGTTCGTTATCCTGTAAGGCAAAGTCGAGTCAGCATTTCTAAAATGAATAACACATAACAACAGTGTCGTGTGCAGCGAGCAGAAACGACAAGCTTGCTTGTTAACCATGATCTCGGTTATGCTAACTGAGCGTTGTAAATAGGGCGTGGCTTAGTCCATCTCACAGATATGCTCCTTCCTCAAGGGAATAACACAAAGTCAGCATTCATGATATGTATTTGTGGGAGGGAAAGTCGAAAATAGAAACTAGGAGGCTTGATTGGTTTATCAATGGTTGTGATTTATTGCTGAAACAGTCACAAAGGAACCGATATTTCAGTGCTTGACTCTGTCTCTTCCAATGTTGCTGGTAGATATTCTTCCTTTTTCCCTGGATGATGTAGTCTTCGAGGGACAGCCCGTTTTTCCCCCAGGAAGCTCAAAGGAAAGACAAAGAAGGCGGTCAGTGGACTGCACAGAATCACTATGAGAGACTACCTCTCAAGTTGCTGCCACCACACCCAGTGAGAGGAAACAAAATAATGAAAATACTGAAGGGCCTAGTCCGTGATTCCTAATGGAGTCCGTATTTTGCCTGCTTATCAAAATGAAGGCATGACTTGTTCTTTTACAGGTATTCAGAGCATGCTTAAGGAAGTCCAGTGGAAGAAGGGATATAGGTCGCTGGGAAAACAAAGGTGTGTGGCAATCTGGCCAAAGTCTCTTGGGCGCTTAACGAAAATAAAACCTACTCGAGTGCCTGGGAAACAACAAATAAAAGAATAGTGACCCTATTTTCCCTCCCTGTTCCCTTTTACAACCACCCGACTCATACGCTACTCAGCCCGAGAACTGTCTCACTCACCGGCCAAGCCGCAACTCTCCTGAGCTGCGGCGGCATTCTCGTATTTCCTGGGGGGAATCCACCCCTCTTTGGTCCACACATCTTCTGCGTCCCGCACCTCGTGGTCTGTCTCGGATCCCCACCACGTCTTCTCCGATTCTCCTCTCTCGGCGTCTTGCGGCTCCTCACAGTTCCGGCTTCCGGTCTATCCCACGTGACCCCGTTCTCTTTCCTGCTCCACCTTTTCTGGGTCCAGCGCTGCCTCTGATTGGTCCTCTGTTCCTGGACCGCCTCTGTTTACCTGTAGGGGAGAGTTCTCGTACCGCGGGTTAGTTTTATTCTCCCCTAGGAGTTTCTGATCTTCGGCTGCTGAGACACTGGAGTGGGGTATAAGGTAAGGGTCGGCGGGTTCGCTGTCCTCGTTCCCCGACAGTATTCTAAAAATGTTTATTCAAAGGAGCGCTTTACGCGACCTTCTGTTTGTAATACTGAAATGTCCCGTACCGTATCCTAACTTGCCCTTATTAAAATCACTGTTAATGTATTTATGTGAATGCTAATTCTCACCATAAGTATCAATGGTATTGATATATTTTAAGCAAAATATAATGAAGCAAATGTACAATTTATTCGAACATAAAATGTATCCCTTCATTAATTTTAGTTTACTAATAAATTCATGTATTTACTTTTAAAACTTACCATAAGATAAACAAGGGCACATTGTCATCACTAAATACTAATTTATTGTTTTTTGCTTTTATACTAAATTACTATTGCATAACAATGGGGTGACACGAGCACCCCTTCACGTATCTCTTCGCAGCAACCATATATGTATATAATGTGACTAGATTTGGTGTTTCTCAGAAACATTTATACATTCAAATGTGTTTCCTTTGTATGTGATGTTAAGTTTTGGCAATAATTTAAACAAATTCTCCATTACGGTCTGGAAGAGTACCTACCCCCATCCTTGTTATATGGATTGGGTCTTTTTAAGAAGTATTTAGGATAAGTTTATTCATTAAAACCATATCTGTATAGTGGATCTGCCCTATTTAACCACTGTTGTCACATATCTTTATACTAAATTAGACTTCAAAGTAATTTTCCCGATGCTTGGGCAAACGACGAATTAACATGCCATTCACTGATTAACACTATTGCGTAGACAGTAGCGAGGCAAAGTAATGGTTGAACTCCATTTGTACAAATGGCCATGGACAGAACTTTTATTAGAATACTGGAATGTGCAGCACTCCACTGAAGATAATGGAGTGCTCTGTGCTTCTACGGGCAATTAAAGACCTACAGAGCTACATTCCAATTTTTTCTCAAAGGCCTCTTGAAGCCCAAGGGGATTTAAACCCCCTCGGGCTCAGAGAGGCCTTTGTTTTATTTGTTAGAACATTCTGCCCTCTAGTGGCAGAATGTTCTAATAGCCTTATAGCCCTTCGTAGCTGGGCTATACCGGCCATTAAAGTCCTTCTCCCTTGTTAAAGGCCCTCGCCGATAGCCGGTATAGCCCGCTACGGTGGGCTATAAGGCTATAGTATGAATATGTGCATTTGTAGGGCCCCTGTCAATGCCTTTGTAACCATTGACGTGATTGTGCAGTAGAACCACTAACACCAGAATCGCTGATATTACTTGTGTGCCTTTAAAGCCATGCACTCCCAGATGTATCTTTAGATGTTTTTGCAAAAGACGTTGACTTACTGATATATATCTTTTTTTGACGTATAATTATAGTTGATATGTTTTACTTTTATATGATTCCATAAAGAAAAGCAAAACAATTCCAACAAAACTCTGTATATTAAGCCATGTGCTTCCTCTGCCGAACCACTGATACGTCTGCTTCTATAGACCCCCAACAGCACAGATAGAAGAATTGGCATGCAGTGAAAATGCTTAAGCAAATGACGTAAATATCTGGTGTAACGTAGCATCTGGCTGAGACTCGCCCCTTTCCCCCAAAACTGGCTGGAACCAAAATTCAATCGCTGCAATATACAGATGGCCCCATACTGGTCGACCAGACTCAAATCAGGTGCAGCAGCTCTTTACTGCACTGTCACTATACTGTAAAACAAATCACCTGAAAATAAACACTGCAAAACAAAAGCGATGATAATCTCCAGGCAAACAAAGAGGAGAGGCTCATGGCACATCGATGGCAAACCTATCGAGATAGATACAGTATAAAAGTACCTGGGAGTCTGGATTGACCATAAAGGAAGACAGTCCGCCCATATTACCACAATGCAAGGTTTGGAGCATTCGCTCTAGGGGGCTTTTTGCAGAGCAAGGAATACCATGACCTCTCCTTATCTCACTCCTTTAATCCAAGCTATGGGGGCAACATTTTTGCCATCAGTGGCTCATGGCGCAACAGCCTTTAAAGACAAGATGCCATTGTGGCTGGACAGAGCTCAGTCAGCCTGATTTTGTAAAGTATTCTTTCTACCTACCTCCACTTCTCACGCCCAAATCAGCATGGAATTTAACCTGACATCTCACAAATGGACACTAAAAGCCAGGTTTATAGCATACTGCCTAAAAGCCAAACAAGCACGGAACAATTCGCTAAAGAAGCTTATCTGGCAAATGATAAAGGACCCTGGGTCAACCTGGCACAACTTTTGAACACATTCTCTTGAAACACTGGCAGCCCGATAAATATGGCCCGCTCCCATACCCATATTGGCGGCAGTTAAACTTTTAACTAAACAAGAGAAAATAATGTCGGCGGACTGCGTTGCAACAACTCCGAAAAACTAAAGCACGGAGGCTGGGCATCAGATCTATACAGCAGTGGAGGCCTGCCATATTACCGGTCTTCTCCCTTAAAGCCAGTAACGAAGCGTCAATTAATGAGGCTACGATTCAGCTTGATCCCACTAATGGTATACAAGTACGGCCAAGGGTAGAAAGAAATGGCAAGCAGACAAGTGTCGAGCATGTGGGGGAGAAGAGGAAACACAAATCCACATATTATGTATTTGTGAGAAACTACGCCCCCTGGGAATCTATTGGCTCCGCCCCATTTGTCGTATTTTAAATGTACGGACACGTCAGGCAGCCCTGGTAGAGTCCATGAGAGGCAACTTAGCACATCTGGCGGCACGTTTTATGAAATTCCTGACAGCAGTAAAAGCTATGCTGGTCCACGACAACCCTACAGAACTACCACCAAACGCCGTGCAAATCATTTTAACTTCCATGCCTCTACAGCTGACAACGTGATGTTTAAATGTTTTACGTAGATTAACAGTATGTCACCTCATTTTTTTTAACCTTTAGAAATTATGCACTTTATATTGTTTTTTGTAGTTAGATTGCAAAAAATGTAATTTATTGTGCAATAAATTATCGTGTGAGAAACCGGTGCTGTGGTAGCAATACTTGGCATGAGGTATGAGTAGTATATAGCATGAGTACCGGGATATACAATCGCAAAAGCTGCCTGATGAGGAGAGAATCTGAGTGATTTAGAGCAATATCTGCCACACAATGGTAGCACCCAAGTGTGTTGCCTGCATGTGCCCGTACATGACTATTTGCGGTATATCTTTGTGTCTGCATGTGATGCCTATGCTTGCCTGTTTGTGTAATAAAAGCCCCCCGTAAATGGCCTCGTCACTGCTCAATCATTTATTGGTTTTTGCTCTTCGGTTGCCTGCGTTATAGTTCTAAGGACCGTCTATTTCTTTCATGTTATTGGATCTGCATCAGTTCACCAGCTGCCTCGATATTCTTGCAGCTGAGAGCGCTCTCATTCTTCCTCTGACCCATGCCATAGTCTGACTGTATACATCAGGATTTCCTAACTGGAAGAGTGCATTCTATTATTTTATTCTTTGGTTTAACCCATCCTGTACCAATTTCCTATAATACATTTGTTCCCTTTTCAACCAGTTACCATCCATTCATTCCTTGCGATTGAAACATTGAACAAAGATCAATGAAGATTGCACAATTTGACTGAACTGATCACTTTACCACCCCCATCTCTCTGCTTGCCATACCAGGAACACACCACGGTCAATACAAAAGCGAAAACCAAACCTTCGGATCCTTCAAAGACTTCTCCATAGACATGCTAATGCTTGAAGTCCTCTCTCACCGTATCATCTCCGCATCTGATGCCAACACCATTCTAAGCAAATGCAATCATCTTTCAAAAAACGATGTGAACATCGACGTCCCAATTACAACACGCACATGAAAGTCAATGCAGTCACCATCTTGGTATTTTAAAGACCTTGCTGGCGATAAAGAATCCATCCGGCTACAGGAAAGCAAATGGAAGAAAAATAGAACTCCTTAGGACCACCTGCTACTGAATTCCCTTTGTGCAGCACACAGACAGCTTATCACATCAGCCAAAACAAATTATTATACTAACACCATCTTTGAAGCAACTAACAGAAGGAGAACACTGTTTAAGACAATCAACCACTGATTCAAACCTTTGCCAGACCCACAGATTCTCATTCCACCGAAAAGCGTAATGACATCAACCTCCTCGTCACTGAAAAAATGCAGAAGATCCGACAGCAGATCGACAATACTGATCCAGCTTCATCACTTACACCTACCCCTTTCTGTACAATCCTGCAATGATCTGCCTTCAAAACCTTATCTCCCAGAGATCTTACTTACATACTCAACTCCATCAACGCCACTTCTTAGGAGGATGATGTTTTACCATTGTGCTTCTTCAAAGGGATGCTCTCCTATCCCTACGTACCATTGTCAATGCCTCCCTGACTTCTGGCATCTTCCCAGAAGCGCTCAAGGCAGACCATACCCCTCTGCTCCTACAGAAACCTACACTAGACTCTGATGACCCTGCTAGCTACAGGTGATTCACTCACTTACCGTTCATAGCTACAGGTGATTCACTCACTTACCGTTCATCAGCAAGATCATTGAAAAAGCAGTCAGTGTTCAAATTCAAGATCACATCAGTGCTAATCATCTCCTGTATGAATACAAGTCACAGTGCACCATGGAGACCCCTACCGTACACATAGAAAACAATACGCTCAGAATCATAGATGAAGATGACCCCCTGTCCCCTGATATTGCTGGACCTCACTGCTGCCTTAAGACACAAGCTGACCATCCCCACCCTCGTACGCACCCGTGAGTCTCGAAAAGTTTTCACTGCCAGTGTCCTTCATTGGTCTTCCTCCTAGCTTTCCTAGCGCCACCAATTTGTTCACATGGGGACCTCCAGATCCCTATCACCGTTGGATTCCACCAGGGCTCTACACTGCCCACCCTCATCTTCAACCTTTACTTAGAGCCACTTGGTGCTATACAGCATCAAGATTCTCCAATTTGCAAATTATGTACAACAGTACTTGAAAATCTCCTCTGCTTCAGAGATCCAACTCCTCAAACACTGCTTGCACATCATCCAAACCTAGATGCACAACATCTACCTGGAGCTCAACCAAACCATGACAGAATTTCCTTTATTTGCCGAGAACAACAAAGAAGATCAAATACAAACCTGGCTCAATGACCTGAACCCTGACAACTTCAAACTGCAACTTTCACCAAATGCCAAGTCACTTGGATTCATCCTGGACACCAAACGCATCCTCGTGGAACACATTGCCGAAAAACAAAGGCAGCAGGGTACCAGCTCTCGCTTCTAAAGTCAACCCATTTCTTCTAGAACTTGATTTTAGAACTCTGTTAAGCCCTCCTTTTCTTTCATCTGGATTGTGGTAATGCCCTACACCATGGCATCCCAGGCTCCTCACTTAGGGTATCCTACACACAGCAGCACGTCTCATGGATGATCACAGTACCCCCATCTTGATGTAACTCCATGTGCTTCGCTTGCCCGCCCGCACCATCTTCAAAATAAGCTACATAATTTACAAAGTCAACACGTCAAGCATCCCAGCTTACCTAGCAGAGTATCTCACCATCTCTGGTGGTCCTCAGCACGCCTGCACCTAGGACACTATCAGACTGCAGACTAAGAAGTGTAAAAATGAAAAAAATCCAAGGCAGCAGGCTTTTTCCATCTGTGCAGGCTGGATATGCAACAACGTCCCCATATTTATCATGACCGTCCCAACGCAGCTCCAATTTAGGAAGGAGTTGAAGACTCTCCTCTTTATAGAACACTACATCACAGTGCATTACCCGTCCACATCCTAGTTTCCTCTCCTATTACTCATTGCTTTTATACTTGTCACTGACCACGTAAAGCATCCCACTGCCTGTTGGCTTGGTTTGCACTATAGAAATACCATATACTTGCATATATACTTTGCTGAATCCTGGTATGCTAACTTTGGACTCTAAGCGAATGGAGCACAGTTCCTCATCTCAGCAAAAAAAGTACGCTTTTAGCAGTGCATAGGCGTCTTTCCTCTCCGACAATGAAATCAGGAGAATTGAGCCTCTCTGGGATCAAGTAAGTTGTGTCAGGAAATAAATACTTCATCGTAACATTCTACCTTGGGGGCTTTGCTGAAACCGAAAATGGATTTCCCTGAGGTTTTGGGATATTGTTTCAACGAATGGGTTTCAATGCCCTGAGCTGCATGCTGATCCAGTGCCTACAATGAATAATTTGTAAACCGTGTTAGTGACCGTAAGAGTTTTCTGAGTGCATGTGGATGTGCCTAAAATTTCACAGATGACAACAAATGTTGGATCGCTGATTTTCGTTTTGGACCATCTCTCCTGACTGCATACTTCTATTTTTTTCTTTTTTTTTTTAGCCTAGGTGTGCTGTTCAGTCATGGCGTCAAACACTATTAACCCAGAGGGCTGCCTCAATGTCCTGGTGAATGCTTTCTACCAGTTTGCCGAGAAGGCCTTCTTTCAGTCTGATAAGGAGAAGAAGATGAACAAGAATAAGTTCCAGGAGATGGTGAGCACGAAGCTGAACAACATCCTTACAGTGAGTGAAAGCCGCATCCTCTTTTCTTTTAAAAAAAATATTTTTTATTTGAGAGTGTGGCAAAGAAAGCACTTTTCTCACCCCACCTTAATTTTATCCCAAGCTCCCCTACACACTCTTCACCCCCTCCCCCCGGCATGGATTTATCCAGATTCTGGTCCCACGATGGTGAAATAAGCTCCAGCAATCTTCAACTATAGAAGTTAACAGGTTTAAAGTGCCATGTGCTAAAGTGCGCTAAACAATATAACAATACTTCTGATTGCAAGCTTCCATAATATAGCAGCATAGATAATGGCAGTTTGGGCAAATCCCCACGGGTACTTATTACAAAGTGCACGGTGCAATAATACTAAGGTGCCAGGTGCCTCAGATATAACACTAGTCAGTCCTCACAATACAGTCCTATTTTGAATAAATAGTCACTAAATAATTAATAAATTGAGCAAAGACAAAAATATAAAGTTTTTCATTCAAAGTGCTTAGTGCAAGTATCAGGGAGAGTGCCCATTATTCTATCCAATCTGAAACAGGCTTCCATATTTCCAATCCCTTCTTTTTAGCCCTACTTCCCTTGCGCCTGTAGATAGCCTTTTCTAAGTTATATATAGTCAATAGCCACACCACCCATTGTTGAATTGAAGGCTCTAGCCAGGACGATGCTATACTCAGCCTATATACCGCCATTGCTATTATTACAATTTCACCTCCTTCTCTTTCCGTTAGGCTGGTTATTCCCAGCAAGATTGCTGGCGCATCTAGCTCGACCTGCAGCTGGAATTTCTCCTTTAAAAACCTCTTTATATCCTTAATCAGGGGGGCTAGCTAATCACAGGTTGCAAACATGTGAATTATGTCCACCTTGTGAAGAGAGCAGCGCGGACAATAGGCTCCCTTTCCATCGCTCCATTTTGCTACTCTGTTTGGAGTGTAATAAAGCCCGAAACATGTCTTATAAAATTGGACTTGGAGTTTAGCCGGTATTAAAATTGTCTGGGTATTTAGAAATATCTTTTGGAACGTGGCCCCCAAAATCTCTAATCTTTCTTGCCATTTAACAGAACATATATCCATGTCATCTTTGAATTGCTCGTTCAGAAGCTTATAGATAGTCCAAATTCTAGGGGTGGTGGGCAGGGTAATTCTGTCCACCAGTTCACTCCCCTCGAGCTGGTCCATCTTGCCCTCATTGTTTTGTAAAAAGTCCCCAATCTGCAAATATTAAAAAAAGTTCCTAGGTGTAAGGCCAAATTCAACTGTTAGTTCCAGAAATGATCTAATACCCTCCCAAGAATAAAAAATAGCCTAGCTGTTTAATACCCAGTTCAAACCAGGTCTTAAAAGGTAAAATGGTAGATATCTATTCTGCCATAATGGAGTGTAATAGTTGAGTCTTCCTATTCCATTTAGGCACCGTATTTCCCCCCCAGATTTTAAAGGCCGCAAGTAGTGTCTTGAACCGGACTCTTTTGTAATACCCATAACTTAGCTGATGCCAAAGGCATCCGCACGCATCACAGCCAATCACCTGTTCCCATAGAGTGGGAGATTTAGTTTGTCTTGTGCTATTGTCAATGCTCAAAAGAATAGTAAAATGCATTAGTGAGGTTGCCCACAAATAACGCTTCAGGCTAGGGAGGGCTAGGCCTCCGTGCTCCCTAGGCAACGATAAAAATGTATACGCTCTTCATGGCCGGGAATAAGACCAAATAAATTGTGCAAAAACGTTTTCAAATTTTTTAAGCCAAAAATTTGTAAAAACAAGCAGTATTGCTCTAAAAATATATAACAATTTTGAAAAATATTTTTTTTTAATTATATTGGTTCTGCCAGTGAGGGTTAAATGTAGGTGGTCCAATTTTGTTAACGCTTTCTTGGCTTCCTCCGCGCAGTTCCCCAAATTTTCATTGCCCCCCCTGATCCAGATCTGAATTGATTTTAACCCCCAAATAGTTGGCTTTTTTAACCACCCGCTTATGGTTAAAAGCAATAAATTAATTAACTGCTATTTGGGTTTTCTTCCGGTTTAGAGCATAGCCTGAAAGTAAGCCATATTCTTGTGCCTCCTCTTCTATTGCCCTAGTGGCCTGTTCTGGGTGAGTAGTTACAATGACTATGTCATCTGCATAGGCCAAAACATAACTCTCATGATTATTTCTCACTATTGGAGGAATGTTGTGGGCCACAGCAAGTTGTTTAAGAAAGGGGTCTATATACAAGGCAAATAAAAGAGGTGAACAGGGGCACCCCTGCCACGTCCCCCTTGTGATTTTCAGGGGTTGGGTATTTTCGCTATTTATAAGTACCCTAGCTTCCGGGTCTTTATACAAGGCTTGAACTGCTCTTATAAACCTCTTCCCAATCCCTTTCTTTTACATTGTCATCCATAAAAGAGGCCAAGAGACCATATCAAAGGCCTTTTCGGCATCTAAAAAAATGGCCGCCATAGGGTCTCCTGACACTTGGTTTATATCGAACAGGGTAATGACTGTTGGAATATGCTCAATAGTTCCCTTACCGGGTATAAAACCATGCTGTCCCTCAAATACCATTTTACGGATAACCTGCGAGATTCGTGTGGTCATTACTTTGGAGTAAATCTTAACATCCCCATTAATTAAAGTTATATGGCGGTAAGATCCCAGCTCCTGTACAGACTTATCTTTTTTGGGGAAGACTATGATTTTGGCCAGCGCCCAGGTTCTTGGTGGGGCAACCCCTTCTGCTGTCTGAAGAAACAAGGATGTAACTGCAACAAATGATGGACGGAAGGCTGAAAGATTCAAATATTCTCCCCCAGTCAAGAGATCTGGGTTAAATCCATCGTTCTTTTGCCCACTACGCCACCCCAGTTTGGACCCAGCCATATGCAAATCAGTCTTGACCCTGTGCCTCATGGGAACAGTCCAGACCGAACTGCCAAGCCAGGTCCTCCCTGGACCGGAAAAAAGCATCCTGGGACCGGTTTCAGGGTATGTCACCCTTCTTCAGCCAGGCTAGCTTGAATCCAGTGGCACAGTGAGCAAGGGACCCACATCTGGGCATACCCACCCCACTTAGGGCGAAAAGTGTAACTGCAACAAATGATGGACGGAATGCTGAATGATTCAAACATTCTCCCCCAGTCAAGAGATCTGGGATCAATCCATTGTTCTTTTGTCCACTACGCCACCCCAGTTTGGACCCAGCCACGTGCAAATCAGTCTTGACCCTGTGCCTCATGGGAACAGTCCAGACTGAACTGCCAAGCCAGGTCCTCCCTTGACCAGAAAAAAGCATCCTGGGACCAGTTTCAGGGTATGTCACCCTTCTTCAGCCAGGCTAGCTTGAATCCATTGCCGCAGTGAGCAAGGGACCCACATCTGGACATACTCATCCCACTTAGAGCGGATAGTGTAACTGCAACAAATGATGGACGGAATGCTGAATGATTCAAACATTCTCCCCCAGTCAAGAGATCTGGTTTAAATCCATCATTCTTTTGCCCACTACGCCACCCCAGTTTGGACCCAGCCATGTGCTAATCAGTCTTGATCCTGTGCCTCATGGGTACAGTCCAGACCGAACTGCCAAGCCAGGTCCTCCCTGGACCGGAAACAAGCATCCTGGGACCGGTTTTAGGGCGTGTCACCCTTCTTCAGCCAGGCTAGCTTGAATCCAGTGGCACAGTGAGCAAGGGACCCACGTCTGGGCATACCTATCCTACTTAGGGCGAAAAAGTGTAACTGCAACAAATGATGGACAGAATGCTGAATGATTCAAACATTCTCCCCCATTCAAGAGATCTGGGTTAAATTCATCATTCTTTTGCCCACTACACCACCCCAGTTTGGACCCAGCCATGTGCAAATCAGTCTTGACCCTGTGCCTCATGGGAACAGTCCAGACCGAACTGCCAATCCAGGTCCTCCCTGGACCGGAAAAAAGCATCCTGTGACCGGTTTCAGGGTATGTCACCCTTCTTCAGCCAGGCTAGCTTGAATCCAGTGGCACAGAGACCAAGGGACCCACGTCTGGGCATACCCATTCCACTTAGGGCGAAAAGTGTAACAAGGATGTCAAGGTTTCTTTGGGTTCCTCCTTAAAGATTTTATAAAATTCTGTGGGGAGTAGGTCAGGCCTTGCAGCTTTCCCCCTGGGAAGATTTGACATTGCCTCCTCAATTTCTTTCCAGACAATTGGAGACTCTAATCCCTCCCTCTCATCTTGCGTCAGAACCTCCATCTCGCAGGCGTCTAAGTATCTGCCTATTCGGACTGCCACATCCCCTCCCACTCTACCCACATGCTCCATATGGTAAAATCTAAAGAAGGATGCCCGTATATCCTCAGATTTGATTACCCGCCCCCATTACAGGGTCGTTTATTGACAAAATCTTGCTGCGCCACACCTCTGGTCTTGTTCTGACAGCCAGTAGATGACCCACCTTCTCCCCACATTCATAGACTTACTCCCTATGAGCTGATGCTTTATCTAGAGCTTTCCTTAATAGTTCCCTTTGGATTTCTGCTTTAGCTAGGGCCACCTCCTCTTGTGCTTCTTCTATCCCCCAATTTTGTCTTAGGGCCTCAACTACATTTTCCTCTGCCTGGACTAGTTTTTGCAGTCTGATGCTCCTAAAAATGTTTTCTTCTTTCCTTTTCCTGCTTGAATACTGTATTGTCTCGCCCCTCACTCCTGCCTTTAAGGTGTCCCATACCACTCCCAGTGGTGCCGACCCCAAATTTCTCTGTAGAAAGACAGGCATCCATTCCTTCATGTGTCCTACATACTCTTCATCTAGTAGGAGGACCCTCTCAAAGATCCATGCCATAGCTTTCTCAGTGATTCCTCCCTGCTCCAGCTGTAATACCAGTGGTCTGTGGTCGGATGGTACTCTAAGATGCTGATTAATACTCCTTCTTCCCACCAGTGTAGCGGAGGCAAAGAAATAATCCAACCGAACATGCTTCTGGTGCGGGGCGGAGTAATAGGAAAACCCATGTTCCTCGGGCCTTTGTAGAGACCATACATCCACCAAGCCATGTACCTGGCATAAATTACAGAGCACTTGAAAAACCCTTGGCTTCCTACCCTTATATCTTTGATCTTGTCCCCATTTGGAATTGAGATTGATGTTAAAATCTCCACACACGATTAATGGCAATGGCCAGTGTGCCAGTTCGTTAGTTAGCCATTCCAATAGGGACGAATCGTCCACATTACTGCCATAAACCAAGCATAGGGTGAAGTTCGGCAGATCTGGGGCCCTCCCATTTGTGATGACCCATCGGCCTGGCCCATCTGAACGTGTTTTCACAAATTGAATTTATCTCTTCGCGAACCCCCCCCCCCCCCCCGCCCTGGTGTGGGTTCCCTGCATCGTGGCCCCAACCACAGTGTAGCCAAGATATTTCAATAAATCTTTCTGTGACCCATCAAGGTGGGTCTCTTGCAGGCAGACTATGTTTGCTTGCAACAGTTGCAGACCTTGCGCCACAACTTGTCTCTTTTTTGCATCATTTAGCTCGCAGCTGTTCAATGTTGCTATACCTAATCTCCCCATTTTCTTAGTTGTATTCGGTTGCCCTGTTTTTCATATTCCTTATATACAAAGAATAAAATCCTAACTGCCATCTGTTTCAATGCTCTTACCCACCCCATGCCCTATTTTTGTGCACCCACACCACCCATGTGTGAACCCCCATCCACCCACCCACCCACCCCTCCCCCGCCCTCCCTAACAAAAAGGCAATCAGGCATTGCCTGATCGATGTACGGCTGACCAACTGCCCCCATCTCCCTCAATCCGTGAAATCCCCATTTTTTCTTAGACTGCACAGTATCTATTATTCCCAGTGTTAGCCATAATGTTTGTACTGTACCATTTTTTTCCTCCTGAAATCTTTCCCCCTCATCATTTTGTTTTTCTTAATTTCTTCTAAATATTCCTACGCTTGTACTTCAGAGGTGAAGCTGCGTGTTATGCCTACGAAAATTATCTGTAATCTGGCCAGGTTTTGCAGGAAGACCTCTGCTTCAAGTTTCTGGAAAGGAGAGAAGAGTTGCCTTAGACGCCAACGTCTTTCAACTGTTGCATGTGCAAACTCTGGGCGTACAAAGAACAAGACTCTATTGCTGATCTTAGGAGCGTTGAGGCGGGCTTTATCAGATATCATTTGTTGCAACAGAAAGTTACCAATGAAAACCAGCATTGCTCTGGGGTTCTCGTCAGTGTTCTGCGTTTGTTTTCTCCTGAATAGGGGAAAGTGATGGGCCCTCTGTATTTCCATATCCCAATCCCAGCTTGATTGTTCAGAGAATGCATCTTTTAGGAGTTTTACCATGTAATTTCTGGGGTCATTCCCCTCTAGGCCTTCCAGTATCCCTAAAAAGCACAGGTTGTTTCTCCTCTGACGGTTTTCATAATCTTCCAATTTGGTCATGACATCAATCAATTATCCTGTACCTTGCTTCTTAGTCAATTCAATGTCAGCTTCAAGTGCCTCAGTCTGCATCTCAACCGAGGTTATACGATCTGCAATTTCCCCACATGTTTTTTTCAACTTGCAGATTCAATTTTTTACCTTTTTAGTGGCAATCCTAGCTCTGCGACCCTCTTTTCTATTTTCTTCCTGCATTTGCTGAATTGATATAAAAATTGTTGATCGGGCAGGTTCTTCGATTCCAGCCGGCGCGTCTCTTTTCTTGGTTTGGGGCCAAAACTTTGGCTCAGAGTAATCCCATTTGAGTTGTTTTCTAGTGTTTTTTTTAGGCTTCCTATCCTATTTTCTTTTTATCCCTTGATTTTTTCTTTTGCATTGATTTTGAGAAGGAGTTGGAGCTGTCTGCAGAGAGAGACTCCCAGCTTGATGGCATGTCCTCCAGTTCTCATACCTCGGACTTTCTCATACCTCGGACTCTTAAAATAAATAGAATTTTTCCGCTCCATGGCTTTCTGGTGACAAGATGGCAACTTATGCCGATAGTTTTTTAGACATTCCTGTACCAAGAGGCGTTATCCGGGTCTTCTCCCTCACAGTTTCTTCCCCATGGCCAGCCTACTCGACCCCATCTACCTTGGGTGTTGACTGGGTTTGCTCTTCTGTTCCTAGTTCTTTTTTCCCCCCAATTAACTCATATTTTAGGTTGGCTGAGGGGAGGGTATTCCCTGTCTGATCCCCAAATATGCATGTCGAGGAGCTCCTGGCTCCTTCTTCCACCCCTGTAGCCTCCTTTCCTTGCTGAGACTCCTCCGCTAATGTCCTGTCACCCCCTTCCTTCAGCACATCGCTTTTCTCCAAAGTAGTCATTGATAAATTAGCAGACATTGAGGCGACCGTTGACTTGAGCGGCCCACCCTTAAGGCTGGCAGCAGTTTGTTTTTCTATACCGGCATCACGCCTTGTCTTACCGGCCCCTATGCTGCTTCATTTCCAGAGGAGCTGCATTGCCAACCAGTTGGCCGCCTCCTCTGTGCACTCCGCTGTGCTGGGAGCAGCAGAAACTCGCCCTCTCGCCGTTCTCACGCCTCTCGAGGCCATCCGATGGGTCAGTGTTTTTCTCGCCTGCCACCGGGTACTCCGTCTAACTTGAAATAGCTATTCCCCTGACGCGGCCGCGGTGAGCTGTAATACGAGCTCCAGTGCCTCCTGCCACCAACTGCGTGCTGTGCTGTTCGCCGGCTCTCTCAGGCCGTGCAGTCGCTCACTGAGCATTCGATCCATCGAGGGAGATGGAGGAAACGGCGGCTGCAGTTAGTCTCACTCCATCTTTGCCCTGGCCATTGCTGCCCCTCTTTTCAATGCAACATGGTATATGTAGAGTAGTGCTTTACGTTGGATGAAAAGGTTGGGGAATCTCAACAGGGGATGTGTCCAAGAAGCACCATCAAGGAACATTTATAACAGACATGGGCAGTGTAACTAAGGGTATTGCCTAATACATGGATACTGTGTTTGATAAACGTCTAAATTGAACCTTCAATTGTGTTCAGAGTAAAGAATAGAAAAAAATTAAATTAACACCAAACATAATTTCTATTCAACATTTTACATATTACATAAAACCAACAAACACTGAAAATAAGAGTATTTTGGAAGACCAAGAAGGCCATTTTAAGTCTTCCACTAAGTGTGTTTATTTAAAGAGGCTGGTGGTAGGGTGGTTGGGTTGCTGGTAGAAATGTGAAAAAAAGAGTGAAATTACTAGTTTTGCACACAATGGGAGAACTGAACAATTGCTGTTAAAGTGGTGTAGATTGGAGGTATTTTCTTTGCAACTCTCATTCCTCTCAGTGTCAACAAAATTCTCTTTCTTTGGAATCCCACCCAAGGCCCCTACCCAAATTGGAACTATTAAGAGTCACAGGCGCCAGGTAGGGCCACCTGGCTTCAGATGGGCATCTTATAACTTCTCTGCATGTGAAGGAGCAGCCCTAGGTATTGCGCCACACAAACTAGTGATATCCAGTCCTTTTTCCCAGACACCTGGAGATGGAGTCGCAGATAGATGTTTCTTGGTCATTCTCCTTTAAAGTGTTTCGGTTCAAAGCTATGTATATCATGTTTGCTACTGACCCTCATACTGACTGATGGACTGCCCTGTGGTATTTGAATAAGAAGCACAGCAGGGTGCTTCCTCTGCGCTCAAAAAAAGCATCCAAAACGAACTGCTAGATGAAAAACCAAGCTTTACATGACAGCCATCAAAAGTCGGTCTAGGACTGCACTGAAAACCAAGACCCGATCCTGTACTCAATCTGTAACTACTCCTTCGGAGAAAGGACATACAAATATAAATATGACAGCAGATCATATTCGCATCAACTTTTTTAGATCTCGGCTCTAGACGGCCTGCATACGCTGTCTCAAACCGAGACATGCTATATCTGCTTTGTGGTACAGAAAGTATTTGGTCCAAAAACTCTCTAGATACTGCAATTGAATGAGCCTATCCTGACTCAACATCAGTAGCCATAGAACCCCAATCTAAAGGAGAGGGGAAATTACCATAGTATCGCCATTGGCACCCCTCAGTCCCCCCTCCAACAAAATACATTACCCAATAATAACACACACTCAGACTGTTTGATTGGGTACAAAATGCTGCAGGTTTATTACATACACTGTTATGTAATAGGTGGGTTATCTTATGGGCGATCCAAGGGCAGGCAACCAACTGGGCCGACTGCCCGCCTGATGAGCCGGGCAGCACTGGGGCGAACCCCGCCTTTGCTGTCGTCCAAGTGATTCTCTTCCAGGATCACGTGACCGTTGGTAACTTCTACTCACGCCCCTTCCCGGGGCGGAGCATAGCATAGCAAACCCCCGGTTGTTCAGGCTCACAACCGCCCGACACGGCTTCCGGGACCCTCCCATGAGTCTCCTCGGATTTGGCTCTGGCACCCCCTATGGTGTCGCGCAGAGGTACCCTTGGTACCGGCCTGCTTCCAGATCGCCCTGTAACTCCGCCACAGCTCTGGAGGCGGCCACCGTCGCCGCCAGAGCCCCCCACCAAAACAGCTATTAGTCTTACCTGCCACCTCTCCTGTCTGGAGATTCCTACAATCCAGATGAAAGAGAACCATCCCTGCTGGTTATAGATGGCCCCCTCTATATCCCAAGCCCTTGACGCTATCCTGGGTCAGATAGTGTCTGCTGAAACAAGAGGCCCATCAGGCCTGGGGAGTTGTGCCAAAAGCAATACACCCCCATGCGGGAAAGTTCCACTGCTTCACTTGCCTCAGCCCCGAGCCAGCTCTGGATGGGGAGACCGCCGACCCCCAGGCTCGCAGGCCCCGTCTATGTGCTGATCTCACCTAGCTGCCGTTCTCCTAGCACAGAGTGTGCCTGAAAACCTGTGTGCCCATCTATGGGACCGCAGTCCGCTTGCTAGGTGGCCACTCCCCCACCCGCCTGGCTACTCTGGCTATTCTGGCAAGAGGGATTTATTTAATCTTTGAACAGTCCCTTTGTTTGCTAAATCCTGACGCGCGGGAGTGTTCATAACTTTAAGTGCGTGGCCATGGGCAAAGGACCCTCTTGCCCTTGCCATGTTTCCCTTATTCCTTATGGGAATTAGGCCTGTTCAGCTCCCTCTGTGGTGGAACCCCCCCCCCCCCTCCCCAGGCATACTAGCTTAGAGAATCTGTCTGATTTAAGCAGTGCGCACTGTCTGTGGCATGGTCCAAGCATTACCAATTGGCTAAGTCCTACTTTAATGCATATATGAAGGGCCCCCTGCTGAAACTAAAAGTCTCCTAGGGCAGGGCAAATAGCTAATATGAATCTAAACACCCTAGGCAGTCTAGAATAAACAACTATATAATAATAACAATCATAACTTATTCGAAAGGGAACTCAGTGTACACAATATTTATAAAAACATATTTGATTTTTATTATATGTAGATTGCAAAAGACATATTGATTGTATACATATCTACATTGAAAGCAATGATGTGTGTATAATTTCAAATTATCAGACAAAGGTACAATACAATACGCAAAATATACATGACAGATCAATGTACAATGTGATAAACAAAATTACACATAAACAAAGACAAAAAAGGTGGCTGTAATCGAGATCTTCTTAACGCGCGTTTCGACGCTGGGAAGCGTCTTCATCAGGAGAGCCACAAATTCTTTTTCCTTTAGTGTACAAAAATAATAAACATATGTAAACAACTCTTAAAAACACTGAGTACCCGCAGAAATATTAATCTAATAATATTTTTGTGCTGTCATAAAAAACCCAAGAGTGAAATAGTAATCCAATGTGAAGGAAAAGAACCGAAAAAGTGATGAATACAAAGAATATGTGTAGAGTACAAACTCGTGCTCAAGTCACATGGAAGATGCCGATAAATAGTGGAAACACCAAATTAGAAAAGATAAGTAATGCAGAAGAACGAAACAGAAAAAGGGGGGAAAAGAAAAAGAAATCAGATATAGAGCCCAATTTGTGGCCAGGGATAGATTATGATATATAGAATCTCTTACTTTGTAGATTGTCGTCGATATTAGTATATATATATGGTCTATAGAGACCTATTGTTGATGTAAAAACTCCCTGTATATAGAAAGAGAAACAAAAATCGAGAACACTATATTATTTGTGTAGAGATAACTCATGAAAACATTATTACATTTAAATGTTGCAATTGAAACAAACGAAAAACTGGCCTACAAAATATAGGCTATATTTGCTCACAAGAATGATGAAGTGAAGCAATCAAGTAGGAGAATGCCATTGGATCCAAAAAGAGACACTTTGAGCCAGTTAAAACTCAGGAAATTGCTAAACAAAAAATAAAAGATGAATGAGCGAAAATGAGCTAGAAAGATAGCGAAGCAACATATAAGTTATAACTGCAATTCACAGGGAATTAACGGTGTGACAAAAAATAAGAACAAAGGATACCTGAAACAGAATTCCAACAAATGCAAGAGGGCGGTTTGAAGAATCAGCCTCAATGTCGATTTTATAAATAGTATGTGTGCAAAACAGGTCGAACTTAGAACGATGATTATCGTATCGGACAAGGATATGTCCAAGTCGTATAGGATGGCAAACACTAAAGGAAAAAAAGGAAATAGAAACATGTACTGTGGTTATATAGTAAAGAATCAGACACGTGTTGCGTGGTAGTTTGTCGACACAAAATTAAATGAAAAACAGCAACATAAAAGCGGTAGTTAAAAGATATGAATTGTCGATGGGAAACTGCATATTATAGATATATGTTCAAGATTCCAATATAGAGACACAACATAACAAAGTAAAGAGAAGAAAGGACCCAGAGCTAATTAACATGTCGTTCATAGGGTGATACAGAGAAACATGGCAAACCGAAATAAATAAATCTTATGTTGCATTTACTGAAGTTAGCTACGGGTAAAAGTACTTGGTGAGGTATATCTAAGCGATAAAACCGGGGAATAACTTACCCAAACTACTTGATAGTCGAACAGGGTGAAAAATGTGGACCGCTGGCATTAGCGCGATCCCAGGCCGGAAAACTCGATTTAAATGAATCCGTCGTATCACGTGATGTGCTGGGTAGGAGCGGAATACGACCGGCGAGGTAGAAAGCGGACAGCGGTTAAAAACCAAAAATATAAGAAAAATATAACGACGTAAATAACGGTTCAAGATGAAAAAAGAAACCACAAAGACATGAGTGGTGTATGTTAAATATAAATGACGTTATCGGTACTGTAGCATAAATATATAATGGCCTGTATTTTTTAATATACATACAATAAAGAAACCACAAAAAAGGGGGGGAGGGGAGCCAATGAGGGGGACTTAGAAGAAATATAACTAAACTAGTCTAGTGCTTACCGACAGAAAGAGGAATCTAAGTACCAGTGTGGATGATACTGATCAGAAAAAGTGTGACAAAAATGAAAAAGGAATATTTTATAAAATGGAATATTTTATAAAAAAGAGAGTAAGGAGATCAGACGCCGCCTAGAACTTATTGAATAAAATGGCATTCTCCCAAGGTAATTCGCTGTTTAATCCCTTATAGAAGGTATTAAGGGTGAAAATCCAGAAGACTTCTAGTTTTTTGCGGACTTCCTCACTGTGTTTCTCATTATTAATGTTGATTTTCTCAAGTATATGCCATTTAATATCTTTGGCAGAATGCTGTCGTTCTTCATAATGTTTTACCATGGGAGCTAACACTTTATTAGTTCGAATAGCTGAGCGGTGCTCATTGAGACGAGTAGCTATGGGTCTGGAGGTTTCTCCTACATATCCAGAATTGCACGGACAGACAATCAGATAAATAACATTGTCTGTTTTGCAGTTAGTCATAGATTTTGAGTCAGTTGTATAATCATTATGAGTAATGGTATGTCCCTCTATAGCTCCATCACATGCTTTACAGTTAGAGCGTAAACATTTAAATGTTCCTCTGATTGGTAATGTCCCATTGATAGTTTTTTGTATGAAGGGAACATGAGTGTTGAAGCGTGATTTGACTATAATGTCTTTCAGGTTTTTGTTGCGTCTGTGTGCAAACAATGGTTTCTTAAGTTGCAAAGGTGGGTCCTGGTTAATGTTCAATATCTGCCAGTTGGCATTAATGATACATCGGACTTGTTCATCCATGGTAGAATGTTTTGTTACACATACCAGTTGATCTTTAATTTTGGGGTCTTTTGAATGTAAAAGATGGTCCCTATCATAGAATCTAGTCCGTTTAAGAGACGCTCGTATCAGCTGATGCGGGTAGCCTCTGGCTAGAAATTTAGCTTTCATCGTTAAGGCTTGTAAATCAAAATCATTAATATTAGTGCAGTTGCGACGAAGTCGCAAGAATTGGCCAAAAGGAATGCTTTGTTTCTGTGATCTGATTGTTATTATTATATAGTTGTTTATTCTAGACTGCCTAGGGTGTTTAGATTCATATAAGTCCTACTTTAACCCATCCTAGAATGCTCCCAGATGAGAGGGTGGCCAGGGGGGGGGGTACCCACCGCCAGCCTGGAGCATCCCCTGCGGTGACAAATTGCCTGCTCCGTTGAAGTTTAGTTTTAGTTACCCACTGGGCGTGCCAAATGTTCTATAGACAAAGTGTCCCATTGTGTTTGACACGCTGCTACCCCCGTTATTGGGACGGCAGCATTCTATGTTGGCTGACCGCAACCCCACCTCTAAATGATAGTGGTTTCACACAGCTGTAATGCTAGAGACACACCTCTTAGACCTATTTACTGGTTTTGCTACTTGGCAACCTTATGGTTGGAGCTTTGTGTTTATGCAGCGTGCATGCCCTCATGGCACGAAGAGCCGGGGTCTGTTACCTTAACTGTCTGAGGTGAGGAGTTGAGGAATACAAGACAGGTAATATGCAACTGGAGGATGTATGTGCTTCCGCCATGTCTGACAGCGGCTGAGCTGTGCCCCAAGACTTTGCAGAATTCATACCCTTGGGCTGTTAGCCGATGGCATGGCAGGCTGTAGTTTAGCGGCTCATGACATTGCCTCCGTGAATAAACACAAACACCATGCCTCACTACACGCCAGTACCTTTGGCGTAAACAATGCTTGTTAGTTGTATAAGAAACATGAAGCAAAATTTTTGCTTCCCTGCGTAGCCTACTGCGGATGCTTCAATTCTGACATGGTGGGACTGTCACCTTAACGTGTTGAACGTTCCTTAACTGTCTCCCTTCGATGAATAGCGAGCTCAACCGCAAATGAACCAACACACTAATCAACTTATACAACAGCCAGACAGGTCACCTGAATGTGATCATGGTGCAGGAAGCGGGAGCCCATTGGAAACGGAATGGTGGCGCACAATCCCAGCCTTGGAGACAAAATGTTTTACCTCATACTACGAGATCGGTGCATGCAGGAACAACATAACTATCCTTTGCCAACCCTTAGCCAAACCGTAACTTTAGTCTAAATTGGGACAAGGGAAGACCCTGGTAATATCACTGATCAAGTCTGTGATGTCATATACGACCTCTCCCCCTGTGCTTTGTGTGATATTGGCCCTCCTAGGCGTGGGCAGAGCCCCGGGAAGTATACATGAGTTCTAGGCCGATAATGCACCCTTGTTCGTGGAGAAAGCTGAAACCAAGCTTGCCGGTTCCCGGCCAAAACAGACAACCCCTTTTACCTTTTTTTAACCGCAGTACATGCATCAAAAGACATTGATAAGGACCACATGCCTAACTCCTGATGTCCAAAGGACCTAGTATGCCAAGCAGTGAAACATCGCTGAATGGAATATTACGAAACAGTCTTCTCACGGCGCACGCCTCCCAGTCGGCGGCAGGACACCGAGGTTTACACCGAACAACCCGGTTCCAAAGTAATCCCAATGTGACCTTGGCTGTAGAAGAGCTATCCCTGTACCTACAGGAAATGAAAACTTGGAGCTGAAGCCACGAAAGCTAACTAAATGAAGACCAGAGACCGGGGTACTCCACAGGCGTTTATACTCGCAAAGCTGGAGTCATGGAACACGACATGTATAGGATACCAGGGCCTGTCCAGTGGACAGCGAGTCAGCCGATACTCAGTTAAATATAAATGGATTTTGAGACACAGCCACCATCCAAACTACTGAAACCAAGTTGGCGAGACTAGTTCTATGGAGAAAAGCATTGAAAGAAACGCTCCTCAACGTCAAATGACACAACTACCCGCTTACGTCTACCTTGCTGGGAAAGGTGGAGCGATGCCCATTAATGGAATAGTGAATGAATAATTTATTCCTGCAGCCAAATTGTGAGAAACTGCCCCCCGGGTGGTCTTTCCGCTTAATGGCCCCCTGGCAGTGCAATTGGTTAGGGCACCAATAATTAACCCAAACTGGTATGCTGCTTTGCCCCACCCAGGACACCCTGTCCGGTACAACCAAGGCAGACGTACCGCAATGCCAACTGAAGGTAGAGTAAAAGACATTTCTGACCTAGGGTTGTTCGCAGCGACACATACATCGTGACGCCCAGTATAGCACGAAACTAGGATCGGCATACGCGTGCGCTACACACCGCAAGGCAGTCCTAAGGAACACCTGACAATTGTGCCACTATAAGCCGGGACTCCTGTCCGGCGCCACTTCCTTATGCACCACACCTTGAAACTGCCATGCTTAATACCACAACTACGGACCCGGGTACTCGTGCAAACGTGAAAATTCGGCCTATTTCAAGCCCTCAAACTAAAAGGATGGCTTAGGCAGCTGGCAACAGTGATTTTAATGCCAATTGCATTAATCCATGCCTTCGGGGTCATCTCTACAATAGACAGACCGTGCCAACTCGTGGCAGACTGTCCCAAGCACCAGTGCGCAATCAAGTCATGGGCAGCGCACCAGCACCCACTTGGTCAAATTACAGTGGCCCTTTATTGGTCCCCTTGGCCCTTCTGCGACAATGTCGACATCCCCCTGGACTTTAAACTGTACAAACCAGCTGGCCCTGTGCTCCCGGCCCTCTAATGGCCCCTGACCGGTCACCTGCGGACCTCGAGCGCTGTGACCGCCAACTTGGAGCGTGACCATACACTTAATCACCTGCCCCCTTCTCACCGTCACGGCCCCTGTCCAACTTCACTACCAAGTCCTTGCAACCCAACAAGAACATCACACACATTTCTACAATTGGCAAAACATTTGGGAAGTGCACAGGGACACCGCAGCAAGCCTTCGCACTCGTGGCCTGCGCCAGCCGGAAAACCGCGACCACAGCCTCTGCAGGCCACCGCATGCTCAGTGGCACCTCCCCCAGACAGGGCACCCCATGCTTCCTGTAGACAACCTGCGCGCCACGAGGCTCCGCTGCTCTATACCCCCCAACTACGCGCCATGCTTCCATAAAGTGCCGCAACGCAGGGGAATCTAGGGAAATCGGAAGGGCACGTGTGTTTAAAGTATACACGAGCCCCAAGAACAAAACTTCCCTTTGAAACCTATCAGAAGTGGTATCTCAACTCCTGTTGGGTTTTTTTCAAGAACCTGAGCATGACATCGACGTGAAGCAGCATTGGAAGGATCTCTTCCCAAGGGAACAATGCAGAGACAACGGGGTGCAGGGTCCTGTGATCTGTGACATGCAGAGCTCATGGTGCATCCAGTGGCGTGTAATGTGGACGTCACATCCAGAGATGAACCAATTACACAACATGCGTAGAAACTGCGCGCAGAGAAACGAGATGGGCCGGCAACGCTTACATGTGGTAGGAGCGTAAACACTACACTGCCGACTAATGCACAAAGGAGTCGAGGAGAGTCGCAAATGTGCACATGTCTAGGTGATCACAACACTGATCATGCTCTGGGTAATCAATCGCCGCAATGGACTGCGTTTACCACTAAGGCCACCGCGATAACACGCCAGAAAGTATCCTATTAACAGGCATACCCCAAAGGGTGGTGAATCACATCAAGTTCAATGGGATCTCAACCATTTCAATCATGAGAGCTACTTGTGCCCAATGAAGCTTGTCCCGAGCCACAACCTTATTAAAGCTATAATCAGGATCACATCAAACATGGCCCCCCCTAATACAAGCACAGGGCAACTTACATGCTCGCTAGAACCTACGTAAGTGCCCCAACAGACTGCAATGCCTTACCATTATAAATCACCAGCGCCCTCATTACAGCCCTTAGCATAGTTGAATTTCTTAATCGGTCACTCCCTTTGAGCCTGGGCTCCTCATGCCGCGGGCCTTCCCCATGCGTTGCTCTTATTGCCTCTGCCACGGGACAAAGCAGTCCACTATGGGGTGGCCCAAGCCGCCCTCTCGGCCTGAAGATATAACCCCCGTCGCATAACAGTCAGGGGTCCCAAGGCGCACAGGACAACCCAAAGACCCTCCCCCAGGGCAACCACTGGATCAGAGCCACGTGGTACACAACAGGGGGAATAATAGCCCGCACTTACCGCAGCTAACCCGACGCCCGCTGCATCTCAGTACCATGCGATGCGACCACCACCCAGTTTGCAGTTCAAAAGGAGGTGGACCAAAACAGGCCGCAACTTCCAAGCGGCTGCCACTGCGAGCAACCACGAACCCAGGGGACACACAGGCCGTGCCGGACCACATCGCGGGTCGTCTCCATGCAGTCCACCACGCAACAAAAAACCCACCTTCAGACCTAGGCGGTAACATTGTATATACAGTGCAAACTCGACCCGAAGGTATTGGAGCGCTCTGCAAGATACCAGTTGTGTTACACAAAATGTAATTTGATATACGCGCGGAATTTATTTATTTATTTTTTTGTTTTGTTTTGTTGCATAGTATATAGCGCGAACTCGACCGGAAGGTATTGGAGCGCTTTACAAGAGCACCGTAGTTACTTTACCCATTCAGGCACGGCGAGATTACGTGATTTGCCCGGAATCACAAGATTCGACCTCGAGGCTCGAACTCTGGTTTCCAGCACCAAAGTCAGCAGCGTCGCCGACGGGCCACATCCTCTCCCCCTAAGGACAAATTCATATTGGGTAGGCACGGCCCATCATCCATGATGCTGAGCCAACGCAGGGGCCAAAGTCTGCAGCGCTGGCCTTAAGGCCACCTACTCTACATGACTATAGGTGAGGGGGGCGCGATGCCCGGGCACTCACCGCGACAAACTAGCGCAAGACAGGGGGCATGCTAGCGGTCCCGCGGACTATGGCACCCACAAGGGGGTGCAGAACTCACTGCCGAAGGCAACCACTGACCCGACGCGTGAGCGGTACTAGGCGGCCTGACTAGAGGGCGCAGAACCACGATGCCCACCCCACGCGCCGCCAGACCGCGGGCTGATCAACCGGCCCTTCGCATCACCTCAAAACCCCTTCA
This sequence comes from Triturus cristatus, assembly GCF_964204655.1. Classification (NCBI taxonomy): domain Eukaryota; kingdom Metazoa; phylum Chordata; class Amphibia; order Caudata; family Salamandridae; genus Triturus; species Triturus cristatus. Next base: position 117,755,374 of record NC_140595.1, read on the forward strand.
CAACCAAGCCCGAGGCTCTGCACCCCGCGCACGACTGGTAGGCCTGACTCACCCCTGGCAAAATTTTTCTTGGGCAAAGGAAGGCCCCAAAGGTACACTCTGCCCCCCAAATTCACCGCGCGTGACAACCGCCACTTGGTACCGGGTACCCAAACACCCGAGGTCCGAGCCGCACCGTACCCAGCCGCGCACCTAGGCGAGGAGGCCCCGCTGCCATCCCAGTGACGCTCAGCAGCCCATCGAGGATCCGTTCCGATCCCACAGGCGGCTCACCAGGCGGGGCTACATTTGCGACAAAGACCAGGGAAAGCGAAAGCTTGGAAGGCTGTCTGAGGTTGAACACGCATCCCCGGGGCAAATCTAACTAGCGTGCATCCGCCTAACCAGGGGAGTCCAAGTACGTTACCTTCACCTCATCATAAGATCGGATACAAACGCCCTCGCTTACAAACAAAAAAGGGGGGGGGGGGGGCACAAGACTATAGTACAAAGTGCCCCAACTGGTCTCGGACTATCCCCTCACACACCGCAAAGCAGGCAACGGCTCACTGCCGGCAAAACAGATATATGACATGCAAACCGAAAACCCAACATATATAATGAGAAGAGTTTTTACTCTGTGGGGTAATACATACTTAAAAAGAGATCTAACTGAACAGAATCAATGGGAATCGAACCTGTAACCTTGAGAATAAGAGTCTCAGAACTTGACCAATAGACCACAGTGACTACAAAACCACGAACCTGCTCATCCTCCGCTGACGGTCGCCATACTGCATGACGGGAAACCAGCACTACGCCAGACCAAACGGCGTCAACGACGTGTCCAAAACGGCAGATCGTGGCAAGGCACACCCAGCCCCGCACTGCCCTACGAGGATCACTCGCCTAGCACCGATAAAATGCCGGCAGCCCCGCCACGCGTGCCTGCAACGAGCTCGCACCCCCCCAAAGGCTGGCCGTACCATGGCACCTGCACAACTTTGGGCCGCCCAGGGACGGGGCGGGGGGGGTGTTATCGCCGCACTCACCGTGAGCGATGTCGGCGCACAAAGTACCACCACGCCTAAGGACGACGCTCCGACGGGACGACACACGGCCTCTCCATGTGGCGTGCGAGGCGACAAGAGGTCGCCGGCATGGTGGGGGAGGGCTATATAGCCTCCCCCCATGCCCTGAGGAGCCCTGGAAGTGACGCCCGTCGCATCACTTCCGGGCAGGTAAGAGGAGGGGGACACCGGCCAGAGTCCCTGCCCCCCGGGCGGGGGAGGCGGGGAGGGGCGACCGGTGCCCAGGCGACACTAGGGCGTCGACCGCTCTAGTGGCCCCCTGCGGGGGCCGCGGTCAGCGGCATTCAGGAGTCGAGGGAAGAGCGTGACACCATTACAACACACAAACACAAAAAAATTGAAAATAATTAAAAATTGTATTGAAGCTGCATAAATATATATACATTAAAGTGGTTGCTCCATTGTGCAGAATAGAAGTGCTTGTAAAAAGTGCTCGTTCATAGTTGAAAAAGAAATCAAAAGGAATAAAACATAATTTAGGCAAATTGAAACAACGATTTATATAGCGTCTTACCCTGTCTGAGGCCTTTACTTTTGAATCAATCAAATTCCATACACAATATATTGGTACAGTGTATCTAGAGAGCTTCCGTTAGGACCAAATCCTTTCTGTACCTTACTGTACCAAGGTCTTACAGTCTACTGGGTTACCTACCCTATTGTTATGTAATGTATCTGCTTTGTGGGCTTCATCCCACCCATAGGCTTACCATTTGCTGGCTCCCACATTGCTCCATTATTCCTTATCCTCATTTACCCATGGCATGCATGCATCATGCTTCTTGCCGTTTTTACCACTCCTCAAGCACAGGGACCAAGTACACTAACCCTGCATTATCCCTCATTGTATGATGAATTTAAGGACTTTTTTTCTTTGTTTATGAGCCCTCAGGAGTGCCGTTGTTTTCATTCTCACCGTATTATCGTTTTTTTCTTATCCCGTCCCTCCCCCCATGGCTACTTGCCTTGTGCTTCCCCACTATCACTTCCCCTTTATTTTTCAAGCAGACCTGTAGCTACCACCATCGAGGTACATGTAACATCGGCTCAGCTAACCTCGATCACTGCTGTTAAAGCGTAAAAGAACTGAAACACAGATCGGCCCCCACAAACTCACTTGCCTCCACCCTACTTCCTTCTCTTCCCTTCCCACTATTCAGACTCCCCCCCTTCTTCTCCTCTCATTTCTCCACCCAAGCCCACATACCTTCTTTCCACCACAGTTATTACCCTTCGTCACCTCAACCAATACACAACACATCTATGTCTTTCAAGGAAATGCCCTTAAAACTTAATTTACTCCACAGCAGCACCCACATACATTTCCTGTCAACAACACCTGACATTGCACCCTCCACACCATAATCCAATACCCCCCACATCACCTCACCCTCAGTTTCTCACTCCATCTCTCAAGAAGAACTTACCTCAGAACCTGTCGCCCCTCTAGAGCAATTTACCATTCCATGCTCAACTCTGCCCACCCTTGAAAATAAACTAGGTTACCTCAATTCCACAATCTCCCAGCTTGAAGCTACTATCTCCCACATAAGCTCTAAAATGTCTACTGTACTCAACTCCTTACTCCCCATGGAGAGCACACAATACCCCAAACTCCTAATCCTGAGGACTACTCTTCTCCCTCGCCCCAAAAGAGCTGCGCACAATCTCTCTCTAACAGAAATTGCTAATTTACTTGCTAGCTATAATACTTTCCCACCATATCCAGCAAAAATCTATGCACTATACCTACCACCTACCTGTTCCGAACCGAATGAAGCCACTTACAACCCAGGCACCGACCTACAGAACATAACCCTTATGCCTTTCTCCGGAACTTAATCTGCACTTAATGTGCAGCACTGTTCCCCTTTCAGCATCTATGCCATTTACCGCCCGCCAGGTAACCGCTCTACCTTCACTGACGAATTCACGGACTTTGCAAATGACATATATTCTCAAAGCAATAAATTGATCTTTCTAGGAGACTTTAATCTTCATTGGGGCATCTCACAAGATTCGGCCACCAACCAGCTTGTCACATTCCTCTCAAGAAATAATCTTTTACAACACAACCTTGAAGCAACACGCTCCAAAGACTCCACACTTGACCTTATAATTTACAAAGATGACCTGCTAACAACTGATGATCCTGTGCCAGTAGATTGGTCTGACCACTTCTAGTCTTACCACTTCCTTATCCCTTTCTCGCTGCACCTCTCTCATTTTGTAGCCCTGGGCCAACCTAAAAGAGCAACTACCTGGTTTTGCAACACTAAAAACATCGCCCTAGACAGTCTCTGCAACACAGCCAAGAAGGCACTACCCAGACATCAACCCCAACTCAAATGTCCAGGACTTGACCACCCATTGTCTCACCAATATTTACATCTTGATAGACAATGTAGCTCCACTTCAAAGGAAAAAGAAAAGGCCCACACCCTCTGCCCCATAGTTCAGTAAGGAATATGTGTCGTTCCTACGCAAACCAATAGTTCGCATGCTTTTAGCACAAAGTTTTTACTTCGCAAATACTATTACCACGCAAGTTTTTAGTGTGCATGCTTTTATTTTGCAACTGCTTAGAAATGTAATTGAAATGGTTTTTCTTCGCAATAAAATATAACGCATACAACTACAACGCATTCTTGGCAAATTTTTATTACAAATTAATTGAAATTGTAACCTATCCCCTTTAAGCATATCTATCATGCTTTTTTAAAACTACTCCTTTCCTTCTTCCGCAACACTAGTTCTATGAATATCACTCCTAAAATCGATTTTGAGCATTATCCCGAACTCGCATAATCATTTTTAACACATACTAAAATAATCTCTTCTTTTCTTGTGTTTCGTTACCTTTTTTTTCAATAAGTATAACTAGAGCAAGAGTCCTGACTTCGTCCTTCTTGCTACCTTTCTTCGTTTTCTTTTTTTTTTCCATTTACTAATATTTTACTTTTCTACACCTTACCAATCCAACTATACTCCCTCCACTTTCCTTCTATTATGAATTACCTCAACAAACAAATAGATTAATCTTTTCAAAATGTCTTACCTGTACCGCGCTCTTCTATGCTTCTAGTCCATTGTGCGTCGATCCTCCAAATGATGTTCTTGCATCTACGTTCTTCTTTTTCCTAAAAATAGTAAAAGGTCAGTCAGTTTATCGACTAAGGTAATTAATTATTTTTACTTTTTTCTTACCTGTACTGCTATCTTGCATGCTTCTCTTCCTCATTTTCCCGAACCTCCTTATGACGTGTAATGTAATGCTAGTTGCGTAGTAACAGTATCGACTAAGTTAATGAATTATTTCAAAAAAATTCTTACCTGTACAGCTATCTTGCATGCTTCTCTCCCTCATGCGTAGTAAAGGTACCTGCGAAGTAACGGTATTTGCGTAGAATAAGCATGCGTACTTAAAGCATGCGTAGTAATGGTACTTGCGAAGTAAAAGATGCATACAAATGGTAATACGAAGTAGTGGCCGCGTAGTAATGGTAGTTTACCTTCAATAAGTCCCTCTATGATGAAAGGAAAAACCAGAGATACCTGAAAAAGAAATGGAGATAGCCCCCCTCCATTATTAATCTCTCAAATCTCTGTACGCAAGATCATGCTATCACAAACACATCTTTAGTGAAAAAGCGAATCACATTAGAACCCTCCTCGATTCTGCTAAGAACAGACCAAAGAAACTCTTTGATCTAATCAAAATTACAAGAAATGCCACCTCATCTTCAACCATCAAATTTGATGCTCCACCTAGGAAAGCAGCAGAATTTGCAAAGTTCTTCTAAGCAATGGTGAAGTCGTTCGTTGACATTGTTACACATCTAACCCAACTTAAGGACTGCAAATCCAAAGGCTCCTGGCACAGCTTTGACGTCAATACTTAAAAATGCCCACTTCCAGAGCATTCTGAAAATAAAACTTTTGAACCATTCAATTGACCCTATCCCTAGCGCCTTTGCCAAAGACTTCTACACCTACACGCTCCACTAATGGACTAATCTGGTTAACTTCTTTCTCATCCAGGGCTCCTTTCCTGATGCCCTCACAACAGGTCAGGTGACCCAACTTCTAAAGAAATCCTCCGCTGATGTGAATGACTTTAACAACTTCTGCCCTATAACCTACCACCCCCTCCTTGCTAAAATCACTGAGAGATGTGTAGTGGAGGAAGTCTCCCAACATACCAAAGACAATGACCATCTTGATGTATTTCAGTCCGGCTTCAATCAAGGCTGCATCACTGAAACTGCACTGCTACAAGTTATCGACGATGCACTGCAAGTTCTTGACTTGGGCAACTCCTGATCCTCCCGGAGGCAACTCCTGGTCCTTCTGGACCTTTCTGCAGCCTTTGACCCTGTAAACCATAAGACACTTCTGAACACATTAAAACAAAGAATAGGAATTGAAGACACAGTCCTCAAATGGTTTGAATCATACCTCATAGGCAGATCTCAGATGATTAAAATTGAAAACTGTCTCACCACATCAAAGGCTGTGAATCAAGGCGTCCGTCAAGACGCAATCGTCGCACCCACTCTATTCAGTCTTTTCATGGAACCGCTGGGAGACCTACTGAAAAAGACAGGAATCCATTATCCCTCCATGCTGACGACACTCAACTGTACCTCAAGGTGTCCTCCGCACACGACATTTCATTCCTTCCCTCCACCCTCAACTCCATCCAAGAATGGATGATGTCTCATCACCTAAATCTGAATCCCTCTAAAACCCAATTCCTTCTTATCTCACCCTCAAACTCTACACCTCCTGTGCAATCATGGATGGATAATCTGAACATTCTTAACAGCAAACCTACCATTGTTGAAAGTGCCTAATCCCTATGTGTCATCCTAGACAAAAGACTTAACCTCCAATCCCAAATCACCACCATGGCCAAGAAAGCACGCTTCCAACTGCGCTTTCTCTCGGGGATCCGGCGTTTCATTCCTGAGAAAGACCTGAAAACTCTGGTTCAATCTTTAGTACTCTCCTCCAGACTGTACTACTGTACCTCTCTTGTTGCAGGCCTCCCACCAACCCACCTATCCCTTCTAAAATCCATCTTCCATTTAGCGGCGTATTACGTCTACATGGTCAAAAGAAACAACCATATTACACACATACTGATTTCTCTTCGCTGGCTTCCCATTGAAGCTAGGTCAATATATAAGACAGCGTGCATCACCCGTAAATCCACACACACTTGCACCCTTGCTACCTGGCTAACAAACTCAAAATATGAGGCGGCTCCAAACCTTAATTCCCAATCCTGAAAATCTACTGCTCGAACCTCCAACTTTTAAAATGGAAAAACTCATGGCACAGTCCTTCTCAGGTAATGAGACTGGAATTTGGAACTCGCTACCTCCAAATCTTTGCACCACCACCTCTTTCCGTTTTTTCAAAACGGGCCTTATTTGGCCAATTTGGACACCTGCAGCTAACATCTCAGCAACTTTTTAATTCCTACAGCTGCAAAAGCTCATGCAGAGGTGGATGGTCCCGTGAATCATCTCTCACCTACTCCTCTGCTTTAATCACTATAATACCTTCCTGAGTATTTCAGATGTATGGGCCATATGGGGGATCAGGTGGTTTTTCCAAATTTGTTAGGCGTGAACAGCAGATCAGTGGTTTCTGTAAATAAAGAGATCGGGTTACTCCCTGTCATTCCTCAAAACACCCTCTTGTGTCCTACCTCACCCTGCCACCACACACCAGCATCTTGCTGAAAGAGGTTCTTCCTCTTCTCGTGCAGTATTCAACGGGAATACTTCCTATTTGTCTGAGAGAAATTATGTTATCCCGGATACCTGCTTGAACTTATGAAAGGTAGTGTGATCGACTCAACTCTTGATTTGTGATTTCTGAACACATTTCTGAAACACAAGATGGTCAGAATAATCACCCCTGAGCAAGTCCTTTGTTCTTTGCAGGAACAAGATTGGATGGCTTCCCGACACCTTTACGATGCTGGATTACTTAGTTATAGGTAGTACCAGTTTTAGGAAGGCCTGATTCATAGAGATGTTGTCTCTGATGTAAGTGATTTGTTCACAAAATGTGACAAGAATTCATTGCATTTATCTGTCTAGAAAAGGTCATCTAAAGCTGGAGAAGAGGTCGCTCGGATAAAATGAAATGATGATCAGATAAAGACAAATTATTACAATACCATCTTGAGAAAACAGAAGTTACAATTAGATAGTGATTTTCTTCATAGGGTTTAATCTTAAAAAAGGGATTATCTGTGATGTGTGGGTTCTAGCAACGCGTATCTTATGCGTATGTTTTAATGGCAATTCAAACTAAGTTAGAAGTATATTGGTATTCCGCTTTTGGAATGGAACTCACCTGAATAAAGTGGTCTTCAGGAGAATACATCTGAAGATACAATCTTCCTGGAATTTATAAGAACAAAAGGATGCACATTTTTTGTCCTTCAAGGTACAGACTAAGTCTATATAAGTATAGACGGTAATTCCAGGTTTCTGGTTCCTTATGCAATGTCAGGAGTTCTTCCATTGGCAATTGAAGTCTTGGTGATTCACTATTTTATTTTTAGGTCTCGCCTACGCAGTGAGCAAGCGTTGCTTTGGAGTGACCTCTTGGAATCACTCCGGGCTTTTGTGGAAACTTGTGCATGTTCTGCACTGTTTCCAATGAGCCCTCGTGCATGTACGGCATTTACCTTGCGGGAGCGAGCAGCGGCGCCATCTGTTTGCAATTATCATGCCCACCGCTGCTTGCTCCCATAAGGTAAACGCTGTAGATGGACTTTAACTTGCGGGGCCGCGCTTGTCTTTCAGAATGAAGTAATCCCTTGTTAAACTTTCCTTACTTACAGATTCACTTCCATCGTCCCCTAGCTGTCATTGTTCCCACCCTTGTTTCTAATGAGCTTTCACGTGCACTGCTCCCGAGCAGTTCCACAAGCACGCTAGTTTCCCTTTAATTTTTGTTGCAGTAGACTTGGTCTTTATATGTATTCTTTGATTGCATTTATTTTCTATAGTCCTCACAAACTTCAGAGCCTCTAGCCATTAGGGTAATGGCTACCACAAGCCTTCTCTCTTTGGTGAATACTTGTCACATGGTTTATTTTGTGCAATTGTGGTTTAGGTGGTGTTGTTTCCTGGCTAGCCAGGAGGCGCACATCTGGCTGAGCCTGTTAGAGTAAAGTTTGCACCATCAGCCACGGGTTCTGGTGCCTCGGTGGATGTGGACCCGAAACCCCTCCTCTGCATCAGTGTCTGAACCCGAAACTCGCCCATCAAAGGCCACACGTTTCTGTGCATGGGTGGGTGTGAATCCGGTACGGCCTCCTGTGATGAATCACTGGTTTCTTTACATCGCGGTGTCAGAACCCGCCCCCTTTCTCCGTCTAATGCCCATACGTTCCTGGTTCCGACCCTGTCCATATTCTCCCTTTCAATGCTAGATGTTCCCTTGCATCAATTGATGTGAACCCGTCCCGCCCACCCATATTAATCAATTACAGATCCCTTTGCGTGGCGTATACACCAGACACCCCCCCCCCAATCACCCCCCCCCCTTTATAGCCCTAAGGTCTTTTGCATCGGGGGATTTTGATCTAATAGCAGCTCCTTTCTTATCAACCACAGGCTCCTTTGCAGCCCGACCCCACCCCACACACAATCTTTCTCCCTTTAACAGCTACACGTTCCTTTGCATCGGGGGACTTGCACCCGACCCCCCCCCCCCCCTCATCTTTTCTTACACAGACTACCCCAGCCCTGCTCCTAACAGCAGAAGACCCAGTAATTCGGGCAGCTGTTATTGCAGCTGGGCAGAGGTTTGTCCCGTCCTGTTTTGTACCTTCCCGTGTGTGGTGTCCTCCGGTGCTGTCCCTGGTGTTCGTGGCATTGTGGGGGGAGACTGGGTTAGACCGGTAGGCCCCCGAGTCGTTCCAGAGGTAGCTCACTCTGTTTCCGTGGGCACTTATGCCCTCCCGTCGTTCGAGTGGCCTATCCACAGCACAGTTTACTTGCTGTGGCTGCGATCTGCCCAGAGAAGTAACACAGTGACGGGACACCTGGGGTCGGGGGCGCAGCTGCGATGCTGTGCGAAGCGCCTGTTCATTCCCCGCCCGGGCCTCTCCGGCTCCTCGCGGGCCCCGGAACTCGCTCTGCTTCGTTGCGTGGCATGGTTGACCTGGATCGTGCAGCGGGAGTACTTGTGTACTTTCTTTAGGAAGGGTGTGCGATGCTCACACCCCGCAACCGCGGGGTTGTGGGCTGACTGCATGTTTGTGCGCAGCGCTCTGCATTCCACCCCCCGTGACCACCACCCCCTCCGATCACAATGGTGCGTTGTCTGGCCCGGCCTCGCCTGGGGGTCCATGGGTGGGTGCTTACGGGACAGCCTGGGGCGGAGGCGGGTTGGTGAGGCCAGCGCTGTTGGGCCTCTGTCCCATATGCCTTTGGGTGCCGGGAGAAGGGGGACTTGGTGCATTGTGGTACAAAGCTTGCCCAGAGTATTTGGTTTCTCCCAGAGGAGTCTGCGGCCTTAATCATTTCTCGGGTTGCACAGCACGAGATGTGACTGGTCACCATGTCCCCAAGGTGGGGGCATTGCAGCGCGGCCAGGGCTGCTGACCGCAGGCCACGATCTAGCATACCACAATCGTTGGCCGGTTATCTCCGTTGGTTAGAGCGGAGTGCTCATAACTCCAATGCCGTATGTTCTATCCCCGTACGGGGACAACTTTTCCTTACAGTAGGAAAGTTATGCATTAAAGCACAAGGCTTTAAGAGACTCTATAGGTTTGTTCTTTCCATGCCCTGCGCTGTCCAGGGGGGGGGGAGATATTTATTGGCAGGCACTGTCCCGTACCACCGGGTGGAGAGGCCCCCGTTGTGACCCCCCTCCCCTCCCGTTCACTTGGGTCATGGCAGCGAGCGCCTGGAGCGGGTGGGGGCAACCCGGCGCTGGGACACTTGTTGCGGTGTGGCCGTGCGCACTTTAACCGGGAGGCACTAATGCAGCACCTTCGAAGAGGTTTGTGAAGGCCGCCGTTTCGTGCCGCCAGCTCCCTGCTCAGCCTGGGAGGGAAGGCTCACTATATTCGGAACGCCAATGTAGAGTGAGCCGGGGTATCCAGGTAGGGATGTGGGGGGGGGGGGGGGGGGGCAGTGCGTGGCGGATCTGCTTAGGTTGTTTATGATAATCACCCTTTGGTTGCCTTTTCCCGTCTTTTCTACGACATCACTCTGACCATTACCAACTTCCTAATTCAATCGTCAGCAGCCAGTTGGATGTTTAGGCCTTGAAGGAGGGTGCTCTTCAGATCGTTTTATTAGGGCTCGTAGTCTTAAGCGTCATTTAAGGGAAAAGCAACAGGCGTAATAAACAAATTTTAGATGTAAGCTGATATATTTGGATGTCATCAAAAAATCTACTTACAAAGGAGATTATAGCAGACTGCATGTCGTTGGAGCACGCAGGAAAAATTGAGTGGCTACTGTACATAAAAAAGTTTTTTAATGATTTAGATTTGATTAAATATTATGTTAACCCCGAATCAATGTCCGAGATTTCAAAGAAAGACCTAAAAATAAGAGCTCTTTCTCATCTGGAAGAATTACGGATCACAAAAGAGTCAAGTAAAACATCGGTTCAACATTCTTTGATGGTTGAGACCACTCTCACCATCGAACCATACTTGACCTACGTTGAGTCCCAATTTGAGCGCCTCTTGCTGACGCGTTTCAGACTGAATGTCTTCCATAGGCTTGTAGCCTTCCCAAAACGCAATTCCTGGGAAGGGACTCTAGTGGTGTGTCCTTGCGATGAAATTTCAGTACAAACAACCATGCACACTGTTTTGTTTTGTAAGTTTTATGCTGTCCACCGCAATTTATGGCTGACTCCACTGTTAAGAACGCTTGGTTTTAGAAGATGTCGTCCTGCTATGCTGCACCTACAATTTCTGAATACTACACTGATCACAAAAAGTGTAGCTATGTTTTTAAAGTGTATTTATAATCATAGATCGAACCTTGGTTGAAAGTATCCATGTTACTCCAAATAATTTTACACTTTGCGTATATTGTGGGTGATATGTTTTCTGTAAATGCTTTTATGGTTATAACTGTTTTTATATAACCGAATAAAGATTATTATTATTATTATTATTATTATGTAAGCTGATAAACCTTGTAACCACCAATGTTATAAAAGTACTGGTTTTAAAGCTGACACAGATGTGCCCCCCCTCCACGCGCAGTCCGTGTCAGCTTTTCCCGGTGAGTGCAGGGGTACTGTTAACCCCCCTCCCACATAGTATTTGGGTTGTCCCCAGGCCCCATGAGCAGTAGGGGTCGGGTTTCGCGTGGAGTGCTTCCCCGGCTACCCATTGGGTCCCTGGGCTGCGAGAGCACATCTGAACACTGACCTGATCTCAGGCTGTCTGGTTCCCTGTATCGGGAACATCAGGATTGTTGCGGCCAAGTTGTAAGCTTTTCCTTTAGTATACACAAGCCTTAGTTGCTGCTTAATTTTCTTATGCAACGAACAACCATTGACGAAGTCTATAGTCCTGACTTGTAGGATTGAGGCTAGTGGTGTATTGGCCACCGGGTGGCACTGCCGCATTGTGTTCTTCCGGCACATACCGTTCTATTGAGTTAGTCGATTCTCAACATTTTCTAGTGTGTGTGTTGCACAGTGGTGACAAAAGATGTGATCGGCAGAGATTATTATATTTGTCAGCGCAAACGTAGACCTTCGACACAAATTGTTGTGCTGATTTTAATTCCCTCCCCTTGCATGAATTGAAGCCAAGATCCTCGCCTTGGTTTTTTCCTGATATTCAAGCAACACACGTTGTAGGTGGCTGCAGCCTGCAGCCGTATTTGTGTTCATCAACCTCATTGGAAGAGCGTTTATGGCCGGACACGATGTTCAGTAGCCGAGCATGTAGGCGCGAATCATGTCTCCCGGGTTATTGTGGTCGGGCTATGCAGGTTCAGGGCCAGCGGACTAGTTGAAATCGGGTTAGGTTTACCGGATGCCATGGGCGCCCAACCTAGGTGATGTGGATACCACCAACTCCTGCGTATTCATGGGTTGCTGAGGTTCTCGTCGGAGGGGGCGAGTTAGGCCTGCCTGCGCACTTTTTATTTGGTTTAATTAGCTGTTACATAGCACAAACTTTCTGCATTGAACTGTCATTACATTTCAGCATCATTTTGCTTAAATCCACATATGTGCGAAAGGCAACCCTGGACTTTTAGAAGTGCGGCTCCGTCACTTATTTGTTTTCATTAGTTTCAGAGTCTGGTAGTAAAAGGGGAGTGAGTTTATCGTACTATGGAGTACTTTCAGAGATCGATTGTACAGATGTAGCAGTGGCTGTTGCATATTTACAAATGGCACATTTAACCCTAACATATGACACTACCATGCTAGGTGTAGCTATCCACCCTGTAAGGGCATATTGAGTGTAGCGTCACTATGTTTAGCTAGTAGAGTGCTTTAATCACTTTCTTTAATACCCTTCACTGACTGCGAGAATATATCCAGGGCGCATCAAATCTGGTGTCCCATAGGCAACACAGCAGAATTATGCACAGCAGCAACCGTCGTGCTGCCATGGGCTCCGAATTTTGATCCTGTACCCACTTCTGAGGCCACAGATTTCGGAACTCTGAGGGTTGAGACTACATTCATCAGAGTAGGATAGTCTCCTTCGGTAATAAGGCTATTGGCATTCTTTCCCAGGTCGTTTCCGGATCTGTCATCATGCCGGTGCACGCCAGGGTAGAGCATGCATAGGGGCTGTGCATAGGTCTGGTCAAACTCAGAAGAGCAGTTACACACTGGTTCAGGAGCCATGCTACAGGGCTTCTGTTATAGGTTTTCACTGCACGGTCACTTTTTATGTGTGGTTTCGTGCAACATCCAAAACAGATCTCAGAACAAGACAGGAACTCCAGAATCAGAATTCGAGGGGGATCTTATATTATTTGGGCTCCAAGCCAACTGGCGATCATGTGCAACGCGCTATACCTGGGCAGCATGTGCGCATGAGAGTATCTCTGCGTATGGTAGTCTCGGGTATTTACAAGACAGTGAAGGATCAACAGAGGCTTATATTTATTGGATTCACTATTAGGGTAGTCTATACTCCAGGGGGAGGGACCCATACATTTTCTCCCCGGCCACATAAAGCCGCAGTGATACACTCTTTACATACTTGAACCGTGCAGTATGTCTATCTGATTGAAACACAGCGTGCAACCCCAGGAGCACCGGGTCTAGGTCTGCTCCAAGACTCTATTATTAACGGCAGGACAGTAATTTGTTCGATCCAAAATGATTTTAACGGATCGTGGGCATGTTAGCCAGTGCCAACCTAAAAGCTTGCATGAATATACAGGAGGGGGGGCTTTACTATGAGTGCCCGGTAATTTTATGAGTGAGGCAGATGAACCGATACCACTAGGGCTATCGTGACGGTCTTTTGTTGGCTCCTGTTGAAGGTAAGGGTACCCTTTTTCGCAGTAACTGTGCTTCCCTGTGGTAGGATTTGGTTTGTCGGTTACAGTCAGCTTTCCTCCTGCCCAAGCTATCCTTCTAGCCTTGGAGGGGGGGGCTGGATTGCCTCATTTGTCATACTTGGAGTTCAAGGGAAATAGAGGCGTGTCAGCTCTCTAGTTCGATTTCCACGTTTGCTGCGCTTCAATGACAGATGTTGAATGTCTCCTGACAAGTGCTGCTTGCAATTTTAGTTTACATTGGGTTTGGTGAATACTTTATCCTTTCACTTGCGGTCAGAGAAAGTAGATAATGTGGTTGGATATAGCATTGCATGACTGGGGACACTTAGCGGTAAGCCGTCTAGCATTAAGCACATATATCGTTATCCGGAAGGGGGATGCAGATGTCAGTTCTGTGTGGACAAATGCTCCGTTAGGAGGGGAACTCCCTGGGTTAAGGCGTGCACGGCATGAATATGAGGGTAACTTGCAAAGGCTTGCTTCCAGGGTTTGTAAAGTTGATCAGATGGGCCAAGCTGTGCTGCAAAGCACCAGGCATATTCTATAGGTCACAGTTTTTAATACAAGGTCCTATGCACAGTTACTATTAGGTTCCGATTCCTATTCGCCTGCACACCTCCACGTATATCGTACATTCGGGACGCATGTTATACGTTCCACCGACCCCCCGATGAGAGGTGACCACACAAGTTCAGCGATGTAATTTTCTACGGGTCAAGAGGGGCGAGTTGTGGTGGCAACAAGATACCTGCAGCAGGGAGTGCCGCCAGGCGGCAAGGAGTTGGAGAGTAATTGGGATTTGAAGGTCCCGCTGGGTGCCTGCCACCTGGCCACTGCATGTTGTTGATGGTGATCACTAAGGGCTTAGGAGGGGTCATGACAAAATTCACCGGGGCTGATTCACAGGCGGGTGTGGTGGTCCCGACCTCATTTCACATGATGCTCCCTGTCGGGTCTATCTAACGTTCATCTAAAAGGGCTTTAAATTAACAGCCTCTCTTGTCTCAGCCACTCTGTGAGCAGCATGCAAGCGGTCTGTGCATCAGTAGGTTGGGGTGAGCACGTCCGTTCCCGGGGTTGTGGCTGTGATTCCTGTTGTGACTCTTGGAGTCCTAGTCCTGCTTGCTGTAGGTGGCTGATGAGTGTTGATTACATAACTGGATGCGATGGATGAGGAGGCAGAACACTGCAGCACACTCTGCTAAGCAATGTTCCTGGCTAATTATTTTGACCCAAGGCCGAAGCGGGAGCTTCTAGTGCAGGGCCAGAATCATTAGGCCAGGCAGCATGACAAAGGTCTTTTAGGCACTGGTAGAATAGTGCATGCTAAGTAGTCCTGAAGGCCCACCCCCCCATGCAAAGATGGCAAGCAGGGGTCACGCGGGGAACGGAGCTATCAGCTGTCAATCTGTTGAGCTTATAACCAGCATGAAAGTCGGAGGGAGGCTACTGAGTTGCCCTAGCATGGTTTGTCTCGCTTCAGGACCAGTTGGGGTTACTGTTCAGGGTAAGGTTAGACTTCTTGGTTGCGTTTGGATACTTTGACAGGTTGCCCCTGTGCATGCAACACGGCGATAAGTGGTAATTTTGGGGGTGTGAACTAGGTGTCCAAGAAACTCATTAGATCTTGCAGTCCCGCCATTGCAGAACATAGATTTGTCAACATTCTTCAAGGATACCATTATTAGCAGGAAGGTATTGAACCATGGAGAGCCAATGGTTGTGGGTTCGTGCACAACACTAGTAAGGGAATTGCATTCTGTTTCATCAGGCTACGTGTACCATCAATAGCACGAGCAGCTGTAAAGCTTCTATTTTCGCCCGGGACTGGGGACTGGCAATGTCATCAAACTTTGCAGCCAGACACGGAATAGGCAAAGACATACCTGTGATGGTGCAACGTGCACTCAGCAGTAGAGTCAGCTGAGTGTCATCATACCCTGGTATACCGTCAGTTATAAACGTAAGGTTGGGGCTACATACAAACAGGCACTCTATCTGCTAGTGCGGGAGTGTGCCAGTGCCAAGAGGTTGCGGGTTGCCTGGTAAGGGCTGATATGGATTGGAGGGAGCACTAATACGGACAACCACAAGAGCACATTTTGCAGTCATAGAAGGTTAAATTGATAAATTGGTGGCATGGTACCAGTTGCTTCAGTTATGCGCATTTTCCTTGGCAGTTGTCAGCGAACATTCAGAATGCAATGTTGGTAGTTAGCCTGTTGTCATGCCTTTCAGAGGTGTTTTAGCTCAGACATGGCCAAGCATGGGTTAGATGCCTGTGGTCTGCCCTGGGATTCATGTTAACAGGCAGGTGGAGCGGCAGAATTTAGAGGGGCTTGGGTTCGACCTCTGGTTACAGGTGCAGATCCTGGTAGGTTCACTTAGTATCCCGTCCTTGAGTTCGATGAAACAGGTACCATTGATTTGAGTAACGGTAACGGGTAATTTCTCCCGCCCTTCAGCCTTGGCTGGCAGCTATGCAGGTTGTGGAAGTTGTCATCCAACTAGGGCAATATGGTCCATATGATTGGGGAAAACCCCCGGGTTAAACACAATTGGGATACAAAGTATTAGGAGAACACTTGGCATTCCCAGTATTCAAAAAAAGAGAGGTATTTATACTTTGGTTCCCCTCTGGGTCACTCTGTCCTGTCTGCTCCCTGGTATACTAGCAGAAGTTTGGGAGGGCAAGGCTTCACATAGGGTGGTGACTGACGGAATGCGATGGACATACTCCGACTAGTGCTAGACTCAGATAACTGAGTGAAAGAGGAAATAAGGTGGGCTTGTCAACGCTTACCTCCACTTGCATTGGCACTTCCTGGCAGGAGTGGCTTGTTAAAGGTATTGCTCTTCAGCCAGGCAATGGCAACATTGGACCAACGCCTAATTATTGGTTTCAGGTCATATCAGTCAAAAATCCACGGGGAGTTTAGAAAGGATGGCGGCACCTGTCCTGAAGGGGCATGCTGGCCTCCGGTCCTGTATGGGCTAAGACTTGTTTTGGTTGGACCTGGGAGAAGCCCGGTAATCAGCATGTTGTAAGTAAAAAGGCCTACCTTGGTGGGGGGCCCTGGTTGTGACGGTGGCCACCCCCAGAGCTGTGGAGGAGTTACAGGGCGAACAAGAGTCTGCACGTTACCAAGGGGTACTTCATGCAGCAGCACAGTGTGGTGCTAAGCCAAGGATACCCAGGGATGTCTTAGCGTTGTCCCCTGGAAGAACTACGGCGCCCCGTTAGTCCTACGGCTGGTTGTGGGTCTGAGCAAGCGGGGGCTGCCTGGAATGCTCCGCCCACCTTTTTGGGGGGCGTGAGTAAGGGAGTGGACTGGTGGTCCACTGATGGGAGGTGTGGCCCCTCCCAAGTATTGGTAAACACCGATTGGCGACGGCCACGGTGTAATTTGGCTCATCAGACGGGCAGGCGGCATAAGGATTGGCCTGCCCTGGGATCGCCCGTAAGATAACCCACCATGTTGGCATATTTGTTATGCAAATAAACCTGCAGCAATTTTCTCCACTAACAAGGTGTCGTGTGGTTTATTGATGTATTGTGCTGCATGTAAACTGACTACTGTTGCCGATATTGGCACTATGTCAAGGCTGCCTGGGGGGCCACGCAGTGGCCCCTCATCAAGGCGGCCGCCTTAGTGCCACAGGAAGGCACTGGAGTCGGCCTCCTAGTCTCCCTGGGCTGGGACCAGGGGGACTTCCGGCCGTCCACTTCCGGTAGTGGGAGGGGGGACAGGGGTACATATACTGTCCCCCGCCCACTGAGCAGCCTCTTGTCCGCTGCCCGTCTCGCCTTTCCCGCCCCACCGCGTACCCTGCGGACGGACAATGAAGGGGATTGGGGGGTACAATTTCTAACTTATTGTTTTGTGTTGGAGGAGGAGTTACAGGGCAATCCAGAGTCTGCAAGTTACCAAGGGGTACTTCATTCAGCAGCACAGTATGGTGCTAAGCCAAGGATACCCAGGGATGTCTTAGCGTTGTCCCCTGGAAGAACTACTGCGCCCCGTTAGTCCTACGGCCGGTTGTGGATCTGAGCAACCGGGGGCTGCCTGGAACGCTCCGCCCACCTTTTTGGGGGGCGTGAGTAAGGGAGTGGACTGGTGGTCCACTGATGGGAGGGGTGGCTCATCCCAAGTATTGGTAAACACCGATTGGCGACGGCCACGGTGTAATTTGGCTCATCAGACGGGCAGGCGGCATAAGGGTTGGCCTGCCCTGGGATCGCCCGTAAGATAACCCATCATGTTGGCATATTTGTTATGCAAATAAACCTGCAGCAATTTTCTCCACTAACAAGGTGTTGTGTGGTTTATTGATGTATTGTGCTGCATGTAAACTGACTACTGTTGCCGATATTGGCACTATGAGCCTGAGTGCGCGGGAAGTTGAGGGCTCATTCGTCATCTTTTCTGCGGAATGAGGGGACCTGTGTTAGGGCGCGTGTTCACTTCTTCCAGCAGCGCGATCAAGGAGACTTGAGTAGGTGGAGGGAAAACGTGGAGACCCTGCACACGAAGTCGCCTTTGTGAAGAGCCTTTTATTCTTCCTCATATTTCTATTTATTACTTTATATCCACTGATGTGCAGCCTCGCCATATTCATTGCATTGTCCGAAGCGCTATAGGTTAGTGAATGTCTGTGAGTCTCATGGCACATGCTGTAGGGACTGTCGCACTTATCACACACATTCAACAACTTGCTCTAAATGTCTGCATTGACCAATCGGCGCTCCATAGGTCTTGTGACGTGCTTCATCACCGGTAACCACGCCCTGTCCACGGTGACATTTCCTTCCTGTTAAACCTCATGACATCTCTTTACTAAGCGGCCACCTTGGGTAAGATGAACATTTAGAAGTAGGGGCTGTCCTTCATTTCAGTGACTCGTCGCAAAACACAGTGACTGCTGCAGACCCTGGAGCACTCTCAAAACGTTTTTTATAGTCACTGGTACTTAAAGAAGAAAAAAAAGGGAGGAATAAAACGCCTAGATTAGATTGTTTATGTAGATGACTGTTTTTTTCAATGTAGCGTTGGGGTCATTATTATTACATTTTTATCACAAATTTTATTGCATTTTGTTAAGATATGACATTGCATGCAACACCGACTGGCTTTGAAGTAACAGCATTGAAACAGACACGGTTACATATATCTACAGTCAAGCGAAAAAACAATATAAAGTGTCGCATGAAATTGAAAACGAAAAAAAACAATCATAACTAACCCCCTCTCCCCCAGGCCATGTCACTTAAGTTAGGAAATCCGAATCTGCATCAACAGTCTAAAGAGGATGTAGGGATGCTATAAATATGCAGGGGAACCAAAATCGACATCATGTCTGTGCAAACAGGAAACAGAGAGGAAAGCCAGCTAAGCCAGCAACACTATGACATCACTAAGGGTACCTCCAACATTTGCGTCATTAATAGCACCAGTAGTGTGGTGAACACTGACAAATGCAGTCATACATTTACTGAATTTGCCTTTCTACACCTATTTAAGCATATATGCTTGTAATACACGGATTTACTTCAATATGAGGGAGCTGTACTCTTTTGCGTTCTTCAAGCTTTCAGGACCATTTTGAACTCTTGGAGAGCTGTGGTTGTCTGAATGTTTTTTGGTAGAGTGTTACAGTGGTGAGGGCCTAATAGTGATCCGAACCTGGAGGTGGCTTAGGGCCTCTCACTCTCTCTCACTGACTGACTCTCTCACTGACTGGCTGACTCTCACTCTCTCTCTCTCTCACTGACTCACTCGCTCTCTCACTGTCTGACTCTCTCTCTCTCTCACTGACTGACTCTCACTGACTAACTCTCTCACTAACTGACTCTCTTTCTCTCACTGACTGACTGTCTCTCATTCTCTCTCACTGCCTAACTCTCTCACTGACTGACCATCTCACTGATTCTCTCACTAACTGACTAACTGACTCTCTCTCTCTCACTGACTCACTGACTCTCTAACCAACTGACTCACTGACTCTCTCTCTTTCTCTCTCCTTGACTGACTAACTAACTCTCTCACTGACTGTTTTACAGGTACTATTTCCCAACCTTCCCCTCCCCCTATTTATGCCCCCATAACAAAAAAAACATAACAAGCAAGCGTTGGGACAGGCAGATAGAAGTTGCCAGCATTAAAAGGTCAAAAAAACTCAAGACATTATTTATTGTTAATACTTTTTTAATATGGTTGTTCAGTTGTACATAATGCTTTCTTGGTCATATATAAGGTAATAAAAATGCTTCTGATACTTCTTTATTATAACATTTTAGCATGCTGCAGACTTCTGTACAGCACTGCTTAAAGACATAGGCAAAGTCAATATCTCTAGCTAAACACTTATAAGGTCCCAAAGGCGAGACCTTTTGGCTATGCCAATGCTTGTTCCTTAAGTCATATTAATATTATTGGATCTTTGAGAATAAATCAAGGAACGCATTGCTGAAGTATGCATTAGTCAATAATTTTTTTATTTCCTTATGCCCAGATGACCGAATACAAAGAAGAGGTCAATACATTGATGAAGTTGTTTGATGCCAATGGAGATGGCAAGATAAGCTTTGAGGAATACTGGAGACTGATCAGCTCGCTCACTGACCATCTGAGCCAGCGATTTGCCGAGCATTCTAAAGTAAGTGGCTAGAGGAGAAGCACCAGGGTCTGTGACTAGTCTTGGCCCTGAGAGATTCCAGATTTTATGGTGGTTGCTAACGTCCTTACTTGGCCCTTGTTTTAGTAACGGTAGGTTAGCTTTCCCAAAATACACTCTCCCGTTGTGTTCTTAGCAATGGATAACTGGGAGCAATGCATGCACAAATGAATACAATTTATGTGTAACATGAATATGTTTCCCTTCGGTGCATTTTTACATTTTGGGGCAAGTCTGATGGAGGAAGTTGAAAGAAAACATTTTTTGTATAATTAATCTGCTGTTTATTCATTTGCTGTGCATTATGTGTGTTTTTTTGTATGCATATATGTGTTATAAGTGTAAAGTGAACCTATCCAAAACGCAGCGGAGTGCTGTACAGCGTCGGCTTCAGACAGCAAGTGACTGGAGAGATAGCTGGTTTCTGTGCATAGAAGTGAGCTATCACTGTACCTTGATGAAGCTCTGTTCATGGCGGTATCAAAGCCGAAACCTTAAATAAAATTCATGTAGTAAGATTGTCAGCATATTGATGAATTTTGATGCTGTTATCCGGAGTAGAGCTTAAGGGGCTTCATTTGGAAAGTGAAGATGACTGTCGACTGTTATGGGGTTTAGCATTTGTGTGCTGTAAAATGTATGGATGAATGATTTTTTGCAAATTGGATGCCGAAATTAGCAGTGAATGATCCTTGTTCTGTGTCCAGCATTGGAATACTTTCTAGAACCGAATGTGTTGGTACCAGAAAGCAAAGATCTATTCCACTGTTAGTAAATTGGGAGATTTTGTGAGAGGCCAACAGGACAGACCCAATAATACATCAGGCTGACACGTAACCAACTCTGCCCCAGCCCTGCTGGTCCTTCAGTGGCACATACCTGTCAAGCAATCTCCTGATTGACCAATCCACTGTTGCTTGTGATAGTTGGCTGCCTATACCTAGATGTGTTCTCCAATTACAGTATATAGTTGGGTGGAGTCCAGGAAACATCTGCTGATCACCTTCTCCATTGCCTCCTCTTTTTGCCTAGGTTAAACCTGTAAAAAATCCGGTCAATGGATTGACCGATTTCGAACTTTGCCTCAATGGCATTGTACGCTATTTCTATGAACATTCGACGGTGCAGGGGAACACGAAGACCGTCACCATAGAAGAATTCACGACAATGTTGGAGACAGATTTCCAGACCTGCATCAAGGTAAAGGCTTATTCTCCCCAATCTTGCGCTCTCTGTTCTTCCTCCTGATCACTTTGCTAAACCTTGTGTGGCAGCATACTGTCCACAGAGTAGGGCTCAGGCTCCACCAGGCAAGAGGCTGGAAACCACAGCAAGCATGTTATTAATACTCTATGCCCTGTGGATCAAATAGCTCCTAGGTCGGAGAGGCAAATAGCGGAGGGGATACAAAAGTAGTGGTGTTTTTGTGTGTGCGCATGCACACACAACAAGAAGTACTGGAGATAAAGAGAGGTCCTTCTTACTGTTTTCTGTCTTGTAGGACCTGGTTACTCTTATCCCTGCCCCGACGATGATAAAAGATTGTGCAATGCTATCAATAGGACCTTTACAATGAACAATCTGAAGAAATTAGTGAGATTGTTATCAAGACACGGGCAGAAAAAATGGGAATGTGTAAGCTAGGAAAGATGGAACAGTGTGCTGATCCATACACTGATAAGTATTTTTTCCATTAGAGAGGTTCTTGGGTAGCTTATGGATCTAGACCCTAAGAGTCTGATTAACAAACCTTTTTGAATGAGTAGGTATAATTTACTTATTGAAATTCAGGTCTCAACCAGGAGTAGGTCAGACCTGCTCAGATTCTAATCATCATATGGTAAGTCCTGTCTAAAAGGATCACTCTTCTACCTATCAATACGTTTTTTCAGCTAAATTTCACCTCGAAGAAACCTAAACAAAAACTGAATTGTTTGAAGGTTTCACCACCTTGCTTTTAAAACGAAAAAGGTTCTCTGGATTATTTCTACGTATTAATCTGGCAAATGGGTTTAGGGCAAACTAAGGCTAAATGACTGCTCTAGAAAGATAAATAATTTACAAAAATAAAAATACAGTTCTAGTATTGTATTAGAGCATTTGTAAAGTGCTCATACCTCCTGTGGGACACCAAAGCGCATAACCAAATTAATACCAAAGTGCAAAATCTCTAGTTCATTAAATACTGGATAAGCTACCACCAAAACTATAAGGTACCCCAAGACGGGTTCAACCAATGAAAAATTCTTGTGCCACCTCTAATGAAGATGCAGTATAGTCACTGCAAATGGATATGAGTAGTGAATTGTTTGAGCAGCTTTTGAAAACCACAGAGCTGTTGCGAGCCATTTAGCTCTAACGATCTTCAACCAGACTCTTTCAAGCTCAAGACTTTTACACCAATGCATCCTGTTTTGGAGAAAACCCTAAAATCCAGAGGGAGCCAAAGTTAGAGCTCAGAAAGGACAAGTAACTTACCTTCTGTAACGCCTTATCTGGTAGAGACATGATCTAGCCGCAGATTCCTTACCTTTTGAATTTCCCAGGCATCAGACTGGATCCGGTCGATTTTTCTTCACGCAAGTATCCCTGCGCTCTGGTATGTGGTGTCGGTCGGCTCCGCATGACGTTGTTGGCGTCGTCTGCACCATTGTGGCGTCCGCGTCACCAATATAGGCACCACCTCAGCGCACTGACGTCATTTACTTTCTAGACTTTCCATGCCATAAGCGGGCAGCCATGAAGTGCACTGACATTGGTGTGTTTCTGAACAACTATAGCCCTAGAAGGGATCAGGCCTGACACCAAAAACCTGTCCGCAATATGGGGAGGATGGGTGGGTCGGTAAGGAATCTGCGGTTAGATCATGTCTCTACCAGATAAGACGTTACCAGAGGTAAGTAACTAGTCCATCTGCTAGAGACATCTAGTCACAGATTCCTTACCTTTGACTTGACACCCAAGCAATACCATCCCGGGAGAAGGGACTGCCGATGAGTTTAGACCAGGAAGCCATGCAGGACATATCGGCCAAAAAGGATGTTGCTCCAGATTTGACTGACCAGGCAGTAGTACTTGGTAAACGTGTGCAGAGATGCCCGCGTTGCTGCCTGACAAATGTCAAAGACTGGAACTCTGCGTTGCAACACTGTGGTAGCAGTCTTCGCTCTGGTGAAGTAAGCTCTGAAGCCTTCAGGGGAATGCTTTTTGGCCAGAGCATAGCAAATGTTGATGCAGAGGATGACCCATCATGAGATAGTCCTCTTCTGCACCCCACAACCTTTCTTAGTTCCAGCATATCCCATGAAGAGTTGGCCGTCCACCCGGAACTCTTAAGTGCGGTCAAGGTAGAAGCACAACACTCTTTTTGAGTGCAGACAGTGAAGTCAATCTTCTTTAGAGGGGTGCGGAGGAGCATGGAAAGTGGGAAAGGTGACCGATTTCTCCACATGTAATGGTGTTTACACTTTAGGCAATAACGAGGACCTAGTGCGAAGCACAAACTTATCAGGGCAGATGGACAGGTAAAGAGGCTTAGATGACAGAGCCTGCAATTCGCTCACCCTCCCGGCAGATGTGATTGCCACTAAAAAGGCTGTTTTGATAGTAAGCAAGTGTGCAAGGTATTTAACAGGGCTCACATTAGCAATGTGAGAATCAAATTAAGATCCCACTTAGGCATAATGAAAGTTAACGGTGGGAACATAAGTATAAGTCCTTTAAGGAATATATTTACAATCGGAGTTTGAATAATGAAGGTTGGTCTGGGAGCCTCAGAAAGGCAGACCAGACCGAAAGGTACCCTTTAAGCGTGCCCAGTGCAGAACCTTGCTGGGCAAGGTTCACAATGAAAAGCATGACCTGAAAAAGGGGAGCAGAAAGAGGATCAATAGACTTTTCTGTACAGTATTTTACAAATGTGTTCCACCAGCAGACGTACACGGTCTTGGTGGAGTTCTGCCTGCCCGCCAAAATAACATTACATACTTCGGGAGGAAGGTTGAATGCTATCAACTGCCGCCGCTCGACCTCCACGCAAGAAGATATAGAGTTGACAGGTTCGAGTGAGGACCCTCCCCTGCTGCTGTGATACAAGATCCTCCCGCAGGGGCAGCAGTATTTGCGGAAAGGAGAGTAGGAGGCCTGAGCTCCACTCGAGACGAAAAGCACTCGGAAATAGAGCCGCCGTGGAAACTCCAGCGCCAAAATAGCTGACATTTTGCGTTGTCATCAAAGGCAAACAAATCTAACGAAGGCTCTCCCCACTGCTGAAAGAGAACTTTGCCACCTTCGGAAGGGGACGCTGTTCATGATCCGCTAAGCATTAATGGCTGAGTTTGTTCGCCTTGGTGTTTAGCTAACCTGCCAGCTGTTGAACCACCAGGGATATGCCCTGCTGTTCCAGTCAAGTCAGAGACGTAGAGCCTCTTGACAAAGGGTCCACGACCACACCCTGTATGTTGAAGTACCACATGGCGGTGGTGTTGTCCATAAACACTTGCACTTGCTTCCCCTTGATTGAAGGAAGGAAGGTATTCAATACCAAACAAATTGCTCGGAGCTCCAGCAAGTTGAGGTGGGGTCTCGTTTCCACTGGAACCCAGAGTCCTCAGATCTCCACCTTTCCCAGATGGCTGCTCCATCCCAGGTATTATGCATCTGTCACTACTATGTATGACACATCAAGAGAGTTAATCCTTCGCCCTGGTATACCCCTGAACTCAATCTGCTACGTAAGGCTTGCAAAAGAAATGAACGTATCTGGAGGAAGGAAAAAACCGAGGAACGGAAAGAAGCATTCCGCACCGCGGTAAAATCCTACAAAAAAGAGCTCCGTAGCATCAAAACTAGTTTCTACGAGGACAGAATTAAAAACGCTGCCTGCTCGGCCCATGAAACCTACTCAGTTCTAAAAGAACTACTCCACGCCCCTGACCCCCCACTCAAACCCCTCGATCCCAAAGCAGCTGAAACTAAATGTAAAAAATTAGCCACCTTCTTCGACGAGAAGATTCAAAACATTCTTCTAACCATACCCCCTCCCGAACAGGACCCCATACAGCCGGATCCTACCATCACCACCACCAATCCTCCTTTGCCGCCAGCCCCCCAACCCTCCCTGGACACTTTTGGTCCCGTAACAACGGAAGAAGTAGGAGCTACGCTGGCCGCAATCAAAAGTGGTTCCCCCCTTGATCCTGCCCCCCTCCGTTTCCTAAAAAAAGTGTCAAGTACCATCATTCCCCCCCTCACGGCCCTGATTAATTCCTCTCACTCATAGGGTATTGTCCCGCCCAGCTGGAAAGCGGCAGCAGTCAAAGGTCTACTGAAAAAACCCTCTTTAGACCCGCAGGATTTCGCCAACTACAGGCCCATATCCCTTCTCCCTGGAAACAGCAAGATCGCAGAGAAGCTGGTAAATAAGCAACTATCGCTTTACCTAGAAAGCAACAACCTCTTAGCGGCCTCCCAGACAGGTTTTCGTCCAGGTCAGGGCACGGACATCGCCCTCCTGACAGCAGTGGAGAAGGCCAGAAGCATTCTGGACATGGGAGGATCAGTGGCAGTGATCCTCCTAGATCTCAGTGCGGCCTTCGACACTGTAGACCATTCCACCCTAATCCACCGACTGGGAGAGATCGGATTAAAGGGTATGGCCTTGAAATGGCTAGAATCCTTTTTGACTGAACGCTCCTTCCAGGTGCGGGAAAACGACGGCTGCTCATCCACCATCCCCCTCCGGTGTGGAGTGCCACAGGGCTCATCTCTGAGCCCTACACTCTTCAACGTGTACATGGCCCCACTGGAGAAGAAGGTCAGCTCGTACGGCGTGTCAGTTATCAACTACGCCGACGACACTCAGCTGGTCGTTACCCTTTCTCACCCTCACCACGCCCCATCCGACCTCCACAGCTGCCTTTCCGAAGTCCACCGATGGATGAATCTCTCCTCATTAAAATTGAACGGGTCCAAGACTGAGATCCTCCTGATGGGCCACAATGGGCCCTCTCTACCATCTCACCTTTGGCCTAAGTGCCTAGGGGACCCTCCCGCACCCAAGGAAGAGGTCAAGAGCCTTGGTGTGTGGATTGAGAAGGACATGAGTTTTAAAACCCAGGCAAAAAGAACCGCAGGGACATGCTTTGGGCTACTTAGAGCCTGCAGGAAGATCTTTCCCCTGCTCCCAGATACCGCAAGGAGGCTCCTCATTCAGGGTCTAATCCTGGCAAGATTAGACTACTGTAACGCTATATACTTGGGAGCCCCTGAAGCCACCCTGAACTCACTGCAAAAAGTCCAAAACGCCGCAGCCCGCCTACTTACGGGCACACCTGGAAGATCCTCCGCCAGGCCGGCCCTCAACTCTCTCCACTGGCTCCCAGTCAGAGAAAGGGTCGTTTTCAAAGCCCTCTGTCTGGCCCATAAAACCCTCAACAACAACGGTCCCCCATTTCTGAAAGAACTTCTAATCCCATACAAAGCAGAGAGAAATCTCCGGTCCAATACAGAAAATCTCATTGCAGTCCCTAGAGTGAGAAAAGCCAAGACCAGTGGCCGTCGCTTTTCGGTTCACACGGCCAAACGATGGAACCATTTACCCCGAAAACTCAGGACAGAACCGAACTATCCCCAGTTCAGAAAAACCTTAAAGACCCTCCTTTTCCCGCAAATATAATTTCACTAGTTGGCTAAAACCCCTGGAGAAGCAGATCAGCGCTGGGATGCTCTTCGGAGTTACTACGCGCTTTACAAAAACCATTAAATAAATAATTAAATAAATGTGGTCTGGTTGGGGAAGGGAGAGGGATCTGCCTCTGACCTAATCGTGGTCTGTTAGCCACCACTGTCCTATGCATTGCTCTCCAACATCTAGACCATGTCGGAGAGATTCCCCTAATGCTGCGCCCACTGGAACTTCAAGTCCCACTGCAGAACCCACATATGCCACCTGGCATGTGTCGCTAGCAGGATGCAGGAGGCCATGAGGCCCAGCAGCCTCAGAGTCATTCATACCGAAATCCAGGATAGAGGCTTAAACATCGATATCATAGTCTGAATATTCTAGCCACACGATTTGGGAGGCTAGGCCCAAAACTACACTGTGTCCAGAACAGGTCCAATGAAATAGAACATCTGAGAGGGAGTCAGATGTGATTATGGCACGTTGATTGTGAACTGCAGAGAATGCAGGAGGCTCGCTGTAATTTAGAGGTGGGAGACGACAGCCTGGGGAAGCTCGCCTTCAACAGCCTGTCGTCGAGATAAGGGAAGACTGGCACCTCCGATCTGCATAGAAGAGCTTTGACCACCGCCATTACTTTTGTGTTAAACCCAAGAGACGCTGGTAAGGCCAAAGGGGAGCACAGTGAACTAAAAGTGCTTGTGGCCTATTGTAAACCGCAGGTAGCGCCGATGGGCAGGCAGAACGGGAATGTGAAAATAGGCGTCCTGCAAATCCAATGCTACCATCCAGTCTCCTGGGTCCAGGGCAGACAAGACCTGAGCTAGAGTGAGCATCTTGAACTTTTCCTTTTTGAACCAGGATAGGGCACAAACTCTTTTCCTTTTTGAGTACCAGAAAGTAGCGGGAATAACAACCACAGCCTACTTCTGGTGCTGGAACCCTCTCTATGGCTCCAATGGCTAAGAGAGTCATGACTTACTCATGAAGCAAATTCAAGTGATTCTCTGTCTGCCGGTTCCTTTATATATAGACTTAGAATAATTGTCCAAAAAGCCCCATCAAGACTGGAGTACATGAACCACCAACAAGCAACCCAGCGCTACACTCATACTCATCCATTCTGTGATCTCAGTACTATCTACTCACCTAATACGTTTGAAGGTGAGGAAAATGCAGATCTGTAAACGCAGTTCTTTAAAATATAGAAGCAGGATTCAGTCCTGAACAACGGTGAGGAAAAAGAACGGGTATAAAAATAGCCCCTGGTAAAACCTATCACAGCTAATATCCAAGAGATTTAGTGGGTAACAACCCTAAGTTTGCCCCACTGTGCATACTTTATTAGATACAACTCCGACTTCAATTTGTGTCCAAATCAAGTAGCCATATGTAAAAACGTAAATAGGATACTATGCTCTTCAGAGCTCAAAAAAATAAAATTCTATATAAGAAAAGAACCAAAGGGGCTAATATAAACACTTAAACTGATAATTAAAAATCATGGTGATATTCTGCCAGTGGTGAAGGTGATGGCTGATCCTGCCACCAACTGGCTGCTTATGATCCTGAAGGGCCGGACTAGGAAAGTTTGGAGGCTGAGGTTGTGGGGTGGGGGGGATGATCCGGTGGGTTTGGGGGATGTGTGGTTGGACTGCGTAGATGTTGTTGCACTTGTGTGGTCTTGTGGCTGGGGTATTGCTGACACATCTGAAAGCCCCTTCCGTAGCCACGAAAGGAGCGAAAGTAGACGGGGATGTGTGGCAACTGAGAGGCCCTAGGACTTGGCCGTAGCCCGTGAATCCTTAAAGTGCTCCAGTGCCATGTCTGCCTCTTCTCCGAAGAGACAGGGGCCATCAGAGGGCATGTCCACGAAAGAATCCTGGACATCCCCTAAAAAGCCAGAAGTCCTTAACCAGATGTGGGTTCAAACAGCCACCATCAATGCAATTGCTTTGCCCAGAGAGTCTGTTGTGTCAAGACAAAAACGAATGGTGAACTTTGCCTCATCTCTTCCATCTGATACTGCTTTGGAGAGGATGGAAAGTGTGGGAATAATGGTCCAATAAGCATGTGGTGTTCACCAACTGCAATGCAAGGCTGGCAGAAGAAAACATTTTCTTGCCCCAACTATACAGCCTCTTGGATGTCCTATCTGGGGGTGCAGAATGGAATGTGCCTTGGGAGGTAGAGGCTCGGTCCACCAAGCTCATCGGGGTATAGTGGTTGGTGAGTAAATTTGGCTTACCCGGTGCAGGGCGATTTACTTTTGGCAATTTATCCTATTAACAGGAGACCCAGAGCTGGGCTTGGACCAGGTTCTCAATAGGACATTGGTTAAGGCCTTGTTGAAAGGCAGCTGGGATTCTGAGGAGGAGACACCAGGCTGTAGACCTCTGTCAAGATATTCGTCTTCACTGCCACGGAAGGGAGCTGAAGGCCCCGGACCTCTGCTGCCCTTTGCACCACCATACTATATGATGCTCCCTCCTCTGTAGCCACAGTAGGGGAAAAAAGCAGGCCAGAATCTGGAGAGGTATCCAGTCCACTGGCCTCACCCAATTACTCATACCAGTCCATTTCCTGATAAGGCTGGTCATGTAAAGGGTCCAGCGATTCCTCCCAATCTTCCTCCAATCCTAGCCCTTCAGAATAGGGCTGAGGAAATGACATAGAAACTAAGAGTTCTGTGCGGCGCTGATCTGGTTATGGGTCATCGGGGATAAGAATGGAGCTGACGCCGCTGGTGGGCGCCAGGATTCTCAGCACCCGGACTGGGGAAGATCGCAGTGGTACAACCGGTGTCAGTCCAGATCCATCGCTGGATTCATGGGGGGGTCATTGGCGCCGGGCTGGAGCTGCCAATGTGAAACCCAATAGAACCCCCTGGGAGCCTCTGGGGCCCGAAGGCGTGCCAGTTGGGTCAGGCAGCCCAAATATGAGGCACAAGGTATCATAAAACTCTTTAAGCCAGACGGGGGCTGCTTCGGTGCCTGGAAAAGGCTGGAAAGGGCAGAGTCAAACCAGGGGCAGGTTCCGAGGAATGAGGCCTAGAGCACAATGACTCCTCTGTTGCCTCTGCCGACAGATGGGCAGAAGTCGAAGCACACTGTTTTTTTGTGCTTTTTACCTGACTGATTCGACAACTTTCTGTGCGAAAACAAAGACTTAGGACTCCCAGAGCAGTACCCGGACCTTCCTCTTGACCAGTACCGTAAACAAGACCTCTGGGATGAACGACGCAGTGCCGAGTGCTGGGCTGCACGCAGCTTTAGAGGCCGCTCTCTCAAAGCTTTCGGAGCCATGGCCCGGCAGTCAGAGCACAACTTTGAGTCATGGTTGAGCTCCAGGCACCAGTGAAAACACAGATGTGGCTCCGTCACCAATGTGGTGTAGTGGCAGGCACAGCACAGCTTGAAACCAGAAGTCTTCTTGGTCATGAGGAAACCTACTTACCAAAAAGGGGTCGACAAAATATCGAAATAAAGTCTGTCAAAAAGTGAAAGAGGGTAGCTCTCTTCATGGATCTGCACAGGCTAGCACAAAAAGAAAAGCATTGATATCAGTGTGCTGAGGTGGTGCCTATATAGGTGATGCGGATGTCACAATGCCTCAGACGACGCCATCACGTGGAGCTGACCAACACCACCTACGGGCATGCAGGGGTATTATTATTATTATTATTATTAAAAGGCTCTTCTATAGCGCATGGCTACTCGGGAGCATCCCAGCGCTTAAGACTAACCAAGCAGAGAAGGATTGGGAATCTAGAGCTATTTTAACTAGTTGTTTGGAAACAGAAGAGTTTTTAACTTTTTTCGAAAGACAGGGAGGTTAGGCTCTTGGCGGAGAGGTGGGGGAAGAGCATTCCACAGCCCAGCCGCGTTGTGCGAGAACAGGCGACCTCCTGTGCGGGATCTGCTGATCCTAGGAACTGTCAGCAGATTTTGTTGGTTCGAGCGAAGATTCCTGGTAGGATTGTAAGGTCTGATCATATCATCTAGAATGGGGGGGCCACTCCCATAGAGTGTTTTATGGACCGTGCAAAGGGTCTTAAAATAGATTCGCTCCTTTATGGGGAGCCAATGCAAGGTGCAAAGTGCGGGCCTGGCTGAGGTACGATGGCTGGTGCCCGTGAGTAGCCGTGCTGCGGAATTCTGGACAACCTGAAGTTGTCGTATAACCGACACGGGGGCTCCAAGATAGAGCGCATTCCCATAATCCAACCTGGATAGAACAAGGGACCGGACAATGGTTTCCTTTGCTGCCTCGGGTAACTGAGGAAGGATTTTCCGGATTGTTTTCAGCAGTCCGAAGCAAGTGGCTACTGTTTTCCTTGCCTGGGTCTTAAATGACAACTCGGCATCCAACCAAAAGCCGAGACTCTTTATCTCGGTCTTTGGAGTGGGTCCTGGACCCATACAGGAGGGCCAATGTATCGAGTTGTCAAATGTGGCTCGTTTTCCTAGAAGCATCAGCTCCGTTTTACCTCCATTCAATTTCAGATGGGACAGGTCCATCCAGTTTGCTACTGCCTCCAGGCAATGACAGAGCCTGGAGGGGGAGGATTCCAACTGATTAAGAGAAACAACTAGCTGGGTGTCGTCAGCATAGCTTACCAGTTGGATCCCAAAAGGGGCAACTACTTCTGCCAGGGGCGCCATATAAACATTAAACAGTGTGGGGCTAAGGGAGGAGCCCTGTGGCACCCCACACTGTAATGGCAATGCTGGAGAGCAGCTATTTTCTGTAAAGACCTTAAAGGATCTGTCACCAAGAAAGGACTCCAACCACATGAGTGCCCTGTCTTTGACGCCCAGTTTTTTAAGACGAGACAGGAGGACACGGTGGTTCACCGTGTCGAAGGCGGCACTGAGGTCCAGGAGGATAATGGCCGCGCTGCCACCTGCGTCCAGAATCCTCCTGGAGTCCTCTACCACCCTCAGCAGTGCCGTCTCCGTGCCCTGTCCTTTCCGAAACCCAGTTTGAGTTGGGTGGAGCAGGTTATGGGTCTCCAGAAAGGATGCTAGTTGTTTATTTACCCATTTCTCTGCGAGTTTACTGATGCCGGGGAGCAGGGAAATGGGACGATAGTTGGAGAAGTCCTGGGGGTCGAGATGAGGCTTTTTTAACAGGGCCTTAACCATTGCCAGTTTCCAGTCTTGGGGTACCCTTCCTAATTCCAGTGAGGTGTTAACTAGATGGATAATGTATGTACTGATGTTGGATAAGGCTAACTTTAGAATATTCATAGGGACAGGATCTAGCGGGGAGCCGCTTTTTACAGAGTTGAAAAGCGTGGGCAACAATTCAGTACTGAGGGGGGAAAAGGAAGGGAGGCAAGGCAGAGTAATATCTGTATCATCTGGCAAAGGGAGGATAGGTTCTTCAGGAGGTAGAGGGGGAAGGGACAGGAGGATCTTTTGAATTTTTTCAGCAAAGAAATTCGCCAGATTGATGCAGTGAGCATCAGCCTCCTCCGTGCAGAGTAATGAGGATGGCGGGTCGGGGGCTTTTAACAGGGATTTAGCTATCTTGAACATCTCTCTTGGGGCATTGGCTGAGATCTCTATTTTTTCTGCATAAAAGATGGATTTGGCCACGTTAAGGGCAGATTTATATTTTTTTAGAGAGAGTTTGTATTTAGTTTTTTTCTCTTCCACAAAGTGTTTTCTCCACTGTCTCTCTAACCGTTTACATTCTTGTTTTAGGAGCCTTAGCTCAGAAGTGAACCAAGGTTGTTTAGTGGAGGCTTTCTTTTTGGAGATGTTTGTTTTAGGGAGCACCCTATCCAATGATGATTCAATCCATTGGTTAAAGTCCACATTGGCCCTGTCAATGTCCTGATTAACCTGAGGCTCGCTTATATTCAGTGCCTCTGCCCATTCGTTCATTTTTAATTTCGTCCACCGCCTACTCAGAGTTTTTCTGGACGGTTCTGTTGGACCGGGTGTGGGCGTATTCCATATGAAGGGGATGACCATATGATCTGTCCAGGGGGTGGGATAGGGCTCAGCTGATGTTAAGTCCACAATATTGGAAAATATGGGGTCTAAAAGGTTCCCTTTAGAGTGGGTAGGGTGTGAGACTATCAAGTTCAGTTCACATGCCGCAAGATCTTTAGTTAATTCTGTGGCAGTGGTATCTGAGGGATTATTGAAATGAAGATTCAGGTCTCCTAGTACTATAAAATTTGAGACCCTGCTAGCTAACGCTATGGTTGATTCAATGGTTCCTTTCGGAAGTTGTCCAATAGCGCCAGGGGGACGGTAGATCAGGAGTCCAGAAAATGACACTTCTGGGGATAAAGTGATGGCAAATTGTGCGCTTTCACAGTCAGGAATGGAGCTGTCGATCATACGACAAATTAAGTGCTCCCTGTATATTATGGCTATCCCTCCTCCAACTTTGAGTTGTCTGTCCCTACGTTGGATCAGATATCCAGGAGGAAGGGCCTGAACAATATCTGGACCGGACGTGGATCCCAACCACGTTTCAGTTAAAAAAAGAATGTCAAGTCCGAGATCTTGGATTAACAAGAAGATTTCAGTGGCATGTTTGGGTAATGAGCGGCAATTGACCAAAGCCATTTTCAGGGTGCCTTCTGGATTAGTAGTGTTAATATCCGCTCCCGAGGTTCTAAACGGGCAGTGTTGACAGAAGGGACGATCCGTCGCAAGATTTATAGAATGAGTGCAAGGGGGCCGCGAGACACTCCTCAATGCAAGGAGAGCCAGGCGGGAGTAAGTCTGTGAGCAGCTGGGAGATTGGTCAGAGGTATTGCCAAAAGAAACATCTTCCGGATCCAGTCTGACACCTGGGGAATTCATAGATAAGGATTCTGCGACTAGATGTCTCTTTCCAATAGTGAGAGATATTGTAGCCTTGCGCCTCTCCCACTAGATGAGCAGGTGGATGAGTACACTCCTCAATAGGAAGATAATACATTTTGGAAAACCAATCAAGTCTGAGTTACCATTCTGCACAAGAAGAAAAGCACCAGTGCCTGAATAACAGAACTAAAGCAGTTTGCAGTAATTAAGGGCTGAATTGTGTTTTCCTATCAATATGTTGACAAAAGACAATTTAGGATCCAGCAAAAAAAAAAAAACTAGGATTTTATGGATACAACCAAAATGGAAACAAGTATATTATTGGATAAGAGAGTAAGAAAAACTTGAACATAGTAAAGAAAATTTCCTGTGGGAGACTAGTAGAAAGACGAAGTTTGTCATGTTATATTTAGAGAAACATCTTTGATCCATGCCTCGGTGAAGATAGCGCAAGTGGCAGCATCTCAAAGACATGTCTAGAATTTGTGTGCGTCCAGAGGTAAAGAATGAAACCATTCGAAAACCCGCATTCCAATGCAGTTTGAAGCACTGTAAAAGAGAGCTCTATGGTCCACTGTATCAAACACACTTAGAGATGTACCACAGGCAACCAGGTGTGTCCCTGCCCAAGGCTTATCATCCATCCTCCGAAGAGTGGACATTCTGGTACCATAAACGGGTCGTAAATCAAACTGGCAGACATGTAGAGGTTTTATTTTGTTCAGTGTAAATCAGTAACTATCTGAATATAATTCATAAAATATTTTAGCATAGAAGTGCCTGTTAGTACTGGGATCAAAGTTGACACTTAGGATTATCTAAATTAGTTTTCTTCTATCAAATCAAGTCAAAACAGCTTTATTCGGTGACAATGAAACAAACACCATTAAAGCATACTAATACACATATTTATATTTCTTACAGTTTATCATAGGCAATAATTAATACTAAAAATGATATTTACAAATTTGGGCTTCATGTGGAGGATAACATGATAAAGTAGTAAGTACATTATTTTCTGAGGTTTTAAAAAATACAGGCTACCTCTATTCATACGATAAAGTGCAAGTTAAGAAAGTGCAGGAAGGTACAATTTAAAAGAAATAATATTATGTATCTTCTTTTTTATACAGCAATACTTCCAAAAAGGCGTAGTCTTTTCTTTTTCTAATCGATTGTTGTATGAAGCGAATAACTGAGCCGATGATTTTCATAGTGTCCAGACTACATATAAAGTTAAACGCATCCTTAAAGATAAAAAGCATATTTTTTAAAAAGAGGGGTTTTAAAAAGGTTTTCCGGATACCCTTATAAAAAGGACAAAAAAAAGTCAAATGCAAGGTGGACTGTAAGGTTTTACCATCACACGGTCAGGGTGGCAATATTCGTTGCCATTTCTCTGTACTTGGAAATGCAATTAGATAATGTAAGGTACCCATCCTTAACCTGGTTAGGTAAAACCTGTGCTGAATATTCCGAACCAAAATTAGGTATAACTGGGTACCCCTCATGTATGGACGTTCACAATAAGCTACCACAGTCTGTTTTATGTTAGCCACCCTTTCCCTTTCGTAGTCTGCAGTGGTTATATATCTTAATTTCAGTTTGCTTTTACTATATTCCTGTATACATAGGGAGTTATCTGTATTTACTTTGCATTTCATCAAGAGATTAAACATGTGCCCTAGCCATGGTATTTTCATACTATGTTCTAGAGCTAGGCAGTCAATAATTAAATCCTTAAAAAATTGTGTTTCTACCTTCGTCCATATGCCATGTCAGAGGGTAAGACTAGCCATATTAATAGCATCATTTATATATGGGACGGACAGTTCTTTATGAGCAATGATGTTTGCAGTTGCACTGGGAACAGCCAATAATCTTTTTAAAAACTTGTTTTCATCTGTTTGTAAGATTGTCGCATTTGTTCTCCCCCATATTGCGGCTCCATAATTAACTGCTGGGACACACTTACTCCTATTTATGGTTAAAATTTCTCGTATCGGGTTGTTCCCTAATTTAGCCGCAAATCTAAATATATCCTCAGTCGTTTTAAAAAATTTCCTTTTGCATAATTCAATGTGCGATTTCCATGTACCGTTATTACAAAATAACATCCCCAAGTATGAAAATGATGGGACTATATTTATAAAAACCCCTCCCACATGATGTTGTCTACACTTTTGTCTCTTTCCCCCGCACAACATTACAAATATTTTCTTTAGATTCAGCTACAAGTCTATGTCATTTCTGTATTGGGCAAAATTTTCCATTAGACATTGCAGGCCATTTGCAGTTCTAGACGTTAGGACAGCGTCGTCTGCGTATAATAAAACGGGGGTGGGGCGTGTTCCAACTTTCGGGGCGTCTACAACCAATTTTTGTAAAAATGAGTCCACGTTATTTATATACAATGAAAATAAAAGGGGAGCTAATACGCATTCCTGTCTGATATCACGCTTTACCACAAAGTCAGGTGTACATTCCCCTGATTTTCCATAGCGTACCCTTGAGGTTAAATATGCATACATTTGTGATAAAAATAAGATTATTTCTGTGGGAGCACCAAGCCCTTTTAAAATTTGCCATAATTTTTGATGATTGACTAAGTCAAAGGCACTGGTGATGTCTACAAAACATAAATGAAGTATCCCCTCCTTAGCTATTGTGTACTTCCCAATTAACAACTCTAGGTTTAAACATCGCTCTACCGTCCCAATACCCCTTCTAAAACCATACTGCGCCTCTGTTAGTATATTTATTTCACTGGCCCAAGCTTCAAGCCTCTCCAGCATGATTCGGCCCATAATCTTGGAAGAGGAATCAAGAAGGGATATTGTGCGGTAGCAATTTGCCTTTTCCCTGTTCCCATTTTAAAAATGGATACAATAATACTTTCAACCCATGTGGCTCGTAATACTCCTCCGAAAGCAGCATTAAAAACTTTCATTAATATTGGTATCCAGAATTCCAAATCATACTTAAAAACATCTATCGGCACCCCACCTGAACCTGCTACTTTCCAATTTGCACATTTTTGGAGTGCTAATTTTATTTCCTCTGATGTGATTGGTGATGTTTTCACTTGGTTTACCTTTATAATTTTTTCTTTTTTCAAATCAATCATATCTGTTCCTTCTGGGTTCAAAATACTCTTAAAATGTTGCACCCAGTCTTCTGGTGGTACTACAGTATCGATCCTCACCACATTATTATCTTTAAAATATGGATGATTTATTATCTTCCAGAAGAGGACTGAATCTTTCAGCTCTACTGACTGGTTTAATTTCTCCCAGGCCTCCTCACGGTTCTCCCTTTTTCTTGTTTCCAATGTCTTTTTATACTCTTTCCTTACAGCATTGATTTTTTGTGGGTCTCTAGGTTTTTGTTTTAAGCACAAGTTTCAGCTCCCCATTTAGTCTTGTACATTCATGGTTAAACCATCTTGGAGTTAGACCACACACTTTTTTCCTTCTTTTAGATTTTAGGTCACCTGCAATTTCTTTGGTGATACTGGCGAAAGCAGCTATAACAGCTGTTTGCATAGAGGAACCATCCAGACAGATTTCTAATTCTTTTTGTGTTTTCCCTTTGAGGGTTTCCATGAATGAAGATGGATTAACACCTGTCCATTTTATTGAGACGCCATTATTTCCTTGGGTGTCGATATCAACATCTGCATTCTTACCCCTTTGTTTTGTTAACAAGTTTACCTTTAATTTCACGCTTAGGGAATGATGGTCACTAACCATACTAATATTTATCGAAACCTTCTCAACCAAATCGTTACCAATTGAATATATTATGATATGGTCTATGTTTGAAGATGACCTTGTTCCCACAAAGGTACACATTTTTTCTTCACCATCTGGTATGATCGGTTCCAAAATTATTAGATCATATTTATGCATTGCATTTTTGATGGCCTCTCCATATCTATCATGGTGGAAATGTGGGATCTTGTCACCAACATCGTCACAATACCCACAAGGCTCACCAGCTTCAAGATCACATTTAACACAATTAAAATCCCCTGTCCAAATTAAAACTTAAGTCCCTACAATTCCCTTCACAAATTGGTCCAAATCCTCTTCTAATAGGTTAATTACAGTGCTCCTTGTGTTATCAAAAATATTGTTATAGAAGTTTGCTAAGATAAAAGTCTGATTTTCATTGGAATAAAGATGTAAAAACTGGTAATATTGTGATTCAATTAAGGTTTTCCTAACGGTCAGAGGGGAGGCAACTGGAATTAGGGTAGCCAGACCTCCCTTCGCCCTTCCCTTTCTTGATGGTATTGCATTAGTGCAAATACTTTGGTACCCATTTACATAAAAAGGTTCCGGGCACCAAGTTTCTTATAGTAGTACAAACCCAGAACCCTCCAACATTTGTTGCCAGTTAACATCATAGATTTTATTTTTAATACCAGCTATGTTCCATGTCATAATTTTTTAACTTTTGCTCAGGGATATTCCAGAATCAGCTATCAGCAAGTTATCAGGGCTATTACTATAATCATGCTGAAGTACATCCTCTATCTCTACATGGCGAGGTTCTGTTAGGTTAACCTTATCTGCATTTGTTTTAGGATTACCATTTTCCATGTTTGTACTTGTGGTACAATGAAGGACAATGTACTCCATATTAGAGGGGATGCATAAGTTCATCTCCTTCACTTCGGCCTCCCCTAGCGACAGCTGAGGCGAAAAAACGGTCAAACAATCGTGATGTCGCCGTGTGTCTAACTGATATTTATCACACTGTTTTAAGTCATTTCCCAATGTGTCCCTAAGATTGACTTTAAATGCCGCATTTTGGGACTCCTTTAGTCTATTTATTGACTGTAGACTATCACCTGCAGTAGACACCGAAAAGGGTTGGGAACTTCTACTCTCTATTTGATTTGATGATACTACCTGTGCACTATCCCCAGTGGACATAGCTATTGAGGATTGACTCACGCTGCTCTCAATATGATGCAGTTGTGCTGGCTGTAGTCAATCGCAGGCTTCTATATCAGAAAGAGGGGCAAATCTATTTTCACAGCTTAGATTATATGCCATGGGTGGACCTCTTGGGGCTACCCAGGTCTGTTTCTCCAGCATCGGACGTTGATAGTTTTCTTCTAATGAGATTAGATTCGACCAACCATTGTGTATATATCTTTTTACCATAATGAAAAAATGTACAACAAAAACAGTAAGTACATGGCATAGTACCAGAGTATGAGATTAGACCAAATTTATGATGCAGAAACAAACTTTAAGCAGGAAACCAAAGTGAAGAGACTGAGAATTTTCAAATAACAAGCTGAAGTCAAATATCAAAATTAGCTAGAATTTAAGCGGCCCCAGGAACGGGAAATGGAATGGGTGAGTCACAGCTAGAACTCTCTGCAATCATTCAGCAAAAGAAAACAAATTGGACTGCTACGTGACTAACTCCTTGAAACAGGGTTGCAGATCAGCTGTAGCTTTGGAAACAAGAGAGGCATTATCAGAAGTCCTCCCTTAAAACAGAGCTGCAGCTCAGCTGGAGCCTTGAAAACAACAGAGGCATAATTGGAAGTCTTACCCTCACAAGATACAGAGGGACTGTTTTAGAGTTTGGTGGATGAGAATACTCATCACAAACATGGCAGATGTCCCAACTGACATATTACAAGTTTATGTAACTTGTAATAGGGTGTATAGGATATCCACCACGTTTTGACAGGGTATCTGTGCCTGAATGTGGCCTAGAAGGGCTAGATCCATGCATATCTTTCAGAATATCCACAAAACAAAACAAATCATATAGGTAAACTACATGGGATTCTTTTAGATAGTTCCTAGCACTATAGTTCATGTCACTTGTAATAGGGTGAATAGGGTATCCACCAATTTTTGATAAGGTATCCTTGCCTACTTGTAGCC
Source organism: Triturus cristatus (assembly GCF_964204655.1). Taxonomy (NCBI): domain Eukaryota; kingdom Metazoa; phylum Chordata; class Amphibia; order Caudata; family Salamandridae; genus Triturus; species Triturus cristatus. Next base: position 117,795,097 of record NC_140595.1, read on the forward strand.
TAGAAGAGCCAGACCCATGCATATCTTTCAGAATAGCCACAAAACATAAATTTACATACGCTAAACTACATGAGATTCTTTTAGCTAGTTTAAGTTCTGATAATTCAACATGGATCTTGCCTTCCTGCACTTTCTGCTTTCTAGCAACAATGAGAAAAAATCTCCCTTGTGCTTCTAAACAGAGAAATTAAGTATTTGGTTCCAAATGCCCCATAACGTGATAGATTCTCGCAGATCAACTTGCATGTTGAAACCTTTATTTGGGGAAATGAATGAATATCTCAATTTCAGTCTGGTGCAATAGCTGGCAGTTAACCCAGTATCCTTTGAGTATGTATGGGCTGATTTGCCTGTGTCTTTGTAGCTATAAAACCGAAACATGTATAGCAAAAAATGGAGCATTATGGTAATTTGAAGAGCAGGCCATCTGAATCCTTTAAACCTTCATTTGAAGGTTTGAACTCACGCTGTAGCTCCTTCCAGCACTCTTAGACTGCACCTGTATTCTATGCTCAGAAGCCGTTTTGTCCCTACTGGTGACAACTGATTAAGTGGCCCATCTGGCTCTACATGTTAGAATTTGTTCCATTAAAGTGGAGCGTGGGAGAAAAGTCTGAAGCGGCACATGAGCCTTAGTTTATGACAGAGAAAGGCTTACATTCTAGAAAATGGGCACAAATGTAATAGATTGTGCTCTGCATTCTCTGTCAGTCTCCCGATTTTTGAAGTAATTACTTTTTGGGGAGGAGTAAGGGCTAGTCACGTGCCAAGCACTGCTCCGATATATCGATAAACAAAGCAGTTACTCCAGTATTGGGAATTCCATTGATTCACATGCTTGAACCATTTCCAGTCGTCGAGATGGGAGACTCCCATCTCGATTAGGGGTAATGATTCAAGCATGTGAATCTATGAAAGAATCCAATACTAGAGAACTACAGTTAGAGGTAAGTAACTTATTTCCTTACTGTTTCTAGGTTTTGAAGTTTTACAATTCCCAGAGACTAGAGTCAACATTAGAATTGTTAATTTTAAGTGGCTGAAGTAAACAATTGCCAATTTAATAAACTTGACCATAAATTACTATAAAATGTTTTCATTAAACCTACTGAATCAATGAATAGGCTAACATTTCTTTAATTTGTGGTGCTTCTGCCCTTCTGGTCTCTCCCCTTCCTCTTCCCAACACCCTTGACTTGTGGTTTTACTCATCCCTCAGTCCTTTACCCTACTATTCACTTTCTCTGCCTTTTGTTACACATTTAATGTTTCACAATTTCCTATCACCTGCTCTTTCTGTTTATATACAGGAGTATTCAAAGACTGGCCAGGTGCTGGAGGGACGTGATTCTAACAGCCAGGATATTGAATTCTCTGAATACTGGAAGATAATCGGAAGGTTTGCTCTTAATCTAAAGGAACAATAAAAGAAAATCGTTGATGGATCCAGGCTACAGCACAAGATCTGGAGTAAGGCAGTCAAGCTAGTGGAAAAGATGCTGACGGAGCTTTTGTAGAGAAGGGACATAGAGGAGGAAAGAGAGATAGACTAGTCCACCGTGGAACTATGAGGTTTCAAAGATGAGCTCTTCCTTGGGGCAGGAGTATAATCTGTGAATTTCCCCCACTTTGTGACCCCTCTAAAAGTTCTCGCTTTTAAGAAAATCTTTATATTCCACTACATTAAAGTATGGTTCTCAGGAAGGAACATCAAAATAATAATATGGAGGATTTGTTTTTTCCGAGTATGGCAACCTTCAATAAAGTGGTTTCTTAAATTGTATATGCGTTTTTCATTTGTTCCATATTTTTCTTTTAGACCCACCATCCTTGCTTATCATTGTCAGAACAATAAGTTACTGGCCCAATGTTTCTAGAAGGTGAACAATGTATGCTTGGGAAGGCATTCTGGGACCCTGAGATCTTCCCAGCATAAATCCTAGACAATTCTAAGAGCCTTGTTCTGAAAGGCTTGGTATAAACGGGGACAAAACCACACTGGGCAAGTTCTTTTACCACATGGTTGTGGGATTTGCCCAGATAGTGTTTGTGTCTGATTCAGATTGAGCGGGGGATGCCTTGTCTCTGGACTGTAAAGTTGCAGAGCATTCCGCTTTGTACACTGTTTTGGTGGCGCCTAAGCCACCAGGAAATTACTGGAGGGATTTGTGTGGCTAAAACCCTTGGTCGGAGCTCCATTTACACCTGATTACAATACACAAATATCATTTGCCCCCGAATGCAAATTTATCGTGATATTCGGATGGAGATAATTGAATGTACAGTCCAAAGAACATTGGACAGTAGAGAGACCCCTTGAAGACCAACAAGTGGCTATGGGCCAATAATGGCTAGTACAGTTTAGGCCTGGGTGGAGTTCACGGAGTGAAACTCTGTGAAGTGACAAAAAAACTCCGCCAAGCTACGTCGAGTTCTGCGAGCGGCGGAGTGCGCTACCATTCGCCATTCACACTGATTTTTAGTGCCGGGTGTTTGTCACACGCTGTAAAATCAGTGGGAACTGCATCATGCACAGTGCAAGAGGGTGTTGCTTCTGGCTGCCACTCGAGTAGAAGTTCTATTCGAGCGGCAGCTTCCTGAACGTGAACAGAAGGTTCCTCAACGTGAGCAGTAGCGAGCATGCGCGACTGCCCAGGTTGAGAAATCTTGCTGGGAATCAGTCTAGCGTTGGATTCTCCTCACTCGCCAACTTACCGTTGGTGAGCGAGGAAAACACTTTGCTACGCGGAGTGGAGTTTATTGGAACTCCGCGGAGCGCAAAAATAGCCGAGTTCACCGTTCAGGCCTACTTCTGTTCCAATGTTCGTCTTTCTGTTTCTCTCTTTTAACTTAGGACATTCTAGCCCCACCACCTGTGGGAGTTATGTTTTAATAGATTTATAGCACTACTGGCTTAGGTAATAGCAGTTGTCAAAGGGCCTCTCCCTTGTCTAGGCCGTCATCTACGGCTCAGGCTAAGAACCTCTGTTTGTTGGCTTTTAAGAACTGTTTTTGCCCTCAGCAGCGTGCTATTACGGTTAATTAAATATAGCATGTTATTAAATGACATGACAAAACTCTTAAAACTGCATTATTTGTTGCTATAACTGTAGACTGCTGTGGGTTTGTGGGTGAATGCACCTTGTGCTCCGTTCAGGGTTTGACATTCTGTGACCTGCATGTTTTTCTGATGCTTGTGAGCCGGAACCTTATCAAACTCATGTGGCCTAGGTTAAGAGCAGTAGATGTGAGTCAGAAACAGCTCCATTCTACGTGGGCTTGTGTTAAATCCTGCCTGTCACCTGCAGTCCTCGTTCTGTTAGCTGTGATGACATCCATCAAATGTTGCATTCTCTGAGCAGCTGAATCACCTGCTGTTTGTCTCTCTGTCCCTTTTGGTTTCCAGCTCTGTTTCGTTAGTCCTGCTTAGCCTGTGCCGTTAATTCTCCTTCTTTGGGCACTGCCCTGGAATCATCTCTCCAGCTTCTGGTGTTTCCAGGTAATTTTCTTCCTTTGCCTTTGCTTGTTCTTATCCTCTTGTTTTCCTGAATGCTGATTTGACAGCATCTCCATATATCGCTGTTGCTGTTCTACCATGCTTCAGGAATATGTTCTTTCCCAGGTAACCATGTCACTCGCCTTCTTCCCTCTTAGCCCCAATGGACTCTGTGTGCTGATTTGCCAGCATCTCCACCAATCCATATTGTTCTTCAACAGCATCTCTGTTACTGATGCAGAGGTGCAACTCTTTCAGTCGCTGTTTGCTCCAAGTACCCATGTTGGTGTTTTCCCTTGTCTCAGCACCCATGTGTCCCTTACACCTTTTATTCAGCATGGACATGCACCCATGCTGCTGTCCCATAGTGCTTTGTGTCTGCTGTCCTCCCACCAATAGAAACTCCCCCAGTCTCTATTTCCCCTGATGATGATTTGCTCCACGCGTACTCTCCTTATATGCTGCAATGCCTCATGTTCCTGTCTTCCTGACAGTAATGTATCTTCCCAACACTCCACTATGGATTTCATTCAGCTATGGATCTCACTTGCTTCAATCTGAGTGGGTTACTAGGTTATTAACGAAAGCATCTCTATGACTAAATGACTGTAACCATCATCCTCCAATCTCAAATGTCCCTGTTCAGATAAAGCTGTTGGAATAAAACTGCTACCCAGCAACACCTGGAGTTCATTGAGAACAACCTGGGAAATGTGCAATCAGGCATTTGTCCACACAGCGATACTAAGACGGCCCTCCTACATGTTGGTACATCTATCTTTGAGATGATGGACCAGAGGATGCGACTCTGCGGTGCTCTTTGATGTACTAGACGGCTTCCACGACCTTCACAATGGCATGATGCAAGATTGAGAAAGTGTTGGGACTGACAAATCAGTCAAGCAAATAATTTACTTTGAATCTTATTTAGAGTTTGGTGGACGGCATATTCTGTCACAAGCGTATCAAAGTTCTGTCCGCCATATTACATGTGCATTATCGCCTGTGGTACCTGTAGTACAGCGGATGGGATATCCATCACGTTTTGATGAAGTATTTCATCCGTCAAGCTCTAAGTAAGGCCCTTTGTACTTAAATAAAAGAGTAAGTGGAGCCAAAGACTGCTCATTTCAAGCTTCTGTTTGCGGCACATCACTCCGCTGCTGTTTTTCTCTTGTATTATTCATCATGGAATTCTCTTTAAAATTCATAAGTAGTATGTCTACACCCATGTGCAGGATCCCGGAACACATTTTGCTAAGTACATTCAATTTCAATTTAAAATTACTTTTAGAACAGAAAAGCAGCAACTAGGAGATCACTTTTTCTGCCAATTTACTTATTTTAAAAAACTTCATCAATTAACCAAATCAGTCACTCAAGTACAATGGTCAGAAATCTACAGAAGGACAGCGTACCATATCTAAAGCAGTAAAAAAGCAAGAAATGGACACCCTACATAGTGGAAGATAAACATCTGCCCACTTCCATCACTTATTCTAAAAGATATCAGCACTCCCGTCTAGCTTAGCAAGATCTGCAAAGCAGTTTCCTTTTGCAGATCAGAATGTACCGCTGCGTAGTCCTTGATCCAGATATCTACTGAGTAAGGTGGGTGGTGTATTAAATCCAGATAGAACTAGGATTAGAAGTAATTCACTGCTGCTTCTCAGTCATGGGATTCTCTCATATCCATAAACAGTTGCATCGCATAAAGCCGTTAACCCACAGTGCTTGGAACACACTATCATAGAGAAGCATATTGAGAGTAAGTTTCCTCTTCATCGAACCTTCCCCACAGCAGCAGGGAAGCCAACAAAGTAAAAACAAATACCAAAATGTTGTGCCGCACCATACCCACATCTAGTTCTCTAGTCGCTCATCTGCACACCACTGGTCCTCCATTATAACCTCAAGCACCAGGCCCCTACCACAACAGACAAAATTACATCTTCCTCATCTTCTAGAGCCATGATTGCAACAAACACAGATCAGCCTCCATCACTGCTTTCAGGCAGATTCTAATGTGTAACAAATGTGCTTCTACAACTTAGCCAGAATGCAGGCTAAGCTTACAGAAGCTTTTCCTGTTCCAGTACCTTCTAAACAACATAATGGTTGATGCTCAGTTTCTAAATCAAATGGCTACCCCCCAAATGTAAGCCTTGAAATGCTCTACAGTCCAGGGCCAGGCTGGCACTTCTTTGTCTAGTGTTGACAATTTTTTTTACAGCAGCCAGAGCTTTAACATTACGTACATGCTGCTCTTCCCAGCAAAACTTAAAGTCATCTACATGGATAAGGCGCACTTCTTCAGCCATCCGGAGGATGCATGGCACTGGCTGGAGGAGAGACCGATCTTCAATGGTCGGGAAACGGCAGGGAGAGAGGAAATGGCGAGGGCGGCGCAGGTCGAGACGCGGAGGGGTACGCCAAAACAGCAGAGGAGGAGATCACGGAGACTTTACTCGAGGTACACAGGCACCCCATACCATTCACGTACATCGGCAGGTTCCAGGAGGGGGAGATCGGAATCACCCGGAACGTCGAGGACGGCACACAGACCGCAGGAAGGGTCACGGGGCCCGGCAGGCTCAGAAGGAGAAGGAGAACGCCGCGGGGACTCAGATGCGGAGGGTGAGGTGTCAGACATAGACCAGCACTCCTTACACCCACTGGAAACAGAGATCCGGATGCTGGAGCAGGACGTTTCCGACAAACACTGCAGCACAGTACCGACAACGCAAGACTCACATTCGTGACCCTGGAGGAAGGGGATGATTGGACTGTCGGCCGGGACGCGGCCAGGACACGCAAGTGGCCAACACCCTTTCAGTTGTTGTTTCTGTTTCTTCTTTCTTTTTTTTTTTGATTCCTTCTGTTAAATCCTTTTGTGTTTACAGATACGGTTTATTTGGTAGGGGCAACAGTTCTGTAGAGGGAGGGTGAGCGGGGGGTGACCGACCGACTTCTACTAACAGCTTAGACCGTGATGGGGACGAAGCTGGAAGGGGAGAGAGGTGGGGTGGGGGGCGGGAGAGGGCACAGGGGACCGTTAACAAGTTGGGGTAGTAGGGAAGGGAGTTGGACAAGGGGTAGCACGAAGAGTCGCAAGTTGAGGAGGGGGAGTCAACACAGTCACACGCAGCCACTGTGGTCGCCTAACGACCTCCAGAAGACCTACGCAGTATGGCAGGTACACTAACAAACCCAGACGGTCCACACAAGGGGATCTCCATCATGACTTGGAATGTTAATGGTCTGGGCTCCAAAATAAAGAGGGGATTAGTGAATTCCTACATAAAGACGACCGCCCCGGACTTCATCCTCCTGCAGGAAACTCACCTTAGGGCGGGGAAATGTACATTCATAGCGAGGGGGAGATACACAGTTCTGAACCATGCGGGTTACACGTCTGGCGCCAGGGGAGCCGCAATACTAGTGAACAAAACACACCCCTTTACCGTAGCGCGCACGTGGTGTGATCTACAGGGTACATATGTGGGAGTACAGGGAGTGTGGCACAGACAACGCATTACAGTCATCTCCGTATATGCCCCACCGAAACTCCAACCACGCACGCTCAGGGAGGTAGCGTCCATCTTACTGGAAACGGCGGATACGATGCAAATAGTGGGGGGGGATTTCAATGATGTCATGTCGGAAGAATTAGACCGCTCGGGGGCAACACGCGGAGGGGGGACACAAACAGCGCTTGCGAAATACGTGGCGGAGATGGGACTCACCGACGCATGGCGCTGGCGACACCCGACACAAGAGACGTTCTCCTTTTACTCCGGGGCCCACAAAACCTTCTCCAGGCTGGATTATATTTTTGTTGCAAGACAGTATTTGTCAGCGGGAGATGAGATCATGTACAAGGCATGGGGAATTTCAGACCACTCTCCCCTATTTGCGCTCCTAGGGAAAAGCACCGAAAGGCGCGAGACGGAGTGGCGCTTGGCAGCCTGGGATCTGCAATCCCCTGAAATAGTAAGGGGTCTGAGAGCAGATATAAAAGTGTATGTAGCGGAAAACAAGGGCTCAGTGGAATCTAACATTATATTCTGGGAAGCCATGAAGCCTGTGGTGCGAGATAGACTTCGAGGGAGACTACGGGATGAGCGCAACAAACAGCACAGGGAGGCAACAGAGTTAGAAGCCGGAATCCTGACCCTAGAAAGACAATACCTTATAAACCGAGGGGAAGGGATACTACGGCAACTGCAAGACAAGCAGAAGGAGTATAGGGAACTGGTCTCTAATGAGGCTAAGACGCAAGCGCTAGCAACGCTACACCGCCTGTACGATGTAGGGGACAAGTCGGGCAAGCTCATGGCTTGGCTCAGCAGGAAAGAACAAGCCGCGAGGTGGGTGGATCGTATCAGAGACGATGGGGGAGGTCTGGAAACTACGGACAGGGGCATAGCAGAAGCCTTCGCACGGCACTATGAAAACTTCTATAGGGGCCGGGACCTCGGGTCAGTGGCCGAGGCCCTACTTTATATGGAAACTCTGGCTATCCCAGTATTGGATGAGGAACTTAGCGCTCCTTTGGAGGCGAAAATCACACTGGAAGAGATCTCCGTAGCCATCAATAAATTAAAAACGGGGAAGACACCGGGGCCAAACGGGTTCCCGGCGGAATTCTTTAAAAAGACGGCTGACCTATTGACGCCTCACCTGTTGGCGCTCTATATCGAAGCATACGGACTAGGGAGGCTCCCACGAGATCTAGCATTAGCAACCATAGTGCCGATATACAAACAGGGCAAGCCGAGGGAGGAATGTGCATCATACCGCCCCATCTCCCTCCTGAATATGGAGGTCAAAGTATTGGCTACAATTTTAGCGGCGCGCCTGCGGACGGTGGTCCCAGACCTGATACACACAGACCAATCCGGATTTTTGCCGGATAGGGCGACAAAACACAACCTCCGCCGGACCCACAACTGGCTCCAAGAAATACAAGATAGAACGGAGCCGCACTGGTTCCTGTCCTTGGACGCGGAAAAAGCGTTCGATGCGGTGCATTGGCCCTTTCTCAGGGCAGTATTGAGCCGGTTTGGCTTTGGCCCCTGTTTTCAGAAATGGGTAGAGCTGCTATACGCGGCGCCGAAGGCAAGGGTGCGAGTGAATGGGTGCCTGTCGCGCGATTTCCGGGTGGAGCGGGGCACCAGACAAGGATGCCCGCTGTCACCTCTCCTTTTCACTCTCACCATAGAAATACTGGCGGCCAAAATTCGGCAGAACCCAGAGATCCATGGGTTCAGGTGTTCAGAGTCGGGGGATACCCAGGAGAAGGTTTCGTTATATGCTGACGATGTACTGCTGTATATCACGAACCCCGAGGTGTCCGTAGGGCAGTTGTTCATAGAGCTGGAAGATTTTGGGGGAATGGCAGGCCACACCATCAACTGGCATAAATCGGTCTTATACATGCCACGAGGAGCGGTACAGGGAGTGACGCTACCGGACCGTCTACTCACAACCGCGGAGGGGTTCCAGTACCTTGGGGTATATGTCACCCTGGACAAAAGGCTCTCGTTCCGGAGAAACGTGGAACGAATATTGAAGGAGGCCGTAGAGGATATGACAAGATGGAGACAGTTGCCGCTCACCCTCTTGGGGAGGGCGGCGATGTATAAAATGATTAGCCTACCCAAATTCCTCTACGCACTTCAAAATGAGTACTATCCGCTTCCGCCTGACACCCTTACCAGAATACACGCTGACCTGCGGGCATTCATATGGTTGGACAAACAACCACGCATTGCGCTCCAGACACTCCAACGCCATCAATATAGTGGAGGGATCTCATTACCGAACCTAGAGGCATACTACTGGGCGGAACACCTGACCCCCATAAATGACTGGCTGCATGCACCAGCGGACCACCCAACATACGCTTTAGAGAGGTATAAACTATCCACACACAATATACTCCACTACCTGTATGGGGGAAAGGCGGAGAGAACGCTCCTGCCAGCGACTTTGATTTCGATTAGAGCATGGTCCCGAGCCTCCAGATCCACGGGATGGGAGGGGAAGCCAACACGTCAGACGCCACTGTGGCATTGCAAATGGTTAAAGGAACTACATAAACTGACAGGCTTCCAAAGGTGGGATGACATAGGGATCTCCACCATCGGGGACGTGATTAGTAAAGGGGAGTTGAAGACATTCACGATGCTGCAGGCAGAGTTCGGATTACACCATACACAACGATACAAACACCTGCAGCTAGTCCATGCTTGGAAGGCACAGCAGATATCACTGCAGGGCATACCGGAATATTCACCATTGGAGGGGAGACTCCTACAGGAGCAGATGGTACACCAGGCGGTTTCGCTTACATACAAAACCCTCACAAACAACATGTTGGGAAATCTGGCGAAACTCAGAGGCACATGGGAGGCAGAAGTAGGGCAGCTAGAGGATTTAGATTGGGAGCTGATATTGATGCACCCCCGAGAAGTCGCCATTAAGTCACAGCTGAGGCTGATCCAATTAAATATATTACACAGGACATACTTTGACCGGAGACGTCTCCACAAGATGGGTAGGATAGCAGACGCCACATGTCTTCGATGCAAAATTGAACAGGGAGATTTCTATCACACTCTCTGGTCCTGTGAGAAAATTCAAACATATTGGTCCCACATTTTCACAGAACTGGGGGAGGTCCTGGGAATGGAGCTCGCACTAGACCCGAAACTGGCGCTACTGGGAATGGTGACCGAAGTAGACCTGCCACGCCCACAGATTATTTTTCTGGGGTTAGCTCTGGTTGTGGCAAAAAGGGACATTGCGAAATATTGGGGGGTGGCGGAGTGGCCGGGGATAGAGGAATGGAGGAGAGGACTGGACCTTTATATGGCAGCAGAGCGAGTGACATACAAAGCGAGAGGCTGTCCCAAAAAATTCCGAAAGATATGGAGCAAATGGAGACAATACCATGGCCTAGAGGTGGGACACATAGGAGGTCACACATAGAGGGGTAGATGGCGGGGACGAGCGGGAGGGACCACCTGAATACGATGAGTACTTGTACAAGCAAGTGACAGTGATTCATTTAGAGACGCCGCACATGCGAGATGTGATATTGTGTTATGGGAGGGGGGGACAGGCACGATTGCACTATACCCGAATGCCACCGGCGGACTGGGGGCACATAGCTGGCTGGGCGTGGGAGCTGTCTGTCGAACCTGGAGGGAGACGTGCTATTAGTTTTGTAGGGAGTGGGAGGGGACGGGGGGGGGGGGTGTTGTGGGAGAAAACGTATAAAAGCAGGTTCGCGGGGTTCCATGTGCAACGCGCAACATTGGACACACTTGCACTCTATTGGACATCCCTAGGTGTCGCGGCCCGGCCGCAGGGTGGCGGGCATGACGGTTGTACACCTATAACAGGATGTAAGTTTGACATGATGATATGGTTGTGCCACATTCGTAATTTTGTTTCATGCCTGCACAAAAATAAAGGTTTTAAAAAAAAAAACTCTGACAAAACCGAAGTCCTCATCCTGGGCTCCACTCCCTCCGCATGGGACGAGTCCTGGTAAACAGCAGCTCTTGGAAACCTTCCCACACCCACCGACCACGCATGCAACCTCGACATCATCCTCGACTCCTTGCTCGCAATGAACCGCCAAATCAACATAGTACCATCCTTCTGCCTCTACACGCTCCGCCTGCTGTGGAAGATCTTCAAGTGGATCCCCACCGAAGCCAGGAGAACGGTCATGCAGGCGCTCGCCAGCAGCAAGCTCGACTACGGCAACACATTCTACGCCGGCACCTCCCAAAAACTCCAAAAGAAATTGCACACATTCAGAACACCTCTGCCAGACTTATCCTGGACATCCCCCGCCGCAGCCACATCTCTGGTCACCTGTGAGACCTCCATTGGTACCCAATCAACAAAAGAATCGCCTTCAAGCTCCTCATGCACCCCTACAAAGCCCTCCACAACACCAGACCCGATTACCTCAACCACCGCCTCGCCTTCTACACACCAGACATCTCTGCTCGCCCAACTGGACCTGGCCACTATCCCACGGATCCGCAACACATCGGCTGGAAGAAGATCCTTCTCCTACCTCGCTGGTAAGACCTGGAACTCCCTGTCTCTGCATCACAGGCCATCACCGTCACTGCCTCAATTCAGGAAGGACCTCAAGACCTGGCTCTTCAACTGAAGTGCAGAACCCTCCGCAGCGCCTTGAGACCTTCACGGGTGATTAGCCGTGCTTTACAAGAACCCTGATTGTTTGATTGATTGATTGACATGGTATTAAAAGAAAAGTCCGCAATCCTAGCATAGCATTCGCTTTGACAAAGAAATGATCTTTATTGGTCAGTGCTTTCAGTAGTGAATGGCCTCAAGAAATCATCTTTTGATCACCATCTTAAACATTATACATTAAATGCTCTACTTTTAAAGCCAAGTGCATTTGTCTAATTGTAATGTTAGAGTAAGAGTTCCAATACTTTGACTACAGTACTTCTGTGGTGCTCTAGCATGTTAGTAAAGATTAGGATATCCTCTTTTAAAGGGGGGCACCACCTCCATATTCCTAAGCATGAAGACTTGAGTTTTCGGAACATGGAAAGAGCAGACGATAACCAAATGCCCTCCTTAGGTACTGAGTGCACCATAATGTGTAATGAATGTAGCTAAACACAGCTTTTGGGCATACTTATAATCTGATGGTAAATCATCTTGAGATCAAGAGTAGAACAATATTTATCACCTTCCAACACTCAAGATATCATGAATTCTTGGTAGGGGGAGGCAATCAACTACAATTTGATTGATTAAACATTGTAAATCTGCGTAGAAGCTCAATAAATCTGATATTTTGAGGTCCAAAGCTTCAGGAGCAATCCACTGTGAAGAACTCACAATCTCAACCATGTCATCTGCAGTCATTTTTCAACGATAAGAATAAATCCTTCCTAACATTCCTCAATTTATGTTTGACAGGAGTAACATATTTGAGTTCTGTTTTATGTTCAAGTCACGTCCTTAAATCTCTGCTAATTTCTTTTGGAAACATTTTAATAATTGTTTAAAATAAGCTCTAGTCCTACTATCTGAATACACATATAACAAACTGGAATTCTTGATCCAGGATATCATAATTGGGTTGACCATTAATACCTAAATACACTTTTCCAAGAAATCACCTGTCATGAAAACAACCATATTAATAATGCAATCACCATTTTCATAAATATTAATATCACTAGCTTCTTGGGGTTAATAATTATCTTAAATAATGGTAAACAGTGATCCAGAATCTGCCATATCTCTCGCTTCCATGAATCTTTTTAACAACGTTAGGTGTAACATATGGTTCCTCATCTACCACATAAATTGGATTGTGATTGCTTGACACATATTCTACACCTTAGTCATAGTTTTCTTCAACCACACTAAACACCACATTCACTGATTCATCTCTGCCATGTCACATTCTTGAGCTATTCGCCTTTCCTGGACCATTATTACAAACATTAGCAATCATCATCATCATAATCTTTATTTCGGTCACTTGGACCATAAAAGATGCAAACAAATACAATTACTTATTTGTACAGCAATACAATAGACAAAAAGATTACATATAGATGAATTTAAAAATAAAGCTAAAAAAAGCCTAAAACATTGATTAAAAACATTCAGGATGTACATGTAGTCATATTAAACTTAAAAAAATGATTACGAATAGACCACATTACTGTAAGAAATCTAGCGACTACAAATACAGTTAGGGCAGAGAGATCTGTTTTTAAGATTCTATACGCAGAGGGATAGTTCCTGAAACCAGAATTTTTAAGAAAAGGGATGAGCCAATATTTCCGCGCTGCTTTATAAGCTGGGCAAAAAAATATAATATGCAGGTCATCCTCTTTGGGATAAGCACATGCTGGGCAATGAGCCGTAGTTTGTGTTTTTGTCCAGGATTCAGTGTGTGCCCTCAAAGCGAGAGTGCCGTATCTCCACTGCATATATAACTTCCTTGTTATTTGAGGGGCCATGTCGTCAAAGACAGACTCTAGCCGATAAGAATCTTTAATAGCAAGGAAGTTATTAGATAGAGATCCCTTATTAGCAATCTCTATTGCTGGACAATTCTTACTAGAACCCAAAAGATTTATGAACTACATTTTAATGCCTCTTTCTATTTCTTGGATTTATTTTCCTTATCTTTTAGTATAGTGACCTGATTTTCTTTACTGATCCTACTATTTTCTACAGCTTCTTCAATCACCAATGACTTTTCCTCAATGATTAAATAGGCCACTATGTCCACATGTTTGGACATATCATCTGCTCTGGAAATGTAGGATTGCAGTGATGTTATGATCGGCCTTGGATATTCTCACTGAAACATCCTCGCTTTAAGTTTGTCTCTAATAGATTAATGCACAGTCAAACCAAAGTCCACATGACTGCTAAAGTCCTCAAAGCTGCCACGTTAGACTCAATAGTTTCCTTTCGCTGGAGTTATGAGGTTCACCCGTTAATAGCGCAAAATCTTATTAAAAATAATATAGTGTCCTGAAGCCATTCCAAGTGTTGGTAAAACGCGAGGTCATTGCCTGCACACTTCTTGACCCTCTGTCAAAGGTCAAGATTATTGCCCTCATTGTCACCCTGGAGATGAGCAATGACAAGAAAGTGGAAGCCTGAATTGATCCAATCGGAGACCTGGATTTCAGAAGAAAGTAAGAAGACTAGGAGAGGATGAGGTCACAACAGGCTAAAGACCTGAAATATGAGGACGTGCCTGGGAGCAAGCTCCTGACATGGATAACCACCTTGTAGTGTAATATTAGGGAGTTATTAGCTTAGAAATGTCGAGTTCCTTTTGTTTTCTACATGATGACTGACATTGGTTTATTATAACTCCAGATGATCGGATGCATGAATTTCCGGATAACTACAAAATATCCCTAAGACTTGCATCACAAAAATGTCTGAAGTGCACGAAGTGGAATACTGTTCAGGTTGCATACATTGAATCCGAGCTCCCAATTACCTCTAACTAGGCGTGGGCAGTAAATTCCGTTCCACTCACGGAATTTGCGGAATTTGGGTAATTTCGCGTTCCGCACAGAACGCAGAATTGCCCAAAATTCTGCGTTCCGCGGCTTCGCGGAATTTTTTGCTTGTTCGCGTTCTCAAAATGCGTGTTCGCGAGATATTTCCCCCGAGCACGCAAACAGCGTTCACAAACAGGAAAAAAGCATCGCGAACAAGTAATCCAGCATGTTCGCAGAATTTCGGCATGCTCGTGGAGATTTTTTACAATTTCGCTGAGATTTGCGTATCGCGACTACGCAAATTCCACCCACCCCTACCTCTAACATGACAAAAACACCTAAACTGCACAGAGAGGATCATTATTCAAATTACAAACGTCATTCAAGCCGCCTGGTGGTATACTGTATGTGCATTATAATGCAGTACTTTTTTACACAACAGTGCCCAGCGTTGAGGTAATTGAAATGGCTTCAACTTCCAGGTCTACTCCAGCCAAGCAGCCTGTTCTCAGTCAAAATACTTTATTACGATCACACAGATCAACAAAGTAAAAATAATATTAAAAAAATATACGTAATACAAAAAGAGGTAAAAAAACAGACCCGCTGTTATCCTAAAAGAAGATGCAGTGTTAAAACAGAACAATCTATTTTATCAAGTAGGGCACATTTACAATAAAAAGGGTCCGAACATTAATTCCACTTATCACACCCCTATGTTATTGGCTCATGGGATGAGGGTGAAGGCCAACCCACAGCTACCACATTTTTTTGACATTTAAATTGACTTATCCAGATTGCCATAAGAAATTTTGCCACACCAAAGACATAGAGCCGATGTGAAACAGCCTGTTCTAGAGACGTCGAAAGATAGACATCTCCAGTTCCATCATCCGTTCACCATCTCAATTTGACATGTCTGAACAGGAGAGACTAGTTTCTAACATGCAAAAAATGGGTGTAGATTCAAACACATGCAAAACATACGGGGCACATGTATCAAAGTACAAGTTTGCGAGTCCTTATTAGCGATTTTTAGCGAATCGCTATTAAGGACTCGCAAACTGGTATGTAGGTAAGAATCTACTAATATTTAGCGATTCCTACGCATTCCTTATTTGGGACTCGCAAATTGCGAGTTGCAAATAAGGAATGGCTTCCCATTCATTCCTATGGGCCAAGAGGCCCATAGGAATGAATGGGAAAAGCGTGTGCAATTTGCGAGTACCCAATAGATACTCGCAAATTGCGCATGCAAATTCAGGGCAGCAAGGGTTCCTAAAGGACACCCTGTAGCACCCCTGAAATGTGCAGGTCTGCACATGTGGCGCACATACATGTCCAATGTGCGCCACATGGCACTTTGAAAAATGCATAAAATTGCATTTTTAAAGGAAATCGCAATTTACCACCAACCTGAAGTTGGTGGTACTTTGCGATTTCTTTACAGCAAAATCGCAATTTGCGATGTCTCCCAGAATAGCATTTAGGGAATCGCAAATTGCTATTCTCTAAATGCTTGCGCAAAATAGGGAATCGAAATTTTGCAATTCCTTATTTTGTGAGTGGGTTTCTACTTACCTGCATTGCACAGAGCTGAATTGCGATCGCAAACGCTGAAATTCTGTGATTTTCAGTGTTTGAAAATGCAATTTACCTTGATACATCTGGCCCACAATGATGACCATGCTTGTGCTTTGATGCCCAACCTAACTGAAGATTACGTGGAGGATAAGATCATAACGTTCCATTGTCCAGAAGTTTGGAGTCAATGGCACTTGCAGTGAAAGGTGATTCCGTAGCCAAGGAGCCAGAAATACAAAAGAATGAAACCTAGATAAAGAACAAGGAGCACCAGGGACTGACAGAAGACACATGGAACCAGAGCACAAACACCAACAGGGATTATAATTGGAGATCAGGGAAGGAAGGTTAGGTGGGGCTTGAGAGTGATAACATTTTAAAACAATACGCAGAAAACATTTGCAGAGCGCAAAACAATCATCAATGCAGTTAGAATAAATATGCTGAGGTAAAATAGTGATATGGGAGAGATAAAAGAAGATAAACACAGATGTTCTGATTTGACTAAAGAGGACAAAAACCATAGTTGTGCTGGCCATGATGTAAGGAAGACCTTTTATGAAAAGTGATGCGAACCAGCACTCTGCCATGTTTGTACCAGACAGTGGGGCTACCTGCAACATCATGTTCACTTGTGAGTATGATAAAAATTTAACTTGACCCTCCCCTTCCACAGAATTCCAGTGGCCCTGCATTTATTCACTTTTGACACTGGCCTCACCCTTAATGAACAAATCGAGAAAACCAAGATGGCTTGGTTGCAGCTTCCTCTGCAAAAAAGTGAAGCCATTCATTCCAGAAAGAGACTTCAGAACTGTCATTTAAGCCCTTGTACTCACAAATGTGTTGTAGTGACAACACCTTGCTCTGTGGCCTCCAAAAACCCAGCAGTGGCCGCACTTAAAAGCATCATGTATGCTACTGCACACTTTCAATAAGGTCCTAAAGAAATATGGTCACATCGCCTCAACCCAAATGGAACTAAGTCGGGTCTCCATGCTGGCCCACATCACGGTTAAGGCTTACATCAGGAGGCAAAAGCAAGAGAAAGGCCAGAGAATCCACTGCCAGTAGTAAGTGCATTCAGACATATCCCAGTCTTGTTTGGAGCAGCTCAGGTGTATTGGCCAAAGAGGTACACATGATACTTATCTAATAGGGTTGTAGGGGATGGGAAGCAGCCAGGGACGAATGTGTCAATAGAGGAGTGATGGTGGACTGAGTGTGAATGGCATTTAGTGTGCGACAGGAAATGGTTTTAAACTACAAAATAACCACATATCCTGAAGTACCAACTTTGGCAGTCCCATTCAGGAGTTAGTACAGCTGAGTTGCCAGCACATAACCCTGTACTCACCACAGTAAAATTGTCAATTTAGCATTTTTTACTATTAGGACATATACAAATTTATGCCCTGCTTTTTAATATACAGCTCCCTGCCTTTTTTGCCTCATTAACAAGTGAGGTTTGGACTTTGCCATGAGTTTAAATGGCAAAGTCAAGTTAACAGTTTAAAACTGCTCTACCAGTCGACAGTGGCAGGCTGGGAAACATGCTTCACTTTGCCACACGCAGGGTGGCAGAGTAAGCTGCTGAGGGCCACTTTAACTTACAGGCCCTGGGTACCTCTGGAACCATATACTAGGGACTTAAAAGGTAGTTAACCTGAGCCAATTGAATATAACCAACCATACACTTTTAAGGGTGAGAGCACTGGCACTGAGGTCTGGTTAGCAGGTCTTGCTGCACTGTCCGAGGCAGAACACCAGCAGCATCAGTCCAAAACCATGGGGATGTTCATGCAAAAAGAGAGGGGCGTCTCCTTAAAATTTGGATTACGTTTGCAAAGGAGGCAAATTCAAGATCATACACAAATGCTGCAGCCGCCAAATTGCCCTGTAAAAACATGGGGCCTTTACTAAAATGGTTTCAGCATCATACTTGCAGAAGATCATATCCCACATTGCGTTTAGGTGTGTGAGGATGTCACAGCCTGAACCTTGAGGTATCACCTCTGGGACCTAGCAATCTCTGGTGAGCCATCAATGCCCAGGGGTGTGAGTAGTCACTTGCACACTTCAAACAGTGGCGGCAGCAGGGATTGAGAGTTTGATGCTGGATGGAATCCTGAGCTTCACAGAATTCCTCATCCATGATTCGCACCCCTCCTCACAGATCCAGTCCCCCCTACGCTGCTGGCCTTCGCCATCAGCAGCTACATCCATCCTGTGAGTGTGCACATAGCGATGAGGAGCAGGTGGAATTCAGGCCTTTGTTTCCTCTTTAGCTCTCCCAGATGTTCAAGGGGAGGACACCTATGGGCAGTTCTTGCTGAAAGATGGCGATCCTGAACGATAACACCACCTTAGTTGCTTTTTCTGTCCTTTTACATATTAAGCCACAGGTCTGTACATCACAAACACAGACCCGTTATTGACCAAAAAGAAGTATTTTAATCTCCTCCTCAGCAGCCTTTTAGAAGTGGCAGCTCCTTCACTAAAGCGGAAATCGCCCAACTGCTCAAAGAAAAATAAAATAATAATACGTTTTGTTATTATCATTATATTTTTCCTATTGCAGTCAGTGGTGGGGTGGGGCTGAGCAGCGCAGGGGAAGGAGTGGTTTGCACTCCCAAAGTGCGTATTACTGCTTGGCCGGCCCAACAGTCATGCCCACTTTGCATCTTCCCCACCAGGTCGCATTACACAACCTGGTAAGGAACATGTACAGGCTCCCTGTCCCCATCTGAGCACCGAACTATGGTGCTCAGACCAATCACATTGCAGCGTTTTGATTGGCTCAGGAGGCCCTGTATGCCCGGGTGCTTCCTGCTGCCGTCCGGGACTGGAGACAGGAAGATGAAGAGGAAGGAGGAGAGGCGGCCATCCGTCCGTTTCAGGTAAAACCTTTCTCCATCACCACCCCCATCTGCTACTGCCTTTTAGGGACTCTCATGGAGATCAATTTCTAAGCCACCTTCAAAGCTGAACAAAATAGGGCCCAAAGGCAGGGCAGTAAAACTCCTTTATTAGATTCACACATGTCGCGCTGGAACAACCCTAAAGAACACCCGGGATATCTCTTTCCAACTTAGAATAAGGCATGAATGCTGTGCCTCTAGCCTTCCACCTCAACATAGGCATGGAAGGATGGGCACATCTTTTGTGGACAAAAACTAACAAGAAGGCTAACCGTCTGCTGACAGACCCTGTCTAGTCCCAATAATGAGTAAGTAAGTTGAGCTGTCGCCGTCGCCATATGTTGCAAACTGTAGCTGAGTTCAAATCCTGGCAAAGCTCACACAGCCTTCAATTCTCTCCAGAACAGTAAATTGAGAACCATTCAATTGGGTAATAGTAATATGTGCCATTTACATGTCCTAGACATGACAGAAGTGTGGTTTGAAGGACTATATAAAAACATGTTATTATTATTATTATTAAATGTCCAGCTTATTTTCTTGAAATGGTTATGGAGAAAAAATGGGACATCATGTCTCCTCTGCCCTATGGAATTTGAATGCTACATTGGACACCGTCTCTTATCTGAACTTAACGCAATCCTACATTGGAAGATGCACAAATAGGGTTGTTCATTAATCAAAGACAGTAAAGAAATGCCTTCCCAGTGTTATATTTGGCAAGGAAAAGATTTTCCAAGTTAAAAGGTGAAAATAAACCACTACAAAAGGTAGCCTCCCGCAGTGACGAGAGTATCAAGGAAAGCCCAAGTCAGATCATTTACCTATTTAATTAAATATCCTTACTTAACAGCCTGCTTTCTGTGCATTACGGTTGCTACAGATGATATTGAGGGACTTATTTATCATACTTTCACACAGTGCAACGCAGCAAGCCACTTTGCTGTGCAGTGCTGCGTGAAAGAGCAGGCATGCGCTGTCCCTGTCATTTCCTTGCGCTGGCACACTTTTGCTGCCTAGCGCCTGTGCAGGCACCCTTACACCTTGGTGCAAGGGTGCCTGCGTTGTAAGCAGGTTTGTTTTTGTGCAGGAAGTGATACCTTTCTGCACAAAACCCATCATGAGAGGCATTTTCATCTTTCTATGAGTGCTGCAGAAGAACAAGGAAAAATAAAGATATTTCTCCTTGTTCAAACTCTGGGAGTACAAATCTGTTGCATTCCCAGGCCTACCAATGTTGGTAAATCTGGGAATGGGTTCGAATCCATTGGTGGATGCGTGGGAACACCCATGCTCTACCCATGACATGATTCCCTGTCGCAGAGTAATGCAAGGCAGAGATTTACACTGCCTTGCAGTACTCTAGATTTTTCAGGCTACTCAGGGACATGCAAAGTGGCCATGCGTGGCTTGATAAATCTCATTTAGGTTTTGCGTCACCCTCGCACACTCGTGCGTGGTGCAACGGGACGCAAAACCATGATAAATATGCCACTCGGTGACTACAGGTGTAATTTGTACCCACGCGTAGCTGTGTCAATGCCAAATCAACATCCATTCCCACATGATGACTCCGTGAAACACACAGATGTACTGGTGCTCTCCCACAGCTCTTTCAAGTTTTAGGCCTGGGCATGAAATTCCTCTCTGCTCGTGGAGTTTGCGGAGTTTCTCTCACTCTGCATTCTGTGTAGCCTGCGGAGTTCCGAAAAACTCCGCAGAGCGTAGTTTTCCCCTCACTCACTCTCGCCAATGCTAAGTTGGCGTGCCCAAGCGAGGAAAATCTCGCTCCAGACCACCTCCCGGCAAGATTTCTCAACACAGGCGGTCCCGAGTGGTCTCTACCGTTTGCGTTGAGAAATCTTCCATATGCATTGAGGAAGCTGCCCCTTGAGTAGAACATCTACCCAGGCAGCAAAAGAACAAAAGTTACTTACCTGTAAACTGTGGTTCTCCAGTATTGGTGTCTTTCATAGATTCACATGCTTGAATATTCCCCGTCGTCGAAGTGGGAGTCCCACGGTACATAATATAGCAATATAGTAATAACATAAGCCTATTAGGCATAAAAGAAAGTAAAACCATAGAGTTTTCATGAATAGACAACTTGTCCCCTCTATAACATTTTACTGTCGTTATGTTCTAGTCCAAATCCAGCCAATCAGGTGTCCGCAACCTCTAGAACCCTCTCCCCAGAGACTCAGGCTCTCAGATTTTCGTAGCACAAGAGTGACATAATTGTCAAATACATGATTAGAGCCTCTGAGTGGAGGTGGGTGGGTCGCATGTGAATCTATGAAAGACACCAATACTGGAGAACCACAGTTTACAGGTAAGTAACTTTTGTTCTTCTCCAGTATTGGGGTGTCTTTCATAGATTCACATGATTGAATAAGAGTAGTGAGCAGTGATATCAGAATAATACAAGGTACATAAGAAACAAAGCAATAGCAAATACAGTGCAAAAGACTATAGGCATATACATATATATATATATATATATAAATATATTGATAGATAAATAAATAAATAAAGAGAAGTACCTTGTATACAGGAGGAGGGAAGCATCAGAGGCTCACCTTATTTAAAAAGATTACGAAGGACTGCTTGTCCCACGGCTGTGTCCGTGTTGTCTGCAGCATCCAGACAGTAGTGTCTCATAAAGGTGTGTCTGCTGGACCATGTTGCCGCTCTACAGATGGATTGAAGAGGCACCCCAGCAAATAGCGCCGTAGAAGAAGAAACCTTCCTGGTGGAGTACGCTTTAACAGTAGCAGCAAGAGGTTTTCCTGCTTGTTGATGGCAAAAGGCAATAGTAGAAGATATCCAACGTGCTATAGATTGCTTGGTGACCGGATGACCTTGTCGCATCCGTCCATAGGCCACAAAGAGTTGGTCATTCTTACGAATAGCAGCAGTTCTCTGAAGATAAAATTTGAGACATCTCTTGACATCCAAAGAATGAAGTGTCTTTTCTGCAGTAGTTTGAGGATTTGGAAAAAATGTTTTTAAAACAACCGGCTCATTGAGGTGGAAATCAGATGGTACCTTAGGGATAAAGGCCGGATTGGTGCGAAGCAGGACAGAGTCTTTAGTAAATTGAAGAAAAGGTGGGTTAATGGTAAATGCTTGCAAGTCACTGACTCGGCGTGAGGATGTAAGAGCCAGGAGGAGAGAAGTCTTCCACGTGACATATTTGAGACTGACCTTATGGATTGGCTCAAATGGCGATTTCATGAGCTGCGCCAATACAACGTTTAGATGCCAAGGAGGAGGAGGCCGACGTATTGGAGGAAACATTCGAAAAAGCCCTTTGAAAAATTGTTGTATTACTCTTGACGAGTAAAGGGAGTTAGAGCCATCTTGTCGGAATCGTGAGATTGCCTCTAAAAAGACTTTAAGAGTAGAGTATGAGAGGCCTGATTTTGCGAGGTGCAAAAAGAAAGGTAAAAGTTGTTCTGACTTGGAATGTATAGGATGAATTTTGGCATCACTGCACCATAAACAAAATCGTTTCCATTTGAGTTTATATGTTTTCACAGTAGAAGGAGCTCTAGCTTTTGCTAAGACTTCTCTGGAATCCAAAGGGATGTCCAAATTCACAAATTCAAAGTGCTCAGGTTCCAAGCCGCTAAGTGTAGAGATGCAGGAACGGGATGACAAATTTGACCGTGTTCCATGGTCAAAAGATTCGCAAGAGGACGAAGCATGATCGGTTCGCACCGAGACAGGAGTAGCAGTTCCGTGAACCATATTTGTCGAGGCCATCGGGGGGCTATAAGGATGAGCCGACAGGGTTCTTTCCTCATTTTCCGTAGAACCTTGGGGACTAGAGGTATCGGTGGAAAAGCGTAAGCATAAATTGTGGACCAGTTCATCAAAAACGCATTCCCGCATGACTTTGGTTGGGGAAGCCAACTTGCGTAGAACTGGCATTTTCGGTTCAGATAAGTTGCGAAAAGATCCAGATATGGGGGACCCCATAGCTGGAATATGTGAGCCAGAATGGGTTGGTGCAATTCCCATTTGTGATTGGTCGTGGAGGATCTGCTTAGGGAATCCACAAGAATGTTGGACGCTCCCGGAACATGCACTGCTGTGAGGGCAATGTGATGTTGAATCGCCCAATCCCAAAATTTTTGAGCCTGAAGGGACAACAAAACGGACCCCGTGCCTCCTTGCTTGTTGATATAGTGCATGCACGTTGTGTTGTCCGTCCGGATCAACACCGTGCTTCCGTGAATGATGGTTCGGAAAGCTTTCAGAGCCAGAAAGATGGCCAGTAATTCTAACAGGTTGATGTGCCTTGTCTTTTGATGAACAGACCACTTGCCTTTCACAGTTAGACCCTGCAAGTGGGCGCCCCAACCCTCGAGAGATGCGTCGGTGGTGAGGGTGAATTGTGGAGTGTCCGCCAGAAAAGGACGCCCCGAGGAGACATGTTCTTCGTGAGTCCACCATAAAAGAGCTTTTTTTAGGCGATGGGTGACTCTGACTAGGTCGTTGAAAGTGCCTGAGACCTGAGCCCACTGCTTGTCCAGTTCTTCCTGGACAGGTCTCATCTTCAGGCGGCAGTGAGGGACTAGAGGAATGCAGGACGACAACATCCCTAGGAAAGATTTCAACTGTCGGACAGAAACGAACTCTTTTAGATGAATAGAGGTCGCTAGAACGCGAAGACGTTGTCGCCATTCGAGCGACACAAATGCTTTCCCTAGATTGGTATCCAGAATTGCTCCCAAGAACAATCTGTTTTGAGCCGGGCGCAACTGGGATTTTTCTAAGTTCAGTGTGAGACCCAGAGATTGGAACAGGAATCTGCATAATAGAGTTTGCTTGGACGCTAGTTCGAAAGACTGTGCCTTCAGAAGGCAGTCGTCTAAGTAGGGAAAGATTTGTACTCCCTGAAGACGAAGGTAAGCTGCCACCGGTGCAATGACCTTTGTGAACACTCGGGGAGCAGAACAAAGGCCAAATGGCAGAACCTTGAATTGAAAATCCCGTCCTGCCACCCTGAATCGGAGGAATTTTCTGTGTCTTGGCAATATGGGAAGATGAAAATAAGCGTCTTGGAGATCTAAAGTTGTCATGAATTCTCCTTGAGAGAGAAAAGGAAGTACTTCTTGTAGGGACAACATACGAAAAGTTTGTGTCTTTATAAATTTGTTCAGGGCTCGTAGATCCAAAATGGGACGCCATTCTCCCGACTTTTTCTGTATAAGGAAGAACCTTGAGTAGAACCCCCTGCCCTTCTGTAGTTTTGGCACCACTTCGATCGCGCCCTTTCTCAATAAAATGTTTAGCTGATTCAGAAGCTCTTTTAAGTGCGCAGGAGGGGGACCTCGTGGTGGAGTATTTGGAGGAATTTTACAAATTCCAAAGCGTGTCCCCTTCGCACAATATCGAGAACCTATTGATCGGTAGTTATTTGTGACCATTTGGAGTAGAAGCGAGAGATTCGACCTCCAAGTCTTGGAGGATTCCGTGACTGAGGGTAGTGAGAGTCATTGTTTCTTTGAGGAATCCTTACCTCTATAAGAAGATTTGCCTCTGTATTGTCTGTAGTTGGAAGAATTTTGCTGCCGATAAGAGTGCTGATTTTGAGAGGAATAGCGGCTCTGTCCTTGCCTGTATTGGTTTGAATTGCCTCGAAAGGAAGAAGAGGAACCACGACCTCTTGCGCCTCGAAAAGGTTGCTTTTTGAATTGTAAAGACCCTAGAGCACGAGCTGTGTCAGTGTCCTTCTTAATTGCTTGAAGGGCATCATCTATATGCTGGCCAAAAAGTGACTCGCCGTCGTAAGGCATGTCCAGTATTTTTGTTTGCACCTCTTGACGAAAGGACGTGGCCCGTAACCAGCCCTGACGCCGAAGGACTGCGGCACCAGCCAAAAGACGGAAGCCAGAAGAAGACACATCAATGGCGCAATCTATAATCTCCGAAGAAATTCTTTCTCCCTCTTGGAGAATCTTCAAAGCCTCTGGTCTGGATGATTCAGGAATAAGATTAATCAGAGAAGAAATGTCCGACCACATTTGGCGATCGTAGCGGCCCAAGATCGCCAAAGAATTAGCCGCTCGCACCGTAGCTGCCGCCATAGTGGAAAATGTTTTCCCTATACCATCCAGCCGTCGACCTTCGCGATCTGGAGGTGCCGACAAAGGAGATGAAGGGTTTCTAGATCGGCGTTGGGCTGCCTGAGTAATAATGGAATCAGGCTTCGTTTGCGAAGTCAAACAGGCAGGAGAATTTGGAGGAGCCTTGTATTTTTTGTCTATCCTAGGAAGGATGGCTGGAATTGAATTAGGCGTTTGCATCAATTTAAGGCCCTCTTGCCATATAAAATCAATGATAGGAATACAGCGGACCTGCTTTTGAGGTTGGTCCTTAAAGTCATATAAGAAACAATCCTCCTCTCTGGTTGTCATAGGGAGGTGAAATCTTTTAGCTGCTCTTTCCATGAGCAAATGAAAACCACCAATGTCAACTGGTGGAGAATCCAAAGGAGCTGGATCAGCGGGAGAAGGTGTTTGAATCTGATAGTTGTCCCAGTCAGAAAGGAGGGAAGCATCATCCAGCTCACCATCCTCTTTGTCAGCGTCATCATCCTGTTCCTCAACAATATCTTCCGGTATGATTGGAGGAACCCCTAGACATTGATCCCTGGTCACAGATGTTGGTGTGACTACTGTTTCCCTATTTAAAACAGGTTGTTGAGGTGTCTGCGGCGTTGGAGTGGTATGCCCAGACCGTGGAAAACAGCGATTATAATCATCCAGCATGTACTGTAAATTGGAAATCAGACTTAAAGGCAATTGTGCCATAGGAGGTTGTTGAACTGGATGCGTGTCGTAAGATGAGAAATCATCTTGTTGCAAGTCCTCCTCATCATCATCTGAGTCCTGACATTTAATTAAAAGTTCTGAAGGACTGCGAGCAGCCCGAAATCTATCATCCTCATATTTCTCATTGTCAGATGAAAACAGCACTTCAGGAGTTTGCACAGGTGTTTTAAGTGGTATCAGGGCATCCAGAGACGAATGCCGTCGTTGAAGCAGAGAGTTGGAAGTCTCTAGTGGTAGCAAATCCAGAGTTGGAGTCGTAGTTGCTGATGCTGGAATTCACCGTTGAACTACCGTTGACGACGAGGCCACCGTCGACGACGAGGCTACCGTCGACGACGAGGCCACCGCCGACGACGAAGCCACCGTCGACGACAAGGCTACCGTCGACGACAAGGCCACCGTCGACGACGAAGCACTCGTCGACGACGAAGCCACTGTCGACGACGAAGCCACCGCCGACGACGAAGCCACCGTCGACGACGAAGCACTCCTCGACGACGAAGCACCCGTCGACGACGTCTGCTTCTTCTTATGCTTGATTGCCGTCGACGACGAAGTTAAAGGTAGCGTCGATGAAATGGGTCTCACCTTAACTGATACCAGCGTCGACGGTGAAGACGCTGACGACATGATCATCGTTGGCTTCATAGACATAGATGCCGAGGTCGTCGATGTAGATGTGACGATGGCAGCCCTCGTCGACGGAGGAAGCGTTGATGAGCTCGTCGACGAGGGAGGCAGTTTCTGAGGTAAAAACTGCGCAGATGGAGTCTTAGACGCCTGAGAATCAGATCTCGGGGCGTACAGGATACAGAGAGACTCCTGGGGGGGGGAATCACCCCTCTTGAAGTAGAAGGTTGAGTAGCAGTCTTCTCTCCATGATGTTTCTTTACCACTTTAGGTCTAGGAGAAACCTTTTGAGAGTCACTAGACCTTTTCAAAGAGGGAGCAGTTTGTATGGAAGACACACTCTCCACATCTGAAAGAGGATTCTCCGAAGTCTTCAACTTCTGTAACCACAGAAGCTGACGCCCTTCTCTATCTTTTAAAGTTTTTTGTGAGAAGGTTCTACAGATTTTACAGTCCTTTACCTGATGTTCAGGATATAAACAATAAATACATTTCTTGTGAGGATCTTCAGAATGAAGTCTCAGTTTAGCACAACTCCCACAAGGTCTGAAGAGGGATTTCTTGGTAGTAGACATGACAGATTCAATCTTCTGATGAAATATGAGAAGAAAAACTGAGCAAGCTCAGGGAGACTCCCTTCACACGACGTGCGGTAGAAAATCTGAGAGCCTGAGTCTCTGGGGAGAGGGTTCTAGAGGGTGCGGACACCTGATTGGCTGGATTTGGACTAGAACATAACAACAGTAATATGTTATAGAGGGGACAAGTTGTCTATCCATGAAAACTGTATGATGTTACTTTCTTTTATGCCTAATAGGCTTATGTTATTACTATATTGCTATATTATGTACCGTGGGACTCCCACTTCGACGACGGGGAATATTCAAGCATGTGAATCTATGAAAGACACCCCAATACTGGAGAAAGAAGCATTACCCTCTTGCGCTGCATACCATTCCGATCGTGCTGTACTAACACCTGGCGCTAAAAATAAGCGTGAACGGCGTGACGTAACGCAGTCTGCCACTTGCGGAACTCCGAGTAGTGCGGTGGAGTATTTTTGGTCACTTCGCGAACTTCGCCCAGGACTAGTCAATGCGACTTTGTCTTGTGAGGGATATGCAGCACATTTCAGTGGTGGTTTTCACACAAAACTTTGTTTATTGAACACCATTTTGTTATCCCGCATTCGGGTTCCAGAGATGAATAAGTGACAGGGATTGGAGTGTGACATACTTTTAATAGAGGTTGACGAGCCCTGCAAAGAGCCTGGCTGCAGCCAGACGTCCGACTCTGGCTCGGGGTCCTCATAGACCCTCGGGCCAGGATCCGAGCTCAGCCCCTCCCCCTGAGTGACACATTTTACTAATAGACAATACACCTGTGTTGTTTTAAAAAAAAAAAGTTGTAACAGCTTGTTGGGTTTCACAAGCATTGTGTTACAACTCTAAAAATTACCAACACGAACGCACTGCCTTTAAGTTGTAACAGAACGTGGCGGAGGATGTGGCATTGTGGCCAGAGCTGCCGACTTTGGACCTGGGGAATCAGGTTGAAGTGTCAGCCTCACTCAACATTCTGTGGTTCTGGGTAATTTACTTAATCGCACCATGCCTAAATAAACAAGCATTTGCAATGCAATAGGTCTCGCATTTATAAGAGTTTGAGCTATTGGCATTGTAAAATTACAATGCCTTTTATTTATGTTTTGGTTTTAAAACAAATAAAAGGCATTGTCATTTACAATGTCAGTAGCATAAACTCGCATAAAAGCAGTGTGTGGAGTGCAGCAGTGTGCGGCGTGCAGCAGTGTGCGGCGTGCAGCAGTGTGCGGCGTACAGCAGTGTGCGGCGTACAGCAGTGTGAGGCGTACAGCAGTGTGAAGCGTGCAGCAGTGTGCGGTGTGCAGCAATGTGCGGCGTGCAGCAGTGTGTGGCGTGCAGCGGCGAGCAGCAGTGTGTGGCGTGCAGCAGTGTTTCGTGTAGCAGTGTGAGGCATGCAGCAGTGTGTGTCGTGCAGCAGCGTGCAGCAGTGTGCGGCGTGCAGCAGTGTCGTGCAGCATGCAGCAGTGAGTAATGCAGCAGTGTGCAGCAGTGTGTGGCGTGCAGCAGTGTGTGGCGTGCAGCAGTGTGTGGCGTGCAGCAGTGTTTTGTGTAGCATTGTGCGGCGTGCAGCGGCGTGCAGCAGTGTGCGGCGTGCAGCAGTGTGCTGCGTGCAGCAGTGTCGTGCAGCATGCAGCAGTGAGTAATGCAGCAGTGTGCAGCAGTGTGTGGCGTGCAGCAATGTGTGGCACGCAGCAGTGTGTGGCATGCAGCGGCGTGCAGCAGTGTGTGGCGTGCAGCAGTGTGTGGCATGTAGCAGTGTGTGGCGTGCAGCAGTGTGCGGCGTGCAGCAGTGTGCGGCTTGCAGCAGTGTGTGGCGTGCAGCAGTGTGCTGCGTGCAGCAGTGTGTGGCATGCAGCAGTGTGTGGCGTGCAGCAGTGTGTGGCGTGAAGCGGTGTGCAGCAGTGTGTGGCGTGTAGCAGTGTGTGGTGTGCAGCAGTTTGCGGCGTGCAGCAGTGTGCGGCGTGCAGCAGTGTGAGGCGTGCAGCAGTGTGCGGCGTGCAGCAGTGTGAGCCGTGCAGCAGTGTGCGGCATGCAGCAGTGTGAGGCGTGCAGCAGTGTGAGGCGTGCAGCAGTGTGAGGCGTGCAGCAGTGTTTCGTGTAGCAGTGTGAGGCATGCAGCAGTGTGCGGCATGCAGCAGTGTGTAATGCAGCAGTGTGTAATGCAGCAGTGTGCGCAGCAGTGTGTGGTGTGCGGTAGTGTGCGGCGTGCAGCAGTGTGTGGCGTGCAGCAGTGTGTGGCGTGCAGCAGTGTGAGGCGTGCAGCAGTGTGTGGCGTGGTTTGTAAACAACAAGAAAAGCGGACATCAAAGGAAGGGTGGGAAGGAACGAGCATATGGGGTGTGAGTTATAACGAAAGTTAATTGTTGTAAGAGGGGATGCAGGAAGTGAGGCCGAGCGCGCGCTGGCGAAAGCAGTCTGCTGCTTTCAAGTCCGATGCCAGATGCAAGCTTCGCGCTTGAATGCCTCACATGCACTGGCCATAAACCGCATTCCTAAGGTCTTGTGCCCCTTACTAAATCTCTCTGAATGCGTGAGGCGGCACACGTGCAGGAAGTAGCTGGTGACAAATGGAATGCGCGTGATTGTGCGCGTAACCGCCACCCGATCCGCCTGGGAAGCCTTTGGGAGCATTTTCTGAAGCCCCTACATAAGTCTCGCTGAGCGATCGCTTACGCGATAGCCAGGCGAGACCTAAAAATGAACGGGACGAAGTGCACCCTTACTGGTGATTCCAGTACCTACCGGACAAGTTTGCTCTATACTAAACTGAAAGAAAGAAAAAAAAAATTGGCGAACGAAGGAACTGCCTTTTAGCACATCATCACGGAACCCCCTGCTCAATGCTCCATGGGGAGAGGTGTATTAATTACATTGCAATCAGCCTGCCCCCACTGCCCTTTAGCACATCAGCAAAGCAACACTGCGAACAATTTACTGGACTAACGGACCCCACAGCCCACTGCCCCAGGGAGAGGGCTGTATTAATTAATTTATAATCAGCCTGCCTTGCTTATTCTTCGGCTTTTGCAGGGCTGGAAACTGAGAGTTACATTTTCATAATTCTCATGGGGATTTTTCGTTCTGGGCTCGGCTCGTACTTGGGCTCTTAGAGCCAAGCCGGACCCCTGACTGGGCTCTGGCTCGGCTCGTCCCATGAATTCTTGGACTCACCCACCTCTACTTTTAAAGGGTAGTGTGACACAAACTGTAAGTGGGACTGTGACTGGAATTGGAAGTGGGAGTGTGACAGGAGTTAGGGTGGTTGAAGACTTTGGGTGTGTGGCAAGGACTGGGAGGGGGACAATGTGTGTGGCTGTGACTTCTATCGGTGGTGGCTGCTGCGACAAGGGCTCTGTAGGCCTGCTCAGGTTTTGCCCTGGGGTCACTGCAGAGCCACCTGACCTTATGAGCAGTGGCTGCATCTGTGTTCAGACCTAGGTAATGTTGGATGATGGGGGCACAGACGGACTGGGAACCCAAACCGGCCCTAGCAAAAACAGCTTGGCCGGCCCTCAGGGGAGGGTACGGTTGCTAGAAGGAGGCGCCACTCTCGTCTCACCTCTCCCACTTTTGTTACAGGGGGCCGATATTGCAGCAATGCTGCAAAACCAGCCCCCGGCAACAATGATGGCCACCCAGGGGTCCAAACCCCCCGCCCCCCGGCAGCCCACCAGGGAAAGGCCGGTGCACGCTATGTCCAGTCCTGCCCTGGATTGGGATGGTGGCAGGGCATGAGTCGGGGAAGGATGAAATCCCATTGCTTCTTATTTGTGTAAGCACTTCACACTATTAGGGAAGTCAACTATGAAGCTTGGGGAGTGGGAGACCCAGGTTAGATTAAGCTAAAAACACCCTCCCAACTTTTCACTCCTGTCCCCACAGGATGCCTGCACAACCTATGCTACAATGGATCTCAGGGAAGCAAAAGGCTGCTCTTTAAAGTGGGCAGGGCTTCAAGAGAGGGGGTCTATTATAGCCAGATGGTCAAAGGGGGCTGGTGGACTAAACCGCGGCAAGTCCCAGGAATATGGCAACTCCACCCCCAAAGAAGGAAGGAGCGCAAGGAGTGAAACAGCGCTAAAAACAAGAAATGGATATGAATCCCGCGGGCAAATGGCAGGGCAGAGCGGGATTCAAAATTACCCCTAGGGGCACGAGAAGCCCATTTAAAGCACCCCAATGGCCAGAGGCCCTCATTGTTGGGATGAGCCGTGTGGCAGGGAAGCTGTCTGAGGATGTAAGCCCACGGACAGCACGTTAAGGAGATGAGCTTAAGGAGATTTTGAAAGGCCACAGCAGACCACGGCGGAGTGGCATAACAGTCTACTTACCTTGGGATACCTTACGGCAGGGTGAACCGATCAGAGATGGGGCTACACAGCACTCTCAGTCCAGGCACGCCGGATGGCAGACACCACTGAGCAGGCGAAGGAAGCAGGTTAAGACTAAAAGAGGCTGTGGAAAAAGTAAACACCAGATCAAAGACTCCATTTACATCACTAACTGTCTAAATGATTTATGGCATGATTTATGACTGTATGACAAGCCAGCAATAATTCTGTCTACCCGATTTACGGTGTGATTTATGATGACATAACTAGCCATAAGCCGTGATTTATGCTGATGCTTAAAAGTTGATGCCAATTCCAGTGACAATAATTGATTTATGACCCCAAATAAAGTGCACGTGGGGTACATGTTGTGAATCCAGTTGAACAATAAAGCTGCAGCCAAATACTTCCAGAAGCATACACATGGTGTAGTGCTTTATTATACTGGGAATGGCAAAGTGCGAGGTTTACTGCATTGGAAGGGCCAACTGTATTGCTTTGCCCTCCCAAATAATAGAAAACACCGCCCTCCCTTACGGAGGCTCAAACACGACGAAGCAAAAAAACACAAAACGCCACAAGGAAAGGGATTTCACTCTGTTCTCAGAATAAGGTATGAGGCTTTATTTGTGCAACACTCTCTAACAAAAAGGCTACCCCAGATGTCAAATAAATAACAATAAAGTGTATATAGAGATATATATGTGTATATATATATGTGCAAGCACTAATAACATACTTATAAGTAGGCAAATGCACCTGTTAAATGTGTGAATAATAATATGAATTAAAATACAAGCAGATAATAATATGGACGTCGGCTGCAAGAAATCAGAAAGGTATATACATTAAATACATCAAGACCTGGATGTGCACATAGACACTCACATATCACAATGAAAACACCTCAGGTGATTATAACCACTGGAGACTTGAATGTGCACAGACACAATCACACATCATAAAGGAAATACTCAAAAATAAAACACCTCATCGGCTGCAAACACTGCATCTTAGCCCACTCCAGACTGGAGTATTCACAGCCGGGGTTAAGAACCTCAGCAAACTCGGTTCTGCTGAAGTAGACGCATCCGTTCCCATTCATACTCCAAACAAATCCCAGTTTCCAAGTCAACAAACCTCAGCTTTATAATCTCAAAACACACTAGAAGGTTCCGAGAGGCCCTTATCTGCGCCAAGGAAACTTACTGGAGTTGGCCATTCTCCATGCAAGCATTCCAAAGGCAAAAGAGTTCTCACGTTCCTTCTGCGCTCTCACGTGTTCCAGCTTTTATCTTAACGATGCTTACGAAAGTCTCCAGCAGTACAGTCAACAATCTCCAAAAGTACAGCTACAAACAACCTTAATTGTGAATAGCCTAAACAACTTGAGTAATCTGGGGGTCTGCCTGTGTGTGCAAAAGCTCAAGCTAGCTGACAGATTTTAAGATGGCATGAGGGCATGTCAAAGCCAATAGTAAGAACTTCATAATACTTCCCAATGTACAACATAATTCACATTTGAGCACCACTGCTTATAACATTGCACTTCAAGACCAATAAGTACATTCCACACCTCTCTCTGTCTCTCATGCTTTCAAATGCACATCCCACATGTTCTGTTCCTGGCAAGGCTGTTCAACTCTATGAAAGCTCTCCTCCTCTGTAGCCACAAGAAGACACAAAAGAAATATTCAAGGAAACGTGCACATGCAGGAAACTTGATGTCGTACTTGCAGGCTAGGGTAAAATAAAACACCAAGAGTCAATAAAAATAATGGTAGTCAAAGATCATCACATGGTTTCAATACATGGGAGTGCTTCTAGCACTACAATCCACCCCATGACCTCTGACTATCATAACATATATATCAAAAATCAACTCCTTAAGTGAAAGCACGAAAATAAAATGTAGCACACATTAAAACAGTGGCATCATAAAAGCATGTAACATATTACTTCATCTAAAGTAGCTCATGCATATCTGATAACTCAGCTACAGAAATAAATGTATGATGCATACACAAAATGAATACACAAATAGAATCAAGCATGTTAACCCATGAATGCTCCTAGTGTCATAAATGGCTAATTCTGGAACTTTTACTATTGAAGCAGCCAAATTTATATATTTTGCTTAAAATAAAGGAATCTCAAAATCCTCTTCATCAAACTGAACAGATTATTCTGTAATTCTCTGGATTTAATAAAAAAATATCATCCTGTGTGAAATGTACACAGCCCCCCCCGGCTTTGAAATTATATCTTTAAACATGTGTCTTCATTTTCATTCTCATTAGAGCACATTCAAAAAAACGTCTTTGCTAGGTAAGATCATCTGGTTGATTCAGGCAAAGGATGTCAGCAACGATGTCAGTCTGCGCTATCAGATGGTCAATTCAGGGTTGGGGTGTCCCACACTCTAACAGCCCCACTCAGACAAAGGCACCCACACGCAGGACAAGGACATCAGGTACACAAACACATCGCAGTATGATCTAGGAAAGAAACAAGCATCATTCTTCTTGCTAAAAATATTTTTCAGAAAACACATGATCTCCTTTTTTCCATTTTGGGTCTGATGGCAAAGTTTTACTTTTCTGTCTGCGTTGTTTTCTGTTGGTTCTGGGGAATTATCTAAGAATTCTACCCACATTTTGGCCTCTGAATTCTTGATAGTGGAGTCAAACTCTCCTTCCTCCTGCTTAGTAAGAAGGGCTGGGGCAGTGCCCTTCCTGACTATCTTTCCACACACTGCTGAATAAGTGCACCCTTGATCATTTGGCATGAGCCCAAGGCAATCTATCTGTCCTATCTACACTGGTAATTTTCCTTTCTCCACCTGGCCCCTCACTATCTTTGGGACTGGTCTGTCCTGTGCATACTGACGAATAGGAATCAAAGTTAAAAGTACATCTAGGGGAAAAAGCATCCCTTCATTCTCTGCCCACCTGTGAGTAGTGTCTTTTTCTCCTAGGAGATCACACTTAGTCATGCCCACCAAATCAGAATTGTGCGTCACCATCTCTGCCTCCAAGACTTTAGCCTTTTCATCTGTAAGGAAATTAAAATGTCTTCCTAGTAAATGTATGGGACAGTGAGCATATACATGATACACAGTGGCTGTGCTTTGCAGTAACATTTCCCAAATGTCTTGCCACAACTCCTTGTTCCACTTCACTGGGGAATCCTGTGTCTCAGGCACCTCAAACACCACCCCTGGACTTTCTACTGGGACCTGCACCAACTGTTCATGCAAAACTGCAGTTTCTTCCTATATGTACCACTTGATCACATTTGCTTCTTGTGCATTACCTGTTCTGTATAACTCAAGGGAATTCATTAATCATTGCATTAGAGAAAGTTCAAAATTCAGCCTTATTGTCATCTGCCCAGTGTCTGTCAGTGTGCAAAAACACAAAAGCAACTGTATCTGTCAAGTGTCTGTCACAGCACAAAAACACACAAACAACTGTGTCTGCCCAGTGTCTGTAAGAGCACAACTCAAAAGCAACTGTGTTTGCCCTGTGTCTGTCACAGTGTAGTGAAACACTAGCAACTGTTTTTCAAAGGGAGTAAGCCACTCTTCAGCGTCTGACGTTTTAATCCAAAAGCCCAAGAGCACCCTCTTCTTTGCTTGTTTTTCCGACATACTCCAAGTGGCACACTGCCCCTGAACAGTCATATGTAACTCAATGTCTCCTTTCTGTATTGGCTACACGTCTGAA
Organism: Triturus cristatus; assembly: GCF_964204655.1. Taxonomy (NCBI): domain Eukaryota; kingdom Metazoa; phylum Chordata; class Amphibia; order Caudata; family Salamandridae; genus Triturus; species Triturus cristatus. Next base: position 117,830,291 of record NC_140595.1, read on the forward strand.
ACACACTGTATAACCTCTTTTGCAGATTCAAAAGCACATTGCCGCTTCTCTCTCCACTCAGAGTCATGTTTAAAAATAGCATTTTTTATGATTTATTTTTTCAGAAAGCAAGGTTTGTCACTCACTGACCAGTTGATTTGTAACTGCAACCAACAATCGCTATGTCTAACAGGCTGATTTGTTTATCTTCTCTGTAATTTCTAAAATATTCCTGCACGTTACAATCAAAGCTGAGTGCATGAAACTGAGCTGCATTGTCTTGATTCAACATTACTTCAGAAGCTTCTAATTCAAACAAACGTACAAGCCATGTTATCAAATCCTCCTCCAGTCTCTGCAGAAATATGCCCAAAATACCATTAATTTCTGGCTGAGGAAAGTCCTTCAAAGAATTAATTAAAACCTCATGTGAGCATTGCAAATTAACCTGCAGCTCTCCTCCAACCACATTCTTTATCAGCGACTCACTCTGGCTCTAAACAGTCTTGTAAAATAAACTGCGTCATACCCCATGTTTCTCGTACTGCCTGGAACATTTGCAACTCTTTTTTCAATGATTTAAATTCACATGTTAAAATATCTGAATTTTCCTTAGCTTTAACCAACTCTCTTTGCCTTTCTTTATGTTCTCCTTCTAACTGGTCCCATTTTTCATACATGCTGCGCAATACATTCAAAATGAAACACTTTTTTCTCTCTGAAATAGGAAGTTGTTTTCCCTCTTGAAAAGAAAAATCCTGGAAACATTTAAGTATCTGTGCTTGCCCCTCATCTGTTAAACATGCATTAGAGCAACGTTCCACCCCAATAACTCAGTTGGCATCTGGGAATCTGCAACTGAAAACACTGACATTTTAGAAAACATTTTCCCGTATTTTCGTATCCTTCAGAGTGACGGCAAAATGTATTGCTTCACCCTCCCAAATAATAGAAAATACCACCCTCCCACATGGAGGCTTCAACACGACGAAGCAATAAAAATAAAACATCACCAGGAGATGTATTTCACTCATATAAAATGAAACACATCAAAAGACTGTTCTCAGAATAAGGCATGGGGTTTTATTTGTGCAACACTCTAACAAAAACGCTTTCCCAGATGTCAAATGAACAACATTAAAGTGTATAAAGAGATATGTATGTATATATATGTGCAAGCAATAATAACACACTTATAAGTAGGCAAATGCAACTGTTAAATGCGTGGATAATAATATGAAATAAAATACAAGCAGATAATAATATGGACGCCCGCTGCAAGAAATCAGAAAGATACATGCACTAAATACATCAGAAGACTACAACCACTGAAGACTTGGATGTGCACACAGACTCTCACACATCACAATGAAAACACCTAAGATAATTATAACCACTGAAGACTTGAGTGTGCACAGACACACTCACACATCACAAAGTCAATACTCAAAAATAAAACACCTCACTGTAGGAAGCTGGCTCTGTATATACTATACCAACGTTAGGTGTAGTTTGCACAGAGTCGACGGGAACCCCAAAGGTAGGCAGAGGTAAAGGTAGATAGCACCTTACTCTCTATTTGTGGTATTGTGGTCAAGCAGTAAGGCTTTATCAAAGGACAGTGTTAAGTATTTGTTGTTCACACTCAGTCAGCAAATGAATTCACACACTCCAAGACTGAACTGCAGACCAATTGCGTTTGTATAAAAATATTCTTTTAGTTGTTTTATTTTCTAGAACCAAGCAAGCCTGGCACAGGTAAGCAATAAATACTTTACAGTAGAAATGCAATTTGTAAACACAGTTTGAATTGCAACTGTATATGCACTTTGTTTTGATTAGAGGATGGTTACTGAAAATGCAATGCTTTGGAAATACAGTACATATACTTTGTATAGGCTTTTTAGTAAAATGACCAGTAGATTACTTTGCAGATTACTTTTCTTACACAGTACAGTATACCTTGATGCTGCACTGGGACATTTCCTGTAAACAGGTGAGTAAAAGCGTTTTTGTTATTGAGTACAATTTTTAAAGGAATTCTTAGGTTTTCTAACTCCACACTTAGAAACTTTTCATAGAAAAACAGTCAATGTTATCCTATAAGAAAAATAGTGTTATCAGTTAGCAGGTAAGTGTTCAGTAGTGGGTGTTGGAATTATGAGGGTAGATTGAGGGGTCCCCCAGGGGTCCCCCAGGGTCAAGGATGCACTCTTGTTACCCCCTCAGTGGCACTAGGGCGGCCGGGTGCAGAGTGCTGTGGCCTAATGTTATCCAATGGGGCCTAGGGGGGCTCCGGTTGGTGGCTGCTCACGAGCAGGCCATGGGGTTGTGGGAGCAAAGCTTCCTGGACTTAAGCTCAAGACTAATGGGGGTTCAAGCCAGCACAAAAGGTGCACCCTCAGCGGCACTGGGGCGGCCAGGTGCAGAGTGCTGTTTTGGCGTTGGGCGCCCTGTAGCTTTCAATGGGGAACCTCCGGTTTGCAAACACACTGCAGGCTCGGGGAAGAAGGTCTTCAGGGTGCAACCACCACGTGGAGAGGTAAGTAGGGATTCTGGGGTTTGGTTAGACACCGTCGGTTTGGCCACCCAAGGCCATGGGACGTCGGGTGCAGGGGTGTCTTTTGGAGTCGGATCTTTTTACCAGCTCCTGGTCACGGGTGGGGGGCCTTCCAGATTTAGGCTGCAGGCGTCGGCTGGAGGCTTGAGGCAGGTCAGGGATCTCTGGTTCTCAGGTCTGGATCACCAGGGAGACGTCCTCTTGGTGTTGGGCCACTCGAACTCGGGCTGAGGGTGTCGGGTGAAAACTCGCGGATCCTTCCGGAGCTAGAGTCTGTTTGGATTTGAACAAGTCCGGTGTTCACGGGAGACAGACTCTTAGGAATTGAAGTCAGGCAGGTCCTCCGGGTTTCTCGAGGTTGCTGGCTGCAGGACACACTGGGATTTTGCTGGAGCAGGTTCGAGGTGGGGACAGGCAGGTAGGGCTCTCGAGGTCAGTAGCCAATGGGCTACTGGCCTTAGGGTGACTACACCCTTGGTGTGCTCATCCCATGTGAGGGAGTGAACACAATCCCCCTGAGGGGTGGGGTTGGCAGAGGTGGGCACACCTTCTGATGCTGGCTAATTTTTCCCTCCTGTCTTCCCACCGAAAAGGAGGGGAGACAGGAAGGGGCCTGGTCCTGATAGCAGGAGAGGCTGGGGTCGCATTACAAAGACTGCAAGGCCTTTGAAGCTCCCCTGCCTCAGATGGCTCTTCCTGGCCTGGGGGAGTTGTGAACACCTCCTCCCAGGAATGGCTTTCTTTTTGGGCTCAGGGAGCGAAGGCTCCCACCCTAGGGGTCCAGAAACATGTCTCTTGGTTGCAGGCTGGTGTGTACCAGTCAGGGAACCCACCAGAGGCTGGTCGTTTTTCCGGGGGCATCTCTAAGATGCCCTCTGAGTAAATTTTACATTAACTCCCACACTGGCATCAGTGTGGGTTTAATGTGCTGAGAAGTTTGATTCCAAACTTACTGACATTCCGCCTCGCCGACTCCCCGACTGTTCGGGAACGTTTGGAGGCTCCAATTACACTGGAAGAATTGACGGCCGCCCTCGGTGCGATCCAGCCGAGTCGCGCCCCGGGTCCCAACGGGTTTCCCATAGAATTCCTCCGATCCCACATGACTTTATTAGAGCCTCATTTGTTGGTGACTATTGCGGACGCAACTGATCGGGCAAGTTTACCAAGGGACTGGTGCCATGCAGAGATAGTGCTTTTTCTCAAACCTGGCCGACCCCCCGACGACCCGTCTTCTTATCGCCCCATTTCCCTTATTAATTGTGAACCCAAATTACTAGGGAAGGTTCTGGCCAACCGCCTTAGGGGGTGTATCACTGAACTAGTTCACCCCGATCAGTCGGGCTTCATGGTGCAAAGGGCCACTCGACATAACATCAGACGAGTCCATAACGCCATTGCCGCTGCTCCTACCCTGGGCCGACCTGCCGCCTTGTTATTAGCTGATATTGACAAAGCATTCGACTCCGTAAGTTGGGTTTATCTTTTTCAATTGCTCGAGGCAGTCAAGTTCGGAGCCTGTTTTCTGGCATATATACGCCTGTTGTATACGAACTTGACGGCATCGGTTCGCATTGCGGGACACTGCTCTCGCCATTTTCCAATCCATAGGGGTACCCGCCAGGGCTGCCCACTATTTCCTTTGTTGTTCGCTCTGGCAGTCGAGCCCCTGGTGGCCTGGGTCAGAAGTGACCCGGTGCTCAGGGGGTTTGATTGGTCCCTCTCACGGTCAGATCGTATAGCTTTATACGCTGATGACGTTCTCTTATTTATGACGGATCCGCGGTACTCTGGGCCCCGTATATTAGAAATTCTTACGGTATTTGGTGGCAAAACCGGCCTCCATGCCAATCCTGCTAAATCCATACTCTTTCCAGTATGTGGGCATCAAGGCCGTGAATCGTGGGCTGCGCAGCTGTCCCGGGCCACGGATGGGTTCAAATATTTGGGGATTTATATCTCCCTGTGCCCCAAGATTTCATGGGCACATAATATCACCCCATTATTAGTCAGTCTCAAGAACGAAACAACGATTTGGTCCGCTCTCCCTCTATCCCTCTATGGGCGTTTGGCCATTTTTAAGATGGTGTCCCTGCCTCGGATTTTATATCGCCTCCAAAATATTCCATACCCTATCCCTCGCGCATGGTTTGCACAAGTGAATGCAATACAAAACAACTTTCTCTGTGGCGGTGGAGCTGTCCGTGTGGCGCTCGCACATGTGCACAGTCCACGTATTGTGGAGGGATCGCGGCGGCCGACATATATTCATATTATGTCGCGTCTCACATCCTAGTAATCAATAAATTATGGTACAATTCTCCCACCGACCCGGCGTATGCTATTGAGCATGCCGCTATGGAACAGGTCCCCCTACTCCATTTATTATATAGCTACACACGGCTGGACCATTTGCCGCCAGCCGGCAGACAAGCCATACAGTTGTGGCGGGCTAAGACCAGACAAATGGGATGGAAAGGGAGACTCACTCAACAAACCCCCTGTGGCATGGTACATACCTCGGAACTGCTAGCGCACTGAGAGGGTTTCGGGGATGGGACCTGGTGGGGATTTCGACCCTAGGAGATGTTATGAGGGGCGCTACACTAAAATCATTTCAACAATTACAGACTGAGTTCAGCCTCCACAAGTCACAATTTTACAAATTTCTACAGCTCTGACATGCACTCTCCCCCCAGATTCGTACTATAGAGACTCTCCCCGAGTTCCAGTCCCTGGAGAGTCGCCTGCTCATGGGGGACCTTGAACTTCACAAAATCAGGCAAATACATCAAACGCTGACGACACATACCCCCACCACTCTGGACAAGACCCGATTGGCTTGGCAGGCAGACATTCCCGAATTGACAGATGACGATTGGGCCGAAGCGATAGCCAGTCCTAGGTGTGCAGCTGTTTCCACACGCTACAGGCTCATCCAGTTCAAATATTTGCATAGAGTTCAATCAATCAATCAATCAATCAATCAATCAAGAAATTTGTATTGCGCACTACTCACCCGGAAGGGTCTCAAGGCGCATGAGGGAGGGGGTCTGCTACTGCTCGAACAGCCAGGTCTTGAGCTGTCTCCTGAAGGCGAGGTGGTCCGGGGTCAGTCGCAGGTGGACGGGCAGGGAGTTCCATGTCTTAGCCGCCAGGTAGGAGAAGGATCTTCCTCCGGCGGTGGTTCTCTGGATGCGGGGGACGACGGCGAGGGCGAGGTTTGCGGATCGTAGCTGGCGGGTGGCCGTGTAGAAGGTCAGGCGGTCGTTGAGGTATCTTGGGCCAAGGTCGTGGAGGGATTTGTGTGCGTGGGTGAGGAGTCTGAACGTGATCCTCTTGTTGACGGGGAGCCAGTGCAGGTCCCTCAGATGGCTCGAGATGTGGCTGCGTCGGGGGACGTCCAGGATGAGTCGGGCGGAGGCGTTCTGGATACGTTGAAGTCTTTTCTGAAGCTTGGCTGTTGTACCGGCGTAGAGGGTGTTTCCGTAGTCTAGTCTGCTGGTGACGACGGCCTGGGTGACCGTCTTCCTGGTCTCGGTCGGGATCCAGCGGAAGATCTTACGGAGCATGCGAAGGTTGTGGAAGCAGGCTGAGGATACGGCGTTGACTTGTCTGGTCATAGATAGGGAGGAGTCCAGGATGACGCCCAAGTTGCGTGCGTGGTCCGTAGGCTTGGGTGCGGTGCCTAGGGCCGGGGGCCACCAGGAGTCGTCCCATGCGGAGGGCGATGGTCCCAGGATGAGGACTTCTGTCTTGTCCGTGTTCAATTTCAGGCGGCTGATGTCCATCCATTTGGCGACGTCTTTCATCCCTTCGTGTAGGCTGGTTTTGGCGGTGTCGGGGTCTCGGGTGAGGGAGAGAATCAGCTGGGTGTCATCGGCGTAGGAGATGATGTTGAGGTTGTGTTGGCGTGCGATGGCGGCGAGGGGTTTCATGTAGATGTTGAAGAGAGTGGGGCTGAGCGATGATCCTTGCGGGACGCCGCAGATGACTCCGGTGGCCTCAGAGAGGAAAGGAGGGAGGCGTACTCTCTGTGTTCTGCCGGAGAGGTATGAGGTGATCCATTCCAGGGCCGTCCCTTGGATGCCGGTGTCGTTGAGGCGTTGGACTACGGTGCGGTGGCAGACAGTGTCAAATGCTGCGGAGAGGTCTAGGAGGATGAGTGCCGCTGTTTCACCGTTGTCAAGCAGGGCTCGGATGTCGTCGGTGGCTGCGATGAGGGCGGTCTCGGTGCTGTGGTTGGCTCTGAATCCGGACTGTGATGGGTCGAGAGATCCGTTCGACTCGAGGAAGGCGGCCAGTTGCTTGTTGACGACCTTCTCGATGACTTTGGCGGGGAAGGGAAGGAGCGAGATGGGGCGGAAGTTCTTGAGGTCGGTCGGGTCCGCTGTTGGTTTCTTCAGCAGAGCGCTGAGCTCGGCGTGCTTCCAGCTATCCGGGAAGGTGGCTGTGTCGAAGGAGGTGTTGATGATGTCTCGAAGGTGGGGTGCGATGGTAGAGGCGGCCTTGTTGAAGACATGGTGGGGGCACGGGTCTGTCGGCGATCCGGAGTGGATGGTGTTCATCATGCGTGTTGTGTCTTCGGGGGTCACCTTGGTCCATGTCTGGAGGATGGCGGCGGGGTGCGTAGGTTCGACCGATGGGTGCGGGGGTGAGACGCCGAAGCTGTTGTGGATGTTGGCGATCTTGCAGTGGAAGTACGAGGCGAGGGAGTCGCAGAGCTCCTGTGAGGGAGTGATGTCGTTGTTGCCGGTGCTGGGGTTAGAGAACTCCTTGACGATGTTGAAGAGCTCCTTGCTGTCATGGGCGTTCTTGTCCAGTCGTTCCTTCAGAGATTTCTTCTTGGTGGTGCGGATGAGCTGGTGGTGTCTGCGGGTAGCGAGTTTGAGAGCGGTCATGTTGTCGGCGGTCTTGTCGAGGAGCCAGGCCTTCTCGAGGGTGCGGCAGGCCTTCTTGGAGTTCTTGAGTTCGACGGTGAACCAGGGGGCCTTCTTGCTTCTGTGCCTGGTGAGTGGGTTCTTCAGTGGGGCGAGGTCGTCGGCGCAGGAGGTCAGCCACTGAGTGAGGTTGAGGGCTGCTGTGTTAGGGTCCGTTGTCCTGACAGGTGGGTTCTGACTGAGGGAGGTGGCGAGCTGGTCGACGGTGATCTTGCTCCAATTCCTGTGGGGAACCCGCTTCGGGTGGTGGTGGACCGTGTTCTTTTTGAAGCCGAAGTGGACGCAGCTGTGGTCAGTCCAGTGAAGTCCGGTGGAGTGGCTGAAGGTGACGTGCTTGCTGGATGAGAAGACGGGGTCGAGCGTGTGGCCGGCGTAGTGGGTGGGGGTGTTGACCAGTTGCTTCAGCCCGAGGTTGGCCAGGTTGTCCAGCAGGGTGGTGGTGTTGCGGTCGTTGTTGTTCTCCAGGTGGAAGTTGAGGTCCCTGAGGAGGATGTAGTCGGCGGAGGGGAGGGCGTGCGGGCTGATGAAGTCGGCGATGTCTTCGCTGAATTGTGTGCGTGGTCCCGGGGGTCTGTAGATGAGGGTGCCTCTGAGGGTGGTCTTGGGGTTGAGGTGGATCTGGAAATGCAGGTGTTCGGCGGTGTTGAGAGTGTCGGTGGAGTCAGTCGAGATGCGAATGGTGCTTTTGTGGACGATGGCGATGCCTCCTCCGGTCTGGTTGACGCGATCTTTCCTGATGATCTTGTAGCCGTCCGGGATGGCGATGGCGATGTCGGGGGCTGAGGAGGCGTTCATCCAGGTTTCCGTGAGGAAGGCAACGTCAGGAGAAGCGGTGTCGAGGAGGTCCCAGAGTTCCACGGCGTGTCTGTGGACGGAGCGGGTGTTGAGCAGGATGCACTTCAGGTGGTTGCTGTTGTCCGTCTTGGTGGGTGCGGTGCCGGTGCGGAGGCAGGAGAATTTGCAGGATCTGCGGGCGAAGGGTCCGTGGGTGTGTCGCGGGGATGCTTGGTGGCACCCGGGGGTTCAGGCGGTGTTGAGTGCGATGAGTGTGGCGGCATGTTTACTACACTAGGGTACGACTGTGGCAAATGGGAGTCATTCAGTCCCCAGTGTGTCTGCGATGTGTTAGTGAGGTTGGGTCCTTTTTCAATACAGTATGGACCTGCGCGGCCCTGCAGCCCTTTTGGAACAGGGTTTCTGCATGTCTTAATGAGGTGCTGTGGTGGGTACTCTCACTGGACACCCGGATGTTTTTATTGCACTCCACGGATGACATCGGGGGGAACCGTTACAAACAGCACCTACTGTTCCTTGCCCTCACTATCGCCAAGAGAGACATAGCGCAGGGTTAGAAAGCATCATCTCCTCCGACCATAGGCAAATGGAAGACCGACTTAGATAAGTGTATGGGAGCTGAGACCGCAGTCTTTGAGGTTAGGGGCTGCCCCAGGAAGCATCGCAAGATATGGACACGGTGGGCGACATACCGTGGAATCGACTTGCCCCCCCTGTCTGAGGAGGACCCATGAGTGGAATCCTCCGATCCCTGCCATTCATCACCCCAAATTGTATCATTTTATTGTATTAATATTTTGCTGGGCTGAATATAGGGAATCTGTTGTATCGTGCTCTACCTCGGATTTTGACCACTGTCTGCATATTGTTCTTATTTTTGGTTTACCTGCATGTTTGGCAGGATTTGTATATCTTCATGGAAATGGTTATTGACGTACATATGTTCCAAATGATCATATGTGTCACTGTGGGGCTTCCGCCCAATATACTGCAAAATGAGCAAATAAAATGTGTTGTTAAAAAAAAAAAACATTAGTCTTCATCTGCTGTGAGGGCAGCCAGTGACCCTTGCTGTCCTCTTTACTACCATAGCATAAGGATCTCCTGCCTCCGTACCCCAGTAGGTGGAGAGAGCATACCAGCATCTGGAGAGGAGTCCAGTCCGCTGGCTTCCACAAGCTCCACATACCAGTCCAATTTTTCACCACGAGTGCCTAACTGTTGTTCTAAAGGGGACAGTGACCCCACCCCCTCCTCTTCCATGCCTGAAACCTCCTCAAAATGTTCCGGCAATGACCTAGAGCCCCTGAGTGCCTTTAGCGCTGGATTCGGTGTCGACTGACGCTGGTCCAGCTCCGAGTTGTCGGGAATCAGAATGGGGCTGGCGCTGCCGGTGGGTACAGGACGCCGGGAGCATTGACTTCGGTACTGGGGGAGGTTGCGTTGCCACGGCCAGCGCCAATCCAGATCCAGAATCGGATCCATGAGGCCACACCAGTGCCGAGGCCAGAGACGTCAGCGTGGAACCTGATGGGGCCTCTTCTGACCCCGTGAGGCCCGAAGGTGCAACAGAGGGATCGGGCCACTCAAATACTTGGTGCATGTCCTCATAAAAGTCTTTTAACTGAGTGGGAGTCGCTCATGGTCCCGGAATCTGAGGGAGGCTCAGAGTGGGACCTGGCAATGGCTCTCCAGGACTGCCCCTGGAATGTCAATGTACCCCATTTGTCTCGCCAACGAACGACAGACGTGTATGACAGACGTGGTAAAATCGAAGTCTGTTTGGACTTCTTCTTCTTCTTGTGCCTCTTCCCCGAGTGTCTCAATCACCTTGAGTGCGAAGAAGAGGACTTGGCGCTACTAGAGCGGTCCCGCAACTTTCTCTTCCTCGATTGGGACTGGGACCTCTGAGGAGACACACTCAATAGTATTGACTGCTGGGCTGCAAGCAGCTTTAGGGACTGCTGCCTCAAAGCCTTTGGTGCCCTTGGCCCAGCAGCCTAAGCACGACTTCGAGTTGTGATCGTGCTTGAAATACCATAAGCATATCAGGTGGGGGTCAGTAAATGACATGGCTCAGCTACAGGAGCCACACAGCTTAAACCCTACCTTCCTAGATGTCATTCCTCGACACACAATGAAAAAAAAATCTTTGACAAAATGCCGAAAAAAGTGTGTCAAAAAGAGACAGACTTGTCCGAATCAACGCTAACTGGCACGGAAAAAAAAGAACTGACGTCTGCGTGCCTGGGTGGGGCCTATATAGGTGACAGCGATGTTACATCTGGTGCCGACGACGCCACGGTGAACGGAGCCACCCGACGGTGTGCAGGGGTAATGCTCACGCAAACGTTTCAGGATCCAGTCTGACGCCTGGGAAATTCAAAGGTAAGGAATCTACACCTAGAAGACTCCATCAGATACACAACATGCTTTAATGAGACCCTGTGTACACTGTGCCATGAACTCGGCAAGCTGTTTTGAATAAACATGAACCTTCAATTGCTCACTATATGGAAACATACCCATAATCTGAATATAATGTGCATAAAAGCAGCAATTCCTTCCTCTTTCAGGGTACTGCATGCACAATGCACAACTCAGTCATTCCTCATTTGGTGCACTTAATATGTACTGCATCCAATCATCCGTCTTATAGCTTACTATGCTTACTGCACACATTTCTCTCTCTTTTAGGGAATTCCTATTCATGCTGCATAACTGTGCATGCTCATCCACTTTTCAGGGTATTTTATGTACAATTCACTCATATATCCCCTTTGTAGGGCCTTCAATCCATACTGTACAGATAACAACACTCAAGGATCCTCCCTCAGCCCGACGCTGTTCAAGGTCTACATGGCACCATTAGCACGCATCACCCGAAAGCACAACCCCAACATAATCTCCTACACCGACAACACTCAGCTGATCCTCTCCCTCACCAAGGACCCTCTCACCGCCAAATCCAACCTCCACCAGGGAATGAAGGCCGTCGCCGACTGGATGGAGGACAGCCGCCTCAAACTGAACACAGACAAGACGGAAATCCTCATCCTCGGGTCCAACCCCTCCGCATGGGATGACTCTTGGTGGCCCACATCACTGGGGTCCCCCCCGGCCCCCACCGACCACGCACGCAACCTGGGAGTCATCCTCGACTCGAAACTTTCCATGACCAAACAAGTCAACGCAGTCTCCTCCACCTGTTTCAACACCCTCTGCATGCTCCGCAAGATCTACAAATGGATCCCGACAAACACGAGGAAAACAGTCACCCAGGCCCTAGTTAGCAGCAGACTCGACTACGGAAACGCCTTCTACACCGGAGCCTCGTCCAACCTCATCAGCAGACTACAGAGAATCCAGAATGCCTCTGCACACCTGATCCTCGACATCCCGCGCCGAGACCACATCACCCCCCACCTGAGGAACCTGCACTGGCTCCCTGTCGACAAAAGAATCTCCTTCCAACTCCTTATCCACGCACACATTGCACTCCATAAAACCGGCCCAGCCTATCTCAACAGTCGACTCTCCTACGTACCCAACAGGAAACTCTGCTCCGCTGACCACGCCCTGGCCACGGTCCCACGCATCCGGAGAACTACTTCCGGAGGCAGATCCTTCTCCCATCGCGCCGCCAAGACCTGGAACACCCTCCCCCTCCACCTGTGACAAACCGAAGACCTGCTGACCTTCAGGAGACAACTCAAGACCTGGCTCTTCGACCAGTAACCGCAACATCCCCCCCCCCCAGCGCCTTGAAACCCTCCCGGGTATGTAGTGCTCTTTACAAATTATGTGATTGATTGATTGATACCTCTTGAAAGACATTCCATGCGTACTGTACACAGTGATTTAGAGCATTCTAAGTGTGCTACACAAGGGCCATTTTAAAACATACTTTATTGATTTTTCAATGCGCAGCGCCGCACATAATTCTTGATACAACTGGTAAAGAATTAACTCAGCAGGGAGCGGAGTAACATAAACATCTCTGTGTATACAGGTTACAATCCGAATCGGAGATGCAAGCCAAAGTGAGATCTTGTTCTAGTACCATCTCAATACCGTGTATCTATTGCAGGCAAATAGCAAACAAGGTCAATGAAAACATTAAACAACCCAAATTCACCCTCTCACCTCCCCCCCATCTGGCTCACCCCAACTGGGCCCAATCGAGCCCGAAACACAACTCTATCCACATGGTATCTTCTTGTTGAGTCTCCTGAAATGGGTGCAACTCCCTTTCATGGGCCCTGCGCCGAACGGGCGCAGGGGTGCCGACCACAACTGCAAGCTGGAGGGGAAACACATGCCCTAATGTGTGTTATGGTGTTGAGGGGTCAGTTGTTTTAAATGTCTTCAACATCAGATATCAGTCCATGGAAATCAGCGTTTTCCGCAGCCCCCTATATCCCTCCCTCCGAATAACTGCACTACCTGCCCTTCCCCACCGGATTACTTCCTCATGCCATGGAGTGCTTCGCAATGATTAGAGGTAGGTCAGCGAATCTGAGCTGTACTTTGTGTCTTAGGGCGACGATAAAGCCCCAGTATGCATTGTTCTACTGTGTCCCAATTAGAGATCCCTGTCACAGTTTCCAATACATGTGTGATCTTGACCCAGAAAACCACCAGGCGTGGACACATCCACAACATATGTAGTATGTCAGCGTCATCTGCATGGCATCTTGGGCAGCGTACCTGTGCTGTGGGATAAATGTGGTTTAGGCGAGTGAGGTAGGCCCTGTGGAGGCCTTAAGGGACACCTTCTTAGGGTTTTCTAGGAGAGAGGCCCAATCCTTGTCCGTTAGGTCCTTGCCCAGATCTCTAGCCCACTTCTCTCTAAGTGTCATAAGGGGGGTCTGTGCATGCATGGCAACTTCGGAATCGGTGAGATGTGTCTCCTGCATCAAGGCAAACTGCGCCTTCCGCCTATTTAATTGGGCATGTATCCTATGTCGTTTGTGCACTGAACCCAACCCTCTAACATACCAATTGACTATAGTATACGTTCCCGATGTGGCCATAGGTGTGTGTACTGAACTCTGAGAGGCAGATTTACAAGCCCCTTGCGCCGCCGGTCCATCACGCTGCGTGAAGCACCGGTGGCGCAGCCTGCTAAGTGATATTTACAAGAACAGATAAAGTCTCCCTGCGTGACCTAACCTGTGCTTGTAAAGATCACCTCTGTTCATGCAACACTTTGTGTGTTAGGGGCGTGACATATGTGTTGCTGTGGGTGTTCCCACGCAACACACATGTCCACTGATGCATTTCCAGATTTACGAGAAATCGTAAATCTGGAAATGCGTCAGAATGCAACACCACCCTAGGGGTGGCGTAGCGATGTGCAACAAGGAGAAATGTTTTAATTTCTCCTTGCTTTTTTCCTCTTTCAATGAGTGCTGCATTCTACAGCACACATTGGAAGAGGAAATCACCTCAATTGATTGTTTTTGTGCAGGAAGGTGCCCCTTCCTGCACTAAAACAAACTCCCCACGACGCAGGCATCCTTGCACCATGGTGCAAGGGTGCCTGTGCCGGTGCATGGCAGCAGCTTGTGCGCCAGCGCAGGGGGAAGCACAGAGATGCAACATATTGTTGTAAATATGTCGCATCCATGTGCTTCGAAACTAACACAGCGCGGCGCAGCAAAATGACTTGCGGCACCGCGCTGCGTTAGTTTCTTGTAGATCTGCCCCTGAGTCCTGCCACATCATGGGGACAGAGTGTTGTGCGCAATGTGATGGATGGTAAGCCAGACAAGCATTGGCATAGCCAATAGGTCTCGCCTTTGGGACCTTATAAGTGTTTAGCCATGCAACAGTTGATGTTGTTGCACCAAGGATATTGTGCTGCATAACTAAATACTTATAGGTTCCCAAAAGCGAGACCTATTGGCCATGCCAATGCTTGTTTTAAAGTGCTGAAGAGCTATACGTTCATATACAACAAGAAGTGTTGAAGGGCGGTCGGACGAATCTGCCCTCGATCTTTGATTTAAATTTGGGAAAGAATGGAAAACCAATCAATTATTATTCGTTTAGTTGAAAATGGACTGTTGGACAGATTTAAAGAGACTGATCACACCACCACCTGATATCCGACACAATCAAAAAAATCCCTTTTCGAGAACACTTTCTTATGCCGGGCAGATGGGCTGTCCTCGCCGTAGGCCAACGTAAGCATTGATTGGCATCTGGCCCTTAGTGCGATCAATAATCATTCAAAATTCCAAATGTGTAGCTGTGAAAGACATGAATAATTTACAGCACGACCGGAAATCCCTCTGTCTTCTTGTCTGCAGAACCAGAGTGGGTGCTGGGGTCGATACCCTGGCAGGACGAGGGAAGCCCGTGACATCAGAGGACTGACTCAGGACTCCTAGGGTCTGGTGATGCGCTGTTGGGGTGACGCCCTGAAAGGAAGTCACTGGCCCAGATCTAGGGACGCCCTGTGAGCTGATGGATGCTTTTGGCATCTTCAGACAGTCTGGCGACCGAATGCGTACAGCCAGTGTGTAGCAGGGCGAATACCATCAAAGTGGTGTGATGTGATTATCAGGTGCCCTGGCATCTTTTATTTTCTCAAGATCGATTCGTTGACAATCTGAACTTAGGTGTTTTCTCGTTGCTTAAAAATAAGGTTGGTTTTCCAAAACGTAGCACCTCATAAAAACGATTTATTTAAAAACAGTGTGGCTAAAACTGAGTTCCTGAAGTTCAGTCTCAGTTCCTGTGTTGGAAAGTGTGTTTGCTGCTCCTGCTTCTCGGTGTGGCTGTTTACGCAGCTCAGATGTGTACAGAATACAATGGCCTGGACAACGGTGACTGGCCTTGGGGCTAAGTAAACAAGGTGAGCGCGAGCCACGACAAGGTTTTCTTTATTAGGGACCGCGCAGTAGCGAGGATTTCTTCTTGACTCGCAGTCGGATAATAATTTCCCTAGTAGGACCAGGAGGGGGAGCGCTAGAGGCCATGAGAGTGGAAATAAGACAGTGAGCAGAAAATGTAGAAAGAAACCAAAGGTCCCGGCTCAGAAATAGGTGCATGCAATGGAGCAGCTTGATAGTGTGTAGCTGTCCTCAGTTCCCAAGCGAGAGGAGAAAGTTGGGAGAGCTCTGCCCTTGGGGCGGCAGCAGATAACGGGGTGCACTGGTGTCTCGACAGATCAGCAGCTTAACGCGTATTGGCTTTTCAGACTTCATTTGAGTTCATTTACGCAATTAATTAAAATTTAAGGACAGCGCTACGGTTTCGCTGCGAGCGAATGATAGTGTTAAAGCGAGGTCAGGGAAGTAGAATGCGAAAGGGAATGAAGAGCGCATTGTAATGCTTACCTGAACGACCGAGAACCAACGTCTAGGGTGCCGAAGGAAATGAACTCCTGCGCTGCCCTTAAAATAGTGTGCGTTTTCCGGTATTGCCTTGGCTATAGGGACGGAGCCACGTCTTGAATAGAAAGACTAGAGCGAAGCCGGTAAAAAAAAAGAAAAAAATAAAGGAGATGTATGTTCTAAATAAAGTAGTCTTCCATTCAGAGCATGTCTAAAGCGAACATGATATATTACGGTCACAATACAGTAAAGGCAACATTGAAAAATTAAAATAAATTAAGACAAGCGGCCGCGAAAGTGATCGCAATCGCGATCAAACATCAAAGCGGCCGCGAAAGTGAAAGTAATCTCGTCAAGCGGGGCGCGCGCGCCCGCGCACATGCACTGTAGGTCTAGGCTGGCCTGGTAGCACTTTTTGGAGCCCTCTCAATAAGTCTCGCAGAGCATCGCTTACGCGATAGCTCAGGCGAGACCTAAAAAAACTAAAATCTATTTTATCACCCAATACTAGGTCCAACCCCAAAACATTGCTGGACTAAAAAGAAACTCATCTCCGTGAACATACATCTGAATTAGATTTGCATTCGCTGCGGGGGAGACGGCTCTTGCTCCTTGCAGAGCACTCTTGATTGTGTGCAACAGTATTGGTGACCGGACCTTGGTCGCGTACTAAACGTATAGAGAAGTTGGGGGGGTATGGGGAGGTTGCAAAGGGCTGTGGCTGGTATATTACTAGGTTACATCAGGCACACCAGACCGCTCGGGGGGGCCCGAACCCAGGTAATCATTCACAGTTTGAGGAGTGATAAAAGGAAACAGAGCGAGGCTGTTCTCTGAGTCTGATTGCATATTAGTGTACTCTGATGACTCCGCCAAGGAGAGGGGGTCACGGTATCTGAAGGCCGTCGCAGTGAGAAGTGCTGACTCCCTGATCTCCAAGACTTGCTCTGGGGATGACTTTTAGCAATGGTTTTGCGATTCGATTTAATGTGGATTGTTCTTCCACTTGTGGCTGCTTGTGATCCCAGGTTTGTGCTTTGTGTCAGTCTCTCTGATGTGTGTGATGGGAATGACACTCCCAGCCAATCCCCTGCATCCTCCGGGCTCTTGAAGAAGTGTGAACTTTGCTCATGTATGATCTTCAAGCGGGCAGGACACAACAAAGCGTACTTGAGGTTCAGGGCCCTGAGCTTCTTTTTAGCCGCTTGGTAGGAGGCCCTCTGGTGCTGAACCAGGACTGTGAAGTCCGGATATAATGAAATCCAGTGGTTTTCGTACTGGTTAGGGGATTTCTCCCTGGCAATGCGGATTAACGCGTCCCGATCATTATAATTATTTATCCGGGCAATCATTGTACGTGGAGGAGCACCCACAACTGGTTTTCTTCTGGGGATTCTGTGTGCACTCGCAGAAGAGGTCAGACAGGCCCTCTGGGGTTACCTGTTCCCTCAGCCATTGTTCCACGGATCGAGTGGCATTGGGTCCCTCACAACGTTCCAGCGGGCCAACTATGCGGACGTTATTTCTTCGTGCCCGGCCCTCCGCGTCCTCGGCTCTGTCCTGTAGACTGGACACTTGGCGCTGTAGCTGTGATATCTGGCCTGCATGGTCCTTAATCTGCTGGAGCAGTTCTGCAATAAATAGTTTATTGCTTTTCATAGTAGAAGCCAGCTAGTCATTGTCTGCCTTGAGTAATGTAAAGCCAGTTGTCAATGAGTCTATTTGCTGCTATTGCATTCTGCGAATCCCTGACCTTCTGTAATATTAGGTCCAGTTTGTCTGGGGCGGCCTCCATATTGGTTGGTGGGACACAGCTTGTAGGGAGCATTTGGGTGGCGTTCTCCGAGACTTCTTGTTGCACTGCGCCAGTGGAGACCAACTCCAACAGCTTTCCTTTTGTGCGCCCCATTGTGCACCACTGGATAGAACCGGTCACCGTCACAGTATATTGGAGCCAAGAGCCTGCAGTGCCTCCGACTGTAGGCGCACCAGGAGAACCCCACAATCACAGTCCGGCGCGCCCCTGAGGGCCACCACCGATTCCCGGCGTCACTCCAGGCAATCAGAACGGAGCCAGACACTTAGATGTTGGGCTACTGGCTGGAGACAGCGCAAGACCAGGTCAGGGAGTCCAGGAGCGCCCCAGTAGTCCACACCTTACCATGCACAGACAAAAATGTAGGCACCCCTCAGTAGGGCCAGGTCAGTTATGCCCCAGTCCACAGTCACCGCACCCTGTGGCCTATGTCTGCCGCAAGTCCCTCCCATACTCGGCCATGCAGCACCCTCAGTCACAGAGGCGCCGCACCAGGCACGCACAGTCAGGCAGGAGCCACAAACCACGAGGTCTTCCAGCTTGCACTGGTTAATCAGTCAGGGCCGGAAAGCAAAAGGAGGCCCAAGTTAGGCCTCACCACCCATCACGGCCGGCATGGAGGACTGAGCACCTCCCTGCTCGCCGAGCCTGCAGCCATGCAAAGTGCTCCCAAATAGTCCTGGAATATGGCTGCATATCTCCCAGTCTCCACTTTGCCTCCACTGGAGCAGCGGGCAGAACTCCCAACCCGCAGCCCTCAGCGCCGGTCTGGTGCACGTCACGAGGCCGCCCCACAGCAGCAGCGCCCACCGTCAATCCCCGGTGGTGGTTCATCCACTTCCACGGACAGTACTGGCCTGATGTCGTAGACACTTGGAAGGGTGAAGGGCTGGAATGCCGCTCTCACCAGAGATGCCGCGCTCAGCCACAGAGTTTTTCGGTGTAGCCCCTGCGTCCCCATGCACAGGCGGTCTCACAGCTTGTCTTCATGGCGCGGGTCACTACCGCTTCCACCAGCCACCGCAGGGCCACACAAGGCAGCAACTCAGAGGCCTTCCAGGACACCACAGACTGCTCCAGCCAGGCCTAAGCTCTCAGATCGCGGTCGGCTCCTGCCGCCTTTGCTGTGGGTGTTTCCTCAGATTATGGCGCTGAGCGGCATGCCCACATCGCCAGCAGCACTCTACTCGGTTCTTACAAGCAGCGAGGTAAGGTGTAAGCGTGGATGTCCCCGAACATCACCGATAACTGCCAGATAACTTGGTCTGGTCCCAGAGCTCTGCTACAGCACGTTTGCCACGTTCGGCGGTTAGCCACGCCCCCGTGCTAAACAAGTGCCATAGTGCATAACTTAACAATAAGGTTACCTGACTCCATGTCAGCAAGTACAGTCTGCGCTAATTCGGAGATTTTCTTTTTCAAATCATCTTTTTCAGGTGTCACTTAATTAGAGCAGGTGTCTCCAACCAGTTGATCGCGTACTTGTAGACACCTTCAGAGTAGCTCCCAGCCATGAGCTCATTTTTAAAGTAACAAAGGGTCACATTTTTTTAAAAGATAAGGCCAGGCGGTGTTTATTTTACATTCTTATCATCAGAGTGCAGACAGCAGGGCCTGATAATGAGCAATTGTCAGTCAATTTATGACCCAGGCTGGGTCACAGAGGTGAAGATCTAAAACACTATGGTATTTTACTATGAAATAAAAGTTATTGCAATGTGAGAACAAATGGTGTTTATGAATGCTTTTAAATGGGAGAAAATAAAAATGAAAAGTCACCTGAATGATTACGTTAACTCTTCATTTTAATTTCCTCCCATTTCAAACATGGACGTCATTTGGGAGTAGCCAGAGATCACAGATGCGGCCTCTAGTTTTCTCCCTGCTACTCCTCGCACTTCCTTTGCAACCCCTGGCTCTTGCCTCCTTTGAGGCTAGGGATCGCAGAAGAAGCGCCAGGAGTAGCAGGGAGCAAACTAGAGGTCACAGCTGCTACCTCTGACTGCTCCCAAATTACGGCCATGATTTCAAAGAGTTGCATTCACAAACAGCAGGCCTCTTGCTCCCTGTGGCCAGTAGACACCATGCCATATTTAAATGGGATGAATTTAAAGTGAAAAAAAATATTTCTATTAAACATTAAGTCTTAATGTTTTTTTCCACTTGCAATTGAGCCAATTATTTCTTAATGTTTTATGAAGCATGTTTCTTCAATTTAAAGTCCTCACATTTAAACAAATGGCTGTATTTATCTGTCATAAATATGGTTGGCAACCTATTGACAGGCCACTGGGAGCAAGATGCCTTCTGTTTGTAAATATGACACTTGGAAATGCGACAATAGGGAATCTATATAAACATAAAGTTACCTCTTCAGTTACATTTTCTCCCATTTCAAAGGGCCGCCTTTACAGGCAGTAGGCATCTTGGTCTCCGAGGCTGGTAGACACTGTACCATATCGATAACTGAAAAATACAGATATTATTTTTTAGTGGGAGAAAGCTAAAGTAGAGAAAATGTTCAAATTAGGAGCATTTTTGCAGAACATTTTTAGGCACTTTGGATTGCTCTCATTTATAAAAATGGTTGTATGTTTGTGTTATACATGCAACGGTGCCACATATGCCGAAATGTATATCCTGTGCCTCAAGTACATACTACACAAGCTCTCAGTCACCCATACACATATACCCTATTCATATGCACACATGTTCATATATCCCCTAAGACCACGCTTTCACTGACACAAATGGCAGCCCTTTCATAGTGCTCAGAGTCAAAGTATTTTACTCAAACAGTTGAATCTGGCTCTAAGGACATTAGGCTTAAAGTAAATTATATTAAGCTTGGGGGTGTCTAGTAACAATGTGCCAGTTGCTTAGCCTAAAGTAGCTCATAATGATTTTCAGTGATCAGAAGTAGTTCTCAGTACAAAAATGGTTGGCGCCTCTGAATTAGAGCAACTGGAAACAATCAAGAACTACATCTATAACATGTACTACTTTCTAGAACAAAACCACAAAACTGGAGATGATGCTCCTTAGTGAGATGGAGTTCTATGATTAATCAAAAATGTGCTGGCACTCATGATCAAGAATCTTCAATTCTATAGCAGCACGGAGGAGAGGATTATGTATTCTCTTTCCTGTTTTGGTTTTAACAGCAGTCGTATTGAAAGTACAGTATACAACATTAAGAACTACAACACTCATAGTTCTTAAGCAAAATACTAAAACTCCTGAAAATGTGTGAAATTGTCCAAGCACATTCCCAGGTTCACTATAAACATTCATCAAACTGTAACCGCTCTTCTTTGTTGCTTTGAGAATATCCTGCAGTATCATGTTCAAAGTTTACTCCTGTTTCTGATCTACGACTGAATAAAATAAAATAAATAATCATTGAGTATTCTTTCCCATTTGTTCACCAGGATGTGTATTTACTGCAATCAAACACAACGCAGAATGTGGAATATAATATTAATTATAATGGGATAATATTTGTCTCCCTATCCTTAATAGAACTGGAAATTATTAATCAGAAATGCTCTAATAATGTTGATTCTATGTCAGGACTGGAGGCTTCTGATTAAGCAAGTTTATAGCTGATTCATAACAGCCAAAAAGAGATTACATACCAGTTTACAGTAAAAGGATTTGGAAGTAGACTATGTTGACCAGACAGCCATATGTGTGATATTTTGTAGGCTATCTCCTAATGTAACTGACTTCTGGGCTATTTCACCTCTGAGTGCACTTCAAACACGGAAATGCTAATTACCACTTACTCCAAAATCCAGCAAATCTCTCTGGCTAAGGTGTGTAATGACACTGGGTTGTAAGTACGTAGGGGAGAGATGAAAAGCTATCGAAAAGGGAATAAACTGAGGTGATTGTGGCCTGTTTGTAAATATGTAGGCACCTAACCATACACAGTTTGGTCTGCGTAAAACGAGAGTAAGAGATCTGCCTCGAGTCAATTTTAGTTTTTCTCAAAATAATAAATATAACCACTTCCCGTATAAATGTCTACCTGCTAAATACAGGGCTCTGTAATGAATGAGCTTTTCACTAAAAGTACACACCCAAACCCTGCACTCCCACCTGGGAGGCAAATATACCACTGCACCTTTAAATAATATACACTAAGGCGGGGGAAGGACACAGCACCCCCCAGGCGAGGCAAGAAAACAAATTCAGGTGTATTTAAAATAACACACACAAGATAATGCAATGTTTAGAACGGTATGCCAAATATATCAGTAAATGCAGATTCCCATATATCAATAGACTAAAATAAACAATTAGAATAAAATGCAGTATATACAAAAAGCAAAGAGTAGAAAATATATATATAAAATGGTTAGGAACACCTCACCGACTGAATATGCATTTTTCTTGCCAACTCAAGCTGGGAAAGCCCTTCAACAGCCCAGAAAGGAGTTCAATCAGGACTCAAGTTATGTCACCTCCACAGCAATACGTCTATTCTGTGGTGAACTTCCATCTGGCCTCTGAAGGCTCTCAGCTTAAATATCATTACTAAACGTGAGGCGAAGCTTCTAGAAAACCTCGCCCCCTCCTCATGAGAAAGACCGAGATGGCTTGCGTCAAGGTTAAGACGGAGGCTGGCCAAGCTCCCGTATTTTGACTTCGAGGCAGAGTTGCACTTTCTACAGATAATATCCAGTTCACTCTGGTCAGTGAGGAGCAAAAAACAAGTGAAGAGCAGAAACCTGCCCTCCCCACTTTGCAGCTACGTGTGAGCAGCAAGTCAAAGCCAGAAAACAAGATGACTTGAGGCCATATCAAAGCCAATAGTAAGAACCTATAATCCAAACAACTTGCAAGCACTACTGTGCATGCGGAAGCAAGGCAAAGTCAGAAAACAAGATGACATGAGTCCATGTCAAAGCCAATAGTAAGCACTTATAATTAAGCAAGGCAAAGTCAGAAAAAGAATGACATGAGGCCATGTCAAAGCCAATAGTAAGAACTCATAATAAAGCAAGGCAAAGTCAGAAAAAGAATGACATGAGGCCATGTCAAAGCCAATAGTACTTTTCTACTCCGTGACAGCTCCCACTAAAAGACAGCAAGATTACAAGACAGAAGAGAAGCAGGCAAATGCAGGACCATCCTACATTAAGGCTAGGTTAAAATAACACACTAAAGTCAGTCAAAATGAAGGTAGTCGAAGGTCATCATAGGGTGCCAAACCACAAGAGTGTCTCTTTCACTGCAGGCTCTGATATCGGAAACTCTCCACCAAGCTGCCAACCACACTAGAGCGTGATTAGTTTGGCTGATATCTAGATATAACAATAAGTTATCAGGCCAATATTTGGTGGAGGAGGAGGGACAAATCTGATCTGTCTGAGAAGTTTTGAAACCAAAGAATGTTCTCCTATTGGATGGTCTGCTACCGGTGAGGAAAGGGAATGGGAGGTTCACATCATAGCTCTAGGAGAACAGGCAACCATGGTTGCACCCTCCATCTCCTGATCTGCCAACTCACTCTGGTGGATCATTGCGAAGGGAGAAAAGTATAGTTGCGCCCTCTCCATTCTTGGAGAAATGTATCTATTGGTAGGACCAGAAGGTCTAGTCTCCAGATATACAATAATAGTATTTGAAAAGTCAACTTGGGGGCAAACAGGTGCACCTTGAAGGGACCAGATTTGTTCATCAAGGTTGAGAACAAAGGTGGGTGGAGTTTCAAGTCGCTGGAGTCACGAAAGAAGCCGAAATTCCAATAAGTGATCTGGTAGTGTTTGTCAGGTGGGTGAACTGCTAGGACTGAGATAGTGTTGTTTAGGTAATATTACCAAAACTCTATTGCAATGGTTGTCAGGGTTTGAGATTTTGTTCCCCACAAGCAGTTGATGGAACATACCACTGTAAAGTTGTCCATTCAGAGTAAAATGCAACATTGTCAGCTTTTGGATGTGAGGTTACAGATTACAAAATATCCGGCTAGAAGGTAGAGACAACTGATGTATGGTTGCTCCTCCTCCCAAGACCATTTGCCTTCCATAGATATTTTGCTGCATCTTGCGCCCCATCTGAGTCTGCTGGAACCTGATTCAAATATGAGATACCAGGATAGACCAAAAATCACCCAGCCATTTCAGGCTTCCATATGGTCCAACCAGCATAAGTTACAGTGTTTCCTCTAGAGAAAGGGTGACTATTTAGGAATAAGAGATATATTTTTGAAGATGTATCTTTAGGTATTGTAGGGCTCTGTAATAATGTGGCCCCAGAAAGATTGCTTGAAAGGGAGATGAAAGGACTCCTACCTGACTAGCTAAAGGGTAATCATGAGAAACTCCTTCCTGATGGCTCTGAATTTGTTGTCAGCAGAGAAAGGGAAGCAGACATTAAGTTTATTAGGAATTCTAGGAGCTAGATTTGAGTATACGGAGAAAGACTGGATTTGGTTTGATTTATCAAAAAACCTATGGCTTTGAGTTCTATGCCATCATCAGGATGGCGCCCAAATCAGATGATGAGGCGACTCCCCCGTTCGCTGAAGAATTGAACTACTATTTTCATCAGTTTGATGGAGCAGTTAGGGGCTGGGTATAACCTAAAGGGAAGCATTGTATTTCCTAAATAAGATTCTTGCTATGAAATTGGAGAAAGCGTCTGTGAGGAGGAAAGATGGGGGTGTCTCATAAATGATGGATGCCCTCTATACTGAAGTGTGAATAAAGTCCGAAAGTTTTCAAATTCTTTAGGTCAATGGTTCCTAACATTTTGACTTCTGCGGACCCCTTTGGATCACAAAAGAAGGCCAGGGACCCCCTCCCCCAGGCTATTTCTACAATTTGAACCTCAGCAATAACAAAAAAAATACACGAACAAGAACACACTACAATCAGTGGTTCCCAAACGTTTGACTTCTGGGGCCCCCACTTAATCATTGCTGGAACAAGAGGATACCCAATGAAGCATTATTGGAATCCGTAGACCACCCACGAGTCATTACTGGAAGCCGGGGACCCCGGCCGAAA
Source organism: Triturus cristatus (assembly GCF_964204655.1). NCBI lineage: Eukaryota > Metazoa > Chordata > Amphibia > Caudata > Salamandridae > Triturus > Triturus cristatus. The sequence goes on from NC_140595.1 coordinate 117,854,746, forward strand.
GATTGTCGATGATTTGAACAACAAAGCAATACACGCAAAATACCAAAAAAAGCATGCATCAAACAAATACACAAATGACACATTTCATTTAATTCGCAAACAGATATAAATAAAAAAGAAATCAAAATTTGATTTTAATAGAAAGGTTGGAGCTTTTCTAAATTCAATTGATGCCACTCGTCGTCCATACTTATATTTACAGTATGTTTTAAAATGTTCAATTGAACATTTGGCTTCTTCATTTATACATTCTTTATTAATCTGTTAATATTATTTCATTTTCAAAGTTGTTGCGGACCACCTGAGGAGGCTTTGTGAACCCCCAGGTGTCCCCAGACAACAGTTTGGGAACCACTGCACTACATGATCTCAGAACATTTACTTTCCTCTGCAACTGCAAGTTTAAATGTGAGAGCAACTACACATAGGCACAAGACCCAGGCCGTGTTCACAGATCTATAGGTGTTCGTGTGTAATCAAAGCAGTCTACAGAAGTGGTGGAAAGAAATAGTAACTATTGACACTGGCCTCAGACACACAGGGCATCAAACAAGCTTGGTTGGACAGAGAGAAATCATGCAGGGTCCTTTGTGTCACAAGGTACCAAAGACAGAAACTGCATAAAGGCTAGAACACTAGGTGACATTATGTCAAAGTACATGCTGTCTACTAGGAAGTGGTGCTCTGCCTGTTTAAGTTTTTCAGAAGGCATGCACCCATTTCAATACATGCAGTTTAGGTCTTTGTACCCTTTAATTTCCTGCCTATTTGAAGCACTGAATAGGAGAATGTGCAGTGTGGAAGAGGCTTTAGGCAGTTTACATGTAAATACATGTATAGAGCAGTCTACATGTAAATACATGTATAGATCAATGAGCGGTTACAACAGCCTCTCCAAGTATGCAGGTGCGTATGGCTGTCTAGAAAATAACAGGCAATTCAAAGGTGTTTTTAGTTGGAAATGGGTTACTTGTTCAGTTTGAAGCTTGTTTGAATGTAAAGAATCACTTTGCACATTGACATATGCTCTGCTCCGTTCTTAAATAGCAATCAGCTTCTGATTAAGACAGTTTTTTAAATCGCTTACGATTTTTTTTAACATATGCTTTTGATTTCAGTAATGCATATATCAGGGAGGCAAAACAGTTCAAGGACGTATTATTGTTACCTGATGAAACCATTATCCTTTTAAGAGGAACAACGTTTATATAACTATGCCGCTAAATATTCTTATGATTATGGATGAAAATAATGGCTAAAAGTCATATGAGTCAGCGGGCCCCCTGAAGAGGTGCCACAGACCCCCAAGAGTACATGGACGGCAGGTTAAGAACTGCTGCTTTAGGTTGATTACAAACCTGTGACTTCCTTTTTTGTCCACAGAAACATTTTTGCTGATAAACCCATTTGGAAGTTGTGAAGTGCAAACAATCACTTTCTTCTGAAAGAGAGACTGAATTTCAAGGTGTATAAAAAACTGCTTCTCCAGTAGAAAGCGGATTGGATGTGGAAGAGTAAGTTTGCATGGTTTGTCATAAAACTCCAAATGGAATCCCTGCACTGTCTGGAGAAGCCATGTATCTTGTGTGATTTGGGACCAGTTTCGAAAGAACAGTGCAATCCTACCACCTAGGTCTGATGGGGCAGAAATTAAATGTCTCCCGTGAAACAGGAGGTTGTAGGTTCTCCTCTGACTTGGCCATGGTAACCACACCCTTCCTTAAGATATGGAGTGAAAGAAAACCTGCCTTTGCTGATTCCCCCGCTACCGTGACGTCTTGAATAGCTCAGAAGGAGGGCTGATCACAGGGGTATCCACTCCTTCTGTTAACCTAGTTAAAAACAGACTTTCTTCAAAGCTGCTTGAGCTTTGTCTAGTGAGCTAAATGTACTGATAAATTTGGTGACATCCTTCACAAAGGGCTCCCCGAATAGTAGACCGTCTGCTGTTTGGCCTGCCTCATTGGTGAGTACGTCACATAACTTGGGGGTTACTTGTAGGAGAATAGATCTGCGCTGTTCAATATATACAGCGCAGTTCATGTTGGCCAGAAGAGAACTGGCCCTTTAAGCCCATCCTGCTGGAAGATCCTGGTCTATAGGGGCCCCTTGCTCTTTGGCCGAGAAGGCTAGATTGAGAATCTTTGAAGGGGTCCTGAAAGGTCAAGAAGTTTGTATTGACAGGATCATCAGGACCTGTTGATTCCTTTCTTATGGTCCTTAATGTATTTGCCTAAGAAAGAGGCTAGCTAGGGTCTATTTCAAAGGTGTCTGTGACTTTGCCTTCAAGAGAAGGGTGAGAGCACTCTACCTTGAGGAGTTTCTGCACCTCTTTAGGGAAAGGTTTTTGAAGCATGGATTGGACATAGGCTGAAGTTTTTCTAGAAGAAGCGAGGGTGGATTATGTTCTTTGAAAGTGTTAAGGGACATCTTTGAAGAGCCTTCCCCAGCTTCCTGTTGTAGTCTGATTCGTTCTTGTAATAGGCACCAGTCTGTTGCTAATCACCCTCAGAAGTGTCAGAGTTGCCTTTGTCAATGTCATGTGCATCTGACGCATCACAGTGTGCCTCCTCCTGATCCTCTATTGTGTTACTGGGCAAGAAGTCCAAATACTCCTTTTTAAAAATGTCTAAGGTGCTTGACTTAGAGGGCTTCTTACCCTTAGAATTTCCTTCTTTTCCATCACAGCGAGATGGAGGAAGACCTGGGGCGTTAGGCACTGCTAATAAAATAAAGGAGGTCCTTAGTTGTTGGACCAATGGACCCTTGGAGGACGAAACAAACCTGTTGACATGGTTTTGGATAGATTCGTTCAGGCTGACTGGTCTCTCTTGAATATATATTGCTCAGCTCCTTCAGGAGTGAGATCTATGGTATTGCTGGGATTACCTTGGGACATCTTTGCAAAGACCAAATATGGAAGTGTCAATTCTGCGCCGTAACAAAGATAACATTAGACAATATAAAATGTTCAAATATACAATAGAGAAAATAGTACTAATAATGGCTGCCCGGGCAGCGAGAAAAAGGAGGGATTATACCTTAATGAGTGTTTATACTAAACACGGGACTGTGAATGGACAGTGTTACACATTTTGGGAGTTATCGTTTTTAAACTTAAGAACTATTGGTGTTGTAGTTCTTAATGTTGTTTAGGGTACCTTCAATATGGATGCTGTTGAAAATATAGAAGGAAAGATACTGCATAATCTGAAGCCTCCAATCCAGACATGGAATAAGAAGGCAGGCTCCTCTGTCGGGAGAGCAACTTGTGGACATTCATCTGTGAATACTTTCTAAACGCCTTACTGCAAATGTTTTTTGCTGTTTTATTAGCACAATACACTACAGATGCACATCATTAACAGTTCTGACAATGCATCTAATTCAGAATTGGCAATGACAGCAGAAAAACAAGCATTGGCAAAGCCAATAGGTCTTGCCTATGCAAGAGGTATTGGCTTTGCCAATATATTTTAGCCATGCTGTACCCTAGTGTGGCTGCTGTTCAGCATGGCTAAAAGTTAGTTGCATACAGGAGAGTGGCATGCAGTGTTGTAGAGTAGAATGGGAAAGAGTACAATAGAGTGTTGCAGAGTGGAGTGGCATAAAGTGCCATGTATTGGAGTAGCATAGAGTGAAGTTGAGTAGAGTGGAGTACATTGCAGTGGTGTAGAGTAGAGTGGACTGGTGTAGAGTGCAATGGCATAGAGAGTTGCAAAGAATGATGTCATAGAGTGCAGCTGCATAGAACTCGGCAGCATACCATACAGTATCGTGGAATGCAGTAGCGTAGATCTTGAATAGTAGAGTGGAGTGGCGCAGAGTGGAGTGGTGCAGAGTAGAGTGGTGTTGAGTGCAGTAGTGCAGAGTGGCATAGGCTGCAGGGGTGTAGAGTAGTGCAGAGCAGAGTGGCATAGAATGGTGCAGAGCAGAGTTTAGTGCCATTGAGAGCAGTAGCATAGAGTGGAGTAATGCAGAGTAAAGTGGTGTAGAGTGCAGTGGCATAGAGTGCATTGGCACAGAATGCAGTAGTGCAAAGTAGAGTGCATTGGTGTAGAAAGGTGTAGAGTGCACTGCGTAGAGTGCAGATACAGAGTAGAGTGGTGCTGAGTAGAGTGACTTTGATTACATTGATGCAGAGTACAGTGCAGTGGCATAGTGTGAAGTGGCATAGAGTGGAGCAAATCAGATTCCAGTGTTGTGGAGTGGCGTACAGTAGAGTATAGTGAACTGATGTAGAGTGCAATTCAGTTGCATACAATGCAGCATCGTAGAATGTAGTGGCATAGTTTAGAGCGCAGTGGAGTAGAGTGCAGTGTGGAGTGGTGCAGAGTAGAGTGGCATAGAGTGCAGTGGCGTACAGTTGAGTGGAAGAGAGTGCAATGGCATAGAGTGGAGTGATGCAGGGTGCAGTAGTGACGAGTGCAGTGATGTACAGTAGAGTGACATAAAGTGCATTGGCGCAGAGTAGAGTGCTGTAGAGTTCAGTAGTGGAGAGTGCAGTGTTGCAGAGTGCATTAGTGTAGAGTGCAGTGGTGAAGAGTAGAGTACTGTGGCATAGAGTGCAGTGGTTTAGAGAAGAGTGGTGTAGAGTGCAATGGCATGGAGTGGAGTGGCAAAGAGTGGTGTAGAGTGCAGTGACTGAGTAGATTGTTTCAGAGTAGAGTGAAGTCGCTTAGAGTGGAGTGGTGCAGGGTAGAGTGCAGTGGTGTAAAGTTGAGTAGCGTAGAGTGTAATGGCGTAAAGTGGCATAGAGTGCAGTGGTACAGAGTAAATTAGAGGGGTGTACAGTGGAATGGTACAGACTAGAGTGCATTGAAGTAGAATGAATTGGCATAGAGTGCAGTGGTGTATATTGCAGTGTTGCAGAGTGACATAGTTACATACCACAAAAGTCAAAGGTAAGCAACAGGTGAAATGCATTCCCAGGGAAGTTTTCTAAGTGCCCCCAAGATGCCTTTAGCAAACCAGACAGCTGAACTGTCTGGTAGTCTTCGACCTAAAAACCGTGGCACAAGAAACGGTGCCAAAGCCAGTCCCACCTTTTCATCTGATTCGCTACTAGTTCCTCCTTCACTGCACTTCAGCTGTGAAGTACGTTTTTGCTTGCCACATGAGCAGTATTTTAGTAGCCTTGCCTGTATTTTTTCGTCAAGACAGGCTAAAAAAAACAGGAAAACCATTAAAAGGCAGCATTTGCCCAATTTTTAAACATAAACGTAAAGCAACAAAAATCATGATGAAAAAGCATCAAGACTTTTAATTCTGTATAAACTACTCCTAAACATTTTTAAAGTAATCAGAGAAGGATTAACAGTGTTAAATAAAAAGTTTATGGAGAATTTTGCACAAAGAAGGTGCCAATTTTAAGTTCATGGTAGATGGGTAGTCCTTGCTTCAAAACCAGCTATTACCTTGAATTGGAAGCATTCCTAAAACAAAAACAATATGTCTAATTCAACAAAAATGCAACACACTTCCTGCATTTCAAAGCTGCTGGGTAAACCTGGAACATTCCAAGCAGCCTCCTCCCAGAATGATGGCGGAGATGTCTGGTGTCTATTTCCCACTCCTATCTTCTTTCAGGTTGTGGTAGCCTTAGGACGTGGGTGAAACCTGAGTCTGGATTACAAGGCTCCCAGTTTTCTGTTTTTACTGATTTTTACACATAAAGGCTAAAAACAATGTGCTTACTGTCTGTATTTTTAAAAGCAGAAACAATGCTGTAAATTGTCCTTTTGTGAGAGACTCTCCATGCTGTCCTATATGAATTCCAGGCCAACTCACAGATAGATAGCATGGAGAGTTAAAAAACAGGAAGAGATGTCCCTAAATATAGGCATTTGTTAACATAGATTTATATATAATGTTAATATTTTTCAGTGGGTGTAGTGTTTTGTTATATTTGGCTGCTTAATTTGCCAAAATATGTCAGGCATCAAGCATGTTTATCAGTTAAATAAATATGGAAATATACCATTTTACAACTCCATTAGTTCTCAAAACACTAAATAAATATGGAGAGATAATAAGATGGACAACGAATAAAGATGGATAAATGCAGACGGAAATGTTAAAAAAATAAATACCATAAAACTGGGAGCCCTTAGTACATGCTCGCCAGTCCTTCCTTCGTCTTCCTATACTTACTTATCCAGGGCACAAGTCCTAAAAAAAGAAGTGGGGGGACTAACCTAGTTAATCAGAATGCAAGTGGCATCACGGCGCGTGACATCACGGTGTGTGACATCGCGGCGTGTGACATCACGGCGCATGACATCACCGGAAGTGGCATCATAAGAAGTGACATCAGATCTTGAGCCCTCACGTGTATGTTTAGCAGGTCTAACATGAGTACATTGGAGCACATTTCGAATACACAGGGAAACCCTTCTGATTTGGGCAGAAGATTCACACTTTTGAAAGCTACACATAAAACAATGGTGCCTTTTGCCAGCGTAAACTTCCTCTACCCATAGTGCTTTACAAGAGAAAATAGGGGTACTTAAATTATTTCAACGCCTCCGCAGTTGTAGTAAGCAATATATAAATTAGATTTTTTTTGTGTAAATGCAGGGAAAGACCAACACATCTGACATTCTTACAGTGCATGCATATCTCCTAAACAGAGCCTGAACAAAGTGAAAAGCTGCCTCTCTTAAGTATGTGTGAAGTGCTAACAAAGTGTGAGCCTTTGTTTCCCCTTCATTTAAATCAGGAGTGAGGCTCCTGACTGCTGCCAGCCAGGAGACTCTAACAAAAGGGCCTGGTGACACCCCGGCCCCAGATTCAGCCTTTGTTATGAACCCAGCAGGAGTCTGAAGTAAGAAAGCCCCCTCCCCGCCTGCACATTGTTGTGATCGAAAGCAGACAACAACCTGCAGGAGCTACTGAAAGTGTTCCGGGGTTTGCAAATTACACCGGGGCGAATTCAGCGTATTTTTCAGTGGGGCCCAACGTCTTGGCAGGGTGGACGGCGTCCACCCTGTGAAAATAGTGGGTGGACGTTCACCGGCGTGTACTCTAAACCCTGTAAATTTTCCGTAAGAGTTGGTTACGATGCTCATAGTCCTTCTTTTGTTTTGGTATGTCCCCCTATAACAGGGGTCTTCAAACTGTGGGGCGCGACCCCCAGGGGGGCCGTGGAGTGATGCAAAGGGGGTCGCGCCTTCCCAGTCACACTTCTGCCCAGGCCCAAGGGCTTCAGCCCCCCCCACACTTCCCCCGTCCTGTGTCTCAGCCCGGGCTGCTGCAGTGAAACTTGAGCTGCTGGGGGCTCAGCTGGGCAGTGTCTGGATTCCTATCTCCGGCACCCCCGTGTTTTTTCACAGGTCTTTAAAGACCATTTAACATGCCTTTGTAAACTGCTTACAGAGGCTTAGGTTTTTTTGCTGGTTCCAGTACCCCCTGGGTCCCCACTGTGCCTATTCCTTACATTTGGATTTTACATTCACTGCCGTAGTGTGAGAATGCATTTCATGGAAAGGAATACAAAGTTGGCTTCCTGGGGCGCCTTGAGTGAAAGTTTATTGTGCTTTTGAAGCACCTGCTGCAGCGTTTCTTTCCCGGCAATTACCAGGCCTCACATAAATGTCAAGATAACTTGTGTGATTAATTATCTTCCTGGAGAGAGATCAGAATGTTGTATAGTTGGGGTTTTGACTTAGGTGATGTTAGTGCAGAGGGTTAATATGCCTGCTGCAAAGAACGTGTACCAAGTAGATTACAGAGTGCGTATGATGTGAAGAGATCAGCAGGTTACTGCTTTCAAAAGAGACATCCTTTTGTTACTTGCAATTTATAACTTAAAGTCCTAATAGAGAATAGTGAGCTATTAACTTTCATCCTAGAACAGCATGCACACTACAAAGAATATATTATTAGACCATTGATTAATGTTGCAAAAAGGGTTAATTTGGCTAGAAATCAATTCTTATTATTAAAGGAAACTCCCAACTATGCTGTTTCTTTTTCGACTCTGAGTTTGTGCTTCTCCACACCAAGCACTCTTGAACTATACTGCCTACCAGTATGGATGACATGTGACTCCTATACTTTTAGTCCTTTGGCTTATGTAACATTTCCTATACACTGATTTACACACTTATGATTGATTGTCTCTGTGTAATGTGTGTGTGATGCAAAGTGCTCGGACACCCTACACTGGTATGAGTGGCACTATATAACTAATTCAATGCATCTGAGAGTGTGGGGTTATGGAGACTTGGTCACTGTTAAAGGGTGCTAGTGAGAGAATCCGTGGTGGGGGTGGTCATTGTGGGGGGCACCAACAAACATTGTCGCACAGGGCACCACCAGCACTAAAGCCGGCCCTGGGAAGTATGCACAGATAAGCGCTGAAAATACCGCTTTAGGTGACTGCTTTTTTTTGTACCGACTGGGCCACCAAAATAATCTGCTGGCAACCCTAACCATAGGACTAGAAGTTTGTTGCAGGATCAGCACATTATTTATTTCCTTCACCCTCGATCCCCGATTAATGCCGCAATAGTTTAACTTAGATATTAAAGTCTACGCCCCCGTCAATAACATGCTGAGTTACTTCATGGGTCTGGGAATGCACCCTGCATTCAGACAACTCATTCCTCATTCTCGCCCTTCATTGTCACGCTCACCTTGCACTCACAGTGATCACAATGCACTCACACTGATCACCATGCACTAGCACCATTCACCCGCTCACCTTGCACTCACAGTGATCACAATGCACTCACACTGATCACCATGCACTTGCACCATTCACCCGCTCACCTTGCACTCACAGTGATCACAATGCACTCACACTGATCACCATGCACTTGCACCATTCACCCGCTCACCTTGCACTCACAGTGATCACAATGCACTCACACTGATCACCATGCACTTGCACCATTCACCCGCTCACCTTGCACTAACAGTGATCTCAATGCACTCACACTGATCACCATGCACTTGCACCATTCACCCGCTCACCTTGCACTCACAGCGATCACAATGCACTCACACTGATCACCATGCACTTGCACCATTCACCCGCTCACCCTGCACTCACAGCGATCACAATGCACTCACACTGATCACCATGCACTTGCACCATTCACCCGCTCACCTTGCACTCACAGTGATCACAATGCACTCACACTGATCACCATGCACTTGCACCATTCACCCGCTCACCTTACACTCACAGCGATCACAATGCACTCACACTGATCACCATGCACTTCCACCATTCACCCGCTCACCTTGCACTCACAGCGATCACAATGCACTCACACTGATCACCATGCACTTGCACCATTCACCCGCTCACCTTGCACTCACAGTGATCACAATGCACTCACACTGATCACCATGCACTTGCACCATTCACCCGCTCACCTTGCACTCACAGTGATCACTCTGCTCTCAAAATGCACTTGTCCTGCTCACACTATACCTCAACCTGCAGTCACACGAGTACACTACTCATCCTGCACTCATGTGACACTTCACTCACCTGTCCCCCTCACTACTCAATATGCAACTCACTCAAACAAGCCCATCAGTAATCATACATTCATTCATCCCATTCTGAACTTGCATCCGCACCCAAAATGAGAGAGGACAGCAAGGGAGTGAGAGAATTTGATTGAAGAGGTCAGGGATGAGGAGAAATGTGAATTGCCGAAGAGAAGTGTGGACACGCAAGAAGTGAGTGTGATCCAAAGGTGAGGGCTTCTGTTAGAACAAAGGGGAGATGTGAAAGAGGAATGGGGGGACTGGAGAGGTGTAAGATACAAATAGACAAAAATTTGAATGAAGAGACGAGGTGAATGAGAAGTGCTGAGGGGCACGGGAGGTGACAGGGCCAGAGAGGCCATGAGATAAATGTGAGAGACTGTTAGAGATGAGGGCAGTGAAAGGACAGAATGGCAAGAGGTGATTAAAGGTGAAGTGAGAGGTTGCATGGGGAGAGTTCAGAAGTTGTAAAAAGGGGTGAAAGAAAATGACCTGCAAAGTGAGAGAGGGATCCGGGGTTAGGAGAGGAGAGAGGGATGGAAGGGAGGGGGTGAGAGGAAAGCTGCATGGGTAAAAGGCTTAACTCTACACAAAACCGCCAGGGTTTTAAGGGCCCCTGCTTCTTCCGGTCAGGGCCAGGTGAGCTTCTAATGTGGCAGCACGTATTGCTGCAGAGTGGAAGGCCCTTCACAAAGGTTGACTTGAAATCTTTCTGATGATAATTGCTGTATTTTGGTTATAAATGGGTACTGATTGGGTGAAATCTTTCCTCAGCGTTACTGTGTGTAACAAATATCAAAATAATGAAGCAATGCTATCCCAAAATACACGGCATCACATAACCTTATTTACATTTTCATCCCACGCAATTTAGTCAACAGGTTTAGACATTTTTGTCAAGAGGGGGTCCTTACGCCTCAAAATGTTGACAGGGGGGTCTTGGCATCCAAAAGTTTGAAGACCTCTGCCCTATAAGGAGTTTAGAGCCTCTTGCTCAATCGGGTTCTGGAAATGCCCGTCCCCGCAGGGCCTCCCAAATCAGATAGAGATTCCGAAGAGGCCTCTCAGGAACGCCGCGTAGGTGGGAAAACGAAACCTACCGTGAACGCGCAACTTAGAGCGAAACTCAGTATGCAACGCAAGTGACACCGGTAACGGCCGTGCCCAGGTAAGCGCTAAGGAGCGAGTGGGTTATACTAGCCCGAAACCCCTCTTTAGGTCTCGCGAGCCAAAGGCTCGAAGAGACATTTTATATCTGGGCTTTTCAAAGTGCTGCCGTGGCCTAAAGCTACAGTGCATGTGCACGGGCGCGCGCGCCGCGCTTACTTTCACTTTCGCGGCCGCTTTGATCGCGATCGCGATCACTTTCAATTTCGCGGCCGTGCTTTACATCTAACGTGCAAATGCTCCCACAGGGACCGCATGTTAAAGAGGCACTCTGCCTGCAGGACAGCTGGCCACTAGTAAATCTTGACTAACCCACAATAAAGCACAGTCCGTCATAACAAGGGATATTGTGCGGGCGTGCTACCCCCTATTAACGTGCAGAAGATGTTGTTTTCATGTACCACACACACTTAGTCTGTTTTTCTTCCCAGTCACCCATCTCGGTCGCTTGTCTGTCACCAAAGAACTGCAGGAACATATTCTTGTTTTTAAAATGAATGCAGGGCTGCCGACTCCGGAGGGCGCCTAGTTTTTTATTCCACCCGTGCCTCTTTCTTCCATCGCCCGACAGTTCCTGTCTGTATTTCACTCGTGCAGGTTCCTTCAACCCTGAGTTTAACCTTCGTTGCAGCGTTCCCGCCTTTCTCTCCATCCTACCTACCCCCTTCTGCTGCGGGTCAAAGTCCGATGATGAAAAGTAAGTCTGGGTCCCAACAACCTGTAAGCAACCACCGGCACAAATTAAGCACTGGGTGTCACCAAACTACTAAAAGCGGCGGCGCCAGTGATTTCAATGGGCATATACTGTCCGGTATTTCTATACTTTGAAAGGGAGAGCACTTCTCAGCACTGCTCCAATACTTTTAACGGGAGAGTACTGGCACTTCTCAGGGGCAAACAGGTATTCATTTACTCTTAAGTTGAGAGTGCATGCACTTCTATATTACCATTTACAGTCGTATACTACCATTTGCCACATCCTGCAAATAGTATGGCATCATAGCGCCTAGAAGAGATGGTGTCAGCGGGAGCTGTAAGCAGAAGTTTACAGACGCTCCTTGGGGTGAGGGGGGACGTTCAAAGCCCCGAGAATCTGCTCATCCGTTCAGAAACCATACCAGCGCGTGCTAGTCCCCAACATGACACTTAATGACATGTATGGTTGGACCAGAGCTGGCCTGGGACTGGAAGCAAACGCAGCCACGGAAAGTGTTGTAACATCAGCCTCCCAAAGCACCAAACGCGCACACTGCCCCGTGTGATCCTCGGCACCGAGATTCGACTTCTTCAGTCAGGCCAATTAAAACACTTCAGTCAGGCCAATTAAAACATGATGACAGATGTTGCAGTTTTAAAACTTCTGGGTCTACCTCAGTACCGAAGAGCATGATTCCGAAATAGTTGTAGTGCCCTGCGGCACCGAAGCAGGTTTCCAAGAGCTGGCAGAACACAGTAAGCCGGTCAGAGTAAACTATGCTTTGCAGATATCTGTGCAAAAAAAAGACAAAACAAAAGTTGCAATTTGTGTGATGAACTTATCCATAAACGTCAAAGGCGAAACAATAAAAAACTCACTATTTCGCACACTTTTTTCGAGTCGAGCTGACCTTTGCTTACGTCAACACTCGTCCCAGCACACAGGGAGCCGGTGAGCCCTCCTTGTATTCAGTTTACAGACCTAAAAGGCGGATACCTAGGAAGCATCCTAGACATGGTCAGTTGGAGTTCATTCATCTTTGTGCCACTATGGACACCAATGCTTTTCGTCCTAGACTTCAAATAGCAAACGGATGCAATTTGGGAATTGTGGTGTTTGGTCTCCTCTGCTGAACAAAAGTGGACAAAGTAAACGCCTGAAAAATAATCCCAAACGGAAACATGACTCATTTAGAGTTAAATGACAGAATCGAGATCACTCCAAGCACACTCATTTCTTCATTCTCGTACGGATCATTTTACAAGAAAATGATACAGTGCCCTGGCTTTGATGGACAGCTGCCCTGGGGCACGTCATACATTTTAATTTCCATCTGAAAGAAACGGACTTCAGAGTTTTGTTGTTTGCAGTCACCGATCATATGATCTTCAACTCGTTTTCTTATATCATTTTCCAACAACAGATCTTTTCTAGTTCGAGTTTTCAGAGCCATCAAGATAAAAAGTAGACAATGCGCTTCCCTCATGACGAAGACATGGACAACAAGCATTTGCAATGCAATAGGTCTCGCATTTACGCGAGTTTAAGCTATTGGCATTGTAAATGACGATGCCTTTTATTTATGTTTGAAAAACGAAAACGCAAATAAAAGCCATTGTCATTTACAATGCTAATAGCTCAAACTCGCGTAAATGCGAGACCTATTGCATTGTAAATGCTTGTTTTGAATGGTATGCGCGCGCTGCAGGCGCACCGACGGTGTTTGAATAACTAAGCAGGACCTTCGCCTGGTCCGTTGATAGAAGTGACGTTGCCAGTCGTTCCTGATGACCAAGCCCGCTCCTCTGTCCTATATCACCTCATGTTGTGTGAAATCTGTGTTTTCCTTTTATAGGGCGTACAATATAGTTTAGGTTCGTTGAATAAATGATTACGCAGCGCAGCTTCCGGCGCGCGCTGTTCGTTCCGTGAACGCCCGAACCCAGAAACCTGGCTGGCACGCGGACGAGCGCACCCTCTATTGTACCAGAACGTGGCATTGTTCAAGTTCATGGTGGGCGCAACGTTTACACAGTGAGTGTGCAGACAAAATTAGTTCTGCTAGAACGAGGGGAACGCTCCATGGGGTTAACCAATAGTTCAGCTCAAAATAGGTTTGTACGCACCGTTTCAGCACAACCCACCCCCCGTTTCTAATGTAAAAGGCGTTGCTTCTTGGACCCTCAACAAATCAAAGCACCATCCAGAAGACAGCCTGCTGGCATTAGGTCTGAGGTGTTCATTTTTAAATTCAAACCTAATAATCATAAACCATGTAATTGTCAATTTAGATTTGCTATGTCTATAAACGTGTTTTAAAGAAAGTTTTAAAGGTATACATATAACTTTTTAATATTATGTACTTGCATTTGTTGACCTCAGACGAGGTCTTGATCAAATAAAAATTTTGATTTTGAAATTCATTTGTTACGTAACAGCCAGATGCGATGTTATTCAAGAAAGGCTCTTGTGGTATCTTGGGTTGAATCCTGATGTGGGTTCTTCCATGGACCGCGCATCAGGATTCCAGCCAAGACAGTATCTAACACGTATCTTGATGTATCTTAGAAACAAATACATATATATTCTTCTCGGTGTTTAAAGGCTTAATTTGCGACAGCACTTCTTTATTTTGGCAGGGATAGTACCGGAAGTTATCAGCACTGCCCCGATGCGTTCAGTGGGAGAGTACTGGCACTTCTCAGCAGCACACTGGGACAAGGAGTAACTTGCACCTCTATATTACTATTTCAAGCACTGCACAGACGGATGTAAGACTTACTTAATCAGTATACATATTTTTTTTATAATGGTTTAGAAAAAAGTATTTTGAGTTTATGATGGTATAGTCATTTAGAAACTACCACACAAGCTGAATGTTTTTGGTAATGATTTAATTATTTTAGGGTGTTCCGAAGTTTATAGTGTTATAGAGGAGAGAGTTTTGATGTGGTGTTTTCTATGAGTACTTCTGTGATAGAATTGTGGTGTACTAAGGTCTTAGAAGGAGTTTCCCTGCTTTGAGTCATGTTGTGTGTTATGATTGTTAGTCCAAAACATTATGGTGACTTATAGTTTTACATGGTACCAGAAGTTTGCCACCATGATATGGAATTGTACCTTAGACTACGGTCATCACTTGCTTTTTGATTGTTGCCTCTGTTCCCCTATGTTCTCTGTGTCCTGTGAATGTCCTGATGCATTCGGATTTGCTGTGCCTCTAGGACTTTTGGTCGGATAGTTACTGCATTTGGTACCTGAGGATGAGTAGGGAAGTGCCCATTCGCCTGGTACAGTTATACTGAAAATATATACTTTTAACACACAACTGTACTTGATGTTTCCTGATGTGTTACAGCAAACAAAAGATGGACGGAATGCTGACAATGCAAACATTCTTCCTCAGTCAAAAAATCTGGGTTAAATCCATCGTTCTTTTGCCCACTACGCCACCCCAGTTTGGACCCAGCCATATGCAAATCAGTCTTGACCCTGTGCCCCATAGGAACAGTCCAGACCGAACTGCCAGGGCAGGTCCTCACTGGACCGGAAACAAGCATCCTGGGACCGGTTTCAGGATATGTCACCCGTCATCAGCCAGGCTAGCTTGAATCCAGTGGTACAGTGAGCAAGGGACCCACGTCTGGGCATACCCATCCCCCTTAGGGCGAAAAGTGTTACAGCAAACAAATGATGGACGGAATGCTGACAATGCAAACATTCTCCCCCAGTCAAAAGATCTGGGTTAAATCCATTGTTCTTTTGCCCACTACGCCACCCCAGTTTGGACCCAGCCATATGATGAATTTAGTCCCAGATCTCTGTACTGGGGTGAATGTATGACATTGTTCTGAATTCTGTCCAATTGTTCTTTTTGCACTTGATGTTTCCCGAACCTATCTTGATGTGTGAATAAATACGCTACCTCTATGTACTGTGGAATCCACGCTGGTGACTGCAGCAGAAGACTTTGCTAGATACCATGGTTAAGTAACCTCAAAATAAGGGATATTAATGGCTGGTCTTATCATAGCCAAAAGTGAGATCACAGCATAAGGGAATGACTAAGCCAACCACCAATGGGTCTAGGATAAGGGTCATGTAAAATTGGATATCAATGAAAAAATGATTTATGCAGCAAGATGATCTTAAAGAACATTTTTAAAGCTGTGGAGAGGTAGCTTCTTTATTGACTGATTAAATATAAAAAACTGAAAATGTTGACAAGCGGGAATAGAAAAGTCTCAAGAATAAGTGTAATAAACTACAGTGAGTTGGTGTTTAAATCCCACTGCCAAGATTGGCAACCAAGAGATTAGTTGTACATATTGTTATATGTTTGCTATTCTATGCAGTAACCAATATAATTTTATTATGCAGTAGGAGAATTAAGCGCTCTTTGAAAGGGGCAACCTCAAGAAGGCAAGCATAGTTTGGAAGTGTTCTTAAACTGGGAGATTAGAGGACTAGTCAGTGATGATGGGTTAATAAACAATACACACTCTAACTTACATCTAGGAGGATTTAAGGAAATGGTATTAGATAAGTAAATAATGTGACACATGGTAAAGCCTGTCCACACGTGAGGCAATTCACAAGTAGAAAAGGAGGCAGCCAGGCAGTAAAATATATTGTAGGAGGGTGATCAAAGAGCGTGTGTGTGTGTGTGTGTGTGTATATATTTATATATTCCAAACAAAACCGCATTCCACTTCCTGGGATGCAAGATCAAGCCACACCACTGTGCTGAGTTTCAAATTCAATTTATTCTGGCAGCAAACACAGCATGACGCGTTTCAACTCTCCTGAGTCTTATTCATATGCAAAGTGTCAAAAAGTCACTGATTAGTCTATTTTATAGCTGGTATTCATTAACAGTGACAAGGGACACAGTACCTATTTCCAAATGGCAATTCAAAATGCGCAGGGTGTGACTGCAGTACATATATAAGTTCATCTTGAACATGTTTTGTTGTATGGAAGCAGTGGCAATTTTAAATTTGAATGCAAGGATGAATCCTTAGTCCTTATACTGTTTTTGACATCATTTCACCCGTCCACTGCTTACAATTCCTCTGACAAATGAGTAAACTTAAGTGTTCAGACTACAGTACCCACAATGCCTTATTATTGCAAAACAAATACTGGTGTCCCAATAGTCATTGAATTAAATTATTACACCAGTATTTGTTTTGCAATAATAAGGCATTGTGGGTACTGTAGTCTGAACACTTAAGTTTACTCATTTGTCAGAGGAATTGTAAGCAGTGGACGGGTGAAATGATGTCAAAAACAGTATAAAGACTAAGGATTCATCCTTGCATTCAAATTTAAAATTACCACTGCTTCCATACAACAACAAAACATGTTCAAGATGAACTTATATATGTACTGCAGTCACACCATGCGCATTTTGACTTGCCGTTTGGAAATAGGTACTTTGTCCCTTGTCACTGTTAATGAATACCAGCTATAAAATAGACTAATCAGTGACTTTTTGACACTTTGCATATGAATAAGACTCAGGAGAGTTGAAACGCGTCATGCTGTGTTTGCTGCCAGAATAAATTGAATTTGAAACTCAGCACAGTGGTGTGGCTTGATCTTGCATCCCAGGAAGTGGAATGCGGTTTAGTTTGGAATATGTCAGGATTGACGCTACTGAACAAGCGCTGATCGTGAGGCTGGGCACCCTATGCGTCGCAGTTCGTATGGATATATATATATGTGTATATATTCACTGAAAAAACCATAGGTTTCAGGTATGTTATAGTTAGGAATTAGTGTTTAAAAAACCTTCGAAATTCACAGAAAAAAACATAGGTTTCCGGGGTGTTATAGTTAGCTGGACATTTCACTTGTACAAAACCATAGAAATTCCTCCATTATAGTCAGTTCTACTAACTATAACTCGCACGCTCGCAATCCACTGCTGATGATGTCACATATTACATCATTCATGACATGGTCAGTGACATCACTGATAACATCAATGATGACATCTCGAATGACATCACTGACGACATCACTGATGACATCATCCACGTGACAATCAGATACACCTTATCATACACTAATATAACCTTTCATCACGCACTGTAAAATAGAGTACCATATTTGAATCCATTTACACACCAGTAAAATATTTTATTTTTTAAATTACATTATATAATTACATTATACATTACATTACAAAATATACTTTCTCAGAATGAATTACTTTAGTTTAAATACTTTGCAAATAGGCAATAGACTTTTAAGTACAGTCGTTACAGTTGTTGCATTGGGCAACACAATTTCAAACACAATGCAACATTGAGCTCAATGTGAATTTCTAGTTAAATGCAATTAGTTACTTTATGGATTACTTTTCTAACCACAGGACTGGATCCTAGATTCAGTCCTGGGACATCTCCTGTAAACATTTGAGTAAAAGCGTTTTGGTTACAGTAGTGATTTTTAAGGAATATTGTATTTTAAAAGTTGACACTTAGAAACTTTTTCACATAGAATCACCAATGTTATCCTATGGGAGGGAATTCACTTAGCAGGTAAGTAGTATTATCGTTACTTTTTCTTACTCAGTGGTGGATCCTTGATCCAGCACTGGTGTATCTCCTGTAAACAGTTGAAAGAATGCGTTTAAGTCATACAGGCGATTTTTAAGGAATATTTGTAGTTTGCGAAAATAGACACTTTGAAACTTTTCTGGTGAAAACCAGACAATGGTGAAATACAAGTTACTGGTAAGTATGGTTAGAATTACTTTTCAGGGTCAGTGCTGGGCTAAAAGATGCAGCACTGGGTTCTCTCCTGATAACAGGTGAGTAAATCGGAATTCATTGTTCGGATGATTTTAGGTGAATATTTTAAAGTTCCAAAACTCCACACTTAGAAGAATTTCCAAGCGAAACCAGTCAATGTTAGCCTATGGAAGGAAATTCAAGTTACTGATAAGTACGGTTAAAATTACTTTTCAGGATCAGTACTGGGCTCAAAGCTGCAGCAATGTGGTCTCTCCTGATAACAGGTGAGTAAATCGGAATTCGTAGTTCGGCTGATTTTAGAGGAATATTTGTAAGTTCCAAAACTCCACACACAGAAGAATTTCCAAGTGAAACCAGTCAATGTTAGCCTATGGAAGGAAAGTCAAGTTACTGGTAAGTACGGTTAGAATTACTTTTCAGGATTAGTACTGGGCTCAAAGATGCAGCACTGAGGTCTCTCCTGATAACAGGTGAGTAAATCGGAATTCGTAGTTCGGCTGATTTTACTTTGTTCCAGTATATATAGAGCCACTTTCCTACACCATCCCCTCCCTTCACCACTATGAAAACGCGCCCTGTGGCGCGTTTTAAGTTGGGGAAATAATTCCCCTTCAATCCTGAGGGTCCTTATAATCCATCTAGCCCACTAGGTACATCCAGTTAGCGCCACAGAGCTGCGTAGCAGAGAGATGTAAAAAGGGGCACGACCTGCACCACCTCTCTGCAACGCAGTGTATTGGCGCTTCCTGGAAGCACCTGGTGGACTACTTGGCCCCCAAGGTCCCTCAGGATTGAAGGGGAATTTTTTCCCCAACTTAAAACGCGCCACAGGGCGTGTTTGCACACATCACCTTTCCCGTCACCTCCCTTCACCACTGTGTAAACGCGCCCTGTGGCCGTTCCAAGTTGAGAGATTAACTCCCCTTCAATCCTAAGAGTCCCTGGGGTCAAACAAGCCCACTAGGTACCTCCAATAAGCGCCACAGAGCTGCGTTGCAGAGAGGTGTAAAAAGGGGTGTGGCCTCTGAACACCTGTCTACAACACAGCTCCCTAACCCATACTGGAGATACCTGTTGGGCTATTTGGCCCTCATGGACCCTCAGTATTGAAAAATAATTAATTCCCCAACTTAAAATGCGCCACAGGGCGCGTTTGCACAGTGGTGAAGGAAGGGGGCCACGCCCCTTTTTACACCTCTCTGCAACGCAGCTCTGTGGCGGTTACTGGAGGTAGCTGGTGGACTAGTTGCACCCCAGGGACCCTCAGTATTTAAGAGGAGTTTATCCCCCAACTTAAAACGCGCCACGGGCGCGTTTGCACAGTGGTGAAGGGAGGGGGCGGGGCCTGAGTTCACATGTGTGCAAACACATCCTGTGGTGCGGTTTAAGTTGGGGAATTAATTACTTGTCAATCTTGAGGGTCCCTGGGGGCCAAGTAGCCCACCAGGTACCTCCAGTATGCGCCAGGGGGCTGCGTTGCAGAAAAGTGTTCAGAGGCCACGCCCCTTTTTACAACACTCTGCAACGCAGCTCCGTGGCGCTTACTGGAGGTACTGAACTCAGGCCCCGCCCACTCCCTTCACCACTGTGCAAACGCGCCCGTGGCGCGTTTTAAGTTGGGGGATAAACTCCCCTTGAATACTGAGGGTTCCTGGGGTGCAACTAGTCCACCAGCTACCTCCAGTAACCGCCACAGAGCTGCGTTGCAGAGAGGTGTAAAAAGGGGCGTGGCCTCAGAACACCTCTCTGCAACGCAGCCCCCTGGCGCATCCTGGAGGTTCCTGGTGGGCTAGTTAGCCACCAGGGACCCCCAGTATTCAAGGGGAATTCGTTCCCCCTCTGCAAACGCGCCAGCCCCCCTTCTTTTTCTATTTTTTTGGCCCTGGGGACCCCATCCCCAGGGCATGCCCCCTTATTTATTTATTTTAATTAAAAAAAATGTGGAAGGGGGCCGCGTGGCCCTCCTCCCGAGGCCTTATTCGGCCCGGGGACCCCATCCCCCGGGGCATGGCCTTCTCCTTTTTTTTCCTTTTTTTAATAAAAACTGTTGGGGAGGGGGGCCACGTGGCCCCACTCCCGGGCCACTTGTAGCCCCGGGGACCCCATCCCCCGGGGTTGGCCCTCTCCTTTGGGTACCGTGGGGGTGTCCCCAATCCCCACCACAGTCCCAGCTGGCTCCCCGCGTCCTGTGGGAGCTGGCATTGCTTTTCCACATGGGGAGCAGCTAACATGCTGCTCCCCATGTGGAAAAGCAATCTGCTTTGCTTCATTGAAGCGAGAGCAGGTTTCCCTGCTCTCGCTTCAATGAAGCAAAGCAGTTTGCAATGACAGGGTGGGAGCCGCGAGGCTCCCGCCCAGTCATTGCAAACTACAGTGTCCCGGGGTTGGGCACCCCGGGACACTGCAGGAGCCGGCCCTGGTGGGTGGCGGTCCCCAGGCCCAACAATGGCTCCAGGAGGGGGGCTGAGCGGCCCCCTCCCATATTTTATAAAGCCCCGGGAGGTGGTGATCCCCGGGGCTGGGGTGTCTGTCACTGACCCCCCAATTTCAATCTTTAGTGCCCCGTTGAGGTGGCGGTCCTGGGGCATGTGTGGGGGTCTTGAGCCCCCCCAGACAGGGTATTTATTTATTTAAAAAAAGCCCTGGGGGTGGCGGTCCCCGGGCCTGCGGGGGGGGCTGTGTGCCCCCCCCCCGCAATTTCAATAAAGTCGAGCACGGGGGTGGCGGTCCCCGGGGCTGTGGGGGGGCCGTGTGCCCCTACAATGATTCATACTTTGCCCCGGGGGGGGTGGCGGACCCCGGGGAAGTGTGGTGGGGATTGGGCCCCCCCACACTTTATTATTAACATGCCCCCGAGATTTTGCCCCCCCCACCCCCCTCCCCGGGGGCTAATTAGCGTTTTTTTTGTTTGATCGGCAGGACCTGCGCTCCCAGCGAGGATTTTGCCGATTTAAATTAAAAAAAAAAAAAATTGTGCCTTGGGGGTCCTTGTGGGACCCCCTGAGCAGGCCTAGGGGGTCAGGGTGTTTCTACCCTGCCCCCTTTTCGCGTTTTGCGTGTTTTTTTATTAGGTTTCTTGTGCCTCGGTTCTACCGAGGCACAAGATGGCTGCCAACACTTCCTGAGTTGGTGTGCTGACAGCCAATTAGCATGCAGCTTGTGATCGGGAGGGTGCGTGCTTGGTGCGCATAGGGTGCGCGGATCCTCCAAGGCCATAGATATATCTATGATTTTGATTTTCTCAGGAACTACTGAACGGATTTACACCATTTAAGCAAAAGGCACGACTCTGAAGCAAAGTCTACCATTCTGCCAAATTTGGTGTAATTCCGTTCAGCAGTTCGGGCTACAGCTGCGATTAACTGTTCCTATGGAAAATTGCATGGGGAAAACATGTTTTTGAACCCCCCTTTTTTCTCGGCCCCCGCTTGACGAATCACCCCGAGACTTTCAGGATAGGAGCGGACTGGAGCCCCCCACCAGTTTTGAAAATTTTGAGAAGATTCGTCAACCGGCGCCTAAGTTATTTCAAATAGAATGTTGCGGATTTCCTACGGATAATAGGTCCTAACTATAAGTACCTACTGGCGATCGCCAGTAGATAATATATATATAAACACTCCATATCCGTTTAAGGAAGCCGTAGACCCTTTCAGGTCGGCCCCAGCATGCAGGAAAGGGACACCCGCTATCATCACTGCCACACTCCTCCAACAAGGAAGGTGCTGTACGCCAGATTTTGGAAACGATAGGCGCTTTATTAAGAATCACAGACTGAGCAGGCACCTTAAAACATCTCTTCGGTGCTTTATTAAGAATCATAGACTGGGCAGAGATGTTTTAAGGTACCTGCCTAGTCTGTGATTCTTAATAAAGCGCCTATTGTTTCCATAATCTGGCGTACAGCATCTTCCTTGTTGGAGGAGTGTGGCAGATATGTGTGTATATATAATGTTTATTTATACTTATTGGGCATGGAATAACTCTTAAAAGAGGCCTTATTACAGCGGTGGTGCCCAGTCCAGATTAAGTGTGTAGTGCGTACTTTGTTAATCCCAAACTCTACCAAGCTGCCAGGTGAAAGGCTCCAGTAAAGCAAAGGTCACAGAGACTGGCTAAGACAAAGCTTGTGACTCAATGAAGGTGCAACACTTACACACAAGTAAAAAATGAAAATGTCTCCTGCCTTTTTTCTTCATTTAGAAAGCTCCTCTTTCAGCACCCCTATCAGGCTCTCACTTTAACATCAAGCCTTCGGAGCCTCTGCCATTACCTACGGGGCTTCTGCCATGAACTCCACTCCGTATTAGACTACGTTTATGGGAAATTACCAAATCGTAGCAAGGGAACTAGGAGTGCTGAAACCTGCAACTGTGTATTTTGCTATTTACCTGAAGACTCTCAAATGATAATGATTTAATTGATTTATGAGACTGTTACGCAGTGAAATTATTTGAAATAAAGTATGTCCCCAAAATAGATGCAAAATTGAGTAGGCAGTGTTTTTCTGAGGAGTGATGAACCACAATAGAAAAGACAAAAGCAATCTATTAAATCCAGTACTTTCAATTTCCTCTCAGAAAGGATACCCTTGACATCATCACGAGCAGACCATCAGGATCATGTACATACACAGCGCCACCAAAAACCTTTAAAGATACTCTTCGTACAAACTGTGTAGGGAAGGGGAGGGTCCTTGGAAATAGGGTCATTCCCATCAACCTCCTTCATTAGATCCCTCTTCAAATAGCAAAACCTCAACCCATCCGATCCAACAAACTGCAGTCCGATATTTAATGGCACATTCCTACGAAAAATATTTCTAGAAGCAGTGTTTGCACACCTTTCAAGGTTTACTGAGAAAAATAACTTGATTTCAGACCATGAGTCCGGTTTCAGACCGGGCAGACCAAAACCAACCCTGGTCCGACCTCTTCCCAGAGATACTCTGCAATGGTCCTGCATTTGCTCAACCCCTGCCACCCATCGTCCCACTGCTGCCGCAACGCACAGCTCTCAAGGAGCCTTCTCATGCACAACCTGCCACTTCACATCCAACATCAATCCCACAACGCAAGCCCCACCTACAACCAGTCAGACAGCCCACAGCACACTGACCTGCCCGACCAGCAAACTAGCACCCCCCAGAATCATTCTCATGCATGCAATGCAGCATCCGTTCACTCTGCAAACACGTCACTGAGATGTGGGGCCTGCTCAGCAATGACGCACCGGACCTCCTACTCCCCCACACGTCAGCCACGGTCATCGCCAAAGATTGCAAGACAGGACCGACATCACAAACCAGGAGTCGCAATCATCTTCAAGGAATCCATCAACTGCATCACAACCACAAAAAACACAATCACCTTCATCGAGTACCTTCACTTCAAACTGCAAGTTTCACCCTGAACGGATCCCTCCTCTACCGCCCACCCAGACTGCAAACAAATTTTACCCAAGACATCAGACTTCAGCACCCCCTCACCTTGGACTCTAAAGCCTACATCCTCCTAGGAGACCTCAACTTCTATCTGAAAGACCAGACTGACCCCAGCACCACAAGTACTCCGCGAAAGCCTCAGCGTCCTTTGACTCACCCATCACATCACCAAACCCACCCATGCTGCTGGATACACCCTCAACCCCGTTTTTGATACATTCAACAGAGTCCAGTTCACCGCCACTACACCCCTCACTTAGACTGACTCCATCATCCACTTCCAGATAACCACTCCTGCCTCAAGACATCCGCCTATACCAACCAGACAAAATGCAACTGGAGCAGTAGCACAGAAGCAGCCTGGGACAACACCCTATTCAAGACCAGACCCACCCTCACCAGAGACATAAACACCAACACGGTCCAACTCAACAATTGGTTATGCAACTGCACCAGCATCCTCGCACTCCTCAACACAACTACCGGAATTGAGTCAAAATACCGACCAACCGGTACTGAGATGAACTCCAAGCACCAAATGGACACTGCAAATAATTAGAGATCAGTCGAAAAGCAACCAACAAGGACTCTTTCAGGGCCGCCCAAAGACGATACCACCACCAGATTAGAGAAACAAAAAAGAGTGCCTTAGCCGAATGCATAGAAAACAGTTGCAAACAGAAATAAGGAGATCTTCGTGATTGTTAAAGACTTGAGCTCACCAGCCGTCTCCTCAAACAACAGCACCCATTGCAGGACCTGTGCGACAGACTATCTACCTACTTCAGTGACAAAATTCATACCATCTCCAACAACTTCAACCCTCAACTGGACCCTCACAGCCTTGCTGCCAACCTACCAACTCACCACACTAGAAGCACCCTGTCAGCCTGGTCGACCATCACCACAAAAGAAACAACAAGCATTAGGAGAACAATCCACTCCGGATCACCTACTGACTCATGTTCACACCACATCTAAACATGGTCGCCCACATGGTCCGCGGAACACTCCGCTACATCCTGAACACCTCCATCTCCACTGCCACTTTCCCAGATGCCTGGAAGCACGCTGCGATAAATGCTCTGCTGAAGAAACATTCGGCAGACTCTACTCAACTAGCAAACTACACACCGATCTTCATGCTACTACCCTTTCCAGCAAAGATCGGGGAGAAGGTCAGAAGCAGACAATTCTCCAACCACCTAGACCGACACCAGCTTCTGGACACCTCGCAATCTGGATTCTGACCAAAGTACAGCACAGAAACTGCACTCATCGCAGCCACAAACAACATCAGGATGCACCTTGATGGAGGAGAAACTGTGGCCCTCATCCTGCGTGACCTCTGTTCCTCTTTTGAACCGGTTTCCCACTCCACCATGATCAAAAGACTACATGAGGCTGCCATCCAAGGCTCTGCCCCGAAATGGATATGCTCCTTCCTCAAGGGAATAACACATAAAGTCAGCATGACCTCCTACACGTCGAAAGCCTTAAAGCTCATCTGTGGAGTTCCCCAAAGGCTCGACTCTCAGCCCGACCCATGTACAACATCTGTATGACACCACTGGCCGACATCATCAGAGCCCTCAACATTCTATTCTACTCAGACGACACCCAACTCGTACTCTCCCTTTCAGAAAAGACTCACGTGACCAAGATCAACTTCAACACCTGCATGGCTGCAGTAGCCACGTGAAAGGTCTAACTGGCTCAAGCTCAACAGGGACAAAACCTAGGTAGTGATCTCTGGAAACAAAACCTCTCCATGGTGGCTGGCGTACTTCGGACCCACCCCTACCACCCACGCCAGAAACCTGGGACTTATAATGGATGAAAAACTGGACATGACAGCACAGGTCAACACAGTTACCTGCACCTGCTAAAGATGCTATCCAAAATATTCAAGTGGAGACCAGCATTCACTAGGAAAACAGTCACACAAGCACTCATAACAAGCATACTGGGCTACGGCAATGCACTCTGTGCCAGAATCAATAAGCAGCTCCTGAGCAGACTCCAAACCATCCAGAACGCCGCAGCAAGATTCACCCGCAACCTCCCGAAACACACCCACACCTCCCCACATCTCAAGAAACTCCACTGACTCCCCTTCCACAAACACATCCACTTCAACCTCCTCCCACACACCTACAAGGCCTGCACAACATAGGATCTGCTAACCTCAACACACGCATCTACTTCTGCCAACCCTCCAGGCACCTCCTCTCTTCCCATCTCTCACATGCACATCACCTGTATACACAAGACCAGAGGAGGAGGTTGCGCCTTCTCACACATTGCCCTTAAAGCTTGGAACGACTGCCCCACCACATTAGGTCCTCTGTAACACTCCTCAAATTCTGCAGGAAGTTGAAGACCTGGCTCTTTGATTAACTCCGGGCAAATCCCCTCCTACCTACCGTCATGAGTCTGGATACCCTCACGGGTGATTAGCACACTGTAAAAATCTGCGAAGCATAGCAGAGTCAGCTCTTATATCAATTTGGGATGACCTGAAGCTCGCCATAGACCGAGTGGCTGCCCTATTGCTTATAGGTTTATTAGTGGCATTTGACATTGTCTGCCACTGCATTCTACTACAAAGACGTAACCCAAGTAGGCAAGAAATGCTCTAAAAAAGTTTGCCTCTCACCTTGGAGACAGACAAAATATAGTACACCTACATCAGCTCCTCATGCCCAACACTGTGGTGTCCCTCTGTAGCCTATCGTATCTCCTCTATTCTTCAACAGCACCCTAACCCTCTTGCCAGACCTGATTAAATAATTCAACTCACCTGGTACAGCTATGCAGATGAAAACATGGATGGCCTTGAAGACCTCTACAACTCAAAATTTGATAGCTGCCTTCGTGCCATAAATGCATGAGCGATGAATAATCACTTTAAGTTCAACACTGCAAAGATAAGACACTGGCACACATACCAACCTGCCGCCATATGGCTCTATGAACTCAAGGCCTACCCCATAACAAGAAAAGTAAGAAACCATGGATTTGGACCTGTCCTTGAAACGGGAAACGGCCTCAACAACGAATCAATAACAACGAGTGTACTAAACAACGAATCATCAACAACGACCTTTACCAGAACCACGACTTCATTAACCACTACTGTACATAACCACGACTTAATAAACAAGAGGTAAGTGTCAATAATTAAATAATTAATATTAAATGCATGTGTAATTATATTAAAATAATTGCAATAAGAAAAGGGATGTAAGGTGTTTAATTTTAATCAGGTTTCCAATGTATTAGTCTATATTATAATTTACTGTATTAGGCCAGTAGACAGCACTGTTGGTTTGTAATTCAAAGATACGATCTTGATCTGTGCAAAATGCGAATGGTTGACACAATTGAAATGGTGACAAAACGGAGAATGCCCAATTTTAATTAGAAAAAAAAATAATATTTGCGAAAAGAACAAGCTATTTTACAATAGTATAAAATAATGCATTTGGTGTTATTTTAATTTAATTTTAGTTAGCATTCTGGTCAAAATAAAAAAAAATATATGATGGATTTATATTTTATTGTTATTTAGCGTAGAATAGTGTCAATTAGTAAGTTCGTCAATATTTGTAAAAAAATAATTTAAAGAATGATAATTAAAAGATTAAATACATAAAAAAATAATTATTAAAAAGACAAGTTTAATAAAATTAAAATGTTGCGCCATGTTTTAAACATGCATTTAAGAGGATGTAGACTTAGAATTAGGAAATAAGGAAACTGATAAATTTTCGTGGTTTAGTAAGTAGTTGTAAAGAACATAGAGGTTTGGCTTAGGTAGTGGTTGAGACTTCGTGGTTAAGGCATTCGTTGTTAAAGTTGTAGTAGTTAAGTCATACATCCCCTTGAAACATGTGTCAACAAGGTCACAAATAGCACCTTCTACACCTTGAAAACCTTGTATCACATCTGCCAAACCATGGATGCCAGCAAAAGCTCCAAGCTAACCTCACACTTGTAATATCCAAGTTTGACTCTGCCAACAGCTAGTATCTTGGCTCCCACGGTTTCATCATACACAAAATACAAGTAATCGAACATGCTACTACAATACACCTTTACCTTCATCCAAGAGAATGCATGACTCAAGTCCTGCTGTCACTCTATGGCTACCTACAGCTAGAAGAGCAATGTTAAACTCTTCACTGTCCACAGAGGCTCCCAATGAATAGGACCACTATAACTTCAAATTAAATTTAAGCAATACAAACAAAATAAAACACAGTTGTTCAGGCTTGCACAACAGATCTTCATATCACCTGGGTATAAAGCATCTGTAGGAGGAGTCGCTTTGTCAGTACAAGTCACTAAATTCTGGAACTCATTATCACCTAAGATTCGAAGTGTTCACGAGCATTTCAACGCAGAATAGAGTTGAAAACACGGCTATTTCCAAGATACCTGCATCATTCTGCAACCCTGAAACAGAACCCAAAATAATAATTGCATCTTCGAGTCGTATAAAGTAGCATAGAGTGGAACAACAGAGTGGAGTAGTTGAGAGGAGGGCGTCGTAAAAGTGTAAGAGTAAAGTGGCATAGAGGGAGTTGCGTAGAGCGACACACAGTGGAGTAGTGGTGTAGAGTGGAGTAGAGTGTTGTAGAGTGGAGTGGCATAGAGTGGAGTTGCGTGGAGTCCAGTTTAATGGAGTAGAACATCATAGAGTTCTGAGTGGAGTAGTGTAGAGTGGCTTAGAGTGAAGTGGAGTAAAGTACAGTGGCGTAGAATGTATTGTTTTAGAGTGCAGGGATGTAGAGTGCACTGGCCTAAAGAAGGATTCAGTGGTTTAGAGAACCATGGCGTGCAGTGTGATGGCATAGAGTAGATTGTTTCAAAGTAGAGTGAAGTAGCGTAGAGTGGAGTGGTGCAAGGCAGAGTAGAGTGGTGCAGGCTAGAGTTCAGTGATGTAGAGTGCAATAGTGCAGAATAGATTAGAGTGGCGTAGAGTGTACTGGCATAGCGTGGAGTGGCATATATTTGAGTGGTGCAGAGTAGGGTAGGATGCAGTGGTGGAGAGTGCAGTCTTGCAAATTGGCGTAGAGTACATTGGTATGCAGTGTAGTACAGTGGCACAGAGTAGTTGGCGTAGAGTGCATTGGTTTTGAGTAAAGGAGTGCAGTGGTTTAGAATAGATTGGCGTAGAGCACAGTGGTCTAGAGTGGTGCAGAGTAGAGTGGCGCAGTGGTATAGCGTGCAGTGACGTAGCATGCAGCGGTGTGCAGTGCAGATTGTAGTGGCATAGAGTGCAGAGTAGTTGGCGTACAGTGCAGTTGCATAGAGTGCATTGGGTTTGAGTAAAGTGGTGTTGAGTGCAGTAGTTTAGTGTAGAGTGGCGTAGAGCGGCATGGGGCAGAGTGGGGTAGAGGGGCATAGAGTAGATTATTTCAGAGTAGAGTGAAGTGGCATAGAGTGGAGTGGTGCAGAGTAGAGTGCAGTGCCGTAGTGTGGAGTGGTGTAAAGTAGAGTGGAGAGATTTACAGTGGAATATGCGTGGTGTGGTAGCACACTTCCATTATTGATAACACATCTTTAATTGAAATCATCATCGTATTTGCACAGACATACAGTATCACTGATAAAAATATACAGTGCGCAAACGATAATGTGTGGAAATGTCATCACCTAGTGTATTGATTTGTTTAGATAGGTTTAAAATATTTGTTTCGAAAATACTTCAGAATTACCAAAAAATATGCTTCATTTGGGCTTTTCTAATTCTGAAATATCTGCCTAGTTCACTTACAGAAATGTACATTTTGTTGTGTGCTAGAAAAAAAACTACATTGGACAGCCTTCTTCAAACACTCCCCTGGAGCCAGCATGATTATCACATAAATTCTCTCCCTTTTTAAGCCAGAGAAAGAAAAGTAAACGCCAAGCTCCCTGGAAGACAGAGGCTAACATTTGACCCCTGTTTGAATGCACAGCAAATGTGACAAGATAAGAACAAGATTTAAAGGCCTCTTTACAGAAATTGAGCACTGGTGGACGAATACAGCAAATAGGGTTTGGGCAAGGGAAGGGACGAACTGGAGCTGGACACCCTAAAACAACTAGAGCCAGCTAATCGGACTCACCTGTTCTACAAAAGTCTAGCTGTCTATATATCTGTTTACCTCCCTATTTTTATTTCGAACTCAGGCGTATTTATTTTATCTACCCCTTTGTCTGCAAATGTGTTTGTCTGCATGTGTATATATGTTTGTGTGTGTGTGTGTGTGTGTGTGTATATATTATTATTATTCACAGAAAAAAGCAAAGGTTACGAGGACGTTATAGCTAGGATTTTTTTTTTTAAACCATAGGAATTCATACATTTTGTAGCTGTTTAGAAAAAAGCTGAAATCCTTGAGGTGTTGCTTCATCCAGAGCAGCCCAAAAATGTGTTGTTCTTGGAGATTGCAGCTGAAAAACAGTCTCTGGACAACATTTTACCTATTAATGAGGGATTAAAAGGCCAAGTGAGTAGTGCAGAAATGTATGCCGGGACAATCTCACTGGGGGTTCATTTAACCCTGTGTGTTGATTATTACATTGGCCTGTAGACATTATTTCACATCCAACCAGCACAACACGAACAAACCGGTTAACAATCAAGTCCTATCCAACAGCATTCAGACTGGTATAAAGCAAGACAGAAAAGTCAGGCAGCTTCCACCAAGTGTATCAATAGCATAAAATACCATGCTCTCTGCTGCACAAATACAGTAATAGACACTTGCCCAACACAACTAAGTCATGTCTCAAAGCCAGCAATGCTGTGTTCGGACTAACAGCTGAGGAACAGACTTCTCTTCACCAAGGAGATTAAAAAGTGGATAATAAAGCTCATTGGGGACAGCCCCTACATAAAAAAATGATAAATTATCATCTGAAGGAATTAAGACACTGTCACCAATCCTTCTACCATGAATGAAGACACTCTGACCTATCCTTCTACCATGCAAAAACAGCAATTGATGGACAGAATGCAGAACAATGTCATACATTCACCACAGTACAGAGATCTGGGCCTAAATCCATTGTTTTTTTGCTCACCATGCCGTTCCAGTTTGAACCCAGCCATATGCAAATCAGTCTTGACCCTGTGCCTCATGGGTACAGTCCAGCCCAAACTGCCAAGCCAGGTCCTCCCTGGACTGGAAACAAGCATCCCAGGACCGGTTTCGGGGTTTCACCCCTCTTCAGCCAGGATAGCTTGATTCCAGTGGCATGGAGAGCACAGGACCCACGTCTGGGCATACCCATCCCACTCGGGGTGACAAATGCAAAAACAACAATTGATGGACAGAATGCAGAACAATGTCATACATTCACCCCAGTACAGAGATCTGGGCCTAAATCCATCGTTTTTTTGCTCACCATGCCGTTCCAGTTTGAACCCAGCCATACGAAAATCAGTCTTGACCCTGTGCCTCATGGGTACAGTTCAGCCCGAACTGCCAAGCCAGGTCCTCCCTGGACTGGAAACAAGCATCCTAGGACCGGTTTCGGGGTTTCACCCCTCTTCAGCCAGGATAGCTTGATTCCAGTGGCATGGAGAGCACAGGACCCACGTCTGGGCATATCTGGCGCACTTAGGGCGAGAAAACAAAAGACACACAATTGATGGACGGAATGCAGAACATATCAAAACATTCATCCCCAGTCAAGAGATCTGGGTTAAATCCATCATTCTTTTGCTCACCATGCCACCCCAGTTTGTTGGAACATGGCAACAGGAGCTAACAATGATGGCCTCCTGTTACTTCCCTCCGCGAATGCAGTCGCGGATGATAACGATGCTAGGAAACTGGCTGGCGAGTGTGCTGGAGATGCTCATCATAGGTGGTGGGTCGGGGAGGTACCTCAAACTCACACTGAGGGGAGATTGGGATAGGTTTGTTCATTTCGGTCAACTGAGGGGGAGAGGAAAACGACTACTGACATTTATAGAGGCTGTGGGGCTAGGAGACTTGTGATGTGAATAGAGAACTCCGATGCCAGACAATACTCCTTTATGTCAGGCGTAACATGTTTGATGTGCAGGCTGGATTATTTCCTGGTCCCCCGAACACAAGAGCAAAGATACTCAGACACTAAGTTCCTACCACAGTGGATTTCTGACCACTCACTGTTGGGCATAAGGTCCATACGGGGCAGGTTGGATAGAGGCTGGACCCGTGCAAACTGACTAACTGGCACACAAGAAAGTTCATCATATCTTGCACAGAGCACTATTTTAAAGAAAATACCACCTTTGTCTTCTCACCGATCAGTGTCTGGGAAGCTTACAAGATAGTAGTCAGGGGTCTCCTGATTTCACACATAACAGGGATAAAGAGAGGCTTAAAACTATAGTGGAACTGGAAGATAGGCACTTTTCCGTTGGGAAACGGAATATGTGATACAACCGAGCTCCGAGTTGCTACATCGAATAGCACTTACACAGGAGGAGTATAGGGTTATCTTTGATGACAGGGCAAATAAACACTATTGGGCTAAGCAATACAAGCTGTTTGAAGTGGTGTGACGATGTGGGCAAGCTGCTGGCCTGACTAGGGCAGAAGGAGGAAGGTCGACAGTGGATACCTCAAATAAAAACCAATGTGAAGACCCTGGTGGAAGAGGCGGGGGAACGAGCAGAGACCTTTGCGACCTATTTTGCTGACTTGTAACAATCCAAAATGGGGAAACAACCAGAAGTACTCCAGAGGGTTGTTGCCAACATACCAATGCCTGCGATAGATGAGGACAACAGACGATGTTGGATCAGGAAATTAGGGACAATGAGATTGGGAACACCATTAGGCAGATTAAAGCAGGGAAGACACCGGGACCTAACTGGTTTCCAGCTGAATATTTTAAACTCCTTGGGAGTAAACTGGGGGAACTACCCCAAGAATTGCTGTACGAGGCAAAAAAGTGGAAAGTATGCCTATAGATCTTAGGACAGCCACTGTTGTGTTCCTCCATAAGTAAGGCAAACCGGTAGATCAGTGAGCCTCTTACAGGTCTATCACCCTGTTAAACATCAAAGTCAAAATCTTAGCAAAGGTTCTAGCTGATCAGCCTATACAGTCATTGACAAATTGATAGTGGCAGACCAATCTGACTTCATGCTGCTGAGGCCCACGCAGCTTGATCTCTGGAGGCTGTATGGTTGCCTGGTGAGACTGGGGTTTATAGGAGAGCCGACAGTGGTAATGGTGTTGAATGCCGAGAAGGCATTTGTCTCTGTAAAATGGAGATTCCTAATGGCAACTTTGCAGAAGGTCTGCTTTGGTCCTGAGTTCTTAGCATGAATAAGGCTACGAGAGACCAGTGGGAAGAGTACATGTCAGCGGTGGACTGTCCAGGGAAATTCAAATTCAATTCAAACAAGCTTTATTCGGTCCAAAAAGCATCACCATGAAAGCATTTCTATTTAAAAGAGGAAAAACAACCATCGCGATTAAAAAAGATAAAGTAATGTGCAAACGATTCCAAAAGAATAAAAAATCACAAACGCTGAGCTGATCGAATACAGTGCAAATTTTGCATGAAAGGATGTGCAAATAAGCAGAATAACAAACAACTTTTGTGTACAAAGGGTGCTGGAGCATATCCCTATATCGGGTACAGTACAAAATGATCAAAAGTGCCATGATATAGCATATGAATTCTGAAAGTGCATTATGCTATCGTATGTTCATATAAGTAAAGCATGACATAACTAATAATTTATGACAATGAATACAAACAGTACAAGATATTATTGAGTGCCACGGTGAACTACAAGGGGCAAAATATGCAACAGAACCTACTTCATACAATGGCACAGAGTGAATTAAGCACTACTAGGGACCTAATGAGTAATGCAGGGGAAAGCTACATATACTCTTCTTAGCTAGTGCTATAATTGTCCTTTTAAATGTAAATTTAGCATTCTACTTTTAGTTGCCATTTATGATGTAATTTCAGAGTTGAAAATTGATTTAACCAATTATATTCAACTCTAAAAAGAGTCATTCAGAAAACAAGAGGCATAAAGCACAGCAATTATATCATAGTTAAATTTAGATAAAAAATTTTGAGAAGAATAATTGGAATATTCCATCTAAAAGCAACATTTCACGAAGTAATAAAACAAAACATTCTAATAGAACCAATTTGGCAATAAAACATTTTCACTGCAGGGGGCTTTATGTGACTGGATTTTTTAACTGGATTTTTTAACAACTTATTACGCTTGTACCATGCACAACCCAAGAACTTGGCCACCCCGCAGACCAGTGATGGGGTGCCATCTGTTTTTAAAATTCGAAGGGCATCCAAGTGTTTTGTTATCCCAAGATTCCTACAGACTGGTTTTAACCATCTAGCCCTTGCCGGTTTGTACGCCGGACAAGCGAAGAGGAAATGGGCAATACTTTCCTCCGGGGCAGGACAACAAGGGCATGATTGTGGAAAGGGTTTTGTTGGATTCCATTTAGCTGTAAACGAATTCAAGGTAAAGAACCTATTCTAAATTGAATGTACAAGGTTCTATCTCTTGGCACTTGGATGAAATCCATGTATGGTTCGTAACAGCTATATTGTTTGTGGGAAAAGTACTCCTCAGTTAGTTTCCCCAAGTGGAGTGTTCTCAATTCGCGTTCTGCTACCCAATTCCAATAAAGCCGTTTAAGGTCTTTGGTAGGGGGGATCTGGCTTGCCCATGCCCCGGACAGCCCCAAGTCAATTAGCAATTTTTTGAGATTAGTCAGCCACTTGACTTTGTTGCCCGTATCTAAAGTCAATACCTCTGAGAGGGCAGCTGCGTACACGGAAATTGAAATGGAGAGGGGGGCAAGGAGAGGGGGGAAAGGCAAGAGTGCTCACTCCCCCCCCCCCCCTGTTTTTTGTGCTAGCACTGGAACCATTGGCCAACTGGATGAGAGTGATCGCCTAGATATATGGGATGCGGTTGAAGCCAGATTGGGAAGGCATAAGCTGTCTGTACCCGGATGATATTGTACTATACCTGACGAACCCACTGCAGTCTGTTGCCAGAATAGTAGAAGTTCTGACCATATTAGAGAATTTCCAGGATACACATTAATTGACACGTCAGTGGCATTCCCGATAACCCCATTGAGCTTCCCAGACGGGCTTTGAGTACCCCGTCTGCTGGACGGGTGAGGAATTTCTATACTTGGGCAAATAGATAACGCTATACCTGGCTGAGTTTCAAAGACGTGATCTAGGTAAGGTCCTTGAAGAATACGGGGAAGAAGTGAGTCACTTTTGCAGATTCCCCATCTCGCTACTGGGTAGAGCAACCATATATAAATGATATCGCTACCAAAATTTTTATAGATGCTGCAAAACACGCTTTTTGAACTCCCCTACAAAATCTTGTGGACTGTGAGCACACTGACAAGACTGTTATTAAGGGGTGGTGGTTCACTGAGAATGGCACTGGCGACCCTGACTAGGAACCTCTACAACAGGGAAATATCCGTCCCCAATCTGAAGTTATACTACTGGGCAGTGCAACAGTTGGTAGTGAACTACTGGGTGTTCACGGACCAGCAGGAGCCGGCACTGAGAGCAGATAGACATGATATGGGCACTCGAGGGTACCCATCTAGACTGTATAGCATAGCTCGACTAGCCCAAGGTCAGTCCACGACGGACACAGTGTTCTGGATATGGGGAAAAAAACTATGCGGATGCTGAACTGGAAAGGGAAGGTTACACTAGACACAACCCCTGTGGGACTCCAACCTTCTAACTGATTTGAATGGGCTTGAGGGGTGGAGACAAGGGGACATGTTCAGCATTTCCAAACGGGGAGACATAGGATAAGCAGGGACTTCTCTCCTTTGAAGCATTTGAGAAAAAATACCAGGTAGCGTAATCACGCAGATGAAGCACACCCTAGTATGTCACTGGGATAAACCACAAGAGGTGGGGAGGAAACCGCCTAAAGTCCTGAATCCTGCATACCCCCTCGCACAGGTTCTTTACTTCACATAGCCACAGAACACCATACGGATACCCTAGGGAGGTTGGAATTAGGGCAGGATTTTGACTGGTACAAATTAATATCCTGCACTGAGCATACTTTGCATGGCCCAGACTACTATGTGGGGAGGACAGACAATGAATACTGCCTGACAGGCTCTGGCAAGACTGGTACGCTGCTTCATACTTTATGGAGCTGACCACGCTTACAGCCTTTCTGGTCCAGGTACAATACGGCACTAATAGTGGCTAGCGGATATCTTGTCAGATGGTGGGGAGCACAGATTTGCAACAGTGGAATAATGGAGGGCACATGGACTGGTGCATGCTTGCGGAACAGTCTGTCTTAGGGGCAAATGGATTCCCTCTGAAGTTTGAGAAAGTTTGGTGTCCAAGAAGAGACTTTCGGGTCTAGGGATGAGCTCCTTTACTGGTAAAAGGACCTGAGGTGGCTGAATAGAAATTGGAGCCTTGCTCAGGGGGAGGATTTGAGAACTGGAAGGGAGGACTAGGCACCTAAAGTGTTTACATGTCTTGACCCATGTGGGAGTCTTATACACCCGTTCATTGGAGAACATTGAATACGAGCATATGTGATTCCAAGTGTCAGATCGAGTATTTACGTTGAATTGCATTTGTTCATTGAAAACCTCTTAATAGAAACAGTTTTTAACAAATCCACTGATATTATTCCCATATGTAGTGTACAGAGTTAGGCCGCTAAACAGATTGGCAAGTCCCTCAAGAAATGCTTATCATAAATTAAGACAAGTGTTTACAATCAAAACTTAGTTCCAAGAATATTGAGGAATATACTTTGTAGTGGCTATAGGATGTATGGTGACCTCAGAGGGGAAGACCATGACTTCCTTTCTGTACATCAGTTTTCTTAATAGATTCAGTGTGCAGCAACACAGACATTTTTCCTTGTTGCATAATATGGCAACCATAATCTATTTGGTCAGCAGACTTTAGAACCCTAAGATCCTCTGCTACTTTCAGAATCAGAGCATGCCTCCTAGTTTTAAGAGTCAGCTCAATTCACTTCAGGCTTAGAATGTTTTCATGCCGCTAATATCGGATTGCGGAATGCCTGTGAGTTTAAAAATCGTACCAAGTCCATGAGCTTCCAAATTTGTAGCATGCTCAAATTTCCCACAGTCCATGAGTGAAGCAAGCCAGTTGACCAGTTTAAGAATTTTAGACTGTCAACCAGTATCAGAATTAAGGCATTTCTCAACCATGGCTGGATCCCATTTTTCAGATTTATTGCATAGCCTCTAATCTCAGAATCCCAGTGTGCTCACCAGCTTCAGACTGGTGGCATGCCCTCCGAGCGATGTCTTTCCTCTCATTTAGAGACTCGTGGCATGTTGCCCGGTTTCATTATTCTAGCATGCCCCAGGCCTCGGAATCCTAATCGGCCAACTGGTTTCCGAAACTTGACCTCCACCTGGTTGAAAATTATGTCAATGTCAACAATTTCTTGACATGCACAGTCAGTTTAATGAAGATGTGCCCCAACTCCCGCTCTCGTTAAGCCCTGCACAGGCTCTTGCCTGCGTGCTATGGGATGTAGTCGCACTGAGGGTTGTCCAGGGCCTACACACCTCTGGGCCCTCTGTTGACTCCAGTAATGTACGTCATGCTGTTCTTTGTTCCTAGCCACATAACCCTGCCTTGCTGCACAATGCCCTGTCCAGTACATACACCTCCCCCCCATGTTGTCACATTTAGGCACTTGCCACATCTTCCCCACTGCCCCATACATTTGTTTCCCCTCCCCTCCGTTCCATACACCACTACAGCGTCATTGTTGCGCACTCTCCTTTTATCCTTTCCCTTCGCTGTGAAATGTAACTTCTTAGTATTCGCTGTTGCTCGCCTAGGCAGCTCACTGTTACTCGCCCATACTGTTCTCTGTTACTCGCCCACGCTGCTCTCTGTTACTCGCCCTCACTACTCTCTGTTACTTGCCCGCGCTGCTCTCTGTTACTTGCTCACGCAGCTCGCTGTTACTCGCCCATGCCACTCGCTGTTACTCGCCCACGCCGCTCGCTGTTAATCAGCCACACTGTTCGCTCTTACTCACCCGCACTGCTCGCCGTTACTCGCCACTCGCTGTTACTTGCCCTCGCCGCTCGCTGTTGCTAGCCCACGCCGCTCGCTGTTGCTTGACAGTGCCGCTCGCTGTTGCGCGCCCGCTCCGCTTGCTTTTGCTCACCCGCACCGCTTGCTGTTGCTCGCCCGTGACGCTCGCTATTTGCTCGCCCATGCCACTCTCTGTTGCTAGCCTGTGCCGCTCGCTGTTGCTAGCCCGCACTGCTCGCTGTTGCTCACCCACACTGCTCGCTGCTGCTTGCCCACACTGCTTCCCAACACTGTCTGAGTTACTTACATTTCATCCTATCTGTTTCACCACTTTGGCTAAGCCTTTTGTCCTCGGCTATCTTTACCCAAAACCTCCCAGGTCCCCTTTATGTTAGTAATGATCATGTATCTATGAGGTGTCTCCACCGCAACTCTTAAGTGTGGCACCAACTTCATAGCAGGTCAGAAGGTCTCAGTTCTTGGGCCTTCTGTTTGGGTCTTAGCACTAAACGGTCACTAGAAACTTGCAGAGTCTCTTTATGGTCTTTGCAGGAGAGACAGAATTTTCCAATATCTGTTCATAAATTAAGGAATACTTATCTATCATTTGTTTATGACCACTATACAGGTGAGGAGCTCTGAGGAGAAACCTAAAATGGGGCCCTTGGAGAAGGGAGGAAGGGCATGGATATTGTAGGAAGCTACCAATTGTTTTAAAACGGACGAGAGAAGTCTTAGAAAGGGAGAAAGAGACAGGCATGTGGGTAAAAGTGATGCAAAAGCGTTATGGTAAAAGTAAAGATAAGAACAACACAGGAGAGAACGGATTGGTAACAGGAAAAAGAAAGGTTAAACAGAGTGATAGGGTGGGAGAGAAGGAGGGACTGAGCGGGAGAGAGGAAGGCTACAGGGTGGGGGAGAAGGAGGGACTCTAAGCGGGAGAGAGGAACGGTACAGAGTGATGGTGAGAGAGGAGCAGGGACTCCGGCTGGGAGAGAGGAACGGTACAAAGTGACAGGGTGGGAGAGAAGGAGGGCCACGGAGCGGGAGGGAGGAAGGGTACAGAGTGATGAGAAGGAGGGCCTCGAAGCAGTAGAAATGAAGGGTACAGAGTGTGTAGTGACGAGGAGACATGCAGAGGATGCGACCATCTTTATTGGTGAGTTATATCAGAATGCCGTTAACCAACGGCTCCCTCCCGCTCCCACACGAACATTCTAATCGCGCGTCAGGACCCACGCGCACAGGAACAATAGGTGGGGCGGGGAAGGGACAGAAGTTAAAGGGTATGCATTGACAGCATGTTACATCTTCTCCCATTTTTTAAGACAAACTAAGAAGTTACACAGTTTTCACTAAGCAGGGAAAACACTTTTCTTACTTTTCTTTAAAGGTGAACTAGTACATTGCATAGTCTTTAAATCTTACGGGGGGGAACAATTGTTCTCCTGTCCCGAACAGTATCAACAGGACTAGTTGCCAGCCCTGGAGGAGACACATTGGGGAGATCACCAATAGTTGCAGAATTGGTGCTAGCACCGCACACTTCACCTTTGCGTGCCTTTGCTGAGGATGCCAGAGCATCGTTCTGCAACTCGTATGGCCTGCTCACAAGCTCAGGAATCCTACTTCTAGCAACCTTTGAACCATTCCACCACTGGCCATTGTCGAGGAGGACGGCAGTGCCCTTGGTTTTGACCACACACCTAGGTTCACTGTACTTACTCATGTTTGCTCTTTTCCTAGGGTACTTCACTCTCACCACATCACCTGCTTTCACAGACATATCTTTCACTACATCCCTTGTATCGTAATTAATGTGCATGCGCTCCTGTTGTTTGTCCACCAGACTTCTCATCCTGCTCTCTTTCTCTTTGTAGTTCTTGTTTTCCCATTTTTTCCAAGCCAAGGACCAATGTGGTTGCAATCATGTAATTGCTGCGGTACCCCTGATTAGTTCAAATGGGGTTCTACCAGTGGTATTGTGAGGGGTGGTGCGGTATGACCACAACCTGGTGCGTAGTGCTGCCTCGACAGGAATGTGGGATTTTAAAGCCATTTGGATAGTTTCTTTGATTTAGCGATTGGGCCGTTATAGCTGGCCATTGCTTTGTGGGTGGTATAAAGAGGACCTCACATGTTCTATGCCATTTTTTTAGGAATGAGACCAACTCAGAGGATACAAACTGCACACCGTTGTTGGAGATGACCTGATGAGGAAAACCTTCTATGCAAAACAATTCCTTCGAGACGTTAACTACTTCACGCATGGTGGGGTGAGACACAAATTTGACTTCCACCCACTTGCTGAAGTAATCAATTAATACTTTGACATAGCGTATCTCTAGACTCAAAGCATTCATTGGTCCAATGAAGTCGATGGCGACTTTGATCCATGGACCCACAGGTAGTTCAACAGAGGTCATGGGGCAATGGTGCGTTGTCATTGTTTTGTCTGCCTTAGCACAAACTGAACAATGAGGGAAAAATACATCAATGTCATGATCCATCATGGAGGGCTACCAGTATCTCTCCCTCAGTCTCTGTTTGGTGCCTGTCATCCCCACATGTCCTTCCCGGGCTAATGCTACCAACCTGCTCCTTATGGACATTGGTGCTATCAAATTCTCACCCCGGAGAATGATATCTTTGACAACACTGATGACTTCCTTAATTTTCCAGTATGGTCTGAGAGTCTCGTCTAATGTCCTTTCTCGTGACCAACCTTTGACCATATACTTCTTAATTCCTTCAAACACTGTGTCATCCTTTCTCGCCTCTGACTATGTAATGATACCATTGGACTCGTGACCTTCAAACAAGCATGCAACAAGCAAGTCATCTTCCTCACCCTCATCACACTCAGATTCTTCCTAACAGGGAGCACATGAAAAAAATCTGCTTACACATTCACTCGGCCTGGAGTATCCTAACTTGATACTCCTGCAATTTGCATACCAACTTCGCAATTCTCGGCGAGGGTCGACTAGAACCTTTCCCTTCAAGTATACTGACCAACAGTTTGTGATCAGTGCGGATGGTGAATTCCTTGCCCCACGAAAAACTTTTACATTTTGTAACAGGCCAAACACAAGCCAATAATTCACGCTCAATTACTGAGTACTTTATCTCTGGGCCCCTTCAATTCCGAGATGCGAATGCAATGATTTTATCCCTTTTTTCAGTCCTTTGGCTGAGCACAGTCCCCAGCCCGATCTGGCTGGCGTCTGTGGTTACAGTGCATTTTATCGTTGAATGACTGGAGTGATGGGGCTTGCTCGAGTTCCTTCTTTATGCTCTGTTCGCATTTTTCATTCCAAATGAATTCTGCATTCTTCTTTATCATTTTTCAAAGTGGTTCGACCTTGGCTGCGTAACGTTGTATGAACTTGGAGTGGAATTCACACATGCCTAAGAAGGATGCAAGTTCTTCCTTATTTGTTGGGTTTGGTGAACAGAAAATAGCAGATATCAAGGACGGCTTGGGTCGTACTCCATTTTCATCGATGAAATGATCTAAGTACTCTACAGTTCCTTTGAGGAATTTGCACTTGTCCTTTTGCAATGTGAGACCGCTATCCTGAATCATTGTGCGCTGGAATACAGCTGATGCTGAACACAGCCCGAAGGGTAATCTGCAAAATTGATATGCGCCTTCTGGAGTGATGAACGCAGTATATTTCTTTGACTCATCTTATAGTTGTATTTGATGGTATGCTACGCTGAAGTCTAACGTAGTAAAGATCTTTGCTTGACCCAATGTCATCACCATTCCGTTTATCAGAGGCAGGGGTTGGCAATCAGCTACCACATGGCGGTTTAGTTCGTGAAGGTCTACGCATAAGCAGATCTTTCCATTCCTTTTCTTCGCAATAACCACGGGCGACAACCACTCAGACGCATTGATTGGTTTGAATATGCCGTCCTTGCACCAATTCTCTTAACTTCAGCGCGGGCAGATAACGGTATGTTCCTGACCCTTTGGTTCACTGGGTATGCATTACTCTTCAGAATAATCTGGGGTTCGAAGTCCCCTTAAGCATCCCAATTGCTCACTGAACAACCCCTTGAATTCCTTGAGATTGGTTTCCAAGTCGCCTTTTTGAATGCTGAATACATACGATGGTTGGCAAGGGTTGATAATCATCTTCAGTTTTTGTTGTTCCAACCAACCGAGAATGTTCACATTGTAATCTACTACAAAGATTCTTGTGAAGGTGTTTTTCTCCTTGAATGTCAAATCCGCCTTGAACACCCCTTATATTTTTATCTTGTGTCCGCTATATGCACCTGGAACAATTCTGCTGGATTCCAACTGTGTCTTGCACTTTAGACCACTGTAGGTGTCCTTTGACAAGATTGTATTTCTTGATCCAGTATCCACCAACATCTCGACATTTTCTCCGTTCACGTCGACATTACTAGTGGGTTGGTTTTGCCCATCTTCTCTGTTAATGATGGCAATCAGCAATACCAAGTTCTCCAATAGTTCACTCCCATTAGAGTCTTCCTCTGATTTGGATTCATTCACTGTATAAATCTTCTTTGTACGTGAAGTTCTGCAAACTTTAAGGAAATGTCCCATTTTTCTGCATCCCTGGCAGAACTTGCCCCATCCAGGATACTCTTTGCTTGATGCCACATGCGCACTGGATCCGCAACGGTAACTGCTAGGCTTTCCGCTGTATGTGCTGGAGGTCTTCCTTGTGAAATTCTTGCGTGGTCTATTGGATACAGATTCTTCATCTTTATGGACTAGATTGCGCTCACTTGCTGGGTGTCTGGTTTGCGCAGTAACTTATCTCCTTTAGCTGATCTTTCCATGCTCTTGATAGTGGAAATCACCTTTTCCAGGTTCCGGTTCCTATGACACAAAAGCTTCTCTTGGGCCTTCTCACACATGGTGCGCATCACCACCTGATCGCATATCATATCGTCTGTAGCCCTGAATGCACATGTTGTGGCCAACATCCTTAGTGTGGCAACGTATGATTCAATTGCCTCACCCGGTGCTTGGTACCTGTAGTAGAAGTTGTACCTCTCCATTATCACACTCATAGTAGTATCAAAGTAATTCTTCATTCTCATTTTGGCTTCAACAAACACATTCCACTCTTCGTCCTCCTCTTCTTTTTCAATAAGAGTTATGTGATCAAATAACCTCCTTCCTTCTGCCCCCAAAAGTTGTACATCATGGCTTGTTTCCTGGCTGGATTATATTCAGTTCCATCAATTGCCTCCAGATGTTTTTCAAAACATTTAATCCACTGCGTCCAACTTTCGGTTGGTGGCCCAGGGACTTCCAAAAAGGTGCTGGGCATAGCCACTGCGTTCATTATCCCAGCCATGCTGACACAGTCCACCGTTATTTTATGTGGATTGAGCCAATAAATCTTTATTCTAGGTGCAGAATTAAGTGATGCTTTGGCTCCCTCCGGTGTCTGCTGAAGGTAACACTCGGTGGACAGTATAAAAATAACTGGCTCACTCAGTCACGCTTTGTTGTAGCGGGCTGGCAGAGGGAGGGGAAGAGGAATAATATGATGCAGGGATTAACAGTAGGCGTGGGCGTGAAGCAGTGGTGGTCGGAAGGAGTCGGATGACCCCTTCTCACCACGTTGCGTCGAAGAGCCGATCAGGGATGACCAGGAAGCAACAGCCTTGAGTGCACTGCCGCGGCGATTATGCCGAGCACTTCAAAAGCATGGAGCCTTAAAATCCCGTAATTGTCACCAAAAGGAAGCTTGTAGTGACGAGTAGACAAGCAGAGGATGCGACCGTCTTTATTAGTGAGTCATATCAGAATGCCGTTCACCAACAGCTCTCTCCCGCTCCCACACAAATATTCTAACCGTGCGCCGGGACACGCGCACAGGAACAATAGGTGTGACAGGAGCGGGGAAGGGACAGAAGCACAGGGTAAGCATTGACAGCATGTTGCAAGTGACAGGGTGGGAGAGAAGGAGGGAGTCTGAGCGGGAGAGAGGAGAGGTACAGAGTGACAGGGTGGGAGAGAAGGAGGGACTCAGAACAGGAGAGAGGAGGGGTACATTGTGACAGGGTGGGAGAGAAGGAGGGTCTCCAAGTGGGAGAGCGGAAGTGTTATGACCTGCTCATATGGTAAGACTACTGGGGCTCTAAAATCTTACCCATGACATGGTTACCTAGGAGTTGGAACAATGCCAGGGTCACTAATGATATTATAGAGCATCACACACTGGGTGTAAGGAATGGTTGGAGTGTTTACAGAGGTCGAGAGAGAGAGAGAGAGAGAGAGAGAGAGAGAGATAAGCTGGTACTGACATGGTAAGAGGGGAAAAAGGGTGAGAGGTACGGAACGAAAGAGAAGTTATCAAACCACTAGAATACATCAAGAACAAAAACTCAGATATATACACAAGCAGACGGGCAGTGCTGGGTGGGGTAAAGAGGGGTCATAATTTGCAGACCATGTAAGACAGTCAACCCAGGGGTGAGTATAGTGATAGGAGCAGAAAGAGGAAGCCGAGAGACTTAAAGGACAGAGTGAAGTTAGTTAAAAGAGGAAATGGGTTAATTTGAGTGAAGAATAGAGACAGACAAGGTGCGTGAGTTAGAGAGAGAAGCGGGATGTGTTGTGTGTGGAAGAGGAGGAGCATGAGTGGTAAGCTGCAATGAGACTCAAGCGAGAAGAGACAGTAGTTTGAGAGTGGAGGAGAGAGAACCTGTGTGTGAAGGTGATGATGATAACTTTCAGTGGACCAACACAAGTATAAAATAAATATTAGGCATATATAGATAATGTTCTGGTAAGGCCTTAGTGCAGTAAGTGAAGGCACACACTGTAGTCAGCTTCAAATGTATTTTTATTCTTCTTCAGCTTCATCCACGACAAGCAGCGACTCTCTGGTCTGAAGGTCGACCCGCAACTGTCCTTGCCATTCGAACCTTCCTACCAGCGTTCGATCCATGTGCGAGGATACAGTCAAATCATAACAATGAAAGA
Organism: Triturus cristatus; assembly: GCF_964204655.1. Taxonomy (NCBI): domain Eukaryota; kingdom Metazoa; phylum Chordata; class Amphibia; order Caudata; family Salamandridae; genus Triturus; species Triturus cristatus. The sequence continues at coordinate 117,899,415 of NC_140595.1, forward strand.
ACATTCAAAGCCATTCCCATACTACATCACCTCCCCCTTATATAAAATAAAACAAAATACATAAAGAAATAAATAAATGTTCAAGATACGGATAAACAAGCAAATAACTCCTTAACAAATAACAATTACATTGCATGGCCTTCCCCAAAACCTGAAGGGTAAGAGCTAATATCTAACAAAATCATTGAACCTAATATGAGCTCTTCTGACCAGGCGACTAGACTCTTCCCTCCACCTCAGACCCACTGGCATTTGAATCTGTCCCCGAGGTACCACTTCCAAACCACCATCAGTCACGGTTCCGCTCCCCGCCCCAGATTGTAACCAATGTGTCCATTTGTGATCCTTCATCCCGTCCTTCCTGTGCCTAATGATCTTAGCCTGATCCTGTGTCACTTTCACCAGCTGCCTCTTGTTCCACCAACCTTCACCTTCCACGAAAGGCGCTCCTTTAATGACCTTGCTAAACTGCACAGGCTCTGAAAATACAGAGTCCCCTTTCCTTACCTTGAGAGGTTTCTTAATTATCACCCATTCCCCTACTGTTATGTCCGTCAGTCAGATAACTCTTTTTTGTCAAAAAAAGTTTTCATGAATAACTGCTTTGCCCTCACCTTAGTTGCCACACTTCCTTCACTTAAATCCACACCTGCTTTCTCTGTCTTCATTTCCCACAACCAAGACGGAAATAAAACTGTGTGCGCTTCCTGCCCCATAACAGCATAAATGGAGTAGCTCCTGTGGTACAGTGTAGTGACATGTTATAACTTCACACTTTCTGGTCTAGGAACTCCCCCACCTCCAGACCCTCTGCAATGTTGTTTGTATCCCTGTTTTTTTAACACTTTATTACCTCGTTCAACCAAGCTATTTGACCGTGGCTAATATAGCACCACTTTGAGGTGCTTTAAATTCCGCGTATTCATGAATTTGCAAATGTTTCAGACACAAAGTGTGTCCCGTTGTCTGTGACTAAAGCCTTAGGTGCCCCTCCAACAAAAATATCCTCTTTGAAAATTCAATAGTATTATCTGTATCAGGTGATTCCGCAAATCTTTAATACATCCACTTTGAATAATAATCCATGGCCAAAATCAAATACTTCATTTCTGTTGGTAAAATTGTATATGGCTCCGAGAAATCCAACCCAAATTTTTCGCCAGGCTGCCTTTGAAATTTGAGGCAGATGCAAGTGTCTATACTGTCTTCCAATGTTATCCGACAACAAACACTCAGCACAATTAACAATCATCCTCCTAACCTGAGTATCCAGGGCAGGCCTTCAATAGTGCTGTTTCACTTCCATACTTGTCTTAGTAACCTCCATGTGCCCCTGATGTGCCACCCTTTTGATAGACTCAAGCAAATCTGAAGGAGGATTGAATTGATCACCTCTCATTACCATGATATCTTTCACTGATAAGTCATCAGCAATTTGTGCAAAATTCCTCAAGTCCCCATTCAAACATCTTACTTCGGGCCATTTATGCATAGTATACTCTATTCGCCTCCAGTCGCTTTCCAACATAACAGAACCGCAAACTGCTACTGCATCCATGAGGCCACACATTCCACATCATCCTCAATGAGATCATCCTCATCGTCCTTCTCCATCAGCATTCTGGATAAGCAGTCAGCTCTGAAGTTTTTTCCCCCTGCAATGTGCCTTATCTAAAAAATATACTTCTGTAACTTTGACACCACTCTGGTAAGGCTGGCCGACATGCTATTGCCTTTTACCTTATTAAAGATGAAAGTTAATGGTTTATGATCTGTATAAATTTTGAACTTGTAACCCCAAATATACATTGTGAATTTTTGTGTTGCCCACACACAAGCCAGTGCCTCACTCTTGATTGTACTGTACTGACATTCAAACTGCTTCAGGGATCCCGATGCAAACGCTACGTTCTTATCTCTATCTTCCACCCTCTGGCTGAGTACCTCCCCCAAACTTTGCATGCTGGCATCCACAGTTATAATTGAGGTGCAGTCCTCATGAAAAGCATGAAGAGCTTGAGTGGATATAATTAACTCTTGTTCAAATACCACCTCCAGCTCCTCAGACCAGGCACATTTTCATCCTTTCTTTAGCAGAGTGTGCAATGACCCTACCGTCTGAGTATAATTGACTCCAAATCTGGCATAATACTCTGCCAACCCCAACAATGAGCAGAGAGTATCTCTATCCCTGGGTGCATCCTTTATCGCTCTAATCACCGAGAACTTTGGTCTAATGCCTACTTCTGACACCGTGTGTCCCAAATACTCCAACTCTCTCACCGCAAATGTGCTTTTGTTAGCTCTTACAGTCATACCCCATTCACACAGAATAGACAACACCTTCCTCAATAACATGTTGTGTTCTTCCAAGCTGTGCACAAAAATCTAAATATCATCCAAATATGCCTGTACCCCCTTTGTGTCTCGAAACGGAGTGTCCATAAGCCTCTGGAACACGCTGAAGCCAGTCCAAACGGAAGCCTCAGTAACTTATACGCCCCAAAAGGGGTTACGTAAGACGTCAGCGCCTGAGAGTCCCTTGATAATGGCACCTGATGATAGGCTGACCTTAGATCGATCAAGGAGAACCACTTAGCTCCCCTGATATTGGCTAAAAGCTCCTGAAGTCCCCTGACTTTTTCCACGCCATCACTATGGGCGCCACCCACCGTGGCGAATTGGTAACTTGTATAATGCCCTGTACACACAACCCCTGCAAAATGGACTTTAACTCCTCCCTTACACTCATAGGTACGGGTTGTACCTTGTGTGCTACCGGTTGCGCATCCGGCAACAGTTTAATTAGGTGTTCCACTCCTTTCACAAGGCCTACTTGTTCACAGAATACCGTTTTAAAATTAGCTAACAGCTCCTTGACATCGTCCCTTGTTTCATTCACATTACACACACATACATCGTGCACCCTTATAGGTTCGTCATCGGCAGGCACCAAATAGGAATATACGACGTTACATTGCGGTGTTTACATCGTGATACCTTTACAACGACTTGCGCTGGAGGTCACTGGACTTAGGAATAGTATGATTTACTATTCCAACTCCAGCCTATGTTACAGTAGGGAAGGTATTGGAATAGTAAAGTATACTATTCCTTACCTTAGAGCGCCATCCAGAGCAAGTCATTGTAATGACTTGCGTTGTAATGCCCGCATTGTAGAGGTATTGTGGTGTGAAGACCGCGATGTAACCGATGTTTCCCACCAAATACAGACCCATTTGTGCCAGGTCTTTCCACCCGACTATATTCTTCCCCTTGACTACTACATACACTTTTGTAAAATTCTCTCTGCCCAGCACCTGTATTTTGGCCACGAAACATCCCATCATCTCGATATCTTTTTCTCTGAAAGCCTTGGGGTTTACATCTGTTTTCATCAAAGCAAAGTCTTTTCCCCAGTTTTCATAAAACGTGGAATCCCTAAGGATCGTTATGGGTGACCCTAAGTCCGCCATAACTTGTAGTTCATTGTCATCAATAGTAACCACACATAACGGTCCTTTCACTTCAATAGGATCCACCTCACAATCTAATGTTAACACCAAATTGTTAAAAGATTCCGCACATGTCCGCTTCCACATCCACACTGCCCACCTTCATAGGCTTCTTATTACCCCTGCACACCTGAAAATGGCCTACTTTCTTACAATTCAAAGAACGTTTGGCTATGGCCGTGCACCCAGTAAAATTGCTTAAATGAGATTTTGAACCGCATCAGTAGCAAAAACTGGAACCTCTTTTTTGCATAAATGTTTGTGATTTAGCCTTCGTGCTCACCGTGTATAGCCCTTCCTAATTGTTCTCATCCTGAGAAGAAACCTTGTTAACCCTAGAAACTGTCTCCAACAGCATTGCCTTTGTCGAAATGCAGATTTTCCACAGTTTTAATGGGTAGAAAATCGTGATTTTATTAAAGGCACGGAGGCTAATATTATGGATATAATCCTTTATTGCTCCTCACACAGCAGCAACAAGAAACTTTAGAATTAATACATTTATAACATTCCAGAACTCTGAACATGCATAATGTCCAAACACAGGCAGCCATCTTTCTTTTTTTGTCTGCTGGGAAAACTAGGAAACTTTGACCTCACAAACTGTGTAACACCAAGCAGAAGATCCAAAATTCTCCATATTTTCTTCTCCTTCGTTCAGTTCCTCTATCAATTCTGTCCTGAATAAAGAAAAGGAATAGTACATGAAAAGGGTATTGTCAAACAAATGCACAGGAGGGATAATATTAGCCTCTGTGCCTTTAATAAAATCACGATTTTCTACCCATTAAAACTGTGGAAAATCTGCATCTTATGTCAAAAGCCCGGAGGCCAATATTATGCATGTTCAAAGTTCATCCAAAACATTCTGCACAACATTTTCCACAGGCTTAAAGTAGAACTTCTTAAACGTCGAATCAGAAGACCAATCCGCTGCCTTTAAGATAGCCCCTAGGCTTGTTCCCCTCATGAAAGCCTTGCTTGCCATAGCCCCTCTGCTTGAATGTGCAACAAAAATCCCAACGTCAATCCCTGACATCTTCATAACCTCCTTAACCCACCTAGCTAAAGTAGGAGCCGAAATAGCTTTAAAGGGCATCCTATATGAAATAAGTAACTGAGAGCAATCTAACCCTCGTAAACCTACTGTTCTTTTCTCGTATTCTTTAAGGCAACGAACCACACACATATTATTATGACCCTCCATGTTCGGGTAAAAAATAGTCTTCGACGTGGTCTTTGTTCTTTTCCTTAACTCGAAACACACCCCTTCAGGCTGATAACACCAAGAAGATACTTCTAAAGCCCTAATATCTGAAACCCTTCTAAGAGATACTAAACACAAAAAAACTGCCAACTTCCATGACAAACTCTTAAGACTCAACTCACAATTCGGTCCCCAACTATCCAGTTCCTTCAAAACCACCGATACATCCCAAAGAAAAGCATATTTGGCTCTAGGTGGCACTTCCAAACGAACACTCTTAAGCACCCTTTTAACCAAGACATGCTGACCAACCGGCACAACCTCAACCAACACATGCCCAGCCGAGATCGCTGACCTGTTCAAATTAACAGTATTGTATGCAAGCCCTTTCACAAACAGGAAAGACGAGTAATTCACGACCTCCACTACATTAACAGATACAGGATCCAAATCCCTTTCAAAACAACAATCACACCACTTTCTCCAAGCCGATCTATAGGCCTTTGAGGTACCATTGGCCCATGACGCATTGATGAGATCTGAAGCCTCCGACGATAGTCCTGACACTTTCAAAACTCTTCTGAAATCAGGCACCACAAAAGCCTCAGCTGCCCTGAAATCACTAGTTTGTGGACCCTCCCCTGGGGGTTTAGTAATATTTCCTGAAAATTTGGAATTAACACTGGATCTTCCACTAACATGCTCATCAAGTCCGGAAACCAAACCTGAGCTTGCCAAAATGGCACTATCACCACTAACTCCGACCTCTCCTTTCTCACCTTCAACAAAACTCTCTGTATCATTGAGAATGGTATAAAAGCATACAGACCCTTCGACCCCCATTTCTGCATGAAGGCATCTATCCCCTTTGCTTCTGGATCCGGTCTCCAACTGTAAAACTCTTCCAACTGAGTATTCAACCTGTCCGCAAACAAGTCCACCTGAAAAGGACCCCATCTCTCTTGTAACTTCAAGAGCACATCCCTGTTCAATTTCCAATTGCTCGCATCCACCAGATACCTTGAACACCTGTCCGCCTCCACATTGCTCCTTCCCGGAATATACTGAGCCTGCACCATAATTTGTTTCTCCATGCAAAACCTCCAAAATTCCTTCGCCAATTCCGCTAATCCCCTCGACCGAGGACCTCCTAATTTGTTCACATAACAAACCACTGAAATGTTGTCCATTTTCAACAAAACGCAACATTTCGCCTGACCCTTCACGAAACTCTTGATCGCGAAGGATCCAGCTAGAAGTTCCAGGCAATTTATATGCATCTTTCTCTCTTCCACTGTCCAAAGTCCCTCAGTTGTCACAACGCCACAACTTGCTCCCCATCCTAAAAGGCTCGCATCTGACTCTATAACCATCTCTGGACTTTCTCCAAAGATGGCTCTCCCATTCCAAGCTTCCAGATTCATTAACCACCATTCCAACTCTTCCCGTGTTTCTAAATTCATTCTTACCCTCTGAGAGTATTTCGCTCCTTGTCTCAGATGAAACCCTTTCAACCTCTGCAACGCTCTGTAATGGAGAGGTGCAGGAAAAATCGCTTGTATTGATGCTGACAACGGACCCAATAATCTCGCTAATTGTCTCAATGTTATCCACTCCGCTTCCTTCACTCTCTTCACCTCTTTCCGAATTTTCTTCACTTTGTCCATGGGCAACCTCAACACACATTCCAATGTCAAAATCTGAAAACCTAAAAATTGAATCTCCTGTGCAGGTATTACACTCGATTTCTCTCTGTTCACCACAAATCCCAAGTCCTCCAACACCTTTATAGCAAACCCCGTCTGCTCCTGTGCTAGAACTCTGTCCTCTGCCATAATCAGTATGTCGTCCAAATACACTATTAACTGGATACCCCTAGATCTCAGCCATGCTACCACCAGCCTCAGTACCTTTGTAAAACACCAAGGAGCCGACGTCAGACCGAACGGAAGACAACTGAACCTCCATCGCCTGCCGTTCCACCTGAATTGGAGTAAATCCCTTTGCTCGACACAAACCGGAATCGAAAGATATGCATCTTTCAGATCCAACCTTGTCATCCAATCCTCGTTCCTCAACACATCTCTTAATAGATGAATTCCTTCCATCCTGAAATGGTTGTAGCAAACCCAATCGCTTAACTCTCTCAAGTTTATTACTGGCCTCATTTTCTTGTCTTTTTTCTCCACCAGGAAAATATTGCTCAAAAAACACCCTTGTGTTTCTCTTGCCAACTCTATCGCACCTTTCTCTTCCAAAGCCATTACCTCCAGAGACACCAACTCTTCTAGATCCTTTGCAAATCTCAACAAGCTTGGACACCTTACTTGTATTGGATTTTCTTTGAAATCTATTTGATACCCCGCAACTGTTTGCATCTATGGATCCTGAGTAATCTCTTTCCGCCACGAAACAAAATGGGCTAGTCTGCCGCCCAATTTTACTTGGGTAGAAATAGGCTCTCTGTTTATTCTTACCTGAGGAACTTCTTCCTTTCCGGTCCGGGTCGCATTCCCCTTGATCTTGACCTTTGCCTCTGAGGGTAGAAACTCCCATGATCTCCTCTTGAGCTGTATCCGTAACCATAATTGTAGGGTCTGAATCCTCGTGTGAATGAACCACAAGAGATTCTCTGTCCTCGGCCGGGGAAATGACCCCGCATTCGCCCGGCTGACCCAAAAAGCTTCCTGATATCTCTTTGAACTTTCTGTATGGAATTAAAAGTCCCTACATATATCTCCCATATCTCTAACAAATTGTTCGCCAAATAGTATTCCCTGACTCTTCTCACCAAACTCCTTTGAGGCCAGGTCAGCTAACTTGGGATCTATTTTCATTAATATACTCTTTCTTCGTCCCAACCATAAAGCTGCGTTTGCATTGCCTAAAAGGCAAACAGCTCTCTGCACCCATTGGCACATTTCTTCCCTATCAGCACTTTTGTTGCTTGAATGGGCTTCCTCACACATGTTGAAAATCTTAGTAAGAGGACCCAGAATATCAAGCAACCTGTCCTGACATCCTTTGAGTAATTTCTTAAGACCCCTCCGCGGATCTCGACCAGTCTTATTCAAGAATGTCAACATTTTCAAATCAAGCTCAGGAGTATAAGCTACTTTATTTTCCAAACTCGGTCTAGGGCACTCAAATCTTAATCGAGTTCTTACTTCTTTTGGGATCTCCCTACGGATCCAGTATGTTATATACTTTGCTACATGATCTGCAGGCACCCACTGCGGAGATAATGGATGCTGAATTAGCGAAGGGTCAAACATCTCTTCTCCTTGTGGGTCTTAAATATCTTTTTTCTCCAACTTTATCTTTTCCTCCTAAACCTTCCTCCTTTTCCGTTCAATAACATGCTCATCCATGTCATCAAAACTTGACGAACACGTGATTTCAACATCCCCACTTGAGGAAGATGAGTTGCATACCACCACACTGTGGCATCTTTTTCTTGCCTTTATAGTGTACCCTTTGGCCTTTATAGCCTTATTGTCTTCCTGAACCTTACGTTCAGTCCCTTTTGTATTCTTCTGGACCTCAATATTCTTCCTCTTTTGCGTCTTTTTAACGCCATCCTGATTGGACCCACTTGCAACCACTTCCACCTCTTCTGTGGACCAAAAAACCTCCTCTTCATGAGGTTTGTCTCTATTACTTTTCTCTTTCATTGATCTTTCCACTGAACTCTCTATTTTCTTATCTATGGACACTGACAATTCCCAAAACATTTTGTCCCTATATTGTTTGATTCTGTCCTCAAAACGAGACTCCTCATTTTTATCCATTTCAACAACCTTTCTATAATTAACTTTCCTTACTTTTTCTCCTGACGCTTATATGACTCCTTCACTAACCGATCGCTCACCTGTGAAGAGATCGTACACTTACTGATCTGTCAAAATTGCATTCCCAAAACTTGGAGGAACCATTTCCTCCATAGCGCATTAACACTATCCCAACCTTACAAAATGGCCACCCGACGCAACATAATGCGTACGGGGGCCGTAATTACCCAAACATTCCTCATCAAACGCGTTCTCTAAACAGCTGAGGGGATGCTCGCATGAGAACAATTGCTCGCTCGTCATGTGGAAATATGGATTTTTCTGGTCAGTTATGTCCCCTATCTTGGACCCCAACGGTTCTATGTGCATGTTACAAGTACATGTATGTTCCCTCCAGTTCCAGTTATGAAGACGCAAATACATGTGCGTCCACCGTCAACATGTCCTCTTTCAGATCCGCCATGAATGGGCTGGATATTCGATTCCTAAGTACGAAAGGCCACCGACTTTATATGGCTCAGTTACTCCATTTTTGCAGTTCAGGCGAGTAGGCCCTGATTCTGCCATCAAGCCTTTCCCTGCTTTCTGCCTCTGACAGCTCCAGTCTGAGCTCACATCTGTATCCATGAACTTTGTCCTACTCCCTGTGCGGCTAACGGTGCTTGCCTCGGCCGGTCTGTCTGCCTGCCAAAAACTGTATTTCACCTTCAAGTTATCTGTTTCGCTCCTCAGCCGATGCATTCCTGTCTAGTAGTTTAAGTAAACATTTCCTTTAGCTATTGAGCAAAGGGCCCGGCTTCTCTGTCCTCATGCAAGTAATTCATGGCCCCGTTACCATGGAAGGTTTCTGCCCTTGCATCTCATGTAGACACTTAGACGCTTGTGCACGCACACACAGTCAGTATAGAATAGATTTTGTCCAAAAGTCCTTCCTTTGTGGATAACATAGTTCTTTAAACATAGGATGTTAGATATGATTTGGGATTAGGTTGACTTGACCCCCCAGACTTCTTGTCTCCACATGTAGGGCTAAATGTCAAGTCCCCTTCACCCCCTAGTTGCACGTCAATCACACGTCATGCTGCTGCGCGCGCATCTCTGCCAAGTATTTCTGCTGACATTGCGAAATTATTTCATAGGTCCACCCACATGTGACATCACAACCAATGACGTTTCCTTGTTACTCCCAATTACGCCTCTTTCAGCTACGCATCTGAAATGTTATCTTTACTATCAATTGTTACGCCTCTTACATTGGTTTCATTGTAATGTCTGTTCTATAAAAATGATTACTTATCAATAAAGTATTGTACTCCACTTCCTGAACCCCCGTGGTGATGGAACTTGGGGGCCACGATTCGAATCGTCCATTGGAATAAAGCCCATTCTGAAACCTCTTATACCACGGATTCTGCCTCTTATTTTACTGAGCTATTTTACTAAGATTCCGTATCAAATTCAGTTCCGGTAATTAAATTATTTACCACATGAATGGCGCCCGAACAGGGACACTTTCTCATCTCACGCGCCGGTGGTGCGTTGCAGGCCCGGTCTCCTGCCACAGCTGGACGGACAACAACGCGTACCAGCAGGATTTCCTGTATCTCCCTCCGGTCAAGCGGGGGCGACTGAGGCTGCGATCAACACCCAGACGAGGCGGTGAGAAGTGCGAAGTATCCCAACCAGAGCCTAGCTGAGAGAGCAAGATCCGAGGTATACAGAGGCCCACCAAGTTCCGAAGTTTCCGATGATCCGAAGTTCCGAAGTTTTCGAGTCGAGTCCAGTTCAAGTTCAGTTCCGTTCCGAGGCCTTCCGTTCCGAGCTACCCGGTGAGTACCATTGCTGGGGAGGCGTTCTGACGTGCACATAGGTTGTGCCGGTCAAGACGGATTTGGGTACACAAATCCGGTCTGCACTGTTTTAGCAGTGTATATGTACTGTTTAGCAGTATATCGAGTATGTCTAGTATATGAAGTCAGAATTATCTAGTTAGTATCGAGTATTATGCTTAGTGAACGACCATCATTGTTGTTCATTAAATATTAAATGTTAAATGTTTTAAATACGTTCTGCATATTGTGGTATGAATGACTGTTCATTATTGTGTCTCGTTGTATTAAACGTGTTCAGAATTTAGGTATCAGATCAGATCAGTTGTCAGTATGCCGCTCTTTTCGAAATTAAGACAGATCACAACTAAAAAGGGGGTACTCGAAGAAGCTGTTCCTATTCCTCCTAGGGACACTCCAGGGCACTTTATGTATCACAAACATGGCTTAGACGCCATATTATTTCTTGATTTATGGGCGGACTACACCAAGGAACTACCAGAAAGTCACAGGTGGCCCGCAGCTGGGACCTGGGATGCAGAGTGCATCGTGAAAGTAGAGGAAGAGTTATGGAAAAGGAAAGCTAGACAGTCACAGAAAGACGCCATTGAATTATGGCGTAAAGAATCGTATAGACGTACAGAAAAAGCACGTAGACAGGAAGAGAAAAGTAAGGAAAATTCAAATAAAGTTCGAGAAAATCTGTTAATTGAAGAAGGTACACGAGTAAAATTAGAACAAGGAGATAGACAAAGAAATGCCCTTATGAATGGTATGTATCCCCTTCTGGCCGAAGGATTACCTAAGGCTACTCCGGAGATACCAAAAGACTTGCCACCCCCATTGTTTCCGATAAAAGCGCATCCAAAGGGGCATCCCAGAACCGCAGAAGATGTTTTTCTCTCCTCATATTTAGATGACGCAGCTCCCGAGTATGCTAACCCTGTACCACATAGACCGTCTGCTGGTGGGGTTCAACGTCAAGACCATGTGTCTGTACCTTTGCAACAACAAATTCCGACACAAGTTCCGGCAAGCACATCTGTTTCTACATCTGTTCCCACGGCCGTTTCTACAGCTGTGTCTACACCTATAGTTGCTGTATCACGATCAACGAATCCTTTCGCGCCCAGTACCCCAGATGGGGCTACCGGAGGTGCTACCAGCGTGTATTCTACGCCACCCAGAATAAATAAACTTACTTTTCAAGAATCAGCACATCCACGTACGCCCAAACTTATAAATACCCGCACACTTAAGGAACTTCTAGTAGATTGTAGATATGACCCTGTGCCCGGCAAAGAGGACGAAATGGTCCTGGCATCATTACGTATCAGACGAGCTGCGATGTTTTTAGGGAAACTACCAGGAATGACTATGCATCTAGATAATATATATCATTTTGTCCAAACAGGGCGAGATTCTGAATGTATTAACAGAGCTATGGAATACCAGAAAGTGGAAATACAGGGGGAACTGTTACGTTTCCTCATAAATTGTGTGATCAGAAATCAAGACCGACCGGGGGTAAACCCGGAAGTAATGCAAATTCTTACGAGATGGAGTCAGAATATATCAGACGGGAAACATGATAAGCAAACATGTATAGTAGCTATGTGCCGAAAGATCAGAAAAGAAATAGAACGAATACATGAAGAGAGATTGACAGTAGACGAGTTTGAACAAAACGAAGAGGGAGAATTAGAATTTCCCGCAAGACAGTCAGAAACTATAGCCTATGTAGGTAGAGGAAGATCTGGTAATAATACTAGATGTTTCACTGATCCAATACGTCCGATATGTCCAGATAATAACAGAACTTATCCAACACCTATAATAAATATAAGGTCTCCCGAACATTCGTTCCAAACCGCTGACAAACTACTCCGAGAACGAAGGGGTTATCACCTACTCGATTCTATGGATGAACAAGAATTAGCCAGATCAGCCGTTCACTGGATTGACAGTCCCGGAAAATATGGTGATGAAACAGTAGCACACACGTTTTTGAACCTCAGCCCAGATGAACAGCGTTTAGCTGGGATTTATATGATTCAACAACTTCTTATCTTATATAAGAACCAACATTCCGATCCTGGTCCTTTACCTGAAATATTGACTGAATTACTCACGAATAGATGGAGAGGTTCAGGTACTAAGTTAATTAGAGAAATACTAGAATCCAGAAAGCAGTACAATCTTTTTGTATGCCCAGAACATGTCTCATTGCCCATCAAAGAAAGAACGCCGTATTACATAGATAGACAGAATCCCTTGCGAGAAGTGCACCCAATAAAAGGCGAAGACAATGAGTTTAAACGCGTATTTGTATATACGCCCATATCTAAAATAGAATTGTTAGAAATGAAGAAAGTAGTACCCAGTCATGACAAAGACCCAGCGGGTTTCCACCGAGAAATTAAAGACATGTTACTCATGGGAGAATATACCTATCCTGACATTATGACAATATTAAAGGTATTAATGCCTGCTGGCATTTATGAAAAACTTAAGGAAAAAGAGTGGGAAGTGGGAGACCAAAAGATAGACTGGACAGCATTAGAAGCAGAAGAAAAGGCCCGAACTGCAGGAGCAGGGCTCGGGGATAAAGTTAAAGCACTACCAGGTTTACTAGTACAGGTACTGCCACGTTTATTAACTACGAAAAAGGAAGACTGGGGTGCAATCTCAGCCTGTAAACAAAAGCAAGATGAAGACACTAGTGATTTCTATGCCCGATTCGAGAAATGTTGTGGTATAAATAGTGGCATAAAAGCAAGTAGTGAGTCATATCCACATCTGTTTGTGACGAAATTAGTTGAAAATTCCTTGCCCCAAGTGAAGAATAGAGTATTGAAGTTCGAAAGTACCTGGCAAGGTAACACCCCGTCACAAATGTTACAAATGTTACAGTATCATCACAATAGAATTAGAGAAGAACAAGAACATGAACAAAGACGTATGAAAGACACAAAAATGAAAATGTTAGTCTCCCAGACAGTTCCAACTGACGGTCACAAAAAGGGTGTGACACATTCTGGAGATTCCGCAGTTCCTGTAAAAGGGACATGCAATTATTGTAAACAGCCAGGTCATTATGTACACGATTGTCCAGTCCTGAAACGTAATATCGCCGTAGGTATTGCAAAGGAAAGGCCACGGCCACCCAGACAGGATCAGAATGAACAAGGAGCCCCGCAGCATGCACAGTCCATGCCAGCTCCGCAACAGTCCATGCCAGCTCCGCAACAGTCTATACAGTTTGTGCCAGCTGCACCAGCGCTGCCTGTTGCTGCCACACAAACCACGACACGACAAATGTATCAGGCCGCACAGTATGAATATCCTGAGTATCAACGATACGCATGAACCAGCCTAGAGAGGGAAGTTGATTTACCCCTTATCGAGGTCCCTGTAGATCAAGAAGGACCTTATGTGCACAGTGAATTATTGGGTCAAGATAGAAAATTTTTACTTGATACAGGGGCAAGTCGAACAACAATAAAACGTAGTGAAGTTCCGGAGGCACCCCTCTCAGGCTCACAGAATATATCCCTTGGTTTTTCAGGAAAACCTATTGTTAATGAAGTATCACAGCCTCTTCCACTTACGATCGGACCCTTGACACGAACTACAGATTTATTGCTTACTAAATCATGTCCAGAAAACTTGTTAGGTATAAAAACATTGAAAGCTCTAGGAGCGATAATATGTTGTTCTCCGGAAGGAGTAAGATTATTTTTGCGTGATTTCAAAGGTCACTATGTATCCCGAGACATGGATCACCGACTACAGACTTTACCCACACATTTATGGGCACAAGGCCCTACTGATGTTGGTTGCATGAACATTACACCATATCGAGTCACACTAAAGGCAGGAGTGGTACTACCACGAATACGACAATACAAGCTACCACCAGATGCTGTAGTGGCTTTGCTGCAAATCATTGACGAGCTCATTGCCCAAGGAGTGGTTGTGGAAACCGACTCCAATGTATGTAATTCCCCGATAATTTCGATTCTTAAACGAACTGATCCAAAGGCCCCGCCAGTATATCGATTGGTTATTGATCTGCGCGAATTAAACAAATGCATTGTGCCACAATTCCCTGTGGTCCCCGATATCTCGTCATTACTGACAGCCATTGATTCGAACGCAACATTCTTTACTGTAATTGATCTCAAGAATGCTTTTTTCAGCGTCCCAATAGATCCGGAGAGCCAATACTTGTTCGGATTTAGTTTAAATGGACGAAGTTTTAAATTCACACGCGCACCTCAAGGATTTACAGAAAGCCCCAGCATCTATAGCCAAGCACTGAAACGAGAACTTGACAGTATCCACATGCCAATCAACACTGCACTGCTCCAGTATGTGGATGATCTGCTGATCACCGCCCGAAGCGAACCGGAATGTGAAAAAGCATCTCTGATGGTTTTACAATTTCTAGCCGAAAAAGGGCACAAGGTGTCCCCTTCTAAGCTGCAATTCTGTGTCCAGCGAGTTTATCTTGGTCACTCGCTGTCCAAGGAGGGAAGGCAGCTTACACCCGATCGCATTCAGTTAATTGCTAACATGCCAATACCCAAGACACAAAAGGAGGTGCGGGCTTTTATAGGCCTCACTTCATATTGTAGGCAGTGGATCCCTCAATATGCATTTTTAGCAAAACCACTCATTCAGTTGACAACACAGGAGGCGGCCACATCGACTGTCCTCCCTTGGACTCAGGAACACACACTAGCTTTTGAAAGCTTAAAGAAAGCTCTATGTCAAGCACCTGTTTTAGCAACACCATGTTACAGAAAACATTTTACACTCTTTGTTACAGAACGAGAAGGTACTGCCTTGTCCGTACTCACTCAGGAACAAGCAGGATCACGCAAACCATGTGCCTATTTCTCTAGTACATTAGATCCCGTAGCCCAGGCTTTGCCTGCGTGCCTGAAATCAGTGGCAGCAACAGCTCTAGCAATAAGACAAAGCGATGCCATAGTGTTAGGACATCCATTGACAGTACAAGTACCGCATGCAGTAGAGGTTCTTGTGAACCGAACGCAAACACAACACTTGACCATAGCAAGACTTACAGGGTACGAACTAACATTGTTTCAGCCACACATAGAAATCAGACGCTGTAATACATTGAATCCTGCCACACTTTTACCTGTAAGCGGAACAGACCCACTAGCTCATGATTGTATTGAAGTTATTACAATAACGACGAAACCCAGACAAGATTTGACAGATGTTCCATTGTTAGATCCAGACCTGACGTTGTATGTAGATGGTTCATGTATGAGAACAAGTACAGGAGATTTAGTGGCCGCATATGCAGTCACAACAGATACTGAAGTCATTGAAACAAACTGTATAAATACCTTGTCAGCTCAAGCAGCAGAGCTTATTGCTCTGACACAAGCCTGTATCCAAGCCACAAATAAGAAAGTCAACATATACACTGACTCACGTTATGCATTCGGAGTTGTACATGACTTCGGCGTGCTGTGGCGAGAGAGAGGTTATTTAACTTCTCACGGTGCCCACATTCAGCACGGATCCCTCATTCATGCTCTGTTAGATGCAATACATTTACCCACTGCAATATCGATTATGAAATGCAAAGCTCATACGAAAGTTACTGATATCATTTCTCAAGGCAATGATTTAGCTGACAGAACAGCTAAACAGACTGCGCAAACTCGCACATCCGACATGACAAAGACAATAGTCCAGACACCAACACATTGTATGACGATTAAGGATCCCGCTCTTGATATAATTGACATACAGACACATGCTACACCAGACGAAATAAAGAAATGGACGGAATTAGGAGGGATCCAAACGGACCAGGGATGGATGACGAAGGAGAAATCTGTATGGTTTCTTCCTGACTCTATGGTCCAAGCTATCATAAATACAATACACAGTCCAGCGCATCTAGGAGAGAAAGCTATGCTAGACAGCATTCAACACATTTGGTTCAACAAACATTTACGAGCAGCGGCTAAGCAAAAAGTCCGTACCTGTATGATATGTTGTCAGTTTAACCCAGGTAAAAGCATCCCCGTAGAGCAGGGTGGATTTCAGCCTCCTGATCACCCTTTTGAAGTCCTTCAGATGGATTATATCCAGATGGAACGATGTCGAGGATTCAAATATGTTCTCGTAGTTGTCTGCGCTCTTTCCCGCTGGACCGAAGCGTACCCAGTATCAGATTACACTGCCCCGACTACTGCCAAGCAGCTAGTTCGAGAATTCTTCCCACGGTACGGTTTACCACGTGTTGTCTATTCAGATAACGGCCAGCCGTTCTCATCCGAACTGATGAAACATGTTTCACTTCTGCTAGGATATCAGTGGAAGTTTCATTGTGTCCGACACCCCGAGGCAGCAGGTCTCGTGGAACGACATAATCAAACTTTGAAAATCAGATTGTCCAAAATATGTAGAGAGAAAGGTGTTGACTGGGTAGTAGCTTTACCAGTTGCACTCTTTTACATGAGAATGGTAGCACACTCTCGAACAGGGCTATCCCCTTATGAGGTGATCTTTGGAAGACCACCGAATATGTGGGGGACGCCTATACCCCGTAAAATAACTGATGTTGACTGTAATATGCTGACAGATTACTTGGCTTCCTTGATGTCTGCACTACAATCTTGTCGTTCACAGGTAGCTGCAGCCTTTCCTGACAACACTGAGGTGAAACCCCATGACGTAATTCCGGGGGATCTCGTTTTAGTGAGGAACTTTGATCGGAAGACTCAGCTGGATCCTAGGTGGAAGTCGCCGCAATTGGTCCTGCTCACCACAAGGACAGCCGTGAAGATCAAGGGCAGAAAAGGCTGGATACATTCAAGTCATATCAAGAAATTTCATGGACTACCATCGGATGTAAATGCCACACCTCGTGTGTCTTCACCCATTGACTCAAAGCTTCCTTTGGTTGAACTTAGTAGCCCGGAACAATATAAATTAAAACTCAGGTCTAATAAGTCAGACAATTTGATTGTTTAAGTCCTCTCCAAGGTGAAGCGGTTGAATTTGTCTCTGACATGTATCCCTTAGACCTGAATAGAGAAAAAACTCGAAAAATGTTGAAACGACATGCGTACTGTAAATCACTGCATAGTCATTGTATAGTGACGTTATTAATTTTGTTTTTCTTGAGTCTTATAATAATAACTGCAAGTATATTGTTGCACATATATTATCCTATTTCTAAACATGTCTATAATGTTACTGCTGAACATTCTTTTAGTGACCTACCCCCGCATGAATTGTCCTATAGATTTGCGCTGCGCAATAACACTTTCATTAGTATGTTACATCATTCCCATCAGACTAGTAATGCTACCAATTGTTGGATATGTGGTCGACTCCCTCCCTATCAGAATTATAAGGGAGTTCTGCCCTTCTTTCCATATCCGTTTACACACAATGGCTCATGTGGAGCATGGTTTAGTTTAATTAATTCCTTAGATTCAAATACAGCAGTTTATCAAGACAATTGGGTATGGGGAAATCTGAACTTAGTTTTACTCAAAGTCTGCTACCCCGACAAGGAGGGTCGTCCCAAGAGAACAGGAACTGATCTAGAAAATGAAGTATATGGATTAGGTAATTTTACACTTAATCTCATGATCCTGAATGTCGAATCTGAAGTTGCACCAATTCTGCCTGCCATGTCAGTGTTCCCAGCTAAGGGTGAATTGTGTGTAAGAAAGAATGGTTCCATACATATGGGCCATAGTAGATGCACTACTGTAATAGAATTCAGTGATCAAGGCAAGTCTTCGTTTAGAGCTTCCCGCCATTCCTACTTCATATGTGGTCAGGCTGCATATATGCGTCTGCCTCTAGATTGGGATGGTACCTGCTACATTGCATTCCTTTTGCCACCTGTTTTCCTAGCTCCTCCTGATTATCACAGAAATATTCATTTAGTACACAATAGAGAACGGAGAGATCTCCCAATTGTCGATTACACTGAGACGGCATGGGAAAAGTATGTAGATTTTAATAAAGGGCTCTTTCCCTATATAGGTACAGTTACCAATAGTAAGCTAATACGTAGATTAACTAGGACTCTTGAAGCCGTAGTGAATGAAACTATTTCCGCCCTAGGCAACTTAACAGAGGAGCAGTCTGCAATGAGGATTGTTGTTCTTCAAAATCGTCTTGTCCTTGACGTCATCCTGGCCGATAGGGGCGGAGCTTGTAGGGTCATCGGATCAAGCTGCTGCGTATTCATACCAGAAAATTCGCCATCTGTATATAAAGCTATAACCCGCCTTCATAAGATTGTGAGCCAGATACACCAGAATCCAGGCACTTGGACTTGGTCCGGGTGGTTTTGGAGCGTGTTATCAGCCTGGGGATGGAGAGTTCTATCCTTCCTAGGTATTGGCCTTCTTATACTATTCAGTTGCTGCTTATGCCTGCAATGTGGACCAGCGATTTGTGGTCTGTGTGCCACATCGTGTATTCCACCACCAAGATTTCGTTCGTCCCAGAAGAAAAAAGAAGAACAAATGATGCTATATGAACAGATCAATGGATTGATGAAGATTGATATCTCTTGATGGGCAAGTAGGGGACAAGGAGGGAATGTGGAAATATGGATTTTTCTGGTCAGTTATGTCCCCTATCTTGGACCCCAACGGTTCTATGTGCATGTTACAAGTACATGTATGTTCCCTCCAGTTCCAGTTATGAAGACGCAAATACATGTGCGTCCACCGTCAACATGTCCTCTTTCAGATCCGCCATGAATGGGCTGGATATTCGATTCCTAAGTACGAAAGGCCACCGACTTTATATGGCTCAGTTACTCCATTTTTGCAGTTCAGGCGAGTAGGCCCTGATTCTGCCATCAAGCCTTTCCCTGCTTTCTGCCTCTGACAGCTCCAGTCTGAGCTCACATCTGTATCCATGAACTTTGTCCTACTCCCTGTGCGGCTAACGGTGCTTGCCTCGGCCGGTCTGTCTGCCTGCCAAAAACTGTATTTCACCTTCAAGTTATCTGTTTCGCTCCTCAGCCGATGCATTCCTGTCTAGTAGTTTAAGTAAACATTTCCTTTAGCTATTGAGCAAAGGGCCCGGCTTCTCTGTCCTCATGCAAGTAATTCATGGCCCCGTTACCATGGAAGGTTTCTGCCCTTGCATCTCATGTAGACACTTAGACGCTTGTGCACGCACACACAGTCAGTATAGAATAGATTTTGTCCAAAAGTCCTTCCTTTGTGGATAACATAGTTCTTTAAACATAGGATGTTAGATATGATTTGGGATTAGGTTGACTTGACCCCCCAGACTTCTTGTCTCCACATGTAGGGCTAAATGTCAAGTCCCCTTCACCCCCTAGTTGCAGGTCAATCACACGTCATGCTGCTGCGCGCGCATCTCTGCCAAGTATTTCTGCTGACATTGCGAAATTATTTCATAGGTCCACCCACATGTGACATCACAACCAATGACGTTTCCTTGTTACTCCCAATTACGCCTCTTTCAGCTACGCATGTGAAATGTTATCTTTACTATCAATTGTTACGCCTCTTACATTGGTTTCATTGTAATGTCTGTTCTATAAAAATGATTACTTATCAATAAAGTATTGTACTCCACTTCCTGAACCCCCGTGGTGATGGAACTTGGGGGCCACGATTCGAATCGTCCATTGGAATAAAGCCCATTCTGAAACCTCTTATACCACGGATTCTGCCTCTTATTTTACTGAGCTATTTTACTAAGATTCCGTATCAAATTCAGTTCCGGTAATTAAATTATTTACCACAGTCACCCGGGAGGCTAATAAAGAACTTCACGCGCCAGCTGAAACCTTCTCCTCTCACGCCACGCGCCTCAAGTTTAAAGCACTCGTGCTGCCAACTGTAGGCCTACGCTTACATATTTTAAATAAAAATACATTTCTTCCGCTTGAGAACACTCCTGTCTATCTAATAAGCGCGTGTCACGGGGTCGACGGGACAGACGGAACCAGATCGGAAGGTGATTGTCGTTCTCGTCCACAGGGATGGGACGGGCCCTTTAAGGACGATCCGGACCCGTCGGAGGTGGAGTTCGCCCCCGTGACGTCAGCCTTCGCCAGCCTATCCCACGCATCGGTGGTGGAGAAAGAGGTGGATGCGGAAGACACCGGTGCAAAAGCCTGGAGTGAAGACAGAGAAGCGGAGAGGGAGAGAGGGAGAGAAGCAGAGAAAAGAAGCGGTTGTCGGCCAGAGGAGGTATCGACTGGCAAAGAGCGTTGTGGGAGCCCAGTGGAGGGAGAGCCAGGAGGCCAACGACAACACTCATCGCCCCGCCACGCTTCAGGAGAAGCGTGGCTAAAACAGGTACGGAGGAAACTCCGGGGACTTCTATACACCACGGGAGGGAACGGGTAGCTGCAAGCAGGTGGTCACATTGTGTTGCGGTGACCTTAACTCTTCCTATTGGCTGGGGTACGAGGACTGCCGCCCTTCCTGCATCTTTTGGTTTACACATGGTGAAGGCCATTGCATGTTTGCAATACCCAAACTCCCCTTCCCCTTAACGGTAAATAGACCGGAGGACACTCGACTAAATCCCGTTCTCATCTTTCTTTTTGGGCTGAGCCTGATGACCTAGGAGACGAGCCGGGGACTCTGACGAGAATAGGAACGTCGATGTCCTTCGTACTCAACCTGGTGTTGCTGTCTGCCCTTATATCTGTAAATAAAGGACGTAAACGCAGTAGTCCTTGAGTCCGCTTTCTTGCTCAGGCCTACCCTCCTTGCACGTCCTGCACGGGGACAAGTGGCGAGCCAGATAGGAGCTGCCATCCGCAACAAGATGGAAGCCTTGATTAACCAAATGAGGGAAGGCCAAGCGAAGCTCGAGTGGGCTATGGAAAAGACGTCCAATCAAGCGGAACAGGATCGAGCGGTCTTCACCTCAGCTGTACAGACCCAGTCAGACAATTTGGCTACACTGGCTGAGGGCCAGGCCCAGTTGATAGCCGCCTTGGGGCAAACCCGGACTGCCGCTCCCCCGGGAGCCGTCGTCCCACTTCAGAAATACGTCCCTGGTGATGACCCGCTGTCCTTTTTTCTGAACTTTGAACGGGCGGCGAGGGCCAGTGCATGGCCCGGGGAACGATGGCCCTTTTACCTGGCCCCCCTTCTGTCAGGAGAAGCCCAAGCAGCATACCAGCTGGCTAATAGAGACGGGACTGCCACGTATGGCCATGTGAAGCAATTCATCCTAGATAGACTGGGGGTAGACGATGAAAGCCACCGCCTGAGATTCCGACAGGAAAGAGGGTTACCGGGCGATACCCCAAAAACATTATTCTTTAAGATTAAGGATGCAGCCGACAGGTGGCTGAAGCCCCTGGAGTCAACCATGGATGACGTCATGAACAAGATATATCTTGAGCAGTTTCTCGAAGCCTTGCCTTATGGCACCCAGCGATGGCTTCAACAACATGTCGGGCTGTCCTTGGAGCACGCCATCGAATTGGCCAACTCTTATGCCAGAGCCCAATCCAGTACATTTTCTAGGGAACGAGAGAGATCGATTAAGGGCACCCATCCCCCCCGGCCGGGCAAAAAAAATTGTAAAGCCATCCTTTGAGCCCCCTCCTCGAATACGTTATAACAAGCCCGAGACCGCAGTCGCCCAGGGACCGCAGTGTTATGAATGTGGCGAGTGGGGACACATAGCCAGATACTGTCGAAAGCGGAAAGAGAAAGGGGAAGAAGAACCCATGGAAGTAGGCTACATGCCCTGAGCCCTCATGTATGCACAAGAGACCGGACCCACGTTTTATGTAAGTCTGACACTGGACGGTAGTCAAGTAAGAGCATTATTGGATTCAGGCTGTCACCATTCCGTTGTCAGGAAAAACCTCATTTCTCCCTCCTCTATCCTACCAGGGCGCACCGTAGGAATAAGGTGTGTACATGGGGATGTCAGGGACTACCCGGTAGCCAGAGTCATCATAAAGAGCCCAAGAGGGGGAGGGAACCGGTGTGAGTTAGGGGTCCTCCCTGAGTTGCCTGAACCTCTTATAATAGGCGCTGATAACCCCTGTTTCTCCGCCCTTATGCTAGAGTCCCTACATAAAAACAACGGGGTGGCCAATGCTTCTTCAGGCCTCTTAGCATCAGAGCCTTGGGCCACCGATACCCATTTTAGGACCGCCCAACTGAACGATGCTGGTCTTGCCCAGGCCTGGCAGAACGCCCAGGACAACAAAACCAACCCCCACCGTATCTACCCTGGTTTTATAGAGAAAAAGGGACTCTTGTATAGGCTGGGGAGCGAGAAGGCACGTCCCCAGCTGATTGTACCCACTGATTTCAGAGACCAGGTTATGTTTTATGCGCACGCACATATCTTGGCAGGACACTCAGGGGCAGAGAAAACCACTGAATCCATCATCCAGAATTTCTTTTGGCCAGGTATATACGCTCAGGTGAGGAAGTATTGCCAAGAGTGTGAAATCTGCCAAAAGCGAAATCCCTACACACCCCCTAAGGTCCCGTTGGTTCCCATGCCCATTATAGGGAAACCGTTCGATCGGCTGGGAGTGGACATCATAGGCCCTCTTCCTAAGTCTTCCCGGGATATCAGTATGTCATGGTTGTGGTGGACTACGCCACCCGGTATCCGGAGGCGTTTCCTTAAGGGCTGCCACTTCAGCTGCAATAGCCCAACGTTTGGTTGAACTGTTCTCAAGGATGGGGTTCACGCGGGACCTGGTCACAGACCAGGGGACTCCATTCGTGTCCCGTCTAATGAAACAAGTGTGTAGACTGCTGCACGTTAAACACCTTCGTACCTCGGTTTATCATCCCCAAACCAACAGGTTAGTGGAGCGTTATAACGGCTCCCTAACGTTAACCCTAAAGAAGCTCTTAACGGGGGATGGAAAACAATGGGACCAGCTGCTTCCCCTGGCTTTGTTTGTTCTACGAAGCCAGGTGCAGAGCAGTTTGGGGTCCTCCCCGTTCGAGCTTCTTTTTGGGAGGAAGCCCCACACCCTACTAGAGATCACGAAGGACAGTTGGGAAAGGGAGGGGGCACTAGACTCCCAAGAACTTTTGGACTATACCCACCACCTCAAAACTAGGCTGCACAAGCTAAGGACCCTCTCTCACGAGGCCCTAGAGAAGGAACAACAAAAACAGAAGACCTTTTATGATAGGGGGAAGAAGTGGAGGGAGCTGGATGTGGGAGACTGGGCACTCATTCTCTTGCCCTCTTCGACGCACAAGCTCAGTTAGGAATGGCAAGGCCCCTATCCTGTTTAGCGAAAGATACTGAGGACCACCTATGTGTTACAACTCTCCCCATCCCGGACCCAAACATACCACATTAACATCCTGAAGAAGTGGTTAGGACCACCCCCCGTTCGTCTCATGCGGTGGCCACCCTTGCCCCAGTACTCCACACCGTAGGGGATACCGTCATTAATCCAGATCTGGCAGAAAAAAGAAGAAAGAGGCACTAGCCGTCCTTCTCGAATACAGGGCGGTGTTTTCAGACCAACCAGGTAGAACCTCCCTGGCAACTCACTTCATACCCACCGAAAAAGGCGTCGTATTAAAACAGAGACCATACCGTGTCCCGGAAGCATGACGCCTCACCCTTAAAAAGGAAGTAGAGCAGATGCTAGCAGCAGGCATCATTGTCCCCTCTAAGAGTAACTGGTCCTCCCCGGTGATTCTTGTCCCGAAACCCGATTGTACCACGAGGTTCTGCATTGACTTTCGCGCAGTTAACAGGGTCTCCAAATAAGACGGATACCCGTTACCCAGAGTAGACGAGCTAATTGAACGCCTTGGTGAGGCTCGGTATATAACAACCATCGACCTCACCAAGGGATACTGGCAAGTCCCCCTCCACCCTCCAGACCAGGAAAAAAACGCTTTTTCAATCCCTGACGGTCTCTTTCATTTTACCGTTCTCCCGTTTGGTCTGCATGGGGCACCAGCGACCTTTCAGCGTCTCATGGACACTCTACTGGCACCCCACCTACGGTACGCTTCAGCGTATTTAAACGATATAGTCGTCTTCAGCCCCACCTAGGACACCCACATGCAACACCTTAGAATGATCCTACGGGCCCTACAGGACGCAGGATTGCATATTAACGCAAAAAAATCAAGGTTCGCCTTCACCCAAGTCAAATACCTAGGCGAGGGCCGTATATTCCCCCAACAAGAAAAAGTACGGGCCATCCACTCCCAGACTTTCCCTACCACAAGAAGAGACCTGAGGGCATTCCTGGGGTTGGTGGGGTACTACTGCCGCTTTATTCCCCATTTTGCCAGTATTTCTGCCCCGCTAAGTGATCTCCTGAGAAAAACGGCTTCCTCGTCCCACCTAAGACAACCCTCCCTCCTGGCCCGTTCCGCCTTCCAGACCCTCAAAACAGCCTTAACAACGGCCCCCGTCTTGATAACCCCGGATTTCAAAAAGCCCTTCTTTCTACAAACTGATGCCTCAGGGGTCGGCTTAGGAGCCGTCTTGTCCCAGCTAGACACTGAGAATAGGGAAAGGCCCGTCCTCTATTTGAGTCGCGCATTGTTCCCCAGGGTAACCGCATACCCCACCGTTGAAAAGGAATGTTTGGCAGTGAAATGGGGAATCGACAAACTACGGTATTATCTAGAGGGCCGTCGATTCACCCTTTATACCGACCATGCCCCCTTATCTTGGCCTCAACAGAACAAGGGTCGCAACGACCGCATCCTTCGCTGGTTCCTGGCTCTTCAGCCTTATGACTTTATCGTTTGTCAATAGAAGGGCTCCGAACAGACGAATGCTGACTATTTGTCGCATTATCCCCTTTCCCCCGAGCGGGGAAAGCCGGGAGGGGAGATGTGTCACGGGGTCGACGGGACAGACGGAACCAGATCGGAAGGTGATTGTCGTTCTCGTCCACAGGGATGGGACGGGCCCTTTAAGGACGATCCGGACCCGTCGGAGGTGGAGTTCGCCACCGTGACGTCAGCCTTCGCCAGCCTATCCCACGCATCGGTGGTGGAGAAAGAGGTGGATGCGGAAGACGCCGGCGCGAAAGCCTGGAGTGAAGACGGAGAAGCGGAGAGGGAGAGAAGCAGAGAGAAGAAGCGGTTGTCGGCCAGAGGAGGTATCGACTGGCAAAGAGCGTTGTGGGAGCCCAGTGGAGGGAGAGCTAGGAGGCCAACGACAACACTCATCGCCCCGCCACGCTTCAGGAGAAGCGTGGCTAAAACAGATATGGAGGAAACTCCGGGGACTTCTATACACCACGGGAGGGAACGGGTAGCTGCAAGCGGGTGGTCACATTGTGTTGCGGTGACCTTAACTCTTCCTATTGGCTGGGGTACGAGGACTGCCGCCCTTCCTGCATCTTTTGGTTTACACATGGTGAAGGCCATTGCATGTTTGCAATACCCAAACTCCCCTTCCCCTTAACGGTAAATAGACCGGAGGACACTCGACTAAATCCCGTTCTCATCTTTCTTTTTGGGCTGAGCCTGATGACCTAGGAGACGAGCCGGGGACTCTGACGAGAATAGGAACGTCGATGTCCTTCGTACTCAACCTGGTGTTGCTGTCTGCCCTTATATCTGTAAATAAAGGACGTAAACGCAGTAGTCCTTGAGTCCGCTTTCTTGCTCAGGCCTACCCTCCTTGCACGTCCTGCACGGCGACAAGTGGCGAGCCAGATAGGAGCTGCCATCCGCAACAAGATGGAAGCCTTGATTAACCAAATGAGGGAAGGCCAAGCGAAGCTCGAGTGGGCTATGGAAAAGACGTCCAATCAAGCGGAACAGGATCGAGCGGTCTTCACCTCAGCTGTACAGACCCAGTCAGACAATTTGGCTACACTGGCCGAGGGCCAGGCCCAGTTGATAGCCGCCTTGGGGCAAACCCGGACTGCCGCTCCCCCGGGAGCCGTCGTCCCACTTCAGAAATACGTCCCTGGTGATGACCCGCTGTCCTTTTTTCTGAACTTTGAACGGGCGGCGAGGGCCAGTGCATGGCCCGGGGAACGATGGCCCTTTTACCTGGCCCCCCTTCTGTCAGGAGAAGCCCAAGCAGCATACCAGCTGGCTAATAGAGACGGGACTGCCACGTATGGCCATGTGAAGCAATTCATCCTAGATAGACTGGGGGTAAACGATGAAAGCCACCGCCTGAGATTCCGACAGGAAAGAGGGTTACCGGGCGATACCCCAAAAACATTATTCTTTAAGATTAAGGATGCAGCCGACAGGTGGCTGAAGCCCCTGGAGTCAACCATGGATGACGTCATGAACAAGATATATCTTGAGCAGTTTCTCGAAGCCTTGCCTTATGGCACCCAGCGATGGCTTCAACAACATGTCGGGCTGTCCTTGGAGCACGCCATCGAATTGGCCAACTCTTATGCCAGAGCCCAATCCAGTACCTTTTCTAGGGAACGAGAGAGATCGATTAAGGGCACCCATCCCCCCCGGCCGGGCAAAAAAAATTGTAAAGCCATCCTTTGAGCCCCCTCCTCGAATACGTTATAACAAGCCCGAGACCGCAGTCGCCCAGGGACCGCAGTGTTATGAATGTGGCGAGTGGGGACACATAGCCAGATACTGTCGAAAGCGGAAAGAGAAAGGGGAAGAAGAACCCATGGAAGTAGGCTACATGCCCCGAGCCCTCATGTATGCACAAGAGACCGGACCCACGTTTTATGTAAGTCTGACACTGGACGGTAGTCAAGTAAGAGCATTATTGGATTCAGGCTGTCACCATTCCGTTGTCAGGAAAAACCTCATTTCTCCCTCCTCTATCCTACCAGGGCGCACCGTAGGAATAAGGTGTGTACATGGGGATGTCAGGGACTACCCGGTAGCCAGAGTCATCATAAAGAGCCCAAGAGGGGGAGGGAACCGGTGTGAGTTAGGGGTCCTCCCTGAGTTGCCTGAACCTCTTATAATAGGCGCTGATAACCCCTGTTTCTCCGCCCTTATGCTAGAGTCCCTACATAAAAACAACGGGGTGGCCAATGCTTCTTCAGGCCTCTTAGCATCAGAGCCTTGGGCCACCGATACCCATTTTAGGACCGCCCAACTGAACGATGCTGGTCTTGCCCAGGCCTGGCAGAACGCCCAGGACAACAAAACCAACCCCCACCGTATCTACCCTGGTTTTATAGAGAAAAAGGGACTCTTGTATAGGCTGGGGAGCGAGAAGGCACGTCCCCAGCTGATTGTACCCACTGATTTCAGAGACCAGGTTATGTTTTATGCGCACGCACATATCTTGGCAGGACACTCAGGGGCAGAGAAAAACACTGAATCCATCATCCAGAATTTCTTTTGGCCAGGTATATACGCTCAGGTGAGGAAGTATTGCCAAGAGTGTGAAATCTGCCAAAAGCGAAATCCCTACACACCCCCTAAGGTCCCGTTGGTTCCCATGCCCATTACAGGGAAACCGTTCGATCGGCTGGGAGTGGACATCATAGGCCCTCTTCCTAAGTCTTCCCGGGATATCAATATGTCATGGTTGTGGTGGACTACGCCACCCGGTATCCGGAGGCGTTTCCTTAAGGGCTGCCACTTCAGCTGCAATAGCCCAACGTTTGGTTGAACTGTTCTCAAGGATGGGGTTCACGCGGGACCTGGTCACAGACCAGGGGACTCCATTCGTGTCCCGTCTAATGAAACAAGTGTGTAGACTGCTGCACGTTAAACACCTTCGTACCTCGGTTTATCATCCCCAAACCAACAGGTTAGTGGAGCGTTATAACGGCTCCCTAACGTTAACCCTAAAGAAGCTCTTAACGGGGGATGGAAAACAATGGGACCAGCTGCTTCCCCTGGCTTTGTTTGTTCTACGAAGCCAGGTGCAGAGCAGTTTGGGGTCCTCCCCGTTCGAGCTTCTTTTTGGGAGGAAGCCCCACACCCTACTAGAGATCACGAAGGACAGTTGGGAAAGGGAGGGGGCACTAGACTCCCAAGAACTTTTGGACTATACCCACCACCTCAAAACTAGGCTGCACAAGCTAAGGACCCTCTCTCACGAGGCCCTAGAGAAGGAACAACAAAAACAGAAGACCTTTTATGATAGGGGGAAGAAGTGGAGGGAGCTGGATGTGGGAGACTGGGCACTCATTCTCTTGCCCTCTTCGACGCACAAGCTCAGTTAGGAATGGCAAGGCCCCTATCCTGTTTAGCGAAAGATACTGAGGACCACCTATGTGTTACAACTCTCCCCATCCCGGACCCAAACATACCACATTAACATCCTGAAGAAGTGGTTAGGACCACCCCCCGTTCGTCTCATGCGGTGGCCACCCTTGCCCCAGTACTCCACACCGTAGGGGATACCGTCATTAATCCAGATCTGGCAGAAAAAAGAAGAAAGAGGCACTAGCCGTCCTTCTCGAATACAGGGCGGTGTTTTCAGACCAACCAGGTAGAACCTCCCTGGCAACTCACTTCATACCCACCGAAAAAGGCGTCGTATTAAAACAGAGACCATACCGTGTCCCGGAAGCATGCCGCCTCACCCTTAAAAAGGAAGTAGAGCAGATGCTAGCAGCAGGCATCATTGTCCCCTCTAAGAGTAACTGGTCCTCCCCGGTGATTCTTGTCCCGAAACCCGATTGTACCACGAGGTTCTGCATTGACTTTCGCGCAGTTAACAGGGTCTCCAAATAAGACGGATACCCGTTACCCAGAGTAGACGAGCTAATTCAACGCCTTGGTGAGGCTCGGTATATAACAACCATCGACCTCACCAAGGGATACTGGCAAGTCCCCCTCCACCCTCCAGACCAGGAAAAAAACGCTTTTTCAATCCCTGACGGTCTCTTTCATTTTACCGTTCTCCCGTTTGGTCTGCATGGGGCACCAGCGACCTTTCAGCGTCTCATGGACACTCTACTGGCACCCCACCTACGGTACGCTTCAGCGTATTTAGACGATATAGTCGTCTTCAGCCCCACCTAGGACACCCACATGCAACACCTTAGAATGATCCTACGGGCCCTACAGGACGCAGGATTGCATATTAACGCAAAAAAATCAAGGTTCGCCTTCACCCAAGTCAAATACCTAGGCGAGGGCCGTATATTCCCCCAACAAGAAAAAGTACGGGCCATCCACTCCCAGACTTTCCCTACCACAAGAAGAGACCTGAGGGCATTCCTGGGGTTGGTGGGGTACTACTGCCGCTTTATTCCCCATTTTGCCAGTATTTCTGCCCCGCTAAGTGATCTCCTGAGAAAAACGGCTTCCTCGTCCCACTTAAGACAACCCTCCCTCCTGGCCCGTTCCGCCTTCCAGACCCTCAAAACAGCCTTAACAACTGCCCCCGTCTTGATAACCCCGGATTTCAAAAAGCCCTTCTTTCTACAAACTGATGCCTCAGGGGTCGGCTTAGGAGCCGTCTTGTCCCAGCTAGACACTGAGAATAGGGAAAGGCCCGTCCTCTATTTGAGTCGCGCATTGTTCCCCAGGGTAACCGCATACCCCACCGTTGAAAAGGAATGTTTGGCAGTGAAATGGGGAATCGACAAACTACGGTATTATCTAGAGGGCCGTCGATTCACCCTTTATACCGACCATGCCCCCTTATCTTGGCCTCAACAGAACAAGGGTCGCAACGACCGCATCCTTCGCTGGTTCCTGGCTCTTCAGCCTTATGACTTTATCGTTTGTCAATAGAAGGGCTCCGAACAGACGAACGCCGACTATTTGTCGCATTATCCCCTTTCCCCCGAGCGGGGAAAGCCGGGAGGGGAGATGTGTCACGGGGTCGACGGGACAGACGGAACCAGATCGGAAGGTGATTGTCGTTCTCGTCCACAGGGATGGGACGGGCCCTTTAAGGACGATCCGGACCCGTCGGAGGTGGAGTTCGCCACCGTGACGTCAGCCTTCGCCAGCCTATCCCACGCATCGGTGGTGGAGAAAGAGGTGGATGCGGAAGACGCCGGCGCGAAAGCCTGGAGTGAAGACGGAGAAGCGGAGAGGGAGAGAAGCAGAGAGAAGAAGCGGTTGTCGGCCAGAGGAGGTATCGACTGGCAAAGAGCGTTGTGGGAGCCCAGTGGAGGGAGAGCTAGGAGGCCAACGACAACACTCATCGCCCCGCCACGCTTCAGGAGAAGCGTGGCTAAAACAGATATGGAGGAAACTCCGGGGACTTCTATACACCACGGGAGGGAACGGGTAGCTGCAAGCGGGTGGTCACATTGTGTTGCGGTGACCTTAACTCTCCCTATTGGCAGGGGTACGAGGACTGCCGCCCTTCCTGCATCTTTTGGTTTACACATGGTGATGGCCAGTGCATGTTTGCAATACCCACACTCCCCTTCCCCTTAACGGTAAATAGACTGGAGGACACTCGACTAAATCCCGTTCTCATCTTTCTTTTTGGGCTGAGCCTGATGACCTAGGAGACGAGCCGGGAACTCTGACGAGAAGAGGAACTTCGATGCCCTTCGTACTCAACCTGGTGTTGCTGTCTGCCCTTATATCTGTAAATAAAGGACGTAAACGCAGTAGTCCTTGAGTCCGCTTTCTTGCTCATGCCTACCCTCCTTGCACGTCCTACCCGGCGACAGCGTGATTATTTTAAAAGGAAAAAAACACTCTCAAACTAATACCAATTACTCCATTCTAGATTTAAATGTAAAATGATGACTTTTCTTTTAAGATTAAAAATATCATATTAACATTACAGTTTAGTCTAATGTTTCATTAAACTTAATTCTACTTACCTTAACAATTTCAAACATTAAAAGTTCAATTACTTTAACATTTTTCGTCACAATAACGACAACCTTAAAAAATGTACTTATCTCTAGTGTGAGCAGCAACAAAGAGGAAGATGGCTGCCTGTGTTTGGACATTATGCATGTTCAGTGTTCTGGAATGTTATAAATGTTCTAATTCTAAAGTTTCTTGTTGCTGCTGTGTGAGGAGCAATAAAGGATTATATGCATAATATTGGCCTCTGGGCCTTTGACATAAAATCTCAGATCTTTATGTACTTAACTCTAAGTCAATATCTTCAATTAGAGATGGATTTTTACAACTCCGCCTGCAGGTCCCCGAGATGACTCTACGTGCCTTGCGCTCTCCATCTCTATTGAAGGCGGTAATATGGTTATTTCAGACACGTGTACCCTCGCAAACCCTGTGCTAGCTACATTGCCACCATCCCTAATTAAAGACTTGGTGAAATTATGTTTTGGGTAAGAAATTTGTAGAAGAGAGATACGATGTGAAAATAGTTTCCTTTCTATGTATTGCAGTTCCCACTTTATGCTTCAAAGCTGCTTTGCAATTGTTCAGTCGCAATCTCACTCCAAGAGTACTACCGAGTCGATTAGGATTTTGTGAATAAAGAGTTAATCGAGATGGTATAATTTTTGAAGAAGCCAGCTTTTCATTTAAGATAATTAGCAACTTTAAATTGAACACATTTTTTTATGTAATTGTCTGATGCCTGCTGCTTTATCTGTACAGTTGCCTAATCCAATCAGATGACATTGAATGTGGCCTGCACTTGTAGTGCTGGTCCATGATAACAGCTAAAGCATGCAAAAACAAGCATTTGCAATGCAATAGGTCTTGCATTTACGCAAGTTTAAGCTATTGGCATTGTAAATGACAATGCTTTTTATTTATGTTTTAAAAACAAAAATAAAAGGCATTGTCATTTGCAATGTCAATAGCTCAAACTCGCATAAATGCAAGACCTATTTCATTGCAAATGCTTGTTTTTATAGATGCTTCCACCACGTTGTCAGACCTCATGCATCATGTCCATATAGGCAAACCACAAAGAACACCCTTAAAACCATGCTCTACAAGGGGGGGGGGGCTGATCCACATTGAGGTGCTTCACAACCTCACTAGGGTTATGAAGAGCAATATAAATATTACATGTGACCCACCCAGAAAGCACTTCATCACAATACTTAGGCATTGCATTCACCAATGGTTGTTACACTTTGTATGAAGCCGTATATTGAACATCTTCTGCCATCTTGTGTACAGACTTGCTGGGAGTTTATAGACTTTCTACATAAGCGTTATTGCCTCAAATGCCTTTTTTTATAATGTCCCCTTGTGATCTTTATTCAGTAATATTGTCTAGATCAGTGTGTTTATTTTCCAGTTTGTTTTGCATTTACACAAAAGCTTAGTAATACTTATTGAAATTAAAAAAGATAGCAGTTTAACCCTCAGAAGCGGTAAGAAAGCACTATGCAAATACAGTTGAACTAAGTTGTTGTGCAGTGTCCTGGTGCTTGGAATGGCAGGGCCCTGCGCTCCGTAAATAATGTAATTGGGAATAATACTATATTGTAGTAGAAGCAAGCCCTTCAAAAAGGGACAATCGTGAGTGAGAAGAGGGGAGGGGTGTAAACTTATGGGATGCCGATCAAGGAAAGAGCGGTGAGAGGAGTAATAAGGAGGGAGGGGCAAGAGTTTTTAAGAGCCCCACTCGTCCTCAACTGTAGTCAGTTCTGATCAGAGAGCACCCTGTATGGTGAAGGAAGCAGCTGTGTCTGTGGTTGCGCGGGAAAGGTTCGGAGTCCGAGGTTGAACAGCAGAACCAGAGCGCGTGCTTAGCTTCAGTTGCCGGAGACCTTCTCACTGACGTCACTAGTGCAAGAACTCCCAAAATCTTATCCCTCCAGCGGCTTCAAAACAGAAGTCTACAGAACGTTCTCTGTTCTTCTTGTGCAGTCGCCCTCGGGGACACCTGAATAGAAAACAAAACAAGTTCTCAATTCCCTCGCGCTTCAAGAAACATAGAAATTAAGTGACCTTGTGTAATGTAACTTGAGCTCCTGTAAAGCGAACTTCAAGTCGAGTCCGCGCTATGTAAAACTGCAAAAAATAAAGTAAAACTGCAAAAAAATAAAGTCTAACATGAGCGTGCCGTTCGCTGTGTGGCTCGCAATGTTTTACACGCCCCTTCCCTGCCGCTACCGCTGTCTGGGACACCAATGTAACAAGCAAAAAAAGTGCCTACCGAGTAATTAAAGGGCCCTGGATAACGCCGCGAGTAAACGATCCAGTACGGGTGGGCGGGGCTAAATGGAGACAGGGCTGTAACAAGGAGGGACTAAAAAGCCTCGTTCACAATAGAAAGCCAGCGTTTAGCATTAACTATGACGCAAGCCAATAGGAAGAAGGGGCGGGGCTTAAAGAACCCTTCTGAAAGCTGCTCGATTACAAGAAGCCTCTCGGAGCCTGCAGCGCTGCAGCAGAGGTCTGCGAGACCTAAAAAAGGGATGCATGGATTTCATGAATTAAACCCAGCCACAGGTAATTAATTACCTGAGTGCTTGGGTGAAGTCATTGGTATAAAGCTGGAATTCCTCCCTCCCCATTACATTTCTTTTATTGTCGCTTCATGGAGCCATACTCAGGGAGGTAAAGATTCAGCATGAGGCCCTAACCAAACACCTTGCCCGACCCTGCCTCCCTTTATTCAGGACCAGCCATTGTTGAGAAATTGATCTTTGTATTTCCTTGTACAGTTAATTACATGAAAATAGGGCCTATGTTTTTAATTACTTCCAGGTTTGAGACCTGACACGACCCACCCAGCTTGAAGACCTGTGGCTATCAGGTGCCACACAGAGGTTTAAAATGGATGCTTTAAGTGGCAAAATGGCAATTGTTTTACATGCTAGACTTTTTTTTCCTGGTGTTATGGATATAATAGCACTGCTTTCCTCGCTTATCTACTTCATCTTGGTTTTTGTGCAGGGAATATTATATTTTGCAACATTGCTTCTATTACATTTCAACACATTCGAGCAACATCACAGACAGTGAGGCGCTCCAGTAAGTGTGGTGTCAAGGCATGAACTGTTCACCCGTTGTTCCTTGTTCGAAATTCCCCTTGCTTCCCACATGCTGGAAGGGAGCCATGAAAGGCATGATTATGCCATCTCGCCAGGTGATTCTCTTTACTTCCAGTTTCTTTTTTACTAGCGTCTCAGGTTAGATTTTAAAGTGAAATTAAACAAACATTGACTCTGCTTCAATTCTTCATTGGCAATTATGTTGTAAATGTCTCACTAAGAAAGGGTAGCAAATCAAGGCAGCTAGGAAGTGAGTGGGTAGTGAAGTAAATTGATGGCCGAGTGGACCATGGACTTATGCACGCTTTTCAGTTTCTATATATATATATATATATATTCACTGAAAAAACCATAGGTTTCACACACGTTATAGTTACGAAGTAGCATTTAAAAAACCTTGCAAATTCACTTAAAAAAACTTAGGTTTCACACATGTTATAGTTAGCTGGACATTTCACTCGTAAAAAACCAATGAAATTCCCCCGTTATAGTT
The DNA here is from genome assembly GCF_964204655.1 of Triturus cristatus. Taxonomy (NCBI): domain Eukaryota; kingdom Metazoa; phylum Chordata; class Amphibia; order Caudata; family Salamandridae; genus Triturus; species Triturus cristatus. The sequence goes on from NC_140595.1 coordinate 117,934,113, forward strand.
AGTGCAGGCAACAATAACTCACGCGACCGCAATCCTCTGCTGATGACGTCAGATATTACATCACTGTATTTAGACACTTATTCACCCATGTCTTCTTCCATTAATCTTTAGCTATACATATATTACAAATATTTATTTTTCATAAAGACACATATGTCATCAGTGATGCAATATCTGACGTCATCAGCAGAGGATTGCGGTCGCGTGAGTTATAGTTGCCTGCACTAACTATAACGGGGGAATTTCATTGGTTTTTTACGAGTGAAATGTCCAGCTAACTATAACATGTGTGAAACCAATGGTTTTTTAAGTGAATTTGCAAGGTTTTTTAAATGCTAATTCGTAACTGTAACGTGTGTGAAACCTATAGTTTTTTTCAGTGAATTTGTACGGCTTTTTAAATGCTAAGTTATGTATTTGTTATTTTTTTTTTTTCAGGTTTTTCACCGTGCGCTTCGCGCGCCGTGCGCGCGCTGTGGGCGCACGGTGCGCTTCGTGCACCGAGCACCCACGGTTCGCCGTGCGCGCAGCGTGCGCGCAACTAGCGAATTTAAAAAAATGAAAAAAGTATTTTTTTCGCCCTTGGGGGTCCTTCTGTGACCCCCTGACCAAGGCTAGGGGGTCAGGAACTGTCCACTCTGCCCCCTTTTCACGTTCTCCACCTTTTTTTTTCACCCCCTCAGACTGCGAGAGACAAAATGGCGGCCGACACTTCCTGGTTTTGAATGATTCGAATGTTTACCGACATCTAACAACCAATCAGAATTGCGCTCGCGCACGGCAGGGTGCGCGCACAGTGCGCGCACGGTGCGCGCGTATAGATTTTGATATGCTTTTAAATGCTATTTTCCCAGGAAATACTGAACAGATTTACACCAGACCTGCAAAAGGCACTTCCTTGACTGTATGGCTACCTCTCTGCCAAATTTCACGTAATTCTGTTCAGCCGTTCGGGCTGTAGCTGCGACTAAAGGTCCTATGGAAAAATGCATGGGGAAAACGCGCTTTGGGACCCCCCCTTTTTCTCGGCCCCCATTTGACGAATCACCCCGAGACTTTCAGGGTAGGAGCTGAACGGAGCGCCCTATTAGTTTTGAAAATTTCGCGAGGATTCGTCAACCGGCGCCAAAGTTATTCAAAATAGAATTTTGAGATTTCCTATGGAAACTAGGTTGTAACTATAACTATCTACTGGCGACCGCCAGTAGATAATATATATATATATATATATATATATATATATATATATATATATATATATATATATATATATATATATATATATGTATATATATATATATATATATATCAACCGAAAAGTAAGCCCCAAAGGAAGGAAGCCATCCAGCAGGTAAATAATCAATTGTTTAATGGCAGCATCTTGCAAGCAGGAAACACGGGGAAACAGGCATCCAAATCTGAACTGAGCCAGACGCGTTACGGGTACTAACGCCCCTTCTTCAATGGCATTAGTTCCTGCTGAGTTAACCAACAGCGTTCATGGCACATTAAATATCACAAGGTCCCGCACCAGTGGGCGTAGCAATCTGCATTGCATTGTGGTTCCTGAGGTGCCATACAATTTTTCTCCTGTGAGTGCGTCTTGATTAAAACACATAAACATTAAATGAAACCTCAGTGGGTTGATTACCAGTCTCTCGATGCTGCCTGCACCGCCTTGTAGTTGCTGCCTTTTGATCCTGCCGACCACTACGCTGACACCATCAAAGCGCCAACACGGTCCCGCTACCAAGCGGTGTGCCTCACTTCCGCGGCTGAACTCAGCCGCTAATATCAACCGAAAAGTAAGCCCCAAAGGAAGGAAGCCATCCAGCAGGTAAATAATCAATTGTTTAATTGCAGCATCTTGCAAGCAGGAAACACGGGGAAACAGGCATCCAAATCTGAACTGAGCCAGACGCATTTTGGGTACTAACGTCCCTTCTTCAATGGCATTAGTTCCTGCTGGGTTAACCAGACAGCGTTCATGGCACATTAAATATCACAAGGTCCCGCCCCAGTGGGCGTAGCAATCTGCATTGCATTGTGGTTCCTGAGGTGCCATACAATTTTTCTCCTGTGAGTGCGTCTTGATTAAAACACATAAACATTAAATGAAACCTCAGTGGGTTGATTACCAGTCTCTCAATGCTGCCTGCACCGCTTTGTAGTTGCTGCCTTTTGATCCTGCCGACCACTACACTGACACCATCAAAGCGCCAACACGGTCCCGCTACGGAGCGGTGTGCCTCACTTCCGCGGCTGAGCTCAGCCGCTAATATCAACTGAAAAGTAAGCCCCAAAGGACGGAAGCCATCCAGCAGGTAAATAATCAATTGTTTAATGGCAGCATCTTGCAAGCAGGAAACACGGGGAAACAGGCATCCAAATCTGAACTGAGCCAGACGCGTTTTGGGTACTAACGTCTGGTTAACTCAGCAGGAACTAATGCCATTGAAGAAGGGACGTTAGTACCCGAAACGCGTCTGGCTCAGTTCAGATTTGGATGCCTGTTTCCCCGTGTTTTATTATAAGCCATCATTCAAAACGGGCGCCGTCTGTAGGAGGTGCTCAGCACCGATTTTGAGGTCGAGCCTAGCGGCAGCACGCATGCTCTGCTCGCTCCGGGAGGCGTGCTCTAGTAGAGTATGCTGTGTAAGCCTCGCCCACTCTATTCTCATATTTTTCATTGGCTAGTGTCATTGTCCTTGGTAAATGCTGACTTCCCATTCATTATGAGGCTTGTTAGTCCCTCCTTGTTACTGCCTTGTCGCCATTTGTTACCGCCCATAAGGACTGGACCTTTTACTTGGCACTTTACATGGACTGCTTTATCTAGTGAGTGAGCACTATTATTGTTATTGATACTGATGGGGACAATGGCAGCTGCTTTTTTTTGTCGTATTTGCATGTTGAGCGCGGCGCCCGCTTCAGGGACACCGCGCTCTGTTTTTTTTTATATTTCAAACTTTAATATTGAGCGCGGAACCCGCTTCAGGGACACCGCACTCAGTTTATTATTATATTTTTAAAATGTTATACCGAGAGCGGCGCCCACTTCAGGGACACTGCGCTTGGTTAATTTTATAATTTTTTAAAATGTAATACCGAGAATGGCGCCCGCTTCAGGGACACCACGCTCTGGTTCATTATTTTTTTATTAACTTTAGTCATGAGCGCGACGCCCGCTTCAGGGACCCCGCTCTTTTTTTCTCTTTTTTTTACTTTATTCAGCGCGGCACCCGCTTCACGAACACCACACTCTGCAATGCAATAGGTGTTGCCTTTGGTATTGTAAATGACAATGCCTTTTAAGTTTTTTATAAAAGGCATTACCATTTTCAATGCCAGTAGCTCCAAAACTCGCAGTTGCGAGACCTATTGCATTGTAAAGGCTTGTTGGTTTTTTTTCCCCTGAGTTTTTATATAGCGCGAACCTGACCGAAAGGTATCAGTGTGTTTTACATGAGCACCAGTTACGTTACACAAGAACACATTAAGTTTTTTTTGTTAAACACAGGGAGGTTAAGTGATTTGCACAGAATCACAGGATTTTGAGAGTCACTGCCGAGACTCAAACCCGGTTCCCCAGATTTGAGCTCAACCGCCGTAGCTGGTAGGCCACAAACTCTTCCCTAAATGAGACCCTGAGAGATCTGCTAATGCAGTATCATCATATCATAAATAACTTTATTCGGTCATTTGTACAAAACACCATCAAAGTATGCAAAGATAAAAACATAAATAAATATTCAATTAAAATAGTATTAAACCATTGTGAGCACAGGTACAAATGACATCCCGAATCAGGTTAAAAGACAAACGTATAAGAATACATAAATTCATTCGACCTAGTCAATCTAAAAGGGAATGCTATACAACCACCAGACATTTGGGGTACTGAACCATATGTACCAACTTGATATTTTAGGATACATATACAGCACGAGGAGGGAAAGGGTTGAATAATAGCTTCATTGCTATGCTAGAAATTTTTTGCGAATCAGCCAGAAAGAAAATAAAAAGCGACTAAGGGCAAAAACTATTTGCCCTGAGGTATCTGCTTTTAGAATCCTAAACGCAATCTGGTGCTGCCTAGCATCCAGATTTAGGCATAATGGTCGGATCCATCTCTTGCGCAACTGCCGGTACTTTGTGCAAAAAAACAGAATGTGTTCTTCAGTTTCATTGACTTCGCAGAAAGCAGGGCAAAGATCTAAAGCTAGGCCAGTTGCCTCTTTCCCCGGGAATTTCAATAGCAGATTGCCGTAACTAAACCTGATATACAAACTCTTAGCAAGGGGGGGAGGGAGGGGGGTGAAATCAGGTCAAGAAAGGATTCAAACAGAGAGCTAGATTTAATATTTAAAAAGTTAGATGTTAACTGTCCACTTCTTTGATTGTTAGTGTAGTTTTTCCCTACTACACTCCAGTACATAGCTTTGAGGGTCAGGATATCACGTTTAACGGCCCTTTCTGGGTGCTCCCACAAGCCCGTCAGATTCAATAGTTTGCACCATTTGGCGATATGTCTGAACCAAGGTAGTTGTTTTGCCCCATTGAGTACTAGGACCTCCCGTAATGAATTACGATAATCGATTAATTGCGGAGTGGTCCATAGGCGCAGCCAACAAATTAGTGGTCTCAGGTCTGCTAGGTCGCCTATTCTTTTTATCCCAAGATCATGAAAGAGTGGGGTGAGCGGTGTTGTAACAGGTAGCGAGATGAGAGCTCTTGCAAAATTATTCTTGCAAATCGTTAATTTATTTACAGAGATAAATCCCCAAATCTCTGCTCCATAAAGGGCACCACTTTGGGCTTTTGCACAATAAATTTCAAGGGCCGGTGAGAGGGGTTGGGTATATCATTGTTTTAAAAATCTTAATACTGATTTAGATCTTTGGCATAGTATTAGAGCATTCTTCCTCAGCTGATATTCCCAACTAAGCATCTCATTTAAACCTATGCCTAAATAATCAAAACTTTTTACCCGCTCCAGTGGTTCGTGTAAAATCATAACCTCTCGTATACCGCCCCGTACTTTTCCGAACACCATCAATTTAGATGTGGAGTTGTTCAGTTCCAGTTTCCTCTCTTTGCAAAAGCATAGAAATGTATCCAGTAGTGCCTGTAAACCCATGGGAGTTGTAGATATTAGTAAAGAGTCATCAGCAAAGAGCAAGATGGGGACTTTTGTGTCGTTCATTGAAGGGGCATCATTCTTACAACCCAATAAACAACTAACCACATCATTGATAAACAGGGAAAACAGTGTGGGGGCGAGAACACACCCTTGACGCACCCCACGTTGAATCGGAATCCTCTCTGTCAGTTCCCCATTTTTCCCCCACCTGATCTGGGCATAATTGTCCTTGTGCAACCTGGCAATCATAGACACCAAATTTTCCGGGGCTCCTTGATCAAGCATGGTCTTCCACAACATATTACGCGGAACCAAATCAAATGCGGCCCGCAGGTCCACAAATGCTACATAGAGCTGCTGTTTCCTAAGTAGCACGTACTTCCATGTCAGCAGTGAAAACCTGAAGGCTTGGTCGTACATGCTAATTTTTGCACGGAAACCCGCTTGAGCAGGGGACAATACCATATTAGCATCCATCCATACTTGGAGTTTATCTAAAACTTGCCTGGCAAAAATCTTCTGAAGATTATCGATTAGACTAATAGGTCTATAATTGGAGGGGATAGCAGGATCGCCCTTTTTGAACATAGTTATTACCTCTGCCCCCCTCAAAGTTTCAGGAATATCCCCACCAGCCAGTATACAGTTAGACAGAAGGTTTATGTATGGTCCCCATATCATTGGTTCTGATTTATACAAATCCCCCGGTATCAGATCGGGTCCTGGGGCTTTGCCTGCTTTTAGTTTACTGATTGCAGACATAGTATCCTCTAGGCTAAAAACTAGTGGAGGATTATTTATGGTCTCATTAAAAACAGTGTTAACTATGATTGGGGCAGCCTGGTCAATGTGTGAGTCCATAGTAGCCACATCATCAGAATATAAGCGTGAAAAGTGTTCCACCCAAACTTTCTGTTGAATATGAGGGTTATTGGGGTAGGGTTTTTCGCAATCCCCTTAGATACAATAAGCCAAAACATGCGGCTATCTCTGACTTGGGCTGCTAGGACCAGATCGTTCCAATTTGTGTCAGCATTTTCGCGCTTTGCTGAGTGCTGCTCTATAGGTGTTGCGGGCAAAAGTTATATCCAATCTAGAACGCTCCTTAACTGCTTTTTGCAATGCCTTTTTGGCTTTCTTACAGTCGTTGTTGAACCAGTTGCGATCCCTTGCGGTGGCGGGTCTTCCAGTACGACTCTGTTTTAGAAAAACTGATTGTAGAACCTTAAAGAGTTCTTTATGTGCTAAGATAACATATGGGACATCAATTAAGTTAATACTATCCTTGTGGCTGCACAAATTAGTTAAGGAGGCCACAAGGAACTCGTATATTCTAGCATGGAGGTCCTGGTCAGCTTGAACTTTCGGCCATGTGACTCTTCTACGATTGTTGGTTGGGCTTGGGTCTATTAATTTGGAAATATGGTGATGAGCGTCCCTATCCAAAACCTTGCCCTTTAGTTTTAGAAGCAAGGAATTATGGTCACTGTCTGTCCTTGGTTCAATTATCATATCCTCTATTAATGGCCATATTCTAACATCAGCAAAAATATAATCTATTATGCTTGTGTAGGCACCCCTCTTGAAAGTAGCTTTCCGTCCTATGTCTGAATGAGTTCTTCCATTGCAAGCCCTCAGGTTCCTACCAGCAGTTATGGAAGTGATCTGTAATGAAATGTTTGAGTAGCGTTTATCATTTTTACCAGCAACCACATTAGGGATGGCCCATGTTTCGTCCTCCTCTTCAAGAGAAGCACTTAATAGAGCGGAGGGCTCGAATGCGGTGTTGAAGTCCCCAGCAACTATAATTTTAGAGTTCGCTTGGAAACCCTCTACTAGATCATCTAATAAGGAAACTACTATGGATTCGCTATTAAATGGTTCTGACATTGCATAAAAATTTAGCACGGTCAGAACTAGGCCAGACGGAAATGTGAGCTGGATGCCCATAATATCAAGTGAATTTATTAAAAGTTGCTTATATCTCCAGGCTAAAGTGTTTTTAACCAAAATTAACAGACCGCCTCCGGCCCTACCTGATGTTTTAGGAGGGAGGGCATCCACACAGTATGAGGTGTAGCCATTGATATGCACCTTGTCTACGGCTCACGTTTCTTGGAAAGCACAATCAATATTTCCTAGAGCGATAAACCATTTGGGGTCTTGGAGTTTTGAGTGTATCCCTGCTACGTTACAGGATAATAAGGTAAAACTATTATTTGTCCTGTTTCCAGCAACAGGAACACCCTCAGAAGCATCTACTACACCACCGGTTGTATATACAATTCTATCCTCAGTGGACATATTTAGGAAATTTCCAGCTACTTGTCCAATGTAAGGATTATCATCTTGTGACTCATGAATTGCAACACTGTCAGTGCTCAGAGGATCTACAGGTAACACAAAAGTGTGTATGTCAAGGATATGTACAGACTCCAAACGTGGGCTACCACTAATAGATTTCGCAATTGAGGCCCCTGTTATCTCCCTAGTATTAGTAATCCTTGAATCTTCCCCACTAATATTAGGGTGGACTTCAGGCAAATTACCCCATGTCATAACTATATTCTCCAATCTTCCACTGTCCAGTGGGATCAGAGGGGTCAGTCAATCATTTTCATCTAAAGGGTTGAAAATATCAAACTGATTGTTGACTGGGATTGTATATCTAACTTGCCTCCGCCCCCCCCCCCATAAAGGACTCCCCAAATGGTGCCTGTGTCATACAATGGTGTTTATAAAAATATCCAAAGGGTAAAACACTGATCCCTGAGTGTGCCAATGACCAGTTACCTGCCCTTTCCAAGATCGCATAGACTAAGTCAGGTGAACTAATGCAGTATTAATACTGTGGGTGAGAAGCCATCTCTGAGCTATGTTGTTTCCTTGAGGTTGGTCTTAATAAGTTAAGTTGTACAATTGGTGTGCACATGGAACGAAAGAGCTGTGCTAGTGCTGTTTGGATGGTGTGACTTGTATTATGTTTTTTATTGGGGCTTTTTTAAAGTATCAACTCATGCCTTCCTGGGAATTACTCAAACTAGAAAAAACTAATGTTAATGAGAGCATGGTGCATTTACCCAGTTTGGTGGAGCGTTCTGTAAAGCAAAATGTTGTCGTGTTAAAATAAATATCACTCTCAGCCTCCTCAAAGTCTGGAATATGTTTAATAACAGAAAGCATGGAAAGCAGTAACCAGGAAATCCACCTACGTAACTTCACCCTCACAAAGTTATTGAGGACATAATGCTAACTCCCCTGGACATTGCATTACTTTTATACATGTTCTTCACATAGGCAAACGAATGAGTCGCAATCTGAGGAAACTGACCCCCCCATTCTCCTGAGAACATGGTGGAAAGGACTGTGAAGAAGGGATATACTGCAGAAGCTCCTCTTCTGAGCGAACTGGACTCCAACTTGTTCGCCTACGAGTGCCAAAGTGAAAACCAGGCCTAGGCTCTCCTAGGTGAGAAGGCCGGCGGCACATCTTGGTATACCACAAGAATGTATTGTAAATACGATTCCAAAACAGCTTGGCTGATGCTTAGGCCCATTCTAATAAATGTACTACTATTCGTACGTGTACAGCTGCAAGGGAGCGGTTTATAAACCGTGTTCTGTTTACTTGAGGCGGGTAGGTTGGCGTTCAGTAGATGTCATCATATGGAGATATTCCGTAGATATGCATTTTTTAGTTTTTTAGTTCAAATAGTCTTTATTAGTTATTTGCAAAAACAGAGACAGTATGGTAAAGCAAGTAAAAAAGTTAACAAGCAGAACTCGAGCAGGTATAAGAGCAAAAAAAGATATGGGGAGGAGGGTAAGACTGTGCAGTAGTTGCATCTTGTATATGCACAGTTGAAAATACAGTGAACAACTGATGGTCTCAGTGAGTGACTGATTTAGAGTGAGCTGAGTGTTTGTTGTCTGTGGGTTGCATTATTGGTGGTTATGAACAAATAGTTAAGGCAGAGTACGTAGTGTATCTTGCTGCTTCAGTCCATAGCGGGAGAGTTGTCTGTCTAAGATGGTATGAATGATAGGGTAGCATCGTCGAGTGAACCCCACATAGGCCTGCTGGGAGGGCGCCGGGGAGTAAATTGTAACGCGGTGTAGTCTGCTACTCTCTCCGCCACATATGAAAGGATACAATACCGGAGAGGGGTTAATGCCCAAGGTACATTTTATATACTTAAAAATACTATCCCAGTATTCTTGCATTGTGGAACAGTAAAAGAGCATATGAGCAAGGTCACCTTTGTGATCTCCGCAATTCAAGGACGTAGGATCTAGTCGTAGATTACGTTTATGTAGTTTTTCAGGGGTCCAGAAGAATCTGTGAATGAGCATAAATGTAGTCTGGGACAGTATTAGTGATACCTTATTTGTGAAAGGGGATTTGTAAATATTCTTCCAATCAGATTTTGTGTTGCTTTTGCGTGGTTTTGCTTCTCATTTTTGTTCATTTTGTGAATGAAGTCTAATTGATTTTGCAGGAGTAGCTTGTATACTTTGGAAACCACTTGGCCAGCTTTACATAAGCTAGTAACGAGGTTAGGTAGTGATGGTTCTTTATTTAGAACTGAGTGTTTAGATAACCAAACCTTAAGTTTTGGAAATTTGTAGAAATCGAGGTTTTCCAACAGGTAGCGCTCTTGCAAATCGGGGAATGGAGAGGTCCCGACAAAGAAGTGTTTGGCCAGATTGATTCCTTTCTTCGCCCAGTCAGTCCACATAACTATTTGTCCATCAAGTTTAATGTTGGGGTTGAGCCAGATGGATGCCAAGTTGGAGTTGCGGATCCTTGTTTTCAGAATGGTTGTCCATTCTCAGTATAGCTTTTTTAGTGTTATTCATGATATGTATTTTAAAAATGTTTATTCAAAGAACCGATTTACTTGACCTTCTGTTTGTAACACTGAAATGTCCTTTACGTATCCTAACTTGTCTTTATTAAAATCATTGTTAATGTATTAATTTACGTTAATGCTAATTCTCATCATAAGTATAAATATTATTGATATATTTTAAGCAAAATATATTGAAGCAAATTTACAATTTATTCAAACATTAAATTCATCCCTTCATTAATTTTAGTTTGCTAATAATTTCAGGTATTTACTGTTAACACTTACCATATGTTAAACAAGGGCACATTGTCATCACTAAATACTAATTTATTGTTTTTTGCTTTTATACTAAATTACTATTACAAGCACCCCTTTACGTATCTCTTTGGAGCAACCATATGTGTGTATAATGTGACTAGATTTGGTGTTTCTCAAAATACAGAAACATTTATACATTCAAATGTGTTTTCTTTGTGTGTGATGTTAAGTTTTGACAATAATATAAAGAAATTCTCCCTTACGGTCAGAAAGAGAACCTGCCCCCATCCTTGTTATATGGATTGGGGCTTATTAAGAATGAATGAAATGAAATGAAATAAAATTAAATGGGTTCTTGTAATGCGCATGGCTACCCGGGAGCATCCCGGCGCTGGGCAGAACCAGAGAGAGCGACCAGAGGTTATGGGAAGAGCCAAGTCTTCAGCTGCCTTCGGAAAATGAGGTGGTTAGGTTCACTGCGATGGTGAAGTGGGAGAGTGTTCCAAAGTTTGGCGGCTTTGTATGAAAAAGCCTGCCCCCGCTTCTGGGTCTCTTAATTCTGGGCACTGCTGCCAGATGGAGCGTGTCGGAGCGAAGGTTTCTGGAGGCTTTATACGGACGGATCAAAGCTTTAATGATGGGAGGTCCGTTCCCTTTCAGAGACTTTTGGGCCATGCAGAGGGCTTTGAAATTGATTCTCTCCTGCACCGGGAGCCAGTGCAGGGAGCGCATTGCGGGCTTTGCAGAACAGCGATGGCCAGTACCGGTAAGCAGTCTTGCCGCAGAGTTCTGAACAATCTGAAGCCTCGTGACCACTGCGTTGGGGGACCCCAGGTAGAGGGCGTTGCCAAAATCTATCCTGGATAGGATCAGGGCCTGTATCAAAAGCATTATTGCTGGGGATGGATGTAGGGGGGAGTACTTTACGGATCATTTTAAGTAGACCGTAGCATGTGGTGACCGTTTTCCTGGCTTGGATTTTGAAAGAGAGGTCTTGGTCCAGCCAGATGTCTAAGCTTTTTATTTCAGATTTTGGGACCGGGACCATCCCCAAACAGGCTGGCCAAAGGGCATTAAGGCTGACACTTAAGTGATTACCAAGCATCATCAGTTCGGTTTTGTCACCGTTGAGTTTAAGATGGGAAAGACTCATCCACTTAGCCACTTCCTCCAGACAGGAGTGGAGGTCAATGGGCGACTGGTCATCTTGATTCATTGCGACGACCAGCTGCGTGTCATCAGCATAAGACACTATGTGGATCCCAAAGGGGGCGACAATATCCACTAGGGGAGCCATATAAACATTAAAAAGAGTTGGGCTCAAGGAAGAGCCCTGGGGGACTCCGCACTGCAAGGGTACAGGATCTGAGGTGATATTCTCTTCAAACACCTGAAAAAACCTTCCTTCCAGAAATGACTGAAGCCAGGTGAGAGCGCGGCCTGACACTCCTACATTCCTGAGATGATGAACCAGAATTTGATGGCTGCACTCAGGTCAAGGAGGATGATAGCATATGAACCTCCTTAGTCGAGGATCTTTCTTGATTCCTCCACCACTGCCAACAGAGCGATTTCGGTTCCTTGGCAAGGATGGAAACCTGTTTGTGATGGGTGGAGCAGGTCGTGGGACTCAAGGAACGCAGAAAGCGTACAGTTAACTTGTTTTTCTGCGATTTTGCTCACTCCAGGAAGAAGCAAAACAGGCCGATATGTAGGATAAGTTTATTCGTTAAAACCGTATCCGTATAGTGGATCTGTCCTATTAACCCATGGTTGTCACATAGCTTTATACTAGGTTAGACTTCAAAGCAATTTTCCAGATGCTTGGGCAAATGACAAATTAACTCAGTAAATATACCAAAATAAACATGCCATTTGCTAATTAACACTATTGTGGAAACAGTAGCGAGGCGAAGTAGTGGTTGAACTCCATTTCTACAAAGGGCCATGGACAAAACTTTTAGCATGAATATGTGCATTTGTAGGGCCCCTGTCAATGCCTTTGTAACCATTGGCGTGATTGTGCAGTAGAACCACTAACACCGGAATCACTGATATTAATTGTGTGCCTTTAAAGCTATGCACTCTCACATGTATCTTTAGATGTTTTTGCAAATGACGTTGACTTGCTGATATGTATCTTTTTTATATATAATTATAGTTGATATGTTTTACTTTTATATGATTCCATAAAGAAAAGCAAAACAATTCCAACAAAACTCTGTACATTAAGCCATGTGCTTCCTCTGCTGGTCGACTGATATGTCTGCTTCTATAGACCCCCAACAGCACATATAGAAGAATTGGTATGCAGTCAAAATGCCTAACCAAATGACGTAAATATCTGGTGTAACGTAGCATCTGGCTGAGACTCGCCCCTTTCCTCCCAAACTCACTGGAACCAAAATTCAATCGCTGCAATATGCAGATGGCCCCATACTGGTCGACCAAACTCAAATCGGGTTGCAGCGGCTCCTTACTGCACTGTCACTATACTGTAAAACAAATCACCTGAAAATAAACACTGCAAAACAAAAGCGATGATAATCTCCAGGCAAACAAAGAGGAGAGGCTCATGGCACATCGATGGCAAACCTGTCGAGATAGATACAGTATAAAAGTACCTGGGAGTCTGGATCGACCATAAAGGAAGACAGTTCTCTCATATTACCGTAATGCAAGGTTTGGTGCATTCGCTGTTGGGGGCTTTTTGCAGAGCGAGGAATACTATAACCTCTCCTTATCTTGTCCTTTAATCCAAGCTATGGGGGCAACATTTTTACCATCAGTGGCTCAAGTTCAAGTTCAAAAGATACTTTATTCGACAAATCAATGCCATAAAAGGACATATAGGAGGTAACATTTCATCAATTAAAAGACATTGCGTTACAAATGACAAATAGAATTTTAAGTTTTGTAAACTAGAAGATGAAGTTAAAATTATTGGATAGAGCAGAGGGTTTCATATAAAAAGTGCATAGTGCCAAATTCATATTACTATATACAAGAAGCAAGTTAAAAATTCTTAACTGGGGCAGCTCATAACGTATAAAATATTGAATACTAACTGGTGGAGTACAAAATACTGCCTTCACATTATCATAAACAATTGGACAAATATTAATATTTAAGAAGTTAATTTTCGTACTCACAGAGTGGTAGACACTACAATTTAAAATTACTAAATAGAACAGGGGGTATCCAATGACGTGCAAAATGCTGTAATATAAAGTGCAACGTGCTAAATTTACAATTTAAATAACAGTAAACATTCAAGTAATCATGATTACATAAACAAAAAAGATGATATGATAGTAATTGTTAAAATGACAACTTTTTTCTACATCTAATGGCTCCTGATAAAAAACTTGGTGGTATAGCAAAGTGGGCCTAACTTGAAAAAAATGGCAATCTTTAAGAAGGGGAAGTATAAATCTTTTACCCAACTGAGCATAAAAATCACAGAAAAAGATCAAATGTAAGGTATCTTGTTCTGAAAAATCGTCACAAGGACAAGGTTTACGAGTAACTTGTTTCGGAAAACCTTGTGGGACAGCTAAAAACCAAGGGATCAAGTGTAATCGAAATCTTGATAACAGAGAACGATGAAAAACATTATTTCCAATCAGTAAATATGGTTAAACTTGATTATGCAAAGGTAATGTGATATATCTTCTAACCGTTGGTTTTATTAGCTCCTTTTCCTCCCTAAGGCCCTGTTGCTTCTCCAAGAACTGTGATTTAATGGCTCTAATTTTAGATTTGCTCATCGGTTTCGGCTTGTTATATAAATATGGGCAACATAGCCATTTAGTCAGGTCCATTATATACTTCAACCATGGAATATCCAAGGCTCTATCCAAGGCTATACAGTCCATGATTACCAATTGGTTTAGTTTTGTGCTGGGGCTAGCCCAAACTCTGAGCCAACGTGGCAAAGGGGCTATCGCTATCTCATCCTTAATATACCCCACCCCAGCCTCTTCATGTAAAATAAACGCCGGGGTGGTGGAAGGAACCGCCAAAAGTTTACGTAAAAACTTATCTTCGGCTCTTTGAATCTCTTTACCTTCCTCATAGCCCCAAATATCACAACCATAGGACGCCATGGGGATACACTTTTCTTTATAAATTTTCATCAGGGCGGGTAAAGGTTTGGTTCCTAGCTTCTTTGCAAAATTTAGAGTAGCCCCCGTTGCTCTGGTCAGGGTATTCTTTTTTTGTATAATTTGTGCTCCCCACGACCCACGGTCATCAAAGAGTACCCCCAAAAATGGAAATGTTGGGACTTTTGTTAGTTCGACCCCCTTGCAATGAAATTTAAACTTCGGGGGTTTTCGGGAGCCAATAGACATTATATGCGACTTCGTAACATTTATTGATAGGTCTAAAGAGTCCATAAAAACTATAAAACCATCTAGTAATCTTTGGAGCCCCACAGCTGTTCTTGCAAGTAAAACCGTATCATCTGCATATAACAATGCAGGTGTTTTCTTGTCACCAACCCTAGGGATATCTGTACAGCTAGTTGTTAAGAAATCCCCCAGCTTATTTATATACAGAGTAAAAAGGAGGGGGGCCAGTATATATCCCTGGCGTACCCCCCTCTTTACATCCCAAGGGCTTGTCAAGTCACCATTTTTATTATATCTAACTGCGGTCGTGTTTTTTTCATGAATCTTGAGTAAAATAGCCACTAACTGGGGTTCAAGGCCCATATCCCTTAAAATTAGCCATAGTTTGGACCTATTTACGCAATCAAACGCTTGTGTCAGATCCATAAAAGCCAAATGTAGTACTCCCTTTTTGGCAATCGTATACTTTCCTATGACTAAATGTAAGTTAAGACATTGATCCAGAGTCCCTTTACCTGCCCTAAAACCATATTGTAAATCGGAAATAACGTTTAAAGGGTCTAGCCAAGTCGTCAGGCGCTCTAGAATGACTTGCCCATAATTTTAACAGCAGAGTCTAAAAGAGAGATCGGCCTATAACTTATAGGGTCGTCTCGTGCACCTTTTTTAAAAATAGGGACAATGGCTGCCTTTACCCAGGATGACGGGAGGCTTTGTGAACACGCCGCGTTAAAAACATGTGCTAAAATTCTCAACCAACACTAGCATCAGCCTTAAACAGGTCTGCTGGGACCCCATCGGGGCCCGGAACCTTTTTCCCCGCTGTGGATAAAATTGCGTTATAAACTTCCTCTACGCTAAAAATAACCTCTGCACTAATATGCTCAACCTCTACGGGCTCTGTAATCTCCTCTATACTGGCATTATTAAAAATACGGCTAAAGTGCGAAACCCATTGGTCAGCTGGAATTAAATTTTTGGAGTCAGAGAGGAAAGGGCTATTGACTACTGACCGGAAATTTGCGCTATCTTTCACTACGCGTGCTTCGCTCAGGGCTTCCCACGCCTGCTCTTTTAACTGGTTTTTTCTATTTTGAATAGCCAATTTATAGGCCGTCCTTTTAGCTCTAATTTCTATTGTATCTCTGGGGATACGTTTGATGGCCTGTAAAAGTTCCCTATGAGTTTTAGAACAAGAGCTATCAAACCATCTTTCGGCCTTCGAACAGCTGACCTTGCTCACAACAGTAAGGTCTGCAGAGATTTGTTTTGTTAATGTTTCGAAGGCCTCTAAAATGGTATAGTCATCCGTGGATGAATCTAGGCAGAGTTGGATTTCAGAAGCACAAGAGGTGTACAGGTTTTCAAGGAAGCTATCTGGGATAATCCTTTCCCATTTTAACCTGCGATTTTGATCTTTAGTTGTGATATCTTTATTTATAATATGGGTAGTTATCCCCTCGAGTTCAATCGCAGAGAGTGAGATTGTAAGTATAAGGGGATTATGGTCACTGTAACATGACCAAGAAACTGTAAAGTCTACAATATTTTAGGCTAGTGATGCAGTCAGAAAGATATAGTCAATGGTACTGGACCTTCCATTCCCTGTATAAGTTGGTACTGACTCCAAGCTGTTTTTTTGCCAAGGACATAGTAAATTATGAGTTGAAAGGGTGTTTTCCAACAAAGTGCCAGCTGGTGTATGTTCAAAATGATTTAGCGTAAGGGGAAACTCCCCTTGGTCCAGTTCAATAATACAGTTTAGGGTACACGAATGAGTATTAAAATCCCCTAAGATTATTAAATCATAATGTGAAGATTTACCCTCCTCATAATTTTCCAGAAACTCCTCTAGGATTAGCAAATGTTCTAGCTCATAATCTCTGGAGAAGGAATTATAAAAATGTACTACTAGCAAAGTGGCACGATTTATAAATGAAAGTTCTACCGCTAGCAAGTGGTGCGATTTACATTCAACCATTCTGAATTTACAGGAGAGTTTTAATAAAAACATTAAAAGTAAACCCCCTCGTGCTCTACCCATATTGGATGGAATAGCATTTTTACAAAAAGATTTAAAACCATCTAAATAAAAACAGTCATTTACCTCCCACGTTTCCTGAAAGGCAATAATATGATGATCTGCTAGAAAAATTTCCCAGTTTAAAAGGCCTCTTTTTGACCTTAGGCCCGCTATATTCCACGACAAAATGTTCTCATGGACTTTCAAAGATGAGGGTGTTACAATGTGGTGATCCACAGGCTCAGTAAGAGATAATATAAAGGTAGGCAAATTTGAGGAACAGTGATTGAGCACAATGTTATCTAATAATGCCGGTGAAACCAGTCAATCTTGTTGGTCCAGGTCCGATAAGGGAGAAAACCTATTATGTGTTTTAGTAATGAATGGGGCTATAATGTTATGCTCAATGGAGGGCTTATTAAAATAACCTAGGTGCAACGGCCAGATCTTAGTTGTTCTGGCCATGTGTGATCCATGGGATGACAACAGAGACCTCACCATATTTGGGTGACGAAAATTAATAACAATGCAGTCACCCTGAATATCCTTAATGTGAGTCCCAACCCACCCACCCACCTGCGGGCCATAATGATTTCTCCAATATGTAACTCCCGGAGGCCCCAATGTTTTATGAGCCAGTCTGCACATTTATTTCGGAGTTGGTCCCAAGATTCTCCCTGATTCCTTCTAAGAGGGGGTACTCCTGCTAAAACTAGCACATATGGGCAAGCAGCGGGAGGTAAGTTTAATAACTCATTGCAGGGTATTGAATCATCTAAGGCTTCGGAGGATGATGTACCCTCTTTCTGTGGTTCCAAAATCAAATTAGTTGGGCCCCGATTAGTCTGCGACACTACGTTAGGGTTGGAAAGTGAGGGGGCATTTATAGGTGGTAAAGGTGCTATACTTCCAGCATCACTGGGAGAGTCTCTTCTAGGCTGTGTTTCTACTGGTGATGGTACCACTCCTAATGTAAAACATCTCTTAATTTTGGTACAGGTAACACATGAATCCTAAGAGATGGAGGAGGACAAAGATGGCTGTGAATTTGGGTTTGAAATAGTAGCAGATTCACAAATAGTTTCATTGATGCTTCCCCCCACAGTTGTTACCTGCTTAATGGATTTTATTTGAGAGCTTATATTATTAGACAGGGTGTCTAATCGATCTAAGCGCTTCCATAGGGTAGTGAAATGTTTATCAATCAGGCCTTTAATACTAGTTGAAATAGTGTTCACAATATTATCTATAACATTTTTGTCCAAAGAACCACCCAAAGGGCAAGAAGGATAACAGTCTGAGTAGCGGTCGACCTGCTTGCAGTAGTGACAGAAACGTCTGTCACAGGATTAGCAATAGAGGTAGAGGTGTAGACGAAAGGAGGGCACTTAAGCCATGAACTCATTGAGGTATCAGAAGAGATATTACGTGGCGGTTGTTTCCTTTTAGTGCACACAGGTTTGGCCAACTTCCTTTTCCTTTTAGCACCCAGAGTAGGGGAAATAGTCGTGAAATCCAAACTGCCCGGTAAATTAACCATGTGATCCTCATTGCCTAAAACACAAGGCAAGTCATTATTAACAGCGTTGGTAATGTCGCCTACATGGCTCAGAGAAGTAATTAGACCTTGCGGGGGGCTGATTATGTTCAGTTGTGGAGAACAAGTAGAAATAGATGGACTGAGCATAGGATCCAATACAACCACCTCCAGCAAAGGCCCAACCTGACCAGGCGCGATCCCCATACATAGGCGCCTCTTCACATGTTCAATTTCATTGTCGACAATGCTTACAGCACGATCTAACATACTGTTTATACACTGTGGTGGGACGAGTACAGGAGGTCCCGCTCTTCTTCCCCATTATTACTGCAGTGTTGATCTTTAATTGTGTAGAACTGACACGATAAAAAAAACACGCTCACCTGCCAATGAGAATCCAGAGGTCCGCCGTAGTCAGAAAGTGGGCAGAACAAAGCAGACAGCTATCATGCAGCTATCATACAGGACAACACTGATCCCTCTGTAGGTCGCCAATGGCTTCTGTCTGTGGCCCAATCTCTGATGGTTGGGATATGGGGCAACAGACACGTGGTTTTCCCCTGGCTTGCGTGAGGGAGGGTGGGGAGTTTCAGAAACAAGATAAGGAGCACTGCACACTGGGGGGCCACAGCTGCACCCAACCTAGTTGGGCCGCTTCCACGGCGCACCCAGGCACAACACTCTACGACCTCTGATGGCAGAGTCCGTGCTCCAGGCTTGCTCTCTCCCCCACCCAACTCGAACGCGACCTGCTCTCTCTTTCCTGCAAGCTGCCCAGCTCACCTTCACCTTCAACTTCTCCAATGCCTCTGAAGTCCTGGGGCACGATTGTGGTTCAGATAAATGCTCAGAGCGCTCAGTGCTCTCAGAACTCACAGGGCCCAGTGCAGCATGCACTCCGTGCTCCAAACCGGACACGTCCCTCCACTGCCTTCAACCTCTGTGCCTCTGAAGACCTGGTTCGATTTAGCGCTTCATTCAGTGCTCAAAATCAGTGGCTTGTGCTCCTTAGACCTTACTCTGCCCCCAGGCGCGTTCCTCCACTGCCGCTATGGGGCCACAGGGAACATCCCCCAGAAGCGGGATTAGCGGGAAGGCTCCGCAGGCTCGGCGGTTCTGCAGCTCTGCGTCTCTGCACGCCGTCCGGAAAACCGAAGGGCCGGGGCGAAAGTAGTGGAAACAAATGGGGAGCAGCTAGCAGCGAGGTGCAGCAGCGTCTTCCACCCTCGCGCCTGCTCTCTCCATCAGTGGCTCAAGGCGCAACAGCCTTTAAAGACAAGATGTCATTGTGCTGGACAGAGCTCAGTCAGCCTGCTTTTGTAAAGTATTCTTTCTACCTACCTCCACTTCTCACGCCCAAATCCGCATGGAATTTAACCTGACATCTCAAAAATGGACACTAAAAGCCAGGTTTATAGCATACTGCCTAAAAGCCAAACAAGCACGGAACAATTCGCTAAAGAAGCTTATCTGGCAAATGATAAATGACCCTGGGTCAACCTGGCACAACTTTTTAACACATTCTCTTGAAACACTGGCAGCCAGATAAATATGGTCTGCTCCCATACCCATATTGGCGGCAGTAAAACTTTTAACTAAACAAGCGAAAATAATGTCGGCGGACTGCGTTGCAACAACTCCGAAAAAACGAAAGCACGGAGGCTGGGCATCAGATCTAAACAGCAGTGGAGGCCTGCCATATTACGGGTCTTCTCCCTTAAAGCCAGTAACAAAGCGTCAATTAATGAGGCTACGATTCAGCTTGATCCCACTAATGGTATATAAGTACAGCCAAGGGTAGAAAGAAATGGCAAGCAGACAAGTGTCGAGCATGTGGGGGAGAAGAGGAAACACAAATCCACATATTATGTATTTGTGAAAAACTACGCCCCCTGGGAATCTATTGGCTCCGCCCCATTTGTCGTATTTTAAACGTACGGACACGTCAGGCAGCCCTGGTAGAGTGCAAGAGAGGCAACTTAGCACATCTGGCGGCACGTTTTATGAAATTCCTGACAGTCGTAAAAGCTATGCTGGTCCACGACAACCCTACAGAACTACCACCAAACGCCGTGCAAATCATTTTAACTTCCATGCCTCTACAGCTGACAACGTGATGTTTAAATATTTTACCTAGATTAATAGTATGTCACCTCATATGTTTTTTTAACCTTTGGAAATTATGCACTTTATACTGGTTTTTTGAAGTTGGATTGCAAAAAATTTAATTAAATGTGCAATAAATTATCTATCTATCTGGTGTAACGTGTGTGAAACCGGTGCTGTGGTAGCAATAACTGGCATGAGGTATGAGTAGTATATAGCATGAGTACCGGGATATACAATCGCAAAAGCTGCCTGATGAGGAGAGAATCTGAGTGATTTAGAGCAATATCAGCCATACAGAGTTTTTCATTTTATTGGATCTGCATCAGTTCACCAGCTGGTTAGATATTCTTGCAGCTGAGAGCTCTCTCATTCTTCCTCTGACCCTTGACATCGTCTGACTGTATACATCATGATTTCCTAACTGGAAGAGTGCATTCTATTATTATATTCTTTGGTTTAACCCATTGTAGCGGGGTAAGTGAATGCACGAGGCAGATGTTTTTCATGCAGGGGAATTTATTCTCAACAGTGTCCCGAATTATGCACAACAATGTCCAAATCACCACAGTTTTACGGTTTCTTCACTGGGGAATTGGCTCCTCACTTCTCTGGGGTCGCGTTGTTCCTCACGGACTCTCCCAAGCAGCGGTATGTAAAAAAGAAAAGGAAAACACAGCCTTACTATCAGGCGGTTTTGATTTCAATAAGGGAAAGGATAGTGAGGGAGCACCAGTATGCCGGGGACGTGAGGGGAGAACCAACACCAAGACACAGGGATGCCCCGATACACAGGGTTACGGATCCCGCCCACATTAACTGCCACCCGGGAATGAGGTAACCGCCTGTCTCCCAAAGCCCCCGGAGTTGATCACGCACCTGTTGGAGCCACGAACATCCAGGTCCGTGGCTGGGCGCTTGGCGGGAAATGCCTCCTTGCTGTCCTGTCCGGCGTCGGAAATCCGTTACGCAGCAGTCGTTCTCCTTCCTCTGAGTTCCGCTCCTCCCGGACTCTCCCGAACGTCTTTTTCACTGCCTTTCTCCCCCACTTCCTGGTCGGAGGTCCAGCCTCTTAAATGGAGCGAATCCTTTCCGGCGTTGTCTTCAGGGGCGGGGCCTTGCCTCAGATCGGCTCCGGAGTTAAAGGGCCAACAGCCTGGGATGTCCGGAGTCCCAGGGTCGCCAATGGCAACCTCAGCGCCTGGAAGCTGTAAACAAGAAGAGGAGTGTGTGAAAGGTGAGTCCCTGGATTGTTCCATGGGGGCGGGAAGGGACGAATCCCGACACCCATCCTGTACCAATTTCCTATAATACATTTGTTCCCTTTTCGACCAGTTACCATCCATTCATTCCTTGAGATTGAAACATTGAACAAAGATCAATGAAGATTGCACAACTTGACTGAACTGATCACTTTACCACCCCTATCGCTCTGCTTGCCATACCAGGAACACACCACAGTCAATACAAAAGAGAAAAGCAAACCATCGGATCCTTCAAAGACTTCTCCATAGACATGCTAATGCTTGAAGTCCTCTCTCACCGTATCATCTCCGCATCTGATGCCAAAACAATTCTAAAAAAATGCAATCATCTTTCAAAAAACGATGTGAACATCCATGTCCCAATTACAACACGCACATGAAAGTCAATGCAGTCACAATCTTAGAATTTTAAAGACCTTGCTGGCGATAAAGTATCCATCCGTCTACAGGAAAGCAAATGGAAGAAAAACAGAACTCCAGAGGACCACCTGCTACTGAATTCCCTCTGTGCAGCACACAGACAGCTTATCATATCAGCCAAAACAAATTATTATACTAACACCATCTTTGAAGCAACTAACAGAAGCAGAACACTGTTTAAGACAATCAAGCACTGATTCAGACCTTTGCCAGACCCACAGATTCTCACTGCACCGAAAAGCGTAATGACATCAACCTCCTTGTCACTGAAATGCAGAAAATCCGTCAGCAGATTGATGAAACTGATTCGGCTTCATCTCTTACACTCACCCCTTTCTGTACAATCCTGCAACGATCAGCCTTTAAAACCTTATCTCTCCCAGATCTCACTTACATACTCAACTCCATCAACGCCACTTCTTAGGAGGATGATGTTTTACCATTGTGCTTCTTCAAAGGGATGCTCTCCTATCCCTACGTACCATTGTCAATGCCTCCCTGACTTCTGGCATCTTCCCAGAAGCGCTCAAGGCAGACCATACCCCTCTGCTCCTACAGAAACCTACACTAGACTCTGATGACCCTGCTAGCTACAGGTGATTCACTCACTTACCGTTCATAGCTACAGGTGATTCACTCACTTACCGTTCATCAGCAAGATCATTGAAAAAGCAGTCAGTGTTCAACTTCAAGATCACATCAGTGCTAATCATCTCCTGTATGAATACCAGTCACAGTGCATCATGGAGACCCCTACCGTACACATAGAAAACAATGCGCTCTTCATCATAGATGAAGATGACCCCCTGTCCCCTGATGTTGCTGGACCTCACTGCTGCTTTAAGACACAAGCTGACAATCCGCACCCTCGTACCCACCCTTGAGTCCTGAAAAGTATTCACTGGCAGTGTCCTACTTTGGTCTTCCTCCTAGCTTTCCTAGCACCACCAATTTGCTCACTTGCGGACCTCTAGATCCCTATCACCTGTGGATTCCACCAGGGTTCTATACTGCCTACTGTCATCTTCAACATTTACTTAGAGCCTCTTGGTGCAATACAGCATCACGATTCTCCAATATGTGAATGATGCACAACAGTACTTGAAAATATCCTCTGCTTCAGAGATCCAACTCCTCAAACACTGCTTGCACATCATCCAAACCTAAATGCTCAATATCTACCTGGAGCTCAACCAAACCATGACAGAATTTCCGTTATTTGCCGAGAACAACAAAGAAGATCGAATACAAACCTGGCTCAATGACCTGAACCTTGACAACATCAAACTGCAACTTTCACCAAATGCCAAGTCACTTGGATTCATCCTGGGCACCAAACTCATCCTCGTGGAACACATTGCCAAAAAAACAAAGGCAGCAGAGTACCAGCTCTCGCTTCTAAAGTCAAACCATTTCTTCCAGAACGTGATTTTATAACTCTGTTAACCCTCCTATTCTTTAATCTGGATGGTAGTAATGCCCTACACCAAGGCATCTCAGGCTCCTCACTTAGGTCATCCTACACACAGCAGCAGCTGCATAATTTACAAAGTTAAAATGTCAAGCATCCCAGCTTACCTAGCAGAGTATCTCACCATCTCTGGTGGTCCAAGGCACACCTGCAGCAGACACCATCAGACTGCAGACTAAGAAGTGTAAAAATGAAAAAAAAACAAGGCAGCAGGCCTTTTCCATCTGTGCAGGCTGGATATGCAACAACATCCCCATATTTATCATGACCGTCCCAACGCAGCTCCAATTTAGGAAAGAGTTGAAGACTCTCCTCTTTATAGAATACTACATCACAGTGCATTACCCGTCCACATCCTAGTTTCCTCTCCTATTACTCATTGCTTTTATACTTGTCACTGACCACGTAAAGCATCCCACAGCCTGTTGGCTTGGTTTGCACTATAGAAATAACATATACATGCATATATACTTTACTGAATCCTGGTATGCTAACATTGGACTCTAAGCGAATGGAGCACAGTTCCTCATCTCAGCAAACAAAGTACGTTTTTAGCAGTGCATAGGGGTATTTCCTCTCCTACAATGAAATCAGTAGAATTGAGCCTCTCTGGAATCAAGTAAGTTTTGTCAGGAAATAAATACTTCATCATAACATTCTACCTTGGGGGCTTTGCTGAAGACCGAAAATGGATTTCCCTGAGGTTTTGGGATATTGTTTCAACGAATGGGCTACAATGCCCTGAGCTGCATGCTGATCCAGTGCCTACAATGAATAATTTGTAAACCGTGTTAGTGACCCTAAGAGTTTTCTGAGTGCATGTGGATGTGCCTAAAATTTCACACATGACAACAAATGTTAGATCGCTGATTTTCGTTTTGGACCATCTCTCCTGACTGCATACTTATATGGTTTTGTTTTTTAGCCTAGGGGTGCTGTACAGTCATGGCGTCAAACGACATTAAACCAGAGGTCTGCATCAGTGTCCTGGTGAAGGCTTTCTACCAGTATGCCGGGAAGAAGGCCTTCTTCCAGTTTGCCGGGAAGAGGAGGATGAATAGGAAGGAGTTCCAGAAGATGCTGAGCATGGAGCTTAACCATCTCCTTACAGTGAGTGAAAGCCGCCCAAGCATGGTATATATGGATTAGTGCTTTACGTTGGATGAGAACGTTGGGGAATCTCAACAGGGGCTGTGGTCCAAGAAGCACTACCAAGGAACATTTATAACAGACATGGCCAGTGTAACTAAGTGTGTTGCCATATACATGTATACTGTGTTTGATAAACGTCTAAATTAAACCTTCAGTTGTCTTCAGAGTAAACAATAGAGAAATTTTTTTTTTACAGCCAACATAATTTCTATTCAACATTTTACATATTATATATCAACAACTAACACCGAAAATAAGAGTATTTTGGAAGACCAATGAGGCCATTTTTAGTCTTCCACTAAGTGTATTTATTTAAAGACGCTCGTGGTAGGGTATTTGGGTTGCTGGTAGAAATGAGCAAAAAGAGTGAAATTACTAGTTTCGCACTCAAATGAGTGAACTGAACAATTGCTGTTAAAGTGGTGTAGATTGGAGCTATTTCCTTTGCAACTCTCATTCCCCTCAGTGTCAACAAGATTATCTTATCTGATGGACATTAGCTTCAGGAGATTACTTTGGAATCTCCCCCAAAGCCCCTACCCAAATTGGAACTATTAAGAGTTACAGGCACCAGGTAGGGCCACCTGGCTTCAGATGGGCATCTCACAACTCCTCTGCATGTGACAGAGCAGCCCTAGATATTGCACCATACAATCTATTGATATCCAGTCCTTTTTCCCGGACACCTGGAGATGGAGCCGCAGATAGATTTTTCTTGGTCATTCTCCTTTAAAGTCTTTCGGTTCAAAGCTATGTTTATCATGTTGCAGATCATGTTTGCTATTGACCCTCATACTGACTGACTGACTGAAATAAGAACATGCAGGCAAGCAGTAACCCGTTGGTTGGGTGGCTCCTCTATACCGCTTATATGCAATGGAGTAAAATTTGTAAAAATAAACATGAAAATATTAGAGCAATCAATTTAGGGCATCAGCACCTTGCCAAAAAACGATAACTGGGAAGTATACTGTATCTGCACTTTAACAAAGGTTTATGTAACGTACAAGGAAAGAACAGTAACTTCGTTGAGCTGAAGAACTGAAGGTCAAATCTACAGAAATTTGAGTTAAAAGAGCGATTAAAACAATGCACTTTAAAACCCGGGACAACGAGAAAGAAGATACTCGAATTAAAATGCACCTCTGCATAATAACACTTTAAACACTATCTTATGCATATTGAATAATGGGATCGCATAAAGCCATGAGAAAAATTGACATGTACTGAGTAGCGAGTTTTTAAAATTGAAGCCATACAAGAACTACATTAATGTCATTTGTATACTTATTTTTAAAATGGAAGTACAAGTTTATAATCACATTTTATGAAATGTAATGAATGATTGACTGTGCAACAGTTTTTATTGACCAAAAACATAAAAATAAATGAAAAAAAAAGACTGACGGCCTGCCCTGTGCTATTTGAGTAAGAATCACAGCAGGCTGTTTCCTCTGCGCTCAAAGGCATCCAAGACTAACTGCTAGACGAGAAACCAAGCTTTACATGACATCCATCAAAAGCCGGTCTAGGACTCCACTGAAAACCAAGACCCAATCCTCTTCTCAATCCGTAACCACTCCTTCAGATAAAGGACATAAAAATATAAATATGACAGCAGATCATATTTGATTCAACTTTTTTAGATCTCGGCTCTAGACAGCGCCCATACGCTGTCTCGAACCGAGACATGCTATATCTGCTTTGTGGTACAGAAAGGATTTGGTCCGGAAACTCTCTAGGTACTGCAATTGAATGAGCCTATCCTGACTCAACATCCTTAGCTATCGAACCCCAATTCAATGGAGAGTGGAAATTACCATTCATGAGTCGAGGGAAGAGCGTGACACCATTACAACACACAAACAAAAATCAATTGAAAATAATTCAAATCGTATTGAAGCTACATACATATATACACATTTAAGTGGTTTCTCCATTGTGCAGAATAGAAGTGCTTGAAAAAAAGTGCTCGGTAATAGTTGAAATAGAAGTCAAAAGGAATACAACATAATTTAGGCAAATTGAACGATTTATGTAGCGACTTGGCCTGCCTGAGACCTTTACTTTTGAATCAATCAAATTCCATCCACAATGTATTGGTACAGTATTCAAATCAGTACTGTCATCTACAGAGTTTTCATTAGAACCAAATCCCTCCTGTACCGCACTGTACTAAGGCCCTACAGTCTACTGGGTTACCCCATTGTTATGTAATGCATCTGCTTTGTGGGCTTCATCCCGCCCATATGCTTACCATTTGCTGGCTCCCACATTGCTCCATTATTCCTTATCCTCATTTGTCCATGGCGTGCATACATCATGCCTCTTGCCATTTTTACCACTCCCCGAGTGCTGGGACCAAGCAAACTAACCCTCCATTATCCCTCAATGTATGACGTATTTAGGGACTTTTTTTCTTTGTTAATGAGCCCTCAGGTGCTCCATTGTTTTCATTCCCACCGTTTTATTGTTTTTTTCTTAACCCGTCCCTCCCCCCGTGGATACTTGCCTTGTACTTCTCCACGATCACTTCCCCTTTATTTTTAAAGCAGACCTTTAGCTACCACCATCGTGGCTGACTTTGAGGCACACTTAACATCGGCTCAGCTAACCTCGATCACTGCTGCTAAAGAGTAAAAGAACTGAAACACAGACCAGCCCCCACACACTCACGTGCCTCCACCCTACTTCCTTCTCTTCCCTTCCCCCTATTTAGACTCCCGCCCTTCTTCTCCTTTCTTTCTCCCCCCAAAAGTCCACATACCATCTTCCCACCACAGTTATTACCCTTCTTCACCTCAATCAATACACAACACATCTATTTCTTTCAATGAATGCCCAGAGAACTTAATTTACTCCACAGCAGCACCCACGCACATTTCCTGTCAGCAACACCTGGCATTGCATCCCCCACACCATAATCCAATGCCCCCACTTCACCTCACCACCGCTTCCTCACTCCACCTCTCAAGAAAGAACTTCCCTCAGAACTCATCGCCCCTCTAGAGCAATTTAATATTCCATGCTCGTCTCTGCCCACCCTTAAGAATAAACTAGGTTACCTCAATTCCACAATCTCCCAGCTTGAAGCTACTATCTCCCACATAAGCTCTAAAATGTCTACTGTACTCAACTCCTTACTCCCCATGGCGAGCACAGAATACCATAAACTCTTAATCCTGAGGAGTACTCTTCTCCCTCGCCCCAAAAGAGCAGCGCAAAATCTCTCCCTAACAGAAATTGCTAATGTACTTGCTAGCTATAATACTTCTAACTCTTTCACCATATCCTCTCCAGACAGCACAAATCTATGCACTATATCTACCATCTACCTGTTCCGAACTAAATGAAGCCACTTACAACCCAGGCACCAACCTACAGATCATTCCTTGGAGGATAACAGCGACCGAAACCGAATTGCCTGTAGCAGTAGGATTATAGTCACAGGTCCAATAAACTACAAAATAAGAACAATTGAACGGTTTTGAATGAAATCGTGAAGAAGGAAAACACAGCGTAACTATCCATGGCTTGTAAACCCCTGCTGTATCATAGAAAAGGTAATGCCGAAAGAAACCAACACTGCGTGGCGTCTTAAATGTGGAAACAATCCTGCGTCCTCTAGCATTGACAAACACAAATGCACTTTGCTGAAGTCTACAGCACTGAGGAGACATTGCCGGTGGAAGGGTCCATTGCTGGGGTTTTACAGCATAGCAATGTACTGCTTGAAGAACCTGACTCTACCTGGGATCCCACCGTATTGCGATGGATTTGCTGAATACTGCACAAGCTGCTAGCGACCTATACCACTGAGAAAGCACTCATGGGGAACAACATGCAACTGGACTCCTTAACCATGGAAGCATGCATCATTAAGGCAAAGGGCACGAGTCGGGGGTTCACGCGGGTACACGGCATCCACCCACTATTTCACATGGTGGACGCTGTCCCCCCCGCCAAGAAGTTGGGCCCCACAGAAATATGTCGAACTTGTCCCAGTTTTTTGTGAGAACAGTGGCCCTTGGTAAAGAAATAATGTAAATAAACAATCAATATAGACTAGAATCAGTGCTATATTACTACTGTCCAGCCGTACAGTCAATTTTAATGAATAGCGAAGTCAATGTAAATGTCCATGTCAATGTCAAATGTTCTTGTAAAGCGCAACATATCACCAGGGAGGTCTCATGGCGCTAGGCAACAACAACAGCGAAAAGGACAGCAACAACAAAGGTAATAAAACGGACTTACTGGGGGAAAATCCAGGTTTTTAGTTCTCTACGAAAGCGTTGATGGTCAACTATGGACGGGAGGTGTGGTGGTAGCTTATTCCAGAGCAGAGGGGCCAAGTAGGAAAAAGATCGTCCGCCATTTCGAGAAGTTCGAATGCGAGATTGAACAAGGTACAATTTGGTACCAGACTTTAAAGATCTGCCTGGTGTGTACCACTGAAGTTTTTTAGCTAAATATCTAGGGCCGGTGTCATACATTTACCTGTGTGTAAGACACAGGATTTTGAAATGGCTTCTGAGCCGCATAGGAAGCCAATGGAGAGTTTTAAGATTAGGGGCAAAAGGCGATCTGGACGGAAGATTGAGAATGAGTCTGGCGGCAGTGTTCTGGAGAATCTGAATCTTAGAACGTAGATCCTCGTTGAGTGCCATCAGCAGAGCATTCCTATAATCCAGTCGACTGATAACAAGACCCTGCACCAAAGGTTTTCTGGCTTCGATGGGTAGCCACTTGAAAATTCTACGAAGATTCGGCATGATGCCATAACAGGCACCAAGAATGTGGTTGACATGGGTTTTCATGGACAATGAGCTGTCGATGGTAACTCCAAGGTTGCAAACTGCTTGCTTGGGGTAAGGACATGGTCCCAATTCCAGGGCCCACCAATCATGTGCCCAGGATTCCTCTGCCAAACAGGATAATCTCGGTCTTGCTATCGTTTAGTTGTAATTTATTCTTGCCCATCCACTCGTTCACCTCGATTATGCAGTTTTTAAAACAAAATTTAGTATCAACGTGATCAGAACCAAAGGTGACAAGCAATTGAGTGTCGTCAGCATACGACACGGTTTCAAAACCATACGATCTGATGATACCAGCTAAAGGTGTTAAGTAAAGATTAATCAACATAGGGCTAAGAATAGAGCCCTGTGGAACACCTACACTGACTGGTTGACTGCGCAAAGCTATGGAGTCTACGAGAACAGTGGTAGAACGGTTGGTCAAAAAATTCTCAAACCAGTCTAGGGCCTTCCCTCTGATTCCCACCTCCCACAGTCGATGTTTCAAAATGCTGTGGGAGATGGTATCGAAGGCTGCAGACAAGTCCAAGAGAACCAACATAGCTGATTCTCTTTTATCCAGTGCAAGCCTGATGTTATCGATGATCTCAACAACTGTGGTTTCCGTGCTGTGAGCGGCCCGGAAGCCCGATTGAGAGGGGTCTAGGAGGCCATGGTTCTCAAGATGGGCAGTGAGACGTAAGTTCACCAGATGTTCTAATACCTTCCCAAAGTAAGTAACAGTGATATGGGATGATAAGTGGCTGGTATGTTGGGGTCAGTCGAGGGTTTTTTAAGGATAGGCTTAACTTGGGCATTTTTCCATCTAGTGGGAACTTTAGCTTGCTGTAATGACATATTAAAAATTACAGTTAGCATCTTATCAAGTAGGGGCATTATTTTCAGACAAGTGCGAGGCGGAAGAGGATCGACCGGGGAACCTGATTTAATCTTAGTGAGGCCTTCCAGGACTTCTTTGACAGTTAGGGGTTCAAATTCCAACTTCAGTGGCACATCAATTGTTTCAGACGGTGAAGATGACATAGACATGCTACTAATTTGCTGATAATAGTCTGTGTTATATTGCGGGAAAGAAGAATAAATGGTTCTGATTTTATTATCAAAGAAGGAAGATATTGAGTCTACGCATTCTTGGGTAGGATGGAAAGAAGACTGCTCTACCTGAGGGGATGTGAACTCTTTCAGTATTTTATAGAGTTCCTTGCTGGAATGCGCTGCATTATTTATCCGCTGCGTTAGATATTACTTTTTTGCCATTTTGATGTTTTTTATATAGTTGAGATGACACTGTCTATAATTCCTACGATCTACATCGGATTTTGTTTTCCTCCACTGACGTTCAGCTGTTCTACAAATTTGTTTATTGGTTTTTAAAGTTGCAAATATAACCAGAAACAATAAAGTGGGACACAGTCCTGCATCCTACACATTCACAAAACATATACATTGAACAAAACATTCAGGCAGGGCAAGAAAAGCTTGTATGCAATGCGGACGGTTAAGCAACCAAAATGAAAGCGACAACCGTTACACTAAAATATCTATTAGGTTTGTGTGCACGGTGTTCCAGCAAGTCAACAACGTTTCGATCCTTTAAAACAATACTAGGATCATCATCAGGACAATTTTATACAAGCCTGAAGTATATGGCGCCTGTAAAACAATTAAGAGAGAGGGTGGAGGAAGACGGGCAGAAAAAAGGAGTCGAATTTTAGATAGG
Source organism: Triturus cristatus (assembly GCF_964204655.1). Lineage (NCBI taxonomy): Eukaryota > Metazoa > Chordata > Amphibia > Caudata > Salamandridae > Triturus > Triturus cristatus. The sequence continues at coordinate 117,965,239 of NC_140595.1, forward strand.
AGTAATGAAATAACAATCCTTATGCGACATCGTGCACATAGTGACATGTAACTAAAATTAAATGGGTTTGTGCACAGTGAAAGTGCTCACTAAGACTTAAGAAGATGGTATACGCTAAGTCAGAAAATACGGGTTTGTATCCGTGCAAGTGTTTGGGATCTTTTTTGGCAGTGGTGAATCTATCCGGAGCTCGATGGCTGCGATACTGGACGCCGAACAGAGGCACGTGTGAATGGCTAAATAACGTTAAGGATGTGACATCGGCGCATGAAACGTGACAATATGGCGGCTATATTGGGTGAGGGGAATAGCAGCAATCAGGTTTAAAGAGGATTTAAAACAGAAGAACGAAAAAGTATAGAAAAAAAATTGGAAGAACTTATGCAATCATAAAAGTTCATGAAGGAGGAAACAAGGGAACAATTGAAGGCATATAGCCATACATGGAGTCAATGGTGTTAACCCGGTACAAGATGTTGCGGCATTAAAATATACATGTGAAAAAAGTGAAATAAATGACATTTTGGATTACTGGGGGAACATAGAGCAGTGCATTAAAGACTTTTTACAATAAAGTGGTCCAGTCTTCATTTCTGTTCAGTCCATTCTTGATACTGCCAGTACTCAGGATCCATTTAAGTTCTTCTTTATTTAACAATGTCTGCGCCTCTTGGTGGTGGTTTCACCACGCTGATTATTGTCCATTTGATGTCTTCTTCGCTGTGACCAACAGTTGTAAAATGTTCGACAAGAGGAGCATTTGGGGGTGTTGCAGCGAATTCTACTGCGGTGTTGACAGATCTGAGTTTTTGCTTTTTGCGTTGTCTGACCAATGTAGATTCTTGGACAAGGACATTGGATCACATAAATCACATTACATGTGTTGCAGTTGTAGAAAAATGTTGACTTAATTACAACATTATTAAAGGTAAATTCTTTGCCTTCAATAGTAAATTCACAAACACTGCAATTGCCACATTGAGCATGTCCAATTAAAGGTTCAAGGCCCCAGTGTGCGTCAAGAGTGGAAACAGGTCTGGGATTGGGAAGAGCTGCTCTAACCAAATGGTCTTTTATGTTACGGCTTTTGCGGAATGCAAAAAGTGGGCGTTCTATACTCATGGTTCCAGTGTTCAAAATGGTCCAATGTTTAAGAATGCATTTCCAAATGGTGTGTGAGACCGGTGAGAATGTTGTGACGCAAACCATGCAGTTTGCGTTAGACTTGGGTTTAGGGGATAGGAGAATCTCCCTAGAGCAATACCCTGCTCTCTTAAGAGCATTGCGCTCCAGTCATTTAGGGTACCCATGAGCACGTAACTTCGTGGAGAGAGTGGAGGCTTCACGAAAGTAGTCCTCTTTAAGGAAACAATTGCGTCTGATGCGTAAAAATTGAGAATAGGGTAGAGAGTTGCGCAATGCGCGCGGGTGATTGCTCTCATATCGAAGTAGGGTCTTACGCTCTGTAGCCTTCCTATATAACCTTGTGATTAATTCACCATTGGAATGGTGAATGGTAAGATCAAGGAACGGAATAGAGGTTTTGTCAAAGGCAAGGGTGAACTTGAGTCCTAGGCAGTTATTATTTAGCCAATGTAGGAATTGATTGAGTGTGTCTTCATTCTCTTGCCAAATTAAAATAATGTGGTCAATGTAACGTCGCCAGAGTGTTATTCCAGAGTCAAAAGGGTTACTAGGGGAGAGAATTATGGTCATTTTAGGATGGTCCATGAAAAGTATGGCTAGGCCGGGGGCGAAAACAGCCCCATCGATGTACCTTTCACCTGCTGATTGTATTGGTTTTCAAAGGAGAAAAAATTACTAGTGAGACAAAGTTCAAAAAGTTGGAGAATAAAAATGGTAGGGACAGCGTGGGGACGTGGTCTAGAGGCTAGTATATGTTGAAGAACAATGAATGCCTTGACCTGTAGGATGTTCGTGTACAAGGATTCGACATCCATTGTACAAAGGATGTCTGAATCTGTATTGAAAGGGTGATGTTCAACTAGGTTGATCATCGCCATATTCTCTCTTACATAGCATTCTGTTTTGGGTACAAAATCTTTTATGAAGTAGTCCACATATTGGCCAAGTGGCTCTAATATGGACCCACACCCGGACACTATGCGGCGGCCAGGGGGGGTCAGTGAGATTTTTATGAATCTTTGAGTGTGTATATCACCGGAATACGTGGGGACTTTACATTAAGAAAGATAAATTCTTTCTGGCTTAAAAAGCATCAGTGGTGATATGAAGAATCAATTGTTAAAGTTCCTTAGTGGGATTGGTGGGCAATCTGCAATAATGGTCAGTATTAGACAATTGGCGTAAAATCTCTGATTTGTATAATTCTTTCTCTTGCAGGACTATCCCCCGCCCTTATCTGAAGATTTAATGATGAGGGATTCGTTCTTTTTCAAAGTATCGATGTCTTTCTTCCCTTCCAAAGACAAATTATAAGGGATATAGCGTCTGGTGTTCTCAAGTAGCGACAGGTCTTTGAGTACCATTTTTTCGAATGTTACAAGTTTGCCAGGGATCATATTGGCGGAAGGGAAAAAGGTGGATGGAGGGCGTAACGGTGTGTTGGAGGTAATTGTGGGGGAGGGATTGAAAAGAAAATAAGCACGTAGAGGAATACATCGGAAGAACCTAAGTAGCTCAGTCTGGAGTTCTAGAAAATTCAGGTGAATGGTCAGAACGAAGGATAAGCCTTTACTGAGAAGGGATAGTTCAGAGTCAGCTAGAGTATATGATCCCTGGTGAAATTGTAACATTCGAAAAAATTGACTCCAAGACCTGATGCCAAATCAGAAGGCTTTTTGAGCCAGAAAGAATTTCTCTTTCTTAATGTAAAGTCCCCATGTACTCCGGTGATATACACACTCCCGAAGATTCATAAAAATCTCACTGACCGCCCTGGCTGCCCCATAGTGTCCAGGTGTGGGTCCATATTAGAGCCACTTGGCCAATATGTGGACTACTTCATAAAAGATTTCGTACCCAAAACAGAATGCTATGTAAGAGACAGTATGGCGATGATCAATCTAGTTGAACATCACCCTTTCAATACAGATTCAGACATCCTTTGTACAATGGATGTCGAATCCTTGTACACGAATATCCCACAGGTCAAGGCATTAATTGTTATTCAACATATACTAGACTCTAGACCACGCTGTCCCAACCATATTTATTCTCCAACTTCTTGAACTTTGTCTCACTAGGAATTTTTTCTTCTTTGATAACGAATACTATCAGCAGGTGAAAGGTACATCGATGGGGGCTGTTTTCGCCCCCAACCTAGCCATACTTTTCATGGACCATCTTGAAATGAACATAATCCTCTCCCTAGTAACCCTTTTTACTCTTGAATAACACTCCGGCGACGTTACATTGACAACATTCTTTTAATTTGGCATGTGAATGAAGACACTCTCAATCAATTCCTACATTGGCTAAATAATAACTACCTAGGACTCAACTTCACCCTCGCCTTTGACAAAACCTCTATTCCGTTCCTTGATCTTACCATTCACCATTCCAGTGACAAATTAATCACAAGGTTATATAGGAAGGCTACAGAGCGTAACACCCTGCTCTGATATGAGAACAATCACCCGCACACAATGTGCAACTCTCTACCCTATTCTAATTTTATCGGATCAGACGCAATTGTTTCCTTTAAGAGGACTACTTTTGTGAAGCCTCCACTCTCTCCACGAAGTTACGTGCTCGTGGGTACCCTAAACAACTGGTGCTCATTGCTCTGAAAAGAGCATGGTATGGTACTTTTTTCAGTCCCAGTATATAAGTGGAGGCACTATAAGAATGTTAGATGGGATGGTCTGTCCCAGTATTTACTCAAATAACAATACAAGTAGCACTATTTTATTTATTTTATAGCGCTACTCATCCTAATGCAGAGTCTTTCAGTGAAGTCACTTCCTGTGATGCCATGTGTAACGTCATGTGCTGTGTTGGCACACGTCATGATGTCACTTGCATACTGCCTAACTTGGTCAGCCCCCACTTCTTTTTATAGGACTTGTGCCCTGACTAGAACCCTTAAACACTAATATGGAAGGGAGACAAGGAAAAAATGTAATATCTTGCAAGTTTGTTCCGCAGCACCAATAAGGCACATTTGGCTGAAACTAACACTACATGGATTTTGGAGGAAGTACTGCTGGATTCACGCAGCACTGACAAAACACTTCTGAGGGATGCTTACATTGAAGCGGTTTGCAGAACTGAGGAGCTACCACTTGATATTATCCTATATCGCTGGGATGGCTCTTTTGGGAGCAGCTCATCCTAGTTGGCATCCTAAGTAAACACTCAGAGAAAAGACTGCATTACTGAAGCTCTCCTATGTAGCTATAGAGGAGTCTGGTTCACCCCCTTGACCGTCACCTACCCAGCCGTACATCGGACATTTGTTCTCACGGTTCTATGCGGCTTCATCTGTCTTTCTCTTTGACTGCTTTGAATGCTTTGCTCAGAAACTGGCCTTATCACGGAGCCCGAGTACCCTTGGCTGTTGCCCGGTGGAGCTGTCCCGCGCAGCTATAGAGGAGTCTGGCTATGGTTCCCCCCCTAGGCCATTCCCTACCCAGCTGGACATCGGACATTGTTTCTCACGGTTCTTCACGGTTTTATCTGTCTGCCTCTTAGACTGCTTTCAATGCTTTACTCCCCCTGAAGTACTTTCGCCCCTCCGGTCTTCCTGACACTGTCTGCATTCCTTTCCCCTCTTTTTCCTTCCCTCCTTTCCTCATATGACCCGAGTCTTGGTTTAGGCTACGCGCTAATAACTTATTTTATCATGTAATCTCATGTTTTTCTCCTCAGCCTATACTTGCAACTGCAGCTGATGTAACTTTTGTAACCTGCAACCTGCGGATCCTCATGTGAAGTGCTCTGATACCTCCGGGTCTAGCCAGCGCTATATAAAACTTTTCAAATAAATAAATAAACCCCTATGCCTTTCTCCGGAACTTAATGTGCAGCACTATTCCCCTTTCAGCATCTATGCCATTTACCACCTGCCAGGTAACCGCTCTACCTTCACTGAGGAATTCACAGACTTTGCAAATGACATATATTCACAAAGCGATAAATTGATATTTCGAGGAGACTTTAATCTTCATCGGGGCATCTCACAAGAATCGGCCACCAACCAGCTTGTCACATTCCTCTCAGGAAATAATCTTTTACAACACAACCTTGAACAACATGCTCCAAAGACTCCACACTTGACTGTATCATTTCCAAAGATGACCTGCTAACAACTGATGACTCTGTGCCAGTAGACTGGTTTGACCACTTCCCTTTCTCACTGCATCTCTCTCATTGTAACCCTGGGCCAACCTAAAAGAGCAACTACCTGGTTTTGCAACACTAAAAACATTGACCTAGACAGTCTCTGCAACACAGCCAAGAAGGCACTGCCCATACATCAACCCCAAATCCAATGTCAATGACTTGACCACCCATTCTCTCACCAATATTTCCGTCTTGATAGATAATGTAGCTCCACTTCAAAGGAAAAAGAAAAGGCCCATACCCTCCCCCATATTTCAAAAAGTCCCTCTATGATGAAAGGAAAAACCAGAGATACGTGGAGAAGAAATGGAGATAGACCCCCCTCCATTATTAATCTCTCAAATCTCTTTACGCAAGATCATGCTATCACAAACACATCTTTAGTGAAAAAGCAAATCACTTTAGAACCCTCCTCGATTCTGCCAAGAACAGACAAAAGAAACTCTTTGACCCAATCAAAACTACAAGCAATGCTGCCTTATCTTCAACTATCAAATTTGATGCTCCACATAAGAAAGCAGCAGAATTTGCACAATTCTTTTAAGCAAATGTGAATCACTCCTTGACCACATCCAGCCCAACTTGAGGACTGCAAATCCAACGGCTCCTGGCACAGCTTTGATTCATCACTTAAAAATGCCCTCTTCAAGAGCATTCTGAAAACAAAACCTTCAAACCGTTCTATTGACCCTATCCCTAGCTACATTGCAAAAGACTTCTAAACCTACAAGCTTCCCTAATGGACTAATCTGGTTAACCTCTTTCTCAGCCAAGGCTCCTTTCCTGATGCCCTCACAACAGGTCAGGTGACCCCACTGCTAAAGAAATCCTCCGCTGATGTGAATGACTTTAACAACTTCTGCCCTATCTCCAACCTCCCCTTCTTTGCTAAAATCACTGAGAGATGTGTAGTGGAGGAACTCTCCCAACATATCAAGAACAATGACCCTCTTGATAAATTTCGGTCCGGATTCAATCAAGGCTGCAGCACTGAAGCTGCACTGCTACAAGTTATCGACGATGCCCTGCAAGTTTTTGACTCTGGCAACTTCTGATCCTTCTGGACCTTTCTGCAGCTTTTGACACTGTAAGCCATAAGACACTTCTGAACGCATTAAAACAAAGAATGGAATTTGAAGGCACAGTCCTCAAATGGTTTGAAACGTACCTCACAGACAGATCTCAGATGATTAAAATTGAAAACTGTCTCACCACATCAAAGACTGTGAATCAAGGCATCCGTCAAGACGCAATCCTCGTGCCCACCTTATTCAGATTTTACATGGAACCACTGGGAGATCTACTGAAAAGACCAGGATCCATTATCCCCTATGCTGACGACACTCAACTCTACCTCAAGTTGTCCTCCACACACAACATTTCATTCCTCCCCACCACCCTCAACTCCATCCAAGAATGGATGATGTATCAGCACCTAAATCTGAATCCCTCTAAAACCCAATTCCTTCTTATCTCACCCTCAAACTCTCCCCCTCCTGTGCAATCATGAATGGATAATCTGAACAGTCTTAACAGCAAACCTACCATTGTTGAAAGTGATAAATCCCTATGTGTCATCCTGGGCAAAAGACTTAACCTCCAATCCCAAATCACCACCATGGCCAAGAAAGCACGCTTCCAACTGTGCTTTCTCTCGGCGATCTGGCGTTTCATTCCTGAGCAAGACCTGAAAACTCTGGTTCAATCTTTAGTACTCTCCTCCAGACTCTACTACTGTAACTCTCTTGTTGCAGGCATCCCACCAACCCACCTAACCCTTCCAAAATCCATCTTCCACTCTGCGGCGTAGTAAGTCTACGTGGCCAAAAGAAACTACCATATTACACCCATACTGATTTCTCTTCGCTGGCTTCCCATTGAAGCTAGGTCAATGTATAAGAAAGGGTGCATCACAGGTAAAGCCACACACACTTCCACCCTTGCTACCTGGCTAACAAACTCAAAATATCAGGTGGCTCCAAACCTTCCCCCAATCCTGAAAATCCACTGCTTGATCCTCCAACTTTTAAAAAGGAAAAATTCATGCCACAGTCCTTCTCAGGTAATGTGACTAGAATTTGGAGCTCGCTACCTCCAAACCTACGCACCACCACCTCTTTCCTGTTTTTCAAATGGGCCTTATTTGACCAATTTGGGCACCTGCGGCTAACATCTCAGCAACTTTTTTTATTCCTACAGCTTCAAAAGCTCATGCAGAGGCGGACGGTCCCGTTAATCATCTCTCACCTATTCCTCTGCTCCAATCACTATAATACCTTCCTGAGTCCTTCAGATGTTTGGGCCATATGGGGGATCAAGTGGTTTTTCCAAATTTGTTAGGCGTGAATAGCAGATCAGTGGTTTCTGTAAATAAAGAGATCGTGTTACTCCCTGTCATTCCTCAAAACACCCTCTTGTGTCCTACCTCACCCTGCCACCACACACCAGCATCTTGCTGAAAGAGGTTCTTCCTCTTCTTGTGCAGTATTCAACGGGAATACTTCCTATTTGTCTGAGAGAAATTATGTTATCCCGTATACCTGCTTGAGCTGATGAAAGTTAGAGTGATAGCCTCAACTCTTGATTTGTGATTTCTGAACACATTTCTGAAACACAAGATGGTCAGAATAATCACCCCTGAGCAAGTCCTTTCTTCTTTGCAGGAACAAGATTGGATGGCTTCCCGAGACCTACGATGCTGGATTTCTGAGTTATAGGTAGTGCCAGTTTTAGGAAGGCCTGATTGAGAAAGATGTTGTCTCTGATGTAAGTGATTTGTTCACAAAGTGTGACAAGAATTCATTGCTTTTATCCGTCAAGAGAAGGACATCTAAAGCTGGAGAAGAGGCCGCTCGGATAAACTGAAATGATGATCAGATAAAGACAAATTATTACAATACCCTCTTGAGACAACATCTTAAAAAAGGAATTATCTGTGATGTGTGGGTTCCAGCAACATATATCTTATGCGTATATTTTAATGCCAATTCAAACTAAGTTACAAGTATATTGGTATTCTGCTTTTGGAATGGAGCTCACCTGAATAAAGTGGTCTTCAGGAGAATACATCTGAAGTTACAATCTTCCTGGAACTTATAAGAATAGAAGGATGCACCTTTGTTGTTCTTTAAGGTACAGACTTAGTCTAGATAAGTATAGACGGTAATTCCTGGTTTCTGGTTCCTTATGCAATGTCAGGAGTTCTTCTATTGGCAATTGAAGTCTTGCTGGTTCACTATTTTATTTTTCTTTAAGTCATATTAATATTATTGGATCTTTGAGAATAAATCAAGGAACTGAAGTATGCATTTGTCAATCATTGTTTAATTTCCTTATGCCCAGAGGACCGAAGACAACGAAATGGTCAATGAACTCATGAAGGAGATTGATGCCAATAAAGATGGCAAGATAAGCTTTGCGGGATACTGGAGACTGATTAGCCGGATCACTGACACACTGAGCGAGCAAATGGCCAAGCATTCTGAAGTAAGTGGCTAGAGGAGAAGCACCAGGGTCTGTGACTAGTCTTGGCCATGAGAGAGTCCAGATTTTATGGTGGTTGCAAACGTCCTTCCTTGGTGCTTGTTTTAGTAATGGTAGGTTAGCTTTCCCAAAATAAACTCTCCCGTTCTGTTCTAAGCAGTGGATAATTGGGAGCAATGCATGCACAAATGAATACAATTCATGTGTAATATTAATATTTTTCCCTTCGGTGCATTTTTAAATTTTGGGGCAAGTCTGATGGAGGAAGTTAAACGAAATGTTTTTTTGCAGAATTAATCTCCTGTTTATTGATTTGCTGTGCATTATGTATGTTTTTTTGGATGCATATATATGTTATAAGTGTAAAGTGAACCTATCCAAAACGCAGCGGAGTGCTGTACAGCGTCGGCTTCAGACACCAAGTGACTTGAGGGATAGCTGGTTTCTGTGCATAGAAGTGAGCTATCACTGTACCTTGATGAAGCTCTGTTCATGGAGGTATCAAAGCCGAAATCTTAAATAAAATTCATGTAGTAAGATTGTCAGCATATTGATGAATTTTGCTGCTGTTATCAGGAGTAGAGCTTAAGGGGCTTCATGTGGAAAGTGAAGTTGACTGTCGACTGTTATGGGGTTTAGCATTTATGTGCTGTAAAATGTATGGATGAATTATTTTTTGCAAATTGGATGCCGAAATTAGCAGTGAATGATCCTTGTTCTGGGTGCAGCATTGGAATACTTGCTAGAACCGAATGTGTTGGTACCAGAAAGCAAAGGTCTATTCCACTGTTGGCAAATTGGGAGATTTTGTGAGAGGCCAACAGGACAGACTCAATAATATATCAGGCGGACACGTAACCAACTCTGCCCCAGCTCTGCTGGTCCTTCAGTGGCACATACCTGTCAAGCAATCTCCTGATTGACCAATCCACTGTTGCTTGTGATAGTTGGCTGCCTATACCTAGATGTGTTCTCCAATTACAGTATATAGTTGAGTGGAGTCCAGGAAACATCTGCTGATCACCTTCTCCATTGCCTCCTCTTCTTGAATAGGTTAAACCTTCAAATGCTCCGGTCGATGGATTGACCGATGTTGAACGTTGCATCAATGGCATTGTACGCTATTTCTATGAGCATTCGACGGTGCAGGGGAACACGAAGACCGTCACCGTAGAAGAGTTCACGACGATGTTGGAGACAGATTTCCAGACCTGCATCAAGGTAAAGGCTTATTTTCCCCAATCTTGCGCTCTCTGTCCTTCCTCCTGTTCACTTTGCTAAACCTTGTGTGGCAGCATACTGTCTACAGAGTAGGGCTCAGGCTCCACTAGGCAAGAGGCTGGAAACCACAGCAAGCATGTTATTAATACTCTATGCCCTTTTGATCAAATAGCTCCTAGGTCGGAGAGGGAAATAGCGGAGGGGATACAAAAGTAGTGGTGTTTTTGTGTGTGTGAGCATGCACACATATCAAGAAGTACTGGAGAGAGGTCCTTCTTACTGTTTTCTGTCTTCTAGGACCTGGTTACTCTTATCCCTGCCACGAAGATGACAAAAGATTGTGCCATGCTATCAATAGGACCTTTACAATGAACAATCTGAAGAAACTCATGAGATTGTTATCACGACACGGGCAGAAAAAATGGGAATGTGTAAGCTACGAAAGATGGAACAGTGTGCTGATGCATACACTGATAAGTATTTTTTCCATTAGAGAGGTTCTTGGGTAGCTTATGGATCTAGACCCTAAGAGCCTGACTAACAAACCTTTTTGAATGAGTAGGTATAATTTACTTATTGAAATTCAGGTCTCAACCAAGAGTTGGTCAGACCTGCTCAGATTCTAAGCATCATACGGTAAGTGCTGTCTAAAAGGATCACTCTTCTACCTATCAATAGGTTTTTTTCAGCTAAATTTCAACTCGAAGAAACCTAAAAATAAACTGAATTGTTTGAAGGGGTCACCACCTTGCTTTTAAAAGGAAAAATGTTCTCTGGATTATTTCTACTTCTTAATCTGGCAAATGGGTTTAGGGCAAACTAAGGCTAAATGACTGCTCTACAAAGATAAATAATTTACAAAAATAAAAATACAGTACTAGTATTGTATTAGAGCATTTGTATAGTGCTCATACCTCCTCTGTGGGGCACCAAAGCGCTTAACCAAATTGATACCAAAGTGCAAAATCGAAGTTCATTAAATACTGTATAAGCTACCACCAAAACTATAAGGTACCCCAAGACGGGTTCAACCAATGAAAAAGTCTTGTGCCACCTCTAATGAAGATGCAGTATAGTGGCTGCAAATGGATATTAGTAGTGAATTGTTTGAGCAGCTTTTGAAAACCACAGAGCTGTTGCGAGCCATTTAGCTCTAACGATCTTCAACCAGACTCTTTCAAGCTCAAGACTTTTACACCAATGCATCCTGTTTTGGAGAAAACCCTATAATCCAGAGGGAGCCAAAGTTAGAGCTCGAAAAGGACAAGTAACTTACCTTCTGTAACGCCTTATCTGGTAGAGACATGATCTAGCCGCAGATTCCTTACCTTTTAAATTTCCCTGGCGTCAGACTGGATCCGGTAGATTTTTCTTCACGCAATATCCCTGTGCTCTGGTATGTGGTGTCGGTCGGCTCCGCATGACGTCGTTGGCGTCGTCTGCACCATTGTGGCATCCGCGTCACCTATATAAGCACCACCTCGGCGCACTGACGTCAGTTACTTTCTCGACTTTCCACGCCATAAGCGGGCAGCCATGAAGTGCACTGACATTGGTGTGTTTCTGAACAACTATAGCCCTAGAAGGGATCGCCCTGACTCCAAAAACCTGTCCGCAGTACGGGGAGGATGGGTGGATCGGAAAGGAATCTGCGATTAGATCATGTCTCTACCAGATAAGACATTACCAGAGGTAAGTAACTAGTCCATCTGCTAGAGACATCTAGTCACAGATTCCTTACCTTTGACTTGACACCCAAGCAATACCATCCCCGGAGAAGGGACTGCGGATAAGTTTAGACCAGGAAGCCATGCAGGACATATCGGCCAAAAAGGATGTTCTTCCAGATTTGAATGTCCAGGCAGTAATACTTGGTAAACGTGTGTAGAGATGCCCGCGTTGCTGCCTGACAAATGTCAAAGACTGGAATTCTGCGTTGCAACACTGTGGTAGCAGTCTTCGCTCTGGTGAAGTAAGCTCTGAAGCCTTCAGGAGAATGCTTTTTGGCCAGAGCATAGGAAATGTTGATGCAGAGGATGACCCATCATGAGATAGTTCTCTTCTGCACCCCACAACCTTTCTTAGTTCCAACATATCCCATGAAGAGTTGGCCGTCCACCCGGAACTCTTAAGTGCGGTCAAGGTAGAAGGACAACACTCTTTTCGAGTGCAGACAGTGGAGTCAATCCTCTTCTTTAGAGGGGTGCAGAGGAGCATGGAAAGTGGGAAAGGTGACCGATTTCTCCACATGTAATGGTGTTTCCACTCTAGGCAATAAAGAGGACCTAGTGCGAAGCACAAACTTATCAGGGCAGATGGACAGGTAAAGAGGCTTAGATGACAGGGCCTGCAATTCGCTCATCCTCCTGGCAGATGTGATTGCCACTAAAAAGGCTGTTTTGATATTAAGCAAGTGTGCAAGGGATTTAACGGGGCTAACATTAGCAAAGTGAGAATCAAATTAAGATCTCACTTAGGCATAATGAAAGGGGAAGGTGGGAACATAAGTATCAGTCCTATAAGGAATATATTTACAATCAGAGTTTGAATAATGAGGGTTGGTTTGGGAGCCTCAGAAAGGCAGACCAGCCCAAAAGGTACCCTTTAAGTGTGCCCAGTGCAGAACCCTGCTGGGCAAAGTTCACAATGAAAAGCATGACCTGGAAAAGGGGAGCAGAAAGAGGATCAATAGACTTTTCTGTACAGTATTTTACAAATGTGTTCCACCGGCAGACGTACACGGTCTTGGTGGTGGTCCGCCTGCCCGCCAAAATAACATTACATACTTCGGGATGAAGGTCGAATGCTATCAACTGCCGCCGCTCAACCTCCACGTAAGAAGATGTAGAGTTGTCAGGTTCGAGTGAGGAACCTCCCCTGCTGCTGTGATACAAGATCCTCCTGAAGGGGCAGCAGTATTTGCGGAGAGGTGTATAGGAGGCCTGAGCTCCACTCGAGACGAAAAGCACTCGGAAATAGAGCCGCAGTGGAAACTCCAGCGCCAAAATAGCTGTTATTTTGCGTTCTCGTCGAAGGCAAACAAATCTAACCAAGGCTCTCCCCACTGCTGAAAGAGAACTTGTCCCACCTTCGGAAGGAGACGCTGTTGGTGATCCGCTAGGCATTGATGGCTGAGTTTGTTCACCCTGGTGTTTAGCTAACCTGAGACCTTTTGAACCACCAGGGATATGTCCTGCTGTTCCAGCCAAGTCAGAGACGCAGAGCCTCTTGACAAAGGGTCCACGACCACACCCTATATGTTGCAGTACCACATGGCAGTGGTGTTGTCCATAAACACTTGCACTTGCTTCCCCTTGATTGAAGGAAGGAAGGCATTCAATACCAAACTAATTGCTCGGAGCTCCAGCAAGTTGATGTGGGGTCTCGTTTCCACTGGAGCCCAGAGTCCCCAGATCTCCACCTTTCCCAGATGGCTGCTCCATCCCAGGAATTATGCATCTGTCACTACTATGTGGTCTGGTTGGGGAAGGGAGAGGGATCTGCCTCTGACCTAATAGTGGTCTGTTAGCCACCACTGTCCTATGCATTTCTCTCCAACATCTAGACCATGTCGGAGAGATTTCCCTAATGCTGCGCCCACTGGAACTTCAAGTCCCACTGCAGAGCCCACATATGCCACCTGACATGTGTCACTAGCAGAATGCAGGAGGCCATGAGGCACAGCAGCCTCAGAGTCATTCATACCGAAATCCAGGATAGAGGCTTAAACATCGGTATCATAGTCTGAATATCCTAGCCTCGCCATTCGGGAGGCTAGGCCCAAAACTACACTGTGTCCAGAACAGGTCCAATTAATTTGGAACATCTGAGAGGCAGTCAGATGTGATTTTGGCACGTTGATTGTGAACTGCAGCGAATGCAAGAGGCTCGCCGTAATCTGGAGGTGGGAGACAACAGCCTGGGGAAGCTTGCCTTCAACAGCCTGTCGTCGAGATAAGGGAAGACTGGCACCTCCGATCTGCATAGAAGAGCTTTGACCACCGCCATTACTTTTGTGTTAAACCCAAGTGGTGCTGGTAAGGCCAAAGGGGAGCACAGTGAACTGAAAGTGCTTGTGGTCTATTGTAAACCGCAGGTAGCGCCGATGGGCAGGCAGAACGGGAATGTGAAAATAGGCGTCCTGCAAATCCAATGCTACCATCCAGTCTCCTGGGTCCAGGGCAGACAAGACCTGAGCTAGAGTGAGCATTTCCCTTTTGAAACAGGATAGGACACAAACTCTTTTCCTTTTTGAGTAACAGAAAGTAGTGGGAATAACAAACACAGCCTACTTCTGGCGCTGGAGCCCTCTCTATGGCTCCAATGGCTAAGAGAGTCATGACTTACTCCTGAAGCAAATTCAGGTGATTCTCTGTCTGCCGGTCATAAGTTTGAGGCATGGAGGGAGTGATAGTGTCGAAGGGAAGGGAGTAGCCCCTTCGGACTATTTGGAGGACCCACCTGCCCGAGGTGATATTCTTAAATATAGAAGAGAGAGGCCCCACTACTCCAGGAGACAGGGTTCCAAGTGCGACTCAATTGTCAAAAGTAAATTCCCTTGGAGAACACAATTTGTTCACTTATTCCCATACCTCAACATCTCAAAGGTCATGCAATCACATACACGAGTCTTAAAAGGGACCACAACGACAATTCTTAATAATCAAATTTTAATATTAGTCATATCAAATAATTCATGCAAATTCATAAAAATACATCAAATAAAATCAGTTAAAAAATAATTCGACAAACTTTCAGACATACATCATAATAAGAGAGACAAGACATTAGTCATCAAAAATTGTTAATTTGAAAGTATCAATCAAAGGGCTTTGTCTAAGAATTTTTCTTTCAACATGCAGCACTTTGTTCCTCAAATCTAACAGAGGTAGGGGTTGACTCGTTTCGGTGGGAAAAATAGGATACAACCACCTTCTTCAGGACAACTAAAGATATATAGTCCCACCTAATTAATTACAGAATATTGCTCTGCATAATATTTTTCCTGCATAAAAAACATAAAATAGATATCAGAGCGGACCACATGTAATTTAAAACATAATACAAAAAGAGAATGTAATACCTGTAAAAAGAGAATATAGCAAATGACCATCATATTTACATTTTTCAATTTCCCAAACGAAACTATATATTATTCACAATATCTACAAGATCAGAACTTTGATTCTGTAGTTCCTTTATTTATAGACTTCAAATAATTGTCCAAAAAGCCCCATCAAGACTGGTGTACATGAACCACCAACAAGCAACCCGGCGCTACACTCATACTCATCCATTCTGTGATCTCAGTACTATCTACTCACCTAATATGTTTTAAGGTGAGGCAAATGCGGATCTGTAAACGCAGTTTTTTAAAATATAGAAGCAGGTTTCAGTCTGAACAACGGTGAGGAAAAAGAACGGGTATAAAAATAGCCCCTGGTAAAACCCATCACAGCTAATATCCAAAATTTAGATTTAGTTTGTAACAACCCTAATTTGCCCCACTGTGCATACCTTCTTAGATACAACTCAGACTTCAATTTGTGTCCAAATCAAGTAGCCATATGTAAAAACATGAATAGGATACTCTGCTCTTCAGAGTTCTAAAAAATAAAATTCTATATAAGAAAAGAACCAAATGGGCTAATATAAACACTTAAACTGACAATTGACAATCAAGGTGATATTCTGCCAGTGGTGAAGGTGATGGCTGATCCTGCCACCAACTGGCTGCTTATGATCTTGAAGGGCCGGACTAGGAAATTTGGAGGCTGAGGTTGTGGGGTGTGGGGGGGGGATGATCCGGTGGGTTTGGGGGATGTGTGGTTGGACTGCGCAGATGTGGTTGCACTTGTGTGTTCTTGTGGCTGGGGTATTGCCGGCACGGCTGAAAGCCCCTTCCGTAGCCACGAAAGGAGCAAACGTTGACGGGGATGTGTGGCCTCTGAGAGGCCCAAGGACTTGGCCGTAGCCCGTGAATCCTTAAAGTGCTCCAGTGCCATGTCTTCCTCTTCTCCAAAGAGACAGGAGCCATCAGAGGGCATGTCCACGAAAGAAGCCTGGACATCCCCTAAAAAGCCAGAAGCTTCGAACAGCCACCATCGATGCAATTGCTCTGCCCAGAGAGTCTGTTGTGTCAAGACGAAAACAAATGGCGAACTTTGCCTCATCTCTTCCATCTGATACTGCTTTGGAGAGGATGGCCCGGTCCCCCTCCAGGACCCATGGTAGAACTAGCGCAATCGGTTTCCACAAAGTCTGGGAATAACGGCCCAATAAGCATGTGGTGTTCACCAACTGCAATGCAAGGCTGGCAGAAGAAAACATTTTCTTGCCCCAACTATACAGCCTCTTGGATGTTCTATCCGGGGGTGCAGAATGGAATGTGCCTTGGGAGGTAGAGGCTCAGTCCACCTAGCTCATCGGGGTATAGTGGTTGATGAGTAAATTTGGCTTACCCGGTGCAGGGTGATTTACATTTGGCAATTGTCCTATTCACAGGAGCCCCTGAGCTGGGCTTGGACCAGGTTCTCAATAGGACATTGGTTAAGGCCTCGATGAAAGGCAGCTGGGATTCTGAGGAGGAGACACCGGGCTGCAGACCTCTGTCAAGCTATTCGTCTTGACTGCCACGGAAAGGGAACTGAAGGCCCAGGACGTCTGCTGCCCTTTGCACCACCATAGCATATGATGCTCCCTCCTCTGTAGCCACAGTAGGGGAAAAGAGCATGCCAGAATCTGGAGAGGTATCCATTCCACTGGCCTCACCCAATTACTCATACCAGTCCATTTCCTGATAAGGCTGGTCTTGTAAAGGGTCCAGCGATTCCTCCCAATCTTCCTCCATTCCTAGCCCTTCAGAATAGGGCTGAGGAAATGACCTGGAACCTAAGAGTTCTGTCCGACGCTGATCTGGTTATGGGTCATCGGGGATAAGAATGGAGTGACGCCGCTGGTGGCTGCCAGGATTCTCAGCCCCGGGACTGGGGCCGGGGAAGATTGCAGTGGTACAACCAGCGTCGGTCCAGATCCATCGCTGGATTCATTGGGAGTCATCGGCGCCAGGCTGGAGCTGCCAGTGCGGAACCCAATGGAACCCCCTGGGAGCCTCTGGGGCCTGAAGGCATGACAGTTGGGTCAGGCAGCCCAAATATGAGGCACAAGGCATCATAAAACTCCTTAAGCCGGACGGGGCCGCTTCGGTGCCTGAAAAAGGCTGGAAAGCGCAGAGTCGACCCAGGGACAGGTTCCGAGGAATGAGGCCTAGAGCACCATGACTCCTCTGTTGCCTCTGTCGACAGACGGGCAGAACTCGAAGCACACTGTTTTTTTGTGCTTTTTACCTGACCGATTCGACAACTTTGTGTGGGAAAACAAAGACTTAGGACTCCCAGACTAATACCTGGACCTTCCTCTTGACCAGTACCGTAAACAAGACCTCTGGGAAGAACGAAGCAGTGCCGAGTGCTGGGCTGCAAGCAGCTTTAGAGGCCGCTCTCTCAAAGCTTTCGGAGCCATGGCCTGGCAGTCGGAGCACAACTTTGAGTCATGGTTGCGCTCCAGGCAACAGTGAAAAAACAGATGTGGCTTCGACACCAATGTGGCGTAGTGGCAGGCGCAGCACGGCTTGAAATGAGAAGTCTTCTTGGTCATGAGGAAACCTACTTACCAATAAGGGGTCGACAAAATGTCGAAATAAAGCCTGTCAAAAAGTGAAAGAGGGTAGCTCTCTTCATGGATCTTCACAGGCTAGCACAAAAAGAAAAACACTGATATCAGTGCGCTGAGGTGGTGCCTATATAGGTGATATGGATTTCACAACGCCTCAGACGACACCATCACGAGGAGCCGACCAACATTACCTACCGGCAAGCAGGGTTATTACCAAAAGAAACATCTTCCGGATCCAGTCTGACACCTGGGGAATTCATAGGTAAGGAATCTGCGACTAGATGTCCCTTTCCAATAGGGAGAGATATTGTAGCCTTGCGCCTCTCCCACAAGATGAGCAGGTGGATGAGTACACTCCTCAATAGGAAGAGAATACAGTTTGGAAAACCAAAAAAGACTGAGTTACCATTCTGCACAAGAAGAAAAGCACTAGTGCCTGAATAACAGAACTGAAGCAGTTTGCAGTAATTAAGGGCTGAATTGTGTTTTGCTATCAATATGTTGACAAAAGACAATTTAGGATCCAGCAAAAAAAGAAAACTAGGATTTTATGGATACAACCAAAATGGAAACAAGTATATTATTGGATAAGAGAGTAAGAAAAACTTGAACACAGTAAAGAAAATTTCCTGTGGGAGACTAGTAGAAACACAAACTGTGTCATGTTAAATTTAGAGAAACATCTTTGATCCATGCCTCGGTGAAGATAGTGCAAGTGGCAGCATCTCAAAGACAAGTCTAGAATTTGTGTGCGTCCAGAGGGAAAGAATGAAACCATTTGAAAACCTGCATTCCAATGCAATTTGAAGCACTGTAATAGAGAGCTCCATAGACCACTGTATCAAACACCACTTAGAGATGTACCACAGGCAGCCAGGTGTGTCCCTGCCCAAAGCATATCATCCATCCCCAGAAGAGTGGACATTCTGGTACCATAAACGGGTTGTAAATCAAACTGGCAGACATGTAGAGGTTTTATTTTGTTCAGTGTAAATCAGTAGCTTTCTGAGTATAATTCATCAATTATTTTAACATAGAAGTGCATGTGAGCACTGGAATCAAAGTTGACACATAGGATTATCTAAATTAGTTTTCTTCTAACGAGATGAGATTCGACCAACCATTGTGTATATATCTAATTTTTACCATAATGAAATAATCTACAACAAAAATAATAAGTACATAGGCATAATACCAGAGTAAGAGATTAGACCAACCTTATGTTGATGCAGAAACAACCTTTAAGCAGGAAACCAAAGTGCAGAAACTGAGAATTAAAAAAAATAACAATCTGAAGTCAAATATCAAAATCAGTTAGAATTTAAGTGGCCCAGGAACGGGAAATGGAATGGGAGAGTCACAGCTAGAATATTGAACTTCATTCTGAATCAGCACTTTATAAACACAAACATAAGTTATCCTAAAGCAAAATTACTCTCTGCAGTCATTCAGCAAAAGCAAAGAAATTGGACTGCGACATGACTAACTCCTTAAAATAGGGCTGCAGGTCAGATTGAGCTTTGGAAACAAGAGAGGCATAATTAGAAGTCTTCCTTTAAAACAGAGCTGCAGCTCAGCTGGATCCTTGAAAACAACAGAGGCATAATTGGAGGTCTTACCCTCACAAGATACAGAGGGACTGTTTTAGAGTTTGGTGGATGAGAAACCCCATCACAAACATGGCGGATGTCCCAACCAACACATTACAAGTTTATATGACTTGTAATGGGGTGGATAGGATATCCACCACGCTTTGACAGGGTATCTGTGCCCGAATTCGGCCTAGAAGGGCTAGATCCATGCATATCTTTCAGAATATCCACAAAACAAAAAGAAAATCATATAGGTTAACTACATGGAATTCGTTTAGATAGTTCCTAGCACTATAGTTCATGTAACTTTTTGTTAGGGTATCTTTGCCTACTTGTAGACTAGAAGAGCCAGATCCATGCATACCTTTCAGAATAGCCACAAAACATACATTTACATATGCTAAACTACATGAGATTCTTTTAGCTAGTTTCTGTTCTGATAATTCAACATGGATCTTGCCTTCCTGCACTTAGGTCGAATATGTCTGCTTTCTAGCAACAATGAGAAAATATCTTCCTTGTTGTGCTTCTAAACAATTGATTATTAAAAAATATTGTTTATTCTTCTTTGATCAAACAGAGAAATTAAATATTTGGTTCCAAATGCCCCATAACTTGATAGATGCTCGCAGATCAACTTGCATGTTGAAACCTTTATTTGGGGAAATGAATGAATGTCTCAATTTCAGTGTGGTGCAATAGCAGGCAGTTAACCCAGTATCCTTTGAGTATGTGTGGGCTGATTTGCCTGTGTCTTTGTAGCTATAAAACCGAAACATGTATAGCAAAAACTGGAGTATTATGGTAATTTGAAGAGCAGGCCATCTGAATCCTTTAAACCTTTATTTGAAGGTTTGAACTCACGCTGTACCTCCTTTCAGCACTCTTAGACTGCACCTGTATTCTATGCTGTCAGAAGCCTTTTTATACCTACTGATGAGAACTGATTAAGTGGCCCATCTGACTACATGTTAGAATTTGTTCCATTAAAGTGGAGCGTGTGAGAAAGGTCTGAAGCGGCACATGAGCCTTAGTGTATGACAGAGAAAGGATTACATTCTAGAAAATGGGTACAAATTTAATAGATTGTGCTCTGCATTCTCTGTCAGTTTCCCGGTTTTTGAAGTAATTACTTTTTTGGGAGGAGTAAGGGCTAGTCACGTGCCAAGCACTACTCCGATATATCGGTAAACAAAGCAGTTACTCCAGTATTGGAAATTTCATTGATTCACATGCTTGAACCATTTCCAGTCGTCGAGATGGGAGACTCCCATCTCGACTAGGGGGAATGATTCAAGCATGTGAATCTATGAAAGAATCCAATACTGGAGAACTACAGTTAGAGGTAAGTAACTTATTTCCTTACTGTTGCTTGGTTTGAAGTTTTAAAATTCCCAGAGACAAGAGTCAACATTAGAATTGTTAGTTTTAAGTGGCTGTAAGTAAACAATTGTCAATTTAATAAAATTGACCATAAATTACTATAAAATGTTTTCAGTAAACCTACTTAATCAATAAATAGGCTAACATGTCTTCAATTTGTGGTGCTTCTGCCCTTCTGGTCTCTCCCCTTCCTCTTCCCAACACCCTTGACTTGTGGTTTTACTCATCCCTCAGTCCTTTACCCTACTATTCACTTTCTCTGCCTTTTGTTACACATTTAATGTTTCCCAATTTCCTATCACCTGCTCTTTCTGTTTATATACAGAAGTATTCAGATACTGACCAGGTGCTGGAGTGCCTTGATTCTAACAGCCAGGAAATGGAATTCTCTGAATACTGGAAGATAATCGGAAGGTTTGCCCATGATCTAAAAAAACAAGAAAAGAAAAAGAGTTGATGGAACCAGGCTACAGCACAAAATCTGAAGTAAGGCAGTCAAGTGAGTGGAAAAGATGCTGACGGAGCTTTTGTAGAGAAGGGACATAGAGGAGGAAAGACAGATGGACTAGTCCACCGTGGAACCATGAGGTTTCAAGGATGAGCTCTTCCTTGTGGCAGGAGTATAGTTCTTGACTTCCCCCACTTTGTGACCCCTCTAAAAGTTCTTGCTTTTAAGAAAATCTCCATATTCCACTACAGTAAAGTATGGTTCTCAGGAAGGACCATCAGAACCATAATATGGAGAATTTGCTTCTTCCGAGTATGGTAACCTTCAATAAAGTGGTTTCTTGAATTGTATATGTGTTTTTCATATGTTCCATATTTTTCTTTTAGACCTACCATCCTTGCTTATCACTGTCAGAACAATAAGTTACTGTCCTAATGGTTCTAGAAGGTGAACAATGTATGCTTGAGAAGGCATTCTTGGACCCTTAAGTCTTCCCAGCATAAATCCTAGACAATTCTAAGAGCCTTATTCTGAAAGGCTTGGTATAAACGGGGACAAAACCACACTGGGCAAGTTCCTTTACCACATGGTTGTGGGATTTGCCCAGATAATGTTTGTGCCCGATTCAGATTGAGCTGTGAAGAGAAATAATGCCTGGTACAAATTTCTCCGACCTGTAAATTTGCAAAGCATTCCACTTTGTACACTGTTTTGGTGGTGCCTAAGACACCAGGTAATTACTGGAGGGATTTGTGTGGCCAAAACCCTTGATCGGAGCTCCATGTACACCTGATTGCTGATTTACAATATACAAATATCATTTGCCCCCGAATGCAGATTTATCGTGATATTCAGAAGGAGGCTATTGAATGTACAGTCCGAAGAACATTGGACAGTAGAGAGACCCCTTGAAGACCAACGAGTGGCTATGGGCCAATAATGGCTGGTACAGAACTCCTGTTTAGGCCTGGGTGGAGTTCACGGAGTGAAACTCTGTGAAGTGACAAAAATCTCCGCCAAGCTACGTGGAGTTCTGCGAACGGCGGAGTGCGTTACCATGCGCCGTTCACACTGATTTTTAGCGCCAGGTGTTTGTCACACGCTGTAAATTCAGCACGAACTGCTTCATGCACAGTGCAAGAGGGTGCTGCTTCTGTCTGCCACTCGAGTAGAAGTTCTATTCGAGCGGCAGCTTCCTCAACGTGAACGGAAGGTTGCTCAACGGGAGCGGTAGCGAGCATCCACGATTGCCTGCGTTGAGAAATCTCGCTGGGAATCGGTTTACCGTTGGATTTTCCTCACTCGCCAACTTACCGTTGGTGAGCAAGGAAAACAATTTGCTACGCGGAGTGTAGGTTTTTGGAACTCTGCGGAGCACGAAAAAAGCTGAGTTTACCGCTCAGGCCTTTTTCTGTTCCAATGTTCATCTTTCTGTTTCTCTCTTTTAACTTAGAACATTGTAGCCCCACCACCCGTGGGTGTAATGTTTTAATAGTTTTATAGCACTACTGGCTCTGGTTATAGCAGTTGTCAAAGGGCCTCTCCCTTGTCTAGGCCGCCGTCTACGGCTCAGGCTAAGAACCTCTGATTGTTACCTTTTAAGAACTGATTCTGTCTCAACACGACGAATACTACGGCACCACAGGCCCCCCATGGAAAGGATGTTACATACGAAACCTTGAATTGGATTAACCAGGATCCTTTGAATACCCTGAACTTTGGTTACACCTGTATACGCCTTTCCACTATTTCAGTGCCATTACATGGCAAGGTATATTATTTATAAAGATACTATTCTTTCCGCGACAACAATTGTGCATCTTCGCTTTACACTTATGCCTTGAAGAAGCCCATGTTTGGGCGAAACGCGTTGGCTGTGACTGTGGTTATACTGAATTATGGAATAAAGAACACTTGAACTGTACAAGTTTTGTGTGGACTCTACAATCAGCTATACACTGTATTAACACAGCGAATCCAGCTTTGTGTTGCCTCTCATACATTTGTAAATATATGTTTAATTCATGGTCTTTTAAGCAGCTGGCCATTTGAGGTGGGCAATACCCTCACTACTGTATAGTGACATGTCTAGGCAGTGCATTCATGTTTAACCTAGCTGCTTTTTCTTCGTAATTGTTGACCTTTTAAGAACTGTTTTTGCCCTCAGCAGCGTGCTATTACGGTTAATCAAATATAGCATGCTGTTATTAAATGACATGGCAAAACTCTTAAAAGTGCATTATTTGCTGCTATAACTGTAGACTGCTGTGGGTTTGGGGTGAATGCACCTTGTGCTCTGTTCAGGGTTTGACTGTTTCTCTGCAGCATTCGGTGACCTGCATGTTTTTCTGATGCTTGTGAGCCGGAACCTTATCAAACTCATGTGGCATAGGTTAAGAGCAGTAGATGTGAGTCAGAAACAGCTCCATTCTACGTGGGCTTGTGTTAAATCCTGACTGTCACCTACAGTCCTTGTTCTATTAGCGGTGATGACATCCATCAAAAGTTAAGAATAGGGGTACCCAAGCACACGCAGAAATAAAGTTTACATAGATTATTACGTCAAGTAAAACATGTAACACAATAAGTGAATCTTCGTTTCTTTCTTGTAACTTTCTTCAATTTAATATTCTTGTTTCCATAGAAATTTCACAGTCTTCACAGTGGTTTCCAAGCCAACACGTGTTTCGTCGCCTCTAGTAATATTGTACATGCGACTTGTTCACGGCTAGGTACAAATTGATATGGTAATTCACATTAGTCCAACTGTTTATTCAAGAAGTTGCATACATTTGTTAACACTGTAAACAAATGTGCTCCCAGGGTAGGTGTCAAAATTATGGGTTTTCTTCGTGGGAGGTGGTATCACAAGGCTATAGTGTACTTAGCATGCACCGTGAGGTCAGGTGAGTACTAGCCTTATTATATCAGTTTGTGACCATCCAGATACGTATAGCTTTAGCGTGAGGGTGGCGTATTGTGAAAATTTCACATATGTGATAGAAATCTGTTTCCTGTGATGTCTACTGAGTAAAACATGCGGTATGCAGAGTCAAAGATCCAGGTAGGTGGTATGAGGGCAGATGCAAATCATATAAAGACTAATGGAAGGTATGTTTAGCTGATATGCTATTTTTTAGCAAGTGAAAAGTTAAACAAACTGACCTGAACACTGTCTAGTTATCAATCTCTGCAATGAATAAGATAAAAGAGAAATATACACATAGCTATGAGTATCCATGTAAAAGGGACACAATAGTGAAGTAATTGAGATCATAACAGGCATTTGCCAGGAAGAAATACATACTTTAGGTATGACGATAATTCCGGGTCATACAGTCATGCGACGGGGGGGGCCGGTCCTTGTAAGGTAATCGATTTCGATTGGTGGCTGTGCTCAGTATTTAAGGAAAAATCCCATCTAAGATCAACGAGACAAAATAATAGTTTCCGTATAAGGAAACACTATTTAGATTGAAAGTGTTCAAAAACCCCAAAAGGGGGAGGGGTGATCCACAAAATATGTGCGCCCCGAGTGCTGCTGGTTAATCTCTTACCTCCGAGTAGTGGAGAGTATGTCAGTGATATGAAACTGCCCCCATCCGCGTCTGGCTCCAATTCGAGTTGCCGGTAGAAATCACTCGGCATGTTTTTAACTCAGAATCGGAAGTCACATGACTTGAAATCGGTCATGTGTACAGACAAAACGCTAGTAACCACAGGCGCCAAGTATAAGACTGTTGCGATTAGTAATATCTAATGTATGTTAGGAGATCATAATATGATCCATGTCCGTTCCGTGGATTATTCTAAACGTGAAAAGTTCCGTGCATGTTAAAATTGTAATGCCGGTAAAACGAAGACAACGTATGGTTGGGTGTGTGCAAAATACACGAGGTTGGTCCTGGTACCCTAGAATTTACATGGATACGTAATGTAATATCAGAAAGATGGCGGCCATCTTGGGTCAGGTTATGCCCTAAATAATTTCTGAAACACATTGCTCTAACCCGACGTTATATTTGGAATATGACTTAGATTTGGTATTCTGATATTGGCCTTGGATATACATTATGTATCCATGTAAATTCTAGGGTACCAGGACCAACCTCGTGTATTTTGCACACACCCGACCATACGTGGTCTTCGTTTTACCGGCATTACAATTTTAACATGCACGGAACTTTTCACGTTTAGAATAATCCACGGGACGGACATGGATCATATTATGATCTCCTAACATACATTAGATATTACTAATCGCAACAGTCTTACACATGGCGCCTGTGGTTACTAGCGTTTTGTCTGT
Source organism: Triturus cristatus (assembly GCF_964204655.1). Classification (NCBI taxonomy): domain Eukaryota; kingdom Metazoa; phylum Chordata; class Amphibia; order Caudata; family Salamandridae; genus Triturus; species Triturus cristatus. Next base: position 117,990,677 of record NC_140595.1, read on the forward strand.
ACATATGACCGATTTCCGGTCATGTGACTTCCGATTCTGAGTTAAAAACATGCCGAGTGATTTCTACCGGCAACTCGAATTGAAGCCAGACGCGGATGGGGGCAGTTTCATATCACGGACATACTCTCCACTACTCGGAGGTAAGAGATTAACCAGCAGCACTCGGGCGCACATATTTTGTGGATCACCCCTCCCCCTTTTGGGGTTTTTGAACACTTTCAATCTAAATAGTGGTTCCTTATACGGAAACTATTATTTTGTCTCGTTGATCTTAGATGGGATTTTTCCTTAAATACTGAGCACAGCCATCAATCGAAATCGATTACCTTACAAGGACCGCCCCCCCCCCGTCGCATGACTGTATGACCCGGAATTATCGTCATACCTAAAGTATGTATTTCTTCCTGGCAAATGCCTGTTATGATCTCAATTACTTCACTATTGTGTCCCTTTTACATGGATACTCATAGCTATGTGTATATTTCTCTTTTATCTTATTCATTGCAGAGATTGATAACTAGACAGTGTTCAGGTCAGTTTGTTTAACTTTTCACTTGCTAAAAAATAGCATATCAGCTAAACATATCTTCCATTAGTCTTTATATGATTTGCATCTGCCCTCATACCACCTACCTGGATCTTTGACTCTGCATACCGCATGTTTTACTCAGTAGACATCACAGGAAACAGATTTCTATCACATATGTGAAATTTCACAATACGCCACCCTCACGCTAAAGCTATACGTATCTGGATGGTCACAAACTGATATAATAAGGCTAGTACTCACCTGACCTCACGGTGCATGCTAAGTACACTATAGCCTTGTGATACCACCTCCCACGAAGAAAACCCATAATTTTGACACCTACCCTGGGAGCACATTTGTTTACAGTGTTAACAAATGTATGCAACTTCTTGAATAAACAGTTGGACTAATGTGAATTACCATATCAATTTGTACCTAGCCGTGAACAAGTCGTATGTACAATATTACTAGAGGCGACGAAACACGTGTTGGCTTGGAAACCACTGTGAAGACTGTGAAATTACTATGGAAACAAGAATATTAAATTGAAGAAAGTTACAAGAAAGAAACGGAGATTCACTTATTGTGTTACATGTTTTACTTGACGTAATAATCTATGCAAACTTTATTTCTGCGTATGCTTGGGTACCCCTATTCTTGACTTTTGTTGCTCTGGCCACAATTCTTTAGGGAGGCTAGTGGTTCTCCCCTACCCTTTAGCACCGTAACTGATTTAGAACTTCACGAATACCGGGTGTACTCACTACAAGCGCCTATTGTCTATTAAAAATACCACTGCCTAGTTCAAAAACCATCCATCAAAAGTTGCAGTCTCTGAGCAGCTGAATCACCTGCTGTTTGTCTCTCTGTCACTTTTGGTTTCAAGCTCGGTTTCATTAGTCCTGCTTAGCCTGTGCCGTTAATTCTGCTTCTTTGGGCACTGCCCTGGAATCATCTCTCCAGCTTCAGTTTTTTCCAGGTAATTTTCTTCCTTTGCCTTTGCTTGTTCTTATCCTCTTGTTTTCCTGAATGCTGATTTGACAGCATCTCCATATATCGCTGTTGCTGTTCTACCATGCTTCATGAATATGTTCTTTCCCAGGTAACCATGTCACTCGCCTTCTTCTTTCTTAGTCCCAATGGACTCTGTGTGCTGATTTGCCAGCATCTCCACCAATCCATATTGTTCTTCAACAGCATCTTTGTTACTGATGCAGAGGCGCAACTCTTTCAGTCGCTGTTTGCTCCAAGTACCCATGTTGGTGTCTTTCCCTTTTCTCAGCACCCAGGTGTCCCTTACACCTATTATACAGTATTTACATGCACCCATTCTGCTGTCCCATAGTGCTTTGTGTCTGCTGTCCTCCCACCAGTCTGCTGTCCTCCCACCAATAGAAACTCCCCCAGTCTCTATTTCCCCTGATGATGATTTGCTCCAAGCGTACTCTCCTTATATGCTGCAATGCCTCATGTTCCTGTCTGACTGACAATAATGTATCTTCCCATCACTCCACTACAGATTTCATTCAGCTATGGATCTCACGTGCTTCAATCTGAGTGGGTTACTAGGTTATTAATGAAAGCATCTCTATGACTAAATGACTGTAACGATCATCATCCAATCTCAAATGTCCCTGTTCAGATAAAACTGTTGGAATAAAACTGCTACCCAGCAACACCTGGAGTTCTTTGAGAACAACCTGGGAAATTAGCAATCAGACATTTGTCCACACAGCGATACTGAGACGGCCCTCCTACATGGTGGTACATCTATCTTCGAGATGATGGACCAGAGGATGCGATTCTGCGGTGCTGTTTGATGTACTAGACGGCTTCGACGACCTTCACAATGGCATGATGCAGGATTGAGAAAGTGTTGGGACTGACAAATCAGTCAAGCAAATCATTTACTTTGAATCTTAGTTAGAGTTTGGTGGACGAGATATTCTGTCACAAGCGTATCAAAGTTCTGTCCGCCATATTACATGTGCATTATCGCCTGTGGTATCTGTAGTACAGCGGATGGGATATCCATCATGTTTTGACGGAGTATTGCATCCGTCAAGCTCTAAGTAAGGCCCTTTGTACTTAAATAAAAGAGTAAGTGGAGCCAATGCCTGCTCATTTCAAGCTTCTGTTTGCGGCACATCACTCCGCTGCTGTTTCTCTCTCTTGTTATTCATCATGGAATTCTCTTTAAAATTCATAATCAGTATAATGTCTACACCCACGTGCAGGATCCCGGAACACCTTTCGGTAAGTGCATGCAATTTCAATTTAAAATTACTTTTAGAACAGAAAAATAGCAAATAGGAGACAACTTTTTCGGCCAATTTACTTTGTATATTTAAAAAAAGTCATCAATTAACCAAATCAGTCAATCAAGAACAATATTTGGAAATCTACAGAAGGAAAGCGCACCCTATTTAAAGAAGTAAAAAGAGATAAACATCTGCCCCTCTTCCATCAAATATTCTACAAGCTACCAGCACTCTCGTCTAGCTTAGCAGGATCTGTAAAGCAGTTTCCTTTTGTAAATCAGAATGAGAGAGAGGCTCTCCAGTAACCGCTGCGTAGTCCTTGATCCTGATGTCTACTTAGTAGAGTGGGTGGTGTATTCATTTATATAGAACTAGGATTAGAAGTAATTCACTGTTGCTTCTCAGTCACTCTCATATCCATAAACAGTTGCATCGCATAACCCGGTTAACCCATAGTGCTTGGAAAATACTATCATAGAGAAGTGTAGTGAGGGTAAGTTTCTGTAGTAGTTTCTTATAAGCTTGTTGTTCTTACATGCTCTTAGTCCTATGATGTCACTGTCATGGCAATAGAATGTTACTGTTTGAATCCAGGAGGTTGTCAGTTCCTAGAAGCTGTGGAGATGAACAGTCAATAAAGTATGTGCTCTTACACTTACCTTGTCTAGTGTAATCACTACAAATTTGGCGACAAGTTGGACTGTTCCTCTCTTCACCCACGTGTGCAGCAATTGGCTCTAGTTTTTCCTGTCTCCTGGAGCTCCTTCTGCAGTCTGCCGCGCAGTGAAGTTTGCGTTCTCCTTGTGACTCTCCACAGTGGCCGTCTGTCGTTTCTGCGTTGGACTCACTCTCTACACTACTGGTGAGATTGTTTGCAGTTCCCTTTCAAGTACTCCAGCGTTTCTGGCATTTGGCTTTTGTGACTGTGGAGGCTATTTTGGTGTTGATGCTTACACTCATTTTGTTTGTATTCAAGCGCTGGACAATCCAAATTTTTTCTGGCTGCTTTGGGGTTTTCCATATATTTATTTGGATTTCCCCTGTCCAAGAGCGTCCCGTTGGTTGGTTTAGAGGTTTGATCCTTCCGACACCGGTGCTTACCTCCTTCTGATGACGCAGTAGAATTCCCAGGAGGAGTTGGTGAAGACGACGAGGGTTCTCCCAGCAACGTGTTCTCCTGGTAACGCGCCACTAGATTCCTGGACAGCGTGTCAGTGAAGCCAGCATTCCTGACGCAGGCGTAACCGACAACAACGTGTCACTTGTCCAATGCAAGTGGTTTTCTCGGTTACAGTGTGGAGGAGCCTACGCAGCGTGGTGACGTATGCTCTTCTTGTTTCTATAGTTACCGCATCAACAACGCGTCACAGACGTGCAACGGAGTAGTGTCGTAGCGGTGAGCGTCCTCCATTTTCCTTGGTTACCGCGTCGAGCCGCTTACACAACATAGTCACGCACAAATTTTCTTGGTGTTGTGGTTTCCTGAGTGTGTTACTTGGGTTCGCTGTACAGCGCATTGCATCCTTCGACTACGAAACAAAGTGTCAGCAGGTTTGCTGTGCGGCGCATCAGAGGTTGATGCGTACCTATTCTTTACGGAGCAATGAGTCAGCAGTGTGTCTCTCTTCTCCTGATTCTACGTGTGTTTATCAAGAAAAACGTGTGCATCTCATCTACTGAAATGAACATGGCTGTGTGTGAGCTGTGACTAACCCACACTTTGTTCATTTGAAGTTATTTAATTCTTCTGGAACAAATGTGTCACACGGTGGAATAAGTAGTGTGTCACACGGTGGAATAACAACAGTCTCTTGATGTTTGGGATAATCTTCCAGTCAAATTGAATTTACTGTTTTGTTCCTGTATGTGATAATTAGTGTTTATCTTAGTAGGTGCATTATTTAGTTACTTATTGTTTGTTATAAAAACGAATATTTTTTTTACAGGTAGTTTTTAAACGTTCTTATTGTACATTTTGATTGTCGCCATGCAACATGTACAGCCTCCTCCTCCCTTTTTACAGCTTCCAGGTGATCCACCAGTCAAGTGGAAAGTGTGGAAGCGAGCTTTCTTGAAATATTTAGGCGCTATGGGAGGTTCGAGGTTCAGCGCAGAAAGGAAATGTTTCATCCTAGAACATAATCTGAGGTTTGAGGGCCAAGCAGTTTTGGAACATCTTCCTCCTTTGTTTGTTGTTGAAGGTGAAGAGGAATTAAATGTTTTTGATCAGGCTGTGGGTATGCTTGAGAAACAGTTTGATGTAGAGAGCAGCATAGTTGGTGCTAGGCACAAATTTTGTACACGAAAACAAGAGTGTGAAGAGAGCATTGTGTCCTACGTTGCCGCTTTGCGTATTCTCACGTCTGAATGTGAATTTGAACAATTTACATCCCAATTAATACGAGACCAAATTGTGGTGCATTGTTGGGAGAAGAAAGTTCAAGAGAAATTACTTACTTTAAAGAACCCTTGTTTGGATGAGACTATTACCATTGTCAAGAGTATTGAACTTTCTCAGACGGCATCTAAGGAACTTAAAGCAGAGAGGAATATTGTAGCCGTAGCTAAAGACCAAAAGGATTCTAGTGAAAAAAATCAGTTAGACAAAGGTAAACCGCAATCTGAGCAAATAGGTAACAGATTTATGTCTAACAAGGTTGAGAAGAAATCTTATTCAAAGAATGTATGTAATAAGTGGGTTTCCTTCGCATTTTCCCAATTCAAAAGTATGTCAGGCTAAGAATGCTTCTTGTCGTAAATGTGGGAAACAAGGTCATTTTGCCAAGATGTGTGGTTTTCGGGCAAGTATAAATGTTGTGTATTCTGAGGAACCTAATAATGATTCTATGAGTGAAGTTGTTAGTTCTCTTACTGATTTTGTAGTGGTAGTTAAGGATGATTCCGAGGATTGTGTTGATCCCATTGTTGATGTATTGGTTGATGGGAAGCGTCTGCACCTACTGGTGGATTCAGGGGCATGGATGACAATGATTACGGATGATCTTTTTGAGAGTACTTGGGGGAACAGACCTCTCAATCCTCCTGACAGAAGTCCTGTCTCTTATGAAGGGAGAAAAAAGGGAGAAAAATTGATTTGACAGGTTTCTTTGAGACTTCCTTGGTTTTTAAAGACAGGCACATCCAAGGGAAGGTTTATATGGCCAAAAAAGGTCTCAACATCCTGGGTTGGTACCACCAGGGGCTGTTTGGAATGACTCTTAGGCCTGGCATTTCCGAACAGGTTTTTGTGGTGGGTGAACAACCTGAAGGAGGAAGTTTAGTTTCTTGGTCCATGAAGTTTACCAAAGTCTTTGGTGATAAACTTGGCTGTGTTAGAGGGTTCAAACACTTTATTACGGTCAAGGAGGGGGCTCTTCCGATTAAACACAAGCTACGTAATATACCCTTCAGTATCAGAGATGATCTTTCTTTAGAACTCAAGAAATGTGTGAGGGTGGGATTATTGAACCTATAGAGTCTTCTCTTTGGTTAAGTCCCTTGATTGTCGCAAGAAAAAAAAATGGTAATCTCAGGGTATGTATTGATTTGCGCAGTCTCAATGGAGAGATTTGGATTGACTCGCACCCTCTTCCCCGCATTGATGACATACTTTCAAAATTTGCAGGTGCAAAGTATTTTTTAAATTGACTTAGCATCAGCATACCACCAGGTAGAGCTCGACCCATCTTTCAAGCATTTAACCGCTTTTGCATCACCTGTTGGTACTTTCGATTTAGGAGGATGACTTTCGGGCTAGCCTTGGCAGCCTCAGTTTTCCAGCGTGTTATGGAGAAGGTGTTGGAGGGTGTTTCAGATACGGTTGTCTTCCAAGACGATATTTTGGTGGCTGGAAAGAACAAGGAGTCCCATGACAGAAATCTTGCTAACGTTTTGGGAAGATTGGAAGGTAACAGCATTGTTGCTAACAAGCTCAAGTGTGTCTTTGGTGTTGATTCTATCGAATACCTGGAACATCGCATTTCTGGAGATGGTATTGTGCCAAGGGAAGGTCTCATTGATGCCATTTCTAATGCTCCTTGTCCTACTTCAAAAGAACAGGTCTCTTCTTTCTAAGGCTTGTGTGAATTTTACACAAAATTCATTTCTAATTTTGCTGTAAAGACTGTCCATATGAGGGAGCTCCTCAAGAAAAAAACTGTGTTTCTCTGGGATGATTTGTGTCAGGGAGAGTTTGTGCAGATTAAAAAAGTTAGCCTCATGCAACATTCTCACCCCATTTGATCCCCTTTTTTCATGCACGGTGTCTGTTGATGCGAGCCTTGATGGTCTTGGTGGTACGATCTCTCAGGTCAAACATGGAAAGGAGTTCACTTTGGGTTTCGCTTCACGAGCACTACGCCAGAGTGAGAAAAATTACTCTGTCACTGAACGAGAATTGCTTGCATGCTGCTGGGCTGTTGAACGATTCAAGTGTTTTTTATGGGAGAAGATTTTTACTCTTCTTACTGACCACAAGCCCCTCATTCCTATTTTAGAGGGTAAGATTGTCAAAGACCATACGCCCAGAATTGCTAGGTTAAGCTCTAAATTATTGCAATACAATTTTGGTGTAGCACATATTTCTGGTGGGCGAAACACACAAGCCGATTATCTATCTAGGTCTCCTCTACCCTTAGGTAAATTTGATCATGACAATGATGCTGATGAAGACTGTTTGAATGCTGCGGTTGATGTTTGTGGGGTGAGTTGCTTCACTGAATGTGATTGGTTTTGTGCTATGGAGTCAGATCCTCTGCTTAAGAGGGTGAAAGAGTTCATTGTTTCTGGTTGGTCCTAAGGAAAAGCACCTGGACAACGATTTACATGCTTTTGCCAAAGTGTCTGATGAGCTTACATTGGAGGGTGGAGAAATAATCATGCGTGGGTATAAATTTGTTCCTCCTGAATCTCTTAGAGGTCGTATCATTGACTATGGTCATGAGGGACACCTTGGACAGACGTACACTAAGAAAAAGATTTGTAGTGTTTACTGGTGGCCTTCCATGGACCGTCAAATCAATGATGTGGTGGAGATGTGTCTTACATGTTCCACAAGTGATAAGGTTGTAAAAATTGTTTCTCCTTCGATTTTGTGGGACCTTTCAATGTGCTGGGAAAAAAATACAAGTTTGCTCTGGTGGTCTCTGATTATTTCAGCAAGTGGTGGGAGGTCCATTTCATGACAGATCCCAACTCACGGGAGGTTATTAGGTTTCTTCAGAATTTGTTTGCCCGAGAGGGTTTCCCCAAAGAGATCATATCTGACAGTGGGGTACAATTTACTTCTAAGGAGATGTCTCCTTTTCTGTCTCAGTCTGGCATCACCCACCGGCAAGTGGCTTTGTATCACCCACAGGCCAATGGTTTCATTGAGCGCAATAACCGCATTCTTGTTGAGTGTGTTCAGTGGGCTGTTTCCTCTTGTATTGACATCAAAGAAGCTGTCCAGAGTATGTTGTGGGCCCACCGCACTACCCCTAGTTCCACCACAGGTTCTAGTCCTTTCGCTTTACTCAGAGGTAGAGAAGCCTCGTTTCACATGTGTCCTCCTTGGATGAAAAAGTGGGGTTTGGTGTCAAAGTGCCGGGAGACATAGGGAGGCAGAGACTTACAAATGTTTCCCACAGTCCCAACACAGGATGTTGTTCCAGATGTGTCTAATTTTACATCCTCAGTCTCTGTGGGGGATTGGGTCAAGATCAAGTCTCCTCTAAATGTTCCCAAGAGGCTTTCTAAGTTTGGTCCCCCTGTTAGGGTGGATGCCACCTTTCGTTTTGCTGTTAAGAGTCAATGGGAAAAATTGTTGGAATCTTTCTAGGATATATAAGATTCCAATGAAGGTGGTTCTACAATTGGGCCTTGAGACAAACCACACCGTCCAGTTTGACTCTGTTCCTAAAAGGACTAATCTACATGAGAATATGCCTCAGTCTTCTCAGGTTGGGAAGTCCTCCTTGAGATATGTTCCTCCTCGGAGGAGTGGCAGGACGAGTGTTCCGCCAAAACGTTTAAATCTTTAATGTTCTTGTTTTTTGCTTATTCTGCTTATGTATTACAGTAATATTTGCCTATATGTATATTTTTTCTTTAGTGTTTTCTACCTTTGCTCTGCATTTACATTTGTCCTTTTCCTTCTCCTTCCTCCTGTATCTCCCTTCTTTGTTTATATATAGAAAGAGAGGAGATGTTGTAGTAGTTTCTTATAAGCTTGTTGTTCTTACATGCTCTCAGTCCTATGATGTCACTGTCATGGCAATAGAATGTTACTGTTTGAATCCAGGAGGTTGTCAGTTCCTGGAAGCTGTGGAGATGAACAGTCAATAAAGTATGTGCTCTTACACTTACCTTGTCTAGTGTAATCACTACAGTTTCCTCTTCATCAAACCTTCCGCAGCAGGGAAGCCAACAAAGGAAAAACAATTACCAAAATGCGGTGCCGCGCCATACCCACATCTAATTCTCTAGTTGCTCATCTGCACACCACTGGTCCTCCATTATAACCTGGAGCACCAGGCCCCTACCACAACAGACAAAATTAAATCTTCTTCATCTTCCAGAGCCATGATTGCTGCAAACACAGATCAGCCCCCATCACTGCTTTCAGGCAGATTCTAGTGTGTGGCAAATGTACTTCTACAACTTACAGAAGCGTTTCCTGTTCCAGTACCTTTTAAACTACATAATGGTTGATGCTCAGTTACTAAATCAAATGGAAACTCACAGAGATCAACCTCCTGCTGAAGAAATCCTCAGCTGACCCAACGGACCATAAGAACTACAGAACCATCTCTCAGCTCCCCTTCCCAGCCAAAGTCATCGAGAAAGCCATCTACGCCCAACTCACAGAATTAATCTAAACTAACCACACCGTGGACCCCTCCCAATCCAACTTCAGTACCAACCACGGCACCAAGACTGCACTTCTTGCCGCAACTGACGACATCCGCACTCTCCTCGACTGAGGGGAAACCACAACCCTCATCCTCCTGGACCTCTCTGCCGCTTTCGATAGTGTCTCCCACTACACTCTCTGCACACGACTTCACGACACCTCAGCAGCCGAACCCAGAGAGTCAGACTCCCTACGTTCTCCTCAGGACCTACAGAGATCAGCTACGGAGTTCCCTAGGGCTCCTCCCTGAGCCCCACCCTCTTTACCATCTCCATGGCCCTGCTTGCAGCCATCGTCAGAAACCACATACTCAACATTGTTTCCTTCTCTGACGACACCCAGCTGATTCTCACCCTCACTGACGAAACTACTGCCGCTAAGAGCAACTTCCACAACGGGATGAAAGTATGAGCCGCCTGGATGAAGCAGAGCTACCTCAAACTCAACTCCGGCAAAACCAAAGTCCTCATCCTGGGCTCCACTCCCTCTGCATGGGACTACTACAGGTAAACAGCAGTGCTCGGAAACCCCCCACACCCTCCAACCACTCATGCAACCTCAACATCATCCTCGACTCCTTTCTTGCAATGAACCGCCAAATCAACATAGTACCATCCTTCTGCCTCCACACGCTATGCCTGCTGCGGAAGATCTTCAAGTGGATCCACACCGAGACCAGGAGAACGGTCACGCAGGGGCTCGTCAGCAGCAAGCTTGAATAAGGCAACGCACTGTACACTGTCACCTCCCAAAAACTCCAAAAGAAATTTCAACGTATTCAGAATGCCTCCACCAGACTTATCCAGGACATCCCCCGCTGCAGCCACGTCTCTGGTCACCTGAGAGTCCTCCACTGGCTCCCAGTCAACAAAAAGAATCACCTTCAAGCTCCTCACGGACGCCTACAAAGCCCTCCACAACCCCAGACCCGATTACCTCAACCACCGCCTCGCCTTCTACACACCAGACATCTCTGCTCGCCCAGCTGGCCCTGGCCACTATCCCACGGATCCGCAAGACCTCGGCTGGAAAAAGATCCTTCTCCTACCTCGCTGGGAAGACCTGGAACTCCCTGCCTCTGCATCTCAGGCCATCACCGTCACTGCCTCAATTCAGGAAGGACCTCAAGACCTGGCTCTTCGACTGAAGTGCGGAACCGTCCGCAGTGCCTTAAGACCCTCATGGTTCATTGGCCATGCTTTACAATAACCCTGATTGATTGATTTACATGGTATTTCAAAAGGAACGTCCTCAATCCTAGCATACTATTTGCTTTGACAAATAAATTATCTTTATTGGTCAGTGCTTTCAGTAGTGAATGGCCTCAAGCAATCATCTTTCATTTTATCATCACCATCTTAAACATTATACACTTAATGCTCTACTTATAAAGCCAAATGCATTTGTCTATTTGTAATGTCATTCCTGTATAGAGTAAGAGTTCCAATACTTTGACTACGGTACTACTATGGTGTTCTAGCATGTTGGTAAAGATTAGGATATCCTCTTTAAAAGGGGGCACTACCTCCATGTTCCTAAGCATGAATACCTGAGTTTTCGGAACATGGAAAGAGCAGATGATAACTAAATGCAATCCTTAGGTACTGGGTGCACCATCATGTGTAATGAATGTAGCTAAACACAGCTTTTGGGCATACTTATAATCTGATGGCAAACCATCTTCAGATCAAGAGTAGACCAATATTTGTGTTATCCTCTGAGACGGAAGCCGGAGGACTGTGTTTTCAACTGTTTTTAAAAACTGCACTGTTTTCACTTGTGTTAGAATTTTAAAGACCTCAGAGCTCACCTGCTTGGAAGCGCCGACTTGAACGCGCTCTCAAAGCCCTCCTCGACCACCCCTGACACAGCGATCTCAGCGCTGAATCAGGAAACGCCCAAAGGCGGTAGCCACGCCCACTGCGAGGCCACGCCCACCCCCAGAGACTACAAATACGCTGAATACAAGCGGATTTGTTATTGACTTGTGTTATCCTCTGAGGCGGAAGCCGGAGGACTGTGTTTTCAACTGTTTTTAAAAACTGCACTGTTTTCACTTGTGTTAGAATTTTAAAGACCTCAGAGCTCACCTGCTTGGAAGCGCCGACTTGAACGCGCTCTCACAGCCCTCCTCGACCACCCCTGACACAGCGACCCCAGCGCTGAATCAGGAAACGCCCAAAGGCAGTAGCCACGCCCACTGCGAGGCCACGCCCACCCCCAGAGACTACAAATACGCTGAATACAAGCGGATTTGTTATTGACTTGTGTTATCCTCTGAGGCGGAAGCCGGAGGACTGTGTTTTCAACTGTTTTTAAAAACTGCACTGTTTTCACTTGTGTTAGAATTTTAAAGACCTCAGAGCTCACCTGCTTGGAAGCGCCGACTTGAACGCGCTCTCACAGCCCTCCTCGACCACCCCTGACACAGCGATCCCAGCGCTGAATCAGGAAACGCCCAAAGGCGGTAGCCACGCCCACTGCGAGGCCACGCCCACCCCCAGAGACTACAAATACGCTGAATACAAGCGGATTTGTTATTGACTTGTGTTATCCTCTAAGGCGGAAGCCGGAGGACTGTGTTTTCAACTGTTTTTAAAAACTGCACTGTTTTCACTTGTGTTAGAATTTTAAAGACCTCAGAGCTCACCTGCTTGGAAGCGCCGACTTGAACGCGCTCTCACAGCCCTCCTCGACCACCCCTGACACAGCGACCCCAGCGCTGAATCAGGAAACGCCCAAAGGCGGTAGCCACGCCCACTGCGAGGCCACGCCCACCCCCAGAGACTACAAATGTGCCGGCCACACCAGCGCAGCGGACGAGCGCAGCGGGAGCGCCGTTTGCGCGCCGAAGGCGCGCCTAAGGCAAGCCCGTCTGCCCCCGTCCGCGCACGGCCGGGCCTAGGGCCACAATCCCTGCCGGACACAGGTGCCCCTAAGGTAAGATACTCACGTCGGGAGTTACTAAGTCTCAGACCCCCCCACCCCCTCTTGTGAATACACCCATGACCTAAATGGACCTTTCATCCGCTGTACCCTCTGCAAGCCAGTCCAACGCAAATTACTTATAAAACCTCATAAGCCTGCTGCCTTGATACTGGCCTCACTCAACTGCCGTTCGCTCCCTAAACATGCGACTCAGATCAACCACCTCATTGAAGACCAAAAGATCGATATCCTCTTCCTCACGGAAACATCGCTCGCCCCACATTGTGAGGCAGACATGGTGTTAGCAACCCCACCAGGCTTCCTCATTCAGTTCCTACCCCGCCCCCTGGGCCGAGGTGGCGGTGTTGCCATCATCCACCGGGACCACCTTCTTTGCAAATCTGAGGACGCGCAGATCCCTGACTCCGAAAGCTTGCAATTTACAATCAAGCTAGACCCGACCAACTCTCTGACAGGAGTCCTTGTCTACCGCCCTCCCGGGCATCCAGGCTGTTTCGCTAGCGCTCTCCTGGACACTGTAGCAACCCAGGCCCACTCCATATCAAATTTCCTGATAATAGGAGATCTAAACATCCATCTTGATGACCCCACTGACCAGACAGCAGCTGACCTGATCGCTGATCTGGCAGCACTTGACATCCACCTCCTTAATTCCGGACCCACTCACACCAAGTGTCACCTGCTGGATCCAGTGTTCACTAACACTCCATCGATGCAAGTGAAGGATACCTCCCCCTTACCCTGGACAGACCATTTCCTAATCTCCTTCCTAATACCAGGTTCTTTCAGGAAACCTCAAAAACCGCCCACCTACATCAGGGACAGGACCTGGTCCAGACTTCCTACCGAAGAGTGGGCCAGCATTCTTAAAAACACCAGCCCGGCACGCGCAGACGACCCGGCTGTCGCCGACAGCAACTTCAGAGAGTGGATCACCACCTCCCTGGACTCCGTACTCCCACTAAGAACCAGGGAAGATAAAAACGGAAAACCTGGGTCCGCCCCATGGTATACCTCTGACCTCCGACTCCTCCGTAAAAACTGTAAAAGAGCCGAACAGCTTTGGAGGAAAAACTGGCAGCACTCCAGCAAGGAAGCATATCACAAATCAGTCAGACTCTACAAAGAGGCCATCAGACACGCCAAAGCCTCCCACTATGACACGCGGATCACAGAATCTTCTAATTCAGCCAGGGAATCCTTCATAATTGTAAAGGAGCTGCTCAAAGTACCCAACTCCCCGTCCTCCAGTGTCCCCTCCGCGGACCGAAGTAATGACATAGCCACGTACTTCAACGATAAAATCGCCCGTATTCTAATTTCCCTCCCCCCTCCCGGGTCCACCAGCCACTTGGACAATCCGACACCCCCCAGTCTAACCGAAAGTACTCCTCGTCCTCAACTTGAGACGTTCAGGCTAGTAACATGTCTTGAGGTCGAGCGAACCATGACCAAAATGAGAAGTGGTTCACCACTGGACGCGGCTCCCATCAGATTCCTCAAAACCGTGGCCCCTGTCATCGTTCCCACGGTCACGGAGCTCATTAATAGCTCACTTACCCAGGGATCTGTCCCTGCCAGCTGGAAGAGCGCGGTGGTAAAAGCCCTCCTAAAAAAAACACAGCTCGATCCAGCAGACATGGGAAACTATCGTCCAATTTCTCTCCTTCCGGCAATCAGCAAGATAGCGGAGAAACTGATTAACGGACAATTGTCCCAGTTCTTTGAAACAAACAACATCTTACGGGAATCCCAAACTGGTTTCCGCCCGGGCCATGGCACAGATACTGCCCTCCTCGCCGTCATCGAGGAGGCAAGGCGCATACTGGATTCAGGAGGGTCAGTGGCAGTGATCCTCCTGGATCTCAGTGCAGCCTTCGACACAGTCAACCACCGTGTCCTCCTCCATCGGCTCGCGGCAGCAGGGATCACCGGGACGGCACTCAGCTGGATAGAGTCCTTCCTCACCGGACGCACGTTCCAGGTATGGGACGGCAACTACCACTCAGCCACCCTCCCCCTCACAAGCAGGGTCCCTCAGGGATCTTCCCTGAGCCCGACGCTTTTTAACGCATATATGGCTCCCCTGGAAGACGTGGTGACACCATTTGACATAAAAATGGTAAGCTACGCTGATGACACTCAACTGGTCGTCTCTTTATCCCAACTAGTCGACCACCCAGAGAAACTGGCGAACTGCCTCACCCAAATACACAGCTGGATGAGTGACTCATCACTAAAATTAAATGGGTCTAAGACCGAAGTGATGCTCCTGGGAAAACAATGGGTAACCATCCCCCCAACAGTCTGGCCTGACGTATTCGGAGAAATCCCCTCCCCGAAGCATGAAATCAAAACCCTTGGAGTATGGCTCGAACCCGAGCTCACCATGAGGACGCAAGCGGCCAAAACTGCGGGCACCTGTTTTGGGCTCATGCGCACTACCCGTAAGATTCTCCCATTACTACCACCTGCCTCAAGGAAACTCCTTATCCAGGGGCTAGTATTGTCCCGTCTAGACTACAGCAATATGGTCTACCTGGGTGATCCAGAGGCCACCCTGACTAGACTACAGCGGACTCAGAACGCTGCGGCCCGTCTGCTCACGAACCTTCCTTCGAGAGTGTCAGCAAAACCAACCCTCAAGGCCTTGCACTGGCTCCCTGTTCGCCAAAGGGTGGAATTCAAAGCCATGTGTACAACACACAAACTTATCAACGGATCTGGCCCTTCTATCCTCAGCAGCATGGTCACCCCCTACAAAGCATCCAGATCCCTCCGTTCAGACAGTGAGCACATGGCCAACATCACCAAATTCAAAAGGACTCGCACCGGAGGCCGACGATTCTCGGTGCAAGCAGCCAGGAGATGGAATTCCCTCCCACGCACCCTCAGACTGGAAGCCAGCTACCTGGCCTTTCGCAAAAAACTGAAAACGCACCTATTCCCGAAATAATCGTTCCTCCTCCCTCCCTCTCCTTATAGGATAAACAATCTCCTTACAGCGCGGGGATGCCCTTGGGTCACCAGGCGCTATACAAATCGCTAAATAAATAATAATAAATTTAGCCCCTTCCAACACTCAAGATGTCATGAATTCTTGGTAGGGGGAGGCAATCAACTACAATTTGATTGATTACACATTGTAAATCTGCGTAGAAGCTCAATGAAGCTGATTTTTTGAGGTCCAAAGCTTCAGGAGCAATCCACTGTGAAGAACTCACAATCATAACCACCTCATCGGCAGTCATTTTTCAACGATAAGAATAAATCCTTCCTAACATTCCTCAAAGTATGTTTGACAGACGTAACATATTTGAGTTCTGTTTTATGTTTAAGTCACGTCCTTAAATCTCTGCTAATTTCTTTTGGAAACATTTCAATAATTGTTTAAAATAAGCTCTAGTCCTACTATCTAAATACACATACAAGAAACTGGAATTATTGATCCAGGATATCCTAATTAAGTTGACCAAATACCTACATACACTTTTTCAAAAAATCACCTGTCATGAAAACAACCATATTATTAATGCAACCACCATTTGCATAAATATTAATATCGCTAGCTTCTTGGGGAAAATAATTATCTTAAATAATGGTAAACAGTGATCCAGAATCTGCCAAATTCTCTGGCTTCCATTAATGTTTTTAGCAACTTTAGGTGGAACATATGGTTCCTCATCTACCACATAAATTGGATTGTGATTGCTAGACACACATTCTACACCGTAGTCATAGTTTTCTTCAACCACTCAATGCCAAATTCACTGATTCTTCTCTGCCACGTCACATTCTTGAGCTAATATACCTTGTCTGGACCATTATTACAAACATTAGCAATCTATTGCTGGACCATTCTTACTACAACCCAAAAGATTTATGAAGTACATTTTAACACCGGGTGGCTGAGCTTGCCATGGAACGAGATGGCCGCGGACTGAGCGAGCTCCTCGTGGACGCCCGATTTATCCTTTAATAATCCTATCAAAAACCAACGCAACGTGGCTAAAATTGGAAGGTGCTGAAGAGTGAAGTGGGTGCAGGCGCTGAGATGCTGAGAAAATGCAGAAATACCTATATGCCTTGACTAGACGACGATCGGCGCTCTGAGGCCTGGGCGGCGAATGTGAAACAGCAGCCGCGGCCGATCGTAGACCTCCAAACCGAGACGTAAAGCATGTACGCTGCCGCGTCGTGCGGCTGCGCTCGCTGAGGATCAACAGGCACATGCATCATCATAGGGTTTTGCGATTCCTTAATAGCGATTATTAAGGAATCGCAATTAAGGAATAGCAAAACCCTATGCATGTAGGAATCGCTAAAGAAATAGCGATTCCCACAAATTCCTTAATTGCGACTAGCAAATTGCGAGTCGCAATTAAGGAATGTCTTCCCATTCATTCCTATGGGCCTCCAGGCCCATAGGAATGAATTAGAGATTGCGGGAGCAATTTGCGAGTACCAGTAGGTACTCGCAAATTGCTCCTGCAATTTCGATGGTGCAAGGGTGTCAAAATGACACCCTATTGCACCCATGTATGTTCACTCTGCACAAATGTTGCATACACACATGCTCTAAGGGCATGTGTGTGGGCAACATGAGACTTATTAAAATGCAAATAAGTGCATTTTTCTCAGTTTTCGCAAATTACCATGAGGTCCAGCCTCATGGTAATTTGCTCACGCTAATAGCGAAATCGCTATTTTGGAAACTGTAATGCATTGCATTTAAGGAATCTCAATTAGGGATTCCTTAAATGCAATCGCTATTTAAGAAATCACAATAATTTGCGATTTCTTAAATTGCGAGTGGCAAGTTGTTTCATGCATCGCAAAGGCTATTTTTGCGATCGCAAACGGCCGATTTTTGCGATTCGCGCCGTTTGCGATCGCAAATAGCTTTGATGCATGTGCCTGCAAGTGTCTGCCCGGGACGTTGCGGAGACAACAAAACATATCTCAACAGGTTCCTGGGCTGCTGGGGCGGTGCGGGGGAGAAGAAGCGGAGGTCGCTGATGGCAAGGGAAGAAATCCTGGCTGCCTGGGAGGAGAGCTACAGGCCCCATTACGGCGAGCGCAGACTAGCTACTGGAGCAGAGGTTGTGGACTGCCTGGGGCGTCGGCTGGGGGCCGTCGCGCCTCTCCATTAAGGGGACGTACGAAGAGGCATAAAGGTGGGGGCAGTAATCACAGCGAAAGAGAGCAGAACACAGTGCCTGGAGCAGGGGTCATATATACTGTGTATACAAATCGGAAATGCCACAGAAACATGACCTACAGCTTGGAGTGCAACCCTTTCATGAGTGCTCCCTATAAATAAGTGTGCCATTCAGATGCAGGGCGGAGGACCTGAAACCTGAGCAGAAGGGGATCCCTAAGTGTGGAACACAGGAAGGTGATGGCAGTGAATAGCGACGCACTGTAGTCAGCGCTGTAGCCCAGCTTGTACTGTGAGACTTCGGGGCCAATTTTGAGCATTGTGCGGTCCCCCGCTTATGTCGCATGCTGCTGTGGAATACTGATGGAGGCTCAACGTGCACACATATTGTCTAGAGCGGAACTGTGGTGATTGGACAGACATAGGGCTGCCCTAGATATTGCACGGTGAGCGGCGCTGGGGGCCTGGAGCGGATGCGCCTAGGGTAACCAGCATACCCACGCACGTGCATACCGGAATTGCGACTAGGGCGCAGCGGACTCACACCTGCGACGCCCTATGATTGATGTGTTCAGTGCGGTCACAGTGAGACACAAGTAACCCCTGTGAGCAAGAGGCAGAGCGCACACCGCGAAGCACACGTGACAACGAGTGGTCAATATACCTGTGGGCTTGCGGGGGTGATCTATCGGATGCTGCACATCTGACTGCTGCTGTGTACTGGGAACTACAAACAAGGTCGCAAACGCTCCCGACACCATGGGTAAAACAGACCGCACTCAGCCCAAAATAAACTTTGAGCAGGCGAAGAAACAGCACGCGTGCGGGCCGGGAGAGCAGCCACCGGCGCAATCTACGGAGGGGGCGACAGGTGGCGTGTCGAATGATGATATCCAAACTATGTTCAACACGATACAAGCTGCACTCACGAACATTGATGGGAAAATAGATTCTTTGACATATAGGTGCCGATTCCGATCCTGGAAAAACCGGGTACGAACCGTCGGTCGGAGGGTTTTCTCGTCCGACTCGTACCCGGTAAAAAAACCCTACAAACTTGCAAGTACGATTCGTACGGAAACACCATTTCCGTACGAGTCGGAAAAAACACCGACCGACTGTAAAAACACATACCAATGTGATCCGGGACAGCGCCGACGTGACGTCGGGACGCATGCAGGCTGCAGTTCACGAACCAGGAAGTACGGATCGTACCAACACCAGTCCGGACGGCAATATTTTTACGGCACCCAAAAAGTGCCAGAAAAGCGAAGTATGGCGCGATGCGAGCAGAATTGGGGGCCCGGTACGCGCCGAACCCCCCCAGCCCCTGTAAGTACGCTCCGAACCCCCCCCAGCCCCCGCATGTACGCTCCGAACCCCCCCCAGCCCCCGCATGTACGCGCCGTACCTCCAGCCCCCCATGGAAGTACGTGCCGTACCCCCACCCGTGTATGTACGCGCCGTACCCCCACCCATGTATGTACGTGCCGTGCCCCCACCCGTGTATGTATGCGCCGTACCCCCACCCATGTATGTACGCGCCATACCCCCACCCGTGTATGTACGGAGCGTACCCCCACCCGTGTATGTATGGTGCGGACCCCCAGCACATAGCGCTGGGGGTCCGCACCGTACATACACGGGTGGGGGTACGCTCCGTACATACACGGGCGGGGGTACGCTCCGTAGATACACGGGTGGGGGTACGCTCCGTACATACATGGGTGGGGGTACTCTCCGTACATACACAGGTGGGGGTACGCTCCGTACATACACAGGTGGGGGTACGGCGTGTACATACACCGGGGGGCTGGGGGTATGGCGCGTACTTACGGGGGCTGGGGGGGTGGTTCGGCGCGTATGCGGGCACATGTCTCCATGGTTGGTATTGAAGTCCGCTCCGGACGGTCTTTTTTCCATACAGGTGTACATTCGGACGGACGGGACAGATCGTACTTGCGCGCTCGGACTTCATTTGTCCGATTCGTACGGATAATCGTCCGGGGACGTGTCGGGCACTTTTTCCGACCCGAGGACGTGTGGGGGAATTTTCCCAATGCGATTCGTATGGACTTTTTCCCATATGAATCGTACTTGCCAGTTTGTACGGTACTTGTACGATTCGTACGGAAAAAAATCCGGATACGATTCGTACGGGGAAAATTTTTCCAGGATCGGAATCGGCACCATAGAGTTGAAAGAATGTCTGAGCGCATGGATAAACACACAGAGCGAATAGACATGGCAGAGTGCAGGATGTCCGAAGCGGAAGATGGACAAGTACAGATGATGGCGACACAAACAAAGATGGAGAAACAACTTGTAGCAATGGCAGCGATGGCTGAGGATTTAGAGGCAAGGTATCGAAGAAACAACATACGGCTAACGGGAGTTGCGGAAACAACAAACACTGGGCCGATGAAACACTACGTGGAGCAACTACTTATATCCATGTTGAGAAGAGACACTTTCTCAGAGATTTTTATAGTGGAGAGGGCTCATAGATCCCTGATGCCTAGGCCTCCTGCTGGGTCCCGTCCTAGGCCGATTATTGCCAGATTCCTAAATTATAGGGACAGGGACACAGCACTTCGCAAGGCTAGAGAGCTGGGCAAATTGACTCACGAAGGAATGGACATCTCTCTGTACCCAGACTTTAAGGCATCTGTGCAGGAGGCGAGGAAGAAGTTTGGCATAGCGAAACAAAAACTGAGAGACCTAAACATACCGTATGCTATGCTATACCCAGCGAGACTCAGGGTCACAGACGACGGAAAGTCGAGAATATACACTGAACCTCAGGAAGTGTTGAAGTTCATAAATCAGAAAGGTCAGACGAGTGCGAGTAGAAAATCGCCGAGAGGGGAGAAAACAGACCAACCTGCACTGTCGGATGTCGAATAAGCGGACCTTTTTTCCCCGGACATGTGCTAGATCGGGTAATGGCTGTTGGGCGCAATATAGCGCTGGAATTTATTTTTAGACGTTGAAAGCGACCAAAGACACTGGAACACTGTTTGGAAGAGGGGGGAGTACCCTCAGAAGGACCAGATAATTCTACTACACTCTGTTTTTGGTGGATCACTGACAGAATATCGAGGAGGAGAATTTCGACTTGCCAAAATATCGAGGAAAAAATATAGAATGCCAAAATATCGAATCCCTATCTACAAACAGGTAAGTACAAAAATATTGAATCCAAAATATCGTTGGTCAAAATATCGTTGGTCAAAATATCGAATTTTTTAAATGTCTTAAAAGTAATGTAAAATTAATAAAATAATACATATAATTAACTGAAACATACTTAAAAATACTTAAATAACTTTAAAATTAATAAATAATTAAAGTAAAAAAAAAAATCATACATATATATTACCGTAATATTAATTAAAAATATTCAATATTTTTAGCGTAGAATAGCGGGCAGGTAAAATTTACTATTACCACTCCAGTAAGTGCAATAGTAGGGAAAGCGTTGGATAGCGGGAGGGTAAAAATTACTATTCCCACTCCAGAGAGTACAACAGTAGGGAAAGCGTTGGATAGCGGGAGGGTAAAAACTACTATTCCCACTCCACAGAGTGCAACAATAGGGAAAGCATTGGATAGCGTAGGGGTAAAAATTACTATTCCCTCTCCACAGAGTGCAACAGTAGGGAAAGCGTTGCATAGCGTATGGGTAAAAATGACTATTCCCACTCCAGAGAGTGCAACAGTAGGGAAAGCGTTGGATAGCGGGAGGGTAAAATGTACTATTCCCACTCCAGTGAGTGCAACAGTAGGGAAAGCGTTGGATAGCGTAGGGGTAAAAGTTACTATTCCCACTCCAAAGAGTGCAACAGTAGGGAAAGCGTCAGATGGCGTAGGGGTAAAAATCACTATTCCCACTCCAAAAAGTGCATCAGTAGGGAAAGCGTTGGATAGCGTAGGGGTAAAAAATACTATTCCCACTCCAGAGAGTGCAACAGTAGGGAAAGCGTTGGATAGCGGGAGGGTAAAATTTACTATTCCCACTCCAGTGAGTGCAACAGTTGGGAAAGCGTTGGATAGCATAGGGGTAAAAATTACTATTCCCACTCCAAAGAGTGCAACAGTAGGGAAAGCGTTGGATAGTGTAGGGGTAAAAATTACTATTCCCACTCCAGTGAGTGCAATAGTAGGGAAAACGTTGGATAGCGTAGGGGTAAAAATTACTATTCCCACTCCAGTGAGTGCAATAGTAGGGAAAATAATAATTTAATATTTTATTAAAAATAAATTAATTATGAATACCAATAAAAAAGTATTAGAATTAATTACCAATCACACAATATTTTATAATTAATTAATTTTAAATACCAATATTTTTTTTTAAATTAATTACCCATTAATAATTAATTAACCAATTAATTTTCAATACCAAAAATTAATAAATACAAATAATACCAATTAATAATTAATAATAAATTCATTATCAATATACAACAATTATTTCAATAATTAATTATTTACAATTAAATTACTTCCCACCATATTCCCCTATAAACCCACAACCCGCTACAAATAATACATTAATACAATTAACATAATTATCAATTAAACAATTAATACAAATTAATTACCAATTAATAATTAAACAACCAATTAATTTTCAATACCAATTAATAATTACTTAATAACAATTAAATTACTTCCCACCCTATTCCCCTATAAACCCACAATCCGCTGCAGAAGTAAAACGCAAAATTAAATTAAAAATAATTAATAATTCCTAAAAATTATTATTTAATGTACTATAATTAAATTACTTCCCACCCTTATCCCCTATAAACCCACAACCCTCTATGGAATTAAATTACACAAAAATTAAATAACATAAAATTCATTACTTTAAAAATATTCAAACATACAATCCAAAATTAATACATACTTTTAACACATATACTAACACTTAAAACACTATAAAAAAATCGATATTTTTAACAACTATATTATGACTGTCGATATTACTTACTTCTATGTTATGTAAATCGATATTTCTTACCTGATTTTCGATATTCTTCTCCACTATATTTTGGCAATTCGATATTCTGTCCATTCTATATTAAAAACTCGATATTCTGTCCAGTCGATATTTTTTTTTCGATATTATGACTGTTTACCGTTTTTGGTGTCTAATATGTTAGAGATAATGATTATAACTGTTGTTGACATGCGCAGGAATGTTGAACGATGCCATGACAGAGCACTTTACGGCACTACTCAATAGACACTATAATGGTTTTTGAATTATGGCATATGTCAAACAGGGCATCTGCCCATGTGGCCTATGCCACATGAAAAGGGGGAGGCAGCTCTGGCCCCATTGTGTAAACCACAAAGTTTTAATAGTTGTTTTCTACTTTTCCCTTTTTTTCTTGCCTTTTAGTTGTTCTTTAGTTTCTTATTTTTTTTCCACAGGTCATAAGGGTATGTGACTTTTGGTTTTTGATGGGAATGTCTCGACTAGAACGGGAAGGGTGGAGTGGGAGGGGGAGGGAAAGGGAGTTATGGGGGAAAATTCTGACCAGTGTTACAGTGACATACAAGCACAGGGGAGACAACATGAGATGTATCAGACACCGCATTGGGCAGGATGGCAGCGACACGACCAATGACTGACACACTGAATCCATACAGAACACTGACGTTTCTGACATGGAATGTCAGAGGCCTCCACAACCCACAGAAAATACGTAAAGTATTGGCATACTTAGATAGACACAAAGTGGCCGTGGCCTGTATACAGGAAACACACCTGACAGACCTCAGGGAGCAGCAGATAGGGGCCAGATGGTCAGTATACAGGCTTGCATCGTCTTACTCCTCATATGCTAGAGGGGTTCTGCTGTTAGTGAAGCGCAATACACTTTTTACACTTATTACATCAGTAAAGGATGACCAGGGACGCTATGTTATAGTGAAAGGATGCTTTGGTGGAACCACTTGGACAATTGTCAATGTATATGGTCCAAACACCGATGACCCATCTTTCTATACACAAATCTTGATGCAGCTTAGTGAATTACAACCTACAGCCGTTCTATGGGGTGGGGATTTTAACACTTGCCTAGACCCTGCACTAGACAGATCCACTGGACAAGAAAGATATGGTAAAAATTCGGCAAAAGTTTTAAGGGAGGGGATGGAGGACGGGGGCCTGGTGGACATATGGAGGCTCAGAAACCCCGACCGACGAGAAGGTACTTATTTTTCACTAACACACCTTACCTGGTCCAGGTTGGATTACTGGCTAGCGACCCAGGATGTATGTACATGGACAACTACCATTGATCACTTACCCAAAACTCTGTCAGACCACACCCTAGTAAGACTCCAGCTGGCAATCCCGACACACACCCCGCGGCAATTCACTTGGAGACTAAGACACACTGCGTTTCAAGATCAAGGTGCCGATCACGATCCGGTAAAAAATGTCCCCGTACGACTCGTATCGGGTCTTTTTACCGTACGAATCGTACAAGTGCCGTACGAACTGGCAATCACGATTCGCATGGTAAAAAGTCCATACGAACAGCACTGGGAATCATTCCCCACACGTCCTCGGGTCGGAAAATGTGTCCGACACGTCCTCGGACGATTTACCTTACAAACGTGAAAAGCCAAGTCCGACCGAGGAATCACGATCCATCCCGTGCGTCCGAGCGTACAACCGTATGGAAAAAACACCGTCCGCACCGAACTCCTATAGCAACCATGGAGACATGTGCCCGCATACGCGCCCAACACTCCCCCCAGCCCCCGTACGTCCGACACGTACCCCCCGTGTATGTATACCCCCACCCGTCTAGGTACACCCCAGTACGTTCAAGTCGTACCCCCACCCCAGTACGTGTCGTACCACCATGAACCTACACCCCAGTACGTTCGAGCCCCACCCCCACCCCAGTACGTGTCATACCCCCCGTGTACCTACACCCCAGTACGTTCCAGTCGTACCCCCACCCCAGTACGTGTCGTACCACCGTGAACCTACACCCCAGTACGTTCGAGCCCCACCCCCACCCCAGTACGTGTCATACCCCCGTGTACCTACACCCCAGTACGTTCCAGCCGTACCCCCACCCCAGTACGTGTCGTACCACCGTGAACCTACACCCCAGTACGTTCGAGCCCCACCCCCACCCCTGTACGTGTCGTACCACCGTGTACCCAGTACGTTCGAGTCCTACCCCCACCCCTGTACGTGTCGTACCACCGTGTACCCAGTACGTTCGAGTCCTACCCCCACCCCTGTACGTGTCGTACCAGCGTGTACCCAGTACGTTCGAGTCCTACCCCCACCCCTGTACGTGTCGTACCACCGTGTACCCAGTACGTTCGAGTCCTACCCCCACCCCTGTACGTGTCGTACCACCGTGTACCCAGTACGTTCGAGTCCTAACCCCACCCCTGTACGTGTCATACCCCCCGTGTACCTACACCCCAGTACGTTCCAGTCGTACCCCCACCCCAGTACGTGTTGTACCACCGTGAACCTACACCCCAGTACGTTCGAGCCCCACCCCCACCCCAGTACGTGTCATACCCCCCGTGTACCTACACCCCAGTACGTTCCAGTCGTACCCCCACCCCAGTACGTGTCGTACCACCGTGAACCTACACCCCAGTACGTTCGAGCCCCACCCCCACCCCAGTACGTGTCATACCCCCCGTGTACCTACACCCCAGTACGTTCGAGTCCTACCCCCACCCCTGTACGTGTCGAACCACCGTGTATGTACATCCCAGTACGTTCGAGTCCTACCCCCAACACAACCTCCTAACTACGGAGCGCACCCCAGGCCCCAACATCACAACCGCATGTACGAGTCGTACCAAGCCACACACAAGGACAGCACCGTACAACCAAATGGCCCATGTACACACCGTACACACGCTCAAAACCCACGGACACAACCAGGACAAAACAACACAACAATACACCATTCGAATGGCACAAAGCCACTAAACATGGCCAAAAAACACCAAAACAACACCTTCACTGACCTGCAACTGCCAAAAACAAACAGAGGCCCTAAACACCACCACTCCTTATAACACACCCACCCAAAGTTCAAACACAGCCACACCCACCAATGGACCAATAAAAAGGGCCCACACACACAAATCATGAGCCTTTGCAACAGACCCACTGCTGCCAGACCCCACAGACAACCCACAGCACCAGACCTCAACCTTTACTACACCTTACACTTGCACACCTTCACACAACCACCTTCACAAACACACCCTCATCACATTCACACACACACACACACCTGCACAACCACACCCACACACCCACAACCATCCACACACCACCCCCACCATCCACACCCCCCCCACCATCCACACCCCTCATCATGCCCACTACCAAGAATCCAAAGTTCAGTAACCGAGAGTTGGAGGTTCTTGTAGATCAAATCCTCAGAGTCGAGCCACAGATCTTTGGAACATTGGTCAGAAACACCAGCCAGGCAGCAAAAACAGCCATGTGGCAGACCATCGTCGATGCTGTGAATGCTGTTGCGGACACCAGACGGACCAGGCAGGAATGCCAGAACAGGTGGTACGATCTGCGGAGGAGGGTCCGAGCCAAGAGGCAGGATGAACACGACCAGGCCAACGCCACCGGAGGAGGGCCCTCCCGCAGACCCGTACACTACCATCCCTGGGAGGAGAGGGTGATGGCCATACTGCCGGTGGAGGCAGTCGAAGGATTAGAAGGACTCCGAGACCCGGGTGAGTACACAAACAACGCACCTCACATGGGGGGAACGGCATCCACAACCAACATCACTAACAGGCACGCAACCACCACAAGCCATCGCATGACTCAACCACACTCCATGAGCACGCACATGCCACTGCTGCCACCATGCCCCATGCACCCAGCTGGACAATGTCAAGTCACAGGCCACAGAATACAACAACACATGACACGGTAACCCGGATGGCGGGAGGCTGGGCCCAAAAAAGCACATAGTGCAACTCAGAAGCAGACAACAATTCACTCTACCCATATGGCCTAGGTCACAGCCAGACAAACAGTGTGTCCCAACACAGGAATGACTTGCCAGCAAATGGCGGACGCCTTGCATCAACACATGGGGGTGAAGGCACTGTTTTGCACATGACAGCAGCTAATGAACAGCCAACATTGTGAAAGAGTGGCAGCACACACCACCACAGCAGCAGCGCACAGACACACATCACACCCAATGGGTGCCTGGAGATCAGAAACAAACTCACATCAACAAGCCAAGGGCCACTCAAAGATCTGCTAACAGTGTGTGCCCAGGAAGCTGGGCCGAGGTGACAGAGGGTGACACACGGAGGGAGGGAGAGGGGGACAGAGAGGGAGGGAGAGGGGGACAGAGAGGGAGGTAGAGGGGGACAGAGATGGAGGGAGAGGGGGACAGAGAGGGAGGGAGAGGGGGACAGAGAGGGAGGGAGAGGGGGACAGAGAGGGAGGGAGACGGACAGAGGGAGGAGGCTGACACACGGAGGGAGGGAGAGGGGGACACAGAGGGAGCAAGACACAGGGAGAGCTAATCAGCCGTGTTGCGTGTGTGAATGTCTGCTCGTCAGCAGGTAGACTGCGTGCATGTAGACAAGGGTGGCCAGTACCAGAACCCCCCCTCTTCACCATGGCAAAACACAGGGTCATGTCACAACCTGTACACGGGAACAAGGACAGCTACCTGGATCATATAAGTGTGTGGATCCCCTCCATGTGCGCATGTACAGTGCTACACGGAAGGCGCCAATGCATGGCTCGCCACACCTGCCCACTCCCCTGCTGACTGCAGTCACACTTGACGCAGCAAGTAAGACTGTGCCACACATAGTTAAAGGGGCCAAAGTGGTGCCCAAGGGACACACCCATGCACAAGTGCACTGTGAGTGGAATGCAAGACAGATCCTAATTCCAAGAGGAAATGTGCCAACTTTGAAACGGATGAAACATGGATGTTGCATGGACCAAAATTAACATTGTCTCTCTCACACACAGGTCAACGTCGTGGTGCACCCCCCAACACTGGGGGGGAACACTCACAGGACCCGGATCTGCAGGAGACCGATCCCACCGGCAGCGACCACTCTCACCACTCTGCGGACGACCCCGACCGACCTGGCCCCTCTGGTGTCCAACCACCTGCAGCACCTGCGTCAGGTACAACTGTGCCAACCACCACCCCCACTCCTGCCACATCCCAGGAGACACCCAGGATCCCTGCCCCAACACCACAATGCAGCCAGGCTCGCCAGGAGGGACACGGTGTCCCGGGCACCCAGGAGGAGGCAGGCGACAACGCCAATGCCACCCCTCAGGGGTCCCGGAGACCCCATGTGCCCACAAGTGCAGGCCAGGCGCAAGTGGGCAGCGGTGGTGGGAGTGGAGGACGGCGGAGGCGCGAGCCTGACCAGTTGGCTGGGGATCCGGTATTTTCACATGTCCGTAACATCCTGGACTCATACCGGCAGGACACCACGGGCATGGCCCAGGTTGTGTCCGTCCTCGAGGGGATCAAGGCCCAGCAGGCCCAGCAACATGCGGAGCTAATTGCCTGTCTACTGGTACACCAACGGAGGATGGAGGACAGACAGGCTGAGCAAGTGACGGCATTCCAGGGGATTCACGCTACACTCCGTCGGATGGCCGACACCATGGCCGACCCTCCCTGTGCCAGAAGGCGGAGAACATCACCACCCACAGGGAGGGATCAGGAGGAGGAGGAGGAAACATCCGACGGAGCATCCCAGACGTCGTCACGGCCTGCTGGTGAGGTTCCCCGCAGGAGGCCGGGTCGTCCACGGAAAGGACCGTGAGGGTGGCTGCTACATCACCATCTCCCAGGACACCTGGCCTGGCACCTGGCCCACTGGAGCAACAGCATCACAGCATCAAGAGACATTCTCTGCCACATGGCCCTGCTGGTCACTGGCTGACCAATGTTGACAAAGACTGTGGCATGGACTCTGAGGATTTCCAATGGCAAGGACACCAACTCCCCTACTGAACTTTGGATTCCCTAATCCCGGAAAGCCCCTCACTTTGTCCCCCCCCCCCCCCCAATAATAAATCACACTATGAAGAGTAGATGCCTGCTGGTAGCATTATTACCTAACATGTGTCTTGTAAAGTCTAAACATGCCTGAGTCATCTTTTCTCTTCAACCATCCACACCCTGGGGCCTGAGTCTGGCACAGGACACATGGGTCACAGTTTATTAGGCAAGACAGACATGGAGCACCATACACACCCGTGATGGGCACAACCAGCTGAGGGGGGGGCCGAACAACCGTGCTGACACACACATTGAGTACACCAACAGTCATGCGCAGAGGTCAGGGATCCAGTCCAGTGTCCTGGTTGGCACCCAGGTATGTGTAGACAGGTGGCAGAACCATGTCCTGCAAGCTTGAGTCCGGTGGATGCAGAGAATGGGGGCCTGTCCAACGTTGGATGCATGGGGATGGCACATGTCACAATACCCACGCAGTCATGGACATCATGCCCAATACACAGTGTCAGCCCACACACACAGCTTGCATATTGCCACTCGACACATTGACACTGTTGGACAGGCCACACGAAGGGCTTGCTCCCTCCCCGCATGACAGGGCCCTAGCCCCGGCCCGCCAGACGTGACCCACAAAAAGCACCCGCACCCCGTCTCCCGACGGAACTCCTGCCCCCGGACCTCCATGTCTCACGGGACCAAGCCACCACCGGCTCCCCCGGCCAGATCAAGCCGCCATCTTGGGCCCTGCGCCACGAGGCCGCGTGGCCTCCACCCGACCCTAACCCTGGGCCTGGCCGGCCCCGACATCCCGGCACCACCATCCACCCAGGAGGTGAGCGGATCACTTGGCAGGTCAATGGGAGAACGAAGCGCCAAGGGCTCTCCCCCGCCAGGTGCCGATCGCCTCCAGCTCCCCCAGGCGCTGGCTCCACCCCCTGCTGGGTGTCTGGACACCTTCATCCCGGACCCTCCGACCTCCAAGTGCGAGGGTCCGGACATCAAAGGGCGCCAGCCCTATAACTGGAGCAGCTCCGGAGCAGGAAGGCAGTTGTATCCTGGAGTCGGGAGACACCGAGAGAACTCAGCCTTGACGGACTACTGGCGCTGCCGTAGCCCTACCTTGTGAACCATCATCCTGCCTGCTGGCGCTGCCGCGGCCTTCTGCAACACCCATCCTCGTCGGGACCTGCTGGCGCTGCCGCGGCCCGTTGTAACGACCATCTTCACCGGGACCTGCTGGCGCTGCCGCGGACCGTGCACCGACCACCTTCACCGGGACCTGCTGGCGCTGCCGCGGACCGTGTACCGACCATCTTCACCGGGACCTGCTGGCGCTGCCGCGGCCCGTCCCAGCTAGAACACCAAGCTCGAGGATTGTGAGCTATCCACCATACCATCTCAACTACCAGAAGGGTAACCAGACTGTCCCGCTACCCCCTTTCCCCCATCTTGAGAGACTTGAATCGAGGGGACCCCTGAGTCCAGACCTCCTTGTACCATTTCATCGTACCTTAAGAAATTGCCTATAAAGAACGCTAATTCTTCTCCTTGTGTGGTATCTGTCTGTGGGGGGGAAGTTATTTATCTGTACGATCGCTGGAGACGGCTCTCCCCGGAGACCTCTCCCCTTGTCCTCGGCCGACCCTCCCGGTCCGTCTAACATTGGTGGCCAGCGGCGCGATCCGAATCAACGCGTAATCGTACAGAGAGTAGCTCACCCCACGACAAAACCACGATGTCAGCCAAAGATAGCGGTTCCACTGTAAAGTTCCAAATGGATAAGTTGGAAGAATATAGCCACCGCGAACTTAAACAATTCTGCATGGAACTAGGCATTGCTACCACCGGCCTGAGTACCAAAGACGATTTGAAGCGCGCCCTTGAGTCGTGGGCAGAAACTGGGGTCACCGGATCCCCCGACCAAAACAGTGTCGTACCAGAGGGGAACGCCACGGCTCCCGAGGAGCGGGGAACGGGCCTCTCGCAGGAGGAAATCCAAGAAAGGGAAAGAACCAGATTACATGAGTTGGAAATGGCACGACTCAAGATGGACGGTGAACTAAAGTTAGCCGAGCAGAAACTAAATCTAGAACATCTGCGGCTCCGAGAAGAACGGGAAGAAAAACAGAGGCAGAGAGAGCTCGAGGAAAAAAGAATAACACTCGAACACGAGCGCAAACTGGCGGAAATAGAACTCTGGAAACAGAATAAAGAACCGGGGGTGCCTGAGCGACCGCACACCCCGGGAGCAACCGAGAAAAAAGTCCACATCCCCAAGGATGTTGTCCGAGAATATGTCCGAGAGGACGACATACAACAGTGGTTCAAAGCCTACGAGATCGCCATGACCTCCCACCGGATCGACCGGAGTGATTGGGGAGCCGGACTATGGGGGAGGTTTGTCAACGAAGGCCGCGATGCCCTATTGCAGCTCCCAGATCACCAAATGTCGTCCTACGACCACATGAAGGCTGCCCTCCTTACCCGCTACGGCCTCACACCCGAGATGTACCGCCAGAGGTTCAGAGACTGCACCCGGATCCCGGGTACAACTTGGGTGGAGTACGTCAACTATTTCAGCCGGGCCTTCGAGGGTTGGATAAAGGGGAGCCATGTAACAACCTACGAGCAACTCTTTAACCTTATAGTGTGGGAACACCTGTCGAACAACTGTTTCGTCGAGCTCAGGCAGCACCTCCTCGACAGTAAGTTGACTGACCCCCGGCAACTCGCCGCTGAAGCTGACCGATGGGAAAGCACCCGAGTGGACCGGAGAGGACCACACGAGCAAAACCGAAACAACCAGGGTCAGCACCGTCCCCGAGGAGGAGGAGGCCAGGGGCGAGGGAGAGACACCATCCCGGCAACACCCGTGGCCAGCACCCCGCCCCCGGCCGGCCGGGGCAACCCCCCGATGCGCCCGGGGTTCCGAGCCAACGTCACGTGCCACCGATGTCAGCGAGTCGGCCACTACGCCAATGACCCGAGCTGCCCGCAGAACCAAACACCAAAGCCCCGCCAGGTAGCCGCCGCCGCCCTGGGGGAAGAACGAATATCCGAAGAGCAGGAAGAATATGAGCCGGCCCAGCAAGAGTGGGAACCGGCCGCCATGGTTCTAGCGTGCCTAGGGGGAAAAGACATGGTCCCGCGGGCTCCCCTACCCGCCAACACCAGGAAATACGGCCAGTGGGTGACCATTAATGGGCATCGGGCCGAGGCCTTACGTGACACAGGCGCCAGTGTGACGGCCGTCCGCTGTCACCTGGTGAAGCCCGAGCAGATCCTGCCGAACATTCTCTGCCCCGTCCGCTCAGCCGACAATTCCGAAAGTCTGTGTCAAATGGCCTGCGTCCCCTTCGAATGGGGAGGGGTCTCCGGCCTGTTGAAAGTGACAGTCCGGGATGATGCCCCCGTGGACTGCCTCCTGGGGAATGACCTTGAGAGTTCCCCGTGGGCCACCGTCGAAAGAAGAGAGCACCTGGGGATGCTGGGCCTCCCGGACTGGGCCTGCGTAACCACCCGGTCCATGGCCGCCCGTGCCGTCCCCCGATCAGAAGAACCGGAATGGCCAGCACCTCTGCCCCCGGTCGCCCCAGTAGAAGACAACGACGAGGCCAACCCCCCAGAACCAACGACCGAAGGGGACGCGCAACCCCAGGACCTTCCCGGCCTGGCTCAGTGGCGTCAAGAGGGGGGGCCCACCCAAGAACAGTTCCGCCAGGAGCAAAAGACCTGCCCCTCCCTCGAGGGACTCCGCCAACAAGCCAGCGCCCAGAGCGCAGGGGACTCCACCGGAACTCACTGGGTCTACTGGGATAACGACCTGCTATACAGCGAACAAAGAATCGCAGAGCTAGGGGCCGGTCGAGTACTGGTGGTACCTCTCCGCTTCAGAGACTTCCTGCTCACCCTGGCCCACGATGTCCCCCTGGCTGGACACCTGGGCCAGGACAAAACTTACAGTCGCCTAGTGACCCACTTTTTCTGGCCGAAGATGCGGAACGACGTCCTGAACCACTGCCGGTCCTGCCCCACGTGCCAGGCCAGCGGGAAGAGCGGCTGTAAGCTGAAAGCCCCTCTGCAACCCTTCCCAGTGGTCACCACCCCGTTCGAGAGGGTAGGAATAGACATTGTGGGGCCCCTGGACCCCCGCACGGCACAAGGGCATAGGTTCATCCTGGTACTGGTGGACCACGCCACCCGCTACCCCGAGGCGGTGCCCCTACGAACTGTAACAGCTCCGGTGGTTGGCCGGGCCCTAATGGGGATCTTCTCCCGGGTGGGCTTCCCCCGAGAAGTCGTCAGCGACCGAGGCACGAACTTTATCTCAAAATATATGAAGTCCCTCTGGCAACAGTGCGGGGTCACCTACCGATTCACGACCCCCTATCACCCCCAAGGGAACGGGCTAGTGGAGCGATTCAACCGCACCCTCAAGGGGATGATTGGGGGATTGGAAGAGCCCCTCCGTCGCCAGTGGGATGTACTACTCCCGTGCCTCCTCTTCGCCTACCGAGAAGTTCCCCAGAAGTCCCTCGGCTTTAGCCCTTTCGAACTCCTGTACGGGCACCCTGTGCGGGGGCCCCTCAGCCTAGTCAAAGAAGGTTGGGAGATGGCCCCCCTAAAGACCCCTCCAGACGTCTTCAAGTACCTCCTGGCCCTACGCAATCAGACCCGGCGCTTCAGGGAGATGGCCAAGGCGAACCTCGAGGCCAGTCAGGAGGACATGAAAAGATGGTACGATCACAATGCCTCCTCCGTCGAGTTCGAACCTGGTCAACAAGTGTGGGTGATGTCCCCCACCGAAAAATGTGCCTTGCAAGATAAGTGGACGGGGCCCTTCAAAGTGGTCGAGCGCAAAAGCCCCGTCACTTACCTCATCGACATGGGGACCCCCCGGAACCCCCTTTGGGTCCTCCACACCAACAGACTCAAACCACACTTTGTGCGCTCAGAACTCAGCCTCCTGATGGCTACGGACAGTGGGGCGGAGGAGGACTCCGAACCCCTCCCGGATCTCCTGAGGACTCAGGAGAACGACGGCTCCGTGGACGGGGTCCGGCTCTCCGATGCCCTCACCCCAGAGCAACGCCAGGGCTGCCGGGACCTCCTGCTACGGTTCGCTACACTGTTCTCCCTCACCCCCGGGATCACCCCTTGGTGCTTGCATGACGTGGACACCGGGGACAGTCCCCCTATCCGACACCGGGCCTACCGCGTGCCAGATCGGGTACGGGCCTGCATCCAAGAAGAAGTGGCCAAAATGCTCACGATCGGGGTCATCGAGCCCTCAGACAGCCCCTGGGCCAGCCCGGTTGTACTGGTCCCCAAAGCCGCTGCCCCCGGCACCACACCTGAACTGAGATTCTGCGTCGACTACCGGGGCTTGAACGCTGTCACCCGGACCGACGCTCATCCTATCCCCCGAGCGGATGAATTGATCGACCGGCTGGGGGCCGCCCGCTACCTCAGCATCTTCGACCTAACAGCGGGCTACTGGCAGATCGGTCTCACACCCCGGGCTCAGGAACGGTCCGCCTTCTCTACCCCCGATGGCCACTACCACTTCAAGGTCATGCCCTTCGGCATGAAGAATGCCCCCGCTACGTTTCAACGTCTGGTGAACCAGGTCTTGGCGGGGCTCGAAGAGTTCAGCGCCGCCTACCTGGACGATATCGCTGTGTACAGCCGCCACTGGTCCGACCACCTCCTCCACCTCCAAGAGGTCCTGCAGGCCCTCCAGCGGGCCGGCCTCACGATTAAGGCCGGCAAATGCCAAATTGGTCAAGGGTCCGTGACCTACCTCGGGCACCAGGTAGGAAGCGGGCTGGTGGCCCCGCTGCAACTTAAAATTGCTGCCATCCAGTCCTGGCAGCCCCCCGTCACCCAGACCGAGGTCCGAGCCTTCTTGGGGCTCACCGGCTACTACCGGCGGTTCGTGAGGGACTACGGCAGCATTGTGGGGCCCCTCACGGGTCTCACGTCCAAAAACCAGCCGAAGCGGATTAACTGGACTCCCGACTGTCAAGCGGCCTTCGAAAAGCTGAAGGCCGCCCTGTGCACCGCCCCTGTGCTCCAGGCCCCCGATTACAGTCGGGAATTCATTGTACAGACAGACGCCTCCGACCACGGCATCGGAGCAGTTCTTTCCCAACTGAACCCCGAGGGTCATGACCAGCCGGTGGCCTTCATCAGCAGACGCCTCCTGGCCCGAGAACAGCGCTGGAGCACAATCGAGAGGGAGGCCTTCGCCGTGGTGTGGGCCCTCAAAAAGCTCCGGCCCTATCTCTTCGGTACCCACTTCCGGGTACAAACCGACCATCGACCCCTGCAGTGGCTGATGCAGATGCGGGGGGAGAACCCAAAACTATTGCGCTGGTCCATCTCCCTGCAAGGAATGGACTTCACCGTAGAACATCGACCGGGCCAAGACCACGCCAACGCAGATGGCCTGTCACGCTTTTTCCGCCTCGACGAGGAGAGTCCCCAGGAAGATGGGTGACTCTCCCCGCCTTCAGCTGGGGGGGACGCATGTTGGACAGGCCACACGAAGGGCTTGCTCCCTCCCCGCATGACAGGGCCCAAGCCCCGGCCCGCCAGACGTGACCCACAAAAAGCACCCGCACCCCGTCTCCCGACGGAACTCCTGCCCCCGGACCTCCATGTCTCACGGGACCAAGCCACCACCGGCTCCCCCGGCCGGATCAAGCCGCCATCTTGGGCCCTGCGCCACGAGGCCGCGTGGCCTCCACCCGACCCTAACCCTGGGCCTGGCCGGACCCGACATCCCGGCACCACCATCCACCCAGGAGGTGAGCGGATCACTTGGCAGGTCAATGGGAGAACGAAGCGCCAAGGGCTCTCCCCCGCCAGGTGCCGATCGCCTCCAGCTCCCCCAGGCGCTGGCTCCACCCCCTGCTGGGTGTCTGGACACCTTCATCCCGGACCCTCCGACCTCCAAGTGCGAGGGTCCGGACATCAAAGGGCGCCAGCCCTATAACTGGAGCAGCTCCGGAGCAGGAAGGCAGTTGTATCCTGGAGTCGGGAGACACCGAGAGAACTCAGCCTTGACGGACTACTGGCGCTGCCGTAGCCCTACCTTGTGAACCATCATCCTGCCTGCTGGCGCTGCAGCGGCCTTCTGCAACACCCATCCTCGTCGGGACCTGCTGGCGCTGCCGCGGCCCGTTGTAACGACCATCTTCACCGGGACCTGCTGGCGCTGCCGCGGACCGTGCACCGACCACCTTCACCGGGACCTGCTGGCGCTGCCGCGGACCGTGTACCGACCATCTTCACCGGGACCTGCTGGCGCTGCCGCGGCCCGTCCCAGCTAGAACACCAAGCTCGAGGATTGTGAGCTATCCACCATACCATCTCAACTACCAGAAGGGTAACCAGACTGTCCCGCTACCCCCTTTCCCCCATCTTGAGAGACTTGAATCAAGGGGACCCCTGAGTCCAGACCTCCTTGTACCATTTCATCGTACCTTAAGAAATTGCCTATAAAGAACGCTAATTCTTCTCCTTGTGTGGTATCTGTCTGTGGGGGGGAAGTTATTTATCTGTACGATCGCTGGAGACGGCTCTCCCCGGAGACCTCTCCCCTTGTCCTCGGCCGACCCTCCCGGTCCGTCTAACAGACACATAGCCACAATCAGGGAATACCATGCCAGATATGCAGGATGCACCGTGCCAACACACCAGCATTGACTGAGAAGAGGCACCTTGGAGGCATAGGGACACCTTTATTAGTCATGTATTCGGGTTTGCAGAGGCAACTCGAAGTACACATGAACACATCATGTGGAGTGACATGTGGGTCCAACACTGGCACCCCCCTTCTGCAGCACAAATGCGTGATAGCCATGGTACTGGCACACAAGCGTCGGCTAACAGCTAAATACCCACAGCTGCACACGGAGAGCCTGCCATACACCATAGATCCGCGGATGTGGAAGTCCCACACCATGTCAAGCCAATGCTAACCGTATGTGTCCGAGGGCAGTGTCAAACACATTGATGCCATCATCACAATCCACTATCCCATCACTGATGACTGTCAACCAGGCAGCCCATCTATTCAGGTGTACACAGCTGCATGTCGTGTCCCATGGGGATGCAACATGGCTGCAGAGGAACCAAACCCCGACAGGGGCAGTGTGCACACATCGTAAACAACTGCCACACCCAATACACCCCAGATGCATCCCTTACCCCATGGAGACTTCCAAACGTGTCCGTGCCTGTAACGCTGACTCAGCCCACGATGTCATGTCCATGAGGAATAGCAGTGCCACAACAATGCAACCAGCAAACGGCATGCGCAGGTACCTGGGGAAGAGAGACACACAAGAAGTCAGCCACAAAAAGCACAGCCACTTGCATGTGCATTTACTCGACACATGTATGGATGACAACATGCTAGGTCACAATTATGACTGGGGAAATACGACCATCACTGCCACCATCACTCCAGTGACACACCCACACACACCTCTGACCCACGTGCCATACATGCAGGTGGAGACACACATCACAACGCATGCCACACGGGGACCAATGCGTGCACACTCAGACACTGGTACTCACCACTAAGCAAAGAAGTCGCGTATGAGCCGAGTCCGGATGTCCTCTTGCGGCTCCACATCCTCCACATCACTAGCCCCATTGCCAAGCCCTTCGTCCTCCACGGGTGGATGGTCCTCGTCATGTTGATTCAGGATGAGTGGCACAGCTCTTTCAACTGCCATGTTGTGCAGCATGCAGCAGACCATGAAGATCTTGCAGACCTTCGCCGGGGCATAAGGGAGTGCACCGCCGGTCTTGTGGAGGCACCGGAATCGGCTCTTCAGCATGCCAAACGTCCTCTCTATCACTCGCCTTGTCCGGCCATGGGCGGTGTTATAGCGGAGCTGGGCCGGCGTGATGGGGTTGCGGAGAGGTGTCAGCAGCCAAGGCATGTTGGGATAGCCAGCGTCCCCTACATGGGAAGCACATGGACATCGTTAGAACTGGTGAAGCGGTCGTGCTGGTCGGCTATACAGAATACAGGACAGACAGACTGTACCCACCAACAACACATGCCCGTTCGTTGCGCAGCTGCATCATCATATCAGGCATCCCGCTACGCCTCATGATGTAGGCATCGTGTGCTGATCCTGGGAAACGAGCACAGACATGTGAAATCACCATATTGGACAGACACACCACAAGGGCATTGATGGAGTGGTAGTGCTTCCGATTGCGGTACGCCACCTCCCGTGCGTGTGGTGGTACCAAAGCTACATGTGTCCCATCTATGGACCCAATGACATGGGGCATCCCTCCCAGGGCATAGAATCCACGCTTGACCTCAGTCATCTGTTCCGGGGTTGGGAACTTGATGAAGTCATCCAGGTGAATCAACATGGCCTCCAAGAAATCATGCAGCACACCGCTGAACATGCTCTGGGACATGCCACCAACATGAGCTATGGTATATTGGAAGGTTCCCGTGGCAAGAAAATGTAGGGCAGCCATTACCTTCAGCTGGGGTGTCAGTGCCGTAGGATACCTGTGCTGCGGTTGCAGGTGTGGTGCCAGTCTCGCCGTCAGCTCCAGGATCAACGGTTGGGTGAAGCGGTAGAGCCGGATGCTGTCATTCTCCTGCATGGCAGCCAAGTCTGGAATTCTTCGGGCAAGAGGCGGCGCTCTGCAGTAATTTGGAAGTGACAATGAAGAGTGAATGCACTACGACAACAACTCATGTCTACTGAGCACATGTAAATCTGGCAATACACACATGCTACATAGGGAGTGAGGTATGTGCTACATGCCCAGGACACGTATGGATGCAAGGTGACACTCCTTCCAAGACCCAGCTACACACGGAGATTGAGAACCTCCCCATGCCACGCCATGGGAATAGCTGTGTCCCAGTGCAAGTGAACAGCCCGACGGAAGACAGGAGTGACATACACCCACACATCAGCAGAAGTGGGATGCCGATTGCAGAGACTGGTTGCGGAACACCGGAGCCACAGGTCACATGACATTACACTAGGCCTGCCCACACACCTTGCCATGAAGGTGCACATGTCATGACTCACCACACATTCCTTGTGAGGATGCTGACATGGCCTTGTCACGCTACTCCGTGTCCCATGCATGCATGTGCACCTCACATCCGATAACACATGTGGCATGGTGTGCGGAACAGTGTGCAATGACAATCTACACACAGACACATGTTGGTTGCTGCAACGGCTGCAGCTTTTGAGGGTGCTACAACATCAACCTGATGAAAATCCCGGACACATAAATGACATAGTCACATTGTGCACTGTGGGTAGTGACAAGTCATGTGTCATGACCCCAGTACCGGGCATCATGGGACACTTCCGTGTGTTGGTGTCCGTGCCATGCCAGTGACGCTCACCCCAAGTGCGCAGTACGACATGCACACATGTCAAAGGAGTCAAGGGCATGCCTGGCACACATTGCACCGTCACACAGTACACCTATACACATCTCATCATACATCTGGTGCCTTCCCCACTCAGGAGTCATGTTCCACATCACAGCCTGTCACACCTGTGCCCCACACATGTAGTAATGCACAGACGATGCCTTGATGTCCATTCCTGGACAAGTATGTCCATCCATGGACAAGTATGCCCATCCATGAACAAGTATGTCCGCCCTATTCCTACCTGTGTGTCGCCTATCACCACTGTGATGTGTAAAAACCGCCGTACTGCTGCTAAGAGGGCCTGTGTATGTTCCCAAATCACTGTGGGAGTGCTGCCGTATGTGTACCCATCGTGATGGCGAGCGTAGATGCGTGTGTACGGTCCGTACCACTACGGGTACGCATACGCGTGCAGACCCATAGTGATAGTGAGCGTAGATGCATGTGTACGGTCCGTACCACTACGGGTACGCATACGCGTGCAGACCCATAGTGATAGTGAGCGTAGATGCGTGTGTACGGCCCTATCACTATGGGTCTGCACGCGTATGCGTACCCGTAGTGGTACGGACCGTACACACGCATCTACGCTCACTATCACTATGGGTCTGCACGCGTATGCGTACCCGTAGTGGTACGGACCGTACACACGCATCTACGCTCACTATCACTATGGGTCTGCACGCGTATGCGTACCCGTAGTGGTACGGACCGTACACACGCATCTACGCTCACTATCACTATGGGTCTGCACGCGTATGCGTACCCGTAGTGGTACGGACCGTACACACGCATCTACGCTCACTATCACTATGGGTCTGCACGCGTATGCGTACCCATAGTGGTACGGACCGTACACACGCATCTACGCTCACTATCACTATGGGTCTGCACGCGTATGCGTACTCGTAGTGATAGTGAGCGTACATGCGAGTGTACGGCCCGTACCACTACGAGTACGCATACGCGTGCAGACCCATAGTGATAGTGAACGTAGGCATGCATGTACGGGCCGTTGCCATGCATTTGGGGTGCCCTAGGGCCCCGAAACGCACCGTACCTGTGTGTGATGCTCCAAATTACATAGGGGACAAGTATTAAGGCCTACATGCATGCTGGTTGTCATGGAGACCAAGTTCAAATTTCGAAATTGTTCTGGAAGGTGCACAGCAGAAGTCAGTTGGAATTCTTCTACTTTGTTGCAATGTGTTTGTGGGGCTGACATCATGCAGGAGAATGAAACCGATAGAGAACTCACAGACTGCTAGGTTTGAAGGGATTGGTGGAAACATAGGATGCAAATGTGAGTGACCAATCACTCTGTACTCCTGTGCATGAGACTGGGCAGAAGGGCACATATAAGGCAGCCAGGTCCCATGAGGGAGTACTTGCCTGCACATCTTTGCATTCGTCGACCCAGCTGCTGCTACTGATTCCCTGGAACCATGTCTAGGGCTGTGGAGAGGACACAGCCATTCACCCTGGAGGAGAACATGGCTCTGCTGGATGTGATCCTCCCACAGTACTCCATGCTGTATGGGCGACCAGGGTATCAGGTGAGTGCATAGGCCACTGCCACAGACTGTCCCTATGTTGTGACTGTGACTTCAGGCATTGTGTCCTGGTGTGACACACATGCCATGTACTGTCGGGGGGGTACCAGGGGGGGTGCCTGATGTCTCCCAGCAGTGCCCTGAGACAGGAGGGGTGGGGGCCTATCACTAACAGCAGTGCCCTGAGACAGGAGGGGTGGGGGCCTATCACTCACAGCAGTGCCCTGAGACAGGAGGGGTGTGTGCCTATCACTAACAGCAGTGCCCTGAGACAGGAGGGGTGTGTGCCTATCACTAACAGCAGTGCCCTGAGACAGGAGGGGTGGGGGCCTATCACTAACAGCAGTGCCCTGAGACAGGAGGGGTGTGTGCCTATCACTAACAGCAGTGCCCTGAGACAGGAGGGGTGTGTGCCTATCACTAACAGCAGTGCCCTGAGACAGGAGGGGTGGGGGCCTATCACTAACAGCAGTGCCCTGAGACAGGAGGGGTGGGGGCCTATCACTAACAGCAGTGCCCTGAGACAGGAGGGGTGGGGGCCTATCACTAACAGCAGTGCCCTGAGACAGGAGGGGTGGGGGCCTATCACTCACAGCAGTGCCCTGAGACAGGAGGGGTGTGTGCCTATCACTAACAGCAGTGCCCTGAGACAGGAGGGGTGGGGGCCTATCACTAACAGCAGTGCCCTGAGACAGGAGGGGTGTGTGCAGAGTCCTCCCAGCAGTGCCCTGAGACAGGAGGGGTGGGTGTGATGCACAGTGTGAGCCTGGATCATTGATTGTGTAGTTGCCCTCATTCCACCTGTGTCCTTTCAATGGCACGTACTGCTTTTGGCCTTCCCCCAGAGGATCATGTCCCTATGACAAAGGTGCAATGCGTTGACTGCAT
This sequence comes from Triturus cristatus, assembly GCF_964204655.1. NCBI lineage: Eukaryota > Metazoa > Chordata > Amphibia > Caudata > Salamandridae > Triturus > Triturus cristatus. The sequence continues at coordinate 118,032,420 of NC_140595.1, forward strand.
GACATGCCTTGTTGTAACCAGCTAATTTGTACTCATATGTCTCTCTGTGACATGTGGCTGGTGTATTGATGTGGTGTCACTTGTTCTTCCTCACAGGTAGGCGCCACTGCCAAGGAGCAGATCTGGCTGACCGCCGTCAGTGCCGTGAGGGGTGTGGATGGTCGGAGGCGGAGCCTGCCCCAGGTGAGGAAACGCTGGCAGGATATCCGGTGCTGGACGCGGAGGATTGCACGGCTCCTGCTGGGGGACTCACCTGACAGCCACAAGAACCGCGGCCGCCGCCGTCTGAACCACCTCCACAGGCGTGTGCTGCCGGTGGTCTTTCCAGACCTGGAGAGGCGCCTACAGGCGATGCAGCAGCCGGAAGGGGGTAGGTACATGTGTGTTTGTTGTGTGTCACCGGCATTTGGAAGGGCACAGTAGCATGAATTCACTGGCAGGGTTTAAAGGTGCTGTGCAGATCCAGTTTGCCCCAGTATAGCGCTGCGCCCCTGCCACCCTTCCCCTCCTTGCAATGTGTTCCCTGGTCTGTGTGTAGTCACTCCTTCACAAGGTAATGTAGGCTGGCGCTTTGTCCACGCGAACAATGACTGTAGCAGCATGTCTGGGGGTGGTGTGTAACAGGTTGTGGGACCTTGCCTGTGCACTGTCAAGTTCAATGTATGTGGGTTCCATGTCAGTTGGCACTGATGCTGACTCCAGACATGGGAGTTGGTCTCTCATGTGTCATGCCTTACAGCGCGCATGTCCTATGTAGTGGCCTGTGACATGATGTGCATGAGTGTGCGATGCGCATAGTGCAGGGATGGTGACGTGTGTTGCAGTCATTACCATTCAGTAGCATGTAGTTGCGTGCCCACTACTGTCCCCTGGGGCACCTTTTCCTCAGTGTTGTATGTGTCATCATAAACGTGGACACTCTCAGTGTCTACAGCGTAGGTTGTGCTCTGTGCCATTGTCCCCTGTCACCATGTATATAGACGTGCTATTATGTACAGGTGTCCACTGTGCAGCCTGACCTGATTGTCCTTCTTCATACTCACAGTTGCCAGTGCCTGTGTGTCTTGTTATACTCATCTGAGGATGGGCACTGGTACCTCATTATTTGTACAGGCGCACCTTGGCTGTTTGGCGTCCAATCTTGCTTTTTGCCTGCCCCTGTGTTTATCACCCAGACTATGAGATGTTGGTGCCACCTGTGTCTCAGCAATTTGCCTCGTGTAGGGGTTTGTTGGGGCGGGCAATGCCTATGTGTCAAATCCGGATTTCTACTTGCTGGGTCTGGGCAGTGTGTGATGTTTCTGGACACACACGCAAGGTGCAGTGACCGAGTCATGTTGGGCATGTTTTCAGCATTACCTATGCAGCATGTGTCTCAAGTTCATGGATATGGTCCCTGGTCATCGGTATTTTCGCCAACGCTGTGTGGTGCAGATGCAGTGCTGGATTGTCCCCAGGGCCTGGGTGCTATGTCAGACTACGTTTCCTGTCTTTAGCTATTGTCTCATGCTCTCCATGGTATTTCAGTGGCATGGTGGCTCATCCAACTGTGTGTTTCATGCCCTACATCGGTACCTTGTTTTGAAGATGTTATGGATCTTCCTTTTCAGGCTATGCAGTGTTACCTATGTCGATTGGACTCATGTGACTGATGTGTACAGCTGTCTGATTAATTTCTGTCTCTCCACCCTGCCCACAGCATCGTCGGGGGACACAGAGGGAGACATGGACACAGGCAAGGCGGAGGGACCGAGCACCAGTGCCAGCCGTGACATCGGGGCTGGCACATCGAGTGGGACAGAGGTGGAGGATAGTGCGGCCGAGGACCTGTCGACTGGCACGTCAGAATACGAAGCTGACAGGTCCGAGGAGGAGTTCTCCGAGTGGGCGGTGGCTGCACCAGCAGCTGACGGCGGAACAACACCTCGCACCGCCCCCTCAGTTCCCATCAGCCGCCTCCCACTTGCTCGTGTCCCTTCCCAGCATGCCCGGTCCCCACATGTCTCCTTCCTGCCAGGCACTGCACCCCCTGCCCCTGTCTCCACTGCTGCCGCCAATGCTGAGTCTGTGGACATCCAGCGGCAACTGCAGGTTGGTCAGGCTGCGATCCTTAATGTCCTCCATGCCCACGGGAAAACCCTCACCAACATCGAGGCATTCTTGGAGGGCATTCATTCATCGCAGGCTGACCAACGCAACTTGCTGAGGTCCATAGACTCCACACTGACTGCAGCAGTGGGTCTCCTGCAGCGCGACCTCCCCCCACCTACCCCTGCCCCATCCACACTTCCCACTCCCATGCCTGTCCCACGTACACCCAGACATCGGCATGCACCCACATCAACAGACACAGGCACCACACCAGCAGGGAAGGTCCACCGCACTCCTCCTGACACGCACACACAGGGTGAGGTAGGCACACCCACTGGGTCGGGGGGCAAACGTGTGACACGCAGCCATAGTGGGAGTCCGCATTCCACCCAGTCCACTCCCTCCAAATCCCCTCCCCTCAGCTCTCCTGGCCACATCTCCCCCAAGGACTCCTTCATGGCCGCTCTGTCCCTGAGCCCCACAGTTACACCACCACGCAAGCGGTCAAGGAAGTCCTCGGTCAGGGTGGTTGAGTCTCCCCCCCTGTCTCCACCCTCCCCCGGTGGCGCTGCGACCCATCCCTCTGACCCCCCCCCCTCCTTGGGGCCTGAGGTCCCTTCGGGTGCAGGGGACTCCCTGGAGGACCTTGCAAAGGTGTGTAGTGCCATCCTGGCCTCCGCCTTTGGCACTGACCCACCCCCTGTGGTGGAGTCCTCCATCCCTGCACCCACAACGCTGCCCCTTTGCCCTGATGTCCCTGCGGTGCCTGGTGCTTCCGCCCCCCCTGATGCCCTCACCAGTGTGGAAGACGATGCCATTTGACTGTGCAGGCAAGGTAGGGGACACGCATCCCACTGTGTCCCCCATCCAGCTGGGAATCATTGACTGCCCTATGGGCTTTGCGAATATTGAACTGCCTGCGATCCACGGACATTGTGCTCATGCTGAATAAAGCTTAATTTTGTTTTCATTATCACACTACTGCTATGCTGGTATTGGTGTTGGTGGGGCTGCTACATGGTTTTGGGTGGTGTTTAAGGGTTTGGGTGTGTGGGATATGTAGTAGTGTGCTGCTCATTGGGGGGACCCTGGGATCTGTGTGCCATCACAAGGTGTTGGCTAACTTTCTTTGTTCATGTAAGCAGTTACTGCATGGTGCAATTGTCCCAGGGTGTATTCCTTCCTCTGTGTACCCAGCTTTCTTCCCTGCAGGGTGTTCCCAATGTTTAGCGCAGAGCTGTGTCTACATGAGCTGTGTGTGTGACGGAGCCCTTCTACTTTGGCCATGCATGCAGGGCCATGTCTCCACCTGCAACAATCGTGGCATCCTTGGTGATCACTGTACTTGTGTGTGGAGTCTGTTGACATGAGTTCATGGGGACATGTTCCCTTGTAGGCAGTATGCATGTGGATAATTCCGGCCTCACACACATGTGTTACACCCCTCCTGTCTCAGGGCACTGCTGGGAGTACTCCACACCCACCCCTCCTGTCTCAGGGCACTGCTGGGAGTACTCCACACCCACCCCTCCTGTCTCAGGGCACTGCTGGGAGGACTCCACACCCACCCCTCCTGTCTCAGGGCACTGCTGGGAGGACTCCACACCCACCCCTCCTGTCTCAGGGCACTGCTGGGAGGACTCCACACCCACCCCTCCTGTCTCAGGGCACTGCTGTTAGTGATAGGCACCCACCCCTCCTGTCTCAGGGCACTGCTGGGAGGACTCTGCACACACCCCTCCTGTCTCAGGGCACTGCTGGGAGGACTCCACGCCTACCCCTCCTGTCTCAGGGCACTGCTGGGAGGACTCCACACCCACCCCTCCTGTCTCAGGGCACTGCTGGGAGGACTCCACACCCACCCCTCCTGTCTCAGGGCACTGCTGGGAGTGATAGGCACCCACCCCTCCTGTCTCAGGGCACTGCTGGGAGGACTCTGCACACACCCCTCCTGTCTCAGGGCACTGCTGGGAGGACTCCACACCCACCCCTCCTGTCTCAGGGCACTGCTGGGAGTGATAGGCACCCACCCCTCCTGTCTCAGGGCACTGCTGGGAGGACTCCACACCCACCCCTCCTGTCTCAGGGCACTGCTGGGAGGACTCCACACCCACCCCTCCTGTCTCAGGGCACTGCTGGGAGTGATAGGCACCCACCCCTCCTGTCTCAGGGCACTGCTGGGAGGACTCTGCACACACCCCTCCTGTCTCAGGGCACTGCTGGGAGGACTCCACACCCACCCCTCCTGTCTCAGGGCACTGCTGGGTGGACTCTGCACACACACCTCCGATTTCAGGATATGTACGCTTGGAACATACACGGTGGGGGTACGCTCAATGCATTCGAGGTGAGGGTACGAGTCTACTTACACTGGTGTGGTGGGGGTACGCTCCATGCATACGCGGGTGAGGGTACGGGTCGTACTTACACTGTTGGGGTGTGGGGTACGCTCCTTGCATACGCGGGTGAGTGTACGGGTCGTACTTACACTGTTGGGCTGGGGGGTATGCTCCTTGCATACGCGTGTGGGGGTACGGGTCGTACTTACACTGTTGGGCTGGGGGGTACGCTCCTTGCATACGCGTGTGGGGGTACGGGTCGTACTTACACTGTTGGGGTGGGGGTACGGTCCGTGAGTCCGCGGGTGGGGGTAGGAGTCGTACTTACACTGGTGGGGGTGGGGGTACGGTCCGTACGTCCGCGGGTGGGGGTAGGAGTCGTACTTACACTGTTGGCATGGGGGTACGCTCCATGCATGGGCGGGTGGGGGTACGGGTCGTACTTACACTGTTGGCATGGGGGGTACGCTCCATGCATATGCGGGTGGGGGTACGGGTCGTACTTACACTGTTGGGCTGGGGGGTACGCTCCATGCATACGCGGGTGGGGGTACGGGTCGTACTTACACTGTTGGGCTGGGAGGTACGCTGCATGCATACGCGGGTGGGGGTACGGGTCGTACTTACACTGTTGGGGTGGGGGTACGGTCCGTGAGTCCGCGGGTGGGGGTAGGAGTCGTACTTACACTGGTGGGGGTGGGGGTACGGTCCGTACGTCCGCGGGTGAGGGTTCGAGTCGTACTTACACTGTTGGCATGGGGGGTACGCTCCATGCATACGCGGGTGGGGGTACGGGTCGTACTTACACTGTTGGCATGGGGGGTACGCTCCATGCATACGCGGGTGGGGGTACGGGTCGTACTTTCACTGTTGGGGTGGGGGGTGCGCTCCTTGCATACGGGGTGGGGGTAGGGTCCGTACATATACGTCCCCACGCTATGTGATGCTTGTGCGGCCCGTACCCAGGCCTTTGCCACGTGGGTGCGATCCGTCCCGCCATTGTTGGGGTGACGTGTGTGGGCGTGGTACGACTCGTACCCACGCTCTTCAGGCGTGGGTACGGGACGTACCTGTCTGGTTGTGTTGCCGGTTCGCGTGGTGACGGACTTCCGTTGTGGCGGTCGCTGGCTTATCAGGACACGCCCCCACCCCCTCGTGGTGACCAGGGCATGGGAGTCAGGTATGTCCAGGCCATGTGTGGTGTGTGACTTATGTGGTTGTTTTGTGGCCTGCCCTGGTCCTGCCACCCCCACCCCACCCCACTTTCCCCCCTCCCTTAGTTATTCTGACCTTCTGCGGCGTCTGCGTCGTAACCTGTAGAGGAGGTGGACTGCTATGAGGGCAGGGATGACTCGTAGGTTCGGGTCCATGTCTGTCCGTCGCGTACTGGTACTCCTTGATCGCGTCGTCCTGTCGCGTACGGGTCCTCCTTGATCGCGTCGTCCTGTCGCGTACGGGTCCTCCTTGGTCGCGTGGTCCTGTGTGTCCGTCGCGTACTGGTGGTCCTTGTTCGCGTCGTCCTGATTTCCCGGCCGTTTTTGGCTGCCGCAAAATATTCACCGTGCGGGGTGACGTCGGTGCGAATCGTGATTCCTGGGTCGTGAATGGCTGGCTGCGAGCGTCCCGACGTCAGGTCGGCGCTTTTCCGGATCGCATTGGTAGGTTTTTTTTGGTCGGTCAGGCTTTTTTACGATTCGTACGGTACTGGTGTACCCGTGCGAATCGTAATTCCTTGTTTGTAAAAATTGACGACCGGGTACGCGTCGGACGGAGATTTTGCTCCGTCCGACGGTTCGTACCCGGTTTTTACCGGATCGTGATCGGCACCCATGTGTTTCGTGAGGAACTTAGACAGGCGATAACGGAATATTTTGACCATAACTCTGGATCGGTCACTAGCACAAAGACAATCTGGCAGGCATTCAAAGTCACTATCAGGGGACACTGCAGTGGCAAGCACGCAGGCATATTAAGAGACATTCAGCAACGACTGACAAAGATAGAAACAGATATCAATAGGCTGGAACGAGAATTTGAAAACACTCTCAATGCATCGCTGCTAGCTGAAATTAGGAAACAGATAGATAAATACAATGAGTTTGCTGAGGATGAGGTCAAATACATTTCGCGGAAATACACGGCTAGAAACTATGGTGAGGGCGGGAGGCCGGGACGAGCAATATCACACAAAATCAGACCCACGCACGTCACTGCATATGTCACTCAGATACATAATGAGCAGCGTCAAATAGTATATGACACACCGGCAATTTTGGATTGCTTCACTAAGTACTATGCTAAACTCTACGAGGCACAGACGCAGGTCCCGATAGTGGACATACATGAATATTTGAATGATGTGGCACTGGCGTGGCTGTCAGATGCACAGAGAGTACTTTTGCCATCATATAACAAAAGAAGAAATTGTAGATGCAATTAACTCTCTCCCGAATAATAAGGCCCCTGGCCTGGATGGGCTTCCGGGAGAATTTTATAAGGAGTTCTGAGACTTCCTGATCCCACACCTAGCTGAAATGTTGGAGGAGTCATATGCGGAAGGCACACTACCGACGTCATTAAATGAGACACTTTTGATAGCGCTCCCGAAACACGGGAAAGACCCAACTGAGTGTGACTCGTATAGGCCACTATCACTGATAAACATAGATGTCAAGATATTGGCAAAAATAATAGCAAACAGGATTCAGCCGTTGCTGTGCAATCTGGTGCTTCCAGATCAGGCAGGTTTCATGCCAACGTGATCCACCACGTATAATATACGCACCATATTTGCGCTGTTCCACCAACTAGACCCGGACATGCCAGCGGCTGCGGCCCTATTGGATGCAGCCAAGGCATTCGACTCTGTTGAATGGGACTTCATGTATGTCACTCTCCGTAGGATGGGGTTCCCAGAACCATTCCTAAATGGATATCATTATTGTATGCCAAGCCTAAAGCACGGGTTAGAATTAACGGGAACACGTCCGGCCCAATAGAGATTACAAGAGGTACCAGACAGGGTTGCCCCTTATCACCCATGCTATTTGCATTGATCCTGGAACCATTGGCTTGCAAAATTAGGCAGAAGCACTTTGAGGCCGCCCTACAATTTGGCCTGTGACCCATTGGTATTGTGCTATACGCGGACGACATGTTCATCTACACCACGCACCCTGACACGAATCTGAACCCGCTCATAAGGGAGTATATCAGATACGAGAAATATTCAGGCCTCCGCTTAACCTGGTACAAGTCAGTGGAGATACCTCTCACGGCTGACACTCCAGAACCTGATTTGGAATATCCGTTAAAGTGGCCAACAGACCCTGTTAAATACTTGGGTATCTGGATACATCGCAATCCAGAACTGGTAATCAGAGAAAACTACGGCACAGCGCTGGTGCGGTTGGAGGAACAGGTGGAAAAGTGGATCAAACTGCCTCTCTCCATAGCGGACAGAATTGCGATACAGAAAATGGTTGTACTGCCTCGGTTCTTATATTTATTTTGGAACATACGGTTGAACAAAGATTTCTTTGTCAAGATACGTTCCATATTGCACCGGTTAACATGGGCAGGGAAGCAGGCTAGGACCAGTTGGAAGATGTTGACTCAACCGTACTATCTAGGAGGATTTGGGGCGCCAGATTTCCAATTATATTTTATCTGCGCACAAGCACAGCACACACACTACTGGACGAAACCACTTGCACATATCCCACATATAGCGGTAGAAAAGGATAGTGTACATCCCACACCACTGAATGCACTCATAGCGGACCCGATGACGTACACACCTCGAGACAAGATACAGACAGCTAGATGCACCTCTAGAGCATGGCACGCGTTGGCTCATAGGGCACACAAGCTCCCAATTTACGCAAGGGCTCTTACTGTGGCAAAACATCCCAAACTTACGGTAACGCAGGAAAAGAAAATGTACGATCTCTTAGTGGAGATGGGACTGACCTCCATGGGCACCATATTCCCACATAATAAATGAATTAGCTTGGCGGACCTGGCACTTTGTGCCCACCAGTCCCCTTTGAAGAAATTTGTGTATCTAAGGCTGCGGACAGCTCTTCGGACATTGTACACCACATTTCCAGAAAAGCCTAAGCAATTAAACACACTATTGGTTCTATTAACAGCACCGACGCGCCAGAACTTGGTGACGCGCCTCTACAACGCGGCCCAAGAAGAACAGGCAGGGAGGTCAAATGGTGCGGTGCTTAGATGGGAAGCAGCGCTAGGTGAGACGATAGATGACCAAGATTGGCAGTATAGCTGCACGCAACTCACACTGCTCACGTCAAACTGCAATGTGCGCATCGTCCACTTTAAATTTCTTCATCAGTTATATTACACGCCGACTAAATTACATAGTTTTGGACTTAGGGAGACAGATAGATGTCAGAGATGTAATGTTGAGGGCGCAGATTTCTTACACATGTCCTGGTCATGCCAACAGTTGCAGGCATACTGGCGAGACGTCACCACCATACTCACTGAAATGCTAGTGGAGCAGATTCCCAACACACCCCTAGTGTGTTTATTGGGAGTCAGGAAGCTTAAATACGCAAGACGTAGGAAGTTCTTAGCGGTTGCACTATTACTTGCTAAGAGAAGAATAGCCATGCGGTGGGGAAGTAAGAGGCCACCAAGGCTTAAGGACTGGATCACAGACATGACATATTGTAAATCAACATTAGAGACCTATGCAGATGAACTCCCACAAGCCTCGAGACCTAGGGATTTTTGGAACCACTTGTCCAATACCTGCAGAAGACCATGACTTGACCTACATGTACACACTAGGAAAGCACGGAAATGGTTGAAAAAAGGGGCAAAGTTGCGGGGACATGCAAAAGTATGCGAACTAGGGAGGGGGGCATTTCGTCTCTTTGTTAATCAATGAAACAGGGTGTCATTGGTCGCAAAAATGGAACTGTACAGGGACAAATGTATAATATTGGATGTTGATTGTACTCTCAAGTGCATAGGGAAAATACTATAAGTGTATGATGGTTCAAAGTCATGTAACTACTGGTTGGATAAAAAATAAAATATTTTTAAAAAAAACATTTTAACACCACTTTCTATTTCTTGGATTTATTTTCTTTATCTTTTAGTATAGTGACCTGATTTTCTTTACTCATCTTACTATTTTCTACAGCTTCCTGGACTTAAGCTCAGGGCAAATGGGGGTTCAAGCCTTCAGCAGCACTGGGGTGGCCGGGTGCAGAGTGCTGTTTTGGAGTCGGGCGGCCTGTAGCTTTCAACGGGGAACCTCCTGTTTGCAAACACACTGCAGGCTCGGGGAAGAAGGTCCTCAGGCTGCGACCACCACATGGAGAGGTAAGTAGGGATGCTGGGGGTTGGTTAGACACCGTCGGTTGGGCCACCCAAGGCCGTGGGATGTCAGGTGCAGGGGTGTCTTTTGGAGTCGGATCTTCTTACCGGTTCCTGGTCACAGTTGGGGGGCCTTCCAGACTTAGGCTGCAGGCGTCGGCAGGTGGCTTGAGGCAGGTCAGCGGTCACTGGTTCTTGGGTCTGGATCACCAGGGAGACCTCCTCTTGGTGTTGGGCCACTCGGGCCGGGGGTGTCGGGTGCAGACTTGTGGATCTTTCTGGAGCTAAAGTCTGTTTGGATTTGAACAAGTTCGGTGTTCACAGGAGATAGAGTCTTTGGAATTGAAGTCAGGCAGGTCCTCCGGGTTGCTGGCTGCAGGACACACCAGGATTTCGCTGGAGCAGGTTCGAAGTGGGGACCAGCCAGTAGGGCAGGGGCCAAGTCAGTGAGCATCCTTCTCTTGTTAGCTTCGGCATGGCTGTTCAGTCCTTCTTCTTTTCTTCTTCTGGTTTCTTGTCTGCCTTCTTGGTTCCGGGCTGCGTTTTAGGGGTCTCGAGGTCAGTAGCCCATGGGCTCATCCCACGTGAGGGAGTGAACACTATCCCCCTGAGGGGTGGGGTAGGCATAGGTGGGCACACCTTCTGGGCTGGCTAATTTTTCCCTCCTGTCTTCCCGCCGAAAAGGAGGGGAGACAGGAAGGGGCCTGCTCCTGATAACGAATTGCTGGGGGTCGCATTACAAAGACTGCAAGGCCTTTGAAGCTCCCCTGCCACAGATGGCTCTTCCTGGCCTGGGGGAGGTGTGAACACCTCTGCCCAGGAAAGGCTTTCCTTCTGGGCTCAGGGAGCGAAGGCTCCCACCCTAGGGGTCCAGTAACATGTCTCTTGGTTGCAGGCTGGTGTGTACCAGTCAGGGAACACACCAGAGGCTGGTCATTTTTCAGGGGGCCTCTCTAAGATGCCCTTTGTGTACATTTTTCATTAAATCCCACACTGGCATCAGTGTGGGTTTAATGTGCTGAGAAGTTTGATACCAAACTTCTCAGTTTTCAGTAAAGCCATTATGGTACTGTGGAGTTCGTAATGACAAACCCCCAGCACCAAATACTCTTAATGGCAGTACTGCACTAATAATGTCTAAGAATTGGCTTAGACACTGTAGGGGTACAGGTCTCATGCACCTGTACCCTCACCACTGGTATAGTGCACCCAGCTAGAGGGGTGGCTGATCTATGCAGGGCAGTGGGTTGCAGGCATGGCACACAGGGATGCGTGCCATGTCGACATTTCACTTTGTTTTGCACCAAAACACGCAGCCTGCAAAGGCAGTGTCTGAGTGTGACGGTACAGGGCCTCTAAGGGTGGCACAATAAGTGCTGCAGCCCCTAGAGACCTTCCCTGGTCACAGAGCCCTGGGTACCTGTGGTACCATTTACCAGGGACTGACCTGTGGCCAGAGAGTGCCAATTGGGTTTAGGCATCAATGCAGTTTTAGGGAAAGAACACAGGCCCTGGGAACCGGATTGGCAGGGATCCAGGGCACATCAAGTCAAAGTGCATAAGTAGTCTGGCAAAAAGTGTGGGGGGGTTACTGCAACAGAAACCCAGCTTCCTACAGATTTGTAAAGCGCATAGTTACACCACAAGGCGGGTCCCTGCACTCGGAAGGAAAGCCACCAAAACCAGGAGCCCAACAGTCACTATCAATCACCAAGCAGCTAAAGTCGTTCCTACTCATCCGCACAAAAACCACAAACTTTCTACTCTCCTACCTACCTACCATGACCTTGGTCCAGGACCGACTGGAAAAGCCAAGTTTTAAGCTTCTTGCGGAACACTAATTCCGACTGTTCCATCCTCAACTGAAGAGGCAAAGAGTTCTAGACCTTTGCCGCTAAAAAGCCAAAAGACCGACCGCCCATCCTGGCTTTTTTCACACGCGAAACCTCAGCCAGATTGGTACCCGATGACCTTAGGCTGCGGCTTGAGTGGTGTCTAATCACCAGAGGTCAGATATCGAGGGCCCCTGCCATTAAAAATTCTGTGGCAGAAGCTTTTAGCTTTGAATAGAGATCTCTCATTGATTAGCAACCAATCCAGGGTGACAAGAGCAAGACCTGCAGGGGCACTAGACGTGCCACTGTATTTTTGCACTCAGTAGTTTCTGAAGTCTCCCTTTCGTTGCCTCCAAATAGAGGGCATTGCAGTAGTCTAACCGCGCTGTCACCAAAGCCAGGACGATTGCTTTCGTATTCGATGAAGGAAGGAAGTCCATAATCTTCCTTAACATTTTCAAGATGTTTAAACATTTCCCTACAACATAGCTCATCTGATGTTCAAACGACAAATTAAGATCGAACCAAACTCCCAAGTGCTGGACCTTTTCTTTAGGGACTTGGACCGGACCCATTGCATCAGGCCACCACACCGAAGTTTAAATATAGTGGGACTTACCAACAATGAGAACCTCTGTTTTGTTGGTGTTTAGTCTAAGGCAGGTCTTAACCGTCCGGTCAGCCGCCTCCGCCAGACACGTCTTAAACTGAGTAGCCCCTCCTTCTGCCTCCTGGGATAAGGTGACTATAAGTTGAGTATCATCAGCATAGGACACAGTAGACACATTGTGTTGCTCGATGATCTCTGCCAGAGGGCGCCGGTAGACATTTAATAACGTAGGGCTCAACATGGAGCCCTGAGGCATCCCCTGAGAGAGAGGCACAGGATCCAAAAAAGAACGTCTGTAGGGCAACTCGAAAAGATTGGTCCTGGAGTAAGGAAGCCAACCACCTCAGAGCATGTCCCCTAACACCGCAGTCCCCTGTAAGTTCTTAAAGGAGGCCATGAGACACGGTGTGGAAGGCTGTGCTCAAATCCAACATGATTAACGCAGCCATCTGACCGCCGTCAGCACAACGGTCAAGTAATCCAGCTGCCAGCAAAAGAGCAGACTCTGCAGAATAATACACCTGGAAACCCGACTGGGCCAGGTTTAGTAGATTATTGGCCTCTATAAACGTACTTAGTTGGCTATTGACAAGCTTTTCCGCCACTTTTGCAACAAAGGGCTCCAATGAGATTGGTCTTAGATTTTCCAACTGTGAGGGGTTTAATGATGGTTTCTTGAGCAGAGGCACCACAATAGCCTCCTTTCATTTCAAAGGCATTTGTCCTAACATAAAAGACATGGCAATAAGTTTACTCAGGTGAGGTAGGATGGGGTCCGTTGCCTGGACAGGGATTTTTGTGGGGGCAGGGTCCAGAGGGGGCCCTGACTTAACTTTTCCCAAGAGACCCCTAAACTCGTCGTCAGCCGGAACCATTAAACAAAGGAGATCGTCCCCAGAAGGGGAACCGTCAAACCTAGCTTCAGAAACGTGGACATCTCTGACTTCCTGAGGAAAGGAGTCATAGATTATTTTGACTTTATTGGTAAAGAAGAGTGCAATCTCATTGCAACTCTTAACAGATAGAGTGTAACATACCGCCACCTGTTCCAAGGAAGACAATGACTTCACTATAGAGAAGAGGTCTTTAGTAGAGTTTGCGGAGACCTCGATTTTCTGGGCATAAAATTCCCTACATGTACTGCGTATCTGCTTACGGTACTGCTTAAGTGCAGCTTTGTACTCAACTTTATTTTCCGCGCTTACTCCTTCCTCCATAATCGCTCCAGGAGTTTGCACGATTTCCTTAAAAGTGGAAACTCATCATTAAACCATTCAGCAGATGGTGTCCCCTTAATCTGAACTATAGGCGCTACTCTCTCCAGGGTTGCAGTAATCCACTCCTCAATACCGGTGTTAACCGCATCCACATCTACACCTGCCACTGGGTCCGTTAGAAGGAGTGTGTTCGTCAGAGCCTCCGATGATAGTTCGGCCCATTTGCGTGATTCAATGGTAAAGATCACTTAAACACAGAAGGCAGTTCAGGTGAAGATACCTCAAAGGTTATAATAAAATGATCCGACCAACTAACAGACAAAGGGTCTTTCACCATAATGGAGAAGAAATTTGAAAAAAATCTAATGCGTGGGACCGTGAACTAACTGAGTCAGTTGTAATGTCTCCAGGTCCTCAACCAGGGCATTAACCATGGTACAAGGTTTATCATCAAAGTGCAAATTAAGATCACCCAACACAATTAGGTGTTTATGAGGTAGCAAAAATGACGGTAGAAGATCCGCTAGGGCCGAGATAAAATTCATTGGTGGTCTTGAGAGCGATAAACTAAGAAACCAGTTAGAGTGAAATTGTACGACAGAGTGAGAGTAAAAAAAAGCTGCCTCACAGTCGTTTTTATCCATGTCCAAGAGAGAACATTGAAAAGATTGCTTAAAAAATAATTACGATACCACCACCCCTTTGCAAGGGCGTTTGCTTCTACCTATCCCATTCCCGCTGGGGATCACATTTCGGATATCCGGTGCTGAAATATCTGAAATCCAGATTTCTGTTAAAAATAGCACATCTGGTGTCTGTTCAGAGAGGAGATCAAAGATCTCCATCTTGTGTATAGGCAGTGAGCAGCAATTGATTGCCAAACACTGCAGCACTTGTACCGCTCGCCCGCATACTCCTTCGAATGACATCACTGCACGGGCTCATCCTGATTAATCTGCCCAGTATGCTATGACTTGACCCTCTCACATGTTGCATATACAGCTTTTGTGTGTGTGCTTGAGTGAACAAGGGGAAGTACCTGTGTTGAAAATCCCCTTTGTGTATCTAGTCATTAACATTATAGGGTGCTTTGCAGGGTCAGAAATAGTCAAAGTTAGATTCTTCCCCTTTTCCTCCCTTGTGCTGCTCCACAGACACCACCTCCTTTCTGTAATTATTTGTATAGTTAAGTCCACAATATGGCTTGCAACATCATTTGGGAGAAGTGGCATCTTATTCCACTGATCTGAAACTAATCCTGTGCCACCTGAACAGGACTGTGGTTGGGTAGCAAGGTCAGGGTGACCACCACATCTTATTCTTTCTTTTTGTGTCACAGAACTGTGATTGTGGGACCACCAATCAGTGGCAGTTCACCAGAAGACAGCTTTTATGGCACTGTGGCCCACTGAAAAGAAAATGCACATTGCTACAATTGATTTTTCCCAAAATGTTTGGAGCTTTGATGCAACCAGATAATGTCTTTTATTTAAGTGCTTTCTATAGCACAGCTAGGAAATGGCATTAGTGTGCTTTGCATTGAGAATACTATGAAATATAAAAACAGAAACGGAAAACATTTTCTGTTGTTCAACAGTCTACAATCATTTGTTAAATGACAGACAGAAGAGATCACTCTTTGGACGTTTTCTGAAAGAAGGTAGAGTGCGAAGTTCTTAAGTGTGATTAGACTGGTCAAATATAGACGTTTATTTAGGAGAATTATTTTTGTATCCAATCAATATACTTTAAAATGTATTGTTGTTTCAGGAGGTAGCCAGTGGAAGGTTAGGAATATGATCAGATTCACTTATGGGTGAGATGAGCAGACAGTGGAATGAAAAGTGCCCTAAGAGCACCCTAGTGTCTTAGAGGTCAGAGGGATCTCAGCAGGTAAAGTGCTGCCAAGGTATAGCCAAGAAATAATTAGAGCATGAACTGCTTTTTTCAGCGGGATCATTGATAGAAGGGGTTTGTTCTTTTATTGGGAATTGAAATAAAAATGACCAGACTTATCTTCTCTGTTGATGTGTAGGGTAGGATAAAGGGCTGAGTAGAGTGTTACATCACAGGATCTGACTGTATTCTAAAGCAAGAGGAAAATTCCTTCCATCTCTAGCTCCTTGAGAAGCAGTGGGACAAAGTTGTTCTTGTATTTGGTAGTAATGAGGAATAACTTGGTTTTCCGAGGAATCAGCGTGAGGAAGTTATTTACCATCCACTGTTTGGAGTTTCTAAGTGATGGTTGAAGGACAAGAATGGTATTTTCATGAATTTAATCTCCCCATTCCACATACAACGATCTCATTGAATGTAGATACAAGTTAAATAGAATATAAACTAAGATTGATTCTTAAGGAACATTATAAATTATTATTGCTTTTCAAGAGAAGTGCTCTGCTATCTTAACAAGTTGGTAATGATCGAACTGAAGGGGGCGTGGCTTTGACAGCCATGATGAAGGCTGCAAGTTAGTCGCTCCCAAACTAATCTGTTTATTTATTTACTTATTTAATGCAATTTCATATAGCGCAAACTTTATCCAAAAGTGTCAGAGTGCTTTACGTTGGAACCAAGCAAATACATAAGATACTTGTGCTGGAATTTACATATTAAAAAGTTACATATACAATCACGATTATAACAAGCATTGGCATAGCCAATAGGTCTCGCTTTTGGGAGTTTATAAGTATTTAGTTATGCAGCACAATAGCCTTGGTGCAACAACAACTGTTGCATGGCTAAACACTTATAAGGTCCCGAAGGCGAGACCTATTGGCTATGCCAATGCTTGTTTTCCCTGTGTTGTGCTGAAGTGCCAACTATCTAATCTCCAGAAAAACTCCCTCCAACAAAAAATAATTTACCCACTAAGCACAGCAGGTGAACGTGGCATGAAACTCCCACTGGCCGCAGTTTGATTCCGAACACATCTTCGTGTAAAAGGGCACGTCACCATATTTTACAAGCTGAGGTGATTGCACGAGTTTTGTCACCAGTTGCTTGATATAGGTTTGTCAGAAGGACTTTGAGATCACAGCAGCTGAATGTGCAAGACGGGTCAAAGTGCCTCAGGGAAACAAATAGGTGCAATAAAATTGGTAAAGACAAGTGCCACGGGGGCCACTATAATGTATTTTAGAGAAGCACTTCCTTGTGAAAAGCACTGATAACTCAGGAATGTGTTAGTCAACAAGGTAAATGCTAGATTGGAAGACTACTCTGTCACTGGGAAAGAAATCAACAATTGAAGTGTTTTAAATCGGAGGTCTCCAGAGCATTGAAGACAGGTGACTGTAGGGGGGCGAGGGAAGCCACCGAGCACACACGTCGGCCACGGGAAGGCGCGCGAGGAGTTTAATAGCCCCATTACTAATTCATGATGGGCGAGGCTAGAGTGAAGGTTGTTTGCGGCTTTGGGCCTTAAAATAGACCGTTCATAGCCCGGCATGGACCAGTCGAGAGACAGCAGGAGTGAGACGGTGTTATTGTGCGGCTGTAGGAGAGTAGGGTCTGCTATCCTATGGTCACCCCAAATTTTTGCTTTTTGCTTCACTGGTTTTTGACATATTGAGGCTGTGGGCCTGCCAATCAGACCCTCAGCCTGCTGTTCTCTCTACTAAATTAAAACTCTGCACCCTAGGTGCATAACCAATTGGAAGTGGATCACCCTGTCAGCCCCTGTACCAGTGTACACTAGGTACCCAGGGCATTGGTGTACCCAAGGCCTGCCAGGGGCTGAAGCATGTATTATGCCACCCCAGGCTTGGCCTAACAAATTTGACACAACTGGCTGATCACTCAGCTGGGGTAAGTTGGTGTAACCACCTCTTACTTAGGTGTAGTATACCTATACCTAACCTTAAATGGGACACATGTTAACCTATAAGTCACTCCTATGGCAGGCCTTAACAATCCTGAAGGTAGAGTGCTTGGTTCCATGTGAGATGGTGCTCTGGCATGAGCTGAGCCTGTCTGCAGTGGTCGGAACAACTTCCTTCTACTGTTTCCAGATATCGTCATACCATATACTCTTAAGTGCATTATGAACCTCGCGGTTAAATGCTAACTTTGGTTTGGCTTTATCAAAACATGTCGAGTAAGGTGTCATACGAATTGGAATACTGACCCCTCGCCAATTCTGGCGACGGGGTTAGCATTCCACCCTTCTAGAGGGACACGACATGTACAGTACCTGAAACCCGGGTAAAATCAGACATAGCCTCAGCTCCACAAAATGGATGCTGCCACCACAGACACAAGTCTGCCCTCCTGCTGCTGGGAGTCCTTCCAGCTTGGGAGGTGTGGACAAAGGGTTTCCTGCCAGGGGAGGTGCATGCACCACCCCAGACAGGATTTAGTGTATTGGTCAGGTAGGGCTTGAAAGAAACCAGACATGCCTGAGGCTCACAAGGAGCCTCGGTGCATATGCCAGTTCAATCCGGTCCTGGGGCACACCAGTCCCGGGCCTGGGGCGAGCTGGACAAAGGATTGGGGGTGTAACCACCCCCCTTCCTGGTCCCACCCTTAGGGAGGGACCTAGCAGGTAGTCCGGCCCCTAGAATCCGCTTAAAGGTAGGAGCTGTGTCCTAAGACTTCAGACATCCTGAAATCAACTTGAAACTAAGAAGAAGACGGGAACTTCGACGCTCTGCCGCACAGAGGACTGAAGCCAATCTCCCCTGTGGTCAGGGAGTGACCACCTTGCTAACGCAAGCACCATCCAGCGAATCAACGTCTGCTTTGCCGCCGCCTCCCGCCGGAGCCCGAGCCCAGAGACTGACAAGACCTGGACCTCCAGACCTCTCACCTCCTGATCCACAGTCCCTGAGAAGAGGAGACCCGTGGAGGCACCGAGACACGTGGAGCCAGCCATCTTGAAAAGACCACGACAAGCTGCAAGCGCAACAACCGAGGCTCCCTCCAAGTTGTGCTTTGGGATCTGAGAAGCCCAACACCCGAGCAGCATCTGCACCAAAGGTGAGCCCTCCAGCATCTCCACGATCTGCGTGGGGCCCTTCTGCATTTTGCCACTCGACGCGCCTAACCGGTTGCTGGCCCGCTGGCTAGTGGCCATCTTGGCGACGAACTTCAAGAAATACACCGCTGGTCTGGTTGCTCCAGACTGGCCCTTGCTCCCCTCCAAAGGAGCAGTCCCTCTGACCTTGCTGGTCAGAACCAACAGCTTATTTCATCTCCTACAACAATTGCTTTTGCCAAGGCTTGTTTGCTTCGATCAAGTCGCCGACAGCGAGAGCCTGCGTGGGACAGCTCGTGACCCGACTCCTGGACGTCGTCGACCTTCGGGGACCACGTGGCTGCAGAGACAAGTTACACCTTCCTTCCTGTTTGCACCCGACATCGCCTGGTACCCACCTGGTGCCACGCTGGTCACTGGCTAGTGACTGTGAACACTGTCCCCTCTGCTTACAGGTCTTCAACATCTCCGATCCACTCTTGGATCCACCGCATCTCTTCCGGGGCGACCGCCTGCAGCATCTTTGACTACAGGCTCCATTGAACAGATAGAAGAAACCCGACGCACTTCGACGCCTAGGCACCCGCTTCCTGTGGGTGAGGTAAAGCTGGCACTCCGGTGCCCAAGTGTAGAGTATCATCTCTAGTGTCTGTGTTTCGAATCTGAAGTTCATAGTCCATCCGGAAGATCCTTTTTGCAGTAACTTTGTACTTTTTACGCACCCATTGAAAACCTATGGGAGCTCGCGTGTGACTATTTGCTCTGCACACGCAACCCGTGGACCTCCTGGTCACTAACTGAAGTTAGCTCCTTGTAGGCCCAGCGATTCTAGAGGCCCTAGGCCTTTTCCCTTTTCTGTTTGTGGTACTTATACCACTATTTTAGTATATGGTTTGAGCGGCCACCAGGGCCTATCCATATAAAGTGCAACTTCTGTGTATTCTACTGTAATCTTGTTTGACGATTTGTGCTCCTGTGCTCATAAAGAGACTAGGGGTTACTTTGAGAAATAAATACATATATATTTTGAATATATATCTGTGTGGTGTCCTTTCATTGGTATAAAAGGGGGTTACATTTGGTAAAACAGCCTGCTTAACACGCTTCACGAGTTTAGCCTCAAAGACTGCTTAGCCTACGCTACCACTAGGGCAGCTGGTCCGAAAAGGTTGACTTACAACCACACCATAAGGGTTGCTTGGCATGGTACAAGGTGGTCACTTTAACTAGTGAACATCATATACCAGGCCAACTTCTCACATTGGTGAGCAGCGGTTGGATTTGAGCTAGCTGTGTTTTACCATTGTAATCTCTTGGTTACCAATTGAAAGATCACATAGGTACCTATAGGTACATATAAAACAAGATTAGATATACTTAAGTTCTACTGAACTTAGTTGTTGTAGAGCAAAGGGAGTAGCACACCCTGACTACAACTACTAGATAGGTTTAGTAGGTAAACCCAAGTGTAGGTAGATTGCAACACATCCACCCACACTTAAGAGCAATGGCTGGGGCAGAGGGGTCCAAGGTACCCATCTCTGTTGAGAGTGACCCCAAGAGGGCACCATCCATCTTTGCTACCCTTAATCAGAATGAGCTCAGGCATTTGGCAACTCTTAGAGGCCTTAAACAGCCCAAGAACCCTACCTCTGCTGAGCTCAGAGAACTCTTACAGAATGATGAGAATCAGAAAGAGCTCGAGAAAGCTTCCCAGTTAGCCCCCTTAGGGACAGGAACAGGAGGCCCCCCTTCTGAAGATGCCACTGAGGTACCCCTTTCCAATAGCCATCCCTTAGATGAGCACCATACTACAGAGGAGGAAAGTGAGGGGGATACAGATGTGAGTGAGGATGAAGGGAGAACTAGCCCAGTGCCAAGTGTTATACATGACCCAGCTAAACTAAGGCTATTGGGGACTGACAGTGGGTTTACCCCATTGGATCTCCCCAGTGGACTTAACACAGGGCTTGGGAGGCAAAGGAATCGCTCAGGTGAATCCAATGCTTCTCATGGCTCTAGAGGCTCTCAAGGTCACTCCAGGAAAAGGATGACCACCCCTCAGAGGAGGGAACATGAGGCCAGAATGCAGGAAGCCCAGCTGAGGATCAGGAAGCAGGAGCTAGAAGTAGCCCTGATGGAAGAGAGACTGAACAAGGCTAGGCAACCTAGAGAGAGTGGGTCTATACCCACTGGTGGCAGCATTGTCCCTAAGGACAAAGATAGGGTCTTTGATAATAGGAACCTGTCTAAGGTTGTGCCCCCCTACAAAAGTGGGGATGATATCCACAAATGGATAACTGCTCTTGAGAGAGCCTGCAAAGTACAGCAGGTTCCTGAAGACCAGTGGGCAGCAATCCTCTGGCTCTCCTTTGAAGGAAGAGGCAGAGACAGACTCCTCACTGTTAGAGAAGAGGATGTCAGAAACTACAGAGTCCTGAAGAGTGTCCTAGTTGATGGGTTAGGCTTAACCACTGAACAGTACAGGTTAATGTTCAGAGACACCCAAAAGACACAGACTCAGGACTGGTCTGAATACATTGAATGTGCCACTAAGGCTTTGGAGGGTTGGTTGCTGGGAAGTAAGGTATCTGATTTTACAGGATTGTATAATTTGATGATGAGAGAACAGATTTTAAATAACTGTCAAAACCAGCAACTGCATCAACACTTGGTTGACTATAATCTGACCTCTTCCCAAGAATTGGGAAAGAAGGCAGACAAATGGGTCAGAACCAGTGTTAAGCAAAAGAACCAGAACCAGGGCCAAGGGGGTGATCAGAAGAAAACAGACCAAAAGGGTGGAGATCAGAAACCTAAAGACCAGAAGTCTTCAACAGGGCCCCAAACTACTGCTAAGGAGGGTGGGTCCCAACAGTCCAAAAAGAAGAAAGAAGGTCAAAAGAAACCCTGGTGCAATCATTGCAAGAATACAACTCACTGGACTAGTGATTGCAAAAAGGGTGGAGCCCCCAACACTGTTGCCCCTAAGGCACCTGCTCCCAGTACTACTGTTAGCAGTGTTGGAACCCAGACAAAGGGTGTAGTGGGAATCACTATGGGAACTGAAGGAGATTCTGACTTAGACAGAACCCTGACACAGGCAGTCCTGATCTGTGATTGGGACATTGATTTGTCCCTGACTGTGAGCCCCAGTAACCTGGGCAAGTACAGACAGACTCCTTTAATTAATGAAAAAGTGGCTCAAGCCTACAGGGACACATGTGCCAGTGTCACTATGGTGACCCCAGGCTTTGTGGACCCTGGACAGTACATACCAGGTGAGAATTACCTGGTGACCAATGCCAGCAATGCCACTACTTCACATAGTGTGGCAGTTGTTAACTTCTCATGGGGAGGGGTAACTGGCCTCAAAAGGGTTGTGGTTAGTGCAGACCTCCCAGTAGAATGTTTGTTGGGCAATGACCTAGAGAGTTCTCTATGGTCTGAAGTGGAGTACAGGACACATGCAGAGATGTTAGGTATATCACCACATGTCCTTGCTGTGACCAGGTCACAGGCCAAAAAGTGCCTTACTGAACCTCAGGTGTTGGATCCTGGAACAATGGACCAAGCACCTACCAAGAAGAAGAACAGGAGGGTCAAGGCTGTGCCTTCCCCCCTGCCTCAGAGTGATGATCAACCTTCCCAGGAAGCTGATCTACAGGACCCTGAAGGAACTGTCCCTGAAGAGCTTGAACCTGATCAGGTTGAGTTTCTGGGGACAGGGGGACCTTCAAGGGCTGACTTGAGGCAGGCTCAGTTATCCTGTCCCTCTCTTGAACGCCTCAGACAGCTGGCTGCTGCTGAGGCTGCTGGGAATGCTCAAGGTACCCATAAAGTGTATTGGGATGAAGGGCTCCTTTATTCAGAGGCTAGAGACCCCAAGCCTGGTGCAACCAGGAGGTTGGTTATACCTCTGCAATTTAGGGGCTTCCTTCTTACCTTGGCCCATGATATTCCTTTAGCAGGACACTTAGGCCAGAACAAGACTTGGGACAGGCTTGTCCCTCACTTTCACTGGCCTCACATGAATGAAGATACAAAGGAGTTTTGTCGCTCCTGTGTGACCTGCCAAGCCAGTGGCAAATCAGGTGGCACAACAAAGGCCCCCCTAATACCACTACCTGTGGTGGGGGTCCCCTTTGAAAGAGTGGGAATAGATATAGTGGGTCCCATGGATCCTCCCACTGCATCTGGGCACAAGTTTATACTGGTGGTAGTGGATCATGCCACCAGGTATCCAGAGGCAATTCCCCTTAGGACCACTACAGCACCTGTTGTGGCCAGGGCCCTGCTGGGAGTATTCTCCAGAGTGGGGTTTCCTAAGGAGGTAGTATCTGACAGGGATGCCAACTTCATGTCAGGATACTTGACAGCTATGTGGAAGGAATGTGGTGTCAACTACAAGTTCACCACCCCTTATCACCCACAATGCAATGGGCTTCTGGAGAGATTCAACAAGACCCTAAAGGGTATGATCAAAGGATTACCTGAAAAGCTCAGGCGAAGATGGGACATCCTTCTACCCTGCCTTCTGTTTGCTTACAGAGAGGTCCCACAAAAGGGGGTTGGCTACAGCCCCTTTGAGTTGTTGTTTGGGCACCCTGTAAGAGGCCTACTTTGTTTAGTGAAGGAAGGATGGGAGTTACCTCTTAAAAAGCCTAAACAAGACATAGTGGACTATGTACTTGGTCTCCGCTCCAGGATGGCTGAGTATATGGAGAAGGCATCCAAAAACCTTGAGGCAAGCCAGGCCTTACAGAAAGCTTGGCATGACCAAAAGGCTGTCTTGGTTGAGTTTCAGCCAGGACAGAAGGTATGGGTGTTGGAGCCAGTGGCCCCAGCAGCACTCCAAGACAAATGGTCTGGACCCCATACAATCCTGGAAAAGAAGGGAGAGGTCACCTACTTGGTAGACCTA
Source organism: Triturus cristatus (assembly GCF_964204655.1). Classification (NCBI taxonomy): domain Eukaryota; kingdom Metazoa; phylum Chordata; class Amphibia; order Caudata; family Salamandridae; genus Triturus; species Triturus cristatus. The sequence goes on from NC_140595.1 coordinate 118,055,769, forward strand.
GGAACTCCCAGGAGTCCCCACAGGGTACTCCATGTTAACAGGTTAAAAGCATATGTTGACAGGGCAGACATGGGCTTGCTCATGGCTACAGATGAAGGACAGGAGGAAGAGAGTGACCCTCTCCCAGACCTGTTGTCTCAGAACCCTGAAGATGGCTCAGTTGAAGGAGTGACCCTTGGAGGCAACCTCACTGCCCATCAGCAGACTGAATGTAGACAAGTTCTACAATCATTTCAACATCTGTTTTCCCTAATACCTAGCCAAACTGACTGGTGTACCCATGTTGTGGACACTGGTGACAGTCTGCCTGTAAAGAACAAGCTCTACAGACAACCTGACCACGTCAGGGACTGTATAAAGGCTGAGGTACATAAAATGCTGGAATTAGGTGTCATTGAACCCTCAGAGAGCCCCTGGGCTAGCCCAGTGGTTCTGGTCCCCAAACCTCACACCAAAGATGGCAAGAGAGAGATGAGGTTCTGTGTGGACTATAGGGGACTCAATGCTGTCACCAGGACAGATGCACACCCTATTCCAAGGGCAGATGAGCTCACAGACAAACTAGCTTCTGCTAAGTTTTTGAGCACATTTGACTTGACAGCTGGCTATTGGCAAATCAGATTAGCTGAGGAGTCTAAGGCCAAAACAGCATTCTCAACCCCAGGTGGGCATTATCAGTTTGTGGTGATGCCCTTTGGTCTGAAGAATGCACCTGCCACCTTCCAAAGGCTGGTGAACCAAGTCCTTACTGGGTTGGATGACTTTTGTGCAGCATATCTTGATGACATTGCTGTCTTTAGCTCCACCTGGGAGGATCACCTGATCCACCTGAAGAAGGCTCTTGAGGCTCTGCAAAGGGCAGGCCTCACTATCAAGGGTACTAAGTGCCAGATAGGGCAGAGTAAGGTTGTATATTTGGGCCACCTTGTAGGTGGAGGCCAAGTTCAACCACTGGAGAGTAAGATACAATCCATCAAGGACTGGTCCCCTCCAACCACCCAGACTCAAGTTCGAGCTTTCTTGGGCTTGACTGGGTACTACAGGAAGTTTGTTAAGAACTATGGGTCCATTGTGACTCCTCTTAATGATCTGACATCCAAGAAGATGCCCAAAAAGGTTCAGTGGACAGTAAGCTGTCAAAAGGCATTTGATGACCTGAAGGAGGCCATGTGCTCTGCACCTATCCTGAAAAGTCCTGACTACTCCAAAGAGTTTATTGTCCAAACAGATGCTTCTGAGTTGGGTGTGGGAGCTGTGCTGTCACAACTTAATGTAGATGGTCAAGACCAACCCATTGCTTTTATTAGCAGAAGGTTGACCCCCAGAGAGAAGAATTGGTCAGCTATTGAGAGGGAGGCCTTTGCTGTGGTGTGGGCCCTGAAGAAGCTGAGGCCATACTTGTTTGGCACTCACTTCAAGATTCAGACCGACCATAAGCCCCTCTTGTGGCTAAATCAGATAAAGGGTGAAAACCCCAAACTGCTTAGGTGGTCCATTTCCCTACAGGGTATGGACTTTACAGTTGAGCACCGGCCAGGTACTGACCATGGGAATGCAGATGGTCTCTCCAGGTACTTCCACTTAGGACATGAAGACGAGACTGGTCAAGGCTAGTTTAATGTCCCAGCGTTTGGGGGGGGGGGTTGTGTAGGAGAGTAGGGTCTGCTATCCTATGGTCACCCCAAATTTTTGCTTTTTGCTTCACTGGTTTTTGACATATTGAGGCTGTGGGCCTGCCAATCAGACCCCCAGCCTGCTGTTCTCTCTACTAAATTAAAACTATGCACCCTAGGTGCATAACCAATTGGAAGTGGATCACCCTGTCAGCCCCTGTACCAGTGTACACTAGGTACCCAGGGCATTGGTGTACCCAAGGCCTGCCAGGGGCTCAAGCATGTATTATGCCACCCCAGGCTTGGCCTAACAAATTTGACACAACTGGCTGATCACTCAGCTGGGGTAAGTTGGTGTAACCACCTCTTACTTAGGTGTAGTATACCTATACCTAACCTTAAATGGGACACATGTTAACCTATAAGTCACTCCTATGGCAGGCCTTAACAATCCTGAAGGCAGAGTGCTTGGTTCCATGTGAGATGGTGCTCTGGCATGAGCTGAGCCTGTCTGCAGTGGTCGGAACAACTTCCTTCTACTGTTTCCAGATATCGTCATACCATATACTCTTAAGTGCATTATGAACCTCGCGGTTAAATGCTAACTTTGGTTTGGCTTTATCAAAACATGTCGAGTAAGGTGTCATACGAATTGGAATACTAACCCCTCGCCAATTCTGGCGACGGGGTTAGCATTCCACCCTTCTAGAGGGACACGACATGTACAGTACCTGAAACCCGGGTAAAATCAGACATAGCCTCAGCTCCACAAAATGGATGCTGCCACCACAGACACAAGTCTGCCCTCCTGCTGCTGGGAGTCCTTCCAGCTTGGGAGGTGTGAACAAAGGGTTTCCTGCCAGGGGAGGTGCATGCACCACCCCAGACAGGATTTTGTGTATTGGTCAGGTAGGGCTTGAAAGAAACCAGACATGCCTGAGGCTCACAAGGAGCCTCGGTGCATATGCCAGTTCAATCCAGTCCTGGGGCACACCAGTCCCGGGCCTGGGGCGAGCTGGACAAAGGATTGGGGGTGTAACCACCCCCCTTCCTGGTCCCACCCTTAGGGAGGGACCTAGCAGGTAGTCCGGCCCCTAGAATCCGCTTAAAGGTAGGAGCTGTGTCCTAAGACTTCAGACATCCTGAAATCAACTTGAAACTAAGAAGAAGACGGGAACTTCGACGCTCTGCCGCACAGAGGACTGAAGCCAATCTCCCCTGTGGTCAGGGAGTGACCACCTTGCTAACGCAAGCACCATCCAGCGAATCAACGTCTGCTTTGCCGCCGCCTCCCGCCGGAGCCCGAGCCCAGAGACTGACAAGACCTGGACCTCCAGACCTCTCACCGCCCGATCCACAGTCCCTGAGAAGAGGAGACCCGTGGAGGCACCGAGACACGTGGAGCCAGCCATCTTGAAAAGACCACGACAAGCTGCAAGCGCAACAACCGAGGCTCCCTCCAAGTTGTGCTTTGGGATCTGAGAAGCCCAACACCCGAGCAGCATCTGCACCAAAGGTGAGCCCTCCAGCATCTCCACGATCTGCGTGGGGCCCTTCTGCATTTTGCCACTCGACGCGCCAAACCGGTTGCTGGCCCGCTGGCTAGTGGCCATCTTGGCGACGAACTTCAAGAAATACACCGCTGGTCTGGTTGCTCCAGACTGGCCCTTGCTCCCCTCCAAAGGAGCAGTCCCTGTGACCTTGCTGGTCAGAACCAACAGCTTATTTCATCTCCTACAACAATTGCTTTTGCCAAAGCTTGTTTGCTTCGATCAAGTCGCCGACACCACCGACAGCGAGAGCCTGCGTGGGACAGCTCGTGACCCGACTCCTGGACGTCGTCGACCTTCGGGGACCACGTGGCTGCAGAGACAAGCTACACCTTCCTTCCTGTTTGCACCCGACATCGCCTGGTACCCACCTGGTGCCACGCTGGTCACTGGCTAGTGACTGTGAACACTGTCCCCTCTGCTTACAGGTCTTCAACATCTCCGATCCACTCTTGGATCCACCGCATCTCTTCCGGGGCGACCGCCTGCAGCATCTTTGACTACAGGCTCCATTGAACAGATAGAAGAAACCCGACGCACTTCGACGCCTAGGCACCCGCTTCCTGTGGGTGAGGTAAAGCTGGCACTCAGGTGCCCAAGTGTAGAGTATCATCTCTAGTGTCTGTGTTTCGAATCTGAAGTTCATAGTCCATCCGGAAGATCCTTTTTGCAGTAACTTTGTACTTTTTACGCACCCATTGAAAACCTATGGGAGCTCGCGTGTGACTATTTGCTCTGCACACGCAACCCGTGGACCTCCTGGTCACTAACTGAAGTTAGCTCCTTGTAGGCCCAGCGATTCTAGAGGCCCTAGGCCTTTTCCCTTTTCTGTTCGTGGTACTTATACCACTATTTTAGTATATGGTTTGAGCGGCCACCAGGGCCTATCCATATAAAGTGCAACTTCTGTGTATTCTACTGTAATCTTGTTTGACGATTTGTGCCTCTGTGCTCATAAAGAGACTAGGGGTTACTTTGAGAAATAAATACATATATATTTTGAATATATATCTGTGTGGTGTCCTTTCATTGGTATAAAAGGGGGTTACATTTGGTAAAACAGCCTGCTTAACACGCTTCACGAGTTTAGCCTCAAAGACTGCTTAGCCTACGCTACCACTAGGGCAGCTGGTCCGAAAAGGTTGACTTACAACCACACCATAAGGGTTGCTTGGCATGGTACAAGGTGGTCACTTTGACTAGTGAACATCATATACCAGGCCAACTTCTCACAGCGGCTCTTTAATGTTGTCTGAAATTAATATTCAGGGGAAGAACCTTCCGAACAAGTTCGTGTTTGCATTGCAAATGCCCAAACACACCCGCGGCAAACAGAAACCTAGCAGTAATGTGGGAATACAACGTGAGTATTAAAAACAGAAAACGCCTTATTGAGGGAAATGTGTGGAAAAAATAGATAAAAACTGCACAAATGCGCGTTAAGCAACAGGGTCACCCCAAGCACAAGCTCGAATCGTTGCCAAAGAATTATGCTTCTGTGTATAAACGTCCCTGAAACTCGCGTGAACAAGAAATGTTGCGTACAAATATCCAAGGCAAACCAAGTGGTAAGTAAAATGACACATACACTTGGAATACACCAGTACAGTTTGTAATTCCATGAAAACTTGAGATCGGGGCATTTGCCACCATCTCCACAGTGCGCGCTAGCGAGTGTGTTTAATTGGCAATAAATTGTTAACTAGTTAATAAGCACAGTTTCGGTTCACTGTATGCTTCTTCCAGACATGCTGGCACTTGTACAAGTGTTGGTTGAAAAAGAAAAAAAGACAAGGGAGAGTATAAAGGGAGTGGTGTGCGCGCAGCCGTCGCGCAGTGAAAGTGATCGCGATCAAGGGCGGCGAGCGATGCACTTAATGAGCATGAGGAATGCCATATGGCGCCTCTGCCCATAAGTGTGTGCCCACGCACATGCACTGCAAGCTGTAGCCGGCGGTAGCATTTTTTGAAGCCCTTACAAAAAGTCTCGCCAGACCAGCACATGTGCTGGGTCAGGCGAGACCTAAACAAAGTAAAGCGGCAGCTTTGATGAAATAATAACAAGCTGTAAGCCGTGAGAAAGAGACGCCGTGCACGTGCACATCTCCTGTCCAGGCAGGCACGGCAAACAGGAGAAGGGAAGCACGAAGGCGGAGGCAGGGAGCAAGCAAGAGGAAAGACAGATGGCGCTGAAGACTGGCGGTTCGCGCGTGCACGCTCGCATGAACGCAAGCTTGTCACCAGCCAGCAGCACTTTGATAACTCCCCTACTAAAGTCTCTCCGACTGGGAATGGTAAATACCACAACACGGGCATTTCCTATAACAAATGCCACTTGTAGGCAAGGAAAAGCAAAAGAGCAATGACAAAACATATAGCACCCCAATAAAACAGAGTGAGATTAAGAGTGCAAGCAAGAGACGGGCTGAGGTAGGCAAGATACCAAGGGATAAACAAGGGCAATATAGCAAGAAATACTCTACTTTTAAAGCTACTGGTGAGTGAAGGCCAGAAACAGATGAAGGGGAAAATACAGATTTTTAGATTTACTTTGGTCAGAGAAAGGAAGGTTTAAACTCCCATTACCTAGGAGAAACCGATACACCATCAAATCCCCACACCAGCTGCAGAGCGATTTCAACTTCAGTAGTGCTGACAAAATGTTATTTCTTTTGTAACAATTGATACAAGAGTTTAAATCATAATGTTGAAGTCCCTGAAAGAGAAAGTTGTCAAATTACACCTCGGCTAACTTTCGGTAATTTTTTGAAGTGCAAAAACTTAAGAAATTTTGAAAAAAACCTGTGAAGAAAAAAAGAATTAGAATGGTTTCAGGGAAAGCAAGTGTTTGTGCTACTCAGACTTTACCGTCAGGACAGACCTGGCCAAAAGCCTCCACGAAACTAGTGCACACAAGAGCAGCTGAGACTGCAAAACATGTTCTCACACCAGAGGTGGTACTGGCACAGACTAAACTTCTTTTAGACAATCCACTCAAACGTCAAAGTGCCGGTCTGCAAAGCTCTACTCACAACTCCCCAAAAAGCAAGAGCAAACTTTTCAGGTGCTATCAAGAGTGTTGTACTAGTGCTTTTGCAGACCAGACAGTCATTAGCTGGTCTACAAGCAGTTTACCAATTGAAGTGTAAGCTGTCTGAGCACTCAAGCTGGCTGTGGCACCATGGTCAGCATAACTACCAATAAGAGTGCCAATCTGAGTACATTAACACTGCAGTGATTCTCTCTAGGGCACTACAATTTATAAAGCACTCGTGAACCCACCAGTAACAAGTCTATGGAAGGTTCCACAGATCCATATCGTGCTGAGAATGGCAGACCCAGGATGCTCTCGTTTTCTAAAATTAATATGAATATAAATACCCTTCTATCAAATAAATATAAACTAATTTCACCATCAATCAAATCCATCCGGCATTTCACCAGAACACCCAAATCATGTTCATAAAACATCGGCATCTCAATCACAGTTTCAACGTAGGACGCATCAGCTCTTTACCGAGAATATTAGTTTCCAAGTACTTCAAACAAAAATCACACCGATATACATATTCCGAGCTACTAAACACCAGTTTTTACTCAGATTCCATCCTAGCCCTAATACTAATCTTTTTTATGAAACTACTGGAAGTCTTAGAGGAATCATTAAGTTTGCTTTATGAATACACCTAGACACCATAATTTACACGAAAATCGTCATCATTGATGACATGGTCACTCTACTCAGACGTCCACAAGGAGACCGCGCTACTACTATCTACTGAGACAGTAGCAATGACTTATCAGTTCAACCATACGTCCACTGAAATTTCTCACCGATTCACTCCATTCAACTGCACACCTTGTTTCAGGCACCAAGAAGTTTGGCTTCAATCCCATTCCAAAGTGCCCTTCAAAGTTTAGACACGATCATATGTGGCTGTTTAATATGTAAAATCCTCACATTTAAACAACCTTATTTACGTCACATGCTACTCATCACAGTATTCCAGCCCATTACCATCTAACAGCTGCCACAACACCACCAACCCTCACTAATCACCATCCTGCACAGTGCAGAATGCCCAGTGGCGTGCGTGTCAATGCACCTCCCCCCAAAACACTTCACCGTCGCTGAAACGAAGGGCCGGGGACTGTCAAAGATCATTAAAGGGTCATAAAAACCAAGCAACACTGAAGAACCTGCGGTAAAAAAAACCACAGGAAGGCAAGCACCTTACAGACACTAAAAAGAATGAGCGATCACGGAGTCATGGTGACTATCAGGTGGCGCAAGTAGAAACCTCCGTATGTGCCAGAAAAAAAATAAGTGCTCACATACAAACCGTGCGTGAAGGGGACATCTAGCAGCGCGACAAATGGGAGGAGCATTGCAGCTAGTTAAAGGGAGGCATATCTCTCCGCGTCACTGCCTGTTGTGAAGAGAAACACCCACGTCCCAAATCTCGGGAGAGTGGAGCAAAACGTACTGCCAGCCCCTTAAAGTGGGTGTGAGATTCTCCCCGTAATAGGTTTCGAAAGAGTAGAAGGCAAACACTATCGAAATGACTGCCGTGAAAAAGGGCAAACTGTTTGTCAAAGCCAAAGGAGAGTGGGCAAGCACCATGATAAAGGAGCGGTACGTGTCACAGGACATGATGAAGACTCACGCCCCGTTAAGGGGGTAACTCAAACCTATCGTCACAGATCGAAATAGGGTGGGGGCAAACACCATCACATTGCCCTAAAGCTGAGCTGACACCCTGCTAACGATGAAATGAAATCAAACGCCGTCATACTTTGTCAAGTAAGGAATCCTTAATAAACACCAAAAGGGGCAGAGTGTTTAACACCCTATAAAACAGTCCTTACATGGGGAGGTCAACATTATCACAGAATGAACAGGGAGAGAAAGAGACGCCGTGCGCGTGCACATCTCCTGTCCGGGCACGCACGGGCACGGCAAACAGAAGAAGGGAAGTGTGAAAGCGGGGGGAGGGACGGAAGCAGGTAGCAAGTGCTCCAGCGGGAAAGGGCAAATTTACATATCCTCCCTGCGTCACAGATCCGTCACCACACTAACTCATTCACGGACACATTCATTGGTGGGGCCCATAACACCAACACTCATACATCTCACTCGAATCTGCACACAGGAGGAAGAGAAGCGCTGGACTTGTGTGGGGGGTACCTTGTTACCTATAGAAAGAGATATTTACAGTAATTACATATTATATATCTGTCCTTGTAGAATCCTAACTTTAACATCAAGGCACTCCACCACTTGGTCGATGGACCAATTAGTTGGACTGGTTGATGGTGATTTAGAACCAGCTAAAACTTCAGACTAAAAGTCTCAGAACCTTTAAAGAATCACAAACACGCTCTTTGTTAATAATTTTTTTGTTTATCTAATTAAATTCACCTTCATTAGCATAATCATCATTATTTTTCAATCAGAAGTTTGATCAAATTAGCCTAAATCAGTATGACATTTATATTTACCTAGTCTCAGATTTTAGCGACCATTCTCCCGCAACTTATCAGCCCTGCATAAATCAAAACTCTTCCGATATAACCCTCCAATCGAATGCAGGCTACGACCCCAATCAGTCCGGAGAAAAGTTCTTTTGCACAGCACGACACAGTCCCAAAAGATCTCCGGGAACCTGACACTTGTGCAAGCAAATCGGTCAACGAGATTCGGATCACACTCCTAGAACGCACCAACCCAACACCCTTCTACTAACCCCCCTTTTATAATTAATATTGGGTAACATGCTACACTTGCTACATTGGAAATGGCTCTGATTGGTCAAGCCATCAAATTTGCAAATTCAGATGGTAGTCACAAAGATCCTTGTTTCTCATGCTCTACTGAAGATGTCATACCATGGTTCGGGCAGTTCTCATGCAAAAGGGTCTGAATTATCCATATTACGGCTGCTGGGGACAGGTGTCCTTTGTTTTCTCTGTCAGTGTAATGAAAGGTCTCAGATCTCCCCGGGACCAAGGTATGTACCGTCACTTTCCCAGGGAGAGAATATCAGTTCCAAACTTATGGAATATAACATATACACAGCACTTTCTAAGGTGGGCAAACTTTCAACACTCCCCCAAAGGCAAGGCAAGAAAACAATATATACACAGCACTTCTCTAGAGCGAAATATACTTTGCACATCACTTACCAGGAGTAGAACAACTTCCTATAACACAATTACCTGCTAGAAGGAAATTCACCCATTCTTCTACAACAGAATACTTGGCCAAGAAGAGTCCACACCTCCTGCTACAAGGAAAAGACGAATTGGTATATCTGGGATGTATTTATTATTAAATAGCACCACACGGTAAGCCAAATGCACCTATCATAGCCGACTCTAACATATCAATAGTATGATTGAAACACAATCAAGGTAAACATATATGTAGAAATATATATGTATGGATATAAGAATCAGAAAATAAGAAGGAAAGGAAAGAATTCAGAAAATAATCAAGAGACAGTTAGTAGCAGAGACACCTCACCTACTGCTCCATCATTTCACCCCACTTCGCTCAAGGGGAGTCCATTGCTTGAACCGGGTGAACGCTCAGAGGTGACACCAGCCTCCACTCTTTCGTGACAACACGTCTGCTCCACGGCGTGAACTTCCACCAGGCCAGTGTAGGCTTCCCTTTTTAATACAAATTCAAACACAACGAAGCTTCTAGCAAGCCTCGCCCCCTCGTTCTCATGAGAGCCCGTACCAGCCTGCTCCAAGGCCACTGCATCGGTTGATCAGGCCTTTGCTATGGCTCCGAGACAGACCATGTACATTCCTCTGATAAGAACCAGTTCTCTCTAGTCTGTAAAGTGCAAAAAACAGGAGAAGAGCAAAACATGCCTTCCCCACCTTTGCAGCTTCATGCAGGCACAGAAAATAGCTCCAGTCATGAAAATGGAGTTAGTTGAGCCATGCACACAAAGGCCCAAAGCAAGATGGAATCAGAAAAGCAAGGATGACATGAAACCATGTCAAAGGCAATAGTCAGCACTGCCATAAAGCAAGGTAAAGTCAGAAATCAGAATGACATGAAGCCATGTCAAAGGCAATAGTTCAACACATAATTCACATAACCCAAATAACACTATAGACTTTATCCCTCAGTATACAACATTGAGCACAGGTGTGCACCACCGCCCACAAGACTGCACCTCAACATCCCATACCTTCTATTCTTTGCAAGACTATTCTACTAAAAGACAGCAAGATTACAGGACAGAAGAGAAGCAGGCATATGCAAACCCATCCTACATTAAGGCTAGGGTAACATAACACACTTAAGTCAGTACAAAATGGTGGTGGTTGAGGGTCATCATAGGGTGTCAGACCACAAAAGTGGCTCATTCACTACATTGCACCCCATGACCCTCAATCATCACCATTAACATATGTCAAAAACAAAATCTCTTAACTAAAGGCACAACTATGAACAACACTGCATCTCTTAATTGAAAGCAAAAGCATTTAAAACTACATTTCTAAATTGAAAGACACAACTACTAAAAAGCACATGTTGAAACAGCAACTCACGTGTTGAAGTGGCTACACAAAATATACAATTCAAAACAAATCATAACTAAAAAGCAACTATGATCGAAATACTACATTGCAAAACTGAAAAACTCATCAAAAGTACATGATAATCACTTTAGAGTAAATAAAGACTGCATTCTCTAAATACATGTAAAAGCAATAACTCAGGTGCATCTAGAAATAGCTCATAGATATCTGGATATATGTTAAATGGAGACACAAAATAAATGAATCAAGCTTTTGAATGCTCCTAATGCCTCTAATGGTTAAACTGGAACTTCTACTGTTAAAGTAGCCAAACTCATATATTGTAGCAACAGCAACAGGTTTTTTTTTTCCGTCTTCAATCTCTAGCTCAGAAAATATCTACTCTAATTGCAGCAAAGCGTCTCTATTGGTCTCCATCCCTGAAAACAAAAACAGTCCTTCTGTGTGAAAAAACACACAGCCTTCTCCCATCGCATCTGAACTTCACGTTGATAAAACAGTTCACAGTTCTGGCAAAGCACATCCTGTAGTTCCCTAGTTTTTTTCTTCACTTGTACACAAGCAGTTACCCTGTGTGAAAGACACACAGCCTTCATGCATGTAAAGTCGGCCTCACATGAAGGAAACAGTTCCAATCGCAGCACACTCTGCTGATTCCTCTTCGCTTGGAAAGAAGCAGTCCATCTGTGTAGGACACAGCTCTCCGGCATCTATCTTCATCTGTATCTCCTTGACAAAGGAGGACCCCATCCGGTCCGGACAGCCACAGGACATCAGCCTCCATCAGCCACATGACATCAGCCGCCATCGTCTGGTCTGGCGATCACTCCAGGCTTGGTGGGGGGGAGGGGAACCCACTCACACGGGGGAAGGGAGTCCCACTCACACGGGGGGACTGGGCGAATCTGAAAAAGAAACAAGCATCACTCTTCTTGCAAAAAACATTTTTCAAAAGCACACTTTTTTCCGTCTTGCATTTCTGAAAGTACAATATTATCATTTCTGTCTACATAGCTCTCCTCTAGCTCTGGTAAATTGTCTAAGAATTCTACCAACGCTTTAGCCTCTGAAGTCTTGGTAAAATCTCTCTTTTTCTTTACACAGCAAGAAGGGCTGGGGCAATCTCCTTTTCTCACTGCACCCCTCACAGGTGCTGCCCCCCTTCACAAAATCTCTGCGGACACTAACTGGCCGCTTGCCAAAAATTACAAGCAGAGCCTTCTTCCTCTGCTGCCTCTAGCTCCCACCTAATATCCTCCAAGGCCGAAGTGCCATGCACTCCTGCCAACTTTCGTCTGCTCCTATCTGCTCTGCGACTCTCCTCATGGGGGGGAGGTAACCTGCGCCTTTGCAAGCCTCCCAAACATCTATCTCCAAGAAGCTGTCTCTGTCTACTGGGGAGAGGAGCTGGGATGACCCCTCCCGCAGGAATTCCTCCTCAGTCTTCACAGAAAGCCTGAACTCTTCTCAGCGTTGCTGGATGATCTCACAGCAAGCCTCCCAAACATCTATCTCAAAGAAGCTTTCAAATGAAGCACCAACAGTGTATTTCATTTCTTCCCGTGTGCCAGATTTCTACGTGCACCCACTTCCAGAACAACTCTTTACATGTCTGAGAGGAAAAACAGCTTTAACCTCTCCTGACCTCCAGCAAGACTTCACATTCTTTAATCTGAAAATGCTCCACCATTCTGTCTAACTAATTCAAGCAAATTCTTAACTGTCATTTGTCTACCACCTCATGAAAAAAAAAAAACTGAACTGCTCTTGACATTCAGGGACTATTGGTATCAAAAAGAAAAAAGCATTGGCCATATCAAAAGTCACATACCAAGTCCCATGCTACTTCTGTAACAATATCTGGGACAGCATCAGTCAAAGAAGGTATATGTTTGTTCAGTTAACAATAATCAACTGTCATGCGCCAAGAATTATCACATTTGCGCACCAGCTACACAAAATCATTTTAAGCATTAGTGATTGGGGTCACCAAACCTACCTCTATCAAGTCCTGCACAAACTGCTTTTCTGTCTATATAGGCCATTTAATATCCATTGCAATCTCCCATAGGCAAATCACATTTTCTCTAACTCTGTTCTGTCCAGTATCTTTTGGTGCGCAAAAGCACAGAATCATCTGCATTTGTCCAGCATCTGAATTTAAAAGTGACCTTCTCTTTCCCTGCACTTTCCTGTAACTAAAAAGGGCACATTGCTCTTGAATTAACTCCCAAAATAAATTTTCATATTTCCGAATTAAAAACATATCAGAATTATTGTACACAATCTGCTGTTGTTCACATTCAAAATCATATTGTTGCATTTCTCTTTTGAAGCAAAATGTATCATTCACTGTCATGTCTAATTTATGTCCGCAACCGGTGATCGTTAAGTCTAAAACACTGGTCTGTTTACCTCCCTGCACATTTCTTTCTGGCTGAAAAACCTCCTTGGAAGAATTAATTAAAACTGTCTGTGCAGCTTGTAGTCTGACTGGGTTCTCTGTCACATTTTCCATATCTGAATTATCCTGGGAATAGCTGGGCAAAACAAACAGTTTTAGAGCCTAGTACACGTTTAATTCTGTCTTCTAAGATATATTTTCAAATGGGCATCAACTAACTGTTTCTTCAGCTCACTGCGTTCTTTTTGCAAATGCTCAAATGGTTGATGCATATTAACCAACACATTTAAAATAACATCGCTGTCTCTGTCTAAAATGTAATTAATCTCCTGTTGATTAACACCCTTCATCGCAACTCCGGAGTCTGTAATCTCGGAGGAGTCCCACGTTTCAGGGTTATGCTCTGACATTTTACATTCTCTTTGCAACTGAAAACATTTTATATGCATTCCTTAACAAACACTTGAAAGGGATCCTGCCCTTTCTGCCTAACGTAGCAAGCTATTTATAAGCACTTTTTACAAAACACACTTAAACACCAATTCTAACTCAGCACAATTAGCTCACTTCACGAGCCAGCACATCATATGGGCTACCCCCATGCAAATAAATCAATTGATATCTAAGAGTCTGCTTTCAATTTCTAGAAAACATATTTATTCCCCTTTTAAATCAACGTTCACATCCTGCCGACTACGCCAAAATGTAATACAAGGTCTCCGATCTCCCCTGGACCAAGGTATGTACCGTCACTTTCCAAGGGAGAGAATATCAGTTCCAAACTTATGGAATATAACATATACACAGCACTTCCTAAGGTGGGCAAACTTTCAACACTCCCCCAAAGGCAAGGCAAGAAAACAATATATACACAGCACTTCTCTAGAGCGAAATATACTTTGCACATCACTTGTCAGGAGTAGAACAACTTCCTATAACACAATTACCTGTTAGAAGGGAATTCACCCATCCTTCTACAACAGAATACTTGGCCTAGAAGAGTCCACACCTCCTGCTACAAGGAAAAGACGAAATGGTATATCTGGGATGTATTTATTAGTAAATCATAGGGTGTCAGACCACAAAAGTGGCTCATTCACTACAGTCAGTCACACTAGTTGAACTTTGGCAGTCCTCCACGTTCCTATCCTTGACGAGGAACACTGTGACTCGGTCAAAGGACGCCTGGAGATTTTCAGTGCCATCCGAGTCTGCGCAGTAGACATCACGCTCACATGACGGTGGCCACTTCCAAACTCCATTTTGGATATTGCGGCCTAGTAAGCCCGAATGCCAACTTAAGCGAAACAAACATGAAGAATAATTATTATACGGAAATGAAGATTCTAATGTTTAAACCCACACTAATCCCTTTATATATTAGTATTTTCCTAGCTTATAGCAACATTTAAAGCGATATGACTCACCATTCCGTCCCAGCAGGAACACAAAACATCACAAAAGCAATATAACCATGCAATTTTCTATATCAACACAATCTACCGTTAGTCTGCGTACCATAGTTATTTTTTAGGGTTACTTGCCATGCAATTTGCATTTAGTCCCGCGTGAAATTTGTGTGAGGTTGGTTAATTAGACCATGGCAAACAATAAAAATACTTTACTAATTAGAAAAGTTACGTAATTAGTATTTTCATGCAAAATAGAGAAGGTATACAAAATTTCGTTTTACCTGCTCCACCAATCCCCCCTTTGGTGATTTTTAATATCAACACAAATCCCCCTAAATTTAAATTTAAATTTTTATGGAAATGATATCTCAGTTCCCTTACAATGAGTAGGTGCTTTTAATCTTTTATGAGCCACGCTTTTATCACAGACTTTTATCACAGACTGTAAATAGACTAATTTTAAAATCAGTGCGGAGTGACTCGGCTATTTTCACGAGTTTAGCGCGTTTTTAAAGGAATTGTCTTGTTTTTTAAACTGTGGAATATTTTACTGACTCTCACCTGTCTGAGCGCTGCTGCTCCGCCCGCCCCGGTCCATCACGGCTTGTGCCGATTGTGTGGAGGGCGCGGCCGGGCAGACAGACGCATTTCCGGGAGGGAGAAGGGAAGGAGCTAACCTGACTCCTCTATTTAAATCTATTAGCAAGCGACTGCGCACAGCGGGCGCGCCGCTGGCGCGCCTAAGGCGCACCAATGGCAAGCCCGTCTGCGCCCGTCCGCGCCCAGGGGCCAGGTCCCCGGCGCCCATTCCTCACAGAGACAGGATTGTATACAACAGAAGGGAGTTACTTATACTATCCAAACCTCTGAATTCAACATGCAAACACAGGCTGAATGTAGATAATCATACTCTTAAGTGCCTGCACGGCCAATCTGATTTCAGGCCTAAGAGACAAATCTCAAATGACTCTACATTACGTTTGGCTCTGCTTAATTACAGATCGATAGCCAAACACAAATATGAAATTAAGGACTTGCTCGACGAACATAGGTTAGACGCCCTATTCCTGACTGAAACTTGGCTCAATGAGAGCTCCACTCCAGATGTTTTAGATACCATGAATGATAATTACAGGATGATGAGGCAGGACCGTGTAGGTCGAACTGGAGGAGGTATAGCCATAATACATAATAGCAATATGACATGTGAGGTCAAACAAGTTGATAAAGACAATTGTGAAGCTTTCTCTTTTACTCTATCAACTATAGAGAGTACTATATTAGCCGGATGGCTAATCTACAGACCGCCAGGCCCAGCCACTAATTTCATAACTAGCTTGGTAGACACAGTAGTGCAACCAGCCCTCAGACACAACAACTTCGTGGTGCTTGGTGACTTAAACATTCACTTTGATAATAAGCAAGACCAGGAAGTAAATCTGCTATGTAAGGACCTACTAACACTAAATCTGACTCAAAATGTCACACCTACTCACCAAAGGGGTCACATATTAGACCCTATTTTTACTAATAGCAAAGACCTAACGGTCGGACCTCCATGTCCCATTCCGTGTCAGACCATTACCTAGTTCCTTTTTCTATACCCTCACACAGGAAATTCCCTAAACAGCCTAAGCATGAAATAACTACTAGGAATTGGAGTAAATTTAACTCCAACTCCTTTTCCCAAGCATTAACAGAAAGGGTACCCAGATTTGAAAAGGACACAAATCGTGCTAATGACCAACTGGATTTATGGATTTCTGAGACACTAAATGAAATAGCGCCATGGAGCACTAGGATCCCGAAAAGGATGGGTGCTACCGCACCTTGGTTTAATAATGAATTGGCTGAAGTCAAAAAGAAATGTAAAAAGCTGGAACGAACTTAGAGGATCAACTACTGCAATAGGGCTAGAGAAGATTACAAGCATGAGCTTAAACAATATCACACACAAATTAAGAAAATCAGAGGCACATACTACACAGAAAAAATTAACAGAGCTAAAAACGCCCCTAAAGAATTATTCACTATACTGAAATCACTTAAAACCTATAAGGAGATGGAGGAGTACCCTACCTCCAGGGAGAATTGTGATAACATTGCAGAGTTCTTTGCCACCAAGGTCAAGAACATATATGACACCTTCCCTATAGAGGCCAGATCAGGAACCAGCACCATAGACTCTAGTATGGAATCGTACGAAGGTGGAACACTGGACGAATTTACTATACAGAGTCTTGCTGTACTCACTGACATAGCCAGAGGAATAAAATCCGGCTCACCACTAGATGCTGCAAGACCGGATATAATCATGGAAGGAGCCAACCCCATTATGCCGCATATACTAGGCATTATCTCGCGCTCCTTCAAAGAAGGTCTGGTCCCCACTAAATGGAAACAAGCTATCGTCAAACCCTTGAAAAAGAACCCTCTTATCAAACACACTGTACTGGAAAACCTATGCCCAATATCCCTACTGCCATTTGTAGCAAAAATTGCGGAAAAAAATCACAAATAAACAGCTAACTGATCATATTAATAAATACAGCTTACTACACCCTTCGCAATCGGGTTTCAGAAGTGCACACTCAACAGAGTCGGCACTACTCTATGCCACGGAAGCACTAAGGAAACTCGCTGATGAAGGGGAAACTGCTGCTCTGATCCTTCTTGACCTCAGCGCAGTGTTTGACACTGTTTCTCATCAGCTACTACTACTAAGATTGGAAGCATGTGGCATTAGGAACAAAGCTCTGTGCTGGCTGAGATCTTTCCTCTCTGAACGCAGTTTCAGAGTAGCTCAGAATTCCTACATATCTAAGAGCATGTCTCTGGAGCAGGGGGTCCCTCAAGGCTCTATATTGAGCCCAACCCTCTTTAACCTATATGTAGGCCCCCTGGCTGAGCAGGTGGAACAACATAATGTGTCAATTGTCTCATATGCTGACGATACACAGCTAATTGTCCTACTGTCACAAAAGGAGGAACAAGCAGCCACTCGTTTCTCACAATGCCTATCAGAGGTGGCAGACTGGATGTCCAACCATTGCCTCAAACTAAATGGGAACAAAACTGAGGTAATGATTGTGGGTAGATCGCCAACTATATGGTCATCTGCTTGGTGGCCAGTCTCCGTAGGACAATTGCCTAACCCTAAAACTGAAGTAAAGAATCTAGGAATCTACTTTGACTCTAAATTGAGCTTTATCAACCAAATACACAGGGTTGCGGGCAAATGCTATGGAGCTATCAATGTCTTGAGAAAAATTCTCAATCTCCTGCCTTCTAGCGCTAGGAAAACCATCGTACATGCGACAATAACATCACACCTAGACTATGGAAATGTGCTCTATCTTGGAACAACAAAGGGGGGTATAGCGAAACTACAGAGGGTACAAAATGCCGCTGCCCGATTAGAACTTGGCCTTCCCAGGAGGGCTAACTCACAGAACGCCCTGGAAAAACTCCACTGGTTGCCAGTAGTAAAGAGGGTCATTTTTAAGGCTCTGTGCTACGGACACCGCATCCTTATGAAATCCGGCCCCAAATACCTACTTTCTCTCCTAACTGAATACATACCTGGTCGGACCCTGCGATCGCGGATATGGCCTTGGTTAAAACACCGAGGATATATAAAGCCAGAATGGGAGCTCGCTCCTTCAGATATATAGCTGCTAGGACCTGGAATACTCTGCCACTAACCCTGAGAACAGAAACTTCCGAAAGACACTTCCGCAAGCAGTTAAAAACATGGCTGTATAGCAGGACGGAACCCTCATAGACTCAGAACTAGCACCCTTCTTTCGCTGCAATTTCTCTCTCTCTTGTGTCATAGCGCGGGGACACACCGTTGTGGTGTAGCCATGCGCTCTATAAATGTATTAAACTAAACTAAACTAAACTAAACTTACAACATGTTATGTTACATCACTGTTTCTCCCATCTCATCCTCCTTTGCCTTCTTATACATACTTTCTTTCCATTCTTCCAGTTCTATATCTCCCATTTCTCTTTCCTTTCTTTCTTTTTCTGGTTACTTTTTATTTTATTTTGTAATTTTCTTCTTTTTATACATACACAACCTAATCTCAATATTAATACTAATATTACCACACAAGTCACTGAAATTAGAATCTTGCCTATAAATGTACTGCCTAATTTAACTAAGAAGTTTTTAATAGTAGAAAACCCTTTACCAATCTTTTCCCAAACACTTTCAATCTCCTCATGCAAGTCCATTATATTTTTAATGTATGTCTTTAAATCTTGACTCTCGTCAGGAATATAAGTACAACAATGTTGCACTTTCAGCATTCCACAAACTCCTCCCTCTTTGGCCAAAATAATATCAAGGGCAAGTCGATTTTGCATTACCATGGCTCTCATGGCTACCATTTCAATATTTACCAATAAAAACCCTCCAAGCGTTGCTTGTCGATAAACAATCCACTACTGTAGATAATGTTCTGATTTTATGTGCATTCAGAGATATTCCAACGGCTGGTATCAGTGCTCCAAAAATATCCCTTACAATTTCTGACCACCTTTCCCTCCTTCTACGTGTTAGTTGTCTACCTATCTCATGTGCACCATCCTTTCCCCTTCCCACATGAAATATCTTTGGGAAGCAAAACCAAAGTAAATGATGGACGGAGTGTTGAACATTGCAAGCACTCACCCCCAGTCAACTGATCTGGGTTTAATCCATCACCGTTCTTTAGCCCACTCTGCCACCCCAGTTCAGACATGGCCATATGCAAATCAGTCTGACCCTGTGCCTCATGGGAACAGTCCAGCACGAACTGCCAAACCATGTCTTCCCTGGACCGGAAACAAGCTTCCTAGGACCGGTTCCTGGCATTTCAGCCGTCTTCAGCCAGGCTTGCTTGAATCCAGTGGCAAAGTGAGCAAGGGACTCACGTCTGAGCATACCCTGCCAACTTATGGCGAACAAAGCAAAACCAAAGGAAATGATGGACGGAGTGTTGAACATTGCAACCACTCACCCCCAGTCAACTGATCTGGGTTTAATCCATCACTGTTCTTTAGCCCAATCTGCCACCCCAGTTCAGACATGGCCATATGCAAATCAGTCTGACCCTGTGCCTCATGGGAACAGTCCAGCCCGAACTGCCAAGCCATGTCTTCCCTGGACCGGAAACAAGCTTCCTAGGACCGGTTTCTGGCATTTCAGCCGTCTTCAGCCAAGCTTGCTTGAATCCAGTGGAAAAGTGAGCAAGGGACTCACGTCTGAGCATACCCTACCAACTTATGGCGAATAAAGCAAAACCAAAGGAAATGTTCCCATGAGGCACAGGGCCAGACTGATTTGCATATGGCCATGTCTGAACTGGGGTGGCAGAGTGGGCTAAAGAATGGTGATGGATTAAACCCAGATCAGTTGACTGGGGGTGAGTGCTTGCAATGTTCAACACTCCGTCCATCATTTACTTTGGTTTTGCTTTGTTCGCCATAAGTTGGCAGGGTATGCTCAGACGTGAGTCCCTTGCTCACTTTGCCACTGGATTCAAGCAAGCCTGGCTGAAGACGGCTGAAATGCCAGAAACCGGTCCTAGGAAGCTTGTTTCCGGTCCAGGGAAGACATGGCTTGGCAGTTCGGGCTGGACTGTTCCCATGAGGCACAGGGTCAGACTGATTTGCATATGGCCCTGTCTGAACTGGGGTGGCAGAGTGGGCTAAAGAATGGTGATGGATTAAACCCAGATCAGTTGACTGGGGGTGAGTGCTTGCAATGTTCAACACTCGGTCCATCATTTCCTTTGGTTTTGCTGCGATATCTTTGGGAAGACCAGGCCTAGGTAACATGTGCCATACCAATGATCCGGCAATCGGTAATAAGCTTTGTTCCCACAGATAAAATATAACCCAGGGAATACCGGATAGTTTTCTCCTTTAAATCCCCATCCTCCCATGATTCTATATGTATCATGGCATTCACTTGCACCTATAAAATAATTATCATACACAGTTTCATTTCTTCTAACACACAATTTCCATTTCTGAGGCCAATCTAAAGCCATAGCTGGACTGGTTTCTCCCTTCAAATGTTTTTCTCTTTCTACGTCCCAAACAGTCTTCTCTCCTTTTCCCTCAGGTATCTTTCTTTGCATCTTAATTCTCCTCTCTTCCACTATGTCCAAAAAGGTATTTTCTTCCTTCTTTAGACTACAAGTAAGATTATTCCTAAACACTGCTTCTAAAGTCAATTCTCTAGTTTCTAAGAAATATTCACCTAAAACTTTACCAGGTTTTATCTTATTCAATTCAGGAACTACAGATACTTGTGAGAAAATGTTATCTACCACGGAGAAATAATACTCTAATTTCCCTGTTTTGTAAAACAAACGTGCTAACACACAACATGTTATTCCATAAGTCACAGGAAGGTGGCGATATGTAACACCTTCTGACACTGATGCAGGTAATTGCATATAGACATAGCAATCTCTAACGTCCATGGTTTTTACATATTCATACAATAACTTCGAGAAAACGTAGTTAGAAAAATCTGTTATAGGCCTATCCTTATGTAAGTCAGTTCTATCTATCAATCTAGTTGTATGAGTATCATGAATCCTTTCTACATTCGTCTTATTCTCAATATGACCCTCTATCGTTTCAAACGTTGCTTTAAATGAAACTATTAAAGCTAATACACTCCATAGAAGCATTAGTAATCCTGTACAACAACAACACACCTTGCACCATCTTCGAAGGAACACACATGTAGATTTTCTACCTTCTGTGTTTACCTTTTCGGAAATGATTAGTGTCTTTTGACTTAGCCTCGTCCACTCACAACTAGCTTTGTCTAAACTCAAGGCTCTGAATACCTACTTGGTTCTTTCCAGTTAATGTTTTATCCAATTATTAAATCTCTCTTCAACTTTTCTTTGTCACTTCAGTCTGGCATATGATCGTCTTTCACTTGGTTTTCACAATCTTGGTTCAGAATTTCCTGAACATCCGTCTCTTCTCCGATATCGGACAAGATAACTCTCAGGATTTCCGAATCTTCTTCCTCCTCAACCACTTCCGGTACAGTTACCCCTAGACTTTCCTGGCTGTCTGCTTCCTCTTGTACTTCAGGAAGTGCCACATACGTCCATTCCGGTGACTTATACCTCTGGTTGGGTTTCTTAATTCATTTTCCCTTCTCCAAGTATGTCTGATCAGTGTCTTTTTAGTTTTCTTGGCTAGACACCTCATTCACTTGTTCTGCTTTAGATGACTTCACTCGTGTCAATTGATACCTCAGTCTTTTTTCTGTATTTGGCCAAATCTCCTCCTTTGCTGGCCTTTTCAACTTATTTCCCTTTTCACCTCTTTCGGTTTTCCAGGCTCTCTTACTCAGGACTCCTCCTTCTTGTACTTCTCCCTCACTATCCTCAGATTCGGTCTCAACTTGACTTTTACCTTCTGTAGATTCTTCTTCCACAACTTCCTGCTCCCTATCTAATTTTGTCCCTCCTCGCGTTTCTTCCACGCAATCTTCCTGCTGACTAACTGTCCCTTCTTCTACCTGGATGTGTGGTTTCCCTACACCTCCTCTGGGTTCCTCCGCAACAATCTTACCCTCACTCTCTGTATCTATTTCCTCACCTTCTACCTCTATGATCTCCGGTGGAATTTCTCTTGTACTTGCATTTGGAGCTTTATTCTCAAGAATTTCATTAACAGTCTCTTCAATATTCTCCTTTACAATTTTCTGTATTTTCTCTTGTTCAGGATATGACTCTGAGCTAGTATCAGAAATCTCCAATCGCCTTCTTAATGGCAAATTCTCTGTTTCTGTACCTTGACTTGGTTCCAACTCTTCCCTTCTCGGAGTTGGTCTTGCTCTTGTTTCTTCTGAGTCCGACTCGGAACTGGTATCGGATTCTCCAAAATATTCTTCTTCAGATGTACTCACTGATCTAGGAATTCGCAGAGTATGACTTGCATGAATCCAATTCTTTACCCTTGCACATTTCACAGCCGTTGTCGTGGTCAAAATTATTTGACGCGGTTTTCCCCAACGTGGGACCAGACAATTTCTTCTTCTATTACTTTGATCCTCACCCAGCCTCCTGGACTTAAATCATATAAGCTGGCTTCTTTTCAAGGGTGGTGGCATCCGATCCAACCTGATGAAACACAGAATGAACTGAATCAACCAACCCCTTGCAATAATCCAACACAGAGTCATCAGTTATAGGCAGTAGTTTGTTGACAGGAATGAAAACATGTCTCATCGCCCTACCCATAATTATCTCTAGAGGACTCAGTTCAGTATTCCTATCAGGGATAGATCTAATAGTCATGAGCACTAGAGGCAAGACATCTGACCATTTCAACTCTGTGGCCAAACACATCTTTCCCAATCTGTTTTTAATGGCGCCATTCACTTGTTCCACCACTCCAGATGCCTCTGGACGGTAGGCACAATGCAGTTTCTGTTGTACATTCAATGCTTCACAAATCAATTTTATGATTTCATTCTTGAAATGCTTTCCTCTATCTGACTCAGTCGTAACTGGGAAACCGAATCTAAGAATGAACTCTCTCAATAGGAGTTTGACTACTGTAACCCCATCACTCCTTCTGGTTGGGTACGCTTCTAACCATCGTGAAAACAGACAAAACACCACTAAGACATATCTTAGCCTATTACATGGGGGCATTTCAATGAAATCAATCTGCATTCTGGTGAAAGGACCTCCTTTCCGTCCTATTGTTCCCAAACTCACCACTGTCTTTCTCCCTGGATTGTATTGTTGACATGTGAGACATCTTTGACAAAGGCTCTCCGCTACAAGCTGAAACTTAGCATTGTACCATGTCTGTTTGAAAAGCCTGATCATAGCATCCCTTCCTACATGTGCTTGCCCATGATACATCTGTGCCATAGTAGAGCTCATGCTATCAGGCATGACTGGTCTTCCATCCAGATAAACCCAAACTCTGTCTGACTCTCGGGGTGCGCATCCTGATTTTATCCACTGCTTCTTTTCCTCATCTCCTGCCTCTCCCTGCAACTGTCTCACCTCTTCCCACGTATTTACGGTATTAGTAAAAAGTAAGGGACATGAGTTCATTTCCTTTTCCCTGTTTCTGTTTACCGGATTCTGATTGCGCGCACAATACTGCGCTATGTCGTTTGCAAACTTGTTTCCCGTCGACACATAGTCAGCGGTCTTCGAGTGGGCATCCCACTTTACCACTTCTAATTGTTTAGGCAGCTGTATCGCCTCAAGCAACTTCCTGACCACTTCAGCATTCCTTATAGGAGACCCACTCGATGTCAAGAACCCCCTTTGGGACCATATTTGCCCAAAATTGTGTACCACCCCGAAGCCATACTGACTATCGGTAATCACAGTGATTCTCAGATTCTTTCCCAAATTGCACGCTCTTGTTAACACAAACAGTTCAGCAACTTGAGCTGATCTCACTCCTTTCAAACAAGATGCTTCCAATACAGCTGCCACAGTACACGCTGCATATGCTGCACTCAAAATCCCTTCATCTGTTTGCAAACATGACCCATCCACAAACATGAAATGCTATATCGGTCGCACTCTGGTGTGTAATCGTTGTAGCTGAGTTACACAGTTGTTTAATATAGTTTGGGTGCTGTAGGGTACCACCTCCTGATCAATGAGGCGTAAATTAATATGAACAAACAAAGTCCTTCACCATTGGAAGGAACACCCCATGAAGCACTCTTCTGCGAAACAGGTCCGTCTTTCAATAAACGTAATCAAACTTTTTTATACACGTAGATGAACGTTTATTCCAATAGTATTCAATATCGTGGAAATATTAGTTGAATCAAATGTTCAGTTTAGACACTCATATTTGAAATAATCCATGAAATAAGCTGTTGTGAGATCACACGAGTATAAATCAAAATGAATTGCATGATTTTCTGTACTCCTGATGGCATAGCTTTTGAAACTCCTGATGAGGATGTACTGTACAAAATGACCATGGCCAATCTGGAACCCGAGGTTACTGAGGCTTTTGCTGTATTTGACCCAGAAGAATTGCCTCAGGAATTGAAGAAAACAGTGAAACCTGAGGTATGGGATTTCACAGGAGAGGATATGGGATTAATGAGAACTGTAGACCCTGTAAAGATTACTGTAAAGGAAAGAATAAGTTACCCAAATATTCCTCAGTATAAATTGACAACCGAAATAATTGCAGGAGTCACTCCTATAATAGACAAAATGATTGAACAGGGTATTCTGAGAGAAATAATGTGCAGTCCATGTAATTCACCAATTATGGGTCTGAAGAAACCTAACGGAATCTTCAGAATAGTGCAAGACCTGAGAAAAGTGAATAAAAGTGTTGTACCATGCTGTCCCATAGTACCAAATCCTTCAGTGATCCTATACCAGATTCCTCATGATGCAGAATGGTACACGGTCATCGACCTGTGTCATGCTTTCTTTTCCATCCCATTGCACCCTGACAGCCAACAGATTTTTGCGTTCCGGTTTGGTGAACGTACCTTGGTCTGGTGCCGAATCCCACAGGGGTATACAGAAAGTCCATCGATATTTAATCAGATTCTAAAGAAATCCCTGGAAGATCTAAAAATGCCTGAAAGCTCAGTGCTAGTGCAATACATCGGTGACCTACTAGTGGCATCGAAAACCCGAGAAGCCTGTGTAATAGATACAGTTGCATTGTTAAATCATTTGGCCGATGGAGGACTTAACGTATCCCCATCGAAATTACAGTTTTGCAAAAACGAAGTACAATATTTAGGCCATAAAATTGAGAAAGGGTTGAGAAAAGTGACTACAGACAGGATCAGAATAATAAAAGGAATGAGAGCACCAATGACTCTAAGAGAAGTGAGAATGTTTCTTGGAATGGTTGGATATTGCCGTCAATGGATCAGTAACTTTTCGCTGATTGCAAAACCTTTACTGGGATTGACGAAGAGCGATGTGAAAGACCCCCATGAATTGAACAAAGAAGAATTGAATGCTTTTTAACAATTAAGAGACAGTTTGTGTGAAGCCCTAGCTCTTGGAATGCCTGACTATGAGAAGGAGTTTGAGCTTTATGGTAGTGAGAGAGATGGATATGCACTTTCTGTGTTAGTACATAAACATGGAAAATTGAGACAACCAATTGCATATTTTTCGGCTGTGTTGGATCCTGTAGCAGTGGCATTGCCTGGTTGTTTGAAAGCAGTGGCTGCTACCTGTAAGAGCTTGGAACAGAGTGAAGGAATTGTGATGGAATATCGTGTAAGAGTGTTTGTACCACATGACGTGGCAATCCTTTTAACTAGGAGAAGCACTCCTCTGCGAAACAGGTTTGTCTTTCAATAAACGTAATCAAACTTTTTTATACACTTAGATGAACATTTATTCTAATAGTATTCAATATCGTGGAAATATTTGTTGAATCAAATGTTCAGTTTAGACACTCATATTTGAAATAATCCATGAAATAAGCTGTTGTGAGATCACTGGAGTATAAATTCCCGATGCATTTCGGGACTAGCCCTTCTTCAGGGGGTTCTCCCTGTAAACAAGAATAGGGGCTCTTAATTACCTCAGAGCTAAAATGTGTCAAATCTCATCTTTCTGGGGTCGCACTCGCGCCACTAAGCGGCTTTTTAAATTCGGCACCACGTCCTGTTCCTCCTAATGGTTTCTTAATGTTCCATAACATTGTTTCACGCGTACATCGTTGCCTTATGATATCTAGGCACGTTATCATTAATTGAGGAAACTGCATGAGATAGCGACTAATCTTATTCAAACCGCGGATACGGAAATTTCAGGCATGCTATCACTCACTGAGGCAATTTGATGAGATAGCGACAGACTGCACGTTAATTGAGAGCATTGACTCTTGAATATTTCACTAACCACACGTTTATTTATATTATTTAGTTTCACTTTGATATTGACAATGCCTAGATTGCAGCAAATAGTGGTATCATATGGTTCTGTGGGGTCACCGCAGACTTCGCTGCATGTGCTGCCTGCTCTGGGGTTTGCGGGACAGAGGTGGTGGGGCGATGGTCCCTCTGCGTGGTACGACGATGGGACGTAACAAACCACCCCCCCCGGCACCTGCCCAGATGAAGATCGACCAGTTTGCCAGGCCAGCATCTGGGGGGAGAAGGGTTGGAGGCCATTAGGCACCGCAGCATACCGCTGCACAAGTGTGCCATGCCACTATCCTGAAGGCAATCCAGGACTCGGGAGAGGCATTTGAGACAAAGGTAGTTGAAGTGCAGCTGGATGTCTCACTGTTGCATCACGATCTCTGGAACGCAGGAGGTCGGGTGATCGAGGCAGAGGCCAGGATGAAATCAGTTGGGGGGAAGGTGGCCACCCTTAAGCTTCAGGTCTCCAGGTTGCTCTTGGCAATGAGGGAGCGTGAAAAATGGGGCGAGGACGGCAAAAACCGATCCCATGGGGGTTGTGACCTCTGGAGTGGAGCGGCTACTGTAGGACTGGCTGCGGACCTGGGTCCCTGCCGACCAACTATCGGCTTGATTTGTGGTGGAACGTGAACACAGGTCCCTGGCCCAGCATCCTCCACCATGTGCCCCATCTCGACCCTTGATAGCTCGCATCCTTAACCAATGTGACAGGGATGCCATCCTCCGGGTGGCCAGAGTGCACTAGGACCTTGCTTTCAGAATGTAAAGATCATTGTTTTCCCAGATTACACCTGGGCGAGCCAACAGCGTAGTTGTTCCTTTGTGGAGGTCAAGTAGAAGCTCTGGGCCATCGACCTGCAGTGCATGCTCTTTTTCCCGGCTCGCCTGAAGGTGATTTTTAACTCCACCACCTAATTCTTTAATGCTTTAGAGCAGGCATCGGAGTGGGCAGCTTAGAGCAGATAACTTCGATGCATGGGGAGACTGAGGATTTCCCCCCCCCCCCATCAGAGGGAAGCCCTTCTGCTTCTTCTCGTCTCCCCTCCAATGACACCCAGAAGAAAGCGGACTCTGTCCCAGAGAACTCGCTGATGTCCCCATGGACAGTGGTGTTCTCCTGACTCAGATCAGGTGGATGAGGAGGTTGAGAATGCCGTGCAAGACATCTTGCAGGCAGGCACGCTGGGCCTCCTCGGGTCCCAGGAGGAGGTTCCTAGTGGCCAATCGTGAGGGCTCTCCCGAACAATTGGACTACTCCTGGTATTCTATGTTTTGGAGTGGGAAGTTACATGAGTTCTTGGAAGAATTGGTTTTGTTTGAGTGATAATCATGCCCGAGATCTGGGCAGTCACAAATGGGAGTGCTAGGCAAATATGTTAATGTTGTTGTCAGGCGCAGTAATCCTTAGGAAAAGAGGCCCTTGTGGGGGAGGTTGGGGGTATTGCTGACCAATGGTCCTGCATGAGACTGTTATGTGTAGGGTAGGGGCGACAGATGCTTCCGAGGTAGACGTATCGGGTGGGGAGTTATTCTTGTTTGATCATGCAGTCCACACAAATTCTTAGTCGCCCTCCAGTATGTACTGTCCACATTGAGGATGCTATTGTCCCAGCTGTGCTTGCACCTGCTTTGGATCTACCAGATCAGCAGCACCCGGATCCGATTAGAGTAAAACCCTGTTTAGATGGTGGTGGGTAAGATATTGTCCAAGATATTGTCCTGGAACACAAACAGCTTGCTGGATCCTATTAAAAGATCTGCGGTCCTCTGATACGCTAAATGGTTCTAGCTGGCAGTTCTCATATTCCAAGAAACTCACCTGTTAGGCGTACATTGCTCATTTCTATGCCGTTTTGGCTAAGACAAGATTTGCCATGCAGGGTTTTCCTGGGGCTCTAGAGGAGTGCCCATTTTGCTGCACAGGGAAATCCCACTGGCAGTGTCTGCCTCCCACGTCGATCCCCAGGAGTGCTACGTAGAGATTGAGGGACAGCACTATAACTATAATATCAGTATTTGTTCCTGAGAACGTGCTCTCTCTGGGGGCCCTCCTGTTGTCCCTCCTGCAAGGGATCACATTGGTGGAGGGAGACTTCAATGCAGTCTCTGATCTGGTACTAGATATCTCCAGCCCAGTGTGTCCGGAGCATCAGACAAGGTCCCGCCACCTTTTGGTTTGGCAGACTCCCTATGCTTGTGTGATGCACCTATACCCATTTGTCAGCCGCTCATAAGACCTCATCTCATATTGACCTGATCTGGCTCTTTTATTATATATAATCAGACAATTTTATTACCAACCTACATAATGTGGCACAAAGTTCTCTTTTACGCTTTAGGCTTTTAGAGAAAAGCAAGAAACGTCTGTCTTATATTCTTCTAAGGCGGAGTTTAATCTTGGTTTTCTACGCTACTGCTAGTGAACATCAGGAAAAATTCCTAAGATGACAGAAAGGTTACATACCTGTAATTCTAGTTCTCCACCTTGGGCATGCTCTGAATTCATACACATCCCACACACCACTCCAGGAAACAGAAATGTAATTTGAGGTCTCATAGAGCCATTCTGGTACTCTGACCTACAAAAAATGCACCCAACTTATTCCAAAGGACATAATGAGACACAGAAGGTTCCAGAATGCTTAAAGCATCTGTGTTTGGTTTTCATTCTCGCTACAGCCTTACTAACTGGTCACAAGTTCCCTCAGTTTTAAAACCATTTTAAATACTATTTTTATTTTTAGAAGGGGGTTTGTTAATTCTGGACACACATAGGTTATTGTCATGCAGCTGCGATTATATAGTACTTCATGTACCTTATGAGGTGCTCATGGCAGTACGAGTTTGGGTCATAGTCTGCGCCCTGCAGGAAGCTCTGAAGAGACTATGGGCCATAATCACAAGGAGCTATCGCCGAATTAACGGCACTTTATCGCAGCCAAAGTCGGGATAAATTTACCTCCCCATTCACAAGCTGGTGCTAACAGCCCACAGCACCAGTTTACCCGTGATAGCAGCCGCAAAAAACATTGCCACAGATGACCCCCGCAACTATCGCTAACGAGATGCAGAGTGGCCCTTCCCGTGCCAAAAGCCGCGACCACACCACTCCTCACCATTCTCAACGACCAGACAGATCGGCGATAAAAACACAAAACAGCCAATAAGGCGCGTTAGCACCAGGAAATCTACACCTGCTCTGACCTGGTGTTAAGTCGGACGGCAGCCAGCACCACAAAAGGGAGCACAGTCCAGGGCAACATCGGAAGTGCAACAGATGCCAAGGAGCCACTCATCATGCGGCCCGGACACCCAAGAGGGCCACAACACCCACCGATACCACCCCAGGATCCCACACCACACCCAAAACCCCCACCCCGAACAACCGCAGAGGCAGCGCAGACAAAGACAGCGGACCCCTAGGAAACGCACCAGCCTCACAGACCCAACATCTGGTAATGTCACTGTCCACTACAGGCTGAAAGGGACAACCATCCTACGCATCCTGAACATCATCGCCTAACAGGCCTACGGCACCAACACAGCGGACAACCAACATCCCACCCCACACCAAGCTGCTGGATTGGCTGCACCTGTCGGTCCCTGGTACCCCCCAACAACACCCACCAGAGGCGGAGGAGTCTCACAGCCAGCCACATCCAGCCCCACACCTGTCCTGGACATTACCATCACCCTGGTACCCCAGTCCATATACGTCCAACACAATGCCCAGGATCAGCTGGAGACCAAGGAAGGACCATACGCCATAGCAGGATGTACGCACGTGTTGGGGGCAATACACAGCACACATGTCTCACCTGTGCCCCCTGGTGACACGGCACACAATCACCGCAACAGGAAGCACACGTCTCACATTAATGTGCAGGCAACAACCAAACACCATGGAACTCCCAACAATGTCACCTACAAATACCATGCCACTGTGCACGATTCCTTCACCCTCCGACAGTCCATCAGCAACCAGCCTACCCAGGAAGGAAACAATGGAAATGCACAGCCCCATGGCAAGTTTCAAATGGACACCCTATTCACCTCAACTCCACAACCATGCAACTCATAACTCTGGCAGTGCACACGTCAGAAAATCACTACCAACATGCACAACAACATGACCACACACCAGACAAGAAAGA
Organism: Triturus cristatus; assembly: GCF_964204655.1. NCBI lineage: Eukaryota > Metazoa > Chordata > Amphibia > Caudata > Salamandridae > Triturus > Triturus cristatus. The sequence goes on from NC_140595.1 coordinate 118,086,397, forward strand.
ACAACTCACAATGTTTACCTGGCCAAGCCGTGAACATGATCCATCAACGGCATGGCACCTCAGCCACACAACAGCCGAATGTGGGGAGAGGTGGCAAACAGGCATGTGTGAAGGAGGCAGTAGTACTATGATTGGGAAAGTACACAATGCCAAGAGTGGCGGAGATGTGCTGGACAGACCGCAGTATGCAGCACACACCCATATCCATGGCGACATACACCTCTGGTGTATGAAGTGTAGTGGACAGTGGACGCAACCATGTCACCACAGCCAGTGGGGGACCTCGCGGAAATCTTGCCTGTTATGCCCCCCCCTAAGAGTGACCAGAGTGGGATGGCCCGGCGTACGCCATGCCAGCATAGGGGTGTGAATAAGTAGCACGTAGCCCTAGGCGTGGTCCTCTTCCGGAAAGCCCAATGTCTCTGCCAGGGCGGCCAAGAGGCTGACGCCATCCTCTAGAGGGGAGTTGCCTGCGATGCTGTGCGCTTGCCGGACCACAAACCTGTCAGGCCCGCCCCTGTGCAGCCAGGCCTCACTGATCACCTGCCGACACCGGCGTGTGTCAAGAAGGAGGGCCCACCACGTTCCGGCTCAAGCTCCAGGCCCGAGTCCCACGACCTTGGCAGCTTCCTCAGACCATCACGGCCTCCACGACACGGGCCCGCTTGAGTCCTTTTTCATTGACGTTCTCTACTGCCGCCTCAGGCCTACTCCTCGGCCCAGTAGGTCCCATGTGTGAAACTGTGTCCTGAGTCATGAATGGGAGTGACCCCAAATACGGGCCACCGGCAACAGCACCAGACTCCCTTCGATCAGTGAGGCATAGTTCCATATGGGCTACTTGCAACACGTGGTGCCACTAGCCCTGTTCAACGCCAGCCGGCGACACGTGTTGCCACTAACCCTGTTCAATGCCAGCCGGCGACACGTGGTGTTACTAACCCTGTTCAACGCCAGCCGGCGACACGTGGTGCTACTAACTCTGTTCAACGCCAGCCGGCGATACGTGGATGAGGGACCAGGACTACCCTGCGGACCAGTAGGTCTCACATCCAGCATCTAGGTGCAAACGACAAATGGCAGAGTCCACACCAGTGGTCGCACGGAGAGGAGTAAGAGGAAGATGCGTCTCAGTCCGGACAAAACCCGAGTCACATACATGGAGGTGTCCCAACACGTGGTGTCACTGAACCTGAACTACGCAGGCCGGTGGGGCCATTCAACCTATGACGGCAACACTCGGTGAATGGGCCGTGCTGACCGCTGCCTCAGGCCTACACCACGGTCAGGTAGGTCACACATTTGGAACTGAACATCGGTCATTCAAAAGGCAGAATACATGTCTTCGAAAGCACGGAGAGGCGTAAGAGGATGACGCCTTGCAGTCTGGAGGGAACAAGATCATCTTTACGGAGGTGATCGGACACTACTGACAACTGCCCTTGTGTCACTAACTCTGTGCCTTGCCAGCCAACGACTCGTGGTTGTGGGCCACTGCTGACCGCTGCCTCCGGCCTACACTGCGGTCCAGTAGGTCACAGAGTCTTCAATTTGCAATGGCTGAGTTCATATCAGAGTACCGGCATCATTGCAAACAGCATCCCCTCTCAGCTCCAGTGCCACTAAGTCTGTTCCCTAACAATCATGGACACTCTCTGGTCGAACTTTGGTGGTGTCTGACCCTATGGACTAGGGGGAAGTTTTCATCCTCATGTAGCTGGTACCTAATTGGTGGTGGCAACGAGGCTGTCCCATTCCACTCCTCCATTTGCTGCTTCCGGATAAAATCAAACCTTTCGGCGTCATGCCCTGGAGGACACCTTCACTGTCCCCCGATACCCTCCGCAACATACACCTCGGACATTGATGGTGAACCGCTCAGGTCGCATGGCCCATCTGACTGCCCCGCAAGTCACCATCCCGTGGCTGGGTGCCTGTGCTGGCCGCTGTGCATCCGGGGCACTAACTTTGTGCTGGTCAGGTCCGGGACCCCTTCTTCTGAGATATTGGATGGCCCCTGAAGCGTTGGCCTGGGGGCCATCAATGCCATTTCTCTGTGGCCCTGCACTGTACGCAGCCTCCGGGCCCAACAGCGTCCCACCATGGCTCACACATCAAATCGAGTTTGGACCGGTCCAGACGTGGCATCACCGCAGGAGGCACACGCCACCACCACAAGGACCACCTCCAACAGCCATCTGCCAGAGTCAAAACGGTGGTCCTGATAGACTTAAGGAGTTGCCCAGAGCTGTCGTGGATGCCATCATCGTCCTGATACCCTGCTCAGCACTCCAGGTGCCAGTGACTCAGTGCATCACAAGCCATTGTCCGTTACTGATTGAGTTATGAGCTGTGGAGAGGTTGCACAGCTATGTCACCCCAAACAGTGTGGGGGCCCTGAGACGTTGATGGGGAAGATGATGCAGGTATGACACACGCCACTGCATCTGCATCAGGTGTCTGTCGGAGGGACACGATCCTAGACTTTTTCTTCACATGGGCGTGCTCATCTCTAGTGTCCCATCCCCAGTGCACTTCAACTCACGGGCACCTCTGTTTGCATGCTGGCTGTCCTCTGGACTTTCTCCGGCTCCCTCCATGTTGCTCAGCAGTTGACTCTTTTATGCATGTGTTTTATGTTTCCGTTACACTGGTGTCCAAAGTTCAAGTGGTTGCCAACACCAGACATTCTGTGCGTACTGGCTTACACTCATCCCACACACATCCAGCACAGGCGCCACTGTACATGTGGCCCTGCCAATAATGGGGTCGGGTGCATGTGCCTGTAGCCAGTTCAACATGGTATCTGCTTGTGTCCCTGTGGTCTTATTGTATGCATAAGGGCCCTGGGCTAGACGCCATTACATTGTGCTGTGTACATCGGATGCAGACGTGTCACCGCAGGCAGTGGGTTGGAGCTTGGACATGTAGCTTTGTCGTCACCCACTTAATTCGTAAGGGGAGTGGCCAGGGTCATCGCACGCAGAGCCAACATGGGTGTGTGACTGGAATTTGAGTGTCCCTGCCCGTGGTTCTGTGCTGTGAATGTGCAATTGCATGTGTCTCTATGGCAGTGTGGGTCTCCTTAGTGGGGTATTGGTGGCCCCTGAGGGGTGATGGACACCTACGTATGTGTCCTGGTTCGCATTCCATGGGTTCGGCCTCCACCCACACCTGTTGGGCCACCTCCTTTTGGCATGCAGGAACATGGCATTGGGGTGCGATGTGTGGGTGGGTGAAGTGTCGTGGGCCAGCTGTGCTTGCGGGTGCTTCCTGCTGTGTGGTCTGTTGCAGGCTGGGTGTTCTCCTCTGAGTAGCTTGGCTGTCCGGGTCCTGGTGGGGGGTTGCCTGGGATATCCATGTGCTGTTGTAGGGCGTCGGTGTCGACGGTGTGGTGGTCCTCTCCGGCATCACTGATTTGTTGTATTCTGTGTTCTGCTGAAGGTGTTGTGTGCCCCTCTGCGATGTGAAGGGGAGGTGCGTATTGACTTTGAGTTGACATTTATGTTGGCGCATTGTGCAGGTTTGCATGCAGACTGTATGGCAATGTACATTGTGACTGTTTGTGGGGTGCTGGATTCTTCTGCGGACAGTGTAGATTTGGTCTACATGACGGATGTGATGTTGTACGCGTACATTTCCATTTCACAGTTTCCATCTCTGTCTGATGTAGTAGGCATGTTTCTGTGCATGTGCGGAGCCAGTTGTGTCCTCTGTTCTGCAGTGTCAGCTAGGCGCGTTGTTCCTCATTGTCGTCAATGTGGGTGTGCTGTTCGTGCTATGTGTGTGTGCTGCAGGGTGCCAAGGGGAACGGGCCAATGGACCTGGGTGATTGTGGGTGTGCAGTGTGCTACACCTCGTTGAGCATGTGTGCCATTGTGCCCACTCCCCCGTACCCCCCAGTGCCTGTTTGTTGCACTCCCTGTTGATGTTGTGTCAGGTCCTTTCGAGCTGTGTCCATACTCCCTACTCCTTGCACCGTCTCCACACTGATGACTGTGGCCTGGGTTTCCGTCAGCTCATCCGGTGGCGCTATACTGCCACATCCTGTTGCCGTTGCTGCCTGCCTGTTGCAGGTTTGTGCCCGGTTTAGGTAGTCACGTCATGCCGACACCTATTGCCTCCTGGGCACTCCGACTGCAATCCAGGTGGTCTACTAGTGGGTCAGTTGCTGGTAGTGCTCTGTCACCTCCGTGACTCTGGTCTTGTTTTCCTGCGGTCTGCACCCCGTCTTCCTCTCCCTCTTCTCCTTGGCCTTTCCCGACCCTGTTGTTCCTTGCTGGTAGTCTGTGGGGGTTGTGGGGTTGAATGAATGAATGAAAATAAATTTATAACGCGCAAAACTCAGCCCGATGGGCATCAAGGCGCCTCGGTTGGTCGGTTCGGGTTGGCCCCTGCACTGTGTCAGGGTGCATCCATGTTGCTATGCACTTTGGATTGTTTTTGGTGTATTTTTTCTGTGGTTTTTATAGTGCATTGTTCAACTAGACGCGTGGAATTTGCAGGCCTGTTGAAGTGCCGGGTTTTTAGAACCCAGCGGTGCAGGGGAACACACCCGAAGACTTCGAGTTCTTCCTGTTTCAGACCCACAGAAACACAGAGTCTTCTAGGTGAAGTCAAAGATCGTATTTATTGGCTGCAGACCAATCACAGGTATCCGAGAAGTACAACAGCATGTATGTTCTCAGGAGACTGCTCCCGAACCAAAAACGAGTCTTTTCTTATATACAGAATATTACGCTTCTGGGCAACACCGCCCCTATTTTACAAGTGGTCATTCACATATTTTCGTTTCAAAGGAACAGCAGAGCCATAATGACAATCCCACATTTTAATTTGTTAAGCACACAATCATTTTACCCAGCAAGGCTCAGAAGTCTCATCAGATAACAGCGGACCCCAATAAAACGGGCACCTCCTGCTCGTAAAACAAGTCATAAAGTAGGAAACATAGTCAGGTGTGAAATAGCTTAGTCAGAGATCGTGTGGGAACAAGGACTTTATGATGGGTCGAGCCCTGATGCTAATCACATTAGGCCGCGGGAAAAGGAACTGGCCGGACAGGATTGACCTCGGGCAGTGGAGTCAGTTTGCACAGGTCACAAAGAAGTCACAGAAGGTGTACGTGTCCTTTAGGCCTAGGCATGGCCTCAGAGCGCAGCCTATGTGAGGGCAATCACGAAATGGCTACTGTTCCAAAATGGAACCCAAGGGTTCAATATGTAGTATCATATACACGGTGAATTCATCAGCGAAACATGACGAAAACACTCATATATACCGCTTTAGTCATTTGCGGTTCGCTGATATTAAAATCGGCATGGTAGGGCCATGCTTCCGACATGGTTCTGAAATTTACAGTACCACAGACCCTCCTTTTGCCCTTACATAGGCAAGAACTATACTCATACTAATCTGAGTCCAGGTCTATATTCATAAAGTCATGGAGATGTTGCTGTAGCATCATCCTATTGCTTAGCTCATCCCTTGATACAGGTTTCCTTACACATGATGTAACACAGAGGCTACACATTACAGGAGCACACTGTATGCATAGACAGAACAGGAAGAGAATGGCTAAGATCATTCCAGTGACTATTAGAATCTTCCATCCCCAAGCTGATATCAGTCCCCAGAACCAACCCATCATCGACCAATCTCCTTTGTCCACGTGAATGGATTCGGAAATCTTATGCAGTTTGGAGATGGCTTTATAGACTGTTGGAGCGTTATCTGGTATGAAAATACAACAGCTTGATTGGATAACCTTACATACCCCACCACGGTCTGCTAGTATGACATCTAGAACCATACGGTTCTGCAACGTCATGAGGCGATCCGCTTGGAGCTCAGCTGTCAAGTTACCAAGGGCACCGGCCGTTACATTAACAGTGGATTCAACTACACGGGTCAGTTGTCTCAGGTTCCTACTATTGACCATTGGTCCCCAAAACGGCAGGAAACCCAAGAAGAAGTCTCCCGCTTCCTGACCGGTAGTATCCTCTTGACTAACCACGCCTCTCACAACTCTGGTCTTGTGATAATCAGAGGCAGCAGTAAATGTCGGCGGTAGCAAATTCGCAACATAACACGTGCCCGAAAAATCAGGGGGCAACCATGTATATGCTCGGTCATTACAAACAAAGTATGTACCCTTGGCAGCCAAAAACGCAGGGGAAAACTGTGATGGAAAAATGTACGTTTCAGTACAGTCACTCTTCCCTAGTTGAGCTCTTGGATTCTGACCATTGCCTTGTAGGCAGAACCGACCTATGTGGGGTACGACCCAAATTGGGGATGAACTTTTACGCTGTTTCTCGCCCAGACTAATGCTATACCCCGTCGCGTTCCAACCCACATAAGCTCGCAACTCATCCTTGGGAATAGATGAATATGCATCGATATCTCTACTCATATCTGCAACTGCTCTCATCAAGGCTTTATTGTTTGAGCTAGGTCTAGTGGAACGCGGTGGTCGCGGGGAGTAGGTTTCAAGCGCAAAAAGAAACATAGTCTGGAATGCCCATGATGAACCATTATAGCTAAACGGCAGCACTAGATATGGGATACCCTTATTAATGGTATGTGGCATCAAACCACACACCCAGCAATTTGTTGTATTCATAACTAGTTGGTGCTGGTGTAGGAGTTGAATAAATGAATTGTTTACAAACTCAGAACGTCTAGCTTGTTCGTGTTCAGGCAGAGGGTGAAAAGAGTGCGGAAAAACAGCAGGAGGAGGCGTGGGCTGTACAGTGGGTGCAAATGACACTTGGAAAGACAATAATACACAACCTACAGAAAACATCATTATGCTAAATAGTACAAACAGACATAATATTACAAAACGTTTGCTATTCATTATTTTACATATTCTGCTCTTGAATTTTATTTCCTCAGCGGGCCTCTCCATCTTGAAAAACTCCATCCTCTAATCATGCTGCTCGCGGCGGATGAGTATCTTCTGCTAAGGAGTACGCCTGTCAGTCCAGGGAACGCCCCAGACCAACCAGAACCGTTGACCTAACGTCTTCGGCTTGTACCCCAAAGTCTTGGCACCGCGACCCTGCAGCTGAACCCGGATGGTGGTTCGAAAAACAAAAATCAAAAAGTCCTTCAGATGGGAGAGCTGTAATATCAAAAAAAACAGTAAGGGAAGGGAATTTTTATTTGTCCATAGGCCTTGGCCTCAAGTTATAGCGACTTCTGCCAGGTACTGTTTGGTCTTGAAACAAGAGTTCAGGCTCTGTAGTGTCCAATCGAATTGACGGTGGCACAGCTTCCTGCAAAATATCGTCGTTTTCTCGCTCTGAAGTTGTGCCTTTTACGCGTGCATCACTAAATGGCACAAAACGAGGTACAGTGTCCGTTTCAGAATCAGCGATACCCTCATGGACCCACTGTTCATACGGTAGAGGCAAAGGGATCCTTTTACAGTGAACGCCGTGTATCCAATTCTTTTTCCCTTTCACTCGAACCGCTGATCTTGTCAAAAGGAGGACGAGATGAGGGCCAGTCCAATGAGGCTCATCATTCTTTGTGCGCTTAAAGTTCTTTATCAGCACCCACGCTCCAGGATTGATAGAGTGTCCCGGAGCTTCAGAGACCTGAGGCAGAGTATCGTGAACCTGTTGGTGTAAGACACGCAATTTAGCCGTCAATTCATAGAGATAATCAAGCAGTACTGGATGTTCGATTTCACTGAATTTTGTAGGTCTTGGCACACCCCATACATTGGCCGGGCGGCCAAATACTATTTCATAGGGACTAAGTCCCACTCGTGAATGCACAGTCATTCTTGTTGATAGGAGTGCTAAGGGCAGAGCGTCAGGCCATTTAAGACCAGAACTCGCCTGAATTTTGGCCAACTTAAGTTTCAGAGTGCCATTGTAGCACTCTACTAATCCAGCTGATTGGGGGTGATTTGCAGCGTGAAACTTCTGCTTAATGCCTAGTCCCTCACACACATCCTTCATCACTCGACCTACAAATTCGCTCCCATTATCACTCCATACCATTCTCGGCATTCCAAACCTAGGGAAAAATTCTTTCACAAGGACTTTAGCTGTGGATAAGGCAGTATTGTCTTTTAGGGGGTATGCTTCTATCCATCTTGAAAAAGCGCAAACAACAACCAGTACATATTTCAAATTGTTGCACCTTTCCATGTGGATGAAATCTAGTTGCAAAACCTCAAATGGATATGATGGAGGCGCAAAATGACCAGCTGGAGTTGGGGTTCCCCTACCAGGATTGTATTTCAAACATACCATGCAATTTTTGACCACATTCTCTGCACACTTGGGAATTCCAGCATTCTGCCATACTGGAGCCAACAACTTACAAATTCCTTTCACACTGATATGCGCCATTCCATGTGCCATCGTAACCACTGGAAGCACATATGCATCAGGTAACAACCATCGCCGGTATTCTGACAAATCAACCCAACAACCATTTTCATCCAATTTACCCTTACTTTCTCTCCACATACTCAATTCTTTCTCTGTGGCTTCAGCTTGAAGGGACTTCACACTCTCTATCGTGTCTTCACACATTCCAACATCACCAACCCATCTTGCAGGGCCTGCAACATACATTCGAGTCGTCACATCTTTTGCTGTTTCTTTCGCGATTTCGTCAGCAAATGCATTACCACGACCAACATCATCGGTGACCTTCTTGTGCGCACTGCATTTCATAATCGCAACTTGTAACGGTAAGGTCAGTGACTCAAGGAGATCATTCACCAACTGACCATTCTGAATTTTAGTTCCATGCGAAGTCAGGAACCCACGTTCTTTCCACAAGCGCCCAAAACTATGGGCCACACCAAAGGCATACTGACTGTCAGTATATATGTTCACTTTCATTCCTTCAGACAACACGCATGCTCTTGTAAGGGCAACTAATTATGCTGCTTGAGCCGAATTATGTGGTATGCGTGCAGTTTCAACAATCGTGTGCAAAGTCGTGATAGCATATGCAGCAGTCGTATCACCATTCGGAAGCTTGAAGCACGAACCATCCACCCATAAGGTACCATCACACTCAGTCAGGGGAGTAACTCTAAGATCCACTCTCCCTTTTGTCTCTTCTTCTGTTCTGAACAGACAATCATGCTGCTCCATCTCATCTGTGTCTGCTGGAATCGGCAATAATGTAGCTGGATTCAACGTGTTGCACCTCTTTATGTGTACATGGTTTGCTAACAGTGTCAATTCATACCCTGACAATCGAGCACTAGTTAAATGCTGTGTCTTGGTCCTGTTTAACAATGTGTCCACAGCATGTGGAACCATTACAATCAATGTGTTATTCATCACTAATCCAGCAGACTGTCGGATAGACACAGCTGCTGCGGCTGTAGCTCTCAAACAACTTGGCAATGCCCTCGCTACCGGATCCAGAGTTGACGAAAAATACGCGCATGGACGCGGTCTGTCTCCAAAAGGCTGTGTTAACACTGATAATGCGCAACCTTCCTTTTCATGAACATACAATGTAAAAGGCTTACTGTAGTCGGGGGTACCCAACACAGGAGCTGAACATAATGCATTACGCAATTCCCAAAAATTTTCTGACACTCTTCAGACCATGTGACAGGTTTCGGTGTATTTTTACATGTTAATGCTAACAAAGGCTTTGCCAGCAAAGAAAAATTCGGTATCCAGTGCCTACAGTATGAAGAAATGCCCAAGAAAGCACGCACTTCTCTCTGTGTTCTTGGCACGCTCAATTGTGCAATGGCCTGAATTCTTTCTGGGGTCAGTTTCCTTCCCTCCTTCGATAAGAGATGACCTAAGTAGGTCACTTAATTTTGAGAGAGACACTTTGTGATGAAAGTCAGACAAATGACGCAACAATGACAATGTAGCTTCCTTACAAATCTTTTCAGTATCCGCGGCGATTAGTAAATCGTCAACGTACTGAATAAGGATAGCGCCACTAGGTAAAACAAGTGCATCAAGCTGCGCTTTTAAAGCCTGACTGTATATTGATGGACTTTCACAGTAGCCCTGTGGAGCGCGTTTAAAACGGAAGCTTCGACCTCCTAAACTGAAGCCAAAAAGGTCCCTGCTTTCCTCTGCAATTGGGATGCTAAAGAAAGCATTCTTTAAATCGATCACTGAAAACCAAGCAGCGGAAGCTGGAATCATAGTTAACAAGGCAGTTATATCAGGGACAACTGGAAACTGTGGCACAACTATCTTATTGACCTCTCTAAGATCAATCACAAACCTGTAAACAGGTGGCTGAGAAGGGTCAGTACTTTTTAAAACAGGTAAAACAGGACTATTGCAAACGTTGCCTCTTGTCTCTTCAATCACACCCTTTTCAATCAAATCATAGATGATTGCTAACAACGCTTTTTTACCTTCATTAGAGATCTTGTACTGTGGAATGCGTGGCAATCTGGCATTGGCTTTCAAAGTAACCACATATGGCGGTATTTCCAAGAGACCCACATCATTGGGACCAGTGGCCCAAAGGACATCCGGAAGGGATGACAATTCAGCTGGCAATTTATTCTTCGACAAATACATTGGAGAAATCACTTCCCTACCCAGTGTAAGTTGTACTCCTGAGGGAGAACAATATAATGTTGCATGTAATCTCTTTAACAAATCCAATCCTAACAGGTTTTCACCACAACCTGTCGTTAGGATGAGGGGTGCTTTTAGCTCACAAGGTCCAACAGAAAGGGGCATAGGACTAGAAATCAGGTTCCTAACCGGGGCGCCAGAAAAACCTACTGAAACATTCATTTCGCCAGACAAAGGCGCGCCAGGGAGTTTTGAATGCATAATTGAACTCTTTGCAGCACCAGTATCCAGCAGAAAAGGCTCTGACACACCCGCTGTAGTCACCTTAACATACGGGCCACTCTGATCCACTGGCACTGAAAAAACTCCCTCTCTCTGTCTATGGCTGTCCTAGTAGTCATTACCTTCCACATTTTCGTCTTCTGCATAATAGTCATTATTATAGTACTGAGCTGTATTACCAGTTGCATTGGCTTGCTGATCAAAGCTATTCATCGTATTTTGAGGCGGAAGAGGACGCGCGTTCTGGGGAACATTTCCACGCCCTCTACCTCTAGGAGCTTGCTGACCACCTCTACCTCTTGCGCCATAAGCATTATTAGTACGTTGCAACAATTTAGGACAACTATACTTAAAATGACCTTCTTCTTTACAATACGAACATTGATTGGGACCTACAGGAACACGCGGTTGGGAATACTCGAACCTTTGCACGTTTCTCTGAAACTGTTGAGGTTGCTGATAGTTACTCTGACTACCGCGTGGTGGGTAGGCCTGCTGTAACAGAACCTTCGTCTTTAATTCTTTCGTTTTCTTGTCTGCTCTATCCTTCTCATCTTTATCCCTATTTTCGTAATACTGTGCAGTAGCCAGTATTTGCGCTGAAGAGGAAACAGCCCAAGAACTCTCTGAATCTTTTAATTTCTTACACAACTCGGGAAGCAAATTATGCACGAATTTATCAACAAATAACCGTTGGCCACCTTCAGTACTCATGTCTTGACCACTGTGGTCGATAAATGTTTCTTCAAACCTGGTGAAGAAATCAGACACTGTTTCATCTTTCTTCTGTTTGCATGCGGATAATTTATCCCAATTTACACGCATCGCGGGCATTAAAGTTTTCATGTAGGTAATAATTCTACCAGGGAGTTCTGCTACTAGGGGCTCAGGTTTGGCACCACCAACTTGTCTAGTGTCTGCAGCAATGATATTAGCCCATGTGCCACCTAGTTCTGCATCGTGATCTACATTACGGATTGATCCCCATAAAGGCTGTGGAACAACATTTCCAAACAACATGTCTATGTCAGCTAGATTCATAACGCACGATTCTGCAGTTTGTGATAACTCCTTATAATATCCTGCAGGGTTTTTACGGGGGTCAGGCAATGTCTGCTTAAGCGCTAAAACTTCAGATCGCTTCCATGGAACATGTACCCAAACACGCTGAAAATGAGCTGGCATAGCAGCGATACCTAGGGCGGCATCAGCTGCAACAGCATCCTTCCATACCGGAGGGACTTCTCTCATCGGGTATTGTCGCGCTTTTACCTTTTTCCCCACAGGGAACTCCTGTTCGAACAATGACTGATGACAATCATCATTCCTGAAGGACAGTAAAGTCGCAACCGCTTTATCTACATCGGGACCCACAATTGTACCTTTTCCAAAATCAAATCGTACTCGACACAACTCCTGCGGGCTTGAGTCTAAACCATGATCTTCCAATTCCTCACAGAGGAATTCACACATTTTTTCAAACACATACCTCTGTTTTGGGGCTTCCCATTGGTGAAAAACATTAACAACTGATTCTACATCATAGAGTGAAGAAAAAACAATCCATCTACGTGCCATATGGTCTAATACCTCTTTCTCTCCAGAACCAGGCAGCTGACTACGCAACTGCTTACGTTGTGAACCAGGGGTCATACTAGATGACCAAAAGAGAGGCGAAATTAAACTAGTGACTGCACTAGCTATTCGTTGTCGTGTAGACGGAGAAGTTGAGGCAAAAACGGGGGGAAAGACAGAGGGAAGAAAAATGGGTGCAGATACAGGTACAGAGGTAGTATCAGGAAGAGCGCCAAGAGAGGCAGCTGATGTACTAGGTAAAGTCGCAGGAAGCACAGAAGAGACAGGTAGCGAAATCGGCGGCCCTTGAGAGGGCTGCACCATAGGGATAGGAGCCAGCTGAGGAGGAGCTGGTGGCTGCGGGAAGGCTTGCGGCAAATTAACTGGAGGCTGTACATTTAAAGGTTGCGGAGGATGCGGAGGTGCTGTAGCATTTTGCGCATACGGGGTGGCGAACTTAGCAAATGTGACATTAGGAGATCTTTCTCTTTTTCTTTTAACGCATCTTGCTGAAGGGGAGGCAGAACTGGGTAACATTTATCAATGGCTAGTTTGCGTTGCCTGTGCAACTGCTCATTCATTTGGTCCTCTTCATTATCCTTAAACTGCAAAGCTGCTTGCATAATCTACATACCTTTCTCTCTTTTATTTTTCTTCGCTAATTTAATTTCCTTCTGTTTGGCTTCCTTTCGCCATAGGCGGAAAGAATCAAACATCGCCGGCCGGGCTTTCTTCTTAAATAATTTAACTTCTAAGTTATCTAGGATTTCTGTGTCGAAACTACCATTTTGGGGCCATTTTAAAACACCATCCTTCCTGGTGTATCGGATCCATACTTCATTATACGTAATGGGGCCCACGCCATGTTTCACATAAAGCTCATAAGTTGGAGTTCCAATTGGAGGAACCGGACACGAATCCTCCAATCGGGAGTCCTTTCTACAACCCAAACAAAACAAATTTCCAAATATACTAGAACCAGGCATCTTCGCTCACTAGTCTAGTTTCAAACTTCAAAGGATTATCGAATACGATAGTCTCGTGAATACACGAGTCCTCTGGCTTTGGCACTTGCAAGTTCCAAATCAAAGCGATCCCGAAGGATACCAAAATCCCAAAGGATACCAAACAAACTGGGAGACGCTCCACTTATACTTAACTGAGGTATCGATGATCGATGGCGTCACCAGAAGACTCTCTCAATTGTTTCGCTCTACCAAATCATCAAGGGTCCAAAACAGGGCGATAGTCAGTGCAGCAGTCCTTTGTAGCCGTCGGGACGCAGAGAACCTCGCAGAAAAGACTTTCGGACCACGTCGACATGCAGGGGTCGATGAAGTGGCGGCCTTCCTCCAGAATTTCCACACGAAGCTCCTCACGAACCTCTGGCTGGACTGGTACCGCTGAAATTGGCCCACGTTGGGCGCCAACTGAAGTACCGGGTTTTTAGAACCCAGCGGTGCAGGGGAACACACCCGAAGCCTTCGAGTTCTTCCTGTTTCAGACCCACAGAAACACAAAGTCTTCTAGATGAAGTCAAAGATCGTATTTATTGGCTGCAGACCAATCACAGGTATCCGAGAAGTACAACAGCATGTATGTTCTCAGGAGACTGCTCCCGAACCAAAAACGAGTCTTTTCTTATATACAGAATATTACGCTTCTGGGCAACACCGCCCCTATTTTACAAGTGGTCATTCACATATTTTCGTTTCAAAGGAACAGCAGAGCCATAATGACAATCCCACATTTCAATTCGTTAAGCACACAATCATTTTACCCAGCAAGGCTCAGAAGTCTCATCAGATAACAGCGGACCCCAATACAACGGGCACCTCCTGCTCGTAAAACAAGCCATAAAGTAGGAAGTAGGAAGTCCGGGCCCAGACGGTACCAGGCCCAGTGACTCTGCCTGGTGGCCCTCAGGATCGAGTGATGTATACGGGAGATGCACTACGCGCCCTACAACCAAAGAAAATCCTTGCCTGCTACCACACGCATATTGAAGGTAATACATTCACGAATTGCTCGCGCTGTAATCTGACCCCCCTGAACTCGACAAGACCCGCATTGAAGATGGGACTTCTTAACTGCCGCTCCCTCCCTAAACATGCGATCGAATTAAATTTACTAATTCAAGATCAGGATCTCGACATACTGTTTTTAACGGAAACATGGCTATCAGATAGCACCGACCCGGACATCGTTACGGCCCTTCCCACAGGCTATCTCTCTCAAGCTTTACACAGACCCAAAGGGAGAGGAGGGGGGGTAGCCATAATTCTCAGGGAACAATTCACCTGTAGAACCTCCAACGCCTACATTGAGGATTGCGAGAGCTGTCAATTCTCCATCCAAACCTCCCCAGCTCATTCCCTGGCAGGGCTGTTGATCTACCGCCCCCCAGGTGCTCCTGGGAATTTTATTAATGCCGTCATCGAATCGGTATCACAACTAGCTTCGTCCACCTCCAATTTCCTGATACTAGGTGATATAAACTTCCACTTCATGGATCCCACGGATCGGTTAGCCACTGACCTCCGGCAAGACCTAACATCACTAAATATCCGTCTGGTGAACAACGAGCCCACCCATGAGAAGGGACACCTATTGGACCCCATCCTCACTAATATAGCAACCATCACCACCAAATCACCCGTGACCCTCCCATGGACGGACCATTTTTTGATCCCTTTCTCCTGGGAAATTCCCACTTCGAACCCCCTAACCTCTAAAATTCAGATAACTGACCGACGATGGCGCAAACTGTCACCTGAAGAATGGGCCGCCACCCTTACAGACTCCATCCCCGAGTTCTCCTCCGACCCTACCATGGCTGACAAGCAGTTTAATGAGTGGATCACCTCATCCCTAGATACTCTGCTCCCAAAAACTGCGACCCTCAAACATCCTAAAAGACTATCTTCTGCTCTATGGTACACCCCATAGCTCAAAGCTCTGCGCCAGGAGTGCAAGAGAACAGAACGCTCCTGGAGAAGAGACAAATCGGAAATTAACAAAAACATCTACTCTACTTCTCTTCTATCCTATAAAATCGCTATCCGAAAAACTAAAAGCGCGTTCTTCCAGGAGAGAATAGAGAAAGCGGGATGCTCTAGCAAGGAATCATATGTCATCCTTAAAGAGCTTATAAAAACCCCAGAACAGAGACCGGGATACCCTTCCGATCCTAAAGCCGATCAGGAGAAATGCCAACAACTGGCTAATTTCTTTCACGATAAAATCCAAACAATTCTGGATTCAATTCCCCCTGCGAGTCCGTGTGAAGAAAACGTTCTCCCATGCCCTACACCACCTACTTGTCTCTCCTCGTGGGGCCAAGTTACAACAGAAGAAGTACGAAACACGCTTAAATCTATGAAGAGCGGATCCCCTAGGGACCCTGCTCCACTCCGAATCCTCAAGGAGGTAGCCCCCACAATCATCCCCCCTCTCACTCATCTGATCAACACCTCACTCCAACAAGGAGTTGTACCCCTGAGTTGGAAGACGGCCGTCGTAAAAGCCCTATTGAAGAAACCATCCCTCGACCCTGAAAGTCTGGCTAACTACAGGCCCATTTCCTTACTCCCAGGAGTCAGCAAAATCGCTGAAAAACTGGTCAATAGGAAACTCTCGCAGTTTCTGGAGGCCAACAACGAGCTAAAAAGTTCCCAGACGGGCTTCCGACCAGGGCAGGGCACTGACATCGCCCTCCTGGCAGCGGTGGAGGAGGCCAGAGCGCTATTGGATGGGGGAGGATCAGTGGCAGTGATCCTCCTCGACCTAAGTGCGGCGTTCGACACCGTGAACCACCAACTCCTCATCAAAAGACTCAAAAGAGTTGGTGTGGAAGGCACAGCCCTGTCCTGCCTTTCATCCTTCTTGGCCCAACGGACCTACCAGATCTGGGAGAAGAACGCCCGCTCCTCCGAAATGCCCCTCCAATGTGGTGTGCCTCAGGGCTCCTCTCTGAGTCCCACATTATTTAATATCTATATGTCCACATTGGAGGAGGTCATCACCCCATTCGGAGTGCGCGTTATCAGCTATGCTGACGACACGCAACTAGTGGTGTCTCTGTCCCACCCCAGACAACATTCAGCTGACCTATACAACTGCCTCACGCAGGTCCACCGCTGGATGAATAGGTCAGCCCTAAAGCTAAATGGGACGAAAACTGAGGTTCTTCTTCTTGGCCCGAAAGGAATCTCACTCTCCCCGAACATCTGGCCAGCTTGTCTGGGCCCTCCCCCCGACCCAAAAACAGAGGTAAAAAGTCTGGGCGTGTGGATTGACACTGACCTCTCATTCACTATACAGGCAAAGAAGGTAGCCGGGACCTGCTTTGGTCTCCTGAAATCTCTGAGGAAAGTCCTGCCCCTCCTACCCTTCAACTCCCAAAAATTGCTAATCCAAGGCCTAATAGTATCGAGGCTTGATTACAGCAACGTGATCTATCTTGGCGCTCCGGAAGCGACCCTCAACAAGCTTCAGAGAATCCAGAACACCGCTGCCCGGATTATCACAAATACCCCTGCCAGAACCTCTGCTAAACCTGCTCTCAAACTTCTTCATTGGCTCCCCATAAGGGAGCGAGTCAAATTCAAGGCCCTATGCCTAGTCCATAAATCACTACAAAATCAAGGCCCCCCTATTCTTAGCAAATTCATCACCCGCTATAAAACTACAAGACCCCTCCGTTCAGACTCAGAAAACCTCATCAACACCCCCAGATTCAAGAAAGCCCGATCAGGAGGAAGACGTTTCTCGGTCCAAGCTGCACGCCTCTGGAACTCGCTCCCCCGCTACCTGCGACTCGAATCACAATACCTGCTCTTCAGGAAGCAGCTAAAGACTCATCTCTTTCCCTAAGGTCTTAAGTCCTCCCATTATTCGGAGCCTTTGCTTCCCCCCCCCCCCACCTCCCCCCCTCCTTTGCTCTGCCCCGGGTCCGCCGAACTGTAGAATTAGGGTTCCTAGCGCTGGGATACCTCTTGGTGACTATGCGCTCTACAAAAATAAATAATAATAATAATAATAATAATAACATAGTCAGGTGTGAAATAGCTTGGTCAGAGATCGTGTGGAAACAAGGACTTTATGATGGGTCGAGCCCTGATGCTAATCACATTAGGCCGCGGGAAAAGGAACTGGCCGGACAGGATTGACCTCGGGCAGTGGAGTCAGTTTGCACAGGTCACAAAGAAGTCACAGAAGGTGTACGTGTCCTTTAGGCCTAGGCATGGCCTCAGAGCGCAGCCTATGTGAGGGCAATCACAAAATGGCTACTGTTCCAAAATGGAACCCAAGGGTTCAATATGTAGTATCATATACACGGTGAATTCATCAGCGAAACATGACGAAAACACTCATATATACCGCTTTAGTCATTTGCGGTTCGCTGATACTAAAATCGGCATGGTAGGGCCATGCTTCCGACATGGTTCCGAAATTTACAGTACCACACTGTGGCTGGTTTTCGCGACTTTCTGTGCCGCGGTTGGCCTCATCACATGTTTTTTAGTGTTCGCGTATCGCATTTCTGCGGCGTGGCGTTGATTTGGACGCAGACATTTGGCGCGTTATCTGGTGACTATCGCATGCTACTGCCTTGTTGTATCAACGGTGTGAGAAGTTGGCCTGGTATATGATGCTCACTAGTTAAAGTGATCACCTTGTACCATGCCAAGCAACCCTTATGGTGTGGTTGTAAGTCAACCTTTTCGGACTAGCTGCCCTAGTGGTAGCGTAGGCTAAGCAGTCTTTGAGGCTAAACTCGTGAAGCGTGTTAAGCCAGCTGTTTTACCAAATGCAACCCCCTTTTATACCAATGAAAGGACACCACACAGATATATATTCAAAATATATATGTATTTATTTCTCAAAGTAACCCCTAGTCTCTTTATGAGCACAGGAGCACAAATCGTCAAACAAGATTACAGTAGAATACACAGAAGTTGCACTTTATATGGATAGGCCCTGGTGGCCACTCGAACCATATACTAAAATAGTGGTATAAGTACCACAAACAGAAAAGGGAAAAGGCCTAGGGCCTCTAGAATCGCTGGGCCTACAAGGAGCTAACTTCAGTTAGTGACCAGGAGGTCCACGGGTGGCGTGTGCAGAGCAAATAGTCACACGCGTGCTCCCATAGGTTTCAATGGGTGCGTAAAAAGTACAAAGTTACTGCAAAGAGGATCTTCCGGATGGACTAGGAACTCAAGATTTGGAACACAGGCACTAGAGATGTAATACTACACTTGGGCACAGGTGTGCCAGCTTTACCTCACCCACAGGAAGCGGGTGCATAGGCCTCGAAGTGCGTCGGGTTTCTTCTATCTGTTCCGGGGAGCTTGAAGACAAAGATGCTGCAGGCGGTCGGTCCGGGAGAGATGCAGTGGATCCAAGAGTGGATCGGAGATGTTGAAGACCTGTAAGCAGAGGGGACAGTGTTCACAGTCACTAGCCAGTGACCAGCGTGGCACCAGGTGGGTACCAGGCAATGTCGGGTGCAAACAGGAGGAAAGGTGTAGCTTGTCTCTGCAGCCACGTGGTCCCTGGAGGTCGACGACGTCCAGGAGTCGGTTCACGAGCTGTCCCACGCAGGCTCTCGCTGTCGGCGGTGTCGGCGACTTGATCGAAGCAACCAAGCCTTGGCAAAAGCAATTGTTGTAGGAGATGAAATAAGCTGATTGTTCTGACCAGCAAGGTCAGAAGGACTGCTCCTTTGGAGGGGAGCAAGGGCCAGTCTGGAGCAACCAGACCAGCGGTGTATTTCTTGAAGTTCGTCGCCAAGATGGCTACTAGCCAGCGGGCCAGCAACCGGTTAGGCGCGTCGAGTGGCAAAATGCAGAAGGGCCCCACGCAGATCGTGGAGATGCTGGAGGGCTCACCTTTGGTGCAGATGCTGCTCGGGTGTTGGGCTTTTCAGATCCCAAAGCACAACTTGGAGGGAGCCTCGGTTGTTGCACTTGTCAGCTTGTCGTAGTCGTTCCAAGATGGCTGGCTCCACGTGTCTCGGTGCCTCCACGGGTCTCCTCTTTTCAGGGACTGTGGATCGGGCGGTGAGAGGTCTGGAGGTCCAGGTCTTGTCAGTCTCTGGGCTCGGGCTCCGGCGGGAGGCGGCGGCAAAGCAGACGTTGATTCGCTGGATGGTGCTTGCGTTAGCAAGGTGGTCACTCCCTGACCACAGGGGAGATTGGCTTCAGTCCTCTGTGCAGCAGAGCGTCGAAGTTCCCGTCTTCTTCTTAGTGTTAAGTTGATTCCAGGATGTCTGAAGTCTTAGGACACAGCTCCTACCTTTAAGCGGATTCTAGGGGCCGGACTACCTGCTAGGTCCCTCCCTATGGGTGGGACCAGGAAGGGGGGTGGTTACACCCCCAATCCTTTGTCCAGCTCGCCCCAGGCCCGGGACTGGTGTGCCCCAGGACCGGTTTGAACTGGCATATGCACCGAGGCTCCTTGTGAGCCACAGGCATGTCTGGTTTCTTTCAAGCCCTACCTGACCAATACACAAAATCCTGTCTGGGGGGGTGCACGCACCTCCCCTGGCAGGAAACCCTTTGTCCACACCTCCCAAGCTGGAAGGACTCCCAGCAGCAGGAGGGCAGACTTGTGTCTGTGGTGGCAGCATCCATTTTGTGGATCTGAGGCTATGTCTGATTTTACCCGGGTTTCAGGTACTGT
Organism: Triturus cristatus; assembly: GCF_964204655.1. Taxonomy (NCBI): domain Eukaryota; kingdom Metazoa; phylum Chordata; class Amphibia; order Caudata; family Salamandridae; genus Triturus; species Triturus cristatus. The sequence goes on from NC_140595.1 coordinate 118,106,490, forward strand.
ACATGTCGTGTCCCTCTAGAAGGGTGGAATGCTAACCCCGTCGCCAGAATTGGCGAGGGGTTAGTATTCCAATTCGTATGACACCTTACTCGACATGTTTTGATAAAGCCAAACCAAAGTTAGCATTTAACCGCGAGGTTCATAATGCACTTAAGAGTATATGGTATGACGATATCTGGAAACAGTAGAAGGAAGTTGTTCCGACCACTGCAGACAGGCTCAGCTCATGCCAGAGCACCATCTCACATGGAACCAAGCACTCTGCCTTCAGGATTGTTAAGGCCTGCCATAGGAGTGACTTATAGGTTACCAGGTGTCCCATTTAAGGTTAGGTATAGGTATACTACACCTAAGTAAGAGGTGATTACACCAACTTACCCCAGCTGAGTGATCAGCCAGTTGTGTCAGATTGTTAGGCCAAGCCTGGGGTGGCATAATACATGCTTCAGCCCCTGGCAGGCCTTGGGTACACCAATGCCCTGGGTACCTAGTGTACACTGGTACAGGGGCTGACAGGGTGATCCACTTCCAATTGGTTATGCACCTAGGGTGCATAGTTTTAATTTAGTAGAGAGAACAGCAGGCTGGGGGTCTGATTGGCAGGCCCACAGCCTCAATATGTCAAAAACCAGTGAAGCAAAAAGCAAAAATTTGGGGTGACCATAGGATAGCAGACCCTACTCTCCTACACAACCCCCCCCCAAACGCTGGGACATTAAACTAGCCTTGACCAGTCTCGTCTTCATGTCCTAAGTGGAAGTACCTGGAGAGACCATCTGCATTCCCATGGTCAGTACCTGGCCGGTGCTCCACTGTAAAGTCCATCCCCTGTAGGGAAATGGACCACCTAAGCAGTTTGGGGTTTTCACCCTTCATCTGATTTAGCCACAAGAGGGGCTTATGGTCGGTCTGAATCTTGAAGTGAGTGCCAAACAAGTATGGCCTCAGCTTCTTCAGGGCCCACACCACAGCAAAGGCCTCCCTCTCAATAGCTGACCAATTCTTCTCTCTGGGGGTCAACCTTCTGCTAATAAAAGCAATGGGTTGGTCTTGACCATCTACATTAAGTTGTGACAGCACAGCTCCCACACCCAACTCAGAAGCATCTGTTTGGACAATAAACTCTTTGGAGTAGTCAGGACTTTTCAGGATAGGTGCAGAGCACATGGCCTCCTTCAGGTCATCAAATGCCTTTTGACAGCTTACTGTCCACTGAACCTTTTTGGGCATCTTCTTGGATGTCAGATCATTAAGAGGAGTCACAATGGACCCATAGTTCTTAACAAACTTCCTGTAGTACCCAGTCAAGCCCAAGAAAGCTCGAACTTGAGTCTGGGTGGTTGGAGGGGACCAGTCCTTGATGGATTGTATCTTACTCTCCAGTGGTTGAACTTGGCCTCCACCTACAAGGTGGCCCAAATATACAACCTTACTCTGCCCTATCTGGCACTTAGTAGCCTTGATAGTGAGGCCTGCCCTTTGCAGAGCCTAAAGAGCCTTCTTCAGGTGGATCAGGTGATCCTCCCAGGTGGAGCTAAAGACAGCAATGTCATCAAGATATGCTGCGCAAAAGTCATCCAACCCAGTAAGGACTTGGTTCACCAGCCTTTGGAAGGTGGCAGGTGCATTCTTCAGACCAAAGGGCATCACCACAAACTGGTAGTGCCCACCTGGGGTTGAGAATGCTGTTTTGGCCTTAGACTCCTCAGCTAATCTGATTTGCCAATAGCCAGCTGTTAAGTCAAATGTGCTCAAAAACTTTGCAGAAGCTAGTTTGTCTATGAGCTCATCTGCCCTTGGAATAGGGTGTGCATCTGTCCTGGTGACAGCATTGAGACCCCTGTAGTCCACACAGAACCTCATCTCTCTCTTGCCATCTTTGGTGTGAGGTTTGGGGACCAGAACCACTGGGCTAGCCCAGGGGCTCTCTGAGGGTTCAATGACACCTAATTCCAGCATTTTATGTACCTCAGCCTTTATACAGTCCCTGACGTGGTCAGGTTGTCTGTAAAGCTTGTTCTTTACAGGCAGACTGTCACCAGTGTCCACCACATGGGTACACCAGTCAGTTTGACTAGGTATCAAGGAAAACATATGTGAAAATGATTGTAGAACCTGTCTACATTCAGTCTGCTGATGGGCAGTGAGGTTGCCTCCAAGGGTCACTCCTTCAACTGAGCCATCTTCAGGGTTCTGAGACAACAGGTCTGGGAGAGGGTCACTCTCTTCCTCCTGTCCCTCATCTGTAGCCATGAGCAAGCCCATGTCTGCCCTGTCAACATATGCTTTAAGCCTGTTAACATGGAGTACCCTGTGGGGACTCCTGGGAGTTCCTAGGTCGACCAAGTAGGTGACCTCTCCCTTCTTTTCCAGGATTGTATGGGGTCCAGACCATTTGTCTTGGAGTGCTGCTGGGGCCACTGGCTCCAACACCCATACCTTCTGTCCTGGCTGAAACTCAACCAAGACAGCCTTTTGGTCATGCCAAGCTTTCTGTAAGGCCTGGCTTGCGTCAAGGTTTTTGGATGCCTTCTCCATATACTCAGCCATCCTGGAGCGGAGACCAAGTACATAGTCCACTATGTCTAGCTTAGGCTTTTTGAGAGGTAACTCCCATCCTTCCTTCACCAAACACAGTGGGCCTCTCACAGGGTGCCCAAACAACAATTCAAAGGGGCTGTAGCCAACTCCTTTTTGTGGGACCTCTCTGTAAGCAAACAGAAGGCAGGGTAGAAGGATGTCCCATCTTCGCCTGAGCTTTTCAGGTAATCCTTTGATCATACCCTTTAGGGTCTTGTTGAATCTCTCAACAAGCCCATTGCATTGTGGGTGATAAGGGGTGGTGAACTTGTAGTTGACACCACATTCCTTCCACATAGCTGTCAAGTATCCTGACATAAAGTTGGTACCTCTGTCAGATACTACCTCCTTAGGAAACCCCACTCTGGAGAATACTCCCAGCAGGGCCCTGGCCACAACAGGAGCTGTAGTGGTCCTAAGGGGAATTGCCTCTGGATACCTGGTGGCATGATCCACTACCACCAGTATAAATCTGTGCCCAGATGCAGTGGGAGGATCCATGGGACCCACTATGTCTATTCCCACTCTTTCAAAGGGGACCCCCACCACAGGTAGTGGTATTAGGGGGGCCTTTGTTGTGCCACCTGATTTGCCACTGGCTTGGCAGGTAACACAGGAGCGACAAAACTCCTTTGTATCTTCATTCATATGAGGCCAGTGAAAGTGAGGGACAAGCCTGTCCCAAGTCTTGTTCTGGCCTAAGTGTCCTGCTAAAGGAATGTCATGGGCCAAGGTAAGAAGGAAGCCCCTAAATTGCAGAGGTATAACCAACCTCCTGGTAGCACCAGGCTTGGGGTCTCTAGCCTCTGAATAAAGGAGCCCTTCATCCCAATACACTTTATGGGTACCTTGAGCATTCCCAGCAGCCTCAGCAGCAGCCAGCTGTCTGAGGGGTTCAAGAGAGGGACAGGATAACTGAGCCTGCCTCAAGTCAGCCCTTGAAGGTCCCCCTGTCCCCAGAAACTCAACCTGATCAGGTTCAAGCTCTTCAGGGACAGTTCCTTCAGGGTCCTCTAGATCAGCTTCCTGGGAAGGCTGATCATCACTCTGAGGCAGGGGGGAAGGCACAGCCTTGACCCTCCTGTTCTTCTTCTTGGTAGGTGCTTGGTCCATTGTTCCAGGATCCAAGACCTGAGGTTCAGTGAGGCATTTTTTGGCCTGTGACCTGGTCACAGCAAGGACATGTGATGATATACCTAACATCTCTGCATGAGTCCTGTACTCCACTTCTGACCATAGAGAACTCTCTAGGTCATTGCCCAACAAACATTCTACTGGGAGGTCTGCACTAACCACAACCCTTTTGAGGCGAGTTACCCCTCCCCATGAGAAGTTAACAACTGCCACACTATGTGAAGTAGTGGCATTGCTGGCATTGGTCACCAGGTAGTTCTCACCTGGTATGTACTGTCCAGGGTCCACAAAGCCTGGTGTCACCATAGTGACACTGGCACATGTGTCCCTGTAGGCTTGAGCCACTTTGTCATTAATTAAAGGAGTCTGTCTGTACTTGCCCAGGTTACTGGGGCTCACAGTCAGGGACAAATCAATGTCCCCATCACAGATCAAGACTGCCTGTGTCAGGGTTCTGTCTAAGTCAGAATCTCCTTCAGTTCCCATAGTGATTCCCACTACACCCTTTGTCTGGGGACCAACACTGCTAACAGTAGTACTGGGAGCAGGTGCCTTAGGGGCAACAGTGTTGGGGGCTCCACCCTTTTTGCAATCACTAGTCCAGTGAGTTGTATTTTTGCAATGATTGCACCAGGGTTTCTTTTGACCTTCTTTCTTCTTTTTGGACTGTTGTTTGGACCCACCCTCCTTAGCAGTAGTTTGGGGCCCTGTTGAAGACTTCTGGTCTTTAGATTTCTGATTTCCACCCTTTTGGTCTGTTTTCTTCTGATCACCCCCTTGGCCCTGGTTCTGGTTCTTTTGCTTAACCCTGGTTCTGACCCATTTGTCTGCCTTCTTTCCCAATTCTTGGGGAGAGGTCAGATCAGAGTCAACCAAGTGTTGATGCAGTTGCTGGTTTTGACAGTTATTTAAAATCTGTTCTCTCATCATCAAATTATACAATCCTGTAAAATCAGATACCTTACTTCCCAGCAACCAACCCTCCAAAGCCTTAGTGGCACATTCAACATATTCAGACCAGTCCTGAGTCTGTGTCTTTTGGGTGTCTCTGAACATTAACCTGTACTGTTCAGTGGTTAAGCCTAACCCATCTACCAGAACACTCTTCAGGACTCAGTAATTTCTGACATCCTCTTCTCTAACAGTGAGGAGTCTGTCTCTGCCTCTTCCTTCAAAGGAGAGCCAGAGGATTGCTGCCCACTGGTCTTCAGGAACCTGCTGTACTTTGCAGGCTCTCTCAAGAGCAGTTATCCATTTGTGGATGTCATCCCCACTTTTGTAGGGGGGCACAACCTTAGACAGGTTCCTATTATCAAAGACCCTATCTTTGTCCTTAGGGACAATGCTGCCACCAGTGGGTATAGACCCACTCTCTCTAGGTTGCCTAGCCTTGTTCAGTTTTTCTTCCATCAGGGCTACTTCTAGCTCCTGCTTCCTGATCCTCAGCTGGGCTTCCTGCATTCTGGCCTCATGTTCCCTCCTCTGAGGGGTGGTCATCCTTTTCCTGGAGTGACCTTGAGAGCCTCTAGAGCCATGAGAAGCATTGGAGTCACCTGAGCGATTCCTTTGCCTCCCAAGCCCTGTGTTAAGTCCACTGGGGAGATCCAATGGGGTGAACCCACTGTCAATCCCCAATAGCCTTAGTTTAGCTGGGCCAAGTATAACACTTGGCACTGGGCTATTTCTCCCTTCATCATCACTACTTTCTGTATCCTCACCACTTTCCTCCCCTGTAGTATGATTCTCATCTAAGGGATGGCTATTGGAACTGGGTACCTCTGTAGCATCTTCAGAAGGGGGGCCTCCTGTTCCTGACCCTAAGGGGGCTAACTGGGAAGCTTTCTTGAGTTCTCTCTGATTCTCATCATTCTGTAAGAGTTCTCTGAGCTCAGCAGAGGTAGGGTTCTTGGGCTGTTTAAGGCCTCTAAGAGTTGCCAAATGCCTGAGCTCATTCTGATTAAGGGTAGCAAAGCTGGATGGTGCCCTCTGGGGGTCACTCTCAACAGAGATGGGTACAGTGGACCCCTCTGCCCCGGCCATTGCTCTTAAGTGTGGGTGGATGTGTTGCAATCTACCTACACTTGTGTTTACCTACTAAACCTATCTAGTAGTTGTAGTCAGGGTGTGCTACTCCCTTTGCTCTACAACAACTAAGTTCAGTAGAACTTATGTATTTCTAATCTTGTTTTATATGTACCTACAGGTACCTATGTGATCTTTCAATTGGTAACCAAGAGATTACAATGGTAAAACACAGCAAGCTCAAATCCAACCGCTGCTCACCAATGTGAGAAGTTGGCCTGGTATATGATGCTCACTAGTTAAAGTGATCACCTTGTACCATGCCAAGCAACCCTTATGGTGTGGTTGTAAGTCAACCTTTTCGGACTAGCTGCCCTAGTGGTAGCGTAGGCTAAGCAGTCTTTGAGGCTAAACTCGTGAAGCGTGTTAAGCCAGCTGTTTTACCAAATGCAACCCCCTTTTATACCAATGAAAGGACACCACACAGATATATATTCAAAATATATATGTATTTATTTCTCAAAGTAACCCCTAGTCTCTTTATGAGCACAGGAGCACAAATCGTCAAACAAGATTACAGTAGAATACACAGAAGTTGCACTTTATATGGATAGGCCCTGGTGGCCACTCGAACCATATACTAAAATAGTGGTATAAGTACCACGAACAGAAAAGGGAAAAGGCCTAGGGCCTCTAGAATCGCTGGGCCTACAAGGAGCTAACTTCAGTTAGTGACCAGGAGGTCCACGGGTGGCGTGTGCAGAGCAAATAGTCACACGCGTGCTCCCATAGGTTTCAATGGGTGCGTAAAAAGTACAAAGTTACTGCAAAGAGGATCTTCCGGATGGACTAGGAACTCAAGATTTGGAACACAGGCACTAGAGATGTAATACTACACTTGGGCACAGGTGTGCCAGCTTTACCTCACCCACAGGAAGCGGGTGCATAGGCCTCGAAGTGCGTCGGGTTTCTTCTATCTGTTCCGGGGAGCTTGAAGACAAAGATGCTGCAGGCGGTCGGTCCGGGAGAGATGCAGTGGATCCAAGAGTGGATCGGAGATGTTGAAGACCTGTAAGCAGAGGGGACAGTGTTCACAGTCACTAGCCAGTGACCAGCGTGGCACCAGGTGGGTACCAGGCAATGTCGGGTGCAAACAGGAGGAAAGGTGTAGCTTGTCTCTGCAGCCACGTGGTCCCTGGAGGTCGACGACGTCCAGGAGTCGGTTCACGAGCTGTCCCACGCAGGCTCTCGCTGTCGGCGGTGTCGGCGACTTGATCGAAGCAACCAAGCCTTGGCAAAAGCAATTGTTGTAGGAGATGAAATAAGCTGATTGTTCTGACCAGCAAGGTCAGAAGGACTGCTCCTTTGGAGGGGAGCAAGGGCCAGTCTGGAGCAACCAGACCAGCGGTGTATTTCTTGAAGTTCGTCGCCAAGATGGCTACTAGCCAGCGGGCCAGCAACCGGTTAGGCGCGTCGAGTGGCAAAATGCAGAAGGGCCCCACGCAGATCGTGGAGATGCTGGAGGGCTCACCTTTGGTGCAGATGCTGCTCGGGTGTTGGGCTTCTCAGATCCCAAAGCACAACTTGGAGGGAGCCACGGTTGTTGCACTTGTCAGCTTGTCGTAGTCGTTCCAAGATGGCTGGCTCCACGTGTCTCGGTGCCTCCACGGGTCTCCTCTTTTCAGGGACTGTGGATCGGGCGGTGAGAGGTCTGGAGGTCCAGGTCTTGTCAGTCTCTGGGCTCGGGCTCCGGCGGGAGGCGGCGGCAAAGCAGACGTTGATTCGCTGGATGGTGCTTGCGTTAGCAAGGTGGTCACTCCCTGACCACAGGGGAGATTGGCTTCAGTCCTCTGTGCAGCAGAGCGTCGAAGTTCCCGTCTTCTTCTTAGTGTTAAGTTGATTCCAGGATGTCTGAAGTCTTAGGACACAGCTCCTACCTTTACGCGGATTCTAGGGGCCGGACTACCTGCTAGGTCCCTCCCTATGGGTGGGACCAGGAAGGGGGGTGGTTACACCCCCAATCCTTTGTCCAGCTCGCCCCAGGCCCGGGACTGGTGTGCCCCAGGACCGGTTTGAACTGGCATATGCACCGAGGCTCCTTGTGAGCCACAGGCATGTCTGGTTTCTTTCAAGCCCTACCTGACCAATACACAAAATCCTGTCTGGGGTGGTGCACGCACCTCCCCTGGCAGGAAACCCTTTGTCCACACCTCCCAAGCTGGAAGGACTCCCAGCAGCAGGAGGGCAGACTTGTGTCTGTGGTGGCAGCATCCATTTTGTGGATCTGAGGCTATGTCTGATTTTACCCGGGTTTCAGGTACTGTACATGTCGTGTCCCTCTAGAAGGGTGGAATGCTAACCCCGTCGCCAGAATTGGCGAGGGGTTAGTATTCCAATTCGTATGACACCTTACTCGACATGTTTTGATAAAGCCAAACCAAAGTTAGCATTTAACCGCGAGGTTCATAATGCACTTAAGAGTATATGGTATGACGATATCTGGAAACAGTAGAAGGAAGTTGTTCCGACCACTGCAGACAGGCTCAGCTCATGCCAGAGCACCATCTCACATGGAACCAAGCACTCTGCCTTCAGGATTGTTAAGGCCTACCATAGGAGTGACTTATAGGTTACCAGGTGTCCCATTTAAGGTTAGGTATAGGTATACTACACCTAAGTAAGAGGTGATTACACCAACTTACCCCAGCTGAGTGATCAGCCAGTTGTGTCAGATTGTTAGGCCAAGCCTGGGGTGGCATAATACATGCTTCAGCCCCTGGCAGGCCTTGGGTACACCAATGCCCTGGGTACCTAGTGTACACTGGTACAGGGGCTGACAGGGTGATCCACTTCCAATTGGTTATGCACCTAGGGTGCATAGTTTTAATTTAGTAGAGAGAACAGCAGGCTGGGGGTCTGATTGGCAGGCCCACAGCCTCAATATGTCAAAAACCAGTGAAGCAAAAAGCAAAAATTTGGGGTGACCATAGGATAGCAGACCCTACTCTCCTACAAACGGTTTCCGAAGTCCGCGGCTGATGTGAAATGTGGAGTAGTTAACAATTTTAAAGGAAGTACTTACAGAGGTGGATCTGATTAGAATTAGTCTTTCCTATATCCTTCTATATTGCAGACTAAACCATGGCCGACTGACCAGTCTATGGCACCATTTCAGGTAATGAATCATCAAAATCGTGTGACTGCCTCAGAATTCCACATTCAATTCTGATTTGTGATTGTGTGACTCCTTTTGGCAGTTTAAAAGTAGGCAAAATGCCCTGCACTGAGCCATATCTATCCAGTTGCAAAGCCTTCCTGGGAATGCTCTGTACCAGTATGCTATTGACGGCATTCATTAGCTCACCATCAGTAAAACACGAACCACTTCAACACCTACATATATCCGCCACAGTGACACAGCCTGACAAATAGTATCACTTATTATCACATGTACTTCTCTAATGACAACAAACTCATACATAAAATATACCGCCTATTTACATTTTTTTTTATCTCTCACATATTTATAAAACATTTCTTCTAAAGAAGCACTCTCCAACTACTTCTATTCCATAAGAACAGACAATAATTAATACGTTTACTCCCATATATTTTAGTATATCTACCTTTTTATTATTCACTAGTCAGAAACTACAAAAACTATTCACTATACCCAAATGCAAACCAGAAACCATATTCATATTTATCTCAACTTGGGATCACATGATTTACTATGCGTACATATAAAAGGAACTTATCACTTTTCCTATCTCCATCTCCTCTCCATGTAATCTCCAAACACTGTACATGGCCCCACTGTACAACAACCTACCCTGACTTACATTCCAACCTACCTCTCAGTGTAAAAAATAAGACCACAACCTGCCCACATAACATTTCTGCATTTCGTTTTATCGCTTTTAACTTAATATCACATACGTCTCCTACCACCCCCCCACCCCACTATTTCCACAAAAAGTATCAGCTGCAAATGTGCGACATTTTATTTATCTCCCCATATACATTACAAACTCAAATTAACGCTGTACCTCATTTTCAAAACAATACAGTCCTATAAAGATGACAAACTACACTTCTTCTCTGTGAAAATATCCTAAATACTTATATAACAACAGCTCAAATGTTATGCATATTTCATAACCAATATCAAATACCACACTTCACTAACACTATATTACTTTGAAATAAAATACTTTCAAAATTAAAAACATCACCTCAAATACTTAATCAATACTATAAAACACATAACACACCTTGTTCATTTCTAACTCACCTTTGTAGTTGTTATCCAGATTTCAAATGACACACGCATACAATTCTCTCTTTCTCACATAGTACATGTAAAGCTCCGACTTCGTCAAGAATGAAACAAGGAATGGCACAATTTCTCTGTTGCTCCACACATAAATACATGTAAAGAACAAATCGGAATACTTAATTCCTTCAACGACATTCCAAAACTTACCTCCATTGGTTAATTTTGAATTTTCCTTCCGAAAAGCTACTTATTATTCTGCGCCACATACAGGTCACAAGTTCAACCTATTTTATCACCACACTTTCTGGAACCTTCTACGACACCTGCAGGTTAAAAGTTCATCATTTTTTTTAACCTAACTATATACTTTTGCAACATTTTTTCGAACATTCAACGGCACGTGCACGTTAAAAGTTCCCAATAGGGGTCAGTAGTTCATCAGCTTTATTTCCAACTCCAGCAGCACTTCACCTTACGCCCCCAGCGTCATCAGACCCATAGGAGTCAGAGCTTTCCACTTTCCAAATACCAAATTCATTTCATACACACAAATTTACCTTCGCACTCCCTATATAACACCCCCTAAGCACCATACACAAGTTACAATTTTCGAAACAAAAGTTTCTCCAAGTAGCTATAACTACATGCAGACACTACTTGCACAGATGTGGCACAGCGGCCAGAGCACATGACTTCACAGCTTATGACACACAGTTTGGGCTCACGCTTTCATCCCCGAGTCCGGCAGCAGCTCAGCATACCAGCATGAGACTCTACACACTACCTCACATATTTTCCGTACCCCAGAACTTTCAGCCCAGTACGGGTCAGTAGTTTGTCCTAGTAGTTATAAACACATGCTGACACTACTTCCACAGCTGTACTGCAGCGGTCACGGCGCATGACTTCACAGCATAAGACACACAATTTAGACTCACTCTCTAATCCCCGAGTCCCGCACCACCTCACCTTAGCAGCATCACACTCTAGGCAATACCACACTTAATTTTCGTAGCCTAGCACTTTCACACCGGTAGGTATGATTAGTTCACTTCGCACCTCCTCTATAGCACACCCTAAACACCCCACAAAGGTTACAGTGCTCCTACCCTCCTATTTCCCACATTTTTTGCCTTTTTCCCCCCTTACTCGCTTCAACGGAATCACAAAATGGCGGGCAACACTTCCTAGTCGCAGCGCTCGCAGCCAATCAGCAGCAAGCTTGTGCTCGTAACGCCCTTTTTTCCCTTACTCGCTTCAACGGAATAACAAAATGGCGGCCAACACTTCCTCCTTCCATGAGACTCTAGACAATAGCTCACATATTTTTCGTACCCAGGACTTTCACACCACTACGGGTCAGTAGTTCATTCTAGTAGGTATAAACACATGCTGACACTACTTCCACAACTGTACTGCAGCGACCAGGGCACATGACTTCACAGCATAAGACACACAGTGTGGGCTCACGCTTTAATCCTCGAGTCGCGCACAAGCTCACCTTAGAAACATCACTCACTAGCCAATACCTCACTTAATTTTCATAGCCTAGAACTTTCACACTCGTAGGTATGATTAGTTCACTTCGCATCCCCTCTATAGCACACCTTAAACACCCCACAAAGGTTACAGTGCTCCAACCCTCCTCTTTCCCACATTTTTCGCTCTTTTCCCCCTTACTCGCTTCAACGGAATCACAAAATGGCGGCCAACACTTCCTAGTTGCAAACGCTCGCACCAAGCTCGTGCTCGTAACGCCTCAGCCAATCAGATGGCAGAATTCCCAAATATCAATATCTGTAAATTTCGATATTTCTCAAAAACTACTGAACGGATTTACACCAAATAAACAAAAGCGTGCTTTCTAGACTAAGACCCTTCTCCCTCCCAAATTTGGGGTAATTCCGTTCACCAGTTCGACCTGTAGCCTTGTCTATAGTTTCCTATGGGAATTAACATTGAAAGAAAACACGTTTTGGGACCCTTCTTTTTTCTCGGCCCCCACTTGACGAATCACCCCCGAACTTTCCAACATAGGAGCTGATCTCAACAAAGAATTTGTTTTGAAAATTTCACGAAGATTCATCAATCGGCGCCAACGTTATTGTGAACATAATGGTGACCGCCAGTAGGTTATATATATATATATATATATATATATATCCAACACAAGTCCTGTCCCTCTGAAATACACCCAGAGGAGAACGCCACAGGTACGGACTACCGACGCAGCTCAACAAAGGTTCCGGAAACGCGGGATCACAGTTCGATTTCTTTATTTAATAAACACCCAATAGAACAGACAAGTGTCCGCCCCAGACGTGTTTCGATCACCACAGCGATCTTGATCACCTGACGCGCTGGTGAACGGGCACAACATTTAAACTAAGTGTAGCCAATGAGGCGTGTGGGATTGGTTAAACAGTGAACATAGAAAACATACTGATCAGAGAGCAAATAGCTATAAAAAAAGCTATTACATATGCCGTAAACAGTGCTTGATACATATTTGTAAACAATGTAGCCAATACAAAAGAATAAATATATAAATATTTCTTAAATATACAAGTCCATTTAAGTACACTGAATCAATGAATTTTAAGAGAAGTATTCATCCAATCACTTTGCGCTAGTGTGACCGGAAGGATTATTTTAAAAAGACAAATTCCGGCAGGATCAATGGCAAGTGCCTTAATAATTTAATGCACAAAATATTGTCTCAATAAAAACTGATATAAAAGTTGTCAAAAACCCTTCATTTGAAAAATAATTCTCATTTTTTTTAAAAGATACAGAATAGTACCGGACAAAGGTTATTCACGAGATTGTATACTACAAAATTCTTATTACTAAAACGGCATAATATCAATTATTATGGAGCTCCCTAAAGAGTGCTGTGCAAAACAGTGCATAAAGTTCTGTGATATGACTTAAGTAAAAAACCCTGAGCAAACACCAATAAAAACAGATGGCAGTGGAGCTATGTATAAGATTGCAGATCATTTCATTTATAATGCCAATTAAAGTGCTAATGCCTAAGTAATAGCAGCCATTGATACAGTACAACAATTCAATGAGACATCAGAATAACAAAAATGAGAACTCCATTGGAAAAAACACACACACAATAATGGCCCATCATGAGATAAACGAAAAATAGAACAGCGAGTTAAAACCGCTATATATATGTCATATGTATTACTGCCGAATGGGACCCTACAATTAATTTAGATTATAAAAAGTGATGTAGGTCCTCACTGGTGTTCAACCCATTCAGCATTCTTGTATCTAGGGTTAAAATAAAGGAAGACTCAAGCTGTAGTCATTTTTTCTCCCTATTCCCACCCCGAATACTGGGAGGGACTGCCCCGAGTAAGGAATATTTTAAGTCACTGACTTTGTTACCATGGATGGCTTTAAAGTGTCGGGCAGCTGGATAGTTGGGGTCTGAGTTGACAAATGCACGCAAGTGCTGCAGTATGCGATTGAAGACTGGGAGTTTTGTACTGCCAATGTACTTAAGGTGACATGTACATTCCAATTGGTATACTGCATATTCAGTCCGACAAGTGTAATGGTCTTTAATTGGGACTGGGATGTTACTGAAAGCTGTGCAATATTCAGATAGATTGACCCCAAACTTTCAAGCCTGGCACGAAGAGCATTTAAAAAAGCCAGTTTTGGAAAGCCAGGTGGTTTTGACTGTTAATTCTGGACTTGATTTGACCAGTGCATCCCTCATAGAGGGTGCCCTCCTGAATGTAATTACTTACTTACCTTAACCACTTTTACCAAGTTTATGCCTTTACCACGCATTTCTTTGCATTGTAATGGCATGTGTGGTAAAGGCTTATGCGTGGTAAAAGTGTGAATTGTAATGATAACACGTTGTAACTGCACTTGCGTTGTTATAACCGCGTTGTAATGGCATGCGCTGTGTTGGCATGCGATGTAGCATCATATATTAAAATGCGCCATTTTCCTACTTTTTAAACATAAACGTAAAGCAACAAAAATCATGATAAAAAAACATCAAATTTTTTATCCTGTATAAACTACTCCTAAATATTTTAAAAGTAACCAGAGGAGGATTAACAGTGTTCAATAAAAAGTGGATGGAGAATTTTGCAAGAAGTAGGTGCCAATTTTAAGTTCATGGTAGATGGGTAGTACCTGCTTCAAACCACACTATTACCTTGAATTGGAAGCATTCCTAAAACTAAAACAATGCATCTAATTCAACAAAAAAGCAACACATTTCCTGCATTTCAAAGCCGCTAGGTAAGCCTGAAACACTCCATGCAAAGCCTCCTCCCAGAATAATGGCGGAGATGTCTGATGTCTATGTCTCACTCCCATCTTCCTTCAGGTTGTGGTAGCCTTAGGCAGGGCTTTAATTGGGATGAAAAAACTGGGGGGGGGGGTGTCTCTCATAGGGGGCGTAGCCGATGTAATTGATTGCGTGGCCTAAACCACTTAAGCTAAAAATCTGTACTTAGCATAGTGTGCCGCCCCACTGGTATTTTGCGGTTTCTGTCCATTTATTCAGCTATTTAACACATGTAACATTACACCTACAATGAGCCAGGACTATTGTCAATGGTTGTAAATTGCATAAAATAAATAAGCAACAACTTTCACTTTGTTGTATATAATATTGAAAATGCTTCCATTCTTGTAGGCGAGGTTGTGGTAAGGCTAGAGCTGCCGACTTTCGTGCTGAGAAAGCAGGGTTGAGCCTCATGTGGGCTCAACATCCTGTGATTCAAAACATGAATGTGTGCTTGTGTTATGTAACTGGTGCTCACGTTTGAGCTATATAATACTGAATAATTTGTGTTTTTGAAGTTACATCAAAAGCTGTGATGGATGGTGCTATCGCAGAGTTATGCTTTTTTTCCAACCATGAAGGTGAAAATTGAGAGCATGATAGGGACCTGTTTCGGCACCTGCTTTTAAGAAATGCTGGTGCTTGTAGTATTGTGGCCTAGGCCCAGGGGCCACTAATGAATGACGACCTGGAGACACGTTTGTGGTGGTAGCCAGATCGTAACTGAGCCACGCCCAGCGCCCTGGGCTATTTATTTTCATTTTACGTTCTGCCGGTGTACTCCCGCCTGGCCCATTATGTCTTATGCTTACAGGGGGATCCAACGGGACCACCCCTAACACAGTGGGAGGCGTGGTGGCTTCCACCACCCTTGCAACATTACATTCCTCCTTTACCGGGAGAAATATCAGCTGAATGCAAACATCAACGGGTGTGCAGGGGAAAAACAGAATAAAACATACAGTTCATAAAACACAACCCCTGGCGCGGGTAACTCATGAAACAGTCTAACTTGGTCTTTGTGTGCGGCTGTCCTTACTGGCTGCAACCCGTTCTGCTGTCGCCGACTAGCCTCAGGGGACACAGTCTTTATACTTCTGGGACGGCCTTGGACAAGTCCGCAGATGGTATTGATTCTGGCTCTTCTGCACTGGAGGCGTGGGCGATGACCCGGGTGGGTCGCTGCAGACTCCAGGCCTCTGGCTGCTCTCAGGTTCCAGTTCTGGGGTCGCCCCATGAGCTGGAGTGGTGGGCGGAGCTTCCACGGCTGAGGATACGGGCTCATGGGCTTCACTGCTGTTGCCCGGGAGTCCATCTGAGAAAGTCTTGTTGTGCTCTTCGGGCATCGGGAATTCGTCCACTTCGCCATCGGGGACTTTCTTGAAGAATGATATGTTGCGGGTCACACTCTCATGCTCTTGTTGGGCGGTTATCATAGTGCCTTTTATGGCTATCTAGAGGCAGTCGTCATCTCGGTGGCTTCTATGACCTCCTTCAGGGACATCGGGAGAGGTCTGGACCTTTCCACCACCAGCCTTACATAGTCTTCCGTGGTGGCGGTTTCCGGAGGGCTGACTGGCCGGGCGTGCTGCGACAGGAAGTCCGCTGGGTTTCGGGTGCCTGGTTGGTATTCCACTGTGAACTGAAATTCCTGCAGCTGTAGGACCCACTTCTCGATCCGTTGGGGAGGGCGAGATGAGGAGCCTTGGAATAGCGGGATCAAAGGCTTGTGGTACGTGATTACTGTAAACGGGTGTCCATACAGGTATATGTGGAAAGGGCGGCACCCCCATAGGATCGTGATGGCTTCTTTCTCAATTTGAAAATATCGTTGTTCAATAGGCATGAGGGTCCGGCTGGACTAGGCAACGGGGGCCCACTCTCCGCAGTCTTGCTGTTGCGCTAGGACAGCGCCTAGGCCTGTAGGGCTGGCGTCAGCCGCCAGTTGGGAGTCATGCCGTGGGTCGAAGTACACTAGCGTGATAGCGGCAGACAGTGCAGCTTTTCTTCGTTGGAACGCTTCTTCTTAGTCCGGACCCCACGTCCAGTGGCTGGTGGTTTTGGTGAGTTCTCGGAGTGGGCTGGTTAGGTCGGAGAGGTTTTTGATGAAGCGCCCGCAGTATGTGACCATGCCCATGAAACTGCGGACTCCTGACAGTGACGTCGGGCGGGTGCTTCCTGAATGTCCTTCACCTTGTCCGGGTCGGGCCTGATGCCTTTTTCTGAGAACTGGTATCCAAAGAAGCTGATGTCCCTCCGCAGGAACTCACACTTCTCCTTGTGTAGGGTCAGCCTGCTATTCCGGAGGCGGACGAACACTGCATGAAGCCGAAGGAGGTGCTCTTCTAAGGTGGGGGCGTGCACCAAGATGTCGTCGCTCACATTGAGCACTCCCTCTAGCCCTTGGAGAATCTTCTTGACGATGTTCTGGAACACCTCGGCTGTGCTCGAGATTCCAAGGTTGAGGCGGGCTAGAGTCCCATGCTGGTAGCAACAGTATCCCTAGAGGTAGAGACCATACTCATGACCATAGGAACCTGAACAAGATTGTCCCTCCCTACCAGAGTGGGGATGACATCCACAAATGGATAACTGCACTTGAGAAGGCCTTTAAAGTACAGAGGGTCCCTTAGGAGCAGTGGGCAGCAATCTTGTGGCTCTCCTTTGCAGACAAAGGTAGAGACAAGCTCCTCACTGTTAGAGAAGAGGATGCTGATAATTACAAAGTCTTGAAGAGTGCACTGATTGACGGGGTTTGGCCTAACCACTGAACAATACAGGTTAAAGTTCAGACATACCCAAAAGGCACAGACTCAAGACTGGGTTGACTTTGTAGATTGTGCTACTAAGGCTCTGGAAGGCTGGTTACTTGGCAGTAAAGTGTGTGATTTTAAAGGAGTGTACAGTTTGATTATGAGGGAGCAGATCCTTAATAATTGTCAAAATCAGCTGTTGCATCAGTACCTGGTGGACTCTGATCTGACCTCTCCCCAATAATTGGGCCAGAAGGCAGACAAATGGGTCAGAACCAGGGTAAGGCAGAAGGTTCAGAACCAAGGTGGTGACTCCAAGAAGCAGGATTCTAAGAACTCTGATAAGGGTGGGGAAAGGGGTAAAGACCAGAAGTCTACTCAAGGGCCCCACAAATCTGCATCTAGTGGGGAGTCCCAATCTAACAAATGAAAAGGCCAAACGAAACCTTGGTGTGAAATCTGGAAACAGAAATCCCATTGGACAAGTGATTGTACCAAGTCCAAGGACTCAACTCCAGCCACCATTGCCACTAAGGCAACTGTTTCCTCTAGTCCAGCTCCAAGTGGTGGTACTCAGAATAAGGGTGTAGTAGGGTTAACCCTGGGATCTGAGATGGACCCTGGCCTATTCAGAGTTCCTACTCAGGCTGTACTGATCTGTGATGGAGGCATGGATATGGCGTCCTTATTTGTCAGTCCCAGTAATCTGGGCAAATATAGATAGCAGACTTTGATAAATGGAAAAGAGGCCTTGGCATTCATGGACACAGGAGCAAGTGTCACAATGGTGACAAAAGATCTTGTGGCTCCTGAGCAAATCATACTTGGGGAAATGTACCAAGTGACCAATGCTAGCAATGTCAGGACAGACCATCCCTTGGCAGTTGTTAATTTCACCTGGGGAGGGGTAGCTGGCCCTAAGAAGGTTGCGGTAAGTGCAGACCTCCCTGTTGAATGCTTGCTTGGCAATGATTTAGAAACTTCGGCTTGGGCTGAAGTGGAGCTCAGGACTCATGCAGAAATGTTGGGAATCCCTGCAGATGTGTTTGCTATGACCAGGTCACAGGCAAAAATGTCTAACTCTGAACATGCCCTGGATCCTGGAAGAATGGACCAGGAGCCTCCCAAGAAAAGGAGCAGTAGGGGTAAGTTAGTGTCTCCCCCCCAACTCAGAAAACAGATCAGTCTCTTGAGGGAGATGAACTCAGTCCTGCAGATGGAACTGTCCCAGATGAGCTTGAACCTGATCAGGTTGAGTTCTTGGGAACAGGGGGCCCTTCCAGGGCAGATCTAAGCCAGGAGCATCTGAGCTGCCCTTCCCTTGAACCCCTCAGAAAGCAAGCTGCTGATGAGGCTGTTGGGAATGCTAGTGGAACCCATAGGATCTATTGGGATGATGGACTCCTGTACTCAGAGTGTAGAGACCCCAAGCATGGAGCAACCAGGAGGTTGGTTATACCTCTTAAGTTTAGGGGCTTCCTATTAACACTAGCCCATGATATTCCCTTAGCAGGACACCTAGGCCAAAACAAGACTTGGGACAAAAGTGTCCCTCACTTTTATTGGCCTCACATGTCTGAAGACACCAAGGAGTTTTGTCGCTCCTGTGTCACCTGTCAAGCCAGTGGTAAGGCATGTGGTACCACAAAGGCCCCCCTCATACCACTACCTGTGGTGGGGGTTCCCTTTGAGAATGGTTGGGATTGATATAGTTGGTCCCATGTATCCTCAAACAGCATCTGGGCACAGATTTATACTGGTGGTGGTGGACCATGCCACTAGGTATCCAGAGGCTATTCCCCTTAGGACCACCATAGCACCTGTTGTGGCAAGGGCCCTACTAGGAATCTTTTCCAGTGTGGGTTTCCCTAAGGAGGTAGTATCAGACAGAGATGCAAACTTCATGTCTAGTTACTTAACTGCTATGTGGAAGGAATGTGGAGTGAATTACAAATTCGCCACCCCTTATCACCCATAATGCAATGGGTTAGTTGAAAGGTTCAACAAAACCCTCAAGGGCATGATCAAGGGTCTCCTAGAAAAGCTTAGGCGCAGATGGGACATACATTTGCCCTGCCTTCTCTTTGCCTACAGAGAGGTTCCACAGAAGGCGGTTAGTTACAGCCCATTTGAACTTCTGTTTGGACATCCAGTGAGGGGTCCATTATGTCTAGTGAAGGAGGGGTGGGAGTTACCGCTCAAACCTCCTAAACAGGATATTGTGGACTATGTACTTGGTCTCCGCTCCAGGATGGCTCAATACATAAAGAAGGCAAATAAAAACCTTGAGGCTAGCCAGGAATTCAAAGTCAAAGTCAAAGTCAAAAAGTGCTTTATTCGAGTGTTACTCATAAAAGCAAACATACAAACATATAATAAAAAACAATTAAATCTGAGATGTCATATTGACATACGCACATTGCTAAAAAGAATACAAATTATTTTCAGAAAAGAAATATACATAATCACAAGAATAAAATTCATTAATATTGATAATACAATTAAGTACAGTTAGTAAAATCTTTGTACTAATAAAAGAACCATTTAGAATTTCATTTCACAGGTGTAAAGTTCATTGATATTGATGATACAATTAAGTATAATTTATAAAGTCTTTGTACTAAAAAGAATCGTTTAAATTTTTTTTCCAGATGACACGATAGATTACACTGAACAGAGAATAGACAGTACTCTAGCAGTCTCTGGACGTCTCTGGACGTCTAGGCAGAGAGTAGTCACCGGACTAGCAATCTCTGCCTGATTATCCATGCCCACCCCAAATACTTAGCGGTGGCAATTATAATCCAAGTTAAAGTAGTCGATCTAACTATGCGCAAAGCCACCATACTACTTTTAGTACCCAGGTTCCTACACATAGGTGCCAACCAAACACGCCTTGGAGTAGAGTATGGTTTGCAGGAGAACCAAAAATGTCCAAGTGTTTCATTACCTTCCCCACAAGCTGGGCATGTAGCAGGGCCTCCTTCCCTCCACTTAGATGTTAGGTAACGAAGAGGAAGAGAGCCCGCCCTTAGTTGAAAAAGCAGTTTCCTATCCAAAGGTTTGGATATATAATCCCAATACAGTTCATACATGGGGTACAGTTTAACCTCAAGAAAACTAGCAGTCATGGACCCACAATTAATACTGAGCAAACTTTTATTAGCAACATTTTCCCCAAAAATATTTTTTAGGGTTGTCTTATTAGGAAATGATGCCCCAGCTGGGTCGGACCAAAGTGCATTCAGGCCTAGTTCAGATAGTGCTAGTTTTAATAATTTGAACCATCTAATTCTATTAAAGCAGTCTGCTTTAATAACGTCAGTGAACCCGGCCGCATAGTGAGTGAGCTCAGGTGTGGTCCATAACCTACGCCAATATAAAATTGGTCGTAGTTTGCCCATTTCCGAGATTTCTTTCCTACCAAGCTCGTATCTCAGAGGCAATAGCGGACTACTCTGTGGAGTACCCGTTAGTTTCCTAAAAAATTTGTTCTCTGAGGTTTGTAACTCCTGTAGGTTATCATGCCCCCATAACTCAGCCCCGTATAATGCTGACCCAATTGCTTTTGCCTCATATATGATCAGGGGTGGTTTGATCGGTTTAGTCAATGATTTCCTATGCTCCTTTATAATGGTTCCAGCTAATTGCTTATGCCTTAAAATTGCAATATTTAAATGCTGGTTCCACCTATTATCATTAGAAATAAGGATCCCCAGGTATGTAAATGATGATACAACCTCAAGAGTGCGTCCACTCATGGTAATGTTAGGTTTAAAATTTCGATACGGATTAAAAACCATGAGTTTTGTTTTAGACGCGTTCACCTCCAGTCCGTGATCCCCACAAAACTTATCGAAAATGTCCAATGCTTTTTGCAGTCCACTTGGAGTTTTAGATAAAATTAACGTGTCATCGGCGAACATTAAAATCGGAACTTTTACACCTGCAAGAGAGGGAGCATCCACTGCCTGTGATTGAATGCGGGGGACAATGCCATTAATAAAAAGGGTGAACAAAGTTGGTGCCATTGAGCACCCTTGCCGAACCCCACGCTCAACAGGAAATTCGGCTGTGTCTTTACCGTATCCACCCCATTGGATTTTAGCATAGGTGCCTTCATGTAATCTCATGATCATAGTCAACAAGACTCCTGGGACTCCTAAGGCCACAAGTACTTCCCACAGTTTCGCCCTTGGTACCAGGTCGAAGGCAGCCCGCAAATCGACAAAAGCCGCATAAAGACTGCCCCCACCTAGCACCACAGTCCTCCACTGAATCAGCTGGAACCGAAAAACTTGGTCCACAGTACTAGTGGCCTTACGAAACCCAGCCTGAAAGGGAGATAGAATATTAAATTCTTCCGCCCAATCGAGCAATCGATTAACAATCACTCGCCCAACGATTTTTTGCACTGTATCGATTAGGCTAATCGGGCGGTAATTACAAGGCTGGGAACGATCACCCTTTTTGTACACAGGGATAATAACAGCACCCCGCCATGATACCGGGATAGCTGCACCCCTAGCTATGTGGTTTATTAACAAGTGAATATATTTACACCACCTTCCAGTGTCGTTTAAGAAAACGTCCGCTGGAACTCCATCAATGCCAGGAGCACGTCCACTATGTACAGTTTTGAGGGCCAACAGAATTTCACCCTTCGTAAAGACATTGTCCTCAGAAGTTGTATAGATAGGGCTGATGTTATTTACAATCTGATCCCTGGTAGCATACTGATCACTAAAAAAGTTTATCCAGGCATCCTGCGGGACATAATTATTACAAGCCTCTTCAGACCTTTCTTGCCCCCATTTGACAATATGCCAAAATAATCTAGAATCTTTTCGATCACTAGCACACTTCAACTTATCCCAATGGGCTTCGTCCCAATCTTTTTTTGCTTTGGCAATACAAATTTTGTATGACTTTCTGGCAGAGCGGATGGCCCCCAGGTTTTTGCTCTTAATTGCAACTCCCAAAGAAATTCGTGCCACCTTACAAGCATGGTTATACCATTTAGCTGCTCTATGAACACGGGTCACCTTAGAGTTTACTGGTTTCAGAAAGTAGCTTTTAATTTCTTGGAAAAGACTCATGTACTTCAATAGTGTTGACTTGACCTGAAGTGATCCCTGCTTCACCGTCTAGGGCCATAATGGCCTTATCGGTCGCAACTCCTATATTTTCTATAGCTTGCTGGTCCGTCCTAACACTTGTCCATCTTAGCCTACGCATATCATTTGTTGGTACAATAAGCGGGGGTAGGCAATCATCCAGAGGAATAGAAGCATTGGATTCAGACAGCCACCATTTATGAGTAACACATAGCGGATTATGGTCACTCTCTGGCATTTCTGTTACAACCATATCTCTAACAGTTGGCCAAAGGGAAAAGCTACAGATAATATAGTCGATACGACTTTTGCTTCTCCCATTGTTAAAGGTCATAGCTGGTACTCTATCTGACTTTGTCCTTCCATTCAAAGCTCTTAACCCTTGTTCAAGGCACATTGCATTCAAACCCAGAATATCCTCTGTCCAACGAGTTACTGGGATAGTATCTAGTAAGGGGATGTCCCATTGTTTGTCTTCCTCTGCACCTAAAAAGGCTTCGCCTGTGTCTAGAGGTTCAAACGTACGGTTTAAATCCCCTGCAATTATTATGTTTTTCCCACCAGAATGTGTCTCAAGGAGATTATACAGGGTAAGAAGAACCTCAGATTTTCCTACATTTCCACCTCTGGCATAAATGTTATAAATATCGATGGATAAGGATAAATTACTCGTGAGTCTAATGAGCTGAATATCTTTTTGACCAGTCTCCACATTTTTTACAACAACCTTTAAAGATTGTTTGACCCATATAGTGAGGCCCCCCCATCGGACGCCCTTTAGGGCCCTTAGAAGCTGGTACATAAAAATGTAGGTACCCTAAAGCAAAAGCGGGGTCACAAGCCCATGTTTCCTGAAAAATACAAACGTCAAAATTGCTAACAAACCTAAACCAATCACCACAATCCAGCTTTGAGCATAGCCCAGCCACATTCCAGGATAATAAGTTCCCAATGTCATGTGCCATTACAGGTTTGGGGCTAGAGACAAGCCCATTCATCACGGTATCGTTTAAACCATTCTATTTTACATTTTCAATAATTAAACCAGCTATGGCCTCCATGTTAACAATCTCAGGACGAGTACCTACTCGTTGACCTAGCTCATCAATACAGTGTGACTCAGATGAATGGTGGGATGGTTGTCAATCACAAGCATCCAGGTTTGACAGGGCCGAAAACCTATTTTCCACACATAGACCCCATTCGCGAAATCCAGCATCATTACTACTCCTATTGGTCACAACATTCCATTTAGTTCTTAGAATGCTAGGATTCGGACCTCTTCCTTTCCGAGGATAAAAAAAGTCCAGGGTCAGTGGTACAATTGAAGTTGACCTTCGCTGTGGAGGCAAGATGTTAGGCAAGATGTTTGTTAAAACCTCGGGGTCAGTGAAGGTAAGAATAACACAATCCCCTCTGAACCTCTTAACGCTGTTACCAATCCACTCAACCCTTCTGGCATTAACAAGTTCTACAGATAATTGTTGCTTCCCCCAAGGTGATATTACCATGTTGTTAGTGAGCCACGATAAAGATTTATTTAATAAAGAGGGGGCAGATTCGACCTCCCCAGAAGCCAAAGGGGGGACATTTGCAAGGACAAGAACTAATGGAGAGGCTTCAACTACGAGCTCGAAAGACCCTTTCCCCATGTTAGAATTATTAGTGGCAGAGACAGGGGGTGTATCTACAAGGGCACCACTAGGGACATTAGGCAGTGGTACAGGATTAGAGACAGATCCACTATTCTCAACAAGTGTTGTTTTACTCATTACTGGCTCTACCCTAGATACAACAACTTCAGTAATATTTCCTGTCTTCACCAAAGTTTTCTCTAGTAAACCACCTAGTCTATTGACCTCGGCGGTTAATTTATCAATTTTACTAACCAGGGGTTTGACTATACCTTTAATTTTTGTGTCCATCAAGCTCCATAGTTTAGTAAATTGAGCGTTAGAAAGGGTAACGTGAGCTTCACTAAGCAGATCAACCTCCTCCTCCTCGTCCTCTGATATTTTCCTCGAAGGGGTTGCAATTTTGTTTCTGCCAGATCTTAGACCCCCTCGTTTTGGGATAACCTTGCTTTTACCCCTAGTAACCCTCGGAGCTGGAACAGGGGTAGTAGAAAAAGGGGACTCGATGTTGGTGGATGTCACTGACACCCCTTCGCTATCACTGTTGGCTTCAGTAAGAACAACTACGCCACTAGGCATAATGGGGTTTGTATCGTAAAGAGGGTCATGAGCCACACAAGATGTACTAATATTGTGTAAAGCCGAGGAATCCCCATACTCTTTATCGGCCATATGGGATTGATTAGATGAATCTAATCCCAGTGAGGATCTCCTGTCGCTGTTAATTTTAGCCACAACTTGGATAAGATAATTATCTATAGTATTATTAGCAGGGGTTTGTTTTTTCCCAGGCATG
Source organism: Triturus cristatus (assembly GCF_964204655.1). Lineage (NCBI taxonomy): Eukaryota > Metazoa > Chordata > Amphibia > Caudata > Salamandridae > Triturus > Triturus cristatus. The sequence continues at coordinate 118,131,135 of NC_140595.1, forward strand.
AGTAAGGTCAATAAGGTGGCTAAGGTAATCAATACACTTGGAGCACAAGATTCAAATAGATGTTATAATTACCCTGATTAGACCAAACTGCTCGTATGTGCAAGAATAGTACAAATAGATTTTCAGGCAGGGTCCCTGGCCCAACCCAACCTAGTCCAACCTCGGACGGCCTCAGACGGTCCCGCCCTTGTCCCGGGCTTAGCCCGGCGCAGTCCCGCGTGCGGTCCCCGCGTGGCGGTGACACAGTTTGATTTTAAAGGGCTCCAAGCGCGAAACTGCGGTGGGCGGGTTCCTGTTCCGCTTCCTGTTCCAGCGCTGAGGATGCTGGGAAGCGTAGTTCCCCTCCGCACAGCGGCCGCGTTTGTATTGCGGCGGCGGGAGGGAAACAGACAGCGTGCGCGGGCCAAGAATCAGGGAGAGATCCAGGTAAGGTGTAGCCTCCAGCAGTGGTGTCAATCCTTTAGAAGAATGCTCGCCAGGAATTACAAAAGGCCTGGCATGACCAAAAGGCTGTGCTGACTGTTTACCGGCCAGGGCAGAAAGTATGGGTGTTGGAGCCTGTGGCCCCAGCAGCCCTCCAAGATAAGTGGAGTGGCCCCCATACCATAATTGAGCAAAAGGGAGAGGTTACCTACTTGGTGGACCTTGGAACTCCCAGGAGCCCACATAGGGAGCTCCATGTCAACAGGCTCAAACCATATGTTGACAGGGCTGACATGGGCTTGCTCATGGCTACTGATGAGGGACAGGAGGAAGAGAGTGACCCACTCCCTGACCTGCTCTCTAAGAACCCTGATGATGGATCAGTAGATGGTGTAGCCTTGGCAGACAGCCTCACTGTCCAGCAACAAACTGATTGCAGAAAAGTCCTGAATCAGTTTAGACATATGTTTTCACTGACTCAAAGTCATACTACCTGGGGCACTCATGAAGTGGACACTGGGGACAGTCTACCTGTTAAAAAATAAGATTTACAGGCAACCTGACCATGTCAGGAACTGTATCAGGGCTGAAGTCCAGAAGATGTTGGAATTGGGAGTTATTGAACCCTCAGATAGCCCTTGGACTAGTCCAGTGGTCTTAGTGCCTAAACCTCACACCAAATATGGTAAGAGAGAGATGAGGTTTTGTGTAGACTACAGGGGTCTCAATGCAGTCACTGGGACTGATGCCCATCCAATCCCTAGGGCAGCTGAGTTTATAAACACTTTGGCCTCAGCCAAGTTTCTGAGCACATTTGACCTAACAGCTGGCTACTGGCAGATCAGACTAGCTGATGATGCAAAGCCAAAGACAGCATTTTCTACCCCAAGTGGGCATTACCAATGTGTGGTGATACCCTTTGGTTTGAAAAATGCACCTGCCACTTTTCAGAGGTTGGTGAACAAAGTACTTACATGCCTAGAAGCCTATAATGCAGCATATCTAGATGATATTACTGTCTTTAGCTCCACCTGGGAGGACCACCTGGTCCACCTAAGAAATGTTTTGGAGGCCCTGCAAAAAGCAGGCCTAACTATCAAGGCCACTAAGTGCCAGATAGGGCAGAGTCCGGTTGTGTACCCGGGCCACCTTGTGGGTGGAGGCCAGGTTCAACCACTGCAGAGCAAAATCCAGACCATCATGGACTGGGTTGCTCCAACCACCCAGACTCAGGTCAGAGCTTTCTTGGGCCTGAATGGGTACTAGAGAAGATTTGTCAAAGGTTATGGATCCATAGTGACCCCGTTGAATGACTTAACTTCTAAGAAAATGCCAAAGAAAGTTCAATGGACAGTCAGCTGTCAAAAGGCATTTGATGACCCTGAAGCAGGCCATGTGTACTGCTCCCATTCTGCAAAGACCTAACTACTCCAAATAATTCATTGTTTAAACAGATGTATCTGAGTTGGGGTAGGGGCTGTGTTCTTATAATTGAATGATGCGGGTCAGGATCAGCCAGTAGCTTTTATTAGCAGAAGGCTGACCCCCAGAGAGAACCGTTGGTCAGCTATTGAGAGGGAGGCTTTTGCTATGGTTTGGGCTCTGAAGAAGCTGAGGCCATACTTGTTTGCCACTCACTTCATTGTTCAGACAGACCATAAGCCCCTCTTATGGCTAAAACAGATGAAGGGTGAAAACCCCAAACTTTTAAGGTGGTCCATTTCCCTACAGGGGATGGACTATACAGTGGAACATAGACCTGGAAGTAACCATGCCAATGCAGATGGACTCTCCAGATATTTTCACTTAGAACATGAAAACTCAACTGGTTGTTAGTTTAATGTCCTTACGTTTGGGAGTTGTGTAGGAGAGAAGGATCTGCTTCAATTAGTTACCCCCACTTTTTGTTAATGCTCCACTGTTTTTCGACTTTACTCTGGCTGGGACCCTGCTATCCAGGGCCCCATCCTAGCTGCTTCCTCTCTAAATTGATTGCTTGTACTTTAGGTACACCACAGATTGGATTCTGGGGAACCCTTATAAGTCCTTAGTATATGGTATACTATGTACCTAGGGCATAGGTACCCCAGAGGCCCCTCAGGGGCTGCAGCATGTATTATGCCACCCCTGGGAGACCATTCAAAATTGCACAGCAGTCTTTGTAAGGTGATGTATGCACCCCTTACTTAGATATTGGTTAACTATATCTCTCCATATCACTGCACATATAAACCTATCAGTCACCCCTATGGCAGGCCTTATCAGTCCTAAAGGCAGTGTGCTGGGTTTTATGTGAGAGGGTGCCCATGCATGAGCAGAGCTCCTCTGCAGCCTTCAGAACTTTTATTCCGGGGTTGTTTGTGATGCAGCCACACCATATACTCTTAAGTGCATTATAACCTCGTGGTAAATGCTAACTTTGGAATGGCTGCATGGAAACATGTTGTGTTTGGTGTCAAACACCTTGGAATCATACCTCCACATCAGGAACTGGTGTGGGAGGTATGATTCCACCCTACTAGAGGGAGAAACATGACTTCACCGGTACCAGCTTCACAGACCCTGGCATCACAAAATGGATGCTGCCAGCCACAGACACGAGTCTGCCCTCCTGCTGCTGGACGAAACTCCGGCAGGGGATGGCTGGACAATAGGTCTCCTGTCACAGGGAGGTGTGACCACCTCCCAGACAGGCTTTAGTGTATTGGGGCTGGGTGGGTGCAGTCCAAGAGTGCTTTGATGTCTGCACTGGGAGCACATTTGGTGTCCCTGTGCATAGTCCAGCTCAAACTGGTTGCGGGGGCTACCAGCCCCTGCTCTGGCGTGAAACTGGACAAAGGACATGGGTATAGCCACCCCTCTGCCCTGACCCTCCCATAGGTGGGTCCCCAGAGTTTGCCCCACCCCTTCCTTGGGTATAAAGTAGGAACCCCTGACTATAGGACTTTAGATTTACCTGGACGAAACTCTGCTACAGAATCCCAGAACTTCTACTATCTACACGACGTTGGATGACCGAAGAATCTCCCTTGGAGTAAAGGAGTTACTGCCCTGCAAGGCAGGCACCAACGACGCATCTGTCCGGTTTGCAACTACGCAGCTCCTGAAGGACTCCGAAGACTTTGCAACACAGGAGGTGGGTTTCCAAGCTTCCCCTAGGCTGATGCGTGCTCTCAGCAATCCTGAGATCCAAAGCCGTTGTGGGGATCGTGCAACCCGAACCCCTGGACACCGTGCACATATGCAGCAGCATATGCTTCTTGGCGATCCCTGAGGCTGTGCTTTGGGCTACTTGTAGTCCATACCCCGAGCAGTGATTCCACCGAAGATTACTGGCCTACACTCCTCGAGTGACTCGTGGGCTGGTATTTAGTGATTCCTCTGGAGGTCCCTTCGCGATCCCTTGTCCGTCGACTTGTGGGTCCCTGAGAAAGGGTACTGTGACTTTCAACGGGCTTACCTAGTTGCTCCAGACGTGCCCTTACTCTCCATCGCTTGAGGAATCTACAGGACCTTGCTGGTCCACACCAAAGCCATTTTACTCTCACCGCGTGGGTTGCCGTTGCCAAGGCTTGTTGGTCTCCAATCCGGACACCGACCCCCCAGCACTCGACATCCTTCGTGGGACAGTTTGCCTACAGAATGTGGTCATCGTCGACGCCTCCTGGTCCCCGTGGCAGTGGAATCAAGCTTCACCTCATCGCACCTGAAACACCCGACATCGGTGGGCATTCGTCTATCGTGCCCCTGGTAAGTGACCCAGACAGTGTCCCCTCTGCTTTCAGGTTCGTCTCATCTTCAATCGAGGCTTGGATCACACCGGACACTTCTCCTTTCTACGGCAGCAGCACTTTGCAGCAACTCGCCATTGAAAACAGCGAAGATTCCCGACACCATTTGGCACCTATGCACCCGGCTTCCCGGGTTAGATAACACGAGTACTCTGATGCTCACTTGGGTGCTGGCCTTAGAACCTTCTAAGTCTAAAAGGGTTTGCTCCAAGTCCTCTCCTAAGTGTCCTTAATCTTTAAAATTTCAACTGCGACTTTCCCATAGGATTGTACAGAGCTCGCGGCTGTGTTCTCACAGTGCACGCGTCCCCGTGGGTTCCCTGTGTCACTACCTTGGGTGGTTCCTTGGGGTCCCAGCAATTCTACGTGCTCTAGGCACAGTGTTTAGTCAAGTCGTGATTCTTATACCACTTTCTTAATATATGGTTTGGTCTTCCCCTAGCGCCCATTGTATAATGTGCTATTTACTGTTGTTTTAGAACTGTAATATTGTGTGCCTTGCTCTCTAATCTCATAGAGAGGTTAGTAGTGTTTAGTAATAAATACATATATTTTATATATATATACCTTGTGTGGTTCTCCTTTCATTTGGTCATTCAAGAGGTTATAATCTGGTAAACCAAGCTGCTTTACATTCCTTCGAGACTTAGCCTGAAGGCTACTCTCCATAGCTACCACTAGGAAAGCTTTCAATAAAGGTTGTCTTTCAATAAGGGTTGTTTGGACTGGTGCATGGTGCCCACTATGACTAGTGGACAGCATACACGAGGCCAACTTCTCACAGTGGGCCGTAATGGCGTCGCGCCTCGTGGCGTAGTTCCTCGCGGGCCCAGCTTCGCGCACAGTCTTTGCGATTTTGTGAATGTCCCTTCCCCCCCAGGTAAAGGAGCTTAGGCCGCCTCCGCTGGGCCTGGATGTCTGCTGCATCAAAGTATGTTTCCAGGCGCTCTACCCATGCCTTCCAGCGCGCCGCTTGGGAGGGGGGAAGGCCCTGTGACGGCGAATGGCTCCAGCGGTGGAACAGGCGCCATGTGGGCAAGAAGGTAGGTAGGTTGCTGCAAGCAAGGCAATGCTCACGCAAGCTGCAGGTGCACGCGGCTGGGGTGCGCCAGGCTGATTACCCTGGATGCGTGGCCGAAGCGCTTCTGAGGAGAGACGGCAGCTGCCACGGTGAGTGTAGGCAGTGCAGCGGACCGCTTGACCACCTCGTCGCCAGTGTAGTATTGTGGCCTAGGCCCAGGGGCCACTAATGAATGACGACCTGGAGACACGTTTGTGGTGGTGGCCAGATCGTAACTGAGCCACACCCAGAGCCCTGGGCTATTTATTTGCAAATGTTACGTTCTGCCGGCGTATGCCGGCCAGGCCCATTATGTCTTACGCTTACAGGGAGATCCAACGGGACCACTCCTAACACAGTGGGAGGCGTGGTGGCTTCCACCACCCTTGCAACATTACAGTGCTGAGCACCGGAGAGACCCGGCCCACTTAAAGCCCTGGCCGTAGGATGTGGGTGAAACCTGAGTCTGGATTACAAGTAAGGATTCCGTTTTTACTGATTTTTACAGATATAGGCCAAAAACAATGTGCTTACTGTTTGTATTTATTTTTTAATGCAGAATATTAGCTTTTTGTGAGAGTCTCTCCATGCTGTCCTTTATGAATTCCAGGCAGACTGATGAGCAGATAGCATGAGAGTTAAAAAAAACAGGATGCGATTTCCCTAAATATAGGCATTTGTTAACATATATTTATATATGATGCTAATATCAGTGGGTTCTAGTGTTATATTATATTTGGCTGCTTAATTTGCTAAAATGTGGCAGGCGTCATGCATGTTTAGCACTTAAATAAATAAGGAAACATACCATTTTACGACTCCGTTCCTTCTCAAAGCACTTAATAAATATAGAGAAATAGCAATAAGATGGACAACGAATAAAAACGGATAAATGCCGACGGAAATGTTAAAAAAAAATACCATAAAACTGCAAACCCTCATTACAAGCTCGCTAGTCCTTCCTTCGTTTTCATATACTTACTTATCCCTGTATTTTACCCTTAAGACTAGGTTATGTCGTATGAAGCTCATAGTCCTTCCTTTGTTTTGGTATTTTTCCCATACAACAGTATAGAGCCTCTTGCTCAATCGGGTTCGGGAAATGCCAGTCACTCACCGCAGGGCTTCCCAAATCAGATAAAGATTCCGAAGGAAGCCTCTCAGGAATGCCGCTTACGTGGGAAAACGAAACCTACCGTGAACGCTCAACATAGAGCGAAACTCGGAATGCAACGCAAGGGACCTCGCTAACGGCCGTGCCCAGGTAACCACTAAAGCAGTCGGTCATTTTACACCCCCACCCCCTTTTGAATGGTATGCGCGCGCTGCAGGCGCACCGACGGTGTTTGAATAACTAAGCAGGACCTTCGTCTGGTCCGTTGATAGAAGTGATTGACGTTGCCAGTCGTTCCTGATGACCAAGCACGCTCCTCTGTCCCATATCACCTCATGTTGTGTGAAATCTGTGCTTTCCTTTTACAGGGCGTACAATGCAGTTTAGGTTGGTTGAATAAATGATTACGCAGCGCAGCTTCCGGCGCACGCTGATTCGTCCCGAGTAAGCCGTACCCAAAAACCTGGCTCGCACACGGACGAGCGCACCCTCTATTACACCAGAACGTGGCATTGTTCAAGTTCATGGTGGGCGCAACGTTAACACAGTGAGTGTGCAGATAAAATTAGTTTTACTAGAACGAGGGGAACGATCCATGGAGTGTGCAGATAAAATTAGTTTTACTAGAACGAGGGGAACGATCCATGGGGTTAACCTAGAGATCAGCTCAAAATAGGTTTGTACACACCGTTTCAGCACAACACACCCCCCGTTTCTAATGTGCATGGCAGTGCATCAACAAATCAAAGCACCCCTGTGCATTTAAATATGGTTATCTAGAATACAGCTTGTTGGTATTAGGGCTGTTACCGTAACAGCCAGATGCGATGTTATTCAAGAAAGGCTCTTGTGGTATCTTGGGTTGAATCCTGATGTGGGTTCTTGGATGGATTGCGCATCAGGATTCCACCTAGGGCAGTATCTAACACGTATCTTGATGTCATATATATTCTTCTCGGTGTTTGGATTCTTAAATTTGTTTGGATTCTTAAATTGCGACAGCACTTTATTTTGGAAGGGTTATTACCGAAATGTAGCACTGCCCTGATGCTTTCAGTTGGAGAGTACTGGCACTTCTCAGCAGCACACAGGTACTCTGGGACAGGGAGTAACTTGCCCCTCTATAGTTCTATTTCAAGCACTGTACAGACGGAAGTAAGACTGACTTTGTCAGTATACCTATTTTTTATAATGGTTTAGAAAACCTATTTTGAGTTTGTGATGGTATATTCATTTAGAAACTACCACATAAGTTGAATGTTTTTGGTAATGATTTCATTATTTCACGGTGTTCTGAAGTTTATAGTGTTACAGAGGAGAGCGTTTTGATGTAGTGTTTACTGAAGGCCTTTCTATGAGTACTTATGTGATTAAATTGTGGTATACTAAGTTCTTAGACGGAGTTTGTCTGCTTTGAGTCATTGTGTGTGTTATGATTGCTTGTCAAAAACATTGTGGTGACTTCTTGTTTTACATGGTACCAGAGGTTTGCCACTCTGTTATGGAATTGCACCTTAGACTACGGTCATCACTTGCTTTTTGATTGTTGCCTCTTTTCCCCTATGTTCTCTGTGTCCCTGTGAATGTCCTGATGCATTCAGATTTGCTGACAATTCACCAGCCACCTAGACCGACAGCAGCTTCTGGACACCTCGCAATCCGTATTCTGACCAAACGACAGCACAGAAACTGCACTCATCACTGCCACAAACAACATCAGGATGCATCTTGTGAAACTGTGGCCCTCATCCAGCGCGACCTCTGTGCCTCTTTTGAAATGGTTTTCCACTCCACCATGATCAAAAGACTACGTGAGTCTGCCATCCAAGGCTCTGCCCCGAAATGGATATGCTCCTTCCTCAAGGGAATAACACAAAATCCGCATGACACCCTACACGTCGAAAGCCATAAAGCTCATCTGTGGAGTTCCCCGAGGCTTGTCTCTCAGCCCGACCCATGTACAACATCTGTATGTCACCACTGGCCGACATCATCAGATCCCTCAACACCCTGTCCTACTCAGATGACACCCAACTCGTACTCTCCCTTTCAGATAAGACTCACGTGACCAAGATCAACTTCAACACCTGCATGGCTGCAGTACCCATGTGAATGAGGTCCAACTGCCTCAAGCTCAACAGGGACAAAACCAAGGCGGTGATCTCTGGAAACAAAACTTCCCTGTGGTGGCTGGCGTACTTTGGACCCACTCCTCCCACCCACGTCAGAAACCTGGGATGAAAAACTGGACATGACAGAACAGGTTACCTGCACCTGCTAAAGATGCTGCAAGAAATCTTTAAGTGGATAATGGACATCACTAGTAAAACAGTCACATAAGCACTCAAACAAGCAGATTGGGCTACGGCAAAGCACTCTGTGCCAAAATCAATAAACAGCTCCTGAGCAGACTCCATACCATCCAGAATCCCTTAGCAAGACTTGCCCGCAACCTTTCAAAACACACCCACACCTCCCCACATCTCAAGAAAATCCACTGACTCCCCTTACACAAACACATCCACTTCATACTCCTCCCACACACTACAAGGCCCTGCACAACATAGGCTTTGCTTTCCTCAATGCACGCATCCACTTCTGCCAACACTGCAGGCACCTTCTCTCTTCCCGTCTCATGTGCACATCGTCTGCATACACAAGACCAGAGGAGGAGGTTGTGCCTTCTCACACATCACTCTTAAAGCTTGGAACGACTGCCCCCACCACATAAGGTCCTCTGTCACCCCTCAAAGTCTACAGGAAGATGAAGACTTGGCTCTTTGATTTACTCCAGGCAAGCCCCCACCTACCCACCATCAAGAGCCTGGATACCCTCACGGGTGATTAGTGCACAATAAAAATCTGCAAAGCAGAGTCAGCTCTTATATCAATTTGGGATGACCTGAAGCTCGCCATAGACCGACTGGCTGCCCTATTGCTTATGGGTTTATCAGTGCGATTTGACAGTGTCCGCCACTGCATGCTACTACAAAGACGTAATCCAAGTAAGCAAGAAATGCTCTAAAAAGATTGTCTCTTACTTCAGAGACAGACAAAATATAGCACAACTGCATCCACTCCTCATGCCCAACACTGCCGTGTCTCTCTGGAGCATATCATATCACCTCTATTCTTCAATAGCACCCTAACCCTCTTGCCAGACCTGATTAAATAATTCAACGTCACCTGGTACAGCTATGCAGATGAAAACACAGATGGCCTTTGTTGGAAATGGCCCTTTTTGCAGGGTTATCTCCAAACTTTTTTGCTTCTTCCTCCTATTTTTTCCTGACCATGGTTGTTGGCTTTAGAACTCTGGGCACTTTACCACTGCTAATCAGTGCTAAAGTGCATATGCTCTCTGTGTAAATTGTTATTGTGATTGGTTATCTATGATTGGCATATTTGATTTACCAGTAGGTCCTTAGTAAAGTGCACTGAGTGTGCCAGGGCCGTTAAATCAAATGCTTCTAGTGGGCCTGCAGCACTGGTAGTGCCACCTACATGAGTAGCCCTAAAAAAATGTCTCAGGCCTGCCACTGCGGTGCCTGTGTGCAGTTTGTTAACTGCCATGTCGACTTGGCAAGTGCACCCACTTGCCAGGCCTGAACCTGCCCTTTTCTTACACATAGGGCATCCCATGGTAGGCCCAAAGTACCCCCTGGGCGGGGAGCAGTGTATGTGAAAGGTAGGACATGTACTGGTGTGTGTAACCTGTCCTGATAGTGAACTACTGCCAGTTTCGTTTTTCACTATTTAAAGGCTATCTTGCCTCATAGGACAGAATGGATAATGCTTTGTAACATTTTACAAGCATATCTTCCCATAGGGATAAGATGGAAAAATGGAGTTTGATATCCCTGAATTTAGGATTTAATAACACATCTGTTAGTAAAGATGGTTTTTAAATTGTGTGTTTGAAAATATTACTTTTAGAAAGTGGCTATTTTCTTGTTCAACCATCCTGTGTGCCTCTGCCTGTTTGTGAATTGACTGTCTGGCTTTGGAGTGACGGGGGCTGGGGAGGTGCAGTTTAGGAGATGGAAGAAAGAAGAAACGTGAAGAACTGCCAAAATCGACACATAGCTCCTCTTGTGCCTGTTTTCCCAACACATCTCCACGGCGCGAGAAGAATTTCCACACATTGTTGTGCCGCTGCGGAAACCGCCAAAGCGCCTGTTGCTGCTGCAAGAATTGACGCATCCAGGGATTGCGGCTGAAGAGGACCGACGCAGCGTTCCTTGACGCCGCTTCATCGATCGCTGACACATCCTGGAGTTCCACGCATCGTGCGGCATGCTTTCCTGATGCATCACCTGCGATCCGGAACCATCACGAAGGATCGACTCATCACTCCCCATACAGACCGGATATGACGCAACTCTTCCTCTACGTGTCGCAGAACTGTCGCATCGCCTCCCCAAGGTCTCAGGAGTGTCTCATCTCTGTTTTCCGACGCTGCGGCTGTTTGGCTTGAGAACTTTGACGCAGCCATCTACAAGAACTTTGGAGAAAAGTCACGCATCCATAGTTTTCTATGGTACCAGTCCTTGAAACCTTTTTAAAAGTAATATTTTTAACTGTGTATATTGGATTTTTGTCGTTGTGGTCTTGTTTAGTTTAGATAAAGAGATTTATTTTTTCTAAACTGGTGTGGTGTCCTTTTGTGGTGTTTTCACTGTGTTACTGTGTATGTTGTTACAAATACTTTACACATTGCCTTCGGGATAAGCCTGTCTGCTTGTGCCAAACTACCAAGGGGGTGAGCAGGGGTTATCTAAAGTGTTTATCCTCCTTACCCTGACTAGAAGCAAGGGTCCATAATTGGTCAAAGGTACCTACCTCTGCCAACTAGAGACCCCCATTTCTAACATCCTTTAAGACCTCTACAACTCAAAACTTGATAACTGCCTTTGTGCCATAAATGCATGAGTGATGAATAATCTCTTTAAGTTGAACACTGCAAAGATAAGACACTGGCAGACATACCAACATACTACCATATGGTTCTATGAACTCAAGGCCTACCCAATAACAAGAAAAGTAAGAAACCATGGATTCAGTCTTATCCTTGATACATGTGTTAACAAGGTCACAAAGAGCACCTTCTACTCTTTGAAAACGTGGTATCACATTTGCCAATACCTTGGATGCCAGCAAAAGCTCCAAGCTAACTTCACACTTGTAATATCCAAGTTTGACTGTGCCAACAGCTAGTATCTTGGCTCCCACAGTTTCATCATACACAAAATACAACTAATCGAACATGCTGCTGAAAGACTCTTTTACCTTCATCCAAGAGAATGCATGACTCCAGTCCTGCTGTCACTCTATGGCTACCTACAGCTAGGAGAGCAATGTTTAACTCTTCACTGTCCACAGAGGCTCCCAAGGAATAGGACCACAATAACTTCAAATTAAATTCAAGCAATACTAACAAAATAAAACACAGTTGTTAAGGCTTGCACAGCAGATCATATCACCTGGTTATAAGGCATCCATAGGAAGAGCCGCTTTCTCAGTAACAAGTCACTAAATTCTGGAACTCACTATCACCTGAGATTCGGAGTGTTCACAAGCATATACTACTTAGAATAGAGTTCAAAACTTGGCTATTTCCAAGATAACTGCATCATCCTGCAACCCTGAGACAGAACCCAAAATAATAATTGCTTCTTCATGTATAATCTACAGTCCGCAGATCGGGAACAGTCGGAGCAGCACACACACAGCAGCACACACATTTTTCTATTGTCTATCTTATGAAGTGCTGACCTATGTCAAGCCTCAGTATTAAATGGCAATGTCAATTCATATACAACTCTCCCGGCCCTGTCCAGACTGAATACTAATACCAATACACTCCGTGGTTGGGATGCTGATTGTAATTCATACAGGTTGAATTATAATTCCATTATACTGCTTGATCTTCTTACACTATGAGACAGGTCTGTTACAGGCCATGCCTGTCACCCATCACTCTACCACTTTATAGCAATAAATCACCCCTATAACCAACTGAACATGCATGGATTAACTGAAGCGATCTGCCATATACCACTGGCCAACATAGGGCTCGTAATTCAGTCTACCAATGAAGGTACCAACTAGCTACATACTATGAACATATCTTCATATCTCACACTGACAATAAAATCAGATATGGGGTGATGGTAACATAGTTCATCCCAGCACATCTCCCGATCATTTCATCAGTTTCAACTGGATCCCTCTTTTACTTCTCCCCATCTGTGTTCCTCTTCTGTTCGTCTGCCTGACCCCACTTGCACTCCTCAACCCCACACATCCTCTCTCCCAATGTTGTCCTCTGACACCCTCAAAACAAAAAGCATTGACAAAGCCAATAGGGCTTGCCTACAGCTAGAGCTTATGGCTTTGCCAATATGTTTCAGCCATGTTGTATACCAGTGTGTCTGTCTCTCAGCATGGCTAAAAGTGGCGTAAAGGAGAGACGTAGAGTCGAGTATCTTAATGTGGAGTAGATTGGAGTGTTATGGAGTGGGCGTGGAGTGTTGTAGAGTTGACTGACATGGAGTGGAGTGAATTGGAGTGTCATGGAGTGGTGTAGAGTGTTGTGAAGGCAGTAGAGAGTTGTAGAATGTCAGTGGAGTGGCATAAAGTGTCATGGTGTAGAGCAGAGTGAAGTGGTGTAGAGGATGTTGCTTTGAGTGGAGTAGAAGGTTGTAGAGCCGAGTGACATAAAGTTGCATAGAGTGTAATGTCAGAGTGGAGTAGTTGAGTGGAGTGTGTCGTAAAATAGAGTGGAGCAAAGTGGTATGGGGTGGCATAGAGGGAATTGCGTAGAGCGTTGCACAGTGGAGTAGTGATGTAGAGTGGAGTAGAGTGTTGTAAAGTGGTGTAGCATAAAGTGGAGTTACGTGGAGTGGAGTTTAACGGAGTAGAATATCACAGAATGCAGAGTGGAGTGAAGAGACCTAGGATGAAGTGGAGTATAATACAGTGGCGTAGAGTGTATTGGCTTTGAGTGCAGGGATGTAGAGTGGCACAGAGTGCACTGGCATAAAGAAGCGTTCAGTGGTGTAGAGTGCTGTGGAGTACAGTGTGATGGCATAGAGTAGATTGTTTCAGAGTAGAGTGAAGTGGCGTAGAGTGGAGTGGTGCAGGGCAGAGTAGAGTGGTGCAGGCTAGAGTGCAGTGGCGTAGAGTGCAGTGGTGCAGAATAGATTACAGTGGCATAGAGTGTTGTGGTGTAGTGTATACTGGCTTATAGTGCAGTGGCATAGATTTGAGTGGTACAGAGTAGTGTAGGATGCTATGGTGGAGAGTGCAGTCTTGCAAAGTGGCGCAGAGTACAACAGTATGCAGAGTAGAACAGAGTGGTGCAGTGGCACAGAGTGCAGTTGGACAGAATAGTTGGCATAGAGTACCTTGGTTTTGAGTAAAGCGGTGTTGAGTGCAGTGGTTTAGAGTAGAGTGGTGTAGAGCACAGTGGTATAGAGTGGTGCAGAGTAGAGTGGCACAGCATAGAGTGCAGTGGCGTAGCATGCAGCAGTGTAGAGTGCTGAAGAGAAGAGCATGGGGGCATAGAGTACAGAGTAGTTGGCGTACAGTGCAGTTGCATAGAGTGCTTTGGTTTTGAGTAAAGTAGTGTTCAGTGCATTGGAGTAGAGTGCAGTAGTTTAGAGTGACGTAGAGCCCAGTGGGGTAGAGCGGCATGGCGCAGAGTGGGGTAGAAGGGCATAGAGTGCAGTTGCATAGAGAAGATTATTTCAGAGTAGAGTGAAGTAGCATAGAGTGGAGTGGTGCAGAGTAGGGTGCTGTGCCGTAGTGTAGAGTTGTGCAAAGTAGAATGGAGAGATGTATTATGGAATATGCGTGGTGTGGTAGCACACTTCCATTTTTGACAACACATCTTCAATTGAAATCACCATTCTATTTGCACAGACATACAGTTTTACTAATAAAAGTATACAATGCACAAACAATAATGTGTGGAAATGTCATCACCTAGTGTATTGATTTGTTTTGATCGTTTAAAAAAAAAAAAATTTCCACCACACTTTAGAATTACCAAAAAATGTGCTCATTTGGGCTTTTCTAATTCTGAAATATCTGCGTAGTTCACTTACAGAAATTCACATTTTTTTGTGGACTAGAAAAAAACAACATTGGACAGCCTTCTTCAAACACTCCCCTGAAGCCGGCATGATCGTCACATAAATGCTTCCCTTTTTAAGTCAGAAAGAAAAGTAAACACCAAGTTCCCAGGAAGACAGAGACTGCCATTTGACCTCTGTCTGAATGCACAGCAAATGTCACAAGAGCAAAATGTAAAGGCCTGTTTACAGAAATTGAGCACTGGTGGACGAATACAGCAAATAGGGTTTGGGCAAGGGAAGGGATGAACTCGAGCTGGACACCCTAAAACAAATAGAGCCAGCAAGTAGGCATCAAACAAATGTAAGTTACAAACCACAAAGCCAATGGTAAACAATGGGCGGAATACATTCCCAGGGAAGCTTTCCATATGTCCCCAAGGTGTCTTCAGGAAACCAGACAACTGCAAGCTAAATGTACTTAATTGCCCAGAAAAGGGAGCTTGAAGCGAAGCTGCTGTCTGCGGGAGACAGGCCTGAGAGCGATACGCCTCTGCTCTCCTCTCTTCTGTGGCCAAGTGTGCTGGGCCCTGCTGTCAGCGTAACACGTTAATGGTGAATCACATTTAAAACTGTTTTCTGCCAGAAGTCACCTTAATCAATATATTTTTGTATAGTACACCTTTTTGACGCTCAGTTCCGTTCTGTGTCCGTTGCCTTCACTAGCACAAAAGACATTAATTCCCTCCATGCCTTTTGTTTCTGTTCATTAATCCGATTCCACAAATAACAGCAAATTAGTATATGGTATCTGTATCATAATTTGGGCAAACTAATTGATAAAATTTGGGCATTTTGGTGACAAACATTTTCAACGAATATGTGTGTGCCTTTTTAAAACTGACATATTTTCAATTTATGTTTGAAACACTTATGAAGAGTTAGTGCAAACAGCTGGTCTCGCGATGTTCACTGTGAATGAAATGAGTGTCAGGATAACTTTGGCTCGAATAACAGGAATGCCCAGATCACTATCCATGTCCTTCTACAGGAGTGTTCTCCAACCTTTTCTGTGCTGAGAGCTACTTCTGAATCTTGAAAATCATCCTGAGCTACTGAAGGCTAAGCAACTGGCACATTACCACCATACACCCCCATGCCCAGCTTTATTTACTTTAAGCCTGATGTCCTTAGAGCCAGATTCTATTGTTTGAATAAAATACTTTGACTAGGGTCACTATGACATGGCTGCCATTTGTGTCATTGAGAGCATGGTCTTTGGGGATACATAACCATGTGTGCGTATGAATGGGATATATGTGTATGGGTGACTGAGAACCTGTATCGTATGTACTTGTGACACGGGACCTACATTTCACCATAAGTGGCACCGTTGCATGTATAACACAAACATACAACCATTTTTATAAATGGGAGAAATTTAAAGTGCGGAAAAATGTTCATAATATGGAGAAAAAAATTGCACTTAAACTCTCTCCCACTTAAAATAATAAATGTGTTTCCCAGTTATAAATATGGCACTGCTCCACCAAACTGGAAGAGCAAGATACCTACTGCGTGCAAAGGCGAGACTTTGAAATGGAAGAAAATTAAACTGAAGAGTTAACTTTGTTTATATGAATTGTCTGTTACTCACCATTTAAATTTTCTCACATTTACAAGTGTCATATTTACAGACAGCCGGCATCCTCTCCCAGTGGCCTGTAGACACGCTGCCTTCCATATTTATAACAGAACAATACAGCCATTTGTTTGTGAAGAAACATGCTTCATAAACATTAAGATATAATTGGCTTAATAGAAGGTGGAGAAAAACATTAAGGGCCACATGTAGGTAAATTACATTTACCGATTCATCATCATCATCATCAAATCTTTATTTCGGCCACCAGGGCCATAAAAGAAAACACTGTTCATCATTACAAAACAATAAAGACAATTAAAATTACATTAGTACAATTTTTAAAATCGTCCAGCATTAAACTCATTTAGAAAGACTTGATGTAACGCATGCGGGTAAACCACATAGAAGTTAAAAATTTTGCCACCGCAAAGACTACTGGAGGGGAGAGGTCCGTTTTCAATATTCTAAATGCGGGAGCACAGTGACTAAAACCCATATTTTTAAGAAGGGGCCGAAGCCAGTAGTTCCTTGCTCTGCGGTAGGTCGGGCAGAAAAATACCGATTCTAAAATACCGAATTTTACCGATTCGGTATTTTAGAATCGGTAAATGCAATGTAGGTAAAAAAATACCGAATCGGTAAGTGTCGGTATCTTAGAATCTCATCTCATTGATTCATTGATTCCTATGGGCCAGGACGCCCATAGGAATCAATGGGAAGCCAGTTACCATTACCGAATCGGTAAATACCGATTCGGTAATGGGGGGAGCTCAATCAAGGGTGGCAGGGTGTCACATTGACACCCTGTTGCACCCCTGTTTCCTGCATGTGTGCACATGTGGCACACATACATGCCCTAAGGGCATGTGTCTGCCACATTGCACACATATACGGGCCAAAAAATGCATTTACTGAGACATTCGTCATTTACCACCAACTTCCAGTTGGTGGTAAATAACGAATCCCCACACCCACCACACACACACCCTACATCTCATTTCTGTATTCGGAATTTACCGAATCGGTAAAATTACCGATTCGGTAATTTTACCGATTCGGTAAATTACCGAATACAGAAATGATCCCCCTACATTACAAAAGCCTAAATACCGGTCGGTAACGGTATAATTACCGAAAATCGGCCGTTACCGACCGGTATTAGGCTACCTACATGAGGCCCTAAGACTTTAATATTTAAATGTTTAATAAAAATATTTTTCTTCACTCTTTCTCCCATTAAAAAATAAAATAACATATTTTTCAGTTATAAATATGGCACAGTGCTCACTGGCCACGTGGCGCAAGAGACCTGCTGTTTGTAAATGCAACACTTTGAAATGGGAGAAAGTTAAAATGAAGAGTTAACGTAATCATAAAGATAACTTTTCATTTTTATGTTCTTCCATTTAAAAGCATTTAGAACATAATTTTGTTCTCACAGGCCAATATTGAGTTGACAAGAACTTTTATTAAAGCGTTAAATACCCCATTGTTTCAGTTCTTCACCTCTGTGACCCTGCCTGGGTCATAAATCAGACTGAGCCCTGCTATCTGCAGCCTGATGATAATAATGCAAAATATACATAGCCTTGCCATAACATTTTTTAAAAATGTGATCCTGTGCTAATTTAAAAAGGAGCTCACGGCTGGGAGCTACTCTGAAGGTGTCTCCAAGCTATTGGTAGCTTGTGATTGACTGGTTGGACTCACCTCTTCAACAGAAATATCTGTAGGGGCAGTTTATTTGATTGTGTTTAAAGTACCACAAAAATTGTACAATTATTGTGGGTCTAGTCGTCTATATATCTATTTAGCCTATTTTTATTTCCATCACATGCAAATTTATTTTATCTGACCCTTTGTCTGCAAATGTTTGTGTGTGTGTGTATATATATATATAATAATGCTGACGGGATCAATGCTATGGAATTCTTTTATTGAGAAACAGGCCTATAGAAAAATGTTGATATGAGAAGATTATTGTTGATATGATCTGCTTTTGTTTACATAACAATTTTTTCATGTTTAATAACGACAGTTACCAGCAAACCAGAGGTGTTGCTATGGGAGCCTGCTTATCCCCCTAGTTACGCATGTTTACACATGGGCTGGTGGGAGGATCAAGTTCTTAAGATAGCACAAGGGGAGATCTGGAATTAGCACATCCTTTGCCGGATGGGCTTCATCGATGATATATATCTAGTATGGAAGGGTTCACAGGAATCAGCTAGGGGTTTTTATTGATGATATCCCCAACAATAGCGTCAACCTACAGTTTACAGCTACAGTGGATCATGATTCTATTGATTTCCTAGACATCCATCTCTATATTAAAGAGAACAAATTGGAGACTACTCTCCATAGAAAAACGACTGCAGGCAACTCTACGCTACACGCGTCTAGCTGTCACCCGGGCCATCTAATAAGGAGTATCCGCTATGGGGAATTCCTTAGATTACGTAGAATATGCAGCACTGATGCAGCATTTGAAAGCTGCGCCAGAGAAAGTAGCAGTAGGTTTAGGGCTAGAGGATATGATAACAAAAACATTTCACAAGCACTAGCGAAGGTAAGAACCCACAAACGCACCGATCTGCTGTGTATTAAAGAGGTGCCAAGTATAGATCTAGCAAGCCCCCAAGAGATTGAAAAGGAAAACAATACAGAAATGAGGCTTATAACCACATAAAATAGCCAGCATAGAAAGATCAGGACCATCATTAACAAGCATTGGCCAATAATACAAACTGATACTGTTTTAGTCAGTTTATTTCCCATGCAGCCCGCACTGACTTTTAGAAAAGCCAAGTCTATGCATCCTGCCCTGGTAAAGTGCAGTCCAGAATTAGCTCCAAATAAACCCAAACCTAACACCATGTGGTTAAGTCCTCAAAATGGTTTTGTGAAATGCAGTTCATGCCGTGTGTGTAAATTTGGTGTAAACACGACCCAATACACCACGGTATATGGCCCTAGTATCTGCAAGTTGAGAAGTAGATATTCTTGTCGCACTGAATATGCAGTTTATGTTTTAACCTGCTCCTGCGGACTCAAATACGTGGGTAGCACCAAACTGCAAGTGCACATGCGCATCCTCCAACACATAAGAGCTATAGTAAATTCAGACATGGCTTACCCCGTAGCGAGACATTTCAAATCAGTGCATAGAAACAATCTCAATGGTTTGGAATATTTTGTCATCGCATCAGTACCCCCACTAAAAAGAGGTGGCAATAGGGAAAAACTCTTGAGAAAACTTGAAGCGAAATTCATATTAGAGTTGGACACTAGAGCTCCTAATGGATTGAACAATGGGGAAGAATTACTTACTTTCTTATAAAACTCCTTCATTTTCTGCATATTGACCAAATTTTGCTCCTAGTACTGTAAGAGTTATTACACACTTTGCAATGGAATTTGCTGCTATATATTCCCCCTCTGTTTTGAAGTTAACAGATTTTAATGCACAGCACTTTATGTAATTATATGCACTAGCACTATTTTGCACTTTCTTGATTTTTAGGAAAAATAGTGAAAAAATCCACATATACCCCCATATAATTGGGTACCATGTACTGATCTTGATACACTGAGCATTTAGTAGGCAAGATCTAATGCTAGAAATGAGGTATAGGAGGCTAATTCCAATTGGTTTTTAAGGCAATTATTGCCATCTAGGTTCACAGTTATATAGCTTTAATTCCACCATGCTTACATGTCAAGAGTATGGCTCTAACCTGAGTCTATAAAGATTGCATTTTGCATTTTATGTGATTGGCACAGTGGTACCTAATATATATTTTTTCCATACATATATATTTGTATATCAGGTTATATTGCAAGCATCCAGGCATTTTATACACTGTTTCTAGTAACAAATGCGTGATCTGTAAATTTTTTATGAATTATGTTATTAAATACCTTAAGCATATCTGGAATGCACTGAGCACTTTTTGATACATCAGTAATCTAGTGGTATTCGTACCTAGTATCTTCCAGTACAGTTTATAAAACTAGGAATTTGCATTATTTGCACGCAATATATCAATGCATTTTAAAGGTTTTTAAGCTTATGAACTGTTTTTTTAGCCTATGAATTGTTTTAATGCCAATAATATACCTGTATTGTACTCTGCATGTTTTTAAGGATCTATCAGTATTTGTACTTCTCATTATTTTGCACACCTTATAGATCCAGGATTCTGCAGTATTTGCACACTATGATATTTGCACAATGTTGATAATTGTGGTCAAACTAGTATTTTTACTGTGATAGAAACTACTACATGTGTAGAGTCTGTTTACAATTTTCACTCTGCCATTTAGGTGGTCACATGGTGGGCAAAATGCGTCATTTTGCCATGTACAGCGTGATTGAATAAAAGAAAAAAGGAGCACTCAACTGGTGTCTGTGTCCCGTTGTCTGCCGACAGCTGAGGGAGTTTGGAGTTGAATATATGAAGATATATACATATTCACTTAAAAAACCATAGGTCCACAAATGTTATAGTTAGGTGGACATTTCACTCGTAAAAAAACAATGAAATTCCCACGTTATAGTTAGGTCAGATAACTATAACTCGCGCGCCCGCAATCCAGTGCTCATGACGTCACATATTACATCACTCATGACATGGTCAGTGGCATCACTCATGACATCACTGATGACATCATCCTTGTGATAGAGTGGCGGTCGCGCGAGTTATAGTTATCTGACCTAACTATAACGTGGGAATTTCATTGGTTTTTTACGAGTGAAATGTCCACCTAACTATAACATGTGTGAAACCTATGGTTTTTTTAAGTGAATTTGCAAGGTTTTTTAAATGCTAATTCCTAACTATAACGTGTGTTAAACCTATGGTTTTTTAAGTGGATTTGTACGTTTTTTTTAAATGCTAAGTTATGTATATTTTTTATTTTTTTTCAAGGTTTTCACCGTGCGCACACGGTACGCGCACCCCGCGATTTAAAAAAAGAAATGTTTTTTCACCCTTCAGGGTCCTTTAGTGACCCCCTGACAAAGGCTAGGGGGTCAGGAACTCTCTACCCTGCCCCCTTTTCACGTTCGCCACCTCTCTTTTTCACTCTCGCACCCACAACAAACAAAATGGCGGCCGACACTTCCTGATTTCGACCGATTCGAACGTTGACTGACATGTAACCACCAATCAGAATTACACTCGCGCACGGTAGGGTGCGCGCACGGTGCGCGGCTATAGATATTTATGTGGTTTAACTGCAATTTTCTCAGGAAATACTGACCAGATTTACTCCATACATGCAAAAGGCACATGCCTGACCTGAGGACTACCTCTCTGCCAAATTTCAAGTAATTCTGTTCAGCCGTTCGGGCTGTACCTTCGACTAAAGGTCCTATGGGAAAATGCATGGGGAAAATGCGTTTTGGGACCCCCCTTTTTTCTCGGCCCCCGCTTGACGAATCACCCCGAGACTTTCAGGGTAGGAGCTGAGCGGAGCGCCCCATTAGTTTTGAAAATTTCGCGAGGATTCGTCAACCGGCGCCAAAGTTATTCAAAATAGAATTTTCAGATTTCCTATGGAAACACGGTCCTAACTATAACTATCTACTGGCGACCGCCAGTAGATAATAGATATATATATATATATATATATATATTACCTACTGGCGGTCGCCAGTAGGTAGTTATAGTTAGGACCAATTTTCCATAGGAAATCCGCAACATTCTATTTGGAATAACTTTGGCGCCCATTGACGAATCTTCGTGAAATTTTCAAAACTTTTGGCCAGCTCCGGTCCGCTCCTATCCTGAATGTCTCGGGATGATTTGTGTAGCGGGGGCTGAGAAAAAAGGGGGGTCCCAAAACGTGTTTTCCCCATGCAATTTCCCATAGGACCTTTAGCCGCAGCTACAGCCCGAACTGCTGAACGGAATTACACCAAATTTGGCAGAAAGGTAGACCTTGATTCAGAGTCGTGCCTTTTGCTTAAATGGTGTAAAACCGTTCAGTAATTTCTGAGAAAATCAAAAGTAAAATCACATATATATCTGGGCGGAGCCTAACCACACATCTCATCGTGAGATCTGATTGGCTGTCAGCACTTCATCCAAGACGTGTTGGCAGCCATCTTGGTACCAATATACATGATAGCACCTCATTAAAAAGCATTGCAGTTAATAGAAGGTTTTAAGACTTTAGTTACATTATAAATCATTTGTTGATTGTACCATACTCATTTTAGGAATTGTGGTATGCTCTAAGGTGATTTTATCATGTGAAAAAGCCTTCTGCTGGGATTTCATGAATCATGTTTGAGAGAAAACTATTTTCTCATGCTTTTCCCACAGAGTTTTGGAAGGTGATCTATAAGCTAAACTGAGAGCGTATTTTCTGTAAATTCACATTATCTTTCTCAGTCATGTGAGAATGAAGTCTGACATTCTCAGTAAAACATGTACATCCAACAAGGGCAGAGACTGTCAGTTGATTCATTTGTGTTCTACTGCAGCTTCCCAGAGTGTTCCAAAGAACAACTAGAGCGCTAACAGTCCTACTTATGATAAACGTATGGCACACCTGAAGCCATCTTGATTGGAATAAAGTGGTAACTCTTAAAACATTTCATTTAAAAAGGAACAAAATGAGGGGGGTTCATTTTGCCATAGAAAGTATGATTAGTGCTACAGAAAGAAAAATTAGGGCACATTTTGAGTGACTTCTCAAATCCAGTTCTATTTCATTAAAATATTCTGACATGCAGACTGAAACATGCACTTTCAAGACCAGCAGCAGACTTCCCTGGTGAGCAGTAGCTTTACTACAGTGATCTAATGAGCAACTAGAGTGCTAACATTCTGAATTTATGGCAAATTTGTGACACATCTGAATGCCTTCTTGATGGAATCAACGTAAAAAACTGAAAGTATTCCTACTGAGGAGACTGTAGTAAATGAGGAAATTAGGAAACTTCATAACAAATAAATCTCCCAAGATGGCCACCAGAGACAAAAGAGCCCAAATGTAGCACAAATATCACTCAGATGTAGCCCAAGTATAGCCCAATGACAGAATGTCCCAGAGTGTTTTAAAGAACAACTAGAGCGCTAACAGTCTTACTTATGACAAAAGTATGGCACACCTGAAGCCATCTTGATTGGAATAAAGTGGTAACACTTAAAACATTTAATTTGCAAAGGAACAAAATGAGGGGGTTCATTTTGCCATAGAAATTATGATTAGTGCTGCAGAACGAAAAATTAGGGCACATTTTGACTTCTCAAATCCTCTTCTATTTCATTAAAAAATTCTGACATGCAGACTGAAACATGCACTTTGAATACCAGCAGCAGACTTGCTTGGTGAGCAGTAGCTTTACTACAGTGATCTAATGAGGAGCTAGAGTGCTACCATTCAGAATTTATGGCAAATGTGTGACACATCTGAATGCCTTCTTGATGGAACCCAAGTAAACAAGCATTGAAAATGCAATAGGTCTCGCCGTCGTTTAAGTTAAAGCAATTCTGTTTGTAATTGGGTGGCTTTTTAGCTTTGCTTTTATTCGTGTTTTTCAAACTTTCATATACATAACATGCATATGAATGCATATATGTATGCATGCATTTATATTTATATAGATATGCAGATTATATATATATATGTATGTGTGTGTATATATACACACATACATATATATAAATGCATATATATATGTGCATATGTGTGCGTGTAAAGAGTGGTAGAGAGAGGTAGAGAGGTAGAGGTGTAGAGGTAGAGAGGTGTAGAGAGAGAGGTAGAGAGAGGTAGAGAGCGAGTAATGGAGAGTAGATAGTGAGTAGTAGAGTGAGTAGCAGAGAGTAGTAGAGAGTGAGTAGTAGAGTTTGACTAGTAGAGAGTAGTAGAGAGTAAGTAGTAGAGAGTGAGTAGTAGAGAGTGAGTAGCAGAGAGAGTAGTAGAGAGTGTGTATTAGAGAGTGAGCAGTAGAGAGTGAGCAGTAGAGAGTGAGTAGTAGAGAGTGAGTAGTGGAGAGTAGTACAGAATGAGTAGTAGAGAGTAGTAGAGAGTAAGTAGCAAGGATAGTATTAGAGAGTAGTAGAGAGTGAGTAGTAGAGAGAGTAGTAGAGAGTGAGTAGTACAGAGTAGTAGAGAGAGAGTAGTAGAGAGTGAGTAGTAGGGAGTGAGTAGTGGAGAGTAGTAGAGAATGAGTAGTAGAGAGTGAGTAGTAGAGAGTAAGTAGCAGAGATAGTATGAGTGAGTAGAAGAGAGAGAGTAGTAGAGTGAGTAGTAGAGAGTAGTAGAGGGTGAGTAGTAAGGAGTAGTAGAGAGTGAGTAGTAGAGAGTAGTGGAGTAGTAGAGAGTGAGTAGTAGAGAGTAGTAGAGAGTGGGTAGTAAAGAGTGAGTAGTAGAGAGAGTAGTAGAGAGTGAGAAGTAAGAGAGAGTAGTAGAGAGTGTGTAGTAGAGAGTGAGTAGTAGATAGTAGTGGAGAGTGAGTAGTGGAGAGTGAGCAGTAGAGAGTAGTAGAGAGTGAGTAGTAGAGTGAGTAGTGGAGAGTAGTAGAGAGTGAGTAGTAGAGAGTATTAGAGTGAGTAGTAGAGAGTAGTAGATAGTGAGTAGTAGAGAGTAGTAGAGAGTGAGTAGTAGAGAGCAGTCAGTGTGTCAGTCAGTGTCAGTCAATCAGTGTCAGTCAGTCAGTTTCAGTCAATCAGTGTCAGCCAGTCAGTGTCAGTCAGTCAGTGTCAGCTAGAGCAGCTCTGCTGACCTGGTTCTCTCCCTCTAGAGCAGCTCTGCTGACCTGGTTCTCTCCCTCTAGAGGAGCTCTGCTGACCTGGTTCTCTCCTTCTAGAGCAGCTCTGCTGACCTAGTTCTCTCCCTCTAGAGGAGCTCTGCTGACCTGGGTCTCTCCCTCTAAAGCAGCTCTACTGACCTGGGTTCTCTGGCTCTACAGCAGCTCTGCTGACCTGGTTCTCTGGCTCTAGAGCAGCTCTGCTGATCTGGTTCTTAGGCTCTAGAGCAGCTCTGCTGACCTGGTTCTATGGCTCTAAAGCAGCTTCTCTGACCTGGTTCTATGGCTCTAAAGCAGCTCTGCTGACTTGGTTCTCTGGCTCTAGAGCAGCTCTGCTGACCTGGTTCTCTGGCTCTAAAGCAGCTCTGCTGACCTGGTTCTCTGGCTCTAAAGCAGCTCTGCTGACCTGGTTCTCTGGCTCTAAAGCAGGTCCGCTGACCTGGTTCTCTGACTCTAAAGCAGCTCTGCTGACCTGGTTTCTCTGGCTCTACAGCAGCTCTTTTGACCTGGTTCTCTGGCTCTAGAGCAGCTCTACTGACCTAGTTCTTAGGCTCTAGAGCAGCTCTGCTGACCTGGTTCTCTGGCTCTACAGCAGCTCTGCTGACCTGTTTTTCTGCACTCACGATGCACGCACCCGACTTCGCAAAAATATATTTAAAAATAATATAAGTTTATTGTAAGTACAAATATATTATTTTTATGAATATATTACACAATCGCTTGCCCTAATATGTATATGAAAGATACATACATATCATTTTGGAACATAAAATTATTTTGCGGGAGTCGCGCACCCAGCTCGCCCCAGCAGGTATATGACGTCACGCGGGACCCACAACCGCGCAAACAACTCGTACCGTAATGCGCATGTGTCGTGAATGCGCGGGAGCAGGAGTCGCGGACTGTTCGCATACCAATCGCGCACATCACGTGATATTAAATGTATATGATGTAACTGAAAGACACGCAGCCGTCGCACACCATACGCGGATCCTTCATGACTTTTCTACAATGGCGGCTAGAATGCGCACACCCAGCGTGATGTGTACGCATTGAGTGCGCGACTCCGAAAAAAAATTGAATTAAAAAAAAAAAAGAAAATAATATAAATATATTAAAATAAAAAATGAAAACAAAAAAATTAATCAATATTTCAGTCTTAATTTTTTTTGCAATTTTCTGAAAAATATGTTATTTAATTATTTAACATATTTATAAATAGTTAAAAACTAGAAAATAAATACAAAAAAATAGGTATAACTACTATCACACTTAAAAATTAGCATTTAAAAAACCTTTGAAATTCACTGAAAGAAAACATAGGTTTCAGAGACGCTATAGTTAGAAATTAGCATTTAAAAAACCTTAGAAATTCACAGAAAAACCATAGGTTTCAGGGGTGTTATAGTTAGCTGGTCATTTCACTCGTACAAAACCATAGAATGAGTAGTAGAGAGTGAGTAGTAGAGAGTAAGTAGCAGAGATAGTATTAGAGAGTAGTAGAGAGTGAGTAGTAGAAAGAGTAGTAGAGAGTGAGGAGTAAGAGAGAGTAGTAGAGAGTGTGTAGTAGAGAGTGAGTAGTAGATAGTAGTGGAGAGTGAGTAGTGGAGAGTGAGCAGTAGAGAGTAGTAGACAGTGAGTAGTAGAGAGTAGTAGATAGTGAGTAGTAGAGTGAGTGGTAGAGAGTAGTAGAGAGTAGTAGAGTAGTAGAGAGTGAGTAGTAGAGAGCAGTCAGTGTGTCAGTCAGTTTCAGTCAATCAGTGTCAGCCAGTCAGTGTCAGTCAGTCAGTGTCAGCTAGAGCAGCTCTGCTGACCTGGTTATCTCTCTCTAAAGCAGCACTGCTGACCTGGTTTCTCTGGCTCTACAGCAGGTCTGCTGACCTGGTTCTCTGGCTCTAGAGCAGCTCTGCTGACCTGGTTCTCTGGCTCTAAATCAGCTCTGCTGACCCGGTTCTATGGCTCTAGAGCAGCTCTGCTGACCTGGTTCTCTCCCTCTACAGCAGCTCTGCTGACCTGGTTCTCTCCCTCTAGAGCAGCTCTGCTGACCTGGTTCTCTCCCTCTAGAGGAGCTCTGCTGACCTGGTTCTCTCCCTCTAGAGGAGCTCTGCTGACCTGGGTCTCTCCCTCTAAAGCAGCTCTACTGACCTGGGTTCTCTGGCTCTACAGCAGCTCTGCTGACCTGGTTCTCTGGCTCTAGAGCAGATCTGCTGATCTGGTTCTTAGGCTCTAGAGCAGCTCTGCTGACCTGGTTCTATGGCTCTAAAGCAGCTCTTCTGACCTGGTTCTATGGCTCTAAAGCAGCTCTGCTGACTTGGTTCTCTGGCTCTAGAGCAGCTCTGCTGACCTGGTTCTCTGGCTCTAAAGCAGCTCTGCTGACCTGGTTCTCTGGCTCTAAAGCAGCTCTGCTGACCTGGTTCTCTGGCTCTAAAGCAGGTCCGCTGACCTGGTTCTCTGACTCTAAAGCAGCTCTGCTGACCTGGTTTCTCTGGCTCTACAGCAGCTCTTTTGACCTGGTTCTCTGGCTCTAGAGCAGCTCTGCTGACCTGGTTCTCTGGCTCTAAATCAGCTCTGCTGACCCGGTTCTATGGCTCTAGAGCAGCTCTGCTGACCTGGTTCTCTCCCTCTAGAGGAGCTCTGCTGACCTGGTTCTCTCCTTCTAGAGCAGCTCTGCTGACCTGGTTCTCTCCCTCTAGAGGAGCTCTGCTGACCTGGGTCTCTCCCTGTAAAGCAGCTCTACTGACCTGGGTTCTCTGGCTCTACAGCAGCTCTGCTGACCTGGTTCTCTGGCTCTAGAGCAGCTCTGCTGATCTGGTTCTTAGGCTCTAGAGCAGCTCTGCTGACCTGGTTCTATGGCTCTAAAGCAGCTCTTCTGACCTGGTTCTATGGCTCTAAAGCAGCTCTGCTGACTTGGTTCTCTGGCTCTAAAGCAGCTCTGCTGACCTGGTTCTCTGGCTCTAAAGCAGCTCTGCTGACCTGGTTCTCTGGCTCTAAAGCAGGTCCGCTGACCTGGTTCTCTGACTCTAAAGCAGCTCTGCTGACCTGGTTTTTCTGGCTCTACAGCAGCTCTGTTGACCTGGTTCTCTGGCTCTAGAGCAGCTCTACTGACCTAGTTCTTAGGCTCTAGAGCAGCTCTGCTGACCTGGTTCTCTGGCTGTACAGCAGCTCTGCTGACCTGTTTTTCTGCACTCACGATGCACGCACCAGACTTCGCGAAAATATATTTAAAAATAATATAAGTTTATTATAAGTACAAATATATTATTTTTATGAATATATTACACAATCTCTTGCCCTAATATGTATATGAAAGATACATACATATCATTTGGGAACATAAAATTATTTTGCGGGAGTCGCGCACCCAGCTCGCCCCAGCAGGTATATGACGTCACGCGGGACCCGCAACCGCGCAAACAACTCGTACCGTAATGCGCATGTGTCGCGAATGCGCGGGAGCAGGAGTCGCGGACTGTTCGCATACCAATCGCGCACATCACGTGATATTAAATGTATATGATGTAACTGAAAGACACGCAGCCGTCGCACACCATACGCGGATCCTTCATGACTTTTCTACAATGGCGGCTAGAATGCGCGCACCCAGCGTGATGTGTACGCATTGAGTGCGCGGCTCCGAAAAAAATTTGAATTTAAAAAAAAAAAAGAAAATAATATAAATATATTAAAATAAAAAATGAAAACAAGAAAATTAATCAATATTTCAGTTTTAAATTTTTTTGCAATTTTCTGAAAAATATGTTATTTAATTAATAAATATTTATAAATAGTTAAAAACTAGAAAATAAATACAAAAAAATAGGTATAACTACTATCACACTTAAAAATTAGCATTTAAAAAACCTTTGAAATTCACTGAAAGAAAACATAGGTTTCAGAGACGTTATAGTTAGAAATTAGCATTTAAAAAAGCTTTGAAATTCACTGAAAAAACATAGGTTTCAGAGACGTTATAGTTAGAAATTAGCTTTTAAAAAACCTTAGAAATTCACAGAAAAACCATAGGTTTCAGGGGCGTTATAGTTAGCTGGCCATTTCACTCGTACAAAACCATAGAATTTCCTCCGTTATAGTTAGTTCAGCTAACTATAACTCGCACGCCCGCAATGCACTGCTGATGATGTCACATATTGCATGATTCATGACATGGTCAGTGACATCACTGATGACATCTCAAATGACATCACTGATGACATCATCCACATGACAATCTGATACACCTCATCATACACTAGTATAACCTTTCATCACTCACTGTAAAATACAGAGTACCATATTTGAAACCATTGACACACCAATACCATTTACTACATACCCACTCACTGATTCCTAAGTCTATACACACAACTACCCATCCAACAACAGAATAATTTATACATGCAGTCACTAATTAATAGAACACTATCAAATGCACTTATACACATATATAGACATTGACACATCAGTAGTCATCTTAGTCGGTTATGCAGTCATCCTACTCACTCATGAAAAAAATGAATCGCACTTACATTTACTCACTTACACAATTATCCAACAGCACCTCATTTATTCAAACACATAGTAACTCATAGTAAAGATGTTAAAAAAGCACCATTACAATTATACACTCATTCATATAGTTACTCTCACAATCACTGATTCTTACACATACTTATTTATATACACCAACTCTCACATACAATGCCTTTTATTTTTTTACTTTGTTGAAGATGTACAACTACAACATATATTCGCTCACCAACACACAAATAAATACACTCAGTCACCCAAACAACTGTTTCCACATGCACTCTTAAACCTATACACCTAGTCAATCAACCATTCACACATCTATGCATAGTTACACACACCCCATCCAACCACACACAAACTCAGTGTCCCATACAAATACTCACCCAACTAATCAATAACTAATATACACACTCATGTAGTTAGTGACCAACTGATGCAGCATGTTATAAAACAACTGAGGCAGTGCTGCACACATTCACATAGTTTAGTTACTAATCCATGTATTAAGTGAGACACTTTTAATTACTCACTTAAACAGACAGTCAGACAGCTACTAAATCCTCCATCCAGACAGTTATATATCCACTCACTCTTCAATACAGATTGGTATATAATACATATTTAAATGTCAAACTAAACCACATTCACTGGATGATGTCATTAGTGATGACATCTCAAATGACATCAGTGATGTCACTGACCATGTCATGAATGATGCAATATGTGACATCATCAGCAGTGCATTGCGGTCGCGTGAGTTATAATTAGCAGAACTAACTATAACGGAGGAATGTCTATGGTTTTGTACGAGTGAAATGGCCAGCTAACTATAACACCCATGAAACCTATGTTTTTTTCTGTGAATATATATATATATATATATATATATATATATATTCACAGAAAAAAACCAGGGTTAGAGGGACGCTATAGTTAGGAAATAGAATTTAAAAAACCTTAGAAATTCATTATGAAAACCAAAGGTCACCGGGACCTTATAGTTAGCTTCAGAATTTACACACAAAAAAATAGAAATATAGCAGTTAGAGTTATGTCAAGAAACTATTACTCGTGCCTGAAGTAACTATAGCTCGCAGCCTATTACAAGACGAAATACTCTATTATGCAGCTTATTACAAGATGGGAAACATTTGAGTACTTTCACCGACTCCTCCAGTCGCACTCTAACTCTTGGCGTTTACAGTACTTTCCGTGCACAGCGAGGGTGACAACAGTGAAGCATATATTATGCTTCCACTGTAGACTCTGATATTGCGTTGTTGGCAGAGCTTCAAAATAAAGTGGTCATGAGACTTCCTTAGATGTGGAATTTCCAGTTCCAGAGTGTCCGACCATTGCTGAACGGCTACATTTTGCAGCTGTTGTTTAGAAAAAAGCTGAAACCCTTGAGATGGTGCTTCATCCAGAGCAGCCTAACAAATGTTGTTCAGGAGGTTACAGCTGAAAAACAGTCTGTGGAGAATACATTACCTTTTAATGAGAGATTACAAATCCAAGTGAGCAGTGCAGAAATGTATGCTGGGAGAATCTCACTGGGGGGATTCATTTAACCCTGTGTGTTAATTGTTACATTAGCCTGTAGACAATATTTCACATCCAGCCCGCACAACACAGGGAAAACGGTTAAGAATCAAGTCCTATCCAACAGCAGTCAGACTGGTATAAAGCAAGACAGAAAAGTCAGGCACCTTCCACCAAGTGTAACACTAACATAAAAGCCCATGCTCTATGCTGCTCAAACACAGTATCGGACACTCGCCTTACACAACGCTGCGTTCAGACTAACGGCCAAGGACTTCTCTTCACCAAGGAGATGAAAAAGTGAAAAGAAAAAAAAAAAGCTCATTGGGGACAACCCCTACATAAAAGAATAATAAATCACCATCTGAATGAATTAAGTCACTGTCATCGATTCACAAAAAACGATGGGGGTTGGGCACGAGACATCACACTTGTCAGATGACATTTCAGGAGATGACAATAGGGAAACTATAACATTCCCTGCACATAGCTTCAAAATATCATAGCAGATGCTAAGCCTACAGTTTTATCAAACAAACTCCATTGAAATTGATGACCATGGACATGCACACATGAGATTCAGGTAGGGTGTGGGGGCTCAACCTTCTATCCTGGAAAGCCAGTGGGCTGGGGAGCAAGGTGCAGAGAGGGGTAGAGATGCAATTCCTGAACAAGCAGGACCCGAATGTCATAGTACTGAAGGGGACACACCTGGCCAGTAGTGATAGTAAGTTCCTAGGGAGGGGTAGGTACAAAGTTCTAGTGCATTCTGCATTCAACTCAGGATCGCGGGGAGTGGGTATCCTGGTATGCAGGTCCCTCTCACTTGAGGTTACCAAAACATGGTGGGACCTAGGGATTTCCTTTGCAGTGGTAATTGGGACGTGGCAACGGGAGCTGGTAACGATGGCCTCGTGAATGTAGTCATGGATGTTAACGATGCTAGGAGATTGGCTGGCGAGTGTCCTGGAGGTGCTCATCATAGGGGGTGGGTCGGGAGAGGACCTCAAACACACATTGAGGAGAGACTGAGATAGGTTTGTTTATTACCGTCAACTGAGGGATAGAGACAAACGACTACAGGCATTTATAGAGGCTATAGATTTGTGGCGTGAGGAGAACCTCAATGCCAGACAATACTTCTTTATGTCAGGCGCAACAAGTTTGATGTGCAGCCTGGATTATTTCCTGGTCCCCTGAGCACAAGAGCAAAGATAGTCGTTCACTAAGTTCCTACCACAGTGGATTTCTGACCACTTGCTGCTGGGCATAAGGTCCCTATACGGCAGGTTAAATAGAGACTGGACCTGTGCGAACTGATTAACTGGCACACAAGAAAGTTCATGATGGCTGGCCCAGAGCACTATTTTAAAGAAAATGCTATTTTTGTCCTGTCACGGATCAGTGTCTGGGAAGCTTACAATGTAGTGGTCAGGGGTCTCCTGGTTTCGCAAGTAACCTGGGAAAAAGAGAGGCTTAAAACTATAGTGGAACTGGAAGATAGGAGACTTTTCAGTTGAGAAGCGGAATATGTGATACAACCGAGCTCCGAGTTGCTACATCGAGTAGCAGTATATGGGAGGAGTATAGGGTTACCGTTGATGGTAGGGCAAAGGCACAATATGGGGCTAATCAACAAAAGCTCTTTGAAGTGCAGTGACAATGTGGGCAAGCTACTGGCCTGGCTAGGGCAGAAAGAGGGAGGTCGACAGTGGATACCTTATATAAAAACCAAGGTGAGGACCCTGGTGGAAGAGACCTTTGCAACCTATTTTTCTGACTTGTAACAATCCAAAATGGGGGAACAATCAGAGGAACTCCAGAGGGTTGTTACCAGCATACCAATGTCCACATTAGATGAGGACAACAGACTATGTTGGATCAGGAAATTAGGGCGAAAAAGATTGGGAACACCATTAGGAAGCTTAAAGCAGGGAAGGCACGGGGACCTAACTGGTTTCCAGCTGAATATTTTAGACTTTGTG
Source organism: Triturus cristatus (assembly GCF_964204655.1). Taxonomy (NCBI): domain Eukaryota; kingdom Metazoa; phylum Chordata; class Amphibia; order Caudata; family Salamandridae; genus Triturus; species Triturus cristatus. Next base: position 118,164,067 of record NC_140595.1, read on the forward strand.
GGAGTAAACTCGGGGAACTGCTCCAAGAATTGCTGTACGAGGCAAAGAAAGTGGGAAGTATACCTATAGATCTTAGGACAGCCACTATTGTGTTTCTCCAGTAAGGCAAACCGGTGGATCAGTGAGCCTTTTACAGATCTATCACCCTGTTAAGCATTGAAGTCAAAATCTTAGCAAAGGTTCTAGCTGATCAGCTTATACAGTGATTGACAAATTGATAGTGGCAGACCAATCTGGCTTCATGCTGCTGAGGCCCAAGCAGCATGATCTCAGGAGGCTGTATGGTTGCCTGGCAAGATGGGGGCAATGGTGTTCAATGCAGAGAAGGCATTTGTCTCGGTAAAGTGGCGATTCCTAATGGCAATTTAGCAGAAGGTTTGCTTTGTTCCTGAGTTCTCAGCATGGATAAAGCTACGAGAGACCAGTGGCAAGGGTATGAGTCAACTGTGTACTGTCCAGGGAATTTGAAAAGAGGAGGGGGAAAAGCAGGGGTGCCCACTCTCCCCCCTGTTGTTTGTGCTAGCACTGAAATCATTGGCGAACTGGGGGAGAGTGAACACCTAGATATATGGGATACGATAGAAGCCAGATTGGGAAGACCTAAGCTCCCTGTACACAGATGATATTGTACTATACCTGCCGACCACGCTGCAGTCTGCTGTCCGAATAGTGGAAGTTCTGACCATATTAGAGAATTTCCATGCTACGCATTAATTGACACATCAGTGGCATTATCGATAACCCCATGGAGCCCCTCCCCTGACGAGCTGGGAGTGCCCCGTCTGCTGGAAGCGCGAGGGGGTCTCGATACCTGGACATGTACATAATGCTAGACCTGGCCGAGTTCCATAGACGTGATCTAGGAAAGGTCCTAGAAGAATATAGGGAAGAAGTGAGTCCCTTTTGCAGACTCCTCATCTCGCTGCTAGGTGGGGCAATCCTATATAAATTATAACGGTACCAAAATGTTTATAGATGCTGCAAAACTCGCTGTTTGAGGTCCCCGACAACATCTTGTGAACTGTGGGCAGACTGACAAGACTGTTATTATGGGTTGGTGGTTCACTGAGAATGGTACTGGCGACCCTAACTAGTAACCCCTACGATGGGGGAATATCCGTCCCCAATCTGAAGTTGTACTACTGGGCAGTGCAACAGTTGGTAGTGAACAATTGGGTGTTCGTGGACCAGCAGGAGCAGGCACTAAGGGCAGATTGACATGATATGGACACTCAGAGGTATCCATCTAGACTGTATAGCAAAGCTCGACCAGCCCGATGTCAGTCCACAACAGACTCAGTGTTCTGGATGTGTAAAAAAAAAACTATGCAGATGCTGAGCTAGGAAAGGAAGGTTACACTAGGCACAACCCGTGTAGGACTCCGACTTTATAGCTGATTTGAAGTGGCTTTTGGGGTGGAGACAATGGGACGTGTTGGGCAATTCCAAACTGGGAGACATGGGATAAGCATTACAGAAAAAATACCAGGTAGCGGAATCACTCAGATGAAGCACACGCCAGCATGTCACCAGGATAAACCACAAGAGGTGGCGAGAAACCCCCTAAAGTCCTGAATCTTGGATACCACCGTGCACAGGTTCTCCACTTCACATATCCACGTAACACTGTTGGACGCTAGTCAGCCCAACCTAGACACGCTGAAGGGGAAATGGCAACGAGACCTAGGGAGGGCAATGCGTGGAGAAGCATGCCAATACCCCATGGAGGTTGCAATTAGGTCAGGATTTTGACTGGTACAATTTAAAATCCTGCACCAAGCAGACATTATACGGACCAGACTCTACTATATTGGGAGGACAAACAATAAATACTGCCGGACAGGCTCTAGCACTGCTTCATACCTTATGGAGCTGACCATGCATACAGCCTTTCCGGTCCGGTTACAATACAGCACTAATAGTGGTTAGGAGAGATATTGTCAGGTTGTGGGTAGCACAATAATTGTAGCAGTGGAATAATGGGCAGCACATGGACAGGTACATGCTTGGGGAACTGTCTGTCTGCGGGGATGCCCTCTGAAGTTTGAGAACGTCTGGGGTCCAAGAAGAGACTTTTGAGACTAGGGATGAGCCCCTTAACTGGTAAAAGGACCCAAGGTGGCTACATAGAAATTGGAGCCTGGCTCGGGGGGAGCAGGGTTAAAAACGGGAAGGGAGGGCCAGGCACTTAGTGTTTACATGTCCTGACCCATGTAGGTGTCTTCCACAACCGTCCATTGTAGAACATTGAATACGAGTATATGTGATTCCAAGTGTCCGATCGAGTATTAGCGTTGTATTGCATTTGCTCATTGAAAACATCTTAATAGAAACTGTTTTTTAAAAATCCACTGAGATTATTCCCACATGTAGTGTACAGAGGTAGGCCCCTTAACAGATTAGCAAGTTCCTCAAGAAATGCTTATCATAAACTAAGACAAAGGGTTACAATCAAAACGCAGTTCCAAGAATATTTAGAAATATACTTTGTATTGGCTGTAGAATGTAAGGTGACCTCAGAGGGGAAGACAATGACCTCCTTTCTGTAAATCAGTATTTCCTAAAAGATTCAATGTACAGCAACACAGACTGTTTTCCTGGTTCCATAATATGGCAACCAGAATCTATCTGGTCAGCAGACTTTTGAACCCTAAGACCCTTTGCCACTTTCAGAATCATAGCATGCCTCCCACTTTTAGAATCTGGTCGATTCGCTTCAGGTTTAGAATGTTTTAATTCTGCTAACATCGGATGGTGGAATGCCTGTGAGTTTAAAAAAGGTTTCATGTCCATGAGCTTCCTAATTTGTAGCATGCTCAAATGTCCCACTGTCCATGAGTGAAGCAAGCTAGCTGACCAGTTTTAGGATTCTAGACTGCCCACCAGTATCAGAATGAATGTGTTTCTCACCCATGGCTGGATCCCATTTTTCAGATTTAATGCATCACCTCTAATCTCAGAACCCCAGTGTGCTCACCAGCTTCAGACTTGTGGCATGTCCTCCGGGAGATGGATTTACCCTCATTTAGATGCATGTCACTCAGTTTATGAATTCTAGCATGCCCCAGACCTCGGAATCCTAATCTGCCCACTGGTTTCCGAAAATTGACCTCCGCCTGGTTGTCAGGCCAGGCCAATGTCAACTATTTCTTGACATGCACATCAGTTTAATGAAGATACGCCCGCTCTATTTAAGCCCTGCACAGGCTCTAACCTGCCTGCTGTGGGATGGAGTCATACTGAGACTTGACCAGGGCCTATGCACCTCTGCACCCCATGCCTCAATATGCATCACCTCTTGCCATCGTTAGCCCTCTATTGACTCCATTGATGTACATCATGCTCCTCTTTGTGCCTAGCCACATAACCCTGCCTTGCTGCACAATGCACTTCCCAGCACATACACCTACCCCCATGTTGTCACATGTAAGCACTTGCTGCCTCTTCCCCACTGCTCCAAACATCGCTGTTGCTGGCCCGCGCCTCTCGCTGATGCTGGCCCGCGCCTCTCGCTGATGCTGGCCCGCGCCTCTCGCTGATGCTGGCCCGCTCCGCTCGCTGTTGCTGGCCGGAACCGCGCGCTGTTGCTGGCCCGCGCCGCTCGCTGTTGCTGGCCGGAACCGCGCGCTGTTGCTGGCCCGCGCCGCTCGCTGTTGCTGGCCGGAACGCGCGCTGTTGCTGGCCTGCGCCGCTCGCTGTTGCTGGCCCGCGCCGCTCGCTGTTGCGGGCCCGCGCCGCTCGCTGTTGCGGGCCCGCGCCTCTCGCTGTTGCTGGCCCGCGCCGCTCGCTGTTGCTGGCCCGAACAGCGCGCTGTTGCTGGCCCGCGCCGCTCGCTGTTGCTGGCCCGTGCAGTTCGCTGTTGCTCGCCCGCGCCGCTCGCTGTTGCTGGCCCGAGCCGCGCGCTGTTGCTAGCCCGAGCCGCGCGCTGTTGCTGGCCCGCGCCGCTCGCTGTTGCTGGCCCGAACCGCGCGCAGTTGCTGGCCCACGCCCCTCGCTGTTGCTGGCCCACGCCGCTCGCTGCTGCTGGCCCGCGCCGCTCGCTGTTGCTGGCCCGCGCCGCTCGCTGTTGCTGGCCCGAGCCCCGCGCTGTTGCTGGCCCGAGCCGCGCGCTGTTGCTGGCCCGCGCCGCGCGCTGTTGCTGGCCCGCGCCGCTCGCTGTTGCTGGCCCGCGCCGCTCGCTGTTGCTGGCCCGAACCGCGCGCTGTTGCTGGCCCGCGCCGCTCGCTGTTTCTTACCCACACTGCTTTCCAACACTGTGTGTGATACTTACATCTCATCCTATCTGTTTCACCCCTTTAGCTAAGCCTTTTGTCCTGGGCTATCTTTACCCAAAACCTCCCAGGCCCCCTTTATGTTAGTAATGCTAATGTATCTATGAGATGGCTCCACCGTAACTCTTAAGTGTGTCACCAACTTTATAGCACGTAGTAAAGGCTCGGTTCGTGGGCCTTCTGTGTGGGTCTTAGCACTAAAAAGTAAATAGAAACTTGCTCAGTCACTTTATGTTCTTTGCAGGCAAAACAGAATTTTCCAATATCTTCATAATGTAAGAAATAATTGTCTATCATTCGTTTATGACCACTATACAGTTAAGGAGGTGGGAGGGACAGAAATAAAACTAGCGAGGGTAAAACTTTGGAGTTGAACTCCGAGGAGAAACGAGGAACCTAAAACGGGGCCCGTGGAGAGGGGAGGAAGGGCATGGATATTGTAGGAAGCCGCCAACCGATAGACTCTTTTAAAACGAACGAGAGAAGTCCGATAAAGTGAGAAAGAGACAGGCTGGTGGGTAAAAGTGATACAAAAGCGATATGGTAAAAGTAAAATTAAGAACAACACAGGAGAGAATGGAATAGTAACATGAAAAAGAAAGCTCAAAGAAGGTGATAGGGTGAGAGAGAAGGAGGGACTCTGAGCTGGAGAGAGGAAGGCTACAGAGTGACAGGGTGGGGGAGAAGGAGGGACTCGGAGCGGGAGAGAGGAAGTTTAATGAAGCGAAGGAGTCAAAAAATACGAAAGAAACAACGTTTATTTAAGTGCCCATTAATGGGCCCACTGGTTCAGAGGAGAAACACGTCCAGCCACCACCAGATCCAACTGCTTCCCCCTCGAATTCTAAATGACATCACCATTGGCATTGTAGTAATTCCATGGGCATTAGTAAACAAATTTACAGTGGCATTCAAACATGCTTGTGGTGCTCTGCAAACGTTTTGAAAGTGACCATACTTATTACACTTTATACATTTCCTTCTTAATGCTGGGCATTCCCCACTATTGGCCAAATGCATTTTTGAACCACATCTGTAGAAGCTAGGTTTAGTCCCCTTCAAAACCCCAGCTTTCACCAGCTCCTTAAACGATTGTACCATACAAACAGGAAAAGAGATTTTAGCTTCTTCTGCTGTTATTGCTTTAGCTGACTGAAATGATCTTTCTATGCCTTTCGCCAAATCCAATACTTAGGCCGAAGTAAGATTATGACATGCTAACAGTCTTTCTTTGACTCACAATTGAATACAAATTGATCTCTGTTACAATTATCAACATTAGCTCCAAATTCACAGTTAGCCGTTAGTACTCTTGGTGCTGCTACATACTCTTCAGCTGACTCCTCAGCATATTTCTTTCTTTTATGAAAACTGTGTCTTTCAATCATCATGGTGGGCTCATCTACAAACTGCTTTTCCAATCTTGCTACTGCTTCTTTAAAAACATTCCAACCATCACCTTGACTCCTAGGTGCGGGCATAGGAGGTAAGTTTTCAAAACTTTCAATGGCTGCCATGCCAAGAAAACTAAGTAACTGTAGTAAGCTCTCTTCAATTTCAGAGCAGGAATGAGATACAGGAACACAGGAACAGATGGTTGAAAATGGAGATGTTTATTTCTGGAGTAAATGACCCACGACAAGTCACATACGAATCCAGTCTTCATCTGAACATCTCCCTGAGATTCTAGATCCCAAGAAGCATTCTACATTTTGCTTACATGGCTACATTCCATAAAGTTACATTAACCCATAAAGAACTATACAATATAATCAACTTACTACAGTAACATAGCTTTTTTCCTTTCTGCTGGAAACACATTTTCATCAATTCCTAATAAATAGTTCTCGAAAGTTTTAAACCATTTATTCCAAATTAACTTTGGTTTACCTGGTACCTGTAAAAGAATTGCAGGTTGATTACATAACTGTGAGCTGGCCATGACTTCTTTTATACAATAATAAACACTGCACAAGTGTAAGGTAAAAATATATTTAAAAAAACTGAAACTCCAAAACAACCAAAATGAGGAACAATTTTTGTGTAACTAAATTCACAATATGCACATCTTAAGTGTGCACATCACTGCGTAATCAGTTTGCAGTCCAACGACCAAGTTAGTGTGCATGTCACTGCTTGATGAAATCCAACCAAAAGGAGCGAGAAGAAATAAATTCAATATAATCTCCAATGTGTGTGTCACTGACACGCAAAAAGGCTGGCGAAGTTTCACTTCCGAGACAAGTGTGCGTATCACTGATATGGGCTGATGCGCACTGGTAATTAAACATCTAAACCTTTCCAATGACGAAGCTCTGGAACTCCTGAAGCCTTCCTGAATGATTCCAAAATGGCTGCCAAAGAGCGTCTTGTACGTTTTTGTTTTCATGGGCAGTGGAGCTTGGAGTCAGATTATACACCCCACGTAGCGTGTCGTGTAACGTCACAGCAGCGCGTTATCAAACCCCTTCACAGACACGTGAGGCAAGCTCCTGAACAGGGTGCGCGTGCACACATCCACCCAGAACGAGATCTCAGGTGGCACAGTAGCGTGCAACCTCTTTAACGGTAAGCACTACTGTGACTCTCACAGTACCTTACTCAAATTGCCAGCAGATATATACATGACATCCAGCTGGAGGTTTTAAAACATCACAGTCTTCGCTGTCTACTGCTCACTCCCCACAATCTTCGTCAGCTAGCACTTCGACACAAATCTTGCTAGTTGATCGCCTCAGGATCTCTCTGCAACAACATAATTTAAAAGGTAACTCCTACATAGTGGGCCGGCACTAGTAACTCGTCGCCATTTTAATGAAGCGATGAAGTAAAAAAATATAAAATAAACTAAGTTAATTTAAATGCCAATTAATGGGCCCACTGGTGAGGAGGAGTAACGCGTCCACCTACCACCAGATCCAACCGCTTCACCCTCGCATTCCTAATGACATCACCATTGACATAGTAATAATTCCATTACAGTACATTCCAATCACATACTGAATACCTACTATAAGACCACAAGTACCCATACCACAGGAAGGGTACAGAGTGACAGGGTGGGAGAGAAGGAGGGTCTCCTAGTGGGAGAGCGAATTTGTTATGATCTTCTCACATGGTAACACTACTGGGGAATTAGACTCTTCCCTTGTCATTGTTACCTAGGAGTTGGAACAATGCCTAGGTCAGTAATGACATCATAGAGCATCATACACTGGGTGTAAGGAATGGTTGGAGTGTATACAGACAGCTCGAGTGAGAGACAAGTTGGAACTGATATGGTAAGAGGGGAAAAGGGTGAGAGATAAAGCCTACTGAGTAATAGCGTAAAGGCGAAGGAGAGGGCAGCGAGATGGGTTGAGAGAGAAAGAGAACTGAATGGTGAAATGAAAAAAGGGAACAAAGCACTATATGGAGAGGGCGCAGAGGTATTGAACGAAAGAGAAGTTATCAACTCACTAGAATACAAGAAGCATTCATCAAGAACAAAAACACAGATGTGTACACATTCAGACACGGGCAGTGCTGGGCGGGGAAATAGGGGTCATAATTTGCAGACCGTGATAAACCAGGGGTGAGTATGTATGGAGATAGGAGCAGAAAGAAGCGGAGAAACCTAAAGACCAGCGTGAAGATAGGTAAAAGAGGAGATGGGTTAATATGAGTGAAGAATAAAGACGGACAAGGTACGTGAGTTAGAGAAGTGGGATGTGTTGTGTGTGGAAGAGGGGGAGACACTATGGTAAGGTGCAATGAGTCTCAAGCGAGAAGAGACATTCGTTTGAGAGTGGAGGAGAGAGAACCTGTGTGTGAAGGTGATGATGATACTTTTCAGTGGACTAACGCAAGTATTTAATAAAGATTAGGGCTATATGGATAAGCGTCCCAGTAAGGCCTTAGCTATTGTTAATGTTGTAAGTGCAGTGGCACCGTGGCCCAATGTGGGGGGGCAGCTCCACCTCATTATAGCTGGCATTTGCTCCCTAACCGCTCTGGCTTGGAGGCCATTTTACTGAAGACTTGGCTTTTCCCTTGAGTGTGCTGCGATGTCCGTCTCTGTTCTTGCCATAGCGCTGGGATGTCCCTGGGTAGCTGCGCGCTTAACAAATGCTGTTTTCATTTCATATAATTTTCCCTCATTCACATTTAGCCCATTGCACCATTTCTGAGACCTCCTTTCTAGGGTGTGTGGAGGTTAGGAGAAGGCGTTTGTGTCTGAGAAGCTGTGCAGGTGGGATGTGTGTTTGAGTTATTCCAGTACTAGGCAGATGCTATGAGCCGGGGTGTGTGGCTCAGTGGACTAATGCGCCCACTGTAGGGGCCTGTGTTCGACCTCAGCGTAACAGGTTCAAATCCGGGTGGGACCACTCAGTCTTTCATCCTTCTGAGGTCGATAACATGAGTTCAACTGAGTTGGGTAAGAAAAGAATCTGTTATTAACGGCCAAGAGACATGGGGTGAATGTGCGCTTTACAAATACACGTTATGTGAGCGAAAGAAGCCCTTTGTTAAAAGTTCAGTGAGGTTATGAGTGAGAGAAGTGCTGTATGTGAAGGGGCTTTGAGCCTCAGTGTGAGTGAAAGATGCTCGCTGTGGAGATGCTGAAAGAAAATTGTAAATGAGACCCTGAGAGATCTGCTGATGAGGTATTATTGCTATGGGTGAGAAGCCATCCCTCAGCTGTCTTGATGCTATGAGGCTGGTCTGAATAAGTTAAGCTGTACAATTGGTGTGCACGTGGAATGAAAGATCTGTGCTGGTGCTGTTTGAATGGTGTGACTTGGAAAGTGGTATTATGTTTTTTTTGTTGGGGCTTTTTAAAGTATCAACTCATGCCTTCCTGGGTGTTATTCAAACTGAAAAAACTAGTGGTAATGAGAGCATGTTGCATTTACCCAGTTTGGTCTGTTGCTGAGCATCCTGTAAAGCAACAAGGTGTCTTTGTCGTGTTTTAAATAAATATCATTCTTTCTGCCTCCTTGAAGTCTGGAATATGTTTAATAACTGAAAGCATGGAAAGTAGTAATGGAGAAACCAACCTACATAACCCCTCACAAAGTTGTTGAGCGCACAACGCTAACCCGCCTGTACATTGCATTACTTTTGTACATGTTCTTCACATAGGCAAACGACAGAGTCACATGATCAAGAGGGAAACCCCAGATAACATGAGCTGAGGCAAGGGACCCCCGTTCTCCTGAGAAAATGGTGGAAAGGACCGTGAAGAAGGGATATACTGCAGAATCTTCTCTTCTGAGCCAACTGGACTCCAACTTGCTCGCCTACGAGTGCCAAAGTGAAAACCAGGCCTAGGCTTTCCTAGGTGAGAAGGCCTGCACGTCTTGCTATACCACAAGAATGTATTGTAAATACGATTTCAAAACAGCTTGGCTGATGCTAAGCCCCATTCTAATAAAAGCAGTACTATTCATACGTTTACAGCCGTAAGGGAGATGTTCTACAAACCGTCTTCTATGTTTTTTTTCTTCAAATAGGGTCACATGTATGAAAATAGAATTTTGCAATGACCAGATAGCGATTTTTAAGAAATTGTAGCGATGTAACAAAACAGACAGAAAATAGCGCTTCCCTAATTACGATTTCTTAGAATTGCAAATGCAATTAGGGAATCGTTATTTGTAATTGTGCCTCCATTCATTCCTATGGGCCTCAAGGCCCACAGGTGCGAATGGTCTTGCATTACCTAAATTGCGATTACCTAATTGGTAATCGCAAATTAGGTAATGCAAAGGCAAGGATGCCCGGGGCCCTAAGGCCCCCTGAAGAGCCCCTAAAAATACAAAGGTTCACATGTAAGGCACACATCGCTACATGGCACTTTGAAAATGCAGTTGTGTGCATTTTTCAGTGTTTTGCTCATGAATACCATCAACTTGAAGTTGATAGTAATAGCGTTTACTAAATGTACAGTTCACATTTACGAAAGGCTTCTTACATGTACATTAGGTATTCTCAAACTGCGATTCCCTATTTGTATTCACAATTTAGGTAATCGCTAAAAAATGCCATTACCCAAAATGCCAAATCCTTTCATACATTCAGAAAGGCCATATTCGCAAATGGGCAAATTTAGCGATTTGCACCGTTTGCAAATGCAAAATACTTTGATAAATGTGGCCCATAATCTTTATTAGTTATTTGCAAAAACAAACAAAGACAGCATGGTAAAGCAAGTAAAAAAGAAACAAATTGTGCCATGTCATAAAATCCATATCATCAATAGTGTCATAATACATTAACAAGCGCAAGTCGAGCAGGTATAAGAGCAAAACGAGATATGGGGAGGAGGGTAAGATTGTGCAGTAGTTGCATGTTGTATATGCATAGTTGAAAATACAGTGAACAACTGATGGTCTCCATGAGTGAGTGAGATCGAGTGATCTGATTTTGCTCCCAATGGGTTGCATTATTGGTGTTTAAGAATAAATAGTTAAGGTGGAGTATATAGTGCATCTTGCTGCTTTAGTCCATAGTGGGGGAGCTGTCTATCTATGGTGGTATGAACGATAGGGTAGCATCATCAAGTGAACCCCACATAGGCCTGCTGGGAGTGCGCCTAGGAGTAAATTGCAACGCGGTGTAGTCTGCTCCTCTAAGAAATGCAAGCCACTCTCGCCACATATGAAAGGATACAATACCGGAGTTCTTCCTATTGGAGAGAATCAGTTTACAAGACAGAGATAGCTTTAAGTCTAGAAGAAGCATGTCAACTTCCCTTTTTATTTGTAAATCGAGTTGCCCTAGTAATAGATATGAGTATTCATGAGAGGGGGTAATGCCCAAGGTACATTTTATAAACTTAAAAATGCTACCCCAGTATTTTTGCAGTGCGGAACATTAAAAGAGCATATGAGCCAGGTCAGACCTGTGTTCTCCGCAATTCCAGAAGCTAGGATCTGGCCATAGATTAAGTTTATGTAGTTTTTCAGCGGTTCAGAAGGATCTGTGAATGAGAATACATTTAGTCTGGGACAGCATTGGGGATACATTATTTGTAAATGGGGATTTGTAAATATTCTTCCAATCATATTTTATGTTGTGTTTGCGGGGTTCTGTTTCCCCTTTTTATTCATTTTGTGAATGAAGTTTAGTTGATTTTGGCAGGAGTAGCTTGTATACTTCGGAAACCACTTGGCCAGCTTTACATAAGTTAGTAACGAGGTTAGGTAGTGATGGTTCTTTATTTAGAACTGATTGTTTAGATAACCGGACCTTAAGTTTTAGAAATTTATAAAAATCGAGGTTTTCCAACAGGTAGCGCTCTTGCAAATCGGAGAAGGGGAATGGAGAGGTCCCGACAAATAAGTGTTTGTCCAGATTGATTCCTTTCTTCGACCAGTCAGTCCGCACAACTGATTGTCCATCAATTTTAATTTTGGGGTTCAGCCAGATGGATGCTAGATCGGAGTTGCAGATCCTTGTTTTCAGAATGGTTGTCCATTCTCTGTATAGCTTTTTTAGTGTTATTCATGATATGTATTCTAAAAATGTTTATTCAAAGAACCGCTTTACTTGACCTTCTGACTGGAACAGTGAAATGCCCTTTACCATATCCTAACTTGCCTTTATTAAAATCATTGTTTATGTATTTATTTAGGTTAATGCTAATTCTCACCATAAGTATACATGTTGTTGATATATTTTAAGCAAAATCTAATGAAGCAAATTTACAATTTATTCAAACATTTAATTAATCCCTTCATTAGTTTTAGTATACTAATAATTTCAGGTATTTACTGTTAACACTTACCATAAGTTAAACATGGGCACATTGTCATCACTAAATACAAATGTATTGTTTTTTGCTTTTATACTAAATTACCATCACATAACAATGAGGTGACACAAGCACCCCTTCACGTATCTCTTTGGAGCAACCATATATGTATATAATGTAACTAGATTTGGTGTTTCTCAAAACACAGAAACATTTATACATTCAAATGTGTTTCCTTTGTGTGTGATGTTAAGTTTTGACAATAATATAAGCAAATTCTCCCTTACGGTTAGAAAGAGTACCTAGCTCCATCCTTGTTATATGGGTTAGGGCTTATTAAGAAGTATTTAGGATATGTTTATTCATTAAAAACCTATCCGTACAATGGATCTGTCCTATTCAACCACTGTTGTTACATATCTTTATAATAAATTAGACTTCAAAGTTATTTTTCAGATGCTTGGGCAAAATGACGATTTAACTCCGTAAATACACACAAAATAAAAATGCTGTCAAAGCAGTTGCCGTTTACTGATTAACACCATCGCAGAGACAGTAGCGAGGCGAAGTAATGGTTTGACTATTTGTACAAAGGCTATGGAAGACACTGTGGTAAAACACTAGGACTACTGTCTATATAAAGAGTCCTCATTAAGAGGACCTAATCCCATCATCCACCGAAGTGGCATGCTTCATCATGTGGGATCTCCTCTAAACCGCAACCTAGCGCGATTAAGGAGCTACAACTCCCAGCATTGGTCAAGTGGAGGAGCTCGCGGATGTTTTCAACTACACTATGAGGACTAGATCTCCTAAAGATCGATGAGGCCACCAATTGGTGTGGTGAAAAGTAAGTGTTGCAGTGTCAAATGAAAGTGATATTAAAATTGACTACGGGGAGCAAAAAAAAATATATTTAATGAGAGACTCCAGTGCCAACATTAAAACAACAGTAGAAGCGCGATCTAAGCAAATTGACGAGCGCGCATATAGTAAATCAAGAAACGGTCTACATGTTTCAGCCAACAGAGATCAAAAACTGCGATCGTGGCTTTCTTCAGGACCAATAAATACAACTACTGCAGCCGTTTTATGTGACTAAATCACACTGGTGTGAAAGTAACCAAAACCAAAAAAGAATTAGAATAACAGTGGAACGATACAACCAACTGTGTACCTGTGTGTTGTATCGTCTACATGTGAAGCACTACAAAAGTAGTGGACAGATTCCCGTATCAAATCGGGAATATAGCCTACCGCTCCTGGTCACAACTCAGGGCGTGAGGCAACGCTCTGTCCGTCGTTACCCCGGGCTTCCTTCCTGGTGGCTCCGAGCGGTCAATTCTAATTAATACAACTACTGCAGCTGTTTTATGTGACTAAATCACACTGGTGTGAAAGTAACCAAAACCAAAAAAGAATTAGAATTGCACCACTCGGAGCAACTAGGAAGGAAGCCCGGGGTAACGACGGACAGAGCGTTGCCTCACGCCCTGAGTTGTGACCAGGAGCGGTAGGCTATATTCCCGATTTGATACGGGAATCTGTCCACTACTTTTGTAGTGTTTCACATTTAGACGATACAACACACAGGTACACAGTTGGTTGTATCGTTCCACTGTTATTCTAATTCTTTTTTGGTTTTAGTTACTTTTACACCAGTGTGATTTAGTCACATAAAACAGCTGCAGTAGTTGTATTTATTGGTCCTGAAGAAAGCCACGATCGCAGTTTTTGATCTCTGTTGGCTGAAACATGTAGACCGTTTCTTGATTTACTATATGCGCGCTCGTCAATTTGCTTAGATCGCGCTTCTACTGTTGTTTTAATGTTGGCACTTGGAGTCTCTCATTAAATATATTTTTTTTTGCTCCCCGTAGTCAATTTTAATATCACTTTCATTTGACACTGCAACACTTTTCACGACACCAATGGCTGGCCTCATCGATCTTTAGGAGATCTAGTCCTCATAGTGTAGTTGAAAACATCCGCGAGCTCCTTCACTTGACCAATGCTGGGAGTTGTAGCTCCTTAATCGCACTAGGTTGCGGTTAAGAGGAGATCCCACATGATGAAGCATGCCACTTCGGTGGGTGATGGGATTAGGTCCTCTTAATGAGGACTCTTTATATAGACAGTGGTCCTAGTGTTTTACCACACAGTCTTCCATAGTCTTATAACTTTTTTCTTTCTTTGGGACCCGTGGACCTGTATGTTTGTATTGATTCAGTAGGGGGACTTGTCCACGTTGTCCAGTAATTTTCCCTCAGACCCTATTACCTACCTGTTTTTTGATGCAATATTTGTACAAAGGGCCATGGACAGAACCTTTAGCATGAATATGTGCATTTGTAGGACCCCTGTCAATGCCTTTGTAACCATTGACCGTTGATTGTGCAGTAAAACCACTAACACTAGAATCACTGATATTACTTGTGTGCCTTTAAAGCCATGCACACCCAGATGTATCTTTAGATGTTTTTGCAAAATACGTTAACACACTGATATATATCTTTTTTGATGTATAATTATAGTTATGTTTTACTTTTCTATGATTCCATAAAGAAAAGCAAATTAATTCCAACAAAACTCTGCATATCAAGCCATGTGCTACCTCTGCTGAACCACTGATACGTCTGCTTCTATAGACCCGCAACAGCACATATAGAAGCATTGGTATGCAGTGAAAATGCCTAAGCAAATGGAGTAAACATCTGGTGTAACGCTTGAAAAACCGGTGCTGTGGTAGCAATACCTGGCATGAGGTATGAGTAGTATATAGTATGAGTACCGGGATATATTCTAGCAAAAAGCTGACTTATAAGGAGAGAATCTGAGTGATTTAGAGCAATATCAACCATACAGTGGTAGCACACTTTGTGTGTGATATACATTTGTGGCTGAATGTGAGGGCTATGCTTGCCTGTTTGTGTAACAAAAGCATTCCGTAAATGGTATTGTCACTACACAATCATTTATTGGTTTTTGCTCTTCAGTTGCCTGCGTTATTATACTATGGACCGTCTATTTCTTTCATGTTATTGGATCTGCATCAGTTCACCAGCTGCCTCGATATTCTTGCAGCTGAGAGCGGTCTCATTCTTCCACTGACCCCTGACATTGACTGGATACATCAGGATTTCCTAACTGGAAGAGTGAATTCTAGTATTATTTATATTCTTTGGTTTAACCCATCCGGTAACAATTTCCTATAATACTTTTGTTCGCTTTTCGACCAGTTAACATCCATTCATTTCTGGAGATTGAAACTTTGAACAAAGAGCAATGAAGATTGCACAGTTAAAAATTTGCAAACATTCGTGACAATAATTTTCAATTCTATTAAGGACACGGAGGTGAGGATTTTGCTTCTCATTTCTTCACTGTTTATTCACAGCAGCCAATAAAAGAACACTTAACCCGTAAAACTACAGTACCCATGAACACTTTAGTGCCACATAACAACCATAGAGAGCATCCCTATATAAACCCTGACTGAGGTAACCACGTCCTCTTTCTTTGAATGATCACAGAACAGTTGAGTCCGACAAGGTAAGAATTCAATCTTGTAGAACCACCCTTTGTGATGAAGGAATCCTCCACGAAACAAGGCATCTTGAAGCCCAACGGGGCTGAACTTTTGAACTTGGGGCTCGACCCAATGACATGCGAAAACACCCTTGGACAACTATACCAATAGATCGTCCTCGACAGATACTTCCAAATACTCCAGCGTTCATCTTCTTCACGCTTTATTTGCTATCCGCTCCCTAAATAGAAAGGATAATCTGTAATACCAGTAACCGTATCTGATTTCATAATCATCACAGTCAGACAAAGGGGGGGAAAAAACAACCTAGTCATTTATGCAGTATTAAATACAATGCAAAAATTAATTTATAAATACACATAGTCTTGGTGGGATCATCCTCGCCTCCGTGTCCTTAATAGAATTGAAAATTCTTGTCACAAATGTTTGCAAATTTTTTATTCTATGTCAGACCGGAGGCTCCGATTATGCTTGTTCAAAGCTTAGCCACCACCACCAATGCTACATTCACAATAGGCTTATCATAGAATGCCTTAAAAGTGGTTTCAGTTGACCAGTCAGCTGCATTCATTATATCCAAAAGACTGACTCCTAAAGAGAAAAACCTGGATGCCATAGCCCCTCGAACTGAGTGGGCACCAAATTTCGATACATCAATGCCTGCTTTGCCCATGAGCCAACGCACCCATCTTGACAAGGTGGCTAGATTCACTGGGCGAAAGGGCTTTTGCCATGCAATCAGTAATTGACCCTTCATATCTGAACGAAATTCAGCAGTACTTTCCTCATACGCTTTTACACATTGAATAACACACAGCTTAGGGTTGTGCGGAAAAGCTGGGTAAGATACAGAAGAAGTATTGCATTTAGTGCGTTTTGAGATAACAAATGTGACTCCTTCTGGCGAAAACCTACGTCCCGCTAGATCCAGAGCTCGGATATCAGAGACCCTTTTGTATGAAACCAGGCATAACAAGATGGTAAATTTGGTAGAAAGCTGCTTTCTTGAAAAGTATTTGTTGTTGGCAGGCCAGGTTTCCAAGAACCTCAAGACAATGGATACGTCCCACAGAACCGAGTATTTAGGACAAGGGGGTTTGACCATCCGGATACCTCTAAGCAGCTTGCATACCAGGGGATGCTCACCAACTGGTTTTCCATCCACTGGAACATGCCCTGCCGAGATGGCAAAACGGAAGTTGTTCACAGTCCTGTAAGCTAGGCCAGATGATGCAATGGAGGCTAGGAAATTCACGACCATAGGGATATTTGCCTTAGTGGGATTCACTTCCCGTTGAGAACACCAGCTACACCATCTTTTCCAAGCTGATGAGTATCGCTTGTGGGTGTTAGCGGACTAGGCCTCGCTAATGAACCTGTCAGCATCTCTTGAAAGTCCCGGGATTTCCCATCTGTCCCTGAAACCCACCAGGCTACAAGAGGTAGTTGCCCCGACTCTATCAATGGGTGCAGAGCCTTCTGAGGGTCCAACAACAGGATCCATCTCTGTGGAAGGAGGATCGGCGCAGCACATGACATCTCCAGAAGGACTGGGAACCATGCTTGCACTCTCCACAACGGGGCGATTAGGGCTAGCTCCGACTGCTGACGTCGGGTCTGAGCCGGCACCCTGAGTATCATGATAAACGGATGGAAGGCATATTACAGGACTGATGGCCAGTTCTGGAGAAACACGCCGAGGCGATCGCCTCCGGATCCAGGCGCCAGCTGTAGAAGGCTGGGAGTTGCCTGTTGAGACGTGATGTGAACAAATCCAACTGGCATGGACCCCATAGAACATTCAGCGCTCGGAAAACCCGGGATGGAGTCTCCAATCCCTGAAATCCTGAAGATAATGAGAATGCCAGTTGGCCACCTCGTTGTTGGGCCCTGGGAGCTATTCCGCTACCACCGATATTCTGTGAAGGAGGCAGTAGTGGCAAAAGTCCTTGGCGATCTCCGCCAAAATCCGGGACCTCGCCCCTCCCAATTTGTTCACATTGCGAACCTCAGACACGCTGTCCATGCGAAGCAGGATACAACAGTCTGTATTCCGAGGCGAAAGACTGCGAATCGCAAATGAACCTGCCAGCAGCTCCAAACAACTGATGTGTAATGAGAGTTCCTCTTGTCACCAACGGCCCCCTGTGGATAACTGACCGCAAAGGGCTCCCCAACCTCAATGGCTGGCATCCGACTCGATCACTACTTCTGGAGTGGATCCGAAGATGGCTCTGCCGTTCCAAGACTCCATGTGGTCTAGCCACCACAGCATCTCCAACCTCGCTCCCTCTGAGAGAGGTATCCGTTCCGCATATCCAAGGCCTTTGCGGAGATGCTGAATCTTTAGTCTTTGGAGTGCACGGGAGTGAAGGGGACCCGGGAAGATTGTCCAACTACTCGGGCCACTGACCTCAAGGATACAATCTGCTTGTTCAGAATCAATCTCAATTCTCTCTTGACTGATCTTACCTTCTTCTTAGCTGGGAGGAGAAGCTGGCAGCTCCGTGAATAGATCTGAAAACCCAGGAACTCGTAGACTGTGCCAGAGACACTGTTGACTTCTGTGGATTCACAATAAATCCCAGACTCTGCAGCAGAGTGATTGACCATTCGAGATGCGTAATCACTAGCTGAGGGCAGCGAGCCATGATAATGATATTGTCCAAGTAAAAGATTAATCGAACACCGCATGCCCTCAAAGATTCTACCACCGGGCGGAGGAGCTTCGTGAAGCACCATGGTGCTGACGAAAGACCGAAGGGAAGGACCTTCTACTCGTAACAGACACCCTGCCAGAGGAACTGAAGAAACCGACGGTGTGGGGCTTAGATGGGCACTGGCAGGTACGCGTCCTTCAGGTCCAGACGGACCATCCAATCCCCTTCCTGAAGAGGGTCGCGCAGAAGATGGATTCCCTCCATCTTGAAATGCCGGTATATTACCCATGAGTTGAAGTTCTTCAGATTTAGGACTAACTTGGATCCGCCCCCTTGCTTCTGGACCAGGAAGATACGGCTGATAAAACTTCGGGGATGAGGTTCTGTGGCGACTATAGCCCCTTTCCCCAGAAGAGGACCTGTCTCTTCTGTGATAAAGCTCTGTTCTTGTTGGGAAAAATATATTGGCGGGGAGAAGAGCCCTGACTGGGAGTACCGTACAGCTCCAGCTTGTAGCCCTGTACTGTCTCCAAGATCCATGCATCTTGTGAGGTCGTATGCCATGCTTGCCGAAAAAATTGGATTCTTCCCCCCAACATTACCTCCGAACACGAAGATCAGTCTCACCTGAATTTCCGGCATCCTGCTGGCCACCCTGATTTCCTCCGTATCTGCCCTTCCAGAATCTGTTCTTGGCTCGCTGGGTTGGGTAGAAGGAGGAGTTGCCGGTGTAGTTGGGGTACTGGTAACCTCATCTCTGTTGTTGATACTGGCCGCGTGGGGTGCCTTTGTTGAACCCCCGGCTGAACGACCGCCCTCGGTATCATCGGGCCCTGCCGAAAACCGGCCGGAAAACCCGTTTGAGGGAGCCCTCACTTTGTCTAAACCAAAGTGGCTACAAACTTTGTAAGTTCCTTTCGGAAGGGCTGTCAGAATAAGAGGCCCTGAAGGGCCCTGACTCCGAGGAGGATATCTCTGCTAGCCTAGGGTCTAGCTTGAGGAGGATGGAACGTCTCATCTTGCTTAACATGGCGCAGTTTGTGTTGCCTAGCTGGCACACCGCCCTTTGCGCCCACCCAATCAACTCGTCTGGATCGATCGCCATTGCAGACTCTTTGGTTCTAAAGTTCAACTCTAGGATCTTGGTTCCATGCCCGATTAATGCCTTTTTTACGGTCTTTGGCATACTTCTTCATGTATGTAAGCATGGAGGGATCCACCTCCGGGGTTTCCGCCACTTTGTCTGCCAGATCCAGTCTTGGGCATTCTGACCTCGGCCATACCCTGACGTCCTTGTCAAAGGCCTGCCGGAGGTGTGTCTGGACGTAATGCGCCACCTCTTGCGGCGGGAGCCATGCGGTAGAATTAGGGTGGACGATGTCCGCTGGCTAAAAAGTGAGGAGCCTAGGCTGAGAGGATGTCTCCAAGTGACACTCCTTCTTGGATCTTTTGGAGGGGCTTTTGGCCTCCTCCTGTTCGGAAGCCTGGTCTATGGCGGTGTCTCCATCATCATCCTGATATGTGTCTGTGGTCGCTGCCTCCTTATCAGGGGTGCTATAATCGTGATCACTCACCAGAGCCTTGGCTGGATTCGCAAAATCAGCCACATGAGGATTGAGGACCCTTTTGCCACTGGGTTTGGGGCGTGAGCCAGCGTTGGGAAGCCAGCCCTGCTGCCAGGCGGATATACATAATTTACGCTTCAGGGGTTCAATAGCTCTCACAAGGGCTGTATTGACAGAGTATTATACCCCTGCGTCCAGTGCCTCCATGAGGTCTTGTTCCATAGAACCTGAGGGTTCCACCTCAAAGTACTCCTCCTCATAAAAGAATTAGTCCATAGCGGTAAATAATAGAGAGAACTATAATACCCCACAGGGAATTGGTTAATATGGGGGATTAACCCACAATCAAGTATCCAGAAAGTGGAGTCCAAGGGGGAGAGGTACAACCCCAGGCAAGCCAAGTCGCAGTACAGTATTTATAAGGTGGAGGGAGGGCTTGCCAAACCTCTCTAGGCAAAGACCCCAGCAGGAAATATAATGAGGGCGTCACCGGGAGCCTGAGGACGAGCCGTGTGAATACCCAGCAATTAGCATTGCTCCCATGCTCAATTCAAGCCCTTAAAGCGGGCAAAATGGCTGCCGCGGTGATGGCCGCTCGTCCCAGTCAAAAGAGGACTGCGCGTCTAGCTGACGCGCGACCTCGCTCCCCCTCCCTCTCCACCGAGTAACTGCCGCGAGCACAATGCGCCCGGCAGGGGAGGCAGAGCGCTCCCAATCCGATGCGTGACCTAATCGGAGCACAGCAGTGCGCGAGGCAGATCTCTCCTGAGACGGGGAAAGCACACAAGGCAAGAGAAAGTTGCCAGAGAGCCGGCAAATATAGAATCAAAGATTAAAGGCTATTGTTTTTAGAAAGCGCACAAGGCAGAGTTAAACCTCACTATAACTACAGTTTACAGAGCGCATATGCAATAAGCATTAACACATTAACCCATACACTACCATACCACAAAAGCATAAGTAGTAAGGAAGGCACTTAACTGGCTGCAGAGCAGCAAAGAAAGAGGACGTGGTTACCTCAGTCAGGGTTTATATAAGGATGCTCTCTATAGTTATGTGGCACTAAAGTGTTCATGGGTACTGTAGTTTTTTGGTTAAGTGTTATTTTATTGGCTGCTGTGAATAAACAGTGAAGAAATGAGAAGCATAATTGGAGCCTCCGGTCCAGACATAGAATTTGACTGGACTGATCACTTTACCACCCCTGTCTCTCTGCTTATCATACTACCAACACACCACAGTCAATACCGAAAAGAAAAACAAACCCTCAAAGACTTTTCCATAGACATCCTAATGTTTGAAGTCAACTCTCACTGTATCATCGCCACATCCGATGCCAACACCATTCTAAACGAATGAAATAGTAAAAACAAAATCTATATGAACATCCATGTCCCAATAAAAACACGCACATGAAAGTCAATGCATTTACCATTTTAGTATTCTAAAGACCTTGCTGGAGATAAAGAATCCATCTGACAACAGGAAAGAAAATGGAAAAAAAAACAGAACTCCAGTGGACCTACTGCTACTAAATTCCCCCTGCATCACGCAGACAGATTAACACATAAACCAAAACAAATTACTATACTTACACCATCAATGAAGCAACCAGCGATAGCAGAACACGGTTTAAGACACTCGAGCACTGCATGAAACCTTTGCCAGACCCACAGATTCACACTCCAGCGAAAACTGTAATGATATCAACCTCCTCTTCACTGAAAAAATGTAGTAGATCCGACAGCAATCGACGATACTGATCCGGCTTCATCTCGTACACCCACCTCTTTCCATACCATCCTGCAATATCAGCGGTCAAAACGTTATCTCCCCCAGATCTTATTTACATCCTCAACTCCATCAAAGCCACTTCTTAGGGAGTTGGTTTTGCCATTGTGCTTCTTCAAAGCTCTCTCTAGGGATGCTCTCCTATCCCTACGTACCATTGTCAATACCTCCCTCACTTGTGGCATCTTCCCAGAAGCACTCCAGACAGACCATACCCTTCTACTCCTAAAGAAACCTACACTAGACCCTGATGACCTCCTTAGCTCCAGGTGATTCACTCACCTTCTGTTCATCAGCAAGATCATTGCATAAGCAGTCAGTGTTCAACTTCAAGATCACATCAATGGTAACCATCTTCTGTCCGAATACCAGACTGTCTTCATATCACGCTGCAGCATGAAGACCCCTACCGTACACACGGAAAACAATACGCTCATAATCATAGATAAAGATGACCCCCGGTCCCCTGATATTGCTGGACCTCAGTGCTGCCTTTAGACACAAGTTGACCATCCCCACCCTCGTACGCACCCTTGAGTCTCAAATGGTATTCACTGGCAGTGTCCTTCATTGGTCTTCCTCCTACCTTTCATACCGCCACCAATTTGCTCACATGGGGACCTCCAGATCCCTATCACCGGTGGATTCCACCAGGGTTCTATACTGCCTACCGTCATCTTCAACCTTTACTTAGAGCCGCTTGGTGCTATACAGCATCAAGATTCTCCAATATGCGAATGATGCACAACAGTACTTGAAAATCACCTCTCATTCAGAGATCCAACTCCTCAAATACTGCTTGCACATCATCCGAACCTAGATGCTCAACAGCTACCTGAAGCTCAACCAAACCTTGGCAGAATTTCCGTTATTTGCAGAGAACAACAAAGAAAATCTAATACAAACCTGGTTCAATGACCTAAACCGTGGCAACTTCAAACCACAACTTTCACCAAATGTCAAGTCACTTGGATTCATCCTGGACACCAAACTCATTCTCATGCAAGACATTGCCAAAAAAATAAAGGCAGCAGAGTACCAGCTTTCGCTTCTAAAGTCAAACCATTTCTTCGAGAATGTGGTTTCAGAGCTCTGATAAGCCCTCCTACTCTTGCATCTGGATGGTGTTAATGCCTGTCACCATGACATCCTAGGCTCCTCACTTAAGATCATCCTACACACAGCAGCACGTCTCATTGAGGGCCAGAATAAATGTGATCACATTACCCCATCTTGATGTAACTCCATTGGCTTCCCCTGCCAGCCCGCACCATCTTCAAAACCAGCGGTGTAATTTACAAACACAATGCACCAAGCATCCCAGCTTACCTAGCAGAGTATCTCACCATCTCTGGTGGTCCTCGGCGCACCTGCAGCAGACACCATCAGACTGCAGACTAAGAGGTGTAAAAATGAAAAATATCCATGGCAGCAGGCCTTTTCGATGTGTGCAGGCTGGATATGCAACATCAGCCCCATATTCATCATGACGAATTCCAACGCAGCTCCAATTTAGGAAAGAGTTGAAGACTCATCTCTTTATGGAACACTACATCACATTGCATTACCTGTCCACATCCTAGTTTCCTCTCCTATTAGTCATTGTTTTTATTCTTGTCACTAACCACTTAAAGTGTCCCATTGCCTTTGGCTTGGTTCGCACTATAGAAATACCATATAAATGCATATATACTTTGCTGAATCCTGGTATGCTAACATTGGACTCTAAGCACATATAACACAGTTCCTCATCTCAGGAAACAAAGTACATTTTTAGCAATGCATAGGGGTGTTGCCTCTCCTAAAATGAAATCAGGAGAATTGAGCATTTCTGGGATCGAGTACGTTTTGTCAGGAAAGAAATGCTTCATCAGAACATTCTACCTTGGGGGCATTGCTGAAGACTGAAAATGGGTTTCCCTGAGGTTTTGGGATATTATTTTAACTAATAGGTTTCAATACCCTGAGCTGCATGTTGATCCAGTGCCTACACTGAATTATTTGTAAACTGTGTTAGTGACCTTACGAGATTTCTGAGTGCATGTAGATGTGCCTAAAACTTGACTGATGACAACAAGTGTTAGATGGCTGATTTGCATTTGGGAACATCCCTCCTGACTCCATACTTCTATTTTTATTTTATTTTTTAGCCTAGGGGTGCTGTGCCGTCATGGCGTCGAATGACATTGACCCAGAGTTCTGCATCGGTGTCCTGGTGAAGACTTTCTACCAGTATGCCGGAAAGAGGAGGATGAACAGGAAGGAGTTCCAGAAGATGGTGAGCACGGAGCTTAACCACATCCTTACAGTGAGTGAAAGCCGCCTTTCTTTTCAATGCAGCATGGTATTAGTAGAGTAGTGCTTTACGTTGGATGAAAAGGTTGGGGAATCTCAACAGGGGCTGTGGTCCAAGAAACACCATCAAGGAACATTTATAACCGACATGGTCAGTGTAACTAAGGGTGTTGCCAAATACATGTATACTGTGTTTGATAAACGTCTAATTTAAACCTTAATTTGTCTCCAGAGTAAACAATAGAAAAAGAATTAACAGCGAACATAATTTCTATTCAACATTTTACATATTACATACATCCAACAAACACCGAAAATAAGAGTATTTTAGAAGACCAAGGAGGCCATTTTCAGTCTTCCACTTAGCATGTTTATTTAAAGAGGCTGGTGGTAGGGTGGTTGGTCTGCTGGTAGAAATGTGCAGACATGTGTGCAATTACTAGTTTTGCACACAAATGTGTGAACTGAACAGTTGCTCTAAAAGTGGTGTAGATTGGAGGTATTTCCTTTGCTACTCTCATTCCCCTCAGTGTCAACAAAAGTATCTTTTCTGATGGAGATTAGCTTCTGGAGATATCTTCGGAATCCCACCCAAGGCCCCTACCCAATCTGAACTATTAGGAGTCACAGGCACCAGGTAGGGCCACCTGGCTTCAGATGGGCATCCCACAACTTCTCTGCATGTGACGGAGCAGTCCTAGATATTGTACCACATAAACTAGTGATATCCAGTCCCTTTTACCACACATCTGGAGATTGAGCCGCAGATAGATTGTTCTTGGTCATTTCCCCACTGAAATCTTTTGGTTCAAAGCTATGTTTATCATATTGCAGATCATGTTTGCTACTGACCCTCATACTGACTGACGGACTGCCCTGTGGTATTTGAGTAAGAATCACAGCAGGGTGCTTCCTCTGCGCTCAAAGGCATCCAAGACTAACTGCTAGACGAAAAACCAAGCTTTACATGAAATCCATCAAAAGTCGGTCTAGGACTCCACTGAAACCCAAGACCCGATCCTGTACTCAATCTGTAACTACTCCTTCAGAGAAAGGACATATAAATATAAATAGGACAGCAGATCATATTCGGATCGACATTTTTAGATCTCGGCTCTAGACGGCGCCCATACGCTGTCTTGAACCAAGACATGCTGTATCTCCTTTGCAAATACCAAACAGTGTGCCAGTGCTGCACTTGATTTACATCAACATTTTTTGCTGCGTGTATTGATTGAAACAATCACACTTATGACTACTTTTTCAGTCAGATTTAATCAAAAGCAAAACATTTATTTACATTAAATTTTCTTTACAACAAATATTCCATAGCCCTAATACCGCATCTCATAGTGGTATCCACATTATTTTTTGTACATACATTTTTTACTTTTTAGACACCTTCTAACGTAGTACAACAATAATGACATATACATCACTCACTTTTTCTACACTCATACCCACTCACACCCATTCATATCCTTTATCACATTAAAACAAACTAAGTGATATTGTATCCATAAAACAAAAACGGCCATCCACATATACAGTGTTTTAAATTCTTTGTTCTTTGTTTTTAAGTTTTCGCTAATAGATTGGCCATAGATTTTAAGGTCTACGCGTTTGATTAAATCTGACTGAAAAAGTAGTCATAAGTGTGATTATTTCAATCAATACACGCAGCAAAAAATGTTGATGTAAATCAAGTGCAGCACTGGCACACTGTTTGGTATTTGCTATTATTAGGCTAGGCCTTGCTGCCATTGAGCCAAAACCCAAGACTGTTGTTTTTGGGTATCTGCTTTGCGGCACAGAAAGGATTTGGTTAAGAAACTCTCTAGATACTGCAATTGAATATGCCTATCCTGACTCTACACCAGTAACCATAGAACCCCAATCTAAAGGAGAATGGAAATTACCATTCATGAGTTAAGGGAAGAGCGTGACACCATTACAAAACACAAACACAAAAGTCAATTGAAAATAATTCAAAATTGTGTTGAAGCTATATTCATATATACACATTAAATTGGTTGCTCCTTTGTGCAGAATGGAAATGCTTGAAAAAAGTGCTCGTTCATGGGTGAAAAAGAAGTCAAAAGGAATCCAACATAATTTAAGCAAATTGAAACAACAATTTATGTAGCGCCATGGCCTGTCTGAGACCTTTACTTTCAGAATCAACCAAATTCCACCCACAATATTTAGGTACAGTGTTCAAATCAGTACTGTCCTGGCTTATTCAATTGCAGTATGTAGAAAGTTTCCGTTGGGACCAAATCCTTTCTGTACCGCCCTGTACCCATGTCCTACAGTCTACTGGGTTACCCCATTGTTATGTAATGTATCTGCTTTGTGGGCTTCATTCCACCCATAGGCTTACTCTTTGCTGGCTCCCAAATCGCTCCGTTATTCCTTATCCTCATTTGTCCATGGCGTGCATGCCTCTTTCTCTTTTTACCACTCCCCGAGCGCAGGTACCAAGTACACTAACCCTCCATTCTCCATCATTGTGTGACCAATTTAGAGACTTTTTTTCTTTGTTTACGAGCCCTCAGTAGTTGTGGTGTTTTCATTCTCACCAAGCTTGTTTTTTTTTTTTTCTTAACCTGCCCCCGTGGCTACTTCCCTTTTGCTTCCCCACGATCACTTCCCCTTTCTTTTTCAAGCAGACCTGTAGCTACCGCCATCGTGGCTGACTTTGAGGCACCTTTTCCATTGGCTCAGCAGACAAACCTTGATCACTGCCACTAAAGGGTAAAAGAACTGAAACACAGACGGGCCCCCACACACTCACACAACCTAGCTCATGTGCCTTCACCCTACTTCTCTTCCCTTTCCACTATTCAGACTCCTGTCCTCCTTCTCCTCTCCTTCCTTCCCCCGAACCCACATACCTTTTTCCCACCACAGTTACCACCCTTCTTCACCTCAACCAATATACAACACATCTATTTATTTCAATGAATGCCCTGAGAACTTCATTTACTCCACAGCAGCACCCACACATATTTCTTGTCAACAACACACGATGTTGCACTCTCCCCACCATAATCCAATAAACCCCCACATCCCCTTAACCCCCCTTCCTCAGTCCACCTCTCAAGAGCTCCCCTTAGAACCCGTCGCCCCTCTCCAGCCATATAGCATTCCATGCTCTGCTCTGCCCACCCTTGAAAACTAACTAGGTTACTTCCATTCCACAATCTCCGAGCTTGAAGCCACCATCTCCCACGCAAGCTCTAAAATGTCTACTGTAGTCTACTCCCTACTCCCCCCAGGTGAGCACACAATACCCTAAACTCCTAATTCAGAGGAGTACTCTTCTCCCCTGCCCCATAAGAGCTGTGCACAAACAGAAATTGCTAATTTACTTGCTAACTGTAATACCTCTAATTCTCCCACCATATCCTCTCCAGACAACACAAAACCATGCACTATACCCACCATCTGCCTGATCCGCAGCAAACGCAGGCCACTTACAACCCAAGCACCAACCTACAGGAACATAACCCCTATGCCTTTCTCTGGAACTTATTGTACAGCACTGTTCCCCTTCTGGCATCTATGCCATTTACCACCTGCCAGGTAATTGCTCTGCCTTCACTGAAGAATTCACAGACTTTGTAAATGACATATTCACAAAGCGCTAAATTGATCTTTCTATGAGACTTTAATCTTCATTGGGGCATCTCACAAGATTCAGCCACCAACCTGCTGGCAAACGTTCCTCTCAGGAAATAATCTTTTACAACACAACCCTTAACCAACACACTCCAAAGTCTCCCCGCTTGACCTTATCATTTCCAAAGATGACCTGCTAACACCTGATGATCCTATACCAGTAGACTTGCCTGACCACTTCCTTATTCCTTTCTCACTGCACCTCTCTCATTTTGTAACCCTAGGCCAACCTAAAAGAGCAACTACCTGGTTTTGCAACACTAAAAACATCGACCTAGACACTCTGCAAAGCAGCCAAGAAGGCACTACCAGACATCAACCCCAACTCCAATGTCAATGACATGACCACCCATTGTCTCACCAATCTTTCCGTCTTGATAGACAATGTAGCTCCACTTCAAAGCAAAAAGTAAAGGCCCACACCCTCTGTCCCATAGTTCAATAAGTCCCACTATGATGAGAGGAAAACCCTGATATACCTGGAGAAGAAATGGAGATAGTCCCCTCCATCATTAATATCTCAAATCTCTGTTGCACAAGATCGTGCTATCACAAACACTTCTTTAGTGAAAAAGTGAATCACTTTAGAGCCCTTCTCGACTCTGCCAAGAACAGACCAAAGAAACTCTTTGACCTAATCAAAACTACCAGCAACATTGCCTCATCCTCAACCATCAAATGTGATGCTCCCACCTAAGAAAGCAGCCGAATTTGCGCAATTCTTCGAAGCAAACATGAACTCGCTCCTTGACCATGTTACACATCCAACCCCACTTGAGGACTGCAAATCCAAAGGCTCCTGGCACAGCTTTGACATCATCATTGAAAATGCTCTCTTCAAGAGCATTCTGAAAACAAAACCTTCAAACCCTTCTATTGACCCTATCCCTAGCGACATTGCAATAGGCTTCTACACCAACACGCTTCCCTAATGGACTAATCTGGTTAACCTATTTCTCAGCCAAGGCTCCTTTCCTGATGCCCTCAAAACAGGTCAGGTGACCCCACTTCTAAAGAAATCCTCCGCTGATGAGAATGACATTAACAACTTCTGCCCTATCACCAACCTCCCCTTCCATACCGAGGACAATGACCTTCTTGATGAATTTCAGTCCGGCTTCAATCAAGGTTGCAACACTGAAACTGCACTGCTACAAGTTATCGAAAATGCTTTACAAGTTTTTGACTCGAACAACTCCTGATCCTTCTGGACCTTTCTGCAGCCTTTGACACTGTAAACCATAAGACACAACAAAGAATGGGATTTGAAGGCACAGTCCTCAAATGGTTTGAATCGTACCTCACAGGCAGATCTCAGATGATTAAAATTGAAAACTGTCTCACTACATCAAAGGCTGTTAATCCCCACGCCCACCCTATAAAGTCTTTACATGGAACCGCTAGTAGACCTACTGAAAAAGACTGGGACCCATTATCCCCTCTATGCTGATGACACCAAACTCTACCTCAAGGTGTCCTCTGCGCACAACACTTCATTCCTCGCTACCCCCTCAACTCCATCTAAGAATGGATGATTTCTCATCACTTAATCTGAATCCCTCTAAAACAGAATTCCTTCTTATCTCACCCTCAAACTCTCCACCTCCTGTGCAATCATGGATGGATAATCTGAACATTCTTAACAGCAAACCTACCATTGTTGAAAGTGCCAAATCCATAGGTGTCATCCTGGACAAAAGACTAAACCTCCAATCCCAAATCACCACCATGGCCACGAACACTTGCTTCCAAATGCGCCTTCTCTGCGGGATCCAGCGTTTCATTCCTGAGCAAGATCTGAAAATTCTGGTTCAACATTTGGTACTCTTCAAACTGGACTACTGTAACTCTTTCATTGCAGGCCTCCCAAAAACCCACCTGTCCCTTCTAAAATCCATCTTCTTTTTGGCTGCGTGTTACGTCTACGGGGCCAAAAGAAATTACAATATTACACCCATACTGATTTCTCTTTGCTGGCATCCCATTGAAGTTAGGTCAATATACAAGATTGCATGGATCACCCGTAAAGCCATACACACTTCCACCCCTCGCTACCCGGCTAACAAACAAAATATCAGGCGGGGCGTGGCTAGCAGCCAAATGGAATGGCCGCGCTCTGAAGAGGCTCTGCTATTCTCGCCATCCTTCTTCCTCTATCCGTCCCGAAATCGACAGCCATCCCCTCGATCTGAGGGGTACAGATCCCGAGAACACCAGCGCTGCTTGAACCGAGCGGCCCAAGCCTGAACAGAAGTAACAGCAGCGGCAGCACGGCGCCCTTGGAGCTCCGCTGGCAACAACATGGTGGCCCGTTCCCGAGATCCCGATTGCTGAGGAGAGAGAGCTAAACACCGGCGTAAGGAAGCAACTGGAGGGCTCAAGGGCAACCCCTCACAGAACCGGAACCTGCCGAGAGCCGCGCACGCACCATCTGGATAGTCGGGGGTGACGCGTACTAGTGGAGGGCATCGCATGTTCCTTAAAAGGCCCCCCCCCCACTGGCCTGTCTACAAATCGAGGCCCCGGCTTGAGGCCTAGTTGCGAGCAGGAACCCCTTGGTCGCCCTAAGATCTCCACCAGCCCGGAATGCCATCTTGCTGGGCGAAGAAACAGACCTGCTGCATTGCCACATTGCCGAGGGCCTGAGCACCACCCTTGGAGCACTGCAGAAAACAACATGGCGGCCTGCTCTGGTGCTCCCGACTGTCGCGGTGAGTGAACCAGAGCATAGAAGCAGGAAAACGTCTGGAGGGCTCGGGGGAGGCCCATAACTCACCAAAGACTTACCTGACGACGCACACACATCGTCTGGGCAGAGGGTTTTGACACCTACATGTGGAGTGTGGCGCGCGTCCGTTCACCCCCGTCCCCCCCAGGCCCTTGGCCCATTTACTAATTGAGGCCCTGGACTGAGGCCTAGTAGTGCGAGGGACCCACCCCCCCACCGGTGTCCCGGGATCTCCGCTGCCTCACGATATCACCTCACTGAGCTAGATTACTAGGCTGCGGCATCGCTGGGGGCCTGAACATCTGCTGACAGCCCAAGCTAAGCGTGGCCCTGAGGGTTGAGGACACAAGCTTGCAGGGGCGCGAATAAGGGAAAGTCGCCGGGGGACACCAGAGTCCACCCTAATTAAAACCCACAGAACTACACATCGAGACTGCCCCTACCTTCGCCTACAAACTACAACACACACCCTTTTTTATCAACAGCCATCAGGATGTCCCAGAAGCAGAATTTAGTGGCGCCCATCTACTGGACTATCCCACTGTCTAGTCAACAGGGAAAACCAACAGGCCAACGGGGAGGGACTCAGTAATTCCCGCTTCCCTGGGCAGGCGGCGGCGAGTACCGATACAAGGTCTACATAGTGAGCGCTCACACCCCGCAATGGCCAGTGGCAGGGGACCCAAAACACAGGCCCAAAAGACGCTTGCTAAATTCGCATGGGGGAAAGCAGGCGATGAGACCGATACAGCTGCCAAGGGTGGGGCAAACGACCCTCATCCCAAGTCTCCTCAGTCTGACCCTACCCTCCGGGACGTCATGGAGGCCATTGCAGGAGTCCAGACATCTCTAGAATCACAGATTGACACCGTCAACATCGAGATCTCCCTCAACAGAGCGGACCTACGCAAAATGGATGCTAGAGTAAAAGATGTGGAAGACGCTACAGTTACATTAACGTCTGACACGGACCTCCTTAAACAGCAAGTAGCCCAACTCCGAGACCGGCAGGCGAAAATGGAAGGCCTCTTTGATGATTATGAAGGAAGGGCGCGAAGAAACAACATACGCATACTGGGGGTCCCGGAGCGAGCAGGTGGACCTGCGGCGGACCTCTTTGTAGAAGACCTGGTAACGAAAAGGCTTCAGCCGAAACGCCTGTCCGATTATTTCTCCATTGACTGGCCCATCGAGCCCCCGGGGGGTGGCCCAAGCCTAGGGCTCCCCCGAGACCTATCGTAGCAAGAGTATTCAACTTTCGGGCTAAGGTTTTTGTTATTGTTAATTGTCATGATGTAGAGAGATCTTTATTTGGCTTGATAAGTTGTGACCAATCTCAAGTGATGTCATACACGAGATATGCAGTTGTTCGATCCCCCACATCGGGTATCCAGCCCCCACTGAAACACTGAGATACCTGGGTCCAATGGCTCATACGATCGCCGTTTGGCAGTTAGCTAACAAACGCTTGGGTTGGCAGGGGAGGTTGACAAAGGCTACGCCTCTATGGTCCTTTCAACAACTGGGATTATTATACTATCAAGTAGGGTCCGACAGATGGGATACGATAGGGATCTCCACTGTTGGGGACCTTCTACAGAAAGGGAAATTATTCACATTTAAACGACTACAAGTGAAACACGAACTGGCACCCAAAGAGATTTTCCGATAATTACAAATCTGACATGCGCTTAATACAGCATTAATAGACCTGACAACCATCCCTGACTCGTCCCCTCTGGAAGACCGACTTCTGTCTGAGCCCCTCCCCACTAAGGCCATTTCCCTTACATATTGTAATCAGCCAGTGTAATAAGCTACCAGACCACTTCCTTACTCTTAGAGATAGATGGCAATTAGATCTAGGACAACTTGATGATGAGGACTAGCAGACCGCCCTGATGTCCCCCAGAGAAGCTGCTGTTAACCAACACTTTCGATTGATTCAACTGAAGGTCTTGCATAGGACATACCTCACAGGGGTGACGTTGGCCAAGATAGGGACTCGAAAAGATGTGCTTTGCTTGCGTGGCAGTAACCAAGTTGTCACATTTGATCATATATTATGGGATTGCCCCAACATACGGCACATCTGGGAACGAGCAACGAATAAGATGCAAGAGGCACAGGGCGCTAGGTGGCGCTAACCAAGATGGCCGCACTGATGTGAGGCTCCTTGATGCTTGACCCCTCGCATCCGACCTGCATCCGCCACAGCTGTCCTAGGTGCGATCCAGCGGTCACCGCTTATAGAGGAGCTGCTGCCCTACCCTCAGTGCGATTTCCGGCCGATTTCGAGCTACCGGAGCCGAGATAGGAGGCCCGTAAGCTGCACCGGTGAGAAGGACGCAACCGGCACTGCGAGCTACGTGAGCCCGCGGCGTACATCGAGGTGCGAAGGCCGCGTGACCAGCGGCAGCCGGCCAGCCATCGCGGGAGCCTGCAGAGGGGAGCCCGCGCCTTCAACGGACTTCAAGTGAGTTGGGGGGGGCGGTGGCTGGTGAGCGCCCCCAGAGCTGCCAAGGGGTGGAAGCCCGCGACCTGTAGCGGGGAGACCCTGTCCGACGGGCGGATCGGCCCTAGCTGCGCGGGCCTGACCGAGAGGCCGGATCCGGCTTTGCCGTCGCTGGCGCCCCCATCATCATATCCTGGGCACCCGACGGGGGAACTCTTGTCTGGGCGATCCCCGAGGCGGTGACGTCCCGCCGGACCCTAAGGGCAGCCGCCACACACGGGGCTGCGGCGTTTCCTTGGCGCACATAGCGGCGGCAGGTGGGGGATGCTGAGCCGGGCCTAGCGGCCGCTGGAGGCCACTCTTGCCCTGTACCACTGACCGGAAGGCATTGCCGGCGGGAGCGCCCTCCCCCCTCGAACTTTACCCATCTTGACCGGGCGGGGTGGCCCCCTGCGCTGCGGTTGGACGAGCGGGGGCGCCCCATGGCCCTTGCACCCGGGGAGGTCCAGCTGTCAGCCCCGGGCTGAAGGTGGATGCGGAGTTGACCTGCTGATTGGGACGGGCCTGTGGACCGGGGCGGGCGACAGTGATTTGACGGCCCGTGAGCTGCGCTTCGACTGGTGACCACCAAGCGTGCGGATTACAACGAGGTGCCTGCGGCGAGGTGAGAGAGGCCCAGCCCGGATCAAACCGGGGAGGTGGCGTGCCCGACGGACTCTGGGCCCTCCCTCACTGGGGACAAGACATACCTCTACCCTTCCCCTTTCCTCGATTTCTCCGTCCCGGGCCCGGCGCCGGAGGCCGCTTTGCTTGGCGGGAGAGGGCCGCCTGGCGGTCCACCACACTAAACCTCAAGCCCGGCACATACTCCCCGGTGGCCACCAGGGGCAAGGAGAAGGGCCCCAAACCGCCGACAACGTCCCACCAAACAAAGATCGACCAATTTGCGAGCTCAGACCCGCCGGGCACGGGCGGAGGGGCGGCGCCTTCTCCAAACAAGGACTTGGCCATCATTCTCCAGGCCATTGATGCCTCCCGCACATCATTGGAGGGGATGGTTGGGGAAGTGAAGGTGGACGTTACACTCCTGCGGCCGGACCTCCGCAACGCCACGGCCCGCATTACGGAAACCGAATCCTGGATCTCGACGGCGGAGGATGACATTCGCCAGCTACAGGACCAGGTCCGGGAGCTCACGACCCACTCCAAGGAGCTACATCGACGGGCAGAGGATGCCGAAAACTGAGCCCGCCGCAACAACCTTCGCCTGGTGGGCTTTCCGGAGGGGGTCGAGTCTGGCCGAGCCGACGACTTCCTAGACGCTTGGTTCAAGTCCTGGATGCCGGCAGCTAGTTTGTCAACTTGGTTCCTGGTAGAGAGGGCGCACCGGTCGCTGGCAGCCAAACCTCCAGTGGGAGCCCCCCCGCGCCCCTTTATTCTGAGGATCCTCAACTTCAGAGACCGAGACGCTATCCTGCGGGAGGCGCGGGTGAGCGGCCCCTTGACATTTAACAATCACACCATCATGTTTTCCCGGACTACACCCGGGAGGTCCAGGAGCAACGCCGCTCCTACACGGTGGTGAAGCAAAAACTGCGCTCCATGGGCCTCCAGTACCAACTCCAGTTCCCAGCCCGCCTACGCGTTGTTTTCCAGGGCAAGACATTGTTCTTTGACACTCCCAGGGCAGCATGGACCTGGCTCACCGAGGAAAAACCTATGCGCCAGTCTGGAAGGGTGTCGCCCAATACTGTGCCCCGGGGCCATGATGCAGCTGGGCCCCAACGACCACGGCGCAGGAAGCGCACGCACTCCCGGCAACGCCGAGGCGCGGCAGTGGCCAGGAGCCGGTCCGCGAGCATGTCTGGAAGAACAACGAGAGACTCATCCGCCTCGTCTGGGACATCATCTCATGCAGCTGGGGGATCTCGGCGCCATCTGTCGCCTCTGCCGGATAGGTCTCTGACCCCCCTCAACGCGCAAATAGACTTGTCAGACCTCTCCCGCAGCCCTGCTATATGACTTTCTCTTTGTTCTCTGTATCCACAGGGGGAGGCGGAGACCTCGCCCGGCAGCAGGGTTGGGGGGCTCTGCAGTCTCACGCCTTCACGTAGAAACCTAGGACAGGACATTGGAATCCGTACTTCAGGAGGGGTCCACCACGCTCTTTACACCCGAGCGCCCAGGCTTGGGGCTTTGTAACTGTTGGTTAAAGTTAGGGCGACAGATGCTTCCGTTCTTGAAGTGTAGGGTGGGGGGTCGGGGTTGGGTATTCGTTGGTTGTTCCTCCTTGGGAGGGTGTTTTGTTTGGTTTGGGTTTGTTCTCCAATGAGCCTCTCGTGCAGCACCACACCACAAGTGTCGCCACGCTACTCCATGCAGACACTGACACGCACTCCGCCGTCTCTCGTTTTCCGCCGCCGTCCACTGGCTTCCCCTAGCGCGATATCCGTAGTCCCTTTGGGGCCAGCATGCTCCATGCTCCCTCCTTGCGCACCCACGCCGTTGGGTGTCTTCCCGGCGTCCCCTGGCCGCTTCGCTCCCAGCGCGACCCGCTCCCACCGCTGTCATGGATGACCTAGCTCCCAAGGCCCAGGTGCGCACCCTGTCCTGGAACGTGAACGGCCTGTTGGATAGGCTCAAGCGCACCGCCGTCCTTAAATATGCCCAGCGAGCAGAGGTAGATGTGCTCATGCTTCAAGAAACCCACCTGCTTGGCGAGAAATGTCCCTTTCTGGCGCGCTATGGGTATGACCGGGTGTGGCACTCCGGGTTCTCGCGTGGATCGCGGGGGGTCGCCGTCCTGCTGCGCCGCTCCCTCCCTTTTGTTTTTACCCGGGTGATCAACGACCCCCACGCAATGGGTATTGCCATTTGCGGCACGCTTGAGGGTCGGCCGATCAGCTTCCTGTCGCTCTACGCGCTGCCCTCCGGGCTGTCGCAGGCTTTATCTCATGTCGCATCTCTGCTGGCAAGTCTCCCACCGGGCACTATTGTTCTTGGGGGGGATTTCAGCGCAGTCTCGGCCCCGCAGCTCGACTCCTCTGGACCGGTTTCAGACTCCCGCGCCGCACAGGCGAAGCAGCTGGCGGGTTGGGCGGAGGCTCAGGGCTTGTGCGACGCGTGGTGGATCTGGCACCCTCACGCACGTCAATACACTCATACTTCGGCCGCCCATCACACCCATGCACGCATTGACGCGATCTTCGTCCCCCCCGCCGATTGTGTAGGCATCCAGGACATCCGCATCCTCCCCAGGGGAATATCTGATCACTCTCCGGTCCTCCTGGGTCTGGGCCCCCCGCCCCGCATTGCCCGCAAGATGTGGCGCTTTAACGATTGGTTCCTCCAGGACAAGATGCTCCGTAGGGAGGTGGGGTCCGCATTGACGCACTATTATGGTGACAACGACGGTTCAGTCTCCTCGGCGGGCACCCTTTGGGAGGCCTGTAAGGCCACCATTAGGGGGGCTGCCAAGGCGCACGTGGTATGGCACCGCCAGACGCAACTGCAGCAGCTCACCGCCTGTGAGGCCAGAGCGCTGCGACTGGAGCAATCTCTCTCCGAGTCCGGTGATCCGACCGGGACTCGGCAACTGCGCCTTCTGCGTGATGAGATTCGCCAATGGTCGCTTGACGCGGCCAAGCTCCTCTGGCAATCCTCGCTGGCGAGGGTGTACAGGTGGGGCGATAAGAACGGTGCGCTGCTGCATCGGCTGGCCACCTACCCCAGGGCGTCGCGCATCATCCCGACGGTCGCCGACTCCGATGGCGTGCTCCAATCTTCCTCCGTGGCGATAGCAGAAGCCTTCGCCCAGTACTATTCGCAGCTGTATCGGGCTCGAGCGCCGGACCTTTCCCTGGCCTCTCTGCTCGCCGCTAGTAACATACGACTTAACCAACTTAGGCCAGGAGACTGGGAGAGTCTGGAGGTGCCCATTTCTCCTGAGGAGATCGGGGATGCGATAGGGCGTACGTCCGCGGGGAAGACCCCGGGGCCGGATGGCTTCCCCCAGGAGTTTTATGCCACCTATAAAGATCAACTGGTCCCGCGGCTGTGTGATCTCTTTGCGGAAGCGGTCGAAAAAGGCTCCTTCCCTCTGGAAGCCGACATAGCCACGATTGTGGTTCTGCCCAAGTCTACGCCGCCACCCAGTGATAGGTCGGCCTACCGGCTGATTTCTCTTATTAATACTGATATCAAGCTTTACGCGGCAGTCCTGGCCCAGCGGCTCCGGCCCTTTTTGTCGTGCTTGGTCCACCCGGACCAATGCGGCTTTATGCCAAACCGGGGCACTCGCCACTGCCTCCGTCGCCTTCACGTGGCCTTGGCTCACCGCCATCGCTTACCTCCGTATCTCACCCTCCTGCTCGCCGATTTCGAAAAGGCTTTCGACTCGGTTGGGTGGCCTACTTGTTTGACGTCCTGACCCACATGGGTTTCGGCCCCAAGTTCGTCGGAATGGTACGGGTCCTTTACGCGCGCCCCCGCGCCAGAGTGTTGGTTAACGGGGCGCTGTCGGGGCCATTCCGGATCGGCCGGGGGACGCGGCAGGGATGCCCACTATCGCCCCTTCTCTTCGTGCTTGCGATGGAGCCCCTTGCTGCCCTGATCAGAACGGATCCTTTCCTTCAAGGCTGGGAGTGGCCGGGCCTTGAGGCGGACAAAATCGCCCTTTATGCAGACGACGTCCTGTTGTACCTTGGGGATCCGGCACGCTCGGGACCGCGCGCACTACACATCTTGGGCCGCTTTGGCAGCGCATCTGGCCTCTACTTAAACCCGCGAAAATCGGTCCTTGTGCCTCTGCACCCCTCCCGGGAATGCTTCGACTGGCAGGACACTATTCCCCTCCGCCGGTTGTCCTTCAAATATCTGGGCATCTGGGTCTCCCTTCTCCCGGAATTGAGCTGGGCACTTAACGTGACCTCCCTGGTCAAGAAAGCCAAGGTAGATCTGGCGAGATGGCAATCACTCCCGCTCAACCCGCTGGGGAGGGTGGCCCTATACAAAATGATGATTCTCCCCCGGTTCCTTTATGTGTTGCAAAACACTCCCTTGTCCTTTCCAAGGCCTTGGTTTCGCGAGCTGGACGGGATGGCGACCAGATTTCTCTGGGGTGGTGGGAGACCGCGGTTGGCCCTGTCGGTATGTCGCCTGCCCACCTTTCATGGGGGTCTGGGCATGACTGATCTCTACCTCTACTACCTGGCCACCCGCCTCCTGGTCGTCCATGATTGGTTTGGGGGGGATGGTCCGATCCGGCCTATAGAGTGGAACTAGAGGACCTGGGTTTCTCACGTATTCAGGACCGCCTGTACGGCGCCCCCGTCCCCGCCTCCTGCCCAGACATCACCAAAGCGATCTTCCTGGCTTGGCGAGCGGAGCTTCGCCACACCCGGTGGAACGGGAAGCTGACTCGCGCCACCCCCCTCTGGCACAGGACATGGTTGCGGGACGTTGCGGAACTGGAGGGCTTTAAATCATGGGATCTACTCGGCATTTCCCAGCTGGGAGATGTCTGGCGGGGGGGACGCATGTGCTCATACTCAGAACTGCAGGCGCGCTTCTCCCTCCACTCATCCCAATTTTATAGATACCTCCAACTGCGACACGCCATACGCACTTACACCCCACTGGACATTCGGCTGCCGGACCACAGCCCCCCGGAGGCTCAGGTCATGCTGGGCAACCTGGGGAGGGGGGGTATTTCCAGGATCTACCGTTCTCTTATTAACAACACCCCCATGTCCCGGGAAGGCCTAAGGGAACGATGGGAGGGGTGGGTGGGTCCCCTGGACGAGGCTGACTGGCGGGATGCCCTTATGGCCCCCAGGCTGGTGACGGCCTCCGCCAGACTGAGGCTTATTCAAATTTATTACCTCCACACTGCCTACCTCACTCCGGCTCGCCTGCACCGTGCGGGCCTCTCCGCTGACGCAGCTTGCCCCCGTTGTGGCTTTGAGCCGGCCGACTTCATCCACATGGTGTGGTCTTGTCCGGAACTGGGGGGGTACTGGAGGGGCATAGAAGCCGAACTCACGGAGGTCTTGGGGTGGGAGGTGTCACATGACCCTAGACACACCCTACTGGGCATCACTGAGGGCCTGGATGGCACACGCGCAGAGAAGTTATTCCTCACGACAGCGTTAATGGTAGCGAAACGTGACATTGCAGCGGCATGGAAGCAACCGCAGCCGCCTAGCTTGGCCAAATGGAGCACCGGAGTGGACTGGTGTGCGGCACAGGAATGGACTCTCTACCAGGCAAGGGGCTGCCAAAAGAAATACCGTAGGGTCTGGGGGAAATGGTTGGGCAATGTACTATGAGCGTGCGGTTCGGGGGGGAGGGGACGGGGGAGCAGGGAAGTGGCGTGTTCTCATGCTATGTTGTTGTATGCTGGTGGTTCGACAGGCTCAAAGTTTTTATGTTGTATCACTCAAAACAATAAAAACTTGTTTATCAAAAAAAAAGATGCAAGAGGCACTGGGGAAACCGCTCGTGCAGACAGCCACACTGGGAATCCTGAACGTTTGGGAGGCAAATGATCTCACAGACATAGAACACCAATTCAGCACCCTGGGATACACCCTGGTTAAGAGAGCCATTGCTATGAAATGGGGGGCCGCAGACAAGCTGTTGCTGATTGGTTGGGTGGCAGAAATGGACAAATGTATGGTAGCCGAAAAAGAAGTCTACAAAACTAGAGGATGCCCTAAGAAGTGTAACAAAAAGTGGGGGGCCTGGAATGCCTATCGGGGGGAACCATGCATTTCGCCAACTGTAGAACTTGAAATGTCACAAAGAATGTAATACCTGATTGTGTTGTTGCATATAATACAGCATTTCTCTCTTTCAATCTACAAGCTGTATATCACAAAGATCTGTAAATGACGAATGTTATATTAAAAATAAAAAAAATTATAACAAAAAAAAAACAATATATATATATCAGGCGGCTCCAAACCTTCACGCAATGCTGAAAATCTACTGCTTGAACCTCCAACTTTTAAATAGAAAAAACGCATCCTTCTCTGGTAATACAACTAGAATTTGGACCTCGCTACCGCCAAACCTTCGCACCTCCTTCCGTTTTTTTCAAAACAGGCCTTATTTGGCCTATTTGGGCAGCTGCAGCCAATATCTCAGCAACTTTTTCATTCCTACAGCTGCAAAAGCTCATGCAGAGTTAGACAGTCCCTGTACTCATCTCTCACCTACTCCTCTGCTCCAACCACTATAATACCTTCCTGAGTCCTTCTGATGTTTGGGCCATATGGGGAATCAGGTGGTTTTTCCAAATTTGTTAGGCGTGAACAGCAGATCAGTGGTTTCTGTAAATAATGAGATCGGGTTACTCCCTGTCATTCCTCAAAACACCCACTTGTGTCCTACCTCACCCTGCCACCACACACCAGCATCTTGCTGAAAGAGGTTCTTTCTCTTGTTGTGCAGTATTCAACTGGAATTGTTCCTATTTGTCTGAGGGAATTTATATTATTCTGGAAACCTGCTTGAGCTGATGAAAGGTAGAATGATACTTAACTCTTGATTTGTGATTTCTGAACAGATTTTTGAAACACAAAATGGTCAGAATAATCACTGCTGAGCAAGTCCTTTCTTCTTTTAAGGAACAAGATTTGATGGCTTCCCGAGGCCTTTACGATGCTGGATTACTTAGTTATAGGTAGTATCAGTTTTAGGAAGGCCTGATTGAGAACGATGTTGTCTCTGATGAAAGTGATTTGTCAACAAAATGTGACAAGAATTCATTGCATTTAGCTGTTGAGAGAATGACATCTAAAGCTGGAGAAAAGGCCGCTCGGATAAACTGAAATGAGGATCAGATAAAGAAAAATTATGACAATGCCCTCTTTAGAAAACAGAAGTTGTAATTAGATAGTGATTTTCTTCAAGGGGTTATCTGAAAAAGGGTTTATCTGTGATGTGTGGGTTCTAGCAACATGTATCTTATGTGTATGTTTTATAGCACATTCGAAATAGGTTAGAAGTAAATTGGTATTCCTCTTCTGGAATGGAACTCACTTGAATGAAGTTATCTTCAGGAGAATATCTCTGAAGATACAATCTTCCTGGAACTTATAAGACTAGAAGGATGCACATTTTGTGTCCTTTAAGTCTAGGGAAGAAAAGAAGATAATTCCAGGTTTCTGGTCCATAATGCAATATCAGTAGTTCTTCCAGTGGCAATTGAAGCCTTGCTTGTTTACTATTTTATTTTTCTTTGTCATATTAATATTATTGCATCTTTGAGAATATATCGAGTAACGCATTGCTGAAATATGCCCTTGTGAATCATGTTTTAATTTCCTTATGCCTAGAGCACCGAAGACAAAGAAGAGGTCAATGAGCTCATCAAGTTGATTGATGCCAATGAAGATGGCAAGATAAGCTTTGAGGAGTACTGGAGCCTGATCAGCTTGATCACCGACACACTGAGCAAGCAAATGGCCATGTATTCCGAAGTAAGTGGCTAGAGGAGAAGCCTTGACCAAGGACTAGTCTTGGCCATGAGAGATTCCAGATTTTATGGTGGTTGCAAACTTCATTCATTGGCCCTTGTTTTAGTAATGGTAGGTTAGCTTTCCCAAAATACACTCACCCTTTGTGTTCTTAGCAATGTGAGCAATGTATGCACAACTTAATACAATTAATGTTTAACATAAATATTTTTCCCTTTGGTGCATTTTTACATTTTGGGGCAAGTCTGCTTGAGGAATTTTAAAGAAAACATTTTGTGCAGGATGAATCTCATGTTTATTAATTTGCTGTGTATTATGTATGTTTTTCATATTTATTTATGTGTTATAAGTGTAAAGTGAATCTATCCAAAATGCAGCGGAGTGCTGTACAGTGTTGGCTTCAGACAACAAGTGACTGGAGGGATAGCTAGTTGCTGTGCACAGAAGTGAACTGTTTTTAATCTTTTTATTGAGTTATGGTGCAACATAGATCCACTGCCATCAACGTAAGCATAGTGAACATAAGATTACAACAATGCAGTATCAAGTAAGTCCTCAGTGATCAGAGTGTACAACACGGACAGTGCATAGGCCTTACAAACATCACACAGCGAGTGCAATCACATAATACTGTTAATAGCAACATGTTTGGTTGAGAATGTCAATCATCATCATCAGCAGGTGTTGGAATGGCAAGGAATTGTTTGAGCGGAACCCA
This sequence comes from Triturus cristatus, assembly GCF_964204655.1. NCBI lineage: Eukaryota > Metazoa > Chordata > Amphibia > Caudata > Salamandridae > Triturus > Triturus cristatus. Next base: position 118,206,005 of record NC_140595.1, read on the forward strand.
AATATCTTTCGGTCTGGAGGATACAGGCAGCTCTTCGGCATACAGTTCCAAATTTTCTTCACAATATACCATATCCTTCATCCACCCTTCCAACTTTGGAGCAAATGCACTATTCCACGTAAACAAAGTGTGGCGTTTTGCGAGTAGGAGGGCAACTCTCACAAACCTGCCCATAGTGCCTTTCAGTTGGGGGATATAGTTTAGTAAACATACAAGAGGTGTACAGGGGAGCATAGTGCCCGTCATAGTGTGGATACGGTCAAGCACCCCTTCCCAGTATGTGAGTACCGGGCCACAGCGCCAGGCAAGGTGTTAAAAATCAGAGTGCAATTGTCTGCAACGTTTGCATTGATCTGATTCTCTTAAACCCATTCTGTGTAATTTGGAGGGGGTATAGTATATCTGAGGCAGAAATTTAAAATGAATAATGCGTAAATTCCCATTGGGTGTAAGGCGGCCCGTCAATTGGCTTACTCGCTCCCATTCCTCCCCAGTGATCTGGGGGTCTAACATATCGTTCCATTTTGCGAGGCTTTTATCGGGTCCTCTGACCGTTCCTCCTGCACAGCCCTGTATAATTTAGTAATTAATTTTTTCTTGGTTGGTGTCATTAGTAGTAGTTGTAAGGACAAGAGTGTCGGAGGCTCAACAGGAAAATTAGGGCAATGGTCTCGTATGGTACGTTTGAGGCGGTAACAAGTGTATTGAAATAAGGACGTGGGGTTCTGTATGTATTCTAAATCACTCTTTTCAAGATAGCGTCCTTCAGGGTATAGGTCACGCATATGAGTAATGTCAGCTTCTTTTAACGATTTTAGAGGTCCCACCTCCTGAGTGACGGATAAGGTGGCGTGATGGACTAGAGGCAGTGTGGGTGCATACAGTGGTAGTTTGTGTGCCCGGTTGCCAATCGACTGCCACGCAGCAATTGTCATGTCCAGTGTGTTGATTTCTGTCTTTGGCGTGTGTCTGTTTACGTGCGTCAGTATGCCTCCAAGTGGGGTGGGATAGGAATCTCCGTCCTCTACCTCTACGTGTGGTATAAAGTCGTGTGTTCTGAACCAGTAGTACGCATATTGGGCTTGAACTCAGAGATACTATACGTAAAAGTCTGGTGCGGCAAATCCCCCTTTGTCATAGGATAGTGTTAGCCAGCTAATTCTAGGCTGTCCGGTACCCCATATTAAGCGTAAAAGTTGGGTTCTTACTGTTTATAAAAAAATTGAGTCAATTTGATCGGTATGTTGCAATAAAGATATACAGAAGTGAACTGTTACTGTACCTTGAAGTGCTGCTCATAGAGGGATTGTCAAAGCCGAAATCTTAAATAAAATTCATGTACTAAGATTGTTCTCTGAAAGCAAGGTTTTTTCAGCTGGATGGCATGTGAAGCTCCAGAGCGCTAACAGAACGCCTAACATAAAACTCTGAGAACAGGCAGATACACTCTTGTTCAGCAACACAAATTTACCCAACAGTTCAGTTTTCAGGCAAACAGCTGTGTATTCATTATTCATGAGGCAGCTACCTCCTTTCACATCTGATAACATTTGTTAAACAGTACAATCTGCCTACTGTGGATATAGCCCTGAGGAACTCTTGCAAATGCCAGAATGAGAACATCATATCTCACTCCCCAGTCTTCCCAAGCCACCTGAAGCTGAGCTCTGCAAAATACCATTTAAATTTGTAGTTGCTGCAACGTATGCCTGCGTTAGTGCTGCAGCAATGTGCTCATGTGACTTAGGCAAGATAGATTTGGTTTAGGTTTTGCTATTTTGGCTCCGGCACTCTTTTCTGAAGTGGAGCAGAGTCGGGACAGTCTTAATGGATGCTGGGATGTGCATGTAGATCCCAGGTGCCTCGACAAAAATGCCTTTTGCCATGTTTTTTCTTTTTTACACTTAGCTGTCTTCACTCGATGGTGTCCTGCCTGAGGGTGTGCTGAGAGTCACCAGAGATGTTGTGCTGGTCAGCCAGACAGGATTGGTGGTGGGGGAGGGTGCTGGTTGAGATGGTTTTGCAAATGATGCGGTGACTTTTGAAGATGATGCTGGATGGCAAAGGAGAGCCAGTTAAATTCCATCCGTGGAGGGTGATATGATCATATTTCTTCAGAAACTGGATGAGAGACTACAGCATGAAGCATCTTCCCTGGGCCATGGCGTCTAGGAGGCCATGGGGAAGGGGATTTCCACCATCCAGATGCAAGAGTACAATGGGTGAAAGAGCAGTTCTGAAGTCTGTTTCTGGTAGGTTTGGTCTCAGTTTCTTTAGTAGTCAGCTGGTACCAGGTCATCCTGTTTTCTTGGCATTGTGTTCCTTGAGAGTGTGGTTGGTATCCACATTGAGTCCAAGGGACTTGAAAGGAGGGGATTAAAGTCGGCACTTCATGTTATTGAGCCATGTTTGGACTATTTCTTTCCTGTTCTTAGTAAATAACATGAATTCCTTCTTGAGCTCAGGTTGGTGCTGCAAGCAGTGTCCGAGGGATGTGATGTTTGCAGTGGATGAGACTTATAGTAGAGTTGTGTATTGTTGGCATATTGATGAATTTTGATGCTGTTATAGCGCCTAAGGGGCTTCATGTAGAGATCGAAGATGACTGTAGACTGTTATGGGGATGTACATCAGATTACAAAGCAGAGATTTGGCGTTCCAATAAAGAGGAGTTGGCAATGACATGAAGACCAGGCACAAACAGGGTAAAGGACAAGAAGAGGACAGAGAAGGCAAGGCAACCCTAACATGTACAAGTAGGGAAAGGAACCAAAAACTGGTCAAATACACTAGATTGCCTTAAGGTTTATACACCGTTAAGACTCAGAACCTTTCTAGACTGATATGGAAACTCATTGTCTCTGTCAAATAAAACAAGGGAACTGAAAAGAACAACTCAATCAGAAGCATGCATATGGGACAGGAAGCAAAGGGGAATTGTAGAAGAGAAAGAACAAATTAGGAGCACATTAGAGAGGGCTCAACCCAGAGGCTGCTCCTTGCTTGAGACAAAAGGAATAAAACAGTAAAGCAAAATGCATTGCAGGGCACAGGGAAATCTGCAGCAAGCTGGACTAGAACAGGACATGGGTTCAGACAAAGATAAGCTGAATATTGGTCAGCAGACAGGCAACAAGTGTTCTAAGACACAGAGATTTAAACATCATTGCATTGACAAAGCGTTTTAGGGAATGGTGCCTCCCAGTTCTAGGCAGCAGCAAGCCCGGCGTGGATTCGCTTGTTTAGGCCGCAAAAGACTAGCCGTATGTGTGTTTTTAATTACATTCTCTCACATGTGCTTTGAGAGAGTCCAATGTAGAGCAGTAGCCGTTCTATTGAAAGCATTGCATAGTGATTGATGTGTCTGTCTGAATACTTGGCAGTTCACTCGGGGATGTGCAGTTCATGAAAACAAATTTAGATTTTCTGCGGGTCTAGGATTGAAATAGCATGCAGTCCGAAGTCATAATAGAACTTTTGGGTGAGTTCTAGTGTGATTTGTAGGCTGCAGTTGGCCAATGTATAACATCTTTCAGAGGCGTGCAGATGGAATCGTAACATGGCAGATAAAACCCTGGGGGACTCCACAGGTGATGGGGACCGCCTGAGACCTGGGGGGCCAATGATGTCCATTGGAAAGGGAAGGAAAACAGTGGAGGACATTGTCAGTGAGTCCCATTCAAGATTGCTGGGTGTGGATGACGGTAGGGTGGTCAGTGGTGTTGAAGTCAGCTGAGAGGTCCTACAATATCCAACTGCAGGGTCTTCATCTACAGACAGAAGGTCCTCGTCTGCGATTAGTTAGGTAGCTGTCAAATGCGGATACATACATTTGTAGTAGTACAGAAGATGGTTGGCATTGAAGTGATCTTGATGTTGCCGATGGAGAGTAGGTTATTATGGGCTGTTATGGGCTGGTAGTTCACAGTCATCAAGATCTAGTGTAGATTTATTTAGGATTGGGATAATTTGGCCTGTCTTGAGAGCTTCTGGGAAGGTGCCTTACTTGAGGAGTCTTCCTCGTGCAACAAAGATGTTTTTGATTCATAGCTCCCAAGGTTCTGCCACAAACCATGGTCAGCGGAGTGATGTCCACTGTTATTTACTAATTGTCATTAACCTCATGTTCTGTATTGGCTTATTGTTCTGTGGCAGTCTAGTTAGAAACTTGTGAACTCACCTTTTGTGCTCGCTGGACAATCATAACATTTTAAAGTTTGCGTTCTGCTCGACTGGGGGCCAGTACAATGACTTTAGAGCCGGTGTTTGGTGATCCAGCAGCATTAGGCTGCGGGGCAGCCTTGCTGCTTGGTTTTAGGCCACCTGTAGTTATTGTTTCAAAACAGTTTTGGAAAAACGTTTTAATGTGCCAGCACTGTCTTGCGTTGGGCTAAGTCAGCATGAAAAATACACTTACTCAGGCTTATGCCTGCAATTTGAGTACAGTTTTGACTTCCATAAACATCCATGACAACATTTTAGAAGAGGAAAGTGGGTGATTTAAAATTAAAATCATGAGAATGTGTTTTTCTCATTGACTTCTTTTGAAGGAGGGATAATTTCAGGTGAAAGACAGCCAAAATAATGCCAAAACTTGGGAGTCTTCCACCTGGATCGGATCAATTGGCATGTATACATTGATTTGTCACAGAGTGCCCCTTGGAATCTGCAGCTCTTGCTTATTTGCAGGGATGCTCTCATGCATCTACACAAATAAAAATATACTGATGTTCTATTGTTCATGCAAAAAAATGAAATATATACATTTCTTAGTTGTTTGTCTGTGGGAAAACATTTTCCTGTGCTGCAACCTCTTGCCCTACAGCCCCATCAGTTTTAGGAGTGTTCCCTTTCCACATCCTCTCTAAAACTTTATTCCTGCATTTGATAGGAGTAAATCCCTAAATATTTTCTGGGTAGGAAGACCCCTCCAAAACTTTATAGAATACCGACAGCCTGTGTGTGAATAGCAATGTTTGCAGGTGGAGCCACCTTGAAACGTTAACACACCTGGCTATGGTGGAGTTGCCTTTCCTTTTGAGCTAATCTGCTCAGACTGGTAGAATATCTGACTAAGCAAATCCTAACTTGGCACTGGCTATATCCTATAATTCCGATTCTGTGCATCAGAAACTAAAATGTTTACCTACAAATACTATTAACACACCTGTTTCACTTGTGCAAATAGCTTTGTACTTGGGCCTTAGAGCTCTTACCCTAAATCAAAACTGTGATGAATTTGCTATTCCCAGGTCTATAATCGTTTGTTAAAACTGCTCAATCCACAATGTTGAAAAATTGATACTAAAGAATAGCGGGTAAAAATCCCACAAAAAGTAGATTTGGTGAGAGAAAAAACAAGAGCTACTTTTTAGGTAAAATTCTACCCAACAATAAATTGTTTTGCAAAATTAATGTCCTGCAGAAACATTTGTGTGCTGTAAAATATATATGCGAATGATGTTTTGCAAATTTGTTGTCGAAATTAGCAGTGAATGATCCTTGTACTGTGTGCAGGATTGGAATACTTGCAACTACCGAAAATGTTGGTACCAGAAAGCAAAGATCTATTCCACTGTTGGGAAATTGGGAGATTTTGTGAGAGGCCAACAGGACAGACTCAATAATATATCAGACAGACACATAACCAACTCAGCCACAGCCCTCTGTTGCTTGTGATAGCTGAAGCTATCCCTTCTCTTTATGGCTGCCTATTCCTAGATGTGTTCTCCAATTACAGTGTGTAGTTGAGTGGAGTCCAGGAAACATCTGCTGATCACCTTCTCCTTTGCCTCCTCTTCTTGCCTAGGTTAAACCTTCAAATGCTCCGGTCGATGGATTGACCGATGTCGAACGTAGCATCAATGCCATTGTACGCTATTTCTATGAACATTCGACGGTGCAGGGGGACCCGAAGACCGTCTCCACAGAAGAGTTCAAGACAATGTTGCAGGCCGATTTCCTAAACTGCATCAAGGTAAAGGCATATTTTCCCCAATCTTGTGCTCTCTGTCCTTCCTCCTGTTCACAGGGATAAACCTTGTGTGGCAGCATGCTGTCCACAAAGTAGGGCTCAGGCTCGACCAGGCAAGAGGCTGGAAACTAGAGCAACCATGTTATTAATACTCTATGCCCTGTTGATCAAATAGCTCCTAGGTCGGAGAGGCAAATAGCGAAGGGGATACAAAAGAAGTGGTGTTTTTGTGTGTGCGCATGCACACATCAAGAAGTACTGGAGATAGAGAGAGGTCCTTCTTACTGTTTTCTGTCCTGTCGAACCTGTTCTGGCTCCTACCTACAGCTCTCGTTACTCGTATTCCTGCTCTGAGGATGACTAAAAATTGTGCCATGCTATCAACAGGACCCTTACAATGAACAATCTGAAGAAACTCGTGAGATTGTTATCACGACATGGGGGAAAAATGGGAATGTGTAAGCTAGGAAAGATGGAACAGTGTGCTGATGCATACACTGATAAGTATTTTTTCCATTTGAGAGGTTCTTTGGTATCTCACGGATCTAGACCCAAAAAGCCTGATTAGCAAACTTTTTTGAATGAGTAGGTATAATTTACTTATTGAAATTCCGGTGAAATAGGTCAGACCTGCTCAGATCCTAAACATCATATGGACAGTCCTGTCTTAAAAAGGTTCTACCTAGCAATACGTTTTTTTCAGATAACTTTTACCTCGAAGAAACCTCAAAAAAACTGAATGGTCTGAAGGGGGTCACCACTTTGCTTTTAAAAGAAAAGATAATTCTCGGATTTATTTTTATTTATTAATCTGCCAAATTAATCTAGGACAAGCTAAGGCTAAATGACTGCTCTACAAAGATAAATAATTTTGAAAAATAAAAATACAGTTGTAGTATTGTATTAGCAATGTGTTAGTACATTTGTATAGCGCTCATAGCTCCTCTGTGGGGCACCAAAGTGCTTAACCACATTGATACCAAAGTGCAAAATCGAAGTTCATTAAATACTGTATAAGCTACCATAAAAGTATAAGGTACCCCAAGACAGGTGCAACCAATGAAAAAAAGAAAAAGTCTTGTGCTACCTCTAATAAAGATGCAGTATATGAGCTGCAAATGGATATGAGTAGTGAATTGTTTTTACAGCTTTGGAAAACCACAGTGCAGCAGCGAGCCGTTTAGCTCTAACAATCTTCAAGCAGATCAGATCTTTATTTCTTGCTGTCGCAAATGCCTGCGATCAACAACAGTGCTGCTAGGTAGACAGACTCTTTCAAGATCAAGACTTTAAAACCAACGCATCCTGTTTTGGATAAAACGCTAAAATCCAGAGGGAGCCAAAGTTAGAGCTCGTAAAGGACAAGTAACTCGCCTTTGGTAACGCCTTATCTGGTAGAGACATGATCTAGCCGCAGATTCCTTACCTTTTTGAATTTCCCAGGCGTCAGACTGGATCCAGTAGATTTTTCTGCGAGCAATACCTCCGCACACTGGTAGGTGGCGTCGGTCAGCTCTGTGTGGTGTCGTTCGCGCCATTAGGACGTCTGCGTCATCTATATAGGCACCACCTTGGTGCCATGACGTCAATTACTTTCACGACTTTCCACGCTAGAAGCGGGGAGATATGAAGTGCATTCACATTGGTGTGTTTCTGAATAACTAGAACCCTGAAAGGGCTCAGCCCTGACACTAAAACACTAAAAACCTGTCCGCAGTGCCGGGAGCATGGGTGGGTCAGTAAGGTACCTGCGGCTAGTTCATGTCTCTACCAGATAAGGGATTACCAAAAGTAAGTAACTTGTCCATCTGATAGATACATCTAGTCACAGATTCCTTACCTTTGAAAAGCTACCTAAGCAAGACCATCCTCTGAGAAGAGACTGCGGATAAGCTTAGACCAGGAAGTCCTGCAGGCCAGACTGGCCAAAAAGGCAGTTTCTGCGGACATGACTGTCCAGGCAGTAATACTTGGTAAACGTGTGAAGAGATGCCCACATAGCTGCCTGAGAAATGTCAAGTACAACACAATGGTAGCAGCCTTAACTACGGTGCAGTGAGCTCTTAAGCCTTTAGGAGACTGCTTTTTGGCCAGAGGATAGCACATTTTGATGCAGAGGATGACCCATCAGGATATAGTCCTCTTCGGCTCCGCACGACCTTTCTTAGTTCCAGAGTACCCCACGAAGAGTTGTCAGTCCACCCGTAACTCTTTAGTGCAGTCAAGGTAGAACAGCAACACTCTTTTTGAGTTCAGGCGGTGGAGTTGCTCCTCTTCTTTAGAGGGGTGGGGAGGAGCATGGAAAGTGGGCAAGGTGACAGATTGCCCCACATGGAACGATGCTACCACTTTTGGCAATAAAGAGGTCCTAGTGCGAAGCACCAACTTATCAGGGAAGATGGCCAGGTAAGGAGGCTTAGATGACAGAGCCTGCAATTCGCTCACCTTCCTGGCAGATGTGATTGCCAATATGAAGGTTGTTTTGATAGCTTTTTGATAGTAAGCAAGCCGGAGAGGACAAGTGTGCAAGGGATTTAACAGGGCGCACATTAGCAAAGTGAGAACCAAATTAAGATCCCACTGAGGCATAATGAAAGGGGAAGGTGTGAACATATGTACAATTTCTTAAAGGAATCTATTTACTATGGAAGATTTGAATAATGATGGTTGGCCTGGGAGCCTCAGAAAGGCAGACCGGCCTGAAAGGTAACCTTCAAGTGTGCCCAGTGCAGACCCTGCTGGGCAAGGGTCAAAATGAAAAGCAAGACCTGAGAAAGGGGTGCAGAGACAAGATCAATAGACCTTTCTGTACGATATTTTACAAATTTGTTCCACCGGCAGACATACACGGTCTTGGTGGAGATCCGACTAGCAGTCTAAATAAAATTGCATACTTCGGGAGGAAGGTTGAATGCTATTAACTGCCGCCGCTCAATCTCCATGCAAGAAGACATAGAGTTGAAGGTTCGGATGGAGTACATTCCCCTGCTGCTGTGACAGAACATCCTCCCAAAGAGGCAGCGGTATTTGCAGAAAGGCGTATAGGAGACTTGAGCTCCACTTCAGATGAAAAGTGCTCCTAGATAGAGCCCCCTTGGAAACTTAAGCGCCAAAACTGCTGACATTTTGCGTTCTCGGCAGAGGCAAACAGATTCAACCGAGGCTCTCCCTACTGCTGAAAGAGAACTTGTGCCACCTCTGGTGCAGACACCATTTGTGATCCGCTAGGCATTGATGGCTGCGTTTTTCCGCCCTGGTGTTCAGCAAACGTGCCAGGTCTTGAACCACCAGGGATATGCCCTGCTGTTGAAGCCAAGTCAGAGACGCAGGGCTTCTTGACAAAGGGTGCACAATGCCCCACCCCGCCCTGTATGTTGCAGTACCACATGGCGGTGGTGTTTTCCGTGAACACTTGCACTAGCTTCCCCGTAATGGAAGGGAGGCATTCAATGCCAAACAAATTGCTCGGAGCTCCAGCAGGTTGATGTGGGGTCCGGTTTCCACTGGAGACCAGAGTCCTCAGATCTCCACCTCTGTCAGATGGCCACCCCATCCCAGGAATTATGCATCTGTCACTACTGTGTGGTCTGGTTGGGGAAGGGAGAGGGGTCTGCCTCTGACCCAATCATGCGCGGTTAACCACCACTGCAGGCCCTATGCAGTTCACTCCGACATCTGGACCATGTCTAAGAGATTCCCCTGAATCTGCACCCTCTGGAAAGTCAAGTCCCACTGCAGAGCCCACATATGCCGCCTGGCATATGTCACTAGCCGGATGCAGGAGGGCATGAGGCCCAGTAGCCTCTGAGCCATTCTTACCGAATTCCAGGATAGATGCTGAAACATCGATATCATAGTCTGAATATCATGAACTCGCCATTAGGGAGGATAGGCCCGAAACTGAACTATGCCCATAACATCTCTGATGAAATGGAACATATGAGAGTGAGTGAGATGTGACTTGGGCACACTGATTGTGAACCTCAGGGAATGGAGGAGGCTCGCCGTAATCTAGAGGTGGAAGTCGCCTTCAACAGCCAGTCGTCGAGATAGGGGGATACTGGCACCCCTGATCTGCGTAGAAGAGCTGCGATCACCGCCATCATCTTGGTGAACACCCAGGGGCCACTGGTAAGGCCAAAGAGGAGCACGGTGATCTGAAGTGCTTTTGGCTTATTGTAAACTGCAGGTAGCGCCGATGGGCAGACAGTATAGGAATGTGAAAATAGGCGTCCTGCAAATCCAACACTAACATCCAGTCTCCTGGGTCCAGGGCAGATGAGACCTGAGCTAAAGCGAGCATCTTGAACTTTTCCTTTTTGGCCTAGGATAGGGTGCAAACTATTTTCCTTATTGGGGACCAAAAAGGAGCGGTAATAACAACCACAGCCTACTTCTGGCGCTGGAACCCTCTTTATGGCTCCAATGCAGAGAGAGTCATGATTCCTCCTGAAGCACATAGTCTCCAAGAGAAGTGAGTAGCCCTTCTGGACTATTTGGAGGACCCACCTGTCCCAGGTGATGTTCTGCCAGTGGTGGAGGTGATCGCTGATCCTGCCACCAACTGGCCGCTTATGATCTTGAAATGCCAGACTAGGAAGGTTTGGAGGCTGAGGTTGTGGGGTGGGGGGGTGGATGACCCGACCTCTAGCTGGAACGAGCCATGCCCACAGCCGCACAGAGGTTGTTGAACTTGCACGGTCTTGTGGCTGGGGTATGGCTGGTATAGCTGAAAGCCCCTTCCGTGGCCATGAAAGGGGTGAAAGGCAGAAAGACATGTGGCCACTGAGAGGCCCAAAGACTTGGTCATAGCCTGTGAGTCCTTAAAGTGCTCCAGTGCCATGTCTGCCTCTTCTCCGAAGAGACAGGTGCCATCAAAGGACAGGTCAATGAAAGAAGCCTGGGCATTCCCTAAAAAGACAGAAGTCCTCAACCAGGTGTGGCGTCGAACAGCCACCGCCAAAATCGCTCTGCCCAGCGAGTCGGTCGTGTGAAGACCCCAACAATTGGCAAACATTTCCGCATCTCTCCCATCTGAAACTGCTTGGGAGAGGATGGCCCGGTCCTCCTCTGAGACCTGTGGCAGCACTTGCGCAACCGTGTTCCAGTGTTCGAATAACAGCCCAAAAAGCATGCAGTGTTAACTGACTGCAATCCAAGTAAGAAAACATTTTCTTGCCCCAACCATCCAGCCTCTTGGATTCCTTATCCGAGTGTGCAGAAGGGAACACGCCTTGGGAGGTAGTGGCTTGGACCACCAATCTCGGGGCAGGGCGGTTGGTTAGGAAATTTGTCTCCCTCGGTGTAGGGCAATTTGCTTCTGGCAATTATCCTATTCACAGGAACCTCTGAGCTGGCCTTCATCCAGGTTCTCAGTAGGACATTGGTTAAGGCCTTGTTGAAAGGCACCAGGGATTCTGAGGAGTAAGCACCAGGCTACAGAACCTCTGTCAAGATATTCGTCTTGACTGCCACGGAAGGGAGCTGAAAGCCCAGGACCTCCGCCTCCCTTTGCACCACAATAGCATATGATGCTCCCTCCTCTGTAGCCACAGTAGGGGGAGAAAGCAGGCCAGAATCTGGAGAGGTATCCAGTCCACTGGCCTCACCCAATTCCTCATAGCAGTTAATTTCCTGATCAGGTTGGTCTTGTAAAGGGTCCAGTGATTCCTCCCAATCTTCCTCTATTCCTAGCCGTTCAGAATAGGGCTGAGGAAATGACCTAGAACCTAAGAGTTCTGTTCGGTGCCGATCTGGCTATGGGGTGTTGGGGAAAAGAATGGGGCCGACACAGCTGGTGGACACAGGGATTCTCGACATCGGGACTGGCACCGAGGAAGAGGTTGAAGCGGTACAACTGGCATCGGTCCGGATCCATCGCTGGATCCATGGGGTGTCATCGGCGCTGGGCTGGAGCCACCTGTGCAGAACCCGAAGGAGCACCCTGTGAGACTCCGGGGCCCGAAGGTGCGCCGGTAGGATCAGGCTGCCCAAATATGAGGCACATGGCGTCATAAAACTCCTTGAGCTGTCCGGGCCGCTTTGGCTCCTGGGAAGGCTGGGAAGCGGGGAGCCGACCCAGGTGTAGGTTTCGAGGGAAGAGGCCTAGAGCACCGTGAGTCCTCAGTCACCTCTGCCGATGGACGGGGAGAAGTCGAAACACGCAGTTTTTTTGTGCTTCTTACCTGATCGATTCGACAACTTCGAGTGGGATGACGAAGACTTAGGACTCCTGGAGCAGTAGCCACACTTTTTCTCAACTGGGACCGTGAACAAGACCTCCGGGGAGAACGACGTGGTGCCGAGCGCCGGGCTGCAAGCAGCTTTAGGGACCGATCCCTCAAAGCTTTCGGAGCCATAGCCTGGCAGTCAGCACGGCTTTGAGTCGTGGTCGCGCTCCAGGCACCAGAGACAAACCAGATGCGGCTCCGTCACCGACATAGCGTGGTGGCAGGCGCCACACCGTTTCTTGGACATGAGGTAACCTACACACCAAAAAGGGGTCGCCAACCTTTGAAGTAAAGCCTGTCAAAAAGTGAGAGGGTAGCTCTCTTCATGGATCAGCGCTGGCTCGCACAGAAAGAAAAGAACAGACATCAATGCGGCGAGGTGGTGCCTATAGAAGTGATGTGAAGGTCACAACGGCACGGACAATGCCATCAAGTGGAGCCAACCAACGCTATCTACTGGCAGGTGTATTGCTGAAACAAACATCTTGGGGATCCAGTCTGACACCTGGAAAATTCATAGGTAAGGAATCTGCGGCTAGATGTCTTTCAGATTGTTAGAAATTATGGACCCTTGCGCCACTCCCACAAGATAAGCAGGTGGATGGGGACACTCCTCAATAGCTAGAGAATACATTTTGGAAAACCAAACAAGTCTCCATTCTGCACAAGAAGAAAAGCACTAGTGCCTGAATAATAAAACTAAAGTCATTTGCAGTAATTAAGGGCTGAATTGTGTTTTACTATCAATATGTTGACAAAAAGACAATTTAGGACCCAGCAAAAAAAATAAAAATTACGATTTTACGAATAAAACCAAAGTGGCAAAAAGTATTATATTGGAAAAGAGAGTAAGAAAAACTTGAACACAGAAAAGAAAATTTCCTCTGGGAGACTGGTAGAAACACTAACGTTGTCATGTTAAATTTAGAGGAACCGTTTTGATCCATGCCTTGGTGAAGACAGTGCAAGTGGAAGGATCTCAAAGACAAGTCTGTAGACTTTGTGTGCGTCCAGAGGGAAAGAATGAAAACCATTCGAAAACCTACAGTCCCATGCAATTTGAAGCACAGTAAAAGAGAGCTCCATGGTCCACTGTATCAGACACCACTTAGAGATGTACAATAAGCAGCTAGGTGTGGCCATGCCCAAAGTATATAATACATCCCCCTAAGAGTGGACGTTCTGGTACCATGAACGGGTCGTAAACCATACTGGCAGACATGTAGAGGTTTTATTTTGTTCAGTGTAAATCAGTACCTTTCTGAGTATAGTTTATCAATTATTTTAACATAGAAGTGCCAGTGAGTTCTGGAATTAAAGTTGACACTTGTAGGAGTATCCAAATTAGTTTTCGAGTTGAGATCAGACATATATATATATATATCGGGAGAAGAATTATCCTTTTCATTGGATTATTCGTGCACCCACAACAGACGCGTTTCGGCAAAGCACCTATATAAAAATAATAAGTACATGGCGTAATATCAGGATAAAAGATTAGACCAGCCTTCTGTTGAGATAGAAACAACCTTCAAGCAAGAAACCAAAGTGAAGAAGCAAAAACATTTTCAAATAAGCTGAAGTCAAATTAGCTCGAATTTAAGCTGCCCCAGGAACGTGAAGAGGAACGGAAGAGTCACATGTAGACTATTGAACTTCATTGTGAATTATCACTTCATTAACACAAACATAATTTATTCTAAAGCAAAATACTCTCTGCAAGTATTCCGCAGAAGCAAAGAAACTGGACTACTACATTACTAACTCCTTGAAACAGGGCTGCAGGTCAGCTGGAGCCTTGGAAACAAGAGAGGCATAATTAGAAGTCTTACCCTCACAAGATGCTGAGGGACTATTTTAGAGTGTGACGGATGAGAGAACTCATCACAAACATGGCGGACGTCCCAGCCAACTTATTACAAGTGCGCTGTAGTTTATGTAACTTGTAATAGGGTGGATAGGATATCCACCACGTTTTGACAGGGTATCTGTGCCTAATTTTGGCCTACAAGGGCCAGGTCCATGCATAACTTTCAGAATATCCTCAAAACATATATGTTCGAGGCATATGAGCTGCAGATTGTACACTTAGCATAGATCGCGATCTGGTGTTGGGCCCGGATGTTTGCAGTTTGTTTTTGTTCTTGGACAGTCTTTGGAAGTCACGAGTTCGGTGACTCCTCCTTCGGTCCGTACTGCGCATGGGCTTCGGCTCCATCCTCAGATTGTTTTTTTCCGCCATCGGGCTCGGATATGATACTTCGTGCTCCGGCTTCGAACTTCTACGGTTCCAGCCTCGACGGAAAATCCTCGTTTCTTCGAGTTTCTTCATCATCTTCATCTCTCGAAGCGGCACTTTTCTCCATCACGTACATTGGCACCGGCCTTCGGGCCCTCCTCGACTCCGGTCCCGGCCGATGGAAAGGACTCCGTTCAAAAAGTGCCCAAAATGTGGGTGTAAATTTCCCCACACCGACCTCCATCAGGTGTGTAACCTTTGCCTCTCTCCAGAACACGAGGCTAGAGACTGCCCCGCCTGTAAGTCTTTTCGATCAAAGAAGACCATCCGGGATCGAAGAGCTCGACGCACCATGGCGCACTCATCGTCCGCAGCTCCACCGGACATCTTCGGAGACGGCGCCGAAGCTTCGGGGCAACTACACACCGAGCAGGAGGACGACGTCGTCAGCGCTTCCGAGGCCGACGACTCCGACGTGGAGGACATCACACCGGCGCAGCGGGTCGTGAGTACTGTACCCCCTCCCACCCCCGCGCCCAAAACCAAAGAGACTCAGGTTACACCCTCGCCTGCAGGCCTGGGTAAAACCAAGCACAAAGCTTCTATCACCCCACCTTCGGGCCCGGTGTCGAAGCCTCAAAAGTCTCACGGCAGCTCGGGCTCGAGCCAGCCGACGCCTGGTGCCGAAAAACAGCATACGGCACCGAAGAAAGTAATACCCAGCTCGACTCCGAAGCCACCGGTGCCGAAGCCTGGACTCTCGGTGCCGACCAAACACAAACAAAAATCTGTCGGCACCGACGCTCCGGCGCCGAAAACTCCTTCGACGCCGAAAAAACCGGAGGCCCCAAAGAAGCATGGCGCACAGAAACCATCGAAGTCCTCGGCTCCGAAATCATCGGCGCCAGCGGACGATTCGGCGCCACTAGCTCTGTTTACACCAGACCCTTTGCAAAAGACTCTATCTAAAGATCCAAAGACTGGGCTATTGACTTTAATTATCAAGAAAAGACGCCTGGACACTCCGGCTCCTCCTCCACCACCCAAACGGAAGGACTCTGCTACTTCTCCCCTCAGAGTGCCCTCCCCACTACCTCCTCCTCTGCCTCCTCCACCTACTCCACCCCCTCCCCCTCCCAGGTCTCCGCCACCTTTACCTCATTACTCCCCGACCCCGTCCCCAGATCCGGATGACGGGGACCCGGATTATGACCCAGCGGACGCCCCCATGGATCCCACTCCACCGGGGACCCCAGACCCATGGGAAGACTACCACAACCCTGACATACCTGATATGCCTCAGGACGACCTATACCCATCTAGGCCGTCTCCCCCAGAGGACTCCTTAGGGTTCCATCACTTAGTGCAGAGAGCAGCACACTACCATGGGGTGGACATGCACAGCGAACCAGTGGAAGACGACTTCCTACTGGACACATTTGACATTCAGGACAAATCCACGTCTATTTTGCCCATGCTTAAGGGTGTCACCAAGCATGCTGCAGAGGTGTTCAAGGACCCTGTCAGGGCCAGGGTACTGAACCCTAGAATAGAGAAAAAGTACAAGGCGGCACCCACAGACCCTGCATACATTAAGGGCCCTGCTCCCTTAGATTCCCTAGTTGTCTCCACAGCTAGAAAGCGGGCTAACTCCCAGTCCTCAGGAGAAGCCCCACCGCCAGACAAGGAATCGAAACTTTTAGACGCGTCTGGCAAACGCACTGCCTCCCAAGCTGCAAACATGTGGCGCATTGCAAATACACAAGCACTACTTGCGCGCTATGACAGAGCACACTACGACGAACTTGAGGCTCTTATGCAGCACCTTCCAGAAAAACACAAGCGCAAGGCTCATGACCTGATACAGGAGGGTAAACTAATTACAAACACCTCCATTAAGTGTGCCCTCGATGCAGCCGACACTGCTTCTAGAGCCATAAATACCAGTGTCCTGCTTCGTCGCCATGCCTGGCTGAGGATCTCAGGGTTCAAGCCTGAAGTCCAGGCGTCCATACTCAATCACCCTTTTGACCAACAGACCCTCTTTGGGCCTAAGGTGGACGAAGCGTTGGAAAAGATGAAAAAGGACACAGACACAGCAAAGTCTATGGGGGCACTCCAAACACAAGCCTCTAAACGTTCCTTTCGACGCTCATCCTTTCGTGGCACAGGCAGAGGCTTCTCCACCGATAGCGCCTCTACCTCCTACAAGTCCCCTCCTCAAAATACCTTTTAAAAGGGCAATCAAAGGGGTGGTTACAGAGGCAACAACAATAAGGGCAGGGGCAAAACTAACACCACCCGTTCTGCCACCCCACCCGCACAATGACTTCCCTCCGCTCCCCCCAGACCATCCCACTCCGGTCGGGGGCAGGCTACAAAACTTTATCCACGCATGGGAGTCCATAACATCGGACAAATGGGTGACCCAAATCATTCGGTCAGGGTACTGTCTCGAGCTAACATCTACCCCACCCAATATCCCACCAAGGCACCGTCCAATGTCTCAAGAACATTCCACACTGCTCAAACAGGAGGTGCTCTCCCTCCTCCAAAAACACGCTATAGAGCAGGTCCCCGTCAATCAGCAAAATCTAGGGGTCTACTCTCTGTATTTCCTAATACCAAAGAAAGACGGGACCCTGAGGCCCATTCTGGACCTCCGGCCTCTAAATGCATACATACATTCAGACCATTTCCACATGGTCACCCTACAACAAGTCCTCCCGCTCCTCTGTCAGGGAGACTTTCTCACTACCTTGGATCTGAAAGACGCATACTTTCACATTCCAATACACCCTTCTCACAGGAAGTACCTCAGGTTCGTGGTGGATGGTCAGCATTACCAATTCACGGTTCTCCCCTTCGGGGTCACCACCGCACCACGGGTGTTTACCAAATGCCTAGCGGTAGTAGCAGCACACCTCAGGCGTCAACATGTTCACGTCTTCCCTTACTTAGACGACTGGCTGATAAAAGCCGCGTCCTACCACCAATGTGTGCAACATACAAACAGCACCATCCAGCTGCTCCACCAACTAGGCTTCACGGTGAACTACCAAAAGTCCCACCTTGTACCATCTCACACAAAGCAATATCTCGGGGCCACTATAGACACCTCCAAAGGTATTGCCTATCCAAACTCAGCCAGGATCGCAAGCATACAAGCCTTGCGCAAAACATTCCTTCCTCAACACTCTCTTCCAGCAAGAGTGTTTATGAAGCTGATAGGAATGATGGCGTCTTGCATTTTCATAGTGCCCCATGCAAGACTCCACATGCATCCACTTCAAGAGTGCCTAGCACGACAGTGGAACCAGGCCCAGGGTCAGCTGACGGATCTGGTGTTGGTGGACGGCCGCACCCATCACTCTCTGCAGTGGTGGAACACCACAAACCTTTCCAAAGGACGGCCGTTCCTGGACCCGGTTCCTCAGGTGATTCTAACAGCGGACGCATCGCTCTCCGGCTGGGGAGCGCACCTCCTACACCTCACAATGCAAGGTCTATGGACGCCACAGCAAAAATCGCTCCACATCAACCATCTGGAGCTCTTGGCGATCTTTCTAGACCTAAAATCTTTCCAAAAACAGATTTCGGGCAAAGCAGTCCTCATTCGCACAGACAACATGACTGCAATGTATTATATCCAAAAACAGGGGGGGGACACACTCTCCCCAGCTCTCCCGCTTAGCCCAGAGCATATGGAGATGGGCAATTCCCCAAAACATCTTTCTCCTGGCACAGCACGTTCCAGGCGTACAAAACACCATGGCAGATCTGCTCAGCAGACAAACGCAACAACTACACGAATGGGAACTGCATCCACAAGTTATTCACCCATTCTTCCAACAGTGGGGGCATCCTCAGATAGACCTCTTCGCCACCCACGAAAACAAAAAATGCCCAAGCTTCGCCGCCAGGTACCCACACCCATTGTCCAAGGGCAATGCGATATGGATGAACTGGTCAGGCAGATTTGCATACGCCTTTCCACCTCTCCCACTAATTCCATTAGTGGTAAGGAAGCTACAACAGCACTCCCTCACACTCATTCTAGTAGCTCCGACGTGGGCCAGGCAGCCGTGGTACACCACACTACTACAACTATCAGTGGTACCACATCAAAAACTGCACCTTTCCCCATGCCTCCTAACCCAGAACCATGGAGAAATCAGGCACCCGGACCCAGCTCAGCTCAACCTTGCGATCTGGCTCCTGAAATCTTAGAATTTGGATACCTTAACCTTCCCCCTGATTGCATGAACATCATCATGGAAGCCAGACGTCCTACCACTAGAGCATGCAATGCTGCAAAGTGGAAAAGATTTGTAATTTACTGCCGTAACAATACAATCAACCCTTTAGATGCATCCATACAGCACATCATATGCTATCTGCTCCATCTTCACAGGTGTAACCTGGCATATTCATCCATACGCCTACACCTAGCAGCGATCGCTGCTTATCTACAAAACAGACAGCATTTATCACTGTTCAGAGTGCCCACTATTAAAGCCTTTATGGAAGGCCTTAAACGAGTAATTCCTCCCAGGGCACCACCTTCCCCTGTATGGAATCTAAATGTAGTTCTTACACGGCTAATGGGTCCGCCCTTCGAACCAATGCATAAATGTGAGCTACAGTTTCTCACCTGGAAAACAGCTTTCCTCGTAGCTATCACTTCCCTTAGAAGGGTTGGTGAAATACAAGCGTTCACTATACAGGAACCCTTCCTACAAATACACCACAGCAAGGTCATACTTCGTACAAATCCGAAGTTTCTGCCCAAGGTCATTTCCCCCTTCCATCTCAATCAATCGGTGGAATTACCTGTCTTCTTCTCGCAACCTCAATCTGTTGCAGAAAGGGATTTACACACACTTGATGTTAAGAGGGCTTTGCTGTATTACATACAAAGAACGCAACCTTTCAGGAAGACTAAACAATTGTTCGTCTCCTTCTCTCCACCACATAAAGGCAACCCCATCTCTAAATCAGGGATAGCTAGGTGGATTGTAAAGTGCATACAAATTTGCTATCAAAAGGCAAAAAGAACATTATCTGTTCCACCTAAAGCCCACTCTACTAGAAAGTTAGGGGCTTCTATGGCTTTTCTAGGGAACATACCCTTAGATGACATCTGCAAAGCAGCCACATGGTCAACACCGCACACCTTCACAAAACATTACTGTGTAGATGTGCATTCAAAGCAGCAAGCTAGTGTGGGCCAGGCTGTACTAAAGACACTTTTTCAAACCACTGCAACGGATACCGGTGGTCGCCGCTAAGGTTGGGTACTGCTATATAATCTATGCTAAGTGTACAATCTGCAGCTCATATGCCTCGAACGGAATATGCTACTTACCAGTATGCATCTGTTCTTGGCATGTAGAGCTGCAGAGTTGTACACGCCCACCCGCCTCCCCGGCTACCTGTATCCGTTCCAGTCCATCTTATTTAGATACAACACACATGGGTTTCTCACTGTTATGACTACGCTCCATCATTTCCCTGTTGGCGAAAAACAATCTGAGGGTGGAACCGAAGCCCATGCGCAGTACGGACCGAAGGAGGAGTCACCGAACTCGTGACTTCCAAAGACTGTCCAAAGAACAAAAACAAACTGCAAACATCCGGGCCCAACACCAGATGGCGATCTATGCTAAGTGTACAACTCTGCAGCTCTACATGCCAAGAACAGATGCATACTGGTAAGTAGCATATTCCTTACATATGTTAAACGACATGGGATAGATAGTTCCTATTCTGATAATTCAACATGGATCTTGCCTTCCTGCTCCTTGGTCGAACATCTCTGCTTTCTAGCAACAATGAGAAATTATATATTTTTTGTTGTGCTTGTAACCAATTTGTTATTCTAAAATATTATTTATTGTTCTTAGATCCCACAGAGAAGTTTAGTATTTGACTCCAAATTCCCCATAACGTGATTGATGCTCGAGGATCAACTTGTATGTTGAAACATTTATTTGTAGAAATGAATGAATGTCTCCATTGCAGTCTTGTACAATAGTAGTTAATCAGGTATCCTTTGAGTATGTGTGGGCTAATTAGCCTGTGTCTTGATAGCTACATGAACGAAAGTAGTATAGCAAAAACTGGAGTATTATGGTAATTTGAAGGGCAGGCAATCTAAATTCTACAAACCTTCACTTTAGGGTTTGAACTCAGGCTGTAGCTCCTTTCAGCACTCTTAGAATGCACCTGTATTTTATGCTGTCAGAAGCTTTTTTGCACCTACTTGTGACAACTGATTAGGTGGCCCATCAAACTCTACATGTAAGTATTTGGTCCATTTAACTGGAGCATTCGATAAAGGTCTGAAGTGGCACATGAGCATTAGCTTATGACAAAAAAAGACTTTCTAGATGGGTACAAATGTAATAGCGTGTGATCTGCATTCTCTGCAAGTTTCCCGATTTTCTTTTAAGTTCTTACTTTTTTGTGGGGGCTAATCACCTGCCAAACACTACTCCTATATCAGTAAACGAAGCAGTTACTGTTTCTTGGTTTGAAGTTTTACAATTTTCAGAGACTAGACTCAACATTGGAAGTTGGTAATTTTAAGTGGATGTAAGTAAATAATTGACCATTTAATACAATTGACTATAAATGTTTATAAAATGTTTTCAGTAAACATAGTGAATCAATGAAGAGACTAACATTTCTTCAATTTGTCATGCTTCTGCCCTTCTGGTCTCTCCCCTTCCACTTCCTCACTCCTTTACCCTACTATTCACTTTCTCTGCCTTTTGTTACACGTTTAATGTTTCCCAATTTCCTATCACCTGCTCTTTCTGTTTATATACAGGCGTATTCAGATCCTGGCCAGGTGCTGAAGGGCCTCGATTCTAAGAGCCAGGAAATTGAATTCTCTGAATACTGGAAGATAATTGAAAGGTTTGCCAATGATCTAAAGAACCAAGAAAAGAAAAAGCGTTAAAAGAACAGGCTGCAGCACAAGATCTGGAGGAAGGCATTCAAGCGAGTGGAAAAGATGCTGATGGAGCTTTTGTAGAGAAGGGACATAGAGGAGGAAAGACAGATGGACTAGTCCACCGTGGAACCATGAGGTTTCAAGGACGAGCTCTTCCTTGGGGCAGGAGTATAGTCCTTGACTTTCCCCCACTTTGTGACCCCTCTAAAAGTTCTTGCTTTTAAGAAAATCTCCATATTCCACTACAGTAAAGTATGGTTCTCAGGAAGGACCATCAGAACAATAATATGGAAAATTTGCTTCTTCCGAGTATGGTAACCTTCAATAAAGCGGTTTCTTAAGTTGGATATGCGTATTTCATTTCTTCCATATTTTTCTTTTAGACCCATCATCCTTGCTTATCATTGTCAGAACAATAAGTTACTGGCCCAATGTTTCTAGAAGGTGAACAATGTATGCTTGGGAAGGCATTCTAGGACCCTGAGGTCTTCCCAGCATAAATCCTAGACAATTCTAAGAGCCTTGTTCTGAAAGGCTTGGTATAAACGGGGACAAACCCACACTGGGCAAGTTCCTTTACCACATGGTTGTGGGATGTGCCCAGATAGTGTTTGTGTCTGATTCAGATTGAGCGCGGGATGCCTGGTCTCCGACCTGTAAAGTTGCAAAGCATTCCGCTTTGTACACTGTTTTGGTGGCGCCTAAGCCACCAGGTAATTACTGAAGGGATTTGTGTGGCCAAAACCCTCGGTCGGAGCTCCATTTGCTGATTTACAATATACAAATATTGTTTTCCCTCGAATGTAGATTTATCGTGATTTTCAGAAGGAGGCTATTGAATGTATCACAAACGTTGCATCCTACACAGTGCTATCACTGGCAAGAGCACAGTATCCTACATTGCCTACATATAGTTATGGTATGTCAGTGGCATGATTCCATTTTACAATCCATTTTATTAGAACATTGGACAGTAGGGAGACCATGGAGACCATTGAAGACAAAGGAGTGGCTTGGGCCAATAATGGCTGGTTGAGAAATCCTGCTACAATGTTCCAATGTTTGTCTTTCTGTTCCTCCCTTTTAACCTAGAACATTCTAGCCCCACCAGCCGTGGGTGTAATGTTTTATTAGTTTTATAGCACTACTTGCTCAGGCAATACCAGTTGTTAAGGCTCCTTACCCTTGTCTAGGCCGTCGTCTGCAGCTCAGGGCAATAACCTAGGTTTGTTGCATTTAAGAACTGTTATTGCCCACAGCAGCGTGCTATAATGGTTAAATAAATATAGCATGCTGTTATTAAATGACATGGCAAAACTCTTAACACTGAATTATTTGCTGCTATAACAGTAGACTGCTGTGGGGTTGGGGCGAATGCACCTTGTGCACCATTCAGGGTTTGACTCTGTTTCTCTGCAGCATTCTGCGACCTACATGCTTTTCTGGTACTTTTGAGCCGGAGACCGGAACCTTATCAAACTAATGTGGGATAGGTTAAGATCAGTAGATGTGAGTCAGAACCAGCTCCGTTCTATGTGGGCTTGTGCTGTAAAGGGGTGTTAAATCCTGCCTGTCAGCTGCAATCCTTGGTCTGTTAGCTGTGATGACACCCATCATATGTTGCAGTCTCTGAGTAGCCGGATCGTCTGCTGTTTGTCTCTTTGTCCCATTTTGGTTTCCAGGTCTGCTTTGTTGGTCCTGCTTAGTCTGTGCTGTTAACTCTGCTTCTTTGGGTACTGCACTGGCACCATCTCTGCAGGTTCTGGTATTTCCAGGTAACTTTCTTCCTTTTCCTTTGCTTGTTCTCATCCTCTTATTTTCCTGAATGCTGATTTGACAGCATCTCCATATATCGCTGTTGCTTTTCTACCATGCTTCATGAATATCTTCTTTCCCAGGTAACCATGTCACATGTCTTCTTCCCTCTTAGTCCTGATAGATTAGATTCTGTGTGCTGATTTGGCAGCATCTCCACCAGTCCATATTGTTCTTTAACAGCATCTCTGTTACTGATGCAGAGGTGCAATTCTCAGTCGCTGTTTGCTCCAAGTACCCATGTTGGTGTCTTTCGTTTTTCTAAGCACCCATGTGTCCCTTACACCTATTATACAGCATCTACATGTGCCCATGCTGCTGTCCCATAGTGCTTTGTGTCTGCTGTCCTCCCACCAATAGAAACTCCCCCAGTCTCTATTTCCACTGATTATAATTTGCTACAAGTATACCCCCTTTTTTGGTTGAGCCTGGGCAGCGCATGCGCTGCTTTGTGAGGCATGCTGTATTCAGGTAGGGACTTGATGCTCTGCCCACTCTTCTCCCATATTTTTCATTGGCTTGTGTCACTGTCCACTGTAAACTGGATGTTCATTGGTCAATAGGCTTAGTAGTCCCTCCTTAGTACCGCCTTATCTCATTTTGTAATCTCCCATTGCGACACCCCCTGTTATGAGTGTTGTTACTCGGTAGGCTTTAATTACAGCCTCCGAGCACTATTTTCTCAAATAGCTTTGTCCCGCCTGCTGTTGCAGGCAAGACACGCTCTCTCCTAACGCTTTATTTTGATTGTTATAGCACACATTTG
Source organism: Triturus cristatus (assembly GCF_964204655.1). Classification (NCBI taxonomy): domain Eukaryota; kingdom Metazoa; phylum Chordata; class Amphibia; order Caudata; family Salamandridae; genus Triturus; species Triturus cristatus. The sequence continues at coordinate 118,229,990 of NC_140595.1, forward strand.
CAATCTAATAGGTCTCACAATTGCAAGAGGTTAAACTATTGGCATTGTAAATGACAATGCCTTTTATTTATCTGTTTCAAAAGCAACACATAAATAAAAGGCATTGTCATTTACTATGCCAATAGCTCAAACTCTAGTAAATGCGAGACCTATTGCATTGCAAATGCTTGTTATATGCTGCAGTGCCTCATGTTCCTGTCTTCCTGACAGTATGTATCCTCCCATCACTCCACTACAGATTTCATTCACCTATGGATCTCACTTGCTTCAATCTGAGTAGGTTACTAGGTTATTAACAAAAGCATCTCTATGACTAAATGACTGTAACCATCATCATCCAATCTCAAATGTCCCTGTTCAGATAAAGCTGTGGAAATAAAACTGCTACCCAGCAACACCTTGAGTTAATTGAGAACAACCTGGGAAATTTGCAATCAGGCATTTGTCCACACAGTGATACTGAGACGGCCCTCCTACATGGTGGTAGATCTATCTTCGAGATGATGGACCAGAGGATGCGACTCTGCGGTGCTGTTTGATGTACTAGACGGCTTCAACGACCTTCACAACGGCATGATGCAAGATTGAGAAAGTGTTGGGACTGACAAATCAGTCAAGCAAATAATTTACTTTGAATCTTAGTTAGAGTTTGGTGGACGAGATATTCTGTCACAAGTGTATCAAAGTTCTGTCCACCATATTACATGTGCATTATCGCCTGTGGTACCTGTAGTACAGCGGACGGGATATCCATCACGGTCTGACGGAGTATTGCATCCGTCAAGCTCTAAGTAAGGCCCTTTGTACTTAAATAAAAGAGTAAGTGGAGCCAAAGCCTGCTTATTTCAAGCTTCTGTTTGCGGCACATCACTCCGCTGCTGTTTCTCTGTCTTGTTATTCATCATGGAATTCTCTTTAAAATTCTTAATTAGTAGAATGTCTTCACCCTTCTGCATGATCACGGAGCACATTTCAGTAAGTACATACAATTTTAAATTAAAATTACTTTTGCAACAGAACATTTTTAAATGTTTAAAACCAGTCATCAATTAACTAAATCTGTCAGTTCAAGTGCAATAGTCGGAAATCTACAGGAGGAGAGTGTACCATATCTGAAGCAGTTAAAAAAGCAAGAACTGAACTCCCTACATAGTGGAAGATAAACATCTGCCCCTCTTCCATCACTTATTCTACAAGATACCAGCACTCCCGTCTAGCTTAGCAGGATCTGCAAAGCAGTTTCCTTTTGTAGATCAGAATGAGAGAGAGGCTCTCCAGGAACCACTGCGTGGTCCTTGATCCTGATGTCAGCTGAGTAGGGTGGGTGGTGTATTCATTTTATAGAACTAGGATTAAAAGTAATTCACTGTTCCTTCTCCATCTTGGATTCTCCCATATCCATAAACAGTTGCATCGCCTAAGCCGGTTAACCCACAGCGCTTGGGAAACACTATCTTAGAGAAGTATATTGACTCATTAAGTAAAGGGTTTGCAAAGGAAAACATGCCCCCATGTAGCATCGTCTCTGGAGTCAGAATTAAGTTTCCAGTTCATCAAACCTTCCCCACAGCAGCAAGGAAACCACCAAAGAAAAACAAATACCAAATTGCTGTGCCGCGCCATACCGACATCTAATTCTCTAGTTGCTCATCTGCAAACCACTGGTCCTCCATTATAACCTGAAGCACCAGGCCCCTACCACAACAGACAAAATTACATCTTCCTCATATTCCAGAACCATGATTGCAACAAACACAGATCAGTCCCAAACACTGCTTTCAGGCAGATTCTAGTGTGTAGCAAATTTACTTCTACAACTTAGTCAGAATGCAGGCTAAGCTTACAGAAGCTTTTCCTGTTCCAGTACCTTCTAAACAACATAATGGTTGATGATCAGTTACTAAAACTAAATGGCTACCCCCCAAATGTAAGCCTTGAAATGCTCTACAGTCCAGGGCCAGACTGGCACTTCTTTGTCCAGGGATGACAATTGGTTTTTTAACAGTAGCTAGAGCCTTAGTGACACTGTAGTGGCTTTTACTTCTTATTTGTCCACTGGGGCAACACTACCCTAAGCCTTCCAACCTGACATCTACCTTAAATGTATTTCAAGTTGAGAAAAAACTGAGAGCTAGTACTTTTATAATTGAAACTTGACGCTTTCAGAAGCCAAATTATGCTCCTTATTCCAATTAAACGGACAAATTATTTCAAAAGAAACCTCCACAATCCTAGCATAATATGCGCATGGACAAAGAGATGATCTTTATTGGTCAGTGCTTTCAGTAGTAGAATGGCCTAAAGCAATCATCTTTCATTTTATCATCACCACCTTAAATGTATACACTAAATGCTCTACTTATAAAGTGAAATGCATTTGTTTAATTGTAATGTCATTCCTGTATAGAGTAAGAGTTCCAATACTTTGACTACGGTATTACTGTGGTGTTCTAGCATGTTAGTAAAGATTAGGATATCATTTTTAAAGGGGGCACCACCTACATGTTCATAAGCATGAAGGTCTGTGTTTCTAGAACATGGTAAGAGCAGACGATACCCAAATGCCCGCCTTAGGTACTGAGTGCACCATCATGTGTAATGAATGTAGCTAAACACAGCTTTTGGGCATACTTATAATCTCATGGTAAATCATCTTGAGGTCAAGAGTAGAACAATATTTAGCACCTTCCAACACTCAAGATGTCATGAATTCTTGGTAGGGGGAGGCAATCAACAACAATTTGAGTGATTAAACATTGTAAATCTGCAAAGAAGCTCAATGAATCTGATATTTTGAGGTCCAAAGCTTCAGGAGCAATCCTCTGTGAGGAAGTCACTATCTCAACCACGTCATCTGCAGTCATTTTTCAACGATAAGAATAAATCCTTCCTAACATTCCTCAGTTTATGTTGGACAGGAGTAACATATTTGAATTCTGTTTTTTGTGCTCAAGTCACGTCCTTCAATCTCTGCTAATTTCTTTTGGAAACATTTTAATAATTGTTTAAAATAAGCTCTAGTCCTACTATCTAAATACACATACAAGAAACTGGAATTTTTGATCCAGGATATCCTAATTGGGTTGAACATTAATACCTACATACACTTTTCCAAGAAATCACTTACCATGAAAACATATTGTTGCAACGAAAAAACAACTATATTAATAATACAACCACCATTTGCTTAAATATTAATGTCATTAGCATCTTTGGAAAAATACTGTTCTTAAATAATGGTAACAGTGATCCAAAATGTGCCAAAACCTATTTTTGGCTTCCATCAATGTTTTCAACAACTTTAGGTGGAACATATGGTTCCTCATCTACCACATAAATTGGAGTGTGATTGCTTGACACACATTCTACACTGCAGTCCTAGTTTTCTTCAACCACTCAATGCCAAATTCACTGAATCTTCTCTGCCACGTCCCATTCATGAGCTAGATGCCTTGTCTGCACATTTATTACAAACATTAGCAATCTCTATTGCTGGAAAATTCTTACTACAACCCAAAAGATTTATGAAGTACATTTTAACACCTCTTTCTATTTCTTGGATTTTTTCCCTTATCTCTTAGCATGGTGACCTGATTTGCTTTACTCCTCTTACTATTTTCTACAGCGTCTTCAATCACCAATGACTTTTCCTCAATGATTAAATAGGCCACTATGTCCACACGTTTGGACATATCATCTGCTCTGGCAATGTAGGATCGCAGTGACGTAATGATCAGCCTTGGATTTTCTTACTGGAATACCTCGCTATAAGTTGATCTCTAATAGATTAATGCACAGTCAAACCAAGGTCTCAGATGCATGAATTTCTGGATAACCACAAACTATCCCTAAGACTTGCATCACGAAACTGTCTGAAGTGCACAAAGTGGACTACTGTTCAGGTTGCATACATTGTATCCGAGCTCCCAATTAACTCTTAACATACCAAAATCACCTAAACTGCACAAAGTGGATCATTATTCAAATTACAAACATCCTTCAAGCCGCCTGGTGGTATACTGTATGTGTGTTATAATGCTAACTTGTGGGATATTCCAAAACCAAAGGGAATGATGGACGGAGTGTTGAACATTGCAAGCACTCACCCCCAGTCAACTGATCTGGGTTTAATCCATCACCATTCTTTAGCCCACTCTGCCACCCCAGTTCAGACATGGCCATATGCAAATCAGCCTGACCCTGTGCCTCATGGGAACAGTCCAGCCCGAACTGCCAAGCCATGTCTTCCCTGGACCGGAAACAAGCTTCCTAGGACCGGTTTCTGGCATTTCAGCCGTCTTCAGCCAGGCTTGCTTGAATCCAGTGGCAAAGTGAGCAAGGGACTCACGTCTGAGCATACCCTGCCAACTTATGGCGAACAAAGCAAAACCAAAGGGAATGATGGACGGAGTGTTGAACATTGCAAGCACTCACCCCCAGTCAACTGATCTGGGTTTAATCCATCACCATTCTTTAGCCCACTCTGCCACCCCAGTTCAGACATGGCCATATGCAAATCAGCCTGACCCTGTGCCTCATGGGAACAGTCCAGCCCGAACTGCCAAGCCATGTCTTCCCTGGACCGGAAACAAGCTTCCTAGGACCGGTTTCTGGCATTTCAGCCGTCTTCAGCCAGGCTTGCTTGAATCCAGTGGCAAAGTGAGCAAGGGACTCACGTCTGAGCATACCCTGCCAACTTATGGCGAACAAAGCAAAACCAAAGGGAATGATGGACGGAGTGTTGAACATTGCAAGCACTCACCCCCAGTCAACTGATCTGGGTTTAATCCATCACCATTCTTTAGCCCACTCTGCCACCCCAGTTCAGACATGGCCATATGCAAATCAGCCTGACCCTGTGCCTCATGGGAACAGGGGTGGCAGAGTGGGCTAAAGAACGGTGATGGATCAAACCCAGATCTGTTGACTGGGTGTGAGTGTTTGATTGGTTCTGATGCTCCGTCCATCACCACCCCCTTTTGTACTGCTTTGTTCGCCATAAGTTGGCAGGGTATGCTCAGACGTGAGTCCCTTGCTCACTTTGCCACTGGATTCAAGCAAGCCTGGCTGAAGACGGCTGAAATGCCAGAAACCGGTCCTAGGAAGCTTGTTTCCGGTCCAGGGAAGGCATGGCTTGGCAGTTCGGGCTGGACTGTTCCCATGAGGCACAGGGTCAGACTGATTTGCATATGGCCATGTCTGAACTGGGGTGGCAGAGTGGGCTAAAGAACGGTGATGGATCAAACCCAGATCTGTTGACTGGGTGTGAGTGTTTGATTGGTTCTGATGCTCCGTCCATCACCACCCCCTTTTGTACTGCTTTGTTCGCCATAAGTTGGCAGGGTATGCTCAGACGTGAGTCCCTTGCTCACTTTGCCACTGGATTCAAGCAAGCCTGGCTGAAGACGGCTGAAGTGCCAGAAACCGGTCCTAGGAAGCTTGTTTCCGGTCCATGGAAGGCATGGCTTGGCAGTTCGGGCTGGACTGTTCCCATGAGGCACAGGGTCAGACTGATTTGCATATGGCCATGTCTGAACTGGGGTGGCCGAGTGGGCTAAAGAACGGTGATGGATCAAACCCAGATCTGTTGACTGGGTGTGAGTGTTTGATTGGTTCTGATGCTCCGTCCATCACCACCCCCTTTTGTACTGCTTTGTGGGATATTCCAGCAATTTGTTACACAACAGTGCCCAGCGTTGAGGTAATTGAAATGGTTTCCACTTCCAGGCCTACGCCAGTCAAGCAGTCAGCCAGTCAAAATACTTTATTTCAATCACACAGATCAACAAAGTAAAAATAATATAAATAATACAAAAATAGGCTAAAAAAAAACAGACCAGCTGTTATCCTAATAGAAGATGCAGTGTTAAAACAGAACAATCCATTGTATCAAGCAGGGCACATTTGCAATAAAAAGGGTCCGAACATTAATTCCACTAATCACATCCCTACGTTATTTGCTCATGGGATGAGGGTGAAGGCCACCCCACAGCTACCACATTTTCTTAACACTTAAAGCGACTTACCCAGATTGCCATAAGAAATCACACCAAAGACATAGATCCGATGTGTAACAGCCTGTTCTACAGAGTTCGAAAGATAAACATCTCCAGTTCCATCTTTACGTTGACCATCTCAATTTGACATGTCTGAACAGGAGACACTAGTTTCTAGATGCGAAAAATGGGTCTTAGATTCAAACACATGCAAAATATACAATAATAAACAAGTTTGTGTTTTGCTGGCCAACCTAACCAGGGATTACGTTGAGGATAAGATCATAACATTCCATGGGCCAGAAGTTTGTAGTCGATGGCACTTGTAGTCAGTGGTGGCTGGTGGAATTTGAAACTGGTGCGGCGTATGCAGAATGAATCAACGTACGCGAGCGAGCAAGCCCGACAGCAATAAGGGGGGTTCGTGGGGGTTCTCCCCCCATGAAGTAATTTTTTTAAAATTGGCATCTTTTTGGTGCGATTTTCAGCACTATTTTTGTGATAAATGAACTAAAAATTCAGTTCTTCTAGGCATTCTTAAAAGAAAACTCATACATTATTTCAGGGAATTTCTGGGTTGCCAAGAAAGTCTGACTTCTGAAGAGGGCTAGGGTACTAAGCAAGACTGCTTTGGCTCTACACTTTGCAATAGAAAACACTAGTTAGCGATGTGAACAAGATCAATGGACAAACCTGGGGACTAGGGAGAGTCCGTCTCCTGAGAAAGAAATTTAAAAAAGATTGGCAAATGATGCATTTTAAAGCAAATGAATGCAGCGATAAAGCAAGGTTTATTAAACAGTGGGAACGTATAGTCTTGAAATATGAAACACATTAAAAACTGCCCCGTATCTTCTTGCAATAATTTGTTCAACAGTTACTGTAATATGTAAATTGTTCTGCATGATAACTTTTGCCCTTTAAAATTTATGCTTGCCCAGTGTCTTGCACTGCATGCAGCATTCACATTGGAAAAATATGCTCTAACCAGACTTCGAGAAGCACCCACAGCTGCTGACTGTAACCAGTCATATAGAAATATGTGGAGATGAGTGAGTTGAGGCAGCCTATCACGTGTCCTTTTATAATAATATCCCAATAATGCTTGACTGTGCCTTTTATTTCATTAGACATACCCTTAGCACCAGAAGTGCAGAAGATTTAAAGTCTCTTGGTTCCATTGCTAAAACCTAACCACTAAAATATATGTAGTGGTGGCATTGGTGGTCTTTTCCACCCAGTGAATTTCCCACCATGGTAGGTGTGCTGTTGACATGAGTTTGATTGATTGGCAGGCATTCCCTATACGAAATTAAACCCTCCCAGTGCTTGCAGATAAGGGCATAATAAGAATAGAAAGAGATGGGAGGAGCTTGAGGGAGACAGTAGATAGGCTTTTTTCCTGTGTCCTGGGCCCCAAGCAGCCACTGACCAGAATCCCTGGTGGATGCTGTTGTTCGCCATTGGTGTCACATGGTCCAGGATGTCATTGGATAACAAACTAACTCTTGGCCCTTCAAAGGGACAAAGGCAACCTCAAGAGGTGAGAGAGGAAACAGATACTTTCACAACTAATCTTAGTAAATAAAGTCAATGTCCGCAGATCTATGTTTATTAAAGAGATGAGGGGCCTGGTTTGTAGGAGGGTGGTGTGGCATGAACCCCAGAAAATGCACTCCCAACATAGTACGAATTAACATCCAAACCCACAAAGTGTCCTGTAAAATCACAATGTGAAGTGGGCCATTCTGAGCTAACATCACAGAGCTGTCTGAAATTAAAAACTAAATAGACAAGTGGAGAAAACACCCAGCTGTTGCAAAATAAAAAACAACAACATAAAACACGTCCTCCCATCGGTGTATGTTTGTCCATTCTGCCTCTCCAGCCTCTGGGTTCATCAACTCAAAAACTGCACCTTTATAAAATGTCTACTTTACATTTTTGGAGAAATTAGATGTTTGCTGTGTGCAAACGGCAACGTTCAATGGGGGGACGGCTGTTAGTTACAACCAATGCGGTGAGAAGGCATTCATTTCCTCTCATTGAATTTGCACACAGACTGCCATCTGCGCCTGCCTTACCAACAAGTGGCTGTAAACACGCAGCCGCAGGATGGAGGCTGGAAGCTATTAAAAGCATCTCTGGGCTTATACAGCCAAGCGTCGCTTGGGGGTCTTTCAAGGCTAATCAAAAAGCCAATACACGCTGCAGCAAGACAATAAAAGCTGCTTTCCTGGTGTCTGACTAATCAAGTCTAGTAGTTGGTGGCCCAGCGAGCTGATTTATCTTTGACTACATCAGAGGGAAAAAACAGAGCTTAAGATGAAAAAGAGAAGGGAGATCACCTCTCGCGCGCCGCGGCTGACTCTGCAGATTTACCAATCTCCACACCTGATGCTTCGGATGGGAGGATGGGAGTGGCAGGCCGATGGCGCTTCTGGAATACAGTGCAAGTGCTGACATTTATGCAAAGTAAGCAGTGACATTTACAGCACCGCTTGCCTCTAAGTAATGCGAGCAAACAACACACTTTAAACAACACCAGACTCCTCTGTGATGAACTCCTTGAAACCGGGGCATGAAGGTTATCGACCCCAGAGGTGTAATAAGGCCATACTAAAGATAAAAGGTGCACCATGCAAAAACGTGTCACTTAAAATTACTTGACAATAACAAGAAAAGAAAACTAAAAAAAAATGTTCTACGGGGCAATGGATTTTGGTTTAAGCCGGTAACTCAAATTGATGTCACAAAAGTGGAAAGCAAGAGAAGGATTCAGATTCAAAATTGATTTGTTATGTTTTTTAGGTTAATATTCCCAATGTTTGTATTATTTGCATGTGAATCGAATAATCCACTCGTGAGAGAAACCTTGCGGCACGGCTTCACCTGTTTTAATGTTGAGTCTCTTTTTGTGATGCTTAAGACCACTAATTGCTTGGCTAGGATATGCTTTGTGTTAGCATATCTGCTCTACCATGAAAAGTTTATTCCAAATATTCAAATTGCAGTGAAGCACGTGTTGGCAGACCATTCATTGTTTGATTCATGTGTAAAACAGACACACTTTGAAAATTTGAACTTGAAATAACAAATGTAACGACTTCACAGTGCCTCCAAGTGCTTCTCAGTGCACACGTAATGAGCATAAAATGTCATCACGTCAGTGCAGTAGCTCAGTGCAACACACCCTTTCCTCACAACCATCTTCAATGTGACTAAAATGTGGAATTACAGATTGACAGGTTCCAATAAAGGGGGTGCTCAAAATATTTACTACTGGGCTCATAGCTTTAAATTTACATCGGCGATATGAAGTTTCCATGCACACAAATCTGAACATATGGGCTATTTTCCATTTTGCGTGACGTATTCTCAATAAAGGACAGGGCATCTTGTGAACAAAACGGTCAATACTGGTGTAGTTCAGAGACGCCGAGGGAGCTGCGGGCGCGGGCGGGGGGCAACGTCCCAGCACCCTAATGGACGCACCGCCCCTGCTTGTAGTCAAAAGTGATTCCGTAGCCAAGGAGCCAGAGATACAAAAGAATGAAACCTAGACAAAGAACAAGGAGCACCAGGGACTGACAGAAGACACATGGAACCAGAGCACAAACACCAACAGGGATCATAATTGGAAACTCGGGTAAGAAAGGTTAGGTGGGGCTTGAGAGTAATAACATAAAAACTATACACATAAAATATTTGCAGAGAGCAAAAACAAATCATAAATATGCAGAGGTAAAAGAGCAATATGGGCGAGATAAAAGAAGATAAACAAAGATGCTTTGAATTGACTAAAGAGGATAAAAACCATAGTTGGGCTGGCCATGGGAAGATCTTGCATTAAAACTGATGAGAACCAGCTCTCTGCCATGTTTGTACTAGTCAATCTGCAACATTATGTTCACTTCTGAGTATGAGAAAATAACTACCAAACCAAGCCTTTCTCTCTAGAGTAGATTCAACTCACAGTTTCCCTGCACACAAATCTGAACATATGGGCTATTTTCCATTTTGCGTGACGTATTCTCAATAAAGGACAGGGCATCTTGTTAGCAAAACGGTCATGGAGGTGATTATATAGTGTTTTAAAACACCCATGAAAGTGACTGGTAGGGCTGAGTCTTGGTGGGGGGGGGGGGGGGGGGAAACTTATTTTCAGCGACCGTACATTGAGTGAGATGTGGGATGGGCAATGGAGACCTTGTTATGGGAGTGAAGCGGAAAGGCAATATTGTCTGGGAGGCTGGGACAATGCAAGCGATTAGAGAGAGGAGTTATTCCCAAGTGGGTGTGTGTCATACGTGACTAAGGCAGAGCAATGGAATTTCGCCCTGCATTTAACGAGTCAGCATATAAATTTTGCACGCACAGTGAAATGAATGATTCAAAATCCACAAGGTGGCAGTACAGAGCTATTAATGTCTTTGGGTCGTTAGTTACTTTCTATGTCAATGTTCTCGCTAAAATATACGAGTCTCTGGACAGTTACGAATTGTGTCAGAAGTTATCAGATATTACAACACCTGTTTTTATAAAGGATTGTGTTCAGAGTACATATTCCAGCTTTTGATACTGTAAGTCAAAGTATGAAAAATATTTAAAAATGTGCAATGCTGGAATATTGGAAGCTTTTAACGTTTGACCCTCGCTCTTTGCCATCAGCCATAATACGATGGGAGGCACCACCACGCAAGCACGCACACAATTGCAGCTTGCATCGCAATACTCGTGGGGGGGGGGGGGTTGGAATGAATAAAAATAAATAAAATAAAAAGAATGAAAACTTACCTGACCGCCGGTCTGCGGCGCATCTTCTGGCCCCTAGGCGCCTTCACTGGAGTGGCAACCCCGCCCTCCTCAGCCAATACTGGTGCTGGAGCAGCGCCAGGATTGACTCAGGGCACAGTTACTCTCCGCCCGCCTACCCATTAGGAGACCGAGGTTTGAGCCTTTGCTCAACCCTCGCTCTCCTAATGGGCATGCGCCAACCAGAGCGGACACAAGTGCGCATGACTGGGTACGGCAGGAAAATGCTCACCTTCCCTACTCATGCGCACTTGTGCTGCTGCCCCATGTCTGACAATGCATGTCAGTCAACATTACACCGGACCGCCCACCCCCTTCAGAGTCTGAAGGGAGTGGGTGGTCCGACGTCATGCTGACAGACATGATTGTCAGTTCTCCCTCGGCGTCTTTGAACTTAAGTAAGTTCAGAGACGCCGAGGGAGCTGCGGGCGCAGGCGGGGGGCAACGCCCCAGCACCCTAATGGACGCACCGCCCCTGCTTGTAGTCAAAGGTGATTCCGTAGCCAAGGAGCCAGAGATACAAAAGAATGAAACCTAGACAAAAAACAAGGCGCACCAGGGACTGACAAAAGACACATGGAACCAGGGCACGAAGACCAACAAGGATCATAATTGGAGATCAGGGAAGAAAGGTTAGGTGGGGCTTGAGAGTGATAACATAAAAACTATACACATTAAATATTTGCAGAGAGCAAAAACAAATCATAAATATGCAGAGGTAAAAGAGCAATATGGGCGAGATAAAAGAAGATAAACAAAGATGCTCTGAATTGACTAAAGAGGAAAAAAAACATAGTTGGGCTGGCCATGGGAAGATCTTGTATTAAAACTGATGAGAACCAGCTCTCTGCCATGTTTGTACTAGTCAATCTGCAACATTATGTTCACTTCTGAGTATGAGAAAATAACTACCAAACCAAGCCTTTCTCTCTAGAGTAGATTCAACTCACACTTCTTTCAACCTCATTGGAGCTGATGAAGAGGTGCCTGTAGTACTGGGGGGGAGGGGTGACTGCAGCACAGGGTGGGTTCTGGAGAATGTAGTTTCAGCTTTATAAAGGCAATTACAGAATGCCGCCACTGGTTGCTAAACTACCCTTAAGGTGTGAATGGACACCATGCTGGGGTCCTGGGTTTCAAATATACCTTTGGAGCTTATTCAGGGGCGGTACGTCCTTTAGGGCGCTGGGGCATTGCCCCCCCCCCCCCCGCCCGCTTCCGCAGCTCCCTCGGTGTCTCTGAACTTACTTAAGTTCAAAGACACCGAGGGAGAACTGACAATCATGTCAGTCAGCATGACGTCGGACCGCACACCCCCTTCAGACTCTGAAGGGGGTGGGCGGTCCAGCGTCATGTTGACTGACATGCATTGTCAGACATGGGGCAGCAGCACAAGTGCGCATGAGTAGGGAAGGTAAGCGAATTTTCGTGCCGTACCCAGTCATGCGCACTTGTGTCCGCTCTGGTTGGCGCATGCCCATTAGGAGAGCGAGGGTTGAGCAAAGGCTCAAACCTCGGTCTCCTAATGGGCAGGCGGGCGGAGAGTAACTGTGCCCTGAGTCAATCCTGGCGATGCTCCAGCACCAGTATTGGCTGAGGAGGGCGGGGTTGCCACTCCAGTGAAGGCGCCAAGGGCCCAGAAGATGCGCCGCAGACCGGCGGTCAGGTAAGTTTTCATTCTTTTTATTTTATTTATTTTTATTCATTCCAACCCCCCCCCCACGAGAATTGCGATGCAAGCTGCAATTGTGTGCGTGCTTGCGTGGTGGTGCCTCCCATCGTTTTATGGCTGATGGCAAAGCTTCCAATATTCCAGCATTGCACATTTTAAAATATTTTTCATACTTTGACTTACAGTATCAAAAGCTGGATTATGTACTCTGAACACAATCCTTTATAAAACAGGTGTTGTAATATCTGATAACTTCTGACAAAATTCGTAACTGTCCAGAGACTCGTATATTTTAGCGAGAACATTGACATAGAAAGTAACTAACGACCCAAAGACATTAATAGCTCTGTACTTTTATTGTCTTGCTGCAGCGTGTATTGGCTTTTTGATTATCCTTGAAAGACTCCCAAGTGACGCTTGGCTGTATAAGCTCAGAGATGCTTTTAATAGCTTCCAGCCTCCATCCTGCGGCTGCATGTTTACAGCCACTTGTTGGTAAGGCAGGCGCAGATGGCAGTCTGTGTGCCAATTCAATGAGAGGAAATGAATGCGATCTCACCGCATTGGTTGTAACAGCTGTCCATCCCCATGTCTATTATTGAACGTTGCTCTTTGCACACAGCAAACATCTCATTTCTCCAAAAATGTAAAGTAGACATTTTATAAAGGTGCAGTTTTTGAGTTGATGAATCCAGAGGCATGAGAGACAGAATGGACAATCATACACCGATGGGAGGACGTGTTTTATGTTGTTGTTTTTTATTTTGCAACAGCTGGGTGTTTTCTCCACTTGTCTATTTTGTTTTTAATTTCAGACAGCTCTGTGATGTTAGCTCAGGATGGCCCACTTCACATTGTGATTTTACAGGACACTTTGTGGGCTTGGATGTTAATTCGTACCATGTTGGGAGTGCATTTTCTGGGGTTCATGCCACACCACCCTCCTACAAACTAGGCCCCTCATCTCTTTAATAAACATAGATCTGCGGACATTGACTTTATTTAATAAGATTAGTTGTGACAGTATCTGTTTCCTCTCTCACCTCTTGAGGTTGCCTTTGTCCCTTTGAAGGGCCAAGAGTTAGTTTGTTATCCAATGACATCCTGGACCATGTGACACCAATGGCGAACAACAGCATCCACCAGGGATTCTGGTCAGTGGCTGCTTGGGGCCCAGGACACAGGAAAAAAGCCTATCTACTGTCTCCCTCCAGCTCCTCCCATCTCTTTCTATCCTTATTATGCCCTTATCTGCAAGCACTGGGAGGGTTTAATTTCGTATAGGGAATGCCTACCAATCAATCAAACTCATGCCAACAGCACATCTACCATGGTGGGAAATTCACTGGGTGGAAAAGACCACCAATGCCACCACTACATATATTTTAGTGGTTAGGTTTTAGCAATGGAACCAAGAGACTTTAAATCTTCTGCACTTCTGGTGCTAAGGGTAGGTCTAATGAAATAAAAGGCACGGTCAAGCATTATTGGGATATTATTATAAAAGGATACGTGATAGGCTGCCTCAACTCACTCATCTGCACATATTTCTATATGACTGGTTACAGCCAGCAGCTGTGGGTGCTTCCCGAAGTCTGGTTAGAGCATATTTTTCCAATGTTAACGCTGCATGCAGTGCAAGACACTGGGCAAGCATACATTTTAATGGGCAAAAGTTATCATGCAGAACAATTTACATGTTACAGTAACTGATGAACAAATTAATGCAAGAAGATACGGGGCAGTTTTTAATGTGTTTCATATTTCAAGACTATACGTTCCCACTGCTTAATAAGCCTTGCTTTATCGCTGCATTCATTTGCTTTAAAATGCACAATTTGCCAATCTTTTTTAAATTTCTTTCTCAGGAGACAGACTCTCCCTAGTCCCCAGGTTTGTCCATTGAACTTGTTCACATCGCTAACTAGTGTTTTCTATTGCAAAGTGTAGAGCCAAAGCAGTCATGCTTAGTACCCTAGCCCTCTTCAGAAGTCAGACTTTCTTGGCAACCCAGAAATTCCCTGAAATAATGTATGAGTTTTCTTTTATGAATGCCTAGAAGAACTGAATTTTTAGTTCATTTATCACAGAAATAGTGCTGAAAATCGCACCAAAAAGATGCCAATTTTTCTTAAATTTCTTCATTGGGGGTGAACCCCCTGAACCCCACTTATTGCCATCGGGCTCGCTCGCTCGCTGCGCTCGCTCGCATACGTTGATTCATTCTGAATACGCCTCACCAGTTTCAATTTCCACCAGCCATCACTGAGTTTATTTCGGGCTTTAAGCCTGTCTCAGATGTCTCACATGTCAGATTAGTGGGCAGCGGCGCAGAGCGAGTATGATAATCCCAGGAAGCCTGCGACTGCATCCCCCTGAATCTATAAATTTACCACCATATTGCAGTTTAGTAAATATACCATAAGACTGCGCACTGAGACTGCCCAACCCCTACACCCTCCAGATAACATCCAGTCAATTTTTTTTTTAAACATACTTTTAATAGCAACCTTTACATTTTTCAAAAAACTACAAACCTTTCCAAAATCGGAGTAGAGAAACAGGTCAAAGAGTGATTGGCTAAGAGCACACAATGTGGCCACAAGAGGAAGACAGCATTAAAAACCATGTGCCCTGGTTCGACAGTTTCCAACTAGTCCACTAGACCATAACCTCAGTGGCAGTGATACTGATGGCAGGGCCGGGAAACTAACCTTCCCTGGAACAGTCACTGTGTTAATGTTTTCTCTGCTTTAGAATACAATAAGAGGAAAGGCCGAGAGTAGATGTCAAATATCCTGGTTCCCCGGCCAAAAACTACCCATTAGAACACACCTAGGGCCTGATTACGAGTTTGGCGGTGCAGACGGCATGCAACTGCCCAGCTCCCAGACTGCCAAACTCGACCACCGGCTGCCTCCCAGATTATGAGTTTCCTCGAAGTCTGGCTGGCGGTCCTTTGGCGTTCCCACAGTGATGTCTTTGAAACAGGCACTGCAGTGGGAACGCCAAAACTCGTTCCTGCACGGCATGGACTATGAAGTCCATGCTGTGCAGGAAAGGGGGTGCACACAGAGGGGTACATCATGTGCCCCCCTGCAATCATCCCATAGGCCAGAGGCACCTGGTGGCCTTGTAGGGCCCCCTTTGTTTCCTCACCAGCATCCTTTCCAATGCGGTCCCACCGCCTCGGTTAGGTTCACAGTGAGGAAACATGTAATATGCTTGGCTGAGCCGGAATGGCACTGCCAAGAATATTGCGGCCTCAAGACCACTGCACCAGGGATCGCAGATCCCTGGCTCCTGCAGCGGTCCCCTCACGGTCCGACCATCGTACTCGTAAAATGGCGGTCGGACCACTGGTGCAGCAGTCCCCGACCGCCACTACACCTCTACGGCGAGATTGGCGGTCCACTCTTAATTAGGCCCTGTAGGAGAGTAGGGTCTGCTATCCTATGGTCACCCCAAATTTTTGCTTTTTACTTCACTGGTTTTTGACATATTGAGGCTGTGGGCCTGCTAATCAGACCCCCAGCCTGCTGTTCTCTCTAACAAATTTGACACAACTGGCTGATCACTCAGCTGGGGTAAGTTGGTGTAACCACCTCTTACTTAGGTGTAGTATACCTATATCTAACCTTAAATGGGACACATGTTAACCTATAAGTCACTCCTATGGCAGGCCTTAACAATCCTGAAGGCAGAGTGCTTGGTTCCATGTGAGATGGTGCTCTGGCATGAGCTGAGCCTGTCTGCAGTGGTCGGAACAACTTCCTTCTACTGTTTCCAGATATCGTCATACCATATACTCTTAAGTGCATTATGAACCTCGCGGTTAAATGCTAACTTTGGTTTGGCTTTATCAAAACATGTCGAGTAAGGTGTCATACAAATTGGAATACTAACCCCTCGCCAATTCTGGCGACGGGGTTAGCATTCCACCCTTCTAGAGGGACACGACATGTACAGTACCTGAAACCCGGGAAAAATCAGACATAGCCTCAGCTCCACAAAATGGATGCTGCCACCACAGACACAAGTCTGCCCTCCTGCTGCTGGGAGTCCTTCCAGCTTGGGAGGTGTGGACAAAGGGTTTCCTGCCAGGGGAGGTGCGATCACCACCCCAGACAGGATTTTGTGTATTGGTCAGGTAGGGCTTGAAAGAAACCAGACATGCCTGAGGCTCACAAGGAGCCTCGGTGCATATGCCAGTTCAAACCGGTCCTGGGGCACACCAGCCCCGGACCTGGGGCGAGCTGGACAAAGGATTGGGGGTGTAACCACCCCCCTTCCTGGTCCCACCCTTAGGGAGGGACCTAGCAGGTAGTCCTGCCCCTAGAATCCGCTTAAAGGTAGGAGCTGTGTCCTAAGACTTCAGACATCCTGGAATCAACTTAACCACAAGAAGAAGACGGGAACTTCGACGCTTTGCTGCACAGAGGACTGAAGGAAATCTCCCCTTTGGTCAGGGAGTGACCATCTTGCTAACGCAAGCACCAACCAGCTATTGAACGTCTGCTTTGCCGCCGCCTCCTGCCGGAGCCCGAGCCCAGAGCCCGACAAGACCTGGACCTCCAGACCTCTCACCGCCGGATCCACAGTCCCTGCAAAGAAGGAACCCGTGGAGGCACCGAGACACGTGGAGCCAGCCATCTTGGAAGACCGACGACAAGCTGCAAGCGCAACGACAGAGGCTCCCTCCAAGTTGTGCTTTGGGTCCTGAGAAGTCCAACCACCGAGCAGCATCTGCACCAAAGGTGAGCCCTCCAGCATCTCCACGATCTGCGTGGGGCCCCTCTGCACTTTGCATCTCGACGCGCCTGCCCGGTCCCTGGCCCGTTGGCTAGTGGCCATTTTGGCGACCTATTTTGAAATCAACGACGCTGGTCTGGTTGCTCCAGACAGGCCCTAGCTGCTCTCCAAAAGAGCAGCCCCTCTGACCTTGCTGGTCCAAACAATCAGCTTTCCTCTTTTTCCACGACTGCTGCCTTTGCCAAGGCTTGTTTGCTTCTTTTGAGTTGCCGACACCGCCGACAGCGAGAGCCTGCATGGGACAGCTCGTGACTCGACTCCTGGACGTCGTCAACCTTCAGGGACCACGTGGCTGAGACAAGCTACACCTCACCACCTGTTTGCACCCGACATCGCCTGGTACCTACCTGGTGCCACGCCGGTCACTGGCTAGTGACTGTGAACACTGTCCCCTCTGCTTTCAGGTCTTCTACAACTCTGATCCACTCATGGATCCACCGCATCTCTTCTGGACCGACCGCCTGCATCATCTTTGTCATCAGGCTCCATTGAATCGATAGAAGAAACCAGACGCACTTTGAGACCTATGCACCCGCTTCCTGTGGGTGAGGTAAAGCTGGCACTCCGGTGCCCAAGTGTAGAGAAACATCTCTAGTGTCTGTGTTTTGAATCTTAAGATCGTAGTCCACCCAGAAGACCCTTTCTGCAGTAACTTTTAAACTTTTACGCACCCATTGAAAACCTATGGGAGCCCGTGTGTAACTTTCCTCACTGCACACGCGACCCGTGGACCTCCTGGTCACTAACTGAAGTTAGATCCTTGTAGGCCCAGCGATTCTAGAGGCCCTAGGCCTTTTCCCTTTCCTGTTCGTGGTACTTATACCACTATTATAGTATATGGTTTGAGTGGCCACCAGGGCCCATCCATATAAAGTGGAACTTCTGTATATTATAACGTTGTCTTGTTTAACGATTTGTGCTCCTGTGCTCATAAAGAGTCTAGGGGATACTTTGAAGAATAAATACATATATATTTTCAATATATATCTGTGTGGTGTCCTTTCATTGGTATAAAGGGGGGTTACATGTGGTTAAACAGCCTGCTTAACGCGCTTTAACGAGTTTAGCCTCAAAGACTGCTTAGCCTATGCTACCACTAGGGCAGCTAGTCCGAAAAGGTTGACTTACAACCACACCATAAGGGTTGCTTGGCATGGTACAAGGTGGTCAGTTTAACTAGTGAACATCATATACCAGGCCAACTTCTCACAGGCCCGTTGTTCTGTTGTCTATCCACCTTGTCAGAGGTCCTGTAAATAGTTTTTCTGTAGCACCCACTAGCTCCGTTGAGCCTTCTTTTAAGCTCCCCTAATATTTATATTTAATTTAAAAAAGACAAAAGTAGATTGCAAAACCTTTTCTTTAGGTCTTGAGGCAGTAGGAGGTTACTGAGTAGTGTCCATGGTGAATTTACCACTGATGTTTCAGGGCTTATGACTAATTCATTCCATTATGATAATAGGCTCATAACCTCCTAAGTTATATCTTTCAAGATGCCCGGATTTAGAGACGAGGGATATAGAATGAAACTCTAAAAATTAGCTACTTAACTCAGCCCCCGCCCCAGCTCCTCAACACACATCTGATGTCTCTATATGCACAAAAATGTCTCATTGTGCACAAAGTGTCCTGTGAAATGATAATGGAAAGTTGACACCCTAGTGAATTGGAGTCCTAGAGGCTTCACGGACACACAGCTCATAGACCGGGAACCCAGACATGATCCTTTCAGGATGATGTTCTTGTGGGGAGGGACCCAGATTACAATGGAGGACACAGCAGCATGAGGCTGATGGGCAGTGTGGGCCGAGGTGCTCATGACCAGTATAAAGTTTACAGGACTTATAAATGGGAAGTGAAATGTAGGTAAATGCAGTGATCCTCTTGCCAGGTTGTCAAATGGAAACTGCACAGAACACAAAGCCCCTTTCTAGAAGGCCATGATGCAGGGAAAGTACATAAACAGAGGTGGGTAGACTCCCCGATCCCTCGCCTTCATATACAGAAGTAACCAAATACACTGTAAAGTCTAATACAGTGAGATCCACGAATGGCTACAGCAACTCTCCCCTCCTCTACCTCTTTGTTCACTTTGTGCAGAACAATTCTGGCTTCACCAGGGCCAACCGCAAATGCTATGTCCAGCTCCCTGCTTTTGGGCTACCCTAACCTGGACTACAGCCATGCCTAAAACCCTTCCGTAATCTATATGCTAGTCCCATTTCCAAGTACCCACCCAGCCAGTCGTCCAGCGCGTCCACTATAAAGACCTTTTGTTACACCATGCCCCTATCCGCAGCCTCTTGTACACTCCCCAAGGATAACCCCACAACTCTTATCCCCTTTCTACTTTATATGCCCCAATGCTTAGTGTCTGTTTGCTCCCCCCATACCCCTTAACAACCTCTCACATTATCCTCTTTTTCCCTCCACCAGTCCTGGAGTGAGCCGTTCTCTCCTCAACCACCTCCACCAGCCTCACCTTTTTCTATGCTCTGTGTTCTCCAACTCCTCTCCATATGAGGTAATACTCCAAACTCCTCTGCTCTGTTACACTCAAGCTCCATTTGATTTCCCCCTATTTTAACAGTCCTTCCCAACTCTCACTTGCCTGATTGCCCCTTCTTGGTCAACATCTCAGTCCCCTGCCATGACCTTGCAATCCTCTAGTCCTTTTCACGCCCTCCCTTCTTCATTCAGTCACCTCATCTTTGTAGTTTAAAACCATTTCCTGTCTCCCATCAAATGCCATTCGCACTCAGTCCAGGTTCACGTGTCTCCTCCTCGGTAGATTAGAGTAACTCCTTGGCCAGTGCCCCTGAGCTGCTAAAAACATGACTGGGATATGCCTTAATGCAGTTACAACTGGCACTAGATGGATTCTCTGGCCTTCCTCTTCCCTTTGCCTCCTGCTGCAGGCCTTAATAGTGATGGGGGCCAGCATGGAGACCCAACTTAGTTCCATTTGGGTTGAGGTGATGTGATCATATTTCTTTAGGACCTTTATTGAAAGTGTGCAGTAGCATAGAGAATGCCTGTAAGTGCGGCACCTGCTGGGTTTTGGAGCCCACAGAGCAGGGCGTTGCCACATTTGTGAGTACGAGGGCTAGAAGGGCAGTTGTGAAGTCTCTTTCTGGAATAAACGGTTTCATTTTTTTAGGTCTCGCCTACGCAGCGTGCATGCGCTGCATAGGACGGCCTTTAGCCGTCGCTCTGCTCATTTTCAAGCACACACTCGTGCTTGTGGCGGCATCCACCTTGTGGGAGCGAGCAGCGGCGCGAGTGCGGTGCTTGAAAATGGACACCTCCGTTCAACACTACTACACACCCAAGCGTTCATTGTTCCACCCTGTGGCTGTATCAGATATCCCCGAATTGTGCCAGGCCCCAATCTGCACGAACATCCGGTGTCTACGATATGTCACAAACAACTCTCCACAACCATCCGGCCCCGGCACAGAGCAGGAATGGGCCAGCAGCGCGCCCGGCTGCTGCACATCTGGGTGCTACACACACACGGGTTCTCCCAGGGCAGGTGACCCCCACCCCTCCCCACGCGCAGAACCCGTGTTTACAGGACGGCCGGGCTTGTGACACACATTACGAACCCTCTGTAGCAGCTTAGAGCCCTGGCTACACTCGCTGCAAAGTTAAGCAGCTCGGTTCGTATCTTTTCCTTGCCATTTTTAAAGTGCCCTCGGGGGACCTTGAGCGCGGCGTGTTTGTGCAGTTATTGGCTCGCAGTGGGGTGATTGCTGTTCGAAGGTGTTGTAACTTTCCAGTACAGTTCCCGCTCCGTGAACTAGTCTAGTGTGCATTGTCAAAGGCAAATTATTTTGAATCCTATTAATGCGTCACTCCGTCAGAATGTATAATTGTATACATGATACTCTCGCATTATTTGGAATATGCGGAGCTCTGTTACCCCTGAAATGTAAGCGATCTCCCATCACACATACTATTTTTTGATTTTATGTAACACATCATCTAGGATACGCATACCCTTAAATGTTGTATAAATACCCCTCTTATGGAGTAATTTGTCTTCTAAACTCGATTAAACGTTATAATGTCTGAATTAAGGTTTAATCCCTTCAAAAACGTTTTAGGCCTAAAAACTACATCAAACCGCCTCTAAAACTTGATTCAAGCATACCTGATATGGAATCCCTTTTAAAAGCCGATCCCTTGTATGCAATTAGATACAGGGTACATGTTATTCCCACGTTGTTGTTAATCGCTTTACTGTTGATTGGCTAGTAGCTCCCCTCTTCTTTGATGCTTCGAATGCAAATAGTCACCCCTTAGTTTAAAAGAACTTTTGTGTAGAAAGTGTTTCGAACGAGTATTTGTCCCAAAATAGTGTTTCTTTCTGTAGAAAGGAGTATACAACTGAACTGCCAATTTCAAAACGATATACCGAATGATGAGAATATACATACATTAATAGGTGCAACATGTTTACGAACAGTGCGAAGGTTGGGCCGGCCTCGTGCAGATTTAGAGCCCGGTGTTTTTTACATTTTTTTATGTTTCTCCCTTTCAGGCGTTGCCAATTGCATACTTCACTTTGTTAGGATTCTGTCTTTGCTGACACGTATTTGCATTTTCAGTTTAAAGTGTCAAGTGTTAGAATGTCGATTCGCTGTGATGATACATTTGCCACAAACGAATATCGGATCCTATAACCTAATGGTTTTTGTCATCTCAGAAATCTGCAAGCACTTCTTCTTTCATTCCTTTTTATTTTTTGCATTATGTAGCACTTTACATAAGTACTAGTTTCATTACAGAAATCTGCCCTGTGGGTGATGTGCTGCATGGCTAAACACTTACAAGGTCCCAAAGGCGAGACCTCTTGGCTATGCCAATGCTTGTTTTCATAGAGGAAGCTGCAACCAAGCCATCTTGGTTTTCTTAATGATTTGTTTGTTAAGGGTGATGCCAGTGCAGGTACCTTTACATCTTGGTGCAAGGGGGCCTGCGTTGTAAGCAGGATTGTTTTTGTGCAGGAAGGGATACCTTCCTGCACAAAAACATCCTGAGAGGCATTTTCCTCTTTCTATGTGTGCTGCAGAAAAACAAGGATAAATAAAGATATTTCTCCTTGTTGAACCTCTGGGAGTACAAATCTGTTGCATTCCCAGGCCTACCAATTTTGGTAAATCTGGGAATGGGTTAGAATCCATGGGTGGATGCGTGGGAACACCCATGCTCTACCCATGACACATCTCCCTGCTGCAGAGTAATGCAAGGCAGCGATTTACACTGCCTTGCGTTACTCTAGATTCATCAGGCCACCCAGGGCCATGCGAGGTGGCCTGGTGTGGCTTGATAAATCTCATTTAGGTTTTGCTTCACCCTTACACACTCCTGCGAGGTGCAAGGGCGACGCAAAACCTTGATAAATATGCCCCTCAGTGACTACAGGTATAATTCGTACACACGCCCAGCTCTGTCAATGCCAAATCAACATCCATTCTGACATGATGACTCTGTGAAACACACAGATCTGGTAACTAACCTCATTGCTGACGCGCAGCACCACCTGCTGTTCCTGTACTGGTGCGCTCACACAGCTGTTTCAATGCTAGGCCTGGGTGTGAAATTCCTCTCTGCTCGTGGAGTTCTCCCACTCTGCGCTCTGTAGCGTGCGGGGTTCTAAAAAACTCCACAGAGTATCGTTTTTCCTGCACTCGCCAATGTTATGTTGGCAAGCGCAAGCGAGGAACATCTTACTCCAGACCTCCCGGCGAGATTTCTCAATGTGGGCAGTCCCGGATTTTCGCTACCGCTCCTGTTGAGAAACCTTCCATTCGCGTTGAGGAAGCTGCTCCAGTAGAACATCTACTCAAGCGGTAGAAAGAAGCATTGCCCTCTTGCGCTGCGTGTTATTCCGATCGTACTGTACAAACACCCGATGCTAAAAGCGTGAACGGCATGATGTAACGCAGTCTGCCACTTGCGGAACACCGAGTAGTGCGGTGGAGTTTTTTTGGTCACTTCGCCAACTCCGATCAGGCTTAGTCAATGCGACTGTGTCTTGCGCGGGACCTGCAGCACATTTCAGTGGTGGGTTTCCACACAAAACTTTGTTTCTCTAACACCATTTTGTTATCCCACATTCGGGTTCTAGAGATTAATAAGCGACAGGGATTGGAGTGTGACATGCTTTTTAACAGAGGTTGACGAGCCCTGAAAAGAGCCTGGCTCTGGCTCGGGGTCCTCATAGACAATCGGCCCTAACACATCCGAGCTCAGCCCCTTCCCCTGAGTGGCAACTTTTACTAATAAAAAATACACCTGTGTTGGTGTTTTTTAAAGTTGTAACAGAATGTTGGTTTTCACAGGCTGTGAAAAACAGCATTGTGCAAAAATAGTAAAAAAAAAAAAGAAAAGCCAGTAGGAGAAGGAAGGCACTGCCTTTTAGCACATCGTTACAGAACCCCCAGCCCAATGCCCCATGGGGAGGGGTGTGTTAATTACATTTAATCAGCCTGCCCGCACTGCCCTTTAGCACATCAGCAAAGCAGCACTGTAAACAATTAATGGACTCACGGACCCGACAGCCCAATGAACCAGTGAGAGGGCTATGTTAATTAATTTATAATCAGCCTGCCTTGCTTATTCTTTGGCTTTTGCAGGGCTTGAAGCTGTGAGTTACATTTTCATAATTCCCATGGTGATTTTTCTTTCTGGGCTCGGCTCGTACTTGGGCTCTTAGAGCCAAACGGACCCCTGACTGGGCTCTGGCTCGACTCGTCCCATGAATTCTTGGGCTCACCCACCTCTACTTTTAAAGGGTAGTGTGACACAAACTGTAAGTGGGACTGTGACTGGAATTGGAAGTGGGAGTGTGACAGGAGTTGGGGTGGTCGAAGACTTTGGGTGTGTGGCAAGGACTGGGAGGGGGACAATGTGTGTGGCTGTGACTTCTATCGGTGGTGGCTGCTGCGACAAGGGCTCTGTAGGCATGCCCAGGTTTTGCCCTACGGTCACAGCAGAGTCCCCTGACCTGATGAGCTGTGGCTTGGCTATGTTCAGACCTGGGTAATGTTGGATGATGGGGGTGGCGGCCTGCTGTGAGGCAGCAGGGCATGAGTCGGGAAAGGATGAAATCCCCTCGCTTCTTATATGTGACTGCACTTCACACCTTTAGGAAAGTCGCTTATCAGGCTTGGGGAGAGGGAGACCCAGGTTAGATTAAGCTAAAGACACCGTCTCAGCTTTTCACTCCTGTCCTACAGGATACCTGCACAACCTATGCTACAATGGATCTCAGGGAATCACAAGACTGCTCATTAAAGTGGGCAGGGCTTCAAGAGAAGGGGTCTATTATAACTAGATGGTCATTGACTAACTAAGGGCCTCATTTACAGCTTGGTTGCATGAAAGGTCCTCCTTACATCAGTGCATCACCTGTCCTGGTTTACCAATTGTTCTTCATCTCCATGCAGAAGTGAGGGAACTACTTATTTTCTGCCAGAAGAGCCATCACATGTGGAAAATTCATGGGATGTCACCTTTAGGACAGAGGCCTGCACCCAAATGGGGAAAAAGGGGCTGGTGAACTAAACCCCGCCAAGGCCCAGAAATGTGGTGGGTCTTGGACGGGACGAACAAAAGACTGGAAGTATCAACCCCACCCCCAAAGAGGGGGGTAAGGAGAAGGGCAAGGAGTGAAATAGCGCCAAAACAAAGAAAATGATGCGAATCCCACAGGCAAATGGCAGGGCAGAGCGGGATTTAAAATGACCCCTAAGGGCACGAGAAGTCCACAGATAGCCTGGTAGACTGGACTGGGTTGATAAGGATCCTTGTGCACTTCAGAGAGCTTCATTGAAGTCACCTCCTACATCAAAGGCATTTTTGTGTATACGTACTGGGTCTCTGCCCCCCTAAAATCAGACACTTCTGGATCTTGAACTGAACCTCGATCAGACGGAATGTTGTGCTGCCTAAAGGAATCAACTGGACTGCTTTTCTGGAAGAACTGCTTTTCTGTTTGTTGCCCTGCTACCTGTTGCTTTCTGATTCTGCTGAATGAGAGCTGGACTCTGCCTTCCCTCCAAGTGATGTCCATGGGCTTGCTGGCTTGCCTCCTGTTTTCTGAAGTCTCAGGGACACAAAAGACTTTTGGCAATTCTGCTGGTGCTGCTGACATCTGTGAGTCCTACCCTTGCCTGGGTGCCCTCTGCCTTTCTGGGCCTCAGATGTGGGTTTTGCATCTGTTTTGCTACAAAATCGACTCATCGTCACCTTTATACCGATCAGAACTGGCGCATCACCCTCAACGCCAATGCAGAGACTGTTTAATGACAGCGATCTACAGCCTGCGTGAGCAGACACTGACGCTCTGCACGGCTTGATGATGATGGATTGCCTGCTCCTCAGCGAAGCTCAACGACGATGAAGCAACCCGACTGCGTTTCAAAGATTGACACATCGTTGCCTAAGCGTCGACCCTTTGCTCCATCCAAGGCACTTTCTCAGCGGCCCTGCCTTAGTTCTGTGGCTAGCCACCCTCCAACGCCGTCAAACTTTGAATTTATCCTAGGGTGCATGACCCAAGTAAACTTTTAGTGTTGTTGGCTTCTAAGCACCGTTTTTGGATTTAATCTTTAAAAAATCATATCTCAATTTATACTGATTGGACTTTTGCTGTTTTGGTCTTGTTTTACTCAGATAAATATTCTCTATTTTTCTAAACGTGTGGAGTCTTTTTGTAGTCTATTTAATGTGTTACTGTGTGTGTATTTTGCACAAATACTTTACACCTTGCCTCTTTAGATCTGCCTGTCTGCCCTGTGTCAAGCTACCAGAGGGTGAGCACAGATTATCTTTTAGTGTGTATCGAGCCTAATCTGATTAGAGTGGTGGTTCCTGCCTGGCCTGGGTGCATACCCCAACCAAACAGGAATCCCATTTGTAACATTGGTGGCAGTGGTGGCATAGCACTTGTGCAATACCTTATAGTAACTCATTATTCACTACAACTCTATACCAAGACCAATTTGAGTTTTTTTTAATTCTCCCTGATTTTGGCCTTTTTATTTGTTGTGCTTTAACCCCTTCGCCGCGGCGCGAATTTTGCCGCGGCGCTGGGGGGGTGTGGGGTGAGCGCGGCGCCGCCATGCTCGTGACAGAACCATTCCGTCATGAGTCACGGGCGCGCTGTGCTCATGACGGAGTGGTTCCGTCATGACTCCGCCCACTCGCTAATTCGCCCGCACAGGCGGGGAATCAGCGACGCGTGGGCGGCGCGGCCGCAGCATGACGGAACCACTCCGACATGAGCACACGCCGCCCGTGGCTCATGACGGAGTAGTTCCGTCATGAGCGCGCAAGGGGTTAAACATGTCTACCTCTGAGGAAGTAGCCACAGCACCTGCACCTGCAGCAGAGGAGCTTGATCAGGATTCATAGACTGTGGCCCAGAGCTATTGAAGAGCTATTGCAGGGAATCTCAAATCTCTATGAGAGGCTTCAACCTAAAAGTGGAGATGCAGAAAGCTTTGATGGTTTCGGCAGAGGCCCAAGTGGCAGAAGATGAGGTCATTGAGAAGGAGTAGGAGCCAAGATTAGTTAGGATGAAGATTGCCAGGAGCAGGTTCCCAGAACAGGGAGCAGTGTGTATTCAAAAGGCCTGTCGCCAGAGGAGCTGATGGACAGGAGGGAGGAGGAAAAGATCAAAATAGAGCTTTCCAAAATGAAATTGGAGCAGGCAGAGACTCTTGCCCAGCTTGAGAAAGACAAACCTCTAGAAGAAAGGAGGTTGGCTCTAGAAGAGAGGAAAATAACCCATGAGCTAAACCTCAGAGACCTGGACCTGAGAGCCCTGTAAAGGGGGGGGGGGTCCAGCAGTGGTGGTAGCATACCTGTAGTGTCTTCAAGTAAAACCAGAGTCAGAATCCCAAAGGATTTGGTGCAAACCTATGTGGTGGGGGATGACCTAGACAAGTGCTTGCAGCCAATGAAGTGGCTCCTAAGAGAGTACAAGGTCCCAGAGAAGTTCTGGGGTGGTAGTCTATGGAGGTACATGCCAGCAGTGGGGAGGGATAGGCTTCTCACACTAGAGGTAGAGGACCAGACAAGCTACACTGCAATAAAGAACATCTTAGTTTGGGCTGACACCTGAGAAATACCAACAGAGGTTCAAGCCAGTCAGAACATCACATCATATCACAGAGCTGGGCGGACTGCTTAGATTATGCTAGCAAGGCACTGAAGGGCTGGGTGAGGGGCAGCAAAACAGATGAGTATTCAGGGCTGCTCAACTTGATTATGAAGGAGCACAATCTTGATCTTTGTTTTACAGAGCTGCTCCAACACCTGGTTGATGGCAAGCTTGGAACAATGCTTGTCCCCCACTTCTATTGGCCTACGTTCAAGAATTCCTCAGATGCGTTCTGTAGGAGGTGTGTGACATGCCAGGCCAGCAGGAATACAGGGCAGAGGCTGAATGACCCCCTTAATTTTTGCCTGTCGTTAGCACCACCTTTGAGAGGGTGGGCATCGACGTTGTGGGGACGATGGATCCCCTGACTGCATCAGGCAACATGTTTATCCTGGTCCCGGTGGATCGAGCCACTAGGTTCCCAGAGGCAATCCCTCAGAGGACTGCTACTGCACCCGCAGTGGCAAAGGCCCTGATGGGGATTTTTACCCGAGTGGGTTTCCCCAAGGAAGTTGGGACCGACAAACTTCATGTCTGCTTATATGCAGTCAGTGTGGAAGGAGTGTGGGGTAACTTACAAGTTCTCTACCCCTTACCATCCACAAACCTGGGATTGTGAAGAGGTTCAACAAAACCCTCAAAGTCACGATTAGAAGCCTTCCTGAGGCCTTTAAGAAAAGTGGCATATCCTCTTTATGTGTTTGTTGTTTGCTTACAGAAAGATGCCACAGAGAGGAGTGGGTTTCAGCCCCTTTGAACTGTTGTATGAGCACCCTGTCGGCGACCTCTGAGTCTGGTGAAAGAGAGGTGGAAGCAAGCTCCCAGCAAGGTACCTCAGGATGTATTGACCTACATGCTGGCCTTCAGACTCCAGATGGCTACGTTTTAGAAGCAAGCTTCCGGTAACCTTGAATCCAGCCAGGAAGTCATGCAGGAGTGGCATGACAACAATTCTGCTACTGTGGAGTTTCAACCTGACCAGAACATTTCTAACAGGGTGGCAGAGATCTGGTATGTGACAGACATTAAGGTGGTGAAAGAGACTGGTATTCTGAGAGAGACATGGTTAAAGAGTGGGACTGGAAATGTCACAGAGGGGGGCAAGGATGGTGACAGGGATGTAAAGGATGACATGGTACGGGGTGTTACAATGAGCACTTGGATGTCAGGATTGGGTCGTGGCAGGTATTGGGTGCAAGAATTCAGATGGTGACATAGACTGGTATCGTTGCATGGTTTGGAAGGAGGTATTGCCACTCTCGGCTGACTGCACCTCTTGAGTGTTAGATTACGCAGCTCTCATATCTAACTTTCATCACATACTCTATGTGGAGCTCCCTTTAGCAAGAGAAAGACAGCCAGTGCAAAGTCAGGGAGGGACCCAGCACCCCCATCCATTCTAAATATCCTCACCTTAGTCACCAACATATAGTCTGAACACCCTAGCCTCACTTCAACTGCTACTTACCTAGTCCTCATAGCCTTTCCACCATCTCAAATGCTATGGCTGGCCCCTGCCCTGCCTCACTTGCTACCAACTTGACCCCTTGCATCTGCCCAACTCATCGCTGCCCACCTGCCACAAAGCATTGTTCCCACTTGAGGAGCTACTCAAATGCTCCCATACTCCCCAAACCCAACCCCATGCACCAGCTCCACCGTAGGGACTTGCCACCTAGCACCCACCACACATCCTTTCCCCACCTCAGTTATTACCATCAAGTCACACAACTCTTCTGGGCCCAAGTCACAGCCACTCACCCAGACCCTATCAGCACCTACTTGCACCAACAGCCCTGTGTCCAGTTCTAGGAATAGTTGTTCATCTCCTACCAGTCCTCAGAAACAGGTACTTTAAAAGTTTATTCAGATGTACCTTGCGTGTACCCAGTCTGTGTGAGAGTAAGTTAGCAAGAAGCATCCTCTATTGATTAGATCCAGGCGGGTATGCTTGATCATGACCACTGCCACCCCATCTTTAGATAAAAAGAGTTCACTGGGGCCATTCTTCAAATGTGCATATTTTATGCTATCGTATTCTGATTTAGCTGTAGATAAGTCCTGTAGACCAGATGAGTAAACCTTACTTGAATTAGCTCCCTCCACGTCCCCACTGCCATCAGAAGACTGTTGTTTCCTATGTGCCCCACAAACTGGTTACATGTTCTGGTAGATAGAGTGTGGTTAGTGTATTGAATGTCCCCTTTACCAGATTTCTCACTTACTTATTTCCCACCCATTATGCTGACTGGTATGTAGACCTGCAAGGAAGGCCCACCC
This sequence comes from Triturus cristatus, assembly GCF_964204655.1. Taxonomy (NCBI): domain Eukaryota; kingdom Metazoa; phylum Chordata; class Amphibia; order Caudata; family Salamandridae; genus Triturus; species Triturus cristatus. Next base: position 118,259,742 of record NC_140595.1, read on the forward strand.
ACTTATGTCTGTCTTGGGCAAGTTTCTGTACAATACCAAGCTGAGGTTCAGGGTGTTCATTTTTGTTTCCACAGTTCGCCTGCAGGTGTTATTCCATTTGTCTTCTGGGGTCCAGTGGAGAGCTGACTTTGTGATGAAGTTCTGCAAACTGTGCAGGCAACCTCTTTAGCTACTGGTGGGGTTTACTATTGCCACTGTGCATATACCTTGAATGCATTAAATAAATACAAATACATCCATTTGCTGTTGTACCTAAAAAGGTGAAGAAGAATTTGTTTACCAAAGCAATAGTGGCGATGGAGAAAATTGCAGGGAGTGGTACAACAAGGAACTAGGGAAACTGACACTGAAGAATGAAAGAAGACGTTGCACAGGAGAAACAAGAAAAAACACACCACTGCTCAATAATCTGGCAGCTTCACAGAAGACGAAAGCTGCATACAACTTTTGGAAAATAGTGTATAGTGCCTTGAAGGTTACTGTGCAGGCAGAAGATGTGCAGTTAAGAACAGAACTGCAGAGCAGAAGGAATGCTGTCAAGAGGACAGAGTAACTTGGGGGGGGGGGGCATATTTACAATATTTTGGCATAGGGCAGCACCGCAAGCCTTCTAGTTGTGCTGCCCTATGTGAAACAAAACAGCAGGAATGCCACATATCTACAAGATATGGCGCATTTCTGTCCTTTCTGCTGGTGCACAAACTGCAGCTAAGTGCCAATGCAGGCACCCTTGCACCACGGTGAAAGGCTGTCTGTGTTGTTGGCATGATTGTTTTTGTGCAGGAAGGGACACCTTTCAACCCTGGAGGGACACCTTCCAACCTTGAATGGACGCCTTCCCGCACAAAAACAATCAAAGGAAGTATTTTCCCCATTCTATGTGTGCTGCACAATGCAGCACACGTAAAAAGAGGAAACAGCGAGGAGAAATGTAAAACTTTTTCCTCGTTAAGCCTGCTTTGGGAAGGTATTTGTTTTGGCGCTGCTCCAGATTTACGCTCTGTTTTAAATTTGCAGCAGTGCAAAAAAACATGGGTTTTGCATGGGAACACCCACAGCAACCCCCGTGGAATGCCTCTTCCACGCAGAGTAAGGCATTGCCTTACTCTATATTTACAAGGTCATGAAAAGCCATGCAGGGTGGCTTTGTGTGGCCTCCGGAGCTTCACAAAAGTGATGCTCAGCAGCATTAAAGTGCTGCAGGGCATTGTAAATAGGCCCCTGGGTGTGGTAACAACATACCTCTCAACAGTAGGCAGCAGCTTGGTCTGTGAGAGTTCAAGATGTGCTCCCATCCAGGCCAACACTCGTTCTAGGTGAGTGCCAGAGGAAGATAAAGACAGAAAAAAACATGACACACAGAGAAAGCAGGAATGACAAAGAATCTACAAGTGAGATAAAGGGAAAGAGAGAGTCTGTCTTTTAGCGGTTTAAAGAGGCTTGAGGTGGAATCAAGACTATGCAGCCTTGCTTGACCAGAACGTCTCCTATGACAGGAATGTAGGAAGGGTTTTCAACAACTTCATACAGGACGCTAGCAGATGGCGACGGCTGCCGCTTACGATCCTGGGTTGCGCAGCCATGTTTAAGATGATGACGCTGCCCAAGTTCCTGTACGCATTCCAAAATGAATACTATCCAGTTCCCAGAAGGGTTTTCCGGGAGATCGACTCGGAGGTCTGTAGCTTCCTTTCGTTAGGCAAGCAACCCAGGGTAGCGCTAAAGACCCTGCAGAGACACCAATATAGCGGGGGGATCTCACTTCCTAACGTTGAAACCTACTACTGGGCGGAACACCTAGTATCCATTAACGACTGGTTTCATGTCCCAGCCACACACCCAACGCATGCTTTAGAACGGTTCGCCATGAGCACACACGCATACAACCACTACCTCTATGGTGGTAAAGGTACGGGACGGCTATTAACGGCAACTAGACTCACCCTGGCGATATGGAAAAGGGCGAACCGGGTGATTGGATGGGATCAGAAACTTACTAGACAAACGCCTCTATGGCACTGTACGTGGTTACCGGAACTGAATAAGTTGAAAGGGTTTAAACAATGGGACACCATAGGGATTTCGACGTTGGGGGACGTGCTAGTAAGGGGGGAACTGAAGTCATTCTCGGTACTTAAGACGGAATTTGGCTTACTCCCCACGCAATACTACAAATATGCTCAGCTGAAGCATGCATCGAGGGCGGGAGGGCTGCAGGCGGCCTCACTCCCGGAATACGCACCCCTTGAGGGGCGCCTATTACAGGAACACATGATAGAGAAAGCGGTGTCCCTCACATATCGGACCCTCATGAACAGCATGCCTGACACTCTGGGGGCACTTAGAGATACCTGGGAGAAAGAAGTGGGTAAGATGGACGAAGTGGATTGGAACACAGTTCTCATGCATCCACGAGAAGTGGCGATTAAGTCTCGGCTGCGGCTGATACAATTTAATATCCTGCATAGGACCTACTTCGACAGAATACGATTATACAAAATGGGGAAGATAGGGGACACGACCTGTCTGAGATGAGGAAGGGAAGGAGGGGACTTCTATCACATACTCTGGAAATGCCCACAGATTCAGACATATTGGCGAGGGATCCTGGGGGAACTAGGTAAAGTGCTAGAGGTTCCATTGCAGGAAGATCCCAAACTGGTATTACTGGGCATGACCAACGATGTAGATCTCACTCGCCCACTACTGACCTTCTTGGTTCTGGCCCTAGTGGTGGCTAAAAGGGACGTAGCGAAATACTGGGGAGCGCCCGCGCCACCCCGACTGGAGGAATGGAGGAGGGGTTTCGACCTTTACATGGCGGCAGAAAGGGTTACATACAAGGCACGGGGATGTCCCAAGAACTTTAGCAGAGTGTTGTCTAGGTGGAGGAAATATCATGGCTTGGAGGGGGGTCCCTAGGAGGGCGGCTGGGAGGGGGTTCCTACACGGTCCACGGAGGGCATGGATAGCCCAGGAGCCTGGACAGATATGAACATTAAGGACGATTGTGAAGGGGGGAGGGGGGGCGGTGGGAGACAAGCAAAGTGGGTGTGATGACCAGTGATGACCTGTCTGTTTGGTTGTTCTTGTTTTGTGATAAGAAAAAAATGCAAATAAAAATAATACAAAAAAAAAAAAAAGACTATGCAGCCTTGGTATTTAGTACTCCTGACATTCAGTAGCACTGACCGCGGGATTCTGCGCAACACTTTGTAACCCGACATTTATTCTTTTTCAAATTTAGCACTGGTGCCAGTTTTTTTGCTGTGCACATTTAAAGGCTACAGTTGAAAGCACATTGGACTTTCCTAACCAATTTTTCCAGGCATTGCTTATCTTTGATAGGTCCGTTTTTCATACTAACACTGTTTTGATCCACGACCTCTATGGTATTTATCTGTAAATATATCAAACGCACAAGGATCTATGGGCCTGATTCACAATGGTAAATGTACACTTTTGTGTACGTTTACGATTGTTTGCTATTCACAGAGGGATTTACGAATAATATATTTACCAGTGCGGAGTCTCCACAAATAAAATAGGTGTTTTCATGTGCAGAGACTCGACACGCGTAAAGATACTACACGTAAATCCCTTTGTGAATAGCAAACGATCGAAAATTTACACAAAAGTGTAAGTTTACCTTTGTAAAACAGTCCCTGGATGTCTGAGCCCCCACACCAAAAGTGAAAGGTTCCGAACCTGTTGCTTTTGTGATGAGGGTCCTCGACACTGAAATGCTGGTGCTCCAGCAACCGAAAAACATGAACCAGAAAATTAAATATAAGTAGGGCTCCAGGTTTTATGGTATTTATTTCTTAGACATTTCCGTCTGCATTTATCCATCGTTATTTTTTGCTCATTTTGTCTGTATTCATCCATTTTTATTTTGCATTTTCTGTATAAATGAAGCTGAAATGTGTATTATTTCACATTTATTTAACTGATAAATGTACATTTGCATTTGAATGTCCAAAAGGTTTCAGCAGTATACAGTGCAATAGCATTATCTGAAAACACTTACATTGTAGAATAGCATAAATAACTGTAGATCTGCACTTAATTAAGCTTAATTAGGAAATCTATTGTCGTTTTTTCATCTCCCCTACCTCTCGATCTGTACACCTACTGACCAGACACTCATGATTGACAGCAGAAAAAATCATCCAAAGAAGGCCTATTTTCCCTATCTTTCTGTATTTAAATATGAATACAAACAGGAAAAAAAATTGTGTCTGTATTTATATGTAAAAATCTGTAAAAACGGAAAACAGGGAGCCCCAAATGTAAGCAATAAATATAAGCAGATGTAGTCTGGTTCTGAATACACGTATGCACACGTTGTTTTGAATATGTTTATATGGACATGTAGTCTAAATATTAATAAAAAGGAAAATGCTAGAAAAGTTCGCAGTTGGAAAGTGCAACTTTAAACCAAAATGAGTTACAGTCCTGAAGATTGACTGCTGAGCCTGCAAGATATTTTAGTACAATCAGGGGCGTTTTTAGCTTGTCTTATTCATTAAGTTAACTGGCTTGCTAGTATAACACCTGGACACCAGATGGCGGTGTCCTACAACGAATACTTTCAAATAAAAGTGGAACCTTTTAAGACATTTGCCAAAGGACGTGTGTGATACATCAGTTGGGAATGTAGAGAGGAGCCAACTGGCTCGAGCGATGGAATTTATAACAAAAACATCAAGTCACAACGCGCTCTCATTAAACAGACTTATGTTTTAGATCTGGTTCTGGAGCCAGAAAGCTTTAGCTGTCGAGAAGACCTCACGTCACCCAACTGTACACAAATTACAATAGGAAGACATACAGAGAGATTGGGCTTGGAGCAGCCCTTTATAGCCACTGGACACTGCATTTCATGTATGTTGGTAGTCTGCCTTTGCTAGGGTAGGCTGTCCATCCAGGCAATGGTACTTTCTGGACAGTTTGTGTTCCCATTACTTTGTGAAGAAGGGCTGGGGTAGACTGAAGATGCGGCATGAACTGTAGCTTGCAATTAATCACACTTCCAGGTCCATTTGTTTTGCTTTGCCGTCATAAGATCTTGTTACAATTACCTTTTTTGTTCACAAAAAACAAAAGATTTTTTAGCCCGGAGCTTTTCTTAAAGATGCAACAAAAGTACTAGCCTTTTGTGCATGTTGCACTGAAATTGCACTTGGACACAGTTTAGGGGAGAAGATGTGACCTACCAGCTAGAGCGGTCGACCTCAATGCTGGGGAACCGGGTTCGAGTCTCGGCATCGACGCTCATCATCTTGTGATTCTGGGCAAATTACTTAATCTCCACGTGCCTAACAAAAACAAGCATTTGCAATGCAATTGGTCTCGCATTTATAAGAGTTTGAGCTATTGGCATTGTAAAATTACAATTGTTAGACGGACCGGGAGGGTCGGCCGAGGACAAGGGGAGAGGTCTCCGGGGAGAGCCGTCTCCAGCGATCGTACAGATAAATAACTTCCCCCCCCCCACAGGCAGACACCACACAGGGAGAAGATTTAGCGTTCTTTATAGGCAATTTCTTAAGGTACGATGAAATGGTACAAGGAGGTCTGGACTCAGGGGTCCCCTCGATTCGAGTCTCTCAGGTTGGGGAAAAGGGGGTAGCGGGACAGTCTGGTTACCAGTCTGGTAGTTGAGCTGGTATGGTGGATAGCTCACAATCCTCGAGCTCGGTGTTCTAGCTTGGACGGGCCGCGGCAGCGCCAGCAGGTCCCGGTGAAGATGGTCGATACACGGTCCGCGGCAGCGCCAGCAGGTCCCGGTGAAGATGGTCGTTACACGGTCCGCGGCAGCGCCAGCAGGTCCCGATGAAGGTGGTCGTTACAACGGTCCGCGGCAGCGCCAGCAGGTCCCGACGAGGATGGATGTTACAGAAGGCCGCGGCAGCGCCAGCAGGCAGGACGATAGTTCACAAGGCAGGGCTACGGCAGCGCCAGTAGTCCGTCAAATGTAAATGTAAATGTGCAGATATTTATATAGCGCAAATCACCAACCGGTCTCTAAGCGCTTGCTTAGGGAACCCGTCCTGGTATTCCCCTGTGAGATAACCCAGCAGGGCATCCACAAGGTGAAAGCCAGGCATCCCGCCGCGAGGGGCCATTGTGGAGATTAAGCAAGCTATTGCCCAGAGTCGCAGAGTGTGAACCCATGAATCGAGTATGAACTGGAGCGAGAATTATCGAGTCCATGGACAATTTATGGACTCAAGACCCAGCCGAGCCGGGAATTGACCCTGGTCCCGGGCTGACCTCTGCTTCCAGGTCTGCCTACTCTAACCAGTGAGCCAAACTTCTCCACACCAGTGAGCCAAACTTCTCCACGTCAAGGCTGAGTTCTCTCGGTGTCTCTCGACTCCAGGATACAACTGCCTTCCTGCTCTGGGGCTGCCCTAGTTATAGGTCTGGCGCCCTTTGATGTCCGGACCCTCGCACTTGGAGGTCGGGGGGTCCGGGATGAGGGTGTCCAGACACCCAGCAGGGGGTGGAGCCAGCGCCTGGGGGAGCTGGATGGGGATCGGCACCTGGCGGGGGAGAGCCCTTGACGCTTCTTTCTCCCATTGACCTGCCAAGTGGTCCGTTTACCTCCTGGGTGGATGGTGGTGCCGGGATGTCGGGGCCGGCCAGGCCCAGGGTTAGGGTCGGGTGGAGGCCACGCGGACTCGTGGCGCAGGGCCCAAGATGGCGGCTGAGCCGGCCGGGGGAGCCGGTAGTGGTTCGGTCCCGTGATACATGGATGTCCGGGGGCAGGAGTTCCGTTGGTCGACGGGGTGCGGGTGATTCTTGTGGATAACACCTGGCGGGCCGGGGCTTGGGCCCTGTCATGCGGGGAGGGAGCAAGCCCTTCATGTGGCCTGTCCAACATGCGTCCCCCCCCAGCTGAAGGCGGGGAGAGTCACCCATCCTCTTGGGGACTCTTCTCGTCGAGGCGGAAAAAGCGTGACAGGCCATCTGCGTTGGCGTGGTCTTGGCCCGGTCGATGTTCCACGGTGAAGTCCATTCCCTGCAGGGAGATGGACCAGCGCAATAGTTTTGGGTTTTCCCCCCGCATCTGCATCAGCCACTGCAGGGGTCGATGGTCGGTTTGCACCCGGAAGTGGGTACCGAAGAGATAGGGCCGGAGTTTTTTGAGGGCCCACACTACTGCGAAGGCCTCCCTCTCGATTGTGCTCCAGCGCTGTTCTCGGGCCAGGAGGCGTCTGCTGATGAAGGCCACCGGCTGGTCACGACCCTCGGGGTTCAGCTGGGAAAGGACCGCCCCGATGCCGTGGTCGGAGGCGTCTGTCTGTACAATGAATTCCCGACTGTAATCGGGGGCCTGGAGCACAGGGGCGGTGCACAGGGCGGCCTTCAGCTTCTCGAAGGCCGCTTGACAGTCGGGGGTCCAGTTAATCCGCTTCGGGTGGTTTTTGGACGTGAGACCCGTGAGGGGCCCCACAATGCTGCCATAGTCCTTCACGAACCGCCGGTAGTAGCCGGTGAGTCCCAAGAAGGCTCGGACCTCGGTCTGCATGACGGGGGGCTGCCAGGACTGGATGGCAGCAATTTTAAGTTGCAGCGGGGCCACCAGACCGCTTCCCACCTGGTGTCCGAGGTACGTCACGGACCCTTGACCAATTTGGCACTTGCCGGCCTTAATCGTGAGGCCGGCCCGCTGGAGGGCCTGCAGGACCTCTTGGAGGTGGTGAAGGTGGTCGGACCAGTGGCGGCTGTATACAGCGATATCGTCCAGGTAGGCGGCGCTGAATTCTTTGAGCCCCGCCAAGACCTGGTTCACTAGACGTTGAAAAGTAGCGGGGGCATTCTTCATGCCGAAGGGCATGACCTTGAAGTGGTAGTGGCCATCGGGGGTAGAGAAGGCGGACCGTTCCTGGGCCCGGGGGGTGAGACCGATCTGCCAGTAGCCCGCTGTTAGGTCGAAGATGCTGAGGTAGCGGGCGGCCCCCAGGCGGTTGATCAACTCATCCGCTCGGGGGATAGGATGAGCGTCGGTCCGGGTGACAGCGTTCAAGCCCCGATAGTCGACGCAGAATCGCAGTTCCGGAGTGGTGCCGGGGGCAGCGGCTTTGGGGACCAGTACGACCGGGCTGGCCCAGGGGCTGTCCGAGGGCTCGATGACCCCGAGCGTGAGCATCTTGGATACTTCCTCTTGGATGCAGGCCCGTACCAGATCTGGCACGCGGTAGGCCCGGTGTCGGATAGGGGGACTGTCCCCGGTGTCCACGTCGTGCAAGCACCAAGGGGTGATCCCTGGGGTGAGGGAAAACAGTGTAGCGGACCGCAGCAGGAGGTCCCGGCAGCCCTGGCGTTGCTCTGGGGTGAGGGCATCGGAGAGCCGGACCCCGTCCACGGAACCGTCGTTCTCCTGGGTCTTCAGGAGATCAGGGAGGGGCTCGGAGTCTTCTTCCGCCCCACTGTCTGTAGCCATCAGGAGGCTGAGTTCCGAGCGCACAAAGTGTGGTTTGAGTCTGTTGGTGTGGAGGACCCGGAGGGGGTTCCGGGGGGACTCCATGTCGATGAGGTAGGTGACGGGGCTCTTGCGTTCGACCACCTTGAAGGGCCCCGTCCACTTATCTTGCAAGGCACATGGTTCGGTGGGGGACATCACCCACACTTGTTGACCAGGTTCGAATTCGACGGAGGAGGCATTCTGATCGTACCATTTTTTCATGTCCTCCTGACTGGCCTCGAGGTTCGCTTTTGCCATCTCCCTGAAGCGCCGGGTCTGATTGCGTAGTGCCAGGAGGTACTTGAAGACGTCTGGAGGGGTCTTTAGGGGGGCCATCTCCCAACCTTCTTTGACTAGGCTGAGGGGCCCTCGCACGGGGTGCCCGTACAGGAGTTCAAAAGGGCTAAAGCCGAGGGACTTCTGGGGAACTTCTCGATAGGCGAAGAGGAGGCACGGGAGTAGTACATCCCACTGGCGACGGAGGGGCTCTTCCAATCCCCCAATCATCCCCTTGAGGGTGCGGTTGAATCGCTCCACTAGTCCGTTCCCTTGAGGGTGATAGGGGGTCGTGAATCGGTAGGTGACCCCGCACTGTTGCCAGAGGGACTTCATATATTTCGAGATAAAGTTCGTGCCTCGGTCGCTGACGACTTCTCGGGGGAAGCCCACCTGGGAGAAGATCCCTATTAGGGCCCGGCCGACCACCGGAGCTGTTACAGTTCGCAGGGGCACAGCCTCGGGGTAGCGGGTGGCGTGGTCCACCAGTACCAGGATGAACCGATGTCCTTGTGCCGTGCGGGGGTCCAGGGGCTGGGCGGCCCCTTCGGGCGTTGGCTCTGGGGGGTCAGTATCGTCGTTGTCCTCTACTGGGGTGACCGGGGGCGGAGGTGCTGGCCATTCGGGTTCTTCTGGTCGGGGGACGGCACGGGCGGCCATGGACCGGGTGGATACACAGGCCCAGTCCGGGAGGCCCAGCATCCCCAGGTGCTCTCTTCTTTCGACGGCGGCCCACGGGGAACTCTCAAGGTCATTCCCCAGGAGGCAGTCCACGGGGGCATCATCCCGGACCGTCACCTTCAACAGGCCGGATACCCCTCCCCATTCGAAGGGGACGCAGGCCATCTGACACAGACTTTCGGAATTGTCGGCTGAGCGGACGGGGCAGAGAATGTTCGGCAGGATCTGCTCGGGTTTCACCAGGTGACAGCGGACGGCCGTCACACTGGCCCCTGTGTCACGTAGGGCTTCGGCCCGATGCCCATTAATGTTCACCCACTGGCCATATTTCCGGGTGTTGGCGGGTAGGGGAGCCCGCGGGACCATGTCTTTTCCCCCTAGGCACGCTAGAACCATGGCGGCCGGTTCCCACTCTTGTTGGGCCTGCTCATATTCTTCCTGTTCCTCGGAGATTTGTTCTCCCCCCAGGGTGGCGGCAGCTACCTGGCGGGGCTTTGGCGTTTGGTTCTGCGGGCAGCTCGGGTCACTGGCGTAGTGGCCGACTCGCTGGCATCGGTGGCACGTGACGTTGGCTCGGAACCCCGTGCGCATCGGGGGGTTGCCCCGGCCGGCCGGGGGCGGGGTGCTGGCCGCGGGAGTGGCCGGGATGGTGTCTCTCCCTCGCCCCTGGCCTCCTCCTCCTCCTCGGGGACGGTGCTGACCTTGGTTGTTTCGGTTTTGCTCGTGTGGTCCTCTCCGGCCCACTCGGGTGCTTTCCCATCGGTCAGCTTCGGCGGCGAGTTGCCGTGGGTCAGTCAATTTACTGTCGAGGAGGTGCTGCCTGAGCTCGACGAAGCAGTTGTTCGACAGGTGCTCCCATACCATAAGATTAAAGAGTTGCTCGTAGGTCGTTACGTGGCTTCCCTTGATCCAACCCTCGAAGGCTCGGCTGAAATAGTTGACGTATTCCACCCAAGTTGTACCCGGGATCCGGGTGCAGTCTCGGAACCTCTGGCGGTACATCTCGGGTGTGAGCCCATAGCGGGTGAGGAGGGCAGCCTTCATGTGGTCGTAGGATGACATCTGATGATCTGGGAGCTGCAGTAGGGCATCGCGGCCTTCGTTGACGAACCTCCCCATAGGCCGGCTCCCCAATCACTCCGGTCGATCCGGTGGGAGGTCATGGCGATCTCGTAGGCTTTGAACCACTGTTGTATGTCGTCCTCTCGGACATACTCTCGGACAACATCCTTGGGGATGTGGACTTTCTTCTCGGTTGCTCCCGGGGTGTGCGGTCGCTCAGGCACCCCTGGTTCTTTATTCTGTTTCCGAAGTTCTATTTCCGCCAGTTTGCGCTCGTGTTCGAATGTTATTCTTTTTTCCTCGAGCTCTCTCTGCCTTTGTTTTTCTTCCCGTTCTTCTCGGAGCCGCAGATGTTCTAGATTTAGTTTTTGCTCGGCTAACTTTAGTTCACCGTCCATCCTGAGTCGTGCCATTTCCAACTCATGTAATCTGGTTCTTTCTCTTTCTTGGATCTCTTCCTGCGAGAGGCCCGTTCCTCGCTCCTCGGGAGCCGTGGCGTTCCCCTCTGGTGCTACACCGTTTTGGTCGGAGGATCCGGCGACCCCGGTTTCCGCCCACGACTCAAGGGCGTGCTTCAAATCGTCTTTGGTACTCAGGCCGGTGGTAGCAATGCCTAGTTCCATGCAGAATTGTTTAAGTTCGCGGTGGCTATATTCTTCCAATTTATCCATTTGGAATTTCTCAGTGGAACCGCTATCTTTGGCTGACATCGTGGTTTTGTCGTGGGGTGAGCTACTCTCTGTACGATTACGCGTTGATTCGGATCGCGCCGCTGGCCACCAATGTTAGACGGACCGGGAGGGTCGGCCGAGGACAAGGGGAGAGGTCTCCGGGGAGAGCCGTCTCCAGCGATCGTACAGATAAATAACTTCCCCCCCCCACAGACAGACACCACACAGGGAGAAGATTTAGCGTTCTTTATAGGCAATTTCTTAAGGTACGATGAAATGGTACAAGGAGGTCTGGACTCAGGGGTCCCCTCGATTCGAGTCTCTCAGGTTGGGGAAAAGGGGGTAGCGGGACAGTCTGGTTACCAGTCTGGTAGCTGAGCTGGTATGGTGGATAGCTCACAATCCTCGAGCTCGGTGTTCTAGCTTGGACGGGCCGCGGCAGCGCCAGCAGGTCCCGGTGAAGATGGTCGATACACGGTCCGCGGCAGCGCCAGCAGGTCCCGGTGAAGATGGTCGTTACACGGTCCGCGGCAGCGCCAGCAGGTCCCGATGAAGGTGGTCGTTACAACGGTCCGCGGCAGCGCCAGCAGGTCCCGACGAGGATGGATGTTACAGAAGGCCGCGGCAGCGCCAGCAGGCAGGACGATAGTTCACAAGGCAGGGCTACGGCAGCGCCAGTAGTCCGTCAAGGCTGAGTTCTCTCGGTGTCTCTCGACTCCAGGATACAACTGCCTTCCTGCTCTGGGGCTGCTAGTTATAGGTCTGGCGCCCTTTGATGTCCGGACCCTCGCACTTGGAGGTCGGGGGGTCCGGGATGAGGGTGTCCAGACACCCAGCAGGGGGTGGAGCCAGCGCCTGGGGGAGCTGGATGGGGATCGGCACCTGGCGGGGGAGAGCCATTGATGCTTCTTTCTCCCATTGACCTGCCAAGTGGTCCGTTTACCTCCTGGGTGGATGGTGGTGCCGGGATGTCGGGGCCGGCCAGGCCCAGGGTTAGGGTCGGGTGGAGGCCACGCGGACTCGTGGCGCAGGGCCCAAGATGGCGGCTGAGCCGGCCGGGGGAGCCGGTAGTGGTTCGGTTCCGTGATACATGGATGTCCGGGGGCAGGAGTTCCGTTGGGCGACGGGGTGCGGGTGATTCTTGTGGATAACACCTGGCGGGCCGGGGCTTGGGCCCTGTCATGCGGGGAGGGAGCAAGCCCTTCATGTGGCCTGTCCAACAACAATGCCTTTTATTTATGTTTTGGTTTTAAAACAAATAAAAGGCATTGTCATTTACAATGTCAGTAGCATAAACTCGCATAAAAGCAGTGTGTGGAGTGCAACCGTGTGCGGCGTGCAGCAGTGAGCGGCGTGCAGCAGTGTGTGTCGTGCAGCAGTGTGAGGCGTGCAGCAGTGTGAGGCGTGCAGCAGTGTTAGGCATGCAGCAGTGTGCGTCGTGCAGCAGTGTGCGGCGTGCAGCAGTGTGTGGCGTGCAGCAGTGTGTGGCGTGCAGCAGTGTTTCGTGTAGCAGTGTGAGGCATGCAGCACTGTGTGGCATGCAGCGGCATGCAGCAGTGTGCGGCGTGCAGCAGTGTGCTGCGTGCAGCAGTGTCGTGCAGCATGCAGCAGTGTGTGGCGTGCAGCAGTGTGCGGCATGCAGCAGTGTGTGGCGTGCAGCAGTGTGTGGTGTGCAGCAGTGTTTCATGTAGCATAGTGCGGCATGCAGCAGTGTGTGGTGTGCAGCAGTATGCGGCATGCAGCAGTGTGCAGCGTGCAGCAGTGTGCTGCATGCAGCAGTGTGTGGCGTGCAGCAGTGTGTGGCATGCAGCAGTGTGTGGCATACAGCGGCATGCAGCAGTGTGTGGCGTGCATCAGTGTGTGGCGTGCAGCAGTGTGTGGCGTGCAGCAGTGTGAGGTGTGCAGCAGTGTGAGGCGTGCAGCCGTGTGAGGCGTGCAGCAGTGTGTGGCGTGCAGCAGTGTGTGGCGTGCAGCAGTGTGAGGCGTGCAGCAGTGTGAGGCATGCAGCAGTGTTTCGTCTAGCAGTTTGAGGCGTGCAGCAGTGTGCGGCGTGCAGCAGTGTGCGGCGTGCAGCAGTGTGTAATGCAGCAGTGTGTAATGCAGCAGTGTGCGCAGCAGTGTGAGGCGTGCAGCAGTATTTCGTGTAGCAGTGTGAGGCATGCAGCACTGTGGCGTGCAGCGGCGTGCAGCAGTGTGCGGCATGCTGCAGCGTGCTGCGTGCAGCAGTGTGCTGCATGCAGCAGTGTCGTGCAGCATGCAGCAGTGAGTAATGCAGCAGTGTGCAGCAGTGTGTGGCGTGCAGCAGTGTGTGGCATGCAGCAGTGTGTGGCGTGCAGCAGTGTGTGGTGTGCAGCAGTGTGTGGCGTGCAGCAGTGTTTCGTGTAGCATAGTGCGGCATGCAGCAGTGTGTGGTGTGCAGCAGTATGCGGCGTGCAGCAGTGTGCAGCGTGCAGCAGTGTGCTGCATGCAGCAGTGTGTGGCGTGCAGCAGTGTGTGGCATGCAGCAGTGTGTGGCGTACAGCGGCATGCAGCAGTGTGTGGCGTGCATCAGTGTGTGGCGTGCAGCAGTGTGTGGCATGCAGCAGTGTGAGGTGTGCAGCAGTGTGAGGCGTGCAGCCGTGTGAGGTGTGCAGCAGTGTGTGGCGTGCAGCAGTGTGTGGCGTGCAGCAGTGTGAGGCGTGCAGCAGTGTGAGGCATGCAGCAGTGTTTCGTGTAGCAGTTTGAGGCGTGCAGCAGTGTGCGGCGTGCAGCAGTGTGCGGCGTGCAGCAGTGTGTAATGCAGCAGTGTGTAATGCAGCAGTGTGCGCAGCAGTGTGAGGCGTGCAGCAGTGTTTCGTGTAGCAGTGTGAGGCATGCAGCACTGTGGCGTGCAGCGGCGTGCAGCAGTGTGCGGCATGCTGCAGTGTGCTGCGTGCAGCAGTGTGCTGCATGCAGCAGTGTCGTGCAGCATGCAGCAGTGAGTAATGCAGCAGTGTGCAGCAGTGTGTGGCGTCCAGCAGTGTGTGGCATGCAGCAGTGTGTGGCGTGCAGCAGTGTGTGGTGTGCAGCAGTGTGTGGCGTGCAGCAGTGTTTCGTGCAGCAGTGTGCGGTGTGCAGCAGTGTGCGGCGTGCAGCAGTGTGAGGCGTGCAGCAGTGTGAGGCATGCAGCAGTGTTTCGTGTAGCAGTTTGAGGCATGCAGCAGTGTGCGGCGTGCAGCAGTGTGCGGCGTGCAGCAGTGTGTAATGCAGCAGTGTGTAATGCAGCAGTGTGCGCAGCAGTGTGAGGCATGCAGCAGTGTTTCGTGTAGCAGTGTGAGGCATGCAGCACTGTGGCGTGCAGCGGCGTGGAGCAGTGTGCGGCATGCTGCAGTGTGCTGCGTGCAGCAGTGTGCTGCATGCAGCAGTGTCGTGCAGCATGCAGCAGTGAGTAATGCAGCAGTGTGCAGCAGTGTGTGGCATGCAGCAGTGTGTGGCATGCAGCAGTGTGTGGCGTGCAGCAGTGTGTGGTGTGCAGCAGTGTGTGGCGTGCAGCAGTGTTTCGTGCAGCAGTGTGCGGTGTGCAGCAGTGTGCGGCGTGCAGCAGTGTGTGGCGTGCAGCAGTGTGTGGCGTGCAGCGGCATGCAGCAGTGTGGCGTGCAGCAGTGTGTGGCGTGCAGCAGTGTGTGGCGTGTAGCAGTGTGCGGCGTGCAGCAGTGTGTGGCGTGCAGCAGTGTGAGGCGTGCAGCAGTGTGAGGCGTGCAGCAGTGTGAGGCGTGCAGCAGTGTGTGGCGTACAGCAGTGTGTGGCGTGCAGCAGTGTGTGGAGTGCAGCAGTGTGAGGCGTGCAGCAGTGGGAGGCGTGCAGCAGTGTTTCGTGTAGCAGTGTGAGGCGTGCAGCAGTGTGCGTCATGGAGCAGTGTGCGGCGTGCAGCAGTGTGTAATGCAGCAGTGTGTAATGCAGCAGTGTGCGCAGCAGTGTGTGGCGTGCGGTAGTGTGCGGCGTGCAGCAGTGTGAGGCGTGCAGCAGTGTGAGGTGTGCAACAGTGTGCGGCGTGCAGCAGTGTGCGGCGTGCAGCAGTGTGTAATGCAGCAGTGTGTAATGCAGCAGTGTGCGCAGCAGTGTGTGGCGTGCGGTAGTGTGCGGCGTGCAGCAGTGTGAGGCGTGCAGCAGTGTGAGGCGTGCAGCAGTGTGCGGCATGCAGCAGTGTGTGGCATGCAGCAGTGTGCGGCGTGCAGCAGTGTGCGGCGTGCAGCAGTGTGTGGCGTGCAGCTTTGTTGCGTGTAGCAGTGTGAGGCATGCAGCACTATTTGGCGAGCAGCGGCGTGCAGCAGTGTGCGGCGTGCAGCAGTGTCGTGCAGCATGCAGCAGTGAGTAATGCAGCAGTGTGCAGCAGTGTGTGGCATGCAGCAGTGTGCGGCGTGCAGCAGTGTGTGCCGTGCAGCAGTGTGTGGCGTGCAGCAGTGTTTCGTGTAGCATTGTGCGGCGTGTAGCATTGTGCGCGGTGTGCAGCAGTGTGAGGCGTGCAGCAGTGTGAGGCGTGCAGCAGTGTGAGGCATGCAGCAGTGTGAGGCATGCAGCAGTGTGTGGCGTGCAGCAGTGTGTGGCGTGCAGCGGCATGCAGCAGTGTGTGGCATGCAGCAGTGTGTGGCGTGCAGCAGTGTGTGGCGTGTAGCAGTGTGCGGCATGCAGCAGTGTGCAGCGTGCAGCAGTGTGAGGCATGCAGCAGTGTGCGGGGTGCAGCAGTGTGAGGCGTGCAGCAGTGTGAGGCGTGCAGCAGTGTGTGGCGAGCAGCAGTGTGTGGCGTGCAGCAGTGTGTGGCGTGCAGCAGTGTGAGGCGTGCAGCAGTGAGGCATGCAGCAGTGTTTCGTATAGCAGTGTGAGGCGTGCAGAAGTGTGCGGCATGCAGCAGTGTGCGGCATGCAGCAGTGTGTAATGCAGTGTGCGCAGCAGTGTGTGGTGTGCGGTAGTGTGCGGCGTGCAGCAGTGTGCGGCGTGCAGCAGTGTGTGGCGTGCAGCAGTGTGCGGTGTGCAGCAGTGTGTGGCGTGCAGCAGCGTGAGGCATGCAGCACTGTGTGGCGTGCAGCAGTGTGCGGCGTGCAGCAGTGTGCTGCGTGCAGCAGTGTCGTGCAGCATGCAGCAATGAGTAATGCAGCAGTGTGCAACAGTGTGCGGCATGCAGCAGTGTGTGCCGTGCAGCAGTGTGTGGTGTGCAGCAGTGTGTGGCGTGCAGCAGTGTGTGGCCTGCAGCAGTGTGTGGCGTGCAGCAGTGTTTCGTGTAGCAGTGTGCGGCGTGCAGCAGTGTGCGGCGTGCAGCAGTGTGCTGCGTGCAGCAGTGTGTGGCGTGTAGCAGTGTGTGGCGTGCAGCGGCATGCAGCAGTGTGTGGTGTGCAGCAGTGTGTGGCGTGTAGCAGTGTGTGGTGTGCAGCAGTGTGTGGCATGTAGCAGTGTGCGGCATGCAGCCGTGTGCGGCGTGCAGCAGTGTGAGGTGTGCAGCAGTGTGCGGCATGCAGCAGTGTGAGGCGTGCAGCAGTGTGAGGCGTGCAGCAGTGTGTGGCGTGCAGCAGTGTGGCATGCAGCAGTGTGTGGCGTGCAGCAGTGTGAGGCGTGCAGCAATGTGAGGCGTGCAGCAGTGTTTGGTGTAGCAGTGTGAGGCGTGCAGAAGTGTGCGGCATGCAGCAGTGTGTGGCGTGCAGCAGTGTGTAATGCAGCAGTGTGTGCAGCACTGTGTGGCATGTGGTAGTGTGCGGCGTGCAGCAGTGTGCGGCGTGCAGCAGTGTGTGGCATACAGTAGTGTGCGGCGTGCAGCAGTGTGTGGCGTGCAGCAGTGTTTTGTTTAGCAGTGTGAGGCGTGCAGCACTGTGTGGCGTGCAGCGGCGTGCAGCAGTGTGCGACGTGCAGCAGTGTGCGGTGTTTAGCAGTGTGTGGCGTGCAGCAGTGTGTGGCGTGCAGCAGTGTGTGTAGCATGCAGCAGTGTGAGGCATGCAGCAGTGTGAGGCATGCAGCAGTGTGAGGCGTGCAGCAGTGTGTGGCATGCAGCGGCATGCAGCAGTGTGTGGCGTGCAGCAGTGTGTGGCGTGTAGCAGTGTGTGGCATGTAGCAGTGTGCGGCATGCTGCTGTGTGCGGCGTGCAGCAGTGTGAGGCGTGCAGCAGTGTGCAGCGTGCAGCAGTGTGAGGCGTGCAGCAGTGTGTGGCGTGCAGCAGTGTGTGGCATGCAGCAGTGTGAGGCGTGCAGCAATGGGAGGCGTGCAGCAGTGTTTCGTGTAGCAGTGTGAGGCGTGCAGCAGTGTGCGGCATGCAGCAGTGTGCGGCGTGTAGCAGTGTGTAATGCAGCAGTGTGCGCAGCAGTGTGTGGCGTGCAGCAGTGTGTGCCGTGCAGCAGTGTGTGGCGTGCAGCAGTGTGTGGCGTACAGCAGTGTGCGGCGTGCAGCAGTGTGTGGCGTGCAGCAGTGTTTCGTGTAGCAGTGTGAGGCGTACAGCACTGTGTGGCGTGCAGCGGCGTGCAGCAGTGTGCGACGTGCAGCAGTGTGTGGCGTGCAGCAGTGTGCGGCGTGCAGCAGTGTGCGGTGTGCAGCAGTGTGCTGCGTGCAGCAGTGTCGTGCAGCATGCAGCAATGAGTAATGCAGCAGTGTGCAGCAGTGTGTGGTGTGCAGCAGTGTGCGGCGTGCAGCAGTGTGTGCCGTGCAGCAGTGTGTGCCGTGCAGCAGTGTGTGGCGTGCAGCAGTGTGTGGCATGCAGCAGTGTTTCATGTAGCAGTGTGCGGCGTGCAGCAGTGTGTGGCGTGCAGCAGTGTGTGGCGTGCAGCAGTGTTTCATGTAGCAGTGTGCGGCATGCAGCAGTGTGCGGCGTTCAGCAGTGTGTGGCGTGCAGCAGTGTGTGGCGTGCAGCGGCATGCAGCAGTGTGTGGCATGCAGCAGTGTGTGGCGTGCAGCAGTGTGTGGCGTGTAGCAGTGTGCGGCGTGCAGCAGTGTGCAGCATGCAGCAGTGTGAGGCATGCAGCAGTGTGCGGCATGCAGCAGTGTGAGGCGTGCAGCAGTGTGAGGCATGCAGCAGTTTGTGGCGTGCAGCAGTGTGTGGCATGCAGCAGTGTGTGGTGTGCAGCAGTGTGAGGCGTGCAGCAGTGTTTCGTGTAGCAGTGTGAGGCGTGCAGCAGTGTGCGGCGTGCAGCAGTGCGTAATGCAGCAGTGTGTAATGCAGCAGTGTGTGGCGTACGGTAGTGTGCGGCGTGCAGCAGTGTGCGGCGTGCAGCAGTGTGTGGCGTGCAGCAGTCTGTGGTGTGGGTTGTAAACAACAAGAAAAGCGGACATCAAAGGAAGGGTGGGAGGGAACGAGCATATGGGGTGTGAGTTATAACGAAAGTTCTGGTGAAAGCAGTCTGCTTCTTTCAAGTCCGATGCCAGATGCCAGCTTCGCGCTTGAATGCCTCACATGCACTGGCCATAAACGGCATTCCTAAGGTCTTGTGCCCCTTACTAAATCTCTCTGAATGCGTGAGGTGGCGCACACGCAGAAAGTAGCTGGTGGCAAATGGAATGCGCGTGGTTGTGCACGTAACCGCCACCCGATCCACCTGGGAAGCCTTTGGGAGCATTTTCGGAAGCCCCTACATAAGTCTCGCTGTGCGATCGCTTACGCGATAGCCAGGCGAGACCTAAAAATGAATGTGTCCGTCTGTAATGCAACTGATGCCCATGTAAACTCTCTGATACCTTCGGGTGAAGATCGCACTATCAAAAACAAAAAAACCTGCATGCACATAAGCTTTCTTAACAATGGAATTAAGGTGCTTGCATTGTGTCTGTGTTCTACCACATTAACACCCACACAACTCTCTCGCTAAGAAAACCAAGCAAATACTAATTGCTAACAACCACACTCCCATAAAAAATTTGATTTGCATATACACCATACACTATCTTCAAATACCAACTTTTTTAATGCTCCAAGAATAAAATCGCTGCCATTTCTTTTTGCAAGAAACTACCATACTACTATTATATGAGTTACTCTTGAAAAACCACCCTTATATCGTAAACATATACCCTATAGCTTTTCTTCTACTAAATTCTGAATGTTCATGTATATTATTGTATAGTCAATTTGTATAATCATCCTTTTTCAGTTCATTTTTCCATGACCTTTCAGAAACCATCTTTGTTCTACTCTTGAAGTAGAGTGTTCCAATTATAAACCAAATTACATAACAATGAAAAATCATGACTCTATGCAACAGATATGAAGGGGATGGCAGGATTTCGTGAACCAATCTCTGCCACTTGTAATCGCTCGAGGACACGTCCAAGTTTCCTTGTTTCTACCCATAATGCCGCTCTAGAAAGAGAGCCAGCGTATGCAGATCAGCCTTGGCCCTGCTCCAATAGCAACACTGCAGCCCGAACTGCCAGGTCACGCCCCACTCAGACGGGCACCATCGGCAAAAAAATTCTTATTAAAAAAGTATTTTATGGCGAGAGTCCCATGCTTTATTTGTAAACTTTGAATCATCCCGGGGTCCGTGGACCCTTTTGGGCTTCACGATTCATGACTCCAGCATAGGACTCATGAATCCTGTAAAAAATGAAGAAAAAAGTATTTAGAGCAATACTTCTGCTCTTGGCTGACAGCCACATGAAGGGGTGGGCGCCTTTGGTGGGGTGGAGCGGTACAAAAGGGGGTGGTGATGGACGTTCGCCATAAGTTGGCAGGGTATGCTCAGACGTGAGTCCCTTGCTCACTTTGCCACTGGATTCAAGCAAGCCTGGCTGAAGACGGCTGAAATGCCAGAAACCGGTCCTAGGAAGCTTGTTTCCGGTCCAGGGAAGGCATGGCTTGGCAGTTCGGGCTGGACTGTTCCCATGAGGCACAGGGTCAGACTGTTTTGCATATGGCCATGTCTGAACTGGGGTGGCAGAGTGGGCTAAAGAACGGTGATGGATCAAACCCAGATCTGTTGACTGGGTGTGAGTGTTTGTTTGGTTCTGATGCTCCGTCCATCACCACCTCCTTTTGTACCACTTTGGTGGGGTGGAAGCAGGGACTGGTGTGGGCAACCCACCGCTGCTCAAGGAGGAACGCCATGAGTAGCTAGGATTGACTGCTGTGGGGAGCTGAGTACAGGTCTGGGCCAGAGGCCAGACAATGTTGCCAACCCCCTTCACATAGTCAAGACCTTGCACAGCAGAGGTCAATGTACAGCTGGGGTTGGCCACCTTCAGAGGGTAGGGTACTGGGCTTGGAGGTATGCCCTGTGGCCAATCCTGCCGCACATGGGACGGGTGGGGGGATTTAGACAGATGACAAGGGAAAATTAATTATTTATTTATTTTCCCCTCGTCATTGTCTGTTGAAATACCCCCCCACCCGGCCCCACCACCCCACCGCCCCACCACTCTTACCTGCAGGGGCCGCGGCTGGGCAGAAGGCTGTGCACAGGGATGATTTATCACCCGGGGAGGGTTGGGTGGACAGCCTGCATGCCATTATGGGACTTATAAATCTGTGTTTACCCTTATAAATATGAGATCACAGTTTTTGCATATGGAGTGTTCTCTACAACACCAGGACAGGCTGATGGTGTCACATTTAACATGTTCCCAGCAGTTTTGGCTGAAGATGCAGCATGCAAAAAATTTCCATTAGTCCCTGGCTGAGAGGCAGCATGCCACATGCTCTCACTAGTGGCCTTCTGAAGGTGCCACATGTTCCAATCAGTGGCTGTCTGAAGGTGCTACATGCTCCCAGCAGTGACTGGCTGAAGGTGCTATACGCTCCAATCAGTGACTGGCTGAAGGTGCTACATGCTCCCACCAGTGGCTGTCTGAAGGTGCTGCATGCTCCAATCAGTGGCTGTCTGAAGGTGCTACATGCTCCCAGCAGTGACTGGCTGAATGTGCTATACGCTCCAATCAGTGACTGGCTGAAGGTGCTACATGCTCCCACCAGTGGCTGTCTGAAGGTGCTGCATGCTCCAATCAGTGGCTGTCTGAAGGTGCTACATGCTCCCAGCAGTGACTGGCTGAAGGTGCTATACGCTCCAATCAGTGACTGGCTGAAGGTGCAACATGCTCCCACCAGTGGCTGTCTGAAGGTGCTGCATGCTCCAATCAGTGGCTGTCTGAAGGTGCTACATGCTCCCAGCAGTGACTGGCTGAAGGTGCTATACGCTCCAATCAGTGACTGGCTGAAGGTGCTACATGCTCCCACCAGTGGCTGTCTGAAGGTGCTGCATGCTCCAATCAGTGGCTGTCTGAAGGTGCTACATGCTCCCAGCAGTGACTGGCTGAAGGTGCTATACGCTCCAATCAGTGACTGGCTGAAGGTGCTACATGCTCCCACCAGTGGCTGTCTGAAGGTGCTGCATGCTCCAATCAGTGACTGTCTGAAGGTGCTACATGCTCCCACCAGTGGCCGTCTGAAGGTGCTACATGCTCCCACCAGTGGCTGTCTAAAGGTGCCACATGCTCCCACTAGGGGCTGTCTGAAGGTGTCACATGCTCCCACCAGTGGCTGTCTGAAGGTGCCACATGCTCCCATGTTGGACAGGCCACACGAAGGGCTTGCTCCCTCCCCGCATGACAGGGCCTACGCCCCGGCCCGCCAGGCGTGACCCACACGAATCACCCGCACCCCGTCTCCCGACGGAACTCCTGCCCCCGGACCTCCATGTATCACGGGACCGAGCCACCACCGGCTCCCCCGGCCGGATCAAGCCGCCATCTTGGGCCCTGCGCCACGAGGCCGCGTGGCCTCCACCCGACCCTAACCCAGGCCGCTTGACAGTCGGTGGTCCAATTAATCCGCTTCGGCTGGTTTTTGGACGTGAGACCCGTGAGGGGCCCCACATCCCACAATTGGCTGTCTAAATGTGCCACATGCTCCCACCAGTGGCCGTCCGAAGGTGCTACATGCTCCAATCAGTGACTGGCTGAAGGTGCCACATGCTCCCACCAGTGGCTGTCTGAAGGTGCCACATGCTCTCACTAGGGGCTGTCTGAAGGTGCCACATGCTCCCACTAGGGGCTGTCTGAAGGTGCCACATGCTCCACTAGGGGCTGTCTGAAGGTGCCACATGCTCCCACCAGTGGCTGTCTGAAGGTGCAACATGCTGCAATCAGTGACTGGCTGAAGGTGCTATTTGCTCCGGCCCGTGATTGGCTGTAGGTGCTACATGCTCTCACTAGGGGCTGTCTTAAGGTGCCACATGCTCCCACCAGTGGCTGTCTGAAGGTGCAACATGCTGCAATCAGTGACTGGCTGAAGGTGCTACATGCTCCGGCCCGTGATTGGCTGTAGGTGCTACATGCTCCCACCAGTGGCTTGCTAATTATGCAACATGTTCTCACCAGTGTCGGCTGAAACTGTAATATGCAACTTGTTCCTACCAGTGCTTTACAGGAGCCAACTGCTGGCGATATAAAAGGCACCATTGTTTCTGAAGTCTTTAAAGAAAAAACAGCCATTCTACCAATAAAAATTTACCACGCTCTCTAGGATGGGGAAAATCTGACAAGTCTCACTGTCTTCTCCGAACCTGGAGGAATGGTGACAGCCCCCAAAATGCGGCAACCGTCTGCGTCATCTGTGCCTTCGAACAGCCTTGCACGCAAATCGTGGAGACGTTCAGGACTGGTTATATTGGACTGACTAGATTTTTAAGAAGAGTGTCAAAGAGGCCGGAAAAAGGCCTGTGTCGCTGTCTGTTTAAGAATATGGAAACCATTGACTCTTAAGGGGACAGCAGCCAGTCTTCCCTCCCGTTAGTGCTCAGGTGTCTACTGAATTCAGGAGTCTAGTGTTTTGCTAGTAATTAAAAAAAAGCCTAAAACCCTCCAAAATCTTCAAGGTACTCATTAGCTCTGCCAGTTAATATTTGTACTTGCATTCTGGAACTTGTAGTTCTTTGTAACACATTAGGAAATCAGGACAACAAACCCATAATGCAAAGTCAGAAACCTAGACTTGATGAGGTATTCATGCTTGAAGGTGGGGAACTGAAGAACCCTGAAGCACGTGGCATGAGTAACCCTGTGGTCTTGAAAATTTCACGCCCCCTGGAGAAGAACGGAAAGGACAAGACAGAAAAAACAAAAGGGAACTGGAAGGATTATGCACAAAGTGTGTGGCTACTTTCAACGTCACAGTGGCTACAGATGGCACCCATCAATCTAAAAGCAGAATATGTGGCAGAAATACTTGAGCTAATGCTTCCAAACTTCTGCCAGTGTCCTCAGGCAACAATCACATGGCCATTAGCTGTGTCAGGACCAGACTGGCGCTCTGACGACTTCCGGGCACGCAGCAGGGTAGGACGACTTCCGGGTACGTAGCAGGGTAGGACGACTTCCGGGTACGCAGCAGGCTAGGGTTGTTTCATTCACAGCTGGGTGGGCTACCACAACCAAATATGACAGCCCCATTCTAGTCCTGGTCTTCTGCAATGTGAGCTAGGTTGAACTTTTTTGCTAGGGCTGAGTGTGGTTGACTGTCTGGCCGTGGTGGGCTCATTAGTAGGACAATATTATAAAGATGAGCCCAGCGCCCCCCATCACGGGTCTGACTGATGGCTCTCGAGCTATGTTCATCCAAAGGCCTGCAGCCTGGTACACACAGTGTCTGCTGTGGGTTTCCCAGGCCCAAGCCAGTGAGCCATCTCTGCTGTCTGTAACACAGGCGGTTGAAAGATCTACCTGGAGATTATTTTACAAGGTGTGACAGCAGCCCCAGGGTAGGGACGCCCTTTAATAAGAAGAATAAGCGTATTAGGAACTGTATGCTCCTCTTAGAGTTCCTTGGATAACTACCTCCCACCATAACTCGACTGAATCAACGTGTTTGGATCTGCCTGTATGAAGTAGAAGCGCATGGAGGCAGCAGGCTTGAACATAAAAACTCCTTTATAACAAACATAAGGAAACAGTATGGAAGAACAGAGCCCAGGAGAAGATAACCAGTCCCAACGAAACTCTCGAGTCCCCACTCCTAACATTCCAGCCAGCCTCAACTAACAGTCTGGAACCCCAACACGTCATACACTCAGTCACTCATACACAAGACACAGACTATACCACACATCTTCCCCTTCACATGACAGAACTCACAAAACAAAGAACAACAACACACACACGTAAAAACACACAAAACAAAACCTGTTAATCAATGAACCTCCTAGGTAGTCTCTTAGTGCGAGAACTCTTTCTTGGTAGAGCAACCAGATTTCTGCTTTGATTGGGAATACTCTTGGCATGCGCATTTTCCACCAAACCTGAGTTCCTGTTGCACCCCTCCTCAATACTCCCACTCACTCTAGCCACCCGGGATAAGTTCCACCATTGTCCATTAGCAATCTGCACAGAACTCCCCAACACTTTTCACCTGAATAGGTTCCCTAAATTTAGACAACCCTTTTCTCAAAAGTAAGGGTTTTTTGATGTGATCCCAATCACCAACGTGCACTGCCACAGTATTCCCGTGTTTCTTCTTTCCATCTACCTCTTCCACATTAAGCCTTCTGGCCTCATCACCTGCCACTCTGGCTTTATCATCGAACACCTTCACATCAACACCCTCATCAATCACACCCAATATCCAATCCGGATGCAAACAAGATCTCCCATTCCTCCCACTCATCAATTCAAAGGGTACTTGACCTGTAACATAGTGCGAAGGGGTGCGGTATGCCCAAATGGTGTCTCTAATAGCTTCAGCACAATCCACTCTGACTTAAGTGCACGTTGCACACATTCCACCAACGCTTTGTTATATCTTTCAACTCAGCCATTAAATATTGGGCAATACAAGGGCGTACATACATGCCCAATTCCACGTTTCTAAAAAACTCCTGCATGGGCATAGAAATAAATTGCACCCCATTAACAAACAAACAATACCTTTTCTGTAACACTTCTTTGAAGAATTTCAACACACTAGCAGTATTGGGCTCTGCCACACCCTTCACCTCCACCCATCTAGATAACTGATCAATCATTACAATAATATATCTCATTTGCATGGGTAGAATATGAAAGGGACCCAAAAAATCAATAGACACTTTTTTCCAAACACTCCGGCAGACCAAATAGCATCCCGCAAAACTGGAAAGTACCATCAAGTGTAACAAAAGCTGTCAAATGAGGCAACTCAGCCTCCAACACCACCAGATGGTATACTGCTTTCAAATCCAACTTCGTATACCCTTTAGCCTGACTCACCAATGTGATTAGATTATCTATGCGTGGCAGCGGGAAATTTTCCACCCAAATATTGCTGTTTACACTTCTCAAACCGATGCACAGCTGTAGCTCTCCAGAGCTCTTTGCTAAAACCACTGGAGATAACCTTAAAGTGGCATCCACTGGCTCAATTATGTCATCCTGCTGTATTTTTGTAATTTTTTTTGTTAAATCATCTCTCACACTGAGAGAAACATCACATAGTTTGTGCTTAATGGGTACACATCCATCTTGAACCTTAATCACATGTTTGAAATTCTTAATTTCACCCACCTCATCACTTAATATTTTAGGAAATTCAGAAACCCAATGAACAGTCTCTTTGGATACCACATCCCGATATCAAAACATACCCTCAAGAGTGACAGGTGGTTCTCTACCAGGTCTTATGACAATGCCAAAATCAGCCTGGTGCCACCAACCAAGTACATTGACATCATTCTTTGTTACATAAACTTTCCCTTGGTTGTCTTATTAAAAAAACCAATGGTTGCCCAAAAATAACCTTGCAAATGAATTCTGCTTCCTTCTTAAGCTGCTGTGACCACA
Source organism: Triturus cristatus (assembly GCF_964204655.1). Lineage (NCBI taxonomy): Eukaryota > Metazoa > Chordata > Amphibia > Caudata > Salamandridae > Triturus > Triturus cristatus. The sequence goes on from NC_140595.1 coordinate 118,285,641, forward strand.
TCAGCAGGTAACAAAACCTGATCATTTTTAATTGAATTTAAAATGTGAGAAGTTGGCCTGGCATAAGCTGGTCACTAGTTATAGTGGCCACCTTGCACCAGTCCAATTCGACTCTTATGGTAGATAGGTTTAAGACAACCTTTTAAAGAAAGCTATCCTAGTGGTAGCTGTGGAGAGCAGCCTTCAGGTTAAGTCTCTGAGGAATGTAAAGCAGCTTGTTTTACCTTATAATCTCTTGAATTACCAAATGAAAGGACACCACACAGGTATATATATCAAATATATATGTATTTATTTCTAGACACACTCTACTAATCTCTTTATGAGATTAGAAGTCAGGAACACATTCAAATATCAACGTTTCACAATAAGTTAAGCACAAATATGGCTGGGGCCCTAGGGGCGTACCAGACCATATACTAAAAAAGAGGTTTAGGAAAGTCGACTTGCAGAATAACAAGGCCTAGGGCCTATAGAATCGCTGGGGCTTCACTACTGCAGTGAAAGCAGGTAAGTAACAGACCCACGGGAGACGCATGCATTGTGTGAACACAGCCGCGGGTTCCCTATTGATTATAATGGAGCAAGTCGCGGTTTGATTTTTAAAGTTTTAGGGTACTTCAAGGAAGTCTACAAGCAAGGCACTTACAAGGTAAGTAATTCGAGGGCCAACACACACTAGGGCACTGGAGTGCACGAGTTACCTCACCCAGGGAAGCCGGGTGCATAGGTGTCTTTTGGTGTCGGGTCGCGTCGCTGTTTTCTATGGGGACCAAAGAAGACTTGCTGCTTGCGGCGACTGAAGAAGTGTCCGGTGGAATCCAAGGCTGGATTCTAGATGCAGATGACCTGAAAATTGAAGGGACAGTGTTCACAGTCACTTGCCAGTGACCCGGGGCCAGGAAGATGGATACCCACGGATGTTGGGTGATTTCAAGTGATCAAGGGTGTTTTGACTCTTCACTCACGAGGTCCAGGAAGGATCGATGATGACCAGCAGTTGGATTCGGAGTGTCCCACAATGTCTGCAGCTGACTGCAGTGTCGGCAACCAGATTGGAGCCAACAAGCCTTAGCAACAGCAAGTCTCATGTAGAGTGAAGAAGGTCGATGGTGCAGACCAGCAAGGTTTGAGGGACTCACCCAGCAAGGGTGAGTGAGGACAGGCCTGGAGCAACGAGAGGAGCCCTTTGAGTTGATAAGAAAGTCTTCCGGGGACCCACAAGCCAATGGGCAAGGGATCGCGAAGACGCCTCTTGAGGAAATGCCTCACAGGAGCCCACGGTCACTCGGGATGGGGTAGGCCTCTGATTTTCGCTGCAAAACCTGCTAGAGACTTGGGCCACAAGTGGTCCAATGCACAAGTTCATAGAACATCGCAAAGGGGTTGCACTCGACAATAGTGCACGGTACTTAGGTATTGCTGTTCCTTGTCACTCGTGGGGTCCACTCGCCTCAGCTCTGCTGGGGACTCACAATGGCCGTCGAGAAGTCAGGAAATCCACTTCTAGGGCTGCAGGGACTTCGGACTCCAGCGGGAGCAGGAAAGTTTGCGACTGTTGATTAGAGTTTCTGGTGCCTGCCAAGCAGGGGAGTTACTCCTTGACTCCAAGGGAGATTCTTCTGTCTTCCAAAGGAGTGAACGTCGATGGGCCAGGATTCTTCTTTATAGAGCGTCGTCCAGGGTTATGTGCTTTGCAATGGCAAGGTTTGCTATCTTATACTGAAGATAGGGGAGGGACTAGCTCTAGGACCACTCCTCTGGGAGGGTCAGGGTAGGGGGTGGTTACACCCACTTCCCTTTGTCCAGTTTCGTGCCAGAGCAGGGACAGGTAGCCCCTGAACCGGTTTGAGCTGGCATATGCACAGAGGAGCCTACTGCTCCCCCAGTGCAGGACTTCAAAGCACTCTAGGAGTGCACCCACCCAGCCCCAATACACAAAATCCTGTCTGGAAGGTGGTGACACCTCCCTGTGACAGGCTGCCTATTGTTGGGCCTCCTCCACTGCGAGTTTCAGTCAGCCGCAGGAGGGCAGCCCAGTGTCTGTGCTGGTGGGATCCATTTTGTGATGCCAGGGCTCTTTCAGATTTCTACTGTGTTACCACAGTAGGCACATGTCGTTCCCTCTAGAAGGTTGGGATCATACTCCCACATCATGGACTGATGTGGGGGTATGATTCCAAGTTGTTTGACACCAAACACGACATGTTTTGATGCAGTCATTCCAAAGTTAGCATTTATAATGCACTTAAGAGTATATGGTTTAACCGCATCCACCACCAGCCACAAGGAATAGACCCTGCCAGCTGCAGAGGGGCCCTGCTCAGGCAGAGGCACACCCTCACATTGTAAACCAAGCACCCTGCCCTCAGGATTGATAGGGCCTGCCATAGGGGTGGCTGATAGGTTTATATGTGTGTGTATGGTGAGATATAGAAACCTATACCTCAGTGAGGAGTGCTAACACTACCTCACCCAGGCTGCAGTAGCAGGCCTGTGGTGTCAGATTTAGTCTGCTTCCCAGGGGTGGCATAATACATGCTTCAGCCCCTGGTAGGCCTGTGAAGTACCTATGCCCTAGGTACCTAAGGTACCATATACTAGGGACTCATACGGTACCACAGTATCCAATCACTAGTGCATCTAATATGCACACCAAGTCGTTTAGAGAAAACAGAGAGACTGGGGCCCTGATTAGCAGGGACCCAGCCTGACTATAGCCAGAAACCAGTGTATACATCAGAAAAAAAGTGGGGGCAACATAAGTGCTGATCCTACTCTCCTACACATCAGTAATGGTTATTCTAGCTCCCTATTCAAATAACAAAGGGATAACGACTCCATTAATGGAAAACTCCACCAACGGATCACTATGACAATGTCACCCTCCCCTTTTCCCTCCACCACATTCACAGCCAACACCAATTCTTCCAATTTCTTTTCTGCAGCCTGAAAATCATCATCTAGTTCCTGACTTTGTACAGCTCGAACCTGCCCACCTTTCAAGTTGCCTACTGGCAGAACTTCTACCAGCCCTACAAACCCTTCCAAAATGCCCTAGCCTGTTACTCTTTCAGCACTCCTGTGATATTGCCGGACAATTTATAAAAGAAGACACATGGTATAGCGAACCACACCTGAAACATTGAGACTTGGCAATCCCTTGCCCTTTTGCTGAAGATTGCACACTACCAGACTGCTGACCCTTATTAATGTGAGCTTTGCTGGTCCCCTGGTTAACACAAGCAATCTGCTGAGCATTTGTTTCCAATCATTTTGAATCCTCCTGTGAAGACTCAATGCTCTTTGAAATATCAATCACTTCATCCAAAGAGGGATTCTTGCACGCTAACAATCTTTCTTGTTATCTTCTTAGAACTGCAGCTTGCCACCAGCTGATCCCTAATAAGCTGCAAGGTAAATTTATCAAAATCACAGAAGGAAGCCAACAATGTTAAAGAAGAAATGCATGTGTCAATGGACTCAGATGGTGAAATATTGATGCATGCGCACCACAAGATTAACTCTGCCCTCAAAATGAATTTCTAACTGTTTGGCTGCCCACTGAAACTCATCCAACTCATCGGCTTCAGCTGGATTCAACTCTGATAAATGATCAAAAATATGTTGCCCTTTCACCCCCAGATAATAATGAAATAAATGAAATTTCTTGCCATCAATGACCCCAAAATAGGCATTAAACGACCTAATCCAGAGTCTCCACTTCAGTGGTGGTTCCACAGGCTCCTGGAGAAATGGTGAAGGTGGAGTGACAGTTTGCATCATGGCACACCACAAGCAGTTACACACAATATACAACAAATAAACAGAGTTTGGAAACAAAACCCTAATGAATAATACCCTGTAAAGTAAATCTGTGCTAACAATAGAAACAAGTAAATAAGTAGAAGGGAACCCGAGGATCAATAGGGACCAAGGGTAGTAAGTATTTTCAGGAACAAAGGTCCATAAACACAATAAATAGATAATAATGCTCTGGAGACAAGAATAATGTCCAGGAGTAATCAAAATGGATATGTAGTACACTTTTAATCAAACATATAGCTGTGTGGAAGATCAACTCCACAGGGGTAATCCTCAACAGGTGTTAAAAACATGAAGATAAACTGGTATGAGACATTAAATGACCATCAGTTATATCCACAATGGGGGTCACTTATTTAAATCAAAGGGAACACTACTGCACCCAGAAATCATAAACACATATTTAAAGGGTCAGCACTTTTAAGGTTAACAAAGTTTCGATCCGTGATTAATGCAGGATCATCATCAGACTTCAAAATATGTGCCTGATTACATTTATTAGTGAGCAAAGAATACATGTCTTAACTGACATCTTAAGTATGATTAAGAACACCTGTAGAGGAAATTGGGAAGAAAAAAGGGGTAAGAATAGAAAACACTGAATTCAGGCATGTGAACCACTATGAGCAAGAGAATGCAATTGTACCAAAGTAAAGCACGGTATACGTGATAAACATGCCTACAACAGTGTAATTGCCCTATAGGAAGTAAAAAAGCCACCAAAACTGGACGAGAAGGAGAATAGACCATGAACTAGGCATACCGAAATTGGCTTCCTATCATGCAACATGTGTGGATCGACTGGTAATACCATGCAATAAGAAAAATTACCCAAAAACCTATCATAGCTTAAAAAGGACAACATGACATTTTTTTTCACTAAACCTAACAGAGGCAGTTAATCTAAAATATAAAAAAAAAACAAAAAACGATGCACCATAAAATTTGTAAAAATTACAAGTCAACTGATAGTGAGCAAAAGGAATAAAATGTAAGTAAGTAAATAAGTAAGTTTATTATGCATAAAATTAATTAAAATCATTGCATATGTTGATCATACAAAGAGAGGGTAGTTACATGATGATTCAGGTTATGTACAATATAAAAGACAATGTTCTAAAAGTATACAATACAAAAAGGGAAAGGTTAAAAATCTTAAAATGTGCAAGCGAGAGAAGATTGTCCATCGTCAAGGGGGTAATCTATACTTTCCTGAATCATTAGGGAATCTAATCCTGATGTTCATTCCTTGGACCATGTATTATTTTCGATGTCTGAAATTTTTTACAGGTTGTCAGTAAATTAATCTACATTTTTTAATCTTTTCTCTGTAATGTCCAAGAATTTTGCAAGGCGACAATTTAGTTGAGTGACAGTCGGATTGAAACATAGGAGTACTGCCTGTCTGCAGGACCTCATGCTGCTCTGCTTAAATAAAGGCTTTAGCAGTGATATCCTTATGTCTTTCAGTTTGTCACATATGCAGATGATGTGGGTAATATTCTCTTTGCCCAGTCCACATAATCTACATTTGTAATCTAGTCCTCTTCTTTTCCATGGCGGTAATAAAGCTTTTATAGGTCCGAACCTCAGTCTTAACTTCAGGAATTTTTGTTTTGTATGAATCTTTATTCCTAGATTTAGGTAGGTTTGGGGTTTGCCGTTTTTGTAATTATTAAGAACTGTCCATCCGTGCGCTCGTCTTGATAGCGCTTCCTTGTCTAATGCGAGGGAGATACTTCTTGTCGCTTTTGTTGTTAGCTTTTTAAAGACGGTGTGAGTCGCTGAAGTATTCCATAGGTTCTCTAAACCTAATTTCGCAATTGATTCTTTGAGGTATTTGTTGGTTGGAGATTTGTTGGTACGTGTTATCTCTATCCATAAAAGATTATTTAAAGTGCCTTTTTCCGCTAGTCTGATTTTATGCCATGTTTTTACAAAGGCCCCCATTCTCTCCACTATTTGGTTTTGTACACCAAATTCTAGTCGAAGTTGGGCTGGGGAGACATATCTAGGAAGTTGGAACGATATGAAGTTGCTATTATGTTGTTTAATGTTATAGCGTCCCTTCCTTGCATTTGTTCGCTCCCATATGTGATTGTAGGTTGAAGTTTAGCTCTCAATACTTTTAGAAAGGGCTCCAGAGAGAGGTCTGGCAACAGATTCTTTAGAGGTTTAAGTGCCAAACAGGTCGTCATCCCTTTTCTCCTTAAGGTCTCCAGCTGTGGTTTGCATGAGGTGTTGTGGTCCAGGAGGATCCCCAGATACTTATAGGAAGTTACTTGCTGTATTCTTTGCCCGTCAAGGTACCACCTTGGCGTTGATTTTTTATGGTAGTTGACTGCCATGGTCTTTTTTTTTGTGTAATTTATCTTTAAAATGTTCTTTTTTGCGAAATCATTAGTTGTTTCCAGAAGGCGTTGTAGCCCAATAGGGGTGCGACTGAGTAGGACTAAATCGTCGGCATAGAGCAGGTTTGTCAAGGTTTTTCCTCCTAGCGTTGGACCATGAGATGAACATCCGTCCAAATCTTCAGGCAGATCACCCATAAACAGATTAAACAACACTGGTGAAAGGACACAACCTTGCTTGAGGCCTTTATTTGTTGGGATTCTTCTGGATAATCGAGAGCCTACTCCCAATTGTATCCTGATCCACGTATCTGTGTACAGGTACCTGATTTGATTCAGAAGTGGGGAAGGAATTCCCCATCTTGCCAGTTTGATCCAGAGTATATTACGGTCCACATGATCGAATGCTGCTGCATAGTCTATGAAACAAAGATACAATGCGTATTTATTCTCTCTTGCAGCATCCATAAGTATGGACAGGGCCATGATGTTCGTTGTTGTTCCTTGGCCTTTTTGAAATCCAGTCTGTGTTATGGGGATGATGTTGTTTTCTGCTGCCCAGCATGTTAATTCTTCGAGAAGGATTCCTGCGTAATATTTAGCCTCTACATCTATCAGGGCGATCAACCGATAGTTGTTTGGTTTATCGCGCCCTCCTTGTTTATATATCAGGCTTACAATCGATCCCCTCCAAGAGTCTGGTAGTTTTGTAGATGTTAGAGCAAAAGTATACACTGGTTCCAGAACTTTACTCCAAAAATCGGGGTCTTGTTTAAATAGCATTGATGGTATTCCGTTGGGACCGGGTGCTCCTGTTCGCCTGCCTTTTGCTATTAGTTTCTTGATCAGTTGTAGTTCTTTGTCAGGGTTCCCCACTGTTGATATCAATATGTTTGTTTTAGTCAACTGGTCTTTATTCTGTTCTGACGGGTAGTAATTTCCAAGCTTTACCTCACTCGTCTTATTTTGAGTATTAGCTGCAGCTGTTATATAGGGAGGGTTGCGACTTGTTGTGCTTGTTAACAGAGTTCCAGCATCTAGTTCTGAATCATTAAAGTGCTTAAATAGATAATTATTCCATGCTGTTTCCGTGACGTTGGAGCTGATCCCGTGGTGTCCTGGTCTCAGCAGCATTCTGACCTTCTGCCAGAATTTGGCGCTGTTTTCTTTTTTTTTTATATCATAAAAAAGTGATGCCCAGGCTTTGTGATCTTTCTCTTGCTTAAGTGCCCATCTTCTTTGTTTTAATATTTTCCTTGTTTGCCGCAAGGTAGTTTGCAATTGCCAATTATTTGGGTGTTTACGTAGTTGTTTTATTGTTTGATTTATATGTCGTTTCAGTCTCTTAATCTCAGGGCATTGCACTGTTTTATTGAAGGTATATGTAGCGGGCTTTTCCATTTTGTTTGAATTATTTGGAATTGTTTCGCCAAGAGTTTTAATGAAGTTGGACCAACGTTCTAAAGGGTTCCCAGCCTCTTCTTCAATTTGTACATGGAGTTGTTTCGCAGTAACCACTATTACATCTATATTTTCCGAATTGCACCTTATTCGTTTGCAATTAATGGTGCTAATTTGGGCTATTGCTGTCGTTACTGAAAATTTCTCGGCTGGATTTGCTCCCAGGGTTAATTCCTGGGGAAAGTGATCACTAAGATCGTTACTTCCGATCTCAAATGCAGTTATATTATTGAAGAGACCTAGGCTCACAAAGGTGTAGTCCAAGTATGTTGAAGTTTTGGGCGTGTGAAAAGTTGCCGCCGGTGGTTGATCCTCGCTTAAATGACCATTGGCGGCTCTCATATTACGTTGTTCCAATTCCTGTAGTAGGTATTTAGCACCACTAGTCGGTTTGATGTTAGTGTAGAAAATAGGCCTCAGCTAGGCCTACCAGTGCAAGGGGTTCGCCCTTCTCTGCACACAGTCTTCAGACTATTAGAAAGAAGTTGGCACAGAAACTGAAATAGAAAATACAGAGTTTATTAAACCTCATGAGGTGGAACCACATTCACCCAGCACCCTGTGGTGCTGAATGAAGGTAGCACACAGGGTAGAAGAACCATGGGTCTTTTATACCCACACAAGGGCTCAGAAAAAGGGCAGTGCAAGTATACATGAGAAGAGTTACATACATAGATGGTCATACAGAAATGCACCGTCAACAGTAAAGGAGGAGCTAGCAGTTGCTGACTCTGGTAGAAACAACCTGATAGTTACAGACTAAAAACAGATGCATGGACAGTTAGATATTCCTGCGCATGTGCAGGGTAGCAGAGTCTAAGTATAGCCAGTCCTTTAAACAGAGCACAAGGGAAGACAAAATGGTTGCCAGAAATACAAAATGGATTCCACAAAATGTACAGGATAGCCTCTAAATACCAGATGGATTCTGCTAATGCTAATTTAATCGCAGCCAATTTACGACAGACGACCCTTTTAGCGTTAGCTGAAGACATCTCCCATAATCCAGTAGGAAAAATGAAAAATATGCATATTAATTTTTAATAATTATTATTATTATTTTTTTCCCCATAAATATCCTAATTCATTGCTAGGTGGGCATTTCTCATTCTAAATATTGTTAAGCGAGTATGTATAAGGTATAAACAGAAGTACAAAGGGAACAGAGAATTGGGTCATACAGATAGCAGGAGAGAGTAATTACTATTATCAGAAACAGAATTATTAGCTTTCTAGTCCTAAGCAAATCCTAGAACCATCCAGTAAAAACATTTTCAAGGCTCCTATGCATTTCAGTTACCATCAATTTCAACTTCAAAAACATTTTCGCTAGACTTTTCCAGTGTTTCCTTTATGAGGGCTAGAGTATCTATCATTATACCCAATACAAACATTAAAGCAGTCAGACATATTATTTACAAAAATGATCCTGGATCCAGAGGACAAGGAGAACTACACAGGACCATGAGAATTAGGACGAAGAGCTGCAAAGGGTTGCTCCTTCTCAAAAATGGGACGATCAATGGGGTACATTTTCAACAAAAAGAAAAAGAAGTCCTTGGGAAATTAAAGCCGCTGTACAACCAACCAGAGGGGAGTCTTCTCCCTGTGTCCGTTTGAGCCTCACAGGCAGGCTCTTGTTGTTCCCACGGTGGAGCTGCACAACTCGCAACTCAGGAATCATGGCCTAGTTTCAAGGGAAAAGTTTCTTCTTTCAGGATAGGGCAATCACCCACCAGGGCAAATGCGCTCAGCGATCCTGTCCAGTGTCTCAGGCAGTGCACCAGTTTTCTTCATTTCAATCTAACAGGCACCAGAGACACAGCACCTGTACCCTGAACTCAAGTCCTTCCCTAACTCCTGTATTGCTCTACTGGCACACTGCTCTTTCGTTGGGGCCATAGATTGCATTCAGCATGGCCAGGTATCTCTTGACCAACAAAGGTGAAAACTTTACAGCCACTTTAGGACCAGGATTCAGAGGCCTGATGCTAGGATCTCTGAAGCAACCCTTGTTTCGAAGGGGGTTACCACAAGCAAAAACTTTCTCGCCTTCCTGGTCGGTCTGTGACTCTCGGCTGGGCATCAAAAGCTTGATCCACGATTTCTCCTTTCTGATTTGTGACCCCGTCTTTCGCCCAAGATAGTAGCAGGGGTACACTCATCACAATGCTTCCGGCCTTCTACCTTCACTGAGGTCCTGGTTGCCAGTAATGCCTGTGCTGGTTACCTTCACTTTGACTTCAAGCTGGACTGGTGCTGACTCCTCAAGCTGGATCTGATGTCCGCGCCCCTCTGGCAATGGTTGTAAAGCAGCAAATATCTATTGGTGGACAGAACAAAAGGTCTTTAGACAAGGCACAGAAATAATCTATCAACAGAGAGGATAGTCTCAGAATACTTCCTAGTCTAGGGACGCCCCATATATTAACAAGGCACCCTGGAACCACTTTCATATATGTGAGAGTAAATAAAACAACAGCCTGAACCTATTGGCAAGTATAAAAGGAACTCTTTCGTGAACTGACAAGAGTAATACGTCACCCAATGCCAAGCAGTCAAGGAAGTCTGTGTTCATTTCTAAAGTCCCTCAAGAAAAAGGAAATGTTATACAGTTTTACTCCTAAACATTGCATTATTTGTACAGGACTGCAGACACTTCTAAAATGATTTTTCTTAATAAAAGCACCTACATTGTATACTCAGGACCATGCTCTCATGTTATAGGAGCAACAGGAAAGTCTAACACTGCTAATTTAACAAAGATTCTTATTACATAAAGAACTAAAAACTTCAACATAATGGGTACACGTTCTCCAGTGGAACATCTTGTGACTAACAGACTCCTATAAAACAATATTTTCCTCAAAAATGTTTGCTAAGGATCACATAGACCTCTTTCCTGCATTCTACATTTTCACAATCCAAACTATGCAACATTAGTTCTAGTAAGGACTTTCAGTTTATTTACACAGACTAGCTAATAAAACTAGCAATGCCCTTGCAAAACTGTATGTAGCATGAGAATAACAAACAATAGTGGTGTTGTCACCTGAGAATTTTCAAACAAAAACTACCCACAGCTAGTTCCCCTTAAAGATCAAATAAGGAAGCAGCAATCTAGACTACTCATCCTCTCATTATTCCATCAGAGAGGATGGGTAGTAATATAGCAAAATATATTTATTCGTTTTATTAATGCTAATAATGTTTAAAACAGTATTACTGAATAGCAAATTAAATGTCTCATGGTTATTTCACAGACAGTTTATACAGGCTCGAAAAAAATTAAGAAAAAGAGAGAGAACAGATAAATTTGCCTACCCTTAATTTGTAGAGGAGCTAGCCTCCTCTCCCCAGTTTTGACAGTAAGAAACCTGTAACAGGTTTCATTCTGTCAACACTATTAGCCCCAATTTGTAGCAACTGGGCATAAACAAACTCTGAGGAGCTAAATAGCACATTTCAGCTAGCCAAAGAACATATTCCTTTAGCAAATGTACTAGTGCAACATGAGGCCGCATGAATTCAAACTGAATCCCATTGCTTCCTGAATTCAACCCTAAAAACATTTATACTATATATATATGGCAGAGCCATTGTCTTTTAAAGAGAGGTCACATATACTGTGTTCATTGAGTGTACACAAAAACTTGCTTTTGCCAAAAAAAAGGTAAGCAAAAACCTCTTTCTTCCCCTGCTATTCCGTCTTTCAAATGTCGAAATGTCAAAGCTCATGGGAAGCCGAGCCCTGCCAGGCCTCTAAATGTAGGAGTTCGGCCTTTAACCTATGCAGCTGTTCCATCTTGTATGCAAGGTTGTCATGCGGTGCTCCCAAGTCAAAGTGACCCTAGAGACCGAAGGCAGAGCAGCAAAACCCACTCTAATGTGTGTCTACCAGCAATTTCAGAGGTAAGCTTAATAACTTCTGCCAGTTTTTGTACATAGGTATATTTAGAATCAGGTTGCTGAGTGCTTGAGCAATATAAATGTCAGCTATGAAGTTTTATGCTTACATATGTGCATTTACTTGAGTCTAAGGCAGTTTAAAAGCTGCTCTGACTGGAGAAATCTCATTTAAATAGTGAATTTTTACTCAATTTCGACTTTGATTTTTAGGGCACTTAAAAATTAATATCCTACAATGTTTTTGCATAATAGTCATCCCCAGAATGTCCTCTACATATCCCAGAGATGTGGCATCAGAAATGTATAATGTATGCCCTTATAAAAATGAGTTTTGTACGCCTGGATAAAGTGACATTTTCACATGTAATTGACCCCCTATTGCTGTATAGCACGGCTTAAATTCAATTTGGATGCTAGGAGGTCACAGCATCATGATTCAGGCATTATGAATAGTAAAAACGAATTGTTTTTGCACCTATTTGAAAGAACATTTTTTATATAAGCAAAATATATATATTTTTTTTAATGAGTCCACATATGAAAAGCAAGCTGCATCCCTTGCCCATCATATGTAAACGCAATTATTCACAGTCCTAAGAACAGAAACTTATCTTGAAAGTCTGCGCCACTTTTAAAAGACAGTCATTATTATTTAACATCAAAACCCACTCTTATCCTTATTTAAAAATTCATTAACAAAAGAAATCCCTACTGTCAATCTGTCCTCTGTTTATCAAAAATAATGAAACTATATTTCTAATTTTTAAAACAGCAGTCTGAAATGCAGCATTTTACAACGTGTTTGACTTTAGCTGTTCTCTGTGGCCGGAGTCCGCAGAGAATAGAAATAGTCTTGCTGACACAGCTGTTTGACATGTAAAGGCGTCGAATTCACACGCCTTTCAAGTCAACCTTTCAAGCCAACACAACTCTGTCGTTCTGTATAATGTGAATGCCTTTGAATACCCTATACAAAAGGATAAATACTGTGACATTTTGTATCTGAATTTAGTCTATTGTAAAACACACAATTTCGTTTTTCTCTTTACACAGGTCATCTTAATTTTAACTTTCTAAAGGTAAAACTCTTATCTGATAGTCCATGTTAGCTTTGCGCCACAATTTCCACTGAGAAAATTAATTCTCAATTGGAAAATCGTTTTTATATAGGCATATAGCCCTTAAAATTTCAAGCAAGAGCATCATTTTACTTTTTGTCTAAGATTAATGCAACAGTTTAAAAAAAATAAAAACAGTTTTCTATGGAAAGTCTAACTGGTCTTTGCACAAAATAGGGCCGAGGAAGGCTCCTTGAGTTTCGTTCCTCAGCTGCCCTGCCTCATCAGAGAAGCTAAAAATAGCCCCTCAGCGCAGAACCGGGCCACAGCGAGTGCTCCTGGCCCCCACCTCTCTCCAAGGCTGTCCTGCTGCAAGCATTACACATTTTCATGTCAGTGAAGCTTTCTAAGCTGTGATTTCACCTCCTGGTTCACTCCCCTATTTTTAGCCCCCACCTTACAGGCTGCAAGGTCCAAATCTGCCTCACACAGCCCTGAAGCTGTCAAAGACAAAAAGCCTTCCTAATTTTATCTAAACTGCAATAATTTGCCCTATGGAAAAATGTATTTTAATATACAATTTCTTTTCAAGGGTCATAAGTTTAGGTTCAATTCTCAGATTAGCAGGCTCAGCTTAAATTAGAACCTACAACCCTGTGGACCCAGCACATTGGCTCACTGAACCACCAAGAACACAAAGCTGCATAGGAACAATTTGCAAATTCGAAATACCCACAATTTTTTTCAAGCTAAACTTTTAACCGGTCCCTAATTACTCTTCATTAATACTTTTGTACATTAAGGGTGTCATCAAATCACAGGGGTTAATCTTTCTCTAGCTACACCACTCTCAATTTCCTTTTGCGACTTATTGATGGTGATGAGACCAAATTAAATTTACTCCTTAACAATTTCACTTCTCAGAATTCTTTCACATATTCACAGTCATTCAATCACACGTTTTTTCCAGTGCTAGCAACATCCAAAACACAATTTACCACACCATAACATTTAAACACACATTTAACCCACAGATCAACACTTAAGACAGAAACAAAAGACAGCCCACAGACTGTACTTAAACCAAACCATTTGTAAATACTAGTTGCAAGTCATATTCACCAGATTTGGCTGGCAGAACACCAGAAAAACGCTCTGCATCTCATCACTTATGAATGTTACTAAGTGCACAGACCAGGATCCTTTTATGTAAATTTTTAGTTCCTCGGGGTACTAGTCACCAAAGAAAAAAACACTTTTATATACCTAACCCTAGTTAAGTACCCCCTCTAGAGGAGCCGGCTAATTATATACAAAATAAATGGTACATCCAAGAAGGCAACACATTCATTGATTCACGTACTTTTTCTCCCACATTCGTACACAATCAAACATCTCTTGCCTAGTCTTTTGCTTAAACATACATTGTTTTCCAAAAATCAAATGACCCATACATAGGCCAACGCAACTCCGGATCCTTACAAATGTATTTATTCCATAATGCGCTGTACATTATAGAAGAAAGACCATACTTAATATACATATCCCTATTAGGCGTCCCCTCCGGGGAAGGGGGGCAGTTGTGCTTCATCAAGATTCAAGGTACCATTCCAAAAGCAACACATCTTTTGAAGTGTGCTAAAGACAGGCATGCCAAAAATAGTGCAGAATATGCAATATTATAATCAAAGTAGCACTTAAGGTACCTTTAGTACGATGTGCCGTTCAAATCAATTCAGTTAGAGAAAATTCTCCTCATTACCTGCCTATGTGAATTGCAAGTCCCATATGTCAAAACAAACCAAGTTGGCCAACACAAAATATACCATACTCAAAGCCACAGTAAGCGTTACTAAACTACCTTACCAATCACAGGCATCAAAACCAACAGCAAGCGCCGCAGAAGGACACTTACCAATCACTTGGTGTCCAGATTCATCCTGCCAAGTTCTAAAATCGACCAAATGGTCACTGCACGGTGAATCAACAGAAGAGATCTCAGTCGAGGACCGGTGCCACCTGGATGGTCAGATCAGAAAGAAAGGAAAAGTCGCCGTGGATGCCAAGACTCTGGTCTTATCGGGCAGTGATCACGTCCAGAGCGAGATTCCAATCCTTCGTCGCGACCAATCCTTTGGGCATCCGAGTCACCGATGAGTCCCACGTTGAGGCGCCAATTGTAGAAAATAGGCCTCAGCTAGGCCTACCAGTGCAAGGGGTTCGCCCTTCTCTGCACAGAGTCTTCAGACTATTAGAAAGAAGTTGGCACAGAAACTGAAATAGAAAATACAGAGTTTATTAAACCTCATGAGGTGGAACCACATTCACCCAGCACCCTGTGGTGCTGAATGAAGGTAGCACACAGAGTAGAAGAACCATGGGTCTTTTATACCCACACAAGGGCTCAGAAAAAAGGGCAGTGCAAGTATACATGAGAAGAGTTACATGCATAGATGGTCATACAGAAATGCACCGTCAACAGTAAAGGAGGAGCTAGCAGTTGCTGACTCTGGTAGAAACAACCTGATAGTTACAGACTAAAAACAGATGCATGGACAGTTAGATATTCCTGCGCATGTGCAGGGTAGCAGAGTCTAAGTATAGCCAGTCCTTTAAACAGAGCACAAGGGAAGACAAAATGGCTGCCAGAAATACAAAATGAATTCCACAAAATGTACAGGATAGCCTCTAAATACCAGATGGATTCTGCTAACGCTAATTTAATCGCAGCCAATTTACGACATTAGGACCGGCAGATTGCATTGGTATATCCCAAGCATCTGATATCTCTTGTACAAAATCGGAAGCTTGGGTTGTTTCTATGAGGTGCAAGTTGAAATCTCCAGCAAGAATTATATGGTCCATGATTTCCTCTTTCATCAACCTGTCTAGTTCAGCAGGAAGTTCAGAGAATGCTTTTTTCTTTCCTTTTGGGTGCAGATATATATTAATTATTATTACTGTCTGCATTTGATTATCTATTTTCAGCATTATTTTTATGGCCTGCACACCATTTGGTGGTGATATTTTAATAGTTATTGGTATTGTGTCTCCAATAGTTGTTACGGAGGTCAGTATCGATAATCCTCCTGAGCTATGTCCTAAATTTGAGGTCTTGGTTGCTGGAACGGAATGGGATGCAAATCCCTTCAAACTGAATTGTTTCTCTTTCCAAGTCTCTTCTAGAAGTATTATATCGAATTTTTCAATGTAGCTCAAGAATTCCTGATCTGAGATTTTAGCCGCTAAACCATTGATGTTCCAGGTGCATATTTTTATTCCGCTTTGTTTAGTTTGTAATTGGTGGGTAGTTATCAGGTCAGGTCATCTTTTAGACTCTATTGTATATGCATGATGTATTCCTAACCAGTTTTTGTTTATTGAGGGCTGTGGTTGAGTGTGTTGGGGCTCTGTAGTTGATACTGTAGTTGAAAAATTCTCAACTCTTATAGCCCCAGGACTTCTACTTCTTGCACCTCTCAGTACCGAGTTAATTGTCTGATTTAAATTACTTTTTCTGTTTGTTAGGAAGGGAGTTGGATATGGTGGTTTAATGACCAATTCTATGTCGATTCCCCAATTTTTAAAACATTCCCTTTTCTGATAGATTCTTCTCGTAATCTCAGAATTTTGCCATTTTGTTCTGGTCGATTCTGGGTTATTGCTATTTTTTGCTAAAAATTCAATTGATAATAAATCTGAAGATGTGATGTTTTCTAATTTTGCATTGGAGTGTAGAAGCTGTAGAATGTTCTGTCTATTTAGTATATCCATTGGGCCTCTGGATTTATATTGCGGGTGTAATATAATGATGGTCGATTCTTTTTTGTTTTCGTGTTGATGATTATCGTAAAGTGAACTTTCGATCTTATCACTTATTTTTACCCGGGAATTCTGTGTCGGTGCTATTTCTTCTATATCATTAAACCCTGGTTGTTGGTCACTTGCCTGAGGATTCGTTTCGATAATATTTCTATGCACCACAGTTTTATAGTCTTGGGAGTTAATTTGAGTAATTGAGATCTGATTTATTCCCCCCGTTTGTGTGTTTTTTCTTACTTGAAGATTTGATTCTTGGTTATGTTTAGTTTCTTCTGTCCTTTCTGTTTGGATTTGGATAATTGGTAAGGATTTTTGATTTTCTATGGGCACTGAGAGTATTTCCATGTTGCTAACTTCCCATGAAACTGTTTGTTGTTTTTTATTCCAAGCTGACTTCACGATTAATGCGGGGGAATTTTGAGGTGCTGGTAATTGTTCTCTTGTGTGGTCTAGTAACGGTTGGGGGACTCTGCTTAACTGTTTGTTTTTTCTTCCTTTTCTTTTGCATTTACGACCATTTTTCCCCCAAACTTTGTATTTCCTAAAGACTCTATACACCCGCTTGGCTCTTGACATTCTTTTTGTTTTTGCAGAGAATTTTTATCTGTAGGAGTTTCCGTTTTTTGAAATGATGAAGGAGTATCTTTTTCCATCAGTTTTATGGTTTTATTTGATGTTTGATCAATGATTACCTTTTTTAAGTCCAATAATAGATCTCCCAATATAGTTGGTAATATTGAAAGCTTTTCAATTATTGGGGCACATTGGCATTCTTGTCTGATTTGTTGTACGGCATAAGTTCCTTCCTGACCCCTCTTTATTAGGTCGTTCAGGTTGGCTAATTTCCTATCTATCCCCGCTGTGAAATCAGCTAGAGTCTGTAAAATTGACAATTGTAAATCCATTTTGTGAGATTGATATTGAAGTGCCGCTGTTGAATATTGCATTGTACATAGCATGGCCTCCCAGATTATATTATTGTTTAAATGTGTTTTTTCTGCCGGGGAATTTTTATCTGGTAATGTTTCTTGGTTGTAGGAAGCGACCATTTCTTCCCATTCTTGCGTAGCTTGGAAAGACATATCACTTTTATTTGAGTTATCCCCAAGTGTAATCTGGTGGGTGCTATCTGAATGGATATTTTTGAGTGACGACCTTTCTCCCTGGTTTATTGTTAGTAGCTCTTGATCTATACTTGATCCCCTGCACGATATTAGTGGATATGGGGTTTCCTGTTTTACTATGATGTCCTTTCTTTTTTCCTCCTCAAAGTTTTTATCTTTAGCTATTTCCTCATGTAGTTGTTTTACCTCGGGCTCCCCAGTGGGAATGCCTTCTTGTGACTTCGTATTAACTGGTGGTTTTGCATTTATTATAGATGGAATGACATTCACCTGTTGCTGATTATATTGGGGGCTCTGTATTTTTTTACCGACGTTGTCATCTTTGTCGTTTTGCGACTGGTAAGCTGATTTGCTTAAATCAACAAAAAGCCCCGCCTTGTCTTGTGTAACAGGTGGTATCGATTGATTATTATATTCCATACTGTTTAATACAGTACTTTTTGTGTTACTTGCTGTTTCTCGGTGGAGGTCTAAATGCGTAGCAATATTATTTGTTTGCGTGGCTTTCGCATCAAGGGTCTCAATTATATTTGATGGTTCATTGTATAATTGAAATCCCAGCCTAGACGAATCCATGCTCATGCTGGGTGCCTTAGAGGCAGTTCTTTGTTGAACTAATATAGTCTGTTGGATGCCTGTTTCAACTTGTGATGTCAAATTAGAACTGCTTGAGACAAGGGGCAAGAGAGATGTTTGCAGTCCCTCTATTACACTGGTTTTAGAAAAGATTGCCGTAGTTGGATCTTTCAAGAAGGAGAACTTCGTATACATTTTGGGTTGATAGATGCAGGGATTTGTTCCCTTGATTCCATTAGTTGCATTTCTTGGTGTACAAATTGAGATAATTGGGCTAATTGGATAAGGATTATTCACTTCACTTTGATTCCATGTGATATCTTTAATTGGGGTGATTAATTGTGGCTTACTTATTTCTGAATTTGAGTTTGTTAATATTGTGTCTTTGTCTTTATCCTGTTCATTGTTTTTGTTTCTAGTCTCCATTATGTCCAATTTTTCCCTCTTTATCTTAAAAAAGTCCACGTTGGGCTCATTCGGGTTCACCTCTCGTAGAGGACTATTATTCACACATTCTGCTTTCCTTTTCTCTGCTTTGAGTTGCGACTTTGATTTTGACTTTACTAACGTTTTCCGTGCCCTCCCTGATTGCATTGTTGTGAATTTATCTATGACCTTATCTGTGGCCTCATCGAGGGGCCTTGTTGTTCCTTGTGACCTCTCCCCGGTGGCCTATGTTACTGTTACTGATGGTAGAGTGATTAAGTTGATCAAATTGAGGATTTTTCTACGCCCTTTATCCTTATCCTCATCTGATCGCGTCCTCAGTCATGCAATTACCTCTAACTTCGTCAAGATTGTTGACCCTGGAAGCCCCCTGCACCGCCCTCCACCTCCACCTCTCTATATGCTTCAGCACGCACCCTCACCTGGCGGATCTGTTTGGAAGCGCTGAAGCCCTGGGACCGGGTTCAAGGTCGATCTCCTACCGCCCCGTATAGGCTTAGTCTCTCTGGGAAAAGCGGGTCCGGGTTCCTTAGATGGAGTCTCGCGTGTGAGCTGTACGTAAGGGTAATCCGGTTGTAGACCTGTTGCCCTATTTGTTGCCCTGTTGTTCAATATCCCGCTGATCCGATAGAGGGGATCGCTTCGCTCCTTCCCCCTGCTCTAATGTCAACTCGGGGTCTCCCCCTCCGCCACACTCTGTGTCGGACCACAGGAGTCCGGTCCGGCGAGGGCGCGAGAGAGAGAGAGAGAGGGCGGGAGCTCCCCCCCACGCCGCGTTGTATCGTTGTATCGTGGTCCCCCTCGTACCTCTAACCTCTAACCTCTTTCCTCGAGCCTCAAGCCTCAAGCCTCAAACGGGTTAGCCGGAACACACTGTGCAGGGCGAAGCGAGGCGAGGCGAGGTGAGGCAGCTCCGCTTCTCTCTTGCTCGCGCTCTGTCCTCCGTCAGCTTCCGTCGGCTTCCGTTCACTGAAAACAAAAACAAAAACCTGGACTGGCTCCCGACCTCCCGGGCTCACGCGGAGTTCCCACGGCACCTGCGGTTCCAGCGGATCCAGCGGGTTCAGATTTGGAACCAGATTCAGGTTTCAGGTTCGTTCTCCCGTGGTGCTCACGGCACTCGCCCCAGCTCCCGGAGATCTCTCGCGCCTGTTGCGGCTGTCACAGCTCTCGCAGCTCTCTCAGCGGCTCTCTCAGCTGCCGCTATTCCTGGCTTCCTGCAGCTTTCCGCGGCTCCTGGCTCCCGCGTCTCTCACTCGTCTCTCACTCGCGGGTTTCGGGTCTCTCAGCTGCCGCGATTCCTGGCTTCCTGCGGCTCCTGGCTCCTGGCTCCTAGCTCCTCCTTCAGTGCTATCGGCCCAATGCTGGCTCGATGTAGAAGAGATGTCCAAAGGAGGAATAAAATGGACTGAGGTAGTATTTACATAAGCAAGTGTCAGCACAATCCACAATGCGGAGAAATGTGTAAGCTTCATGGGATAAGGTCCCACAGAGAGCAATCCTCAATTTCGAAATTGGGTAATCTACAGGAGGAGGCACGGTTCTTGAAAATAGGGCTTAAAAATAGGAATATTTTCACATGACCACATCGATTTGTCCCCGCTGTCTACGGGTGAATGCGGACATCCTTCATATGTTATAGTCCTGTGCCTCCTTACATGTATATTCGCAGGAAATCACTGCAGCACTAGTGAAATGCACTGACAGAACACTACCGCACACATGGAAGGCATACTGGGCTTCTACCCTAGACCAAAGAAGCATAAGGTTACATCCAGATTTATCAACCTCGGCCTCATAGTAGCGAAAAGACTGATCACTAAAAGATGGAAGCATGCCGACCCTCCTGTAGTTGCCAGCTGGAAAAATTCACTCCTTGTGTGGGCACGGGCAGAAAGCACGTCGCTGCACAGGGAGGAAATAGCATGGTTGCCTAAATACCCTATTGCGCAATCTTGGGACACCATAATCGGAGGACTTGCCGCAGGTAGATGGGGAGACCGGGAGCAGTCCCTCACAGGCAGACAGGACACAAATACTGATCCCCGGATGCATGGCGCCCTCGGCTCAGGATAAACCGAGCGACGCCATGGGGATCAGGCACGCCGGGGAGAGTGGAGCCTAGTCACTCATCCCCTTAGGCACCAGGGGGACGGGGAAACACGCTTATTACAGCTTAGATGCGAAGGCAGCACATTTCTAATACATATTTGGTCTGGGCGTGATGATTAGACGATGGTTTGCTTTTGTTTTAATATTTGACTGTTGGATTATATGCACTACCTCTAATTTGCCTCAATTTTCCTTTCCAAGCTGGACAATCAGGTGCAGACATGCAAAGGAAATGTCATCTGGACACATGGACATAGTAACGATGCTAGGTTGAGACAAGGCAAGCGCTCCGTCAACCGAATAGACATTATGGTAATTACCTTGGATGAACTGCTTGACAATAACACTCTGTTGCTCTTTACCAGTTGCACATAGCTAATACTGGTCATGGCTCACTACTGCCCCAACAACAGATGCTGAAATCTTTGTCACACTTGCATTGGTCATTTGTTCCCTACCCCTTGTATGTTTTTTTTTTTTTATAATTTTCTGTTACCTGTATGTTTGTCAAAATGCAAATAAAGATATTCAAAAAAATAAATACAAAATAACACAAGCAATCAGGGTGGCAGAAAGAGGGAAAACAAATTTTAATTTGCTTATAAATTTGGCAGTGTTTCATAAATGTGCCTCATATGAGGAATGCAGTTAAAGAGCACCCAGTTAAGGTATTTTCAGATTTCATGCAAAATAAATGAGGGTAAAAATATTTTTTGATTTGGAGGCAGAGAATTAACATGTTTAGTTTACGGTTTATATCTTAAAAATTGTGAAGACCAATCAAGAGGGGGCTTGTTAAAAAAAGAGGGATGAGAAGTGTTAATTTGCTATTAAATTGGCGCTTTGTGATGACTCTGCACAAAACGTGATAGAAACTTGGAACAATTATTTTTCTTTGCATGTCATGTTTTCTCTCCATACACAGACCGAAAAGCCCCTGATAATAATCTGAAGTTCCGGAGGAGGTGAGAGTATAAAATGCATCCTCCCTTCTACAATAACCTCCACAACAAAGTATCCTATACATTTAGCTGTTCCTCCTGTATTCACTGCAGGGTGAACACGGCAAAGAAGTGAAGCTAAACCTACGTCATGTGGACATAACCATAGTGTTGCTAGGTAGACCATCACACACCCTGTTGGTGTCATGCTTCATCATCAGGTCTCATCCTGGTCCCTCAAAACGAGGATGGGCTCAGCCAAGTTCCAGGGAGCACCTAGGATAAATCTCCTAAAACACTGAGGTATCTGTTTATTTGCAGTATTTCTAGTATGATTAAAATAATAGGGGGGGGGGGGTGCCTTGGAAATAATGGTATGTGTTAAGTCGACATGTTTCAGCCCTACGTGAGAGGGGCCATAAAGTCCAGGGCTTTCATCAGGACTCTGAAAATATGCCCTGGAATATATATTTCGGAATATCAGTCAAACATAGCTAAATTTGGTCAGGACAAAACAAAAACATGCAACATATATCTGTCATGCAAAAGGACAATAGTGTACTTGTTCAGATTGAATACCCTTCTTGGATCATGTAAGAAAAAGAGACAAAAACAACACATAGTTTGTCTATGTTTGTGTGGTTACACGCTTCACCTGTACTTTTGTGGTGCACTCTCAATGTCACCCCTTCAAATAGGTGAGCAAAACAGCACCTTTTAGAAAACATATTTGTGGTTGTGGTAGTCAATGTGTATACGATCCGAGGGTAGGTAAAACCTCTTCTCGATAATTTCAGTCGCCACACATTCGTTTGTCTGCTTGTACTTCAAGCATGCATCATATGTGCTCATCCCTTATGTCGTGATGCGTGTGCTAAGGATGTATGTCGTTACAACGCACACTTTTACAACGCATGCACTTACAACGCATTTTTTACAACGCACAATCCATTACAACGCATGACATTACAACGCAGGACACTACAACGCATTTTTAAAAACTACCTTTACAACACATTTCCATTACAACGCATACTACCTTTACAACGCATACCATTACAACGCATAATATTAAATTGCATTTAAGGTAAGTATTAGATAGTATAGGGGTAAAAATTACTATTCTAACTCCAGGGGGTGCAACAGTAGGGTAAGTGTAGGATAGTATAGGGGTAAAAATTAGTATTCTAACTCCAGGGGGTGCAACAGTAGGGTAAATGTTGGATAGTATAGGGGTAAAAATTACTATTCTAACTCCAGGGGGTGCAACAGTAGGGAAAGTGTTGGATAGTATAGGGGTAAAAATTACTATTCTAACTCCAGGGGGTGCAACAGTAGGGTAAGTGTTGGATAGTATAGGGGTAAAAATTACTATTCTAACTCCAGGGGGTGCAACAGTAGGGTAAGTGTTGGATAGTATAGGGGTAAAAATTACTATTCTAACTCCAGGGGGTGCAACAGTAGGGTAAGTGTTGGATAGTATAGGGGTACAAATTACTATTCTAACTCCAGGGGGTGCAACAGTAGGGTAAGTGTTGGATAGTATAGGGGTAAAAATTACTATTCTAACTCCAGGGGGTGCAACAGTAGGGTAAGTGTTGGATAGCATAGGGGTAAAAATTACTATTCTAACTCCAGGGGGTGCAACAGTAGGGTAAATGTTGGATAGTATAGGGGTAAAAATTACTATTCTAACTCCAGGGGGTGCAACAGTAGGGTAAGTGTTGGATAGTATAGGGGTAAAAATTACTATTCTAACTCCAGGGGGTGCAACAGTAGGGTAAGTGTTGGATAGTATAGGGGTAAAAATTACTATTCTAACTCAAGGGGGTGCAACAGTAAGGTAAGTGTTGGATAGTATAGGGGTAAAAATTACTATATTATGCGTTGTAATGGTATGCGTTGTAATGGTAGTATGCGTTGTAATGGAATGCGTTGTAAAGGTAGTTTTTAAAAATGCGTTGTAGTGTCATGCGTTGTAATGTCATGCGTTGTAATGGATTGTGCGTTGTAAAAAATGCGTTGTAAGTGTAGTGCGTTGTAAAAGTTGCGTTGTAAAGGTTGTTCCCCGTGTGCTAAGTAAGTCTCGAGGTGTATGCGCAGACTGCCACAAATATTTGTGCGAATAAAAATATTAAACTTTCCCTCTGTTAAACGTTGAAAGTCAGGTGCAATATTCTGTTACACATCAGGCCATGCCCATCAAACTATCAAGCCCATCAGAACAAGGATACCCTGGAGGGTGACAGCGCGCTTTACAAATACACATAACATAACATGTTTGTCTGACACCTGCTCCACCATCTGAAAGGCCACAGTCCATGGACTTCCTTGTGGTCCCTAACACCCAAAAATGTCATTTTGTTTATTAAGTCCATGTGAATTAAATTGTAGATTGTGGATAAAGTCATTTGACCAAATTCATACACGTGGCTAACCAACTCCTGGTCACATAATAAGCAAGTTTACTCTTTCACACTGGACATTACTTACACACTAAGGTGAAATGGTGCATTTTAAAGCTCAGTTCTCCAAATACATTGTTTAAAAAGCTTTGGTTTTAGATGAAAATCAAAAAAGCAGATAAAAAAAAAATCCTACACATCATGGTCTGCTCCCTTAAACAAGCTGGTTAATTCTCATTCTCTGCAGCAGCAAATACATTTATCCAGCAAAAAATGTACCCATCAAAAAAAATGTAATAACATAGCTAAAATTGTGTTTAGTGTATATACTTCTCCCAGCAGAAATAATGACCTGTGTCTGAAGAAGAAAATCCAGTCTTATATACTGTTTTGAGATCTATTGCTTACCACAGTTTCTCTGAAATTCGCCATTCCATCACAAATCATGTACCAGAAAATAAACTAACATCATCATTGTCGCCATCATACCCCCTGGTGTAAATACTATATCCCAAAATATGCACTCTCACATGGGAAAAGCATCTGAATATTGGGTTTTGAATATCGCACAACACAAATATATTCGCAAAAATGTCGACATTCGAATTATATTGAGGCGGTAAATATATATAGGCAAGTATAGGCGGCTTACTATCCTTAACTCCACAAATATGTACCTTGACGATATGTATAATCTATACTTACCTCCTCCATATGTTGTTTGTCAATAGCTTTACTAGTATATTTGTGTAGCACAATATTTCTGTAGCGTGATATTGTGACATACAGCCCACACATGGTAGCCCAGAGGTTTTTTACAGGTGATTGCTCTAAATTGGGACTTTTAGTGTATTCTGGTATATTTAGTCTTGCTTCACTGTCATTAATGTTCACCTGAGAAGCTAAAACGCACGTTTGTTTATACGGGTTTTGCTCAACTATTCGTGAAAGATGTAATTAATATCACAGTGCATTTGGAATGTCATAATGTCCTCAGTAAGATCGGGTTCACGCGAGGGAATCGTCCAATACAGAACCAGGAGCGGCCTGTGCAGGTAAGAGCGGTGAGGCAGGGTGGGGGGACTCGACAGGCGATGACAAGGGGAAATTAATGATTTATTTAATTTTCCCTCGTCGTCGTCTGTCGAGTCCCCCCCCACCGTTCTGACCTGCACCTGCATTATTGGAAGATGGACTGCCTGACTGAAGCAGCTGGTTCGTCTTACCCTGTGCAGGTGGCGCCCGCCCGCCCGCACGTGAAAGAGGGGTCAAAATCCACCATCAGGCGCATGCCTATGGGGTTCATTAGACTATCTCATCCCCTTGCAGTGGCCACTGACTGTGCACCATCTTTTTGTGGCATACAATTAGTGCGACTACTGACAGCCCATTTACCTCTGCGCCTACATCCATAATAGGGCGCAGATGCGGAAGCAGCAGGCCACACATACATGCTAATGAGGGAAAGCCCCTGAAGATGGTGCCATCATTCTGTCTGCACCAATGCTATATGTATTACAGAAGAGGGCGCACAATCGCCTGTAATACTACAGGGTCCCTGTGCCGTATAAAACAGTGCTCATGCCTGTTGCACACCTGGGCACTGTTTGTGATACGGTCCATGGTACTTTTCCTCTGGCGCACTTATGGCTACCTTGTACCAATGTGCACGGTAAACAACGTTTACCACAAAACTTTTTCCCCGCAGGTAATTACAATGCGGTTGTTCCAACGACCGCGTTGTAATTCCGCATACCATTACTCCGCAAGTTGAAACAACGACTTGCGGAGGGGGTAAGAAGGTGTTGGATTTAAAATTCAACACCTTCCCTACTGTCCGCACAGACTGGAGTTGGAATAGTAAATTATACCATTCCAACATCCAGCGCCCCCCCTCGGCAAGTCATTGTTACGACTTGCGGGGTAATGGTATGCGGAATTACAACGCGGTTGTTGCAACGACCGCGTTGTAATTCCCTGCGGGGAAAAAGACTGCGTGATAACGAGGTATATTCATGTGCACACCCTCATACCAAAGTGCAAGGGTGTGTGCGTGATGTCAGGCATAGGTTTTGTACTGGAAAACTACCTTTTAAGTACAAAAACTTTGCTTTCACATAGTTAACAACTTTTCTAATTTTGTATGTGCACTCTGTCTGACAAATCACATGCAAACTTAGAAAAGGTTTGAGAAAAGAAAACTTTTCTCACATGTTTTGCCTGCATCAAGGAAATGTAAATTCTTTTTACGCAAATCCCTGTTTACCTTTCTCAGAAAATAGGGATTTGTGTCAAAACCCATGGGTGGTTGCAGGGGAAGGTCCATGTACCACTTGTGATGCACTCCCTTGACTCAAAGTAGTTCAAAGCAGTGCATAGTGCCACTTTGCCTTACTTTAAGCTAATTTCCAATGCAAATCAGGATTTGCATTGTAAAGTTCATCTAAAATCAAAATTCTGTGCCAGTTTGGGACACTTATGTGACATAAACCTGGCACAAACCTTTGATAAATTTGGCCCTATATTCTGAAGGTGTTTTGTTGATTGGGGTGGCTTGTGTGTTTTTGCATGACTATAGGTCATGTAGAGGCTGAGCCTGGAGGGTTAGGCCATTGATAAACACTGTGCCTACACCACAGCACCATCCGATCCGGTGAGAAACCAGACACCTGCATGAGCCAGGTAAAAAACAAACAAAGGCAGGGATCGACCTAAGCCTTGCAGGTAAACAGATAATCCTCTGCATTTCAATACATGAAAAAGTCAAATAAGCCTTATTTAATTAATATGTGGCTATACCCAGATGGATTCTGGTAAAATCTGGTGCAGTGTGTGTCTCCTTCCTGAAGCTATCAACTTTCTGTCTGCACACACTGTAGCTTGATTGCCTCGCCCTGAAAGAAGGAAACAATTTTTCTTCTTCTGGTGTTCCTATTACTTGAGAACTAGGGTTTTTGTAGTCCCCGCGAAGAGAAGTGAAAAAAACAGTTCATCCATAGCACAAGCATAATTATTTAAATCAGCTAATTTTACATACCAAGTCCAGTGATCGATACATACATTATACAAATATTAATCATGGCTATAATTTATACCTTTTCCTTACTACTAAAACTATATGTATTTATTTATTTATTTCTGGTATTTATAAAGCGCGACACTCATCCCATAGGATATCACGGCGCTATAAGAAAAAGGGGGACTATTGAGATTTATGCAGAGGGAGTTCGTTTTTTGGAAAAAGGTGGGTTTTTAGTTTTTGCCGGAACTGTAGAAGGTTTGTAGTGTGTCTAAGATCCATGGGTAGCTCGTTCCATCTTTTGGCCGCCAGATGTGCACATCTTATTCTTGAATCTCAAGCCTTCGTAAATATGTCATACCTTGCTTAAGACATCTAATAGCCGAGCGGATGCCCGCAGGATTGACACCATTTTCATAAAGTGGTATATAAAGTGCAAAACAATGTGAGATGAGTGGTACTTTGCTAAGATGTGTTGTTAAGGGGACAGTTTGGCAGTCTTGCAAACCAGCATCCCTGAGAGGGAAGGCCACTAAAAAGTGCAAAGTGCGAAGGTGAAAGTGAGTCAAATAAAACTTATGTTGTGAATTACTTGTGGTAACCAAGCAGGGCTCTATAGGAAGGGAGGGTATAGGGATACGTGGCTACAGTCAGCATATCTTGCTGACTGTAGCCATGTATGCCCTCTCCTCTATACGCTGATGTTAAAACAAGCTTTTAATCCTTGATTTGCTGTTTTTATCAATCATTTCAGGACTGGAGAAATATTCTGGGACACCAAGCTCTGACATGATCTGTTTAATATATGTGAGGCAAGGACGTTTTAATGAATTATTCACCTCTAGGTAGTTTTTAACACTTCTCTTGAAAAGGCCACCTCTGGTTAGAGCCATATTTTATTCCATAGTAATAGAGGGGCTACTCGTATAGTGTCTGATATATAAATAATGTATCTCTAATTCAGTGTAGCAAATGTGGATGGCAGTACTCGTGGGTACCAAAAGGAGTCAGTGTAAAAAGGCATTTTTCACTCTTTGAAGAGCTCTGGAGTAACATGACCCCATATACCCGCCCCATATAAAGCTACTGGAATGCATTTACTACTACATAATTGTCACATCACCTTCAAAGATCTGTGACCGAGCTTGATTGGCACCACGAAAGATCCTCGCGGTCAAACTTGCAAATTGCTGCAATCTCATATTTATCAAATGCCCCCACTGCAGTGAGGTGTCAAACATCATTTCCAATTACTTAAATGTAGTTACTAACTTCCGCCCCACCAATAATATGTGACTTAGATTTCAAATTTCTCGGTCCACTTGTCATAATAAAAGATTTGCTAATATTTACCTTTAAATCTGATTTTCTCATAAAAGTCTTGAATGCATCTAATAAAATTTGAATGGTGTTTATGGTTCTGGCTAAGAGCACATGGTATCAGACGTTTCCCAGCTTGGGGCACATCGGCACCATAATGAAGAAGAAAGGTTTCCAGACTCTTAATATAGCCTTATAGCTATACCGGCCATTAAAGGCCCGCTCCAGCGTTCGGCTTGGGCCTTTAACAAGGGAGCGGAGCTTTAATGGCCGGTATAGCCCAGCTTCGTAGGGCTATAAGGCTATTAGAACATTCTGCCACTAGAGGGCAGAATGTTCTAACAAATTAAACAAAGGCCTCTCGGAGCCCGAGGAGGCTAAAATCCCCTCAAACTCCGAGAGGCCATTGTTTACAGCAATAGCTGTGAACAAACACAAGGTGGAATGTTACTCTGGGGGCTTTTACCGGCCCGTAGAAGCTCAGAGCACTCCATTGTATTCAATGGAGTGCTCCACAATCCAGTGTTCCAATATTGCCTTATAGCCCGCCGTAGCGGGCTATACCGGCTGTTAAAGGCCCGCTGCAGCGTTAAAGGCCCGAGCTGTGAACAAAGAAGGATTGGAATGTTGGTGCTCCGGGCTTATACCAGCCATTATAAGCCCGGAGCACTCCATTGTTTTCAATGGAGCTTCCAACAATCCAGTGTTCCAATATAGAGTAAAAACAGGAAAGGTGCTAAGATACAGCCTTGGTGTACATCCCGCTCAGAGCTTAGTGAGGAGGTACATTTTACATTAGGCCATATCTGATTTTGACTACAGTGTCTATGCGTAATTTCTTTAATAAGATAATGAGGGCATCTTCCACTCCCATCTTTTCTAAAATGTCCCATAGTGTAGAGCGATATATTTGGTTAAAGGCACCGGAGGAGTCCATAAAGGCCATGGGTAATGAGCGCCTCCTGATCTTGACATACATGCCTATTACTAAAGAGAGATTACGGGACTACTTGACTGTGCACATAGCCGGCTGAAAGCTGCATTCAACCTCTGATAAAACAGAGTTTCTTTTGGCTCAGTCCTCCAGTCTTGTAAGTAGAACTCATCCCAAAATCTTAGAGGTTGAATTGAGTAAGGAGATTGGTCAAGAACAATTAGGGCTATTTCTATCCCCTTTATTAACAAGCATTGGCATAGCCAATAGGTCTCGCCTTTGGGACCTTATAAGTGTTTAGCCATGCAACAGTTGCATAACTAAATACTTATAAGGTCCCAAAAGCGAGACCTATTGGCTATGCCAAGTGACCGCACGGCCGCGAAAGTGATCACGATCGCGATCAAACATCAAAGCGGCCGTGCGGCTGCGAAAGTGAAAGTAATTGCGGTCAAACGTGGCACGCGTGCCCGCGCACATGCACTGTAGCTCTAGGCTGGCCTGGTAGCACTTTTTGGAGCCCTCTCAAAAAGTCTCGCCAGACCAGCGCATGCGCTGGGTCAGGCGAGACCTAAAAATGGGGACTATGGCGGCCTCCCTCCATGATGCTATTGAGGAACCTTGAGTTACTGCTTGCAGGACATTGGTGATAATTGGAGCCCAAACAATGATGATTTTTTTTTTTAAATATCCACCAATCTGGGTTTGGCTTTCCCAGAAGGAGATATCTGAATTGCACAGGCTACTTCATTGATTTCAATAGACCTTCTAAAGTTAAGGAGCACAGAGTTTATATTTGGGTTTTCAATCTTTTCAACTACATTACACTCATTACTCCCTGAGTTAAAAACCTGAGCAAAGTGGGCCAACCATCTTTCAGCTGGAATATAATTCTCAAATCTAGAGGTGGTCTTATCAGACAAGTAGGAGTGATTTATAATATCCCAGAATTTCTTGGTATCACTAGTTAATACTACTGCTTCGAGATCCTCCCATGCAGCCTTTCTGATCTCATCTTTGCAAATCTCTAAAAATCTCTTATAAATTAAGCGCGCTTTTCAGTCTCTATTGATATTGCTTGGAGTCTGTTTAAGTGTCATTAAAAGCTGTCTATGAGCTACAGAACATGCTGAGTCAAACCATCTATGTAATGTTATATCATTTTTGCTGTTCTTAATGGTAAGCATGTGGGAAATATCTGGACTAATCAATTCATAGCTATTTACAATAGAGCTGTGGCCAGCTTCTGGTGACTGGCAGGTAATAATCAAGTCGAATTTGCTGATGACAAGATGGTTCAGAAACTGGGAGGCATCAGTTTTATCCCACTCGATTCTCACTATAGGCCAGCTCTCCCTTCTGCACGTATTCAAGGTCTGGCTTAATATTAAATCAAGATTGAAATGTAAAGGGTTGTGGTCAATGATGCAGCTTGCAATGAACCTACATTTTATAAATAGTGCTAACATCCAAGCAAATCAAGATGACATCTATAGTAATTTCCTTGCGGGAGCCTGTAAGAGTAGGGATATATGTGGCATCTTCTGGGCCTAAGTCACTTGCTAACACTAAGTTATACTTTGCAACCAGCCCATTAAGGGCCTCCCCACATGTGGTATGTTTGAAATGTGATGTATGTGCCCAATACACATCTGTAAAACCACAGATTGGAGTTTTACTGAATTTCAAACAACGGTGTTAAAATCTCCTACCTATATCATTGGCGTAAGCTTTTGAGACTGATTGACAAACTTAGTAAAAGTGTTTTCGAGCATGTCTGTTACCTCTGTAGACCAGTTATCAAAAGTATTTTTATATAAATT
Source organism: Triturus cristatus (assembly GCF_964204655.1). Classification (NCBI taxonomy): domain Eukaryota; kingdom Metazoa; phylum Chordata; class Amphibia; order Caudata; family Salamandridae; genus Triturus; species Triturus cristatus. The sequence continues at coordinate 118,316,768 of NC_140595.1, forward strand.
TAATTAGCAACAAATCAGACATTCTTGAGAAACAGAAATAGAAAACCCGAAACCAGGCAGAGCTATGCACTGTAAAAACACTAGAACATGAACTTTTAGTGAAAACAAAACTTGCCAGGCCCCCTTTGTGCCTGCTCAGTGCAGATGGAGTAGCAGGATGGCAACAGGCGTGGTAACCATCATTGTGGAAGTCCTCTTTGACCCATGTCTCTTGGCAACAAATGATACCGTAGTTCTTTGTAAAGTCCAGCCGTTCTGGGTTTGACAATTCTGTTTGAATACCAGCTAAACTCCATGAAAGCAAGTCAAAACCTTTACTATGGGTAGACAATACGTTTTGAGTGGCAAGGATTGAACATTAGCCATTTGAGGGGATATTGCTGTTTATTTAGATCCTATAGCTAAACTTCATCATTTTGTGCATCAAGTGGAGAGTGAAACTTTCCAAACTTGTTATCCAGAAGTTTTCAGCGTGAAACTTGGGTGCCTTTGGATTTAAGTTCATAATCAAGCTAAACAAGAAAGATACTCCAGTGATATGTAACATTTGGAGAATTCCATAGAATGTACTTGAGGCAGTGAGTATTGAACTTGAAATGTTGTGTGATACTGGTGTGGAACCTGTTGAAGCTACTCAGTAGTTGGCACCTGTGGAAGTAACTCTAAAGGTTAGTGATGCAGTTGGGTTATGTGTTCAGCTGAGAGGTCTAAATAAGGAGATTGTAGTTGATAAGTTCCCCTACTTTAAATAAGATTGCATCCACTATTGCTGATGTATGGGTCTTTACAAGCTTGGACCTTGCACAGTTCTTTATTCCTTGGGATCTTGCATCAGCTTAACACCAAATTGAACTACATGAGTAATCGCAGTGTTCCTAACTCCTATGGGTTCTTATATATTCTGCAGAATGCCATTTGGTTTGATGTCGACGGCATGGGTGGTCTAAGGGTGATTAATGTGTTACTGGAGGACATTGTGGGAGTGAAATATTTTCAAGGAAATGTGCTTATCAATGTTAAGACTTGGAAAGCACACAATCTTCAAGTGCATCAACTTTTGGGTGAGGCTGTACTGACTTTGCAAGCAGAGAAAGGTCAGTTTGGTAAGAAGAAATGTCTTCATTGTATAGACAATACCTGGAGAATGTACAGGACCTAAAAAGGAGTTGGCGGACACTCTCTTTAAATTGGAGATACCTAAAAGTATGGACGAAGTCACAATTTTTTTTAGATATGGTTAAATTTTATAGTCACTACATACCAAACGTGTCTATCAAGCCTGTTGCTCTAATGGAATAGTGTAAGAAGAGTTGAACTTTGAACAGAGCAGCGAATGCAGTAAAGATTTTAACTTGATTGAAAAAAAATTCGCGAACGCACTTACTCTTAAAGCGCAGGGTAGAGAAACTATTGTAGTCACTGATGCAAGAGGGAAAGGAATCAGTGCTGTCTTGTTACAGGGTGACAGTGATCTAGAAAGAGTATTTTCTTGTGCTTCAAAAACACTAAAGATTCCGGAGTATAATTACTTAATTACTGAGTGATTGAAAGGGAGATGTTAGCAGTCAGTTGGGCTGTGAAAAAAATCAGGAATTGTTTTATGGAGTTGTATTTTTATCATTCATTCTGATCACAAACCTCTAAAGGAAATTTTGATAAAGAAGGGATTAGATTCTGTTACTGCCCATATTTGTAGGTATTTGCTGGAAAGCAGGAGTATATGTTTGATGTAGAGTATTTAGGAGGGTCCATGAATGGTGCTTTGGCATGTCTTTCCAGATTAATTTCAGGGGAGTTTCCTGAAACTGAAGTGGAAGGAAATAAGTGAAGAAGTGAATGTTTGTATGATCACCCAAGGAACCATTTTAAAGGACACTTGAAAAAGGGGAAATGAGGAGGTTAGAATCTATGCTGTAACCTCATGATTAAAGGTTTGCCTGAAAAGAAATTGATTATTTCTGATCTTCATCCATATTGGTGTGTGAAGGAGGTACTTTCTGGAGTCCTACTAAGGATAGGTTGGTAGTTCCTAATTGCCTCAGAGATAAGCTATTTGGATTAGTGTATGAGGGCATCTAGGTATTGTGAAAGTGAAAGAATGTTTCAGAAAAGGTCTTTGGTGGCCTGGTTTTGATCTGGAAGTGAAGGGAGTTGTCCGGAAATGTGGAAAATGTGTAATCAATGATAAGGTTTGCAAGACCAGGATACCTTCTATGGTACGTAGGGTCTACCTAAAGGTCCATGGGAGGAAATTGCGTTACATATTGTTAGTCCTCTCAGTGGTGTATATGGGACACCTTATATGATAGTGGTTGTAAATATATACTCTTAAGGTCCGTCCTTCGAATTTTGGAAGAGTTGTTTATACAGGAAGGTTTTCCTAACATGCTCCTGACTGAAAATAATCCTCAGTCGTGCTCTGGGGCAACACATGTTTTTTAAGTAAATGTGGTATTACACATAAAAGATGCTCTGTACACCATCCAGTATAATAGTATTGTTGAGCATCTTAACAAAACATTGAAGGAGGGAATACAACTTGAGAAGATCAAGTGGTTTGGACTGGGAACATGTGTTGCAAGAAAGTCTGCTTAGTTACCGGTTACCTACTCACTCAACCATTGACAAAAATATCCCTTCAGTTAGTCCGCAGTGGTGTTCCTGATTCTAAGTAAGCCTGGGCAAAGCACTACGCTACGCTCGCGTAGTTTGCGCTACTTCGCACTACGCGAATTGCACGTAGCACAGTGCAAACATGCGTAGCGTAGTGCAGCGGTCATTTTTTGCTTGCTCGCGGTCCTCAACATCAAGTTGGCGACCGCCAGCAAGCAAAATGACATCCCGGCGAGACTTTTTTCTTGTTCGCGATCAGCAACATCAAGTTGCCGATCGCGAGCATGGAAAATAAACATCCCGGCGAGATTCCCAACGCGGGGAGGTCAGGTTTCTCATTGCGAGTGGTCGTGTATGCTCGCGACCGCTCGCGATGAGAAACTACCAGTCTGCGTTGAGAAAGCTGCCGCTCGAGTAAAAATCTACTCGAGCGGCAGAAAACTACAGCTCGCACGGTGCAAGATGCCGTTTTCAATTATTGCACAGTGCCGGATGCTTGTCCGCACTGTGCAATCATTGAAAACGGCATCTTGCACAGTGCGAACAGGGTACTACGCAGTTCGCGAAGTGCACTTTGCGTAGCTTCGCATAGTGCTACTTCGCGAACTACGCCCAGGGTTAATTCTAAGGTACCTCCGAGTTGGATGAGTTGGCTAAATGGAGTGGTTGATGGTTTGGTGAAAGATAATTGAAGAATAAAAGAGGAGTGAAGAGTGATGTTGGGAAAGCATTATTTTAATGAGAAAACATGTGAAGGATACTTAATTCTGTGTGGTCAGTTTTGTTAGGATTCGTTCTCGAGTGTGATTAGAAAGTAGTTGTAAATGTGCTGAACCTCAGGAACTTGTAAATCTGCTCCACAACACTCTTAAAACTAGTGACGGAAGAATGTTCAACTTGAGAAGAGTTTCACATCACAAAGCAGATTTCTCTGTCCAGAGCGGTTAGTGGTTGCTTGTTTTTCATGTTACTGTATGAGTAAACCTTTTTCTTTCATTTTGGGTAGGCTGTTCTGTGTTGTGTAGTTGGAGGGGGGTTGGTTTTTATGGGATTAATTGGATATATATTAATGTATTTTCATCTGCAATTTGTTTGTTGGTGTTCTTGCCTTTCCCAGCATAGTTTATTAGTCAATTTGTTTCCCAACACTTTTAAACTGAATTTATGTGTTACGGTTTGCTTGTATAAAGGAAAGATGCGCGGCATCTAGAGCACTGCGTTTGCTGTGGGTTTGCTGCTTTCTTTCTGAGAGTTTTGTGGGTTAAACATTCCAGCAGACGGTGGTGGTGGTAGGTGAATGAGGCTTTAATAAAGTGAACTCATGCTTAACTTGTGGTGTACCATTGTATCCTTTCCAGAGTTTGTCCTTTTCTGAGTTAGTCACTTGCCCCTTTGCATTTGCAGCATCAAAGATCCTGGAGCTAGCTGCCTTAGTGCACAACTGTGATGCTAAAAGTTTAACTGACTTATTGGTTTTTTTCATAGAATTATTATTTGACTCTCAGCAAAGTTCTTTCTGAGCTTTCCATCAGCAAAAGATTAATTTGTCTTTCAGAACAGTGATATTTCTTCACACTTTTAGATACCTTGAACCACAATGATCTTCTTCACACCTCCCTCTCACTCTGGCCCAAACATGTCTCTGGTCTTCCTCAGCTGCAGTCCATGTACCCTTTATTACAGGATTGTATGCATTTCTGACAGTTTTTAGTGGGAACCTCTCCATTATCATTCACTTCTATGTATTCCGTATAATGGTTTCTGTGATCAGTTTCATATATTCTGTCTTTCAATAAAAGTGAACGGACCTTCAAAAGCCTTTATTTTTGGTTTCTTCAGCTATATAATTTTGTGCCACAAGATTGGGGTACATTCTCAATTTGATATAAGACCTATCTCAATTTAATTTTTTTTCTCCACCACGGTGTCTGCAACCCAAATTATATCAATTCCTGAGTAGGTCCTATGATGTTGTGAAGCTCTGTCATCTTTCATCTGTTGATTACAGAGCCAGTTGTCACTCTTGTCGCTCACCCTCTCAGTATCTATGGCAGCCTTCACTCACTTCACCAGGATTGTCTTTCACACCCTCTCGCTCACCATAATTAAGGGCACCTTCGTTGCAGTTGATGGTGCCTGGTCACACTCCTACGCCCTGCGATCCAAGTCACCCACCCTCCTTTCTTTAGGGTGGTGCCTACTCTTTCACTTCTTAGGATAACTCTCATCTTCCCACCACACTTAATTTGTAAATAAATAAGTGAGTGCAGGCACGCAAAGTTAGGATCCCACCAATGTGCTTCTGAATATGAGGGTCGCCAAACACCAACATTGCACAAGCTTGATTCCGCCTCATGCCGCTTTCTCTCTATCCCTATCTTGCAGCTCTTCCTCCTTCTCTCCCCCTTATCGGCCATTCTCTCACTCTTCTGGGTAAAAATCTGATGATATAAAAAGTTCCGGCACCCTTGTGCCTGCGCCAACTCCCTATAAGCTGTTTTTCCTACCCTCTAATTTTTTTTAGGATAAAACTTGCCTTCTCTTCTCTCTCATGCTGCTGCCTAACCACACTGGCCTCTCATTCTCCCCGTATCTATTTCCCTTCTTGCATTAATGTTGTCCATTTCTTCCGAGGAATCTGAACCTTTTTTCCCTAAAATAGCCTCTAACCTCATCCCTCCCAACCGCAAAGTATATGAACCTGTCCCTCCACTCCAGACCAAGGGATGACCACCAAAGATGGTGACCTTCATCTTTTCTTCCTTAAATTTAAGACAATTATCCTTCATCCGAATGGAAATGGCCTTCATGCAGTTGATAGCTACTGAGTGCACATCTTCCGTAATGGATATGATAATCTGCGTGTCGTCCGCATAAGATAAAACCTAAAAGCTATACGAGTGAATCAGCTTAGCCAATGAAGACACATCCATATTAAACAATGTTGGATGGCAGCCCCCCCTCCCGGCTGCTCTAATTTTATTTGCCATGAAGAGCTAGGCATCTCTTTGATTGATTATGGGATCCATCTTGCACCCTTACTCTCGTGGCGAGCCGTGTGGAGTAACCAGCAGCTTCTTTCAATAGAACGATTATCCAGGATCGCCTGGCCCTAGATGGGGTGGGTAAAATACCCTATCTCAATAATATCAGAAACATGATAGGTAAGATGGCAAGAGTAATGTTTTCTTAGATCCTGAATCTATTGTCGGTGTGAGTAAAAGGGAACTGAAAATCAATTTCCTTGATCTGGTCAGGTGTGAGAGGGAGAATTATAAATTTGAAAAGCCAGCGTATCGGCCTATACCCTTTAACTCATCCAGCCAGGTATCCAACCCTATATTGCAATAATTATCAATTCACATCACAGGTTTTTATTAACTAGGTTCTAGCTAAACATTATACACTGTATATTTGCCTTCACTGATTCAGATGGAATGGGTTGGTCTCTTCCGCCTTGACCCTGTAATAATTTTGCCCCTGTACTAACTTATCGGAACAAACCACTTTACATTTATGCTTATTTTCTAGCTTTTATTGGACACTTAAGATAGCTGATCATTCCTATAATTCCTGTAATAAAAATGTTGTGCAATGCAGACCAGCAATGGTATACCTTCAGCAATTACATTCAGGAGCTGTATGTTACTCTAGAGCGAGCTTTCTTATCAAGGTTAAAAGGTCAGAAAATGTTTTAATGGGGGATAAGTATTTATCTATTTAGTTTCTGTTTTTAGATTATGTATTTTTAGAAAACTGTAGGGAATACATGCTGAACAAATATATCTTAGATTGATATTCACATATTTCTTAGGCCTGAGAATCTGGGTAATAATTAACATATAAATTGCCATCTTTATTTTGATCCGGTTGCTGCCTCAGTCTAGGGGCGGCTCCTCTGCAATGGCGGAGAAGCGCCGCCCTACTTGCTCAGAACCAGCACCTGGAAAAATAAAATGTGCCAGCGTGAGTAGGGATGGGTGGGCAAGGGCCATGGGAAGAGGAGGAGGACTGGTTTTTGCACTTCTAAGTATGCATGTGTGTTTGGCCGGCCGTCTTAGGCCAGCTAAACACATATGCACACTTAGGTTTCTCCAACCGGGCTGTATTGAACAGCTGGGTAGGAGAAACAGCACAGACTCCCTGCCCTTAGCGGAGCGTCAAACCAGCCAGCTCAGGCCAATCCCCATGCTGCTCTCATAGCATGAGAGCACTGGGGCGATTAAACAGGGAGTCTGTGATACTGTCCCATTGCCTATTGTAACCAGGAAGAACACTGAGGTGGGATGCGGGAGGCAGCAGGCAGCTTCAGGTAGGTTCCTTTTTAAAAACTGTATATTAATGCCCTATGCTCCCCCTCCACGCTACCTCCCCCCACTACATTCACCCACTACTTTTTGTTTGCGGCAGCCGCCACTGCCTCAGTCGCTGGTACTATATTGTATGCGACACAACAGTAAGTGGTTGGCGTTTAATGTTTAGGATTAATTGTCTTTCTATATATTTTTTTGTGTTTTATTGATTATATGTTTCGGATTTATTTTATTGTAATGGCTCATTCTACTTTTATGGTTTCATTGGAACTGAATAAAGTTTTTTGAACAAATGAATGAATAATGTAGGACTTAGCGAAGAACCCTGTGGTGCCCCACGAGGGAGAGAACAATTTTGACCTAAAGTCTCCACCGATTACTGTTTGTACTCTGTCAATCAAAAAAGACCTTAAAAGATTCAAAGTGGTATCTTTAATACCAAGCTGAGCTAGGCGGGAGGTGAGGAGTAACGGGTAGACTGCATGACTAAGACACAGCTGGTACTAAAAGAAATGAACTCGGCGACTCCCAAGACGTCTTGCAGTAGCACCTGGAATCAACAAGATGTTTCAGGGTGTCTTCAGCTATTTCTTAATCTCTTTAATCGTTGACGAGCTGGAATTTGTTCGCCCGCAGGGGAGCTATTCAGGTGCAATTATTTCTTTTCATGTGGGAGGTGCCGCTTCTTCCAGACGTCATCCTCAGGCGCTGTCGTAAATGATCACTCAGCGCGGCTCATTGGTTCCTTAATAAAAAATCATGCACATACCACCATTGTATAGACAGGTGACATAAATGAATAACAAAAACAGGACAGCATCATCCATTATGGCCATATAATTGCCTTAACAATTGTATATATTCATTTCTTTTTGGAATTATATCAAAAAATTCAAATAGCTACTAACTGCAAAGCTGGCGCTTCATGAAGCCGACTGCAGGCAGCTGTCTTACGGAACCAACCTCATGACATGCCTGGATGGTGCACATGCAACAGATAGCTTTGAATGCACCTTCTTGCAAAGGAAGGACAGCAACCAAACAACAAAAAGTGATTTTGCATAGTCCTTTGAAAATCATTGTGCTGGAGCTGGGTAGCTGTCCTAGGCCTCCATTACAAGTGGCCTTAAGCGGTATCCCAGCTCTGGGCCATTCTTGGTTTGCTTGGGTCTTCCGGCACAGAATTATCCAGCCTGTGACCCCCATATATTGTATGTTGAAGGCAGCTGCGGCACCAGGCCCTCAGGACCTCCCCTTCCGCTGCCCCCATTTTACCCCCTACAGGCAAAAAAAAGCCCCACACCCATTTAGCACCTGCTCCAAGAAAAGTGAAGTCACAGAAGAGGCTGGTGACAACCCTAGCTCCATGTAAATGTATGTAGAGACCTCACATAGCCAATGTTCTTCCAGGCTGTTGTCTCCTCTAAGATGGTGAAGAATTTAGTCAGCTTTATGCAGGAAGTATTAGGAACTCTATCCCAAAATAGAGAGGGTCTATCCAACTTCAATATGGCTGTCTGCCTGGGGATTCTATCATGCAGGAAGCCAACAGCAGTAGAGCAAGTAAGGTAAATAACTGTGCCTCTGAGACATTCCTCGTGACCGCTGGATCATTGCCCACCTGTAATTACAACTATGCAACTTGTCTAGTAACTAAGCAAGATTTGAGACCTTCGTGTGACTGACGCTTCTGTCTTTGAAGCCAGCAGAGGTGACCCTACTTCTAAAAAGTGCTATGGTAGTGCCTAGCTGGTCTTTGCGGTGTGTGATTGATGCTCCTTTACTTCAAAAGTCCACCCCTTGACTGTGAACAGCTCTGCTCCATTACTACAGGGTCTCGGGAAGATGCGCTAGCCATTCAGATGGCAAAATCAAAGACATTTTAGATGAAGTGGTCACAAAAAATAAGCAAATAAGTAAAAGGGAACAATGCATATTGAAGCCTTCCTGTTACTTTGGATAGGTTAATGGGATACCTGGCCTGATCACACTTCTTATTTTGCGGAATCAGCACTTTCAGGCCTCACTGTTAAGCAACCTGTGGCCGTAGAGAGGCCGTCAACAAAACTGTATCTCATCATTGGGCCATACACTCAGTGCTTAATTTGAGCCAGTGGTTTCTGGTGGTCAGCACCAGCACTTAATCATCAGCACCGGCACTTTTAATGAGCACCAGTTAAGGAACATTAATTTATGGTAGGCACAGGGATATTAAGTGATTTGCCCAGAATCAAAAGTTGCTGAGCCGATGCCGAGACTTGAGTCTGGTTCCCTAGCTATGAAGTCAGCAGCTCTGACCATTACCCCACATCCCCTCCCCACTAACAGGAAAAATGGGCTGGTGCAAGCTGTCTCCGAGTCCTAACAAGAGCTCAGCACTTATCTTTTTACAAACTAACCACTGCATACACAGCAGAGAAATAACTGTTCTCTTTGCCCAGTCACACAGTGCTAGCAAGCACCAGCAATGGGTATTAAAGAATGTTATTTTGTTTTATGATGCTTGGATGGGTTTTTATGTGGGATGCACTCTTTCCCATAGTACAGTATGGGCCTCTTTGAAACTCATGTTGTTAGAGACCCAAAAGAGAATGTGACAGGTTTTGTATTTGTCTCCAAAAAGACACCCAAAAACATTCTCTTTGAATCAAACTGATGAGGGCAGCAAACCTTTTTGATATAGTACAAATGCAGGCCATTTGGTATGTGCGTCCACTCCTTGTAAGGCACACAGACCTTTTGGGATTAACCATCTAACCAATAATCTTGCATTTGTTCCTTCTTTGCTTGTGTTCCTCCTCCCTCTCCATCCTCAAGCCTGAGAAATCTGCCACCTGCCTGGTCAGTCTCTGAGAAAATGGAAGCCCATCTCTTCAGAGACTTAGCCCATGAAGACCACCCTCTTCCTTGTGGACTGTGAGATGGCAATCATCATTGGGGAATATGCATGCAACAACCTCCCACACCCAGCACCAGCTCCCCCAGAGCCCCAAGAAAAAAATAGAGTTGCATGCATCAGAAGGTTAGATATTAATATCCAACCTGCCTCTTTGGCTTAACAAGTAAGGGGCAACATTACTATAATCTCACGCAGCACAGCAACCAGAATTGCAGTGCTATGTTGCGTGAAAGGTGGAGAGCACGACAGAGGCATATTTACTAAGATATGGTGCTGCTGCTCTTTTCCCAAGCACTGGTGCACGTTCTCTCGCCTAGCGCCACACACATACACCTTTGCAAAGGTATGTATGTAATAAACATACTTTAAGAAATGTCCCACTTTTTATGTGTACCATGCAGAGCGACACGTGTAAAGTTCAGAAAGTTTAGAGAAAAAAGAAACTTTCTCCCGATTTGCACTTGCCTAAAGGAGGCATATTTTTGGAGCAAACCCCTATCTACCATTGTTACTAGATAGAGCTTTGTGTGGTAGAGTGGAAACTGTCATACATCACCCATGGGATGCCACTGATACAGCACTCTGGGCCACCCTCTTACCATTTGTCCTCCGTTGGAATGTTTCTTTGCTGGTGAGAGGACATGGCAGTTAACATTAAATGTAGTCAGTCTTCAAAAAACAGTGTAACCCATTTGGCTACACAATCAGGACCCAGAATCAGTTATTATATGTTGCAAAGTCATCCTTGTGCCCTGGGCACCCTTATTGTTTTGCTGACTGGTACTGGCGGTAACTGACTCTGACAGTCCCTCGGCTCTGCTTAACAAGGCCCAGGGCCAGTGCTATGCTGAGAACACACTTAGAATACAGTGAAAATACCCTACATACATTAGGGTACACTGTGGGTTAGAGTACCCCTAAGATTAGCATGACCTCCCTTATAAGGCCCTAGTCCATAGTGCCCGGGCATTGACACTACCTTTAAGTCCCTCAGATATAATAGGGGATGGCAGTTTAGAGGGCAGCAGACATTTCTGCAGTAGTATGTGGGCACTGCTGAGGCCAGTTCAAAAGCAGCCCTGTGTTGCAGGACTGCTTTTAACATGTAAATAGTGCCCAAACTCGACTTTCATGTTTGGGGCACTTAAAAATGAATAAACTGCAATATTTTGGCATATTAGGTACCCCAGGGTCTCTCCTAGGGGTTCCAGTGGCGGGTGGGTCAGGGATTTATAAGGAGGATCCTTATAAAAAAGGTTTTATATGCATTTGGTTTAGTGAAATTGCACATTTGACTTCCCACATTGTAGCAAGATGCTTCCCAAAATCGACTTTTGTGCTAAGAGCACTGTGAAGTGGGAATCTGTAATATATTTGCATATTCAGAACCCCTAAAGTCTCCCCTAGGTGTTCCAGGGGTGAGGGGTCCTCTAGATATAGGCAGGGTCCTTATAAAATATGTTTTATATGTCCTGGTGTTGGAGAAATTGCCCAGTTCATTTTCCACATTGTAGATCCCCAGCCATATAGGTTAACGTGGCAAGAAGTTATTAACTAAAAATTCCTGCCAGGAGAATCATAGAAAATATAATTCAGGGACTTACTAGAATGGCATTGCTAAATCCAACAATATGCTATTGTTGAATTTATCCTAAAATGTGCAGACAAGAAGTTATACTACTTTCTTGTCTGCAAACCAAAATTCAGCCTTCCAGTGCTCTGTCCTGATTGCTCAGAGTTAATTGGATTAGCCAGGCTGCTTTGATGAGGTGATAATTATCCCTGGGGTTCAGGAGCCATCCTGAGGGGGAGAGGGTTCTGCTACATAGGAATAACAGAGCTAGGGGGGAGGGGCATAAACAATAATCTTCAATAGAAGGAGGAGACAGGCAGGAGAAACCAGTTTAATTTATACCCCTACTCTTTGAACCCAGCCAGATGGCAGGCTTAAGGAAGGAATGTGCAGATGCGAGGGGAGGGAGAGTATGGAGATGATCATCCTGGAGGTTGGTTTAGTTAGCTCTTGCCTCTCTGCTGGGATTGCAGCCATATTGAATTTTAGAGAAATAGTGCTTTCTGGGAGACCTCTGTGCCACACTGTGAAGGAAATTGTCATGCTCTGGGTGTCGTATTGCACCTCATTGGACAGGATTGCCCTCCTGTGTGACCCCCAGAGAACACTGAATACATATCTGAGAGGGCCAGTGCCTCCCAGATCTGCTGCTGTAAACTACAGACGAAGAAGGGTCCATGATGGAAGTTTGATGTGCACCAATCAGGCCCTGCTCTCTGAGTGATTGTACCTGCTGCACAATCTGGAAATACATCCCTGCGGGTCAAACCTGCTTCAAAAGGACTCCCTGCAACCTACAGGTTAACAGAGCTCATCTGGACCATCACCACCAAGAATACCCAGCCTGGAGTACTACCAGTGGATGTGTAAGGGTTTTGTCGAAGTGGATAGTGGGAATTGAAGTTCTAAACTTTCAAGGACCATCTTGGAGCTTCCAGTCCCTTGGAGTGAGTTTTGACACTTTGGGACCCTCAAAGGAACTTCAGGACGAAGTTCCAGAAGTTGGAAGAAGTTTGGAGGAACTTTAGGAAAAAGCTCCATAAGTGGACCGACTTGACCTGGCCAGCTAAGACTGCGAACCTCAGCCGTGAGCCTGTCTGCCCTTCAAGTTCATCCCGGTGAAAAGCTCCGGAGGTCTGACTTCCAGAGTTTGACCAGGAGTTGGTTGAAATCCAAGCTGGGGAACCCTCGTCGAATCCGGCGTGGTGAAGAGCATCGAGGGACACCGGGAGAAAATGCTCTTTAAAAGTTTCTAAGTCTGAACTTAATAAAAGGTGAGCAGGACCAACAGCGAGAGTCAAGCCGCCCACCTTCAACAATGAGCCTGCCTAGATCTATGGTTCATCCTTCTGGATGGCAAGTCGCAAACCCTCACCAAATCCTGACTGGCTGAGAGCTTCAAAGGACCCTTGGAAGAAAAGCTCCCGATAAGTTTCTAAGTCAGAAGGTTAAAACTTGGAATGAGATCTACCACGAGAGGTAGCCGCACAGGGCTTCCATCATGGTCGGTCTGAAACTTTGACTTTGTCCTGCTCTAGCGCTATCGGGTTATATGTGCTATATAGTGCTACATCTTTAAAAATTCATATCTCCGGTTCCCTGCATTGGATTTTTTTATTTTGGTGTCATTTTAAAGATAAAAATATTTCCTAATTTTGTAAATTGGGGTTTGATTTTTATTGTGAGTTGTGTCTTAATTATTTACTGAATTGGCGTTTTTAAATGCTTTACATACCTGTCTCCAGAAGTTGCCTGTCTGTTGTAGCCAAGCTACCAAGGGTTTGGCATGGGAATAATTTTCTAAGACCTATTCTGAGCCCTATATTGTGTTAGTTGTAATATTGCTAGTGATAGATGCATATATACCACTACTAATAACCCACTTTCCAGTACTATAGTTAAGAAGGTTTATTACAAATTAGCAGTCGAGTTATGATACATGAATCTCAGCACCATGCTGCATAGGTACAGAATAACAGCTGGGACATATATATATATATATATATATATATGTCCCCAAAGGTGCCCCAGGTTTAAGGATGCGACTCCACAAGAGGATGATTCACTGAACCTTTATTTTCAAAAAACGGAAATTCTTCCCGATTTCTTTCAGGTCCCTGACGCGTTTCGGAGTGGCTGCTCCTTCCTCATAGGGCAAAGATCGGCAAAGGACGGAAAGGCACTCAACTTCAATTTCCGCTTTAAGTATGCACTCCCCAGTGAGTGGCATACTGGGAGTTGTAGCTATTTACCTAAATGAACTGAATGAGATGATGTGACACACTTTTTTCAATACAATTAATTACACAATTGATTTGTTATTATATGTCAGAATCATGTTATTGTCTCCCATGCTGTTCCCTTCCACCCTTTGAAACACAATACATGATGATGTTAGTTGTATTATATTCTATTATATGACTTGACTGTAAAAAGAAAAAAAGAAAAACTATTAGTCTTAGCCCATTCAGGGCTTAATAACTTAAACAATCTTTATATATAATAAATGTTGGCATTATAACAACAACAATTAGAGTGGATATTAACATTGTATAAATATATAATTGTTTAATGCCCCTTCTCTGCAGTCAAAACACCAATGAATTTATTTTGGTTTAAGATTACAATGACTAGTAAATAGTATCTTTAAAATGGCCACCGTGTTGCAATTTAGAAGCACAGAGGCCCTTCTTTTATGTTTATGTATTTGAACATGGAAATCCTCTCTCTATATCACTTAACATCCTTGTATTTAAGAGATCGATGGTAAATGGACTTTTGACATTGAGAAAGGTCGTCATGACCGAAACCGGTTTGTCAAGCATGGTGGAATAAAGCATTTGAAAAATCTTTTGGCTTGGAGTGCGTTACCGTCTTTGGGAGGCTAAAGAATTTGGTTTTGGATATTTACACGGTCTGCCACCGTGAGGTAACAGCACCCGGAAGCAAGTGAGCAGCGGCGTTTGGCGGGAACTGGCAAAAAATTCGAATGAGTACTGCCTGCTCTGCTTCGGAATAAAGGGAAGACCTACAGCATACACGGAGACGCGGATAAAGCAAAACGGCTAGTCCGGATCGAGCTACATTGTATCCGGATCAGAGCGAGAGCAACAACACTGGTGAAGGAGGAGCCAATTCGGCGGTGAGTCGGAGGACCCTCGTACGGATTGAAGACTCCATAACCTGGTGAGTTGCAACGCCTTCCGCCTGTATCAGTATCCCATGATTTTCCAAGCATTTCCTACAAGCCACATAACATTCGAAATTAATAACGCGGTGTCGCAGCAAAATTTAAAAAAAAACACACCGCAATTGCTACGTAACGTAACCACCATATCAGTCACAAAGAATGTTCAGTGAAGAGGAACGGCTGGAAGCCGCAGTGTCCATCTTCTCTACCAAAAGCCAATATTCTAAACCGGCAACAAATGAATCCAAAGAACCCGCCCCCAGCACCCTGAAAGGTCTCTTTAATGCATTGGAGCAAACGTACGAAAAAGAAATCCGCAAATGGTGGGAGGCTACCTCTCTACGCCGTTATCTCGAAGCAGAGCGCATTCCTCGAGGGCTGAGGATTTACACAGTACCCTCCTACGAGAATCCTGATCCAAATCTATTGGTAGAATGGATTCAACACACCACAAAATCAGCGGTTGGGATGGTAGAAATCCTTATCAAGTATGCAGTTAGTGACAGAAGCAAACTGCTTGAGGAGATTCAACGCCTAGAAGACATAATCGCACAGGATTCAGCAAAAGAAACAGCAGCGAATTTGAAATTACAAATGAAATCACGCCTGGTAAAATATGAAGATGTCATAAGACGCAGGAAACATGAAAAATTCGCAAGGGACCAGCGCGACTACGAGAGTGGGAGAATTCTAACCTTCGCCAAGAAATTTGACCAGCCAAGAAGGGCGATACAGGAGGCTAAGGGTAAGAATCCCCAAGTACAGGTTACCTCGGAATCGGAATTAGAAACAGACCATTCCGAAACAGAAGGAGCCAGCGGCGGAAGAACAGAGCCGGTAACAAGTCATACCGAGCCATTACAAGAAGATCCACCAACATCGGCAAATTTTTGCGACGAATTTCAAGTCATCCAAAAATCATGGAGATTAAATACTCAGAGGCCAAAACCCCCAGAAAAGGGAAAACAAGACGTGGGGGAAAGAAGCACAAAAGGAGGCCAGAAACAGCAGTATACGCCGAGACTAACGAGGAGCAGGAAGAAGAGGGGGGCATACCAGAACTAGAGTCCGATTTAACAGTAGTCAATCTGTCACACACTAAGCTCACGGACATGCAAATACAAGTGTTGAAGAAAGGACTTACCTTTTGCCCAACCAATCAGTGGGACTATCCCCAAACAAGGATAGACCTTTACAAGTTTATAAGAAAATTGAAACTTAGAAAAATGTTCTGTGGTAAACATTTACAATCATCGCCGATAACGGATGAAGCCAATTCCGTATCCGGTTCATTGACAGTGGCAGATTTAACTACATTACAAACCATGAATATTTTGGCAGAGGACCTAACAGGAAGCCAGGAGGAGGCACTGGGCGGAGAACTCACGTTAATCAAAGACATGGAACTAACGCAAATTGGAGGCAAGAGTCTTTTAAAAAAGAAATCAAGATTTATCCCTAAAACAGGGTTTGATATGATTGACAGTTTCCAAGAGATGGTCATTCAAGATCTAGATAAATTGAGAACAGTATCTAATCGAGAAGAGGTGCAATTGCACAACGTTTCAATACAACAACGAGAGGCTATTAAATCTTTGCAGCAAGACAAATCCCTGGAAATAAAGCCCTCAGATAAGGGCGGCAATGTAGTTGTCCAGGACAAAGAACTGTACGAGTTGGAAGCCCTTAGACAACTCAGTGATGTGAACTGTTATAATAAAATTTCTAGACAGCAATACAATGAGAGTGTCTTAGAATTTTATCAGTTGATCAACAAATGGCGGGACAAGGGGATATTGCATCAAGATGAGTTTGAATTTATCAAAACAGATCATCCCACCATACCTACTTTCTACCACATCCCCAAGCTGCATAAAGACAGTAAGAACCCTCCTGGGAGGCCTATCGTGTCTTCCAAAGGAAGCCTCCTTGAAAACACCTCAATATTGATTGATACCGTACTGAGTCCGTTCGTATGTAATCTAGTATCATATGTTAAAGATACATCTGACTTCATTAAACAAATTGCGGACATACCATGGGAGGAGAACTATATGTTAGTCACCATGGATATAACCAGCCTTTACACTAGTATTAACCATGTACAGGGCTTAGAAGCAGTAGAAACATTTTTGAAATCTAGATCCGTACAATATGCGGAACATAATCAAATGATCTTGGAATTTATGACTTTTTGCCTGTACAATAACATTTTCTTATTTGGTAACCAGCTGTACATCCAAATACAAGGTACCGCGATGGGCACGTGCTTCGCCCCCAGCTACGCGAATCTTTTCGTGGGTTGGTGGGAGAAGCACGTGGCCTGGTACGGGACCAACGAGCCCTGGATGAATAAGGTAGCTGTCTGGACCAGATATATCGACGATATTTTTATCGTCTGGAAAGGGTCACAACCAGAATTCCTTACGTATCTTGACATTTTGAATAATAATATTTTCAACCTGCACTTTACGAGTAATATCAGCAATTCACAAGTGGCCTTTCTAGATTTATTGGTGTATGTTAGCGAGGGGCAATTAATGACCAAACTATACCAAAAAACCACTGCAGGTAATGCCACCTTGCATTTCACTAGCCAACATCCAAGAAGTCTAGTGAACAGCATCCCCTACGGGGAACTATTAAGGATTAAACGTAATAGCACACTAGACACAAACTATCAGAAATCTAAGAAAGAAGCCATTAAACGCTTTAGTGCAAGGGGTTATCCAAGCAAAATATTGAAAGCTGCAGAAAAAAGAGCAGATGACAAAGAGAGGAATCTGCTGTTAACTGCAAAAAAACATGATGAGACACAGGACGACACAACTCGGTTAATTTTGACGTTTTCAAAAAATTCTCCACAAATTCGTCAAATTATTAACTGTCATTGGAAAATCCTACAGGCAGATGCGATCATAGGGAAACAACTGCCCCAGTATCCCAGTATCACATACAGAAAGAACACCTCTCTACAGGACCTATTGGTACACAGTCACTTTGATAAAACCAAGAAAAGCAGAAATGAAATCAAAGGCTTTTTCCCCTGTTCCAAATGCAAAGCTTGCAAAAATAGTAAGAAAACTAAAGGCTATAAAGTCCCAGGTAGACCAACCGAGAAATTGATTTTAAAATTCCTAAATTGCAACTCAGACTTTGTAATATACTGTCTGAGTTGTCCTTGAAGCTTGCTATATATTGGGAGCACGGTACACCCTGCTAAAAAGAGGGTACTGGAGCACATGCGTGCAATTAATAACAACGACAAAAACTATCCAGTTGCACGACACTTTGCCTTGCATCATCAAAGTGATAGCCGGAAACTAAGTTATTTCTGCCTTGACCAAATTCCACTGAAGCAAAGAGGAGGTGACAGGGTCAAAACACTACGTCAACTAGAATCAAGGTACATTCTAGAATTGAGAACCTTGGCACCCTTCGGTCTAAATAGTGAGGAAGAACTATGGGTACACATAGGTTAATATAGAAGAAAGAATGTAACCTTTTGGGCAGTTTTTTCTGGGTCTAAGACCGTAACAATCTGTAACAGTTCTGTGAGTTTTCTGCCAGTCCGTCCCCCAACCTTCACTGTTCTGTTCCTTTCAAATCAATACTCATAGCATTAGCTATTTACCTAAATGAACTGAATGAGATGATGTGACGCACTTTTTTCAATACAATTAATTACACAATTGATTTGTTATTATATGTCAGAATCATGTTATTGTCTCCCATGCTGTTCCCTTCCACCCTTTGAAACACAATACATGATGATGTTAGTTGTATTATATTCTATTATATGACTTGACTGTAAAAAGAAAAAAAGCAAAACTATTAGTCTTAGCCCATTCAGGGCTTAATAACTTAAACAATCTTTATATATAATAAATTTTGGCATTATAACAACAACAATTAGAGTGGATATTAACATTGTATAAATATATAATTGTTTAATGCCCCTTCTCTGCAGTCAAAACACCAATGAATTTATTTTGGTTTAAGATTACAATGACTAGTAAATAGTATCTTTAAAATGGCCACCGTGTTGCAATTTAGAAGCACAGAGGGCCTTCTTTTATGTTTATGTATTTGAACATGGAAATCCTCTCTCTATATCACTTAACATCCTTGTATTTAAGAGATCGATGGTAAATGGACTTTTGACATTGAGAAAGGTCGTCATGACTGAAACCGGTTTGTCAAGCATGGTGGAATAAAGCATTTGAAAAATCTTTTGGCTTGGAGTGCGTTACCGTCTTTGGGAGGCTAAAGAATTTGGTTTTGGATAAATATATATATATATATATATATATATATATATATATATATATATTACCTACTGGCGGTCGCCAGTAGGTAGTTATAGTTAGGACCACGTTTCCATAGGAAAACCTCAACATTCTATTTTGAATAACTTTGGCGCCGGTCGACGAATCCTCGCGAATTTCTCAAAATAGGTGGGGCGCTACGCTCCGCTCCTACCCTGAAAGTCTCGGGGGGATCCGTCAAGCGGGGGCTGAGATAAAAGGGGGTCCCAAAACGCATTTTTCCCATGCATTTTTCCATAGGACCTTTAGACAGGGCTACAGCCCGAACGGCTGAACAGAATTACTCAAAATTTGGCAGAGAGGTAGTCCCTAGGTCAAGGAAGTGCCTTTTGTAGGTTTGGTGTAAATCTGTTCAGTAGATTCTGAGAAAATAGCCTTTAAATCAATATATATATCTGAGCCCGCTTACGGTACGCTTACCGTACGCTTACGGTAAGCGTACGGTGGCGTGCGCGAGCGCGATTCTGATTGGCTCTTAGATCTTAGTAAACATTCGAATCGGTCGAAACCAGGAAGCGGCGGCCGCCATTTTGTGTATTTCACTCTGAAAAAAAAGAGTGAAAACAAGGAAAGGGGGCAATGAGGAGAGTTACAGACCCCCTAACATTTGTAAGGGGGTCAAAGAAGGACAGAAAAGTACAAAAAAAACATTTATTGATTTTAAAAAAAATCACGGGGTACGCGTACGGTAAGCTTACGGTAAGCGTACGGTAGAAAAAAAAAAAAAAAAAAAATGAAAATCAGATTTAAGTGTTTAGATATTAGGGGGCTCTAAAAAGAGCCGTTGTGTTTATGAAATGATTTTTTAGTGGTACCTACAAGTAAGTACCGATGCAGAGTCTAAGGTTCAAGAGGAAGACTCTGTTCCCTTCATCATTGAAGTGCACACCATCTCCTCTATAAATGTCTTGCATGTCATAACGCAAGTTGTTGTGGTAAATGGCACCCATACCATAGTCACGGAGGAAAGCAGAAACAGATTTGTTGACGTGCTTTCTTGCTTTGTCATCGCACCGCGTGCCCACCGTGCGCGCACGGAACGAACTGCGTTAAGTGGGCGCGCACGCCACGAATGGCGTAAAGTAACTTAGCATTTAAAAAACCGTACAAATTCACTGAAAAAACCATAGGTTTCACACACGTTATAGTTAGGAATTAGCATTTAAAAAACCTTGCAAATTCACTGAAAAAACCATAGGTTTCACACATGTTATAGTTAGCGGAAATTTTACTGATAAAAAACCAATGAAATTCCCCCGTTATAGTTAGTGCAGGCAACTATAACTCACGCGACCGCAATCTTCTGCTGATGACATATGTGTCTTTATAAAAAAAAAATTTTTGTAATATATGTATAGCTAAAATTTAATGGAAGAAGACATGGGC
This sequence comes from Triturus cristatus, assembly GCF_964204655.1. Classification (NCBI taxonomy): domain Eukaryota; kingdom Metazoa; phylum Chordata; class Amphibia; order Caudata; family Salamandridae; genus Triturus; species Triturus cristatus. The sequence goes on from NC_140595.1 coordinate 118,337,070, forward strand.
AAATAAGTGTCTAAATACAGTATTAGCATCAGCAGAGGATTGCGGTCGCGTGAGTTATAGTTGCCTGCACTAACTATAACGGGGGAATTTCATTGGTTTTTTATCAGTAAAATTTCCGCTAACTATAACATGTGTGAAACCTATGGTTTTTTCAGTGAATTTGCAAGGTTTTTTAAATGCTAATTCCTAACTATAACGTGTGTGAAACCTATGGTTTTTTCAGTGAATATATATATATATATAATTATGTCCCCAAAGGTGCCCCAGGTTTAAGGATGCGACTCCACAAGAGGATGATTCACTGAACCTTTATTTTCAAAAAACGGAAATTCTTCCCGATTTCTTTCAGGTCCCTGACGCGTTTCGGAGTGGCTGCTCCTTCCTCATAGGGCAAAGATCGGCAAAGGACGGAAAGGCACTCAACTTCAATTTCCGCTTTAAGTATGCACTCCCCAGTGAGTGGCATACTGGGAGTTGTAGTGTTTGATTAATACCCATGATTGGGATCCGTACATTTGCTTTAATTTTTAACTTTGTTTTCACCTTTCAATGTTTTTAAAGCCCTCCGGTTGGCCTCAGAGCGAATGTACGGTTTCCAACTTATAATCCTGCCATGCTGATAACAAGCTGTAAGATTACAGCCATACAGTCCTGTAACTGCTTTCAAACAGGTGCATTTTATATAAGCCTCTGGGTGGGCCAGGTCCCGGGGGCAATGCATAATTAATTTGCAGGGGCCCTCGGGGGCCCCCGCAGGCCCTGGGTCCGCCACCTCCCCGGGGCTTATTTAATTATATGCCGGAGGCACACAGCCCCCCGCAGCCCTGGGGACCGCCACCTCCCTGGGGCTTTAAAAATAAATGCGTGGGGCGTCCCAACCCCCCACGCTGCCTCGGGGACTGCCACCTCCCCGGGGCTCTGTTTAAAAAAAAAAAGATGTGTGGGGGCAAGAGCCCCCCCACATGCCCCGAGGACCACCACCTCTCCGGGGCACATACTCATTTCAATGCGGGGGTCCGTAGCGGACCCCCGAACCTGTGGATCGTCACCTCCCCGGGGCTTTGAAATGCTGGGAGGGGGGCCTTGATGGCCCTAGGGACCGCCACCCCCCAGGGCCGGCTCCTGCAATGTCCCGGGGTGCCCACCCCGGGACATTGCTGTATGCTGTCTTAGAAAACTCTGCTTTGCTTCACTGAAGCAAGAGCAGGAAAACCTTCCCTCGCTTCAATGAAGCAAAGCAGGATTGCTTTTGAGCAAGGGGAGCTGCCCCTTTCTCCCCCGTAATGTTTTTTAAACGTAAAGGCCGGCCCCGTGGGAGGGTGTCCCCGGGGCCATAATTGGCTTAAGGAGGGAGACCACATAGCCCCCCTCCTAAAAAAACAAAACACAGGCTGGCCAGGCCCCGGGGCATGAGGTCCCCGGGGGCAGAAGTGGCCCAGGAAGAGGGCTACACGCCCCCCTCCCCTCTAATTAAAAAAAAAAAATAAAAAATTAAAACACAGAAAGGCCGGCCCTGGAGCACGGGGTCCCCGGGGCCATAATTGGCCTGAGGAGAGGGCCACGCGGCCACCCTCCAAATAAGTAAATAATGACATTTTAAAAAGTCTAGCCATGCCCCGGGGGATGGGGTCCCCGGGGCCGAAATTGGCCTTGGGATGGGGGCCACGCGGCCCCCTCCCCAATTTAGTTTAAATTCTTTTTTATAAAAAGGGGTCAGGCCCTGGGGGATGGGGTCACCAGGACCCAAGAAATGGTAAAAGAAGGGGGTTCACACAGTCCCCCTTCTAAAAAATAAAATAAAGAAAAAAAGCTGGCATCTTGCTGAGGCCCCGCCCCCTCCCTGCACCACTCTGCAAACGTGCCCTGTTGCACGTTGTAAGTTGGGGAATCAATTCCCCTTGAATACTGAGGGTCCCTGGGGGCCAATTAATCCACCAGGTACCTCCAGTATGCACCACAGAGCTGCGTTGCAGAGAGGTGGTCCGAGGCCACGCCTCTTTTCACACCACTCTGCAAACGCACCTCTTGGCGCACTGGTGGGGGGGAGATGAGGTCCGCTTGTGTCCCGAGGACCTCAGGACACAAGTGGACTTCATCCACTGAGCAGCAGTGCGCCAGGAGCTGATTTTGCAGAGTGTTGTAAAAAGGAGGCGTGGCCTTCGACCACTTTCAGCAGTCCAGGTGTGTGGCGCTTACTGGAGGTACCTGGTGGGCTAGTTGGCCCCCAGGGACCCTCAGGAAGGAAGGGGACTTAATACCCCAACTTACAATGTGCCAGGAGGCGCGTTTGCAGAGTGGTGGGGAAAGGGGGTGTGGCCTTTGTCCACCTCTCAGCAATCCCACTGTGTGGGGATTACTGGAGGTAAGAGGTAGGATAGTTAGCCCCTAAAGGACCCCCAGCAGCGAAGGGGACTTCAATCCCCATCCATGAGCGTGCCAGGGAGCACGTTTGCGGAGTGGTGGGCAAAGGGGGCGTGGCCTACTATGAGAATTCAGCAATCCTGCTGTGTGGGACTTACTGGAGGTAATAGGAGGGGTAGTTGACCCCCAAGGATGTCCTTTGGGGGTAACTACCCCTCTTGTTACCTCCAGTAAGACCCACACAGTGGGATTGCTAAAACGTCTAAGGAGGACATGCCACCCCTTTCTCCACCACTCTGCAAACGCGCCTCCTGGCAGACTACAGGATGGGGGATGAAGTCCAATTTACTCCTGAGGGACTTTGGGGGCCAAGAAGCCCTCTTGGTACCTCCTCTAAGTCCTATTCTGCGGAATTCCTGAGCGCTGTTCGGAGGCCCAGCACCTTTAATCCATCACTCTGCAAACGTGACTACTACTTAAAGAAGCATCTTTCTGCACCTCTGATTTAGAGGTAGGTTTAATCCCCCTGCCCTATTATGTACTAGGGCCTTACAGAGGAGGTCATGCCAATCACAGGGGTACCCCAACGCATGGTGTTCTCTAGTGTATGTAGTTGTTTTCACTGTATTCTAATTGTCTTTTAGCATAGCACTGGCTCTAGACCTGGTTAGTCAGAGTCAGTTACCACCGGTACCCGTCAGCAAAAAGTAGGGGGCACAGGATGACTTTGCAACAAGGCCTCTTCCTGCTCCTCAGTTGGTTCTTTGTGCACATCTCTTGCTTCTTTCTGCACCTTTCTTTGTCTTTCTGGAATTCTGTTGCCTCTTTCTGCATTTCTCTTGCTTCTTTCTGCACCTTTCTTCCTCTTTCTGCACATGTCCTACATCTGTAGGCATAGTTAGAAATTAGCATTTAAAAAACCTTAAACATTCACAGAAAAAGCACAGGTTTCAGGGACGTTATAGTTAGTTGGACATTTCACTCGTACAAAACCGGAGAAATTTGGCCGTTATAGTTAGTTCAGCTAACTATAACTCGCGCCCCCGCAATGCACTACTGATGACATCACATATTACATCATTCATGACATAGTCAGTGACATCACTGATGACATCTCAAATGACATCACTGATGACATCATCCACGTGATAATCTGATGTACCTCCTCATACCCTAATATAACCTTTGATACACCCACTCTAAAATACAGACTACCATTTTCGAAACCATAGACACACCAATACCAGTTAGTACATTCCTACTCACTTATTCCTAGGTCTATACACACATCCACTCATACAGTCACTCATACAAGCAGTCAACCATCAATACAGCACTATCATATGCACTCAAATACCTATACAGACACTCACACACCGCCACTCATCCATAGTTACTCACACACCTGTTCAGTCATGAAAAGAATCAATCACCCTCCCATTTACTCACCTATACAGTTATACACACACCACCTCACTTATTCAAACATATACTAACACATACTTACAACTCTTATACAATAACTAATACAAGCACACACACATCCATACAGCCACTCTCACAACCACTCACTCTCACATATAGTCATTTATATACTCCAACACTCACATATACTGCCTTTACATATTTAGTTACTCACACATGTACCACTGAGACATCTAAACACTCACCAACACACCCATACATACACTCAACCACCCATACAGCCCTTCACAGATGTACTCTTGAACCCATACACCCAGTAAATAACCCACTCACACATCTATGCACAAAGTCACACACTCCCCACCCACCCACACAGACACTCAGGCACCCATACAGATACTAGACAACCAATCAAAATCCCATATAGACATTCATTTAGCTACTCACCAACCCATGCAACCGCTTACACACCAACCGACAAACTAAACTGTGTAAATGTTTGCATCAGTCACTAACCCAAGCAGTCAGTAAGATACATTTAATCACTCACTTATACAGTCAGTCACACACCTACTAAATCGACCATTCAGACACTGATACACCCACTCATTTTTCAATACACCTTGGCGCATATATATATACAGACTCCATCCATGTACTTTATTCCTAAGGTCCATAAGAATATTCAGAAGCCCCCCGGAAGACCAATAATATCAGCTATCAACGGGCCACTTGAACATATGTCCCGTTATATTGACTTTTTTCTCCAAGACCATGTGAAGAAACTAAAATCATTTGTGCAGGACACTGGGGATTTTATCAAGAAAATCGCTAACATCCAATGGCAGGAAGGGTATTTTCTTTTGGCCTTAGACGTATCCTCACTGTATACATGCATTAGGAATCAGGATGGGCTAAAAGCAGTTGATCATTTTCTGACTAACAGACCATTGCATTATGTACAACACAATAAGATGATAATGGATATGTTGGGGTTCTGCCTAGAGAATAATTTTTTTATGTTTAAACATCAAATGTTCCAGCAAATTCAAGGTGTGGCTATGGGGGCCAGCTTCTCCCCTAGCTACGCATGCCTGTTCATGGGCTGGTGGGAGGAGCTGGTCCTCATGAAAACATATGAGCAGACTTATAAAGAAAATATTGTATGCTGGTTACGTTATATAGACGATCTCTTTATTGTATGGAAGGGAACCCAGGACAAAGCAATTGAATTTGTTAAGTCATTGAATGACAACGATGTAAATTTGCAGTTTACATCCACTATAAGCAACAAAAATATAACTTTCCTAGATGTTCAAGTGAATATAAGAAACAACAGTATGAACACTTCATTACATCGTAAGGAAACAGCAGGGAATACTCTGCTTCATGCCTCTAGCGCCCATCCCCCGCATCTAATACATAGCATTCCCTATGGGGAAATGCTTCGAATACAGAGAATTTGTAGTGAGAAAGAAGACTGCTACATTAAGCAACAGGAATGTAGACAGCGATTCCTTGATAGAGGATACACAAATGCATCAATTAAAAATGCGATTGATAAATCAGGCTTGCTAGACATGAGCTCACACAAAGCGTGAAAGCAAGTAAGGAAGAAGAACAGACTCATGCTGAACCCACCAGACTTATTCTGACTTATTCAAAGCAAGAGCAGCAAATAAGAACTATAATAAGAAGGAATTGGCCAATAGTTCATGATGACCCCATAATTGGTACACTATTGCCTAAACAGCCTGCTATCACATATAGAAGAGCGGCTACAATGGCCAATGTTCTAGTTAAGAAAAACCCTGAGGAAAGTGAGAAAGTGGGATGGTTGGTGGCAAGGAAGGGCTTTTTTAAATGTTCTGTATGCAAAGCATGTAACTATGCTTTAAATAGAACCACCAATCAGACAGCATTTAGTGGTGCGACAAGAGAGATCAGACAACATTTGACTTGTCGCACTGAGTTTGCAGGATATGTGTTACAGTGCTCCTGCAACCTACTGTATATAGGTAGCACGAAGTTACAAGTCCATAAGCGCATATTGCAGCACATTAGAGCCATCACCAACAGTGACACAAGCTATCCTGTAGCTAGACATTTTAAGGCACATCATGAAAATAACTTAAAACATCTTCAATATTTTGTGATTGATGCGATACCCCCACTCGGCAGAGGGGGGGATCGGGAACAAAAACTCAGGCGCCTTGAAACACGCTACATTTTAGAGTTAGATACCAAATTTCCAGGGGGTCTGAATACTAGCTAGGATTTGCACACATACCTTGACTAGAAATTGCGCATTAATCTGATATTGGCGTTTTATTTGCTCCTGCAGGCAATGTCAAGAAATGAATATTAACCGGTGGGCAGGTGGTGATATATGTTAGAATATGGATTTGTGGGTATGAACCAATAATTTTAAACATCATGTTTGTGTAATAATTGGTATTTAGTATTTAATATTTAATATTTAACATTTAATATTTAATGTTTAATATATATTATTTAATATTTATATGAAAGAAATTATTTTTAAATACCTACATTTTATGTTCTGCATATTTTACCACCATTATATGAATCTATGTCTCTCCTTTTTACTTCACTGATTTTAGAGTTAATGTCTTACTGTTGGTTGATTGATTTGAATTGGTACAGACAATAATGATGGATTGACTATGCTGGTATTTTACCTACTATGCAAGGAGAGGGTTTGTTTTAACGGATCACATGTGTATATTTTAGAAATCATTTATTTATATTCATATTTATTTATTTATTTATTTATATACTTGTATATTTCTTAATTCCACACATGTATTTTTGACTGCCCTTTGTCAAAGTATACCCAAACAGAGATCTGATACATTTGGCAGTCATGCAATCTCCTACAGTACATACGTTGTCTGTTCATAATACCACACCGGTCTCAACCAGCAAATGCATGGCACATGAACATCTCCAGTCCACGATATAATCTATCATAAGATTCAGCTCAGACATCGAATAGTCTGTGACATAAGAAAACAAACCTTGTGACTATTATTTCAACCAAATGCTGAGGGAGGTTACATAGTCTCACAGTCCCTCAGCACAAGTTTTTAAGCACTTTTTGCACTTATTTGCACTTAAAATAAAATTAAAAAAAATTTAAACACCGGTTCCTTCACTAATTTTCAAAACATTTATTACACGGGTATATTTTAGTTTCACACAGGTCCCATGCAAAACAATCTATGCAAGCAATCGGAAAACATATAGGTATTAGGCATTTAAGCCATTATTTAATCGTTTGATATGACTCTATGAATATGAAGTTATATGAGTCTACCAATAATTGACATGACAAGTCAGATATTACATCACTGATTACATATGTGTCTTTCTGAAAAATAAATATTTGTAATATATGTATAGATAAAGATTAATGGAAGAAGACATGGGTAAATAGGTGTCTAAATACAGTGATGTAATATCTGACGTCATCAGCAAAGGATCACTGATTACATATGTGTCTTTCTGAAAAATAAATATTTGTAATATATGTATAGATAAAGATTAATGGAAGAAGACATGGGTAAATAGGTGTCTAAATACAGTGATGTAATATCTGACGTCATCAGCAGAGGATTGCGGTCGCGTGAGTTATAGTTGCCTGCACTAACTATAACGGGGAAATTTCATTGTTTTTTTACGAGGGAAATGTCCAGCTAACTATAACATGTGTGAAACCTATGGTTTTTTAAGTGAATTTGCAAGGTTTTTTAAATGCTAATTCCTAACTATAACGTGTGTGAAACCTATGGTTTTTTAAGTGAATTTGTACGGTTTTTTAAATGCTAAGTTATGTACTTATTAAGATTTTATTTTTTTCATGTTTTTTACCGTGCGCGCACCGTGCGCTCCGCGCACCATGCGCGCGCTGTGGGCACTCTTACGCTTCGCGCACCGACCACCCACGATGCATTGTGCATGCTGTGCGCGCACGGTGCGCGTGCCGTGCGCTTTTTCGTAAAAAAAAAAAAAAATTCATCCTTGGGGGACCTTCAGTGACCCCCTGACAAAGGCTAGGGGGTCAGGAACTGTCCACCCTGCCCCCTTTTCACGTTCTCCACTTTTGTTTTTCACTGCCTCAGACTGTGAGAGACAAAATGGCGGACGACACTTCCTGATTTCGACCGATTCGAATGTTTACTGACATCTAACAACCAATCAGAATTGCGCTCGCGCACGTCACGGTACGCGCACGGTGCGCGCTTATAGATATATATGTACTTTTAACTGAAATTTTCTCAGGAACTACTGAACAGATTGACTCCAGATATTCAAAAGGCACATCCCTGACCTGAGGACTACCTCTCTGCAAAATTTCAAGTAATTCTGTTCAGCCGTTCGGGCTGTACCTTGGACTAAAGGTCCCTATGGAAAAATGCATGGGGAAAACGCGTTTTGGGACCCCCCTTTTTTCTCGGCCCCCGCTTGACTAATCACCCCGAGACTTTCAGGGTAGGAGCGGAGCGCCCCACCTATTTTGAAATATTGGCGAGGATTCGTCAACCGGCGTTATTCAAAATAGAATTTTCAGATTTCCTATGGAACACGGTCCTAACTATAACTATCTACTGGCGACCGCCAGTAGATAATATATATATATATATATATATATATATATATATATGTATATATATATATATATATATATCTGAAAAAACCATAGGTTTCAGACATGTTATAGTTAGCGGAAATTTTACTGATAAAAAACCAATGAAATTCCCCCGTTATAGTTAGTGCAGGCAACTATAACTCACGCGACCGCAATCCTCTGCTGATGCTAATACTGTATTTAGACACTTATTTGGCCATGTCTTCTTCCATAAATTTTTAGCTATACATATATTAGAAATATTTTTTTTTCATAAAGACACATATGTCATCAGCAGAAGATTGCGGTCGCGTGAGTTATAGTTGCCTGCACTAACTATAACGGGGGAATTTCATTGGTTTTTTATCAGTAAAATTTCCGCTAACTATAACATGTCTGAAACCTATGGTTTTTTCAGTGAATTTGCAAGGTTTTTTAAATGCTAATTCCTAACTATAACGTGTGTGAAACCTATGGTTTTTTCAGTGAATTTGTACGGTTTTTTAAATGCTAAGTTACTTTACGCCATTCGTGGCGTGCACGCCCACTTAACGCAGTTCGTTCCGTGCGCGCACGGTGCGCTTCGCGCACCGTGCGTGCACGGTGAGCACGCGGTGCGCTTCGCGCACCGCGCGCCCACTTTACGCAGTTAGTGCCATACACGCAAGGTGGGCACGCAGTGCGCTACGCGCACCGCGTGCCCACGTTATGCACCGTGCGCACATGGAGGACATATTATGCGCTTCCTTGTGATAGGTAATCTGTTAAATTTAATTTGTAAGTGATCACAATAATATGCCATGCACAGAGAGTGTTTTTTTTTTTATTAAAATTTTTAGCGTAAGCGCACCGTACGCGTACGGTAAGCGTAATCGGCGAAATTTTCAAAAAATAAACATTTACCGTTTTTGGCCTTTGAGGACTCAACTAACATGGCTATGTGCATGGGCGCTGTCTAAACAGCCCCTTTATATGTTTTTTGCCTTTATTTTCAGCCCCCCCCTCAGAGTGCGAGAGAGAAAATGGCGGCCGCCGCTTCCTGGTTTCGACCGATTCGAATGTTTACTTAGATGTAACAGCCAATCAGAATCGCGCTCGCGCACGCCACCGTACGCGTACGGTAAGCTTACGGTAAGCGTACCGTAAGCTGGCTCAGATATATATATTGATTTAAAGGCTATTTTCTCAGAATCTACTGAACAGATTTACACCAAACCTACAAAAGGCACTTCCTTGACCTGAGGACTACCTCTCTGCCAAATTTCTAGTAATTCTGTTCAGCCGTTCGGGCTGTAGCCTTGTCTAAAGGTCCTATGGAAAAATGCATGGGAAAAACGCGTTTTGGGACCCCCCTTTTATCTCAGCCCCCGCTTGAGGAATCCCCCCGAGACTTTCAGGGTAGGAGCGGAGCGTAGCGCCCCACCTATTTTGAGAAATTCGTGAGGATTCGTCGACCGGCGCCAAAGTTATTCAAAATAGAATGTTGCGGATTTCCTATGGAAAAGGGGTCCTAACTATAACTACCTACTGGCGACCGCCAGTAGGTAATATCATATGTAAACTTTACAGAAACACACAGTCACTGGATGATGCCATCAGTGATGTCATTTGAGATGTCATCAGTGATGTCACTGTCCATGTTATGAATGATGTAATATGTGACGTCCTCAGCAGTGCATTGCTGGGGTGCGAGTTATAGTTAGCTGAACTAACTATAACGGCTGAATTTCTCTGGTTTTGTATGAGTGAAATGTCCAACTAACTATAACCTCCCTGAAACCTGTGGGTTTTTCAGTGACTTTCTAAGGTTTTTTAAATGCTAATTTCTAACCATGACATCCCTGAAACCTATGTTTTTTTCAATGAATATGTATGTGTATATATATATATTAACAGAAAAAACCATAGGTTTCAGGCACGTTATAGTTAGGAATTAGCATTTAAAAAACCTCAGAAATTCACTGAAAAAACCATAGGTTTCAGGGGTGTTATAGTTAGCTGGACTTTTCACTTGTACAAAACCATTGAAATTCCCCCGTTATAGTTAGTTCAGCTAACTATAACTCGCGCGCCCGCAATGCACTGCTGATGACGTCACATATTACATCACTCATGACATGGTCAGTGACATCACTCATGACATCACTGATGACATCTCAAATGACATCACTGATGACATCACTGATGACATCATCCAGTGAATGTGTGTTATTCTGAAAATTAAATATGTTTTATATATGTATATCTCAAGGTCGATGGAAGAATAAATGGGTATATAAGTGTCTAAATGGATGATTTGTTTTTGAAAAATTGATTGTGTAACTGACTGATTAAGTGTATCATAGTGAATACATGGCTTAGTGAGTAATGTTTAAATATGTAAATATCTGTATCAGTCTCTCACTTTGTGTATAAGTGGCTGCATGGGTTGGTGAGTAGCTACATGGGTGTCTATATAGGTTATTAGTTGGTTTTTTGAGTATCAGTCTGAGTGTCTGCATGGTTCGTGGGGGTATTACGTAGTGCATAGGTGCATGAATGAGTGACTCACTGTTTGTATGTGTTGAACACAGTATGTGTGCAGGACTGTATGGGTGGATGAGTGTGTGTATGGGTGTGTTAGTGAGTGAATGACTGTCTCAATAGTGTCTTTATGAGTAACTACATATGTTTTAAACTAGTATATGTGACTATTGGTGTATATATGTGAGTATATGTGAGAGTGAGAGATTGAAAGAGTTCCTGTATGAATAAGTATGTGTTTCTATAAGTGATTGTTTAAAAGACTAAGTATGTGTAAGTTTCTGTAGAAGTAAGTGTGGTGGTGTGTGTATAACTGTATATGCAAGTAAATGTATGTTTGATTCTTTATTAGCATGAGTGACTATGTGTGTGAGTAACTCTATGGATGAGTGGCATTGTGTAACAGGATGTATAGGTGTATGAGTACATATGATGAGTGAGTACATGTATGAGTGACTGTATTGGACTGTTGGTGAATGAGTGGATGTGTATGTGGATCTTAGAATTACTGAAGAGGTTGTTGTAACTGGTATTGGTATGTCCATTGTTTTGAAAATTTTAGTCTCTATTTTTGAATGTGTGTATCAAAGGTTATATTAGGGTGAGAGGAGGTCTGCCACTCTATCACAAGGATGATGTCATCAGTGATGTCATCAGTGATGTCATTTGAGATGTCATCAGTGATGTCATGAGTGATGTCACTGACCATGTCATGAGTGATGTAATATGTGACGTCATCAGCAGTGCATTGCGGGCGCGCGAGTTATAGTTAGCTGAACTAACTATACCGGGGGAATTTCAATGGTTTTGTACAAGTGAAAAGTCCAGCTAACTATAACACCCCTGAAACCTATGGTTTTTTCAGTGAATTTCTGAGGTTTTTTAAATGCTAATTCCTAACTATAACGTGCCTGAAACCTATGTTTTTTTCTGTTAATTTCAAAGGTTTTTTAAATGCTAATTTCTAACTATGCCTACAGAGATAGGACATGTGAAGAAAGAAGAAAAAATGCACAGAAAGAAAAAAAAGAAGTGCAGAAAGAAGCAACAGAAGTCCTCAAATACGAAGATAAGTGCAGGAAGAAGGATAACGTGCAGAAAGAACAAAAAGAAGAGCAGAAAGAAGCCTTGTTGCAAAATCATCCTGTACCCTCAACTTTTTCAGACGGATACTGGTGGTAACTGAGTCTGACTAACCAGTCCTAGAGCCAGTGCTATGTTAAAAGACACTTAGAATACAGTGAAAACACCTACATACACTAGGGAACACTATGCGTTGGGGTACCCCTGTGATTAGCCTTACCTCCTCTATAAGCCCCTAGTATATAATAGGGCATGGGGATTAAAACTACCTCTTAAAACAGGCCACAGGGCGTTTTTGCACATGTTAACTCAGGCCCCGTCCCCTCCTTTCACCATTGTGTAAACACGCCCTGTGTCCGTTTTTAGTTGGGAGATTAAGTTCATTTGAGTCCTGAGGGTCCCTAGGGTCCAACTAGCCCACTAGGTACCTCCAGTAAGTGCCACAGAGCTGCGTTGCAGAGAGGTGTAAAAAGTGGCACGGCCTGGACCACCTCTCTGCAATGCAGCTCAGTGGCGCTTACTGGAAGCACTTGGTGGGCTAGATAGCCCCCAGGGGCCCTCAGTATTGAAGGGAAATTATATCCCCAATTTAAAACGTGCCATGGTGCGTGTTTGCACACGTCACCTCAGGCCCCGTCCCCTCCCTTCACCACTGTGTAAACGCGCCCTGTGGCTGTTCTAAGTTGAGAGATTAAGTCCCCTTGAATCCTAAGGGTCCCTAGGGTCACACTAGACCACTAGGAACCTCCAGTAAGCGCCACAGAGCTGCGTTGCAGAGAGGTGTAAAAAGGGGCTTGGCCTCAGAACACCTGTCTGCAGCGCAGCTCCCTGGCGCATACTGGAGATGCCTGTTGGGGGCGCGTTTGCAGAGTGCTGCATGGAGGGGGCATGGCCTCCGGCACGATGCCAGTCTTTTATTTATTTTATTTTTTTAAGAAGGGGGGCTGTGTGGTTCCCCTTCTTATTCTAATTTATTGGCCCTGATGACCCCATCCCCCAGGGCCTGTCTCCTAATTATATTTTTTTGACCCCAATCCCCAGGGCCGGCCACTGTTTTTTATCATTTTAAAAAAATATATATTTATAGACACACCTAGGACATGCTGGACAAACCGTACGTACCTATCACCATGACGATTTGCGTGATATTCATTAAAAGGCGACTATGCATGCAATTAATCCACGTGAAATGTATTTACACCACTAGTGAAGCTCTGACATGTCTGATGCTCTACCGTGCCTAATCCCGGTAGACACCCTTGTCGTTTATTTATACAAACATGGGTAGCTATTGATGGGCACATTTAATACACATGCACACCAAGCCATTCAAAGGGGATTCGACAAAAATTCGACCAAAACTATGCAAGAAACCCCCCTCACAGTTAATAAAACACACATCCACTGCCGGATGTGTAATACTTTTTATTTTACTCTCTGGAAAGGGGACGAACATCACTTGCGAGTCACAGCGCGCTCCTGACAGAGCCCAATGCTGTGTTACACCCACCATTGCCTGCCGAGTGCCACACACCTCTGTATTGTATTCCACTAGCTAGTGCATATGCTATGACACTCTCTAGCCCATGTGCACTGTAACACCACCCCGTGAAAATGTCATGCCACACTTGTCTTCGCACGGGTTATATTGCCCCATCTAACGTGCCTTCCTCGATGCCTATGTTATAACGCACAGTGCTATGCCATACATATTACAATTTGGGATCCATATCTTTGTCACAGTGCATATGCAACGTTACACTCCCCAGCACATATTTTATATTACAACTTTAGAGACTAGTTAGGTTACACAACACTGCCCTGTGCATATTACACTCCAAGGCGCATATCGCATAGCACGCGCTAGTGCCTGTGCTATCTCGCGCTCTCCAATGAATCTGTCATTGCGCACAATGTATTGCATATTATATTTCACGCCTGGTTCATCTTATATCACACTTTTTGGTGCATAGTTTATACCATACACTATATCTAGTTTTCATTTTCAATCGTGCTCTCAGGACTATGTTCTATATAACACTGTGTTCACCTACCCTTTTCACGGGCATTACATTTTGCGATAGGGGGTGGAGGGTCAGGGGGTGTTTTTGCCAAGTGAGCCCGGAGTCACAGTCACTAACGTCTTCTTCTTCCTGAATAAAAGTGAGATTATGCTGCATACTTGTTCATATTTTAAGTAGTTTGCACAGACAAAATGTTTTAAAAACAATAAAGTTTCTAATACCCGCCTTCTCTGAACAGTTAGCTTGCTGCCCCATCCCCCTCCTCCCTATCCTCTGTTGTGTGAATCCATGGACTAGCCTCCTCCCTCCTGCCATGCATGGTCTGATGTGCTGCCACTGCCCTCAATTTAGTATGATGTACCAGTCCACTCCTCCTGCCCTCCATTGCCCAATTCTATGCCCCATCATTGACCTCCTGCTTAAACTCTGTGCTTAGCTTGCTGCCCCTATTCTCCTTCCCCCCTGCCCTCCGATGTCTTTGTGCATGCCCCTGCTCCATCCTTTTTGCCCACCATGTCCCATGGACCTGCCACTCCTATCTACTCTGAGTGTTCTGTTGAGCTGCCACTCCCCTCCCACCTGCCTAGCATTGTCAGATGACTGTAACCTGTCCCTGCCACCTCCACCCTGCCTGTCCACATGCCATGCCTCTATCCTCTTCCTCCTGTCCTACATGGTCCATTGTACTGCCACACCCTTCTGCCCTCCCTGGTCTGTTGTGCTGCAACTGCTCCTCCTGCCTGCCCCGTGTGGTCTGTTGTGAGGCCCCTTCCCCTGAACTTTCTTGTCTGTGCACAGGTCCTGACCCTCCCTTCTATCCTCCATCGTCCTTTGTGCATGCCCCTGCACCCTCCTTCTTGCCCATCATAGCCATTGTGCTGCCACTAACCCTCCCACTTGCCATGCATGGTCTTCTGTGCTGCCATGGCCCCTCCCACCTTCCCTGTGTGGTCAGTTAGCTGCCCCTGACCCCCTCCCACCTTCCCTCCATGGTCTGTGTGTATGCCATCACAGTCTCACTGTTGCTCTTCATGTTGTGTCTTGCTTCTAGTGCCCATCCTGCCTGACCTCCATGGCTATCTTGCTGCTCCTGCCCTGCCCCCTTGCCCCCAGCCCTCTGTTTACATGTGCAGACCCCTACTCCCTCCCTCCTGGCTTGTCTGTTCCATTGTAATGCCCCTGATCCGTCCCTCCTGCCCTTTATGGTCTGTTATGCTGCAGCCTTCTCTCCTGTCTGTCCATTATGGTCAGCTAGCTACCATTGCCTCTTGCCCCTCTGTTCTCTGTTGTCCATGTGCATGGTCCTGTCCCCTCCCTCTTGCTTTCTATGGATTGTTGTGCTGCACTCCCGTACTGCATGCCCTGTGTGGTGTATTGTGCTGCTGCAAACCCTGATGCCTGCCCTGCAGGGTCAGTTTGGTGCACCTCTCCATGTCTCTCCTGTCCTCTGTTATCCAAGTCCATGTCCCTATCCCATTTCCTTCCATGATCCAATGTACCATACTTGCGAACATTTTGAACTTGGTAAGAGGGAGATTTTGAAAAAAAACTGGGGTATTGATTTTCCCCTTTGAGTTACATTGAAAAAGAGGATATTGTAGACAGGAGACAGATCAAATAAAGCCCATTTGAGCTTAAAAACATTGGACGTTTCCTGGCTGAATCGGGTCTGTTGGCATGTATGGTTGTACTACCATTGCCTCTTCCTTCTGCCCACAATGGTCTATTACATTGCCACAGCCTTGAAGGAGGGTAGATTTTGTATCACAGGGGGCCCCTGGCCCGTTCTGTCCACACCTGAAGTATGAGACCCTTGTCCTTGCCCTGCCAGCCGCATTTGTAGGCCGTATTAAATTGACCAGCGGGTCCTGTGTTGCTATATAATTATCCTGAGACATCCTTACCACTCAGCCAGCATAAAACCTCTGTGTAGGCCCTTCTGTTCAATATGTAGGCCTCTTTGTTAAATTGACCATAGCTCTGCAATTTTAGTGTATAGCAGTCTGAAGGCAGGTCTGCGAGGCCTTCTGCTCCAAACTAGTAGCCCCCACCCTACCCGAGTGCTCCGTGCTCGGTATCAAAGTTCAACATCCCCCTGAAGCTGTCGACATACAGTAGGCTGCATCCTGGACTGGTACTTGCTTCCTGGGCAGGTTTCCCGCTTTTAAGGAAGTGGCAACCGCAGAGCGTCAAGTTAGGAGAACTGAGGAGATTTTATACATGAATATATTGAATTCCTGTACAATACCCATTATTTTCTGCTTGCTCTATGGAACTTACGATAAGCGATTGGCCTGAGAGACTGACCTTTTCACCCAGTCCATTGTCAGCATTAAGTGGGTAAATGACGAAATGTCTGGTAAAATCTGCAGACAAAGCTTTTGGGTAGCATACTTAGGTAGATGTAGCGTGCAAAGGAGCCCACAAAATGATATAAAAAGGGAGCACCCACAGATATCGACGGACAACCTCGCCGTCTGTATGTAGGTTAACAGGCTGTGCAGGTTTTCCCCAAGAACTGGGAGCTGTCTTCCTTTGCTTAAAATGTCTTGCTCTGCTTTGCTTGAAGTATCTTATTCTATTTTACCTATATGAAATGTCATGTTATGTTTAACCATTGTTCTCTTTACTTTTGCATTTAAAAGATGTTGTATTGTAATTGCAGGAATGCTTGCTCTAAGAGTAAATGTGAGTGTCCCTAGGTAACATTTTCCTTGGTGTAACTTGTTTCTCATGATGCATTTATAGATGTGTTTTCTCTCTCTCTCTGTCAGTCCATTAATTGAGATACAGAGAATATCATGACAGCTGTATGATTATCTGGATTCTGTATTTTGTACTTTATGTCTCTATTCTGCGGTTTCTTTGAAGTTGCATCTTCTCATTAAACTGCCATTGTATTCTGCCTCCAATTCCATGTCTCATATGTCTGTTTTCTTCATTTTTGGAGCAAGCGTTCCTAGGCACCCCGGCTCAAATTAAGGTGCCCCTTTTGTCCCTGACTCACTCTCCTGCTCAGTTCTATGGTGGCTCCCGGGGCTCTGGGGACCGCCCCTAGCTTCCTTGACCCGTAATAGATCTTCCCTCCAACAGCCTCTCTTGCAAGTCCTGTATTGTTGGTTTGTTGCCCCTGCCCCCCTTTCCACTGCCCTCCATAGTCTGTTGTGCTTCCACGGCCCTTCCTGCCTGCTCAGTGTGGTTAAATTGTTGCCTTTGCACCCTCCTACCTGCCTTCAATTTTCAGAGTCCGTGCCCCTGGCCTCTGCCTCTCAACAGTATCCTAATGAACAACTAGATTGCTAACATTCTATATTTATTACAAAAGTGTGGAACGCCTGACATCATCTTGATGTAATCAAAAGTGTAATACCTAGAGCATTCCTTTAGAAATTACATATATGAGAGGGTCTTATTGGCATCAAAATTATGGTTAGTGCTCTAAAAGACTAAAATAAGGACATATTTTCTGAGTTTTCAAATAGCGACAAAGCACTTTTAAATTATTTGTTATCTTTATGTTTTTTTATCTAGTTGACAACTTGATTAAATGTTGCACTTAGGGGAGAGGATGTGGTGTTACTTCCAGAACTGCAGACTTTGCAACTGGGGAACCAGGTTGAAGTTTCTGCTTCAGCTCGACATTCTGTGATTCTGGTCAAATCACTTAGTCTCCCCATGTCTACAACCAAAATGAATTTGTTCTTGTGTGATGTAACCAATGCTCATGTAAAGCACTCCAATACCTGACAAGTCTGCACTATATAACACTGCAAAAACACAAAATAATAAGTGTTTTGCACACTTCTGTCATTGGGCTATATTTGGGCTGTATCTGGGTGATTTTGGGCTACGTTTGGGCTCTTTTGTCTCCGGTGGCCATCTTGGGAGATTTATTTGTTATGAAGTTTCCTAATTTCCTCATGTACTGCAGTCTCCTCAGTCGGAAATGCTTTCAGTTTTTTACTTTGATTCCATCATGAAGGTATTCAGATATGTCACACATTTGCCATGAATTCTGAATGTTAGCACTCTAGTTGCTCATTAGATCACTGTAGTAAAACTACTGTTCACCATGGAAGTCTGCTCCTGGTATTAAAAGTTCATGTTTCAGTCTGCATGTCAGAATTTTTTAATGAAATAGAAGAGGATTTGAGAAGTCACTCAAAATGTGCCCTCATTTTCTTTCTTCAGCATTAATCATAATTTCTATGGCAAAATGAACCCCCTCATTGTGTTCCTTTTTAAATTAAATGTTTTAAGTGTTACCAGTTTATTCCAATCAAGATGGCTTCAGGTGTGCCATACTTTTGTCATAATGAAGACAGTAAGTGCTCTAGTTGTTTTTAAGAACATTCTTGGACATTCTGTCATTGGGCTATACTTGGGCTACATCTGGGTGATATTTGGGCTACATTTGGGCTCTTTTGTCTCTGGTGGCCATCTTGGGAGACTTATTTGTTATGAAGTTTCCTAATTTCCTCATTTACTGCAGTCTCCTCAGTAGGAAATACTTTCAGTTTTTTACTTTGATTCCATCAAGAAGGCATTCAAATGTGTCACACATTTGCCATAAAATCAGAATGTTAGTACTCTTTTTGCTCATTAGATCACTGTAGTAAAGCTACTGCTCACCAGGGAAAACTGCTGCTGGTATTGAAAGTGCATGTTTCAGTCTGCATGTCAGGATTTGAGAAGTCACTCAAAATGTGCCCTAATTTTTCTTTCTGCAGCACTAATCATACTTTTTATGGAAAAATGAACCCCCTCATTTTTTTCCTTTTTAAATTAAATGTTTTAAGAGTTACCACTTTAATCCAAGCAAGATGGCTTCAGGTGTGCCATACATTTATCATAAGTAGGACGGTTAGCGCTCTAGTAGTTCTTTGGAACACTCTGGAAAGCTGCAGTAGAACACAAAGGAATCAACTGACAGTCTCTGCCCTTGTTGGATGTACATGTTTTACTGAGAATGTCAGACTTCATTCTCACATGACTGAGAAAGATAATGTGAAAGATAATGTGAATTTACAGAAAATAAGCTCTCAGTTTAGCTTATAGATCACCTTCCAAACCTCTGTGGTAAAAGCATGAGAAAATATTTTTCTCTCAATCATGATATCCCAGCAGAAGGCTTTTTCACATGGTGAAATCACCTTAGAACATACCACAATTCCTAAAATGAGTATGGTACCATCAACAAATGATTTATAATGTAACTAAAGTCTTAAAATCTTCTATTAACTGCAATGCTTTTTAATGAGGTGCTATCATGTATATTGGTCCCAAGATGGCTGCCAACACTTCTTGGATGAAGTGCTGACAGCCAATCAGATCTCAGGATGAGATGTGTGGTTAGGCTCCGCCCACATATATATATTGATTTAAATGCTATTTTCTCAGGAACTACTGAACAGATTTACACCAGACCTACAAAAGGCACTTCCTTGACCTGAGGACTACCTCTCTGCCAAATTTCAAGTAACTCTGTTCAGCCGTTCGGGCTGTAGCTGTGTCTAAAGGTCCTATGGAAAAATGCATGGGAAAAAAGCGTTTTGGGACCCCCCTTTTTTCTCAGCCCCCGCTTGACGAATCCCCCCGAGACTTTCAGGGTAGGAGCGGAGCGTAGCGCCCCACCTATTTTGAAAATTTCGCGAGGATTCATCGACCGGCGCCAAAGTTATTCCAAATAGAATGTTGCGGATTTCCTATGGAAACAGGGTCCTAACTATAACTATCTACTGGCGACCGCCAGTAGATAATATATATATTATATGTATGTATATATATATATATATATATATATATATATTAACAGAAAAAAACATAGGTTTCAGGCACGTTATAGTTAGGAATTAGCATTTAAAAAACCTCAGAAATTCACTGAAAAAACCATAGGTTTCAGGGGTGTTATAGTTAGCTGGACTTTTCACTTGTACAAAACCATTGAAATTCCCCCGTTATAGTTAGTTCAGCTAACTATAACTCGCGCGCCCGCAATGCACTGCTGATGACGTCACATATTACATCACTCATGACATGGTCAGTGACATCACTCATGACATCACTGATGACATCTCAAATGACATCACTGATGACATCACTGATGACATCATCCAGTGAATGTGTGTTATTCTGAAAATTAAATATGTTTTATATATGTATATCTCAAGGTCGATGGAAGAATAAATGGGTATATAAGTGTCTAAATGGATGATTTGTTTTTGAAAAATTGATTGTGTAACTGACTGATTAAGTGTATCATAGTGAATACATGGCTTAGTGAGTAATGTTTAAATATGTAAATATCTGTATCAGTCTCTCACTTTGTGTATAAGTGGCTGCATGGGTTGGTGAGTAGCTACATGGGTGTCTATATAGGTTATTAGTTGGTTTTTTGAGTATCAGTCTGAGTGTCTGCATGGTTCGTGGGGGTATTACGTAGTGCATAGGTGCATGAATGAGTGACTCACTGTTTGTATGTGTTGAACACAGTATGTGTGCAGGACTGTATGGGTGGATGAGTGTGTGTATGGGTGTGTTAGTGAGTGAATGACTGTCTCAATAGTGTCTTTATGAGTAACTACATATGTTTTAAACTAGTATATGTGACTATTGGTGTATATATGTGAGTATATGTGAGAGTGAGAGATTGAAAGAGTTCCTGTATGAATAAGTATGTGTTTCTATAAGTGATTGTTTAAAAGACTAAGTATGTGTAAGTTTCTGTAGAAGTAAGTGTGGTGGTGTGTGTATAACTGTATATGCAAGTAAATGTATGTTTGATTCTTTATTAGCATGAGTGACTATGTGTGTGAGTAACTCTATGGATGAGTGGCATTGTGTAACAGGATGTATAGGTGTATGAGTACATATGATGAGTGAGTACATGTATGAGTGACTGTATTGGACTGTTGGTGAATGAGTGGATGTGTATGTGGATCTTAGAATTACTGAAGAGGTTGTTGTAACTGGTATTGGTATGTCCATTGTTTTGAAAATTTTAGTCTCTATTTTTGAATGTGTGTATCAAAGGTTATATTAGGGTGAGAGGAGGTCTGCCACTCTATCACAAGGATGATGTCATCAGTGATGTCATCAGTGATGTCATTTGAGATGTCATCAGTGATGTCATGAGTGATGTCACTGACCATGTCATGAGTGATGTAATATGTGACGTCATCAGCAGTGCATTGCGGGCGCGCGAGTTATAGTTAGCTGAACTAACTATACCGGGGGAATTTCAATGGTTTTGTACAAGTGAAAAGTCCAGCTAACTATAACACCCCTGAAACCTATGGTTTTTTCAGTGAATTTCTGAGGTTTTTTAAATGCTAATTCCTAACTATAACGTGCCTGAAACCTATGTTTTTTTCTGTTAATTTCAAAGGTTTTTTAAATGCTAATTTCTAACTATGCCTACAGAGATAGGACATGTGAAGAAAGAAGAAAAAATGCACAGAAAGAAAAAAAAGAAGTGCAGAAAGAAGCAACAGAAGTCCTCAAATACGAAGATAAGTGCAGGAAGAAGGATAACGTGCAGAAAGAACAAAAAGAAGAGCAGAAAGAAGCCTTGTTGCAAAATCATCCTGTACCCTCAACTTTTTCAGACGGATACTGGTGGTAACTGAGTCTGACTAACCAGTCCTAGAGCCAGTGCTATGTTAAAAGACACTTAGAATACAGTGAAAACACCTACATACACTAGGGAACACTATGCGTTGGGGTACCCCTGTGATTAGCCTTACCTCCTCTATAAGCCCCTAGTATATAATAGGGCATGGGGATTAAAACTACCTCTTAAAACAGGCCACAGGGCGTTTTTGCACATGTTAACTCAGGCCCCGTCCCCTCCTTTCACCATTGTGTAAACACGCCCTGTGTCCGTTTTTAGTTGGGAGATTAAGTTCATTTGAGTCCTGAGGGTCCCTAGGGTCCAACTAGCCCACTAGGTACCTCCAGTAAGTGCCACAGAGCTGCGTTGCAGAGAGGTGTAAAAAGTGGCACGGCCTGGACCACCTCTCTGCAATGCAGCTCAGTGGCGCTTACTGGAAGCACTTGGTGGGCTAGATAGCCCCCAGGGGCCCTCAGTATTGAAGGGAAATTATATCCCCAATTTAAAACGTGCCATGGTGCGTGTTTGCACACGTCACCTCAGGCCCCGTCCCCTCCCTTCACCACTGTGTAAACGCGCCCTGTGGCTGTTCTAAGTTGAGAGATTAAGTCCCCTTGAATCCTAAGGGTCCCTAGGGTCACACTAGACCACTAGGAACCTCCAGTAAGCGCCACAGAGCTGCGTTGCAGAGAGGTGTAAAAAGGGGCTTGGCCTCAGAACACCTGTCTGCAGCGCAGCTCCCTGGCGCATACTGGAGATGCCTGTTGGGGGCGCGTTTGCAGAGTGCTGCATGGAGGGGGCATGGCCTCCGGCACGATGCCAGTCTTTTATTTATTTTATTTTTTTAAGAAGGGGGGCTGTGTGGTTCCCCTTCTTATTCTAATTTATTGGCCCTGATGACCCCATCCCCCAGGGCCTGTCTCCTAATTATATTTTTTTGACCCCAATCCCCAGGGCCGGCCACTGTTTTTTATCATTTTAAAAAAATATATATTTATAGACACACCTAGGACATGCTGGACAAACCGTACGTACCTATCACCATGACGATTTGCGTGATATTCATTAAAAGGCGACTATGCATGCAATTAATCCACGTGAAATGTATTTACACCACTAGTGAAGCTCTGACATGTCTGATGCTCTACCGTGCCTAATCCCGGTAGACACCCTTGTCGTTTATTTATACAAACATGGGTAGCTATTGATGGGCACATTTAATACACATGCACACCAAGCCATTCAAAGGGGATTCGACAAAAATTCGACCAAAACTATGCAAGAAACCCCCCTCACAGTTAATAAAACACACATCCACTGCCGGATGTGTAATACTTTTTATTTTACTCTCTGGAAAGGGGACGAACATCACTTGCGAGTCACAGCGCGCTCCTGACAGAGCCCAATGCTGTGTTACACCCACCATTGCCTGCCGAGTGCCACACACCTCTGTATTGTATTCCACTAGCTAGTGCATATGCTATGACACTCTCTAGCCCATGTGCACTGTAACACCACCCCGTGAAAATGTCATGCCACACTTGTCTTCGCACGGGTTATATTGCCCCATCTAACGTGCCTTCCTCGATGCCTATGTTATAACGCACAGTGCTATGCCATACATATTACAATTTGGGATCCATATCTTTGTCACAGTGCATATGCAACGTTACACTCCCCAGCACATATTTTATATTACAACTTTAGAGACTAGTTAGGTTACACAACACTGCCCTGTGCATATTACACTCCAAGGCGCATATCGCATAGCACGCGCTAGTGCCTGTGCTATCTCGCGCTCTCCAATGAATCTGTCATTGCGCACAATGTATTGCATATTATATTTCACGCCTGGTTCATCTTATATCACACTTTTTGGTGCATAGTTTATACCATACACTATATCTAGTTTTCATTTTCAATCGTGCTCTCAGGACTATGTTCTATATAACACTGTGTTCACCTACCCTTTTCACGGGCATTACATTTTGCGATAGGGGGTGGAGGGTCAGGGGGTGTTTTTGCCAAGTGAGCCCGGAGTCACAGTCACTAACGTCTTCTTCTTCCTGAATAAAAGTGAGATTATGCTGCATACTTGTTCATATTTTAAGTAGTTTGCACAGACAAAATGTTTTAAAAACAATAAAGTTTCTAATACCCGCCTTCTCTGAACAGTTAGCTTGCTGCCCCATCCCCCTCCTCCCTATCCTCTGTTGTGTGAATCCATGGACTAGCCTCCTCCCTCCTGCCATGCATGGTCTGATGTGCTGCCACTGCCCTCAATTTAGTATGATGTACCAGTCCACTCCTCCTGCCCTCCATTGCCCAATTCTATGCCCCATCATTGACCTCCTGCTTAAACTCTGTGCTTAGCTTGCTGCCCCTATTCTCCTTCCCCCCTGCCCTCCGATGTCTTTGTGCATGCCCCTGCTCCATCCTTTTTGCCCACCATGTCCCATGGACCTGCCACTCCTATCTACTCTGAGTGTTCTGTTGAGCTGCCACTCCCCTCCCACCTGCCTAGCATTGTCAGATGACTGTAACCTGTCCCTGCCACCTCCACCCTGCCTGTCCACATGCCATGCCTCTATCCTCTTCCTCCTGTCCTACATGGTCCATTGTACTGCCACACCCTTCTGCCCTCCCTGGTCTGTTGTGCTGCAACTGCTCCTCCTGCCTGCCCCGTGTGGTCTGTTGTGAGGCCCCTTCCCCTGAACTTTCTTGTCTGTGCACAGGTCCTGACCCTCCCTTCTATCCTCCATCGTCCTTTGTGCATGCCCCTGCACCCTCCTTCTTGCCCATCATAGCCATTGTGCTGCCACTAACCCTCCCACTTGCCATGCATGGTCTTCTGTGCTGCCATGGCCCCTCCCACCTTCCCTGTGTGGTCAGTTAGCTGCCCCTGACCCCCTCCCACCTTCCCTCCATGGTCTGTGTGTATGCCATCACAGTCTCACTGTTGCTCTTCATGTTGTGTCTTGCTTCTAGTGCCCATCCTGCCTGACCTCCATGGCTATCTTGCTGCTCCTGCCCTGCCCCCTTGCCCCCAGCCCTCTGTTTACATGTGCAGACCCCTACTCCCTCCCTCCTGGCTTGTCTGTTCCATTGTAATGCCCCTGATCCGTCCCTCCTGCCCTTTATGGTCTGTTATGCTGCAGCCTTCTCTCCTGTCTGTCCATTATGGTCAGCTAGCTACCATTGCCTCTTGCCCCTCTGTTCTCTGTTGTCCATGTGCATGGTCCTGTCCCCTCCCTCTTGCTTTCTATGGATTGTTGTGCTGCACTCCCGTACTGCATGCCCTGTGTGGTGTATTGTGCTGCTGCAAACCCTGATGCCTGCCCTGCAGGGTCAGTTTGGTGCACCTCTCCATGTCTCTCCTGTCCTCTGTTATCCAAGTCCATGTCCCTATCCCATTTCCTTCCATGATCCAATGTACCATACTTGCGAACATTTTGAACTTGGTAAGAGGGAGATTTTGAAAAAAAACTGGGGTATTGATTTTCCCCTTTGAGTTACATTGAAAAAGAGGATATTGTAGACAGGAGACAGATCAAATAAAGCCCATTTGAGCTTAAAAACATTGGACGTTTCCTGGCTGAATCGGGTCTGTTGGCATGTATGGTTGTACTACCATTGCCTCTTCCTTCTGCCCACAATGGTCTATTACATTGCCACAGCCTTGAAGGAGGGTAGATTTTGTATCACAGGGGGCCCCTGGCCCGTTCTGTCCACACCTGAAGTATGAGACCCTTGTCCTTGCCCTGCCAGCCGCATTTGTAGGCCGTATTAAATTGACCAGCGGGTCCTGTGTTGCTATATAATTATCCTGAGACATCCTTACCACTCAGCCAGCATAAAACCTCTGTGTAGGCCCTTCTGTTCAATATGTAGGCCTCTTTGTTAAATTGACCATAGCTCTGCAATTTTAGTGTATAGCAGTCTGAAGGCAGGTCTGCGAGGCCTTCTGCTCCAAACTAGTAGCCCCCACCCTACCCGAGTGCTCCGTGCTCGGTATCAAAGTTCAACATCCCCCTGAAGCTGTCGACATACAGTAGGCTGCATCCTGGACTGGTACTTGCTTCCTGGGCAGGTTTCCCGCTTTTAAGGAAGTGGCAACCGCAGAGCGTCAAGTTAGGAGAACTGAGGAGATTTTATACATGAATATATTGAATTCCTGTACAATACCCATTATTTTCTGCTTGCTCTATGGAACTTACGATAAGCGATTGGCCTGAGAGACTGACCTTTTCACCCAGTCCATTGTCAGCATTAAGTGGGTAAATGACGAAATGTCTGGTAAAATCTGCAGACAAAGCTTTTGGGTAGCATACTTAGGTAGATGTAGCGTGCAAAGGAGCCCACAAAATGATATAAAAAGGGAGCACCCACAGATATCGACGGACAACCTCGCCGTCTGTATGTAGGTTAACAGGCTGTGCAGGTTTTCCCCAAGAACTGGGAGCTGTCTTCCTTTGCTTAAAATGTCTTGCTCTGCTTTGCTTGAAGTATCTTATTCTATTTTACCTATATGAAATGTCATGTTATGTTTAACCATTGTTCTCTTTACTTTTGCATTTAAAAGATGTTGTATTGTAATTGCAGGAATGCTTGCTCTAAGAGTAAATGTGAGTGTCCCTAGGTAACATTTTCCTTGGTGTAACTTGTTTCTCATGATGCATTTATAGATGTGTTTTCTCTCTCTCTCTGTCAGTCCATTAATTGAGATACAGAGAATATCATGACAGCTGTATGATTATCTGGATTCTGTATTTTGTACTTTATGTCTCTATTCTGCGGTTTCTTTGAAGTTGCATCTTCTCATTAAACTGCCATTGTATTCTGCCTCCAATTCCATGTCTCATATGTCTGTTTTCTTCATTTTTGGAGCAAGCGTTCCTAGGCACCCCGGCTCAAATTAAGGTGCCCCTTTTGTCCCTGACTCACTCTCCTGCTCAGTTCTATGGTGGCTCCCGGGGCTCTGGGGACCGCCCCTAGCTTCCTTGACCCGTAATAGATCTTCCCTCCAACAGCCTCTCTTGCAAGTCCTGTATTGTTGGTTTGTTGCCCCTGCCCCCCTTTCCACTGCCCTCCATAGTCTGTTGTGCTTCCACGGCCCTTCCTGCCTGCTCAGTGTGGTTAAATTGTTGCCTTTGCACCCTCCTACCTGCCTTCAATTTTCAGAGTCCGTGCCCCTGGCCTCTGCCTCTCAACAGTATCCTAATGAACAACTAGATTGCTAACATTCTATATTTATTACAAAAGTGTGGAACGCCTGACATCATCTTGATGTAATCAAAAGTGTAATACCTAGAGCATTCCTTTAGAAATTACATATATGAGAGGGTCTTATTGGCATCAAAATTATGGTTAGTGCTCTAAAAGACTAAAATAAGGACATATTTTCTGAGTTTTCAAATAGCGACAAAGCACTTTTAAATTATTTGTTATCTTTATGTTTTTTTATCTAGTTGACAACTTGATTAAATGTTGCACTTAGGGGAGAGGATGTGGTGTTACTTCCAGAACTGCAGACTTTGCAACTGGGGAACCAGGTTGAAGTTTCTGCTTCAGCTCGACATTCTGTGATTCTGGTCAAATCACTTAGTCTCCCCATGTCTACAACCAAAATGAATTTGTTCTTGTGTGATGTAACCAATGCTCATGTAAAGCACTCCAATACCTGACAAGTCTGCACTATATAACACTGCAAAAACACAAAATAATAAGTGTTTTGCACACTTCTGTCATTGGGCTATATTTGGGCTGTATCTGGGTGATTTTGGGCTACGTTTGGGCTCTTTTGTCTCCGGTGGCCATCTTGGGAGATTTATTTGTTATGAAGTTTCCTAATTTCCTCATGTACTGCAGTCTCCTCAGTCGGAAATGCTTTCAGTTTTTTACTTTGATTCCATCATGAAGGTATTCAGATATGTCACACATTTGCCATGAATTCTGAATGTTAGCACTCTAGTTGCTCATTAGATCACTGTAGTAAAACTACTGTTCACCATGGAAGTCTGCTCCTGGTATTAAAAGTTCATGTTTCAGTCTGCATGTCAGAATTTTTTAATGAAATAGAAGAGGATTTGAGAAGTCACTCAAAATGTGCCCTCATTTTCTTTCTTCAGCATTAATCATAATTTCTATGGCAAAATGAACCCCCTCATTGTGTTCCTTTTTAAATTAAATGTTTTAAGTGTTACCAGTTTATTCCAATCAAGATGGCTTCAGGTGTGCCATACTTTTGTCATAATGAAGACAGTAAGTGCTCTAGTTGTTTTTAAGAACATTCTTGGACATTCTGTCATTGGGCTATACTTGGGCTACATCTGGGTGATATTTGGGCTACATTTGGGCTCTTTTGTCTCTGGTGGCCATCTTGGGAGACTTATTTGTTATGAAGTTTCCTAATTTCCTCATTTACTGCAGTCTCCTCAGTAGGAAATACTTTCAGTTTTTTACTTTGATTCCATCAAGAAGGCATTCAAATGTGTCACACATTTGCCATAAAATCAGAATGTTAGTACTCTTTTTGCTCATTAGATCACTGTAGTAAAGCTACTGCTCACCAGGGAAAACTGCTGCTGGTATTGAAAGTGCATGTTTCAGTCTGCATGTCAGGATTTGAGAAGTCACTCAAAATGTGCCCTAATTTTTCTTTCTGCAGCACTAATCATACTTTTTATGGAAAAATGAACCCCCTCATTTTTTTCCTTTTTAAATTAAATGTTTTAAGAGTTACCACTTTAATCCAAGCAAGATGGCTTCAGGTGTGCCATACATTTATCATAAGTAGGACGGTTAGCGCTCTAGTAGTTCTTTGGAACACTCTGGAAAGCTGCAGTAGAACACAAAGGAATCAACTGACAGTCTCTGCCCTTGTTGGATGTACATGTTTTACTGAGAATGTCAGACTTCATTCTCACATGACTGAGAAAGATAATGTGAAAGATAATGTGAATTTACAGAAAATAAGCTCTCAGTTTAGCTTATAGATCACCTTCCAAACCTCTGTGGTAAAAGCATGAGAAAATATTTTTCTCTCAATCATGATATCCCAGCAGAAGGCTTTTTCACATGGTGAAATCACCTTAGAACATACCACAATTCCTAAAATGAGTATGGTACCATCAACAAATGATTTATAATGTAACTAAAGTCTTAAAATCTTCTATTAACTGCAATGCTTTTTAATGAGGTGCTATCATGTATATTGGTCCCAAGATGGCTGCCAACACTTCTTGGATGAAGTGCTGACAGCCAATCAGATCTCAGGATGAGATGTGTGGTTAGGCTCCGCCCACATATATATATTGATTTAAATGCTATTTTCTCAGGAACTACTGAACAGATTTACACCAGACCTACAAAAGGCACTTCCTTGACCTGAGGACTACCTCTCTGCCAAATTTCAAGTAACTCTGTTCAGCCGTTCGGGCTGTAGCTGTGTCTAAAGGTCCTATGGAAAAATGCATGGGAAAAAAGCGTTTTGGGACCCCCCTTTTTTCTCAGCCCCCGCTTGACGAATCCCCCCGAGACTTTCAGGGTAGGAGCGGAGCGTAGCGCCCCACCTATTTTGAAAATTTCGCGAGGATTCATCGACCGGCGCCAAAGTTATTCCAAATAGAATGTTGCGGATTTCCTATGGAAACAGGGTCCTAACTATAACTATCTACTGGCGACCGCCAGTAGATAATATATATATATATATATATATATATATATACATACATATACAAGTTACTTACCTTTGGTAACGCCTTAATTGGTAGAGACTCTATCTGCCGCAGATTACTTACCTTAGAATTATCGCCACACCTCAGACTGGATTGGAAATCTTTTGTGAGCAGTGCCCCTGCATGCTGGTAGGTGGTGTAATTCAGCTTCACATGGCGTCATCGGCGTTGTCCGTGCCGATAGTCATGTGGGGGTGCCTATATAGGCGCTACCCCAGCACACTAACGTCAGTTCTTTTCTTTCCGCGTCAGTCAGCACAGATCCAAAGAAGAACTACCCCCAGTCACTACCGGGACATCCCTGCCACACCAGTTGACAATGCTGCAAAAATATTCTACAAATGAGTCGAAAAAAGGTCAGTCACTAAGTGACTGGAGAAACTCTTCTCTGATCTGTGCTGACTGGTGCAGAAAGGAAAGAACTGACGTTAGTGTGCTGGGGTAGCGCCTACATAGGCATCGTGCACAGAACTTTAAGCGCGGACAATGCCATGTGGTGGCGAACTATGCCTCCTACTGGCGCACAAGGGTACTGCTCACAATAAATTTCCAGATCCAATCTGCCGCCTGAGGATAATTCCAAAGTAAGGAATCTGCGTCTTGAAGTCTTTATCAAATATAAATATATATATTCGATCTTGGATGTGTAGACTGAGTAGGATTGAATACTGAGATATATATATATAGCCCTTCCAGGAAGAAAGCTCAAGGACACAGCGGGGATTGCCTTGGGAACTTCTTTATTTCACCGGTACAGCGGGCAGATGCATTTTGGCATATTAGCCTTCTTCAGTGCTGCTAGTACCTCGTGACCAACTTCCCCCTCCTTTTAAAATCCTTCGGCGCTCCCCGTGACGGGAGATCAGCTGCACCTGCTGCGCTTGGCTTGATGCAGTCTAATGAGAGACTGCAACCCCCAGCATGCAACACGAAGTGTGTGTGTAGCAGGATGCGATGCTGTTCCAGTGAACGCTGTTGTGTGCCAGGTAAGTTTGAGGGGGGCCGTGTAGCAGCTGATGGTCGC
Source organism: Triturus cristatus (assembly GCF_964204655.1). NCBI lineage: Eukaryota > Metazoa > Chordata > Amphibia > Caudata > Salamandridae > Triturus > Triturus cristatus. The sequence goes on from NC_140595.1 coordinate 118,367,509, forward strand.
GTAATGATGGTGCCAAGAGATCCCTCCGGTCCCCAACGCCCCAACCCCACAATCTATCTCTTCTCATGCACTGAAGAAATCTAGCCACACTGATAGGGCTATTATGCAAGGTGTTCTTTAATCGGCAACACAAAACAAAATGAAAAAGTGTTTCGACCTACATCGGTCTAGGTCACATGACCAAATTTTCCCAACAACAGTAATAAATACAGCATCACGCAGGATGCGTCAGAAACAACAGTTGAAAACAGACTTTCACTGTCCAATCTTTTTGACAGTGTTTAGGGTTGTAACCATAAACGCCTAAAGTAAATTAAACTCCAAATTAAAATAAATGGCAAATTATAAATAATTGTAATACAAATTGTCACCATCATTTTTTTTTATTGAAAACAGTCCTGTTTTTTGTGTGAATTAATTAGCATCTAAGGTGGGTGTGAACTATCTTGCCCAAAGATTTTCACTATTGGTTTATTTTTCCCCGCCAACCATTCCTTCAGAAGTTGCTGCATCACTCATTGTGTGGTCCATGAGGTCCATATATCCAACAACATGATTGCGAATCCAGGTTAAGTTACTTAGCATTCAAAGTTAACTATCAACGGAAAGTCAGTCTCTGCTTGAGCAATCTTCCTCAAAATGGGGAATGGAAAAGAGGGGAAAGGTAGTGCATTAACCCCCTATTTTTTAAAACACAAATGAATACTGTAGGAGAAGGAACATATTGTGCATCCTTGCTATAGCAGCCTATGGGACAAATTCCAGCATACTCAAATTCAGCCTTCAGTTCGTCCGAGGTCATTCATTCCTACCGTTCCTCTAAGGTGAAGAAAAACGTTTCCATAGGTGGGAGAGCCTGCTTCATCCAGATTAAATCACTAGGTGCAATTCTCCCAGTGACTTAATTCATTCTGGACTTTCATGCTTTCTGCAAAATAAATATCAATATTAATATCTCAGGACTAAAGATTATTAAATAAGAAAAGGAAAGGACAGTAAAAAGGAAGTTGATAACATTACTGTTGAAGATCAAATGTTAAAACTAGTCTGAGACTGTGTTGGGTGGGAAGATTGCCCAATTATATCTATAAATGTGAATCTAATTCCTCCTCATTGTTCATTCCCAGGGGGGATCAAACAGCCGGCTTGCATAATAAAACGAGATTCCAATCTGCCGAAAGCAGAGATCCTTATTCACTCGGGTGGTGTACAGAATTGCATAAATGTAATTGTGTATTGCGGGCTACAATGCCTGGTAATTGCCATGTCTTCAACATAAACTGTATATGTATATTGGGATTTGCTTGTATCTGAAGCTTGTTTTTTGGTTCAATAAAAAGTAACTATTAAAAAAACAGAGATCCTATGTCCTTCTCTTGGGTGTCTGGGTAGTGTCGATGCCAAAATAGTTGGCCTTTGTCCAATCTCCATCATGTTTTTCCAGGAAATGCCTAGCTGTACTATAGCGCATGTCCCTTTTGGTTATGGCAGGCCAGTGTTCTAAGATTCGTTTGTGGACCGGGAAGCTGTAGAACCTATGTACCACTTGCCAAAAGGGCAAGGGATGAAGTAGACTACAAAATCAGTCGCTTGGGAATATGCAATTTCTGCTTGATCCTGTCGAGGGTAACCTCTTGTACATTTTCACTGTGTTTGCCTGCTTTGCAATGTCTATATATATATATATATATATATATATATATATATATATATATTCACTTAAAAAACCATAGGTTTCACACATGTTATAGTTAGGTGGACATTTCACTCGTAAAAAACCAATGAAATTCCCCCGTTATAGTTAGTTCAGATAGCTATAACTCGCGCGCCCGCAATCCACTGCTCATGACGTCACATATTACATCACTCATGACATGGTCAGTGGCATCACTCATAACATCACAGATGACATCATCCTTTTGATAGAGTGGCGGTCGCGCTAGTTATAGTTATCTGAACTAACTATAACGGGGGAATTTCATCGGTTTTTTACGAGTGAAATGTCCACCTAACTATAACATGTGTGAAACCTATGGTTTTTTAAGTGAATTTGTAAGGTTTTTTAAATGCTAATTCCTAACTATAACGTGTGTGAAACCTACGTTTTTTTCAGTGAATTTGAACGGTTTTTTAAATGCTAAGTTATGTATTTAATATTATATTTCTTATATATTTATTTTACAATAAAGTACGTATTAAAATGTTTTAGTTTTTTGTTTATGGTTTTCACCATGCGCGCACGGTGCGCACATGGTGCGCGCACCCCGCGATTAAAAAAAAAAAAAAAATGTTTTTTTCTGCCTTCGGGGTCCTTCAGGGACCCCCTGACAAAGGCTAGGGGGTCAGGAACTCTCTACCCTGTAATGTAATGTAAAATGTACTTCTATAGCGCTACTATCACTCCAGGGAGTATCTTGGCGCTCACCCAACCCAGATGGACGAGTTGGAGGGAAGAGACACAGTTCACGCTAAACACTACATATTTACACCATTGCTGTGCAAGCTGCATCGGTAAGGGAAAATACCCAAGTTTTTAATGCATTCCTATACTGGGTTTCATGAGACAAGGATCGTAAGGAGAGAGGAAGCTTATTCCAGGCTTTGGCACCCAACACAAAAAGGGATTTGCCACCTTTAGTTGTTAGCTTGAAACTGGGGATTACAAGCAGATTCTGACCCACAGACCTTAGGCAACGTACCGGATGGTATCGTCTAAAGCCATTACGCAGGTATTTAGGTCCTTGATGATGGAAAGCCCTGAAAGTGATTAGAAGGATCTTAAAAAGAATCCTTTTACCAATTGGAAGCCAATGAAGCACATTCAGCACTGCTGAGGCTGATGACTTACGGGGCCAGCGTAGTACTAGGCGGGCCGCTGCATGTTGGACCATTTGTAATCTATGAAGTACCGATTTATTGGCTCCAGCATATAAGCTATTACAATAGTCCAACCTGGAAGTGATTAGGGCCACTGCGACCGTTTTCCTAGCTGGCAACGGAAGAAGATCAAAAAACTTCCTTAATGCTTTTATTATGTGGAAACATGTGCCAGCTACGGCAACCGCTTGTTGTTTAAAGGACAATTGGTTATCAAACTTGATGCCCAAATTTCGGGCCGATGTGATGGTATTAGGGGGGGCTTCTGCATCATCAGGCCAACAGATTTTCGGGGAAAACAAATTTTGCTTTCCAAATGGCAGGATTTCCGTTTTTCTAGCATTACATTTAAGGTGATTGTCAGTCATCCAATTGAATGTTGCTGCTAGGCACTCTTTAAGATTTTCCTCAGCGCCAGCCCGCTCCCTGTCCAGTACTAGGATAAGCTGAGTATCGTCAGCATACGAGATTGTACGGATCTGAAAAGAATTGATCAGTTTTACCAGGGGAGCCATATACAGATTAAAAAGTATAGGGCTTAGACTCGATCCCTGGGGGACTCCGGAGCTGAGGACCTTAGCTTCAGATTGGTAATGACCCAGCACTGTAATTTGGCGTCTGTCCCTAAGGAAATTTCTAAGCCAAGCCAGAACCACCCCATCCACTCCTGCGGCAGCCAAACGGTCCACTAAGATGTTATGTGAGACCGTATCAAAGGCTGCCGACAGGTCGAGTAGAATTAGGACAGCCTTCTTACCCTGGTCAATGGCCATACGAAGGGTCACTGCTGTAAACAGCAGGGCAGACTCTGTAGAATGATTTGACCGGAACCCTGACTGATTTGGATGTAGAATATTATTTACTTCCAGGAAGCTCGTAAGTTGGTTATTCACGAACTTCTCTGTCAGTTTGGACATCACCGGGAGCAAGGAGATCGGGCGTAAGTTGGAAAGGGTGGTTGGATCGGCTAGTGCCTTTTTCTGGAGCGGCTTGACAGCAGCGAGATTCCAGTCGTTGGGGACATCTGCCGTAGCTAAGGATGAGTTGATGATACCATTGATGATGGGATTAATTGCTACTACTAGGGTCTGTAGGACCAAGGGAGGGCATGGAACAAAGGGGGATCCGGATTTGCTAGCAAGAATAGCTTTAGAGGTATCTTCGAGGGAAACAGGAACAAAAGTATCCATGCAATTTGGGGACTTCATCCTCTCCGTTCTTTCAACAGCTCCTAGGATGGGGGACACTGGGGGAAAAGTCCTCACAATATCAAGAATTTTGCTCTCAAAATAGTCTGATATTTCATTGCAGAGATTTTGAGATGGCGGGATCTCCTGCAAAAGGACTGATGGATTCATAAAATCCTTAACTATCTTAAACATTTCTTTTTGCTCTTGGACTGCCATAGCAATGGCCTGTAAATAGTGAGCTTTTTTAGCTGACTTTATGCCTGCATGGTAGTTTCTTCTAGCCTGTTTGTAGGTATCGCGGGCAGTGACCTCATAGTGCCTGCGCCATCGTCGTTCCAATACTCTTAGTTTTCCCAATTCTGATCTCAAAACAGGTGAGAACCAGGGGGCCTTCCTTTTATTTTTAGTAGAAGTAGGATTCTTAAAGCTGGTAGGGCCTAATCGGTGACCTGCCGTGGTTATCCAGTCACAGAGATTTTGATTATCTGCAGAGGTGTTACCTGTTAACACCGGTCTGCTAGTTACAAGAGCATCGATCACATCAGATCTACTAGGTAATTTCTTCCAGTTTGGTTTGCAGATCAAATTAGATGTTATGGTATTGTTTATAATGGTAGCCAGAGTTTTATGATTTAATGAAATATGAAACGGAATGAAGAACTGATCGGACGAAATCTGAGGAGAAGGGGGTTTAACGGCAAGCCTAGTGGAATTGGAGCAGATGCAATCCAATAAGTGGCCTCCTAAGTGTGTATGTTGATGGGTCAAAAGAGTAAGTCCAAGTATATTAATGATATCCATAAAGCAATCAACTCCTGGAGCTTTGGGAGAATCAAGGTGTAGGTTTAAATCGCCCAGTATAGTAACGTTGGAAAATCTGAGCGCTAAATCACTTAACACTTCTCCCACAGTTTCTATAAACTCCTTCGGGGGACCCGGAGGGCGATAAATAAGTGCACCCGAAAAGGTGAATGAGTCATGGATACCCAAGGAAAAGGCTAGCGCTTCCGCTCCTTTAATATCAGCCAATTCATGGGAAGAACATTTTAAGGAGCTGCGATACATAATAGCAAGGCGCCCTCCCCGTTACTCGATTCTATCCAGACGCTGGATAGAAAAGCTTTGCGGGAGGGCTATGGCTAAGTCAGGATTACACCAAGGCTTAAGCCAGGTTTCTGTAATCAAGAGCCAGTCGAGCTCATTGTCAATAATTAGATCGTGTATGTTCTGGGCATTTTTACAAAGCGAACGGGCATTGATGAGACCACCTCGCAATACCGGAGAATTAGGAGATATCTTAGTAGTAGAATCAGAAGATGACACAACGGTATCTTGCTCACAGCAAACGGGGTCAGGCTGGTTGCCAGGGTCTGAGGCCTTATGGCAATCTGAATAAGGTACAGTACTTGACGGTATAGGTGCGGACGACATACCTGTAATGGTGTGGAGTAGATTTTAACTCATGCGAGGTCTCCCGCCTCCGCGCCTCCTTAGCGCTGACGGGCGCAGACGGGCAAGGCTCTGGCCCGACTCAGGCACGAGTCACCGCTGCGCGACCAAATGGGAGGTTTAAGTAGTGACTCCCCTCACCTCCGCCTGAGCACTAGAGCGCTCAGCGCGATGGCGCCACGAGACTTCTCCAGATACCTCCAAGATGGCGGCGAGCACGAAGAAATCCACCGTTTCAACCCGCTAAAGCAGCGGTGGGGGCACAAATTATAGTGCAAGAATGTGGGCAGTAAGTACAGTTAAAAACAGGGGAAAATATCAAATTAAACTAACTGAGATACCAAAATTGTGTGCTAATTTAAAAACGCTAATAAATTCCTAAACCAATCTCGCTTAAGCGCTGGCAAAGTACAGAGCGCCGCGATAAATGAGTCCAGCTTTCCCTGCCCCTTTTCACGTTCGCCACCTTCCTTTTTCACTCTCCCACTCAAAACAAACAAAATGGCGGCCGACACTTCCTGATTTCGACCGATTCGAACGTTGACTGACATGTAACCACCAATCAGAATTACGCTCGCGCGCGTTAGGGTGCGCGCACGGTGCGCACCTATAGATATTTATGTACTTTAACTGCAATTTTCTCAGGAACTACTGAACAGATTGACTCCATATATGCAAAAGGCACATCCCTGACCTAAGGACTACCTCTTTGCCAAATTTCAAGTAATTCTGTTCAGCCGTTCGGGCTGTACCTTCGACTAAAGGTCCTATGGGAAAATGCATGGGGAAAACACGTTTTGGAACCCCCCTTTTTTCTCAGCCCCCGCTTGACGAATCCCCCCGAGACTTTCAGGGTAGGAGCTGAGCGGAGCGCCCCATTAGTTTTGAAAATTTTGTGAAGATTCGTCAACCGGCGCCAAAGTTATTCAAAATAGAATTTTGAGATTTCCTATGGAAACACGGTCCTAACTATAACTATCTACTGGCCGCCAGTAGATAATATATATATATATACATATGGAGAAGGGAGCGTAGGAAAGCAAGGAGAAAACGTCAGAAGACGTGGGAGAGGCAGGGCTCGTCGATAGCGGGCCAGGCTACAGAAAATCCAAATGTTGATCCCTCCACCTTAGAAAACAACAATACCATTGTTAACCTTGCGGGAATAGATCTCTCCGCTGCAGAAAGGCAACTTTTATCATTGGGACTTTCTTACTGCCCAGAATCCAACTTCAATTATACTCAGACCCGTGCGGATATTTATGAATTTATACGCAAACTCAAATTGCAAAAGTTTCACCATCAGCGTAATGCCAAGGAAGGATTTGAGCAAGCTGAAGGAGCAGTTCAGACCTCTGAGATGCATGGCCTGCAGGGGTCTGACTATGAGATATTTAATGATTTGCGTAGTTTGGAAAGGGGAGACCTAGAGGACACAAATGTCAGTAATCAGTCCCAAGGAGCAGCGGTGTCAACCAATGTGCAAACATCTCAGATCCTAGGCACAGATATTAAACCATGGACTCCATTTAAGCCAAAATCTAAATTTGTTCCTATTATGGCGAGAGACTCCATAGATGTTTTTAATGAACAGATTGTGGCACAAATTAAAAGACTTAACATTGCTATCAATGAGGCCAACAAAGCGAAATTTACTAACCATGAGAGAAGATATTGGCAACTCATTAAAAAATTAAGAGAAAATCATGAGATCATCATACGAAACTCGGACAAAGGAGGCAATTTGGTGTTGTTGCCACTAAAAGAATATTTGGAAGAAGCACACAGCCAATTGAACAATACAGAGTGTTATAAAAGAGTCACACCTGTTAAATTCAAGGACACACAAGAGATGCTGTTTTCTCAGCTCGTAGCATGGAGAAGTATGGGTTTACTCAGTTGGGATGAATTTAAATACCTCAAAAAGGAGCATGCTATCATTCCTGTGATTTATTTCATACCCAAACTGCACAAAGACATGAATAAACCCCCAGGACGCCCCATAATTGCTGCGTGTGATGGCCTATTGGAGAATTTATCTAGATACATCGATTTTTTCCTGCAAGATTTTGTAAGAAATTTAAAATCATTTGTACAGGACACAAGTGACTTCTTAAGAAAAGTGCAGAACATCACTTGGAAAACCTCTTATTTAATGATAGCACTTGATGTGTCCTCATTATATACTTGTATTAAAAATAATGATGGTATGAGGGCTGTTGAATATTTTTTGATGAATAGACCAATTGATTTTTTTCACCATAACAAAATGCTCCTTAAAATGCTTTTATTCTGTCTGGAGAACAATTTGTTTCTGTTTAATGGTAAAATGTACCAACAGATACAGGGAGTTGCTATGGGGGCCAGCTTCTCTCCCAGTTATGCCTGTTTATTTATGGGATGGTGGGAGGAGCTGGTCCTCATGCAACAGCACGAGCAGATTTTCAACAAGAGAGTAGTCACTTGGCTCCGCTATATTGATGATCTATTTATAGTATGGGACGGTGATGTTGAAAGTGCCACATCTTTCATTTTAATGTTGAATGACAATTCGCTCAATTTGAATTTTACTTCAGATATTAGCAAAGAAAAGGTCACATTTCTGGATGTAGAAATCCAGATAATTAACAATAGGTTATCCACTACCCTCTTCAGGAAACCGACGGCAGGAAATACATTACTGCATGCCTCTAGTGCACATCTTGATTAAGAGCATCCCCTATGGGGAGATGCTCCGTAGCAGACGCATATGCAGTGAGGAGGAAGAATGCAATATTAAACAGGGGGAGAGCCGTATTAGGTTCCTGAATAGGGGATATAGCTCAGAAATCATTGAGTCTGCCATTATTAAATCTAAGTCTTTGGCTAGACATGATTTGCTGAAACAGAAGGATATTTCAGCTAGCAAAAAAAGAGGGGAAGAACCCATCCGGTTGATTTTAGGATTCTCACGTCAAGAAAAGCAAATAAGGAATATAGTGAGAAAAAGCTGGCTCATTGTGAAAGATGACCCCATAATTGGAGAGCTATTACCTAATAGTCCCTCAGTCACTTTCAGGAAAAACAATAGTATGGGCATGGCACTAGTCAGAAGCAATCTGGAGATGGGAAGCAAAGGTTCATGGCTGACAATGAGAAAGGGATTCTTTAAGTGTGCATCATGTAAGGCATGCAAATATGCAATCAATACCAAGGCCTATATTACAGCATTTGGGTCCAAACTATGTGAAATTGGGCATTTCCTTACATGCAAGACAGAATATGCTGTTTATGTGCTTACCTGCAGTTGCAATTTAAGATATGTAGGAAGCACAAAACTGCCAGTACATAAAAGAATCCTTCAACATATACGAGCAATATGCAACAATGATGAGAACTAACCAGTTGCAAGACAATTTAAGAGTAACCACAACAGTGACGCTAAACATTTGAAATATTATGTTATTGACACTGTTATCCCACAAAAAAGAGGAGGGGATAGGGAATCTAAACTGAGAAGGCTGGAAACAACATATATCCTGCAGTTTGATTCCAAATACCCCATGGAATTGAACAACAGTGAAGATCTTTATACATTTTTATAACAGTTAAGCAATACGCACAAATAAATATCTATATGTTGGAGAGTCTAAATATAATATATAGGATATATAAGGATTGTACTTTTCTTTATTATTGGATCTTCTGAACAGGGTGTGCAATATTGATCTTCATCACTGAAAAAGTTTTAGGAAAAGATATTTTAAGGCAAATTTTAGGATGATATTTATATATTTATAATGTTTTAGGAATGATTTTAGAAATTGGTAATGGAAAGTATATCTTATACTTCCATCTATTTCTGTACAATTTCTGAATGGGTCTACCTAATATATTTAAATATTTATTTATTGTCATTCTGAGCCTATTTGCACCTTATAAATACTCTTGCGGTTTGCACCTTATTCCGACCCATAATAGAGAGCTGATACTATGCTATAATGGGTTTGGAAAGCCTTTGAGATCTGAATTGGTCACCTGCTAACAACCTGTAATGTTATATGTTTATCACATTGGTATAGGGCTATTTGCACTTTAATTATATTTTATCTGGTTAAGCACTTTTGTCAAATATTAATTCTGAACATAATGAAACGCGAAATTTTTTTTGCATTTATGCAAATATTAGGACCTCAGGACATATAGGAAAATATGATTCTTGTATGTCATTGATTTTGTGAGATATGTAAAGAAAGGCAAATTGTAATGTTTACATTTATGTGATTATTGCACTGATTACAGTACCTCTTCGCTACATTGCAAATGTTTCTTTTATGTCCATCAATTGTTGCCACCTGCACTTGCACTTTAAATAGTGCGGTTACTAGCTAATGAGTTGTCATGTGATCAAGGGCGGGATCGCCCGAAACGCGTAATGGCGGATATTGGCTAAATAAATAAGCACAAGAATTATTGGGTCTGCGCTCGTTTGTTTCTACCGAAAGAAAGTGAAGGCGAGTTGTTGCACATATATATATATATTCACTGAAAAAACCATAGGTTTCACACATGTTATAGTTAGCGGAAATTTTACTGATAAAAAACCAATGAAATTCCCCCGTTATAGTTAGTGCAGGCAACTATAACTCACGCGACCGCAATCCTCTGCTGATGCTAATACTGTATTTAGACACTTATTTGCCCATGTCTTCTTCCATACATTTTTAGCTATACATATATTACAAATATTTTTTTTCATAAAGACACATATGTCATCAGCAGAAGATTGCATGAGTTATAGTTGCCTGCACTAACTATAACGGGGGAATTTCATTGGTTTTTTATCAGTAAAATTTCCGCTAACTATAACATGTGTGAAACCTATGGTTTTTTCAGTGAATTTGCAAGGTTTTTTAAATGCTAATTCCTAACTATAACGTGTGTGAAACCTATGGTTTTTTCAGTGAATTTGTACGTTTTTTTAAATGCTAAGTTACTTTACGCCATTCGTGGCGTGCGCGCCCACTTAACGCAGTTCGTTCCGTGCGCGCACGGTGCGCTTCGCGCACCGTGCGTGCACAGTGAGCACGCGGTGCGCTTTGCGCACCGCGCGCCCACTTTACGCAGTTAGTGCCGTGCACGCACGTTACGCTAGATGGGCCATGTACGCACGATGCGCTTCGCGCACCGTGCGCACATGGAGGACATATGATGCACTTCGTTTTGAAAGGTAATATTTTAATTTTTCGTATATGTTATAAGCCATGCACAAATGGTGCCCTTCGGGCACCATTTGCACACGGGGTGGGGAGAGTGTGGATAATTTTTTTTTTTTTGTTATTTTTTACCGTACGCGTACGGTAAGCGTAATCGGCGAAATTAGCGAAAAAATAAAAATTCCGTTTTTGGCCTTGGGGGATCTTTGGGGACTCCCTCAACATTGCTATGTGTGTGGGAGCTGTCTAAACAGCCCCTTTACATGTTTTTGTGCTTTATATTTTAAACATCACTCTCAGTGCGAGAGAGAAAATGGCGGCTGCCGCTTCCTGGTTTCGGCTGATTCGAATGTTTACTAAGATCTAAGAGCCAATCAGAATCGCGCTCGCGCACGCCACCGTACGCGTACGGTAAGCGTACCGTAAGCGCACTGTAAGCTGGCTCAGATATATATATTGATTTAAAGGCTATTTTCTCAGAATCTACTGAACAGATTTACACCAAACCTACAAAAGGCACTTCCTTGACCTGAGGACTACCTCTCTGCCAAATTTCTAGTAATTCTGTTCAGCCGTTCGGGCTGTAGCCCTGTCTAAAGGTCCTATGGAAAAATGCATGGGAAAAACGTGTTTTGGGACCCCCCCTTTTATCTCAGCCCCCGCTTGACGAATCCCCCCGAGACTTTCAGGGCAGGAGCGGAGCGTAGCGCCCCACCTATTTTGAAAAATTCGCGAGGATTCGTCGACCGGCGCCAAAGTTATTCAAAATAGAATGTTGCGGATTTCCTATGGAAACGTGGTCCTAACTATAACTACCTACTGGCGACCGCCAGTAGGTAATATATATATACCTGGCGGAGGCTGTAGTTAAAAAAAAGCCATCTGACTGTGCGATCTCAATAGGGCGGCCGGCTGGAGGGCTCAATTCCATTGGCACCCACTTTGTCGAGCCATCAAAAGAAGTTGTATACCGACAGATGACAGTTTACTCTGTCGCCGTAACATGTATGTTCGGTCCAACTCAGAACTGGGTGGGTGGACCTTGAGTTTGACAGATACTGCAATAGGTCAGAGTACCTATCCGTCAAACTCTAAATCAGCACTAAAGGCCCACCTCATGGAAATCAGTACTGATCCTTCTCCTTAATGAGAACAGTCCATTCTGAGCCCTGGTCACTTCACACATTCACGCTGTGGCTCACTGCTTTTTTATTTGGGAACTTTGAGATTCACAACCCCCGAATCCCAATGACCAAGCTAAGTCCCTGCTCAGAGTGATGAAGTTTACGATCCTTACATCATAAGGATTTCCCCTAGCAAATTCGACCGCTAAAAAAGAAAAAGAATGCAGAGAACAACAAGTCAACAAATAGTGTTTCATACAGAAAAAAAGAATAGAGCAAAGACAGCAAAAAAAACTACAAAGCTCAATTGTTTTGTGAAGCTTCTAACATATTTAATTGAAGAGGTGTGGAAGGAACATTCTCCATGGGAAGGTTGTAATGTCTGTGATGTAATGTTTAATTAAATTACCTGGTGCACTCACATTAACTAAGCTGATCTTCTGCCACCCTCTACTCTACTATGCACCGCATTATGGAGGGACAAGAAATCTGGGGGCTTATTTACAAGCCCCGTGCGCCGCTGGTACGTCACTTTGAATATGGGAAAAAGTGACGTACCGGTGGCGCAAGGGGCTTGTATAATAGCACCCTGGTCTTTTTGCTAACGCTGTAAGAAAAAAATCCTCTTCTTCTGCATCCTCTGTGGGCATTGGAAAATCCAAGACCTGGACTTCAGACAGGACTGCTCCATAGACATAATGCCCCCTTTATTCACTGTCATTTGTGACCAAATGAGGGTCCACAGAGCCCTCCCATCTTTGCTGTTCTGCAGGGGAAAGACCCTCTTTGATTTAAAAGCTGCCTGCTTGTCTTGTTTTATAATTGTTTAGGGGCAAAGATTGTGAAGTGTCATCATTGCTAGATGGCTCACACACCAGGGCAACAAGCCAGGGTTCTCCATGGTGTTGTTTAATAGAACACTCTCTTCTATGGCACCAATAAAGAATATGTCTGACATGATGGAGAGCATACACTGCAGGCAGCAGAGATCTTTTTCCTCCTAAGATCAGGGCCTCTGGAATAATACGAATCTGCAGCCACTGCATTTTTTGCAAAATTATGTTTAGCCGCATTTGCCACATAATCATCATCTGCTGCGAAATTTGCAGTTTTTAGCAAAAACATGTTTCGAGCTCAAATGGATCAAAAGACTAAAAATGCGGCAATTGGTGTTGCTGAGTAGGGGAAGGCACTTTGGAAAGGTTGACTGTTTACCTCTCAGTTGTAGGTTGTAGGTTGACTGTTCACCTTTCAGCTGCATATTGCTGTATGTGGGTGTTGCACTATACGGTGAAACCTTTGTCCAGAGAGTGTCAACGTGTTAAAATGACAAAATAATGACCTGATACTATCACAAAATGATCTGCGTTATGACACATAATTAGCATTTTCTTGCCGCATAATTTGGTTCTCCATTGCTACATAATTCCAGTGGCCCTGCCTAAGATATCCAGCAATAAACTCAAAGTGTCCAGTCTCGATGACCACTGCCATGACAGAAACAGGCATCAGTGACAGTACGCAGAAGAACAGGCCACTGGCCAGGCACGTCCCTGTCAAGGCTGCCCGGGGGTTGCGCAGCGGCCCCTCAATAGGGCGGCCGCCTTAGTGCCACAGGAAGGCACTGGAGTCGTCAGTCTAGTTCCCTGGGCCAGGTCCAGGGAGGACGTCCGGCCGACCCCATTTCCGGGAGGGGGAGGAGACAGGGGTACTTAGGCTGTCCCCCGCCCACTTTTCGGCCTCTTGTCCCTCGCCGTCTCGCCTTGCAGGTCGCAGCTCTTATCGTCCGCGCTGCCGTCTCGCCTGGTTGCACGCCGCTGGTCGTAATCGCCGTCTCGTCCTGTGAGAACAGTGAGTCCGCTTACTAACCTTCCCCCGCCCCGGCCCTGTCCCTGGGCAGCACCAGGTGACGGGGGCCCGTGGTACGGACTACCACGGGTCGGGGGAGGGGTGAGCATCGAGCGTGCACCCAGGGCCTGCGGCCTGGCTTCCCCGTTAGGCGGCGCGAGGGGGGCCATAGTACGTATGCGGGCTGCGGTATGGAGGGGTGCAGGGGGGCGCAAGCCTCGTGCGTGCCCCGGGCGGCCTTTGGGCCGGGCGTCCCAATCTATGCGGCGCGAGGGGGGCTCAGCAAACCTGAGGCCGTCGGCCGTCCTCGACCCCCCCCCCGCACCCGTGTGAAGCGCAGCGTGTGCCTACGGGCGGTGGTAAGCAAGGCAGGGCCCCTTAGCGTACGGTTGCGCTGCCGCCTCTGGGGCGGGGGACCAGGGTTCGAGCCTCGGGGTCTCGTCCACACCCGGTGATGCTTGGGTAGATCGCTTTGTTTCCCGGTGTCTGTGCGTGTGGTGTAGATGCGGTGCTATGTGAAGCGCGCCAATACCTTGGGCAAATCACCAATCTCCCAGTGCCTGAATGTGTAATGTATGCGCGGTGTTATGTAAAGCGCGCCATTACCTGGGCAGATCACCTCTCTCCCGGTCCCTTCGGGTCGAGCTTGCTCCTTATAAATGCAACACAAAATTTTAAAATGCTACGGTCCAGCTACAAGTCTCGAGCGTGCCCCAGGTGGCCGTTGTGGCCGGGCGTCCCGTTCTACGTGGCGAGAGGGGGGGGCTCAGCAAACCTGAGGCCGTCGGTCGCCATCGACCCCCCCCCCCGTGTGAAGCGCAGCGTGCGCCTATGGGCGGCAGGACGTAAGGCAGTGTCCCGATAGCGTTCAGAGGCACAATGGTTGGCCTCTGGTGCAGGAAACCAGGGTTCGAGCCTCGAGGTCTCGTCCACATCCTGTGAAGCTTGGGTAAATCACCTAATCTCCCAGTGCCTGTATGTGTTGTAATTACGGTGTCAGGTACAGCGCGCCAATTCCTTGGGCAAATCACTTAATCTCCCAGTGCCTGAATGTGCAATGTAAATACGGTGCTATGTAAGCGCGCAAATTCCTTGGGCATATCACTTAATCTCCCAGTGCCTGAATGTGTGTAAATACGATGCTATGAAAAGAGCGCCAATACCTTCGGGTCGAGTTGTGCCGTGGAGGGAGGGGGGCGCATCAGCTAGTGTGCGCGGATGCTCCCCCCCCCCGCGGGGAACAATAAAAGCGGGCATCCTATACCGCATTGCTGTACTCTCCTGCGGGGCCGCCTCCCGGTTCCGTCTCACGCAGGCCATGAATGTGGAGGGGTTGGGGGGACATCGAGCGATGCGCTCTCCCCCCAGCCCCTTGTACTACCCGCGGTCAATGGCGTCTGCCACTGGGTTGGCAGGCCCCACCACTACGCGCGCCTAGGCACTTCAGAATCAGGGGGGGGTCGCGGGTTCTCTCGGGAAATCAGTGTTTACAAATCTACCTAGGCTTCTCGAGTATTGCAGTTTTACCGCCGCAATGTAAGCGTTGAAATTTAAAAGCGTTCAATTTGGCCCTATTGATACGCCTGTAGTGGCGTCCATGTGACGGGCCTCTCGGGGGGAGGGGCGATGTATCAGGGTACAGCGCTAGGCTCGCACGGGAGGCGCATGTTCAGATTACTATTACCGGCCTACCCACTGCGGCAAACCCTAAAGGGGCTAGGCTTCCCCCCCTTCTTTGCGGCTCCCTCCTTCGGGTCGACTTCGCGCTAGATAACGTAACGTTGCACTCCCCCTGCGACTGTGTAGTCACTGTAAAAGTAAGCCTTACAGTAGGGATGCCGGGCGCCGAGTGGTCCTCAATCCGTGGGCTGCGGGGGGCGTACCTCGGCTTCCCATGGCGCCAGGCCTCCCGGGTGGAGGTGCAATGCACGGCAGTGGGGGGGGGTGTGTAGCGCCTGGGTTGCGCAGTGCCCCGTGGCACGAACTGTGGACTTTGGTCCAGGAGACCAGGGACCGAGCCTTGAAGTCGCGGCTACAGCCTGTGATTCTGGGGAATACCCCTGTGACTGAATGTAATGTAATTACGGTGCGCATGCCAGCACGCTCTTCATCGGGTCTTCACCGCGTGCACAGGTTCAGCATTTTCTTTATGGAAATGGAGCTTCCATTAATAGAAGCCAGATTACTCCTATGAAACAGCAGGCCTTCACATCGTGCAGATTTACGGCATTTTCTTTATCGATGCTGGAGCTTCCATCGATACAAGCCACAGTGCTCCGGTGATGCAGCAGGCTTTCACCGGGTGCAGATGGACATGGTGGTGCACGGGATTGAGCGGACGAGGTGCGTGGCTTGGGGGATTCCCGATGCTGGGATCGGTGAATGGGGAGGTTTAGAACCTAGGCTCTAATCTACAGCCTCTTCTGTTTATACCGCTCTGTGAGAAAGTTACCCTGGAACTTTATAAAGATCTGCACTGGCCTACCCACGCTTATTGAGCATCTAATTTTCTTGTGCTGTTTGGACTGGGTGGTTCCGGGTGCGCAGCATTATCATTTTATGCTTCTTTGGTGGTCATGCGTTGCGGATGCTTACCAGGCGTTGATCCATAGCAAATGTAAATATACTGGGGGAAGCAGGGACGGCCAGAGTCGCTCAGGCTTCCAGTGTTGAATAGGTCAGCTCGCGGTGGATATGCAGTGCCTGTCGTCGGAGCGCATGTGGTCTGAGGTACCGGTTTGTATGGGTGGCGGGTGCAACACGCTCCTGCCCTGCACCCTGGTTATGTTTAGTGGTTTTGGAATGATTTGACGTGTGTTGTGTCCCTTGGGGGGGCCGCGTGCGTTTCTCTCCACAGTCGGCGGTTCACTCGACTATATTATATGGTGTTGATGTGATGTCTGTCATCTTGCTGCCAATCCCAGATCAATGCGATGGGGGTGCGTTTCTTAAATGTGCAGGGTGCCATTGCAGAGATTGTCAACCGTGTCCTCCGGGCAGCACAGCGGGACTAGTTTGGCTGTGCAGTCCTCACAGGTGAGGCGAGAGGGGTAATCTGCCTGGGTCAGCACCCGTCTTGGGGGAATTTTGACACAGTGCAGTGTCAGCAAAGATGTGGGCCCATCGTAAAATCCTGGCGACCATGTGCAACGCGCCATACCTGGACTGCATGTGCGCACCTCCACGTAGGGCAGTCTCAGGTGTTTTCAAGACAGTGTAGGAACAACAGAGATTTACTTTATATTGGATCCACTATTGGGTAGTCAATACTCCAGGGGGGGGACCCATACATATTTCTCCCCTGCCACATATAAGCCACAGTGACACACCCTGGACACACTTGAACCGTGCAGTATGTCTATCTGTTTGTAAACACAGCGTGCAACCCCAGGTCTGCCCCTAGACTCCAGTAGTAACGGCAGGACAGTCATTTGTTCGACCCAAAATGACATTAACTGATTGTGGGCACGCTGCCCAATGCCAACCCAACAGCTTTTGCATGAGTTTACAGGAGGCTTCACTTTGAGTGCCCGGTATTTTATGAGTGCAGCAGTAGAACCGATACCACTAGGGCTATCACGACGGTCTTTTGTTGGCTCCTGTTGATGGTAAGGGTACACATTTTCGCAGTACCTGTGTGCTTCCCTGTGGTAGAATTTGGTTTGTCGGCTACAGGCAGCTTCCCCCCTGCCCAAGCCATCCTCTAGCCTTGGAGGGGGGCGGGGGACTGGATTGCCTCATTTGTCATACTTGGAGTCAAGGGAAATAGAGGCGGGTCAGCTCTCCAAGTTCGATTGCCACGTTTGCTGCGCTTCAATGACAAGATGTTGTATGTCTCCTGACAAGTGCTGCTTGCAAGTTTAGTTTACACTGGGTTGGTGAATACATTAGCCTCACTTGCGGTCGGAGAAAGTAGTTAATGTGTTTGGACATGGCATGCGTGACCTGGGCACTTAGCGGTAAGCCGGCTAGCATTAAGCACAGATTTCGTTATCCGGAAGGGGGATGCAGTTGTCAGTTCTGTGGGGACAAATGCTCCGTTAGGAAGGGAACTTCCTGGGTTAAGGCGTGCATGGCTAGGAGCTGAGAGTAAACAGCTAAGGCTTGCGTCCTAGGTTTGTAAAGTGATCAGACGGGCCAAGCTGTGCTGCGAAGCACCATGCATATTCTATAGGTCGCAGTTTGAATCAAGAAGGTCCTAGGCACAGTTACTATTAGGTTCTGATTCCTGTCCGCCGGCACACCTTCAGGTATATTGTTCATTCGGGATGCATGTTATACGTCCCACCGACTCCCCGATGAGAGGTGACCACACAAGTTATGGTCAAGAGGGGCGATTTGTGGTGGCAGCAAGATGCCTGCAGCAGGGAGTACCGCCAGGTGGCAAGGAGTTGGAGAGTAATTTGGGATTTGAAGGTCCCGCTGGGTGCCTGCCACCTGGCCACTGCAGGTTGTTGATGGTGATCACTAGGGCTTAGTAGGGGTCATGACAAGATTCACCGGAGCTGGTTCACAGGCGGTGGTGGTGGTCCCTACCTCATTTTACATGATGCTCCCTGTCGGGTCTGTCTAACGTTCATCTAAAAGGGCGTTAAACTAACAGCCTTCCTTGTCGCAGCCATACTGTGTGCAGTATGCAAGCAGATGGTGCATCAGTAGGTTGGGGTGAGCACATCCGTTCCCGGGGTTGTGGCTGTGATTCCTGTTGTGACTCTTGGAGTCCTAGTCCTGCTTGCTGTAGGTGGCTGATTAGTGTTGAGTACAGAGCTGGATGCGATGGATGAGGAGGCAGAACCTTGCAGCACACTCTGCTAAGCAATGTTTCTTGCGAAGTGTTTGACCCAAGGCCGAAGAGGGAGCCTCTAGTGCCGGGCCAGAATCATTAGGCCAGGCAGCTGACAAGGTCTTTTAGGACTGGTAGAATGGTGCATGCTAGCAGGCCTGAAGGCCCCCCCCCCCTTGCAAAGATTGCAAGCAGGGGTCACACAGTGAACGGAGCTATCAGCTGTCAATCTGTTGAGCTTTAAGCCCTTCCATGCCCATGACGGAACGGTTCCGTCATGAGCATCGGTTGCGCTGTGCTCATGACGGAACCGTTCCGTCATGGCCCCGCCCGCGCTCGAACCCTTCAGCACCGCGGGGGAATTCCCGCCGCGCTGAAGGGGTTAATCAGCATGAAAGTCGGAGGGAGGCTGCTGATTTGCCCTAGCATGGTTTGCTTCAGGGCCAGTTGGGGTCACTGTTCAGGGTAAGGCTAGACTTCTGGTTGCGTTTGGATACTGTGACAGGTCGCCCCTGCGCATCCATCACGGCAAAAAGTGGTATTTTTGGGGGGTGTGAACTAGGTGTCCTTCAAGAAACTCATTAGAGCTTGCAGTCCCGCCATTGCAGAACTTAGATTTGTCAACATCTTCAAGGAAACCTTTATAAGCATAAAGGTATTGAACCATGGAGAGCCAATGGGTGGGTTCGTGCACAACAATAGTAAGGGAATTACATCCTGTTTCAACAGGCTACGTGTCCATCAATAGCACCAGCAGCTGTAAAGCTACTATTTTCACCCGGGTCTGGGGCTGGCAATGGCATCATACTTGGCAGCCAGACACGGAAGAGGCAAAGACATACATGTGATGGTGCAATGTGCACTCAGCAGTAGAGTCAGCTGAGTGTCACCAACCTCGGGTATACCGTCAGTGATAAACGTAGGTTTGGGGCGACACACGATCAGGCACTTTCTGTCTGCTGGGGCAGGAGTGTGCCAGGGCCAAGAGGGTGCGGGTTGCCTGGTTAGGGCTGATATGGATGGGAGGGAGCTCTAATACGGACAACCTCAAGAGCAATTTTGGCAGTCATAGAAGGTTAAATTAATAATTTGATGGCATGGTGCCAGTTGCTTCATTATGCGCATTTTCCTTGGTAGTTGTCAGCGAACATTCAGAATGCAATGTTGGTGGTTAGCCTGTTGTTATGCCTCAGAGGTGCTTTAGCTCAGGCATGGCCAAGCTTGGGTTAGATGCCTGTGGTCTGCCCTGGAATTCAGGTTAACAGGCAGGTGGAGCGGCGGAACTCAGAGGGGCTTGGGTCCGACCTCTGGTTCAGGTGCAGATCCTGGTAGGTTCACTTAGTATCCCGTCCTTGAGATCGTTGAACTAGGCACCTTTGATTTGAGTGACGATAATGTGTAATTTATCTTGCCCTCCAGCCTTGGCTGGCAGCTGGCAGGTTGTGGAAGTTGCCTTCCAACTAGGGCGACATGGTCCATATGTTTGGGGAGAAACGCCTGGGTTAAACGCAATTGGGATACAAAGTATTAGTAGAACCCTTGGCATTCCCAGAGAGGTCATTAAACTTTGGTTCCCCTCTGGTCCACCCTGCCCTGTCTGCTCCCTGGTATACTAGCAGAAGTTTGGGGGAGGGCAGGGCTCCTCATAGGGTGGTGACTGACGGAATGCGATGGACATACTCCGACTAGTGCTAGATTCAGATAACTGAGTGTAAGAGGAAGTAAGGCGGGCTTGTGAACTCTTACCTCCACCCGCATGGGCATTCCCTGGCACGAGTGGCTGGTAATAGGTATGGCCCTTCAGCCAGGCAATGTTAACATTGAACCAACACCTAATTATTGGTTTTAAGTCATATCAGTCAAAAATCCACGGGAGGCTTAGAAAGGATGGCGGCACCTGTCCAGAAAGGGCATGCTGGCCTCCGGTCCTGTTGGGCTAAGACTTGTGTGGCTGGACCTGGGAGAGGCCCGGTATCAGCATGTTGGAAGTTAAAAGGCCTACCTTGGTGGGGGCCCTGGTAGTGACGGTGGCCACTCCCAGAGCTGTGGAGGAGTTACAGGGCGATCCAGAGTCTGCAGATACCAAGGGGTACTTCATGCAGCAGCACAGATTGGTGCTAAGCCAGGATACCCAGGGAGGTCTTAGCGTTGTCCCCTGGAAGAACTACGGCGCCCCGTTAGTCCTACGGGTGCGGTTGTGGGTCTGAGCAACCGGGGGCTGCCAAGAACGCTCCGCCCACCTCTTTCGGGGGGGGGGCGTGAGTAAGCGAGTGGACTGGTGGTCCATGGATGGGAGGGGTGGCCCCTCCCAAGATTTGGTATGCACCAATTGGCGACTACCACGGTGTAATTTAGGCTTATCAGACGGGCAGGCGGCATATGGTTGGCATGCCCTGGGATCGCCCGTAAGATAACCCACCATGTTTGCATATTGGTTATGCTAATAAACCTGCAGCAAATTTCTCTACTAACAAGGTGTCATGTGGTTTATTGACGTATTATGTGTGATATGTGACTACAGTTGCCGATATTGGCACTATGTCAAGGCTGCCCGGGGGGTTGCGCAGCGGCCGCTCAATAGGGCGGCCGCCTTAGGGCCACAGGAAGGCACTGGAGTCGTCAGTCTAGTTCCCTGGGCCAGGTCCAGGGAAGACGTCCGGCCGACCCCATTTCCGGGGAGGGGGAGGAGACAGGGGTACTTAGGCTGTCCCCCGCCCACCTTTCGGCCTCTTGTCCCTTGCCGTCTCGCCTTGCCCGCCCCTCAGCTTACCCGGCGGACGGATGATATACGGTTTAGGGGGTGGGGGGTTAGGTTCTAACATGTTGTTTTGTGTTGCAGGAGGAGTTACAGGGCGATCCAGAGTCTGCAGATACCAAGGGGTACTTCATGCAGCAGCACAGCTTGGTGCTAAGCCAGGATACCCAGGGATGTCTTAGCGTTGTCCCCTGGAAGAACTACGGCGCCCCGTTAGTCCTACGGGCGGTTGTGGGTCTGAGCAACCGGGGGCTGCCAAGGACGCTCCGCCCACCTCTTTCGGGGGTGGGGAGCGTGAGTAAGCGAGTGGACTGGTGGTCCACGGATGGGAGGGGTGGCCCCTCCCAAGATTTGGTATGCACCAATTGGCGACAGCCACGGTGTAATTTAGGCTTATCAGACGGGCAGGCGGCATATGGGTTGGCCTGCCCTGCCCTGGATTGCCCGTAAGATAACCCACCATGTTTGCATATTGGTTATGCTAATAAACCTGCAGCAAATTTATCCACTAACAAGGTGTGTGTGGTTTATTGATGTATTGTGTGTGATATGTGACTACAGTTGCCGATATTGGCACTATGCCAAGCGTAATAAACTCTGAACATGCTGAGGCAGGCCGGAAAGACTAAAGCAACTAAAGAGGAACAGCGCGCTGGGTTGGAATCCGCCCAACATCCCAAACAGTGGAGCCGTGAATTACAGAAAAAAACAGATTCCGATATGATAAGAAAACAGACCCATTTATTTTTTGCACGTAGGCCCTCAATGGGAGACCCAATTTTTCAGTCACCGGACTACAATAGAAAACTCTGTGGCAAAAAATAACAAATACTGCCTCGATGGAACAAACATCTGCATTTCAAGTCAGGAACAGGAATTGAAATCATTAACTTTCTCCTTTTGTTTAACAGCAGGATGAGGAGTTAAAATAAGCCATCTTCTATGTTTAATGTAAGAAAGAGTTTCACACATTGACAGATAACTTAAACCGGAGGGGCAGGCGAAGAAACACCAGTCCGGGCCCATTTTTCGACGCAAGGCCTGTGGCGAGGGGGCACATGTGTCGCCAAACTCCTGGACTGGATGGTCCAGTTGACGCCTATGCGAGTAAAAAACCAGTTAGTTGCCTCAAATGGAGGCTAAAACACGGCATATGCCCAAGGGCCTCGTTATAGGATCTGGAGACACGTCATGAAGTCTGCCCTTGGTCCCCTGACAGGGAGGGTGACTTTCCCATCATGACTTGCGCGGCCACAGGGCACGGCTGGTGCACAACCTCTACTTACCTTGTGACTGGAACCAGTCTAGCAGGAAGCACTGCCTGTTTATCCGGCCTCACCCAGTGCTCGGGGAGTGTCTTGGCTACTTCTAACATCAAGATGTATTTTCCCTGGGGAAGATTAGAGCCCCGCCATTTTCCATGGTCAATATTTAGTTTTCGAAACATTACAAAAGAGGCTCTAACGTGAATAAAAGCCAATATATGCCTTTGTAAATCACGAGACACTTTAATCTAAGATAAATACGTATGCTTAATGTTCTTCATTCACCTCTCAACTTTTTCTTTTTGTGTATTTTCCTCTTTTTCTCAGCAGACTTGCTCTCGCTCTCTTCTTTTTTCTATCTCTCATTTCTTCTCTCTCTCTCTTCTTCTTCTTCTCTCTCTCCTTTCATCTACCTCTCCTTTCTTCTCTCTCTCTCTTCTTTCTTCTCTCTCTCCTTTCTTCTCTCTTTCCTTTCATCTCTCTATCGTTTCTTCTCTTTAACTACTTTCTTCTCTCTCTCTCCCTCCTTTCTTCTCTCTCTCTCCTTTCCTCTCTCTCTCCTTTCTTCTCTCTCGCTCCTTTTATCTCTCTCCTTTCTTCTCTCTCTTTTTTCTTCTGTCTCTCGCTCGCTCTCTCTCTCTCCTTTCTTCTCTCGCTCTCTCTCTCGTTCCTTCTCTGTCCTGCTCTTTCTCGCTCAAATAAAACATTTCATTTAAAAGACTGTGATGGAATGCTGCCAGTAGGGTGTGAGCTTTTGGCTAAACCACCGACATTGGAAGTAGGAAATATAAGTCTACCTCTTTTTTTATTTTATTTTAAATAAGTATACATCGTTATTAAACGTACATAATTTTAGTTGGTGTCCTCTGCTGTCCTGGATGATAATCATGCCCACCCATTGGCCCAGTGACATTATATGATCATTGGATCTGAGTCCTCCAATGAAGTGATGTGACACGGCCATGAGCCTGATGACATCACATGATTGACATTGCTGATGTTAAGATTCCCTTAAGGACACAACTATGGAGCTTATAACGAGTCTGGTGGTCCACGGAACGCCTGATTCATAGGGTGGGGGGGGGGGGGGGTGGCAGTCTTCCGACCGCCACGCCATATTATGACCAGTGTGGTAGGGCCGCACTGGGACTACCGCAACCGCCATCGATCTTAGATCCCTGGTGGTGGCGCAGCAGTCTTGAGACCCCAATATGCTTGGCAGGGCCGCCTCACCACATTTCTCATGTCGATGTGACCGCCATGAAAAGTGTGGTAGTAAGGAAACAAAGGGGGATCTACAGGGCCCCCTGGTGCCTCACCCCATGTGGAGCCACACAGGGGGGCACAAAATGTACCCACCTGTGTGTATGCACACCAGTACCTTCACGGCATGGACTGCAGAAGTCCATGTCGTGCAGGTACTTCCTTTGATGTTCCCATTGCAGTGCCTATTTAATAGGCAGCGCCCTGGGAACGCCAAGGAACCGCCCACCAGACAGGAGAAATGTCCTAATCTGGTGGGCGGTTCCTTAACAGGTTTGGCGGTGCGGAAGCGGGGCGGTACTCCTTCCGCACCGCCCTGTGGATTAACACAACAATAACTAACATAGATAAAAGTCCATTTTATATACCACCTATATCTTAGATAGTGTACTGATATGAAAGGCCCATTAAATCTTTTTTCTTGAATAAAAACTTGTGTTTTAGTTCGAAGAGGATAATTTGGTTTACCCTATTGCACATCAAACACTGCACACACTTGAACTGTTACCGCTACCAATTGCTATTGGTTAGACAAATTGCAAGCTTTCCTCCCATCACCTTTGATGTGCTTGATGTAAATCCCTAACTGGCCAACGGTACGTGCAGACATGGGTCCCTTTCTCACTGTGCCACTGGAGCCAAGCTGCACCTGACCGAAGAGCCCTCAACAGGCCGAAACCAGTCTTAGGTTGCTTGTGTTCTAGTTCAGAGAGGACCTGGCTTTGCATTTTCCGGCTGGGCTGTTCCTATTGGAGCAGGACCATCACTTATTTGCATATGTCTTGGTCGAATTTGAGGAAACACAGTAGGTAAAAGAAGGATGGGTTGAAATGATGCCCCCAAACCATTACCACTGGTAAGACAAATTGCAAGTATTTCACCCACCACCTTTTCTATGTTTGATGTGACACCCTAAGAGGCCAATGGTATCCCCAAAAGTGAGTCCCTGGCTCAGTGTGTCACTGGAACCAAGCTGCACTCGTCTTAAGAGGCGCAATCAGGCCGAAACCAGTCTTCTTGGCTTGTTTGTGTTCAGGTTCAGACAGGCCCTAGTTTGGCTGTTTGGGCTGGACTGTTTATGGTTAAATTGGAGCAGAACTCAGACTGGTTTGAATATGGCTGGGTGTAGTCTGAGCTGGCAAGATGAGCAAAAGACGGATGAGTCGAATTTAAACCTGAGCAATTGTTAGAGTTTACACAAAATGCAAGCATGTCACCTTTTGGGTGTTTGATAATCCTCTAGTGTATATACAGGGCCCTGGAATTATACGATTTTACAGCAGTGGGGATTTTTGCATAATTATAGATTTACCACATTTGCCACATAATCCATGATCTGCCGCATAATCTGCAGATTTTACCAGAAAAAAGTTTCAAAAGTTATTCAAAGTGCGACAACACCTGTTGCTGCACAGTGGAAGGCCCTGTGCAAAGCTGGATTGGTCACCTTTCTGAGTAGGTTATTATAATATTATATTAGGTTATTATAATATTTGTATTAAACTGGTACTAATGAGATGCAAACAATGCCCAGAGAGTGTCACCAAGTTTATAAATGACAAAATAATGAAGGAATACTATTACAAAATGTGGCGCGTTATGCCGCATAATTTGGCTTTTCTTGCTGCATCGTTTACTCAACCCTGTTGCATAATTTGACCTTCTCCTGCGGCATAATTCCAGTGGCCCTGTGTATATCCCAAGACTAAAATATACTCGTAAATTACAGGGAGATTCACAATGAAGAGAGTTCAAAAACAATAGTGCTTTTGAGTTTCTCTATTAATCAAGGAAGACCACACACTTAATCTAAGCTACGTTATTGGCTTTATGTATTTCTTCATATTGTTAATGTTTTTTTTAATATGAACATTTGTAAGGAATTATCACTCACGCAAAGCACAGAGGTAAAGTTTTCAAACACATCATTTTCCATGTTTTCATAATACTGATAATTATTAAGATGTTGTTTAAAATGTATATTAACCTGTTTAGCACATTTTTTAAAATTTATTTTGGTGTATATGTGCATCGCACTGGTAAACTGTGTTTATTTGACAGAACTTCAAGTGCCCAAGGTCACAGCGAGAGCTGCAGAGTAAGCTGTGCTCATCTTAGCACTGTGCTCCTTCTGTTCTGTGCATTACTACCATAGAGGGCAAGGGTCACAAAGGCAGTTACAGGGGTCTCAATTGGTAAGCCAGCGGTTGCAGCTGCAGGGCCCTTGAGCCCCGTCAATGACGTCATGATGATAATGAGTTGCGAGGGCACAGTTTGCCCTTCAAACTCAATAGCAGTATAAACATGGTTTATTAGACTTCTTGTATATAGAATCATAATCAACACCCAGTGTTAACTACACTTAAAAATGTGATCATCTAAGACAATTAGCAAATGTCCAATTTATAATTCGAATAACAGTTCATTTGCTAATTGCATTAACAATATGGGAACTGCTACTGCCACTTTTTTTGATTCAAAAATCAATAAATGTTCAAATTCCCTATGCACTGCCTGAATTCCAGCTTCTTTTACAACAGGTATAATAACCATCTTGCTCACTTCTAATAGTGATAGGCACAGGGGTGTTAGGTGAGCTAAGTTTTGTGGAAGGTGCCACTCATAATTACTGTGGAGATGATTTTTGTAAATATTCAACCTATAATAATTCTGAAGTGTGCCAAAACTGAAAAGTAACAATTGATGTTATAACCTTTGACTGATAACATTTAATGAACAACCTGAAATTCCGGGAACTAATTTTGATATGAAGTACAAGTGCTTAATTTGAGCCGGTGGTTTCCGGTGCTCAGCACCGGCTCTTAATTGTCAACACCGGCGCTTGTGACAGTCTGCCACTAGGTGGTGCTGCCTGGCTAATTTATAGATTACCACAACAACTGGTAATTATTAATTCAATATATATTAAAATTGACTATTAGCTGGCACTCAAGCCGGTTTAATGGCTTTAGGTGCCTGGAATAGTCTGGAGTGTCACACTTGTACGACTGTGATGGTTAGTAGTTGTGTTGTATTATCATTGGCAGCGCTGGCAGGGGCAGTGTGTGGTGCAAGCTGCAGTAGCCTCCTGACAGAGACCTGGCACTTGTTTTTTTTTACTAATTAAGCACAGTGAAGTACACCTCTGTGAGGATTGAAAAGAAGTATATAAATCTCATTACCCTAGGAGATTAAATAATTGTCTTTATTGTGATAATCCCAAAAGAGGTCCAAATACCAATGTGTCAAAAGTAACCTAAAGCCTACAAAACCAGTTTGATTTCAACAGGAATGTGCTCGATTAATTTGCAAGTAATCCTGAAATATTCCAGGGGCTTGCACGAGTGCCTGCTTCACAGCAGCCATCAATATTTATTCCGATGCACATCGTAAAATAGAATCAGCATTATTAAAGTCAATGAGTCTGTTGCATTTGTAATTTGAAGTCATTCCTATTGGCTTTGCCAAGGATGTCAGGAATTTTTAGCAGTGGCCCAGCACCTGGTAACTTGTGTTAGATGCCGGATGCACTGAATCTAACCAGTCCCACTCAGCAGGAGCAAAGGAACTGCAAGGGACAGACCAGTGGCATCCACCGCACATCAAAAGTGTGGAGGGGGACCGAGTGGGAGGGACGGGGGGATTGAGGGTAAAAATAATATATTTTTTTAAATGTACCTGTTGCTGCCCTGCCGCCGACAGCTGCCTCAGTGCCTCACTCCCGGCACTCTCCTCTCTGGGAAAGCAGAGGCTCCCCACCCAACCCGGACGCTGCTCTCATGCTGCAAGAGCAGCACAAGGATTGGTCTGAGCGGCCTGCTCTGACGCTCAGACATTGCCTGGGAAACTGCGGCTTTTCTCCAACCCGGCTGGGCAACACAGCTGGGTTGGAAAACTTGAAGTGCGCATGTCTGTTTGGCCTGCCTAAGACGGCCGGTCAAACTGACATGCGCATTTCTAAGTGCCCACCACTCCTCCCTGTCATGGCCCGGCCGTGCCACGCACACAAACACGCCTCAGCCAGAGCCAGTCAGTGAAAAATAAAATGATATTATCATTTTAATATCATTTTATTTTTCTTTGACTGACTGACCAATGGGGCGACGCTTCTCCGCCATTACAGAGGAGCCGCCTCTGCAGGCGTCGTAGGACAAACTGAATGTGATTGTTAGGGATGCCAAAGGTTTGATTCCGCAAATGCAAACGTTTAGAGGAACATTTTTTGGGCCTCCCAAGAATTTAATTCACTTTTCATTAAAGTGAACCAAAGTGTCTTGCAAAAGGATTGTTTTTTGGATATTATTCATGGATTTGATAAAGAACGAAGGCCCAGATTTATCAAGGACTTGCGTTGTCCATGCGTCAGGCAAGGCGTCACAAGGCAATGCAAACCCTGAGTTAAATATACTATGCAACGCAGGGTCTTGCATGACTCTGCGTGGCATTGTTAATCTGGAGTAACGCAAAGCAGCTCAAGTCGCTGCCTTGTGTAAAGGCAATGCATAGGAGGAGTGTGGGTGTTCCCACGCATCCACTCATGGTTTTTGGCGCATTCCCAGATCTAGTAAGATAAGTACACCTGGGAGTGCATCAATATGCTGTGCCTTCCCAGGTGAGGTGCATTGAGAGGAATATGTTAATTTCTCCTCATTATTTCTTCTTTTCTACCTGTGCTACTTTCTGCAGCCCACGTGGAAAGGAATGAGATCCCGACGAGTGCAAAGTCAAACTTGTACAATTCCACCCAACGACATCTATCCCGAAACTACTTAAAGATGATGTTTGAAGGATGAAATGCACGATGAAAGTTACAGCGCATTGGGTTCAGTGCCTCTCTTTACTACAACAATGCAATCCAAGATCAATCAAGTGTAGTGATCAAAGCACCGAGAGAAACTTTGCAAGAGGATTTTTAATTTGGTGCAGGGCCAGACAGGGAGCGCAAACCAGCCCTGGCAATTAAGTCGGACGGGGGTGGGGGTGGGTTGCCGACGGGAAACACTGCTGCTTTTGGTACAGGGGGATGATATTGCAGCACAGCTGAAAACCGGCAAGCTGTCCCAAAAACTGCCCCCACTGGTCCAAAACCGGCCCCCACCCTTCTGGCGCACCGGGAAAACGCCTGATGCCCGCTGCGGCCAATCTAGCCCTGATCTGGTATCACCGCGTATTCTGAGGTTTATCCTTATGATTGGAGGAAACCTCACTAATAGGTGCCTTAATCTTTGTCCCTAGTTCAGAGCAGCTGCTGCCCAGCCACGTGTCACAAGGTTTGTGGGAGCCGCCATGGTGTGCTGAGTTGTATGATATGTCAGTCTGCAGACTTGATTCGTCGGGTATCACTGCTCAGCTGAGGTACTAGGTCTTGTGCTACGCTGGTTTGCTGAGCTATTATGGGTTGGCGTTCTGCGTTAGGTTGCTGGATCAGTGGGCCTGGTTGATGTGGGGTGACAAGCTGGTTCTGCGTCTTATGTAGCTGGGATGAGTCTATGCATTTTGTTCCTCTGCTAGGTCAACCTGACCGGTCGGAGTGATAAAGTAGTGTGCTTGGTCTTATGCTGGGTCAGTGTGCTTGATGTTGGCTCTGGGTCAATGCTCTTCATCGGTGTGCTCAGTGAGTGTGCTGGGTGGATTGCTAGTGTGGCTTGCTAGGCTGGTCTTTCTGTCAGCATGGATAGTTGGTGTTTGGAGTTGAGGTACTAGGACTGCGTGCTTGGTTGGCGTGACGATGATCTGATGTACATATAGTATTTCCCTCATCATTGTCTTTTATTTTCCGCGTCTTAGTGGTGTCTCCCTGACGTTACGTACTAATGGTGTTTGCTTCCAGAATGTTGGAATGCTTGAAGAACCTGTTGGTGATCAAAGAGAAAAACCTGTTGATCTAGCTGTGGTTATGGTGTCTTATCGCTCAATCCTCTCCATAGCCGGCATTCCTGTGTTCATTGGAGAAGATCTCACATTATGATGTTAATGTGCCGAGTTGTTGGGTTTGTGCACCATTCCAGTGGTCCCAGTTATCTAGCTTGGTTGGATTGATAATGGCAGGGTGCTCACTCAGAATGCTACATATGTGTCCTGAGTCATTGTGCTGTGTCATTTGGCAGTGTTGGGATCCAGCTTAGGTGTGCTTGATCAGAGTTTTTGAATCCAGTGCTAGTTTGTTTACATGTGTTAGGTTGGTGTCTGTTGTTTCTAAGTGATCTGTCCATGTGCTGTGTTTTTGGAAAGTGTCCGTGTGCAGTTTGCTATGCCTGAATGCTAGGTATGTGTGGTGGTTTGGTGTGCGTCTTTAATATTCTGTATTTTCTTTGCTTAGTTAGCTGGGGTGATGTGCTGGATCGTGCAGTAGGTCCATTGCTTTATTTGTGATGCGGGTGCAGATGGTGGAAATCTACACCCTTTTTTGGGGAACAGGGACTTATATTTCATCATTAGATGTCGTTCCCAAAGCAAGAGTGAGAAATGCAGAAAGGAAGTAAGAGAAAAATAGGAAAAAAATGGCAAAGGAAGAAAGCAGGGACGAAAAATACCCTGCAAGAATAAGATAAAGCGACAATGTAGAATGCTGGAAGAGGCATGCGGTGAAATAAAGACGAGCTTCAATGGCATTCAGCACCATATGAAATGGGCTCCTAAGAACAACTTTGGGCTCCTGAACTTATGTTTTTACAAATGGAGTATTGGGTCAATGTAGTGAGTGACTGCGCTAGGTCAGCCTCCCGAGGCGATGCATTGGGTCAGCGAGCGTCGTACCAGAATGGCGACTGTAAGATATTGACTTGCACAAGATTGTCAAGGTATGCAGGTCAATATCTTGCACTCTCTATTGACGCAAGTCAATATTTTCATATTTTGCGATACAAGAGGTCAGTGTGCTGGATCACATGCTTGGTCAGTTTGCTAGGGCGGTGTTTTGGTTTGGTGTGGTTCTTTAGTGTGTATGGTTGCTATTTTGGGTCAAGCAGTGCTTTAAATTGACCGGTACTCACCGGTACTGAGTACCAACACTTCTCCATGTTCTCCCATTGAGTACCGGGACTTCGCCTTGAGTTAAGGGAGTACCGGTACTCCTAGTGGCATGCTGTGGTCAGTCTCTGGGTTATGGGCGCGTGACAGTTAATGGCGAGTGTATTCTGGCGCTAGGTTGCGGCTGCAGCCCTACACTCAGAGCCGGCATTTGTTAAAATAGCGCCTTGGGCGGAGAGAAATGTGGCGCCCTTGCTGAAAGAGACTGAAATGAGGCAGCAGGGAGTCCTTTTTGAGTTAACTGGTCAGTCCTTGGATGTGCAGTGACTGCCCCCTGAAACCAAACGCCTCTGGACCTCTCCAGTTCACCTAAATCACCGATAGCTTAGCTGCCTCATGGTGATGGGTCTCATGGTGTGTGTATCAGCAGGGGTAAGACAGTGAAAGGAGCGCGAAAAAAGGGGCAATGAGGTGTTAAAACATTGCCCAAAAGTCTAATCATAAAGGATTAAAACAACTCTAATCTGGCAAGTCAGACAGAGGCAGGGACATGAACAAGGCGGTTGCAAGATGACAGGGGTTCTGCTGCTGGTATTGCCTTAATGCGCACAGCTCCGTGCGCCCCTCGGAACACTGGCGCCCTGGGCCTGGGCCCAGCTCGCCTAAGCTACAGGAGGGCCCTGCTCACCCCTTGACCATGCGACAGGACAGGAAGACACGTGTGGTTTGCCAGCTAGAGCACTCGACATTGGAACTGTTGCGCTGTCAGTTATAGGGAAAGGTTGCAGCGCCATTATCTGCCAGAGCGCCTCACGCCCTTCGGCCAAGTTCGACTCATGTGTGCAGGGCACATTGGTCCATTTTTGCAGTTATATATAGCGCAAACTTGGCGGGAGGGCATTAAAGTGCTTTACATGAGAGGCACAAGTTCTACATGAACGCATACTTTTTGTTTTTTTATGGCACAGGTGCAATCCCAGCGTGGGCTTAACATCCTGTGATCCAGGGCAAATCACTTAAATCTCCTTGTGCCATAAAAAAAAGTCTGCTTTCGCATAAATCTTCTGCTTCTCACGTTAATGCCCTCGGGCTAAGTTCACGCTATATACAATTACAACAAACACCAATTACACCCTGCAGCTATGAGCAGAACGTGGCCAAGGGCACTGGGGCACTTTACATTGAAGAAGAAAATGCTGATAGTGTACAAGGCCGCCTCGAAGCCACGCCCCCAGGCCCACCCCAATCAATTTGGTGAGTACCGGCACTTCTTTTTTTCCATTTCCATTTCTGCCTTTTGGTTGACAGAAAAGAGTATGCATGAAGTCAGAGCTACACAATCTAAGCCAGTGAACCTCCACTAGAACCGGCACTTCTTTTTTTCCATTTAATGCACTGGGGTCAAGGTATTGTTCGATGTGTTGAATCTTTGTGCTCAGGCAGTGTGCTTGGTTGTGGGTTTGAGTCGGCGTGTTGGCTCCATCAACTAGTTTGTTTGGTAGGGACTGTGTTATTATTTTTTTTTTTTTGTAAACAAACTTTATTGTGATTTTCATATGCAGGTATTACAAATTACACCTCACATTGCACAGGTAATTATTTCCGGAAACACAGGATACAATTCAGGTTTTGTGTATTATCCTGTCAAGTTGCGCTGTTGTCCACAATAGAACACGATAACGTCCCAATCATGCTAGGAGGGTCGCCTGTACGTCTCAGTATTATGCTCTCCATACCCAGCTTTTGAACGAATGCGGTAGGGACTGTGTTAAGTTGATGGACTGGGTCCTGGTGATTGGTAGGTGTGCTGTGTCAGTGCACTGGGTCGATGTGCAAGGCCAGTGTCCTTGGCTGTGTGCTTAGTGGTTGTTATGGGCTAAGGTAATGGTTGAGCATGCTGAGTTATCGCTGGAGCATTGTGTTGAGTCGCTGTGGGGCTATTGCAGTGGGTGGTTGTAGCAGGTAAGTGTGCATGGTCCAAAGCTGAGGGTCAGTGCTACTATAGTGCGTTATCTTATGTGATTCGTCAGTGATGTAGATAATCGTCCAGGCCCGGTGTCATTGGTTAACTGTGCTGTGTGTGTGCCGGTCGGTATGCTTGGACAGTGTGGTGGGTTGTCCGAACCAGATAGAAGGAGCTCTTTCTCTGACTCATAGTTAATCATCCTATGTGGTGCCTTTTGGTTGACAGAAAAGAGTATGCATGAAGTCAGAGCCACACAATCTAAGCCAGTGAGCTTCCACTAGAACAACATTTATCAGAGAGGTTTACATTGCAGCGAATCGTTCGACTCAAACGTCACTGCTATCCTGAAATGCTCCATAGAAAAAGTAGATGAAAAGAAAGATACAAAAGGGCACAGTGTCAAGACAACAGGAAGTAGAAGGTGATTATATAAAGTATGAGAGGAAAGGAGCAAGGTAAGGATGGTAAATGGAGGATACAGGCGGTGAGTACAGAAGCATTACAAAGCAAGAAAGAGGAAGAAGGGAGAGTGAAAGAAGGGGAAGCAAAATCATTGGCACTAGGGAAAAAGATGCACGGCAGAGGAAAGGAAAAGAGGGACATGGTAAACAAGCATTGGCGAAGCCAATAGTTCCCACTTATGTGAGAACTTTTGGCTTTGCCAATGTCTTTTAGCCATGTTGTACCGCAGGGCTCAAACTTAGTGGTGTGGCGCAGTGTAGGGGAGCATAGAGTAGAGTGGCATAGAGGAGATTGAAGCAGATTGGCTTAGAGAGGAGTGGCAGAGAGTTCCATGGAGTGGAGTGACATAGAGTTCAATGGCATAGAGTTGACTGGCGTAGAGTGGAGCGGCATATGGGAGAGTGTCATAGAATACACAGAGTAGAGTGATGTAGAGTGGAGAGGTGTACATTTAAGTGGTGTTCAGTAATGTTGCATAGATTAGAGTGGCATGGAGCAGAGTACCATAAAATATAGTGGCATAGACTGGAGTGGCACAGCATAGAGTAGAGTGGCATGGAGTGACGTAGAGTAGAGTGTGGTAGAGTGTAGTGGAATGGAATGGTGTAGAAAAGAGTGACTACAGTGGAGTGGAGTACAGTGTCATGCAGAGGCATAAACTGGCATCAAGTTGAGTGGCATAGAGCTGCATACAGTGGAGTGACACAGATTACAGTGGTGTAATGTAGTGGCGTAGAGCACCATAGAGTGGCTTTGTGTGGCATGGAGTGGTAGAATAGAGTGGTGGAGAGTGGTGTATAGTGGTGTGGGGTAGAGTGGAGTAGAGTAGAGTGGGATAGAGTAGAGTGACGTGGTGAGGCGTAGAGTGGGGTGGAGTAGAGAGGCATGGAGTAAAGTGCTGTGGAGTAGACTGTCACAGAACAGAGTGGAGTGGTGTAGAGTTGAGTGGCATAGAGTAGAGTGACGTAGAGTAGTGTGTTGAGAGTCATTGTGTGGAGTGGAGTAGAGTGGAGTGAAGGGGAGTGGAGCGGTATAGTACGGCCTAGAGTAGAGTGGTGTAGCATAGATTGGCACAGAGTGGAGTGGTGTACAGTTGAGTGGCATAGAGTAGAGTGACGTAGAGTAGTGTGTTGAGAGTCATTGTGTGGAGTGGAGTAGAGTGGAGTGAAGGGGAGTGGAGCGGTATAGTACGGCCTAGAGTAGAGTGGTGTAGCATAGATTGGCATAGAATAGAGTGGTGTGAGTTGGAGTGGAGTGGAGTATTTTACTGTTGATATTTTTGCCCTCAATATTTTGGCTACAATATCAGAGTAGCACAATATTCCGTGCTCGATATTCTGGACCCACACCAGCTTCGCAAGTCTGGACAGACATGCTGAAATATGGTCTTAACAATTAAAGATACAAGACCTGCCCATCACCTTGTTTTTTTAGTTTTAAGCGGGAAGTATGTGGAGGAAGAGACTTATTTTCCTGCTTCAATCCAGATCAGGATGGGAGTCCTTTGTGCTACATTGGTACATTTTAATGGGCTTTTTTCGCCTTTGATTTGAAAAGGCACACGCACATCTCATGACATGGGTGTTCACGCTCTTGAAGCAGCAGTGTAAAAGGACAATATTTTCCTTTTGTTCAGCGAACCCAGAGCTGGTGTGAAAAGGTAAGAAAGGGTACAGAGATTATAGGATAAGGCAGTGGCATAGCTAGACCTGCTGCCACCCGGGGCGGTCCCTACGTTTGCTGCCCGTTGCAGGTAAGAGCAGGGGGGAACAACGGATGACTTGTTCTGGAGGGTGATGGGGGTCTGGCAGCCGATGGACGACTTGTTCTCAGCAGACGCGGGATTGTGGTAGTTGAAAGACATGACTTGCTCACCTCCCCCACCCCGAAAAACAATGCCACCCAGGGCAGACCGCTTCCCCTGCACCCCTCCTAGCTTCGCCACTGGCACAAGGACAGGCCTAAAACAAAGTAAATTTAAATAGTTCATAATCTAAAATGATCTCTCAATTCCAGGATTCTGAAATATTCTAATAATTTAATTGTATCCCTACTGCAGTGCATAGGGAAAGCTTTCTGAGGGTCCCAGTTCTGGACTGTCACGGAGTCCCACAGATCATGTTGAGGGGCTGTGACAGAGCTATGCACGGTGATCAATGATGAAATGGCTGGAGTATTGCATGTCAAGAAGGAGATGCATAGTATTACAAAACATATCAAGTCAAGGACATTTCTTCTAAAATCATTGATTTCAGATGTCAAAGTTCAATGTGATCAATTGAATTAAACCAAGACTACAAGTCCCAGACCGCAACAAAGGGTCGAATGTCGCCCAGGTTAGGCACACAAGTGTTCCCGCCGGCTCGAGTCAGGTCGTAAACAAAGAGAAGCATCTTAGAGCACAGGGCTCCCTGTGTTTAAAAAGCTGTGGTGTTGTCGGTGAGGGCTTAATGCCAAAACTGTGCTGCAGGACAGGATTAAGGGGCATTACAGAGATACCAGGGCTTGTAATAACAGCACTGTTACATCAGAAGGTAGTAAAGGTTATTAGAACATTGGAATGTGGAGCACTCCATTGTAGACAATGGAGTGCTCCATGCTTCTACGGGCCAGTAAAGGCCCGCAGAGCAACATTCCAATGTTTTACAAAAGCCTCTCGAAGCTCGAGGGGATTTAAATCCCCTCGAGCTTCGAGAAGCCTTTGTTTAATTTATTAGAACATTCTGCCCTCTAGTGGCAGAATGTTCTAATAGCCTTATAGCCCTTCGTAGCAGGGCTATACCGCTATTAAAGTCCCGCTGATTTTGTTAAAGTCCCTCGCCTTCGGCTCGGGCCTTTAACGCTGCAGCGGGCCTTTAATAGCCGGTATAGCCCGCTACGGCGGGCTATAAGGCTATATTATAACATTGGAATATTGAGCGCTCCATTGAATACAATGGAGTGCCACAGGCTTCTAAAGCCCGGAGAGCAACATTCCAATGTTTTTTTTCATTTCACAGCTGTTGCTGTGAACATTGCCTCTTGGAGCCTGAGGTATTTAAACCCCCTCGGGCTCTGAGAGACCTCTGTTTTTACAAATTAGAACATTCTGCCCTCCAGGGGCGAAATGTGCTAATAGCCGTAGAGCCCTCCGTTGCGGGCTCTACTGGCCATTAAAGGCCCGCTCCCTTATTAAAGGCTCTCGCCTTTGGCGCAGGTCTTTACTGTTGGAATGGTTCTTTAATGGCCAGTAGAGCCCACGTTGGGTTCTAAGGCTACAATATTAAATACTTTTTCTGTGTTCCAAAAAGATAATGTCTGAAATTTTTAAGGGCCAGGGTTTAAGAGAATTGACAGATCTGTGTGCTCCCTAGGCTGGAAAATCAGCAGTGCTACATGGTGTCATGTGTGATGAATCCATATTACATACAAACCAGGCCTGGTTGTATGCCAACACAAGTGCGTTAACACATTAAAGAATTTATGGGAGGCACAGGGTTCAGAAAGCCCACTAATGTCCTTTTTTTACAATTTGGCAGATGGGCTACTCCAAAACAAATATGGCAGATAAATCGTACGTCTGGTTACAAGTGCCATAGGTTGTAATGCACTTGTAATACGGTGGACAGGTTATTTGTCACGTTTATGGCAGGGTATCCCAAACGCCAAATGTTGTCTTTCAACATTCAAACTAACACGGAAGAGAAGAAAAGGTTCAGTTTTTCTGAAGTGCAATGTAATTGTGTCTGGATGTAACAATGACATTGTAGAGTTCCAACATGAAAGGAAGAAGAGGAGTAGCATTAGCTTTCGTAATTTCCGCACACTTCTGCAAAGCGGCAT
Source organism: Triturus cristatus (assembly GCF_964204655.1). Lineage (NCBI taxonomy): Eukaryota > Metazoa > Chordata > Amphibia > Caudata > Salamandridae > Triturus > Triturus cristatus. Next base: position 118,404,477 of record NC_140595.1, read on the forward strand.
TGTTACACATCAAAGTTGCAAAGTTGGAGCCAAGCAGAAACAACTCCTCCTCGTTCCAAAAGAAATCATCTGTAGTAAAGGTATGAAAGGTACCACTATATGAGCAGGGAAAACAGTGGCGGCTGCTCGCATTACAAGGTGGTGAGGTGGGGAAATAAAAAAAAAGCACTGAACACATAATTAAAAAATATAAAGGTGTACTTATCTGCCCCTCCGACGTCCATCGCCTTGCTCCTCTCTCCCGATTCTCAACTCCAGCAGTCCAGGGCTGGTGCACACTGCGTAAGCTCCCATGCGCGAATCATGATGCTTCTCTCATGCTGGGAATACTACTACCCAGCTTGAGAGAAGCGCTGGGATTGGTCTGAGCGGCCTGGTTTGGCAATCAGACAGTGCCTGGGTGCCTTGGACTGTTCTTCACACGGCTTTGTAACACAGGCTGGGTTGGAGAAAGGCTAAGTGCACATGTCAGTTTGGCCATCCTGAGACGGCCGTCCAAAATGACCGTCCAAAAGGACATGCGCACTTAGCAGTGCCCCTTACTCCTCCCTAAAGCTGAGGATGACCCCTACCCAGCTGGCTCTGGCTCATTGAAAAATTAAATGATAATAGCCTTGTTTTATTATGATTTTATTTTTCATTTTTGCCTCTGCTGGCTTTCAGCAGTGGGGCGACGCTCCTCCACCACAATGGAGGAGCCAACCCTGAGGAATAGACACATGGACTGTTTGCTGGGGGCAGATGACATAAAACTGGGTTTACGGACACAATGGCAGAGAACTATGCGGGCAATCCATTCATGACTTGGTATAGTAGATCTTAGCAAACCAACAAAGCCATATAGATTAGATGACTAACAAGATTTTGAAGATATCTAGATAGAGAACAAACTAACAGTTAAGGGATATGTGGTGAAAATATGATTGGGACTAGCATTTGCCCTAATTTAAATGATAACTCCTGAGTTGTTTACGATAATTATTATCATTCTAATACATATGATTGTACACAAATTTTACATAATATACAAGGGTACGTAGTAAAAAATCAACCACAGTGTGTGTTTACTGATGTTGGGTACAGGGGCGGTGTTTCATTGCAGATAAGATAGTGATACGGTTTTGTTTTTTTTAAACATATTTTTTATTAGAAGGTATCAGCACAGTACATCGAAGGGTAAATTAGACAGTACAGCCGCAGTATAATGGTACATATTACATATCAAACAATAGTTTCAACATTCCAGTAATCCGTAATTTACAGCATGGCCCGTATAGTGGCATGTATACAAACCTCTAAATACCCATCATTGTTCCTCATTCTATTTTGTGATCGCCATGGGCCTTGCTCTCTCTGTATACAGCACTGTAATGACATACCTCAGGCTGAGGAGTCATAACCGGATAATACTGCATCAACGTGCTACATATCATGAAACCTTGAGATAAACATAAACTCACTTACTTCCCCACATGACTATGATAAGGTTAAAGAGTTATGAATAGCTCAGAAGGCTTGGATATTAAGGGTTTCAATAGGTCAAGGCTGAGGTGTAATGTGACCCCATTGCTAGGACTGAGGCAAGTGAGCATGAATGACAGCACAAATCTACCATTTTCATGATATCCTCGCCCACCCACAATGTGCTAAACAAGAAGCTGAACTTAGTTAGTAATTTTGCAGTGGTTGATGGACAGCTGTGAAGTTACCAGCCCAACACACATCTCTGACAATTTCTTTAAGGGTTGTTATGATTAGTTAACATTGCAATCGCAAATTTATTGGTCACCTTTTCAACCAACCAGAATGGGCCCATGTAATTATGAACATTCTGAATATCTGCAGTCACTTAATCAGAATTGATTTAGTCAAGGCCCAAACGAAGCATATTTTTTGTAATTCTGAAGTGTGGTGGAAACAAATATTTTAATATGATCAAAACAAATCAATACACTAGGTGATGCAATTTCCACACTTTACCATTTGTGTGCTGTATGTGCGAATGTAATGGTCACGTCAATCGAAAATGTGTTCACTCTAATGGCAGTGCACTACCACACCATGCAGTCTCCACTCTAAGCCACTCCACTCTATGCCACTCTACAACACTGCACTCTACAGTTTGCTGTGCTGTTACCTGGAAGGAGGATTCGCTGCTGCAGAAGGGAGGACCCAGTCAACACCTCGCGGAACCCGCTTCGCGGGTCCCGCATCGCCAAGGTCGCCCAGCCGAGTGTTGTTACCTGCAGGGTGTGTGCGCGAGTGACAGGGCTGCGAGCGCTGGGAACCGGGACTCACTCTCCCAGTAGCCCCGGCGATCCCGAGGCCAAGTCACCTGGCCCGCTCTCCCTGACCGCCCCGCCCTGCAAATCAGCTGAAAAGGAGCCCGCCCAAGCGGGAAACCGGGAAGTTCTACAGTTTGCTGTGCTGTTACCTGGAAGGAGGATTCGCTGCTGCAGAAGGGAGGACCCAGTCAACACCTCGCGGAACCCGCTTCGCGGGTCCCGCATCGCCAAGGTCGCCCAGCCGAGTGTTGTTACCTGCAGGGTGTGTGCGCGAGTGACAGGGCTTCGAGCGCTGGGAACCGGGACTCACTCTCCCAGGAGCCCCGGCGATCCCGAGGCCAAGTCACCTGGCCCGCTCTCCCTGACCGCCCCGCCCTGCAAATCAGCTGAAAAGGAGCCCGCCCAAGCGGGAAACCGGGAAGTTTTACAGTTTGCTGTGCTGTTAATTGGAAGGAGGATTCGCTGCTGCAGAAGGGAGGACCCAATCAACACCTCGCGGAACCCGCTTCGCGGGTCCCGCATCGCCAAGGTCGCCCAGCCGAGTGTTGTTACCTGCAGGGTGTGTGCGCGAGTGACAGGGCTGCGAGCGCTGGGAACCGGGACTCACTCTCCCAGGAGCCCCGGCGATCCCGAGGCCAAGTCACCTGGCCCGCTCTCCCTGACCGCCCCGCCCTGCAAATCAGCAGAAAAGGAGCCCGCCCAAGCGGGAAACCGGGAAGTTCTACAGTTTGCTGTGCTGTTACCTGGAAGGAGGATTCGCTGCTGCAGAAGGGAGGACCCAGTCAACACCTCGCGGAACCCGCTTCGCGGGTCTCGCATCGCCAAGGTCGCCCAGCCGAGTGTTGTTTCCTGCAGGGTGTGTGCGCGAGTGACAGGGCTGCGAGCGCTGGGAACCGGGACTCACTCTCCCAGGAGCCCCGGCGATCCCGAGGCCAAGTCACCTGGCCCGCTCTCCCTGACCGCCCCGCCCTGCAAATCAGCTGAAAAGGAGCCCACCCAAGCGGGAAACCGGGAAGTTCTACAGTTTGCTGTGCTGTTACCTGGAAGGAGGATTCGCTGCTGCAGAAGGGAGGACCCAGTCAACACCTCGCGGAACCCGCTTCGCGGGTCCCGCATTGCCAAGGTCGCCCAGCCGAGTTTTGTTACCTGCAGGGTGTGTGCGCGAGTGACAGGGCTGCGAGCGCTGGGAACCGGGACTCACTCTCCCAGGAGCCCCGGCGATCCCGAGGCCAAGTCACCTGGCCCGCTCTCCCTGACCGCCCCGCCCCTCATGTTCCTCCTAACCAACGCCTACAAGAAGTGACATGCCTCGCTGCGCGGGAGCGCGCGGGAGTGCCCGGGGCTAAGCCCGGGCAAAGGGCGGGCCCTCTGTGGCCCTCAGAGGCACGAGAAGGCGAGGCGAGGCCACCCCCCTAAGGTTCGCCGGCTGGGATTAGTAAGGCACAGAACTCTATTAACCCTCATTACCCCCAGGTCTTCTGCCATCTGCCTGTGGATCCTGACACATACCTTGGTCAATTGGCTCGGTCGTTTGTAAGAGGTAGGCATTATGGTAAGGAAAAAGCCCGCATCTGCTGCGACGGAGCCCCTCAACACAATGCTCTCATATGTGGTTCAAAAAGTCAATAAGATCAACAATGAGAGGAGGCAATCGCTAGGCTTGAGCCAATCGCCAGTTCTTCCGTTAGAAAGCCCGCCCGCAAGGGCATCTGCTCCAGAGTTACTGACCACACCGCCAGATCTTCCCCAGTCGAATAGCCTAGTTCATATCCCACAAGACTTGGCCAGCGATGCAGAAGATCCTCATGTTTTGGTTAACTCGTCGGCCAATAACGGCAATACCTCAGAGCATAATCACCAGTCATTTCCCATCGAGGAAGTACCGTCACCGGGGCAGCCCGTTCCACGGCCAGTGAGAACCTGTAGAAAATCTCACTCAAAGAGAGGGGGGAAACAACAAGGCAGGAGAAAGGCAGCTACACCACCCCCAAGACGTGAAGGGCAACAAATTGATTTTGATGCCGATGCAGAATCCAGACGTATTGTTGATGATGAACTCTTTAATCGGATCCAAGATATGATTGATATAAAAATTAGGACAATCATCAAGCCCTTGATTGGTAAACTGGATAAATTAACTTCGGAGGTTAAGAAGGCGGGGGGTGCACAAAGTAATCTGGTGGTAGAGGTGGCCAATCTATCTGCTCTTGTCACAAACTTGGCATCGGGAGCCATAGAGGCTCTACCAAATGAGAGTGTCCCACAGCCTACACTGCCAGAGGGGCCCTTAGCAGTAGCTTCAACTCTATTAACGGCTCCTAGTCAGGACCTAGCAGGCGGAGCCGCGCCGACATCATCATCAGGGGACATAATTGGGACAATACATGAGGATATATCAGCCCAATTTATTTTGGAAGCCTCCCCAGTTGTGCTAGTACTAGCAAATTTCCCAGTCTTAGCACAAAACAAAATAGAATCGAAACAGGACTTGAAGGATAAAGCTCTTCATTGGCTTACTATAACATGACCATGGTCCCCCAAGGGATGGATAGTTTAGCAAGGGATATTGTTATGACCAGGAGGGTACCTTGGATTGGGTCCAATCCCAAAAAATTTAAGGGGGACTGTGTGATTATAAACTTTGCCAACACAGAAGTCCTCCCAAAAATTTTGAATAACATCTTCCCACCCCAAAGGCGAAGCGGCTCTATAGTCCCGCTCACCCTAAAATTCTTCTATAGTGAGGCTCAGCTCCCTACCTTTTCTAACCCTACTAGAGTTAGGAGAGCGAATAACGCCCCAAACTGGGAAGGCGGTTTTAGACATAGATTCCCCAACGAGCGCCCGGGGCCTATATTTAACTTTGAGCGCGGAAGATCTAACCACTCGCATGAGTCAAATTTGTGGCCTCCCATGCCACCAGACCCTGCCGTCAATGGTTGGGGCCCGGGTTGGATGGGCCAAGATCCCATTGGGCGAATCAATAGGTTCGTACCATGGGCGAGAAACGATTACTTTCCGATACGCCCAAATACCCCTTTACCTATGTGGAACATCGCAGCTATGGGTCAAGGTCAGGCAGCTACCCCTTTTGATTGGGGGGGCGGATTGGGGAATAGGTATGCTCCCTTAGCGGATCTAAACAACTGCGATTGACTTAAACCTTGCAATGTCCGAGCAAGTGAGTCCATAACTAGACCCGAAATAAACCTTAGCCAGTGATACACCAATGACGGTCTCCGCCTGCTTACATTTTATGAAACACTTGAGAGTTATGTCCCGTTGGACAACCCTGGGCTATCATACCAGGGGGAGGGTTGCATAGCGTCAACCCTGAACATCGTTCCAACACAGAACGCACCTGAGGTAGCTCAGAACAAGGCGGTCAGATCCTTAAGTTTAGCTGAGGGGTGTTTGTTGGGGGAAAAAGAGCTGAGGTTACCTACCAACGCCTGTAAAATTATAACATGGAACATAGCTGGCTCATCTGCAAAACGGCAGGACAAAGCATGTGTGAGCTTTATTTCTAAGCAACATATAATTGCCCTGCAAGAAACGTGGGACATATCGGCTAATTTCTGGTGGGATGGATTCACCTGCTTCTCTATCCCTGCAGTCCCTAGCCGCATGGGCAGAGCTAAAGGAAGTTTGGCCATTATGTTTTCTCTAGATCTGAAGGGCACCTATAGGCAGATAAATACAGATTCCATAAACATCCTAATGGTTGAAAGGACGACTAGTAACAATTGCAGGACGATATATATTAATTTTTACAACTCTAGGAACAGCGAACACAGTGGGAGTAATGTCGCTAACCTAGATAATATCTTAAATAAAGTGTCTCAGAATATCTATTTAGTTTATGAGTTTATCCTATTAGGAGATTTTAATATTCATCTATGTAATCTGGGTTGTATGGGAAGAGGTGACAATGTAACTGAGGGGGGCGAGGAGGCCCCTCGGGGCCCCCACTTTGAACACTCTACAGAGGGGCTTGAGTTAGAAGAATTATTAGCAAACCATGACCTTTATGAACCCGATAAGGGCGTTAGGGCGCCAACCTACATTGGCAGTCACCATGGCTCAGTGATAGACTACATCTTTGTTTCACAAGGTATTTTAAACCGGTCTATGGTCTATTGTACAGTCATAATACCCTACAGTGACCACAACCCTGTACTACTTGAAGTGGCCTGGGGTGGCCAGATGGGAGCACCGCCAAAAGCACTTAAACCAGCACACCCCCTGAAACCCTGCGACCAAGACAGACGACTGAAATGGGCCAAAGTGATCCCGGATAATTTCTATGAAATACATTTTCCAAAAATAAAGGACAAAGTGGCCATCTGTAAAAAATCGGGGGCGCAAGGTAAAGAAATTATAGAGGCTTTTGAGGAAATTTGTGGCCAGGTGGCTAAGGATCTTTTAGTCAAGCCAAAAAAAGGATTTTCTGGAACAAAACGTTGGTTTGATTCTGCTTGTTCAAAAGCGCACAGAGCATTGTTGACAGCGTTAAAAACCTCTCCCAGGGCTGGGGAGGATATTGTTAGATTAAGGAAACACTACAAGGTTGCCATTAAGAACCGCAAAGAATCCCTTAAACGCGAAGCATGGGAAAATCTCCTCTCAGCTGCAGTACTGAAGGACAGTAAAAGATTCTGGGAGATCATTAGACAACCGTTATTTTCTGAAGACAATAATGCTCTTATGGACTGTGTGATCACCGACGACAAATGGCTAAACCACTTCAAAAAAGTATATGAGGGTGGGTCCAAAGGAACTGCAGATGTTTCAGTACCTGCTATAGTGGCAGACCCGTTGGTCTTCAACCCCGAAGAAGTAGAAAAAGCCCTGATGGCCACAACAAGACATAAAGCTCCCGGCCCTGACGGTGTTCCCGCTGATTTTTTCATGTACTCTCCCAAATTGTGGTCGGCGGTATTGTCGAAAGTGTTTAACGCAGCCAACAACCATGTACCCAGCTCTTGGGCCACATCCACCATAGTCCCTATCTATAAAAATAAAGGCCAGCGAGATGATCCCGCCTCCTATAGGCCCATATCTCTTTTGGACTCAACGGTAAAAATATTAGGCAGAGTTCTTCTAGCCAGACTTAATGACAACGTTGAGAGCCGTGGAGGGTTGTCTGAACTACAATATGGATTCAGAGAAAAAAAGGGGACGATCGAACAATGTATAAACTTACATCTAGTAATTTCTAAATATACAGTGGCAAAGGAGGGCTCCATGTTCCTTGCATTTATGGACCTCTCCTCTGCCTTTGATCTGGTGAATAGGTCGAAATTGTGGCAGTTATTGTTGGAGATGGGCATTGATGAGTCTTTGGTTGTGTTTATGGCTAAACTGCACCAGGAGCTTTTTGCAGCTGTCCGAGTCACAAATGATGGCAGACGTACCCCCCTGTTTAAATCCCTTAAGGGGGTGCGGCAAGGCTGTATTCTAGCCCCTGTATTATTCACCATCTACATCAACAGGCTGGGCAGTCACCTGCAGGGACAGGCAGCCGACGTTCCGCATGCAGGAGATGTCAAAATTCCAGCGCTCCTGTATGCGGACGATGCAGTGCTGATAGCCCGCACTGGGGTAGGCCTACAGCATCTCCTGGACGCTTTTGGTAGCTTCCTGGAGACGCTGGACCTTAAGGTCAATGCCTCTAAATCACACACGATGGTCATGGGGCGTGAATGCAACAAAAAAAGACACAAAACATTTTTTTGCAGGGGAGTCCCTGTCACCAACGTGTCCACATTTCCATATTTGGGGGTAATATTTGACCAGAAAGGAACTTGGGGCCCTCAGATAAGAGCAAAAAGATTGGCGGTAATAAGATCCTCCTCAGCGGTTTTGGGCTTTGCTGGGAAGCTAGGGGCTAGGCCCATGCAAGCCCTTCTGAAAATCTACAAGAGCAAACCAGTGGCCATAGCGGCCTATGGTTCCCAACTGTGGGGTTACGTAAACCTGGATCCAATTCAGAGAGCAGAAAATAGATTCATTAGATCCTTGCTCTCAGTCCCGCAATCCACCCCAACGTATTCCATCCATAAGGAGGTGGGTCTGCCCTATCTGTCTGATACCCTGAGCCTTGCTCCGCTAACTTTGTGGCTGAAATTGTGGACAAATGATGACCTACCTCTGAACCACAAGATTTTGCACGATGTCTTATCCTTGGATAAATACACCAGTATCCCTTGGTTGGCATATGTAGCTAAAACCCTTGCAGATCTGGGTCGCCCAGATCTTTTTTCATCTCCGGAAAATATTAGGAGACAGGACATAGTAACCATCAAAGAGTTATTTAGGGATAGGCAGGAAGCACGGAGGGAGGATCTCGAAGTGTTGAAACCCGCAGTAAGGGCACATCACCTCCTGGTTTGTACACCCTCATTCGCCCCCTACTTGAACTTTGTCACATTCCCATATCACAGGTTTTTATTATCAAAGTTCCGATTTAATTTGATACATTTTTATCTAGGTTCATTTAAGACCTGGCAGAAGCCTGAGCAGGCCCCACCGTGCTGCTGCGACAATTTTTCGGTGCAGGATACTCTGCACTTTGTTATGTTTTGTAGTATATACCATGAGCAGAGAAAGAAATATTTGTTGCCTATTTTGAAAAAAGCTGGTTTTGTCCAAGTAAGACCAGCCCTGCTCTTTCTACAACTACTACCTAACATACATGTTTCTTTTTGTATGGCAAACTTTCTGGTAGCTGCAATGCGGGCGAAACCTGTTAGCCATAGCTTACTTTAAAACTTCTCTTGTTGTTTGAGCATGTTTACGTGATAGATTTGTATAGAAATATTTTATCCATGTCTAAATTTTTTTTTTTTTTTCTGTTTGTTTATTAGGTTTTTTTGTGTGGGAAATGTAAATAGATGTATAGTAGGCATTGCATTGCAAAGTAATTTTTTTTTTTTGTTCTTTGTATGACTTGTAATAAGTCGAATAAAGATATTCTGACTGACTGCACTCTACAAAATACCACATTGGACCACTCTTGTCTAATGTCACCCCATTCTCTAAAACTGTACTCTACTCTACACCACTCCACTCTATCCCACTCTACTCTATGCCACTCCACTCTACGACACTCAATGCCACTCTACTCTACTCTGCGCCGCTCCTCTCTAGCCCACGCCACTCTGTCCCACTTCACTCTACAACACTCCACTCTACTCTATACCACTCCACTCTGCGACACTCAATGCCTCTCCACTCTATGATACTCTACACCATTCTACCTCACTTCACTCTATGCCCCTCTACTCTTCGTCACACTATGCCACTCCACTTTATGCCACTGTTCTCTGTGACTTTTTACTCCACTCTGTGCTATGCCACTCTACGACTCTTCACTCTACGACACTTCATGCTATGCTACTCCACTCTACCACTCTATTCCACTATAACAGTCTACAACACTCTACTCCACTCTACGCATCTCCCTGTATGCCAATCTAATCCACTCTACACCACTCCACTATATGACACACTACTCCACTCTACACCAATCAACTGTTTGCCACTCTATGCCACACTACTGTATGACACTGTACTCCACTCCACTCTATTACATTTTACTCCTCTCTACGAAACTGTACTCTAAGCCCTTCCAATTAAATCCACTCTACTCCATTCCACTGCACTGCACTCTACTCCACGATACTCCACTCTATGACACTTCAATCCACCACACTCTTCTCTATGCCACTAACTTTTAGCCACGCTGAACAGCAGCCATGATGATGTACAACATGACTAAAACACACTTGCAAAGCCAATAGACCTAATGGCTTTGCCAATGCTTGTTATTCTTTTAATGTGTCACCCCAACAGGTTGATAGGTGGTGTTGGAGGACCAGAGACAGTAATCTCTGTAGAAGGACAGAGATAACCTTTTTCCATGTCCTGTCCCCATGTGCTGCTGCTCCCAAAATGACGTGTAAATTGTGGAGATTTCCCTCTCTTTTGAGCTTGTGTTTTAGGTCTCCCTGAGCAAGGGATTTTAACCTCTTCAGTGCCCATGACGAGATAGTCTCGTCATGGAGCACGGTCGCGCTGTGCCCTTGACGAGACTATCTCGTCATGAACCCCACCCACTAATGTAACGCCCGGCACAGGAGGGGGAAAGGGCGTGGCACAGAAGGGGTTAAGCCACCCATCCTTAGTCTTGGAACAAGAAAGCAAAGACTGTGTCAGTTGAATCCACAAACTGGGTCTGGAAATAGAGTGTCAGGATTCGGTCACAGCGGCGCCTACCTCGCGGATTTCCCGAGGCGAAAACTACATTTTCCATGAGGCAATGCGGATGTGTGGATAAAGGCGCACGGATGACGAGAGCCGGCGCGCGTAATTCTTCAGTATACTTCCGCCCTGGACGGGTGAGGACGTAGGGCTGTCTCCGCAAGATTTCTGTTCGGTCAGCGCAGGAGAAACCGGCGAGGACTTCTAGGGGCCGGATTAGCATTGCGGCAAAATCGTGAGTACCGCTGAAGAGAGCGTTTGATGCTCTTGCGGTTTCTGGACTTGAGTATTTTGACTCCCCATAGCTCCCCATAGCGGAAGCCGAAGGGCGGCTGCCTGATATGAGCAGGGACCACGAGGAGGCACAGAGACTCTTCGGTCCCATTTGTTTTCCTTTGGTTATGGAGCACCGCGGTGATTGGAACTGCTCGCTACTGTGTGTGCGATTTTTACGTGACTGATAATACCCCACCCCAGGGTTGGTATACAGCAACAGTGAAAGCGGTGAAGGAACCGTTTCATGTTAGGAGAACTCCAAGAGGGGGAGGAACATATACGGGGCAGTGGACAGGCATTGTGACTGCTCAACAAATCCTCTTGCTTACCGGAGTTTGTACTTTGAAGAAGAAGAGCCTCTCCACCCATTTGAGGCAGAGGAGATATTGTCTGGGGTACGTGTGGTGAATAATCGCTGGTGCATAGTGTATGACAAAAGGGGAGGGAAAACGAGAACCATTAATTTTTATGATATTGTGTTGCAGAACCGAGTAAACCTTAAAGGCTGTCGAGGACTTTCTGTGGGGAAGGTTACAACATTCCGCATTCCCAGGTATAGCGAACACCGCATTAGCGAGAATTTATGAGCGTAGAATTGTTATACAAAAGTCTCATGCACTTGTTCCTTCTCGTTACAGGTTCTATCTACCCTGCTGTTCCCTTCCCTACCCTTTCCCTCGCCTGATCCCTCGAACACCCTGTTTGTCTCATCGGGGTGTTGGTGATATCAGGAGGTGGACCGTTTTTTTCTACCGCCGCTGGATTCCGTGGAGCGTATCCTGACATAGAGTATAAGATGGAGACTGAAACTTCAAGTAAGTGTTCCAGAACCTCTTCTAAACTGGTGCTATCCAACACCACATAGAGTGGTGGGGAATCTTGTGGGACCCAGATCTAGCTGCCAGATTTGAAAGCAGATCAGCGGGATATCACTTGGGAAGACCTCGGTGTTCTGCTGCAGGAGTGTAGGATCTGCCTTGGATGGAGGAGCATTGCTTGCTCCTGTAGAATTCTGCAGGAAGAGACTGCCAGAGTTGGGCCCAGTGGTAGCTAACAAGTGGAGAGGCTATCCAGAGATTACCAAGTAACCACATGCAACATCAAGACTCACTTTATTAAGAGTTATGCATGTCCTAGTGAGTTCTGAGTTTCTAATGCGCACCACCCTTATGAGTAAATCTGAAACAGCTAGACCATCTAAACTGAAAATCAAGTGCTAAATGGTTGTGCATTGCGTTCAGTTTTAAGGTGTCAGGACTCTTAGTAGGACAACCCTTGGACGCCATAAACAAACAGTCTCAATCCCTATGATTAAGGCTCAATAACCTCTTTGTGCTGAGAGACCCTGAAACCGGGTCTGACACCTGTTCTGACATCTACTGTAGACGTAATCCAGGAAAGAGTGGTCCACATGTCTATTGCACTTAGGATTGTAGATGGTCCACCTAAGAGCCTTTTAGTCGGGGTTCCTCACCTCCTTCACGTATTTGTGCTCACTTACATAGAAAAGGGCAAGTCTATGACTTTTCAAGCACTTCCGTAGCAATGGTCTCTATAAAAGACTACTTCCAGATTTGGTAAACACACAGCTGTGGTGTCCAATGTAGATCTATGTGGTCTGGATCTATGCCAGATTTTCCGGACTATCACTAATCACGTTAAAAAGTACAATTTGCAATCATCTAATATTGCTATCCTGAAATTCTAGCAAGGATCTTGCCATCCTGGAATATAAAAGACATCCTTTCACTAACAGTGTGTTTTTTTCAATAAATGTTCTTAGTTATATAAAACATGGCCACAGTATGTTCTCGATGTCAGATATGAAAATATATCCTCAGCTCGACCAAGCAATGCTCTCTCTCTCTCTCTCTGTATATATATATATATATATATATATATTAATCCCTCTGGATTAACTTCAGCATCTGCAGCACGCTCCTCCACTTGCCGGTAAGTAATTTGTATATGCCGACGCGTTTCGAGTCAGAAGGACTCTTCTTCCTGGGCATTACACAAATGAGGTACAAACTCGTTTTCATCTTAACAATACTCTTTTATTTCAAATGAGGCCCCCTGGTGGGCCTAAATCACGCGTCGTTAACCGCAGTGCATTTTGGGACAAGTAGTCCTGAAAACGAGTTCATATTGTCCCCGAGTGGGTTTATTTTCCATTTGTGACATTTAAAATGTATATTTTCCTTTAGTAAGGTCCAGTAACTCTAAGAGAGTGCATGTAACAATTGGCTCGCTGTGCTGTATTTAATTAGGAAACAGTTTCCAGATCGCAGCCTCCCTTTCAATATCAATACGTCCATCATTATACTCAGTATGTTAATACAATACATTTATTTTATACTGTGCAAAAGTGATTAAAAGCTAAAATATCAAATTCTTCAATTTCATGAGCAAGTACATTTACAATAATTTTTTACAGGAAATCAGATACTTCTAGAAAATATTCAAAAATTGTGGAAAAAATGTACACATTTTTGCACAAACTATTTCTGATGATAGTACATATAAACAATTCCGGGCCTCCACTACCGAAGTTATATTGTACTTTAAAAACATTGTTCTTAACAATTGAGTGGAGATTTGGGACAATACATCGGCTTATCACTACATACGTTTGCAATTGATATATCCAATTAGACTTGTACTTGATGCCCAGGGTAAGTCTAGGTGGAGTAAGGAAGAATGTATGACGTTACAACGCAAACAATTACAACGCATGCTTTTACAACGCGGTTTTTACATCGCAACTACCATTACATTGCATGTTTTTACAGCGCATGCCATTACAATGTATTTTTTTTATTGAAATTACAACGTATTCCATTACAACACATACCATTACAACGCATAATACTTTTAGTGCAACAGTAGGGTAAGTGTTGGATAGTGTAGGGGTAAACATTACTATTCCCACTCCAGTGAGTGCAACAGTAGAGAAAGTGTTGGATAGCATAGGGGTAAAAATTACTATTCCCAACTACCCCAAAACCCATACCCACCCTAAAACTTAAAAATATCCATTACCTACCTTATGATGCATTGTAATGGCATACGTTGTAATGGCATGCACTGTAATGGCATGCGTTGTAATGGCATGTGTTGTAATGGCATTCTATGTAAAGACAGTCACGTTGTAACAGTTGCGTTGTAAAAGCACTGCGATGGAATGACTGTGTTGTAATGGATGTTTCCCGTAAGGGATGGTAAAAATGTAGTGGGTGGGCAATGTAGTGCATATATGATGCCCCTAATGCCAACTTTGATGTAGTGACATATAACCTTGACCAGTGACCTTCTCCTTGTTGCAGATAGCCACAACTTGTTTTTTTATGCTTCTCAATCTACCTATGCGTAAAAAGTGATAGTGTATCAATCGTAAAAATAATTGTGTTTTTGTGTTTCATTCTATGAACAGATACACGTTACTTGTCGCAGTGACTTTACTAAAGCGCCTGGCAAACACAAGTGACAAATAGGAGTTGGAATGAGTCCAATGCAAAGGGGGTGTGTGAAAAACTTTCACCTGCTTTGCCTGTGGATAGCATTGGCCTTGCACAGGATTTAATTTGCAAATGTGAACATTTGTATCAGGAAGGAACAAGGAGAGCAGGAAGTACAATAAGCGACAAAAGCAAATTTGGGTACTGAGAATTTCCTGTGTTCCTTTCATGGGATCAGTGAACTCAAAGCACCAGCCCCTGAAGCACACAACAATCTGGGCTGTAGACTCTCTAGAGGTGAATTTTGGGGAGGGGAGCGCACTCTTTGGTCCACAGTAAAATGGTGGGCTGCTTACAAAGGTTATATATATATATATTTGTTCCAGACTGTCTGTCATCAAAGTTCACAACAGACTCCAACACGCTCGGGGTTTCTCATTTTGAGTATTTATGTCAGCCACATACGATTAGGTAACGCATTTCGACCACGCAAGCGGTCTTTTTCATATATATATATATACACACATACACATATATACATAAACACATTTGCCTAAAATGTTTGAATCTGACTTTGTATGTACATCTACATCCTTATCTATATATGTATATTGAGATATAGATAAATACACATATACTTACAAAGCCAGATTTCAACATTTTAAGCAAACAACACTGCTTTGCAATGATAGGTGGTTGGACTCTGATTGTTGTGTCTCGGTGCCCTGTCTGTTTTGTCTGTGTCGCCTCTGATAAACTCCGAGCAGCTGTGTTGATGGCACACGGAGGGGGTGGCCGGACAAATAGAGCTGGAACACGTTAGAGGCGCCACTATATCTAGGAAGGATTCCATAAATTTTGCACTGATGCTATACAATTTTGCACTGGCATTTACACCAATTGACCAGTGATTCATGAACCTTGCACTGACGTGGCCAAATGTTGCCTTTGTCATCTGCACTGACCAAAGAGTACATACATTTTTTTTTTTTTCAGTTTTTACATAGCGAACACTTGGACCGAAGACATTAGAGCGCTTTGAATGAGAACTGGCTTTACAAATTTTTTAGGAGTGAGGAAATTAAGTGATTTACTCAGATTTACATGATGTTGAGCTGAGGCCGGAACTTGGACTGGTGCCATATCATAAACAATCAGAGTCACTGACACAGGGCAGTGCCAAGCTCCTGTTCTTTTGTGTCTCAAACGTCTAAACTTCTTACATTTAGCTGACAATTTTTCCGAGCTAATGCATGAAGGTTCGAAAGAACAAGTTTGAAACGGTGAACAGAGATTGCCTCTCTTTGTTCCAGACTTCTTGTCTCTAAAGTTAATACATTGACTTGGATAAATTCCCAGTTATACTATGAACTTTAGACAGCTTATTTGCAAAAAACAGACGCTCAGCTCTGCACTGAGCCAGCTCATTTCATGAAGATATAGCTTGTGGTGCCACAGTTCCTTTCCCATGCACCTTCTGACCCAATGATAAACCGAGAGTTTTACTGAGCTGCTTGTGCAAAGACTGTGGGGTATATTTACAAGCCCCTTGCGCCACCAGTGCGTCACTTTCTGTGACGCACCGGCGGCGCAGTGTGGAGCTCCATATTTACAAGGACACGTAAAGCCACCCTACTTGGCTTTTCGTGTCCTTTCAAATACGGCCCCTTTTCAAGCAGCACTTTGCGTGAAAGGGGCGTTCCATCGGTGTTGTTGTGGGTGTTCCCACGCAACGCCCATGGATTCTGCCACATTCCCAGATATACAACATTTCGCGAACCTGGGACTGCGTCAGAATCCTACGCCTCCTTAGGGGAAGCGGAAGGAGGCGCAACGAGGAGAAATACTTTTATTTCTTCTGGTTTTTTCCTCTTTCTATCCGTGTTGCATTCTGCAGCACGCATAGAATGCGGCTGACCACGGCCCCCGCAGGGAGCCACTAGAGTGGTCAGCCCTCTAGTATCACATGGGCACCACACCCCCCCACCCCTTTTAGGTGCAGGAACTCGGGCAGAGTCCAGCCAGCCTGGTCGCGGCGCGCTATGGAGCGTCACTTCCTGGCCGCCTGGACTGGGGGAGGGTATATAGGCCTCCCCCACCATCTTAGCGACATCTTTTGCACGCCTGACACGCCGTCCATTCTGCAGCACGCATAGAAAGAGAAAAACAGCTCTTGTGATTGTTTTTGTGCAGGAAGGTCTCCCTTCTTGCACAAAAAACAATCCTCCCCACAACGCAGGCACCCTTGCTCCATGGCGCAAGGGTGCCTACGTTGGCGCGTGACATCCAATTGTGTGCCAGCGCAGAGGAGAGCTCAGGGATACGTCATATTGTTGTAAAAATGACGCATCCCTTTGCATCAGATGTAATGCAGTGCAGCAAAATGGCTTGCAACGCCACACCGCGTTTCTTTCTTGTAAATATGGCCCTGTATTTTTTAAATGGGCAGTCACTCATAGTCAGTGCTTTGAATGGAAATATAGATGTTCAGGTACTCACTATCCAGAGTACCTATCAGCTACCAAGAAGTGCAGGTACTGTCTCATTCATGCTATTGCACCAGCTGCAAAGACATGCAGGTACTCTCCCTTTCAAATGAAATAAGCGCAGGGTCTCACGTACATGCTAATAATAAGCTGTCCATTTAAAGCACTACTCTCAGTGCACGTGCAAAAGAAAACGTGCAGTGCCCCAGAGAGCACAGTTTTATGTTATGTAAAGCAACAGTTGATGGACAGAATGCAGAACAATGTCATACATTCACCCCAGTACACAGATCTGGGCCTAACTCCATCATTTTTTTTTCCTCACCATGCCGTTCCAGTTTGAACCCAGCCATATGCAAATCAGTCTTGACCCTGTGCCTCATGGGAACAGTCCAGCCCAAACTGCCAAGCCAGGTCCTCCCTGGACTGGAACCAAGCATCCTAGGACCGGTTTCGGGGTTTCACCCCTCTTCAGGATAGCTTGATTCCAGAGAGCTCAGTTTTATGTTATGTGACATCAGGTTTCGGAAGTTGAAGCTAACGAGCCCCTCCAATAGTGTCTAAAGTCTTTCTTCCTTGGATACATGAAGCAAACGCTGGAAAACCTTCGCGTGCTGCAGTGTCTGCAAAAGACACCGAGGGGCGGGCGGGAGGGCGTGGGACGGAGCCCGCTTTGGAAACCGGTTCCAGCTGTGGTCGTGGCCGCGGGCCGCGCCAAGGCGTGAGTCACGCAGCAGCGCGCAGGGCGTTGGCTCGACTGGAAACCCCCGCTCACAAAGATTTCAAAGCCTCGCAGGCAACGGGTAAACATCTGAAAACAAACAAACAGATAAAACGGACAGGACCCTAAGCGTGAAATTCGTTTTTTACATTCCAAACTCAGGCCCTCAAACCGAGAAATATGAGTCCCGCATGCGAGTACCCATGACGGCAGCGAAGCTGTCTTTCAGTAGATTTGCTGTACTGACTAGGCAGTTGATAAAGTGACCATGAAAACTATTCCTAAAAACTTACACAAAGAGCTGCTCCTTTAAGAACACTGAAAAGTATGTAATGTTGAATTGGAAACAGGGATCGAAGCGCGTCACTCGCTCACGTGGTCGACTCAAGACGCCTTAAGAGCACGTGCAAAAATGCTTCCCACATCGGCTCGCACACAATCCTTCCAACCCAGCACTCTGCCAGCATGTAGTGTGCGTCTCGTCCTCAAAGCGCGTCACCGCCTCACGAGGGGTGGGAAGCGCTATATAAGTGCTACTGCAATGCAGTCGAACTGCTCCGCACCAGCTGTAACATCCCCACATGCTATCTAAGAAAATTGTATTCTATGTTTTCACTCCACGCCCCTCCTTGTGCAAAATCATTTCATCTGGGCCCTCAAACATGACACATAGTTTTTTTTAGCACAAATATTATGGAGTGCCAGCAAGGAATTTGTGTGGGCCTGTCCTCTGAGCACTCTAACAAATACAGGGAACACTCATTTGCAGTCGTTTTTTTGTGTATCACACTAAATACAGAAAGTATGAAACATAGCAGGGCAAGGAAACACTTCAAGTGTGCTGATCACAGAACAGCGGGACATATTAGAAGAACTGCCCACCAGCCATGTTCAATATTATATTTTCTAACAATATATCCTGAATATATAATCGAAAATATATTTAATGGAAATGTATATGGGATGTTAGAGAATGCCAAATAAAATGCGTCAAAAATTTGTGTTCATTTTTTATTTTTATTTTGCCACATTATCATACCCAGCTGGCAACTGTCTCCATAGGAAGCCTGACAACTTCAGCCACTCCTGGCTTTTAGCCAAAAGCACTCTACATGCTAGAATTTTTGGCCCGGCCTTAAAATGTTAAAAGTGAAAAGAAAATGAATGCAATACACTGTTGGCTAAAGTTCCAGGCTGACTTATGAAGTTTCACAAAAACTGGGGTGACGCGATGGCCAGGCCGGCTTTAGGGCAGTGCGACCAGTGCGGCCGCACTGGGTGCTGACCTGTGGAGAGAACGCTGATTTCAGGGAGGTGGCGGGTGCTATGTTTAGCTATAACTTATGATTGGAGAGATGTGCAGCACTTTTGCCCAGTGGTACTGAGAGAATCCGAGGTTGTGGTCATGGGGTGTGGGGGCGCCAATAATTACCGTCGCACTGGGCGCCATCAGCATTAAATTCCACCCCTGGCGACGGCTCCTAAGATATTTAACCATCTGTACATTGCAATTATCTTCTGAAATATCCTCCATAAATGCTCTCAAATACAGGACTGCTGACATGCCTTTGGTAAACCTGGGATCCCTAAAAGGTTGGGTGTGATCTCTTATCAGAAATGAGGGGGTTCGTGATTGGGGTCTCACTTTGACCTCTACTCCCAGCCAGGACTTTACTAACAAAAGATGCTCCTGACTGACTGTGACACTTTTGCTTTGTTCACTCTGCCCTCACCTGGATGAGGGCTGCTGTTCTCCGATCTCCCCTGTATTGCTTCTTTCCAATTTCATCAAATTACTAGAAGTTGTGGACACTCTCACTTTTCTTCTCCTGTGACTTTACTCCCACCAAAAAAACCCTCTTCAGATGGCGATCTTTCTGTCCCATTCAAATTAATGTCCATCCCATTTTCTTCACACTCTTCTACAATTCCATTGGGTCCAGAAATATGTTTGTGTCTGATAATGACCGACGCACCGTATCCTCTCGTTTTCATTCATCCACTCCAAACTATGGTACTCGCAAAACCCAGCTAGCTTCCTGTACGTCTTAGGTCCGTTGATAGCTGCTGGCTTCCACCCCCTGCTACTTCTGTACCGGCAACAAGAATCCCCCAGTATTTACATTATCAGTTCCAGGGGTTTCAGTGCTCCAGCTTATTTTCAACCAAACGTATAACCATCAACGCAGGGGTGTTGCAGGGATTCTGCACATATACAGAACTATGCGCAGGAATATGGGACCTCAGTGTATAGGGGCTAAGCATTCCTACCACCTTCGTACCAACAAACCCAGGACCAACCAGCTATAGTGTCTCACCCGCTCTCCTACACACTCATGAAGAAGCAAATGATAAGACACCCCGGAACACAACACTCCCGGATCTCTCAGGAATCACGATAACAAGACACACCTTTTCGCACACTCTCTCGTACATGTCCACATAAGAACTGACCGAAACACGAATATAGCTTAAAATGTTTATTTTAACTACCGTGCTCTAAAACGCAGTATACGAGCCACAACCAGCAGCAAAATGCACAAACCTAACACAGTTAGCATTGAAGCAAGGCCATATATCATAAAGGGAGATGTCATCATATACAGACAGTGGATAAAGGACTCTATGGCCTAACCACCCTCCTCTTGGTAAGAAGAAGCTTTATTATATACTATAAGATATCTGGGCTTTGTCAGCAGACCCCATGCCTTAGTGCCTAGATGGTAGATCTACATCATAGGAACCACATGGCTCTTCTCCCTGGAAAGCTCCCTCTCCACGTGTGTGTTACCTAAACATGCATCCCCATAAAATCAAAACAAGAGTTTCCACCAGCAGCTGTGTTAGCATGTTTTGTCTAGGTGCTAGGGACTGACCAGAACAGAATAACAAGGGGCATTGTTTATCGACCTTATACGTGTTCAGACTAAACTCAAAGAACGCAGCAGAGAACATACAAAGCAGACGGTTCTCATGTGAAAGGCATAAATGCATAAATAGAGTCTTGCAAAAATAAAGCTATGTAGTAACGTGTGCAAAAGCAGCATCATGGTTGCTGGGCTCATGCTGACTTAGCGATGTTGACAATGTCCCTATCGGCCACGTGAAAGGGATTGTCTTATCCAAGGCAACCGTATCACCGAAGGCAGCTATCCAACTGTCCCAGCCATTGAAGTTCCACCTTCTCCTAAGAGAGACGCAACTATGTCTTCTGTATCTTCAGACTCGCAACCATTTCACAGGGAAGTGGCCATTTATTCAGGCGTCTTTTCTGGGACCAAGCACTCAGAATGTGAAATTGCTAGGGCCGGTACTTACCAGGGTAGTGGCACAAAGTTGGCCACAGTTAGCCACCTTATATCTCCTATAGGTGCGGACAAGCAGTCAAGAACTAACTCAATAGAAGTGGCCTGCCGTGCGTCTCCTGCTGCAATAAAGAAGGGAATGTTCAGCCAGAGTTGTGTGTACACAACACACTGAGGAATATGTGAATATATTTACAGTACAAATAGTAAAGCAGGCAATAGAAATCCTGCAATAATGCAATTACTGTGTAATTGGAAGGATCAAGAAATGTTCCCACACAGTAACAGGGATCTCATTAGTAGCCACCCATGGCCATTACACTGCAAATGGAGGATTGGCAATATTCCTGCCAAAATGAAGGTAGCTTGCTAGCGGTTGGTAACATTGACTGTTTGTGAAACTCATATTCACCAGCGCCTAGACAATTTGTAACAAAGCAAATGTAATGAGGAACCACCGTCCTGGGTAACCTGCAAAAAAGAGTAAAGTGTCTTGGAATTACGGTTTGCGAATCTTACCATACCGGGGAATTTCTGTGATTTTTAGGTTTTTAGTTGTAACTACATAGGCACTGTTTTGGTTTAAAGGGAATTCTGAGGATTTTATTAGGAAACTATCATTTGTTATGAGCGTGGGTAACCATGATGTACCCCGGACAGAGTTTTTCAGTGATTTTCCGGGTTCTTTTTATGATATATTGTTGCCAGACCCGGTGGACAGTCTTCAATCATATGCAGTGATCTGTGGTGCAGACTCTGTGCACAATCCATGTACAACTGCACAGGATTTGGCAATACCAGACAGGCCCTCAGAGCCGGGCCTGGCCTGCAGAAAGTTTGGTAGTGGAGACAACTAGTTTAAACAATCCTCCAGCGTAATTTTTAGCTCTGCCAATGGTGCTCCCTGCAATTTGGCCATGTGTAGCTGCCCCTGGAGACAGGGTCTGGATAGTGAACGGCCTTACAGTCAATTCACGTTCAACTCACACTAGCTACACAAGGCATTTGGCAAAGTCCAATATCTTTGACCATCTGTGGAGCATAGCCTGTTAACTGTGTTCTTCCACAAGTGCACTCTTTCTGTAAAGAGGCCTTTACATTTTGTTGTTATCTTGTCACCATTGCTGTGCATGCAAAGAGAGAAGTCAAATGTTGGGCTCTGTCTCTGAGGGAGCTTGGTGTTTCCTTTTCTTTCTCTGACTTCAAAGTGAGAGGACTTATGTGACAATCATGCGGGTACTGGGGATATATGATGGAGGGAGGCTGTATGGTGTTAATTTTGTCCAGCACACAACAACATTTAAATGTATGTAAATGAACTGTGCACATATTTCAGAATATATCAGCATTAGGAAAGCATGAATGAAGATATTTGTTTTGCAATTCTGAAGTGTTTTGGAAACAAATATTTTGAAATGATCAAAAAAATCAATACACTAGGTGAAGTAATTTCCACACATTAATGTTTGAGACCTGTGTAGTTTTAGCAGTAAAACTGTAAGTCTGTGCAAAAGCAATG
Source organism: Triturus cristatus (assembly GCF_964204655.1). Taxonomy (NCBI): domain Eukaryota; kingdom Metazoa; phylum Chordata; class Amphibia; order Caudata; family Salamandridae; genus Triturus; species Triturus cristatus. The sequence continues at coordinate 118,426,792 of NC_140595.1, forward strand.
ATCATTTCAAAAGGCAATGTGTTGTTAATGTCAGCGCACTACCACACCCTCAACTCCACAACATTATATAAAACTCTACTCCCCTCTACACCACTCAACTCTATGCCACTCTACTCCATTCTGCAACACTCTTAACCGCTCCACGGAACTCTATGTCACTCTACCCTATACGATACTGTATTCCACTCAAATCCACTCCACTTTATGCTACTCCACTCCTTGCCACTCCACTCTAAGCCGCTCTACTCCACTCTATGTCACGCCACTCGAAGCCACTCTACACCACTCCACTCCACGATAGTCCACTGTATGACATCCTACTTCATTCCAAAATACTCCACTCTACGCCAGTCTATGCCACTCCACTGTATACCACTTCACTTTACGCCACTCTACTCCACTCTATGCCACTGAACAATAGCCACACTGGTGTAATGCATTGGTAAAACACTTTGGTAAAGCTGTGGTGGCTGCTGATTAACAGAAGTGGTGGGCAGCGGGGGGGGGGGGTGGGGGGGGACGGAACGGAAAAAGAAAAGATAAAGAAAAGATGACTTACCTGCAGTCCGCCGCCTCTCTTCCCTCTTCTTCCTCCCGGCAATCACACAGGCTCCTCTAGGCCAATTACAACGCTGCTGAAATAGAATTACCAGCAGTATTATCAGCGAGACAGCAGCGTCGCGATTGGTCTGATTGGCCTGGTTTGCTGCTCAGACAGTGCCTGGGAGCCTGTGACTGTTCTGCAACACAGACATGTGGAGAAATGCTAAGTGCGCATGATGGCTTGGCAGTCCTAAAATGGCCGGCTCCATACTGAAAGGTAAAATGATGATAACGTTGTGTTATTATCATTTTATTTTTTTGTTTTTGAACTGCTCAGAGAGCAGTGGGGCGAAGCTCCTCTGACTTAACGGAGGAGCTGCCGCTGTAATGCCAATATCTATTGCATACGCTTGTTTAATGCTGCGAAGATTACAACTTCTGAATAGGTTTTCATTATTAACATAAAAAAGTAGTTTTCAACAACACGATGTTGTAGGATTAGTGTTGTAGTAACAGTGTGATGGGTTGATGGAGGAGGCAAGAAATGTGTAAATGATCTTCCAGCTGAATGTTCCGCTCCTTCAGCCCTGATCGACATAGCTTTGTGTATCCCTGTAACTCACCAGGCGGCTGCGTACTTGTGCCAGGCACAACCTAGTGAGCTGCAGGTGTGTCCCCAAACATACCTGAGGCTTTGATGTGAATAGATGAAAGCAGGAGGGTCCCATGAAAATGTACGGTGGCATGCATTCAAGTCTGGGTCCTACGAAGAGCCACACAAGGATCTGTGGGAACAGATATCGGTACACTAGACACAATGCAAGACACCAAAAACAAATTGCAGCACAAAAGCAAATCAAACAAGAGACTCCAACACCCTGAATTTCACATTGAACAGGAGAGCCTGAGGACCAAAGACCCAATTCAGGGCCCTTCTGAGAGAGTAGAAAGCGACAGAGGTCTGTCATTGTTCCAAGGCTGCTCTTGTTTGTTCCTAATGTTGCCTTTCAGGGCTTTGCAGTGTGGGTGGCTTTCATGCATAATGCACTCTGAGCAAACACAGGTGTGGGCTGGAGAAGGGGGCTGTTTGCTGAGATGAAGGGCACACCCAACTGAGAGCACAAAGGGACCAGGTGAGCATGGATGTGAAAGTCTGCACGGTGCAAGTGACGTCACAGAGCTCCAGGTTCACTCTTTATTCCTCCGCTTTGTATTGTATTGTATTGTAATTGCATTTATATAGCTCTTACTACCCCTGACGAGGCGTCGAAGCGCTTGTATACATATATGATATTTTAAACACGATTCGCAGCACGCTCCCAAGTGATAAAGGATATTTGGAAGGGGTGAAGCTGGGCTAAATCTTTTGGGAGACTTGTTCTCGGTCGGTTGTCTTTCATTTTGTTAATTTTTCTAGTGTTACATTCGAAATAGGTAATATCAATCCTTTAAACAAAAGTACTCCCGGCTACTTATTTTTTTTTTTTTACTGGTACTCACAAGTACCACAGGTACAGTTGGATGTGCCAAAGGGTTCCCTGGGTGAAGCCAGGGGAGGAGGTGGTTCCAAATGTACATTGTGGGAAAGGTGGTGATTTAATACTAAGTTGTTACCACAGCAGTATTGTATGCATGTATGTTGATATGGATGCTGTATTTATGTAGCATGAACTTATTTGAAAGGCTGTAGAGTGCTGTATAGTGTCAAAGGCAAAGATACAGTTGACAGGATAGAAGCTGGCTGATTTCTGAGAGCAGATGTGGACTGATACTGTGCTGTAGTATTATTTAAAGAGGGGTGTCTTCAGCTTTTCTAAACTGCTGCAGCGGGGTCCTGCTGGACATGGAATATCATCTCGGGTTCTGGGTGCCCATACCTATAAAGCATGTTATCTTGTTTTTACATTTTTGCACTTCTTCGTCCTCACTGGAAGTGCACCAGGAGCCAACAGAGGAGGCACTAGGCTTGTCAGGCCGAAGGGCTGAAAGCAGTGCTTAATTTGAGGCAGTGGTCTCTGGTGCTCGGCACCGGTACTTAATTGGCAACACCAGCACTTATGACAAGCTGCCACATAGTGGCGCTGTTTGTCTAGTTGGGAGACTAGCACAACAACAGTTGTATATTAATTCAACATACATTAAAAATGACTAATATCGGCCACCAAAGCCATTCCTATAGAGTCAGGGGCCTGGAATAGTCGGCATTGTCACACTTGTAGGAGTGTGATGGTTAGTAGCTGTGTTGATAATGTAATTAGCAGCGCTGACAGCAGCAATGGGCGGTGCAAGTGGACTCCTGACAAGGGCCCTGCCACTTCTTTTTTTTTTTTACAAACTAAGCACTGGCTGATAGTGATGGCTTCGTAAATGATGCCACTGGTTTTGAAGATGGTGTGGGCCAGTAAGGGGAGATGGTGGAGCCAGTGCAATACTAGCGGTTTCATCAGTGGTGTTTTTATGTATCCCAGTTATACCTCACGTGCCACTACAGGTACACATTCATGCTGGTCAATGACACATTGGCACACCTATGGAGTAGATTTAGAAGAGAGGCCAGAGTTAGCTAGAATGCATGCAGACTTGTACAGTAGGAGAACAGATGAAAAAGGGATGGCTGGAGTCTTACAGGTTGGTGGTAAGACTTGTGGTTGCAGTACTGTGGTGGTAGGCTGGTGAAGGAAAGCTGAATTGCTTTTAATCTTAGGACTTTCAAGCTTGTGAGAAAAGGTAGGGTTTTAGTAAATGTTTTAAAACAAGTAGTTCGGTCAGGTGCAAGAGTGGGTCTTCTGTTTTAGGAGCCAGGAGTAGCCACTCTGAGAAACCAGCAGTCATAAGCCAAAATATTTCTGGCACACAGGTTCCCAGCAGATAATAAATGAAAGAAATGTGGGGGCTTATTGAAGTTCAATTAATTAAAACCATAACATTTCAGTGTAAATAGCAAGTATAAAATATGAAAAGACATAATAAAGACAATATTTCATAAAAGAGGAAAATGTCAAGCTTGTGATCCCCTTGTGGGACCTTAGGCTCCCATTACCAGTTAGCCGACATAGCACATATACTTTCACCTAACAAGACCTTAGTCGTGGGAACCGCAAGGCCGCACACGGTTCTAAGATATTAAATGAAGACAAACCCCACTTCATTCAAGGTGTGAATGAAGGACTGCTGATCACTCCCTCGATTGAAATTAAGCCCGATATAGCTCCTCGTACTCTCCTACAAATTAAGATAATGGGTAAGGTGACCAACATCAATTTTGGCTCAGATTGCTGTGATGTAAAAACGAGCTCAAAGGCTGGATATAGACTGGATGGAGCAAATAACATATCTGTGATGGTCACTTCAGTGGATGCAATGTTAAGCATTGAGTGACCTAAAAGGAGAGGCACTACCTTCCCAAGTAAATCAGTGCTTTGATGTAAAAGACAATATATAGTTATTTCTCCAGATGCAGATCTAGAAATCTTTTATTGACCAATACGTGTTGATAGGATTTTCTGTCTCCCTCCTCCATTTCCATCTCTCATGAAATCTGGATGTGTCCAGTGATCCCTGCAGGGATCAGATCACGGCAAATGGAATCAACAAGGGGCATTAATCAAATGTTAGCCTGCGTATGCCACAATGGTTGGATGTCAACAGTTACAATTAGGGCCCTCATTATGATGTCGGTCGGAGTTACCTTCGGACCGGCAGCGTTGGGTTTGGGAACCGACCGACCTCATGTCAGCTGTTCCGACCGCATTATTTGGATGCAACCACACATGGTGTGGTTGGAAACATCCATTTTACAATGGGAGCATGCACGGCGGGCTGAAACCGCCCACAGAATAAGCTCCTGTTGAAAAATTGAAATTTTCAAACATCGCTGCACCATGTGGTAGGGATGTTTAAGAGGACACCATAGGTGCCCCCTAGGACCAAATGCAGCAGGCCAGGGGGAAAGAGGGACCTGCTAGGGTCCCCCAAAGTCAGTTTCTGACAGCCAATGCATGTTACAAAGGCCTACATTGATTGGCTGTTGAAAATGGACATCATAATCCCAATGGCAGAAACGCCGTCCTTAAGGCATTTTGAGGCCTTTCTGACTGGCCCATGAGCTCCTTGAGCCCATCGGAACCACGTCGGATCCCCCCACTGGTTTAAACTTCTACTGCTGTCCCCATTATATGGCAGTCAGACTTTAAACCTTTAATTGCGGTCGGAAAGCCTCCGACCAGCGGCAGGAGACTTTACGACCGACATTGTAATTAGGCCCAAAATGTCTTTTCATCCCGTTCAGTGCATGGTACATACATGACAACACTTTGCATCGACTTTCAAAGCAGTGCAAGGTCTAGAACCTTGGAGTTGGGGTTGGACAAACAGAAAATGGAATGAGGAACTACATCTTCTAAACCGAAATCCACCCTTGTGTCACAAAATATAGATAATGCTAGGTTTAAAATATGCTGAAAGACAGGATACAATCATCTCAGATCTCTATGGAAGTCATTTCTCTATTAAGAGAATAGCTGGTTTGTTGGCCAGCCTAGGATTTAGTAAAATAGGTTGGAGGCATTTGACTAATTGATTTTTGACTTTAACAAGTACCACTTGCAACACTGAGCAACAAATGTAACTCTACAGGAAAGGACCAGTTATGCAATTTAGGTAAGAGCTCTAACGCCCACCATGATCTATCTGCATATTGTTGTTGCTTATGTTTTACCCAGAAACATACTTCCAACATTAATGTTTAGTATCTGCCTGCAAAGCACGCTAAAAACGGGTATTAAGGAGTGCAAATAAATTTTGCAGCACAAAGCCAATGCCCTATGCAAATGTTATTTCTGATGAGGTGTTCTTGAGCCTGCAACTGAGAACTGGGTCTAAGTGACCCCATAAATGCAGGATATTTCTCCAACAAAAAAAAATCTTGGTTGCCTTGACTCGTTAAGAATCATCGAAAAGGTATATCGCTCAGCACCTAGCTGTAGAGTAGCCAGGCCTGTTTATTTATAGGTTTTATATAGCGCCAGCTAGACCCAATGGTATCAGAGTGCTTTACATAATCGTGAGCAAGACAATGATCAAGTCGCTGAGCATATGATACGAGACAATATTAGATTCACGTACACACAAAATATATACAAAGAAAATAGTTAGGCAATGAGGGTGGTTCCCGATTGTGGTCAATTAGCACAGTATGAGTCCAGGGAGTGAAAGACATGATAGACAGTAGAAGCAAACAAACAGCCAACTGTCAGAAAGGGTCTATACTTAGAAAGAGAGAATATTTGAATAGAGTTCAGTCTGCTCATGTGTTCAACTATTTGTTGAGGGTATGGAGTTTCAGGTCTCTTATGAAGCAAGAGAAGGAGAGGTTTCATTGTAGGTCTCTAGGGAGAGAGTTCCAAATGCTGGGCGCATTTCCAGAAAAAGAATGAACCTGGGTTGATTTCCTTTTTAGTTTGGGAGGAACGAGAAGAAGTGTGTTGGAGCTTCTCAGAGGCCTGTTGTTTCTTAGAAGCTGTGTATGAATGCAGGAAACTGATGCCAGGCAATGACACTGACTGGTCCAGGGGCTTGACAGAGGGAATGTAATGCAGTTCTGAGATTCAGTTATTTTGTGCCAATGGTAGGGATACGCTTGCTTCATCATCGCAGCAGAGGTCAAAAGGGAGCTTCCTGTAGAGACTGTCTTGATGGCTTGACTTTAATGTTTTTATTTTATTTTATTGTGGAGTCACCTCACCAGCACATGCTTGGTATTACCTATCCATTGGAAGAGGTTCCCATTTAGAAATGCATGCCATTTCACCTTGTTCATAGGGGTGATGGAAGCAAATATTTTTTTATGGGGTTTGGGACAGAATGTAATACAACAATGAAAGAAAAAACTAAAGTCATATTATTCAACATGAAAATAAATTCTACTGCAATAACCAGCTGAATAGCTTTTCAATTACTATTTCAATACATAGAAAATAAAATAAAATGTAATTATGAGAAATCAAATTAAACAAGGTGAAGTACATTTTTTTAAAACAAGTTTTATATAGCGTGAACTCGACCCGAAGGTATTGGGTATCAGAGTGCTGTACATAGCACCGGTTGCATTACAGGAGGACACATTCATTTTTGTTAGGCACAGGGAGATTAAGTGTTTTACCCAGAATCACAGGATGTTCAGGGTCATTGCCGAGATTGGATCCGGGTTCCCCACATTCGAGGCCGACCGCCCTAGACGTTACGCCGATTCCTCTCCCCAATCATAAGGCAAATGTTAAAATAGAAAATAAATGAAACATATTAAAACCACCTGCCAAATGCTGCAATGCATGTGTGTATGTAGTATATGGTATTTATATGGCTGTAACCTGGCCAGTGGAGTGCCGTACAGGGCCCAAGCCAAAGACACAGTCCACGTATCAGATGTAAGACAGTTACCACTCAACTGTGTGGCAATGTGTACTGACGGTTCAGTTGCCGAGTGAGGCGTGGAATGTCATTCCTGCCCATTGTGAAGAGAAACCAGAGACTTGTAGCCAGGGACCTACAGGCCAGGTGCTGGCACCTGCCCCAGGCGAGCTCTAGCAAAGATGGCGCGTGTCCATCAGTAGCTCAGAGCTTTACAAAGCCTTATGCTCGTTCACTGTCAGAAGAAGGTCTCTAGAGAGAATGCAGTGATGACCACTGCTGGTCTCCTCCCGCCATAGGTGGGAGCCTCTCATACCGTGTGACACTGAACCGTGCTGGAAAGAGGTTTATTTCATTGCATGGAAAGCTTCATGCTCAGAAATGACCCTCATTGTGGTTGCCACCTTTGTAATTGTGTGGCATGGCAGAGAATGTACTCAAAGAAGGTGGAGAAGAGCGGGCTGGAGAACATGGGAGACCGCGAGAGCTGGAAGGAAAGAGCAGGGGGTGATGGCAGCACCCCCAAGTCTGCCCTTTTCTTTGACTCCTCATACTCCCCCATCTCTCAATGGCCATGCAGGGATCTCCCTGACATCCCCTTCCCTCGAATTCCTTTTTTTTTTAAGTCTCCCTGACAACCCTCTGAGATCATGCTACGTCCTTTGACTACCGCTGTCTACCCATGTCTCCAAGCTACTGAAGGTGTCTCCAGGCAACGCCTCGCCTCCACCAGGGAACGCTGGAATGAACAGTCACGCGTCCCACAGAGTGCAGGTACACCACGTAGATGGGAATCACCAGGCCCAACAGGAGTCCTCTCCTAGGAACAACAAGCCCTCTGCCTGGCACATCTGCCACTATCTAGCACATCTGTCCAACAGAGCTCAGATGTTCCATAGAGGACCATACTAACAGGCTCACAAGAGCACATTCAATAACAAAAAACACAAACACACACACGATGCCGCTCACTTCAAGGTGCTGCACTTGGGTGGGGCGAGGTGTGCTGTGCAAACGGTATGGAGAAGTAAGTCTACACACCAAAGCTGCGCTCAACAGCAGACAACACCTAAGAGAATACGTTAGACATAACACCCAGCGCGCATACAACACACCACAGATATGCCCTGTAGTTGGTTAATTACAAATCTCACTAAGGGATCAGACTGAAATCAAACAATCAGAAACCGTGTCGGGATCCAGAAAACAGACTCCTGTAATGAACCCTTGAGACCAGGGACTGGAGACCAGCGGAGACCAGGAAACCCAAATCCGACGGCTCCCAAAGCCCTACTGACCTCAAAACAGCACTATGGGAATCTCTGTTACCATAAATCAACCCAACAGAACGCATCATTTATAACAAAACACAGGTAGCATCACATCATATATCCTAACTTCCATTGCTGTCCTTCAGCAAGGCGACCTACACCTCAAGCGAGCATTGGGACAAAATCAGAAATCAAAGAAAGTGTGCTTTTAAAAAAAAGATTTTGTGCTCTGAACACTTTCACTTCTCCATGTACGGATTTATATTCGTGTTACCAAGTGCAGATATTTATATAGTGCACATCCAGCTGTGAACACCAGAACTCTGGCCTCGAGGCATCAGTGTGCAGGACCTGGGAGGGAGGGCTTCTAACTCGAGCCGGGGAGGGAGGCGAGTTCTAGCTCGTCTGGGGATAACGGTGATGGGAGGCTTTAAAAGTATTGTCAGTTACTCACAAATTCAACTCTGGGGATGCGCACTCTGACCAAGACATGCACCAACATGCAAAGCACCTATTCTGTGAAAGCCAACACCTTTTCACATGGCATTCAGGTGCGATTACAAGGCAGGGAGAGGCTCGGGTGGAGACGCTCCCATTAGAGTTTGCAGATCAGAGAAAAAGAACAGCAGCATCTTCATGCACAGAATGAAAAGCTATGTTCTGAATCTAAAATGCGTCTACTGAGAAGCGCTGGAAAGCGCCTTGAGGCAGTTGTTTCTGCACTATCATGCTGTATGAGTAATTCTCTAGTAAGCCTCTGAAGATCTTTCGCCTTCACTCTGGCTACAGAAAAATCGTTTTCTTTCTTTCAGGTTTGACATGGGGATGGGCACTTTAAGTCGGGGACAGAAGATGATTTGTTCCACCCTGCCCTACTCTGTGTGCCTTCCAGTCTCAATGTCCATGTCCCATTGTCACACTCTGTGCCTCCCAGTTTCTGTATCTCACTGTCCCAGTTTCTATGTCTGAAGTCCCATTGTCTATTTTTGAGTCTTCCTGTCTCGAGAGGGAGACAGTGTGTATGTGTGTGTGTGTAAGTAAGTAATCTGGGCTACCCAGACTCAGGGGCATATTTACAAGAAGCTGGTGGAGCACCGTGTTCCACCAAAATTGGTAACACCATGCTCCAACAGTTTCAAAACACAGGGATGCACGGTATTCACAAGAATGCGGCTCACACCTGCGTTACCCCTAGCGCTGGCAGTAGAAAAGCTGCCTAGAGCCAGCGCAGGCACCCTAGCGCCAATTTTGCTAGGGTGCCTGGGCTGCAGGGGCAATTGTTTATGAGCAGGAAGGGACACTTTCCTGCACAGAAAAAATCAGTACAGTTGATTTGCTCTATCTGCGTGTGCTGCAAAATACATGGAGAAATAAAACATTTCACCTCGTATCACCTGCTTAAGACCAGGTATTCCCTTGTGCTATTTTTGGCACTGCCCCATACCTTGTAAATATGGGGCAGCGTCAAAAAGCAATGGGTGTTGCGGCGGAACGCCCACTGCAACACCCATTGCACGACCCTTCACGCATGTACTGTGTGAATAGGGGCATTATTTACAAGGCGGCTTTGTAAATAAGGAGAAGGAGTTAACCCCACCAGAACATCGGAAAAAGTGACATTCTATCTCCAGTGCGATGAGCAGCAATCAGCTACCTCTCACCCGGACTTCTGTGGAATTGGAAAAAGTCCTGCCCTGGTTAGTCTTAGTCGTTGTGAATATCAGGCAAGAAAGAAGGGAGAGTTTCATCAAGGAGAACGACCTCCTGGAGGTCTGGAAACAAGTATTCCGAGGGACGAGGAGAGTGGATGAAGGGCAAAAGTTGTAAATTTACAATCAGTGCATTTCTGGCTCTTCAATCAAGTGTTTTGGAGTTTTAACAGGAAGCCAGCACTTGAAAACATTTTTGATAATCGAGAACAGTACCAGAGCCTGTGAAGGGCAGCATCCGTTCTTTTATCTAAACTTGATTATTGCAATGCGTTGTATCTGGGAACTCAGAAACTGAAGCTGCAATCTTTGCATAATGCGGCAGCTTGTCTGCTTCTAAAAATCCCCAAATTCAGTCCTGTCTCACAGAGAATATTTTTTTTTTAGTTTTAAATAGTGCAAACTCGACCCGAAGATATCAGGTATCATAGCGCTTTACGTGAGCACCAGTTGCGTTACAGAGGGACACATTTATTTTTTGTTAGGCACGGGGATATAAAGTGATTTGCCCAGAATCACAGAATGTTGAGCGTCGTTGCAGAGACTCGAACCCGGTTCCCCAGCTTTGAGGTCAACCGCTCTAGCCATTAGACCACACCTAATCCGGCAGGTTACCAGCTTGGGTTACTCATACACCATATACTCACGTGGGCCCATAAACATTCATACAAATAAGCTAGCAGTAGCACTGGGGTCAATTTTGTTTTACCTGCAAGATTTTGTTATCTTTACCAATCCAATCTCCTTGACAATAAATTTCCTCTGGTCAATGAATCTAGTAGCTAGTAAAATAGGTAGAAATAACATTTAAGGTTGTCTCAAATAACCACAGACTCAAAAAGTTTTAGAAGTTTTATCTAATCAAAATTTTAAGGCAAAAATCAAATACATGACAACATCGGGTTCATTCAGGAAAGAAATCAAGTTTAGTTCAATATAAGTCTCATTAAAATATCATGATGACAGTACCTGAAGAGGGAGAAAAACAGAGAGCAGGTACAAGGAAAGATTTCACAGAATTATATTTACCTAAGATGTTAGATGAACCCACCTCCTTGAAGATGAGTTGGGTGGAGTCGACAAGGAAAGGTGGAAGACAAAGGCTCAGGACAGGTTCAGAGCCGGGAAGGTGACCTCTTCTAAGTGCAACGCCAGCGTCGCACCCCTCTCTGGCACTACTCTCCTCGATTTTCTTCCGCGACTCCCCTTCTAGATGATTGGATTATCGATCAGTATTTCGGTCTCTCGAGCAGGGTCTCTGGCATCTGCAGGGTCTGAGACAGCGTCTCTGACAGAGTCTGTAGCAGCATCGGTGTCGGGTCTGTGACGGGTCAGTGACCTGTGTTTCTCTCTGACATCTAGCTAACTAACCCTCTTCAATTATACTATTCTGTGTTCCTGTACCAACCCCACATGTTTCAATATCGTGAACCCCCTATTTCTGATTGGACAGGGCAAGGAGGTGAGTTCATCACACCATGCTAAATGTAATATTTTACTTTAGGTTCATTGTTCAATGTTCCCGCCCCTTAATTTACTTTCCCAAAGCTTTATTCCCACCCGTATTTCACATTATGCACAATACATTGTATTCAAAAATTGTAATTTCTTGTTCCTCTGTCCGGGTCAATGGATTAAGTTCTCATGTGATTCTTGCCAGCTTGACCTTGGCTGGGTTTCAATGGTGCCATCATAGTTCCGGGCAGGGTTTAGTACGCTTGCGCATGGGTCAGGTGGGATAGGGATTTCAGTCACCCTCTGAGGCCCAAATACGAACTAATAATAAAGTCAGAGAAAGACATGTTAGAATACGGAAATAAATGAATTCACTGTATACCACTTATCACTACTCTAATCCCATTTACTTATAAAAATCTTTTGCATTAGCAATTTAGTAGAATTTGCAAGGTTTAGTTTAAGCAAAAGCATGCGTATTAACATGTGAGTTTCAAACGGCCATTTAGAAGCTATTGCGCAGCTGCAAACGTTTCCCTCCAAGCATAGAAAATGTCATACTATGTAGATGCAGTAGACGCATGCGCAGTGAAATTCACGTGTTTTGTCGGCCATTTTAAGACACTCGGGTTACTGATTAGTAATACACATAGGCAAGCATCCCCTAGATACAATATATTGTGTGTAATGCAATATTAGTATTTACAAGACAAATTGATTACGGTATTATACGTTATTTGAGAGGATTGCATCCGAGCAAGTTTCTTCTTTACGAAACCTTGCTCCATCATACCCTCACCCTCTATTTAGCCTTCATTGGTTGCCTGTTTGCGAGAGGGTCAAATTTAAGGCCCTGTGTCTGGTTCAAACAGAGCTCTATAAGACTGTCCCTTTCTGTTTTCAGAAAATGCTCCTATTGGCATGTCCCTAGTAGTAATCTTAGGTCCAGTGATGCTACATTAGTGGCAATTCCGAGGATTAATAAAGCAAGATAGAGAAGCAGAAGCTTTTAATTTTCGGCATGCAAGCTTTGGAATGCCATGCTTTTCCAATTAAGATCTCAAACCAACCTGACACAGTTGAGGAAAATGTTAAAAACATGGCTTTCTCCTCTCTCTCCAAATAGGCTCTCTCTTTCCATGGTTTCTCTAAGGACAACTAGCGCCATGACGCAGTTTACCATTCGTGCGATTTTATAAAATTTTACTTACTTATCAAACAAGGGCCTGGTGTAACCTTGGTTAAAGCGTCTTTGTTGTTGTACCATTTAGTCTGCTGCACCATGAAAACCGCCTTCGATATTAACAGACAGAAAAGTATTACCAGAAGTGAAGTTCACCCAGTTCATGTTGTTTCTTTCCAGGGGCGGCGCCTCCGTTGGAGTGGAGGAGCATCGCCCCACTTAAAATTCCTCCCCCAAAGCCCCAGAAAGGAAAAACAAAATGGTAATTTATTACCATTTTAGTTTTTCATGTCCCGTCCCGAACAGAACATCAGTACAGGGAGCAGGCCGCTGCTGAGTGACAGCAGCATATCACTCAGCAGGGAGGAGGGTAGGCTGGCTAATGCATTGTTTAAAGTGCGCATGTCTGTTAGGCCGGCAGAAGCAACTTTTAGGGTCAGATCAAACTTCACCCCCTGTTGACCCCTTTTCTAGTACAGTAAATGTGCTGGTATTTTGTCAGGCCATGCCTTTTCAATTTTATGAGGATTTAAGAGGACATTGTGGGCGTCCTTCAAATGATACAGTGTTATGATTGTGAGGCAGTGCTCTGTCGCGGTTGGGTTCACGTCGACAGTGTCCTCACACAAAAGGGTGGTTCATTTCTATGTAGCTCAGCACTCTGCGCTGTTAGCTCACAAGAAGTGCCTGTAAGTGTATCTCAGTTCACCTCCGAGAGGTGCCTTTTCACTGCCCTTTCACAAGAATCTTAGGACCCACCTCTTCCTCCAACATCTCAAAGTGACTGCCCAGTTAGTTGAATTATCGCAAAGAAGAACCACTACCCTTCTCATTCACCCTCTTTAGGTTTTGTAGATGACTTCAATGTGCTGCCCAATTGTTGCCAAGCTCCACCACTCCTCTGCCGTGTATACTCAACACCCGCTCTTCCGTGTAATTCTAGGGTCCCCAGTTCTCTTTGTAAACCAGTTTTGCTGTACAAACTATGTTGCTTTGTAGCCAGTTTTGTACTTTACAAATCACATACATACAAAGCAAGAATTGTGCTTTATGTACTATGAAGAGCAAGAGAGAAGAGACAACTGAGCAGGAGACAGGTGAAGATGGATGTATGACATGTGAACATGGATTGAAACCTTTTAAATTAGCATTGTTATGGCTCTGCCAAAAGCAGAGCAGCGCAGACCACCTACCCTCCAGCTATCAATGCCATCCAAGATCCAGCTGCAAGTTGGCAGTCAACCTGATAAAAATGTGAGATAAAACAGAATGTGCATGGGCACAGATCCCAATCAGAGTCTATTTAGCTACGGTTTCGCAACAAGATATACATTTTGCCTTTCAGCAACTTCATAACACATCTGGTTCTGAATTCCCATAATTTTTCCAAAGGATTCCGCAGTGGTTGGTTTCACATCTTCTTCTCCTTTCTCTTTGATTTCATGCTCCAACAGTGAGAGTGGTGTGTGAGAGGGATGGTCTTGATCCTAGATGGTGAGAGCAGTCATTCAATGAGCCAGTCAGTTAGGACTGGGTTAGTAATGAAGAACAAGTTACTTATCTTCAGTAACACCTTATGGGCCGGTAGGTGGTGTTGTTCCGCAACGCATGGCATCATCGGCATGATGTGCACAATGCCTATATAGGTGCTACCCCAGTACGCTGACATCAGTTACATTTTGCGACTTTCCTCCCCATAAGCCACAAAGCACACTGACCACTGGTGTGGAAAAACAGTGCCCTGAAAGGGGAAAGCCCTGTACCTAGAAATCCATTCACAGAGCGGGGAGAATGGGTAGGTTAGTAAGGAATCTGCAGCTAAATAGAGTCTCTTCCAGATAAGGCGTTACCAAAGGTAATTAACTTGTTCATCTGATAAGAGACTTCTAGCCACAGATTCCTTTCCTTAAAATAGATACCCAAGCAATATTTCCGCGGAGGTGGGTCTTTGGACCAGTTTCACATGAGGAAGCACTGCAGAACCGAACAGGCAAAATACCCATCCCTACGGACCTGTCTGTCCAGGCAGTAGTGTTTGGTAAACATGTGCAAAGAAGCCCATGTTACTGCCTGGAAGATGGCCAGGACTGGAACTCCACATGCAAATGCAGTGGTTGTAACTTTAGCTCTGGTGGTATGAGCACGCAAACCCTCGTAGTTGCTTGTTAGCTAATGCGTAGCAGATTTTGATACAGAGTACAATCCATCATGAGATGGTCCTCTTTTGTATGACATTTCCTTTCTTTTCTCTGACATACCTCACAAAATGTTGGGAGTCCACCTGGAAATCTTATGTGCGGTCAAGGTAGAACGAAAATGCTCTTAATGGGTCCAGGTGGTGAAGTTGCTCCTCTACCTCGGAGGGATGAGGCAGGACAGAAAAAGTTGGCTGAGTGATGGATTGGCCTACATGAAAGAAAGTGACCACTTTTGGTAGAAAGGAAGCCCTTGTACGAAGCACCAGTTTGTCTGCGTAGATTTTCAGGTAACGAGGCTTGGATGACAACTCCTGAAGTTCACTGACCCTCCTGGCAGATGTTATAGCCACAAGAAAGGCTGTCTTGACGGAAAGGAGCCTGAGTGGACAATTGTGCAGGGGCTGAAAGGGAGCGCACAAAAAGTAAGTGAAGACGAGATTGTGGTCCAACTGGAGCATAATAAAAGGAGAAGGAGGGAACAAATGTTGTAAACCTTGTAGAAACATTTTTACAATAGGGGATTTGAAGAAGGATGTCTGGCCAGGCAACCACAGAAAAGCTGATATATCAGAAAGATAGTCTTTGAGAGTGCCCAAAACAGAGCTCTGCTGGGCAAGAGAGAGAAGGAAAAGGAGAGCCTGAGAAAGAGGGGCAGAAAGGGGATCAATCTGTCTCTCTGTATACCATGCTACAATTTTTCCCCAGTGGCAGGCTTATACTGTCGTGGTGGAGGGACACCTGGCTGCCAAGATGAAGTCACAGGCATCGGAGGGAAGGTCGAAAGCTGTCAACTGTCGCCGCTTGATCACCACGCAGGAAGGCGGAGCGTAGAGAGGTTTGGGTGGAAAACCCTTGCCTGCTGCTGCGACAGAAGATCCTACCGAAGGGACAGTCTGATCAGAGAGGCCCAATGGCCATGATCAACAACTCAGGATACCAGACTCTCCATGTCTAGTCCGGAGAAACAAGGATGACTTGGGCCCGGTCGCTTCTGATCTTCTTGAGAACTCTGGGCAAAAATGGTATGAGTGGAAAGGTGTACAGGAGGCCTGAGCTCCACTCTGGATCAAAAGCGTCTTCGAGCGAGAGCAACCTTGGAAACTCAAGTGCACTGAACTGCTGACATTGCGTGTTCTCAGTGGTGGTGAACAGATTTAACCAAAGCTCTCCCCACTACTGAAAGAGACCTTACACCACCTTCGAATGGGAATGCCACTGGTGATCCACTAAGCATGTTCAGCTGAGTTTGTCCGCTCTGGCGTTTAGAGAGCCCGTCAGATGTTGAACCACCAGGAAAGGGCCCTGATGTTTGAGCCATGTCCAGAGATACAGGGCCTCTTGACAAAGGGTCCACAACCCCACCCGCCATGTTTGGCTGAGGTGTTGTCCCTGAACACTTGTACTAGCCTTCCCTTGATGGAGGGCAGAAAGGATTGTAATGCCAGCTGCATCGCCCAGAGCTCCAACAGGTTAATGTGGAGGCCTCTGATCTCCACCTCTCCCAGATGGCCGCCCCATTCCAGGAGTGTTCCCTCTGTCACCACTGTCAGATCTTGTTGGGCAAGGAAGAGGGGTCTGCCGCTTACCCAATCGCGGTTCGTTAATCACAACTGCAGATCTTGTGCAGTTCCCTCAGAGGTATGGACCATGTCAGAGAGATTCCCCTGATGCTGCAACCACTGGAACTTCAGGTCCCACTGAAGAGCCTGCATATGACATAAGGCATGTGTCAAAAGCAGGATGCAGGAGGCCATGAGGCCCAGTAGCCTCCTAGCCCTCACCGAAATCTATAGCCTGAATAACCTGGACTCCCTGTTCTGGAGGATAGGCCTGAAACTGCACCATGTCCAGAACATCTCTGATGAAAGGGAGCATCTGAGAGGTAGTCAGGTGTGACTTCGGCACATTGATAGTGAACCTCAGCAAATGCAGGAGGTCAGCCATAGTCTGGAGGTAAGAAACGGTGAGCCCGCCTTTAGCAGCCAGATAGAGGAAGACTGACACCCCTGATCTCTGCAGATGAGTTGTAACTTTAGCCTCACCTTGATGAAAACTCAAGGGGGGCTGGTGAGGCCAAGGTGAAGCACAACAAACTGAAAATGTTTGCGGGCCATCATGAACCGCAGGTAACGCCTGTGGGCAGGCAGACGGGGATATGAAAGTATGTGTCCTACAAGTTCAACTCTGCCCTTCAGCCTCCTGGGTCAAGGGCAGACAGGACCTGATCAAGAGTGAGCATTTTGAACTTCTCCTTCTTGAGGAAGAAATTGAGAGAGCGCCGGTCGAAGATAGGCCAAAGACCTCCGTCCTACTTAGGCATCAGAAAGTAGCAGGAATGACCCACTTCTGGCTTCAGCACCCTCTCTATGGCTGCCTTGGCCAAGAGAGCCATTACTTTCTTGCAAAGAAGGGATAGATAGGTGGGCCTCCTTCAGCCTGTTCTAAGTAGGTGGCATGGAGGGTAGAGTAGACACATAGGGGGGAGCAGCCCCTCCACACGATCTGCAAAACCCACCTGTCTGATGTTATAAACCACCAGTGGGGCAGATGATGGTGAATCCTGCTGGCCACTGGATGCCCATGATGGCAAAAGGGCAGATTAGGAAGATTTGGAGGCCACAGCTGCCGGGGGGGGGGGTGGAATGACCAGACTGCTGGCAGCCCAACCCACAGGGCTGGTAGTTACTGCATCCTTGGATACACAGAGGCTGTGAAGCTTGTGTGCAGCGTTGGCTGGACGGGTGCAGATGCGGGTGAAGGCCCCGTCCATGGCCAAGAAAGGAGCAAATGGCAGATTGGGGGTGGCTAGGGGCCATGGAAAGACCCAAAGACCTGGCCGTAATAGCCCTGCAATTCTTAAAGCACTACAGTGCTGAATCTGCCTTGTTTCTGAAGAGATGAAAGCCATCAAAGAGCAAGTCCAAAAGCGATGCTTGGACAGCCCCAGAAAAGCCAGTTGTCCTCAACCAGGCATGGTGTCTTGAAGCCACCATTGATTAAACCGCTCTGCTCAGGGAGTCAGTTGTGTTTAGTCCACTAGGAATCATGAACCTCACTGCATCCCTCCCATCAGCAACAGCCTCGGAGAGTACTGCCCAAGACTCCTCCAGGACCTTTGGCAGTACAACACAACCATATCCCACAGAGTGTGGAAATAATGGCCCAAAAGGCACGCAGCATTCACGGACCCCAGTGTCAGGCTGAAGGAAGAAAACATCTTCTTGCAGAAGTTGTCTAGCTTCTTGGATTCCCGATCTGGTGGTGCAGTTAGGAATCTGTTAGGATTTATGTGTAAGGCGGAGTCTTGGACCACCAAGCTCTCTGAGGTGGGGTATTGCTTGAGGAATTTTGGGTCCCCAGGTACGGGGAGGGGGCGGCATTAGGCAGTCCTCCTGTTTATAGGAGCCCCGAGCCAGACTTGGGCCAAGTTCCATGCAGAACGCCAGTAAGTGCCTCATTAAAAGGGAGAAGGGACAATCCCAGCTGAAGCACTTCAATCAGGACATTCGTCTTGACTGCCACTGTGGTCAAGGACCTCCCCGCCCTCCTCACCACCATTGAGAACGAAGCTCCCTCCTAAGGTGCCATGGTAGGTGGAGAAAGCATGCCAGTATCTGGAGGAGTGTCCATTCCACTGGCTTCACTCAGATCCTCTCACCAGTCCAAAGTGTCATAAGCAGGAATTTTTCAGGGTTCAGTGACTCCTCCTATTCTTCTCCGATTCCTAGCCCATAAGAATGGAGTTCAGGCTCTGGCCTGGAAGGCATAGCTCCAGTTGGTGCCGGAGTTCGGCCACGCCCCTTTGGCTCCATGTCAGATTGGCATCGGCCTCTGGACATTCACTGGCGAAGGTCAAGATAGCATGATCGGCACCGATCTCGATCCATCTGTGGATCTCTGAGGCTCGACTGGCGCCAAAGCCGCAGGCAAGGAACCAGAAGGGGCCCCCTCAAACACACGAAGCCTGAATATGCGCAGGAGGGAACAGGCCACCCAAATATAAGGTGCATAGCCCCGTAACATTCTTTTAATTCGGCGGGGGTCACTTCCACCTCCCGGATACTCAGGGAGGCATGGAGCAGGCCCAGGCTCTGGCTGAACCGCCGAGCCAGACCTCAAGTGTCAATGCTCCCTCGACTCGGGATATGGACGAGGTGAAGTTGAAGCATGCTTCGACTTCTTCTTCTTGTGGGAACAGGACTTACCTAAATGGCCCGAGGACTTTGAGTGCAATGAAGATATTGGACTCCGCTACCGCTCCCAGGACCTTCCTCTCAACCGGAATCTTGATCATTGCAGCATTGCATATCGAGGCGACAGGAGCATGAGGAATCACTCCCCCAAGGTCTTCTGGTGCATGGCATGGCAATTGGAGCAGGCCTTTGGGTTGTGGTTGCGCTCAAGGCACCAGAGGCAAACAAGGTGCGGGTCCGTCACAGATATCGAATGGTGGCGGTCGCCGCAGGGCTTGAAGTTAGATTTCTTCGATGACATTCCTGCACACCAGGAGGAAAAAATCTAAAAATAAACTCAACAAAACATTGAAGAAAGTTAGTCAAAAATTGACTAAGGGATAGCTCTTCCCAGATCTGCGTTGACTGGTGCAAAAAGAAAAGTACTGACTTGAGCGCACTGGGGTGGCACCTATATAGGCACAGCGTGAGTCGCTTGCGGCACGGACAATCCTGACAACGCCACGCGAAGCCGAACGATGCCACCTGCTGGTGCGCAGGACTACTGCTCAAGAAATTGTTTGGGATCTAGTCTGATGCCTGAGTATAATTCTAAGGCAAGGAATCTGCCCTAGAAGCCTTTATCAGATTGGCTTGTTTGTCACATTTTCCTGTGGCTTGTCAAGTGATCCTGATGCCTGTTGTGGCAAAAAGTGGCATGGTCTATGATTACATTTCCAGGTTGATTACTTGCAAAGAGGGCAGGGAATCATTCTTTACTTCAAAATAGTTCATTTGCATTATGCAGGACAGTTCATGATTTTTCCCAGAGTTGTACTTCCATCGGAATTTATTTTTCTTACTCTATCTTTATTTTCCTCTTTTAAACAACCAAAGTTTATTGGCTTTGATCTTAAGACCCTAGCTGGGATTCAGTAAACAGGCCTTTTTTAAAGACAGTATGGATTGATTATCCTAAAAAGGCGTATATTTTGCACACCCCATTGAAATCAATTTAGATTTTGTTTTAATTTTCAGAGAAGAGAATGAGCAATCTTGATTTCTGAAGTTAAGATATAGGCATGGGCGCTTGAATTATGCAAATCTGGAGATTTAACTTTGCCTGTGTAAATGGATTTACCCACTTGCCACATAATCCACCATTTTCTGCAAAATTAGTGGATTTAACAAAAATTGCTTCTAGATCAAATGGATCAAAAGTCACCACAAAAACCTATCACACATCATGCTTTGCAGTGGCAGACCCTTTGCAAAGGTTAACTAGTCACCTTTCAGTTGCTGATTGATGTTTTCTGGTGTTAAACTGGTGCTAATGAGGTGAAACATTTGCTAATATATGTTAAAATGGCATAAGAGCGAAATAATATTGCCAAAACATGTATCACATTATGCTACATAGGTTGCGAGGGTGAGCAAGGGACCCACGTCTGGGCATACCCTGCCAACTTAGGGTGAATAAAGCAAGCACAAGGAGATTATGGACTGAGCGCTGAAACTTTTCAGACACTCACCCCCTTGCTAAATTTGCCACTGGATTCAAGCTAGCCTAGCTGATGAAGGGTGTTACCCAGAAACCGGTCCCAGGATGCTTGTTTCCGGTTCAGGGAAGACCTGGCTTTGCAGTTCGGGCTGGACTGTTCCCATGAGGCACAAGCTATCCTTGTTTGTAAATTACAAACTCGGTGGGGTTCGGTGCAGGAAAGAGTGTGGGGGAATTCCTTCTTTCGGTGCCCGCAAGAGGGGGTAGGTGACTCTTGGCCGCTTTAATTACGGAATGGACACCATGTTTCAGGTGTCCTCAGGCTCTGCCGGACACTGGAAGATACTACAGATTACCTGACTCGTAGTATGAACACGCGGTAGGTAGTACTTAGACCCCACCGCGCTGTGTAGATAGATTCACTGAGTAGGTCCTGAAGAATTGCCACAGATCAACCTGACCAATAGGCATGAAACATGTTGACCTGTAGAGTTGAGCATAGCCTAAACTTAACCTTAGCGTTAGATAGGCTGCCACTCTGTGTATTTTAATGAGGTGGATAGCCAGCCAGAATAAAAGACTTATTTTGACTATCCCACTTCTTTTAAATCACCTTTGCACAATATCTACACGCTTCGGCCCACACATCCCCACTACATTATACGGCAAGGAACAAAAGATCTCCGGTAAAGAGCCCCTTCATGGGTGCCCGTTGGGTATTGCAGCGCCGAACCAACGAGGAGCAGGTCCATATGATGAAGCATGACACCTAGCTTGCTGGGTGTGTGAGGACCCTATTTCCGAAAGAAGAAATGTCCCCACTCTCTTCCCTGCACCGAACCCCACTGAGTTTGTAATTTACAAACAAGGATAGCTTGGCGTACTTTCTTTCCCAGGCATCACTATGAGAGGAACTGCATACCTTTAGATAGCATGATCTGACTGGGCATTTATGTTGGACCTCTATAAAAAGCCCCTTAGTCCCCTATTTTGTTGAGTGCTCTATATGTATTGTCTTCACATGTTATCACTGTCTTACTCCACCTTACATTTGTTTGATTTCACTATATGTTCCCAGTCCCCCTCTTTGCTCTGACTCGACATGCTCCTGTCTTCACCCAACTCTTTTTGTCCCTCCTTGTTTTTGCTTCTTTAAGGTACTGGGTCCTCTACTTTGAAAACAGTTTCTTCTGGCTGTGAGGTCTACTCCTACTGCTCTGACATTCCTCAAAGCATTATTAAAAGAACACCCACTGTCTAACTGTTCTCAGTCTTTGTCCTGGCCTGACTGTGCATTCTTTATTTTTCACTGCACTTTTGATAAAAGAGCTACAATAAATCAAACAAACACATACATAGCTAAATACTTTTTAAATGTTATGACCTCTTTGCCAACAGAATTAGGTTCCAAAGTGCATGTAAGCCACCCGAAGCAGTCCACCCATTTCCCTCCCTGCTGTAACATTGTGCAAGGTATTTAATCCCAGTGCCTGTTTTTAATCTTACACCACCATTAACCCAATGTGTCTTTCCATAAGTCTATAAGACATTTTACCCAGCTGCACTTCATGAAAGGTACTGACATCCTTCCCCCACTAAGGGCCTGATTATGAGTTTGGTAGTATGGGGGCAGGGTGGCACTCCACTGCCCCGCTCCCACTCCCCCAAGCCTCACCGATGCCCGCCTGCCAGATTACGAGTTTTCTCATCGTGTGGCGTCCGATCCTTTGGTGTTCCCTTGGTGGTGCCTTTTAAAAAGGCACTGCGATGGGAATGCCAAAGTGCTTTCCTGCATGGCATGCACTGTGCAGTCCATGCCATGCCGGAAAGGCGGTGCATGCAGACAGGGGGACACACTATGTGCCCCCCTGCATGCATCATCAGGCCATGAGGGAACATGGTCCCCTGTAAGAGCCCCCTTAGTTTCCTCACTGCCACAGGTTTCATGGTGGGCTCACCACCATGAAATCTGTGGTGGTGTGGAAACTCGTAACATGCTTGGCGGTGCCGCAGCAGCACCGCCAGGATATGGCAGCCCTCAGACCACTGCACCACCGCCAGGGATTGCGGATCCCTGGTGGTTGGGCAGTCCCATGGCCGTCTGACAGCCATAGTTTTAATACAGTGGTCGGACCACTGGTGCGGCAGCTCCCAACTGCCACCGCACCTCCACCGCGAGTTTGCGTAATTAGGCCCTTAGTCTGTAAAACATGTCTTATTGCTCAGACTCCACCGACAAGTTTTACCTTGATACTGTTTCTTTTAGAACTGTACCATTGCAGGATATGCTTATTCCACATGTGGTTTTAGCCCAAGGTATTAATTGAAGTATTCCTGGTATGCCTGCAAGTGATGGGCAGTAAAAGCCATCTGACTGTCTAATAGGGAGGACGGCTGGATAGCTTACCCCCGATCGCCCCTCCTCCATCAGAAGAAGTTTTATATCAACTGTATAAAGTTTGACACCTGCCCAGTTCAAAATGGGGCGGACAGACAATGAGATCGGTGGACACTGTTGCGACGGTGTACTCTGTCTGCCAAACTCTAACTCGGCCCCAGAAGCCCACCTAATGTGAATCAGTTTTGACCCTGCTGCTTATGGCAAAAATCTCACCCATTCACCCTGCAGCCCACTGCTTTTTAGTTGGGAGATTTGAGATTCACCCCCACCGGATCTCACTGACTAAGCTTCGTCCCTGGTAGTTCCGCCTGTATGGCAGTAAATGCAACACATTTCACCAGCACTGAAGCCCAAGCACCCGGAGATGATCTATCTCATAGGGCCTGATGTACAAAATGTTTTAATGGTCGTAAACCCTGAGATTTGATAAATCGGAAAGTTTGTGACCCCTAAAACCCATTTTGCAATTTACAAAGCCGAATTAACGATTCATAAAAGGTTTTCCAAATTGTTATATGGGTTAAGTAAATACTATGAAATCGCTATTTGGAAGTGGCATATTAGGGGTGTCCCTTCCAAACGCTGATTCCTTAAGAGATGTATTAATGTTTTGCGACCAAAATCCGGTCGCAAAATATACATTTTTTACCACCAATTAAAAATTGATTGAGAGCAATTTTAAAAAGGGACGGGGGCTAAAGGAGACCCCGTCCCCTTTGAGAATGTTGACAAAAACCTTTTTTTTTATGATAAGGCAGTGGTCCAATGCTCCTGAAAAGACAGGTTTGGTCAATGTTTCAGTTTTTAAACATGCATCACATTTTTCTTCTAGGAAAACTGTCTGCACTCAAATAAAAGATTGCTTTATTTAAAAGGAATCAAAGACATGATTGTGTATTGCGCCCAGCAGACCACCATGCCTGTGACTCTTAAACAGTCATAATGGGAGGCAATTTCCGACCTGCCTCGTGCATATTAATGAGGTATGTCGAATTGCTACCCACTACAATTTGAAATTTGGTGAGTACATAGGTCAGTTTGCAAAATGCCTTCCCATTCGCAACAGGTCAGCGTGTAGTTTGCAACCATATTTTGCGAATGCAACATTTGTAGATCAAGCCCAGGGTGAGCAGTTCAGTTTCTTGTGGCTACTTTTAACTTTACAGGCAACGGAAACAAATAATTGGATACACAAAAACGAACATTAAAAAGTTAACAGCTGTACCCTCAACCACCACCTAAACAATGGTCTACAAACACACCTCACTCCTACATAACGTACCTGCTCTTATGCAACATCATCTTATATTCTGCTATCATTTTTCTGATGCTTATTTTGAGGAGGTGCCAACCATTTTATGACACTACTGTAAAATGGCATTAAATGTGGGGAACTGGATAGTGTTATTCCAAACGACTGCTAGTTATCACGGCTGTACATCAAGATTATATTTTCAAAAAAAGCCTAGCAGTACAATTGTATTCTTGCCAGTTCCTCGCTCTGTCACAGCTCACGGCTCAGGTTATGCTGCTTAGGGCTGTGCGATGAGTCACTGCTCATAAAATTGTGATAGCAACCTCGGGGCACCTCTCCCTGCCAAACGGCACCGGTCCAACAACATGTCAACTTCTGTGTGCCCATGGGCTAGAAACACCATACCGTTCAGGCGTGCTACGTGTAGCGAGGAAAAGGGTGCAACTTGGCATCGAGGTACAGCTGCCTCCACGCCCAGCAGCCCTCCATTTTCTAAACGGTTCTAAAGCAAGATATTAAAAGGAAAATGGCTGCCTTCTCCTGTTCGGTTTAGACAACTGCACGCTCTGGTGTCATCACAGCCCACGCTCTGATGTCATCACGGACCGGGGACACTCTTGTCAGAGACTGCTATGCATGTAAGCAACCAAAGCGTCTGAAGAGTCATGTCCTTGGTTACTTGTAATATTACCTGCAGTACATCAGAAGCAGCTAAAATGCTTTTGCAATTTAGGGTGAGATGCCATACATTCGATCAAATGTTTGGCTGACATTTAAGAATACAAACAGAAATGCACATTGTCTTGCCCAACCCCCCCAAAGTAGCTTTCATCATTTAGACCTTAGCATGCCAACCACTAGGCTGCAGTTACCAAACTTGTTTTTCTAGCTGGAGCGAACCTGACTTGGTTTGGCGGGTGGCCTGCTTGTGTTGCGACAGACCAAAGGATGGGTGGTCCTTTTCTAAAGTGGTAAAGTGGGTGAAAAATGATGGAATGGAATGCAAACCAAACGCATGGCATTGGCTAAGATTAATTGAAGCATTCCTTGCATTAATTTTTAAAGCAGCCTTATTGACTTAAAGGAAATTGGTCTGCTCTAAAAAAAAGTATTCTATTTTGAAAAACTGCAATGAGAGTTGAAAGCAGAAGCCTGGACTACTGCCTGCTCTTTGCAAAGTTGCCACTCTGATTCCCAAAGCAGAAGTGGTGCAAAGTGGACACCTTCCCATTTGCAAATCCATTACTAGCCCAACTTTGGGAGTTGGTATCTGATCAATGGTTTGAGACCAGAATTTCTTTAGTAAATCGTTCATACATATCTTACCGACTCGCAGTTTGCAAGGTAACCGAAAACATGTCCCTTCCCAAAAGTCGTTCGGTAGGTATGGGAAACCCCATTTTGTGATTTGGAAAACTGTTTCCAAGTTGCAAAATGGAGTTAATACATTTGAAAAGGCATTTTGTGGTCCAACCGCTGTGATGTTTGAGAATTGCAGTGTTTACGCCTGCAAAATCTACTTAGTATATCCGTTCCTTGGTGTGGAGCTTCTGTGCACCATATACCTATCCTCGGGTCCAAAAGGACCGTTGTTTATTCATAAAATGAATGGGAAGTAACCGAATAAACTCTGTCCCTCTTAATGTTTTATAATATATGTCAGAAAGAAACTAACATCATACTAAATTGATATGGGTGAATAAGGGAAGTTAGGTGCACTGGAACATAGTGATCATAGTAATTTAAATGCAAACAATCAAGCATTGCTCCCACGGCTTACAGTGTGGGGAGCGCGGGTTTAGATTGCTCTCAAAAGGCACCTGTGTAATGGTTTTACAAACAAGTGTAATCTCTGGATATAACCTAAGCAATCACTGTTAATTAATATTCCAGCCCTGAGGAAGTCGTAGGGTGACTCACTTGGAGACGAAACACGTGTTGGCTGGTGCAAACATGCTATTCGATTAAAAGACAAGACTTGATGAACCTGAAGACTGCTGGAGTACTTTTTTTGGGGGGACTAAAGATTGCATGTGCTCAGAGCTCTTCTTCCATTTTAACATCATACTAACTCCACCAAGAGGTGTGACTCTGGGCATAGCTTATTTTACTCCCAAAAACAGTAGTTTATCATCACTTGAACGCCAGGTTCAAAAGCTACTCTATTGTCTTCCCCATTGTGGTGCCATCTTGAAATGT
Source organism: Triturus cristatus (assembly GCF_964204655.1). Classification (NCBI taxonomy): domain Eukaryota; kingdom Metazoa; phylum Chordata; class Amphibia; order Caudata; family Salamandridae; genus Triturus; species Triturus cristatus. Next base: position 118,453,087 of record NC_140595.1, read on the forward strand.
CTCGCACTCAAATATTGGAAAAAAATGCACCTTCTTCCTGGCTACAAAAGAATTGAAATTCCACATTACAAAATGTGATGTTTAATTGTTTAATGTATTGGGCTCTAATGACAATCTGACATATCTTTGTCAATCTGATTGCGTGGCCCGAAATTCATCTTGCTGTAAGAGAGTGTAGTGAAGAAATGGGGTTAACAGCAGACATTGCTAAGTTAGCATAAGTAGTAGAGGCTTGGCTGCCATTCTGCCGCTTTAACACACTACACTACATGGCCCTGTTCTCGTGAAATACTTTGCTGGCGCTGCTTCACATGAGAACTGTCTACCTTTCACATATCCAGCGGGGCACCGCGATCTCTGTCTGTACAGCCTGTTCAAGGTCGAAAACCAATGTATGCTGTTGATTCACTTTGGGCAGTCCCACGCACATAGACATAACATGAAGCACAGCGGCCCAACTGAAACTCGGGTGCTTGTAATATGGCATTACATGCATGAGAAGGCACTTGGAGAAAACCTTTCCAACGTAGAAGAGCTGTGCTGATCCTGAGATATAATTCACTGCATCTGATCTCGTAGGTTTGGGGTCTCTCTGACAAAGCCCAGAGGTCTTCTATAATTATTCTAAACTAGTTCATGAGCACGGGGAGGGTGGTAAAAGGAGCTATAGTCCTGTTTCCACTGTCATTATAATATGATTTCCTCCTTTGTGCTTTATGGAATTGTAACAATACTAATTATATTGTTTTTATGCATTATGCTGCTCGTATTGGCTAGAGTACTGCATCTTAGAGCACGTTAGTTAAAAATAAATATTTTAAACTATACAGTGTCTCGGTTAACTCACGTTGTGGACAAGTATGAGTGTGAACGAACGAGTGTTCTTGTTTCCCACTATTCCTGAGAGTTTACTAAGTCGCATGTTCTAGGTTGTCTAATCATTGGTAGCTTCGCAGTAGTACGGAGAATGAATGAGACACTAATGTTAGTCAGATTGGGGTTCTGGGCACTGAGGTGGCTTTTTTGGTACACAACAATACACCGAGGTCCTGGTTTCCTGGGCATAGTTCTGTGCATGAGCAGAATCTCTGCAACATGACGCCCACAACGTTTGGTCTGGTACTTATTTACGAGACGCTTTAGTAGTGCTTCTACTTGTCCACCATACCCTCACTCCTGTTTTCTGGTAAACAGTGATGACGTCATAACCTACCTGTATTGATACGTTATAGGTCTTTTCAAGCTTGATATTATAAAAAGGTTTTCTCATTTATATGAATTACGAACCTATTATGCTGCCACGCTTTTAAGTTGTTTTCCTTTTCTTAGTCCTTATGGCTGATGTCGATATTGCGGCGCATAGCCGCACCCCACTCCGTCAACATTTGGCGGCATATGGAGTGCCAGACGCTGGTATCGCACTAATCTTTGTGGTTGGAGCCGATCCGGCGTTCCACTTTGAAGTATTTTACTCTTGGGTAACGTTTCCGGCAGTAAACAGTGATGATAATTTGTTCCATACGTACACACCCACTGCAGTGCCTGTAGCGTATCGGCCATATACGACTCTCGAGGTTCCAATTTCGGCATGGCAACACCGTATTTGGTTTAATGGCGCCCTCCCCCACACCGTGACTCTGGTCCGGTTAGGCCCTTTGTCCATTCCAGGGACCAATTGGCCAGTTTTGGCCGGGTACACACCACATCCACGTTATCTAGTAGCCACTGTAGCCGAATTGCGTGTTTTGCACACCTCCTTGATTGAGGTGCATAGGGATCTAGTACAATACGTTTCCCGCAATCTCCAGATGGGGGCACCTGAGGTTGCGGCGCAACCAGCTGGCCCGGTCGGGATGTCTATTAGTCCCGTTATGGTTAATTCAGTTATGGGCAAGCGACCACAGCATAAGGATGATTTACTTTACTGGCTTGCTGAGAAATTTGACCAGCTGGAAGCGGTATTTCCTTATACCAATCCTGTGGAGAAACACAGGGTTTTAACGATAAGTTTGCAGGAGGACTTAGTTCCAGAGGTAACCGATTGTGAGAATTGGGGTAAGTTGTTCGCAGCAGTGTATGCGAAGTGTTTTGACACACCTTCTATGACTGTGCTACCCTCCATGATTAAGCGTGTTCAGGGTGAGCACGGCCCGGAGGCGGCAGTTGAGCTGGGAATGAGGCTTGTCGGAGTGTTTGACGTAGCTGCTGATCTCATAATTGCAAACGTCAAGGGGGATGCGGTTACCTTTCAAGTATCTAATGCTTTTCGTCTTGTCCCGGAAGAAGAGAAACCCCGAGAGCTACCAAAAATTATTGCAGATGCCTATAAGACTATTGGACGCAATGGTTTGGGTCTTAAGCCTTTTGCTAAAATACCGGCACAACAGCAAACTCAGACAGTGCAGTCTGATAAAGACGACCGTACCATTTTTCCTAAAAAGAATTGGAAAAATAAAAAACAGGGGAAGCAGCAGCAGAAACAGGGGTCAGGGGAAGCAACAGCAGAAACAGGGGTCACGTGCAGCGTTACCGGCACCCAAACCCTCTGAGTGCACTTATGATTTGCGCGACTGCGTGAGAATTAGGTCTCCTGACAGGTTTCAGTTCCATACCAGCGTTCTCCTCGTTCTTCACAGGAAACATCAGGCTCACAAGCCGGTGGAGTTGATTGCCAGGATCGCGGCAGAGGTCGAGGTGCCCCGCAAGGACGTGAGCAACCTTGTCAGACTGACGGTAAAGGGAAGCAGGACGATTTTCCTCCTCAACGCCCTCCGTTTCAGAAAAAGAAAGTTGCTGCTTTAACAGCGAGATATGCCATGGATGGTGAGAACCCGCCTTCGGAATCTAACTTGGGCAGTAACGCTGCTAGACAGCGCAGTGGAGGTTAGCATAGTGCGGCAAGTACTGCGTCCATTTCTGGAGGCGATAGCAACTGACACTTTCATCCCAGTAGAAACTGCTGACACCCGAGTGGCTTCCCCTGATAGATTATATGAAATAGTACTTTTAATTGAAGGTGATATACAACGTGTTATTGTGAAAATCTGACTTCTTCGTATGACATCTTGTTAGCTGAGGCAGACTGGCCCCGCCTTTTGTTTTAGTCACTCAGAGGGGGGAGGAGGTAATCCTCCTTAGTTTTTCACACAACGTAGCCAAGGAGCAAGCAATGGCTTTTGCAGAAGAGTGGGCTTTGGTGCTTGCACCGGCTCTGTACCGTACTCAGGTGGGCTGGGATAAGACCTCTCCGCCTCATGAGATACTATTGTGGTCTATGCTACAGCCACAACCCCTATATCCACTCCGGCGGGAAGCAAAAGCTCCCGTTTCTAAAATTCTTGAACAATTAGAGTATCAAGGAGTAATTGAGACATGTGTGTCACTGATGAATAACCCTCTTTTTACAGTAACCACACCAGATGGCTTGTACTGCTTAGTTTTAGATTACTGACATTTGAACTCTCATTGTCGTAACTGTGCGGTTCAGAATACCCATAGCTCAGGACTTGTAGACAGTCTTGTGGGTAAAAAATGTAAAACTACACTTGACATTTCCAATGGCTTTTTTAGCCACAATCTGTCCTCCATAAGTAGTCAATGGACAGCCTTCAACCTGGGCGGTAAACAAAAACAATTTACAAGATTGGCCATGGGCTACAAAAACAGCCCGGGCGTTTTTGCCGCACATGTTGTCTGCTTGTTAGACGACATAGACCCTGATGCGTACTCATACGTTGATATTCATCTCACGGACGATGAATTATGGCCCCATCTTTGTCGCGTGGACCGCATCATAGTTTTGTTTGCGTACTACGGTTACAAATTTTACTTTGCAAAATCACACATTGCAGAGTATACAGTGTTGTTCCTGGGCTATGAGCTCAATAATGAAGGAAGAGGCCTGACACCTCACTTCTTGAAGAAATGCGCACATTTGCGCTGTGCTACAACCCTGAAAAAACTACAGTCTTTGCTGGGATTTTTAAACTTCGGACGAACTTACATTCCCGATTATGCCCAGCGTATCAAGCCGTGGTATGCCTTGATACAACCAACCTTTACAAAAGCCTGCTGGCTTCCGGAACATTCAGCTATTCTGCAATCCTTGCAGTCTGATCTTATTGAATCTAAATACTTGTTAACACATGATAACCCCACAAACCTGGTGATAAGAATTGTGCCAGGGGCAGTGGGTTTCACCTACTTGACGTTTAATGAAGGTGACACAGTACCTATTGCTTACTAGTCACATTTGTACACTTCGGCTGAACTGCGTTTTTTGACAGTTGAGAAAGTATTAACCACAGTCCAGATGGCGATCCTAAAGGAACGTAAACTGGCGCAAGGAAAACGCATGATGGTTGTAACACCGTATCCTGCTCTTGAAGCTGTAACGAGAACCAGTGTACCAAACTCAAAAGCTTTACATCCACGTTGGATACAATGGGCAACTTCGTTGACATCATCTGATGTCACCTGTATTTTTGACTCTTCGTTAGTCAGGAGTTCTTACAGTATGAATTTGTACATCCTGCTCCTCTGTCTATGCGCCCGCTCGAGGACTACCATTGTAACATTTATACCAACGGTTCTGCGCAACCGGCGACCGGATCAAAACATTCTTACTCGGCAGCTTGCGCAATAGTGGCAGGTACCATGGTGAACAGTGAGTTCAAGTCCAGTGTAGTGCACACGCAGGCAGTAGGGGATTGTACCGCCCAGTTGGCGGAGCTACGGGTCTGGTGCTAGCACTGGAGTTTGCTGATCCTAACGTGACTACTTTAATCGTAAGTGACTCTTACTACTGTGTTCAGTCTTTTAATGATAACTTATTATTTTGGTCTCAGAATGACTACTGTGATTCTAAAGGCAGCGCAATTAAGCATAAAATGCTTTGGGTTTGAGTCGCAGAGCTTAAAGAACGTCTGCCTCTCACACAAGTAATTCATTCTCTTGGCCACCAGCGCGTAGGAGTACACGCGGTCGGTAACAGTTTGGCTGACGAAGCAGCTAAAACGGCAGTAGCCACTTATTCAGTAGCAGCAGTTACAAGATCCATGACTAAAATTGATGATGACATTTTGGCAGCTATAGCTGCGACAGAGAAGAGAAGTAAGTACCCACAGGGTTTCCCTTCGAAATATTCTTATCATTTAAGTCCTGATAAAGTTCCCTATGTGAGAATTAATGACGTTGGTGACAGGTTGATTCCCAACCAGGACCGCAGACTAGCATTGATAACAGCCGCTCAAGAAGGCATGGCCTCGGCTCATGCAGGCACTTCGGCGACTGTCTCTATCTTACAGCAACGTTACTGGTGGCGTGGGTTATATAAACAAACCCGTAATTATGTGCTTTCTTGTGACATTTGTCAGCAGATTAAACCTTCAACGGCAGCACGCCCACCACAAACACAGCTGTACATTTCTAATAAACCATTCAATTGTGTTTATTTGGATCACTGCGGTCCGTTTTCTTCTGGTACTCCATATAAGTTTATCTTGGTTGCAGTGGATTCGTGCACACGTTTTCTTTGGGTTTGGCCACAACGCAGTGCTGACGCATGAACTGTCATCAGGGATTTGTGTGTCTTTGTGGGACTTTTTGCATGTGGCACCTTCCATTCTGACCAGGGTCCCACATTCATCTCTAAGGCGTTCAAGGATGCCATGAGGTCTTTGGGGGTGCAAGTCAAATTTTTGTCTCCATCCAGGCCTGAGGGCAACTCAGTTGTGAAGCGAATGAACCGTGACTTAAAGCAATACTTGACAGCTAGAGTTATAGGTACTGGCAGAAACTGGTTCGCCCATTTGTAGAGCGTACAACGCGCACTAAATAATCTCCCTAGAAGATCTCTGGGTGGGCGGACCCCATACGAGATGCTCTTGGCATAAAAATGTTTGTTCCAGACCTTGATGGTCTAGACATGGCGGCTACAGCCACGTCCTTTGACGTAGATAATCATTATGATGTGTTATAGAATCTACAAGAGGCTCAAGACAGTCTTGCAAAGGAACATTTACCCTCCGCCACTGAAGCGGTGCTGCAGATTCCAGTAGTCGGCTGGCTACCCAAGATCGGAGACCTGGTCCGTGAGAAGGTGGAGAACAAGAAAGAGTTTGGCCCCTCTTATCGAGCGCCAGTCCCAGTGCTTGGCGTGAAGGGTACTCGTACAGTCATTTTACCACCACTTCCTGGTCGCAAAGATAACAGATACATCTCAGTGGACAATGTCAAGCTACAGCGCCTAGCCGATTCTACATAGTATGACACCTGCTGTTTCCTGTCCAACAATATCCAGGAATACAGTCTTGGCCAGTTCCAACAACATCAAGCTTGACACGGCCATAGAGCTTACCGCTGTTACAATGCAACCCCCTTTTATACCAATGAAAGGACACCACACAGATATATATTCAAAATATATATGTATTTATTTCTCAAAGTAACCCCTAGTCTCTTTATGAGCACAGGAGCACAAATCGTCAAACAAGATTACAGTAGAATACACAGAAGTTGCACTTTATATGGATAGGCCCTGGTGGCCACTCGAACCATATACTAAAATAGGGGTATAAGTACCACGAACAGAAAAGGGAAAAGGCCTAGGGCCTCTAGAATCGCTGGGCCTACAAGGAGCTAACTTCAGTTAGTGACCAGGAGGTCCACGGGTGGCGTGTGCAGAGCAAATAGTCACACGCGTGCTCCCATAGGTTTCAATGGGTGCGTAAAAAGTACAAAGTTACTGCAAAGAGGATCTTCCGGATGGACTAGGAACTCAAGATTTGGAACACAGGCACTAGAGATGTAATACTACACTTGGGCACAGGTGTGCCAGCTTTACCTCACCCACAGGAAGCGGGTGCATAGGCCTCGAAGTGCGTCGGGTTTCTTCTATCTGTTCCGTGGAGCCTGAAGACAAAGATGCTGCAGGCGGTCGGTCCGGGAGAGATGCAGTGGATCCAAGAGTGGATCGGAGATGTTGAAGACCTGTAAGCAGAGGGGACAGTGTTCACAGTCACTAGCCAGTGACCAGCGTGGCACCAGGTGGGTACCAGGCAATGTCGGGTGCAAACAGGAAGAAAGGTGTAGCTTGTCTCTGCAGCCACGTGGTCCCTGGAGGTCGACGACGTCCAGGAGTCGGTTCACAAGCTGTCCCACGCAGGCTCTCGCTGTCGGCGGTGTCGGCGACTTGATCGAAGCAAACAAGCCTTGGCAAAAGCAATTGTTGTAGGAGATGAAATAAGCTGATGGTTCTGACCAGCAAGGTCAGAAGGACTGCTCCTTTGGAGGGGAGCAAGGGCCAGTCTGGAGCAACCAGACCAGCGGTGTATTTCGTAGAGTTCGTCGCCAAGATGGCTACTAGCCAGCGGGCCAGCAACCGGTTAGGCGCGTCAAGTGGCAAAATGCAGAAGGGCCCCACGCAGATCGTGGAGATGCTGGAGGGCTCACCTTTGGTGCAGATGCTGCTCGGGTGTTGGGCTTCTCAGATCCCAAAGCACAACTTGGAGGGAGCCTCGGTTGTTGCACTTGTCAGCTTGTCGTAGTCGTTCCAAGATGGCTGGCTCCACGTGTCTCGGTGCCTCCACGGGTCTCCTCTTTTCAGGGACTGTGGATCGGGCGGTGAGAGGTCTGGAGGTCCAGGTCTTGTCAGTCTCTGGGCTCGGGCTCCGGCGGGAGGCGGCGGCAAAGCAGACGTTGATTCGCTGGATGGTGCTTGCGTTAGCAAGGTGGTCACTCCCTGACCACAGGGGAGATTGGCTTCAGTCCTCTGTGCAGCAGAGCGTCGAAGTTCCCGTCTTCTTCTTAGTGTTAAGTTGATTCCAGGATGTCTGAAGTCTTAGGACACAGCTCCTACCTTTAAGTGGATTCTAGGGGCCGGACTACCTGCTAGGTCCCTCCCTATGGGTGGGACCAGGAAGGGGGGTGGTTACACCCCCAATCCTTTGTCCAGCTCGCCCCAGGCCCGGGACTGGTGTGCCCCAGGACCGGTTTGAACTGGCATATGCACCGAGGCTCCTTGTGAGCCACAGGCATGTCTGGTTTCTTTCAAGCCCTACCTGACCAATACACAAAATCCTGTCTGGGGTGGTGCACGCACCTCCCCTGGCAGGAAACCCTTTGTCCACACCTCCCAAGCTGGAAGGACTCCCAGCAGCAGGAGGGCAGACTTGTGTCTGTGGTGGCAGCATCCATTTTGTGGAGCTGAGGCTATGTCTGATTTTACCCGGGTTTCAGGTACTGTACATGTCGTGTCCCTCTAGAAGGGTGGAATGCTAACCCCGTCGCCAGAATTGGCGAGGGGTTAGTATTCCAATTCGTATGACACCTTACTCGACATGTTTTGATAAAGCCAAACCAAAGATAGCATTTAACCGCGAGGTTCATAATGCACTTAAGAGTATATGGTATGACGATATCTGGAAACAGTAGAAGGAAGTTGTTCCGACCACTGCAGACAGGCTCAGCTCATGCCAGAGCACCATCTCACATGGAACCAAGCACTCTGCCTTCAGGATTGTTAAGGCCTGCCATAGGAGTGACTTATAGGTTACCAGGTGTCCCATTTAAGGTTAGGTATAGGTATACTACACCTAAGTAAGAGGTGATTACACCAACTTACCCCAGCTGAGTGATCAGCCAGTTGTGTCAGATTGTTAGGCCAAGCCCGGGGTGGCATAATACATGCTGCAGCCCCTGGCAGGCCTTGGGTACACCAATGCCCTGGGTACCTAGTGTACACTGGTACAGGGGCTGACAGGGTGATCCACTTCCAAATGGGTTATGCACCTAGGGTGCATAGTTTTAATTTAGTAGAGAGAACAGCAGGCTGGGGGTCTGATTGGCAGGCCCACAGCCTCAATATGTCAAAAACCAGTGAAGCAAAAAAGCAAAAATTTGGGGTGACCATAGGATAGCAGACCCTACTCTCCTACACAACCCCCCCCCCCCAAACGCTGGGACATTAAACTAGCCTTGACCAGTCTCGTCTTCATGTCCTAAGTGGAAGTACCTGGAGAGACCATCTGCATTCCCATGGTCAGTACCTGGCCGGTGCTCCACTGTAAAGTCCATCCCCTGTAGGGAAATGGACCACCTAAGCAGTTTGGGGTTTTCACCCTTCATCTGATTTAGCCACAAGAGGGGCTTATGGTCGGTCTGAATCTTGAAGTGAGTGCCAAACAAGTATGGCCTCAGCTTCTTCAGGGCCCACACCACAGCAAAGGCCTCCCTCTCAATAGCTGACCAATTCTTCTCTCTGGGGGTCAACCTTCTGCTAATAAAAGCAATGGGTTGGTCTTGACCATCTACATTAAGTTGTGACAGCACAGCTCCCACACCCAACTCAGAAGCATCTGTTTGGACAATAAACTCTTTGGAGTAGTCAGGACTTTTCAGGATAGGTGCAGAGCACATGGCCTCCTTCAGGTCATCAAATGCCTTTTGACAGCTTACTGTCCACTGAACCTTTTTGGGCATCTTCTTGGATGTCAGATCATTAAGAGGAGTCACAATGGACCCATAGTTCTTAACAAACTTCCTGTAGTACCCAGTCAAGCCCAAGAAAGCTCGAACTTGAGTCTGGGTGGTTGGAGGGGACCAGTCCTTGATGGATTGTATCTTACTCTCCAGTGGTTGAACTTGGCCTCCACCTACAAGGTGGCCCAAATATACAACCTTACTCTGCCCTATCTGGCACTTAGTAGCCTTGATAGTGAGGCCTGCCCTTTGCAGAGCCTCAAGAGCCTTCTTCAGGTGGATCAGTTGATCCTCCCAGGTGGAGCTAAAGACAGCAATGTCATCCAGATATGCTGCGCAAAAGTCATCCAACCCAGTAAGGACTTGGTTCACCAGCCTTTGGAAGGTGGCAGGTGCATTCTTCAGACCAAAGGGCATCACCACAAACTGGTAGTGCCCACCTGGGGTTGAGAATGCTGTTTTGGCCTTAGACTCCTCAGCTAATCTGATTTGCCAATAGCCAGCTGTTAAGTCGAATGTGCTCAAAAACTTTGCAGAAGCTAGTTTGTCTATGAGCTCATCTGCTCTTGGAATAGGGTGTGCATCTGTCCTGGTGACAGCATTGAGTCCTCTGTAATCCACACAGAACCTCATCTCTCTCTTGCCATCTTTGGTGTGAGGTTTGGGGACCAGAACCACTGGGCTAGCCCAGGGGCTCTCTGAGGGTTCAATGACACCTAATTCCAGCATTTTATGTACCTCAGCCTTTATACAGTCCCTGACGTGGTCAGGTTGTCTGTAAAGCTTGTTCTTTACAGGCAGACTGTCACCAGTGTCCACCACATGGGTACACCAGTCAGTTTGACTAGGTATCAAGGAAAACATATGTGAAAATGATTGTAGAACCTGTCTACATTCAGTCTGCTGATGGGCAGTGAGGTTGCCTCCAAGGGTCACTCCTTCAACTGAGCCATCTTCAGGGTTCTGAGACAACAGGTCTGGGAGAGGGTCACTCTCTTCCTCCTGTCCCTCATCTGTAGCCATGAGCAAGCCCATGTCTGCCCTGTCAACATATGCTTTAAGCCTGTTAACATGGAGTACCCTGTGGGGACTCCTGGGAGTTCCTAGGTCGACCAAGTAGGTGACCTCTCCCTTCTTTTCCAGGATTGTATGGGGTCCAGACCATTTGTCTTGGAGTGCTGCTGGGGCCACTGGCTCCAACACCCATACCTTCTGTCCTGGCTGAAACTCAACCAAGACAGCCTTTTGGTCATGCCAAGCTTTCTGTAAGGCCTGGCTTGCCTCAAGGTTTTTGGATGCCTTCTCCATATACTCAGCCATCCTGGAGCGGAGACCAAGTACATAGTCCACTATGTCTAGCTTAGGCTTTTTGAGAGGTAACTCCCATCCTTCCTTCACCAAACACAGTGGGCCTCTCACAGGGTGCCCAAACAACAATTCAAAGGGGCTGTAGCCAACTCCTTTTTGTGGGACCTCTCTGTAAGCAAACAGAAGGCAGGGTAGAAGGATGTCCCATCTTCGCCTGAGCTTTTCAGGTAATCCTTTGATCATACCCTTTAGGGTCTTGTTGAATCTCTCAACAAGCCCATTGCATTGTGGGTGATAAGGGGTGGTGAACTTGTAGTTGACACCACATTCCTTCCACATAGCTGTCAAGTATCCTGACATAAAGTTGGTACCTCTGTCAGATACTACCTCCTTAGGGAACCCCACTCTGGAGAACACTCCCAGCAGGGCCCTGGCCACAACAGGAGCTGTAGTGGTCCTAAGGGGAATTGCCTCTGGATACCTGGTGGCATGATCCACTACCACCAGTATAAATCTGTGCCCAGATGCAGTGGGAGGATCCATGGGACCCACTATGTCTATTCCCACTCTTTCAAAGGGGACCCCCACCACAGGTAGTGGTATTAGGGGGGCCTTTGTTGTGCCACCTGATTTGCCACTGGCTTGGCAGGTAACACAGGAGCGACAAAACTCCTTTGTATCTTCATTCATATGAGGCCAGTGAAAGTGAGGGACAAGCCTGTCCCAAGTCTTGTTCTGGCCTAAGTGTCCTGCTAAAGGAATGTCATGGGCCAAGGTAAGAAGGAAGCCCCTAAATTGCAGAGGTATAACCAACCTCCTGGTAGCACCAGGCTTGGGGTCTCTAGCCTCTGAATAAAGGAGCCCTTCATCCCAATACACTTTATGGGTACCTTGAGCATTCCCAGCAGCCTCAGCAGCAGCCAGCTGTCTGAGGGGTTCAAGAGAGGGACAGGATAACTGAGCCTGCCTCAAGTCAGCCCTTGAAGGTCCCCCTGTCCCCAGAAACTCAACCTGATCAGGTCCAAGCTCTTCAGGGACAGTTCCTTCAGGGTCCTCTAGATCAGCTTCCTGGGAAGGCTGATCATCACTCTGAGGCAGGGGGGAAGGCACAGCCTTGACCCTCCTGTTCTTCTTCTTGGTAGGTGCTTGGTCCATTGTTCCAGGATCCAAGACCTGAGGTTCAGTGAGGCACTTTTTGGCCTGTGACCTGGTCACAGCAAGGACATGTGATGATATACCTAACATCTCTGCATGAGTCCTGTACTCCACTTCTGACCATAGAGAACTCTCTAGGTCATTGCCCAACAAACATTCTACTGGGAGGTCTGCACTAACCACAACCCTTGTGAGGCCAGTTACCCCTCCCCACGAGAAGTTAACAACTGCCACACTATGTGAAGTAGTGGCATTGCTGGCATTGGTCACCAGGTAGTTCTCACCTGGTATGTACTGTCCAGGGTCCACAAAGCCTGGTGTCACCATAGTGACACTGGCACAAGTGTCCCTGTAGGCTTGAGCCACTTTGTCATTAATTAAAGGAGTCTGTCTGTACTTGCCCAGGTTACTGGGGCTCACAGTCAGGGACAAATCAATGTCCCCATCACAGATCAAGACTGCCTGTGTCAGGGTTCTGTCTAAGTCAGAATCTCCTTCAGTTCCCATAGTGATTCCCACTACACCCTTTGTCTGGGGACCAACACTGCTAACAGTAGTACTGGGAGCAGGTGCCTTAGGGGCAACAGTGTTGGGGGCTCCACCCTTTTTGCAATCACTAGTCCAGTGAGTTGTATTTTTGCAATGATTGCACCAGGGTTTCTTTTGACCTTCTTACTTCTTTTTGGACTGTTGTTGGGACCCACCCTCCTTAGCAGTAGTTTGGGGCCCTGTTGAAGACTTCTGGTCTTTAAGTTTCTGATCTCCACCCTTTTGGTCTGTTTTCGTCTGATCACCCCCTTGGCCCTGGTTCTGGTTCTTTTGCTTAACCCTGGTTCTGACCCATTTGTCTGCCTTCTTTCCCAATTCTTGGGGAGAGGTCAGATCAGAGTCAACCAAGTGTTGATGCAGTTGCTGGTTTTGACAGTTATTTAAAATCTGTTCTCTCATCATCAAATTATACAATCCTGTAAAATCAGATACCTTACTTCCCAGCAACCAACCCTCCAAAGCCTTAGTGGCACATTCAACATATTCAGACCAGTCCTGAGTCTGTGTCTTTTGGGTGTCTCTGAACATTAACCTGTACTGTTCAGTGGTTAAGCCTAACCCATCTACCAGAACACTCTTCAGGACTCTGTAGTTTCTGACATCCTCTTCTCTAACAGTGAGGAGTCTATCTCTGCCTCTTCCTTCAAAGGAGAGCCAGAGGATTGCTGCCCACTGGTCTTCAGGAACCTGCTGTACTTTGCAGGCTCTCTCAAGAGCAGTTATCCATTTGTGGATGTCATCCCCACTTTTGTAGGGGGGCACAACCTTAGACAGGTTCCTATTATCAAAGACCCTATCTTTGTCCTTAGGGACAATGCTGCCACCAGTGGGTATAGACCCACTCTCTCTAGGTTGCCTAGCCTTGTTCAGTTTTTCTTCCATCAGGGCTACTTCTAGCTCCTGCTTCCTGATCCTCAGCTGGGCTTCCTGCATTCTGGCCTCATGTTCCCTCCTCTGAGGGGTGGTCATCCTTTTCCTGGAGTGACCTTGAGAGCCTCTAGAGCCATGAGAAGCATTGGAGTCACCTGAGCGATTCCTTTGCCTCCCAAGCCCTGTGTTAAGTCCACTGGGGAGATCCAATGGGGTAAACCCATTGTCAGTCCCCAATAGCCTTAGTTTAGCTGGGCCAAGTATAATACTTGGCACTGGGCTAGTTCTCCCTTCATCATCACTACTTTCTGTATCCTCACCACTTTCCTCCCCTGTAGTATGATTCTCATCTAAGGGATGGCTATTGGAACTGGGTACCTCTGTAGCATCTTCAGAAGGGGGGCCTCCTGTTCCTGACCCTAAGGGGGCTAACTGGGAAGCTTTCTTGAGTTCTCTCTGATTCTCATCATTCTGTAAGAGTTCTCTGAGCTCAGCAGAGGTAGGGTTCTTGGGCTGTTTAAGGCCTCTAAGAGTTGCCAAATGCCTGAGCTCATTCTGATTAAGGGTAGCAAAGCTGGATGGTGCCCTCTGGGGGTCACTCTCAACAGAGATGGGTACAGTGGACCCCTCTGCCCCGGCCATCGCTCTTAAGTGTGGGTGGATGTGTTGCAATCTACCTACACTTGGGTTTACCTACTAAACCTATCTAGTAGTTGTAGTCAGGGTGTGCTACTCCCTTTGCTCTACAACAACTAAGTTCAGTAGAACTTAAGTATATCTAATCTTGTTTTATATGTACCTACAGGTACCTATGTGATCTTTCAATTGGTAACCAAGAGATTACAATGGTAAAACACAGCAAGCTCAAATCCCACCGCTGCCACCAATGTGAGAAGTTGGCCTGGTATATGATGCTCACTAGTTAAAGTGATCACCTTGTACCATGCCAAGCAACCCTTATGGTGTGGTTGTAAGTCAACCTTTTCGGACTAGCTGCCCTAGTGGTAGTGTAGGCTAAGCAGTCTTTGAGGCTAAACTCGTGATGCGTGTTAAGCCAGCTGTTTTACCAAATGCAACCCCCTTTTATACCAATGAAAGGACACCACACAGATATATATTCAAAATATATATGTATTTATTTCTCAAAGTAACCCCTAGTCTCTTTATGAGCACAGGAGCACAAATCGTCAAACAAGATTACAGTAGAATACACAGAAGTTGCACTTTATATGGATAGGCCCTGGTGGCCACTCGAATCATATACTAAAATAGTGGTATAAGTACCACGAACAGAAAAGGGAAAAGGCCTAGGGCCTCTAGAATCGCTGGGCCTACAAGGAGCTAACTTCAGTTAGTGACCAGGAGGTCCACGGGTGGCGTGTGCAGAGCAAATAGTCACACGCGTGCTCCCATAGGTTTCAATGGGTGCGTAAAAAGTACAAAGTTACTGCAAAGAGGATCTTCCGGATGGACTAGGAACTCAAGATTTGGAACACAGGCACTAGAGATGTAATACTACACTTGGGCACAGGTGTGCCAGCTTTACCTCACCCACAGGAAGCGGGTGCATAGGCCTCGAAGTGCGTCGGGTTTCTTCTATCTGTTCCGTGGAGCCTGAAGACAAAGATGCTGCAGGCGGTCGGTCCGGGAGAGATGCAGTGGATCCAAGAGTGGATCGGAGATGTTGAAGACCTGTAAGCAGAGGGGACAGTGTTCACAGTCACTAGCCAGTGACCAGCGTGGCACCAGGTGGGTACCAGGCAATGTCGGGTGCAAACAGGAAGAAAGGTGTAGCTTGTCTCTGCAGCCACGTGGTCCCTGGAGGTCGACGACGTCCAGGAGTCGGTTCACGAGCTGTCCCACGCAGGCTCTCGCTGTCGGCGGTGTCGGCGACTTGATCGAAGCAAACAAGCCTTGGCAAAAGCAATTGTTGTAGGAGATGAAATAAGCTGATGGTTCTGACCAGCAAGGTCAGAAGGACTGCTCCTTTTGAGGGGAGGGCCAGTCTGGAGCAACCAGACCAGCGGTGTATTTCGTAGAGTTCGTCGCCAAGATGGCTACTAGCCAGCGGGCCAGCAACCGGTTAGGCGCGTCGAGTGGCAAAATGCAGAAGGGCCCCACGCAGATCGTGGAGATGCTGGAGGGCTCACCTTTGGTGCAGATGCTGCTCGGGTGTTGGGCTTCTCAGATCCCAAAGCACAACTTGGAGGGAGCCTCGGTTGTTGCACTTGTCAGCTTGTCGTAGTCGTTCCAAGATGGCTGGCTCCACGTGTCTCGGTGCCTCCACGGGTCTCCTCTTTTCAGGGACTGTGGATCGGGCGGTGAGAGGTCTGGAGGTCCAGGTCTTGTCAGTCTCTGGGCTCGGGCTCCGGCGGGAGGCGGCGGCAAAGCAGACGTTGATTCGCTGGATGGTGCTTGCGTTAGCAAGGTGGTCACTCCCTGACCACAGGGGAGATTGGCTTCAGTCCTCTGTGCAGCAGAGCGTCGAAGTTCCCGTCTTCAACTTAGTGTTAAGTTGATTCCAGGATGTCTGAAGTCTTAGGACACAGCTCCTACCTTTAAGCGGATTCTAGGGGCCGGACTACCTGCTAGGTCCCTCCCTATGGGTGGGACCAGGAAGGGGGGTGGTTACACCCCCAATCCTTTGTCCAGCTCGCCCCAGGCCCGGGACTGGTGTGCCCCAGGACCGGTTTGAACTGGCATATGCACCGAGGCTCCTTGTGAGCCACAGGCATGTCTGGTTTCTTTCAAGCCCTACCTGACCAATACACAAAATCCTGTCTGGGGTGGTGCACGCACCTCCCCTGGCAGGAAACCCTTTGTCCACACCTCCCAAGCTGGAAGGACTCCCAGCAGCAGGAGGGCAGACTTGTGTCTGTGGTGGCAGCATCCATTTTGTGGAGCTGAGGCTATGTCTGATTTTACCCGGGTTTCAGGTACTGTACATGTCGTGTCCCTCTAGAAGGGTGGAATGCTAACCCCGTCGCCAGAATTGGCGAGGGGTTAGTATTCCAATTCGTATGACACCTTACTCGACATGTTTTGATAAAGCCAAACCAAAGATAGCATTTAACCGCGAGGTTCATAATGCACTTAAGAGTATATGGTATGACGATATCTGGAAACAGTAGAAGGAAGTTGTTCCGACCACTGCAGACAGGCTCAGCTCATGCCAGAGCACCATCTCACATGGAACCAAGCACTCTGCCTTCAGGATTGTTAAGGCCTGCCATAGGAGTGACTTATAGGTTACCAGGTGTCCCATTTAAGGTTAGGTATAGGTATACTACACCTAAGTAAGAGGTGATTACACCAACTTACCCCAGCTGAGTGATCAGCCAGTTGTGTCAGATTGTTAGGCCAAGCCCGGGGTGGCATAATACATGCTGCAGCCCCTGGCAGGCCTTGGGTACACCAATGCCCTGGGTACCTAGTGTACACTGGTACAGGGGCTGACAGGGTGATCCACTTCCAAATGGGTTATGCACCTAGGGTGCATAGTTTTAATTTAGTAGAGAGAACAGCAGGCTGGGGGTCTGATTGGCAGGCCCACAGCCTCAATATGTCAAAAACCAGTGAAGCAAAAAAGCAAAAATTTGGGGTGACCATAGGATAGCAGACCCTACTCTCCTACACTGATCCTTTGCTAAACCCTCCGGCTTGCAGTCTTCATGAAGAAACTGAATATACGTATCCTGCTACAGAGTCATTGCCTGGTTTGCAAGACAACACACTGAACCAGTCGCGTTTTCCCTTTGACTCTAACTCCACATCATCGAGTCGACCCTCCAAATTTTCTATTTTTGTCACCTGGTTTAGAAAAAATTATTTGGTTCCTCCTTGGACATACATTTGGTTGGTGCTCATCCCCATTTTTTGGTTCATGTCAATTGGATTTGTGACATTTTTCTTCCTTTTAATAAATGGTCACTACCTCACTGAACGCTCTGCAGTTAAAATAATTGATGGAACTTTGGCACCACACTCCTCATCACACATCATGAAAAGGGACCAGACTTTTGTCAACATCTCTGCCTGGCCAGTTGCGGATGGAATAGTGTGGGATGCAGTGAACTTCCAAATTCATGGCCCCACAGAGGTGGTTAATGTTCCCAATGTACTTCGTGTTTCTACGGGGGATGTAGTGAAACAGAATATACGCTCTGATGATTGGGACGTACAAACCGTTGAATCTTTGTTTTCTGATTTAAAGTATTATGCTGCATTTGATGCTGAGGATATGTACTTAAATACTGCAAATTATGCTTATTTATTTTGTTACCAGCATCTTGGCCATCATTACCTGCATAAAGCTAATACATTTAAAAATGTTTTTAATTACTCACAATGGGAACATTGTCCAGCTCCCATTGAAGGCAGTTTGAAAACTCTTTTGAAAAAATTTGCATATTTCACTGATTTCAATATTTTCAACCTGGATTCATTTTATTTTAAATTGAATACTACGTCCACTTCTAAGGTCATGTTCACCCACACTAAATTAATGTGTTCCAAATTCTTTATTGATCAACTGGCAGTTTGTGGTTATGAACTATGGAAGGATACTGTAGATCTTAAGTCTGTTTGGGGTTCTAAATTCTGGCAGGTGCAAGGCTCTGAAGCTTTGCAACGTGCATGCCTTATCCCAAAACAAATCCTATTTTTTAATAGCTCGATTTATCAAACAACCTGTTTAGGTCTGGCCACTGCAAAACAAATGAATGCACCTAAAATACCTATACTGTCTCCTTATGACACCAGGGATAATCATACTGATTTGGCCATTGAGAATTTGCAATTGTTGCTTCTCGATGATACTTTTAATATCTCTAGTCTGGACCCCGAGGGTTGGTTGGTTTGGCTAGGCAAGGCCCCAGGATACATTCAAGATCCACCGGATCCACGTTTTTCTGACTCCCATTAAGTTACTACCTATTCAGTAGGAAAATTGTTTCAAAATTGGTTGCAACACTCGACCCTTACCTCAGTTAAACGCCATTTGTCGTTGTTATCAGGTGATGTGATTGATTTTATAAAAGGGCCTGCTGGTCCTAGATCAAAAAGATGTATTTATGCCACTTACAACGAAATCTGGAAGCTGTCCCAAATTGAAGCTGCTTCACGTCTAAGGGCAGTAGACCAAGCTAATTTAGAAAAAGTGCTTGCTGTTGTTGATAATAGTATTAACACTCTTTCTTCCTGTATTTACACATTGGACAATATTGTTTCATCTGTTGTGGATATTGCTCATGATGAGGTGTTTTGTATCATGGTCAAAATCAATTGCGTTCAATTATGCAGTTTGCATGGACATTGCAAACTTTGAAGATGGGGAAAGTTCCATGGGATTACATGAACACGTCATCATTATTTACGTCATTTAACTTAACAGATAGACAACAGTTTATGTCCATGAAGGATTCCGTATACACTATGTTACATATTGAAAAATTAGAACCTTTTCCTTTTTCAGTTGCTGAAACTAATTCTGCCGTGTGGCTTATCCATGGGTTAATAACTCTGCCATTTTCCTTGTTTAAATTTAGTTCATGTGTAAAATATTATCCCTTGGGCCGCTATAAACCTTTAGGTACTGCATTTCTTCACGAGGTGTGGTCTTTACCATTCACGTACAGATGCTTGCGGGATGACAAAGAGGTGTATCTCACTGGGGAATCATGTGATTCCTCGCCTGATCATTCTCTTGTGTGTATGAATATACAATTGCACGGCGCATGTAATTTATCGGCACCTAATCTAGCGTGTATTCTGAAGGGTCATCCAGTACCAGCTATCACACCAACCTTTACCCTGATAGCAAATGGTAGCTATTTGTTTCTAAATAATTAAGATTGCTGCGGCATGCTTGCTGGCATCCCTTACATTGTAACAGTCTCACACCATGTGGTTTGCTGTAAAAATGTGCTTTTTCCACCCCCGCATGGGAGGCTCGACATCTTGATTTGGCCTTCCATTCCGACCTTGAAGGCAGAGTTCAACAAATTAAGCAGAATAAGAGCATTATTGTCCCAAAAAGAAGTTGCTCTCCCATCTGCCAGTGAGACCTTCATTCTCCATGTGGCTAACACCCGTACAGAGGTACATGCGCTTCTCAATACCGATCTCCCTCTACATTTTGGGACGTTAATTCACACTATCTTCAATGCTTCTAACACGACAGGCATTGCCCATTTTTCTAAGGCTGTGGGCTCTGGCCTTGTGACTTCTTTTCAAACTATATTTGGTGTAATACCGGCATTATTCATTCTATTTTTTCCTACGTCTTCGGTGGTTTGCCGCTGTTACTTGCACTAGCCGCTGGAGTCCTGCTGTTAATTTGCTTGCTCCAAAATGGATGCTCTTCCTGTGGCACCAAACAGCCGGGACCGCTGCTGCTGCTCCGTAGTCGTATGCTTGAAAGCTACGGTACTTTGCCACTGGCCACTCTGAGCGTGGCTTATGGATTGTCTTTCAGTTTTGGTTATTTCACTAGCGTGCAGCCAGCCTTCCACTGCCTGGAATGTTGTTCGAATGGGCATTGGATCTTTGCCTCTCCAATATGGTGTCTCCTGCCTTGGACTATGACCTGCTAATGAGTCCCCTAGTGGCGCATGAGCTGGAATGTTCTGGTGTTGAAATTATGGCCTGCGCGGCTGTGCTTGGAGTTTTAGCAGAATGGAATGTCTGTGCAGCTGCACATGATTTCCTACAACAAAGTTTTCTTGAGGAACACGCAAGTTGTCCACTGATGTTGCTCGAAGCTCCCATTGTTGATGAACATGTATGTTCATTCTCTCTGCTGGAATGGATGGCTACTCTCTTTTCTGACAATATCAATGACTTCCTCTTGGAGGCTGTTCCAACTTACTGCTCATACACCTTAATGGATTAACCTGGATGAATTCTGTCATATGCCGGATATTTTTTGTAATGGTTTTTCTTTTTCACTTTTTTCTCTCAAAATGAGTTTTTTACACGACTTAGTACACCATTTGACTCTTTGTCCAAATATGACTGCTGCTTTTAATTCTTGCTCACTCCTACTTTGAACTCTGTGTTCTATTGGGTCCATTGGACCGACCAAGGGGAGGGTGTAGTGAAGAAATGGGGTTAACAGCAGACATTGCTAAGTTAGCATAAGTAATAGAGGCTTGGCTGCCATTCTGCCGCTTTTGCACACTACACTACATGGCCCCGTTCTCGTGAAATACTTTGCTGGCGCTGCTTCACATGAGAACTGTCTACCTTTCACATATCCAGCGGTGCACCGCGATCTCTGTCTGTACAGCCTGTTCAAGGTCGAATAACAATGTATGCTGTTGATTCACTTTGGTCAGTCCCACGCACATAGACATAACATGAAGCACAGCGGCCCAACTGAAATTCGGGTGCTTTTAATATGGCATAACGTGCATGAGAAGGTACTTGGAGAAAACCTTTCCAACATAGAAGAGCTGTGCTGATCCTGAGATGTAATTCACTGCATCTGATCTCGTAGGTATGAGGTCTCGCTGACAAATCCCAGAGGTCTTCTATAATCATTCTAAACTAGCTCATTGAGCACGGGGAGCTATAGTCCTGTTTCAACTGTCATTATAAAATGATTTCCGCTTTTGTTCTTTATGCAATTGTAACAATGCTAATTATATTGTTTTTATGCATTATGCTGCTCGTATTGGCTTGAGTACTGCATCTTAGAGCACGTTAGTTAAAAATAAACATTTTAAACTATACACTGTCTCTGTTTACTCACGTTGTGGACAAGTATGAGTGTGAACGAAAGAGTGGTCTTGTTTCCTAATATTCCTGAGAATTTACTAAGTCGCATCTTGTAGGTTGTCTAATCATTGGTAGCTTCGCTGTAGTACGGAGAACAAATGAGACACTAATGCTAGTCAGATTGGGGTTCTGGGCACTGAGGTGGTTTTTTGGTACACAACAATACACCGAGGTCCTGGTTTCCTGTGCATAGTTCTGTGCATGAGCAGAATCCATGCAACAAGAGAAAAGTTACGACTTTGAGTTTGAGATTAAATGATGCCCTTTTATAGACACAATAGTCAATTCAAAAGGGTCAAAATAAGCTACATATTGTGGTACTGAAAATTCTGGACCCATGTTATAAACATCGTCGTATCATGACGATTTTGGTATCAGCAGACCGCAAATGATTCGAATACTATGCATGAGCATTTACGCCATATTCGGGTGAAGAAATCACCCTGAAATCATAGTTTCCGTTCTGATTCCCTCGGTTTCCATTGAACGGCAGCCATTTTGTGGTTGCCCTCACATAGGCCAATGACTAGGCCAAAAATCGAGTCTGAAGGACACATACATCTTTGCTCACTCCTCTGTGACCTGGGCAAGCTGACTCCACCGCCTGAAGCCAAACCTGTTCGGCCAGTTCCTTTCCCAGTGCCCAAATGAGATTAGTATCAAGGAAGGCATATCATAAAACCTTTTCATCACACACAAACCATGCCTAATCTTACACACACCTGTCCCTGTTTCTTTCTTTATGACTTGCTCTACGAGGAGGAGGTGCCCGTTTTTATTGGGGGTCCGTCGATATCTGATGAAAGAACTAAGCCTCGCCGGGTAATTGATTGAGCGTTACAACAAACAAATGATGGACGGAATGCTGACAATGCAGACATTCTCCCCCAGTCAAGAGATCTGGGTTAAATCCATCGTTCTTTTGCCCACAACGCCACCCCAGTTCAGACATGGCCATATGCAAATCAGTCTTGACCCTGTGCCTCATGGGAACAGTCCAGCCCGAACTGCCAAGCCATGTCTTCCCTGGATCGGAATCAAGCATCCTAGGACCGGTTTCTGGTTATCAGCCGTCATCAGCCAGGATAGCTTGACTCTAGTGGCGTAGTGAGCACGGGACCCACGTCTGGGCATACCCATCCCACTTAGGGCGAAAAGCGTTACAACAAACAAATGATGGACGGAATGCTGACAATGCAGACATTCTCCCCCAGTCAAGAGATCTTGGTTAAATCCATTGTTCTTTTGCCCACTACGCCACCCCAGTTCAGACATAGCCATATGCAAATCAGTCTTGACCCTGTGCCTCATGGGAACAGTCCAGCCCGAACTGCCAAGCCATGTCTTCCCTGGATCGGAATCAAGCATCCTAGGACCGGTTTCTGGCTATCAGCCGTCATCAGCCAGGATAGCTTGACTCTAGTGGCGTAGTGAGCACGGGACCCACGTCTGGGCATACCCATCCCACTTAGGGCGAAAAGCGTTACAACAAACAAATGATGGACGGAATGCTGACAATGCAGACATTCTTCCCCAGACAAGAGATCTGGGTTAAATCCATCGTTCTTTTGCCCACTACGCCACCCCAGTTCAGACATGGCCATATGCAAATCAGTCTTGACCCTGTGCCTCATGGGAACAGTCCAGCCCGAACTGCCAAGCCATGTCTTCCCTGGATCGTAATCAAGCATCCTAGGACCGGTTTCTGGCTATCAGGCGTCATCAGCCAGGATAGCTTGACTCTAGTGGCGTAGTGAGCACGGGACCCACGTCTGGGCATACCCATCCCACTTAGGGCGAAAAGCGTTACAATAAACAAATGATGGACGGAATGCTGACAATGCAGACATTCTCCCCCAGTCAAGAGATCTGGGTTAAATCCATCGTTCTTTTGCCCACTACGCCACCCCAGTTCAGACATGGCCATATGCAAATCAGTCTTGACCCTGTGCCTCATGGGAACAGTCCAGCCCGAACTGCCAAGCCATGTCTTCCCTGGATTGATATCAAGCATCCTAGGACCGGTTTCTGGCTATCAGCCGTCATCAGCCAGGATAGCTTGACTCTAGTGGCGTAGTGAGCACGGGACCCACGTCTGGGCATACCCATCCCACCTAGGGCGAAAAGCGTTACAACAAACAAATGATGGACGGAATGCTGACAATGCAGACATTCTCCCCCAGTCAAGAGATCTGGGTTAAATCCATCATTCTTTTGCCCACTACGCCACCCCAGTTCAGACATGGCCATATGCAAATCAGTCTTGACCCTGTGCCTCATGGGAACAGTCCAGCCCGAACTGCCAAGCCATGTCCTCCCTGGATCGGAATCAAGCATCCTAGGACCGGTTTCTGGCTATCAGCCGCCATCAGCCAGGATAGCTTGACTCTAGTGGCGTAGTGAGCACGGGACCCACGTCTGGGCATACCCATCCCACTTAGGGCGAAAAGCGTTACAACAAACAAATGATGGACGGAATGCTGACAATGCAGACATTCTCCCCCAGTCAAGAGATCTGGGTTAAATCCATCGTTCTTTTGCCCACTACGCCACCCCAGTTCAGACATGGCCATATGCAAATCAGTCTTGACCCTGTGCCTCATGGGAACAGTCCAGCCCGAACTGCCAAGCCATGTCTTCCCTGGATCGGAATCAAGCATCCTAGGACCGGTTTCTGGCTATCAGCCGTCATCCGCCAGGATAGCTTGACTCTAGTGGCGTAGTGAGCACGGGACCCACGTCTGGGCATACCCATCCCACTTAGGGCGAAAAGCGTTACAACAAACAAATGATGGACGGAATGCTGACAATGCAGACATTCTCCCCCAGTCAAGAGATCTGGGTTAAATCCATCGTTCTTTTGCCCACTACGCCACCCCAGTTCAGACATGGCCATATGCAAATCAGTCTTGACCCTGTGCCTCATGGGAACAGTCCAGCCCGAACTGCCAAGCCATGTCTTCCCTGGATCGGAATCAAGCATCCTAGGACCGGTTTCTGGCTATCAGCCGTCATCAGCCAGGATAGCTTGACTCTAGTGGCGTAGTGAGCACGGGACCCACGTCTGGGCATACCCATCCCACTTAGGGCAAAAAGCGTTACAACAAACAAATGATGGACGGAATGCTGACAATGCAGACATTCTCCCCCAGTCAAGAGATCTGGGTTAAATCCATCGTTCTTTTGCCCACTACGCCACCCCAGTTCAGACATGGCCATATGCAAATCAGTCTTGACCCTGTGCCTCATGGGAACAGTCTAGCCCGAACTGCCAAGCCATGTCTTCCCTGGATCGGAATCAAGCATCCTAGGACCGGTTTCTGGCTTTCAGCTGCCATCAGCCAGGATAGCTTGACTCTAGTGGCGTAGTGAGCACGGGACCCACGTCTGGGCATACCCATCCCACTTAGGGCGAAAAGCGTTACAACAAACAAATGATGGACGGAATGCTGACAATGCAGATATTCTCCCCCAGTCAAGAGATCTGGGTTAAATCCATCGTTCTTTTGCCCACTACGCCACCCCAGTTCAGACAGGGCCATATGCAAATCAGTCTTGACCCTGTGCCTCATGGGAACAGTCCAGCCCGAACTGCCAAGCCATGTCTTCCCTTGATCGGAATCAAGCATCCTAGGACCGGTTTCTGGCTATCAGCCGTCATCAGCCAGGATAGCTTGACTCTAGTGGCGTAGTTAGCACGGGACCCACGTCTGGGCATACCCATCCCACTTAGGGCGAAAAGCGTTACAACAAACAAATGATGGACGGAATGCTGACAATGCAGACATTCTCCCCCAGTCAAGAGATCTGGGTTAAATCCATCGTTCTTTTGCCCACTACGCCACCCCAGTTCAGACATGGCCATATGCAAATCAGTCTTGACCCTGTGCCTCATGGGAACAGTCGAACCCGAACTGCCAAGCCATGTCTTCCCTGGATCGGAATCAAGCATCCTAGGACCGGTTTCTGGCTATCAGCCGTCATCAGCCAGGATAGCTTGACTCTAGTGGCGTAGTGAGCACGGGACCCACGTCTGGGCATACCCATCCCACTTAGGGCGAAAAGCGTTACAACAAACAAATGATGGACGGAATGCTGACAATGCAGACATTCTCCCCCAGTCAAGAGATCTGAGTTAAATCCATCGTTCTTTTGCCCACTACGCCACCCCAGTTCAGACATGGCCATATGCAAATCAGTCTTGACCCTGTGCCTCATGGGAACAGTCCAGCCCGAACTGCCAAGCCATGTCTTCCCTGGATCGGAATCAAGCATCCTAGGACCGGTTTCTGGCTATCAGCCGTCATCAGCCAGAATAGCTTGACTCTAGTGGCGTAGTGAGCACGGGACCCACGTCTGGGCATACCCATCCCACTTAGGGCGAAAAGCGTTACAACAAACAAATGATGGACGGAATGCTGACAATACAGACATTCTCCCCCAGTCAAGAGATCTGGGTTAAATCCATCGTTCTTTTGCCTACTACGCCACCCCAGTTCAGACATGGCCATATGCAAATCAGTCTTGACCCTGTGCCTCATGGGAACAGTCCA
The DNA here is from genome assembly GCF_964204655.1 of Triturus cristatus. NCBI lineage: Eukaryota > Metazoa > Chordata > Amphibia > Caudata > Salamandridae > Triturus > Triturus cristatus. The sequence goes on from NC_140595.1 coordinate 118,478,781, forward strand.
GCCCGAACTGCCAAGCCATGTCTTCCCTGGATCGGAATCAAGCATCCTAGGACCGGTTTCTGGCTATCAGCCGTCATCAGCCAGGATAGCTTGACTCTAGTGGCGTAGTGAGCACGGGACCCACGTCTGGGCATACCCATCCCACTTAGGGCGAAAAGCATTACAACAAACAAATGATGGACGGAATGCTGACAATGCAGACATTCTCCCCCAGTCAAGAGATCTGGGTTAAATCCATCGTTCTTTTGCCCACTACGCCACCCCAGTTCAGACATGGCCATAGGCAAATCAGTCTTGACCCTGTGCCTCATGGGAACAGTCCAGCCCGAACTGCCAAGCCATGTCTTCCCTGGATCGGAATCAAGCATCCTAGGACCGGTTTCTGGCTATCAGCCGTCATCAGCCAGGATAGCTTGACTCTAGTGGCGTAGTGAGCACGGGACCCACGTCTGGGCATACCCATCCCACTTAGGGCAAAAAGCGTTACAACAAAGAAATGATGGACAGAATGCTGACAATGCAGACATTCTCCCCCAGTCAAGAGATCTGGGTTAAATCCATCGTTCTTTTGCCCACTACGCCACCCCAGTTCAGACATGGCCATATGCAAATCAGTCTTGACCCTGTGCCTCATGGGAACAGTCCAGCCCGAACTGCCAAGCCATGTCTTCCCTGGATCGGAATCAAGCATCCTAGGACCGGTTTCTGGCTATCAGCCGTCATCAGCCAGGATAGCTTGACTCTAGTGGCGTAGTGAGCACGGGACCCACGTCTGGGCATACCCATCCCACTTAGGTCGAAAAGCGTTACAACAAACAAATGATGGACGGAATGCTGACAATGCAGACATTCTCTCCCAGTCAAGAGATCTGGGTTAAATCCTCGTTCTTTTGACCACTACGCCACCCCAGTTCAGACATGGCCATATGCAAATCAGTCTTGACCCTGTGCCTCATGGGAACAGTCCAGCCCGAACTGCCAAGCCATGTCTTCCCTGGATCAGAATCAAGCATCCTAGGACCGGTTTCTGGCTATCAGCCGTCATCAGCCAGGATAGCTTGACTCTAGTGGCGTAGTGAGCACGGGACCCACGTCTGGGCATACCCATCCCACTTAGGTCGAAAAGCGTTACAACAAACAAATGATGGACGGAATGCTGACAATGCAGACATTCTCCCCCAGTCAAGAGATCTGGGTTAAATCGATCGTTCTTTTGCCCACTACGCCACCCCAGTTCAGACATGGCCATATGCAAATCAGTCTTGACCCTGTACCTCATGGGAACAGTCCAGCCTGAACTGCCAAGCCATGTCTTCCCTGGATCGGAATCAAGCATCCTAGGACCGGTTTCTGGCTATCAGCCGTCATCAGCCAGGATAGCTTGACTCTAGTGGCGTAGTGAGCACGGGACCCACGTCTGGGCATACCCATCCCACTTAGGGCGAAAAGCGTTACAACAAACAAATAATGGACGGAATGCTGACAATGCAGACATTCTCCCCCAGTCAAGAGATCTGGGTTAAATCCATCGTTCTTTTGTCCCACTACGCCACCCCAGTTCAGACATGGCTATATGCAAATCAGTCTTGACACTGTGCCTCATGGGAACAGTCCAGCCCGAACTGCCAAGCCATGTCTTCCCTGGATCGGAATCAAGCATCCTAGGACCGGTTTCTGGCTATCAGCCGTCATCAGCCAGGATAGATTGACTCTAGTGGCGTAGTGAGCACGGGACCCACGTCTGGGCATACCCATCCCACTTAGGGCGAAAAGCATTACAACAAACAAATGATGGACGGAATGCTGACAATGCAGACATTCTCCCCCAGTCAAGAGATATGGGTTAAATCCATCGTTCTTTTGCCCACTACGCCACCCCAGTTCAGACATGGCCATATGCAAATCAGTCTTGACCCTGTGCCTCATGGGAACAGTCCATCCCGAACTGCCAATCCATGTCTTCCCTGGATCGGAATCAAGCATCCTAGGACCGGTCTCTGGCTATCAGCCGTCATCAGCCAGGATAGCTTGACTCTAGTGGCGTAGTGAGCACGGGACCCACGTCTGGGCATACCCATCCCACTTAGGGCGAAAAGCGTTACAACAAACAAATGATGGACGGAATGCTGACAATGCAGACATTTTCCCCCAGTCAAGAGATCTGGGTTAAATCCATCGTTCTTTTGCCAACTACGCCACCCCAGTTCAGACATGGCCTTATGCAAATCAGTCTTGACCCTGTGCCTCATGGGAACAGTCCAGCCCGAACTGCCAAGCCATGTCTTCCCTGGATCGGAATCAAGCATCCTAGGACCGGTTTCTGGCTATCAGCCGTCATCAGCCAGGATAGCTTGACTCTAGTGGCGTAGTGAGCACGGGACCCACGTCTGGGCATACCCATCCCACTTAGGGCGAAAAGCGTTACAACAAACAAATGATGGACGGAATGCTGACAATGCAGACATTATCCCCCAGTCAAGAGATCTGGGTTAAATCCATCGTTCTTTTGCCCACTACGCCACCCCAGTTCAGACATGGCCATATGCAAATCAGTCTTGACCCTGTGCCTCATGGGAACAGTCCAGCCCGAACTGCCAAGCCATGTCTTCCCTGGATCGGAATCAAGCATCCTAGGACCGGTTTCTGGCTATCAGCCGTCATCAGCCAGGATAGCTTGACTCTAGTGGCGTAGTGAGCACGGGACCCACGTCTGGGCATACCCATCCCACTTAGGGCGAAAAGCGTTACAACAAACAAATGATGGACGGAATGTTGACAATGCAGACATTCTCCCCCAGTCAAGAGATCTGGGTTAAATCCATCGTTCTTTTGCCCACTACGCCACCCCAGTTCAGACATGGCCATATGCAAATCAGTCTTGACCCTGTGCCTCATGGGAACAGTCCAGCCCGAACTGCCAAGCCATGTCTTCCCTGGATCGGAATCAAGCATCCTAGGACCGGTTTCTGGCTATCAGCCGTCATCAGCCAGGATAGCTTGACTCTAGTGGCGTAGTGAGCACGGGACCCACGTCTGGGCATACCCATCCCACTTAGGGCGAAAAGCGTTACAACAAACAGATGATGGACGGAATGCTGACAATGCAGACATTCTCCCCCAGTCAAGAGATCTGGGTTAAATCCATCGTTCTTTTGCCCACTTCGCCACCCCAGTTCAGACATGGGCATATGCAAATCAGTCTTGACCCTGTGCCTCATGGGAACAGTCCAGCCCGAACTGCCAAGCCATGTCTTCCCTGGATCGGAATCAAGCATCCTAGGACCGGTTTCTGGCTATCAGCCGTCATCAGCCAGGATAGCTTGACTCTAAAGGCGTAGTCAAAGTCAAAGTCAAAATCAAAGAATTTATATAGCGCACTACATACCCGGAGGGTCTCAAGGCGCTTAGGGAGGGGAGGAGGATTACTTGTCAAATATCCACGTTTTAAGTTGCTTTCTGAATGCTAGGTGGTTCTGGGTAAGGCGAAGGTAAGTGGGGAGTGAGTTCCATGTTTTAGCAGCCAGGTATGAGAAGGATCTGCCTCCCATTGTGGTCTTGTTGATGCGAGGTACAGTGGCGAGGGCTTGGCTGGAAGAACGTAGTTGGCGGGAGGGGGTGTAGAAGGACAGTCGTGAGTTGAGGCATTCTGGTCCGATGTCGTAGAGTGATTTGTGTGCGTGGGTTAGCAGTCGGAAAGTGATCCTCTTATTGACGGGTAGCCAGTGGAGGTCTTTCAGGTGACCAGAGATGTGTTCGTTGCGCGGGATGTCTAATATGATCCTGGCTGAGGCGTTTTGGATTCGTTGGAGTTTCTTCTGGAGTTTAGCGGTAGTACCTGCGTAGAGGGTGTTTCCGTAGTCCAGTCGGCTCGTGACCAGAGCATGGGTGACTGTTTTTCTGGTTTCGGTGGGGATCCAGCGAAATGTTTTTTTGAGCATGCGAAGAATGTTGAAGCAGGATGAGGATACGGCGTTGACTTGTCTGTACATTGAGAGTGAAGAATCCAGGATAACGCCTAGGTTCCGTGCGTGGTCTGTCGGGATGGGTGCTTTTCCAAGAGCTTCCGGCCACCAGGAGTCGTCCCAAGCAGTGGGGGAAGTACCTAAGATGAGGACTTCTGTTTTATCTGAGTTCAGTTTCAGACGGCTGTGTTTCATCCATTCGGCAACTTCTTTCATACCTTCGTGTAGGTTAGTTTTGGCGGTGCTGGGGTCATTGGTGAGAGAAAGGATCAGTTGAGTGTCATCCGCGTAGGAGATGATGTTGAGGTTGTGTTGGCGGGCGATGGTCGCGAGGGGAATCATGTATACGTTGAAGAGGGTGGGACTGAGTGAGGATCCTTGTGGTACGCCACAGATGACTTCAGTGGCCTCGGACTTGAATGGTGGAAGGCGGACTCTCTGGGTTCTACCGGTGAGGAACGAGGTGATCCATTCAAGTGCTTTTCCTTGTATTCCGATATTTCTGAGCGTTGTAAAAGGGTGCTGTGGCAGACTGTGTCGAAGGCTGCAGAGAGGTCGAGGAGGATGAGGGCGACTGTGTCTCCATTGTCCAGTAGAGTTCGAATGTCGTCTGTTGCTGCGATGAGGGCGGTCTCAGTGCTGTGTTTTGCTCGGAAGCCGGACTGTGAGGAGTCGAGGGATTTGTTGGCTTCGAGAAAAGCGGCGAGCTGGTTGTTGACAGCTTTCTCGATTACTTTGGCCGGGAATGGAAGGAGCGAAATGGGGCGGTAATTTTTGAGTTCGGTGGGGTCCGCTGTGGGTTTTTTCAGAAGGGCGGTGAGTTCAGCGTGTTTCCATTTTTCCGGGAAGGTGGCGGAGTTGAAGGAGCAGTTGATGACGTCTCGGAGGTGTGGTGCTATGACGGAGTCTGCTTTGTTGAAGATGTGGTGAGGACATGGGTCTGTGGGGGATCCTGAGTGGATGGAGTTCATCAGGCGGATGGTGTCCTCAGTGGAGATTGGGATCCAGTCGTTAAGGGTGTTCAAGGGGGGAGAATGTTCGGCATATGGTTCGGTGGGTTGGTCTCCGGGTTGGTTGTCGAAGCTGTTGTGGATGTCTGCAATTTTGTTGTGGAAGAATGAGGCTAGGGAGTCGCAGAGGGTTTGAGAGGGGGTGATGTCGTTGGAGTTGGCCGAGGGATTGGTAAACTCCTTGACGATGTTGAAAAGTTCCTTGCTGTTGTGGGCGCTGTTGTCAAGTCGATCCTTGAATGCTGTTTTCTTGGCCTTTCGGATTAATTGGTGGTGTGTGCGGGTGGCGTTTTTGAAGGCGTCCTTGGTGCTAGTGGTTGGGTCTTTTTTCCAGGCCTTTTCGAGGGAGCGGCAGAGTTTCTTGGATTTCTTAAGATCATCGTTGAACCATGAGGCCTTCTTGCTGCCAAGTTTGATTTGTCGTTTTTTCAGTGGTGCTAAGGTGTCGGCGGTGTTGGATAACCAAAGGGTGAAGTTGGCGGCGGCTTGGTTTGGGTTAGAAGAGTGGGCTGGGGTGTTTAGAAGGAGCGATGAGGAGATCTGGTCGATGGTGATTTTGTTCCAGTTTCTTTGCAGAGTTGGTTGGAGGTGGTTGGTGGGTTTTGGCTTGTTGTAGGTGAAGTGAACGCAGCTGTGGTCAGTCCAGAGGAGATCCGTAGTGTAGTTGAAGGAGACATGTTTGCTGGAGGTGAAGATGGGGTCGAGTGTGTGGCCTGCGATGTGGGTGGGGGAAGTGACCAGTTGTTTAAGTCCGAGGTTGGCGAGGTTGTCCAAGAGGGTGGTGGTGTTGCGGTCGTTGATCTTTTTAAGGTGAAAGTTGAGGTCTCCCAGAAGGATGTAGTCTTTGGAGGGGAGCGCGTGTGAAGTGATGAAGTCCGTGATTTCTTCACTGAATTTTGCGCGGGGTCCTGGTGGTCTGTAGAGGAGGGTGCCTCTGAGACCACAGTCTTGGGGTCGATGTGGATCTGGAAGTGAAGGTGTTCGGAGTTGGCGAGGTTGGTGTCAGAGCTGGTTGAGATGCGGATTGATTTTTTATGGACGATAGCGATTCCTCCTCCTGTGTGGCCGGTACGGTCTTTGCGTGTGATCTTATAATCTTCAGGGATGGCAATGGTGATGTCTGGGGCGGAGGAAGCGTTCATCCATGTTTCTGTTAGGAAGGCGACGTCCGGAGAGATGGTGTCTAGTAGATTCCATAGGTCAATGGCGTGCCTGTGGATCGATCGGGTGTTGAGAAGGATGCATTGTAGGTGATTGGGGTCGGGAATTTGTGGTGTGGTCGTAGCGGAGATGTTGTCGGTGCCGCTGAATTTGCAGGAGTAGCAAGAGAAAGGTCCATGGGTGTGTCCGGGAGCGGCTTGGACGCAGTTGGGGGCGCGACCGGGGTTAAGGGCTAGGAGGGTGGTGGCATCGTAAGTGATGCGGGAGGGGTGGGGGGTGCAAGGGCCAGGGGGTCTGGCGCTGGGCGCGGTCCAGGCGCGGACGGGCGTAGACGGGCTTACCTTTGGCCCACCTTCGGCGCGGATTGGGCGCGGTCGCTGCGCGTGAACGCTGCGCGCGGGAACGGTTGTCATATAAGGAGGGTGGGGGGGAGGGGCGAGGGCGGCTCAGCTGGGAGGCGGGGCGGGCTAAGTAGGAGGACAACAACAACAAAATGGAGGGCGCTTGGGGGAATACACTAAAAGAGCAGGAAAGTCGCGCTGGCAATCTTAATAATGAAATATGCAAAGCGGCATACAAAGCGCACAGCAGGCAATTAATTTCACACAGTTTCCAGCAAGAAGCGTTACACACCGATACCGGAGCCAAAGGGAGCGACCACTCAGCTGGGAAGCGTCGAGTGAGTCACAGCGCTTCCAGGTAACGGAGCGCTGTTGTAGTCTGTGGGAGGGCGGCTCAGCTGGGAGGCGGGGCGGGCTAAGTAGGAGGACAACAACAACAAAATGGAGGGCGCTTGGGGGAATACACTAAAAGAGCAGGAAAGTCGCGCTGGCAATCTTAATAATGAAATATGCAAAGCGGCATACAAAGCGCACAGCAGGCAATTAATTTCACACAGTTTCCAGCAAGAAGCGTTACACACCGATACCGGAGCCAAAGGGAGCGACCACTCAGCTGGGAAGCGTGGGAACGGGACCCACGTCTGGGCATACCCATCCCACTTAGGGCGAAAAGCGTTATAACAAACAAATGATGGACGGAATGCTGACAATGCAGACATTCTCCCCCAGTCAAGAGATCTGGGTTAAATCCATCGTTCTTTTGCCCACTACGCCACCCCAGTTCAGACATGGCCATATGCAAATCAGTCTTGACACTGTGCCTCATGGGAACAGTCCAGCCCGAACTGCCAAGCCATGTCTTCCCTGGATCGGATTCAAGCATCCTAGGACCGGTTTCTGGCTATCAGCCGTCATCAGCCAGGATAGCTTGACTCTAGTGGAGAATGTCTGCATTGTCAGCATTCCGTCCATCATTTGTTTGTTGTAACGCTTTTCGCCCTAAGTGGGATGGGTATTCCCAGACGTGGGACCCGTGCTCACTACGCCACTGGAGTCAAGCTATCCTGGCTGATGACGGCTGATAGCCAGAAACTGGTCCTAGGATGCTTGATTCTGGTCCAGGGAAGACATGGCTTGGCAGTTCGGGCTGGACTGTTCCCATGAGGCACAGGGTCAAGACTGATTTGCATATGGCCATGTCTAAACTGGGGTGGTGTAGTGGGCAAAAGAACGATGGATTTAACCCAGATCTCTTGACTGGGGGAGAATGTCTGCATTGTCAGCATTCCATTCATCATTTGTTTGTTGTAACGCTTTTCGCCCTAAGTGGGATGGGTATTCCCAGACGTGGGACCCGTGCTCACTACGCCACTGGAGTCAAGCTATCCTGGCTGATGACGGCTGATAGCCAGAAACCGGTCCTAGGATGCTTGATTCCGGTCCAGGGAAGACATGGCTTGGCAGTTCGGGCTGGACTGTTCCCATGAGGCACAGGGTCAAGACTGATTTGCATATGGCCATGTCTAAACTGGGGTGGTGTAATGGGCAAAAGAACGATGGATTTAACCCAGATCTCTTGACTGGGGGAGAATGTCTGCATTGTCAGCATTCCGTCCATCATTTGTTTGTTGTAACGCTTTTCGCCCTAAGTGGGATGGGTATTCCCAGACGTGGGACCCGTGCTCACTACGCCACTGGAGTCAAGCTATCCTGGCTGATGACGGCTGATAGCCAGAGACCGGTCCTAGGATGCTTGATTCCGATCCAGGGAAGACATGGCTTGGCAGTTCGGGCTGGACTGTTCCCATGAGGCACAGGGTCAAGACTGATTTGCATATGGCCATGTCTAAACTGGGGTGGTGTAGTGGGCAAAAGAACGATGGATTTAACCCAGATCTCTTGACTGGGGGAGAATGTCTGCATTGTCAGCATTCCGTCCATCATTTGTTTGTTGTAACGCTTTTCGCCCTAAGTGGGATGAGTATTCCCAGACGTGGGACCCGTGCTCACTACGCCACTGGAGTCAAGCTATCCTGGCCGATGACGGCTGATAGCCAGAAACCGGTCCTAGGATGCTTGATTCCGGTCCAGGGAAGACATGGCTTGGCAGTTCGGGCTGGACTGTTCCCATGAGGCACAGGGTCAAGACTGATTTGCATATGGCCATGTCTAAACTGGGGTGGTGTAGTGGGCAAAAGAACGATGGATTTAACCCAGATCTCTTGACTGGGGGAGAATGTCTGCATTGTCAGCATTCCGTCCATCATTTGTTTGTTGTAACGCTTTTCGCCCTAAGTGGGATGGGTATTCCCAGACGTGGGAACCGTGCTCACTACGCCACTGGAGTCAAGCTATCCTGGCTGATGACGGCTGATAGCCAGAAACCGGTCCTAGGATGCTTGATTCCGGTCCAGGGAAGACATGGCTTGGCAGTTCGGGCTGGACTGTTCCCATGAGCACAGGGTCAAGACTGATTTGCATATGGCCATGTCTAAACTGGGGTGGTGTAGTGGGCAAAAGAACAATGGATTTAACCCAGATCTCTTGACTGGGGGAGAATGTCTGCATTGTCAGCATTCCGTCCATCATTTGTTTGTTGTAACGCTTTTCGCCCTAAGTGGGATGGGTATTCCCAGACGTGGGACCCGTGCTCACTACGCCACTGGAGTCAAGCTATCCTGGCTGATGACAGCTGATAGCCAGAAACCGGTCCTAGGATGCTTGATTGCGGTCCAGGGAAGACATGGCTTGGCAGTTCGGGCTGGACTGTCCCCTTGAGGCACAGGGTCAAGACTGATTTGCATATGGCCATGTCTAAACTGGGGTGGTGTAGTGGGCAAAAGAATGATGGATTTAACCCAGATCTCTTGACTGGGGGAGAATGTCTGCATTGTCAGCATTCCGTCCATCATTTGTTTGTTGTAACGCTTTTCGCCCTAAGTGGGATGGGTATTCCCAGACGTGGGACCTGTGCTCACTACGCCACTGGAGTCAAGCTATCCTGGCTGATGACGGCTGATAGCCAGAACCGGTCCTAGGATGCTTGATTCCGGTCCAGGGAAGACATGGCTTGGCAGTTCGGGCTGGACTGTTCCCATGAGGCACAGGGTCAAGACTGATTTGCATATGGCCATGTCTAAACTGGGGTGGTGTAGTGGGCAAAAGAACGATGGATTTAACCCAGATCTCTTGACTGGGGGAGAATGTCTGCATTGTCAGCATTCCGTCCATCATTTGTTTGTTGTAACGCTTTTCGCCCTAAGTGGGATGGGTATTCCCAGACGTGGGACCCGTGCTCACTACGCCACTGGAGTCAAGCTATCCTGGCTGATGACGGCTGATAGCCAGAAACCGGTCCTAGGATGCTTGATTCCAGTCCAGGGAAGACATGGCTTGGCAGTTCGGGCTGGACTGTTCCCATGAGGCACAGGGTCAAGACTGATTTGCATATTGCCATGTCTAAACTGGGGTGGTGTAGTGGGCAAAAGAACGATGGATTCAACCCAGATCTCTTGACTGGGGGAGAATGTCTGCATTGTCAGCATTCCGTCCATCATTTGTTTGTTGTAACGCTTTTCGCCCTAAGTGGGATGGGTATTCCCAGACATGGGACCCGTGCTCACTACGCCACTGGAGTCAAGCTATCCTGGCTGATGACGGCTGATAGCCAGAAACCGGTCCTAGGATGCTTGATTCCGGTCCAGGGAAGACATGGCTTGGCAGTTCGGGCTGGACTGTTCCCATGAGGCACAGGGTCAAGACTGATTTGCATATGGCCATGTCTAAAGTGAGGTGGTGTAGTGGGCAAAAGAACGATGGATTTAACCCAGATCTCTTGACTGGGGGAGAATGTCTGCATTGTCAGCATTCCGTCCATCATTTGTTTGTTGTAACGCTTTTCGCCCTAAGTGGGATGGGTATTCCCAGACGTGGGACCCGTGCTCACTACGCCACTGGAGTCAAGCTATTCTGGCTGATGACGGCTGATAGCCAGAAACCGGTCCTAGGATGCTTGATTCCGGTCCAGGGAAGACATGGCTTGGCAGTTCGGGCTGGACTGTTCCCTTGAGGCACAGGGTCAAGACTGATTTGCATATGGCCATGTCTAAACTGGGGTGGTGTAGTGGGCAAAAGAACGATGGATTTAACCCAGATCTCTTGACTGGGGGAGAATGTCTGCATTGTCAGCATTCCGTCCATCATTTGTTTGTTGTAACGCTTTTCGCCCTAAGTGGGATGGGTATTCCCAGACGTGGGACCCGTGCTCACTATGCCACTGGAGTCAAGCTTTCCTGGCTGATGACGGCTGATAGCCAGAAACCGGTCCTAGGATGCTTGATTCCGGTCCAGGGAAGACATAGCTTGGGTGTTCGGGCTGGACTGTTCCCATGAGGCACAGGGTCAAGACTGATTTGCATATGGCCATGTCTAAACTGGGGTGGTGTAGTGGGCAAAAGAACGATGGATTTAACCCAGATCTCTTGACTGGGGGAGAATGTCTGCATTGTCAGCATTCCGTCCATCATTTGTTTGTTGTAACGCTTTTCGCCCTAAGTGGGATGGGTATTCCCAGACGTGGGACCCGTGCTCACTACGCCACTGGAGTCAAGCTATCCTGGCTGATGACGGCTGATAGCCAGAAACCGGTCCTAGGATGCTTGATTCCGGTCCAGGGAAGACATGGCTTGGCAGTTTGGGCTGGACTGTTCCCATGAGGCACAGGGTCAAGACTGATTTGCATATGGCCATGTCTAAACTGGGGTGGTGTAGTAGGCAAAAGAAAGATGGATTTAACCCAGATCTCTTGACTGGGGGAGAATGTCTGCATTGTCAGCATTCCGTCCATCATTTGTTTGGGGTAATTGATTGAGGGCTGGACAAACTGAAATATGGGCTTGTCATCATGACTCTGCTTTTTCTTTGTAGTGAAAATATGTGAATGGTCAACTGTAAAATAAGGAATGTTTGCCTAAAGCACAATATTTTGTATAAAAGGAGAAGGCTGGCTTTGTAAGGTTGAGCAGTCTCCTGAGAATATACACCGTGTTGTACTTCTAGGATACCTGTTACTGGTTGCAGCCAATAAATACGATCTTTGACTTCACCAAGAAGACTCTGTGTTTCTGTAGTCTGAAACAGGAAGAACTCGAAGTCTTAGGGTGTGTTCCCTGGCACCACTGGGTTCTGAATAACCCAGTACTTCAGTTGGCGCCCACGTTGGGCGATTTCAGCGGTACCGGTCCAAGCCAGAGGTTCGTGAGGAGCTTCGTGTGAAAATTCTGGAGGAAGGCCGCCACTTCATCGACCCCTGCATGTCGACGTGGTCCGAAAGTCTTTGCTGCGAGGTTCCCCGCTTCCCGACGGCTACAAAGGACTGCTGCCCTGACTATCGCCCTGTTTTGGACCCTTGATGATTGGTAGAGCAAAACGATAGACGAGTCTTCTGGTGACGTCATCGATATCTTAGTTAAGTATAAGTGGAGCGCCTCCCAGTCCTTAGTTTGGTTCTTAGTTTGGTATCCCCTTGGGATCTTTGATTTGGAACTTGCAAGTACCAAAGCCGAGGGACTCGTGTATTCACGAGACTATCGTATTCGATAATCCTTTGAAGTTTGAAGCTAGACTAGAGAGCGAAGATGCCTGGTCTTAGCAGACTTGGAAATTTGTTTTGTCTTGGTTGTAATAGGGATTCCCGATTGGAGGACTCGTGTCCGGTTCCTCCGATTGGAACTCCAACCTATGAACTATATGTGAAACATGGCGTAGGCCCTATCACATATAATGAAGTATGGATCAGATACACGAGGAAAGATGGTGCGTTAAAATGGCCCCAATATGGTAGTTTTGACACAGAGATTCTGGATAATCTGGAGGTTAAACTTTTTAAGAAGAAAGCCCGGCCGGCGATGTTTGACTCTTTCCGCCTATGGCGTAAGGAATCCAAACAGAAGGAAATTAAATTAGCAAAGAGAAATAAGAGAGAAAAGGGTATGTCGATAATGCAAGCTGCTATGCAGTTTAAAGATAATGAAGAAGAGCAGATGAGTGAGCAGTTGCACAGGCAACGTGAAATGGTGATCGATAAATGTTATCCAGTTTTGCCGCTTCTTCAGCAAGATGCAGCAAAAGATATTGAGAAAGATCCTTTAATGTCACACTTGTTGAGTTCGCCACCCCCTTATGCGCAGAGTTCTACAGCACCTCCGCAACATTTAGTTGTGCAACCCCCAAATATTGTGCCTCAGGTTCTTCCACAACCGCCAGCTCCTCTTCAGTTGGCTCCTACTCCTATGGCGCAGCCCCCTCAAGGGCCGCCGACTTTGCTACCTGTTTTGTCTGTACTCCCTACGACTTTGTCTACTACATCGACTGCCTCTTCTGGTGTTCCTCCTGATACTGCCTCTGCGTCTGCATCTACATCTGCCTTGCCTCCCTCTGTTTTTCCTCCTGTTCTTTGGTCAACTTCTCCTTCTATCCGACAGAGAATAACTGATACTGTTGCTAGCATTATATTTCCTCTTTTCGGGTCAGCTGGGGTGACCCCTAATTCGGAACGTAAGCAGTCGCGTAATCAACTGCCTGATTCTCGAGAGAGAGAGAAGCGTTTGACCATATGGCGCGTAAATGGGTTACCTTCCCTTTTAAGTATGATGTAGAGTCTGTTATGGATGTCTTCCGTCAATGGGAAGCACCAAAACAAAGATACGTTTTTGAGAAAGTGTGTGCTTTCCTTTGTGAGGAATTAGAGGATAATGAGTTAGAAACAAATCCGCCTGAGTTGTGTCGTGTACGGTTTGAGTTTTCAAAGGGCACGATTGTGGGGTCCGATGTTGAGAAAGCAGTTTCGACGTTGTTGTCCTTTAGGAATAAAGATCTTTCCCAGTCACTGTTTGAGCCTGACTCCTCCGTTAAGAAAAATGTGCGACAATACCCAATGAGAGATGTCCCTCCAGTATGGAAGGAAGCCGTTGCGGCTGATGCCGTTAATCACATTGTTGCTGCTCCAGCTCATTTTCAGCGTGTTTAGGTACATGTTCCTTGGAAGCGAGCTGAAGTTTTAGCCCTTAAGCAGACTTTGCCTGACCCCCGTAAAAACCCTGTAGGATATTATAAGGAATTATCACAGACTGCAGACTCATGCATTATGAATTTAGCCGACATAGACATGTTGTTTGGGAATGTTGTTCCACAGCCTTTGTGGGGACTGATTCGCCATACAGATCATGCGCAGGAGTTAGGTGACTCATGGGCTAATATTAGTACTGCAAATGATAGACAAGTTGGTGGTGCCAAGCCTGAGCCTTTGGTAGCAGAACTTCCTGCTAGGATCATTACTTACATGAAGACTTTAATGCCTGCGATGCGTGTGAATTGGGATAAATTGTCTGCGTGTAAGCAGAAGAAAGATGAAACAGTGTCTGATTTCTTCACTAGGTTTGAAGAAACGTTTATCGACCACAGTGGTCAAGATATGAGTACCAAAGGTGGTCAACGGTTGTTCGTTGACAAGTTTGTGCACAATTTGCTTCCCGAGCTGTGTAAGAAATTGAAAGATTCAGAGAGTTCTTGGGCCGTTTCCTCTTCAGCACAAATATTGGCTACTGCACAGTATTACGAAAATAGGGATAAAGATGAGAAGGAGAGAGCAGAAAAGAAAACTAAAGAATTGAAGACGAAGGTTCTTTTACAACAGGCGTATCCGCCACGTGGTGGTCAGAGTAACTATCAGCAGCCTCAACAGTTTCAGAGAAACTCGCAAAGGTTCGAGTATTCTCAACCACGTGCTCCTGTGGGTCCCAATCAGTGTTCATATTGTAAAGTAGAGGGTAATTTCAAGTATAGTTGTCCTATTTTGTTACAGCGTGCGAATGGTGCTTCTGGCGCAAGAGGTCGAGGTGTTCAACAAGCTCCTAGAGGTAGAGGACGTGGAAGTTTACCCCAGAACGCGCGTTCCCTTCCGCCTCAGAATTCAATGAATAGTTTTGACCAGCAAAATCACGCGTCTGGTAGGACGGCTCAGTACTATGCTGATGACTACTATGCAGAAGATGAGAATATGGAAGGCAATGATTGCTAGGACAGCCATAGACAAAGGGAGGGAGTTGTTTCAGTTCCAGTAGATCAGAGTGGACCTTATGTTAAGGTGATTACATCAGGTGTGTCAGAGCCTTTTCTGTTGGATACTGGTGCTACAAAGAGTTCTATTATGCACTCAAAACTCCCTGGCGCACCTTTGTCTGGCGAGATGAATGTTTCAGTAGGTTTTTCTGGCGCCCCGGTTAGGAACCCGATTTCTAGTCCTATGTCCCTTTCTGTTGGACCTTGTGAATTGGAAGCACCCCTTATTCTAACGACAGGTTGTGGTGAAAACTTGATAGGATTGGATTTGTTGAAAAGATTGTATGCGACATTATATTGTTCTCCTTCGGGAGTACAACTTACACTGGGTAGGAAAGTGATCTCTCCAATGTATTTGTCGAAGGATAAACTTCCGACAGAATTGTCGTCTCTTCCTGATATTCTTTGGGCTACCGGTCCTAATGATGTGGGTCTTTTGCAAATACCGCCATATGTTGTGACATTGAAAGCCAATGTTAAATTGCCACGCATTCCCCAATACAAGATCTCTAGTGAAGGTGAAAAGGCGTTGCTAGCGATCATTTATGATTTGATTGAAAAAGATGTAATTGAAGAAACAAGAGGC
This sequence comes from Triturus cristatus, assembly GCF_964204655.1. NCBI lineage: Eukaryota > Metazoa > Chordata > Amphibia > Caudata > Salamandridae > Triturus > Triturus cristatus. Next base: position 118,493,959 of record NC_140595.1, read on the forward strand.
AACGTTTGTAATAGTCCTGTTCTGCCTGTTTTGAAACGTACTGACCCTTCTCAGCCACCTGTTTACAGGTTCGTGATTGATCTTAGAGAGGTCAATAAAATAGTTGTGCCACAGTTTCCAGTTGTTCCTGATATCGCTGCCCTATTGACTATGATTCCAGCTTCCGCCACCTGGTTCTCGGTGATTGACTTGAAGAATGCTTTCTTCAGCATCCCGATTGCCGAGGAGAGCAGGGATATTTTTGGCTTCAGTTTAGGAGGCCGAAGCTTCCGCTTCAAACGCGCTCCTCAAGGCTACTGTGAAAGTCCATCAATATATAGTCAGGCCTTAAAAACACAGCTTCATACAATCGTTTTACCTGATGGCGCTACCCTTATTCAGTACGTCGACGATTTGCTAATCGCTGCAGATACTGAAAAGATTTGTAAAGAAGCCAGCTTGTCGTTGTTGCATCATTTGTCTGATTTACATCACAAAGTGTCCCTTTCAAAACTGCAATATTGTCGACAAGAAGTGACCTACTTAGGTCATCTCTTATCGAAGGAGGGAAGGAAACTGACCCCAGAAAGAATTCAGGCAATTGCAAAATTGAGTGTGCCAAGGACACAAAGAGAAGTACGTGCTTTCTTGGGCATTACATCATACTGCAGGCAGTGGATACCAAATTTTTCTTTGCTGGCTAAACCTTTGGTAGCTTTGACCTGTAAAGATACACCGAATCCTGTTCCATGGTCTGAAGATTGTCAGAAAAGTTTTTCCGAATCGCGTAATGCATTGTGTTCGGCTCCTGTGTTGGGTACCCCCGACTACAGTAAGCCCTTTACACTGTATGTCCATGAGAAAGAGGGTTGTGCATTGTCAGTGCTGACACAGTCTTTTGGAGACAAGCAGCGTCCATGCGCGTATTTTTCGTCGACTTTGGATCCGGAAGCTAAAGCATTGCCGAGTTGCTTGAGAGCCACAGCGGCAGCAGCTGTTTCTATTCGACAGTCTGCTGGGTTAGTAATGAATAATATGTTGATTGTGATGGTTCCACATGCAGTGGACACATTGTTAAACAGGACCAAGACACAGCACTTAACTAGTGCTCGATTGTCAGGTTACGAGTTAACACTGTTAGCGAGTCATGTGCACATAAAGAGGTGCAATACGTTGAATCCAGCCACGTTATTGCCGATTTCAGTAGAGACAGATGATGTTGAACAGCATGATTGTTTTCTCAGGACAGAAGAAGAAACGAAAGGGAGAGTAGATCTTAAAGATACTCCTCTTGTAAAATGTGATGGTACCTTATGGGTGGATGGTTCATGCTTCAAGCTTCCGAATGGTGATACGACTGCAGCATATGCTATCACGACTTTGCATACGATTGTTGAAGCTGCACGTATACCACATAATTCAGCTCAAGCAGCAGAGTTGATTGCACTTACGAGAGCGTGTGTGTTATCGAAAGGAATGAAGGTGACCATATATACTGACAGCCAGTATGCGTTTGGTGTGGCCCATAGTTTTGGACGATTGTGGAAAGAACGTGGGTTCCTGACTTCGCATGGAGCTAAGATTCAGCATGGTCAGTTGGTGAATGAGCTTCTTGAGTCACTGACTTTGCCACTACAAGTTGCGATTGTGAAATGCAGTGCACACAAGAAGGTTACTGATGATGTTGGTCGTGGTAATGCATTTGCTGACAAAATCGCAAAAGAAACAGCAAAAGATGTGATGAATCGAATGTATGTTGCAGGCCCTGCAAGATGGGTTGGTGATGTTGGAATGTGTGAAGATACGATAGAGAGTGTGAAGTCTCTTCAAACTGAAGCTTCAGAGAAAGAGTTGAGTGTGTGGAGAGAAAGTACGGGTAAATTGGATGAAAATGGTTGTTGGGTTGACTTGTCAGAACATCAGCGATGGTTGTTACCCGATGCGTATGTGCTTGCAGTGGTGACAATGGCTCATGGAATGGCCCATATCAGCGTGAAAGGGATTTGTAAGTTGTTGGCTCCAGTATAGCAAAATGCTGGAATTCCTAAATGTGCAGAGAATGTGGTCAAAAATTGCATGGTGTGTCTGAAATACAATCCCGGTAGGGGAACCCCAACTCCAGCTGGTCATTTTGCGCTTCCAACGTATCCGTTTGAGGTTTTGCAGCTAGATTTCATCCACATGGAAAGGTGCAACAATTTGAAATACGTACTCGTTGTTGTTTGTGCCTTTTCAAGATGGGTAGAAGCATATCCCTTAAAAGACAACACTGCCTTATCCACAGCTAAAGCCCTTGCCAAAGAATTCTTCCCGAGGTTTGGAATGCCGAGGATGGTCTGGAGTGATAATGGAAGTGAATTTGTGGGTCGAGTGATGAAGAAAGTATGTGAGGGGCTAGGTATCCAGCAAACATTCCACGCTGCAAATCACCCCCAATCAGCTGGACTAGAAGAGTGCTATAATGGCATGATCAAATTGAAGTTGGCAAAGATACAAGCGAGCTCTGGTCTTAAATGGCCTGACGCTCTGCCTTTAGCACTCCTATCAACAAGAATGACTGTGCATTCGCGAGTTGGACTTAGTCCCTATGAAATTGTGTTCGGCCAACCGGCCAACATATGGGGAGTGCCAAGGCCGACAAAATTCAGTGAGATCGAACACCCTGTACTGCTTGATTATTTGTATGAATTGACGGCTAAATTGCGTGTTTTACACCAACAGGTTCACAATACTCTGCCTCAGGTCTCTGAAGCTCCAGGACATCTTATCGATCCTGGATCATGGGTGCTGGTCAAAAATTTCCAGGGGACAAGCAATGACCAGCCCCGCTGGACTGGCCCCCATCTCGTCCTTCTCTCAGCAAGATCAGCTGTTCGAGTGGAAGGGAAAAAGAACTGGATCCACGGCGTACACTGCAAGAGGGTCCCTTTGCCTCTACCGTATGACCGGTGGGTCCAGGAGGGGATAGCTGACTCTGAGACTGAGACTATGCCTCGTTTTCTGCCTTTTAGTGACGCATGTGTAAAAGGAACACTTTCTGAGCAAGAAAGTGACAATATTTTGCAAGAAGCCGTCAATTCGATTGAACACTACAGAGCCTGAACTCTTGTTCCAGGACCAGACAGTACCTGGAAAAACTCGCTACAATCTGAGGCCGAGAACTATGGACAAATAAAAACTCCTTTTCTTTGCTATTTTTGAAAGTGCAGCTCTCTCATCCGGGAAACTTTCTTATTTTTGTTTTTTTCTAACCGCCATCCGGGTTCAGCTGTAGGGTCGTGGTTGCCCAAGTCTTTGGAGTGCAGCTGAAGACGTTAGGTCAACAGTTCTGGTCGGTCTAAGGGAGTTGCCCTGGACTGACAGAAGCATTCCTTAGCATAGAACACCCTACCACCACGAGCAGCAATTAGAGAGGATGGAGTTTTTCGAGAATGAGAGACCTGCCAAACAGATGAACTTTAAAGCCAGAATGTGTATAATGATGACAAAGAAACGATTTTTGATATTATGTATTTTCATGTTGCTTAGTGTAATGACGTTTTTAATAGGATATGTTTTATTCTCTTTTCAAGTGACATTTGCACCCACTACACAGCCCATACCTCCTTCTACTGTTTCCTCGCATTCTTTTCACCCCCTGCCTGAACACGAGTCTGCTAGAAGATTAGAATTCGTCAATAATTCATTCATTCAGCTTCTACACCAACACCAATTAGTAGTTAACACAACTAACTGTTGGGTGTGTGGTCTTATGCCTCATACTATTGATAAAGGTATCCCTTATCTCATCCTGCCTTTCAGCCATAATGGTTCTGTGTGGGCATATAGAACGATATTCATATACACTCATGAAGCCAACCCCCTACGTTCTGTGAAAGATAATCCTAAGAATAGTGCTCTAGTTAAGGGTATAGTAGATATGATTAGGGAAGATATTTCCTATGAGACTATCCCGAGAGATGAGACACTAGCATACATTGGATGGAACATAACAGGATATGGAGTTACTCTGAGTGAGAACCAGCGAGCAAAGAGATCCTCCCCGATTTGGATTGTACCCCATCAGGGTCACCTATGTCTGCAAGGTAATGGCAAGAATCCCAGAGCTCAGTTAGGGAGAAGTATCTGCACTGAAACATATGTTTTTGCGTCTCAGACTTCCCCTTCGTTCTTAGCAGCTAAGGGTACCTATTTCATCTGCCACAATAGAGCCTATACATGGTTGCCCCCTGACTTCTCAGGCACATGTTTTGTTTCGTTCCTGTTGCCACCCACCTACACGGCCGCGGCAGATTACCATAAGACAAGGATAGTTAGAGGTGTCATCAGTAAAGAAGACACTGCAGGACAAGAACTTGGAGATTTCGTAAAGGGTTTTCTGCCGTTTTGGGGGCCTATGGTTAACAGCAGGAACATAAGGCAATTGACAAGGGTGGTTGAATCCACGGTAGATGAAACCGCCGGTGCCCTTAGTAATTTGACTGCTGAGCTCCAGTCGGATCGCCTCATGACTCTTCAGAACAGGGTCGCATTAGACGTCATACTTGCAGACCGAGGTGGGGTATGTACAGTGATCCAATCAAGTTGCTGTGTTTTCATTCCAGATAACGCCGCGACAGTTTACCAGGCCATTTCCAAATTGCATAAGATCTCCGAATCTATCCATGTGGGTGAAGGAGATTGGTCATTGATGGGGTGGTTCTGGGAACTGATATCCGCCTGGGGATGGAAGATTTTGATAGTCATTGGGATGATCTTAGCCCTTCTTTTCCTGTTCTGTCTGTGTGTACAGTGTGCTCCTGCAATATGTGGCCTCTGTGCTACATCGTGTGTAAGGAAACATGTATCAAGAGACGAGCTAAGTAATAGGATGATGCTACAGCAACATCTCAGCAACTTAGTGAATATAGACCTGGACTCAGACCTAGACTCAGATTAACGTGAGGATAGATTATTGCCTATGTAAGGGCAAAAGGAGGGTCTGTGGTACTGAAAATTCTGGACCCGTGTTATAAACATCGTCGTATCATGACGATTTTGGTATCAGCAGACCGCAAATGATTAGGATACTATGCATGAGCATTTACGCCATATTCGGGTGAAGAAATCACCCTGAAATCATAGTTTCCGTTCTGATTCCCTCGGTTTCCATTGAACGGCAGCCATTTTGTGGTTGCCCTCACATAGGCCAATGACTAGGCCAAAAATCGAGTCTGAAGGACACATACACCTTTGCTGACTCCTCTGTGACCTGGGCAAGCTGACTCCACCGCCTGAAGCCAAACCTGTTCGGCCAGTTCCTTTCCCAGTGGCCGAATGAGATTAGTATCAAGGAAGGCATATCATAAAACCTTTTCATCACACACAAACCATGCCTAATCTTACACACACCTGTCCCTGTTTCTTTCTTTATGACTTGCTTTACGAGGAGGAGGTGCCCGTTTTTATTGGGGGTCCGTCGATATCTGATGAAAGAACTAAGCCTCGCCGGGTAATTGATTGAGGGCTGGACAAACTGAAATATGGGCTTGTCATCATGACTCTGCTTTTTCTTTGTAGTGAAAATATGTGAATGGTCAACTGTAAAATAAGGAATGTTTGCCTAAAGCACAATATTTTGTATAAAAGGAGAAGGCTGGCTTTGTAAGGTTGAGCAGTCTCCTGAGAATATACACCGTGTTGTACTTCTAGGATACCTGTTACTGGTTGCAGCCAATAAATACGATCTTTGACTTCCCCAAGAAGACTCTGTGTTTCTGTAGTCTGAAACAGGAAGAACTCGAAGTCTTAGGGTGTGTTCCCTGGCACCGCTGGGTTCTGAAAAACCCAGTACTTCAATATATAGAGGGTTTCAAAGTATTTTTCCATTACTAAGAGTACGAGTCCAAGTTCCTATTCGCAAGATTGCATTTGAAACCAAATCACATTGGATTATGCTAATTTACTGATGTCAAATCAAGTTTCTCATTTGAACTTTCTACGTCAGATTAGTGAGAAAAAATTAATGGCTGTTCCTTTAGGTGACGGATACGCTGTATATTCTGATTGTGAACAATCACGTCTTCCAACACCATCAAGTGGTAGAGCATGTGTTGATTACTTTACGCCTTGAAATGTGCTACCAATTCAGTTGAAAGTTTCTGTTTTTTAGTTGTGCTGGCATGTTCCAGCAGAGGACTGCCTGTGATTGTATGAAGGCAGTTGATGGTTCGTGACATTATTTTAATTTTCAGGAGAATGGGGAAGACACCTGTTTTCTTTTAGAACTGAACTATCTGAATCACACAGATAGGTGATTAAGCTGTAGTAGAAGCATTTGAAGGTATCGATATAAACATTGAAACACCATGGTCCTGATGAATCTCCGAATAGTAAGGAGCGAAATATGTTGACACTTTTAAGGAGTTTTATGTACTCTGCGAAATCTGTATGTATTTTGGAGTTTGGGCACATCAAAATGTTTTCATAGGTGAGCATCTTGTTTTAATGAGTTACTGAGAACAGTTTATGAAACTAATAGAACTCTTAGATGCACCTCATTTAGGGCAGAGGTCGGTATAGTTGAGGGTGTTAACTATATGGCAGCAACACTAATGTGGACTGGTTAGGCAGGAACACACTTAGGGGCTAGTTCTGTGGGCAAGAATAGAAACATGATTAGGGTTGTTACGGATTTTGTCTCCTACCTCTTCTTTTTCCCTCAATTCCAATAATGATAAATACTAGTGGTTGGTCAATGTTCATGACAGTGCCCCTGCATAACTGCCAAGTTTTCCAGGTCCATGTGTGATGTGCTACTCCAGTCCAAGTTTTTTTCTTTAAAGCCTGAGAGTTGTAGTCCTGTTTTATAATGAATAAGCAGGACTACATGTTCCAGATTTCAAAGCAAAAATTTGGACTGGAGCAGCACATGCCAAATGGACCTGGGAAACTTGGCAGGGCTGGCCATGTTACTCATGGTATTTGCTCGCCTTTTCTTTTCTTTTTGTTGCATTTTGAATGCATACCCCACTTTTGAAATTTTATTGCAACATCTATTACAAACAAGATTTGCTCTTCACACAAACATGATCTCTGCTCTAGTACAAATAACACGTCAACAACAACACTCAAAATCATCTCTCTACAAAACCATAGTTCTGCCTCCTCCAGAACTAAGATATTCCTTCCAACTAGCCAAGACCTTCTCTTTAACATCAGTGACAACTGCTCTCCATTAGTACCACGATCTGCTCTTCACCTCACCCATCAGAGTATGCCCTATGCCAACCACAATTTGGCATTTACCATGATCAAGATCAAAACTATAAATCAACCAAGGTCCACCCTCCACTTCACCACACCCTAGACCACTCCTCCACCATAACAAACATCTGCCTTTCTTCAAAAGCATTATCTGCCATCCATCCAAGAAATAGCTCTACCACAACAATGAGCAAGACTGAACGACATGTCACCAAACAACCCTTCATCTTTCCTCCACTACAGCTTTCAAACGTCCTTCACCACAACCAAGATATGTTCTACACACACCCAAGAACTGTTCACGGCAATAGCCACTAGCCGCCCTCCATCCCAATAAAGTGCTCATCAGAAGATGGAGCTTAACTATTCTACAACAGAAATATCATAGCAAAATAGCGACTACAAAAATGTCATGAAGGTAAATATTTAAAGGTAAGTATAAATTTGATATGCTTATCTTCACATATATGTACCTTGATGATATGTACATCTTTAAGATGCGTAGATGTGGAGTTCACAATATTTTGATACTTTATAATCTGGCTATGATATCTTAGCCTACAACTTCACAATAAAGATCTATTCTTTACCCCACAACCAGTTATCTATACTCCACCGCAATATAGATCTGCCCTCCACCACACTCATGTTTAGTCTTTCACTACAGCAAAGGTCTGTCCATGCCCACAACCAAAACATTGTACATAAGTATTGTGGTCTGTCTTCTTTATCAGTTGAAATCCCATTCGGCCATATAGAAGGGAAATTTCTGGTGTCATTGGGAATCTGGTGTAATCAGAGGATCTGGCAATTGAGAATCATATATTGATGTGCCTGCATCTTGATGGCGTAATAGAAGCGCATAATAGAACCTCCTTAATTACACTACTCCTGCCCGTATTGGAGATCTTCAATGCTATACTACAGGTGAGCGGAAATAGTCCATAATCGTAGATAGATCTTAAATTTTGCACATACATGAGCATAGGCACTGTAAAATGTTGAACCCTTGAATCACGGGCAATAAGTGGGTAGGTGATGTTGAATTTAGGGACAGGTCTTAATGCTGTACAATAACTAAACTGATGTAAGATCCAGGGGACAGATCTTATGTGTTCTACAGTAGGTGATCAGGTGTTGACCAAGTTTGGAGAACAACTCTTAAATATCTAGCGGATAGGCAAGTGTTTTGGGGCTGTTGGAAAGATAACAAATTAAACATAAAAGATTAGGCAGATGTTTGATCATAAATGATGTACAGTAGATGGACAGGGGTTGGGTTTTTTGCCATATGTTGTTATGTTATTGGTAAAAATTGTGCTGTTTTATCAACTGATCTTGTTCAAAGTGGGAAGAAAGAAAAGTTTTGGGTGGTTTGGTCTTGACTCCTAAGATGGTCAGTAGAGTGTGGAGGTTTTGGAAATCTGGTCTTCCACCTCTTAAGATTTATGTAAAAGGCTCTGCTTCAAGCTCATGTGGAACAACGGTCTTTTCAGAAATTGTCATATATAGTACTTTTTCACGTTAGTAGCCGCTGCCGTTTATAGCTTCTTACTCCGGGTTTTAGCGTATGGTTTGCTTTCAGATTCAAAGTACAAAGGAAAAAACTAGATTTACACTCATGTCATACGAATATTAAATTAACCAGTTTGTGGAATCCATTTGTCTCCATTTGGTTATCACTTCTTTGACTTACCCCTTTAGAGGGTTCTTTCCGAATATTAAGAACTTACAGGCACATGCATCAAAATGAGAATTTGCGAGTCCTTATTTGCGAATTTTAAGGAATCGCAAATAAAGACTCGCAAAACACGATGCACCAAAAAAAATGCGAGAAAATTGCGATTCGCTAAAAATCGCTAATTAAATTGCGATTTCGGCATTTGCGAACTCGCTATTAGCGATTTCGCAATTAGCGAAATCGCAAATACCGAAGTCGCTTTTTGATGCATCCTGATGACATCACAACCAGGAAGTGAGCAGCACCAGCCTCATTTCCAGTGCACAGTCTCAGGGAGAGGAGGGAGCTGGCTCTGGGAGCTGAATAGGAGTGTGACAGAGACAGTAGAACAACTTTTTCTAACAAATGGAAGCCTCACAAACAGCAGAGGAGAGCCAAACAGGCAGGAAACGCAAAATTAAATTTGCTGAAAAAGAAATTGACACCCTCATTGAGGGAGTAGTCCACAGCCATGATAAGCTGTTTGGAAAGGCATCATTGAAAGTGGCAGAGCAGGAGAAAAGGAAAATCTGGCTCCGGATCCAAAACAGGGTCAATGCCATTGGGGTGACACACCGCACCATTGAAGAACTCAAAAAACGATGGTACGACTTGCGCAGTCGGGCTAAGGTGCGCATTGCTGACCGGCTCAAGGAGGCAAAGAAGACAGGAGGGGGAACACCAACAGACACTGGGAACACTCCCATGGAGGACTTGGTTGAATCCACCATCCAGCCAGAAGCTGTTGTTGGTGTGACCCAGCTGGACACGTCCGGAGCAGCAAACACATCTGAAGGTAAGATGAATGTATGTTACCTTATTTTTGAAAATGTAAAGGTAGAACATGACCACAGTACAGCCCAAGTGCAGACTTTGAACATCCACTACACAATGTATTCAGTAGGTGAGGGGCATTATGGGAGATGTAGTCAGGTCAAGCAGTTACAATGTCAAATCACAGAGTAACAACCCAAAAAAGCTTAATAGAGTATAAAATCATTAACAAAGGCAAAAATGTATTACTGTGAAATTTATATCACAGACATGAAATAATGCAGTGTTGCACTGTTTCACCTCACAGATGCTCAACGTGTAGAAGATGTGGATAGCGATTCCCCAGACATGCAGGACACCAGCGCAGGTGAACAGATGGACACACCCGTGGTGCAAATAAATCCCTCACGTCCAACAAAGTCACGCAGGGCTACTGTTCCATCCCTAGTCACCATGGAGTGTGATGATGAGGCTGATGCAACACCAGGTGGTAGCCATGGCCAGACAACTTCCATCCCACAACCACAACCACAGGTCCCCAGAACCAATCACAGAGTCCGGCGTAGGAGAGGAAGAGCACTCAGGACACAGCAGGAGGAGCAACCAAGTGATGTCTGGGGTGGTCTTGAGGGACAGATGCTCCGTATGCAGCGCCTGCAGACAAAAAACACACGATTAGTACAATTGCAAATTGGCAAGATGGCTAGCAACATAGCAGTACTGTCTGAAAGTGTGCAGCAACTGAGCAAGGTGATGCATGAGGGAAATGTATCCCAGAAGAGACAGCATCGTCAACTAATGCTGCACCTGAAAATGTTTGCTAAATCAAACAATAGGTTGGCCACGACAACTGCACTGCTGGCACGTAGGTCTGTGACCATGCAAACTGAAATGTGCCATTGGAGCGGGGATGTGGCTAAAGCACTGGACCAGGTCACCAATGCAGTTGATTTGCTTAATGCTTCCACAATTGCGGGCAACAATTCCACGCCCGAAGAGGGTAGTGAGGGTGGCTCAAGCCTAAGTAGTTTGGCAGTTCCAGTCCGTACTGCAGGAAGACGCAACACACGCAGCAGTACCCCCGCCGCTTCCAACATTACGGATGACAATGCTGGGTCTGACAGGCGTCTGGGTGTTCGTGGGAAAAAGCGCTAGACTGGCATGTACAAGTACATTCCACTATGGTGACGTAACCATTTATTTGGATTTGACGTTTCACAGACTGACAAGTAAAATTACATTTGCAAACCACTTATGTCCATTGCACTGGTCAGATTACAAGTGTGCTTGAACACTCATGACATTTTTATTTAATTAAAGAATACTTTGATAGCAATATTCAGTTTCTGTGTCATCATTACTCACCTCAGAAATAATTTTGTGTGATGTCAAATCTTCTCCTACGCCCTTCTGCTGCGCTTGCCCCTTGTGCTGCATGGTGGTGTGGCACTTGCTGGTTCCCATCCTCCGATTCGCTGTCAGACACCTCGATGTCCATTCCTCCCCTTGTCGCTATATTGTGCAGCATGGCACATGCTGCTACTATCTTGCAGCATTGTTCAGGGTTGTACTTCAGTGCTCCACCGGTCTTATGTAGACATCTGAATCGGCTCTTCAGCAGCCCAAATGTGCGCTCTATGATGTTCCTTGTCTAAATATGTGCTGCATTGTACCTCTGTTGATTGGCAGTTGTGGGATTGAGGTAAGGCGTCATAAGGTAATTACGCAAGGCGTATGCGCTGTCACCTACATGTAATGGAGCAAAGAGTCAGTGGCAGCTTCACATTGACATACGTACAATGACAGTGATAAACTATTACACATATTTACCAAGCAGATGTCCCTCTCCAAATTCTCCCCTGACAAGACGGGTGTGTATGCCACTTTGCCTGAAGATATAAGAGTCATGTGCACTCCCTGGAAATTGCGCAACAATGTCAGTGATAATGTTTTTGGCATTGCAAACAACCTGAATATTGAGGGAATGGTAACATTTCCTATTTCTATATAAATATTCCTGTGTTGCAGGGGGACATATTGCCACGTGGGTGCAATCAATACAACCCAAAACATGTGGGAAACGAGCTATCTGGTAGAACTCCTGTTTGGTTTTTGCAAGGTCAAGGGCGGTGGTAGGGAACTTGATGTGAGACCCGATCACGGCCATCATGGCATCAAGGAATGCTTTCAATATTCGTGAAAGTGCGCTTTGTGACATACCTCCCGCTACAGCAATGACCCCCTGAAAACTGCCGGACGCCAGGAGGTGTAGGCAACATAGGACCTGCACATGCGTTGGGATGGCATTGGTCCTACGTGTCTGTCGTTGCATTATGGGGTCCAATTCATTGATTAGGTCATGGATCATTGCTGCATTGAGCCTATACTTGTCGTATATCTCATCCTCTTGCTGGCCTAGCAAAGTTATGCGGACTCTGAAGATGCGCTCATTTATTCGCCTCCGTCTCTGTGCGGCAGCCTGCAGCCTCATCCTCCTCGCCATCAGGTAAATCCCTGCCATTGTGAACAGTGCTGGCTCATTCTGGCTGTGTTTAAATGGGTTTCAGTTGGTTTTCACCTGTCTGTGATTTGCACTCATGATTACCACCTGGTTGTGATCCTTCTTATTTAGCGATCGCAAAATTGCGATTTTCATGGGAATCGCTATTTGCGATTTTTCATGCATCCATTTAGCGATTCTTTGTTTGCGATTCCCTATTTGGGAGACGCTAATACCGATTCGCTATTTGATTCGCAGAATGTTTTGCGATTCCTTATATTTGCGAAAAATTGGTTTTTCGCAAATATACAGTTGATGCATTTCTACACTGACTTTTGCGATCGCAAACGGCCAATTTTTGCGATTCGCACCGTTTGCGATCGCAAAAAGGTTTGATGCATGTGCCTGTTAGAGACCACAGCTAATTAAACTTAAATAATGTGCTATATTCCTGTCGCAGGTGAGGGAACTTGTATCCACCAAGGCATCTAGCATTGGGTGGAAACGTTAAATTTCCATGAGCTTTTCATTCAATCTTTGAGGGACGAACATGGTGAGCCGTGGAATTGTAGCTTTGATTTTTACCTGTTAGCCCAGCCCATCTCTGGATCAGAACTATAACATTAAAGTGCATTGCTTCAGAAAAGGTTTTTCTAAAATCATTGCCCTCCATGTTTTATTATTATTCTTAGAGATTTCTTAGCAACAGCGAGATTTGCACATTTCAAGAATCATGCAGGAAGAGTCATTAATTCAGCGAAGCCGTGATTATCCTAGGCTGAGCAGAGGTTGGGCCTGGGGCTAGGGAGTGTGCTTGCTCTCTTGAGGGATAGATCAGGTTTTTGCTGACCTCGTCGTTCATAATGAGGATTACTGATGGGCGTTGGCTTGGAATGTCTTCTATAAGTACTCTATACATCTCCTCTATAGATGCCTTCTTCAGTCTGCTGAACCTGTTCCATTTGTGTCACTTAGGTAAGCTGTGATTATTTTCAGTTTTTTCAGCAAATCTTCATTGTTCTAGTAAAGCTGGGATTTAGCGCCTTTCACCTGAGGAACTTCTTTTCTTTCAAATTGAGTCAGCAAATGGAAAACTCCTACTGCGTATAAAATGTAGGTACTATATGTTTTCCAGTTGGGCAGTCATAAATTATGATTTTACATGCATGCACATTCACATATTTTAAGTTAGTCTAATGTGTTAATGACATTATAAAATCTACTTAGAATAGTCTAGAGGATATTTACAAACGTTTCTCTTATTGTAAAGTTTGTTGGGATAACATGTAGTGGAGAAACATGCCAGAGGACATCTAAACTAAAATAGTCATAAATCAGACCACATAAAATAAACATAGCTTAGCAGTCAAGAGTCACACGATCAGGAGATAGGCAATAGAAAAATATTTAATGGAGGCTGGGCACTAGCAGAAGTTATGTTGGTCAAGAGACATTGAAACTAGAGAACAGAACTGATGGCATGCGATTTGGAGACAAGAGGATAGAAGACAAAGTGAACTGACCATGAGAAGAAAAAAGAGCGAAGACACGGGTCAGAAGAGAAAGAGGATAGAAGATTTCAGATGTACCCTTGAGGATAAGGGATGGAAGACAAAAAGGTAGTAGTCTTAAAGACAGGAGACTTAGAGACAGAAGTAAAGAAAAGGATAAGGACAGGAAACACAAGATTTATAGAGGGGAGAATAGAGGCTGGGCAAGTGGTACGAGAACAGACAATCAGGAAGACAGGAGACAGAGTCTTGGAAAGGAGCGGATAGAGACAAGAGCTAGAGCCGCAGAACAGATGACTAGAATGTAGGTGGGCCTGATCACATGGGCACGTACTTGGAAAAAGGTAGATAGAAGATCAAGAGAACTGGAGACCATTTAGTAGAATCTAGGAAACTTGGAAAAGGGTAGGACAGAAGCCAGAACAAGAATAGAATTAGTGACTGAACAAGTGCAGTCAGAACATTTGGGAGACAGAAAAACAGACCCTAGCAGGGACGAAACTAGGAGGGAAGGAAATTGGAAGACCAAACAATAGAAATCAGGAGACTCGGAGGCATCAAGTCGACAGGCTGGAGGACAGGGGACTTAAGCATTGGATGACTAAAGTCAGGAGATTTTGACACAGGAGGACTGACATAATATCAGTCGGTGATAAGAAATAGGATTTAAATCAATGCAATATGCGTTAGATCATCAGATAAAGAAAGAGGCACATTTAAGTAAATGCACCAGTTGGACAGCAGACAGAGTGGGGCAAGAAACATCCAAATGGCAAGCTGTGATATATAGTGAAATTCTCAGAATGAGTAATTCCCTTGGATAGGGAAATATCATCCTTTGTAGCATTAATGGCTTAAGATACCTCTTAAAAATGTTGCTGTTCTAAGACTTTGACTCTCAATTTTGTTCACGCACAGTGTCCGGATACCCACGTGCTCATTTTAGTGCATTACATATGTTCGCTGGTGATTATGATGAACCAAGATCAGCATTAAGCTTGAGGATTAGACTGACAGGACGCCAGGACTTATAGGAGCCTGAACGCATAATCACTTGATCCTGGGCAATTCATTCAACACTGGCAATGCAATGACATGCAGAGCTTTGGGAACTGATCTTTGGATTATATACGTTTTGAGGTATACAGTATCATTTTCTGGTAGGTCACTGCCCCATGAAATGTTTCTACAGTTTTTTAACACAAATCTGCAATACGATGCGACACACTTAGGAAAAATCTCCATATCTCCAAAGGTCACATGCAAGCCATGATTAATATGTGATACCCCCCCCCCCCCAAACACTTTTATTGAAAGTGAAGGGTCATAAAATCTCTTGTGTTACTCTTGGGCATATATTTTCAAAAATGTTTGAATACATGTCAATTATGACCTGCACCATAATGGCTTTAATGTGTGGGCTCATAGGTAGACTTTTGACCAAGTCTGGTGTGTGTGCAGTCCATGGTATTAAAACCAGTTCACAGATAATATTATATGTATATTCTGTATTTGATTTTTCATATAATCTCAATAAAGCATTCTAAACAAAAAAAACTATTCACATTGAACACACTTTTGATTTTTCGGCATCATGTTCTCTAAATGTTAAGTCATCCAAAATACTTTTTTCAACAGAAAAGTACTTTGTCATAGCAAAAGAGCAAACTCATACAGTTTGCTGCAGGGTCCTCAAAGGCCGTGCTAGACCAATGATAGGATTTGTTTTTTAAAGTACTGAAAAGTTTCAACAGGGTTTTGATTCATACATAAAAATACTTAATTTCGATCACAAAGATCATCCAAGCACAGAAAAGATAAAAACAAGATACAAAATACATGAATAAAAACAAAGCACCTGTTGACAGAGAGGGAAATACAGAGGTTAAAACATACCAACGGATAAAAACATTAAATTAAAGCTAAAAAGAAGCAACTCTTTCTACAGACTAAAAGCAGCTATCTACAAATTAATGACTCACTAAAACGACCTTCACATGATATATAAAAGCAATAGGTCCTTGTTGGTTTGGGGGTTACAAATACAAAGCCCTTGTCCCCGTCAGTAGATGCCATTGGCGGAATGGAGTCACAACGACCGCATCATTTTTTATTTCTTTTTAGTTTTATATAGCGCCAACTAGACCCGAGACATTGGGTATCAGAGCGCTTTACATGAGCACCAGTTTCGTTACAGAAGGACACATTAATTTTTGTTAGGCACTGGGGAGATTGAGTGATTTGCCCAGAATCACAGGATGTTGAGCGTTGTTGCTGAGACTTGAACCCAGTTCCCCAGCTTCGAGGTCGACTCTCCCCATTTCATTGGCACTTTGTACATCTGATCCAGAAGGCCATAAGAAATGCTGCCACACCAAATACATGGAGTCTACTTGTACTTGTTCTCAGAATTCGAAAGGCAGCCACGTGACTTCTGGTGCCAAGATTTTTGCAGAGGGGAACAAACCACTAGCCTACTGTACTGAGGGCAGAAAAACAATATGTGTTCCAGCGTTTCATCATCCCCTGTGCATGCCGGGCACTGGCCGTCTCATTCCCTCTCATCGTGCAATTTGGCTGCCTGCCTGGCACTAGTCGTCTCCCTCTGTCAGGGCCGGACTGGGAACCACAACCGGCCCTGGCCAAGTGCTCGGGCTGCACCCCCAACCCCCCCCCCCCCCCCCCCAGGTGCCGCCGAGCTCTTTGCCAGGGCCGGTTTTCGGCCGTTTTTGTTACAGAGCCGATTTTGCTGCTTTGCTGCAAAAACGGCCCCCAGGGGCCCAAAACCGGCCCCCACCCGCGCGGCCCACCGAGGGATTGCCCGGTGCCCGCTACGGCCAGTCCGGCCCTGCCCTCTGTCTCATCATGCCACCATTGTTTTGATCCAGAATAAAACAGTTTCTGTAGAGTTTATGACAATGATTTTACTGGACCAAAGTACGTAATATTCATATATTCCAAGATATACACTTTTTTTCATTCTAAAAAAAATAAAGCATTTCAGTAAAGGTAGTTGATGAGAAGTTGCAGCAGTTGGTCAATGAATCCCAAATCATGTGGAACAGGTACACAGACTTTGACAAAGATATTAATTGGCATGAGGTTAAATATTAGATTTGTTGTTGAGACGATCAATTAGTCTGTGGTCAGTGATCTTGTCTTGGGCGAGTGGTCAGTTATTTTGTGTCTGTGTAGCTGATGACTGCAGTGACCATCAGAAGGAGGGTCTGGGATATCTGATAATGACAGTGGCAGCAGATGAAGTCTACTGGTTAGGTAAATGTCACTGTTCTGCAATCTGCCGATACCTCATTGTTCCCTTGTTTCCTATATGTTGGTCAGGAAGTGATCTATCTATCTATCTATCTATCTATCTATCTATCTATCTATCTATCTATCTATCTATCTATCTATCTATCTATCTATCTATCTATCTATCTATCTATCTATCTATCTATCTATCTATCTATCTATCTATCTATCTATCTATCTCTCTCTCTATATATATATATATATATACACACACCCATAGACACACACGCCATATATTAATATATATCTATATCAGTTACTGAAGTGTGGTATTGTTTCCTGTTGCATGTTTCACAGGGTGAATTTCATTCGTACTGAAGGGTCATTAAGTAAAAGGTTATACTCTTCTCCTGTGACTCGAATTATAAATGTAGCCCAAGTGGTGTTATCACACCTTTAGAGCTCAAACCCCTTCTCAGGTGCACAAAAACACAGAATATGGATGTTGGTATGCACATTTTACATCAGTTTTTTCCTGATGCAAAATGTGCAGGTCAGAACCCCCGCTGTGCACTTAGATTGGCTAGTATAATAACCCAGCGGCGGTCCGTCCAGATAAACGCGGTAGGGCGGGGTAGGACGGGGTGGATGACGACAGACGACGGAATAGGTTTTATTAATTTATTTTTCCCTTTTCTGTCGCTTACCTGCAACGACTGCTGCTGTAATAATCCAGTGACGTAACACAAAATGAAGTCTCCTCTCAAAATGTGGAGGGGAACCCCGAGTCTCCCATACCTCAGAGAAATTTTGATTGACCTTGGGCTGAATGGGGTCCCCCTAAATAGTTGGGGCATTGAAGAGGAGGGGCCCCCTGGTATAATCCTGATTTAGTCCATGCTCCCTTTGTGGGAGAACTGGGATTTGTGCAGGCCATAGAAAGAGTTACTTAGTGGGTGTTTTCCCCAGTTCCTCTCTTCCACTATTCTGCAGGCCAGAAATGCACTCCAAGAGTCCTCGGATAAGAGTATTGAGCAAGACCCTTTTATTGCCTAGTTTTTTGCTTTTTAAGGTCATGCTCACTACAAAGCTGCATGACTAGACCTTACCTTTTATTTTTACGCGGGGTGAATTAAAATATGTATGTCTGATGCAAAACAGATTTTTACCATGCATTAATTGACAATGGTAGGACTTATGTTTTATAAGACACTGCACAGTGAGAGGTTAATGTACAGGAATGATCAAAGCGGTAGCAGAAAGAAGGGGGTGGAACTCGCCTGTGTGCTGTCCTGCTGAGGCTTACATCTGGTTTTTGCTGGTTCCCTCTGCCCTTTTCAGATTGATTTGGGGCGTTGGCTCGGAATGTCCCTTTCGGTATCCTTAATAGCCTGCGGCACCCTTTCCAGTTTTGCAGCTCACCTTCAGAAAGTTATTTTCTTAAGCAGGTTTAAGTAAATTCCTTCAACTAACCAGTAAAGCTAGAACGGGGAGCCTTTCACCTGCAGAATCCAGTAGTTAAAATCAGACAACAGCATCAAATGGAAAACCCTTATCTGTAAAAAAAGGTTGCATTATTTATTTATTTTTTTAATACCTATTAATCAGATTTAGATGTCGGAGCATGCTAATTTAGAAAATCAATTTCAATATAAACATTTCGTTACAAATCTTTTTCTTTCAGTAGTGTTTGTAATGATAACAGATACCTGAGAAGCATGTGGGAGTCAAGGGGGCCTATCAGACAGAAGGACACATAACAGCATAGCTAAGGCTGCCACAAGTTACAAAGCTACTTAAAGAAAAGAAGAGAGGCCACAAAATGAATAGTGGAAAAAAGATAAGATGGGTAAATTGAACTAAGATACAGAGGATAAGAGACACTGATAGAATTTGGAATAATGAAAGATAACAGTCTGACAGAAAGTAAAAACAACGTAACAGAGAAAGCCAAAATCCAAATCATCTAGTGGGTGGGAAAGAAGTGGCCCGACGGGCAAAAGGAGATGAAGACAATGATGAAGATACTGTGTGTGTGAAGATGTGATATACTCCTCAAACTTTTTAAAGTTTTATTTAAAACGTCACAAGTTTTGAAAACTCTGTAAAAAATGAAAATTCTTCATTTTGAGAACAAAATCAATAAAAATATGTTTCATAGAAAAAAATCTCCTTTAATCTGAGAAAATATTCACGCAAAAGGTTTTTGTGAGACAGAAAAATACACAAAACGGAGTGCCTCAATAGTCCAATAATATTACTTTAGAGTTTGTTATCGTTTTTTCTTCAGAAAAAACACATTATAGGACAGTGTCAGTATCAATATACTCTTGTCCAAGATCAAAATAACATGGGAGCTATTGCGTGAAGTCTCAAAAGAGTTCTCTTTATTATTCTTCAAAACATCAATGATTCAGCCCTGCCAACACATTTCGTCCTCTGAGAGGACTTCATCAGAGTTTATGTATTTCTTTGTAGCAATATCCCATCAGTGTCTAAGTGTAAGGGAATCAGTTCTCCCAAAATATTCTTGGGACATGCGTATTGCTCATTTTCTATCATAGGAATAGAACGGAAGGCCATATAAAAATATCAGCTTAATATCCACACCCCATTGGGTTCTGTAAGCTCCAACTGGATAATATAATGCAGCATCACAGCTAGGAAACCGTGATGAAGTCCTCTCCGAGGATGAAAAGCGTTGACCGGACTGAATAATTGATGTTTTGAACAATAATATAGAGAACTGTTTTGAGACTTCACACTAAGGCTCCCATGTTATTTTGATCTTGGAGAAAAGTATATTGATACTGACACCATTAAATAATGTGTTTTTTCTGAAGGACAAGAGAGAACAAGCTCTACAGTAAAATTGTTTGACTATTGAGGCACTCCCTTTTGAATATTTCTCTGTTCATTTGTATTTATGTTTTTAGTGTAGTTTGACCACTAAAGGGTGAGTGCCCACTTTTATCACTTAACAAGATTAGCATCTGTGCGGCCAGAACTTCTCTTGCTTGGGTATTGGTTTTGGTGAGACATTTTTCTGCAAAAATGTTACTCACAAGCAAAGTTACATAAAGTTTACAAAACTTTGCAAACTTCCCAAAGTGCAAGGTTTATGAAGTCAAACAGACTGAAGAACTAAAGATCAGGTGACATATCACTTTGAAGCGGGATGATAGAAGATCAGAAGAACGGAGGTCTGAAAAACTGGAGGCTTGAAGACAATTCTACAGTGTAAGAATTTGGATTATTGTGTGTGGTGGGTGACTGCTCACCTCCAGAAGTATCACACCTCTTGTCAGAAAGAACTCTCAAAGCCGGGAAATTAACCGGAGCTGAACCGTGGTAGCTTTGGCACAGAGCAGGCAGGCTTAATGTAGGGCAATGTCCAAAGTATTTAGGCAGTCCCAAAACTGTAATGGAGTCAAAACAGCATACAATAAAAATTCCAAATCTAATTAGAAAATCAGAGTACAATTTAATAAACAAAATAACACCATGATGAGAAAAATTCAATAAGGGGAGCCAGAGATATTTTTTTAAGTTTTGAGTTAAAATAGTCCCCGAATGGGCAAAGCACCTATTGTAATCAATGGCGGTGACAGACTGGGACCGAGGCGCTTTATGAGGCTGACCGCGATGATGCACTGGTTGAATGCACCAACCCTGTTTGTCCTGTTCAAAGATTTTCCTTCCGATTTAGCCCTCAGAGTCTCAGCCAACTGCAGGAGTACACTTCTAAGGCCCTCGGAGCCTAAGGGGCATAGGTACTCGAAGTATTGGTGTGGGGCTACTGCAGCACCCCCAAAGTAACCATGCTGCATTTCAGAGGGTGAATGAGCAATAAAAATGGCTTAAAATTAACTTTTTCACTTGTCACATTTTCTGTGTGTGCAAAGGCAGAGGTCAAAGGCTAGGCTATGTCTTCTGACAAATTGGCGCTTATCCTTTTAACATGGATATCGGTGTTTACAAGTATGTCAAAATAAATAAAAAAAAGGAACGCCAAATGAAGAACTTTTTTTGCTTACTTTGAAGTGTGATGGAAGCAAATATTTTAATCGGATCAAAACTAATCAAGACAGTTTACTTGGTGATGTGCAAATGATAGATATTTTCTAAAAATCAGTTTCCACGCATGATCCTTTCTGTGCGCAATAGTTTTATCAGTAAAGCTGTATCTTTATGCCAATTTAGTGGTCATTCCAAGGGAAAATGTACTATATGTAAATGACAGTGCTCTACCGCATGCTGCATAAGTACTACTTTACTAATCTATTTGTGGCAGTGTGCTCCTAAATGCAATAGCAGCCACATACTACTCTCTTACCATTCTCGTGCTGAATAGACGTGACTCATTTACAACACCTGTTCTTTGTGTGATGTCTGGATTTTTCAGAACCCCTTTGACTTTAGTGATGTAAAATTCCGGTCCAGGGAAGACATGGCTTGGCAGTTCGGGCTGGACTGTTCCCATGAGGCACAGGGTCATGACTGATTTGCATATGGCCATGTCTGAACTGAGGTGGCGTAGTGGGCAAAAGAATGATGGATTTAACCCAGATCTCTTGACTGGGGGAGAATGTCTGCATTGTCAGCATTCCGTCCATCATTTGTTTGTTGTAACGCTTTTCGCCCTAAGTGGGATGGGTATTCCCAGACGTGGGACCCGTGCTCACTACGCCACTGGAGTCAAGCTATCCTGGCTGATGACGGCTGATAGCCAGAAACCGGTCCTAGGATGCTTGATTCCGGTCCAGGGAAGACATGGCTTGGCAGTTCGGGCTGGACTGTTCCCATGAGGCACAGGGTCAAGACTGATTTGCATATGGCCATGTCTGAACTGGGGTGGCGTAGTGGGCAAAAGAATGATGGATTTAACCCAGATCTCTTGACTGGGGGAGAATGTCTGCATTGTCAGCATTCCGTCCATCATTTGTTTGTTGTAACGCTTTTCGCCCTAAGTGGGATGGGTATTCCCAGACGTGGGACCCGTGCTCACTACGCCACTGGAGTCAAGCTATCCTGGCTGATGACGGCTGATAGCCAGAAACCGGTCCTAGGATGCTTGATTCCGGTCCAGGGAAGACATGGCTTGGCAGTTCGGGCTGGACTGTTCCCATGAGGCACAGGGTCAAGACTGATTTGCATATGGCCATGTCTGAACTGGGGTGGCGTAGTGGGCAAAAGAATGATGGATTTAACCCAGATCTCTTGACTGGGGGAGAATGTCTGCATTGTCAGCATTCCGTCCATCATTTGTTTGTTGTAAAATTGATGGCAGCAGTCCCAGTCTGAAAATGGTTCCAGCACCACTGCTCAGGGGAGGCACTTAGAGACTCAGAG
This sequence comes from Triturus cristatus, assembly GCF_964204655.1. Taxonomy (NCBI): domain Eukaryota; kingdom Metazoa; phylum Chordata; class Amphibia; order Caudata; family Salamandridae; genus Triturus; species Triturus cristatus. The sequence goes on from NC_140595.1 coordinate 118,516,292, forward strand.
ACTGTCGATGTCAGGCAAAAGCCAACAGCAGGCTGCAGTTGCCGCTAGTCAACTGAGTACTTCCAGGAAAAGGCATCTTGCACCTTGTTGTTTCCCTGTAGCCACACTGGAGGCCAGCCAACTCACCTTAGGCATCCACTTCTTTGTCATGGTTTCAACAGGGAGCAGGTCTAGTTCTTCAGGACTTCTTTCAGGTCACAGACAGCAGGTCCAGTCCTCTTTTGAGTTTTCTGGGGAAGGCTGGGCGAGGGTCCAGCTTTGTAGGCTTGGTAGGGTTCATCTGCCTGTGGGTGGGTGACAGGCCCCCTAAGACACTCCTATTTACTCTCTGACCATGAAGTAAAGGTTCTCATGTTCTCACCTACCTGCTTTTGCTGTAGTTTCTGTTTGCCTCACTGCAAACAATACTTAATGTGTTGGAGTAGATCCAAGATGGCAAAGGTCTTCGGCCATCCTGAGCATGAGCTCCGAAGCTCAGGGTGTGAGTGGGGAGTTTACTATGGTGATCCTAGTGTCCTCCCACACCTAACACTAAAATACTGTTTGAAGTATGCATTGTATCCACAACAAACCCAGAGACAGAAGTCTGGTAGGACAAAAGCAATGTATTTTATCAACCAGACAGGATCCACCAGAATTGTCTTGGCATTTTGTTCTTTCCATTCCAAGTATGCCGTAAGTGTTACATGTGGCTTTGCAGACATGTGAAGCAGTATTTGACATTGTAATATCAAAAGGAGGCCCACAGTGCCCACTCTGCAATTTCTGTGGAGCTCAGATGAGTCACCTCTGCCCATTCAGGCAAGCCTATTGTTTGCTCCTGGGAGGCATTTCACCCCTCATTCAAATCCTATTCAAAGCTGAGCACAGGCTGTGTGAAGCTGGAGTGTTAATGAAAATTAGCCTTGAGGAACTTCAGTTAGGAGAAAGGTGACTTTTTAAAAGTTACTTTTCATGAATGTTTATTAAAAATCTGACTTCACCGTTGGTTGTATTTTAATACCTATTAAAAATAGTTGCATAATTATTTTCTAGCTAATTCCATTCCTGAGATACTGTGTTAGTATTTTACTCTGTACTCTGCTTTTCTACATAGGAAAGCTAGGCCTGCCACAGTGAAAATAGCGTTTTGGGTCTTGTCACTGTAGGGATATGGTAACACTAATTTTCTATATGTTCTACTTTAAAATGCCATGGACCCTACCCTGCGGGCTACAAAACCTACATAAGGTTACTTTGTAATAATTGAAAGGGAAATGTTTACCTGTCAAAAGGGGTCATTTTAATAGGTTGAACTGCAGGTTTAAACTACAGCAGTCAGGCTACTATTGTAGGCAAGGGTGCCAGCATTGGCACTAAGCAGCAACAAATATGACAGCGCAGGTAGAGAGCTGAAGAGTGCCATATCTTAATAGATAGAGCAGTGTTCAGCGCCCTCCTGGGCACGCAATGCAGTGCAGCAACTTTGCTTGCTGCCTTACCTGCCGTGGGTTGTTTTAGTACAAGGTCAGCAATGGGATAGTAAATTGGACCGGTTGAAATCTGGCCAGTGAGAAGCATGAACACCTGTTTCTGAGCAGCTCCTACTGGGGAAAACATTGGTGCTGCAATGGCAAAGACACCTATGCACATCTTTGCCAACTGGCTTCTTAAGTGTTCCCTTGTAGAAACAATAAACTTTTCGAATGGTTATTTCTCAAAGGACTGTCGCGCAACATTTTTCCAACATCCTTTGATACATGATTACTATACAGCGCGACCGCACTTAGCAACAATTGGCATGTTTTTGCTGATTCCATCTTCTTACCTGTCTCAAAAAGTTCTTATTGTAAGTGAAGGATCTTAAAATATCTTTTCACATCTCTGGCATAGTTTCACATGGGTTGAACATACCTGCCTTTCATGAAACTTTGGCATTGTGCTCCTAGTGAGATAATTCATAAATATTTATCTAGCATGGCATAACAGTACAAAATAACACACAATATGGGTATTTCTGGTGGCTCCAGCTTGGTTTTCAGGATGAGTGTCAGCTATTAATCTAACAAGGCACTGAACACCCAAATCTCCCTTAAATTAAGCCTACCCATGTGGCACAATTATAAATAAACTTGTGATGGTTTTTCCCAATCAAATGATGTGGGTCCTGTTTTTATGATGCATAATGTAGAACAAAACTGATGAGAGGACAAGAAAGACTGAGTGCTAGAGGTGTAAACGTTGGGTTTGAGGACAAATGTTTGTAAAGCATGCACACTGGCATGGCCTTGCTCTGTCTAAACATTCCTACACAGAATTAGTAGCTAGCTCCTCTACATTCTATTTAGGCCCTGTGCATCTATGCACAGACCAGAAAATGAGCAAACCCAAGGACCCCTACCATCTCCACACCGAAAACACACATTTATAAACATAAACAAACACGTCGAATAGTGGCCTAGCTTAACCACGCTGTTTATCTTGAAGAGAACATCAAGGGTTTAAGACAACAAACTTGTCTTTTGCATTGAAGCACTGTGGGGGTTTTTGCTCAAAGCGAATTCTTCTAGTCGTTACTAGCAACCTCTTCCTTCCAGTATAAACATGCAAGCTCTCCCAGGGTGTCTTCCGTCCAGTATAAACATGCAAGCTCTCCCGGGGTGTCTTCCTTTCAGTATAAACATGCAAGCTCTCCCAGGGTGTCTTCCGTCCAGTATAAACATGCAAGCTCTCCCGGGGTGTCTTCCTTTCAGTATAAACATGCAAGCTCTCCCAGGGTGTCTTCCATCCAGTATAAACATGCAAGCTCTCCCGGGGTGTCTTCCTTTCAGTATAAACATGCAAGCTCTCCCAGGGTGTCTTCCTTCCAGTATAAACATGCAAGCTCTCCCAGGGTGTCTTCCGTCCAGTATAAACATGCAAGCTCTCCCAGGGTGACAACACAGCTGTGAAGCTGCTCTCCCTGCCTTCTGCAGTTATTAACATCTTCAGGGTCCTGGCATTGTAACTTTCCTGACCCTGTAAGCACATTCTGTAACAGCGTCTTTTGTAGCAGTGCGTAGTGCGACCTCGCGCTCCCATTGGGCAATGAAGTGTTGAGGAGGTGGGGTGGAAAAGCAGTAAATCAGTAAGATTCTGAGTGGGTCTGGGTCAGAATGGGAACCAAGAGGAATCTAAGCAAATTTGATCTGACTACCCCTCTACTGCACGCAGCCGGTGAGTGCAGCGATCAAGCGTGCCTGACCACTGCTCCCGCCACCAGACACTGCACGGCCAGCATTGGACTGGGCCTACAAGGCATAGAAGGTGGGTGCCATGACCTCCAGGAGCACTGCACTCTCTTACAGGCCCCTGGGGGCATTGGCGGCGGGCAAAAATCAAGGGTGGAAGGGTGAAGAAAGAAATACACTTACCTCTTCTCCATCGCGTCTCTCCTCCGCTTCTTTTCCCAACGAGTCCCGGAGCGAAAGCAGGAAGCACACAGGCTCCCCTAAGCCAATCACAACACTGCTGTTACCAGCATTATCATAGCAGCGTCGTGATTGGTCAGAGTGCGGTGGTTCGGCGCTCAGACAGGAACTGGGAGCCTGTGCATGTTCTCCAACCAGGGTGTGCAATACAGCCGGGTGGAGAACATGCTATTTGCATAAGACTGTTTGGTTGGCCCAAAACGGCTGGCCAAACTATCATGCGCACTTAGAAAGAGCCTCAACCACTCCTTCCCCTGCTCCTTGAGCAGCCCAGCCATGCCCCGCCCGCAAAATTGCCCTAGCAGGGAAAAATAACATGAAAATTACATCATGTTATTATCATTTTAGTTTGCTACTTTTGCCCTGCTGAAAAGCAGTGGGGCCCCGCTCGGAGCTGCCGCTGCCTGGGGGTATGCTTCGGATGCAGGCCAGGCATGACGGTACAGCAGTCCTTGCCCTCATGTAGCAGCCTATCTTGGGAGGGAGGTAGGAACTTTGACAAATCTCACACTCCTTCTCCAGATTCCAAAGATGGGCTCTGTGGCTGCTGTGAGGAGGGACAGACAGGGCCTTGCACAGGGCCAGGCTGGGACCCAAAAGATGCCCTGGCATTTTTAGTCATCCTAATCCCCTCACCGCATATAACAAGTTAGTGAGGTGAGGGTGGGGGGAAGCAAATGTGAGTGGGCCGGAGAGCAACATAGAGCAAGAAAAAAAAATGCCTCTCCAAGGAAAGAAGAGAATGAACTGGGGTGGTGGCGAGGAGGGAGAAACAGGAAGTGGGCAGGGAGGGGTGAGTGAGTATTTGCAGAAGGAAAGCAGCATACGACGGAGAGAGCAAGAAAACACCTGCACTCTCTTGCAGTGTCACCTGTGGAAGGATAATCAAAAGGATGGTAAAGAAGCTGTGCTCTAGGGGAGGGACAAACACAGGATGCGGAAGGAAAGCCACTGAATAAGAAGGAAGCAAATGAGAGCAGCAAGAAAGCCAGCTCATGGCATGCAGCGCACTGGATCCAAGCCAGCTGCATGTTCTGGTAAAGATCTTTCAACAACAGGCAGCTAAAAGCTTTCTTTCAGTGAAACCTAAAAAGCTCCCTGCTTTAAATGCAAAACACCATTCTGGAACTGGCAAATAGTTGAACGAAATATTGAACTCATTCAAGAGAAAAACAGCAATGGTGGAGCTCAGGTGACCTCTGAGGCTGTGTGGTAAATAAAGTGGGGAAGAGGTGTGGCACCGTGGCCAGGGTGACTGACGCTGGATGCTGGGGATCAGGGTTCGATCCCCGGCTCCGGCAGCAGGGGTCTGCCCAGCACCATGCGACTCTGGGCAATAGCTCGCTTAATCTTCTCAACGGCCTCCAGCGCCGAGATACCCCTTCGGGGGTGATTCGTGTGTTATACAAGTACTGGATTTACATGTAGATCATTATAAGGCCAGTAGGACATATTATATCATTTTAACACTTTGATGTGTTCCCGTGGTGGTGAACCATCATTCTCGTCTTCACTATCCCTTCCAGCTCTGTTCTTCTTTTTGCCCTCCTGTCGTACCAATCCTGTTTCCTCGCACTTGTCAGCATTTGGCCCTCCACAGCCCTTGAAGGCAACATCCTTTGAGGAGACATAAATATGGTACAGAAAAATTACGTTAAGTTAAAAAAAAAGAGGCAGAGCTCAGGTAAGACTGTTTTGTAACTTTTGACGCTGGGTTCCAGACCACAAATGACAAGGCTGGTCCACCCACTACCGTATAGTATTTCCTTCACCCAAAATATTTCGTTGTTTGTCTTTCAGGAGACAGTCGAGATGTCAAAAGTTGTCCTGGAAGATGCTCTCTTGTTCCTAATTGACACCTTTCGGAAGTACGCAGACACGGACAGTGATAAAACCACCCTGAGCACAAAAGAGGCCGTGAGGATGATCCAGACGGAACTGCCCATCTTCTGTGGGGTGAGTAGCGTAAGGCCCCACTACCCAAACACCAAGAGAGGACAGAAGCACTGGCTGGATGTACGGCCATTTCATTTTGCAAGTTGCAAATTGCGACGTTTTGCGACTCGCAATTTGCGACTCGCAAAATGGAATGTACAACAGTGTTTCAGACACTGTTTGCGATTTCCTAATGGGGTGGCAAATGCCTTGCCTTGCCTCATCCCTGGGGTTCAGCCCATTCGAACTGCTATACGGACACCCCGTCCGGGGGCCCCTGAGCCTGGTCAAAGAGGGCTGGGAGACAAGCCCCCGGGGAACCCCCCCTGATGTGTTCCGCTACATCCTGGCGCTCCGCAACCAGACCCGGAAGTTCCGAGAGCTCGCTGAGGCTAACCTCGAGGCCAGCCAAGAAGAGATGAAGCGCTGGTATGACCAGAACGCAACTCTGGTCGAGTTCCAGCCGGGCCAGCAGGTTTGGGTCATGGCCCCGGTGAAGCTCTGCGCCCTACAGGACAAATGGACTGGCCCCTTCAAGGTGATCGAGCGGAAGAGTCAGGTCACGTACCTGATCGATGTACAGTCCCCACGGAACCCCCTCCGGGTTCTCCATGTGAACCGTCTCAAGCCCCACTTTGTGAGAACGGAGTTGAGTTTGCTACTGGCCACCGATGATGGGGCGGAAGAAGACACTGAACCTCTGCCCGACCCCCTGTGCGCAAAAGAACTGGATGGTTGCGTGGAGGGGGTGAAGCTGTCCACCACCCTCACTCCCCAACAGACCGACGACTGTCGCCAGCTGCTCAGACAATTCGCAGACCTCTTCTCCCTCATCCCAAGGGTCACCGACTGGTGTGTCCACGACGTAGACACCGGCGACAGCCCACCTGTGAGACACCGAGCCTACCGGGTGCCTGACCGGGTCCGCACCTGTATCAAGACCGAAGTACAGAAGATGTTGACCCTTGGAGTGATCGAACCCTCCGATAGCCCCTGGGCCAGCCCGGTAGTCCTGGTCCCAAAAGCGGCCGCCCCTGGGGTCGCCCCCGAACTAAGATTCTGTGTGGACTACCGGGGGCTCAATGCGGTCACCCGGGCGGATGCTCACCCTATTCCCCGCGCCGACGAGCTCATCGACCGCCTTGGGGCCGCACGTTTCCTCAGCACCTTCGACCTAACCTGCGGTTACTGGCAGATTGCGCTCACGGAGGGAGCAAAAGAACGCTCCGCCTTCTCCACACCCGATGGACACTACCGCTTCAGGGTCATGCCGTTCGGGATGAAAAATGCCCCGGCCACTTTCCAGCGGTTGGTAAACAAGGTCCTGGCCGGACTCGAGGAGTTCAGCGCAGCGTACCTTGACGACATAGCCGTATTCAGCTCTCAATGGCACGAGCATCTCCAGCACCTCCGACAAGTACTGATGGCCCTGCGCCAAGCCGGCCTAACAGTGAAGGCCAGCAAATGCCAGCTCGGACAAGGCTCCGTGGTCTACCTGGGGCATCAGGTGGGCAGCGGGCAGGTCGCCCCCCTCCAACCAAAGATCGACGCCATCAAGTCCTGGGAGCCCCCCACCACTCAGACAGAAGTCCGGGCCTTCCTGGGCCTCACAGGATACTACCGGCGGTTCATTAAAAACTATGGTAGCCTCGCGGGGCCTCTCACAGAGTTGACCTCCAAAAAGCTCCCGAAGAAGGTGCAGTGGACCCCCCCGTGCCAGCAGGCGTTCGACGCCTTGAAAACCGCCATGTGCACCGCCCCAGTACTCAAGGCCCCCGACTACTCTCAAGAGTTTGTGGTCCAGACCGACGCATCCGAACACGGCATCGGAGCCGTCCTCTCACAGTTCAACGACAAGGGCATAGATCAGCCCATAGCCTTCATCAGCCGAAGGCTGCTGCCTCGAGAACAACGTTGGAGTACCATAGAGCGAGAGACCTTCGCCGTAGTCTGGGCCCTCAAGAAACTACGGCCCTATCTGTTCGGAACCCACTTCCGAGTGCAGACGGACCACCGGCCCTTGCGGTGGCTGATGCAGATGAGGGGAGAGAACCCCAAGCTATTACGATGGCCAATCTCCCTCCAAGGGATGGACTTCACTGTCGAGCATCGCCCCGGGACGGATCATGCCAACGCCGACGGCCTGTCCCGGTTCTTCCGCTTTGGCGAGGAGAACCCCCCAGTGGATGGGTAGTTCTCCGCGCCTTTCAGCTGGGGGGGATGCGTGTGAGACCGGCCTCATGGCGTATGCCCTCCCGATCATCCCGCCAACCTGCAACCACCCCCAAGACACGGCATCTCCGACTCCGGCCGCCCCAGCCACACAGACCCGAGGGCCAGCCAGAGTCCCCGACAGACTCGACACCCTACCACGCATGCCCGACCGAGGGAGCGGGAACCCCCGAACCAGACCAAGAGGCGCCAGCCCAGTCGCACCTCGGATCGCCTTCCCCCGGGAGGGCTCGATCGGCCACCAGGCCCCTGGGGAGCAGGCGCCTCGCCTGCCGAGCGTCTGGGGACCCTCCCAGACCCACCTGAAAAGACCAAAGAAACGAGCGGCAGGAAATCCCGCCGAACCCCCTCAGTCACCAAAGACCCCTCTCTGCGAGGACTCCGGACTTCAAAGGGCAGGGGGAGTATAACAGGGGGTGCCGGAGGGACGAATGGCAGAGAAGACCTGGAACCATTGAGGCCTGCTGAGTGACTCGCGGCCCCCAGCCATTGAACCATCTGAGCCCTGCAGACGAGATTGCGGCTCCCGAACTCCGAACCACCTGGGCCTGCTGAGTGACTCGCGGCCCCCAGCCATTGAACCATCTGAGCCCTGCTGACGAGATCGCGGCTCCCGAACTCCGAACCACCTGGGCCTGCTGAGTGACTCGCGGCCCCCAGCCATTGAACCATCTGAGCCCTGCTGACGAGATCGCGGCTCCCGAACTCCGACTACCTGTGCCTGCTGAGTGACTCGCGGCGCTCCCCTCGAGTCCGAATTGGCAAGAGATCGCCCAGAGAAACAACACCCTCCAGCTCGAGGATTGTGAGCTATCCGCAGGGTACTTGGCAGAGACACTACCTTCAAAGACTGTCCCGCTACCCCCATTCCCCTACCACCGATTTGTAGTATCTTGTGCCGCTGATGTACTACTTACTCCTTGGATCATAAAGATCCCTTGAAACCTTCGATAAAAGAACCTATCGTCCTACAAAGAACACGTGTGGTGTCCTTCTGTTCGTAGTGTGAGTTCAGGGTGTGCGCGCCTGGCTCGGCCTACTGGGGAGAGGTGGGTCACCGGGGGGGCAAGACGTGTACCGAACCCCCCTCCGGCGGACGCCTTTCCAACATAATTATGTCTTTTTTAGCTTGTATTCCCCCTGCCCCCGCCGCACTACTACGCTGTACAAGCGACCGCTACTGAAGGTACTTCACCTCCTCCCCGCTATGCATACGGCATGCTTCTTGTAAGAGCTGCCCCCGACCCACTCCCTTCAATGCTCCGAGTGCCATTGCCTGATGTCACACATTTGGCAATGGAATGTCACTCATACGCTCACTGAAGCCATGGAACTGTCACACATGAGCAGTCTGAAAACTTGGCAGCTTTGCTCCAGTATAGGGTAAATTAAATTCCAATATTCTTTACCTGAAATGCACTTCGTGTCCTGCCGACCTGTAGTGTGTACCAATGTAGGGAATGTGTCTTCACCCCATCTAGCCTTTTACAAGAAAATGTACTTTATTGACCCTGTAAATACATATGTGGTGCACACCAGGTGAAAAATGCTTTGGCAAGTCCCTCACGCATGTAAAACAGTCTTTTCAAACAGTTTTCATGGAAAAAGAATTCTCTCTAGACATTGTCATTCTTTGCAAGATTCATAGATATATTTTCGCTTCTAAGTCAGTTGTTTTTTTAGATTTTCTCATTGGTGTGAAGCAAACGTTGACTTTTGTAGCGTGCCCCTGCAGTCAGATTTAATCTTAGAATGGGTAAAATAAGTGCCTGAGATGTTCTTGTGTACACTCTTGTAGACCTCTGCAGCCACAGAGTACAGTTCATGCCTCAATTTTTCCAACTTGCACTGTCTGCATTTCATGCATTAGATCAGATAGATTCCGAGTCATATGTATGAACTTTACCCACCTCAACCGCATACTAGCTGGCTCTCATCTTTGCACCGAGCCAGTTCAGCTCTTCAAGATACGGCCCCAGTTAATAAAGCCTGATGTACAGTCAGAAAATGTGATACATAGTTCTACATCCTAATTTAGCATAAAGCAAAGGCCAGAGGCTTAAGGTTTCCCTCAAAAATGGCAAAAAATTGACTAAAGCGCAATATGCTTGGCCCATTCCCTACATGTTTGCACCAGTGCAAAGTTTATGCAGTGCTTAATTTGAACTGGTGTGCTTGGCACCGGCACTTATTGTCAAAACCTGTACTTAGGACAGTCTGCCACATGGTGGCGGTGTTTCACTAATTTAGAGATAAGCACAGCTACAGTTGTTTATTAATTCAATATGCATTAAAAATGACCATAACTTGCTGCTAAAGCCTTTCTTATAGCTTTGGAACCTGGAATAGTCTGAACCGTCACACTTGTAGCAGTGTGATGGTTAGTAGTTGTGTTAGTACTATCCTTGGCAGCGCTGGCAGTAGCAATGGGTGGTGCTAGCTGCAGTAGAGTCATGACGAGGGCCCTGGCACTTATTTCATCACTATTCAAGCTTTGAGTTTATGCAATGTGGTTCATCTCTTTTGCTTCATACCCGAGTCTGATTTTCAACGTGCCCCATCTTGCTTTCTCTTCACGGCAGAAAAATGTGACTGAGGAAGAATGCCTTGAGATCATCGATATCATCGACACTCGCAAGAATGGCCTGATCGACTTCTCTGAGTACATCACTTTCCTGACCTACATCGCTAAGAAGTTCCATCAGGACCTGAGCGCAGCGGAAAAGAAGAAGGAGAGCGATGTATGTATGGCGAGTCCTGCTCCTGCGACACCAACTGAGAAGTGAACGTGCCTAGGCCATTGCCCCATCTCCTCCACTTGAGAGGGCAGGAACAATTTCTAATAAAACATATGCGCAAATATTTCCAAGTTTAAGTGTTCAATTAATTGCACACTTTTTACTTCAAGATCAATATTTTTGACCAACTTAGTCCTCTTTAAAGAAAAAAAAGTAACGGTGTTACGAAATGTGTTTATTTGGGGTGGCATAGCTGCCATTGGTGCAGCTGATGCCCTGGCACCAGGCCCATAGGTGTGAGGGTTTCACCGCAAGCAAACTATGGCGTGCTCTACTACTTAAGTGGGATTAGGGGCCATTTTCTTTCCTTGCATTAGGATAAAAGGTACCCATACTACGCCACTGTTTATTTACCTCTCAGAGTTTTGTGTAGCACCTACATATTGAGGGGCCTAATCTGAGTCCCATGTTTTTGGTGGGGTATTAGAACATCCAGTAAATACAACTATCGCAGGGTGCGTATTTACCAAATCTGACATTGCTGCAACATACTGATGTTTTTTTAATAAGGGTTAGCACATTGAATCTAAGTGCTAGGGTTACTAAGGCTTTGTGCCATTGCGAAGTAAAGCAAAGCTATGCATTATATACTTTCCAGCATGTTGGAGCTCGGCCCCACTCAAACTTTTATCTCTAGAGCGGAGACCTTTATAGCAGCATGAGAAGTAAAGGAAGAAAACTATCACTTGTTAACATCTCAATACAGTGTAACCAAATGTGGCCACACAATAACCCACTCGACAACTTACTCTGAGGTTAGTAGGGTTTAATTATAAATTTAAGAAACAAATCAATGTAGACCAATCTCAACATGATCATGAAGAAATATAGAAAGATCAAGATAAATTAAAATCTCCTGAAGCGTTTTAACCTATGTAATACAAAGCAGACGACTAACTCTATGATGATGATACAGATGATCAGGTAAAAGAACAAAGTATTAAATTGCATCAGATGATTCTCCAAAGTAAGCATGAGCAAGCTGTCTTTCCCTACACTACCTTAACAGGGCAACACTAAACTAAGAAGCATTTAGTAAAGGTGAAATCAAGAAGGAGTCAGCTGTCGGAGTCTTCAGTAAAAGGCACTCTGATCATGGGTCAAGTAGCATAAAGCCACAGAAGCAAAAGTCTGTTCTCTGTGAAAACCTAAGGTGACTTTCCTGTCCTTCACTATGTTTAGCATAAAATATCAGTTGCATTCAGAGGAGATAATCCCACATAATCCTTGCCAGTGAATTTCCGCAGCTCTGGAACAACTGGATACTTTTACCACCTTACCTGGATGTATGACGTAACAATGCGAGTCTTTACAACGCGTGCAGTTACATCGCGGTTTTTACAACGACTGCGATGTTACTACGCTATGCCATTACAACGCAAGTCTTTACATTGTCTTGCGCTAGATGGCGTGCTAACATTAGAAAAGCGTAATTTACTATTCCAACTCCAGTCCACTTAACAGTAGGGAAGGTGTTGGGATAGTAAACTACACTATTTGTAATGTTAGCCCGCCATCTAGCGCAAGTCGATGTAAAGACTTGCGTTGTAATGGCATCGCGTGGTTACATCGCGTTCGTTGTAAAAGATTTGTTGTAATGGTAGTGTGTTGTAAAAGTTGCGTTGTAAAGGTTGTTTACCCCTTACCTACATCGATAAGTTGCAACTTCGTTTGTCCTTGGTCATTCCTCTCCTCTCCCATGAGAACTCTCCTCCTTGCTCGTTACCGCGCTTCTGCTTGCCAACTTCCTCTTCTCATACCTTGCTATCTAAGGAAAACAAACCCTTCTATGCTAACTAATGAGGCTCTGTTCATACCTGCAGTGGAGACAAAATACAAGCACATGCATTCTGCATTAAAGGTTAAATATGAATTACATTTTAGAGTCGAAACGTGAGCATGAACTGAACTGGTTTCCTGGGGCCCACTCTAGTCAACATTAAAATTGCACAAGGTTACAGAATATGTGCACATTTCTACACACATAATAAATTCAGCTTCCTAATACAGGTATAAATTGTAAAGAATTATGAAGATGTCATTCTAAATGCACCTGGATGGAATTAATTCTTGTTACACATATAAATGTTTAAGCATTAGATTACACATACACATTCTAATTTAGTAAGCTCACAATGGGACACAGTTTATGTTAACTTCTCCCACCCTATTAATATATAAATGTTATATCGACCTTTAATAATTATGTTCTATACACAAATACTTCATGTGGAATATTTCAATTATGCAATACTCCACTCACCTTAGTGACATTAATTATAGCCCAGGAGCTGAGCAGATAGACAGCGTGGCAAATTTAAAAACAGGATGAAATTTCTTTAAATAACTGCATGTGACAACATACATTTGTGGTATAATGCTAATATTTGCCAGTGGATGTACTGTTATGTAATATTTGGCAACTTAAATAGCTAAAACACATCAGACATCAAAGTATGAGTGCGTATCTATCATTTAAATAAATATGGAAATGTACAGTTTTACAACTACATTTACACGCAAAACACAAAATATTTATGGATAAATATAGATAAAATGGCAAAAAAATAAATATGGATAAAGACAGACGGAAATAAAAAAAAAAGAAACATGAAACCGAGAGCCTTAATTATGATGCACTCCTATAGTATCTCAGATGGGATCAAGATTACACTTCTTCACTGACAAAGGGTATATTATGCTGGAAAGGTGTCCTATTTCCATCAAAAAAAGAGATTTGAATTGCTGTGTGTTACTTTGTGTCATGGGGGCATTCACACACACACGTTTTCACGCAAACATTGATCTGCAAATATAGACATATGGGGCTTTGAGTAAAAAAGTAACACCTCCTCGAACCAGATATTAGGAAGGGGAAATGTGTTAATTTCTCAAACAAAACCCATGCATTGCATGTGTGCTAAAGTGCACAGTACACATTCAATGCATAACATCATCTTGAGGTTCTCTAGGCATAGCAATATGTACTGATAGGGTATACATCCAGTACAAATCCTATGCTAGACAGTGCAGACTTCCTCTGGATCATGGCACAAGCTTATATGTCAAGCAAGGCAGACTTATTAGGGTGGCAGCTTGGGGGAAGACAGCAACTGCAGGCCAACCCTAGTAGATATAGATCTCCGCTGTTTTTTCCCTCTTGCGTAATGCAGTGCAGTAAATTTGGTTGCCTCACTGCGTGAAAAGATAGTAAATCTGGTCCCTTGATCCGATCATCAATTTCCACATATTTTGCTTCTTTCTGGGCACTTTGCCTGATTTTTCCTGTTGAAATGTGAACTTGATGTGCACTGCAAGTGCATATGGTATAACATTGGTTTGAACAGAAAATCCAATTTACTCCAAATCAAGATTGCAACGGAAGAAGGAAATAGCGTGTTGAAAATCTTTAAGTGTGGGACATTATCATTTTGAAACTGAAGTGTTGCAAATTTTTAAAACTTTATAAAAAATCACCTGCGAGGAGGATTCGCACGTTTTTTCCTAAAAAAATCTTATCTTTACAGGATTTTACACACACTTTCTTTTCAAATTTTGTCAACATTGGGAAGCTAGCAAGTTTAAAAAACAACATGAACTTGACAAAATCGGTGTGTGAATTTGCACATCCCTTTGGGAGAGCAAGAGGAGATTCTATCTGGATGGAAGTGAAGCAGTGATCAGAACAGTGTGAGAAAAGGACAAGGGAGGTCACAGCATCCTGGGATGTATTAACAACAGAGAGAATGAGGAAGGGGCGTAGAGTAGAATGAAAGTAAGCTGGGGAGAAGAAAAGAGGAGCAAATGAACACTGAATGAATTAATGGTGAAATTCAGAGTATGAGAAGCAGGGTTTGTGGATGAAACTAAGTATTGGATAGCCGAAGTAGGGAAAAAGGGGAAGGAATGGAAGTTAAAAACATCACGACTGAGCTTAAGCAAGGGTGAGAGACACTTAACCATGGAAAGAAAGATTTTGGAGAACAGGAGATGAGAATGGGAGAAATAATTCACAGCCTGGCAATGAATTAGAAGTAAAGGTGGACAATGAGAAAAAGTAGCAGGCTTGAGAGAGTTAGTTCATTCGGCACCTTTCTCCATCCGATGAGTCTGTGCCACCTTGAATGGTATGTCAAGGGAAACACCTTCATTACAGGTGTCTTCCCTAACCCCCTCTACACCAACAGCTTTTGTGTAGGGACATTAAGAGCCCAGCAACTTTTTTTTAGATCCCTCTACCAGTACCAGGCGGCCTTGTACTCTTAGAGGATCCAAATAACTTAACCACATAACACCAATTGAAGTCAGATTCCTGCGGCTTCACCTTGAAACACGCATGGCTTTCAATACTTGTTGTATTTCCTGTAAATCAATTTAAAAGGCTCAGCCGAACTATAGAGACAACTAAGTACTACAGGTGGACAGAGAACAAGCGGTGAATCTTGGATCCTACTTGAGAAACAGTGAACGGCTAAAGACAAAACTGTCAATCAAGCATTGCCATGTGTGGCCCCCAAGAATGTTGTATGCCCTGCTGGAAGAAATCAGACTTCCATTCCACAGAAGTCTTAAGAATGTATTCATTAAACTGCCCCTGTTGACTGGGATTCAACAGATCATTACCCAATCCTAGTGCTGTAAGCCCCTTCATTTTAGATGGCACACACTATACCTATAGATGTCTTTAGTCCCCAGAGCAGTGTACACAACCTTGACCTCTGTAGAGAAAAGGACAACTAACAGGTAAGTCCCATCCCCTCCATTGGGCAATACTCACAAGACAGTGGGGGGGTGTTGCGTATAATTAAGGAATCATACTTCAGTGTCCTTCCAACCACTAACCCACCACATTCACTCGAAATCCGGACAAACACAAACCTTCGTCACAACCCTTGGCAGTATGTGATAATCAGCTATTATAATATGCTAATCCAATACATATCCTATTTATCAGTACTGTTACTCTAACAAAAGACAGTATGTATGATACGATTACCATTCTAACTAACTTTTATTTCCTGTTGATACTCTTTGAGACCTCTTTCAGCATTGCAACTTTGTTTCTACACGTGCTCCATAAGATTTGTTGCTCTTCTTACATGTCCCACAAGATGAGTTATTGGTCTTGTTTTTGTATTTGTGCTTGTTACAGTCCTTTATGGTGTTGTATTCATGCCTTCACCTCCTTTCGCTTCCGCTCCTTTGTACAGCGCTCTGAGACCCGTACGGGTCATGTTCGCGCTTTATAAACCTTTTCAACTAAATAGATTCTCCCAATGAACATAACATAAACCCCAAACACTGTTTATCACATATCCCTCATCAGCTACTCTGGGAAACCCCCTATCTTCCTTGAGGCTTTCTGTCTCATGCTGTTGTGTTACCGAGTCCTGCAGTACCCCCCACATATCTACTGGCGACCTGATGGTCTTCAGTTTCGTACCAGAGCTTGTCCCTCAGTGTCTGGCGTCTTTCTTCTCCACCCCTAATCGGGGAACACTTATACGATTCATGGAACAGATGGGGACACTTCTAATTTGAACCCCAAGGTGAGCGAGGACTAACACCTAGCCCGCGAGGCAACACCTGAAAGCCCGTGAGTGCAGAAACCAGAGTCCAAACATGGTTATTCCTCTGGCAAAAGTTTGAAATCCTGACTGCTGCTAGCAAAAGGCAGTCCAGAAGTGGAAAGATGTTGTTCAATCCAACCAGTTTGGAGGAAGAGACGTGGAAAGTTTGCATACGCAAAAACAAGATAATGTTATTCTGCAGACTCTTCACAGTCATAAAGATGCTTAATTAATACACACATATAAGACCTCCTTTTAAGGCAATAAGCCTCTACTCTACCGCTATTTATTGATCTTTGTTCTGTTTAGTGTGTGATGTGTTCTTTGTACAGCGTTCTGATACTTCACAGTTAGACTGCTCTTTTGGAGTACCGAAATAAATAAATCAAAATGTACGCCGGGTGCTAAACTCTAGGCCTTGGCACTCTGGAGGCCCAGAGGGAACTGCGCTAGACTTCTGGAGCTCCGTGCTGCGTCTGGATGCTACATGGAGGTTCCAATGATGTTCATCAGATGACAGCCCAGATCTGTGACTGGGGGTGAATGTCTGAATAGTTTCAGCTCTCCGTCCAGCATATCCTTGTGTTTGCTTTGTTCGCCCTAGGTTGGCAGAGTATGCCCAGACGTGGGTCCCTTGCTCACTTTGACACACGATTCAAGCTAACCTGGCTGATGAGGGCTGTTAGCCCAAAACCGGTCCCAGGATGCTTGTTTCCGGTCCAGGGAAGACTTGGCTTGGCAGTTCGGGCAGGACTGTTCCCATGAGGCACAGGGTCGAGACTGATTTGCATAGAGCTGGGTCTGACCTGGGGGTGCGAAGTGAGCTAAAGAACGATGAGGGATCCAAACCAGATTTGTGACTGGGGGTGAGTGTTTGAAAAGTTTCAGCACTCCGTCCATCATCTCCTTGTGTTTGCTTTATTCACCCTAAGTTGGCAGGGTATACGGACGTGGGTCCCTTGCTCACTTTGCCACTGGATTCAAGCTAGCCTGGCTGACGAGGGGTGTTACCCCGAAATTAGCCCCAGGATGCTTGTTTGCGGTCCAGGGAAGACCTGACTTGGCAGTTCGGGCTTGACTGTTCCCATGAGGCACAGGGTTAAGACTAAGCCTGGGTGGTGAACTCCCCTCCGCTCCGCTCGTGGAGTTTGCGGAGTTTTCTGCACTCTGCGTTACGCGGAGATCACAGTGTTCTGAAAAATTCCGCCCCGCGGAGCGTTTTTTTTTTACATCGCTCGTGTTCGTCAAAGTCAATGTGGTGACTGCGAGCGAGGAAAATAAACCTCCCGTGTGATTTTTCCTTGTTTGCGATTGGCGAGCGTGGAAAACCAACCTTCCGGTGAGATTTCTCAACGCTGGGGGGTCAGGTTTCTTATTGTGAGTGGTCACGTATCCTTGCGAACGCTCGCATTGAGAAATAGCCTGTTTGTGTTGAGAAAGAGGCCGCTCTCCTAGAGCGGCAGAAAAGTAAAGCAGGGACTGCTTGCACTGTGCATGGTGCCGTTCGCGATGATTACAGTGTGGACAAGCATCCGGCACTGTGCAATCACTGTGAACGTCATTTTTCTATAGTACTCCGCCCAGGGTTAGTCAAGACTGATTTGCATATGGCTGGTTCTGAACTGGGGTGCCAAAGTGAGCTAAAGAACGATGATGGATTCAACCCAGATCTGTGACTGGGGGTGAGAGTCTGAAAAGCTTCAGCACTCCGTCCATCATCTCCTTGTGTTTGCTTTGCATCTGATGACATTGGTTAGTTTGGGGGGCGTAAGTTCTTTGACAGTTTCATTCTAGATTTCCGGGGTGATAGGAGGCAGAAATGACAAACTCAAAGAGCTGAACTCAGCAGGATTCCTGCACCCTCGAGCAGATTGCAAAACTCTGGTTTCCCATAGACCTCAGTTGATCTGGAGTCACTGAATCTTCTTGGCAGTGAGCTGAACTTGGACATGGATGTGATGGGGATGTCCTGGATCCCAGGGCCACCTGGTGATTCACACCCAATGACCTGAGAATGGAAACAGCTGGCTGATGGAAGTGAAGAGAGAAGTAGGTGGAGCAGGGAAGTGAGGATGGAAGATCAGGAAGGGCAGTGGGAGGGGAGAAACAGAAGCAGATAGAGAAGTCTGATGGCAAAATAGAAGTGGAGGAAGTGAACTAAAGAGGGGTAAATGGGTAACAATGCGCATATGGAGGGCTGGAAGGGGAGAAACTTAAAAAAAGATAGAGACAATCAAAACAGGGGTCAAAGAGGGAAGAATGGGAGTGAAGTCGCGAAGGTCAGGAATGGGGGCACAAGACTGGAAGTGAGAACATCTGGAGAGACTGAGATAGAGCAGAGAGATTAGAGTAGGAACCAAGTTGAGAAGAGGAAGAATATGGGCACAAAGTACTGGAAGAGAAAAGCAGGCTCATGGACAAAGACTGAACTAGAGATGGGATGGGACCAGCTTAAAGAGGAGAGAGAAAGGGTACTACAAGTAAAGACAGAAGGGTGCACATGCATGGAAGGGAGCACAGGTATGGCAAGAAGCAGAGGTATGTGAGGAGCACAAGAATGCAAGGAAGCACAGGTCGGACAGGGAGCACAGGTATGGCAGGGAGCACAGGTACGACGGAGCACAGCTATGGCAGGGAGCACAGGTACTGCAGGGGGCACAGGTACAACAGGGAGCACAGGTATGGAAGGGAGCACAGGTATGACAGGGACCACAGGTATGGAAGGGATCACAGGAACGGCAGCGAGCACAGGTATGGCAGGGAGCATGGGAATGGAAGGGAGCACAGGTATGGAAGGGGGCAGAGGTATGGAAGGAGGCACAAGTATGACAGGGAGCACAGGAATGGAAGGGAGCACAAGTATGACAGGAAGCACAGGTATGGAAGGGAGCACATGTATGGAAGGGAGCACAGGTACGGCAGCGAACACAGGTATGGCAAGAAGCACTGGTATGGAAGGGAGCACAGGTATGGAAGGGAGCACAGGTATGGAAGGGAGCACAGGTACAGCAGCGAGCACAGGTATCAAAGGAAGCACAGGTATGGGAGGAAGCACAGGTATGACAAGGAGCACAGGTATGACAGGGAGCACAGGTATGGAAGGGAGCACAGGTACGGCAGCGAGCACAGGTTTCAAAGGGAGCACAGGTATGGGAGAAAGCACAGGTTTGACAGGGAGCACAGGTAAGGCAGGAAGCACAGGTATGGAATGGAGCACAGGTATGACAGGGAGCACAGGTTTGGAAGGGAGCACAGGTATGACAGGGAGCACAGGTATTGAAGGGAGCACAGGTACGGCAGCGAGCACAGGTATGGGAGGGAGCATGGATATGGAAGGGAGCACAGGTATAACCGGGAGCACAGGTATGGAAGGGAGCACAGGTATGGAAGGGAGCACAGGTACAGCAGCAAACACAGGTATGGCAAGGAGCACGGTTATGGAAGGGATCACAGGTATGGAAGGAAGCACAGGTATGAAAGGGAGCACAGGTACGGAAGGAAGCACAGGTACGACAGAGAGCACAGTTATGGAAGGGAGCACAGGTACGGCAGCGAGCACAGGTATGAAAGGGAGCACAGGTACAAAAGGGAGCAGAGGTATGGAAGGGAGCGCAGGTACGGCAGCGAGCACAGGTATGGAAGGGAGCACAGGTATGGAAGGGAGCACGGGTATGGAAGGGAGCATCAGTATGGCAGGGAGCACAGGTATGGAAGGGAGAACAGGAATGACAGGAGAATAGGTGTGGAAAGGAGAACAGGTATGGAAGGGAGAACAGCTATGGCAGGAGCACATGTATGGCAGGGAGCACTGGTATGGCAGGGGGCACAGGTACGGCAGTGAGCATAGGTATAGAAGAGAGCAGAGGTATGGAAGGGAGCACAGGTACGACAGGGAGCACAGGTATAGAGGGGGGCAGAGGTATGGCAGGGAGCACAGGTATGGGAGGGAGCACAGGTGCTGCAGCGAGCACATCTATGGCAGGGAGCACAGGCATAGAAGGGAGAACAGGTATGGCAAGGAGTACAGGTATAGAAGAGAGCACAGGTATGGCAGGAGCACAGGTATGGAAGGTAGAAGAGGTATGGAAGGGAGCACAGGTATGGCAGCGAGCACAGGTATGGCAGGGAGCACAGGTACGGCAGGGAGCACAGGTATGGCAGGAAGCACAGATATGGCAGGGAGCACAGGTACGACAGAGGGCACAGGTATGGTAGAGAGCAGAGGTATGGAAGGAAGCACAGCTACAGCAGTGTGCACAGGTATGAAAGGGAGCACAGGTAAGGAAGGGAGCACAGGTATGGAAAGGAGCACAGGTATCGAAGGGAGCACAGGTATGGAAGGGAGCACAAGTACGGCAGCGAACAGAGGTATGGCAGGGAGCACAGGTATGGAAGGGTGTACAGGTATAGAAGAGAGCACAGGTATGGCAGGAGCACAGGTATGGAAGAGAGCACAGGTATGGCAGGAGCACAGGTATGGAAGAGAGCAGAAGTATGGAAGAGAGCACAGGTACAGCAGGGAGCACAGGTATGACAGGGAGCACAGGTATGGAATGGAGCACAGGTATGGAATGGAGCCGAGGTATGGAAGGGAGCACAGGTACAGCAGCGAACAGAGGTACGGCAGGGGGCACAGGTACGACAGGAGCACAGGTATGGAAGGGAGCACAGGTACAGAAGGGATCACAGGTACGGCAGCGAGCACAGGTATTGCAGGGAGCACAGGTATGACAGGGAGCACAGGTATGGCAGGGAGCACAGGTATGGCAGGGGGAACAGGTATGGCAGGGATAACAGGTATGGAAGAGAGCAGAGGTATGAAAAGGAGCACCTGTGCAGCAGGGAGCGCAGGTACCACAGCGAGCACAGGTATGGCAGGGAGCACAGGTATGGAAGGGAGAACAGGTATGGCATGGAGTACAGGTATAGAAGAGAGCACAGGTATGGCAGGAGCACAGGTATGGAAGGGAGAAGAGGTATAGAAGGGAGCACAGGTATGGCAGGGAGCACAGGGACAGCAGGGAGCACAAGTATGGCAGGGAGCACTGGTACGGCAGGGAGCACAGGTATGGCAGGGAGCACAGGTACAACAGGGGGCACAGGTATGGAACAGAACAGGGGTATGGAAGGGAGCACATGTGCAGCAGGGAGCACAAGTATGACAGGGAGCACAAGTATGGAAGGGAGCACAGGTATGGGAGGGAGCACAGGTATGACAGGGAGCACAGGTGTGGAAGGGAGCACAGGTATGGAAGGGAGAACAGGAATGGCAGGACAATAGGTATGGAAGGGAGAACAGGTATGGAAGGGAGCAAAGCTATGGCAGGAGCACAGGTATAGTAGGGAGCACAGGGATGGCAGGGAGCACAGGTACGGCAGGGAGCATAGGTATGGAAGAGAGCAGAGGTATGGAAGGGAGCACAGGTACGACAGGGAGCACAGGTATGGAGGGTGGCAAAGGTATGGCAGGGAGCACAGGTATGGGAGGGAGCACAGGTACGGCAGCGAGCACAGGTGTGGCAGGGAGCACAGGTATAGAAGGGACAACAGGTATGGCAGGCAGTACAGGTATAGAAGAGAGCACAGGTATGGTAGGAGCACATGTATGGAAGGGAGAAGAGGTATGTAAGGAAGCACAGGTATGGCAGCGAGCACAGGTGTGGCAGGGAGCACAGGTATGGCAGGAGCATAGGGATGGAAGGGAGAACAGGTATGGAAGGGAGCACAGGTACGGCAGGAGCACAGGTATGGAAGGGAGAAGAGGTATGGAAGGGAGCACAGGTATGGCAGCGAGCACAGGAATGGCAGGGAGCACAGGTACGACAGGGAGCACAGGTATGGAAGGGAGCAGAGGTACAGAAGGGAGCACAGGTACAGCAGGGAGCACAGGTACAACAGGTAGCAAAGGTACGACAGGGAGCACAGATATGGAAGGGAGCAGAGGTTCAGAAGGGAGCACAGGTACAGCAGTGAACACAGGTATGGCAGGGAGCAGAGGTATGACAGGAAGCACAGGTATTTAAGGGAGCACAGGTACGACAGCGAGCACAGGTATGGCAGGGAGCACAGGTATGGAAGGGAGAACAGGTGTAGCATGGAGTACAGGTATAGAAGAGAGCACAGGTATGGCAGGAGCACAGGTATGGAAGGGAGAAGAGGTATGGAAGGGAGCACAGGTATGGCAGGGAGCACAGGGACAGCAGGGAGCACAAGTATGGCAGGGAGCACAGGTATGGCAGGGAGCACTGGTACGGCAGGGAGCACAGGTATGGCAGGGAGCACAGGTACAACAGGGGGCACAGGTATGGAAGAGAACAGAGGTATGGAAGGGAGCACAGGTACAGCAGGGAGCACAAGTATGACAGGGAGCACAGGTATGGAAGGGAGCACAGGTATGGGAGGGAGCACAGGTATGACAGGGAGCACAGGTGTGGAAGGGAGCACAGGTATGGAAGGGAGAACAGGAATGGCAGGATAATAGGTATGGAAGGGAGAACAGGTATGGAAGGGAGCACAGCTATGGCAGGAGCACAGGTATAGTAGGGAGCACAGGGATGGCAGGGAGCACAGGTACGGCAGGGAGCATAGGTATGGAAGAGAGCAGAGGTATGGAAGGGAGCACAGGTACGACAGGGAGCACAGCTATGGAGAGTGGCAGAGGTATGGCAGGGAGCACAGGTATGTGAGGGAGCACAGGTACGGCAGCGAGCACAGGTGTGGCAGGGAGCACAGGTATAGAAGGGACAACAGGTATGGCAGGCAGTACAGGTATAGAAGAGAGCACAGGTATGCTAGGAGCACATGTGTGGAAGGGAGAAGAGGTATGTAAGGAAGCACAGGTATGGCAGCGAGTACAGGTGTGGCAGGGAGCACAGGCAGTGCTTAATTTGAGCCGGTGCTTTCCGGTGCTCAGCACCGGCA
The DNA here is from genome assembly GCF_964204655.1 of Triturus cristatus. NCBI lineage: Eukaryota > Metazoa > Chordata > Amphibia > Caudata > Salamandridae > Triturus > Triturus cristatus. Next base: position 118,539,197 of record NC_140595.1, read on the forward strand.
CTTAATTGCTAGCACCGGTGCTACTGATAGGCTGCCACGTGTTTTGTTTCTTTTTACCATTTTTAATTTACTTTTCCAGCAATGCCATGCATCATTGTCGTTTTTTCGTACTGGATTCGATCTCACTTAAAGCAGTGTAGATTGTGCTAAGCTGAGTTTTTCCACCACAGTCTTTCATTTTACTTCTAGCTTGATTCTATTTTAAGAGTGGCAGTGCGTCCTGCACTCTGCTCCCGGGGCAGTCTCGGAGTCTGCAGCTGTGGCTGCTAAGTGCTTAATGTAACATTTTGTACCACCGGGAGCGGCAGGGCATATTTGCAACATTCCTAACTTCCATGACTCAGAGTCAGGAGGTCAAGAAGACCAGTTTTGTTGTAGCACACATGTCCTACAGAGTAAAATGTTTGTGTGCATGGCAGGCTCGCACTGCAGTTAATTTACATTAATACAAATATTGCTCCAGCACCGGAGGGAGCCGACTCACCGTACCGGGAAGCTGGCAGTTGAGGTAACAGCCCGGGGCAGGCCTTGCGCTGGAGGAGTTCAGCACATAAGGCGCACCAGTCTCTCCACGCAGCTGCTCAACATTAGAAGTCGGAGTCGTTAAGGCCACAGCAAGGACAAAGTAAGTGCAGCCTGGAGTGTGAACTCTCTCTTACTCTGATCAGTGGTCGAAGTGGGCGGGGTCGGCAGGGCACGGCGTGCCCCTACTTCTCTCATTTAATACAGTCCATTCCCCTACTTTATTATTTTAGATATGCACGGCCGAAATAGCCCGGCCGTTCGTGGCTGTTCAAGGACGGGCGGGCACAGAGGGAAAAGTGCTGTTGTTTCCTTCTTGTCCAGAGAAGTCGAGGACAGTGTCCACTTCTCCTGCTCCACCGCTAGCAGCCGCCCCCTCTCTTTCTCCTATTCTCTACCTGTTTGTCGTGCTCCAGGTCACTTGTTGAAAACCGTGACTTTTGTTTCCTCTGCTTTCCTTCATTCGTTCCCCTGCTAAATGGATCCAAAAAAAGAGGAAACACTTTTGCTGGAAATGTCTTTTTCAGAAATTTTTCTATGCAGCCTCGGGAGGAGAGAAAACAAGGTTTAACATTTGAACAATAAATACATAACCAAATAAAGCAAGAGAGAGTGTTCGCAAATTGGCCTGATTGATTTCATTCCCCCCCAAACACATTTACGGCAGTTTGCCAATGAATCGCTACTTTTCTTTTCTCATCTTTCTTTAAAAAGTATTTTTCCCCAAGTGGGGAAGAGTGCCATTCATGGAGGTACTGCAGTACATAGTACCTGCTTGATGAGTGGATTGGAAAACGTTTAATGTGATCCTTATCAGTTGTTTTCCCTATTTTAGTTCATAAAATGTGCACGCCGCTCTGTGTCCAGGGATGGGGTCTTTTTAAACCATACTGCCTATGTTTTGTAAGGATATCAGCAATGGACATTAAAACGTGTCCCTTCCAAGCCCTTTAGTCATGTGCTTAATTTTTCAGGCAAAAACGCTCATTGATTTCTGAATAACGAGTGTAAAAGTGTTAAGTTGTATTACCTATGAGTGTTTGCTTTTTCCAGAATGTTGTTACTTTTTTCAGCCAGCGTATTACTCTTGTCAAGTGTATATTTTGAATTGAATCTCATCTAGGTGTTTATAGAGGGGCACAATTTGGTAGTAGTTAAAGGCAGTGCGACTTTCTCTAAGTGGGGCAGTATGGTGTCCAGTGGGGGAGAGGATGTGGCACTTCTTTGGCCAGAGATGCCGAATTTGGTACTGGGGAACCAGGTTCAGCCTTTATGACCAGTCCACCAGACTACTCTCCTGAGAGAGCACATTCCCCTGCTAGATCTTCGAAGGCCCCGCTAGACCTTAAAAGCCCTGGTATCTTAGCATCAGCAGGTGGACCCTAGGGGTGGCAAGTGTGGGTTAATCTTTAAGGCAATCAATACTGAAGTTCACCTCCAGTCTTGTCAGCAGGCATACGAAGAAGCACTCCCTAGAGCGGCAGGGACTCTGTCCCTGAGGTCCCAGGACCCTTGATGCCGGTCCGCCTCACCCAATGGTACCTCCATTTGCTTTGTTTCAGCAGATGTAGCTGCAACTCACCAGGGATCGGCAATGCTGGATTTGCACACACACCACAATAAGTTCACAAACTTGACAGACTCTTTGCTTCATGCACAAGCACTTTTAACATGTGCTGCTTGCTGTGGGGCCACTGGAATTATGCAGCAATGGAGGACAAAATTATGCTGCAGTGTTAACTAAATTATGCAGCAAGAAAAAGGCTGCAGCGTAATGCGGAATATTTCCTGATACTTTATTATTTTGACATTTTTACACATACTAACAGTCTCTGCAAATATTTTGACTCGTTAGTACCAGTTCAACATACAAATGTAGCAGTGATAAAGGTAACCACTCAACCTTTGCAAAGGGCCATTCACTTTGCAGCAACAGAAGCCACATTTTTAGTAACTTTTGATCCGTTTGAGCTGCAAATAGTTATTAGTTAAACGCGTCAGATAATGCAGCAGATGATGTATTATGTAGCAAATATGCCAGAGACATAATTATGTGGAAAACATTTGCAAAAAAGGATATTTTGCCATTCATGTTTGAACTGCTTTTGCGGAAAAGGGGAGCAAAACTGCTGATGAGAGAAACTGCACGGCTGCGAGGCAAATGGCTTGTGATAGCACTTTGAAGCGTATTTGGGACATTCTGTGATTGGATACGTATCCCACTTTCTGAATGTATTTTAATGTCAATTTGAATTAAATAACGTAATGAGCTGTAACTGGTCAGTGAAATGTAAAACAAATACTAAAAATTGGTATGTTTTGCTCCTTCTGGCCACATCTCTGACTCCGCCCACTGCCCCAGTCCTCGGGTTATTTCTGCCCTCTGATTCTCCGCCCACAGTTCCCATACTTTTTTTCCCCCCACTTCGACCACTGACTGATTATAAATATGCTTTCATTATATAGCGCTTGCCGCACCCTGTCTTCCTCCTTGGTTTCAACTGATCCGGGTTTTGCTGATCCATGTCTTCCTCCTTCACCCCCTGTTGATCCCCCGGTCCATGTACCTCGCACATGTTTCTGACAATCCTAAATTGTCTGCTAAATTGTATGAGAAATTACTGCACCGGCCTCAGCCTGTGAGGTATTGCAAAATGGTGTTTGACAGCCGGTCTTGTGCTAGTCAGCTGAGACTGGGTGACTCTTAGACAGCTCAGATGCCTCCGTGTGTAACTTGTTCATGTTGGCCCATCGCATATCCTTCCTGTTGGGCCAGGTCCCGCGTGGACAGAGAGACCATTTCTGGTGCTTTGCAGCAGTTTTAAAATCTTCAAGGAGTTTCTTTTTGCTCAAATGCGTGTACATTCTGATATTTATAAATTTCCCTCGTCAGCATAGCTTGATTTTGTTTGCAAGAAAGTGTCACTCATAGTCGTTGAAATGTGACTCATAATTGCACTTTAATTATTTAAATGTCACACATAGCTATCTGAAACCTTGGCAGCTATGTTTCCGGGTCATGGACGGCAGAACCACTCACAGTAAAGAGAGAGAGATGCAGCCAAGGCTGTGAACGGTTTCTCTGCCTTAGGACGGAAATGAAAAGCAGACAGAAATACTCTGGTCACAAATATTAGAAGCACCATGTGGGGCACAGCCAGACAGTGTTCCGTGTTTTGGGTATGGGCTCATAATAGCAGGTTCGTCTGAAAACGAAGAATGCAGCCTGCAGGGGCCAGCAGCCAGCCTGGCCTGTCCCGGCCTGCACAGCTTTTGTATATGATCTTATGTTTCTGGGGACCCTGCGAGTGCAGGGCTGGGCCTCTAAGGACGAGGCTGCCCGCTCCCTGAGGTCCAGGTGTCCGGTGAAGAGGAGAAATGAGGAGCCTGGAGGAGGCTCCCGATTTGCACCACCTGCAGGAGAAACCTTTGGGGATAGGCGAGGCGCAAGGGGTGCACGTGCACCACATGCAGGATGAGCCACAGACCCCAAATGATCAGGCAAGGGCAGTCCATCTTGTGCAAGGAGAAGCACGTAGGCCAGTCAATGCACAACAGAGGGGTGGGTCCACCATGGTTACTAAAAACAACCTGAAAATGCCCATGGCCAAGCAGGGCCTGCAGTGCCTGCACCATCTGTATGTAACACAACCAGAGGAAGGGACAACAGCAGCTGCGTGACGATGGCTCTGAGGGCCTACCACCCTACAGGACCATATCCCTAAAGACTCGCTAGCTGTTGGAACCATGTTTCTGGCCGCCCCAGACGGTGTGTTGACCTGCAATCAGTTATTGGGGGCATGCTGTGAAGAGCCACGTTGCTGTGGGGCAGTAATGGAGCTGTCCACCGTGTCAAAACGCCAGCATGCTCTGAGCTGCCACCTCTTCAATTGCATGTACCGGGGCCACAGTGTATGCACCTTCTCATTACACTGTGGCTACAACAGCTTTACCAGCTCCCGGGTAAATGAGAGTGCCACCTGCCAAAGGGAGCCCGCCAGCAACGTCCTGCAGAGGCTGGCACTGTTCGCTGAGCAGGAGGTAAGAGCAACCAGCTGCTGAAAGGGCAAATTGGCACATGTAGCACACGTGCAGTGCTTGAGGTTACATGTTGAGAAAATGGACTAAATGTCTCCGTAAGCCAAGAGCAATTTCCATCGGTGGGGGGGGGGGGGGGGGGTCATAGTAAAACATGTTATCTATGAATGAGGTGAAGACAATGACTCACTACACCCTATTTGAAGCACTCACACATTTTGCCCATACATCGGAGATAGCATCAGGCTATTACAACCGAGCAATTTTTAAGATTGTACTGTTCCTGCTGTAGTCTCAGACAACTTAACCCGTTTTTAGGCCTGGCTTGACAGCAGAACTGTCACCAGACATTATGTGATCAGTTAAGAAAAGGGCTTTAAGCGTCACTACCAGGTGAGGGGATTTCGCTCAGCCCATATGTTGGTAGCCGGCGTACATCCACAAAGAATGCTTGCCCTCCAAACAGCTGTGAGCATTGTGTTTCTACATCCAGCTGGTCTTAGATACGTGATAATTTACAGGTTTTTATTTTTTACTCTGGCAGCACCACAGATGGAAGGGAGGCAATCTTTAACTTAAGACTTCAGAGGGCAATTTTGTATTTAAGAGCCCATGGATACACTAGTCCACATGGACTTTTTGTCTGCCTTCAAAGTGCAAAGGGTGCTTGACCTTATGTCATCAACAAAAAAGAGCTTTCAGAGTCCTACTGAGACAGGGGTTTAGGCTCCATCCACATATTGATACCTCTGCAGACCTAAATAAAACAAATAACTTCCAGGTACCAGGTATGGTAACTTGAAGAATCCACTTGACCTAAATGTTATATACATGACCCATAAACTGGTCTCATGATGTCATCCTATGGAAATATTACATTTTTCAAAGCCAACTTTTTCTTCTTTATCACATACGAGAGCACATTCCAATTTGTGAGTTCAGCATTCCTGCTGTACAAAAAAAATATATTTGCATTGATTGAATCCACTACCTCTATGCTCCTTGCATAATAAGAATCTAGGAGGGGCTGAGCCGGTAGATTGGAAGGGGTTAGTTACCCCGATCCAATGGTGGCTGGAAGTGGGTGGACTGAAATAAATTCAGTCAGCCCTCCCTCACTCACAGCACACTGCGTCTCAATCAAAGCAGGAGTCCCTCTATCCCCTTTGCTCGAGGGTGCCTATCACAACCACTTAAGAGGAACCCTGTTATAAAAGCAGTGGCGCACATGCCCACTATCACACCTTCAGCTCTGAGGGGAACACCACCTACCACTGTACACTACCTAGGGTTGCAGAATAGATTATTTCGCAGCCTTGTGCATTATGGAGCTGTGTTGGCAATGTAAGGTAGTGTCAGAGCTCATGTGGCTGCAATTGGATTATACATGGTGGTTGTTTGTCGACATTTTGGACTATGCTTGGACACTAAGGGCAGTGCATGGGTGGTGAATTTGAAGACGTTATAGTGCATATTATGACTATGCAAGCCTAATGCACCTGGACATTTAATGGATATGACCCACTATATATCATGGAATCATGGGGTATTACAGCTGGCTTTCAGAAGTGCCATTTGAAGATGTGGGTAGAGCCAAAAGAGTAAGTGGGTGGAGCCTGTGGAAGATGTGGGTGGGGCTGGAAAAGTGGGTGTGGCCTCCTAAAAAAAATTGAGCACCTGCACTTAATATTTTACAAATTAAGCACTGACCCACTACCGTCTAGTTTTTCCTTCACCCAAACTATTTTGTTGTTTGTCTTTCAGGAGACAGTCGAGATGTCAAAATTTGCCCTGGAAGATGCTCTCTTGTTACTAATTGACATCTTTCAGAAGTACGCAGACACGGACAGTGATAAAACCACCCTGAGCACAAAAGGGGCCGTGAGGATGATCCAGACGGAACTGCCCATCTTCTGTGGGGTGAGTAGCGTAAGGCCCCACTACCCAAACACCAAGAGAGGACAGAAGCACTGGCTGGGTGTACGACCATTTCATTTTGCAAGTCGCAAATTGCGACGTTTTGCGACTTGCAAAATGGAATGTGCAACAGTGTCTCAGACACTGTTTGCGATTTCCTAATGGGGTCACAAATCTCTTGCCTCATCAATATTCATGAGGCAGGTCACAATTAGTGACCCATTAGGAATGGCCAGCACTCACAGGGATGGTGGCATGCTGGGGTCAGCAGGCCACTATGTCTGTGACTGCTTTTTCAATAAAGCAGCATTTTTTTTAAAAAATGCAGCCCATTTTCCTTAAAAGAAAACGGGATGCATTAAAAAAAGAAAACATTTCTGTTTCATTTTTTAAGAGCAGGCAGCGGCACTAGGTTGTTTCAGACATTGACATCGTTTCACCAAATGCTAGATGTGGCAGATGTGACTTCACACATTTGGTGATATGAAACGGGTGGTCTGTTGGTCCACTTTTCCCCTTGACAGCCTCCTATTTGCTGCTGAGTGGATAAGCCAGGGCACCGAGTGGGAAAATAGAAAATAACCAGTCATTAGAAGCAATACCCAGTGCAATGGAGGTGCCATTAGCTGATTTCCATGCTGACCTGCTGTCAAAGGCAAATTAAGGTACAGAGAAAAAGTTCCTCTCTAGTCTACACCGTCTTCTCTTTGTTTTGAGTTCTGACAATGAAATAAAACTCTCTCTTGACAGACCTAAGAATGGTTCATAGTTTACTTTATATCCCTGGTGCTGCCTTTTTGAGCACTTAGACCTTAGGGAGGAAAGAGAAAATCAGGAGCCCCAAAGAAAATGTGAAAGGCAGCCGTGAATACCCTCCCTGGCCTCATAACCGTGATGTCCATGACCTTAGATTGAAGAGCTGTTCATGTAGTACAGTTCTTGCATGTGGATGTCATTGCTTGTATTATGTTTTCTAGTGCTTGTGCAGGATTCAATTGCCAAAGGTGTGGTATTGTTGCATTGTTGGCATATGTGAAGTAGTTACAGGTCTTACTGGCACATGCATCAAGAAAAGCTTTTGCGAGTCCTTAATTGCGAATATTAAGGAATCGCAATTAAGGACTCGCAAAAGCCTATGCATGTAGGAATCGCTATTAAAATAGCGATTCCTTAACATTCATTAATTGCGACTCACAAATTGCGAGTCGCAATTAATGAAAGGCTTCCCATTCATACCTATGGGCCTCCAGGCCCATAGGAATGAATTGGAGATTGCGGGAGCAATTTGCGAGTTCCAGTTGGTACTCGCAAATTGCTCCTGCAATTTCTAGGGTGCAAGGGTGTCAAAATGACACCCTATTGCACCCATGTATTTGAACTCTGCACAAATGTTGCATACACACATGCTCTAAGGGCATGTGTGTGCGCAACATGAAGCTTAGAAAAATGCAAATAAGTGCATTTTTCCAAGATTTAGCAAATTACCATGAAGTCCAGCCTCATGGTAATTTGCTCCCGCTAATAGCGAAATCGCTATTTTTTTTACTTTAATGCATTGCATTTAAGGAATCTCAATTAGGGATTCCTTAAATGCAATTGCTATTTAAGGAATCGCTATTTTGAGATTCATTAAATAGCGATTTTTGCATTTGGGATGATGCATCCCAAATGCAAAAATAGCGGTCACAAAGGGGCAGATTCTGAGAATCTGCCCGTTTGCGACCGGTTTTGTGGTTGATGCATGTGCCTGTTAGTCTACATACAGGGTTAATACGGTGTGCGGCGGAGGGTGACCTGTGTGAGAAGAGTATGTGTAGTACTTGGAAGCAGGAGATATACTTCAGTCATGTCACTGTTGATTTGAAGCTGTCACCAAGTATGCTAGCTTGGCAAGGCGGTGTTGAAGTGGCAGTGTAGAATACTACATAAAAATGAATACAAACTCCCTCAGCACAAATGATGAAAGAGAAGATGTATTATAATACGTGCAGCATGGGGACAGCCAGCCAGCAGCCAAGTGTCCTAAAAACAGAAGTCTCACACACTCTTTTATTGTCTAAAACCACAAAAGGTGGTGCATGGACCTGAGTTGCTACATTGCTACCTAAAGAGTCAACTAACCACATGTTTTTGTTGGTTTGCCCTTTTGTGAAGACTTGCCTGACGTTATTCAGCTCTTAGGTCCCTTGTTTACTTGGGAGCCAGAGAAATGATAATAACTCCAGTTATGTCACCCAAGAAATGAGTTGTGGGCAGGGAGCAATTATTCTGGCCACACATTTTTCACATTTAATTGCCAGGTAAAGGTTCAATTAAGCAGGGCAGCTGTTGGTTTACAGTTGTTTGAATAATATTCATATTACTTATAGAACAGTCACTGATATATAATAAGGACCTAATTAAAGTGATACTTTGGGATTAATCAATGAGTTAAAGCATTATAAGTGGACACATAAGAGGACTGGCATTGAATGACAGCCCTTTATGCTTTGTCAGTGCTTGTATTGTTTTGCCATGGGTTCGAAAAACATTTTTTAAGCTTCCGGGTCCTTGCCAATTTACACAATAAACATTGGCTCAAAGCAAACATACGTTTTTGGCATCAGAAAGCATGCTTTGCCGTAGCAGTCCCTGGAACTGAAAGGAACTCGTTTGTGTGTGGAGGTAGTCCTTGTAAAAGAGCAGAATGAGTCAAGTTAGTCAGTGTCTGCATTGGGCTGACTCATTAGCCCTGCTGTATGCTGTAGTGGGCAGAAGAACAATATGAACGACACAACAACAGACTAATAGTTGAAGAGTGCTGGCTGAACACCTCTATAAGTAAGAATGTTATACATATATAATTTAATGAAATCAAAATGTCTTGGTTAACAACAGACCTAAAAAGAACACTGCTTTTATACCACAAACAGGAGGTGTTGCAGGTGTGTATAGCAGAGCCATAGTTCAGGCCCGCGGCACTTTCATTCCCTAACAGGATAATCACCAGAGGAAATCACTATCGATGCCATTAACTTGCCCTGTTTTCATTTAGCTGGTGTTTAATGTTTGTGATGTGTTTTTGTGTGACATTTGTCACACCTTCACTGTCACAGTATGAGAGACAATTAACAATCATCATTACACTGGCATCAACTATTCCCCTGTGGCCCTGAAAGTTGCTTGTAGCAACCCTATTAGAGACTTATTGAGACTTCAATATCAAGAAACAAGTGGCTCAAGATGCCTAAACTGCAAACCCCTGTATGGTGTTTCCCTTTTGCTTATTAGGGGTAGATTCTCATATTTACATCCGCAGTCCACCCCTGCTCTTTAGGCATCATGGGTGAAAACTTTCAAACTGAGGGAGATTGTTTCTGTCAGTTTGTTTGTAGAACACTTCTGTCTTTAGACTGCCATTCTGAGCACTAATCAGCAAGTCTAGAACAGACAACTTTGCTTTCTCCATTGTAATAGAGAATGTTAAGAAAGAATCAAGTAAGTTGAACCATCTCAAAAAGATCAGAGCCTTTTCTTCATTGCTTTGCCAGATCTATAGAATATCGTCGATATATTGTTTCCACAACTTAATGTGGTTTATAAAAGGATTTGACGTGTGTGTAGGACATATTCTGTTTCAAAGGCATGTACATATAAATTCGCAAAACTTGGAGCTAATGTACTCCCCATTGATGTCTCGTGTACTTGACGGAATAATTCACCATAATATTACAAATAATTATGTTTAAGGGCCATTTGAGCGCAATCCAACATATACTCTTGTGGTGTTAGTAATCCCAGCATAATCCCAGTTCAGAGCTTCTCTGTTACTTCCAATGTCGCTTCCTGTGGGATGCTAGTATAAAAGGATGCAAGATTCAGGCTGGTCACAATGTCTTTTTCACTGTTGAAGGTCAATTCTTTCTATGTGTTCAAGCCATCTTAAGTGCCCATTCAAAAGGAAGGCATACATCCAACCAATGGCCTGTGAAAGAAGTCACAAAATTGAGATAGAGGCTGAAGAACAGAGCAAATGCCTGACACGATGGGGTGTCCGGGTGGGGAGGAAAATAATTTTTATGAACTTTAGGTAGTATGTAAAAATAAGGAACACAAAGTTCTTTTTAGATATGGAATTCAGCCTCCTGTTTAGTGATCCAGTCATTATCAAGACCCTTCCTAACCAAAAATGCAATCTCATCCTGTATTTCGGGGGTGGGTCTTTTGGATGATGCATTTAATTGAGAGTGTCTTTAGCCTTTGTCTTTAGATTACTTTATTTCGCCCACCAGTGCAATAAAAGTACAATCAAAATACCAGTACAAAAAACGACATAATTAAGATCAATTATAAAAAGATCATATTAAAATACATCTGATAGTAGATAAAATCTATACATAAAAATAAATTCATGATTGATTATCTTATAAAAAGATATCATTAAAATGAGTAATGTTAATATTAATATTAATAGCATAAAGCAGGCAGAAAGGGAATATACTTAAGTATTACATACCATAATGGAGAGCAGCAGAGGGCTTTACCAAGAATCACCACATAACACCTAAAAAGTTAGCAACAGAAATGGCCAATTGAGAGTGTCATTTTAAAATCTCAAACATTCACTATTATACATAGGTTTTGATAGAATGACAATTGCCCCGCCCTTGCCAGCAGGTATAATTACAATTGTGTTATCCATAGCTAACTTAGTTAGCGCTCTTCTTTCAACCTTTGTGATGTTATTAAAAATAGCATACCGATCCCTACTCAAAGAATCGATCTCCTGCACTCTCTAATGAGAGCTCATGGATGTGGTCACCCAATTATGGACCTATAGGGTATCACCACCCCTCACTCCCTCACAGAACCTTCCATGATTCTATAGAATAAGCCTTTTTTAGAGAGAGGAAGAGGAAAAAGGAGAAATCAAAGAATGACGTGGCAAAATACAGCGACATCTCAAGGGACCACCGCAGTGAGGGATGCAACACCAGGCACAAGCAAAACCTAATGCCCACACATGGTGTCACCATTAATTGCAGTGAAGAAACTCTTACCAAAGTGCAACACAGTTTTCTCCAAAAGGGCATTGGGCTTGTACCCACACCCAAGGAAAACATCTTCCAACTGAAAATGGAGATAGCAGAATTCCTATGGAACTTCTGATTGAAAGTTTTCTTTGGAAAATAACCTGTGGCTTAACTGTTAGACAAGAATACCGGACTTATACCTGAGTCAACATTCAATACAACTGACTTAGACCTAAGTCAACATTCAATCCGCCCTCCTTTGAAATGCCACCAGAGGTACTGGCCTTTGAAAAGGCAATAAATCGGTAGATTTATTCCTTGAGTCGGGACCAGCATACTATCTTTACTAACATCAATAAGGTGGCAATATGGTTGTTTGAAGTTGTTGTGTGAGCCACAGCAGATATGTTCAGGGCAGTCTTTTGTCTATATATCAAAAATACACATGTCCTGCCAGTTTTACATAGAGTTCCCCCATCTTGTCACCACTGGCTTTCCTGTTGTTATAGGGTTTGCAATTGAGATCTTGAGGGCCTACTAATAACAATGACCCTTCTAAATTAGAGATGTCTTATGAGAATAATGAACATACTAAACAGGTTTTGCTACTCGTATTTTCTTTAGAGGAAAAAATGGTTATCTTTATGTTACTATTTTATATCACTACAGTGTGTGACTACAGAGTATTCTATCTTCACCTAGACCATGACGTTTGTTTCCCCCCTAATATTAGGGTAACCACCACAAATTAGGTATATGCATGTGTAGGCTATACACATGTGTGTTGTCCTGTTTGCAGTGCAGTGTCACTAATTGTATTGTGCAGGTGTATCTGCATGTAAAGTTCCAGTGAGTGCCAATTGTAAGTCCAATAATGTAGTTTTTTTTTCTGATATATTTTATGGACTTTATCCTAAGGTGTCAAGGTAAGACTCACTTTGACACCTATATTCTCTTACTCACTGTCTTAACCTGGGTTATAGAGATAGGGATCCCATTGACCCTGAAGAATGCCCCTGACCAGTACTGGCAATTGCAAGGACAGAAATATGTTGTCTTATGACATATGATGGAAGCATTATACTAGTACACCAACCCCTTGTTGTTTTCAGGCATACCAAAGGTACCCACTAAATAAAGGTAGTATCCTGGGTTTACCTTTAGGAATTTTTTGTATATCTGGAACCCTTATTATCCAGTTCGTTTTTCTAAGAACCCCCTCTTATTTGAGGTGAGTCCACCTTAGTAGTATTTTCTTACCAGGGTGGGATGAGGTTACCTATGATGAACATGCCACAAATAGTGGGTGAGGCCTCCTCTTCCAATATAATTGGTACTCTGGATAGCTGTTCCTTTGGGACTCTAATTGGAATACCCTTGCTATAGACCAGGAATTGGGTCTTACATCTCCAGCCATCGCACTTGTGTTTGCTTGATTATTGATTGTGGAGTGCGTACCTCCATCCCTCCCGTTGTGTTACGAGGTAATTCTACAGTGGATATTTCCATAGATTACAATGGCAATGAAGGGCGTTAGAAAGGTAAGCCCTGCATCGTGTGTCACATTGCAGAAAGTTATTGCCTGGATTTAAATGCATGTGTTAGCATTACAAACTAAACAAAACAGTTATGTATGTGACCTGCACATGATTCAGCATTCAGTGTTTGCACCCAATTCACAAAGCTACATTGAACATACAAGCACAAATGGCTTGATTTACGAATGCAAACTATCTTTTGAAATTAACAATAGGAAATGTGTGCTTGTAAATAGTTTTACTCAAGCATAATAGCTTCTAGAACAGGTTTCAACGAGTGCTCTCAAAACCTGTGTAAATTAGAAAACTTTGTGAATCTGCATCCAATAGACGGAGGAAACCCACAGAAGCATCGGTATGATATTTTATTATAAGGAAAAGAAGCCCTTTGTGCTAAATTTTAAGTGTGTGTTCGATGTAACAGGCATGTCCAGTTATGCTACTTATCATCCCTCATAGATAATGGCACTTTAAAAAAATGCTGAGCAGTATGCATACTGACCCGACATCTGTGTGTATTATTTAACCCTGGGCGTAGTTTGCGTAGTAGCGCTACGCTACGCGAAGTGCACTTTGCACTATGCAAGCTACGTGTAGCTACGCGAGCTGCGTAGTGCGGTAGGGAAAATGCTGTTCGCACTGATTGCACAGTGCCGGATGCTTGTCCACACTGTGCAATCATTGCAAACGGCATCTTGCACAGTGCAAGCAGTCGTTTTCTGCCGCTCGAGTAGATTTGTACTCGAGCTGCAGTTTTCTCAATGCGGACTGGTAGTTTCTCATCGCGAGCATACGGGACCACTCGCAATGAGAAACCTGACCTCCCCGCATTGAGAATCTCGCCGGGAGGTTTATTTTCCACGCTCGCGATCGGCAACTTGATGTTGCTGATCGCGCATGAGGAAAAAGTCTTGCCGGGATGTCATTTTGCTCGCTCGCGGTAGCCAACTTGACGTTGAGGACCGCGAGCAAGCAAAAAATGCCCGATACGCTACGCGTTTTTGCACTTTGCTACATGCAATTCACGTAGCGCGTAGTTGCGCAAACTACGCAAACTACGCTAGCGTAGCGTAGTCCTACGCCCAGGGTTAATTATCATTTGCACACAGTGTGAGGTCAGTGTTAAAACCCTATTTTTATACATTTTTACCACATCATCGGCAGGATAAAATTGCATTAAAGCATGCAAAAACATTACTGACTACCACCTACAAATGCTAGTTGTGAATGTGGATGTAAAAGTGTATTAAAGCCTGCGATAACCGTGTTTTGGAGTATCCTTTCTGCACAACAAAATGCTACCTTGGAAGGGACGCCCTAGTGGAAATGTATTTCTGATAATGGGTTTCACCTTCTGAATTAGCACTGCTCTCTCGATGAGAAGCACTGTGCTTCATTCAATTTCCTGTATAATCAATAGTGTTCTATGGACCTTAGGCCCATTTCATTTGTTGACCTTGAGGATTCATGTTCTATACTCGTTTTTGAGACACTGTATGGTCTGTCAAGCAAGTGCTTTAGCGCGGAGACCTACTTTATAATTTTTGGGCATCTGCCGCTGGTTTAAAGTTAAGCCTGGGCCTTCAATCTCATGCTGAGATGGCCTAAAATCTTTGGTATAAGCTTAGTTTCCGAAGCATAGTGTTTGCAATATTGACGTAGACCAATCACTGGTGAAGGCTGCGATAGAGCGCGATTCCTTGGAGGAGACCCTACCTTACCACACTACATTTAGCCCTACATTTATACCATTAGACCCTCCACAGTGCTCCCATTCCACTGATGATGTGTGTCCACTTAGTAAACACTCACTCTTTAGGAAGTAGCCTGCTTTTCTACTACTCACTGCATTTAGTGAGTTCACGCTTATTGCCCGGCCACCCCCCCTGCAAATTGTCCCGGCCATATTACTTCAACCTCCTCCCAGCCTGTCGCTCAGACCTACTCCCTTATTCTGTTTCAGTTTGTCGTTCTACTGTGACTGCTCCCGCTGCCCTGTCCACTCACTCCCACCACCCCGCCATAGTGCATGTGGCCTCCCATGGTCCTTACCACCGCATTTTCCTCCTACCCTTTTACATTGGTTACTCCATCTCACAGTCCCTGTCATATCATTCTGCTCCTACCCTCAGCGTTTCCTACCGCATGACTCTGCCTGACCACCCACCGGGCACATACTCTTAATCTGGCCACGCTCCCTTCTTCCCCTCAGCCTATCTCTACCATTCACGTGGGTACTACTCGTTCACTCCATTCCTAGCACCTCACCACTTCCTCGTTCTACGTCTACCCATGTCATTTGTCTTACTCCCTCTCACTTCCGCTATCCTCGGCCTCTGCTTCTAGCTCCTCCTGTGCTCCCACAGCTTCCTGTACAGGGGCTGCCACCCCTCACTCCCTCTCAGCCACGGTCTCAGCACCCTTTAATCGTGTCCACAATACCATATCACCCCTCCATGCCATGCATGTATTGCTTTTTCATGCACCCCTTCCCTGACATGCTCTCAGCACCCCTTTCATCTTGTGCAGGAGTACACCTCACGCCCTCCATGGTACACAGTGCCCACATCTTCCAGAGTCAGGGAGCTTACCAGCGGCGGCTCCTCCGTTATGGGGGATGAGCATTGCCTCCCCTGCTGAAAGCCAGCAGAGGCAAACAACAACATTAAATTATGATGAAACATTTGTATTATCATTTTATTTTTTGTCCTGCAGGCTGCGAGCCTGGAGAGGGGGGGCATCCATACTGACGCAGCAGCTGCAGCACCAGGGAGGAGGGGGAGGGCTGGGCACTGCTAACTGCGCATGACGGTTTTGCCGGGCCTCTGGGGCCGGCCAAACCGTCACATGCACTTAACCTTTTTCCACCTGGCTCTGTTGCACAGCCGGGTGGAGAACCAACACAGGCTCCCAGTCCTTGTCTGAGTGCCGAACCAGGGTGCTCAGACCAATCCCAGTGCTGCTCAAATGCTGGGAATAGTATTCCCAGCATGAGAGCAGCTCTGGGATTGGCACCTGGGAGCCTGCGCAGTGTGCAGCAGTTCTTGGACGTGTGGGAAATGAGGATCGGGGACCAAGGCGGCAGCCATCGGAGCAGGTAAGTGCAAATTAAAATATTTATAATTATGTCTTTTTTAGCTTGTATTCCCCCTGCCCCCGCCGCACTACTACGCTTTACAAGCGACCGCTACTGAAGGGTACTTCACCTCCTCCCCGCTATGCATACGACACGCTTCCTCGAAGAGCTGCCCCCGACCCACTCCCTTCAATGCTCCGAGTGCCATTGCCTGATGTCACACATTTGGCAATGGAATGTCACTCATACGCTCACTGAAGCCATGGAACTGTCACACATGAGCAGTCTGAAAACTTGGCAGCTTTGCTCCAGTATAGGGTAAATTCCAATATTCTTTACCTGAAATGCACTTCGTGTCCTGCCGACCTGTAGTGTGTACCAATGTAGGGAGTGTGTCTTCACCCCATCTAGCCTTTTACAAGAAAATGTACTTTATTGACCCTGTAAATACATATGTGGTGCACACCAGGTGAAAAATGCTTTGGCAAGTCCCTCATGCATGTAAAACAGTCTTTTCAAACAGTTTTCCTGGAAAAAGAATTCTCTCTAGACATTGTCATTCTTTGCAAGATTCATAGATATATTTTCGCTTCTAAGTCAGTTTTTTGTTTAGATTTTCTCATTGGTGTGACGCAAACGTTGACTTTTGTAGCGTGCCCCTGCAGTCAGATTTAATCTTAGAATGGGTAAAATAAGTGCCTGAGATGTTCTTGTGTACACTCTTGTAGACCTCTGCAGCCACAGAGTACAGTTCATGCCTCAATTTTTCGAACTTGCACTGTCTGCATTTCATGCATTAGATCAGATAGATTCCGAGTCATATGTATGAACTTTACCCACCTCAACCGCATACTAGCTGGCTCTCATCTTTGCACCGAGCCAGTTCAGCTCTTCAAGATACGGCCCCAGTTAATAAAGCCTGATGTACAGTCAGAAAATGTGATACAGAGTTCTACATCCTAATTTAGCATAAAACAAAGGCCAGAGACTTAAGGTTTCCCCCAAAAATGGAAAAATTGACTAAAGCGCAATATGTTTGGCCCATTCCCTACTTGTTTGCACCAGTGCAAAGTTTATGCAGTGCTTAATTTGAACTGGTGTGCTTGGCACTGGTACTTATTGTCAAAACCTGTACTTAGGACAGTAGGCCACATGGTGGCGGTGTTTGACTAATTTAGAGATAAGCACAGCTACAGTTGTTTATTAATTCAAAATGCATTAAAAATGACTATAACTTGCTGCTCAAGCCTTTCTTATAGGTTTGGGACCTGGAATAGTCTGAACCGTCACACTTGTAGCAGTTTGATGGTTAGTAGTTGTGTTGGTACAATCCTTGGCAGCGCTGGCAGTGGCAATGTGTGGTGCTAGCTGCAGTGGAGTCATGACGAGGGCCCTGGCACTTATTTCATCACTATTCAAGCTTTGAGTTTATGCAATGTGGTTCATCTCTTTTGCTTCATACCCGAGTCTGATTTTCAATGTGCCCCATCTTGCTTTCTCTTCACGGCAGAAAAATGTGACTGAGGAAGAATGCCTTGAGATCATCGATATCATCGACACTCGCAAGAATGGCCTGATCGACTTCTCTGAGTACATCACTTTCCTGACCTACATCGCTAAGAAGTTCCATCAGGACCTGAGCGCAGCGGAAAAGAAGAAGGAGAGCGATGTATGTATGGCGAGTCCTGCACCTGCGACACCAACTGAGAAGTGACCGTGCCTAGGCCATTGCCCCATCTCCTCCACTTGAGAGGGCAGGAACAATTTCTAATAAAAGATATATGCGCAAATATTTCCAAGTTTAAGTGTTCAATTAATTGCACACTTGTTACTTCAAGATCAATATTTTTGACCAACTTAGTCCTCTTTAAAGAAAAAAAAGTAACAGTGTTACGAAATGTGTTTATTTGGGGTGGCATAGCTGCCATTGGTGCAGCTGATGCCCTGGCACCAGGGCCATAGGTGTGAGGGTTTCACCGCAACCAAACTATGGCGTGCTCTACTACTTAAGTGGGATTAGGGGCCATTTTCTTTCCTTGCATTAGGATAAAAGGTACCCATACTACGCCACTGTTTATTTACCTCTCAGAGTTTTGTGTAGCACCTACATATCACCTTTTGGACTCTTCAGCATGTTGAGGGGCCTAATCTGAGTCCCATGTTTTTGGTGGGGTATTAGAACATCCAGTAAATACAACTATCGCAGGGTGCGTATTTACCAAATCTGACATTGCTGCAACATACTGATGTTTTTTTAATAAGGGTTAGCACATTGAATCTAAGTGCTAGGGTTACTAAGGCTTTGTGCCATTGCAAAATGATGCAAAGCTATGCATTATATACTTTCCAGCATGTTGGAGCTCGGCCCCACTCAAACTTTTATCTCTAGAGCGGAGACCTTTATAGCAGCATGAGAAGTAAAGGAAGAAAACTATCACTTGTTAACATCTCAATACAGTGTAACCAAATGTGGCCACACAATAACCCACTCGACAACTTACTCTGAGGTTAGTAGGGTTTAATTATCAATTTAAGAAACAAATCAATGTAGACCAATCCCAACATGATCATAAAGAAATATAGAAAGATCAAGATAAGTTAAAATCTCCTGAAGCGATTTAACCTATGTAATACAAAGCAGACGACTAACTCCATGATGATGATACAGATGATCAGGTAAAAGAACAAAGTATTAAATTGCATCAGATGATTCTCCAAAGTAAGCACAAGCAAGTTGTCTTTCCCTACACTACCGTAACAAGGCAACACTAAACTAAGAAGCATTTAGTAAAGGTGAAATCAAGAAGGAGTCAGCTGTCGGAGTCTTCAGTAAAAGGCACTCCAATCATGGGTCAAGTAGCATAAAGCCACAGAAGCAAAAGTCTGTTCTCTGTGAAAACCTAAGGTGACTTTCCTGTCCTTCACTATGTTTAGCATAAAATATCAGTTTCATCCAGAGGAGATAATCCCACGTAATCCTTGCCAGTGAATTTCCGCAGCTCTGGAACAACTGGATACTTTTACCACCTTACCTACATCGATAAGTTGCAACTTCGTTTGTCCTTGGTCATTCCTCTCATCTCCCATGAGAACTCGCCTCCTTGCTCGTTACCGCGCTTCTGCTTGGCAACTTCCTCTTCTCATACCTTGCTATCTAAGGAAAACAAACCCTTCTATGCTAACTAATGAGGCTCTGTTCATACCTGCAGTGGAAACAAAATACAAGCACATGCATTCTGCATTAAAGGTTAAATATGAATTACATTTTAGAGTCGAAACGTGAGCATGAACTGAACTGGTTTCCCGGGGCCCACTCTAGTCAACTTTAAAAGTGCACAAGGTTACAGAATATGTGCACATTTCTACACACATAAAACATTCAGCTTCCTAATACAGGTATAACTTGTAAAGAATTATGAAGATGTCATTCTAAATGCACCTGGATGGAATTAATTCTTGTTACACATATAAATGTTTAAGCATTAGATTACACATACACATTCTAATTTAGTAAGCTCACAATGGGACACGGTTTATGTTAACTTCTCCCACCCTATTAATATATAAATGTTATATCGACCTTTAATAATCATGTTCTATACACAAATACTTCATGTGGAATATTTCAATTATGCAATACTCCACTCTCCTTAGTGACATTAATTATAGCCCAGGAGCTGAGCAGATAGACAGCGTGGCAAATTTAAAAACAGGATGAAATTTCTTTAAATAACTGCATGTGACAACATACATTTGTGGTATAATGCTAATATTTGCCAGTGGATGTACTGTTATGTAATATTTGGCAACTTAAATAGCTAAAACACATCAGACATCAAAGTATGAGTGCGTATTTATCATTTAAATAAATATGGAAATGTACAGTTTTACAACTACATTTACACGCAAAACACAAAATATTTATGGATAAATATAGATAAAATGGCAAAAAAATAAATATGGATAAAGACAGACGGAAATAAAAAAAAAAGAAACATGAAACCGAGAGCCTTAATTATGATGCACTCCTATAGTATCTCAGATGGGATCAAGATTACACTTCTTCAATGATAAAGGGTATATTATGCTGGAAAGGTGTCCTATTTCCATCAAAAAAAGAGATTTGAATTGCTGTGTGTTACTTTGTGTCATGGGGGCATTCACACACACACGTTTTCACACAAACATTGATCTGCAAATATAGACATATGGGGCTTTGAGTAAAAAAGTAACACCTCCTCGAACCAGATATTAGGAAGGGGAAATGTGTTAATTTCTCAAACAAAACCCATGCATTGCATGTGTGCTAAAGTGCACAGTACACATTCAATGCATAACATCATCTTGAGGTTCTCCAGGCATAGCAATATGTACTGATAGGGTATACATCCAGTACAAATCCTATGCTAGACAGTGCAGACTTCCTCTGGATCACGGCACAAGCTTATATGTCAAGCAAGGCAGACTTATTAGGGTGGCAGCTTGGGGGAAGACAGCAACTGCAGGCCAACCCTAGTAGATATAGATCTCCGCTGTTTTTTCCCTCTTGCGTAAGGCAGTGCAGTAAATTTGGTTGCCTCACTGCGTGAAAAGATAGTAAATCTGGTCCCTTGATCCGATCATCAATTTCCACATATCTTGCTTCTTTCTGGGCACTTTGCCTGATTTTTCCTGATGAAATGTGAACTTGATGTGCACTGCAAGTGCATATGGTATAACATTGTTTTGAACAGAAAATCCCATTTACTCCAAATCAAGATTGCAACGGAAGAAGGAAATAGCGTGTTAAAAATCTTTAAGTGTGGGACATTATCATTATGAAACTGAAGTGTTGCAAATTTTTTAAACTTTATAAAAAATCACCTGCGAGGAGGATTCGCACGTTTTTTCCTAGAAAAATCTTATCTTTACAGGATTTTACACCCACTTTCTTTCCAAATTTTGTCAACATTGGGAAGCTAGCAAGTTTAAAAAACAACATGAACTTGACAAAATCGGTGTGTGAATTTGCACATCCCTTTGGGAGAGCAAGAGGAGATTCTATCTGGATGGAAGTGAAGCAGTGATCAGAACAGTGTGAGAAAAGGACAAGGGAGGTCACAGCATCCTGGGAGGTATTAACAACAGAGAGAATGAGGAAGGGGCGTAGAGTAGAATGAAAGTAAGCTGGGGAGAAGAAAAGAGGAGCAAATGAACACTGAATGAATTAATGGTGAAATTCAGAGTATGAGAAGCAGGGTTTGTGGATGAAACTAAGTATTGAATAGCCGAAGTGGGGAAAAAGGGGAAGGAATGGAAGTTAAAAACATCACGACTGAGCTTAAGCAAGGGTGAGAGACACTTAACCATGGAAAGAAAAATTTTGGAGAACAGGAGATGAGAATGGGAGAAATAATTCACAGTCTGGCAATGAATTAGAAGTGAAGGTGGACAATGAGAAAAAGTAGCAGGCTTGAGAGAGTTAGTTCATTCGGCACCTTTCTCCATCCGATGAGTCTGTGCCACCTTGAATGGTATGTCAAGGGAAACACCTTCATTACAGGTGTCTTCCCTAACCCCCTCTACACCAACAGCTTTTGTGTAGGGACATTCAGAGCCCAGCAACTTTTTTTTGATCCCTCTACCAGTACCAGGCGGCCTTGTACTCTTAGAGGATCCAAATAACTTAACCACATAACACCAATTGAAGTCAGATTCCTGCGGCTTCACCTTGAAACACGCATGGCTTTCAATACTTGTTGTATTTCCTGTAAATCAATTTAAAAGGCTCAGCCGAACTATAGAGACAACTAAGTACTACAGGTGGACAGAGAACAAGCGGTGAATCTTGGATCCTACTTGAGAAACAGTGAACGGCTAAAGACAAAACTGTCAATCAAGCATTGTCATGTGTGGCCCCCAAGAATGTTGTATGCCCTGTTGGAAGAAATCAGACTTCCATTCCACAGAAGTCTTAAGAATGTATTCATTAAACTGCCCCTGTTGACTGGGATTCAACAGATCATTACCCAATCCTAGTGCTGTGAGCCCCTTCATTTTAGATGGCAAACACTATACCTATAGATCTCTTTAGTCCCCAGAGCAGTGTACACAACCTTGACCTCTGTAGAGAAAAGGACAACTAACAGGTAAGTCCCATCCCCTCCATTGGGCAATACTCACAAGACAGTGGGGGGTGTTGCGTATAATTAAGGAATCATACTTCAGTGTCCTTCCAACCACTAACCCACCACATTCACTCGAAATCCGGACAAACACAAACCTTTGTCACAAACCTTGGCAGTATGTGATAATCAGCTATTATAATATGCTAATCCTATACATATCCTATTTATCAGTACTGTTACTCTAACAAAAGACAGTATGGTGCCGATCACGATCCAGCAAAAACCGGGTACGAACCGTCGGACGGAGCATAATCTCCGCCCGACGCGTACCCGGTCGTCAATTTTTACAAACAAGGAATTACGATTCGCACGGGTACACCATTACCGTACGATTCGTAAAAAAGCCCGACCGAACAAAAAACACTTACCAATGCGATCCGGGAAAGCGCCGACCTGACGTCGGGACGCACGCAGCCAGCCATTCACGACCCAGGAATCACGATTCGCACCGACGTCACCCCGCACGGTGAATATTTTGCGGCAGCCAAAAACTGCCGGGAAATCAGGACGACGCGAACAAGGACCACCAGTACGCGACGGACAGACGACGCCGCGAACAAGGAGGACCAGTACGCGACGGACAGACATGGACCCGAACCTACGAGTCATCCCTGCCCTCATAGCAGTCCACCTCCTCTACAGGTTACGACGCAGACGCCGCAGAAGGTCAGAATAACTAAGGGAGGGGGGAAAGTGGGGTGGGGTGGGGGTGGCACGACCAGGGCAGGCCACAAAACAACCACATAAGTCACACACCACACATGGCCTGGACATACCTGACTCCCATGCCCTGGTCACCACGAGGGGGTGGGGGCGTGTCCTGATAAGCCAGCGACCGCCACAACGGAAGTCCGTCACCACGCGAACCGGCAACACAACCAGACAGGTACGTCCCGTACCCACGCCTGAAGAGCGTGGGTACGAGTCGGACCACGCCCACACACGTCACCCCAACAATGGCGGGACGGATCGCACCCACGTGGCAAAGGCCTGGGTACGGGCCGCACAAACATCACATAGCGTGGGGACGGATATGTATGGACCCTACCCCCACCCGCGTATGCATGGAGCGTACCCCCACCCCAACAGTGTAAGTTCGACCCGTACCCTCACCCGCGTATGCATGCAGCGTACCCCCCATGCCAACAGTGTAAGTACGACTCGAACCCCCACCCACGAATGCAAGGAGCGTACCCCCCAGCCCAACAGTGTAAGTACGACCCGTACCCCCACCCGCGAATGCAAGGAGCGTACCCCCCAGCCCAACAGTGTAAGTACGACCCGTACCCCCACCCGCGCATGCAAGGAGCGTACCCCCACCCCAACAGTGTCAGTACGACCCGTACCCTCACCCGCGTATGCAAGGAGCGTACCCCCCATGCCAACAGTGTCAGTACGACCCGTACCCCCACCCGCGGACGTACGGAGCGTACCCCCAGCCCAACAGTGTAAGTTCGACCCGTACCCTCACCCGCGTATGCATGGAGCGTACCCCCCATGCCAACAGTGTAAGTACGACTCGAACCCCCACCCACGAATGCAAGGAGCGTACCCCCCAGCCCAACAGTGTAAGTACGACCCGTACCCCCACCCGCGAATGCAAGGAGCGTACCCCCCAGCCCAACAGTGCAAGTACGACCCGTACCCCCACCCGCGTATGCAAGGAGCGTACCCCCCATGCCAACAGTGTAAGAACGACCCGTACCCCCACCCGCGGACGTACGGAGCGTACCCCCCATGCCAACAGTGTAAGAACGACCCGTACCCCCACCCGCGGACGTACGGAGCGTACCCCCACCCCAACAGTGTCAGTACGACCCGTACCCTCACCCGCGTATGCAAGGAGCGTACCCCCCATGCCAACAGTGTCAGTACGACCCGTACCCCCACCCGCGAATGCAAGGAGCGTACCCCCACCCCAACAGTGTAAGTACGACCCGTACCCCCACCCGCGGACATACGGAGCGTACCCCCACCACACCAGTGTCAGTAGACTCGTACCCTCACCTCGAATGCATTGTGCGTACCCCCACCGTGTATGTGCCAAGCGCACATATCCAGAAATCGGAGGTGTGTGTGCAGAGTCCACCCAGCAGTGCCCTGAGACAGGAGTGGTGGGTGTGGAGTCCTCCCAGCAGTGCCCTGAGACAGGAGGGGTGGGTGCAGAGTCCTCCCAGCAGTGCCCTGACACAGGAGGGGTGGGTGCCTATCACTCCCAGCAGTGCCCGGAGACAGGAGGGGTGGGTGTGGAGTCCTCCCAGCAGTGCCCTGACACAGGAGGGGTGGGTGTGGAGTCCTCCCAGCAGTGCCCTGAGACAGGAGGGGTGGGTGCAGAGTCCTCCCAGCAGTGCCCTGAGACAGGAGGGGTGGGTGCCTATCACTCCCAGCAGTGCCCAGAGACAGGAGGGGTGTGTGCAGAGTCCTCCCAGCAGTGCCCTGAGACAGGAGGGGTGGGTGTGGAGTCCTCCCAGCAGTGCCCTGAGACAGGAGGGGTGGGTGCAGAGTCCTCCCAGCAGTGCCCTGACACAGGAGGGGTGGGTGCCTATCACTCCCAGCAGTGCCCGGAGACAGGAGGGGTGGGTGTGGAGTCCTCCCAGCAGTGCCCTGACACAGGAGGGGTGGGTGTGGAGTCCTCCCAGCAGTGCCCTGAGACAGGAGGGGTGGGTGCAGAGTCCTCCCAGCAGTGCCCTGAGACAGGAGGGGTGGGTGCCTATCACTCCCAGCAGTGCCCAGAGACAGGAGGGGTGTGTGCAGAGTCCTCCCAGCAGTGCCCTGAGACAGGAGGGGTGGGTGTGGAGTCCTCCCAGCAGTGCCCTGAGACAGGAGGGGTGGGTGCAGAGTCCTCCCAGCAGTGCCCTGACACAGGAGGGGTGGGTGCCTATCACTCCCAGCAGTGCCCGGAGACAGGAGGGGTGGGTGTGGAGTCCTCCCAGCAGTGCCCTGACACAGGAGGGGTGGGTGTGGAGTCCTCCCAGCAGTGCCCTGAGACAGGAGGGGTGGGTGCAGAGTCCTCCCAGCAGTGCCCTGAGACAGGAGGGGTGGGTGCCTATCACTCCCAGCAGTGCCCAGAGACAGGAGGGGTGTGTGCAGAGTCCTCCCAGCAGTGCCCTGAGACAGGAGGGGTGGGTGCCTATCACTCCCAGCAGTGCCCGGAGACAGGAGGGGTGGGTGTGGAGTCCTCCCAGCAGTGCCCTGACACAGGAGGGGTGGGTGTGGAGTCCTCCCAGCAGTGCCCTGAGACAGGAGGGGTGGGTGCAGAGTCCTCCCAGCAGTGCCCTGAGACAGGAGGGGTGGGTGCCTATCACTCCCAGCAGTGCCCAGAGACAGGAGGGGTGTGTGCAGAGTCCTCCCAGCAGTGCCCTGAGACAGGAGGGGTGGGTGCCCATCACTCCCAGCAGTGCCCTGAGACTGGAGGGGTGTAACACATGTGTGTGAGGCCAGAATTATCCACATGCATACTGGCTACAAGGGAACAAGTCCCCATGAACTCATGTCAACAGACTCCACACACAAGTACAGTGATCACCAAGGATGCCACGATTGTCGCAGGTGGAGACATGGCCCTGCATGCATGGCCAAAGTAGAAGGGCTCCGTCACACACACAGCTCATGTAGACACAGCTCTGCGCTAAACATTGGGAACACCCTGCAGGGAAGAAAGCTGGGTACACAGAGGAAGGAATACACCCTGGGACAAGTGCACCATGCAGTAACTGCCTACATGAACAAAGAAAGTTAGCCAACACCTTGTGATGGCACACAGATCACAGGGTCCCACCAATGAGCAGTACACTACTACATATCCCACACACCCAAACCCTTACACACCACCCAAAACCATGTAGCAGCCCCACCAACACCAATACCAGCATAGCAGTAGTGTGATAATGAAAACAAAATTAAGCTTTATTCAGCAGGAGCACAATGTCCGTGGATCGCAGGCAGTTCAATCTTCACAAAGCCCATAGGGCAGTCAATGATTCTCAGCTGGATGGGGGACACAGTGGGATGCGTGTCCCCTACCTTGCCTGCACAGTCAAATGGCATCGTCTTCCACACTGGTGAGGGCATCAGGGGGGGGGGGAGCAACAGGCACCGCAGGGACATCAGGGCAAAGGGGCGGCGTTGTGGGTGCAGGGATGGAGGACTCCACCACAGGGGGTGGGTCAGTGCCAAAGGCGGAGGCCAGGATGGCACTACACACCTTTGCAAGGTCCTCCAGGGAGTCCCCTGCACCCGAAGGGACCTCAGGCCCCAAGGAGGGGGGGGGGTCAGAGGGATGGGTCGCAGCGCCACCGGGGGAGGGTGGAGACAGGGGGGGAGACTCAACCACCCTGACCGGGGACCTCCTTGACCGCTTGCGTGGTGGTGTAACTGTGGGGCTCAGGGACAGAGCGGCCATGAAGGAGTCCTTGGGGGAGATGTGGCCAGGAGAGCTGAGGGGAGGGGATTTGGAGGGAGTGGACTGGGTGGAATGCGGACTCCCACTATGGCTGCGTGTCACACGTTTGCCCCCCGACCCAGTGGGTGTGCCTACCTCACCCTGTGTGTGCGTGTCAGGAGGAGTGCGGTGGACCTTCCCTGCTGGTGTGGTGCCCGTGTCCGTTGATGTGGGTGCATGCCGACGTCTGGGTGTACGTGTGACAGGCATGGGAGTGGGAAGTGTGGATGGGGCAGGGGTAGGTGGGGGGAGGTCGCGCTGCAGGAGACCCACTGCTGCAGTCAGTGTGGAGTCGATGGACCTCAGCAAGTTGCGTTGGTCAGCCTGCGATGAATGAATGCCCTCCAAGAAAGCCTCGATGTTGGTGAGGGTTTTGCCGTGGGCATGGAGGACATTAAGGATCGCAGCCTGACCAACCTGCAGTTGCCGCTGGATGTCCACAGACTCTGCATTGGCGGCAGCAGTGGAGACAGGGGCAGGGGGTGCGGTGCCTGGCAGGAAGGAGACATGCTGTGACCGGGCACGCTGGGAAGGGACACGAGCAAGTGGGAGGCGGCTGGTGGAAACTGAGGGGGCGGTGCGAGGTGTTGTTCCGCTGTCAGCTGCTGGTGCAGCCTCCGCCCACTC
This sequence comes from Triturus cristatus, assembly GCF_964204655.1. NCBI lineage: Eukaryota > Metazoa > Chordata > Amphibia > Caudata > Salamandridae > Triturus > Triturus cristatus. Next base: position 118,566,535 of record NC_140595.1, read on the forward strand.
GGAGACATCGTCCCCGGACCTGTCAGCTTCGTAGTCTGATGTGCCAGTCGACAGGTCCTCGGCCACACTCTCCTCCGCCTCTGTCCCACTCGATGTGCCAGACCCGATGTCACGGCTGGCACTGGTGCTCGGTCCCTCCGCCTGGTCTGTGTCCATGTCTCCCTCTGTGTCCCCCGATGATGCTGTGGGCAGGGTGGAGAGACAGAAATTATTCAGACACCCGTACACATCTGTCACATGAGTCCAATCTACATAGGTAACATTGCATGGCCTGAAAAGGAAGATCCCTAACATCTACTGAACAGGGTACCGATGTAGGGCATGAAACACACAGTTGGTTGAGCCACCATGCCACTGAAATACCATGGAGAGCATGAGACAATAGCTAAACACAGGAAAAGGAGTCTGACATAGCACCCAGGCCCTGGGGACAATCCAGCACTGCATCTGCACCACACAGCGTTGGCGAAAATACCGATGACCAGGGACCATATCCATGAACTTGAGACACATGCTGCATAGGTAATGCTGAAAACATGCACAACATGACTCGGTCACTGCACATTGCGTGTGTGTCCAGGCACATCACACACTGCCCAGACCCAGCAAGTGGTAATCAGGATTTAACACATAGGCATTGCCCGCCCCAACAAGACCCTACACGAGGCAAATTGTTGAGACACAGGTGGCACCAACATCTCATAGTCTGGGTGATACACACAGGGGCAGGCAAAAAGCAAGATTGGACGCCAAACAGCCAAGGTGCGCCTGTACAAATAATGAGGTACCAGTGCCCATCCTCAGATGAGTATAACAAGACACACAGGCACTGGCAACTGTGAGTATGAAGAAGGACAATCAGGTCAGGCTGCACAGTGGACACCTGTACAAATTAGCACGTCTATATACATGGTGACAGGGGACAATGGCACAGAGCACAACTTACGCTGTAGACACTGACAGTGGCCACGTTTATGATGACACATACACCACTGAGGAAAAGGTGCCCCAGGGGACAGTAGTGGGCACGCAACTACATGCTACTGAATGGTAATGACTGCAACACACGTCACCATCCCTGCACTATGTGTATCGCACACTCATGCACATCATGTCACAGGCCACTACATAGGACATGCGCGCTGTAAGGCATGACACATGAGAGACCAACTCCCATGTCTGGAGTCAGCATCAGTGCCAACTGACATGGAACCCACATGCAGTGAACTTGACAGTGCACAGGCAAGGTCCCACAACCTGTTACACACCACCCCCACACATGATGCTACAGACATTGTTCCCGTGGACAAAGCGCCAGCCTACATTACCCTGTGAAGGAGTGACTACACACAGACCAGGGAACACATTGCAAGGAGGGGAAGGGTGGCAGGGGCACAGCGCTATACTGGGGCAAACAGGATCTGCACAGCACCTTTAAACCCTGCCAGTGGATTCATGCTACTGTGCCCTTACAAATGGCGGTGACACACACCAAACACACATGTACCTACCCCCTTCCGGCTGCTGCATCGCCTGTAAGCGCCTCTCCAGGTCTGGAAAGACCACCGGCAGCACACGCCTGTGGAGGTGGCTCAGACGGCGGCGGCCGCGGTTCTTGTGGCTCTCAGGTGAGTCCCCCAGCAGGAGCCGTGCAATCCTCCGCGTCCAGCACCGGATATCCTGCCAGCGTTTCCTCACCTGGGGCAGGCTCCGCCTCCGACCATCCACACCCCTCACGGCACTGACGGCGGTCAGCCAGATCTGCTCCTTGGCAGTGGCGCCTACCTGTGAGGAGGAACAAGTGACACCACATCAATACACCAGCCACATGTCACAGAGTGACATATGGGTACAAATTAGCTGGTTACAACAAGGCATGTCATGCAGCCAACGCATTGCACCTTTGTCATAGGGACATCATCCCCTGGTGAGGGAAAAAGCACTACGTGCCACAGTGGGTACACAGGTGGAATGATGGCAATGTCACAATCAATGATCAAGGCTCACACTGTGCATCACACCCACCCCTCCTGGCTCAGGGCACTGCTGGGAGGACTCCACACCCACCCCTCCTGTCTCAGGGCACTGCTGGGAGGACTCTGCACCCACCCCTCCTGTCTCAGGGCAATGCTGGGAGGACTCTGCACACACCCCTCCTGGCTCAGGGCACTGCTGGGAGGACTCTGCACCCACCCCTCCTGTCTCAGGGCACTGCTGGGAGGACTCTGCACCCACCCCTCCTGTCTCAGGGCAATGCTGGGAGGACTCTGCACACACCCCTCCTGGCTCAGGTCACTGCTGGGAGTGATGGGCACCCACCCCTCCTGTCTCCGGGCAATGCTGGGAGGACTCTGCACACACCCCTCCTGTCTCAGGGCACTGCTGGGAGGACTCTGCACCCACCCCTCCTGTCTCAGGGCAATGCTGGGAGGACTCTGCACACACCCCTCCTGGCTCAGGGCACTGCTGGGAGTGATGGGCACCCACCCCACCTGTCTCAGGGCACTGCTGGGAGGACTCCACACCCACCCCTCCAGTCTCAGGGCACTGCTGGGAGGACTCTCGACCCACCCCTCCTGTGTCAGGGCACTGCTGTGAGTGATAGGCCCCCACCCCTCCTGTCTCAGGGCACTGCTGGGAGTGATGGGCACCCACCCCACCTGTCTCAGGGCACTGCTGGGAGGACTCCACACCCACCCCTCCAGTCTCAGGGCACTGCTGGGAGGACTCTGCACCCACCCCTCCTGGCTCAGGGCACTGCTGTGAGTGATAGGCCCCCACCCCTCCTGTCTCAGGGCACTGCTGGGAGACATCAGGCACCCCCCCCCTGGGACCCCCCCGACAGTACATGGCATGTGTGTTACACCTGGACGCAATGGCAGAAGTCACAGTCACCACATAGGGACAGTCTGTGGCAGTGGCCTATGCACTCACCTGATAACCTGGTCGCCCATACAGCATGGAGTACTGTGGGAGGATCACATCCAGCAGAGCCATGTTCTCCTCCAGGGTGAATGGCTGTGTCCTCTCCACAGCCCTTGACATGGTTCCAGGGAATCAGTAGCAGCAGCTGGGTCGACAAATGCAAAGATGTGCAGGCAAGTGCTCCCTCATGGGACCTGGCTGCCTTATATGTGCCCTTCTGCCCAGTCTCATGCACAGGAGTACAGAGAGATTGGTCACTCACATTTGCATCCTATGTTTCCACCAATCCCTTCAAACCTAGCAGTCTGTGGGTTCTCGATCGGTTTCATTCTCCTGCATGATGTCAGCCCCACAAACACATTGCAACAAAGTAGACAAATCCCAACTGACTTCTGCTGTGCACCTTCCAGAACTATTTCGAATTTTGAACTTGGTCTCCATGACAACCAGCATGCATGTAGGCCTTAATACTTGTCCCCTATGTAATTTGGAGCATCACACACAGGTACGGTGCGTGTGGGGGCCCTAGGGCACCCCAAATGCATGGCAACGGCCCGTATATGCATGCCTACGCTCTCCATCACTTTTGGTCTGCACGCGTATGCGTACCCGTAGTGGTACGGACCGTACACTCGCATCTACGCTCTCTATCACTATGGGTCTGCACGCGTATGCGTACCCGTAGTGGTACGGACCGAACACTCGCATCTACGCTCACTATCACTATGGGTCTGCACGCGTATGCGTACCCGTAGTGGTACGGACCGTACACTCGCATCTACGCTCACTATCACTACGAGTACGCATACGCGTGCAGACCCATAGTGATGGAGAGCGTAGATGCGAGTGTACGGTCCGTACCACTACGGGTACGCATACGCGTGCAGACCCATAGTGATAGAGAGCGTAGATGCGAGTGTACGGTCCGTACCACTACGGGTACGCATACGCGTGCAGACCCATAGTGATAGAGAGCGTAGATGCGAGTGTTCGGTCCGTACCACTACGGGTACGCATACGCGTGCAGACCCATAGTGATAGAGAGCGTAGATGCGAGTGTACGGTCCGTACCACTACGGGTACGCATACGCGTGCAGACCCATAGTGATAGTGAGCGTAGATGCGAGTGTACGGTCCGTACCACTACGGGTACGCATACGCGTGCAGACCCATAGTGATAGGGCCGTACACTCGCATCTACGCTCTCTATCACTATGGGTCTGCACGCGTATGCGTACCCGTAGTGGTACGGACCGTACACTCGCATCTACGCTCACTATCACTACGAGTACGCATACGCGTGCAGACCCATAGTGATAGGGCCGTACACTCGCATCTACGCTCTCTATCACTATGGGTCTGCACGCGTATGCGTACTCGTAGTGGTACGGACCGTACACTCGCATCTACGCTCGCCATCACGATGGGTACACATACGGCAGCACTCCCACAGTGATTTGGGAACATGCACAGGCCCTCTCAGCAGCAGTACGGCGGATTTTACACATCACTGTGGTGATAGGCGACACACATGTAGGAATAGGGCGGACATACTTGTCCATGGATGGACATACTTGTCCAGGAATGGACATCAAGGCATCGTCTGTGCATTACCACATGTGTGGGGCACAGGTGTCACAGGCTGTGATGTGGAACATGCCTCCTGAGTGGAGAAGGCACCAGATGTATGATGAGATGTGTACATGTGTACTGTGTGAGGGTGCAATGTGTGCCAGGCATGCCCTTGACTCCTTTGACATGTGTGCATGTGGGACTGCGCACTTGGGGTGAGCGTCACTGGCATGGCACGGACACCAACACACGGAAGTGTCCCATGATGCCCGGTACAGGGGTCATGACACATGACTTATCACTACCCACAGTGCACAATGTGACTATGCCATATATGTGTCCGGGATTTACATCAGGTTGATGTTGTAGCACCCTCAAAAGCTGCAGCCGTTGCAGCAACCAACATGTGGCTGTGTGTAGATTGTCATTGCACACTGTTCCCAACACCATGCCACATGTGTCATCGGATGTGAGGTGCATATGTATGCAAGGGACACGGAGTAGCGTGACAAGGCCATGTCAGCAAACTCACAAGGAATGTGTGGGGAGTCATGACATGTGCACCTTCATGGCAAGGTGTGTGGGCTGGACTAGTGTAATGTCATGTGACCTGTGGCTCAAGTGTTCCGCTGCCAGTCTCTGCAATCGGCATCACACTTCTGCTGATGTGTGGGTGTATGTCACTCCTGTCTTGCGTCGGGCAGTGCACTTGCACTGGGACACAGCTATTTCCATGGCGTGGCATGGGGAGGTTCTCAATCACCGTGTGTAGCTGGGTCTTGGAAGGAGTGTCACCTTGCATCCATACGTGTCCTGGGCATGTAGCACATGCCTGACTCCCTATGTGGCATGTGTGTATTGCCAGATTTACATGTGCTCAGTAGACATGAGTTGTTCTCGTAGTGCACTCACTCTTCCTTGTCACTTCCAAATTACTGCAGAGCGCCTCCTGTTGCCCGAAGAATTCCAGACTTGGCCACCATGCAGGAGAATGACAGGATCCGGCTCTACCGCTTCACCCAACCGTTGATTCTGGAGCTGACGGCGAGACTGGCACCACACCTGCAACCGCAGCACAGGTATCCTACGGCACTGACACCCCAGCTGAAGGTAATGGCTGCCCTACATTTCCTTGCCACGGGTACTGTTAGAGTCGGGGATCTCTGGTTGGCGCAAGGTTGCCCTTGTGTCAAGCAGGAACCCTCTCCTCCACGTCAGGGCGCAGGATAACCCCTCGCGAATGACCCTTGCTCACCCTCTAGGTGCGTGGCGTGAGCAGCCAAGGCGATTCCTCAGGCGTTGTTGGTTAAGCACTTACAATCATACACACAGTAAATACATCAATCCCCCCAGAAACGGACACCAGACTTGGATATATATCAAAATACGATTCTTTATGTAAAAATAAGGTATGTATATCTCAGCAGACTTATCACAAGACCAATAACGTTTTCGCTAGGCCGCCAGGTTATACAGCAGGCAAATGTTCTGGGTTCGTAGTTTCAAATGGATACTTTGTAGTCTCTTTACTTGTAGTTCCAGTACTCACAGAGATCGGTTCCTGCGAACGGGGGAAATAAGGCGTTGCGGGCCCCGAGCCCGATACTGGAACTTCTTTCGTGATGTGGAGAGTCGGCACAGGTCGGTGCGACTCTCAGCTTGGGAAGTGTTCTTGGGTCCTCAATCAGCAGGTGTGGGCACGTAGGCAGGCGCGGCCAGCGACCCTTTAGCACGGCGGTGCCGGAGGGTCTCCACAGCGGGGGCGGCGCGGCCAGAGATGTCCGGGATAGCGAAGCGGGGTCGCAGGGCACGGTCAGTGCAGCTGGATGACCCGGCGTAGATCACAGTCGTCGGACGGCTTCCGGCGGGAGGGGTGATAGCGCGGTCAGCGCGCTCCAGTAGCAGGCGGTGACAGGGATGCAGGCGGCCTGGCCCGGGGACAGAGAGCGGCTCGGGACGGAGCGGGGCTCTCACGGGTTTGAGGCAGGCGAGCTTCTGAGTGTCACGGCCCTAGGAGGGACGATGAGGGGCGCAGTCTCTTTCCAGCGGGATGCACACACGGCTCGAATTGGAGGACGAGCAAAAGCACAGAGAACCCACTGTTCCTGGGGTTCAGTTCAGGGGGCAAGCTCAGATCAAGCCCTTGGAGAATGTTCAAGCACAAAGTAGCAAAGTCTTCTCCGTAAGTCTCTTCCTCTCCTTTCTCAGCAAGGCAAGCAGCAGGCCAGCTCCTCCAGCGTCTTCTTCTCCTTCTAGTCGGGCAGAGGTTCTTTGTGGTAAACAGGATTCTGATTTCTTAGGAGCCAGGCTCCTACTTTTATACCATGATTCTTTTGTTCTTTAGCGCCAGGGGGCCTAGGCCTGGCTCAGTCCAGTTCTGGAGCACTTTGTTATGGTGACTCTGCTCTTTCCTTTCAGCAGCAGGGCAGAGACATCAGCCGCCCCACAGGGGGTGGCGCCGGCTTTGTGGTGGCAGAGCACAGGTCTATTCAAGAGTCAAGGTGTACTCCTCCCACCCATCCAGGTGTAATCTCTCTACCCACCACCTGGCAGCCAACCTGTCTCTGGGGATTCCCCAACCCTGCTCCTTACTGTTGCCAGGCAGAACACATACACACAGCAGAGGCGGACTGAGATGGTCAGGTCAGTAAATACTAACTTTCTAAAAGTAGTATTTACAAACCCAGGATACTAAAATAGACTTGACTACAAGAAGTATTTTATCATCCTGAGTTCAGGCATACTAAACTTGACACTTCTACCATGCTCTCTGAGTCCACTGGGGTCACAGCGTTGGCGTGATCCCAGCAGCCCATTCTGGCCTATGGAGAGCAGGTAGCCTTCAATAGTGAAAAACGACAAGGGCTGTAATTCACTACTAAGACATGCCACACACATCAGGGCATGTCCTACCTTATGCCTACAACGCACCCTGCCCTTGGGCCTACCAGAGGGGTGGCTAATATGTAGGTAAGGGAAGGTTTAGGGACTGGCAAGTGGGGGCACTTGCACAGTCAGCGCGACGGTCCCAGACCGCGCACAGGGTCTGCGGTGCCAGACCCTAGACACACTTTACAAGGCCGCTTCCGTGGGTGGCGCAACCAGCGCTGCAAGCCCACCAGCAGCATTGGCATTCACAAGCCCTGGCACCCCTGGTGCACTTTACTGGGGACTGACAGTGAATCCAATAAACCAATCATGGACATCAATTACAGGTACATTTTACTTCGGGAGCACTTGCACTGCGGCACGGATTAGCCGTGGCGCAGTGCCCTGAGCGGACAACACCAGCAAAACAGTCGAGGCACACCATCAAAAAGTGGAAGGGAAACTCACGCCAAGGTGCCAGGTCTAACACGTGTCCCCTCCAGCTGAAATGTGGGGAGAACTACCCTTGCCCAGGGGGTTCCTCGTCACTAAGGCGGAAATACCTGGACAGACCGTCAGCGTTGGCGTGATCTGTACCAGGACGGTGTTCCACCGTAAAGTCCATACCCTGTAGGGAGATGGACCACCTCAACAGCTTCGGGTTTTCACCCCTCATTTGCATCAACCATCTGAGGGGCCTGTGGTCCGTCTGAACCCGGAAGTGAGACCCAAACAAGTAGGGTCTTAGCTTCTTCAGCGCCCAGACCACAGCAAATGCTTCTCGCTCAATTGCACTCCACCTACTTTCCCGTGGAAGTAACCTCCTACTGATGAAGGCTACGGGTTGGTCCCAGCCCTCCTCAGTCATCTGTGAGAGAACAGCCCCTACACCATGCTCTGAAGCGTCTGTCTGGACTAGGAATTCCTTGGAGAAGTCGGGGGCCAAGAGCACGGGCGCCGTGCACATGGCAGTCTTCAGGGTGTCGAAAGCTTTCTGACAGGTGTCAGTCCAAATCACGTTCCTGGGCTGCTTCTTCGAAGTCAGCTCTGTCAAGGGGGCAACGATCGTTCCATAGCCCTTGACAAACCTCCTGTAGTACCCAGTGAGCCCCAGGAAGGCCCTCACTGCGGTCTGCGTCTTGGGGGGTTCCCAAGCCAGGATGGTTTCAATTTTGGGTTGCAAGGGTGCCACCTTGCCGCTCCCCACTTGGTGTCCCAAGTACACCACGGAACCCTGCCCGATCTGGCACTTGCTTGCCTTGATCGTGAGGCCTGCTCGGCGCAGCGCCATCAACACTTCCCAGAGGTGGCGCAGGTGTTCAGGCCAGGTGGCACTGAACACGGCGATGTCATCCAGGTAGGCGGCACTGAACGCATCCAGCCCAACCAGTACCTGGTTGACCAACCTCTGAAAGGTGGCAGGGGCATTCTTCATCCCAAATGGCATGACTCGGAACTGGAAGTGCCCATCTGGTGTAGAGAATGCTGACCTCTCTTTGGCCCCATCGGTCAAGGCGATCTGCCAGTACCCAGACGTTAAATCAAACGTGCTGAGGAACCGGGCAGCCCCCAGCCGATCAATGAGCTCGTCAGCTCTGGGGATGGGGTGCGCGTCAGTCTTCGTTACTGAATTGAGTCCTCTGTAGTCCACACAGAACCGGAGTTCAGGTGTGGCTCCCGGCGCAGCAGCTTTGGGGACCAAGACCACGGGGCTGGACCAAGGACTGCTGGAGGACTCAACCACCCCTAGCGCAAGCATTTTGGAGACCTCCTCCCTAATGCAAGCTCGGACCCTGTCAGTTACCCTGTAAGCCTTGTGCTTCACAGGTAAGCTGTCTCCTGTGTCCACGTCATGGACGCACCAATCTGTGACACCAGGAACCAGGGAGAATCGGTCGGAAAATTGTCCCAGCAAGTGGCGGCAGTCTTCCTGTTGTTCGGGCGTCAGGGTGGGTGAGAGGTTAACTCCATCCACTGACCCATCTTTCTCGGAGGCCACTAAGAGGTCAGGGAGAGGCTCGGTCTCCTCTTCCATTCCATCATCAGTGGCCAGCAGCATGCCCACTTCGGTCCTCTCTAAGTGGGGCTTAAGGCGGTTAACATGTAGGACCCTCAAAGGGTTCCTGGGAGTCTGCACGTCCACCAAGTAGGTGATAGGACTTTTGCGCTCCACAACCTCAAATGGACCTGTCCACTTATCCTGAAGTGCACACGGCTCCACTGGGGCCAAGACCCACACCTTTTGTCCAGGTTGAAGCTCTACCAGAGTGGCATTCCGGTCGTACCACCGCTTCATCTCTTCCTGGCTGGCTTCCAGATTTGCCTCAGCAAGTTGCCTGAAACGCCGAGTCTGGTTTCGGAAGGCCAGCATGTAACTATATACATTCTGGGGAGGTTTCCTGGGAGATTGCTCCCAGCCTTCCTTTACCAAACTCAGAGGTCCTCTTACCGGGTGACCATACAGAAGCTCAAAGGGGCTGAACCCTAGAGACTTCTGTGGCACCTCTCGGTAAGCGAAGAGCAGGCATGGCAAGAGGACGTCCCACTTACGCCTCATTGGACCGTCCAGGCCCATGATCATGCCTTTGAGGGTTCGGTTGAATCTCTCAACCAACCCATTCCCTTGGGGATGGTAAGGAGTGGTGAACTTGTAAGTTACCCCACACTCCTTCCACAGGGATTTCATATATGTGGATATGAAATTGGTCCCCCTGTCGCTCACCACCTCTAGAGGGAATCCCACTCGGGAGAAAATTCCCATCAGTGCCCGTCCCACCACGGGGGCCGTCACTGTCCTCAGAGGGATGGCTTCAGGGTACCGGGTGGCATGGTCCACCAAGACCAGGATGAACCTGTTGCCCAGGGCTGTCTTGGGGTCCAGAGGCCCCACAATGTCAATACCCACTCGTTGGAATGGCGTACCGACCACAGGGAAAGGTTGCAGAGGAGCCTTATGCTTCCCTCCGCTCTTACCACTTGCCTGGCAAGTCTGACAGGTTCTGCAGTAGGAATCGGAATTCTTGTGCATTTGGGGCCAGTAAAAGTGGGTGACAAGCCTGTCATAGGTCTTGTCCATCCCCAAATGTCCTGCTAACGGCACATCATGAGCCAGCCCCAGTAGGAAGGTTCTGAACTTCTGGGGTACCACCAGCACACGGGCTGACCCAGGTTCAGCAGCCTTAGGCTCGGAATACAGGAGGTCACTCTCCCAGTACACGTAGTGTGTTTTGGCCTGAACACCATTGGCCTGGTCTGCAGCCTGTTGCCGCATACCCACGAGAGAAGGGCATTCTTTCTGCTCCCTGCAGAATTCCTCCCTGGAGGGACCTCCTTCTTGCTGCCAATGGGTCAGCTCAGGCAGATCTCCCAGTTCGGCAATCTGTTCCCCGGTAGGCTCCAGAGCATCCCCCTCAGGGTCTACTTCCTCCTGGGCCGTGGGAACTTCGGGGGCCGGTTTCCCGCGCCTCCTGCGCCTTCTCCCTAAGGCCGGTTCCTGGACCTCTCCCTCAGGCTCCAGGACCCTCTCAACACCCTTACTGGCTGCCATGGACCGGGTGGTCACGCACGCCCAGTCGGGTAGACCCACCATCCTCAGATGCGTGGTCTTCTCCACCTTTTCCCAAGGGGAGCTCTCCAGGTCGTTCCCTAGCAGACAATCTACAGGCATGTCAGTTCTCACAGCGACTTGTAGAGTACCAGAGACCTCCCCCCACTCAAAGGGAACTTGAGCCATTGGACAACGACTCTCTACGTTGTCAGCATTGACAACCCTACAGTAGGCATTGGGTACAATTTGCTCTTGAGACACCAGGTGTTGCCTCACCGAGGTCACGCTGGCTCCTGTATCTCTAAGAGCCTCAACCTTCTTTCCATTGATGGTCACTACTTGCCCATATTTCTTAGTGTTAGAGGGCAGGTAGGTTACCGGGACCATCTCACTGTCTCCTAGCGAGACTAGGGTCATCTGCCCGGGACCCCCACCCTCCTGGACTGCTACCTCCTCCCCAAAGTTAACACTAGCTACTTGCCGGGGTGGAGCACCAGTGGGTGCGGTCTTACCAAACAGGCGACACTTAGGATCAGAGGCAATGTGACCCGGGTCACCACACCTATAACAATTGAAGGGCCCCTTTGGAACAGGTCTACCTGTCGGGGCCCCGTTCTGCTGCGGGGGTGGGGGAGGCTGAGAACCCTTCTGCTGGTTCCCTTGGGAATTACTTTGGGGGCCTTTTTGGAACCCCTTTTGTTTACCCTTGTCCCCCCCACTCTTCTGCTGGGGACCCTGCCCACCTTTGGCGGAGTCTCCCACTTGACCCTTGTGGACCCTGGTGCTGAGCCAGCGGTCCGCCTCCTCAGCAAGCTTCCTCGGGTTGGACAGCTTGCTATCTATCAGGTGCTGGCGTAGCTCAGGAAAACATTGACTGGACAAGTGCTCCCATGCAATTAAATCAAGCAGCCCTTGATAATCATTCACTTTGCTACCCTTCACCCAACCATCCAGCGCTCTGCAGAAAAAGGTCACATATTCCACATACGTACTCTCAGGGATCTTCTTGGTCTCCCTGAACCTCTGTCTATATAGCTCAGGAGTTAACCCATACCTGGTCATTAAAGCTTCCTTCATATGGGGGTATGAGGTCTGGACTTCTAAGGGCAAATCTAACAGTGTGTCCCGCCCTTCCGCAAGGAACCTTCCCCACAACCCCGCTCCCCAGTCTTTCTCAGGGACCCGGTGTGAGGACATGGCCACCTCGTAGGCTCTAAACCACTGCCCTATGTCATCCTTTCTAAAATACTCCTTTACTACATCTTTGGGGATGTACACCTTGGACTCTACCTGCGCTGGTGGAGTGCTGCCACCAGAAGGAGCGGTATCCAAACTTTTCGCCTTCAGCTCCAACTCCTTCAATCTGATATCATGATCCATTTGGCGTTGTTGTGCCTCCAGGGCCAACTTCTGCTTTTCCATTTCCATCTGTCCTGCCAACTTTGCCATCTCCATTGCATGCGCCCTGTCTGCTGCCCTGTCTGCCAGCTCCTCTGGCGACCGGACTCTGCTGGGCTCCTCAAGGTTGTCGGGTGGAACGATGTCCCCCGCATTCCGTAGGTCTCGTGACTCCTTCCAGGCTCTCAACGCCTTGGTGTACTGGGGCTTCCTCTTGCACCCAGCATGGGGGACTCTGAATTGTACACTGTAGCCTTTCAATTGCTCCATCGTGTAGCCTTCCAGTCTCTCCCAATCCACCTCATCTATTCCAGAAATCACAGAGAGCGCTCTTCCAGCAGAGAGTGAGCCAGGCATGGTTGCAGTAATGGCAGATGTCTCGACAAAGTTCAACAAATGAAAACCTGTGGCTGCGTTACTTGGTCTGCTCTCACTATCTGGTGATTAATAACTCACTGTATGCAAATTACAAGTGCAAATCCGAAATCCCACCGCTGCCACCAATGTTAGAGTCGGGGATCTCTGGTTGGCGCAAGGTTGCCCTTGTGTCAAGCAGGAACCCTCTCCTCCACGTCAGGGCGCAGGATAACCCCTCGCGAATGACCCTTGCTCACCCTCTAGGTGCGTGGCGTGAGCAGCCAAGGCGATTCCTCAGGCGTTGTTGGTTAAGCACTTACAATCATACACACAGTAAATACATCAATCCCCCCAGAAACGGACACCAGACTTGGATATATATCAAAATACGATTCTTTATGTAAAAATAAGGTATGTATATCTCAGCAGACTTATCACAAGACCAATAACGTTTTCGCTAGGCCGCCAGGTTATACAGCAGGCAAATGTTCTGGGTTCGTAGTTTCAAATGGATACTTTGTAGTCTCTTTACTTGTAGTTCCAGTACTCACAGAGATCGGTTCCTGCGAACGGGGGAAATAAGGCGTTGCGGGCCCCGAGCCCGATACTGGAACTTCTTTCGTGATGTGGAGAGTCGGCACAGGTCGGTGCGACTCTCAGCTTGGGAAGTGTTCTTGGGTCCTCAATCAGCAGGTGTGGGCACGTAGGCAGGCGCGGCCAGCGACCCTTTAGCACGGCGGTGCCGGAGGGTCTCCACAGCGGGGGCGGCGCGGCCAGAGATGTCCGGGATAGCGAAGCGGGGTCGCAGGGCACGGTCAGTGCAGCTGGATGACCCGGCGTAGATCACAGTCGTCGGACGGCTTCCGGCGGGAGGGGTGATAGCGCGGTCAGCGCGCTCCAGTAGCAGGCGGTGACAGGGATGCAGGCGGCCTGGCCCGGGGACAGAGAGCGGCTCGGGACGGAGCGGGGCTCTCACGGGTTTGAGGCAGGCGAGCTTCTGAGTGTCACGGCCCTAGGAGGGACGATGAGGGGCGCAGTCTCTTTCCAGCGGGATGCACACACGGCTCGAATTGGAGGACGAGCAAAAGCACAGAGAACCCACTGTTCCTGGGGTTCAGTTCAGGGGGCAAGCTCAGATCAAGCCCTTGGAGAATGTTCAAGCACAAAGTAGCAAAGTCTTCTCCGTAAGTCTCTTCCTCTCCTTTCTCAGCAAGGCAAGCAGCAGGCCAGCTCCTCCAGCGTCTTCTTCTCCTTCTAGTCGGGCAGAGGTTCTTTGTGGTAAACAGGATTCTGATTTCTTAGGAGCCAGGCTCCTACTTTTATACCATGATTCTTTTGTTCTTTAGCGCCAGGGGGCCTAGGCCTGGCTCAGTCCAGTTCTGGAGCACTTTGTTATGGTGACTCTGCTCTTTCCTTTCAGCAGCAGGGCAGAGACATCAGCCGCCCCACAGGGGGTGGCGCCGGCTTTGTGGTGGCAGAGCACAGGTCTATTCAAGAGTCAAGGTGTACTCCTCCCACCCATCCAGGTGTAATCTCTCTACCCACCACCTGGCAGCCAACCTGTCTCTGGGGATTCCCCAACCCTGCTCCTTACTGTTGCCAGGCAGAACACATACACACAGCAGAGGCGGACTGAGATGGTCAGGTCAGTAAATACTAACTTTCTAAAAGTAGTATTTACAAACCCAGGATACTAAAATAGACTTGACTACAAGAAGTATTTTATCATCCTGAGTTCAGGCATACTAAACTTGACACTTCTACCATGCTCTCTGAGTCCACTGGGGTCACAGCGTTGGCGTGATCCCAGCAGCCCATTCTGGCCTATGGAGAGCAGGTAGCCTTCAATAGTGAAAAACGACAAGGGCTGTAATTCACTACTAAGACATGCCACACACATCAGGGCATGTCCTACCTTATGCCTACAACGCACCCTGCCCTTGGGCCTACCAGAGGGGTGGCTAATATGTAGGTAAGGGAAGGTTTAGGGACTGGCAAGTGGGGGCACTTGCACAGTCAGCGCGACGGTCCCAGACCGCGCACAGGGTCTGCGGTGCCAGACCCTAGACACACTTTACAAGGCCGCTTCCGTGGGTGGCGCAACCAGCGCTGCAAGCCCACCAGCAGCATTGGCATTCACAAGCCCTGGCACCCCTGGTGCACTTTACTGGGGACTGACAGTGAATCCAATAAACCAATCATGGACATCAATTACAGGTACATTTTACTTCGGGAGCACTTGCACTGCGGCACGGATTAGCCGTGGCGCAGTGCCCTGAGCGGACAACACCAGCAAAACAGTCGAGGCACACCATCAAAAAGTGGAAGGGAAACTCACGCCAAGGTGCCAGGTCTAACAGGTACCTTCCAAAATACCATAGCTCATGTTGGTGGCATGTCCCAGAGCATGTTCAGCGGTGTGCTGCATGATTTCTTGGAGGCCATGTTGAATCACCTGGATGACTTCATCAAGTTCCCAACCCCTGAACAGATGACTGAGGTCAAGCGTGGTTTCTATGCCCTGGGAGGGATGCCCCATGTCATTGGGTCCATAGATGGGACACATGTAGGTTTGGTACCACCACACGCACGGGAGGTGGCGTACCGCAATCGGAAGCACTACCACTCCATCAATGCCCTTGTGGTGTGTCTGTCCAACATGGTGATTTCACATGTCTGTGCTCGTTTTCCAGGATCAGCACATGATGCCTACATCATGAGGCGTAGCGGGATGCCTGATATGATGATGCAGCTGCGCAACGAACGGGCATGTGTTGTTGGTGGGTACAGTCTGTCTGTCCTGTATTCTGTTTGGCCGAGCAGCACTACCGCTTCGCCAGTTCTAACGATATCCATGTGCTTTCCATTTAGGGGACGCTGGCTATCCCAACATGCCTTGGCTGCTGACACCTCTCCGCAACCCCATCACGCCGGCCCAGCTCCGCTACAACACCGCCCATGGCCGGACAAGGCGAGTGATAGAGAGGACGTTTGGCATGCTGAAGAGCCGATTCAGGTGCCTCCACAAGACCGGCGGTGCACTCCCTTATGCCCCGGCGAAGGTCTGCAAGATCTTCATGGTCTGCTGCATGCTGCACAACATGGCAGTTGAAAGAGCTGTGCCACTCATCCTGAATCAACATGACGAGGACCATCCACCCGTGGAGGACGAAGGGCTTGGCAATGGGGCTAGTGATGTGGAGGATGCGGAGCCGCAAGAGGACATCCGGACTCGGCTCATACGCGACTTCTTTGCTTAGTGGTGAGTACCAGTGTCTGAGTGTGCACGCCTTGGTCCCCGTGTGGCATGTGTTGTGATGCGTGTCTCCACCTGCATGTATGGCACGTGAGTCAGAGGTGTGTGTGGGTGTGTCACTGGAGTGATGGTGGCAGTGATGGTAGTATTTCCCCACTCATAATTGTGACCTAGCATGTTGTCATCCATACATGTGTCGAGTCAATGCACATGCAAGTGGCTGTGCTTTTTGTGGCTGACTTCTTGTGTGTCTCTCTTCCCCAGGTACCTGCGCATGCCGTCTTCTGGTTGCATTGTTGTGGCACTGCTATTCCTCATGGACATGGCATAGTGGGCTGACTCAGCGTTACAGGCACGGACACGTTTGGAAGTCTCCATGGGGTAAGGGATGCATCTGGGGTGTATTGGGTGTGGCAGTTGTTCACGATGTGTGCACACTGCCCCGGTCGGGGTTTGGTTCCTCTGCAGACATGTGACATCCCCATGGGACACGACATGCAGCTGGGTACACCTGAATAGATGGGCTGCCTGGTTGTCAGTCATCAGTGATGGGATAGTGGATTGTGATGAAGGCATCAATGTGTGTGACACTGCCCTCGGACACATACGGTTAACATTGTCTTGACATGGCGTGGGACTTCCACATCAGCGGATGTATGGTGTATGGCAGTCTCTCCGTGAGCAGCTGTGGGTATTTAGCTGTTAGCCGACACTTGTGTGCCAGTTCCATGGCTATCACGCATTTGTGCTGCAGAAGGGGGGTGCCAGTGTTGGAGCCACATGTTACTCCACATGATGTGTTCATGTGTACTTCAAGTTGCCTCTGCAATCCCAAAAACATGACTATTAAAGGTGTCCCTATGCCTCCAAGGTGCCTCTTCTCAGTCAATGCTGGTGTGTTGGCACGGTGCATCCTGCATGTCTGGCATGGTATTCCCTGATTGTGGCTATGTGTCAATGTGTCGAGTGGCAAGATGCAAGCTGTGTGTGTGTGCTGAGACTGTGTATTGGGCATGATGTCCATGACTGTGTGGGTATTGTGACATGTGCCATCCCCATGCATCCAACGTTGTCCATGACCCCATTCTCTGCATCCACCGGACTCAAGCTTGCAGGACATGGTTCTGCCACCTGTCTACACGTACCTGGGTGCCCCCCAGGACACGGGCCAGGATCCCTGACCTCTGCGCATGACTGTTGCTGTACTCAATGTGTCTGTCAGCACGGTTGTTCGGCCACCCCCTCAGCTGGTTCTGACCATCACGGGTGTGTATGGTGCTCCATGTCTGTCTTGCCTAGAAAACTGTGACCCATGTGTCCTGTGCCAGACTCAGGCCCCAGGGTGTGGATGGTTGAAGTGAACAGATGACTCAGGCATGTTTAGACTGTACAAGACACATGTTAGGTAATAATGCTACCAGCAGGCATCTACTCTTAATAGTGTGATTTATTATTGGGGGGGGGGGGGGCAAAGTGAGGGGCTTTCCGGGATTAGGGAATCCAAAGTTCAGTAGGGGAGTTGGTGTCCTTGCCATTGGAAATCCTCAGAGTCCATGCCACAGTCTTTGTCAACATTGGTCAGCCAGTGACCAGCAGGGCCATGTGGCAGAGAATGTCTCTTGATGCTGTGATGCTGTTGCTCCAGTGGGCCAGGTGCCAGGCCAGGTGTCCTGGGAGATGGTGATGTAGCAGCCACCCTCACGGTCCTTTCCGTGGACGACCCGGCTTCCTGCGGGGAACCTCAGCAGCAGGCCGTGACGACGTCTGGGATGCTCCGTCGGATGTTTCCTCCTCCTCCTCATGATCCCTCCCTGTGGGTGGTGATGTTCTCCGCCTTCTGGCACAGGGAGGGTCGGCCATGGTGTCGGCCATCCGACGGAGTTCAGCGTGAATCCCCTGGGACGCCGTCACTTGCTGAGCCTGTCTGTCCTCCATCCTCCGTTTGTGTAGCTGTAGACAGGCTATTAGCTCCGCATGTTGCTGGGCCTGCTGGACCTTGATCCCCTCGAGGACGGACACAACCTGGGCCATGCCCGTGGTGTCCTGCCGGTATGAGTCCAGGATGTTACGGACATGGGAAAATACCGGATCCCCAGCCAACTGGTCAGGCTCGCGCCTCCGCCGTCCTCCACTCCCACCACCCCTGCCCACTTGCGTCTGGCCTGCACTTGTGGGCACATCGGGTCTCCGGGACCCCTGAGGGGTGGCATTGGCGTTGTCGCCTGCCTCCTCCTGGGTGCCCGGGACACCGTGTCCCTCCTGGCGAGCCTGGCTGCATTGTGGTGTTGGGGCAGGGATCCTGGGTGTCTCCTGGGATGTGGCAGGAGTGGGGGTGGTGGTTGGCACGGTTGTACCTGACGCAGGTGCTGCAGGTGGTTGGACACCAGAGGGGCCAGGTCGGTCGGGCTCGTCCGCAGAGTGGTGAGAGTGGTCGCTGCCGGTGGGATCGGTCTCCTGCAGATCCGGGTCCTGTGAGTGTTCCCCCCCAGTGTTGGGGGGTGCAGCACGACGTTGACCTGTGTGTGAGAGAGACAATGTTAATTTTGATCCATGCAACATCCATGTTTCATCCGTTACAAAGTTGGCACATTTCCTCTTGGAATTAGGATCTGTCTTGCATTCCACTCACAGTGCACTTGTGCATGTGTGTGTCCCTTGGGCACCAATTTGGCCCCTTTAACTATGTGTGGCACAGTCTTACTTGCTGCGTCAAGTGTGACTGCAGTCAGCAGTGGAGTGTGCATGTGTGCCGAGCTATGCATTTGCGCCTTCCTTGTAGCACTGTACATGTGCACATGGAGTGGATCCACACACTTATATGATGCAGGTGGCTGTCCTTGTGCTCGTGTACAGGTTGTAACATGGCCCTGCGTTTTGCCATGATGAAGAGGGGGGGTTCTGGCACTGGCCACCCTTGTCTACATGCACGCAGTCCACCTGCTGACGAGCAGACATTCCCACACACCACAGGACTGATTTGCTCTCCCTGTGTCTCCCTCCTTCTCTGTCCCCCTCTCCCTCCCTCTCTGTCCCCCTCTCCCTCCCTCTGTGTGTCAGCCTCCTCCCTGTGTCCATCTTCCTGTGTCTCCCTCCCTCTCTGTCCCCCTCTCCCTCCCTCTGTGTCCCCCTCTCCCTCCCTCTCTGTCCCCCTCTCCCTCCCTCTGTGTGTCAGCCTCCTCCCTCTGTCCGTCTCCCTCCCTCTCAGTCCCCCTCTCCCTCCCTCTGTGTCCCCCTCTCCCTCCCTCTCTGTCCCCCTCTCCCTCCCTCTGTGTGTCAGCCTCCTCCCTCTGTCCGTCTCCCTCCCTCTCAGTCCCCCTCTCCCTCCCTCTCTGTCCCCCTCTCCCTCCCTCTCTGTCCCCCTCTCCCTCCCTCTGTGTGTCAGCCTCCTCCCTCTGTCCGTCTCCCTCCCTCTCAGTCCCCCTCTCCCTCCCTCTGTGTCCCCCTCTCCCTCCCTCTGTGTCCCCCTCTCCCTCCCTCTCTGTCCCCCTCTCCCTCCCTCTGTGTGTCAGCCTCCTCCCTGTGTCCATCTTCCTGTGTCTCCCTCCCTCTGTGTCCCCCTCTCCCTCCCTCTGTGTCCCCCTCTCCCTCCCTCTCTGTCCCCCTCTCCCTCCCTCTGTGTGTCAGCCTCCTCCCTCTGTCCGTCTCCCTCCCTCTCAGTCCCCCTCTCCCTCCCTCTGTGTCCCCCTCTCCCTCCCTCTCTGTCCCCCTCTCCCTCCCTCTCTGTCCCCCTCTCCCTCCCTCTGTGTGTCAGCCTCCTCCCTGTGTCCATCTTCCTGTGTCTCCCTCCCTCTCTGTCCCCCTCTCCCTCCCTCTGTGTCCCCCTCTCCCTCCCTCTCTGTCCCCCTCTCCCTCCCTCTGTGTGTCAGCCTCCTCCCTCTGTCCGTCTCCCTCCCTCTCAGTCCCCCTCTCCCCCCCTCTCTGTCCCCCTCTCCCTCCCTCTCTGTCCCCCTCTCCCTCCCTCTGTGTGTCAGCCTCCTCCCTCTGTCCGTCTCCCTCCCTCTCAGTCCCCCTCTCCCTCCCTCTGTGTCCCCCTCTCCCTCCCTCTCTGTCCCCCTCTCCCTCCCTCTGTGTGTCAGCCTCCTCCCTCTGTCCATCTTCCTGTGTCTCCCTCCCTCTCTGTCCCCCTCTCCCTCCCTCTCTGTCCCCCTCTCCCTCCCTCCGTGTGTCACCCTCTGTCACCTTGGCCCAGCTTCCTGGGCACACACTGTTAGCAAATCTTTGAGTGGCCCTTGGCCTGTTGATGTGAGTTTGTTTCTGATCTCCAGGCACCCATTTTGTCTGCTGTGTGTCTGTGCGCTGCTGCTGTGGTGGTGTGTGCTGCCACTCTTTCACACTGTTGGCTGTTCATTAGCTGCTGGCATGTGCAAAACAGTGCCTTCACCCCCATGTGTTGATGCAAGGCGTCCGCCATTTGCTGGCAAGTCATTCCTGTGTTGGGACACAGTGTTTGTCTGGCTGTGACCTAGGCCATATGGGCAGAGGGCATTGTTGTCTGCTTTGGAGTCGCACTATGTGATTCTTGGTGCCCAGCCTCCCGCCATCCGGGTTACCGTGTCATGTGTTGTTGTCTTCTGTGGCCTGTGACTTGACATTGTCCAGCTGGGTGCATGGGGCATGGTGGCAGCAGTGGCATGTGCCTGCTCATGGAGTGTGGTTGAGTAATGCGATGGCTTGTGGTGGTTGCGTGCCTGTTATTAATTTTGGTTGTGGTTGCAGTTCCCCCCATGTGAGGTGCGTTGTTTGTGTACTCACCCGGGTCTCGGAGTCCTTCTACTCCTTCAACTGCCTCCACCGGCAGTATGGCCATCACCCTCTCCTCCCAGGGATGGTACTGTACGGCTCTGCGGGAGGGCCCTCCTCCGGTGGCGTTGGCCTGGTCGTGTTCCTCCTGTCTCTTGGCTCTGACCCTCCTCCGCAGATCGTACCACCTGTTCTGGCAATCCTGCTTGGTCCTCCTGGTGTCCGCAACAGCATTCACAGCATCGACGATGGTCTGCCACATGGCTGTTTTGGCTGCCTGGCTGGTGCTTCTGACCAATGTTCCAAAGATCTGTGGCTCGACTCTGAGGATTTGATCAACAAGGACCTCCAACTCTCGGTGACTGAACTTTGGATTCTTGGTAGTGGGCATGGTGAGGGGTGTGGGTGGGGATGGTGTGGGTGTGGGGGGTGTGTGGATGTTGGGGGGGGGGTGTGGATGGTTGTGTGTGTGTGAATGTGATGAGAGGGTGTTTGTGAGGGTGGTCGTGTGAAGGTGTGCAAGTGTAAGATGTGGTGTCGCTTGTAGTCTGGTTCTGTGGTGTCTGGCAGCAGTGGGTCTGTTGCAAAGGCTCATGGTTTGTGTGTGTGGGCCCTTTTCATTGGTCCATGGGTGGGTGTGGCAGTGTTTGAATTTTGGGTGGGTGTGTTATAAGGAGTGGTGGTGTATTGGGCCTCTGTTTGTTTTTGACAGTTGCAGGTCAGTGATTGTGTTATTTTAGTGGTTGTTGGCCATGTTTAGTGGCTGTGTGCCTTTCGAATGGTGTATTGTTGAGTTGTTTTGTTTTGTCCTTGTTGTGTACGTGCGTTTTGAGCGTGTGTACGGTGTGTACATGGGCCATTTGGTTGTACGATTTGGTCCTTGTGTGTGGCTTTGTACGACTCGTACATGCGGTTGTGATGTTGGGGCATGGGGTGCGCTCCGTACTTAGGCGGTTGTGTTGGGGGTGCGCCAGGAACGTACTGGGGTGGGGGTACAACAGGAACGTACTGGGGTGTGGGTAGACGGGGCTATGACACATCCTGGGGTGGTGGTGTGGCTCGCACGTACTGGGGTGTAGGTACACGGGGGGTACGACACGTACTGGGGTGGGGGTACGACTGGAACGTACTGGGGTGTGGGTGGACGGGGCTATGACACGTCCTGGGGTGGGGGTGTGGCTCGCACGTACTCGGGTGTAGGTACACGGGGGGTACGACACGTACAGGGGGGGGGGTGTCCATGGACGGTGGTACAACACGTACTGGGGTGGGGGGGTGTACATTGACGGTGGTACGACACGTACTGGGGTGGGGGTACGACTGGAACGTACTGGGGTGTGGGTGGACGGGGCTATGACACGTCCTGGGGTGGGGGTGTGGCTCGCACGTACTGGGGTGTAGGTACACGGGGGGGTACGACACGTACTGGGGTGGGGGGTGTACATTGACGGTGGTACGACACGTACTGGGGTGGGGGTACGACTGGAACGTACTGGGGTGTACATGGACGGTGGTACGACACGTACAGGGGTGGGGGGTGTCCATTGACGGTGGTACGACACGTACTGGGGTGGGGGGGTGTACATTGACGGTGGTACGACACGTACTGGGGTGGGGGTACGACTTGAACGTACTGGGGTGTAGGTACACGGGGGGTACGACACGTACTGGGGTGGGGGGGTGTACATTGACGGTGGTACGACACGTACTGGGGTGGGGGTACGACTGGAACGTACTGGGGTGTGGGTGGACGGGGCTATGACACGTACTGGGGTGGGGGTGTGGCTCGAACGTACTGGGGTGTAGGTACACGGGGGGTACGACACGTACTGGGGTGGGGGGGTGTACATTGACGGTGGTACGACACGGTACTGGGGTGGGGGTACGACTGGAACGTACTGGGGTGTGGGTGGACGGGGCTATGACACGTCCTGGGGTGGTGGTGTGGCTCGCACGTACTGGGGTGTAGGTACACGGGGGGGTACGACACGTACTGGGGTGGGGGTACGACTGGAACGTACTGGGGTGTACATGGACGGTGGTACGACACGTACAGGGGTGGGGGGTGTACATTGACGGTGGTACGACACGTACTGGGGTGGGGGTACGACTCGAACGTACTGGGGTGTAGGTACACGGGGGGTACGACACGTACTGGGGTGGGGGGGTGTACATTGACGGTGGTACGACACGTACTGGGGTGGGGGTACGACTGGAACGTACTGGGGTGTGGGTGGACGGGGCTATGACACGTACTGGGGTGGGGGTGTGGCTCGAACGTACTGGGGTGTAGGTACACGGGGGGTACGACACGTACAGGGGGGGGGGGTGTCCATGGACGGTGGTACAACACGTACTGGGGTGGGGGGGTGTACATTGACGGTGGTACGACACGTACTGGGGTGGGGGTACGACTCGAACGTACTGGGGTGTAGGTACACGGGGGGGTACGACACGTACTGGGGTGGGGGGGTGTACATTGACGGTGGTACGACACGTACTGGGGTGGGGGTACGACTGGAACGTACTGGGGTGTGGGTGGACGGGGCTATGACACGTACTGGGGTGGGGGTGTTGCTCGAACGTACTGGGGTGTAGGTTCACGGTGGTACGACACGTCCAGGGGTGGGGGTACGACTGGAACGTACTGGGGTGTAGGTACACGGGGGTATGACACGTACTGGGGTGGGGGTGGGGCTCGAACGTACTGGGGTGGGGGTACGACTGGAACGTACTGGGGTGTACATAGACGGTGGTACGACACGTACAGGGGTGGGGGGGTGTACATTGACGGTGGTACGACACGTACTGGGGTGGGGGTACGACTGGAACGTACTGGGGTGTGGGTGGACGGGGCTATGACACGTCCTGGGGTGGGGGTGTGGCTCGCACGTACTGGGGTGTAGGTACACGGGGGGTACGACACGTACAGGGGGGGGGGTGTCCATGGACGGTGGTACAACACGTACTGGGGTGGGGGGGTGTACATTGACGGTGGTACGACACGTACTGGGGTGGGGGGGTGTACATTGACGGTGGTACGACACGTACTGGGGTGGGGGTACGACTGGAACGTACTGGGGTGTAGGTACACGGGGCTATGACACGTACTGGGGTGGGGGTTCGACTGGAACGTACTGGGGTGTACCTAGACGGGTGGGGGTATACATATACGGGGGGTACGTGTCGGACGTACGGGGGCTGGGTGGAGTGTTGGGCGCGTATGCGGGCACATGTCTCCATGGTTGCTGTAGGAGTTCGGTGCGGACGGTGTTTTTCCCATACGGTTGTAACCTCGGACGCACGGGATGGATCGTGATTCCTCGGTCGGACTTGGATTTTCACGTTTGTACGGTAAATCGTCCGAGGACGTGTCGGACACATTTTCCGACCCGAGGACGTGTGGGGAATGATTCCCAGTGCGGTTCGTATGGACTTTTTACCATGCGAATCGTGATTGCCAGTTCGTACGGCACTTGTACGATTCGTACGGTAAAAAGACCCGATACGAGTCGCACGGGGGAATTTTTTACCGGATCGTGATCGGCACCTATGTATGATACGATTACCATTCTAACTAACTTTTATTTCCTGTTGATACTCTTTGAGACCTCTTTCAGCATTGCAACTTTGTTTCTACACGTGCTCCATAAGATTTGTTGCTCTTCTTACATGTCCCACAAGATGAGTTATTGGTCTTGTTTTTGTATTTGTGCTTGTTACAGTCCTTTATGGTGTTGTATTCATGCCTTCACCTCCTTTCGTTTCCGCTCCTTTGTACAGCGCTCTGAGACCCGTACGGGTCATGTTCGCGCTTTATAAACCTTTTCAAATAAATAGATTCTCCCAATGAACATAACATAAACCCCAAACATTGTTTATCACATATCCCTAATCAGCTACTCTAGGAAACCCCCTATCTGCCTTGAGGCTTTCTGTCTCATGCTGTTGTGTTACCGAGTCCTGTAGTACCTCCCACATATCTACTGGCGACCTGATGGTCTTCAGTTTCGTACCAGAGCTTGTCCCTCAGTGTCTGGCGTCTTTCTTCTCCACCCCTAATCGAGGAACACTTATACGATTCATGGAACAGATCTAATTTGAACCCCAAGGTGAGCGAGGACTAACACCTAGCCCGCGAGGCAACACCTGAAAGCCCGTGAGTGCAGAAACCAGAGTCCAAACATGGTTATTCCTCTGGCAAAAGTTTGAAATCCTGACTGCTGCTAGCAAAAGGCAGTCCAGAAGTGGAAAGATCTTGTTCAATCCAACCAGTTTGGAGGAAGAGACGTGGAAAGTTTGCATACGCAAAAATAAGATAATGTTATTCTGCAGACTCTTCACAGTCATAAAGATGCTTAATTAATACACACATATAAGACCTCCTTTTAAGGCAATAAGCCTCTACTCTACCGCTATTTATTGATCTTTGTTCTGTTTAGTGTGTGATGTGTTCTTTGTACAGCGTTCTGATACTTCACAGTTAGACTGCTCTTTTGGAGTACCGAAATAAATAAATCAAAATGTACGCCGGGTGCTAAACTCTAGGCCTTGGCACTCTGAAGGCCCAGAGGGAACTGCGCTAGACTTCTGGAGCTCCGTGCTGCGTCTGGATGCTACATGGAGGTTCCAATTATGTTCATCAGATGACAGCCCAGATCTGTGACTGGGGGTGAATGTCTGAATAGTTTCAGCTCTCCGTCCAGCATATCCTTGTGTTTGCTTTGTTCGCCCTAGGTTGGCAGAGTATGCCCAGACGTGGGTCCCTTGCTCACTTTGACACACGATTCAAGCTAGCCTGGCTGATGAGGGCTGTTAGCCCAAAACCGGTCCCAGGATGCTTGTTTCCGGTCCAGGGAAGACTTGGCTTGGCAGTTCGGGCAGGACTGTTCCCATGAGGCACAGGGTCGAGACTGATTTGCATAGAGCTGGGTCTGACCTGGGGGTGCGAAGTGAGCTAAAGAACGATGAGGGATTCAAACCAGATTTGTGACTGGGGGTGAGTGTTTGAAAAGTTTCAGCACTCCGTCCATCATCTCCTTGTGTTTGCTTTATTCACCCTAAGTTGGCAGGGTATACGGACGTGGGTCCCTTGCTCACTTTGCCACTGGATTCAAGTTAGCCTGGCTGACGAGGGGTGTTACCCCGAAATTAGCCCCAGGATGCTTGTTTGCGGTCCAGGGAAGACCTGACTTGGCAGTTCGGGCTTGAATGTTCCCATGAGGCACAGGGTTAAGACTAAGCCTGGGTGGTGAACTCCCCTCCGCTCCGCTCGTGGAGTTTGCGGAGTTTTCTGCACTCTGCGTTACGCGGAGATCACAGTGTTCTGAAAAACTCCGCCCCGCGGAGCGTTTTTTTTTTTTACATCGCTCGTGTTCGTCAAAGTCAAGTTGGTGACTGCGAGCGAGGAAAATAAACCTCCCGGTGTGATTTTTCCTTGTTTGCGATTGGCGAGCGTGGAAAACCAACCTTCCGGTAAGATTTCTCAACGCTGGGGGGTCAGGTTTCTCATTGTGAGTGGTCACGTATCCTTGCGAACGCTCGCATTGAGAAATAGCCTGTTTGTGTTGAGAAAGAGGCCGCTCTACTAGAGCGGCAGAAAAGTAAAGCAGGGACCGCTTGCGCTGTGCATGGTGCCGTTCGCGATGATTGCAGTGTGGACAAGCATCCGGCACTGTGCAATCACTGTGAGCGTCATTTTTCTATAGTACTCCGCCCAGGGTTAGTCAAGACTGATTTGCATATGGCTGGTTCTGAACTGGGGTGGCAAAGTGAGCTAAAGAACGATGATGGATTCAACCCAGATCTGTGACTAGGGGTGAGAGTCTGAAAAGCTGCAGCACTCCGTCCATCATCTCCTTGTGTTTGCTTTGCATCTGATGACATTGGTTAGTTTGGGGGGCGTAAGTTCTTTGACAGTTTCATTCTAGATTTCCGGGGTGATAGGAGGCAGAAATGACAAACTCAAAGAGCTGAACTCAGCAGGATTCCTGCACCCTCGAGCAGATTGCAAAACTCTGGTTTCCCATAGACCTCAGTTGATCTGGAGTCACTGAATCTTCTTGGCAGTGAGCTGAACTTGGACATGGATGTGATGGGGATGTCCTGGATCCCAGGGCCACCTGGTAAATCACACCCAATGACCTGAGAATGGAAACAGCTGGCTGATGGAAGTGAAGAGAGAAGTAGGTGGAGCAGGGAAGTGAGGATGGAAGATCAG
Organism: Triturus cristatus; assembly: GCF_964204655.1. Lineage (NCBI taxonomy): Eukaryota > Metazoa > Chordata > Amphibia > Caudata > Salamandridae > Triturus > Triturus cristatus. The sequence continues at coordinate 118,593,418 of NC_140595.1, forward strand.
GAAGGGCAGTGGGAGGGGAGAAACAGAAGCAGATAGAGAACTCTGATGGCAGAATGGAAGTGGAGGAATTGAACTAAAGAGTGGTAAATGGGTAACAATGCGCATATGGAGGGCTGGAAGGGGAGAAACTTAAAAAAAGATAGAGACAATCAAAACAGGGGTCAAAGAGGGAAGAATGGTAGTGAAGTCGCGAAGGTCAGGAATGGGGGCACAAGACTGGAAGTGAGAACATCTGGGGTTGCTTTTCTACAGACCTGTGGGCGTTTTTGTTGATTCCTGCCGCTAGCTCCACTCTGTGTGCCCTGCGCGCTGAGCGCCCTGCCTTGCTGAACTCTGTGTCCCCCGCCGCCGCAAGCACCAACAGCGGCCGCCGAGCGGGGACAAACTACGTTACCCTGCAGCCTGTGCGGCTAGAGACAACTAAGTACTACAGGTGGACAGAGAACAAGCGGTGAATCTTGGATCCTACTTGAGAAACAGTGAACGGCTAAAGACAAAACTGTCAATCAAGCATTGTCATGTGTGGCCCCCAAGAATGTTGTATGCCCTGTTGGAAGAAATCAGACTTCCATTCCACAGAAGTCTTAAGAATGTATTCATTAAACTGCCCCTGTTGACTGGGATTCAACAGATCATTACCCAATCCTAGTGCTGTGAGCCCCTTCATTTTAGATGGCAAACACTATACCTATAGATCTCTTTAGTCCCCAGAGCAGTGTACACAACCTTGACCTCTGTAGAGAAAAGGACAACTAACAGGTAAGTCCCATCCCCTCCATTGGGCAATACTCACAAGACAGTGGGGGGTGTTGCGTATAATTAAGGAATCATACTTCAGTGTCCTTCCAACCACTAACCCACCACATTCACTCGAAATCCGGACAAACACAAACCTTTGTCACAAACCTTGGCAGTATGTGATAATCAGCTATTATAATATGCTAATCCTATACATATCCTATTTATCAGTACTGTTACTCTAACAAAAGACAGTATGTATGATACGATTACCATTCTAACTAACTTTTATTTCCTGTTGATACTCTTTGAGACCTCTTTCAGCATTGCAACTTTGTTTCTACACGTGCTCCATAAGATTTGTTGCTCTTCTTACATGTCCCACAAGATGAGTTATTGGTCTTGTTTTTGTATTTGTGCTTGTTACAGTCCTTTATGGTGTTGTATTCATGCCTTCACCTCCTTTCGTTTCCGCTCCTTTGTACAGCGCTCTGAGACCCGTACGGGTCATGTTCGCGCTTTATAAACCTTTTCAAATAAATAGATTCTCCCAATGAACATAACATAAACCCCAAACATTGTTTATCACATATCCCTAATCAGCTACTCTAGGAAACCCCCTATCTGCCTTGAGGCTTTCTGTCTCATGCTGTTGTGTTACCGAGTCCTGTAGTACCTCCCACATATCTACTGGCGACCTGATGGTCTTCAGTTTCGTACCAGAGCTTGTCCCTCAGTGTCTGGCGTCTTTCTTCTCCACCCCTAATCGAGGAACACTTATACGATTCATGGAACAGATCTAATTTGAACCCCAAGGTGAGCGAGGACTAACACCTAGCCCGCGAGGCAACACCTGAAAGCCGTGAGTGCAGAAACCAGAGTCCAAACATGGTTATTCCTCTGGCAAAAGTTTGAAATCCTGACTGCTGCTAGCAAAAGGCAGTCCAGAAGTGGAAAGATCTTGTTCAATCCAACCAGTTTGGAGGAAGAGACGTGGAAAGTTTGCATACGCAAAAATAAGATAATGTTATTCTGCAGACTCTTCACAGTCATAAAGATGCTTAATTAATACACACATATAAGACCTCCTTTTAAGGCAATAAGCCTCTACTCTACCGCTATTTATTGATCTTTGTTCTGTTTAGTGTGTGATGTGTTCTTTGTACAGCGTTCTGATACTTCACAGTTAGACTGCTCTTTTGGAGTACCGAAATAAATAAATCAAAATGTACGCCGGGTGCTAAACTCTAGGCCTTGGCACTCTGAAGGCCCAGAGGGAACTGCGCTAGACTTCTGGAGCTCCGTGCTGCGTCTGGATGCTACATGGAGGTTCCAATGATGTTCATCAGATGACAGCCCAGATCTGTGACTGGGGGTGAATGTCTGAATAGTTTCAGCTCTCCGTCCAGCATATCCTTGTGTTTGCTTTGTTCGCCCTAGGTTGGCAGAGTATGCCCAGACGTGGGTCCCTTGCTCACTTTGACACACGATTCAAGCTAGCCTGGCTGATGAGGGCTGTTAGCCCAAAACCGGTCCCAGGATGCTTGTTTCCGGTCCAGGGAAGACTTGGCTTGGCAGTTCGGGCAGGACTGTTCCCATGAGGCACAGGGTCGAGACTGATTTGCATAGAGCTGGGTCTGACCTGGGGGTGCGAAGTGAGCTAAAGAACGATGAGGGATTCAAACCAGATTTGTGACTGGGGGTGAGTGTTTGAAAAGTTTCAGCACTCCGTCCATCATCTCCTTGTGTTTGCTTTATTCACCCTAAGTTGGCAGGGTATACGGACGTGGGTCCCTTGCTCACTTTGCCACTGGATTCAAGTTAGCCTGGCTGACGAGGGGTGTTACCCCGAAATTAGCCCCAGGATGCTTGTTTGCGGTCCAGGGAAGACCTGACTTGGCAGTTCGGGCTTGAATGTTCCCATGAGGCACAGGGTTAAGACTAAGCCTGGGTGGTGAACTCCCCTCCGCTCCGCTCGTGGAGTTTGCGGAGTTTTCTGCACTCTGCGTTACGCGGAGATCACAGTGTTCTGAAAAACTCCGCCCCGCGGAGCGTTTTTTTTTTTTACATCGCTCGTGTTCGTCAAAGTCAAGTTGGTGACTGCGAGCGAGGAAAATAAACCTCCCGGTGTGATTTTTCCTTGTTTGCGATTGGCGAGCGTGGAAAACCAACCTTCCGGTAAGATTTCTCAACGCTGGGGGGTCAGGTTTCTCATTGTGAGTGGTCACGTATCCTTGCGAACGCTCGCATTGAGAAATAGCCTGTTTGTGTTGAGAAAGAGGCCGCTCTACTAGAGCGGCAGAAAAGTAAAGCAGGGACCGCTTGCGCTGTGCATGGTGCCGTTCGCGATGATTGCAGTGTGGACAAGCATCCGGCACTGTGCAATCACTGTGAGCGTCATTTTTCTATAGTACTCCGCCCAGGGTTAGTCAAGACTGATTTGCATATGGCTGGTTCTGAACTGGGGTGGCAAAGTGAGCTAAAGAACGATGATGGATTCAACCCAGATCTGTGACTAGGGGTGAGAGTCTGAAAAGCTGCAGCACTCCGTCCATCATCTCCTTGTGTTTGCTTTGCATCTGATGACATTGGTTAGTTTGGGGGGCGTAAGTTCTTTGACAGTTTCATTCTAGATTTCCGGGGTGATAGGAGGCAGAAATGACAAACTCAAAGAGCTGAACTCAGCAGGATTCCTGCACCCTCGAGCAGATTGCAAAACTCTGGTTTCCCATAGACCTCAGTTGATCTGGAGTCACTGAATCTTCTTGGCAGTGAGCTGAACTTGGACATGGATGTGATGGGGATGTCCTGGATCCCAGGGCCACCTGGTAAATCACACCCAATGACCTGAGAATGGAAACAGCTGGCTGATGGAAGTGAAGAGAGAAGTAGGTGGAGCAGGGAAGTGAGGATGGAAGATCAGGAAGGGCAGTGGGAGGGGAGAAACAGAAGCAGATAGAGAACTCTGATGGCAGAATGGAAGTGGAGGAATTGAACTAAAGAGTGGTAAATGGGTAACAATGCGCATATGGAGGGCTGGAAGGGGAGAAACTTAAAAAAAGATAGAGACAATCAAAACAGGGGTCAAAGAGGGAAGAATGGGAGTGAAGTCGCGAAGGTCAGGAATGGGGGCACAAGACTGGAAGTGAGAACATCTGGGGTTGCTTTTCTACAGACCTGTGGGCGTTTTTGTTGATTCCTGCCGCTAGCTCCACTCTGTGTGCCCTGCGCGCTGAGCGCCCTGCCTTGCTGAACTCTGTGTCCCCCGCCGCCGCAAGCACCAACAGCGGCCGCCGAGCGGGGACAAACTACGTTACCCTGCAGCCTGTGCGGCTAGAGACCGGCCCACAACCTTTCCCTTGCCAGGAGGCGCTTCAAAACCCGGCGCTTCCTTCGCGACGCGGGACGCGCGCGGGCGTCGCCGGGCTGAGCCCGGGCAGAGGGCGGGCCGTCTGTGGCCGTCCGGGGCCAGTAGAGGCCGGGCCGGGCCACCCCCGTTTGTTCCTGCAAGTAAGACACACCATAAGACTCGTTACGGACTGTGCGGCAAACGCCTTTGCAACCTGTAATTTCTCTGTTCATAGTACGCGTATATCTGTGCCCTTCTACTTTTTGTGCCCACTTTCAAAGCATGCCTGTAACACCGCCTATACAACCATCTAAAGGCAAGATAACACTAGCGGGAGGCCTACGGAAAGGGACACTAGATCACTTTCTGGCTAAAGCTGTCTCTAAGTTGGACAACGAAATAGCGGATACGGAACGCCGTCTGTCCCGTGGCTTACCCCTTGATAAACGCTCCTCTTTGGGCACTATTCAAATGATTTCTTCTCCTACACCTATAACACACAATTTGGTCAACACCTCTGCTTCAACTAATGACCCGGGTATTCCGCTACTTCTTCAAGATCTCCCGCCGACAGCAGACTCTTCAAGGGATTTAATCTTTATTAATACAAACGTGAACCCTTCCCCACATTCCATTTTGGAAGGGGTTCTACCAAATACGCCTTCTAAAACAAAACCAAGGCCTATTAGAAAAATGAATCCCCCTAAAAATCCCAGACCTGTGGCAACCCTGAAAAGAAAGAGGGGCGGTGCTGGAGCAATATGTAGTCGTCCTAAAGCACCGAGATTACTCCCCAGTCCTTCAAAACGTAAAGACACTGCGTTACCTACTGTGCCTGATCCCAATGACGGACTAATCCAGAGACTCGAACACCTTGTGAAATCACTTCTTCTACCTCTCTCTGAGAGAATAAAAAGGCTAAACGAACAACTAGACACCCTAACAGCCATATCTTCCTCAAATGGTTCTTTATTGAAAGATCTGGTCATTTTTCAAACAACTGACGGCCAGAGGAAACCCCCAGATGTGACCCTTGGAAAAGATGTCTCATCGCCTAATAAAGCAAACACACAGCCTCCAGCTATCTTAGCTGATTCTGAAAATGTGTCCACTTCTTCAGGAGAGAGGGAAAAATTAGTCCCGCAAAACACACTAGGAGGGAAAAACACCAGTATCTCCAGGGCGCCAAATTTATATAAGTCTACCCATAGAATGGATGAGCATATTGATTTACCACCTGAGTCTGCCCCCTATGTTATCATACTTACGGGTGTGCCAAAATTAAGCCCAGGAAAGAAGGAGGGGTTTGTGGAACTTAAAAACAAAGTAATATATTGGCTAAGTAAGAACAGACCTCTGCCTCCAGACCTTAACGGTGAGATTTTATTTGTGCGAAGGCTGACCTGGCTTGGGTGTAGGCCTAAAGACATAGAGGGTGATATTGTGACTATAAATTTTAAAGAGCAGAAAGTAGTTACTTATATAGCGGATTGGTTTTTAGAAAGAGGAGTGGAAGGGATATCAACTCGTGTTCTGAGTTACTTCTACCCCCAATCCCTCCTCACCCCCCATGGTAACACTTCCATCTGTAGGCCACTCAGAAATACCAGAACAGTTCCAGCGCTCCAACACCCAAGAACTATTAATTCTGTCCCTCTGCTTCAACATTCTAGAAATTCTAGTCGCTGGACTGCTTCTCCCTCCTTTTCACCCTTTCCAGATAGGCCTCATTTCTACCAACACCAGCACAAATACAATTTACCCCAGTACTCAACCTGGACTGTACCAGTCACAAACCGTTTTGAGGCACTAACAGATCTAGAAGATCCTGATTGACAGACGGAACCTAGCTTGGAAGTTGATTTATGTGGAGCTCCCACTTTGCCACTTAATACCCATGTTGCCACTTCTTATCCTGGAATGGTCACTGCTAATATTTGTAATATGGGAACCCTAAATTGTGTGGCACCTATTGATCAGCCACAAACTAGTAGCGATAAATTACACCCTGGGACCACTTCTAATTTTGATTGCCCAACCTATCCCAGTCTCCCTCTCCTCCAAACTACTAAAATCAGAGCTAAAAATAAAAATGCTCCTTTAATGAGGGAAATAGGGGATGCTGAAAATATCATCTCATGGAACGTTGCAGGCCTCTCAAATAAAATATCACACCAACCTTGGCTAGATATAGTTACTTGCTATAGCTTTATCTGCCTCCAGGAAACATGGGCCACAGACGAACTCCATATTCCAGGATACCAGACCTTCCACGCCCCTGCACAAATAAGCTTACAGGGGAGAAATAAAGGAGGTTTGACTATATACGTCTCGATAACGCAGGGCATAAAGGTATTGAGACATATATTTACTGAGTACTATCAGATTTTAAATGTTAGTTGGGGGCGGGAAAAATTTCTGACCCTCATAAATTTTTATAACAATATCCCCACTAGCAATCTAGAAAGCCAGATCGATAATCTTATGACGAGTGTTAATGCTATCAAGACCCAGAAAAAAGACGAGCTGGTGCTGCTCTGGCTGGGCGACTTTAATTGCACTATTTGCCCACATGTTTCCAATGGCATTTGCGGCCTTGGTAAACATAAGGATGACAACCCAACTCATTTTGTCCATTCAAAACTGGGTGATACTCAACGAACTTTGCATCCCAAATACTCCCTTTAAACCAACTTTCCATGGGCGGGGATGCAACTCGATCATTGATTTTACCCTTATATCTCCATCCAATGAAGGATTAGTTATCGCCTGGGAAACACTCAACGTTTTCTTCAGTGATCACTACCCAATCGCCTTTAATCTTAAAATTAGAAAGACTCATGAGATCCCCGTAGACAAGCCCAAATATCATCCCAACATAAACTTAGGCACAAAAAACGGCTATTCTATAAAATGGGATAGGGTTAACCCCGCTGTTTTTCTACATACTCTAATGGGATCCAGCCTACCTGATATACTTGCCTGTCTGACAGAAACAGAGGAGTCATCGGTACTCTCGACTCCCTTCTTAAAAATTCAATTTGAACTTAAAAAATTACTAACTAGAGAGCATCAATCCAACACTAAAATTGGCCACGGTTGGTTTGATAAAAATTGCACCAAAGCTCTTCAAGCTTTAAAAAGGGCTTTGCATGAAACTATCAAATCACCTGCTGAGATCAGTAAAGCCAGAAAACTGTACAATTTGGCCATAAAAACAAGGAAACAGACTTTAAAGAAAGAGGCTTGGTCGGCCTTAATTGAAGCCTCCAAATCCAAGGACAACATAGCTTTCTGGAAAGTGGTCAATGCTCCCTATTTACAGAAAAACCAGACAGATTTTATGGATATGGCTATTAACGGGGAAACTTGTGTAAATCACTTTAAAAACTTATATGATAAAATAGAAAACCCCGACTATGGTAACTCCCTGATTGACGGGGTAATTATTCAACCATCTACAATCCTATCAAATACATTCCCAATAGGAATCTCTTTCAATTGTATGGAGATCACAAAAGCAATCAAAGATAGTCCTTCAGGCAAAGCCCCTGGCCCTGACGGTGTCCCGATTGATGTCTACAAAGCAGAAATCGACCTTTGGGCTCCCCTGTTAACAAATGTTTTAAATAATTTTAATCGACATGGGCTCCTACCATCTTGGTCTGAAGCCATAGTCGTCCCTATTTTTAAAAAAGGAGACAGAAATGACCCCACCTGCTACCGGCCAATTTCACTCTTAGATGCTCTAATGAAGGTAGCAGCACGAGCAATTTTAAATAGAATTCAACTTTGGGCAGAGAAAAAAAATGTATTATCTCACTTGCAGTACGGTTTTAGTCCAGGAAAAGGGACTATAGAACAGAGTTTAAATTTGGCCTTAGTTTTATCAAAATACACGCAGGCAAAAAAGGGAAATCTTTTTGTTACATTTGTGGACCTGAGTTCCGCATTTGACTGTGTGAACCATGAGATACTATGGTCCATATTATCTGAAATGGGTTTAGATTCTAACATTCTACAATTTATAAAAACTCTGTATAGTGACGCAGGCGCTAGAGTACGTTACGGAAATAAAGGCGAGTGCTCTGATAAATTTCCTATCAAGAGAGGGGTACGACAGGGGTGCATTCTAGCCCCCCTTCTCTTTACCCTATACATAAACTCCATTGGGCAATATTTAACAGAATCACAGCATGATTACCCAAAAATTTTAGGAGCTCCGACCCCAATACTCCTTTATGCTGATGATGCCGCCATTATGTCTCGGAACAAGATAGGTCTCCAGAGGGCTGTCTTGAAGTTTGCAACTTATATGAAAGAACGAGGGTTAAAAATTAATATTTCAAAAACATACACGATGGCCTGTGGCCCGGGAACAAAGAAAGTGCCTTGCTCTATCTTTTTAGATGGCAATAGGATCGAGACCACAGACCACTTCTCCTACCTTGGAATACACTTTGATAGGAGGGGAAATTGGCATACAGCTGTAAATGCCAGAAATTTGGCCTTCACCCGAGCTATTGGCGCCCTTAAACAGTTTTCAGCTAAATTAGGTGGCAGACCAATGAAAGAGCTGATTGTTCTTTATAAGGCTAAATGCATTTCTACTGCCACCTATGGAGCCGGTCTTTGGGGTATTGAAAACTCACAACTACTACAAAAAACAGAAAATCAATTTTTGTGTTATTTACTAGGAGTTTCTAAATCAACATCGACTTACTTTATACATATCGAACTGGGTTTGCTGTACATCCTAGATATTATTAAAATTGCGCCTATACTCCTGTGGCATAAGATTTGTGTAACCCCTGAGACTCAACTAAACAGAGACTTGATCACTGACTGTCTCAACCTCGACGGATTAATCAATATTAAATGGCTTACCTACGTAAGAAACATGATGATTGACCTTGGCCATCCTGAGTTTTTCACGAGGCCTTCCACCATGGAAATGGTTTCCAGGAAGACCCTAAGAGAGTTGGCCTTAAACCATCTAATAACTAACAGATGGAACCTGGAAAAAACAAAAAATACAGTTATCAACTACCAAAAAATAACCATGCAAGAAGGCCTCCAAAATTATCTGTTAACTCAGCCTACTTGTTATGCCCGAATGCTTCTGACTCGCCTCAGATTTGGAAACTTTTATCGTATGATTGCTTTCCCTCTCTGCAACTCTTGGTCAAATGAACTCCCACTCTGCCCTTGTGATGACACCTCTGCCCAATCCAACATTCATTGTGTTCTTTTTTGTAAATTTTATCAGCTGCCCAGGGAGGCTTTTCTGAAACCACTTTTAACCCCTTCGCTCCCAGGCCTTTTCCCCCTCCTGTGCCAGGCCTTTTTTTGGCTATTTGGGGTAGTGCGCGCTTAGGCCCCTGTAACTTTTTGACCGCATTAGGTAGCCACGCCAAATTTGCGTCCTTTTCTTCCAACATCATGGGGATTCTAAAGGTACTCAGGGTTTGTGGATTCCCCTGGAGGGGTCACAGAAAAGAGCCAAAATACAGCAAAATTTTGGTTTTTTTGGGAAAAATGGGAAAAACGGGCTGCAAATGAAAGCATCTGGGTTTGTCCCTGCAAATGTTATCAAAAAAGGGTTTGTGGGGTTGAAATCACCATTTTCCCAGCTTTTCGGGGATACTTGACTTTTAACAAAAACCCAACATTTTTTACACAGTTTTGGCATTTTTCTGGGACATAGCCTATTTTTGCAATTTTTTGTGCTTTTGACCTCCTTCCAGTTAGTGTCTGAAATGGGTACAAAAGCAATAGTGGATCCTGGAAAGCTATACATTTTCGAAAAGAAGACAACATTCTGAATTCAGCAAGGGGTCATTTGTGTAGATACATCAAGGTTTTTTTATAGAAACAAACAGTTAAATGTAGGATAAATTGAAATTTAGTTGAAAAAAACAGCCTTTTGTGTCAACGTTTTCACCTGTAACTTCTTCTAATTATGACAGCTCTTTGAAAGCAATATACCGTTGCATCCGCTGGACATTACTGGTTGTGGGGATATATAGGACTTGTAGGTTCACCAAGAACCCGACGAACCCAGAGCCAAAAACTGAGTAGTAACTTGCAATGGTTTTTTATTATGTACCGGGTATATAGTAATTATTCTGTAAAAAAGTGTACATGGAAAAATTGGTATGAAAGACACCTATGTATTTCTGAAATGGGAACAAAATATAGAGTTTAGAAACAGTAGATATTTGCACATTTCTGAAATTGGGAATACTCATACTAGCATGAGAATTATCAGTCATTTTTTAGAATGACTTCTTTTTTACACAATATCTTTCATTTGGAAAGCAGAAATGCATGGAAAGTCAATAGATAATAACAGTTCCTTTACAAATCTGAATTACCCTAAGTCTCCCGATAAAAATGGTACCTCACTTGTGTGGGTAGGCATAGTGCCCACGACAGGAAACGGCGCAAAACGCAACGTGGTCACACCACATTTTCACAATGCAAAATTACCCTTTTTTTGCAAAGTGCCTAGCTGTAGTTTTTGAACCGTAGCTCTGCGGGCACCTTGGGAAACCTAGCAAACCTATACATTTTTGAAAAGTAGACACCCAGGGGAATCCAGGATGGGGTGACTTGACTGCCTCCCACCAGGGTCTGTTACCCAGAATCCCTTGCAAACCTAAAAAATTGGCAAAAAAAACACATTTTCCCCACATTTCTGTCGTGGAAAGTTCCGGAATCTGCGTGGATCCACAAATTTCCACCCACCCCGCGTTCCCCAAAGTCTTACGAGAAAAACGGTACCTCACTTGTGTGGATCGGCCTAGTGCCCGCGACAGGAAACGGCGCAAAACCCAACCTGGTCACACCTCAATTTCGCAGTGAAAAATGACCCTTTCTTGGAAAAATTACTAGCTGTAGTTTTTGAACCCTAGCTCTGCGGGCACCTTGGGAAACCTAGCAAACCTATACATTTTTGAAAACTAGACACCCAGGGGAATCCAGGATGGGGTGACTTGACTGCCTCCCACCAGGGTCTGTTACCCAGAATCCCTTGCAAACCTAAAAAATTGGCAAAAAAAACACATTTTCCACACATTTCTGTCGTGGAAAGTTCCGGAATCTGCGTGGATCCACAAATTTCCACACACCCCGTGTTCCCCAAAGTCTTACGAGAAAGACGGTACCTCACTTGTGTGGGTCGGCCTAGTGCCCGCGACAGGAAACGGCGCAAAACGCAACCTGGTCACACCTCAATTTCGCAGTGAAAAATGACCCTTTTTTGGAAAAATGACTAGCTGTAGTTTTTGAACCCTAGCTCTGAGGGCACCTTGGGAAACCTAGCAAACCTATACATTTTTGAAAAGTAGACACCCAGGGGAATCCAGGATGGGGTGACTTGACTGCCTCCCACCAGGGTCTGTTACCCAGAATCTCTTGCAAACCTAAAAAATTGGCAAAAAAAACACATTTTCCCCATATTTCTGTCGTGGAAAGATCCGGAATCTGCGTGGATCCGCCAATTTCCACCCACCCCGCGTTCCCCAAAGTCTTATGAGAAAAACGGTACCTCACTTGTGTGGATCGGCCTAGTGCCCGCGACAGGAAACGGCGCAAAACGCAACCTGGTCACACCTCAATTTCGCAGTGAAAAATGACCCTTTTTTAGAAAAATGACTAGCTGTAGTTTTTGAACCCTAGCTCTGCGGGCACCTTGGGAAACCTAGCAAACCTATACATTTTTGAAAACTAGACACCCAGGGGAATCCAGGATGGGGTGACTTGACTGCCTCCCACCAGGGTCTGTTACCCAGAATCCCTTGCAAACCTAAAAAATTGGCAAAAAAAACACATTTTCCCCACATTTCTGTCGTGGAAAGTTCCGGAATCTGCGTGGATCCACAATTTTCCACCCACCCCGCGTTCCCCAAAGTCTTACGAGAAAAACGGTACCTCACTTGTGTGGATCGGCCTAGTGCCCGCGACAGGAAACGGCGCAAAACGCAACCTGGTCACACCTCAATTTCGCAGTGAAAAATGACCCTTTTTTGGAAAAATGACTAGCTGTAGTTTTTGAACCCTAGCTCTGCGGGCACCTTGGGAAACCTAGCAAACCTATACATTTTTGAAATGTAGACACCCAGGGGAATCCAGGATGGGGTGACTTGACTGCCTCCCACCAGGGTCTGTTACCCAGAATCCCTTGCAAACCTAAAAAATTGGCAAAAAAACCACATTTTCCACACATTTCTGTCGTGGAAAGTTCCGGAATCTGCGTGGATCCACAATTCTCCACCCACCCCACATTCCCCAAAGTCTTACGAGAAAAACGGTACCTCACTTGTGTGGATCGGCCTAGTGCCCGCGACAGGAAACGGCGCAAAACGCAACCTGGTCACACCTCAATTTCGCAGTGAAAAATGACCCTTTTTTGGAAAAATGACTAGCTGTAGTTTTTGAACCCTAGCTCTGCGGGCACCTTGGGAAACCTAGCAAACCTATACATTTTTGAAAAGTAGACACCCAGGGGAATCCAGGATGGGGTGACTTGACTGCCTCCCACCAGGGTCTGTTACCCAGAATCCCTTGCAAACCTAAAAAATTGGCAAAAAAAACACATTTTCCACACATTTCTGTCGTGGAAAGTTCCGGAATCTGTGTGGATCCACAAATTTCCACCCACCCCGCGTTCCCCAAAGTCTTTCGAGAAAAACGGTACCTCACTTGTGTGGGTCGGCCTAGTGCCCGCGACAGGAAACGGCGCAAAACGCAACCTGGTCACACCTCAATTTCGCAGTGAAAAATGACCCTTTTTTGAAAAATGACTAGCTGTAGTTTTTGAACCCTAGCTCTGCGGGCACCTTGGGAAACCTAGCAAACCTATACATTTTTGAAAACTAGACACCCAGGGGAATCCAGGATGGGGTGACTTGACTGCCTCCCACCAGGGTCTGTTACCCAGAATCCCTTGCAAACCTAAAAAATTGGCAAAAAAACACATTTTCCCCACATTTCTGTCGTGGAAAGTTCCGGAATCTGCGTGGATCCACAAATTTCCCCCCACCCCGCGTTCCCCAAAGTCTTACGAGAAAAACGGTACCTCACTTGTGTGGGTCGGCCTAGTGCCCGCGACAGGAAACGGCGCAAAACGCAACCTGGTCACACCTCAATTTCGCAGTGAAAAATGACCCTTTTTTGGAAAAATGACTAGCTGTAGTTTTTGAACCCTAGCTCTGCGGGCACCTTGGGAAACCTAGCAAACCTATACATTTTTGAAAACTAGACACCCAGGGGAATCCAGTATGGGGTGACTTGACTGCCTCCCACCAGGGTCTGTTACCCAGAATCCCTTGCAAACCTAAAAAATTGGCAAAAAAAACACATTTTCCACACATTTCTGTCGTGGAAAGTTCCGGAATCTCCGTGGAGCCACAAATTTCCACCCACCCAGTGTTCCCCAAAGTCTTACGAGAAAAACGGTACCTCACTTGTGTGGGTCGGCCTAGTGCCCGCGACAGGAAACGGCACAAAACGCAACCTGGTCACACCTCAATTTCGCAGTGAAAAATGACCCTTTTTTGGAAAAATTACTAGCTGTAGTTTTTGAACCCTAGCTCTGCGGGCACCTTGGGAAACCTAGCAAACCTATACATTTTTGAAAACTAGACACCCAGGGGAATCCAGGATGGGGTGACTTGACTGCCTCCCACCAGGGTCTGTTACCCAGAATCCCTTGCAAACCTAAAACATTCGCAAAAAAACCACATTTTCCACACATTTCTGTCGTGGAAAGTTCCAGAATCTGCGTGGATCCACAAATTTCCACCCACCCCGTGTTCCCCAAAGTCTTACGAGAAAAACGGTACCTCACTTGTGTGGGTCGGCCTAGTGCCCGCGACAGGAAACGGCGCAAAACGCAACCTGGTCACACCTCAATTTCGCAGTGAAAATTGACCCTTTTTTGGAAAAATGACTAGCTGTAGTTTTTGAACCCTAGCTCTGCGGGCACCTTGGGAAACCTAGCAAACCTATACATTTTTGAAAACTAGATACCCAGGGGAATCCAGGATGGGGTGACTTGACTGCCTCCCACCAGGGTCTGTTACCCAGAATCCCTTGCAAACCTAAAAAATTGGCAAAAAAACCACATTATCCACACATTTCTGTCGTGGAAAGTTCCGGATTCTGCGTGGATCCACCAATTTCCACCCACCCCGTGTTCCCCAAAGTCTTACGAGAAAAACGGTACCTCACTTGTGTGGATCGGCCTAGTGCCCGCGACAGGAAACGGCGCAAAACGCAACCTGGTCACACATCAATTTCGCAGCGAAAAATTACCCTTTTTTGGAAAAATGACTAGCTGTAGTTTTTGAACCCTAGCTCTGCGGGCACCTTGGGAAACCTAGCAAACCTATACATTTTTGAAAAGTAGACACCCAGGGGAATCCAGGATGGGGTGATTTGACTGCCTCCCACCATGGTCTGTTACCCAGAATCCCTTGCAAACGTACAAAATTGACAAACAAAACACATTTTCCCCACCTTTCTGTGATGGAAAGTTCTGGAATCTGCGTGGATCCACAATTCTCCACCCACGCCGCGTTCCCCAAAGTCTTCCGAGAAAAACGGTACCTCACTTGTGTGGGAGGCCCAAGTACCCGCGACAGGCAAGGGCCCAAAACGTAGTGAGGCGACATCAACATTGCCTATCTCAAAACCACCTGGTTTTGCAAGGGGGGTCTCTTGGCTTTTTGGCCCGGGGCACGGCGGCCATCTAGGGAAACCTACCAAACCCATATATTTCTGAAAACTAGACACCCGGGGGCTTCCAGGGAGGTATGGCTTGCGTGGATCCCCCAACGTTTCCTTACCCAGAATCCCCCGCAAACCTCAATTTTAGCTGAAAAAATCACTTTTTCCACACTTGTTTGTCTTGGAAAGTTGTGGCATCACCGGGCTCGCTCAAATTTCACACCTCCCAGCGTTCCCCTGGGTCTCCCGGTAAAAATGGTGCCTCACTTGTGTGGGACGCCCAAGTACCCGCGACAGGCAAGGGCCCAAAACGTAGTGAGGCGACATCAACATTGCCTATCTCAAAACCACCTGGTTTTGCAAGGGGGGTCTCTTGGCTTTTTGGCCCGGGGCACGGCGGCCATCTAGGGAAACCTACCAAACCCATACATTTCTGAAAACTAGACACCCGGGGGCTTCCAGGGAGGTATGGCTTGCGCGGATCCCCCAACGTTTCCTTACCCAGAATCCCCCGCAAACCTCAATTTTAGCTGAAAAAATCACTTTTTCCACACTTATTTGTGTTGGAAAGTTGTGGCATCACCGGGCTCGCTCAAATTTCACACCTCCCAGCGTTCCCCTGGGTCTCCCGGTAAAAATGGTGCCTCACTTGTGTGGGAGGCCCAAGTACCCGCGACAGGCAAGGGCCCAAAACTTAGTGAGGCGACATCAACATTGCCTATCTCAAAACCACCTGGTTTTGCAAGGGGGGGTCCCTTGGCTTTTTGGCCCGGGGCACGGCGGCCATCTAGGGAAACCTACCAAACCCATACATTTCTGAAAACTAGACACCCAGGGGCTTCCAGGGAGGTATGGCTTGCGCGGATCCCCCACTTTTCCTTACCCAGAATCCCCCGCAAACCTCAATTTTAGCTGAAAAAATCACTTTTTCCACACTTTTTTGTGTTGGAAAGTTGTGGCATCACCGGGCTCACTCAAATTTCACGCCTCCCAGCGTTCCCCTGGGTCTCCCGGTAAAAATGGTGCCTCACTTGTGTGGGAGGCCCAAGTACCCGCGACAGGCAAGGGCCACAAACGTAGTGAGGCGACATCAACATTGCCTATCTCAAAACCACCTGGTTTTGTAAGGGGGGTCCCTTGGCTTTTTGGCCCGGGGCACGGCGGCCATCTAGGGAAACCTACCAAACCCGTACATTTCTGAAAACTAGACACCCAGGGGCTTCCAGGGAGGTATGGCTTGCGCGGATCCCCCAACGTTTCCTTACCCAGAATCCCCCGCAAACCTCAATTTTAGCTGAAAAAATCACTTTTTTCACACTTTTTTGTGTGGGAAAGTTGTGGCATCACTGGGCTCACTCAAATTTCACACCTCCCAGCGTTCCCCTGGGTCTCCCGGTAAAAATGGTGCCTCACTTGTGTGGGAGGCCCAAGTACCCGCGACAGGCAAGGGCCCCAAACGTAGTGAGGCGACATCAACATTGCCTATCTCAAAACCACCTGGTTTTGCAAGGGGGGTCTCTTGGCTTTTTGGCCCGGGGCACGGCGGCCATCTAGGCGAACCTACCAAACCCATACATTTCTGAAAACTAGACACCCGGGGGCTTCCAGGGAGGTATGGCTTGCGTGGATCCCCCAACGTTTCCTTACCCAGAATCCCCTGCAAACCTCAATTTTAGCTGAAAAAATCTCTTTTTTCACACATTTTGGGGTGGGAAAATAGTGGCATCACCGGGCTCACACAAATTTACCACCACCCAGAGTTCCCCCAGGTCTCCTGGTAAAAATGGTGCCTCACTTGTGTGGGAGGCCCAAGTACCCGCGACAGGCAAGGGCCCCAAACGTAGTGAGGCGACATCAACATTGCCCATCTCAAATGTCGCATCACTACGTTTGGGGCCCTTGCCTTTCGCGGGTACCTGGGCCTCCCACACAAGTGAGGCACCATTTTTACCGGGAGACCCAGGGGAATGCTGGGAGGTGTGAAATTTGAGTGAGCCCAGTGATGCCACAACTTTCCCACACAAAAAAGTGTGAAAAAAGTGATTTTTTCAGCTAAAATTGAGGTTTGCAGGGGATTCTGGGAAAGGAAACGTTGGGGGATCCACGCAAGCCATACCTCCCTGGAATCCCCCGGTTGTCTAGTTTTCAGAAATGTATGGGTTTGGTAGGTTTGCCTAGATGGCCGCCGTGCCCCGGGCCAAAATGCCAAGAGTCCCCCCTTGCAAAACCAGGTGGTTTTGAGATAGGCAATGTTGATGTCGCCTCACTACGTTTGGGGCCCTTGCCTGTCGCGGGTACTTGGGCCTCCCACACAAGTGAGGCACCATTTTTACCGGGAGACCCAGGGGAACGCTGGGAGGTGTGAAATGTGAGTGAGCCCGGTGATGCCACAACTTTCCCACACAAAAAAGTGTGAAAAAAGTGATTTTTTCAGCTAAAATTGAGGTTTGCAGGGGATTCTGGGTAAGGAAACTTTGGGGGATGCACGCAAGCCATACCTCCCTGGAAGCCCCCGGGTGTCTAGTTTTCAGAAATGTATGGGTTTGGTAGGTTTGCCTAGATGGCCGCCGTGCCCCGGGCCAAAAAGCCAAGTGACCCCCCTTGCAAAACCAGGTGGTTTTGAGATAGGCAATGTTGATGTCGCCTCACTACGTTTGGGGCCCTTGCCTGTCGCGGGTACTTGGGCCTCCCACACAAGTGAGGCACCATTTTTACCGGGAGACCCAGGGGAACGCTGGGAGGTGTGAAATTTGAGTGAGCCCAATGATGCCACAACTTTCCCACACAAAAAAGTGTGAAAAAAGTGATTTTTTCAGCTACAATTGAGGTTTGCAGGGGATTCTGGGTAAGGAAACGTTGGGGGATCCATGCAAGCCATACCTCCCTGGAAGCCCCCGGGTGTCTAGTTTTCAGAAATGTATGGGTTTGGTAGGTTTGCCTAGATGGCCGCCGTGCCCCGGGCCAAAAAGCCAAGAGACCCCCCTTGCAAAACCAGGTGGTTTTGAGATAGGCAATGTTGATGTCGCCTCACTACGTTTGGGGCCCTTGCCTGTCGCGGGTACTTGGGCCTCCCACACAAGTGAGGCACCATTTTTACCGGAAGACCCAGGGGAACGCTGGGAGGTGTGAAATTTTAGTGAGCCCAATGATGCCACAACTTTCCCACACAAAAAAGTGTGAAAAAAGTGATTTTTTCAGCTACAATTGAGGTTTGCAGGGGATTCTGGGTAAGGAAACGTGGGGGGATCCACACAAGCCATACCTCCCTGGAAGCCCCCGGGTGTCTAGTTTTCAGAAATGTATGGGTTTGGTAGGTTTGCCTAGATGGCCGCCGTGCCCCGGGCCAAAAAGCCAAGAGACCCCCCTTGCAAAACCAGGTGGTTTTGAGATAGGCAATGTTGATGTCGCCTCACTACGTTTGGGGCCCTTGCCTGTCGCGGGTACTTGGGCCTTCCATCACAAGTGAGGCACCATTTCTACCGGGAGACCCAGGGGAAGGCTGGGAGGTGTGAAATTTGAGTGAGCCCGGTGATGCCACAACTTTCCCACACAAAAAAGTGTGAAAAAAGTTATTTTTTCAGCTAAAATTGAGGTTTGCAGGGGATTCTGGGTAAGGAAACGTTGGGGGATCCACGCAAGCCATACCTCCCTGGAAGCCCCCGGGTGTCTAGTTTTCAGAAATGTATGGGTTTGGTAGGTTTGCCTAGATGGCCGCCGTGCCCCGGGCCAAAAAGCCAAGAGACCCCCCTTGCAAAACCAGGTGGTTTTGAGATAGGCAATGTTGATGTCGCCTCACTACGTTTGGGGCCCTTGCCTGTCGCGGGTACTTGGGCCTCCCACACAAGTGAGGCACCATTTTTACCGGGAGACCCAGGGGAACGCTGGGAGGTGTGAAATTTGAGTGAGCCCAATGATGCCACAACTTTCCCACACAAAAAAGTGTGAAAAAAGTGATTTTTTCAGCTACAATTGAGGTTTGCAGGGGATTCTGGGTAAGGAAACGTTGGGGGATCCACACAAGCCATACCTCCCTGGAAGCCCCCGGGTGTCTAGTTTTCAGAAATGTATGGGTTTGGTAGGTTTGCCTAGATGGCCGCCGTGCCCCGGGCCAAAAAGCCAAGAGTCCCCCCTTGCAAAACCAGGTGGTTTTGAGATAGGCAATGTTGATGTCGCCTCACTACGTTTGGGGCCCTTGCCTGTCGCGGGTACTTGGGCCTCCCACACAAGTGAGGCCCCATTTTTACCGGGAGACCCAGGGGAACGCTGGGAGGTGTGAAATTTGAGTGAGCCCGGTGATGCCACAACTTTCCCCCACAAAAAAGTGTGAAAAAAGTGATTTTTTCAGCTAAAATTGAGGTTTGCAGGGGATTCTGGGTAAGGAAACGTTGGGGGATCCACGCAAGCCATACCTCCCTGGAAGCCCCCGGGTGTCTAGTTTTCAGAAATGTATGGGTTTGGTAGGTTTGCCTAGAAGGCCGCCGTGCCCCGGGCCAAAAAGCCAAGAGACCCCCCTTGCAAAACTAGGTGGTTTTGAGATAGGCAATGTTGATGTCGCCTCACTAAGTTTGGGGCCCTTGCCTGTCGCGGGTACTTGGGCCTCCCACACAAGTGAGGCACCATTTTTACCGGGAGACCCAGGGGAACGCTGGGAGGTGTGAAATTTGAGTGAGCCCAATGATGCCACAACTTTCCCACACAAAAAAGTGTGAAAAAAGTGATTTTTTCAGCTACAATTGAGGTTTGCAGGGGATTCTGGGTAAGGAAACGTGGGGGGATCCACACAAGCCGTACCTCCCTGGAAGCCCCCGGGTGTCTAGTTTTCAGAAATGTATGGGTTTGGTAGGTTTGCCTAGATGGCCGCCGTGCCCCGGGCCAAAAAGCCAAGAGACCCCCCTTGCAAAACCAGGTGGTTTTGAGATAGGCAATGTTGATGTCGCCTCACTACGTTTGGGGCCCTTGCCTGTCGCGGGTACTTGGGCCTCCCACACAAGTGAGGCACCATTTTTACCGGGAGACCGAGGGGAAGGCTGGGAGGTGTGAAATTTGAGTGAGCCCGGTGATGCCACAACTTTCCCACACAAAAAACTGTGAAAAAAGTGATTTTTTTCAGCTAAAATTGAGGTTTGCAGGGGATTCTGGGTAAGGAAACGTTCGGGGATCCACGCAAGCCATACCTCCCTGGAAGCCCCCGGGTGTCTAGTTTTCAGAAATGTATGGGTTTGGTAGGTTTCCCTAGATGGCCGCCGTGCCCCGGGCCAAAAAGCCAAGAGACCCCCCTTGCAAAACCAGGTGGTTTTGAGATAGGCAATGTTGATGGCGCCTCACTACGTTTGGGGCCCTTGCCTGTCGCGGGTACTTGGGCCTCCCACACAAGTGAGGCACCATTTTTACCGGGAGACCCAGGGGAACGCTGGGAGGTGTGAAATTTGAGTGAGCCCAATGATGCCACAACTTTCCCACACAAAAAAGTGTGAAAAAAGTGATTTTTTCAGCTACAATTGAGGTTTGCAGGGGATTCTGGGTAAGGAAACGTGGGGGGATCCATGCAAGCCATACCTCCCTGGAAGCCCCCGGGTGTCTAGTTTTCAGAAATGTATGGGTTTGGTAGGTTTGCCTAGATGGCCGCCGTGCCCCGGGCCAAAAAGCCAAGAGACCCCCCTTGCAAAACCAGGTGGTTTTGAGATAGGCAATGTTGATGTCGCCTCACTACGTTTGGGGCCCTTGCCTGTCGCGGGTACTTGGGCCTCCCACACAAGTGAGGCACCATTTTTACCGGGAGACCGAGGGGAAGGCTGGGAGGTGTGAAATTTGAGTGAGCCCGGTGATGCCACAACTTTCCCACACAAAAAAATGTGAAAAAAGTGATTTTTTCAGCTAAAATTGAGGTTTGCAGGGGATTCTGGGTAAGGAAACTTTCGGGGATCCACGCAAGCCATACCTCCCTGGAAGCCCCCGGGTGTCTAGTTTTCAGAAATGTATGGGTTTGGTAGGTTTCCCTAGATGGCCGCCGTGCCCCGGGCCAAAAAGCCAAGAGACCCCCCTTGCAAAACCAGGTGGTTTTGAGATAGGCAATGTTGATGGCGCCTCACTACGTTTGGGGCCCTTGCCTGTCGCGGGTACTTGGGCCTCCCACACAAGTGAGGCACCATTTTTACCGGGAGACCCAGGGGAACGCTGGGAGGTGTGAAATTTGAGTGAGCCCAATGATGCCACAACTTTCCCACACAAAAAAGTGTGAAAAAAGTGATTTTTTCAGCTACAATTGAGGTTTGCAGGGGATTCTGGGTAAGGAACCGTGGGGGGATCCACGCAAGCCATACCTCCCTGGAAGCCCCCGGGTGTCTAGTTTTCAGAAATGTATGGGTTTGGTAGGTTTGCCTAGATGGCCGCCGTGCCCCGGGCCAAAAAGCCAAGAGACCCCCCTTGCAAAACCAGGTGGTTTTGAGATAGGCAATGTTGATGTCGCCTCACTACGTTTGGGGCCCTTGCCTGTCGCGGGTACTTGGGCCTCCCACACAAGTGAGGCACCATTTTTACCGGGAGACCCAGGGGAAGGCTGGGAGGTGTGAAATTTGAGTGAGCCCGGTGATGCCAAAACTTTCCCACACAAAAAAGTGTGAAAAAAGTGATTTTTTCAGCTAAAATTGAGGTTTGCAGGGGATTCTGGGTAAGGAAACGTTGGGGGATCCACGCAAGCCATACCTCCCTGGAAGCCCCCGGGTGTCTAGTTTTCAGAAATGTATGTGTTTGGTAGGTTTCCCTAGATGGCCGCCGTGCCCCGGGCCAAAATGCCAAGAGTCCCCCCTTGCAAAACCAGGTGGTTTTGAGATAGGCAATGTTGATGTCGCCTCACTACGTTTGGGGCCCTTGCCTGTCGCGGGTACTTGGGCCTCCCACACAAGTGAGGCACCATTTTTACCGGGAGACCCAGGGGAACGCTGGGAGGTGTGAAATTTGAGTGAGCCCGGTGATGCCACAACTTTCCCACACAAAAAATTGTGAAAAAAGTGATTTTTTCAGCTAAAAATGAGGTTTGCAGGGGATTCTGGGTAAGGAAACGTTGGGGGATGCACGCAAGCCATACCTCCCTGGAAGCCCCCGGGTGTCTAGTTTTCAGAAATGTATGGGTTTGGTAGGTTTGCCTAGATGGCCGCCGTGCCCCGGGCCAAAAAGCCAAGTGACCCCCCTTGCAAAACCAGGTGGTTTTGAGATAGGCAATGTTGATGTCGCCTCACTACGTTTGGGGCCCTTGCCTGTCGCGGGTACTTGGGCCTCCCACACAAGTGAGGCACCATTTTTACCGGGAGACCCAGGGGAACGCTGGGAGGTGTGAAATTTGAGTGAGCCCGGTGATGCCACAACTTTCCCACACAAAAAAATGTGAAAAAAGTGATTTTTTCAGCTAAAATTGAGGTTTGCAGGGGATTCTGGGTAAGGAAACTTTCGGGGATCCACGCAAGCCATACCTCCCTGGAAGCCCCCGGGTGTCTAGTTTTCAGAAATGTATGGGTTTGGTAGGTTTCCCTAGATGGCCGCCGTGCCCCGGGCCAAAAAGCCAAGAGACCCCCCTTGCAAAACCAGGTGGTTTTGAGATAGGCAATGTTGATGGCGCCTCACTACGTTTGGGGCCCTTGCCTGTCGCGGGTACTTGGGCCTCCCACACAAGTGAGGCACCATTTTTACCGGGAGACCCAGGGGAACGCTGGGAGGTGTGAAATTTGAGTGAGCCCAATGATGCCACAACTTTCCCACACAAAAAAGTGTGAAAAAAGTGATTTTTTCAGCTACAATTGAGGTTTGCAGGGGATTCTGGGTAAGGAAACGTGGGGGGATCCACGCAAGCCATACCTCCCTGGAAGCCCCCGGGTGTCTAGTTTTCAGAAATGTATGGGTTTGGTAGGTTTGCCTAGATGGCCGCCGTGCCCCGGGCCAAAAAGCCAAGAGACCCCCCTTGCAAAACCAGGTGGTTTTGAGATAGGCAATGTTGATGTCGCCTCACTACGTTTGGGGCCCTTGCCTGTCGCGGGTACTTGGGCCTCCCACACAAGTGAGGCACCATTTTTACCGGGAGACCCAGGGGAAGGCTGGGAGGTGTGAAATTTGAGTGAGCCCGGTGATGCCAAAACTTTCCCACACAAAAAAGTGTGAAAAAAGTGATTTTTTCAGCTAAAATTGAGGTTTGCAGGGGATTCTGGGTAAGGAAACGTTGGGGGATCCACGCAAGCCATACCTCCCTGGAAGCCCCCGGGTGTCTAGTTTTCAGAAATGTATGAGTTTGGTAGGTTTCCCTAGATGGCCGCCGTGCCCCGGGCCAAAAAGCCAAGAGACCCCCTTGCAAAACCAGGTGGTTTTGAGATAGGCAATGTTGATGTCGCCTCACTACGTTTGGGGCCCTTGCCTGTCGCGGGTACTTGGGCCTCCCACACAAGTGAGGCACCATTTTTACCGGGAGACCCAGGGGAACGCTGGGAGGTGTGAAATTTGAGTGAGCCCGGTGATGCCACAACTTTCCCACACAAAAAAGTGTGAAAAAAATGATTTTTTCAGCTAAAATTGAGGTTTGCAGGGGATTCTGGGTAAGGAACCGTTGGGGGATCCACGCAAGCCATACCTCCCTGGAAGCCCCCGGGTGTCTAGTTTTCAGAAATGTATGGGTTTGGTAGGTTTGCCTAGATGGCCGCCGTGCCCCGGGCCAAAAAGCCAAGAGACCCCCCTTGCAAAACCAGGTGGTTTTGAGATAGGCAATGTTGATGTCGCCTCACTACGTTTGGGGCCCTTGCCTGTCGCGGGTACTTGGGCCTCCCACACAAGTGAGGCACCATTTTTACCGGGAGACCCAGGGGAACGCTGGGAGGTGTGAAATTTGAGTGAGCCCGGTGATGCCACAACTTTCCCACACAAAAAATTGTGAAAAAAGTGATTTTTTCAGCTAAAAATGAGGTTTGCAGGGGATTCTGGGTAAGGAAACGTTGGGGGATGCATGCAAGCCATACCTCCCTGGAAGCCCCCGGGTGTCTAGTTTTCAGAAATGTATGGGTTTGGTAGGTTTGCCTAGATGGCCGCCGTGCCCCGGGCCAAAAAGCCAAGTGACCCCCCTTGCAAAACCAGGTGGTTTTGAGATAGGCAATGTTGATGTCGCCTCACTACGTTTGGGGCCCTTGCCTGTCGCGGGTACTTGGGCCTCCCACACAAGTGAGGCACCATTTTTACCGGGAGACCCAGGGGAGCGCTGGGAGGTGTGAAATTTGAGTGAGCCCAATGATGCCACAACTTTCCCACACAAAAAAGTGTGAAAAAAGTGATTTTTTCAGCTACAATTGAGGTTTGCAGGGGATTCTGGGTAAGGAAACGTTGGGGGATCCATGCAAGCCATACCTCCCTGGAAGCCCCCGGGTGTCTAGTTTTCAGAAATGTATGGGTTTGGTAGGTTTGCCTAGATGGCCGCCGTGCCCCGGGCCAAAAAGCCAAGAGACCCCCCCTTGCAAAACCAGGTGGTTTTGAGATAGGCAATGTTGATGTCGCCTCACTACGTTTGGGGCCCTTGCCTGTCGCGGGTACTTGGGCCTCCCACACAAGTGAGGCACCATTTTTACCGGGAGACCCAGGGGAACGCTGGGAGGTGTGAAATTTGAGTGAGCCCAATGATGCCACAACTTTCCCACACAAAAAAGTGTGAAAAAAGTGATTTTTTCAGCTACAATTGAGGTTTGCAGGGGATTCTGGGTAAGGAAACGTGGGGGGATCCACACAAGCCATACCTCCCTGGAAGCCCCCGGGTGTCTAGTTTTCAGAAATGTATGGGTTTGGTAGGTTTGCCTAGATGGCCGCCGTGCCCCGGGCCAAAAAGCCAAGTGACCCCCCTTGCAAAACCAGGTGGTTTTGAGATAGGCAATGTTGATGTCGCCTCACTACGTTTGGGGCCCTTGCCTGTCGCGGGTACTTGGGCCTCCCACACAAGTGAGGCACCATTTTTACCGGGAGACCCAGGGGAGCGCTGGGAGGTGTGAAATTTGAGTGAGCCCAATGATGCCACAACTTTCCCACACAAAAAAGTGTGAAAAAAGTGATTTTTTCAGCTACAATTGAGGTTTGCAGGGGATTCTGGGTAAGGAAACGTTGGGGGATCCATGCAAGCCATACCTCCCTGGAAGCCCCCGGGTGTCTAGTTTTCAGAAATGTATGGGTTTGGTAGGTTTGCCTAGATGGCCGCCGTGCCCCGGGCCAAAAAGCCAAGAGACCCCCCTTGCAAAACCAGGTGGTTTTGAGATAGGCAATGTTGATGTCGCCTCACTACGTTTGGGGCCCTTGCCTGTCGCGGGTACTTGGGCCTCCCACACAAGTGAGGCACCATTTTTACCGGGAGACCCAGGGGAACGCTGGGAGGTGTGAAATTTGAGTGAGCCCAATGATGCCACAACTTTCCCACACAAAAAAGTGTGAAAAAAGTGATTTTTTCAGCTACAATTGAGGTTTGCAGGGGATTCTGGGTAAGGAAACGTGGGGGGATCCACACAAGCCATACCTCCCTGGAAGCCCCCGGGTGTCTAGTTTTCAGAAATGTATGGGTTTGGTAGGTTTGCCTAGATGGCCGCCGTGCCCCGGGCCAAAAAGCCAAGAGACCCCCCTTGCAAAACCAGGTGGTTTTGAGATAGGCAATGTTGATGTCGCCTCACTACGTTTGGGGCCCTTGCCTGTCGCGGGTACTTGGGCCTTCCATCACAAGTGAGGCACCATTTCTACCGGGAGACCCAGGAGAAGGCTGGGAGGTGTGAAATTTGAGTGAGCCCGGTGATGCCACAACTTTCCCACACAAAAAAGTGTGAAAAAAGTGATTTTTTCAGCTAAAATTGAGGTTTGCAGGGGATTCTGGGTAAGGAAACGTTGGGGGATCCACGCAAGCCATACCTCCCTGGAAGCCCCCGGGTGTCTAGTTTTCAGAAATGTATGGGTTTGGTAGGTTTGCCTAGATGGCCGCCGTGCCCCGGGCCAAAAAGCCAAGAGACCCCCCTTGCAAAACCAGGTGGTTTTGAGATAGGCAATGTTGATGTCGCCTCACTACGTTTGGGGCCCTTGCCTGTCGCGGGTACTTGGGCCTCCCACACAAGTGAGGCACCATTTTTACCGGGAGACCCAGGGGAACGCTGGGAGGTGTGAAATTTGAGTGAGCCCAATGATGCCACAACTTTCCCACACAAAAAAGTGTGAAAAAAGTGATTTTTTCAGCTACAATTGAGGTTTGCAGGGGATTCTGGGTAAGGAAACGTGGGGGGATCCACACAAGCCATACCTCCCTGGAAGCCCCCGGGTGTCTAGTTTTCAGAAATGTATGGGTTTGGTAGGTTTGCCTAGATGGCCGCCGTGCCCCGGGCCAAAAAGCCAAGTGACCCCCCTTGCAAAACCAGGTGGTTTTGAGATAGGCAATGTTGATGTCGCCTCACTACGTTTGGGGCCCTTGCCTGTCGCGGGTACTTGGGCCTCCCACACAAGTGAGGCACCATTTTTACCGGGAGACCCAGGGGAGCGCTGGGAGGTGTGAAATTTGAGTGAGCCCAATGATGCCACAACTTTCCCACACAAAAAAGTGTGAAAAAAGTGATTTTTTCAGCTACAATTGAGGTTTGCAGGGGATTCTGGGTAAGGAAACGTTGGGGGATCCATGCAAGCCATACCTCCCTGGAAGCCCCCGGGTGTCTAGTTTTCAGAAATGTATGGGTTTGGTAGGTTTGCCTAGATGGCCGCCGTGCCCCGGGCCAAAAAGCCAAGAGACCCCCCTTGCAAAACCAGGTGGTTTTGAGATAGGCAATGTTGATGTCGCCTCACTACGTTTGGGGCCCTTGCCTGTCGCGGGTACTTGGGCCTCCCACACAAGTGAGGCACCATTTTTACCGGGAGACCCAGGGGAACGCTGGGAGGTGTGAAATTTGAGTGAGCCCAATGATGCCACAACTTTCCCACACAAAAAAGTGTGAAAAAAGTGATTTTTTCAGCTACAATTGAGGTTTGCAGGGGATTCTGGGTAAGGAAACGTGGGGGGATCCACACAAGCCATACCTCCCTGGAAGCCCCCGGGTGTCTAGTTTTCAGAAATGTATGGGTTTGGTAGGTTTGCCTAGATGGCCGCCGTGCCCCGGGCCAAAAAGCCAAGAGACCCCCCTTGCAAAACCAGGTGGTTTTGAGATAGGCAATGTTGATGTCGCCTCACTACGTTTGGGGCCCTTGCCTGTCGCGGGTACTTGGGCCTTCCATCACAAGTGAGGCACCATTTCTACCGGGAGACCCAGGGGAAGGCTGGGAGGTGTGAAATTTGAGTGAGCCCGGTGATGCCACAACTTTCCCACACAAAAAAGTGTGAAAAAAGTGATTTTTTCAGCTAAAATTGAGGTTTGCAGGGGATTCTGGGTAAGGAAACGTTGGGGGATCCACGCAAGCCATATCTCCCTGGAAGCCCCCGGGTGTCTAGTTTTCAGAAATGTATGGGTTTGGTAGGTTTGCTGTTAGACCTGGCACCTTGGCGTGAGTCTCCCTTCCTCTTTTTTGTCGCTGTGCCTCATGTGTTTTTATGGTGTTGGCCGCTCAGCGCGCTGTGCCACTGCCAACCAGTGTCACGGTGCGAGTGCTCCCTATGTAAATTGTATATGTTGGTTGGATTCCATGATTGGATTGTTTGATTTACTGTCAGACCCCAGTAAAGTGCGCCGGGGGCGCCAGGGCATGTAAATGCGAACACCGCTGGTGGGCTTGCAGCACTGGTTGTGCCACCCACAGAAGCGGCCGGTAAAATATATCCGAGGTCTGCCATCGCAGAACCTGCGTGCAGTCTGGTACTGACATGCTGACCGGCAAGTGCCCACACTTGCCAGTCCCTAAACCCTTCCCTTAGCTGCATGTTAGTCACCCCTCTGGTAGGCCCACGGGCAGGGTGCATTGTACGCCTAAGGTAGGACAAGCCCGGATGCGTGGCATGTCCTAGTAGTGAATTACCGCCATCTTGTTGTTCACTACTGCAAGGCTACCCTGTTCTCATAGGCCAGTATGGGCGGCCTGGATTATTACACCCTATGATCCTAACCGACCCAGGGAACATGGTAGAAGATCGAGTTTAGTATGCCTGAACTCGGAATAATAAGGTACATCTTTTCGCAAGGTTTATTTTAATATTCCGGGTTTGCAAATGCCGCTTTTAGAAAGTCGGCCTTTGCTTGCCTAAACCTTTCAGCCACCTCTGCGTGTTGTGTATCTGATGTCTGGCTGGTGTGAGTGACAGGGCTGGGGGAACCCAGATGGGCAGGGCTAGGTAGCCTGGTATGAATAGGACGATCGACAGGTAGATGGGTGGGAGGAGTGCTCCTAGGTTCTGAATAGGACGGTGCTCCGCTACCTCGATGCCGGCTCCACCCCCTGTGGAGCGTCTGATGACTCTGCCCTGCACTCTGAAAGGAGAAGCCTGCATCACGTAAACCAAGTGCTCAGAAACCGGACTGAACTAGGCAAGGGCCCCCCTGGCCTGGGAGAACAAAAGATTTGTGGTATAAGTAGAGGAGCCCTGCTCCTAAGAAACTAGATCCGCTTTTGACCAAGAAGAATCTCTGCCTGAGGAGGAGGCACCGGGAAAGCTGTAGGAGGAAGACTGTCCCTATCCTGGGGGATTGGCCTACAGTGGTGACCTCGCTGCCAAAGGGGAGAAGAGAAACTGTTGCTGAAGACTTTGCTTTATTTTTACTTTCAAGACTTGTGCTTTTCCAAAACGATCTCCAAGGGCTTGGAACTGAGCTTGCCCCCTGAACTGAGCCCCAGGACCATTGGGCTCTACCTGATCTTCACTCGCCTGCTGCTAGACCGTGGTGTCCTTTCCCTCGCCGGAGCTGTGACCCTCGTGCCGCAGTCCCTCCCTGAGCCGTGACCAGGACTGCTTAGCCGCCCCCGCCTTGGGAAGAGCCTCGCTCGATCGGAGCCGCTCCCCCTACGCTGTGCTGGGCTGCCCCTGTCACCTCGCTCGCTGGAGGCTCGCTGTGCACCTTCACCCTCCCGCCGGAATCGGCGTTTGTGAGCATCTCCAAGCCTCGGACGGCCCGGACGTATCTGCGTGCCCGGCTGCCCCGCTTTGTTCACCCGCCACCTGCAACACCCCGCTCTGGTCGTGAGCCTGAGGATCAGACACCCATCGTGAAGTGTGGGAGCCCCGGACGCCGCCTCGCTCTTCTGTGGAAGAGCCGCTGACATCCCGCACCCACCTTCGCGACAAGAAACAGGGTACTGTACTTACGAACTCGACCGCGAGCTCGCATCGGATCCAGGGTCCGCAACGTTCTGATTTCCCTGTCATCTGCCGTGTGCTTCCCGGTCGCCGCCTCAGCACGGAGTGTGCTGAGGCCTACAGTCACCTTGAGCCCGCCTAAAGAACTTTCCGTACAAAGAGAACTTTACCGTATTCCTAAGAATTGTGGCCCCATCAGTTCAACGTTACTGGGCCTTGTATTTAACTCTGCTGAAACTACATAAAAGCTTATTTTTATATACTACCTGATTGGTGTCCATTTGTGGTGCATGCAAGGAGTTTACTGTATGTGTAATTGCATTTGCTTAACCGTGTACGCCTGAGACTTAGCCTAGACTGCTCGCGCCACGCACCTAGAGGGTGAGCAGGGGTTATTCTGGGGAGTCATCCTTCGCCCTGACAAGAAGTAAAGGGTCCCTGCTTGTTGTGGGTTCACACCTGCGTCAACCAGAGCCCCCTCATTTCTAACATTGGTGGCAGCGGTGGGATTTACGGATTTGCATTTGTGGTTTGCGTATAGTGAATCACTGATCACCACGTAGTGAGAGCAGACCAGTAACACAGCCACAAGGCTAGCATTTGTTTTTGTTTGGCCAAGAGTCTCCGTTGCTAGAGCCATGCCTGGTTCACTTTCAGCCGGAAGGGCGGCTTCCATAATCTCTGGATTTGAAGACGTAGATTGGGAGGAAGACGCACTTCAGAATCGTACCAATGAAGACTTGAAAGGTCTTTGCTCCAAGTTCAGGATTGCCCAAACTGGATTGAAAAACAAGACCCAATTTGTGAAGGCGCTGAGGGCCTGGTATGAGTCAAAGGCACCAGAGAATCAGGTGGAAGTGGTTCCACCAGAAAGTGTCCATGAGTTTGGCAGGTGCCTGTCGCCAGAAGAGTTGGCGGACAGGGCAGCAACCCGGGCACACGAGGTGGAAATGGCAAAACTCCATGGGCAGATGGATATGGAAAAACAAAGATTAGCCATGGAAGAAAAGAAACTACAATTAGAGCATGACATGAAGCTGAGGGAGCTAGAGCTGAAAGCAAAAAGTTTGGAGCTTAATCCCTCTGGTGGCAGCACACCGCCAGTACCGGCGGAACCAAGAGTTTATATTCCCAAGGATGTAGTGAAGGAGTTCTTCGCGAATGACGACATCGGGCAGTGGTTCAGAGCCTACGAGGTAGCCATGTCTTCCCACCGGGTCCCTGAGAAAGATTGGGGAGCGGGGTTGTGGGGAAGGTTCCTGAGTGAAGGGCGGGACACACTGTTAGATTTACCTGTTGATGTTCGTAATTCTTATGCCCATATGAAGGAAGCATTGATGGCTAGGTATGGGTTGACCCCTGAGTTATATAGACAGAGGTTCAGGGGTTGCACTAAGATTCCCAATAGTACGTATGTGGAGTATGTGACTTTCTTTTGCAGAGCGCTGGATGGTTGGGTAAAGGGTAGTAAGGTGAATGATTATCAAGGGCTTCTTGATCTAATGGCATGGGAGCACTTGTCCAGTAATTGTTTTCCTGAGCTACGCCAGCACCTGATAGATAGTAAGCTGACTAACCCGAGGAAGCTTGCTGAGGAGGCGGACCGCTGGGTCAGTACCAGGGTCCACAAGGGTACCGTGGGAGATTCCGCCAAAGGTGGGCAGGGTCCCCAGCAGAAGAGTGGGGGGGACAGGGGTAAACAGAAGCAGTTCCAAAAAGGGCCCCAAAATAGTCCCCAAGGGAACCAAGGGAAGGGTTCTCAGCCTCCCCCACCCCAGAAACCGACCGGGGCCCCGACAGGTCTTCCTGTTCCAAAGGGGCCCGTAAGATGTTACAGGTGTAACAACTTGGGGCATTTTGCCTCCGATGTAAAGTGTCCATTGTTTGGTAAACCAGCACCCACTGGTGCTCCACCCTGGCAGGTGACTAGTGTAGCCTTGGGGGAGGAGAGGGATGTCCAAGGTGGGTGGGGTCCCGCAGAAATGTCCCTGGTCTCGCTAGGAGACCGTGAAGTGGTCCCTCCAACCCAGCTGCCTGAGAACACTAAGAAGTACAGGCAGTGGGTGACCATAAATGGCCATAGAGTGGAAGCTCTTAGAGATACAGGAGCCAGTGTGACAGCTGTCAGGTGTCACCTGGTGTCTCAGGAGCAGGTGGTCCCCAATGCATTCTATCCCGTTGTTGCCGCTGACAACACAGAGAGACACTGCAAGGTGGCTCAGGTTCCCTTTGAGTGGGGGGGGGTCTCTGGTACTCTTCAGGTAGCTGTGAGGCCCGCCATGCCTGTAGACTGTTTGTTAGGGAACGATTTGGAGAGCTCACCTTGGGCTAAGGTGGAGCGGAGTGCTCACCTGGAGATGTTGGGTATGCCGGATTGGGCGTGTGTCACCACACGGTCCATGGCAGCCAGTAGAGGTACTCAAGAGGTCCTGGAGCCTGAGAGGGAGGCCCAGGAACCGGCCTCAGAGAGAAGGAGCCAGGGGCGCGGGAAGCCGGCCCCTGAAGTTCCCACGGTCCAGGAGGAAGCAGACCTTGAGGGGGATGCCCTGGAGCCTACAGGGGAGCAGATAGCTGAACTGGGAGACCTGCCGGAGCTGACCCATTGGCAGCAGGAAGGGGGTCCCACCAGGGAGGACTTTTGCAAGGCACAGAAGGAGTGCCCTTCTCTCGTGGGTATGCGGCAGCAGGCTGCAGACCAGGCCGCAGGTGATCAGTCAGGATCACATTTCGTTTACTGGGAGAACGACCTCCTATATACAGAGCCTAAGGTTGCTGAGCCTGGGTCAGCCCGTGCGCTGGTGGTACCCCAGGACTTCAGAGCCTTCCTACTGGGGCTGGCTCACGATGTGCCATTGGCAGGGCATTTGGGGCAGGACAAGACCTTTGAAAGGCTTGTCACCCACTTTTATTGGCCTCAAATGCGCAGGAGTTCCGATACTCACTGCAGGACATGCCAGACTTGCCAGGCATGTGGAAAGAGTGGAAGGAAGCAGAAGGCTCCACTCCAGCCATTCCCTGTGGTCGGTACCCCATTCCAGCGAGTGGGGATTGACATTGTAGGGCCCCTGGACCCCAGGACAGCGATGGGCAATAGGTTCATCCTGGTCCTGGTGGACCATGCCACCCGGTACCCGGAAGCCATTCCTCTAAGGACAGTGACGGCCCCCGTGGTGGGACGGGCACTGATGGGAATTTTCTCCCGAGTGGGATTCCCTCTAGAGGTGGTGTCTGACCGAGGTACCAATTTCATGTCCAAGTACATGAAATCTCTTTGGCAAGAGTGTGGTGTAACCTACAAGTTCACCACACCTTACCACCCCCAAGGAAACGGGTTGGTTGAGAGATTCAACCGAACCCTCAAAGGCATGATAATGGGCCTAGAAGGGGCCATGAGGCGCAAGTGGGACGTCCTCTTACCATGCCTTCTCTTCGCTTACCGTGAGGTGCCACAGAAGTCTCTGGGGTTCAGTCCCTTTGAGCTTCTGTATGGTCACCCAGTCAGAGGACCTCTAAGTCTGGTCAAAGAAGGCTGGGAGCAATCTCCCAGGAAGCCTCCCCAGAATGTATATAGTTACATGCTGGCCTTCAGGAATCAGACTAGGCGATTCAGGCAACTTGCTGAGGCAAATCTGGAAGCCAGCCAGGAGGAGATGAAGCGTTGGTACGACCAGAATGCCACTCTGGTAGAGCTTCAGCCTGGACAGAAAGTATGGGTCTTGGCCCCCGTGGAGCCGTGTGCGCTCCAGGATAAGTGGACCGGTCCCTTTGAGGTGGTGGAGCGCAAGAGTCCTGTTACCTACGTGGTGGACCTGAAGTCTCCTAGGAACCCCTTAAGGGTCCTACATGTCAACCGCCTCAAGCCCCACTTGGAGAGGTCCCAAGTGGGCATGCTCTTGGCAACAGATGCTGGAATGGAAGAGGAGACAGAACCTCTTCCTGACCTCCTGTCAACCAAGGAGCAAGATGGGTCAGTGGATGGTGTCATCCTCTCTTCCACCCTGACCCCTGAGCAACAGAATGATTGTCGCCAGTTGCTGGGACAGTTTTCTGACCTGTTTTCCCTGGTCCCTGGTGTCACTGATTGGTGCGTCCATGATGTGGACACTGGGGGTAGTCCACCTGTGCGGCACAAGGCCTACAGGGTGACTGACAGGGTGAGGACCTGCATCAAGGAGGAGGTCTCCAAGATGTTTGCCCTCGGGGTAATTGAGTCTTCTAGCAGTCCTTGGGCCAGCCCCGTGGTCTTGGTCCCAAAGGCTGCAGCGCCGGGAGCCACACCCGAACTCCGGTTCTGTGTGGACTACAGAGGACTCAATTCGGTCACTAGGACCGACGCACACCCCATCCCCAGAGCTGATGAGCTCATCGATCGGCTAGGGGCTGCCAACTACCTCAGCACGTTTGATTTAACGTCTGGGTATTGGCAGATCGCCTTGACCGAGGGGGCCAAAGAGAGGTCAGCATTTTCCACCCCGGATGGGCACTACCAGTTCCGGGTTATGCCATTTGGGATGAAGAATGCCCCTGCCACCTTCCAGAGATTGGTCAACCAGGTGTTGGCTGGGCTGGATTCGTTCAGTGCAGCCTACCTGGATGACATCGCAGTGTTCAGCTCCACTTGGGAGGAACACTTGCGTCACCTCTGGGAAGTGTTGATGGCGCTGCGAAAGGCAGGCCTCACGATCAAGGCGAGTAAGTGCCAGATCGGGCAGGGTTCCGTGGTGTACTTGGGACACCAAGTTGGGAGTGGCCAGGTGGCACCCCTTCAGCCCAAGATAGAAACCATCCTGAATTGGGAGGCGCCCAAAACCCAGACGGAGGTGAGAGCCTTCCTAGGTCTCACCGGGTACTACAGGAGGTTTGTCAAGGGGTATGGCAACATGGTTGCCCCCTTGACAGCGCTGACTTCGAAGAAGCAGCCCAGGAAAGTGATCTGGACTGACACCTGTCAGAAAGCTTTTGAGGCCTTGAAAACTGCTATGTGCACGGCGCCCGTGCTCTTGGCTCCCAACTTCTCCAAAGAGTTTATCGTTCAGACAGACGCTTCAGAGCATGGTGTGGGGGCTGTTCTTTCACAGATTAATGAGGAGGGCCTAGATCAACCCGTAGCCTTTCTTAGCAGGAGGTTACTTCCACGGGAACAAAGGTGGAGTGCTATTGAGCGTGAGGCATTTGCTGTGGTCTGGGCGCTGAAGAAGCTAAGACCCTACTTGTTTGGGTCTCACTTCCGGGTTCAGACGGACCACAGGCCCCTCAGATGGTTGATGCATATGAGGGGTGAGAATCCAAAGCTGTTGAGGTGGTCCATTTCCCTACAGGGTATGGATTTCACGGTGGAACATCGCCCTGGTACAGATCACGCCAATGCTGACGGTCTGTCCAGATTTTTCCGCCTTAGTGATGAGGAACTCCCTGGGGTAGGGTAGTTCTCCCCACTTTTCAGCTGGAGGGGACACGTGTTAGACCTGGCACCTTGGCGTGAGTCTCCCTTCCTCTTTTTTGTCGCTGTGCCTCATGTGTTTTTATGGTGTTGGCCGCTCAGCGCGCTGTGCCACTGCCAACCAGTGTCACGGTGCGAGTGCTCCCTATGTAAATTGTATATGTTGGTTGGATTCCATGATTGGATTGTTTGATTTACTGTCAGACCCCAGTAAAGTGCGCCGGGGGCGCCAGGGCATGTAAATGCGAACACCGCTGGTGGGCTTGCAGCACTGGTTGTGCCACCCACAGAAGCGGCCGGTAAAATATATCCGAGGTCTGCCATCGCAGAACCTGCGTGCAGTCTGGTACTGACATGCTGACCGGCAAGTGCCCACACTTGCCAGTCCCTAAACCCTTCCCTTAGCTGCATGTTAGTCACCCCTCTGGTAGGCCCACGGGCAGGGTGCATTGTACGCCTAAGGTAGGACAAGCCCGGATGCGTGGCATGTCCTAGTAGTGAATTACCGCCATCTTGTTGTTCACTACTGCAAGGCTACCCTGTTCTCATAGGCCAGTATGGGCGGCCTGGATTATTACACCCTATGATCCTAACCGACCCAGGGAACATGGTAGAAGATCGAGTTTAGTATGCCTGAACTCGGAATAATAAGGTACATGTTTTCGCAAGGTTTATTTTAATATTCCGGGTTTGCAAATGCCGCTTTTAGAAAGTCGGCCTTTGCTTGCCTAAACCTTTCAGCCACCTCTGCGTGTTGTGTATCTGATGTCTGGCTGGTGTGAGTGACAGGGCTGGGGGAACCCAGATGGGCAGGGCTAGGTAGCCTGGTATGAATAGGACGATCGACAGGTAGATGGGTGGGAGGAGTGCTCCTAGGTTCTGAATAGGACGGTGCTCCGCTACCTCGATGCCGGCTCCACCCCCTGTGGAGCGTCTGATGACTCTGCCCTGCACTCTGAAAGGAGAAGCCTGCATCACGTAAACCAAGTGCTCAGAAACCGGACTGAACTAGGCAAGGGCCCCCCTGGCCTGGGAGAACAAAAGATTTGTGGTATAAGTAGAGGAGCCCTGCTCCTAAGAAACTAGATCCGCTTTTGACCAAGAAGAATCTCTGCCTGAGGAGGAGGCACCGGGAAATCTGTAGGAGGAAGACTGTCCCTATCCTGGGGGATTG
Source organism: Triturus cristatus (assembly GCF_964204655.1). Classification (NCBI taxonomy): domain Eukaryota; kingdom Metazoa; phylum Chordata; class Amphibia; order Caudata; family Salamandridae; genus Triturus; species Triturus cristatus. The sequence continues at coordinate 118,629,107 of NC_140595.1, forward strand.
GCCTACAGTGGTGACCTCGCTGCCAAAGGGGAGAAGAGAAACTGTTGCTGAAGACTTTGCTTTATTTTTACTTTCAAGACTTGTGCTTTTCCAAAACGATCTCCAAGGGCTTGGAACTGAGCTTGCCCCCTGAACTGAGCCCCAGGACCATTGGGCTCTACCTGATCTTCACTCGCCTGCTGCTAGACCGTGGTGTCCTTTCCCTCGCCGGAGCTGTGACCCTCGTGCCGCAGTCCCTCCCTGAGCCGTGACCAGGACTGCTTAGCCGCCCCCGCCTTGGGAAGAGCCTCGCTCGATCGGAGCCGCTCCCCCTACGCTGTGCTGGGCTGCCCCTGTCACCTCGCTCGCTGGAGGCTCGCTGTGCACCTTCACCCTCCCGCCGGAATCGGCGTTTGTGAGCATCTCCAAGCCTCGGACGGCCCGGACGTATCTGCGTGCCCGGCTGCCCCGCTTTGTTCACCCGCCACCTGCAACACCCCGCTCTGGTCGTGAGCCTGAGGATCAGACACCCATCGTGAAGTGTGGGAGCCCCGGACGCCGCCTCGCTCTTCTGTGGAAGAGCCGCTGACATCCCGCACCCACCTTCACGACAAGAAACAAGGTACTGTACTTACGAACTCGACCGCGAGCTCGCATCGGATCCAGGGTCCGCAACGTTCTGATTTCCCTGTCATCTGCCGTGTGCTTCCCGGTCGCCGCCTCAGCCCGGAGTGTGCTGAGGCCTACAGTCACCTTGAGCCCGCCTAAAGAACTTTCCGTACAAAGAGAACTTTACCGTATTCCTAAGAATTGTGGCCCCATCAGTTCAACGTTACTGGGCCTTGTATTTAACTCTGCTGAAACTACATAAAAGCTTATTTTTATATACTACCTGATTGGTGTCCATTTGTGGTGCATGCAAGGAGTTTACTGTATGTGTAATTGCATTTGCTTAACCGTGTACGCCTGAGACTTAGCCTAGACTGCTCGCGCCACGCACCTAGAGGGTGAGCAGGGGTTATTCTGGGGAGTCATCCTTCGCCCTGACAAGAAGTAAAGGGTCCCTGCTTGTTGTGGGTTCACACCTGCGTCAACCAGAGCCCCCTCATTTCAAACATTTGCCTAGATGGCCGCCGTGCCCCGGGCCAAAAAGCCAAGAGACCCCCCTTGCAAAACCAGGTGGTTTTGAGCTAGGCAATGTTGATGTCGCCTCACTACGTTTGGGGCCCTTGCCTGTCGCGGGTACTTGGGCCTCCCACACAAGTGAGGCACCATTTTTACCGGGAGACCCAGGGGAACGCTGGGAGGTGTGAAATTTGAGTGAGCCCAATGATGCCACAACTTTCCCACACAAAAAAGTGTGAAAAAAGTGATTTTTTCAGCTACAATTGAGGTTTGCAGGGGATTCTGGGTAAGGAAACGTGGGGGGATCCACGCAAGCCATACCTCCCTGGAAGCCCCCGGGTGTCTAGTTTTCAGAAATGTATGGGTGTGGTAGGTTTGCCTAGATGGCCGCCGTGCCCCGGGCCAAAAAGCCAAGAGACCCCCCTTGCAAAACCAGGTGGTTTTGAGATAGGCAATGTTGATGTCGCCTCACTACGTTTGGGGCCCTTGCCTGTCGCGGGTACTTGGGCCTCCCACACAAGTGAGGCACCATTTTTACCGGGAGACCCAGGGGAAGGCTGGGAGGTGTGAAATTTGAGTGAGCCCGGTGATGCCACAACTTTCCCACACAAAAAAGTGTGAAAAAAGTGATTTTTTTCAGCTAAAATTGAGGTTTGCAGGGGATTCTGGGTAAGGAAACGTTGGGGGATCCACGCAAGCCATACCTCCCTGGAAGCCCCCGGGTGTCTAGTTTTCAGAAATGTATGGGTTTGGTAGGTTTCCCTAGATGGCTGCCGTGCCCCGGGCCAAAAAGCCAAGAGTCCCCCCTTGCAAAACCAGGTGGTTTTGAGATAGGCAATGTTGATGTCGCCTCACTACGTTTGGGGCCCTTGCCTGTCGCGGGTACTTGGGCCTCCCACACAAGTGAGGCACCATTTTTACCGGGAGACCCAGGGGAAGGCTGGGAGGTGTGAAATTTGAGTGAGCCCGGTGATGCCACAACTTTCCCACACAAAAAAGTGAGAAAAAAGTGATTTTTTCAGCTAAAATTGAGGTTTGCAGGGGATTCTGGGTAAGGAAACGTTGGGGGATCAACGCAAGCCATACCTCCCTGGAAGCCCCCCGGGTGTCTAGTTTTCAGAAATGTATGGGTTTGGTAGGTTTCCCTAGATGGCCGCCGTGCCCCGGGCCAAAAAGCCAAGAGACCCCCCTTGCAAAACCAGGTGGTTTTGAGATAGGCAATGTTGATGTCGCCTCACTACGTTTGGGGCCCTTGCCTGTCGCGGGTACTTGGGCCTCCCACACAAGTGAGGCACCATTTTTACCGGGAGACCCAGGGGAACGCTGGGAGGTGTGAAATTTGAGTGAGCCCTGTGATGCCACAACTTTCCCACACAAAATGTGTGAAAAAAGTGATTTTTTCAGCTAAAATTGAGGTTTGCAGGGGATTCTGGGTAAGGAAACGTGGGGGGATCCACGCAAGCCATACCTCCCCGGAAGCCCCCGGGTGTCTAGTTTTCAGAAATGTATGAGTTTGGTAGGTTTCCCTAGATGGCCGCCGTGCCCCGGGCCAAAAAGCCAAGAGACCCCCTTGCAAAACCAGGTGGTTTTGAGATAGGCAATGTTGATGTCGCCTCACTACGTTTGGGGCCCTTGCCTGTCGCGGGTACTTGGGCCTCCCACACAAGTGAGGCACCATTTTTACCGGGAGACCCAGGGGAACGCTGGGAGGTGTGAAATTTGAGTGAGCCCGGTGATGCCACAACTTTCCCACACAAAAAAGTGTGAAAAAAATGATTTTTTCAGCTAAAATTGAGGTTTGCAGGGGATTCTGGGTAAGGAACCGTTGGGGGATCCACGCAAGCCATACCTCCCTGGAAGCCCCCGGGTGTCTAGTTTTCAGAAATGTATGGGTTTGGTAGGTTTGCCTAGATGGCCGCCGTGCCCCGGGCCAAAAAGCCAAGAGACCCCCCTTGCAAAACCAGGTGGTTTTGAGATAGGCAATGTTGATGTCGCCTCACTACGTTTGGGGCCCTTGCCTGTCGCGGGTACTTGGGCCTCCCACACAAGTGAGGCACCATTTTTACCGGGAGACCCAGGGGAACGCTGGGAGGTGTGAAATTTGAGTGAGCCCGGTGATGCCACAACTTTCCCACACAAAAAAGTGTGAAAAAAGTGATTTTTTCAGCTAAAATTGAGGTTTGCAGGGGATTCTGGGTAAGGAAACGTTGGGGGATCCACTCAAGCCATACCTCCCTGGAAGCCCCCGGGTGTCTAGTTTTCAGAAATGTATGGGTTTGGTAGGTTTGCCTAGAAGGCCGCCGTGCCCCGGGCCAAAAAGCCAAGAGACCCCCCTTGCGAAACCAGGTGGTTTTGAGATAGGCAATGTTGATGTCGCCTCACTACGTTTGGGGCCCTTGCCTGTCGCGGGAACTTGGGCCTCCCACACAAGTGAGGCACCATTTTTACCGGGAGACCCAGGGGAACGCTGGGAGGTGTGAAATTTGAGTGAGCCCAATGATGCCACAACTTTCCCACACAAAAAAGTGTGAAAAAAGTGATTTTTTCAGCTACAATTGAGGTTTGCAGGGGATTCTGGGTAAGGAAACGTGGGGGGATCCACACAAGCCATACCTCCCTGGAAGCCCCCGGGTGTCTAGTTTTCAGAAATGTATGGGTTTGGTAGGTTTGCCGAGATGGCCGCCGTGCCCCGGGCCAAAAAGCCAAGAGACCCCCCTTGCAAAACCAGGTGGTTTTGAGATAGGCAATGTTGATGTCGCCTCACTACGTTTGGGGCCCTTGCCTGTCGCGGGTACTTGGGCCTCCCACACAAGTGAGGCACCATTTTTACCGGGAGACCGAGGGGAAGGCTGGGAGGTGTGAAATTTGAGTGAGCCCGGTGATGCCACAACTTTCCCACACAAAAAAGTGTGAAAAAAGTGATTTTTTCAGCTAAAATTGAGGTTTGCAGGGGATTCTGGGTAAGGAAACGTTGGGGGATCCACGCAAGCCATACCTCCCTGGAAGCCCCCGGGTGTCTAGTTTTCAGAAATGTATGGGTTTGGTAGGTTTCCCTAGATGGCCGCCGTGCCCCGGGCCAAAAAGCCAAGAGACCCCCCTTGCAAAACCAGGTGGTTTTGAGATAGGCAATGTTGATGTCGCCTCACTACGTTTGGGGCCCTTGCCTGTCGCGGGTACTTGGGCCTCCCACACAAGTGAGGCACCATTTTTACCGGGAGACCCAGGGGAATGCTGGGAGGTGTGAAATTTGAGTGAGCCCGGTGATGCCACAACTTTCCCACACAAAAAAGTGTGAAAAAAGTGATTTTTTCAGCTAAAATTGAGGTTTGCAGGGGATTCTGGGTAAGGAAACGTTGGGGGATCCACGCAAGCCATACCTCCCTGGAAGCCCCCAGGTGTCTAGTTTTCAGAAATGTATGGGTTTGGTAGGTGTGCCTAGATGGCCGCCGTGCCCCAGGCCAAAAAGCCAAGAGACCCCCCTTGCAAAACCAGGTGGTTTTGAGATAGGCAATGTTGATGTCGCCTCACTACGTTTGGGGCCCTTGCCTGTCGCGGGTACTTGGGCCTCCCACACAAGTGAGGCACCATTTTTACCGGGAGACCCAGGGGAACGCTGGGAGGTGTGAAATTTGAGTGAGCCCAATGATGCCACAACTTTCCCACACAAAAAAGTGTGAAAAAAGTGATTTTTTCAGCTACAATTGAGGTTTGCAGGGGATTCTGGGTAAGGAAACGTGGGGGGATCCACGCAAGCCATACCTCCCTGGAAGCCCCCGGGTGTCTAGTTTTCAGAAATGTATGGGTTTGGTAGGTTTGCCTAGATGGCCGCCGTGCCCCGGGCCAAAAAGCCAAGAGACCCCCCTTGCAAAACCAGGTGGTTTTGAGATAGGCAATGTTGATGTCGCCTCACTATGTTTGGGGCCCTTGCCTGTCGCGGGTACTTGGGCCTCCCACACAAGTGAGGCACCATTTTTACCGGGAGACCCAGGGGAAGGCTGGGAGGTGTGAAATTTGAGTGAGCCCGGTGATGCCACAACTTTCCCACACAAAAAAGTGTGAAAAAAGTGATTTTTTCAGCTAAAATTGAGGTTTGCATGGGATTCTGGGTAAGGAAACGTTGGGGGATCCACGCAAGCCATACCTCCCTGGAAGCCCCCGGGTGTCTAGTTTTCAGAAATGTATGGGTTTGGTAGGTTTCCCTAGATGGCCGCCGTGCCCCGGGCCAAAAAGCCAAGAGTCCCCCCTTGCAAAACCAGGTGGTTTTGAGATAGGCAATGTTGATGTCGCCTCACTACGTTTGGGGCCCTTGCCTGTCGCGGGTACTTGGGCCTCCCACACAAGTGAGGCACCATTTTTACCGGGAGACCCAGGGGAACGCTGGGAGGTGTGAAATTTGAGTGAGCCCGGTGATGCCACAACTTTCCCACACAAAAAAGTGTGAAAAAAGTGATTTTTTCAGCTAAAATTGAGGTTTGCAGGGGATTCTGGGTAAGGAAACGTTGGGGGATCCACGCAAGCCATACCTCCCTGGAAGCCCCCAGGTGTCTAGTTTTCAGAAATGTATGGGTTTGGTAGGTTTGCCTAGATGGCCGCCGTGCCCCGGGCCAAAAAGCCAAGAGACCCCCCTTGCAAAACCAGGTGGTTTTGAGATAGGCAATGTTGATGTCGCCTCACTACGTTTGGGGCCCTTGCCTGTCGCGGGTACTTGGGCCTTCCATCACAAGTGAGGCACCATTTTTACCGGGAGACCCAGGGGAACGCTGGGAGGTGTGAAATTTGAGTGAGCCCAATGATGCCACAACTTTCCCACACAAAAAAGTGTGAAAAAAGTGATTTTTTCAGCTACAATTGAGGTTTGCAGGGGATTCTGGGTAAGGAAACGTGGGGGGATCCACACAAGCCATACCTCCCTGGAAGCCCCCGGGTGTCTAGTTTTCAGAAATGTATGGGTTTGGTAGGTTTGCATAGATGGCCGCCGTGCCCCGGGCCAAAAAGCCAAGAGACCCCCCTTGCGAAACCAGGTGGTTTTGAGATAGGCAATGTTGATGTCGCCTCACTACGTTTGGGGCCCTTGCCTGTCGCGGGTACTTGGGCCTCCCACACAAGTGAGGCACCATTTTTACCGGGAGACCCAGGGGAACGCTGGGAGGTGTGAAATTTGAGTGAGCCCAATGATGCCACAACTTTCCCACACAAAAAAGTGTGAAAAAAGTGATTATTTCAGCTACAATTGAGGTTTGCAGGGGATTCTGGGTAAGGAAACGTGGGGGGATCCACACAAGCCATACCTCCCTGGAAGCCCCCGGGTGTCTAGTTTTCAGAAATGTATGGGTTTGGTAGGTTTGCCTAGATGGCCGCCGTGCCCCGGGCCAAAAAGCCAAGAGACCCCCCTTGCAAAACCAGATGGTTTTGAGATAGGCAATGTTGATGTCGCCTCACTACGTTTGGGGCCCTTGCCTGTCGCGGGTACTTGGGCCTCCCACACAAGTGAGGCACCATTTTTACCGGGAGACCGAGGGGAAGGCTGGGAGGTGTGAAATTTGAGTGAGCCCGGTGATGCCACAACTTTCCCACACAAAAAAGTGTGAAAAAAGTGATTTTTTCAGCTAAAATTGAGGTTTGCAGGGGATTCTGGGTAAGGAAACGTTGGGGGATCCACGCAAGCCATACCTCCCTGGAAGCCCCCGGGTGTCTAGTTTTCAGAAATGTATGGGTTTGGTAGGTTTGCCTAGATGGCCGCCGTGCCCCGGGCCAAAAAGCCAAGAGACCCCCCTTGCAAAACCAGGTGGTTTTGAGATAGGCAATGTTGATGTCGCCTCACTATGTTTGGGGCCCTTGCCTGTCGCGGGTACTTGGGCCTCCCACACAAGTGAGGCACCATTTTTACCGGGAGACCCAGGGGAAGGCTGGGAGGTGTGAAATTTGAGTGAGCCCCGTGATGCCACAACTTTCCCACACAAAAAAGTGTGAAAAAAGTGATTTTTTCAGCTAAAATTGAGGTTTGCAGGGGATTCTGGGTAAGGAAACGTTGGGGGATCCACGCAAGCCATACCTCCCTGGAAGCCCCCGGGTGTCTAGTTTTCAGAAATGTATGGGTTTGGTAGGTTTCCCTAGATGGCCGCCGTGCCCCGGGCCAAAAAGCCAAGAGTCCCCCCTTGCAAAACCAGGTGGTTTTGAGATAGGCAATGTTGATGTCGCCTCACTACGTTTGGGGCCCTTGCCTGTCGCGGGTACTTGAGCCTCCCACACAAGTGAGGCACCATTTTTACCGGGAGACCCAGGGGAACGCTGGGAGGTGTGAAATTTGAGTGAGCCCGGTGATGCCACAACTTTCCCACACAAAAAAGTGTGAAAAAAGTGATTTTTTCAGCTAAAATTGAGGTTTGCAGGGGATTCTGGGTAAGGAAACGTTGGGGGATCCACGCAAGCCATACCTCCCTGGAAGCCCCCGGGTGTCTAGTTTTCAGAAATGTATGGGTTTGGTAGGTTTGCCTAGATGGCCGCCGTGCCCCGGGCCAAAAAGCCAAGAGACCCCCCTTGCGAAACCAGGTGGTTTTGAGATAGGCAATGTTGATGTCGCCTCACTACGTTTGGGGCCCTTGCCTGTCGCGGGTACTTGGGCCTCCCACACAAGTGAGGCACCATTTTTACCGGGAGACCCAGGGGAACGCTGGGAGGTGTGAAATTTGAGTGAGCCCAATGATGCCACAACTTTCCCACACAAAAAAGTGTGAAAAAAGTGATTATTTCAGCTACAATTGAGGTTTGCAGGGGATTCTGGGTAAGGAAACGTGGGGGGATCCACACAAGCCATACCTCCCTGGAAGCCCCCGGGTGTCTAGTTTTCAGAAATGTATGGGTTTGGTAGGTTTGCCTAGATGGCCGCCGTGCCCCGGGCCAAAAAGCCAAGAGACCCCCCTTGCAAAACCAGGTGGTTTTGAGATAGGCAATGTTGATGTCGCCTCACTACGTTTGGGGCCCTTGCCTGTCGCGGGTACTTGGGCCTCCCACACAAGTGAGGCACCATTTTTACCGGGAGACCGAGGGGAAGGCTGGGAGGTGTGAAATTTGAGTGAGCCCGGTGATGCCACAACTTTCCCACACAAAAAAGTGTGAAAAAAGTGATTTTTTCAGCTAAAATTGAGGTTTGCAGGGGATTCTGGGTAAGGAAACGTTGGGGGATCCACGCAAGCCATACCTCCCTGGAAGCCCCCGGGTGTCTAGTTTTCAGAAATGTATGGGTTTGGTAGGTTTGCCTAGATGGCCGCCGTGCCCCGGGCCAAAAAGCCAAGAGACCCCCCTTGCAAAACCAGGTGGTTTTGAGATAGGCAATGTTGATGTCGCCTCACTATGTTTGGGGCCCTTGCCTGTCGCGGGTACTTGGGCCTCCCACACAAGTGAGGCACCATTTTTACCGGGAGACCCAGGGGAAGGCTGGGAGGTGTGAAATTTGAGTGAGCCCGGTGATGCCACAACTTTCCCACACAAAAAAGTGTGAAAAAAGTGATTTTTTCAGCTAAAATTGAGGTTTGCAGGGGATTCTGGGTAAGGAAACGTTGGGGGATCCACGCAAGCCATACCTCCCTGGAAGCCCCCGGGTGTCTAGTTTTCAGAAATGTATGGGTTTGGTAGGTTTCCCTAGATGGCCGCCGTGCCCCGGGCCAAAAAGCCAAGAGTCCCCCCTTGCAAAACCAGGTGGTTTTGAGATAGGCAATGTTGATGTCGCCTCACTACGTTTGGGGCCCTTGCCTGTCGCGGGTACTTGAGCCTCCCACACAAGTGAGGCACCATTTTTACCGGGAGACCCAGGGGAACGCTGGGAGGTGTGAAATTTGAGTGAGCCCGGTGATGCCACAACTTTCCCACACAAAAAAGTGTGAAAAAAGTGATTTTTTCAGCTAAAATTGAGGTTTGCAGGGGATTCTGGGTAAGGAAACGTTGGGGGATCCACGCAAGCCATACCTCCCTGGAAGCCCCCGGGTGTCTAGTTTTCAGAAATGTATGGGTTTGGTAGGTTTGCCTAGATGGCCGCCGTGCCCTGGGCCAAAAAGCCAAGAGACCCCCCTTGCAAAACCAGGTGGTTTTGAGATAGGCAATGTTGATGTCGCCTCACTACGTTTGGGGCCCTTGCCTGTCGCGGGTACTTGGGCCTCCCACACAAGTGAGGCACCATTTTTACCGGGAGACCCAGGGGAACGCTGGGAGGTGTGAAATTTGAGTGAGCCCAATGATGCCACAACTTTCCCACACTAAAAAGTGTGAAAAAAGTGATTTTTTCAGCTACAATTGAGGTTTGCAGGGGATTCTGGGTAAGGAAACGTGGGGGGATCCACGCAAGCCATACCTCCCTGGAAGCCCCCGGGTGTCTAGTTTTCAGAAATGTATGGGTTTGGTAGGTTTGCCTAGATGGCCGCCGTGCCCCGGGCCAAAAAGCCAAGAGACCCCCCTTGCAAAACCAGGTGGTTTTGAGATAGGCAATGTTGATGTCGCCTCACTATGTTTGGGGCCCTTGCCTGTCGCGGGTACTTGGGCCTCCCACACAAGTGAGGCACCATTTTTACCGGGAGACCCAGGGGAAGGCTGGGAGGTGTGAAATTTGAGTGAGCCCGGTGATGCCACAACTTTCCCACACAAAAAAGTGTGAAAAAAGTGATTTTTTCAGCTAAAATTGAGGTTTGCAGGGGATTCTGGGTAAGGAAACGTTGGGGGATCCACGCAAGCCATACCTCCCTGGAAGCCCCCGGGTGTCTAGTTTTCAGAAATGTATGGGTTTGGTAGGTTTCCCTAGATGGCCGCCGTGCCCCGGGCCAAAAAGCCAAGAGTCCCCCCTTGCAAAACCAGGTGGTTTTGAGATAGGCAATGTTGATGTCGCCTCACTACGTTTGGGGCCCTTGCCTGTCGCGGGTACTTGAGCCTCCCACACAAGTGAGGCACCATTTTTACCGGGAGACCCAGGGGAACGCTGGGAGGTGTGAAATTTGAGTGAGCCCGGTGATGCCACAACTTTCCCACACAAAAAAGTGTGAAAAAAGTGATTTTTTCAGCTAAAATTGAGGTTTGCAGGGGATTCTGGGTAAGGAAACGTTGGGGGATCCATGCAAGCCATACCTCCCTGGAAGCCCCCGGGTGTCTAGTTTTCAGAAATGTATGGGTTTGGTAGGTTTGCCTAGATGGCCGCCGTGCCCCAGGCCAAAAAGCCAAGAGACCCCCCTTGCAAAACCAGGTGGTTTTGAGATAGGCAATGTTGATGTCGCCTCACTACGTTTGGGGCCCTTGCCTGTCGCGGGTACTTGGGCCTCCCACACAAGTGAGGCACCATTTTTACCGGGAGACCCAGGGGAACGCTGGGAGGTGTGAAATTTGAGTGAGCCCAATGATGCCACAACTTTCCCACACAAAAAAGTGTGAAAAAAGTGATTTTTTCAGCTACAATTGAGGTTTGCAGGGGATTCTGGGTAAGGAAACGTGGGGGGATCCACGCAAGCCATACCTCCCTGGAAGCCCCCGGGTGTCTAGTTTTCAGAAATGTATGGGTTTGGTAGGTTTGCCTAGATGGCCGCCGTGCCCCGGGCCAAAAAGCCAAGAGACCCCCCTTGCAAAACCAGGTGGTTTTGAGATAGGCAATGTTGATGTCGCCTCACTATGTTTGGGGCCCTTGCCTGTCGCGGGTACTTGGGCCTCCCACACAAGTGAGGCACCATTTTTACCGGGAGACCCAGGGGAAGGCTGGGAGGTGTGAAATTTGAGTGAGCCCGGTGATGCCACAACTTTCCCACACAAAAAAGTGTGAAAAAAGTGATTTTTTCAGCTAAAATTGAGGTTTGCATGGGATTCTGGGTAAGGAAACGTTGGGGGATCCACGCAAGCCATACCTCCCTGGAAGCCCCCGGGTGTCTAGTTTTCAGAAATGTATGGGTTTGGTAGGTTTCCCTAGATGGCCGCCGTGCCCCGGGCCAAAAAGCCAAGAGTCCCCCCTTGCAAAACCAGGTGGTTTTGAGATAGGCAATGTTGATGTCGCCTCACTACGTTTGGGGCCCTTGCCTGTCGCGGGTACTTGGGCCTCCCACACAAGTGAGGCACCATTTTTACCGGGAGACCCAGGGGAACGCTGGGAGGTGTGAAATTTGAGTGAGCCCGGTGATGCCACAACTTTCCCACACAAAAAAGTGTGAAAAAAGTGATTTTTTCAGCTAAAATTGAGGTTTGCAGGGGATTCTGGGTAAGGAAACGTTGGGGGATCCACGCAAGCCATACCTCCCTGGAAGCCCCCAGGTGTCTAGTTTTCAGAAATGTATGGGTTTGGTAGGTTTGCCTAGATGGCCGCCGTGCCCCGGGCCAAAAAGCCAAGAGACCCCCCTTGCAAAACCAGGTGGTTTTGAGATAGGCAATGTTGATGTCGCCTCACTACGTTTGGGGCCCTTGCCTGTCGCGGGTACTTGGGCCTTCCATCACAAGTGAGGCACCATTTTTACTGGGAGACCCAGGGGAACGCTGGGAGGTGTGAAATTTGAGTGAGCCCAATGATGCCACAACTTTCCCACACAAAAAAGTGTGAAAAAAGTGATTTTTTCAGCTACAATTGAGGTTTGCAGGGGATTCTGGGTAAGGAAACGTGGGGGGATCCACACAAGCCATACCTCCCTGGAAGCCCCCGGGTGTCTAGTTTTCAGAAATGTATGGGTTTGGTAGGTTTGCATAGATGGCCGCCGTGCCCCGGGCCAAAAAGCCAAGAGACCCCCCTTGCGAAACCAGGTGGTTTTGAGATAGGCAATGTTGATGTCGCCTCACTACGTTTGGGGCCCTTGCCTGTCGCGGGTACTTGGGCCTCCCACACAAGTGAGGCACCATTTTTACCGGGAGACCCAGGGGAACGCTGGGAGGTGTGAAATTTGAGTGAGCCCAATGATGCCACAACTTTCCCACACAAAAAAGTGTGAAAAAAGTGATTTTTTCAGCTACAATTGAGGTTTGCAGGGGATTCTGGGTAAGGAAACGTGGGGGGATCCACACAAGCCATACCTCCCTGGAAGCCCCCGGGTGTCTAGTTTTCAGAAATGTATGGGTTTGGTAGGTTTGCCTAGATGGCCGCCGTGCCCCGGGCCAAAAAGCCAAGAGACCCCCCTTGCAAAACCAGGTGGTTTTGAGATAGGCAATGTTGATGTCGCCTCACTACGTTTGGGGCCCTTGCCTGTCGCGGGTACTTGGGCCTCCCACACAAGTGAGGCACCATTTTTACCGGGAGACCGAGGGGAAGGCTGGGAGGTGTGAAATTTGACTGAGCCCGGTGATGCCACAACTTTCCCACACAAAAAAGTGTGAAAAAAGTGATTTTTTCAGCTAAAATTGAGGTTTGCAGGGGATTCTGGGTAAGGAAACGTTGGGGGATCCACGCAAGCCATACCTCCCTGGAAGCCCCCGGGTGTCTAGTTTTCAGAAATGTATGGGTTTGGTAGGTTTCCCTAGATGGCCGCCGTGCCCCGGGCCAAAAAGCCAAGAGACCCCCCTTGCAAAACCAGGTGGTTTTGAGATAGGCAATGTTGATGTCGCCTCACTACGTTTGGGGCCCTTGCCTGTCGCGGGTACTTGGGCCTCCCACACAAGTGAGGCACCATTTTTACCGGGAGACCCAGGGGAACGCTGGGAGGTGTGAAATTTGAGTGAGCCCGGTGATGCCACAACTTTCCCACACAAAAAAGTGTGAAAAAAGTGATTTTTTCAGCTAAAATTGAGGTTTGCAGGGGATTCTGGGTAAGGAAACGTTGGGGGATCCACGCAAGCCATACCTCCCTGGAAGCCCCCGGGTGTCTAGTTTTCAGAAATGTATGGGTTTGGTAGGTTTGCCTAGATGGCCGCCGTGCCCCGGGCCAAAAAGCCAAGAGACCCCCCTTGCAAAACCAGGTGGTTTTGAGATAGGCAATGTTGATGTCGCCTCACTACGTTTGGGGCCCTTGCCTGTCGCGGGTACTTGGGCCTCCCACACAAGTGAGGCACCATTTTTACCGGGAGACCCAGGGGAACGCTGGGAGGTGTGAAATTTGAGTGAGCCCAATGATGCCACAACTTTCCCACACTAAAAAGTGTGAAAAAAGTGATTTTTTCAGCTACAATTGAGGTTTGCAGGGGATTCTGGGTAAGGAAACGTGGGGGGATCCACGCAAGCCATACCTCCCTGGAAGCCCCCGGGTGTCTAGTTTTCAGAAATGTATGGGTTTGGTAGGTTTGCCTAGATGGCCGCCGTGCCCCGGGCCAAAAAGCCAAGAGACCCCCCTTGCAAAACCAGGTGGTTTTGAGATAGGCAATGTTGATGTCGCCTCACTACGTTTGGGGCCCTTGCCTGTCGCGGGTACTTGGGCCTCCCACACAAGTGAGGCACCATTTTTACCGGGAGACCGAGGGGAAGGCTGGGAGGTGTGAAATTTGAGTGAGCCCGGTGATGCCACAACTTTCCCACACAAAAAAGTGTGAAAAAAGTGATTTTTTCAGCTAAAATTGAGGTTTGCAGGGGATTCTGGGTAAGGAAACGTTGGGGGATCCACGCAAGCCATACCTCCCTGGAAGCCCCCGGGTGTCTAGTTTTCAGAAATGTATGGGTTTGGTAGGTTTCCCTAGATGGCCGCCGTGCCCCGGGCCAAAAAGCCAAGAGTCCCCCCTTGCAAAACCAGGTGGTTTTGAGATAGGCAATGTTGATGTCGCCTCACTACGTTTGGGGCCCTTGCCTGTCGCGGGTACTTGAGCCTCCCACACAAGTGAGGCACCATTTTTACCGGGAGACCCAGGGGAACGCTGGGAGGTGTGAAATTTGAGTGAGCCCGGTGATGCCACAACTTTCCCACACAAAAAAGTGTGAAAAAAGTGATTTTTTCAGCTAAAATTGAGGTTTGCAGGGGATTCTGGGTAAGGAAACGTTGGGGGATCCACGCAAGCCATACCTCCCTGGAAGCCCCCGGGTGTCTAGTTTTCAGAAATGTATGGGTTTGGTAGGTTTGCCTAGATGGCCGCCGTGCCCCGGGCCAAAAAGCCAAGAGACCCCCCTTGCGAAACCAGGTGGTTTTGAGATAGGCAATGTTGATGTCGCCTCACTACGTTTGGGGCCCTTGCCTGTCGCGGGTACTTGGGCCTCCCACACAAGTGAGGCACCATTTTTACCGGGAGACCCAGGGGAACGCTGGGAGGTGTGAAATTTGAGTGAGCCCAATGATGCCACAACTTTCCCACACAAAAAAGTGTGAAAAAAGTGATTATTTCAGCTACAATTGAGGTTTGCAGGGGATTCTGGGTAAGGAAACGTGGGGGGATCCACACAAGCCATACCTCCCTGGAAGCCCCCGGGTGTCTAGTTTTCAGAAATGTATGGGTTTGGTAGGTTTGCCTAGATGGCCGCCGTGCCCCGGGCCAAAAAGCCAAGAGACCCCCCTTGCAAAACCAGGTGGTTTTGAGATAGGCAATGTTGATGTCGCCTCACTACGTTTGGGGCCCTTGCCTGTCGCGGGTACTTGGGCCTCCCACACAAGTGAGGCACCATTTTTACCGGGAGACCGAGGGGAAGGCTGGGAGGTGTGAAATTTGAGTGAGCCCGGTGATGCCACAACTTTCCCACACAAAAAAGTGTGAAAAAAGTGATTTTTTCAGCTAAAATTGAGGTTTGCAGGGGATTCTGGGTAAGGAAACGTTGGGGGATCCACGCAAGCCATACCTCCCTGGAAGCCCCCGGGTGTCTAGTTTTCAGAAATGTATGGGTTTGGTAGGTTTGCCTAGATGGCCGCCGTGCCCCGGGCCAAAAAGCCAAGAGACCCCCCTTGCAAAACCAGGTGGTTTTGAGATAGGCAATGTTGATGTCGCCTCACTATGTTTGGGGCCCTTGCCTGTCGCGGGTACTTGGGCCTCCCACACAAGTGAGGCACCATTTTTACCGGGAGACCCAGGGGAAGGCTGGGAGGTGTGAAATTTGAGTGAGCCCGGTGATGCCACAACTTTCCCACACAAAAAAGTGTGAAAAAAGTGATTTTTTCAGCTAAAATTGAGGTTTGCAGGGGATTCTGGGTAAGGAAACGTTGGGGGATCCACGCAAGCCATACCTCCCTGGAAGCCCCCGGGTGTCTAGTTTTCAGAAATGTATGGGTTTGGTAGGTTTCCCTAGATGGCCGCCGTGCCCCGGGCCAAAAAGCCAAGAGTCCCCCCTTGCAAAACCAGGTGGTTTTGAGATAGGCAATGTTGATGTCGCCTCACTACGTTTGGGGCCCTTGCCTGTCGCGGGTACTTGAGCCTCCCACACAAGTGAGGCACCATTTTTACCGGGAGACCCAGGGGAACGCTGGGAGGTGTGAAATTTGAGTGAGCCCGGTGATGCCACAACTTTCCCACACAAAAAAGTGTGAAAAAAGTGATTTTTTCAGCTAAAATTGAGGTTTGCAGGGGATTCTGGGTAAGGAAACGTTGGGGGATCCACGCAAGCCATACCTCCCTGGAAGCCCCCGGGTGTCTAGTTTTCAGAAATGTATGGGTTTGGTAGGTTTGCCTAGATGGCCGCCGTGCCCCGGGCCAAAAAGCCAAGAGACCCCCCTTGCAAAACCAGGTGGTTTTGAGATAGGCAATGTTGATGTCGCCTCACTACGTTTGGGGCCCTTGCCTGTCGCGGGTACTTGGGCCTCCCACACAAGTGAGGCACCATTTTTACCGGGAGACCCAGGGGAACGCTGGGAGGTGTGAAATTTGAGTGAGCCCAATGATGCCACAACTTTCCCACACTAAAAAGTGTGAAAAAAGTGATTTTTTCAGCTACAATTGAGGTTTGCAGGGGATTCTGGGTAAGGAAACGTGGGGG
Source organism: Triturus cristatus (assembly GCF_964204655.1). Classification (NCBI taxonomy): domain Eukaryota; kingdom Metazoa; phylum Chordata; class Amphibia; order Caudata; family Salamandridae; genus Triturus; species Triturus cristatus. Next base: position 118,645,032 of record NC_140595.1, read on the forward strand.
GATCCACGCAAGCCATACCTCCCTGGAAGCCCCCGGGTGTCTAGTTTTCAGAAATGTATGGGTTTGGTAGGTTTGCCTAGATGGCCGCCGTGCCCCGGGCCAAAAAGCCAAGAGACCCCCCTTGCAAAACCAGGTGGTTTTGAGATAGGCAATGTTGATGTCGCCTCACTATGTTTGGGGCCCTTGCCTGTCGCGGGTACTTGGGCCTCCCACACAAGTGAGGCACCATTTTTACCGGGAGACCCAGGGGAAGGCTGGGAGGTGTGAAATTTGAGTGAGCCCGGTGATGCCACAACTTTCCCACACAAAAAAGTGTGAAAAAAGTGATTTTTTCAGCTAAAATTGAGGTTTGCAGGGGATTCTGGGTAAGGAAACGTTGGGGGATCCACGCAAGCCATACCTCCCTGGAAGCCCCCGGGTGTCTAGTTTTCAGAAATGTATGGGTTTGGTAGGTTTCCCTAGATGGCCGCCGTGCCCCGGGCCAAAAAGCCAAGAGTCCCCCCTTGCAAAACCAGGTGGTTTTGAGATAGGCAATGTTGATGTCGCCTCACTACGTTTGGGGCCCTTGCCTGTCGCGGGTACTTGAGCCTCCCACACAAGTGAGGCACCATTTTTACCGGGAGACCCAGGGGAACGCTGGGAGGTGTGAAATTTGAGTGAGCCCGGTGATGCCACAACTTTCCCACACAAAAAAGTGTGAAAAAAGTGATTTTTTCAGCTAAAATTGAGGTTTGCAGGGGATTCTGGGTAAGGAAACGTTGGGGGATCCACGCAAGCCATACCTCCCTGGAAGCCCCCGGGTGTCTAGTTTTCAGAAATGTATGGGTTTGGTAGGTTTGCCTAGATGGCCGCCGTGCCCCAGGCCAAAAAGCCAAGAGACCCCCCTTGCAAAACCAGGTGGTTTTGAGATAGGCAATGTTGATGTCGCCTCACTACGTTTGGGGCCCTTGCCTGTCGCGGGTACTTGGGCCTCCCACACAAGTGAGGCACCATTTTTACCGGGAGACCCAGGGGAACGCTGGGAGGTGTGAAATTTGAGTGAGCCCAATGATGCCACAACTTTCCCACACAAAAAAGTGTGAAAAAAGTGATTTTTTCAGCTACAATTGAGGTTTGCAGGGGATTCTGGGTAAGGAAACGTGGGGGGATCCACGCAAGCCATACCTCCCTGGAAGCCCCCGGGTGTCTAGTTTTCAGAAATGTATGGGTTTGGTAGGTTTGCCTAGATGGCCGCCGTGCCCCGGGCCAAAAAGCCAAGAGACCCCCCTTGCAAAACCAGGTGGTTTTGAGATAGGCAATGTTGATGTCGCCTCACTATGTTTGGGGCCCTTGCCTGTCGCGGGTACTTGGGCCTCCCACACAAGTGAGGCACCATTTTTACCGGGAGACCCAGGGGAAGGCTGGGAGGTGTGAAATTTGAGTGAGCCCGGTGATGCCACAACTTTCCCACACAAAAAAGTGTGAAAAAAGTGATTTTTTCAGCTAAAATTGAGGTTTGCATGGGATTCTGGGTAAGGAAACGTTGGGGGATCCACGCAAGCCATACCTCCCTGGAAGCCCCCGGGTGTATAGTTTTCAGAAATGTATGGGTTTGGTAGGTTTCCCTAGATGGCCGCCGTGCCCCGGGCCAAAAAGCCAAGAGTCCCCCCTTGCAAAACCAGGTGGTTTTGAGATAGGCAATGTTGATGTCGCCTCACTACGTTTGGGGCCCTTGCCTGTCGCGGGTACTTGGGCCTCCCACACAAGTGAGGCACCATTTTTACCGGGAGACCCAGGGGAACGCTGGGAGGTGTGAAATTTGAGTGAGCCCGGTGATGCCACAACTTTCCCACACAAAAAAGTGTGAAAAAAGTGATTTTTTCAGCTAAAATTGAGGTTTGCAGGGGATTCTGGGTAAGGAAACGTTGGGGGATCCACGCAAGCCATACCTCCCTGGAAGCCCCCAGGTGTCTAGTTTTCAGAAATGTATGGGTTTGGTAGGTTTGCCTAGATGGCCGCCGTGCCCCGGGCCAAAAAGCCAAGAGACCCCCCTTGCAAAACCAGGTGGTTTTGAGATAGGCAATGTTGATGTCGCCTCACTACGTTTGGGGCCCTTGCCTGTCGCGGGTACTTGGGCCTTCCATCACAAGTGAGGCACCATTTTTACCGGGAGACCCAGGGGAACGCTGGGAGGTGTGAAATTTGAGTGAGCCCAATGATGCCACAACTTTCCCACACAAAAAAGTGTGAAAAAAGTGATTTTTTCAGCTACAATTGAGGTTTGCAGGGGATTCTGGGTAAGGAAACGTGGGGGGATCCACACAAGCCATACCTCCCTGGAAGCCCCCGGGTGTCTAGTTTTCAGAAATGTATGGGTTTGGTAGGTTTGCATAGATGGCCGCCGTGCCCCGGGCCAAAAAGCCAAGAGACCCCCCTTGCGAAACCAGGTGGTTTTGAGATAGGCAATGTTGATGTCGCCTCACTACGTTTGGGGCCCTTGCCTGTCGCGGGTACTTGGGCCTCCCACACAAGTGAGGCACCATTTTTACCGGGAGACCCAGGGGAACGCTGGGAGGTGTGAAATTTGAGTGAGCCCAATGATGCCACAACTTTCCCACACAAAAAAGTGTGAAAAAAGTGATTTTTTCAGCTACAATTGAGGTTTGCAGGGGATTCTGGGTAAGGAAACGTGGGGGGATCCACACAAGCCATACCTCCCTGGAAGCCCCCGGGTGTCTAGTTTTCAGAAATGTATGGGTTTGGTAGGTTTGCCTAGATGGCCGCCGTGCCCCGGGCCAAAAAGCCAAGAGACCCCCCTTGCAAAACCAGGTGGTTTTGAGATAGGCAATGTTGATGTCGCCTCACTACGTTTGGGGCCCTTGCCTGTCGCGGGTACTTGGGCCTCCCACACAAGTGAGGCACCATTTTTACCGGGAGACCGAGGGGAAGGCTGGGAGGTGTGAAATTTGACTGAGCCCGGTGATGCCACAACTTTCCCACACAAAAAAGTGTGAAAAAAGTGATTTTTTCAGCTAAAATTGAGGTTTGCAGGGGATTCTGGGTAAGGAAACGTTGGGGGATCCACGCAAGCCATACCTCCCTGGAAGCCCCCGGGTGTCTAGTTTTCAGAAATGTATGGGTTTGGTAGGTTTCCCTAGATGGCCGCCGTGCCCCGGGCCAAAAAGCCAAGAGACCCCCCTTGCAAAACCAGGTGGTTTTGAGATAGGCAATGTTGATGTCGCCTCACTACGTTTGGGGCCCTTGCCTGTCGCGGGTACTTGGGCCTCCCACACAAGTGAGGCACCATTTTTACCGGGAGACCCAGGGGAACGCTGGGAGGTGTGAAATTTGAGTGAGCCCGGTGATGCCACAACTTTCCCACACAAAAAAGTGTGAAAAAAGTGATTTTTTCAGCTAAAATTGAGGTTTGCAGGGGATTCTGGGTAAGGAAACGTTGGGGGATCCACGCAAGCCATACCTCCCTGGAAGCCCCCGGGTGTCTAGTTTTCAGAAATGTATGGGTTTGGTAGGTTTGCCTAGATGGCCGCCGTGCCCCGGGCCAAAAAGCCAAGAGACCCCCCTTGCAAAACCAGGTGGTTTTGAGATAGGCAATGTTGATGTCGCCTCACTACGTTTGGGGCCCTTGCCTGTCGCGGGTACTTGGGCCTCCCACACAAGTGAGGCACCATTTTTACCGGGAGACCCAGGGGAACGCTGGGAGGTGTGAAATTTGAGTGAGCCCAATGATGCCACAACTTTCCCACACTAAAAAGTGTGAAAAAAGTGATTTTTTCAGCTACAATTGAGGTTTGCAGGGGATTCTGGGTAAGGAAACGTGGGGGGATCCACGCAAGCCATACCTCCCTGGAAGCCCCCGGGTGTCTAGTTTTCAGAAATGTATGGGTTTGGTAGGTTTGCCTAGATGGCCGCCGTGCCCCGGGCCAAAAAGCCAAGAGACCCCCCTTGCAAAACCAGGTGGTTTTGAGATAGGCAATGTTGATGTCGCCTCACTATGTTTGGGGCCCTTGCCTGTCGCGGGTACTTGAGCCTCCCACACAAGTGAGGCACCATTTTTACCGGGAGACCCAGGGGAACGCTGGGAGGTGTGAAATTTGAGTGAGCCCGGTGATGCCACAACTTTCCCACACAAAAAAGTGTGAAAAAAGTGATTTTTTCAGCTAAAATTGAGGTTTGCAGGGGATTCTGGGTAAGGAAACGTTGGGGGATCCACGCAAGCCATACCTCCCTGGAAGCCCCCGGGTGTCTAGTTTTCAGAAATGTATGGGTTTGGTAGGTTTGCCTAGATGGCCGCCGTGCCCCGGGCCAAAAAGCCAAGAGACCCCCCTTGCAAAACCAGGTGGTTTTGAGATAGGCAATGTTGATGTCGCCTCACTACGTTTGGGGCCCTTGCCTGTCGCGGGTACTTGGGCCTCCCACACAAGTGAGGCACCATTTTTACCGGGAGACCCAGGGGAACGCTGGGAGGTGTGAAATTTGAGTGAGCCCAATGATGCCACAACTTTCCCACACAAAAAAGTGTGAAAAAAGTGATTTTTTCAGCTACAATTGAGGTTTGCAGGGGATTCTGGGTAAGTAAACGTTGGGGGATCCACGCAAGCCATACCTCCCTGGAAGCCCCCAGGTGTCTAGTTTTCAGAAATGTATGGGTTTGGTAGGTTTGCCTAGATGGCCGCCGTGCCCCGGGCCAAAAAGCCAAGAGACCCCCCTTGCAAAACCAGATGGTTTTGAGATAGGCAATGTTGATGTCGCCTCACTACGTTTGGGGCCCTTGCCTGTCGCGGGTACTTGGGCCTCCCACACAAGTGAGGCACCATTTTTACCGGGAGACCCAGGGGAACGCTGAGAGGTGTGAAATTTGAGTGAGCCCAATGATGCCACAACTTTCCCACACAAAAAAGTGTGAAAAAAGTGATTTTTTCAGCTACAATTGAGGTTTGCAGGGGATTCTGGGTAAGGAAACGTGGGGGGATCCACACAAGCCATACCTCCCTGGAAGCCCCCGGGTGTCTAGTTTTCAGAAATGTATGGGTTTGGTAGGTTTGCCTAGATGGCCGCCGTGCCCCGGGCCAAAAAGCCAAGAGACCCCCCTTGCAAAACCAGGTGGTTTTGAGATAGGCAATGTTGATGTCGCCTCACTACGTTTGGGGCCCTTGCCTGTCGCGGGTACTTGGGCCTCCCACACAAGCGAGGCACCATTTTTACCGGGAGACCCAGGGGAAGGCTGGGAGGTGTGAAATTTGAGTGAGCCCGGTGATGCCACAACTTTCCCACACAAAAAAGTGTGAAAAAAGTGATTTTTTCAGCTAAAATTGAGGTTTGCAGGGGATTCTGGGTAAGGAAACGTTGGGGGATCCATGCAAGCCATACCTCCCTGGAAGCCCCCGGGTGTCTAGTTTTCAGAAATGTATGGGTTTGGTAGGTTTGCCTAGATGGCCGCCGTGCCCCGGGCCAAAAAGCGAAGAGACCCCCCTTGCAAAACCAGGTGGTTTTGAGATAGGCAATGTTGATGTCGCCTCACTACGTTTGGGGCCCTTGCCTGTCGCGGGTACTTGGGCCTCCCACACAAGTGAGGCACCATTTTTACCGGGAGACCCAGGGGAAGGCTGGGAGGTGTGAAATTTGAGTGAGCCCGGTGATGCCACAACTTTCACACACAAAAATTTTTGAAAAAAGTGATTTTTTCAGCTAAAATTGAGGTTTGCAGGGGATTCTGGGTAAGGAAACGTTGGGGGATCCACGCAAGCCATACCTCCCTGGAAGCCTCCGGGTGTCTAGTTTTCAGAAATGTATGGGTTTGGTAGGTTTCCCTAGATGGCCGCCGTGCCCCGGGCCAAAAAGCCAAGAGACCCCCCTTGCAAAACCAGGTGGTTTTGAGATAGGCAATGTTGATGTCGCCTCACTACGTTTGGGGCCCTTGCCTGTCGCGGGAACTTGGGCCTCCCACACAAGTGAGGCACCATTTTTACCGGGAGACCCAGGGGAACGCTGGGAGGTGTGAAATTTGAGTGAGCCCGGTGATGCCACAACTTTCCCACACAAAAAAGTGATTTTTTCAGCTAAAATTGAGGTTTGCAGGGGATTCTGGGTAAGGAAACTTTGGGGGATCCACGCAAGCCATACCTCCCTGGAAGCCCCCGGGTGTCTAGTTTTCAGAAATGTATGGGTTTGGTAGGTTTCCCTAGATGGCCGCCGTGCCCCGGGCCAAAAAGCCAAGAGTCCCCCCTTGCAAAACCAGGTGGTTTTGAGATAGGCAATGTTGATGTCGCCTCACTACGTTTGGGGCCCTTGCCTGTCGCGGGTACTTGGGCCTCCCACACAAGTGAGGCACCATTTTTACTGGGAGACCCAGGGGAAGGCTGGGAGGTGTGAAATTTGAGTGAGCCCGGTGATGCCACAACTTTCCCACACAAAAAAGTGTGAAAAAAGTGATTTTTTCAGCTAAAATTGAGGTTTGCAGGGGATTCTGGGTAAGGAAACGTTGGGGGATCCACGCAAGCCATACCTCCCTGGAAGCCCCCGGGTGTCTAGTTTTCAGAAATGTATGGGTTTGGTAGGTTTCCCTAGATGGCCGCCGTGCCCCGGGCCAAAAAGCCAAGAGTCCCCCCTTGCAAAACCAGGTGGTTTTGAGATGGGCAATGTTGATGTCGCCTCACTACGTTTGGGGCCCTTGCCTGTCGCGGGTACTTGGGCCTCCCACACAAGTGAGGCACCATTTTTACCGGGAGACCCAGGGGAACGCTGGGAGGTGTGAAATTTGAGTGAGCCCAATGATGCCACAACTTTCCCACACAAAAAATTGTGAAAAAAGTGATTTTTTCAGCTACAATTGAGGTTTGCAGGGGATTCTGGGTAAGAAACGTGGGGGGATCCACACAAGCCATACCTCCCTGGAAGCCCCCGGGTGTCTAGTTCTCAGAAATGTATGGGTTTGGTAGGTTTGCCTAGATGGCCGCCGTGCCCCGGGCCAAAAAGCCAAGAGACCCCCCTTGCAAAACCAGGTGGTTTTGAGATAGGCAATGTTGATGTCGCCTCACTACGTTTGGGGCCCTTGCCTGTCGCGGGTACTTGGGCCTCCCACACAAGTGAGGCACCATTTTTACCGGGAGCCCCAGGGGAAGGCTGGGAGGTGTGAAATTTGAGTGAGCCCGGTGATGCCACAACTTTCCCACACAAAAAAGTGTGAAAAAAGTGATTTTTTCAGCTAAAATTGAGGTTTGCAGGGGATTCTGGGTAAGAAAACGTTGGGGGATCCACGCAAGCCATACCTCCCTGGAAGCCCCCGGGTGTCTAGTTTTCAGAAATGTATGGGTTTGGTAGGTTTCCCTAGATGGCCGCCGTGCCCCGGGCCAAAAAGCCAAGAGACCCCCCTTGCAAAACCAGGTGGTTTTGAGATAGGCAATGTTGATGTCGCCTCACTACGTTTGGGGCCCTTGCCTGTCGCGGGTACTTGGGCCTCCCACACAAGTGAGGCACCATTTTTACCGGGAGACCCAGGGGAACGCTGGGAGGTGTGAAATTTGAGTGAGCCCGGTGATGCCACAACTTTCCCACACAAAAAAGTGTGAAAAAAGTGATTTTTTCAGCTAAAATTGAGGTTTGCAGGGGATTCTGGGTAAGGAAACTTGGGGGGATCCACGCAAGCCATACCTCCCTGGAAGCCCCCGGGTGTCTAGTTTTCAGAAATGTAAGGGTTTGGTAGGTTTGCCTAGATGGCCGCCGTGCCCCGGGCCAAAAAGCCAAGAGACCCCCCTTGCAAAACCAGGTGGTTTTGAGATAGGCAATGTTGATGTCGCCTCACTACGTTTGGGGCCCTTGCCTGTCGCGGGTACTTGGGCCTCCCACACAAGTGAGGCACCATTTTTACCGGGAGACCCAGGGGAACGCTGGGAGGTGTGAAATTTGAGTGAGCCCAATGATGCCACAACTTTCCCACACAAAAAAGTGTGAAAAAAAGTGATTTTTTCAGCTACAATTGAGGTTTGCAGGGGATTCTGGGTAAGGAAACGTGGGGGGATCCACGCAAGCCATACCTCCCTGGAAGCCCCCGGGTGTCTAGTTTTCAGAAATGTATGGGTTTGGTAGGTTTGCCTAGATGGCCGCCGTGCCCCGGCCCAAAAAGCCAAGAGACCCCCGTTGCAAAACCAGGTGGTTTTGAGATAGGCAATGTTGATGTCGCCTCACTACGTTTGGGGCCCTTGCCTGTCGCGGGTACTTGGGCCTCCCACACAAGTGAGGCACCATTTTTACCGGGAGACCCAGGGGAACGCTGGGAGGTGTGAAATTTGAGTGAGCCCAATGATGCCACAACTTTCCCACACAAAAAAGTGTGAAAAAAGTGATTTTTTCAGCTACAAATGAGGTTTGCAGGGGATTCTGGGTAAGGAAACGTGGGGGGATCCACACAAGCCATACCTCCCTGGAAGCCCCCGGGTGTCTAGTTTTCAGAAATGTATGGGTTTGGTAGGGTTGCCTAGATGGCCGCCGTGCCCCGGGCCAAAAAGCCAAGAGACCCCCCTTGCAAAACCAGGTGGTTTTGAGATAGGCAATGTTGATGTCGCCTCACTACGTTTGGGGCCCTTGCCTGTCGCGGGTACTTGGGCCTCCCACACAAGTGAGGCACCATTTTTACCGGGAGACCCAGGGGAAGGCTGGGAGGTGTGAAATTTGAGTGAGCCCGGTGATGCCACAACTTTCCCACACAAAAAAGTGTGAAAAAAGTGATTTTTTCAGCTAAAATTGAGGTTTGCAGGGGATTCTGGGTAAGGAAACGTTGGGGGATCCACGCAAGCCATACCTCCCTGGAAGCCCCCGGGTGTCTAGTTTTCAGAAATGTATGGGTTTGGTAGGTTTCCCTAGATGGCCGCCGTGCCCCGGGCCAAAAAGCCAAGAGACCCCCCTTGCAAAACCAGGTGGTTTTGAGATAGGCAATGTTGATGTCGCCTCACTACGTTTGGGGCCCTTGCCTGTCGCGGGTACTTGGGCCTCCCACACAAGTGAGGCACCATTTTTACCGGGAGACCCAGGGGAACGCTGGGAGGTGTGAAATTTGAGTGAGCCCGGTGATGCCACAACTTTCCCACACAAAAAAGTGTGAAAAAAGTGATTTTTTCAGCTAAAATTGAGGTTTGCAGGGGATTCTGGGTAAGGAAACTTGGGGGGATCCACGCAAGCCATACCTCCCTGGAAGCCCCCGGGTGTCTAGTTTTCAGAAATGTATGGGTTTGGTAGGTTTGCCTAGATGGCCGCCGTGCCCCGGGCCAAAAAGCCAAGAGACCCCCCTTTCAAAACCAGGTGGTTTTGAGATAGGCAATGTTGATGTCGCCTCAGTACGTTTGGGGCCCTTGCCTGTCGCGGGTACTTGGGCCTCCCACACAAGTGAGGCACCATTTTTACCGGGAGACCCAGGGGAACGCTGGGAGGTGTGAAATTTGAGTGAGCCCAATGATGCCACAACTTTCCCACACAAAAAAGTGTGAAAAAAAGTGATTTTTTCAGCTACAATTGAGGTTTGCAGGGGATTCTGGGTAAGGAAACGTGGGGGGATCCACGCAAGCCATACCTCCCTGGAAGCCCCCGGGTGTCTAGTTTTCAGAAATGTATGGGTTTGGTAGGTTTGCCTAGATGGCCGCCGTGCCCCGGCCCAAAAAGCCAAGAGACCCCCCTTGCAAAACCAGGTGGTTTTGAGATAGGCAATGTTGATGTCGCCTCACTACGTTTGGGGCCCTTGCCTGTCGCGGGTACTTGGGCCTCCCACACAAGTGAGGCCCCATTTTTACCGGGAGACCCAGGGGAAGGCTGGGAGGTGTGAAATTTGAGTGAGCCCGGTGATGCCACAACTTTCCCACACAAAAAAGTGTGAAAAAGTGATTTTTTCAGCTAAAATTGAGGTTTGCAGGGGATTCTGGGTAAGGAAACGTTGGGGGATCCACGCAAGCCATACCTCCCTGGAAGCCCCCGGGTGTCTAGTTTTCAGAAATGTATGGGTTTGGTAGGTTTCCCTAGATGGCCGCCGTGCCCCGGGCCAAAAAGCCAAGAGTCCCCCCTTGCAAAACCAGGTGGTTTTGAGATAGGCAATGTTGATGTCGCCTCACTACGTTTGGGGCCCTTGCCTGTCGCGGGTACTTGGGCCTCCCACACAAGTGAGGCACCATTTTTACCGGGAGACCCAGGGGAACGCTGGGAGGTGTGAAATTTGAGTGAGCCCAATGATGCCACAACTTTCCCACACAAAAAAGTGTGAAAAAAGTGATTTTTTCAGCTACAAATGAGGTTTGCAGGGGATTCTGGGTAAGGAAACGTGGGGGGATCCACACAAGCCATACCTCCCTGGAAGCCCCCGGGTGTCTAGTTTTCAGAAATGTATGGGTTTGGTAGGGTTGCCTAGATGGACGCCGTGCCCCGGGCCAAAAAGCCAAGAGACCCCCCTTGCAAAACCAGGTGGTTTTGAGATAGGCAATGTTGATGTCGCCTCACTACGTTTGGGGCCCTTGCCTGTCGCGGGTACTTGGGCCTCCCACACAAGTGAGGCACCATTTTTACCGGGAGACCCAGGGGAAGGCTGGGAGGTGTGAAATTTGAGTGAGCCCGGTAATGCCACAACTTTCCCACACAAAAAAGTGTGAAAAAAGTGATTTTTTTCAGCTAAAATTGAGGTTTGCAGGGGATTCTGGGTAAGGAAACTTTGGGGGATCCACGCAAGCCATACCTCCCTGGAAGCCCCCGGGTGTCTAGTTTTCAGAAATGTATGGGTTTGGTAGGTTTCCCTAGATGGCCGCCGTGCCCCGGGCCAAAAAGCCAAGAGTCCCCCCTTGCAAAACCAGGTGGTTTTGAGATAGGCAATGTTGATGTCGCCTCACTACGTTTGGGGCCCTTGCCTGTCGCGGGTACTTGGGCCTCCCACACAAGTGAGGCACCATTTTTACTGGGAGACCCAGGGGAAGGCTGGGAGGTGTGAAATTTGAGTGAGCCCGGTGATGCCACAACTTTCCCACACAAAAAAGTGATTTTTTCAGCTAAAATTGAGGTTTGCAGGGGATTCTGGGTAAGGAAACTTTGGGGGATCCACGCAAGCCATACCTCCCTGGAAGCCCCCGGGTGTCTAGTTTTCAGAAATGTATGGGTTTGGTAGGTTTCCCTAGATGGCCGCCGTGCCCCGGGCCAAAAAGCCAAGAGTCCCCCCTTGCAAAACCAGGTGGTTTTGAGATAGGCAATGTTGATGTCGCCTCACTACGTTTGGGGCCCTTGCCTGTCGCGGGTACTTGGGCCTCCCACACAAGTGAGGCACCATTTTTACTGGGAGACCCAGGGGAAGGCTGGGAGGTGTGAAATTTGAGTGAGCCCGGTGATGCCACAACTTTCCCACACAAAAAAGTGTGAAAAAAGTGATTTTTTCAGCTAAAATTGAGGTTTGCAGGGGATTCTGGGTAAGGAAACGTTGGGGGATCCACGCAAGCCATACCTCCCTGGAAGCCCCCGGGTGTCTAGTTTTCAGAAATGTATGGGTTTGGTAGGTTTCCCTAGATGGCCGCCGTGCCCCGGGCCAAAAAGCCAAGAGTCCCCCCTTGCAAAACCAGGTGGTTTTGAGATAGGCAATGTTGATGTCGCCTCACTACGTTTGGGGCCCTTGCCTGTCGCGGGTACTTGGGCCTCCCACACAAGTGAGGCACCATTTTTACCGGGAGACCCAGGGGAACGCTGGGAGGTGTGAAATTTGAGTGAGCCCAATGATGCCACAACTTTCCCACACAAAAAATTGTGAAAAAAGTGATTTTTTCAGCTACAATTGAGGTTTGCAGGGGATTCTGGGTAAGAAACGTGGGGGGATCCACACAAGCCATACCTCCCTGGAAGCCCCCGGGTGTCTAGTTCTCAGAAATGTATGGGTTTGGTAGGTTTGCCTAGATGGCCGCCGTGCCCCGGGCCAAAAAGCCAAGAGACCCCCCTTGCAAAACCAGGTGGTTTTGAGATAGGCAATGTTGATGTCGCCTCACTACGTTTGGGGCCCTTGCCTGTCGCGGGTACTTGGGCCTCCCACACAAGTGAGGCACCATTTTTACCGGGAGCCCCAGGGGAAGGCTGGGAGGTGTGAAATTTGAGTGAGCCCGGTGATGCCACAACTTTCCCACACAAAAAAGTGTGAAAAAAGTGATTTTTTCAGCTAAAATTGAGGTTTGCAGGGGATTCTGGGTAAGAAAACGTTGGGGGATCCACGCAAGCCATACCTCCCTGGAAGCCCCCGGGTGTCTAGTTTTCAGAAATGTATGGGTTTGGTAGGTTTCCCTAGATGGCCGCCGTGCCCCGGGCCAAAAAGCCAAGAGACCCCCCTTGCAAAACCAGGTGGTTTTGAGATAGGCAATGTTGATGTCGCCTCACTACGTTTGGGGCCCTTGCCTGTCGCGGGTACTTGGGCCTCCCACACAAGTGAGGCACCATTTTTACCGGGAGACCCAGGGGAACGCTGGGAGGTGTGAAATTTGAGTGAGCCCGGTGATGCCACAACTTTCCCACACAAAAAAGTGTGAAAAAAGTGATTTTTTCAGCTAAAATTGAGGTTTGCAGGGGATTCTGGGTAAGGAAACTTGGGGGGATCCACGCAAGCCATACCTCCCTGGAAGCCCCCGGGTGTCTAGTTTTCAGAAATGTAAGGGTTTGGTAGGTTTGCCTAGATGGCCGCCGTGCCCCGGGCCAAAAAGCCAAGAGACCCCCCTTGCAAAACCAGGTGGTTTTGAGATAGGCAATGTTGATGTCGCCTCACTACGTTTGGGGCCCTTGCCTGTCGCGGGTACTTGGGCCTCCCACACAAGTGAGGCACCATTTTTACCGGGAGACCCAGGGGAACGCTGGGAGGTGTGAAATTTGAGTGAGCCCAATGATGCCACAACTTTCCCACACAAAAAAGTGGGAAAAAAAGTGATTTTTTCAGCTACAATTGAGGTTTGCAGGGGATTCTGGGTAAGGAAACGTGGGGGGATCCACGCAAGCCATACCTCCCTGGAAGCCCCCGGGTGTCTAGTTTTCAGAAATGTATGGGTTTGGTAGGTTTGCCTAGATGGCCGCCGTGCCCCGGCCCAAAAAGCCAAGAGACCCCCGTTGCAAAACCAGGTGGTTTTGAGATAGGCAATGTTGATGTCGCCTCACTACGTTTGGGGCCCTTGCCTGTCGCGGGTACTTGGGCCTCCCACACAAGTGAGGCACCATTTTTACCGGGAGACCCAGGGAAACGCTGGGAGGTGTGAAATTTGAGTGAGCCCAATGATGCCACAACTTTCCCACACAAAAAAGTGTGAAAAAAGTGATTTTTTCAGCTACAAATGAGGTTTGCAGGGGATTCTGGGTAAGGAAACGTGGGGGGATCCACACAAGCCATACCTCCCTGGAAGCCCCCGGGTGTCTAGTTTTCAGAAATGTATGGGTTTGGTAGGGTTGCCTAGATGGCCGCCGTGCCCCGGGCCAAAAAGCCAAGAGACCCCCCTTGCAAAACCAGGTGGTTTTGAGATAGGCAATGTTGATGTCGCCTCACTACGTTTGGGGCCCTTGCCTGTCGCGGGTACTTGGGCCTCCCACACAAGTGAGGCACCATTTTTACCGGGAGACCCAGGGGAAGGCTGGGAGGTGTGAAATTTGAGTGAGCCCGGTGATGCCACAACTTTCCCACACAAAAAACTGTGAAAAAAGTGATTTTTTCAGCTAAAATTGAGGTTTGCAGGGGATTCTGGGTAAGGAAACGTTGGGGGATCCACGCAAGCCATACCTCCCTGGAAGCCCCCGGGTGTCTAGTTTTCAGAAATGTATGGGTTTGGTAGGTTTCCCTAGATGGCCGCCGTGCCCCGGGCCAAAAAGCCAAGAGACCCCCCTTGCAAAACCAGGTGGTTTTGAGATAGGCAATGTTGATGTCGCCTCACTACGTTTGGGGCCCTTGCCTGTCGCGGGTACTTGGGCCTCCCACACAAGTGAGGCCCCATTTTTACCGGGAGACCCAGGGGAAGGCTGGGAGGTGTGAAATTTGAGTGAGCCCGGTGATGCCACAACTTTCCCACACAAAAAAGTGTGAAAAAGTGATTTTTTCAGCTAAAATTGAGGTTTGCAGGGGATTCTGGGTAAGGAAACGTTGGGGGATCCACGCAAGCCATACCTCCCTGGAAGCCCCCGGGTGTCTAGTTTTCAGAAATGTATGGGTTTGGTAGGTTTCCCTAGATGGCCGCCGTGCCCCGGGCCAAAAAGCCAAGAGTCCCCCCTTGCAAAACCAGGTGGTTTTGAGATAGGCAATGTTGATGTCGCCTCACTACGTTTGGGGCCCTTGCCTGTCGCGGGTACTTGGGCCTCCCACACAAGTGAGGCACCATTTTTACCGGGAGACCCAGGGGAACGCTGGGAGGTGTGAAATTTGAGTGAGCCCAATGATGCCACAACTTTCCCACACAAAAAAGTGTGAAAAAAGTGATTTTTTCAGCTACAAATGAGGTTTGCAGGGGATTCTGGGTAAGGAAACGTGGGGGGATCCACACAAGCCATACCTCCCTGGAAGCCCCCGGGTGTCTAGTTTTCAGAAATGTATGGGTTTGGTAGGGTTGCCTAGATGGACGCCGTGCCCCGGGCCAAAAAGCCAAGAGACCCCCCTTGCAAAACCAGGTGGTTTTGAGATAGGCAATGTTGATGTCGCCTCACTACGTTTGGGGCCCTTGCCTGTCGCGGGTACTTGGGCCTCCCACACAAGTGAGGCACCATTTTTACCGGGAGACCCAGGGGAAGGCTGGGAGGTGTGAAATTTGAGTGAGCCCGGTAATGCCACAACTTTCCCACACAAAAAAGTGTGAAAAAAGTGATTTTTTTCAGCTAAAATTGAGGTTTGCAGGGGATTCTGGGTAAGGAAACGTTGGGGGATCCACGCAAGCCATACCTCCCTGGAAGCCCCCGGGTGTCTAGTTTTCAGAAATGTATGGGTTTGGTAGGTTTCCCTAGATGGCCGCCGTGCCCCGGGCCAAAAAGCCAAGAGACCCCCCTTGCAAAACCAGGTGGTTTTGAGATAGGCAATGTTGATGTCGCCTCACTACGTTTGGGGCCCTTGCCTGTCGCGGGTACTTGGGCCTCCCACACAAGTGAGGCACCATTTTTACCGGGAGTCCCAGGGGAACGCTGGGAAGTGTGAAATTTGAGTGAGCCCGGTGATGCCACAACTTTCCCACACAAAAAGTGTGAAAAAAGTGATTTTTTCAGCTAAAATTGAGGTTTGCAGGGCATTCTGGGTAAGGAAACGTGGGGGGATCCACGCAAGCCATACCTCCCTGGAAGCCCCCGGGTGTCTAGTTTTCAGAAATGTATGGGTTTGGTAGGTTTCCCTAGATGGCCACCGTGCCCCGGGCCAAAAAGCCAAGAGTCCCCCCTTGCAAAACCAGGTGGTTTTGAGATAGGCAATGTTGATGTCGCCTCACTACGTTTGGGGCCCTTGCCTGTCGCGGGTACTTGGGCCTCCCACACAAGTGAGGCACCATTTTTACCGGGAGACCCAGGGGAACGCTGGGAGGTGTGAAATTTGAGTGAGCCCAATGATGCCACAACTTTCCCACACAAAAAAGTGTGAAAAAAGTGATTTTTTCAGCTACAAATGAGGTTTGCAGGGAATTCTGGGTAAGGAAACGTGGGGGGATCCACACAAGCCATACCTCCCTGGAAGCCCCCGGTTGTCTAGTTTTCAGAAATGTATGGGTTTGGTAGGGTTGTCTAGATGGCCGCCGTGCCCCGGGCCAAAAAGCCAAGAGACCCCCCTTGCAAAACCAGGTGGTTTTGAGATAGGCAATGTTGATGTCGCCTCACTACGTTTGGGGCCCTTGCCTGTCGCGGGTACTTGGGCCTCCCACACAAGTGAGGCACCATTTTTACCGGGAGACCCAGGGGAAGGCTGGGAGGTGTGAAATTTGAGTGAGCCCGGTGATGCCACAACTTTCCCACACAAAAAAGTGTGAAAAAAGTGATTTTTTCAGCTAAAATTGAGGTTTGCAGGGGATTCTGGGTAAGGAAACGTTGGGGGATCCACGCAAGCCATACCTCCCTGGAAGCCCCCGGGTGTCTAGTTTTCAGAAATGTATGGGTTTGGTAGGTTTCCCTAGATGGCCGCCGTGCCCCGGGCCAAAGAGCCAAGAGACCCCCCTTGCAAAACCAGGTGGTTTTGAGATAGGCAATGTTGATGTCGCCTCACTACGTTTGGGGCCCTTGCCTGTCGCGGGTACTTGGGCCTCCCACACAAGTGAGGCACCATTTTTACCGGGAGTCCCAGGGGAACGCTGGGAGTTGTGAAATTTGAGTGAGCCCGGTGATGCCACAACTTTCCCACACAAAAAAGTGTGAAAAAAGTGATTTTTTCAGCTAAAATTGAGGTTTGCAGGGGATTCTGGGTAAGGAAACGTGGGGGGATCCACGCAAGCCATACCTCCCTGGAAGCCCCCGGGTGTCTAGTTTTCAGAAATGTATGAGTTTGGTAGGTTTCCCTAGATGTCCGCCGTGCCCCGGGCCAAAAAGCCAAGAGACCCCCCTTGCAAAACCAGGTGGTTTTGAGATAGGCAATGTTGATGTCGCCTCACTACGTTTGGGGCCCTTGCCTGTAGCGGGTACTTGGGCCTCCCACACAAGTGAGGCACCATTTTTACCGGGAGACCCAGGGGAACGCTGGGAGGTGTGAAATTTGAGTGAGCCCGGTGATGCCACAACTTTCCCACACAAAAAAGTGTGAAAAAAGTGATTTTTTCAGCTAAAATTGAGGTTTGCAGGGGATTCTGGGTAAGGAAACGTTGGGGGATCCACGCAAGCCATACCTCCCTGGAAGCCCCCGGGTGTCTAGTTTTCAGAAATGTATGGGTTTGGTAGGTTTGCCTAGATGGCCGCCGAGCACAGGCCAAAAAGACAGTTGACCCCCTTGCGAAACGTTTTGACATTGTTTCTACAACGTGAGAATTTCGGCACAATATTGCATGAACAATGTGACAGATATTGTGAGGTTTGCAGGACATTGAGGATAAAAAACTTTTTGTAATGCACAAGAGAGACATCTCCATGAACTCCCATGGGATTATGACAATATCTACAGTTGGTGGGTTATTTATACATGGAACATACACCTTGGCAGAGAAACTAAAAAGACCAAGAATCCTGCACAGCCACCTATTCCTCAAACGCACACACATACTGGTTGGATTTGGCACGAGGGCGAGTGATGGTTCAGTATATAAAATTTTATTAACAAGAGATTTCACAAAAATGAAATGCACTGTCAATAATTCAATGGAGAAAAAACTGAACCAATGACTCGCAGCTCGTGAGCTGTAAAGCCACGGCAGGCACCAACCGCTTTACAGGCCATTCACACATCTTTCATACATGATACACACAAACCATTCGCACCATCAGGCACAAAAACAACACATTACAAAATTCACAAAAGGGACAAGGTACACCCTGCTTCAGAAAGGCAAATATTACTGCACAGCCATCTAATCCTCAAGCACGCACACATACTGGTTGGATTTGGCACGAGGGTGAGTGATGGTTCAGATTATACAATTGTATTAGCCAGTGATTTCACAAAAATGAAATGCACTGTTAATAATTGAAAGGGCGAGAAACTGAACCATTGACTCACAGCTCGTGAGCTGTAAAGCCACGACAAGGCACCAACCTCTTTACAGGCCATTCATACACCTTTCATACGCGTGAGACATACAAAACCATTCACACCGCCAGCCGCGGGCCCATCACATAACAAAACTCACACCAGCACACAGCGCCATTCAAGGGCCCATCACTTTCACACGCCCACATTCCTGACGCAGCAACTACACAAGCAGATGGATTGCGTGGAGTGGCACTCAGCTACCAGTGTGTGTAGTGACCAGCAGCAAGTCACTACTCACATACAGCCAGCCGAGTGCCAGTCCACGCACACCGCTAGCCGAGCACCAGTCCACGCACACCGCTAGCTAAACACCAGTCCACGCACACCGCTAGCCAAGCGCCAGTCCAGGCACACCACCAGCCAAGCGCCAGTCCAGGCACACCACCAGCCAAGCGCCAGTCCAGGCACACCACCAGCCAAGCGCAAGTCCAGGCACACCGCCAGCCAAGCACCAGTTCAACCAACACCGCCAGCCAAGCACCAGTCCACACACACCGCCAGCCAAGCACCAGTCCACGCACACCGCTAGCCAAGCACCAGTCCACGCACACCGCCAGCCAAGCACCAGTCCACGCACACCGCCAGCCAAGCACCAGTCCACGCACACCGCCAGCCAAGCACCAGTCCACGCACACCGCCAGCCAAGCACCAGTCCACGCACACCGCCAGCCAAGCACCAGTCCACGCACACCACCAGCCTAGCACCAGTCCATGCACACCGCCAGCCAAGCACAACTCCACGTACACCGCCAAAGACATGCCAGTCCACACACACTGCCAACACATTTAGGATTTTTTTAGACAAAAATAGAAACACAAACAAATCACAAATAGATACAAATCTACAAACACAAAATCAGAAACTAAACACATTGCACTAACGGCAACCTTGAAACAGAATCAAATTTTTCAAAGACTACAAACCAATCAGTTAACTTTACCACTCATGAATGCTCCCAAAAATTCTTTTGAGTATGGTACGCTCTAAAACAAGCAGGGACACACAGCCCAGGTTTAGATGGACAGTCGGGGCAATACATACGAATCTCCTTCCGCGTACCTCTTCGCCAACAGACTCTGCATCTCCTAGTGGGAAAATCTTTTGCCGGTGTGGGAGGGATGAAATCAGGAAAGTGGCGATCTTTCAATCGAACCACATCCTCCACCACTCCAAATCTAGGAACACTTGCCTGTTCCACAACAACAAGGCTAGCTATCACAGAGTGCTGAAACTGAAGAAATGTCAACTTTGACGCAGGGGAACACTCCTTGAACACAATAAAAGCATTGAACATTGCTAATTCGAAGAAATGGATGGCCAACTTCTTATACCAAACATAAGCCTTCCGAATAGCAGAGTAAGGTTCCAACCTCTGATCTACTCTGTCAACACCACCCATGTGCTTATTGTAGTCTAGAATGCACACAGGTTTGCGCACTTCAGCAACCTGACCCCAAACAGTCACAGGTGAAGTTCTCTCATCATGGATGGTAGTCAGCATGTACACATCCCTCCTGTCCACAAATTTAACAGCTAGTAGTTCATCACTACGCAAGGAACTGCACTGCCCCCTCTGAAGTTTTTTGCAAACAAGCTCTTTCGGATAAGCCTTACGGTTAGAGCGGATTGTGCCACATGCAAAAGTGTCCACTTTATACAATTCCTTAAATAATTGCACAGCAGTATAGAAGTTATCAAGGTACAAATGGTGGCCTCTGTTAAACAGTCTCCTAGCAAGATCCCACACAATTTTCTCTGCAACTCCAAAAGTGGACGGACAACCTGGGGGGTCAATAGCAGAATCTCTACCAGTGTACATACGAAAATTAAAAACATATCCTGTCCTACTCTCAGACAACATATACAGCTTAATTCCATAGCGTGCCCTCTTGCTAGGGATGTACTGCCTAAAAACCAAACGGCCCTTGAACAAGACCAAAGACTCATCAATAGATATTTCTTTCCCTGGAGTATAGATCTCAGAAAATCGATCCACTAAGTGATCAAGAACGGGCCGAATCTTAAAAAGACGGTCACAGTCAGGGTGATCTCGTGGCAACGCCATAGAATTATCAACAAAATGCAGCATACGTAGCAAAAGTAAATACCGATTACGAGTCATAACTGCAGGAAATATGGCAGTTGCCAACATGGGGCTAGTAGACCAATATGAAGCCAAGGTTGGCTTCCTTACCACACCCATCAATAAAGTCAAACCCAGAAACTTCTTCATCTCTTCCAGATATGTGGGAGTCCACCGGGTAGCTCTAGACTGGGGCCTAAGTTTGTCGCTGTTGTTCCTCAAAAACTGTTCAGCATACAAATTCGTCTGCTCAACAATCTCACCCAAAAATACATCATCCATAAACAACTGAAAAAACTGTATAGGCAAAAAGTTTTCACAATTCACTGTACACCCCGCATCACCGCTAAAGGCAGGCAACACCGCCTGCACCATGTTTGGATCAACCCAAAGTCCAGCACTTCCAGTAGGAAGCCTAGCAGCCTCAGACTGCAATCCAGATGCCTCTTGCACCATCGGCACAGCAGTTTCCTCCTCTAAGACAGGCACCTCATCCGCACTGAGAGTTGCTTCATCCACACCAAGAGTACCTTCATCTGCACTGAGAGTACCTTCATCATCCGATGATTCCATGTTGAGAGAAAACTCACTGCCAGAATCTTCCCCTCCCTCCTCTCCCTCAGACGCACTGTCAGTCTCATAATCATGCTCAGAGGAAGATTCAAGAAGCATACCAACCACCTGTTGAGCAGTCATTCTACGGCTAGCCATATTGCTCACTAATAAAGGTAACTTGTCAAACAAGTCAACAACAACAAACTCTGTAAAATAAGTAAAAAACAAAAAGCACCTTTATCAAAAACTCAAATATACTCCAAAACAATACCACTCACTTGCCAGAGGCAGCTAAACTACTCACCACCACCAACTCTGTACAGACACAGTATGGATCAACAATATCCCACAAAAAAAAAAGAGAAAAGCAATTACACATAAGACTATGCAAAACACATCACAAAGAATTTCATGCTCAAACCACTAACTAAATATGCCGCCATTATGACATCACTTACAAAAAAAATTCATTCAGACATTATATTATTACTCATTTGGTGTAAATACAACAACAAAAAATTTCTTACCAACACAATGCAACTACACAAAACTGCAGAACAGCCACCGTCGAAAAGCTTTAGACTAGAATAAAAAGAAAAAAAACTTTATTGTAACATATGGATATAATGCTCTAGACCATCACGTACTGCGCAAAATGTATTGCTTGACCCTCCCACTTTCAAAAAGGAAAGATCAATGGCCCAATCCTTTACAAGCAACGCGGCGAGAATCTGGAACTGAGCCTCAGCACCGGACCACCCCCTCCCTCTTCCCAGTCCTTCAAAACTAACCTCAAAGTTCTCCTCCTGCAAAGACACTTCCAAACTTAATTCACACCCTCTCTATTGTGTGAAGGAAGTCTTTACATTATAGGAAATTCTGTTCTCCATGCCCGTAGAAGTGCCTACCCAGTGTGTTCCTGTGTTTTGCGTGTCTGCCATTTATTGCACTTTTATACCTCTACTTGTACTCTTTTGTAAGTTGACACCTCTACAGTACACCTGCTTGTGCTAAGACATCAAGCCTTCTAAGGTCTAGTGGGGCCTTCTACGGTGTAGCATGGGAATGTGCTCCCTCAGTACAGTGGTGTGGTAGACTGGTCATGAATGCAGAACCCGGTTCCCCATTTCCAAATTCAACAGCTCCGGCAATAGTGCCACATCCCCACTGAACGCCATACTTGCCCACTGAGAGAAACTCGCACTGCCTTCAGCTATAACCTAATTGTGCCCGCTATAAACACTTGGATGTGGCTCAATTCAAATTATGCACTTGATAAGAGTAATACGCTGCCTAAAAAAACAAAAAAACACTCCTAGGGAATGCAAAGCATGTGAAATGTAAGCAGAAACAACACGGTTACCTAAACGATCGCTCACTAACTATTCAGAAATCAGCGAGTGGTTTCACTGGAAAAGTTATGGACATGACTAGAGGGCCCTGAAGGGAACCGTTTCACTGTCCATTGCTTACATCCTTACAAAACATAAGCAGTATGGTAGACCACATCCATAAACACAGAACCATGGTGCACATTGTGTTTTCCAATTCACCCATCAACCAGGTATTGCAGTACCTCCAGAAATAGTACACTCTCCCACCCTGGAAACAACAATGCTGTTCAAAGGAAGACGAGAAAACAAAATTAGCAATACACTGGCAAACTCTGATGCTGGTGTACTTGGATGCAAATGAAATCAATCTGGCCACTTTGCAACCCCTTTGTCTTACTTTATTTCGCCCCCCCCCCCCCCCCCCCCGGGAACAACAATACTGTTCAAAGGAAGACGAGAAAACGAAAGTAGAACTTCACTGGCAAACTCTGATGCTGGTGTACTTGGATGCAAATGAAATCAATCTGGCCACTTTGCAACCCCTCTGTCTTACTTTATTTCGCCCCCCCTGGGAACAACAATACTGTTCAAATGAAGACAAGAAAACGAAAGAAGCACTTCACTGGCAAACTCTGATGCTGGTGTACTTGGAAGCAAATAAAATCAATCTGGCCACTTTGCAACCCCTCTGTCTTACTTTATTTCGCCCCCCCCTGGGAACAACAATACTGTTCAAAGTTAGACGAGTAAACGAAAGTAGCACTTCACTGGCAAACTCTGATGCTGGTGTACTTGGAAGCAATTAAAATCAATCTGGCCACTTTGCAACCCCTCTGTCTCACTTTATTTCACCCCCCTGGGAACAACAATGCTCTTCAACGTTACACGAGTAAACTAAAGTAGCACTTCACTGGCAAACTCTGTGATGCTGGTGTATTTGCATACTAAAAAAAAAACAGGGCACTTTGCAACCCCTCTGACTTATTTTGTTTCACCCCCCACCCCCCTGCCAGCACCCACCGATCACAAGATGTAAAATAAATCAATCTGGCCACTTTGCAATCCCTCTGCCTAACTTTATTTTGCCCCCTGGGAAAAACAATGCTGTTCAAAAGAAGCCCAGAAAACGAATGTGCCACTACACTGGAAAACAAAATAATTCTGGTGTATTTCAATGCACATACAATCAACCTGGCCACTTTGCAACCCATAATAATTACTTTATTTAGCCCCCCACCCCCATCCCACGCTAGCAGCACCCCTACGCAAGAAAACGACAAAGAAACGAAAACGAGCGTTTTTTTTTTGTGTAAAATGCACATAAAAACACCTGCGCTTGGACGATCCAAGCGCAGGAACAAAGCAGAGTGTTCCCAATAACATTTCCAACCCCCCAGCATTGTGCCCCCACCCTACCTAACCCACCGAAGCAACAATACCCCCTCCCCAGCCCCAAAACTGACCTTTACTCTCCGACGCGCAGGAAGCAAATGGCTTCCAGCGCCTCGGAGAGCAAAGGGGAAGCCTCCGGTGACGTCAGCGCGGGAGAGTCATTGATGACGCGGGCGGGGGGGGGCGGGGGGAGGCAGGGGAAGGTCTTCCCCAGCCTCCCCAGCAAAAAAAAAAAAGATCGCGGAATCACGGGGGGAGCGCCAGCGCTTCCCCCAAGGGTGGGTCCCATGACGAGATGGTCTCGTCATGGGCACAGCGCGACTGTGCTCCATGACGAGACCATCTCGTCATGGGCACTGAAGGGGTTAAAGTCCTGGGGAATCCGTACCCGTAGACTGGCCATGTTTAGGTTATTACAGCTGGATAATGAATGTACTATTACTGCAGTAATGAGTTTTTTAAAGCTGGCTGTTAAGTTTCGGAGCTCTATGTAATTATTTTAATATGCATTTTGTGCAATCTGACAAATTTTTCATTAACAGGGGATTGTTCTGATTGACTCTGACTATGTAAAAACAAACTTTTCTTAACTTTTTTATCTGTATATATATGCATGTACTTTTTAATGTATGCTTTTTTATGTACGCTTTTATGATTTCAATTTGAAAATCGAATAAAGCTTTCTTGATTGATTGATTGATTGAGAACATCTGGAGAGACTGAGATAGAGCAGAGAGATTAGAGAAGGAACCAAGTTGAGAAGAGGAAGAATATGGGCACAAAGTACTGGAAGAGAAAAGCAGGCTCATGGACAAAGACTGAACTAGAGCTGGGATGGGACCAGCTTAAAGGGGAGAGAGAAAGGGTACTAAAAGTAAAGACAGAAGGGTGCACATGCATGGAAGGGAGCACAGGTATGGCAAGAAGTAGAGGTATGTGAGGAGCACAAGAATGCAAGGAAGCACAGGTCGGACAGGGAGCACAGGTATGGCAGGGAGCACAGGTACGACGGAGCACGGCTATGGCAGGGAGCACAGGTCCTGCAGGGGGCACTGGTACAACAGGGAGCACAGGTATGGAAGGGAGCACAGGTATGACAGGGACCACAGGTATGGAAGGGATCACAGGAACGGCAGCGAGCACAGGTATGGCAAGGAGCACGGGAATGGAAGGGAGCACAGGTATGGAAGGGGGCACAGGTATGGAAGGAGGCACAAGTATGACAGGGAGCACAGGAATGGAAGGGAGCACAAGTATGACAGGAAGCACAGGTATGGAAGGGAGCACATGTATGGAAGGGAGCACAGGTACGGCAGCGAACACAGGTATGGCAAGAAGCACTGGTATGGAAGGGAGCACAGGTATGGAAGGGAGCACAGGTACAGCAGCGAGCACAGGTATCAAAGGAAGCACAGGTATGGGAGGAAGCACAGGTATGACAAGGAGCACAGGTATGACAGGGAGCACAGGTATGGAAGGGAGCACAGGTACGGCTGCGAGCACAGGTATCAAAGGGAGCACAGGTATGGGAGAAAGCACAGGTTTGACAGGGAGCACAGGTAAGGCAGGAAGCACAGGTATGGAATGGAGCACAGGTATTACAGGGAGCACAGGTTTGGAAGGGAGCACAGGTATGACAGGGAGCACAGGTATTATTATTATTATTATTAATGAGTTTTATAACGCGCCTGGTTACCCTTGGGCATCCCCGCGCTCATCCAGAAAGAGACGTCATAACATGAGGCACCAGAAGTTAGGCAGGAAACAGGTGAGTTTTTAACAACTTGCGTAAACGCAAGAAACTTGATTCCAAACGTAGGTAAAGTGGAAGGGAGTTCCACAGAGTGGCCACATTGATGGAGAATCTTCTGCCCCCAGATCTTGCCTTCCTTACTCTCGTGACCTGCAGCAGATGTTGATGGTCCGATCGAAGGGAGCGAGAGGCTTTATAGGGTTGCACCATATCCCGTAGGATGGGAGGGCCTTTCCCCTGCAAGATTTTATGGGCCATGCAGAGTGCCTTAAATTTCACCCACTCCCTAACGGGAAGCCAGTGCAACGCCTTCAGCGCAGGTCGAGCAGACTGACGCCTGGGGAGATCCATCAGGAGCCTGGCGGCCGCATTCTGCACTTGCTGTAATTTGTTTAAGGTGGACTCTGGGGCCCCCAGAAACAGCACATTACTGAAGTCCAGCCGGGAGATAATAAGCCCTTGAATAAGTAACCTCCTGGAGACCACTGGGAGGAGAGGTAAAATCTTCCTGGCCGAACGGAGCAGACCAAAACACACGCCTGCGGTCTTTTTAGCGTGAGTCTTAAAGGTAAGGTCCTGCTCCAACCACACCCCCAAACTCTTGATCTCCTGTTTGGGGGTGGGAGCCGCTCCCAGGCAACTAGGCCAGCTACCCGGAAACAGGGTAGGAGGGGAGTTCCCCAATATCATCAGTTCCGTCTTGGAGCCGTTAAGCTTGAGAGCTGAGCTACACATCCACGTGTAGATCTTATCCAGACACGTATGCAGCTGATCGGGATGGTAAGATGGCTGGGGGAGGCCTACCACCAGCTGAGTATCATCAGCATAGCTGATAATCTTGACACCCAGGGGCAGTATCTCATTCTCCAGGGGGGCCATATAGATGTTAAATAAAGTAGGGCTCAACGAAGAGCCCTGTGGCACACCACACTGGAGAGGAACCGATGAAGATTTCATATGGCCTTCCCACACCTCAAACGTTCGGCCATCCAAAAAGGAAGAGAACCACTTCAGGGCCAGTCCAGAGACCCCCACCCCCGACAGTCGTTGGAGAAGCACTTGATGGTCCACAGTGTCAAATGCCGCACTGAGGTCGAGGAGGATCATTGCCACTGATCCCCCTGTATCCAGAATGCTCCTGGCATTCTCCACGACTGCCAACAGGGCAGTATCGGTCCCCTGACCGGGGCGAAAACCTGTTTGAGAGTCACCCAGAAGGGAATTGGACTCCAGGAAGCCCGAGAGGCGCTGATTCACCAGTTTCTCCGCTACTGTTAGAAATGAGGGGGCTCTGGTTGACGCAGGTGTGAACCCACAACAAGCAGGGACCCTTTACTTCTTGTCAGGGCGAAGGATGACTCCCCAGAATAACCCCTGCTCACCCTCTAGGTGCGTGGCGCGAGCAGTCTAGGCTAAGTCTCAGGCGTACACGGTTAAGCAAATGCAATTACACATCCAGTAAACCCCTTGCATGCACCACAAACGGACACCAATCAGGAAGTATATAAAAATAAGCTTTTATGTAGATTCAGCAGATTCAAATACAAGGCCCAGTAACGTTGAACTGATGGGGCCACAATTCTTGGAAATACGGTAAAGTTCTCTTGGTGTTACGGAAAGTTCTTTAGGCGGGCACAAGGTAACTGTAGGCCTCAGCGCACTTCGTGCTGAGGCAGCGCCCCGGGAGCACACAGCAGATGACAGGGAAATAAGAACGTTGCGGACCCTGGATCCGATGCGAGCTCGCGGTCGAGTTCGTAAGTACAGTACCTTGTTTCTTGACGCAAGGGCGGGTGCGGGATTTCAGCGGCTCTTCGACAGAAGAGCGAGGCGGCGTCCGGGGCTCCCACACTTCACGATGGGGGTCTGATCTTCAGGCTCACGACAAGAGCGGGGTGTTGCAGGTGGCGGGTGAACAAAGCGGGGCAGCCGGGCACGCCGATGCGTCCGGGCCGTCCGAGGCTTGGAGATGCTCACAAACGCCGATTCCGGCGGGAGGGTGAAGGTGCACAGCGAGCCTCCACGAGCGAGGTGACGGGGCAGCCCAGCACAGCGTAGGGGGAGCGGCTCCGATCGAGCGAGGCTCTTCCCAAGGCGGGGGCGGCTAAGCAGTCCTGGTCACGGCTCAGGGAGGGACTGGGCACGAGGGTCACAGCTCCGGCGAGGGAAAGGACACCACAGTCCAGCAGCAGGCGAGTGAAGATCAGGTAGAGCCCAATGGTCCTGGGGCTCAGTTCAGGGGGCAAGCTCAGTTCCAAGCCCTTGGAGATCGTTTTTGGAAAAGCACAAGTCTTGAAAGTAAAAGTAAAGTAAAAGTCTTCAGCAACAGTTTCTCTTCTCTCCTTTGGCAGCAAGGTCACCACTGCAGGCCAATCCCCCAGGATAGGGACAGTCTTCCTCCTACAGCTTTCCCGGTGCCTCCTCCTCAGGCAGAGATTCTTCTTGGTCAAAAGCGGATCTAGTTTCTTAGGAGCAGGGCTCCTCCATTTATACCACAAATCTTTTGTTCTCCCAGGCCAGGGGGGCCCTTGCCTAGTTCAGTCTGGTTTCTGAGCACTTTGTTTACGTGATGCAGGCTTCTCCTTTCAGAGTGCAGGGCAGAGTCATCAGACGCTCCACAGGGGGTGGAGCCGGCATCGAGGTAGCGGAGCACTGTCCTATTCAGAACCTAGGAGCACTCCTCCCACCCATCTACCTGTCGATCGTCCTATTCATACCAGGCTGCCTAGCCCTGCCCATCTGGGTTCCCCCAGCCCTGTCACTCACACCAGCCAGACATCAGATACACAACACGCAGAGGCGGCTGAAAGGTTTAGGCAAGCAAAGGCCAACTTTCTAAAAGCGGCATTTGCAAACCCGGAATATTAAAATAAACCTTGCGAAAAGATGTACCTTATTATTCCGAGTTCAGGCATACTAAACTCGATCTCCTACCATGTTCCCTGGGTCGGTTAGGATCATAAGGTGTAATAATCCAGGCCGCCCATACTGGCCTATGAGAACAGGGTAGCCTTGCAGTAGTGAACAACAAGATGGCGGTAATTCACTACTAGGACATGCCACGCATCCAGGCGTGTCCTACCTTAGGCGTGCAATGCACCCTGCCCGTGGGCCTACCAGAGGGGTGACTAACATGCAGCTAAGGGAAGGGTTTAGGGACTGGCAAGTGTGGGCACTTGCCGGTCAGCATGTCAGTACCAGACTGCACGCAGGTTCTGCGGTGGCAGACCTCAGACATATTTTACCGGCCGCTTCGGTGGGTGGCACAACCAGTGCTGCAAGCCCACCAGCGGTGTTTGCCTTTACACGCCCTGGCGCTCCTGGCGCACTTTACTGGGGTCTGATAGTAAATCAAACAATCCAATCATGGAATCCAACCAACATATACAATTTACATAGGGAGCACTCGCACCGTGACACTGGTTGGCAGTGGCACAGCGCGCTGAGCGGCCAACACCATAAAAACACATGAGGCACGGTGACAAAATGAGGAAGGGAGACTCACGCCAAGGTGCCAGGTCTAACACGTGTCCCCTCCAGCTGAAAAGTGGGGAGAACTACCCTACCCCAGGGAGTTCCTCATCACTAAGGCGGAAAAATCTGGACAGACCGTCAGCATTGGCGTGATCTGTACCAGGGCGATGTTCCACCGTGAAATCCATACCCTGTAGGGAAATGGACCACCTCAACAGCTTTGGATTCTCACCCCTCATATGCATCAACCATCTGAGGGGCCTGTGGTCCGTCTGAACCCGGAAGTGAGACCCAAACAAGTAGGGTCTTAGCTTCTTCAGCGCCCAGACCACAGCAAATGCCTCACGCTCAATAGCACTCCACCTCTGTTCCCGTGGAAGTAACCTCCTGCTAAGAAAGGCTACGGGTTGATCTAGGCCCTCCTCATTAATCTGTGAAAGAACAGCCCCCACACCATGCTCTGAAGCGTCTGTCTGAACGATAAACTCTTTGGAGAAGTTGGGAGCCAAGAGCACGGGCGCCGTGCACATAGCAGTTTTCAAGGCCTCAAAAGCTTTCTGACAGGTGTCAGTCCAGATCACTTTCCTGGGCTGCTTCTTCGAAGTCAGCGCTGTCAAGGGGGCAACCATGTTGCCATACCCCTTGACAAACCTCCTGTAGTACCCGGTGAGACCTAGGAAGGCTCTCACCTCCGTCTGGGTTTTGGGTGCCTCCCAATTCATGATGGTTTCTATCTTGGGTTGGAGGGGTGCCACCTGGCCACTCCCAACTTGGTGTCCCAAGTACACCACGGAACCCTGCCCGATCTGGCACTTACTCGCCTTGATCGTGAGGCCTGCCTTGCGCAGCGCCATCAACACTTCCCAGAGGTGACGCAAGTGTTCCTCCCAAGTGGAGCTGAACACTGCGATGTCATCCAGGTAGGCTGCACTGAACGAATCCAGCCCAGCCAACACCTGGTTGACCAATTTCTGGAAGGTGGCAGGGGCATTCTTCATCCCAAATGGCATAACCCGGAACTGGTAGTGCCCATCTGGGGTGGAAAATGCTGACCTCTCTTTGGCCCCCTCGGTCAAGGCGATCTGCCAATACCCAGACGTTAAATCAAACGTGCTGAGGTAGTTGGCAGCCCCTAGCCGATCGATGAGCTCATCAGCTCTGGGGATGGGGTGTGCGTCGGTCCTAGTGACCGAATTGAGTCCTCTGTAGTCCACACAGAACCGGAGTTCGGGTGTGGCTCCCGGCGCTGCAGCCTTTGGGACCAAGACCACGGGGCTGGCCCAAGGACTGCTAGAAGACTCAATTACCCCGAGGGCAAACATCTTGGAGACCTCCTCCTTGATGCATGTCCTCACCCTGTCAGTCACCCTGTAGGCCTTGTGCCGCACAGGTGGACTATCCCCAGTGTCCACATCATGGACGCACCAATCAGTGACACCAGGGACCAGGGAAAACAGGTCAGAAAACTGTCCCAGCAGCTGGCGACAATCATTCTGTTGCTCAGGGGTCAGGGTGGAAGAGAGGATGACACCATCCACTGACCCATCTTGCTCCTTGGCTGACAGGAGGTCAGGAAGAGGTTCGGTCTCCTCTTCCATTCCAGCATCTGTTGCCAAGAGCATGCCCACTTGGGACCTCTCCAAGTGGGGCTTGAGGCGGTTGACATGTAGGACCCTTAAGGGGTTCCTAGGAGACTTCAGGTCCACCACGTAGGTAACAGGACTCTTGCGCTCCACCACCTCAAAGGGACCGGTCCACTTGTCCTGGAGCGCACACGGCTCCACGGGGGCCAAGACCCATACTTTCTGTCCAGGCTGAAGCTCTACCAGAGTGGCATTCTGGTCGTACCACCGCTTCATCTCCTCCTGGCTGGCTTCCAGATTTGCCTCAGCAAGTTGCCTGAATCGCCTAGTCTGATTCCTGAAGGCCAGCATGTAACTATATACATTCTGGGGAGGTTTCCTGGGAGATTGCTCCCAGCCTTCTTTGACCAGACTTAGAGGTCCTCTGACTGGGTGACCATACAGAAGCTCAAAGGGACTGAACCCCAGAGACTTCTGTGGCACCTCACGGTAAGCGAAGAGAAGGCATGGTAAGAGGACGTCCCACTTACGCCTCATGGCTCCTTCTAGGCCCATTATCATGCCTTTGAGGGTTCGGTTGAATCTCTCAACCAACCCGTTTCCTTGGGGGTGGTAAGGGGTGGTGACTTGTAGGTTACACCACACTCTTGCCAAAGAGATTTCATGTACTTGGACATGAAATTGGTACCTCGGTCAGACACCACCTCTAGAGGGAATCCCACTCGGGAGAAAATTCCCATCAGTGCACGTCCCACCACGGGGGCCGTCACTGTCCTCAGAGGAATGGCTTCCGGGTACCGGGTGGCATGGTCCACCAGGACCAGGATGAACCTATTGCCCATCGCTGTCTTGGGGTCCAGTGGCCCTACAATGTCAATCCCCACTCGCTGGAATGGGGTACCGACCACAGGGAATGGCTGGAGTGGAGCCTTCTGCTTCCTTCCACTCTTTCCACTTGCCTGGCAAGTCTGGCATGTCCTGCAGTGAGTATCGGAACTCCTGCGCATTTGAGGCCAATAAAAGTGGGTGACAAGCCTTTCAAAGGTCTTGTCCTGCCCCAAATGCCCTGCCAATGGCACATCGTGAGCCAGCCCCAGTAGGAAGGCTCTGAAGTCCTGGGGTACCACCAGCGCACGGGCTGACCCAGGCTCAGCAACCTTAGGCTCTGTATATAGGAGGTCGTTCTCCCAGTAAACGAAATGCGATCCTGACTGATCACCTGCGGCCTGGTCTGCAGCCTGCTGCCGCATACCCACGAGAGAAGGGCACTCCTTCTGTGCCTTGCAAAAGTCCTCCCTGGTGGGACCCCCTTCCTGCTGCCAATGGGTCAGCTCCGGCAGGTCTCCCAGTTCAGCTATCTGCTCCCCTGTAGGCTCCAGGGCATCCCCCTCAAGGTCTGCTTCCTCCTGGACCGTGGGAACTTCAGGGGCCGGCTTCCCGCGCCCCTTGCTCCTTCTCTCTGAGGCCGGTTCCTGGGCCTCCCTCTCAGGCTCCAGGACCTCTTGAGTACCTCTACTGGCTGCCATGGACCGTGTGGTGACACACGCCCAATCCGGCATACCCAACATCTCCAGGTGAGCGCTCCGCTCCACCTTAGCCCAAGGTGAGCTCTCCAAATCGTTCCCTAACAAACAGTCTACAGGCATGGCGGGCCTCACAGCTACCTGAAGAGTACCAGAGACCCCCCCCCCCACTCAAAGGGAACCTGAGCCACCTTGCAGTGTCTCTCTGTGTTGTCAGCGGCAACAACGGGATAGAATGCATTGGGGACCACCTGCTCCTGAGACACCAGGTGACACCGGACAGCCGTCACGCTGGCTCCTGTATCTCTAAGAGCTTCCACTCTATGGCCATTTATGGACACCCACTGCCGGTACTTCTTAGTGTTCTCAGGCAGCTGGGTTGGAGGGACCACTTCACGGTCTCCTAGCGAGACCAGGGACATCTCTGCGGGACCCCACCCACCTTGGACATCCCTCTCCTCCCCCAAGGCTACACTAGTCACCTGCCGGGGTGGAGCACCAGTGGGTGCTGGTTTACCAAACAATGGACACTTTACATCAGAGGCAAAATGCCCCAAATTGTTACACCTGTAACATCTTACGGGCCCCTTTGGAACAGGAGGACCTGTCGGGGCCCCGGTCGGTTTCTGGGGTGGGGGAGGCTGAGAACCCTTCCCTTGGTTCCCTTGGGGACTATTTTGGGGCCCTTTTTGGAACTGCTTCTGTTTACCCCTGTCCCCCCCACTCTTCTGCTGGGGACCCTGCCCACCTTTGGCGGAATCTCCCACGGTACCCTTGTGGACCCTGGTACTGACCCAGCGGTCCGCCTCCTCAGCAAGCTTCCTCGGGTTAGTCAGCTTACTATCGATCAGGTGCTGGCGTAGCTCAGGAAAACAATTACTGGACAAGTGCTCCCATGCCATTAAATCAAGAAGCCCTTGATAATCATTCACCTTACTACCCTTTACCCAACCATCCAGCGCTCTGCAAAAGAAAGTCACATACTCCACATACGTACTATTGGGAATCTTAGTGCAACCCCTGAACCTCTGTCTATATAACTCAGGGGTCAACCCATACCTAGCCATCAATGCTTCCTTCATATGGGCATAAGAATTACGAACATCCACAGGCAAATCTAACAGTGTGTCCCGCCCTTCACTCAGGAACCTTCCCCACAACCCCGCTCCCCAATCTTTCTCAGGGACCCGGTGGGAAGACATGGCTACCTCGTAGGCTCTGAACCACTGCCCGATGTCGTCATTCCTGAAGAACTCCTTCACTACATCCTTGGGAATATAAACTCTTGGTTCCGCCGGTACTGGCGGTGTGCTGCCACCAGAGGGATTAAGCTCCAAACTTTTTGCTTTCAGCTCCAGCTCCCTCAGCTTCATGTCATGCTCTAATTGTAGTTTCTTTTCTTCCATGGCTAATCTTTGTTTTTCCATATCCATCTGCCCATGAAGTTTTGCCATTTCCACCTCGTGTGCCCGGGTTGCGGCCCTGTCTGCCAACTCTTCTGGCGACAGGCACCTGCCAAACTCATGGACACTTTCTGGTGGAACCACTTCCACCTGATTCTCTGGTGCCTTTGACTCATACCAGGCCCTCAGCGCCTTCACAAATTGCTCCTTCTTCTTCAATCCAGTTTGGGCAATCCTGAACTTGGAGCAAAGACCTTTCAGGTCTTCATTGGTACGATCCAGAAGTGCGCCTTCTTCCCAATCTACGTCTTCAAATCCAGAGATTATGGAAGCCGCCCTTCCGGCGGAAAGTGAACCAGGCATGGCTCTAACAACGGAGACTCTTGGCAAAACAAAAACAAATGCTAGCCTTGTGGCTGTGTTACTGGTCTGCTCTCACTACGTGGTGATCAGTGATTCACTATACGCAAACCACAAATGCAAATCCGTAAATCCCACCGCTGCCACCAATGTTAGAAATGAGGGGGCTCTGGTTGACGCAGGTGTGAACCCACAACAAGCAGGGACCCTTTACTTCTTGTCAGGGCGAAGGATGACTCCCCAGAATAACCCCTGCTCACCCTCTAGGTGCGTGGCGCGAGCAGTCTAGGCTAAGTCTCAGGCGTACACGGTTAAGCAAATGCAATTACACATCCAGTAAACCCCTTGCATGCACCACAAACGGACACCAATCAGGAAGTATATAAAAATAAGCTTTTATGTAGATTCAGCAGATTCAAATACAAGGCCCAGTAATGTTGAACTGATGGGGCCACAATTCTTGGAAATACGGTAAAGTTCTCTTGGTGTTACGGAAAGTTCTTTAGGCGGGCACAAGGTAACTGTAGGCCTCAGCGCACTTCGTGCTGAGGCAGCGCCCCGGGAGCACACAGCAGATGACAGGGAAATAAGAACGTTGCGGACCCTGGATCCGATGCGAGCTCGCGGTCGAGTTCGTAAGTACAGTACCTTGTTTCTTGACGCAAGGGCGGGTGCGGGATTTCAGCGGCTCTTCGACAGAAGAGCGAGGCGGCGTCCGGGGCTCCCACACTTCACGATGGGGGTCTGATCTTCAGGCTCACGACAAGAGCGGGTGTTGCAGGTGGCGGGTGAACAAAGCGGGGCAGCCGGGCACGCCGATGCGTCCGGGCCGTCCGAGGCTTGGAGATGCTCACAAACGCCGATTCCGGCGGGAGGGTGAAGGTGCACAGCGAGCCTCCACGAGCGAGGTGACGGGGCAGCCCAGCACAGCGTAGGGGGAGCGGCTCCGATCGAGCGAGGCTCTTCCCAAGGCGGGGGCGGCTAAGCAGTCCTGGTCACGGCTCAGGGAGGGACTGGGCACGAGGGTCACAGCTCCGGCGAGGGAAAGGACACCACAGTCCAGCAGCAGGCGAGTGAAGATCAGGTAGAGCCCAATGGTCCTGGGGCTCAGTTCAGGGGGCAAGCTCAGTTCCAAGCCCTTGGAGATCGTTTTTGGAAAAGCACAAGTCTTGAAAGTAAAAGTAAAGTAAAAGTCTTCAGCAACAGTTTCTCTTCTCTCCTTTGGCAGCAAGGTCACCACTGCAGGCCAATCCCCCAGGATAGGGACAGTCTTCCTCCTACAGCTTTCCCGGTGCCTCCTCCTCAGGCAGAGATTCTTCTTGGTCAAAAGCGGATCTAGTTTCTTAGGAGCAGGGCTCCTCCATTTATACCACAAATCTTTTGTTCTCCCAGGCCAGGGGGGCCCTTGCCTAGTTCAGTCCGGTTTCTGAGCACTTTGTTTACGTGATGCAGGCTTCTCCTTTCAGAGTGCAGGGCAGAGTCATCAGACGCTCCACAGGGGGTGGAGCCGGCATCGAGGTAGCGGAGCACTGTCCTATTCAGAACCTAGGAGCACTCCTCCCACCCATCTACCTGTCGATCGTCCTATTCATACCAGGCTGCCTAGCCCTGCCCATCTGGGTTCCCCCAGCCCTGTCACTCACACCAGCCAGACATCAGATACACAACACGCAGAGGCGGCTGAAAGGTTTAGGCAAGCAAAGGCCAACTTTCTAAAAGCGGCATTTGCAAACCCGGAATATTATAATAAACCTTGCGAAAAGATGTACCTTATTATTCCGAGTTCAGGCATACTAAACTCGATCTCCTACCATGTTCCCTGGGTCGGTTAGGATCATAAGGTGTAATAATCCAGGCCGCCCACACTGGCCTATGAGAACAGGGTAGCCTTGCAGTAGTGAACAACAAGATGGCGGTAATTCACTACTAGGACATGCCACGCATCCAGGCGTGTCCTACCTTAGGCGTGCAATGCACCCTGCCCGTGGGCCTACCAGAGGGGTGACTAACATGCAGCTAAGGGAAGGGTTTAGGGACTGGCAAGTGTGGGCACTTGCCGGTCAGCATGTCAGTACCAGACTGCACACAGGTTCTGCGGTGGCAGACCTCAGACATATTTTACCGGCCGCTTCGGTGGGTGGCACAACCAGTGCTGCAAGCCCACCAGCGGTGTTTGCCTTTACATGCCCTGGCGCTCCTGGCGCACTTTACTGGGGTCTGATAGTAAATCAAACAATCCAATCATGGAATCCAACCAACATATACAATTTACATAGGGAGCACTCGCACCGTGACACTGGTTGGCAGTGGCACAGCGCGCTGAGCGGCCAACACCATAAAAACACATGAGGCACGGTGACAAAATGAGGAAGGGAGACTCACGCCAAGGTGCCAGGTCTAACAGCTACCTTGCTAATGCCAGGAAGCAGCGAGATAGGCCTAAAGCTGGCAAGGTCAGCGGGGTCCAGGTTAGGCTTCTTCAAGAGAGCCTTGACAACAGCTCCCTTCCAACTCGAGGGCACCACTCCATGGGCAAAAGATAGATTTATCAGATCCGTCACTGGACCACCGATAGTAGAGGCTACCTGCTTAAGATATTTCATTGGTGCAGGGTCTTTAGGCGAGCCACTTTTCATGGTCGTCAAAACTGTGAGAACTTCTTCCACAGTGACAGGCCCAAAAAAAGCCAACTCCGCTGTCCGCACCCTGGACAGAGACTCAAACTTACTATCAGAGGAATTCTCCACGTTCAACCGAGGGAGTGATAATAGAATGTTATCTATTTTGGTTTTAAAGAAGGAGGCAAGTTCGGAACATTTCCCAAGAGGGTCAGCGTGGAAGACTTGAGGTTCGGGAGCTTTTAGAAGTTCTTTGATGACCCTAAACGACTCTTTTGAGGAGTTGGCCGCCGAGCCTATTCTCTCCTCAAAGAATACAGATTTAGCTGCCCGAATAGCAGATTTGTAAGTGCTAAGAGCCGCCCGGTATTCTCTCCGGGTTGCCTCACTCCAGTCTTTCCTCCAGGACCGTTCCAATCTCTTGCAACCCCTTCTCAAAGTTCTCAACTCTGATGTGTACCAGGGCGCCGAACCCACTCTCTTACCCATAGAAAGTTGTTTCTTCTTGGGGAGGAGAACATCAAGCGAGTTGTTCAGCCAGATGTTTAGCCTCTCATCAGCGACTAATGGATTGGACCCAAGGGGAGGCCGGGACGCCTCCAGATGGACCGCCCAGGTATCAACTGAGAGTCTCGACCAGGCTCTTTCCACCGTGTATACCCTGGGAGCAGATGTAACTGGGATATCAAGCTGCCACTGGGCGGACACCATGAAATGGTCCGTCCAAGGCAGGGCCAGCGCTGGAAAAGCTTTAAGGCAGGCCGAGTTCGAGAATATCGGATCCAACAAGTGGCCCTTCCTGTGAGTGGCACCGAAATTAACCAAGTTAATCCCCAAAACTTGAAGATCACTTAGTAAATCTACTCCCACGGGGTTGTGAGGATCCTCAAAGTGGATGTTAAAATCTCCCAAGGCGATGAAATTGCCAGTGGAAGAGGCAAGAAGGGCAGCTGATTCCAAGAAGGAATTAAGAAAATTTCCCATGGGCCCAGGGGGACGATAGATCAAAAAGCCTGTCAGAGACGCCGTCGGTGAAAGTCGAAGAGAGAACTGGCAGCTCTCACAGTCACTCATCCCTCCATCCTGTACCTTACAGACTAAAGAGTCCCTATAAAGGATAGCAATCCCTCCTCCCCTCCTCACAGGCCTATCCAAATGTGCCATCAGGAAACCAAAAGGGAGAGCTGTGACTATGTCAGGGCCCGAGCAAGAAGAGATCCAGGTCTCGGTTAAAAATAACACATCTAACTTATGGTCCAAAATCAAGGAATTAATTTCTGTGGCATGACTAGGTACAGACCGGCAATTCAGCAAAGCTATAGAGAGCAAAGAATTATCATCGGACATACACCGACCCCCACTACATGTCCCACATGGCAGGAACGGTAGATCACCCTCATCGACATACCTACACGGTACTTGATTCGTGGGCCGCCAGGACATAAGTTCTTCCCTCTTGTACCCAATACGAGTGTGGCCCGGTTCCCCAGGAACGGGCATAGCGGCCAGCCCTGAGCCCGTCCGTGCCCGGACGGGCACAGACGGGCTGAACTCTGGCGTAACTCCGGCGTCAGTCCGGCGTGACCGCTGCGCGTGACCGCTACGCGTAAGCATGGCTGCCTAAATAGTCTCCAACCAAAGTGGAGAGAGGACTTGCTGGCGCGCTGGGACCCACTCACCCAAGATGGCCGCCACGAGTCAGGGGCGAAGGATCCGCAAAACGCGGTGAAATAGCCCAATTATCGTGCAGGTATGATGGCAGAGGTGGGGGTATGCGTGGCCAAGCAGGTAGGACCCAAAATAATACTAAAAAGGTATTCCTAAGGAAATGTTAAAAACGAGTGGTTAAAAACAAACGCTGCCACAAAACAAGCGCTGCATGAAAAGCGTTCGCGCTTGAAGGGAGCACAGGTACGGCAGCGAGCACAGGTATGGGAGGGAGCATGGATATGGAAGGGAGCACAGGTATAACCGGGACCACAGGTATGGAAGGGAGCACAGGTATGGAAGGGAGCACAGGTACAGCAGCAAACACAGGTATGGCAAGGAACACGGTTATGGAAGGGATCACAGGTATGGAAGGAAGCACAGGTATGAAAGGGAGCACAGTTATGGAAGGGAGCACAGGTACGGCAGCGAGCACAGGTATGAAAGGGAGCACAGGTATGGAAGAGAGCAGGGGTATGGAAGGGAGCATCAGTATGGCAGGGAGCACAGGTATGGAAGGGAGAACAGGAATGACAGGAGAATAGGTGTGGAAAGGAGAACAGGTATGGAAGGGAGAACAGCTATGGCAGGAGCACATGTATGGCAGAGAGCACTGGTATGGCAGGGGGCACAGGTACGGCAGTGAGCATAGGTATAGAAGAGAGCAGAGGTATGGAAGGGAGCACAGGTACGACAGGGAGCACAGGTATAGAGGGGGGCAGAGGTATGGCAGGGAGCACAGGTATGGGAGGAAGCACAGGTGCTGCAGCGAGCACATCTATGGCAGGGAGCACAGGCATAGAAGGGAGAACAGGTATGGCAAGGAGTACAGGTATAGAAGAGAGCACAGGTATGGCAGGAGCACAGGTATGGAAGGTAGAAGAGGTATGGAAGGGAGCACAGGTATGGCAGCGAGCACAGGTATGGCAGGGAGCGCAGGTACGGCAGGGAGCACAGGTATGGCAGGAAGCACAGATATGGCAGGGAGCACAGGTACGACAGAGGGCACAGGTATGGTAGAGAGCAGAGGTATGGAAGGAAGCACAGCTACAGCAGGGTGCACAGGTATGAAAGGGAGCACAGGTAAGGAAGGGAGCACAGGTATGGAAGGGAGCACAAGTACGGCAGCGAACAGAGGTATGGCAGGGAGCACAGGCATGGAAGGGTGTACAGGTATAGAAGAGAGCACAGGTATGGCAGGAGCACAGGTATGGAAGAGAGCACAGGTATGGCAGGAGCACAGGTATGGAAGAGAGCAGAAGTATGGAAGAGAGCACAGGTACAGCAGGGAGCACAGGTATGACAGGGAGCACAGGTATGGAATGGAGCACAGGTATGGAATGGAGCCGAGGTATGGAAGGGAGCACAGGTACAGCAGCGAACAGAGGTACGGCAGGGGGCACAGGTACGACAGGAGCACAGGTATGGAAGGGAGCACAGGTACAGAAGGGATCACAGGTACGGCAGCGAGCACAGGTATTGCAGGGAGCACAGGTATGACGGGGAGCACAGGTATGGCAGGGGGAACAGGTATGGCATGGAGTATAGGTATAGAAGAGAGCACAGGTATGGCAGGAGCACAGGTATGGAAGGGAGAAGAGGTATGGAAGGGAGCACAGGTATGGCAGGGAGCACAGGGACAGCAGGGAGCACAAGTATGGCAGGGAGCACAGGTATGGCAGGGAGCACTGGTACGGCAGGGAGCACAGGTATGGCAGGGAGCACAGGTACAACAGGGGGCACAGGTATGGAAGAGAACAGAGGTATGGAAGGGAGCACAGGTACAGGAGGGAGCACAAGTATGACAGGGAGCACAAGTATGGAAGGGAGCACAGATATGGGAGGGAGCACAGGTATGACAGGGAGCACAGGTGTGGAAGGGAGCACAGGTATGGAAGGGAGAACAGGAATGGCAGGATAATAGGTATGGAAGGGAGAACAGGTATGGAAGGGAGCACAGCTATGGCAGGAGCACAGGTATAGTAGGGAGCACAGGGATGGCAGGGAGCACAGGTACGGCAGGGAGCATAGGTATGGAAGAGAGCAGAGGTATGGAAGGGAGCACAGGTACGACAGGGAGCACAGGTATGGAGGGTGGCAAAGGTATGGCAGGGAGCACAGGTATGGGAGGGAGCACAGGTACGGCAGCGAGCACAGGTGTGGCAGGGAGTACAGGTATAGAAGGGACAACAGGTATGGTAGGAGCACATGTATGGAAGGGGGAAGAGGTATGTAAGGAAGCACAGGTATGGCAGCGAGCACAGGTGTGGCAGGGAGCACAGGTATGGCAGGAGCATAGGGATGGAAGGGAGAACAGGTATGGAAGGGAGCACAGGTACGGCAGGAGCACAGGTATGGAAAGGAGAAGAGGTATGGAAGGGAGCACAGGTATGGCAGCGAGCACAGGAATGGCAGGGAGCACAGGTACGACAGGGAGCACAGGTATGGAAGGGAGCAGAGGTACAGAAGGGAGCACAGGTACAGCAGGGAGCACAGGTACAACAGGTAGCAAAGGTACGACAGGGAGCACAGATATGGAAGGGAGCAGAGGTTCAGAAGGGAGCACAGGTACAGCAGTGAACACAGGTATGACAGGGAGCAGAGGTATGACAGGAAGCACAGGTATTTAAGGGAGCACAGGTACGACAGCGAGCACAGGTATGGCAGGGAGCACAGGTATGGAAGGGAGAACAGGTATAGCATGGAGTACAGGTATAGAAGAGAGCACAGATATGGCAGGAGCACAGGTATGGAAGGGAGAAGAGGTATGGAAGGGAGCAGAGGTATGGCAGGGAGCACAGGGACAGCAGGGAGCACAAGTATGGCAGGGAGCACAGGTATGGCAGGGAGCACTGGTACGGCAGGGAGCACAGGTATGGCAGGGAGCACAGGTACAACAGGGGGCACAGGTATGGAAGAGAACAGAGGTATGGAAGGGAGCACAGGTACAGGAGGGAGCACAAGTATGACAGGGAGCACAAGTATGGAAGGGAGCACAGATATGGGAGGGAGCACAGGTATGACAGGGAGCACAGGTGTGGAAGGGAGCACAGGTATGGAAGGGAGAACAGGAATGGCAGGATAATAGGTATGGAAGGGAGAACAGGTATGGAAGGGAGCACAGCTATGGCAGGAGCACAGGTATAGTAGGGAGCACAGGGATGGCAGGGAGCACAGGTACGGCAGGGAGCATAGGTATGGAAGAGAGCAGAGGTATGGAAGGGAGCACAGGTACGACAGGGAGCACAGGTATGGAGGGTGGCAAAGGTATGGCAGGGAGCACAGGTATGGGAGGGAGCACAGGTACGGCAGCGAGCACAGGTGTGGCAGGGAGTACAGGTATAGAAGGGACAACAGGTATGGTAGGAGCACATGTATGGAAGGGGGAAGAGGTATGTAAGGAAGCACAGGTATGGCAGCGAGCACAGGTGTGGCAGGGAGCACAGGTATGGCAGGAGCATAGGGATGGAAGGGAGAACAGGTATGGAAGGGAGCACAGGTACGGCAGGAGCACAGGTATGGAAAGGAGAAGAGGTATGGAAGGGAGCACAGGTATGGCAGCGAGCACAGGAATGGCAGGGAGCACAGGTACGACAGGGAGCACAGGTATGGAAGGGAGCAGAGGTACAGAAGGGAGCACAGGTACAGCAGGGAGCACAGGTACAACAGGTAGCAAAGGTACGACAGGGAGCACAGATATGGAAGGGAGCAGAGGTTCAGAAGGGAGCACAGGTACAGCAGTGAACACAGGTATGACAGGGAGCAGAGGTATGACAGGAAGCACAGGTATTTAAGGGAGCACAGGTACGACAGCGAGCACAGGTATGGCAGGGAGCACAGGTATGGAAGGGAGAACAGGTATAGCATGGAGTACAGGTATAGAAGAGAGCACAGATATGGCAGGAGCACAGGTATGGAAGGGAGAAGAGGTATGGAAGGGAGCAGAGGTATGGCAGGGAGCACAGGGACAGCAGGGAGCACAAGTATGGCAGGGAGCACAGGTATGGCAGGGAG
This sequence comes from Triturus cristatus, assembly GCF_964204655.1. NCBI lineage: Eukaryota > Metazoa > Chordata > Amphibia > Caudata > Salamandridae > Triturus > Triturus cristatus. The sequence continues at coordinate 118,686,494 of NC_140595.1, forward strand.
CACTGGTACGGCAGGGAGCACAGGTATGGCAGGGAGCACAGGTACAACAGGGGGCACAGGTATGGAAGAGAACAGAGGTATGGAAGGGAGCACAGGTACAGCAGGGAGCACAGGTATGACAGGGAGCACAGGTATGGAAGGGAGCACAGGTATGGGAGGGAGCACAGGTATAACAGGGAGCACAGGTGTGGAAGGGATCACAGGTTTGGAAGGGAGAACAGGAATGGCAGGATAATAGGTATGGAAGGGAGAACAGGTATGGAAGGGAGCACAGCTATGGCAGGAGCACAGGTATAGTAGGGAGCACAGGGATGGCAGGGAGCACAGGTACGGCAGGGAGCATAGGTATGGAAGAGAGCAGAGGTATGGAAGGGAGCACAGGTACGACAGGGAGCACAGGTATGGAGGGTGGCAGAGGTATGGCAGGGAGCACAGGTATGGGAGGGAGCACAGGTACGGCAGCGAGCACAGGTGTGGTAGGGAGCACAGGTATAGAAGGGACAACAGGTATGGCAGGCAGTACAGGTATAGAAGAGAGCACAGGTATGGTAGGAGCACATGTATGGAAGGGAGAAGAGGTATGTAAGGAAGCACAGGTATGGCAGCGAGTACAGGTGTGGCAGGCAGTGCTTAATTTGAGCCGGTGCTTTCCGGTGCTCAGCACCGGCACTTAATTGCTAGCACCGGTGCTACTGATAGGCTGCCACGTGTTTTGTTTCTTTTTACCATTTTTAATTTACTTTTCCAGCAATGCCATGCATCATTGTCGTTTTTTCGTACTGGATTCGATCTCACTTAAAGCAGTGTAGATTGTGCTAAGCTGAGTTTTTCCACCACAGTCTTTCATTTTACTTCTAGCTTGATTCTATTTTAAGAGTGGCAGTGCGTCCTGCACTCTGCTCCCGGGGCAGTCTCGGAGTCTGCAGCTGTGGCTGCTAAGTGCTTAATGTAACATTTTGTACCACCGGGAGCGGCAGGGCATATTTGCAACATTCCTAACTTCCATGACTCAGAGTCAGGAGGTCAAGAAGACCAGTTTTGTTGTAGCACACATGTCCTACAGAGTAAAATGTTTGTGTGCATGGCAGGCTCGCACTGCAGTTAATTTACATTAATACAAATATTGCTCCAGCACCGGAGGGAGCCGACTCACCGTACCGGGAAGCTGGCAGTTGAGGTAACAGCCCGGGGCAGGCCTTGCGCTGGAGGAGTTCAGCACATAAGGCGCACCAGTCTCTCCACGCAGCTGCTCAACATTAGAAGTCGGAGTCGTTAAGGCCACAGCAAGGACAAAGTAAGTGCAGCCTGGAGTGTGAACTCTCTCTTACTCTGATCAGTGGTCGAAGTGGGCGGGGTCGGCAGGGCACGGCGTGCCCCTACTTCTCTCATTTAATACAGTCCATTCCCCTACTTTATTATTTTAGATATGCACGGCCGAAATAGCCCGGCCGTTCGTGGCTGTTCAAGGACGGGCGGGCACAGAGGGAAAAGTGCTGTTGTTTCCTTCTTGTCCAGAGAAGTCGAGGACAGTGTCCACTTCTCCTGCTCCACCGCTAGCAGCCGCCCCCTCTCTTTCTCCTATTCTCTACCTGTTTGTCGTGCTCCAGGTCACTTGTTGAAAACCGTGACTTTTGTTTCCTCTGCTTTCCTTCATTCGTTACCCTGCTAAATGGATCCAAAAAAAGAGGAAACACTTTTGCTGCAAATGTCTTTTTCTGAAATTTTTCTATGCAGCCTCGGGAGGAGAGAAAACAAGGTTTAACATTTGAACAATAAATACATAACCAAATAAAGCAAGAGAGAGTGTTCGCAAATTGGCCTGATTGATTTCATTCCCCCCCAAACACATTTACGGCACTTTGCCAATGAATCGCTACTTTTCTTTTCTCATCTTTCTTTAAACAGTATTTTTCCCCAAGTGGGGAAGAGCGCCATTCATGGACGTACTGCAGTACATAGTACCTGCTTGATGAGTGGATTGGAAAACGTTTAATGTGATCCTTATCAGTTGTTTTCCCTATTTTAGTTCATAAAATGTGCACGCCGCTCTGTGTCCAGGGATGGGGTCTTTTTAAACCATACTGCCTATGTTTTGTAAGGATATCAGCAATGGACATTAAAACGTGTCCCTTCCAAGCCCTTTAGTCATGTGCTTAATTTTTCAGGCAAAAACGCTCATTGATTTCTGAATAACGAGTGTAAAAGTGTTAAGTTGTATTACCTATGAGTGTTTGCTTTTTCCAGAATGTTGTTACTTTTTTCAGCCAGCGTATTACTCTTGTCAAGTGTATATTTTGAATTGAATCTCATCTAGGTGTTTATAGAGGGGCACAATTTGGTAGTAGTTAAAGGCAGTGCGACTTTCTCTAAGTGGGGCAGTATGGTGTCCAGTGGGGGAGAGGATGTGGCACTTCTTTGGCCAGAGATGCCGAATTTGGGACTGGGGAACCAGGTTCAGCCTTTATGACCAGTCCACCAGACTACTCTCCTGAGAGAGCACATTCCCCTGCTAGATCTTCGAAGGCCCCGCTAGACCTTAAAAGCCCTGGTATCTTAGCATCAGCAGGTGGACCCTAGGGGTGGCAAGTGTGGGTTAATCTTTAAGGCAATCAATACTGAAGTTCACCTCCAGTCTTGTCAGCAGGTATACGAAGAAGCACTCCCTAGAGCGGCAGTGACTCTGTCCTTGAGGTCCCAGGACCCTTGAGGCCAGTCCGCCTCACCCATTGGTACCTCCATTTGCTTTGTTTCAGCAGATGTAGCTGCAACTCACCAGGGATCGGCAATGCAGGATTTGCACACACACCACAATAAGTTCACAAACTTGACAGACTCTTTGCTTCATGCACAAGCACTTTTAACATGTGCTGCTTGCTGTGGGGCCACTGGAATTATGCAGCAATGGAGGACAAAATTATGCTGCAGTGTTAACTAAATTATGCAGCAAGAAAAAGGCTGCAGCGTAATGCGGAATATTTCCTGATACTTTATTATTTTGACATTTTTACACATACTAACAGTCTCTGCAAATATTTTGACTCGTTAGTACCAGTTCAACATACAAATGTAGCAGTGATAAAGGTAACCACTCAACCTTTGCAAAGGGCCATTCACTTTGCAGCAACCGAAGCCACATTTTTTGTAACTTTTGATCCGTTTGAGCTGCAAATAGTTATTAGTTAAACGCGTCAGATAATGCAGCAGATGATGTATTATGTAGCAAATATGCCAGAGACATAATTATGTGGACAACATTTGCAAAAAAGGATATTTTGCCATTCATGTTTGAACTGCTTTTGCGGAAAAGGGGAGCAAAACTGCTGATGAGAGAAACTGCACGGCTGCGAGGCAAATGGCTTGTGATAGCACTTTGAAGCGTATTTGGGACATTCTGTGATTGGATACGTATCCCACTTTCTGAATGTATTTTAATGTCAATTTGAATTAAATAACGTAATGAGCTGTAACTGGTCAGTGAAATGTAAAACAAATACTAAAAATTGGTATGTTTTGCTCCTTCTGGCCACATCTCTGACTCCGCCCACTGCCCCAGTCCTCGGGTTATTTCTGCCCTCTGATTCTCCGCCCACAGTTCCCATACTTTTTTCCCCCCACTTCGACCACTGACTGATTATAAATATGCTTTCATTATATAGCGCTTGCCGCACACTGTCTTCCTCCTGGGTTTCAACTGATCCGGGTTTTGCTGATCCATGTCTTCCTCCTTCACCCCCTGTTGATCCCCCGTTCCATGTACCTCGCACATGTTTCTGACAATCCTAAATTGTCTGCTAAATTGTATGAGAGATTACTGCACCGGCCTCAGCCTGTGAGGTATTGCAAAATGGTGTTTGACAGCCTGTCTTGTGCTAGTCAGCTGAGACTGGGTGACTCTTAGACAGCTCAGATGCCTCCGTGTGTAACTTGTTCATGTTGGCCCATCGCATATCCTTCCTGTTGGGCCGGGTCCCGCGTGGACAGAGAGACCATTTCTGGTGCTTTGCAGCAGTTTTAAAATCTTCAAGGAGTTTCTTGTTGCTCAAATGCGTGTACATTCTGATATTTATAAATTTCCCTCGTCAGCATAGCTTGATTTTGTTTGCAAGAAAGTGTCACTCATAGTCGTTGAAATGTGACTCATAATTGCACTTTAATTATTTAAATGTCACACATAGCTATCTGAAACCTTGGCAGCTATGTTTCCGGGTCATGGACGGCAGAACCACTCACAGTGAAGAGAGAGAGATGCAGCCAAGGCTGTGAACGGTTTCTCTGCCTTAGGACGGAAATGAAAAGCAGACAGAAATACTCTGGTCACAAATATTAGAAGCACCATGTGGGGCACAGCTAGGCAGTGTTCCGTTTTTTGGGTATGGGCTCATAATAGCAGGTTCGTCTGACAACGAAGAATGCAGCCTGCAGGGGCCAGCAGCCAGCCTGGCCTGTCCCGGCCTGCACAGCTTTTGTATATGATCTTATGTTTCTGGGGACCCTGCGAGTGCAGGGCTGGGCCTCTAAGGACGAGGCTGCCCGCTCCCTGAGGTCCAGGTGTCCGGTGAAGAGGAGAAATGAGGAGCCTGGAGGAGGCTCCCGATTTGCACCACCTGCAGGAGAAACCTTTGGGGATAGGCGAGGCGCAAGGGGTGCACGTGCACCACATGCAGGATGAGCCACAGACCCCAAATGATCAGGCAAGGGCAGTCCATCTTGTGCAAGGAGAAGCACGTAGGCCAGTCAATGCACAACAGAGGGGTGGGTCCACCATGGTTACTAAAAACAACCTGAAAATGCCCATGGCCAAGCAGGGCCTGCAGTGCCTGCACCATCTGTATGTAACACAACCAGAGGAAGGGACAACAGCAGCTGCGCGACGATGGCTCTGAGGGCCTACCACCCTACAGGACCATATCCCTAAAGACTCGCTAGCTGTTGGAACCATGTTTCTGGCCGCCCCAGACGGTGTGTTGACCTGCAATCAGTTATTGGGGGCATGCTGTGAAGAGCCACGTTGCTGTGGGGCAGTAATGGAGCTGTCCACCTTGTCAAAACACCAGCATGCTCGGAGCTGCCACCTCTTCAATTGCATGTACCGGGGCCACAGTGTATGCACCTTCTCATTACACTGTGGCTACAACAGCTTTACCAGCTCCCGGGTAAATGAGAGTGCCACCTGCCAAGCCAAAGGGAGCCCGCCAGCAAGGTCCTGCAGAGGCTGGCACTGTTCGCTGAGCAGGAGGTAAGAGCAACCAGCTGCTGAAAGGGCAAATTGGCACATGTAGCACACGTGCAGTGCTTGAGGTTACATGTTGAGAAAATGGACTAAATGTCTCCGTAAGCCAAGAGCAATTTCCATCGGTGGGGGGGGGGGTCATAGTAAAACATGTTATCTATGATTGAGGTGAAGACAATGACTCACTACACCCTATTTGAAGCACTCACACATTTTGCCCATACATCGGAGATAGCATCAGGCTATTACAACCGAGCAATTTTTAAGATTGTACTGTTCCTGCTGTAGTCTCAGACAACTTAACCCGTTTTTAGGCCTGGCTTGACAGCAGAACTGTCACCAGACATTATGTGATCAGTTAAGAAAAGGGCTTTAAGCGTCACTACCAGGTGAGGGGATTTCGCTCAGCCCATATGTTGGTAGCCGGCGTACATCCACAAAGAATGCTTGCCCTCCAAACAGCTGTGAGCATTGTGTTTCTACATCCAGCTGGTCTTAGATACGTGATAATTTACAGGTTTTTATTTTTTACTCTGGCAGCACCACAGATGGAAGGGAGGCAATCTTTAACTTAAGACTTCAGAGGGCAATTTTGTATTTAAGAGCCCATGGATACACTAGTCCACATGGACTTTTTGTCTGCCTTCAAAGTGCAAAGGGTGCTTGACCTTATGTCATCAACAAAAAAGAGCTTTCAGAGTCCTACTGAGACAGGGGTTTAGGCTCCATCCACATATTGATACCTCTGCAGACCTAAATAAAACAAATAACTTCCAGGTACCAGGTATGGTAACTTGAAGAATCCATTTGACCTAAATGTTATATACATGACCCATAAACTGGTCTCATGATGTCATCCTATGGAAATATTACATTTTTCAAAGCCAACTTTTTCTTCTTTATCACATACGAGAGCACATTCCAATTTGTGAGTTCAGCATTCCTGCTGTACAAAAAAAATATATTTGCATTGATTGAATCCACTACCTCTATGCTCCTTGCATAATAAGAATCTAGGAGGGGCTGAGCCGGTAGATTGGAAGGGGTTAGTTACCCCGATCCAATGGTGGCTGGAAGTGGGTGGACTGAAATAAATTCAGTCAGCCCTCCCTCACTCACAGCACACTGCGTCTCAATCAAAGCAGGAGTTCCTCTATTCCCTTTGCTCGAGGGTGCCTATCACAACCACTTAAGAGGAACCCTGTTATAAAAGCAGTGTCGCACATGCCCACTATCACACCTTCAGCTCTGAGGGGAACACCACCTACCACTGTACACTACCTAGGGTTGCAGAATAGATTATTTCGCAGCCTTGTGCATTATGGAGCTGTGTTGGAAATGTAAGGTAGTGTCAGAGCTCATGTGGCTGCAATTGGATTATACATGGTGGTTGTTTGTCGACATTTTGGACTATGCTTGGACACTAAGGGCACTGCATGGGTGGTGAATTTGAGGACGTTATAGTGCATATTATGACTATGCAAGCCTAATGCACCTGGACATTTAATGGATATGACCCACTATATATCATGGAATCATGGGGTATTACAGCTGGCTTTCAGAAGTGCCATTTGAAGATGTGGGTAGAGCCAAAAGAGTAAGTGGGTGGAGCCTGTGGAAGATGTGGGTGGAGCTGGGAAAGTGGGTGTGGCCTCCTAAAAAAAATTGAGCACCTGCACTTAATATTTTACAAATTAAGCACTGACCCACTACCGTCTAGTTTTTCCTTCACCCAAACTATTTTGTTGTTTGTCTTTCAGGAGACAGTCGAGATGTCAAAATTTGTCCTGGAAGATGCTCTCTTGTTACTAATTGACACCTTTCAGAAGTACGCAGACACGGACAGTGATAAAACCACCCTGAGCACAAAAGGGGCCGTGAGGATGATCCAGACGGAACTGCCCATCTTCTGTGGGGTGAGTAGCGTAAGGCCCCACTACCCAAACACCAAGAGAGGACAGAAGCACTGGCTGGGTGTACGACCATTTCATTTTGCAAGTCGCAAATTGCGACGTTTTGCGACTTGCAAAATGGAATGTGCAACAGTGTCTCAGACACTGTTTGCGATTTCCTAATGGGGTCGCAAATCTCTTGCCTCATCAATATTCATAAGGCAGGTCACAATTAGTGACCCATTAGGAATGGCCAGCACTCACAGGGATGGTGGCATGCTGGGGTCAGCAGGCCACTCTGTCTGTGACTGCTTTTTCAATAAAGCAGCATTTTTTTAAAAAAATGCAGCCCATTTTCCTTAAAAGAAAACGGGATGCATTAAAAAAAGAAAACATTTCTGTTTCATTTTTTAAGAGCAGGCAGCGGCCCTAGGTTGTTTCAGACATTGACATCGTTTCACCAAATGCTAGATGTGGCAGATGTGACTTCACACATTTGGTGATATAAAACGGGTGGTCTGTTGGTCCACTTTTCCCCTTGACAGCCTCCTATTTGCTGCTGAGTGGATAAGCCAGGACACCGAGTGGGAAAATAGAAAATAACCAGTCATTAGAAGCAATACCCAGTGCAATGGAGGTACCATTAGCTGATTCATTTTCTGACCTGCTGTCAAAGGCAAATTAAGGTACAGAGAAAAAGTTCCTCTCTAGTCTACACCGTCTTCTCTTTGTTTTGAGTTCTGACAATGAAATAAAACTCTCTCTTGACAGACCTAAGAATGGTTCATAGTTTACTTCATATCCCTGGTGCTGCCTTTTTGAGCCCTTAGACCTTAGGGAGGAAAGAGAAAATCAGGAGCCCCAAAGAAAATGTGAAAGGCAGCCGTGAATACCCTCCCTAACCTCATAACCGTGATGTCCATGACCTTAGATTGAAGAAGCTGTTCATGTAGTACAATTCTTGCATGTGGTGTCATTGCTTGTATTATGTTTTCTAGTGCTTGTGCAGGATTCAATTGCCAAAGGTGTGGTATTGTAGCATTGTTGGCATATGTGAAGTAGTTACAGGTCTTACTGGCACATGCATCAAGAAAAGCTTTTGCGAGTCCTTAATTGCGAATATTAAGGAATCGCAATTAAGGACTCGCAAAAGCCTATGCATGTAGGAATCGCTATTAAAATAGCGATTCCTTAACATTCATTAATTGCGACTCACAAATTGCGAGTCGCAATTAATGAAAGGCTTCCCATTCATTCCTATGGGCCTCCAGGCCCATAGGAATGAATTGGAGATTGCGGGAGCAATTTGCAAGTACCAGTAGGTACTCGCAAATTGCTCCTGCAATTTCTAGGGTGCAAGGGTGTCAAAATGACACCCTATTGCACCCATGTATTTGAACTCTGCACAAATGTTGCATACACACATGCTCTAAGGGCATGTGTGTGCGCAACATGAAACTTAGAAAAATGCAAATAAGTGCATTTTTCTAAGATTTAGCAAATTACCATGAAGTCCAGCTTCATGGTAATTTGCTCCCGCTAATAGCGAAATCGCTATTTTTTTAACTTTAATGCATTCCATTTAAGGAATCTCAATTAGGGATTCCTTAAATGCAATTTCTATTTAAGGAATCGCTATTTTGAGATTCCTTTAATAGCGATTTTTGCATTTGGGATGATGCATCCCAAATGCAAAAATACCGGTCGCAAAGGGGCAGATTCTGAGAATCTGCCCGTTTGCGACCGGTTTTGTGGTTGATGCATGTGCCTGTTAGTCTACATACAGGGTTAATACGGTGTGCGGCGGAGGGCGACCTGTGTGCGAAGAGTATGTGTGGTACTTGGAAGCAGGAGATATGCTTCAGTCATGTCACTGTTGATTTGAAGCTGTCACCAAGTATGCTAGCTTGGCAAGGCGGTGTTGAAGTGGCAGTGTAGAATACTACATAAAAATAAATACAAACTCCGTCAGCACAAATGATGAAAGAGAAGATGTATTATAATACGTGCAGCATGGGGACAGCCAGCCAGCAGCCAAGTGTCCTAAAAACAGAAGTCTCACACACTCTTTTATTGTCTAAAACCACAAAAGGTGGTGCATGGACCTGAGTTGCTACATTGCTACCTCAAGAGTCAACTAACCACATGTCTGTGTTGGTTTGCCCTTTTGTGAAGACTTTCCTGACGTTATTCAGCTCTTAGGTCCCTTGTTTACTTGGGAGCCAGAGAAATGATAATAACTCCAGTTATGTCACCCAAGAAATGAGTTGTGGGCAGGGAGGAATTATTCTGGCCACACATTTTTTTACATTTAATTGCCAGGCAAAGGTTCAATTAAGCAGGGCAGCTGTTGGTTTACAGTTGTTTGAATAATATTCATATTACTTATAGAACAGTCACTGATATATAATAAGGACCTAATTAAAGTGATACTTTGGGATTAATCAATGAGTTAAAGCATTATAAGTGGACACATAAGAGGACTGGCATTGAATGACAGCCCTTTATGCTTTGTCAGTGCTTGTATTGTTTTGCCATGGGTTCGAAAAACATTTTTTAAGCTTCCGGGTCCTTGCCAATTTACACAATAAACATTGGCTCAAAGCAAACATACGTTTTTGGCATCAGAAAGCATGCTTTGCCGTAGCAGACCCTGGAACTGAAAGGAACTCGTTTGTGTGTGGAGGTAGCACTTGTAAAAGAGCAGAATGAGTCAAGTTAGTCAGTGTCTGCATTGGGCTGACTCATTAGCCCTGCTGTATGCTGTAGTGGGCAGAAGAACAATATGAACGACACAACAACAGACTAATAGTTGAAGAGTGCTGGCTGAACACCTCTATAAGTAAGAATGTTATACATATATAATTTAATGAAATCAAAATGTCTTGGTTAACAACAGACCTAAAAAGAACACTGCTTTTATACCACAAACAGGAGGTGTTGCAGGTGTGTATAGCAGAGCCATAGTTCAGGCCCGCGGCACTTTCATTCCCTAACAGGATAATCACCAGAGGAAATCACTATCGATGCCATTAACTTGCCCTGTTTTCATTTAGCTGGTGTTTAATGTTTGTGATGTGTTTTTGTGTGACATTTGTCACACCTTCACTGTCACAGTATGAGAGACAATTAACAATCATCATTACACTGCACTGGCATCAACTATTCCCCTGTGGCCCTGAAAGTTGCTTGTAGCAACCCTATTAGAGACTTATTGAGACTTCAATATCAAGAAACAAGTGGCTCCAGATGCCTAAACTGCAAACCCCTGTATGGTGTTTCCCTTTTGCTTATTAGGGGTAGATTCTCATATTTACATCCGCAGTCCACCCCTGCTCTTTAGGCATCATGGGTGAAAACGTTCAAACACCGTTCTGAGCACTAATCAGCAAGTCTAGAACAGACAACTTTGCTTTCTCCATTGTAATATAGAATGTTAAGAAAGAATCAAGTAAGTTGAACCATCTCAAAAAGATCAGAGCCTTTTCCTCATTGCTTTGCCAGATCAATAAAATATCGTCGATATATTGTTTCCACAACTTAATGTGGTTCACAAAAGGATTTGACGTGTGTGTAGGACATATTCTGTTTCAAAGGCATGTACACATAAATTCGCAAAACTTGGAGCTAATGTACTCCCCATTGATGTCTCGTGTACTTGACGGAATAATTCACCATAATATTACAAATAATTATGTTTAAGGGCCATTTGAGCGCAATCCAACATATACTCTTGTGGTGTTAGTAATCCCAGCATAATCCCAGTTCAGAGCTTCTCTGTTACTTCCAATGTCGCTTCCTGTGGGATGCTAGAATAAAAGGATGCAAGATTCAGGCTGGTCACAATGTCTTCTTCACTGTTGAAGGTCAATTCTTTCTATGTGTTCAAGCCATCTTTAGTGCCCATTCAAAAGGAAGGCATACATCTAACCAATGGCCTGAGAAAGAAGTCACAAGATTGAGATAGAGGCTGAAGAACAGAGCAAATGCCTGACACGATGGGGTGTCCGGGTGGGGAGGAAAATAATTTTTATGAACTTTAGGTAGTATGTAAAAATAAGGAACACAAAGTTCTTTTTAGATATGGAATTCAGCCTCCTGTTTAGTGATCCAGTCATTCTCAAGACCCTTCCTAACCAAAAATGCAATCTCATCCTGTATTTCGGGGGTGGGTCTTTTGGATGATGCATTTAATTGAGAGTGTCTTTATCCTTTGTCTTTAGATTTCTTCATTTCGCCCACCAGTGCAATAAAAGTACAATCAAAATACGAGTACAAAAAACGACATAATTAAGATCAATCATAAAAAGATCATATTAAAATACATCTGATAGTAGATAACATCTATACATAAAAATAAATTCATGATTAATTATCTTATAAAAAGATATCATTAAAATGAGTAATGTTAATATTAATATTAATAGCATAAAGCAGGCAGAAATGGAATACACTTAAGTATTACATACCATAACGGAGAGCAGCAGAGGGCTTTACCAAGAATCACCACATAACACCTAAAAAGTTAGCAACAGAAATGGCCAATTGAGAGTGTCATTTTAAAGTCTCAAACATTCACTATTATACATAGGTTTTGATAGAATGACAATTGCCCCGCCCTTGCCAGCAGGTATAATTACAATTGTGTTATCCATAGCTAACTTAGTTAGCGCTCTTCTTTCAACCTTTGTGATGTTATTAAAAATAGCATACTGATCCCTACTCAACGAATCGATCTCCTGCACTATCTAATGAGAGCTCATGGATGTGGTCACCCAATTATGGACCTATAGGGTATCACCACCCCTCACTCCCTCACAGAACCGTCCATGGTTCTATAGAATAAGCCTTTTTTAGAGAGAGGAAGAGGAAAAAGGAGAAATCAAAGAATGATGTGGCAAAATACAGCGACATCTCAAGGGACCACCACAGTGAGGGATGCAACACCAGGCACAAGCAAAACCTAATGCCCACACATGGTGTCACCATTAATTGCAGTGAAGAAACTCTTACCAAAGTGCAACACAGTTTTCTCCAAAAGGGCATTGGGCTTGTACCCACACCCAAGGAAAACATCTTCCAACTGAAAATGGAGATAGCAGAATTCCTATGGAACTTCTTTGGAAAATAACCTGTGGCTTAACTGTTAGACAAGAATACCGGACTTATACCTGAGTCAACATTCAATACAACTGACTTAGACCTAAGTCAACATTCAATCCGCCCTCCTTTGAAATGCCACCAGAGGTACTGGCCTTTGAAAAGGCAATAAATCGGTAGATTTATTCCTTGAGTCGGGACCAGCATACTATCTTTACTAACATCAATAAGGTGGCAATATGGTTGTTTGAAGTTGTTGTGTGAGCCACAGCAGATATGTTCAGGGCAGTCTTTTGTCTATATATCAAAAATACACATGTCCTGCCAGTTTTACATAGAGTTCCCCCATCTTGTCACCACTGGCTTTCCTGTTGTTATAGGGTTTGCAATTGAGATCTTGAGGGCCTACTAATAACAATGACCCTTCTAAATTAGAGATGTCTTATGAGAATAATGAACATACTAAACAGGTTTTGCTACTCGTATTTTCTTTAGTGGAAAAAATGGTTATCTTTATGTTATTATTTTATATCACTACAGTGTGTGACTACAGAGTATTCTATCTTTACCTAGACCATGACGTTTGTTTCCCCCCTAATATTAGGGTAACCACCAAAAATTAGGTATATGCATGTGTCCGCTATACACATGTGTGTTGTCCTGTTTGCAGTGCAGTGTCACTAATTGTATTGTGCAGGTGTATCTGCATGTAAAGTTCCAGTGAGTGCCAATTGTAAGTCCAATAATGTAGTTTTTTTTTCTGATATATTTTATGGACTTTATCCTAAGGTGTCAAGGTAAGACTCACTTTGACACCTATATTCTCTTACTCACTGGGTTATAGAGATAGGGATCCCATTGACCCTGAAGAATGCCCCTGACCAGTACTGGCAAATGCAAGGACAGAAATATGTTGTCTTATGACATAGGATGGGAGCATTATACTAGTACACCAACCCCTTGTTGTTTTCAGGCATACCAAAGGTACCCACTAAATAAAGGTAGTATCCTGGGTTTACCTTTAGGAATTTTTTGTATATCTGGAACCCTTATTATCCAGTTAGTTTTTCTAAGAACTCCCTCCTATTTGAGGTGAGTCCACCTTAGCAGTATTTTCTTACCAGGGTGGGATGAGGTCACCTATGATAAACATGCTACAAATAGTGGGTGAGGCCTCCTCTTCCAATATAATTGGTACTCTGGATAGCTGTTCCTTTGGGACTCTAATTGGAATACCCTTGCTATAGACCAGGAATTGGGCCTTACATCTCCAGCCATCGCACATTGTGTTTGCTTGATTATTGATTGTGGAGTGCGTACCTCCATCTCTCCCGTTGTGTTACGAGGTGATTCTACAGTGGATATTTACATAGATAACAATAGCAATGAAGGGCTTTAGAAAGGTAAGCCTTGCATCGTGTGTCGCATTGCAGAAAGTTATTGCCTGGATTTAAATACATGTGTTAGCATTACAAACTAAACAAAACAGTTATGTATGTGACCTGCACATCATTCAGCATTCAGTGTTTGCACCCAATTCACAAAGCTATGCATGTACATTGAACTTACAAGCGCAAATGGCTTGATTTACGAATGCAAACTATCTTTTGAAATTAGCAATAGGAAATGTGTGCTTGTAAATAGTTTTACTCGGGCATAATAGCTTCTAGAACAGGTTTCCACGAGTGCTCTGAAAACCTGTGTAAATTACAAAACTTTGTGAATCTGCATCCAATAGACGGAGTAAACCCACAGAAGCATCAGTATGATATTTTATTATAAAGAAAAGAAGCCCTTTGTGCTAAATTTTAAGTGTGTGTTCGATGTAACAGGCATGTCCAGTTATGCTACTTATCATCCCTCATAGATAATGGCACTTTTAAAAAATGCTGAGCAGTGTGCATACTGACCCGACATCTGTGTGAATTATTTAACCCTGGGCGTAGTTTGCGTAGTAGTGCTACGCTACGCGAAGTGCACTGCGCACTACGCAAGCTACGCGTAGCTACGCAAGCTGCGTAGTGCGGTAGGGAAAATGCTGTTCCCACTGATTGCACAGTGCCGGATGCTTGTCCGCATTGTACAATCATTGCAAACGGCATCTTTCACAGTGCAAGCGGTCGTTTTCTGCCGCTCGAGTAGATATGTACTTGAGCGGCAGTTTTCTCAACGTGGACTGGTAGTTTCTCATCGCGAGCGGTCGCGAGCATACGGGACCACTCGCAATGAGAAACCTGATCTCCGCGCGTTGAGAATCTCGCCGGGAGGTTTATTTTCCACGCTAGCGATCGGCAACTTGATGTTGCTGATCACGAACGAGGAAAAAGTCTCGCCGGGATGTCATTTTGCTCGCTCGCGGTCGCCCACTTGACGTTGAGGACCGCGAGCAAGCAAAAAATGCATGATACGCTAAGCCTTTTTGCACTGTGCTACATGCAATTCACGTAGCGCGTAGTTGCGCAAACTACGCAAACTACACGAGCGTAGCGTAGTCCTACGCCCAGGGTTAATTATCATTTGCACACAGTGTGAGGTCAGTGTTAAAACCCTATTATTATACATTTTTACCACATCATCGGCAGGATAAAATTGCATTAAAGCATGCAAAAACATTGCTGACTACCACCTACAAATGCTAGTAGTGAATGTGGATGTAAAAGTGTATTAAAGCCTGCGATAACCGTGTTTTGGAGTATCCTTTCTGCACAACAAAATGCTACCTTGGGAGGGACGCCCTAGATGGAATTTTTCTGATAACGTGTTTCACCTTCTGAATTAGCACTGCTCTCTCGATGAGAAGCACTGTGCTTCATTCAATTTCCTGTATGATCAATAGTGTTCTATGGACCTTAGGCCATTTCATATGTTGACCTTGAGTATTCATGTTCTATACTCGTTTTTGAGACACTGTATGGTCTGTCAAGCAAGTGCTTTAGCGCGGAGACCTACTTTATCATTTTTGGGCATCTGCCGCTGGTTTAAAGTTAAGCTTGGGCCTTCAATCTCATGCTGAGATGGCCTAAAATCTTTGGCATTAGCTTAGTTTCCGAAGCATAGTGTTTGCGATATTGACGTAGACCAATCACTAGTGAAGGCTGCGATAGAGCGCGATTACTTGGAGGAGACCCTACCTTACCACACTACATTTAGCCCTACATTTATACCGTTAGATCCCCCACAGTGCTCCCATTCCACCGATGATGTGTGTCCACTTAGTAAACACTCACTCTTTAGGGAGTAGCCTGCTTTTCTACTACTCACTGCATTTAGTGAGTTCACGCTTATTGCCCGGCCACCCCCCCTGCAAATTGTCCCGGCCATATTACTTCAACCTCCTCCCAGCCTGTCGCTCAGACCTACTCCCTTATTCTGTTTCAGTTTGTCGTTCTACTGTGACTGCTCCCGCTGCCCTGTCCACTCACTCCCACCACCCCGCCATAGTGCATGTGGCTTCCCATGGTCCTTACCACCGCATTTTCCTCCTACCCTTTTACATTGGTTACTCCATCTCACAGTCCCTGTCATATAATTCTGCTCCTACCCTCAGCGTTTCCTACCGCATGACTCTGCCTGACCACCCACCGGGCACATACTCTTAATCTGGCCACGCTCCCTTCTTCCCCTCAGCCTATCTCTACCATTCACGTGGGTACTACTCGTTCACTCCATTCCTAGCACCTCACCACTTCCTCGTTCTATGTCTACTCATGTCATTTGTCTTACTCCCTCTCACTTCCGCTATCCTCGGCCTCTGCTTCTAGCTCCTCCTGTGCTCCCACAGCTTCCTGTACAGGGGCTGCCCCCCTCACTCCCTCTCAGCCACGGTCTCAGCGCCCTTTAATCCCGTCCACAATACCCCATCACCCCTCCATGCCATGCATGTATTGCTTTTTCATCCACCCCTTCCCTGACATGCTCTCAGCACCCCTTTCATCTTGTGCAGGAGTACACCTCACGCCCTCCATGGTACACAGTGCCCACATCTTCCAGAGTCAGGGAGCGTACCAGGGGCGGCTCCTCCGTTATGGGGGATGAGCGTTGCCTCCCCTGCTGAAAGCCAGCAGAGGCAAACAACAACATTAAATTATGATGAAACATTTGTATTATCATTTTATTTTTTGTCCTGCAGGCTGCGAGCCTGGAGAGGGGGGGCATCCATACTGACGCAGCAGCTGCAGCACCAGGGAGGAGGGGGAGGGCTGGGCACTGCTAACTGCGCATGACGGTTTTGCCGGGCCTCTGGGGCCGGCCAAACCGTCACATGCACTTAACCTTTTTCCACCTGGCTCTGTTGCACAGCCGGGTGGAGAACCAACACAGGCTCCCAGTCCTTGCTGAGTGCCGAACCAGGGTGCTCAGACCAATCCCAGTGCTGCTCACATGCTGGGAATAGTATTCCCAGCATGAGAGCAGCTCTGGGATTGGCACCTGGGAGCCTGCGCAGTTGTGCAGCAGTTCTTGGACGTGCGGGAAATGAGTATCGGGGACCAAGGCGGCAGCCATCGGAGCAGGTAAGTGCAAATTGAAATATTTATAATTATGTCTTTTTTAGCTTGTATTCCCCCTGCCCCCGCCGCACTACTACGCTGTACAAGCGACCGCTACTGAAGGGTACTTCACCTCCTCCCCGCTATGCATACGACACGCTTCCTCGAAGAGCTGCCCCGACCCACTCCCTTCAATGCTCCGAGTGCCATTGCCTGATGTCACACATTTGGCAATGGAATGTCACTCATACGCTCACTGAAGCCATGGAACTGTCACACATGAGCAGTCTGAAAACTTGGCAGCTTTGCTCCAGTATAGGGTAAATCCCAATATTCCTTACCTGAAATGCACTTCGTGTCCTGCCGACCTGTAGTGTGTACCAATGTAGGGAGTGTGTCTTCACGCCATCTAGCCTTTTACAAGAAAATGTACTTTATTGACCCTGTAAATACATATGTGGTGCACACCAGGTGAAAAATGCTTTGGCAAGTCCCTCATGCATGTAAAACAGTCTTTTCAAACAGTTTTCCTGGAAAAAGAATTCTCTCTAGACATTGTCATTCTTTGCAAGATTCATAGATATATTTTCGCTTCTAAGTCAGTTTTTTTTTTAGATTTTCTCATTGGTGTGAAGCAAACGTTGACTTTTGTAGCGTGCCCCTGCAGTCAGATTTAATCTTAGAATGGGTAAAATAAGTGCCTGAGATGTTCTTGTGTACACTCTTGTAGACCTCTGCAGCCACAGAGTACAGTTCATGCCTCAATTTTTCCAACTTGCACTGTCTGCATTTCATGCATTAGATCAGATAGATTCCGAGTCATATGTATGAACTTTACCCACCTCAACCGCATACTAGCTGGCTCTCATCTTTGCACCGAGCCAGTTCAGCTCTTCAAGATACGGCCCCAGTTAATAAAGCCTGATGTACAGTCAGAAAATGTGATACTTAGTTCTACATCCTAATTTAGCATAAAGCAAAGGCCAGAGACTTAAGGATTCTCTCAAAAATGGCAAAAAATTGACTAAAGCGCAATATGCTTGGCCCATTCCCTACATGTTTGCACCAGTGCAAAGTTTATGCAGTGCTTAATTTGAACTGGTGTGCTTGGCACCGGTACTTATTGTCAAAACCTGTACTTAGGACAGTCTGCCACATGGTGGCGGTGTTTGACTAATTTAGAGATAAGCACAGCTACAGTTGTTTATTAATTCAATATGCATTAAAAATGACTATAACTTGCTGCTAAAGCCTTTCTTATAGCTTTGGAACCTGGAATAGTCTGAACCATCACACTTGTAGCAGTGTGATGGTTAGTAGTTGTGTTGGTACTATCCTTGGCAGCGCTGGTGGGGGCAATGGGTGGTGCTAGCTGCAGTGGAGTCATGACGAGGGCCCTGGCACTTATTTCATCACTATTCAAGCTTTGAGTTTATGCAATGTGGTTCATCTCTTTTGCTTCATACCTGAGTCTGATTTTCAACGTGCCCCATCTTGCTTTCTCTTCACGGCAGAAAAATGTGACTGAGGAAGAATGCCTTGAGATCATCGATATCATCGACACTCGCAAGAATGGCCTGATCGACTTCTCTGAGTATATCACTTTCCTGACCTACATCGCTAAGAAGTTCCATCAGGACCTGAGCGCAGCGGAAAAGAAGAAGGAGAGCGATGTATGTATGGCGAGTCCTGCACCTGCGACACCAACTGAGAAGTGACCGTGCCTAGGCCATTGCCCCATCTCCTCCACTTGAGTGGGCAGGAACAATTTCTAATAAAACATGTGCGCAAATATTTCCAAGTTTAAGTGTTCAATTAATTGCACACTTGTTACTTCAAGATCAATATTTTTGACCAACTTAGTCCTCTTTAAAGAAAATAAAGTAACAGTGTTACGAAATGTGTTTATTTGGGGTGGCATAGCTGTCATTGGTGCAGCTGATGCCCTGGCACCAGGCCCATAGGTGTGAGGGTTTCACCGCAACCAAACTGGTGTGCTCTACTACTTAAGTGGGATTAGGGGCCATTTTCTTTCCTTGCATTAGGATAAAAGGTACCCATACTACGCCACTGTTTATTTACCTCTCAGAGTTTTGTGTAGCACCTACATATCACCTTTTGGACTCTTCAGCATGTTGAGGGGCCTAATCTGAGTCCCATGTTTTTGGTGGGGTATTAGAACATCCAGTAAATACAACTATCTCAGGGTGCGTATTTACCAAATCTGACATTGCTGCAACATACTGATGTTTTTTTAATAAGGGTTAGCACATTGAATCTAAGTGCTACAGTTACTAAGGCTTTGTGCCATTGCAAAATGATGCAAAGCTATGCATTATATACTTTCCAGCATGTTGGAGCTCGGCCCCACTCAAACTTTTATCTCTAGAGCGGCGACCTTTATAGCAGCATGAGAAGTAAAGGAAGAAAACTATCACTTGTTAACATCTCAATACAGTGTAACCAAATGTGGCCACACAATAACCCACTCGACAACTTACTCTGAGGTTAGTAGGGTTTCATTATAAATTTAAGAAACAAATCAATGTAGACCAATCTCAACATGATCATAAAGAAATATAGAAAGATCAAGATAAATTAAAATCTCCTGAAGCGATTTAACCTATGTAATACAAAGCAGACGACGAACTCTATGATGATGATACAGATGATCAGGGAAAAGAACAAAGTATTAAATTGCATCAGATGATTCTCCAAAGTAAGAACGAGCAAGCTGTCTTTCCCTACACTACCTTAACAAGACAACACTAAACTAAGAAGCATTTAGTAAAGGTGAAATCAAGAAGGAGCTGTCGGAGTCTTCAGTAAAAGGCACTCCAATCAGGGGTCAAGTAGCATAAGGCCACAGAAGCAAAAGTCTGTTCTCTGTGAAAACCTAAGGTGACTTTCCTGTCCTTCACTATGTTTAGCATAAAATATCAGTTGCATTCAGAGGAGATAATCCCACGTAATCCTTGCCAGTGAATTTCCGCAGCTCTGGAACAACTGGATACTTTTACCACCTTACCTGGATGTATGACGTAACAACGCGAGTCTTTACAACGCGTGCAGTTACATCGCGGTTTTTACAACGACTGCGATGTTACTACGCTATGCCATTACAACGCAAGTCTTTACATCGTCTTGCGCTAGATGGCGTGCTAACATTAGAAAAGCGTAATTTACTATTCCAACTCCAGTCCACTTAACAGTAGGGAAGGTGTTGGGATAGTAAACTACACTATTTGTAATGTTAGCACGCCATCTAGCGCAAGTCGATGTAAAGACTTGCGTTGTAATGGTATCGCGTGGTTACATCGCGTTCGTTGTAAAAGTTTCGTTGTAATGGTAGTGTGTTGTAAAAGTTGCGTTGTAAAGGTTGTTTACCCCTTACCTACATCGATAAGTTGCAACTTTGTTTGTCCTCAGTCATTCCTCTCCTCTCCCATGAGAACTCTCCTCCTTGCTCGTTACCGCGCTTCTGCTTGCCAACTTCCTCTTCTCATACCTTGCTATCTAAGGAAAACAAACCCTTCTATGCTAACTAATGAGGCTCTGTTCATACCTGCAGTGGAAACAAAATACAAGCACATGCATTCTGCATTAAAGGTTAAATATGAATTACATTTTAGAGTCGAAACGTGAGCATGAACTGAACTGGTTTCCTGGGGCCCACTCTAGTCAACATTAAAAGTGCACAAGGTTACAGAATATGTGCACATTTCTACACACATAATAAATTCAGCTTCCTAATACAGGTATAAATTGTAAAGAATTATGAAGATGTCATTCTAAATGCACCTGGATGGAATTAATTCTTGTTACAGATATAAATGTTTAAGCATTAGATTACACATACACATTCTAATTTAGTAAGCTCACAATGGGACACAGTTTATGTTAACTTCTCCCACCCTATTAATATATAAATGTTATATCGACCTTTAATAATCATGTTCTATACACAAATACTTCATGTGGAATATTTCAATTATGGAATACTCCACTCACCTTAGTGACATTAATTATAGCCCAGGAGCTGAGCAGATAGACAGCGTGGCAAATTTAAAAACAGGATGAAATTTCTTTAAATAACTGCATGTGACAACATACATTTGTGCTATAATGCTAATATTTGCCAGTGGATGTACTGTTATGTAATATTTGGCAACTTAAATAGCTAAAACACATCAGACATCAAAGTATGAGTGCGTATCTATCATTTAAATAAATATGGAAATGTACAGTTTTACAACTACATTTACACGCAAACCACAAAATATTTATGGATAAATATAGATAAAATGGCAAAAAAATAAATATGGATAAAGACAGACGGAAATAAAAAAAAAAGAAACATGAAACCGAGAGCCTTAATTATGATGCACTCCTGTAGTATCTCAGATGGGATCAAGATTACACTTCTTCAATGATAAAGGGTATATTATGCTGGAAAGGTGTCCTATTTCCATCAAAAAAAAGATTTGAATTGCTGTGTGTTACTTTGTGTCATGGGGGCATTCACACACACACGTTTTCACGCAAACATTGATCTGCAAATATAGACATATGGGGCTTTGAGTAAAAAAGTAACACCTCCTCGAACCAGATATTAGGAAGGGGAAATGTGTTAATTTCTCAAACAAAACCCATGCATTGCATGTGTGCTAAAGTGCACAGTACACATTCAATGCATAACATCATCTTGAGGTTCTCTAGGCATAGCAATATGTACTGATAGGGTATACATCCAGAACAAATCCTATGCTAGACAGTGCAGACTTCCTCTGGATCATGGCACAAGCTTATATGTCAAGCAAGGCAGACTTATTAGGGTGGCAGCTTAGGGGAAGACAGCAACTGCAGGCCAACCCTAGTAGATATAGATCTCCGCTGTTTTTTCCCTCTTGCGTAATGCAGTGCAGTAAATTTGGTTGCCTCACTGCGTGAAAAGATAGTAAATCTGGTCCCTTGATCCGATCATCAATTTCCACATATTTTGCTTCTTTCTGGGCACCTTGCCTGATTCTTCCTGATGAAATGTGAACTTGATGTGCACTGCAAGTGCATATGGTATAACATTGGTTTGAACAGAAAATCCCATTTACTCCAAATCAAGATTGCAACGGAAGAAGGAAATAGCGTGTTAAAAAACTTTAAGTGTGGGACATTATCATTTTGCAACTGAAGTGTTGCAAATTTTTTAAACTTTATAAAAAATCACCTGCGAGGAGGATTCGCACGTTTTTTCCTAAAAAAATCTTATCTTTACAGGATTTTACACACACTTTCTTTTCAAATTTTGTCAACAATGGGAAGCTAGCAAGTTTAAAAAACAACATGAACTTGACAAAATCGGTGTGTGAATTTGCACATCCCTTTGGGAGAGCAAGATGAGATTCTATCTGGATGGAAGTGAAGCAGTGATCAGAACAGTGTGAGAAAAGGACAAGGGAGGTCACAGCATCATGGGAGGTATTAACAACAGAGAGAATGAGGAAGGGGGCGTAGAGAAGAATGAAAGTAAGCTGGGGAGAAGAAAAGAGGAGCAAATGAACACTGAATGAATTAATGGTGAAATTCGGAGTATGAGAAGCAGGGTTTGTGGAAGAAACTAAGTATTGGATAGCCGAAGTAGGGAAAAAGGGGAAGGAATGGAAGTTAAAAACATCACGACTGAGCTTAAGCAAGGGTGAGAGACACTTAACCATGGAAAGAAAGATTTTGGAGAACAGGAGATGAGAATGGGAGAAATAATTCACAGTCTGGCAATGAATTAGAAGTAAAGGTGGACAATGAGAAAAAGTAGCAGGCTTGAGAGAGTTAGTTCATTCGGCACCTTTCTCCATCCGATGAGTCTGTGCCACCTTGAATGGTGTGTCAAGGGCAACACCTTCATTACAGGTGTCTTCCCTAACCCCCTCTCCATCAACAGCTTTTGTGTAGGGACATTCAGAGCCCAGCAACTTTTTAGATCCCTCTACCAGTACCAGGCGGCCTTGTACTCTTAGAGGATCCAAATAACTTAACCACATAACACCAATTGAAGTCAGATTCCTGCGGCTTCATCTTGAAACACGCATGGCTTTCAATACTTGTTGTATTTCCTATAAATCAATTTAAAAGGCTCAGCCGAACTATAGAGACAACTATCTACTACAGGTGGACAGAGAACAAGCGGTGAATCTTGGATCCTACTTGAGAAACAGTGAACGGCTAAAGACAAAACTGTTAATCAAGCATTGTCATGTGTGGCCCCCAAGAATGTTGTATGTCCTGCTGGAAGAAATCAGACTTCCATTCCACAGAAGTCTTAAGAATGTATTCATTAAACTGCCCCTGTTGACTGGGATTCAACAGATCATTACCCCATCCTAGTGCGGTGAGCCCCTTCATTTTAGATGGCACACACTATACCTATAGATCTCTTTAGTCCCCAGAGCAGTGTACACAACCTTGACCTCTG
Source organism: Triturus cristatus (assembly GCF_964204655.1). NCBI lineage: Eukaryota > Metazoa > Chordata > Amphibia > Caudata > Salamandridae > Triturus > Triturus cristatus. Next base: position 118,709,669 of record NC_140595.1, read on the forward strand.
TAGAGAAAAGGACAACTAACAGATAAATCCCATCCCCTCCATTGGGCAATACTCACAAGACAGTGGGGGGTGTTGCGTATAATTAAGGAATCATACTTCAGTGTCCTTCCAACCACTAACCCACCACATTCACTCGAAATCCGGACAAACACAAACCTTCGTCACAAACCTTGGCAGTATGTGATAATCAGCTATTATAATATGCTAATCCAATACATATCCTATTTATCAGTACTGTTACTCTAACAAAGGACAGTATGTATGATACGATTACCATTCTAACTAACTTTTATTTCCTGTTGATACTCTTTGAGACCTCTTTCAGCATTGCAACTTTGTTTCTACACGTGCTCCACAAGATTTGTTGCTCTTCTGGTACTTTACATGTCCCACAAGATGAGTTATTGGTCTTGTTTTTGTATTTGTGCTTGTTACAGTCCTTTATGGTGTTGTATTCATGCCTTCACCTCCTTTCGCTTCCGCTCCTTTGTACAGCGCTCTGAGACCCGTACGGGTCATGTTCGCGCTTTATAAACCTTTTCAACTAAATAAATAGATTCTCCCAATGAACATAACATAAACCCCAAACATTGTTTATCACATATCCCTCATCAGCTACTCTAGGAAACTCCCTATCTGCCTTGAGGCTTTCTGTCTCATGCTGTTGTGTTACCGAGTCCTGTAGTACCTCCCACATATCTACTGGCGACCTGATGGTCTTCAGTTTCATACCAGAGCTTGTCCCTCAGTGTCTGCCCTTTTTCTTCTCCACCCCTTATCGAGGAACACTTATACGATTCATGGAACAGATGGGGACACTTCTAAATCGAACCCCAAGGTGAGCGAGGACTAACACCTAGCCCGCGAGGCAACACCTGAAAGCCCGTGAATGCAAACATGGTTATTCCTCTGGCAAAAGTTTTAAATCCTGACTGCTGCTAGCAAAAGACAGTCCAGAAGTGGAAAGATCTTGTTCAATTCGACCAGTTTGGAGGAAAAGACGTGGAAAGTTTGCATACGCAAAAATAAGATAATGTTGTTCTGCAGACTCTTCACAGTCAAAAAGATGCTTAATTAATACACACATATAAGACCTCCTTTTAAGGCTGAATGCAAACCAATAAGCCTCTACTCTACCGTTATTTATTGATCTTTGTTCTGTTTAGTGTGTGATGTGTTCTTTGTACATCGTTCTGATACTTCACAGTTAGACTGCTCTTTTGGAGTACCGAAATAAATAAATCAAAATGTACGCCGGGTGCTAAACTCTAGGCCTTGGCACTCTGGAGGCCCAGAGGGAACTGCGCTAGACTTCTGGAGCTCCGTGCTGCGTCAGGATGCTACATGGAGGTTCCAATGAAGTTCATCTGATGACAGCCCAGATCTGTGACTGGGCGTGAATGTCTGAATAGTTTCAGCTCTCCGTCCATCATATCCTTGTGTTTGCTTTGTTCGCCCTAGATTGGCAGAGTGTGCCCAGACGTGGGTCCCTTGCTCACTTTGCCACTGGATTCAAGCTAGCCTGGCTGATGAGGGCTGTTAGCCCAAAACCGGTCCCAGGATGCTTGTTTCCGGTCCAGTGAAGACTTGGCTTGGCAGTTCGGGCAGGACTGTTCCCATGAGGCACAGGGTCGAGACCGATTTGCATAGAGCTGGGTCGATGAGGGATCCAAACCAGATTTGTGACTGGGGGTGAGTGTTCATCATCTCCTTGTGTTTGCTTTATTCACCCTAAGTTGGCAGGGTATACGGACGTGGGTCCCTTGCTCACTTTGCCACTGGATTCAAGCAAGCCTGGCTGACGAGGGGTGTTACCCCGAAATTGGCCCCAGGATGCTTGTTTCAGGTCCAGGGAAGACCTGGCTTGGCAGTTCGGGCTTGACTGTTCCCATGAGGCACAGGGTCAAGACTAGGCTTGGGTGGTGAACTCCCCTCCGCTCCGCTCGTGGAGTTTGCGGAGTTTTCTGCACTCTGCGTTACGCGGAGATCACAGTGTTCTGAAAAACTCCGCCCTGCGGAGCGTTTTTTTTTTTACCTCGCTCGTGTTCGTCAAAGTCAAGTTGGCGACTGCAAGCGAGGAAAATAAACCTCCCGGTGAGATTTTTCATTGTTTGCGATTGGCGAGCGCGGAAAACCAACCTCCCGGTGAGATTTCTCAACGCTGGGGGGGTCAGGTTTCTTATGGCGAGTGGTCGCGTATCCTTGCGAACGCTCGTGTTGAGAAATAGCCTGTTTGCGTTGAGAAAGAGGCCGCTCGAGTAAAAATCTACTAGAGCGGCAGAAAAGTAAAGCAGGGACCGCTTGCGCTGTGCATGGTGCCGTTCACGATGATTGCACAGTGTGGACAAGCAACCGGCACTGCGCAATCACTGTGAACGTAATTTTTCTATAGTACTCCGCCGCTTGCGGAGCTCCGCATATTGCGGCTGAGTTTTTTTTGCACTTCGCGATGTTCCGTGTAGTGCAACTCCACGAACTCCGCCCAGGGTTAGTCAAGACTGATTTGCAAATGGCTGGTTATGAACTGGGGTGGCAAAGTGAGCTGAAGAACGGTGATGGATTCAACCCAGATCTGTGACTGGGGGTGAGAGTCTGAAAAGCTTCAGCACTCCGTCCATCATCTCCTTGTGTTTGCTTTGTATCTGATGACATTGGTTAGTTTGGGGGGCGTAAGTTCTTTGACAGTTTCATTCTAGATTTCCGGGGTGATAGGAGGCAGAAATGACAAACTCAAAGAGCTGAACTCAGCAGGATTCCTGCACCCTCGAGCAGATTGCAAAACTCTGGTTTCCCATAGACCTCAGTTGATCTGGAGTCACTGAATCTTCTTGGCAGTGAGCTGAACTTGGACATGGATGTGATGGGGATGTCCTGGATCCCAGGGCCACCTGGTGATTCACACCCAATGACCTGAGAATGGAAACAGCTGGCTGATGGAAGTGAAGAGAGAAGTAGGTGGAGCAGGGAAGTGAGGATGGAAGATCAGGAAGGGCAGTGGGAGGGGAGAAACAGAAGCAGATAGAGAAGTCTGATGGCAGAATAGAAGTGGAGGAAGTGAACTAAAGAGGGGTAAATGGGTAACAATGCGCATATGGAGGGCTGGAAGGGGAGAAACTTAAAAAAAGATAGAGACAATCAAAACAGGGGTCAAAGAGGGAAGAATGGGAGCGAAGTCGCAAAGGTCAGGAATGGGGGCACAAGACTGGAAGTGAGAACATCTGGAGAGACTGAGATAGAGCAGAGAGATTAGAGTAGGAACCAAGTTGAGAAGAGGAAGAATATGGGCACAAAGTACTGGAAGAGAAAAGCAGGCTCATGGACAAAGACTGAACTAGAGCTGGGATGGGACCAGCTTAAAGAGGAGAGAGAAAGGGTACTAAAAGTAAAGACAGAAGGGTGCACATGCATGGAAGGGAGCACAGGTATGGCAAGAAGCAGAGGTATGTGAGGAGCACAAGAATGCAAGGAAGCACAGGTCGGACAGGGAGCACAGGTATGGCAGGGAGCACAGGTACGACGGAGCACAGCTATGGCAGGCAGCACAGGTACGGCAGGGGGCACAGGTACGACAGGGAGCACGGGTATGGAAGGGAGCACAGGTATGACAGGGACCACAGGTATGGAAGGGAGCACAGGAACGGCAGCGAGCACAGGTATGGCAGGGAGCACGGGAATGGAAGGGAGCACAGGTATGGAAGGGGGCACAGGTATGGAAGGAAGCACAGGTATGACAGGGAGCACAGGTATGACAGGGAGCACAGGTATGGAATGGAGCACAGGTATGGAAGGAGGCACAAGTATGACAGGGAGCACAGGTATGGAATGGAGCACAGGTATGGAAGGAGGCACAAGTATGACAGGGAGCAGAGGAATGGAAGGGAGCACAAGTATGAAAGGGAGCACAGGTATAGAATGGAGCACAGGTATGACAGGAAGCACAGGTATGGAAGGGAGCACATGTATGGAAGGGAGCACAGTTACGGCAGCGAACACAGGTATGGCAAGAAGCAGGGGTATGGAAGGGAGCACAGGTATGGAAGGGAGCACAGGTATGGAAGGGAGCACAGGTACAGCAGCGAGCACAGGTATCAAAGGAAGCACAGGTATGGGAGGAAGCACAGGTATGACAAGGAGCACAGGTATGGCAGGGAGCACAGGTATGGAAGGGAGCACAGGTACGGCAGCAAGCACAGGTATCAAAGGGAGCACAGGTATGGGAGGAAGCACAAGTTTGACAGGGAGCACAGGTAAGGCAGGGAGCAAAGGTATGGAATGGAGCACAGGTATGACAGGGAGCACAGGTATGGAAGGGAGCACAGGTATGACAGGGAGCACAGGTATGGAAGGGAGCACAGGTACAGCAGCGAGCACAGGTATGGGAGGGAGCATGGGTATGGAAGGGAGCACAGGTATAACCGGGAGCACAGGTATGGAAGGGAGCACAGGTATGGAAGGGAGCACAGGTACAGCAGCGAACACAGGTATGGCAAGGAGCACGGGTTTGGAAGGGATCACAGGTATGGAAGGGAGAACAGGTATGAGAGGGAGCACAGGCACGGAAGGAAGCACAGGTACGACAGAGAGCACAGGTATGGAAGGGAGCACAGGTACGGCAGCGAGCACAGGTATGAAAGGGAGCACAGGTACAAAAGGGAGCACAGGTATGAAAGGGAGCACAGGTACAAAAGGGAGCAGAGGTATGGAAGGGAGCACAGGTACGGCAGCGAGCACAGGTACGGCAGTGAGCATAGATATGGAAGAGAGCAGAGGTATGGAAGGGAGCACCGGTATGGCAGGGAGCACAGGTATAGAGGGGGACAGAGGTATGGCAGGGAGCACAGATATGGGAGGGAGCACAGGTGCGGCAGCGAGCACACCTATGGCAGGGAGCCAAGCACAGAAGGGAGAACAGGTATAGAAGAGAGCACAGGTATGGCAGGAGCACAGGTATGGAAGGTAGAAGAGGTATGGAAGGGAGCACAGGTACGGCAGCGAGCACAGGTATGGCAGGGAGCACAGGTACGGCAGGGACCACAGGTATGGCAGGGAGCACAGATATGGCAGGGAGCACAGGTACGACAGAGGGCACAGGTATGGTAGAGAGCAGAAGTATGGAAGGAAGCACAGCGACAGCAGGGTGCACAGGTATGAAAGGGAGCACAGGTAAGGAAGGGAGCACAGCTATGGAAGGGAGCACAGGTATCAAAGGGAGCACAGGTATGGACGGGAGCACAAGTAGGGCAGCAAACAGAGGTATGGCAGGGAGCACAGGTATGGAGGGGAGTACAGGTATAGAAGAGAGCACAGGTATGGCAGGAGCACAGGTATGGAAGAGAGCACAGGTATGGCAGGAGCACAGGTATGGAAGAGAGCAGAAGTATGGAAGAGAGTTCAGGTACAGCAGGGAGCACAGGTATGACAGGGAGCACAGGTATGGAATGGAGCACAGGTATGGAATGGAGCACAGGTATGGAAGGGAGCACAGGTACAGCAGCGAACAGAGGTACGGCAGGGGGCACAGGTACGACAGGGAGCACAGGTACGGAAGGGAGCACAGGTACGGCAGCGAGCACAGGTATTGCAGGGAGCACAGGTATGACAGGGAGCACAGGTATGGAAGGGAGCACAGGTATGGCAGGAGCACAGGTAAGGAAGGGAGCACAGGTATGACAGGGAGCACAGGTATGGAAGGGAGCACAGGTACAGCAGCGAGCACAGGTATGGGAGGGAGCATGGGTATGGAAGGGAGCACAGGTATAACCGGGAGCACAGGTATGTAAGGGAGCACAGGTATGGAAGGGAGCACAGGTACAGCAGCGAACACAGGTATGGCAAGGAGCACGGGTTTGGAAGGGATCACAGGTATGGAAGGGAGAACAGGTATGAGAGGGAGCACAGGCACGGAAGGAAGCACAGGTACGACAGAGAGCACAGGTATGGAAGGGAGCACAGGTACGGCAGCGAGCACAGGTATGAAAGGGAGCACAGGTACAAAAGGGAGCAGAGGTATGGAAGGGAGCACAGGTACGGCAGCGAGCACAGGTACGGCAGTGAGCATAGATATGGAAGAGAGCAGAGGTATGGAAGGGAGCACCGGTATGGCAGGGAGCACAGGTATAGAGGGGGACAGAGGTATGGCAGGGAGCACAGATATGGGAGGGAGCACAGGTGCGGCAGCGAGCACACCTATGGCAGGGAGCCAAGCACAGACGGGAGAACAGGTATAGAAGAGAGCACAGGTATGGCAGGAGCACAGGTATGGAAGGTAGAAGAGGTATGGAAGGGAGCACAGGTACGGCAGCGAGCACAGGTATGGCAGGGAGCACAGGTACGGCAGGGAGCACAGGTATGGCAGGGAGCACAGATATGGCAGGGAGCACAGGTACGACAGAGGGCACAGGTATGGTAGAGAGCAGAAGTATGGAAGGAAGCACAGCGACATCAGGGTGCACAGGTATGAAAGGGAGCACAGCTATGGAAGGGAGCACAGGTATCAAAGGGAGCACAGGTATGGACGGGAGCACAAGTAGGGCAGCAAACAGAGGTATGGCAGGGAGCACAGGTATGGAAGGGAGTACAGGTATAGAAGAGAGCACAGGTATGGCAGGAGCACAGGTATGGAAGAGAGCACAGGTATGGCAGGAGCACAGGTATGGAAGAGAGCAGAAGTATGGAAGAGAGTTCAGGTACAGCAGGGAGCACAGGTATGGAATGGAGCACAGGTATGGAATGGAGCACAGGTATGGAAGGGAGCACAGGTAAGGCAGCGAACAGAGGTACGGCAGGGGGCACAGGTACGACAGGGAGCACAGGTACGGAAGGGAGCACAGGTACGGCAGCGAGCACAGGTATTGCAGGGAGCACAGGTATGACAGGGAGCACAGGTATGGAAGGGAGCACAGGTATGGCAGGAGCACAGGTAAGGAAGGGAGCACAGGTATGGAAGGGGAACAGGTATGGCAGGGATAACAGGTATGGAAGAGAGCCGAGGTATGGAAGGGAGCACCTGTACAGCAGGGAGTGCAGGTACGACAGTGAGCACAGGTATGGCAGGGAGCAGATGTATGACAGGAAGCACAGGTATGGAAGGGAGCACAGGCATGACAGCGAGCACAGGTATGGCAGGGAGCACAAGTATGGAAGGGAGAACAGGTATGGCATGGAGTACAGGTATAGAAGAGAGCACAGGTATGGCAGGAGCACAGGTAAGGAAGGGAGAAGATGTATGGAAGGGAGCACAGGTATGGCAGGGAGCACAGGTACAGCAGGGAGCACAAGTATGGCAGGGAGCACAGGTATGGCAGGGAGCACAGGTACGGCAGGGAGCACAGGTATGGCAGGGAGCACAGGTACGACAGGGGGCACAGGTATGGAAGAGAACAGAGGTATGGAAGGAAGCACAGATAGAGCAGGGAGCACAAGTATGACAGGGAGCACAGGTATGGAAGGGAGCACAGGTATGGGAGGGAGTACAGGTATGGCAGGGAGCAAAGTTATGGAAGGAAGCACACATACGGCAGCGAGCACAGGTATGGCAAGGAGCACATGTATGGCAGGGAGCACAAGTATGGCAGGGAGCACAGGTATGGAAGGGAGCACGGTTATGGAAGGGAGCACGGGTATGGCAGGGAGCACAGGTAGGACAGGGAGCACAGGTATGGAAGGGAGCACAGGTATGGCAGGAGCACAGTTATGGCAGGGAGCACATGTATGGCAGGGAGCACAGGTATGGAAGGGAGAACAGGTATGGCAGGAGCACATGTATGGCAGGGAGCACAGGTATGGAAGGGAGAACAGGTATGGCAGGAGCATAGGTATGGAAGGGAGAACAGGTATGGAAGGGTACACAGGTACGGCAGGAGCACAGGTATGGAAAGGAGAAGAGGTATGGAAGGGAGCACAGGTACGGCAGCGAGCACAGGTATGGCAGAGAACACAGGTATGGCAGGGAGCACAGGTACGACAGGGAGCACAGGCATGGAAGGAAGCAGAGGTATGGTAGGGAGCACAGATACAGCAGGGAGCAGAGGTACAGCAGGTAGCACAGGTACGACAGGGAGCACAGGTATGGAAGGGAGCAGAGGTTCAGAAGGGAGCACAGGTAAAGCAGTGAACACGGGTATCGAAAGGAGGAGCACAGGTATGGCAGGGAGCACAGGTAAGGCAGCGAACACAGGTATGGCAAGGAGCACGGGTATGGAAAGGAGCACAGGTATGGAAGGGAGCACAGGTATGAGAGGGAGCACAGGTACAGTAGGAAGCACAGGTATGACAGGGAGCACAGGTATGGAAGGGAGCACAGGTACGAAAGGGAGCACAGGTACGGATGGGAGCACAAGTACGGAAGGGGGCACAGGTACGGCAGCGAGCACAGGTATGGAAGGGAGCACAGGTATGGAAGGGAGCACAGGTATGGAAGGGAGCACTGGTATGGCAGGGAGCACAGGTATGGAAGGGAGAACAGGAATGGCAGGATAATAGGTATGGAAGGGAGAACAGCTATGGAAGGGAGAACAGCTATGGAAGGGAGAACAGCTATGGCAGGAGCACAGGTATAGTAGGGAGCACATGGATGGCAGGGAGCACAGGTACGGCAGGGAGCATAGGTATGGAAAAGAGCACAGGTATGGAAGGGAGCACAGGTACGACAGGGAGCACAGGTATGGAGGGTGGCAGAGGTATGGCAGGGAGCACAGGTATGGGAGGGAGCACAGGTACAGCAGCGAGCACAGGTGTGGCAGGGAGCACAGGTATAGAAGGGACAACAGGTATGGCAGGCAGTACAGGTATAGAAGAGAGAACAGGTATGGTAGGAGCACATGTATGGAAGGGAGAAGAGGTATGTAAGGAAGCACAGGTATGGCAGCGAGCACAGGTATGGCAGGGAGCACAGGTATGGCAGGAGCATAGGTATGGAAGGGAGAACAGGTATGGAAGGGAGCACAGGTACGGCAGGAGCACAGGTATGGAAGGGAGAAGAGGTATGGAAGGGAGCAGAGGTACAGAAGGGAGCACAGGTACAGCAGGGAGCACAGGTACAACAGGTAGCAAAGGTACAACAGGGAGCACAGATATGGAAGGGAGCAGAGGTTCAGAAGGGAGCACAGGTACAGCAGTGAGCACAGGTATGGAAGGGAGAAGCACAGGTATGGTAGGGAGCACAGGTATGGCAGCAAGCACAGGTATAGCAGGGAGCACAGGTATGGCAGGGAGCACAGGTACGGCAGGGAGCACAGGTATGGCAGCGAGCACAGGTATGGCAGGGAGCACAGGTACGACAGGGAGCACAGGTATGGAAGGGAGGAGAGGTACGGAAGGGAGCACAGGTACAGCAGGGAGCACAGGTACAACAGGTAGCAAAGGTACGACAGGGAGCACAGATATGGAAGGGAGCAGAGGTTCAGAAGGGAGCACAGGTACAGCAGTGAACACAGGTATGGAAGGGAGAAGCACAGGTATGGCAGGGAGCACAGGTATGACAGGGAGCACAGGTTTTGAAGGGAGCACAGGTTTGGCAGGGAGCACAGGTATGACAGGGAGCACAGGTACAGCAGAGAGCACAGGTATTGCAAGGAGCACAGGTACGGCAGGGAGCACAGGTGTGGCAGGGAGCACAGGTATGACAGAGAGCACAGGTATGGAAGGGAGCAGAGGTACAGAAGGGAGCACAGGTACAGCAGGTAGCACAGGTACGACAGGGAGCACATGTATGGAAGGGAGTGGAGGTACAGGTATGGCAGGAGCACAGGTACAGCAGGGAGCATAGGTACAGCAGGGAGCACAGATGCGACATCGAGCACAGGTATGGAAAGGAGCAGAGGTACAGAAGGGAGCACAGGTACGGCAGGGAACACAGGTATGGAAGGGAGCACAGGTATGGCAGGGAGCAGAGGTACAGAAGGGAGCACAGGTACGGCAGGGAACACAGGTATGGAAGGGAGCACAGGTATGGCAGGGAGCTTAGGTATGACAGGCAGCACAGGTATGGAAGGGAGCACAGGTATGGCAGCGAACACAGGTATGGCAGGGAGCACGGGTATGGCAGGGTGCACAGGTATGACAGGGAGCACAGGTATGGAAGGGTGCACAGGTTTGGCAGCGAGCACAGGTATGACAAGGAGCACAGGTACGGCAGGGAGCACGGGTACGGCAGAGAGCACAGGTATGGCAGTGTGCACAGGTACGACAGGGAGCACAGGTATGGAAGGGGGCAGAGGTACGGAAGGGTTCACAGGTACAGAAGGGAGCACAGGTACAGCAGGTAGCATGGGTACGACAGGGAGCACATGTATGCGAAGGAGCAGAGGTACAGAAGGGAGCACAGGTACAGCAGGGAGCACAGGTATGCAAGGGAGCCGAGGTACAGAAGGGAGCACAGATATGGCAGTGAACACAGGTATGGAAGGGAGCACAGGTATGGCAGGGGGCACAGGTATGACAGGGAGCACAGGCATGGAAGGGGGCACTGGTATGGCAGTGAACACAGATATGGCAGGGAGCACAGCTATGGAAGGGAGCATAGGTTTGGTAGGGAGCACAGGTATGACAGGGAGCACAGGTATGGCTGGGGGCACAGGTATGACAGGGAGCACAGGCATGGATGGGGGAACTGGTATGGCAGTGAACACAGATATGGCAGGGAGCACAGGTATGGAAGGGAGCATAGGTTTGGTAGGGAGCACAGGTATGACAGGGAGCACAGGTAAGGCAGCGAGCTCGCGTCGGCTTACATATCTGATTCCCTGGCGTCTGTCCACCTGCCAAGGTAACCTGCTCCGCACATCTGCCAGACACATGCCTTTACTGTGGGCAAGTGGTTTACATTTCACACTGAGGGGTGTGTGTCTGTGTGTGTGCTCAAGGCTGAGACTGGAATCCATCTTGTAAACTTTCTCAGGTGAATACCGCCTTACGAGGGGGTACAAGAAGCCGTGAGCCGGATAACAAACAATCCCTTGTGTTGACACATCACGCTTTTCTAATGCGCCTTGGTCATGGCTAGTCACACCGCTCAGAGCTGGGCTCTCAGCCAGGTCACACCTTGTCTAAAGAAGGTTCTTGTGACCTTGTACATGTCCAATCAATCAGTGCTTTAGTTACACTTTTAGGAGAAAGTCAAGATTTATTGGTGGTATTGATTCACAAATAAATTACCAGCTCCTCTTTCTTCTGTGAGGTCTTTCTTGAACAGTGGAGTCTCATTGCCAACACCCACAGCATAATATTCATTTGTGTCCAGAGTACTCAGGGTTAGGACCACAGCATGGCTAACCACTGGCTCTTCTAGTTGCTGAAAATCAAGGTTTTTTGTGCGCCCTCTTCACTGCCTTGCTTTGTAGTTAGGAGGGTCCCCTTCGGTGGTGAGATCCCTTCAGGCTCAATCTCAGACGACATCTGGATTTCTCTTCCTGGGTGACCATCTCAGACTAGAGCTTACCTGCTGTCTGCAGGAGAGATTCATCAGCACCCTCACTTCCTGCAAGTGCGTTCAGTGGCGGCTGCCAGCTCTGGAGACTGGGGGGCAGGAAGGATGGATGTATAGGGCAGGAGGAGAAGAAAAAAGAAAAAGAAATCACTTTCTTCGCTTGCACGTCCTCGCTTTTCCTGATCGTCTCCACAGCATGGGCCCAGCCAACTCCCCTAACCAATCCTGACACTGCTCTCATGGTGTGAGAGCAATGCCAGGATTGGATGGAGCAAGCTGGCTGGACGCTCTTTCAGGCCTTGTAGGTCTGTGCTTGGTCTCCCCCCCACATGTCTAAGACAGCTATGTGAAGAGCTTCAAAGTGCGCATGTCACTCTGGCCGGCACAAGGCAGCCGTCCAAAGTGACATGCGCACTTTGGAGCATCCAGCCAGCCACTGCTCCTGTCGTCTGCTGCCAATCGGCAGCAGACGACAGGCCCCGCATGTCTCTGGGATCGGGGAAGAGGAGCTACTGCAGTGAGGTGAGTGCGCACATCTAAAAAAGAAAATGGTAATAAAAACTTTTCATTGCCATTTTATTTTTCCCGCGAGGCTCGCAGCGGGCGAGGGCGCGACGCTCCCGCACCTAAGTGAAGAAACCGCTGCTGAGTGTGTTTATTGTTCTTCTGCAGTGGAAGGCCCAGTCTTCCTCGTGGCATGGTGGAGGATGACTCTAGCAGTAAATGCCTCATGCATCTTGAAACCGGTGCGCAGCTGTGATCATAGGAAAATAACCTATGTTCTTATATGAAAGAGTAGATAGCCCATTCAATGTTACAAAATTTGGCACTGGCAATACAAATGCATTTGTTGATTGCTTGCACAAGGTATTAAGCTTTGCTGCGTGTTTGGGCCACCTAAGTGCGACATTAAAGTTTTCGTAGGCACTCATCTCCTTGCTCGATTGTACTATCCTCAAAAACAGCCTCATCATCTACAAAGCTGTCATGACCGACATACCTACTGCCTGGCTGACAAGCTCTGTGGTGGCTCTCAGCATACCCACAGCATGGACACCAGTAGACTGGAGGCCACCTCCATCTATGAACCCTGGAGCCGGAACAACATCCTTGTATCCATGAAGGACCGCCTCAACGCTGCTTCAATTTAGGAAAATGCTGAAAGCTGGCCTCTTGAAAGAATATTGCATCACAATGCAGCAGCAGTGCCCTTCAGCTGGGAGAGCCCAGTTACCTCTTCAATCATTCGTTGACTGTACGCGGGCCTTTGACGCTATATAAAGCTTTGTTAACTTTGGCTAGGTTTGTGCTATTCATATATCACATACATACATACATACATACATACATACATACATACATATATGCACTAATATGAGATCATTAGCAAATGTTCCAGTAAAACACAGTTCCACTGTACGCCAGTTGTGAGTAGTCATCGGCAGCTGGTGCTGCACAGATGCCAACCACAGATAAGGGTAAGGGTCTTGAGTCCTGAACCACAAACTGTACGTATTCCTCTCTCTGAATGTATGTCATTACATCGCATAGTAATACCACGCATGCCATTACAACGCGGGTATTACTACGCGATGTCAATGACATCGCATGCCATTACATCGCAAACTATTACCACAAATATGCCTTTACCACGCATGCCATTACAACGCAAAGGCATGCGTGTTAAAGCTATATTCGTGGTTAGTTTGCAAGGTAAGTGACTACCCTACCCAACCCTTTCCCGCCCCAGTCCTCTCCCTACAATTACATTACACTACACAACCCCCCAACACTACCCTAAAACACAACACCACACATGCACAGTACAGCACTACCCTAATCCCTAACGCACTTCACTACTCAAATCTACTACACTACCCTAAACCACTACACTACACAAACTCTACAACATTACCCAAAACCCTAAAACACTACTACACTACCCTGAATCCTAAAACACTACACTACGCAAACACTACTACACTACCCTAAACCCTAAAACACTACACTACCCTAAACACTACACTACACAAACACTACCCTAAACCGTAAAACACTACACAAACACTACTACTCTACCCTAAACCCTAAAAAACTACACTATCCTTTACCCTTAAAATACTACACAAACACTACTACACTACCCTAAACCCTAAAACACTACACTACCCTAAACCTTACAACACCACACTACACAAACACTACGCTACCCTAATCCCTAAAACACTACACTACGCAAACACTACTACTCTACCCTAAACCCTAAAAAACGACACTAGCCTAAACCCAAAAAAACACTACACTACACAAACACTACTACACTACCCTAAACCCTAAAACACTAAATCACTACACTACACAAACTCTACAACACTACCCTAAACCCTAATACACCACATTACACTACAAAAACACACTAAAACATAAAAAAAAACACACAGAACACTACTTTTACACTACCCTAAACCTAAACAATTAACTCCCACCCCAAGCGCACCCCCCCTTACCTCTCTCCTCTCCAGCGTCGCCGTGGGATCCTGCTTCCTCCTTCCTGCTTGCTTCACGTCGTTGTGAGGAAACAGCCTGAGTTTCCTCACAACGACTTGGATAGCCGCCACATTACATCGCATGCGTTGTAAAAGCGCATGCGATGTAATGGTATGCGTGGTTTTACCACGCGTTGTAACATCGCATGCGTTGTAACGCATGCGATGTAATAGCAACGCGTGGTAAAACCCGCGTTGTAATGGCTGTTCCCCCCTCTCTCTACTCTGCCTATAACCTTTTTTCATATATTGTAGGACTGAGATCCCTAGAAACATAATTTACTTGCTTGCTTTCCCCAGGCTTGTCCATCTCCAGGAAAGCATATTCCTGCAGCTGCAGGTTCCACCTCTTGATTTTGGGGCTTGGCTTGAATGAAGACCTCTGCCACAGGGGTATAAGGAGTTTGGGATCTGTGGTTCCCAGGAAGGGTCTGAAGCTCAGTGCCAAGGCACACTCTGATCACTGAAGTTTACACTGTTTATCTCCCTGCATGGAGGCTGCAAGCAATCTCTATTGTCAATCTCACGCCCTATGCCTTCAGCCCAGCAGTGTCATAACTGGTGATGCCCAAATGCAAACCCCACAGGCGGCAGCAATGAAGCTTCCTAACACAAGGAACAGTTTCAGGGCAGGTGACAGGAGAAGAAGAGAAATATTACAAAACACACCCATGCACATACACAAAAATATGCAAATGTGCGCACAAATACATACAAACGTGCCGACAATGCAGCCTTCCTTGCTCTATCATATTGTTTATATGTCAGAATATTGCTTCAAGGATATTGGGATACCATAAGTGCAAGCTACACCCGATGGGCAAGCCCAAAAATTGGGTTGCTTGTGTTCCGGTTCAGGGTTGACTGCAGTCTAGTTCAGGAGGACATGGCTTGCAGTTCAATCTGGACTGTTCTTATTGGAGCCGGGTCAAGACTGATTTGTATATTATTGTGTCCAAATTGAGGTGGCGTGGAGAGAAAACGAACTATGCGTTATAATGCTACCCTGAGTGATTGCTAACAGTTAGACGTATTGCGATCCTTCCTCCCATCTCCTTTTGTTTGTCTGATGTACTGCCCTAAGTGGCATGCGTACGCCCAGACGTGAGTTCCATGCTCACTGTGTCACTGGAACCAAGCTGTACCTGGAAAACGAGCCTCGATCAGGTGAAGGCTGGTTTTGGGTTGCTAGTGTTCCTGTTCAGGGAGGACAGGGCCTGGCAGATTGTGCTGAACTGTTCCTATTGGAGGAGGGTCAAGACTGATTTGCATATGGCAGGATCCAAACTGAGGTGGCATGAGGGTGAGAATGCTACCCGAGTGATTGTCAGTGGCTAGACTTACTGCAAGCATTCCTCCCCTTTTGTCTATCAAGAAGTTAAGTACATATAGAAAAGAATAAGATTTACTTTTCTTTACTCCATGTCTAGGCACCTAGTCAATGACTAAGAGTGGTTAAAAGAGTATGTATACAGAAGCGAAACACTATCTGTAACTACTGAATGAGGTCTGGCTCTCCCTTGAATCGGGCTCCTTTTCCTGGGAGCCATTCACGGACCGCTATCTTTCTTAACCCTCCTATTACCCCTGACGTCAACATTTCAGGAGCAGGTCCCTCGTGGGAAACAGCATTTAGATAGCCTGAGATACATTGCATGCCATTACAACTCGGTCGTTACAACAACCACGTTGTTACATCGCAAGTCGTTACAACGACTTGCTGTAGGGGGCAGGAGGTGTTGGATTTGCAATCCAACACCTTCCCTGCTGTTGCACAAACTGGAGTGGGAAAAGTAAATTATACTATTCCTAAGTCCAGCGCGCCTCCTACAGCAAGTCGTTGTAACGACTTGCGATGTAATGGTTCACGATGTAACAACGCGGTCGTTGTAACGACCGCATTGTAATGGCATGCGATATATCACATGCATACTAAAGAGATATATTCGTCCCTCGTCTGACAGTCAATGCCAGATTCCCAAACGGGTCTATGATTAAGAGTCCTGCCCAACAATAAGTGGGTGCTTCATCTAAGGAGAGCCTAGGCTATGTAGTGCATTGTCAACAGTGATCTTTTGTGGACATGCAAGCATGGGAAAGAAGCACGTGATATACCAGGACAACAAAGGGCACACTCTCCTGACACGAACAGCCAGAACTGTGACAGGGACGCCTTAGATCATGGAGATTCTAGTACAGGCCATACCCAGGGCCACTGGAATTATGTGACTTTGAGGCTGTGATATTTTCGCATAATTTTAGATTTGTCGCATTTTACTCTTAATCCATCATCTGCAGCATAAATTTCAGATTCTAAACAAACAAAAAATGTTGCTTCGAGCTCAAACAGTTCAAAAGTTACTAAACAAGCAGTGGCACACATTGCTGTGCAGTGGAAGGCAAGTTGCAAAACTGGACTAGTCACCTTTCTGTTGCTTTTTGCCAGATGTGGGTATTAAACTGACACTAATGAGGTGCAACTAGCGCCCAGACAGTGTTAACAAGTTCAAACATGAAAAGATAATGAAGTAATACTATTGCAAAATGTGCCGCATAATTTGGCTTTTCTTGCCACATAATTTACTCGACCCTGCCATATAATGTGTCCCTCTCCTGCCACAAAATTCCATTGACCCTGGTCATACCACAGCTTCTGGAAATTGTGTGTAGGTTCAGGAGCCAAGTGCATGCTGCAGGCAATGGCCTGATTACTTACTAATAATTTTCATTATTTGAAGCCACTGGAGTCCTCCTCACTGTCCTTGGTTTTCTTGTCCTCCAGAGGACCCTGCCAATGCGCCCATCCCTGACAGTTACAGGTTGGGACTTATGGGGTGTCGGGTGAGTACTAGGGGTTCCTATAGGACCTGGAACGGGTGAATATTAACACTATTTCATTAGAGGAGAACAGTTTTGTTTACAGGGAACACATGGGTTCACTGTGTTAAGGTCAGGACTCCTCTCATTGAGTGAAGATTGTGATGTTGGAGGTGGACAAGATGGCAAAAGGCTGCTGCAGGGCGCTGGTGGGTACCAGTGATGTGATGGGTTATTCCTGTGAACTATCACACTGCCTTACAAAGAACAGCATCTATGGGATTCCCGCTGCTAAGCAAAATAATGAAATTGGGTTCAGTGTTTGTACTTATTTAAACATTGATTTCAACCAGGAAGTTAGAAGTCAGGCAACGAATGAAAGAAAGGCAATGGAGAAAGGGATGTCCCATTGTCTCCCACATGGGATATGTCCCCAATAGAAGTCTAAGATCATCTCAAGAATGGCCTCTCAGACTTCAAGAATTAGGAGAGCAAGATGGGGTGGCAGATCCTTTTCACATCTTGCACCTAAGCTTCGGAATACCTTGCCTCGTGATTTAAGACTGGCAGAGGTGGAATCTAGATTTAGGAAAACGTTAGAGACATGGCTATTCCCGCAGTAATTTCAACAAACATATTCCCCCTCCACAGCTCGATCACGTAGCGCTAGCAAGCCCTAGGGCAACTATGCGCTTTATAAAACTATTTACGTTTTAGTGCCCAGGTTGTACGTATTGAGTTATAAAGTAAATTGCAACAAGACCTTTCTTTTTTACATTCCTGCACAATAAGGATGTGCTATATTTCTCGCTTTGTTGCCATACTTGCTTTTAATTTAATTAATTTTATTGTTGAGTTACAGGCTTAACAAAGTCCATTGGGGACAAAACACGTGCTAGCTGGTTAGTTGCTACCAGGCTGTTTTACGCAAAAACTACTACGGACACTGTCTAACCATTTCTTTATGATTATGTCCTTCTTCTGTGAGCTCCAACCTCTTATATCTATTTGGTTTGGGCTATTGGTTCTACAATACTCATACACAGCCCCTCTAGTGGTGGGTGTTTTGTGTTGTAAGAGCCTCACCTTTGGTCTAAAAAGTGACAGGTTGTGTTACAACTATTTTGCTTGTGGAAACTGCATCACATAATTTGTTGTGGGGATGTGTGATATGTATTTCTCACTGCTAACAAAGTGATACTGACAATGCTGCTTCATCCTTCAAGGCACAGTTGAAATGCTGAGCAACTGCAGACTAGCCTCGGCCTGCTCCAACTTGTCGGAAGCTTGATGACTAAAACAAACAAGAGGAACCTTTGGAGCAGTTCACATTTAATGAACAGTAAATCAAAATTGTTGTAAGGGTTGGAGCCATTCATATTTTGATGAACTTTACATACAATGTTTGAAAGATAGGGCCCTTTACATTGTACTAACATGAAATAAGGTTGTGTAGTTCATGCTTTCTAAGGAAGAGTGTCATCTGCTTTCTTCAACTCACTGCTGACACTTGGTCCACCCGGACGCTAACCCAACCTCTGTTGGTAATAACTTGTGAAACAGCGACAGCTGCTTACTTAAACTCACTGCTGACACCTGGTTCACCTGGAAGCTAACCTGACCACTGCAGGTAATAACTTGGGAAAGAGCGTCAGCTGCTTACTTAAACTCACTGCTGACACCTGGTTCACCTGGAAGCTAACGACCTCTGTAGGTAATAACTTGTGAAAGAGTGTCAGCTGCTTACTTAAACTCACTGCTGACACCTGGTTCACCTGGAAGCTAACGACCTCTGTAGGTAATAACTTGTGAAAGAGTGTCAGCTGCTTACTTAAACTCACGGCTGACACCTGGTTCACCTGGAAGCTAACCTGACCACTGCAGGTAATACCTTGTGAAAGAGCGTCAGCTGTTTACTTAAACTCACTGCTGACACCTGGTTCACCTGGAAGCTAACGACCTCTGCAGGTAATAACTTGGGAAAGAGCGTCAGCTGCTTACTTAAACTCACTGCTGACACCTGGTTCACCTGGAAGCTAACGACCTCTGTAGGTAATACCTTGTGAAAGAGTGTCAGCTGCTTACTTAAACTCACTGCTGACACCTGGTTCACCTGGAAGCTAACGACCTCTGTAGGTAATACCTTGTGAAAGAGTGTCAGCTGCTTACTTAAACTCACTGCTGACACCTGGTTCACCTGGAAGCTAACGACCTCTGTAGGTAATAACTTGTGAAAGAGTGTCAGCTGCTTACTTAAACTCACTGCTGACACCTGGTTCACCTGGAAGCTAACGACCTCTGTAGGTAATAACTTGTGAAAGAGTGTCAGCTGCTTACTTAAACTCACGGCTGACACCTGGTTCACCTGGAAGCTAACCTGACCACTGCAGGTAATACCTTGTGAAAGAGCGTCAGCTGTTTACTTAAACTCACTGCTGACACCTGGTTCACCTGGAAGCTAACGACCTCTGCAGGTAATAACTTGGGAAAGAGCGTCAGCTGCTTACTTAAACTCACTGCTGACACCTGGTTCACCTGGAAGCTAACGACCTCTGTAGGTAATACCTTGTGAAAGAGTGTCAGCTGCTTACTTAAACTCACTGCTGACACCTGGTTCACCTGGAAGCTAACCTGACCACTGCAGGTAATACCTTGTGAAAGAGCGTCAGCTGTTTACTTAAACTCACTGCTGACACCTGGTTCACCTGGAAGCTAACGACCTCTGCAGGTAATAACTTGGGAAAGAGCGTCAGCTGCTTACTTAAACTCACTGCTGACACCTGGTTCACCTGGAAGCTAACAACCTCTGTAGGTAATACCTTGTGAAAGAGTGTCAGCTGCTTACTTAAACTCACTGCTGACACCTGGTTCACCTGGAAGCTAACGACCTCTGTAGGTAATAACTTGTGAAAGAGTGTCAGCTGCTTACTTAAACTCACTGCTGACACCTGGTTCACCTGGAAGCTAACCTGACCACTGTAGGTAATAACTTGTGAAACAGCGTCAGCTGCTTACTTAAACTCACTGCTGACACCTGGTTCACCTGGAAGCTAACCTGACCACTGCAGGTAATACCTTGTGAAAGAGCGTCAGCTGTTTACTTAAACTCACTGCTGACACCTGGTTCACCTGGAAGCTAACGACCTCTGTAGGTAATAACTTGTGAAAGAGTGTCAGCTGCTTACTTAAACTCACTGCTGACACCTGGTTCACCTGGAAGCTAACGACCTCTGTAGGTAATAACTTGTGAAAGAGTGTCAGCTGCTTACTTAAACTCACTGCTGACACCTGGTTCACCTGGAAGCTAACCTGACCACTGTAGGTAATAACTTGTGAAAGAGCGTCAGCTGCTTACTTAAACTCACTGCTGCCACCTGGTTCACCAACACACTAACCCGACCTCTGTTGGTAATAACTTGTGAAAGAGCGTCAGCTGTTTACTTAACCTCTTCTGTGCCCATGACGAGATAGTCTCGTCATGGAGCACGGTCGCGCTGTGCCCATGACGAGACTATCTCGTCATGAAACCCGCCCACTAATGTGACGCCCGGCACAGGAGGGGGAAAGGACGTGGCACAGAAGGGGTTAAACTCACTGCTAACACCTGGTTCACCCGGAAGCTAACCCAACCTCTGTAGGTAATAACTTGCGAAGAGCGCAGCTGCTTACTTAAACTCACTGCTGACACCTGGTTCACTTGGAAGCTAACCTGACCTCTGTAGGTAATAACTTGCGAAGAGCACAGCTGCTTACTTAAACTCACTGCTGACACCTGGTTCACCCGAACACTAACCCAACCTCTGTTGGTAATAACTTGTGAAAGAGCGTCAGCTGCTTACTTAAACTCACTGCTGACACCTGGTTCACCCGGAAACTAACCCAACCTCTGAAGGTAATAACTTGCGAAGAGCGCAGCTGCTTACTTAAACTCACTGCTGACACCTGGTTCACCCGGACGCTAACCCGACCTCTGCAAGTAATAACTTGTGAAAGAACGGCATCTGTTTACTTAAACTCACTGCTGACACCTGGTTCACCCGGACGCTAACCCGACCTCTGCAAGTAACAACTTGTGAAAGAACGTCATCTGTTTGCTTAAACTCACTGCTGACACCTGGTTCACCTGGAAGCTAACCCAACCTCTGTAGGTAATAACTTGCGAAGAGCGCAGCTGCTTAAACTCACTGCTGACACCTGGTTCACCTGGAAGCTAACTTGAACTATGTAGGTAATAACTTGCGAAGAGCGCAGCTGCTTAAACTCACTGCTGACACCTGGTTCACCCGGACGCTAACCCAACCTCTGTAAGTAATAACTTTTGAAAGAACGTCATCTGTTTACTTAAACTCACTGCTGACACCTGGTTCACCTGGAAGCTAACCCGACCTCTGTAGGTAATAACTTGCGAGAGTGTCATCTGCTTACTTAAAGTCACTGCTGACACCTGGTTTACCCAGAAGCTAACCCGACCTCTGTAGATAATAACTTGCAAAAGAGTGTCATCTGCTTACTTAAAGTCACTGCTGACACCTGGTTTACCCAGAAGCTAACCCGACCTCTGTAGATAATAACTTGCAAAAGAGTGTCATCTGCTTACTTAAAGTCACTGCTGACACCTGGTTTACCCAGAAGCTAACCCGACCTCTGTAGATAATAACTTGCAAAAGAGTGTTAGCTGCTTACTTAAACTCACTGCTGACACCTGGTTCACCCGGAAGCTAACCCAACCTCTGCAGGTAATAATTTGCGAAAGAGTGTCAGCTGTTTTCTTTAACTCACTGCTGACACCTGGTTCACCCGGAAGCTAACCCAACCTCTGTAGGCAATAACTTGCGAAAGAGTGTCATCTGCTTACTTAAACTCACTGCTGACAACCGGTTCACCTGTAAGCTAACCTGACCTCTGTAGGTAATAACTTACGAAAGAAAGAGTGTCAGCTGTTTACTTACACTCACTGCTGACACCTGGTTCACCCGGAAGCTAACCCAACCTCAGTAGGTAATAACTTGCGAAAGAGTGTCATCTGCTTACTTAAACTCACTGCTGACACCTGGTTCACCTGGAAGCTAACCCAGCCACTCTAGGTAATAACTTGCGAAAAATATTTACCACAAGGTGTTTATGTCAGGTAGTAATTTCCCATTGCATAAAGGTATCAAAATTGTCTGCAGCTTCACAAATGCGGGTGTAGCAATACCATTAGGTCCTTGCCAACTATTTTTCTTTGTTGTTAATATGGAAGTTGCCACTGAGTAGCACATCCTTCTTCTGAGGCTTGTCCTGAAGTTTGTAGGCCACATCTGCCAGCCTCGTTTGTCTGAGCATGTAACAGAGCAGCAGAAAGGTGGCAAGCATGACAGCGGGCATTCACGTTTGGTGCAGGTTCGCTTTCTGCAGATAACACCCTCGGGTAATAAGGCAGGCCATTATCAAGGCCTCCTGTGCCTGTTGCTTAGTCCTGCAAAACTCCCTCTTGACTCTGGTGCAACTTCCTTTGCTCACCACACCTGCCCAACCAAATTGAACAGGGCAGGAATGGATGTAGCGGGCACCTGGAATTTCCCTGGTGGGCCGGAAGGGTGGGCTTGGTTTGTGGCCGCGGGGGCCGGTTTTGTCACTGGGGGTCGGTTTTGCAACAGTGCTTTATTAACTTTTTTTTTTTTTTTTTTATAAATGTTTTTATTAACTGCAAAAAGGCACATTCACAGACAAAGCTCTGCGCCTACAACCCTGGGGCCGGCTGCAGTGTCACCGTTGTTAATCCAACAGCACCGGCTATCCCACATCCCGGAGGTCGGGCATTGCCGTATGCCGCTGGCACAGTTCCTACAGTATTCAAAGCCACCATCTCTTGGAAGCCTTGTCTTTGGAGCGACCCCCTGTCCTTAGCAAGGTCTAAGCATGTTTTGCCCGTGTCTTGTTGTTCACAGTTCCGTACCTTTGGCGATAAACTCTAACCCCCCTTCCCCCACCCTGAAATCTCCCCCAGCCCTCCCATCCCACCCACCGAGTTTAAACAGTTGAGGTCTCCTGTCGGCCGCCACCGTCTCAGCAGTTTGCCCTCTCTGCCCACCCGCATCCCGGCACATAGTAGCGTCCCTGAAACTCTTCACCGCCTTTAATCTGGTCCCTTCAGTGCGGTTATTATGCCTCCACTCCGCTAGCGCCCTCCCCGGGGGCCTCTCTTTCAGCTGCCTCCGAACCAGAACACCCCGGGGGGCTTTCCGCTTCCTTATCTCGTCTGCCAATATAGTCTGCGTACAATCCCCAAAAGTTTTTGGGCCGACTGCGCGGCGGCAGCAGCTCACTGAACCTCTCTGTCTGAGTACAACAATAGAGTACATCACGATTCCACTGCGCCACTGTGGGTAATGGGCCCCGCATCCAGCACATCGCCACTCGCCGTTTCGCCACCAGCATCCCCATATCTATCAGTCGCCACGCCGCCCTTGGCACCCCCCTGGAGTTTCCCAACAGTGCCACAGCCGGATCTGGAGTCAACTCCACCTCCGCCACTTCCGCTATCTGCCGATAGACCGCCTCCCAGTAGCTATATATACCCGGGCAGCGCCACGCCAAGTGCATGAAGTCTGCCGTTGGGTGCTTGCATCTTTCACACGCTGGCTCTTCTCGCAGGCCATATCGATGCAGTCGCTCCGGAGTCTAATAAAACCTGTTTAGAACTTTGAAATGGACCAGCCGATGTCTGCCATGTAGGGAAATGCGTCGTATCCCGTGCAGCAGTATGCCCACATGGCGTCGTCTATTGTAATTTCCAAATCTCTTTGCCAAGCCAGTCTGGCCTTAGCTAACTCCGGCGACCTTTGCGACTGCGCCGTGTGGTATAATTTAGAGATCAACTGATGTGGACTTTTATTCTTAATTATGAAGGACAACTCCGGAACCTCCGCTGGTTCCTCCATGTCGTCCCCTAGCAACTGTCTCCAGGCATGTCTGACTCTATGGTATTGGAAACGTTGCAACTGAGTGCCACCCCCTTCTGATGCCGCCACTTCCTCCCACGTCTTGACCACGCCGTTCACGAACATGTCTCCCATGGTGTGCACACCCAGCGCCCTAAGCGACTGCACCACTCCCTCTTCCGTGCAGGGGGATAGCCACACCGCCCAGGCAATTGGCATTGCCAGTGAGTAAAGCTGCGCCCCCGACGTGCGTTGTAGTATACTGTTCCAAGCGTGTCTGGTTGAGTTCAAGGAATCTAAGAACCCCGTTCGGCGGTCCGGAGGTTCAAATATGACAGCGGGGAGCGGGAGCGGTGTTGCGAACAAAGTCTCCAACTTGAGGTACGGCACAGCTCCGTCTCCGTGCATCCAGCTGTGCGCCTGAGCCCCCTGCGCCACTCTGTAGTACAGTTCCATATCCGGCGCTCCCAGGCCGCCCATATGGTAGGGGAGCGTCAGGACCCTCCAGCTGATTCGTGCCTGCTTGCCCGCCCACGCCAACCTCAGCAACGACGCCTTCAGCCGCGCAAAGAATGCGCGCGACAGTACCATGGGGATGTTTACAAACAAGAACAGAAACCGAGGGAGCACCACCATCTTCATGATGGATATGCGTCCCATAAGCGAGAGAGGCAGCTTGATCCAAGTCTCTGCATCATCTTCAAGTTTTCTGATCGCCCTGCCGTAATTTTCAGACAGCACTACCTCCGGGTCCATATGAAGCTGGATCCCCAGGTAGCGGACCGCGTCGTCCGACCACTGCAGTGGATATTCCATGTCAAAGGGGGCCGTGACCGGCGTCAGCGGGAACACTATAGACTTGTTCCAGTTAACCTTCAGCCCCGAGAGTGCCCCAAAGTGAACAACCTCCCGCAACACAGGGGCGAGGTTATTTTCTGGATCCCTGACGTATAGCAGAGAATCATCCGCGTATGTAGAGACCATTATCTTATAGGTTGGAAAGTTGATTCCCCTTAAACTATGATATTCACGCAGAGCACACGCCAATGGCTCCGCCACTAACGCGTACAAGAGAGGCGACAGGGGGCAACCCTGTCTCGTCCCTCTCGAGATGGGTATTGCGTCCGTGACTCGATCTCCCAGCCGTAGTCTCGCGGTGGGGCCGCTATACAGCACCCCAACAGCGCTTTAATAACGCCATTCTGTTTTTGTGAGACCACATGCTGCTCGAAACTTTAATGCAAAAACAGCCAGAAGCAGAATTTTTTTCCTGCACACTCCGACCACCCAAACATGGGTGTCACAGTAGGCCTAAACAACTGCACTGCTGAATGGTTTGGGAAGTGCTTTGTGGAGGAGCTTAAGTCCATACGTCAGTTCACAGTCCGTGCTGCTACGCCACAAGCCTAGGCGAAGGGTGGTTTATGAGTGGACAGCGAGAGACCGCCGTTATTCTAAAAAAGAAGGCCACACAAAATACGGAAAGCAACTCAGACTCAGACTAAAGAGTCATTTACAGAAGTCACTCAAAGTAACACACACCAGCTGAGCAGAACTTCCTTCACTTGCGCCTAGCACAGCAGCGCTTAATTTGTAAATAAAATAAGGGCCGTATTTATGAAAAGTGTTGCATTGCTGCGGTAAAACAGCGATGCAACACTTTTCATAGCCCCATCCTTGCGGCACCATGGATGCGCCATATTTACTGTATGGTTTTACTGTATGGTGTTCCATGTTGTAAGGATTTACAGATACATTATTATTCCTGACGTATCTGTAGGCGCAAAATTGGCACATTGCTGGAGTGTGTCTGAAAGCAGACGCAAATCTAGCAATGTGTCTATTCACATGGGGAAAGCCTCATGTGAAAAGCCCTGTGTCACTCCTTGTGCCTGCTTCAAGAAGGCTTAAGGATTTGACTTAGTGCAGTGAAATCCCATAGATTTCGCTACGTCGCTTCTAGTGGCTTTGCAGCAACTGAACGCCCACCCTGCCCACATTTTACCTGAGGCAGGTGTAATATAGCGCAGGGGATTGCAAAGTGATGCATCTGCCTAGATGCATCACTTTGTAAATATAGCGCAGTTTGGCGCATTTTTTATGCTGCCTCAGCGTCACAAGAAGTGACACAACAGCGGCGTAAGGACCTCATAAGTAAGAACCTAATTTCTTGGGCCCACAATTTTGCTCAGACTCCGGCGGCTGGCACTGCCGAAGGTAGTGTGCCAATACTAAGGCTGCACAGTCTTGATTTCACCTCATGTCTCTTTAATCCACCACCAGACACTATTGGCTCCTTTATATTACAGTTTCAGTTTCTTTTTCATCTCTGCTGTCTACCTTTGTCACTGTTTTGTCTGTCTTGCTCTTTCTCCCTCTTTCCCCATTTTGTGTTTTTCTCTCTCTTGCTCTGGGTCAAAGTCTGATGAGCTAAGATAAGGGCCGGTCCCCAAAATCATCGAGTGCTGGTAGGCCCCATTTGCAACCACCAGCCCAAATTAAGATAAGGCTTACGGGTATTAAGGGCTCACACACGAAACAAAACAATTGTATTGAAGCCCTGGGAATCATTGTTTTCCTTACTATGCAAACCACTGTTGGAAAATCTTGGGGCCTCCTTGAAAGATTTGTGGAGCAGGAGTCAAGCTGTTCCTTTGTGGGACACCTGTCCTACCAAACTTGTGTTTTCATCACTCTAATTAGGGGATGCCAGGGTTTACACCAGGGAGATATCTGCTGTACCCTGGATGTAAACTTTTGACGAGGCTGCCCTTCATGAAACACACAAAAGGTGATGGAAGGAATACTTGCAATTTGTCTAACCACTGGCAATCACTCGGGGGAGCATCACAAGCCATTGTTCTTTTGCTTAACATGTCACCTCAGTTTGGACCCAACCATATGCAAATCAGTCTTGACCCTGCTTCTTGTGGGAACAGTCCAGCCCGAACTGCCAGGCCAAGTCCTCAATGAACCAGAACACGAGCAACCCAGGACTAGTTTCGCCCTAGTTAATGTGTCACTGAAACCAAGCTGTACCTGGCTGATGAGCCCATAACTAGGATGAAACCGGCCCTGGGTTGCTTGTGTTCTGGTTCTGGGAGAACCTGGCATTGCACTGCAGATGTTGGAGCACAGTAGCAGAGGCAGATGCTAGGGTCTCCCTTCGCCACTTTCAGAAAGCTGCTTCTCGTGATACTCTCAGTCGAGCGCTTTGCACAAGGAGGCTTTGCACAGCAGATCTGAAAGAAGGTTGCAAGTCAAAATATCAACTACAGAAAGATCATCATGCCATGCATCGAGAAGTATAGATGTACTATTTAAACTCCACATCTACCTACCGTGATGATATAGTAAACTCGGGATTTTGCTACCACACCCTCAAAAATCAGTGGTACGCAAAAGCTCCATTGAAAGAATATCCTAGGAAAACCTCACACCCCAGTGGTTCTCTCTAAATATGTTAGGAACATGTGGGGAATCCATGTATGGCCTCCATTCTTGAATCTTCTCCTCCTTGAAGCAGGAAACATGTTGCTGCCAGAATGAGCGAGACTTGGAAGCTAAATAAGCACTGGCAAAATATTTCAAACCAGTCCCTCGCTGAATATGTGAGTGAAGGAAGTGATAAACATGATCTTCAATATAAGATGTCAGAGGTTGTCTCCTTGAGGACAATTTATAAAAATGGCTCCCAATGGTGCATTTCACAGCTCAAAGTTTAACTCACATTAGCTTACAAAAACCCACACATTTTAAGGAAGCTCTGAAAGGCAACCAATGAAAAATCCCAGTAATCATCTTCCACAGTATCCAGCGGTGACATATTTGAAAGCAGAAAATCATGTATGTGTCAGCCATAAAATTGAGTCTCAGTTGCAAAAAAGAGAATGTGCAAGAAGCTGGTATTTGGGCCACAGCTCATATACAGCCTACACAAATTACCATGCCAAGAAGATTAACGTTAGTTTTTAGTTATTTATTACCTGTGCACAATATTTACCACTTTCTGTGCAGTTTAAGGTCTGCCTAAAACTATGGGTCTCAGTTATGAAATGTGTTGCATCGCTGCGTGAAAACAACGATGCAACACTTTTCGGTGCGCCCTCCTTGCGACCCCATTGATAAGCCGTATTTACTGTACGGCGCTCCATGTTGCAAGGATTTACAGATGCATCAATATTCCTGACGTTTCTGTAGGCGCAAAAGTGGCGCATTACTGGGGTGCGTCTGAAAATAGACCCAACTCTAGCAATGTGTCCTTTCGAATGGAGCAAGCCCCATGTGAAAGGGCCTGCGTCACTCCTTATGCTTGCTGTGAAGCAGGCATAAGGATTCAACACAGTGGCCTCCTAGAAGTGGCATAGTGAAATCTCATGGATTTCACTGTGCCACTACTACCAGCATTTTTTGCGGGAGAACGCCCACCCTGCATACATTATACCTGACGCAGGTATAATGTAGCGCAGGGCTTTACAAAGCGACGCATTTGATTAGAGGCGTCACTTTGTAAATATGGAGCAGTGTGGTGCATATTTTACACCACCGCAGCGTCACAAAAAGTGACACAACAACGGTGTAAAAGGCTCATAAATAGGGCCCTATTTGTTCAGGGTCCTAACTCAGTCAGTGAGATTCGGGGGGGTGGCAGTGATCACCTTAGTTCTTCTGACACGGTTGCCAGGAGTAATGTTAAAAAAAGAGGCTTTGTCCATGTGGAATGCATAACTGCTGCAATGCCCCTGGGAGGAAAGTAATAATATTAGTAATAAGTCTTCCAAACGCTGCATGATTTATTACTCACATGTCTGCTTCAAGTATATTTCGCAAAATCAGCAACTTTTCTCCAAACATTAGCTCATACACTCTGAAAATGCATTGTCTCAAATACATGCTTTTCAATTTTGGTATACATATATTTTCAACCAAGCAAAAGCTTATAACTTAGAAGGCTGGCTGCACGCAGGAGAGCCACTTATGGGTAGCTGGAGAGTTACCAGTGGACCACGAGCTACTCATTTTAGAAGCCCGATTTAGATTTTAGCATACAGGTACTCTGTTGCAAAGGTGATGGAGTACCCTGTCCTCCTAAAGGGCCAGTCAGGCAATCTCCATTGGTGTAAATCTTCTTCGACAGCCTGTCAGAGTAGGTGCAGTCGGAAGTAAACCATCCAGCCATCCGCTCGATTTAGAGTCGACGGTCAGATAGCTTTCTTTTTTCCTGTCCGTCACTGCCAACAAAAAAATGACCCCCAAAAAAGGAAGAAAACTCCCATGGTGTGGGGGGCATTTATTTTTATTTCTTTAAAAAAAACTCCAGCTTTGGGAGGTTTTTTTTTTTTGGAAGAACAAAAACCTTTGGACAAGTTTTACGGACAGCTGTTATGTTTGATTGAGTTGTCTGTCAAACTTTTCCTACATTGACAGGAACCGCCATGGCAGCGGTTTCTGGCAATGTTATAGAGGTGCCTGAGGAGCTGGTGGACATCTCTAAAGTTGTCAAGTGGAGTAAAGGCAGTGAAGTACTCCACCATCCTGTCTGCCTTTACTCCGTCTGCTAAATCCTGAATCAAGCCCTCTGTCTAGAGTGGCACAGTGGAAGAAAAAAACTGTGGTTTGGAATGCTACCCTTAGGGATTGCCTGTGGTTAGACTATTTACATGCATTCGGTCCATCACCCTTTAGGTTTTTGATTGCCAGTAGTGTGCCTGGAAACCTGAAACTGGCATAGGTTTCCAAGCCTAGCACTACCAATGTTTGTACATTCTAAAAATTAGTAAATTTGCATCCATGCAGGGACTACTCCTATGGGCGCAGATGTGCTACTTTTTTGGCAAACTTATCATAAATATATTTAAGCCCCTGAACCAAAAAAGAACAAGTTAAAACCTTAGTGAAATGAGGATGGCAAGAAAAACGGACACAGACATAGCAGGCCCCTACTACCATGCCAAGAATGTATTTATTTAGGGGGTGTCACACCCCAAACACGCCCCTAAAGCTATGCCCCTGTATCTGTCGCTACTAAATGATGTTAAATATGACAACCATACAGAGCTTCTGCTCAAACAAGCCCGAGCAAGGTTAAAAATGCCAACCTGTTGGACATTTTCACAGACGTCCGTAAAGGGCGATGCTGTTTACTGTGACATGTAAGTGTAACAGAAGGGGCATATTGCAGACCCCTGCAGTGCTGGACCACCATCCTTCTGGGAGCCCCTCACAGTCTAACGCCTCTGGACAGTGGTCAGATGTGGAGGTCTCACTGCCCCTCATCACCTTCTTAAGTTGGGCCCCTTCAATGTGTGTAAGTGAGGGCTGCTCAGGGCATTAGTACTACTGGTCAGGGGGCTCAAACTGGTGCAGGCTTTTATTCTGCCAAAAAGATGCATATAAGCACTACCCTCAAGCAGACCAAAATAAGGGTGTACACCCAGGCCACTGGCTTAACAAACCTTGAGGGGGCCTCCATGCAAGGCACCTGGGGGGGCCGCCTCCGGACTCAATCAGGAGCCCTGCAGCCAGAGTGCTGTGCTGAGGGGGCCCCCTGGAGCTTGGGGCCCCCCGCCCGCACCGCGGGGGCTGCGGGGGCCAGGCACGATCATCAGAGAAGCATTGGGAGGACCTTCCATGATGCAGTGACTGAGCTTCCTGGCGCGCCAAGGGTGCTCGATGCAGATCGGTGTCTTTACTGATGCACTCACTGGGTTTAAAGCAACGCAGTGACGTTGTTTTTTTTTGTTGCAGTTTTATATAGCGCAAACTCGACCCAAAGGTATTGGAGCGCTTTACATGAGCACCAGTCACATTACACAAGGACACATTCATGTTTTTGGTAGGCACGGGGAGATTAAGAGATTTGCCCAGAATCACAGGAAGCAGAGCCGACGCCGAGGCTCAAACGTTGGTTTCCCAGCTCCAAAGTCGGCAGCTGTGGCCGTGAGACCACACCCTCTCCCCGAGATTGTTGATGGTGAAGCAGTGACAGCGCGTTAAGGATGAAGTGACACTGCATAGAAGAACTCATGGCAAGGATGTTAAGTTATTCAGTGACAGGGCGTTCAGTGTCTGGAGACAAGTCTTTTAATGGAACAGCGAGAGGTGTTGTATTGTGCTTTGTATATGCATTATCCATATGTGAGGTCAGTTTGTCCTGTTAGGGAACCCGTACCTAAGAACAGTAGAATTGAAATTTTATTATTGTTGTGAAATGTTGGGACAGGGCATCTTATGCTCAGCTGGCGATGTCACTGGATGGTGGATGCTAGGGCTCCCGCTGCTGGGGTATCAGTTTCACAATAAGGGGCTTATTTACAAGCCTCTTGCACCACTTTTGCGTAATTTTTAACATGGGAAAAGTGACGTACGGGTGGCGCAAGCGGCTTGTAAATAAGCCCCTAAATCTTTACTGAAATTATTCTGGATTCCGGATTTTTACTACAATTTTATGGCGACGTGTTACCCCAGTGTAAGGACCGACGCCGGCTACTAATACTGAAAACCCGGATTTTATGTTATTGAATAGTGCATATTTTTGCCTGAAAGCGTGAAAGCTATTGGAGCGCAGTGAGTAACCCCTGATTTTTGGGGAGACGTTGAGGAGAAATATGGCGCACCATTTGGGCTTACAGGGTTACACCGTGCAGTTCCACAGGATTGAACCCTTTCGAACTTATGAGGGGCAGATTGTCATTTATGAAGGACAATGTGGTATGGAGGCACAGTTCCAGGAGTGAGTGGGCCCCTGCGGTGGTTAGGGAATAAGTGACTAAGGCCATGGTTAAATAAAAGTGTCACAACAAGAGGAATATATGCAAAATGGTAGAGTTACAATTTGATGACTGGGTAAAGAATAGGAAACTGGGAGTTAAAAAGCATGAGGGAAGATATTTTCAACCTTTAAAGGTGGTTATGGTTCTGTGTAACTTGGTCCAGTTTAACATTTCTTAATACAAAGGAGAGAAACGAGTTCCAGAAGTAGCTTCTGAGTGAATGTTAAAAAAATCTGGTTGTTGGATGAGGATTGTTCAAGAATGACTGGTAATGGAGAAGTTGGAAATAGTGAAGAAGTGGCCGAGAACTATCGTGATCTGGGGTATGGCAATGACCAATTCCCGTCCACCTCTTCTGGGAGTAGTGATGTAAGGAGGGGCAGATCAGGACCCATATTCATGAGACCCAAGAAATTTCATGACTATGTGTGCAATTGAACTTTGATCTTATCGCACTATGTTTAATTCTTTTTTTACAATTTTGGAGGGAAAGATGTGTTGTATTGTGCTATGTATACGCCGTGTCCCTATGTGTGCTCTGTTTGTCCTGTTTGGGTACCCGTACCCAAGAACAGGAGAATTGGAATGATATCATTGTGAGGTAGTGGCAGGTTCGTAGGTGAGACAGTGACAGGGTGTTGATTGACTGAGACTGGAATGGTGGTGGGGTCAAGAGGAATTCACTTCCAGGGTCTCCATGCAGTGGCAGGTTAGTTAGTGATGCACTTACAAATTCTTTGGTGATACACTGACCAAGAATTGGTTGATGTCGATGATCTTCACTGATGCAGTACAAGGGTTTCTGCGAAGCACTTTCATTGTCTCTAATGCGCTGTAGGGGTTACGATGAAGAGAGATTCGTTGTTGAATCTGTGAAAAAGTTGAGTGTTGCCGCAGGAACAGGATGTTGGTAACGCGGCCCATAGGCGTTGAATGATGCAGTAGTGGTGTGACGATAAAGATGGACGAGACGTATACAGCCAACAAGATTTAAGTTGGCCTGACTCAGTATTCTGTGAAGAACTATTCGGTATCCACCTGCCCACGTTTCTTTGTTTCACTGAAAGCCCTTCTTTCTTAACAAATACAATGATTTCCAGCTGGCTGCATGTGCAGTTGACAGAAAACACCAGCTTAAAGAGCACAAAAGAAAAGCCAACAGAGTCTGAAAGTAAACAACTCCACCCTACAAAGCTCCAGGTGCTCGACCTGGCTCCAACTTCCCGTTGTGTCACAGGAACAAACAGTAAAAAGATGCCGCTAATCACCCATGGCCTGAGATATAAAACCAGTGACGCTATGCCTCGTCGCCACTGTCCCTGTTCTCCGGCTCATCCCGTCCAATCCTCGTCGCCAGCTGGGATCTTGGTAAGTTGGTATTTTTGGATTCATGCAATGTCTTCTTTTCATTGCCTGCAGGGTGAGATGGTTGAATGACCCTTAGTAGGGATCCCCTGATGAGGACTGCATTGTCTCTATGAGTCATATGTCAACTCCGACCGCTCCCTACCCACAGAGGTCACATTGTGTCTTCTAATCCCCAAGAACAGGTTAGTCAGCTCATCTGGAAGACTCTCGCTGGACTTGTACAGACAGGAGGGACCATATTTTCAGTGATGAGGCGGCCGATCCCAATGAGCTCCCGCCGCTCCTCTCCCGCTCAAATTTAAGAGTCACCATGTGCCTTTGGCCCTGTACAACCGCCTATGAAAAATCTCTGATTCAACTTAGAGTGGAAAACTTTGAGGAGTCGATTTCACACTACATGCTATACGCAACTAGAATGAAGAACGCAAAAGAATATTTTTGACTGCAGATCATACCATCTGCAAAACACTGGAGGTTCTTTATCTCTACAAATACTTCACCTCAACTGGGTAACATGGAGTTATATTTTAAGCTGGAGTTGAACCCATCTACGAATAAAGAATATATAGACCTAGAGAAGGGTAACTGTGAACAATAATCCCACCAAGGACCATGAGGTGAAAATAATGTCTTTTATTAAAGGGTGATATGTCTGCAGTTTTATGTTGCATGAGGACGCCAACCCCCTGCTCTGTTGTGAATGTGCTTTCCTAATTTGTATTTTAAAGATACAAATAAACATGTTCTGAATGTGTCCGACTCCTGCTCCAGGACTGACCATTAATAGACAATGAGGTCAAACCTCGAGTTGTTTATGATGTCACTCAAAACCCCAAAGTGAAAAGCATCCCATTTCTTTGCTTGATAATTATCTACAACTGGATGCTATGTACGTCCTGTGCAAATCACCTGCACCTGCTTTCAACAGCTATGCCGGGACCGTGGAATAATGGGGGAGCATGCACACCACTGCCCCGCTCCCAAAAATAAAGCAAAAATACCTTGTCTTCTGCACCAACCCTTAGCACCCTTTATTTTTAGCCTCCATCCACCCCAACTGAATAATACATGACCTGATGTCCTATCACCGACCCACCCACATCCTCTCTTCAACTCTCACTATCCTTCACACAGATATAAATAAACACCTGGCCTCCAGCCAGAATGCTGCGCCTCCCTTGACACATACCCACCCGCCCAAAGTGGAACGGAATACTGGCCCTCCTCTTACCCCATGTGCGACCCCTCTTCATCCCTGCAAAAAGAAGTGCTCATCCACTCACAATCAGAGCGGGGATCTGTCAACAGCTCTGTCATAGCAGCCTGTCAGAGCAGGTATTTTCTCCTGTCAGAGCGGGTATTTTACCCTGAAAGAGCAGGTATTTTCCACTGTCAGAGCAGGTATTTTCCACTGTCAGAGCAGGTATTTTTTTCCTGTCAGAACAGGAATTTTTCCTGTCAGAGCAGGTATTTTCTCCTGTCAGAGAAGGTACTTTCCCCTGTCAGAGCAGGTATTTTCTCCTGTTAGTGCAGGTATTTTCCCTTGTCAGAGCAGATATTTTCTCCTGGCAGAGCAAATATTTTCCCCTGTCACAGCAGGTATTTTCCCCTGAAAGGGCAGGTATTTTCTTCTATGACACCAGGTATTTTCCCCTGAAAGAGCAGGTATTTTCACTTATGACACCAGGTATTTTCCCCTGTCAGAGCAGGTATTTTCTCCTATCACACCAGAGATTTTCCCCTGTCAGAGCAGGTATTTTCCCCTGTCACACCAGGTATTTTCTCCTCTTAGAGAAAGTATTTTTCCCTGTCAGAGCAGGTATTTTCTCCTGTCAGAGCAGGTATTTTCTCCTATCACACCAGGTATTTTGCCCTTTTCAGAGCAGGTACTTTCTTCTGTCAGAGCAGGTTCCCCCCTTTCACAGCAGGTACTGATAGTGCAACATAAAGGAAGAGAGAACCTGTCCTTGTGATGTATCAGCAGGGTGAAACCTGTCACATCACTACTATGAGTAACCAGATTAAATCCAGTTATTCACGCTGGAGACTTCCAATGGAAACTACATACAACACTGAGATTGCTTGGCGCAGCACACCATGCCCACCACAGTGCAGAATACGGTTAACTCTTTTTTGGACACTACAGGTTACATTATCCATCTTAACTTTAGAACAGTAAATGGACATTGCTTACAGCCTTACTTCATGATTGAGCCCACACCCGTGGAATGGTGCGCACCCGGCAGCACCTTCAACTTACATCAGTGGTGTAACAAAGGTCTCCGCAGTGTGGGGGGGCGAGCTCCACGGGACCCCTCCCAAGGCAGTACCCTGGCCTGAGAGCTCCCGAGTAAGTCCGGAAGGGGTCCCTCCATGCACTTTGCAGGGGGGCTCCCCACAAGTTTTGCTACGCCACTGCCTTACATGAGCAGAGAGAGGGGAAAGATAAGGGGAGAGGATGTGGCCTAACGGCTAGGGCGGTCATCCTCGATTCTGAGGAACTGGGTTCGAGTCTCGGCAACGACACTGAACGTCCTGTGATTCTGGGCAAATCACTTAATCTCCCCGTGCCTTACAAAAAAAGAAAATGAATGTGTCCTCATGTAATGCAACTGGTGCTATGTAAAGCTCTCTGATACCCGATACCTTCGGGTCAAGTTCGTGCTATATAAAACTCCGTAAAAAAATTAAAAAAAGGTAAAGTGGTGGGAAAACGAAATATACTACCACTAAGAAAGCTCTCATTTCGGAGTTTGTTCCAGGAGGCAGTGGTGGATCCCACACTAGGGTTACAGAATAATTGATTGGAATCACTAGGTCAACCCAGATTCACTCCATTTTTAACCTATCTAAAGGTAATTTGATGGGGTTAATATCAATTGTCAAGCATCTTGTGGCCTGGGTTAGAATTTGGCAGAAGGGTTATATCTCGTATTACCAGTGTCATTGGATATAATGCAATTGTAATACGGCAGACGGGACATGCGTTACTTTTGAGACGGCGTAACCCATCCGCTGAATTTTTATTCAGGCCCTTAGTTGAATATAAGGCGGGCATGGGCTGAATGCACACCTGTCACTCTTTGCTCCCCAAACTGCCATGTTTAGGCTAAGATGGCACCTGCCACTCTGATGCCAGGCTAGAAGCAGTCAGCTAAGCAGAAAATGTCAGTACTCGGACCTAGGCACAGCTAGCACGGTTGAGCATGTGCGCCTACACCACAGCTAATAACGATCCTGTTCTGGCAACACCAAATGCAAAATGTGGAGCTGAAGTGTCCATCCAAAATTTCATGAACGCAAAAAAGTGAAAAATTCTGGATAAAACCTGTTTCGCTCTCGCTTGAATTATTTTAAAGGACGAACTAAAAGTCATTTTTGGATATATCGTTAAAACAGCACAATATTCACATGGGCAATGTGATTATTTAAAGAGTAACTCAGTCTGTGAAGACCAAAAGAACAATAGCATTCAGCCAGGTGTTCAGATCGACCAACAAATATTTAAATAAAATCAAATGAAACCCATTACATGAAGCAGAGCCATATCTTCCCCAAAGGATGAGCGGCACCATAATATGCACATCACTTTTTCGCCCTTCTTCGATCTATCCTACGCATAAGCACAGCTTCGCAACTCAGAACCGACACGCTTCCAAACAACCAGAACCTGAGTAGTGTGCCTCACATTCACGAAAAGTGCTTTGGCACCTTGTCTGTGGTATGAAGCTTTATTAAATGCAACTTTAATCTACATATATTACCTTCCTTATGCATATGTATACCTTCCATGTACTTATGTATCTATATATTTATTACTTTGCTACTAATTCAGCATTTCCAATTGTACTGCCTATATCTCACCCTATATCTCTCGCAATATATCCTCTACCTGCACTCTGACTCATCTCAAAACTCATTCTACTACTCTCTCCAATGCATTACACTATTTCTCACCCTATTCCTCTGTCAATACATCCTCTATCTCTACTGTCTCGTTCATCCCAAAACCCTTACCACTACTATGATCCCCAAAATAACCCTTTCTAGACTCTTCCCACCTCTACCCCTCCTTGCATCATCTCATACCTGTTACTATTCAGATCTCCCAAACAGGCCTCTCTAAACCCTTCCCTCTGACTCTTCCCCCTCCACCTTCCCTTTTACTCACCCCAAACCTCCTCCTACTGATATGAACTCCAAACAAGAAGAAATAAATGAATAAATACAAATTCTTGACCCTTACCTCTTCCATCCCTCCACTATTCCTTTTCAATCCAACTAACAGTCTAACATGTCTACCACTCACATTTATTTCATATTTCCCTATAATAATTCCCCACTGATCCTGTTTGGGTTCCGGAGTAGCGTGCTACTCGCCGAAAAGCGCTTCAACGCCTCATCAGGGTTGGCAGACGCTGTATAAATGCAAACCTTTTCCTCTTCTATTCCTCCATTATCCTTCTCAATCGAAATAGCAGACTAACATATCCACCGCTCAAATTACTTCCATGTTTCACTATACTAATTCCCCACTAATCCTTTATGGGTTCCGGAGTAGCGTGATACTCGCCGGAAAAGCACTTTGACGCATCATCAGAGGTAGTAAGCGCTATATAAATGCAATTACAATACAATACAATTCAATACAGTAAATGCAACAGTAATACAAGCATATTTTTCTCATGAATATTTAGTATGGCTATCTTGAAAACTTGATAGCATTTTTCAATATGTTGGGTCAATGCACGCCACCATTAGCAATTTGTACAGCATGCTTCTATCACTAGGGTGGGCCATGTACACCCACCATGTCAATTTTACGTGCCCATCAAAACGTCACCACGCTATGGGCACGCCCCTACTCACCAGCGTAGCGGCGCCGCAGAGGATCTAGGAAGCTCACCTCATTGTCGCCACTCGGAGATCTGCCGAACCCGAGAGACTAAACCCCGGGTAAACAAGCAACACAGAGCAGTCGTTGCACAAGGGAGACTGTTGCGCACTTCCTTCATTTGTCAAAACCACAAAAAATTAGACTTTGATCCAATGATTAGTCTTGAGTCTCAGAGCATGAATAATGGTGGCTTTGTAATCGAGGCTGTTCGTAAATGTTGTTAACTTTCAGCAGTAGTAAAACAACATACAACTGCATCCTTCTTCGCTTCAACGAAATTGCAATTATTCTTTTATGTGCGTTAACGCTTGCTTTTTGCTCCAAAATTGGCTTTTCCTGACGGGGAATCGAGTTATATTTCAACGTCAAGGTCCGCCCATGTTTCCTAATCGAAGCCCCCTTGTCACTATGAAACTCATTTTTTTTAATGCAGATTTATAAAGCGCAAACTCGACCTGAAGGTATTGGAGCGCTTTACATGAGCACCAGTTACGTTACACAAGGACACATTCAGGCACGGGGAGATTAAGTGATTTGCCCAGAATCACAGGATGTGGACGCGACCCCGAGGAACCCTGGTTTCCAGCACCAAAGTCGGCAATCTAGCCGACGGACCACATCCTCTCCCATTGAAGTGGCACCCATCACACTGGCCAAAGCACTGCTTCACAAGACCATCAAACGACATGCCATGACCTTTAAGTGCCTCCCGCGCCCAAGGTGCTAGGACCAGTACTAAATTTACAAAACCACACAAGTGCAGGTAGCCACATAATAATTAGGAGACCGCTACTTCCAGGGTTGGCAAGCCACTGAAAGCTCGAGCCAGGCCCTAGCCTGAAGCCTGGCTCTGGCTCAGCTCGAGGTCTCTTTGGAACCAGAGCCCACAACGAGCCCTGCTTTAATGTGGCTACTGCCTGTCACCCTCTCTCTCTACCGGCACGCATAGAGGTAAAAACAAAGCATTGACATTTAAGGTAACAAGGATAGACAAATACATTCCCATTTAGTGGCTGATTTGTACAAAGTGAAACCAGAAAACACAATTTACCCATGCTAAATACACTTTTTTGAATTTAGAAGAGACTTCATCGTATTTTAAAGAGTGTTTGTTTATGATTTATGATTGTTTTATGATTTACACGGCAAACATGCTCAGGGCTCGGCTCGTGCTGGGGCTCTAAGAGCCAAGCCAGACCCTTGGCTCGACGTGCCCTGTTAATTTGTTGGCTTGCCCACCTCTACCGCTGCTCGCCTCGTCAAATGTTGGGTTAGCCAAAAACTATGGTTGTCTCGTTTAGATCCCACTTTACACCTTTTACTTCCACCACCCTGCACTTCCTGACTCTTTATTGCACCTTTGCAGGTCTATTTTTTTTTAAAACCAGCATTTTATTGATTTCACAACCAAGGCGAGAATTGGTGCGCCACGTGCAACATATGCATAAAATACAGCACAATGAGTAGCACTGCAAAAACATAGCAGAACAACATTTTCTAGTATACCAGAGCCTGACCCACTCCCCTCATTTGTGAATTGGGTGCATCAATGCTGCGCTGGCGTATGTCTCCCACATTGGACCATGGTCTGTCTGTGCAGGGATCTAGCTGTATGCCCCTGAGCCACGCCCAATCCTTCCAAACGTTATAGTCTTTCTAGGGGCATTCCCTTGCCATATATATTGGGCGTTCCAACACCCTACAGTAATCCATGCCCTTGGCCCATGTTTGCACAATGGGGGGCCGCCGCATCTTCCAAGGCCCTAGCAATGTCCCGCTGGGCGATCATCAAGCCTAGCCAAAGAAGCGCCCTTCGGTTCCCCCTAGATCATCTATGATGTGAAGAAGGATGAGTCTGGGGTCCCGGGGAATATTCCAGCCTAGCACCCCCTCAAACCGCCCCAGAGCACTGCTTATGAAGTGGGATAGTGCAGGACAATGCCAGAGCG
Organism: Triturus cristatus; assembly: GCF_964204655.1. Classification (NCBI taxonomy): domain Eukaryota; kingdom Metazoa; phylum Chordata; class Amphibia; order Caudata; family Salamandridae; genus Triturus; species Triturus cristatus. The sequence continues at coordinate 118,749,366 of NC_140595.1, forward strand.
TGTGGGGTATGTCTCCCTGTGGGTCATCGCACCTCAGGCGGTTCCCTGCGGGAATCATGGCCATGTGATGTACCCAGGCTCGAGTGAAGTAGACGCGGTGGAGCAACTTCAGTTGTATTAGTCTAAATTGGGAGGCTATTACCGCCTCTCTGCGGGCCTCTACCGCCTCCCTCCAATCATCATCATCTAGCTGACTCAGCTCTCCCTCCCATGCCCTCCACACTGCCACCACTGGATGCAGGTTCTTTTTTTATCACTGCTTCCTCCCTTTGTCCCTGTTTTCTTCTTCTCCCTTTCTCTCGCTCTCTTTCTAAGTCTGAAAATGAAAATAAATCCCGGTTCCCAAAGATGAAAGCCAGTTCCCAACACCTGCAACTACTGGCACAAATTAAGCACTGGTAAATCAGCCAGGTCAAAGTAATGTCATGTATGTAATGTCAAGTTTATGTACTCCCATGTGATGGTCTGTTTGACGCTGTCATGGTTCTTGATTGTTGTGACACATTTCTACTGACTGCACCGGGCACTCGTTGACTATGCCCAGTCAGTACCAGCTGCGTGTGGGCGTGGCTCTAAGGGCCCTTGGCACATCATCCATGGATAGGGTGACCACATAGGTCTTTCTCACTGGGGCCGCATATTTCCCTGTCCTGACCTTTAACTTTGAAAATAATGGTGAGCTGGTGCTTTAATTCACTTAGTTCAACTGAATCAAAGTTAGGCCAACACATTATGACCTATTTGAATGTCACAGAGCAATAAGGATAAGAACAATAAGCTACAAAAAGTGTGTGAAATGAAAACCAGGCGCCGTTCTCTTGCGGGAAAGAATAATATGGTCACCCTGTTAAGAATATGCGATGTTACAATGCATGCGTTGTTACATCGCATACCATTACAACGCAAGCCGTTACAACGACTTGCTGTAGGGGGCGCTAGATGTTGGAATAGTATAATTTACTATTCCAACTCCAATCTGTGCAGCAGAAGGGAAGGGTTTGGGTTTTAAATTGATGTATTGCATGCGATGTAAAGTATGTCTCCCCACTGTTAATAGAAGACATCACAGACCCCTGGTTTGAGCAGTAGTGCTACATCGGATTAAGAAGCTGTGCTTGCAGTGAAGAAAGGAGAAACACAAAAAACAAAAGTGATCCCTTAAGGACTATTAAGGTATTAGATTTTAAACCACTTATTTCTTTTTAATCGAGTTAGCGAATCTCCTTTTGACTTTTAGCATGAAACATACTACACTATTTTTCCTTTTCATCTGTTTAAGGAGGGAAAATAGCCCAGTACCTGAAGACACTTCTACAACCTTGTATATAAACTGAATATGAAAGGTTCTCAGTTTTGCAACTTAATTTAAAGCTAGAACAGTGGTGGAGTACTTTGCTGCCAAACTGACAGTCGGCCTGCTCTATTTAGAGGTATGCAGAACGTCGTGTTTCCTCCAGTGGTGCCCCCACTGCTCAATCAGCCTGTACCTTACATCTGTGGCCGGGCAAACCTGGGGCCCTTTGTATAAATACCTCAGACCGGCCATCCTATTTAGATCTGACAGTCTCATGTAAGTTTTTTTTAGGTGGAGCCTGGGCAGCGCATTCGCTGCTCTGCAGCATGCTGTATTGAGGTATGGAATAGAAGCCCCGCCCATTTCCCCGCCCATCTTTTCAATTGGCTCCTGTTACTGTCCTTTCTAAATGCTTGAGTTTGATTCATGAATAGGCTGGTTAGTCCCTCCTTAGTACCGTCTTGTTCTCTTTGGAATCACCAGAAAAATCCTGGCGGTCCCGGACAGAAAAAAAACTTGACCCTCACACTCTGGGAGCAATCTCCCATGGTGGCCGAGTAATTTGTTTCATTTTATAAAAATAAACGCTTTAGGAGTTTGCTTTTATAAAACTAAAATGTTTGTAAAGCGGTTGCATGAAGCTTGGTGGCCGCTCAGCCAATTATGAATGACCTCAGAGGAGCATCCTGAGGCATACAGATCTCCACCCAGCAGGCAGAGATCATTAAATACGGTGGGCAGGAGTTCACTTACCAGCAGAAATGATTACGTCTACTGCCCAGGAGGATGGCGGGCCACACACCAAAACCAAAATTAGGCCCTAAATAGGAGAATAAGCCCAAATGCCCATGCCAAACTGTGTCACAGTCAGGTTGGAATATAGGTGAAATTGGCTTACATTCTGTCATATTTCTGCAAATTGTGCTCATTTTTCATATTAATTGGTAACATCTGGCTAACTTTCACTTTGGTTCCTCATTCTCTTCCTTTGACATGGCTCTTCCTCTCCATTGCAGATTGACCAGGAGCTTTCAAGATGGCCGTCACCCTTGAACATGCCTTGCTCTTCATATGTGATGTCTATAAAAACTACGCCGGGAAGGGTGGAGACCCCTTCACGTTGAACAAAGAAGAATGCATTGCACTGATACAGAATGAGCTCCCACATATTTGTGGGGTAAGTGTCAATACCAGTCAGCATTCTAGGCAAAATTCTTGAGTCATGGTTGGCGGGCATTGGACTTATTAGCTGCCGATGTTGGTCTACTTTACAACTGTATTTGGCTCCAACTGGCGACCTCGCTAACAATGTCAGCAAAGGGAAAACTTTAGTTATACATAAGTTTAGTTCTCCAGCATCATGATGCTGGAGAGCTACATATATGGCAAATTATAAACATATCTAGTACAATGGTAAACCTAAAGAAATTAAAATATATACATGCGACTCCATGACATACCCAATGGGGCTGGAGAAGGACTTGATGAGTTTTGACTATAACAAAGCCCAGTGCTTAATTTGAGCCGGTGGTATACGGTGCTGGGCACTGGCACTTAATTGTCAACACCGGTGCTCGTGACAGGCTGCCACAAGATGGCGCTCTCTGGCTAATTTAGAGATGACCCAAACAACAGTTAATTATTAATTCAATACACATATAACAAACATTGGCATAGCCAAGAGGTCTCAATTTTGGGACCTTATAAGTGTTTAGTCATGCAACAGATGCATAACTAAATACTTATAACATCCCAAAAGCGAGACCTATTGGCTATTCCAATGCTTGTTTCTGTTTATTATTGCTCTGTAGTAATGGCGACACACGTGCTTTAGCTTAAACATCTTAAGCTAAAGTCGGGTGCCGAGATTGCTTCAAAAGTAAAGAATTGTCTCTTTCTTTACTTTTGAAGCAATCTCAGCACCCGACTTTAGCCTAAGATGTTTAAGCTAAAGCACGGGCGCCACCATTACTACATAGAAGTAATAAACAGAAAAAAATAATAATTGGCTCACGGAGAATATCAAACCGGCCGCGAAAGTGAAAGTGAGCGCCCGCGCCCGCGCACATGCACTGTAGCTCTAGGCTGGCCACGGTAGCACTTTTTGAGCCCTCACAAAAAGTCTCGTCAGACCAGCGCATGCGCTGGGTCAGGCGAGACCTAAAAATGACTACTACCTGCTGCCCAAGCCATTCTTATAGCTTTGGGGGCCTGGAATAAAAACCAAATTGGGGAGGTCAGATTTCTCATTGCGAGTGGTCACGTATGCTCGCGACCGCTCGTGATGAGAAACTACCAGTCCGCGTTGAGAAAACTGCAGCTCGAGTACAAATCTACTCTAGCGGCAGAAAACGACTGCTTGCACTGTGCAACATGCCGTTTGCAATGAATGCACTGTGCGGACAAGCATACAGCACTGTGCAATCAGTGCGAACAGCATTTTCCCTACCGCACTACGCAGCTCGCGTAGCTCGCGTAGTGCAAAGTGCACTTCGCGTAGTTACGCGTAGCGCTACTACGCAAACTACGCCCAGGGTTAGTTGGCACTGTCATTGGCAGCACTGGCCGGGGCAATGTGTGCTGCAAGCTGCAGTGGCCTCCTGTCGAGAGCCCTGGCACTTATTTTATTTTTTACAAATTAAACATTGACAAAGCCACATATGATGATCATTCACAGGACAGTTTTGAGACACACTGGCAGGAGAGTGTGGGGAAACCCAGACTGTCCATGCCTGGACTGTGCCTAACATTGTAGAACATGGTCAAATCTTGGTTTCAGTGTTATAATTCAATCCTATTTTTCTAATGTATAAATAGAATGGAGAGAACAGGTGATATTACACATCTTTCATTGTGAATTTGGTTTGACTGACTAATGGATTGTCGTCCTAACAATAACTTTACATTTCAATGTGTTAGACTGCTACTTCCATAATTTGTCCTCTATGTTTTTGTAACTTTCTTTTCCCTCTTCTGGCCCGCAGAAAGAAGTGAGTAAGGAGACGTGTCAAAGGCTGATTGGAGAAATGAACACCAACAAAGACGACTGCGTGGATTTCCCAGAGTACCTTGTGTTTCTGGCCCGGGTGTGCATGGAATTCAATACATACTTCGCTGATCCCAAGTGCCAGCAGAAGAAGGGAAGCAAGTAACCCTGGGAGAGAAGGAACAACAAAATGGCGCTCTGTCTGCTGAGCTTGGTTATGTATTCTGCAGCTAAAACAAGACCGTGGCAGACATATTGGATTGGGTTTTAATCTCCCCCCTAATGAAGAATAGCTGCCACTTTAGTCCGTCTCATTGAGGGCCTGGATTAAAGGGAGCAATGCAAGCGAGGGTGGGAGATGCTAGACTAGTACTGGAAGGAATGTGTCAGTCATGGGATGGGCTGCTTTTCTTCATTAATGTCCCTCTTTTGGCTTTATCATCCCACCCACAGACAAGCTGAGCTGTCCCTAGTCAAATACAAGTAGCTAATCCAATACTGAGTTTTTCATTACATTCCGATATTTTGAAACCTGCACATATGACTGCTCAAAACTACAAATATCAATGAAAAAAACAGGACTGAATTAGCTACTACCTCCTGCCATGTGACAATGTGACATCAGCCATCCTCACTCACTGCCATAACTCACACCTTATATAGAGGGTTACCTGTATATTTCCCCCAAAAAGCAAAGCAGTTTTCGCCAGCGCGTTTCAAAGATGATATTTTTTATTGCATTTTTCATAGTTTTCAAACAAGATAATGTACAATACGGTGTACCATTAAACCAAATTTACTATGTGCCCTGTGTGTGTTCTTTGTACGCTTACTGTATTGCACTGTATTGGATTCAGAATTCGTATGGCGCGTTGCTACAATAGGTGTGGGCCCAAAGTACTGAATGGAAACCGCCACAGGTGAAGGGCTGCCTTTAAAGAACAAGCAAAAAACTGAAATCCTTTTGGTTTGTTGAGTTCTGTTAATATTAGCAGAATGGGTCTGTACATTCAATTGCAGGTCAGTTGCATTGCTTTGATTATTTGTGTTGGGGTGCGAGACTCATGCCAGATATTCAGGAAAGCCACATAAAATGTATGTGTTTACCGAAAGGATCCAGGTGCCTTTGTTAACTTACGGTTGACAATAGTCAGGGCCACTGTATTATGCAATGCTGCAGCATTTTCCGAATAATTATGGATTTGCAACATAATCTTTGTCCAAACCGTGCTAGTATGTGTAAAAATAATAAAGCAATACTATTCCAAATCTGCTGCTTTGCATCACATAATTTGCCTTTTCTTGCCGCTTAATTAAATCAACCCTGCCTCATAATTTGGTCCTCCGCTGCCACATAATTCCCAAGGCCCTGACTATACTTAGAACAGGCTGTAGTATAGGTGGATAGCCTATGACGATACAAGAGTAGGTGAAGGGCGGTGGGTGATTCATGTGCGCGCCCCCTACCAGTGGAACTGTTTGTTCTTGACATACTCAAATATACAGATATGAATTGTATTGTATTGTAATTGCATTTATATAGCGCTTACTACCCCATACGAGCTGTCAAAGCACTTTTTCGGCAAGTAGCATGCTACTGCAGAACCCATTATGGATTAGTTGTGAATTAGTATAGGGAAATATGAAATTAATTTGAGTGGTGGATATGTTAGTCAGTTATTTGGATTGAGAAAGACAGTGGAGGGATAGAAGAGATGCAATCTAAATGGAGATCCTTTCCACAGTGAGCAGCTATCCACATGCTCTGCCATGGATCCAGACCCTCTGTTTCTACCCTGGGCCCCCTGATTACGTATGACCCGCTGCATACTGAGTTTAATTTACCCAAGGCGTGTAGAATTTTGAGGCCTAGTCTATTTGGAAACACAACCACACGTCATCTGTTCACACCTATTTACACCTCTCCGGAGACGACAGTGAGTCGCAAACCTGCTGACACGTGGGGCATTTTAAAGACATGAAACAAAGAAACAGTGCAGACCAGCCACGGCTAATTATATGGCAAGGAAACCGGCTGGAACACCAGAGCCCTCTTTCCTTAGAAAATCAGGGTTTATAGCGTTTTCTTCATAGTATTGCCGAGTTTTATTCAAGGTGTCAATCGCTTCAAATGCACTCTGCGCCTCAACCTCTTCCTTGACCCTCTCTCATTCTGTCTGTGCTGCTATCTTTTACTATACCTCTTTCCCTGTCCTTGCGCCGTGCACCTCTCCTTATCCTGTGCCTCCGGTACCTCTCCTTTGTTCCTATCCACTGCAGCTTTCATTTACACCTGCCCTCTGGACCCATCTGCACCTCTCTGCAGTCCATACCACCTGCCCCTCTTCCCTGCACCCTTGCCCCGCCCATATATCCAGCAGCTCCACCCTGTGCATCTGCCATCTTCCCCTCCACTGCCTCCATGTCTGCATCCTTTCCCTGCACTCCACCTCCAACGTGCCTCGGCGCCATTTGCCTGTTCCCTCGCCTGCAAGACCCCCTACAACTTTGCCCAGGGGCTTCGCTCGGGTGGGGGTGGGGGGGTTTGTAGGGTTACACCCCCTTAAAAAATTTATTCTATAGTAAATAGATGGGTACAATGGCCTTCAGTCAAGTAAAGTGAAGTGACTGTCGGATTCACCTGGGATTTTTACATGCCCACACTCACAAAAACACACAAACCTTCTCTCCTCCATGTATGAAAGGCCTTAACAAATGTTAATCATTTTGAAAAATATTGTGTTTAAGTACACCGAACAATCCGCACTCTTCTCTCTTTCCACTGCCTCTCAAGCCCCCCTCATTTCCTGCTTCTCAGATAATGTGTTTTAACATTACATGCCACCCTGATTGTTGGGAAATCTGAAGCTCAACCCCGCCCCTTCCGCCCCCCCCCCCCCCCATCACACTGACCAAGCCACGCCCCTGCCTTTGCTCCCCATCCCTCGCTCTGTCTTGACACCCTTCAGTCTCTGCGGCTCTGACCTATGGGCGATCAGGGAATGGAAAACACACCCACGCGCTGCTTGTTCTGGATTCGGAAGGAGCGCACCGCCCTACATAAATCTCAGAACAATAGGCCCACATCCTGTTAACCTGCTCTGCGCAGGGCACTTCAACTCGCGGGAATGTTTCCGCCAACTCGTGGCTCCTTTTCTGCTCCAACCTTTCCAGGGATGACGTAATTTAAGTCGTCGTCAGATCCGGCCATTTTATTCTGCGGGGCTCTCACCTGCTTGGGGGCTCTGGCTTGGGGCACAGGCATGGAAGGAAGCAACAGGCGGGGCAGCATTTCACTAACCCAAATCACGGCGAAACGACTGACCTCAAAACAACTCGCTTCACAGTCACTCCCAATTAACACCATTTCAGCTTTGCCTTATTACATTTTTCACAAATACATGATTACTCTTATATTTTTGTTTTCAAAACACGACCTTTGTATTTTATTTTAAAGCAAGCATGTCACTAGAAAATATGTGCGGTAAAAAGGGAAACAATCAGTTGCTTGTGAATATACATTCTCTAAATAGAAAAAGAATAGCTGTATTAAAAAAAGTTTTAAAACACTTAAGAGAAATTTAGAGGTGAGCCCCAAGGAAATCCTATCAAAAATGTATTTTGTCCCGCCGGCCCAACTCTTGGTTTCCTCGGCTCATTTACAGGTGGGCACCACAGTGTTTCTGAAGGCAAAGCCCCAGCCAGCTCTCCCATTAGAATCACCCCCAGGGTATGCCAGCCACTGGCATTCAGAGGCACACACGGTGCCGTGGGGGTGTGGCTCTTGATTTAGCGATGAGAGCGATGAGAGCCTTCCATGGTTTTGCATGCCAGTGGCCCCTATGCAATCATGGACGGACTGGGAACGCAACCGGCCCAGTTGGGCAGGCCGCGGGGGGGGGGGGGGGGGACGGTGATGGGGGGAGTGGTTGTGGAAAACACTGCAGCTGCTTTTGTTACAGGGGCCGATATTGCAAAACCGCAACGGTAACAAAAACGGACCCCAGGGGTCCAAAACCGGCCCCCACCCTTGCTGCCCACCAGGGAAACACCCGGTGCCCGCTACGGCCAGTGCGGCCCCGAAGCAATGCTTGAAAAAGCAACCAAGATCTCCGACATGCTGGTAGAAAATTCCTAGGCACCGAGGACACCAATTTGTCATTTTCGAAAAAACAACCCCCACTTCGAAAAAATGCTGACAGTGCCATCATGTTGTTTGTTGTTGCCTAAACTGCACCAAGTTAAATAGCTGAAGAACGGTAGGCGCAAAAAAACACCAGCCGCAGCTGGGTATGGCGAGGGTCTGCCTGCCACCCCTCGTTGGTGAAACTCCCTGAGAGATATAAAACCCCTCCTTTATTAGATTAACCCCTTGTATGCGCATGACGAGCCCAGCTCGTCATGAGGCACAGTGGAGCTGTGCTCATGACGAGCTAGGCTCGTCATAACAGTCGCTCCACTCCCACGCGTAATTGATTCCCCGCCTGTGCGGGAGAATCAATAAGTGGGCGGAGTCGTGACGAGCCCAGCTCGTCATGAGCACAGCTCCACTGTGCCTCATGACGAGCTCGGCTCGTCACAAGCACAGCGCCGCCGCCCCCACTCCCCCGTGCCGCGGGGGTATTACCCCCTCGGCGGAGGGGTTAAACAAAGAGTGCCAAGTCTCCCTCCACCAGGGGGCGTGGCCAAGCCGAGCTGCAAAATGGCCACCGTGTAACGGGGCTCTGCCGGCCGAACGCCTAATCCGTCAGCCCATCCGCGAAATACCTACATCCTGACGGTAAAAAGCTGCGGCGGGGTCTGCCCAGACGTCGAGGAATCGACTCCTGCCTTCCGGTCCGAGATCGGATGCGGGGATCCGGTGCGGTGCCTCCTTTCTGCCCCGGCGGCTGATCTCCTGACTCCCGGCCGGCGACCCCAGCTACGCAAGTCCCGGGTCGAGGGCCTGACGACCGGAAAGCGAGGTGGAACTGCCGCGGCCACCGGTGGGAAGCGAACCCTGCGGCAGCTGACGCCCTGACCGGGCCGAGTAGGGGCCTGATCGGCGACCACTTCCCTGCCTCCTGAGATCTGGGAGAGTGCTGGCTGGCTTGCCTGTGAGGCTACGGATGCGGCGCCGGACTGGATGCTATCGCTGGTTCCCCTGAGGCTGAAGCGCGCCTGCCTCCTGCCTGCGCTCATAGCCTACATATTGAACTGCGAGGCTCCGTGACCTGCGGAGTGGGTGCCTGCCTGACGATCGCCCCAATTGCTGGACACTTGCTGTATGCCCATCTAGGGGGCCAGTCCCGGACGCGGACCCCACGCTTGGTGAGCACTGAAGACCTGCTGGGCCTAGCTGCGCGTGGAGGGCCCCGCTGGCGGCGGGGGTGGCGGGGACGGCCGGGGGGAGACGTGGATTGAGCTTGGGAGACCCGTGAGCTTGGTCGAGTTAGGAGGCTGGTGACGACCCCGTTGGGCCCTCTTCCCCCCGGCCCCCCCGCGCTGGAATCCTGGTGTGGTGGCTCCGTTGCGGCGCCATGGGGAAGCCAGATGCGAAGCAGAAGAAGCTCCAGTTTGGGAAGCAAATGGCCCAGGACACTGCAGCTGTCCCAGCGTCTCAGACGGTGGTCCCTGAGACGCAGCTGGCGCCGACGCAGGACGAGGATATCAAGAGTATGTTTCGGGTGCTTAAGGGCTGCCTAAAGGAGATTGACGGCAAGCTGGACTCCATGGCCCTGAGACTGGACGGAATATCGCATAAGGTAGATCAACATGAGGAGCGACTGGCGGCGGTGGAAGCGCGGGTAGCCGATTGTGAGGAGGGCAACGGTGCTACCCAGGAGAAATTACTACGCATGGATAGGGTCCTAGAGGTGATAAAGGGACGCAACGAGGATTTGGAAGCCCGCTCCCGCAGAAATAACGTAAGAATTATTGGTATTGCGGAGTCCACAAACATTGGCAATATGGAGCACTTCGTTGAAGGTATGTTCCGCGACCTGTTTAGAGAGGCCCTGTCGGCCATGTTCCTGGTCGAAAGGGCGCATCGCACGTTGGGGCCGCGCCCGGTGCCGGGAGCGCCGCCGCGCCTGATTCTTGCCCGAGTCCTCAACTATCGGGACAGAGACACGATACTAAGGCTGGCACGTGAACGGGGTGAGCTTGCATACCAAAATATGGCCATATCCTTATTTCCCGATTTCACTCAGGCAGTGCAGGCCGCCAGGCGTGAATTCCTACCGGCTAAGCGGATCTTCCAGAAAGTGGGGACGAAATATGCAATGCTATATCCTGCCAAGTTGCGGGTCCACCATGGAGGGAAACAGATGGTCGTCACGGCGGCGACGAAGGCGCTCAAATTTGCGAGGCTGGCGGAGCGGACACTACGAGACAAGCGGGACGGGCAGAGGACTCCCCCGCAAGACCAGCTAAGTGATATTGAATAAATAGACCGTCACTTTATGCTCTTGTGGAACTGGGACATATTGATATACCGGACAGTTTGCTTCTGCCGCATACCACTTGTTGATGCACTCGGGGGATTCTGAGTCTATAACATGCGGGGGGCTGCTGGGGGGAACGGCGGGGGCAGGCTGTGCTAGGTTCGGGGACTGCTCCTGACCATTTGCAGAGAAGTGTGATGGGGACAATGTTGGGCTTACCCCGTCGCAGGCAGACAATATATGTGTAAGTAGGGTGAAACTGTTCGGCCACCCTGTCGCCTTTTAGACAGGGGAGAATGCCGGTGACCCCACGCCCTCGCAGGGATGATTCCCATAATTTCATTGATGTCAAGTTGTTCTTGGGTTGGGTGGGGGGGGGAACAGTATCTCAACCTGATTGGGGGGTTGGAGTGGGTGGGCGGGGGATTTGGTTATTGTTGTTTGGTTTTCTTACACTGCACTATTTTACTGCACCACTACAGGATGATGTGGCCCTGCCACTGGCCGCTGCCATGTTATTATTGCTCGGGGGACATGCTGTGCTAGAGTTTTTCCTGAGGGCCCCGAGCGCGTTGCCACTGCTGACCTCACTGCTGCGTAGGCTACACAAATGCACACATACCTGACCGCGTTGCATTGTCTCACATGGAATATTCGAGGGCTCAATGACCATCGCAAGATCAGATTGACCCATGCATATCTGACACGACACCAGATTGACATCTGTTTCCTGCAGGAAACGCATTTCCCCCAGTTGGCCGGAGTGAGGCTTAGACATGCTAGATGGGGCGAAATCCACACGTCTGGCTGTTCCAGTTACTCCCGGGGAGTGGCTATTCTAATTCGGCGAGGTCTACCCTGGCGAACATTTAGAGTGCATGCTGACGCTGAGGGGCGCTACGTAATCTTGCAGGGGCAGCTTTTTCACATGCAGATGACACTAGTTAACGTATATGGCCCCAACACAGACGACCCTGATTTTTTCCGGCACGTATGGCACAAGGCGCAGTCAATGGGAGAGGGTGCATACATGTGGGGCGGAGATTTCAATGCAGTGCTCTCGCAGGAACTGGATAGGGAGGGGGCGGCGCGCGTACATCACCCGCATGTAGCTGATCTCCTCTGTGGCCTCATGACGGACTATCATTTATTGGACTCGTGGCGCGTACTGCACCCCGAGATGCGGGAAGGCACCTGCTTCACACCACACAGAGGAGCCTGGTCCAGGTTAGATTTTTGGCTCTTAACCCCACAGGTGCATGCATGGGTATCTGATGTCACACACAGGGCACGCACCCTCTCGGACCACTCGCCAGTGGAACTGTTGCTCCGCGTGCCAAAGCCATATGTGACGCCCTTCGCGTGGCGTTTGCCAGCACAGGCCCTGTCCGATCCGGTGTTTCGGGAAGACATATACCGACACGTGACGGACTATTTTGAGCAGAACACTGGTTCTGTCGCGTCGGAGGGTACCCTGTGGGACGCTTTCAAGGTGGTGATCAGAGGTCACTGCATAGCTGGACAGGCCACAGTGCTGAAGTCCATAAGGGGAACGCTAAAGCGGTTGGAGGAAAACCTGCATGCTCTAGAGGTGCAGTACTGCTCGGACCTATCGGCGGCAAGATTGGCGGAAACACGCACCAAACTCACGGAGTACCAGGCAGAAGCGGAGAGGGAGATTAAGTTTCTGACCAAGCATGCTGTGGTCCGCAGGTATGGGGAGGGGGACCGCCCGGGCAGAACGCACGCTCTCCTGCTGCGATCGCAGAGACCATCCCCCTTCATCTCCTCGGTGACGACACCGGAGGGCGGGCATGCGTATACTCCTCCGCAAATTCTAGATACGTTTCGGACTTTTTATAAAGATTTGTACCGTACCGGGGCGCGCCACCGTTGGCGGAGCTGTCAAGCTACTTTGATACGATCCAGCTAATTTGGTTCAATGCACACCAAAAGGGGTACTTTGATCGCCCCTTCGAGGTAGAAGACGTTAAGGATGCAATAGGCTCATTGGCAGCCGGCAAGGCGCCGGGACCGGATGGCTTACCGGCACAATTCTACAAGGAATATGCGGAACTACTGGCCCCCAAACTGCTGGCAGTTTATGCTGAGGCTGTTGAGGTGGGTGTGCTTCCGGAGTCGATGAGAGAGGCGGTCATTATTGCCCTCTTGAAACCAGATAAAGATGCACAACACTGCGACTCCTATAGGCCGCTATCCTTAATCAATACTGACGCAAAGATCTTCGCGAAAATGCTAGCAACGCGGTTGCAGCCGGTGCTGCCCCTTATGATACGACCTGATCAGTCGGGCTTTGTGCCGGGCCGCTCTACCTCTCACAACCTCCGAACCTTATTTGGTGTCCTACACTATTTAGCCCCGCATGTGAAGGCCGTGGCGGTGCTGTTAGACGCCACAAAAGCGTTCGACTCCCTGGAATGGGGATTCCTATTTCCCTTGCTGCAGCGAATGGGTATGAGTGAGGCTTTTATTGGCTATATTCGATTATTGTATACCAACATCACTGCTCGGGTCAGAGTGAACGGGCTTATCTCTGTGCCCTTTGCCATTGGGAGGGGTACGAGACAGGGCTGCCCCTTATCGCCCCTGCTATTCACCATCGCTACAGAACCCTTGGCAGCCCGCATCAGACAGCATCATGCGGACAGGGGCATCGGTTTTTCATCGAGGGCACTGACCGTCTCCCTGTACGCGGACGATATTTCTTTGTATATAATCGACCCGCAGGCAAACCTCTCGCCCATGACCGGAGAATTGATAGAGTATGGGTTGTTATCGGGCGTAACCATCAATTGGGAGAAGTCGGTTATTCTACCTCTGACGACCGGGACGCCTCGCTTTACCCCGGATTGCCCGCTGAAGTGGGCTGACGGGCCGGTGCGATACCTGGGGGTCTGGATCAGCACGGACATACAGCAAATATGGTCGGAGAACTATGGGCGGGCACTGGGATGGGTCGCGGAGTGGGTTAGCCGCTGGAAGCATTTGCCCCTTTTGCTGGCAGGCAGGATTGCAGTGGCCAAAATGGTCATCCTGCCGAAGTTCTTATATCTCTTTGGGAACATCCCGCTGCCCCTGACCGCTAGTTTCTTGCTCCAAGTGTGCTCGCAGATGGTGGAGCTGGCGTGGGGGGGTAAGCAGCCGAGGGTGGCATGGGAGACCCTCACTCTCCCGCAGCGGCAAGGGGGCTTGGCGGCACCGGATTTCCCACTTTATGCCTACTGTGCACAGGCGCAGTTTCTGCACTACTGGGTACACCCAACACCGTTCCAGCCGCATGTGGCGATAGAGACGGATAGAGCGGCACCACTGCCGCTCGCCGTGGCTGTTTATGCGCCGCACAAGCGGAGATGCACCGACATAGACCCGGTGCACGCACTTAGATGGGCCTGGGATGGACTAAGGCGCAGGGCCGGCCTGGACCTTCTATATGCCAGATCGATGCCGCTACGAGATAACCCGATGTGGGCCCCGCTGCGCAATATGCACACTGGGGAGCAGGCTGCAGCGCGCGGCCTTCGCACAGTGGGAGATTTATTTCCGGGAGACTCCTTCATCACGCCGGAGCAGATGTGTGGTGAGGACGCTCCGACACTGCTGGACACACTACTTTACTGCCAGCTGCGCCACACATGCCAAAAACTATTTCCTACAATTCCGGCGCCTCCGCCGGATCTACCTGCCCTTGAGAACGTGCTAACGGTGGAATCGGGACGCAAGCTCATATCCAGACTGTACCAACGTATGCAATACAGCCATCCCGTAGCGATCCCGGCGGCTCGTGAGCTGTGGTCCGCGGAATTGGGTGCCGACATCTCTGATGAACACTGGGATCTCTGTTGTAGGCTCCTGGAGATCCTATCCCCCAACTACCGACTTCGCCTGATACATTTTAAATATATTCATATGGTCTATCGCACCCCTCACCGGCTACACCGCATAGGCTTGAGAGATTCAGATGCTTGCTGGCGCTGTCACGCACGCGGGGCCACTTTCATTCATATGGCGTGGGACTGTCCCCCGCTGGCGTCCTTCTGGGTCAAAGTGATGGACATAGTAGGTACAATCACAGGTCTGCTGATCCCGTGTACACCGCAGGTGGCGCTGCTAGGTATCTTACCTATGGTAAAACCCAAGCACCGGAAGTTGCCAGCGATGCTCATCTTACTGGCCAAACGCCAAATTGCGATGCACTGGGGGGTGGCCACAGCGCCTAATATTAGAGACTGGGTGAAAAGCGTAGTATATTGCCAGTCGCAACTTGCACTATATTGGGAGCTACTGCCGCTGCGGTCCAGGCCGAGGGATATCTGGGAACCCTTCACTCACTGGTTGGCGCAGACCACGCTCCAAGCGCTGTGATTTCAATGCTCATTTGTTGAGACGGATGGGAGTTGGAAGCGGATCGGGTTCCATGTGGGGCGCGTTGGTTTACACAGAGGGTTTCTGAAACTGTACGAAAGGGGGGGGCGGAGAGATGGATGGGTCAGGCGCATGTTGTTCGGACATTCTGAGGGGGAGCGGATTTACCGTATTGCTGGCGGTGGGTTGGTGGGAGGCTGTATCGTCCATAACATGTCATGTATACACGGCAGTGGTTTGTATTGTTTTTTGTTGATAAAAAATGCAAATAAAAAGAATTTTAAAAAAAAAGTCTCCCTCCACCATTTTCTCCTTCCTTCGCACTCACTCATGTAACATACAATGAATAAATGAGTGATGCCTGCATAACCAATACTTTCCCTCTTGGAGAGTGAGGACTCCCCTCATATCGCGAGGTGATAACAGGTCAGTCTTGCCGCCTGGCTGCTTCTATCCCTCTATAATTACATATTTAGGTTTAACCAGCATATTTTCTGATAAGACTTATGTGCGAACACCACTCCAGGACGCCCCATTTTGCAGTAAATGTGTGCTTCATAATATTGCATTTGTTTATTTGTTCATTCATTCACTCAGCAGTTAGACTGGTAACCAGGGCCGGCTTTAGCCCTGGTGGCGCCCGGTGCGAGAATCATTTTTGGCGCCCCCACACCCCATAACCTCCTCCTCTGATTCTCTCACTACCACCAGGCATAAGTGCCCCTCATCTCTCGAATCATAAGTTATTGCTAAACACAGCACCCCCCCCCGCCCATGATGTTGGCGCCCCCTCTACAGGTCAGCGCCCAGTGCGGCCGCACCAGTCGCACTGCTGGTAACCATCACCTTTGATGGATTTCTGTTTCTAAGTATTTTAGAGTTCACAACCTCTCCTCTTTAAAACCCTATCCCTGTAATCTAACAGTGCCTAATATCCTCCAGCCTACCTATCTCGCCAACCATTCACCTGAAACCACATAGCCCCCACTAATGATCACACCTACGTGGTATTAAAATATCACCAAGTAACTGGAGTAAATGCATGCAATTTTTCTTGAGGGCACATGACTAATCACAATAACCAGCAATAGCCACTCTACTTTTCAAATGTGAAAAGTGGGCCTACGTAGGAGACAAGAGGCACAGTGAGTATTTGGTAATTTCATTTTAAAAGGTCATTGACATACAAAGATATCTTCGTTAACATCTCTATTTCTAATATTCTTATATGTAAAAATAATATTTATAAGCCAAAAATCGTGGGTCATTTGTTTATCAAGGATTCTGCAAAGCACTTTTCACTTTTACCACTTCTGGCCTTTTGTGAGAACCTTTCTCTAATATAGGTGCTATGGCAAAGTTTGATTGCAAACTCTGCACCTCTTTCATAATGCATAAACAACTAAATAAGTGTGACATCTTTTTGCACAAGTGCAGAGATTCTCTAGAATATTTTCAGATGGGCAATGGCCTTGGGGGAACAAGCAACAAGGAAAAAGAAAGTATGAAAGATTGCGCCTAGTTCTAGCTCAATAGCCTAACATATATCAAAGCGATAATTACAACTTGGAAGAATCAAAAGGACATGGCTTAACGGCCAGAGCTGCCGACTTTGCAGCTGGGGAACCAGGTTTGAGTCTCGGCGTCTGCTCAACATCCTGTGATTCTGGGCCAAGCAATTAATCTCCCCATGCATGAATGTGTCCTTGTGTGATGTAACTGGTGCTCATGTAGAGTGCTCCAATACCTTCAGGTCGAGTACGCACTGTATAAAACTGCAAAAAAAAAAAAAGGTGGAAGATCCTGCAAGAAGATTCGAAGAGCACCAACAGCAGCAAATCCCTCCTGCCACGCTGCAACACTAATTATACATAAGAAACAAAAGCCTTCACTGTGCGCTGCAAATCCCCCGGCATCAGAAAACAGACATGTCTCAACCACAAGGCTTCTAGACAAAGTAGGGAGGCCATAGATCTGGAAAAGGGGAGTCTACGTCCTTATGGGATTAGACAAAAATGTACAAGTAGCTGTAAGCTACCACTCAAGTGCGGGGGTGGGGAGTTCTGACAACATGCACACCTTTAAGTGCTGGTGTGCCAAAAAGAACCACCTTAGGGCCCCAGACTTGATAAGCAGGAAATACACTGCTTTGTGGTCGTGGTGGCCCATGAACATACAGAGAGTTGAAATGATCTCTTTCCTTCGAAGAACTGAAGAGACACGTGGGCAGAATCTCTCTTTTCCATTCAGAAACAAAATTAGGGCGATTAAAAAATACACACACACACGTACGCGCATGCCCGTGAGAAGGTTGAAGACAATATGTCTAAAAGAGAGTCATTTGAAACATTTCAAACTACTGCTTTGCTTTTTAAGATTTCCAAAATGGAACAATCCAATAAACTATTGTTGCAAGGTGAAAGTATTATGTGGTATGGCAGGGGTGCGTCACCATGTAATACTAGCACAATACACAAAGATGGACCTCGGGTCCTCTCTCAGTACACCTTGTCTCAGTCCTGGTAGAGTGGCAAAGAGCAGACAGGCTACTTAGAGGAATATGTGTCAAGCATTTAACATCACCAACATGGACGATAAGTAACTGACACAATTCAAGAGAAACCCGACACCAATTTATAAAAATAGCTCTGATATTTATATATTTGTAAACAACAAAGTGAAATAAATACCTACAGTATAACCAGAGTTATCGATTTTAAAGCATTAAATAAATCGGTACTTTTCAATGTGAAAACATTAACGTTGCGGTCAATGGGAGAAACATATATATGCAATTGGTTACTTAGAGAGTGAGTTCAACAGAACCCACTCAGAGTTAAGGTCTCGTGAGTCCTTAGATCAGTTCACAACAGCTAGCACAATTTTGCCGGTCTCAGGGGAGCGGGGTGCAGAGGTGCACTTTAGCTGTGAAACCGAGCTGTCAATCAGGCTTGCGGTGTTGGAAAGGCTACCTTAGCAAAAAGATACTTGTGGGACTAGTTGAGCAAAACCCTTTGGAACTTGGAGCTGGCCCTGGACCAGGAGTCTCCTGCCAGATCCGATCTACCTGGCTCGGGGGCTAGGGTGCAGAGGTGCTCTTGGCTATCCATGGTGCTGAACTGGATCCACGGCCAAATGAGCTGCCAGGCGTGCCAAGAGAGGGTGAAAACAGATCCAAGATCTCTACGATGAAGCAACACATAAATCAGTACTTTTCAATGTAAAAGCATTAAATTTGCGGTCACTGGAATAAACACGTATATGCAATTGGTTACTTAGAGAGTGAGTTCAACGGAACCCACTCAGAGTTAAGGTCTTGTGAGTCCCTAGACTAGTGCACAACAGTGAGAGGCTGAGTAGCCAGAGGAGCTGGCCGGCGTGCCAAGAGAGGATGAAAGCAGATGCAAGATCTTTAAGATGGAGCCACAGGGGTGTTTGGTCATTCGTGCAGATGATTCGTAGAGCAAAGTAGGTTGTAGTTGGACTGACCACCAACAAGCCTTGGCACCTGCAAGCACTCCGTGATGTAGAAAGCTGAGCCTCACTGAAGGTCAGGACTACAGTTCCCACACACCACCTGCCCAAGAACTTTGAGAGGCCATGCCAGACAGCTCGTAGAAAAAGGCTTCAAGGTCAGGGACTTTGCGGTTTGTGCCTGCCAACTCCAGGGGACTAGTTCCTCTAGCCCAAGGGAGTTCTTGTGTAGCCTGGAGTTTGTAGAGGGGTTCACCTTTCTTTTGGAACTAGCCTCCTGCCTTGGTCGAGTCGAAATCGTGGGTTGCAGGGTTGCTGCCACAGGTGCACAGCTTAGCGCATCTCTTCGCGGAATCCTGCCTTGTCGTGGAAACTAGTCTTTTCTTGGTATCACTTCGAATCTAAGGTTCTAGTGTCTGGAGTGCCCCTTAAATCTTGAATTTAGGGGGTGTTAGTGGGTGTTGAGGACTAGTTGCCAATAGGCATCTAGTCCTGTGGCTAATCCACCCCAGTAATGATGACATCCTGTGGGTGTATGCCACTAAAACAAGTCAGAACCTGATTTCTAGCCTAAAGTCAAGATGGCCAGAACCATCCTTGACTGTACACCTCAGCTGCAATACCCTAGAGTCAGCCTTGTGGAAGTGGATGCCTCCTGTATAGCTAATTTACCGCCTGCTGGCAAAAAACAGTGCCTGGGGCAGGAGGCTTTGTCCTCGAGTGGGGAACAAGTTCCTTTGTCCAGTGACGCCAGTGAAGCCTTTGAGGCTCACCGTCACACTGGTCTAAGTAATCACCAGCCTTCCTGCGTGGGTAGAGGCGTCACCTCCTGTTCACGCAGGTCTTTGTCTCTGGCCTCTGGGAGTACCACACACTCCCTAGCATGAGGTCAGACTTCTGTCTTGGTGGTAAACATTTGAAAAAGCCCGCCAGGGCATGAGACAACAGGGTTAACTTGGTGGACGCTGTTTAATATGCCACCTAGGTACATGGTGGTTAAACCTCGACACCGCCATCGTGTTATGGGTTAAAAAGCATGGTGTTTGACACCAAACATGAAAGAAATCGGCTGGACTGTCATGAAGCTGGACATATAGGGCATAGAATCCCATATGCCAGCCCATGTTATCCGATGGACTGACTGTCACTTGGCGTAAAATTACGTTTAGAATGCTGCCACAGGGCACTACATACATGCAAATGTCTTCCCACACATTTAATATAATGCACCCTGCCTCCTGGGCTATAGGAGGCCTGCTTTAGGGGTGACTGTTATACATTATATGCAGTGAGGTGACCCTGTCTCACATGGTGTGTGCAGGGTCGAACTCGAGCAGGCAAGCTGCTCGTGTAGGGCTGACATGGCAGACCTGCAGCCTTTGGTTTTACTCGGGCCACTCAGGCTGGTACAATACATGATGCAGCCCTGGTACCATATACTAGGGCCTTACAGCAGGGTTGAATTGGGATTAAAAATCGTCCCAGGCACGCAAAAAAAATGTGGCCCACATTTGCATATTGTCTTTCGGCAAAACACTGCTTTGGCGAAATTTTATTAAAAAAAGGGGGGGGGGGGGTAAGAAAATGCACAGATTAGTTTACATTGGTGAAACACGCCTGAAAACAAATGAAGCCACTTTTGCTCAGGCCCCCTGCCTCCGCTCAATATGCATATATTAATGGAACGGCCAAGCGAGAGAAAGAGAGTGACACCTCTGCAGTTGATAAAAAGGTGGTAATGGATGCCCATTTCCCTCCAGAAAGGCCACTCAGGTACCCACTGGGCCGCTGGCGGCATCGAACAACGCAGAAACCGCCAAATCGGCCCCCCAGGCTGCTCAAAAAAGCAGCCCACAGCTGGAATTCGGGATACCGGCCCCTCGGGCATTGCCCGAGTGCCTGCGTTACCAATCCGATGCTCCATTACAGGGGTACAAAAGTACTTGCCAATAGGGTGTACCAATTCACATTTATAGTTTAAAGAAAATAGCACTGGTGCTGGGTCTGGTTAGCAGGGCAAAGCACACTTTCAGATCAACTACCACAGCATCTAATGGTTCAAATGGGGGCCAAAGGTGTGGGGACATCTGCAAGCACCTCAGTTTACTACAACTACTAATACTCACATCCTACAAAATCCTATTCATTAATCTACGTACGGAAATTATTCTTTATGTATCAATATTTTAATTTATTCATTATTTAATACACATTTGACGAGTAAATTTGCTGTAACATTTTATGTTATTAAGTCTAGGTTACTAATACATATTTTGAATACGTTTACATTTATATTTTATATACATTTTTTTAAAGGCTAATACACTGTAATATTTTTCACAATACTTTCCCAAAGGGAGATTTCCACCAATGTGTGAAAAGCTACTAATAGTAATGTTACTCCCCTAAAGCCTGCCGTAGGAGGCTCCATCAGGGGGCGAGACTTGTAAGCCTAAGCTCGTAAATAGGGAATAGCAAAAAGTGTAGGCTTACGTCTAGGTGTAGTAGTAAATGTACATGTGAATAAATCTGCATGTGTTTATTTATCTTTGGGACTAGGCTCCATCAACTGCAATTAATCTAATCTCTCCACAAAAAAAGTTGCTTGAGTTAGAATTTAAGGACAGATAGTATAGCATTCACATTATTTCAGTTTCCGATAAAGAATGCGAACAGGTGTCAAACACTATAAAGGTTTATCAAGCAACTTCTTACTAGCGTCATCTTTAATTAGATTGACACAACTCGCATTAGGCAGGAAACTGGGGAGGGTGCAAATTAAAAGAAGGATACTGAAGTCTACAACACAAGCTTTCTAGGTTTTGATTAGTAAGATACAATACATAAGAATGTGTGTTGAAGAGGGCTTGGGAAAAAAACAAAAAACTTTTATCTGGCATATATAAAGATATAAAGGGGTGTTAAGGGTGGTTTCACTCAGACATACCAGATTTTGAGGATAAGCACTACCCATGTAGGTAGGTGGAAAAGGTGTGGCGCAGGGGCCAGGGTGCCTGACTCCGGACCACGGGGTTCACGGTTCGATCGCCGGCGGCAGGTTAGCCCAGCACCATGTGACTCTGGGCAATAGCTCACTTAATCTTCCCGACTGCCGCCAGCGCCGGGACACCTCTCCGGAGTTAGCTGTGTGCTTTGCAAATGCTGGTATTTCATTTCATATGTACACGAAACCCAGGAATAGTTAAGACATGGGAATGGTGTCATCCATGGAGGGCCAATGTTGGGCAGCTGCTAAAAATCTCAATCAAAGCATCAGTAAATAAATGCTTTTGATACATGAAGACATTTACTGAGTATCACTCAGGGGACTGTGGGGTAGTAATAGTCATACTTGCACTCTTACAGTAGAGAGTTTTAAAATCTCAGCAGTAACAAGAAGTAATGGGTAGGAACAGCCAATGGAATAAAGAATAAAGGGTTCAGGATAGGCAAACACCTACAAAAGCAAGAGTAAACAAGCATTGGAATGCAATATTCCTCGCATTACTGAAATTTGAGCTATTGGTGTTGCAAATAATAATGTTTCTTTTATTTTTATTTTTTGTGAACGAATATCCCAGCAGTAGCATTAGTAATAAAAGAAAATCCACGAAGAAAGGAAAGTGTGCAGTACTATAGGCTGTTACGAACTGTTCCTATTGAGTTGAAAAAGGACCTCTATTAGCTATATAAGGTACTGCACCCTTAATGTAATTATAAAGTGAAAGATTGCAGCTGAGCATACGTTTCTATTTGTTTTTATTGAAAGTTAGATTTTGTTAGCTTGCATTAAAAAAATGCACTATTAGAATTTACAACAATGGTGCATTTTTAAAACGCAAGCTAACAATAATCTCACTTCCCATTAAAAAAAAAATGAAGCATATACTCAGCTGCAATCTTTCTCTTTATAATTGCAATAAGGCGGCAGTACCTTATGTGGCTAATAGAGGTCCCTTTACAACTCTACAGGGACACCTAGTAAGAGCCTGTAGTACTGCAATTTTGTCTTGCTTCGTGGCTTTTATTTTATTTTAGTACTTATGCTACTGCTGGGATATTTCTTGACAAAAAAGAAATTAACAAACATTGCCATTTCCAAAGCAAAATGCTCAAACTTTCAGTAATGCGAGACCTATTGATCCAGCTCCGAAAAATGTATTACGTTGCAGGAAAGCGTGTCATGCCTGCAACAGGAGGTAGGAGAAAGTCATTTAAGAAAATAGTGCTCACAGAATGTAAATAAGACATACCGAGTAACAACACATGTAACAGGAGCAGTTCTCATGGGAGGTTACAACAGGAGAAAAGGCGGTATTAAGGAGGGACCTAATAAAGCCTATTCATGAATTAAAATCCACCATTTAACTCACATAGCAGGCACTGAGCCTGACTGAAAGTGTAGTGTGATATTTTCCTGAGATGACCAGGGTTCCGCCGGATCGCTGGATATACACCCACAAGACTAGTCAGTCCGTGCACCAGTGGGTGGCTATATGTGGGTTGAAAGACTTAATTCAAGCTCCAGTTGGCATGAAGCAGCTCAGTTAGCAGCTTTATACCAGCCAGCGAGAGTACGGCAGATCAGCTTGGGGCTGTGGACAAATCATCCTGTGTCCAGTATTATGCAGCTAGACGACATCCACTTAGGAAACCCAACAAATCAAAGGACAGCCACCGTTCAGGCAGACGGCCAGATATCGAGCCGCTGGAATTGAAATAGTATGTCCAATGCAGGGCTTCCAGACAGCTTGGCCTGTGTACATCCAGTGGGGCCACATCCACTTCTAGTCCCAAAGAAATGTGAGCTACTATACCAACTAAATACTTGGTACAGTCCTGCAAGCTTTACCATATAACCGCTGCATTAGCCAAGGACAACACAGACACACTTGTTGTTGAGACCAATAGGGCACAGCCCATCAACATAACTGACTGCCACACGGTTCAAGGCTCTACCACGAACAATGGCATGGTGGCGGGGGACACTAAGGTCACATCCGTATAACAACGATCTGACCAATACAGTGTTTAAAGATGGCTCCTATTGGTTTAATGAAGGGCACCTATATGGCTCTATCGGGTCAGAGCTTCCAGGGAGTTGTTGCTGGGTGCGTTTGTGACTGAATTCACTGTACTCTGGGCCTTCGCTGTTTGTCTCCTTTCAATCACCTTAATAGCCAGGTAATTGCACATGAATGCTGTCTGGGGTTTATGTTCAGAGTTGTGTTGTAATGGGCTGCTGTTGTAAGAGGTAATTGCGATTGTGGTGCTCTGTTAAGGCCCACAGCATTCCTTTTACTGGTGGGTGGGTGTTTAGTCTGTCATTTGGTGTGGAGTGATGCATTGATTGTGAACAGTCGGGCGCGTGAGCTCGGTGAGCGTCAAGTATACGCCGCCACTGCAGTGAGTCGCCAAAGTGCAGTGCTGTCTAATGTGTTCCACTAGAAGTTATGACGAACTCCATTACTAATATTTATATCTGCCCTTCCGTAATATCCTGAATATAGATACATTGTCTGTCATATTATTGCTTCGAAAAGTTATTCAGAGTTTTTGGCTGATGACCTGAATAAATTAAAACAGCACACTCCCTATTTTCTTTCTTTGTGGACACCAAGGCATAATTAAACAGTTTAGAAATCAGAATTTGTATCCAAGAAATATATGTGACAATCACATATCTGCACTCTTACTATAAAAGCAGAACGTTTGAAGAGGCCTCGGTTGTTGACATATAAATGACCCCCTCCCCCCAAAAAAATGATAATACGTCAGCAGAGATAAAAAAAAGCTTAGGTGTATGAAGGGAGAGTTTCAGGAAAGAGGGGGTAGAAGTTGAAAGCGAGTGGGCGGGGTCTGACAGTAACAAGAAGGGGAGTGAGTTTTAAGTCATGGTGCCCTTTTCCATGATAAAAGCTGTACTCCCAGGAGGGCGACTGGGAGTTGGAAGGCCGCCTACGCCCACTTCTCACAATGTCACAGCCAAACCTCTCGTGCAAGCCTCTCCTATAGTGATTTAATTACAAAAGTGCAAAGAACTCTAGACTGAGAACTAGGGGGCTAACTGGTTTTCTAAGGGGTTCTGTGCTTCTGGGTTTATTGAAGACTGTCCACACGACAGCCCACCGGAAACGATAAGCGCTCAGGCCCAATAACACCCCTCCATCCCCAGACTCACTGTACATATTACTGCAAACTCAGACAAACAAATAACTTGGGCCAGCTGACCCGCTCACAGCCCCTCTGCAACGTGTCCACCTACGGGTAGTAGTGCGCGTTAGAAATCCTAATTTCATTTCAGTCCAGAACAGGGAAATGGAAGGCATGGAGGGGACAGCGCAGGAAGAGCAACCGCCCGCCTTATTTGTCTATTTATAGTGGTGTATTTCTACATATTGTTCAGAATAGCATCTGGCCCAGGTACACAACATTGGTGTTTGACTGAACCCCAGCTTCTCCTGTGAATATGGTGTGCCTCAAGGCACGTGTGTATTTTGCGAGTATAAATTCATAGGGAGAGGATGTAGCCTTACGGCTAGAGCGGTCGACCTCGAAGCTGGGGAGCCGGGTTTGAGTATCGGCAACAACGCTAAACATCCTGTGATTCTGGGCAAATCACTTAATCTCCCTGTGCCTAACAAAAAATGAATGTGTCCATCTGTAACGAAACTGGTGCTCATGTAAAGTGCTCTGAGACTGATACCCTATTTATCAGGTCTAGTTTGCGCTATATAAAACTCTTAAAAATAAAAAAACTCTTTTAGCTGTTGTTAGTCGACTGACTTTCCCATGAGAGGGTGGTATATCTAGACTATCACCGGTGAAACGGACCAAAGATACCTCCAGGTAATGTTTGTGAGTTATGAGGGGGTGGATGTACTTTTATTGCGACACCAACTAAAGCAAGTCCTTCTCCTGTTATCCAACATCGGTCAGAAACGGACACTGTTAGACAAAACAAGTCTATTTTGATGAATGCACCATGAGAGACTTTAGGGGCAGTAACAATAAAACCTGCTCCATACACAAACCGACTGCACTAGTGACAACCAGGGCCGGCGCTATGCATGGGCATTGTGGGCAGCTGCCCAGGGCCTGGCCCTCAGCCCACCAGCATGGAGCACGCATCGGTGGTGTGTCCTTTTGTTTACCTGCCGATCCAACTGAAAGAAAGGTGTCTCCTTGCAGTTAGGGTCCATGGGAGGGTCCCCCTCCCCCACGCCTCTCAGGGATGGTGTCGGGAGGCCTAGGGGAGGAAGACACTTCCACTTGTCCCAATTGCAAGGAGACCATTCAGAGACACTGCGGGCGCCCATTGTCCAGCATTTTAGCGCCCCCACAGTTTTAACTTTCAGCCCTCAAGCAATTCTCACACCTTCAGCCCGATATGAGCTGTAAAAGAGGTGCTTGTAGAAGGCTGGGAGGAGAAGCTGCGGCCCAGGAGGAGTCTGCACAAAGCAGAGTGCTGAGCTGTGTCACTTACGTCAATTAGAGGGGCCTCGCATATTCCCTTTTGGCCCCGCAAATCCTAGAACCGGCCGTGGTGACAACAGAGACGTGTACGTTTGGGGTGTTTACGAGACCTCTGAGCTTTACTAATGCCCACCAGACAACCTGGTGTTATTTGGCTATGCTGTAAAAAATTTAGAACATAAACAGAGTCTAAAAGTGCATGCTCTTTCAGTTTTTAAAGATGTATTACAAGTGAGGCTCAGCAACATTCGCTCCTTCTAATTTAGCACGGACTTCAGCTGCAGCAAATGAGCGTGGAAAGAAATGCGTGGTGTTGCCTACCAGGAGGCTTCTGTGCGGGACTGTAGGTCAGGCAGAAACTTAGGTTGCACGAGTGTCACTGTTACGCTCAGGGATATAAGTGGGCCGGGTCTCACCGGTATTGAGCACCACAGTTTTTAGGTCTCGCCTGAGCCAGCGCTTTAGCGCTGCTCTGGCGAGAGCTATAGATAACGGGGATTTGGAAGTGCAAACGAGTGCTTTTCAGGCCCCCAACTACAGTGCATGTGCGCCAGGCGCGCGCACCATTTGGCAGCCTGCGTGTACATTTCGCGGGCACTTTGATGTTCTCAGTGAGCCGCGCGGCCACTGCGAACATCAAAGCGCCCGCGAAATGATTACTTTCACTTTAGCGGCTGCACAAGTGAAACATACCCTCTAATTCTTCTTTGAGCCACACCTAACCAACCCTTTCATCCTTACAATCTAACGTTCGCACCTACTTGGCAGACAAGGGAACATTAGCACCCCATCTCTACCTCACGTACATGTTTTTTTAACTAAGGCCATGTGCTGTACTTTTGTGATTTAAAATAGGGTTCCCTTTTTTAAAAACTATTTCGGTACTTATATGCAATTTATACTGTAGTATAATCCTACACACTTCACGGCTTATTAACATGCATCCAGGCGTAATTAATTATTGTTTACATTGCTTTGCCGCGCAAAACAAAAGGAGCGGTTTGAATCCTCCTTTACCAGCATTGCAAGTCTTATCACATCAGCCTGCGTTACACATAATTGGCACCATCCCACGCATGCTACAATTTCTAAGAGCAGCCTCTGGTGTTCCTGGTGTGCATCTCTTCTCTGTTCACTGTCAGTGCACATCGCTTGCAGTTCACTTTAGTGCGCTTTCTTTATGTACACTTTTTAGTGTAGTCTAAACATACACACTTCAAGGCCTCCTAAAATGCACACTGCCGCCGTTATTTATTTAATCCCTTACTTTTTCACACGCCTTATCTGGACATGGAAGTTTTATAACATCAACTTGCATAATATGTGTTACACATAATTGGCACCATCGCAGGCGTGCTACAATCTATATGGACAGACTCTCATGTTTCTTAATGTGCATCTTTTCAGTGTTGACTATAAGTGCACTTCACGTGCGGGACACTTAATGTGCTTCCTATATGTACACTTTTTAGTGGAGTCTAAACTTACGCACTTCACAGCCTACTTACATGCGCACTGCCGCCCTTATTTATTTATTACATCGATTTTCCGTACAGAACAAACAAAGCATTTGAAAGTTAATTTTTCCGGACATGCAAGCCTTATCGCACCCACCTGCAAAACATGTTTTACGCAAAACTCATCAACCCAGGCGCGCTGCAATGTTTGTGGGCTGTCTCTGATGTTCTCACTGTGTATTTCTCTACCGTTAACTATAAGTGCACCTCCACTGCAGTTCACTTCAGTGCGCTTCCTGTATGTGCACTTTTTAGTAAAATACAATCCTACGCACTACATACTCCTAATATACAAACTAGCTTTCGCGCTGTGCCTGTACATGCTACTAACATAGCTTGTATAAGCGCCAGCCTTCAACATGTTGCGGATTAAACATCAAAGTGGTGCCTTCCCTTATTTAGACATTTTGGCAAAGCAGTTACTTTAACCGCACTGCTGGCTTCTTTTATTTCTGAGGCCCATCTTCTTTCTTACAGTTCGCTAGGCTGCAGTGTAAGCTCGTACAGTTAGTGTTAATTTCTTTATATACAGGAATAGAATTCTGCATGCATTTAAAGTAGTGACTACACTTACAGGCTCATATACATCATTGTTTCACACACACGCTACTTTGAAGAGCACTTTGCATTACTTTTTAATTTGCGCACTAAATGTCACTGCGCTTGCAAGTGTGAGATCGATATCACTGTAGATATAGGTGTGATATCACTATTACTGCAGATGTAAGTGTGGAATATCTATTATAGCAAATATTGGTGTGAGATTGCCATCACTGCAGATATTGGTGTGAGATCACTATTGCTGCAGATATAGGCCTGACATCACTATCACTGCAAATATAGGTGTCAAATCACAACAAGCATTGGCATAGCCAATAGGTCTCGCCTTTGGGACCTTATAAGTGTTTAGCCATGCAAAAGTTGCATAACTAAATACTTATAAGGTCCCAAAAGCGAGACCTATTGGCTATGCCAATGCTTGTTTAAAGGGGGCCTCGAAACGGGCTCTGTTTTGTGCCCTGGTACAGGCGGTCCGTAATTTTCCGGACTGCAGTGACAACAGGCTCGTCGATGTGCGCGTGCTCACGCTGCTCACTTCTCACTGGTGCAAAAGTTACGGCATGACGTCATGCCAGGTGAGCGTTGTAGGGGAAGGGAAATCCTTTAAAGAGAGCCATTTTTTCTCTCTGGATTTCCCTTCTCTTTTTGAAACTCAGGAGCAGCAACATTGTCATGGTGTCACCAGGGCTTTAAGTGGAAGCTTTTTCAGTATTATATACAACAAGCCATAGTTGCTGCTTATTTATCTTATGTAACTAACAATCACTGACAAAGCCAATAGTCCTGACTTGTTGTAGGTATGATGTTACTTGTTGTATCATATATCTGGATGCAATGACAGAAACAGCAAAATACAAGTCGGGCGGCACACCATGCTGAGCACAGATTTTTAGCTTACATGTTTTTAAGCCACGCCCTTAATTACATTGGCCACACCCCTTTGAGAGACCCCCCCCCCCAGCTTTTCAACCCACTTAAAGCCCTAGTTACGCCTCAGGAGTGCCCCTGTAGAGCGTCCAGGTTAAATAGGAATAGAGCAGCAGAAGTGGATGATTTTTAGGGGTGGGCGGAATTTGCGGAATTAACCTTCGCAAATTATCGTGAGAATGTTTAAAATTATCGCAAACAAGCAGAAATATCGCGAAGATGCGGAAGTTTTTTTCCGGCATGTTCGCGAGATTTTCTGCATGGTTGCGGGTCGCCAACTTACCCATGTGGTTGCTTGCGGGCGCGGCCATCTTGTTTTGAGTTGTTCTCGCGGTGCATGATCGCGAGAAGAAAGACGTGATCGCGCGACGCATGACGTCACTGCGGGCGCGAACTGTCGCGAGACAGCGCAAATGGCTAAAAACAATACAACATCTCATGGAGAACGCGACCGGATCAAGAAAACTTGTCGGCGAACGCAGGGATTCAGGTAAGGCGATCGCGCGCGCGCGAGAATGTATCATTTTACAGCGCGAGCAAGAAACAAATTATCGCCAAGCTGCGGAAACCGGAATTTTTGACATTTTCGCGCTCTCCGCGGAACGCAAAAATGTCAAATTATCGCAATTTCCGCGAACGGAACAAAATTTTTGCCCAGGCCTAATGATTTTACTTCTACCAGCACTTTCAGTCCTCAGCTGGAGGAGGCGTAGCTGTCTGAAAAGGCAAACACAAGGAGATGGTGGACGGAGCGCCGAAACTTTTCAGACACTCACCCCCAGTCACAGATCTGGGTTGAATCCATCATCGTTCTTTAGCTCACCTTGCCACCTCAGTTCAGACCCAGCTATATGCAAATTAGTCTTGACCCTGTGCTTCATGGGAACAGTCCAGACTGAACTGCCAAGCCATGTCTTTCCTGGAACGGAAACAAGCATCCTGGGACCCTTTCAGGCTAACAGGCCTCATCAGCCAGGCTAGCTTGAATCCAGCGGCAAAGTGAGCAAGGGACCCACATCTGGGCATACCCTGCCAACTTAGGGCGAACAAAGCAAACACAAGGAGATGATGGACGGAGAGCTGAACCTATTCAGACACTCACCCCAGTCACAGATCTGGGTTGAATCCATCATCGTTCTTTAGCTCACTTTGCCACCCCAGTTCAGACACAGCTATACGCAAATCAGTCTTGACTAAGGGTGGGCGTAGTTCGCGAAGTAGCACTTCGCGAAGCTACGCAAAGTGAAGTTCGCACTACGCGAGCTACGCGTAGCACTTCGCGAACTGCGAAGTAACATGTTCGCACTGTGCAAGATGTTGTTTTCAATGATTGCACAGTGCGGACAAGCAACCGGCACTGTGCAATCATTGAAAATGGCATCTTGCACAGTGCGAGCTGTAGTTTTCTGCTGCTCGAGTAGATTTTTACTCGAGCTGCAGCTTTCTCAACGCGAACTGGTAGTTTCTCATCGCGAGCTGTCGCGAGCATACGCGACCCCTCGCAATGAGAAACCTGACCTTCTCGCGTTGGGAATCTCGCCGGGAGGTTTATTTTCCATGCTCGCGATCGCGAACAAGGAAAAAGTCTCGCCAGGATGTCATTTTGCTTGCTCGCGGTCGCCAACTTGACGTTGAGGACCGCGAGCAAGCAAAAAATGACCGCAGCACTACGCAACACTACGCTACGCGTGTTCGCACTGTGCTACGTGCAGTTCGCGTAGCGCGAAGTAGCGCGAACTTCGCAAACTACGCGAGCGTAGCGTAGTGCTTCGCCCAGGCCTAGTCTTGACCCTGTGCCTCATGGGAACAGTCCAGACCGAACTGCCAAGCCATGTCTTCCCTGGACCGGAAACAAGCATCCTGGGACCGGTTTTGGGCTAACAGCCCTCATCAGCCAGGCTAGCTTGAATCCAGTGGCAAAGTGAGCAAGGGACATACGTCTTGGCATACCCTGCCAACTTAGGGTGAACAAAGCAAACACAAGGAGATGATGGACGTCATCTCATCAATTTATGACTATACGGTCTGCTTCTTCAGAGCGGTGACTCCGTCCTGGTTTTTACTGTTATCCATTAATAAATAAAACAGAATGGGGGGAAAGTAGGGTGGCGAGAGGCCTGTATTTCTAATTTTTTTAAAGTTACATTTATTAAAAATAATGCAAAAAAATCCTACGTGCACAGAAGGAGGAGGGAGGTGGTCAAACCAGCTAACAGGAGGGGGGGCGGGAGCAAAGTCATTAGGGACAACATGTGGGGTTGAGAGCTGACCTTAGAACGCAAGCGGGGGCAAGGCCACACCACCCCCAAGGCAGCATCCGAAGGCAAGGGTGCAGAGGGTGGGGAAGGTTAACCCGTCCAATCACTACAGGAAGCACCAGTAGCAGGCTCGCTGTTGGGGGGAGGTGGGGCTGTGAGAGACCCTTGTATTTAATTAAAAAAAAGTATTAATATCTTACCAAAAAACCAAAGACACCAGTTTAGAAAAAGGATAAGAGGAGGCAGGTGGTCAACAGCCTACAGGAGGGGGCGGGAGCAAAGTCAACACGACAACGGGCGGCACTGAGCTTGGAGCACAAGACTTAAACTAAGACAAAAACCCGAGGCAAAAGAGAGAGTAGTGCACCAACAATAGATATGGTCCATTGTGAAGTAATCCATGTCAGAGGGCCAGTCTACAGGGTGTGCACAAAGCGGTCAAAAGGCGGGGCGGGGCAAAGTAAAGCTTTTACCTACCAAACCAAAGGAATTTTGAAAGGCTGCCGAAGAAGCCAATGAAAGTGATGGGCGTGGTAAATGCACCCAGAAGGAGATATCACCTGTCGAGAGACAGCGCATGTGCTGCCTAGGCTCGATCTAAAGAGAAGGACATTAGTAAATTACAGATTTCGAAGTTGTCTGAACATAAATAATCTAGTTCAATAGACTGTGAAATAGAAAGAATGGCACCAGAATGTAAGGAAATAAAATTATAATGATCCTAAAGGTGCAAAAATCTAACAGGGATTGTACTATAGATGCATGATGTTCAAAATGTATTTTTAGTAGATTTAAGCAAATCACATCCATAATGATACAGAAAAGAAGTAGTCCACATTAGTACAGAAAATATTAACCCATAATCTTTTTATTCCTACCTGGCAGTCTCGCCTGGAGTTTAGAACAGGTTGTACCAATAACACATATGTCACGGGAAAGGGCTACATTCATGTAGCAGTTGTTGCCTTACCTAAGCCAGGCAATGCCTACATGATCTGTACACAAATGTTTATACTGCAGTCAGTGTTCTGAGGTCCCATCTTGAAACCATGAAGTACAAAAATGTAATTAGGGCTGACTTTACCTTATTGTATGAGATCAAAACAGAACTGTCAAACAATTTGGTCTATGATATGTTCTTAGTTATTTAGAAACTCATCAACAAAGTAAATTGTAATGAAACCACCCACAATCCAAAAACCTTGCATAATCTTACTCAGTTATTGTCAAAGAAAATTCAAAAAATGAATTTGAACTTCCAAGACCATCCAATATACAGTCAGATCTTTACTCTTTTTGCTTCACCTCTACCACAGACATAATCAGCAGGCATGTCCCTTTAAACAGAGATCAGGAACAGACCTTGATCATTGATACTACATTGGGTTCTCCACTAGACACTTTCTCTACTATCATTCTTCTCCTTGCAAGGAATCATCTTGCTTTAGGGTCTGATTTACACTAGGGTGGATGGGTTAAGTTCCATCGCCATGGCGCAGTGCTGTACTCGTCCCATTGCACGCGTGCTCTCCCACCAAATTTAGAGATATCTGCTGGCTTCACCCACATCACTTGCATTTGCAGGAACCACTGTCACAAAGGTTCCTGTAAATGCCTTTAAAGTTTGACAGATGGCTCCGTCAATATGGCAGAGCTGTAAGTCACACTTCCAACTTTTTTTATTTTCAAAAACAGAATCCCAAAGCGGGTTTTTATTTTTGAAAATAGAAAAAATAAAATGACCCCCTCACCATGGGAATTTTCTCCCAGGGCATGGGTGTCATTTTGCAATTTCCACTGCCCCCTACCAGCAAGTGTTACCTGGCGGTGACGGGCAGTGAAAACTGGCCGTGTGTTTGTCCACTCTAAATAGGGTGGGTGAACACAAGGCCAAACCGCCACAGCCCTTTTTCCGTCGGGCCGTTGGAGGTGTATATGGCTTATGGAGATGGATTAGTCTCTGCCATCTACATACTGAAGTTCCGCCCAACTTTAAAGGAGGCAGGGGGAACTTCGCTTTGGCGGAAACGGTATTCTGTTGCTGTTGTGATGGAGTACCCTCTCTGGCAAAGTCCAAATCAGTCATTTGCTTCTTGCCAATCTACGTAATCTCTCTTTTATCTCTACTACAGTCCCTAGCAACGGAAGTAGGCGCTGGTGATACCACTCTTAAAGAAGCCTTTGGTCATTTCTAACATGCTGGCCAAATTCAGGTCTATTTCCATTTTTCTTTTTCTGATAAGAGTTTGGAGAAGACAGTTAATCTACAGCTTTCTAAGCAGCAGGAAATTCTCAGACCGTCTAGACACAATCTACTAGTCATATAATACAGAGCACAAGTGCAAGAAAATAGGGACACGTGTATCTGGCCGGATTCTGGATCTGCTGAGACAGACCCAGATCCAGGCCAACCCCAGCAAGAAATGTTGAACTTGTCCTGCCGTAATTTGCTGATATCTGGAGATGTACAGCAGTGCCTGCGTATTTTCTGCTTTCCATTTGGAGCAGGAACCTGCATTCGGAAGGGTCAACTCCACCTGGAATAAAGAGAAAGGACTCATGTAAAACCCTCCTTTTGTTGGATTCTCATCCAGGCTGGGAACTATCTGGAGCCTAACACCTAGAAACCAATGCAGTGGATAACAAGCACTGGCAAAGCCAATTGGTCTCGCCTATGCAAGATCTATTAGCTTTGGTATCGTGTTTTAGCCATGTTGTATACCAGTGTGGCTGCTGTTCAGCATGACTAAAAGTTAGTGATGTGGCATAGCGTGGAGTGGGGTGGGGTTGATTGGAGTAGAGTGGAGTGGGGGTAGAATGGAGGGGGATGAAGTAGGGTGGATTGGGGTAGATAAGAGTGGGGAGTTGGGTAGAAGAGCATGATAGATTGGAGTGTGGTAGATTGAGGCGGAATGGGGTAGAATGGGGTGGAGCAGACTGGAGTAGATTAGATTGGGGTAGATAGGAGTAGGGTAGATTGGGATAGAGTGAAGTGGGATATACTCAGGTAGAGTGGAGTAGGATATATTGGTGTAGAGTAGAGTGGGGTAGATTGGGGAAGAGTGGCGTGGGGTGGATTATGGTAGAGTGGAGTGGCATAGATTGGAGTGTGGTGGAGTGGGGTGGAGTGGAGTTGTCAAGATTAGAGTGGAGTGAGATAGATGAGGAAGAGTGTAGTGGAGCAGATGGAAGTTTAGTGGGGACAGATTGGACTGGAGTTGAGATTGGAGTGGAGTGAGATAGACTCAGGAACAGTGGAGTGTCATGTGATAGATTGGAGTGAAGTGGAGTGGGGTAGATTGGGTAAAGTGGAATGGAGAGTGATAGATTAGGGTAGAGTGGAGGGGGGTTGATTGAGTGGATTGGAATGGCTGGATTGGAGTAGTGTAGATTGGGGTTGATGAAAGTGGGAAATACGGGGGTCGAGTTAGATAGATTGGAGTCGAGATTGGAGCAGCATGAGATAAATTTGGGAAGAAGTGTGGAGTTGGGTAGATTAAAGTAGAGTGTAGGGGCAGATTAGGGTGCAGTGGAGTTGGGTAGATTGGAATGGAGTGGGGAGTGGGGTGGATTGGGAAAGATGGGAGTTGGAAAATTGGAGTGGAATGAGGTGGATCTGGGAAGAAAAGTGGAATTGGCTAGATTGAAGTAAAGTGTAGGGTGGTAGATTAGGGTGTAGTGTGGTAGATTGGGTAGATTAAAGTAGGGTAGATTAGAATAGAGTGGGAAATGGGGTAGATTTGAGTGGGGTCGACTGAAAAGGGATGAACGGAGTGGGGTAGTTTGGAGTGGGGTAAGTTGGAGTAAAGTGGGTTAGAGTATAATGGGGTGGATGTGAGTGGAGTAGAGTGAGGTAGGGTAGATTGCAGTGGTGTGTGGTGGAGTGGGATAGATTGAGGTAGAGTGGGTTAGTGTGAGATAGATTGGAGTACTTTAGATAGGGGTAGAATGGAGTGAGGTCGATTGGAGTAAGGTAGATTGGGGTGGAGTGAGATGGGGTAGACTGAAATGGAGTAGTTTGGGGTGGAGTGGGTTAGATTAGAGTGAGGTGGGGTAGATTTGAGTGGAGTGTGGTTGAGTGGAGTAAGGTAGATTGAGTGGAATGGAGTGGGGTAGATTGTGGTGGAGTGGGGAAGACTGGAATGGAGCAGGAAAGATTAGAGTGGAGAGGAGTTGGATAGATTGCAGTGGAGTTTAGAATGGAGTCGGGTAAATTGGAATGAAGTGGGGTAAATTGGCCTCGGGTAAATTGGAGGGGAGTAGAAAAAGGTGGTGTAGAGTGGAGTTGGGTAGATTGGAGTGGAGTGGGATGGATTGGAGTTGGGTAGATTGGAGCAGAGTGGGGTAGATTTGAGTGGAGTTGGGTAGATTGCAGTGGAGTAGGATTTATTGGGGGTGGAGTGGGGTAGACTGAGGTGGAGTGGGGTAGATTGTAGTGGAGTGGGGTCAACTGGACCATAGTGGAGTGCACTGAGGTGGAGTGAAGTGGGGTAGATTGGGTTATAATGCGATAGATTGAAGTGGGGCAGATTGGAGGGGTGTGGGTGGATTTGGATGGGGTAAATTGGAGTGGACTGGGGTAGATTGAGTGGAGCTGGGTAGACTGGAGTGGGATGGATTGGAGCTGGGTAGATTGGAGTGGAATCGTGTAGACTGGGATAGATTGGAGCAGAGTGGGGTATACTGAGGTGGAGTGATGTAGATTGCAGAGGAGTGGTGTCGACTGGATCATAGTGGAGTGAACTGAGATGGAGTGAAGTGGGGTAGATTGGGTTATAGTGGGGTAGATTGAAGTGGGGCAGATTGGAGTGGTGTGGGGTAGATTTGGGTGGGGTAAATTGGAGTGGAGTGGAGTGGGGTAGATTGGAGTGGAGTAGATTGGGATAGATTGTAACGAAGTGGAGTGGACTGAGGTAGACTGGAGTGGGGTAGAGTGTAGTGGGATTAGTGGCGTGGAGTGGAGCGGCATATAATGGAGTGTCGTGTTGTGGAGTGAGTGTTGTAGATTGGAGTGGCATGGGGTCAAGTGGCGTGGCGTGTTGCAGAGCGTCTTCGAGTGGAGCGGTATAGAGTGGATGGTCATAGAGTGAAGTAGAATGGCTAGTGTGGAGTATGCATCGTGTGGTAGCACACTGCCATCAGAGACACCACATCTTCAATTGAAATGACCATTACATTTGCTCCAAAATACAGTTTTACTGCACACAAACGATAATGTATGCAAATTTCATCACCTAGGGTATTGATGTGTTCTGATCCTATTCAAACATTTGTTTCCACTACACTTCAGAATTACAAAAAAGGCTCAGATTTTAGATTGAATTAAAGCGTTCGTAAAGATCACGCGACCTGTGAATTGAATGTGCACCTTTGGATACACCCAAGTCACATGACTGAAAAACAAACATTGGCTGAATAACCGGTTTAAAGAGCCACCTGTGAGTACAGCGACCGCCATCTGGAATCTGAGAGTTCGTAATACCTGTTCCTGCAGGTGTGACGACAGTCTTTATAAGACGACCACTGGCGGCGGATGAGCGGCTCTATAAAGTAGGAACTAGCAGGAGAGTTCAGGTTTGTAGAGGGCCTGGCTCTATGTAGTAGGGCTTGCCCTGTAATGCTGCTTCTCCAGAGAGGAGTGACTTTGGACTGTAACGTCAGTTGCTGCTGTTGGCCTGTGACAGTCCGTGCAATGAGACTCTGCAAAGGAGATGAGACTACATAGGAAGGACAGATATTTCCTGGGAAACTGATTGTCAGAAGGAGCAGCTACACGTAAAGCAAGAGCAGTGCTTAATTTCTAAGAGAAGATTGCCGGTGCCCAAAGCTCTGCCCAGAAGCCCACGGCCGGTGCAATTAAATGTCATTGTGCCCATTACCAAGGATTTGGCTGCATAGTCTTGATTCCACCTCATGCCTCTTTAATCCACTACCAGACACTCCCTGCCCCTTTACATCATTCTTTCACATCCTGAATTCTCCCTTTGTGACGGGTTTTCTGTCCTTCTCTTCTTCGTCTTTCCACTTTGTTTGTCTTCCCTCTTTTGTGCTTGGCAAAGGTCTGATGCAGAAAAATAAGTGCCGGTGGAAGCACCGGCTCAAATTAAGCACTGAGGGAGCGTATTTGCATTATTTGCCTTTGCAATAGTGAAAGTCTCTCTTGTGAGGTCTTCATCTGTTAGGGGAAAATAGACTGTAGAGTGAAAAAGACTCCTCTCGGAGGCAGGAGACTGTTCAAGGCGTGGCTGCCTCCTGCTAGGGGACAGGAGTCTCAGTAATGCTAGCAATTGTCAGGCATGAGGGCTCACGAGGGCAGCTTCTGCCGGAAGACCACTCTTTATAAGGACGCCGGGACCAGGAAGTCCCATTGTTACAGAGCAGACACGTACAGACGACCAGCCAGCCGCGGTCGGTAGTAGGAGTAGCAGCAGGGCTGTGACGTGGGGAGGGGGAGGGGCAGAGTGGGGGGTAGTAAACTATGGATTACGGAGGTTTACAGGTAAGTTAACATATAAATTAATCAAACGAATTTCGTTGCGTGCACTGCATCCCCAAATGCGATGCAGTGCACGCAACAAAATTCGTTTTAATAATTTATATGTTAATT
The DNA here is from genome assembly GCF_964204655.1 of Triturus cristatus. Classification (NCBI taxonomy): domain Eukaryota; kingdom Metazoa; phylum Chordata; class Amphibia; order Caudata; family Salamandridae; genus Triturus; species Triturus cristatus. Next base: position 118,787,274 of record NC_140595.1, read on the forward strand.
TACCTGTAAACCTCCATAATCCATAGTTTACTACCCCCCACCCTGCCCCTCCCCCTCCCCACATCACCGCCCTGCTGCTACTACTACTACCGACCGCGGCTGCGACCAGCAAATCATTGTTACAAAGAAAATGAGAAACTCAGAGAACTAGAAGTGTGGTGTGTCTCATTCCAGGGAACAGGCGTACACAATGAATGCGAAGGACGCTCTGGAACGAAGCAGTCATCAAGGAACTAGCGTGTGCCCTCGGCCAAAGCAGCCTCACACATAGAACACGGCGCCTCGTCTTCTGAGAACACAAGAGGCATTCACAAATGCAAGGGGCCGCATTCGCAAAATTTTAGACATAGAAACGGAAGGAAACTTACTTCACTGTCGTATAGGTAACGGGGAGGTTCACGCTCACGCAGAAGAAACACACATATGGAACCTGTACATCATGTTTGCAAAAAGCAGACATACACAAGGAACAGAGCAGAGATAAACCGTGGGAAGTGGGAACCCCAGTAGTTCAGTCGAAGTTACTAGAGAGTAACCATGACATGCGAACACAGCGCCTCTCCCAACGAGCGCTGAAACATACAAGTCCCGTGTCTATGGGTAGCAGAGACTGATATGTTTAACGTTTCACTGTCACAGAGAAGAGACACCAGGAGGAACAGCATAGTGCCAATATCGGCCACACTCACCAGCCCTCCCGCAGCTACGTACAGGTAGCATAAATAATCAGACATGACAACTTTTGGTGGAGAAAATTGCTGCAGGTTTATTAGCATACCAAATATGCCAACATGGTGGGTTATCTGACAGGCGATCCAAAGGCAAGCTGCCCCACGCGGCCTACCACCTGATGGGCCAACTTGCATCGTGGTCTTAGCCAATCGGTGCTTAGCGGTTGTGCTGAGGGGGTAGCCCCTCCCACTTCCGGTGAAACATCGGTCCACCATATAACTCACGCCCCCCCCACGAGGGGCGGAGCGTTCAAGCGACCCCCGGTTGTACAGGTTTCCAACCGCCCATAGGACAGACAGATGGGGCACCGTCACACCCCAGGGTCCACCGCACAGACATCCTGGGGATATTCGGCCTCAGCACCCTTTGTGCTCCTGAAGAGGGTACCCCTGAGTACCGTTCCGCCTCTGGATCGCCATGTAACTCCGCCACAACCCTGGGTGTGGCGACCGTCGCAGCCAGGGCCCCCCACCAAGGCCGGCGCTCCTACTTACATCCCGCTATTTCCAGGGCCTCCCCTAGGTCCAGAAGGAACAAGTCCATGCCTATTCTGGAGAGGTGTATCCCATCGTCCTCGAAACACCCTGTGGATTTAGCATGAAGCAAACCATGTCTTATGAATCCAAACCCCATTTGTTCGGTGAATTTACGCTTTGCGCAATTGACTCTCCTGCGCACAGCCTCCATTGCCTCCCCAGATTGGGCTCCCTGCCACAGGAGCCGTGGGGTGATCTGCGACGACCACAGTTCACATGTCCCTAACTGATTGCTTAATGCAAATAGTGGCTTTCATGATTTGAAGCAATGTCCTTTTGCCCAGTGCCATCAAGTCGTTGCCCCCCAGGTGAATAACCAGCACGTTTGGGGGACTGGTCACTCCCCCCAGTCTCTGCTGAAGTTTGTCCACCGCAACGACCGCAATGACAACTTACGCAGCCTACCCTGCTTGCCGTACCTTTGAACTAGACTAGAACTCACGGCTGTCCGGTCCCTGCTATCCACCTGTAACCCTTGATACTTACACCAGTAATGGTGTCGGACTACGAGATTTTGTGTCACATGTTTCGCGGTAGTCCCTTTGATGGATCCGCTGGGACCCTTTTGCGTCCCTGCAAATGCTGTGTCACGCACTATGGCCCTTTAATGCCCTTGCCTCAAAGACCCTGCCAGCCTGCTGCCCCCGCAGCTTGGTGAGGGGTTTTGGGCCCAGCACACCCCCGTCTATGTTTCTAACCTTTCTCCCCCCTACAGGCTCCAGTTACTGTTATTGGCTATCCCTGTCCTCGAAAGGCATATCAATGGCCATTCCCCCCCTTTGGTGACTATCGTACCATGGGATATGTGACATAAGCACGGGTGTCCTCGTGTACCTGCCATGTAAGAGGGTGAACAACATGAACGAATACTTGCCCCTTCTTGAGCAGTGGGAACGGCAAAACAATCCTTCTTAATCATGGTAGCCAAATATGCTCTGACCTCATGTTCCCCTCAGCTTATTGCACCGCAATGGGCGTGGGCCAGAATGTAGGCGGTATATGTGTGGCTTATTCAGGCTCAACTAATCTGCAGGGCTACCCAGCTTGCTCAGGCAATGTGCTGAATATTGCCTGGTATTTAGCCGTCTATATTTACTACAAAAGGAGCACTACACCTACAACAAGCCCATCTGTTGGCTTAGTCAATGCTTCTTAGTTGCACAAGATAAATAATCCACAATTATAGCTTTCTTGCATAGCCAACCGAGATCTAGCAGCCCCCATCCATGGCTGCCAAGGTTTCAACTGCTATGTGTGACATTTCCATCATTTCAGTGCACTAAGAGTGACATTTAAAAGACTACGAATGACACTTTCTTGCTAGCAATCAAACCATGAAGATGAGGGAGACATACCAATATCAGTAATAACGCCCATTTGACCAACAAGAAACTCTAAGAAGACCAGGGTTTAAGCCTGCTTTTGTGAGATATTCCCTAGCTTGGAGTGTGCATGTGTGGGACGGTAACATATATATGCTACTTTGGGAGTCAAAGTGCCTGGTATGGTATGGGACTGACCTAGCTCATATGGAGCAGAGTATCACAAATATACACAGTCAGTCTGAACAGCCTGGCGCAGTAAGTACAGGAGATGGGCGCATGCAAACTACAAGCCTTGCGCGAAGCACACACCTTGCGCTGAGGGGGGAACCGGCTCGTGCCGGCTTCGCCTCATACTGAGTACACTACTCACTGACCCATGGTGCCATCAAGCTGCGCCCTAAAGGCCCCCCAAGCAGCAGCTGCACCTAGAGAGAACACTGCTCTCCCCTACCCGGGGACGGGAGGCCCAAATCTGCCCCTCTCGAGCACAGGACACCAACCAGGCGAACAGCCCCAATATGGCTTTGGTGTAGTAGTATACTGAAAATGCAACGATTCTGGACAGGTGGTGCATGTGCTTGCGTAGAACACAGTCCCTTATAAAATTGGCACCAACCAAGTACAAGTCTCTTTTTATTCTTCTCAACCTGTGAGAGCAAAACTAACACCAACGGTCGCACTACCGACCCATAGCGCTCCGACTACCGAGCCCAGTATGCCTCCCTGCAAAGCTTCACCATGCGCCGCATGGGCCATGTGTTCCACCCTTACAACATCACTAAAAGGTTTCTTTTAGATCTAAACAGAACCTCCTATATGCTAGTTGGTAGAGTCACCTATTATTTTAATTACTATTAGTGAGCTGCTGCTGTGTTACCGTAATGCAAACACGTCACCATCCCCGAATATTGTATGGAAACACATTTAGAAATTTGAAGAGTATGCCCGTGCACTGTCAGTAACTCTTTCCAAATTGGGCATGAAAGAGCTGGACTGTATCAAGATCAAATCTGTTCCAAACAGGGGCCCCCAAATAAGTTTCTACCAAGGGCAACTGGTAATACTACCGCATGTGAATCAACGCATCTAGGTTCTCCTAAACCAGCGGTTCGCCCACTGAGGTGCACCAGAGTTTTACAAACTTGCCACCCCAAATAGCTCTGCAGTCTTTCTTCATGCAGGAGGCAAATGGCAAACTTCATAAGGCTCGACAGTGAGTATGTGAAGTTAAAATGGAGGTCTAAAGCAGTCCTTCCCTTATCCTTATGGTGCTTAGCTTGGTGAGCCGCCGGCTGGTATTTGCGGCATTTGTCATTGCCTCCAGATATATCCTACAAATACTACACTACGCCTACAACTAGCAATTATTTTTCTTGGCTTTGTCAATGCTTGATAGCTGCATAAGCTGCACAAGCCACCATTATGGCTTTGTTGCATTGCATATTGAAAAAGCTTCAATTCTACATGGTGAGACTGTTGCGTTTATGTTTAACATTATATCCAATGACTTAATGCAAATCAAAAGCAAGTTCTACAGCAATTGAGGGCATTACCACTAAACCGCACGCCAAATAAACAGAAATCAACAGTACCGCCCTGAGAAGCCGATAAATGTATGTAAAACCCCATCTGTACCAGCTAAACCAATAGAAGCGGATTAAAACAGGGACACTGCAGGGACCACCAGGTGTCCTGCCTAGCCCTCCATACTTCCGCAACAGCCAGCTAGGTCACATGCGCATGTGCCCAAACTGGAAAGCAACGGCCATTTTGAAGCCGGACTGGCAAAGTACAATCCTTACGCTGGCGGTGACGCAGACCGCCTTCTAGCCGGCTCCTGCTAAGAGCCCCCACTTTGCCCAGGAGACCCTGGAGCACAGACCTTCCTTACACCACTAAGGTCTTGGAGCGCTGGCCGTTACTGCACAACAGGAACTATATATCTCTGGGAAGAGCACCTGACCTATGCATTCGTAGAGATCCATTTGCAGTAAAACTTTCCCTGCTATTACATTTTTGTATTGTCCATTGTTCCTCGCTGCAGTGGTATGAACTGAAGTACTATTGTGTACTCCTCTATTCCTTAACGCTGTATTTGTATTCATATGTAAAGGAGCATCCATTATATTTTTGCCCCAGGAATGGAACAGGAATCATCACCCTAGCTGTTAGTGCATTAGAGCGCACTCTGTCCCGTTTTCAACCACCTATTTCAGCGCTATTTAAGAATTATGAAGCTATGCCTAGGACTGAAACCTAGTGCTCAAATCGGGTGTGTCGCTTTTTACCGCTATTGGCTCAGAGATGGGCCGTGAAATTCAATTTCTTGGTTACTAGCTGCTGCGGGAATCCAAACGCCTGGCCGTGCAATCAAAACTCTGATAGGCGCCTGCCGGCAGGGGACAACAAGGGGTGGATTCACATGTTCTCCATTTAGGTAGGCGGTATAGTTGATGAGTACTTGGTCTGCCCCAGCGCAAAAATTGATTTTATAATGTAACATAATGGATTGGTGCTCTCTTTGATAAACAGAACTGATTTGAAACCCAGCTGCAACGTTTTTTTTTGCGACATCAGAATAATGAAAGTCTGGGGGGAAATACATATGCCCTCCTCTGTACTTTGAAGTCTGCACGCCTTTGACAATTAATAGCTCCCTGTAAACTGCACTAACCAAAAGGAAGTCTCTGATAAAATGCGGTAACCCCACTAACCTGTTGACATAACACTCCCTTTGTGATCTGCATGTTCCATGTTCTTTGCCACAGGCATATTAACCCACAGTGCTGCGTACCGCTAATAACGCCTTTTTTTTTTTTTTGGGGACATTTTAATTGTTCTCTGCAACCTTGCTGGAAGACGGGAATGGCGGCCAAGATTTAAATCAAAAGATAACTAGCACCCAGGTGCCCCCATGCCAAGTGACTACCCTGAGCTGCACTTCATGCAGCCCCTGTAGTCCGAGCGTACTCTCGGTAACTCGAGCCTGCCAGAAGGCTAACCTACCCCAGGCATATATTGTTGTGCTTGCCCTTGGGATCTCAGACATCCGCGGTATGCACTATGCCAGCCGTTGTCATCCTGCCTTCAGGTACATTTACATAAGGATGTTCCGGGTAGAGGCGTCACATGCCCAGCTATGCTCCAGGCTATGCTTTGTTGCATGTTGTACACCGGTATTTATGTGTCTAGATGTTTCCTACTGCGCTGTGTTACCAGTACGAATTAGAGCCCTTCATAAGGAACACAGAAATACATTTAGACATTTGTATCGCTCAGAAATGTAAGGTTTCAGTTTAAACGTTTTCTTGCTCTGTGGTGTACTGAAGTACTGGGTTTTTCAGAACCCAGCGGTGCCAGGGGACAAACCCAAAGACTTCGAATTCTTCCTGTTTCAGACTACAGAAACACAGAGTCTTCTAGGTGAAGTCAAAGATCGAATTTATTGGCTGCAGCCAGTAACAGGTATCCTAGAAGTACAACACAGTGTATATTCTCAGGAGACTGCTCAAACTTACAAAGCCGGCATTCTCTTTTATACAAAATATTATGCTTTAGGCAAACATTCCTTATTTTACAGTTAACCATTCACATATTTTCACTACAAAGAAAAAGCAAAGTCATGATGACAAGCCCATTGTCCAGCTCTTAATCAATTACCCGGCAAGGCTCATTGCTTCCATCAGATATTGACAGACCTCCAATATAAACGGGCACCTCCTCCTCGTAAAGCAAGTCATAAAGAAGGAAACAGGGACAGGTGTGTAGAAGATTAACCATGGCTTGTGTGTGATCAAAGGGTTTTACGATATGTTGGGCCTTGATACTAATCTCGTTCGGCCACTGGGAAAGGAACTGGCCGAACAGGTTTGGCTTCAGGCAGTGGAGTCAGCTTGCCCAGGTCACCGAAGAGTCAACGAAGGTGTGCGTGTCCTTCAGACCCATGCTTGGCTTTAGTTCTGGGCCTATGTGAGGGCAATCACAAAATGGCTGTTGTTCTAAAATGGAACCCGAGGGATCAGAACGGAAACTATGATTTCAGGGTGATTTCATCACCCGAACATGGCGAAAATGCTTGTGCATAGTATCCTAATCATTTGCGGTCTGCTGATACCAAAATCGTCATGATACGACGATGTTTATAACACGGGTCCAGAATTTAAAGTACCACAGACCCTCCTTTTGCCCTTACATAGGCAATAACCTATACTCACGTTAATCTGAGTCCAGGTCTGAGTCCAGGTCTACATTCATAAAGTCGTTGAGATGTTGCTGTAGCATCATCCTATTACTTAGCTCGTCCCTTGATACAGGTTTCCTTACACACGATGTAGCACAGAGGCCACATATTGCAGGAGCACACTGTACACACAGACAGAACAGGAAAAGAATGGCTAAGATCATCCCAATGACTATCAGAATCTTCCATCCCCAGGCGGATATCAGTTCCCAGAACCACCCCATCAATGACCAATCTCCTTTATCCACGTGAATAGATTTGGAGATCTTATACAGTTTGGAAATGGCCTGGTAAACTGTCGGAGCGTTATCTGGAATGAAAACACAGCAACTTTATTGGATCACTATACATACCCCACCTCGGTCTGCAAGTATGACGTCTAATGCGACCCTGTTCTGAAGAGTCATAAGGCGATCCGACTGGAGCTCAGCAGTCAAATTACTAAGGGCACCGGCGGTTTCAACTACCGTGGATTCAACCACCCTTGTCAATTGCCTTATGTTCCTGCTGTTAACCATAGGACCCCAAAACGGCAGAGAACCCTTCACGAAATCTCCAAACTCTTGTCCTGCAGTGTCATCTTGACTAATGACACCTCTAACTATCCTTGTCTTATGGTAATCTGCCGTGGCCGTGTAGGTGGGAGGCAACAGGAACGAAACAAAACATGTGCCCGAGAAGTCAGGGGGCAACCATGTATAGGCTCTATTATGGCAGATGAAATAGGTACCCTTAGCTGCTAAGAACGAAGGGGAAGTCTGAGACGCAAAGACATATGTTTCAGTACAGATACTTCTCCCTAACTGAGCTCTGGGATTCTTGCCATTACCTTGCAGACATAGGTGACCCTGATGGGGTACAATCCAAATCGGGGAGGATTCCCTTGCTCGCTGGTTCTCACTCAGAGCAGCTCCATATCCTGTTATGTTCCATCCAATATATGCTAGTGTCTCATCTCTCGGGATAGTCTCATAGGAAATGTCTTCCTTAATCATATCTACTATACCCTTAACTAGAACACTATTCTTAGCATTATCTTTCACAGAATGTAGGGGGTTGGCTTCATGAGCGTATATGAATATCGTTCTATATGCCCACACAGAACCATTATGGCTGAAAGGCAGGACCAGATAAGGGATACCTTTATCAGTAGTATGAGGCAGAAGACCACACACCCAACAGTTAGTTGTGTTAACTACTAATTGGTGTTGGTGTAGAAGCTGAATGAATGAATTATTGACAAATTCTAATCTTCTAGCAGACTCCTGTTCAGGCAGAGAGTGAAAGGAATGTGAGGAAACAGTAGAAGGAGGTATGGGCTGTGCAGTGGGTGCAAACGTCACTTGAAAAGAGAATAAAACATATCCTATTAAAAACGTCATTACACTAAACAACAAGAAAATACATAATATCAAAAATCGTTTCTTTGTCATCATTATACACATTCTGGCTTTAAAATCCATCTGTATGGCAGGTCTCTCATTCTCGAAAAACTCCATCCTCTCTAATTGCTGCTCGTGGTGGTAGGGTGTTCTATGCTAAGGAATGCTTCTGTCAGTCCAGGGCACCTCCCTTAGACCGACCAGAACTGTCGACCTAACGTCTCCAGCTGCACTCCAAAGACTTGGGCAACCACGACCCTGCAGCTGAACCCGGATGGCGGTTCAAAAAAAACAAAAATAAGCAAGTTTCTCAGATGAGAGAGCTGCACTTTTCAAAAATAGTAAAGAATTTTTTTTTATTTGTCCATAGTTCTCGACCTCAAATTATAGTGACTCTTTCCAGATACTGTCTGGTCTTGGAACAAGAGTTCAGGCTCTGTAGTGTCTAATCGAATTGACGGTGGCACAGCTTCTTGCAGAATGTTGTCACTTTCTTTCTCAGAAATTGTTCCTTTTACACGTGCATCGCTAAAAGGCAGAAAACGAGGCACAGTCTCAGTCTCAGAGTCGGCGATCCCCTCCTGGGCCCACCGGTCGTACGGTAGAGGCAAAGGGACCTTCTTGCAGTGTACGCCGTGGATCCAGTTCTTTTTCCCTTCCACTCGAACAGCTGATCTTGTTGAGAGAAGGACGAGGTGGGGGCCGGTCCAACGGGGCTCATCATTCTTTGTCCTCTTGAAGTTTTTGACCAGCACCCATGATCCAGGATTGATAGGATGTCCTGGAGCTTCAGAGACCGGAGGCAGAGTATCATGCACCTGTTGGTGTAAAACACGCAATTTAGCCGTCAATTCATACAGATAATCAAGTAATACGGGTTGTTCGATCTCACTGAATTTTGTCGGCCTTAGCACTCCCCATATGTTGGCCGGGCGGCCGAACACAATTTCATAAGGACTAAGTCCCACTCGCGAATGCACAGTCATTCTCATTGATAGGAGTGCTAAAGGCAGGGCGTCAGGCCATTTAAGACCAGAGCTCGCTTGAATCTTAGCCAGCTTCAATTTTAACGTGCCATTATAGCACTCTACTAGTCCAGCTGATTGGGGGTGATTTGCAGCGTGAAATTTTTGCTGAATTCCTAGCCCTTCACATACTTTCTTCATCACACGACCCACAAATTCACTCCCATTATCACTCCAGACCATTCTCGGTATTCCAAATCTGGGAAAGAATTCTTTGACAAGGGCTTTAGCTGTGGATAAGGCAGTGTTGTCTTTTAAGGGATATGCTTCTACCCATCTTGAAAAGGCACAAACAACAACGAGTACGTATTTCAAATTGTTGCACCTTTCCATGTGGATGAAATCTAGCTGCAAAACCTCAAACGGATACGTTGGAGGCGCAAAATGACCAGCTGGAGTTGGGGTTCCCCTACCAGGATTGTATTTCAGACACACCATGCAATTTTTGACCACATTCTCTGCACATTTAGGAATCCCAGCATTTTGCCATACTGGAGCCAACAACTTACAAATCCCTTTCACACTGATATGGGCCATTCCATGGGCCATTGTCACCACTGCAAGCACATACGCATCGGGTAACAACCATCGCTGATGTTCTGATAAATCAATCCAACAACCATTTTTATCCAATTTACCCGTACTTTCTCTCCACATACTCAATTCTTTCTCTGAAGCTTCGGCTTGAAGGGACTTCACACTCTCTATCGTGTCTTCACACATTCCAACATCACCAACCCATCTTGCAGGGCCTGCAACATACATTCGATTCTTCACATCCTTTGCTGTTTCTTTAGCGATTTCGTCAGCAAATGCATTGCCACGACCAACATCATCGGTAACCTTCTTGTGTGCACTGCATTTCACAATCGCGACTTGTAGTGGCAAGGTCAGTGACTCAAGAAGCTCATTCACCAACTGACCATGCTGTATTTTAGTTCCATGTGAAGTGAGGAACCCACGTTCTTTCCACAATCGCCCAAAACTATGAGCCACACCAAACGCATACTGGCTGTCAGTATATATGGTCACTTTCATTCCTTTGGATAACACACACGCTCTCGTAAGTGCAATTAACTCTGCTGCTTGAGCTGAATTATGTGGTATACGTGCAGCTTCAACAATCGTATGCAAAGTCGTGATAGCATATGCTGCAGTCGTATCACCATTCCGAAGCTTGAAGCATGAACCATCCACCCATAAGATGCCATCACACTCTACAAGAGGAGTATCTTTAAGATCTACTATCCCTTTTGTTTCTTCTTCTGTCCTAAGAAAACAATCATGCTGTTCAACATCATCTGTCTCTACTGAAATCGGCAATAACGTCACTGGATTTAACGTACTGCACCTCTTTATGTGCACATGACTCGCTAACAGTGTCAACTCATAACCTGACAATCGAGCGCTAGTTAAGTGCTGTGTCTTGGTCCTGTTTAACAACGTGTCCACTGCATGTGGAACCATCACAATCAACATGTTATTCATTACTAATCCAGCAGACTGTCGAATAGAAACAGCTGCTGCCGCTGTGGCTCTCAAGCAACTCGGCAATGCGTTAGCTACCGGATCCAAAGTCGACGAAAAATACGCGCATGGACGCTGTTTGTCTCCAAAAGACTGTGTCAACACTGACAATGCACAACCTTCTTTCTCATGGACATACAGTGTAAAAGGCTTACTATAGTCGGGGGTACCGAACACAGGAGCCGAACACAGTGCATTACGCAATTCGGAAAATCTTTTCTGACAATCTTCAGACCATGGAACGGGATTTGGTGTATCTTTACAGGTTAATGCTACCAAAGGTTTGGCCAGTAAAGAGAAATTCGGTATCCACTGCCTACAGTATGATGTAATGCCCAAGAAAGCACGTACTTCTCTCTGTGTTTTTGGCACACTCAACCTTGCAATTGCCTGAATTCTTTCTGGGGTCAGTTTCCTTCCCTCCTTTGATAAGAGATGACCTAAGTAGGTCACTTCTTGTCGACAATATTGCAGCTTTGAAAGAGACACTTTGTGATGCAAATCAGACAAATGACGCAACAATGACAAGGTGGCTTCTTTACAAATTTCCTCAGTATCTGCAGCTATTAGCAAATCGTCGACGTATTGAATAAGGGTAGCGTCATCAGGTAAAACAATTGCATCAAGCTGTGTTTTTAAAGCCTGACTATATATTGATGGGCTTTCACAGTAGCCTTGAGGAGCGCGTTTGAAGCGGAAGCTTCGGCCTCCTAGACTGAAGCCAAAAATATCTCTGCTCTCCTCGGCAATCGGGATGCTGAAGAAAGCATTCTTCAAGTCAATCACCGAGAACCAGGTGGCGGAAGCTGGAATCATTGTCAATAGGGCAGTGATATCAGGAACAACTGGAAACTGTGGCACAACTATTTTATTGACCTCTCTAAGATCAATCACGAACCTGTAAACAGGTGGCTGAGAAGGGTCAGTACGTTTCAAAACAGGCAGAACAGGACTATTGCAAACGTTGCCTCTTGTCTCTTCAATTACATCTTTTTCAATTAAATCATAAATAATTGCTAGCAACGCTTTTTCACCTTCACTAGAGATCTTGTATTGGGGAATGCGTGGCAATTTAACATCGGCTTTCAATGTCACAACATATGGCGGTATTTCCAAAAGACCCACATCATTAGGACCATTAGCCCAAAGAATATCAGGAAGAAACCACAATTCGGTCGGGAGTTTATCCTTTGACAAATACATTGAAGAGATCACTTTCCTACCCAGTGTAAGTTGTACTCCCGAAGGAGAACAATATAATGTCATATACAATCTTTTCAACAAATCCAATCCCAACAGGTTTTCACCGCAACCTGTTGTTAGGATAAGGGGTGCTTCCAATTCACAAGGTCCAACAGAAAGGGACATAGGACTAGAGATCGGATTCCTAACCGGGGCGCCAGAAAAACCTACTGAAACATTCATCTTGCCAGACAAAGGTGCGCCAGGGAGTTTTGAGTGCATAATAGAACTCTTTGCAGCACCAGTATCCAACAGAAAAGGTTCTGACACACCTGATGTAGTTACCTTAACATACGGTCCACCTTGATCTACTGGAACTGAAACAACTCCCTCTCTTTGTCTATTGCTGCCCTAGCAATCATTACCTTCCATGTTCTCATCTTCCGCATAATAATCGTCAGCATAGTACTGAGCCGTCCTACCAGGCGCATTACTTTGCTGGTCAAAACTATTCATTGAATTCTGAGATGGAAGGGGACGCGCGTTCTGGTGGGAACTTCCACGTCCTCTACCTCTGGTAGCTTGTTGAACACCTCGACCTCTTGCACCAATAGTACCATTCGTACGCTGTAACAAAATAGGACAACTATACTTGAAATGACCCTCTTCTTTACAATATGAACACTGATTGGGACCTACCGGAACAAGTGGTCGAGAAAACTCAAACCTTTGCGAGTTTCTCTGAAACTGCTGAGGTTGCTGATAGTTACTCTGACCACCACGTGGCGGGTAAGCCTGTTGTAAAAGAACTTTTGTCTTTAGTTCTTTCGTTTTCTTGTCTGCTCTATCCTTCTCATCTTTATCCCTATTTTCGTAATACTGTGCAGTAGCCAATATTTGTGCTGAGGAGGAAACGGCCCAAGAACTCTCTGAATATTTCAATTTCTTACACAACTCAGGAAGCAAACTGTGCACAAACTTGTCAACAAATAAACGTTGACCACCTTCTGTGCTCATATCTTGACCACTGTGGTCGATAAACGTTTCTTCAAACCTAGTGAAGAAATCAGACACTGTTTCATCTTTCTTCTGCTTACACGCAGACAATTTATCCCAATTCACACGCATCACAGGCATTAAAGTCTTCATGTAAGTAATGATCCTAGCAGGAATTTCCGCTACCAAAGGCTCAGGCTTGGCACCACCAACTTGTCTATCATTTGCAGCACTAATGTTAGCCCATGAGTCGCCTAGCTCTTGCGCGTGATCTGTATTACGAATCACTCCCCACAAAGGCTGTGGGACAACATTCCCAAATAACATGTCTATGTCGGCTAAATTCATAACACATGAGTCTGCCGTCTGTGCTAATTCCTTATAATATCCTGCAGGATTTTTACGGGGGTCAGGCAAAGTCTGCTTAAGGGCTAAAACTTCAGATCGCTTCCAAGGAACATGTACCCAAACACGCTGGAAATGAGCTGGCATAGCAGCAATACCTTGAGCGGCATCAGCTGCAACGGCATCCTTCCATACCGGAGGGACTTCTCTCATAGGGTATTGTCTCACCTTTTTATCAGATGGGTCATGTTCAGACAATGACTTAGAAGGACCCTCAATCCTAAAAGACAACAATGTCGCAACTGCTTTCTCAACATCGGGACCCACAATTGTGCCCTTTTCAAATTCAAATCATACGCGGCACAACTCCTGTGGATTCGCTTACAAATCATTATCCTCCAATTCCTCACAAATAAAAACACACATCTTTTCAAAAACGTATCTTTGTTTCGGTGCTTCCCATTGACGGAAGGCATCCATAACAGACTCCACATCATACCTTGAAGGGTAGATAACCCATTTACGCGCCATTCGGTCAAACATTTCTTTCTCTCGAGAATCAGGCAGTTGACTACGCGTCTGCTTACGTCTTGAATAAGGGGTCACACTAGTGGACCCGAAGAGAGGAGATATAAGGCTAGCAACAGTAGCAGTCATTCTCTGTCGCATAGAAGGAGAAGTTGACAAAAGAACGGGAGGAAAAACAGAGGGAAACAAGGCAAATGCAGATGCAGAAGCAGAGGCAGTATCGGGAACACCACCAGAAGAGGCGGTTGGTTCCACAGACAAAGTCGTAGGAAGTACAGGTGGAGCAGGTAGCAAAGTCGGCGGCCCTTGAGGGGGCTGCACCATAGGAGTAGGAGCCAACTGAGGAGGAGCTGGCGGCTGTGGAAGAACTTGAGGCAAAATAACCGGAGGCTGCACAACTAAAGGTTGTGGAGGTGCTGTAGCACTCTGCACATAAGGGGGTGGTGAATTCAACAAGTGTGACATTAAAGGGTCTTTCTCCATTTCTTTTGACGCATTTTGCTGAAGAGGCGGCAAAACTGGATAACATTTATCGATCACCATGTTACGTTGCCTGTGCAACTGCTCACTTATCTGTTCTTCTTCATTATCTTTAAACTGCATAGCAGCTTGATTTACCGTAATACCCTTTTCTTTCTTATTTCTTTTTGCTAATTTAATTTCCTTCTGTTTGGCTTCCTTACGCCATAGGCGGAAGGAGTCAAACATCGCCGGCCGGGCATTCTTCTTAAAAAGTTTAACCTCCAGATTATCCAGAATCTCTGTGTCAAAACTACCATTTTGGGGTCACTTTAAAACACATCTTTCCTGGTGTATCGGATCCATACTTCATTATATGCGAGGGGGCCTATGCCATGTTTCACATATAGTTCATAGGTTGGAGTTCCAATCGGAGGAACCGGACACGAGTCCTCCAATCGGGAATCCCTATTACAACCAAGACAAAACAAATTTCCAAGTCTGCTAAGACCAGGCATCTTCGCTCTCTAGTCTAGCTTCAAACTTCAAAGGATTATCGAATACGATAGTCTCGTGAATACACGAGTCCCTCGGCTTTGGTACTTGCAAGTTCCAAATCAAAGATCCCAAGGGGATACCAAACTAAAAACCAAACTAAGGACTGGGAGACGATCCACTTATACTTAACTGAGGTATCGATGACGTCACCAGAAGACTCGTCTATCGTTTCGCTCTACCAAAATCAAGGGTCCAAAACAGGGCGATAGTCAGGGCAGCAGTCCTTCGTAGCCGTCGGGAAGCAGGGAACCTCGCAGCAAAGACTTTCGGACCACGTCGACATACAGGGGTCGATGCAGTGGCGGCCTTCCTCCAGAATTTTCACACGAAGCTCCTCCCAAACCTCTGGCTTGGACCGGTACCGTTGAACTCGCCCCACGTTGGGCGCCAACTGAAGTACTGGGTTTTTCAGAACCCAGCGGTGCCAGGGGACACACCCAAAGACTTCGAGTTCTTCCTGTTTCAGACTACAGAAACACAGAGTCTTCTAGGTGAAGTCAAAGATCGAATTTATTGGCTGCAGCCAGTAACAGGTATCCTAGAAGTACAACACGGTGTATATTCTCAGGAGACTGCTCAAACTTACAAAGCCGGCCTTCTCTTTTATACAAAATATTATGCTTTAGGCAAACATTCCTTATTTTACAGTTAACCATTCACATATTTTCACTACAAAGAAAAAGCAAAGTCATGATGACAAGCCCATTGTCCAGCCCTTAATCAATTACCCGGCAAGGCTCATTGCTTCCATCAGATATCGACAGACCTCCAATATAAACGGGCACCTCCTCCTCGTAAAGCAAGTCATAAAGAAGGAAACAGGGACAGGTGTGTAGAAGATTAACCATGGTTTGTGTGTGATCAAAGGGTTTCACGATATGTTGGGCCTTGATACTAATCTCGTTCGGCCACTGGGAATGGAACTGGCCGAACAGGTTTGGCTTCAGGCAGTGGAGTCAGCTTGCCCAGGTCACCGAAGAGTCAACGAATGTGTGCGTGTCCTTCAGACCCAAGCTTGGCTTTAGTTCTGGGCCTATGTGAGGGCAATCACAAAATGGCTGTCGTTCTAAAATGGAACCCGAGGGATCAGAACGGAAACTATGATTTCAGGGTGATTTCTTCACCCGAACATGGCGAAAATGCTTGTGCATAGTATCCTAATCATTTGCGGTCTGCTGATACCAAAATTGTCATGATACGACGATGTTTATAACACGGGTCCAGAATTTAAAGTACCACAGTTCTTAAACCGTCTGAAAGTTCCATTGATACTGATACGTAGCGTGATCTGCCTATGTGCATGGCTTTGAAAGTGAGTCAACTAGTTTCGATTTTTTTTTTTTTTTTTTTTTTTTTTGGTGGTACTTCGAACTGAAGCCACTGTACCTCCCTGAGAAAAGGGGGGTTGCTAACAGAATAGGGGACTAGGTCAGAAGAGGCTATAGGTCACACTTCTGAGGCTGCAGTAAAATGTACTTTGCTTAGGATCAGTTCCAGGCGGGCTAAGTCCATCAGGTCTGCAGAATGGTATAATAAGGCTGTCGGTAAGAGTGGTGTTGTGACCTTCCAAGAGCGCTATCTCTCGAAAAAGAGAGGGTTGCCTTTTACATCAAAATATTCCAGTACCATGTATTGGAGCGTTTCACACAAGCACCAGTTACATCACAAGGGGACACACTCATTTTATTGTTAGGCAGGGGGAGATTAAACATGTACTCCACATAATAATCTGCCAGCGAAAGCATTCAGTGAGCCGTGGGACAGGCATACGAATCTGTGCAAGCCCGACTCCGCCTTTGGCACTCTCAGGCCGTGAAAGTGAATGTGCCCACTTTAAAATATTTTCCCTTGATGGTGAAAAACATCTCTCAGATCGAACCCCTGACCCTTAGCCAGAATGTTACATCTCTTAAACACGTGTGCTATTGCTCACTTGTTAAAGAAAATCTCTTGTGGTGCATTACAATGCATGCTACATTACACCTCACGGGTAGTGTTTTCAGTGAGCCGTGGGACAGACGTGCGAATCTGGGCAAGCCCAACTCAGCCCTTTTGTCCTTCTCAGGCCGAGACAGTGAATATGCCTAACTTAAAATATTTTCCCTTGATATTGAAAACGTCTCTCGGTTCGAACCCTTGACTCTTAACCAGAATGTTACGTCTCTTAAACACGTGTGCTATTGTTCACTTGTTATAGAAAATCTCTCTTGGTGCATTACAATAAGTGCTATATTACACCTCACGGGCAGTGTTTTTTTTTGTTTTGTTTTTTTACATTATAAGGCTGAACAGTTGAGTCAGCGCCCGGGGCGCTGCAAACGTGTGGTCAGTAGTTCGCACACAGCTCTCTTCAATGGCCTCGTCAGCCTGGTGGGCGGCTCCTCCCTTCGTGAGGGAAATGAGCGCAACCCAAACAACAACTTCGAGGCGGCTGCCGCCGAGGAGACCCGGGTGGGCGTCGGCCTGGGCCCCGAGACCGACGCGGTGATCCTGCCGAGGGCCCACTGCACCTGGAGACCCACACCCATGGTAGGCGCCGGAGCCTACCTCTTGAAAGCACCGTGAGCTATTCCCTAACGATGGGAAGCTCACGCCCAGTTGACACAGGACTATTCCCAGCCCCCAACTGGACAATGCACAGCACTTGCAGATAATAAATGGGCCTGTGCCTATGCGGCAGCCCAACTCGATTCCACCATGCCAGGAAGAACCCATGCCAGCGCTCAGACCCCCCCTTGCAGCAATGCCTCTCTAGTCCAGCGGGTGCCGATGTTTGTGGCGAGATGAGCTAGAAAGCTCCTTGGCATGCGGGAAAGGGCCGCGCGACGTGAAGCCGTGTAGCATGGGCCCCCCTAGCCAGCCCCAGTCCTAATACCTACCCCCAGCCCGACCGCGGGCAAATTCCTGCCGGCCCCCAGCTA
This sequence comes from Triturus cristatus, assembly GCF_964204655.1. Lineage (NCBI taxonomy): Eukaryota > Metazoa > Chordata > Amphibia > Caudata > Salamandridae > Triturus > Triturus cristatus. The sequence goes on from NC_140595.1 coordinate 118,805,030, forward strand.
TTAACCAGAAAAGGGGCGGGGGAAGTACTCCCTCTGGGACGGCCGCTTGTGATGAGCCTAAGGGAGCTGCTCCAACTTTACCCCCACCAAGGCGGCTCTAGAGCATGGCTAGGCCGCCCTGCCCTGTGTACAACCCTACATGGGGAGATCGGGCAGGAGGTGGGGGGTCAGTCGGCATTACTCACCGTGTGCAAAATCGGCAGCTCCCAGGGGACACATCCAGTCGGCATCAGGGCGAGGGGACAAAGAGGCCACCAGAGGGGCGGGGAGGAATATATACCTCTCCCTGAACCCTTTCCCGGCCCGTAAGTGACACGCGGGACCCCAAAAGGGATCTCTGGACAAGACACTAGGCTGCCCAGTGTGCCATCTTGTGGCACTAAAGGGGCCGCCCTCTTATGAGGGTCCCCCTGCGGGGACTTTGTCGGTCAGCCCGCAGTTTAAGCACTCAGTGCAGATTCAAGCACATTCAACTAGAGGGCACATTATCAGAGAAATGTCCCATTGTCACGTGGCAACAAACCGATAGGGAACATGTATGTCGCTCTAGTTTATCAAAAACAGAGCATGCCTTGTCTCACAGCGCCGTTTGAACTACCTGGCTACCATCCCTTTGCACATAGTTCACCAACTGGCAATGCCAATCAAACGTCTGACAAGTCCTGCAAAACTTTCCAGGCCCCTGCTAAGCACCAGTTCCAAGCGACAATGTACACAACATAACTCCTGCACATCTGTCTCAACAACGGAGTCCGAATGAAAAACCCAGGAAACCTCTAGCTAAAGGGGAGGATGGGAGAGGAAAAATGTCTAAACGCTCTTCCTGTCACCAGCCACCAGGTCACCTGAACCTAAAATGGTGGCAGGGAGCTCAATTTGACCCCTTACATACCTTGGGCTATATTGGGCTACGTATGTAGCCCAAATCAAAATGGCAGTTCTTGGACTGTGCCACCCTCCCAGTCTGCCTGGGGACAGACCTCCCTGTTTTTCGGCTGCCCCCCAAATCCGCCTTGTCAGAGCCAAATGTTCGCTCGAATGCATACACATACACCGAGAGGACATATATGATGTTAGTAACTATAATACACGGAATCCCTTGACCAATTACCTTTATTTACATACCTCATTTCTGATGAAGAGACAAGGTACCGCGTTTTTAGTTGCTTCTACGTAGGAAGTGTTTTTTCATGAAATATAGAGCCCCTTAATCAACAGGTCTAGCATCGCTCAAAATGCTTCAGTAAGATACTGGGAACCTTTCAGCAACTTTAGAGGGACTCATATCTGAGAATACTCAATTTAACCCACCCTGATAACAGGGTTTACTAAGTTTTTCACCGATCACAGCCCTTTTACCAGGATTATTATTATATGCATTGAGCACAGCCGACTCATGAACAGAAAGTTCATGGAGCGGTTCCTTGAGATCCAATCCATGTCAGATGATCTGATACCCAAATGATAAGGAATTACAAAATTCAAAATATAAGTGATGTGCGACCATTTGGCTAATCTGAAGGAAAGTGGGCTTCATCTATATTAGGGAAGCTTTTTCCCAAAAAATCCACAGTTCAAAGATGTTTTCTTCCTGGAGCAACTACTTTGAATCGATTTCTCATTAGACAACAAATAATCAAACCACAGGACACCGCAATAAGGCATTCTGTGAAGAACAAGCATTTGTACAGGTTTTATCCCATAATATTGGAGACAGGCGTGGCCCTTGAATCCCCTAACAGCATTATTCACTTTTATCCACATGTCATGCAAGGGCACTTTGATATATGTGATCTACAAACCAATCCAAGTCCCCTACTTTATGTAGAAATATACATTCCAGCTAAGAGTTTGGCAGACAGAGTCCAAGCAGTAAGGCTCTGAGATAGCTTTGAGGATTGTGGTACATGCCAACATGCATCTTTTGCATCTCTTTAAGAGGATTAAGAAGGAAGGCTTTCTTGGGATCAGGATGCTGCATCCATCTAATATTCAGTCAAATTCCACAATCTTAAACAGATTTGAGCTTTATGGCAGGCTGTTCCTTACCATTCTAACCCGACAGTAGCTTTTATTTATTCTGTTCAAATCTGCACAAGCATCAATCCGTTTTTTGTAAATAAAATAGTGTTGAGTCAAGAGGAAATCAGCAATTGCATTTATGAAACTCAATTTTTGCTAAATCCTCATGTAGAGTTTGACTATGGACAGAGGCCCAGATTCAAAACGAGGCTGGTTTGGTAACACAAATTGACAATCTCCTGCATATGGCTCAAACCAGTGTTTTGCATTCCATCTGAGACTGGAGACAAACACCCAATCTGACATAGTATGTGACACAAATGTGACACACACTCCAATAGCCTGTTACAACACAAAACCCCCAAACAATAGCAAGCACCCACTTTGTGGAGGTGAACTTCCACATAATGACAACACTGTGCTAATTTTGAGCCGATGCTTGCCCGGGAGTTAGGGCGGGGGCACCTTTTCTAATTTTTTGGCAGCAGCCCTTATTTTCGCAAGAGACTTTGCCCCGGAGCAAGAGAGTGAAAAACAGAACAAAAGGAAAGAAAGAGAAAGAGTAAGAAGAAAAAAATGTGGCAAAGGAAGAAAGCAGGAACCAGCAACAATGAGATAACTTGGGAGAGAGTGTCTGGTGGTGGAGTAAAGAGGCCTGAAGTGGAATCAAGACTACGCACCCTCAGTATCAGCATGCTGACATTTAGGAGTCGATTCCGATTTCGTAAGGAAAGCCCTTCGAACGACTCGGTCCCGGAGAGCTTTCCGCACTAATCGCGCTCCGTGAGTCCGTACGATCGATCTCGATGTGTACCATAGCCAACTTCCGGCACATCATAGGTCAAATGTCACATTTATAACATGCACTTACAAAAACAGGAAGCATGTATGGAGTATGCCTCCATACATATGCAGGGCATCTGTGACGTTAATTACTGCTTCACAAATGTAGTGTACATGTTTCTAGATACCATGAGAGTGCATATGATTCCTACCTACATTTGCAGGCACAGTACCATCACTTATGCCTTCTGATGTGCATAGCACTCATGGATGCAAGAATCTGTGTGAGCAGTTATCTGCCGACATGCAGCAAAAGTAAATATTCTGCACTCCACAACAATGTTGACCAGACTTGCACTTTAAGACCATGGTTGGTGATACCATGCATCCATCCAATGACTGCAAGAGAAGAAGCATACAACACTGCACACATGACAGGAGGACACACAGCATCAGTGGTGGCTCCTCCACCAAGATGGAGGAGCGTCGCCCTACTGCTCTGTGAGCAGCTCGAAAAGGAATAATAACGCATTGTTATTATCATTTTAGGTTCACTGACAAAATACCGACACCTAAAATAATCGCATACCACAATATCGAGTTTTAAGTATCGATGTTTAAAATATCGACATCCTATATTTATAATTGTAAGTACAAAAATATAGAGAAAAAAAAATATTGATGTCAAAAATATAGGGGCGGATTCCGATGTCAGACGGACCGGAGTCTGTCCAACATCGGTCAGGAACTGGAACTGAATGACCTCTTGTTGTCGGCTCCAGCGCAATCCTGTACTTAACAATGGGAGCATGCATTCCGAACGGCAAAATAGAAATACATTAATATAATAATTCCACTCCTTCTAGGCTCAGACCCCAGCCCCGCCCACCCTAACCCAGCCCCGCCCACCCTAACCCAGCCCCGTAGCAAAGAAAAATAAAATGATAGTAACCTCTTTATTATCATTTTATTTTTTTCTGCTCTGAGAGCAGTGGGGCGACGTTCCTCCGCCTTAGTGGAGGACCCGCCCCTAATTTGGGCACTGCTATTAGTGCTCATGATGGTTTGGCCGGCCAAACAGTCATGTGCACTGAAGCTCTCTCCAACCCAGCTGTGTTGCAGGGTTGAAGAGAGCAAGAACAGGTTCCCAGTCTCCCTGGGAGAGCAAATCATCGGCTCTCCAGCCAATCAAGTATGAAAGCAGCTTCAGGATTGGCCAGAGGGGAGTCTGGGAGCCTCTGCTTGTAGCGGAGCCACGAGAAGACCGGAGAAACCTACCTGCACAAAAACAAGAATTAATTGCATTTTCCTCTTTCTATACATGCTGCACGCATAGAAAGAGGAAAAAATGAGGAGAAATAAAAGTATTTCTCCTCGTAGCACCATTCCTATGCCTCCCATGGGGAGGCATATGATTCTGACGCATTCACAGTTTTACAAAATGTTATAAATGTGGGAATGCGTCAAGTTTTTTTGTTTGTTGCAGATTTATATAGCTTAAACTCAACCCAAAGGTTTTGGAGTGCTGTACATGAGCACTAGTTACATTACACAAGGACACATTCATTTTTGGTAGGCACAGGGAGATTACGTGATTTGACCAGAATCACAGGATGCTGAGCCGACGCCGAGGCTCGAACCTGGTTCCCCATCTCCAAAGTCGGCAGCTCTGGTCGTGAGGCCACATCTTCTCATTCAGTTCCATGTATGTTGCATGAGAACACCCATAGCAACACCCATGGAACGCCCCTTTGATGCAGATTAATGCGCGAAAGGGGCAAATATTTACAAGGCCATGAAAAGTCATGCAGGGTGACTTTGCATGACCTTGTAAATATGGCCAAGTCCATTGCATGGCCGGGGCATCAAAAAAAGTGACACACCAGCGGTGCAATGGGCTTGTAAATAAGCCCCAAGGTTTTTGTACTACTTGCTCTGTTGCACTACATTTGTGGCAAAGATTATGAGAGCTGGTGTTCTACATGCCTTGTTACAGTATTTTGCATGCATTATTGTGGATTTTGCTCTAGGCAATGTCCTTTGGCCTGCTGAAATTGACTTTTAATGCATATCTGCTATTGTGCAAAATAGCTAATTGACACTAATGTACATATTTCTTTACACTAACATTTTGCAGAAGCTATCTGTTGGTAGGATTTTGCTGCTCTTGTCGGTGCAGGCGACTGGACAGGCTCATGCATTCAGGATAAACACCACTGCAGGTTGAACGTTGTTGCTTGATGGTGTCAAAGGTTGAAGAAAGGTCTAGTAAGACCAAGAGACAGGGACAGGAATTGGCATTGGTTGTGAGTGTGTTGGTGACCACCTGGATGATGCTGCATAAAACGTTTGGACCCAGATTGGTATCCTTGGAAGATGGGGTTGTCCTTGCTCTTTCCATGGAGCTGGATTTTACTGTGCTTTCAATGTTTTTGCCAGGAACATCAGGTGAGTTCTGGATCAGTTATATCTGAGATTGTAAGGTTCAAGTTGAGACTTCTTTAGCACAGGCAGTATTTTAGGTTTTTGGTCAAAATTTTGTAAATGAGGGCTGATTTGACTATGTTGAAAGGCAGTCTGAGAGTCTGGCCTTTGGTGAATACAATAATCTTGAGTGGTCTTGAAAGAAAGACTGAAAAAGCTTATCAATTTGGTGTGTTACAAAGTGGGACTATTATGGGAACTGCTTTCAGTGCTGTTGAAGTGTTGTCTGATTGTATTGCATTTTTCCTTGAAAGATTTTTCAATGGGGGTACACTATTCCTTGTGGTGTTCGAGGGGTGGATTTATGTAGCATTTGGTGGCACTGAGGAGTTCCCTGCTTCTTTTAAAGATGCTGCTGTTCAGGGTAGCATAGTTGCCTGCCCTGACCTCTATGATGGAAATCCTTTAGGATGTACTGAGGGTCTTAAGTGGGAGAGGGTCTTCTGGCAGCTGTGCTCAGCACCACTTCTACTCCTGCCTTCTGATAGTGCATTTAGTGTTAGTAGGTTCTTGTTGCGGACCATGGTGCAGAATGTTTACACTTGTACTGTGCTGCAATGCCCCAATTGTACCATGCAATTACAGGTTAACTGCCCAATGAATGGGGAATAACTCTGTGAACCCAAGTTTTACTAGGCAGAATTCCAAATGTTATTCCTTTTCCCAGGAGGATTAACACTCATATTTATGCACTGCTCTGAGCCGTGGGTAAATATGAGCAGAGGGATGGTGTGAGTCAGGGAGGTGTGGAGGACTGAAGAAGGAAGGGAGGATATTGCTTAGCAGGGGGAAAGTTGCATGCTCTCCCTGTGCCTTGGAAGGGGTTCAAGTGAGTTCCAGGGAATAGGGCCAGGCAGCATCGCATTTCCAAGTTGCTTCCAGCAGCTAAGTTTTCAGCCTGTCTAAATAGGTCTGTTGGAACAACGGCTCACACATGATTGAGAAATTCACATGGGCTTTCTGTGGCGCTCAACTAGTACCCGGGGCCTGTAGGAAAGTGCCCCTTTTTCACATGGTCATTCCCACTTTTTGCCTGGTATCTGATGCAATTTTGTCAGACGTGCACTGGGTTCCTGCTCACTGGGTCCACCGTGCCAGATCTCTTTCCCTAAATGGTACAATTGTTCCCTCAATTGGCCATACCTTTGGCACCCCTGTAAGTCCCTGGTGAATGGTACCTCGAGTACCCAGAGCAAGGGTACCAAAGAGGGTCCCTAAGGAGTGCAGCATGTATTGTGCCATCTTAAGGGACCCCTCACCTAACACATGCAGACTGCCACTGCAGGATGCGTGTCTTGATGCAGAGAAAAGTGAAAACACGGCATTGCACACATCCTTGTGTGTCATGCCTGCAGACACTGCATGCAGTATAGGTGAGCCACCCCTACAGCAAGCCTTAGCCCTAAGGCAGGATGCACAATTCTACATGTGTGGGAATATGCATGGGCAAATATGCCCCTGTAATGTCTAAGTCAATTCTTAGATATCACAAGTGAACAGGGAGGCCATTTTAAGTACATGTGCTGGACACTGGTAAAAACGAGTTCCCTAGCTACATGATGCCTTCACTGAAATCTATGGTGTTTGGTATCAAACATCTTGCATTAATAAACCCACACTGATTTGAGTGGTGGATGTAATGCATGCATCCAGAGGGCACCTTAGAGGTGCCCCTGACAACCTACCTGCTCTAGTGTGCTGGCTGACCGGTGTCGACCGGCCTGCCACTGCAGACAGGTTTCTGACTCCCTGCAGGTGAGAACCTACGCTGTTCGTGGTCAGAAACAAGGCCTTCTCGGGCTGGAGGTGTTGTCCCCTCTTCCACGTAAAATGGCTAAGTAATCAGTATATCAAGGAAAGGAGTCTCCAAAGGCCTCTGCCGCCTTTGCTATGTGCCCAAGGCTTCCCCAGATGGGGATAATGCCAACCCCCTGCCCTGTGCCCAGTTGGCACCAGGACAGGGGGGAATTTAGATATGCAGGGTGGTGTGGTGCACTGCAAGGCCAGTCACACCCCTAAGGTGAGCTGCCTGATGTGCCTCCCTTTAGGAAAATTTCACTCTTTTGGTCAATAAGGAGTGTAGTTAGGGGCGGGCTGAATTTGCGTAGTCGCGCTACGCAAAGTTTCGCGAAATGGTAAAAAATCTCCGCAAGCATGCAGAGTTCCGCGAACACGTGGAATGGCTTGTTCCGCCCGTTCGCGATGCTTTTTTCCTGTTCCCGAGCGCTGTTTGCGTGCTCGGGGGGAAATATTTCGCGAACACCCATTTTGAAAGTGCGAAAAAGCAAAAAATTCCGAGAAAGCCATGTATCGCAGAATTTTTGGCAATTCTGTGTTCTCCGCGGAACGCTAAATTACCCAAATTCCGCGAGCAGAACGGAATACCACCCAGGCCTAAGTGTAGTGATCCCAAGGGTAAGTAGCCTATTTGATACCACCATGCATTCCCCTTAACACTCCTACATTTATTATTTAGGGGAGCCTCTGGCACCAGGAAAGCAGATTATGTCAACCTAAGAAGAAGTACACTGAAGAGCCGTGAAGAGCAAGAACTGAGGAGCAGCAACTGACTTGATGCCAACCCTGCCAGCCTGCCTGCTGTTCCCGGCAGTTGCACCAAAGACAGCTCATCCTGCAGCTGCTCTGCCTACAAAAGCCTGGGAGGACTTCCAGCACTTCAAGGAGCAATCAGCATCTCCCATGGAGGAGCAGAGCTACTTCCCTGCACTTTGCAGGCCAGTGGCGGCCACCACTAACAAAGGGTGATGGGGTGTGTGGGGGCCGTGCGGGAGGGAGCACGCAGGGGTGGGACGCGTGTAAGTAATAATTTAAAAAAAGAACTTGCAGAGGCAACCAGCCGCCTCCCGCGTTGTGTTGCTCCTGCTGACCTCTTCCTGGTCCCAGCAGCCCCTGGGACAGACTCCCATCCAATCCCATGCTGCAGAGCAGCGCAGGGATTGGCCTGAGTGGGCTGGAATGATTCTCTGCTCAGGTCAGGGAGTCTGTGGGGTTTCTCCAGCCTGGCTCTTGAATACAGCCGGGCTGGAGAAACCTAAGTGCGCATGTGTGTTTTGGTCGAACTGAGACGGCCAGCCAAAAACATATGCGCACGTGGGGAGTGCGCAAGCACTCCTCCTCCCCCCTCCATGCACAAATTGGCTCAGAGCCGGCAAACAAAAAAATAAAACGATGCTGGAACATTGTTTTATTTTTCATTTGCTGGCTCTGCACCAGGCAGTGGGACGACGCTCCTCCGTCATTGCTGCAGGCACCCAAGAAAAACGGTGTGGACTCCAGACTGCGAAAACCCAACACCAGAAGGCACCAATGCACCTGTGCCACCTAGGCCGAGTCAAAGTGGGCTAATGGTGTCAACGAGGTCCTGAGTCCCTCCAGGCGGAAGCCCACCGTGGGTTTGTTCAGACTGGACTCCCAGTCACCACCTGCAATCTCTTTGCGCAGGCCCCCTCAACCCGGAGTGTCTCTCACAGCACAGATTCGATGCCTAAAAGCACCACTGAACCCCAGCCCCACAGCCTGATGAGTAGTAGACCAACGGTATCCCTACAGTGTCCCTACATCTGGAGGACCGAGTCCTCTGTGGTTTCAACCAGACTGACCTCCACCCCCCCCCCTTCCCGTCCCAGCTTTCAGCCTCTTTTTCCCAGAACGTTTCCCATTGAAATCAATTGGCACCTGATGCTGATAAGCACCTCTGCACCCGGACACTCCAGAACCTACCGAGGTGACCCATTGGTGCTGCCTTGGACCCTGCCCCATACTTACCTTAATTCCAGGAGATTGGTTCTGAAGGTCACTGCTAAATACCAGTATTCAGGATATGTGTTTATCCCTGTAGGATAACATTACTGCATTAAAGACAATACAAGTATAGTAACCTGTTTTCTTCAAAACTGCTAATTTAAAAAGTACTTACCCAATAAGAAAATATTAGGTTAAAAAAAATAATTGGTATTGCTCTCCTTATTAAGGGGTCTATTAGAATGTCGGGCGGATCGCCACCGCCCACATGGCGGTGGCGATCCCCCCGACGGGCGGTGGCGATCGGCCCGACATTCTCCTCCGCCCGCATGCTATGGAAAGGCATGAGGGTTCCTCAGTTGGGGGCCCGTTGCGGGCCGCCAGGATGTTGGGGTCGGCACATGGGGGGTACGCATGGGCGACGTGGCAGGCACCGTGCGGTGCCTGCCACGTTGTGCATGCAAATGCGCACATGCCTCTTTTGTATTGCGGCGGTTGCTGCTGACAGCACTGCCCACTGCAATGCAAAAAATGCGGGATGCGCCCGCCAGTGTGGCGGGCGCATCCTAATTGCCCATGCGGGACCGCCGCACCCTTAGCGGAAGGTCCCATTTCACGGGGCGATGGCGGGCAGACAAAGTCCACCCGCCATCATAATAGACCCCTAAGTGTGTGTGTATCATTTATTGACTGTGTATGCAACACATCAATAACACACAAAGAGAGAGAAGGAGGAGGGTAGGCCGCCGTATGGCCCTCCAGAGAATCAATTAGATCACATAAACAGGTATGGTAATGCCAGAAAAGTCAAGAGAAACATAGAAAATATGAAACCTTTATTAATGAGGACACCTGCTACCTACCTATCTAAAAAGCAATCATGAGTGGGTATATTGAGGAGAATGGCTCAAAGCTGTATCTCATCTGCCAACATGTTTCTGCCCAATGATGGTAGCCTAAAAGATCTGGGGCATCCTTCAGGGCATGTGGATCCCTTCGACTAGTTTCTGTGGCTCTAATATTCACTTAATAGGATACTATTAAAGTTGTAAGTTACCTTTTAACCCAGGTGAATCCTACCTGGAACTGGATCCAGTGTTCTACACACTCCTATTTGGAAGAGATTGACACAAAGTACAAATGTAAACAATGTTGATTAAAAAGGAAGAGAAGAGACTTTCCTACATCACTGTATATTTATATTACAATTAAAAAAGCGGGCATGCAAGTGCTTTGACAACCGTGGAACACCGATGTATTTTAAGCTGGTCTGGATCCTGCCTTGTCCAGTAGTTTTTATCTAAGAGCTCCTTCCTTCCTTGAAAGTTTTCGAGGAGGTTGAGCCTGCCCTGGTGGCATTGACCAACCAGGGTGGGGAGAGGATACCGATGATGAAGCATGACACTATTATATGTGTGAGGTTTCCTCTTCCATGAAGGATGACTTTTCTCAGATGTGCGGCAGAAGTCCTGTGACGTCCAAACTCAGGATTCCTGATTGTTCCTAGAATATGAGGAAATAACATATTTTCTCTGTTTCACTTTACTTTTATGTGCTGCAGTACCTGTTTTTGTTATTAAAATGTATGCAACAAATGCCCACCACTCCTCCTTGATAAGCCTAAGGCTGCTTGACCACATAACACAAAAAGAGCACCTTGGGATTGTTAAAGCAAGCCCTGTCCCCTCATAAGGGATGCCTGGACTTTCTACACAATATACATCTTTTTAGTATATTATATACAGAGCCCGCTTCCTACATAGCCTAATTATGGAGTAGGGGTGTTTCTGGTGGTGTTAGCACCTGTTGACCAGATGCAAGGTGACAGTCTGTGCTACTGACACTGTAAGGTGGCAGCACAGGAGTCTGAAAGAGCTGGCGGGTGGTTGTTTGTGGAACTTCTAGGGTCATGGTTGTCTATGGACGACTGAGGCATCTCCATCTGAATCATCAGGTCGGTTGGGCTGCCCAAGTCTGCAGTCACTAGGCTGTCGAGGATGCGAGAGTGGGTGGGAGAAAGATAGATTTTTGGCCATAAATAAGGCATGGGGAAAATACCTGATGTGCCTGCTGACCCAAAGCCTCAGTATGTACACGTGTAGGTATGTATATGTTTTATTATTATTATTTGGTAAACATGAAGCTATTAGGCTAGCTAAAGCTGTCTCTAGGCTGACCTGAAAATGGCAGAATGAGCTGTAAGCAATGGTATTGCTGACCCCAGCCATTTTGCCTATTTACCGCCCATATTCATAATTGAGGCCTAAAAACCACTGTCATAGCTTAGAAGAGAGAGATCCTCACGGGTCTGTCTGTAAAACAATTTTAGTGAAAAGGGAGCGAAAATGGAAGGAACCCTTTTGAACTTAGAAAGCTACAGCCTGTAGATTTGAGTGACATATGAGGTTTAGGGCCATAAGTACTATAGCATTTTCCCATAGACACAGAATGTGTAACACCCTTTGATACATCTGGCCCTTAGAACTGTAAAGAAATTAAAGAACTTAGTATAATGCCAGTGTTCTCAGCTGGAGTTTCCGGTGCTAGATGTGAGGACAGGAACTCACCAGTGATGAGAAAATGAAGCACAGAAAGCAGTGGCGGCTGGAGTTATAAAAATATGGTAAGGCGCCACGGCTCTCCCAGTAAAAATTAGAGCAGGACTCACAAGTGGAGAGGTGTGGCTCACTGGTTAGAGGCGGCAGACCCGTAAGCAGAGAATCGGCCAGGGACCAGGGTTCAATTCCCGACGCGGCAGGGTCGTGGACCAGGGTCAAAACGGACTTGATAATTCTCGCCTCGGTACCTACTCTAACCAGGAACACACTCGGCAACTCTGGGCATTAAGCTTGCCTCATCTCTACAACGGCCCCCCACAGATGCCGGGGATGCCTGGTTTCCCCTTGGAGATACCCAGAAAGGGACCATCTCACAGGGATAGCCAGGACGGGTTCCCCAGCGGTATATAGCGCCGCGACACTTCCGAGTAGCTGTGCGCTGAATAAATTAAAATAACATAACATAACAAGTGGAGACAGAACAAGGGAGATGTGAGGATAAGAGCACATGAAAGAGAGAAACATAAGACAGCATTGACAAAGAGACAACAGCTAGATGGGAGAGGAGAGGCATTTAGGAGAGAAAGAAAGGTAGGGAAAGCTAGAGAGGGATACAGGAAAGGGAAGCAAACAAGTATACAGGCTTGTTCTTGTGAAACATGAAGGCGTATTCCTGCACAATATAAAGGGCGCAGAGGTTTCATGTGCTGATGTACTGAATGCATTCTGCTGCAGCATGATATATTGTGCCATGTATTTTGTGACAATAATAAACTACATTTAGTCTGGGGCAAAATGATGGACATATTTCCTAAATTATCCATATTTAGTTATAAAACGTTTGGTAGTTTTTTGAGATGTGATCGACCTTTTGTTTCTATATTAAAATCCAGCCAATTGTTTTGCAAAGCCTGTCACAACAAAACAGTTTCGTTTTGGTGGGGCCACAGGGGCAACATAGCTTTGTTCTGGGTATTTGTAGGGGGCCCATTTATCTTTCCTAAAAGGGTAGATTCTTTTGGGGAGTAAGTCTAGGACATGGTTGCCATTCCTCCATAATCTCTCTTTTAGAGACATTGGGCCAGATGTATCAAGCTAAATTACGATCGCATATGCTGAAATTCGCAGAATTTCAGCATTTGCGATCGCAATTTAGCTGTGTGCAATGTAGGTAAGCAAAAAACTACTCACAAAATAAGGAATCGCAAAATTTGTGATTCCCTATTTTGCGCATGCATTTAGAGAATTGCAATTTGCGATTCCCTAAATGCTATTCTAGTAGACATCACAAATTGCGATATTTCTGTAAGGAATCGCAAATTACCACTAACTTCAAGTTGGTGGTAATTTGCGATTGCCTCGAAAAAAAACACTTTGTTGCTTGTATGTGTGCCACATGTGCATACATGCACATTTCAGGGGTACAACAGGGTGTCCTTTTGGAACCCTTGCACACTTGAAATTGCATGCGCAATTTGCGAATATCTATTGGGTACTCGAAAATTGCACACGTAATTCCCATTCATTCCAATGGGCCTCTTGGCCCATAGAAATGAATGGGAAGCCATTCCTTATTTGCTACTCGCAATTTGCTAGTCGCAAATAAGGAATGCGTAGAAATCGCTATTTTAAATGCGAAACTTACCTACATAACAGTTTGCGAGTCCTTATTAGCGATTCGCAAAAAACGCTATTAAGGACTCGCAAGCCTGTTCTTTCATACATCTGGCCCTTAGTGGCTGATTATGATGGCGGTCGGACGAGCATCCGACCGTCATCATTGAGGGAACGGGACCAGCAGACAAGTAGTCAGAGGTCCGTTCCGCCAAATTCCGATCTGACCACCGTGGAGGTGGTCAGAAACATGCCTCTTAGTATTGAGGCTTGTGCTGCGGCCCAGAAAAGTCTGAAGCTGTTAGTCGGTCTCTGGGGCAATGTGGTCTGACTGACTGCATCCTAATTCGTCGGGCTGACTGTAGTTGTAGATGTCAGTCCCACTGACTTCATAATCGACGTCATATTATATAATTCCCCCACTTCATTGATGTTTTTGGGCCTCATGCTGATCTCCAACATGACCATCCCTACAAGGACACAAAGTGGCGAAGTAGATGTGTATCCGGTGCTGCACTGACCTATTTACATTGCTGATATCATCAGGGGACCCCACCTGATGTGATTGATTGTTATTTTTGTAAGGTGAACTGATACTCAAAAGTGAGTGTCTGGGGCTGGGAAATGACTGCTAAGAACTGTCAAAGACTCTTATCTTTCAAAAAGCCAACTTTTCTGAAAACATGCGCATTGTTCTGCTGTCGTTCGCCTTTAGGGAATTCAGTCCAAGGTATGGATGCTCCTTTTCTCACCTCTCTGCTAAAGCCTGGAACACCCTCTCCCTACGCACCTCACCCTCACTCAACCTCTTCAGGAAGGGGCTCAAGACCTGGCTCTTTGACTGAGACCGGCAGCACAGCGCCTGGATATCCCACGGGGTGATAAGCGGCACTCTACAAATACCGATCGATTGATGGATGATACACAATCACAGGAAGCGTCCCCTTTCTCAGCCTGACACGTTCTTGATTTCTCTGAGACCGGAAGCCTGAGACCTCCAGAATGAAGGAGGCCGGGCAAAAATAGGACTCTTACCATAGATTGTGCCATGGCTAAAACAGAAGACGCTAAAGTTCACCCCTTTTTGACCAGAAGCCAGTGCAGGATGGCCAAATGCTGAGAAACAGATGTGCACTCATCCAGCTGTAGGGTCAGCCTAGCAGCTGCATTTTGAATGGTTTGCAGCCTTTTCTTAGTTTGTGCTTTCACAAACACAGAGCCTTTTCGTAGTCTAGAGAAGATGAAATATTTGCCTGGAATATGATTTTTCGAACTCGATTCAGAAGAATATGAGTACCTTTTCTTATGTCTTAATACAAGTAGAGGTCACTTTATTTACCTTAGGAATCATGGAAAGCGACTTGTCAAGCCGAAAACCAAGACTATCTGTATTCAGTCCTGTAGGAACTATGGGGCATATTATCAAGAAACAGCGTTAAAATTATCGCCGCTTTAGCGGCGCAAAACTGCCGCTAAAGCGGCGATAATGGGATTGATAATATGCCGCAGAGAATTCCAATAGAAAGCCCATGTTCTGGTGTGAACATGGGCTTCTATTGGAATTCTCTGTGGCATATTATCAAGCCCATTATTGCCGCTTTAGCGGCAGTTTTCTGCCGCTAAAGCGGCGATAATTTTAACGCCGTGCTTGATAATATGCCCCTCGAACACCCAGTCTAGGGCCCCCGGCTCTATCCATGGAATTTGGAGAAAAAAAGATAGAATGGCTGATTTTGCGTGAAGAAGGAGGGGTGGTACCATTAGGTGGATACAATTAGGAAGGCAGACAGATTTTGGATGTGATATTCCTGTCCAACTAGACAGGAAGTGGACAGAAGTTCTTGGGTTGGGATGCTCAGGGTAGTTCTTAAGTTGTTGGTACCAACCGTGGTCTCAGATGCTATCAAAACTGAGCCCGACAATCCACCTAGATTGTATAGTGTAGTCAGAGGCGTTTTAAGGCATGGGCAAAGTGGACTCTGGCCCAGGGCCCCGGCCTTTGAGGGGGGCATTGATAGAGCCAGCTCTCTTCTGCAGAGTCTCTTGCCCTGATAACCTTTATTAATTCTTAAACAGATTGTTTTAAATACCTTTTTCCTTTCATTTATTTTACTGTGAGTGATGTGTGAGTATTACAAACATTTTGCAGAGAAATGTGTGACTGTTTCATGCAACATCCATAAAAAAAGTTTCTTTTAGATCAAAACAGCACCTCACATATTAGAAATTGGAAAGTGTCAGAGAATATTTGCAGTAATTTTAGTGAGCTGCTGCAGTGGTACAATATTTAAAACAGACACCACTATCCCTGAATATTGGATCCACACCTATTTAGAGAAGTGTGGCTCACTGGTTAGAGGAGGCATACCCTGAAGCAGAGGTCAGACCCGGGACCAGGGTTCAATTCTCGACGCGGCAGGGTCTGAGCCCAAATGTCCACGGACTCGATAATTCTCAATTCGGTGCCTACTCGAATCATGGGTTCACACTCTGCAACTCTGGGCAATAGCTTGCTTAATCTCCACTACGGCCCCCCCCGCGGCGGGATGCCTGGCTTTCACCTTGGGGATGCCCAGTACGGGTTATCTCACAGGGAAAAGCCAGGACGGGTTCCCAATGCAAGCGCCGAGATGCCCAAGGGTAAGTCGAGCGCTATATAAGAACACACATACATACATACATACATACATACAGTATCTGGAGTGTGCTTGGACACTGTCGGTGACCAAAGAGAGCTTGACAGAACTGAAAGTGGATCATAAATTCAAAGCTGTTCTGAAACGGGGCCCCAAAATACGTTTGGCCCAGGGCCCCCAAAGTCCTTAAGATGTCCCTGCGTGTAGTGTGCGTGCTGTTTCATCATTTGCACCCACTTGGGTGTGATGCGAACTTGCGAAGGTGTTTTAATCAAAAAGACTTCAGGGATCCTGTGAATTCTCAACCCTGGAACAGGGGGCCATTGCAAGCTCCTAGGGGCATGTTATCAAGCATGGCGTTAAAAATTATTGCCGCTTTAGCGGTAGAAAACTGCTGCTAAAGCGGCGATAATGGGCTTGATAATATGCCGCAGAGAATTCCCATAGAAGCCCATGTTCTGGTGTCAACATGGGCTTCTATTGGAATTCTCACGGGCATAATCAAGCCCATTATCGCCACTTTAGCGGCAGTTTTCTGCCGCTGAAGCGTAGATAATTTTAACGCCGTCCTTAATAATCTGCCCCTTAGTCTTTACCAAACCTAAGAGTGGCGGTCGATTTCTTGCTTTAGGGATGAGTTCATTAGTTGACATGCTGAGGGTGATCTCAGGGTAGATGGTGTGGTCACCAGGAAACATCTGCTAGTAGACAAGCTGCAGAGGTTAGTAATGGCCGCAGAATGGCCAGGATATCCTCCGCGATGAGTTTGGCCGGTCTCGAAGTCCTGATGCTAGCGATTCTAGTGAGTCATTCACAAGAATGTTGATTTCATGTGTCAATGCAGAGAACCAGACTTTCCCATGAACATGGACTTTTTCTGACAATACCCTTATGTTTGGTGCTGGTCAGCTGCAGGGGGCATAGAACCAGCGTTGCTAGCAGCACCAGCAGGCGCGTCCACATAACATGCCATTTTCTTAATTCCCGGTGCAAAATGACTGTATCCTTAATTACTGTGAGACTCGTGAAGGTGGCCTTAGTGTGAATGCACCAGTGCTTGTTTTGTCATGTTTATTGTGAAGCTTTGTTATTGGGATAGCTGCTGGGTATTCGCCAGTATAAAACGAGCACTGCCAAAGCCAAAGGGTCTCACCTTTGTGACCTATTGGCTTTAACTGTATTTTTTTGACGATGCTGTGCAGCATTCGGTTGGGGGAACAACAAAACAATAATTTATGACGCTCATGGTGACAACATCAGCATCAGTCACTAGGGACGGGCATACATCACCATGCATATGCATGCCTGTTTGAGGTGGGTGCCATTTTCCTAATTGTTTTGTATTTACCAATCTAAGATGGCGGACGCCACTTGCAGTGGTTAATAAGTCTGTTGTCACTTGTGCAAAGCACTTTATTGAAAAAATAGCAGCCTAACTGCAGGTAACAGCTGTGTCCTCCCCATTTAAAACGACGTGTTGTAATGGCTGCGGTGAGTGTGGAAGCAACGAAGCCTATTTATCACCGTATACCTCTCTCAATTTATCCTTTACCTCCACTCTCTGACTCATCCCAAACCCCATTCAACTATTATGATGCCCAAAATAACCCTTTCTAGGCTCTTCCCTCCTCTACCCCTCCTTGCATCATCTCAAACCTCTTTTACTATTCAGACCTCCCAAACAAGCCTTTCTATTCCCTTCCCTCTAATTCTCCCCCTCCCCTCTGCTCATCCCAAACCAACTCCTGCTGCTATGATCCCCAAATAAACACTTTCTAGACCCTTCCCTCTTTTACTTCTCAACTATCCTTTTCAATCCAACTAAGAGACTCGCATGTCCAACGCTTACATTTTATTTCATATTTTCCCCATACTAATTCACTACTAATCCTTTTTGGGTTCCAGAGTAGCGTGCTACTCGCCGAAAAGCGCTTCGATGCTGAGTCCGGGGTAGGAAGCGCTATATATATATATTTACAATACAATACAACTAGATGTGCTGTACGCCTGAAACAATACAATGAATTAAAATAACCCAGGATGACCCCAGTATGGAAAGTCCCAGACTGATGGCTTATCAAAGAATGGGGGTGAGAGGGGGTGTAAGATGCTTGCTGATTCTTGAACTGATTAGGCAGCTGTGTCTTTGATCTAAGTTACCGTTAAGCAGTCATACAACAGTGCCACTTTAATCTGATAGATAGCTCTGGTGTCTCAGGCCTCCGACTGTCAGACATGTATAGCTGGCAGACAGCTACCTCTGCTGTGTCAAGCCTGAGCCTGGAAGGTGTGACTCGCCTGAGAGGTCTGTGGTCACAATCATGAGCCCGTTGGAGTGTGCAATGTGTGTGATAGCTCTGCTGTGTCAAGGCTGAGCCTGGAAGGTGTGACTCGCCTGAGAGGTCTGTGGTCACAATCATGAGCCCGTTGGAGTGTGCAATGTGTGTGATAGCTCTGCTGTGTCAAGCCTGAGCCTGGAAGGTGTGACTCGCCTGAGAGAAAGGTCTGTGGTCACAATCTAGAGCCCGCGGGAGTGTGTAATGTGTGTGATAGCTCTGCTGTGTCAAGGCTGAGCCTGGAAGGTGTGACTCGCCTGAGAGGTCTGTGGTCACAATCATGAGTCCGTTGGAGTGTGCAATGTGTGTGATAGCTCTGCTGTGTCAAGCCTGAGCCTGGAAGGTGTGACTCGCCTGAGAGAAAGGTCTGTGGTCACAATCTAGAGCCCGCGGGAGTGTGTAATGTGGGTGATAGCTCTGCTGTGTCAAGGCTGAGCCTGGAAGGTGTGACTCGCCTGAGAGAGGTCTGTGGTCACAATCATGAGCCCGCTGGAGTGTGTAATGTGTGTGATAGCTCTGCTGTGTCAAGGCTGAGCCTGGAAGGTGTGACTCGCCTGAGAGAGGTCTGTGGTCACAATCATGAGCCCGCTGGAGTGTGTAATGTGTGTGATAGCTCTGCTGTGTCAAGGCTGAGCCTGGAAGGTGTGACTCGCCTGAGAGAGGTCTGTGGTCACAATCATGAGCCCGCTGGAGTGTGTAATGTGTGTGATAGCTCTGCTGTGTCAAGCCTGAGCCTGGAAGGTGCGACTCGCCTGAGAGAAAGGTCTGTGGTCACAATCTAGAGCCCGCGGGAGTGTGTAATGTATGTGATAGCTCTGCTGTGTCAAGGCTGAGCCTGGAAGGTGTGACTCGCCTGAGAGAGGTCTGTGGTCACAATCATGAGCCCGCTGGAGTGTGTAATGTGTGTGATAGCTCTGCTGTGTCAAGGCTGAGCCTGGAAGGTGCGACTCGCCTGAGAGAAAGCTCTGTGGCCACAATCTAGAGCCCGCGGGAGTGTGTAATGTGTGTGATAGCTCTGCTGTGTCAAGGCTGAGCCTGGAAGGTGTGACTCGCCTGAGAGAGGTCTGTGGTCACAATCATGAGCCCGCTGGAGTGTGTAATGTGTGTGATAGCTCTGCTGTGTCAAGCATGAGCCTGGAAGGTGCGACTCGCCTGAGAGAAAGGTCTGTGGTCACAATCTAGAGCCCGCGGGAGTGTGTAATGTGTGTGATAGCTCTGCTGTGTCAAGGCTGAGCCTGGAAGGTGTGACTCGCCTGAGAGAGGTCTGTGGTCACAATCATGAGCCCGCTGGAGTGTGTAATGTGTGTGATAGCTCTGCTGTGTCAAGGCTGAGCCTGGAAGGTGTGACTCGCCTGAGAGAGGTCTGTGGTCACAATCAGGAGCCCGCTGGAGTGTGTAATGTGTGTGATAGCTCTGCTGTGTCAAGCCTGAGCCTGGAAGGTGTGACTCGCCTGAGAGAGGTCTGTGGTCACAATCATGAGCCCGCTGGAGTGTGTAATGTGTGTGATAGCTCTGCTGTGTCAAGGCTGAGCCTGGAAGGTGTGACTCGCCTGAGAGAGGTCTGTGGTCACAATCATGAGCCCGCTGGAGTGTGTAATGTGTGTGATAGCTCTGCTGTGTCAAGCCTGAGCCTGGAAGGTGCGACTCGCCTGAGAGAAAGGTCTGTGGTCACAATCTAGAGCCCGCAGGAGTGTGTAATGTGTGTGATAGCTCTGCTGTGTCAAGGCTGAGCCTGGAAGGTGTGACTCGCCTGAGAGAGGTCTGTGGTCACAATCATGAGCCCGCTGGAGTGTGTAATGTGTGTGATAGCTCTGCTGTGTCAAGCCTGAGCCTGGAAGGTGCGACTCGCCTGAGAGAAAGGTCTGTGGCCACAATCTAGAGCCCGCAGGAGTGTGTAATGTGTGTGATAGCCCTGCTTTCCAAGGCTGCATGAAGGCAGGAGGTGGGGAGATAGGAGTGTGTGTGTGTGTGTGCCTGTGTGTGTGTGGAGGGAGGGCGGGTCGCTGTTCCCAGCAGAGAGCCTCCTCAAGGTTTAGTTAGGCCACTGAGTATCACCAGCCTCTAAAAGACGTGCATGGAATCTAAAGGAGCCCTTACAGTGCAGTACTGACCCCTGGTGAACGCACGAATAACTCCCCCCCCCCCACACACACACACAATGCGCACGCCATGAGATGCTTTCTCGCAGTTGGCTCAGGCCCTTGTAGCGTTTTCTTCTTTTAATCTAAAGCTGCAAATAGTTACACAGGAGACTGACAGCCGCCTACTGTCCTCTTAGACACTCACTATCACTGCTTTTGATGTATTCATGTTTTCATTTTACGTGATGCTCAGGTTTGCACTGCAGTCTTTCCTCCACGTGTGTTCTGTGGCGCAGTCAAAGCGCGGCGACGCCTCCGCTGCCTCCAGGCGCTGCTTTGCAAGCAATGAAGGAAAGAACGGCAGGTAGGCGCTTTGCAAGGCACCATCTCACAAACTGCACCCGCAAACATCACTGTGCTACAAGGCACTATAGGGCAGATGTACAAGCCCCTTGCGCCACTTTTGCGTCATTTTTAACATGCAACAAGTGACGCAAAAGTGGCGCAAGGGGCTTGTAAATCTGCCCCTATATGTGTTTGATTGGTTCTGATGCTCCGTCCATCACCACCCCCTTTTGTACCGCTTTGTTCGCCATAAGTTGGCAGGGTATGCTCAGACGTGAGTCCCTTGCTCACTTTGCCACTGGATTCAAGCAAGCCTGGCTGAAGACGGCTGAAATGCCAGAAACCAGTCCTAGGAAGCTTGTTTCCGGTCCAGGGAAGGCATGGCTTGGCAGTTCGGGCCGGACTGTTCCCATGAGGCACAGGGTCAGACTGATTTGCATATGGCCATGTCTGAACTGGGGTGGCAGAGTGGGCTAAAGAACGGTGATGGATCAAACCCGGATCTGTTGACTGGGTGTGAGTGTTTGATTGGTTCTGATGCTCCGTCCATCACCACCCCCTTTTGTACCCCTATATGTGCTGGGTTCCGAGGAATTTTCAGCCAAAATGTGTGCAGTAAAAAGAGCCTATGGCACGAATGGAATGGGGAATGCAGTAAACCAGTTTGCCCAGTACAGTGAAAATGTGCGCCTACAAGAAAAACCGCATACCAGCAGGTTTGCTCGTTACTGTTGAGGTGGGGGTGTGCCTTTTTAGAAAGTATAAAAGACCTTCCTCCCACCCCACACGCATCCCCGCATCTTTCCTTCTAAGCGCGCCTGCACCTTGCGGACTGCTGACAATGGTAAGTTTTCCTGGCACGATGGCTTTTGATGTCTGGGAGCAGTGGGTGTGTTTTCATTGGCGTGCAGGTGCGGTGGGCTGTTTGTGTTTGACTTGCACTTACGGTCCTTTGACGCTGCTCTGAAGCGATCGAAGTGCGTGTTAGTGGTCAGAAGGGAGGAGTACAGCGGGTGAACTGAGGGGCGTTTTTACAAGCCCCTTGCGCCGCCGGTGCGTCACTATTTCCAATATATATATATTTTTTAATGAGGCACCGGAGGCGCACGGGGCTTGTAAATAAGTGCCTCAGTTTTGTTAGATTTGCAATAACCCGTGCACACCGTGCTACATTTGTAAAAATGTTAATAACAAGTGCGAGTGGGCAACGTTCTCCGCAGGAGTCTGCCACAGCCCTTCCGAATGACGGGTTTGCCAAATGCCACGCAGTGCTTAATTTGAGCAGGTGTTTTCTGGAGCTCGGCACCCGCCATGAATTGCTAAAGCTGGCACATATGACGGCTGCCACGTGGTGGCGCTGTTTGTGAAATACAAAGATGAGCAGTGCAACAGTTGTTTGTTAACGAATACCTGCCACCTTGTAGCTTTGGGGACCCGGAATAGTCCGTAGGAGTGGGAGGGTTAGTTGTAGTGTAGGTACTGTCATTGGAGACGCTGGCAGGGGCAATGCATGGTGCAAGTGGCGGTGACAACCTGAAGAGAGCCCTGGCATTTATGTTTTTTTGTTGTTCACAAATTAAGCACTAATACCAGGGCTGCCTAGTTAAGCTGAGGGCCGGGCTGGAAACCCACAGCAGTCCTGGCGAACGCCTTTCAGGACCTAATGGCTCACCATCAGAGGAACATCATTTAATGCGCATGAAACACTAGACTAGAGTCGTAGTGTTCTGAAAACCCTCAGGGCAGCCCTTTGATTGGCAGTGTTGCAATGGTGGGGAAGCAAGGGGGGGGGGGGGGGATTTTTTTTATTACACTTAATCAGCAACTAAAGCTACAATTTCAAGCACTAGGTGCATAGGTCTTATTATAATAGTGTGCACCAGCGCACTATACATATAACAACTCACTCGTGGCATGTTTTTCCTCCAGTGCTTAATTTGAAGGGAAAAAAACATAAGTGCCAGGGCTCTCGGCAGGAAGCCACTGCAGCTTGCGCCACACGTTGCTTCTGTCACTGCTGCTGATTATAGTAAAAATACAACTTCTAACCAACTATTCCAGGCCCCCAAAACTATCAGAATAGCCTGGGCAGTTGGAAATTGTAATTTTGAATGTATATTGAATTAATAATTACCTGTTGTTGTGCTCTCTACATTAGACAGCACCACCCTGTGGTAGACTGTCACAAGGGCCGGTGTTGACAAGTGCCAGCACCGGAAAGCACCAGCTCAAATTAAGCACTGTAATTTCTTCTAATTGTAGTAACAAGCTGGTTCCACACTGAATTCTTCATAAAAGGTTATGGTTGAAAGTAAAAAAGATCGATTCAAACTCAAAAAAGAAAAGGCGTTTATCAATTCTGGTTTTAGTTTTATTTTGGTACTGTGTGGGTGGTGGGCACCAGGCAGTCTGAGTTTTCATCTGTTTTCGTATGCCTTCTTTTCTGAAGGTCTATCATATGATTCAGAATTGCTTGGCATCACAAGGGTTTTAGATAAGTGAAAAGAGCTAATGAGTTTAAAGTTGTTCCCAATAGGAGGGAGCAAAATACATCTTGCCTCACAAATTGTTAAATGTCAGTGCCTCATAATAGTCAGAGTACTGTCATTATGAGTACACTACCTTGAACTCTTACTCTCACGCCCTCTGACTGAAAGCACACTCCTTCGTTGCACAAGTCAAAAAGTATCCAAATTGTTACACCTGTTTACATGATGTCCACAGCGCTTCCTGACACACTGAAATGAAGAGCATCTAGGCACTTGAACAATCTAGTGGGATAATGTGATTTAAAAACACACACAAACACAAATTAAAACGGAGACGCCCCCACAAAAATATATAGTATGTTTACCAACCCGTGTCTGTTACGCACTTGGGGAGTTAAAATAAGAGATAATGTTTCTTTTTGTAATTTTCTGTATTTCAGGCGAACATGAATCTTGAAAGCATCATGATGAAGCTAATTGAAACCTTTGACAAGTATGCTAACAGAGATGGGGACAACAGAACGCTGAGCCAGCCTGAGCTGATCCAATTGGCCAAGGCGGAGTTCCCGTCACTCTGTGTAAGTAAAGGAGAAGAGCACACAGAAGCGCGTGAAAGCGCGCAACCCCGTTACGCTTTTCACGCGTAATTTTCGCGGTGCTTGCGCATGTTGCGAAAAGTTATGCTTGGCAGTCGCCTGCAAGGAAACTGTTTGTGACATGGTATACACAAGTCACGCCTGTTCAATGCACCTTGAGTGTTTCAGAAGTGATGGTTGAATGTTTCTAGCACAGCGCAGGAGCCGCGGCACTCCGGGTTCACAGGTACCCGCTAGATGTTGTTTCTGCTCAAAAGACTCCCCTTTCAGTGAGAAGCTGGTGGGAAAATTATAGTAACGTGCAAGAAAGTTCTACAGTATTTTTTTCTTTTTTGGGAGTTTTTTATAGCGCGAATTTGACACAAAGGTATCGGGTATCAGAGCGCTTTACATGAGCACCAGTTGTTACACAAGCACACGTTTTTTTTTTGTTGTTTTTTATTTTTGTTAGGCAGTGGGAGATTATTGATTTGCCCAGAATCACAGGATGCTGAGCGTCCTTGCCAAGACTCAAACTCGGTTCCTTACATTTGAGATCCACCGCCCTAGCCTTAGGCCACATCCTCTCGGAGAAATGGGAAATTACGCGAGATTACGCTTGAATAGATACGTTCCTTGATGTTAGGTAGCGGTCAGGTTTTGAAACCAGCTCTGGGCTCCAAGCAGCAGAGCCCGCCCTCCTCCAGTGCTGCCAGTGTGATGCCCAACCATAGCAAATGTCAGATTCTGTTTTCTGACACATTGCTTCTCAGTCTTTTTTAACTTGGAGATCAGTGTTTACTTTTCTTTCTCCACCTGAAAAGTGAGATCATTTTGCTAAGTGTGAAAGGAAATGCTCTAATACACAACACAATTTGAACTGAATTTGATTGACACACATTATCATTTGTGCACTGTATAATATTCTCAGTAAAATTAGATGTCTGTTCAAACGTAGTGGCCATTTCAGTGCAAAATGTGCTGTTTGTAAATAACTGTGTGCCACCACACCATGCTTTGGTAAAATATTTGTGACAGTGCATTCCAAAATGCATCCTACACCCTCACCGTTCTTCTGCTGAAAGGGCGTGGCTCATTTGCTACACCTGCTCTTCATGAGCTGCTTGGATTTTTTACTATCCCAATGACTTCAGTGACTCAACACTGATGGCCGCACCCCACTCCGAAAATTGTTCTAGCACCACTGGCTAGTGACTTCATTAATGGTGATGGTTTAGTACTTTGCTTGGGCTGATGCGATGAGGTGTCAGCGTTGTGCAGAGGTACTTCAGTAGCAAGGGGTCCTAGGGAGTTCTGTTTTTCTTCTATTTTCTTTCTTGTTTGTGGATGGATTGTTTAGAGTCAGCAAGATCTTTAGAATACCATGGTGCTGAAGGATTTGGCTTTCACTTGTGTGTTGTTATTGGGGTGTGGATGTTCACATAGCTTTCTATAAAACTGTTGAAATTGTTTAAGGTTATGTATAGGGTGCTGAGTCGAATTTGAAGTCAATGGGTGAGGTTAGAGAAACCTAAGTGCTCATATCTGTTTGGGCGGCCTAGGACATCCGGCCAAACAGACATGTGCACTCACTTAGAAGTGCACAACATTCCTCCTCCCCCCTCCCATGGCCCCACCCCAGCCTGCCCCTCCCTACACACGCTGGCTGAGAGCCAGCAGCTGAAAACTAAAACGATAGTAAAATATTGTTTTATTTTTCATCTGCTGGGTCTGAGCCGGTGGGGCAGCGCACCTCCGCCATTGTGAAGGAGCCACCACTGTGCCATTGCAGTATTTGGAGCTGGAAAAGGAAGTGGTCTAGGACCGCACAGCAGCGGGTAGGTTTGCAATAGGAAGTGATGCTTGGCTTCTCATCCGGATGTAGAGTCGGAACAGGAAGTGATGTTAGACATTGCTGGTTCACGTGAAAGTAGATAAAAAGTGATGCTGGTTCTCTCAGTAATGTAATCTTAAAAAAAGGCCTGCGGTGGTTAGACACTGAGCGAAAAGAGATGAGTTAGTGAGTTTGTTGGACGTACACAGTGCAATACTAAGCTACCATTAACACACAAATCGTTATTGTAATCTAACACAACCCCCATGCTGGTTTGCTCCCATTTGATGAGTAATGTTGAGTTGGATAATTATTTATTTCTATTATTAGCGCCTAGAAAACAGACAAATGGGAGACTGCATTTTATAAGATGTGCAATTAATGTAATTTCTACTTATTATGAAATCAGCTAGCTCTTAAGACATATATTTGGAAGGCCTGAGAGACCCAAAATCATACTATGTTCAATGTATTCAGTTGTACCAACATTTTTCTTTCATTCCCTTCTTGATTACAGAAAGCAGGAAAAGATGAAGACGTGCTGAAGGGGATCTGCGGTCACATGGACATCGATGGCGATAAGCAAGTCACTTTCCAAGAGTTTGGCACATTTATAGTGGCCGTTGCATCGATACTGAAGGATCATATAAGCCCTGGTAAACATTAATGCGATAAAATCCCGCATTGGCAAAATGTGCTTTTATAATAAAGATTTTGTACTAATGGAGTCTTTGTCCCTGTACTATTTCTTTCTGTTGTACTTTTGCACCGATCTGTTCCAAGAGCGGAAGTAGGAGGCGGTAATACAACTCCTCACACACAGTGTGTGGTACATCTGTTCACTATCTGTTCCAAGAGCAGAAGAAAGATACAGGCCCCAACACAGAGGGTGCTGTGCATCTGTTCAAAGAGCAGAAGAAAGATACAGGCCCCAACACAGAGGGTGCTGTGCATCTGTTCACTATCTGTTCCAAGAGCAGAAGAAAGATACAGGTCCCAACACAGAGGGTGCTGTGCATCTGTTCACTATCTGTTCCAAGAGCAGAAGAAAGATACAGGCCCCAACACAGAGGGTGCTGTGCATCTGTTCACTATCTGTTCCAAGAGCAGAAGAATGATACAGGCCCCAACACAGAGTGTGCTGTGCATCTGTTCCAAGAGCAGAAGAAAGATACACGCCCCAACACAGAGGGTGCTGTGCATCTCTTCAGTGTCTGTTCCAAGAGTAGAAGGAAGATACAGGCCCCAGCACAGAGTGTGCTGTGCATCTGTTCAATATCTGTTCCAAGAGTAGAAGGAAGATACAGGCCCCAACACAGAGTGTGCTGTGCATCTGTTCAATATCTGTTCCAAGAGTAGAAGGAAGATACAGGCCCCAACACAGAGTGTGCTGTGCATCTGTTCGGAATTTGTTCCAAGTGCCGAAGGAAGATACAGGTCCCAACACAGAGTGGGCTGTGCATCTGCTCATCAGTGGCGGCTCCTCGAGGAAGTGCAGTGCGGCGGGGCGGGAGAGGGGCAGGGTGGGGGGTAGTAAACTCCAGAATACGGCCGAACAGAGTTGAGTAAATAAATAAATAAATACAACAAATTGCATTGCGTGCTGCATCGCCGATTTGGCATTGCAGCGTGCGCAATGTAATTCGTTTGATTTATTTATTTACTCAACTCCATTTGGCCGTATTCCGGAGTTTACTACCCTCCACCCCGCCCGTCCTCACCGCCCCGCCGCACTCCCTCGAAGAGCTGCCACTGCTGTTCACTATCGTTTGCAAGAGTAGAAGCAAGAGGAGGTAATACCGGCCTCAACACAGAGTGTGCTGTGCATCTGTTCTCTATCTGTTCCAAGAGGAAAAGGTAATACAGGACCGTAAACAGAGTGTGCTGTGCATCTGTTCTCTATCAGTTCCAAGAGCAGAAGGAAGCTACAGGCCAAAGAACAGAGTGTGCTGGGCGTCTGTTCTCTATCTGTTCCAAGAGCAAAAGGTAATACAGGCCTCAACACAGAGTGTGCTGTGCATCTGTTCATTTTCTGTTCCAAGAGCAGAAGGAAGATACAGGCCCCAACACAGAGTGTGCTGTACATCTGTTCACTATATGTTCGAAGAGCAGAAGATAATACCGGCCTCAACACAGAGTGTGCTGTGCATTTGTTCTCTATCTGTTCCAAGAGCAGAAGGAAGCTACAGGCCCGTAAACAGAGTGTGCAGTGCATCTGTTCACTATCTGTTCCAAGAGCAGAAGGAAGAGGAGGCAATACAGGCCCCAACACAGAGTGTGCTGTGCATCTGTTCACTATCTGTTACAGGAGTAGAAGAAAGATACAGGCCCCAGCACACAGTGTGCTGTACATCTGTTCACTATCTGTTCCAAGAGCAGGTAATACAGGCCCCAACACAGAGAGTGCTGTGCATCTGTTCACTATCTGTTCCAAGAACAGAAGGAAGAGGAGGTAATACAGGCCCCAGCACAGAGTGTGCTGTGCATCTGTTCACTATCTGTTACAGGAGTAGAAGAAAGATACAGGCCCCAGCACACAGTGTGCTGTACATCTGTTCACTATCTGTTCCAAGAGCAGGTAATACAGGCCCCAACACAGAGAGTGCTGTGCATCTGTTCACTATCTGTTCCAAGAACAGAAGGAAGAGGAGGTAATACAGGCCCCAGCACAGAGTGTGCTGTGCATCTGTTCACTATCTGTTGTAAGAGCAGAAGGTAATACAGGCCCCAGCACAGAGGGTGCTGTGCATCTGTTCACTATCTCATCTCATGAATAACTTTATTTCGGTCATAAGACCATAAAAGTACAATAAAATATATACAAGTACAAGAGTAAGACCATAAATACGAAGAAAAAAAAATAGGAAATTATTAAACAGTAAGTTATCATGATTGTTTAGCAGTGAAAAAGGATAAAAGCTAAGAAAAAGCCATTTCTTTAGATAAAACTCATCCTTCTCCGCCACATACCATATAAAAAGCGGGAAACTGCGTAAACAATAAGAGGATCAGTGTCGTACGTCAAGACTCTGCAAGCTTGTGCACATTGTCTGAGCCCCAAATTTTTGCACAGAGGAATAAGCCAACATTTTCGAATCATGCTATAAGCTGGACAAAAGAACATAATATGGGTAATATCTTCATTACAAGTTTTACAAACTGGGCAAGTGCCCTCCATCAGTTTTTCCCATCTAGATGTTAGCGCCCCGATTGGGAGAGAGCCATGTCTCAGCTGAATATATAATTTTCTTGCTAGAGGAGGCTGTACTAAATCCAAGAATACCTCCAGCCTAGAGTCAGTTTTCACCATTAAGAACTCAGAGGTCAACCTACCCAAGGTAGTCGAGCAGCATAGAATTTTAGAGTTATAAGATCTAACAGCCGCCAATATCTCGGACCTTTGAGTCCTCACACAGCTAGTACCCGGAGAATCCCAAAGTTGGGGCAAACCGACTTGATAGAGGGAAGTCTTTATATGGAGTAGCCATGGTATTTTCTTGTAGTTTAACTGTCCCCAGATTGCATTAAATTCCGCTCTACAAATTGCAAGCTCAGGGACAGACCAAAGCCTTCTCCAATAAAGTAATGGTCGTGCAGCCGCCAATTCACTGACGGATTCCAGATCCATGTCCAGGCGCAGTGGTATAAGAGGCGTGCTCAGGGGGAGACCAACCAGACCACGCATAAAGGCTTGTTCTACCTTCCGCAAATTGGATGTATTTGTGTGGCCCCAAAGTTCAGCAGCATACAAGGCTGCTGACCTCACCTGTGTTTTATAAATCTCTAGTACAGGGGTGACAGGTTTGAATATAGAGATTCTATGGAATCTTTCGATACCCCCCGTTATCTGAGATAGCCTCAGGGAAGATTTGGCTACTTGAGCATCCCATACGAAATGCTCAGTCAGCATGACTCCCAGATATATGAAGGTCTTAACTCTTTCTAGGGGAACACCACCTAGTGCAGGGTTCGGGCGTGTGTGCCTCGGGGGATTGAAGATCATAAACTTAGTTTTCCCCAGGTTGATCTCCAAACCCCTCGAGGCGCAAAAGGTCAGAAACCCGTCCAGAACCCGCTGGATGCCCGATGATGTCCGCGACAACAACAATGTGTCGTCCGCGAACATCAGAGCGGGCACCCGACCAGAAGCCAAACACGGGGCATCATTATCCCTGAGACTATTTAGTTTGTTGATCAATCCATTTACATATAGGCTGAACAGTGTAGGGGCCAGTACACAACCCTGGCGTACCCCCCGAGTTACAGGAAAGCGAGCTGATAGCTCCCCATTCTTCCCACACCTCACCTGTGCAAAGTTCCGTGTATGGAGACGAACCAGCACATCAAGTAGGTATGTTGGGAGACCGAGTTCCTTCAGCACCATCCATAGTTTCTCCCTGGGAACCAGATCAAATGCGGCCCGCAGGTCCACAAAAACAAGGTACAGGCTGCCACCCTCCACTCTTGCGGTTTTCCAATACAGGACCTGGAGCCGAAAGATCTGGTCCAGTGTAGAAATACCCATTCTAAAACCGGCTTGTAAGGGAGTCAGTATTTTGTTCACCTCCATCCAATCTAATAATCTGTTCAGTAGAATTCGGCCCAACAGTTTTTGAGTGGTGTCCAGTAAACTGATGGGTCTGTAATTGGATGGGGCTAATGGACAGCCCTTCTTAAAAATTGGAACAATCTCGGCTCCGAGCCATGTGTCCAGCAATGCGGAACCTTGCAGAACCGCATTAAACAGAACAACCAGGTATGGAGCCCAGATTTTAGGTTGGGAACGGAAAAGGTCCCCCGGGAGCTTATCAAGTCCTGGTGCTTTATTTAGGGGCAGTCCCTCAATTGCAGATTCCACTTCTTTAAAAGAAATTGATTCTGGATAATTGGCCTCATTCCTAACCTGAGGATCCTGTGAACTAGTCCCTATCCGAATGCCTGAAAATCCCGGGTGACTATAATCGAAGGGGGAGTATAAGAATACAGCAGTCCCATGAGATGGTATATTAACCTGTTCCTGGCACACAAAAACCCTCAACTCAGGACTTGAATAAAGTTCTTTAAAATGCGCCTCCCACACTAAGGGAGCAATATTTGGGACCCCTTCCTCTCGGTCGCCTCTCAATGTTGAAGAGGCAATGGCCCAAAAAGTCTTGGAATCCTTGGAGAGGAGTGCTTGCCTCAGATCATTCCATCTGGATTCCTCCCACTCTCTCTTGGCCCTGGTCAATTCCTTCTTATACAGTATTCTGGATGCTCTAATTTTAGGGGTAGCTTTAGATTTAATTGCTGCAAGCATATCTCTCTTTGCAATTTTACAGGCATGGTCATACCAGGGGTGTGTTCTGGGCCTTGACTGCCGAGTCCCGGTAACTGGATAAAATATCTCTCCTAGACTAGTAGTCAACTTCCTATGTATCTCTGTGGCCTGCCTAAGAGAGACAAGACCCCCCATTTCACTAATGAGTGGAGTGGCAATCTGATAAATTTCTGCAAGACGAGTCGGTGATTCCAGACATGTTGGCCATTTGACCCTTCTCCTATTATTAGATATAATGAAAGGTGGTGCAGCCAGCTTTGTACTTGGATCTGGGTTGGATAAGCCAAATGCACCCGGCTTAAGCGTCAGAACCAGGGCATTATGGTCACTATCATGTCTTATTCCAACCCTAAAATCTTTGAGCTTATCCCAGTGCTTAGCTTCCAGTAAAATGTAGTCTAAAATGGATGTACTATTAGACCTATTAAATGTGGGTAGACCAGAGCTAGCATTATCAAACCTTCCATTGCACGCCCATAAGGACATTGCAAGTGTGAAAGATTTGATTTGCAATACCAGCTTGGTCCAAGCCCTTACTGGGGTAATCCCGGGGGCTGGAATGCACCCAAGCGAATCTACTTCATCTTGGATGCCATAATCAGGAATACTTA
Organism: Triturus cristatus; assembly: GCF_964204655.1. NCBI lineage: Eukaryota > Metazoa > Chordata > Amphibia > Caudata > Salamandridae > Triturus > Triturus cristatus. Next base: position 118,836,480 of record NC_140595.1, read on the forward strand.
GAGGTTCATACTGGCAATTAAAATCGCCACCTAGAATTATCGTTATAGAGGGATCAAGAGACTGAATAAAAAGGTCGAGTGCGATAATAGTGCTTGATTCATTTCCGTTCGTAGTAGGCCTAGAATAGATATTTATAATGGCCACTCGTGACTTATCATTGGATATCTAGGGAGTTTGTTCCGAGCTGAATGGCCTGTATACCCAAGTGTGTTCCTACCCAGATAGATAGGCCACCCGAAGGGCGGCCCTTGCCCCTGGATACTGCGGGAATATCAAAGGTCGCAAAACCATGACATACACTCCCTTCCAGGGCCCAAGTCTCTTGCATCAGGCAAATGTCATACTTTGCCATAAAGGAGAACCACTCCGGTACTAATAATTTATTCTTTAGTCCCGCTATGTTCCATGAGAGAATCTTTATACACCCTTGCTTCATTTTTTCAGAGCCTTGCTCACTCCCCTGTTCTTTTAAGGGGGCCTGATTTCGAATACCTTCTATTCTCTGTTGTACCCTCCTAGTATCAGTAGGGCAAAGATCATCGCCAGAGGGTAGGGACGAAATATTCTCCACTAATCCAGAACCATCTGTATATTCACTATTACTCGGTTCTCGGATAGGGGTTTCAGTGTGAATCAGTCAGTCAACCTCCTCTAGGACACTAAACCTGTTCCAATGGGCATATGACTATCTGTTCTAAGAGCAGAAGGTAATACAGGCCCCAGCATAGAGGGTGCTGTGCATCTGTTCACTATCTGTTCTAAGAGCAGAAGGTAATACAGGCCCCAGCACAGAGGGTGCTGTGCATCTGTTCACTATCTGTTCTAAGAGCAGAAGGTAATACAGGCCCCAGCACAGAGGGTGCTGTGCATCTGTTCATTATCTGTTCCACGAGCAGAAGGAAGATACAGGCCCCAGCATTACAAGAGCAGAAGAAAGATACAGGCCCCAACACAGAGTGTGCTGTGCATCTGTTCACTATCTGTTCCACGAGCAGAAGGAAGATACAGGCCCCAGCATTACAAGAGCAGAAGAAAGATACAGGCCCCAACACAGAGTGTGCTGTGCATCTGTTCATTGTCTGTTCCAAGAGCAGAAGGAAGCTACAGGCCCCAGCACAGAGAGTGCTGTGCATCTGTTCGCTATCTGTTCCAAGAGCAGAAGGAAAAAACAGGCCCCAGCACAGAGTGTGCTTTGCCTCTGTTCAATATCTGTTCCAAGAGTAGAAGGAAGATACAGGCCCCAGCACAGAGCGTGCTTTGCATCTGTTCACTATCTGTTCTAAGAGCAGAAGGTAATACAGGCCCCAGCATAGAGGGTGCTGTGCATCTGTTCACTATCTGTTCTAAGAGCAGAAGGTAATACAGGCCCCAGCACAAAGGGTGCTGTGCATCTGTTTACTATCTGTTCTAAGAGCAGAAGGTAACACAGGCCCCGGCACAGAGTGTGCTGTGCATCTGTTCACTATCTGTTCCAAGAGCAGAAGGTAACACAGGCCTCAACACAGAGGGTGCTGTGCATCTCTTCAGTGTCTGTTACAAGAGTAGAAGAAAGATACAGGCCCCAACACAGAGTGTGCTGTGCATCTGTTTATTGTCTGTTCCAAGAGCAGAAGGAAGCTACAGGCCCCAGCAGAGAGAGTGCTGTGCATCTGTTCACTATCTGTTCCAAGAGCAGAAGGAAGATACAGGCCCCAGCATTACAAGAGTAGAAGAAAGATACAGGCCCCAACACAGAGTGTGCTGTGCATCTGTTCATTGTCTGTTCCTAGAGCAGAAGGAAGCTACAGGCCCCAGCACAGAGTGTGCTGTGCATCTGTTCAATATCTGTTCCTTTTTTTTTTTTTTTTTTATTGAAGTCAGGGCAAGAGATCAAATCAGCAATTCATTTGAAAATACAAAATAATTTATACATTGTCATATCAATATATCTTAAACAGCAGGGATATAAGTGTCATAATTAAGTTGCAGAAGCACAGAGTTTGCATAATTATCGATTGCAGGTACAGCATACAGGACAGAAGAAAGAGAAAAGAAAGAGAAAGAAGAAGAAAAAAAAAAAAAAAAAGGGGAAAAAGAGGGGGTGAGGATCAGATAAATATAGGCCCCCAAATTCTGTCTAGCTTCTGAAGAGAATTAACTCCTCTGATTTTAGCTAGAGAGGATTCCATAGTATAGATTTCTCTGACGAGAGTCCACCATTCCATCACATGTGGTGGATTGCTTGCGGTCCACGCTCGAGTTAGAGTCAATCTAGCACAGCTTATTAAAATGTTAGAGAGATCCAATTGTGGATCTGCTTGTACATTGTTAGAGATCTGAAAACCTAACAATACATTGATTATGTTAAGTGTTATTGCTCTAGACATAATCAGAGCCATCCCTTTTTCTACATTGAACCAGAATTCCGTAAGTCGAGGGCATGTATAGAGCATATGTTCCAAGCTTGCAGGTAAGAGATCACATTTAGGACATCTAATCCGCTGATTACCAGTACTATTGCTGTACCACTTAGAAAGTCTTTCAGGAGTGTTATATAACTGGCAGATAGTTTTATAGTGTTGTAGCCTCAAGCTAGAAGAGTGAATTATACGATTTATATGACTGAGAGCAAAGGAGATCTGGTTAGCAGTAATATTAAGGCCTAATCGGGTGCTCCATTTCGCCGCAATTTTCCCACAATCATCTACTTTATATGAGATTAGAACACCATATCCGAAGCTGATAAGTGATCTATCTTTGCTGGAATAGAAGCATGTCCAAATATCAGAGTCGGAGATATTTAGAATCTTCATTTTACGTATAAAATAGTCATGGATCTGTATATATTTGAAACGTGCATTTTCGGGTAGTTTGTAAAGTATTCTAAGTGTCTCAAAGGTCAAAAAACCGTCATTACCATATAGATCTCCGAGTGATTCTATTCCAGCATTTACCCAAGTTTTAAATGACCCATCATAAAATATTCCTGGGAGACCTGGATTCGCCCATAAAGATAATTGAGAGTGATAAAATGTCGTATTACATTTAGTCAGAATTGATTGCCAAATTTTAAAACTGTCTTTGACAGTCTTAAATTTTACTCGTTTAAAGTAGTTGGGATCGTTCATTTTTGCTAAAAGCATGTTAGAATCCTCACCCATCGAGAGTTGATAACAAAAGCATGTATTCTTATTACGGATAAACAGACTCCGAAGACGACTAAGAAAAGCTGAAAAGAAGTATAATCTAAAATCAGGAAAATTGAGGCCGCCTTGGTTATAAGGCAGTTTAAGCAAATTGATTGATCTTCGAGCCTTTTTGTATCCCCAAACATAACTACTAAGAATCCCATCTAATCGTTTGAAATAAGAATTAGGAACCAAAAGTGGTATAGACTTAAATAGGTATAAGAATTTAGGTAGTATGCTCATTTTAATTAAGTTAATTCGACCTATAATGCTAAGAGGAACCTTATGCCATTTTTTTAATGTTAAAACTGTTTCTTTAAGAAGGTCCTCATAGTTAAGAGTAATTATTTCATTAGTATTAGAGGAAATTTTAACGCCAAGATAGGTAGCTATTCGGCATGTACCTAAAATCGGAACGAACGGCTGGTAATTAAGAATAACTTGTGTCTTGTGTGAATTAAGTTTATAGCCAGAAACAGACCCAAATTTATTAGCCTCCTCCATGATACACAGTATAGCTTCTGGCACATTAGTAGAATATATCGCTATATCATCGGCATATGCCGTAATTTTTAACGATGTCTGTCCATGTTCAAAAGGGTTAATTCTGGGGTGGCCTTGCAGGGCAACTAGAAAGGGCTCCAGAGATAGCGCGAATAGTAAAGGCGATAGTGGGCACCCTTGTCGTGTTCCACGTAAGATTGGAAAGCTAGGCGAGGTTAACCCAGCATAGCTAAGCTTAGCTTTTGGTAAATCATATAGAGACTGTACCCATTTAAGGTATTGGCCGTTAAAGCCCATAGTAGTCAGTGTAGACCAGAGATAGTCCCACCCGACTCGGTCAAACGCCTTTTCGGCGTCCAAGAGTATCATACCGAGTGGGGTGGAACCAATCCCAGCCACATCGAATGCCGTAATAGCCGTATTGATATGGGAAGTAGTGTCTCTTTGTGAAAACAAAAAGTATGCAGTTCCTAACGTTAAAGCAAGGTGTGACAAAATAACAAGAGGGTAACGCAGTGATGACAGGGAACTGTGGTGAGAAACAGGAGTAAAGGTTACTCCTTATTTGGAAAAGAAGACCCTCACACACCCAACAAGCGGGTGTCTTGCTTCATTTTATTTATTTATGCTTTTTATTTGTTATTGTTTTCCTTCTCTGCAGGTGTGCATTTTAACTACGGTACCACACTTTTTTAGGGTGCTGTATGCGTGCTCACCACTCAGTCTCTTACAGACATTGGGCACCACCAAAGAGGTGTAGGTAGCCGCATTAATTCCCTGGTCCTGATGAATTGCCATTTATTATATACAAAGGCAAGAAACATGTTGACCTATTGATCACGTCAGCACATACACTCACTTAACTATTGGTGTCACATGTGCAGACTGTATATAATTTTTTTTTTAATCAGGATGGTGACCACACTATTAAAATTATTTAGTGGATCACCTACCCCTGTTTTAATTGGTTCACTTTAACCCCATTTGCACCTACACTCACCTATGTCTTAATATTGTCTTTTCAACCCCACACACACATCACTCACCGGCGTTGGAATAAAAGATCTCCGCTAGGAAGGCCCTTTTAGGTGCCTGATCGGGCATTGCACCCGCCGGCCCGATAAGGAGCAAAGACCCGGTGATGAAGCAAGACACCCGCTTGTTGGGTGTGTGAGGGTCTTCTTTTCCAAATAAGGAGTAACCTTTACTCCTGTTTCTCACCACAGTTCCCTGTCATCACTGCGTTACCCTCTTGTTATTTTGTCACACCTTGCTTTAACGTTAGGAACTGCATACTTTTTGTTTTCACTAATGCTTGGGCATGTATGCTGGACCTTGATAACAATAAAATTCATTGTTATTTCTTCAAGCCCTCTCCTCCCTCGATTTGTTTAATAATAAGTAGTGTCTCTTCCCATAACAAAACCGTTTTGGTGAGGGGTCACAAGATAGGGTATATAAGGAGCTAATCGCATGGCCAGCACTTTAGCGAAGATTTTAGCATCTGTATTAATCAGTGAAATGGGTGGGTATGACCCCCATTGGTCTCCTGGTTTACCTTTTTTTAAAAAGAAAACGATCCTAGTTGTGTTCCAAGAATCAGGTGCTTTTCCGGTAATTCCTATGTTATTTATCACAATAGATAATACAGGTAAAAGTTCCTCTGAGCATAGTTTATAAATTTCAAGTGGGATGGTGTCCTCGCCAGTAGCTATACCTAAAGGGAGCGCATTGATGGCCGATCTTATCTCTGACTCGGTAATGTTATCAGAGAGCAGCTCGAATCCTTCAATCTGTTGATCCTTTACTAAGTTAGTGTCTAAGTATTCTTGAATCTGATTCTCAGCCGGATGCTCCTCTGAAGTGTATAATGCTCTGTAGAATATAGCAAATTGTTCTAAGATCTGTTCTGGTTGAGTATATACTATATTATTTGGGTCTTTAATTTCTTTGACCACAGTTCTAGATTTATAGTCGGCAACTTTATACGCAAGAATTTTGCCTACCCTATCTCCACTCTCATATTGAGAGAGGTGGTACTTATGTAAGCTTGTCATATTTTTTTCCATAAGCCTGGTTTTAATATTGAGCTTAGAGCTGGCTAATTTTTGACATATATCTGCTAAATTTGCTGAGCCCTGGATCAGAGCCAATGAGAGTTGTTTTTCCAATATACTTACAGCATTAACCAAGATGTCCTGGCCAAGTTTATATTTAGAGTTTTGGATTAAGACATAATGTTGTGTGAAACCCCGTATACTCGCTTTAACCGTATCCAGCATATGTGCTTTTAGTTGTGAAACATAATCCTTATTAGACAACAGATGCCGTGGAAATGTAAATGATCTTGGTTTTGGACAACTATGTTGAATATTAAAGGATAGTATAATAGGATTGTGATCCGAGGCAACTCTCGGGAAGATCTCCATGGAGCTATTAGCTAATATATTATCTGTTCCAAGAGCAGAAGGAAAAAACAGGCCCCAGCACAGAGTGTGCTGTGCCTCTGTTCAATATCTGTTCCAAGAGTATAAGGAAGATACAGGCCCCAGCACAGAGCGTGCTTTGCATCTGTTCACTATCTGTCCCAATAGCAGAAGGAAGATACAGGCCCCAGCACAGAGTGTGCTGTGCATCTGTTCACTATCTGTCCCAATAGCAGAAGGAAGATACAGGCCCCAGCACAGAGTGTGCTGTGCATCTGTTCACTATCTGTTCCAAGAGTAGAAGGAAGATACAGGCCCCAGCACAGAGCGTGCTATGCATCTGTTCACTATCTGTTCCAAGAGTAGAAGGAAGATACAGGCCCCAGCACAGAGCGTGGTGTGCATCTGTTCACTATCTGTTCCAAGAGCAGAAGGAGGCTACAGGCCCCAGCACAGAGAGTGCTGTGCATCTGTTCACTATCTGTTCCAAGAGCAGAAGGAAGATACAGGCCCCAACTCAGTTGTGCTGTGTATCTGTTCACTATCTGTTTCAAGAATAGAAGGAAGAGGAGGTAATACAGGCCCCAACACAGAGTGTGCGTTCATCCGTATACTATCTGTTCCAAGAGTGGAAGGAAAATACAGGCCCCAACACAGAGTGTGCTGTACATCTCTTTACCGTTCATCCGCTGGCAATGGGGGTGAGAAGTAGAAGGGACAAAAGACGAGCCAGAGAGAGGGAAATAGGATCATGTGGGACACTGGGGAGTTTTCTGTGGCTGTATATCTTTCTCAAGCTTGACAGAATGGTATACTCTTGGGGTCCTTTTTCTACTCCATTGAAGGTAGTGACCCAATTAGTGCCACCCGTGTCACTCGTGACCATCTCTCAGCCTTCCAAACAAATGAAGAGTCGGTCAGACAGTAGAGAGTACAAACCAAGTATATTTTCTTCAGGTACACTCGAGCGGAGCCCAGTCTGACCAGCCTCCTGGGATTGCTCCAGAGGGACTGACTTCAGCAAACATGGCAATACATTATGTACAGTTTAGAACCAATGATGACACCTCCCGAACTGAAAATTTCCAGCTCGAACCAGCTACACAAAGAAGGTACAGAAGGATAAGTTTCAATCCTGAGACCGGGCACACACTATCTCTGCGCCAAGGTCGTTCTGCCTGCGCCCATCGCTGGACCAGTGGGGGCAGGCCTCTATCTAGTGGGAGAGGTATGCATAACAAGACAGTGTATTCATTAGTTCAGCGAGGCCCAACCTTGAAGAAAACAAAATTCACCATGGCTGTTTCTAGCAGAGACTGAGAAAAGTTAGTTTTGATTATGACTCAAAATGGCGACTGAAAATAAAATGGTGCCGCAAATGCTAACTTAGCAAAGCAACAGGTAGCAACACAACAAAGGCATTTTTTTTTATTCCAACAGACCCTCCTTTTAACATTTGCTAAATTATTTTTCACGGTGGGTGAGGAGGACATTATTTTTCATATACGCAAGAGAACATCAACACTCGGAGCAATCCACATACTCATTATCAGGGATAGAAACTGCAAGGTAAATGTGGACTCAAAGATGCCCTCGTCAATCTCCATCATTTCCTGAACTACCTTCTGCAACATAATCACTGTACTTGCGTCATGAACTGGTATCTTGGGCTTGGGGGTTAGAGCTTGTACACAATATGAACAACAAGTTGGGAGACAATGTATACAGAGGCAACATTCAAAATAATACCAGAAATTGCAACTAAAAAAACAAGGATCTTCCAACCCCACATCACCAATATATTCCAGAACCACCCCGTTAGTGTCCAGGTGCCTGTCTCTTAGTGTATCTCAGCTGATAACCTATGCAATTTCTGTATGGCGGAATAAACATTGGGAGCGTAATCAGGTATGTACACATAACAGCTACTGCCAATGACGCGACAGGCCCCTCCCCTATTTGCGAGGATGACGTCTAACACCATTCTGTTTTGCAAAGTGACTAATCTCGTAGCATGGAGCTCAGATGTAATATTTGTCGTTCTCCCAGCCGTTGTATTGATAACTGCCTCAACAACTCTGGTGAGCTGACGAATTTGGAGTCTATTGACTATGGGGCCACAACAAGGAAAAAGGCCTTTTGTAGCATCCTCAAATTGCTTTCTGGCTGTATCTGTCTGATCTACATCCTTTGGGTCAATGACCCTTTTTACCCAGGCCAGGTGCGTGCTCCTACACGGCAACTGCTGATCTTTTTGATAATTGGATGGAGCAACATATACGTGGGGAAGGGAGAAAGAAAGATAACATTTACCTGACCATCCCTTTGGAAGCCATACATAAGTGTGCGAGCCACAGACAAAATAAACATTAGGGTAAGGTACCAAGGGCGGATTATCGGTCGTTCTCAATTCATATGTGGAATCGCATCTGCTCTTCCCCACCTTTACCTTCCCTGTCCCGTGAACACAGAAACTAGCTGTTTTGTTGACCACTGACACTGGTATCGGCTGGTCCTCAGTAACATTATGAGCCAGGAAAGATTGGAAATACTCAGACGTGTTACACCCTTGGAAATCAGCCATTTTCATTTGAAGCCATGTGTTATTCTTTACACTTTTTTATGCGTTCATACAGGACCTTGAAAACAATTTACCGAGCATCTCTTGTCCTGTTCGTCTGAACAGAAGTAACACTGTGATGGAAATGTACATTCTGTACCATAGTGCGAGAATCAGCATGTATCCTATCCAGAGTAGAGAACTGGGGATGATGAGGTACCATACTGAGCTATTCAAACCAACCCTCGCAACTACCGATGTATGACAGTGGCATGGACAATAAATTATCAACTTTATGAGTCACTGAGGGAAGCAAGCCACAAACCCAGCAATTAGTGGTGTTGGACACATTATGAGCTTGGTGTAACATTTGTATAAAAACATTCCCGATGTTGGACAATCTATGTGTTGCCTTGTGTGGAGCCCAAGTAATGAAAACGTGTTCAGGGGACAGGGGTGTTGTAACAACCAAAGAATGTACAGGATACTTCTCATCCGGAAACCAGGATATTCCTAGTACAATTATTAGTGCAATCGCAACTATTGACACGAAAACTATTTTACTTTTTGTGGACCAACCCCGCACTAGGCGTGGAGGTGCAAATGGCTGTTCTTCCTCAGTAATGGGCCGACCAAACGGATACATTATGAAGCAAGGAAAAGGGAATGCAATAAAACTGATGACAAAAGGGGGCAAGCATTCCCAGTGTCTGTCTGAGCCTTACTGGTAGACTCCTATTGTTCATCAACGTTAGCGCTCTTGAGCACCGGCGGTGGAGCTGCTCAGTCCTAGCTTGCGATGAATCCCATGCCGACCAGGATAACACGCCCGTCCCCCTCCAGGAGGGCACCTTCAATTAATCCTGTTCACTATCAAAACAGTGCACCAATCTCACCTCAGTTTGTGAGTACCATTGTACGTCTCAACCAAACCTGCTGACTGCGGGTGGTTTGCAGCATGAAACTTCTGTTTTATGTGCAAACCATCACATATTAGCTGTATCACCTTGGCATTAAAGTGACTTACGTTATCACTCCAGATCAAACGGGGCAAACCGAAGCGAGGAAAGAACTCCTTCAGGAGTACGTTTGAGTACAAGGGCTGTATTTTGTTTAGTGGGGTAAGCCTCAACCCATTTACTGAATGCACAGACAACCACCAACACGTACTTCAGGTGATTGACCCTATCTAATTCTATATAATCAAGCTGGAGGACCTCAAAAGGGAATGTGGGCGGTGCTAAATTACCAGCATCATGCACACCATGCAGTACTTCACTAAATGGGTAGCAGTCTTGGATATTTTATCATTCTGCCATACAGGGTCTAACAGCCTGCAAATACCCTTAGCACCAATATGGTCTGGGCCGTGGGCCATTGTCACTACAGGGAGAACATATGCATCCGGCAACATCCATCTCAGCTTCGCTGACTTGTCAACCCAACATCCCTCCTCATTCAGGTTTGCTGTACTTTCTTGCCACAGTGCTAAATCCTCCATCATGGCCTCACTCTGTATCTCATTCACATTTTCCAGGGTGTCCTCAAACATAGTGACCTCGGGCACCCACCTAACGGGACCTGTTACGAACATTCTTTTCATTTTAGTGCGGGCTGTCTACTTAGCTGTCTGATCTGCAAAAGTGTTCCCTCTGCCCACATGGTCAGTAATCTTTCTATGAGTGCTGCACTTCAGAATGGCCAATTTCTTAGGAAGTGTCAAAGCGGACAGAAACCTATATATAAAAGGACCATGTTGAATGTGTGTCCCATGAGAAGTAAGGAACCCTCTCTCTGCCCAGAGCTGCCCAAAATTATGGGCGACCCCGAAGTAGTACTGGCTGTCAGTATAAATATTAACAACCAGTCCCTCACTCAACTTGCAGGCTCAAATTAGGGCAACTAACTCAGCTGCTTAGGCGGACTGATAGGGAACTCGTGAAGTCTCAACTACCGTGCGCAGCGTAATGATTGCATATGCTGCAGTGGTGGTGCCATCTGGTAATTTGAAACAAGAGCCATCGACGTATAGTTCCCCTTGGGGATCAGATAAGGGAACATCAGTCAGGTCCACCCGTCCTTTCGTCTCCTTTTCCGTTCAGAAGATACAATCATGTACGTCTGTCTCCTCATCCTCAGAAGGGAGGGGTAATAACGTGGCTGGATTCAGAGTGGCACAGCGTTTGATCGTAATGTGCTTTTGAAAGAGACTTAGCTCGTAACCGGTCAGACGTGCACTTGGGAGGTGCTGCGTCTTCGTCTTATTCAAAAGTATATCCGCAGCATTGGGTACCATAACTGTGAGGTCAGTATCGAGTACGAGTCCTGCCAATTGTTGTATTGAGACAGCCATGGCCGCGACCGCTCTCAGACAGCTCGGAAGTGCTCACATGACAGGGTCAAGCACAGCAGAGAAATAAGCACACGCCGTTGCTTATCTCTAAATGTGTGGGTTAGAACAGAAAGCGCACAACCAGCCGTCTCGTGTACGTACAGTACGAACGGCTTGGCATAGTTAGGAGTACCAAGCACAGGAGCCAAGCAAAGGGCAACTTTTAATTGCTCAAAAGACTGCTGACATTCAGGCGTCCAAGGCAGGGGTTCATGCACATCTTTAGTGGTTAGTGCAAGCAGGGGTTTTGTTAGTAGGGAATAGTTTGGGATCCATTGGCGACAATAAGAAGTAATGCCATTAAAAGCACACACATCTTTGAGTTCGCAGAGTAGGCATTTTAACAATGGTACTGATGCGCTCAGGCGTCAATCTCCTACCCTCCTTCGACAGTAGGTGACCTAAATAGGTGAACTCTTGTCGAAAATACTGAAATTTGGAAAGGGATACCTTGTGACCATGGGGAGCAAAGTGGAGCAACAGTTTAACCGTACTGTCTCTGCAACCCAGTTCTGTGTCCGAGGCGATAAGCAGGTCATCAACATATTGGAGCAATACATTACCTGAGGGGAGCGACAAGGAATCCAGCTGACCTGTCAATGCTTGACTATAAATACTTGGACTCTCTGTATAGCCTTGAGGAGCGTGACAGAATATAAAACTTCTGCCAGCGAGGGTGAACCCGAACAGATACCTGCTGTCAGGATGAATGGGGATGCTGAAGAATGCATTATTCAAGTCAATGACAGAAAATAATTTAGCTGAAGAAGGAATCATTGTCAAGAGTGTCGTAATGTCAGGGACCACCGGAAACTGGGGAATCACTATCTTGTTAACTTCACGCAGGTCAATCACAAAACGATAAACATCCGATTGGTCACCGGAGGAACCCGAAGGTGCACTTTTGAGGATGGGAAGAAAAGGGCTATTACAAATATTAGCAGTTGTCTCCTAAACCACTCCCTTCTCAATCAAATCCTGCACAATTTGCATCAAAGCACGCTCACCCGCCTGTGGTATTTTATACTGAGGAATATGGGGTAGGATAGCACCTTCCTTGACATGTAGCGAAACAGGCGATATCTGCAACAGACCCACATTCGTGTCACCCATCGCCCACAGTGTGTGTGGCACATCCGAAAAACTCAGTAGGAAGGGGCGCATCTTTAGACAGACACTGTGTAGCGCGCACAACATTAGGACCCATTGTCATGTTGACTCCCTCCGGGAAGCAGTATATTGTAGCGTGCAATTTCTTCAATAAATCCAAACCTGTCAGATTTTCTCCACAATTAGATGCCAACAAAAATGGCAAATCCACCGTAAAAAGACCAATCATCAGCGCAAGGGGTTTGGAAATGGGGCTTACAACCGGTACACCGGAAAAACCTACCGATACATTATTATGGCCAGACAGATCCGCCCAAGGGACCTAAGAACGAGAAATAGAACTATTTGTTGCACCTGCATCCACCAAAAACTCTTTAGCTGAACTATGCATGTCCACACTAACATACAGACCACGCTGATCTACAGGTATCTGGACTGGTCCCGCACTCCGTCCCTGGCTGTCCCAGCTGTAAGACATTCCTGTCACCTCATCCATGTCTTAGTCATCATTGTAATACTGCTCACCCCGAGCCTCATCAAAATAGTTCTGATCAGAACGACCCTACGACGTCACAGTATTCTGGGTCCTGTCTTGGCCACCTGTTCTAGGACCCCTTCCACGAGAACCTCGTCCTCTAGGGGCCGCCACCTTTTGCAAAAGCACCAGACACTTGCTACGCCAGTGTCCCTCCTCTTTACAGTGTGCGCACTGATTCGGCCCTAAAGGCGTGGAGCTTGTGGGTCTGCTACTGGTTGGAAGCTGTTGTGTCGGGCCACCACGCCCTCTACCATTCCCCCTAGAAGCCTGCTGTAACAACACCTTTATCTTCAAATCTTTATGCTTCTTTTCCGTCTTCTCTTTCTCTTGATTTTCCCTGTGCTCATAATACTGTGCCATATTCAAGATAACAGAAGGGGAAGAGGTGGACCAAGTGCTTTCAAAATCCTGCAATCGGGTCGAAATCTCAGGAAGCAAATTGCAAACAAATCTGTTGGCAAACAACGCACACCACCTTCAATCGACAAATCCTGTCCACTATAGTCCAAGAACATACCTTCAAATCGATTAAAAAAAACCTGACACACTTTCATCCTTCTTCTGGCGGCAAGCCGACAGCTTGTCCCAATCAACCTTCCTCAGAGGCATAATAGAATGCATATACGTAATAATGTGACCAGGCAAAGCGAGTATCTCCGCCCTAGGCTTATCACCTGGCTACCGTTCCTGATCCCAGGCCTTAATTTGATCCCAGGTACCACCCAACTCTGCAACATGGTCTTGCGTGTGTACTTGTCTCCAAATAACAACCGGAACTAGTAAACCAAAAAACATTTCAATATCAGCAAGCGTCATCACTGATGAAGAGGCAACTTAAGTCAGCTCCTTGTAATAAGCAATGGGGTTTTTCCCAGGGTCAGGCAACTGAGTCTTAAGAGACAAAACTTCACTCCTTTCCCAGGGAGTATAAACCCATTGTTATTGGAAACTGGCCTCTAGACTGTGCAGAATAACGCAATTTTGCTGATCCCTTAGCTCCGGACTCTCTGGATGGTAGATAGGATAGACCACACGCATTGGATACTGAGTTACTGGGGAGAGATCTTCTTGAGCAACCTTGCCCGATAAGCAACCAACGTCGCAACATTACCAAAGACATGAGCAGGCTCCATATCAGTAACATACACATGATCCCTAATATTGTATATAATCTGCAGCGCCGTAACCGGAAAGTACTGCCCCCAAAGACCAATCAAAGTGACCGACATGTGCTTAAGGGCTCATAATCTTTCATAACCCTCCACAGATCTTCCACACCATAAATGGGGTTACGAGCCCATTGTGCAGCCTGTTTCTCCGCATCTTCCACATGAGATCGGACCAACGTCCGCCCTATACGATCCTTAAATTTCGTATAATCTCTATTTTCAAGGCCGCATACCGGTGTCCCACTACTCAGTGACGTCGGGGAACGGAGGAACACAGCAGGGGCAACAACAGAGGAAGCGGGCACTAACTTCATTGTCAGCTGCGTCGTGGGGGTAAGAGTTGGAGAGAGAGAGACCGAAGCAATAGGCGTCACAGGAGTACTAACAGTCACTGTTGCCACAGATTGCGAGGGCAAAGAAATGACAGGAGGTGCCGTAGACAGAGCAGTCTGATCAACAAGAACAGAGGCAGAAACAGTGGAGACAGGAGGACCAGACAACTGGTCCTGTGAGGGAAGAGCGGGATAGATCCTCTGCGGGGCATAAGGGAGTGGTGGTCGGGTAGCTAATAATTGCTCCACAAATGTATCGCTTTCATCTTGGGCCACATAAGACTTGTCCATTTGTAATCGTAATTTCCTATCAGCACGTTTAATCCCTATCTCTTGCTTCTCTCTATCATGTGCTACAGCTTTCTGAGTCACTGTTTGCATTCTACCCTTTTGGGCCTCTTTCTCTGCTTTCATTCGTCTTTGTTTAACCTCATTTTGCCATGTCCTGAGGGAATCAAACATAGACTGCCTACTTTTCCTTACAACTAATTTCTCCTGTGAAAAGGCAATTTTCTTTTCATCAAAAGTGGCCGTCAACGGCCACTGCAACTCGGCATTGTCCCTCGTATATTTGTGCCATAGAGTACTAAACATAATAGGGCCAAGGCCATGCTTCACATACATGTCAAAATTCGGAGTGCCCTCTGGAGGCGCCGGCTGACTTTCTTCCAGTCGAGCATCAACAGAACAACAACGACAACAGGAAACCCAAAATTTACTCCACCCGGGCATTTTCAAAAATATACCAAATTTGTTATGTTGCCCGGCGAAGTGTTTACAGACACTTTGTGCCAAAAGCGGTCCTCAAAACCGCACCAAATCCAAAAGCGGTCCTCAAAACCACACCATATCCAAAAGCGGTCCTCAAACCCGCACCAAATCCAGACCAAAATGGTACCATATTTACAAAGAACCAAAACAAACTCACCTGGTGCACACAGATCAAACTAATTTATTCTCCACTGACGACTGTTCAGACCAAACGTTCAGATCCAAGTGTTTTGCAGTTCAGGACCCCATCCAGGATGACTGCTGGGCGAGGCACCGACAGGTCAGACAGACGGGGCAGCTGCGAGTTCGGGAACTCTCTCGTGCAGGTATCCCTGGTCCGCCAATCCGACCCTGACGATGGCCCCGACCTCCTCACCCGGCCTCGGGCGAGGATGGTTCACCTGATGGGGTCCCTGTTCGGGCACCATCTGAACTAAGTGACCCGATTAGGGCCAACCGTGTTACTCGCGACCACCTCTCATCCTTCCAAACAAATGAAGAGTTGGTCAGACAGTAGAGAATACAAACCAAGTATATTTTATTCAGGTACACTCGAGCGGAGTCCAGTCTGACCAGCCTCCTGGGATTGCTGCAGAGGGACTGACTTCAGCAAGCATGGCGATACATTATGTACAGTTTAGAAGCAATGATGACACCCCCCGAACTGGAAATTTCCAGCTCAAGTCAGCTGCACAAAGAAGGTACAGAAGGGTAAGTTTTGATCCTGAGAGCGGACACACACTATCTCTGCACCAAGGTTGTTCTTCCTGTGCCCATCACTGGAACAGTGGGGGCAAGCCTCTATCTTGTTGGAAAGGTATGCATAATAAGACAGTGTATTCATTAGTACAGCGAGGCCCAACCTTGAAGAAAACAAACTTCACCACGGCTGTTTATAGCAGAGACGGAGAAAAGTTAGTTTTGATTATGGCTCAAAATGGCGGCTGAACATAAAATGGTGCCGCAAATGCTAACTTAGCAAAGCAACACGTAGCAACACTACAAAGACATTTTAGTTATCCCACACCATGCGGTGATGCCACCAGTGTATTGCAATACGGTGATGGCTTGTTCTTCTCCTATGGTAACGATTTTCCCCTTTGTGGTGGGTAAAGCAAGAGGTCCTTGTACTCAAATGAGGGGTGTTCATTTCCCCAGGCTTCGATTTTCACTCAGACTTAGCAAACAGTGGAAGCTTGTGTTGCAATGTGATGCTTTAATATGGAATCATTGCTCCTGTAGTGGAAGGCGAAGGGATTACTATTGTTGGGGGCACAGAAAAGTAATCTCATGGTTTGGCCTTGAATATAGGCGAGCAAGGCCCAGGCCGGGCCCAGGGTGCCTAGACTTTAGAGGGGCCCCAATGAGCTGACCTATGTTACTGTTTTTATTTTATTACAGGCCACCAGTAACTGTTCATTTCTCTATACATTTTCATTCTATTAATTTGCCTCCTGCCATTTCCCCTTCCCTAGGCTCCCTCTCACTTCCAATTTAGCATCCAAATAGGTGGTTCTGGTGAAGAGGGTGGGGGAAATGTATGTTCTCAGGCCAGTCACTGCTTTGGTAATCATCCAGGGCCTTACCTGAAATCACAAAATGGCCCCATCATCTGAGATAACAATCAGCAGCAAGAAGGGGGATTTGGGGGGGAGAGAATGCCCATGGCAGTGAATCAGGAGCTCAACTAGAATAGAACTACAAGGCGGGCGAACAGGTCAACCAATGGAGGCAGAGCTAACACTTCAAACAATGTTGAAATGTGGCTAAGTGAGAGATACGTCAGGCACCTGATGTGGTAAATACCACTGAACTCATAATTTCAATCCTTGTGCAAACAGGTTTTTGAAGGTGTCAGAAAGTTCCAACAAATTTCTAATCGGGGCCTAAATATCTCTGCAAATGCATATTTTGCGGTGGCCTGTCTTTTACTGTGTTCGATTTTAAAATAATAATTTGCATAATAACAGTGCTTTCAGTCGCAGGCTGGGACCTCATAGCACTATAAAGAAGCATTAACTATTTCCCATTGCGCCAGCCAGGATTCCGTTTAGTAACTCTCCGGTTATACAAAATAACCAACTGAGCTTTCATACCATAAAAGAATGCATTTCCCACTGATTACTTCAACTTCATTTATTTTTCATTTAAGGTATGTATTGACCTGAAAGTGAATGGCCTAGAACAGAAATAAAGAATAATTTTGACATTTTAGCCACTTTTACGGACTGCCCCCAAACTCCGCCGTCTCAGCCACTATTGCACTCAGAACAACAGTTCTGAAACATCTTTTGATTTCAAGTATTTTTATTGGTTGTTTTCAAAAAGAAGAAACAGAAATAGAAAATAAAGTTACAGTGGTATATGGCGAACAGCATAATGACATTAACTCTATATATCATTTAAAAAGATATACAGTAATTCACGTTGATGTGATAAGCAGTGGTCATAAAGTACTGTGTAGTACAGGTCACGTAAAATGCATGAGAACATATTTATGTAGTAAACTGTACAATAACAGTTAATGTGATACCACTGTAAAATAATAAAGAAATGAATGAAGAACACAATCAAGACAGGTAACCTGTGTGAGTGTGAAGAGAAAGGGCCATGTCAACACAGCTACACAAGTGGTTCATGGAGGTTTATGCGTATTGAAATATGTATCTAGATTATACCACATATGTCTAGTGGGAGTTTTCCAGGGGGAGTTTTGGAGAGCGATATTGTCTGCGCCCCTATGATGAGTAATCCAGTTCAACCAACATTTGAAAGAAGCCTTTTGTGTGTCTTTCCAGTTATTCAGGATAATTTTAACCGCAGAAGTAAGTAGAAGGTCCAGTAGGGCTTTATCATCATCGTTTTGTGTATCCACACCCAAAAAGCCACACTGGGGAAAATTAAAACTCTTCTAGACACATGGTCGCCAAAATGTCTCAAATGTTGGGGTAGAATTGAAAAGTTTAAAATGATGATCACACCCTTTGTGAATTATCTAATTTCCATGCTGCCTCTTTTATTAACCGATGATTTCCACCGCAAACTAGATGGCTTTCTATCTAAATTTATATGGCAAGGTAAAAAGGCCAGAATTGGACTTAAAAAACTAAGATTGGACAAACCCCTTGGCGGGGTCAACTTAGCCGACTTCAAAGCGTATCAAACAGCCTTCCTGGCGAAACAAGGCTCGTATTGGATTTTGCCCCTGTCAATTTTACTGCAGTATGGCTAGAGGTTGAAAAATCAATACTTTATAACGTTGTCCCGGTAGCCCAACTGACCTCTGTAGGAAGGTGGAATCTGACTATATGGTTGCCCCCAACTTTTTGCCTGGTATTTGGATGGTTTTTGACTAGTCTGGCTGGGATCCTGCTATCCAGGACCCCAGCCTATCTGCTTCCTCCCTAAAACTAACGTGAGTACCCTAGGTACATTCCAATTGGATACTGAGGACACCCTGCCAGCCCCTTGTAGATGGTGCCCTAGGTACCCAGGGCATGGGTCCCTCAGAGGCCTACCAGGGGCTGCAGCACTTATTGTGCCACCCTGGGACAGCCACACCAAATGACACCACCAGACCACTACTGTAGTCTGGGTAAGGTGGTGCTTGCACCCCCTTACAGGGATACAGGTACCCTGTATCCCACCTATGTACAACACATGTATTCTCATTGGTCATCCCTCAAGCAGGCCTTGCTAATAATACAAGGCAGGGTGCTGGGATATGTGTGAGGGGGGACCCCTACCTGAGTAGGGCCCCTCTGCAACCCTCGTAAAAATCATTGCTGGGTTGTTTGTAGTGTAGCCATACCATATACTCTTAACCGCATTATAAGTATATCGCGATAGCGTAATAACTTGAGAATGGCTACACAGAACCATATCGTGTTTGGTGTCAAACATGTAGGAATCATACCCCCAGTCCAGCCATGGGCATGAGGGCATGATTCCCCCCTGCTAGAGGGGCGATATGGGAAAAGCGGCAGAATTTAGACACCAATTTAAAAGTGCACACGTATCACAAAATGGATGCTACTCGCCACCCACACAACTCTGGCTGCCTGTTGCTGGGCAAAACCCCAGCCTCGGCAGCTGCACAATAGGGATCCTGTTGCAGGGAGGTGCCAGCACCTTCCCAGACAGGCTATGTGGATTGGAACTGGGTGGGTACATCATAGGATGCCTTTCAGAGTTGCACGTAGGCTGCTACAGCGCCTACATTCTGCATACACCGCCTGGAACCGGTTCAGGGGCATCCTGCCCCTCACCCAGGCGGGAAACACACAAAGGGGAGAAGGTGTAGCCACCCTTTCCCGCCTCAACTCTCATTGGTGGACACTGATCTGGACACTCCCCTAATCTTGTGGATAAAGGTGAATAACGTGTCCCCAGAGAAGCAGATTAATCTTGGACTTCACAGACTTGACTTTCGACAAGCTGCTGCCCAGCTGACTGAAGAAATCTCCCTTGGGGTAAAGGAGTTACCCCCCTGCTTGGCAGGTACCTGAAACACTGCAAGTGACCCGGTTGGAACTTTGCTGCTCCTTCGGACATCGACGACTCCTCTTGACCTTGAGGTGGGTTTCCTAGCATCCCAGAGGCCAGTGAGCGTGCCCAGCAAGTCTGAGCACCGTGGACTGCGTGGGTGCCGAGATCCCCAATACCCCAGGACACCAGCCACCTCTTGCATAGCACACGACCCTGACCAGTGGGGAAGTTGTGCTTTGGCCCAATATTGAGCCAACCTCTCGGCAGCAACTGTGTCAAAGATCAGCGCCCTAGCTCACTCCGGTGGCCCGTGGGCACCCTTTTACGCACTCCAAATTGCTGCCTTCCGCGGTCCCTTGTCTCTCGACTTGTGGGCCCTAGCGGAGGTCAATCTCTACTTTTAAGAGTTCCCCTGGTTGCTCCAGGCCTGTTCTACAGTCTCCTTGAAGGCGACCTCGCTCAGATCTCGTGGGTCTGCACCAGTAGCTGAATTGTTTATCTTGTGTGAGTTGCGGTTGCCAAGGCTTAGTGGATCAAATCCGGACACTAACACTGCAGCGGCCCTCATCCTTTGTGGGACAGTCGTCCTCCAGAAGCTGGCCTTCCTTGACGCCTCCCGGAGCCCGTGGCTGCACATCCAAGCTACACCTTTTCCACTTGAAGCACCCGACATTGAAGGGCTCTTTTCCTTGAGCTCCCTGGTCACTGTGCCGTGACCCAGACTCTGTCCCCTCTGCTTTCAGGTTCTTCTCTACAAGATCTACAACTTCATTCTTCACAGCATCATCGACGCTTTTGGCTAGCAGCAGTTTTGTACATTTTCCAATTGAAAATCAGCCCGCGACCCGACATCGAAAACGACCTATGCACCCGGCTTCCCTGGGGCAGGTAACAGTGGTACTCTCATGGTAGTGGGCTCCTCAAAAGCTTAACTCTAAGTTTTTAACTTTGAACTCTTGCTAGAAGTGTCTTTAATCTGTTTAAATCAAACCGCGACATTCTCCATAGGCTTTAATAGAGATTCCGATAGCAGCTATTACCACTGCACGCGCCTCCCGTGGGTCCCCTTCCTCATCACTTGGGGTGGATTCTCAAGGGGCCAGCGATCCTAAATGCCCTAGGCATTGTCTGTAGAATTATCGTGGTTCTTATACCACTTTTTTAATATATGGTTTGGTCCCCCCCTGGGGCCCTGTGATTCCAGTGCTATTTATTGTATCTCTAAATGCTTGTTTGAATTGTAACTTTACCTCTAGCCTCATAAAGAGACTTGTGGGATTCTGTTTAGAATAAATACATATATTTTATATATATACCTGTGTAGACTACTCTTTCATTTGGTCATTCAAGAGGTTATCTATGGTAAAACAATAAGCTTAACACTCCTTCAAGACTTAGCCTGAAGGCTGCTCTCCACAGCTACCACTAGGATAGCTTTCTTTAAAGGTTGTCTTTTAAACCTATCACCTTAAGAGTCGAATTGGACTGGTGCAAGGTGGCCACTATAACTAGTGACCAGCATATGCCAGGCCAACTTCTCACAATCTCTAATCACACGAACCTCAGTTGTACAAAATCTATATTTAAAAATAGAAAAGCAGCTCTATTGAAATTAGATAAGAAGTTGGACGTCAGCATGAGATGCTCGAAATCAGAATCGCTATGGGACAACCACAATATTTTTTTAAAAGGGTAAACAATACATTACGATGCCTCGATTGATAAAGGGATCTTTTTCCCCCATCAACTAGAACACTTCGCTGACCCGATTACTTATAAAGAACTCCGAGCTAAATATAACTTGGACAACATAGAGTTTTATGATATTTTTAAGTTAAGGCAGCGCTGACAAAGGCTAAACTACACACTTCAGCTCCATCCTTACTTTGTAATGAAGATTAATAAGTTAGGTCACCAAGTCTCTATGATCTATAAATTAATTCGCCCAAAGAACTCAACCCTTAATAAGAATCGTATAACCTTTTGGGAATCACACTCCTCTAGCCCGATCTCTGAATCCAATTGGTCACAAATATGGATGTCTACCACCAGAAATAAAATATTCCCAGTACTATCTCAGACAAAATTTTGGCTCTTACAAAAGGCTTATAGGACGCTGGCTTGCCTACATTTGCAAAATCTACGGGATGATCCTAGTTGCTGGAACTGCAAAGAAGAAATGGGAGACTTGGCCCATCTGATCTGCACTGTAAAAGTGTTGCGACATATTGGGACACAATATTTGACTTTATCTTTAAACTATTTTCTTGTACCCTTAAAAAAGAACATTCCGATACATCTTTTATGCACTTGAACCTCTGGAGGATATGAAACACTTTGTAAGAGGCTGTCACTGAGGCCAGAATGTCAGCGAAGCGCTAAGACACATGATGGGGAAGGCCTGATGCCCTTTTAACTCGAAGGTGAATGTAGTATTGTGCAGACCTTCCACATTCTCTTCAACATCCAGCAACATTGCCCCTTTTCATACCCAGGCTTGCTCCAAGACATCCTCTGCTAGAGGTCTTTTGATAAGGCTTGTGGTCTCAGCTAAAATAGCAGCAATTAATATTTTCCTCATGAATTAATGATATGTGTGAAGGAGCCGGATGTACATGTTCTAGATTGGCTCTAGAACCTCAAGTCGATGGTACTTTTTCTCATGAAAGCGTAGTGGGGAGAGAAATTTTAAGTAATGTCAATCAATCCAATTGAGGTTCTCTAGGATCATTAAGAATCACAGACTACCAAATAAAGTTAGTTAATTTATTACAAAACCAAAAACTACTGGATATACAGACATCTCAAGGGTGTAGAAATAAATGTGGACTAGTACAAAGCTAAATCTATGAATAAAGTTAAGGTGGTGCAGCATATCTAAGACACTTATTTCTAGTATCAGGATACAAAAGATTAGTGAACAAGAATCCAAGTTCCCCTGCATCGAAGGTTCATGAAAATAAAGCATTATACGAATCCTACACTAGCACTAACGTGACATCTCTAGTTAAGCATTTTGTGGGCAGGATCAGTTAAGGTGTCAGCATGTGGAGTGTTCCTTAGAAGTCTCTCCACTTCTATTGGGTCAAGTAGCATGAAACTACTGAGACAGAGCTTGTTCTAAGTTGCTCTCTCTCCAAAGGGCAGAGAAGAAGTGAGCTCTTTCCCTACTTACAATATTCCCAATATCTCTGTTATCTTCCCAGGAAGCATTTCAGGTCACGCCATCTGATCAGGCCACATTATCAGAGGTATTAATCCATGAGGCGATGATTTAGATTGGTGACCTTCATTCCCAGGCTCTCTCCAGGTTTCCTTATCTGCATTAGCTCACAATCTATCCTCTTCTCTTCTTGTCTAACTCCAAAAACAAAGACATTATTCTAACTAACAAGGGCGCTTCTTCCACCTGCAACATAAACATGAGGAAGAACAGAATCTAATATACACACGAAGTTCAACTATTATTTTCTAATGCGAGAGCTTCCAGGGGAAATGCATTTCAGGCCACAATAATCAGTTAACATAAGAGAAAGTAACATGAGCTTTATGAAGCTATATAGAAATTAAGACATATACAGTTAATATTTTCATCTACATATAAAATGACACGATTAATAAACACATTCAATAATAAAACGATTGTCAGTTGCACAAGCCAAGTGCTTTCTGTTTCTGCTCTCTGCTGTTTACATTTGATTTTCTACAGAATTCTTCATATATTCTATTTTTTGGCCTACACACGTCACATTCATGTTATTGCATTGCAAGATCCTAACACTCAGGTTAACACGACAAAAGATTATATGTGGATGCTGTCTGCTCGTGTGACTATAATGCACATCTACAATGAAAATTGGATTTTGAGCTACATCAGTCCCCCTCTGATGACCAGTGTCATCACAACATTCTTTAACTCCCTGTAGAGTAGTCTGACCTAAACTGATGTCGTGGCTAATCCCCTCTGTCTAAATTCCTCCAAATACTTAAGATGCTCGTAAAGATGGTACTGCAGTCTTTCCATTCTCCTCTCTCTCTCTCTCTCTCTGATTGCATTTTCCAATTATCTCAACTTGTGCCATTTGTATGCCCTCACTATGCCCAACAAGATGATAACACAGGCCCAAACAAATACTATTGTCTTCAGTATATATCCAAGAATTCCCTTTCCAAGATTTGCAAACAACTTCCAACTTTTCCAAAACCTTTCGCAACCTTATCCCAAATTCTCTCAGTTGCCAGATCATGTATCTCATGGTGTATCTCAGTGATGTTACTTATGTATTTCCTC
Source organism: Triturus cristatus (assembly GCF_964204655.1). Taxonomy (NCBI): domain Eukaryota; kingdom Metazoa; phylum Chordata; class Amphibia; order Caudata; family Salamandridae; genus Triturus; species Triturus cristatus. The sequence continues at coordinate 118,860,229 of NC_140595.1, forward strand.
AGGTCCTTACTGTTATCCAGTATAAAGGTGCAACACTGTTGGACCATCAACATTTTACAGACTCCGTCTTCTTTTGCTAGTACCACATCGAAAGCAAGATGGTTTTGGTTACCGTAGCGCTCATCGAAACCATCTCTCCATCTACAAGCTGACTGAGCTGTATCAACTGACAACTTATCCACAATAGTTGCTAACCTCCTAAACTTGATGTTATTCAAAACCACTACCACACTAGGTATCATTGCTCCAAATATATCCCCCATGATTCCACCAGCACTTGTTCCACGTTTCTCTCTTTGAGTTGACTTTACTTCTAAACCCTCCAAATCCTCCACATGGTATATCTTTGGGGAAACACAACAAACACATAACAAGTACCATACCATTCATTCAGAAGCCGAACATATGCATTTCTCCCACACACAAAGTATACACCTGGTGCCCTTTGAACCACTTACTGCAAGAATTTCTTCGAAGAAGCATCAATCAGAAATGTGTGCTTGCACACTCTGTCCCACAAAAATGGTGTCATAACATGTCTGTAGTTGTCGAATGCAAAGCTTGCTTAGTTGTTCCCAATCTAGAGCTATTGGACCATAACTTCCCTTAACCTTGTGAGCGAAATTCTTCCTTGGTCCATTCAAAAGATTCATACTCCTATACTATGAATTTTAACTGTTAGTCCCCTATTTCTATGTTCCACTTCATCTACAAACTTTTTCTCTATATCTGTTAATGTACAAGTTAAATTTTGTCTATGTGCATACTCTGTGTCTAGTGTGACTGTGGGTACAAAATACTTTCCAATTTTCTCTTCTTGCTTGTAGTAATCATACTTGTTCAGATGTTTGTTCACTGGAACCTCTGAAAGCACCAAATCATAATTTTCTAAATAGTACTCGTAGTGACCCTTTCCATAGAACATGCTAAGAAGCAGACTACAACTAATTCCATACGTCAAGGAAGATGGTGATACCTTATACCCTACTTGACCAAAGCAGGCAATTGGATACACATATAACAGTCTCACATCCATAGTGTCCACATACTTATACAATAATTTTTCATAAGCATTCAGTGTATAATTACCTTAAGACAAATCTACATGTAGCAAGCGACTAGTTTGCTCTATTAAGCCTCTATCAGATCCTAATGTACACTCTTTTGTGGTGGTAGTGGTAGGCGTGGATATCCCATGCACTCCCACTCCCTCAACCACAGCTTTGTGTGCATTTATAATGGACTCAGCAATGACTACAGCTATCACTATGATTACTCCTACAATAAGTGTGCCAATTATACATTATTGCCTACAGTTCGAATTTCCAGTCTCCATTTTCAAATTGGCTTTCATTGTAGCTTTTAAGAGGATAGACTGAATGTCCCTTTATTTTGCCTCGTATTTCTGTGCAACACAGTCCTTGGACAGCTTTTTTGGAATCGTGGAAATTCTTTAACAGTCTTTGGTACAATATTTACACAGCCTTGAAGACTCCCCTAGCCCTTTCTTCTTCCAAGGAATATTTTCTATTTTTATTCTTCTTCCACTCGGGCCTATGTTATCTTCTTAAAAGCAGGAATTATGTTATTTACAGTTCAAAGTTCCGTTTAATCCCTTATGAGCTTAGAGCCAATTTTGTCGATGATTCGCTGTAACAGTTCAGCTCAAATACTGCGATTTCCTGAGGCAGTGACTGATTTTCAAAGCTTGGAAATTCAATGTCTTCCAGAATCAGAGTCCGGAAGTCACACAACCTTGGTGGATAAGGCACAGTCAATGACAAAATTGCATTAGTCTTTATTCCAGGAACTCTCAGCTAAATATTGATAATCAGTATTGACGTCTCCGACCTCACTCTCCCTGGCATTTGTAGCTAGATATGTCCACTCTGGAGAGGTGTATCTCTGGCACAGCACTCTTGCTCTCCTCGAGCTCCTCATGCTCCTCTGAGCTTGCTCTGACTTGCTTTGATTCAGATGATTCAGTTATCGGTGCAAGATCTTTCTCAGTTGCAAGTCTCTAATTCGGTCTTTTCTATCTCACTGGCCATGATTCGTTTGAAACCTCTTTTTTCCGGGGAACAACCTTTACAACGCAACTTTTACAACGCACTACACTTACAACGCAATTTTTACAACGCAACATCCACTACAACGCATTCCATTACATCGCATGACACTACAACGCATTTTTAAAAACTACCTTTACAACGCATTCCATTACATCGCATACTACCTTTACAACGCATACCATTACAACGCATAATATTACACTACTCTATCCAACACTTACCCTACTGTTGCACCCCCTGGAGTTAGAATAGTAATTTTTACCCCTATACTATCCAACACTTACCCTACTGTTGCACCCCCTGGAGTTAGAATAGTAATTGTTACCCCTATACTATCCAACACTTACCCTACTGTTGCACCCCCTGGAGTTAGAATAGTAATTTTTACCCCTATACTATCCAACACTTACCCTACTGTTGCACCCCCTGGAGTTAGAATAGTAATTTTTACCCCTATACTATCCAATACTTACCTTAAATGCAATGTAATATTATGCGTTGTAATGGTATGCGTTGTAAAGGTAGTATGCGATGTAATGGAATGCGTTGTAAAGGTAGTTTTTAAAAATGCGTTGTAGTGTCATGCGATGTAATGGAATGCGTTGTAGTGGATGTTGCGTTGTAAAAATTGCGTTGTAAGTGCATGCGTTGTAAAAGTATGCGTTGTAACGTCATACATCCCTTTTTTCCTTGACAGTACATAACCAATTTCCACACCAGTCCCTTCTGCTGGGTCAGACTCTATACCACTCGCAACATTACCATCTCCCTCAGAGTCTATACCTGGGCCTTGTGTAGCTTGACTCACCTCAGCTTGACTTGGTGAGTATCCAGCCTCTTCTGGAACCCCCACAGCTTGACTTGTCCTCTCCGGTGATCTTGTGACCATGACTGGAATTACTTCTGGGCGGGGAGCTGTTTCTTCCGAGGCCCCTGAGACTCGACGGGTGTGCGAGGCGTGCATCCAGTTTGGCAGGCCTCCACGCTTCACAGCAGTATTCGTTACCAAGATCACCTGGTACGGACCACACCACCAGGTTGAAGCTGTGACTGCACCAACCTCGAAAGACCACTGCCACGACTTAGGCACAGGAGACTGGGTGCTGGTCCTAAAGCATGTCAGAAAGAACTGTCTTGACTCACTCAAGACAGTTCTTTCTGACATGCTTTAGGACCAGCACCCAGTTTCCTTGGCCTAAGTCGTGGCAGTGGTCTTTCGAGGTTGGTGCAGTCACAGCTTCAACCTGGTGAGACACTGGACGAACCACATCAACCAATCCTTTGCAGTAATCAAGGACCAAATAATCTGTGATGTTAATTAATGCTGTGGATGGCACTGCAGGCAAGCGCATCGCTCTCCCCATGAGGAAATAGCCAAGTTGTCCTATCAGGAATGCTGCCCAAACTCATTAGAACCAAAGGCAAAGCATCAGGCCATTTCAAAGATGTCGAAACACACACTTTTACTATTCTCATCTTCAGCGCCCCATTTATCTGTTCCACAATTTCTGACGCCCTCTGGCCTTTAGCTACAATGCAGTCCCTGATCCATGTTTAAGGCGGTGCACAGCAGGTTCATGATCTCGCTTTGAAAGTGAGTTCCTCTACCCCACTCCAAGGTGGTTGGAAATCCAATGTACGGGATAAGCTCCCTCAACTATAACTTTGCGACTGTGAGGCTATCACACCTGCTAGTCAGATAAGCTTCCACTCACTGTGAAAAGATGCACATAACAATCAAAATGCACCTCAATCCATTACACACAGGCATTTCAACAAAGTCCAACTGAATTCAGTTGAAAGAACCCCTCATCTTCCAATGTGAATCAGGGCAACCACAGTTTTCTTTCCAGCATTCATTAGTTGACATGTGACACACCGATGACACACTGTGTCAGCTATCACACAAAACCTTGGGTGAACCAAGTCTGCCTGAACTATCTCACCATTGTGCCTCTCCCTATGTGAGCTGCTCAATGAATCTGTTTCGCCATTGGACTCAACAAACAATCCAGTCGCACTGCGCTACCATCAGTTGAAATCAAAATGTCATCTTTCCCTTTTTCACAGCCTGCTCTGATCCAACTGGCTTGTTCCTGATCTGTTACTTCCAATTGTAAGCGCATGTCTTTGTCCCAAGTATCTGCTATGGCTAGTACCATGCTGAGTTCAGTCTTCTCTGTGCTCTTGCCAACATATTCCCCATTAAAGATGCATGCATGTGTAGCACAAAAGCGGCCGACTTTGTCAGCGTAGCGGTTACCCACCGTAACAAAATCATCCCCCCTCCCATGGGCGGCACATTTCACAACTGCTATTTCCTTGGGTAATTGCAAAGCTTCCAACAATTGTCTCACATATTCCCCATTTCTTATGGGAGATCCTGATGTTATTAAGAAACCTTTCTGTGACCATAGCTGTCCAAAGTCATGAATTACACTGAAACCGTACTGGCTATTGGTATAGCTAGTGACTCGGATTTGCTCAGAAATAAGGCATGCACGGGTCAAAGCAATGATCTCAGCTACTTGTGCGGAGTATACTCCCCGTAGACAAGCAGCTTCCACAACTCCAGAAATGGTGCAGACAGCAAATGCTGCTCTCAGATTACCCTCATTGTCCCTTAGGCATGAACCATCAACAAAAAGGACTTGGTCAGGATCAGACAATGGTTCATCGACAATGTCAGGTCTCGGTGTAGTGTAAAGTTCAGGAACATCCAGATAGTCATGGTTTTCACAATCTTCCCCATCAACATTTGGAACAGGTAACAAGTTATCAGGATTTAACACGGATCATCGCTTCAAGGTGACATTTTCCGCTGCCAACAAAATCTGTTCATGCCTTGTCAACCTGTTATTCGTCAAATGTTGCATTTTGGTTCTTGTCATCAGAAGCTCAACTGTAAGTGGATGACCCATCACAGTGCTTTCACATCTTTCAATGCTGGCACCTTTTGCAGCAGCCTATTTGAGACATCTGGGCAACGCTGAATCTACAGGTTTTAATGTAGCTGAGAAACAGGCCACTGGTCTATTGACACCCCCATGTGTCTGGGTGAATACAGAAACAGCACAAGTCTCCCATTCGCAGCAGAACAGCGAAAACACTTTGTTGTAATCAGACATTCCTAAAGCTGGAGCATGATAAAGGCACTCTGTCAGCTCTGAGAAGGCAATCAAGCGGTCATTATCCCAGGGTACTGGATCACTCACATCTTTGTGTGTTAGCATTTGCAAGGGCTTCGCCTTCAAGGAGAAGTTTAGAATCCATTGTCAGCAGTAGCCAACCATTCCCAAAAACATTCTGACTTCCTTTTGTGTAGTAGGTGGATTCATTTTCATGATAGCCTCTACTTGCTCTGATGACACCATCCTCTGGCCCTTTTCAATGCGATGACCCAGGTACTGAACTTCAGTCAAACAGTACTGAAGCTTGTTCAGTGACACCTTGTGTCCATTTTCAGCCAAGTGATTCAGTAAGGCAATGATATCATCCCTGCAAGCCTCTTGTGTCTTAGATGCAATTAGGAGATCATCTACATACTCAACTAGCACAGAATTTTGGGGCGAATTCAAGCTCTCAAGGTTCTATTTCAAAACTCAAATAAAGATAGATGGACTTTCAGTAAACCCTTGAGAGATACAACACCACGTTAAGACATGGTTCTACCAACGGAAAGCAAATAAAAATTGGCTTTCCTCAAGCAATGGAATGGAGAAGAATGCTTGACACAAATCGATCACAGTAAACCAGCTTCGCAAGGGATCTGAAACAGCATCATAGAAGGATTCAGTACCACGGGACAACATGGAATCACAATCGCATTTATTTCCCTAAGATTGTGAATTATGCAATATTTTCCGCTTGGCTTCTGCAATCCCATGATAGGCGAATTTCCTGAACTCCCTATTATCTCCCTCAGTATACCCTGCGGAATCATGGAATCATTCACAGGTGTAATCCCTGCCACCATTTCTGGGGTCAAGTTGCACTGAGGCATTCTTGGAAATTCTGCACTTGGCTTAATCTGTATACGGACTGGCTCGACTCCTCGAATTAGTCCTATCTCTTTCCATGTGAATTCCCACACTACTGGAGAGACAGTACCTCTCAAGTCTAGTGGTATGTCTTCCACTGTCAGCAGAGGAAACATGTCTATGTAATGGTCTGATTAGCTATCTTGAAAGCAATGTCATCGTAATCTGCAGCTAAATTCCGTTTGGCACACAATAGATGGTACAGTTCAGTTTACACAAGAGCTCACACCCTAATTACCAGACTGGACTTGAATCACACACCACAAACTGGTGATGATCCTGAAAGGTTCCGATTTTTCCCAGCACCTCTTCCGTCAAAGAGTTTGTCATTCATTTGTTGTCATCTCCTTAGACATGGATTGACTTTCACAAGAGCGGTAGGTTTGGAACAACTGCAGATCTCACAGTAGAACGGGAAGCACCAGTATCAATCAAAAATGCAATAGTATGACCACCTATATCTGCCGCCACATGGACTGTGGGCAACCTCTAAGACAGCTCCAAGAGTACAGTCTTCCTCCCCCCTCAGACTGTCATTGGGACGGGTCCTGATCGAATCCATCTAGTGCTTCCATATGGGGCATCTAATGGTATGTTCGATTATTTTGCGGAATTCTCTGAGGTTGGGGCACTTGCACTAATTGACTTTGATTACCCCTATCACAAGATCTTTGTCTTGTCACAGAATTTACCACATTTGGCACTTGCACTAAATGTCCCTCCTGTATTTGATTCACTGGATTCAATAGACACTCACGCTTCTAATGCCCACTCTTGTGGAAGAAAAGGCAAGCGGTTGTCTTTTACAGCATGGCTATGTCTATTCCTGCTTTCAGATCAATAGGGAAACTCTCCCTCTTCCCTTTCCATCTGTGCCTGGAGTGTTCTCGAACCCTCCTTGGGCATTTCCCTGATTTCAACTTTACTATCCCCGATCTGAATACACGCGGGAGCGTGCATCTACCTAGATTTATCCTAAGGGAGCACCCTACGGCTAGAAACATTGTAATAGCCAGTTTCGAACAACTATTTTAAGGCATCCGCAAAAATTCTTGGAGTGCATTTGAATTATGGCTTCTCTCTTTTAAGAATATATGGTTGTAATTTGAAACGGAACCATTTTATAAAATATATATATATATACACATGAGCTCCAGGAACTATATAGGAGGCTACCATCTCTAAAAACCGCATTAGAAACCAAGTGTGGCCACCAATAATTGATACAGAGGCCCCATTATAAGTGAGCGATATATATTTTCCCCCGACTTGGAAACTAAATATAGAGGCACGTTGAGGGAGGACTATATGATTATATGCAGGTCCTTATTGGTTTTATTCAAATATTTTTCTTTTTAAACCATGAGAGTTTATCAATTTGTCTTGAGAAAGATGGATTCATTTTATACCCATCGAAACGCGCCGACGCCCTTCTAACTACATAATCCGTGAACACGGGCGAGGAAACGAGTGTAAATTACAAAAACACCAAGTTCCGCGCCTAATGCATTGTTATATCACGGATATGTTACATTTTTAAAGACATATGTTGTTTGTCTGTCTTATACTCTCTCTTTTTAATTATTATTGTTTATGTCTTTTTTTAATTTACTGTATTTATGAATTGCCTATGTAAGTATTATTAGATATTAGGTTTATGATTATACTGTTTTTTTTTTCATTCATGATTGTGTGAATAAATCTATTATTATATGCATATTTTGTTTGATTTTTCATATTATTTTATTGTTTTTTATTCACTTGTTGATTATATATGGTCTAATCATCTCCAGGCAGAATGAGTGAGTGATTAGAGTGAGGTTTTGCAAAGGTCTCCAGTCTGACAGCCTGTTAATTACGTAGTTTACGTAGCTTGGTCCAAAGGACTCTCTTTTTCTGCACTGAATAGTGCCCTACTCCTTTGGTCTTGAAGGGGCCCCTCTTCTTTCTTGATACACAATAGATGGTACAGTTCAGTTTACACAAGAGCTCACACCCTAATTATCAGACTGGACTTGAATCACACACCACAAACTGGTGATGATCCTGAAAGGTTCCGATTTTTCCCAGCACCTCTTCCGTCAAAGGGTTTGTCATTCATTTGTTGTCAACTCCTTAGATATGGATTGACTTTCACAAGAGAGGTAGGTTTGGAACAACTGCAGATCTCACAGTAGAACGGGAAGCACCAGTATCAATCAAAAATGCAATAGTATGACCACCTATATCTGCCGCCACATGGACTGTGGGTAACCTCTAAGACAGCTCCAAGAGTACAGTCTTCCTCCCCCTCAGACTGTCATTGGGACGTGTCCTGATTGAATCTATCTAGTGCTTCCATATGGGGCATCTAATGGTATGTTCGATTATTTTGCGGAATTCTCGGAGGTTGGGGCACTTGCACTAATTGACTTTGATTACCCCTATTACAAGATCTTTGTCTTGTCACAGAATTTACCACATTTGGCACTTGCACTAAATGTCCCTCCTGTATTTGATTCACTGGATTCAATAGACACTCACGCTTCTAATGCCCACTCTTGTGGCAGAAAAGGCAAGCGGTTGTCTTTTACAGCATGGCTATGTCTATTCCTGCTTTCAGATCAATAGGGAAACTCTCCCTCTTCCCTGTCCAGCTGTGCCTGGAGTGTTCTCGACCCCTCCTTGGGCATTTCCCTAATTTCAACCCAATGTTCCTCCATTTGCCTGCGCCTGGTCTACTCTCTGCGCATTCCGCATTTGAATCAGCATCAGCGTATCTTTTATCCTCCAATGCTTGGAGTCCACCTCATCACTCCAATATCTGGCATACTTTACAATTTCATCCACAGACTTATTCTGCCAGCAGATCAAATGTTACTGGATCGCGAGTCTAAGTTACAGCCTTAATCCCATCACAAATTTTGAAACAAATTGACCCATGTCTTTGGGGTCGGGTGTATCCAGACCAGTATACTGCTCAAACGCTTGCATGAGCCTTTCGTAATAGGCATCTACTGACTCCTTAGGCTCCTGGGTCATTCGATCTATCTTAACCCAATTGATGTCTTGTGGAGCTTGTTGGACTGCAACCATGTAATCACCTGTTCCAACCTTTTCATGACTAAGGGCGAAGGACCATGAGTTACAGGATCCCTCTCTTGCTCAGCATCAACCCACTCAATAGCAATTTTACATGCAGACCATAAGTCACTAGGAACCACATTTTCAAACAGTGTATTCAGATCAATACACAGCACCTTCAAGATCCTAATAAAGCGATTGACTTGCTTATGCCATTCAGTAGGCTTCTCCCTCACTCTAGGGCAATCATTTGTGAATGCAGCTAGATCACCACTACTCCAAGGAACATGTACATACCCTCCACTAGGCACTTCTCGCAATGGATAACCCTCAAGTCCTGATGTTCCCCCTCCTGAAGGTGGCGTTTCCCCTGTAACTCTCCTAACTTTTTCTTTCTCGACCACCTTTCCTCCAACTTATCAAGCATACTCCAGTATCTATATAATCAGCTCCTTAATGTGTGTTTTCAATCCTGTTACTCTCTTCTCCTCTGGCTCTCGATGACTGTAGTTCAGCCTATGGTTTCCCTGCAACATTTTCATTCAAGACAAGTCTACATCATATCTCTGAGCCAATTCTGATAACTTCTCATGTGCTCGTCTCGCCTTGCGGTTGACGTCCTTTGCTACAAATAACAGTTCGCCTGGCTCATACGTCTCTATTCTTTCCAAAGGCAAGCTCCCACTAACTATTTCGTCAACCTCAGCCTTCAACCTCATCACATCCAACAACTTTGCCTTTACAGCAGCCTTGATTGTTCCCTGACTCGACATACTGTTATGTCCTTCCTTATTGTTACTACGACCTCTCAGCTCAGTCTCTCAATCTGTGGCATCTAAGATATGTTTGGTTCTAGGGATTCCCTGACTGGTACTTGCTTCCAATATCATACCTACTGGTCCCCTCACTGGAGTTTCCCACATTCTCGAGTCTGAGCTTGTGTTCACCATGGGTATAGATCGCATAGTACTAGAATAAATGTGTACTCCCGAAGGGTCAGCAGTCCTGGTAAAGGGGTACTAGACTCCACAGGCACTAAGGTCGGACCATTACCGTTCATGTTCCCAGTTCCTCCCAATCCAGTTCCCTCTGCCAAAGCTGGCTGTCACTGACTAGAGATTCCAGATGAGCTCAGGTCATACACATAGGCAACAGGACCAATGGTGACTGGTACTGTGAGAGCTTCTGGTAACCGTGAAGCGTCATTGATTCCACTTGTTTCTACACCTCCTAAAACTAACACTCCTGTCCCCCTACACCTGTTGAGATCCTTACCACTACCCCTGCTCCTGTCTGAGATGCTGACACACTTTCCATGTTCCCTGTATTCACCAGTTATCTCCTTCCCTCCTCTGAAGGTGGGTTGTGGGGTGGAGGACTCTCAAATAACAAACTATCCAACAAACTGTTGTCTGTATCACTCCCACCATTTCCATTTCCCCTCCATTCCTTTTCTGAGAATTTCCCTCTCTCACCAGCTTTGGATAGAACCTGTCTCCCTCTATGGTGTCTACTCTCCATCTCTTGAGTTGTGCATCCCATCGTGCTTCCTGAAATGCCCTCATAGCCTTTTTCATCTTTCCTGGGAAATCTTCCTGTTCTTTGCATGTGCTGCTCGCATACATGCGTCTAGAGCCTCAAACTGTGTAGGTCTAGGCAAAGGCTGCACCACAAACATCACTCCTCTCAACTGATGCAACACCTCTAACCAAAATGAACCATAGTGTAGAAATGCCAAACCCCCTTCCTTTTCAGTAATCTTATGACAATTTTTAAGGCCGATTATAGTATGTGGTTCTACTTTTGTCACCATATAATATGCTAGAGTATCCTCGGGTGGTGCTTCTTCGCCCAATTGATTAACTGCTCCCCGATCTCCCCTGAACAGATCCTTCAATACCCGAAACTATCACATGATTTAATCAAAATGTTCTCTCTTGTAGGACAAGATTTCCTTAATAACATCTTCCTGATGGCTACTGACCAATCCCAGTGTGGCATTACACCAACCAACCTATCGCAGCGCAGCACACTCTAACGTCACCTTTACTCCTCACAGCCGCTCACCCTCCTTCACAATTTCCTCATCTATGTTTACACACACAATCATGTTAAACTCCGTAATTGTCTGCCAATTACAAAATCGATAGAATTCAATCATCGAAGTACATTCACACACGCCACCCCTTGATCTGTGTTGTTCACCCGAATCAGTATGGTTCCCCCCTGTACACAAGGTTTACCAAATAATTCCCACATGTTCCATTCACGCAAAGTTTCTTGTCCTAGGTGGAACTGCGGATGACGTCTCATGACAACTCCTCAAGTCTCCGTTCAGACAATTAAATAACTTGGGGTCTTCTAAACCATTAAATATAACCCGGGATCTTAGGCCACTTCGGGACCTGAAACTCAAACCTCAATCCTTGGACCACGTCCGGCCTGACACCACATTCACTCAACTTTCACTCAAACTCTGCCAGAAATCATACAATCACTTCATCCCTGCAATCTATCACACGACACACCATCAAGCTCCGTCAAATTCTGCCAAAGTTCTTCGCTCTCCGTTGTCGACCGTTGGGCTCTTTTTTGGTGCTCCAGGGTTCTAAGTCTCTTTTCCCGATTCTCCACCACTTCATGTGAGAACCATCCTACTCTGCTACCAACTGAAGGAGCTGGACGGACATGTTCTAGATTGGCTCTAGAACCTCGAGTCGGTGGTACTTTTTCTCAGCATGAAAGAGTAGGAGGAAGAGAAATCGTTAGAAATGTTGATCAATCCAATTGCGGTTCTCTAGTGCATTAGAAATCACAGACTACCAAATAAAGTTAGTAAATTTATTACAAAGCCAAAAACAACTGGATATACAGCCACCTCAGGATGAGGGTGTAGAAATACATTGGGACTAGTACAAAGCCAAATCTAATAATAAAGTTAAGGTGGTGCAGCATACACAAGACGATTAATTCAAAAATCAGGATACAAAAGTTTAGTGAACAGGAATCCAAGTTCCCCTGCATTGAAGGTTCATGAAAATAAAGCATTAATCTGTCCCTACACTAACACCAACGTGACATCCCTAATTAAGCATTTTGTTGGCAGGATCAGTTAAGGTGTCAGCATGTTGAGTCTTCCTTAGAAGTCTCTCCACTTCTATTGGGTCAAGTAGCATGAAGCTACTGAGACAAGGCTCGTTCTAAGATGCTCTCTCTCCGAAGGGCAGAGAAGAAGTGGACTCTTTCCTTACTTCCAAAATTCCTAATATCTCAGGTATCTTCCCATTTCAGGTCATGCCATCTGATCAGGCCACATTCTCATAGGTATTTTTCCATGAGACAACGATTTAGCATGATGACCTTTATTCCCAAGCACTCTCCTGTGAGAAAGTACAACAATTCTCCTTATCAGCGTTAGCTCCCAATGTATCCTCTTCTCTCCTTGCCTAACTCCTGAAACAAAGACATTATTCTAACTAACAAGGGCGCTTCCACCTGCTACAGAAACATGAGAAAGAAAAGAATCTAACGTGCACATGGAATTCAAATATTATTTTCTAATGAGAGAGCTTCCGGGGAAATGCATTTCAGGCGTACAGTAATCAGCTAATATAGGAGAAATGAGCATGAGCTTTACTAAGTTCTAAGTTACATAGAAATTAGACATATACAGTTAATATTTTCATCTACGGATAAAATGAAATGACTAATAAACACATACAACAATTAAACGATTGTCAGTTGCACAACACAGGTGCTTTCTGTTAGTGCTCTCTACTGTTTACATTAGATTTTCAACAGAATTCTTCATATATTCTACGTTTTGGCCTACTCATGTCACTTGCATGTTGTTACATTACAAGATTCTAACACTCAGGTCAACAAGACAAAAGATTACACGCGGATGCAGTCTACCAGTGTGATTATAATGCACCCCTACAATAAAAATTGAATTTTACACTACTTCAGTCGTAAAAGCACAGAGTTACTCTCAGGTGGTGTCCTGGCATGATGCAAACATTATGGGTGCAGCACACACTTGTGTCAAACAGCAAGGCAAACTTTTTGCATTCAGGCAGAAAGGTTAGCAGAGAAGCATCACTATTAGGTCGTGTCTTAGTGATGACAATTATATACCACGCTTAGAAAAGGCAGCAGAGTACATGGAGGACTAAGGGAAAATCTCTTAGGAGGGGCACTAAAATTCGTTTTGTCCATGGTGCTGATAGAGAGCCACGTTATTCTGAAATTTGTAGGGGTGCATTATATTCACTGTTAGTCCGCACCCACATATTAATCAAAGTAGTTTTAGGTGTGACTTAGAAAATGTTATCACTAGAATCTGTTTAACATAAGTGTGATTAGAAATGTAACTATGCTTTCCATGAAGAGTAATGTCGTAGATCACTGCAAATGTATTTTTAGTCAATACATAGTGTTTGGTTTTCATGTAATGCAATGTATGAGGTTTAAATGTGCACCATATTAAAGTTGCACGTGTAGTCTGCTTACTCACGTATAAAGGAGTAATGAAACTAATGCTTATAGTGTGATTCAGGAGTGTGTTTAACAGTGTAAAGGCCTGATCGCAAATACGTTTAAAGAGAAAGGCCTGTTCATTTCTTATGTTAGCTAAATGTTGTAGGCCGAAAACGATTTCCCTTGGTAAAGGGTTTGGGTCTCAAGAGGATGGAAAATCTTAGAGAAGTGAAAAGTTTTTCGTTCCCATGTTTCTGTTGCAGGTGCAAGGACATTTAGCTTGTTAGAGAGACTTAGGGCCTCATGTAGGTAGCTAAATACCGGTCGGTAACGGCCGAAATTCGGTAAATATCCCGGTACCGACCGGTATTTAGCTATTTGGGATGTAGGAGGCACAATTCAGGATTCGGTAAATTACCGAATCGGTAAAATACCGAATCGGTAAATACCGAATCCTGAATGTAGGGAGCACTCTAAAGAGTGCAAATTAGAATTGAGAATTCGTTATTTACCACCAAATACAGGTTGGTGATAAATAACGGATACCTTGCAAAACGCAATATTTTGCAGATGTAAGAGTGCCATGTGGCAGACATACAGGGCATGTATGTGCGCCACATGTGCACACATGCAAGAATCAGGGGTGCAACAGGGGGTCAATGTGACACCCTGCCACCCTTGTATATGCTCCCCCCATTACCGAATCGGTATTTACCGAGTCGGTAATGGTGACTGGCTTCCCATTGATTCCTATGGGCCTCCAGGCCCATAGGAATCAATGGGAAGGTATGCCCCATTACCGAATCGGTAAATACCGATTCATATTTTCCGAATTTTTCCGATTCGGTAAAATTTACCGAATCATTACCTACATCACATTTACCGATTCATAAATACCGAATCGGTAAAATTCGGTATTTATGAATCGGTAAATGTGTTGCTACCTACATATGGCCCTAGGTCTTTGTTTTAGGAGTTAGGATGGTACGAGAAGCCAATAGGGGAGTACATTGGAATTTACAGATGATACTTTCAGCAGAGATGGTGCCTGGGACCCAAGGTCAAGCTAACCGTCGTTGGATGAAGTACAAGTTTCGCTGGAAAAGTACTGGAAGAAGACCTGGCTGAAGAGGTGTGCTGAAGGGCGTGTTCTATGTTTTGGGGATTTTGTATTAGGGACAGTGCCCCGAGGGTTGAGCGGTTGAAGTTTAGATGGGAAGCTAGAAGGAGCATCTTAGAACGAGCTCTGACTAAGTGAGTGCACTTCTAAGGAAGTCTTCACTTCTGACACCTTTTTACTCTCCTGCCTGGGAGGGAAAATGCTAAGTAGGGATGTCACCTTAGAGATAGAGTAGGGATAGACTAACTGCCTTTTCTTTTAGGCTAATGACTTCTAATGTAGAGACTGGACTAATCATCTCATTACTGATGTTATTTGAATTGATTCTTCTTCTTATTCTGAGTCGAATGAGACTCCTGCGTAGGCTCTCGTTTGTATTAGTGCCCATTTATTTGCTTCACCTTGTACTAAGGTGCTTGTATGTGCAGCTATTCTTGGTTGTAATAAAATCTTTAAAATTTTGATTCGGAGTCAGTGGTCCTTTGGAACTGAGATTTGATTCTGTTGATTATGTACTAAGAATTGAATTTCCTCCCCTCTACACTATTTAGCAGATAAAAAGATCCTGGCGACCTGAGAGGATTCTTGGCGATTGTAAAGTAGGCAAGAATCCGGCTGCATCAGTGCTATGTAAACATAGACCGGCCCTGAAAGCCAGTGTGTGCATCTTGGGCCTGTAACCTGAGCCAGCTCTTTATACAGAAACGTATTTGTTTGATTACCTTGCCAAAGCACCTGGCATCTTCCTGGTTACCTCGGTGATCACACCCAATGTTTACTTGGTCAAACCCATGATCCAGGCAATAAAGCCTTATTAAAAGGTCTGCTCAAGCTTGCGGCTGCCTCAAGGACAAGGTAAGAATTAGGTGAGTTGGAAACTCTAATGCAACAGTGGCCCCACTGGACAACAAGGTGCACAGCACCCATTGAGAACTAGGACATCCTGTCACTTAAATCCGGCCCTGTAGCCTGCTGTCTCAGCCAGTGTCTGAGGGGAGGGCATAGACCACAGGCACCGGTAGCAATTGGATGCCACCCTCTGTAAAGTAACATTTGGCTGACTGACTCCTTCTAGATCCTGCACCATGGAGGCAAACTTTCCTCCTCCTGGTGCACTATCGGTGGTCGATTACTCTTGCCTTACTCTAGAATCAGCAGCAGGGAACATACACAATAGTAACGCATCCAATCCTCTCCAATTATTTTTGCGCTATTATATTATTATGTTCTTTTTGTATAGCTCCAAGCAAAAGTTTTGGAGGCAGGAGGCGGGGCCACAGGGTTTGGGTACATGCAATTGAACAATGTGGACTTAGTAAAAAAAAAAGGAACTGCAGAGAGGCCAGAGGAGACTGTATTAGAGGATAAACGTCATACTGGAGAGTACAGCTATCATTAGAAGAGGGAGTTGGTGTTGGTCTGTAAAAGAACGTCAGAGGACATGGACGTCAGTTCATCAGAACTCCAGGAACAGTGACATCATGTATCCTTTGACCCTGTGAAGTTATTATGAGGTTGACTCCTTGTCGTGCCCTTAGCTATAGAGCTTGGGAAAGGGCAAGTAGTGGAAATGCAGAAAGTTCAAAGTAGGCTTACCACTCAATTTACTATATATTCCTCAGTGGCGCAGCAAAACTTGAGGGGGCCCCCTCTACAAAGAATATGGAAGCAGTCCACTGGCTCAAATTAAGCACTGCATGGAGGAGGCTCCCACGCTCTGGACCCAGTCAGGAGCCCTCATGTCAGGGGCCACAGCCCATGCACAGTGCCAGAAGGGGGCCCCCTGGAGCTCGGGGTCCTTCCGCTCTGCATTGGCTGTGGGGGCTATCGTTACGCAAGTTCTATTCCTGCTAGAGCCTTTATGAGCGCTGCAGCCAGCCAGGGCAGGCACAGGAAGGAAGGGCACAAGGGGCATTATGCCCCTGGCCCGCACTTTCTAGCACCCACAGTCCTTCATTAAAAATGAACTGATTTTTTTTATTGTAATCAACTTTGCCTCTTCATTAATAACGCAGCAGCTTAAATGGCCTGTCCACTTGATATGGCTAGATGCCATTTTTAGGTCTCATCTAAGACAGCTGATGTGCGGTCTTTGGAAGACATGTTTTCTAATAGTGAGCTTAGGAACAGCCCACTACTTAATACTGGTTGGCTTCTTTGTTACTCACATTTGCTTGCTCCTTACTGGTCAGCTGCCATAGGCTTCTTTCCTCTTTGTGTGTTTGTTCCTCTCCTGGAGCGTGGACGCATTAATTGAATATTTCCACTGCTCATTTTTGTAGGTGCTACTTTCTACTTTGTGTTTAGGCAGTTCACAAGAGTGCTTGCTTTTCAGCTATCTTGCTTGTGTTCTCTCGCGTGTACTTCTCCCTACTTCCGTTGTCTGTGTTGCTTGCATTGCATAATGGTCGGGAAATGAGCTGCAAGCAAGAGACCCATTAGCACTGCCTGTAGTATCCTCTTAAGAAAAATGAAAATAAAAAAGGAGAGCAAATAAATGAAAGGGAACTATAAAAGGAGAATATTAAAAACTGAAGGGCTGACTAACCATTTGTGGCACTGGAACACATTCACTTTCAGGTGGAAGTACACATGCAATCAGAAACGGTAGCCATTCACAAGGCAAAGGAGCCAATGACTGATGTGGACCGAGCCATTCTCATTCTCATGGGTGGAAGCAGAGTACGAATGGCACTCAGACAGACCAATAGCAAAAGAAGGCTGATCCAAAGGCCTGATATGTATCTATGTGGATATATATTTGTATATCTGGATGAATGTATTATTTAATGGTTTTTCTTATCACAAGATCATGGCAAACAGCTAAAATGCTCAGGGCTTTGGATGAGATTCTAGACAGAATTATTACAGCACAAATCTTCGACCCCTAGGGTTTGTCGGTGGGGGTAACCAACACCAAACTCCTTTGTTACAAAGGTAATCTGTAAGATTTCATGTAAAACAAATCTATCAGTAAGCTTTAATAAAGAGTATACACAGTTTTAGAATTGAAACATATTACTGCCATATTACTAATTTTTTACCTGGTATTATGTTAGCATTTATGTAGCAATTTCATAAGAAATTCTTGCTCTATGCATACGCAATTAACAAGTGCAAATGTCAAGAAAGTTAGGTTGACATCTGTGCCACCATTTTACCTCTAGTAGATGCCATCTTGTATTATAATCGAAACTGTTACTTGATGATTTACGAGAAATGCTCCTTGGTAAGTTTCGTTTCTCAAATGCT
Organism: Triturus cristatus; assembly: GCF_964204655.1. Lineage (NCBI taxonomy): Eukaryota > Metazoa > Chordata > Amphibia > Caudata > Salamandridae > Triturus > Triturus cristatus. The sequence goes on from NC_140595.1 coordinate 118,878,255, forward strand.
GAATCTTGCTCATTAACGTATGCCTTTCCCGTTACATATAGGCCTTCTCCCACCTGTCTCGTGGGGAGGATAAACCAGACGACCTTGGACCGTAGATAGCTTGTGCCAGACTGCGGAATCGAAACTTATGTTCTGTACCCTCATTGTATTACAACATCTACAAGTGTTTTTCCATAGTAGGCGGGTCTTTGTGGGCTCCGCAACATACATAATGTAACTTTATGCTAGTTAGAATCAGTCCCTCGTCAGTCATCATAGGAGACTGGTCAGATTGGACTCCACTGCAGTGTAGTTTGTGAATAAACTACTTTGTTTGCATTCTCTACTGCGTCATCGACTCTTCATTACTTGGAAGGCTAAAGGAGGTCGAGAGTGACCTGGTGACCCTAGTTGGGTCACTTCCTTCAACAGTAAACCCGTAAATGCCTACTGATGATTTTAATTTGTGCTTTTCACAATATGTCAAACTTACTGCCTTTATTGTAGCTTTTCATTGCAATCAATCAGGCATATAACTTTAATCCTTGGCTTGTCACCATTCCCAAGTCATATGTGCTGCGTTGGCTATAAGTTTTATCACGAGGCACCCATCAGGTATACAGTAATACAAATATGTACAAAACTATTGATATTAATAGAGTATATTGAGGACAGTGCAAATCTTCTATCACAATGGTTTGTTTTGGTCGGTCATCAAAACATATGCATACATAAAATCTGAGAGATTTCATCTAACAAAATACTAGGCCCCGGGAAATTAAAATTAGGTAAAAGTCAACTCCCAGGCTTTGTCAGACAGGGAGACTCACACCAAACCTCTTGCCTACTATGGCGATCTATAAAATGGCATGTAAGTAAATAGCTGTCTACTGCCTGTAACATAGTGTGACTACAATCCACCACTAGAGGCCTATTGGCTTTAACAAATGCTGATCACAAAAAATAAGGCAGGCCTTCACCCTTTGCCATAACTTTTCATAATAAACAGACCAGGCTCATGGGATCTGGCATAACTTCTCCCCGTGCATCAATCCGCCAGTCAGGCCTATTGGTGTTATTATTTGCTTGTCACCATAACCACCTCAAACATACTGTAGTGAGTGTAAGCTTTTCCCGCAAGCTTACTATCAGGCATCCAGTCAACAAATTACAAATGTATACAGAGTTACACTTGGCAAAACAAAACACCATCTCTCCTAAAAGGGCTTAAGACAGATTCTCACAGTGCAAATCTGGGGTAACCAACATTAAAACCCATGTCTACTGCGGTAATCAGTGAGATTCCTTGTAACAAAATACCTCTCTCTAGGCCTTAATACACGGTAACACAATCCAGCCTTAAATACTTATTGACTTTAAGATGTTATTCACAATAAATCAGTGCTTAATTTGAGCCGGTAGTTTCGTGTACTCAGTACCATCACTTAATTGTCAGCACCGGTGCTTGTGACAGTCTGCCACAAGGTGGTGCTGCCTGGCTAATTTAGAGATTACCACAACAGTTAATTAGTAATTCAAAATAGATTAAAGATCACTATTACCAGCTGGCCAAGTCATTCCTATAGTTTTGGGGGCCTGAAATAGTCTGAATTGTCACACTTGTAGCAGAGAGATGGTTTGTAGTTGTGTTGCTACTATCGCTGGCAGCATAGAAGGGGCAATATGTGGCATAAGGTGCAGTGGCCTCCTGATGAGAGTCCTGGCTAAGCACTGCAATAAACGCATTAGATCTATTGCCTTTTTGTAACATTTCATGATAAATTGATCAGGTCTACAGCCATAACCATTAGCTAGCGTCATAACTAATGCAGCCCTGCTATATTGATTATATGTGTTGCCAGGAGACAAAAAGTGCAATACGACCACTCTTTTTAGGGAAGGCACACAACTTTGGCCTAATTAAATATTCTACTCAGGTAAACCAATTTATGGGTGCAACCCACCCCCTATTAATAAGCACACTGAAAGCTCTTTTTTGTTGATCACATCCGGTCTGGCGACCGTTCTGCTGTCACGGCAGACTTTAAAATGCATATGGATTAATGTAGCCCTGGCAGGGCTTTAAGTGGGCCGGGTCCCACCGGGTCTGAGCACTGGCAGTTTTTTAAAGGGGGCCTCGAAATAGGTCTCTATCGGGCTCTGTTTTGTGCCCTGGCACAGGCGGTCCGTTTTTCCGGACTTCAGTGACAGCGGGCACATAGGGGTGCGCGTGCTCTCACTGCTCACTTCTCACTAGTGGAGAAGTTACAGCATGACGTCAGGCCAGGGGAGCGTTGTAGGGAAAGGGAAATCCTTTAAAGAGAGCCATTTTCTCTCTGGATTTCCCTTCTCTTTTTGAAACTCAGGAGCAGCGAGATTGTTGTGGTGTCACCAGGGCTTTAAGTGGAAGCTTTTTCAATTTTAAATACAACACGCCAGAGTTGCTGCTTATTTATCTTATGCAACTAACAACCATTGACAAAGGCAATAGTCCTGACTTGTTGTAGTTATGATGTTACTTGTTGTATCATATATCTGGATGCAATGACAGAAACAGCAAAATACCGGTCGGGCAGCACACTACCTAAGCACAGACTTTTAACTTAGGTGTTTTTAAGCCACCCCCTTAATTACATTGTCCACTCCCCTTTGAGAGACCCCCCCCCCCCCCCCCAGTTTTTTCATCCCACTTAAAGCCCTGGTCATTGTAAACTGCTCTCAAACACAAACTGCACTCTGAAGGCTGAAGTTAATGATGGAGAGGGTTGGCGATCTGCTTTTTAGAACTGCAGGTGCTGAGCATCCGCAGGACCCGTCTCACTTAAAGCACAGCTTCCGCCTCCCGCTGTCCGCCAATATGTGGATGGAGCAAAAGCCACTCTCTGTAGTAGTCTTGAAAGCTCTTTTTTAGTTTGATCACACAAGGTAAGGCGACAATGGCGCTGTCCAACCAGACCTAAAAATGGTGCTGGGGGGTGTAACACTAGAAACACAAGTGCATGTACTCCTTGTTCCTGAGAAGTGCCGGTACTCTCCCATTAAAAGCATTGAAGCAGTGCTGAGAAGTGCATGTACGCTCTTTTTCAAGTAAAGTAAGTGCAGGTACTGAGTACCCGACAGTACTTGCCCAATTAAAGCGCTAAAAAAATGACAGGGGTGATTAAAAACCTTTTTTTGTTGTTGTACTTTTTACAAATATCCTTCAACACTTGTGGATTCTCCTCAAATTCCTGCAGAAACAGTCTGTTTTTTTCCATCACGCCCTTTCTCGCAGAGATGAAGATGGGAGGCTCGTTCGAGGGAGGGACGCTTCCTGGCAGACACAGCGCCCCACAGCGTCCTTGACATTCGAAGCTTCGCCCTATGTAAATGAAGAGAGAGTACCATGTAGGCGCTATATTAAACACACAACCCCGGAATCACGGCGGAACCCGAATCCTGCCAACAGCAGGGCTATATACAGTTCACCCATGCTGCTGAAATGCAGCCAGCACGTCAACGGATAGGCTGCACAGAACAAACAGCCCCTGGCAGCGGGAGGGGGGCGGATTAAAAGATCATGCCAAGTGTATGAAACAAAAAAAAAACGCATTCCGGCGGTTTGGATGGTCACTGAGGGGGTTGGCTTTGTGGAAAGTATAAAAGCACTCCCTCCCTCCAACAGCACGCTCACTCGCACGCATCCCTCCCAATACAGACAGCTTCCTGCAGCGATGGCTTCTCAGTGCGGTAAGTTTTGCATCGTTTGCGGTGAGTTACCTGATGGGTACCACCTCTGGGTTACGGCTACGCGTTCCAAAGGTTTCTTTCCATAGCGCTTATCGGGAGTCTGTGGTGGCTTCAAAGCGCTGCGAGGTTGACAGAGCTCCTGGGTGGAGCGTCTGCATTATGTAATGATAGGTGATAGTCGGTCCGCGGAAATGAATATAGAGTTACCGTAAAAGACTTACATATCGGGGTAAACATTTGCTCGTGAAAGTGTGATTCGCGCCCAGAAGGTCACGTGCACACAGAAGAGATTCGAGACGAGTGAAAGTGTGGGTATAAATTCAAGCCAGTCCTAGTTACCACGAGCGCTTTTGAGGTCCATAAACGCATTCCCGTAGTTTTTGGTAATTTTAACTTCGGTTGTTGGGAGTGAACAGTGCTCCAAAATAGCATAAAATACCCTGAAAACGCACGCCCGTTAAACGAAACCGCAAGTTTTCCCTTTGATACATGTTTGCTGGGTGCGCTCATGGGGCGGAGGGCCTCTTGCAGAGGGCTGCGCCTCGTCGCTGCAGTGGAAATGTTTAGGGCGTGGCAGCTGTGTTTGCAGAGCGGCACTGGCCGCGCACCGACGAGGTCCTGCAATGTTTTTTATAATGATTGGTTACTTTATTGGGGAGTACCAGAGGGCTGTGCAACACCTGGCAGAGCTTGGAGAAGGCGAGGCACATAGCATGGTGTTCTTCTGGCGCACTGCGTGAGCGATATTGTTTTAGCATCTGGGAGGGAGGGGTCTGGAGATGAAAGTACTTTATAGCAGTGCGAGCCCCTCACATTGCAAGCTAACGGAACCCGGACTTCTCACAATGTCTGTCCGGGGGTCCCAAGCTCCTCACAATGTCTGCCCAGGGGCCCCAAGCTCCTCACAAAGCTCCTCACAATGTCTGCCCTGGGGCCCCAAGCTCCTCACAATGTCTTCCCAGGGGCCCCAAGCTCCTCACAATGTCTGCCCAGGGGCCCCAAGCTCCTCACAATGTCTGCCCATGGGCCCCAAGCTCCTAACAATGTCTGCCCAGGGGTCCCAAGCTCCTCACAATGTCTGTCCGGGGGTCTCAAACTCCTCACAATGTCTGCCAAGGGGTCCCAAGCTCCTCACAATGTCTGCCCAAGGGTCCCAAGCTCCCCACAATGTCTGCCCCGGGGGTCCTGAGCTCCTTACAATGTCTCCCCAGGGGTCCCGAGCTCCTCACAATTTCTGCCCGGGGGTCCTGAGCCCTTCACAATGTCTGCCCAGGGGTCCCATGCTCCTTACAATGTCTGCCCATGGGTCCCAAGCTCCTCACAATGCCTGTCTGTGTGCTCTTAAACCCTCACAATGTCTGTCCAGGAGTTCCAAGCTCACTGCATGTCTGCCCATGAGTCGTAAGCTCCTCCAATGTCTGCCCATGGGTAAGGTACTGCTCACACTATCCATGTGCTGTAAGACCCTCACCCTGCCTCCTCCTGAGCACCAAACTCCTTAAGCTGTAAGCACAGCTAAACCTGCCGTGAAGTCCATTCATTCTCCTCAAGCCCTCAGCACTGAGTCCCAAACTCCTCACGCAGTCAATCCATGAGCTCCAAGCTCCTCAAGCCGTCTATATTTATATCCAAACTCCTCATGCTGTCTCTTCGTGTCCCTCACAGTACCTCTCCATGAGCACCCCCAAACCTCTTGTGTTGTCTGTTCGTGTCCCTCACAGTTTATCTCCACGAGCACCCCCACCGCACATTACCTCTCCATGAGCACCCCCAAACCTCATGTGTTGTCTGTTCGTGCCCCTCACTGTATCTCTCCACGAGCACCCCTACCGCACATTACCTCTCCATGAGCACCCCCAAACCTCTTGTGTTGTCTGTTCGTGCCCCTCACTGTATCTCTCCACGAGCCCCACACTTCTCATGCTGTGCCCCTGGCGCCTCACATTGTCCGTCCATGCACCCCGGACCCTAATACAGTCCTTATGCCTTCAGCTGCTTAGCACACCCAGGAGTCCCCATGTCTTCACACAGTGAAAGCACCCAGGATCCTAACAGCACCAATGGGCCCGAGCACAGAAGAGGGCAATCAAACAAGCTACAACCACACTCACTGGGGATATGTTTGCCTGCTCCTGCGATAGATCCCCTGCAGGCATGGTTTCCACTTTGTGCCACAAAACAGCTTTAGAGGTTGAGCGCTTTCCTACTGGTTGCTGTCCTGCTTCTGTGTTTAAGTCCCAGAAACCCCTCTTCACTGTAGAGCGACCAACCCTGAAATATGCAACCCCCTCCCATTGACGAGATGCTTGTAGTATTTGCAGAGCTCAGGCTCCTGAACGCAGGTACTTGCACACCATTATTGATAGGATAGGATAGGATATAGTTTTATAGAGCGCTCGAATGCCGAAGCGTCTTGGTGCTCAGAAGTAAGATAGAGGGATCACAACAGCTATATCTAACCTTAGAGTGCTGGAAACAACCATGCTTTTAGCGCTTTCCTAAAAAGAAGCCTATTCAACAGTAATCTCATGGAGATGGGCAGCTGGTTCCATAGTTTGGCTGCACAATGTGATAGACTCCTACCTCCCCATCTGGCTTTACACATTTTAGAGATACAGATGAAACCCGCATCTGTGGATCTGAGGTTTCTGGTGGGGGTGTCCCAAGAGAAGAATTTCCGAAAATCAGCTGCCCCTCCACCAAATAATGCCTTATGGACCAGGCATAAGGCTTTAAACTCCGTCCTTTGCTGAATCGGGAGCCAATGTAATGACCTGATGGCAGCAGAGGTGGAGTGACCCCTAGGAATATTTAACAGTAGCCGAGCAGCAGCATTTTGTATTGATTGTAATTTTACCTTCTGTGCTATATCGGTGCCAATAAAAAGCGCATTGCAGTAATCTAGCCGGGAGAGGATAAGGGCCACTACTACTAATTTCTTCAATTCTTGGGGGATGAAAGGAAAGATCTTCCTAAGAAGCTTCAATACAAAGAAACAGGAAGAGGTTACACTGTTTATCTGGGCTGCAAAATTAAGCTGGTCATCGAAAATGACCCCCAGGTTCTGGACTTTATTGGACAGAATGGGACATTGACCCGCCTCTGTCGGCCACCAAGTAGGGTTCCACAGGGATGGACCGTTGCCAAACTCCATCACCTCGGTCTTATCCGTTTTAATCTTAAGGTAGTTGCGACACATCCATCTCACAATATGAGTCAGACAGGCATGGAAATTAACGGCAGTGGCCTCGGACTGTTTGAATGCAGAGATGACAATCTGTGAGTCGTCTGCATAAGAGACCAACGAAAAACCATGCTCTCTGATGAGTGCGGCGAGTGGAGTGACGTATATATTGAACAGTGTAGGTGACAATGCAGATCCCTGCGGTACTCCACACGGTAAGCGGTAAGATTCAGATTGCAAATTTCCCCATTATATACTCTGCTCCCTAGAGGCCAGAAATGAAGAAAGAAGGGATAGGGCCAATTCCCCAATCCCCACTTCCCTCATCGTAACACCGTGTGATTCATGGTGTCGAAAGCTGCTGAGAGGTCTAAGAGAATGAGGATGGCTCTGCCACCTCCATCCACCTGTCTGCGAATTTCCTCAGTTGCTATGATCAGGGCGGTCTCGGTCGAGTGACATGACCGGAAGTGACATGACCGGAAGTCATGCTGATTAGAGTCAAGCATTGATAGGCCAACAGCCATCAATCATGCCAAGGGGTATCTGAAATCAAATACACTTACACCCTCTAACATCACACAAACAAGTGACCAATATTATGTAAGGATGTGATTCTATCAAGACATGCTATTAACTTCTCAAGGGTCCCCTTACTCTATGGAGTCCGGATCATATAGATAACACAAACATGCGCTAAGGCCGCCAATGGCTCTAGGCTTCGTGGCCAGTCTTTTGGCAATGTCAATGCTTGTTTTCTCTTGGGTTTTGCAAAACGTTTAGCGGGCCAGCTGCTGGACACATAAATGCGAGACCTATTGCATTGCAAATGCTAACGGCTGTCCTGCAGTTCCCCCGGAGCACAAGCAGGCATCCACTTCTTTCAGGACAGCTGATCGCAGCAAAAAGACAGAAGTGGATGCCTGCTTGTGCCCCGGGGCGACTGACAATAAAAAAAAAAAAACACGCGAAGCAGCATTTTGTTGCTACGGCAACAAAATGGCTGGGACTGTCCACACTCCCACGGACACGCGCATGCTGTTTGCAATGGACAAATGGCGAGAGCAGCCATCTTTGTCCATTGCAGACGTGTGCATGAGAGCCCTCGCAGAATTGATTCCAAAAGGTGCTCTCCAGGCTAGTGCAACGCATGCGCTGCTTTCGCCAGGCGAGACCTAAAAATGCATCAGTGTACAATTTGACCAAGTACTATTTGAATTTCTTGTTCTCGAAAGTAGAAAAGAAATGCAATTTGTAAATGTTCATGTTTGATTCAGTACTTAGTACTGCAATGAACTCTACGAAGTGATCAGGATGTTTCCGGATAGGCGGGATGATGCTTCAAGAGACAAAATGGCCTCTCCAGAATTGCACAGTGCCTAGAACTCTGTTGTTGAGTGCCACACTTGGCAAGTTGGAGACCCAGAGCTGAGCACATGAATCCCCCCAAAAGTAACCAAATTCACCCTATGCAACACAGTAAACATAGTTCTATATGTCACAGACGGTTACATAAATAATTTCTAGTCTGTAGTCATGTTCGGCTTTGCACATTTGTCCTTTGGAAGGCAAACAGTGGCAAGGCATGCAAGTGGGTATTAAGGAAGCAGATCTTTTTTTGCTGCTAGAGCAGGGCGTAGAGACTGTGGCCCTCTGCCAACACAGCCAGCAATATGCCAGGAAGTTGTGTCTTCTTGCCAAGAATCCAGCCACAAAGCGGTTGCTCTTGGCCGAGGAACCTCCCACAGAGCCTTGCAACTTTCCCTGAGTTTCAAGGAGTTTCTTTTAGACTCTTCGAGATGCCAACGCGTGCACTTTCGCAGTTTTCGATGCTTCTCTCAATGAAGTAGGTCTTGATGTGGTCATGGGGGGATCTAAGAAAGGGCCTTCAGGGTGTGGTGGTACTTTCTTTGTATTTGCTCTAGTCTGTCATGAGACTGTTCTATGGGTGAGAATTGAAGCAAAGATTCTAGGACTCAAGATGATATATATAAATACACAAACAAATGTAACATTTCAAATTAAAACACTCCGCAAATGTGAATGAGTTTAAAATTGGAGGTTAAAAATTAATTTGGTACCCTTATCTTGATTACTGGGGGCAAAGCAAGTGCAGTACACAGAATCTAATAGGGGCAGTAGGGATTTAGTAGGGGCTCACAGGAGCAAAAAGGTTAAGAACCGCTGCCTCAGAACATCATTAACATCAATTGTCTCTTCTGAACTTCAGAGACCAGAAGAAAGTGACAAGGTTTCTCTGTTTCCTCTTCTGTTTTACAGACAAAATGAATCTGGAAGCTGTGATGTGCGCAATGATTGAAAAGTTCAATAAATACGCAGGAGAAGACAAGGACAGCAGCACGCTGAGCCAGCCTGAACTCGTCAAGATGGCCAAGGCGGAGTTTCCCACACTCTGCGTAAGTAAATGGCGTAAGCAATGTGGGGGGGGGGGCGGGGTTGTGTTAAAGTAGGTAGTGCCAAGAGACACCTTCCTGCACATAAACAATCTTTAAAGGCGATTTGCTATTTCTATGTATGCAGCCATCCTAAGACCAGGTATTTCCTGACATTAGTTTTTGGTGCTGCCACATCCGTGTAAATCTGGGGCAGCTTCAAAAAGCAATGGGTGTTGCGGTGGAATACCCACAGCAACACCCCCTGCCCACCCCTTTGCCACAGCAGACTGCAGCGGTAAGGGGCATATTTACAAGGTGGCGTCACACCACATTGTGGCTTAGAGCTACCTTGTATATATGGGGATTCGCGCAACGCCACCGGTGCGTTAAAAACAATGACGCTCCGGTGGCGATAGGGACTTGGAAATAAGCTCCTGGGGGTCTGATTTATAAAGGGCCTCCACACACGTGGAGGATGCCCTGCAGTCATGGGGGAGTCTCCACGCTCTGGGCCAGAGCCTGACATTTGACCTCTGTCTTTGAACGCACAGCAAATGTGACAAGATAAGAACAAAATGTAAAGGCCTGTTTACAAAAAGCGAGGACTTGTGGAAGAATACAAGGAGCGATGGTGAAAAAGGTTTGCTCCCATGGGAGCGACTCAGGGGCATAGTTACAATGAAAGTGGCAAAGCGTGTCATTAAGCCTAGAAGGCTAATGACATGCTCCGCCACTTCCAAAACACAGGGCTGCACCACATTCACAAGAATATGGTGCAGCCCTGCATTTGCCCCTGTGCTGGCGCTAAATTTAGCAGGCCAACGCAGACACCCTTGCACCATAGTGCAAGGGTGTCTGCGTGCAGGGGAAGTTTGTTTATGTACAGGAAAGTGTCCCTTCCTGCACATAAACAATCTTTAAATGCCGTATTGATACTTCTATGTGTGCTGCTCAATGCACAAAAGGGACACGACTCAGGTAGGTATAGGAAAATAATATCTTTATCCAACAGTTTAACTCAAGACTTCTTAAAGCGTTTCAACAACTACTATTCACGTCCACCCATAGGGACTCAAAGAGACAATAACGTATTCACCCAAAGCGTGACACAGACTGAGTTCAGGGTCGGGGCCTACGAGACCCGGTGCGCACCAGATACCTGTCGTTGAAAGGGGACACAGCGCGCAGCTTCTCGAAGAAGTGGAGTCGGTGACAGGCGTACTCCCAGCGACCACTAGTCTTGGAGGTTGAGGTCCGCAGTGTGCACCCACAATGATTTGGGCACTCGGGGACAGGTGGGCGCTCAGCGGCAGCAGCACGCGGCTACGGCGGCCTGGGCTGGTGGTGGCAATGACTCTCGTCGTGCAGCTCCGTGGTGGGCTCACAGCGGCAGCAGCTCTCTCTTAGCTGCAGCAGCCCACAGGACAATAGCGACAATCCTCAACAAGGGGAGACACGGTGCGGGCGCACAGCAACAGCAGCTCTCTCTCGGCTGCGGCGGCCAACAGGACAAATACCAAGGATGCAAAGTTGGCCAAAGGTGCGGGCGCTCAGCGGCCACAGCTCTCTCTTAGATGCGGCGGCCCACGAGACCAATCACCATGGTGCAAAGTAGCAATAGGGTGGGGGCACTCAGCGGTAAAAGCTCTCATCTCGGCTGCAGCGGTCCACGGGACAAATCACGATGATGCCAAGTAGCAAAGGGTGCAGGCACTCAGCGGCTACAGCTCTCTTCTTGACTGCAGCGGCCCACGGTACAAAGGAGGGTCTCGGCTCGGATGGCACCACGGGAGACACTCAGCGGCTACAACTCTCCCTCAGTTGCAGCGGTCCCCACAGGTTCAGCGAAGGGATCGGTGGTGCCGGTTCCAGGCTCTCAGTGGTGGCAGCTCTCTCTCAGCGGCGGCTGCCCACACTGATCCAGCGGAAGAGTTGCAGGTGCAGATTTAGGCGGGCTCTCAGCGGCGGCAGCTCTTCCTTAGCTGCAGCGGCCCCCACAGGTTTAGCAAAAGGTTCAAAGATTCAGACCTAGGCGGGCTCTAGGTGGTGGTAGCTATTCCTTAGCTGCAGCGGCCCGCTTCGGGTTTAGAAAGATTCAAAGGTGCCCAGTCCGCGGTGCTCACAGCAGAACTAGAGGCTCCGGATTACTCAACGGAGGCCTCACCTGCAAGTAGGATTCCTCGCACAGGAATTCTGACGGCTGACGGGGTGAAGTCTAATGTCCCTGAGACTTCTGCAGGAGGCGCTCTCGATTTAGGCCCTCGGGTAGTTTCTTCGGCAAGCTTGGTGAAAGTTTCAAAGTCCTTTCCTCGGTCCGTTCGGACAGAGTTTCGTCTATACATCCAGAAGGAACACACTTGGACAAAGTTCCGGCGCAGCATTTTATACCTAAAAAGTCTTTGTTTTCTAAGGTCGCAAATCACTGACTCCAGTCAGAACCAGTTCGGTGGGGTTGGGGAGCACTTGGTTTATGAGGCGACATCCTGCCCTTTCAGAATGAGGGGGTCTGCTATCAGACACCCAGTGGGAGGTGGAGCCATCATTCACCTTGCCAGGCGCAGCCCTGCTTGGATCAAAGAGTCACCCCTCCCCATGCTCTGAATACCGATCTCTCTCTCCAGCCAGGTCTGACCCAGCTGGCCCGTTGCTCCAAAACCAGACGCCCAATACACATACTCGCAACAGCCTACAGTAAAGCTCAGGCAACAAACTACTGCATTTTCAGGAAAGGTATTTCAAAACATGTAACATACAAACGGTCCTTACCAAAAGGTGCCCCTCAATGTCCTTAGCACAAACATACCAAACTCGACGTTCCTATTAGGTTCCTAGGGACAGATAGAATGATAGAAAGTAATCTTTAACCAGCCCATCCTGGCCTATGAGAATGGATCGTTTTGCAGTAGCGTTAGTGAAATGGAGGTTAACTCACTATTGAAACAGGCTACACAGATACAGGCATTATGGTTATCCTTATTCATACAATTCATTTATATACAGGGAGCATTCTCGCTGTGGCACTGAGTAGCAGTGGCACGGCGCCCAGAACATCTAAATCCAGCCAATATAAAAAATAGGGAGAGTAGAGAGGAAGGGAGACCCACGCCAATGATGCCAGGTCTAACATGCAGAAGGGGGACCTTCCTGCACATAAACGTTCATAGGCAACTTGCTGTTTCTATGTGTGCTGCGCAAAGCAGCACCCATGGAAACAGCAAAAACTAGGAGAAATAAAGCATTTCTCTTTGTAGCGCCTGTTTAAGACCAGGTTTTTCCTGGTCTTAATTTTGGCGCTGCCTCCTATTTACACTGCCCTTGTAAAAAAATAGGAGGCAGCATCAAAATGAATGGGTGTTGCGGTGGAACGCCCACCGCAACACCCATTGCCCTCCCCTATCACGCTAAAAACAGTGTGAAAGGGGGCCTTATTTACAAGGCACTGTTAAGCCAAGTAAAGTGGCTTAACGCCGCCTTGTAAATAAGGCGAGGCCCCTATTGCCATCACAACGTCACTGAAAGTGACTTTGTGGTGGCGATAGGGGCTTGTAAATATGCCCCTCAGAGAAATGCTTGGCATCCTAAAACAAATAAAGGCAGCAAATAGAAAGCCAGAAAATGTGAGATACAAACTGCAGAGCCAATGGTAAGCAATGGGTGGAATGCATTCCCAGGCAAGCTTTCAGAATGGCCACAAGAAGTCTTTTCACGACCAGACAGCTGCTCTGTCTGGTAGACTTCGACCTATAAAACCATCAGCTAATTTGATTTCTTCTAGTACTGTGAAGCCGGTGAACTCTTTCAACACAGTTCACATTGTTTACTGTTTACTCAATGGCACAAATATATTTTATATGCTCTCTTCTCGTTCACAGAAAATGGACAAAAGTGGCGATATACTGAAAGGCATTTGCGGGAAAATGGACCTCGATGGCGATAAGTTTGTGACTTTCCAAGAGTACGGCATATTCATGGTCTCCATTGCATGCATACTGAAAGAATCCGGATGCAAAAAATAATGTAATAAAAGCAGCATGACCTGAACGTGCATTTGTAATAAATTTTTTACCAATGGATTCTGTCTCTGCGCCATTTAATTCTGTCGCTGTCACTCGGCTGCACCTATCGTGCCGAAAGCTCTTTGAGATGGCTCATATGGTGCATAATTTGAGCAGGAGATGGCCAGTAAGATGGGAAACAGAGACAAAGAGAGAAACAGAGAGCAGGGATGAAAAATAAAACCTTGAAGAGTGAGATGAAGAGACAGCAAGTGGAGGGAGATGAAGCAAAGAGGGAGGATATGGAATCAGGACTATGCAGCACCAGCGTAGGGATCCTTTGAAAGATGCTGCACCCCCACTTAAGTTCTCATTATATTTATTTCTTACATATTAAGGGCTGCTGATGGTCTGTTCAAGGATGACCCAAGAATAATCTCCATGGTGGAACTAAGGGAATATTTATTTGAGATCCAACCCGCAGCAAAAGCCAGATTGGTGCCAGGATCTTCTTAATCAATCGTATTCCACTTGATACATTGCAAGGTTTTTGTTCAATTGCCTTGAGTAGAAAGTTGACTCTCCAGATTACCCTGTATTATTGTTTTTCCTCTCTTCAGAATCATCAAATGAGTGTGGGATAGTTCACATTTGGGGCAGTCGGTGATCTACATATAGGGTGCCCTCTGCCCACCTGACCACCATGTAAAGCAAACATTGCCTCTGCTTTTAGACATGCTTGTACAACAGGGACTACTTCAGCTAAAATGAGGTTAAGAGCCGTCTCATGCAGGATTACCACTAGAGACCATTCCAGTGGAACCGGAGGAATTAGCCGGAGGAGCATCTTAGACGTTAACAGACTCACATGTCCACCATTCAAATTAACTCATATTTCCCTATACCAATCCACCGCTAATCCTTTTGGGTTCCCGGAGTAGCATGCTACTCGCCAAAAAGCGCTTTGAAGCCTTGTCTGGGATAAAAATGCCCTATAAATAAAATTACAATACAATAATTGCATCTACATGAGTAACGCATTAACACCGCCAGCAGCAAGTGTCCTCGGTAACCAAAAAAATACTATTAGCTAGAAGGTTCCCAGAAACCGAACATTAATAGGCACTCAACTATTTCTTTTGAATATATTTTGGCATGCAATTATTCTGTCTTCAAACATTAGTTCATCAATTTCTGAAAATACTAATATTTGGCTACCAACTACACATTTTTCATCTTGGTAACCTTAATAAATTCCCCAAAAACAAAACTTGCTATGTTTTTTATTTTTTTGCTGACAACACATACTTTCCTTTTTGTAAATACAGGTTTGGTGAAAAAACACCAGCATGTCGTTTTCATGAAGTGTTTCATATGCCCGTGCAAACCATCACCTGACATTGATGGCCCCTATAAAGCCAAATACCCCCACTATATGTTAAATATGGGCTTCATTATGTCAGGACCTACAGTGTGGTTCTGCTGGACACTATAATGCCAAGTATGTCCATAATATGACAAGAATTGCCATAGTCATACCAGAAGTGGTCACTTTTGTACTAGGGCTGATAGATTAAGCTAATGATGCCAAAAATATTTCCAGTGCTTATTTGAGCCTGTGGTTGCCAGTGGGGGCTACAGGCACACACTTTTGGGGACCGATATATATTTTTTCCTGATAAGACATTTCCCGAGAGCAAGAGAGAGAAAAACACACAAAGTGGAAAGAAGGAGGAAGAGAAAAAGACTGAAAAACCGTTTCAAAGGGAGAATGGAGGAACCTGCAGGAGTGAGATAGATGGGAAGGGCAGTGGACTAAAGAGGCCTGAAGTGGACTGAAGACAACTCAGCCTTGGTTTTCGGCACACTGACATTTTTGTATCGTCGGCTACGGGCTAAGCACTGATACTTCAAGGATATTGTGGCAGGGTTGGTAAGGTGAATCGGAAGCTGACAGTTAACACATGTTGACGTCTGTACATCATTAGATTTAATCCTAGCAAGCCTCACCTAACTTTACATTCTTCTAAAGTTAGTAAATTGAATAAAATGTAATGGGATTTTAGTAACATGCATTACTTATTGCATTGGTTCTTAACCTTTTGACTTCTGCAAACCCCCACTGAATGACAACTGGAAGCCCAAGGACCACCAATTTATTTCTACAGTTTGTATCCCTTGGACCTGACATCCTTGGTGTGGTTTTGCCTTTGAGCCTCCTGTTTTTGCTGACCTTAGGACTCTGCACACTTTGCGACTGTTAACCAGTGTGAAAGTGCTTGTGCTCTCTCCTTAATTTATGGTAACATTGGTTTACACCCAACTGGCACATTTAATGTACAGTTTACTTGTAAATCCCTAATGAGCAAGTTACTTACCTTTGGTAAGGCCTTATCTGGTAGAGACTATATCTAGCCACAGATTCCTTAACTGTGAATTTCACCAATCGTCAGACTGGATCCGGAAGATTTTTCATGAGCAGTATCCCTGTGCGCCAGTAGGTGGCGCCAGTTGGCTCTGCGCGGTGTCATCCACACCGAAAGTGACGTCTGTTTCACCTATATAGGCACCACCTTGGTGCGCTGGTGTCAGTTACTTTTCATGACTTTTGACAGCAGAAGGGCAGCACTATGAAGATCACTGACACTGGTGTGTTGAAACTAGGGCCCTACAAGGGGTCAGCCCTGACCCTAGAGATCTGTCCACAGAGCAGGGATGATGGGTGGGTCGGTAAGGAATCTAAGGCTAGATATAATCTCTACCAGATAAGGCGCTACCGAAGGCAATTAATTTGTTCATCTGATGGAGACTTCTAGCTGCTAATTCCTTACCTTTAAATAGATATCCATGCAATAACATTCTCGGTGGTGGGTCTACGGACACATTTAAACTAGGAAGTCCTGCAGGACCAAATGTGTGAAATACCCATTCCTATGGACGAGACTGTCCAGGCAGTCATGCTTGGTAAACACGTGCAGGGAATCCCATGTTGCTGCCTGGCAAATTTCAGGACTGGGACTCCACGTGCTAATGCAGTGGTCGCAGCTTTAGCTCTGGTGGAATGAGTCCGTAAGCCTTCAGATCTTGATGCAGAAAACGACCCATCAAGAATTGGTCGATTCTCCACCGCCCGATCATTCTTCGCACTAACATACCACACAAAGAGTTGGTTGTCCACCCGGGACTCTCTTATGCGGTCAAGTTAGAACGAAAAAAGCTCTTTTTGGGTCCAGAAGGTGGAGTCGCTCCTCTTCCTCAGAAGGATGTGGAGGAGTGGAGAAGGTGGGCAAGGTGACAGATTGGCTCACATGAAATGATGTTACTACTTTTGGCAGAAAAGAGGCCATAGTGCGAAGCACCAGTTTGTCCGAATACACTAAGAAGAATGGAGGCTTGGAAGATAAAGCCTACAGCTTACTCACCTTCCGGGACGATGCAATTGCCACAATAAAGGCTGTTTTGATAGTGAGCAGCATGAGGGGACAGTTGTGCAAAGGCTCGAAAGGAGCGCACATCAAGAATGTGAGAATCAAGTTAAAGACCCACTGAGGCATAATGAAAGGGGGAAAGAAATGCATAATACCTTTCAAAAACCTATTTACAATAGGGGACTTGAAAAGGGAGGGTTGGTCTGGCAGCCACAAGAAGGCAGAAAGATAGCCTTTGAGAGTTTCCAGAGCAGAGCCCTGCTGGTCAAGGGAAAGAATGAATAAGAGTACCTCGGATAAAGGGCAAAAAGGGGATCAATTTGTTTGGGGGAACACCATTCCTCAAATGTTATCCAATGGCAGGCGTACACCGTCTTAGTGGAGGGATGACTGACTTCAAGAATAATGTTACAGACTTCGGGAGGGAGGCTGAAAGCTGTCAACTTGCACCACTCAATCTCAACGCAAGGCGGTGTAGAGTTGACAGGTTTGGGTGGAGGACCCTTTCCATGCTGCTGCGACAAACAATCCTCCCGAAAGGGTACCCTGATCGGAAGATCGACACTCATGTTCAGCAGCTCGGGAAACCAGACTCTCCGTGCCCAGTCTGGAGCCACAAGGATGGCTTGGGCCTACTCGGTCTTGATCTTCTTGAGAACTCTGGGCAGGAGTGGTATGAGTAGAAAGGCGTACAGGAACCCTGAGCTCCACTTGAGAGAAAAAGTGTCTCAGAAAAAGAGCCACTTTGGAAACTCCAGCATGCAAAACTCCTAACATTGCACATTCTCAGCAGAGGCAAATAGATCTAACCAATGCTCTACCCACTGCTAAAAGAGGGGAGACAGCATTTACAATGCTGCCATTACATTGTGTTCCTTTTACAAAGCGGTCGTTACAACGACCGTGTTGTTAGAACTCGATAGCTTTACATCGCAAGTCATTAGATCGACTTGCTGTATGGGCGCTGTAATCTAAGGAATAGTATAATTTCCTATTCCAACACCTTCCTTACTGTTGCGCACGCTGGAGTTGGAATAGTAAATTATACTATTCCTAAGTCCAGCGTGCCCCCTACAGCAAGTAGATCTAATGACCTGCGATGTTAAGGTATCGCGTTCTAACAACGCAGTCGTTGTAACTACCGTGTTGTAATAGAACGCAATGTAATAGCATGCGTAGTAACATGCTATATTCCTAAAAGAGACCTTGCATCACCTCTGGGTGGAGACGGCATTCGTGATCCTCTAGGCATTGACAGACAAGTTTGTCCACCCTGGCGTTGAGGGAACCAGCCAGGTGTTGAACCACCAGGGTTCTGCCCTGCTGTTCCAGCCATGTCGAGAGATGCAGGGCCTCTTGACAAAGGGTACATGACCCCACCTGCCCTGTTTGATGCAGCACCACATAGCGGAGGTGTTGTCCATTAACACCTGCCCTAGACTTCACTTGATGGAGGGTAGAAAGGCTTTCAATGCCATCAGATCGTACGGAACTTCAGCATGTTAATATGGAGTCCATATTCCGCCTCTCAGTGGTAGAGGTGATGTTGGATCCTGACACCAACTGGACGCTCATGATCTAAAAGGACAAGATTAGGCGGGTTTGGCTGTTGCAGCTGCCAGGAGGTTGGTGGATGGACCAGACCGCTGGCTACCGACCCACGAGGCTGGTAGGAACTGAGGCTGGTAGGAACTGAGTGCGCATCAACATCTTTTGTCTCAAACGGTTCCTAGACTTGGCAGCTCCTTTGGTTTACTCTGTGGGCCAGCTACACTATTCGGCACCGTATGACTATGCGGCACCCTTGTAGCACAAGGTCATTGGGTGGGAGTTAGCTCATGCCTGACCCTCCAAAGTTGAGTCAGCCACTCCTAGTCTGAACCTCCCCATTGGTTAGCGTCCTTCAGAAATGCAAACCACTCCCCTTTATGTAATTTGGTTGTACTTTTACCATGCACTGCATCCTCTGTGGTGTCTTGGCTGATTTCCTGGAGGCTCAGTGCTGTCGGGCACGCTCCTCTGCTCAAGGGTTGGATGTATTCTTTGATCTGTCCTGCATCTTTCTCCACCATACCGTGCCCCGGTGATGGATGCCCGGAGAGGAAGTCATCTGGGTTCCGGAAGCCTGGTCGGTACACAACTTCAAACTGATACTGCTGGAGTTGTATCGCCCACCATTCTATCCTGGGCAGGGGATTAAGGGCAGTGCCCTTGATTAGCAGAACCAGTGGCTTATGGTCGATGACAACACGGAAAAGTCGCCCACTGAGCAATAGGTGGAAATGGCTATACACCCACTTGATACCAAAGGCTTCTCTTTCTATTTGAGTGAATAGGGTTTCTGTTGGAGTGAGTGCTCTGCTTGTGAAGGCGAGTAGCGCCCACCATACTGGTTCCACCTTTTGCGTCAGTATGGACTGCAGTCCTACTGGGCTGGTACCAACAAGGAGCTCTGTTTTCTGCTTGGGGTCAAAGAATGCCACTGTCAACTTGCTGAGGAGTGCAGTCTTGATGCGTTGAAACTAGCCATCTTCAGTCGGTCCCAGGCCTTCGTTAGAGCCCTGAGAGGTTCTCCAACGGTCAGCAGGTTGGAGAAGAAATGCCCAGAGTATGTGATCATCCCCAGGAAACTACAGACTTCGTTGTATTGCGGGCGAGGGTGCTTGCTGGATCGCCTGTGATTTCTGGGGTCAACATGTATGCCGTCCTCAGTAAAGACACAGCCGAAGAAGTTGATGCTTGTCTCAAAGAAGGAACATTTCTCCTGGTGAAGGGTGGTGCAGTGATTGCACAGCCATTGCAAGGTGGCCCTGAGTTGGCAGAGCTGTTCTTCTGCTGATTTAGCGTATATCAATGTGCCATCGCTCACGTTTATCACTCCCTGGAAGCCGCAGAGGACCTTCCGAATTGCGTTCGGGAACACTTCAGCTGCAGATGATATCCCAAAGTTCAAGCGCTTGTTCTGTCGCAGGCCCAGGTGTGTGGAGAAGGTCACAATATATCTGCTGCTAGCATCACGCTGTAGTTGGTGGTATCTGGCATTAAGGTCAAGCTTTGAGAACCACAGGGCCCATTGAGATAAGCGATAATGTTGTCCATCGTAGGTGTGATGTGCCTCTCCCGTCTGATGGCTTTGTTGGGGAGGCGCATATCTATGCACAGGCAGATCATGCCTGTTTTTCAGCGATGACCATCAGTGACCACCCGGGTAGGTCTGGACACCTTCTTGATGACACCCAGTTTCTTTATCTTGTCCAACTCCTGCTCAACCAGCAGCTGTAGATGCATCGGATTCTCCAGTGTCGTAATGTGTAGGAAACTAGGATCTACTTCATATGGTTAACCCCACTTTTTGCTTCATGTGATACTGTTTTTGACTAGTATGACTGGGATCCTGCTAATCAGGACCCGGTCTATCTCCTTTCTCCCTAAACTGTTATGTCATGTACTTAGGTACACTCCAGATTGGATACTGGGGTACCATTCTCAGTCCCTAGTATATGGTACCCATGTACCCAGGGCATAGGTACCCCAGAGGCCTCCCTTTGGCTGAAGCATGTATTATGCCACCCATGAGAGGCCATGCAAAATGGAACTACAGGCCTGCCATTGCAGCCTGTGTAAGTTGGTGCATGCACCACTTACTTAAGATATAGGTTTACTATATCTAAGGGTCACTACACTTAAAACCTATAAGTCACCTCTATAGCAGGCCTTAACAATCCTGAAGGCAAGGTGCTTGGTTCTATGTGAGAGGGTGCCACTGCATGAGCAAGAAACCCCTGCAGCCTATGGAGTCCATTCTCCCGGGTTGTTAGTGCTGCAGCCATTTACGACATATAGAGTGTCATTATGCGACCGCGTGATGACCAACTCTAAAACGGCTGAAAGTAACCCTATCGTGTTTGGTGTCAAACATTGTGGAATCATACCCCCACACCGGTAACCGGTGTGGGAGGTAGGATTCCACCCCTCAGAAACGAGCTTTGTGAGGTCCCTGGTGTTCCCTGTACCAGCCTTCTAGTCCCAGTCACCCCAAAATGGTTGCTGTCGACCAGAGACACATGTCTGCCCTCCTGCTGCTGAGCCAAGCTCAAGCAAGGGAAGGCGGAACAATAGGCATCCTCTCACAGGGTGGTGTGACCATCTCTGAGACAGGATTTAGTGTATTAGGCCTGGGTGGGTGCTCTTGCCAGAGACCAAAAGTCTGCATGAGAGGCACATTTGGTGCCCCTGTGCATAGTCCAGTTCAAACCAGTCCTGGGAGCCGTTGGTTCCAGCTCTGGCGCGAAACTGGACAAAGCACATGGGACTAACCTCCCCACTGTCCAAACCCTCCCCTGGGAGGGTTCCCAGAACCAGTCCAACCCTCTCTCATGGGTACAAAAGGGCTTACCTGGCTGTAGGACCCTAGACGTGGACAAGATTCTGAACAAGAAACCACTGACCTTCAACCGTCTGGACACTCTGGATGTCGTTTGGGCCCGACTTTGTCTCCCTCAACGTCCAAAGCATTGTCTGTGCCCGTGCACCATACAGGCTCCATGCAGGACCTGTGGAGCATCAAGGACAATTGAAGATATCTCCCTTGGAGTGAAGGAGTCACTCCCCCACAACCGCAGGCACCACATCTCAACTGACCGGTCTGCTGCTCCTGATTTCCTACGGACTCTGAAGGCTCCAGCAACGCAGGAGGTGGGTTTCCAAGTCCCTCGAGGTCCAAGTTGCCCTCTTATTAAGTTTGAGGACAGAATCCCTCATGGGGTCTGCAATACCCGT
Organism: Triturus cristatus; assembly: GCF_964204655.1. Taxonomy (NCBI): domain Eukaryota; kingdom Metazoa; phylum Chordata; class Amphibia; order Caudata; family Salamandridae; genus Triturus; species Triturus cristatus. Next base: position 118,899,745 of record NC_140595.1, read on the forward strand.
ATCCCTGTGCACTGCGTACTTTTGCAAGTGCATATGCTTGTTGGCGTTTCCAAAACAAGTGCACTGGGCTCCGAGTAGCCTCAACCTCTGGCACGATTTCCTACAAAGAACTCTGGCCTCCTCACACTGAGTGCTCTGTGGGCTGCTGCTTTGTGAAACTGCTTGAGGTCCCCTCGTGACTCCTGTGCCTTCGGCCTGTGGGTCCTCTGGAGGGTCAAACTGCTTTTCTTGGGCTCCCCTAGTTGCTCCAGGCTTGCCCTGACTCCCCTGTGTTTGGTGAGTCTCCTGGGCCTTGCTGGTCTGAACCGTAACCTTTCTTGACCTTCTTCGTGGGTTGCCGCTGCTAAGGCTAGTTGTTGCTCCAGCCGGACACCGATGCCTCCGCACTCGACATCCTTCGTGGGACAGCTCGCATTTGGCTCTTGGTTGTCCTCAACGTCATCTGGTCCCGGTGGCTGCAGAGTTAAGAACCCCCTCAACGCACATGAAGCACCCGACATCGGTGGGCCTTCTTCTACCGAGCCCCTGGTAACTCCTGAGTGACCCAGACTCTGTCCCCTCTGCTTTCAGGTACTCTTCATCAAGGATCCACCGTGGGATTCCAAACAGACACTTTTTTCTTCTTCCCAGCAGTGGCTTTTCTTCGAAGTCCTCTATAGAGATCGACGGCGGTTTCCGATGCAACTTCAGACCTATGCACCCGGCTTCCCTGGGATAGGTAACTCTGGTACTACGGTAGCCACGGGTGGGGTGGCTGTCCAACCTCCTAATTTCCACGGGATTTCTTTGAAGTCCACTTAGAAGGGTCCTTAAACTTTAAAACTGCAACCGCGACTCTCCCATAGAATTGTACGGCATCTGCTGTCATGTTCCCACACTGCACCCGTCCTCCGTGGGGTCCCTAATTTCTCTCCTTGGGTGGTTCCTTGGTGTCCCAGCGATTCTACATCCTCTCGATACTGTCTTGACTCGAGTCATGGTTCTTATACCATTATTTTAGGATATGGTTTGGTCTCCCCCTGGAGCCCACTGTGTATTAGTGCTATTTACTATAGTTTCTGCGCTACAGTATTGTGGGCTTTGTGAGTATCTTCGTGTAGAAGATACTGTGTCATACTTAGAGTGTGTTATATTAAGAAATACATGTTTTACTGTGTGGTTCTCCTTTTATTTAACCAATACTATAAGGTTGCATTCTGGTAAAACAAGCTGCTTAACATTCCTTTAAGACTAAGCCTGAATGCTGCTCTCCACAGCTACCACTTGGATAGCTTTCTAAGGTTATCTTTGACCTCTTAAATCACCATAAGGTTTTTTTAGACTGGTACAGGGTGCCCACTTTAATTAGTGGACAGCATATACCAGGCCAACTTCTCACATAATGCCACTGGCTAGACCTTCTGGTTGATGTGCAGCTTGATTGGAGTTGCTCGGAGGCATCCAAGTCCCTGAAATAGGCTGGGGAACTAGTGTAAAAGTTTGTCTAACTGGAAGGCTTGCACATTCAGGGCAAAGCACACAAGACCAAGGTCCTCCCCTTTAGCATTAGAGGATAGACTCTGCCTCCCCTTTGACGATGTGGAACTTCGCTGTGACCTCCTTGCCATTAAACCGAACAGGTGCAGTCATTTTTCCTTCGAGCGGTAGGGTCATGTGTCCACCATAGGTGTAGATCCTGGTCGTGAACAGAGAGATCGTTAGCTGTGGGCGGAGGCGTGGGTGTTGCCGATAGAGCATTACACTGATGGATGCCCCTGTGTCGATGATGACCCTGATGGTCGTGCCAGCTACATTGACTTCACACATGGGTTGAGGCCTTCTGTGTGTCTAGAGGTGCTGCGCAAATAAGATGAGGAAGATGTCTTTGTTGTCCAAGGGCGACTCATTTTAGGGATTATTCAACCACAAGTGCTGTGGAAGTCGTGCTCTGGTCACCTGGGTCAGTCAGCAAAAGTAGTTGGACAACTTTTGTCACTGACATCTGCCCCTATTGCCTCGGGTATTAGAGCCTCCCCTGCATACTTTGGTGAAGTGGTTACACTTGCCACAGTTGGAGCATGTCTTGCTTTGGGCTGGGCAGTGTTCCAGGGGGTGTTCATCCCTACCGCAGTTCTGGCACTGGGTGTTTGTCAAACGCATCTGCGCCTTGGGGCGGGGGCTCCTTGTTCCGGTGGACATTGCATCAACGACTTCAGTCTTCGTAACAGGCAGAGTAATGCTGCTGTGTTTGTGGGTCAAAGCCAGGTCATTTCCTCAGCAAGTGCTGCATACAGGTCGTAGGATTGCGTCAGGACAAGGATGTCACCAAGACTAATTTTGGGTTGGTGCAGGATCAACCCCCAGAGAGGGCTGGAACTGCATCCCTGGATGGGCTGCACCCGGATCTCTTTTGGTTAGTTGTCACAGATGTGGGATAGAAGTTATCGATTGACACCCCCTCGTGTTGGCGGCTTGGCACAGCTTGAAACATTTGAAATCTGTGTTCAACAGGGGGTCATAATGGGTGTTCAAGGCCCTCACTGCGGTGTTGTAGTCATCATCTGCGCCCACACCTGGGAGGTGTTCGAACAGGTTTTAGATCTCTTTCCCCACATAGTGAAGCAGGCGGAAACGCTTTACTGTGCCATCTGTTTTGCAGGTCGCCCTGAAATAGTTATTCAGGAAGCCAACCCACATCTTCCATCTGAGGGCGGAAGTGGCAGGATCGGCAAGCTCACTGAACAGTGGTGGCTGGCAGGGAACGGGGCGTGGGGGAGAGCAGGTAAAAATAAAAAATAAACTTACCTGATTAGTGGGTCTCTCCTCTGCTGTCCCTCCATTGTCTCTCTGGACCGGAACAGGGAAGCAGGAAACACCCGGCTCCCTTGAGCCAATGAAAACGCTGCAATGCAGCATTGTGATTGGTCTCAGCGCTGTGGATCAGCAATCAGGTAGGGAATGGGGGCAAGGCATGTTCTCAATGCAGGCTGTAATGCAGCCTGCACTGAGAACAGAGAAAGTGTGCATGAATGTTTGGGTGGCCCGAGAGGGCCGGTCAAACATTCATGCGCAGGTTGGGGTTCCAAACCACTCCTCCACTCCCCTTCCTCTGTAAGGAGAGCAGCCTCACCTGCCCACAAAGCTGCCTCCGCAGGGAAACATAAAATGATAGTAACACAGAGTTATTATCATTTAATGATTTCTTTATTCCACTGCTGCAAGCCGTGGGGTGACGCTCCTCCGCCTTAGAGGAGGAGCCGCCACTGTCTCTGAATGACTAGAGCACTGCAATGGTGTTGTGCTGTTGGGGTGACGGAGCACGTGCCGCATTATGTGGAGACATGTAGAGCTGGCAGCATGGAATGTGGTGGCTTAGGAATCATTGAAAATAAAATAGGACTACATGTCCTCTCATAGAATCATTGATAGTAATATAAGGTCTACTAGATGAGACCTACCTAGCCACTAGGAAAGGACATCAAGAAACAGTATTTGGGATGATTTGGAATTCAGTAAGAGGCTCATAACTACTAAGTGAAAATAAATAAATAAATAATTTAATAATTAATAATTAACTCTCCTCTGCCTCAACTCGCCTGGAAATTTGGGACACTGGTCGGTGAACTACGCCACAGCGAATAAGTCGAGTAAGCAGACACCCTAAATTTCGCCCACTAGGATTAGACTCTCAACACACAGGAGCACTTGGGGTGCTGGGCTGCTACCTACGTCCCAAGGATGAACCTGATCAGCAAACTGGGACACTCTCCACCCCCGGGAACAGTCTCTATGAAATAGGGCTCATACAGTAATTCACATTAGGCTTTCTCTGGTGAATAATACATGCCCACAGAGCACGTCACAGCACCACAAATCTCGCAGGGCCAAATAACCTCTACACGAAGATGGCACAACCACTAATCAAGGCCCTATATAGTTGTTGCTCAGAATCTGGTCCCAACTCATTCAAAATACATTACCCAGCGAATCTCTCTAAGAATGCAGCAAAACAGTTCAAACACAGACACTTAAAAGCCAACCCGGAAACACTAAACGCTGACACATACTTATGGCTAAAGAAAGGAGCAATAAAATCAGATCTGATCTTCTTCACACGATGTTCAGCAAGGTGGAGAAAATAGATACATGCAGTACTACAGGTCTGTAAAGCCAACAAAATACTGCACAGTCTCAAACTGTCTATTTCCCCCTCACAATCATTCAAGGCAGAAGTGGCAATATCAATCTAAATGAATGGTATCCTGCTGGTACAAGCATCGGACCCTGACCTCGAAATCTTTGATCAATGGTTCCCCCAAACTAAGAGCACACACATCTCATCACAGAACACATCACAATATACGCAGTTCACTCAACAACCTCTCAGTACGGAAAATTCTACAGAACAAGACCTAGACTCGACGGCAATGATTCGTCCCTCTCCCCATAGCGCTACAAGCTCATTTCAACTAAACCTACTCACCAACACAAACGTCCAAGACCCTAGTACAACTGTAGCCATTCATACAAAACACCACCTCTTAAGGAACGGCAACAATTCTATAATAAGATCAAAAACGTTTAAGGATCCAAGTCAAATTCCAGGCACTCACATTCTAGACACTCCCCCAGGGCCACAACACCAGATGCCAACAACAAACACTAGAGAAGAACGGACAGGCAAAGACTCCCACATAGATGAGCATGTTGTATACAGAAAGAACATCAAACCTAATCCCGACGGAGAAAAGACGTACACAGACTCCCAAATGAAGCTGACCACAGGGATACAAGAACCACACCCCCCAGTTTGCAATAAACCCATCACTTGCACAAAATGCCCAGGGCACCCGAAGGTTCGAAGAAGCGAACTCTCCTTTTCCAATGACTTAGGAAAAAAACTCTACAATGACCACAACCATCCATCACACGGATGCTTAAAAACACAACAGACAGAGGCAACCAATACAAAATCCACGATAGACGATCCGCTAAGTAGACACAATCTGGCCACCCAATGGTATGCCCAGCTAAGCAAGCTGGAAAGAAAAATTTGAAACCTAATTAATGGAGTAAGCATAGCTTATGCAAGCATTAAAGAAACCTCACTAGCTTGGCAAGAGATTAAGACTTTCCTTCGTGACACAGTAACCACGTCTGCTAACAACATGTCACCTCCAGCACACTGCTACGACACCCAACCTGGGCCATCCATTTGTTGACCCAAGAGAGCACAGAACCATCTATCCACGAAAGACATTGAAAACTTGCTTCAACATTACATCGTCCCTTCACCACCATCCAACACACAAGTCTTCAACATACAAACCGTGGATTTCAAAGAAAGGCATAACCCGTGGGAAAAAAGACAGAATACACACCATGAGAACCTTTTTGAAATCCCAAGGGAACTAAATCTCAATCCCTCGTAACTCCCAAAACCGTCCACTAAATGTACATTACTAAACTGCAGAGCAGCGATCAAACATACCACAGACATTACCGAAACCGTTTTTCACCACGACTTGGACATTCTTTTCCTGACAGAAACCTGGCTAAATCAATGGTCCGCACCCATGCTGGACCTACTTGTTGCTCCAAATAATACCATCCAACAAATAGACAGACAGCATCAACCTGGAGCGGGATTGCCTTCATTCACGAGAACTCCTTTCAAGTCAAAACATTCCCTGTAGACAATCTCACATCCTGTGAATACATAGGTGCAGAAATCTACACAGCAGAGAAATCACTAGCCAAAGGACACCTGTTTTGATACCCTCCAGGAGACAACCAGCTGTTCATTGAACAGATAATGGAAACAATCATAATACATTCCATGCCACACCCCAATGTGATTTTTCTTGGAGACTTTAACCTTCACTGGAACGACGAGGACGATTCACAGGTCTCCACCCTTAAAAATTCCCTAGAGGATAGAAACCTGACCCAATCCTGCACAAGCCCAACACACAACAAAGGATCGACGCTCGACCTAATCGTATCCAGAGAAGGGGCAGTGACAATAAACTCAATAACACCCATTGACTGGTCGGATCACTACTAATATTATTCCACCTAATGACGCACATACAGACCATCAAAGGACAATTAACCAAACAAAAATAATGGGTCAGAGACACAAAAAACATAGATAAAGTGATACTGACAGAATTGTGCAAAAATAAAACCTCACCCCTCCAGCAGCAAAACAGAATGTGTCCGAACTAGCCGAACACTACAACCGAACAGTATCAAATATAATGGAGGTAGTAGCCCCTCTGAGACTCAAGATACAAAGAGACAAACCTTCCCAACCGTGGTACACTCAAAGCCTAAACGAGGAAAAGAGAAGTCTCAGACAAGCGGAGCGAAGATGGAGACAGGATCCCTCAACTTTACTTCTAAGCAGACTTTGGGAACGATGAAACAGATACAAAAAAAGCATCTGGGAAGCCAAAGCTTCATACTTCAGATTCCAACTAGACAATTCAAAAAAACTTCCAAAACGACTGTTTGAAATTGTCAACCAACAAACGGGGGTGAACAGTGTAACTAAGCTCAGTATCAACACAGTGAAGAATGTGAAGCGTATGCTTCATTTTTCGATGAAAAAATCTTAGAAATCGGAAAGGAACTTGCAACCGACAGTCAATTCACAAGACAATAAAGTCTATGATCTCCATCCCATCTATGACCCTACAGGCCAAGGGAGAGAGCTATCATTGAACCACCCTCCCAAGACCAAAAATCAAGCTACATGGAGTGAGTTCAAAGCACTAACAGAGGAGAAGGTCCACAAGGTCTTAATATCTATGAAACCAACTTCACATTTCAATGACCCCATCCCCTCCGCAACAGTAAAGGAACTAAGTCACATCTTCTCACCTATACTAACGGAGATTGTAAACTCATCGCTAAAACAAGGCAAGATCCCAGAATGCCTGAAGATCGGTCAAGTGACAACCCTCTTGAAAAAAGCGGGTGCTGACCCTACAATCCTGAGCAACTTTCGGCCGGTGTCAAATATCCCCTTTCTAGCAAAATTGCTGGAAAAATGTGTGCACAACCAACTGAGCCAGCACATTGACCAATTCGACGTACTTAACAAATTTCAATCAGGATTTAGAACAGGACACAGCACTGAATCAGCCATCGTGCATATAATGGATGACACACTTAAGATACTAGACAACAACGACTCGTGCCTACTCATCCTCCTAGATCTCTCATAAGCGTTTCACACGGTCAATCACAACATCCTACTAAAAGTACTAGAACACAGAATGGGGTTGTCTGGGAAAGTGCTTTCTTGGTTTGCTTCTTTCCTACAGAATTGCTCACAGTGCATCAAACTTGGCAACTCATTTTCTGGCTCCTCACTGATGAGATGTGGAGTCCCCCAAGGGTCGACCATTTCACCCACACTCTTTAACCTATATATGGAACCACTAACTGAAATTCTCAACCAAGTGAACACTGCATACCACATGTACGCAGATGATACACAACTATACTTAATGATATCCTCCCTAGACAACGTCATTCAACTAAATAACACTTTAGTAAAAACCCAGTCCTGGCTCTCTCAAAGCAACCTCAAGCTGAACTCTCTAAAAACCAAGTTCCTTCTTTTCTCCCCACCAAACAGCTCTTCACTAGTCCATGACTGGCTCAAGCACCTAGACACACTTAATTGCACACCTACCATCATTGATTCCATGAAATCCCTGGGAATAACTCTGGACAAAAGTCTAACTATGAGAGATCACATCAGTGCGATCACACGCAGTGCAACTTTCCAACTCAGATTACTGAAAAAACTGAAACAATTTCTACCACCTTCAGACTTCAAACAATCAGTACAAGCACTGGTGGTCTCCAGACTAGAATACGGTGTGGCGACACTGTCAGGACTACCCAAAACGAGAACAGCTCCACTCAAAACGACTCTTAATGCGGCAGAGAGACTGGTAACAGGAACTAGATGCCTTGACCACATCAGCCCATCGCTCCGGTATCTAAACTGGCTTCCGCTTGAAGCAAGAGCTCAACTGAAAATTGCCTGCCTCACACACAAAGCATTACATTTTAAAGAACCAAGTTACCTGGCAGAAAAGATTCAAATATCCGTTGGCAGCCACTAACTAAGAAGCGCTAACTCTCTCAGGTTGGAACCTCCTAGATTCTGAAAGCACAAAACCTACACATGATCCTTCTCCAGAGCAGTGCCATGGATATGGAAATCCTTACCGCCCAAGGTACGTTCAAATCCATCAATCCACTTCTTCAAAAAAGAGGTAAAAAAGATACTAATTAATAGATTCCTGTGATAGTCTTTCAGAGAGACAGGGCACAAGGGACATCTCAATGCCATCAACCTCTAGACTGGTAAAAGTCATGTTGTTTACTGGAGAACCCTCAAACACTCTGATCCTCTGGATATGTGGCGCTGAATAGTTTCAGAGCAGCAGCAAATACACACCACAAAGTTGATAGAGCTATGAAGACTAACGGAATTTTAATGGTCTGACGGTTTAATAATTATGATATCTGTTGCAACAGCTCTTTACTCTAGAGGTATCTGTATCTATACCTTTCATTTTGTTTCATTCAACTGTATGTACAGCGCTCTGATACCCCTGGGCACCTTATAGAACACTCTAAATAAATAAATAAATAAATGTTATGATGTCAGATATGAGAAGGGAATGTTCAGGACTGTAAATGACGAAGCTGGTGAGCGTGGAGCTCAGCTGGAGATGTTGTGTTGAAAAGAACAAGTTACTTACCTTCGGTAACGATATATCTGTAAGAGACATATATTAGTTATAGATTCCTTACCTTAGAATTAACCCCAGGTGTCAGACTGGATCCTGAGAATTTTTCTTCAGCAGTACCCCTGTGCATCGGTAGGTGGTGTCGGTCGACTCCGCGTTCGTCGTTGGCATCGTGATCGCCGGAATGACGTTGCGGTATCTACTTAGACGCTGCCCCTGCGCCCTGACGTTAGTTCTTTACACGACATTCCACGCCAGAAGCGCAGAGCCATGCAAGACACTGACCACTGGTGCACACAGCTAGGGCTCTAGAAGTCAGTTGGCAGAATGAGGAGGATGAGTGTGGCGGTAAGGAATCTACAACTAATATATATCTCTTACAGATATATCATTACCGAAGATAAGTAACTTATTCAACTGAAAGAGACTATTAGTTATGAAATCCTTACCTTAGAATATATACCTGACCGATACCAACCACGGTGGTGAGTCTGGGAACCAAGTTCACACCAGAAAGTCCTGGAGAACTGAACAGCCAAAGAAGCCGTCTCTCCGGACTTTACTGTTCCAGCAGCAATCTTTAGTGAACGTGTGCAGTGATGCCCACGTGGCTGCCTGGCAGATGTCACTGAGGGGGACTCCATATCCCAAAGCAGTAGTGGCTGCCGTCGCCCTGGTGGAATGGGAACGCAACTCTACTCGAGGCTCCTTTTTCGCCAAGGAATAACAGATTTTAATGCAAAGACCGACCCATCGAGAGGTGGTTCATTTTTGCACGGCGCGACCTTTCTTGGCGCCCACATAGCCAACAAAGAGCTCATCATCCACTCGGAATTGTTTTGTGCAATCCTGATAAAATGATAGTGCACAATTGGATCCAGACGGTGGAGCCTCTCCTCTTTAGAAGGATGCTTGAGGGAAGAAGGTGGGCAAAGTGATGGTCTGTCCCATGTTATGTTATGTTAATTGAATTTGTAGAGCGCGTCGGTTACCCTTAAGGTGTCCTGGCGCTATGCACTGCTGGTACGTTATCGGGGAGAAGGTCAATGAGTGAACAACCAGGTCTTCAATCCCTTTCTAAAGGAGAGGAGGTCTACAGCATTCCTCAGGTGGAACGGCAGATCGTTCCAGGCCTTCGATGTGCAGGTAATAAAACTCCTGCCTTCCCAGCTGATTTTTTTTAAAGTAGGGATTTGAACATATTTTGCTCTTGTGGACCGAAGGGTCCTGGCGGGAGCATACCATTTGAACCTGTGCCTCAAATGGTCAGGGCCTATTCCATTAAGGGCCTTGAAGACTATGCAGAGAGCCTTAAAGCGTACCCTTTGTTTCACAGGAAGCCAATGTAACAGAGTTAATTATTTTTTCACAGACACATTTGGGTGTGCCTGACAACAGCCTGGCGCTGCATTTTGGGCTACCTGAAGCCTATTAATGTGCTGTTTTTGGGCGTACAGATAGATGCTATTGCAGTAATCCAGTCGTGCCATTACAAGTACCGTAACCACCGTCCTGAGATATCCTTCTGAAAGATAAGGTTTTATCTTCCTTAGGATTCGCAGTGTCAGGAAACATGCAGATACCACAGAAATTATATGATCACTAAACGTCAGCCTGTTGTCTACTGTTACCCCTAAATATTTTGCTTTCAGAGTAGGGGTAGGGCAGTTCCCCAGATATGCTGGCCACCAGCCAGGTATCCATACATGAGGATTGTTTCCAAATACAATAACCTCTGTTTTGCTGGAATTTAATTTTAAACAGTTTGTCGACATCTATCCTGCTATATCCTTCATGCAATCACGAAAGCGTACTCCCGTTTCTTTTTCCTTTCCATCTTTGAAAGATAACACTATTTGAGTGTCATCCGCGTACGAGGTCAATTGGAAACCAAAGGATCTGATCAGGGCCGCCAAAGATATCACATAAATGTTAGAAAGCGTAGGGCTCAGTGAAGACCTCTGGGGGACCCCACAAGGAAGGCAGAACAGCTGGGATTTATTATTATCCAGGTCGACTGTTTGTGTTCTTTCGGATAGAAAGGATTGCAGGAGTTTCCAAGCAACCCCTTGTACCCCTACATCAGACAGACGGTCCACCAAAACCTTGTGATGGACCGTGTCAAAGGCTGCTGACAGATCTAACATTATCAGTATAGCCTTCCCTCCACAGTCCAATGCCTCCCTTACCTCTTCTAGAGATTTGATTAGGGCCAATTCTGTGCTGTGTTCTGCTCTGAAACCATATTGAGTTGGATCGAATATGTTGTTGGTTAGAAAAAAAGTGCTAAGCTGGATGTTCATAGCCTTTTCTATAATTTTTGCAGGCAGTGAAAGCCGCAAAATTGGCTGATAGCTGCTAGGGTCTGTGGGATCCAAAGTTGTTTTTTTTAGTAGAGGAAGGATAGAAGCCTTCTTCCAATCCTTTGGAAAGATCCCGGTGGCAAATATGTTATTGATCAGGGGGTTTAAAGGAGAACCTCTAACTTACGGAATGGATTTCAGAATCGAAACCGGGCAAGGCTCTGTGGGGGATCCAGAACGAATGGAGTTCAAGAGTTTGGTGGTTTCTGCTATTTCTAGCGGTGTAAAATGATCAAAGACTGGTCCAGGATTGGGTTCTAACTGGACTAATTCCCGTGAGTGTATTCCTTCTCCCTTCTGAGCTGGAGTAAATGTGGAGAAAATATCTTCCACTTTTTTTTGGAAGAAAGTAGCCAGATTTTCTCACAATTCTGGGCTACTTGCACTCTTAGGGGTATTAGGTGAGGCTAGTTTTTTCATGGTTTTAAAGAGTTCTTTGGGGTTGGACTTAGATTGGAGGATTTCATTTAAAAAGAAGTTCTTTTTTGTTTCCAGCAGTAGTTCTTTATAAAGTTTAAGACTGTGCTTATAGATATCTTTGTCGTTGCTATTATACCCTCTCCTCCATACCCGTTCAAGTCTTTTACAGGCCAGTTTCTTCAGTTTTAGCTTGTCTGAATACCAAGGGGTCGAGGGTTTGGCTCGCTTGGGGGTCCTTTTTTTTATTGGAACCAATTTTTTGCAGGCTTTATCTAACCAGTCTGTATAAGCCATAACGGCTTTGTCAACCTCTAGAGGAGGTGGGAGTCGGGTTCTCTTCAGTTCCTCCTTTAGTTGTAACCCGTCTAAGTCATTCCATGTTCTTTTTTCCAGCATCTTTATAGGCATAACTTTAGAATTAGGGACTATTGACTCCTTCAGCTCAAATATAATGGCACTATAATCTGACCAAGTCAGAGGGAGTACCTCTGAACAAGTCAAATCGGGGTTGTTAGAGTATATCCCATCTAAAGTGTGCCCTTTAATGTGTTGGACCTGCTACCAACTGCTTAAGTTCCCCCGCCTCCATTATTCTATCCAGGCTAGTGGTATCTGGGTTAGTAGTGTCCTCAAGATAAAAGTTAAAATCCCCTAGAACCGTGAATGAATCTAAGCAAATTAAATCTTCAAGTAGGGTGCCTATTGTCTCTAAAAACCCAAGTCTAGGACCTGGAGGGCGATAGAGTAGTATCCCTTTGAAGATTTTATAATGCTCCGTGTTGAGGTTTTTGTAGAGTGCCTCACAGGAAGTATTGGAGGCAGAGTGGAAAGTGGGATTCAGTGAGTCGTGATAAATGACCGCTAAACCCCCTCCTCTCCTGGAAGGTCTGTTCAGAGTGTAACAAGAAAAACCTGGGGGAGTAGCCTTCGCTAAATCAGGGCCTGAGGCTTGATCTGTCCAAGATTCTGTAATAAAGGCTACTTTAATGTTATGTTCTTCTAGGAATAGTGCACATTCTGTGCTATGTTTGATCATGGACCTGGCATTAAAGAATACACACTTAATAGTGGGTCTGTTGTCTTTGGAGGTTCCTCTATAGGGCTTTTTATGAGGGCCACAAGCAGATTGGTCAAGTATAATAGGTAGCTGAGAGCCACAGTTACAACATACCCCTGGCGGGCGTTTACATCGTGACTCCCAGGCAAGCCTTGGGCATCTTAATGAACCCCCTACAGGCATTAACCCCAGGAGCTCCTGTTTTGTATCTCTCGTGGTATCTAGGATCCCACAATCAGGGCGACTGGTCCTGAGCCCGGTCCAAGCACGGACGGGCACCTCTTTGGTGGTGAACAGATCTAACCAAGGCTCTGCCCACTGCTGAAAGAGACCTTGCACCACCTCCGAGTGAAGACGCCATTCATGATCCATCATGCACCGGCAGCTGAGTGTGTCCGCCCTGGCGTTCAGGGAACCTACCAGGTGTTGAACCACCAGGGACATGCCCTGGTGTTCCAGCCACGTCCAGAAGTGGAAGAGCCTCTTGACATAGGGTCAACGACCCCACCCCACCCTGTTTGTTGAAGTACCACATGGCGGTGGTGTTGTCCGTGAACACTTGCACTACTCTTCCCTTGACAGAAGGAAGGAATGCTTTCAGTGCAAGACGGATCGCCCAGAGCTCCAGAAGGTTGATGTGGAGCCCAGGCTCTGCCGAAGACCAGAGGCCTCTGATCCCCACCTCTCCTATGTGGCCACCTCATCCCAGAAGTGACGCATCTGTCACCACTGTGAAGTCTAGTTGGGGAAGGGAGAGGGATCTGCCGCTGACCCAGTCCTGGTTCGTTAGCCACCACTGCAATTGGTGTGCAGTGCCCTCCGAGATCTGGACAACATCGGAAAGATTCCCCTGATGCTGCACCGAATGGAACTTCGGGTTCCACTGCAGAGCCCGCATATGCCACCTAGCATGATCCACCAGCAGGATGCAGGAGGCCCATCAGCCTCAGAGTCATTCTCATCGAAATACGGGACAGAGGGTGAAACATCGGTATCATAGCCTGAAAATCCCAGACTCGCTGCTCGGGAGGATAAGCCCGAAACTGCGCTGTATCCACAACTGCTCCGATGAAAAAGACCTTCTGGGAGGGAATCAAGTGTGACTTTGGCACGTTGATAGTGAACCCCAGCGAAAGCAGGAAGTCTGCTGTAGTCTGGAGGTGGGAGACGACAGCCTGGGGCGAGCCCGCCTTCAACAGCCAGAAGTCGAGTGAGGGGAAGACTGGAACCCTTGATCTGCGCAGATGAGCTGCGACCACTGCCATCACTTTCGTGAACACCCGAGGGGCGCTGATAAGGCCGAAGGGTAGCATGGTTGACTGAAAATGCTTGTGGCCTACCGTAGGTAACGCCTGTGGGCTGGCAGGACAGGGATATGGAAATAAGAATCCTGCAAGTTAAACGCTACCATCCAGTCTCCAGGATCGAGGGCAGACAGGGCCTGAGCTAACATCAACATTTTGAACTTCTCCTTCCAGAGAAAGCGGTTGACGTCCCTGAGATCCAAGATAGGACGCGGGCCTTTGTCCTTCTTGGGCACCAGAAAGCAGTGGGAGTAACAACCACGATCCACTTCCAGGACAGGGACTCGCTTGATAGCTCCCTTGGCCATGAGAGCCATAACGTTTTGACGGAGAAGGGCCAAGTGATCCTCTGACATGCAATGGAATGTTGGTGGCATGGAGGTATGGGTAGTCTCGAAGGGGAAAGAATAGTCCCTTTGGACTATCTGTAAAACCCACCTGTCCGACGTGATGTTGTGCCAGTGGGTGAGATGATGGCGGATCCTTCCGCCCATTGGCAACTGATGGCCCTGAAATGTCGGACTAGGAAGGCTTAAAGGCTGCTGCAGAGGGGGCACTGGTGGGTTGGCCCACCCACTGGACCCCAGACCCTTGGCGATGGGTCCCATGTCCCCGGCCCTGCAGAGGCTGGGTAGCTTGAGCTGGCCTGTGGTTTTGGGTGGAACGGGGTGGGGCACCCCTTCTGTAGCCACGAAATGGGCAAAAGGCAGAATGAGAGGTGGCAGTGAGGCCCAAGGATCTGGCTGTAGCTCTAGAACCCTTGAAGTGCTCGAGTGCATGGTACGCCTTATTGCCAAACAGACGACAGCCATCAAAGGGCATGTCCAAAAGAGTCCATTGGACCTCCCCAGAAAAGCCAGTGGATCTCAGCAAGGCATAGCGTCTTAGGGCTACTGACAAAGAAATCGTTTAACCCATCTGAGTCGATGGTGTCCAGGCCACAGCGGATGTCGAACTTTGCTGTGCCTCTCCCCTCTGCAACTGCACGGGTGAGTGTGATCCTGGCCTCCTCTGGGCACTGTGGCAGCACCTGCGTAACCGTATCCCACACAGAGTGGGTGTAACGGCCAAAGAGACATGTGGTGTTCACCGACCGCAGTCCTAAGCTGGCGGAAGAAAACATCTTCTTCCCAAGATGGTCCAAATTCTTGGATTCCTTATCTGGGGGAGCAGAAGGGAACGTGCATTTGGATGTTGAGGCTTGGCCACCAAGCTCTCGGGGGTATGGTGTTGGGAGAGGAAAATGGGGTCGCCCAGGGCCAGGAGGTGGCGTCGGGCAATCATCCTATCCACAGGAGCCCCTGTGGTAGTCCTGGACCAAGTGCCTAGAAGTATGTCTGTGAGGGCCTCATTGAACAGCAGCAGGGGCTCCGAAGATGCCGTTGCCAGCTGAAGCACCTCAGTCAGGAGATTCGTCCTGACTGCCATCATAGGAAGCTCAAGACCCAAGGCCTCAGCCACCCTATGCAACACCACAGCATAGGAGGCTCCCTCCTCTGTGGCCACGGTAGGGGAAGAAAGCATGCCAAGGTATGGGGAGGTCTCCAGACCACTGGCTTCCCCCAACTCCTCTCTCCAGTCCGGCTCCTCCAGCTGGTCTGCCAAAGGGTCAACAGACCCTTCCCCGTCCTTCTCACCTTCTTCTGGCTGCCACTCAGGGCAATAGGGAATGCCAGGGGAAAACAGTGGTACAAAAGTACTGGTCGGCACCGGTACCGGCGTCGGTCGATGCCGCCCGGCTCTGTGTCCAAGACGAAGGGGATACAAAAGTAACAGTTGGTTTTGTCGGGTGAAAATTATTTCTTAAGCAATTGAACCAATCATTGGTTTACTCATAGGAAGCAGTTAGTCATAAGCAACACACACAAAGACCATACGGGGTATTTAAGAATTTTATAAATTGCGTCATTTATAAATACCCAAATTACATTTGTAAGGCTGTCAAGGCACACAGTGAAATATAATATGTGACAAGGTGACATGTGGTGCACAGTGATACAGTGATAGTGCGTAATATGTACAGAGTGGCTAAAAGGATTCAAGGAATTGGAAGGCCAGAAAAATAGATATTTAAGTAAATCTGCGAACTGAATAAATAAGTCTTTTCGCAGAGTCTTTCGACTGGTCCTGGGAATATTGTCCACGTTTCAACCCATGATCTGCACTACTATCTAGTCAGTGCGGGTCTTCATCAGGACAGGGACAAGGAAGTGACAGCCTGTAAGTAGTAAGATGCATGGGTCAGGTGCGTTCCAATTATTGTATGCTCAAGCTAATCAGGGCACACATGGTGATAAATGACTCACCTAAGGATGCCCAGTTGGGCTTGCAGGGCGTAGTAACATTTATGACTCCTCGTTTCTGGTGAGGCAGCTGCCCTTATGGGAGCATAAGTTTCCTCCACAGTGTTTGGCCTCCTTTGTAAGGATTTCTAGATGTGGATAAAGGGAAATTAGTAGAGTCCCATAAGGGCAGCTGCCAGTGAGAGAGAGTGAAAGAGTCAGTCAGTGAGAGAGAGAGAGTTAGTCAGTGAGAGAGAGAGTCAGAGAGTCAGTGAGTGAGTGAGAGTGTCAGACAGTCAGTCAGTGAGAGTCAGTCAGTCAGTCAGTCAGTGGGAGAGAGAGTGAGTCAGTCAGTCAGTTGGTGAGAGAGTCAGTCAGTCAGTGAGAGAGAGTGAGAGAGAGTCAGGCAGTCAGTCAGTGAGAGAGAGAGTGAGAGAGTCAGTCAGTCAGTGAGAGAGTCAGTCTTTCAGTGAGTCAATCAGTCAGTCAGTGACAGAGTCAGTCAGTCAGTGAGAGAGTCAGTTACTCAGTCAGTGAGAGAAAGAGTGAGAGTGTCAGTCAGTCAGAGAGTCAGTGAGAGACATTCAGTCAGCCAGTCAGTGAGGGAGTGAAAGAGTCAGTCAGTCAGTCACTGCGAGAACGATTGAGAGAGTCAATCAGTCAGTCAGGCAGTCAGTCAGTGAGAGAGAGAGTTATAGAGTCAGTCAGTCAGTGAGTAAGAGAGTCAGTCAATCAGTGAGAGAGTCAGTCTTTCAGTGAGTCAGTCAGTCAGTGAGAGAGTCAGTCAGTCAGTGAGAGAGTCAGTTACTCAGTCAGTGAGAGAAAGAGTGAGAGAGTCAGTCAGAGAGTCAGTCAGTCAGTCAGTCAGTGAGAGAGTGAGAGAGTCAGTCAGTCAGTGAGAGAAAGATGGAGTCAGCCAGAGAGAGAGAGAGAGAGAGGGAGAGAGTCAGTCAGTGAGAGAGAGAGAGAGAGTCAGTCAGAGAGTCAGTGAGAGCCAGTCAGTCAGTCAGAGAGTGAAAGTGTCAGTCAGTCAGTGAGAGAGAGAGTGAGAGAGGTGCAGGCAGTCAGTCAGTCAGTGAGAGAGAGTGAGAGTCAGTCAGTCAGTGAGAGAGTCAGTCTGTCAGTGAGACAGTCAGTCAGTGAGAGAGTCAGTCAGTCAGTCAGTGAGAGACTAAGTTATTCAGTGAAAGAGCAAGTGAGAGAGTCAGTCAGTCAGTCAGTCAGAGAGTCAGTGAGAGTCAGTCAGTCAGTCAGAGAGTGAGAGAGTCAGTCAGTGAGAGAAAGATTGAGAGAGTCAGTCATTCAGTCAGAGAGTCAGTGAGAGTCAGTCAGTCAGTGAGAGACTGAAAGAGTCAGTCAGTCAGTCAGTCAGTGAGAGAGAGATTGAGAGAGTGAGTCAGTAAAGAGCACACAAAGAAAAGTGGTAGGGGTGCAAACATGGAGTGCAGGCTGCTAATTAGTAACCTGATCCATGAGGAATGCAGCTGACAGTTTGCGCGCCGCTGCTCGCTCCCGAGAGCAAAACACCGTTGGAATGAACATTTGAAGAAGAGGTGGGACATGCACCCGCCTTTGGCCATTTGCGTGCTTTCATTATTCAAAGACACACACAAGGCCTATCAGATGTGGGGGAGGAGTCTGACCCACATGGAGAAGTTTTGAGCCCTCACAAAAAGCCTTGCATAGAGCAGCACAGGTGCACTGCGCTAGGCTCGACCTAAAAAGGACAGTATTATTGGTGAAATTGGGTTGGTGCAGGCAGTGAAGAAAAGTCAGGATTGAAATAGTGATACAATAAAATTGAGCGAGGAGAAAAGTAAGGGAGAACTAGAGATGAGACAAAGAAATACAAATTGGAGAGAGATTAAGTGCTTCTGATGTGGTGCTCTAGGCCACATCGCATCCAGTACAATGTGCGGAGCTAAAAATATGGTTTGCAGAAAGTGTGGGAATAGAGGAGTCTCGCAAAGTTGTGCAGAACCAGGACTGAGGTCAGGGATACACGAAGGGTTCAACAAGTCGATCAAGAAGTTGACGATAGTTGTGAGAGTATTCAAGAAATAATTTGAACTGTGGAGGTAAAGAAGGAAACTGAAAGCAAAGAGGTTTAAGCCAAAATATCGGGGGTGAAGTTAGAAAGTATTGGCAAGTTGGAGAAGCTACACTGTCACGTTCTCTTTGATGGGCTGTCTGTAAAAGTGTTGGTAGATTCTGGAAGTCTGTTAAACTTTATTTATAAAGAAACTTATGAGAGCAAATGGGACTGTGCTGAAGGTTATCAACTATGTATGTCTGATATAAAAGCTGTAGGATACACAGGAAGGAAGATTAAAAAGTTGGGAATGAGATGGGCTACAATCAGCTTTAAAGGCAGAAATGTTTATGGAAGGGTGTATGTTACTGACTATGGATCAGATTTGCTGGGGTGGCATCATCAAAGGGATCTGGGCATAATCATCAATCGCAGTGCTTTGGAACCAATAATGTTAGCCGAACCGTATGAGGTGGAAGAAGTCAACAAAGGGGATCATATGAACTTGATAAAAAGTATCCTAAAGTATTTTTCAATGAGTTGGGTTTGTTGAAGGGGTTTTCGCACAAAATTGTTTTAAAGGATGAAGCAAGGCCGGTGGTGCACAAAGTAAGGAATGCTCCTAACATGACGAGGCAACCCTTGAAGGATGAACTAGATAGACTGCTGAAACAGCAAATTATCGAGCCCATTGAGGCGCCAGAGTGGCTAGCTCCCATTGTGGTGGCGCCCAAAGGAGAGGGAAAGATTTGATTGTGCATTGACTTAAGTGACTTGAACATGTGCATTTGGGTGAATAGACAATCACTACCAAATATCTCAGAAATGTTGACCTTGGAGGATAAAGGGGTTGTGTTTAGCGTACTGCATATGTCATCTGCATACCATCAAGTTAACCTGCATGTAGAGTCACGACATCTGACCTCTTTTGTTACTCCGTTGGGTGCGTTCCGTTACAAAAGAATGCCTTTTGGACTGCTTCAGCCTCAGCAGTCTTCCAAAGGATGATGAAGAGTATCTTTGGAGACTTGGATCATGTTATATGTTTTCAAGACGATATACTCATTGTGGGGAAGAATACTTGTGACCATGACAGATTGTTAGAGGGAGTGATGATGAGGTTAGAAAAACATGGTTTGGATGTGAAAAAAGAGAAATGTCAAATCAAGAAGGAGGAAGTGACATACTTAGGACATACCATCAGTGCTAAAGGCATCAGTCCAACGAACAGTATAGTGACAGCGGTAGGGAATGCGCGCAGGCCTTACACCAAGGATGAGCTGAAGTCTTTGCTTGGTTTGGCGGACTACTGTGCAACATTTTTTAAATAATTTTATGGAGATTGTTGAGCCTTTGAGAGGGTAAATGAAGAAAGGTGTGGAGTTTGCCTTGACAGAAGAGTGTGAGAGTGCCTTTCTAAAAATAAAGAGGAGTATCGTACATGCCCCCACGTTGGGACATTTTGATGTGTCGGGTAAAACGTATATCACTACAGATGCTAGCAAGGTGGGGATCGGTGCAGTTTTGACACAGGTTAAGGATGGTATTGAGACATGATTGGGTTCGCGATTGAGAGAGAGGCCTGTTACTGTGGAATCAATTGCTTCAGGTTCTATGTGTGAGAAATTCCTTTCAAGTTGAGGACTGATCACAAGCATTTAACATATTTATTCAAGGGTGGAAGATATTTGGAAGGGAGTGTTACACCACGCATCACTAGGTGGTTGTTATCTGTGATTGAATATAATTTTGAAATAGAATTTGTGAAGTGTAGCAAGAAAGTGATGGTGGACTATCTGTCGAGAATGCTGGTGAAAGCTGCGGAAACCATTGCAGAGATAGCTTCCAGCACAGAAGTGTTTATGGATGGGGAGTTAGCCATTGTTGCAAGTGAATGAGCGGTTGCAAGGGAGAATGACGATGTGATGAAGGAAGTGGAGGAGAAGATTGTGTGTGGATGGGAGGACAAGGATGGGCAAAGAGAGGAGATGTAGGAATTCTTCAAGATCACGAATAAGTTGAGTATTGTGAATGGGAAATTAAGGAGAAGGAATCAGTTTGTTCCTCCCAAGAGAATTCGAACTAGGATCCACGACATTATTCATGAGGGGCATTTCAGACGAGGACTCATGAAAAGGAAGGTGAGGCAATCGTTTTGGTGGCCTCGTATGGATGATGATGTGGAGGAAAGGGTAAAGAATTGTGTGGCATGTGCAAATAGTGACAACACCAAGGTGGTCAGACAGCCTCTATTTGAGGTGTTAAGTTTTCCTTACAGGCCCTTGGAAAAGCTAGCCATTGATTTCTTGGGACCTGTAGCTAGATTAGGTACAGCGGACAGGTTCATCATAGTTTTAGCAGATTACCACTTTAAGTGGTTTGTCATCAAGGCGTTGCCGGAAGTGAACACGTCGACTGTTATTGAGTTTATGGGGTAAGTCTTCGTGGATGAAGGGATACCAAAAACCATTGTATTGGATAATGGGGTGCAGTTCATATCTAGGGAGATGACAGCTTATCTTTATGGTATGGGTATTGCGCATGAGAGAGTAGCTCTTTTCCGACTCCAAGCTAATGGATTGGTGGAGAGAGTGAACCGGTTAGTGGTGGAGAACATACAGCTGTCCTTGGCTAACCACCTATCATGGAAGAAGGAATTGAGGGGAATGATGTGGTCACAAAGAACAGCTCCTCATTCCGTGACAGAAGTCTCACCGTTTGTTTCTTTAAAGGGAAGGCTGTCGGGTAGGAAAGAGTATCCTGTATGGTTGAGAAGTGTGGTGAATGTTGCAGTGGATCGAGAAGAAGTAAAACAAGCATTGGCATAGCCAATAGGTCTCGCCTTTCGGATCTTATAAGTGTTTAGCCATGCAACAGTTGATGTTGTTGCACCAAGGATATTGTGCTGCATAAGTAAATACCTATAAGGTCTCAAAAGTGAGACCTATTGGCTATGCCAATGCTTGTTAACCATGCTGTACACCCGAACGGTTCTTCTAACTGCACCTCTTCTTCCAGCTCTTTCGGTACTGGTTCTTGTCTCTGAATCTACTTGGGCCTATGGTACTGGGCGTTGTAAATTGATAACATATAGAACTGATAACCATTCATGAGGTGACAGAGTGCACGCTGTGTATTTGTATATATTATCTCCTTTCAACTTATTTTAGAAGATGAAACATTCAACCGTAAAGTGCCTAGAGAGGTTTACATATAGTGCTCTATATATCTGTAATTCTCGTGCTTCTTGGTTCGTTCTGGTTTTCCCTTGTGGTTTTTCTCACCAGCAGGCGCGGACTGGAAACTGCTTCTGTCCCTGTTTAATAGAAGGCTTTCTTGTGACGGTTTAAAAATAAACATACACCTGAGTAAACATGTCGGCGGACGGTGTTGCAGGGATGCGACCAGAGCCATATTGAATTCGTTTCCAGGTTATCCATGTTCTTTTAATCTCGCAGGTACTAAGCAAGCACTCAAATTGTACAGGCCGCACTATAAATTGATACCAGAAAGACTCATCTCCGAGTAGGGCTCCAGCTGTTGTTGTGCAATAACTAGTTTGCAACACCACCTCTCAGCTAAGTCTACATCGCAAAGATAACGTGACAATCTTGTCATCAGTCTTGGGGAATATTACTGACCGAAAATACGATTTTTCAGACGTCATTGATCTTTTCCGTGAGTTTCCAAGCAAAGTTTTTTTCATGCAAGCTGGGCGTTAGAACCGGTGGATGTCCCAGACTGTGAGAAGTTTATAGTATTCCAGCTGTTGCTAGTGCATGTTATTTTTCAACGAAGGGGCTAGCAATCTGTTTTGGCTTAAGGGACTTCAGTTATAAGGTGGCAGTTGTGTGTGTAACACATTACACTCGTGCTCTTAGACTACCTCTTCCCAGTAACTGCTTCACTGTCATAAATCCATATTTTAGGCAAGGGAAAGTAAGCGTTTATTTTGTGGCTGAAAAATTGGAACTTGTGTACTCTAGGGTTCACATGGTAAACTGGTATTGTGAACTGGAGATTTCAGTTCCAAAGTCCCTGCTGCAGTTCCATTCTAGGTGTGATAGTTGATTGTTTCTGAGCCAGATATCTGTACTTGAGTTAGCAGTAAATGGGGTTGCTTGTTACTAACAAGCATTGGCCGCGCGGCTGCAAAAGTAACGCGGCCGCGCGGCTGTGAAAGCGAAAGTGATTGCGATCGCAGGGACGCGCTCTGTGCTGGGGGAGGGGCGGAGCGAGGCGCGGTGTAAGGGTGCCGCGAGGAAAGCCAGATGGCGGCTGTGTGCGTGCTCGTGCGCGTAACCGCAAGCTTGAGGCTAGCAAAAGCGTGTGGTCGGACTTTTAAAAGCCCTCTTACTAAATGTCTCGCCAGAGCAGCGTATGCGCTGGCTCAGGCGAGACCTAAAAAAGAGTACTAAGGTTGCAAGGGAAGAATGTGGTATACTACAACAGAAGGAAAGGTGTGAGAAGGTGTAGTGTAGGGCCTGGTGATTGGGTGGTTGTGAGGAAAAGAGATTTTGTCTCCAAAGGAGAAAGCAAGTACTCTACTCCATGCAGAGTGAAGGAAGTCAACCATAGCGTGGTGCTCTTGGAGAATGGCGCTACGAGAAGTTTGGGTGATGTATGTAAGGTTATGGGATAGTGCTCTGCAATATGTGCACTACTACATATGTGCTGCAATTTTTTTCCTCAACAATGACTCTACTGTGACATTGTAGTGTGTATTCATTTCTGTGGTTCTATTATTGTTGCTATGTAGTCCGTTCTGTAATTTTTGATCTGCAAATGTGGATTTCTTGTTCAAAGTATTCTAAGGGGGAGATGTGTGGAGACATGCAGAGCTGGGAGCATGGAATGTTATGATGTCAGATCTGAGAAGGGAATGTTAAGGATTGTAACTGAAGAAGCTGGAGATGCTGTGTTGAAAATAAAGCTTTTCAAGAAGTACTTTGTGTTCCTGGATCTTTACACATTAGCATCGCCCGCATGTTGTGCAGAGTCATGGCGCAGCGCACACGAGGCAGGAGCGGCCTCTGTACCTCTGGGGTTAAGGGCTGCGCAAATAGTTCTTACCTGTAAGACAATTAGGGCCTGCGGGGTGGTGTAGCAGAGTGAAGGCTTCTAGCAGGTGAGCGCAGTAGGCTTAGCGCACCCCTCTGCTGGACTGGGTGTCAGGCAGGGGGTATCTGTGCAGTGTGCGCTGCTGATGCACTGGTTGCCAGCAGGGACCATGAACCAGGAACCGGAAGAGCCAGATGCAGGGCCTGCAACGTGGCCGGGAGCTGTAGGACCACGTTGCCTTGTGCCTTCAAGCAGATGCCACCAAGTGGGATACAGGAGCAGCAGAAATGTCGAGGGGCCTGCTGCCTGATGAACAGGCCCTCAGGCAGGAGCCGCAGGCCTTGAAGCGCCGACGAGAGGCGCGTGGGCTGGGCTGGTGCACGGGCGGCCGGAGCGTAATTGCCACGAGGAGCACGTGCGCGGCCCGGCGCTGCCCACGTGAGCAGCGCCGACCTAGGCGCAGAAGCAATCAGGTGTCGCAGGCAGGGCCGCGTCGAGGTAGAGGTTACGGTGAGAGCGTACACCTCGGGGCAGCTATACAAGCCCCTTGCGCCACTGTTGCGTCACATTTCCCATGTTAAAAGTGCCGCAAAAGTGGCGAAGGGGCTTGTAAATCTGACCCCTCGTGGTCATCATGGAGGGTCTATAGTGGCCAGGTGGCTCACGACAAAAGAGAGAGCCGAGCGCTCTGTGTGCGGGAATGGTTCAGATAGGCGTAACGGGAACACTTTCTTCTGAGCTTGGTGAAAACAAAGATCAGTGTGAAAGAGGAAGAACGGGAAATATGGGGTGCATTAGAAAACCCAAACGGTTAGAGGCTAACGCATGACTCGTGCATCCTCCTGGCTGCAGGACAAAATAGCCGAGTTGAACCATGTGGCCACACAGCTGTTTTACTTTTCACATATTCTGTTTCTATCAAACCACCCTAGTTTTAGTGTTTAGGTTTTAGTTGCATTTCTCTTGCCAGGTTCAGCTTTCATGTGTTTCACTTTACAGCTGACGGGTCCCACTCCCTGCTCCTCTTGTACTCACCATGGGGCAGATTTATGAGCCCCTTGCGCCACTTTTGCGTCACTTTTCCCATGTTAAAAGTGACGCAAAAGTGGCGCAAGGGGCTCATAAATCTGCCCCCATGTCTCCATAAAGCCTCACCTTCTGGCATCTCTGCCTGACTCCCATCTCATCGCAAGTTTATTAACAACTGCGCAAATAATAGAAGAATGGGTGTAGACCTAGAAATGTGTACACATTTCAAACAATGTATTGAAAATTGCATTAAACCGTGTTATAATAAGGCTCTTGTATTTAAATTAAATTGTGATATAGTACAACTAAATTGTATGTCAAACTCACAGGAACATTCTCTGGCATAATCATGGAGAAGAACGAATGTATTCTTTAGTGTTAGCTCCGCCTAGTGGTTCAAAGCCACGATTGCAGGCACTCCCGGGAATATGCAATACCCATTGATAACCAACCTGCCTTTATAATAATGCCCGACTCCTTTCTCCACAAGACTCCTCCAGCAAGCACTTCTGCAAACAAAGACACTTCTCTCTTCTAATAATTTCCTGGGTACTCTATCTTCAACCCCTCTGTAATGTCGGGTGCTGGGAGTAGCCAGAAAATTGAAATACACCCCCCCCCCACACACACACACACTTTGACCCATCCCTCGACCGCCGTCAGGTGATTAAAGCTAGTAAACTGTACCCTCTCTAGAGGAGGTACCTTAATCCGGCCATCCCTCCATGTATTTCTCCATCCTTTAAGCCTGTCATGCATCCATTCATCTATCCATCTTTTCATGGTCCCACCCATACATTTATCCTTTCACTACTCCACCCCATCTACCCTCGTCATCATTACAGTCTTTGCATCCATCCTTCTACTCACACTTCCAGCCATTCCTCCGTACTTTTACCCATTCATCCGTCCTTTCGTTTTCATCCATCCACCAATTCATCCTCCTTTTATCAATCCACCAATTCATCCTTTCACCCTTCCATCCTGCCGTCTATCCATCCATCCACCCATTCATCCAGCCTTTCATCCTTACAGACACTTTCTTTCACCCACCCATGTAAATCTAGTTTTCCTCTTCCATCCACCAGCCCTTTCATCCTTGCATTCATCCTTTCATCCACAGTTCCTTCCTTGTTTGTATTTGTCCTTCCTTTTGCTCTTCCTTCTAAACCTCTCTCCCACTCGCTCTTTCATTCCCTCTCTTTTTCTCTTGATTTCTTTGCTGTGGTTCACTCCTGATCACTCTGTTTATCGTCTTCCTTTACTTTACCGTATATACTATCAGGTGTGCTCATGTGAGACACCCATGACCCTCGAAACATTACATTCCCCTTTAACCTGAGATAAACAAACAAACAAAAACAGTCCTTTGCACGATCCTGGTGATGGTGCTAGGTTTCAAAAAGTGGTCAGCCTACCACACAGTGCTGGAATTGCTGGGGGAGAGTGGGGTTTCTTCTGAGGTTGTATCGGGGTAAACCTCGACTTCACCTGTGGGGAAAACAGGTGTCGGTGGTCTGGGACTCAGGCATAAAACCTGTGGCACGTCTGACCCACAAAAAGGCAACTCTACTCTGCCCACTTCTTCGCCTGCCACATCACCTTCCATCCAGAACGAGTGGCCTCACACCCTGTGCTGACGGATGCCTCATGGAATATCTTGAAATACAATATATTTCTCGTGAAAGTTTCATTACCCCTTGCAGTGGTCACCATCATCAGGCCTTTAAGTGGGATTTAAAAACTGGGGGTCTCTCAAAGGGGCGTGGCCAATGTAATTAAGGGCGTGGCCTAAAAATACGAAAACTAAAAATCTGTGCTTAGCATAGTGTGCTGGCCAACTTCCATTTTGCTGTTTCTGTCATTGCCTCCAGATATATGACACAGCAAGTAGCATCATACCTACAACCAGGGCCGGTCCTGCAATTTCTGAGGCCCCAGGCGAGATGGAAGATGTGAGGCCCCTCTATTTTGCATTTAACATCACAAGAAGTTACATCACAGAATGGACATCGCAGGACTATTGATCTTATTTGGCATCACTGAAGAGACCTAACGTGGATATCAGTAACAAGGACAAAAAGATAAATATACTAATGAAATAAGTCCATATTTTTTTAAAACTGTATTAAATGTATTACATTTGTCACATTGGATGGAAAAGCTAGTTGCAGGTCTCAAAAAGATGGATTTTTTTTACTCCATGTTAACTGATGGGCTTCAATAGGGGTTGCGGTGGACAGGCCTTCAAGGTTAACCCACACTTGCCACCGCTAAGGTCCACCTGCTGGCGCTAAGACACCAGGGCTTCTAAGGTCTAGCAGGGCCTTCTAAGGTCTTGCATTGGAATGTGCTCACTCATGAGAGTGGTCTGGGGGACTAGTCATGAAGGCTGAACCTGGTTCCCCAGTTCCCAAGTCGGCAGCTCTGGTCATAGTGCCACATCCTCCTCCCATTGAACACCATACTGCCCCACTGAGAGAAACTCACACTGCCTTCAACTACAACCCAATTGCGCCCGCTAAAAAGACCGGGATGCGACTTAATTCAAATTACGCACTAGACTACAGTAATATGCTGCCTAAAAACAAGTGACAACATCCTGGAAAAAACAAACACTCGTAGGGAATGCAAGATTAAGTAAAGCATGTGAAATGTAAGAAAGAACAACTTGGCTACATTAACGCTTCTGCACTTATTATTCAGTAATCAATGAGTGCTTTTGCATGAAAAGTTAAGGACATGACTACAGGGCCGGAAGGGACCCGTTTCAATGTCCATTGCTTATATCCTTACAAAACGTAAGCAGTAGGGTTCAAAAAGACAAGACCCCATTCGTGAATACAGAGCCGCGGTATGCATTTTGTTTTCCAATCCACCCACCAAGCAGGTATTGGGGTACATCCAGGAATGGCGCACTTCCCCACCCGGGGAAAACAGTGCTGGTCAGAGAAAGACAAGAAAACAAAAGTAGCGCTTCACTGACAAACTCTGTAAAGGGGCGCTAATGTGTTTTGGGTGTGAATAAAATCAACCTGGCCCCTTTTCGACCCACTCTGTCTTGCTTTAGTTATTTTTCAAATTTTTAACCTTTTATTTCTCTCCATCTAAGGGTGCACTTTGGAAGGGAAAAATGTTCTAGAAGACGACCTTTCCAGCAAAAGTGTTTTTCTCTTTTGGGGAACAAATAAAGGAAAGAGGGAATAATGGCTACAAGGCCCAGGGAAGGGGGGCCCCACACCTGGACTTTGCAACTTGCTCTAGTGCTTAGAGGCCCAGGGAAAGGGCCCCCCTCCCTAGGCCTCGAAGCAGTAACCATTTCATAAAACACTGCCCTACCACGGCAGTTCTACATACATTTTAAATGCACATTCCCATAAAAACAAGCATTTGCAATGCAATAGGTCTCGCATTTATAAGAGTTTGAGCTATTGGCATTGTAAAATTACAATGCCTTTTATTTATGCTTTGGTTTTAAAACAAATAAAAGGCATTGTCATTTACAATGTCAGTAGCATAAACTCGCATAAAAGCAGTGTGTGGAGTGCAGCAGTGTGCGGCGTGCAGCAGTGTGCGGCGTGCAGCAGTGTGCGGCGTGCAGCAGCGTGCGGCGTGCAGCAGCGTGTGGCGTGCAGCAGCGTGTGGCGTGCAGCGGCTTGCAGCGGTGTGCGGCATGCAGCAGTGTACGGCATGCAGCAGTGTGCTGCGTGCAGCAGTGTCGTGTGGCATGCAGCAGTGAGTAATGCAGCAGTGTGCAGCAGTGTGTGGCGTGCAGCAGTGTGCGGCATTGTGTGGCGTGCAGCAGTGTGCGGCGTGCAGCATTGTGCGGCGTGCAGCATTGTGCGGCGTGCAGCATTGTGCGGCGTGCAGCAGTGTGCGGCGTGCAGCAGTGTGCGGTGTGCAGCAGTGTGCGGCGTGCAGCAGTGTGCGGCGTGCAGCAGTGTGCGGCGTGCAGCGGCATGCAGCAGTGTGTGGCGTGCAGCAGTGTGCGGCGTGCAGCAGTGTGTGGCATGCAGCAGTGTTTCGTGTAGCAGTGTGAGGCATGCAGCAGTGTGCGGCGTGCAGCAGTGTGCGGCATGCAGCAGTGTGCGGCATGCAGCAGTGTGTGGCGTGCAGCAGTGTGTGGCGTGCAGCGGCATGTAGCAGTGTGTGGCGTGCAGCAGTGTGCGGCGTGCAGCAGTGTGTGGCATGCAGCAGTGTTTCGTGTAGCAGTGTGCGGCATGCAGCAGTGTGCGGCGTGCAGCAGTGTGTAATGCAGCAGTGTGCGCAGCATTGTGCGGCGTGCGGTAGTGTGCGGCGTGCAGCAGTGTGCAGCGTGCAGCAGTGTGTGGAGTGCAGCAGTGTGTGGCGTGCAGCAGTGTTTCATGTAGCATTGTGTGCCGTTCAGCAGTGTGTGGCGTGCAGCAGTGTGTGGTGTGCAGCAGTGTGTGGCGTGCAGCAGTGTGCGGCGTGCAGCGGCGTGCAGCAGTGTGTGGCGTGCAGCAGTGTGTGGCGTGCAGCAGTGTGTGGCGTGCAGCAGTGTGCGGCGTGCAGCAGTGTGCGGCGTGCAGCGGCGTGCAGCAGTGTGCGGCGTGCAGCAGTGTGCGGCGTGCAGCAGTGTGTGGCGTGCAGCAGTCTGTGGCGTGCAGCAGTGTGTGGCGTGCAGCAGTGTGTGGCGTGCAGCGGCGTGCAGCAGTGTGCGGCATGCAGCAGTGTGTGGCGTGCAGCAGTGTGTGGCGTGCAGCAGTGTGCGGCGTGCAACAGTGTGTGGCGTGCAGCAGTGTGGCGTGCAGCAGTGTGCGGCGTGCAGCAGTGTGCGGCGTGCAGCGGCATGCAGCAGTGTGCGGCGTGCAGCAGTGTGTGGCGTGCAGCAGTGTGTGGCGTGCAGCAGTGTGTGGCGTGCAGCAGTGTGTGGTGTGCAGCAGTGTGTGGCGTGCAGCGGCGTGCAGCAGTGTGCGGCATGCAGCAGTGTGCGGCGTGCAGCAGTGTGTGGCGTGCAGCAGTGTGCGCCGTTCAGCAGTGTGTGGCGTGCAGCAGTGTGTGGTGTGCAGCAGTGAGTGGCGTGCAGTAGTGTGCGGCGTGCAGCAGTGTGCGGCATGCAGCAGTGTGCGGCGTGCAGCAGTGTGGCGTGCAGCAGTGTGCGGCGTGCAGCAGTGTGTGGCGTGCAGCAGTGTGCGGCGTGCAGCAGTGTGCGGCGTGCAGCAGTGTGCGGCGTGCAGCAGTGTGCGGCGTGCAGCGGCATGCAGCAGTGTGCGGCGTGCAGCAGTGTGCGGCGTGCAGCAGTGTGAGGCGTGCAGCAGTGTGTGGCGTGCAGCAGTGTGTGGCGTGCAGCAGTGTGTGGCGTGCAGCGGCGTGCAGCAGTGTGCGGCATGCAGCAGTGTGCGGCATGCAGCAGTGTGCGGCGTGCAGCAGTGTGCGGCGTGCAGCAGTGTGCGGCGTGCAGCAGTGTGCGGCGTGCAGCAGTGTGCAGCGTGCAGCGGCATGCAGCAGTGTGCGGCGTGCAGCAGTGTGCGGCGTGCAGCAGTGTGCGGCGTGCAGCAGTGTGCGGCGTGCAGCAGTGTGTGGCGTGCAGCAGTGTGTGGCGTGCAGCAGTGTGTGGCGTGCAGCAGCGTGCAGCAGTGTGTGGCATGCAGCAGTGTGTGGCGTGCAGCAGTGTGCGCTGTTCAGCAGTGTGTGGCGTGCAGCAGTGTGTGGTGTGCAGCAGTGTGTGGCGTGCAGCAGTGTGCGGCGTGCAGCAGTGTGCGGCGTGCAGCGGCATGCAGCAGTGTGTGGCGTGCAGCAGTGTGTGGCGTGCAGCAGTGTGTGGCGTGCAGCAGTGTGCGGCGTGCAGCAGTGTGCGGCGTGCAGCGGCATGCAGCAGTGTGCGGCGTGCAGCAGTGTGCGGCGTGCAGCAGTGTGCGGCGTGCAGCAGTGTGTGGCGTGCAGCAGTGTGTGGCGTGCAGCAGTGTGTGGCGTGCAGCAGTGTGTGGCGTGCAGCGGCGTGCAGCAGTGTGCGGCATGCAGCAGTGTGCGGCGTGCAGCAGTGTGTGGCGTGCAGCAGTGTGTGGCGTGCAGCAGTGTGCGGCGTGCAGCAGTGTGCGGCGTGCAGCAGTGTGCAGCGTGCAGCAGTCTCGCATTTGTGAAAGTTAGAGTTTTTAGCATTGAAATCTAATGTTTTTTTACTTTAGTCTGTTCATTTGCAGAGGAGTGATTATATTTGCATAGTGCTATTGCCATTTATTTTGACGTTGTGGCGCTGGAGAACCTGGAAATAGGTTATAAGGGAGGGGAGACAAGAGTGATAGGTGCGTGAAAAATAAGTAACAAAATCCTTGAAAAAACAAACACATAGGTAATGCAAGATTAAGTAAAGCATGTGAAATCTAGTCAGGAACAACATGTTTACTTTAAAGGTTTTGGTTAGTTAGAGCCAAACGCAATTTACCGGCAGAACTGCTCGCCTCTATCTAATGTGCTGAACCACCGTAGTGCGAGCAGACTCAAACTGTGAATTCACTCCAAAATACGATGACAATGACAGCGACATTAAAGGAGGAGGGAGTGGGAGGGGGGACGGGCCGCAGTTGTAAAAGGCAGGGAGAGGGTGAGATTGAAGGGAAAGATAGGGATCAAAGGCAAAAACAAGGGGGTGGCAAATGGTGTGCACTTTGATGTCCTCAGTGTCCGCACGGCTCACTGAGGACATCAAAGGAAGTGATCAGGCAGTGCTTTTCAGGCTGCCAAATGGTGCGCGCGCCTGGGGCACATGCACTGTATTTGGAGGCCTGAAAAGCCACTGTTTGCACTTCCAAAACTCGCTTACTATAAGTCTCGCCTGAGCAGCGCTAAAGCGCTGTCTCAGGCGAGACCTAAAAACGGGTGATGCAAAAGTTAACAAAAGCCAGTTGATCTGGCTGCTCCCTCCTCCCCTCACCCACCTCTCCTTACCTGTGTCTGGCTGGTCCTGGAAACAAAAGGGCCTTCTCTCACCTAGCAACAAAATGCAGACAGGGAATGGCTGGTACTTAACAGAAAGGGAATGGCTGGTACTTAACAGAGGTGTTGCCTCGCCTCTGGCACTGTGAGCCAAGATAATTGCTGGCCCAGCTGCTGTACCTTCCCCAATCTATTTGTCCCTTCCCCCACCCCTGCACCACCAGGAATGCCACCACGCCCTGACAAACAAGGTCAAAACATCTCGCATTTGTAGGGCGATTGTGTGGGGCAGGGGGCCTTGGAGGAGCAGGTAAGCTTACTGTGAATGTGTGGCATGTCACAGTGAAGCTGGGCCCCCTGTTTTTTAGCTGAGGGCAAGGCCCTGGGCAGTTGTCCACACTGCCCATGCCAAGCGCCGGCCCTGCCGACAACAAGTCAGGACTATTGGATTTGTCAATGGTTGTTCGTCGATACAATATAAATTAGCAGCAACTATAGCTTGTATATAATATTGAAAAAGCTTCCACTTAAAGCCCTGGTGACACCACAACAATGTTGCTGCTCCAGAGTTTCAAAAAGAGAAGGGAAATCCAGAGAGAAAATGTTTCTCTTTAAAGGATTTCCCTTCCCCTACAGCGCTCACCTGGCATGACGTCATGGCGTAACTTCTCCACTAGTGAGAAATGAGCAGTGTGAACACGTGCACGTCGATGTCATCAGGGGTAACAGGTGCTATATGAATGCAAACCTTTCTTTCCCTTCTATCCCTCCGCTATCCTTCTCACTCCAAATAACTGACTAATATCCACCACTCAAATTACTTTAATATTTCACCATACTAATTCACCACTAATCCTCTATGGGTTTACAGAGTAGCGTGCTACTCGCCAAACCCCCCCCCCCCCCCCCCACAAAAAGTGCTTCAACACCCCATCAGGGGTAACAAGTGCTATATAAATACAAACCTTTTTTCCTCTTCTATCCTTCTGCTATCCTTCCAAATCCAAATAACTGACTAACCTATCCACCACTTAAAATTTACTTTCATATTTCACTATACTAATTCAACACTAATCCTCTATGGGTCCCGGAGTAGCGTGCTACTCGCCGAAAAAGCGCTTCGACACCTCGTCTGGAGTAGTAAGCGCTATATAAATGCAATTACAATACAATACAACAATGTGCCTGCGGTCACTACAGTGCCCGATAGAGACCTGTTTAGAGGCCCCCTTTAAAAAACTGCCGGCGCTCAACACCGGTGAGACCCGGCCCACTTAAAGCCCTGACCATCATCCCTTTTAAGTTCGTGACTTGCCACAGGAACTGCTCAAAAGGAAGGTGGAACTTGCTGCCAGGGTGCCAATCTCCCACCAGTACCCTGTCTCCAACTTGGATATTAGGGACCCTAGTCTGCTGGTGCTGGGACATCTCTTGATTTCTTGACCATCTCCTAGACATGGCCAGGCTATTGCCTTCTGGATCTGCCTCCCAACGAGGGTGGTGTAGTTTACATTTTCCACTTTCCTTCTGTAACTTAGGATGCTGGGAACCAATCCAGCGGTGGGGTGAGGTGTGAGTCGATAGTCTTTCAGAAACATGTAGACAGGGGCCTGCACGTTCTGCTGTTCTGCTTGAGTGATCCTGACTACCTTGTTGATGGTTCTCATAAAACACTCAGCCTTTCTGTTAGCCTGGGGCCAGCTCAGGGTGATTTTGTAATGCTTTGTGTTTCTTGATAACAATTAGTTGGCAACATCCTGGCTATGAAAAGGGGGACCGTTGTGTGTTTGTAGGTCTTTGATCAGACCATGTCCTTCTCGAACTTCGGTATGATTTCCTATGCCGATGTAGACTACACAAAATCCACTTTGGGGTACTTCGAAAAATCATCAATGATGACTAAAAGTGACGACCATCTGGAAGGCTTCCAAAATCCGCACTCGCACTGTGTCAGGGTGTGTCCGGGATCGGCTCTATGACAATGGGCGGTGGAGTATCGGGGTCATCTGTTGCTGGGCACAAATCACACTGCCTTAGAGTGCGCTCTATCCACCATGATGTCCAGTCCTGGGAACTACACTTTACCTTACAACCTACTCTTGGTTCGGATCATCCGTTTGTGGGATCCATTGGCAAGATTGACGATCTATTGTGTCAGACATGACAGTATTACTAAACAAGGTATCCCTCCTCAGTGACTAAGTTCACTCCTCACATTGTGTAAGGACTGCAATGTGTATCAGGCCTCAACTGTGTTATGGGCCAGGTTGACAAGTATGTTGGACGATTTTCCAGAGTGGGTGGCAGCGATGGCAGACTGGAGACAGTCATTGATCTCTGCTGCCGCTATAATTTCAGCAAGAAAGACTGGGAGGGGCCTTGAGCTCTCCCCGAACAGTTTCACATACTTCTCCGTATCCACAGCTTCCCGAGATTCTTGAAGAGTAACAGGCTAGGGGTGTGACGACAAGTAGTCTGCAGGATTACGAGACCCAGGTTTATACTTGACTGAAAAGATGTATTCCTGCAACTGGAGGATCCATTTCTTCAACAGTGGAATAAACGGCTTGTGGTCAGTGTCCACTTTGAGCAGGAGTCCGTACAGGTATACATGGAAGTGCCGGCACCCCCAATGTATGGCGATTGCCTCTTTTTCTATGTGTGAGTACCTCTGTGCCAGCAGGGTTAGCGCCCTGCTAGGATAGGTCACTGGAGCCCATTTGGTGCACTGCTGTTTCTGGGACAGGATGGCTCCTAGGCCAGTGGGGCTGGTGTCCACAGAAAGTTCAGAATATTTAGCCGGGTCAAAATATGCTAGTGTAGTGTCTCCATATAGTGCCTGTTTCATGGCTAGGAACAACTGCTTCCGCTCCACACACCACTACCATGGGGTAGAGGCTTTAGTGAGTTCCCTGAGTGACTTGGTGAGCTGTGGGAGATTCTGCATGAAGCACCCACAGTATGTCACCATCCCCAGATAACTCCAGACTCCTATAACTGTGTTAGGGACATGTGCTGCTTGAATGTCCTGGACCATGGCCAGATCCAGTGTGACTCCATTTGCTGAGAAGCGACAGCCAAAAAACAGATGTCTTCTTTAAGGAACTCACATTTCTCGCAGTTTAGGGTGAGCCCGCTTTCTTGAAGATGATTGAACACCACCCTAGGCCAGCAGAAATGCTCTTCCATAGTGTGGGGATGAGCCAGAATGTCGTCACTGACATTTAACACCCCTTGGAGTCTGGCTAGCATATCATGAAATACTTTGGCTGCGCTGGAGATGCCGAAAGTGAGGCGTTTGTAGTGCCGTAAGGCAATGTGGGTCGGGAAAGTGTTATGTGATGTGACTCAGGGTCCAGGAGGATTTGGTGGTAACCTGACCTCAAGTCCATCTTCGGGAACCTTTTGGATCCCAACAACTCTCCCACAATGTCGTCAACTGTGGGAGTAAGATATCGCTCTCATTTTATGGCCATATTGGGGAGCCGGATATCCATGCATATCCTCACCTCCTTGGGTTGCTTTGATTTCAGTGCAACCATAATGAGAGAGACCCCTGGGGGTAGGCTCTTCCACCTTTTCAATGATGTCGTCTGCTCCCAGCTTGCAAAGTTCAGCCTCCACTTTGGGAAGGAGGTGAAAAGCTATTCGTCTGTGGCACAGGGCAACCAGCTGCACAGATTTGTCAATGTGTAAACAGACCACAAAGTCCTTTAGGCAGCCGATCCCTGTGAATATTGGCTCAAACTCACCAAGGAGGGGAGTCTACGGTACTGACATGCTCGCCAAAAGTGAACTGTACTGAATAGTCATTCTGTGATGCAGACGCTGAGGAGTGAGTCAGAGCCACTTTTGGTGATGTAGATTTGAACCTGCCTTGCCCTGATGCTCAATAATCAATGTGAACACTCTGGCAAGTGGGAGACAGGTGTTGGTGCCAAATGCATACACCTTGGTGGTCATGGAGCAAAGTTCAGGTGGCCTGGGCAGAACTTGGAACTGCGATAGGGGCAAAACATTGATGGAGTCCCCTATGTCCACGAACGACATGATGTGCTGGCCCGCCAGCTTGACTCGGCTTTGGGGCTCAAGCGGGCTTTGACCCTGGGTTGGTTCCACAACATGTATAGCATGCATGGTGCCTTCTGTGTCGGAGATGTCCATGTTGTCATCCTCATCAGTCAGCACTGACTCTGCTGCCACATAGTTGGTTGCTTTCTTTTTGGTGTTTTATACCAGGGTCAGATCGACAGACTTTGGCCTAATGATTCATCTTTCCGCATGATGAGCATTTCCTCCCTTTTGCCGGGCCTTCGCCAGCATGAGGGGTGGCCCCACCGCACCATTGCAGGCATTTGCCTTGGTGTCGCTGGTCACCTGATTGACCAGCTCCGTCTTGATGGTACATTGGAAGGCCGCCTCCATGTGAGCCGCTCATGTTTATGAGAGTTTGTATGACCTCCCCAACATAAGGATGTCAGCCATGCTCATTCCACGGACTTGTGAAGGTTGCTCTCGCAACTTGACAGAGGAGCAACCCCATATGAACTCTAGCCGGATTCCATCCAGTTCATTGAGGGGGGTTCAGCTGCTTGCGAGTTCTCGTAGTCTGGCACAGAAATTGTCCACTGATTCCTCAGGTGTCTGCCAGTAAGTCTCCCCTGTGAGAAGTTGGCCTGGTATATGATGCTCACTAGTTAAAGTGATCACCTTGTACCATGCCAAGCAACCCTTATGGTGTGGTTGTAAGTCAACCTTTTCGGACTAGCTGCCCTAGTGGTAGCGTAGGCTAAGCAGTCTTTGAGGCTAAACTCGTGAAGCGTGTTAAGCCAGCTGTTTTACCAAATGCAACCCCCTTTTATACCAATGAAAGGACACCACACAGATATATATTCAAAATATATATGTATTTATTTCTCAAAGTAACCCCTAGTCTCTTTATGAGCACAGGAGCACAAATCGTCAAACAAGATTACAGTAGAATACACAGAGGTTGCACTTTATATGGATAGGCCCTGGTGGCCACTCAAACCATATACTAAAATAGTGGTATAAGTACCACGAACAGAAAAGGGAAAAGGCCTAGGGCCTCTAGAATCGCTGGGCCTACAAGGAGCTAACGTCAGTTAGTGACCAGGAGGTCCACGGGTGGCGTGTGCAGAGCAAATAGTCACACGCGTGCTCCCATAGGTTTCAATGGGTGCGTAAAAAGTACAAAGTTACTGCAAAGAGGATCTTCCGGATGGACTAGGAACTCAAGATTTGGAACACAGGCACTAGAGATGTAATACTACACTTGGGCACAGGAGTGCCAGCTTTACCTCACCCACAGGAAGCGGGTGCATAGGCCTCGAAGTGCGTCGGGTTTCTTCTATCTGTTCCGTGGAGCTTGAAGACAAAGATGCTGCAGGCGGTCGGTCCGGGAGAGATGCAGTGGATCCAAGAGTGGATCGGAGATGTTGAAGACCTGTAAGCAGAGGGGACAGTGTTCACAGTCACTAGCCAGTGACCAGCGTGGCACCAGGTGGGTACCAGGCAATGTCGGGTGCAAACAGGAAGAAAGGTGTAGCTTGTCTCTGCAGCCACGTGGTCCCTGGAGGTCGACGACGCCCAGGAGTCGGTTCACGAGCTGTCCCACGCAGGCTCTCGCTGTCGGCGGTGTCGACGACTTGATCGAAGCAAACAAGCCTTGGCAAAAGCAATTGTTGTAGGAGATGAAATAAGCTGATGGTTCTGACCAGCAAGGTCAGAAGGACTGCTCCTTTGGAGGGGAGCAAGGGCCAGTCTGGAGCAACCAGACCAGTGGTGTATTTCTTGAAGTTCGTCGCCAAGATGGCTACTAGCCAGCGGGCCAGCAACCGGTTAGGCGCGTCGAGTGGCAAAATGCAGAAGGGCCCCACGCAGATCGTGGAGATGCTGGAGGGCTCACCTTTGGTGCAGATGCTGCTCGGGTGTTGGGCTTCTCAGATCCCAAAGCACAACTTGGAGGGAGCCTCGGTTGTTGCACTTGTCAGCTTGTCGTGGTCGTTTCAAGATGGCTGGCTCCACGTGTCTCGGTGCCTCCACGGGTCTCCTCTTTTCAGGGACTGTGGATCGGGCGGTGAGAGGTCTGGAGGTCCAGGTCTTGTCAGTCTCTGGGCTCGGGCTCGGGCTCCGGCGGGAGGCGGCGGCAAAGCAGACGTTGATTCGCTGGATGGTGCTTGCGTTAGCAAGGTGGTCACTCCCTGACCACAGGGGAGATTGGCTTCAGTCCTCTGTGCAGCAGAGCGTCGAAGTTCCCGTCTTCTTCTTAGTGTTAAGTTGATTCCAGGATGTCTGAAGTCTTAGGACACAGCTCCTACCTTTAAGCGGATTCTAGGGGCCGGACTACCTGCTAGGTCCCTCCCTATGGGTGGGACCAGGAAGGGGGGTGGTTACACCCCCAATCCTTTGTCCAGCTCGCCCCAGGCCCGGGACTGGTGTGCCCCAGGACCGGTTTGAACTGGCATATGCACCGAGGCTCCTTGTGAGCCACAGGCATGTCTGGTTTCTTTCAAGCCCTACCTGACCAATACACAAAATCCTGTCTGGGGTGGTGCACGCACCTCCCCTGGCAGGAAACCCTTTGTCCACACCTCCCAAGCTGGAAGGACTCCCAGCAGCAGGAGGGCAGACTTGTGTCTGTGGTGGCAGCATCCATTTTGTGGAGCTGAGGCTATGTCTGATTTTACCCGGGTTTCAGGTACTGTACATGTCGTGTCCCTCGAGAAGGGTGGAATGCTAACCCCGTCGCCAGAATTGGCGAGGGGTTAGTATTCCCATTCGTATGACACCTTACTCGACATGTTTTGATAAAGCCAAACCAAAGATAGCATTTAACCGCGAGGTTCATAATGCACTTAAGAGTATATGGTATGACGATATCTGGAAACAGTAGAAGGAAGTTGTTCCGACCACTGCAGACAGGCTCAGCTCATGCCAGAGCACCATCTCACATGGAACCAAGCACTCTGCCTTCAGGATTGTTAAGGCCTGCCATAGGAGTGACTTATAGGTTACCAGGTGTCCCATTTAAGGTTAGGTATAGGTATACTACACATAAGTAAGAGGTGATTACACCAACTTACCCCAGCTGAGTGATCAGCCAGTTGTGTCAAATTGTTAGGCCAAGCCTGGGGTGGCATAATACATGCTGCAGCCCTGGCAGGCCTTGGGTACACCAATGCCCTGGGTACCTAGTGTACACTGGTACAGGGGCTGACAGGGTGATCCACTTCCAATTGGTTATGCACCTAGGGTGCATAGTTTTAATTTAGTAGAGAGAACAGCAGGCTGGGGGTCTGATTGGCAGGCCCACAGCCTCAATATGTCAAAAACCAGTGAAGCAAAAAGCAAAAATTTGGGGTGACCATAGGATAGCAGACCCTACTCTCCTACACAACCCCCCCCCAAACGCTGGGATATTAAACTAGCCTTGACCAGTCTCGTCTTCAAGACCTAAGTGGAAGTACCTGGAGAGACCATCTGCATTCCCATGGTCAGTACCTGGCCGGTGCTCCACTGTAAAGTCCATCCCCTGTAGGGAAATGGACCACCTAAGCAGTTTGGGGTTTTCACCCTTCATCTGATTTAGCCACAAGAGGGGCTTATGGTCGGTCTGAATCTTGAAGTGAGTGCCAAACAAGTATGGCCTCAGCTTCTTCAGGGCCCACACCACAGCAAAGGCCTCCCTCTCAATAGCTGACCAATTCTTCTCTCTGGGGGTCAACCTTCTGCTAATAAAAGCAATGGGTTGGTCTTGACCATCTACATTAAGTTGTGACAGCACAGCTCCCACACCCAACTCAGAAGCATCTGTTTGGACAATAAACTCTTTGGAGTAGTCAGGACTTTTCAGGATAGGTGCAGAGCACATGGCCTCCTTCAGGTCATCAAATGCCTTTTGACAGCTTACTGTCCACTGAACCTTTTTGGGCACCTTCTTGGATGTCAGATCATTAAGAGGAGTCACAATGGACCCATAGTTCTTAACAAACTTCCTGTAGTACCCAGTCAAGCCCAAGAAAGCTCGAACTTGAGTCTGGGTGGTTGGAGGGGACCAGTCCTTGATGGATTGTATCTTACTCTCCAGTGGTTGAACTTGGCCTCCACCTACAAGGTGGCCCAAATATACAACCTTACTCTGCCCTATCTGGCACTTAGTAGCCTTGATAGTGAGGCCTGCCCTTTGCAGAGCCTCAAGAGCCTTCTTCAGGTGGATCAGGTGATCCTCCCAGGTGGAGCTAAAGACAGCAATGTCATCAAGATATGCTGCGCAAAAGTCATCCAACCCAGTAAGGACTTGGTTCACCAGCCTTTGGAAGTTGGCAGGTGCATTCTTCAGACCAAAGGGCATCACCACAAACTGGTAGTGCCCACCTGGGGTTGAGAATGCTGTTTTGGCCTTAGACTCCTCAGCTAATCTGATTTGCCAATAGCCAGCTGTTAAGTCAAATGTGCTCAAAAACTTTGCAGAAGCTAGTTTGTCTATGAGCTCATCTGCCCTTGGAATAGGGTGTGCATCTGTCCTGGTGACAGCATTGAGTCCTCTGTAATCCACACAGAACCTCATCTCTCTCTTGCCATCTTTGGTGTGAGGTTTGGGGACCAGAACCACTGGGCTAGCCCAGGGGCTCTCTGAGGGTTCAATGACACCTAATTCCAGCATTTTATGTACCTCAGCCTTTATACAGTCCCTGACGTGGTCAGGTTGTCTGTAAAGCTTGTTCTTTACAGGCAGGCTGTCACCAGTGTCCACCACATGGGTACACCAGTCAGTTTGACTAGGTATCAAGGAAAACATATGTGAAAATGATTGTAGAACCTGTCTACATTCAGTCTGCTGATGGGCAGTGAGGTTGCCTCCAAGGGTCACTCCTTCAACTGAGCCATCTTCAGGGTTCTGAGACAACAGGTCTGGGAGAGGGTCACTCTCTTCCTCCTGTCCCTCATCTGTAGCCATGAGCAAGCCCATGTCTGCCCTGTCAACATATGCTTTAAGCCTGTTAACATGGAGTACCCTGTGGGGACTCCTGGGAGTTCCTAGGTCGACCAGGTAGGTGACCTCTCCCTTCTTTTCCAGGATTGTATGGGGTCCAGACCATTTGTCTTGGAGTGCTGCTGGGGCCACTGGCTCCAACACCCAAACCTTCTGTCCTGGCTGAAACTCAACCAAGACAGCCTTTTGGTCATGCCAAGCTTTCTGTAAGGCCTGGCTTGCCTCAAGGTTTTTGGATGCCTTCTCCATATACTCAGCCATCCTGGAGCGCAGACCAAGTACATAGTCCACTATGTCTAGCTTAGGCTTTTTGAGAGGTAACTCCCATCCTTCCTTCACCAAACACAGTGGGCCTCTCACAGGGTGCCCAAACAACAATTCAAAGGGGCTGTAGCCAACTCCTTTTTGTGGGACCTCTCTGTAAGCAAACAGAAGGCAGGGTAGAAGGATGTCCCATCTTCGCCTGAGCTTTTCAGGTAATCCTTTGATCATACCCTTTAGGGTCTTGTTGAATCTCTCAACAAGCCCATTGCATTGTGGGTGATAAGGGGTGGTGAACTTGTAGTTGACACCACATTCCTTCCACATAGCTGTCAAGTATCCTGACATAAAGTTGGTACCTCTGTCAGATACTACCTCCTTAGGAAACCCCACTCTGGAGAATACTCCCAGCAGGGCCCTGGCCACAACAGGAGCTGTAGTGGTCCTAAGGGGAATTGCCTCTGGATACCTGGTGGCATGATCCACTACCACCAGTATAAATCTGTGCCCAGATGCAGTGGGAGGATCCATGGGACCCACTATGTCTATTCCCACTCTTTCAAAGGGGACCCCCACCACAGGTAGTGGTATTAGGGGGGCCTTTGTTGTGCCACCTGATTTGCCACAGGCTTGGCAGGTAACACAGGAGCGACAAAACTCCTTTGTATCTTCATTCATGTGAGGCCAGTGAAAGTGAGGGACAAGCCTGTCCCAAGTCTTATTCTGGCCTAAGTGTCCTGCTAAAGGAATGTCATGGGCCAAGGTAAGAAGGAAGCCCCTAAATTGCAGAGGTATAACCAACCTCCTGATAGCACCAGGCTTGGGGTCTCTAGCCTCTGAATAAAGGAGCCCTTCATCCCAATACACTTTATGGGTACCTTGAGCATTCCCAGCAGCCTCAGCAGCAGCCAGCTGTCTGAGGGGTTCAAGAGAGGGACAAGATAACTGAGCCTGCCTCAAGTCAGCCCTTGAAGGTCCCCCTGTCCCCAGAAACTCAACCTGATCAGGTTCAAGCTCTTCAGGGACAGTTCCTTCAGGGTCCTCTAGATCAGCTTCCTGGGAAGGCTGATCATCACTCTGAGGCAGGGGGGAAGGCACAGCCTTGACCCTCCTGTTCTTCTTCTTGGTAGGTGCTTGGTCCATTGTTCCAGGATCCAAGACCTGAGGTTCAGTGAGGCACTTTTTGGCCTGTGACCTGGTCACAGCAAGGACATGTGATGATATACCTAACATCTCTGCATGAGTCCTGTACTCCACTTCTGACCATAGAGAACTCTCTAGGTCATTGCCCAACAAACATTCTACTGGGAGGTCTGCACTAACCACAACCCTTTTGAGGCCAGTTACCCCTCCCCATGAGAAGTTAACAACTGCCACACTATGTGAAGTAGTGGCATTGCTGGCATTGGTCACCAGGTAGTTCTCACCTGGTATGTACTGTCCAGGGTCCACAAAGCCTGGTGTCACCATAGTGACACTGGCACATGTGTCCCTGTAGGCTTGAGCCACTTTCTCATTAATTAAAGGAGTCTGTCTGTACTTGCCCAGGTTACTGGGGCTCACAGTCAGGGACAAATCAATGTCCCCATCACAGATCAAGACTGCCTGTGTCAGGGTTCTGTCTAAGTCAGAATCTCCTTCAGTTCCCATAGTGATTCCCACTACACCCTTTGTCTGGGGACCAACACTGCTAACAGTAGTACTGGGAGCAGGTGCCTTAGGGGCAACAGTGTTGGGGGCTCCACCCTTTTTGCAATCACTAGTCCAGTGAGTTGTATTTTTGCAATGATTGCACCAGGGTTTCTTTTGACCTTCTTTCTTCTTTTTGGACTGTTGTTGGGACCCACCCTCCTTA
Source organism: Triturus cristatus (assembly GCF_964204655.1). Lineage (NCBI taxonomy): Eukaryota > Metazoa > Chordata > Amphibia > Caudata > Salamandridae > Triturus > Triturus cristatus. The sequence goes on from NC_140595.1 coordinate 118,942,078, forward strand.
GCAGTAGTTTGGGGCCCTGTTGAAGACTTCTGGTCTTTAGGTTTCTGATCTCCACCCTTTTGGTCTGTTTTCTTCTGATCACCCCCTTGGCCCTGGTTCTGGTTCTTTTGCTTAACCCTGGTTCTGACCCATTTGTCTGCCTTCTTTCCCAATTCTTGGGGAGAGGTCAGATCAGAGTCAACCAAGTGTTGATGCAGTTGCTGGTTTTGACAGTTATTTAAAATCTGTTCTCTCATCATCAAATTATACAATCCTGTAAAATCAGATACCTTACTTCCCAGCAACCAACCCTCCAAAGCCTTAGTGGCACATTCAACATATTCAGACCAGTCCTGAGTCTGTGTCTTTTGGGTGTCTCTGAACATTAACCTGTACTGTTCAGTGGTTAAGCCTAACCCATCTACCAGAACACTCTTCAGGACTCTGTAGTTTCTGACATCCTCTTCTCTAACAGTGAGGAGTCTGTCTCTGCCTCTTCCTTCAAAGGAGAGCCAGAGGATTGCTGCCCACTGGTCTTCAGGAACCTGCTGTACTTTGCAGGCTCTCTCAAGAGCAGTTATCCATTTGTGGATGTCATCCCCACTTTTGTAGGGGGGCACAACCTTAGACAGGTTCCTATTATCAAAGACCCTATCTTTGTCCTTAGGAACAATGCTGCCACCAGTGGGTATAGACCCACTCTCTCTAGGTTGCCTAGCCTTGTTCAGTTTTTCTTCCATCAGGGCTACTTCTAGCTCCTGCTTCCTGATCCTCAGCTGGGCTTCCTGCATTCTGGCCTCATGTTCCCTCCTCTGAGGGGTGGTCATCCTTTTCCTGGAGTGACCTTGAGAGCCTCTAGAGCCATGGGAAGCATTGGAGTCACCTGAGCGATTCCTTTGCCTCCCAAGCCCTGTGTTAAGTCCACTGGGGAGATCCAATGGGGTACACCCACTGTCAATCCCCAATAGCCTTAGTTTAGCTGGGCCAAGTATAACACTTGGCACTGGGCTAGTTCTCCCTTCATCATCACTACTTTCTGTATCCTCACCACTTTCCTCCCCTGTAGTATGATTCTCATCTAAGGGATGGCTATTGGAACTGGGTACCTCTGTAGCATCTTCAGAAGGGGGGCCTCCTGTTCCTGACCCTAAGGGGGCTAACTGGGAAGCTTTCCTGAGTTCTCTCTGATTCTCATCATTTTGCAAGAGTTCTCTGAGCTCAGCAGAGGTAGGGTTCTTGGACTGTTTAAGGCCTCTAAGAGTTGCCAAATGCCTGAGCTCATTCTGATTAAGGGTAGCAAAGCTGGATGGTGCCCTCTGGGGGTCACTCTCAACAGAGATGGGTACAGTGGACCCTTCTGCCCCGGCCATTGCTCTTAAGTGTGGGTGGATGTGTTGCAATCTACCTACACTTGTGTTTACCTACTAAACCTATCTAGTAGTTGTAGTCAGGGTGTGCTACTCCCTTTGCTCTACAACAACTAAGTTCAGTAGAACTTATGTATATCTAATCTTGTTTTATATGTACCTACAGGTACCTATGTGATCTTTCAATTGGTAACCAAGAGATTACAATGGTAAAACACAGCAAGCTCAAATCCCACCGCTGCCACCAATGTGAGAAGTTGGCCTGGTATATGATGCTCACTAGTTAAAGTGATCACCTTGTACCATGCCAAGCAACCCTTATGGTGTGGTTGTAAGTCAACCTTTTCGGACTAGCTGCCCTAGTGGTAGCGTAGGCTAAGCAGTCTTTGAGGCTAAACTCGTGAAGCGTGTTAAGCCAGCTGTTTTACCAAATGCAACCCCCTTTTATACCAATGAAAGGACACCACACAGATATATATTCAAAATATATATGTATTTATTTCTCAAAGTAACCCCTAGTCTCTTTATGAGCACAGGAGCACAAATCGTCAAACAAGATTACAGTAGAATACACAGAAGTTGCACTTTATATGGATAGGCCCTGGTGGCCACTCAAACCATATACTAAAATAGTGGTATAAGTACCACGAACAGAAAAGGGAAAAGGCCTAGGGCCTCTAGAATCGCTGGGCCTACAAGGAGCTAACGTCAGTTAGTGACCAGGAGGTCCACGGGTGGCGTGTGCAGAGCAAATAGTCACACGCGTGCTCCCATAGGTTTCAATGGGTGCGTAAAAAGTACAAAGTTACTGCAAAGAGGATCTTCCGGATGGACTAGGAACTCAAGATTTGGAACACAGGCACTAGAGATGTAATACTACACTTGGGCACAGGAGTGCCAGCTTTACCTCACCCACAGGAAGCGGGTGCATAGGCCTCGAAGTGCGTCGGGTTTCTTCTATCTGTTCCGTGGAGCTTGAAGACAAAGATGCTGCAGGCGGTCGGTCCGGGAGAGATGCAGTGGATCCAAGAGTGGATCGGAGATGTTGAAGACCTGTAAGCAGAGGGGACAGTGTTCACAGTCACTAGCCAGTGACCAGCGTGGCACCAGGTGGGTACCAGGCAATGTCGGGTGCAAACAGGAAGAAAGGTGTAGCTTGTCTCTGCAGCCACGTGGTCCCTGGAGGTCGACGACGCCCAGGAGTCGGTTCACGAGCTGTCCCACGCAGGCTCTCGCTGTCGGCGGTGTCGGCGACTTGATCGAAGCAAACAAGCCTTGGCAAAAGCAATTGTTGTAGGAGATGAAATAAGCTGATGGTTCTGACCAGCAAGGTCAGAAGGACTGCTCCTTTGGAGGGGAGCAAGGGCCAGTCTGGAGCAACCAGACCAGCGGTGTATTTCTTGAAGTTCGTTGCCAAGATGGCTACTAGCCAGCGGGCCAGCAACCGGTTAGGCGCGTCGAGTGGCAAAATGCAGAAGGGCCCCACGCAGATCGTGGAGATGCTGGAGGGCTCACCTTTGGTGCAGATGCTGCTCGGGTGTTGGGCTTCTCAGATCCCAAAGCACAACTTGGAGGGAGCCTCGGTTGTTGCACTTGTCAGCTTGTCGTGGTCGTTTCAAGATGGCTGGCTCCACGTGTCTCGGTGCCTCCACGGGTCTCCTCTTTTCAGGGACTGTGGATCGGGCGGTGAGAGGTCTGGAGGTCCAGGTCTTGTCAGTCTCTGGGCTCGGGCTCCGGCGGGAGGCGGCGGCAAAGCAGACGTTTATTCGCTGGATGGTGCTTGCGTTAGCAAGGTGGTCACTCCCTGACCACAGGGGAGATTGGCTTCAGTCCTCTGTGCAGCAGAGCGTCGAAGTTCCCGTCTTCTTCTTAGTGTTAAGTTGATTCCAGGATGTCTGAAGTCTTAGGACACAGCTCCTACCTTTAAGCGGATTCTAGGGGCCGGACTACCTGCTAGGTCCCTCCCTATGGGTGGGACCAGGAAGGGGGGTGGTTACACCCCCAATCCTTTGTCCAGCTCGCCCCAGGCCCGGGACTGGTGTGCCCCAGGACGGTTTGAACTGGCATATGCACCGAGGCTCCTTGTGAGCCACAGGCATGTCTGGTTTCTTTCAAGCCCTACCTGACCAATACACAAAATCCTGTCTGGGGTGGTGCACGCACCTCCCCAGGCAGGAAACCCTTTGTCCACACCTCCCAAGCTGGAAGGACTCCCAGCAGCAGGAGGGCAGACTTGTGTCTGTGGTGGCAGCATCCATTTTGTGGAGCTGAGGCTATGTCTGATTTTACCCGGGTTTCAGGTACTGTACATGTCGTGTCCCTCGAGAAGGGTGGAATGCTAACCCCGTCGCCAGAATTGGCGAGGGGTTAGTATTCCCATTCGTATGACACCTTACTCGACATGTTTTGATAAAGCCAAACCAAAGATAGCATTTAACCGCGAGGTTCATAATGCACTTAAGAGTATATGGTATGACGATATCTGGAAACAGTAGAAGGAAGTTGTTCCGACCACTGCAGACAGGCTCAGCTCATGCCAGAGCACCATCTCACATGGAACCAAGCACTCTGCCTTCAGGATTGTTAAGGCCTGCCATAGGAGTGACTTATAGGTTACCAGGTGTCCCATTTAAGGTTAGGTATAGGTATACTACACCTAAGTAAGAGGTGATTACACTAACTTACCCCAGCTGAGTGATCAGCCAGTTGTGTCAGATTGTTAGGCCAAGCCTGGGGTGGCATAATACATGCTGCAGCCCCTGGCAGGCCTTGGGTACACCAATGCCCTGGGTACCTAGTGTACACTGGTACAGGGGCTGACAGGGTGATCCACTTCCAATTGGTTATGCACCTAGGGTGCATAGTTTTAATTTAGTAGAGAGAACAGCAGGCTGGGGGTCTGATTAGCAGGCCCACAGCCTCAGTATGTCAAAAACCAGTGAAGCAAAAAGCAAAAATTTGGGGTGACCATAGGATAGCAGACCCTACTCTCCTACATCCCCCAATGAATTTGTTTGTGAAAATCTGTTTAAGTTCTTAAGAGTTTTTTAAAGCTTTTTTAAAGTGTATAAATGTAACTGTTTTATATTTATGTATTTTGTATTTGTTGACCTCAGTAGGGGTCTAAATCAAATAAAAACTGACATGCTCAGGTGTCTGACTGGCATGCCGAAGCAGGAAATGCTTGTAGTTCAGGTTGGCCAGAGGTGCTAACTGCACCACCAATGCAGCCATGAGCATGGCATATATGAAAGGAGGACTCGCTTCAGCAACTGACTTCAAAAGTTTATGTATGTGCGCTCCTCCCAAAGGTAGAAGCCTCGGGCATCATCTGCCGGCCTCTAATTCCGCCGAGTGAAATCCGTTTTAAGCCGGTCTCTACCCATGTGGCCCACTTAGCAGCTTGTGAGGAACGGATACCAGAGATGAGAAGCGGTTCAACGACTGGAACAGTTGACATATTGCTTACCGCTGCACAAACGACGGCTATAGCCACGATCAGACTGAGTTGGATTTACCTCTGATTGTGCAGTGAGAAGCTGTGTCACGTCATGGATGACTTTCTTCGTGAGGGCAAACGCAGTTACCATCGTCCACAGGCAGGCAAACACAGCCCCACGTCAGCAAACACACCAGCATGCAGCTCACCCTCTGGCACCTTTGTGTAGGCGGCTCGAGGCCTCACCTTCCAAATGAAAGTTGTGTATGTCGCGCCAGCTGTGGCTGCCAGGAGCATGGCCACCCTGCTGGTGGGGCCTGTGCTGACCGTATGGCCCGCAGTCCATGCCAAAATCACCTGGGCCCCAAAGAAGGCGGCTGGGCATGTGCTGTTGTAAGCAGACCTGAGCCCCAAAGTTGGCGGCTGGGCGTGGGCTGGCCTGAGCACTTCTCACAACGCGGGGCAGCGCCGCGTGCCCTGGCCCTCCGTGTTCCCAGCAGGTGGTGCGGGATGCTAATATACACCGGGGGAGGCCGGCCAACAAAAGACAATGCGGCAGCCGCGTGGAGGCTAGCCCTGCGGCTGATGCCCAGAATCAATGTGAAATCTGTTCAATGGCCACGAAGGAGTTAAAGTGAGACATTCGCCACGGGGACACTTGCCAGTTATGAATGTCCACACAACAGCAGCACAATTTTAAAGTAGTCAGGCAAGGAGTGCATGCTTAAGCATCAAGTTTCATTTTCCTTCTTAATGCAGAGGTGCAAATTAATCTAGCGTAAATCTTAATTTAAAATGTTTAACAAGGTACTCTGCTGTCGGTGGGGTTGACCACCCCTACAGTGTCATAATAGTCAATAAGGTGTAAGTGACCGCCTCACAACTTCCCCAACTGTGTCCAGTAATTTGTGTATTAAAAGATTTATGATGTAAATCTTTTATTGAGAAGTATGCCAGTGCAAAGCTTACATCATGATATGTATCAACATGACTCAGCAAACAGGGTGATTGGCATTATTTTTCTGTTATGCGGAAAAATAAGATAAACAACAAACTTACCCACCCACCCAATAATAAGAAAAAGCAAAGAGAGAACAAAAATTAAGGAAACACATTCCCAAACCAATCCCGCCCTCTTCTCAACCCCAAAAGATCACACCACCTTTGCTAGTTGATTAGGGCCTAATTGGTTTGCCTTACGTCAGTACTTGTCCCTTCATGTGGCAAAGGCCGCCCACCTCCTGCAAACGTAACAGTCGTAAATATTTTGGGCAAGTGAGTTCTCTGAATTCGTGCGTTAAGAGGGATAGGGATGAGCGCCAATGTTTCCCAAAGTTGTCCTCTTGATTTGCGAGTGTCATGGAGATTCTATCCATGCCCATGATAAACCATACCCTGTGGAGCCAGTTTGTATGTGTGGGAAGTTGTGGTGAGCCCCAGTGTGTGTTCTGTGTCGCTGCTCCTAGCGCTAGGCCAATTTGTCTACCACATCTTGATTTCAGAGGATAAGTTGGGGGTTAGGTAGGCCTAGTAAAACATAGGCCGGGAATCTAGGTATCTCGGTATCAAAATATGTATAGATCTTATCTAGTTATTGCACCAAATAGGACTGAAGTTGAGGGCATTCCCATAGTACGTGTGTTAAAGTCCCTTGGCCACCGCAATTTCGCCAACAGCTCTCGCTACGGTGTGGGTACATCTGATGTAGTCTGGTGGGTGTAAGATACAAGTAGGTGGTGACTTTACTAGGGTTTCGGTAAGGGAGGTGTTGCTGGCGGTGTGTCGCACTCTATGAAACATGTCACTCCACTCCCTCTGAGTTAGCTGCCCCCCTAGCTCCTGCTCCCATCTATGTTGGCCTGCATTGTAAACACATTTGTGATTCTGTATTAGGAACATATAGATCTCGAAGATTAGACGTTTGCCCATAGAGCGAGAGATGAGCCAGCGGTCATATGTTGTGAGAGGTCTCTGTATAAATGATTTGTTACTGGGGTGTCAGAGCCAGTGGCGCAGTTGAAGATAGTGTAAGCCTTCTGATTCTGGAAGACTGAATTCATCACGTAGTTGTTGAAAAGGTATACCTCCGGTGTCATCTATCATGTGTCCCATGGCCCTACAGTCAGTTTTCCTCCATTCAATGAATGCTTTGGGAGCAAGGTCAGGTGTAATGTCTGGGTTATCAAATAGGGGGGTTAGCGGGGAAGGAAAAGAAATGAGTCCACATTTGGTGCTTGTTTGGTCCCAGGCGCCCATGCCTACTCGTGCAATTGGGGAAAGGTAGATGTTTGGAGGTCTATTGGGTTTCTTTGAAAAGGGGACTTTCCACAGAGATGTCCCAGTCACAGCCCTATCTTGGAAGAGCCAGTGTTTCTCTGACTCTGGTTGATACCACTTGACCAGGTATTGTAGCTACGTTGTGTGGTAGTATTTTTGGAGGCCCGTAATACTGAAGCCACCAAATTTGGAGGGGGCGTAGCACAAATCTTTATGAAAGCGAGATTTCGGTTTGTAATTTGGTCAATAGTCCTTGGGGGGGGGGGGGCAGGGGTAATGTCTGGAACAAGAATCCTGGGGAGTATATCATTTAAACTGAGGCTTTTCGGCCTAGTAGAGAAATCTGATGATGTTTCCAAGTGGACAACTCACGTCTGACCTGATGCATTAGATTTTGATAATTTATCATTGATCTTTGTTGGAGTGTTGGGGCTAGTTCAATCCCTAAGTAGGGGAGCGCTGTGGATACCCATTGGATGTGAAATTGAGTCTGTAGGTTCGAGGTTAGTTCTGGGGGCATTAGGAGGCCCAGCGCCTGTGAGTTTTCCTTTTTAATGCAGAAACCGGAGGCTCGGCTTTATGCCTCCATTTTTTTTTATAAGAACGGGCATAGTGTGTTCTGGGTTCTCTAAGGTCAGTAGGATGCCATCTGCACAAAGGCTTGATTTATGCACCTCCCCCCCAAAGGCTACACCACCAATCCCAGGGTTATCTCTTATTCTTTATGCTAGGGGTTCCATGAATAAGGCAAAAAGTAAAGGGGACAGTGGGCAGCCTTGTCTCGTGCCTCTGCCTATCTGGAAGGGGCCTGAAGTATATCCATTTACTCGACTGTCGCCATAGGGCATTGATAGCAGTTCATGATACGAGTTTTAAATTTGTTCGAAGAATAGCCAATGAACTCTATCAAAGGCCTTTTCGGCGTCAATGGCTAAAAGCATGGTTGCCTTCGGCACTCTTGTGGTTTCTTCAATGATATGCAAAATACGCTTGGTGTTATCCCCTGTCTGTCTATGAGAGATAAATCCAGCTTGGTCTGGATCAATGATTGCAGGAAGAAGTGGGCCTCATCTGTGTGCCAAGATACCAGTGAATGATTTATAATTGATATTAAACAAAGAGAAAGGCCTGTATGAGCTACAGTGCTGTTGACTCTTCCCTGGCTTGAGTACCACCACTATCGATGCCGCTAGCATTGAAGGAGGCATTGCCCCAGATTGTGTGAATGAGTTAAAGAGTCTTATTAATGTCGGGGCCAAAGATTGACAGAATGTTTTGTAGAAGATGGAGGGGTATCCGTCCGGTCTCGGAGATTTGGAAGGTTTTAAACGAGAGATGGCCGAGATCACTTCTTGGGACGAATATCATCCTCAAGTTCCTCAGCCTGTGCTTCAGAGATGCGTGAGGTTTGCGCCCCGTTGAAGTATTCAGTACTATCGAGAGGATCTAGATCTTGCCCAGTGTATAATTGTGTGTAGAACTCTTTAAAAGCATTAGCAATATCTCTATCATCAGTGATGCTTTTGTTATCATGAGTTTGTAAAGAGGAAACTCTTGTTGCATGGCGTTTTATTCAGAGTTTATTGGCTAATAGGTGACCACACTTGTCTCCACCAATATAATAAGAGTGGCTGAGACGAAGTGCGCCATGTTCAGCTCTGTCGAGATCTAACCCAGCTAATTGGGCGTGTTGTGCTGTCAGCTGGCACCATAACCTAGGGGCACCTGTGCGGCGGGGGATAGGCTCTAGTTCTTTCACCTAGGCAGTGAGACTATCCCTTTTTTCTTTACGTAGCATATTATCGGCCATCGAGATTGAGATAAATTCTCCTCTTATGACTGCCTTTAATGCCTCCCATAAGGTTGCTATAGATATGTTCGGTGTGTTGTTAATTTCTAAATAATTAGAGATGGCTGTTTGAATTTGGGAAACGACTTCTGGCCTTTGTAACAATGTTTCACGCATGCTCCATACTCTGAGAGGGGTTGAAGCCCGGTATATTCTCAGGGATAATGTGACTGCTGAGTGATTGGAGAGGACCAGTTGGTAGAATGTCCGTGTCTTGCGTTAAGCGATGTATGGAGTTCGTAGCTAGGAAATCGTCTAATCTCGCATATGTTTTGTGCGCGTTGGCGTAGAATGTGTATTCCCGTTCCTCTTTGTGAAAAGTCCGCCATACATCACAGAGTCCCAGATCATGAATCTGTTTGAGCCTGCTGTTCGTAAGAGCCCCTGTTTGACCCCGACGTTGTGCCGATCTATCTAGATCTGAGTTAAATACCAGATTGAGATTGCCCCCCAAGAAGACCTCTGTGTCTGTAACCGCTAGTGCTTCCATGATTGCTTTGTATATGAACTGTTCTTGGCCATCGTTAGGAGTGTATAATGATCCTACTAAAAAACTTGTCTTCCCAAATGAGACCTGATAGGAGAGTAGTCTGCACCTTAGCTCTGCTGCCTTGGGCACAATTAACCCCTTAAAGGATCATGCCACTAATAAGGCTACCCTGCTGTTTTGGATGGGCTGTTTTGGATGGGGCGGGGGAAAACATTTTTTGTGGGAAGGCTTGTGATCGGAGCCGGTGGTGATCTCGGGCATGAGGTGGGTCTCCTGAAGTAAGCAGATGTCTGCACCGGAGTTCTCTAAATATGATATTATTACTTCACTTTTTATTGAATTGTTCTGCCCTTTCCCATTTAACCTCAATATTTCCAGGGTGTTGTCTGGCATCAGCTAGGAAGAAGGAGGAATAAAGATTTGGTGTGAGCCTTCGTGATGTGGGTAAGGGGGTGACCGAGTAAGTGCACGTGTCGGGCGAGACATAATGCATTTTTCTTTGCCACTATGAGTGCATATCTTGTACGCCAGGTTTGAGTTCCCTTTCACGTCGCTCCCGGCAGATCTAATCCAGCTTATCAGCTGATAATATTTAAACTTGGAGATCGAACTTCCGGTTAAGGATGATAAGTGAGACCAGGAGATTATTTCGCCTTCCTGTAGAATTTGCCCCCAAGTGTTGATCCCAGCTCTTCTTAACGGGGCTGCCAAACTATCCAGTAAGCATTCCGGAGTGCCCGGAGAATCCCAAATTGGCGCAGCTACATCGTAATATGGGATTTTTAGCAAACGTCTTACTTGTGTCCAGATTTTTATTGCTGCAGTTAATATCTTGAGTTTTACTTTTTTGAAAAATTTGGGGTTCCCGAATTTGAAAAGAAACTTCCCAGCTTTTTTAGAGAAGTCTTTTGTTAGGGCTTTGAAGAGAGGAGAGAACATATGATCTTCTAGCATAAGTTGACGAAAGTTTTTTAATTGGAATGCACACATGTATACATAGAGGTCAGGACTTGCAATTCCTCCATACTCCTTTTTTTTCCTAAGTTTATTTCGTGCGATCCTCGGACATTTGTTAGCCCATATGAACCTTGAGAGGAGCCCTTGATCTTTCCCGAACTACCCTTTTGGGAACTCTAGAGGGATAGTATTGAATAAGAAAGTGAATTTTGGAATAATGGACATTTTAACAATATTAGATTTGCCCAAAAAGGAGAGAGAAAGCGCTCCCCATGATTGTAGCTGGGAGGTTATTTCTTTGGTTGTTTAATCAAAATTAACTTTTGATATTTTATTGATGTCATGTACGATTTGAATTCCTAAATATCTTATCTCCTTTTTTTCATAGGGGCTCTCAAAATCCATATGAAAAAGAAGTGGCTGCCTGGTATTGGTTACTTGCCCAAGGTGGTGAGGAGGACCACCCTGTGTTCATGGAAATTTGGAAAAAAGACCTTCCGGACGAAGACCTTGAAAATATCGGGCAAGTATCTATGTTCTATCTTTGGTCCTATGTAAATGCTGCTTCTTTAAAAAAGAATCACATCTTTACAGTGCACAAGGCATACTGGACTCCCCAGAAAATTTCAAAGATGGGAAGTCGAGCCATTAAGAAGTGCCCCAAATGCGGAGATGAAGCGGCTAACGAGGTACATATGTTCTGGAGTTGCCCGATCCTAACTTCCTTCTGGGATAAAATTGGTAAGACTCTCTCTAACATTATGGGTCTAGAAATAAAGGTTACAACAGTTTCGGTTCTTTTTGGGTTACTCCCTAGTGAAATTAATGAGCAAAGATTAACTAGAAACCATAAAGCACTATTCTATGTCTTGATTTTATTAGCCCGGAGGGAAATATGCATTAAATGGATATCACCATCTTCCCCTACAGAAGTAGAATGGGTACATTCCACTCAAAGGATAGCTATGCTAGACCAAATAGGGACTCACAAGAAACAAGCTAGATTATGGGAAATATGGGATAATTGGGTAGAGTTAGGTACTAGTTTTTTTTAAGGGAAAAGGGAAGGGGGAGAGGCGATATGAAAGACAACCAAATTTAAAATGTTTAACTTGTTAGTCTCCCTCCTTTTTTTTTTTTTTTTTTTTTTTCTTGTGTCCGATGATTATTTAGCATGCCCAAGGTTAATCCCAGGCGTATGGGTCGAGAAGGCCTTTTTATATGGGCAACGTGCATCGTGGGCCAATGTAGACTCAAGACAAAGACGAAAAACCCTTATAAGGAGTTGAAGGTTTGGTTTTTGGTAGCTACATTGCATCCTCCTTGTTTCTGAGGGGTGTCCTTAAACCACTAATTACAGGAGTATCCCTTCAGACTTCAACTTGGGTTAGAGACTCTCTTTTCTTGTTTCTTTTTTTTGGAGCATGTTATCTTCATATGAGGACAGAAAAAAAAAAAAGAGACATAATGCATGAACCTGGTGATCCATGGTATAATCCCCAAAAGAAGAAAAAAGAACCCCACAAATATATATACGTAATATAGAAAAAGTTCGAAACATAGTCCTTGGGGAAGACCTCAGTCCTCCACGTTGAAGAACAGGAAAAACAGGGGGTACAGAATGTGGCCTGTGGTCCCACCCCTCCCCCCACCCCCGAAGCCGCTCATGCATTAGATACTCATCTAAGCTGGAGTTCTATGATTAATATGTTTTGGCCAGGGTTTCTGGGATGGAACGAACGGCCACTTGCTGACCGTCTGCGATTTCGGTTGGATCCGGACATGTCAGGCCGGTTTTCTTTCTACAATTGCTGTTCCGAGTGCGTCGCCAGGTGGTGCGGGCAGGTGATGTGGATGAGGCTTGGTCTTCTTTTCCCAGATCGATGCCGAGCACCTGGCAAGTTTCAGTGAGTGATCGTAATTGATGTTGCTTGTTTCCTATATTGAAGACAATATGAAAGGGATGCCCCCAGGAGTAAGCTGTTCCTCTGTCTCGCAGACAGATCTCAGAAGAGAATCGGAGTCTCACCACGGAAACCCAAAGGGTGTTTCTCACGTGCTTTACAAAGTATATCTTCTTTCACAGTGAAATTGTATAGACACACCAGAATGTCCGCTGGGAGGGCCACTGGGGGTCGGGCTCTTCCCGCTCGGTGAGCTCGTTCTATCTTAATCTTGTGGATATCGCCGCCTTTAGACTTGGATGGGATCCCACGGATACATATATTATTACGTCTAGATCTAATTTCAAGATCTTCAGTGTGTGCCTGTAGATCAAGCTGCTGTTCCTGGAGTCTGAGGACTTCTTGTTGTAAGGATTGGAGTTCCTCCCCATGGTTATCGCCTCATTCTTCCATGGCTGTATGCGTTCTACCAGGGAGTAAATGTCTTTCTGGGCTTCTCTGACATCCTGCGAAAGGTCCTTTTTGAGAACCTGAAGGTCTTCTCTCCAGGAGTAGAAAAGGCACTCCAAAAAGATTCTAGTGACAGGTTCTTCTGGTGTTAGCTTATCCGTATTTCTGAAATGTTTGGAGGTGTAGTATGACCCCCTATCGCTGAAGTTGCAGGGCCGGTGAGCATGTCCTTGTTCGTACAGTCTTTCTTACTGTGGGCTGAAGTCATCTTTCAGTGTGGATATAATGGTCGTAATCTATGAGAGGTTTAAGACTCAATAGTTTCTCTTGTATATCAAGTTTCAGCCTGCAATCGTTGTTTCTTGCTCGCCGGGCCTCCTCTGGGCTCTTCACACCTGGGGAAGACAACAGTTTGTTTTCTGCTGGGAGATAGTCAGTTCGGTTGCTGATCTATGTGCGAGGATATCGGGCTGTATAGCAAAGGATATGGGCTGTAATGCCTTGTGAGGCGAGGAGTGCCACCAGTCACTACTGTCCATTCTTTGCCGGCCTCATAGTGCGTGTTGTAATCCAGTTTGTTTGATCCTGGGATTCTCATCCGGTTTATTATATTCCTGAACTCCCACTAGTGGCTGAATCCGGTCCGCTACCCGGGCCGTACGTTTCGGGGGTGAACTACCAATGGAATGGCTATCTTCTTGACTTCAAACCTCAGTTAGGGGTCTTCCCCCTGCCACACTGATTCTCTGCCTCCCAACAGTGTTGAGTCTCGCAAGTGTGGCCTGCAAGGGATTATTTCAGGACATAATCTGTCCAGATTGGCCAGTTAGGGGGCACCGATCTTTGCATGTAGGGCCTCAAGTGAGGCCTCAGGGCTTCAATTACCGCCTATCCTGCTTAACCCAGAAACAACACAGGGCTGCCCCCACCTTGGGTTGCAGCAATCAGGGCAGCTTGGACCCCCCTGGCTGTAGCTGCGGTAGGCCGAAGTGGTCTGGATCTGCTTTGGCGGGGAGAACATCTACAGCGCCCAAACCGGGAGTTCAGACCCGTACCCAGAGACTTGTGATCCTCGGGCCATACAATCTCGGCGTGTTTGCCCCTAGGTGGGTCTCCAAATCTTCTGAAGTGGGTCAACCCGCCCCGCTCCATGGCTCACCTCAGTTGAACCGTCATGCGGCGCCTATGGTTTCGGGGTCCGTTGTTCTGATTCTCTGCAAGACCAGGTGACGCAGTGCGGCCCCGGCCTCCAAAGCGCTGTTGGGAGTCACTGCCCGGCAGCAAGCACTCCTTGCTTCATGATGACTACGAAGCCGCTCCCGCTGCCTCACAATGTGTGCCGTGGGGTCTTTCACGATCCTCCGGGGTCCGCTTCGATAGCTCCTCAGCGGCCCGATCTTGGAAAGTCGAGTCTATGGCCACTCCGTTGGCTGGGTGTGGTTTGCGAAGCTGTGCCGGGAGACGCTCAAGTGCGACCTCCGTGTCAGGGCCCGGCTAGTTTCAGGCGCTGTTTCTCGCCGATCAAGACGCTTCTCAAGGGACTGATGTTTAGATTCAATACACCAGAGGTTTCACCGCTCAATTCCACCCTGCACAGCTACTCCAGGGGCTTAAAGGCGGCCCGGGAGGTAAGGGGTATGGAGAGATGGGACCAAGATGACTCACTCACCCGCCATATTGGCCACACGCCCCCTATCACTGGTATTAAAACATTTAAATAAAGCACTCTTTCTTTTTAAATCCATAAATCGGCCTGTAAACCAAATGGAGTCCTGACACAGTGTGTATGAGAAGCAATTAGATGTGAGAGAGGAAAGTGAGATGAGAGTGTGAGTAATAGTGCAATGGACAAACGTTCTATGCTTAGAACAGCCAGACATGTGTCCGCTGGGCATACTACCATTGGGAAGACATCACATACTCTGCAGTGCTTCTCCTTTAAATAAAACTAGCTTTAAAACAATAACTGCAAAAAACAAAAGGTTTTGGAAAGAGTGGGCAACAAAGTTATTGTCTATTCTGGGGGTTAGACACTAGAATAAAGACTGATAAAAGCTGATTTCGAAAAGTTGCAACAATAGGACACTGGGGTATGATTATTTATCCTGCCATGGACCCCCAAGGGATATCATCATTGAACCCCTGGGTGTCAGTGTGTAGTCTGAACACTCAACATTGCTCATAATTCAGGAGAGCCTTGTACCTATTTGGGTATCTTCAGTCAAGGTTTTCAATTATATACAATTCAATGTTGTCCGCAGTGTTTATATTCAATGAAGTGCTTTATTAGTTTTGTGTTATCTTTTTTTTAATTCAGTATTGTGCTTCTGTGTTTCATTATTCATACATGCATAGTGCAAGAGATTATACATATGAGTTCTCATAGAACTGCTGTAACAAAGATAACCCAGTGTGATATTGTTTTATGGGCCAATAATGAAATGATCCCCCTCCATTCTCATAAGAAAACACAACTGATGTGATTATGCTCTGCACAATACTGTATAAGGCTCCAAGACAGCGTGATAAAATAAAATAATAAGACAGGAGTTTTCAGCATGGGACCTACAACTCCTATCATCCTCCACCACCAACAAAGGGGAAGAGTCACATGAGACGTCACAAGATCACATGGTTAAGGGCATGTACCTATTGGATATTACACCTCCGAAACCCACGTGTCTTATACTAAATGAGGGGACGCAAAATGCCTTCTTTACAGGCGGAGCACTTCTTTATGCATAGAAAAAACTCTTGCAGGACCAACAAAGCTGGCCACTGAAACCTCATCCGGTCCTAATCTGGTGATACCGCTGTCAGGAACTCAGGTTGGCCACAGCACGCATGTGACCAACAGAACACAAGCCCTAACAAGGTCGTTTGGTAACGGGATAAAAATGCAGCCAGTATCCCTGTATGTTCCTACCAGACGGCTGTATTTGGGGGCAGGGTAGGAGTACAGAGGACTAACTTCCTTGACGAAGTACGTAATAACGTGCTGCAAATACAAAACCAGATGTTTAGTTGGGCAGGTATCACAATTTCATTCTGGGGCTATGTAACGAAGCACAGACTTTTGCTCTAGGGCTGCATAATGAAGCACAGCTCACAAAGCACAACATTGCATAAGTCGATTCCTCATTACCAGGACTCTGAACCTTCGAGGAGTGAGAATCTCTTTTTCTCCCTTATCTGTGACACATATCTAATAAATATATTCTCAAGAGTGTGCCAATAGGAGTTACCCACCCCTGAATGGACAATGAGGCACAGGGTCTCTCTGGACTAGGTAATAATCTGGTTTTACTATCGCTTGTTGGGGCTTCCCTCCTCAACTCCACACTTCTGCCTGCACCAGGAATTAAGGTTGGACTATGTCCAAGGTCCCATTTATGCAGCCCCCCTGACTCTTTGGTGCTCAATATGGGCAAATAGCTAAGCTGAGCTCAACCGGGCAGTTATCTGCGATTGCCTCCCCTGTGACCTCAGACTGAAAATCCAGTTGTTAAAGTACATCGAGGACACCTTTTTGGCCCTGGGTTGTGCATATATGCACGAGAATCCAGGTGCAATAACAAAAAAAGATAAAACTTGGATTCAGGATTGTTTTATAAAGCACAGGCAGGCCTCTAGGGAGACTGTGCAGGTGGCAGAACCAGCTTTGAGAGACTATTGTGTAATTCAGATGACAGAAGGAACTGCCCCGTATTTACTTTTTGTGCAGAGTTTAAATGAACAAACAATGCTGACCAGATTTAGACTGAGTACTATTTGCTGGCTGTAATGTTTTCCTCTAGGCAATTCTCCTCCTCTAATATATGCATCTGCACATGCAATAAGAAATCGCCTCAGTCCTTACTGCACTAGGGGCCTCATGTAGGTAGCTAAATACCGGTCGGTAACGGCCGAAATTCGGTAAATATCCCGTTACCGACCGGTATTTAGCTATTTGAGATGTAGGGGGCATATTTCAGGATTCGGTAATTTACCGAATCGGTAAAATTACCGATTCGGTAAATACCGAATCCTGAAATGATATGTAGGAAACACTCTAATGAGTGATGAGTAGGAATTAGAATTCGGTATTTACCAGCAAATATAGGTTGGTGATAAATACCGAATACCTTGCAAAACGTGATATTTTGCTGATGTAAAAGTGCCATGTGGCAGACATACATGCCCTTAGGGCATGTATGTGCGCCACATGTGCACACATGGACGAATCAGGGGTGCAACAGGGTGTCAATGTGACACCCTGCCACCCATGATACTGCCTCCCCCATTACCGATTCGGTATTTACCGAATCGGTAATGGTAACTGGCTTCCCATTCATTCCTATGGGCCTCCTGGCCCATAGGAATCAATGGGAAGGTATGCCTCATTACCGAATCGGTAAATACCGATTCAAAATTACCGACTTTTTCCGAATCGGTAAATTTTACCGAATTATTACCTACATCTCATTTACCGATTCATAAATACCGAATCGGTAAAATTCGGTATTTATGAGTCGGTAAATGTGAAGCTACCTACATATGGCCCTTTGTCTTTTTTTGTAGTTACTACATACCCAATACTAGAAAATGTTTATTGCCTCTGTAGGTTAAAGTTCTCTAACTGTAAAGCCGCCTTGCTCTTTCTTCAACAACTTGATGATTATGACACGTTATCGGGTTGGCTGCTTTCTGAAATGCATTTTAGCACACAGAAATAGTATGTTACTTTATGAGTTGTTACCCTGGTTATCTAACGATTATGATGCATGTTATTTGTTTGGATGCCTTTTGAAATGCACTTTAGCATGGAAGAAAACAATGTTATTTTAACTGATGCAATGTGGCTCGTTATCCGCACTTTATGACCTGGCGTTTATTGTTCCACGCACCAGCTGTATAACAAAATACTGTACTTCCCCATGGTGTTGAATGCTAAGTAAGTTTTTGTACTGTGGTACTTTTTCAATGCTTTATGTATTTTTAATAGTCTCTGCATATATACATTTTTTTTGTAATGTCTATCTTTTATGATTTATTTGTTGAAATTAAATAAAGATGGAATTGATTGAATTTTTAAGTAGGTAATGTAACACAGTAAGCACTGTAAATAAGCATGGTTTTATCCTCACGCGTGTTATTTACACTCGTCAGAACATGCAGAGTTCGTTTTTGTGTGCAGTGTCACTTCTGCCAATATTGTGTGATTTGTTTTTAATTACTTCTAGAGCAAAGGTCTTCAAACTTTTGGATGTTGAGATCCCTCCTCTCAAAATTTTCAGGCATAAGGACCCCCTGCTGACAAAAATGTCTAGAATTTGGTACTCCTCATCACTGACAACCACAAACGCCCCCAGTTCCCATGGCAAATCATTTTTACGGTAGGGAAATATTATTAAACAGTGTTTAGCAAATTAAAGGTTTGTGGGTAACTGTAGTTTGGAGTCACAGGCTTACTACACAGTTCAAACAAAAAGTCTCCAAAAGTAATTGCTCAAAAATGCACCACAGTACTCTATTTTTCCTAAACAAAACATAATTTGACAAAACTTGAACACATTTATGAACTAATGTGATGGGTGTGCCTGTTTTTCTCCAGACAGACGGTCAATTTGTGGATGTATTTTTGCTACTGCCATCCTCAGGTTGTGCTCCACCTCACGTCTTGAATGGTACTTAGTCTTTAATACTGCCAATGCTGGGAACCCAATCTCACATAAATATGATGAGCTGAAAGGCAGAAGAGCCTTGACTGCAATTTTTGACAAACATGAATGTTCTTCAGACATTTTCAGCCAGAATTCCCCCAATGAGATTTTGCTGAATTGCATCTGGAGAACTCGATCACTCTGGACCTCAATTAGGTCTTCCTGAAGGTGCACAGGGTGATGAGTACCTGCATCTGCTAGAAAAGGTTGAAAGACCCAGTCATTGTCACGATCAATGTCCTCAGGAAAGTACTTTTCTAAACCGGCCCTGAGAGAAGTCAAGTGATTTCTTATGACCTCAGCAGCACTTTCAAGTTCATATCCTGTGTCCTCAGCAGCTTCTGATAAACATGGCAATGCCTCCAGCAGGCCACCTTGGATTAGTCTTCTCCACAACTCCAGCTTCTTCTTGAAAGCAGATATTGTTTTGTAAATTGAGAAAGATGTACTTTCAGCTCCTTGCAAAGACAAATTCAAGGAATTTAATTTATCAAAGATGTCAGCAAGCTATGCTAAAAGCACAAGCCAATGGGGATTACACAACTGTTCTGCTTTGTATGGGTCTAAATCCAGAAAGAATTGCCGTACTTCATTTCTCAATTCAAAAATATGATTCAGAACTTTCCCTCTGGATAACCATTGGACTTCTGTATGGAAAAGAAAACCATTATGCTCAGCTCCCATTTCTGCATACAAAATTGCAAACAGACGATTTCTAGTGGGGTGAGACTTTATGAAATTAACAATTTTCCCAGCACAATTCACCACATCCTCAAGTTCTCTACACATTTTTCGGACTGCAAGCGCTTCCCGGTGTATCATACAGCGGGTCTATAAAATATGAGTAGTCACTTTTAACACTTTGGCTTTTAGGCCTGCCCTAGTGCCACACATGGACGGAGCACCATCCGTACAGATCCCAACACAGCTGTCCCATTTTAAGCCATTCGAGCACAGGAAGTCATTGAGAATATCAAACAGGGTTGATGCTGTTGCCTGTCCCTTGATTGGTTTACAGAATAAAACATCTTCCAATATTACAGTTTTTGGGCAGTATCTGACATAAGCAATTAAATGAGCTTCCTTAGATAAGTCAGTCGCTTCATCCAATTGCAAAGCAAACAAACTTCATTTCAATCATGCAAGGAGTTGTCTATGGATATCCTCTGACATGTCCGAGATGCGGCAGCAAATTGTATTGGCTAAGAGGGGTACCATTTTCAACTTTTCTGTCGTTTTTCACCAAGCATTGTCCTGGCCACATCAAGCATTGCTGGAAGAATCACTTTTTCCCCATCTGTAAAAGGCTTTTTGTTTTTGTCAATATGGTATGCTACTTGGTAAGATGCTTTCAAAGCATTTGTTGGTGTGGAGACCACATTTTTCACACTGTCATTTTGGTGGATGATGTCTTCCAGCTTTCTGGCAAAAAAAATCTGTATTCTTTCCTACCAGTGACCCGTGTTTAGTTTCCAAGTGGCGCTTTAATTTGTTTGGTTTCAGACTTTCGTTAGCCAAGGTCATGCCACAAACCACACACTGTGGCCTAATTTCACCATTTATGGTGTCGCAGGTGAATCCAAAGTCCAAGTAGGAGGTATCATACTTCCTAATTTTTAAAGCTCTTTTCTGAGCATCTGTTTCGGCCTTTTGTTTGAGTGATCTACCATCTTTTGGCTGCAGGAAACGATCCATGTCAAATGTGTGTTTGACCTACGATACAAAACTCCAAAGTTCAATATTAATGATTACCACAGACTTGCTGCTGCATGCAGTATGGTTGTCTTTAAAAAAAAACTCTTTGCAATTTCTCAAAATGTGTTAGAACTCTTCTTATCTTATCTAACACGTGAATAACACATCAGGTTCCTTCCACATACTTAAAACAGAAATTGCAGCTGGTCCTGGCTTCCATTATGTGAGCTGGCGTTGTGGGCCATTACGAAGGTTCCTCTTCCTTTGAGCACACACACATTGATAGCAAAAGGTAACGTGGAAGGATGACATGTTTGAAACCCTCCTCCTACTTGTTAATGAGATTAAAAATCTGCTGTTCGTGCCCAGATTGATTATTATAGTGCTCTCTATGGAGGCTAGTCCAACTCCTGATCTCCTGACACCTTCTTCATGAAAGGTAGAAGGACTACAAGGTTGTTGTCCCTGTCATATTGATCTCAGAAGGAAGACCACTGCTATCCAGCTAAAGTCAGCCTTGTGGTGCTTGCTTCAAAACCCTGCCAGACAAGTGTAGGCTATCGTGGCAGACTCTTGGCTACTCAACAATAGTTTATATTCCTCTATTGACTTTCTTGTCTTGGCGCTCATATTCTATCTCCTTCCTTGCATTTAACCTTTCTTTCGCATCTCTCTTTCTCTTGAAGGAGTGTAAGTCCATCCATGCGTGGATACTGGTGACGGTGACATTCCGCCATTTTGTTAGACCTTCTGGTTCATCCCATTTGCCCCAAAATCACTCATAATGCATTGGACAACTGTAATACCATGGGGGTGCTATATTTGTTTTTGCTTGCCAGCAGCACACCAGGCTCTGCTGAACTGGGGATGCACCAAGAGGCCACTCACACACATAACAAGGTGGGGTCACTGGCCTCCAACAAATACTGCTCAAAAGTCGGTGTTGCCTGCTTCAAAGGTGTACTTGGAGAATGTGTGCAGTATCAATAAAGGTTCCAACTTTGTTTTAAATAGCATACAAAACAAAATGGTTGTTGCCTCAGTGGGGGTAGAGGGTACCATCTGAGATTCCCAATACTTGGAGCAGCCCCTAAGGCTGACAATTCTATTTGTGTTTTCTGATTCCCATTTATTCACATTCAATGAAGAGCGCAGTTTACAGACAGAAGATAGACCTAAAGTGTTTTGACTACCTTGCTAGATCTACCTGAAGATAGCTTACCTCTCCTCAGGGTTTCTGACTTGTGTGCGGCACA
This sequence comes from Triturus cristatus, assembly GCF_964204655.1. Classification (NCBI taxonomy): domain Eukaryota; kingdom Metazoa; phylum Chordata; class Amphibia; order Caudata; family Salamandridae; genus Triturus; species Triturus cristatus. The sequence continues at coordinate 118,963,443 of NC_140595.1, forward strand.
GTTCACATTCAGTGGTCATGAAGCCTTTCCTACTGTATTCTAATGAGGATTATCTAGCAATCACAAAACCCCATTCAAAAAGTATGTACTATCTCCCTGGTAATTACAATTTCCTTGACAGGTCGTTGGTGCCTGACCATCCTCTCCTTCATGACAGCCTGAGATGAAAGCCTGCAAAAATTCTCTTCACCTTTGTCACCCATAGGTATGATTTCTGAACCTGGCTCCCAGCTTGACATTCTCTGGCTTCTGCTAGTGCCACCAAGTGTCGCATCCCCTCTCTCTCATCACTGGAGCTCACTGAGCTATAAGGGATATAGCGCAGAGTGGACAATGAAGTTTACTGTGTGTGAGGGCAGTGTATGTGAGATCTAAAAAAGAGGCCCTTATTTGGAAAGCAGGGCTGTTTTAAACTTGTAATTGATTGAGCTGTATATGTGTTTTGTAAGGTATGGTAGACTGCATGCATTTGTGCTTCCTGAGGACAATATTTGTGGTAATAGCACAGAAATCAAGAGTAAAAACAGTCCACCAGACCATAAAAAGGTCAGCAAGCAGTAAAGAAAACAAGCATTGGCATAGCCAATAGGTCTCGCCTTTGGGACCTTATAAGTGTTCAGCAAGTGTTCGTCGTTTAGACTGCCTGTCATCCTTCCGCAAGACAATCAAAACCCACCTGTTTCCTACAGTCTAGCCCTGGTTCTCTTCGGACACTGCTATCAGCGCCGGGACGCCCCTTCGCTGGGGCAGCTGCGCACTATACAAGAGGATATAACATAACATAACAAGAGCTAGGCTGACTCTAGGCTCGACCTAAAAAGCCAGTTCATTTGTGAGACACGTATGGCGCAGCCAAACAAGGCCACGCATAGGAGTCAGCAGAAAACCTGCCACAGGGTAAGTCTTAAAGGAAAAGACACAGGAGAAGTTCTTTTAAACTACAAAGGATAGAGTGAGCATGTTTATTTTGAAATCAATAATAAAAGATTCTGTTCTACTTCGCAGTTTCGTCCAATGGGAGCGGAAAAAACAGTTTGACAACATGCCTGTTTAATTGATCAAACACAGCATTCCTGACACTCCTAGCCTGGGCTTTAAGTGGGCCTGGTCCTGCCGGTGCTCAGTAACCAGCAGTTTTTAAAAGTAGGTGCTGAGACGGGTCCCTATCGGGCTCTCCATTTTTGCCCTCACCCTCAGGATGAAAAAAATAAATAATTTACCTGTGGTAGTACCACCCTTCACTGCTTTTTATGCAACTTTGAAGAGTCACTTTTTTTCAGTTTTATAAAGCGCAAATTCAGCCTAAGATATTTGTGCGCTTTACATATGCACCAGTTACAATACACAATGATATGATTTTTCGACTCACAGGCTGTTGCACCATCGGGCTCGAACCTGCTCTCGCAGCTCGAAAGTTGGCAGCTTTTGCCTTACACCACAACCTCGCCCACAAGAAGAAAGCATTTTCAATATTATATACAACTAAGCCATAGTTGTTGCTTATTTCTGCTATGCAACTTACAACCATTGACAAAGCCAATATTCCTGGGTTGTTGTAGGTGTAATATATGGACAGAATAAGCAAAATGCCAGGGCGGCGCACTCTGCGAAGTATAGATTTTTAGCTTAAATAGGCAAAAGCCGCATTGGTCAGCCTCAGTAGAGGCTGAGGGGGAAGCAAGAAAAAGAAAACGTATTTATTTATTTTAGGACAACCATAGCAGTAAGAAAAACTGATCAAACTCAAAAGACAGAAGAATGCCAGGACACACGGAAGACAAACAATAACTGAAAGAACAGCCAAAAAGGTATTGTTTCATATTGTGGGTTTGAACCCAAATGGTTATTACTTTGAGTCTGAAAACGACCTACCTTCTAATAGAACGCAATACAAATAGTACTTGTTTCCAGGATCCTATTATTTTGAGAAAGCAAAGTAAGATAAATAAATATGTCCAAGACCAAAAAGCTAACCCAGGTCTGAAGCCGAGATTATAAGGGAGGTCTGCTAACCCTGTAAAGGCCAACACTGCCAAATACACCCCATCTCCTGCTCCTGGAAAAATAAAGGATTTAGAAAACTCCACGTTGCACATATCAGTTTTAGTTACTGGACCGTGCAGAAGCCCAAGGCAGCTTCAGAACATCATGGATAGAGCGATCACTCCTTTATCGTTATCTTTATAGATTGAGTGAGAAAGCTCTACCTATCTAGCGCAATAACTTCAAAACAAAGTACAACTAACAGATGAGAGCAGTACCACATGTCCTATCGCATATACTTCGATGGGCCCGAGATCAGCAAACAGGTCGAGGTGAGATGCAGACGGAGCCAAAGCAACACTCCCCATTATCTATCGCCCAGGTCTCTAGGCTGGTTGCACAAGAACTCCGGGGCATATTATCAAGCACGGTGCTAAAATTATCGCCGCTTTAGCGGCAGAAAACTGCCACTAAAGCGGCGATATGGGCTTGATAATATGCCCTTGAGAATTCCAATAGAAGCCCATGTTCACACCAGTATATGGACTTCTATGGGAATTCTCCAGGGCATATTATCAAGCCCATTATCGCCGCTTTAGCGGCAGTTTTCTGCCGCTAAATTGACGATAATTTTAACGCCATTTCTTGATAATATGCCCCCACGATTGTCATTGACGTGCATTAGCCATCGCCTCATGCTTATGCCGGCATCATAGCACCCAGCTTACGCAAACATTTACCCACAACAGAGCAAAAAGGCAGTGCTGGATGCCAGTTCAAAATAGGAAAGCTGCTCTTTTCTTGGATTGTGGAAATTCTGACCTTGCTTCAACAGGTTTAACAAGTTAACAGAACTGCTCATAAAAACATTTTGGTTCGTAGATGTCTTAAACGTGCCTGTACAAACAGTAAGGCTACAGAGACCAGCAGTCTCAACGTTTAGTGGAGCAGGATTTTGTCATTTAACTATTGAAAGTCATATATTGGGTGCACAACACCTAGATCTTACGATGGAGAATTCTGCAGATCCCCGGCAGTGCAATGTCTAGGCGCTATCCACAAAGAGGCGCCCCTTAGGGAGCACTTGCTGGCAGGATAGCAGTATTTAATAGGGTGAAGATACATGCATGCACAGAAATACCAGGGGGAAGAGACAGAAAATTAGAAAATGCCTTGACTTTAGTCAGCACAAATAGGCAAGTTGGGGTCATGGTGGGAGTAAAGGGTGGAGGACGTTTGGTCCCTCACCAAGTGCACCAAATACCCCAAAATGGCCCTCTGAAGTTTGCACAGATGCGGCAGTCTCAAGGGAGACCACCTCTTTCCACATATAACCCTAATTACTTACTCCTTCCAAAAGTGGTACTCTGACAAGTGAAGATCCGTTTATCCTGTGAAACAAAACACAGCACTGTCCGCCCTGCAGCGTGGGTTCAACCTGCGGTTTATTTCCCCTCCATCGCCGCACACACTGCCAACAGCTTAGAGAGCTCTGTGTGTCTCCGTTAAATATACTGATGAAAAGTGCTGGTACTGTCCCATTAAAAGCACTACTGGCCGCCATAAACAGTGGCATGGTACTCTCCCATGCACTAACTGGGACACGGAGGCATGGGATACCAGTGTCAGGCCAGCATGGTAAGTGGCCTCTGCCTGCCTCCCCCACACAGCACATTCCTGGGACATCGCCTGATGTTCCCGGCTGACTAATAGGTCTGTAGTCCGGCCACACGGTGACCCACCACGCCCTGTGCAGGAGGAGATGGCAACACATGCAATGCTCGCTTGGCAACCTGGGCAGTCAAGTGTGTGTGTTGGGGGTGGGGGGGTCATGAGGGCCGGAAGCTGAGCAGTTCTTCAGAACTCCCCGCAAAGAGGACACTGTTCACGAGCACGAACCCCTCTTGTGAGCTTGGCCCACCCTGTAATGATGTGCCTCTCGCACACTATCAAAGCACCGTGCAAGCCTTTCCCGCCAGTGCCATAAAACTGCTGGTTCTGTCCCATTATAAGGACTACTGGCCGCCGTAAACATAAACAGTGACATGCTGTGAGAGGTGATGGCAGGGGGAGGGCAGCGCATGGCCCGCCATAGTTAAAGACAAGCATTTGCAATGCAAGAGGTCTTGCATTCAACCAAGACCTATTGCATTGCAAACAGTAGTCATCATGGACAACGGGAGGGAGAAGGCACTGACAACGTGAGTGCGGGAGGGGGGAGAAGGCACTGACAACGTGAGTGCGGGGGGGGAGAAAGCACGGATACAGGGAGTGCGGGGGCGAGAAGGCAGGGACAACGGGAGTGCGGGTGGGGGGAGGGGGCGAGAAGGCACAGACAATGGGAGGGAGGGGGGAGTAGAGAAGGCAGTAGGAGAACCTCATTAAAGTAAATAGTGCTCACAGTATAAATAACACGTGCCGTGTAATACACGAAGTAAAGGGGCCTGTCGCCATGGGAGGTGATGAAGAGAGGTGGGACTAAGTAGGGACTAACAAGCCTATTGATGAATCAGAAGCCAGCATTTAGGACAGACAATGGCAAACATGGTCGGAGAGTGGTCGGGGCTTCTATTCACTACTCGTCTCCAATAAGTCTTATAGAGCAGCGCATGCACGCTGGCTCAGGCTCAACCTAAAAAGCACACACACTGACCTGACTGGCCACCCCTTTGGGCACTGCCAGACTGCCCTTTAGGCAGGGCTACTAAAATTATGAGGCAGGGGAGGACCAAATTATGCCACATTGTTGACTAAATTGTGTGGTAAGAAAATATAAATAATGCTACGTGATGCGCATATTTTGGGATACTATTGTTTCATTATTTTGCCATTTTTTACACACAGTAACACTGGGCAAAGGTTTCACCTCACCAGGACCAGTTTATAATCAAAATACATCAATGAACAACAGAAAGATGCCTAGTCAACCTTTGTGAAGGGCCTTTCACTCTACAGGAATACATGCAGCCACATTAGAAGCTCACCTGGCCCTGGCCAGGAGAAGTAGGGGTCACTTAAAACCTGGAGGTCTTGTGCAGAGTTAAACAGTTCACCCACGCCTCTTTCCTCCCACCCCCTCCCTTCCATCCCTCTCATCTCTGTCAGTTAAAGTATGTCTTGCCCTGTCTCCAATACCTAATAAATCACACACAGGCCGGGCATTGTCTGTCCAGGCTCTTCCCCTTCATCCCATCAATGTTATGCCCCGTCCAAACCCCCTCTATGCCCCCACCAAGCACACTGCCTTTCTGTCAGCCGCATGATGGCAGCGCCATTTCAAAAGGGTGCAGAGCACCTGTAGCCTGCACCACAGCCGCCCTGCCCCAACCCTGCCCCGGAAAGAAAGTAAAAGGCACCCTCCTAGCCCTCTGAGAGCTCGGGTCCGAGTGCACACAGCATGTGATGCCTCAGGTTGGATTCTCCAACATACAGTTCCCGAGATATCACACTTTAAATCCGTTATTGGGATTGGAACCATAAACCAGTTCTCGCTTCTCCAAATTCAATTGCCTCTAGGTCATCTCAGGACACAAGGGCCCGATAAATAAAAGTTTGAACTGCTACAAGCCATTTACGACACACAAACGTATCATTTGTTAGCCACGCTTCAATTACATTCCCAAAACCAACAACATTTGCATCGTCTTGAAACAGGGTGTAGCTGTGTCCACCCTAGACTGCAGCTACCAATAAATACAGCCACTAACCACCCCCTCTCAGGTGACCTTATTATCTGGATGCATTAACTCGACGTTACTAGGGTGCAACCCTAAGTAGGAGAGCCTCTTGATAGAGCAGCTGAGAAAGTAGGGTTAGGCAGCCCTTCCACAGCAGTCCTGGTACATTTGTATCCTAATGGGAGGTTTGAAAAAAACAATCCTTGGTAAAGAACATGCCCTCCCACGCAAAAGAGAATCGCCAACTCAATTACCACCATTAATCAAAGAAATTGATGGCGAGAGTTTACAGGAGGCTGCCCACCAAACAGGACTGGCATATTGGGTCCTCTCCCCACCTACTTGGTCAAGTTGGTGATGTGGGGGAACAGGAGGCCTCAGATGAGGTAAGAAGAAAGTCTAACAAAGGACACCAGCCAAAGTTAATTTATCAGAATTGCTCATTTTCCTGTGAGCACGGGTCAAGGAAATTGTAATCCTAGGACAGCGCCCTCGTTTAAAGAACAAAGGCAGGTAAACAGATGCCATCATCCTCTGCATTTTCAACATTAAGTCACTCACATCAAGTTTAGGGTCTAGCATGGTGCACAGGAGGTCAAAGTCAATAGATTTGTTTTTGAAGGAGACTACAGGGTTAGTAGGAATTGGAAAAATCTGATTTACGGAAATATTTTCCTCTTATCACCTACGTGCTTTAAGAGGAAAATGTAAAGTTTAAATTTGGCTCAACAACACGTACTAGTCTAAAAACGATAGTGAAGACAAATATTTTTTGCGACCCTTTTGACCTTTTATCTCACCTCTGGTAAATAGTTTTTAGCTCTCTTCATTTGCAAGAATATTCTCCAATAAATAACCCCTAACCCACCTTACAAAATTATTTATACATTTGCGGCTCTTTGAAGTCAAAAGGAAATTCACATCCTTCGTGTGTGTATCTGAGGGGTGAAAAGCCAGGGTGGATGCGGAGGAAGGCGGGGGGAAGAGGCAGCTTACTCACAAGTTTTGCGAAGCTTCGTTTACCTTTGAAACTAGGAAACAGCCAGGAGATCGGATTGCAGAGACAGCCATGAGGAAGAAGCATGAAGAGGACACCAGCTGGAACAACACAGCAGCAGCAACCAGGAAGTCCAAGAACGGCAGCAGGAGTGCAAGGGAGCAGGAACAAACACATATTGAAGCACTCCAGAGCCTTCCACAGTCCACAGGTGCATGTTTATGGCCCCAGTTCCTGGCATTTCCTAGTGTGCATCCTGCAGTTTCTCTGATTGGAGGACAGTCGTCGATGGCGTTGTATTTTTTTACGATGTCCTCCAATCAGAGAGCTCCTTGAGATGCACTATTCGGAATCCAAAACGATCAGTAAACGTTTTGGATTCCAGATTCAGGCAGTTCCAAGCAGAAGTGCGGCCGGGAATGCGCGACCCCCTTTCTATGACTCCACGCCCCCCCTAGGGTTTGCACCCCACACATTGAAGACCCATGTTCTAGAGCCTACCGCAAGATATCAATGCGTTCTATGTATAAAAATGTATGTCTACCCTAACGTTGCTATGTTTTTTTACTCTCAAACCAGGTAAAATTACCTTGTGAGAGTTAGGTCCCCTCCTTAATTCCTTTATATTATCACTTAGAATAGTAGAGGGATCCGTAGATAAGCCCTGATGAATGCCTGAGACTAAGCTAGGCTATCCAAGGGCAGAACATGTTGGCACTACAGAGGTACATAATGGTAATGGTACCCAATAACGTCCTCTGACGTTATTGGTATTAGTACTTTGATGTATATGCAGGGTACCACCTAATAAAGGACTCTATGTGGTTTATCCTGATGTATTTTAGCAGAAAAAACTGAATCCCAGGAAATTATCAAGAGTAATTAATTTCTATGAACTCCCTCAAGATAGATCCACTTGATGTTGAGCCATCCCTGGCAGTACTACCTTACAAAGGTGGGATGAGATGGCCTATAACGAAGCATGCCACATCACATGGGTAAGACCACCTCATCCAATTTCTGAAAAGATCTAGAGCTGGAAAGTAGGACAGGTAGACAGACAGAATCTTTGAATAGGCACGAATAACTAATGGGTGACTATCTGATGGGCTACCACATCAATTTGTGATGTGAGCTAACAAAAAGAAACCTAAAACAAACATGTGATTATTTCCTGCTTCAGGTAACATGGTCGGTCTATCACACACTTCCAGTACACAGAGATACAATGTTTATCCATCTGATCTCACAAGTATATACTGCCCTGGCAGATTTCAAGGATGTAGGGTACCCTGGCATAATGCCAACCACAAATTATGCTTCTATTACTCTCTCTGGCCTGATTTGTGCCTTGTTTTACCTCATCTCCCCAACACAGTCAAGCTTCTCAATGAGGTTAAAAGCATTTGTTTGGCAGGACTCGCTAATCTCCCTCAAGGCAACAATGAAATTATTGAGCTCAAACAAATGTAGATCTGACCAGAAGTAGAGAGCAATTTGTACAGTGATGGAAGTGACTTACCTTCAAGCACTGCCGGCTATGGCCGTAAGTCTGCAATCAGTTGTCACACCCAGCAAAGTTTCCTTTTGTGTACAACGGGGAAACATCAACGTATTTTGTTAAGACCAGGTTCCGTAAGAATCACATATAGCCTGGGCATTGTTCGAGTGAACATGTTTCGCATAGAGGTATACCTGCTCACCTTCTTTAGGTGGTATGAGAGGAACTTATGCACAGTAGAAGGCTCCAACAAAATACCATTAAATCAATAGAGTTCAGCCATCATCTTATTAAGGGTTCCCTAATCCACCTGGAAAATATGAGTTCATGAGCACATTGGATCATGGCATTCAGGACTTTGGAGAGGATAGCAAAAAAAGTAGGTTAAGACATTCCACTCACATAACTAAGGGTGGTAATACTGTCCTGCTTTTTAGTTGAGATTGAAAATTGCCTGTGACACAGTAGATGTACAATCCAGTCTGTTCTCTCTGATGATGTCTTCTTCTGACATGCCATCAATTTCTAAACATATCTGGTGGACACATCGCCTCAGTAACCTGCGGCTCGGAAGTCACTATTGTCTGGGTTTCTCCTACTACCTTTGTTGGTAAAAGAGAAATCAGTCATGGGGTATGCATCATCAAGGACATATGAATTATTATCAAGGTACGCATAAGATACATATTGTGTCCCTTTAAAATGTGCTCACTTGCTGGTGGCAAGGTGGCTTTCGATTGGAACAGAGGTTGAAATTCCCATGGTGGAGGCATCTGCTGAAAGATGATGTGGGTGTACACTCAACTACTTTCCTTCTGTGAACTGCCATCTAGGTTCTCACTCTCTAATGATGCACAGGTCAGTGAGAGGTAAGGCAACTACATTTTGTTTATGTAATGAATATGTTTATGACTCTGGTGTAAAAGAGATTTTCTGGGATGAAAAAGACCGAAGATGTATGAATGTGTGTTCTCTTTTGTCCAACGATTAAGCCAATCAAGAAAGGCTATTTGTTTTAATAAAACAGCACTTAAATTGCCTCTTTTCAGACTGTGGTCATGAGTTAACTGTTGCCATTTTTAGGTTGAGGCTGCGAAAGGTGTATTGTGAACAGTAAAGGGCTTAGAGCCCACTCATTGCTTACCATTCATTGGCTTTGCTGTCACTCTTCTTTGCTGACTCCTAATTGGCCAGCGCAAGCCAAGCATCACTACTGTACCTTTCAATGGTGCACGGGCCAAGCACAGATTGATTCAACGTAATTAGTGTCTGTCTAGCGCATGCGCTGTAATTCAGGAACTTTTTCTTCTTTATCTTTCCCACTCAGTTTCACGTCAACACCCTCCTCCCGTCTTCTGTTATTGCTGCTCCTTCCCACCTCCTCCCTTGTGTTGCTTTCCCCACTCTTTTCGTTTCTGCCACCACCCTCCTCCCCCACGCTTCCCTCGTGTTGCTCCCCCTCGCGCTTTTTTAACATATTGCACAACAGCGCAGCTGATCGGCAACGTGGCTTATACAAACAAGCATTGGCATAGCCAATAGGTCTCGCTTTTGGGACCTTATAAGTATTTAGTTATGCAGCACAATATCCTTGATGCAACATCAACTGTTGCATGGCTAAACACTTATAAGGTCCCAAAGGCGCCTCTGCTATGCCAATGCTTGTTTGTTGTTAATTGCGCCCTGCATGAGGTTGTAAGACTATCACACACCGCTACCTAGAACAGCACTTGGACTTCCGGGGAAAGAGAGATTGGGAAGATAAACAGGGAGGCGGTATCCGCTCCCACTGCAGCCCGGGACACACTCAGAGGAAGGAAGGTAAAAGCGGTTGTAATTTCTTCCTGAATCCTGAAAACCGTAACTTTTCTATCTTATATCAACCTAAAATAATAGCAGCGTTTCTTTAAGTTTTCTTTCACAGCTGTTTATTACTGATATGGCTTAGCACTTTGATGCACACCTGGGCCACGTCAATTCACATCCCCAAATGAATAAATAGAGACATGAAGGCTGAGAAGGAGCTACAGAAAGCAAGAGATTGATACAAGGTATATCTAGGAAAATAGCCGGGACAGGCCCAGAGATTGTTAACAGCAAATGCCTAACCAATACGCATTCTTGCCGAGCCTGGCAGGAGCTTTCTTACAACGTCATTAGAAACGGTATTAAAACAGAAACAAAATACATAAATACAAACCTCTCAAGGAGACAACGAAATGGGTGAGGCAAACTTAATTAACAAAAAAAGTCGATTCCAGCTAATGTGATAATAGAAAGCAAGGGCGGACTTGTGTCTGCTCTGCTCCCCACATCCAGCAGGAGGGTACTGCAGAAGCTAAAAAGCGAACAGCCACAGCACTCCAAGCGCTGCTGGCTCAAGTAAACTTCCACACCCGGAGCAAAACCAGTAGTGCAAATATGTCTAGAGCGCTTTTACGACTAACCAAGAAAGAAACTCTGTGGAATTCAGCTATCACGTGGCTTGCTTGGCGTCTTTCAATGCAACAGCACCAGACTAGAGGAAACGGAGAGGGTGGAGGGGCATTTCCGGACACCAATACAAACATGTAATGGTTCCAAAAAATTTCACAAGGTACACTGGCAGACTATGGCAAATAGTTACTGGAGTACAATGAAAAACTGAATAATCGACCAGGTCCACGAGACGGTAATGGCGTGAGTGCCAAGTCTAAAATGTACACTGGAAGCACCGCCGCATTTAGAAACCGCATTCACACCGACAGGAGAGTGACAACTCACCACCACCTTTTTTATCTGCCTCAGACATGCAGTGTTGCTTTACATACAAACTGCATGGGATTAAAATGCTGCGCCCCATAATAAAAGGATTGTACCCTAGCACTTGATTAGCAGTCTTTCCACACCAAGCCGAGTTACCATAGCAAAAGGAAAGAAAATATACAGGAGGCCATGGCTACGCTTAAAATACGCAGCATATATAAAAAAAGAAAAAGTCCACAACACACTGAAGCAGGCTCCCGATCTTGCTCCGAAGTGTCAAGTGTATTTACCTTTCTTTCAAACACTACCAATATTCCCTGGATTCAATCGAATGGACTCTACAACGTATACTATTAATTTATGATCACCCTCAAAGAATATAAATCGCAAGAATTTTAATGAAACCGACTAAGCACAAGATATATGTAGAATTCGAAATTTGCGTAACAGGTCTGTCAAACTTGCTACATTGCTATCTCCTACGGGAGAAGAAACATCAATTTGTCCCATTTAGACATGGGAGCATGGGATACATTTCAACTAAAAGGCAATCATGGCGCTAGCACGACTTAAGCCCAAGTAAACAAGCCTCGGGACGATTACAGATAATATAATCATGAGGAAAGTTAGATACGAAATGACGTTTCTCATTACAGGACAACACTAACAAGTTGAACGCCAAGCAGTCTGTCGAAGTGAAGACCCGCCTGGAAGAGAGTAACGTATATGGCTAATAAGCTAGTAGTTAAAAGTTCACAGATCAACTGCTTTGTGGAATTACAAAATGTCACCTCTTGAACCTACTTACTTTGCCAATGCGGTCTATAATATGCTGATGCGGTTGAGCGTAGACCGGAGGGGGAAAAACGCACACAAAAGGTAAGATGACATGCCCGCTGTGAGGCACTCCAAAAACTAAGAAAAAAGGTGAATACTGCAAGTGAGGGATGGGTGATAACTTAGGAGCAGGTGGGGGTGAAACGAAGTGGGACTGGGATATGCCGAAAAAAATTAAAGCTCAGTGGGGAAGGGGATGGGAAACAGCATAGGGGGTGGAGAACCACATTGAGTGTGAGTGAAGCAGCACACAAGTGAGGCAGGAGAGAAAACAGAGCTCACAAGGGTGGTTTGAGTATTTTTCCTGAACAGGAATCCCAGATGATCCACTGTGGATGTAATTGAACTAAGTAAAAAACGACGAGACATAAATGCATGAACCGAAAGGGAATTCAGTATGCTTGCGAAAACCCCTAGTCACTTGAATGCTCAAAGTAAAAGTGCATCATTTCATAGAATTATTTTCATTTGTGCCAGAAATGTAAAATGAGTCTAGCTAGAACACTGCTCCGCCCCAGACGAAGAGGAAACAGTTTCAGGCTGGAAGCGTTAAAGAGGAGGGGGAGGGATTACCGGCATCAAAACATTCAGACTGCTGAATCCAGGACTATGATCACGCCACCTCGTGCGCTCAAAGCGCCAAGTCACTATCAACAAGCATTGGTCGCGCGGCAGTAAAAGTAACGCCGCACGGCCGTAAAAGCGAAAGTCATCGCGATCGCTCTGAAAGCGAAAGTGATCGCGATCGCGATGACGCGCTAAAGCACAGTTTTCAAAGTGCTGCTGGCGGCTGGCTGCGCACGTGCACGATCGCATGAACGCAAGCGCTAGGCCAACCAGCAGCACTTTGAAAATTCCACATACAACATGTCTCTCCGAACCAGCGCATGCGCTGGGCACAGCGAGACCTAAAAATCAAAATGACGCAGTCAACGCTGGCCATGCCATCACGCTTTTTACTTAACTTCAGCCAGGTTGAACAGCAGCTTGCGCTGCTGTGTAACATGTCTAAAAAGGCTGTGAAACATGTCTAAAAAAAACAGACAAAGCCAATAGATCTCGTATAGGTGAGACCTACGGCCTTTGCCAATGCTTGGTGCTTATATGAAGTCAAAAAATGTCTGGATGGTCACCATGGAGGCTGGTCATCATAAAAAGTGTAAAATACCAGCAGCCAGTCTGGACACTATGTCAAGCAGGCTGGCATGTACATCATTCTGGACTTGAGGCAAAGTGGTACATGTCTGTCACCAAAGGTTGCTAGCCGACATAGCATTTTAATATGAAGGGTAAACAGCCAAATGAGATGCCCGATTATCCACCCTGGAGAATGACAAACCTTTGCATAAGCTAAGTCAGTGACTGTGGCCTGTGACTGAACAGGGCCGGCTATCTTATCTGCCATGGATTGTCTACAGAAGCTCCACCACGTTATGTCACATTATCCAACCAAGGCCTAGCCGGCCATTGCAAAGCAATCACCCAAGCAGACCCATCTGACCAGCTTATGCTCCTCTGACTTCCTGTTCACAAAATATGGGCAAGCATGAGTCTGATGAGGCCACAACGTCACCTCAGGGGAGAGTCATGTAGTCGCTGAGGGGGAGGTCAAGCACAGCCATCATGTCTCTGGTTAGCAGACAAGTAGGTTTCCGGCAATGCCAAGATATGTGCTTGGCGGGCCATCAAGCATAACTTCTTGTTCTATAGTGCTGGCCGCTACTGCCTTCTGCTGTCCATATGCTATCATTCTACACTTTTGGATTCATTTTTGTGACCTTAGTATAACGAAAGGCTCAGTCAAAACAGCAGAATTTAGCAATGTGACAAGGGCTCTGATGAAGAGAGCCCCCTAGGTGTAAGACTAAAGATTACACCAGAAAAAAAATATGACTCACTGGGATATGGAATTTTTGGGGCATGAAATTACCCCTATTCTGAATTTGTGGTGGATACTATGCACAGTTTGGTGCTTACCATACTCTCTTCCTCTAATACATTCCTCCAAGCTGACCTGTTGAAATTTAAGGAAGGGTGCAAACTTTATTGCACCAGGTAGTGCACAGTAAATTCCACACAACTTTGAATGCTATCTCCTGTGTAAACAGGGATGTGTGCAGGGATCACAAAACTCTCGCTGACTCATAAGCAGGGCCTTGGAAATAACATACAGATTTGTGGGGCAGCTTTGCTGACCCACAGAGCTATCATAGTGGTTTAATTGCAGTAATAGGCCGACAAAACTGAACCCATTTTGTCATTTTTGCATTCTAAAAGTGCAGAAGTGAAAGTCCACTTGAACAAATCATGGGCTGAATGAATACAAGGGTGCTAAAAGGTGTCATTGCATGCCTTTGCAATTGGCCCCCACAGATGCTGGACCCCCAGAGGGAGTGGGCCTGAAGGGCAATTTAGTTCGACCCCCGTGGTTTAAAGGGAGCCTCTGGGAGCTAAATATTTGGTATGTGATGACTTTAGTATTAATCACAGCAGCTCAAAATCTTGGTGTGGCCCAGGTTTCTCTGGAACCCAAGAGGCAAGGTCAGATTGAGACAAAAAATAGGCCCAGGCACCAAAATAAGAGTGAATTAGATAGCTAAACAAGCAACGACAAAGCCAATATGTCTTGCCTATGAGACCTATTGTCTTTGCCGTTGGTTTTAGCATCGGAAAGTAACAAGCAGGCAAAAGCCAACGTGTAAAAAAGAATAAAAATCAACTTTGATGCCAGTTTACATTTTCTTGGGTGGGGCCCAGCTCCTTCTGAAGCTATTCAGACTTGCTTGAGAGCATATTATGGTGATTATTAATGGTCCTCCCCTTACAATCTTCACCAGACGCCACTGCCAGCTACTGAAATTCAGCAGCCGCCGCAGTGTATGGCATGCCCCTTGAGCAGCATGTGCCTCCGCCACTGGCAGGTCTACTAAGACATGTGGCCGGTGGGGCAGTGGCAGCTCATCCTATTCTAGGCATTTCCATTGAAAGCATTTAAGATATGTCAATGAGCAGGGATCCTGTACTACTAGCATATGTTGGCAAATGCTGCCCAATTATTCAATTGCTAAAGCTAAGTTTGACCAGGTAGTGCTGTAAAACCATTTGCTAAAAGAGTAGTTAGCCTTGCATTATCCAGTAATTTCAATATAGCTATGCACGCCTGACAAGATGATTCGTTACGTATATTTGGCACGTGTTGCGGAGATAAGTGTGCAATCTGCACGGGACAGTTTCAAATACTAGCAGGTTGACTTGCCCAGGGGCGTAGCTTCAGGGGGGTGTTTGGGGTGTAACACTACCCTAATAGATGTATTTTCTAATGAATAGTTGGGTACAGGTGCATTCAGTTGGGTGTGGTGAGGTGTCTGCAGTGGTCAAACTTCATTAAAAAAAAGTATGAGAACTGTGATGCAGCGTGCAACAGGGGCGGGTGAGCATGGTCAAAGGCGTGGCTTAAAAAAACAAAAATATTTTGTAGCTTTTTTTCAGTGTTTCATTTTCAGGTAACTACATATAAAATAACGCAGAGCTTAAATGAAAATGAAATGCACGTTTTGTGAATCAGTGGGAAATACACCAATGTACATTATGAAACCTCTATTAGTTCATGCACTGCACTAGAGAGCCACAGAACTGAATCCTGGCTGGTGCTGTGGAGAATACAAACTTGTGTATGTTTAGTGCTAGAAGGTCCCAGTCTGTGACAGAAAGCACTGTGAACATGTAAGGCATTCTTTAAAAAAAATATATATATTTTTATTGAATTTTCAAGGTACATAAAGGGCCATACCCCGCTGTATAAATTTTGAACACAAGACATATCAGGAGTACCAATATATATATAAATCTGCAACCCCTGCTGAAACTGCAGGCAAAACAATGTAAACTTGGCACAGGTAAGTTCAAACCCCACAAAACATATTACATCTAGATGTATGTGAGTACAGACAGTAGCATTATTTTGCCCAGGCTGTTCAGGGACCGATCGTGTATGGGAGGACAGTCTTATGAGGGGTCTGTGACTGGTAAGGAAGGTAAGTCTATGACCCGGTAAACCGTTCATCAGGACCATATTTTCCTGTGTTTTTGGGGACAACTCTGTGCCTGGAAAACCGAAATCTCTGCTCCCATGCATCTTTCGAGGGCCTTTTTCCATCTGCCAATTGTTGCAAGGACGTTTCCTTCCACTGCTGGGTAGTGTCGTGTTTGGCGAGAGTGAGGGCAAGTAAGAGTAAATGTTGCTTGTATCTGTTCCCACCAATCCCATCGGTACTATGGAGTAGGAATACTCTCGGGTCAAGTGGGAGGTCCCACGAGAGGACCTGGCCCAGGCAGGATGCCACCCTGCACCAGAATGGCTGCAGTGCTCTACAACCCCAAACCATGTGTAGGTGGGTCCCATCCTCCCTCTCACATCGAAGACACACGGGGGACCAGACGACACCCATCCGCCACAGGCGGGAGCAAGTGAAGTACATACAGTGTATATATTGTAAGTCATTATTTTAAACTTGCATTACACAACACAGTATGGGATAGGCTGCTAAAAAATGCACAAAAAGGTTCAAGATAAAAAAAAAATGTTCTTACAGAATATAGTGCACATTTTTTTTTATAACTGTCTTTTAAAAGCACACACTTCACAGCTTAGCTGGTAGCTCCCTCACAATACCTCTCAAAAAGAATAAATCAAGAGGTTCCATCAGTTAAGGCCAATATCGACTCCCAAGCATCCGTTGCATTTGCAGATTGACTAGTATACATTTACATTGCTTTCAGAGAAGCAGGCACCCTAGTAAGATGGCTTCTTTAGCTGTCTGCCCCTGCTCGATTTCACAGCACAAGAGACACCTAGCTTTATATTTCAGCTGAAGCATTTAAACTGTCGGAATTAACCATCTCAGGACGGTTATCTTTTCATAAAAAGTAGGGGTACTGTTTTTCTAAAATTAAAATAGTTGGGGCACATCATGCCCCTCTGATCCCCCCCAACTTCGACCACTAGGTGTCTGTCAGATTTCACCTGGGATTTTTTGCATGCACAAAAACACACACACACATACACACTCTCATCTCTTTTTAGAAAGCCCTATAAAATGATATTTTACAAAATAGTGTTCTTTTCTCAGTTAGTACTCTACCAATCCGCATTCTATTCCTCCTCTTTGCGACTGCCTCTTAAGCCCCGCTCATGCTCCCTGTTTATCCAATGTATTTTAACATTATCTGCAAGCATGATTGTCAGGAAAACTGAAGCTCACCCCCCCAATATAACTGACCAAGCTAGGCGCCTGCTCTCATCCACCACAAACTGAATCATTATCAGAAGCACCAGCCTGCATGAGATTACCACATGTTCTACAGGAAGCTGAGCAGCTCCACTGCAGAAGCAGTAAAGCTTAATGTAATAAAACATTTATCATACAACTATTCTGAGGTTTACTGAAGAGCGAGGGCACCACGTGGCAGTGTTTGGCTGGCGACCGAGTCTACGTGCAAGGTGCTGTGTTTTCTTTTAAAACCTTTTGTCTCCGGGTACAGGGGCAGCTTTAGGGAATCTCATACGAGTAACTAACGACTTAAAATCCTAATTTCATTGTAAGATTAAAAAAAAATGAAACCACATTAATTTCAACCCACAAGTGAAGTGTAAAGTAAGCAGGCACATCAATAATGATGAGGCCGGATTCCATATTCTCAGTTTACTCAGGAATATCTGGCAGATGGTCTTTATTGCCTACTAAGAAGTTTGGAGGGAAGCTATACCTTTACCCTCCCATCAATCTAAATAACTTCGGACTCCGAATTCAGAATTTGGTAATTTATTACAAAGCCAGAAACAACAGAATATAGACACACCTCAGGATCAAGGTGTAAAGATACATGACAACTAATACAGAGCCCAATCTACGAATATAGTTCATACGGCACAATAGGTACAGAACAATGAATTCCACAATCAGAACACAGCTGAGTATAGACACTGCATCCAAATCCCTTTTCATTTATATTTCCAATTTACAACATAACCTGTCCTTACTCTACTTCTAAAGTGGCATCCCTTCCTAATTTCCCGAAAGATGTCAGCACGTGTTGACTTCCTAAGAAGTGCACTCGCGTATGATGGGTCAAGTAGCGTAAAGCCACAGAGCTTGTTCTAAAATTCTCTCCTTCGTCAGTCAAAAGCAGAAATCCAGCAAATCTGTCTCTGTGCCTAATACAAAAAGACAAAGTTACCCCCCAATGGTTCACATGGTACATTATTCTGTGAACACCTTCTTGAGTAACATTCCACAAAGTCCAATTAATTTCACAACTCTGTCCGCTGACCTTGGTTCCCAAGTTTCAGCAGGCACGGAAGGTGTCCTCCCTTCCCTTTGTCCGAGCTCATCAAAGGCATTCCGTTCCTCCCATGTATCTTATTCAATCTAAAATAACGAGTTCAAATTCCTGCACCTGCAGTAGGGGTGAAAAGAAAACTTTCTACACACATAAATTCTAATTAGCTCCTGACCTAAGAGCAAACGAGGAGAAATGAAACCTTTAAGAAAAGCTAAAGTTAGTCCCACAATTCTGGCTAACCTAAGAATGTCCTTTATTGTGCACTTGTCATACAGGCCTTTATATGAATCTTATAACATTAAATACCTTTAGTTTACCTACTAATCATTATACACGTGCACAATTACGTTTTCTCTAAACACGTGCAAAACACTAATCAATCATGTAAAAGCGTCACACTTTCATTCTACATATTCTCACATGATGATATATAAACTTTGTTTTAATATGCACAAAGTTCAACAAAACATTGAATATATATATACATATATATATATATATATATCTATATATATATATATATATGAAGTTCGTACATGAATATAATGCACCCCTTACAAATTTCAGAGCGTCGAGCGCTCTATCAGTTCCCCTCTCTGATGACAACTGTAATCAAATATAACACTTTTCCCTGACGTGTTCTCCTTGCAGAAAAGACCGACCTAAACAGAAGTTGTAGCCTGTCTTCCCTGTCTGAACTTTTCCAGGTTCTTAAGGTTCTGACAGTGACCGTCCTGCAGTCTTTCCATCTGCCTTTCCCGTCTTCTAAGGGAACTCTCAGCCTGTCTTGCCTTATGCCACTTAAAAGCTCTAAAAGCACCCCACAATACAATGATACAAATCAAGACTATTATGATAGGTTTCAGAATGTAACCAACAATTCCTTGTCCCAAACTCCCAAACCAACTTCCAACCCTTCCAATTCCTTGGCCAATTTTATCCCAAATTCCGTCTGTTGCCAAATCATGTATGTCGTGATGTATCTCAGTGATGTTACTTATATATTTCTTTAAATCCTTGCTGTTATCCGGAATATAAGCACAACACTGCTGAACCCTCAATAATTTACAGACTCCACCTTCTTTTGGCAATAAAACATCTAACACAAGACGGTTCTGAAGCACCATGACCCTTCTAGAGACCATTTCCCCATCAACGAGCAATAAGCTTGAGCTGTGTTCGCTGACAACTTGTCCACTAATGTTGACAGCTTTCTAATCTTTACATCATTCAGAACCACTCCTAAGCTGGGTATCAAAACACATCTCCAACAATTTCTCCTGCACTTGTGCCACGTTTCTTTCTATGCGATCGTTTCCCTCCCAATGGCCAGAAATCTTCCACATGGAATATTTTTGTAAAGGGGCGTGGCTTGAGCGGGGACGATGGTGGACCAATGAGCGGCGAGCTCCGCACCAGCTGCCCAATTATCCTGTTGCCTGAGCTCACTGGGACTTTACCGATCCACCCTGCTGCTACCGTAACACTGAGGTGAGTGATAGGTACTGCGGTGCTGATCGCGGCGATCCCTGGTGCCGTGATTCGGCGAGCGGAGATCCCCGGTGCGGCCTTCGGGGGGAGTAGGCTGCCCTCCTGGAGGCCTACAGCAGCCCGGACACTGCGCGACGCCCCGGCTTGGAGCTGTATACAGGTCACAGACTACGCCGCTGAATGACCCTCAACTATAATTAATGCTGAGACTTTCGTCGAGCTCTCTACAGCGGCGTCCCGTCGCATAGAGATCGGAGGCCTTGGAGCAAGGGGACGGCACGAAGTACGCCAGAGGACAAGATCGGGGTGTGGAGGCCTGTGCCACCCAGAGGTGTGGCGCGTGCGGAGGTGGTCCCATTTGGAGCAGCCAGTTGTCCGCTTCTGAGGTGTCAGGTGCCCTCCGAGTGAGGCAGATGGCAGCAGAAGGGCACGCTCCTGGGCTTTGGGAAGCGTTGCGTCTTTGGCTACCAGTGTGACACGTGGCTTGGCTGCCATTTTAGGATCAGGCCCTGAGACCTGGACTGCGCTTGCACCTTTTTTCCATACGTCACAGACTAGACTTTGGTGCTCTGTGGGGCTGGAGAGAGGTGCCTTCTCCGCTCTCCTCTGCAGCGTCTCTCATTGGACACCACCCTGATTCTGTGTGATTGCTGCGGCATATATCGGGGAAGCGCACTGACTCTTTCACTTGGGAGATTTTTACCTGTTGCACGGGATGCTGGTTGGAGGGGCCTCATACCACATGACTGTTGGCGCTACTGGCAGATTGTGGGAGGGGGCGCTACATATCCTGGGTTGGCCCCTAGTACCGGTGGTCCTACTGACTGCCTCCATGTGGGGGACGGAATATGAAGGTACTTTGGAGCTTGTCTGCATACACCTGCTTGGGGATCGAAGTTTCCCACGCTGCGAGCAGCACTCCAAACATGGGTAAACCTAGGAATAAAATCACCGGGGCTACGCAGGATCCTGAGGACAGCGCAACTGAGCGCTCGCAACCGGACCCGGGAGACCCGATTCAGCAACAATTGAACCAAATCCTTGACGCCATCACTGATACAAAGACCACCCTTCACCAGGATATAAGCACAGTGGTGGTAGGCCTGGGTCTTCTACGCGAAGAACACAAGAGACTGTAGGAACGAGTCAAACATAATGAGATTGCTGTGGCAGAACTCTTGCCAGCACAGAAAGCGACGGACCACCAGTTGAGAGCCCTCACAGACAGTCAGTGTCCTGGAACATAGGGCTGAGGATGCGGAAGGCTGCAATCGACGAAACAATGTCCGAGTGGTTGGGTTGCCGGAGGGAGCGGAAGGAAGTGCTATGGTGTCCTATCTCGACAATTGGTTCAAAACGGTAGTAGCTCTTGAGGGACTGACCTCCTTTTATACTCTGGAACGAGCCCATAGAGTTCCTGCTAGACCCTTGGCTCCGGGGAGGCCTCCGAGACCAATAGTGGCCCGCTTGCTTCACTTTAGGGACAGAGACATACTGCTGCAGAGAGCAAGGACGGAGGGTCCCTTTCAGGAGGACAATAGTAGGGTCACTCGGTTCCCGGATTATACTCTGGAAGTACAGCGGAAGCGAGCTTCCTATCTGGAGGTCAAGAAGGCCATGAGAGAAGAAGGGCTGCAGTACTCCCTGATGTTCCCGGCCCGGCAGCGCATTGCGCTCTACAACACCGCTCGTTATTTTGATTCTCCCTCTGAAGCGTGGGACTGGCTAGAAGATTACAAGGGTGGTCTGACGGGAGATGCGTATCGTGAAGGGACGAGCTCCCAGACCAGGAAGCCCAGGTCTCGTGGACTACGAAGGTAGAGGAAGAGAGCACAGATGAAGCCCAGCACAACACAAACTACTAAGGTGCGGGCCGCGGCATTGCAAGCTGTGGTGTCACTGTCCCAGAGTCGGAGTCTGCCTCCAACAGATGATGATGCGGGATCCGCTAAGGAATCAGCAGACAATGACTCGGACACGTTGAATGATAGCAGTATGAAACTGCTTGTGGTAACACCCCAGAGTGTAGATGATATTGTATGAGAATGTTATTAATTCATGGCAGCTGTTTTCAATTTCACCTTCGTATTGTTGTGTTATGTATAGAGTCCCTGAGCTTGCTTTGATTCATTGCAGCTGGTGCCCCGCGAGCTGGGTATGCGTCCCTGGTCAGTTGCGTACACTATTGCCTCTGAATTAGTTGGAGGTTTCTTTAGTCGTAGTTTATTAAGGTTTGGATGGGAGCTCGTTTAATAGTTACTGTCCTTGGGAGAGGGAGTTGGGTTTCTGGGGATGTTCTAAGGGGCCCAGGCGTGGAACATCTCGAGTTTTGTACGATTGTTGGGCACAGATATCCTCATGGGATCGTTGGTGGACTTAAAATGCATATCGTGGAATGTCAGGGGCCTGCTCACAATGGGCCGCCGCTATAAGATGCATGCTTTTTTAGTGTGCAGGGGGATTCAAATGGCATTTCTACAAGAAACACATATCACGACCCAAGAGGATATTGCATTACAGCGTAGATGGAAAGGCCACATTTTTCATACTACTTATTCTGCTTTTGCGTGCAGTGTTTTAATATGGGTTAGAGCGGGGGTCCCTTTCCAGCTTGTACAACAGATTACAGACCCGGAGGGTAGGTATGTGATGGTGTTGGGTAGGCTTAATGGTAGGGATGTTGCGATGGGTAGCGTCTATGCGCCTAATATTGAGCAAACGGCTTTTTTCACTCAACTCTCTGAGAAACTGGCGCCCTATTTGACCGGTGCTGTAATCATAGGTGGGGATTTTAACTCAGTCGCCGATGTCCAGCTGGATAGATCTCATCCACCCCTATCTACCGCCCCTACACATAAGAAAGCTAGAGCTAGGAGGAACTGGCAGACACACTGGGGATTGGTGGACACATGGAAGGCGCATCACCCGACTGATCGAGACTATTCCTTTTACTCTGCACTTCACGAACTTCATGTTCGGTTTGATGCTGTACTTTGCTCCCCAGAACTGCACACCACGATCACGCATAGCGAATATCTTACCAGGACACTTTCAGATCATAACCCATTGATGGTTAGGGTTCAGTGGTCTCAGGTGCACCCTGCAATTCCAAACTGGCGCTTAAACCCGGAGCTCTTGAAAGATTTAGTATTCCGGGTGGCAGTGGGAACTGGGGTGACTCAATATTTTCTGGAGAATGAAGGCACAGCGTCTTGGTTCGCTGTAGAATGGGACGCCTTTAAAGTGGTGGTGAGAGGTTTTTGCATTTCCAATGTGGTTGGGGTCCGGAAGACTCTACTCCAGGACATAGATACTGCAGATCAATGCTTGCGAGAGCAGGAGCGTGCTCAACCTGATCAACCTCACAGGCACAGGGAATTACTGAAAGCAAGGAAGGCAGTGGCAGTGGAAGTCGGCAGGCTGTGATGTTTCGATTATAAGAAGTATATAGCACGCTCTCATAACAAGTGAGACAAATCTGGCACCCTGCTGGCCTGCTTGGCCAACCCAGAGAGACGAGGGTCGACTATCATAGAATTGTATAGCCCGTCTGGAGAACTTTGCCGCACACAGCAGGGTATTAATGAGCAGTTTCATGCGTATTATACAGAGCTTTACCAGAGTAAGGTCATGATGAATGAGGAGGTCCTCGGGGAATTTCTAGCAGTGGCTGATCTCCCAGAAATTGATAACTCAGACGCTGTACAACTAGGCCAAGCCATCACATTTGGGGAAGTGAGAGGTGCGATTAAACATATGGCACCGAAGAAGACTCCCTGAGCAGATGGGTTGCCAATCAAATTTGATCACACTTATGGTGATCTGATTGCCCCTAGGTTAGTGACTCTCTACAATGAGGCAAAGAAGACGTGATATCTTCCTGTCACTACCCGTGAAGCGATTAATGATCCCCATTTTGAAACCAGGGAAGTCACCCTCAGACAGAACTGCGTACCGACCACTGTCTATGCTTCCTACCGACTATAAGATCCTGAGTCAGATATTGGCGACTCGGTTGCTGCCCCATATGGCTCATTTGGTCCACGTACACCAGGCGGGATTCATCCTGAAGCGGAACACGGCTGTCAATGTAAGACGGCTACTCCGCATATTGGAAGCTGACACATATTCGAAGACACCAGCTGCCATTTTCTCAGCGGACATTGAAAAGGCTTTTGATAGCCTAGAATGGCCTTATTTATTTCAAGTTATGCGCACATTTGGGCTGTAGTGGGACTTTGTGAACTGGAAGGCATTGGTATATAGATCCTCTTTGGCACGCGTTAAGACGGGGGGTTTGATTTCAGACACGTGCACGGTGAGCAGAGGGACGCGTCAAGGGTGCCCACTATCCCCTCTGTTATTTGCTTTGGCTATTGAGCCATTGGCGGCCCAGGCCAGGACAGGACGTTGCTACAGGGGTCTCGATGTTCATGGCGGTATTCAATACATCGCGCTCTATGCTGATGATCTCCTCATGTTTTTAGCAGACACCGGGGCTGCCCTTGCTGGGGAAATTTGCTCCAAGACCTCGAACTGGTGGCAGGCCTTAAGGTTAATTGGGAGAAGTCTTGTCTGTTTCCTGCTGCCCCCGTGAGGGAGGGTCATCCGATTACTAATGGAGTGCACTGGGAATACCTGGGGACCTGTATTTATCATAGGCAAGCAGATCTGTTGGAGGGAAATGTGGGCAGAGCTATCCGGGGGCTTCAGGGCAGTATGGAGTTCTGGGGAACGCTCCCGCTCTCCGTGGCGGGCAGAGTGACCCTGCTTAAGATGGTTTAGAGAACAGTGGTCCCTATTCAGGAGGAATACAGTGTGATAGATAACCATACACTTAGAATAGAATGTATGTCTTTTGTCCAGCCGGACAAGAATTTATTTTCATAGTATTTTTCAAAAGTAGTATCAAATAAAACATTCAAATGACAAGTGGGCACAGCCGTGACCAACAGAACACAAGACAGAACAATGAACACAGAATTGGCCAAAGGGCAAGCCAAAATGGGTCTGTACAGTTGTTCTCAGTATAGACAGACACAAATTAATCATTTCTGCCGATAGTATGCCTTAACTAGCTCTGCCTCGGCAAACCGGCAGTCTCCATTGAAACTCCGAAGCAGATGCGGCGATACTGCCCACGCTCACTGAAGTAAGTAGCACGGCTAGATCCCTTGGACACCACCTCTTTAACATGGCGGGTTCACGCCTAACCCATTCTTACCCCTCTCTGCTTCCAGGTAATGCGATCGTGCATTCTCCAACAGCTGGCACACAGCACCCAACAGGACTTTCTGCCATAAAGCAAACAGAATTGGTAACTAAATTATTTTGTTTTACACTCAATTTCCGTGTCAACTCCACCCCTTCTTAAACTTAGACACCTCCACCTCTGCCTTTTGTTCATTCAGATCCCGCCGGTGTCAGCAACCCCCAAAGTCCAGATGTTGAGCGCTCCTGCGCCTATAATGAACCGTCGACTCTCTGCCACCTTAGTTAAAGTCCTCACTGCCTTCTGGGTTCACCCATAAAAATATTTCATTCACCATCGCACCGCGCCGTTTTTTGTTCCTCCTGAATCACTGGAAAAACCTTGCTCATGATCAGGCACTGTGCCGGTTTGTCGTCCTTTAATATGCAGACTGGTTTATATCATACTCACTTGTCTCTTCTCCGTTGAATCACTGCAATAATTCACCATTTCATGACGAAGCTGTACTAGGCACCATAAATCAGCATCAATTCAACCAACTCCTTTTTAACGTCGTCACTGCGACACGAATTTCAATCCTCACTCAGCATAAACTAGAGAAATGTCACCACCTCTGCATGAAATTCAATCCACATTGTTCACGCAACTCCAAGCACCTAAGTCACAAACGTTATGCTGAAAACATGCCTAGTATTGTGTCAAATGTGGTTAAAATTCTTCCTTTCCATTTTTTATTCCCCTTTTTCTCCCCTTGCTCCTTTTTTGTATGTAAAGAATTGTAAAAAAAAGGTGTGATATATTATCAAGACAGCAGTGCATTATTTGTTTGTCCTGAAGATGATGCCCTATATTCAATGTGGCATCGAAACGTCGTCGACACCCAAACACCCTATGCACTAGACTCAAGCTATAACACATTGTGCAACGGTGTTAAATGATTAATTTGTGTCTGTCTATACTGAGAACAACTGTACAGACCCATTTTGGCTTGCCCTTTGGCCAATTCTGTGTTCATTGTTCTGTCTTGTGTTCTGTTGGTCACGGCTGTGCCCACTTGTCATTTGAATGTTTTATTTGATACTACTTTTGAAAAATACTATGAAAATAAATTCTTGTCCGGCTGGACAAAAGACATACATTCTATTCTAAGTGTATGGTTATCTATCACACTGTATTCCTCCTGAATAGGGACCACTGTTCTCTATAACATGAAATTGCCCAAGGTCCCTGTCTTAATTCCTTTGGGTTCCCTTGTTCTGTAAAATAATCCTGCTTAAGATGGTGGCATTACCTAGGCTCCTATATTATTTTAGGACCCTTCCCATCTGGCTCCCAGAGATGATTTTTAAACGACTTCAAATGATGGTCACATGTTTTCTTTGGCTCGCTGGCAGGCGGCGGGTAGCCCTGAAGACCCTGTTGCGACTGAGAAGAGAGCGGTACCGGACTTTCTTATTATTTGGCGGCCCAATTGCAATGGCTTACCCAGGCGGTGGCTCTAGAATTCTGAGGAGTGGGCGAGAAGGATGTTGGATGGGTGCCCAGTCAAGTATTGTCCTGCATCATATTGCAGCATCCGCTGTGTCTCAAAGCACTCCCCCCTGAATTCAATTTCGGTTGTGTTGGAGCAGAAGCCAGAAGAGGGCGCAGATTGCGCGGCCCTATGCCCCCGAAATCCCCATCACTATGTGCACAATACTTCCTCATGGGGGTGCTGTTCAGCACTTCAACAGTGGAGTGATCTGGGCCTGAAAGCCCTGAGTGATCTGTACGACGATGGTGTCCTTGTACCGTTCGAGACTCTGAGGGATCGACATGATCTACCTCGTGGAGATTATTTGCTTCATTCAGCCCTAATGGCGGCCATTCAGAAATACTGTGGGGAGGGCCTATCGAACCACAGACTTCCATGGTATGCCAGTATGTTGTATTGGCGGCGGGCACCATCAACGTCACGTGTTTGCAGCGACGGATGAGGCAGGAGAGGCTCGCTCCGCTAGTGGAGTTGAAGCAGAAGTGGGAGGAGGGTTTAGGCGAGGAAATCCCTGAGAAGGCATGGGCTGAGTTGCTTGAACGACCTCGGAAATGCACTAGAAATGCTCGATTTCAGCTGCCTACATTTTTTGTTTTGCATAGGGCGTACCTGACACCAGCAAAAATTAACAAATATTTCAATGTGACCACGGCGCTCTGCCCAAGATGCAACAAGGAAGGGGCAGATCTTCGCCATATGCTCTGGGATTGCCCAAAGCTGACGACTTACTGGGGGGAAGTGGTGGAGCTGGTATGTAACATTACTGAGAGGAATGTTGAACCAGCACCAGGCCTCTGTTTACACCACTGGTTTCCTCACACCTCCAAAACCAAGCTCACTAGCAAGTTTTTAGATCTGGGCCTGTTGTTAGCCAAGCGAGAGATTACAGCGCACTGGAAGTCTAAGCAGGGACCGAGTTTCCAGAGGTGGAGGGCCGTCTTTCTCAGATAGGCGGAGTGCGAGGGTACTGCTAGGTTACAGGCAGCTAGTTGCGCACATAACAAAAAAGCCTTAGAAGCTGCAAGGGCTTGGGAAGCGCTAACACTGTTGTTCAAGACGCCAGAGACAGACTCGGATGTGGACTCCACCACTAGCGCTCCGGCAGATAAGGACTGATAACTGCCTGGTTCACACACCTATAGGAGTACGGGGGTCTCCTGTAGTCCATCGTTGTCTTATTGTAGGCCTACACTGTCATCCAGACTAATGTTGTATATCGCCTAAATGGAAAATTGTGCTGTGCCTGATTGCTGTTTTATTACTGCTATTAGTTCTCTGTGCCACGCCGGGGGGAGGGAGGGAGTGGGGGGTCCGGGGGTGGGAGGGGTCTTATTTTGGCTGGGTATGTTGTCTCCACTGTGGGCCATTTTGCATTCCAGTGTTTATTTCTGATCAGCTGATGCAATGGAGTAGGTGGGCGTCATCAAGTACTGATTGATTGATCTGCTATTTCCAACTGTAGCCAATAGCGATGTAACGTGCTGAACCAGCTTGTCATGTTCAAATGCCTAAATGAGGAATGTGGAAGTTATATTCTGTATATGTCAGAAGTTTTTGATGTAAAGTGAATAAATATATTTACAAAAAAAATTATTTTTTTTGTAAATACCACAGCCAAATAACATGTTCCGTACCAATTTGGAGGCAGTCGCACATATGCATTCCTTCCACATACAAAATACACATTTGGCCCTATGGTCAATTAATCCAATAGCGCCTTCTTTATAGATTCTTCAATCAGGAAAATATGCTCACATTCACTCTCTCCTACAAATACTTTATCATAATATGTCTGTGGTTGTCTGATACATAGTTCCCCTTTTGCTGCAAATCTAAAGCTATTGAACCAGAACTTCTCTTTGCCTTATAATGTAGTTCTTCTTGGGTCCATGAATTCACCTAATGCCTGGGGTCAGGCCTAAATAATGTCTGTCTGTGTCTATCCTCTATTTAGTCCACAAAATTTCTTTTTTTATATCGGATAACATACAGGTCAAATTGTGTCTATGGGCATATGCTGTGTTTAAAGTTACTGTGGGCACAAAATACTTTGACATCCTATCTTCCTATCTTCCTTTTTATAATAATCATACTTGTTCAAATATTTTAGTATAGGAACTTCAGGGAGCACTACATCATGATTAGGGAACTAGTACTCAAAATGAGCTTTACCATAAAACATACTCAGCAGCATGCTACATATGATACCATAAGTCAGAGGTAAGTGATGATATCTAATACCCTCCTCTACTGATGCTGGCAACTGCATACACACATAGCGATCCTTCGCTTCCATCGTGCCCACATACTCGTACAACAACCTTGCGTATGCATTCAAAGTAAAGTCACCCTTAGAAAGGTCCACATGTAATAGACGACTAGTTTCTCTTATCATCTCCTCATCTGATTCTGATGCACCCTCCCTTATGTCTGGTGTAGAAGGTGTAGGTGTCCCTCGTCCCCCTTCTTCCATCACATTGGACTCAACTATCGGTGTGATAATCACTACTGTAATAACTATGATTACCCCCACTATGAGTGTGCCTATCATGCATTTCTGCCTACGGTTCGAATTTCCAGACTCCATTCTAAATCAGTTCTCCAACTTGGTGCAGGAAGGAAACAACAAAGTCTCTCCCTTTCTTCTTAAGGGGTTTGCACACAAAGTTATTTTTAGATTCCTGTTGGATGTCTAGAATTCTTCTGTGTTCAGTTCGACAATGATAATCTAAAGTTCATGAACAGCCATCCCTATCCCTTTTTCTTCTTCTACTGGTAAATCCCTAAATCTGTTATTCTTCTACTTGGACCTAGGTTATCTTCTTTTAAAGTACTGTTCATATACTTTCTTTTCCTTCATTCAGTTCTCTTTTCATCATAGATTATATCGGTGCCCAGAGCATCAACAACGAGTTCCAAGATTTCCATACAAAACGCTGTCAATTCTTGAGCTGAAGGCTGGCGGCCAAACATTGGGAATGTAAGTTGATGTAGGATCAGGAGTCTCAATCCACTCAGCCTTGGAGGATCAGGTGCCGTCAGGGTCAAAAGCCAGAGAGCCTTGACTACTGGGACTAACAGTTCAATCTCAATAATCAATGTGGTCTCAGCCTTGACCTGGTGAGACACAGAAGTAACCACATCAGCCAATCCCTTGCAATAATCAAGAACCAAATCATCGGTGATGTTTATTAATGCTGTCGCTGGCCCTGCAGGCAAATGCATCGCCCTCCCCATCAGTATCTTGTGGGGGGATAATCCTGTTCTATCTGAGTGCTACGCAAACTCATCAGCACCAAGGGCAGCGCATCCGGCCATTTTAAAGATGTCGATGAGCAAACCTTCACTACCCTCATTTGATAGTCCCATTTATCTGCTCCACTTGGCCGGACGCCTCCGGCCTGTAGCTATAATGCAGTATCTGATCCAGTTGCAAGGCGGCACAC
This sequence comes from Triturus cristatus, assembly GCF_964204655.1. NCBI lineage: Eukaryota > Metazoa > Chordata > Amphibia > Caudata > Salamandridae > Triturus > Triturus cristatus. The sequence continues at coordinate 118,993,208 of NC_140595.1, forward strand.
AACAGCTTCATGATCTCACTATGAAAGTGAGTTCCTCCATCCGATTCCAATTAGATCGGAAATCTGAACCGTGGGATAACCTCTCTAAGTAACAATTTTGCCACTGTGAGACTGTCACACCTTCTGGTCAGATATGCCTCTACCCATCATGAAAAGACACACACCACCACCAAAACGGGCCTCTATCCATTGCACCTGGGCCTCTATAAATTCTAACTGCATCCGATTGAAAGGACCTCATGACCTTCTAATGTGACTCAAAGCAACCACCGTTTTCTTTCCTGCATTCATCTGCTGACACGTAACACACCTATGACACACTGCCTCGGCGTACACACCGAACCGTGGATTGAACCAGGTCTGACGAAACACCCTCACCATGGCGTCTCTCCCAAGGTGAACTGATCCATGAATTTGCCTCACCATAGGACTCAATAAACAGTGTTCTTTCATCTGTTGACACCCAAATACCATCACCTCTTTTCTCACAACCTGCTCCAACTCATGCTGCTTCTTCTTCTTCGGGAACCTCTTCTTAAAGTCTCTTAATCTCATCCCAGGTATTGGCTATAGCCAACATCATGCTGATCTCGGTCTTTTCTGTGCTCTCTCCCACATATTCTCCATTAAAAATACAAGCCTGTATAGCGCAAAAGAACGAGCCACTTCATCAGCATAGCGGTTCCCCTTGGTGACAAAATCCTCTCCCTCTCCGTGTGCTGCACATTTCACCATTGCTATTTTCTTCGGTTTCTGTAACACTTATAAGAGTTGTCTCATATATTCCCCATTCCTGATAGGAGATCCTGATGACATTAGGAACCCCCTCTGTGACCACAGCTGCCCAAAGTCGTGAACTACTCCGAACCCCTACTGACTGTCTGTGAAGATAGTCACTCGGACTCAATCAGAGACGAAACATGCACGTATCAGGGCATAATTTCCGCCACTTGTGCACAGTATACTCCTTGTAAACAAGCTGTTTCCACGACTCCAGAAATAGTACAAACAGCAAAAGCTGCTCTCAAACAACCTTCATTGTCTCTTAAACCTGAACTATCAACAAAAAGGACTAGATCAGATTCAGGTAGGGGTTCATCAACAATGTCGGGTCTGGGTTTGGTAGAGAGCTCAGTCACATCTAGGCAGTCATGCTCCTCACAATCTTCTCCTTCAATAGGTGGGTATGGCATCAACGTGGCAGGGTTTAGCATAGAACATCATGTCAAAGTAACATTTTCAGATGCCAGTATTACTTGCTCATACTTGGTGAGCCTATTATTAGTCAAGTACTGAGTTTTGGTTCTCGTCATCAGGAGTTCCACTGAGTGCGAGACATATACTGTAAGGGGATGACCCATCACAATACATTTGCATCTCTCAATGCTGACACCTGTTGCAGCAATGGACCTGAGGCATCCAGGCAATGCAGAAGCCACTGGATCTAAGGTGGCTGGAAAATAGGCCACTGGTCTTCCAGCACCCCCATGTGTCTGAGTTAACACTGCCAATGCGCACGCCTCTCTCTCTCTTGACAGAAAATCGAAAACACTTTAATATAATCAGGCATTCCCAGAGCTGGGGCGCAACATAAGCTTTCTCTTAGATCCCAGAAGGCCCTCATACAATTGTCATCCCATGGTACCAGATCACTCACATCCTAGCGTGTTAACCCTAACAAAGGTTTTGCCTGCAGAGAAAAGTTTGTGATCCTCTGTCGACAATAGCCATTCCCAAAAACATTCGGACTTTCTTTTGCGTCTTTGGAGTACCCATTTGTAAAATCGCCTCTATGCGATCTGGTGACACCTTTCTTTTTCGTTTTTTGATTCGATGCCCCAAATACTGAACCTCAGACAAACAGTATTGAAGTTTGCCTGGGGACAACTTGTGTCCGTTCTCTGCCAGATGATTCAACAAAGCAACAGTATCTATCCTGCAAGTATCTTACGTCTCTGAGGCGACCAGAAGATCATCTATATACTGGACAAGAACTGAATCTTGTGGCATTGTCAGACCCTCAAGATTCTTTTTAAGAATTTGATTGAAGATAGACCGACTTTCTGTATACCCTTGTGGGATACGACACCATGTTAACACACGGTTCTCCAGCCAGAAAGCAAATAAAAATTGGTTCTCCTCATGAACGGGTATCGAGAAGAATGCTTGGCATAGGTCAATGACCGTAAACCATTCAGCTTCACAAGGTATTTGAAACAAGAGGACAGCTGGATTCGGTACCACAAGACAACATGGAATCACAATTTCATTAGCCCTTCGCAAGTCCTGCACTATTCTATAATTGCCTCTAGGTTTCTGCAACCCCATTATAGGCGAATTGCAGGGGCTTCCTCTTATCTCCTTCAGTATGCCATGAGCAATCATAGATTCAATAACTGGTGTCATTCCTGCCACTGTCTTTGGTGTTAACTTATATTGTGGCGTCCTTGGGAATTCCGCATTTGGCTTAACCTGTATTTTTACTGGTTCGACTCCTCGAATCAGACCTTTCTCCTCTCCTGTAAAATCCCACACCATGGGATTTACAGAGTCCCTCAAATCTATCGGTAATTCTTCTTTAGTTAGTACATTGAACATTTCCGCACACAAATTCTGACTAGCCACCTTAAAGGTAGCATCGTCATCACAGGTCTGTAATTCCACCCCCTTCAGAGTACAATAGGTGGTACAATTTAACTTGCACAGGAGATCACGTCCTAACAGACATACCGGACTCGAATCACACACTACAAATTGGTGTCGGTCCTGGAAGGTTCCTATTCTCACAGGTAACTCATTAGTTAAGAGGTTGGTCATCTTCTAGTTAGTAACTCCTACCACATGGATCGATTGTCCAGAGAGTGACAAATTAGGGACTACTGCTGACCTTACAGTAGATCGGGCTGCACCAGTGTCAGTTAAAAACGTGATTGGATGACCATTGACATCACCCTCCACAAATGGTCCCCTCTGATCTACCTCCAAAACTGCTCCTAAGGTACAGTCCTCCTCCCCCTCTCACACCTTCCTTATGATGTATTCTGATCATAACGGTCAGTCAATTCAATAAAGGGCATTTGCTGATACACATAATTTCCTACGGCAATTCTTGTGGGTTGGGGCACCTGCACCTGAGGTTCGGAACCTCCCCATACATAGATTTAGGTCTAGTCACAATGTTCAATCCAGCAGATACCTGCACAGTTTCCTCATTTTGTATTTGATTGGCAGGATTTGAGCGACACTCGCGCTTCCAATGCCCGAGTTTGTGACAATAATGACAGGCAGTGTTTCTCCTCGGGTTAACCCATTCTGCTCCAGTCCCTGTATCCATTCCTCGTCCTCTTCTCTGCCCTGGGTGGACCATCATGTTTTGTTCCATTCCTCGACCACTTCCTTGACGTCAACCCATTGTACCTCCGTTCCCCTGCATTAGGTCTGGTCACTCGGCATTCCTCAGCTGTGCCATCATCAACTTATCCTTCATTTTCTTATGTGTAGACTCTACCTGATCACTACAGTACTTGGCATAACGCAGAATTTCGTCCACTGACTCATTTTGCCAACATATCAAATGTTGCTGAATCATCAAACTTATTTCAGCCCTCAATCCCAACACAAATTTTGAGAAAAACTGTCCCATATCTTTTTGTTCAAGGGCATCTAGGCCACTATGGTGTTTAAAGTCCAATAAGAGTCTCTCGTTCATGCACTGACTCTTTTGGCTCTCGGGTGGTACGATCAATCTTGAGCCAATCAATAGTCCAAGGAGCTACCTTGGATTGGAGCCATGTAATTGACTATTCATATTTGTTCATCACTTCAGTGGAAGGGCATTGAGTTACGGGATCCCTAGCTGGTTCTGAAGTGTACCACTCAATTGCAATTTTGCATGCCGCCCACAAATCCCCCAGAACCACAATGTCAAATAAGGTATTCAAGTCTATCCACAGAACCTTAGAAATCTTCACAACCTATTCAATTTGTTTGTACCACTCCTCAAGCTTTTCCCTCAGCTGAGGGAAATCATTTGTAAAGGACGCCAAATCACCCCTGCTCCAAGGCACATGAACATACCTTCCATTCTGTAATTCTCGTAGCGCAAAGTTTCCTACTCTCTCCGGCCCCTCTCCGTGTGGCAGAGTATTTCCTATTCCTTTCTTGACATTATTTTTCTTGGACCACTTCTCTTCCCACCGATCCAGTTTTCTCCATGCCCTCATTCCTATGACTAATTTCGAATATGAACTTTCAACCCTACTATTCTCTTCTCCTCAATTCCTGGTCTGTAAAATTTAACCTGTGATTTCCCTGCAACATTTTCGTTTTCGTCAAATCCACATCGTACTTCCGCGCCAACTGAAACAATGCTTCAGGTACTCTTTTTGCCTTCCTAGTGACATCCATAGCCACAAATAGCAATTCATCTTTCCAGTGGCAGATTCCCATCGATCACCTCATCGACCTCTGCCTTCAATTTCAGCACATCCAACAATTTTGCCTTCACTGCAACTTCAATTCTTCCTCGATTTGTCACATTACACAGTCCTTCTCTATCACAACTTCGACTTCTCCAACCTTCTCCCATCCCTTTGACTTAAATTATGGGCCGACCTTCCCTCTCACAACTCTGACTCCTCAATCGACTTTCCAATCCAACATTTGATACACCAGGTTGTGTTTTCTAAACGCCTCTTGTCTCTTTCCCATTTCAGCTGAACTCCTCATACTCTCCCGCACCGGTGGAACCCACATTCGTATCTCTGACCTAGAATTTTCCAGGGCTCCTGTTCATCTTAATTCCGATCCTGTACTCACCCTTGAAGGGTCCGCCGTTGCTGCCAACGGAGTACTAGTCTCCACAGGCCTCACGGGTGCGCTTGTTCCCGAAGTAAGACTTCCTCCTGAGATAGTGTCCTCACTCATTCCGGCTTGATGTTGGCTCCCACTCTCTCCCATACTCGGATTGTATAATCTGTATTTCCTGTCTGTGCACTAACTCATTGCAATACCAATGGATACAGCATCTCTCCTTCTATGGTATCCACCCTCCACTTCTTCAACTGACCATCCCACCTATCGTCCTGATACGACTTGATTGCGTTTCTCATCCTTCCATGAGAATTTTCTCTTTGCCTAGCTTGTGCTGCCCGCATCCATGTATCTAGTGCCTCAAATTGTGTGGGTCTCGGTGGAGGTTTTAACCCCTTCGCTGCTAGGCCTTTCCCCCCCCTGTGCAAAGCCTTTTTTTGGCTATTTGGGGTAGTGCGCGCTTAGGCCCCTGTAACTTTTTGACCACATAAGGTATCCACGCCAAATTTGCGTCCTTTTCTTCCAACATCATGGGGATTCTAAAGGGACCCAGGGTTTGTGGATTCCCCTAGAGGGGTCCCAGAAATTAGCCAAAATACAGCTAACTTTTGTTTTTTTTTGTGAAAAATGGGGAAAAAGGGCAGCAAATGAAAGCGTCAGGGCTTTTCCCTGCAAATGGTATCAAAAAAGGGTTTGTGGGGCTAAAATCACAATTTTCCCAGCTTTTAGGGAATGGCAGACTTTTGTCAGAAAACCAACATTTTTTACACAGTTTTTGCATTTTTCTGGAACATAGCCTATTTTGGCTATTGTTTGTGCTTTCAACCTCCTTCCAGTTAATGGTAGAAATGGGTATGAACGCAATAATGGATCCTGGAAAGCTATACATTTTAGAAAATTAGATAAAATTCTGAATTCAGCAAGGGGTCATTTGTGTAGATCCATTAAGGTTTATGTATAGAAACTAACAGTTAAAGATAGGAAAAATGTAAAATTAGTTGAAAAAAACATTATGACAGCTCTTTAAAAGCAATATACCGTTACATCTGCTGGACCTTACTGGTTGTGGGGACATATAGGACTTGTAGGTTCACCAAGAATCCGACGAACCCAGAGTCAAAAACTGAGCAGCAATTTGCAATGGCTTTTTATTATGTTCCGGGTAAATAGCAATTATTGTGGGAAAGTGTATACATGGAAAAATTGGTATGAAAGACACCTATGTATTTCTGAAATGGGAACAAAATATAGAGTTTAGAAACAGTAGAAATTTGCACATTTCCAAAATTGGGAATACTCATACTAGCATGAGAATTATTGGTCATTTTTCAAAATGACTCCTTTTTTACACAGTGTCTTTCATTTGGAAGGCAGAAATTCATCAAAAGTCAATAGGTAATAACAGTTGCTTTACAGATCTGAATTACCCTAAGTCTCCCGATAAAAATGGTACCTCACTTGTGTGGGTAGGCATAGTGGCCACGACAGGAAATGGCTCAAAACCCAACGTGAACACACCAAATTTTCACACTGAAAGATTACACTTTTTTTGCAAAGTGCCTAGCTGTAGTTTTTGAATCCTAGCTCTGCCGGCACCTAGGGAAACCTAGCAAACCTATACATTTCTGAAAACTAGACACCCAGGGGAATCCATGATGGGGTGACTTGACTGCCACCCTCCAGTTTCTGTTACCCAGAATCCCTTGCAAACCTAAAAAATTGTCCAAAAAAAATAATTTCCCCCACATTTCGGTGGTGGAAAATTCTGGAATCTACGTGGATCCACAAATTTCCACCCACCCCGCGTTCCCCAAAGTCTTCCAAGAAAAATGGTACCTCAGCTGTGTGGGTCGGCCTAGTGCCCGCGACAGGAAACGGCGCAAAATGCAAAGTGGACACACCTCAATTTCGCAGTGAAAAATGACCCTTTTTTGGCAAAGTAACTAGCTGTAGTTTTTTAACCATAGCTCTGCCGGCACCTAGGAAAACCTTGCAAACCTATACATTTTTGAAAACTAGACACCCAGGGGAATCCAGGATGGGGTGACTTGACTGCCTCCCACCATGGTCTGTTACCCAGAATCCCTTGCAAACCTAAAACATTGTCGAAAAAAGCACATTTTCCCCACATTTGTGGTGGAAAGTTCTGGAATCTGCGTGGATCCACAAATTTCCAGCCACTCCGCGTTCCCCAAAGTCTTCCGAGAAAAATGGTACCTCACTTGTGTGGGTCGGCCTTGTGCCCGCGGCAGGAAACGGCGCAAAACGCAACATGGACACACCTCAATTTCGCAGTGTAAAATGACCCTTTTTTGGCAAAGTGCCTAGCTGTAGTTTTTGAACCATAGCTCTGCCAGCACATAGGGAAACCTAGCAAATCTATGCATTTCTTAAAACTAGACACCCAGGGGAATCCAGGATGGGGTGACTTGACTGCCTCCCACCAGGTTCTGTTACCCAGAATCCCTTGCAAACCTAAAACATTGTCAAAAAATCCACATTTTCCCCACATTTCTGTGGTGGAAAGTTCTGGAATCTGCGTGGATCCACAAATTTCCACCCACCCCGCGTTCCACAAAGTCGTCCGAGAAAAATGGTACCTCACTTGTGTGGGTCGGTTTAGTGTCCGCAACAGGAAACGGTGCAAAACGCAACGTGGTCACACCTCAATTTCGCAGTGAAAAATGACCCTTTTTTGGCAAAGTGCCTAGCTGTCGTTTTTGAACCATAGCTCTGCCGGCACCTAGGGAAACCTAGCAAACCTATACATTTTTTAAAACTAGACACCCCGGGGAATCCAGGATGGGGTGACTTGACTGCCTCCCACCAGGATCTGTTACCCAGAATCCCTTGCAAACCTAAATAGTTGTAAAAAAACCACATTTTCCCCACATTTCTGTGGTGGAAAGTTCTGGAATCTGCGTGGATCCACAAACTTCCTCCCACCCAGTGTTCCCCCAGGTCTCCCGATAAAAATGGTATCTCACTTGCGTGGGTGGGTCAAGGACCCGCGACAGGCAAGGGCCCAAAAGCTATTGAGGCGACATCAAAATTACAACCAACCTGGTTTTGCATGGGGGGTCCCATGAGTTTATGGCCCGGGGCTCGGCAACCATCTAGGGAATCCTATGTAACCCACACATTTCTGAAAACTAGACACCCGGGGGAGTCCAGCGAGGTATGGCTTGCGTGGGTCCCCCATCATTCTCCTACCCAGAATCCCCTGCAAACCTCAAATTTCGCTGAAAAATTCACTTTTTCCTCACATTTCTGTGGTGGAAAGTTCTGGAATCTGCGTGGATCCACAAATTTCCTCATTTTACTCTGGAGAACAAGGGGAATGCTGGGTGGGAGGACATTTGTGCCGGCACGTTGATTCCACACACAAATATGTGGAAAATGTGTTTTTTTCAGCTAAATTTGAGGTTTGCATGGCATTCTGGGTAGGAAAACGTTGGGAGATCAATGCAAGCCATACCTCATTGGACTCCCCCGGTTGTCTAATTTCAGGAATGTTTGGGTTTGGTACTTTCCCAAGATGGCCGCCAAGCCCGGGCCCAAAATCTCAGGTGCCCCCCCCCCCCAAACCAGGTAATTTTGCTATAGGTAATTTAGAAGTCTCCACAGTACGACTTGGGCCATTTCCTGTTGCAGACACTATGCCTACCCACACAAGTGAGGTACCATTTTTATCGGGAGACCTGGGGGAACGCTGGGGAGGAGGAAATTTGTGGATCCACGCAGATTCCAGAACTTTCACACACAGAAATTTGAGAAAAAAGTGATTTTTTCAGCACAATTTGAGGTTTTAACTAAATATGCTGCCATTATGACAGCACTAACAAAAAACTTCATTCATGCATGACAATAATACTCATTTGGAGTACATACAACAAAAATGTTTTTATTACTAAAAAACTGCAAATACGCAAAACTGCAGGACACCCACTGCCGAAACCGCAAACAGGAATCAAAAGCTTTACACCAGAATAAAAAGGAGAATAAAAACATTACAATCACATATGGAAAAAAGGCACACACAACCCACCAGCCAAGCTAAGGGGTAGGTGGGCCTAAGAGTATAAATAAAATATTCACCCCCATAAAAGGGGAGCAACCCTTGCTCAAGAGGCCACTCCCCAACACCAAAAATTAAAAAACCCTGGTGTCTAGTGGCTTCTGCCCTCCCTTGGGAGCAGATGGACCTAAAAACATACTGCTCATCTGCCACCCAAAGAGGGCAGAAATGGCCACAATCATCCTCCCATAAAGGGGAGCAAGCCTTGTTCAAGGGGCCGCTCCCCAACATAAAAAAAAAATCCCTGGTGGCCTAGTGGCCATAGAAAAAAAAAACTGCCGATCTGCCCCCCAGGGGGGGCCGAAACGGCCAAATTAATGCTCCCCAAAGGATTAGATGATGTGGAGGGAGGCAGGGGAAGGGCTTCCCCTGACTTCCCAGATGGGGACACCTTAATTACTTTCCTACAAATTACCAGAGTGCAGCTTAAAAAAAAAACAGGGTATAGAAAAGGTGGTGACTTGAGATGCTGCAAATTGCCATTTGGCACCTCATACTTTTGTTACCTCTATACCCCTTTGCAAAAGATGATTCTTCTCCAATATTAATGCTTCTGATCTGTGAGATAATATACTGGAAGGAATCGTACATAAAGTGTGAATGCCTTTGAAGTGAATCAACCTGAAGGGGTCTATGTAGTTACAAGAAAGAAAGCTCTGCATTGCTTTTGAAACGCTTAAAACCTGCGTGCTGCTGTGAGAAGTGAGGTAACCACTAGTCTTCCTCAAGGCATCCTGTTGAACACACATCAACTCCATTGCTCTACTTGTTCTTCCAAACTAAATTGAAACTTGGTGCAGTACGCTTTCCATCTGGCTTCAACCTCTTCTCCGCTGCACATCAGTTTTCTAAATTGGCTTTGAGGGTCACTAGGGGCACAGAAGCCGCCCGCTCTGATTGCTTCACTCCCGAGCCCGCGCATCGGAAAACCAGCCAACGCGCCAAAGGGTTATACAGTACACATGCGCACACCTCTCCATAGCTGCCAAGGTTTCAGATTGCTATGTGTGACATTTTCATAATTTCAGTGTAATAATGAGTGACATTTCAACAACTATGAGTGACACTTTCTCGTAGGCAAAATCACGCAATGAGGAAGAGGGAAACATATAAATATTAGAAATTACACCCATTTGAGCAACGAGAAACTCTAAGATGCAAAGCAACTGATCTTTGCAAAATGCACTGTAACCCTCTGCGCTACTTTTTGGTGAGTCAAAACTGCTACTAGACAAGTAACTCTCCAGCAGGAGCTTTTACACCCATAAGTTATGTCTAAGCACATCACCCTCCCTCAGCTCAGCAGGTGCGGCTGAACCACAAGTATCTAGAGGATCTCTGTGGCAAAAGCATTAACCCGCTGAGCTATCTACTTAAAGCACAGTTCGGTGATGTAAAAGTACACCTTCTTTGTTGCTGGCATGTTAACCCTCTGCACAGGCAGGAGCATGTTGCTCTGCACCTGCAGTGTGCTATAGAAAGATCAGAGCTGGTCCAGATGTAATCTGTAACTAGTTCTGCTCAGTGAAGGTACACTGTGTCTTCCATAAAGATAATGCAATGGGACTCCCTGCTTTACTCGGGCTGCAATTTCCATCGAAGATTTATGGCTTCCCCTTCCCTCCTCCTGATAGATTCAAACCCATACAAAATACAACCGTGTGGAAGGCAATTTAGATAAGTGTGTTTTAGCTTTCAGTAATTGATTAAATTAGACTCCGCACACTTAGAGTTTAGCTGTTATGTCTGTAATCACGCTGCACCGAAAACAATTGCACCCATTATGCAAGAAGCCACAGCTCTGCCCCGGCAACACGGCCATCAGCCACATTTCCAATCCTTTCCAGGCTGAATCATTTTTGATAGTGAATTTCCAAATCAGAGAGGACTTTTGCCTGCCAACCAAAAGAATGCATGCTTCCGATCTAACACACTTTCCAAGAAGAGACACAAAAGCTCTGCTGTATTAATTAGCCGTTAGCTGTAAGGCCTTTGGAACCACAACGCGGTAAGGTTCAGGGGATTGTAAAATGGGCGCTCAAGGCTGCTCTCTGAAACGCGCAAACAATTGGCCATTAAATAACCACATTTCTTCACTTCCCAATGAACGCTGCTCATTTGCTCATAAAAGATGTTTGCTGCAAGAACTCTGCACTGAGCATCAGCGCCTTCTACCCCCGCGCAGTTGGTGCAGGCCGGAAATACATGGAGAAACTCATGATCATTAAAAAACAAACAAAAAGCAGCAAGAGTGCTTGAAAAAGACATCGGAGGAAAGAAAAACACTTTCCTCTCCTCCAATTCCTTTTTAACACCCCCCCTCCCCGAGGACAAACTCACCACTTGTTCGCTGGACGCACTGGAAGCAAATGGCTTCCAGCACATCCGGTTTCATGTAATGACGCCAGCGCGCGAGGTGACATGGAAAAGGGCTAGTCTGCTCTAACTCTTTTTTGTTGTTTTGTAGAGTCTCTGCTGGTTCTAGAACCATTGGGTGGTCTGGTACAGATGTTTGCTGCACACAGCTGTAGGAAGCTGGCACTTTATATGAAATATCTAAATGAGATATATTGTGTAAAGAGTCCAGGGGTTCCCTTATGAGTGGACAGGGGCCAAGCAATGGCAATCCCAAGCTGCTCTAATAGGGGTGGGGTGGTCGAGCAGCTTTAGGCTTATTACAGAGAAGTGCAAGACATCTGCAAATACACACCATAGTCAATAAATGAGACACACAACTCAAAAAGGAGAGCCACACCAATTTATAAAAATAGCAAGTATCTTTATATATGCGTAGGCATCAGAAAAAAAGAGTTCCGGTAAGTACGTTTTTAAATAGGAATGCTTTTTAGTTCAAAAAGTCGACACAGTGCAATTTATGGAGGCTGCAATGTTATCCTATGTGAGGAAAAGTCAATGCGGCATTCAGGTATAGACAGTGACTTACGGGACCCATCTCCAGGAGTTAAGGTGATTGGTGGACAAGGTCCAAGGCAGCACCAGCAGAACGTCACCAGCGACACTAGTGCGGCCGAGTGCAGAGGTGCAAAACAGTATTGGGTGCCCAATGTTAATGTATGGAGAACGGTCCCTGTGAAAAGAGGCTGCAGGCTTTGACTGGGTGACTAGTCGGGCTGAACCAACAGAGGGGTTCAAGCCTCACGATGCTCGGGCACGTAAGGACACCCTTGGCCCTCTTCTCCGTGGTCCAGGGGCGTCAGGCGCAGAGGTGTCCTTAGGCATTGGGTTTTCTTACCGGAGCAGTCGCTGTAGAGGGGGCCTGTGTGAAGATGCTGAAGGCGGCATCGGGGGTCCACAATGGGTTAAACCGCAATGGACTCATGCTCTGGAGGGCTGGGGGACCTCGATGGTATTATTGGCCCACTTCAACTCTGGTGACGGGTTTTGGCGGATCTGGAGTCCTCAGAGTCCTTTCTTTGGAGTTTCTGCAGGATGCAGGAAACATTTCCATGGGAGGTCTTGGTTCTTTATTGAAGGCAAGCAGTCGTCCCAGGTTTTGGAGGCACAACAGATGCAGGAAGAGACATCTTTGACACAGTTTTGATGGGAAACAGCAGACAAGCCGGCAGGGCTGGAGCCAAGTCAGTTGATCTCTTCAGTCTTCTGCTTTTGTGGCTCTTTCATGTATTTCTTCTTTGTATGCAACGAGTAACAGTGGTTCCTGTGGTTTTTATGAAAAATATTTCATAAATATAAAGCTCGATGGCATACACTTTTTATGGGAATGTATTGTCAGAGGGAGAATCAACATCATACCCGCCTGGAGTTTCAAGTTTTTTTTCTTATATTTGCACTTTGCGTAGTAAAGTATCATAAACAACCTGCTCGGTGTCCCAAGTGAACTAGAACCTAAAAAAGGGGTGACAATTTGTGACATACTGTAGGTGTCAGTTTGTAAAAAAATGACTACAAGTACATATAAACCAAGTATTGATAGCCTTCTAACACAATAGTAGGGGCTGGAAGGTGGTTTGTTTAAATTACGTGTCAACGGTGTTTCGACCCCAAAAGCAAATGGGACCTAACAATGTGGGACACCTGAAGCGAGAACGATTGACTGGCAGTGTGGAAAGTGCACACCAGTAAAATGGTGGCTCAAGACAAAGTGTAAGAGAAGAGTGTACTCACATGAGGGCCAGCCAGGCATCCAATGTTAGAGGAAAAGGAGCTGACAGTCCTTTTTGCATATGAGTTGCAGCGTCCAAATCCCAATTAAATTAAGGATTACCATCTAGGAGTACCATCCAACGGGGAGAGAAATCATCTCAATTTTTCAAATATAAGTTGCCGCAGTAGTTAGCCGGGGTCCAAAATGCCATACCTTGATGGGTAATTAATTACCGATGTAAATTGTCAACAGATGAAGGCTAATGCACTCCTTCCGAACTCGGCCTTATATCATCAGGATCTATTTATCTGGTGCCAGGGGCTCCCCTAAATATTGGATTTAGGGACATTAAGGTACTGTACGTTAGTAGCCAATGGGCTCCTAACTCTAGGGGTCACTAAGTCCCCTATGTGACCACTTCCTGTGAGAAGTGGGCATAGCCCTGTCCCAGAATTTCTAAGTAGGCCACCACAAAGACGGCTACTTCTGAAAAGTTGTGTCCACCTCAGTTTAGCCCACCTTAGGGGTGGTACAAGCCTGGGGGTGGCACGTCTACCTGACTAGCTTATAATAGTGGCAGCTCTTTAAACCTTACCGGCCTAGGGAGGCTAATCAGCAGGTCATTCTGTAGAGGGGGGAGGGGGTGACAACCTTATCCCAGGCAGGCTTTTGTTCTGGGTCTCCTGAGAGCACAGCGATCTCACCCTAGGACGTCCGAACAGTGTCTCTGGTGGCAGGCTGGCAGAGACCAGTCAGCCAGAACACAAGAGGCTGGTAAGGTTTTCAGGGGGCATCTCTAAGGTGCCCTCTAGGTGCATGCATTAAAAAAAAAAAACATTGGAATCAGTGTGGGTTTATTAATACGAGAGGTTTGACATTAAACACCCCTATCTTCAGTGAAGCCTTCATGTAGCTGGGGAACTCGTTTTCACCAGTGTCCAGCACATGTTTCAAAATGGCATTTTCCTACAACAGCTCTAGTTAAGCCGTGGGTTCTGTACGGCTTAACTAGAGCTGCCAGGTGCAAAACGGTAGGTGATTGGGCGCTTTTCAGCGCACAGCGCGGGGAAATCGGGCGCAGCCCCACCTCCTCTCAGCAGCAGTGGCTGATGGGTCAGTGAGTCCCCTACGGGGCAAGAAAAACAACAGCACACTAAACAGCCCCTCCCGTGGTAGGTGGTTGGTGCCTTTCAGATCCCGACACGGGGAAATCGCCGGCAGCCCCTCCTCGTCTTAGCAGCAGTGGTTGATGGGACAGTGAGTCCCCTAGGGCAAGAAAAACAACAACAGCTCACTAAATTTCCCGTCCATACATTTATGTAGAAGGATTCTGAACTGCTCCTTTACCAATGTATCCACCCATTTATTATCATAGCACTCAGTCGCTCACTCATACAGTTGACATCTGTAAATTTTCACAAGCTCCCCCATTCAGACACAAAAACTTAAGTCAACGATGCACTTTCACTTATCAAATAGCCAGACATATTGATTTTGTACTGGAGGTACAATTGGTTTTTCATTGGAGACACTCGCATATGGTTTTATGTTTACTATTTATTTTTACTGAACATTCTCTCCAATTGTTGGTTCGATGAATACACATAAAAAGAAAATTAAAAAAAAGGAATATGAAAGGGTGAAGGAAAGAAAAAAGGAGAATACCTTTTGTGAGGCAAAGTCGGTGAGTTTACAATTCATATTTGTTATTCAAACGTCATTTCCTACTACTCTGGTGGTGATAGGGAAGGGGGATGCCTTTTTCATACTAAAACGCAGCTACTTGGGCTCTGTTGTGTGCTCAAGTTCAGTACGTGATAATGGTGCCATTTCACCCTTGAGAGTGGGGGATGCTTTTCTTCAAGACCCATTGTTGCAAGATTTTCTCTCATAGGAATGTTCGGAAGATAAAAAGGTTTTTGATAGTTGGACTAATTTTGCTTACACACTACGTACTCTCTGAGCTTCACTGCTTCCTCTGTATGTTGTGGGGGAACAACCTTTACAACGCCGTTAGTACAACGCGTGCCGTTACATCGCATTCGTTACAACGAACGCGATGTAACCACGCTATGCCATTACAACGCAAGTCTTTACATCGACTTGCGCTAGATGGCGTGCTAACATTAGAAATAGTGTAGTTTACTATCCCAACACCTTCCCTACTGTTAAGTGGACTGGAGTTGGAATAGTTAATTACACTTTTCTAATGTTAGCACGCCATCTAGTGCAAGTCGAGGTAAAGACTTGCGTTGTAATGGCATAGCGTGGTTACATCCGTTCGTTGTAACGAATGCGATGTAACGGCACGCGTTGTAAACAATCGCGTTGTAACATCATACATCCATGTTGTGCAGTCATATTTGTCGATTGAAGGTGTAAACCACTGAGAGGGGCTGTGTAGGAAGCTGGCTCTTTATGTGATGTATCAATAATCTGATATACCGTGTAAAGAGTCCAGGGGTTCCCTTATGAGTGGACAGGGGCTTACTATACAGTCCCAAAGTGCTCTATTAGGGGGTAGTGTGGCCGAGCAGCCTTAGGCTTAACACAGATGAGTGTAAGACATTTGCAAATACACACGATTAATAAATGAAAACACAACTTAAGAAGGAGATCCACATAAAGTTATAAAAATGGCACATATGTTTATATATTTTTAAGCATCAGAGAAACATTCTTCAGGTAAGTGCGTTTTCAAATATAGTTCTTTTAACTTTAAAAAGTGGACAATTTCTGAGTTCTGCAATGTTATCCTTTGGAAGGAAGAACACGTTCTGCAAGTAGGTATAGTACAGCAACTTACAAGACCAATCTCCAGGAGTGAAGGTGAGTGGTCAAGGTCCAAGGCAGCACCAACGGAACATCACCAGCAGCACGAGGGCCGCCAAGTGCGGGATGCAAAACAGCATTGGGAGTCCAATGTAATTCAATGGAGATCAGTCACTGTGAAAGGAGGCTGCAGGCTCTTGCCAGGAAGCTAGCTTGGCTGAATCAGCAAGTGGGCTCAGGCCTTGCGATGTTCGGGGATGGGGGGACACCTTTGGTCGTCTTCTCCAAGGCCCAAGGGCGATAGGGTGGAGAGGTGTATTTAGACGTCAGGTTTTTCCTTATCGGAGCAGTTGCGGTAGAGGGGACCTGTGTGCAGAGGCTGCTGGTGACGTTGGGGAGTCCAGAAAGAGTGAAACCACGATGAGGGTCGAGTTCTGTAGGGTGGGGGAACCTTCTTGACACTGTTGGCCCCCTTCAACTTGGGACAGAGGCGCCTGGTGCAGTGGTTGCTTCAGCTGTCGGGTTTGGGTAGTTCCAAAGGCTTCAGATGTGCAGACTTTGGTGTAGTTTTTGACAAGGGCTGTAGGCAGACCGCGGGGCTGGAGGCATATCAGATGCTCTCTTCAGTCTTCTTTGCTTTGGCGTCTCTTTGGTGCCCTCTCTTCTTAGGTCATCAGAATCTTGGGACCATGTTGACACCGTTGGCCCACTTCAGCTCGGGCTAAGCGGCTCGGGCGCAGTGGTGCTTCCCGGTGTCAGGGTTGCGAATTGTTGGAGCCTCATAGCTCAGTCTTTGGTACATGCAAAATGCAGAGGAACAGCTCTGCTGTTCCGTTGGAGTTCCTGAGTCTTTTGAGAAGTGCTGGCAGTCCTCCCAGGCTTTCGAGGATCAGCAGCTTGCAGGACAAGACGACTTTGGCGCAATTGTCGAGAATAGGCAAACAAGCTGGCAGGGCTGGTGCCAAGTCAGTTGCTTCTTCTGCAGTTCTAGCTTTCGCAGCTCTTCTTCTTTTGTTGTCAGGATCTGGATCTCTGGTGCCAGGGGCTCCCCTAAATACTGAATTTAGAGGTGTTAGAGGGAGTGCCAGGTAGTAACAAATTGGTTACTTACCTTTAGTTGGACTACACCCTCATATGACTATTTCCGTTGGGAAGTGGGCATGGCCCTGATCCTGGTTGGTTAATCCTTTCCAAGATGGAGTAATCTGAAGAGAGGGGTACACATCACCTGCCCCACACTAGGGGTGGTGACAGCTAAATTTAGACACGCCTTCTAATATAACTAATTTTCCCGCCTGTCCTCCTGCCAAAAGGGGAGTAGGACAGGGGGGCTGGCATCCTCTCTAATGAGAGAAACCAGAGTTGCATACCAAAGATGGAAGGGCAGCTTTGAAGCTCCCTTGCCTTGGTTTCTGGCCTCCCGAGTGTGAAGGCCATCACCCTTGGGGTCAGGAATTGTTGTCAGGCTGACTAAAACCAGTCAGTCAGCCCACCAGCAGTACAGTTTCAGGGGGCACCTCTGAGGTGCCCTCGGGGTGCATGTGTTGATAAAACCAACACTGGAATCAGTGTGGGTTCATCAATACAAGATGTTTAAAATCAAACATCCCTCTTTTCAGTGAATCCATCATGTAGCTGAGGAACACATTTTCACCAGTGACCAGCACATGTTTTAATATGGCTTCCCTGTTCACTTGCATTAGTAGTAATCAAACTGCCCAGTACAGGAGCATATCTGCTCATGCAGTTATGCCCTCACGTGTAGTATAGAACACCCTGCCTTAGGGCTGTAAGGCCTACCGTAGGGGTATCTTCCCTATACTGTATGCAGTGTCTTCAGGCATGGCACGCAGGGATGGGTGCCATGTGGACTCTTACTTTTTCTCTGCACCAAGACACGCAGCCTGCAGTGTCAGTTTGTATGATCTTGGTGAGGGGCCCCTAGGGTGGCACAATTTGTGCAGCATCCTTAGTGGACCCTCTTCAGTCCCAATGCCCCATGTATCAGGGGTACCATTATACTAGGGACTTACAGGGATGGCGGGAGTTATGCCAATTGTGGTACAGTTTTAGGGAAAGAACACTGGCACAGGGAACCTGTTTTTACAGGGGCCCAGTACACCTGAGTGAAAGTTTCATAAAAAAACAGGCAAAAAGTGTGTGTGGGGGTACTGCTATAAGTACCCAGTTCCCTACAAATTGGTTATTAGTTGCCATTTTACTCCTGGTGTCAAGCCTTAGCTACCAGGAGAATTCTCCTCAGGCCTCCAAGTTTATTTTTCACTGTAGAGCTTGATTTTTACATTGGTTTCCCTTCAATGAGGAAAAACAAAGGACCTGCCCCTCTGCCTTTTAGCTCCTGGTGGTGGAAATGGCCTTTGTTGGAGGCTACTGGCACCTGCCTTCACCTGGGGGCTACTTTAGCAACCACATATAGCCCGCCAGCAGAGTATCCTCCCTGTTGCACTCCCCTGGTCCTATGGCTTTGGTGGTCTTGCAGGGCACCTGTGTGTCAGCAGCTGAGTAAGTTGTCTCATTCGGATGGATGTCACACATATGAAGGACCAGTCCACAAAAGATTTGGGGGAACGCTCCAGGGTCTTCTTCAGCAGGTATATCCCTCTACTATCCCTCAGAGATCATAGGACGGTCGGCTTAATTGGCTTTGGAGAAACAATCTTAGTCCTTCAGTGCCAGCTGAAGCCAGAAAGTCCTTAAGTCCAGCCAGTGGAGGTAGGTGGCTTCTCCTTACAACCTCCTTTCTACCACAGCGCTCCCTTGGTCCATACATTTCTCAACCATGTCTCTGTTGTGCAGGAGTTTTCATGTGAGAGTGGAAAGTTCTATAATGTAGGCGCCTCTGGCCATTCCTAGGGAGACACATCATCACTCTACCCCTGCCCCAACCCTCGCTTTTATCTGGGCTATTTCAACATGGTTACCTGGAGTACTTGTCGAAAGACCTCTGAGAGTCTGAGCCATGTACCCAACTGCCACCGCAGCTTCATCTTTTCACTCAAAAGTTTCAAAAGGAAGTCACTCCTGTGATTGGCTCCAGAGGTCTGGTTGTCCTCCTTAATTTCTGTGGATGTGAGCCTTCTTAGGCCAGGTGTAATATGTAAGGTACTTAGCACATGCAGATTCCGTCCCTACGCCTTCCTTTCAGAGAAACAAACCCAAACACTGTCCAAATAGCACATTTGTGTGGGGAGGCCTTTGATCCTCCTGCTGGCCAGCAGAGTAAATAACATTGCAAAGTAGTGGGAGCAAAGACCTGGAATCTAGTTTTGAGCTGAGCCAGAGTATTGTGACAAATCCTCATGTTTAAGGATGAGCACAGATATCACAAAAGTTACATTGAATCCCCACTCGGGCGCATTTTCTGCCCTAGGATTGGTACCTGACCTGCATCTTTAGGCCTAAGTAGAGTGAAATTGTACTTTGGTGCAATTGTACCCTTAACGTAAAAATCATTGAAGCACACAGAATTTTTAGTAGGCACTACAGATATATACACTATGAGTGCCCACTCAGATGAAAAGGCCAACACTAAATCTGCATCAATCATTGAAGGGACCCATCTGCGACAAACTACCTCTGCGCACATACCAGGCTGAGCTAGACGGTAGTCTTACATGTTCATCTGGCACGTGTGCACTCGCTTGTTCATGTGCAACCGCCCCAGAGCCTCTTACCCTACCTGCGCAGCAGCAGACCTTATCTTAAAAGGTGACAGTTAGAACTTTCCGAGAATTTATAGTGAGTGAGACTCATTCACTCTCAGTAAAAGTCCAAAACCGGGTTGTACAAAAGCAAAAAATCCAGGGTAATTAAATGGGAGATGTATTTGATACAGGGGCGTTTAGGGATTTTCAGGCTGTAGAGCTAAGGCAGCGAAGGAAGGTCCTCTCCTGCTCAGGCAGACACATTTAGAGTTTGGTACACCTTAAGTAACCTTTTTCCCAAGGGCATAGCTCAATCAATGGGATTTAGGTGGAGTGAGTCTTAGATTTCCTAACAAGCACTGAAGTGCACCCAAAACAAGCATTTTCAAAGATAATTGGTCTGCCGTTGGCAGCCAGCCTATGCCTTTGAAATGCTTATTTTGTCAAAGTTTTTAGTAAAATGTTATTGTTGATGGAGCTGCTATAACTCCCACAGGCAAATGGGGGGAAGTAAGCAGAAGAAAGCTGCAAGTACCCTCAGCACATTTGCCATACTAGGAATATTTTTCCACCTTACAAACGCTCTCCTGTGTCGTCATTAGATCTACCCCACCACCTGAAAAGCGTCATAGAAACAGCCCAGCCCAAAAAGCTGCCTCTCTACCTTACTTGAGGTAGAGTCATGCAGCACTTTCACAATCTCATCTCCAAGATGAATGGGAAATGTAGGCAACAATATATTAACGTTAAAAAGTTCTAGGTCACAAAAAGCAAAATAGATTTTTGATTAAGTGATAGGGTCAAAATAGTTGTTTTCATCACCTGTTTGTCCATATCTGCTCCTGTCTCTAGTTTTGTGCCGCCTTAACTTGAGGAAGTGGTGTTGGTTAAGATGTTCCCATTTAGAGGACTTCATGATGGACTCTGCAGAATTCCTGATTGTGTTATTATTGGCACGGTCAAAGGTCTGTTTTGCAACCTGTCATTTATATGTCCAGTAGTGCTCAGTTCCTGCACAACTCAAGCAACTTCTTGTGCTCTCTGTTGCAAAGCACCAATTTAACAACTGCTTTGCATGTTCTTTTTAATCTCAATAATGTATTAAACCTGTAAGTGTGGCATAACAGGATTCCCTTTCAAAATGGCAGGGTGTTAGCTATGTACCCAGTGGCTGTCTTTTTTCTCAGTTTATTTACCTAAATGTCTTATCCATATGCTGGCCCACAATCCTGAACTCCTTGCATTCCTACTATGACAGAATTTAGAGACCGCACACCATATCACGTTTCTTCTTTTCCACTATCTGCAGAACCTAGATGTGTGCTCTGAACCTCAGCATTGACACTCCAGGAGCTCTGCCTCTTGAGGTATTCGGTGCATGTGAGGAGGCACAACACTAAATAAACTCAGCACTGCAAGCTCAAACCAAGCATTATGTCTTTTTTTAGTGTCCCGGAAAAGTTTGGTGAACTTCCTCAGCATACACCACAGATGAGACAGGTAAGACCTGAAGGAGCTGGGTTCCATATTCTAGATCTGCCCTGGAACCTCAGGTCGATAGTTCTTTTAATCAGCCTGAAAGCACAGAGGGGAGAGAAATCGTTAGCCAATCAATCCTTTTAGTTCCATTTACCATGACTCATAAGAATCACAGACTCCCAATTAGGTTTGGTTAGTTTATTACAAAGCCAAGAACAACTGGACATACAGGCACCTCAAAGTAAGGGTGTAGAAGTACATTGGAACTAATGTAAAGCCACATCTATGGGTGAAGTTAAGGCAGTGCAATATGCACAGGACAATCAGTTTGAGAATCAGGATACAAAAGATGCCTGAGCAGACGTCAAGATTCCCCTCCGTTGGAAGTTCTTGGGTATAAAGAATTAGTCTGTCCCTGCACTACTGCTAGTGTGACATTCCTACATAGCATTTCCCAAGGCAAAATCCATTAAGGTGTCAGTCTGTGAAGTCTTCCTACGAAGTCTCCCCACAATGAATGGGTCATGTAGCATAAAGCTACAGAGCTCGTTCTAAGATGGTCTCTCTCTAAAGGCAAGGCAGAAGTCCCCCGGACACTTTCCCGAGTTACGATACGTCAATACCACAGGTAGTCTCCCAAGATGCATTGCAGATCACGCCATCCTATCAGGCCACATTCTCGTAGGTAACTTTCCATGAGGCAGCGATGCTCCCAAGCTTTGGTGATATGACCTTGATTCCCAGGCTTGCTCCAATGAGAAAGTACAACAGTTCTCCCTTATCAGTATCAACGCTCAATGTATCCTCTTCTCCCTAAGCCTAGCTCCTAAAACAAAGACATTATTCTAACTAACAAGGATGATTATTTCACCTGCAATAGAAACGTGAGAAAGAACAAATCCAAAAGGCACATCAAATCCTTCCATGGAAAATGCACTACAGGCCTACAGGAATCGGCTAACCTAAGAAATAGCATACAGGCCTACAGGAATCGGCTAACCTAAGAAATAGCATACAGGCCTCACTAAATTACATATAAAATGAATACTTCAACTGAGCATTTCTAAATTAACACGTTATATAAGCAGATCAAATACATGAGTCATTGTCAGCAGCATGTACGAATTCTACATGTTAATGTTTTCAGCTAAACACGTGCATTCAAAGTTAATCTTTGCATGTTTATATGAAAATATCCCTAACACACCACAATTCTCATTATTACCATTCACATTCTAATATCACATGTTAACGGCAACAAGATGTTGGAGGGGGGATTTG
The DNA here is from genome assembly GCF_964204655.1 of Triturus cristatus. Classification (NCBI taxonomy): domain Eukaryota; kingdom Metazoa; phylum Chordata; class Amphibia; order Caudata; family Salamandridae; genus Triturus; species Triturus cristatus. The sequence goes on from NC_140595.1 coordinate 119,015,421, forward strand.
GGGCACCTTAATCTGGACCTGGGTGCTCAGCCTAAAACAAGGGAATACATGTGTGTGAGGCAGGAACTGAATCAAGAGTTTGCCCGTACTTTATTACAATGAAACCACTTCAACAAGAAGTGTAAAGACATACTTTGATCAATGGATATGCAGTCTCAACAAAGACTTGGCATCAAAAACACTTTTTTTTAAGTAAAGTACAAACTCATGCAATGCAAATATATTTCTAAATCAGTGGTAATGCAGCGGAGCGAGAGAAGAAAACATTTTCAAAATACAATAAGCATTATAGCCTCAGCCTAAAGACACTAGAGAAGATGGCTGAGGGAAACTGCACATGCATCATGACCCAAGGGGTCATTTGTGCAAGGTAGTGTGACAAATGGACTGTGGGCAGCTCATTTATACTCTTTAAACGAGGAACTATTGACCATAGACCTTTGGCCACTTCTCGGAAATATTAGGGACACAGAAGTTACACCCACATTACAAAAGTTTACCAAAAGGTCACTAGATGTTTGACCGTAAATCATAATGAAATTGAACATCTATCGAACAGGATTTGCATCACTTCAGGGACATTTTTATAAGTTTATAAGAGTACCTCTTAGCTTGAGATGTTCCGTGTTCTTGGGGTTTTGATATATTTCAATAGATGTGAGAACAGAAGTGCACATTGGATGCAACAAGAGAGTGGGGGGTTGGGGGAGCTGGGGCTTCGCTGAGGAAATGTCTTATGATTTTAGTCAGAGATGCGCAGGGCCTGCTTTACAGGGCCTACTGTGTTCAGAAAAAAAGAGTTACAATACTTTGCTCAATTTAACGAATCCCTTCATGCTGGCTGGTGGGGCCATACGGGGATCTCATGCTTCAGGTGTGGGTAGGACTAGGCTAAGGCATTTATATGGTAAAACTGAACCCTGCTTCACACCACAAAAGAATATATGCAAGTGCGGACTACTCATAATTATAATGCACCCCTACAAATGGGAAAGTAATTTTGCGCTATATCAGAACCATATGAAAGTTGACATACACTGTCAGACCCAAAAAGGCTTCCCAGAACCAGACATTCAGCATTTATTAGTGGATTTGTGATCCCACACCAATGCCATATGAAGCTACGCCCTTGCATTTTGCCCCCAAAGCAGACACCCAACATGGATGCAGGAAGAGAAAAAGATTTTCCATAGTGGGTACAACGCAAAATGAATGCTCGAAAATGAATCAGCCACTAGTAGTTGCTTAAGCTATAGTCCAGTCAATTATTTATTAGCCATTGCTCCAATCCAGATAAGTATCATCTAGATGCAATCAGTGTTGGCTGTGCTCCGGTAGGAACAGTCAGCGCGACCTGCCAGGTGACATCCTGTTTGAATGAAGCACAAGCAAACAAAGACTGGTTTTACACTTGTTGCACCTCACCATGGAGGTGTACATTAGATCCAATGACACAGTGAACACAGTACCAAGGTGTGGCCATACTCATCACACATAGGGCATCACAATAAAACAGGAAAAGGTGAAAGGGAGGAATGCTTGCAAAGTCTAAGCTGCTACAAATCACCCAGATCCATATTCCAGGTGATAATTCATTTTTCACCAAGTATGCTACTTCAGACAGGGTCGAGCCATATGCAAATCAGCCATGGTCCTGCTCCAATGGGAACAGACTGGTTCAAACTGCCAGGCCAGGTCCCATCAGAACAGAAACACATGCGCCCCCAGACCAGTCAAACTAGTTAGGCCTCTCAGGCAGATTGCATATTGTATTGAAAATCTTTTTAAGCTTCTAATACCCCATGAAAGTCAAAAAGTGCTCCGATTTGCACTAAGTTCCTATTTGGCATTTCAGAATGTATGGATGAGAGGATGCATTATGTCATATATGAGGAGGTGTAGGGTAAGGTGCATGAGGCTCAGAGATGGGTGTGGCCTATTTCCCTGCATATAAGCATTGCAGTCTTAATTATATCAGAGTACGCATTCGTAGCCAGCAAGAAGCTTGACACTTTGGCCTTTCTTGGCTTGGACTTTTCTGCAAATCATGTTCTACAGTGGCATTTTTAGGCATTTAATTGACAGCAGTGTAGAACAATCCAATCATTCCAATGGGCATATTATGGTATGCCATCTTTGAGGTTAGGTCTGTGTACGTGGTGCACATTTGAGTATTGACATGCAATTAAGTAAATACCTGTTTATAAGTCACCATTGTAAAGTGCAGCCTTAGCAGGTGTTGCGATAACTGGACTCTATTGCTATTCCTATTAACACCAAGCGTGAGCAAAGCCAATAGGTATTGCTTTAGAAGAAACAAAAATTGGGTACCTCATGCCCTTGGAATTTTGAAAAGTTGCAGTTCCTAAGGCCATTACCAGTGATCTCTCAAGTCAGACAGAGCTTGCTTAGCAGGCTGCAGTACCTAGGTAAGCCCCATTGCCATTTAGAGTGCCAGTGCCTTGGCATACTGCCCACTGCCATTGGTATTTAAAAGATCATGTGATTACCCACATAGCCCTGGTATTTGAAAGTCACATCACTCTCATTGCCCCGGCATGGATGCCCATCCCTTCTGCCACTGCCCTGCTCTGCAGTGTGAGGTTGCCTTGAGGAGGGGATGTGCTCCTTGAGAGACACTGCAGTGATCTGTGCAAATAACTAGCAGCCACTTTTCCCACGTCGGAACTGGACTATCCCATCTTCTGGCAGAACACGGTGCTATTTTTCTTTCGTTCGGCAGAGTGTACGTGGGACACTCGCTCCTAACCTGGACGATTCTTTTCAGAGGATGAGTGTGCTCAAGCGGTGTAGTGCCATAACTTATCTTCTGCCACCAGCCCCAATAATGTATTACATTATGAAGTGGAGGGTTACAGCCACCTGACAAGCACACTGCAAACATGATTTATTCGGGTCATATGAGCAGGCACAAAACTAAATAAACTCAGTGCTGCAAAACCAAACCAATCATTATGTCTTCTTTTTAGTGTTCGAATGAAGTTTAGTGAACATCCAGAGCATGCGCCACTGATAAGACCGGTAAGACCCATATGAAATTTGACATCCACTGTCAGACCCAAAAGGGCTTCCCAGAACCGGACTTTCAGCATTTATTAGTGGATTTGTGACCCCACAGCAATGCCATATGAAGCTACACCACTGCATTTTCCCAGCAAAGCAGCCACCTCACATGGGTCCAGGACGAAAAAAAGACTTTGCACAGTGGGTACAACGCAAAGGCGAATGCTTGAAAATGAATCAGCCGCTAGTAGTCGCTTAGGCCACATTCCAGTCAAATATTTATTAGCCTTTGCTCCACTCCAGACAAGTATCATCTATATGCAAATTAGATTTGGCCAGGGCGCTTCCCCTCGGAAAGGAACACAAGCAAACAAAGACTGGGTTGAGACTTGTTGGACCTCATCACAGAGGAGTGCATTGGATCCATGGCTCAGCGAGCACAGCACCAAGGTCTGGCCACACTCATCACTCATTGGGCATCACATTAAAACAACAAAAGGTGATGGGGATGGGGGGTGCTTGCAAAGTCTTAGCCACTACAAATCACCCAGGGGCATATGTATCAACATCTCCATTTGCGATTCTCAAATAGCGATTTTTTGAGAATCGCTATTTGAGAATTGCAAAACGGGATGTATTTAAAAAATTGCACTAATTTTGCGATTTTTTTAAAATTCCTTAATTGCGATTAGCAAATTGCGAAATCGCAATTAAGGAATACCTTCCCATTCATTCCTATGGGCCAGGAGGCCCATAGCAATGAATGGGAAGTCCTTCTCAATTTGCGAATCGCTATTTGCTAATCGCAAATTGAGAATATTTTCAAAGGTGCAAGGGTGTCATGACGACACCCTGATGCACCCCTGAAATCAGCATGTGTGCACATATGGCGAACATACATGCCCTAAGGGCATGTATGTGCACCACATGGCACTTTGAAATATGCAAAAAAGTGCATATTTCAAAGAAATCGCGATTTACCACCAACTTGAATTTGGTGGTAATTTGCGATTTCTTAAGGAGAAATCGCACAACTTGGGTGCGTGTTACACTACATTTAAGAAATCGCAATTTGCGATTTCCTAAATGCTTACGCAAACTTAAGAAATCGCAATTTTAGCGATTCCTTAAGATTGCGAGGCTGAAATGCGTCATACATCTCCTTTTGCGATTTTGTATTCGCAAACGCTGTTTTTTTGCGATTCGCAGCAGTTGCGAATACAAAATCGTTTGATACATATGCCCCCCAGATCCATATTCTAGTTGATCATTCTTTTTTCACCTAGTATGCGACTTCAGACAGGGTCGAGCCATATGCAAATCAGCCATGGCCCTGCTCCAATAGGAACAGACTGGTTCAAACTGCCAGGCCAGCTACCATCAGAGAAACACAAGCACCCTCAGGCCAGTCAAACTAGTCAGGCTTCTCAGGAAGTTGCATATTGCATTGCAAATCTTCTTTAGCTTCTAACACCCCATTGAAGTCAAAATGTGCTCCAATTTGTACCAAGTTCCTATATGGCATTTCCCAATATATAGAGGAGATAATGCATGATATTGTATATGAGGATTTGTAGGGTAAGGTGCCTGAGGCTCAGAGATGGGTGTGGCCTATTTCCCTGCAAATAACCATTGCAGTCTTAATTAGATCAGAATACACACTGGGAGCCAGCAAAAGCCTTGAACTTTTGGCCTTTCTTGGCTTGGAGTTTTCTGAAAATCATACTCTACAGTGCTATTTTTAGGCACTTAATTGACAGCAGTGTAGAATAATCCACTAATTCCGATGGGCATATTATGGTACGCCATCTTTGAGGTTAGTGTGCCTGCGTGATGCATATTTGAGTGTAGGCCTGCAATTAATTAAACACGTTTCACCATTTTGAAGTGCAGCCTTAGCAGCCTTTGCGATAGCGGAGCTGCATTGCTAATCCTATAAAGACAAAGCATGGGCAAAGCCAATAGGTATTGCGTTAAAAAAAAAACACTTTTGGCAACCTCGTGCCCTTGGAATTTTGAAAAGTTGCAGTCCCTAAGGCCATTACCAGTGATCTCTCAAGTCAGACAGAGCTTGCTTACCAGGCTGCAGTACCTAGGTAAGCCCCATTGCCATCCATTTAAAGTGCCAGTGCCATGGCATACTGCCCACTGCCATTGGTATTTAAAAGATCATGTGAATACCCACATAGCCCTGGTATTTGAAAGTCACATCACAGTCATTGCCCCGGCATGGATGCCCATCCCTTCTGCCACTGCCCTGCTCTCCAGTATGGGGATGCTTCAAGCCGCAGGCCTTGATGAGGGGCTGTGCTCCTTGCGAAACACTAATGTGATCTATGCATGTAACTAGCAGCCACTTTTCCCACGTCAGAACTGAGCTATTTCATTTTCTTTCGTTTGGCAGAGTTTGCAAGGGCGACTCCCTCTCAATCCGGCCCCCTCCTACCCTCTCAAGTAATCTCTTTACAGAGAATGTGTGTGCCCAAGAGGTGTTGTGCCATAACGTATCCTCTGCCACCAGACCCAATAATATATCATAATATGTAGTGGAGGGTTACAGCCACCTGGCAAGCACACTGCCAACATTTGTAAGTGGGAAAGACTGAGGCGGAATAATTTTTTTCCATTGACTTGCATTGAAATGAGGTAATTTGAGGGAGGGGGGAAACCTATAATAACTACATTTTTTGCTTTGAAAATGGGGAGTCAATCAATCAATCAAAAATAGCTTTTTTCGATTTAGAAATAAATCATAAAAGCACATCAAATAATGTACATATCCAATTAGTTTACATAACACGTTAAGAACACACACAGTCCATTAGATAAATATGTCACATCAACATAATTTAAAAGCCCGAATTCCAGATATACCCAATTATTTTACATAATAAAACATACCTTTAACATGAGGCAGCAAACATTTTAACATTTCATTACATAGGCTCTTAGTAAATGTGTCAGGAACGTTATAAAAATGGGGAGTCACCCGCCTGTATCTGTATCTGGTATGCAGGTATGTCTGACATAGTGTCTGCAGTTGCCCTTATTGCACTCTAGACACCTGCATGTGTTTTACTGTGACTATAAAGCTGCCCTCGATACAGGGTCTTGTAGTGTCAGGATTGACTCCACACAGGCTGCTGTATTAGTTTATAACATAAAGGAATGTGTATCAAGGCAACATAAATTTGACAGAGGCAAAGTGGTGAGTTACAATGATGTAGAAGCAAAGATGTCTACGACTACTTCATCTTGTCCCATGACCAAAACCTAAAAGGAACAGTAATGGAGAACATAACCATCCACAAAATGCCATGGGCTTGATTGACAGCCGATCCAAGCAATGGCGAACCTATACAAATGAATTAGATGCAATGGCTGAACACTCTCTCTGCCACACTTCTTATATTTGCTTTTTAAAGTATTGTATTGGTAAGAAGGCACCTGTATTCGTCTTTCGTAAGACTCAGAAAACAGCAGAGCACATAGCAAACAGCTGCTCGCCAATTTCAAGCGTGCTAATCCCTGTAATGCATTGCAGACATCTCAGTCCCATGCTAGCAAGTTAGAATGTGAAGAAGTTAAACAGCAGTCTTAACAGTGTTAGAGCAACATGCCAAGGCAGGACTCAATGATGTGCAAACTGCATAGGATACTAACAGAAACGCAGTTCTGATGCCTTCCTGAATCTCCATGGTCACCAACATTGCCGTGCACACCACCTGGCACAACTAACCACCACCCTTGTTGGAAAAGTTCCTGTCACATGAAACAAGAAACAGTTGGGTGGAGTGGCTGTAAGCAGACACGCCCCTGCAGCTGCCTCCTCTTCCCCGAATCCCAGTGGCAGCCAGCCCAGTGTAGGCAGGGCTGGACTGGCCACAGTGGGCACCGGGCGTTTCCCCGGTGAGCCACCAGGGTGGGGGCCTGTTTTGGGCCTCTGGGGGGGCCATTTTTAGGTCTCGCCTGACCCAGCGCATGCGCTGTCTGGCGAGACTTATTGAGAGTGCTCCAAAAGTGCTACCAGGCCAGCCTAGAGCTACAGTCCATGTGCGCGGGCGCGCATGCCGCGCTTTACCGCGATTACTTTCACTTTCGCGGCCGCACGGCCGCTTTGCATAGACAATAGGTCTCGCTTTTGGGACCTTATAAGTATTTAGTTACGCAACTGTTGCATGGCTAAACACTTATAAGGTCCCAAAGGCGAGACCTATTGGCTATGCCAATGCTTGTGGTTACATGGGGCCGGCAATATCGGCCCCGTAACAAAATCGGCTGAAACTAGCCCTAGTAAATAGCTCGACTGCACCCCCGTTACCTCTCAGGGGGTTGTCCGAGCAGTTTGTCAGGGCCAATTTTGGTTCCCAGTCCGGCTCTGAGTGTAGGAGACATTGCCTGCCTCCCGGAGAGAATGTGTTCAGGGGAGGGCTCAGCTGCTAGGCTCGCTCGGACGTTCAGGCCCCATCAAAACATGCCAAGTCAGTGACTCGGAGCACAAATTTAGATCCACAGCAAGGTCACAGGAGAACCGACACTGCAGGTGTGTCTGTATGACAATCATGTTATGATTCGAGTGACCATCTCCCTTCAGGTCATTATGGACATTCTTTGAAATGCTGGACTTCTGTGTGATAGCCTAATGCACTCTGAGTTTTGCTTCTATTGAACTAATACACCAGAAATCAATCATTTGTAGTGAAAAGTTCAGGGCTGGATATAGTGTCTGGGGTGAGGGCGTTGTAGTGTCGCATCAGTGACGTAAATGGAGCGCGTGACTGTTTGATAAGTTAAGAGGAATAGGGGTTTTGTACGGCCACCCCCTCTGAGTGTGCTGATGTAGTTTGACTTCGGGGACCACATGGGTCAAGGCAATAAACGTGGGGATTGGTTAGGTGTGGTCAGGAGAGACCCGCCGGAGCCATACACCACGTCAAACTACCTATGTCTCCACGTCATCATTCGTAGACCTCGGAACTGGCGGTACCTCCATACCAGGGGAATACCACGTCATTATCGGCTAAGACACAACACTGGCTCTGAACATAATGCATACATGGTTCCCAGTGTGCTGTAAGTGGCTGCATGCCCTCCCAGGATGGGTGGTACTCGTGCTGCGCATGACCGGTGATTCTACCGCACGTGGGGGCATATCAACAACAACCGGCGATAATTATCGCTAAGCACACTTAGCGCTAGGATAATTATCGCCGGCTAGCGTTGATTTTTATCGCTGAGATAGCGTACTATTAGCAACGCTTATCTCAATAGCAATAAAAATCCTTACGCTAAGTGGCTAACGTGAGATTATCGCTGGAAACCCAGCGATAATCTCACGTTAGCTTGTTGATAGGGACAGGCAAACTTAGCCATGATATCCTCCTTCCATAGGATATCATGGCTAAGTCTGAAAATTAGCAGACGTAAAAAAGCAGCATTAACCGCGGTTAGCGCTGCTTTTTTGTCTCTAACATGGTTAGCGACATTCTTGATAATAGGAGAAATGTCGCTTAGCGACATTTCTCCTATTATTTTACTCTGGAACGCCCCCTTTGCATCTCATTAGAGATGCAAGGGGAAGCGTAGAGTAAAAGGGTGCTAACATGCAAATTTGCATGTTAGCACCCTGTTGTTGATAGGGCGCTAGTTTTATCTCTGCTTTTTTGGCTTTTAAAGCCAAAAAAGCAGAGATAAAGCCCTTGTTGATATGCCCCGTGGTGTCTGCTTCCAGTGTTCGGAGCATACCCGACCTGCGTGTAGCGTGGACTGAGAGCAGCTGGAGTTCCGCTGTGGCCCCACTGGTGCTACAAACCTACTCCAGCAGAAGACATCATGGCGATTGGCCTGCGGCAGGTGCAGCCATCTGTGTGCTGCCGAGCGAGGTGAATGCGCCCTCTGCTGGCCTGCCTCCCTCCTATGCGCAAGGAGCTGTCTCCACTCGCTCCAGGCCCCAGTGTCTCCGGCACACATCCCTACTGCTGGCCTGCCTCTCTATCTCTCTCCTCTTCACACGCCAGCGCCGTCGTGCTGGCTCCCCTGGGGCACACCTGTTTAGTTATTAGCCTTCACAAGGGAAAAACAAAAACAAACAAATGAAAGGAGAATAATCAACACACCACCAGTGCTTGCCAAGCAAAGGACTCATTACAAAAAATAATATAATAACAATAAATCAATCACAAACATTTACTGGATGCCTTGACTGCTGTTAGCACGTAGAATGCCCCCTCCAGCCCCTCTCACCACCACAATAGAAAGCACACCTGGCGTTCTGTACTCAGCAATTCTTGCACGGATAGCATTTCTGAGGTTTTCGCAAACCTTTGAGCCATGGCAAGCATACCACTCATCGAGCCATTCACTATTTAAGGTGCCCCGTTAGCCCAAGCACCCAGATGGAAGGATTGGGTAGAAAGAATGATGCTGTTCTTTGACGCTACCAAGGTATAGAATGCACAGAAAAGAGCCATGCTCCTACACTTAGGTGGCAAATAAATTCCCAGAATCGCCAAGACCCTCACAGAAGCCACGCCTAAGACACATCTTACCCTCATTGCAGCTCTGAATGCTTCTCAAGACCTGGCTCTTCGAACACTAGCAGCTTATCCCCCCTAGCGCCTTGAGACCCTCACGGGTATGTAGTGCGCTTTACAAATACTATGGTTGATTGATTGATTGAATGCCTACTTCGAACCAGTGGCTAATAAAGATTGTGAACGGTTTGTATTTCGACAAGCCAGGCAACAGGCGGAAGAATCTATTGACACTTTCCACAGTCGATTAAAGGAGTCGTACCAGCACATGTGGGTCCACTGATGAAAACGAAGAAATAAGTGGTCAAATAAGTCAAGGGTGTGCATCAGCGAAGCTCCGTGAATGCATCCTAGAAGAGTGTGGAAGATCTCTGGCAGACATCTTAAAGATTAGCAGAACAAAAGAACTCTCGAAAGCCAGCGTTTCTCACATGGAAACTGTCTTAAACAAAACATTGAATGTGGAACCAGTCAGTGCCATCACTTCGACACCCAGTGCCAGTAGACCCAGAAAAGGTGGTATGACCCCAGAACGTGCGGCCACAGCGGAGCACAGCTCACCGACCCACAGAGTGCCCAGCGTGGGGAAAGAAATGCACAGGTTGTGATGAACGTAACCATTTCATAAAAGTGTGCCATTCAGGGACAGGGAGTGCAATGCAGTGAATCCAACAACAGTGGTAGGGGACACGGGGGCGTCCATCAACATAATGTCTTCCAAAGCATACTACGCCATGGATCCACCCCCACGTCTACACCAAGCAATGGTCAAAGTATCCCCCTTTTGCCAAGACAAGCCACTTGACGTAAAAAAAGAAATTCCAAACTACGATTGCGTACAAATCTCTATCAGTAGATACGCAAATATATGTTGCTGAAGAAGGCCATGGCATGCTACTAGGGTGTAGAGCAGCGGAATCCCTTGGCATCGTACGTTTTGCATTTAGAGTATACCAAAAAGCTATAACTCACGTCCCAATGAATTTCTCACAGTGTTTGAAGGCATCTGATGCCTGTGAGGCAAGTAGATAAGATTACACATAGACAAATCTGTGCAGCCAATGGCTTTCTGTCACCAACGTATTGCCTTTCATCTGAGAGCTCAAGTTGAAAAATAACAAAAAAAAACTTGAGCCACCGGCATAATTGAGAGAGTCACAGCGCCTACCCCATGGGTGTCTCCAATTGTAGTTGCCAGGAAGCCCAAGGAAGCTGGTGAGGTCCGGATATGTGTGGACATGCGCCTACCCAAGGTACAGCAAGATCTAACACCAACAATAGACAACCTGAATGGTGAACTCAGTGGGAGCTGCTGGTTATCGAAACTGGCTCTGGCTATCACCAGCTAGTCCTTGCAGAGTAATCCTGCTATATTATGACCTTCTCTACTAATGTAGGTCTGCAGCGTTACAACAGTTTGAATTTTGGAATCTCGAGTGCTGCTGAGGTATTCCAAAATGTCATATACAAACTCCTAGTCGACCTCCCAGAAGGTGTCAATGATGTCATGTTAATATATGCCAAAACCTTTCCAGAACACAACATGAGGTGAAAGAAAGTGCTTCAAAGAATTCAAGATTCTGGCCTCACCCTGCACCACAGTAAATGTGAATTCTTGAAACAAAAACTGCTCTTCTTTGGATATATGTGCTCATCAGGAGTAGCTCCTGACACTGATAAGGTATGGGACATCAAAGAAGCATATCCTCCAACTACAGTGACTGAATAACACAGTTTTTTAGGTATAGTCAACTACTGCGGTCACTTTATTAAAGAACTTATTACGCTTACACAATCACTCAGAGACCTCTCCAAGTCCACAGTCCCATTGTCATGAGGCCTCGAACAAGAACAGGTTTTTCAAGATACTAAAGAAACCTTCTCAACTGATACAACACTGATCTACTTTGACCCTCAGAGGATACAACAATAGCGGTCGACGCAGGTCCAAAAGGTCTGGGTGTTGTGCTGATGGAACTACAAGCAGGAGAAGACTGGACCCCAGTGGTGTTTGCGAGTCGATCTCTCACACTGACGGAGCAGAGGTATTCTTAGACTGAGAAGGACGTGATCGCCATACACTGGGGAGTGTCGGTATTTTCATCTATGCATATATGGCAAACCATTTACAGTCACAACTGACCACAAACCCCTTACACCGCTATTCAACAGAACAGCCTCAAAGCCAACCCCACGGATCGAAAAATGGATGCTCCAACTTCAGGAGTATAATTATAAGATAGAATATCACCCCCAGTTAAACAACACCGTAGACTACCTTTCGCAGCAACCTCATGCTGCCAAGCTAGAAAAAGAAGAAGCAGTGAATGAAACAGAAGAGTACGTGAGGTACATGGCTAATCAATATCATCCCCTTCCACTCTCTACAGAAGTCATCCGTCAAACCACGAGGCGAAAGAATGCCTCCAAAAAGCACTGGACGCCATAAAAACCAATCAGTGGGTTGCATTAAAAAAACATTATGCCCAGATAACCACCGATGCCATACGCATCATGGTAAGTCCCTACCATGTTCACCAGGATCCGAGTGCTGACACGGATGACTGCCTTCTGAAGGGACATGTCATTTCCACCAGCCTCAACGACCGGGTAGTTCCGGTTCCCCTTGATGGATGAACAAGTCAAAGCAATGATTAGGTCGTGCACCTGGTGTAAAGTGTCAGGTGAAGTCAATCCGCCGGCTCCAGTGATGACGGAAGTAGAATCCCGACAGCCTTGGGTGAGTGTTAGTCTTGATTTTTGGAGCCTCTGGGATGGAAGGCACACCATGGTCATGGTTGATAACTATTCAAACTATGCAGAGGTGAAAATACTTTCTCTAAGTGGTAGTGAAGTAGAACCCAAGATTGAGAAAATAATGGTGACACATTGCCTGATAAGAGTGAAAGACTTAAACCGGTCCACCGTTCCAAGGCCTAGAGGTGGCAGACTATCTAAAATCACTGGCCATATCTCACAATCGAATCACACCAGTTGGCCTCAAGCCAACAGCAAGCTAGAGCGATTCATGAGGACATTAAATAAACACTCTACCACAGGTTGGGCTCCTTGACATCTCTCTCTGGATAGAGTAATTGTGGATACTATCCCTCATCACCAGAAGTTGACACCTGCTTTTATCGGGACTGTTTGAGTTAACAAGAATAGGGGTTTTGTAAGACCACCCCCTCTGAATAAGTTGTTATAGGTTGACCCCAGGGACCACTTAAGGTCAAGGTAATAAATGTGGGGATCGGCTAGGCGTGGTCATAAGAGACCCGCCGGAGCCGTACACCATGTCAAGCTACTAGTGTCTCTGTGTCATCATTTATAGGCCTCAGAACTGGTGGTACCTCCATACCGTCGAGTACCACTTCATCATCGACTACGACACAACAAGCATCATCCTATTTACCATGAAAGAACATGGGCTGCTGGAATATATAAACGGGAACAATACATGAAAATGATGGCAAGAGAAAGCACTGGACCTAAGGAAAGCTGAGTGTCTGTGAAGGTGGGTAAAAGAGAAAAACAAGAGAGGAAAAGTAAAATCATGGGATGTGAGGAGAGCAGCAAGTAGAGCAAAAAAAGACAGAAATGCCTATTGACAGAGAAGCAAGAGTGGTGAGGTACAATGACTTAGAACAAGGGACAGAAATGTCTATGCCTACTTCATCTTGTCCCATGACCACAACCTAAAGGGAACAGTAATGGGACAACAAAACCTTTACTGAAACACCATGGGATTGATCGGCAGCTCATCCAACCAATGGCAAAACCTTACAAATACATTAGCGCCAATGTCTGAACAGGGCTGAGCAGTCACTCCCTTCGCAGCACTTCTTAAATTCTCTTTTTAAAGTATTGGTAAGATGAGCTCTCCCTTACATCTAAATCCGTCTTTGGTGAGGCCCAAAAACAGCAGAGTACACCAGCAAATTCTTGGCCCCCAATTTTTAGGTCGAGCTATAGCTAGCATGCGCTGTCTGCAAGACCTGCTGTAATCAATAATCCGACTTTTTTCCTGCCTGCTACTTACCATTGGTTCACTCCACTGTCCTTCTTCTTTGCTGCCTCCTATCTCGTTGGCTTTGCCGATATGTCACTTACCTTCAGGCTGAGGCGCACCAGTAAAGTACAGTTTCCTTACGCTTTGGTTCTTCAGCTGTTGTGTGGGAGAACTTTTTTTTAATTTGTACTTTCTGTCATCGCCACTGCTCATCAGTGCTTGTTCTTTACATGCATGTGCTTATGTGAGTTTGTTTTCTTTGCATCCTCTAGACTGCAATGGCCCAAGCAGGCCTCCCATCCACTGAAACCCTTGGCTTCCTAAGGAATAGGTATAGGCCCCTCAAATATGCTATTGGTTAGAATTTTGGCTCATTCTCCTCCCCGTTCACGCTCTGTTCTGCCAGCCTTTGGCTCTGCAAATAGAGGTGGGTAGTAAATCAGAACGTTCTAAGTACCCCTGCCAAAGTGCCTTTCTTCAGACATGAACGCTTCTGCATTTAGGCGGTCATAAACACGAAGGAATGCAATGCTTCAGTGAAATATGACATAGCCATGCTGGGCACTCACAGAAGTTTACTAGTACTCAATGCTGTTGTCCAACTCGAAGTATACAGCACGGAGGCCGCGCTGAACACACCGGGGCAATTATGCCTCAGGCAAAAATATCTATAATGCCAAGATTATTCAGGATGGTGTCCTCTCCACCCAGAGACGCCCTATAAAGGTGTAAGGAGCGATCTGCGCACCAAACTGGGCCAGAACAATCTTGCACCACCACCCGTCAAACAGTGAGTGTACTGCAGGACAGGGCACTCACGAGGAAACTACAGCTTTCACTATACAGGCTTCACTTGTCACCACAGACATCCTCAGCACCCACCCCACCAGTTTGGTAATTAAAACATAGGATCAGACGAAGAAGATGGCGATATGTAGTAGAGGCTCAGAAGTACCCAGGCGGGAAGGAGGAGGGTGTCTGCAGCCCCAAGAGCAGAGCCAAAACTGCTATGTACAACGAGGTCCTGTGTACCAAGAAGGGCCGGGATGATCTATGAGAAAATCCCCACAGAAAATTTAACCAGTCTTTTTTTGTGTGTTTTTTAAGTACAAATATTGTCACTTCCATTTCCTGTCTCATTTTAAGTGGCATTTTATAACAGGCATCGCTATACTGCATTTGCAAGTCTACCTTTCTATTCAGAGGTGCCCTGAGATCTGCAACCACAGTGAACGATGAAGGGATCGTGATTCAATTTCTCTTACTATAAGGTTTGTTCCCTATTTGGTCCTGAGAGGGCGGTGATAAATGACAACAAGCATTTCCAATGCAATAGGTCTCACATTAGTAAAGGTTTGAGCTATTAACGTTGCTAATAATAATGCAGGGCCAATAACTCAAACATTTAGTCAAGCGAAACCTATTGCACTGCAAATGCTTGTTTAGCCTTGTGTTATTGTAGTTTCCACTCCCTCTCACAGTATGGAAACAAGAAACATTTCAGGATAGCTCCCCTTAAGTATTGACTGTAGCAACCTCACTTGTAAGGACAGGCTCTTTTTAAAATAAGACAATTTAAACAAAAAGTATGAATAATATATTTTTTATTCAACTCATACCACCATTTTATGAAAATGCTTCTTCTTCCTGTAACATACTCAGCATAGCCAGAAACATGGCAAACTCCTTGCAGTTAGCCTTCTTGTCACCATCCAGGTTCATCTTTTTCATCACTTCTCCCACCGCCTTGTCATGTTTCCCAGAGGCCTGCAGAAGAGGAGGGTGGCAACAATCAGTAGTAAGTTCTTTAAAAGTGAAGTACATGACTTGCCTGCAGCATGGTCTGCTCCCTAACTGTGAGCAAGGTTTGGAAGGTGTCCCCCGTCCCCGAGTCATCAGGATATTCAGGACACAGAGAAGTCCTGCCCATGGAGCCCCAGGTATTAGTTTTGCCCTGGCAGGACAGCCCCTAAGATGGGAGGAGTCCATTAGCGCTGATTGCTCAATCCCCATACCCTGGCAGATTCTGTGGGCCCATTTCACCCACTCTGACTTCTAGGTGGCTGCTCTTTTGAGGCATCTAAAGACAGCTTCATCGAGCAGTCCAGCTTATTTCCTCCTAGGCAGGGATCAAGCCCAAAGCTCTGTCCTTGGGGTTGCTGCCATCAGTACCGGCAGCCTTAAAGGAGAACCTGCTCAGCAGAAACAGACAAGAAAAAGAACACTGCACTGAAGGTCATATTTACAAGGGGATATCTCCACCAGAATGTCACTTTTAGCGACGTTCTGGTGGCGATCAGCCTTTCTCCATATTTACAAAGCAGCCTTTACCACTTTTTATGGCTTAGCGCCACCTTGTAAATAAGGCCGCTTTACTTGCATCACTTAGTGTGAAAAGGGCGTGCAATGGGTGTTGCTGTGGGCGTTCCACCGCAACACCCATTGCTGTTGACGCTGCCCCAGATTTACAAAGAGGTGTAAATGTGAGGCAGAGCAAAAACTAACGCCATGCAAGAGCAGTAGTTAGAATGGCGAAACAAGGAGAAATACTTTTATTTCTCATTGCTTTTGCGTTTTGTATGTGTGCTGCATTCAGCATCACACATAGAAGTAACACATCGCCATTAATGATTGTTTATGAGCAGCAAGGCACACCGTTCTGCACATAAACAATCATTCCCTGCCATGCAGACACATTTACACTACGGTGCATGGGTGCCTGCGTTGGCGTTAGGCAGCTAAATTTAGCGGCGGCGCTAGTGAAAACACAGGGTTGCACCGTATTCTTATGAATACGGGGGATCCCTCTGTTTTGACAATGTCAGAGCGCGGTATTGCCAAGTTGGGCACAGCTCCGCACTCTTACATTTGCTCGTAAATATGCCCCTGAGTGTACTGAAGCTTTTGGAGTCCCTCACAAGAGAGAGTAAGAGCTTCAAAGACAACGTGATGGTGGATTAATCCTGAACTACGGGCATTACCTGGGAAGCTTCCATTCCTGCACAAGAACCAGCTTTGTCAATTAAGCGGACCCCCTCTCTGGTTCCTTATAACCTCCATGAGCCTTCGCCTCATCCAAGGGCACCAGTAGAAAGTTCCAAGATATACCATACAACCCATGCTGAATCTGCTGGGGCCGTGGCGAGATCCAGCAACAAGCCTGTGCTGTGCCAATACAAGATCAGTGGTGGAAGAACACACCCCGCTCTAGATACTCAGGACTAGACCGCGATGTTGCTTGTTTGAACACTCAGTTTGGATGGATGGTGCCCATATATCCTGGAAGGAGGAGTTCTTTACTTTTAGGGCTGGCTCAGGAGTGATTGTCTTGGAATGTTGTTTCAGCCAGGATCCTCTTCCCACTTCCTTCTTTCTGGGAATTCACACATACACTCAGGGTGTCTACAGCACATGGCGTTTCCAAAGGCACTTCTAATGGGGTAATTAAAAGATGGCCCTTGGGCTGCTCTGTAGGCCTTGTAAAAGAGCTAGATGTTGAATGCTATTTCTAAAGGAGACCGTGGTCATATCTGTCCAGCTGTGATGCAAAACATCTGTACTACACTTACACGACAAGGGATGTTGGTAAATGCCATTCATCTTTATGATGAAATTCGGGTTGACGTATGGCTACATGTTGAAAAGGAGAGCATTAACCAGGGGATGAAGCACAAGATAATCTCTACAGTGACACTGGTACCAAAACCAGCAGCCTCATTCTTTCAAGCAAACCTTTGTTCTAAAGCGTACATACACAATCGTTCTGGCTAGGCAGAGGAGAGGTCAATAAAGTATCACCAAATTCGCATAAAGTGGCATAAAGTGACTAAAGCAACACTCGACCTGGGGCATTAGGAGGATGTCTGGTGGATAATTACAAGAAGCTTCGAGCGAAACAAAGTAAGGATTGGTTGTAAATGTCAGATCTGTTAAAAGGGGAACTAAACTTCCTATGATTGCCAATCTTCATTCCAGAATGTACTCACCGATAAAGATGGGAACTCAGTCTTCACAAGAAGTTTCGACTCACCCTGGTTGAGTTCACCACTGTCCACATCTTTTCCAGAGTACTTTTTGAAGGTCTGGAGCATGGTCCCACAGACCTGTTCCAGATTAATTATAACTGGTGCTTCGATCTGTAAAGAAAGTTATACCGCAGTCAGTGTTTAGGCTTTAAAATGGCAAAGAGAGTGTTTATCAAGCAGTAATGACCCACTGACCATTAAGTGAGAACTACCTACAGTCCCCTCTCACCCTCTGGTCCAGCCCAACATATAACTCTATAACTCCTCTTGATGACTGGTGCGCTACAAATAGGCCTTGCTTGGGCACAATTGTAATTACTTCGCTGAAATTGACATATTGCGCATTAAGTGAAATTTCATTAAATTTTGACTGGTAAAATATACTAGCAGGGTTTTCTCCATGACCCATATTCCTGTCTGGATCATACAAGACTTATTCGTTTAAAAAGTCACGCAAGAGAGGGACAATCCTCTTTTTAATTGAAATCATTATTTTGCAAATTTTGCTTCGGTAAATTATAGCCAAAAATAAAATTATGCAGTTTTGCTTCGCTAGTGGGAAGGCCAGCTTCTGCCTACGTCTATTTGTCAGTGTCAAGCTCAGTTCTTTTATTTTGATTTCTGTATGATTTGTTTTTTTTGTGGGCTTCTCCTAAGCAGTAGCGGCCCGTCTATAAGGGCAGAGGGGCCCCACCCACCTACCTTTTTTGCAGATAGGAAGAGTGTCTGTCAGTCTGAGCAAAGGTTAGTCTGACAGACATTCTTCATGTCAGGTCAGGCATCCAGGCACTGTACATGGGGTAAATGCCCATGCGCCTGGCTGCTTGAGCTGACCTTTGCTGGGATGAAGATTTCACAGCTCTGTGGACATGACCTCCTCAGTGTCATATTATGGATTTGGTGAACACCGGGAAAGACATATTTTGGGGCCCCTTTAGGCACAAGAACAGTTGAAATATGTCTTTGCTGGGACCCTAATAACCCTTAAGATGACATGGGGTAGAGAGACAGAGTCAAAGTTAATGATAGGCAGATAGACAGAGATGTTTAGATAGAAAAATAAATTAAACAGAAGTCAACGAGAGAAAGATTACTTTTTCAGGGAGCTCTTTGGAGGATTGGAGCCCCCGGGAAATTGCCCACTTTACCCGATCCTTACATTGACTATGGACCTCCTCAGCCCAGCAAAGCACTTGGAGGTTCTCCCCCTCATGACAAAGAGGTGCGTCACAGATACACTCTGACCTGGGCGGTGTAGTTTTAAGGCCTGAAGTGCCCTGGGCCGACTGTCCATCAGTGTCACATTGTCACAGAGTTGGGTGGGTGAGCAGTCTTGCTGACCCCATCCCACACTGAGTAAGGGACTGCTGCCTCTTCTCATTGGCTGACCATAACAAGGTCAGTCAATGAAGAGACTGTGGTCCCAATCCTCTAGGAACCACCAAGCGTTTCCTCTTATACTTGAGATCACGGCTCTGGGCAAGTTTCTTTTTTAAAGTTTGGTGCATGTGTGCGTGCGTGTGTGTATGTATGTGTATTTGTGTGTGTGTGTGTATAAGTGCTGCAAATGGGTGTCTGCGCGTGTATGTGCTTGTGACTGCTGGATGTGTGCATGCTTGTGAATAGATGAGTATGAGTGAGTGTGCATGTAGGTGGGTGAGTTTGAGTATGTGTGTGCATGTGTGGCCCAGCTGCCTCCCTGCTTGAATTACCGGCCACTGAGCCAAAATGTAACATGCCCATCACACAAAACACAAGATTACATATGGATAACAATTTCATGTGCAAACATGATCTTGCCCCCACAATCTGTGGCTCCAGTTCATCTACCTCCTCCTAGATTTACTGTCTTTGTGTGATCTTGCTCTCTCCATTGTTAAGTCTGACTCTGAGTGGATCACATTTCTGCAGGTCGACACAGCCCAGTCTCCTAAAGCACCTACTGCAGATCAGAGGCCAGTATACCAGATGCAATGTCTCCAAGTTGAGTTCCTTCAAGGTGGACCAGACAAGTAACATTTGGTTTAGCAACATCAACTGGAACATGGGTTTTTTAGAAGGGGTTTTGGAAGGGACTTATGCAAGCAAGCTCTTGGCCTGGGAGTGCTGTGTTGTTAATTCTGTATTCTAAGTTCTTTCCGGGGATAGAGACCACTGTGCTGCTCAAACCTTAGAGACTGGAGAGAGCTGTGAGCTGCTGGTGGTTGGTTATCCTGGAGCCAGTGGTCCTCTGCTCTTGGGGCTGCTGTAAAGTCAAGTTTCAAATTAATACGAATCAGTGTGGATTCTTCAGGGTCTTTCAACCCTCATGGTGGCAATATGGTTATAGTCGTGAGCGGTCCATTCTAGAGGTGGCTGTTCCTGCCTTGTTAATTTCTTTTGATGTCTTCAATAACCAGGATCGACATTGATAGGTGTGTCCAAAACAAATCAATAAAATACTGAGCAACTAGTTATGAAGTCATCCCTTGCTTAAAGTCCTTAATTTTATATGATAGCAACAGGACGCAGATACGCTGTAGAATGGAAGCAGCCCCTCCCTCATATTTAAGAGGGGACAGAGATCCCCCAGCTGGTGGGTGCAGTGTATAATTGCAACCACCTGTGGGGAATGCCTTAAGGCCTTGAAACCTCTGTGCCCTCTTTCTATGGGTTGTCTTAGGGAGGCACAGTAAGTGGGTGCCACTTCCTGTGTGGTGCACTTCCATAAGGCTTCTTTGCCATTGTGCCTGCATCTGTAATCCGCAACAAAACAACAATGTCTCAACTGGTAAACATTGGCGAGGACAATTACAAGGGTTGTATAAATCACTGAAAGGAAAAGAAAGGGAGACCACGAGAAAATTTCATAGAGTGTAGATTACTATTTGCATGTAGTTGTATCAGCACTACAGTACAATTTTACAAAGGTAACCATGACACACAATTGTGCACTGAACGTGCAAGTGACGGTGAACGGCGAAGTGACAAAAGGGTGAAAATCTAGCATAGCTATCGATGTTGACCCCACTCCTGCTTGCCCCAGTTCCTCACACTGTACATCCATCCCCATCTTCAATTTATCCAAACACACCTTGTCCTCAGACAGACTCAGCAAGGGTCTCTCCTTTGTCCCCGCTGATCTCAATAACTTCTTCAAGTTACAAGAGGACTTACTCCTGTTCTTTTGGCGCATTCGCCTTAAACAAATTTTTGCTGACAAGCCTTACACCGACAGACCATATGAGAGGCAATTCCACCCGGCCTCTACCTTTCTCCCCCCGATTCGATGATGCCACCTGAAATTCCGACATTTGAAAGACTAGTCATGCATTAGATCACGGAACTATAACACCACTCTGAATTTGTCCCATACAATCTCCCACTCACTGAGAAACATGCCTTAGATAGCTTATGCTACAATCAACATATAGTTATAAAGCCTACGAACAAAGATGGTGGCATAGTGTTCATGGACATTGATGAATATGATGGCGAGATTGTGCGTCAACTTACTAACACCACGCACAATCATGCCCTGACCTCTGACCCACACTCTGATATCCGTAGACAAATGAAAGATGTCACCAACGCGCCATATTGTTAGAAATCATAACTAAGAAAGAACATGCTTTCCTTAATAAGCCACACCCTAGAACCCCTGTTATCTATGTACTGCCCAAAGTCCATAAGAATTCCTCTGAGCCACCAGGGCGTCCCATAGTATCCAAGTGCAGCTCCATCTTGGAGCCCCTGGGTAAATACATCAACGCTATCCTGAAAGTTTTTGTCCCATCAACTGATACCTTTGTCAGGGATAGTACACACTTGATTAACATCATCGAAGACAGACCATATAATAGTGACACAGATCTGATGGTGGGCCTTGACATCGAGTCATTATACACTAACATACCCCACTCTGAAGGGCTAGCTGTCATAAAACATCTTTTGGACACACCATCCGAGTTTATTATGGACCTTCTAAACATTGCATTAACCAATAACTATTTTCTTTACAAGGATACTTATTATCTCCAGATAAAAGGGATCTCAATGGGAGCTTGTTTTGCCCCCAACTTCGCCGTCCTCTATGTACACCATCTTGAAACCACGCACATCCTGTCCCTCCAAAACCCTTTTCTGAATAAAATCAACCTATGGTGTCGCTACACTTTTATTGTATTCTAGTTATCACCCTCGAGGCCTAAGGATGGTTTACCATATGGACAGTTGCTCCGTATCCGGAGAAATTGCAAATGGCGCAAAGATTACTTCCAAGAGGCTGCAATTCTCTCTGAGAAATTGATCAACAGGGGTTATCCCAAACGCCTAGTTTCCCGTGCATGCAAACGCATCTGGTACAGCCACAGGGAAGTGCTCCTCTCTCCTTCCCCTAAACATACCAATTCACTCATCCCCTTTGTGTCGACATATAGTCCTTCAAGCAACAAAGTGAGCAAAGTGATTAAAAAGACCTGGTGCATACTGCAGACACATGCCTCTTTCAAGGAACCTTCCCTCTTTTCATACAAAAGGGAAACAACCTTTCAGATAAGTTGGTCCACGCCATAACCTGGCCACAAAAAGAAAAGAACCAATCTGTTACCTCCATGTGGGGATTACCACCCATTATTGGCCACTACAAATGCCAGTCCTGCTCAGTGTGTGATTTCACCCTTAATACAAAGGAATTTGTCACGACTGATCACACATACCAACTTAAACAATTCTCTAATCTAACGTGATCTACGCCATACGCTGCCCCTGCAACTTGTTGTACATCGGCCAATAATGAAGACCAATCATTAATCTTCGTTTTATCCCTTTTCCTTTTAATATACCCTGGGCCGCTGGGAATAAAAAATTGATCAGCAAGGACTCCCAGAGGTATTTTTAATCTCACCACTTCACAACACACAACAAAAAATTCCGCTCCACTGGAACCCTATGATGAAGCATGCCACCAACTAGGTTGGTGGATGAGGGTTCTTCTTACAAACCTAAGTGGTGCCTGTCATAATATTTGTAACAGAGTCATCTGTAATGGGTTTGTCCATATTGTTTACAAATTAAATACCTAGGGATAAGGACGACCCCAGATTTGGTCCTTGCTGTCCCTCTTGTTTTTTGCATATGTAAAAATGATGCCAAAAGGTAGAAATAAAATAGTTACAAAATTAAATGTGGGGAGTAAAACAATACCCACACGCATGCCTATTCCAAGGCAGGCTGTGAAGGCTTCCTAACTAATCATAAGACTTATAATATTTCCAAGAGCTTAAGTGTACATTATACAATACCTACCTGGGACAGTTCTCCAGAATTCACGAAATATTTTTTTGTGTAATTACATGAAATTTTGGAAAAATTACATGCAATGCGAATCTTCCATTTATAACTATTATTTAGTGCAGAATTAGTTTTTACACCTTTTTTGGATGGAATAATGCATTTTGTGTAAAAATAAAATCCTGCAAAACACACAAGTGGCGTGAACAACATCTGCTCACGTTCTATTCATTCACAGAGTCCCCATGCTCCTGAAATAGGATTTTTACCTGAACAAACTCAAAATTCCGCGACATGGCATAGTTTTGGGAATGACACGTACCTGGTGTAACATGAAATCCTGGAAATTATGTGAGTTTACACCAATGTAACACAATTTTTGTCAAGGCATAGAATTAAGTAAGAGTAGTGGAGCAGGAATGTTGATGATGGAATGATAGGAAGAAACCAGGCAGTGAAATAATTCCGGGGGGGGGCATTATTGTGGGAGATCCCGAATAAGCCAGGTAAAGAGTTAGTGGTCTCAACCATATTAAGCACAGAGTTAGAACGTTCTGTTGTAGCCCAGGCTGTAATAACTTACGTTGTTTCCAAAAGCCCCATCATGTCAGATGGAGGCATTGGACAGACTAGATCCCTTGATTATTTATTATTATTATTTTCCGTTTATAGAATGCACGGCTACCCAACGGGCTTCCCGGCGCTGAGCATAGGTAGAGATAGTGCATGGATCTAAGAGCAAAAAATTTAAATAACCAGGTTTTAAGCTGCTTGCGAAATAGCAGTAGAGAAGCACCGTGTCTTAAAAATAGCAATAGGGTATTCCAAAGTTTGGGAGCTAGTTATGTGAAGGAGTGACCTCCTGTGCTTGCAAAGACTAATTCTGGGCACGCAGCTGATGGAGCAAGGACTCGTATAAAAGAGACTTGCTCAGAAGTAAACCTCTCATATAACTCGTAACACTGTATTAATTGTGTATTGTGTAAATTAATATGCACCACATTCCATATTTTAGCAAGATGAAGCTTGCTTACGTGTCTAACTAACAAGTAGCCCGAGTGAAACTTAAAATGGCTGCTAACGCGGGAAATTGTACTGCGCATGCGTCAACTGCATCTACGCAGGATGACAGTCTGTCGCTTGGAGGGAATTATCTGCACCTGCGCGGACGCATCTAAAATGGCAGCTTGAAAGCTCATATGCTAAGCATCTGCTTTACTGAAACTATAACAAGCTATTTACTAAGTGCTAATGCAGGGAGAGCTTTTATAAGTAAATGGGATTAGAGTAGAGATAGGTGGTATACAGTGAAATCATTTTATTTCGAAATTAATATGTTTCTTTTTTACCTCTCTACTAGTTCGTATTTGGGCCTCTGAGCGAGACTGAAGCCTCTACCACATGTGATATCTATACCCACGTGCAATGATGACAAGCCAGAAGCCATGATGTGATACTTGAATCCCGTCCTAGGATGTCTTTGCAACACGTCCTGGGAACCTGCTGAACATCCTGACTATTGAATTGAATAAATGTTATATGTATACTTTTCGGTTGATAAAGATGTGAATACGGGTGGGAAATAAAATCTGTGAATAAAACATTAAGGGGCGGGAACATTAAACAAAGAACCAAAGAAATATATTAAAACTTAGCATGGTGTGATGATCATCCCCCCTTGCCTGTCCAATCGGAATTAGGAGTTTCATGAAATTGAAACATTAATGGGTGGTACATGAGTGGGAGAAGGTATAATTGAGGTAGTTTAGTTAGTTAGTTAAGCTTGAGACCAGAATGCTGTCGGTTCGGCTCGTGTGCTGAGGTGCTGAGAGACCAGGATGCTGTCCGAGAGCTGAACGAATGCTGAAGAAGAATCGAATTACAGAACCAATACTTTAAAACAAATTAGAAAGAAGATCGCGGATGAATCTTGAGGAGGAAGAGAGTGTCAGAGAGGGGAGCGACGCAGGCTTCGGTATTAGAGAGGTCATCTATCCTGTCCTGAATCATGTCCTGAAACTTGTCTTGAAACCTTTTGTCACCTGATCTTTCCCAGGGGACCCTTCCAGCTCCTTGGCCAAGGGGTTGGTTTCCACACCATTCTAGGTAAATATACTTCTGTGTAGTATGTCATTGTACCACTCTCTCTCTAACCTCTCCTTTCTGAGTACTGTCATTGTGAAATTTGCTTAATCTAGATGACTGAGTATTGAATTAATTGACTTTTCCTTCCTTGGAGAAATGGAGTTCGTACTGTATTTTGATTTTGGCTCACATGAATTTAACTAGGTAGAACATTTAAACTTTTCCCGAGTCGGAGGTTATTTCAATATAGTACGGAAATATAATTCTATGTCATTTCAACATCAACTAGTTCCAAGTAATAGGTCCATTGACCAGAGGAAAGAGCTTTTTGATCAGTGAAAGATTAGTTAGGAATGACAGGTAACTAATCTCATAAAAAAGCATTTATAAAATTGACCCCCAGCGGTATTTACTAGCCTATGTGAACATGTGTTTATGGGCCCAGTTGAGTATATGGTGTTTGAGTATTTGTGGCTGGTAACCCGCTGGATCACAGCATAAGGCCTGATTCTCAGATCTCAGTCTCCGGCTAGGTTGATATGGAGAGACCATGTCCTGTACATAGCGAGGGCCAAGTCCAGCTCTAGCTTTAAACTTCAAACTTGCTTTTCAATTGGAAGCCAGGGCAGCTCATGAAGTATAGTCAAAGCCAGAGCATACCTCGAAAGCCAAGCAAGGAGTCTTGTCCTGTATTTCCTAAAAATACTTAGGATCTGCACATTTGTAGGTAACATAAACTAAGGGATTGGTGTCTACACTGGTTCCGGACACCCCCACAGGATATGTGAGCCTATAAACCAGCTAGCTCACAGTGCCACCATAAGCCCCCTAAGCTTACCTAGGAGAGAATAGTTTCTGACAACCATTGAACATGACAACTCTTGATCCTTCAGGGATATTAGCAACAGAGCATCCAGATCAGACTGGCACAGTAGGTCAGTGTTTAGCAAAGTGTCTTGCTACTGCCTCGAAGCACAGGGGAGGTGGTCCTCATCCCCTGGGCCTTGAAGCACTGGATCAGCCTGCAAGGTTAGGTATGGGGTCCCTTTCACTGGGACATGGGCCATTGTCCAGTGCTGCGAAGTCCAGGGCAGCTAGACCGCAAGGTCCAGATGTGTGGCCCTGTTCGCTGGGCCTTGTAGCCATTATATAGTGCTGGAAAGCCCAGACAGGGGGGCCCTGTCCTTGGCCTCACAGCACTATACTATTAGATCACTACATTTTATTTTATTGAGGGACTAGCATGTGTGCTTCCCAGCCCAGGCCATCAGTGATAAACTTAGAGGACTGTCTAGTAAATGCAGCTAAGTGCGGAAAACCCGATTACCACCCAATTTCCCCAGCAGGGATCTCTATGGCCCCTCTTTTCACGAATGAAGCAGATTAACTGTTCAGTGACACACTTTGAGCCCCTCACTTATGACCCAGGGGCTGTGAATGTGCCATTTCCTGTCCATCTGATAACTTGTAGGAGATTCCATAGATACAGTTTTGACAACCCATAGCAAGTGCTGCACCTGGGTCTTGTGTAACAGGGAAGTGAGGGTGTGGTGAGGTGGAAGACGGAAGGGAAGTACTGTAGCTAGATAAGGTTTCTCGTTGTGAAACAGCGTGACGCGCTGTCAGCCAGCAGCCAAGAAACCTCTTTGTCTGCCTTTTCAGATGTAGAAATGGCAAGCAACTTGATATGAAAGTGAAAAACCTATCCCGTGTAATGTGCAAAGGAATAGATACATTCCCATGAACTACTCTCGTCAGAGCCACCCTTTATCCGGTGGCCCCTACCCCCAATCAGTCCCTTAGAAAAAGCCACAAGGGTACTTAAACATCTCGCTTTTTTGCTCTGCCTGTTGATCTCTGAAGAGATCAAAATGCGGTTGCGTACGTGATTGGTGAACAACTTTTAGTGCTAATTTGACCCTTTTTTTGGTCGTGCCTGCGAGAGCATGAACTACCACATGTGTCTTGCTTGCGAGACACTGCTGTATACATAAAAGAACTTGGAGCCTGCCTGTTGCGTACCATTTGTTGATTTGCATGGGACTCTTCGTTACAACGTCATAATTTGTCAAGGCAGACTTAACATAATTTCCGTTACTTCTGTGGAGCAGGGACCAAGCACTGATTGATTCAACTTAATCAGTGCCCGTCCGCTGCTCCCGACGTGATTGAAGTTCTGTTTCATTCTATTTAACTTTTAGTGCCCTGCAAATATAAGGCGTGTGACTGACAAAAACGTGCCGAGCAGGACAAACAAAATTGCAAAAATTTATTTTTTATAGTTACGTTTTTTTTATTTTGCCAAGTCTTTTTTTCCTACAGTGCACTCATGTTTTCTTTTGTTTTTACTCATGGGTGCTGTTCTCAAAAGATGAGGATTCTTTTAATGCAAAGCGACATTGTTTCTTTCTTACATGTATTTTCTGAAATGATGCTTAAACACAA
The DNA here is from genome assembly GCF_964204655.1 of Triturus cristatus. NCBI lineage: Eukaryota > Metazoa > Chordata > Amphibia > Caudata > Salamandridae > Triturus > Triturus cristatus. The sequence goes on from NC_140595.1 coordinate 119,042,816, forward strand.
AATCGTGCAGTACGCCCCAATCCACCCCACTCCAATCTGCCCCTCTCCAATCCATGACAATCTACCCCACCTAACCCCACACCAATCCGACCCACTTAATCCAATCCATCCCAGACCAATCCAAACCACCCCACTCCACCACACTCCAATCCTGCCACACAACTCCAATCTGCTCCACTCCAATTTGCCCCAATCCAATCCAAAACAATCAGGCCCACTCCAATCTCCACATTCCAATCTGCCCCCCTTCAATACAAAACAATCTGGCCCACTCCAATCTGCCCCACTCCAATCCAAAACATTTTCCCCCACTCCAATCTGCCCCTCTCCTATCCAAAACAATCTGCCCCAATCCATAACAGTCTGCCCTACTCCAAGTCACCCCACTCCAATCCACCTCACTCCAATCTGCCCCACGCCAAGGCACCCCACTCCAATCCTCCTCACCCCATTCCATTTCCTCCATCTGTATTCACCCCACTCCAATCCAACACAATCCACCCCACATCAATCTAATCTACCCCACTCCAACCCAATCCACCTCTCCCCAATCCATTTTACTCCCCCAATCCATCCCACTTCAATCGAATCCACCCCACTCCAATCCATCACAGTCTGCCCCACACCAATCTGCCCCACTCCAATCGAATCTGCCCCATTTGAATCTGCCCCACTCCAATCCAAAACAATCTGCCTCACTCCATCCAAAACAATCTGCCCCACACAAATCTGTTCCACTATAATCTGCCCCACCCATGATCTGTTACACTCCAATCTGCCTCATCCGAATCCACCCACTTCATCCCAATTCACCCATTCCAATCCACCACAACCCATCCCATTTCAATCCAATGCAATCCACCCCACACCAATCCAGCCCAATCTATTCTACCCCACTCCAATCCTCCTCACCTCACCCCAATCCAATCCACCCCACTGCCTTCCCAATCCATGCCACTCCAATCCAAAGAAATCTGCCCGCAACAATCTGCTCCACTCCAATACAGAACAATTTGTCGCACTCAATCCAAAGCAATTTGTCCCACTCCAATCCAAACCAATCTGCCCACTCAATCCAAAGCAATTTGCCCCACTCCAACCCACTCCAATCCAAAATAATCTACTCCACTTCAAGCCAAAACAATCTGCCGGGCTCCAATCCAAAACAATGTGCCCCACTCCAATCAGCCCAACTCCAATCCAAAACAATCTGCCCCACTTCAGTGTGCCCCACTCCAACCAAAACAATCTGCCCCACTCCAACCCAAAAAAATTTGCTCCACTCCGATCCAGACCACTCCAACCCAATCCACCTCACCCCCAATCCAGTCCACCACACCCCAATTCAATCTACCCTACCTCGCTCCAATCCAGTCCATCAGTTGTAATGGGCACCAAGCAGAGAGTACTGACAACTACGCATGAACCCTACCTCTACCACAAGCCGGAGGAAGAAGGCGCAGGCTGCTGGCACTGGAAGGGAGGTAAATTGCGATGTCGCAGGCCTATTTAATGCCCTCCCAGCCCCTCCCCTTTCCTTCAGGCTAAAGTGGCCCTGCCTGTTTGAAACAGAACATGTTTGAACAAACTGTTTTTTCTTAAACATCTGTTAATTGACATCTATAATAGACACCCGAGGGTGTAGACAATCCCAGAAAATAACAGCGTTAATCAACTCATTACATTCAGATGTCAAAGATGAATACAATCACTGGTGTGCAATAAAACGTCCCATGTACAATAAACATACAATCTTTAACCTGTTGGGTGTCAAGACTGGAGTGTCCATTGAGGTGAATGGTGACATAGGAGAGAAATAAAGAGAGGATAACTGTGATGTCTGATAAATGTCCAAAAATACAAGAAAGAAATGGAGAAAAAACAAAGTAAAAGGGCTCAGGGTGGCAAACTCAGGGAAACATCCCCTTCCAACTGCTGAAATCTTACAACTGGTCAAGCGGTGGGGGAGGATCTATCCACAACCCAACCCAATCACTAGAGGGCGATGGCAGCACTGATGTAAGTGCCCTTAACTTAATGTGTGACATCACCACCCAGTGGTTCCCTGCGGGGGGCCCCACCCCACCTCACCTCCCTCAGTCAGTCCTGAGTGGTCTTCCACGTCCTCCCGCATCATCACCCAGTTCTCCCTCCGGATGCTCCCAAGTCCTATGAATTTCTGTTTACATCCCTGCAATTGGGCGCCATCGTGCCCCTCTAGCATCCTCTCGAAGCAGGGCCCTCTCCTCTGCTCTCTCCCATTGAGTCACATCCGCTGTCCATGTCCTCACTCCTGGACCAGTAATCAATTTCCAGGCGATCGTTATTCGCCTTTTGGCCAACACTAGAGTCAGGTCTACAAATCTAGTGCCCGCTTTTCATCTGTGTGGTATTGCAAACAACCCCAATTTACAGGTCTCCAAGCCACAGGGAAGGGAGAATCTCAGTGTGACATTTAGCGCATCAGTTACTTCATCCTAGAATGTATGTAATCGGGGGCAGCCACAGATCATATAGACAAAATCGGCATCCTTATGTCCTCATCTCGGGCATAGGCACAACTCCCCCCATAAACCATCCAGAGCTTGTGCAGCGTCATGTATGTCATATGAACATAATTGAATTGGGTGAACTTCAGTCTCATATTTCTAGAGACCTTTTTTGGATATGCTGATTGTAATGATTGTACAAACGCCAGTAAGTTAAGTATTGAGATCTTTATTAGGAGCAAGCAGGTACGTCTCTCTGCAACAGCAGCTCCGCTCCAACTGCTCTCTAACACTACACTTCAAGAATCCCACTATGTAGTATGCTTCCAGTGTCATGGGAACTGGAAGTATCATAACTAGGATACCACATCTCCTCCCTTTACATTGAATCAAAAGAATACAAGACTGTGTTATTAATTAGATACATTGCGTTAACAAGGAGAAAAATATGCGAGGTTAAACACTAGGAAATAATGACGTTGTATAATTACTTAGTTGTAAAATACTCATATACGATAATGTCACCATTCCTCCCTTTTATACTTTCTTTTTTTTATTACATGACATAACGTCTATATTTTACTGGTAATTCCACTGGTCTCCCAGTGCGTGTCGCTTTAATGCCACTGCAAGAAGGTTGTTCAACAGATTGTGCTGCATTTACAATGATAATTTTGCTGTAAGAATTAGAATTTTGAAAAAGAGAGTGATCTTTCCCTATCTCAATAACATCATCCTGCATTCAGTTCATGGGTGATGATTTCTTCTTTATGTTACAATCTGTTTCTATGCAATCTTCCCTACATTTAGCCATCTGGCTGTGGTGCCACACTATATTGTCACTTAATTTTGCGGACTTTGAATAAGTATCTAAATCTTGCAAAGGTGCAGAGAATTTGCTTTCCCCTTTTCTTACCTTTGTACCAAGTTTTATTTTGACCCAATCTCCAACTTGCAAATCAGCTTCCTTAGTGCAATGTTTCCTGTCAAAATTAACTATATAAGATTCATGTATTTTACGTAAATTAGAGTGAACAACAGCAGGAGACCATTTCCCACACACTTTTTTACCGTTCCAAGCCACATTGTCCTTCGTGAATGGTTCTCTACCTCTCAAAATCCTAAAAGGACTGTAGCTAGTACAAGTGGGAGTGATCCCGTATGCCCATATTGTACAATTATTTTTCCCACTTTTTTCCTGCAGTAAGAGAAGCTTGTATGCTACCCATAACCACTCTCTTGAAGCGCTCAACTATACCGTTTCCAGCTGGGTGATAGACAGGAGTTTTCTTTTCACTAATGCCATTCCTTTTCAGAAACTGTAAAAAATTGTTGGATGTAAATTGCGGACCATTATCACTAAGGATGCTTTTAGGTATACCTTTTCGTATGAATTGTTTTTCCAAAAATGTTATGACTTCTTTGGAGTCATATTTTTCCATAATTTCAATTTCAGGCCACTTTGAATAATTGTCTATGATAACTAGGATATGGTTCTTATTACCATTATCGTCCTCGATTGGACCCAACCAATCAACACTTACATCTTCCCGGGGATGATCCGGAATATGCCTGGTGCCAAGGGAAGTTTAATTACACGTTGAACTTTGTCTGAGTTTTTGCAAATAGAGCATTGCTTCACAAAATATCAGTATCTCTGTCAATCCCGGGCCACCAGTAGGACATCTTTATTTTGTTTTTAAGTTTTACAATCCCTAGATGGCTTTCATGGTTGGATGTAATATTCTTGAGCGTAATTTCGAAGGCGCCACAACTCTTTCACCCCTACATAAGTAGTTGCTATTGTCAACGGATAATTCCTCTTTGATTTCCCACATAGCTCTTAGGTCACCTTGTAAATCAATTTTTTTGGGCCATCCATTAACAACATATTTAACAGCATCACTTAAGGTTTTATTCTGCATGTATTCTGTGTCCCATTCTTTTTTTGAAATAGCATTTACAAAATCGTTGACAGAATCATGAACGATAGCTATATTCAAATCATCCCAGTCAGCACATACATTATCTTGTAGCGGTAATGGGTATCTGCTAACATAATCAGCTACTTGGTTTCTTTTCCCTGGTAAATATTCAACATCATAAGTGAACTCCAACAACTTTAAACTCATCTTAGCCAATCTGGGTGTAGCTTTAAAAGTATGCCTTCAGAAGTCAATATTTTAAGTAAGGGTTTGTGATCGGTACGCAATGTGACTCTTGTGCCTCAAACAAACTGTCTGAATTTTCTCCATTGCCCACACAGTGGCCAACATCTCTTTCTCTATTACAGAGAATTTCTCCTCAGCAGGAGATAGAGAACGAGATGCAAAAGCAATCGTTACTTCAACACCTTCCTCATTGACTTGAGACAAAACTGCGCCAAGGCCCTTGATAGTACAAACGCCAGTAAGTTAAGTATTGAGATCTTTATTAGGAGCAAGCAGGTCCGTCTCTCTGCAACAGCAGCTCCACTCCAACTGCTCTCTAACACTACACTTCAAGAATCCCACTATGTAGTATGCGTCCATTGTCATGGTAACTGGAAGCATCATAGCTAGGATACCACACTGATATCTTACACCACTCTGAGCCTGTGATGTCTCGACCCAGGACCCTTCCCCATCGCCCCGTAATATAATTAGGGGTCTGCAAACTATCTCAGAGAGAGAGCGATCAGTAAATCCATGTCACCAGATGTCTGGCAGTACCCAAAGAAACCAATAGTTGCAACATTGCCTGGGTCAAACGTTCATCTTGACCTCCTGTCCACAGATCCTGGAATGTTCTAGTCAGTGCATCATAAATGAGGAATTGTCCCAGGGGTAGGTCATAGGGAGCCATTTTGTCTTCAAATGGCAACAGTGCACCCTGTTGATAACAGTCACCCACTGTCACCAGCCCAGTATCAGCCAGCCTGCTGTAAAAAAAGAAAGGGGGTCCCTGTGGGAGGCCCACCGGGGGCAATGCTGGTGCATATAAAAGCGTCACCATGGTTCGTAAGATGCAGCGTCTCCAACATCGTAACGTCACAGTCAGTAGCACTCCTAGGCACGGTATTATCACCGCTGGGCAGATTCATTTAGCTAACAAGTCTCCCAGATATATGGACTAGTTCCTGTTGGTGGGCACCATCCAACCATAGTGTGACCCACTGAAGTTGAGAGGCCAGGAAATATAATTTGAAGTCAGGTGCACCTTGGCCCCCCTCAGCAGGGTGCCTCAAAGAACATTCAGGGAAACCCTAGTTCACCCCCCATCCCATATCAGGTCGCGCATTAAGGTGTCCAGTTGCTTGAACCAAGATACAGGTATTCCCATTGGGAGGTTTACAAAAAAATAGAGCAATCTCGGGAGCATAACTATCCTGGACACCGAGATCCGGGCCATAGTTGGTAACTTAAGAGAGCGCCAAAAGGGAATACAAGACTTAAGGGATCGGAAAGCCTCCCATAAATCGTCCGGGGAATGGTAGACCTGAACTCCCATTGGACAATCAAGGTTTTCATAAACTCATGGAAAGGGCTGCAAAGAGGTTTCAACTAACTATGCCTATAAAGCAATCAGATTACTCTTTAATTTTAAGGAACCTGGCAGAAAATCAGTTAGGCCTATTGTAAATTTTATTTGGGAGGAAGTATAAAAAGAATGAAGCATCCAGCTACAGTCCCTGCCGTCTTACCCAGGGTGGATAGAAAATATGAACTGCCAGCAAATTCACCAGCATGCCTAATTGGCTATCTAAAGCCAGACTTGATAACAACACAAGCAGCTCAATGCCGCTCCCAGAATCCGTCCACACCCATTTCAGCACAGCTACCTCTGGAGAGGTGTCCCTGCGCTGGGCGCCATCGGGAAGATTATGCGAGCTATTGCCCAGAGTCACATGGTGCTGGGCAATCTGCCAACGGGGATCAAACTGTGAACCCGGTGGTCCGGAGTCAGGCACCCTGGCCGCTGCGCCACACCTCTTCCAATTATATTTTTTGGACATTATGACAGTCAAATGTGGTCAGACATGGCCACTTACATAGGTCGCTCACCTGAGGATGTTAAAACGTACGCAAAAATGAACCTACAACAAGGTAAGAAACCAGCAAGTAGGATTTTTACTCTGATCAATTTTTACTTTAATGTTGTTGACTGTGCATCTGTGTCAGAATCATATTTGTAAAAATATTATTGCTGCTACAATACCTTGTCTCTCAAAATACGTATTTGGACACACAAGCACATTCAGGAGGCATAGTTTCCCATGTTGGCAGATAATCATTGCATAGTCGCCAACTTACCCCTCACGCTTTCAGAGCACGTGGGTTTGAGGTGGGCAGGGCTACTGAGCTCTTTCAGCCTACTTAATGCCAGAGAGGGTGCGAATGTGCAGCGGGTGCACCGCTGGCGCACCAGAGGCAAGCCCGTCTGCACCAATCCGTGTCGGAGCGCGTCCATCGGCAGCCATGCTGCCTCTTTTCTCCCAACCCAGCCTAGCAGACTACAGTATGGTAATAAGGCCACACTGATGGCCTTCTTTTCCAACCTTGCGGTACCATGTTGTCCTGAGCCCAGCAGGCCTGTCACTCATCCCTGTGCACCACTTGTAAGTTTAACTGGCCAACTCCCAGTGCAGCCCATTGTGGCACTCTTTGGCCCAGTTTGCCACAGTGGGATAAGGGTGGCAAGACGTACCCCTTTAATCTGAATAATTTACATATGAGTCTAATTAATGTAAGATCCCTCCCCAGACACAAATCTTACATTTGGGACCTGCTGATGGACAACAACTGGGATATCCTTTTTTTAACGTCAACCTGGACCACCCTGATATCTCTTTGGCCTTTGCAGAAAGATACACAATCACACACATTGAGCATTTTTCATTTATCGCTCTAATTTCAGCTGCACCTTCACAAGGCTTGAGGGCATAGATTTTACAGAGAGACTGGTCTTTTCACATGCAATATCGCCTAATTTTGCTCTCTCAGGAGCCCTAGTCTACCGCCTCCCTAAAGCCTCTGCCTCAGCTCATGACACTCTCATCATTACTCGTACCCCTTTTTATCTACAATGCTCAAGGTTTGTAATCCCAACGCCCCCTTGGCGCTAAGTAGCGCTAAACTGTGTTTTGCGCTACTTTGAGGGTGCTTTTGAGCGCAAAACAAGTTTTGCACTGGAAAGTAAATAACAAAAAAAAGATTTCACGCTGGTTAGCGTCACTTTTGTGACGCTAACCAAGCGCAAAATGTTTGTAAATCTCCACCAAAGTGTTAAGCGAGTAAGAGGTCTAAAAAACCTTCATCACAAAGAATTACATCCATGCGAGGATTTACTTTTTTGTAGACAGTCAGCTCAAAGATGTAGAAATTCAGCCCTATTACAACCAATACATCCCATAAGCAGAATTTAGGAATACAGTCCATTCCTTACAATCTTTGACAGCCGGAGGGGGTGAAGAGTTAAGATGACCTTTGAGGATCCAAGAGTGGGGAAAGGTTCCTAATCTCAACACCACCACATGGGATAATCTCAAATTTACTTAGATATCACAGCGAGTTTCAAATGTGTAAGTTTATATCTGAATTTTCTGTACTGTGCTATATTATTCTCCCCTCTAGATCCAGAAGGGCTACAAAATAAGTCACTGTACGAAAATGAACGCACTTTATTGTTTTTCATTCATATGACCGAAATATGTTTATCTTTAAAAAAAAACACTTAGAGAAATGAGCCATTCTTGGAAAAAGGTGATGACTTCCGCAGTCCCATCATTTAGCAGCTCCTTGCATCTCTACGCTCAGGAAAGCCAGAAAAAGGACAAACTCCTTGAAATTAACACTCTTGTCTCCGTCGACGTCCATCATTGCCATCACTGTGCGGATCATTTTGTCGCCACTCTCCTGTTTCTGTGAATAAAAGAATCAAAAGAAGATTGGCTCATGACAAAGGTCAGTGTCACCCTCACACCCCGTGCTACCCTTCCCCACAACATTCCACCCCCTCCACTTGCAGTACTTTTTGTCCTCTCCTTCTAAATTTGAACCTTATCCTAGCACAAGGGACCAGAGACACATTGGGTACTTCTTTCTCATTCCTGCCTTTGATCCTTGAGTGTTGGGGAACAAGCTCATCTTCCCTTACTCTATATCCTGATTCTGGCACAAATCTGATTTGATGTATTTATTCATTCTCTTTCCAGATTGGTTATTAATGTTTTGGAAAAACAGAAGAAAACCAGGATATGTACGCTTGTCTTCGATTGAATATCCGAGAACAGACTATGAGAGTGCCTGAATTTCTTCTGTTTCCCCAGACCATGAATATTGTGCGTAAAAAGAAACTGAATGAATAATTTACAAAAACGGCAGATGTATTCTCCATGCTTGATGCTGCTTACTTTCCTTTTTCATAAATTATTTCTAGCATCTGGTACACGCCTTCCTATTCCAGCACCATCCTAGTTAATATGTCCTCCATGGCTTCCTTTTCCAAATTTCCATCCTCATGCCAAGTCATGCCTCACTTCCTATCCCCAAATATACCTACTAGCTCAGAGGTTCTCTTTCAAACATTGTTATAATTCTAGCTCCTGAGGAGAGGCGTTACATCTTTCATGGTTCTCCTCCATTGTGTTGTTTTCTCTGGATCACTTTCCTGTTCTAATTTAAGACCTGCTGAAATGTGCTGCATCATCCTATGTTCTTTTTTGTGTTTAAAACGGTTTAATAGACAAATTACAATCATTAAACAGTGATACAAATAATTAAAACACCAACAAAAAAAATCACAAGGTAAGCAATAGGATAGAATGATATATTAGGAGAAACCAAGCCTACAATATTTAATTAAGTTAGTACCAAATATTCATGACAAAGAAAATCATTTTTCAACATTTTTGTTGGAAAAAGGAAAAGAAGGAGGGAGAGAGAAAAGTGTTATTGCAAAGGGAATCAAAATATGTGTGTTTTTAGCCTACAAAGGCACTGAGGGCCTGATTAACATTTTGGCGGGCTGGTTACTCCGTCACAAAGGTGATGGCTATCCCGTCCAATGAAATATAAATCCCATAGGTTATCATGGGATTCACACCATTGTGACGGAGTAACCCGGCTGCCAAAATCTAAATCAAGCCCTGCGTCCTGTACTATACCATTGTTTATAGACTCCTTAGCGCCATATGTGACTTTGAAAATGCACTGATGGGGTAAGTGGACTTACTTCCAGTAGGCACAGATGATGGTGAGTGGGCATCACACTTGCTGACTTTTCAGGGTTCAGAACAGCCATTTTTAAAAACTTTATTGTATAGAGTTTTATATAGCGCGAACTTGACCCAAATCGGGTATCAGAGCCTTTACATAGCACCAGTTGCTTTAGATGAGGGCACATTCATTTTTGTTAGGCACGGGGAAATTAAGTGATTTGCCCAGAATCACAGGATGTTCAGCGTCATTGCCGAGACTCGAACCCAGTTCCCCAGATTCGTGGTCGAGCGCCTTAGCTGTTAGGCCAACTCCTCTCCCCATCTGGCCATGTGGTGCCCAACAAGCTCTTAGCATACTGTCATGTAGCTTCAATATCACATTGTTCCAAGTGTTCCACCAAGTTTATTTATAATATAGCACAGGAGGCTGGTCTTCTAGCAGTGTAGGAATGGGTCTATTGTACGCTAGAATGCAAAGTATAGCCACCCCTCCCACAGTTGAATCTCACATTTTCCAGACCACTTCAAGCAAGTGAACTTGCTACAAGAAAAAGCAACAATATTATCTGAATGTGTTTTGGTGTGGGTAGAGATGTCTTTCACAGTCACCCAGTGGTTATGTCATGATAACAAAGAAGCAGGGCTTTGGTTCATTCTCCTCTGGCTAGTGGTTGTTTTGAGACAGAGCCCCTTTCAGCCATTGCCTGTGGAAAGTGTCATTCACATACTGAGGCAGACCAGGGGAGTACTTCCCCTTCAGCGTCCTGCAGCCATGTGTTCGTACATTAGGGGTGTGAGTCCTCCTTAGGAGTACCTTGGTTGCAGTGCACAGATACACTACAATGGAGAAATAATTTTAAGGTTTACGTTCCTTTTAGATCATCTTTCAGGACCAGTGCCAGAGGGTACCGATAGTGAGGAGGGAGGGCCAAGACAAGGGTCCCACCCTGAAAGCGCTAAACAAGACAACCCTCCGTGGGGAAAACAACCTTTACAACACAGTCATTACATCGCGCACTACATTTACAACGCAGTCATTACATCGCAACATCCTTTACAACGTATGTCACCACAACGCATCCATTACATTGCATGTCACTCCAACCCATGACACTACATCGCATGTCACTACAACGCAGGCATAACATCGCATGTCATTACAACGCATACCATTACAACGCATAGTACCCTAGAATAGTAATTTTTACCCCTACACTATCCAACACTTACCCTACTGTTGCACTCCCTGGAGTTAGAATAATAATTTTTACCCCTACACTATCCAACACTTACCCTAAATGCAATGTAATGGTATGCGTTTTTAAGGTATAATGCGATGTAATGGAATGCGTTGTAAATGTAGTTTAAAAAAATTTGTTGTAGTGGTATGCGCTGTAAATGTATGCATTGTAAATGTATGCATTGTAAAGGATGTTGCGATGTAAAAACTGCGTTGTAAAGGCATGCATTGTAAATGTATGCGTTGTAACATCATACATTCCTCCCCGGCCTCCTGAGAGCCCTGGGGACTGAACCGAGTGAAAGATGCACATGGGCTGTTGCCTGTAAGGGATGTTTTGGCTAGGAGAGGGAAAAACAGCGATAGCGGGGGGGGGGGGGCTCCCCCCCTGGACTCACCAGTGGACTATTTGCACTGAGATTCCCCCCTTAGGTTATACTGTCCAAGATTATTTACATCACTCCTCTGCACAGGTTTTATTTCCTTTCTCATTTTGCTTCCCTTTTCATTATAGGGTTTGTATTCAATAATTAGAGTAGCATTTAAATGATTACGAATGGTATGCGTGTACACAGGATCGATGTTGGAAACCACCCACCTACAAGTGATAGTAAAAATATACCAGTGAAGCAAGTACTAGACAACATGGTCCTTAACTGAAGATGTTAGTAATTTATTAGACTACTGTTAATATGTCTACTAGGGAGTGTGAACGTCACAAGACCTGTTCTAAGGAAATGCAGGCAACAGGGATCGCCACTAGTGCCTGTAGATAGAGTCTGTAATCATTTACGGTATGATCTAAACACCATTCATGGAATGTTTTTTCCTTACATCTTTTGCCTTATGTATTATATGTGACGATCTATACGAAATGGCAATAAAAATATGTCTTAAAAAAAAAAAATCTTTCAGGACCAGTAACTGCAGTTGATGTGGGTAGTCTTACGAGCAAAGCCTCTGTGGGTGGCCGCTGCTTCCCATCAAGTGAGCTGCTGTCAGGGTCGGACTGGTCTATAAGGCAATCAGGCAGTGACCGATGGGCTGGTCTGACAAGTCAGTGTGTGCGTTGGTTTTTTGCCTGCCTTTGGGCTTGTTTTTATGGTCTGCTGAGCTGGGTTTTACTGTTGATTTCCCTGATATTAAAACAATCATTGGCTGCAGCAAGTGAAAATCGATGCGTCTTACATACTTCGGAAAACACTTAGTCATGTATCTTTAGAAGTCCAATACTGCCCCAGTTTGCAAACATGGGCCACTTTTTTAGGTATCTTTAATTCACTAATGAGGGTCACATTTATTTAGGTTCCCGGGTCTATTTTCCATCCCATTGCAAGATGGCTTGTGTCCATTGTCACCCACTTCAAACCAGGCTTGAGTCCCACTGCCCTTATTCAGCTAGTAGGGGAAGGGTTGCCAGACTTCCCACCAGTTGGCCATGCTTCTGAAGGACAATCTAGTGGGGGCGTGATCATGTGCGAGACATGTTATGGCACTGCCAGATCTGTGTGTGCTAGCAGCGACATGGCCAGTGCAACGCTGGGGAGCCAGTACTTCTGTGAAACCCCTCTGTGAACGGCTTTGCCCTCAGACAAGCCTTAGCCCCTCTGGGGGTCCAATGGCACAGATCTCCTGAGGAAACACAGCAAAAATGTGGGCCCGGGTCTAAGAGGAGAGGATGGAGAATGCTCCAGCAAGGATGATTGAGTATTTTTATATTAGTGCCAAAAAATAATCAATGCCATGCAATGCAAAGCGATACATAATTAGATAATGTGATAGTCTTAATTCTTTTGAATCTAATAGCATTGGTCTTCTTAAACTTCATATGCTATTTGCAAAGTTTCTTCAATATTGGCAATTCTTTCATTTAGTTCAGACTAATACATTGACTAACCATTAAACCACTCTAGGAAGAGACACCAAATCTTTTCGTACTTTGTCCAGTAGCCCATCGTTTATAATAGCTGTCTTATATTTTTATTTTGCGGACCCACCCTTGCATACTGACCCAGAGAGGGGGGTGTTATTATTCCCTTCATTTCTGAGCTATCAAAGAGTTAGTCAAAGATCAGACTAGAATGCCTAGATGTCATCCCTTTTTGTTACTTCGTTCTTCTTGAATCTCCACTACCAGATTTCCTGTCTTTCTTAGATAAGTAGCCCTAAGAATGCCTTTAATTTTACACAGTTCCAAAGCACATGTTTTGAAGAGCTGATATCCTTACGCTATCTGGATCAGAGATTTCTATACTCAAGTGAAATTCTGTTTCATTGCTCTGTATTATAAGACAATCTGTAATGCAAACAATATCAAATTGTCCTTGAATCTGAACTCACAGGGAGTCAATGAATATATGACGTTACAACGCAAACAATTACAACGCATGCCTTTGCAACACGTTTTTACATCGCAACTACCATTAAAACGCATGATTTTACAACGCATGCCATTACAACGCATTTTTAGAAACTACCATTACAACGCATACCATTACAACACATAATACTTTTGAGGCAACAGTGGGGTAGGTGTTGGATCGTGTAGGGGTAAAAATTACTATTTCCACTCCAGTGAGTGTAACAGTAGGGTAAGTGTTGGATAGTGTAGGAGTAAAAATACTATCCCCATGTACCCCAAAACCCATAACCAATGTAAAACAAAAAAATCCCCATTACTTAACATATAATGTGTTGTAATAGCATGAGTTGTAAAGGTATGGAAAGGGAGGAATTATACCTAAGTGACATACATCATAACCACGATACTTCTGAATTCCCTTACTCTATAGGTATATATTTGGCTACAGTTTTGAATTTAACCTGTTCTGAACCATTTCTGACTCTGAAATATTTGCACGAGTCCCAGAGAGCCTTTCCCTAGTCATTGTATTCAGTATTTCAAGGTGAAAGGGGGCATTAGTTTGCTGAATACTAAATAAAAGCATGGGTGGTGCCAAATATTATAATATGAAATTCAGCAGGATCCAAATCTGCAGCCTTAAAGATGCACAAAGTTTCCATTTGGAAATTTTAAGGTGATTTTAGATGCCCATATGAAACTGAAAATAATATTCTTTAGTTTCTGAATAAAATTATTTTTTAGTTAACTGAGGGGGATCAAAAGAAAACCAATAATTGAGGGAGAGTTGCCCTTTTAACAAGATACATTCTCCCCACCTGCAATGATGATATATTCCTCCATCTGACTCAATTGTTTTTTCAAAGGTTAACTAGAACTAATATCAAACATTTCCTATAAGTTACCACAGACTCAGACACCCACATATCTTACTGGTGTAAAAGATGCTCTCTTCTGTAATTCTGGCTCTAGATCTTTCCTTATAAAATTTAAGAAGATCCCTTCTATTTTTATTTTGTTACTTACATAGTTTAAAACCTTTGAGAATGTGTCAACTACATGAAATGTCCAAGCAAAGTTGTCATTCTCCGGAGAAGGAATAAGAACTCTATCATCTACATAGACATGATTTTTTAGCTGCTCATATCTCTGAGCTAGCTTTATTGTTTAAAAAAAATAAAACTAGAAAGTAGCTAGAGCAAGACTGGAGACTAATATCAATTCTGTTGGGAATTCCCGATAGAGACATGAGTAATCCTGTGAAACTGGTTGAAATATTAATTTGTTCTAATACTCTCCTTGAATTTCCCCATTCAGAAAATAAATGCCTTTTTCTGCTTTGTATAACCACACCCCAAAAGGTTCTTTCATTACTTCAGCATTCAAGATTTAAATGGTGGTCATGCCTTTGACCTCAGCTGGGGCGTTCGGCAAAGATCCTTCCTGAGCTCGCACCTCTTCAATGCATATATGATCCCGCTAGTCAGCATCATCAACTATCACAACATCAACGACCTCTCCTACACTGATGACATGCAACGTATTCTCTACCTCATGAACAAGAGGCCCAGTACCCGAATCAAGTTCAATGCTTGCATGACTCAAATCGCTCACTGGATGAAGACCAACTGTCTAAAGCTGAGCACTGACCAGATCAAAATTGTGATCTTTGGAAAGAGTACATCACCGATGGACCCCACCTGGTGGCTAACAGAGCTAGTACTGACATCCACCCCCACCACCCATGCTAAAAACCTTGGGCTCATCATCGACAGTAAACTGTCACCACCTCATGCTTCCATACCCTGAAGATGCTGAGAAAGATTTTCAAAAGGCTTCAAACTAGCACCCGGAAAACTGCCACACCCGCC
The DNA here is from genome assembly GCF_964204655.1 of Triturus cristatus. Classification (NCBI taxonomy): domain Eukaryota; kingdom Metazoa; phylum Chordata; class Amphibia; order Caudata; family Salamandridae; genus Triturus; species Triturus cristatus. The sequence goes on from NC_140595.1 coordinate 119,057,976, forward strand.
CGGGTCACAAGCAGGCTGAATTATGGGCACATTCTCTATGCCGGGACCAGCAAAACACTCACCAGAAGGCTTTAAACCATGCAGAACTCGGCAGACAGAATCACTCTCAACCTTCAGCGCTGCACTTGCCTCACACGAAGGCAGTGGCTGCGCCTCCATGAGGGAGGAGGAGAGTCGCCCATCTGCTCCGAGAGCAGGAAGTAAACATGAAAAATAAAATGGCACTAAAACACATTTATTACCGTCCTATTTTTCATGCTGGCATCAGCCAAGTCTGTGGGCGGGGCAGGAGAAGAGAGGAACAGTGTGCATTTCAGTTTAAAGTGTGCATTTCACTTTGGCCTGCTGTCTTGCGACGGCCGGACTAACATGCTCACTTTAAACACTCCAACCCAAGCTGTCTTAGACAGCTGGGTGGAGAGCAAGCACATGCCTCCAGAGCCTGAAGGATCGTTGTACACGTGCACTGCAGCCAACCCTAATGCTTCTCTCTACTGCGTGATAAGCATGAGAGAAGTGTCTGGATTGGTAGAGGGAAGTTGCTGGCTGGAGCTCTGGGAGCCTGTGCTGCTGAGATGAAGAGGAGCACTGAGCACGAGGCAGTAGGTAAGTAATTATTTTTTAATTTTATTTTATGTTCGTTTTACTCACTGACACGAGTGGAAGGCCAGGGGGAGCAGCGGGCCGGAGTACCTGTCACTCCCCCAAGGTTTTCATCCCATTGTTGAGCATCGTACCCCGCATGGGGTTCTCACCCATTCTCGAGAAGCTCACTCTCTGACAAAGTCATGCCTTTTTGTGAGGATCTCTCCAGTGCCTACCTGAATGTCTCTCAAATTCTGCAACAATATTTCACGTTCATGTGCCTGAGAGCCACGTACCATATTCCATACTTGAATGACACCGTCTGGTGTGCCGTCTAATCGTAACGTTTTTGGCTTTGTGGATGGTAAATCAATCCGCAGAGGTAATCTCAACATATTCCTGATGAAATTACATTACTATTTGTTGCTGCAGCGATTTCTTCCTCACCTATTCCAGGTAGATTTTATCATAATCTAGTATCGTGGGATTCAGTTCACACCATAGTCCTATGAGGAGTCTGTCACAATCTATTATAGTTTGTCCATATATTCTGGACGTTTCTCGCACTGAATTACCGTGGATGTTTGCAATAGATTGTTTCATGCTGGGAAATCACAAGGGAGAGATCAAGAATGACTGGATGCTCAGACTGACAACAGCAGAAAAACTCACAGATAGGCACTGTGAGAAACTCGTAAGTGCCTTCAATCTCGAGTCCAGAGCTCCTAATCGTGGCCCGTTATAAACACTGTTTAAAATGGACCACGATTGAGAGCTTTGGCTTTGAGTCTAAGGGCACTGCTGCTTTTTGCTAGGGTCTGTCAGTGGGTTAAATATTCGCGCGTCACCTCACCCGTTTTGTGTGCCCCTGGCCGCCACTAACTCAAGGATCTCCACTGGCACCCAATTCACATACGAGTGCAATTCAAGCTTTCCATTGATGCGTTTGCTGTGCGGCACCACTGGCTCCTGTTTCTAGGTCCATTGACGCAGGCGCTCTGAGTGCTGCTGACATCTCTCCTGAGATCCACTGATGCGTGTGCTGTACTGCACCACTGGCTCCTGCTTCTAGGCCCATTGACGCAGGCACTCTGAGTGCTGTTTACATCTCTTATGAGATCCATTGATGCGTGTGCTGTGCAGCGCCAATGGCTCCTGCTTCTAGGTCCGTTGACGCAGGCGCTCTGAGTGCTGCTGACATCTCTTATGAGATCCATTGATGCGTGTGCTGTGCAGCGCCAATGGCTCCTGCTTCTAGGCCCGTTGACGCAGGCGCTCTGAGTGCTGCTGACATCTCTTATGAGATCCATTGATGCGTGTGCTGTGCAGCGCCAATGGCTCCTGCTTCTAGGCCCGTTGACGCAGGCGCTCTGAGTGCTGCTGACATCTCTTATGAGATCCATTGATGCGTGTGCTGTGCAGCGCCAATGGCTCCTGCTTCTAGGCCCGTTGACGCAGGCGCTCTGAGTGCTGCTGACATCTCTTATGAGATCCATTGATGCGTGTGCTGTGCAGCGCCAATGGCTCCTGCTTCTAGGCCCGTTGACGCAGGCGCTCTGAGTGCTGCTGACATCTCTTATGAGATCCATTGATGCGTGTGCTGTGCAGCGCCAATGGCTCCTGTTTCTAGGCCCGTTGACGCAGGCGCCCTGCTTGCTGTTGACATCTCTTATCAGATCCATTGATGCGTGTGCTGTGCGGCGCCACTGGCTGATGTTTCTAGGCCCGTTGACGCAGGCGCCCTGCTTGCTGTTGACATCGCTTGTGGGATCCATTGATGCGTGTGCTGTGCAGCGCCAATGGCTCCTGTTTCTAGGCCCGTTGACGCAGGCGCCCTGAGTGCTGCTGACATCGCTTGTGGGATCCATTGATGCGTGTGCTGTGCGGCGCCACTGGCTGATGTTTCTAGGCCCGTTGACGCAGGCGCCCTGAGTGCTGCTGACATCTCTTATAAGATGCATTGATGCGTGTGCTGTGCGGCGCCACTGGCTCGTGTTTCTAGGCCTGTTGGCGCAGGCGCTCTGAGTCCTTCTGACTTCTCTTATGAGATCCATTGCTGCATGCTACGCATGGGGTCACTGATGCCCATTTAAAACCTTGTTGATGCATGCCCTGTGTGACGCCAGTGACACCCTTTACTAGTCCCATTCATTCATGCCCTGGGTGAGGCTAATGACGCCCTCTACAAGTCTCTTATCCTGTTGGGAGGCCACTGATAGACTGTGTGGGTCCACTGCTGTTCGGTCCATTGACCCAAGCCCTCCGTGGGGACACTGACCCCACGTAGTACTAGCATGTCATCGACACGTTCATGTACACTAGACTGCGTCATTGCAGCATCTGTCTTTGAAATGCTTACAACCAACAAAACACACCTGAAAAAAACCCAGACCTTTCAGCTCTGCTAGTTCAGACTATTTAATTCATCTCAGCAGATTACATCTGTGAACACAAGGGACTATTGACACAGGAAGGCAAACACTCACCAGTGTGTACTCTGGGTGCTGCTATGTGTCTGTCTACACCTTGGTTACTCACATACATTTTCCTGGGGGCTGCAAAATTTGGTCTGTGGTGTGACTGAGGGCCGCACTGATGCCAGCGGGCGGTATAAAGTGGGTGTAGGGGTAGCACAGCATGTATATCTAGTGGCGGTCTTTACAAATGAAGGTGTTCCTAAAGTTAAGGGCATAGTTACTTCCTTTCTCTAACTGCAATTAACCTTTAAATAAGGGTTGGCAGTATATTTAACTTTTTTCATGTTAGTGCTGAGTCGAGTAAACGGCAGCCCATGGCTGCTGCTGCCCAGGGGGCACATGTAAAGGCCAGGAGGGCCACATGCGGCCCTCGGGCCGTACTTTGAGTATCACTGATCTACATGGATATTCACTATTTTTGCATATTACGCAAGCTGAGGAGCCCGCCAGTCACCCTCACTGGGATACGTGACTTGAGTCACGGACTGGTTTGAATATCAGCCAGGATCTGAATGAGAAGCCAGGATTTAAACCTTGTCACCTTGTACTGACGTCTGCACCTTCGCCTCAAGTGTACATTTGCTTCCCACACTGTTTACACTGCCTTACCTGCTAAAAGGGATGAATACATTGCCTTGGGTGTTTTAAAGAAAGTGGCGAAACGTGTTGACATGATTGTTGTTGACACAATGGTTGTGGCGGGCAATGGCTTTCCTACTGCAATATGTATGCTTGTATGCTAAAAAAATAAATATATATCCAAATTGTTTGTGTGAGATTAATTTCTCATTTAAAATAAATGACCCCATTGAGCACATACCTGTACATGCACGTGCTCATCGCCAATAAAATCCATCGTTTTGTTCACCACCCCAGGTCTTAGATTTGTATTGTTAATTCATCAATTGACCCTGTTTCAAAAGACAAATGGCCTCATTTCAAGGAGCGATGCCACCGAACATCTACAAAAATTAGCAGATTTCCCATCTGCTCTCCTCTGGGTTATCCTGCTGCATGTGGAGGCCGAGGACCAGAGTTTGCCTGGTGGGCTTGTCATCAGGAAAAACTCCAAGGAATGGCATAGGACGGCCACTCCAGCTCCATTTCAGTGGCTCTTTGTTTGCTCTCAGCCGGCCGGTTTGAGCTCCCACACACAAAAAACCCAGAAATCCCCTGCATGCGCTGGGGGAAATATTTTTTTTTTTGCAGAGTTTTATATAGCGCGAACTTGACCCGAATCGGGTATCAGAGCGCTTTACATAGCACCAGTTACATTACATGAGGACACATTAATTTTTTTGTTAGGCACCGGGGATTAAGTGATTTGCCCAGAATCACAGGATGTTCAGCGTCATTGCCGAGACTCAACCCAGTTCCCCAGATTCGAGGTCGACCGCCCTAGTCGTTAGGCCAACTCCCCTCCCCAAACTTCCAGCAAGTGGAGACATCAGCTATGTTTTCAATATCTGAAGGCGGGCGTCTGCTTTGGGAGTTCTGTCTTTGGGGGAAACATGTGTGCTGGCAGGGGTGTCACACTGCCAGAGACCTTCTGCCATGATTCTTCTTCTTAAAGCAGCTCCTCTCATGGACATAGGAGAAAAGAGAGCAGGGGCGTGGCTTCAAGGGGGCTGTTTGGGGTGTTACACGCCCCTAATCAATGTTTTTTCTGGTAAATAGTTGGGTACAGGTGCTTTCAGTCAGGTATGGCGTGGTGTCTGTCAGATTTCACAAGAACGTTTTACATACAAAGAGACAAAAACGCGCACACACATACTCTCTCTTTCTGTTTTGTAGGACTTCAAAAATGAAGGGCCCTATTTACAAAAAACTAACACAGCGCGGTGCCACAAGTCATTTTGCTGCGCCGCGGTGCGTTAGTTTCGAAGCACAGGGATGCAACATATTTATAACAATATGTTCCATCTCTGTGCTTTTCCCTGCGCTGGTGCATAAACTGCTGCCATGCGCCGGGGCAGGCTCCCTTGCACCATGGTGCAAGGATGCCTGCGTCGTGGAGAGATTGTTGTGCCCTTCCTGCACAAAAACAATCAATTGAGGAGATTTCCTCTTCCAATGCGTGCTGTAGAATGCAGCATGCATTGAAAGAGGAAAAATAAGAAGAGAAACAAAAAAATTTCTTCTCATTGCGCCTCACTACGCCACCCCTGGGGGTGTTGTAGCATTCTTACGCATTTCCATGTTTACGATTGCTCATAAATCTGGAAATGCATCAGTGGACATGGGTGTTGCATGGGAACACCCACAGCATCACGCCCATGTCACACCCCTAACACGCAGGGTGGCTTTATGTGTGCTTGTAAATATCACGCAGCAGGTTGTGCCGCCGGTGCGTCACGCAACACACCAGCGGCGCAAGGGGCATGTAAATTATCCCTAAGTTACTTTAAAATATTGTATTTTTCCTCACTTCGTAGTCCTACCAATCAGCATTCCTCTCCCTTTCCACTGCCCCTTAGCCCCTCTCACGCACCCGGCTAGCCGTATACTTTATTTTAACATTATATGCCAGCATGACTGTTGGAAAATCTGAAGCTCATCCCCCCAATCCTACTGACCAAGCTACGCCCCAGAAATAGAGCTACAGAGTAGCGCCACGTCAGTTTCCATGCCGATTATTATTGAATTAGCAACCAAAGTATTTCAGACAGGAACGTGTGAACCTCAACCATCCTTGGCTAACATCCAGTTCCATCGCTGCTCCCCAAATCTGTTGTACAATGTTGAGGGTAGAAGTTGAGAGAACCACCAACCAAGGTTTTATCACTTTCTCTGCTCCGCCACCAACCACAGAACCAACAACTTGGGCAAAAGCAACATCTAGAATTCACAACTCTTAGAAATGGCAGAAGCGCAATATGGAGGTCTATTGAAAAATAAGTTACTATTCTTCTTAACCATATTTTTTTTAGTATTGTGATTGTTCTTCTGAGCTGTCCACTACACCAAATCCTTTTTGGCATGCCATGACCAAAGCAGAAATATCATAAGATTTTGAGAAGGGTGATCCACTGAACCATTGGCCTGAAGACCATAGAGTATGAGAAAGACATTACCTATTGCTACTGAATAAGGCCTACCCCAGAATGAACTCACTCTCTCAGTGGTGCCACTTCAGCACTTATCTCAAATCATTCAGGTGGCTAACCAATCTAACAACCTACATTTGGTGAGTGATGTATCAAAAGGGATCTAAAAATCAATTCCAGTTTTCCTTATAGATCATCTGGGATTACAAATTGAGTAAAAAGAACCACTTGCTGTTCTATGTAGACCTTTGCCGCTGCAATAAGGGTCTGATTTATTAGTTTTTTAAAATAATATTACAGAACTGTAATTGCCAACTAGCAGAGGGAGCAGAAGGCAGAACAACAGGTTGGGGTGGTAACAAAAAGAAAAGATAAATCCTGGAGGGATGGGGAAGGAACGGACGGCTGGAGGTGGGAGGAGGAGCAGCAAAGAAGTAAGCAAGAGTGGATTTCACTGGCGAAGCAACACATGAAGGAGAGAGCAAGAAAACACAGGCATTTACTTAGAGTGTTGAAGGAAAAGAAACAAGCATTGGCATAGCCAATGGGTCTCGCCTGTGAGTCCTTATAAGTGTTTAGCCATGCACCACATTATCCTGCGTGCTGGGCCACCAGTGATTGATGAGGTATACAATTACCACACACTGGGTCATGCAGTCCGATTCAGGAATATTTGCTTGCCTCAGGAAACATTTATGGACACATTTCAAGGCTTTGTAATGCACAGACAGAAAGATAAGCACCTCGATTCAAGTGAGCAGCTCTTTAACATTTTGTGTGTGACTGCATCACTAGAGTACAGCCTGAAGAATTAGCATCAGGGGCAAGATTTGCTTAACACAATAAGATGACAGATTTAATAACCTCCCGTTGAAAACTATGCCCTGTATTTATAAAAGCCCAATTGTTTGAGCAGTGCATGAACCTTGCTCTGAGTTCATGGACTGCCACCACTTCACTGCGTTGTATTGCAGAGTGCTGTCTGGATTATTAGAAGAGTAAAGGGTGGTGTCAGTAGTATCAGAAGAACGCAAGAGTGCTGTTAGTAGCATTAGAATGAGGAGTGCTGTCAGTAGTATCAGAAGAGTGTGAGAGTGCTGTCAGTAGTATGAATGAATGAATGAATGGAAGCTTATAAACGCGCTACTTAGCCCGAAGGCATCAAGGCGCCTAAACAAAACAGTTCGAAAATGAGGCAAATCATATCTAAGCGTAGGCCTTGGCAAAAAGCCAGGTCTTAAGGGCCTTCCTGAAAGCCAGCGCCGAGGGAAGAGATCTTATCTCCAAGGGCAGGGAATTCCACTGCCTAGGAGCGAGAGTTGAGAAAGCTCTACCTCCCCACTTAGCTTTACGTATCCTGGGCACTGAAAGCAAAAGCTTATTTGACGACCGGAGAGTTCTAGGGGGAATATAGGGGACCAGCAAATCCTTCATACCACCAGACCGATTAGTTGCCAGAGCTCTATAAATCAGAGTCAGGGACTTGAAGGATATCCTAGACTCAATGGGGAGCCAATGTAAGGTCCTTCTTGCCAGATGAGCCATGGCCCGTTTGGGCAGGTCCAGGACCAATCTAGCGGCAGCATTCTGCACCATCTGAAGACGGGTCACCAGGCCTTTATTGATGCCCAAATAAAGAGCATTGCAATAATCAAGTCTGGACCCAATCAGTGCCAGGACAGTATGTTTCCTGGCCTGGAAAGACAGATAGTGCCTGATCCTCCGTAGGATGTTTATCAGTCCCCAACAAGTGGAGATGGTCCTGCTTACCTGTTGATCCATCCTCAGAAGGGGATCGATCAGAACGCCTAAGTTTTTGGCCAGGGTCGACGGTGTAGGGCACACCCCCATAGAGGGCGGCCACCAATCAGCTGACCAGAAATCCTCCTTTCCCCCGAACACCAGAATCTCTGTCTTTTCCCCATTGAATTTCAATGAATTACCCACCATCCATTGAGCGACTGCCTTCAAACAGTTTTTAAAATTGGAGGCAGCCAGGATAGTGGGTTGGGTAAAAGACAGCAGAATCTGTGTGTCGTCAGCATAAGAGATTACCTCCATCCCAAAAGATCTAATAAGCCTGGCCAGTGGGGTAACATAGATGTTAAAAAGGGTCGGACTTAAAGCCGACCCCTGAGGGACCCCACAAAGCACAGGAAGGGATGGAGACAAGAAATCCCCCAGCTTTACCCTCTGTTCCCTCTGATTAAGAAAGGATGTCAGCAGACTGAGTGCTGTGCCCTTGACCCCGATCTCCCTCAGCCTTGATGTTAATACTGAGGGAGACAGGGTATCAAAAGCAGCCGAAAGATCCAAAAGGATGAGGAGAGTAGTCAGTCCCTTATCAACCCTAGTGCGAATGGTGTCAAGCACGATGGTAAGGGCAGACTCGGTACTGTGTTCTCTCCTAAAGCCGTGCTGCGAGTGGTCCAGCTTATCATGGGCTTCCAGAAAATCAACGAGATGCTTGTTTAGATGGATTTCCAGCATCTTGGCAGGAGCTGGAAGCAACGAAATGGGGCGAAAGTTTTTAAGCACACCCGGGTCAAGAGAGGGTTTTTTTAAGAGAGGCTTGACCACCGCTTTCTTCCACTGAAGGGGGAAGGTCCCTTCCTTAATTGCCCCATTCATCACACCCAATAAGGGTGGAAGAAGACAGTCTTTACACTGTTTGAGGAGTTTAAGGGGGCAGGGGTCTAAGGGGGAACCCGACCTAACCTTGGCCAAGAGGCCTTCAAGATCCAGTAGGGAGAGAGAGGGAAAACTAGACAGACTTCCAGAGGGCACCTCCTCAGATAGAGATGACGGAGCACAGTCTGTGGGGATGGATAGAGTCACCCTTTGTAGCTCCAGTGCTGAATAAATATCAACAATCTTGGTGTTGAAGAATTGTGCAATATCATTACACAGCTGTTGTGAGCTTACTACCGGGTCTGGCATCTTTAGTGAGGTGAGCGTGTCCACGATTTTAAAAAGATCTTTAGGTGAGGAAAGTGAGGCGGTGAGAGAGGTGAAATATTCTTGTTTGGTTTTTATTACCTCCTTCTTATATAACCTCAACAGAGTTTTATGTCTGTCCCTCTCACACAAGTACCCACTGGACCGCCAACGACGCTCCTGTCGCCGTAGTCCCTGCCTAAGTAGTCTGAGTGGTTCCGAGAACCAAGGGGCAGAGAGCAGAGAGGGCAGAAGAGTGTGAGAGTGCTGTTAGTAGCATTAGAATGAGGACTGCTGTCGGTAGTATCAGAAGAGTGTGAGAGTGCTGACAGTAGTATCAGAAGAGTGTGAGAGTGCTGTCAGTAGTATTAGAATGAGGAGTGCTGTGGGTAGTATTAGAAGAGTGTGAGAGTGCTGTCAGTAGTATTAGAATGAGGAGTGTTGTCGGTAGTATCAGAAGAGTGTGAGAGTGCTTTTAGTAGTATTAGAAGAGTGTGAGAGTGCTGTTAGTAGCATTAGAATGAGGAGTGCTGTCGGTAGTATCAGAAGAGTGTGAGAGTGCTGACAGTAGTATCAGAAGAGTGCTGTCAGTAGTATCAGAAGAGTGTGAGAGTGCTGACAGTATAATCAGAAGAGTGTGAGAGTGTTGTCAGTAGTATCAGAAGAGTGTGAGAGTGCTGTCAGTAGTATTAGAATGAGGAGTGCTGTTGGTAGTATCAGAAGAGTGTGAGAGTGCTGTCAGTAGTATCAGAAGAGTGTGAGAGTGCTGACAGTAGTATCAGAAGAGCGTGAGAATGCTGTCAGTAGTATCAGAAGAGTGTGAGAGTGCTGTTAGTAGTATTAGAATGAGGAGTGCTGTTGGTAGTATCAGAAGAGTGTGAGAGTGCTGTCAGTAGTATTAGAATGAGGAGTGCTGTCGGTAGTATCAGAAGAGTGCGAGCGTGCTTTTAGTAGTATAAGAAGAGTGTGAGAGTGCTGTCAGTAGTATTAGAAGAGTGTGAGAGTGCTGTCAGTAGTATTAGAATGAGGAGTGCTGTCGGTAGTATCAGAAGAGTGTGAGAGTGCGTGCTTTTAGTAGTATTAGAAGAGTGTGAGAGTGCTGTTAGTAGTATTGGAAGAGTGTGAGAGTGCCTTTAGTAGTCTAGAAGAGTGTGAGAGTGCTGTCAGTAGTATTAGAATGAGGAGTGCTGTCGGTAGTATCAGAAGAGTGTGAGAGTGCTTTTAGTAGTAGTAGAAGAGTGGAGAGTGCTGTCAGTAGTATTCGAAGAGTGTGAGAGTGCTTTTAGTAGTCTAGAAGAGTGTGAGAGTGCTGTCAGTAGTATTAGAATGAGGAGTGCTGTCTGTAGTATCAGAAGAGTGTGAGAGTGCTTTTAGTAGTATTAGAAGAGTGTGAGAGTGCTGTTAGTAGCATTAGAATGAGGAGTGCTGTCGGTAGTATCAGAAGAGTGTGAGAGTGCTGACAGTAGTATCAGAAGAGTGCTGTCAGTAGTATCAGAAGAGTGTGAGAGTGCTGACAGTATAATCAGAAGAGTGTGAGAGTGTTGTCAGTAGTATCAGAAGAGTGTGAGAGTGCTGTCAGTAGTATTAGAATGAGGAGTGCTGTCGGTAGTATCAGAAGAGTGTGAGAGTGCTTTTAGTAGTATTAGAAGAGTGTGAGAGTGCTGTCAGTAGTATCAGAAGAGTGTGAGAGTGCTGTCAGTAGTATTAGAATGAGGAGTGCTGTCGGTAGTATCAGAAGAGTGTGAGAGTGCTGTCAGTAGTATTAGAATGAGGAGTGCTGTCGGTAGTATCAGAAGAGTGTGAGAGTGCTTTTAGTAGTATAAGAAGAGTGTGAGAGTGCTGTCAGTAGTATTAGAAGAGTGTGAGAGTGCTTTTAGTAGTTTAGAAGAGTGTGAGAGTGCTGTCAGTAGTATTAGAATGAGGAGTGCTGTCGGTAGTATCAGAAGAGTGTGAGAGTGCTGTTAGTAGTATTAGAAGAGTGTGAGAGTGCTGTCAGTAGTATTAGAATGAGGAGTGCTGTCAGTAGTATCAGAAGAGTGTGAGAGTGCTGTCAGTAGTATTAGAAGAGTGTGAGAGTGCTTTTAGTAGTCTAGAAGAGTGTGAGAGTGCTGTCAGTGGTATTAGAAGAGTGTGTGAGTGCTTTTAGTAGTCTAGAAGAGTGTGAGAGGGCTGTCAGTAGTATTAGAATGAGGAGTGCTGTCGGTAGTATCAGAAGAGTGTGAGAGTGCTGTTAGTAGTATTAGAATGAGGAGTGCTGTCGGTAGTATCAGAAGAGTGTGAGAGTGCTTTTAGTAGTATAAGAAGAGTGTGAGAGTGCTGTCAGTAGTATTAGAAGAGTGTGAGAGTGCTTTTAGTAGTTTAGAAGAGTGTGAGAGTGCTGTCAGTAGTATTAGAATGAGGAGTGCTGTCGGTAGTATCAGAAGAGTGTGAGAGTGCTGTTAGTAGTATTAGAAGAGTGTGAGAGTGCTGTCAGTAGTATTAGAATGAGGAGTGCTGTCAGTAGTATCAGAAGAGTGTGAGAGTGCTGTCAGTAGTATTAGAAGAGTGTGAGAGTGCTTTTAGTAGTCTAGAAGAGTGTGAGAGTGCTGTCAGTGGTATTAGAAGAGTGTGTGAGTGCTTTTAGTAGTCTAGAAGAGTGTGAGAGGGCTGTCAGTAGTATTAGAATGAGGAGTGCTGTCGGTAGTATCAGAAGAGTGTGAGAGTGCTTTTAGTAGTATAAGAAGAGTGTGAGAGTGCTGTCAGTAGTATTAGAAGAGTGTGAGAGTGCTTTTAGTAGTTTAGAAGAGTGTGAGAGTGCTGTCAGTAGTATTAGAATGAGGAGTGCTGTCGGTAGTATCAGAAGAGTGTGAGAGTGCTGTTAGTAGTATTAGAAGAGTGTGAGAGTGCTGTCAGTAGTATTAGAATGAGGAGTGCTGTCAGTAGTATCAGAAGAGTGTGAGAGTGCTGTCAGTAGTATTAGAAGAGTGTGAGAGTGCTTTTAGTAGTCTAGAAGAGTGTGAGAGTGCTGTCAGTGGTATTAGAAGAGTGTGTGAGTGCTTTTAGTAGTCTAGAAGAGTGTGAGAGGGCTGTCAGTAGTATTAGAATGAGGAGTGCTGTCGGTAGTATCAGAAGAGTGTGAGAGTGCTTTTAGTAGTATTAGAAGTGTGAGAGTGCTGTCAGTAGTATTAGAAGAGTGTGAGAGTGCTGTCAGTAGTATTAGAAGAGTGTGAGAGTGCTTTTAGTAGTCTAGAAGAGTGTGAGATTGCTCGGAGTAGTGTGTGATTGTCCGATTGTTGATGGTGCATGAGTGAGAATTCATAGATGTGGAGGAGAAGGGGTGATGTTTCTGAATAAAAAGAGATGGTTCCTAGTGGAGACAGGGAGATAGGGAGGTGAGAAGAAACCAGATTCGCCTATAACAGAGGGTCTATAAGTAAAAAGAGAACTGGAAGGGTGGCTGATCTGATCCAAGAGGGAAGGGAGAAGCTGCCATTTGTACCTCTTCTGCAGAGTACTATTCAAATATGGTGCCAGAATTAACACAAGCTTTTAAAATAAACACACAATAGGCCATACTGTTGTTACGGACAGCTACGAAAAGAAACGTTAAAATCAAGTCGGAGTGAAAGCTTGTGCGTTATATCACAAAACCAAACACCTTGAAGCTTCTAACAGCGAGTCCAGAAAGGACTTTTGGAAGAGTTTATGAATAAAACATGCAGAAGAGTAAAAATAAAGGAAAGGGTGGTATGAAGCTATTAGAAAGAGTCCGAACATCAAAAAACAAGAGCTTTGCAATAATTTTTAGTGGTATTAAAAGACACATTTGTAGCTTTGGGTACAGTAATACAGCATTTCTTACAGAATCCTCTCTTTACGCTAACTCAAACCAAAAACAACTGGGAGAGGGCGCACACAGAACTGAACTGGACCGTAGAAAAGCCAAGTTCAACAGTGTTTAAAGGCCATAATAAAAAAAGTAAGACCAAAAAGTGATAGATGAGACATTCTTAAATTGCCCCCCTCAGTTTATCGCAATCTTTCGATTGCAACACAGAAAAGAACTGATCTCCAAAATGGAGCATAGCTAGGGTGCAATAAATAACTGCCCTCATTAAACAGCCAGGAGTCTTGCCAAGAGTTAAAATAAGATCTTAATCCTGACATCAATCGAAGCTATTCAAGGTCCCTCCGGGTGCCTGGAACACCTACCTTCCAGGCACACTACACTAACCATGTACATCAGCAACTGCAACCACAGCCAGCATGCTTTCTCCCAAGGCTATGGTGGTACCAAAGCAGGCATTCGACGCTGCATACTCCAGCACTGAATGCAGCGATTCTACAAATGTCTACCAAGATGAGACTTGTCCAGGGATGCTCGACATAGAATATATACAGCAAAGAGAACAAGGCAAACAGAGGGATGAGCGTGCAATTGCACTGCCTTCAGCAAACGGAGCATGCTGAACGCCCTGCTGCTGTAGTGCATATTTCAGTCCCTCATGTGTGTTGAACAAGAGAAGGCTATCGGTTTAATTAGGTGAACTAAGAGACAATGCCAACCTTGTTTATCGCAGACTTGCATTGGACTGAAATCGCACAATCTAGGAGAACATGCAAGCTTCTCCCACTATAAAAAAAATTAAAACTAAGCCTGGGCAAAGCACTACGCTACGCTCGCGTAGTTTGCGCCACTTCGCACTACGCGAATTGCACATAGCACAGTGCAAACATACGTAGCTTAGCATTGCGTAGTGCAGCGGTCATTTTTTGCTTGCTCGCGGTCCTCAACATCAAGTTGGCGACTGCGAGCAAGCAAAATGACATCCCGGCGAGACTTTTTCAGTTCGCGATCAGCAACATCAAGTTGCCGATCGCGAGCATGGAAAATGAACATCCCGGCGAGATTCTCAACGCGAGGAGGTCAGGTTTCTCATTGCGAGTTGTCGCGTATGCTCGCGACCGCTTGCGATGAGAAACTACCAGTCCGCGTTGAGAAATCTGCAGCTCGAGTAAAAATCTACTCGAGCGGCAGAAAACTACAGCTCGCACTGTGCAAGATGCCGTTTTCAATGATTGCACAGTGCCGGATGCTTGTCCGCACTGTGCAATAATTGAAAACGACATCTTGCACAGTGCGAACAGGGTACTACGCAGTTTGCGGAGTGCTACGCGTAGCTCGCGTAGTACGAAGTGCACTTTGCGTAGCTTCGCGTAGTGCAACTTTGCGAACTACGCCCAGGGTTAAAACGCACCACACAAAATAGAGATTCAACTGTTTGCTTGCAGACAGGCACTCCTACTACTGCCAGGAAATAACCTACTGCTGTTTCAAGACCAATCAGTGAAAAAGGTGAATTCCCTTCTTTAAATATGGACGAGACAGGTTTCCGTGCTCAGCCGACAATGCAACGCATCAGACTTGGTTCCTTCACAATATTTTAAAGAGACACTGCGGGTGACCCAGCTCTATGGAGCAGACACGGTGTCCGCCTCCCCTATAAGGCATGGCTGTAAAGTATGTATTTGTTTGTGAAACTGTATGGCTTTAGGCCTTGAGGAGAGAGGGACTTGATAGAAGGCTTGATACTAAACTTACAGAGCCTGGGATTCTTGCAGAGCTGACGTTTGGAGAAAAGGTCACCGAATGCTTGTTTAAAAAAGCATCAGCAACTGGAAAATCCATAAAAGTCTGAAATGATTAAATGAACAAGCTATTTGACTGGATGATGCGTGGCATTTGCGTGTGCTCCCTGCCAGGCTCGGGACCTTAAGGAAGGTGACTCTGCACATGGCCAAAAACGCCATTTAGGTCAATGCCATCTTGCCGCGTATGCCATGTATGCAGTGTATGAGAGGTTGAAATAGGGTTCCTCAAATGTAAATATATAGTTCACATTTGTTTCATTCTCCTCGAACTCAATGCCTTTTCAATGGCTCTTCGTCTCTATGCAAATAGTGGAAGTGTTGTGTGTGTGTAGTTGCCTGACCTCCATAGACAAGGATGATGTCATTTTGGGCTAAAGATGTAACAAGTTAGACCTGAAACTATTCCAAAAATGCAAATGACGCCAGCTCAGTGCATTTTTCCCAAAACAAGCTGAGAATAAGAAAAAATATATAACAAATGTTGGAATGCATACTGCTTTAAAACGGGTGTCACAAGTACGGGCGTCTTTCCATATATGTCCCAATCATGAACTTAACATTCTAGCACTTTCTTTCCACTTACGGTCTGAGGGTTCCCGATATGCTGATTTGGACAATACAAATGCCTCCAGCTGAGTGTGTTTAGCTCGAAACAAGCAAAGAATATAATAAATACAAATATCAAATGATGAAACAGGACAAAGTGACAAATGCATGTCTATGCTAAGTTTATTAGCAGTATGGCTGAGAGCAGTGAAGAAGACACAATCAGCTGGAAGCAGCGCTTAAAACCACGACCAGGAGCAGCTGGGAGCTGCTCCATCGGAAAGCAACTAATAAATGAGCAGGGGCAGCTGGGAGCTGCGCGTGGGAAAGCAACTAATAAATGAGCAGGAGCAGCTGGGAGGTGCGCGTGGGAAAGCAACTAATAAATGAGCAGGAGCAGCTGGGAGCTGCGCGTGGGAAAGCAACTAATAAATGAGCAGGAGCAGCTGGGAGCTGCGCCGTGGGAAAGCAACTAATAAAACAAGCATTGCCATAGCCAATAGGTCTCGCCTTTGGGACCTTATAAGTGTTTAGGGCCACATGCATCAACGTGAAAACTGCTCGCAAACGGGCAGATTAGCAGAATCTGCCCCTTTGCGACCGGTATTTTTGCATTTGGGATGCATCATCCCAAATGCAAAAATCGCTATTTAAGGAATCTCTAAATAGCGATTCCTTAAATTGCGATTGCATTTAAGGAATCCCAAATTGAGATTCCTTAAATGCAATGCATGAAAGTTTAAAAATTAGCGATTTCGCTAATAGGGGGAGCAAATTACCATGAAGTTGAACTTCATGGTAATTTGCAAAAACTTTGAAAAATGCACTAAAGTGCATTTTTCAAAGTTCCATTTTACACACACACATGCCCTTGGGGCATGTGTGTGTGCAAGATGTATTCATATGCAGATTTCAGGGGTGCAACAGGGTGTCTTTTTGACGCCCTGGCACCCTTGAAATAGCATGAGCAATTTGCGATTCTCTAATTGAGATTAGCAAATTGAGAAAGTCCTCCCATTCATTCCTATGGGCCTCTAGGCCCATAGGAATCAATGGGGAGGTATTCCTTAATAGCGACTCGCAATTTGCGAGTAGCAATTAAGGAATGTTTAGGAATCGCTATTTTGTAAGCGATTTCTACATGCATAGCCTTTTGCTATTCCTTATTAGCGAATCCTTATTTTTCCCTATTAAGGAATCGCAAATGGCATTGTTGATGCATGTGCCAGATAGTTATCCAGCACAATATCCTTGGTGCAACCACATCAACTGTTGCATGGCTTAACACTTATAAGGTCCCAAAGGCGAGACCTATTGGCTATGCCAATGCTTGTTAATCTTTACTTTGAGCCACTAGCTGAACCCCTGATGAAATAGGGTGTTGTCTTCCACGAGTACACAAATGACAACTGAAAGTTGCACTGGCAGTGCATAATTTGAGCAGAAGATTGTAGGTTGTGACACCAGCACTAATCTTTTGTGACCAGCACTTGTTTTTTCCTCAATAGACACTCATCTGAATCAGGAGAGAGAAAGGAAAGCATGAAAGGGGGAAAGAAGGAAGAAGTGATTTACGGAAAATATTGACAAAAGAAGGAACCTGGGATGGAAAAACTAGCAAGATTGAGATAAAAAGGCAGGGAGTGTCTTGTGGTGTATTAAAGGGGTATGCTGCGCAATCAAGACAATGCAGCATTGGTATTTGACCCACACCTTCAATAGCGCCACCCAGGGCTTCTGAGCAAACCTTTGGGGTTCGACACTGGTTATTTTATAAATTTAGAACTGTGCATCTGAAATTGAATTCCCAAAACATCCTCCTGACATATCCACCAGCATACTTGAAATAAAAACCCGGATGAATTTTTTTTATATAAAGTTTGATTCCCAGAATAAAGAACCTCTTGTTCCATGTTTTATTCTGCAAAGAAAACTGCGACCTCACCAATGACTGGACTAAGCACCTGGACAAAATGGGGACTGCACCAAGAACGTGTTCTTTAGAAAAATCTTTTTGTGTCCTTTAAAGCTCAAAACTTAACTTGGACACCCACTTAAAGGGCAGGCGCCAATACCATCTCAGAGTAATATGTAACATCAAATATTTCCCTCCCGGGCCTGATTTTAGAGACATGAGTAACAGATGCGATCATGTCCACAATCCAATCCAGTAATTCTTATTTCTAAGGCTCCAGATGGCAAGACTTCCTCCAATAAAAGCATTCCTACAGTCCTATTCAGGCATTATTAAAATGGCTGCCTCCAGGAGCACAGGGCACGTACAAGATGCCCTGCGTCGCCTACAAGGCACTACACAAACATACTCTGAAATAACTAGAAGATACATTGACCACGTAAGAGGAAAAGAGAGCTAAAAAATGCAACACTTTACTAGACTTTTATCTCCACAAGCACAAAACGCACCATATTCTGCAGGGCTCCAAACAAACCAACATAAGCTTTGCCACTTTCTTTTTTATCGTATTCAAACCAGCACAAACAATCACAAATGTTTTGGTGCGTCTACTTACTTATAATATTTTCAGAAGATCAACTGGTCTAATTGAAGATGATAAAATCTACTTGCAAAAAGGATAGCATGGTAAATCTATCTAGCATTTGCTGCACACAAGATTGTTCCAGTGCAGGGCTGCAACCTATATATGTATATATATCTCCCTTTATGACTGCTCTCTATGAAAGTGTCATATCGCTTGTGGTGCGCATGTCCTCTGGTATGTCCAGCATGTAAATGCATGTACATATATTTATTGAGTATGTGAAGAGCTCTATCACCCTTACAATCCAAGATCAGACTAACTAAAGACAATAAAGTAAAAAACCCTCTTGATATCGTGGTGTCCAAAGGTGTGTGATGTCACTTACGCTGTCCCTGGCTCTGTCATATCATTGGATAGGCCATCTGTACATCGATATTTATATATATATTTATATCTTCTGCTCACAATCTGGTGGCTGCTGCAACATGATCAATACTTCATTACACCTTTATGTCCTAAGAAAAAGAGATGGGGGAGCACCGATTGAAGCATGTTCACTGGAGAGTAGAAGGGAAGGCGAGGGAGAGAGCGGCTTGGGATCCGAACCACACTGGAAAGCGACGAAGACCTTAATGAGAAATGAAACAAGCATTGGCCGTGCGATCGTAAACGCGCGGCCGCGAAAGTGAAAGTGATCGCGATCAAGCGCGGCGAGCGATGCGCTTAATGAGCATGAGGAGGAAAGCTTCTGCTCGTAAGCGCGCGCCCGCGCACATGCACTGTGGCTCTAGGCCGGCCATGGCAGCATTTTATTAAGCCCTCACAAAAAGTCTCGCCAGACCAGCGCATGCGCTGGGTCAGGCGAGACCTAAAAACAAGATAAGCACGAAGTGCATTGTTATCGGGAATCCAGCAGCGGCAAGCCTCCCAAAAAATGAGTGCTCACAGAGTATCCTAAATAACAGTACGAGTAAGAGCACATATCAGCTATATGCCATTCCACGCAGGGAATTCATTTTACCACTTTTGAGGGTCTTGAATATTAGAAAATGCAGGCCAGCTCTATTCCACCTTTGGTTGCTTCAAAGTGAATATACCCATGAAATGATATATAGATTTATCTCCCCTGCAATTCGTTTAAGGAGGCTAGTTGGTAAATGATGTTTCTCTCTTTTAGAATTTTGAATTCTCTTCTGGCTCTTTAAAAAGTCACTTGCAGTTTAAGAAATGTTTGTTTCTAAGGCTGCATGTCGGGCCTGAAAGTCTTTTGGCGCTGGGTAAAGGCACTTTGCACTTTAAAAAATAAAATATTTACTCTCAGGGTTCTGTGTCATGTCCGAAACATTTAACAAACATTTTATATATTTAAATATAATTGAATGAGCATTGTTTCATTGTGTTTGAATAATGATAATGAATTTTAAAGGATTTGATCTGGATGGTCCTGTTGTGTCCTCATGCACCTTAAGTATGCTAAGCTGCTTTTTTTCTGAAATTTATGTATCAAAGGTACATGTAGTATTGTGTTTTTATCTGTGACCTTTATGGTTTGACAAAAGCCAAATAAAGTTTTATTGATGATGATGATGAAGAGCACATGTAAAAGGGGCAGTCCTCATGGGAGGGTACAAAAGACCAAAAGGAAGGACTATTTAGCATATTGACCAAACAAAAGCAGACATTTAGGAAGGGCAGTAACAGGAACTCATTAAAAAGATGAGAGGTGCTTGAAGCCCACATTGTAGACACAGCATGTCTCAAAGACAGTGCATGCGCTGCCTAGGAGAGATCTAAAAAGTAGCTCCCAGTCATCCCATCAAAAGGATGGTAAAGAAGCTATGTTATCCATGATAGATAAACACATGAAGAGGAAAGAAAATATTTAAATGAGAAGAAAGCCAATGAAATAGCCTGTTTGCATTGAAATTGTCCACATAACATATCATCAATCGGCAGCAAAAAGCTATCCGTGGACTAGGCCTAAAAACGTGTGCATAGAGTCTGCTGATCATGGAACAGCTTTATCTTGTGGATCGATCAAATTTGAGCTATGAGCTAACCTGCAACAAATCCCCTCCATAAGATTACATTGCCTTCCTCCCAATCCTAGAGGTACTCACAGACAGTGATGGGAATTCTGCGCGCACCATCCTCTCAAGCTCCGCCTGGTTCAATTCTCCAGCATTGCAGTCCTCCCCAGAGTACTTTTTGAAGGTGTAGCAGATGTGGTGTATAACAGTCTCTAGGGTGATAGACATTGTACGTTGTGTATGATCTGGAAGCAGAAAAACAGCAACATAAGGTACAATTTTCTGAGTTTGGAAGCAAAGAATACTTCCCACAGCAAAATCTGTTCTCTATGTGTACATCACACATGTAACACCACATTCACTTTAAGGAGTTTTGGACGGGACGGAGATGGGGCAAAGTATTTCCTAAAAATGCCAATAGCAACAATTAATACGGTTACACTCATGGTAATACACCAGGCATATCAGTTGTTCCCCTTTATTATGCCATTGTTGGAGTGTGAGGTTGTATTCTTTTTTGCTAAGATTACATTCTATCCACCTAATCTGTACACAATCTGCCCATATGTCCACGATCAATTTATAAACAAGGCATCTATGTTCGATCTAATCAACATTGTACGGGTTGTATATTTTGCTTATTCATCTGTTTTCTGCAGTGCAAATGGTGTAAGTGATCTTAGTGAGCTTTACGTGAAATGCTAGAAAGCTATAGCTACATTTAGAACAATAAGCAACAAACAAACAGAAATAGAAAATAGACTCTGGAAGGTTGGTGGTCATGACGGGGTCAGAATTAGTCTAAGTGAAGGCATAAAAGGACGTTTATTGGGATATATGACGTTACAACACATACTTTTACAACGCATGCACTTACAACGCATTATTTACATCGCAACATCCACTACAACGCATTCCATTACATCGCATGACACTACAACGCATTTTAAAAAACTACCTTTACAACGCATTCCATTACATCACATACTACCTTTACAATGCATACCATTACAACGCATACTGTTACATTGCATTTAAGGTAAGTATTGGATAGTATAGGGGTAAAAATTACTATTCTAACTCCAGGGGGTGCAACAGTAGGGTAAGTGTTGGATAGTGTAGGGGTTAAAAATTACTATTCTAACTCCAATGGTATGCATTGTAATGGTATGCGTTGTAATGCCTGCGTTGTAGTGACATGCGATGTAGTGTCATGCGTTGTAATGGTATGCGTTGTAATGGTATGCGTTGTAGTGTCATGCGTTGTAAAGGATGTTCCGTTGTAATGCCTGCGTTGTAAGTGTAGTGCGATGTAATAGTTGCGTTGTAAAGGTTGTTTCCCCGTTTATTGTGATATCCTGAAAGATAGAATGTTGGTTGCATTCTTAGCGGAAAGGTAAGAGTTCCATAAATTATTTTATGTTTCAGTGAAATAGTGCTTCATAGGTTTATTTTAGATTTTACCAGTGATGCCATCCATGATGTAATTTAACATGTCATCAGTGATTTAATGTGAGTTAATTCACTAAACTATAACTGGAGAATTTCAATAGTTTTATGTTTTTTAAAAGTTAGTTCTTATCTCATTCCAACACCTAAGTATAACATCACACGAAACGTGGGTATATAAGAACTTTATTGTTGGTTAATTAAAACCCTTACAATATAAAAACACTTACAGCATATTCTTCAAAAAAAAAAGCACTGTATAAAATTGTAAAAAGATACAAAGTTAACGTTTTACTTAAAACTCTGCAGAGCTTCTTGGCAGTTAGTGATCGACTCGGGTACCAGGTTGGGGTCAGCAGATTGATGGTGGTTGGAAAGCAATTATTTGACCCAGGGATGGAGTGCCACGCTACCATGTTGAGGAGTGGTTGGGAGCACCAATGACATCCAACAGTTTTTGCGCCTTGGTGACAAGATTTGTTAACCCGATATTCAGCTTCGTATTATCCGGGTTTAAGGTTGCTATTACGGCTTGGCAGCATGATCGAATTCCGAGCCTAATCCATTAATCTCGCAATAGAAGTCGTCTGACAGTGAGCGTTGCAGGACATAGGCAAACTATGTCTTCCATTCCTTCAGTATGATAGCCGCACAGCCTACATTGGATGTGATGATCTAGTCGGCGCCACTCTTGGAGGTTCTTTAAAAAAGGCCACTCACCCATCCTTAGAGCCAGGAATTTTCTTTTCCAATAAAGTGCGAACGTGCTAGATAAATAAAAGGGTACAACTCCTGGTTTTAAATTTGTAATCACTGCCCAGGCGTGTTTCCTTTTTGACAATATTGCCCTATCCGAATGAAAGGACCACAACCTGACGCTCTTCTTAATGACTGCTTTCAATGCCGACTGGGAGGGCTTTGTTCCCCAAAATTCCTTGAGACCGAGTAGTTGTAAACTGTGATTCAGGTGAAGCCGAGATTTGTGACTGGCGTGGATTTTCTGGATTTCTTGCCAGAGTCTGGCCTCCAAGGAACTCTCCTGGGCATTGCGCAATCTGTTGCAAAACTATATAAATGCGCCAGTCTGTACGCCGTGACGGTCAAATAGCCCTAGTTCGAGGCGAACTTGTGCTGATGATGCTGACTTTGGCAGATGAAATGCACGTTTAAAAATTTTGATTATTAGTATATTTAAAAGAGTATTTGTGGTACCCTTCGTGATCTCATGGCCATACGTCAATGTGTTAGTTATCTTCGCCTTCATCACTTTCAACATTGGAATTAAACTGGGACCAAGCAGTTTTTTAGACAATTTCGTGGCGGCGACTTCTAGGGCCAAGGCTTTAGTCCTCAGTGCTTCCTTCTGTTTGACAAATGAACTTCTGGTGTCAAGAATTATTCCCAGGTCTTTGTAGTGTGGTGTTGAATCAATTTTTACTTTGTTAAAGTGCCACCCTCCACGCGTCTTCTTTAGCTTCCCAAATGAAATTGTTTTTGTTTTTGACAAGTTCAACTCTAAGAAGTTGCATGTAGTATAGGGGAGCAGTTCATCAAGTAGCCTCTGTAGGCCCACTTTCGTATGGCTAAGCAGCACCAGATCGTCAGCGTATAGGAGGTTGTTGATACGTAATCCGTCTAATTGGGGTGGATGGCAGTTAACCCTGTCAAGAATTTGCGAGAGATCCGATATAAACAGCTTAAAAAGGAGTGGAGCCAGCACACAGCCTTGTTTTACTCCGCTACTCGTCTCGATCTTCCTAGAGACATGGGAGCCTTCACCCAGCTTGATTCTAATCCATGTATCAGAATGGAGTTGAACTATTGCGAGTAGCAGAGGCCAGAGTACCCCAAAGTTGGGTTTGTTGGACTGACGCTTTCTCTATCAAAACAGACAGGGTTAGTAGATTGGTTGTTGTGCCAGAGTTGGCCACGAAGCCCGTCTGATTGAAGGGGATGCACTTTGTTTCGTTGGCCCCAAGCCAGCAGCTCTTCTAACAAGATGCTGGCATAGTATTCAGCCTCAACAGCTAAGAGTGCTATCATTCAATAGTTACTGGGGTTGTTTCTCTTCCTGCTCTTGTATATGGGATAAATGATAGCACCTCTCCAGGACTCAGGAACGGTGTTGTTTAGCCTGCAATAAGAAAACAGGGGGGTCAGGTGGGCTGTCCAGAATTCAGCTTCCGAATTATACAAGGCCTGGGGGAGACCGTTTGGCCCAGGTGCACCATCAGCTCTGGCTTTCTTTATTAAACGTAGAATCTTATGGTTTAGTTCTTCCGGTGCCGCTGTTGACTCAAAGGGAAAATCGATATTGTCCCCACAAGCCACATTTACTGGTTCTTCAAGAGGACTAATGACTGAGAGGCTAGGACCCGCCATGTTGGCTTCGCAGCCTCCGTGGAGGGTACCTTTACATTGGCTATGCTAGGTAATTCGGGTCTGGTGACTTTGTTGATGTTGCTCTTAAAATGCGATGATGAAAAAGAGGACCATTCGTCAGCACTAATGTATGCACTGCCATAGCTGCTTCCACCTCACTGGCCCCTATTTACAGGAGACCAAAATTGCTTTTAGTTTGGTTTCTTGCCTTCGTAGAGGAGCATCAGCCAGAATTGATCTGAGGCCTCTTGTTTTTCTCTGCGTACTGCAAGCTTAAAGGCAGCTTGGGCTTGCTTGTAATTGTTAAAGTTGATTTTATTACCTGGGCTCTTCCTGGATTCCCGAAGGGCATGGTTTCTACGTAGCTTTAATGTTTTTTAATGCTGGAGAAATGTGTGATCGAGATATGTACTGCTCGGTGCTCCTCTTAAATGGAACTGCTTCTGAAAGTTGGTTAATAAAACAAGCCCAACTGCTAGTAGGAGAGGAATCAATATCTGATAGTTGGCTTAACAATGTTCAGCATTTTTCCAACCCAAAGGGGGGCTGCATCTACTGACCATTTCATTCGTTTTAAATTCTCCGTATAGCAACCTACGTGGGTGTAGGTAAGCTCCTGATGACGCGGGGTGTTGGCAAGAATTGTTATAACATGGGGCCGAGGGTCACTCTCACCTTGTGGTGCGATATGATAACTCTCAATCAAAGGGAGAGTTTCCGTGCTCTCTAGGGAAAAGTCCAGAAAGGAGAAGGTTCGGCCGTCGAATCGTGTCCAGGCTGGAGGAATATCTGTGTGGAAATGACAATTCAATACAGTATAACCTACGCTGCCTAGCTGAATGACTGCATACTCGCCCAATTTTGATGGTCTGTTTCCTACAGGGACTGACTGTGTTGCAAGGTGTGATGGAACCATTGAGGGGGCGATCTCTGGTTCCTCAAAGGAGTTGCAGTAAAGGTTAGTATTAAAATCTCCTGTAATTATACTTGGTATACTACCATGCTCACTGAGCAGGTTGCAAGCGGTGATGGCCAAACAATCCAGTTTAGATTTTTTCTCAGTGGTGCGTGGGGATATGTAAACATTCAGGGGAAACAACTGGGTATCGGTCTGTTGACTGCCCAGAAGGATTCCAGATAGCCAATCTTCCTAAAATTTTAGCTGCTGAGTGGGCTTGAATAATTTGGTTGACACATAGATCGCCAGGCCGCCACTCGGCCTGCCAAATATGGACTGTCTTGTTGCAAAAGACGCAAATTCAAGGTAACCTTCAATGGGAATACTGTCTACTGCCCAGGTTTCCTGCAGTAGAATAATGTCATATTCCTTTTAAAAAACCTAGTTTTGCTGCTGATTGGATTTTATGACCAAGGCCATTGATGTTCCAGGAACAGATTAATAGACCGGGTGGGGGGTGTTTCAATCTTTCCGGCTTCTCACTAGGGCCCCTGGGAGCCATGACCAGTCGGCCTTTTCGGAGTTTTGCTGGTTTGTTGTATACACCTGGGTTGCTGTGGGCGAGTGACTTCTTGCTGACTTTAATACGGAGAAGGGGACCGAACTATCACTTAGAGCCTGGGTCTGATTATTCTCCAGTATTGTTGGATAACACAGGGGACTGAACGTTGACAATGTTATGCCCCAGTTTTTAAATTGATCAGTTTTTGACTGGACCAGTTCTCGAATTGCTGAGGACCCGAGCGTTGATTCGGTTGCTTCGCCCGCTCTAGTTCCTGATGATGGAAAACATTTAATGGAGATTATGTCTTTGGATTGCAAGGCGCACAAGTCCTGGAATGATTTTAGAAGTCTTAATATGTTCCCATGATTTAGGATATAGTTGGGGCCTCGTGAAACATACTCTGGGGTTAGCAGTAGTGTGGTGCCTGAGTTAGTAGTAGGCTGCGTAGAAGCTTCATCAGTCGTAAAAGGCTTTATTTTCTTTGAATTGTCGATAAAAACCTGCATGGTCGGACATGCAACTGCCAATGAAGAAGACGGCTCACAATATTTAATAGTTGGTGGTAAAGCAAAGAGTCTTTTGCTCTTGGGTGCCAGCAGTTGGTCACTTGACAAATTTGAAAGATTCGGGTGAGCAGGTTCTTTAACTGTGTATTGCATAACATGTTGGTGATTACCCACCTCTGTTGATGGACAATTAGGGCGGGTGTCTAGGGGCAGCGTCAAGGGAATTTCAGTTCCCAAATGCGCTGTACCCGATGCAGGCATGGCTATTGAAGGTTGACTGGTTCCAGATATTACTTGCGTAGAATACTGTGAGTGGGACTGTCGATCTTGGAGAGGCCCCTGTTGTTGGGTATTTAGTTGTGGAGGATCGGTCTGGGGAGTCGGGACTTGTGCTGCTGAACTCGAGGCCAAATTTTCTCCAGACGAGGGCACCTGTACTCGTGCTTGGTCTTAGTTAATGGTGATGAGGCTGCTAGCATTTGAGATTTTGGTTTCGGTTGCGTGTTTGTTACGTCTCTTCCGTAGTCTTTTTCTTTCCCGTTTTGACAACCTGTGTGTGTTGTGTTGTTGAGCTGATTTTGTGGGGGTTACTTTACTATCTTCAAACTCCTTATAATGTGGTGAAATAGGTGGAGATTGGACTTCCATGGCAGTGGGTCCATCAACTCAGTTGAGAGCTAGGGGCAGGGTATCTAATGGCCCTGTCGATGGAAGCTTCTTGATTTCAGTTAGCATTGAAGAAAGAAATTGTGGTAGGGATGATAAAGAATCAATAATGGTGGAACTGCAGCATACCGGTTGGACCAATTGGGCTTGAGATTGGGCTTTAGTAATGAGCCTCGAGTTTCTGGTCTATCCCTGCGGTGTACAACGCTAATGTGTTCAGAAGGTGCACCTGCAGGTCCATCTTGTCTGAATGATAAGCTAGGGCAGCTGCCGAGGTTTGGAGAGTTTGCAGTAACTGGGACCAAAGATAATTGAGGTCAATTGAGGATGAGGTTGCCTGGCCAGCAGGTTTTTGAGGTTCGTTTGAAAAAAACGATAGATCTAGGGGAGAGAGAATAACATTCCCTCCCAACCCTTCTGAATTACTCATTTGGTCGCCTTGATCGGCCTTTTCTAGTAGAATTTCGGAATTGATGTTATTGGGCAGAGGGCAGGGATGAAACACAACTTGGGGGATCAGGATACTTGCGCTCTTATTTTGGCTGTCAAGTAAAGTTGCAGTTGGAAATTTTGATACTGATGGAGAAAACTAATTTGAGTTCTGAGCGGACTGAGCAGTTGGCCAACTGGCTTCTTTGAAAAAGGGAGTTTGGGAAAGGACCTGTTCTATCTCAGCTGACAGTTGGTCCAAGAAGGGCTGTCCTGGTGTTTGAGACAGTCGACTATCTTCAGGGGCAACTGGAGAGTCCGTGTTGCGAGAGTCCCTTGTCGCTGTGGAACACGATGGCGAACATAATAGCGAAGAACTTTCGCCTTCATTGGCAGCGAGGTGAATCTTGGGCTGGATCAGCATTTGATTCAAGGTGGCAACGGTTTTCGTAGGGAGGGGAGCCTGAGACAGTTCTGCTGGACTGGGATTTTTCTTCGAGGACGCTAATGGTGCTAAGCTCCTAAAATAGTCCTTTAATAAAAGTTGTTTAGTTGATGGATTTGAAAGGGATATTATGCCCGATTTTGGCGCCTTATTTCTCCAATGTTCCTCCGCTGTAGCCATTTCCCCTGCAGCGGGTTGTGGCAAGTGGGTATTGGCTAATTGTTCTTGTGCTGAAGGCTGCCAGGGTTTGAGGTTGTGTCCTAAATTGGGATCGAAACCTGTTTGTAGATTCACGGGTGGTTGTGGATGTGGTTGTAATTGCTCAAGGGATTCGACCAATACTTCCGGGCTGTTGGAGGAGGCCTTCACTTTTGCGTTTTTTTTATTTACGGGCTTTGTTGGTGCTTTTCTCACCCGCCCCAATCTCATGCTTAAGGGGGGTACTGCCAGAGGGGAGTACAGCCGGGTTCCTGAGAATTCAACTATAAAGAGGGTTAATGTAGCAAAAAGGAGGAGCTGAGATAATTAATGTCTGTTTAAATCAATTTGGAGACAAAAGTATTGCTCCGGTGGTTGTCGCGGGGCTGTAGGCTGTGTGGCCGTAGGCTGTATAGGCTGTGTGGCTGTAGGCTGGTAGGCAACTGTGGGCGGCTGAAGCGGCTGAGGCAGATTCGAGGTGTGGCAAGCGGGGCTCACAAGGCAATTGCAGACTACAGGCTGCACCTGGTCTAACAGGCCACCACTGCAAATTGCCAGGGTCTCTCACTTAATGTGGCCGCCTACTAAAGGGCACCCGCGCTTGCCCTTTTTCAAACCCTTTTTCGAGCGGTCTGCTGCGGTGGCACAAGCACTGCAGACCATATCCTCCAGCCGCTAAATGATCATTTTTTCAGAGGAGCCAAACAGTGCCAGGCAGCGGGGGAGTGGGGGGAGGGAGGCTGGGGCGGGGAGGTGATCAGCTACTCCCGTGGCGCCAAGCCCAAGTCCTAAGTCCTGACCCCAAGCCTGCTGCCAATGGTCTCACCGCTTTTCTCCGGCCGTATCACTCCCGCTGCCTTCTCCTTCATGGTCGCGGTTTGCTGATTGCTGATTGTCGCTGATTGCCGGCCTCGGGGGCCGCGGCTGCAGCAACCTCTCCTCGGCGCTGGCGCGACATGCTGGCTGGCGTATCGGCGGTAAAACCAGGACTGGAATCTAACACCCACTACAAACAAATGCCACGTGTTTTTTCTGTGAATTTCTATGTTTTTATGATCATATTCAAAGTGGAGCATATGCCCAATCCTCTTAGGCAACCCCCATCCAATGCATAATTGGATTTCACAGTTGGGGTATGCATGAGTGGCCTGGCCTAGTACCCAACATCCCCCGGGCACCCAACACCCCCTACATGCATGGCCTTTAACCGTGCACAGCATTGATTTGCCTCAGCACTCAACCCACTGCAGACAGCCAGCCCTATGAGCAGACCCTTCTAATTTTGTTTAATGATTTTTCAGTACTGAGGTACCTCATTTGGGATTTTGCTGGGGAACGTGTTACTGAGTGCTGGTACTGCTGTTCCAGGGTTAATCACAGGGTCTCTCCTTTGGCCCTCTCCTGCACCACCCAACCCTCCACAGGTGCCTATCCTCTGGCCAGACTCTGCACCAACCCCTGGGGGTGCCCAACCCACCCCTGCAGACAGCTTTTGTTTAATACACTTGCAATGAGGCACACAGGATATTAGTGAAGTTTGTGATAGAGAATCCCATCTGCCCAACTTCAATTAAGGCCCTCAATTGCTCTTGCACCCACTTTATCAATATTTCTTCAAAATATTATTCTCTATTGATTTGTGCTGCATATTTTACCTGTTGCATGTGAGTTATTTTTCCGACTAAGTTAAATCCCTGGCCCGACAATCACATTATTGGAAGTTATTGCAGGAGCTACTGACTTTCTAACTACATACCACACTGAGTCCAGTGACCTTCTATGCAGCGCCTGAACACTAGATACAGACTGACTCAATCATCTCAAGTGAGGCCAAGCAACCCCCAGTGCCCTGTGGCTCCCAGTCAGCTCTGAAACCCCCATGAAGCAGGACCGCTTCAAGTAAAGTTGAAAACCTGATCCTTAGACACTGTGCACATGCACCGGTCCTAGGAAGCTTGTTTCCGGTCCAGGGAAGACATGGCTTGGCAGTTCGGGCTGGACTGTTCCCATGAGGCACAGGGTCAGACTGATTTGCATATGGCCATGTCTGAACTGGGGTGGCGGAGTGAGCTAAAGAATGATGATGGATTCAACCCAGATCAGTTGACTGGGGGTGAGTGCTTGCAATGTTCAACACTCCGTCCATCATTTCCTTTGGTTTTGCCACATGCTAATTGCTACAGTCAATTAACGTCCTCATCCAGCTGCATCTTCAATAGAAAGTACAATTGGTGAGTTTTAATTTTTAGCAATATAAGTAACAAAACTTGACATCATAACTTTACTTCACTCCTTTACCTTTACCCACAACTTGTATGGGTCTTGTCTACCATGACACCTTGTTGGTTTGACCAAGCATCACCTGGAAGGTGTCAACCAACAAGTTGTCTTGGTAGACAAGACCAATAAAAGTAGGATACAAAATTGAAGATTCATTTCTCATAATAAATGTACCTAACAGAGAATTAACCCTGAAGAAGTGACTGGGCTGCGAAACACGTGTTGGCCGGGCTTTCTATATTTATATGGAGTTGAAAATATTGGTACCATAGGTGTTTATATTCGAATAAACCAATACGTGAAGATTTAGTTGACGAATAATATTGGACATTCATTTTATCCTAGACACTTTAAATTCTTATCTTTTGATAGCTAACTGTTTGGGTGACCGGTATTCTGGGGTTAGTGCATCAGGCACATCCTGCACCAGATCTTTTAATATAAATTAATTTTATATCTATATATAATGCTTGAACTATTTACTTTTAGATAGAGAATGATAGCTTTCTTCAACTTCATTCAAAAATCCCGACCACTGGAATTATGTGGTTCTGCAGCATTTAAATTTTAATATGCGGTTGCCAAATTAACAACCAAATGCTACATAATTTTGGAGATTTCAACAAAACACATTTTATTTCCACCTCCAAACCATAAGTAGTTGTTGGACGTCTGACCCGTCTAAGTTTTGTGTACAATTTATGGTAGCTCCTTCATCTGAGACCGAACATTAAAGCAAAGCTGTGTATAACTTGTAGGATAGCTCTGCTGGTTAAAGAAACAACTTGTACGATCTGTGAGCCTGAGAGAGAAAGCTGCTGTCCTAAGCCAAACCTGTACGCATGTTAAAAGTGATGCAAAAGTGGCGCAAGGGGCTTGGAAATCTGCCCCTCAGTGTTTAATTTGTGCCGGCCCTTGCCAGTGAAGGTCGCCAGCACTTATTTTTGGGAACCAGGATTTATTAGTGCGTGCACAGTGTATTTTTAGAGCGACTAGTTGATAAGATCAAATAAATAGCTGGTTTCTAGCTCTGAGCTTTCCCTGCAGAAAGCAGCCGATAACACAATGCAGGTACTGACAGGTACTGAGTACCTGCGCTTTTCTAATTTGAAAGGGAAAGTACCTGCACTTCTGATCTCTGCTACAATACATTTAATAGGAGAGTACTGGCACTTTTCCTAAGCAAACAGGTACTCTGGCAAGTGAGTACCAGCACTTCTATATTTTCATCGGAAACACCGTGGCAACACTTGATATCTGGGGTGAGACACGCAGGCTCTGCTCTGCCCCCCCCCCCCCCCCCACCTTTCAGGTGTGGATTTCAGCAAGGAGGAAAGCTCCTCAGTGCGCTGGTTGGATGCACAATGATGGGGCGCCCTGCAGAAGGTGGTGGGGGGCATGACACTCTGTGCATGACGGATATTCAGAGGCTTTAGGGTGAAAGGGTATCCCTGAAGGTGAACATTACACTTCTGCCCCAGCGCTTTCGCAAGTTCTTCCTACCTACAGAACCACGGCCCTCTGGTCTGTTCCATCAGATGGTCCATTAGTGCCTGCTTATGCCCATCAAAGCTGATGGTTCATTGGGCGTGGCCGGGAGCACCAACATGCAGTGGTGGTTGGTGACATTTGAAAGTGGTAGGGCGTAAAACAATTGCTGTAAAACAATTGCCGTACTGCAATGTTGCGAGCGAGCCCGAACCACCTACGGGGGCAAATGGTGCATTTTCAAGCAAATTTGAGTTAGCGGGAAGGTTAATAAAGCAATTGTGAATCAGATGCTCTTTAATTAACATTCTGCACAAAACATAAAGGACACATTTATTGATTGTGCCCTGGGCCTGAACGCACTTCAGCCCAGTAGATACAGGTGAGTCAGGCTGAGCCTAGAAAACACCAGTCCCAGCAAAAGATTGTGAGCCAAACTCGGTGCTTATACTGTCACTGCCCTGACTTTGAATATATAATTGAGAGTTTCAACTGGGTACTGCCCTGACTCTGCATGTAAATGATGCCTTGTGTACGTGTGAATTTAAAGGTACAGACCAGTTTCCCCAGCACTGCATCTGTAGACATGCCAACAGGGCGGACTGGGTTGCTCTGTATTGTTTAGCAGGCCTCTCCTTTCCAAACATCAGTGTTTCACTTTCTCTAAGTTACTGTGGCTGGTACCTGCTTCTTCCAGTTCTTCCTTGCACCTATCAAGTTCCCACTCTCTGCCCAGTAGCGTAACAAGGGTTCAAGGAAGGAAATTGGGCTCACGATCCAGTGGTTTTGCATAATAGAAAAACAGCCACTAATTGAGGTAAAGTCTCCTCCTCACGCCGCTGGGCCCCGGTGCCACTGACCCTACTGCATTATGGATGGCTGCGCCCCTGTCTCTGGTCTATCCCTCCCGTCTCTCTTTCTCTCTGTCTTTTCTTCCCACTCTCAGCGTCCATCTCTAATGCTCCTCCGTTGTCTCTGCTGCCCGCGCCAGTGTCCCTTTCTATTCTACGCTCTGCTGTTTGCACTCATTGCCTCTCGGTGTTCATCCTATTTTTTTCTTTTCTCTTGCTCTTACTTTGCTGTTCCAACTCGCAATTTATTTTCTTTTTTACCTTCCCCTTCTCTCTTCTCCCTCTCTGTGAGTCCATCTGTCTTTCTCCTCCCACTCTCACGGCTTTTCGTAGCCGTTCACTTTCCATTCTATCCTCCTGTTTTTGATCTCACTGCCTACCTCCGTCCCTCCCTCCCCTTCTCTCACCCCCGGTTCCACTCTCGGTACAACTCTCCCCCTCCCCCTTTCTGTTTTAATTCCCACTGCTCGCTCCCTTTCTTCACTTCTCTACATTAAATGCTGAAATTATTCATACTCCATATCTTCAGTTTTCCGGGCCTTGATATTTTACAATCGCGATTATTTTATGACTGCCGTCGTGTATCCCAGTACTGATCCACCCACAGAAAACTGCGCTGAGTGACAGCCAGTGCCAAGCAGGCCTTCATGGGCGCGAGAAGGGTCAGCGAGGAAATAGCGCACAAAGGCCGGGGTACGGGTCGGGGTCAGGGGTGGGGGAGGAACCTGGGGGGAGAAAAAGAGAAAAACGTCATCATCACAAAGAAAACATACAGGAGGGGGAAGAAGGAATTCAGCAGGAAAACGGGGGGGGGGGAAAAAACAAAAAGAGAGAACAAAATTTAATGCGGGTAATTACAATTAATATATGCGGCTTGAATGACGCTAAAAAGCGGAGAGAGCTGACAGAGTATCTAAAGTCAATTAATGCTGATATTGTATGTATACAAGAGACTCATATCGAAGCATCCCGGAAATACCTGCTAGAGCAGCTTGGCTATCAGCTTTTAATATATACAACACAAGGGTCCAGGACGCGGGGGGTTGCTGTGTTAGCGCGGGGTGGGTTGGTGACAGTTAAAAAATGGAAAGCAGATTCATATGGCCGATGGATCATAATGGATTGTAGGGTGCGAGGTTTTGACTTCACACTTTGCTCCATCTACGCCCCTACAATTGACGATTCTGAGGTTTTGGATCATATTAACGAACAGTTAACAAACTGGCCCTTGCCTATCATAGTCAGTGGAGATCTAAACATAAATGGTCTACAAGGACTGTGGAAAAATGATCCATCTAGGTTTATAGGCCGAAAGAAGAAGACTCACAGGGCATTAATACAGATGATGTTGGATAATGGACTGACTGACATATGGGAACAACAGAACGGGGGAAGGAGAGGGGGGAGCACTTATTACTCTGTATCACATAAATCCTTGGCTAGATTGGACTATTTTTTGGTATCATCTGTATTTTTGTCGATCTCCAAGGTCAAAAAACTACCGCGGGTGATGTCAGATCACAGTCCTTTGATACTTGATATAGATATCCCAAATCAACAAAAAGAGAGATCTAGCTGGACCTTCGAGAGAGCCTTGTTGTATGATCTTAATTATATGAATAATTGGCTAAAGGAATTTTTAAATATAAATAGAGGATCTGCGCCCCCTAGAATTGTATGGGATGCCATGAAGGCTGGTATAAGGGGAGAGACAGTCAGCTATACGTTAAAGCGAAATAAACTAGCGAAGGAAGAAATGGAGGGTAGGCAAAGAAAAGTAGCCGCTATAGAAGAGGAATTTATAAAAGTAATAGAAGCCAAACAAGAAACTTCAGAAGTTTCACAACGGCTGGCCATGGCGAAGGCAGCTGTGGGCGAGCTATTGGCAAATAAAGCGGCAGGAAAATACTTGGCGTGGAAGCAGGACCAATACGAATATAGCGAGCAGATAGGGCGTACTTTAGCCATTAGGACTAGACAGACAGCCACAAAGGGGGACATCTCACAGATAAATTCTGCAACAGGAGCAATTGCCAGAACGCCAAAAGAGATCTGCGTTATCTTTCAAGAGTTTTATCAAGATCTATACAATCCTGAAAAAGGTGTTGCAGACGGTGAAATTGAGAGCTATTTAGAGAGTGTCCAAGTTGAGAAATTAACAAGTGTGGACAGAGCGATTACGGACTCCAACTTTACGTTAGAAGAGTTGAGAGGAGCAGTTAAAGATTTACCAGCCGGGAAAGCAGTAGGCCCTGACTTTATACCACTTGAATTTTATAAAAAATTCCTCCCTAGTATAGAAGAGGATCTTTATCGATTAATGGTCGATACGCAAAGAGGGGCGATTCCTCCTGAGTCTTGGCGAGAGGCAACAATGGTGGTATTCCTTAAAAAAAATAAAATCTCAACCGACCCCGGGTCATACAGGCCCATAAGTTTGATGAATAGCGACACCAAGATCTACTCTAAGATGCTAGCTAATCGTCTAAGTTTGTTTATTGGGAAAATCGTCTCCCCCCGTCAGCATGGGTTTATCCCAGGTAGGGGCACAGCGGATCACATTCGCAGAGTCTGCGCACTGTTTGATGGGACAGCAGCTTCACGAGACCCTATGGCTCTAATTTTATTAGATGCAGAAAAAGCATTTGATAGGGTCTCGTGGGGCTTTCTCTGGGCGGCTTTAAGGAAAGCAAACATAGGGGATGTCTGTATCGGGCGTTGAAAGCTTTATATTTGAACCCCACAATAAGATTGAGGATCATGGGGGAGCAGAGCGGGGCTATAAAAATTGGACGGGTACTAGACAAGGGTGTCCATGCTCCCCATTACTTTTTGCATTTTATATAGATGCATTTATAAGAAAGATAGAGCTAAATAGAAATATCATGCCCGTTGTTCTGAACGGACATGAAACAAAAATCTTAGGGTATGCTGATGATTTAGCTGTTATCTCTGTGGACCCGGTAATAGCCTTGCCAGAGATAGAAAGAGAGGCAACAGTCTATGGGGCGCTTTCAGGGTATAAATTAAACGAGAGCAAAACCCAAATAGTAATTAATAAAAGGGTAAGGATGGTAGATAAAAGAATAACAGACTCAGCCACTTATTTAGGAATAACAATAACCTCTGACCTTTCAAAGATAGTGGAAATAAACCTGGTACCGGTAATCAAAAAGGCTAAGGGGGATTTAGATAGACTAAATAATTTGTATTTAACTACAATTGGACGATGCAATCTAATAAAAATGATTTTTCTTCCTAAAATACTATATTTGTTTCGAACTATTCAGCTGAAATTCAATAACAACTGGCTCAGTGAAATAGAAGGACTTACAAAGCATTTTATTTGGGCCAAAGGCAAAACGCGGCATGCATTGAAATTCCTGTCATTACCGAGAGAGCGAGGGGGTTTAGCGGCACCCGACTATAGGGCATATTATTGGGCAGCTGTCCTACAATATACCCGCGGGTTAGTGGGCGGAAACATGGAGGATCGATGGAATGTGGGGGAGAGCGTTCCTGACATATATGAGCTATTGATTAAGGGTTCTAATAAATGGCTTCTTACATTCAATGAAGGCAGCTATTACAAGAAGGTTAAGTTCAAAATTGTGGGCGCAGCAGTGGCAATATGGTCGACTGTAAGGAAGAGAATGAAAATTGGGAGAACAAATTATTATACTCCGTTATTTAACAATCAGTCGTTATCAACGGTATTCCATGACTCAGTTATGAAAGGTTGGGATAGGCAGGGGATAAAAATAATAGGAGACTTGGTGGGTATAACGGGTCTTATAACATTTGACCAAGCACAGCAGTTATATAACCTAGATCGCAGGGATTTTTTAAAATATTTGCAGATAAGATCGGCTCTATTAAAGAAACAGGGAGGGGTTACTAATTATAAAAGAGTAGAAATTATGGAAGTCCTTAGGGATAATAAAGGGTGTTCAATCTCCCAGGTTTATGGAGAATTGGTCAAGTTTAAGGAGGATGACCGTGGAAAACTTATTGATAAATGGAACAACAAGCTGAACCTAAACGGTAATGAGGTTGAAAAAGCGATCAAATTATCAAATTCAGTGTTAAGAGTCGCTACTCTACAAACCCAACAGTATAAGACAATGTATGAGCTATATTATACGCCATATAGAATTGGTCAATGGGGGGGAACAACGGGAGTGGTCTGCCCTAGATGTCGGGCAGCACAGGCGGATGCCATCCATATGTTCTCCGCCTGCCCCGCCCTGGATTTATTTAAGAATACAATAGAGCAATTTCTGGTTCATATACTTGGGATTAAAATAAATATAACCAATGAAGTTATGATACTGGGAGTAACTAGGGATGGTATAGAAGTATCTCATTACGAATTTATTTATATAGCAATGACCCTATGCCGAATATGTGTCGCAGTGATGTGGAAAGACCCCAACCCGCCAACATTCCAACAATGAATGGCACGATTATTAGCGATATATGCATTAGAAAAAGTTTTATATGATAAAAAAGGTTGGAAGACACAGCAAATGGGGATACGGATATGGACTCCAGTTGCTGAGTGGAAAGAAAGACTTGAAAATGACTGAAATAGTAAAGACTTCTCTATCCTCTACCTCCCCTTCCTTAGTTAATCTTTTTTATTTTCCTTTTTGTTTTAATCCCGTGTATGTGTAAATATTACCCCGTAATTTCTGCTGAATATGCTTTATAATCCGCTGTATGGATCTGCAAAATGAAATGTATGGATTGATTTTCTTTTGTGATGATGAATAAAAAAATAATTAAAAAAACAAAAAAAACAAAGGCGATTCAAGTAGCTAAAGCAAATTAGGTCAACCTGGCCCTCCCAGGTCAGATGGGGCCGGTTTTGGGCCGGACTGGGAACCAAAACCGGCCCTGGCAAAGTGCTCGGCCAGCCCCCTGGGGCTTGGGGGTGCCGCTGAGCTCTTTGCCAGGGCCGGTTTTCGGCCTATTTTGTTACAGGTCCGATTTTCCAGCTATGCTGCAAAAACGGCCCTGTAACAAAAACGGCCCCCTGGGGCCCAAAACCGGCCCCCACCCGTGCGGCGCACCAGGGGATTGCCCGGTGCCGCTACGGCCTGTCCAGCCCTGGACCGGCGCGGGCAGAGTCCAACAGCGGGAATAGGGTCACATTGCAAGCACACGCAGCACCGAGCGAGTGCCAAAAGCTTCTTGGCACTCGCTCTTCTTGCTTGGTGCTGCGTGTGCCTGCAATGTCTTCTATTCAATAGAACTGCGACATGGTTTTCAAAGAATGTTTTCAGGCGCCCCCACTCCCCACCCAGCCCCTGTCTGCTTTCCCAGTAATTGGTGCTGAAGCGGTATTTCAGAGGCGGATTTCCTGCCTTTTTACAGGTCCTAACAAGCGCCAGGCTTTTAATAGCGCTTTGAGGACCGGCTCTTTAGGAGTGCGGCCCTTTTAAAGCTTTAAGTTTAACTATGCTCTTTTCTGCTGCTAATGCCTGAAAACCTGGGGGCTTTAATCATTGCTGGATCAGCGGCAAACAAGTGCCCCCTTCTCCCCTCCGTGCGCCCCTCTCCTATACCTGGCAGCATTTTACACCGCACAGCAACTGTGTGTGAATGAACAATTCCGAGCTGTGCTGTCTCCGACGCCCGAGTCCTGGAGCTGGTCCAGGCTGCATAGTTCTCGGCAGGGCTCTACTGCCCAGCCTTCTTTCTGAAGTTTCTGTTTTATCTTTGTGACCTATTCAGCGCCTAGAGGCATTAAGCCGATGTCAGTGCGCTGCTTAGTGCACATAGTCCCAGCGGCGGCCTGCATGCTCGAGGGAGGGAGGGAGTGCTCTGGTTCACAAGGTTAACTAACACATTGGAGTAATTATTTAAAGCGGGTGGGGAATTAAAATCAAATAAAACGTTAACGTGAATTGGTGAATCAGAGGTAAGGCAGCCGCAGCAGCCTCCAGCGCATGTGAAGCCAGTATGAGGTTCTGGTTCGGTTTACACATTGGAGCAATTTACAGCGGGTGGGGAATAAAACATTTAAGATAAAAAGTTAATGTACCTGAGTGCCTGGTACCGCACCATCTCCGCTCCTGGCCGGTCACGCTGTACTGGTCAGCGGCAGCTGGGTCCACGTGTTCCTGCTGCAGGAACCGGAAGCAGCCAGCAGGCAGCTTCCCTCTCCTACACAACCCAATCACAATGCTGCAATGGCAGCATTGTGCTTGGTAGGCGCAGCAGGACAGCGCCCCAGCCGGGACATTTTCTCTGCATAGAGAAAAAAGGGAGAGTGGGCGGTCCTGCTCGAGGGCAGGGGGGGAGTGGCTTACCCACTGTTGTGGGTACTGACTGTTTGGTCGGCCCTGGAGCAGACCAAACAGTCAGTACCCACAACAGTGGGCAAGCCACTCCCCCCTGCCCTCGAGCAGGACCGCCACCCGCTCGCCCCCAACCAGGCACAGAGTCACTTCTGCTGTCTCGCAATGCGAGAAGGCAGAAGCATAAACAGTAGTTTTTACCGTTTATGTTTCTGCCTTCTCGCACCGGGAGAAAGCAGTGGGGTGACGCCCCCACGCCCCAATGGGGGAGCTGCCACTGGCAACATGGCGGACGCATAATAGCGAGGCTCCGTCCCGGTCCCGAAAATATCCTGTACTTATCCGACTTGGGGCGACACTGTGGCCCACCGAAGGGGTGGAAATGATATAACTGCACACCGACAGGTGAAAAATCAAAGTAGGAAGCCCCTGGCACCAAAGGGCTCAGAGGAAACGTGACGTTTGCAGGCAGCGGGCCGCAGGCCCTGAACCACCGGAGTCCCAGGAGGAGGGAGGCGGCTCCCGAGGGGCCTCGCCCGGACCAAATCGGAGCGGTGCTGGGCTGAGGCAATCCCCAAAGCCAGAAGAAGGAAGGTGAGGCAAGGGCCTGGAGAGCGGGAGCCTTTGGGAGATAGCGGTGATAAAGGAAGACAGAGCGAAGGAAAAACTCACTCTCTGCCCGACGCAGGTCTTCGGAGCCGGACTTGAGCGGGAGTCCTGGCCG
The DNA here is from genome assembly GCF_964204655.1 of Triturus cristatus. NCBI lineage: Eukaryota > Metazoa > Chordata > Amphibia > Caudata > Salamandridae > Triturus > Triturus cristatus. The sequence continues at coordinate 119,096,916 of NC_140595.1, forward strand.
GGTGTCATCGGGCAGAGAATGAAACCGGTTGCCCCCCTCTGATGTGGGAGATAATACCAGGCAAAGCAGAAGAGGCCTAGAGAAGAGGGGGAGAAGTGGCCAAACACACACCCAGGGCTCCCAGAGGGCTCACAGCGACGTGCGTGGGAAGTGGGCCGTGGGCCCTGAAGCATCGAAGTCGCAGGAGGCAGCTCCCAGAGGGCCTCGTCCAGACCAAATCAGAGCGGTGCAGGACTGAGGCAATCCCAAAGTAGGAAGAAAGAAGGTGAGGCGAGGACACGGAGAGCGAGACACCTTGGGGAGACATCGGCGGTAAAAGAAGGCAGAAAGAAGGGAAAATCCAACCTCGGGCAACGTAAGTCTTCGGAGCCGGTCCTAAGAGGAAGATCTCGACCTAGAGTCATCAGGCAGCGGTGCACCAGCAGCGCGGATGTGGGTGCCGGAGGTGAGTAGACGCTGATCAGAGCCCAGTTCCCTGGGCAAAGCTTCCGCACAGGAGGGGCCAGCGAAGACAAGCCGAGTGCGAGGCCTGGGGGAGGAAGAACTGCACGGGGGAACGTAACTGACTGCCCCCCGCTGAAGAGGGAAGGAAAGAAGAGGCCTAGAGAAGCAGGGAAGAAGCAGCCAAACACGCACCCAAACGACTCCCAGAGGGCCCGCAGTGACGAAGATTAGCCCTAAAGTCCTGGGCGGAAAAAAGAAGACCCCATAACAGTCGAGAGGATCCACAGAGAACCTCGTGAGGCACACAAGGGTGGCCACCCGATTATACCTGGAAGGGGGATCAACGCCTCAGTGCTGCACAACGAGGCCGGAACGAAGAGGGCTGGTCCCCTCCAGGAGACAGGCGGGCCTCGGCTGGTACCACAAGCAGCTCACCAACCCTCAGAGAAGTGTGCAGGTGAGCCAAGCCCACGGCTGGGGGAGCGACGTAGAAATAGGACAGGAAAGAAGGGGCCCGCTCGGGGTGTTGGAACACCGGCAAGGAAAGAGAGCCAAAGGCAGGGCAGAAAAGGACCTTCAAGGCACGTAATAAGCAGGTGAATCATTAGTGAAGCACAGGTGGAGGCAAGAACGGAGATGCACACAATCCAATGCTAACCCTGACCGAGAAATCACAGAGACTCTGGGGGCCAAATATCCTCAGGGGGATACAGCGAAGCGCTTCCTAGATCCCAACAAATCCAGGCGCACGCAGAAAGAAACAGTGGGGCTTGTGAACACTTGCAATTTCTGCACAAAGCTAGATCAGCGATAAAGGAGGCCAAGATGCCACAATCAAAGGTCAAAACCGGGAACACTCAGCCCAACACATTCGAACCTTCCCACTACACACTGAAAATGTTAGTGGAGAGCCTGAGGACAAAGAAACATCTCTGCATCTCCACTTAGACGAGGTACTACTGGCGATATCGGACCCAAAAGTGGCATCGCAGCAAGACATAGGGGCAGTGTCCATGGGACTAGGATTGCTGCAGGCGGAACACTGTAAATTGGCTGACAGGGTTAAAGAAGTTGAAAACTCTGTCACCGAACTTATACCAGAACACAAACAGGGGGCCTCGCAGCTGGATGACCTCACCTCAAGAGTAGCAGATTTGGAACGACGGGCTGAAGATGCTGAAGGGCAAAATAGACGTAACAACATCAGGATTGTAGGTATCCCTGAGGGTACGGAGGGCACGGACATGCTGTTGTTCCTAGAAAAATGGATTACAGAAGAAATGCCGCCGGACTCCCTCTCTACATTCTTCGCCATAGAGAGGGCACACCGAGACCCAGGGTGGGCGCCTGCACCGGGAGGCCTCCTTGGCCTGTGGTTGCTAAACTCTTACACTACAGGGACTGAGACGCTATACTGCAGCAATCACTAACCCATGACCCACAAATCATGGGTCAACAGTAAAGTAGCAATGTTCCCGGATTTTACTGCCAGAGTGCAGGCGCAGCGAACACCATTGAAAGAGGCCAAGAAGGCCCTCAGAGAAGCAGTCTTGCAGTATTCACTGGTGTTTCCAGCGAAACTCCGGATCATCCTAGATGGTACAACACATTTCTGTAACACACCTGAAGAGACATGGACCTCGATGGAGGCACCCAAAAAAGGCACATCTCTGCCCAAATCACAATCGGGCCCCCAAGGAAAGAAACGCATAGCCAGAACCAGACAACATCGCCCCAAGAAATCGAAAGCACTGCAGAAGCCCACAACATCCCAGACACAACAAGAAAGGGAAGCTGCACTACAGGCGGTGGCACGACTGATGTCACTGCAGACTCCCTTAGACTCCCAAGATAACACAGGCATTGGCTCAGACCCACTGAAAATAACCCCATGAACAGTTGATGAAATCATTTAATATTATGGGAAAAATAGACCACAGATGGGGAAAAGCAGCTGAGACCTGAGGAGATGGTATGATAGGTTCCCCTGAAGTGGGCAAAGATTGGCCCTCACACAGCTTGAGGAACCGGACGGAACTAATGCCCTTTGGAAGTTACTTGACTTCTTCCCCCCTCCACCAGAGTGAACGGCCAAAGGAACCAAAGGCGGCGTTCTAACTGAAGTGATGTTCATTTACAGGTTTGGGCAGCTGGCCGTTGCCAGTCCGCTTGAGGGATGGAGAGTTGTAGAGTTGGGTTTGTTGTCTCACTTTATGGGGTCCACTGCATATATCAAAAGTAAGGGCTGGATGTCGGGGGAGGGAGGAGAGGAGGGAGGGAGCGGTATACTGACGTAGAACATGGCTAATGACCATAACGTAGCTGAAGAGTTTAAAATGCTAACTTAGAATATTCGGGGCATGGGCTCTCCCTCTAAACTTTATAGCATCCTTAATTATATACGACGCAGAGGCGCACAAATAGTGATGCTTCAGAAAACCCACCTCACGAAGGAGGAAGTCGCCAGACACAAGCGTAGATGGAGAGGTCAATTGTACGCAACAACATACTCCGCTTACGCAAGAGGGGCTCTTGTGTGGGTCAAGACTGGCACCCCTTTCCATGCAACACGCAAGAGCATTGACCCAGATGGGAGATACGTGCTAGTAAAGGGCAGATTAAAGGAGGGAGAAATAACCCTGGGAAGTATTTATGCCCCAAACCAGGCTCAAGTTCCCTTTCTGCTGCAAATCTCCAAACCACTGTCAGAAGTGGCTGCTAGCAACCTGATCCTGGGGGGAGACTATAACTGTGTATTTGATTTGTAAATGGATCGATTCCCCCCCTCCCCCCCTTTAAGGGGTAATGTACAGCAGCCTCAACAGCTAAGGGCCTGCTGGAACGGATTTCCGGGTGGGAGCCTCTGGATATCTGGAGGCTACAAAACTAACTGAAGAGGGAATACTCATTCTACTCCCCACTTTACGGCCTGCACACCAGACTGGACATGTTTCTCTGCTCCAGTCAGCTGACACCCACGCTGGCAGAGGCAGAGTACCTGGGACGATCCATATCTGACCACAGCCCTCTCCTCCTTAAGATTTGCTCCAACCCCCGAAAGGGCCCTCATTCCATCATGGCGATTAGATCCCAACTTACTCGAACATGACTGCTTTAGACAGCAGCTGTCAGGGGCAATATCAGCTTATTTTGAAACTAATCAAGGAACGGCAAGCTCCACTCTGGTGGTGTGGGACGCCTTTAAGGTGGTGGTCAGGGGACAATGCATGGGATAAACAGTGGGTGCCAGAAGGGAGAATAATCAAGAACTTAGATCCGTAGAGGCCCAAATACTGACTATAGACAGTGAAGTGGGGAAAGGAGTCAAAGCCCAGAAATGCCTGTCTGACGCAGAGCACATACAACGAAACCTGGGAACAGTTAAGACTCTTAGATATCCAAACACACCAAGAGAGGCAGCACGTAGAGGGTGGAAAAGTGGGGAAATTACTAGCCTGGCTAATTCGCCCGGAATGTAGGGGGTCCTCGATACCTAGTATTTGAGACCCCGAGGGAAAGACGATTTTCTCTCCTAAAGTTATAAATGACAAATTCAGGGAATATTATGTGATATTATACGGGAAGTCAGATGAAGTGCAGAAAGAAAAGATGGTGGCATACCTGGAGGGCCTGGGATTGCACGGGCTAGATCAGGCCTCATGGGAAATCCTGGAACCGGCGATTACTGCACAGCAATTAAAGAAATGGCCAAAGGAAAAACTCCAGGGCCGGATGGTCTTCTGGCTGAACTTTATTACACTTATGTGGACCTTTTCGCCCCCAGACTCGAAAAAATATTTGCAGCTGAACTACAGGCGTACCATCTCCCGGCCTCCTCTAGAGAAGCGCTAGTGATCCCACTGCCCAAATCCAAATCATATTCGGTAGGCACGGTGGACTTCCATCTGCTGTCAATGCTAAATCTCGACTTTAAAATACTTAGCAAAAAGACTTCTGACACCAAGGCAGCAACTGGTCCACACAGACCAAAATGGATTTATCCTGACACGCTCGACCTCCAACAACCTGAGGAGGTTGCAAAGTTCCCTAATGCCGTAGTGATGGCAGTAGACTTGGAAAAGGCTTTCAATTCTCTAAGATGGAACTTTCTGCTATAGGTAATAAAGAGAATGGGTCTGGGAGATGAATGGCTGCGATGGGTCTGCTTGCAGGACTCAGACCCAACGGCCAGGGTACGCACGGGTTGAGTAGTATCTGCACCTTATTCCATATAAAGAGGAACCCGACAAGGCTGTCCACTACCGCCGCTGCTCTTCACACTGGCGATGGAAGCGCTGGCAGAACATTTTAGGCGGAAAGGCAGGGACCATGGGATTAAGCTAGAAGGAAAGGAACATATGATATCATTATATGCAGATGATATCTTACTATGCATACTTGATGGAACAAGGAATGGAACACAGGGCATAGTGAAAGTGATGCGAGCTTGGAGGAATTCATGGAGCTGTCAGGGCTACGAGTGAACACCCAGAAGACTCACATATTCCCGGCGAGGCCTACACTGGCCAGACCACTAGACCTCCCAGTGGGACCCACATGGACCCTGAGCTCCTTTAAATACCTAGGCATACAGGTGTTCCATAAGCAAATAGAGCTGCTAGAGGGGAACCTGGGCAGGGCCCTTAGAGCACTAAGGGCAAATGTGTCCTTCTGGCGTTCCCTTAAACTCTCGGTCATGGCCAGAATAGCACTCTCCAAAATGGTGGTGCTGCCCAGGCTACTGTATTACTTTGTCAACCTCCCAGTAGTAACTTCGAAGAAGTGGTTCAGGGATATGGACACCTTGCTGAGAGAACTGGTATGGGATTGAGGGCATAACAGGGTATCCCTAAAAATCTTGAGACAGCCCTTAACAAGGGAGGGGAGGCTAGGTGCACCAGACTTTGAAGCGTATTATCTAGCAGCACAGCTTCATTGGCTGGCTGAATAGCTGGAAGGCAAGGGGTTAGAAACACTGGCACTTCCGGAACAATCCTCCCGGGGAACATTGCTCACCAGGATGTTAAATCCCAAACTCAAAATGAAAAACATGGGTGTATTACTCAAAGTGGCATTGGCATGCTGGGCTAGATATACAAAGCGAGCAGCGCGAACACCACTATACGCACCAGACCTACCAATAATAGGACTACCACGGAGTCACGTATGGCTAGTTGCAGGGATGGGAGAAGGCGGGTGTGATCACAGTCCAGGACTGCTATCAGGATGGAGAATTACGCCCTCTAGCGGAATTCCTGGAATACCACGAGCTCTCCCCAGGGCAGTTCCAAAACTGCCATAATGTGCTGGGGACACTAGCCGTATTATGGGGTGAAGACACACACGAGCCCAACACGCACACAGCCCTTCAGGCCATGGTGACACTGGGATCTGCCAGACACTTGGTGAAATGGCTGAATGCTGTAATAATGGACATGACTGAGATGCCCCTGTCTCACTTACAAGAGAAATGGGAGGACCTGGTGGGGAGGCCACTGACTGGGGCAGAATGGAAGAAAGTCTTAGGGAGCCCAAAAAAGATATCGAGGAATGCCAACTTTAAACTCATACAGGTCAATACACTTCACATGACCTACTTCACACCTCACACACTGAACGTCATGTATGGGAAAAAATTAAAAGAAATGCGCCAGATGTACAGCAATAGATGCCAATTTTGCACACATTATGTGGAACTGTCCGGTACTTCAGACGTACTGGAAAACGATTGTAGAGACCATAAATGAAGTTCCTGCACACACAATGAAATGTTGCTTGGAAGTTTGCCTGCTTAGACTATTCCCGAGGCCTGTAGCCCAAAGAATAGGGCACAGGTTTGCAGACCTAGCTTTGCTACTGGCGACGCGGCGAATAGGCCTCAGATGGAGAGCCAATGTGAGCCCAAAAATAACTGACTGGGAAAGTGATGTGTTGATTTGGTCTAGGGCTGAGAAAAGAGCTCTGACACAAGAAGACAAAATTACCAACAGGCGCAAACCCCTGGCTGAACCATGGGCGGAAATATTAAGGGCATGGGAAACGAGAAGATCAAGGGAGGCGGACCCCCATACTGAAGACTTGCTGCCTGAGATAGAGGGGGAGGCTAATGCTAGTCAAGCGCCAGCCTAGCAGGCGGTCAGAAACATGACTTATCAAATAGACAGCATGAATAAGCAACAGTGTTAACCGCCTGAGAAAAAGGCCCCCCCCCCATCCCCACCCCCCTCGAGACCGTGACATATGATTGGGCCAGACCCGCAAACAAATCAGGAAATTGCAGAGTGATTGTGTGTTGACCCCAAGTAGACTAAGTTGTTTTTTCTTCGTTCTTCGAGTTACTAAAAGGTTACAATGCATAGATTAAAAATGGTATAAAGGAATGGCAACTAACACGACATACTCTCCACACGAACCATTAACACATCAGGAGCATGACACCAACTACTAGAGAAGAAAAACACAATAATCAGGCATGTAAAATACTCAAGAAAGAAACTTTACTTTAAAGAGATTGAGTCAATGATTAGGGATTTTGTATGGAATAGGAAAGCTTCTAGGGTTAAGCTGCCTATACTACAGTTGGGAACCACTCAGGGGGGTTTAGCGCTACCAAATATTCATAATTATTATCTGACAACAATTTTGGATTTGTCAGAACGTTTATTGGATCCTAATGGTCTGTTAGATATGTTTTTTTATGACAGAATGATACAGGAGTCTGGATCACAAGTTTCTACTTTTTTAAAAACAGCCAAACTACCAAAAACGACCCGATACAAGACTGTCTGGGATTTTTCTGATAGACTACAGTCCTTTTTTAAACAAGCTGGGTTTGCTGGCTTTTATTATTTGAAATTAGAGGAGTGTAAAATCTTCGGGCTCCAAATCCATTCCACCAGGCTCAAAAGATGGAAGGACTGTGGTCTAGGAGAAATGGGTCTCTTCCTTACTTCATGGAAACTTATCTCCTGGCAAGAGGTCTTAGACAGATGTTATAATCGACTTATACCGGGGTTTTTGGAGTATCTCCTGATTATAAACTTTATAAATAAATATAATCTGTTGTCATGTGAGATACCATCAGTTCAGGCTAACGCATTATATAAAGCCAAATTGAAGGGGGTGGGAAATTGGTATACCTTATTAAGAAAGGGTAAAGAGTCCCCCCTGGTTGAAGAAGTTCTGGCCAAAATAACCCATGAAACTAATTGTTCCTTCTTGGGGCAGGAGTGGGAGGAGATAGCTCATCTAGGAATTAAGGCCCTGAGAGCAGCCAATTTTAAAACGATGGTCTTTTTATCTCGGTGGCTGGCCTTTTTCACACAAAAGCTCTTAATAAACGCTTTCTGGGAGTGGAAAATAAATGCTTTTGTTGTCACACTCAAGGTGGCGGCGATTGGCTCCATATATTTTTTACATGTCCGAAACTTGAAATATTTTGGAGTAAGATCTTCTCATCAATAAGCCAGGCCATTAACAAGATGCTTGACCCCAAGGCCGAGGTGGCTCTCTTTGGCATTTCCAAAAAAAGGTCCGATCTGACCTAAGCCGAAGAGACATACATGGCGATTTGCTCCTTAGTAGCTCGCTCCCTAATCCTCCAAAATTGGAGGTCTGAGGATGTACCATCATGCCTAAAATGGGTGAACAAAATGCAAAGGACAAGGAGGTTTGAAGAGGCCTACGCCAAAAGAGCTGGGGCAACGAAAAAGTTTACGACTGTTTGGAAATTCTCTGATAGCTGGGAGTCCATGATTGATATTTAGCACTTTATTGTTATATACTTACGGATAGTCACAATAGCACTTTAATGCTGCAGGGCTCCTCGCTAAGGTAGAATGTTTACTCAATTAATGACTACGATCTGTATTTGGGGGGTAAGGTAAACAACAACAAGAATGTTGTTTACCCCTGCAATATTTTAGTATTGAGCACTGTTAGCATTTTGGAATTAGGACGGTAGGACTGTTAGCACTTAGCACTTTCTTGCTATATATTTAAGGGAGGGCGCAATGGTATTTTAATGTAGCATGGTTCCTCGATTAGATAGAATGTTTATGCATTTATTGAATACGACCTGTATTGGGGGATAAAGGCCAACGACAACAATAATAAATGCCATTGATCAACCCTGCTGTATTTTAACATCTAGCACTGTTAGCACTTTAGAAATCATGGTAGTAGGAACTGTGTTTTCTTCTGCTGTTTCTTGATAATGTTTTTGACCAAAGGATCTTACTAGACTTTGCTTGTCTTTTTTGAAAATAGTTTTTTCTCTAATCCAGATTATTGATTATTGTTTACTGTATTAATTGCCCATCTGCTCTGCTCAATAAAAAATTTAAAAAAATAAAAAGAGAGAAACATGGGAATGTAAATGAACAATTCTATGCCTTCTGCTGCTCTACTCCAATACCCTCCTCTTGCAAAATATGTCATACTGAATGTATAATTAATGCAACTGATACAAATTGTGGATTGTAAGGTAAAAAAGACTAAAATGCCAGTGAAAAAGATATTTAAAAAGAAAAGCTGATGGTTCATACCTGGAGTTGCCACCTAGCCGGTATTTTACTGGTACCACTTCTAATTAATTACACTTAAATGGCTGGTGCAGGAAATTAATAAATACAGTCCAGAGACATCCAGGATGGAGAAACTGAAATGTGGAGCACATAATATTAGCATGCGCCACAGGCTTTCCATGTGGCCCAGCTTGTGAATATTCTCTACCGTTTCTGATGCAGATTTTGTTCCTCCCAATGAACCCCTCTAAAGGACATTCAGGTGTTGGTATTATTCTAAAAGACAGGTGGCAACCCTATAATCATACCTCAGTTTAAGGATGACTCAGACAGCGGTGCCTGGCATATGCATTTGAAAATACAGGTGTGTTCCTTTTTGTTCTTCCTTTCACAACTTCAACCTGGCCTGAAATTAATAAACATGTTTTCTTTTAAGATTTGCCAAATGTTTGTTATCAATTTTATGATGCTTGGGAAAGATGAACCTGCCTTGCCAAGATACGAACTCCTGACTTGGAGATCAGTACATTTTGCCAGGAGCGTTCCTTTAAGTCACTACAGCATCCTGTTGGCTGTAAGCTAGGCTGCAGTGTAAAACATGACTAGGCTTTCCTGTTTTCAGTTTCTACTTTTGGTAAATTCTGGTGGTTTTTTTTCAGTGTTTTCCAGTGATTTCAATACCTTAAAAACACAGTGGTTATCAGTGGTTACACATTTTTGTGCCATTAAAAACAACAGAAACAGAGTTTTTACGGTGTTTATGGAATGTTTTGCTTTTATTATCCCTGGCTTTCTGCACTGATAGTGCATGGTATATAGACAGTGTATGTACTGTGTATATGCGGTCAAAATACAGTTTTACAAATCAAACTTAATGTAGTATACCATGCTTCTTCTGCGAGTCTTTGGTCATGCGCGCTCGCTCTTTACTTCCCATGTAAACTTTTATCTGTGAAAAGGCCCTCTGAACATTTGCACTAGAGACGGGCAACGCCTTAACAGCCAGTACACAAATTAAAGTCATAGCCAACTCTTGTTTTTATTCTTCGCTCTTCTCCTTCCATAAAGTTCAGATCATGAACCCTTTTATCTCTTCGCAGCTGGGCCAAGGCAGGTGCTCAGTATCTCGGTCTTAAAGATTGTTGCCTTCATTCTGTGCAGCTGGTCCAAAACTCTGGGGCCAGAATGGTGTTAGATTCGGCCAGACAGGACCATGCGACTACTGTCTTATCTTCACTCCACTAGCTCCCTGTTAAGCAGTGAGTGATTTTCAAACCCCTTATGCATGGTACAAAAAACCTTAAATGTTTTGTTGCACGCTCCCCTCAGATAGCGAGTAATCAGGTACCACCACCCTCAAGCTCTCAAGTCATAAAAATCACTGTATCCTTCAAATCTCAAAGGTGAGGATAGCTGTGCTAGGTGGCTGGGCCTTCTCAGTCATGGCAACCACCCACTGGTGTAAGACCAAGTTTCTGAACTTTCCTAAAGCACAAAAGGCCTTGCTTTATCTTTTTAAGAGTAGCACATTTTTATACCTCCTATGACAATGATGCCTTCCGGTAATACAGTGCTTGGCAAAAACCTAAACACAAATACATATTTGAGCATCCCATAGAAGTCTTAGAAAACTGTAAATTGAAGTATTTTTCAAAACAGGTTTGTATTAATACATTTGACAGCAATAGTATTACAAAAGCAAAGGTAAATCTCCGGGCCGCTGTGAAGTACAGGGAGAAAATGAGTTGCCAAGATGGGAGTAGGAGCCTTTTATCTACTGCCATATTTCATGTTTCTAAAAGTAATACAGCATCATAGAGGGCAGGGCTGACAGGGTTTGCTGCATAGCTTGTTCTAGGAAGATTCAGTCTTCACGTTCTCTTATTATTTAATGGCTGATGGGGAAAATATTTGAAGTGGAAGGAATAGTGAGGAAGCAAGACTGATACATTCCTTGGTCTCTCAAGAGAGAAATCAGTTCTGCTGCATAAATATTTTTTATTTATTTTTTCTTGCCCATCCAACCCTTGCTCTCTTTTGAATGATTACCCCAGGTAACAGTGCAAAGTGCACTGCTGGCCCATTCCATTATTGGCCTCTTTCAGTAGCATGCATTCTGAATGCCCATGCCATCTTTGACATCTTTGCTGTAATAAGAGACATATGGCACGGGAGGGTGGGAGGGTTTGTTTCTAGAGTTAGGTTCTCAAGGTTTGTTTATTGGGAAACTTATTCCGCTTTATGCGCTGTAAGGAGTTTAGATGCAGATATCTGCTGTCGGTACATTCTTTATGATTCTGGAAATATTGTTTCCTTCATGTCTAATCCTTTCCACTTCAATCACTGTTTAAGGTGGGGAATTCTCTAATCACATTGTATTGGTGTTATCGAAGATCATACTGTGCTGAGATATTGATGTATCTGTCCTGATTTGCTGATGCCGGATGGTTTATTCTCTCAATAAATAAAAATTTTTTTTAAAAAAAGACAAATGGCACTACCATCCAGAAACTGCATCACTGACACAAAAATATTTCACATTGAAGGTATCCAGATCATTCCTCGTTCACTAAACATGGATCCATTCCTGGGATTTCCGTTTTTGTAAACCACGTTTATCAAGTGTATTATTCCGATGCAGTCACATAAAGTGAACCTAGTCTGCAGCTTTGTTCCCAGTTTGGAGGTACTAATAATGGTTGTAATATCTTTTGCACACCACAGCAGGTCAGTTTTTGCCCCTCAGTAGTTCTTCAGTGATAACGGTGAACTACGCACAAAAACAGTCTTTTTGCCTCTCCCACAGCACTCTTCTGTTAGCACAATTTACTAGAGGTAGGATATAGTGTGAAAAACGGCGAATGACCCTTACAACCCGGTCGTTACACCGCGATACATTTACATCGCGGTCATTACAACGCAAGTCGTTACAACGACTTGCGCTGGATGGCACTATACACTAAGGAATAGTATGATTTACTATTCCAACACCTTCCCTACTGTTACTTAGGCTGGAGTTGGAATAGTAACTCATATTATTCCTAAGTCCAGCACCTCTACCGCAAGTCGTAACGACGTGCGTTGTAATAACTGCGATGTAACGTACCACGATGTAGCGTCACATATTCGTGAAAAGCGTGTGCAAAAATCATCAATCAGTGAAAGCTATTTCCATACATCCTGTAACACACACAAAGTCAAAAGATAGGCGCAGAAATCACCTCTGCACAATTTTTCACATTTGGACCCAGGGCTGGCTTTTGGCATGGCATGGGTGAGCTGGGCCGAGGCGCCAATCTTTAGAGGAGCAAACAGAACTATTTGCCTAAAGGTCCAACAACGCCCCTTACCTTGGCTTGAGCATTTTCTAGGTCTCACCTAGTGTTGCAGCGCATGCGCTGCTCGCTGGCGAGAGATATTGTGGATGAGGACTTTCAGAAGGGGGCTTGAAGCCCCGCCCTACATTCCTATTGGCTGGTGTCACCGTTTATGCTAAACGGTGGCCTGCCATTGGAAATGGGGTTTTGTAGCCGCTGCCCTTTCTCCTTTCCAGACGGCCCATCCGGACAGGCTTGTCTGCTTCACGGCTGTCGTGAAGCAAATTCTTATCTTTGTCGGGGCCATCTGGTGTTAATTAGCAGTCTAGGATTACTTGTTCTACAGAAAGGTGGCCTCTATTTGTTTCTATGTGGAATGAGGACGCTGTTAAAAAAGAAGCCATTGTAATAACTGTGATGCATGCAGTCTAGGTGTGAAGTCAACAAGACCAAACCTTTATTTGATTATCGATAATGAATCTCGATTTCGGAAGGACTGATTATATTTAAAAGGTAGCAGGGTGATTTATCGAATTAAATGCTCCCCGCTGAGACATACAGTGAATTGCAAGTTATGAGTTTACTAGCCAGCCACACCGCCTTAATCTTCATTTCTTTTAAGGTCGGTAAATTCAGTACACTTCAGTTATGTAGTACAACACATATTATTAAGCTGTAAGTAAAACCTGCAGTTTGAAGCTCTATAATAAAACTAATTATTAATATTTTCTGTAGGAAATAAAATATGCCTCTTGCATCTCTAAAATGATATAGGTCACTTGGGACGTATATAAAACAATAGTTTGATTCCTTACCTTGTGCCCGGCGTCTTCAAAATAGATCAAGTATGCTAGTGAAGCCAGCCGCAAAATGCGAACTATAAAGAGTCCTTCCGCTTTATAATCATATCTTAGCATAATAACGCAAAAGGTCAAAGTTGAAACGTAGACCGGGGACACAAAGGAGTATTTTCCTTGGAAATGTTGTTGACTTTGCTATGTATTTTTTTTTTGTGGGAATAAAGATGCTTTCAATATTTGGACACGTCCCTTTTATGCATCACAGGAGCAAAGAGTGAAGCTCGTGTTTTTTTTACACGGATTCAAATAAATGAGGCAGTAAATTATCTTCTCAGGGACTGGGCTTGCCCCAATGCCCTAAAATTGCATCACGTGCGAAGGCGTGGTAACGGCCCATTATGTGCTGAATACATGCCAAAAAGCATGTCACGAAGCTGCCGATCTCATCCCTGCTGAAGTAGGGAGGAGATGTGGTCTCACGGTTCAGAGATTTTAATTCTCCCGTTTTGTCTTCTACTTTGTTTTTAGTTGTGCTCACTGCTTTACCTTGCTCTTATTCACCCCCCGCATTGCCGCACTATAATCATGCCCCTCACCGCTATTTGGCGGGTCTGACCTCCGCGCTTTGTAATTACTGGGCGCCATCTTGGGTGGGTTTTAGGGAAGCTCTCTCCTCACTCTGCGCTTTAGCAGTCAGGTGGACTGGATAGAGCCCTATTTTAACTGGACATTATGGCGCGCAGCGTCTGCGCGCAGCGTGTGCACCGCAGTGACGCCGGAGTCACGCCAGAGTCCAGCCCGTCTGCGCCCGTCCGCGCTGAGGACGGGCTGGCCGGCTGGACGTCCGGTCATCTCAGGGCGAATCCTATGTCCTTCAGATATTCTAGGCATGACCTTCTCAGGCTTAAACCATCAGGACTTTTGTGTTCCCACAAGATCTCCCCGGAGGATTTCCTACTTCCTTTAGGCTGCGGATGTTCATTGGTAGGCTCTGGAGGTCTGATTCTTCCTCCATCCCCCCATTCATTAGGACACAATACTGATATAGGAATTAGCTCGGTGAGAGAAGACTGTATTCTTATTAATGCCCGCTCGCTGATAAAGAATAATATTGCTTTTAAGGAGCTCGTACTGGACAGGAAACCCTCGTGGGTCTTTGTCACGGAAACGTGGGCGAAGGACTCCTCTGGTCCAGATCTTGTTGAAGCGGTCCCTGTGGGCTACTGCCTGTCCCGGCAAGATAGAATGGGCCGTGTGGGAGGAGGGCTAGCGATTCTGTATAAAGATAGCTTTTATTGCCATACCCTACCTCTATCAGACCCCAAGGACAACTTCCAAGTCTTGTACTTCTCTCTAAAAGGTGTTCATGAGACCCCTTTTAATGGGATCTTGATTTATCGTCCCCCCGGTTCTAGAGTGGACTTTGGACAACAGTTGCTCCATATTTTAGAACCTTATTTTGGCCGCGAAAATTTAACTGTTCTGGGAGACTTAAATTATCACCTGGAGTTGTTGGAGGCCAATGATACTCTTTCCCTGCTGGATGTTACGTCAGCCTGTGGACTGACTCAACTGGTCAGAGGTGCTACCCATCGAGCGGGTCATACGCTTGATGGGATCTTCTCCAATGATGGGAGGTTGGTGGTAAAGGACCCCTTCCTCCTCTCATGGTCTGATCACCTGGCCGTACCGTTTGAGGTGTCCTGCTCGACCGTCGACAGGCATGAAAAAGTTCTGAGCAAAATGGAACTATGTAGGGATTTTAAGAATATCACTCATAGTTCCTTTGCTCCCTGGACTTCTAGCCTGTCCATCTTCCAGGAGGATAATGTCCAGGTGGCGGTCGCGCAATTCGAAAAGGCTGTCACTGAGGCACTGGATGAGTTGGCTCCTATCCGGGCGCGTTACTCAGCGAGAAAAAAGCCATCTTCCCTTGGTTTTCGGAGCATTTAAGATTTCTTAGACAAGAAGTCAGGAGACGGGAGCGGTTATGGCATACTAGCTGGGATCGGGGTGACAAGGAGGCCCACAAAACCCTGATGAGGAAATACAAGATGGAAGTGATAAGGGCTAAACAGGAACATTTTACGGCCCTTACCACCTCACTCTCCTCCCCGAAGGAGCTTTTCAGGATAGTGGACTCTCTTATGTCCCTTCAAACCCCGGACCCTGTTATTTCCTCGCAGCAGCTCTGTAACAGCATAGCTGTCTTTTTCCAGACGAAGATCTCTGACATTTATTCCGCTTTAGAGCTGCAGAGGACTTTAACCATTGAGCCCCTTGTATCTGCGGATGCGGCTCCTGTTCTCACTGCTCTTACTGAGAAACCCTCTCTGAGACGTTTGGAATCCTTCCCTCCCCTCTCGTTGCAGGATTTAGAGAACCTCCTGAATAATACCAAGTCAGGCTCGCCATTGGATACCTGCCCGCTTAAGATCCTCAAGCAGTGCAGGGAATCCCTCCTGCCCCCTCTCGTTGACATCATGAATAGGGCCATGAGGGATGGTATTTTTCCCCCTCAATGGAAAAGGGTGGTAGTGAAACCTTTACTCAAGAAACCATCTCTTGATCCTGGGGTTCTAAAGAACTTTCGCCCCATTTCACTGCTCCCTGCCCCTGCGAAGATGTTAGAAACTCATCAGAATAAACATCTCGCAGCTTTCGTGGAAAGTTCGGGCTGCCTTGATTATTCCCAGCATGGTTTCAGGAGGGAACATAGCACCGAGTCGGCCCTCACCATAGTGCTGGATAATATCCGTACACGTGCGGATGGGGGTCAGACCACCCTCCTGATCCTGCTAGACCTCACGGCAGCCTTTGACACCCTTTCTCCCTCAGCTTTAACATCTCGCCTGAGGGAAATCGGGGTTGAGGGAGCAGCCCTGTGTCTATTGACCTCTTTCCTCGATCAAAGAGAGCAAAGAGTGAAGCTGGGGGAGTTCCTATCTCCATCCATGTCTGTGCAATGTGGGGTCCCTCAGGGGTCGGCATTAAGTCCGACCCTTTTGAACATATACGTGACTCCTCTTGCCAGACTAATTAGATCTTTTGGGATGGAGGTAGTTTCCTATGCAGATGACACGCAGATCCTCGTCTCTCTCTCCCAGTCAGTTAGCTCGACTGCCTCCAATTTTAGATCTTGTATGGAGGCAGTCGGCCAATGGATGATTCATAATTCATTGAAACTGAATGGGGAGAAGACGGAGGCGATGGTGTTCGGAGGAAAGGAAGAGGTATGGTCAACCGACTGGTGGCCGGACTCATTGGGAGCGTGTCCTGTCCCCGCCTCTTCGGCCAAGAACCTAGGAGTTTTGATCGACCCCACCCTCAGCATGTGTCAACAAGTCAATAGAACTGTCTCTACTTGCTGGGGCATTATACACATATTGAGGAAGATCAGGCACTATCTCTCGCAGCAGGCAAGGAAACAAGTTGCTGTTGCTCTCATTGGCTCCCGGCTGGACTACTGCAATGCGCTATATGCGGGACTGAATAAAAGTCTGCTGCAGCGCCTGCAAATGATCCAGAACGCAGCAGCTAGGTTTGTCCTGGATTTGCCCAGGCGTGCCTCAGCTACCTCTGCCAGAAAACTGTTACACTGGCTTCCTATAGAGGACCGGATACTTTTTAAGACCATGTGCATGACCTATAGGGCCCTAGCTAATGGTAGCTCTACTGGAATTGGATCTATTCTATCTTTCTACAGCCCCTCCAGGAATTTGCGCTCTTCCAATAGACTTCTTTTATTAGTCCCTCGTATCCGGAGAACTAAATGTGGGGGCAAAGGCTTTTCCATTCTGGCACCTAAGTGGTGGAATGCTCTTCCACTGGAACTTAGGTCCCTCCCCACTCTACAGCTATTTAGAAATGCTTTGAAAACCCGTCTTTTTGCGAGGTCATACCTGTAGTTGTGTTCTGCCTTCTGTTTTTGATCTGTTTTGTAGGCGCGTTGATGCCTTCGGGTTTTAGTTGCGCAATATAAATTTAATTTCATTCATTCATTCATTCACGGCTAGAGGATCTGCCGTCCCCCTTGGTGCTGGGGTGCCAGGTTTGAGTCTCGGCATCGGTTCAACATCCTGTGATTCTGGGCAAATCGCTTACTCTGCCCATGCCTACCAACAAATAAATGTGTCCTTGTGTAACGTAACTGGTGCTCAGGTAAAGCAGCACCAGTTACTGGGTTGAGTTTGCGCTATATATTTGCAAAAAAGAGTACTGATAAGACTGTTATTAGCATTTTAATAAATGCAAGCATCATTGAAACAAGCATTTGCAATAGGTCTCGCATTTACGCGAGTGTAAGCTTTTGGCATTGTAAATGACAATGCCTTTTATTTATGTTTTAAAAACGAAAACAAAAATAAAAGGCATTGTAATTTGCTCAAACTCGCGTAGATGCGAGACCTAATGCATTGTAAATGCTTGGTATTAAAGTGCTTTCAATCGTTCTTAACGTGCCGCAATCAATGTATTTTTTGCGCCCATTCAGCCCCCTACCTTGCCTTCCCAATTATCCCTCTGCCGCCACTGACCTGTGATTAGGACGTGCTGCTACATTTTATTTTTTTGCAGATTTATTTAGCGCAAACTTGACCTGAAGGTATTGGAGCGCTTTACATGAGCACCAGTTACATTACACAAGGATACATTCATTTTTTTTTGTAGGCACGGGAAGATTAAGTGATTTTCCCAAAATCACAGGATGTGGAGTCGACCCCGAGGCTCGAACCTTGGTTTCCCAGCTCCCAAGTCAGCAGTCTAGCCGTACGACCACATCCTCCCCAACCTCTCATATATTATATAACCTAGGAACTCCCTCCTTTATCTAACGAGAAGCAGCCATGCGCACCCTTCAGTGAGTGCAGCAAACTTCGGCAGCTGGCACCGCATTCCTCCTCTGAGAGGCAGCAGGACCCGCAGACAGACAAAGGGAGACCGCGTTTATATGCGCCGGCAGCAGAGCAGGGAAAGGGAGCCAGTGACGGCAAAGAAATAAAGAATACTTTTAGAAGGGGCGGCAACGGTGAAAACAAAAAGCATTTACAATGCAATAGGTTTCAGATATTGCATTGCAAATGTTTTTTTGTTTACTAGCACCCATGTGGCATGCGGTGCTTTCACATTTATGGATGCAGCATCCCTTTCTTTAGACAAAGACGCGTCTACAGAAAATATATATATATTTTTTTTTTATGCAGATTTATATAGTGCGAACTCGACCCAAAGGTATTGGAGCGCTTTACATGAGCATCAGTTACGTTTCACAAGGACACATTAATTTTTTGGGTTTTTTGGTAGGCACGGAGAGATTAAGTGATTTGCCCAGAATCACAGGATGTGGAGTCGACCCAGAGGCTCAAACCTTGGTTTCCCAGCTTCAAAGTCGGCAGTCTAGCCGTGAGACCACATCCTCTCCCTAATTTTTCATCAACAAGGGCCTCTGTGTGCACTTCTCAAATGATGCCCTTAGTGTGTTTCAGATGATCTAAATAAAAGCCCCATATGAGAAACATGACTGGATAGTGAGGGACACTGTAAATATGTGATCCTGCTGCTGCCCCGGTTTTCAAGTAATTAATATACGGCATTTGCTATATAAATTAGCATCTGCTGCAATATCATATGCAGTTTTTAACAAATGTTCTGTCTTTCTTGTTTCATTGGATCTAAAAAATAAAACGCTTCAAAAGTGGTGCCACGTAGTGGTAGATCCTTTGCATAGGTCACATGGTTGAGCACTTTTCAGTTATTCCTTGCTGTTTTACGGAGTTAAGCAAGTACTAAAACAGTAAAATCTTTGCTTATATCATACTAATGTGTGTTAAAATACAAAAATAAAGAAAAGAATTATTGCTACCGAAAGTGCCACTATCATCCACACTGTTTGATCAAAATGTGCGCATTTGTTGCCAGTTTCCATGATAAGACAAACCCTGTTGGTTCGCAGCAGTGCTGGCCTTAGTGACAACAGTGACCGCCGGGCAAGACTTCTAGACGATTTAGTAATCTGATTTCAAATGTGTTATTAGATGAAAGCAACTACTGAAGTACTACGATGAGGAAGTAACATGTAGATGAATTTGCCAGCATTTTCCCTTGATGAAATATCAGTGAAATGGTCAAAAGGAAAAGGTAGGCGATTGTGTTGCCTCCACATTTTTAGATGCCCGCTTTGGACTCCTGTCTGCTGGGAGGTGGGGCCACTGCTACAGCGCTGACTGGGTACCTTAAAACACATCACATCAACCCGGGACAGGAGTTATGCACTCTCAGCTTTGTTTTGTACTACTTTTGCTACCCCAAGAGACCAAGCAGTGCAAAAATGTGAAAAATCAGTGAAGCTCGGCTTAAACCGGGTCAGCTGATTTTCACACGGTCGGGTACTGTCGAGCACAATCGGTTTAACCGATTTCCGGACACCCTAAACATAACCCTATATTAACTGCATGGACTGATTTAGGCTCCGGTCATCCTTGAGCTTCAAACAGATTGAACAGACTAGGACTTACTTGTTACGCATCCCTGATCACCCATTGCCCCAGACACGCGAGGCATACACACTCACTGATGGTTTTGGAGTGTGACCTCGAGCAGTCCACCCCCTTTTATTTGTTCCCCTGTGGCCACGCCTGGCCAGAGGATGTGGTGCAACTACATCCAGGTGGTGTACGAGTAGCAGGACCGCTAACCTGCTGCATCCCTCCCCAGCTCGGTTCTTGATTGACCAGAGTTCAGTTCACATGACAAGCACAGTCCTTAAACTACTGGCTGGGCTGTGGATTGGCTCAGAGGTCATATCAATGAGGCTGACTCTGGGCTGGCAGGTCACATTCAGGAGAGCTGGTTCGTGAGTCTTCTTGCCAGTTTCGCTCAGAGTTTCATGGGCTTCGATTCTCGGGCCCACTTGACCTTGGATCAATCCCATCGCCCTCCAGCCAGCTGGTGTCTTCTTCATGTGAGTCTTGAGGATGAATGAGTGGCGAATTCTCAATTCGTGTGAACTGTGAGAAGTTCCTAGATATGACTTCTTGTCCTTTTGTAACAGTCACCATGGTTCCTTCATTTCTGACAATGGTCCACGTTCACGGCTCGAATGGTGTCCTGAATTTCCACCCATGCTTCTGGTCTCTAATGATCATCCTGTCACCGGATAGAAGGGAACACTCCTTCGCTCGCCTGCTCTGGCTGGCGAGAGCGTTGCGCCTCTCACAACGTGGTTGGGTCCCTTGGCTGTCGTAAGGTGGTGCCGTCCAAACTGGGCATGTGGGGATGGTGTTTCAACAGGGTCCATTGAACATTAGGGTCCATGGTGCTTGGTGAGTCGTACAATGAAGGGTTCTCCGATACTCCCTCAGAAACAATTGTACGTGGCATTCAGGACTGGCCTGCTCAGCAGTAGTGACTTGTTCATGGTGCGCATGAATATTTTGACTTCTCCATTGGCCTGCGGCTATAGGGTGTAATGCGGTGGTGGCGTATTCCCAGTTGATCTAGAAAGTCTTGAATTTTGGCACCATGGAATGGCAGTCCGTTATCGCTCTTGATTTCGCCAGACATTGCGAAGATGACAAATGTCTTATCGAGGACTAGGGCTACGTGCACAAAGGCTGGTGATTCAATTACCTCCACCACAGGGTATTTGCAGTAGGCGCCCATTAGGATGAGGGCAGTCCGTCCATCTGGAAAGCTCCCAAAGTCCATGCTGAGTTTGCTCCAGGGAGTGGTGCAAGGGTCTTCCGTAATCACTGGCGCTGGCTTTTCCGGTCCACCCGTTATCTGGCGTGCAAAATCTTCTGCCAGCTCCTCTAGGCCGGGGAACCATATCTTCTCCTGTATCCTCGCCTTCATCTTCGTGGCGCCCTGGTGTCCTCCGTGGGCCAACTCCGTCACATGGTGTCTCAGTACCTTTGGAATTACAATGCGGGACCCACGCAGGAGTAGCCCCTCTGGGGTGGAACTGAACTCATCTTGCCCTCTACACATCTTTGCCAGGTTCTCTTTATCTTCTCCTGGCCAGTGGTTGGTGTCCCAAAGGAAGTCTCGCCATGTGCTACTTAGGATCAGTGCTCGTACCCGCACGATGATAGGATCTGCTTCAGCCACCTCTTTGAAGTCTTCCAAGCGTAAAGCTCAGAGGCAGGCCGAGATCATTCTGATGTAATCCTCCAATGTCTTCACAGCTGTCTTGAGTCTCTGTGGTGTACCATGGAAGGTGGTGGTCACCTTCTGATTTTCAGATTGTACCGGCACTCACAACCGTCCACGAAGGGGTATCAGCATCTGACTCCCGCATGTGAAGGATTAGGCTTCGAACAGTTTTGCTCCAACATACTTATATGAGTTGAGCACAAATATCCTTTAGCTCGTCGTCTGCTGTGTACGTGCTCGTTAGTTCGCATAACCTAGCGTAAAAGGTGTCCTTGGATTCCCATTCTCGTTGGCGAGCTTGACACAGTTGAAACCTTTCAAGGTCGGGGTTTAGCTGGGGATCAAAGTGGGCATTGAGTGCTCTTACCACTGCGTCATAGTCTGTAGTTGATCCCGTGTTGAGTAGGTGTTTGGTGGAGGAGTAGTGATATTTTGACAGTACCATCTGTCTCCCTTGAGGCAACAAAGTAGTTCTCCAGCTACCCGAGCCATATTTTCCCTGTCGGGGATGCTGTTGCGGGATCAGCCAGTTCGCTAAATGGTGGCAACACCCCCTGTGAGGGCGTGTTGCATGGGGTTTAGCTGATGGGGCTGGGCTTCGTCCACCATGCTGGGTGTGTCTCTGGGCTTTAGGTTGGCAGCCTGGGTGTTGAATGTCCATTGGTGGGTGCCACATACCTGTTTCAGCAGCTTTTTTGGTGCTGGTGTGTACTTTGGTTGGAGGCACTTGGTAGGCGGTATCACTTCCTTGAAGCTGAATATGATTGTTTTCCCAATAGTGTTCTGACTAATATTTGTCTACCTCTATTCCCTGAGTTTAAACAGTTATCTCTTTATTTCTTCTTCTCCTTCTTTCCTTTCCTTTCCTTACTTGTAGCTGCCACTGTTTGTTTGTGTAGCCATGTGGTGTCTCGATCCAGCAGAGAGCTTGGGGAAGGCTGGGCGTGGTGTGGATTCCTTCTGCCTTTTTTTTTCTCTCTCTGGTCCTGCTAGGGGAGCGTGTGCTGGGGAGAGATGGGGCGGGGGCAGTACTCCAAGAGCACGTGCTGTGAAGGGGAGACCGTGCGGCCACAGCGCTTGACCTCCTTGTCAACTGGAGGAAGCGGGAGCTGGCTGCAACAGAATTGTCCTCTGCTCACGCACAGCGGTGCCGGAATTAACTCGACCACAACGATGATGCTTGTGGTGTCGCAGGTGGGTTGCGGTGTAGGGTGCGTGGGCTTGGCCGCACATCGTCTCCAGTGCTGCGAGGCCCTAAATACTCTCTGCAGCAGACACACGAGGCATACACGTTAGTTGCCGATGAGAAGTTAAACATCTGGCTCACCAACTCGCTTGATGCTCTCCTCCCCAAGAAGAAACAACTCACCAGGGGTAAGAGAGTGGGATCGGCGCCCTGGTACACATTGGAGTTGAGAACTTTGAGGAAGGGTTGCAAGAGGTTGGAACGGACCTGGAGGAAAGATTGGAGCGAAACGAGCCGGAGAGAATATCGGGCGGCTCTTAGTACCTACAAATCTGCTATTCGGGTAGCTAAATCTGTGTTCTTTGAGGAGAGAATAGGCTCTGCGGCCAACTCCTCAAAAGAATCGTTTAGGGTTATCAAAGAACTTCTTAAAACTCCCGAACCTCAAGTCATTCACGATGACCCCCGTGAGAAATGCTCCGAACTTGCTTCCTTCTTTAAAACCAAAATAGACAACATCTTGGCATCTCTCCCTCGTCTAGCCGAGGAGACTCCCTCTGGTGGTAACCCAGAGTCTCAGCCCAGGGTGCAGACAGCGGAGCTGGTTTCTTTCGGACCTGTTACTGTGGAAGAAGTTCTCACAGTCTTGATGACCATGAAAAGTGGTTCCCCTAAAGACCCTGCACCAATGAAATATCTTAAGCAGGTAGCCCCTACCATCGGTGGCCCAGTGACGGACTTGATAAATTTATCTTTTACCCAAGGAGTGGTGCCCCTGAGTTGGAAGGGAGCGGTTGTCAAGGCTCTCTTGAAGAAGCCTAACTTGGACCCTGCTGACCTTGCCAACTTCAGGCCTATTTCCCTGCTCCCCGGCCTTAGCAAGGTGGCGGAGAAGTTGGTGAATCGTCGCCTCTCGGGCTTCCTGGAGTCCAACTCCCTTCTGGGTGACTCCCAAACGGGCTTTCGCCCCGGTCAGGGGACCGATACTGCCCTGCTGGCAGTCGTGGAGAATGCCAGGAGCATTTTGGATTCAGGGGGATCGGTGGCAGTGATCCTCCTGGACCTCAGTGCGGCATTTGACACCGTAGACCATCAGGTGCTTCTCCAACGACTGTCGGGGGTAGGGGTCTCTGGGATGGCCCTGAAGTGGTTTGCGTCCTTTTTGGATGGCCGGACGTTTGAGGTGTGGGAAGGCCACAAGAAATCATCATCGGTCCCTCTCCAGTGTGGTGTGCCACAGGGCTCATCGCTGAGCCCTACTCTATTTAACATTTATATGGCCCCCCTGGAGAGTGTGATACTGCCCCTGGGTATCAAGATTATCAGCTATGCTGATGATACTCAGCTGGTGGTAGGTCTTCCCCAGTCGGCTTACCATCCCGACCGGCTGCACACGTGTTTGGATAAGATCTTCACGTGGATGTGTAGCTCAGCACTCAAGCTTAACGGCTCCAAAACGGAACTGATGATGCTGGGGAATTCCCCTCCCTCCTTATCTCCGAGCAGCTGGCCTAGCTGCCTGGGTGCGGCTCCCACCCCCAAACAGGAGATCAAGAGCTTGGGGGTGTGGTTGGAGCAGGACCTTGCCTTTAAGACACACGCTAAAAAGACCGCAGGCGTGTGCTTTGGTCTGCTCCGATCAGCCCGGAAGATCTTACCTCTCCTCCCAGTGGCCTCCAGGAGGTTACTCATCCAGGGGCTTATCATCTCTCGGCTGGACTTCAGTAACGCGTTGTTTCTGGGGGCTCCAGAGTCCACCCTAAATAAACTGCAGCAAGTGCAGAATGCGGCCGCTAGGCTCCTGATGGACCTTCCCAGGCATCAGTCTGCCCGACCTGCGCTGAAGGCGCTGCACTGGCTCCCCGTTAGGGAGAGGGTGAAATTCAAGGCGCTTTGTATGGCCCATAAAATCCTGCAGGGGAAAGGCCCACCTATCCTACGGGATATGGTTCAACCCTATAAGGCCTCCCGTTCCCTCCGTTCAGACCATCAACATCTGCTGCAGGTCATGAGGGCAAGGAAGGTAAGAACTGGGGGCAGAAGATTTTCCATCAATGTGGCCATCTTGTGGAACTCTCTTCCTCTGTACTTGCGCTCGGAAACAAGTTTCTTACGCCTCCGCAAGCTGTTAAAAACTCACCTGTTTCCTGCTTAACTCCGGTGTTTTCGTGTCATGGCGTCTCTCTCTGGATGAGCGCGGGGATGCCCAAGGGTAACCAGGCGCGTTATAAAACTCCTTAATAATAATAATAATACACATTCACTGCCGGTGTCGGAGTGTGACGTCGAGCAGTCCACCTCCTTTTATTTGTTCCCCTCTGGCCACGCCTGGCCAGAGGATGTGGTGCAACTACTTCCGGGTGGTATGCGAGTAGAAGGACCGTTAACCTGCCACATTACTAACGACTGAAAATAGTAAATTGTCTTTTCCTTCTCCCACACCTGTCCGTAAAATAATAAAATATTATTACAAGTTGCATCTCTGAACAAAGTACATATGAAACACCAAAAAAACAGGCATTGGCAATAACAATAGGTCTGGCTTTAACGGAAAGATGGCAGACTGCGATGGAGCTCCGTGAAGGAGGTCCCGGGCTAGGGATCACCATTGGCGTAAACCCCCACCACAAACTGAGGGAAACGATCTTGCGGCAGAGGGAATTCTGGAGATTCCTATCGGCGTGCGGTTAGAAGGAAAAGAGGTGAGTGACCCATGCCACCGGGCAGGAGATGCACGCAGTTCCTCCAGGTGTGGCGGTGAGTCCAGATTTACCGGCCCAGTCTGATCTTCGGTGGAGAGAACTTCACTGGCACCTGACTGCTGCCAGAGCCCTGGACCGCTACCCCAGCTAATTCTCTGCAGGCAAGCGGCGCTGGGAACCAAGAGGCTGTTCTCTTGCATGGGGTCTTGTCTCCATCTTGTAGACTGCCACATCACGATGGAGAAAGTTCCACCAGCCCCAGCCCAAGCTACAGTGGATAGACTCATTCTGGGACCAGTGGTGACAACCAGCTGCCCGTGGAGCCCTTTGACACCACTTCGCTCGATTCCCTGCCACAGGGCCTCTCCTCCATTTTGAAGACTGCCACATCTCGACAGAGGGAGCCGACTGTGTTCCCCAGGGGAAACCAGTTGCTCCTCTGCTCTCGGGCTACTCCATCAGGGCGACTTGCTGGTCCCTTGTCACCACCACTTGTCAGCTGCCCTCCCCCCGCTGCCTAGGTCTCTCTGCATTGATACCACCAAGCGGCACACCGACAACTGATTGGCTTCCACCACCCATTGCCGGCATCCTGCGCACTGATGACCGTCTGGATTCCAATACCCTAGTCTCTTTGCTTCAATGCCGTTGAGCGGCGCACTGTTGACTGTCACGACCTACATACACACTCGACTAATTCTTGGATAGTAGTAAGTCCAGTCTCACTAACTCTGCCTGCTCGCCACCGAGATTTGCCTGCAGGATGGTGGCGGGCCAGGGCTAGCTGCAGAGACTCCCTTTTACTGTCTGGGTCAATATACTGCCTCTCTCGATCGCTTGATGCTGTGCGGGCTGTCAGCCCTGTGTAGCCCCATCCATAGTTGTCAAGGTTTCAGATTGCTTATGGGTGACTTTTTCATATCTTCAGTGCAATTGTCAGTGACATTATCAACTATGGGCCTCATTTATAAAACCCGTCGCATCGCTGCGCCAAAACAGTGATGCAACAGTTTTCACTGCGCCCTCCTTGCAACATGATGGATACGCCGTATTTAACGTACGGTGCTCCATGTCGCAAGGAAAGACAGATACGTCAGGAATCCTGACATATCTGTCTGCGCAAAAGTCACACATTGCTGGAGCTGTGTCACAAGCATGACACAACTCCAGGAATGCGTGGGGGAGGCCTATCCTTTATGCACTGCGTAAGGTTTTGACGCAATGGCGTCCTAGAAGTGGCTCACTGAAATCTTATAGATTTCAATGCGCCACTTCTAATGAGGCTTTTATGCGGGGGAACGCCCACCTTGCACACATTTTACCTAGCACAGGTATAATGTAGCGCAGAGGTTTACAAAGTGACCCATCTACCTAGATGTGTCCCTTTGTAAATAGGGCACAACGGGGCACATTTTTATGCTGCCGATGCGTCATAAAAAGTGTCGCACCGGCGGCTTAAAAGTGTCGCAAGGGCTCATAAATAAGCCCCTATGAGTGGCCCTTTCTCGCAAATTATATGATGTTACTCACACTTAGTAGGAGCATGTTAAAGCATCCAAGAATTCTGATTCCATAGGTGTGACATTTCGGTGTTTGCAGTGCTCAAGTGTGATATCTGATTGCCTTATGTGCGACAGTGGAATGATATTTTATGGTGAGTACAGGCAAGCAGTTTGTCCATTTAATGAGTGCACGTCCCTAGCACCTCCCTGTACACACACTAAACATAAGCGCAGCTCAGCAAAGTTGTGTGCATATGCCTATGATGGGCCAAAATGTACTGTCTGTAGTGTAGGATTTACCAGCTCCTGCACATAAATGCAGTTCACTAGGCTCTCTTATACCATGCTTATATTCATTTCCTAGTATCCACCGTAAACATCCTATATACTCGGTTACCATGTATCTGTACTCTGTTACCATGTATACTGTTGCATGCACTGTTCCTAAGTTGACACACCCTACCGTAACTACCTCAAACCTATACTGCCCACATCTCTTACTGTTTATTTTATACCTCTAACTTACTCTGTTGCCATGTATCTGAGCTTGCCCCATGTAACGACATATACTCCTTATGTAACTCGCGCAACTGCTACTGTTTACTGTATACTCCTTGTGTATACTGGGACTATGTATTTGTGCATATATGCTCTTTTGCACATTCAACGCCTACTCTATATGTAAATCGTGCAACTGCTACCGTTTATCTAATCCCCCCATGCACAATGTTGCATACACCGTTTCCAAGTCGACACACCCTAGTGTAACTACCTCAGAACCTTACCGACCACTTTTCCTACTATCCACCTTATACGTCTGTTAGCATGTATCTGTGCTTACCCCATTCAACTGCATTTACTCCATATGTAACTCAAGCTATTGCTAGTGTTTGTTTACTTCCTGTGTATATTGTGGCTGTGCATTTATTCCACATGCAACTCCTGCAACTGCTAGTGTTTATCTTATCCCTCTCGTGTATATTGCGGCTATGTATTGTGCCTGCCACATGTTTGTATTTACCCCATGTTTAACTCTTGTAACTGTGACTTTGCCATCTTTGTAAAGCGCTCTGCAACCTTTGGGTCGAGTTCACGCTCTGCATAACTCTATAAGTAAAATACATTAATAAAATAAACATGGTAATGTGAAGTGTTACAAGTAAATAGCATGGGAATGGTTATGTATTTGGTATGGAAGCAAAAAACAGAAGAATAATATTGGTGTTGGTTAAAAGGCCAAGTGAGAGTTGTCAAGCCAGACCTAAATATCCATGTAGGTTAGTGACTGCCCTCCTCAGTAGTGTCCTGCTGCCACATATAAACACCAGAAATGTTCCAGTTCTCTAAGACACTTTTATAGCATTACAGTGTTGTGTGTGCCCTCGAACATTCGAGCTCAGGCACCTGTTGAAATAAACAAAATGACCACAGCTGTGTGGGGGTAAGCACTTTTTTTGTGGAAGCACACAACCTCTGTCCATTTAAAACATGTACTCCTGGCTCCCAACATGAGGGCGGAGCCAACCCTCTTCTCTGGTGATGCTCATGTCATTGTCTGGCGACAGCTGTGCTATCAAGCCAGACCATAAACACAATTGGAAGAAAGTGCTGTAGCTCTTTCACTGTTGGCGTCACACATTGATCCAGTCACTGCAGTGGGCCATTTCACTTAAAGGGCCAGGCATATTAAGATTAGATTCTCAAAAATTGGTTGCAAATTGGGCACTCATTGTTAATGACTCCAGTGAAATCTTGTTAACCAATCTATGCACTGTTATGTCAATTTGCAAAATCACCATTCGGAGTGGCTTGCAATCCACTCTGCCTCATAAATGTTAAGAAGATATATTGCACATTTCTTCCACCACAACAATGGTGACCTGCTGGGGTCAACAGACCACCATATCTGTGATTTAAGTTAAATAATGTTTTTTTTTCTTTAATAAAGCTTATTTTTCTTAAAGAAGCAGGGTTGTGTTTAAATAAAAATGTTTATCTTTCTTTTTAATGTTTGAGAGTTTGCAGAGGTTCTGTGGACCACTGCCTACTCCCCAACAAAAATTTTTTTTAGCATTCACAAAATGGAAGAGTTCCTAAGTTGGACCCCTTCCTCTTGGTGAATGGGTTTGTGACTGAATTTGCAGGCACAAACCATTGATACATTGCATTGGGAATCACAATTTGGAAGGGACATCCTAAACACACCCCTTCCACATTGTGATTCGCTAAGCACTTCTATGCCCATTTTGTGATTCAGCAACCACTTACTGAAACGCAAAATAAGTTTAGCATATAGTAAAAAGCCACTTAATGGTACAAACCCTGTGGTATAATCAATCACAGATTTTATGAACGCTAAATGGCTTAGTACATCTGGCCCAACGTGAGCTAAGTTTATATTCAGTCTCTGCCACAGTTTTGGGGTGCCCTTGTCTTAAGTAGTGGAAGAACTGGAACAAATAATATTTTACGACCTCAGATCGCGGTTAATAGTTGATTGTCACAGAACCTTTCAGGCATGTGCAGCCCCATGTGTTGACATATCTAAAGTAAACAACAAAACATAACGTAATAACCTACACAAAGCATCATCATAACAGAATTAAAACAAAACAGAGTACATCTGAACAAAATAGTCAAAACAGACCGCGACACAATTGCAGTACAATACATTAAAATCACATTGCAATAATGCAGCGCATAAACACAGCAGCACAAAAATAATAAAACACCTCACTACCACAACAAAATGGCACACAGTAAATATATACAAATGTTCTTGGCACACACATTACCACCTCCAAAAAAAAAATGTGTTTGGAGCAAGTAATACCTTCACTTGCCACAAAGAACATGAAATAGCGTCAGTCAGAAATGTTTTGTGACCTGTCCCAAATCCTTGCCTTAACTGCTGCCCAAGGCCCAGTGTGAGCTGAACCAGCAACAGTATGTCATCAGTAGTGCATACTCTATGCTAGCCTGATGTTATTGAACCCGTTTGGGATCTCCAGGCCATAGAAGTCCAAGTTACCCAGTTCCAGAGAGCAGGCTATAACAAGTATCCAGCGGAGCAGATGTTAGTAGGAATAGGCATTTGCTCTTCACAACATTTCTGTCAGCTCTTATCAGTTTCCAATACCTAATTAGTGTGTTCACCAACTTTGGTGGGGACCTTTTTTTTGTTGGAAAACTTCTCCTGGCTGCACGCATTTATGATACGTCTACTAAAGCTGTTCACACTGTTTAGGCTCCATTCACAGTCACGATAAGATCTCTTCCCATGGATAAGGCAGACAGCTTCTAACAGTATGCTGGAATGCTTGCTTTGTATTACTTAGTTGTGGTAGGCAGATGCTTTAGCCTTAGAACGTTTGTGACATTTCCAATTAATGCCGCAGTACCTTTCTGTGCACTTTGTAGTCATTATTAGATTGATTTTTTTCAACCTAATCTATTTGGTCATTATGGTCAAATTCTAAGTGTTGTAATAAACATTGCATGTTAAAAATTAAGTTAATATACAAGAGCTATGCTATATTTTATTACTAAACAGGCAGCCACAAGTGCAGCTACCTTGCAGACAACAGGTTCATGATTTGAATGGTGCAGCAGGCGCAGTAGCACAGGGACCAAAAGTTGTCAGGACCTCTCTAAACACATAATATTGCTATATTTGACTACTAAACAGGCAATCAGAATTGCAGTTACCTTACAGTTAAAAGGGACTTGATTTGAATGGTGCATCAGGTGCAGTGGCACCGGGGCTAAAAGCTCTAGGGACCCCACTAAACACAGATTATAGCTAAAATTTAAAACTAAACAGGCAGTCACAAAGTACAGTTACCTTGCAGCCAACAGGGTCATGATTTCAATGGTGCAGCAGCTGCAGAGACACCAGAACCAAAAGCTCTAAGCACACCACTAAACACCTAAAATTGCAATATTTTACTTCGAAACAGGCAGTCACAAGTGCAGTTTAACTTGCAGGCAACAGGGTCACGATGTGTATGGTGCAGCAGGTCTAGTGGTACCAGGCCCAAAAGTTGTCAGAACTCCTCTAAACACCTAATATTGCTATATTTTACTTCCAAACAGGCAGTCACAATTGTAGTTAACTTGCAGTTTAAAGAGGATTGATTTAAATGGTGCAGCAGGTGCAGTGGCATCGGGCCCAAAAGTTGTCAGAATTCTTCTAAACACCTAATATTGCTAAATTTTACAACTAAACAGGCAGTCATAAGTGCAATTATCTAGCAAACAATAGGGTCATGAATTCAGTAGCGCAGCAGTTGCAGTGGCACCAGAATCAAAAGTTCCAGGCACCCCACTAAACACCTAATATTGCTATATTTTTCTCCTAAACTGACAACCACGGGTGCAGGTACCTTGCAGACAACAGGGTCATGATTTGAATGGTGCAGCAGGTGCAGTTACACCGGGCCCAAAAGTTGTCAGAACTCCTCCAAACACATAATATTGCTAATACATCAAATAATTCTATTATTTCCCTTTCATTAAATTTTTCAACATTTTGCTATTACTTACCCGCACTCAGGGCTTTAAATGGACCAGTACTCACCGGTACTGAGTACCGGCACTTCTTAGTGTTATGTCTCTGAGTACCGGCACTTCTCTACTGCTGAGGATAGTACCGGTACTCATAAAACGCTGGTGCTGGCGGTCTGTCTCTAACAGCCCAGGCACTTCTGTAGACCTGAGCCGAGCCCCGCTGAACTATTCAGCTTGGGCTCATCTGCATACCGTCGGGGTGTTCACCATCACGCTGTGTTGCAAACACAGAAATCCAGGCAGCTGATGATGGCGCTATTAAGAAAGCCGTAGGAGGTAACCAGGTTCAAATAGATTTAATTATCCCACCTGATTCTTTTGTTAAGTGTCTGCTTATGCCTGTCTGCTTGCCTGTGATTGTTTTTGTGTGAGAGAAATACGAGAGAAAGGGGGAGAGAATAGAGACACTCATGGAAGGTATATCAAAGGAAATGTGTGGAATGCTTGTGTGTGCGCGTCTGCTTGTTTCTTTCTGTGTTGCTTGAGAATATATAGTATTGTGCCAAGCAACAGCAATTAACAGTATTGATGTTGCACATATTAAAAAACAAGGAAATGTTAAAATATCACAGCGTTTGGCTTTCCTTGTGTAATGAGTAAACAAACCTTCTTTGTTTATTGAAAGACATTTCTCATATGTTTTGGTATGTGCTGCAAGTAGTATAGAAGTCAAGATGTATCGCCATGACTACTCCTAAGCCCCGCCCCCAAGCCCCGCCCACTCGTCAGCCACATTTAAATGAGTACCTGCACTATTTTTCCCCCATTTAAAGCACTGCCCTCACTATACCACTAGTAAGAGCACAATATATTGGCTTTTTGTACATAAACAAGTCATAATACTTTAACAGACTTTCTGTAACTTATATTGTACAACTACTCAGCAAGCTACAACTTACAGCACAAAACAGCTTATTATTAATCGCATAGGTGAAACCGAATGCATTTGCCAATGCTTGTTTAACAAACCTGCCTGGTTTTGTGTAGATGTCAATCCTATTTCTTATACTCTGCACTTTCTTTCTCACTGTCTCACTCTTGCAGGTTCTTTTTCATCCCTGCTGTCTATTTCTGTGCATATTTTCTCTCTGGAAAAGGTGAGGCGCAGCGGCCAGGGTGCCTGACTTCAGCCCACATGGCTCATGGTTCGCCTGGAAGAGGTGTGGCACAGCGGCCAGGGTGCCTGACTTCAGCCCACATGGCTCATGGTTCGCCTGGAAGAGGTGTGGCACAGCGGCCAGGGTGCCTGGCTTCAGCCCACATGGCTCATGATTCGCCTGGAAGAGGTGTGGCACAGCGGCCAGGGTGCCTGACTTCAGCCCACATGGTTCATGGCTCGCCTGGAAGAGGTGTGGCACAGCGGCCAGGGTGCCTGACTTCAGCCCACATGGTTCATGGTTCCCTGGAAGAGGTGTGGCACAGCGGCCAGGGTGCCTGACTTCAGCCCACATGGTTCATGGCTCGCCTGGAAGAGGTGTGGCACAGCGGCCAGGGTGCCTGACTTCAGCCCACATGGTTCATGGCTCGCCTGGAAGAGGTGTGGCACAGCGGCCAGGGTGCCTGACTTCAGCCCACATGGTTCATGGCTCGCCTGGAAGAGGTGTGGCACAGCAGCCAGGGTGCCTGACTTCAGCCCACCTGGTTCATGGTTCCCTGGAAGAGGTGTGGCACAGCGGCCAGGGCGCCTGACTTCAGCCCACATGGTACATGGTTCGCCTGGAAGAGGTGTGGCACAGCGGCCAGGGCAATATCTCGTTTAATCTTCCCGCTGGTCCCCGTAGCTGTGCTCGTTATAAATGCTGGTATTTAAATTTTTCCTTTCCTAGGTCAAAGTCGAATCCTGAAAAATAAGTCCTAGTTCCCAAAACCGCAGCTGCTCACGACCTTCAACCACGGACGCAAATTGAGCAGCAGCTTCGGGCAACAGGTTCCTTGAAATAAAACAAAACAGTTCTTACCTTGATAATGAAGCTTGTGAAGGAGTCCCGCACCTTGTGACACTGTGGCGTCGTTCAGGTGAGTAAATGTATCTGTTGGCGCACCATGCCCCTTGCAGTAATTACTGACGCCGCTCGGTTACCTCAGGCGAATTCACTTACACAAGATGCCAGGCAAGTTGAAACCCAGAGTTGTGTTTTGAGGGCTTGCGCTCAACATGCCCGCGCGCCTGCTGGTCGAGGCCCTGCCAGTTTGGCACTGGCAGGTGACTTTTTGGCGTTTGCAGTTTAACCCATCGTCTGCTGCATGATCTGAAGCTTTTAACAAAAATACCCAATTGTCTTCTTTACCTCCTAAGGATCAAAAGTTACTAAAAACATGGCAGCACTGCTCTTGCACACTGCAAGGCCCTTCACAAATATTTACTGATCATATTTCAGCTGCTTATTGCTTTATTTAAGGGGTAAATAGGCACTTATGAGGTAAAATATTTTCCCAGGCAGTGTCACCATGTGTAAAAATGACAAAATAATGAAGTAATACTATGACAGACTGTGCAACATCACACCGCATAATTTGCCCGTTCTTGCTACAATATTTAGTCAACCCTGCCATATAATTTGGTCCTCCTCTGCCGCATAATTCCAGTTGTGTTCTTTTTTGGCACAAGACATCACAAAGCGAATTCCCCATGGAGGGCAGTTCTCCTCCACTTGTGTGTTTTCGTTGTTACTATTTATATAGCGCAATAAGCACTTCAAGGGCTTTAGGGCGCGGCAAACGTAAAAAATACAAGATAGTAATGAAAATGAAAACATTTAAGAGAGTCTGCCTTGTGCATCCGATTCATATTTGATAGTGCAGGGTGCAAGCTGGCCCACTGGCAGCAGGGCCAGTTTTAGCGCTGGTGGCGCCAGGTGCGACAATCAGTTTTGGCGCCCTAACATCCCTTGACCGCCTCCTCGGGTTCTCTCACTACCACCTGCAAAAGTGCCCCTTATGTCTCATATCATGAGATATTGCTAAACATAACGCTTCCCTGAGGTCACAGCGCCCCCCTACCACAGGTCAGCACCCAGTGTGACCGCACCAGTCGCACCGCCCTAAAGCCGGCCCTGACTGGCCGACACTGAGACACTGTCACTATTACTTTTCAAGTGAGTAGGTGTTGACTTATTCCTGACTTAGGGCCTGATTTAGACTCTGGAGGTCTGGTTGCTCCGTCAAGGGTGAAGGATATGCTGTTGCCAAAATATAAATCCCATTATATCCTATGGGATTCCTATTTCGACGGACGGGATATCAGTCACCGTTGTGACAGAGTAACCCATCCGCAGAGATCGCAGTCAGGCCCTTGCTCTTGTATAAGCAGGCGACCTCACGCCTTCTCTTAGAAAAAGTTGTGCAAAGCATGTGAAAAAGCAGCAAAATGTGGTTCAGGGTCATCTTTACATTTGTGGGTTTATAGGTCACATGTTCAAACCATGGCAGGGCCAACTCAGCCTTTCACTTTCATCCTTCAGTGATTTGAGTTATAGTAGCATTGGTTAGTTACAGCACATAGCAGGATAGAATTGCAGAAGGAAGGGTTATGGCCAAATAAATTGGTATTTGTGAAGAACTGTGACGGCTCTGTCTCCTGGGGCCCACATTATATTTAGAAGAGGGGGTGTGCAGACCCCTCCCCATGCCTCATAGAGACCCAAAGGGCACCATCTCCAGGGGCCAGAGCAAAGCAGTGTCCCTGAACGGCATCTGCTCTCTACCTGGGAGACAGGGCCGGACTGGCCATATCGGGCACTGGGCGTTTCCCCGGTGGGCCGGTTTTGGGCCTCTGGGGGACCGTTTTTGTTTCCGGGGATGGGAATATCGGCCCCCTGTAACAAAATCAGCCGAAATCAGCCCTAGCAAACAGCTCGGCTGCACCCCTACCCCCACCCCCAGGGGGGGCCGGCCGACAAGTTTGCCAGGGCCGGTTTAGGTTCCCAGTCTGGTCCTGCTGGGAGAGTGCGGACAGGGAATTCAAATTTTCTCTGATCGCATTCTCCCGGGCAGGGAACATAACTTTGCTCCCACCTGGTGGAGCAGGGAAAGTAAACCAGCTTCTGCCAGCACCCAGGATTGGTGCTGGCTGCAGTGGGCAAAAACCACTGGTCTAGGGGCTTCCCCCTGTAGCCCACAGCATTACAGCATGGCACAAGTGTCCCTGGAGAGCACCAGGGCACCCACTGTAAAGAAAAAAATCACTGCCTCTTGACGGCACCCGGTATGGGTGCTAGGGGGACCCGGCCTTGGGACGACCCGCTACATTTCAGCATGTTGTAAGTGGCTGGATGGGAACCAGGACACCCACAGTTAAAAAAAACGATAAAGGAAAGCTGCCGGCACCCAGTATGTGTGGTGCCTGAGGAGCCGGCAGGGGCTATGGAGGCCTTGGTGCTCTCCCCAACAAAACCAACATTTGGCATGTTATGTGTCGCGGTCACCATAAAAAAAGAGCAACTGGACCTTCTAATTTATTATTCACTGCTCCAGGGAAGGAGTGCCCATAATGACTGCATGAGCTTTCAAATTATCTTTTTCGTGTAGCAGCTAGCCAGCAACATTAAAAAAACATTTTAAAAAAACACAATAAGTCTCCTAGGCCATTGAATCCATGACCCCAGGAAAGCTTATTACCACATCTTTTTAAAGGACTTCGAGCTGGTGTTGTATGCTTTTCCGCTGGAGTACAGAGATCCCTTGAGGTTGGTTCCATAGCTGCAATTTTTGGGCTGACAAATGTTTAAAAGAAGACTCATAGACATTAACTTGTTTTTAAAAGATGCTTTATTGAATATATTGTGTGACAATCACTATTACTAAAAATTGCAATGTGTGAATTTATGAAATACACATTTTAATATAGTTATTGGTGACTTTTTGACTGAACCAATACGCATGCTTTATATATGTTGATGTGCTGCTCCTTGGATAAACCAAATATGCCTGCAACGTCATATATTTGGTGTTCTGACCTTTTGACAAAGCCAGTAGTTCTGCCTTACTTAAAATGGCAATTCGCAATAGTACCACGGTGCACTCTGGTTTCAAACAATTTACTCTGTTTTCCCTGTTTTAATCAATGTGCGTCCCTGTCGTTGGCGCTGTGTCTGACAGCGCTATAATAATAATTACTGCAGGAATGCCAGGTTTGGAAAAAAACGCTGCCCGGCTGACGGGCGCACTTAACTCAAAAAACAGACTAGTTTCTCTTCTAATTTTTAAGAGTCTGTTTCCAACACTTTCCAATGAATTCCGAGTCATCAATCATTCATTATTCATCATTTCCTTTTTATTTATTGATTGTGATGATTCTTCTGTTCCAGATACTTTTTAGTATGTGTTACAGTTTAGACTGTGATTGTCTCAAAACCCAAAGCATTTCGGGTCATTAATGACCCTTCCTCAGGGGTCTCATCATGACAGTCTGAAAACAAAAATGAAATGAAAGGCTTCTCAATTCAGCCCTCAAATATCCAAACCAAAGATATGTACATTTATCCATTAGATCACCAGTGTGGTAAGATCGTGACTTAATCCGTTCAAACCACCAGATAGTAGCGACGACAGAATACAGAATGATTAAAAACCTGCAACAAGCAGGGAACTAAAACGCCAGCTCTCAAAAGTGCTCAATGTCAAAAAATGATTTTTACAAAAATACTCTTCAACGTGGTGTGTTTACGACGTGTCCAAAAGAAATCGTGGGGTTAATACACAACTATTCCCAATGATTTATATTCAAGATTATACCACTATTAGTGATTCATGCGTTCGACTGTAAAAGTATTACCCGCAGAAAAACTCTGTGTGATCATGCAACTGAGATAACCACGGTTATATGAAAACTCAAAGTCTTACTGGCTGAGTGTGAACGCGCTATGCTTGGTGGGGTGCGTGTCCTAGTTATTTGACATAACTTTAACTAGTGAATGTCAGTGTTTTTGTTTTGTTCAAAATGATATATCTAAATAGGAATTTTCACCTAACCATAACATCTCTTTAACCAATGGCTCATGAAAGCCCCAGGGAGCACCACCTCCCCGGGGCACTGGTTTTAATGTATGCAGGGGTTGCCACCTCCTAAGGGAAAATCTTAAATGCTGGGGCCCGCCCCCCGCACAGTCCCGGGTACTGTCCCCTCAACAGGGATAAAGATAAAATGAATGTGGGTGGGCACATAAGGCCTCACCTGCAGCCCAGGGGTCTGCCAACTCCCAGGAGCTAAAGATAAAATTAATACAGGAGGAGCGTGTATGGTCTGCCCCGCAGACCCAGGGAACGCCACCCCCCCAGGGCTAAATCTATAATGAATGCGGGGGGCCCTTACGGCCTCACCCACAGCCCGGGGGCTGCCACCTCCGCGGGGATAAAGATTAAAAAAAAAGCTTGGGGGCCATACAGCCGTCCCACAGCCCCCGGGACCACCACCTCCCTGAGGCAATTAATTTATATTAAAGGGGGCTGCGCGCCCCCCCCCCCCACCGTAACCCAAGGGACCACCACATACCCAGGGTAACTACTACAATGAGGGGGCCACATTGCCATGGATGGCCCTGGGGTCCACCCCCAGGGACGGCTCCTGCTACCTCCCGTGGTGCCCACCTTCGGGAGGTGACTGTTTCGTTTGCTTGGTGGGAGCTGACCGCTCCCACAAAGCAAAAGCAAACATAACTCCACTTTCTGCAAGCTGGAGCTGTCAAAAAGCCCTGGCTTGCAGAAATAAGTTCAGCAATGAGCAGAAAGAGGCAGAATAAAGGTCAAAAACTAGCAGAAAGAGGCAGACTAAAGGTAGGCAACAAGCAGAAAGAGGCAAAATAAAGGTCAGCAATGAGCGGAAAGAGGCAGAATAAAGGTCACAAACAAGCATAAAGAGACAGAATAAAGGACAGCAACGAGCAGAAAGAGGCAAGAAAAAGGTCAGCAACGAGCAGAAAGAGGCAGAATACAGGTCAGAAACAAGCGGAAACAGGGAAAATTAAGGTCAGCAACAAGCAGAAAGAGGCCAAATGGATCACTGATATAATATAGAATGCCAAAATGTCGACCTGCCAAAATATCGACCTGCCAAAATATCGTTGACAAAATATTGAGTTCCTATCTATAAACAGGTAAGTACAAAAATATCGAATCAAAAATATCATTGTAAAAAATATAGTTAGTCAAAATATCGAATTTTTTAAATGTCTTAAAAGTAATGTAAAAATAATAAAATAATAAATATAATTACCTAAAACATACTTAAAAATACTTAAATAACCTTAAAAATAATAAATAATTAATGTAAGTTAAAAACCATAAACATACATTTTTATTTTTTAATACATATATATATATATTAAAGTAATATTAATAAAAAATAATCTGTATTTTTTAGCGCAGGATAGTGGGAGGGTAAGATTTACTATTACCACTCCAGTGAGTGCAACAGTAGGGAAAGCCTTGGATAGCGTATGGGTAAAAATTACTATTCCCACACCAGAGAGTGCAACAGTAGGGAAAGCGTTGGATAGCGGGAGGGTAAAATTTACTATTCCCACTCCAGTGAGTGCAACAGTAGGGAAAACGTCAGATAGTTTAGGGGTAAAAATTACTATTCCCACTCCAAAGAGTGCAACAGTAGGGAAAGCGTTGGATAGCGGGAGGGTAAAATTTACTTTTCCCACTCCAGTGAGTGCAACAGTAGGGAAAGCGTTGAATAGCATAGGGGTACAAATTACTATTCCCCCTCCAGTGAGTGCAACAGTAGGGAAAACGTCAGATAGTTTAGGGGTAAAAATTACTATTCCCACTCCAAAGAGTGCAACAGTAGGGAAAGCGTTGGATAGCGGGAGGGTAAAATGTACTATTCCCACTCCAGTGAGTGCAACAGTAGGGAAAGCGTTGAATAGCGTAGGGGTAAAAATTACTATTCCCACTCCAAAGAGTGCAACAGTAGGGAAAGCGTTGGATAGCGTAGGGGTAAAAATTACTATTCCCACTCCAGAGAGTGCAACAGTAGGGAAAGCGTTGGATAGCATAGGGGTAAAAATTACTATTCCCACTCCAGAGAGTGCAACAGTAGGGAAAACGTTGGATAGCGGGAGGGCAAAATTTACTATTCCCACTCCAGTGAGTGCAACAGTAGGGAAAACGTCAGATGGCGTAGGGGTACAAATTACTATTCCCACTCCAAAGAGTGCAACAGTAGGGAAAGCGTTGGATAGCGTAGGGGTAAAAATTACTATTCCCACTCCAGAGAGTGCAACAGTAGGGAAAGTGTTGGATAGCGGGAGGGTAAAATTTACTATTCCCACTCCAATGAGTGCAACAGTAGGGAAAGCGTTCGATAGCGTAGGGGTAAAAATTACTATTCCCACTCCAAAGAGTGCAACAGTAGGGAAAGTGTTGGATAGCGTAGGGGTAAAAATTACTATTCCCACTCCAGTGAGTGCAATAGTAGGGAAAGCGTTGGATAGCGTAGGGGTAAAAATTACTATTCCCACTCCAGTGAGTGCAATAGTAGGGAAAATAATAATTTATTATTTTATTAAAAATAAATTAATTATTAATACCAATAAAAAAAGTATTAAAATTAATTACCAATCACAACATATTTAATAATCAATTAATTATAAATACCACTTTTTTTAATTAATTACCTATTAATAATTAATTAACAACCAATTAATTTTCAATACCAAAAATTAATAAATACAAATAATACCAATTAATAATTAATTAATAGTAAATTAATTATCAATATACAAAAATGATTTCAATAATTAATTATTTACAATTAAATTACTTCCCACCATATTCCCCTATAAACCCACAACCCGCTACAAATAATAAATTAATACAATTAACATAATTATCAATTAAACAATTAATACAAATTAATTACCAATTAATACAAATTACCTACCAATTAATAATTAATCAACAACCAATTAATTTTCAATACCAAAAATTGATAAATAATAAAAAAATACCAATTAATAATTAACAGTAAATTAATTATCAATACACAAAAATATTTCCAATAATTACTTAATTAAAATTAAATTACTTCCCACCCTATTACCCTACCGTACGTTTTGATGCTACACAGCGCGTGCGCCACTTCAATCAGCGGAGCCCCGAACACGGCGAGGGGCTCAAGGCCTGCGCGGGTCTCAGAGAGCCACCTGGGAACAGACAAGAGTGTGCCCAAGTGGATGACTGGATGGCAGCCAAGTCCATTTACGAGTTCTCATCCATACACATTGATTAAAAACAAGGTGTCCCCGGAAAAATACAGTGGGCTTGTTTGCATCATTGCCAACTTACCCTCCAAACTTGAATCCACTGCTGTTGTTCATTGAGTATGCCCAAGTAGATGACCTGCGGGCAGACCAGTCCATTTACGAGTTCTCATCCAGACACATTGATAAAAACAAGGTGTCCCTGGAAAAATACATGAACCTGGGGATCAGGTGCGGATTCAAGCCTTTGCTGGGTGCAGTCCGTCACATATTTAGCAAACTGTATGTCAAAGACGACAGAGCCCACCCTCTCTGGAACTGGATAAAGAAGTAGGCCAAAGACTGTGGAACCTTTGGCGTTGTGTCCAAGTGGATGACTGGATGGCAGCCAAGTCCATTTACGAGTTCTCATCCATACACATTGATTAAAAACAAGGTGTCCCCGGAAAAATACAGTGGGCTTGTTTGCATCATTGCCAACTTACCCTCCAAACTTGAATCCACTGCTGTTGTTCATTGAGTATGCCCAAGTAGATGACCTGAGGGCAGACCAGTCCATTTACGAGTTCTCATCCAGACACATTAATAAAAACAAAGGTGTCCCTGGAAAAATACAGGAACCTGGGGATCAGGTGCAGATTCAAGCCTTTGCCGGGTGCAGTCCGTCACATATTTAGCAAACTGTATGTCAAAGGCGACGGAGCCCACGCTCTCTGGAACTGGATAAAGAAGTAGGTCAAAGACTGTGGAACCTTTGGCGGAATCGACCACTGACTTTTGCCCAGGTCCCTGACAGCTGACCCCGCGGGAGGAGCCACGAGCGCAGGAGCGCTTCAAAGGACGCGGGTGTATCGGCGGAGCGGGAGCCTTTGTGTTTTAGAATCGACCACTGACTTTTGCCCAGGTCCCTGACAGCTGACCCGCGGGAGGAGCCACGAGCGCAGGAGCGCTTCAAAGGACGCGGGTGTATCGGCGGAGCGGGAGCCTTTGTGTTTTAGAATCGACCACTGACTTTTGCCCAGGTCCCTGACAGCTGACCCCCTGGGAGGAGCCACGAGTGCAGGAGCGCTTCAAAGGACGCGGGTGTACCCGCTGCGCAGGGACGCGCGCACGGACGCTGAGCGGGCGAATACCAGGCCAAGATGGGCCCGTCTGAGGCCGTGTGAGGCCGGGCTGGGCCCATCCCCCATGACTATCAAAATTGCACCGGGATTGTGATCGCTTAAACCTGGAGCCTGTTACTCTGAGAACTGGGGAGGTATTGTAAATCTGAAAGTCCCCTCCTTGGCCTATTGTGGATGAAGGTTATTGAATACATCCGTAACTGCATCATTTAGACTGTTTTAAAGATATAATTTCCCAGGTGTTCGTTTCGTTGTTATCTTAAAGTTGTCTGCTCAGTAGAGCTTTAGTAGAGCTATACGTCTTTGAAATGGGGAAAAGGAAACTACTAACTACACAGGCGCCACCTATGAATAGGACTATTGGGGAGACTCAACAGACACTGCTTTCATATTTAACAGGGGCAATGGGGGCAATTGAGAGGCAGATATCCTCAGTAGAGGAGTCATTAGAAGTAAA
This sequence comes from Triturus cristatus, assembly GCF_964204655.1. Taxonomy (NCBI): domain Eukaryota; kingdom Metazoa; phylum Chordata; class Amphibia; order Caudata; family Salamandridae; genus Triturus; species Triturus cristatus. Next base: position 119,138,899 of record NC_140595.1, read on the forward strand.
TACACATTGTCGCAGCGAAGACGATAATATTGGAGCCAAGGGAGAAACCAATAGAAAAAATGTGGGGGTTTCTAACCTCAATCCCCCTGTGAACGGCTCGATACAACCTATGATAGATACAATTGAGGAATTAAGTGATCTGGATTCCTTGAGCCAGCCGCCTCAAAAGCGTATAAAGATGCCTCCAAAATCAATTAAAGATATAGAACTAACAGCTCCCCCCACTTTTAATAAAAACAAGACCCCGAACGAGCGAAGCGATCAAAAATTGAACAACAAGGGAAACAAAAGTCCGTGAGGATTCGCTTAGAAAGACCATACCCTGAGAAAAACACGAAGGGGAAACCAAGGGATTCTGATATAAGAATGTTAACTGCTTTGGTAACTAACCTAGACCAATTTCTAAGGACCTCAATCGCTGAAATAGAGGGAAGATTAAATATGATAGAGCATACCCTAATAGGTTTTTCCGACAGGGTACCCCCCAAACATCTACCAAGCAGTCTGAGTAAAGCACGTAGAAAGGATGTAGGGGAGGGTGGTATAGTGCAGAATGAGCAAGGCCAGACAATTTTACATGAGGACTCAGTAAATTCAGGTAGATCCCAAGATAATGCTGAGAATTGCCAATGGAGGTCCATTAACAAAAAACGAAGCAGTAATGCAGAAAAGGAAACATCCACTTTAAGGATGATCCCCTCTATCAAACAAAAAGAGATCAGACCTAAAAATGAGACACCTATAGAGCACACATATTTAGACCTACCACCAGCTTTTACACCGTATACAGTAATATTAGCTAATACACCTAAGCTGGGACAGCACGAAACTGAAACCTGGGAAAGCCTAAGGAATAAAGCGCTTTACTGGTTAAGTAGAAGGGTGGGAATAACTCATCAACTCTTCACAGATTTCAAAATGGCTAGGAGGATAAACTGGGTAGGAAAAGAGCATAAGACACTTCATGGGGATTGTATAGTGCTAACCTTCAAATCACCTGAGTTAGTAAAAAGAATCCTATGGAATGGGGGAAATGGATGCCTAAGCACAGTTGATATTAACATGCTCCCTTTGGGCTTTTTTTTATAAACCTGCTAACGTAATGGGGAGGGATGACACAGATTGGACATATAAAATAAGTGTAGGTCACCCTCCTCCCATCACATTGAAAAACTGATATGCACCACTGACCTCCTTAGAGGAGATTGATTGACTGACCAACTGCCCGAACAACTCTCCCGATGTCCCTGTATATGCTTCCCCTAAGAGCTGTCAAGTTCAAAGGCAGGACTCAAAAAAATTATATGGAAACTGGCCTACATTCAATAGAGGGGCTTACAACAATCAGCACCTGCCTTGAACCCACTTTAGTAACAGGTACGTTAGCAGGAAATGTTAATAACCTGTCCCTACCTGTAGGAACACCCTCCAATTGCCCATCAGATATACATAGACCAAATAATACGGGCACGGTAGATGAGACAGTTCTTTCAAAAGAAGCAGTCCACACCAGGATATCGTTGTTTAGTCCACATGGATCTCAACATTCCATTAATCAAATCCAGAGACCAGCGATTATAAATAGCATTACGATTCTCTTTTGGAACGTTGCAGGACTACGGTCCAAACTACACAATCAGATATGGCAGAATTTTGTGAACAAATTCGATATACTATGCTTGCAGGAAACTTGGTCTCTGGAAGAAAATCACCTTGAGGGCTATAAGACCTTTAATACACCAGCCCTGCCATCGGCAAGTGGGAGGCCAAAGGGTGGTTTATGCATTTATGTGTCAAATTTACTAAAGATAAACAAAGAGGGGTTGCTTTTTTCAGAACCTAATTATCAAGTCTTGGAAATGAAATTACATAAGCGAGATGTAATCATTCTGGTTAATTTTTATAACAACGTGCAAAAGGAATGTATCAGTGACATATTGAAACAGCTTAGAGATGTAATGTCGAACTCTGCGAATGGTAATAAGGATGATGTATTATTGGTTGGGGGGGGGGGATTTTAATACGGCTCTATGTCCACATAGTGATAATGTATTATGTGGTTTAACAGATGAAAGAGAATTTAATCTTCCTCATTTTTCCCACAGCTTACAGGGGGAAGTCTTAAATGAAATTTTATTCTTCTTAGACATGGGTTTTGCGAATGTGTTGACCTCTCCACCTACTTTGTTTATGCAGACGTTTCATGGGAGAGGGTCAAATACAACTATAGACTTCATAATAATTCCGAATAGGTTTGCTACCAGAGTCCGAAATTTTAAAACCCATAAAAATGTTCTCAGTGATCACTTTCCCCAAAGTCTGGAGGTAACAATTACGTCAAAAATAAAGAGAACACACTCTGAAAGAATTCAACAACTACAGGGTTTGAAAATAAATAAAATAAATGGATACTCATTGAATGGGCCCAGGTAGAGCCATCGGTAATTACGAAACTAGTGGTGGAAAATAATTTGAAAGAAATTTTTAACTGTTTAGATAAGACTACATCGCACAAAGACATATTAAAGTAATATATTTGTATAACGGACACTATAAGGAACACATTGAAAAGGGAAGTGAAAAATGGGAAAGGAAAGAAACTTGGTTGGTTTGATAAAAATTGTACAAGGTCATATACCACCTTAAAGCATGCTCTGCACAAAAAGGAACGGGACAGAACAGAAATAGCGCGATGCAGAAACGCTTATAATTTAGCATTAAAAACTAGAAAGAGGGAAATAAATAGGCCTGGGCGAAAATTTCGTTCCGTTCGCGGAAATTGCGATAATTTTACATTTTCGCGTTCTGCGGAGAGCGCGAAAATGTCAAAATTTCCGCATTCCGCAGCTTGGCGATAATTTGTTTCTTGCTCGCGCTGTAAAATAATACATTCTCGCGCACGCGCGATCGCCTTACCTGAATCCCTGCGTTCGCCGACAAGTTTTCTTGATTCGGTCGCGTTCTCCATGAGATGTTGAATTGTTTTTAGCCATTTGCGCTGTCTCGCGACAGTTCGCGCCCGCAGTGATGTCATGCGTCGCGCGATCACGTCTTTCTTCTCACGAACATGCACTGCGAGACAACTGAAAACAGGATGGCCGCGCCCGCGAGCAACCACATGGGTAAGTTGGCGAGCCGCAACCATGCAGAAAATCTCGCGAGCATGCGGGAAAAAAACTTCCGCATCTTCGCGATATTTCGGCTTGTTTGGGATAATTTTAAACATTTTCGCGATAATTTGCGAAAGTGGATTTCGCAAACTCCGCCCACCCCTAGAAAAAAAAAGGAACGCATGGACCGATCTACATAAGGCCTGTGCAGAGGGCGATAGTGTTACATTTTGGCGCGTGCTCAACTTACCTTTTCTGAAACCAGAATTAACTCCAAGACTAGAATTAGCAATCGACAAAGGCCAATGGGTGGACCATTTTTCTAAAATGTATGCTAAGAAAATGGAGTTTAATATTGGAACCGTATGCCCTATATCCTCTAGTCCTATAATAGAGCCCTTCCCAATCAATATTGATTTTACCCTTGATGAGGTCCAACTGGCTCTGAAAGCTAGTAAGGGTGGAAAGGCACCGGGACCAGACGGGGTACCCGTAGATATATTTAAACAAAACATTGAGTTATGGGGCCCATTAATAAAACAAGTCCTTGAATCAGCCTGTAAGATAGGACTTCTAAGAACCTGGTTCGAATCTTTAATGGTTCCAATTTTCAAGAAAGGTGACAGACAAAGCCCAACATGTTACCTTCCAATTTCCCTACTAGATTGGGTGGGAAAGGTTTTAGGTCGTATCATTTTAAATCGTCTTCAGGAATGGGCTGAAGATAATAATATTTTAACAGATTTACAGTTCGGATTTAGGGAAGGTCTAGGAACTATAGAACAAGGTCTGAATCTAACAATCTTGACGGAAAAATACGTTAAGGCAAAAAAAGGAAAACTATACCTAGCTTTCGTGGACCTTTCCACGGCATTTGATTCTGTATCTCATAGCAAATTGTGGAAGATCCTCGAAACGATGGGAGTTGAACTTCCCTTGATTCAAATACTAAGGGAGTTGTATTCTGACACAAAAGCTAGAGTACGGTATGGACCAAATGGGGAATACACAGCCTCATTTGCAGTGGAGAGGGGGGTTAGACAGGGGTGTGTCCTGGCACCCTTCCTGTTCACCCTCTATACCAATGGTCTGGAAAGTGTGATGCTCGAGGGGTGCCAGGACCTACCAAAAGTATTAAATCGATCCATTCCCACCCTACTCTACGCCGATGACGCGGTGATATTGACTCAAACCCCACTAGAGCTTCAGCAGGCTATAAATAAATACAACGATTACATGGAAAGCCTCGATCTGAAGATAAATGTTACTAAAACTTATATAATGAGCTGTGGGAAAGCCAGTAAGAAAGAAAGATCTATTCTTATTGGGAATAATAAACTTGAATACACAAAAACGTATCCCTATTTAGGTATTTTAGTGGATAATAAGGGCACTTGGCAAGAGGCCATAAGAGCAAAAAGATTGATTTTTATGAAAACAACTACAGCCCTTGTAAATTTTGCACAGAAATTAGGCAAAAGGGCACCGTTAGAATTGATTAAAATTTACCAAGCCATGTGTGTCAGTGTAGTACTGTATGGGGCTGGGATCTGGCGATATCAAAATGTAGAGGACATTCAGAAAGTGGAAAATGCCTTTATTCGTTATATATTGGCTGGCCGCGTTCAACCACAAATTTTGTTTGTCATACTGAGCTGGGGCTACAATACATTACGGATAGAATAAGGGCCCAGGCAGTTTTACTATGGCATCGAATCTGGACCTCAACAAAGACAACATTTAATCAGAGGGTCATAAAAGATTCCTTAAACCTGGACCAGGCCCTAGCTATTAGATGGCTAAAATATATCAAAGACTTCATGGGGGACTTGGGAAGGCCCGAATTCTTCCATAGTCCAGCGAAGATGATAAATATCTCTAGAAAAGATTTAAATAAACAATGAATGATCTATCTGGAAGAACTCAGATATGCTAGCGAAGCCCACAAACCAACAGTCCAGATAAATCAGATTATTCGTCTAACTACTGAAATGCAACCTTATTTGACCTATTACGGAACTGGGTACGACAGATTCGTACTCACATGTTTTAGAATAGGCATTTTTTATCATTTAGTATCATTCCCTATAATAAACGATTGGTCAAAAAATGCAATATCTTGTCCTTGTGATGGGGTTGCGCCTCAATCAGCAATTCATATTATTTTATTTTGTAAATACTATTGGGACTACAGAAAAAGATGGATCCTTCCAATTTTAAAAAATTGGGGTTTGAGGCAATGCCGTCCGGCTTATATTGCACTGCAACTACTGGAAAATGAATGTTATGCTAGAAATATTGCGTTATTTTTAAAAGCAGTGATTAATTATAGGAAAAAACTGTAAATTTTAATCTAATTGTTGTTTCAATCAATTGTCTATTTTATGAAAAAATGTTTCCAACGGGTATATATTTATTATTATAATAATAGTATTATCTTGAGAAGAAATTAATTGGAGCGTAAAGGTGCCGATTCGGATCCGGGCAAAAAAAATTGCGTACGACTCGTATCCGTATATTTTCACGTACGAATCGTACAAGTACCGTACAAACTGCGAAGTACGATTCGTACGTGAAAAATACATACGAATTGCTTGGGGAAAATGGTCCGAGAGGGAGGCGTAAGTTTTTACGTCCGAATAGCGTCAGGAAAAGTGTCCGATAGGGAGCCGGACATTTTTACGTGCAAATCGTAAAACAGAAGTCCGAGTGTGCAAGTACGGATACGAGTCGTACAGCCCCCCTTCACCCCGCATATGTCAGCACCGTACCCCCGTATGTCAGCACCATACCCCCCTCTGCACCGTACCCCAACACCGTAGCACAGCCCTGCACCTGTACGCGCCGCACCCCAGGCCCGTCTCCCAGACCCGCACCTGTACGCACCGTACCCCAGGACCGTACCCCAGCCCCCCACCTGTACGCGCCATACCCCAGGCCCGTCTCCCAGCCCCGTACCTGTATGCACCGTACCCCAACACCATAGCCCAGCCCCGTACCTATACGCACCGTACCCCAACACCGTAGCCCAGACCCGTACCTGTACGCACCGTACCCCAATACCGTAGCACAGCCCCGCACCTGTACGTACCGTACCCCAACACCATAGCACAGCCCCGCACCTGTACGCACCATACCCCAACACCCCAGCACGCCGCACCCCAGGCTCGTACCCCAGCCCCGTACCTGTACGCACCGTACCCCAACACCGTAGCACAGCCCCGCACCTGTACGCACCGTACCCCAACACCGTAGCCCAGCCCCCCACCTGTACGCTCCGCACCCCAGGCTCATACCCCAGCCACGTACCTGTACGCACCGTACCCCAACACCGTACCCCAGCACCCTCACCCAGCATCGCGTATGTACGGACCTTACCTACACGAAAAATACTTGTACAGAACCAGGACACTGTAAAACAGCACAAGGAGGGTCAATTCGACTCGCACAACACCACAAAACACGTCAACATGACAAAATACATCTCTATGACTGACCTGGCACATCCAAACAGGCAAACAGAGGCCCTAAATCACAACCACCTCTTATAACACACCCACCACAAATTCAAACCCAGCCACACCCACAAATGGACCAATAAAAAGGGCCCACACACGCAACCCATGAGCCTTTGCAACAGACCCACTGCTGCCAGACCCCACAGACAAACAACTGCACCTTACTAACACCTTAACTTACACACCATCACACAACCTCCTTCACAAACACCCCCTCTTCACATTCACACACACACCGTCACATTCACACCAACACACCCACAACCATCCACACCCACACCCCACACCATGCCCACAGACAAGAATCCAAAGTTCACAAGGGCGGAGCTGGACCTCCTTGTCAACGAAGTCATCAGAGTCGAGCCACAGCTGTTTGGAACATTGGTCAGACAGACCAGCATAGCCCAAAAAACAAGCCTGTGGCAGAGGATCGTCGATAAGGTGAATGCTGTTGCGCCCATCCGAAGGACCAGGCATGAATGCCAAGCCAGGTGGTACGATCTGCGCAGGGCAGTCAAGAGGAAAATGAAGGAGGAATACGCCCAGAGTAACATCACTGGAGGCGGGCTGCCCCGCAGACCCGTACATTACCATCCCTGGGAGGAGAAGGTGATGGCCATGCTTCCGCCGGTGGGAGTACACAGAGTCGAAGGAGTCGCAGGGCCTGGTGAGTACACAAACAACTCACGTAACATGGGGGGAATGGCATCCACACCACGAATACACAAAATGCACGCAACTTCCCCCAAGCCCTCACCGCACACAACCACACTCAAAAACCACGCTCATGCCACTAACGTCTCCATGCCCCATTCACAAATAAAGGCAATGCCATGTCCCAGGCCACACCAACCACCAACCCAAGACTGGATGTCCGGGATGCTGGGAGGGTGGGGCTCACACAACACATTGTGCAACTCAGAAGCAGACACCAATGCCCTCAGCCCATATGGCCTAGGTACATACCCATGCACCATGCCCAATGCACAGGGACTGGCAAAGTACTGACAAGGTAGCTGACACTTGGCCCTGCTGTATGCAGCACAAGGCCCTCCCGTGACCACTGTACACTCAAACACCAACTCCACAAGCTCAAATATCTAGCACAGGAACTCAAACTCACTGTCATGCCAGCATGCACCATGAGGGGACAGACACATCACCTGGGAGACCCAATGACAAATCACACTACACCCAACAGCAGGCCCGGTCACACACCCCCCCCTCACACAAGCACACACCCCCTGGGCAGGCAATGGATTTACCCACTCTCACAATGGACATGTGACACAACAAGACCAATCCATCGCCAAATAAGCATCCGAGCCAAACTTCTACTGGTCAAACACTCAGGAGAACATACCAATCTGTCCCCCACAACATACCCATCCCCAAGCGTACATTGAGAGGAATGCTAGGCACATCCAACTACCTGGAGGATCTGTGACAACTTGAATATGTATGAAACATGGATGTGGCATGAAACAGCATTAACATTGTCTCTCTCTCACACACAGGGCAACGTCATCGACCTCCCCCCAACAATGGGGGGGAACAATCACAGTCCCAGGCTCAGCGTGAAGATGATCCCACCGGCAGCGACGACTCTCACCACTCCGTGGATGACCCCGACCAACCTGGCCCCTCTGGTGCACAAGCCCCTGCAGCACCTGCGTCAGGTACATCTGTGCCAACCACCACCCCCATTCCTGCCCCATCCCAGGAGACACCCAGGAGCCCTGCTCGCACTGAACAACACAGCCAGTCTGACCAGGAGGGACAATGTTCTCCGTGCACCCAGGAGGAGGCAGACAACCCCGATAATGCCATCCCTCAGGGGTCCCGTAGACCCGATGTGCCCACAACGGCAGGCCAGGCTCGTGTGGGCAGGGGAGGTGGGAGTGGAGGCAGGCGGAGGCGAGAACCTGACCAGCCAGCTGTGGGAACCGGTATGTCACACATACGTCACATCCTGGACAACTACCTACGTGACACCAGGGGCATCAGCCAGGTAGTGTCGAGCCTCACAGAGATGAAGGGGACCCTTGACGAGATGAAGAACCTGCAGGCCGAGCAACATGCCAGTCAACAACAACACCAAGGACGGATGGAGGCAAGACTGTCTGAGCGCCTGGTGGTGCAAACGGACATGAGCCGTTCACTCCGGCGGATCGCCGACAACATGGGCAACCCTCCCTGTGCCACCAGGCGAAGACCACCACCAGCCACAGGGAGGGAGGAGGAGGAGGATTCGTCCGATGGAGCATCACAGACATCGTCAAGGCCTGCATCTGAGGGTCCCCCCAGGAAGGTGGGTCGTCCACGGAAAAGACCGTGAGAGTCAGCGGACCATCCACATCTCCCAGGTCACCTGGCCTGGCACCTGACCCACTGGCGCAACAGCAGCACCTCACCCAATGACATTCTCTGCCACATAAACTTGCTGGTCACAGTCTGACCAATGATGACCAACACTGTGGTCTGGACTCTGATGACTCCAACTGACAAGGATGCCATCTCCCCCTGTTAACTTTGGATACTATGCACCCGGTAGAGCACCTTAGTACATCTACCAAAAGACTTACCCCACCAAAAATAAAATCTATTTTTTGTCATGAGATGTTGCTGTCATTTGGCATTAGTCCACAACATATGTGTGTGTAAATGTCAAACTATGCCTGAGTGTTGAACTAACTCCAGCCATCCATACCCTGGGATCTGAGTCTGGTACAGGACACACATGGGTCACAATTTATCAGTCAATGCAGACATGGAGCACAATACTCACCTCTGATGGCCTCAAACTGCTGAGGGGGTGCTTGCAATACTGTGCGGACAGATCTATTTGGAAGAGTATCATTAAGGCGTAGAGGTCATGCCTCATTTGGAGGTTCCCGGGGACGGAGTCCCAGGTATGTCTTCCCAGGTGGAAGAACTATGTCCTGCATGCTGGAGTACGGTGATTCTGAAGAATGGTGGCCAGGTCAAGGTTGGATGCACGGAGATGGCACTACGGGTTCTCGGATGACAGTGGTACAAGGTTGGTGTTGGGTCGGGGTTGTGGCCTGCCTCCTGAGTGTGGGTGGGGAGTCTGAAGGTCAGCCTGCAGCACACAGAGATCCATTGCAGCTATCTCTGCTGGACAGTGATGTGGCTGGGGCGCGGGATGTTGCAGTTGAGGTGTGCGGATGCAGTCTGGATGTGGACAAGTGTCCCGGGAGGTTGTATGTGGCTGCCCCGTAGAGGGCAGGGCAGTATTTGACACGGATGTTGTCGTGGACCTGGGGGATGGTCCGTCTTTCCTTGGAGTGGATCTATCTGGAGATCATGTGCATAATGCAGAGGGTGTTGCAGTCTGAGGTACAGATGCTGGTGATTACCATGGCAAATGTGAGCAAGCAATCCATGATGCACACCATCTTGTGTGCGTGGACACTGGGTGCTTGTGCGGGGCTTCTGTGGGTGGGACACAAGCAGTTGACCCAGCTGTAAGGGGACAATCCTCAGATGTTGACCTCAGTCCTGTACAAGTCCAGCCTCAGGTGGCAGCTGTTTTGCCATTCATCAATGGATCTCATGCAATCTTGAATATTGGAACTGGCAATGTCTGCGTCCTTGGTGAGGGTGAGGAGCACCTGGCTGTCAAAGGCATACGAGTTGATGATGAGGTTGTGTGCGCATGTGATGGTGGAGAGGGGGTTCCTGAACACATTGTAGATTGACACGCTGAGAGATGATTCCTGTGCCATGTGCCTCACAACGACAGCATACTACATGTAGAAGCCTTGAGTCCCACTCCCATGGCCTCTCCGGGGTACAGAGCCGGTGGGGAGTAGGAGGGACATGACCTGGTGGGTGTGACAGGGCCTGGAAGGCGTGGCAGCGCTGTGTAGGCAGTCAGAGTTGAACACTCATCATGCAAAGGTGTTGTGTGTGTGCTTAGTGTATGCCTGAGAGCTGGCGGCAGATGTGTGGATGGACATTGCTTGGAGGGTGGCTGCAACATCAGACTGTAGTGTGATGTGGGTCATGCATGGACATGAGGCTCGTGCAATGTGCACGTTGCATGCGCAGACGGTCCAGCCTTTGGCACCGCGTGGCCGCAACTGTGCCACAGACAAGCTGATGACAGCCAAATGAATGGGTTGAGGGAGTAAGGGAGGAGCATCTTTGATGTGTGTGTTGCCAAATCAGGAAACTTCATGTGCCCTTGCTGCAGTGGCTGCCGCAGCAGGCGGCATGTCCTGGGAACTATGCCACAATTTCCACACAAAGACTAGGATGTCAGAAAGGACTACTGCAACAGGTGTATGTCAAGGAAGGAGTGACCGGTTGTCAATGGCACACCCAGAGACAAAGGATGCACAATCACCAAAGATGACTGACACCGGATCATGAAACTGAAGGCTGAGCTGCGCACAGGAAACACACCCCAGAAGGTGTTGAGGGCCCGTTGTGGGGACCAACATACCAAAACACAAACACAGCCATGGACTTCATGCACAATAGAGAATCAATTACATGAAGAACAGCATGCAGGTTGCTAATCTACACATAGACTCATATGCACAATCCTTGACAACCATGCCAGAGATGGCGCATGCACAGTGGCAAGAGACCTGCATTGACAGAGATGAGGCACCTTGGAGGCTGAGGAACACCTTTATTACCCAGGCTCACACCTATGGAAATGCATCAATATTAACAGACTCACAGGTCTTTTGGATTAACATGTGGGACCTACACTAGACACCCCCTTCGCACCACAGATGCTGTAAATCCATTGGAGTGGCACACAAGTGAAGGGGGTGAGCCAAACATCCCCTGCTGCACACGGAGAGGCTGCAATTCCCCATTGAGCCTCTTATGGGGATGTCCCGCAATATGTCCACCCGTATGTTTCCGAGGGAAGTTGTACACACATTGATGCCTTCATCAAAATCCACAATCCCATAACAGATGACTGTCACGAAGTGTGACTATCAATTCATGTGAGTCATGCTACATGTCATGTGCCTCATGGTGAGTCGACATGTATGCATAGTAACAAAACCTGCACAGGAGCAGTGCCCACACATTACAAACAACTACCACACCCAAAATGCCTTGCTGCAATCCTTACCCAAAGGAGACTTTTCACCATGTCCGTGCATGTAACGCTGATTCAGCACACGTTGCATTACTCATGAGGAATAGCAGGAGCACAACGATGCCACGAGCAGACAGCATGCGCAACTACCTGGGGATGAGAGACACACAAGAAGTCAGGAAAAACATAGTCATCCGCATGCATGGTCATGTACTCTACATGACTAAGGTTGACACCATGCTAGTTGTCAATTGAGTGTGTCAGCTAAAATGTGTGGAATGACATCAGCACTCGAGTGACACATCAGCACACACCTCAAAGTCAATTAGCATACAGTCAGCTGGACACACACATTGCAACACATGCCACACAAGGCTCCAAGCGTGCACACTCAGAACCAGGGACTCACCATTATGAGAAGAAGTTGCGTATGAGCTGACTCCGGATGTCCTCCTCCTCCTCCTCCGCCTCACTTGCCTCATGACCAAGGCCGTCATCCTACACGGGTGGATGTTCCTGCTCATCGGGATCCAGGATGAGTGGCACAGCTTTCTCCACTGCCATGTTGTGCAGCATGCAGCGCACGAGGAAGATTTTGCAGACCTTCACCGGTGCATATGGGAGGGACCCGCCGGTGTTGTGGAGGCAACGGAATCGGCTCTTCAGGAGGCCAAACGTCCTCTCAATCACTCGCCTGGTCTGCCCATGGGCGTTGTTGTAACGCTGATCTGCAGCTGTTCTCGGGTTGTGGAGAGGCGTCACCAGCCATGGCATGTTGGGATAGCCAGAGTCCCCTACATGGAAACATCATGTAAAGAAGTGGGTCAGGAGATGCCGTCACATACTAAGATACCGCTGAATACTGGACAAACAGAGTCTACCCACCAACAAGACATGCTCGTTCGTTGTGCAGCTGCAGCATCATTTCTGGCACCCTGCTACGCCTCATGATGTAGGCATCGTGTGCTGACCCTGGAAAACGTGCACAGACATGGGAAATCAGCATGTTAGCAAGACACACCACAAGGGCATTAATGGAGTGAAAATGTTTACGGTTTTGATAGGCTACCTCCTGTGCCTGTGGTGATACCAAAGCCACACGTGTCCCATCAATGGACCCAATTACATGGGGCATCCCTCCCAGGGCATAGAACTCACCCTTGATACCTGTCAACTGCTCACGAGTTGGAAAATGGATGAATTCATCCAGGTGCTCCAACATGGCTTCTAAAACATCATGCAGGACATGGCAGAACATGGTCTGGGACATGCCACCCACATCAGCTATGGTGAATTGAAAAGTACCGGTGGCAAAAAAATGTAGGGCTGCCATCACCTTCATCTTGGGAGTCAGCACAGTAGGATACCTGTGTCGCGGTTGGAGGTGTTGTTCAAGCTTTGCGGTCAAGTCCTCAATCAACTGTTGCGAAAAGCGGTAACGTCTTAGGCAGTCACATTCCCTCATGGCAGCCAAGTCTGGCATTGGTCGGGGGAGAGGCGTGCCCTGCAGAAATTTGGAAGGAATAACCAAGATTGAGTACATTACTACACCAATGTCAATGAACTGAGCACATGTTCAACAGCTAATACACATATGCTACATACAGAGTCTGGTCTGTGCAATACATCCTGCACACGTATGCCAGCCAGGTGATACTCCTACCAAGAGCCAGCTACAAACGTGGATTGTCAAGGTCTACATGACATGCCATGAAAGTAGCTGTGGACCAGTGTGAGTGAACAGCCAGACACATTACAGGAGTGACATACATCCACATATGTGCATTTGAAGGATGTTATCTCATACAGACAGCTGGCGGCAAGCTAGACGCACGGGTCACATGTCATTGAAAAAGGACAGACCACACACCTTGCCATGAAGGGGTACATGTCAAAACTGATCACACAGACATTGGGACTACGCAGATATGTCCTCAGCTCGCAAGTCCCTGTTCGATGTATACAGACACACGTTACGTGTGATTCCACATGTGGCCTGGTGTGCGTAATAGTGTGACATGGGCATCTACACACAGAAACATGTTGGATGCAGCTACAGCAGATGGTAGTGTTGCCGTAGGCGTACGCCATAGAGTTACGCCCCGTACCCACGCATGTACGGCCCGTATCTCTATGGCGTACACCTACGGCAACACTACCATAGGGATAGGACCCCTACACACGCGTGTACGGGCCGTAACTCTATGGCGTACGCCTACGGCAACACTACCATAGGGTTAGGACCCCTACACACACGTGTACGGGCCATATCTCTATGGCGTACGCCTACGGCAACACTACCATAGGGATAGGAACCCTACACATGCGTGCCGTATCACTAGAGTAGTGGTGCCCTAGGGGTACGTGTGAAACGCACCGTACCGGTGTGGGTATTTGAAAATCACAATGGGGACACATAAGGGACAAGTATTAGGGCCTAAATGCATGCTGGTTGTCATGGATACCCAGTTTCAATCTCAAATGTTTCCATCATGTGGCCTGGAAAAAGCAGTTGGCCAGCTTATACATTGTTGCAAAGTGGTTGTTGACTTGACATGATGCATCAAATTTGAAAAAATGCTAATGCTGTCACTGGTGTATGTTCAAAGGGATTGGAGGAAATGTAGGATGCTAATGAGTCTGACCAATCACTCGGTACTCCTGTAAAGGAAATAGCCCAGCAAGGCAGATATAAGTCAGCCAGAACCCATGAGAGGGCACTTGCCTGCACAACCTTTCATCGACACCACTGCTGCTGTTTGGCTTCCCCTGGCACCATGTCAAGGACTGTGGAGAGGGCCCAGCCTTTCACCCAGGAGGAGAATGAGGCGTTGCTGGACGTCATCCTCCCACAGTTCCCCAGCCTGTATGGTAGACCAGGGCAGCAGGTGAGTGCTGACTCCGCTCCCTTTGACTGTGCCCCTTCTTTTTGTGACTGGCACTTCTGGCATTGTGTCGAGGTGTGACAGACATGCAATGTTGTTTAGAGCGGGTCCCAGGGGGGGGGGGGGGGATGGCTTAGGTCTGTCCTGCAGAGCATGATGTGGTTCATGTGTGCACTCCTCACTTGCATTGTGCTTACTGTGACATTCACTGCAGGGTGCATGGCACATTCAGCATGGCTAATCCTCTTGGCCATTCTTGTTCTATAGTCCTGAGGTGATTCAGTGTTCCCCCCGGTGTGACAGGTGACTGTACCCACAGATGTGTGTGAGTTTAGTGGAGCTGTGGTGAGAGTGACCAAATGATGTGTACGCCCCCTGGACATTGATATGTGTGAATGTTACTTGTCATGTGGGTGAGTGTCTATGTGGAGTGTTGCACCACAGCTGCATGGAGGAGGCAACTGCTCAACCCATCTGATGTAAGAAGTAAGCCGTGCTGTGTGTCTGACTAGCTGGGCTAGCCCCATGCCTGTGACACCCCCCAGGCAAGTGGCACATGTGCAGAGTGATGTTTGTATCCGCTGTTGCCACTGGCAGGTGATTTATCTGTGCCTGTGTGTGTCTGTGTACTCTGCTGAGGTTGGGTCAGTGGCCTGGGGGATGTGACTGCTTGGAGGTGCTGTCCATCAGCCTTGTGTTGCTTGTGATGTACAGTGTATGCCATGATCACGGAGTGTGTTGCACCCCTCATGCCACCTGTGTACTTTCAATGCCATGTAGTGCATTGGGGTTTACACAGAGGCGAAATTCCCTATGACGAAGGTGCTATTAGTTTGCAGCATGCTATGCCCTGTTCAACAAATCAAAGATGTTCTAATGTGTGTCTCTGTGACATGGAGCAGGTGTAGTGATCTATTCTCACTTTGTCATCCTCACAGGTAACCGCCTACGAGAAGGGGAAGATATGGAAGCGGGCCGTCAGGGCCGTGATCTCCGTGGAGGGTCGCAGTCGGCGCCTGGCCCATGTGAGCAAACGCTGGCCGGACATCCGGTGCTGGAGCAGGAGGATCGCCCGGGACCTGCTGGGGGACTCACCAGCGCGAAAACACTGCGGGCGCCGGCGCCTGACCCACCAAATGAAGCGTGTCCTGGCGGTGGTCTTTCCTGACATGGATAGGCGGTTACAGGAGAAGCAGCAGCAGCAAGGGGGTAGGTACATGTGTGTCTGTTGTGTGTCACAAGCTTTTGGAAGTGCTCAGTTGCATGGATACACTGCCAGGGTTTATATGTGCAGTGCATCTCCTGTTCCCCCTAGTCAACCGCTGCTGTTCTTCCTCCCTTCCCCTCCTTGACATGTGTTCCCTGGTCTGTGTGTAATCACTATTGCACATGGTCATCTAGGCTGCAAGTTCATCACGGTGCACAATGCTTTCTGCATCATGTGTGGGGGTGGTCTGTGACATGTGTTGCTACCTTGCCTGTGCCCTGTCCTGTCCACTCATTTGGGGGTTCATAATTGTTGGCACTGTCCTGAGGCTCCACATAGGAGTGTGAGGTTTTAAATACACACCCTTGCAGCATGTATGACCAATGTAGTGGCCTCAAACATGATGTGCATGAGTGGGAGATATGCATAGGGCCGGGACGGTTGCTCCAGTTACAGTCAGATCATTCCAGGACCATGGAGCAGTGTGCCCACTACTGTCCCATGAGACACCTTATCCTAGGAATCATGTGTGGCATCACACACTGTGGCCAGTCTCTGTGTGTTCAGCATAGTTTGGCCTCTGTGGCATTGTTCCCTGCCCTAATTTGTATTAACGTAAAGTGTGCTACATGTGTCCACTGTACAGGGTGACCCCATTAGGCTTGTGCATACTCACACTGGGCAGTGCCTGTGTGTCTATGTACAACTATCAGTTGATGGTTGTTTGTCACAGATATATGTGTGGTCTGCCTCACGAGGTGATGTTGAGTACATTTAGGAGTTCTTGATCCCCTTTTAGTAAACACAGATTGAGAGATGTAACTACTTGCTCTGTCTCAATCCCACTGTCTCATGTATGGGGGGGTTTGTGCAGGAAAGGCATACATGTCAAAACCTTATGTCACCTTGCCAGGTCTGACCTGTGTGTGCTAATTGTCTGGACTGACACTCAACGTGCAGTGACCCAGACATGTTGTGCAGGGTGTCATGTTTGTGCTTTGCAGCATGTGTCAAAAGTTACAATACATGTTTCGAGCTCATCCATTATTGGCACCGGTGTGTGCTCCCGATGCTATGTGGTTTGGTCTGTGTGTGCTGACATCTGTGTGGACATTCTTCGTTCCTATCAGGGTGTCTCCTCAGTGCAGGTGCTCCTTATTCCAACACTATTTCTGGGCCATTGGCTAATGCATTGTCCTGTGTCTGGACATGTGTGCCAATCCACATTACAGATAGTGGGTCAGATGTGTTGCCAACTGTGTCATCATGGTACAGATGGCCATGTGACAGGTGGCATGTTTTAAGTTGTCATTCAAGAAGTCTTGTACCTTGGCACTCACTACACTTGTCAACATGTCCCAATAGTTTTGATGCTTCACTTTGATTATTGTGGAGGGCAATAATGTGCCTGCATGACAGATGTCTTCCAAGGAAGTGCACAAGAAACCACCTTTACACTTTGGGGGAACACGCTGGCACATTTCACACAAAGGCACAGTTCTGTCCTAATTTTCTTCTGGAATTATACATGTCCATGTTCCCACAGTGTCTTTGCATTAGGGTTAGTCCTTGGTTGTTGCTGATGCCAACTTACCGGTGTCCAGTCATCCGGACCACTGTGGTGCCATGTATATGTACTTCCTGATACCACATTTCTTCTTAACAATGGCTTCTTGGCATTAGGCTGGCAGCTCATACAATGACTGTGTAAATGTAGTTTTGTGTGCACCTCCTTGTGTGACTTCTGATATTCATGCACATGTGTGTTCAGTTCCACAAGTGGAACATTCACACATTCCAAACTTGTCAATTGTGTGAAGTTTTGTGATTCCCAATGAATCAGAAAGTATTTCTTGTGATTTTCTAAAGTACTCACAGGTCTATGAGTGTGGGTACACCTTCAGCATTGGCGTCTGTAATTTGGCATTGGGTGCACCAATACTGTTTCGTTCACAGTGAGAAAGGGGTGGCATGCCTTCATAGTCTGGCTGTGCTCCCCTGTTCACAGACACTAGCTTCTCTGTATAATTTGATCTCCAGTTATTTGCTGTTGCTGTGTCCTGATTTTCATTATTTAAGGTGGCATGGTGGCTGAACCAACTGGGGAGTGCAGGGCTTACATATATGCGGAGTCATCTAGATGTTACTCATGATGCGTTTCATGATTTGCACTGTGACCTATTATGTTTGGACTCATGTGTCAGATGTATATAGGTGACTGATTATTTCCTGTCTCTTCACCTTGCCCACAGCATCATCGGGGGACACCGAGGGAGACACCTGCACGGACATGGAGGAGGGATCCAGCACCAGTGCCCCCACTCCTGGCGAGTCGGCAGCATCAAGTGGCACGGAGGGCGAGGGGAGTGCGGCGGAGGACCTGGGTAGTACCAACACAGACTACGACGCTGATGGGTCTGAGGCTGAACTCCCTGAGGGGGCGGAGGCTGCTCCAACAGCTGGCAGCAGCACTACAACTGTCACCGCCCCCTCCATTCCCATCACCGCCCTCCCAGTTGCTCCTGTCCCTTCTGTCCGTGTAGGGCGACAACGTGTCTCCTTCGTGCCAGGCACCGCACCCCCTGCCCCTGTCTCCCCTGCTGCCCTCACTTCCGAGTCTGTGGACATTCAGCGGCAGTTGCAGGTTTGGCAGACATCGATCCTGACTGTCCTCCATGGCCACACCACACTGCTGACACAGATGGTGTCGTACATGGAGGGCATGTCATCAGCGATGTCTGACCAACGGATGTTGCTGAGGTCCATGGACTCGTCACTGACGGCAGCAGTGGGTCTCCTGCAGCGCTTGGTCCCCCCACATACCCCTGCACCATCCACACTTCCCACTCCCATGCCTGTCCCAAGCACACACACACATTCCCAGGCAGGCACCACACCAGACACAGCCAGCACACCAACAGGGAAGGGCAAGCGCACACCTCCAGTCACGCACACTCAGGGGGTAGAAGGCACACCCACTGGGTCTAGGGCACACAGGCAGACACGCAGCCACAGTCGGAGTCCGCATGCCTCACTCACCAGTCCCTCCAATGTCGCTCCCCTCGGCTCCCCTGCCCCACAGTCTGAGAAGGAGACCTACTTGGCTGTCCTGGGCCTCAGCCCCACTGCTTCACCATCGCGCAAACGGGCAAGGCACTCCACGGGTAGGGGAGTTGAGTCCCCCCCCCCCCTGTCCACCACCTTCCCCAGTAGCGCTGCAACCCATCCCTCCACCCCCCCCTCCTTGGGGCCTGTGGTTCATTTGGGTGCAGGGGAGACGCTGGAAGAGCTTGCGGATGTGTGCAGCGCCATACTAACCTCCACCTTTGCCGCTGCCCCACCCCCTGTGGTGGAGTCGTCCGTCCCTGCACCCACAACACCTACCCTTCCCCCTCCTGTCCCTGCGGTGCCTGGTCCTTCCCCACATGATGCCCCCACCCCAGTCGATGAACCAGAGGTTTAGAATGTGCAGGCAAGCTAGGGGAGATGCGTGGACATGTGTCCCCCCCCCAGGACATCGCATCTGGACTGGCCTATGGCCTTTGTACATAGTGTCCTTTTATACATTTAATTTTACTGCTGAATAAAGCATTTTGTTTTCCCTTTGGACACGATTGCTTTTCAGGTATTGATGTTGGTGCTGATGCTCCATGAGTCGGGGTGGTGATCATGTGTTAGGTGTCTGGGAAATGTTGTAGTATGGTGCTCATGGGGTGGACCCTGGTATCTGGTGCCATCACAAGGTCTCTGCAAAGATTCTTTGCTCGTGTATGCTCTTTGTGTTGGGAGACATTGTCCCAAGGAGTGTTCCTTCCGCTGTGGCACCTGACATCTTCCCTGCAGGGAGTTGCACAATTGTTGTGCTGACCTGTGTCTACATTTCCTTGGTGGCTGACGGATCACTTCAACTAGGCCCATGCCTGCTCAGCAATGTCTCCGGCTGCATCGTCTGTGCCATCCTTGGTAGTCACTGTACTTGTGTATAGAGTATGTTGTCATGCCTCCATGTGGAAATTGTCCCTTTTCCACACTATGCATGTGTGTACTCCCAGCCTAGCACACAATTGGTACTTGTTCTGCAGGGTATTTGGTCACCTGACTGACAATTGTGGTCATTGTAACTGTGGGAAGTCCACCCTATTCCTTCCATGGGAGACAACTACTTGGTGGCTGTGCCAGCACCTGTACATTCCTATCAGTCCTGGAATGTGCGTGACAGTGTGTATTCCCTTTGGCTCTCTTAGTTTAGTAGGCTTTCAGATAACTATGCAGTCTTGTGACATGTTCTCAGTGTGTGTATTGTGCTGCATCCACCAGGGGTGGGTATGCATGTGTCATTTGTCCTCACACCCACATGTGGTGTGTCATGCAGTGGGGGAAAGACATCTATCCTCATGGGAGTGGGACACTGCTGTCAGTGATGTGTTGATATGGCACTCTCAACATTTTCGCACATTGGGGATGCGTTCATGAACCCATGGAGTTGTGGTCATCTGAGGATGATGCACCCACCACTCATATGTCAGGACAATGCTGGGAATCCTCTGCACCCACCCCCATGTCTCTGTCCACTGCTGGTATTCCTCTGCACCCACCCCTCAAATGTCTGGGCACTGCAGAGAGTGATAGGCACCCACCCCTCACATGTCTCTGTCCACTACTGGTGTTCCTCTGCACCCACCCCCATGTCTCTGTCCACTACTGGTGTTACTCTGCACCCACCCCCATGTCTCTGTACACTGCTGGTATTCCTCTGCACCCACCCCTCACATTTCTCTGTCCACTACTGGTGTTCCTCTGCACCCACCCCTCAAATGTCTGGGCACTGCTGGGAGTGATAGGCATCCACCCCTCACATGTCTCTGTTCACTACTGGTGTTCCTCTGCACCCACCCCAATGTCTCTGTCCACTACTGGTGTTCCTCTGCACCCTCCCCCATGTCTTTGTCCACTACTGGTATTCCTCTGCACCCACCCCTCACATCTCCCTGTCCACTGCTGGGAGTCCTCTGCACCCACCCCCCATATGTCTGGGCACTGCTGGGAGTGATAGGCACCCACCCCTCACATGTCTCTGTCCACTACTGGTGTTCCTCTGCACCCACCCCCATGTCTCTGTCCACTACTGGTGTTCCTCTGCACCCACCCCCATGTCTCTGTCCACTGCTGGGAGTCTCTGCACCCACCCCTCACATGTCTGGGCACTGCTGGGAGTGAAAGGCACCCACCCCTCACATGTCTCTGTCCACTGCTGGGAGTCCTGTGCACCCACCCCCATGTCTCTGTCCACTGCTGGGAGTCCACTGCACCCACTCCCATGTCTCTGTCCACTGCTGGGAGTCCTCTGCACCCACCCCTCACATGTCTCTGTCCACTGCTGGGAGTCCTCTGCACCCACCCCTCATATGTCTGGGCACTGCTGGGAGTGATAGGCACCCACCCCTCACATGTCTCTGTCCACTGCTGGGAGTCCTGTGCACCCATCCCCATGTCTCTGTCCACTGCTGGTATTCCTCTGCACCCACCCCTCACATTTCTCTGTCCACTACTGGCGTTCCTCTGCACCCACCCCTCACATGTCTCTGTCCACTACTGGTGTTCCTCTGCACCCACCCCCATGTCTCTGTCCACTACTGGTGTTCCTCTGCACCCACCCCCATGTCTCTGTCCACTACTGGTATTCCTCTGCACCCACCCCTCACATCTCTCTGTCCACTGCTGGGAATCCTCTGCACCCACCCCTCATATGTCTGGGCACTGCTGGGAGTGATAGGCACCCACCCCTCACATGTCTCTGTCTACTGCTGGGAGTCCTGTGCACCCACCCCCATGTCTCTGTCCACTGCTGGGAGTCCTGGGCACCCACCCCCATGTCTCTGTCCACTGCTGGGAGTCCTCTGCAGCCACCCAGCCACCCATCCACCCACCCGCCCCCTTGGTGCAGTACACTGCTGTCCTGTGCATACACACACACCAATATGCTGCTTATATGCTGCACCAGGCCCTAAGCCAACATTCGTGGCGTGTGTACGCCTTGTATCCATTCTGTACTGGTGCCGTAGGGGTACGGGTGGGACGGACCGTACCCCCACATTCATGGGGTGTATGAGCCGTACCCACGCTCTGGGGGCGTGGGTACAGCGCATACCCCTCCATCACCACTCCAATGGTGGTAGGGGCCGTACCCACGCTCTAAAGGCGTGGGTACGGCGCGTACCACGCGTACCCCTACTTCACCACTCTAATGGTGGTACGGACCGTACCCACGCCCCCAGAGCGTGGGTACCGCCCGTACCACCATTGGAGTGGTGATGTAGGGGTACGTGCAACGGAAGTGGACGTGGACGCGTACCCGTCACCACTCCAATGTTGGTACGGGCCGTACCCACCCTCTGGGGGCGTGGGTACGGCGCGTACCCCTCCATCACCACTCCAATGGTGGTACGGGCCGTACCCACGCTCTGGGGGCGTGGGTGCGGCACGTACCCCTACATCACCACTCCAATGGTGGTACGGGCCGTACCCACGCTCTGGGGGCGTGGGTACGGTCCGTACCACCATTGTCGTGGTGACGGGTACGCGTCCACGTCCACTTCCGTTGTGACGGTACGTAGGGGTTGGTGGACACGCCCCCCCGAAGTGACCAGACCCTGGAGGTCATGTATGTACAGGGCATATTTACATTTTTACTTGGGTGAGGGTTATGTTTGCTACCCCTGGCCCCCTCTTTGCCCCTGGGTGTGGTTCTGACCTTCTGCGGCGGCAGCGTGGGTTTCTGTGCACCAGGTCGTAGGCTAGGAGGGCCGGGATGACACGTAGGATGGGGTCCATGGCTGTCCGTCGCGTACCAGTGCTCCTTGTTCGCGTCGTCCTCAATTTCCCGGCAGTTTTTGGCAGCCGTAAAAAATGCTCCGTGCGGAGTGACGTAGGCACGAATCATACTTGCTGGTCCGTAAAACGCTGCCTGACTCCGTCCGGACGTCACGTACGCGATGTCCCGGATCGGAATTGTTGGTATTTTTTCGCCGCACGTAGGTTTGTACGAATCGTACGGAAATGGTATTTCTGTACGAATCCTACTTGCTGCTTTGTAAGGAGGATTTCCCGGGTACGAGTCGTATGGAGAATACGCTTCGTACGACCATTCGTACCCGGGTTTTACAGGATCGGAATCGGCACCTAAATGTGATATTTATTGTTTAGCTCTTACAGAAGACATGCACAGCTGGCTAAATGCATATTTTCAAGATGACCTCAATAGAGGTGTTTGGAAAGCACACATGCTCTCTTCACTCTAATAGTAAGCCTGACACTTGGGGTGAGAAGATGAACACCATCCAGTCTACGTTGCTAGTTTCAGACAAGCAACATTGTGGTCCAGTTTGAATGTCTACGCTAAGTTGTATACTTTAACCATGTTTTAGGATTAACAAACAGTTTGGCAAGGGGAGCTTGTGATCAAGAACATTCTAGCTTCTGGAAGGAAGTCAGGAAGGGTCTTACCTACATTTCTGAAATGGAAAGTATACAGAGTCTGTAAGCTCAGTCACCCAAATAACACCTTTTCAGTAGCCTTGCTGTAAACAATGGATAGGATTGGGTAGTCCGTGCCTTTACAAATAACTGGGGGGGGTGCACAGTCCAAGGGGTGTCCGGTTGGTGAGAACACTCCAGAAACAGACCAACATGTACTGTTTGTGTGTCCGGTATACAAGAAGATTAGGCAACGATGGCTTCAACAGGTCTTCCGGAATCTCGGGACAACTCATTGTGTGGAGGCTTATAGGATATTAAAATATGATACCAGTCTCCCTATTGTGTGTTCCGTTTCCCGATATTTATTCTCCATGTGGTGTGTCTGTCTGTATTAAAATCTAGCCTGGTTTAATCAGATCTTTTTAACCTTTTAAACAATTTTAACCCTTTTTACTGTATAATAATTGAGTAGTTTTATATACATTGATGCTTTTTCTGAGACCTTTTAAATATTGCACTGTGCAGCACTTTAGTAACATTTTGCATAACTAAACTGTACGAAATGTGTTGTATTTTTAAATGTACTTTTATGGCCAGAAAGGCTGAAATAACGATATTTTGAATTGAATTGAATTGTAATCTACCTGCATGGATGAAAGCACTTTCCTATTCCAAATTAAGGGGAACAGATGGGTTAGTTTGAGCCTTGTGAAAGAACCTACCTTTTATGAATGATGATTGGTGAAAATGGCCAGCGTACACAAACTACCTTGATTGAGGTATAGGAGCTGGCCAAGAACTTGACTAACTTACCTGCAGACTAGTCAAATGACTAATGGCTGAGCAAATGTGCCGCCCTGTATGGTGGTTGCTAGGAGACCATTCTCCTGTCTGAAGTACCTAAAAAGAAGGCCTCATTTTCTAACCCTGCCCTCCAAACTCTGCATTTTATTTCTTTTTATTCTGGTAGTTCATGTCTGGGGGAGGGTGGTAGTTGTCAGGTTTTCCTGATCAAAGATTAGAAGGCTGGATGAGAATGAACCAATTTCCCTAGTGTTGGTTTCAAAGTCTGAAATCCAAAGCCTTCTCCATGCAGGCCTCAGTAAGAACTAGCCTATATATCCTGCTACAGACTTTGAGGCAGTGAGACCATGCTTTCCTGTATGCTAGCTATATGGTCTGAGACTAGAAGCTTGACTCTCAGCCCCCGGGATCTTTTTAGCTCTTGGGTCATAAGCAATGTCCACAACACTAAATTTCCCTAGGTCCATATTCAGTCGATCTATTGTAAGGAGGATTGAAAGTCTAAACACAAATGTGGCTTTTGGTTCAATCAACGTGTTTACTAATTGAGGACAGAAGGTATGACTGGATTTTGGCTCTAGTGGTTCCAGGTAGATGTACTTGGATGGCTTGTAACACTCATCCAGTGCTCGAGGCTGACGACTCTTGCTGGACGAAGGCAGTTGGACACCATGGATGCTGTAAGGGGAGGTGTTGCAGAACAAGCAAATGTACTAGGCAATTTCTGTACTATAGAATATTCTGACCTGCACGTTGTCTCTGCAGCTCTTTTTCTCTAAAGAGAATGACCTTGGAAATCATCAAGTCTCTCTATGCCCTTGCCTTTCGGCTGAGAAGGCTCCTCCTTTAGGCAGCAGGTGACAAATGCAGCAACCAAAAGGGTAGACTTGACTGCATTCTAGGAGACAAGAAGCTGGAATACTGTCCTTGGAAGGGTTTTGTTTGTTAAAAATCTACAGAGTCTGCCATGGTATAGGGTTTGACCCAACAGTACTAATGAACGTCTCCCTTGTTGGATTACCCACCAGCCCAAAATTTACACGGATCTGTAAATCTGTGGCAGTGCCAAAAACAAATGCCTTTGAAAAGGAGGTGCTAGAGTGCCACAATGAGGCGAAACACTCCTTGGCAGCACACATAGAAGGAGCAAAACACCATTAATGATTGTTTTTGTGCAGGAAGGTGTCCTTTCCTGCACAAACACTATCATCCCTGCAATGCAGGCACCCATGCACCATGGTGCAAGGGTACCTGCGCTGGCTCTAGTCAGCTTTTTCAGCGCTGGTGCAAGGGAGTACACAGGGTGAGCTGTATTCTTGTTTACACGGTACATCCCTGTGGTTTTGAAATGGCGCAGTCTAGCTAAATTGCTTGCAGCACTGCGCTGCTCCATTTCTTTATAAATATGCCCCATGTTGCGCCAGCGTATACTTGGTCACGTGGTTCCTTTCAGATACAGTTGTGCACTCTGGAGCTTCTGGCATAGACTCCACTTTAGATTTGACATGCTATTCAAACAGGGTGATGGAGCATAGCTGTGCAGTCAGCAGTCACAACAGGTTTGTTATTCAGTGAAATGCTTTGTAAAACTTACTCCAATACTGGGACGAAACACCATTCCTCTTTAATTTCTTACAAACCCATGAAGTCTCAGTAGTTTACATCTGAACATCTGGTCTGTCTCCATGCATATGGTGATTCATCAGGAGTTTTACAGTATTTTCTTTTGAGGGGGGTGGGTAGTGAAGGAAATCCCTAAACATGTGTAATGTTTACTTATCAAGTCAATATAATTACAAAAGCTCTCTGTAAGTCACAAAAATAAAATCCTAATAAATGTAAGGAATAATCCTTAACTGAGAACAGGAAATGTTGCTCTTACAACAGATTCGAATACTGCTGTATTAACTGGCATTTAATCTCTACATAGGTCATAGCTGCAAACTTTCAGATGGTTCATTCTTTTTTATTGGTCTCTATGTAAACATAATTTTCTCTGAACACCCTAATTTAACCCTATTGGTGATAAATACATCATGGCTATTGTATCGTAGGCACTTGTGCTTTTAAATAGACTCACCTAAAGCTTTTTTACTATTTTATTTTGATCAGTTTTAATTGGTCATTTGGCCCCCGCACTCGTGTACTTGTAGAATCCTGGAGAACTGTGCGTCTACAATAAAAGGTATGTGTATGAAATTGGGTTACTGGTTGAGGGGGGTGAAATCCTGCTCAAGCAGCAACCATTCTTCTCAGGGTGAAGTCACAAGCAAACCCCAAATTATCCTGTGCTCAACCCTCTGGTGCCTACTCTGAAGTTGGAGAAGCTTCTAGAGGTTCCCACCCCGAGATATCAGACATCTCCTCCCCCCTGTCCTGACTTCAGCGTGTTTGAAGTCACAATGGACTAGTTACTAGCCATTTGTGAGAGTGCTCAGGCCGAGCCTTTATGATTTGCAAGTGTGGCAGGTGACCGCTCCTCCCAATTGTTAATTAAGAGTAGGCCATCCTCCAAACACCTAGCTTCCCATTATCTCAGTGTTCGAGAGCAATAAACAAACACCAACTGCACCTAATCATGTGTCCCAGAAACAGGCTGCATGAACCAAATGGTCAGAATAAGAAAATGACAACTTTCCAGAAGTAACATTATCAGAATAGGGATTAAAAATCTGATTTTACCATTAAAGAGGGCTTTGAATTACAATTCTTTAGATGCAAACTCGAACTGTTCAACGGGTCTGTGAGAAGTTGGCCTGGCATATGCTGTCTCCTAGTTATAGGGACACCTTGCACCAGTCCAATTCGACTCTTATTGATGATAGGTTTAAGACAACCTTTAAAGAAAGCTATCCTAGTGGTAGCTGTGGAGAGCAGCCTTCAGGCTAAGTCTTGAAGGAGTGTTAAGCTTATTGTTTTACCATAATAACCTCTTGAATGACCAAATGAAAGAGTAGCCCTCACAGGTATATAAATAAAATATATGTATTTATTCTAGACAGAATCCCACAGCCTCTTTATGAAGCTGTGGTAAAGTTACAATTTCAAACAAGCATTGATAGATACAATAAATAGCACTATTAACATTGGGCCCCAGGGGGGACCAAACCATATACTAAAAAAGTGGTATAAGAACCACGACAATTCTACAGACAATGCCTAGGGCATTTAGGATCGCTGGCCCCTTAAGAATCCACCCCAGGTTATGAGGAAGGGGACCCACGAGAGGCGCGTGCAGTGCAAGTAGCTGCTATCGGGATCTCTATTACAGCCTATGGAGAATGTCGCGGTTGGAAATAAACAGTTTAAAAATACTTCTAGCAGGAGTACAAAGTTAAAACTTTAGACTTAAGCTTTTGAAGAGCCCACTACCACGAGAGTACTGAGGTACCACTGTTACCTGCCCCAGGGAAGCCGGGTGCATAGGTCGTTTCTGCTGTCGGGTCGCGGGCTGATTTTCAATGGGAAAATAGTCAAAAGTTCTGCTAGCCAAAAGCGTCGATGATTCCGTGAAGATCAAAGATGTGAAGATTGTAGAGAAGAACCTGAAAGCAGAGGGGACAGAGTCTGGGTCACGGCAAAGTGACCAGGAGGCTCAAAGCAAAGAGCCCTTCGATGTCGGGTGCTTCAGGTGGAAGGTGGTGTAGCTTGGATCTGCAGCCACGGACTCCGGGAGGCTTCAAGGAAGGCCAGCTTCTGGAGGCAACTGTCCCACGTCGGATGAGGTGCGCTGCGGTGTTAGTGTCCGGATTGGATCCACTAAGCCTTGGCAACCGCAACCCACGAAGGATAAACAAATCTGCTACAGTGCAGACCCTCGAGGTCTGGGAGAGGTCTCCTTTGGAGAGATTGTAGAGCAGGCCTGGAGCAACCAGGGGAAGTCTTGTTTCTGGAAATAGACCTCCACTAGGGCCCACAAGTCGAGAGACAAGGGACCGTGGGAGGCGGCAATTTGGAGTGCTTAAAAGGGCACCCACGGGCCACCGGAGGGGGCTAGGGTGCTGGTCTTTGGCACAATTGCAGTAGAGTCGTTGGCTCGAAAACGGGCCAAAGCACAACTTCCCCACTGGTCAGGGTCGTGTGCTACGCAAGAGGTGGCTGGTGTCCTGGGGTATTGTGGATCTCGGCACCCACGCGGTCCACGGTGCCCAAACTCATTGAGCACACTCACTGGCCTCTGGGATGCGCTGGAAACCCACCTCAAGGGTTCTGGAAGTCGTTGAAGTTCGTGAGAGCAGCGAAGTTCCAACTGGGTCACTTGCAGTGTTTCAGGTGCCTGCCAAGCAGGGGGATAACTCCTTTATCCCAAGGGAGATTTCTTCTGTCAGCTGGGCAGCAGCAAGTTGAAGGTCAAGACTGTAAAGTTCAAGATTAATCTGAGGCTCTGGGACCACGTTATTCACCTTTATCCCCAAGATTAGGGGAGTGTCCAGAGTAGTGCCCACCAATGGGAGGTGAGGCGGGAAAGGGTGGCTACACCCTCTCCCCTTTGTGTGTTTCCCGCCTGGGCGAGGGGCAGGATGCCCCTGAACCGGTTCCAAGCGGTGTATGCAGAATGAGGTCTCTGCAGCTGCCTACGTGCAACTCTGAAAGGACATTTGGTGCACCCACCCTGTTCCAATCCACATTATCCTGTCTGGGGAGATGCTAGCACCTCCCTGCCACAGGAGCCCTATTGTCCAGCTGGCGAGGCTGGGGTTTTCCCCAGCAACAGCCAGCCAGGGTCGTGTAGGTGGCGGGCAGTAGCCATTTTGTGTTACTTGTGCACTTTTAAATTGGTGTCCAAATTCTACAGCTTTTCCCATATCGCCCCTCTAGCAGGGGGGAATCGTACCCTCATGCCCATGGCTGGACTAGGGGTATGATTCCTACATGTTTGACCCCAAACACGATATGGTTCTGTGTAGCCATTCTCAAGTTATCGCGTTATCGCGATAGACTTATAATGCGGTTAAGAGTATATGGTATGGCTACACTACAAACAACCCAGCAATGATTTTACGAAGGTTGCAGGGAGGTCCTACTCACGTAGGGGTCCTCCCACACATATACCTCAGCACCCTGCCTTGTAGGATTACCAAGGCCTGCCATAGGGGTGACCAATGAGAGTATATGTGTTGTAATGGGGTGGGATATAGGGTACCTATATCCCTGTAAGGGGTGCTAGCACCACTTTACCCAGACTACAGTAGTGGTCTGGTGGTGTCAGTTTGTATGGCTGTCCCAGGGTGGCACAATAAGTGCTGCAGCCCTGGTAGGCCTACAGAGGGACCCATGCCCTGGGTACCTAGGGTACCATCTACAAGGGACTGTCAGGGCATCCTCGGCATCCAATTGGGTTGTACCTAAGGTACTCACATCGTTTAACAGAGGAAGCAGATAGGCTGGGGTCCTGGATAGCAGGGCCACAGCCTGGCTAGAGTCATAAAACAGCAAAAACATCAGCAAAAAGTTGGGGGCAACTATGCAGTCGATGCCACTCTCCTACAGGGTCCCAATGGAAGTTACAGCTTATTAAATGTAACAAGGTAACACCAACGTCATCCAATGGTAGAGGTAGGCCTTGCAGTAGAGAAAAACAAATCTAAGAAATGTTCACTATCAAGACATGTAAAACTTATATACATGTCCAACTTTTTAAATACCTTGCCCTTCCCTTTGGGCTGTTCAAGGCCTACCCGGGGTGTGTGTGTTTGTGTTTCTGTTGTGTAAAACCCGAGAACACACATGAGAACCAAGTGGTGCTGTCCGTGCTCGTTTTGGAATGCGAAGACGCACTTCACGTTCCCATTGCAGACACGCTGGCAAACCCCGCCCAGGCCATTTATGGACCATGAAGACTACTTTTAGGGCCAGACATACGACCATGTCATTTAGTGACTCGCAAATTGCGCTCAATTGCGAGTCGCAATTTGCAAGTCACTAAATGCCATGTACAACAGTGTCTAAAACACTTTAAGAGATTCCTAATGGGGTCGCAAATTGCATGCCTCATGCATATTAATGAGGCACTCGCAATTTGTGACCCCATTGGGAATGGCTGGCCCTCCCAGGTATGGTGGCCTGCTAGGCTCAGCAGACCTCCACGTCTGGGACTGCTTTTAAATCAAGCAGTTTCTTTTTTTTAAATACAGCCCGTTTTCCTAAAAGAAAAACGGGATGCATTTAAAAATAGAAAAATTAAACGTTTTCATTTCATTTTTAAGGGAAGATAGTGGTCCCTGGCACCACTGACTGCCTATTAAAAAACCTTTTTCCCTGCATTCGCAAAGGGGAAGGGGTCCCCTGGGGACCCCTTCCCATTTGTGAATGCTTTACCACCCTCTTGAAGAGGGCGGTAAATTGTGAGTGTTTTGAGACCGCACTTTCTTTCATAAAACGCCCCTTCCTAATAGTGACTCGCAATTCCTATTTAGCGAGTTGCAAAAAAATTGTGACTCACTAAATAGAGATTGTACATGGTCCTATTAAATTTTGCATGCGCAAACGAGTTGCAAACCATTTTGCGCATGCAAAATAGGGTCGTACATCTGGCCCTTAGTCTCTTCTGTGGTTATTGTGAGAATATTTATTTTGGTCTCCTTTCCAGCATTATTTGCAATAATTTGTTCTCTGCTGTGTGCTAAAAAGTATCTTAGTTCCTCTTGGATATCTACATTTCACACTTAACTATAAGTTGGAAGACTTCAACATGTGTTTCATCATGTGTTTCTTTTTTGTGAAGTATTTAATTTCATTGCAGTATCGAAACTTAATATTCAAAGGTACATGTACTACTGATATGGTACTTCCTACTAATCAAATCTTATTGACACCAATTAAAATCCATGAATCAGAATTTGGACTACTGTATTTCATAAATACTTGTCCTTTATTTATTCTGTGGACATGTTTATTGTTGACTATGAATCACGACTAAAGTTAGAATTGATTAGTGACCATTGTAAGCTATTTTGCAAATTCATAGAAATTATATTGTAGAAATTTTAGTTTGATTATTTTAAATAATAGCAGCAAGAAATGTCTCCGCTGTTGCCATACATCTCAAGGGATGCATAGTTCATCCCTCTTATTATCCTGGTCCCATTGCAATCTATTGTTGTAAATAAACAGGAAAAAACTATTATTTCCTTTTGTATTGTCGGTTATGCGTGTAATCACAAATCTGTGACTAATATATTCAACCAATTAGCGATCAATTCTTTATGAATCTATCAGGATTCATTCCTGTTGTGTTGGAGAAATGTATGGTTTGTAATAACTATCAGAAAATTATGTTATCTGTAGTTCATATTGGTAAAGGTTTCATTATCTCCTTCATAACAGTCTGCCCCATGAATTACAATTTGAGGCTAATCTCTCAAACATTAAATTGGTCACCACACGTTGTGTGAGTAATAGAAAACAAAGTTTAACATTAATAATATGACCAGCAATTAGCCTATCTAAATTGTACCTAATCCCTCAATAACAGTTCTATTTTTATAATGTGGTACCATATCTCCATAGATGTATACATCTGCCACCTTTATATAATTTGTTTTAAGAGTGTCTCTCTTGAAGTTAATCCCAACACCTATTGCTGTAATTTGAAAGTGTTGGACAATTTCGTTCCTATACTTTATTATTTGACCAACAATCATTATTCTTATATTTACACTTGGACACCTCCATGCTCAGGGACTTTCTATGATCTAATTTAATACCTCAACACAGGCACATTTTGCTTACTGATCATGTAATAGCCATAATAGTTCATATATCATTGGAATGTCTTTTCTTGGCATGAATAAGAGATGTTTATCTGTGTTATGATTATAAAAAGCTTTTCATCGCAATCGTGTTAAGCCCATTTGGATGGAGTGTTTTGTCTTTCGACAGTGTAATTTTCATGTCAACCTAAGACTATCATGGTCACACTCTGCCAAATTTGTGTTCTGCTTCTAATATTTGGAATCTAAATTGACTTAAATTACCCCCTCCTTTCAACTACTGTTGTGCAACTGATGCATATTAATTCTATTTCTAATACTACTTTTATGTTCACTGTATTGCATTTTAGCTTTCCTTGTTAGGACCTGTCTTGCAGGTTTGAACAGCGCACTATCACTCTGGAAGGTATCCTGGTGCTGAGCAGGTGTGAGTCTAGGCACACCTAGACCTAGTGGGACTCTTCAAAGGCAGGCTTTCACCATCTTGCTGAATTCAAGAAGTGAGGAGGAGGCTCTTATGTGTAGCTTGCTACACGCTTGAGGAGTGATGTAGGAGAAAACGCCCCCAACGTTTCTGCATGCATGGGAGTCATACAAGTAGGAGTCCCAAAGAGCAGAGGTGGCTGGAAGGTCTGTGAAAGCAGATGCGATTGTTGAGTTATGCTGGACCAGTGTTATGTAGTACCTTGAAAGTGTAGTGTTATAATTGTGCCTGTTATTGAATGGGGAGCCAGTGGAGCTCCCTCAGGTGTGGCGTGAATGCAGGATGGGAGGTTGAGAGAGATTCTGGCCACAAAGGTCTGAATGGTCTGGTGAGGTTGTGTGTGTGTGTTTTTGTGCTGATCCTGACATAGAGTGTGTCCCATAGTTCAGCTTGCTTCTGATGAGAGTGTGTGTGTAATGAATGTGGCTGCTCACCAACAAGCCACACCCAAAACCACAACACTCCCTTAAGACTGAGGTAAGAGACAACACTCACTTAAGGCGAGGTAAATAAACAAATCCAAATGTAACATACATACGATTATTAGTGCAATGTTCAAAACAGTAGGCCAAATATATCAGTAAATGCAGATTCATTAGGTATCAAACACTTCTAAATGAACAAGTAAAATAAAATGCAGGGACTCTCTCTCTTTTAGAATAAGGCATGGGGTTTATTACACAATGCTCTCTAAACAAAGGCTGTCTCAGATGCCAAATGCACAAAATTCAAATATATGTAGTAAACTATAATCTAAATGCATGAATAATACTGATTAATAATCAAGCAGAAGGTGAGACACACTGGACGTCCTGCAGGAGATCATAAAGATATATATAAATATATATAAATATATATATATATAAGGAAATGAACTGCTTTTATCAAACAAGTGAGTCGGAACCTTCTCAAGGGAGATTTTCTGTTGCTCCTTGGGACTACTAAACCCAACATGCTTTATGTTTGAGTTATTAATGACAATGCAGTCCACTCAGGGCAAATCATCCAATGAGGAGAGAGCATGATTTAAATAAATGAAACAGGAGCGACCCGTTACTCAATTGTTGAGCTGCCTCTGAGGAAGAGACCTTGTGTCTTGAAACGCGTCAGGCAAAAAGGCAAACAATTGAAAATACCTGCATGCAAAGGTGAACTGTCAGTGAATCCCGGATGGGGGGCTTATTGCCGAGTGCGTTCTGCGCAGCTACAGGGCATTTGTTTATTCACATTACTTGCACGGCGGCCCCCGTCGTGGCAGAACGCACCATCTCGGCAACATCGAGAGGCCGTGGTGTGGAACTGGTTCGGACTGTTGCGGCGCAATAAGCCAGACGAATAATAATGCTTACCTGAACATCCAAGATCCTACTAAGGAAATGAACTGCTTTTATCAAACAAGTGAGTCGGAACCTACTCAAGGGAGATTTTCTGTTGCTCCTTGGGACTACTAAACCCAACATGCTTTATGTTTGAGTCACTAATGACAGTGCAGCCCACTCAGGGCAAATCATCCAATGAGGAGAGAGCATGATTTAAATAAATGAAACAGGAGCGACCCGTTGCTCAATTGTTGAGCTACCTCTGAGGAAGAGACCTTGTGTCTTGAAACGCGTCAGGCAAAAAGGCAAACAATTGAAAATACCTGCATGCAAAGGTGAACTGTCAGTGAAACCCGGATGGGGGGCTTATTGCCGAGTGCGTTCTGTGCAGCTACAGGGCATTTGTTTATTCACATTATTTGCACGGCGGCCCCCGTCGTGGCAGAACGCACCATCTCGGCAACTTCGAGAGGCCGTGGTCTGGAACTGGTTCGGACTGTTGAGGCGCAATAAGCCAGACGAATAATAATGCTTACCTGAAAATCCAGGAACCTACTAAGGAAATGAACTGCTTTTATCAAACAAGTGAGTCGGAACCTACTCAAGGGAGATTTTCTGTTGCTCCTTGGGACTACTAAACCCAACATGCTTTATGTTTGAGTCACTAATGACAGTGCAGCCCACTCAGGGCAAATCATCCAATGAGGAGAGAGCATGATTTAAATAAATGAAACAGGAGCGACCCGTTACTCAATTGTTGAGCTGCCTCTGAGGAAGAGACCTTGTGTCTTGAAACACGTCAAGCAAAAAGGCAAACAATTGAAAATACCTGCATGCAAAGGTGAACTGTCAGAGAAGCCCGGATGGGGGGCTTATTGCCGAGTCCGATCTGCGCAGCTACAGGGCATTTGTTATATATATATATATATATATATATATATATATATATATATATATATATATATATATATATATATATATATATATATATAATCTACTGGCGGTCGCCAGTAGATAGTTATAGTTAGGACCGAGTTTCCATAGGAAATCTCAAAATTCTATTTTGAATAACTTTGGCGCCGATTGACGAATCCTCGCGAAATTTTCAAAACTAATGGGGCGCTCCGCTCCGCTCCTACCCTGAAAGTCTCGGGGTGATTCGTCAAGCGGGGGCCGAGAAAAAGGGGGGGTCCCAAAACACGTTTTCCCCATGGATTTTTCCATAGGGACTTTAGTCGCAGCTACAGCCAGAACGGCTGAACAGAATTACGTGAAATTTGGCAGAGAGGTAGCCATAAGGTCCATGAAGTGCCTTTTGCAGGTTTGGTGTAAATCTGTTAAGTATTTCCAGAGAAAATAGCATTTAAATCAATATATATATCTGTACGCGCGCAGCGTGCGCGCTGGGTGCGCGCACCTTGCCGTGCCCGAGCGGAATTCTGATTGGTTGTTAGATCTTAGTAAACATTCGAATCGGTCGAAACCAGGAAGTGTCGGCCGCAATTTTGTCTCTCGCACTCTGAGGGGGTGAAAAACAAATGTGGAGAACGTGAAAAGGGGGCAGGGTGGACAGTTCATGACCCCCTAGCCGTGGTCAGGGGGTCCCAGAAGGACCCCCAAGGGCCAAAAATGTTTTTATTTTTTTTTCAAAAAATCGCCGAGTTCTCGCACCCTGCGCGCAACACCAAAACGGAAAAAAATCTGCGAAGTACGCGCAGCGTGCGCGCACTCCGCGATTTTTCAAAAAAAAAAAATTGTATTTGGACCTTGGGGGCGAAGCGCTCCGTGCGCGCACGGCACGAACTGCGTAAAGTGGGCGCGCGGTGCGCAAAGCGCACCGTGTGCACACGGCACGAACTGCGTAAAGTGGGCGCGCGCACAGTGCGTGAAGCGCACAGTGCGTGAAGCGCACCGTGCGCGTGCCGTGAAAAAGTTTGTTTAATTCTTTCTGAAAAAAAAAAAATGTAATATATGTATAGCTAAAGATGAATGGAAGAAGACATGGGTAAATAAGTGTCTAAATACAGTGATGTAATATCTGACGTCATCAGCAGCGGATTGCGGTCGCGTGAGTTATAGTTGCCTGCACTAACTATAACGGGGGAATTTCATTGTTTTTTTACGAGGGAAATGCCCAGCTAACTATAACATGTGTGAAACCTATGGTTTTTTAAGTGAATTTGCAAGGTTTTTTAAATGCTAATTCCTAACTATAACATGTGTGAAACCTATGGTTTTTTCAGTGAATATATATATATATATATATATATATATATATATATATATATATATATATATATATATATATATATATATATATATATATATTACTGCTCCAAAACACCAGTCAGGTGCACTCTCAGGCGGGTGCTTCTCAGTGCGGGGTTGTACCCGCATATCTATTACCGCTGCAACTCCCCTTCTCTCATTAGATTTCTCTGGAGAAAGACAGCACTCGCGGGGGGCCGTTTCTGTAATTTTATTAACAGGAAACTTCACACGCTCACAAAACAAAAACAGACGCGTTTCGGTAACAACCTTTTTCTATATTTACCGAAGCGCCATTTCGCCATGATTTTAAACATTCAACAATTTCATGGATATCAACAAGGGAGAACCGTAAATCGCGTTGTCCCAAACATTTCATTCCATTTCATTTCCTCCTCAACATCAGCGCCATCTTGAGATGTACCGGCCAAATCCCGACATCACAAGAGGCTGGGATGCTCTAACATATGAGTGCTACCCAGTTGAAAGTATTTGCAATACAACCCACCGATGGGTAAACCTTGTTTCCAAACTCATATATATGATGTATAAGAAACATTCACATCATAAAGCCCTGAATGGGCAAGACCTCGGAGGAAACTAAAGACTTCCAATTCTAAATCATGACTCAGGCTGCCTGGTTATACATTCTACTAAATGTCCTACATAACTATTTACAGATCTATAAACAAATTTACAAATTCACAAGTGGGCTCCCGCTAACCTTCAATATAATTCGTTTTAGAGAACAAGAAGAAAAAAGAAGAAAGAAGAAGAATTAAGAGTTATCAATTTAAATTATAAAGCAGAGGAATTGAAAGAGAGAACAACACAAAAGATCAAGTTCTAATTCATCCAATGTATACAGATATACATGTATATACCCATCCTATGCATCAATCATAGAAAATTCATCCAGCCACTAAGGCTAAAATTCCATCAAGCCACTAAGGCTAATCACAGCAATAGATGTA
Organism: Triturus cristatus; assembly: GCF_964204655.1. Lineage (NCBI taxonomy): Eukaryota > Metazoa > Chordata > Amphibia > Caudata > Salamandridae > Triturus > Triturus cristatus. The sequence goes on from NC_140595.1 coordinate 119,175,745, forward strand.
TGAAGCAATACTATTACTATTACTTCTACTCCCCCAAGTGGATGGCCAGCTCTTCACTACTGTTAAGTCCCCAGGGTGTTTTTGTCTGCAGATCGATAATGTTTCGTTTTGAGTTGTTCTCCCTCCACATAGATGTTCAAATCAAGATAGTTAACTGACACTGCATCTACCTCGCCAGTAAATTCGAGGTTTACCTCGTTAGTATTCAGGACCCTGATGTAATTTCTAGCCGTGTCAAGTGAACCGTTCCACACGATGAACAAGTCATCAATGAAACGGTACCACCTGACCACCTGATTCGTCCAATCCATATTGGATACATCCCAGGCTACTTGCTCCTCCCACTAGCCTACGAACAAGTTCGCATAGCTGGGGGCGAAGCAGGTACCCATGGCCTTCCCTGAGGTCTGTCTATACATCTGTGTCTGAAACAGAAAAATATTATTTGTAAGACAGAATCTAGCAAAGTCCAGTATCAATTTGCTATGTTCCAAATACTTTAGAGGGCGTTTCTTGAGGAAATACTCCATTGCCACTAGTCCATCATGATGCGCTATAGAGGTGTACAAACTCGTGATGTCCAATACCATCAATTTATACTCCTCCTTCCATTGTAGTGAAGCAATGTGACCCAACAAATCCTTTGTGTCTCTAATATATGATTTTAAAGTCTTTACATGGGGTAGGAGGAAAAAGTCAACATAAATGGACATATTTTCCATGAGACTGCCCTGGGAAGCCACAATCGGTCTCCCCGGCGGTGCCTCCTTATTTTTGTGCACCTTTGGTAGATGGTAGAAGGTCGGGATGGTAGGGTTCAGTCTTCTCAAAAATAGAAATTCATCCATGATCAATAGTCCCTTGCTGTGCCATTTAGTAATGAGAGAGTGATAATCATCCATACTTCTATGATATTCATTGACAGAGATCGCAGTATATGTCTGCTCATTGGAGAGCTGGCGCAATGCTTCCCTATCATAGTTCTCTTTAGTTTGGAGGACAATGTTGCCCCCCTTGTCTGACGGTTTACACACTATTCCTTTGTCCTTGCTCAAATCTTCTAGGGCCTTCTGTTGTTTAAAGGTAAAGTTGCTTTTCTCCACATTGTCCTTTTTGAATTTCTGTTTGCGTCGAAGCTGTGTCAGATCCTTGGTGACGGCTTCCGCAAATACTTCAATGGCATCCGGTACCGTTTGGGGTAAGAATTGAGAAACCGGTTTGTATGTAGTTAATCCACCCCGTTGTTTTATACCTGTGACTGCCAATTGTTGAGATTGCCTCAAAGACGTTAAAGCCACGTCTTCTACTTCGGTTCTCAATTCTTCCAGAACCATAATAGCATTCAGATCCCCACCTGCAAGCTCATCCATTGCAGGTGTGTTACTGACTTGTAGTTTAGATTTCATCACTTGTGGTTTGACTTTAAAATATTTGTGCAATTTTAATTTACGCGTAAATTTAAAAAGATCTATACGTGTCTGCGTAAATTCCATGTTCTTTTGGGGTCAAAACGTGCGACCCAGTTCAAGGACTGACTCCTCAGTCTTAGTCAATTTTTTGTTTGTTAAATTGATAATAGTGAGATTCGCTTCCGTCTTCACCGTCTCCTGTTGGACGCTCTTCTGTTGTAAATAATTAAGGACAATGGTTCAGGTATGGCCTAAAAGGTCCTAAAGAAAGGTGACCCAAGATGGGGCACTTGTTTTTTAAGAAGTGAAGTCAATTCCGTAGGGAGCAAAAGACAAAGTACGTAAAGGGTCATGTAGGTCAAAAAGATGACAGGTATTTATTTAAACAAATTCAATTTTTTTGAGTGCTCACATAAAAAAGCGTGGAGTGAAATAGTGATAGTGGCTAAAAAGACATCGCATTGACAACAATATAGTTGAATTCCATAATTGATTCTTTACAAGTTATAAGGAATTCATGTTGTGGGGTGGTCGACGGCGTTTCGAACCCAATTATTGGGGTTCATCTTCAGGACAATGGTGAGCAAGTTGGTTTGAAAGTTAAACTACTTGTAGAGTATTGGTGTAATTCCTAGATGCTCCAAAATTGGGAGGCAGGGGCTTCAGAAGGCTATATCAATTAAAAGCCAAATGAAAGAGTTTGAACCAAGTGGTAGTTGGTTAGAGCAGCTGGTCAGTACTTAAATTCGCCTGGAAAGTATAATTTTCCTTCGAGGGGCTGCAGGGCAGTGAATGGGAGCCTGAAGCTGAACAGACAGAGACGTCTTGCTGCTGCTGGGGCTGGCTGTTGAATGCATTCAACAGCCAGCCCCAGCAGCAGCAAGACGTCGGAAGCGTCGGCAGCGGTGAGGGAAGGTGCGCAGGGCAGTGTCGCGCATTTCTGGGGTCCGGCGCACCCAGGCACAGCTGACGCACCGGTGGTCCGACATCCTGGACCGTGAGCAGGACCTGCTGGACCTGCTAGGAGTGGAGGTCCCGGGGCTTGGTGAGTACATATTTAATTGCTACAACTTTGTGTCTGTTCTTCTGCTCTGTGTTATATATTGCGACTATTTTTTTCCTTCCAACCAGCTAGAATGTTGCTGCTTACAATACATTCCAGGTTAATAACGTTTAAAAGTCTTCTGTGATTATGGTGCTCTTCTGCGCTACTACTAATCTTACTTGTTTGCAGCTTTGCGTTTGCGCTTGCTTAGCGTAATTCTTTACGAGTTTATTTTAGAGAAATTAAGTTACGTAATGCTACAGTGACTCTAGTCCACTCCTTACTTTGTCCCGTCACTAATAGATAGGGGCGGATTGATGTTTAGGTACACTACTTTGTATGAGCTTCTAATTTGTTAGTGGTATGCGTGATGCCCCCTCACTCAGTTACGTGACGTGCTGCTAGTACGGCAGTCTTTAGAACCGTTTCTAGTTTGTTCAATGAGTGGTGGTAGGCTTAGCAGTTACTTAGCAGTAGCAGATCAGCATCAATCAACCCAAAATTTGGTGTATACAAAAAATGTAGTCATGTTCATGTGTCCTCCATGATTTGACCATACGCATTGTTGAGGAATACAGTGGAAATGCATACTTAATATACAATTGGCATGCCTGGAATAGGTGGGCTAGGTTGGGTGGTACGTTGTACTTAGGCTTAGTTGTAACTTAGTTTTCTGGAATCAGAATGGAAGACTGGATTACTGTTGATAAATAGTAACTTAAGTAGTCGAACTGCGAATCCCCCGATATTACATGTTGACCAGATGAGATCGGTCAATATAGTTATTGCAATTGTTGTTTACAGAAGTGTTTTTTGACCGTTGTTGAAAAATATTGTATTTGTTTGACACCATCCATCAATGTTTGTCTCTTTCTTATATCTTTCCTGTTCATCAGCACCCAGGGGCAGACTGACAGGGACTGGGCAGTCGGCGGGACAGGAACAACACCACCAGGAGGACACCGCTGAGGGCTCCTCTGCTGGCCCCAGTAATTCTTCTTGTTTTTAATGATATTTCTTATTCCATAACTTTTACTGCCCCATATTTTTCCTGAACTATTGTTTGTTTCCAAATGCTATTTTTTTACCACCAATTATCCTTCGATCTGTACGGTTTCAAAAATCTTATCCCTGCCTCCGCTATGATGACTCTGAGTACTACTACTACTACATACTATCAGTCTGTCTGTACTGTAGTAGCTAGTCTTGCCCAGTTGGCCAGTGCCACTCTTTGTGAAAGGTTGTAATATAAAACTCATATTCACCAGTAGCTCGAGCCATTGAGTCCAATCCGTTGGGTCGTCGTCTTGTACTACTTTTACTCTTATTGATCTTGAGGCTTTGAAAATTCACAGCAACAACAGCCCTACCAGATTTATTACTATTTTGATATGATACCCTATAGGACATACTACTGTTGTAGGGATCTTGCACATACATTTGCACCAGAAAATAGGATGCTGGTGATGGTAGGTTGGACCTTCCTTGCACACCTCAATCAGAAATTCCGCACCCACCACAATTCCACTGCTTGACTATAGTACTGTCTTGTCATAACTATTAGGTCTCGGAACCCTCCCCCCAAGATACCCAACAAGTAGACAACCCAGAACATAACACACCCAACCTCTCAGTCGTGGAAGCAATTCACATGCACACCCTTACTTTAATTTGCTCACTCGTGTAAGTTAGTCCACACCAAATACCACCAAGTCTATGTAAGTTCAAAATGTTTATTTCAATTTGAGAAGGTCTGTACACTGTTTTCTTAGCAGCACCAACCGGAAAATCAATAACATTAAAACAATATACATTGTTACACTTATACAGTTGGGAATTAAATCATGATAACTGAACAGTGGTGGAAGGCAGCACCACCATCCCATAGCAATTTAGTTTATATAAATTTATAAAAGAAGATATGAGTGAAGGGACCCCTCACCTTAGAAGAACCTAGTACTGGTAGTTGTTGCATCATTCAGAAGCTCTGGTTCGTAGAAGGGAATCTTGCGTCTGTAATGCGAAAAAAGAAATGGTGTGCGTTAGTATATTGCAACTTGCAAGCATTTCTCAGCCGTGCCAAAAAGTGTAGCATCTATGGATAAGCAATATGGACTAACAGTAACCGTAGTACACCAGTACTTCCTAAAAAAGTGGCTTGTTAATGTTTGTGGACCGCTTGTACGCAGCGCGTAGACTAGACAGTAGCAGTGTGAGGCAGGTCATGTGGGCTCAAAGGTGTCTTAAGAAGCTGCAAGGTAAAGGTAACGTCACATGTGCAAAAATAAAAGCCACAAAGGTAAAATGGTAGCATGGCTAGGGCTAATTAAGGAAAGGCTACAATGATCATATATGACTATTAGTGTCTACTCTACTACTACCTGATTTGTACTAGTGATGTATGTTAGTATTAACTCATTTTTCAACCTTGCAACTGATCAATAGGGGGGAGGTGTATATGACGCCTAATAAATGTGTAATGTTTTCTAGGCGCACTACCGACCACCAGTGCCGGGGCCAGCGAACAAGGCGACGCGGAGGGAGAGGATGCGGCAGTTGCTGCCGATACCGACGATGGAGCGGTAGGGGGAGTGGCAGCACCAGTGGCAGGCGGTGGTAAGTTAGATTCATAATCCTTAACTATTGTTGAACTTGACAGCACACTCACTGCAAGGGTGTACTGTATGTATATGTATACTGTACAGTTGTGACCTAGGGCCCCATTAGGATGGTGGGCGTATTGCCCCCGCCGGGCCGGCTGGAATTCACTGCCGACACCGCAGGGGCAAACCTCCGCCATCCCTGTAGAAATTATTCAGACCCCCCACATGTCGACCAGGCGGAAAAGGGTTCAATATGCCGGTGGTGTCTCTCTGAACACACCGCCAGCCATATAATCTGCATTTTGGAATGCCTTTGCGTGGCGGCATTGCCGTCCGCCACGGAAAGGCATGCAGACATTGCAGAGTATGCTTGGGTGCCCCCATGGAGGGTACCTACCTATGCTATGGTACCCCCTCGCCTTTCCAAGCAAAACGTGACAGGCTCCGTGCGGGGCCCGTCATGTTGTGCTTGGAAAAGCAGCACAACATGTATTTTTAGCATTGCTTTCGGCACCGCCAACCATGATGTAAAAAAAACAGGATGCGCCAGCCACTGTGCCGGGCGCATCATCCTAATTAATTGTCCCCACTGCGGGACCCCCACCCTTTTTAGCGTGAGGATGGCGGGCGGACAAAGTCCGCCCGCCATACGATGTCGTAAGTAGTAAGTATGAGTTGTTGTGAACGTTTGAAGTGTGAACTATAAGACTAGAATCCCTTTAATTGGCATAGGAGCGGGAGTATTGAGTAACCAATGGCCTCATCTAATTTCAACTCCGCTTTGAAAGTTTTATGGAGAAGAGCACCTGGTGCACTGTTCAACTAAAAAGTGAAAGACGGGTGGAAGGAAGAAGGACGGGCGCGATTTAAAATGTTATGTACTACTGTGCTTTATAGTGCTACTCTACAATGCCACTATGTGTATAAATAATTAACTTGTCTTACTGTTTTTCTAAGAGTATATTTTACAATTGTCTTGTTTTTTTCTTTTTGATACACAGCTACTCCTAAACTAAATCGAAGGGAGTTGGCCGCCAAGGCACGGCGCCGGAAGCTGGAGGCAATCCAGCAAGAATACCGGCGGCTGGTAGTCTTAGCCGAGTAGGAGGAGGAGACTGCGGCTGCAATTGTGGAAGCCTCCTCCCGTGTCCCGGGCCCCAGCCACCACCCTCCAGCGGTACGGCGCCACCGTCTGGCGGCTGCCCGCCGCCACTGTGCCATCTCCGGTGCCCCCCCCCACTGTGGCTGCAACTGCCGCACCCTTAGACGCCGCATCGCCCGTTTAGAGGGCGAGATGCGCCAGATGCGTGTCCTCCTCGAGTCCCGCCCCACCAGTTAGTCCCTGTCATCCTGTTCTGCCCCTTTTTTAATTCTTGTTCTTAACTCGTTTGGGCGTTACAGACTTTTTTCTACTATGGACAGTGGTTGGGGTTAGGGAGGGGGGTGGGTCAGCTTTTGTGGGTTTAGTTTATTTTTGTTAGGGTAAATTAAATATATTTTTCTATGTTACATGCAATGTTGTTAATGTTTTGTAGGTGGGGTAACTGTTTAACATCACACTGTTTCCTTGCTGGTGCATGGCCGCCCATAGCCTGTGTTTGATTTCAATAATTGGCTGACTGTATAAGACACAAACAGATAGATGAGAGACACTCATTGACTGGTCCTTCTAGTACTTTCAGTCTGTCCTCTAGTCTATGCATTCTTTGTACTGGTGTGTGAAAACGAAATCATTGACATGTCCATTATTAATTCTGCCTCCCCCAAACTTGTCTCTTACCGGTGCTTGATGTTTATGTCCAACTGTGTCACAGCACTGGCTGGATGGTGAAGATGGTTTCCTTTTTCATACATGCCATGATTGGGGTGGTGGTGGTGGGGGTGGTAGTATAGTAGTAGTAGTAGACACTGGCAGGGCGGTAGCATTTCCAAAAAAAGAAAAGGAGACAGTCAATCGCCTTTGAGAGACTGTTAGAGGAGTAGTTGAATGAAGTACAGTACAGAACTTACCGAGCAACAATAATATGCTCAAATATTTGACAAAAAAACTGAATGGTGGTTAGGAGGATAGCCTACTAGACAGAGTTACAAACTATAGTTGTGTCGAGTCACTTGACTATGCCTACAGTCTAACAGTTAGTGCTGTATATGAGGAATGACAACAAACAAATCCAATCAATGCCGGCAATTCATGCTGAGGTATATGTTCCTTTGTTAAATAAAATAACCTCTGAAATATCCTACTCATGGGTGGCCAAGCAGAAGAAGATCATCGCTCTGCCTTGAAATTGAAGTAGTGTTGCTTTCACCACATCCGCCCCAGCAAGTGTGTGATTAAGTATTGGTGTACATTTAATTTAGTTACACCTCGACAATAAGTCACACAGCCCGGGGGAAGAGGGTTAGGGTTTGTTGAATGGATGGGAAGGGGGTTTTTGGGAAAGGTTTGACATAGAAAAACAGTATGCATACATAGACAAACAAACGACAATCATTGAAGACTACCATATCCATATGTTAAGGGAGAAAAAGGCAATGCATGCATGATGATGAGAGACCCGGATTACATACACTTCTAGTTCTTGTTATGTTGTTCCGGCCTTAATACTTTAACACATAGCAAATAGAAATTTTAAATATTGGTAGGGAAGAAACGTAAACACAGAGCAAACCTAATGATGATAACAACTCCAAGAACACACTTTTGTAAAGATTGTATACAAGATATTAATCAAATTATTTAACCCCTTCAGCGCTGGGCGAATTCCGCCGCGGTGCTGAAGGGTTCGAGCGCGGGCGGGACCATGACGGAACGGTTCCGTCATGAGCACAGCTCAACCGTGGCTCATGAGCATGGAAGGGGTTAAAAGAAGATAAAAGTGGATACTGTTACTGTCTTATCCCGGTCAAAAATGTGGACTGGATTTGCATCTCGGCATTCCTCTTTCTCCTCTCGTCCATCAATCTTGGGTGTGTCGCCTCGCCACTGCCCGGCTGGAAAAAAAAAGGTGATGGATTGTAAGGTAATTAATATGCATTGTAATGTTTTACAAAGTTTAGGGCAAGGCCCGGCCTGTAATTGTAGATGGAAAACCAAAGGGGATATTGAGAAAGAAAGTTAAAACAAATGCACAAGTGATGGTGTAGTGCAACAAGAACACTTTCCGAGGTGGCATGTATGCATCATCTCCTCTACTCTAGTCTGTTTCCAGCATTGACCTTCAACAGTAACAGGAGAGAGCAGGCCCACAGTGCTTAGCATTAGCACATCCTACGTTAACACTTTAGAGTCCTTTTTTTTTCTCTCAAAGAGTTGGACAAACGCAAAGCACATTATCCATTCCAAACATAGCATTTTACAGTTTAAGTTAGTAAAATCAATGCACTGCAGTCATCCCACCGCTACACTCTATTCAACTTCTACACAGACATTTGGGTCTGCTGTGGTTGTTGTTGACGTGTTTACCTTTAGGCTTTTCCGTTTTATGCCACTCCTGAAACATCCTCCTGACTTCATCATCATCTCTGATACTTTTACTGACTGACTGTGAAGATCGGCCTGCAGTATAAGTAAAATTTTTATGACACAACAAGAGTAGAAATATAAATATTACTGACTTGAGTCATTCTTTATTGTGTACAGAAAGATAGATTACTACTAGTACACTTTGACATCACTTTGTGCACAACAAACAAACAACGCAAACACAAAGACCAATAGTTCAGAGTCAGGTGTCCAATGCATGCCATTAATTGTCATCATTCATTACCTGTTCCTTCTCATCTTAAGTTAACGGGCCATCTCTTTCGCCATCATCATGATGGACGGTGCTGTTGTGTCACAGTCATTTGCATTGCGCAGATTGAGTGAGTCCCCTTCCTGTATTGTATTAAAAGCAATGGCTCACAAAGATGCAGGAGAAGTACACATTTCTTATTTGCAAGAAGGGGAAAATTGAATTCACCTTGAGTTAAGTTTAGTGTGTTCTGTAGAAAGTTGATTAGTGGCAGTGCACAATTACATAAATTCATGCGCAACAAACACAACAAAATCTACATCATTCAGTCTGCGACTCTGCGGCCAATGCATGGCATCAATCATTACCTGTTCCTTCTCATCTTAAGTTAACGGGCCGTCTATTTCGCCATCATCATCATGGACGGTGCTGTTGTGTCACAGTCATACGCATTGCGCAGATTGAGTGAGTCCCCTTCCTGTATTGAATTAAAAGCAATGTATCACCAAGATGCAGGAGAAGTACAAATGTCTTATTTGCAAGAAGGGGAAAATTAGTGTGTTCTGTAGAAAGTTGATTAGTGGCAGTGCACAATTACATAAATTCATGCGCAACAAACACAACAAAATCTACATCATTCAGTCTGCGACTCTGCGGCCAATGCATGGCATCAATCATTACCTGTTCCATCTCATCTTGTTAACGGGCCGTCTATTTCGCCATCATCATCATGGACGGTGCTGTTGTGTCACAGTCATACGCATTGCGCAGATTGAGTGAGTCCCCTTCCTGTATTGAATTAAAAGCAATGTATCACCAAGATGCAGGAGAAGTACAAATTTCTTATTTGCAAGAAGGGGAAAATTAGTGTGATCTGTAGAAAGTTGATTAGTGGCAGTGCACAATTACATAAATTCATGGGCAACAAACACAACAAAATCTACATCATTCAGTCTGCGACTCTGCGGCCAATGCATGGCATCAATCATTACCTGTTCCATCTCATCTTGTTAACGGGCCGTCTATTTCGCCATCATCATCATGGACGGTGCTGTTGTGTCACAGTCATACGCATTGCGCAGATTGAGTGAGTCCCCTTCCTGTATTGAATTAAAAGCAATGTATCACCAAGATGCAGGAGAAGTACAAATTTCTTATTTGCAAGAAGGGGAAAATGAGTGTGTTCTGTAGAAAGTTGATTAGTGGCAGTGCACAATTACATAAATTCATGCGCAACAAACACAACAAAATCTACATCATTCAGTCTGCGACTCTGCAGCCAATGCATGGCATCAATCATTACCTGTTCCATCTCATCTTGTTAACGGGCCGTCTATTTCGCCATCATCATCATGGATGGTGCTGTTGTGTCACAGTCATACGCATTGCGCAGATTGAGTGAGTCCCCTTCCTGTATTGAATTAAAAGCAATGTATCACCAAGATGCAGGAGAAGTACAAATTTCTTATTTGCAAGAAGGGGAAAAATAGTGTGTTCTGTAGGAAGTTGATTAGTGGCAGTGCACAATTACATACATTCATGCACAACAAACACAACAAAATCTAAATCATTCAGTCTGCGACTCTGCGTCCAATGCATGGCATCAATCATTACCTGTTCCATCTTATTTTCAGTTAATGGCCAGTCTCTCTCGGCTCTGAAAGGAGGATAGCTATAGTAGTCATCTGATTCATGGTCCACTTGTTTTGGAAGGACGAGGAAAGTTTGAATTTGTTGTTACCATCATCCAATCATCATTCATGAGGGAAATGGAATTGAGCAGGAGATTCAGTATGATCGAGCGGAGGAGCTGGATTCGGAGGACTGTACTGTCAAATGGCAGACACCTGAAACTTGTATATTAAATTAGAAGAGTAGAAGACGGTGATAATGGATTTGTTGCGATTCACAAGTTTATAACCGGAACGACAGACACATAAACAAAGGGTGAAAAAAGGGAGGAAGACAGTAAGTGAGAGCCTAATTGTCAGGGAAGTATAGCTCGTCCTCAAACTCTGGGGGTTCTTCCAGTAGTAGGTAATCATCTGACACAATACTTCCGTCACCTGAGCCGCTGTCTTCATCTTCCTCTGTTGATTCATGTATTGTGTATTTCGGTGGTATGAAGTGCTGATTCATTTTGATCATTGTTAACCTCTCCACGTTTTTTGGAGATAGACTGGTCCTTCTCAATGTTACAATGGAACCAGCAGCACTGAAAACACGTTCGGAAGAGACACTTGCGACAGGGCAAGCCAGATAGCTTATCGCCAACCTGCTGAGCTGTGGCCATTCAGACCTTTTCCTATACCAATACTGCAATGGGTTTTGATCAACGTACACCTCTGTTGGGTCGTCCAGATAGGCCTGGACCATCCGCTCAATATTCAGGGTTGCTGCTGGTAAGCTTTTATGCTGTTTTTTCTGTGCATCAGCACTGTGCTTACAATAGCCCATCTTTACATACCAATCCTGTAATGATAATGATTGTACTCGGCCTAATGATCCAGTTATTGTTTCTGTAGTCGATAGTGATGGTGAGTGTTGTGATTGTGAGCCAACCGCACTGCCCACAGCCGACGAAGTTGCACTTGATTCTGCCTGGCCTGCTTCAGTATCAGTACTTGTTGGGGGTTGATGTGGCGGGCTTTTAATTAGCAGCCCTTCGTTTTCAAACTTAATGGCTGCTTCAGCTATACAACTTTTGTAGCGGGCAACATCATTGTCGGAAAAAGCAAGGAATGTCTTCACTAGTCCTAATTTTGCACGTGGATCCAGAATTGTGGCACAAATGTAATGTTCTTGTGACAAAATTTTATTTTGTATCCTTACATTTTCAGTCAAGCGCCTGGATAAGCTCTCCACCAAGTCATGGGCTTGCCTTCTGTCCTCTACACCTTTGTAGGATTCAGACACATTATTCAGCTCATGCTCTAGCATTTGCAACAATGGGATAGCTTGGCCCATTGTACAGTCCTCCTTGCTGACTTCACGTGTGAAGACCTCAAAAGGAGACAGCATCTCAGTCAGGCATTTAATTAGGGTCCATTGCTCCCTCTGAAGGGTCATGCCTTTAACACTAGCATCACTACTTCTGTACCAGACATATTCATGGAGTGACCTGTGCTGTTCGTACAGACGATCAAGCATGTAATACGTTGAGTTCCAACGTGTTGCCACCTCCTGGATGAGTGCCTTGACTGGCATCCTAAATTCACGTTGGATGATCCTCAGCTGCTTCCGAGCTTTAAAAGAATGGCTGAAATGAGTGCATGTTCTTCGGCAGATGGCCAGTAAACTGCTGACTATGGGTTCATTTTTCAGAAAGTCTTGCACTATAATGTTTATGCAGTGTGCCAAACACGGAACCCTGAAATAGGAACCAAGTTCCATGGCCTTAAGTACATTACTGCCATTGTCTGTGGCAACAAAACCAATACCAAGCCCTCTGGGCCACAGCCATTCCAAAACCTTGGTGCGAAACTCTTCTAAAATGTTTTCAGCTGTATGAGATTTCTCCATGGCGAACATGGCTACAGTTGCATGTTTCCGAGTACCTTCAAAAATCGCAGCTGTGTCAACAACACCTCGTGCAGATAGTTTATCTCTAACCCCCACAAAAGAGATCCAGTGTGCAGTGATGCACATGTAATCTGTGGCTTGGCAACTGCTCCACATGTCTGTTGTCAGGTGGATATTGTGCACAGCACTCTGCTGCAAACCATGACCAACCAATTCCAGCACATCATGATGTAGTGCCGGAACAGCAATTCTTGCGAAATAGGACCAGCTGGGAACTTTCCATTTCGGGCAGATGGCAGACACAAATTCAAGGAAACCCACCCCTTCCACAAATGAAAAAGGAAGAAGGTCCAGCGCTAACATTTTAGCCAGCTTCGCATTGTACAATCGTGCCGTTGGGTGGTTGCGTTGGAACTGCCCCTCCAACCTAAACATGCTCTCAATGGTAGGCTGGCTTACTTTCCTTAGTGGTGCTGTTTTCATTAACCCACTAAGGCTCAACGACACAGATTGTCTCATTGAGGTACTCGCCGGTCGCCTTGGTGTCTCACCCACACTCTGAGTATGGCTCTTACTGCGGTGCCACTCTGATGTTACTGAGGAGGATGTGGGCGTTACCACTGCAGTGACTGCACTACTGGAGACAGGGCTAGAAATGCGTCCCTGTTCTTCACCTGCCACCACAATAATATCGCTCCCTGATTCTGAATCCTGACCAACTTCAATGGGTTGACTTTTTCTACTTTCTTTTAACTTAAGTAGGTGATCCTCCCACACGATAGTGTGGTGTATTCTGAGATGACTTGCTTGTCCTCCGGTACCATAGTTTGTACCAAGCTTACCACGCCGAACACCTTGCCGACAAATTGAGCATAGAGCAACGTTCTCCTCCTTGGCGCTAACAGAAAAGAAGTCCCAAACTGGGGAGGAGAACTTTCTGGCACTGCTGGATGTGCCACTTTCAACACCAGATGAACTTGAGGGGGTGTTTGAAAATGTGTGACCCTGTGCACCTACACTGTGACTTTTACTACCACTACCTACTGAGATGGTTGAGCTGGATGTAGGTCCCTGCCGGGCCTTGGAAAATATGGCAGCTGGAGGTAGTGGTGGTGTAACCTGTGTTGGTGAGATCCGTGCTACATCCCGCTCAGTAGCAGCCTTTCTGGATAGGGTGAGAATGTTGGTCTCCAATCCCTTTGGGGCGGGAGTAATGTGCGTGATGACTGGCTCGTCTTCATCAACATCATCACCCCCCTCTTCTACATCTACCTCCATAACTCTAAGTTTTTCTGGGACCTTCCTTTTCAGAAGCATTGTCTTGTGGCGTATTTCACTCTCAGACCGAGCTGGTGGGACCCAAGTGTCATCACGATCATCAGAAGCGGGGCTTGAAGAAGAAGATGATGGACTAAGCCTCCTTTTCCTTGCTGGTGGTCTGGAAGACAATAGATCTTCTGAAACAGTGGTTTGACTTTGCTCCACTTTGTCTGCAGGAAGCTCGATTCCCTGAAATGCCCCTACGTCAGGAGCAACAACTACTATGGTGGGCTGTTGCGGCGGCTGCTGCTGTTCTTGTTGCGGCGGCTGCTGCTGTTCTTGTTGCGGCAGCTGCTGCTGTTCTTGTTGCGGCGGCTGCTGCTGTTCTTGTTGCGGCGGCTGCTGCTGTTCTTGTTGCGGCGGCTGCTGCTGTTCTTGTTGCGGCAGCTTGACACTGATCTGCTGAGTTTGCGCCTGCGTTGAACTTGATTGTGTACTACTTTGCGGTAATGACATTTCTTCAACATCGCTGCTCGTTAGTAGACTGGCTACCTCTGCGACACTAAAGCCCTTGGGCCTAGGTTGGTGGGGTTGGACCGCTGTGCTGCTCCCAGCTTGGTTCCCGGACAACGCTTTGGTGCCAAAAAAAACATTGGCCGGCACACCACCAGTCGTGGTTAATGGCATTTCCTTTTTCTGTTCCTTCTTCTCACCGGCAACTTTCTTGGTACTGGACCTGGTACCTTTCTTTGGGGCCATCTTCTTCAGATGTCAGGCAGGATGCAGATGCACAACAAGTTCTGGTCTCACGTGGACGTGATGCGCAGCAGGACTTCTGTCTGGCTGGCAGTACAACGGGTAGCCGGGTGATGCTGATGACACCTCCTACTCTGTCGTTTGTGAACCTAAAAGCAAATAAGACAGGAGAAGAACATCAGTGAAATGTTGCATTTGTTGTTGTGGTTCAGTTACTTAGTACTGTACTAGTGCAAACAAAAGATAGTCTAGCCATTTATGACTTTTTTTTTTAACTAGAGCTATGTTATACTACTGTGTACAGCCACACACTACACTCTCAGGAAGGATAGGAAAGTTAATAATAACCACCAAAATAAAAATGTAATGAAAGTGGGGTGGACCATAAAATTATTTGAGCATCTCAGCATCCATGGAGATGCTGCTGGCAAAGGGGGTGGATGGATGGAAGCAGTAAGCCAAATAGCCAATAGGAAAACCATGCAGGCCTATGGCAAAAGCAGGACACTAATAACTCACAGTCCAAACACCAAAAAAGGCCACCACCCACATGGACACTCACAAATCACAAACAAGCCAGGGGCCTGGGAAACACCAGGAGCTGACAAATGGCCTATGAAAGCCAGGTAAAGGATGCATGCTAAAGCACACTGCTCTGCCTTTTTAATGCAACAAAATGGAAATACGAACATTCACAGGCCCCAAAAAGGTCTGCAGGGTACATGCATTGCACACCAACACACCAGACTCATACAACAAAAGCATGTCTTTAAGACAACCAACATCAGAAAGGCCACCCCAAAAAACACACTTCCCCAACTCAATCCAATGCCATCCATGCCCTAAATGATGTCTAAATTCAACAGACCACACAGAAAACACTTGATTAATAAAGCTATGGCTGTCTGCTCTGATCCTGGTGGATGAAAAAGCAGGCCTGTTGGCAGACAAGGCCAGGCAAGCTTGCAGGCCTAGGCTTCAAAATGGCCACCAGCCACATGGCCAGGCCCAACAACATCACAAAGGCCACCCCCAAAAAATACACTTCCCCAAATCAATCCAATGCCATCCATGCCCTAAATGATGTCTAAATTCAACAGACCACACAGAAAACACTTGATTAATAAAGCTGTGGCTACCTGCTCTGATCCTGGTGGATGAAAAAGCAGGCCTGTTGGCAGACAAGGCCAGGCAAGCTTGCAGGCCTAGGCTTCAAAATGGCCAACAGCCACATGGCCAGGCCCAACAACATCACAAAGGCCACCCCCAAAAAACACACTTCCCCAACTCAATCCAATGCCATCCATGCCCTAAATGATGTCTAAATTCAACAGACCACACAGAAAACACTTGATTAATAAAGCTGTGGCTACCTGCTCTGATCCTGGTGGATGAAAAAGCAGGCCTGTTGGCAGACAAGGCCAGACAAGCTTGCAGGCCTAGGCTTCAAAATGGCCACCAGCCACATGGCCAGGCCCAACAACATCACAAAGGCCACCCCCAAAAAACACACTTCCCCAACTCAATCCAATGCCATCCATGCCCTAAATGATGTCTAAATTCAACAGACCACACAGAAAACACTTGATTAATAAAGCTGTGGCTACCTGCTCTGATCCTGGTGGATGAAAAAGCAGGCCTGTTGGCAGACAAGGCCAGGCAAGCTTGCAGGCCTAGGCTTCAAAATGGCCACCAGCCACATGGCCAGGCCCAACAACATCACAAAGGCCACCCCCAAAAAACACACTTCCCCAACTCAATCCAATGCCATCCATGCCCTAAATGATGTCTAAATTCAACAGACCACACAGAAAACACTTGATTAATAAAGCTGTGGCTACCTGCTCTGATCCTGGTGGATGAAAAAGCAGGCCTGTTGGCAGACAAGGCCAGGCAAGCTTGCAGGCCTAGGCTTCAAAATGGCCACCAGCCACATGGCCAGGCCCAACAACATCACAAAGGCCACCCCCAAAAAACACACTTCCCCAACTCAATCCAATGCCATCCATGCCCTAAATGATGTCTAAATTCAACAGACCACACAGAAAACACTTGATTAATAAAGCTGTGGCTATCTGCTCTGATCCTGGTGGATGAAAAAGCAGGCCTGTTGGCAGACAAGGCCAGGCAAGCTTGCAGGCCTAGGCTTCAAAATGGCCACCAGCCACATGGCCAGGCTGTTATAACTTGCCACTTGGTAGGTTCCATGTTCCCCCCCCTCCCCTTATCAGCTTTTGGTACAGCTTAGAATGTTGGAGTGAAGGCAGCCTTGGAATGTTGACAGACTGCCTTCACAGATGTCATGACTGCCAGCTGCCTGGAGTGCCAGTTAATTTCTGACTTAATAAAGTCTTTTCATAACTTACCTACAATGTACTTACTTCACAGGCCCAACAACATCACAAAGGCCACCCCCAAAAAACACACTTCCCCAACTCAATCCAATGCCATCCATGCCCTAAATGATGTCTAAATTCAACAGACCACACAGAAAACACTTGATTAATAAAGCTGTGGCTACCTGCTCTGATCCTGGTGGATGAAAAAGCAGGCCTGTTGGCAGACAAGGCCAGGCAAGCTTGCAGGCCTAGGCTTCAAAATGGCCACCAGCCACATGGCCAGGCCCAACAACATCACAAAGGCCACCCCCAAAAAACACACTTCCCCAACCCAATCCAATGCCATCCATGCCCTAAATGATGTCTAAATTCAACAGACCACACAGAAAACACTTGATTAATAAAGCTGTGGCTACCTGCTCTGATCCTGGTGGATGAAAAAGCAGGCCTGTTGGCAGACAAGGCCAGGCAAGCTTGCAGGCCTAGGCTTCAAAATGGCCACCAGCCACATGGCCAGGCCCAACAACATCACAAAGGCCACCCCCAAAAAACACACTTCCCCAACTCAATCCAATGCCATCCATGCCCTAAATGATGTCTAAATTCAACAGACCACACAGAAAACACTTGATTAATAAAGCTGTGGCTACCTGCTCTGATCCTGGTGGATGAAAAAGCAGGCCTGTTGGCAGACAAGGCCAGGCAAGCTTGCAGGCCTAGGCTTCAAAATGGCCACCAGCCACATGGCCAGGCCCAACAACATCACAAAGGCCACCCCCAAAAAACACACTTCCCCAACTCAATCCAATGCCATCCATGCCCTAAATGATGTCTAAATTCAACAGACCACACAGAAAACACTTGATTAATAAAGCTGTGGCTACCTGCTCTGATCCTGGTGGATGAAAAAGCAGGCCTGTTGGCAGACAAGGCCAGGCAAGGTTGCAGGCCTAGACTTCAAAATGGCCACCAGCCACATGGCCAGGCCCAACAACATCACAAAGGCCACCCCCAAAAAACACACTTCCCCAACTCAATCCAATGCCATCCATGCCCTAAATGATGTCTAAATTCAACAGACCACACAGAAAACACTTGATTAATAAAGCTGTGGCTACCTGCTCTGATCCTGGTGGATGAAAAAGCAGGTCTGTTGGCAGACAAGGCCAGGCAAGCTTGCAGGCCTAGGCTTCAAAATGGCCACCAGCCACATGGCCAGGCCCAACAACATCACAAAGGCCACCCCCAAAAACACACTTCCCCAACTCAATCCAATGCCATCCATGCCCTAAATGATGTCTAAATTCAACAGACCACACAGAAAACACTTGATTAATAAAGCTGTGGCTACCTGCTCTGATCCTGGTGGATGAAAAAGCAGGCCTGTTGGCAGACAAGGCCAGGCAAGCTTGCAGGCCTAGGCTTCAAAATGGCCACCAGCCACATGGCCAGGCCCAACAACATCACAAAGGCCACCCCCAAAAAACACACTTCCCCAACTCAATCCAATGCCTTCCATGCCCTAAATGATGTCTAAATTCAACAGATCACACAGAAAACACTTGATTAATAAAGCTGTGGCTACCTGCTCTGATCCTCGTGGATGAAAAAGCAGGCCTGTTGGCAGACAAGGCCAGGCAAGCTTGCAGGCCTAGGCTTCAAAATGGCCACCAGCCACATGGCCAGGCCCAACAACATCACAAAGGCCACCCCCAAAAAATACACTTCCCCAACTCAATCCAATGCCATCCATGCCCTAAATGATGTCTAAATTCAACAGACCACACAGAAAACACTTGATTAATAAAGCTGTGGCTACCTGCTCTGATCCTGGTGGATGAAAAAGCAGGCCTGTTGGCAGACAAGGCCAGGCAAGCGTGCAGGCCTAGGCTTCAAAATGGCCACCAGCCACATGGCCAGGCCCAACAACATCACAAAGGCCACCCCCAAAAAACACACTTCCCCAACTCAATCCAATGCCATCCATGCCCTAAATGATATCTAAATTCAACAGATCACACAGAAAACACTTGATTAATAAAGCTGTGGCTACCTGCTCTGATCCTGGTGGATGAAAAAGCAGGCCTGTTGGCAGACAAGGCCAGGCAAGCTTGCAGGCCTAGGCTTCAAAATGGCCACCAGCCACATGGCCAGGCCCAAAACCATCACAAAGGCCACCCCCAAAAAACACACTTCCCCAACTCAATCCATGCCCTAAATGATGTCTAAATTCAACAGATCACACAGAAAACACAAGATTAATAAAGCTGTGGCTACCTGCTCTGATCCTAGTGGATGAAAAAGCAGGCCTGTTGGCAGATAAGGCCAGGCAAGCTTGCAGGCCTAGGCTTCAAAATGGCCACCAGCCACATGGCCAGGCCCAACAACATCACAAAGGCCACCCCCAAAAAACACACTTCCCCAACTCAATCCAATGCCATCCATGCCCTAAATGATATCTAAATTCAACAGACCACACAGAAAACACTTGATTAATAAAGCTGTGGCTACCTGCTCTGATCCTGGTGGATGAAAAAGCAGGCCTGTTGGCAAACAAGGCCAGGCAAGCTTGCAGGCCTAGGCTTCAAAATGGCCACCAGCCACATGGCCAGGCGCAACATCACAAAGGCCACCCCTAAAAAACACACTTCCCCAACTCAATCCAATGCCATCCATGCCCTAAATGATGTCTAAATTCAACAGATCACACAGAAAACACTTGATTAATAAAGCTGTGGCTACCTGCTCTGATCCTAGTGGATGAAAAAGCAGGCCTGTTGGCAGACAAGGCCAGGCAAGCTTGCAGGCCTAGGCTTCAAAATGGCCACCAGCCACATGGCCAGGCCCAACAACATCACAAAGGCCACCCCCAAAAAACACACTTCCCCAACTCAATCCAATGCCATCCATGCCCTAAATGATATCTAAATTCAACAGACCACACAGAAAACACTTGATTAATAAAGCTGTGGCTACCTGCTCTGATCCTAGTGGATGAAAAAGCAGGCCTGTTGGCAGACAAGGCCAGGCAAGCTTGCAGGCCTAGGCTTCAAAATGGCCACCAGCCACATGGCCAGGCCCAACAACATCACAAAGGCCACCCCCAAAAAACACACTTCCCCAACTCAATCCAATGCCATCCATGCCCTAAATGATGTCTAAATTCAACAGATCACACAGAAAACACTTGATTAATAAAGCTGTGGCTACCTGCTCTGATCCTAGTGGATGAAAAAGCAGGCCTGTTGGCAGACAAGGCCAGGCAAGCTTGCAGGCCTAGGCTTCAAAATGGCCACCAGCCACATGGCCAGGCCCAACAACATCACAAAGGCCACCCCCAAAAAACACACTTCCCCAACTCAATCCAATGCCATCCATGCCCTAAATGATGTCTAAATTCAACAGACCAGTGACCACACAGAAAACACTTGATTAATAAAGCTGTGGCTACCTGCTCTGATCCTAGTGGATGAAAAAGCAGGCCTGTTGGCAGACAAGGCCAGGCAAGCTTGCAGGCCTAGGCTTCAAAATGGCCACCAGCCACATGGCCAGGCCCAACAACATCACAAAGGCCACCCCCAAAAAATACACTTCCCCAACTCAATCCAATGCCATCCATGCCCTAAATGATGTCTAAATTCAACAGACCACACAGAAAACACAAGATTAATAAAGCTGTGGCTACCTGCTCTGATCCTAGTGGATGAAAAAGCAGGCCTGTTGGCAGACAAGGCCAGGCAAGCTTGCAGGCCTAGGCTTCAAAATGGCCACCAGCCACATGGCCAGGCCCAACAACATCACAAAGGCCACCCCCAAAAAACACACTTCCCCAACACAATCCAATGCCATCCATGCCCTAAATGTGCTTGAAAATGAAATACATTCAAAAAACAACAAAAGGAACAGTTGCTTCATCATGCACACACCCATGAGGCCATGCCCATGGCTAGCTCGGGCCTACTACTACTACCCACAAAATAAAAAAAAAAAAGGAATGATGATAATTAATTATCAAAAATAAATTGTAGTTACAACAACTGCAATGCCCACAATCAAACAGACACAACAACCACTTACTTGTAAAATATCCTATTCCAAAAATCCTCAAATCCAATTGCAATGATGCAGCAGACAAAAAGAGTGATCTTTCCAGCTCCAAATCCAAAGGCAGAATGAGCAGGAGATGGACAAAGCACTGGGAGGAGCCTGCTGGACAGGAACAGGAAGTTGGAGATTCTGTGTCACTTCCTCCCTCTCTCCACCTTTTAATAAAAGGACTCCTTGCACAAAAAAGGACAGCCAAATGTCAATGTAAGGAGTTGTTTTCATCCAAAATCAGCATTTGCAGAAGGTTTCATGCTGCTAGAGCTGATATTCCTCTCCAAATTGAAAATTTTACATATTCGAGTTCTCGAGCTTCACATTACTTCCGCCGGCGTGTCGAAAATGACATGATCGCGTTCTCTTTGTCCCTGTCGCGTTGGATATGACATGTTCGGGGTCTCTTTCTCCTGTTCGCGTTCAATTAGACGTGCCCGCGTCCTCACCCTCTCGCTCGCGATGTAGAATGACGTGTTCGAGATCTCAATCTTCTCATACTCGCACGGTGCATGATCGCGAGAAGAAAGACGTGATCGCGCGACAAATGACGTGATCGCGCGACAAATGACGTTAATGCGGCCGCGAACTGTCGCGAGACAGCGCAAAATGGCTACCAACAATCCAACATCTCGTAGAGAACGCGACCGGGTCGGGAAAACTTGTCGGCGAACTCGGGGATTCAGGTAAGGCGATCGCGCGCACGCTAGAATGTATTATTTTACAGCGCGAGCAAGAAACAAATTATCGCTAAGCTGCGGAATGCGGAAATTTTGACATTTTCGCGCTTTCCGCGGAACGCGAAAATGCCAAAATATCGCATTTTCCGCGAACGGAAGGGAATTTAGTCCCAGGCCTATTCATAGGCCGGTACGGTATATATCCTCAGGGCCCTGGGGACTCTGTTGACTTCAATGTAGTTCTGTAGTGAGGTCCCTTCCCACCACTTTCTGATCTCTCGCTCGTACAGCCGTTCGAGCACGATGCATTGAGTCACGATGTTGTATTTGCCTGTGTCCCTTTCTTCTCGTCTCATATCCCCTCTCTCCTCCTTTTTCTTAAACATCACCGAGGCCGCCTCACGGCGCTCCGACTCACAGAACATCTTTCAATCCGGTATCCGTATCAAAACGAAACTTATCTCGTGATCAGCTCCCCCTCGCCTTGCACAAGTTGGAAAATAAGTAAGAAACGCCAGCCGGCATCTTACCCGGACTTCACCCGCTGTTCTCTATCGCGGGCGTGTGCCTCTCCGGCGCCGTTGTCCGTCAATGTTTCAAACAACCAACTCGTCCGGTGCTCCTTATCTCTAGATTACTGCTCCAAAACACCAGTCAGGTGCACTCTCAGGCGGGTGCTTCTCAGTGCGGGGGTGTACCCGCATATCTATTACCGCTGCAACTCCCCTTCTCTCATTAGATTTCTCTGGAGAAAGACAGCACTCGCGGGGGCCGTTTCCGTAATTTTATTAACAGGAAACTTCACACGCTCACAAAACAAAAACAGACGCGTTTCGGTAACAACCTTTTTCTATGTTTACCGAAGCGCCATTTCGCCATGATTTTAAACATTCAACAATTTCATGGATATCAACAAGGGCCAACCGTAAATCGCGTTGTCCCAAACATTTCATTCCATTTCATTTCCTCCTCAACATCAGCGCCATCTTGAGATGTATAGATCTTTTTAAATTTACGCGTAAATTAAAATTGCACAAATATTTTACAGTCAAACCACAAGTGATGAAATCTAAACTTCAAGTCAGTAACACACCTGCAATGGATGAGCTTGCAGGTGGGGATCGGAATGCTATTATGGTTCTGGAAGAATTGAGAACCGAAGTAGAAGACGGGGCTTTAACGTCTTTGAGGCAATCTCAACAATTGGCAGTCACAGGTATAAAACAACGGGGTGGATTAACTACATACAAACCGGTTTCTCAATTCTTACCCCAAACGGTACCGGATGCCATTGAAGTATTTGCGGAAGCCGTCATCAAGGATCTGACACAGCTTCGACGCAAACAGAAATTCAAAAAGGACAATGTGGAGAAAAGCAACTTTACCTTTAAACAACAGAAGGCCCTAGAAGATTTGAGCAAGGACAAAGGAATAGTGTGTAAACTGTCGGACAAGGGGGGCAACATTGTCCTCCAAACTAAAGAGAACTATGATAGGGAAGCATTGCGCCAGCTCTCCAATGAGCAGACATATCCTGCGATCTCTGTCAATGAATATCATAGAAGTAAGGATGATTATCACTCTCTCATTACTAAATGGCACAGCAAGGGACTATTGATCATGGATGAATTTCTATTTTTGAGAAGACTGAACCCTACCATCCCGACCTTCTACCATCTACCAAAGGTGCACAAAAATAAGGAGGCACCGCCGGGGAGACCGATTGTGGCTTCCCAGGGCAGTCTCACGGAAAATATGTCCATTTATGTTGACTTTTTCCTCCTACCCCATGTAAAGACCTTAAAATCATATATTAGAGACACAAAGGATTTGTTGGGTCACATTGCTTCACTACAATGGAAGGAGGAGTATAAATTGATGGTATTGGACATCACGAGTTTGTACACCTCTATAGCGCATCATGATGGACTAGTGGCAATGGAGTATTTCCTCAAGAAACGCCCTCTAAAGTATTTGGAACATAGCGAATTGATACTGGACTTTGCTAGATTCTGTCTTACAAATAATATTTTTCTGTTTCAGACACAGATGTATAGACAGACCTCAGGAACGGCCATGGGTACCTGCTTCGCCCCCAGCTATGCGAACTTGTTCGTAGGCTGGTGGGAGGAGCAGGTAGCCTGGGATGTATCCAATATGGATTGGACGAATCAGGTGGTCAGGTGGTACCGTTTCATTGATGACTTGTTCATCGTGTGGAACGGTTCACTTGACACGGCTAGAGATTACATCAGGGTCCTGAATACTAACGAGGTAAACCTCGAATTTACTGGCGAGGTAGATGCAGTGTCAGTTAACTATCTTGATTTGAACATCTATGTGGAGGGAGGACAACTCAAAATGAAACTTTATCGGAAGGAGACTGCAGGGAATTCTGTCCTGCATGCCTCGAGCAGTCACCCTACTAATTTGGTCAGGAGCATCCCCTATGGGGAATTACTCCGGATTAAGAGGAACAGCTCGGATGACCGAGAGTTTCAGCAGGCAGCGAGTAACAGCATTAAACGTTTCGAAGCACGAGGTTACAGGAAGGGAGTCCTGGATGAAGCTTTTGGGAGAGTTAATGCCACCAAAAGGTCAGATTTATTGAAGAACAAAGAGACACAGGGCATAGATAACGAAACTAGTGAAGGTAAATTCAGGCTTATCACCACCTTCTCAAGGAATGCTAGTGATATAAAAAGAATCATGAGAAAAAACTGGCATATTCTTCAGACTGATAATATATTAGGGGGAGATCTTCCATCTAACCCCCTAATTACATTCAGGAAAGCAAGATCACTTAAGAACGATCTAGTGTGTAGTTATTTAAGTGACACCCCGAGGTCAGTATTTGGTGCATTGCAAGGTTTCTTCCCGTGCGGCATGTGCAAAGCATATAGAGGTAGTAAAAGGGTGCTTTGTTATGATATCCCAAGTATAAGTACTAGCAGGAATATCAGAAAGTTTTTGACGTGCACCACGCCTTATACAGTATACTGTCTTATATGCCCGTGCGGCCTACGATATGTGGGCAGCACTATTCATCCCACAAAGATTAGAATACTGGAACACATGCGGGCTATAGCCAAAGGTGATGAGACATATCCCGTAGCACGACAGTTTGACAAAATGCATAATCGTAATAGGGATCAGTTAAGCTATTTTTGTCTTGACCATGTCCCGATAAATCCCAGAGGAGGTGATAGGATACTGAGACTCCGGAGGTTGGAGTCGCGGTACATTATCGATCTGCAGACAAAAACACCTGGGGACTTAACAGTAGTGAAGAGCTGGCCATCCACTTGGGGGAGTAGAAGTAATAGTAATAGTATTGCTTCATACATCTATTGCTGTGATTAGCCTTAGTGGCTTGATGGAATTTTAGCCAAAGTGGCTGGATGAATTTTCTATGATTGATGCATAGGATGGGTATATACATGTATATCTGTATACATTGGATGAATTAGAACTTGATCTTTTGTGTTGTTCTCTCTTTCAATTCCTCTGCTTTATAATCTAAATTCATAACTCTTAATTCTTCTTCTTTCTTCTTTTTTCTTCTTTTTCTCTAAAAGGAATTATATTGAAGGTTATCGGGAGCCCACTTGTAAATTTGTAAATTTGTTTATAGATCTGTAAATATTTATGTAGGACATTTAGTAGAATGTATAACCAGGCAGCCTGAGTCATGATTTAGAATTGGAAGTCTTTATTTTCCTCTGAGGTTTTGCCCATTCAGGGCTTTATGATGTCAATGTTTCTTATACATTATATATATGAGTTTGGAAACAAGGTTTACCCATCGGTGGGTTGTATTGCAAATACTTTCAACTGGGTAGCACTCATATGTTAGAGCATCCCACCCTCTTGTGATGTCGGGATTTGGCCGGTACATCTCAAGATGGCGCTGATGTTGAGGAGGAAATGAAATGGAATTAAATGTTTGGGACAACGCGATTTACGGTTGTCCCTTGTTGATATCCATGAAATTGTTGAATGTTTAAAATCATGGCGAAATGGCGCTTCGGTAAACATAGAAAAAGGTTGTTACCGAAACGCGTCTGTTTTTGTTTTGTGAGCGTGTGAAGTTTCCTGTTAATAAAATTACGGAAACGGCCCCCTGCGAGTGCTGTCTTTCTCCAGGGAAATCTAATGAGAGAAGGGGAGTTGCAGCGGTAATATATTTATATATATATATATATATACAGCAGAGGATTACTCTGGATGTGCACCTCCCACACCACAAAGAAAACACCTCAAATGATCAAAGCCACTGGCTAAACATCACAATGGAAATAACCAAAACTCAATACATCACCTGGTGCAAACACTGCATCTGCATTTGAGCCCACTTCTGACCGGGGGAGTTCACAGCCGGGGTTCAAAGCTCAGCAACCAGGGTCCATACACCGAGATAGACACGTCTGCCCTTGCTAGGATTCCAAACTCCCAGTTTCTCAGTCTGCAACCCTCAGCTTTAAACACACTGGAAGATTCATGAAAGACCTCCTCCCAGCGCCAGAGGAATTTTACCAGAACTGGACAAGTTCCTAGCAAGCATCCTCAAGGCAGTAAGGAGCTCTCACGTCACTTCCTCCATTCTCACATCTTCCAGCCTCTATCTTAACGAAGCTCCAACAAGGCCTTCCAGAGTACATTAAACAAAAGCAATCACTAGAAAAACAGAAAGACCTTGAATGTGAATAACCCAAACAACTTGCAAGCACTGCTGTGCAGGCAGCAGCAAGGCAGAGTCAGAAAGCAAGTAGACATGAGACCATGTCAAAGCCAATAGTAAGAGCTCATAATTCACATACCCCAAACAACACCATACACATTTCTGCACAACTGCATATAGCATCACGTACTTTATCTATCAATGTCCTATAGCATCACATACTTTATCTTTCAATGTACAACACCGAGCACATGTGTGCACCACCACTCACAACACTCAACCTCAAGACCAAAAAGTACATTCCACACCTCTCTCTCCCTCTCATGCTTTCAAATGCACATCCCACACCCTCTGTTCTTGGCAAGACTTTTCTACTCCGTGACAGCTCTTACTGAAAGACAGCAAGATTTCAGGACAGAAGAAAGGCAGGCATTTACAGGACCGTCCTATATCAAGGCTAGGGCAAAATAACACACTAAAGTCACTTAAAATGGTGGTAGTTGAAGGTCATCATAGGGTGCCCAACCACAAAAGTGGCTCTTTTGTTACATTCTACCCCATGACCCTCGACTATCACCATTCACACATATCAAAAACTGAATCTCTTAACTAAAGACACCACTACGAATGAAAGAAAAATACAACTATGATTAAAAGACTGCATTTCATAACTGAAAAAACACAACTGTGAGTAAAGAACTACATTTCCTAAATACATGTTGAAGCAGCAACTCATGTGCTGAACTGAAAATACAAGCATAATACTGTGAGATTATAAAAGTATGTAACAATCAATGCAAGGCCTGTAAAACAGCTCAAACATATCTAGATATTCAGCAGGAGTAAATGTTTGATGGATACAGAAAATAAATGAATCAAGCTTATGAACTCAGTAATGCTCCTAATGTCTCTAATGGTTAATACTGGAACTTCTACTGCTGAAGAAGCCAAACTTATATATTTTGTGCTAAAAAATAAAGGTAACTCTTCCACTCAAAAAACATTTCTGTTGTTCTCCAATTTAAATCTCCCAACATCTTTGTTGTTCTGTTGTCACTTTAAGCAAACAGTCCCTCTGTGTGAAAGACAGACAGCCTTCTCGCATTTAGCTTCATCTCCACAAAACAGTTCATCAGTCTTGGCAAAGCATGTCCCCATCCGGTCAGTTCAGCCACAGGACGTCAGCTTCCACCGTCCGGTGATCACTCCAGGCTTGGGGGGAGAGGGAAGGGGAGGGGAAGGGGGAAGGGAAGGGGCGCATCCATACGGGGGCACGGGAATCAAGCACACCAACACGTCGCAGTATGATGACCTGGAAAAGAAACAGGCATCTCTCTTCTTGCAAATTTCTTTTTCAAAAAGCGTGTGTTTTTCCTGTCCCTGTTTTGCATTTCTGGAAGTACAATATTAGCATTTCCGTCTGCATGGTTCACTGCTGGCTCTGGTGAATTGTCTGAGAATTCACCACGCTTTAGCCTCTGAATTCTTGGTATTGGAGTGAAACTCTCTTTTTCCCCGGACAGCAAGAAGGGCTTGGGCAGTCTCCTTCCTGACTATTTCTCCACTCACTGCTGGATACGTGCTCCCTTTAGCAATTGGCAGAAGCCCAAGGCACTCCATCTGCTCTGTTAATTTTCCTTTCTTCAACTCGCCCTTCACCTTCTGTAGGGCTGGTCTGGCTTGTGCATTCTGACACATAAGAATCACAAATCTGAAACAATCTAGGGGGATATTCATCCCTTCATTGTCCGCCCACCTGTTTGTATGGTCTTTATCTCCTAGATGCTCATATTTAGTTATGCACACCAAGTCTGAATTGTGTGTCACCACCTCTGTTTCCAAGATTTTAGCCTTTTCATCTGCAAGGAAATTAAATGTTCAGTCATGAACAGTAACTGCGCTTTGCATTACAGTCTGCCATTTTACTGGGGAATTCTGTGTCTCAAACTCCACCCCTGGACTTTCTATTGAGACCTGCACAAACTGTTTATGCAAAACTGCAGTCTCTATCTGTATATACCACTTAATCATGTCTGCTTTGTCCCATTGGCAAATCACATTTTGTCTAATTGTCCTCTGTCCAGTATCTTTCAATGCTCAAAAACACAAAAAAGCATCTGTATTTGTCCAGCGTTAAGAAATGTTACAGTCCACAACTTTAAAAGCATACTATTCTTTCCCTGTTCTTTACTGTAACTAAAAAGAGCACACTGCTCTTGGACGGGCACACAAGATACTTCTGAATTGACCACATGTTTGAAATACTCCGCACAGTCTGTTGTGCAAATTACATTGCTGCATTTCTTCTTTGAAAATAACATTTTTCCATGTAAGGCAAAATTTATCGTTCACTGTCCTGTCTGAATTATACTTGCAACCAGTGATCGTTAAGTCTAAAAAACTGGTCTGTTTATCTCCTTTCACATTCCTTTCTGGCTGAGCAACATCATCAAAAGAATTAACTAAGACCATCTGTGAAGCCTGCAGATTAACTGGCACGTTCTCTAAGCTCACATTCTCCACATGACTCATCGCTGGTCAAAGCAACCGGCTTCAGAGCCTGGCACATGCTTAATTCTGTTTTCAAAAACTTGTTTTCAAATTGAACATCAGCCAACTCTCTTTTCAGCTCACTACACTCCTGTTCTAAATGTTCAAATTTCTGATACATGCTAAAGAACACATTCAAGATGACACCACTGTC
This sequence comes from Triturus cristatus, assembly GCF_964204655.1. Taxonomy (NCBI): domain Eukaryota; kingdom Metazoa; phylum Chordata; class Amphibia; order Caudata; family Salamandridae; genus Triturus; species Triturus cristatus. The sequence goes on from NC_140595.1 coordinate 119,204,579, forward strand.
TCTGTCTGAAATGCCATTAATCTCCTGCTTAGTAAAATCCTCCATACAGTCCATCGCAACCCCCTGCCTGCCAGCTTGATCACACTTTTCTCCGGAGTCTGAAAACTCAGAGGAATCCCAAATATTTTCATCCCACGTTTCAGGGTCCCAGTCAATTCCTACCTTTGCAATAGCTAAACGTACTTTTCTCACAATACGAACTGCAGCCTTTTCTGCCACAGTCTGGTAGGTTTCCAACTTTTCTTGCAATACATTTTTCTGACAAGTTAACATTGTAGAGGTATTTTTGGCTTCAACTAACTATTTCTCTAATGTTTCAAATCCACGCTGCAGCTGAACATATTTTGCATGCATTTTGTCATAAACACTTAAGGGGATCCAGCCCCTTCTGTCCAATGTAGCAAGCTCCTTTCCTTTATTCACAGGCACTTTTTGCAAACACGCAACCAATTATGCTGGCTCAGCATCAGCTAAACACACACTCCAATTTACACTTAATCCAGCACAATTAGCCCACTCATTTGCTAGCGCACCATATGGGATTACATCCCACCCAAATATATCAATTGGTGTCTGTAAATCTGCTTTCAATTTCTAAAATACATGTTTCGTACCCTTTTTAAATCAACGTTCGAATCCTGTGAGAATGACGCCAAGATGTAATGAATGTGGCTGCGAACCAACAAGCCACATCCAAAACCCCAACACTCCCTTAACACTGAGGTAAAACACAACACTCACTTAAGGCGAGGTAAAGAAACAAATCCAAATGTAACACACATAAGTTTATTAATGCAATGTTCAAATCGGTAGGCCAAATATATCAGTAAATGCAGATTCATTAGGTATCAAACATTTCTAAATGAACAAGTAAAATACAATGCAGGAACTCTCTCTCTTTTAGAATAAGCCTTGGGGTTCATTACACAATGCTCTCTAAGCAAAGGCTGTCTCAGATGCCAAATGCACAAAATTCAAATATATGTAGTAAACTATAATCTAAATGCATGAATAATACTGATTAATAATCTAGCAGAAGATAAGACACACTGGGCGTCCTGCAAGAGATCAGAAAAAAATATATAGATATATATACAGCAGAGGATCACTCTGGATGTGCACCACCCACACCACAAAGAAAACACCTCAAATGATCAAAGCCACTGGCTAAACATCACAATGGCAATAACCAAAACTGAATACATCACCTGGTGCAAACACTGCATCTGCATCTTAGCTCACTTCTGACCGGGGGAGTTCACAGCCGGGGTTCAGAGCTCAGCAACCAGGGTCCATACTCCGAGATAGACACGTCTGCCCTCGCTCGGATTCCAAACTCCCAGTTTCTCAGTCTGCAACCCTCAGCTTTAAACACACTAGAAGATTCGCGAAAGATCTCCTCCCAGCGCCAGAGGAATTTTACCGGAACTGGCCAAATTCCAAGCAAGCGTCCCTATGGCAGTAAGGAGCTCTCATGTCCCTTCCTCCATTCTCACATCTTCCAGCCTCTATCTTAACGAAGCTCCAACAAGGCCTTCCAGAGTACATTAAACAAAAGCAATCGCTAGAAAAACAGAAAGACCTTGAATGTGAATAACCCAAACAACTTGCAAGCACTGCTGTGCACACAGCAGCAAGGCAGAGTCAGAAAGCAAGTAGACATGAGGCAATATCAAAGCCAATAGTAAGCACCTATAATTAACAACTTGCAAGCACTGCTGTGCACGCAGGAGTAAGGCAAAGTCAGACATGAGCCCATGTCAAAGCCAATAGTAAGAGCTCATAATCACAAAACCCAAACAACACCATATACATTTCTGCACAACTGCTTATAGCATCACCTACTTTATCTCTCAATGTCCCATAGCATTACATACTTTATTTCTCAATGTACAACATCGAGCACATGTGTGCACCACCGCTCACAACACTGCACTTCAAGACCAAAAAGTACATTCCACACCTCTCTCTCCCTCTCACGCTTTCAAATGCACATCCCACACCTTCTGTTCTTGGCAAGACTATTCTACTCCGGGACAGCTCCTACTGAAAGACAGCAAGATTTGAGGACAGAAGAGAAGCAGGCATATGCAGGGCCGTCCTACATCAAGGCTAGGGCAAAAATAACACACTAAAGTCAGTTAAAATGGTGGTGGTTGAAGGTCATCATAGGGTGCCCAACCACAAAAGTGGCTCTTTTATTACAGTGTGTGACAGTTTTCCAGGTGCTGATTGGGAGCCATTTGAAAATCTTCAATAGCATCTTCAGGATATGGAAGCATGAGGCATTGACTTGGGTGGTCATGTAAAGTGTGTTGTCAATGATAATCCAGAAGTTCTTGGTGTGGGTGAATGTGAAGGTTGGGTGTTGGTCCTAGCTCTGTGTGCCACCAGGTGGAGTCCAACAGGGATGTGCTCCTCCTGAAGATCACAGTTTTGGTCTTTTCCATGTTCTGCTTTAGACAGTTGATCTTCATCCAGTGGGTGATGTCAGTCATGCAGGCATTGAACTTGATCCAGGTGCTGGTCATCTTGTCTACTAGGAAGAGAACAAGCTGTGTTTCATTGGCGTAGGAGAGGACGTCGATATCGTGATAGCAGATGATGCTGGCTAGAGGGATCCTGTATACATTGAAGATAAGGTCATGGGTGACTGAGATGTACAGTGCCAGAGTGACTGGACCCTTCCATTTAGGAAGGAGCAGGCCCATCGAGTGCCTGTCCTTGGATTCCGAAGTCATGTAGGTGTAGGATGGGGTGGAATACTGTGTCAAATGCTGCAGAGAGGTCCCAGAGGAAGAGGGCCGATGTGTCTCCTCTGTCCAGAGTAATGCAGATGTCATACATAACAGCTATGAGGGCAGTTTACATGCTGTGGTTGGCTCTGAAACCAAACTAAGTGCCGTTGAGGAGCTGGTGACACTAAGGTATTTGGTGAGGTGTCTGCTGATGATTTTCTCTAAGATCTTCTCAGGTAATAGTAGCTGGGAGATCAGTCTGTAGTTGGCAAGCACTGAAGGGACCAAAGATGGCTTCTCTCAGCAATGGGAGGGCAATTGCATTTTTCAAGCATCTGGGAAGGTCGCAGAAAAGGTGGAGGCATTTAGAATGAGTGTGAACATGTTGCTGATGGGTTGCAGCCTTCTGGAGTATGCCTGGCGGGGCAAGGGGTTCGATAAGGCCCCTGAGTGGATGAAATTCCTGGTGGCAGCAGATTCTCATCGGGTGATGATGGGCCATGTTGTTAGCGTTTCTTCTTTTGAGAAGATTAGGAGATTTTTGGTGAGGTCTGTTGGGTGTGGCTGTGGGCTGAAGGGGCTGTGAATGGCAGTATTTTACTTTCTGAAGAACTGAGAGAGCCTGTTGCAGAATCCCCTTGAAGTATGATTGAGCTAGAGGCAGCTGATGGTGAGTTAAAATCTTTCAGAATGGTGAAGATTTCTTTTCTCTGTTAGAGCTGGCATCAATGCATTCCACTTGACATGCAGGGCTTTTCTACAATGCAATTTACAGTTGATGGTTTCAAATGTAAACAAGGATTGGCAAAGCCAAAATGTCTTGGCAATGCTAGAGCTATTGGCGTTGTCAATGTATTTTAGCCATGTTGTACAGTAGCACGGCTGCTGTTCAGCATGGCTGAAAGTCATGGGAATAGGCACTATGACATGGCTGGCACTGGCCTTGTCAGAGTGCTTTTTTGTCTGGCAAGAGGAAGCGGGAGAGGAAAGACAACACGGGGGCTGGACAAGTAGCACAACACACGGTGGGTGCTGGTGGGGAGACAGTAAAGAAAAAGGCTTTTAGTATTTGCTAAAACTTTGCATACATTTTACTTGCCTTGTGGTTTTATGCGTTGCGTAACACCAATTGTACCTCTTGGTCCCTGAAGTTAGGCAAAACCCCATGCAATGTTGCAGTTGTAGCCTACGTTTTGTGGACATCTTAGGTGATGGACTGCCTCAGCTCCTTTACAGCTGATTAACCACGTAGATACAAAGGTAAATGACTTGCAACAGACAAGGGGCCTGTTCTTCCGTTGGCCAGGGGCTTGGAATATTTCAATGGGCTGGCTTTTGCAGAACCCCTTTTTGTAATCATCAAGTAAACATACAACACAAATGAGGGTATGTGAGAAGAGTCAGGGACTGAGAGAGAGAGGAGAAAAATGGACTGGGTAGAGGGAAGGGAGGAAGGGAGAAAAGCAACAAGGGCGGGTGGGAGGTGAAAAAAACGACAGGGTGAGTGAGAGGGAAAAAGCAACATGGACGGGGTGTGGGTGGTTGGAGAAAAAAGCGACATTGACAGGCTGCGGGATAGAGGGGAAAAAAGAAACATGGACGAGGATATGGGAGGGGGCCTGACTGACAACACAAGAGCTCATATAGAGTGCTTGAAGACAAATGAAAAAATTAGCTCCAAAAAAAAGGGAGCAGAGGAAGGACACAAGAACTTGGTCTTGGCTCCACGGGATGGCCAAACACAAGAAGAGTACATTGCACATGCATGCCATGACAAATAGAAGCAAAGCAAATGAGAGTGACACTAAAGTTTACCAATGGTAAGCTATGGGCGGGCTGTAAGCCCACTGATTGTAATCAACATGTCTAGGCCGAGACCTAAAAACAATTGATCATAATCTGTTTTTCTGTTGTAGATTGATTTAGCACTGGAACTTTTAAAAAAGTTGTTACAAAGTACAGTTGAGACATAGGAACATACTGAGTTTTAGTGTTGATAATGTTGTCTTTAGTTTAGTTTTTGTTTGTTCTTATCAAACGTTTGATAATTTTGCCCCTTTTAGAGCAAACATAGGCCTTTGAGGAAGTATGGCTCTTGGCGCAACATTGGATTCTATCATTTTCCAATGTTTGTAGATAATCCTTTTAATTTTTTGCTTTGCTCTGATCATTTTTGGATGCGTATAGGCTTATTTGTAATAATCGTTTTAGGTTTCTCCCCTTGGCCTTTGAAGAGGAGATGTTCTATTAAGTTTCTTGGGTGGAAGCTATGTACAAGTAATACATTTTCCTATCAGTATATTTGGTACATAGAGTAGTCTTGCCATTCAATGAATAACTATTCATTTCTTTGTTCCACCTATAGGAATTTTTGATCTTTGGTTGTACCTAATTCAGTTTCCTGATATTTGCTTCCAGTTCATCTTTAGTTCTGTGACAAATGAGAAAAGGTTCATCTCTGCATTTCAGCAATAATGCTAACTCCTTCACCCAACCATCTATTTTGAATGCATGGTTGTTTTAAAAATGTTTTGCATAAAGGTATTGGCATATGATGGCGATGCCACTTGAGCCCATGAAGTACTGGCGATTTGAAGACAGTATTTCCCTAAACCTCTGAAATACTTGTGATAGATTATGTTGGTGGTAAATTCTATCAAGAATGTGTGATTGGCTTCAGTCCTCTGTATATAATTAGCAATGCTCCATCACTTCTAAGCATTTTTGATAATGAATAGATGTGTGTAAAGAGGTAACCTCTAAGGTACAAATCCAGAATTCCTTTTGAGACTCAAGGTCAACTCAAGGTCAACTTGTAAATCGGTGGCATTTGGAAAATATGTTTCGGCACTTTGAGCTACTTTCTGTAACAATGCATCAATAAATGCCAAGAGCTTCTAATGAATAAATTGCAGAGATGATCGGTCTACAAAGTAGATCTTTACATTTTGTTTTGGGGGAGGAGTAAATTAATTCAAGGAATTCTTGGTGTTATCTCTTGGAAATTCATTTGTTTTCTCAAAGCCAACCTTGCTCTGCTTTCTATAATGTTTGTAATACTCTCACTAGTTTGGTGGAACCCGTTCCAGTAATGTTTAAGTAGTTGTGTCACTGACATCCTTTAATGTTTTTCTCATAGCATACCATGACTAGCATCTCATTTATCCACCACCCTAATTATGTTTTCATTCTCACCCAGTTTCTTGAGACAAGCAAGTTCACTTCTGTACACATTTATCAATGTTTTTGTTGCTTTTGAATGCTAACCTTTACAAATCATTTCAAACAAATCTCAAACCTCCTGTTGTATGAGACATTGGTGCTTCAAAGAGTCATTTTAGGTTTGATTTATTTCTATATAAATGTTGCAATCAAGCTGCTATCATCTGATATTGTTAAAATATAAAAAGTAATTTTAAAAGGTTCTCACAGATTGGTACAGATAACTTTTAGAACTTTAGTTCTTGTAGTGAGTTAACTTAGGACAAATATTTACGAAACATATAAGTTGTTTATATTGAGATTCACCAATTTCGATAGGTGTCCATAAGAACTAGTACAAAGTTCATTATCAGCAGAAAGCATACCCTTAAGCATGAAGTGGTAGCATGGTAATGAAAGGAACAATCCACAACAAATGAGACCACAATGAAAGACACACTAGTGTCTTCCCACGTTGGTAATGATCTGTTGGAACCTGTACATAGAAACTGAGGAGGGACTAAACACTGTTAGCAGCTGGTATTTTTGACAATAAAGGTTAAATTGCTGCTTCGAACCACTAGCATTTTAAATTTCTTTGAAAATACCCTTTATTATAAATGACAGATTCAGATGGCATGTTAACCATCTAGTCTGTAATTTTTTGTTTATAGTAATAGGCCCGAATACATTTGAGGTTTGAGCGTATTAGTACAAATGAGAAAGACTGCAATTGCCAGATCCATGGGCATTATAGAAATGAATTGCCACAATACTCTAATACTTTTTTAATTAAAATAGTTACCTCTCAGTAGCAACAACTCGGGTCTAATTCCTCTCTTTTACATTTACAGATTGTAATATTGGTGTAAACTTTGACTCAACACTTGGTTAGATGGCTTGTACTGGATGAACAATTTATCTAAATAGATATGACACACCTACTTCAAACCCAGCTATATCATTTACATAGTGATATTGCAGATAAACTCAACCTCTCTGGTGGTTCTCAGCACATTATCACAGTACTGATTAAAAAGTGCAAAACAACACAGGGGCAGGTCTTTTCCATCTGTGCAATAAGCATCTGGAATAACCCCCCCCCATACTCGTAAGTACTGTCCCAATTCTGCTTCAAATTAGGAAAGAGTCGGAGGCATAAAACAATAAGAAAAACAAATCACAATGCATTCACAATCCACAAACCATCTTCCTCTATCGCCTGTTGACTTTATGCTGGACTTAGACTTAGTACATTACTCTGCTGTCTTTAGGGTAGGTTTGCACTATACTAATGCCACATACAATTGGAACTGAGATTTATTTCTTGTCAAATTTACATAACTTGGACATATCGCAAAGGGGAAAATTGCCTCCATTTCTAATCTGGTCATAATTGTTTCCTTTATGACTTGATATGATGGACCTTTATTGTGGTTATAATCCAAAACATTTTAATTGTTATTGCAAAAAGATACCTTTACAATGATCTTGATGGAACCATAAGATAAAGAACTATGATGGATAAAACCCAGATCTGTGACTGTGTGTAAGTATCTGAAAAGTTTCAGCACTCCATCCATCATCTTCTTGTGTTTGCTTTCTTCGCCCAAAGTTGGCAGGGTATGCCCAGACGTGGGCCCTTGCTCAGTTTGCCACTGGATTCAAGCTAGCTTTGCTGATGAGGGGTAATACCCCCAAACCGGTCCCAGGATGCTTGTTTCCGGTTCAGGGCAGACCTGGCTTGGTAGTTCGGGCTGGACTGTTCCCATAAGAAACAGGGTCGAGACTGATTTGCATATGGCTGGGTCTGAACTGGGGTGGCAAAGTGAGCTAAAGAACAGTGATGGATTAAACCCAGTTCTGTGACTGGGTGTGAGTGACGGAAAAATGAATTGCTCCGTCCATCATCTCATTATGTTTGCTTAGTTCACCCTAAGTTGGGTATACCCAGACGTGGGTCTCTTCCTCACTTTGCCACTGGATTCAAGCTAGCTTTGCTGATGAGGGGTGATACCCCAAAACCGGTCCCAGGATACTTGTTTTTGGTCCAGGGAAGACCTGGCTTGGCAATTCGGGCTAGACTGGTTCACATAAGGAACAGGGTCAAGACTGATTTGCAAATGGCTGGGTCTGAAGTGGGGTGCCGAAGCGAGCTAAAAAACGATAATGGATTAAACCCAGATGTGTGACTGGGTTGGAGGGTCTGAAAAGTTTCAGTACTCCGTCCATCATCTACTTGTGTTTGCTTTGTTCACCCTAAGTCGGCAGGGTATGCCCAGACGTGGGACCCTTGCTCACTTTACCACTGGATTCAAGCTAGCCTTGCTGATGAAGAGTGTCACCCAGAAACTGGTCCCAGGATGCTTGTTTCCGGTTCAGGGAGGACATGGTTTGAAGGTCGGGCGGGACTGTTCCCATGAGGCACAGGGTCAAGACTGATTTGCAAATAGCTGGGTCTGAAGTGAAGTGGCGAAGTGAGCTAAAGAATGATGATGGATTCAACCCAGATCTGTGACTGGGGGTGAGTGTCTGAAAAGTTTCTGCGCTCCATCCATCATCTCCTTGTGTTTGCTTTATTTGCCGTAAGTTGGCAGGGTATGCCCAGACGAGGGCCCCTTGCTCAGTTTGCCACTGGATTCAAGCTAGCTTTGCCGATGAGGTGTGATACCCCGAAACCGGTCCCAGGATGCTTGTTTCTGGTCCAGGGAAGACTTGGCTTGGTAGTTCCGGCTGGACTGTTCCCATAAGAAACAGGGTTGAGGCTGATTTGCATAAGGCTGGGGCTGAACTGGGGTGGCAAAGTGAGCTAAAGAACAGTGATGGATTAAACCCAGATCTGTGACTGGGTGTGAGTGTCTGAAAAATGAATTGCTCCGTCCATCATCTCCTTGTGTTTGCTTAGTTCACCCTAAGTTGGGTATGCCCAGACGTGGGTCTCTTCCTCACTTTGCCACTGGATTCAAGCTAGCCTGGCTGACAAGGAGTGTTACCCTAAAAACCAGTCCGAGGAAGCTTGTTTTCGATCCAGGGAAGAATTGGCTTGGCAGTTCGGGCTGGACTGGTTCCCATAAGGAACAGGGTCAAGACTGATTTGCAAATGGCTGGGTCTGAAGTGGGGTGCCGAAGTGAGCTAAAGAAGATAATGGATTAAACCCAGATGTGGGGCTGGGTTTGAGGGTCTGAAAAGTTTCAGTACTCCGCCCATCATCTACTTGTGTTTGCTTTGTTCACCCTAAGTTGGCAGAGTATGCCCAGACATGGGCCCCTTGCTCACTTTGCCACTAGATTCAAGCTAGCCTGGCTGATGAAGGGTGTTACCCCGAAACAGGTCCCAGGGTTCTTGTTTCTGGTCCTGGGAAGACCTGGCTTGGCAGTTCGAGCTGGACTGTTCCTATCAGGGACAGGGTTAAGACTGATTGGCATATGACTGGGTCTGAACTGGGGTGGCGAAGTGAGCTAAAGAACGATGATGGATGAAACCCAGATCTGTGACTGAGTGGGAGTGTATGAAAATTGTCAGTGTTCCAGCCATTATTTCCTTGCATTTGCTTTGTTTGCCCTAAGTTGGCAGGGAATGCCCTTGCTCACTTTGACACTGCATTCAAGCTAGTCTGCATGATGAGGGGTGTTACCCCGAAACCGGTCCCAGGATGATTGTTTCTGGTCCAGGGAAGACCTGGCTTGGTAGTTCGGGCTGCACTGTTCCCATATGAAACAGGGTCAAGACTGATTTGCATATGGCTGGGTCTGAATTGGGGTGGGAAAGTGAGCTAAAGAACAGTGATGGATTAAACCCAGATCTGTGACTGGGTGTGAGTGTATGAAAATTGTCAGTGCTCCATCCATTATTTCCTTGCATTTGCTTTGTTTGCCCTAAGTTGGCAGGGAATGCCCAGACATGGGCCCCCTGCTCACTTTGACACTGGATTCAAGCTAGCCTGGCTGATGAGGGGTGTTACCCTGAAACCAGTCCCAGGATGCTTGTTTTCGATCCAGGGAAGACAAGGTTTGGAAGTTCGGGCTGGACTTTTCCCATAAGGAACAGGGTCAAGATTGATTTGAAGATGGCTGGGTCTTAAGTGGGGTGGCAAAGTGAGCTAAAGAACGATAATGGATTAAACCCAGATCTCTGACTGTGTGTGAGTGTCTGAAAAGTTTCAGTGTTCCATCCATTATCTTCTTGTGTTTGCCCTAAGTTGGCAGGGTATGCCCAGGTATGGGTCCCTTACTAATTTTGCCACTGGATTCAAGCTAGCCTGGCTGATGAGGGGTGTTCCCCCAAAACTGGTCCCAGGATGCTTGTTTCTGGTTCAGAAAAGACCTGGCTTGGCAGTTCAGGGTGGACTGTTCCCATAACAAACAGTGTCAAGACTGATTTGCATATCACTTGGTCTGAAGTGGGGTGGCGAAGTGAGCTAAAGAACGATGATGGATTAAACCTCGATCTGTGACTGGGTGTAAGTGTTTGAAAAGTTTCAGTACTCTGTCCATCATCTCCTTGTGTTTGCTTTATTCGCTCTAACTTGGCAGGGTATGCCCAGCGGTGGGCCCCTTGCTCAGTTTGCTACTGGATTCAAGCTAGCTTGGCCAATGAAGGGTGATAGCCCGAAACCAGCCCCAGGATGCTTGTTTATGGTCCAGGGAAGACCTGGCTTGGTAGTTCGGGCTGGACTGTTCCCATAAGAAACAGGGTCTAGAATGATTTGAATATGGCTGGGTCTGAACTGGGGTGGCAAAGTGAGCTTAAGAACGATGATGGATTAAACGCAAATCCGTCCATCATCTCCTTGTGTTTGTTTGGAACCATAAGTAATTAATTGATTTAAGTATTATTTTGGCCGCATCGGATTGATGGCATAGTCGTGACGTCACCTTGAAAGTTGTTAGGTTAGGTCAAATTCTTAAACTTTGGCGATAAACTGCACAGTGACCTCCAGATTTTTAATACATGATTGTGGAAAGCATAGATGAACCTAACACCAATAATAGGGTTAAGTAAAGAATGGGATGCTGTAAGAGAAACATAATTTCTTTTTACACAAAGTAATATCCAGTAGAAATTAGAGATGAACGACATGTAGAGAGGTTACTTTCCATTTCATACAGCAATCTTTAAAATCAGTCAACCTATAAGGGGATTTAAATACTATCCATTAAGGATTATTAATAGAAAGTAATTAAGATATTAGGTGTATAGATAATGTTGTCACAAATGCAATGCTTTTGTAAAGCTGATTTGATTACAGTAAAAATATGTGCACTAAGCTGTCATTTTCCCCTTATGTTCTTGTGTCCCCCCTAAAATACTGTACAGCAACCCCTGGCAAAGTGTCAAATTGATGAAGGAAGTGCAATCTGTTATAGGAATCAATTCGAAGAAAAATGTTTCCCAGAAAAATAGAGTTTATGTCTAACTACATAAATAATGCTGAATAGCCTTGTTTGAATAGCATGTGAAATATAAACTAACTGGTGCCTATAATAGGGACAGTAGTAGAAGCTTGTCAGTGCACTACAAAATCTGGAAGGAACCACCAGATCGAATTCATAGAACCAGCACTATTCCCAACCCTGCCATTTTCTTTTGAATAAAGTTTTGCAAACAATGTCAATATAATTGGTCATCCAGTCCAATACGGACAACTGACATGATAGCCAATCCGACTGGTGGACGTGCTTTGGAACGCCTTGCCTTGCCTTGTGGAAATATGGATTTTTATGATCAGTTATGTCCCCTATCTTGGACCCCAACGGTTTCATGTATAAATCACAAGTACATGTATGTTCCCTCCAGTTCCGGTTATGAAGACGCAAACACTTGTGCGTCCACCGTCAACATGTCCTCTTTCAGATCCGCCATGAATGGGCCGGATATTCTATTTCTAAGTATGAAAGGCCACCGGCTTTATATGGTTCATTTATCCCATTTTTCAGTCCAGGCGAGTAGGCCCTGATTCTGCCGTTAAGCCTTTTCCTGCCTTCTGCCTCTGAAAGCTCCAGTCCGAGCTCGCATCTGTATCCATGAACTTTGTCCTATTCCCTGCGCGGCTAACGGTGCCTGACTCCAGCCTGTTGCCTGCCAAAAACTGTATTTCACCTTCGAGATTATCTGCTCCGCTCCCTACCCAATGCATTCCTGTCTAGTAGTTTAAGTAAACATTCTTCCAGCTATCGAGCAAAGGGCCCGGCTTCTCTGTCTTTATGCAAGTAATTCATAGCCCTGTTACTATGGAAGATTTCTGCCCTCGCATCTAGTGTAGACACTTAGACGCTTGTACACGCACTCACAGTCAGTATAGAATAGATTTTGTTCGAGAGACCTTTCTTTTTGGATAACATAGTTCTTTAAACATAGGATGTTAGATATGATTTGGGATTAGGTTGACATAACCCCAGACTTTTGTCTCCACATGTAGAGCTAAATGTCAAGTCCCTTTCTCCCTCTAGTTGCACGTCTATCACACGTCATGCGACTGCGCACGCATCTCTGCCAAATATTTCTGCTGACATTGCAGGATTCTCCAGGTATCCACCCACACATGACAAATTACCCATTATCATCAAGTGGACGCCCACATGGACGCCCACCTTCACGCCTACTTACACGCCCACATGCTCTTATCTCATTCTCTCTTGCTCTTTTGCTTACGTACAATTGAGAAATGTATATATACTGTACTCTGTGAATAATGTTTTGAGAATATTGAGAATACTTTTGAGTCCCCTTCCAGATCCTTTTTTGGTGATGGTAATATTCTCCCTTTGACTCGAGTTATTGGAATAAAGCCCTTTTAGAACCTGATACCACAGACTCAGCCTCTTGCTTTATGCATGATCTTATTTATATTTTAAAAATTCTGAGAGCGTAATATTTTATTTACCACATAATGGCGCCCGAACAGTTTAATCTCTTTCCCCACACGCCGGAATGAAGGTCCAGTTTTGCCCCCTTCCATAGCCGTGACGGACTTCAAGCGCGCACGTCGCGGGTCTTCCCGCCAACTCCCTCAGGCCAACGAAGGGGACAGACTGCGACCAGGCATCCATACGAGGCGGTGAGGAACGCAGATTGTCCTACCCAGAGCCCACCTGCGAGAGAGCTGTGTCCGAGGTATACAGAGGCCCACCAGATTCCGAAGTTCCGAAGTATCCAAGTCACGAGTCGAGTCCAGTCCAGTCCAGTTTGGTCTAGTCCAGTTCAGTTCCGAGGCCTTCCGTTCCGAGCTACCCGGTGAGTACCATTGCCGGGGAGGCGTTCTGACGTGCACATAGGTTGTGCCGGTCAAGACGGGTTTGGGTACACAAATCCGGTCTGCACTGTTTCAGCAGTGTATCTGTACTGTTTAGCAGTATATCTAGTATGTCTAGTATATAATTCAGAATCACTTAGTTGGTGTTCCCTAATGGCCATTGTTGTTCGTTAAATGTTAAATGTTAAATGTTTTAAATACGTTCTACATATTGTGGTGTGAATGACTGTTCATTATTGTGTTTATTGTATTAAGTGTGTTCAAGTAATAAGGTCTAAAAATGCCGCTATTTTCAAAATTAAGACAGATCAAAACTAGAAAAGGGGTACTCGAAGAAGCTGTTCCCATTCCACCTAGGGACACTCCAGGGTACTTTATGTATCATAAGCATGGCCTAGATGCCGTATTATTTCTTGATTTATGGGTGGACTACACCAAGGATTTACCAGAAAGTCAGAGGTGGCCCGCAGTTGGGACATGGGATGCAGATTGCATCATGAGAGTAGAAGAAGAATTATGGAAAAAGATAGCCAGACAGTAACAGAAAGATGCCATTGAATTATGGCGTAAAGAATAGCATAGACGCACAGAGTAAGCGCTCAGAAAAGGAGAGAAAAGTAGGGAGGATTCAGACAAAGCCCGAGAAAACGTGTTAGTTGAGGAAGGTATCCGAGTAAAAGCAGAACAAGTAGATAGACAACGAAACACTCTTATGAAAGAGAAAATGTAGACCAGCTTGGAAGGATGCCATTGAGTTTTGGCGCAAGGAGTCACATTAGGAGGTCAGAGTAAGTGTTTCACGAAGCAGAGAGAAGTAGACTGGAGTCTGGAAAAGCCAAGGAAAAGATGTTACAGGAGGAAGTGGAGCAGGTAAAATGAGCGCAGGCTGACAGAGAAAGAAATACTGACGTTGCTGGTATTTATCCCGTCCTTTCAGAGGACCTAGCAAGAGTGGCCCCAGTAGAAAGACCAGTTAGAGTGCCACCGCAAGTACCACGATACATATAATAATGATATAGTAGCCCAAAGGTTCTTGAGCCACCCACCAAATGAACAGCGCATAGCTGGTGTTTACATGGTCCAACATTTGACTACGTTGTCAATAGGAAATTGAGAGGGGTGTAGCTAGAGAAGGAGCAACACCTGTGATTTGATGACACCCCTAATGTACAAAGTGCTAACGAAAAAGTAATTTTTGAACAGTTTAGCTTGAAAAAAGAATTGTGGGTATTTCGAATTTGCAAATTGTTCAAGAATACAGGTTTGTGTTCTTGGTGGTCCAGTGAGCCAATGTGCTGGGTCAAGTCGGTGAGATTATGACCCCCTGAGTGCAAAATTGTATGTAAAAATAATTTTTCAATTGAGCGAATTATTGCAGTTTTTATGGAATTGAGTAGTCTTTTTGTCTTTGACAGCTTCAGAGTGAGGAGAAGGTGGGGGCTGTGTAGAGCAGTATGTGATACAGAAATCGGAGACAGATTCTGACCTTGTAGCCAGTGTAGGTGGGGGCCGGTGAGAGGAGCAGAACAGAGGCACTGCTTAGAAAGCTTCTCTGACATCGCATCTGTGTAATGCCTGCAGCCGGAACAACAAAAAAGTTGGCTGGCAGCCCAGGCTCAGGCCGCGCTGAGGGGCTATTTTTAGCTTCTCTGATAAGACAGGGCAGCTGAGAAATGTAAGTCGAGAAAGATTCCCTTGGTCTATTCTGTGCTAAACCAGTGCCCCGAGGAAATGTCTATGGAGAAGATTTGTTTTATTTTTTAGCAATTGTTATATTGCTTCTGGCCGGAAAATAAAATGTTGCTCTTGCTTGGAATTTTAAGGGCTATGTGCCTATATAAAAACGATTTTCAAATTCAGACATTTTTGAATTGTGGCCACAAGCTGCCACCAGTTGCATTGGATAAATGATCCAGTGGTTAAAAGTCTGTGAGGAGAGATGAGAGGTGCGTCTTCGTCTGGGACATTAGGGTACATTGTGTTGACGAAGATGCATAGCTCATTTTTATAAAAGACAACAAACAGGTTCGTGTGTTCTTCGTTTTTGATTATTATTGCTGATTCTGTTTTTATAAAAGAAAACAAACAGGTTCGTGTGTTCTTCGTTTTTGATTATTATTGCTGATTCTGTGTGTCAGACTTGACACGGTGATTTCAGATGGGGGTGTATAGGGCAGGTAAATAAGTTATTGATTATAAGCCTGACAAATTAAGCAGGCCAGAGTGTTCGCCTCTGAGCTGTAGGTACTATAATTGCGCATCGCTGCTCATTTATATATGTTAGTGTAATTGTCTATGCTTTCTGTGCTTGGTATACTGATGGCTTGGCATATGTATTTTATATATGTTTTGTTTTTGTGTTGTATTGACCAGTCTGTTTAGCGTTTAATACAAAGTTCTCCTGTGCAGTACCGAGATAGTCGTGACGACGGCGATCTTTGCACAGCGCTTGGCTGGAACTTGTTCACAATTACTAAATTTCACAGACATGATATTACCTTTATCATGCTGTCAAAATAGCGGACACCACGTTATGAGTGTATGTCTAATTGGTATTGGAGATGAATGAAATAAAAGTAAAACGTTATGCAAGACTAAAATATTTTTCACATGACTGCCTTTCTCTTATAGACAGGCAGCCTCGGTCATATGTTTCCAGATTGGACATTGAGGAACGATTATGATCTGTGCACTCGCATCTTACCTCTTGAAAGGCCTGTTTTAAATAAGGACTGCCACCCCAGAGTGACAAATGAGGCTCGGTATTTAGGGTAATGAGAAAATATCTGACAGGATTTCCTTTTTAAAGTTTGTTTTAGTAAGCTCATTCTTGTAAGTGGTGGCCCCAAAAGTTGACTTGTTTTTAAATTAGGCTGTTTATTGTATAGGTGGAAATTATTGCAGAATTACTGATTTTTTTTAGCAGATGAATTATTAATTATCAACATTAACAACTGTTCTTAAACTTGGTTTTCCGAATATTTAGGTAATTTAGCATTCCTATTAGGGCCTCCTAGCATTAATATTGACTTCAGGTTGGTGTAGGTTCATGTAATAGGGACATTTGCATATGAGGTGTCATTTGGCCAGCTTATGAGCTAACACAATGAGGTTTGTACATTAATTTGAAGGATTTCTCGCCGTTTCAAATACGCTGTGTATCTCCTATAATTTTGCTTACGCCCAGTAGCTACACACAGGGATTAATAGTGTTGACAAGACACAGGGTTTGATAGTGTTTGACAGCAGTGAAATCTGTTTCAGATTTCCTCCTGTCAAAAAGGGGGGGAAGGAGGAGAATATTGGCTTTCTGCTGGCCCCTGAGGAGGTTCGCTTCCCGCTAGCCCCTTAAGAAATTAAGCCCCTTAGAAATTAGCCCCCTTAGAAATTAAGCCGAGGAAATAGGTATGGTGTTTTCCCCTTTTTCTCATGTTTTATTGTGATCTTTCAGGGGTATTAGTCCAAGCCCCTAATACAGCTTCTACTAAAAGTCCTCCCTTGGACACAAGAACACACTGTGGCATTTGAAGAATTAAAGAGAGATTTATGTCAAGCACCAGTTTTAGCAAACCCTGATTACAACAAATCGTTTATGCTTTTTGTGACAGAGCGGGATGGAACAGCACTATCTGTCCTAACACAAGATCATGCAGGAAAACACGAGCCCTGTGCTTATTTTTCTAGTACATTAGACCCAGTAGCACAGGCTTTGCCTGCGTGCCTAAAATCAGTTGCAGCAACGGCCTTAGCCATAAGACAAAGTGACTTGATAGTGCTGGGCCACCCTCTGACAGTACAAGTACCACACGCAGTAGAGGTTCTCTTGAACCGGACACAAACACAACACCTGACTGTAGCTAGACTGACAGGCTATGAGCCAACGTTATTTCAACCACACATAGAGATCAGACGATGCAACATACTGAATCCTGCTACCCTTTTGCCCTCCAGTACAGAAAGCGTTTCACCACACGACTGTGTTGAAGTAATACATACCGTGACTAAACCAAGACAAGACTTGACAGACGTTGCACTCCCAGACCCCGACCTAACACTATAAGTTGACGGCTCATGCATGAGGACAGGGGCGGGAGAATTAGTGGCAGCATATGCAGTGACTACTGATACTGTAATAATAGAGACTAAAAGAATAGACATATTGTCAGCACAAGCAGCAGAGCTCATCGCCCTGACACAAGCGTGCATAAGAGCTAAGCACCTGAGAGTAAACATTTACACCGATTCTCTGGCGAGAAAGAGGTTTCTTGACCTCTCATGGGGCCAAGATACAGCATGGCCCCCATATTCAAGCCCTACTGGAAGCAATACATTTACCAACAGCCATAGCTATCCTAAAATGTAAAGCACATACTAGAGCCACAGATACCATTTCCCAAGGCAATGATCTGGCAGACCGAACAGCTAAACAGACAGCTCAGACCCCACTAGACATGACAAAGTTACAGGTTCAATAAGTGTCCAAAGCCATGACAGTTAGGGATCCTTCCAAGGATGTACAAGACATACAGACACATGCTACTATAGATGAATTAAAGAAATGGTCGGAACAAGGAGGGGTACTGACTGATCAGGGTTGGATGAATAAGGGCAAATCCACATGGTTTCTTCCTGATTCGATGGTACAAGTGATTATAAATACCGCACATAGTCCTGCACACTTAGGAGAGAAAGCAATGATAGATAGCTTACAGAATATATGGTTCAACAAGCACCTGCGTGCAGCAGCGAAACAAAAGGTCAGAACATGTATGATCTGTTGCCAATTCAATCCAGGTAAAGGCATTCCGATGGAACAAGGTGGATTCCATCCACCTGACCACCCTTTTGAAGTGCTCCAAATGGATTATATCCAAATAAACAGATGTAGAGGTTACAAATATGTCCTGGTACTAATGAAGCAGGTGTCCCTTCTGTTAGGGTATACCTGGAAATTCCATTGTGTGCGACATCCTGAAGCAGCAGGCCTTGTAGAAAGACATAATCAGACATTAAAAATTTGCGCAGACAAAGGTGTAGATTGGATGGTAGCCCTGCCGGTTGCCCTCTTTTACATGCGAATGGTAGCTCATTCTAGAACAGGCTTATCTCCCTATGAAGTGGTCTTTGGTAGACCACCAAATATGTGGGGCACTCCAATGCCTAAAAGATTATTGATGTTGATAATAACATGCTGACAGATTACCTGGCTTCCTTGATGTCTGCACTACTCTCTTGTTGTTCGCAGGTTGCTGCCGCCTTCCCTGACAACACCCAGGTCAAAGAATACTCCATCGCTCCTGGATGGAAGGCGCCAAAGTCAGTGCTCTGGACCACGGGGACGGCCGTTAAAGTCAAAGGGCGGAAAAGATGGTTGCACCTTCACCACTCTTTTACAAAGGAAAAAGACTTTGAACTTGGATTTTGGATTTTGAACACCATTTTCTAGAGGAGACTCCCCAGCAGTTTCCACAAAGCTAAACTTAGATCTAAAAAGTCAGAACCCGTTTGATCAATTAAGTCCACTAGGTGGTGAAGCGGTTGAACATGTATTCTGGCTTGCATAAGATCTTGGACAATAATATTGATAAAAAAAGAGCAAGATGTGCATCACGATAATATGTATCAGCTTAATACTACATGCTATTTTTCCTCCTATTGCCTCACTCTTATACTCCTCCACTAATGATACCATAAAGCACACATTTAGTGATCTGCCATCCTATGAGCTATCATATCGACTTGCCTTACGCAACAATACCTTTATTCAGATGCTGCACCATTCACATCAGACTAGCAATGCTACAGACTGCTGGGTCTGTGGCCGACTCCCCCCCTATCAGAACTATAAGGGAGTTTTGCGCCTCTTTCTCTATCCGTTCACACACAATGGCTCCTGTGGAGCATGGTTTAGTTTGATTAATTCCCTAGATTCGAATTCCGCAGTTTATCAAGACAACTGGGTATGGGGAAACCTGAACTTAGTTTTGCTTAAAGTCTGCTACCCTAACAAGGAGGGACTTCCCAAAAGAACAGGAACTGATCTAGAAAATGAAGTATATGGATTAGGTAATTTTACACTTAACCTCATGATCCTGAACGTTGAATCTGAAGCTACACCAATCTTGCCCGCCATGTCCGTATTCCCAGTAAAAGGGGAATTATGTATAAGAAAGAATGGCTCCATACACATGGGCCATAGTAAATGCACCACTGTAATAAAATTCAGTGATCAAGGCAAGTCTACATTTTAGAGCTTCTCGTCATTCCTACTTTATATGTGGCCAGACCGCATATATACGCCTACCTCTAGATTGGGATGGTACCTGCTACATCGGATTCCTTTTGCCACCTGTTTTCCTAGCTCCTCCTGATTATCATAGAAATACTCATTTAGTACACAATAGAGAACGGAGAGATCTCCCAATAGTCGATTACACTGAGACAGCATGGGAAAAATACACAGATTTCAATAAAGGTCTCTTTCCCTATATAGGTACAGTTACCAATAGTAAACTGATACGTAGATTAACCAGAACCCTTGAAGCAGTAGTGAACGAAACTATTTCCGCCTTAGGCAATTTAACAGAAGAGCAGTCTGCTATGCGGATTGTTGTGCTTCAAAATCGTCTTGTCCTTGACGTTATCCTGGCCGATAGGGGCGGAGCTTGTAGGGTCATCGGATCAAGCTGTTGCATTTTCATACCAGAAAATTCGCCATCTGTATATAAAGCCATAACTCGCCTTCATAAGATTGTAAGCCAGATACACCAGAATCCAGGCACCTGGACTTGGTCCGGTTGGTTTTGGAGTGTATTATCTACCTTTGGACGGAGGGTCCTATCCTTCCTAGGTATTGGCTTTCTCATACTATTCAGTTGCTGCTTATGCCTACAATGTGGACCAGCGATTTGTGGTCTGTGTGCCACATCGTGTATTCCACCACCAAAATTTCATTCATCCCGGAAGAAAAAAGAAGAACAAATGATGTTATATGAACAGATCAACGGATTGATGAAGATTGATATCTCTTAAGGGCAAGTAGGGGACAAGGAGGGAATGTGGAAATATGGATTTTTATGATCAGTTATGTCCCCTATCTTGGACCCCAACGGTTTCATGTATAAATCACAAGTACATGTATGTTCCCTCCAGTTCCAGTTATGAAGACGCAAACACTTGTGCGTCCACCGTCAACATGTCCTCTTTCAGATCCGCCATGAATGGGCCGGATATTCTATTTCTAAGTATGAAAGGCCACCGGCTTTATATGGTTCATTTATCCCATTTTTCAGTCCAGGCGAGTAGGCCCTGATTCTGCCGTTAAGCCTTTTCCTGCCTTCTGCCTCTGAAAGCTCCAGTCCGAGCTCGCATCTGTATCCATGAACTTTGTCCTATTCCCTGCGCGGCTAACGGTGCCTGACTCCAGCCTGTTGCCTGCCAAAAACTGTATTTCACCTTCGAGATTATCTGCTCCGCTCCCTACCCAATGCATTCCTGTCTAGTAGTTTAAGTAAACATTCTTCCAGCTATCGAGCAAAGGGCCCGGCTTCTCTGTCTTTATGCAAGTAATTCATAGCCCTGTTACTATGGAAGATTTCTGCCCTCGCATCTAGTGTAGACACTTAGACGCTTGTACACGCACTCACAGTCAGTATAGAATAGATTTTGTTCGAGAGACCTTTCTTTTTGGATAACATAGTTCTTTAAACATAGGATGTTAGATATGATTTGGGATTAGGTTGACATAACCCCAGACTTTTGTCTCCACATGTAGAGCTAAATGTCAAGTCCCTTTCTCCCTCTAGTTGCACGTCTATCACACGTCATGCGACTGCGCACGCATCTCTGCCAAATATTTCTGCTGACATTGCAGGATTCTCCAGGTATCCACCCACACATGACAAATTACCCATTATCATCAAGTGGACGCCCACATGGACGCCCACCTTCACGCCTACTTACACGCCCACATGCTCTTATCTCATTCTCTCTTGCTCTTTTGCTTACGTACAATTGAGAAATGTGTATATACTGTACTCTGTGAATAATGTTTTGAGAATATTGAGAATACTTTTGAGTCCCCTTCCAGATCCTTTTTTGGTGATGGTAATATTCTCCCTTTGACTCGAGTTATTGGAATAAAGCCCTTTTAGAACCTGATACCACAGACTCAGCCTCTTGCTTTATGCATGATCTTATTTATATTTTAAAAATTCTGAGAGCGTAATATTTTATTTACCACATTGCCACTGGCAATGTTGAATTAAACTTGACAGGAAGATAAAAAGAAACTATATATATGCAAATGACTCTTCTATAACTAGCGAACAAGTTACTTACCTTCAGTAACGCCTTATCTGAAAGACTATATCTAGCTGCAGATTCCTTACCTTAAAATTTCCTAGACATCAGACTGGATCCAGAAGATTTTTCATGAGCAATATCTATGTGCTTCAGTAGGTGGTGCAGTTCAGCTCCACGTGCGTCATCCATGCCAGAAGTGATGTCTGCAGCACCAATATAGGAGCCACCTAGGCACACTGATGTCAGTTTCTTTTCGCGACTTTCCACTCCAGAAGCATGGAGCCATGAAGAACACTGACCACTGGTGTGGAAAACTAGGGCCCTGAAAGGGATTGGCACTGTCCTTAGACATCAGTTCGCAGAGCGAGGATGATAGGTGGGTTGGTAAGGAATCTGCAGCAAGATATAGCGGCTTATTTACAAGCCCCTTGCGCCAACTGTATGTCACTTTTCCCATGTTAAAAATGACGCAAAAGTGGCACAAGGGGCTTGTAAATAAGTCCCATAGTCTCTTCTAGATAAGGTGCTACAGAAGGTAAGTAATTTATTCATCGGATAGAGACTTCTAGGCGCAGAACTCTTACCTTTGAATAGATACCCAAGCATGATCTGCGGACCAGTTTCAAACAGGAAAGTCCTGCAGGACTTAATGAGAAAAGTGCCAATCCCTATGGACTTGACTGCCCAGACAGCAATGTTTAGTGAATGTGTGCAGAGAAGCCCACCTTGCTGCCTGGTGGATGTCCAGGACCGGAACTCTAATAGCAAACATAGTGGAATGAGCTTGCAGACCTTCTGGATATTGCTTCTTGGCCAATGCATAGCATATTTTAATGTAGAGGACAACCAATCTAGAGATGGTCCACTTCTACACAGCCTGACCTTTCTTCGCACCAACATATCCCATGAAGAGTTGGTCATCCACCCAGAACTCTTGTGTGTAGTTGAGGATAGAACAAAAATGTTTTTTTTGGTTACAGACAGTGGAGTCACTCCTCCTCTTTAGAGGGATGTGGAGGAGTGTAAAAAGTAGGCAGAGTGATGAATTGGCCTACGTAAAATGAGGTAACTACTTTTGGTAGAAATGAGTCCCTTGTGCGAAGCACCAGTTTGTCAAGACTGATAAGTGAAGCGGCATAGATGACAAGGCCAGCAGCTCACTTACTCCACAGGCAAATGTAATAGCCACAAGGAAGGCTGTTCTAATTGGCAGAAGCATGAAGGGCCAATTGTGAAGAGGCTTGAAAGGAGCACACATCAAGAAAGTTAACACCAGATTCAAGTCCCACTGAGGCATGATAAATGGTGAAGGAGGGAAGACATGAACAAGACCTTTTAGAAACCTATGTACTGTTGGGGATTTGAATAGAGAGGGTTGGTCAGGCAGCCACAGAAAGAGCAGATATCCCTTAAGAGTGCCCAGGGAGGATCCCTGCTGGGCAAGGGAAAGAATGAAGAAAAAAACTTCAGAAAGGGGATCAATGTCTTTTTCTGCACACTATGCCACAAATGTTTTCCAATGGCAGGTGTCAAGATGACATTACAGATTTTGGGAGTTTAGTTCGAAGGCTTTCAGCTAGCACACTCAATCTCCATGCAAGTAGGCAGAGACTAGACAGGTTAGGGTGAAGGACTCTCCCCTGCTGCTGTGACAGGACATCCTACCGAAGGGGCAGCCTGATCGGAGGATCGATGGCAATGCTCAATAGCTCAGATACCAGACTATTTGTATCCAATCCGGACCTTCAAGGATGACTTGGGCCCGGTCGTTCTTGATCTTCTTGAGAACTCTTGACAGGAGTGGTATGGGTGGAATGGCATATAGGAGGCCTGTGTACCACTTGAGACAAAAATCGACTAAGAGCAAGAGCTGCCTTGGAAACTCCAACGTGCAAAACTGCTGACATTGCGCATTCGTGGTGGAGGCGAACAGATATAGACTGTTGAAAGAGACTTTGCTCCGGTTGCAAACACCACTCGTGATCCACTAGGCATCAACGGCTGAGTTTGTCTGTTCTGTCGTTCAGAGAGCCTGGCAGATGTTCAACCCCCAGGAAAATGCTCCGCTGTTTCAGCCATGCCCAGACTCACAGGGCTTCTTGACAAAGCATCAACGACCCCACCCGACGACGTTTGTTGCAATACTACATGGTGGAGGTGTTTTCCATGAACACCTGCACTAGCCTTCCCTTGATGGATGGTAGAAAGACTTTCAATGCCAATTAGATTGCAAGGAGCTCCAGCAGGTTGCTGTGGAGCCCGGATTCCGCCAGAAACCAGAGTCCTCTGATCTCCACCTCATACAGAAGGCTGCCCCATCCCAGGAGTGACCCATCTGTCACTACTGTGAGATCTGGTTGGGAAAGAGACAGATGTCTGCCTCTGACCCAATCACGGTTTGTGAGCCACCACTGCAGATCTTTCACAGTACCCTCTGAGATCTGGACCATATCGAAAAAATTCCCCTTATGCAGTGGCCATTGAAACTTTAGGCCCTACTGTAGAGCCCGCAAATGCTATCAGGCATGCGTTAATAGCAGGAGGCCATGAATCCCACCAGCCTCAGGGTCTACCTCACCAAAATCCACGATAATGGCTGAAACATCAGTGTCATAGCTTGATTCTGCATGCCCATGCTGGTAATTGGGCAGATTAGGAGGGTTTGGAGGCTGCAGCTGCCGGGGGGTGGTGGACTGACCTGACCGCTGGATGTCTGA
The DNA here is from genome assembly GCF_964204655.1 of Triturus cristatus. Lineage (NCBI taxonomy): Eukaryota > Metazoa > Chordata > Amphibia > Caudata > Salamandridae > Triturus > Triturus cristatus. Next base: position 119,228,792 of record NC_140595.1, read on the forward strand.
CCCATGAGGTCAGTGGGTACCGAGTCCTCATCCACAAAGTGGCTGTGCAGCATACACAGCTTGTTGTCTGGGAGGGAGGGAGGGAATTGACGCAGTTGGAAGCCCCTTCTGTAGCCACGAAAGCTGGATTGAGGGTGACGTGGGGTCACAGAAAGACCCATGGACTTGGCTGTAGCCCGACTGTCCTTGAAGTGTTCCAGCACTGAATCTACCTGGACTCCAAAGAGACAGGTGCCATCAAAGGGCATGTCCATAAGAGAGGATTGGACCTCCCCCAAAAAGCCAGTTGTCCTCAACCAGACATGGCGCCTCAAAGCCACTGTCGACTAAACCACTCTGCCATGAGATTCAATCATGTCTGGAGAAGTCCACAATGGATAATGAACTCTGCTGCATCTCTCCCATTGGCAACAGCCTAGAGGTGTGGCCCGGAACTCCTCAGGGACCACTGGCACACCTGCGCAACCGTGTCCCACAGAACATGGAACTAACGGCCCAAAAAGAATGCAGTGTTCAAGGACTGCAATCCCAGGTTGATGGAAGAAAACATCTTGTTCCCCAAAGATCCATCCTTTTGGATTCCCTATCCAGGGGAGCAATAGGAATGTGCCTTTGGATGTCGAGACTTGGATCAACAAGCTCTCTGAGGTAGGGTGTTGGGTGAGAAAGTTTGGGTCCCGTGGGGCAGTGGTGGCAGGCGATCGTCCCATTCACATGAGCCTTGTGTGGGGTTTGGAACCAGTCCCCAAAAGGACGTCATTGAGGGCGTCATTGAACAGCAGCAGTGGTTCTGAAAGGAGGATTCCCAGTTGCAGTACCTGTCAAGATGTTAGTCTTGATTGCTCTTGGGGGCAACTGAAGGTCGAGGACCTCAGCCGACCTCCACGCCACCACTGCAAGGGAAGCCAAAGAGCGAGAAATCATACCAGTGTCTGGAGAAGTATGCAGTCCACTGGCTTGACCCAGTAGCTCACACGAGTCCATGTTAGGGTTGTCTTAAATGGCTAGTATTCCTCACAGTCCAGCAACTCCTCCCAATCCTCCCTGAGTCCTCACCCAAGAGTTTTGGGCTCAGGCTCCATTCTAGGAGGTAAGGCTCCGCTGGGCTTGACGCTGGCTTTCCTGGAGGACATCTCTGTAACACCAGGAGGAAAAAAAACTCAAAAAGAGTTAACAAAAAGTAAAAATAATTCCAGTCAAACAGTGAATAAAGGGGTAGATTTTCTCTGGATCAAAGAAAATAACTGACGTCAATGCGCTCAGGTGGCATCTATATAAGTGCTGCGGATGCCACTTCTAGTACTGATGACACATGTGGAGCCTAATGACTCCACCTACCGGTGCACAGCTGCACTGCTCAAGAAAAAGCTTCCGGATCTAGTCTGACTCCTGGGAATATCAAAGGTAAGATATCTGAGGCTAGAAGTCTCTATCAGATTGCTACTTTTTGTGAGTTTGATTTGACTGCAACAGTTACATGGCAGAGGTCAGAAGGTAGGGCTTTCTTTTGGGAGCTTTTATGGATGAGTTTACTCTCAAATAAATTGGGGACAGGTGTTGAAGTGAAGTAAATTTTAAGTAGGAGCTCATCGTGATTCTGTACTCTTTGTTTTGGGGGTGTTGGAGTTGTCTAACGGCAAAGAAGTTAATTTGGAGTAGCTAGAGAAGCAGCAGACTGTCAGATGGTCTTGACAGTCAGGGAAGGAGACATCCAAAGTGTGTGGGACCCATTTATGTTACATTAAGTAGACCTGCAGCAGAGGATTTGTGTTGACATGCTCTTAATGTAGGCTTGATGAGCGGTAACAAACAGGGATGTTACTTGTGAAAACATTACTGAAATGATAAACTGCATAAGTAGCTGGCCCAAATATTATTGGCAATGTAAACCATCCTTAACTCTAGAACTGACAAAGGCAACATACTGAGAAGGATGGTGACTGACAAGGGTACATGATACAGAACTTCAGTTGGAGAGGTATGGCTCAGTGGCCAGAGCAGCTGACTCTGGAGCGCACCGCTCACGGTTCGATCCCTGGCGGCAGCTCACCTCAGCACCATGTGACTCTGGGCAAGAGCTCATTTAATCTCCCCTAGCAACTTGAAACCTTATGGGTTGATATGTTTGCTCTTTACAAATATGGATTATTATAATTGTGGTTCATGGTTAGCATTGACTTTGTGCATGACAAGGACTCAAATTTCTTTAGTAGCCCTCTAAAGGGTAAATGCACAATGTCAATTTCTGAAATGCAGTGTTCATGAAATGTATATGATTGGTAAAGAGTGAGATCTGGGTCAGCTGTGGGTATGGTACTTATACACAACACATTAGCCTGGCTGTGCAAATTTTAACTGCAAGTTTGGCCTGTCATAACAACCTTTTTTGATGGGCTCTAAAGGTTCTTTTAAATATTTATCTCCCCTCCATAGACTCTATTGCCCATAAATGCAGGAAGCATGGTATTTAAAAAAGAGCCAGGTACAAATTTAAAGTTAACATGTACTTACAGTGACCAGCACCCAAAAGCTATTTACACTGTAGGGAGGCTGGCTTGCCCACAGATAAATACTGGGTAGCAATATTAAATACAAATAATGAAACCACTATTTAAATAATTATGAAAAATCCAATTATATGGTGAACTTCAATTTTAGCTTTTAGAGCGTTACTTTTCCCTTCCAGAAGTTCCTAGAGGTTAATTTACATTAGCCCGACGGCTGTAGCCCAGCCATTGATTTGCCTCAAATAAGTGTGAAAATATGTGAAATGCCTCCCAGGAGCAAACCATAGACTGCATAGAATGGGCAGAGATGACTCTGCTGAACTCCACAGAATAAGAAGAGTGGGGGCTGTGGGCATCCTTTTCGACACTACAGTCACAAATTCTGCTTGACCTGTCAGTTGAGCAACATGTAACACTTGGCAGCACACACGAAAGGTTGAGAACCTGATGACAATACAATTCTTGTGGTTCCTCGGTCTGCTTGCTGAAGGATCCTAATTTTGTCTACTACCACCACCACAGAATAGCATTTGGCACTTTGTACGATTTTTTGTTCCCATTTTCACTAAACCTTTAAAAACTTGTATCTCCGGTTTCTCATATTGGATATTTGTAATTTTTAAAGTTGAATTTCAATCAAATTTTTTTTAATCAAGTTGGGGATTTTTATTGTTTGTTATTTTGACTTTATTATTGCTTTGGTACTTTGTAATACTTTACACATTACCCTAAGTTAAGCATGTCTGCCCTGTACCATAGCTATCAGGGAGTTAAACGTAGGTTAATTTAGTGACTTTGAGGGTTTCCAATGACAATGGTTGTGATTATTTCTTGAATTGGGCAGTAGCCCACTCCAAAAAATAATCCAATTTCTGAGGAAATATGAATTTTGTGATCAGTTATGTCCCCTATCGTAGACCCCAACGGCTCCATGTACATGCTATAAGTACATGTATGTTCCCTCCTGCTCCAGTTTTGAAGACGCAAATATATGTGCGTCCACCGTCAACATGTCCTCTTTCAGATCCGCCATGAATGGGTCAGATATTCCATTCCTAAGTATGAAAGGCCAACGACTTTATGTGGTTCACTTTCCACATTTTACAGATTCAGGCGAGCAGGCCCGAATTCTGTCATCAAGCCTTTTCCTGCCTTCTGCCTCTGAAAGCTCCAGTCTGAGCCTGCATCTGTGACCATGAACTTTGTCCTACTCCCTGCGCGGCTAACGGTGCCTGATCCAGCCTGTCGCCTGCCAAAAACTGTATTTCACCTTCAAGATTATCTCCTCCGCTCCTCATCCGATGCATTCCTGTCTAGTAGTTTAGGTAAACATTCCTCCAGCTACCGCGCAAAGGGCCAGGCCTCGCTGTCCTCATGCAAGTAATTCATGGCCCTGTTACCATGGAATATTCCTACCCCCCTCGCATCTAGTGTAGACACTTAGACGCTTGTACACGCACTAACAGTCAGTATAGTCAGTATAGAATAAGATTCTATCCTAAGAGACCTCTCTTTTTGGATAACACAGTTCTTTAAACATAGGATATTAGATATGATTTGGGATTAGGTTGACATAACCCCAGACTTCTGTCTCCACATGTAGAGCTAAATGTCAAGTCCCCTTCACCCTCTAGTTGCACGTCAATCACACGTCATGCGGCTGCGCGCGCATCTCTGCCAAATATTTCTGCTGACATTGCAGGATTCTCTTATGGATCCACCCACTTGTGACATCATGTATGATGACGTTTATTAAATTACGCCCATGTATACGCCTCTATTAGCTACGTATGCACCTTTTATCTATACTATCAGCTGTTACGCCTCTTGCATCTGTTTCACTGTAATGTATTTTCTATAAAACTGCCTATCTGTCAATAATATATGCCCTTCCTTCCTGAACTTTCGTGGTGATGGAATAGAATGCCTACAATTCGAATTGTATTCCTTTGTATAGGAATAAAGCCTTTTAAACCCTCTAATACCACGGATTCTGCCTCTTATATTTACTGAGTTATTCTTAATAGACTTTACCGCATAAAAATAGTACCGGTAACGAAATATTTACCACATAAATTGGCGCCCGAATAGGGACACTTTCTCATCTCACGCGCCGGCGGTGCGTTGCAGGCCCGGTCTCCTGCCACAGCTGAACGGACAAAAACGCGTATCTGCAGGATTTCCTGTATCTCCCTCCGGCCAAGCGGGGACGACTGAGGCTGCGATCAACACCCAGACGAGGCGGTGAGAAGTGCGAAGTATCCCGACCAGAGCCTAGCTGAGAGAGCAAGATCCGAGGTATACAGAGGCCCACCAGGTTCCGAAGTTCCGAAGTTCCGAGTCCAGTCGAGTCGAGTCCAGTCCGGTCCAGTTTCAGTTCCGTTCCGAGGCCTTCCGTTCCGAGCTACCCGGTGAGTACCATTACCGGGGAGGCATTTAACGTGCACATAGTCTGTGCCGGTCAAGACGGGTTTGGGTACACAAATACGGTCTGCACTGTTTTAGCAGTGTATCTGTACTGTTTAGCAGTATATATAGTATGTTTTGCATATAAATAAGTATAAATAAGTATTATCTAGTGTCAGTATAATGTCAGTGACTAGTTTTCTATTAGTTATCATTGTTCGTAAAACTGTTAAGTGTTAAATGTTTTAAATACGTTCTATATATGGTGGTGTGAATGACTGTTCATTATTGTGTTTTCTTGTATAAAGTGTGTTCTAGTAATAAGGTCTAAAAATGCCGCTCTTCTCGAAACTAAGACAGATCAAAACTAGAAAAGGTGTACTCGAAGAAGCTGTTCCCATCCCACCTAGGGACACTCCAGGGTACTTTATGTATCATAAACATGGCCTAGATGCCGTATTATTTCTTGATTTATGGGTGGACTACACCAAAGAATTACCAGAGAGTCAGAGATGGCCCGCAGCGGGGACCTGGGATGCAGATTGCATCATGAGAGTAGAAGAAGAATTATGGAAAAAGAAAGCCAGACAGTCACAGAAAGATGCCATTGAATTATGGCGTAAAGAATCATATAGACGTACAGAAAAAGCACTCAGACAGGGAGAGAAAGGTAGAGAGAATTCAAATAAAACCCGAGAAAATCTATTACTTGAGGAAGGTACCCGAGTAAAATCAGAACAGGTAGATAGACAAAGAAACACTCTTATGAATGGTATGTATCCTCTTCTGGCCGAAGGGTTACCTAAGGCTACCCCGGAAATACCAAAAGACTTAACTCCTCCATTGCTCCCGATAAAAGCACATCCCAAAGCACATCCCAAAACAGCAAAAGACGTTTTCCTTTCCTCCTATTTAGATGACGCAGCCCCCGAGTATGCTAATGCTATACCACCCACACCGCTTGCCGATGGTGTTCAACACCAAGAGCATTCATCTGTATCCCCGCAACTACAAACTCCTATACAAGTTCCAACAGGTCCGTCCGTTTCTACAGTTTTTCCCGCATCTACAATCTCTATCCTACGCCCAACGAATCCTTTCGTGCCTAGCACCTCAGATGGTGCTACAGGAGGTACGACAGACATGTTTGCCACACCGCCGCGAAATAAACAGACCCTTAGAGATTTAGCACTCCAACGTACACCCCAACTAGCGACATCCGACATGTTTAAAGAACAGCTTGTGGATTGTAGATACGACCCAGTACCAGGTAGACAGGATAAATTGCTCATATCATCACTACGTATAAGACGAGCTACATTATATTTAATGACGATACCAGGAATGGGTGAACACCTAGACGAAATATATCGCTTTGTCCAAACAGGGCAAGGTCCAGAAAGTATTAACGAAGCTATGGAATACCAGAAAGTGGATGTCCAAAGACAACTACTACGTTTTTTCATAAATTGTGTAATTAGGAATCAAGACAGACCTGGGGCAGATCACGATACCATGCAAAGACTTGCCAAATGGGGTCAGAACATATCAGAAGAGAAACATGATAGACAGGCGTGTATAATCGCCATGTGTCGAAAGATCCGCAAGGAAGTAGAACGAATACATAAAGAGAGACGAGAAACAGACAGAGTAGAATCAGAAGAAGAGGAGGAGCAAGAATCAGAACAATTAGATACGATAGCTTATGTAGGTAGAGGAAGACCCCATAATAATACCAGAGGTTTTAACGACCCGATACGTCCAATACGTCCAGAATATAATAGACATTTTCCAAACCCTATGTTAAATACAAAATCCCCTGAACACCTATTCCAAGCCGCTGATAAATTACTCCGAGATCGAAGGGGGTACCACATGCTCGATTCCATGGACGAACAAGAATTAGCCAGGTCAGCAGTACAATGGGCTGACAGTCCCGGCGAATACAATGATGATGTACTTGCACACACGTTTCTGAATCTTGACCCATACGAACAGCGCTTAGCTAGTATATACATGATTCAACACCTCCTTATATTATATAAAAGCCAACATTCCGATCCAGGACCCTTACCTGACATATTGACAGAACTACTCACGAATACATGGAGAGGGTCAGGTACTGATTTGATTAAGGAAATTCTAGAATCCCGAAACCAATATTTAAATTTCGTATGCCCAGAACACGTTCCAGTTCCCATCATGGGAAGAAAAATGTATCACATAGATAGACAGAATAAGTTACGCGAAGTGCACCCAATCAGAGGTGCCGGTGATAATTTTACACGCGTATTTGTATACACGCCTATAACTAAACTGGAATTATTAGAAATGAAGAAAGTAGTACCCAGCCATGACAAGGACCCAGCAGGTTTCCATCGTGAGATAAAAGACATGTTACTCATGGGAGAGTATACCTACCCCGATATTATGAAAATATTAAAAGTCCTATTACCCGCCGGTGTTTATGAGAAACTCAAAGAAAAGGAATGGGAGGTGGGAGACCAAAAGATAGATTGGACAGCATTAGAAAACGAAGAAAAGGCCCGAGCTGCAGGAGCAGGGCTTGGGGAAAAGACTACAGCACTAGCAGGATTACTAATACAGGTACAGCCACGTTTATTAACTACGAAAAAGGAAGACTGGGGTGCAATCTCAGCCTGTAAACAAAAACCAGATGAAGACACTAGTGATTTCTATTCCCGATTTGAAAAATGTTTTGGTATAAATAGTGGCATAAAAGCAAGTAGCGAGTCATATCCACATCTGTTTGTGACAAAATTAGTTGAAAATTCTCTGCTACAAGTCAAGAATAGAGTATTGAAATTCGAAAGTACCTGGCAAGGTAATACCCCATCACAGATGTTACAGATGTTACAATATCACCACAATAGAATTAGAGAAGAACAAGAACACGAACAAAGACGTATGAAAGATACAAAAATGAAAATGCTTGTTGCACAGTCAGTTCCAGCCGATAGTCATCAAAAGGGTGATTCCGCAGGTCCTGCGAAAGGGACATGCAACTATTGTAAACAACAAGGTCATTATATACACGATTGTCCAGTCCTGAAACATAATATTGCCACAGGTAGAACCCATGAAAGACCACGTCCACCTAGACAGGATCAGAATCAACAACAAATCCCTCAGCATGCACAACCTAGGTTAGCTCCGCAACAATTAGCTCCACCACAGGCAGCTCCACAACAGATCGTAGCACCACCACAAGCGCAGCCTATTGCTGCAACACAAGCAACAACACAACAGATGTATCAGTACGCACAAACAGATTATCCCGATTATCAGCGATACTCATGAGATAGCCTAGAGAGGGAAGTTGGCTTACCCCTTATTGAGGTTCCTGTAGACCAAGAGGGACCTTATGTACATAGTGAACTATTAGGGGAAGACAGAAAGTTTTTACTTGATACAGGGGCAAGCAGAACAACTATAAGGCGCAGTGAAGTTCCAGGGGCACCCCTCTCAGGCTCACAGAATATTTCCCTTGGATTCTCAGGAAAACCTATAATTAATGACGTAACACAACCTCTTCCACTTACAGTCGGTCCATTGACACGTACTACAGATTTATTGCTTACTAAATCATGTCCAGAAAACTTGTTAGGTATAAAAACATTGAAAGCTCTAGGAGCCATAATATGTTGTTCTCCGGAAGGAGTACGACTATTTTTACGTGACTTTAAAGGTCACTACGTATCCAGAGACATGGATCACCGACTGCAGAATTTACCTACACATTTATGGGCACAAGGCCCCACTGATGTTGGTTGCATGAACATTACACCATATCGAGTTACACTGAAAACAGGAATAGTACTACCACGAATGCGACAATATAAGTTACCACCAGATGCTGTAGTGGCTTTACTGCAAATCATTGACGAGCTCATTGCACAAGGAGTGGTTGTCGAAACCGACTCCAATGTATGTAATTCCCCGATAATTCCGATTCTTAAAAGAACGGATCCAAAGGCACCACCAGTATATCGATTAGTTATTGATCTGCGCGAATTAAATAAATGTATTGTACCACAACACCCTGTGGTCCCAGATATCTCTTCATTACTCACAGCTATTGACTCAGAAGCAACGTTCTTCACTGTAATTGATCTCAAGAATGCTTTCTTTAGTGTCCCAATCGATCCGGAAAGTCAATATCTGTTCGGATTTAGTTTAAATGGACGAAGTTTTAAATTCACACGCGCACCTCAAGGATTTACAGAAAGCCCCAGCATCTATAGCCAAGCACTGAAACGAGAACTTGACAGTATCCACATGCCAGCTGACACTGCCTTGCTTCAATATGTCGATGATCTGCTGATCACCGCCCGAAGCGAACCTGAATGTGAAACAGCGTCACTGACGGTTTTAAAATTTCTGGCCGACAAGGGGCACAAGGTGTCCCCTTCCAAGCTGCAATTCTGTGTCCAGCGAGTTGTTTACCTTGGGCACTCGCTGTCCAAGGAGGGAAGGCAGCTTACACCCGACCGCATCCAGTTAATTGCTAACATGCCGCCACCCAAGACACAAAAGGAGGTGCGGGCTTTTATAGGCCTCACTTCATACTGTAGGCAGTGGATCCCTCAATATGCATTTCTAGCAAAACCACTCATCCAGTTGACAACACAGGAGGCAGCCACATCGACTGTCCTCCCTTGGACTCAAGAACATACACATGCCTTTGAAAGCTTAAAGAAAGCTTTATGCCAAGCACCTGTCCTAGCAACACCATGTTACAGTAAACAGTTTACACTCTTTGTTACAGAACGCGAAGGTACTGCTTTGTCAGTACTCACTCAGGAACAAGCAGGATCACACAAACCATGTGCTTATTTCTCTAGTACATTAGATCCAGTAGCTCAGGCACTCCCTGCGTGCCTGAAATCAGTGGCAGCAACAGCTTTAGCAATCAGACAAAGCGATGCCATAGTGTTAGGACACCAATTGACAGTACAAGTACCACACGCAGTAGAGGTTCTCTTGAACCGCACACAAACACAACACTTGACTATAGCAAGACTCACCGGTTACGAATTAACATTGTTTCAGCCACATATAGAAATCAGACGTTGTAATACGTTAAATCCTGCTACACTGTTACCAGTAGGCGGAACAGATCCATTGGCACATGATTGTGTCGAAGTCATTACTATCACGACGAAACCCAGACAAGACTTGACAGATATCCCTTTGTCAGATCCAGACTTGACATTGTATGTAGATGGGTCATGTATGAGAACAAGTACAGGAGAGTTAGTGGCCGCTTACGCAGTCACAACAGACACTGAAGTCATTGAAACAAATTGTATTAACACTTTGTCAGCTCAAGCAGCAGAGCTCATTGCTCTAACACAAGCCTGTATTCAAGCCACAAATAAGAAAGTCAACATATACACAGATTCACGTTATGCATTCGGAGTCGTCCATGACTTCGGCGTACTGTGGTGAGAGAGAGGTTATTTAACTTCTCACGGTGCCCACATCCAACACGGACCCCTCATTCAAGCCCTATTAGACGCGATTCATCTACCTACTGCAATATCGATTATGAAATGCAAAGCCCACACAAAGGTTACCGATATCATTTCTCAGGGTAATGACCTAGCTGACAGAACAGCTAAACAGACTGCTCAGAATCAGACTCACACAACTGACATGACAAAGACAATAGTTCCGACACCAACACATTGCATGACAGTTAAGGATCCCGCTCTTGATGTAATTGACATACAGACACATGCTACACCAGAAGAAATAAAGAAATGGACTGAATTAGGAGGGATCCAAACAGATCAAGGATGGATGACGAAGGAAAAATCTATATGGTTTCTTCCCGACTCAATGGTTCAAGTCATCATTAACACTATACATAGTCCAGCGCACCTAGGAGAAAAAGCTATGCTAGACAGTATTCAGCACATTTGGTTCAACAAACATTTACGAGCAGCAGCTAAACAAAAAGTTCGTACCTGTATGATATGTTGTCAGTTTAATCCAGGTAAAAGCATCCCCGTAGAACAGGGTGGATTTCAACCTCCCGATCATGCTTTTGAAGTCCTCCAGATGGATTATATCCAGATGGAACGATGTCGAGGATTCAAATATGTTCTCGTAGTTGTCTGTGCTCTTTCCCGTTGGACAGAAGCATACCCGGTTTCAGATTACACTGCCCCGACTACTGCCAAACAGTTAGTTCGAGAATTCTTCCCACGGTACGGTTTACCACGTGTTGTCTACTCAGATAACGGCCAGCCGTTCTCATCCGAATTAATGAAACACGTTTCCCTTCTATTAGGCTATCAATGGAAATTCCACTGTGTCCGACATCCCGAGGCAGCAGGTCTCGTGGAACGCCATAATCAAACTCTGAAAATTAGATTGTCCAAAATATGTAGAGAGAAAGGAGTCGATTGGATAGTAGCCTTACCAGTTGCGCTCTTTTACATGAGAATGGTAGCACATTCTCGAACAGGGCTATCCCCGTACGAGGTGATCTTCGGTAGACCACCAAATATGTGGGGGACGCCTATACCTCGCAAAATCACTGATGTTGACTGTAATATGCTGACAGATTACCTGGCTTCCTTGATGTCTGCACTACAATCTTGTCATTCACAGGTAGCCGCAGCTTTTCCCGACAATACTGAGGTGAAGCCGCATGACGTGGTTCCTGGTGACTTCGTTTTGGTCAGGAATTTTGACAGGAAGACCCAACTGGATCCTAGGTGGAAGTCACCGAAGTTAGTTCTACTCACTACAAGGACAGCCGTGAAGATCGAGGGACGGAAAGGGTGGTTGCACTCGAGTCATATCAAGAAATTTTATGGACTACCATCCAGTGTGAATACTCAACCCTGTATTCCCTCACAGACAGACTCAAAGCTCCCCTTGGTTGAGCAGACAAACTCAGAACTTTACAAACTAAAATTGAGGTCTAGTAAGTCAGACAATTTGATTGTTTAAGTCCTCTCCAAGGTGAATCGGTTGAATTTGTCTCTGACATGTATCCTCTAGACCGGAATAGAGAAAGAAATCATCAGATGCAGCTCAAGAAGCATGCATATTGTAAATCATTTCGTAGTCACTGCACAGTAACATTATTAATTTTGTTTTTTCTAAGTCTTCTGATCATCATTGTCAGCATCCTATTGCACATGTATTACCCTATTCTTAAGCATGCTTACAATGTAACTGCAGAACATTCTTTTAGCGAATTACCCCCGCATGAGTTGTCCTATAGATTTGCGCTGCGCAACAACACATTCATTAGTATGTTACATCATTCCCATCAAACCAGCAATGCCACAAATTGTTGGATATGCGGCCGACTCCCTCCCTATCAGAACTATAAGGGAGTTTTGCCCCTCTTTCCCTATCCGTTCACACACAATGGCTCCTGTGGAGCATGGTTTAGTTTGATTAATTCCCTAGATTCGAATTCCGCAGTTTATCAAGACAACTGGGTATGGGGAAACCTGAACTTAGTTTTGCTTAAAGTCTGCTACCCTAACAAGGAGGGACTTCCCAAAAGAACAGGAACTGATCTAGAAAATGAAGTATATGGATTAGGTAATTTTACACTTAACCTTATGATCCTGAACGTTGAATCTGAAGCTACACCAATCTTGCCCGCCATGTCAGTATTCCCAGTAAAAGGGGAATTATGTGTAAGAACGAATGGTTCCATACATATGGGCCATAGTAAATGCACCACTGTAATAAAATTCAGTGATCAAGGCAAGTCTACATTTAGAGCTTCTCGCCATTCCTACTTTATATGTGGCCAGACCGCATATCTACGTCTACCTCTAGATTGGGATGGTACTTGTTACATAGCATTCCTTCTGCCACCTGTTTTCCTAGCTCCTCCTGATTATCATAGAAATACCCATTTAGTACACAATAGACAGCAGAGAGATCTCCCAATTGTCGATTACACTGAAACAGCATGGGAAAAATACACAGATTTCAATAAAGGTTTCTTTCCCTATATAGGTACAGTCACTAATAGTAAGCTGATACGTAGATTAACCAGAACCCTTGAAGCAGTAGTGAACAAAACTATTTCCGCCTTAGGCAATTTAACAGAAGAGCAGTCTGCTATGCGGATTGTTGTGCTTCAAAATCGTCTTGTCCTTGACGTCATCCTGGCCGATAGGGGCGGAGCTTGTAGGGTCATCGGATCAAGTTGCTGCATTTTCATACCAGAAAATTCGCCGTCAGTATATAAAGCCATAACCCGCCTTCATAAGATTGTAAGCCAGATACACCAGAGTCCGGGCACCTGGACTTGGTCCGGTTGGTTCTGGGGCGTGTTGTCAGCCTGGGGATGGAGAATCCTATCCTTCCTAGGTATTGGCTTTCTCATACTGTTCAGTTGCTGCTTATGTCTACAATGTGGGCCAGCGATTTGTGGTCTGTGTGCCACCTCGTGTATCCCACATCCAAGTTTTCGTTCAAAATCCCGGAAGAAGAAAGAAGAACAAATGATGCTATATGAACAGATCGATGGATTGATGAAGATAGATATCTCCTGAGGGTCCGTAGGGGACAAGGAGGGAATGAGGAAATATGAATTTTGTGATCAGTTATGTCCCCTATCGTAGACCCCAACGGCTCCATGTACATGCTATAAGTACATGTATGTTCCCTCCTGCTCCAGTTTTGAAGACGCAAATATATGTGCGTCCACCGTCAACATGTCCTCTTTCAGATACGCCATGAATGGGTCAGATATTCCATTCCTAAGTATGAAAGGCCAACGACTTTATGTGGTTCACTTTCCACATTTTACAGATTCAGGCGAGCAGGCCCGAATTCTGTCATCAAGCCTTTTCCTGCCTTCTGCCTCTGAAAGCTCCAGTCTGAGCCTGCATCTGTGACCATGAACTTTGTCCTACTCCCTGCGCGGCTAACGGTGCCTGATCCAGCCTGTCGCCTGCCAAAAACTGTATTTCACCTTCAAGATTATCTCCTCCGCTCCTCATCCGATGCATTCCTGTCTAGTAGTTTAGGTAAACATTCCTCCAGCTACCGCGCAAAGGGCCAGGCCTCGCTGTCCTCATGCAAGTAATTCATGGCCCTGTTACCATGGAATATTCCTACCCCCCTCGCATCTAGTGTAGACACTTAGACGCTTGTACACGCACTAACAGTCAGTATAGTCAGTATAGAATAAGATTCTATCCTAAGAGACCTCTCTTTTTGGATAACACAGTTCTTTAAACATAGGATATTAGATATGATTTGGGATTAGGTTGACATAACCCCAGACTTCTGTCTCCACATGTAGAGCTAAATGTCAAGTCCCCTTCACCCTCTAGTTGCACGTCAATCACACGTCATGCGGCTGCGCGCGCATCTCTGCCAAATATTTCTGCTGACATTGCAGGATTCTCTTATGGATCCACCCACTTGTGACATCATGTATGATGACGTTTATTAAATTACGCCCATGTATACGCCTCTATTAGCTACGTATGCACCTTTTATCTATACTATCAGCTGTTACGCCTCTTGCATCTGTTTCACTGTAATGTATTGTCTATAAAACTGCCTATCTGTCAATAATATATGCCCTTCCTTCCTGAACTTTCGTGGTGATGGAATAGAATGCCTACAATTCGAATTGTATTCCTTTGTATAGGAATAAAGCCTTTTAAACCCTCTAATACCACGGATTCTGCCTCTTATATTTACTGAGTTATTCTTAATAGACTTTACCGCATAAAAATAGTACCGGTAACGAAATATTTACCACATTTCTTACAGTTGCATTTTGGATGTTTTCTAAATTAAAACCACCTACTATTTTGTAGCCCCAGATCCTTTAAGCCCTAAACATCCCAATGAGCAAAGACAAAGAAGCTGGTAAGAACACAGACTTTGTGCTGTGTATTTTGAAACTTAAAAACTGCTCTTTTCCTCTACCCGTGATTTTTTAACGTGTATCTCTTGGTTCCTGTGCAATTTGTAATTTTAAAACTGCTCTTTTCTTCTACCTGTTCAACAGATTGTTTAGATTTCCCTCTGGTTTTCCCCCCTATTGTGCTTGAATCTCTGTAGGAAGCTGGCTCTGTATAAACTATACCAAAGTGAGGTATAATGTGCACAGAGTCCAGGGAGGTATGGCAGAGGCTAAATTAGGTAAGTACTAACAGCTCTCTTTGTGGTAGCATAGGGGAACAGTTAGGCTTATCCAGGGGGAGTGTTAAGCATTTATTGTATCCACTCAATCAAGGACTTGACACACACACTCAGTGACAGAATCCAGACCAATTGGGAAATATAAAAAAGGTATACTTATGTTTTTATTTTAGAACCAGGAAGGACTTGGCACAGGTAAGTAAAATATACTCTCAAAAGCCAGACTTTTCAAGGAAATACAGGTTTGGTTGAATGTGCAATTGATACAGGTTTGTATATACTTTAGAAACAGTTTAAATTACTTATAAATTACTCTTGATTACTTTTTCGATGCTTTTGGATTACATCGACTACTGTGGGTGATTTGCCTAGATATCACACCGGGGATCCTACAATACAAGGTAAGTAAGACTTTTTTCAGGTTTAAGATAAAGTTACTTTTCTTCAATATAAACCATAGGTCAACACTTAGAAATTTTTAGGAACAGAAAACTTGTAACATTTGTTCCTACGGAGAAACATTGTTCGCGGTTTCTCAGGTAAGCACATGACTTATGAGTAAGAGTTTTGGGGGTTTGTACTAAGGTTGCCCAAGGACTAGATGGGCATTTGAGTTACATTGTTACACTACCAGCGGCACTGGGGCGGACGGGTGCAGAGTCGAGGGGCCCAATGTTGGCCAACAGGGCTAAGGGGGCCTTCGATTAGGGGCTGCTTATGAGCAGGCCACTAGGGTGTGGGAGCAAAGCTCCCGAGTTTAGGATTAGCACTGTGGGGGCCAACAATCAGCACAGGAGTTGCACCACCAGCAACACAGGGGTGGCCGGGTGCAGAGTGCCAAGGCGACATTGCTTGGACACCATTGGTGGGGTCACCCAAGGCCGGGGATGACCTTCTGCGATGGAATCTTCTGACCGCCTACGGTTGTGGTCCCATTCGTGAGACCGCTCCTGTCGCTGTCGTGGTTTTCTTACTGCCTGCGGTGATCCTTCAGGTTGAGGTTGCAGGTGTCATCTTGAGGCTTGTGGTAGGTCAGGGGTCACCAGACCCTAGGTTCGGATTTCTGGGGCGACCTCCTTGGTGTGTTGGGCCACTCGGGCTCAGGCAGCCGGTTGCAGAGTGGTGCTGGACCGTGGGACCATCGGGGTCTGGGTTCCGGTTTTGGAGTTTTTGGCTTGAGCAAATCTGATGCATCACAGGGGAAAGAGTTCATAAGGTGAGTGCAGGGCAGGTCCTCCGGGCCCTGGGGGCACTGCTGGCTGCTGGACATGCCAGTTCCTTCACTGTAGGCAGGTTGGAGTCGGGACAGGCTGGTAGGGGGCATTTCGGTCCTTCTTCTTTCTTCCTCAAATCTGAGGAGACAAGGTTCAGGGTTCCCCCTAAATACTAGATTTAGGGGCTTTAAAGGGGTGTGCAGGTTGGTACCAATAGGTCCCTTCTTGGGGTGGGTACAGCCTCTATTATGTCACCCTCCAGTGGAATGGGCCACTAGCCTCTCCCTAATTAGCTGAGTCCACCCATTTTCAAGATGGAAAGGATTGAAATGCGTGCTTCACCTCGCCTCCCCCACCTGAGGGGTGGGGTTGGCAAAGGTGGGCACACCTCTCTAACTAGCTTGGTTTTCCAGCCGATTCTCCCACCCAAAGTGGGGGCCAGAACCAGTGGGAGCAGTTGCTGGGAGCAGCATATGGCAGAGACAGCTTCCAAAGGCGGCAGGCCTTTGAAGCTTCCCTTCTTGTGGACCCAGCCCATCCAGGGGGAGGAGGCATGACACCTCTTCCTAGGATGGGCTTTGCTTCCAGACCCAGAGAGCGGAGGCTCTCAACCGAGGGGCCCAGAAACCTGTCTGGTGGTGGCACATGGCGGGCAGCCATTTAGGAGCCACACCTGGGCTGGTCGATTTTCAGGGGGCATCTCTAAGATGCCCTCTGAGTGTATTTTAAATGAAACCCAACACTGGCATCAGTGTGGGTTTAATGTGCTGAGAGGTTTGGTACCAAACTTCCCCATTTTTAGTAAAGCCATTATGAAGCTGTGGAGTTCCTAATGACCACCTCCCAGACCATATACTCTTTATGACTTTACTACACTTACATGTCTAAGAATGGCCGTTAACACTGTAGGGGTACAGGGCTCTTGCCACTGTACCCTCCCATTAGGTCTAGTGCACCCTGAGAGAGTGGTTATTTACCTAGGCCTCAGGCAGTGGGCTGCAGGCATTGCACACAGGGATGCATGCCATGTCAACTCTTTACTTTTCTCTGCACCAAACGATGCAGTCTGCAATGGCAGTGTGTGGATGTTAAGGTACAGTGCCTCTAAGGGTGGCACAATAGGTGCTGTAGCCCTTAGAGTCTGCCCCTGGTCACACTGCCCTTGGTACCATGGTACCTTGTACAGAGATGTGCAAATTGTGGGTACAAAGGTACAGTCTTGGGAAAGAACACAGGCCCTTGAAACCTGATTGGCAGGGACCCAGGGCACGTCAAGTCAGGTTGCGTCAGATATCATGCAAAATGTGGGGGGGCATGTAAAAAGGGTCACTTTCCTATAGTGTCTATAAGGCAATCGACCCCTCCCCCTTTTCTAACAAGCTAAAAAGGCAATACAGTCCAGAATACATGTAATAGACTGCTTAATATGCTTTGTGGTTGAAATTGTGTTTGGAAAATTTATATAGCACTTGTGTTTGACTAGAAAAGGTGATCGTTGTGTGCGAAAAGCAGTGTTTTAGTGGCTTTAGAATTAAGACTTACCTGCAGGGTTGAAAAGGAACTACAAAGTGTGGATTAAGCCTGACTGTATCTAAGGAGATTCTGAATTTAGGAGCACCTCCTGCCCCCCTGTACACCAGCCTGTGCTTAGGGTCACTTGCCCCTTATGTAACTTCTTACTGGTAGTTGCATCTGTGTTCTGACTGGCTTCTAGAGCTAGGCTAGATATAGGAATTAGGGCTTAGGGCTGGGCTTTTGATTGTTTGCTAGGATTGTGATTATCTGAAAAGGCCAGGTCTCTCATTGGTCCTGGGCTTAGGGCTTAGGTTCTCATTGGATAAAAGTCACCTGACCTAGGGCCATTCAACTTTAGGGCTTAGGGCATCTCAGTCTGGCCGTCGAGGCTAAGGCAGAAGGGACAAGGGACTTCCCTGTTTGGGCATGTTGGGGCTAGGTCGGGCCTACGACCAGATATGGTGCCCTTTTTCAATTCACCAGCTGCCACCTTAACCCACCCACATCCACAAAAATAATAACATACTCTCAGCAAATGCACACTGCACAAAACACCACTCTGTCCTATACCACTATCAAATCTATAAATCATAAACACAACACAAACCCACATTTTACATACCCCTAATCCCGACAAACATACACTTCATGTTCATACAAAACAAAAGTTCTACCCTCTACTTCTACAACTAACAGACCCCTTTCTATCATCATCAACCTACACTCAACCCTCTCTCATATCAACCACCACCAACACCCTCCTCTTCTTTCTACCAATACACAATCACACAATCCTTACCCTCCACCATGAATATTACCTCTTCTTGCTACCAAATTTAACACAAGCACTCATAACCCCTGTCCATTCCGTCTCACATACCACCACTTTTACCCCTCAACTTCCACTCACCAGCAGTAATTTACATTCAAATCCTTTGCAGAAATTGACATCAAAATCTCTCAGCAAAACACACAAGATGATGGACGGAATGTTGCACAATGGCAAAACATTCACCCCCAGTCACAGATCTGGGTTTAATCCATCGTTATTTTGCTCACCACGCCACCCCAATTCAGACATGGCCATATGCAAATCAGTCTTGACCCTGTGCCTCATGGGAACAGTCCAGCCCGAACTGCCAAGCCATGTCTTCCCTGGACCGGAATCAAGCATCCTAGGACCGGTTTCTGGCTATCAGCCGTCATCAGCAAGGATAGCTTGACTCCAGTGGCGTAGTGAGCACGGGACCCACGTCTGGGCATACCCTTCCCACATAGGGTGAACAGCAAAACACACAAGATGATGGACGGAATGTTGCACAATGGCAAAACATTCACCCCCAGTCACAGATCTGGGTTTAATCCATCGTTATTTTGCTCACCACGCCACCCCGGTTCAGACATGGCCATATGCAAATCAGTCTTGACCCTGTGCCTCATGGGAACAGTCCAGCCCGAACTGCCAAGCCATGTCTTCCCTGGACCGGAATCAAGCATCCTAGGACCGGTTTCTGGCTATCAGCCGTCATCAGCCAGATTAGCTTGACTCCAGTGGCGTAGTGAGCACGGGACCCACGTCTGGGCATACCCTTCCCACATAGGGTGAACAGCAAAACACACAAGATGATGGACGGAATGTTGCACAATGGCAAAACATTCACTCCCAGTCACAGATCTGGGATTAATCCATCATTATTTTGCTCACCACGCCACCCCAGTTCAGACATGGCCATATGCAAATTAGTCTTGACCCTGTGCCTCATGGGAACAGTCCAGCCCGAACTGCCAAGCCATGTCTTCCCTGGACCGGAATCAAGCATCCTAGGACCGGTTTCTGGCTATCAGCCAGGATAGCTTGACTCCAGTGGCGTAGTGAGCACGGGACCCACGTCTGGGCATACCCTTCCCACATAGGGTGAACAGCAAAACACACAAGATGATGGACGTAATGTTGCACAGTGGCAAAACATTCACCCCCAGTCACAGATCTGGGTTTAATCCATCGTTATTTTGCTCACCACGCCACCCCAGTTCAGACATGGCCATATGCAAATCAGTCTTGACCCTGTGCCTCATGGGAACAGTCCAGCCCGAACTGCCAAGCCATGTCTTCCCTGGACCGGAATCAAGCATCCTAGGACCGGTTTCTGGCTATCAGCCGTCATCAGCCAGGATAGCTTGACTCCAGTGGCGTAGTGAGCACGGGACCCACGTCTGGGCATGCCCTTCCCACATAGGGTGAACAGCAAAACACACAAGATGATGGACGGAATGTTGCACAATGGCAAAACATTCACCCCCAGTCACAGATCTGGGTTTAGTCCATCGTTATTTTGCTCACCACGCCACCCCAGTTCAGACATGGCCATATGCAAATCAGTCTTGACCCTGTGCCTCATGGGAACAGTCCAGCCCGAACTGCCAAGCAATGTCTTCCCTGGACCGGAATCAAGCATCCTAGGACCGGTTTCTGGCTATCAGCCGTCATCAGCCAGGATAGCTTGACTCCAGTGGCGTAGTGTGCACGGGACCCACGTCTGGGCATACCCTTCCCACATAGGGTGAACAGCAAAACACACAAGATGATGGACGGAATGTTGCACAATGGCAAAACATTCACCCCCAGTCAAAGATCTGGGTTTAATCCATCGTTATTTTGCTCACCACGCAACCCCAGTTCAGACAATGTTCAACACTCCGTCCATCATTTCCTTTGGTTTTTGCTTTGTTCGCCATAAGTTGGCAGGGTATGCTCAGACGTGAGTCCCTTGCTCACTTTGCCACTGGATTCAAGCAAGCCTGGCTGAAGACGGCTGAAATGCCAGAAACCGGTCCTAGCAAGCTTTTTTTCCGGTCCAGGGAAGACATGGCTTGGCAGTTCGGGCTGGACTGTTCCCATGAGGCACAGGGTCAGACTGATTTGCAAATGGCCATGTCTGAACTGGGGTGGCAGAGTGGGCTAAAGAACGGTGATGGATTTAACCCAGATCAGTTGACTGGGGGTGAGTGCTTGCAATGTTCAACACTCCGTCCATCATTTCCTTTGGTTTTTACAAAATAGAAATAAACAACTACTCCCACGACTACACAAATATTTTGGGGCCCGATTCACAGAACTAACTTAAGACAAAATCCTAAACTTACTACCATTTTGGTATTCACAAAAGGCACTTACTCATTTTGGTATTCACAGAAGGCACTTACTCATTTCAGTATTCACAGAAGTTAGGAGTCCTAACTTTAGGACTCCTAAATGCCTTCTGTGAATACCGAAAGTCTTAAAATTAGTATTTTAGACAGAATTCAAAATGCTAAACGTGCAAATAATGAATTTTATAAAATTCTCACAGAAGTCTGTAAACCTAAATGCACAAAAGGAACTCATCCCATGACTCAAGAATTTACTAACAAGCTGGTCAATCAATACACAACCAAAGCAGGCATGTTGTACTCTTATTTAATATAGAGGATATAGAGGAAAACCACCAGCACAAATCCATGTCAAACACTCCCCTCCAAGAGGAGGCATCCCCACTTTTCATTCCTTCAAACAGCTGTCACAAAGTGAATTTATGGATCTGGTCAAAGCAAGCAATCAAGCCAGCATACTGCCCTTCTGACCCTTGTCTACCACAAATCTTCAAGAACATTCTTTTAACTACCTCTACTGCCACATCAGTAAGAAAAATCATTCAATAATTCGTTAACTACAGGAATCTTTCCAGAAGACTTCAAAAAGACAACTACAGACCAATTACAAATGGACCTTTCCTATGCAAACCGATAAAAACAGCAGGATTTGCCCTGATGGCACACTTTATTGAAGAGGGGACTGCTCTCAACTGAATCACATCCTGCCTTCAAAACAGGAAAAATGTCATTGATACTCCCCCTTTCTCATCCAAACTGTACTTCACAAAAGCAGGGGCCTCTCAAGGCTCCATCATCTCACCCATGCTTTTTGACAGCTACATAAAGTCATTACCCGCAATGATCAATGAATTTCAGCTTGCATGCCATAACCATACTGATCTTTTTATACGAACAAGCTCCTGACCGTTAACTTTATAAGGCTGTTTATTGATTAAACAGACTCAGACCATTTTCTGATTCAATTGGTCTGAAGTATTTTATTTACTTCTCTTTAAATCTTTTTTTGCATATTCAAACATTATTGAAGCATGTCTTTCTAAAAGACAGACCACCTAAAACATTAAACATATATACACACTGTGTTTAACATTGAATTAGACATCAATTATATACAAAGTGCAACATGAATGAGTTTACAATCAAGCTATCACCAGTCAATATTGAACACAACAGCCATTTCGGTGATTATTTATAAGCAATTAGTCACAAATACTGTAAGGGCTGTTGCCTGCTGGGTACACATTATAGAAGTCTGACAGGGCAAAATTATTTCTAAAAGAATGCTCCACACAGAGAAGTATTGTTCATTAAGAATGTTATCCCAGTAGGAGTTAACGCCGACGCGTTTTGATCCCCTAAACAATTTTTGTGGTTCTCTTCAGGGCTTTTGACTGGATAAGATCTGTTTTGAAAACTAGTGAAACCTGGACTCCTTTGTTAATTAGGACTTGGTGTACAATTAAGTTGACTGCAGATTCTGGTTATTATTTATCGAGTTCTTTTCATTCATGTTAATTAAATCATGAAAAGGCGTGGTAGGCCTTGGCAGTTTGGTATTTCAAGCTGGCTCTTTCCTCTGCTTTTTCTGCCCGGTGGCTTCAAAACATGATTAGTTTATACATTGTCTTGCATTATTGTGTCCGAAACTTCTCTCTGTCTTGGTATGCTCGATCCTTCCACACTGCTGTAAAGTAATAACCATACTGATGACACAAATACGTCTTCAACTGTAAATCCCCAAAGACATTGGAAAGTCAAAAATCTTTATTTGCCTCAGAGCAACTGATCAGTGGAGGACTCAAGCCACCTCAAATTAAATTCTTCTAAAAATAAAATACTCATATGTGGAGACTGGAAAAATATTTGAGGGAAACCTACAATACAAAAAAATATAAAAATACACAAATATATTAGTTTTTACATAGAGCAACACCATCTATAGATCCAGACTTGCACATATGGAACTTTATACAGTACCATTTTGTATTTCTTTATTGTTTCCCTTTACACATGTATACACTTTCTATGTAGTTATGCATCCATATATTTTATTACTTTACTCCTACTGTAGAAAGAAAACAAATCCACTCCTCCGATGTACTACTCTGTCTTATCCTATCACTCTCTCAATATATCCTCTACCTCCACTCTCTGACTCATTCCAAACTTCATTCTGCTACAATGATCTCCCTAAGATCCTTCCTTGAATCTCCCCTCCTCGAATCACCCCAAAACTCAGTGTACTACTATGATCTCCCATGTAACCCTTTCTAGACTCTTCTCTCCTCTATCCCTCCTTGACCCACCCAAACCTCATTTGTCTATGATCTCCCTAATAATCCTTTCTAGACTCTTCCCTTCTCTAGCGCTCCTCTATCATATTCAATCAAACGAACAGACTCACATGTCCACCGCTCAAATTAACAACTTATATTTCCCTATACTAACCCACCACTAATCCTTTGGGTTCCAGAGTAGCATGGTATTCTCCAAAGCGCTTCAATGCCTCATCAGAGATAGTAAGTGATATATAAATACACTTATAATTTAACTCCCCTCTTACCATCTGTGTCTAAACCTTTTATGCTACTAGAGATTCTGAGATACTTCATATTTTTCTATATAAGCTCACCAAATCCTCTCTGGCCTTAGCATTCATTTACTAGCCAATCTACATTTTTTTTATTTATCTTGGGCTGGTTTGTGGAAAGAGAATTCAAAATGCTGAGAGCAACTGAACTTTGGATGAGTGTTGGCCGCGGGCAATGGTTCAGCCCGTGCCGCTTCCCGCTTCATTGGCGCGGACTGGACGCCTCCCGTGATGCCTCCCTTTTCTCCTCTAGCACGTTGCGGTGCTGCGCAGCGGCCTGCTGTTGCTGTTCTGGCATTGCGGGTGCATTCCACAATGCCTATTTTTTGGGTGTCGGGCACGCCGTAGATCCACGTGGTGGCCTGTTGCGGAATGTTTGACTTGTTAGGAATGCCGCAGCTCCAGTCTTGGAACTGCGGCTTCCAATGTAACACTCTGTTGGGCACATTTACACTTACCTTTCACTCGGCGATATATTTAACTAATTTGCTGATTTTCAGTCTTATATTGGGGCCATCTTGTTGCTTTTCTTCTTCCCATGATTCCATAGTCTTGTTCCCAGAAGGCCCTGGGAAGGTTTTGTTCTATCATTCTAAAATGGCGACCTTTCCTATTCTTTTCATTGTCTTCTTCTGATACAAGATGGCAACTAATTACTTCCTGTTACGTCACATCCTCTCTTTGGGCATATAAGGGACTGAACATTTCATTTACTTACGTTGCAACACTCCTTGCTTCCTGCTGGTATGTCCTTGCTTCTGTTGGTGCTTGATCCTGTCTGGTGTATTTTCGTTTCCTGTTAGCATTTCCTGTTCCGGTTTGGATTTCCTTGAAGCCTTCTGCTCTTGCCTGGAATTCCTGTCTTTAAGTCCATTCTTCTTGCTGGTGCCCTTTGCCCTTGTTTTCTGGGTCATCTATTTTTTCCTTTTCCGTTCCTGGAGTCTCTGCCTGCAATAGAGGTTTTTCGCTACTGGGTTTTTTCCCTTAAGACTCCTTCTGAAAGGCACAGTCTGCTTTGGCGTTCATTGGCGGAAGCACAGTGGCTACCAGAAAGGGTCGCCCTTACCTCGGAGAAACAAGAACCTTCAAGAACCGAAGTCAGGAACCATACCAGTGCACCAAAACTGGTAAGAAAGATTCCAATCGAGACAGATGAGCTGATCAAATCATGTTTTTGTTTGCTGCACTGGCTTTCATTGTTTCAGAAACATTTATGGATCACAATGTAAAAATCCCCAGTCCACTGCCTTGGCCCTCCACCTTTCTTGTCCTCAAATGTGGTATGTTACAATACCTATCTATCTATTGATAAATCTGTAGCATTTGACTTTGTGGCTGAGACCGTCACGTCCAAGAGCCATCAACATTGTGTATGGGATCCTTCTTGTGCGAGAGCTTCAATAATTGTACATTGTACACAAAGAAGGCGTAAATCTGTGGCATGGCCGTTCATGGTGGGCGAGCCTTAAACAATTGTTATTCATCTGCTTGGTTGGAGAGGCAGACCTTATATCTTGCTCTCTCCTATCAGCAGCGAGGGTTTTGCAGCAACAAGTTTCTTCTGTGGCATCGGTAATCATTCCTGGTTTTCCCACACGTGCTTTGGAAGCTGTTGATAAATTAAAGCTGTGACACTGATGAGTCATACTAAGCATTAATGATCTATCCCCTGCCAGGCCTGGGAGAACTGCCAGATAACACTGCATGCTCCAAGCAGCCATCCTTATTGCATCATCACCTCTGTCCCAACATGGCGTTCACAAGCACCAGACCAGTTCTGATAGTTCCCTGTTTTACCAGAATACAACTAATTGTTGAAGATGTCTGAACAGTGGTTGCATGTGCTTTGTGTTGTAGTTGGCTGGGCAGCACTATTAGTTTATTTGCTAAACCTATTACTCTCTGCATTAGCGGGGGACTTTACTTGCCTTCAGAAATCAAGCCCCACCAGCTCTGAACACTGTGGTGAGTGATGCTACATTTTCTGTGTCCACTGAACTGAGCCGCAGGGCTGCATCACCACCTCACAGTTTACCCGATAGCTAATAAAAACCCTCCTGTCTTGCTAACACTGGGGTGACCAACCGTCAGTAAATTTCACAGACCGTCTGTTATTTTGGCATGATGTCCATTGTCTGTTGTCAATGTCATCCCTTTTACGTACACCATTTCGCCGTAGTTTTGGGGATTGCAGCAAGCTGTGCTGTTCCCCTGGAGACGCCCTAATAAAAGGTTAAATGCTATTGCTATCAGGGCCAGTGATGGAGCAGGTAGTACAAAATGTTGTATACCTCCCCTATTCTGCATAGAAATATAAAATTAATATAATCTATTAACTATAATATTATTAAACGAGTTTCCATGTATATTAACCAACATTATTAATATTCGAATTACACGTGGGATTTGCAATTTGCATGGCTAAATAAACTTTATAACTAAAATCTGTACGCATACTAACAATAGTATATGTGGTAAATAGAATACTGCATGATATATGTTGCTTTTTGTAATGTTGCCCAAGAGGAGGACCAAAAAGGTGAATATAATGGCTTTAAATGTTGCTATATGCTAGATACAAGCACATAGAGGGATTAGTAAGGGGTTAACATTAGATTCATTATTTCGATGTATGAATTACTCTTTTGTGTTAGTTTAGCTTAAGTTGGCGTTTGGGCCTAAATCAAAGATGGCCGCTAACTCCACACGACGAAGTGGCCACTGTTCCATGAGGCGCGGAGTGAGCTGCGTTTGCGCACAAAATCTCCTAAACCTCGTAGCGACCTCTGTACCGCATGTCCCCGGTCAAGGATATAGGACGGGAAGCCTGCCAAGACGAGAGAACAATCAACCTTACAATAAACCGGAACAAGCCGATATTTGGACTAACTCATGACCTCACCCCTCGAACTGAACTGAAAACTTAAAATTGACATCGGACGATCTCAACCAGCCAATCACGACTTTCCTAAAATATTAAATTGTATCATCTTTACTTCATTGTGTTATAAAAGAAGTAGTAAAATAGAGAGGGTACGTTCGCTTCGCTCTTACTTTTGGGTCACATCGCTTTACGTTGCCTTGCTTCATTTTGCGCGTTCTCCTGAATTTTTGATGGTCCGGATGCTGCCCGATTATCTGATGACTGCGAACTTTTCCTAAAATCCACGGGCAATGATAGATGCTTGCACGTCTCTGGTCCTTTGCCGATCTTTGGGACTGTGGCATGCTGAGCTAAGAACTTTGAGCTTTGGCTTGCTTTCGGACAACTTACGACAATATTACGCAGAGCCAATGAATTAGAGGACTCTAAATAGCCAGATTAGGTAAATATGATGTTCTGCGATTTATTCAAATTTTGATATAAAACTTTCTAAAAAACTTTGACGAAACAAATGCGAATTCAAATCATTATGAAATTTCAGATAAACAATTATTGATTAACGAGAATTCATGAGTTGTGAGTCTCATTTAAGAGATAGATTCTGAAGTATTAAAATGTGTTTTAGCTGGTTCTAAATCACCATCAACCAATCCAACTAATTTGGTCCATTGACCGAAGTGAGAGGAGTGCCTTGATGTTTTAGGATTAAGGATCTGTAGGCAAAAGGGCATTAATGTATATTTTGTAAATGACTTTCCTTCCCTATAGGTTATAAGGTATTCCCCCCATATGTCCGGCGCTTGAATCATTCATCCCTCCTGTGTGTGCAGACCGGTGTGGAAGTAACGTGTTAGTGTTGGTGTTATGGGCCCCACCAATGACTGCATGTGTGAAGGAGTTAGTGTGACGTCGGGTCTGTGACGCAGGGAGGATATCAGTACGGGTAGTTTCCCCGTTGCTAGGGTTTTTGCGCTGGGTCACCAGCCTGCACTTCTCAAACTGTAGAGGCTGCTGGAGCCCCTCCCCGACTTCACACAGCCTGAGGACTGGCCCATGAGTGTCAGTCTGACTTCAGCTGATTGTCACACAGAATGACAATGGGCCCTTGGTTAGTTACAGCAGGGGGTGTCTGCCTTCTCCTGCATGTGCCTAGGGCATGGCATTCTGCTTCTGACGTGGAGCCATGCTGGAGGCATCAGCAAAAATCTGAATGAATGTGAACCAATGTTTTCATGATCTCGTGAGAGTTATAAGGTGAAGGTATTTGATTAATCTGGATGTTAGCGTTGCATTAATGTCCTACTGAGTGCCATTTAAAACACGTTTCATGTTATTAGTCATCCGATAGAAAAACCTGAGTACTATGCCGTTCAATAGAAGAAAAAAACCTTCTAGATGTGCGCTACACACTGGACTCTTTCTTCGGAGTGATCTGGGGAAAAAAGGTTCAGAAACCTACATATAAAATGTAGTTGGACTCTGGCATATGTAGGGTGACATATGTCAAAAGAAAAGGGTTTTCAGCAGTCATTGACAGTATATTCAACATGTCATCTGCACAGTTAAGAACATAGAACACCACATGATGACACAAACTCAGCTGAAGGTCACAGGGTTGACCCACAGCTGAATAGGTACATTTACTGAGATATTAGCTATGCAGGTTTTTACCTGCATTCTCCATACAGAAAAACGGTGAATTGCTCAATTGTGTCAATCTAATAAAAACTTATTTTGACCTTTTCTTATGTTGGTTGTCTATTTACTTACTTTTATACTATTGCACAACTTTCTCTGTGTCTGTAAAACATACCTTTTTTCCCAAATTGTTGTCCTGAATTTTGACCTTTTGTCCTAAATTTTTGTCCTGAATTTTGACACTTTGTCTTGAATTTTTACACTCATTGTCCTGAATTTGCACCCATGCCAGTTGGTCCCCCTAACAAACACAGTCAGTCTGTTCTGCTCTTTGTGTCATTTCTGAGGTAGCCCAGGCCTGCCTTATACACTGATCAGACTGACAACCCTGCTAATGATGCAAGGTCCATGTATGATTAACTGGTTCAGTCCAAGCTTTTATTTGTTTGCATTTTGGGAGTTGTAGTCGACTTTGTCCCATTATAAAACAAGCACTGCAGTCCCAGAAGTCTTGCGGGTGTCACCTGCCTCGGATACCCGCTACTTGGAATCTCTGAGTCCCCGGGGAGATGTTTGGTTGTGGCGCCGTTGGTTGCATTGGCAGGGGCGTGTGGTAGCCTACCACCATGAGTTGGCTGCGGCCTGCAGTGGCCTATCACTGCGAGTGAGACCCCGGATGGCAGAAAACGGCAGGTGGAAAATGAATTACGAGGGAGCGGGCTGAGTCACGGCACCCCCTCCCCAACTGAAGTGCCTGCCCGTGAGCTCCAACGGGGAGTGGGGCTTTGCTGCTGAATTGGCCTTCTTCCTGGGCCTTTACAGCCCCCCCCCCCCCCCCCGAGGACACCGTCGGCATGAGGGCCGTTGCCTTTGGAGAGGCTTGCTGCAGCTGTGGGGCTGGCTGGCCCTGCCTCCTCCGGGTGCCACCAGCGGGCCCCTCCATGAAGCTCTGCCGTATTTGTGCCACCTGCAGCGCCTGCAGCGCTGACTGCTGCCACAGTGGGGACACACTCGACCCCCGCGGAGTGAGCCTGGACTGCCTGGTCAGCGCAGTACCATGTAGTGGGGCCCCTGAGAGCTGCTTGGCACTGCAGCGACACAGAAGACAGTGACTTGAGAGGGGAGCCCCCTTGCTCCAATGAGGCCACACGTTGGAACCAAATCGACCTGGAACTGTGGGGCCTGCTGCTCCTGCAATAGCCCTGGCCCACGACTTTATTTTATGCCAGAGGCAGACATAACACACGTTGTCCTGCCATACCCTGGGTGCCTCGCCTCCTGTCTTTCCCTTCACCTGTGATCAACCCTACCAGTCAGGGAGTGGATGAACCCACGTCAATAGCCGCACCTTAGACGCTGAGTCGACGCTGGCAACTGTTGCCATTCCAGGGTGCAGGCATACAGCCCGGGACTCTCTGTGCCTTTGCCTGTTATAAATGGGCCACAGCTGACATTGTAACTGTCATCTTTTGCTGTGTGGTTGGTGAGACCCCTCTGGAAGCCCTAAGACTTAGGGCCTGCTAACTCCAGGCACCCTCATACATCCACTAGAAGGCTTAGCAGTACCTGCCGTACAGACTATCCCAGGGTGCAATCGCTACATTTGGGTCCTTGCAAAGCTCTCTCCTGGTTGGTCATGACCTGTCTCTCATGAAGTCTACCGTCGCAACATCCAGACACCGATCAGATGGGGAAACCTAGGGTTAAGATGGCGGGGGTGCCGCCTGAGACAGGGGACCAGTCCGGGCCCCTGTCAGGGGACACCAGTCAGCCAACCCCTCTGATAGATCCTATCCGTCTCCACCTGGACAAAATCCTTGCAGCCATACCACCAAAACCACTCTCCAACAAGATGATGGCACAGTGTTGGTGGGCCTGGGCCTATTTCAGGCAGAATATCTCAAACTGGCTGATAGAGTTAAACAAATTGAGACCTCAGCGGGGGAGCTACGACCCAAATGCTTGACACTTACCTTCCAGATGGCGGTGCTGTTGGACAGAGTACGGAACCTTGAACACCGAGCTGAAGATGCAGAAGGGTGTAATAGACATAATAACATATGGGTGGTGGGCCTCCCTGAAGGAGTGGAGCATGATGGTATGGCGTCCTACCTTGAGAACTGGTTTGAGTTGGCAGTGGCCCCGACCCTCCGAACCTCTTTTTTTGCACTGGAGCGCACGCATAGGGTTCTGAGTCGCTCACCGACTCCAGGAAGCCCTCCCTGCCCTGTTGTGGCTCGACTGCTTTGCTACAGAGGCATCATTCAACAGCAGGCACGTACTGGGGGCTCATCCATGGTGGAGCACAGTAGGGTGTTGGTGTTTTTGGACTTTACCACAGCGGTAAAGGCCAAACGGGCCTCCTTCTTTGCGGTCAAGAAGGTCCTCTGTTCTGAGGGTAAACAATATGCCCTGATGATCCTATCCAAACTCCGGATAACGCTAGATGGGACCACACACTTCTATGAAGATCCTGGAACTGCAAGAGACTGGATGGAGGCATACAAGGCAGGGAATGCCCCCCGGCAACTCATCCTAGACTTGACAAACCCAGTTGTAGATCCAGGAAGTAACTCGCAGGACCCAACATGCTAGATCACAGTGAGGACCATTTCCATCACAAACTGAACAGGAGAGAGCACCTACCCTCGAGGCGATGGCGGTTCTTGGGGTGGGCGGGAGGTCCGGCTCAGATGCTGGCACTTCCTCTGGGCACTGATCAGCGCTGTCTGACTCAGGATCTTGCAGGGGAGATGACGATGGGCTCCCAAGAGGGAATAGTCAAAAATCAATTCTCCCTTTTGAGATGCTTCGTCAACCACTCATTCATATACAGATATCTGCTATTGTCATATCCAATCAGCCACACCTCATCAAGGGAGCACAATAACTCAGGATGTCAAGGCACTTATATGATTCATTAATAAAACAAACAATAATTTGATAAAAACATACAGATAAGAATATTCCAAAGTACATTCAATATACCATTAAAAAAAACCATGATGTATTGCACTTTTATAAACTGTAAAATTTCCAACAATCCCCTGGAGAGGAATATAACAAGAGACTCAAATTTTTCATAAAATGGTTAATTTGCAATAATAGACAGCACACTACGGAGGGATTCATTCTCTGTCGTCGTTTGTTTCTGTCTTTTACAAATTTAACTGTAAAAAAAGAAATAATGTAAACTGAGATTCCAGTGCGACGCGTTTCGGTGGATTAAACCAATGTGACCACCTTCACCAGGACAAACATATCATTCATTTTTCTCCTTTTCGTTTTTTAAAAACAAAATCCTAAATCCTGTGCCAACGCACTCAGTAACAGGCCATATTCAAATGAGGCTGATAATTCAAGGATGATTTTCCGTATCTACTAGATATAGTACTTTTAAAACTCTGGATTAGCTCAACGGAGTGGACGATCAGGTCCCGTGTAGACACCGTTAGACTTTAACGCTATAGTTATATTAGTCGGTTATTACATTTTCACAAAGTGTGGAGTGAACCATTAAGACATAAAAGCTATAGCTATATCAGACTTTTTTTTAAGTTCTACAAATTTACAGTGCGAACTGTTATGAAATAAAAGGCACAGTGACATGAGACGTGGTCAATAACTTGAAGAGCTGGTTTCCGAAGGCATCCTCACATTTCTATAGATAAATAACAGTGGGCGGCCAAAGATGGATTGCTGACCCCGGACCGAAGTATCATTTGTTTTACTTAGACACAGTGGTGTCTAGTAGATAAGGAAATTCATCCTTGAATTATCGGCCTTATTTAAATACGGCCTGCTATGAGTGCGTTGGCACCAGATTTATGAATTTAACAAAAAAACTGAAAGGAGAAGAATGCATGATATGTTTGTCCTGATGAAGGTGGGCACATTGGTTTATTAATCCACCGAAACGCGTGGATTAATGGTATATTGAATGTACTTTGGAATATTCTTATCTGTATGTTTTTGTCAAATTATTATGGTTTTATTAAATAATCATATAAGTGCCTTGACATCCTGACTTAGTGTGTTCCCTTGATGAGATGTGGCTGATTGTATATGACAATAGTGGATATCTGTATATGAATGTGTGGTTGAGAAAGCATCTCAAAAGGGAGAATTGATTTTTGACTATTCAGTCTGTTGGTGCTCTGTCCCTTTTGAGTAGGGGGGCCCCTCTCCTTGTTTTCAAGCTCCCAAGAGTGACTCCACAGTCCGTGGAGGAACTGATATAATATCCTTTGTCATTTGAGTTCTGGGTGTGGGAGTACCTACTTGTTATGATCATATTTATGTAATTGTAGAAGATCACCGCTTTTGATGTAATATTCTGTAAGACCTGTCTGTTTCTCTTTTAGGATCTCTGATTCGAAGTGCATCACTATCTATTTGTGGATTGAGCTGGGTTTCTGCACTCTATGTGGGAAGAGGGTCGGCATGGCACAGGCTTCGCCTACCCCTCACGAATAGGCCTCTGCCAGGTGTCTGGAGGAAACGGACGACTGACTATGCTTGCATGTTTTCAGTTTGGACGGCCAGCCATTGCTGGACTGCTCTTGGATTGGGGAGTTTCTGGTTTTGGGTCAATTTCTTTTGCACAGGGATCGCAAAACATGTTGAGCGTGGGGGATTGGGGGAGGAGAGGTCCGTGTGACCTGGGTAGAACATACACAACCTGCAAGGGTCCTGGGTCAAACATCACAGACTCGGAGTTGCACAAAATATTGGCATATCCAAAGAAGGTCTCCAGAAATCTGAGACTGAAGTACACCAAATTCAATTATGTTCATATGACAGTCATGACGCAGCACAACCTCCAGGTGGCTTATGGAGGTGGGGGGGTTGCGCCTATGTCTGGGATGCGGACATATGGACGTGGATTTTGTCCATATGATCTGGAGAAGCCCCCAATCACATACATTCTGGGATGAAGTGACTGACGCGCTAAATGCCACACTGAGACACTCCCTTCTCTGCTCCTTGGAGATCTGTATATTGGGGTTGTTTGCAAGATGACACAGACGAAAAGTGGGCACTGGATTTGTAGACCTGGCTCTAGTGTTGGCCAAATGTGAATTGGGATGCCCTGGAAATCAACTACCAGTCCGGGATGAGGACCTGGACAGCGGATGTGACTCAATGGGCAAGAGCAGATTAGAGGGCCCTGCTTCGAGAGGATGCTAGAGGGGTATGACGGCGCCCAATCGCAGTGCTGTGGACAGAATTTCTTAAGACTTGGGAGCATCTGGAGGGAGACCTGGGTGAGGATGCCGAGTATCACTCAGGACTGGCCGAGGGAGGTGAGGGGACCCCCCCAGGGAAAAACTGCGAGCTGATGCGACATACTAAGTTAATGGCCCTTACATCAGTGCTGCCACAGCCCTCTAGTGATTGGGTTGGGATATGGCTTGATCCTCCCCAACCTCTTGATTTGTTTTAAGAGCTTAGTCCCCACTGGTGAGGCCCTTTGCGTAAGCCTGGAGGGAATAGCACTCGTTACAACGCATGCGTTTTCTACGCATGCCATTACAACGCAAGTCGTTACAATTACGTGTTGTGACATCCCATGCCATTACAATGCAAGCTGTTACAACGACTTGCTGTAGGGGGTGCTGGAGTTTGGAATAGTATAATTTACTATTCCTACTTTAGTGTTTGCAACAGTAGGAAAGGTGTTGGATTGAAAATCCAACAAATCCAACACCTTCTGCCCCCTACAGCAACTCTTTGTAACGACTTGCATTGTAATGGCATGCGATGTAACAATGTGTCATTGTAATTACTTGCGTTGTAATGACATGCAATGTGTCACATGCTTTGTAAACAATGTTTCCCGTCTGGAGGTTGTAGGCGGGCCTTCCCCCCCCCTCCTCCATTCCCGCTGGCCACATTGAGAACAGACTTTATCTGCAACAGCACTTGGAAGCGGATGTTTGCCTGAGTTTGCAACCCAGCGCCATTTTACTTTGTTTTTTCTCGTTTCTTTCTTGTTGTATTATTGGACATTTGTCAGACGTCACAGTTATCCTCTCTTTATTTCTCTCCAAAGTCACCATTCACCTTGATGGACAGTTTAGTCTTGACATCCAACAGGTTAAAGATTACGGGCTCATTTATGAGGTTTTGATGTAGGGCAGCGCAGCAAGGAATCTTCCTGCGCTGCCCTACGTCAAAACAAAAGGACAGGAATGCGCCGTATCTATGTGATGCAGCTCATTCCTATCCGTTTCCCCAGTGCTGGCATACAATGTGCTGCTATGCGCCAACACAGGCAGCCTTGCAAGGGTGCCTGCATTGCGGGGCTGATCGATTTTGTGCAGGAATGGACACCTTCCTGCACAAAATCAATCACAAGAGGTGATTTCCTTTTTAGGTCTCGCTGAGCCCAGCGCTTGCGCTGGCTCGGAGAGACATTTTGTAAGGGACTTTTCAAAGTGCTACCGCTGGCATAGAGCTACAGTGCACGAGGCGTGCACACGCGCAAAGCAGCCATATGGCTTTACATCGCCGCCATGCACTAGGCCAGCCAGCAGCACTAGCGCGTCATCGCGATCACTTTCGCTTTCACAGCGATCGTGATGACCTTCGTGGCTAATGCTTGTTCTCCTTAACTCCGCGCTTTACTTTTAACGTTAAAAGTAAAGCGTGGGTGCCGCGATTATACCAAAAATAAAGAAATATAAAAA
Organism: Triturus cristatus; assembly: GCF_964204655.1. Lineage (NCBI taxonomy): Eukaryota > Metazoa > Chordata > Amphibia > Caudata > Salamandridae > Triturus > Triturus cristatus. The sequence goes on from NC_140595.1 coordinate 119,263,561, forward strand.
ACATCTATTTCTTTACTTTTGGTATAATCGCGGGACCCGCGCTTTACTTTTAACGTTATAGGTAAAGCACGGGTGCCGTGATTATACCAAAAGTAAAGAAATAGAAAAAACATCTATTTCTTTACTTTTGGTATAATCGCGGCACCCGCGCTTTACTTTTAACGTTATAAGTAAAGCGCGGGTGCCTCGGCTGCCTGGCGAGCGCTTGTTTGCATAGTGCCAATATCGGCAACACTCAGCACCCCCCCTTCTACAGCAATCTCAGAGAAATAACCAGACAAGACACCTTTTTTGTGGAAAGAAATATTGCTTCAGGTTTATTAGCATTACAACTATGCCAAGATTGGTGGGTTAGCTTACAGGCGATCCCAAGGCAGGCAGCCCCTCGCCGCCTGCCACCTGATGAGCCAAATTACACCGGGGCCTTGCCCAACGGTGTTTGCCATATTTGGAGGAGGGAAGACACCTCCCACCAGTGGGCCAACAGCCCACCCCCTTTGCTCACGCCCCCTAGAGGGGCTGAGCCTGCCAGGCAACCCCCGGTTGCTCAGGTCAACAACCGCCCGTGGGACTAACGGGGCGCCGTCACTCCTCCAGGGTCCAACCGGAGGACCTCCCTGTGGATATTTGGCCTTTGCACCCTTGTTGTGCTCCTGCATAGGGTACCCATATGTCCCTTACAGCCTCTGGATCGCCCTGTAACTCCGCCTGCAACACAAAAGAATACATTAGATAAAACCCCCCACCCACACCCTGCTGATACGCCGGGTATGAGGTAGGGTGGGAAACGGCATCAGGGTCGTGGCAAAGAGGGCACCCAGTGGGCAGGGGAAGGTATAAATACCTCACCCCAAGCCCCCTCTCCCCACAAGTGATGTGACTCTTACTGGACCCTAGGGGGTCCCAAAGACTGGGCGGCTGCTTCCTGTGCCTTCTTGTGGCACTAAGGCGGCCGCCCTCTTAGTGGGTCTCCTGCGTGGACCCCGGGCAGCCGGCATAGTGCCAATATCGGCAACACTCAGCACCCCCCCTTCCACAGCAATCTCAGAGAAATAACCAGACAAGACACCTTTTTTGTGGAAAGAAATATTGCTGCAGGTTTATTAGCATTACAACTATGCCAAGATTGGTGGGTTAGCTTACAGGCAATCCCAAGGCAGGCAGCCCCTCGCCGCCTGCCTCCTGCCACCTGATGAGCCAAATTACACCGGGGCCTTGCCCAAAGGTGTTTGCCATATTTGGGGAGTGAAGACACCTCCCACCAGTGGGCCAACAGCCCACCCCATTTGCTCACGCTCCCTAGAGGGGCGGAGCCTGCCAGGCAACCCCCGGTTGCTCAGGTTAACAACCGCCCGTGGGACTAACGGGGCGCCGTCGCTCCTCCAGGGTCCTACCGGAGGACCTCCCTGTGGATATTTATCCTTTGCACCCTTGTTGTGCTCCTGCATAAGGTACCCATATGTCCCTTACAGCCTCTGGATCGCCCTGTAACTCTGCCACAGATCTGGGTGTGGCCACCATCACCTCAGAGCCCCCCACCATATCCCTTACTTACACCCTGCTGTCCTAAGGCCTCCTCCAGGTCAAGTAGGAACAGGTCCATGCCAACTCTGGACAAGTGTACCCCATCATCCTCCCAACACCCTGTGGCCTTAGTGTGCAGTAACCCATGACGAATGAAGCCAAACCCCCTTTGCCCGGTGAATCTCCTCGTGGCACTGTTGACTTTCCTGCGAGAGACCTCCATGGCTTCTCGTGATCGCGCCCCCTGACACACCAGCCGGGGTGTTATCTCAGAACCCCCTCTGTTCAGTGAATCTGTGCCTGGCACTCTGTTAACACTCCTGCGCAACCCCTGACCGGGCCCCTCCACTAACAGTGGGGTTATCTCTTGCCACTATAACACACAAGCCCACAATTTGTAGCTTACCTTACACCACGACGGTTCCATTTCTGGCCAACCAAATTAACTCAGTGGTGGAAAACCCCAGGCCTCCATTTCTTGAATTCCGCTCGTCGCGCCACTCAAAGGACGCATGGAAGGCCCTTCACCCAGACCTAGATCCTGGCAAAATAAAGAAATGCTGGGTTGCTTAACACCCTTAATTGAGCACTGCATACCATTCTATACACTCTTGTTTGCACCTAAGCCTATTTACCTACATCCTGCTTGCTCGAGCCCCTCCCCAGGTCCAGCAAACCTGTCCATGCCCCTCAGTAAAAGGGTAGGCATCTTTACCTACATCCAGCTGATACCCGTGCCTCTCCCCGGTCCAGCAAACACTTTCTGCAGGTGTAACCCCGTTTTCTTCATAACACCCTGTGGTCTGGCAAGCTAAACTCACATGCCCCCAATTGTAGCCTAACATACACATGGAGGACTTCATCTCTTGCAACAGATCCCTCTTCCCCAAGAGAGTCAAGTGGTTTGCCTGCCCTTTCTATTCGATGCAGGAGAGGAAAAGTAGGAGCACTAATACACTTTCTCATCCAGAGTTTTCCCACAAGTGTACCCCACACCCTGAGGACCTTTCCCCCCTCTAAGGACCCGCTCCTACCCTACTGCTTCTGTTGAGGGGCATCCCCGTTAAATGGCCACTTCCTAGCATGGCGATCGCACGCTAGACTCACATCTTCTGCCAGCTGCGTGGCACTCGCTTATCCCTTCTACTGATGACCGTCCTGTGGTACCCACCGGTTGTGCTGAGGGACATTCTCGTTAGCTGGCCACTAATTATGCACCTCCCCATAACTACTGGAAACTGGCTTGCCCATGTTGTGTTGTAGTCCCGTATCCTTGGGGCATTGTCTTTTGTGCCAAAACAATCCATTAGTCCCCTGCTCATTAAACCTGTTAAAATCTAACAGTGACCTCATGCTTTAGGATGATAGGTCCCCAGGGGTAGACCCTGTGACCCTTCTGTTGCAACCACCACAACACCCCAGCATTCCAGTTCTGTGGCAAGACACCTCCTATGCCCATAGAAAGCACCCTGCCTGCAGGGGCCAGCAGGACCTGCCAGTCCTATTTATCCTTCAACTCCTTGCAGCTTGGCGGCATTCACTGCGACTTTCACAATGTTGTGCCGGTGTAGTGGAAACCTTCCACTAATAATAACTGTGCATACCAAACTCCGTACAATCATAACTATTATTTGCTATTTAATAAAAGCAGAAAATTGAAATGCAACTTACTTTTACTAATTTTATCACACTCAAAGAGTGAAAGATTGAGTTAGTTACTGATGCACTTCCCATTATCAATGGGGTTATCAGCAGGCACATGCCCTAGTGGGCTATCTTTTTTTAATTTTTTTATGAGGATCTATGACCTAGGAATAACACTGCAATCTCTCTGCCAAATCAAGTACACCCTCAGAAATGTACTAGTAATCAAATCTGAGACCTATAGATAAATATATACCTCTAGACTTGCTACATAACATGGCCATAATGCGTGCTACGCCCTCACCTTCTGCCTGCGAATATAACAGCTGTGATCCCAGGCTGATCTCTCTTCCTCGTGCAAGTCATGCACATAAAAACTTCTGCCAGTGAGAACCCTGTTGCGGACCCGTGGGTGGGGACCGGGGGGCACCATCATTCCAGCTACCTAGCTTCGCTCGACTAATGGCCATGCCACCATTGCCTCAACATTGTAGCCATTAGTGCTATAAACACCTTGCTTCCCCCCACTGTGGGACAGCCTCCCCCCTGCTAGAAGTCAGCTTCCTCTCCCCACGTATCTATGGTTGTTCGGGCAGGGAATGTTGTTTAACCGAAGCATCCTGTAACATGACGAACTCCTGGATGGCGACAATCTGGATAGAGGGGAGGGTTGTAATGAGCCCACTATTGCAGTCACTGCACCCCCTGTGGGGTGATCCTTACACAGCCCCTCCTGCTTACTTGCAGTAATCCTATCCCAAGTAACCCTACCTGCTGACCAACATTGACCCTTGGTGCTTAACCCACCACGCCCTGGTTCACTTTCTATCCCCCGGGCTTGCTAGCCCTCCACAGGAAGTGCGTGAACTGGGCGTGCCTGTATTTTGGACGTACTGGAGGATGTATGTAATTTGCAGTTCTTGTGGTAGTTCTTGTGGCAGCTCTGGCCATTTCACCACCTCCCTCCCCTACAATCCATGTAAAAGTGCAATGACTCTAAGTCTTTAGTGGACTAAAAGAAGGTATAAAAACGAAATCACAATTGTAAATACAAACAGTGTGATATTTAAAATCTGGTTTCTCATAATTCATGCCGAAGTTCCAAAAATGTGTGTCTGGACTGCCTGATTACTCTGGAAAATGAGTACTCCTGGATCTCAAAATGATGGTGTTGAACTGGGCTGCTGTCCCCCTGAAGCGCCGGAGTGACAGGGTGCTTCCCAGGGCTGTAATTGGAAGAATGAACACTAAATGGGATGCCTTCAGAATAGAACCTTATTACCCCATGGTGAATTGACAGTTCTTATTCCCTTGGTTGTGCTCAGAACAGGGTGTGGATGTCTTTCTACACAGCCACTCAGTTATGCACCTCTGTGTTTTTCATGCATTCTTCTTGATTGCATGCCTCTAGGCATAGATTAGAAACTCCAAGGAAGCTGAGACGCATGAACTTTCCTTTTGGAATTCCAAGATCAAGTACCCGTCAGAGATACAGTAAGGGTCCACTTATCTCCACAGGTTTCAGATTGCTGCCCAGCACTCCCTACTGGAGTGAATCATAATAGCCTAGACCCGAAGCCTCAGTAAGGGCATCGAATGAGCCCCCCTGCTGTTATACGCGCCTCCACTGGCCATGAGCAAGTCCTTCAGCCTCTCGTGGCAGAGACCTGCATATGAGGATGTGAAACTAAAAAGACTTAATTTTACGTTGCTGTTACTGCTTTGGCTGGTCTCAAGCAACAGCTCATGGATATTAGATATCTACGCTCGACTCTGGAAGAACAAAGCCTCTTTCTGTGGAATGGGCCAATATTTGATCAACTTTTATATTTTTACACACAATGTGAACACGTTTGAGGAAGCATGGGTTAAAATGTACTAACCAGATCAAAACGTCAGGCCTCAGGAATTCAATAAACTTTCCTTCATCATACTATAAGTCCAAGTCCTCTCTCATCCTTGCTCGGAGATTTACATGGCTATGTATCAAGCAGGGAATGCTAGCTGTAGTTTAGCGCTCTTTCTGTCTGTGGGGCCATGCCTTCCGGTTGAAAAGGAGATTGTAGAACATTCAGAGGTCTGCGGACTTCTTCATGACACAGTATTAAGCATCTCTGAGCTGCCTAGGTGTCAGTAGCTTTAAAAGAGACTTGCATATTAATGTCCCTGGTGTCTTCAATTCAATCCTATTTTATAAGAGGGATCTACATTTCATAACTTACGTGAGTTGCCAGAGACTATCAACATCTAGGCTGCTAGGTGATTTGCTGTTAGATCAGACTGTATTTTGTTCTGCAAAACAATAGAACCCTCCGCTATCCTGAATGTATGTGCAGTCACCATCATATTGGAGAACTATAGATGTGATTCGTCACAAAGCTTTACTCAATCTGTCTTCTATACTTGAAGTAAGATGTTCCTACCGATAATCCTATTCAGTTCTGGAGTAACGTGCTACTCACTGAAAAGCGCATTGACGCCTCACCCGAGGTAGTAAACGCTATATAACTGCAATTACAATACATACATCTCTATAGTAGTCCGCTTCATTACCCATTACCTTTTGTGCAGCAGGTGCAGTGGCACCGGAGCCCAGCGCCCTGCGGTGTCCCTTGCCCCCTAGTGAATGCTGTAGTTTACTACCCTAACAGCTGATACAGGGGCCATATTTCTTGTTTGCACCAGGGCCCATAACTTCCGTGCTATGCTAATACCTGAAGTGCTTGGCTTATGTTTTTTGTAGTTTCATATTGCTTGATATCGGCCCATGTGCATAGGAGCGCTTTACATGTGCATAAGTTACATGACACAAGTTCAGATTGATTCATTCTATAGACACAGGGAGCTTAAGCGCATAGCCTAGAATCAAAAGTGTGTCAAGCCAACGCTGGGACCCACGGCTGGTTTCCCAGAACTAGTCAACAGTTCTGATTTGACTTTATGACCCAGAAGATGTTTATAAAACTATACTGCAGCCGCATTATTCTGCTGAGAATAATACCGAAGTCCCGCAGGTAAAAACTTCTCCCTCTCTCTATTTTGCGTCTTAAAACGCGTAAGTATTGTATTGGGATTCATCCCTGTGCCCAAGAGGGTACATAACCATCGTACCAGACGCACATTACCGCGAAGCTTTTAAACTACCAATCACTCCAGCATTTTACAGTGCTTTCAAGCCTCAACCGTCAGTGCCTTAAAACACAGAGCTACTACACGGAGTCTCAAAACTGCGACATTCCGTACAAATGGAGACTCGACATTTGAGCAATTTCCCCAATGATTGGACCCCCTCAGAGGACTTATTTTTCCACTGTTATTTTACTAGCATACAAACCTGTATCTCAGACCACACGCGCTTCGGCGACAGGTGTTATCAGCAACAAGGTGCGATGTCACTTAGATATAAAACTGTGACCATAATTGATCTCACGTGATTGCAGTAAGGCTTTCATGTGTCCGGTTTTGTGAAGTGCAATCTGAACTTAGATCGGGCAAATGCCTGAGACTTCTTAGACCTCCTCCCATCTGCCAGCTCACGGTCGTGGGGCATCAATGACCGTGCCTCATGGAATACCAGAAATCTAGAGCCCCCTCGATAATACCTGATTATGCCACTCCGGAGTCTGAAAAAGTGACAGAGAGCCCTGACGCGTCTTTCATGATACAGGAGGACACGGCATGCGCGCGGGAATTGCCTCTTAAAGTCCGGAAAATATCCCCCAGATGGCAGCGAGGCCACGAAGATATTGTATATCGCACACGCACGGTGGCGTGGAGCCCTGCCTGTCGGCTGAGTGGGCGCGCTGAGGACAACACTGCGCGTTGGCTCGAAAACGGACTGGACCATATGCTTCCTAATTATTATTATTTTTATTTTTTTTGTTGCATCTTTTATATAGCGTTAACTCGACCCGAAGGTATTGGAGCGCTGTACATGAGCACCGTATTTACATTACATATTCACGCACGGGGAGATTAAGTGATTTGCCCAGAATCACAGGATGTGGACGCGACCTCGAGGCTCGAACCCTGGTTTCCTGCACCAAAGTCGGCAGTTTAAGCCTCGGCGCACTGCGCACCCCAGGCGCTCCACACCCCCCACTGCCGTGCATTGCACCTCCACACCGGGAGGCCTGGCGACCATGCGAAGCTGAGGTAAGCGCCGCCCCACAGGCCACAGCAATGCTGACCTCTCGGCGCCCGACATCCCTCTGTAATAGATTACTTTTACAATGACTCCACAGTCGTCGTTACATGGGGCCCCAAGAGCCGCAGGGAGCGGGCAACGTGGCGTACGCTACTGCCCCCCCCCCGATATCTACTCCCGCAGGCCAGTGTTAGTTGGACCCTCCAGGAGTTCGTTGACCCCCTCCCCCGACCGTGGACTGGAAACTGCCCCGCCGAGGAGCAGCAACGGGGGGGGGGCACCTCGCAACATCTACTGCCCCCCTACTCAAACACCAGAGCCCGGTCTGCCGGCTTCTCCAAACGGACTGCACCACCGGGAGGAGGGCAGGTCACAAGGTGGGTCAGAACACACCGGAGGGGGGGGGACACCGACTTGCTGCCCCTCCCAGTCCCCCACAAACAACCCACTCAGGCCTAGGCCCCTAATACCCATGCTGGCCGAGACCCCCGCAGCCGAACCAACTGCCCTACCTCCCCCCACCACCACAAGCGAGGGGGGGGAAGCGCATCTAATGCCACCCCGAGAACGGGTGAACGAATGCGGGGGTGCACGCTCTAAGATGCCCCCCCTCCACCCCCAGCACCCACTGTGGCCAGGCGCTGGCAGCATCGGCGGTGCTGGCCTATGACGCCAATAATACTCAACATCCCCCTCCCAGGCGGACCACAGCCGGGGCCCGGCCGCCCTACCCTGGACCCTGTTGCAGTCAGCGCTCTAGCGGTTCTCGCTAGAGCGCCCTTGTTGCCTGTGACGTGCGTACGCCACGACGGTGGCGTACGCGCGGAGTATAAATAAAAGGGGCGTGCCCATGTTGGGCACTTGCGCACCGACCTCGAAACTGCATGTGTGGTCTCCAGTCATTGCGCGCTACCGCAAGTAGGCCCGCGCCGCGCAGCAACGCAACATTGGCGACGAGGCGGTCGGACCCGCCGTGCACACCCTCAACGGCGCCCCGCTGAGTGCGTGGCGGCAGACCCGCGATCGCGCACCGGAGGCCCCCGAACCTCCCCTGATCCAGCGCTTCTCGCGCTACCGGCATAACCTGCGAGGTGAGCACGTGCACCAAACACAGACCACGCGGCCGCGCGGAAGAAGATTCCCGCCATCTGGCCCTACACCGAGCCTGCTTCTGAGCCCTGGCTGTGCCGCCATAGGCCGCTCTCTGTGCTTCTACATATCCGAGGTCACTACACAGTTGCTGCGCAATGGCAGACGACGAGGCTCCGTTCCCTGCTCACCCGTTCCACCCGCCCACAGGTGTCCTGCCTCCGTTCAGCGAGACGGCTGACCCGGCGACCGCCGCACCACGCTGGCACACGTGGATTGGGCGGTTGGACAACTATTTCATCGGCACCCGAGAGACGGATGGCGCAGTGAAGAGGTCCCTTCTTCTACACTACGCGGGGGAGGAGGTATACCTGTTGTTCAAGCACCTCCCGAACACGGGTAACGCGGATGACTACGATGCCGCTGTGACGGCCCTCAACACATATTTTGACCCCCAGACGAACCCGGATTTCAAGATGTTCAAGATGCGCCAGGCCAAGCAAAAGGAGGGGGAGTCAGTAGACACATTCCATGCACGACTGAGGGTGCTGGCGGACACCCACCTGGTCGGCGACCGCGCAAAGGAGGAAATAAGAGCCCAGCTCATCTACGGCATCCGCAGCAAGAAGTTGCGGACCCTCATCCTCCGCCAGCCGAACATTCCCATGGCCGACATCCTTGTGCTAGCCCGCTCTCACGACCTATCCGACGCACGGGCAGAAGAGATGGAACAAGCACTGACGCGAGGCCCAGGGCCGAGTGCGACAATCAAAACAGAGCGCGCAGACGCAGTGCGGACGCACGAGAAGAAACGCAGGCCTGCAGCCAGACAGTCTACCCCGACACAGTGCGACTACTGCGGGTATGAAGACCACCAGGGAAGAACCTGCCCAGCAAAGGGAAAAACGTGCACGAACTGTGGTACGGTGAACCATTTCTCCTCCGTGTGCAGAAAGCGCGCCACGAGGAAGGAGGCTCGAGGGAGAAGGCCCACAAGAGGCATGGTGAGGCAACTGTCCCAGCTGTCCCTCTCATCCAAAGCTGACACAGGGCAGCGGCACGCGCAAGCCCTACAAGAAGACGACTTGGAGTCCGATGACGACGAAGAGACCTACGTAGTCTCGTTTACCAGGGCACTAAAGAGCACGAGACGTCCCCAGCCCCGGTGCGACATCATGGTCGCCGGATCGAAGGTGAACGCCGTGATCGACACAGGGGCATCTGTCACCGTCATGGGGGTGCAGCAGTACAACCGCCTTCGACCCAAGCCAGAGCTCAGAACCTCGAAGGCCCGGATTTATGCGTACGGCAGCGATGTCCCGCTGCCCCTCCTAGGGAAGATGACAGTGCCGGTGGGGACGGAAGATGCGGAGATCACCATTGAAGTGCACATCATTAACCAAGAGGTAGACACCCTCCTGAGTGGGCACGCCGCTGAAGACCTGGGGCTCCTGGTGTTCCTCCGGAAGGTTCAGGACACGCAAACGGCCGACCTTCTGGATCAGTTCCCTGAGCTGTTCACGGGCCTAGGGAAGATCAAACGCCCGCCGGTCAAACTTCACATCGACCGCTCTGTTGCGCCCACAGCCCTGAAGCACAGGCGAATCCCGTTCTGCCTACGACCACTGGTAGAGGAAGAGCTCCGGAAACTCGAAGAACAAGGGGTCATAGAGACAGTCACCGGACCCACTCCGTGGGTGTCCCCGATGGTAATCGCGGAAAAACCACGCCAACCAGGCAAGATCCGGGTGTGCATCGACATGAGGCTCCCCAACAAAGCCATCAAGAGGGAGAGGCACATCACGCCCACCATGGATGACATCATTGCAGATCTGAATGGCGCGAGGTGGTTCTCCAAACTAGACCTCAACGCAGGCTATCACCAACTAACACTAGCCAAGGAGAGTAGGTACATCACTACCTTCAGCACGCACCTAGGGCTAAGGCGATACCGGCGACTCAACTTCGGAATATCTTCGGCAGCGGAAATATTCCAGAACACCATTAGAGACATCCTGCAAGGCCTGCCTGGGGTCATGAATGTGAGCGACGATATCCTGATTCACTCGACGACCGTAGATGAACACTATCGGCGGGTCAGAGCCACACTGACACGCCTCAGAGAGTACGGAGTTACCCTCCACAAAGACAAATGCCAGCTGTTCCAACAGCGGATTGAGTTCTTCGGATACACATTCACAAATGACGGCATTCAAGTAGACCCCCGCAAATCACAAGCCATCAAGGACGCTCCTGCACCCACGTCAGCCGCAGAGGTGCGCAGTTTTCTAGGGATGGCCACATACTGTGGAAGGTTCATACCAAACCTAGCAACAATTGCAGAGCCGCTTCGACAACTCACGAAAAAGGACGCCCCGTGGCAATGGGGGCCCCAAGAAGACTCGGCGTTTCAGTCCGTTAAGACGGCGCTCCTTGACCAAGCCACGTTAGTATACTTCGACCCGGAGAAGAAGACAGAGCTGATAGTCGACGCCAGCCCAGTGGGACTTGGTGCGGTCCTCACCCAAGAGCAAGAACCAGGCCGGTGGGCCACGTTGGCCTACGCAAGCAAGGCCCTCACAGCGACCGAACGGAGATACTCCCAGATTGAGCGGGAGGCGCTGGCCATACGATGGGGTTGTCGACACTTCCACCTGTATGTCTGTGGACATCCTTTCACGGTCGTGACGGACCATCAACCGCTGGTACCCCTGTTCAGAGGAACAGCTCCGCACCCCCCGCCACGGATAGAACGGTGGGCCATCGGGCTGCAACAGTACCACCTGGACGTAATGTACCGGCCTGGAGCCAAGAACCCCGCCGATTTCCTGTCCAGACACCCAGGCCCCCGCGAGCACATCCCAGAGGGGACGACCGAGGAGGACGAAGCGGAAGCACACCTCGACTTCATCGCGGCCTTAACGTGCCCACAAGTGCTGACAATACAAGAGATAAAACAAGCGGAGGAACAAGATCCCGTGATGGCCAGAACCAAAGAAGCCCTCCTGCACGGATCATGGGCTAACTTCCTACGGTCCGCTAACGCGTGGACACCGGAAGAAAGAGCAGACCTGCAGCAAATCTGGAGAGTACGAAACGAGCTCAGCATTACCAGAGACGGAATAGTCCTACGAGGGGCCAGGATCGTCGTGCCAACAACGCTGCGACGCCAAGCCACCCTGCTGGCCCACAATGGACATCAAGGGACTGAGAGAATGAAAGCCAGGATGAGAGAGAAAGTGTGGTTCCCAGGGGTGGATGCCCTGGTGGGTGAGGTCGTAAAGAACTGTCCAGCGTGCCAAATGACCAGCGGACCGGAGCATCCAGCCCCCATCACAACTGAGGAACCCGGAAAACACCCCTGGGATAAAGTCAGCGTTGATTTTGGGACCCTCCCTGATGGCAGAGTCACGCTGGTAGTGATGGACAATTTTTCCAAGTATCCATTGGTAGAAGCGCTGCCATCCACTGCGTTCACATTTGTAGGACCAGCGTTGGAGAAAATATTCCACATGTTCGGACGCCCGTCGGAACTAAAAAGCGACAACGGGCCACCATTCCAAGGCCACGAGTTTAAAGAGTTCCTCGCCCGCCAAGGAATACGACACCGGCGGATCACTCCACAGTGGCCTCAGGCAAACGGCGAGGTCGAACGGTTCATGAGGACACTGAACAAAATCCTCCGCATTGCCATCACGGAACAGCTGGACCCCGAGCGAGAGATCCAGCGTTTCCTCGGAGAATATCGAAGTACGCCCCACTGCTCAACCAAACAAACTCCCTGGGCCCTCATGCTGAAGGGGGCCCGCCGGGACGGTTTACCCATGATCCCGGGGTGGGCACCCCCACCGTTTGATGCAGAACAAGCGCTACGACGACGAGCGCACCGAAACCAGCAGGTGAGCCGGACGAGAGGGTGTCGGGAGCGCGCCCTCGAGCCGGGAGACAATGTCCTTATCAAGGATCGGCGGCCGGGGAGCAAATTCAAGCCACGATACGAGCCGGGCAGTTGGACAGTAGAACGACGCCAGGGGACAATGGTCACAGTTCGCCGGGGAAGTGAGTCAGCCACCCGAAACATCTCGTGGTTCAAACGCATCCCCACAGCCACAAGACACCGGCCCGAATCGGAGGAAGAGGATGGGGACGCACAGGGGCCCGTGGGGCCGCAGTCATCGCCGCCCAACCAGCCGGGAGAGACGGCAGCCCGGGACGGGCCTAGCTCCGGAGCTGAGGAAGCTGCCCGTGACGACCCGGGGGTCACCAACACCCGAGCAACGGCCAGGTATGAACTGCGGCGGAACCCCCCGCCAAGTAGCCGCCTCAAGGACTTTGCCTGTCAAGTAAGTGACTGATAACAGGAACTTTTGGTCCGAGCTTTTCAGCCAAAGTTGGATAGGGATGTTGCAGTCAGCGCTCTAGCGGTTCTCGCTAGAGCGCCCTTGTTGCCTGTGACGTGCGTACGCCACGACGGTGGCGTACGCGCGGAGTATAAATAAAAGGGGCGTGCCCATGTTGGGCACTTGCGCACCGACCTCGAAACTGCATGTGTGGTCTCCAGTCATTGCGCGCTACCGCAAGTAGGCCCGCGCCGCACAGCAACGCAACAGACCCTAACCCCGATGGGGAGGCCGGGCGGGGGGAGGGGTGGTGTTGACTCACCGCGTGGCTGCCGATCCGCAGCTCCTAATCTCGTCTAAATGGCGTCAGAGTAGTGGGTAAAGCCACCAAAGAGCCCTGGATCTGTCCTGCCCCCCCAAGGCGGCCGAAGCCACGGCAATGGCCGGCTTAGCAGCCTTGTTCCCAAAGGGGGTGGGGGAGGCGAAAGACACTCACCGCATTACACAGAACAGCTCCCGGAGATCATACGGCGTCAGGGTCGTGGCAAAGAGGGCACCCAGTGGGCAGGGGAAGGTATAAATACCTCACCCTCCGCCCCCCCTCCCCACAAGTGACGCGACTCTTACTAGACCCTAGGGGGTCCAAAGACTGGGCATCTGCTTCCTGTGCCTTCTTGTGGCACTAAGGCGGCCGCCCTCTTAGTGGGTCTCCTGCGTGGACCCGGGCAGCCGGCATTATTGGAAATGGTCGGGTCCTCTGAAGAATCTTAGTGATTCAACTGCTTCTTTTCTTTGATGCTCTTGTGGTAGTTCTACATACATGGGAACTTCTTTACGCCTCTATCATGCATAGGCAGTAATTATGTTATTTGCTAAGCACTCTGATACTTCAAGGCGCTAAAATAGAGATACAGAAATGCGAAATCCAGACACGGGGAAGATGACATGGAACAAAAGCTGCAAACACAGAAAGAAAAGAACAGAACTAAAGATCACACCTCCATCACCCAATGCAATTGAGAGGAAAACTGTGCAAAACTTTCCAACAAAGCCAGTTTGAAGTATTGCCTAAGAGTGCTGTGCAAGCTTGCTTGATGAGCGTGCGCCGTACGCCGCTTCCAGTAGCCAGTCCAACACCAACATACGCCAACTTTATTTTATTTTTATTTGAAGTAGATGCATTATAGGTGTGGCTCTGCATGCATGCATGCACACAGTTTATCTTTCCCTACGTTCAGTTAAACAAGACTGGCAGAGGCCAAGAACTCCTGGGGTCTTTCTGCAGCATGAAGCCCTCCATAGCTACAGTGCACTGTTTAAGTCGGACTATTCTAAGTCTCTTTTTTACTTTTATCTTTTTTAATTTAAACTTTTTAAAACTCGCTATTACACGTATTATTGTAATGCTGGTTCTGCGGCTGAATTATTATTTTTTCTTTCAAGGCACTTAAGTGAATAACGGGAAAGTGTTTCCTTTACTCAATGTTAGATGAGAGCTGATTATTTGATAGGCCAGCGAGCATGCCTCGGGTTGGCGAGTTGGGTTCATCCACCTTTCCCAAACTTCTGTCACTTTTTTGTACTCTCTTGAGCTCTACCCCCTGTTGCTGTGGAGTTGCCTTTCCTGCTGTCTCCGGTTTCCATTCTATGACACTTGACTCGTCTGCCCTTTAATTGCAGCTTGCGTCTCCTTCTCAATACTTTACATGTTCCGCTGACATAACAGCTTCATAGTTCGGCCTTCTCCACGGCTGTTCTGCCTGTAATCACCAGGAAACGTTTTAAATGGTAACTCTTCTGACCTCCTGCACCAGTTCAGCACCACGGAACATTTCCAGCGGTATTCCTGCTTTCTGTGCAGTGATTAGCTTGGCTTTGGAGAAGCAGCTCTCGAAGGCAACTTTTAATCGATGCTAAAAATAGGGTTTGACCTTCACGTAGATCTTTTTCGCTTCAGTCTGGAGGGGGCACGCCGGTGCTCTCTGGTGTTGAACACGCTTTAGGGCGACGGGGATATTTCCTTGACAAAACCTTCTGAACATGGGCTCGTTTTTCCAGTGGGAGACTGCCTTTAAAATGTGTCTTTGAAGACTCTGATCGAAGGGCTTGAAACCGATTTTTAAACTTTTAGCTGGTATCTAGCCCCTGCAAGGTCCAGCTTCCTGTTAATGTCCACTGACCCCTCGCCTCACCTTTCCCACCTGCTTTGAGAAGGGGCACAGGAAGTGAGGTGTAGGGTAGGGTGAGCAGATTCTCAAAACAACAAGCATTGGCATAGCCAATAGGGCTCGCCTTTAGGGCCTTAAAAGTGTTTAGCCATGCAGCGCATTATCCTGGGTGCTGTGCCACCAGGGATTGATGAGCGATACAATAGCTACACGCTAGGTCATGCAATCCGAGTTAGGAACATGTGCTTGCCTTAGTAAACACTTTTGAACACATTCCAAGGCTTTTTTTAAGTTAAAGTTTATTGAAGAATAAATTGTAGCATACAAGGAAGTAACATTATATAGGATAAATCACAGCATAATGAATACTATAAATTTATAACAGACAAAAAAACCTATTAGTGAAGAAAAAGAAAGAGAGAGAGAGGGAGAGAGGGGATGGGGAGGAGGAAAATCCTGTATAAGTAAAAGAACCATCAGAGCTTTTTTTTAAGTTAAAGTTTATTGAAGAATAAATTGTAGCATACAAGGAAGTAACATTATATAGGATAAATCACAGCATAAAGAATACTATAAATTTATAACAGACAAAACACCTATTAGTGAAAAAAAAGAAAGGCAGAGAGAGGGAGAGAGGGGATAGGGAGGAGGAAAATCCTGTATAAGTAAAAGAACCATCAAAGCCTGAGACTCTATTGCATAAACAAGAAATCTAGTAAATATACTGTAATTATAAATTCATAAAATACAATACTGAAAATAAAAAGGAGTAATATCGAAATATACACTTAGCACTAAGTTAAAAAGACAACAGAAGATTTATGGAGGTTTTCTGACTTCATCTGGAGTATTAACTATAGTGGCGGAATAAGAAGCTATACCTGTTAGGTAAGAAGATAAAGGAAGCCATAAAAGATCTCTTTTAATAGATAAAGATATGGGAGAAATATTACTTGTGTCCAGTCTATGATTAAAACAAACAGCATTCCACCAAGCATTGAAAGTGACTTTGTCAGCTTGCTTCCAATTGGAAGCTATTAAATGAAGGGCTATAGCTAACAATAAGTCAATTAAAGAGGGATTGGGAGTTGGGTACGACCAGGAAGGTGACAAGGAGCCTAAAAAGACATTAGATAGGGAAAATGGAATTTGGGTATTGAAAATGTTATTAATTTGGGACCAAACTAGGAACCAAAAACGGGAGAGGGAGGGGCAGTCAAAGAGCATATGTTTTAAATCAGCTGAAGTCCTTTGGCATGTCCAACAGGCCGAAGAATAGTCTATAGAACATTCCAAGGCTTTTTAACGCCATGACACAAAAGCAAGTGACTTGAAGCAAGTCAACAGCACTTTAGCATTCTGTTTGTGGCCATCTTGAAGCTGTTTCCTTGATAAATGTTACAAAAAATGGAGCATGCATCACTACCCCCAATCTCCATGCTAGTTCATGACAATGAGGTATCCTTTGTAATAAATAAGCATGTTTTATAAAAATGTAAGTCATACTCCTTGCAGTATCGTATCTAAAGAATAGTCCTGGTTTGCCAAAGTAATATCTTAAATTAATTACCACGAGATAAAAATACAACACAAATTATTATGAATATATATTTCCCTGTCTTCAGTACACTTGGAAAGCTGTCGATAATACAAGGGTTTGGGGACATACAGGATCAAAACCAGTTTAAAGAAAAGACAGCGCATCCTTAGAAGGTCAGATGAACTGGTACCCAGATTCCGTTCAGCATTCCCATACAACAATTTTCACATAAACCCACTGAGCTGCTCCCGAGTTCCTGCTTTGGCATAGCTTGAAATCACTTGCTGTTATAAAAGTGTTTCTGTGCCTTCCTTGTCTGAACAGAGCAGGGGAATGTTTGCATTCCTTTTAGATAACGCTGATCAAAACACCAGTTTGATTAATGAGGCAATAAAACTCCTTTGTTAAGGAGCTTCTAACAGTCTTCCATAGAAAGAAGCAAATGTGGCTACACATGGATGTCAGCCAACATAATGAAAGTACTAGTAAAGGCAAAGTTACCGAACTTTGATTATTGTCCCATGAATGAAAATAATATTTAATGTTAATTTTATGAGAGCATTGGCCGAGACATTCACTCCTAAACATAAAGTGCTTCCAGTTTACACAAGCACTGAAGGGAAGGGGGTCCTTGCAGGGAGGCGCGGGACGGTCGTCTGGCCATTCCCATGGAGAGCTCACATCAAATGCCTTACCCTTGCAGCGGACAATAGCTCTCCCGCCAAAGAGGTTTGGTGTAGCGCAGATGGCATATGTATATATTTTTTTACACGTGTGATTCATACACATATTTAGTGAGCCCGTTGAACAGAAGTTGCAATGCTGCGGCAACACCATCAGAGAAAGGGAGAAGGCGTGACAAGGCACTTTTGCGCTTCCGAGCCGCAGCACTCCCGGCTCATGAACTGCACCCAGGAACGACCCTCAATTGAGCGAGACTTAAAATGCAATCAGCGGCTTGTGTTACATTCAGTTTCCAGCAGAAACCTGCCACTTTGTACACAGACATTCAATAAACAAATGTTACTAGAATGCTGATTGTTAAAAAAGTGTCCCGTTTTTTAGTGCGTTTTGTCCTTAAAACCAAGCATTGGCAATGCAATAGGTCTCGCATTTACACGAGTTTAAGCTATTGGCATTGTAAATGACAATACCTTTTAGTTATGTTTTAAAAACGAAAACAAAAATAAAAGGCATCGTCATTTGCAATGTCAATAGCTCTAACTCGCGTAAATGCGAGACCTGTTGCATTGCAAATGCTTGTTCTATGTGTGCTGCATTCTGCGGCACACATAGAAAAAGGAAAGCACGAGGAGAAATTAACAGAATTCTCCTCGTTGTGCCTCCCTAACGCCATCTCTGTTGTGGCGTTAAGCTCTGACGTAGTCCCAGATTTCTCGTAAATCTGGGAATGTGTCAGGTTCCATGGGTGTTGCGTGGGAACAACCACAGCCAGCAACATCCATCGTTTCTCCGTGAAATGGGCACATATTTATAAGGCCATGACAAGCCACGCAAAGTGGCTTTACGTGGCCTTATAAATATGCCGTGGCACATTGCGCCACTGGAACGTCACAAAAGAGATGTTCCGGCCTGTATGCTTACTGTACATTGAATATTTTATTGCTCACCATTGCTTGTACACATCCTGGACATCTGAAGATTGTAAGGCTTTGATTAACAATGTTATTTTCTGGGACTGTCCACACCCTCAGTGTCTATTATAGATGCCAATAAAAACAGATGTTGAAAAAAAAAACCTGTTTCTTCAAACATGTTCTGTTTCAAGACACCAGGTACAGCTTTTGCCTGAAGGAAAAAGGAGGGGTTGGGAGGGCATTAAAAAGCCCTGCGACATCGCAATCGACCTCACTTCCAGTGCCAGCCGCCTGCGCCTTCTTCCTCCGGCTCGTGGTTGAGGTAAGGTTCATGCGCAGTTGTCAGGAGGACTCTCGGCTGGGCGCCCATTACAAGGAGGCTGGGTGTGTGGGGGGCGCCGTGTGGATTGAAATGTTGTTTATGGTCAGAATTCACAAAAGTCTGACCTGTACGCGTATTTGCTGCAGGAATAGGGAATGAGATTCGGGCCGGTATTTACTACTATTCGTGTGCAACAGCCCCAATTTCAGTTTCACCGACTCCGAGCGGTGGTGAAGGCGGGAAGAGCGCGAGGGCACCGCAGACGCCGCGGGCCGGCAGGAGCGGGCATTCTGTGCCGCTCTCATGGCAAGCGGAGACGTTTTAAGACAGGGACAAAATGGTTACTCGCTCATGTTCCCCGCCTTGCAAGGGTCTCCTGTGAGAGTGAACCTCGCTCTCTTTGGCTCTGTCTCTTCTATTTTTTTTTTGTATCTAATCCTCTCTGCCTCTTTGGCTGACTCTGTCTCTGCAGTGTCATCTTAAAGATTTTTGGGTCCCAGGCAAGACATATTTAAACTGTTGGCACCATGTGGGCTAGGTGATGGGTAATGCAATTCAAAGCTGTCCTGTACAGGGGACCCAAAATATATTTTCCCCGGGGCTCCATAATCCTTAAGGTTACGCTGATGCCATGAAAAGGGTCTGGAAAGCGCCTGGACGCCAAAGCCAGGCGCTGCCTGAAGCCTGAGTGCGCTGTGATTTACCGGCCACATTCACCAGCTGGTAACATCGGTTCCGGTGTTCACACGTCTGGGAAATCCTTAGCGGGAACACCAGGCCGGGTATGATTGGGCGAAGCAGGACACTACCTGGGAATACCGCTCACCCGACTTATAACTGGAGCTTTTGAGGTCGGATCTGGGGGACGACAGTCTGGTTGACCAGGTGACGTCATCAGTGCGTTAATGATAACGTTGATTTTCAGAACACTCCGCGGATTGAAATGTCATTGCTGCCCAAAGAGTAGAGAGGTCAGGGCTGTGTTCTAAGCAAGAGGCTTCTTTGGAAACATAAAATGTCAACAATACATTTACAGGCGAGACAACCGGATGACTGTATGTACTCGAGCATTATTTTCTAGTCCTTGGCTTTTCATTAATTTCAATGTGCGCTCTCGGAGTTCTGCAGAAGTTTTCTGCCGGTGTCCTAACCATGGAAGCTCCCCTTATGTCCGCCTCCCTTAAAATTGGAGTAGTGCAGAAATATGCAAAAATATTTGAAAACCCGATCATTTACTATTCCAGCACTGTCAGATATTTGGGGAAGGAGCATTTTTGGGTGCCTTGCGAGCTCAAGAGTAAATGCAGGCATGGTAAAGCGAATTCTTAAACTTACAAAAGCTGTGGGGGAGTGGAAGGATGGGCTCACTAAATGTAGAGTGTGGGAGGATGGGCTCACTAAATGTAGAGTGTGGGAGGATGGGCTCACTAAAGCTGGTAGGGCGTGGAGGGATGGGCTCACTAAAGGTAGTTGCGTGTGAAAGGATGGGCTCAATAAAGCTGTAAGGCGTGGAAGGATGGGCTCACTAAAGCTGGTAGGGCGTGGAGGGAAGGGCTCACTAAAGGTAGTTGCGTGTGAAAGGATGGGCTCATTAAAGCTGGTAGGGCGTGGAAGGATGCGCTCACTAAAGCTGGTAGAGCGGGAAGGATGCGCTCACTAAAGGTAGTTGCGTGTGAAAGGATGGGCTCAATAAAGCTGTAAGGCGTGGAAGGATGGGCTCACTAAAGCTGGTAGGGTGTGGAAGGATGGCTCACTAAAGCTGGTAGGGTGTGGAAGGATGGGCTCACTAACGCTAGTAGGGCGTGGAGGGAAGGGCTCACTAAAGGTAGTTGCGTGTGGAAGGATGGGCTCATTAAAGCTGGTAGGGCGTGGAAGGATGCGCTCACTAAAGCTGGTAGAGCGGGAAGGATGCGCTCACTAAAGGTAGTTGCGTGTGAAAGGATGGGCTCACTAAAGCTGGTAGGGCGTGGAAGGATGCGCTCACTAAAGCTGGTAGATCAGGAAGGATGGGCTCACTAAAGCTTTATGTAAAAATAAGTTTTGTGTTTGAATCTTGTTCGTTTTTGTATCTTTTCAACACTTTGCGCGTGGCTTTTCACAAACTATTCACTGTATAGCCATTGAATTGAATGTGGTTAATCTTTCTTTTTCATCGCACTAATTGTGAAAGTTTGAAATGTGTTTTTTGTTAAATACAACTAAAGTGATTTTGAGGTCATCTATTAAGGTGTTCCTCGTGTATAAGTAAAGATGTATTCGAATCTCACAACCACCTGTTATTGTATTGTGTTTGCAGCTTGCACTAGAAGGCATTAAATTACCAGTAAAATCTCAAACAATTACTATCATGGTTAGTGCACAGTACATAAGTACTGTTTTGCACTAATGTTTAAGGCCTGTACTTGTCTAATTAATGTGCCACTGTTGCAGAGTTGACTCAACAGTTGTTACCTGTGGGTGTTTGCTGGCTGTCTTCCATCTTTAGAGATGGCCTCCTGCCGCACTCCTCTGCCCAGAAATCCTTCACTCTTCACCTCTCCCATGTATACCCTGCACTACTGACGTGACTGATGGCAGACATTGGGATTACCAGACCTGGTTTATCAAGACTAGGCCCAGCATGTGCCTTGTCTTCAGAGGGTGATGTTATCCAGCCTAGTGCAGAGTCCAACCTCTTGCCTGAACCTTCTCAATGAATCCCCAGCAGGGTGTTTTACTACAGGGAGGTCCACTTTTGTTGTTTTCCCATTTTTTCCACACTTTGAAGATCTTAGTTTACATTTGATTGCAGTTTTTCTCCTCATAGTCAATTCTCGCCACTTAAACTGATCCTTTTCATTCAAATCAAGCTCTGCCAAGTTACAAAAGGGTTACAGAATGTTTCTTTGCACGTGTATAGTTGCTGAGTCTTCCTAGGCACCAAAACATTGTGGAGGAGATCGTACGCAGAACAATTTTGTTAGTATTAAGGGATGATATCCCACATAAATTGTCCCAGAAGTCATGATGTTGAGTAAAGAAGCATTTGCCGCATTTTCCAAAGACCTTCATGAAGATGCCAAAAAAAAAAAAACATTGCACACACCTGTCCAGAAAGCACTATGGTCTGAGGCTGATTCACACCTGTCTGTTTTAGTCCTTCCGGAAGAGATCATCAGTTGCTGTTGATGGGCAATCCAACCTAAGGCCGACTTTACCCTTTAACTGGATCACTTGTTAGGGTGCCGTCATCCAGTTTGGTGCGGATTCCACCAATGAAGACTTCAAAGGGCTCTGGTCTGTCCAATGCCTCCATCTGACATGATGGGGCTTTTGGAAACAAAGTAAGTTATTAAAGCCATGGGTACAGCAGAACCTTCTAACTCTGTGCTCCAATATGGTTGCAGCCACTACCCCTTTAGCTGGCTTATTTGGGATCTCCCACAATAATGGCTCTCCCATGGGAAATTCGTCTACTGCCTGGCTTCTTGATATCATTCCACATCAACATTCCTGCTCCACTACTCTCACTTAACTCGATGCTTGGGCAACATTTTTGTTACGTAGGCATAAATGCACGTGATTTGTAGGATTTCATATTACACCAGGTGCGCAACATTCCCGAAACTATGTCAAGTCCTGTAATTATGAGTTTGTTCAGGTAAAAATCCTATTGCAGGAGCATGGGGCATTGTGAATGAATAGAACGTGAGCAGCTCTTGTTCACGCCACTTGTGTGTTTTGCGTTTGTTTTTTACCCATAATGCATTCTTGCACCCAAAAAGGTTGCAAAAACGCATTTCGCAATACAATTTAGTTATAAATGCAGCATGTGCATTGCATGTAATTTTTTCCGATTTTCATGTAATTACTCAAAAGGAAATTTCGTGATTTTTCGCACACCCCTACCTAATTCTGGTGACTTGCCATAGGTAGGTATTTAAAAAAAAAAAATGTTTGTCCTCATATGCCACCAAGGTTTTATATGTGTGATCTATAGGTTAACAAGCGATATGCTGCCTCAGTACATACCGACTGGAAGGAACAGGCATGGAGCGAGGACCTCGTCCCACAGCGATAGGGCTTGACATACCTGCGATCTCCATATCGTAACCTTAAGGGAGATTCTGGAGTTCAGCCAGAATACTAAAAGAAGTATCAAAGCACTGCTTAGACCCAAAAATGGGATAGATGGCTTAATCATTGGACCTGGGGAAAAAAAAAAAAAAACCCCAGTCACTCAATGATCCCATTTCAAGAGGCGCCAAAAAGATCGTTTATCTGGATTCCCTACTCTGGCCAAGTCCAGCTTGGAGACCTGCAGGGCAGAAGCAAACCATTCATTGATAGAAGGGGGTGAAGAATCCTTCCACTTCCTACATATCTCCCTTCTAGCAAGTAGTATAGCATAGAAGACTAACTTCTTTGCCAATGTAGAAACCCCCTCCAAGATTCCGAAAATCACCAACTGAGGATCTAATATTATGTTGAAGTTTACTGAGGACGACAGGGTCTTGCAAATGGCTTCCCAGAACTGAGACAAACGAGGGCACTCATAAAACATGTGGATGTCCGAGGCTGCCAAGAGTCCACATCTAGCACACACCACCATATTCCCCTGAGTAAATTTAGAAAGTCGAAGGGGGGAGTAGTAGGCTCTGTGAATAGTATAAAGATGATTCCTGTGCAGCCACGCCGGTTTCACAACATCCCACATCATTCTACATGATGTTCTCCATAGCTCTTGCAAGTTAGTATTGCTTATATCTGGCCCCCAAAGCTCATCTGGTAACAAGAATGCCCCGTCCATCTCCTCCAAGATCAGGTTATACCAAGACGAAATCTCCTTCTTAGCAGGGGGTTTATCAATCAACAACGTTATAAGGGTGCTATAACCACCTAATAGGAACTTGCTTCTTCGAGAGGGCTGTGCAGTATAAGATCGAGACCAGCTGGACATCTGCAGGTATTTTAGCCTAGCTAAGCCTGGGCCAATCTTCCTACTCAAACACTCCCAGGAAAGCAATTCCCCCTCCACAAATAAGTCTCCCCAAACCTCCATCCCTGCCTCTCTAATAGGTACTGCAAGTGAATCTCCCAGCCAGGGCGGATTATCGGGCAGATCCCATAAGGGAGTCCTGCAGCCATAGTACCCTATTTTAATAGATTTTAATACCTGGGCCCAAGTCCTTGCCATTCCCAATAGAATCTTCAATTTAATTTTTTTAAAGAACTTGGGATCACCAAATTTTAAAAGGAATCCAAACTGGCTAACCCCATCTCCAATAAGCAGTGTGGTGTATAGAGTTCCCACCCCATACTCTAATAGGTAGGTATTGTAAAATGTACACTTAAGCTCTTGGGTATATTATACTTCTTATGATTAGTTAGGAAGTGTAGGAAAGTAGGATCTTCTTCTTATAGTTACCCCCACTTTTTGCAGAATGTAATACTGTTTTTGACTAGTGTGACTGGGATCCTGCTAATCAGGACCCCAGTCTATCTGCTTTCTGCTTAAACTGTTATGCCATGTACTTAGGTACACTCCAGTTTGGATACTGGGGTACCCTTGTCAGTCCCTAGTATATGGTACCCATGTACCCAGAACATAGTGTGAGAAAGTGCCCTATTTCTGCATAGTTACTCCCACTTTTTGCTGAACTGCAGATGTACTTTGACTCAGTGTGCCCTGGGCTCCTGCTAATCAGGTGCCCAGGGCCTATGTTCTTTCCCTAAAACTGCATTGAAGCCTAAACCCAATTGGCATCTCTGGCTACAGGTTAAGCCCTGGTAAATGGTACCACAGGCACCCAGGGCACTGTGACCAGAGAAGGCCCCTAAGGACAGCAGCACTTATTGTGCCATCCTTAGAAGTCCTGTACCATTACACTCACCCGCTGCCTTTCCAGGCTGCGTGTTTTGGTGCAGAAAAAAAGTGAAGAGGAGTCGCCATGCCACACAGTGGAATTTAATGAAAAATGCACACAGAGGGCAGTGGCATAAATGAAAATTGAAGGGGGCCTCCTCCAAGGTATGTGAAGGGGCTCCCTCCGGACTCTATCAGGAGTTCTCCAGCCGAAGTGCTCTGCTGAGCGGGCCCCCTGGAGCTTGGGGGCCCCGCACCGCATGGGCTGCGAGGGCATGTGTTATGCCCCTGACAGAGGGCATCTTAGAGATGCATCCTGAAAACTAACCTAACACTAGTGTCCAGGCTGAGTGGCAGCTCGCCTGCTGCTAACACCAGACATGTATCTGGACCCCTGGGTTGAGAGCCTGCTGCTCTTGGGGGCCTGAAACAATGCACATCCTGGTACGAGGTGCCAAGCCTCCTCCCCCAGGATGGGCAGGATTCACAAAGGGGA
The DNA here is from genome assembly GCF_964204655.1 of Triturus cristatus. Taxonomy (NCBI): domain Eukaryota; kingdom Metazoa; phylum Chordata; class Amphibia; order Caudata; family Salamandridae; genus Triturus; species Triturus cristatus. The sequence continues at coordinate 119,288,274 of NC_140595.1, forward strand.
AGCTTCAAAGGCTTGACGCCTTTGTGAGCTTCCCCAGGCCACTTGCTGCTCTCAGCAACTGGTCCCCACTGGTTCCGACCCCCACTTTGGGCGGGAGAACCGGCGGGAAAAACAAGTGAGGAAGAGAGGTGTGCCCACCGCTGCCAACTCCAGCCCTCAGGTGGGGGAGGCGAGGTGAATCACAACTCTCAGTCCACGCCATCTTGAAGATGGGGGGACTCAGCCAACCAGGGACAGGCTCATGCCCCCCTCCCACTGGAGGGTGGCATAATAGGGGGTGGACCCACCCCAGGGAAGGGACCGATTGGTCCCTACCTTTTACCTACCTGTAACGCCCCTAAATCTAGTATTTAGGGGCACCCCTGGACCTTGCTTCCTCAGACAAGAAGAAACTACAAGAAGAAGAAGGACCGAACAGCCGTGCAGCAGCTAACAATAGGAAGATGCCCACTGACTTGGCCCCAGCCCCACCGGCCTGTCTCCCCCTCGAACCTGCTCCTGCGAAATCCCGGTGTGTCCTGCAGCCAGCAACCTCGAAAGCCCCGGAGGACCTGCCTGCCTTCAAGCACAAAGACTTTGTCTCCTGTGAACATTGGACTTGTTCATCTGCAACCTCTGGCTCCGACCGGACACTGAGAATCCGCCCCACTCTGCACCTGCCGTCCACCGCCCGAGCCCGAGTGGGAAACACCACGAGGAGGTCACCCCGGCGATCCTAACCCGAGATCCGGTGAACCCTAACCTTCCCCAAACATCCAGATGACACCTGCAGTCTAAATCCCAAAGGTCCCCCCAACTGCGACCAGGACCTGGTAAGAAGATCTGACCCCAAAAGGCACCCCTGAACCCGACGCCCCATGTCCTTGGGTGCTCAAACCGACAGTGCCTAACCAACCCCTAACTTCCCAACTTACCTCTCGAAGTGGTGGTCGCACCCAGAAGACCTTCGTCTCCAAGCCTGTAGTGCCTTTGCAAACCGGAGGTACCCCATTGAAACAAACAGGGGGCCCGATGTCAAAACAGCACCCTGCACCCGGCCACCCTAGTGCCACTGAGGGTGCACCTTTGGTGCTACTTTGTTTCCCAATTTGCCCTGACCTAAAGTCCAGGAGCTTTGCTCCCACAGCCAAGTGGCCTGCTCGTCAGCAGCCACCACCCGGAGGCCTCCTATTCCCCATTGGATTACATGGGCCTCAGCACTCTGCACCCGGCCGCCCTAGTTCCGCTGAGGGTGTAACTAGAGTGCATCCTTGACCCTGGGGGACCCCTGAGTCTACCCCCAGAACCTCAACTCCCACTACCAAATACTTACCTCAAAACCGATAACACTATTTTCCTCCATAGGATAACATTGACTGTTTTTCTTGGAAAAGTTTGAAAGTGTGGAGTTTGAAAACCTTAAGAAATTCTTTAAAATTGCACTAACTAACAGAAACGATTTTACTTACCTGTTTACAGGAAATGTCACAGAGTAGTATCCAGGTATACTACTCTGAGTAAGAAAAGTAATCTCAAAAGTAACTTACCTTTAATTTTACTGAAAAGCCCATTCAAGCCTATGTCCTGTTTTTACAAAGTATTGCATTTCTCTGAAACCATACTGTAAGTCAAAACAAAGTGCATATACAACTTCAATTCAAACCGTTTACAAACTGCATTACTACTGTAAAGCATTTATTGCTTACCTGTGCCAGGCTTGCTTGGTTCTAGAAAATAAAATAACTAAAAGAATATTTTCTTACAAAAACAATTGGTCTGAAGTTCAGTCTTTGAGTGTGTGAATCCATTTGCTGACTGAGTATGTACAACAAATGCTTAACACTGTCCTCTGATACTACCTTACTGCTTGACCACACTACCACAAATAGAGAGTGAGGTGCTATCTAACTTTACCTCTGCCTTCCTTTATGGTTCCACTAGACTCTGTGCACACTATACCACACTTTGGTATAGTATATACAGAGCCAGCTTCCTACTAGGCCTGGGCAAAAATTTCGTTCCGTTCGCGGAAATTGCGATAATTTGACATTTTTGCGTTCCGCGGAGAGCGCGAAAATGTCAAAAATTCCGGTTTCCGCAGCTTGGCGATAATTTGTTTCTTGCTCGCGCTGTAAAATGATACATTCTCGCGCGCGCGCGATCGCCTTACCTGAATCCCTGCGTTCGCCGACAAGTTTTCTTGATCCGGTCGCGTTCTCCATGAGATGTTGTATTGTTTTTAGCCATTTGCGCTGTCTCGCGACAGTTCGCGCCCGCAGTGACGTCATGCGTCGCGCGATCACGTCTTTCTTCTCGCGATCATGCACCGCGAGAACAACTCAAAACAAGATGGCCGCGCCCGCAAGCAACCACATGGGTAAGTTGGCGACCCGCAACCATGCAGAAAATCTCGCGAACATGCCGGAAAAAAACTTCCGCATCTTCGCGATATTTCTGCTTGTTTGCGATAATTTTAAACATTCTCGCGATAATTTGCGAAGGTTAATTCCGCAAATTCCGCCCACCCCTACTTCCTACACATAGGTACCCCAGAGAGCTCCCATGACTGAAGCATGTATTATGCCACCCATGAGAGGCCATGCAAAATGGAACCTACAGGCCTGCCATTCCAGCCTGTGTAAGTTGGTGCATGCACCACTTACTTAAGATACAGGTTTACTATCTCTAAGGGTCACTGCACTTAAAACCTATAGGTCACCCCTCTAGCAGGCCTTTACAATCCTGAGGGCAGGGTGCTTGGTTCTAAGTGAGAGGGTGTCACTGCATGAGCAGGACACCCCTGCAGCCTACGGAGTCCATTCTCCCAGGTTGTCAATGAGGCAGCCATTTACGATATATAGAGTGGCATTATGCGACCGCGCGATGACCAACTCTAAAACGGCTGAAACTAACCCTATCGTGTTTGATGTCAAACATGTTGGAATTATACCCCCCACATAGGTAACCAGTGTGGGAGGTATGATTCCACCCCTCAGAAGCGAATTTCATGGGGTCCCTGGTGTTCCCGGTACCAGCCTTCTAGTCCCGGACAGCACAAAATGGTTGCTGCCGACCAGAGACACATTTCTGCCCTCCTGCTGCTGAGCCAAGCTCAAGCAGGGGAAGGCAGAACAATAGGCATCCTGTCACAGGGAGGTGTGACCACCTCCCAGACAGGATTTAGTGTATTAGGGTAGGGTGGGTGCGCTTGCCAGTGACCGAAAGTCTGCATGAGTGGCACATTTGGTGTTCCTGTGCAAAGTCCAGTTCAAACCAGTCCTGGGAGCCGTTGGCTCGCGCTCTGGTGTGAAACTGGACAAGGGACATGGGAGTAACCTCCTCACTATCCAGACCCTTCCCTGGGAGGGTCCCCTGAATCTTGGCAACCCCCTTCCATGGGAACAAAAGGGCTTGCCTGGTTGTAGGACCCTAGATTCGACGTGGACAAGATTCTGAACCAGAAACCACTGAACTTCGACCGTCTGGACATTCTGGACTTTGCTGGACTTCGTTTGGGCCCGACCTCATCTCCCACTCAGTCTGCTGCTTCCTCTGTGCCCACCCACCATACAGGATCCATGCAGAACCTGTGGAGTATCAAAGACAACCGAAGATATCGCCATTGGATTGAAGGAGTTTCTCCCCTACATCTGCAGGCACCACAACACTGCTGTCTGGTCTGCTGCCCCTGAGCTCCTATGGACTCCAAACGCTTCAGCAACACAGGCTCGGGTTTCAGCAACACGTTACTTGAGGTCTGAGCTGCTCTCTCACCAAGTTTGAGGTCAGAAACCCTTGTGGGGGCTGCAATACCCAAACTCCTGTGCACTGCGTACATTTGCAAGTCCATATGCTTGTTGGTGTTTCTCGAACAAGTGCATTGGGCTCCGAGTAGCCCCAACCTCTGGCACCATTTCCTACCAAGAACTCTGGCCTCCTCGCACCGAGTGCTCCAAGGGCTGGTGTTTGTCGAAATCGCTCGAGGTCCTCTCACAACTCCTGTGCCTCCTGCCTGTGAGTCCACTTGAGGGTCAACTCTGCTTTTCTTGGGCAACCCTGGTTGCTCCAGACCTGCCCTGACTCCCCTTGCTTTGGTGAGTCTCCTGGACCTTGCTGGTCCGAACCGTATCCATCCTTGACCTTCTGCGTGGGTTGCTGTGTCCAAGGCTTATTGATGCTCCTGCCGGACACTGACCCCTCAGTACTCAACATCCTTTGTGGGACTTCTTGTATCCGGCTCCTGGTTGTCCTCGACATCTCTTGGTCCCCGTAGCTGCAGAGTCAAGAACTCTATCAATACACCTAAAGCACCCAACATCAGTGGGCATTCGTCTATTGAGCCCCTGGTCACTCCTGAGTGACCCAGACTCTGTCCCCTCTGCTTTCAGGTTCTTCTAGACAAGAATCCACCTTTGGATTCCAATGGACACTTTTCTTCTTCGAAGTCCTCCATTGAGTTCGACATAGGTTTCCAACGCCACTTCAGACCTATGCACCCGGCTTCCCTCGGACAGGTAACTTGGTAACTCGGTATCCACGGGTGGGGTGGCTCTCCAACCTTCTGTCTTCCATGGGGTTTCTTCGAAGTCCACCGGGATGGGTCCTTAAACTCTAAAACTTCAACCGCGGCTTTCCCATAGAATTGTACAGAGCACGCGGTCGTGTTCCCACACTGTACCCGTCCTCCATGGGGTCCCTGCTTACTCACCTTGGGTGGTCCCTAGGGGTCCCAGCGATTCTATGTCCTCTCAACACTGTCTTTCCTCGAGTCGTGGTTCTTATACCACTATTTTAGTATATGGTCTGGTTCCCCCTTGGGCCTACTGTGTATTAGTGATATTTACTATCATTTTTGTGCTTAAGTATTGTGTGCTTTGTGATTATCTCCGTGTAGGAGATACTGAGTGATACTAGAGAGTGTTATATTAATAAATACATATTTTTATAACTACTGTGTGGTTCTCCTTTCATTTAACCAATACTATAAGGTTGCATTCTGGTAAGACAAGCTGCTTAACATTCCTTCACGACTAAGCCTGAAGGTTGCTCTCCACAGCTTCGTTACAAAAAGGAGCTATAGAGGGAAAAACTAAAGCCAGATCACCCTCCACTCTTCAATCATTTAAACAACGGAGACCTGGCTTTTAAAGGATTGGCTTAGACTGAAAAAATGATCAGCTGTTAGGTGGAGGTAGATACCCCTAAACACCTTTCGTTTGTAAAAATTCAATGTCGCCACTTTAAAAGCCAGGTCTCTGTTGTTTAAATGCTCTCCACAGCTACCACTTGGATAGCTTCCTAAGGTTATCTTTGACCTCTTAAATCACCATAAGGGTTGTTTGGACTGGTGCAAGGTGCCCTACTTTAATGCCGTATTACGGATGTTGGGGCAATGGCAAACAAGCCTTCTGGAAGTGCACCACACAGGATGTGGCACCCAGTTAGTGTGCCCCCCTAAGACAACCCATAGAAAGAGGGCTCAGAGGCTTCATGGCCTCAAGGCATTCCCCACAGGTTGTTGCAATTACACACTGCACCCACCAGCTGGGGGATCTCTGTCCTCTCTTAAAAATGAGGGAGGGGCTGCTTCTATTCGACTGCGTATCTGCGCCCTGTCGCTATCATATGAACTTAAGGACTTTGAACAGGGGACGACTTCATAACTAGTTGCTCAGTATTTTATTTATTTGTTTCGGGTACACCCATCAATGTCGATCCTGGTTATTGAAGACATCAAAAGAAATGAACAAGGCAGGAACAGCCACCTCTATAATGGACCGCTCACGACTATAACCATGTTACCTTCATCAGGGTTAAAGGACCCTGAAGAATCCACACTGATTCACATTAGTTTGAAATTTGACTTTACGGCAGCCCCAAGAGCAGAGGACAACTGTCTCCAGGATAACCAACCACCAGCAGCTCACAGCTATCTCCAGTCTCTAACTCTAAGGTTTAAGCAACACTGTGCTCTCTATTCCATGAAAGAACTTGGAATACAAAATTAACAACACAACACTCCCAAGGCAAGAGCTTGATTGCATAAGTCTCTTCCAAAACTTCTTCTGAAGCATCCCTGTTCCAGTTGATGTTGCTAAACCAAATGTTACTCATCTGGTCCACCTTGAAGAAACTCAACTTGGAGACATTGTATCTGGTGTACTGACCTCTGATCTGCAGTAGGTGCTTTAGGAGACTGGGCTGTGTCGACCAGCAGAAATGTGATCCACTCAGACTCAGACTTAACAATGGAGAAAACAAGATCACACAAAGACAGTAAATCTAGGAGGAGGGAGATGAAATGGAACTACAGATTGTGGGGGCAAGATCGTGTTTGCATATGAAATTTTTATTGAAATGCCCTCTTGTGTTTTGTGTCATGGGCATGTTATATATTGGCTCAGTGGCCGGTAATTTAAGCAGTGGGGTGGATGGGCCGCACATGCACACACATACTCAAACTCACCCACCTACATGCACACTCACTCATACTCCTCCATTCACAAGTTCACAACTGCACACACATACATCCACCAGTCACAAGCACATACACACACACCCCCCCATTCACAGTACGTACACACACACAAATATACGTATGCACCAAACGTTAGAAAGGGCTTGGAGCAATGATCTCAGGTGGTGAGAGGGAACGCTTGGTGGGGCCTGAAGTATTAGGACCGCATTCTATTGGTCACTCAATGAGACAAAGCAGCAATCCCGTACTCGTCACAGTATGGGATGGGGTCAGCAAGACTGCTCACCCCACCCAGTTTTGTGACGAGGTGTCACTGATGGACAATCGGCACTGGGCACTTCAGGGCTGAAAACTAGACCACCCAGGTCAGTGTATATCTGTGATGCACTCCCTCGTCATGAGGGCGAGAACCTCCAAGCTCTTTGCTGGTCTGAGGAGGTCCAGAGACTTTAAGGTACGAGTATAATGGGCAATTGCTGGGGGCTCCCATCCTCCAAAGGGTCCCCTGTAAAAGTAATTTTTCCCTCTTTGACAGGATGTATGACGTAACAACGCATGTCATTACAACACGTGCAGTTACATCGCGGTCGTTACAACGACTGCGATGTTACTACGCTATGCCATTACAACGCAAGTCTTTACATCGACTTGCGCTAGATGGCGTGCTAACATTAGAAAAGCGTAATTTACTATTCCAACTCCAGTCCACTTAACAGTAGGGAAGGTGTTGGGATAGTAAACTACACTATTTGTAATGTTAGCACGCCATCTAGCGCAAGTCGATGTAAAGACTTGCGTTGTAATGGCATCGCGTGGTTACATCGCGTTCGTTGTAACGACCGCGATGTAACAGCATCGCGGTGTACTGAATGCGATGTAAACGATGTTTCCCCTTTGACATCTGTCTAATCTATTTCTCTGCCTAAACCTATCTCTCTGCCTATCGCTAACTTTGACTCTGTCTCTCTACCCCGTGTAATCTTAAGGGCTTTTGGGGTTCGAGAAAAGATATATTTCAATTGCTTTTGTGCCTAAAGGGGCCGCCCCCAAAAAAATGCCTTGCCCAGGGCCCCCCAAATCCTTAATGACACTGAGGAGGTCGCGCCCACAGGGCTGTGAAATGTTTGGCCCAGAAAAGTCCAGCTCAGGCAGCCAGGTGCCTGGGCATTTACCACATGTACAGTGCCTGGATGCCTGACCTTACATGAAAAATGTCTGTTAGACTGACCTTTGCTCAGACGGACAGACACTCTTCATATCTGCAATAAAAAGGTAGGTGGGTGGGCCCCTCTGCCCTAATGGACGGGCCGCTACTGCTTCGGAGAAGCCCAAAGAAGAAACAAATCATAGAGAAATCAAAATAAAAGAACTGTGCTTGACACTGACAGATAGACGTAGGCAGAAGCTGTCCTTTACACTAGGAAAGCGAAACTGCATAATTTTCTTTTTGGCTATAATTTCCATTAGCAAAATTAGCAAAATAAGGGTTTAAACTAAAAAGAGGATTGTCTGTCTCTTGTATGACTTTTTAAACGAAGAAGTCTTGTATGATCCCGACAGGAAACTTGGGCATGTAGATAACCCTGCTAGTATATTTTTTTTGCAAACCAGTCTCCTTCCAGCAAAACGTAATGAAATTTCACGTAACACGCAATATGGCCATTTCACCGAAGTAATTACAATTTTGCCCAGGCGAGGCCTATTTGGAGCACACCAGTCATCGAGAGGAGTTATAGAGTTATATGTTGGGCTGGACCAGAGGGTGAGAGGGGACTGTAGGTAGTTCTCCCTTAATAGTCAGTGGGTCATTACTGCTTGATAAACACTCCCTTTGCCATTTTAAATCCTAAACACTGACTGCGGTATTACTTTCTTTACAGGTCGAAGCACCAGTTATAATGACTCTGGAACAGCTCTGTGGGACCATGCTCCAGACCTTCAAAAAATACTCTGGAGGAGATGGCAAGAGTGGCGAACTCAGCCAGCAAGAGCTGCAACTTCTTGTGAAGACTGAGTTCCCAACTTTATCTGTGAGTACATTCTGGAATGAAGATTGGCTGTCGTAGGAAGTTTATTTCCCCTTTTCATATATATGATTTGCACAACCAATCTGTACTTTTTTGCTCTCCATTTCAACATGTAGAACTACTTCAACCCGAATTTCATCATAAAGATGAATGGCATCTGCCAACATCCCTTGTGGTTTAAGTATAGTACTGATGTTTCGCATCACAGCTGGACAGAAATGACCATGGTCTCCTTTAGAAATAGTATTCAACGTCTAGCTCTTTTACAAGGCCTAAAGAGCAGCCCAAGGGCCAGGTCCTAAATACCCCATTAAAAGTGCCCTTGGAAACCACATGTGCTGTAGACAGCCAGGGCCTGATTCACAAAGGTAAACTGAGACGAAAGTCTAACTTTATGACTTTTAGTATTGACAAAGGGCATTTACGAGTAGTAAAGTTAGACTTTTGTCTCAGTTTAACTTGAGTTTTGGTCTCAGTTAGACTTAAGACCAAAACTTAAGTTAAACTGAGACATAAGTCTCACTTTACTACTCGTAAATTCCCTTTGTGAATACCGAAAGTCGTAAAGTTAGACTTTTGTCTCAGTTTACGTTTGTGAATCGGGCACCCTGAGTGTATGTGCGAATTCCCAGAAAGAGGAAAGTGGGAAGAAGATCCCGGCTAAAATACCATTCCAAGACATTCACTCCCGAGCCAGCCCTAAAAGAGGAGAACTCCTTTCTGCAGGATATATGGGCACTAGCCATACAAAACGGACTGTTCAAAAAAGCAACATTATGGTCTAGTCTTGACTATCTAGAGCGGGGTATGTACTTCCACCACTGATTTTGTATTGGCACAGCACAGGCTTGTTGCTGGATCTCGCCACGGCCCAGCAGATTCAGCGTGGGTTCTATGGTATGTCTTGGAACTTTTTATTGGTGCCCGTGGGTGAGGCGAAAGCTCATGGTGGTTATGAGGAACCAGGGAGTCTAAAAGAGGGAAGGTCTCCTTTATTAACAAAGCAGGTTCTTTTGCATGAATGCAAGCTTCCCAGGTAATGCCCATAGTTCAGGATTAATCCACCTTCACATTGTCTTTGAAGCTCTTACTCTCTCTTGTGAGGGACTCTGGAAGCGGTAATACACTCAGTGCAGTGCTCTTGTCTGTTTCAGCTGAGCAGGTTCTCCTTTAAGGCTGCCGGTGACTGACAGCAGCAACCCCAAGGACAGCGCTTTAGGCGTGATCCCTATCTAGAAGGACATAAGTTGGACTGCTTGATGGAGATATTTTTAGATGCCTCGAAAGAGCAGCCCCCTCGAAGGCAGAGTGGGTAAATCAATTCCGAGACTAAAATGGGTCAACAGAATCTGCCAGGGTATGGGGATTGAGCATCCAGGCTAATGGCTCCTCCCATCTTAGGGTCTGGCCTGCCAGGGCAAAACTAATACCTCGGTCTCCAGGGGCAGGAGTTCTCTGTGCTCTGGATAAACAGACGACTGGGGGAGGGGAGCACACCTTCCAATCCTTACTCACAGTGAGGGAGTAGATCTTGCTGCAAGCAAGGAATGTACTTATCTTTTATAGACCGTCCTACTGATTGTTGCCACCCCTCCTCTTCTGCAGGCCTCTGGGAAAGATGAGAAGGCGGTGGGAGAAGTGATGAAAATGATGGACATGGATGGTGACAACAAGGTTCCCTTCAAGGAGTTTGCCATGTTTCTCGCTGTTCTGAGTATGGTAATGGAAGAAGAAACCAGTTAAAAATGGTGGTCTCAGTTGAATAAAAAATATTTTTCACACTTTTTGTTTATATTTTCTTGCTTCAAAAAGTGCCTGTTTTTTTCAGTGCGGTTGCTAAGTAGTCAATAGTTAAGGGGAGATATACTGAAGTGTTTCTTGTTTCCATAGAGTGAGAGAGAGCGGAAACTACAGAAACACAAGGCAAAAGAAATTGGGAACCAGGAATTTGCTGGTGTACTCGGCTGGTTTGGGGCCTCACCAAAGGCAGCTTTAGATGTATGGGAGAGCTTGTGTTACCAATACTTTAAAAAGTGAATATAAGGAGTGCTGCATAGGGGGTGGCTAACCTGACCTGTTCAGCCATTGGCTCTAATATATTTGTAATGGTTTGCCATTGCTTGGATGAGCTATCAATCATTCACATGGCGTTTCAGGGAAGGTTATGTTGTCCCATTACCATTCCCTTTAGGTTGTGGTCCTCGGACAAGATGAAGTAGTCATAGAGATCTCTGTCCATTGTTCTAAGCCATTGTACCTCACCACTCTTACTTCTCTGTCAATGTGTATTTCTGTTCCTTTTTTGCTCAACTTGCTGCACTCCTCACAACCCGTGATTTTGCATTCCCTTGCTTGCTTTTCTCTTCTTCCCATCTTTATGCACTCCCAGCTTTCTTCAACTCCAGTGCTATTGCTGCAGATCAGGGCATACAAATTCTCCCTACTTCCACGGATAGAGTAATTTCACAGATACACGCACATACACTCATCATACGCTTGGGCCCATTTCACTAGCATACGCTCGATTACTCTATCAGCACTGAACATGAGAGAAACTCCTGAAACACCCTGTATCTACAGTAAGGCCGATGCGACCAGTTTGTTACTGTCCTGAGTCATGATTTAAACACCAATAATCACATTAGAGTACTCAATAATCGACAAGAAATAACCACCAACACTGTAATTCATAAATGATATTTTATCTAAAATTAGTTCAAATGAAAGTCAAACATTAGCAAAAATCATTATTCTCATAGTTACCTATTCTAGCTAAATGTCATAAATGGGTCTGGACAGGTCTCTCAGTAAAGTCTCCCGAGTCGCCGTCCTCACAGCATCGATCCTCACCAACGCGGGTTTGGGAAGAAGTGGCCTTAGACCCTCCCTAGTCTAACATTATTTATAATAAAAATTGCAAAATAAAGCAACATAAAAAATTCTAAATGTTCATTGAATCACCAAGCGAAACGAGCAGGAAAGGATGTTGCATCGCAACATTTGTAAGAACCTCCGCTCAGAAAAATCACAAAAATAAAAAGACGGAAGAAGGAAACTCGAGTTTTGCAAAAGTTACTTTCGTGAACGCATTTCCTCGGAACCATAGCGAAGCCACCGCTGTAATCACAAAGTTCATTGTGGCTTTCTTTCCCTCCAAGGACATTTGGATGCCTGCCTAGAGTCGCTGTCATCACGGAAACTTTCAAAACCCAGGCAAAGGCTATGGTCAGGTGACTCTCGACCATGTTCAGCAAGGCCCTCTCATCAAAATTCGATCACTCGAGTGCAGGCTGTAAAAGGCAGCCATCTTTTTCTAGGCCAAAACGGACCATCTTAATTAAAAGAGACAAAAACAACGTTACCACAGCATAATGATAAAACAGTGTTAACCCCACTAATACCCTTATGTGTATGTAATTATCTAGCCTTTTGCAACACAATAAAGCATTAGTACACGTTATTTCAAAAGCGTTTTGTGCTTTAAAACAAACAGCACTTAGCAACATTCATTTAATTAAACCTGCACATTATTATTAAGCAACATATATGCATTCCCACGTGTAGTTTCTCCTGTTAGTTATGTTGGTTATTCAAAGTTTTCGCACAAAACCAATAATTATCGATTATAGGTTAATAATTTTAGTCTCGACTTATAGACAAAACTGGAGCTTAAAACCCGATAAATTTTCAACAGAAAACCCTGCTCCAGCAATCCCCCCTTTGGTGATATCATCACCAAATAAACAACCCAAAAAAAAAAACAAAAAAAAAAATTTAGTCCCACTTTAGGAGAAATTGGAAATGTCTTTTTTTCTTCTCCACAACACTACACACCAGACTCCCTTTCATCATCCCTCTTCGTCTCCAAGTACACACTCTCCCTCAATTCTTCTAATTCTATCTCTTGTGGATCTCTCCTTGACCTCTTTTGTTCCTTTTCAGCATTACTTCTAATTATTCTCTTTTTCCCTCCCCTGTTTTTACAACACAAACACACCAATCTTAATATCAACAAAGCAACAATTACACAGGTCAAAGGAAACAATATCTTACCTATAATAGTACTACCTATCTCAGCAATAAAACTCTTAACAGCTGTCACTTTATTAGCTAATTTAGTCCAGATACTTTCAGCTTCAAGTGGTACTAGTTCTTCATGCAAATCAGTAATATTTTTGATATAGACCGTCAGGTCTTTGCTTTCATCAGGAATGTAAGTGCAACAATGTTGAACTTTCAGCATTCCACAGACCCCACCCTCCTTGGCCAATAGAATATCAAGGGCAAGTCGATTTTGCATAGACATGGCACGTACGGCAATCATCTCCGTATTCACCAAAAGAAACCCTCCAGCGGTACTTGTCGATAAGCGATCCACCACTGTTGACAGTTTCCGAATCCCATATGCATTTAAAGAAATTCCCACTGCTGGAATTAAAGCTCCAAAAATATCACCTACAATTTCTGACCAAGTTTCTCTCTTAAAACGTGTTAGTAAATTAATATGTTCTACATCTTCTATCCTATCTATATGAAAGATCTTTGGAAAGACCAGGCCCACATAACACGTGCCATACCAATGGTCAGGCAACCTGTAATAAGCCTTGTTCCCACAAACATAATACACTCCTGGGAAAACTGGATCCTCTCCTCCCTTGAAACCCCATCCTGTCGCAATGAAGTATGTATCATGACACTCACTAGTCCCAACAAAATATGTATCATATTGGGATTTCTTTCTTGTAATGCACAGTTTACCCTTCTGTGGTGCATCTAGAGCTAAAGTTGGACTAGCCCCATTCTTCAACTCTTTTCCCATCTCAATGTCCCAAATTGTCTCACTCACTTTATATTTCCCTGCCTTTTCATGCATGCTCATTCTCCTTTCCTCCACCATATTTAGGAAAGCCTTCTCCTCTTCTTTCAAACTGCAAGTAAAATTGTTCTTAAAAATGTAATCTAATGTTAATTCTTCTTTCTCAATAAAAATTTCACCAAAAATGTTAGCTTCTTTAGCTGGATTCAGCCTTTTGTTCATAAGCAATTGCCCAAAAATGTTATCTTTGTTAGACATCTCATAATCTATTTTCCCTAGCAAATAAAAAACACTACTCAGCACACTACAAGAAATTCCATACGTAGCTGGTAAATGGTGATAAGTAACACCCTCTGAAACGGATGCAGGTAATTGCATACATACGTAGCAATCCCTAACTTCCATCGTCTTCACATATTCGTACAACAACTTTGAAAAAACATTGCTAGAAAAATCATTAATTGACCTGTCTTTATGTATGTAAGTGTTGCTAATTCTAGTTGGAACTACTTTATGCAAACTCTTCTCTGCATTAGTCATATTCTCAGTATGTATTTCAAATGTACCTATTGTAACTCTAAAAGTAACTAATAAAGCTAGCACACCCCATAATAGCATTAATAATCCAGTACAGCAGCAGCACATTCTACACCATCTTTTTAAGAAGGCACATCTACTTTGATTATTCTCTATGTTAGCCATTTTACTACTTTGACCGTGTCTTTTGACTTAGCCTCTATTATTTCACTACTGGCACTTCTAGAACTTTGGATTACTTCAAAACGGCTTAATTTCAGACTTTCCTTTCTTCACTTTTCTCCAAGTGACTCCTTTAGTTCACTCAATTTGGATATTCATCACTCTTCACTTCAACTTCTTCGACATCAAATTGTATTAGATCATCAACAACATCCTCAGTATCTGACTTTTCTTCAATGTCAGTCAAGATTACTTTCAGGATTTCACCTGTATCTTCCTCAACCACTTCTCGTACGGTCTCCTCTGGATTTCCTCGACTATCTGCCTCTTCACCTTCAGACAGTGCCACGTACGTCCATTCCGGCGACCTATACTTCTGGTTAGGTTTTCTGATTCTTTTGATCTCCTCTGGTTCTTTTGAAACCTTTTGTTTTTCACCTTTTGCTTGATTCTGACTCGACACCTCGTTCACTTGTTCAGCTTTTGATGTATTTGCTCGTGTCAGTCTGTATCTCAGCCTCTTTATCCTGTTGTTAGGCCAAAGATCTCCTCTCACAACCTTTTTCGGTCTAACTTCTCTATTATTCCTTTCTCCAATCCAAGTCCTTTTTCTCAGAACTCGATCCTCTGATTTCTCATTCTCACTTTCATCTGATTCTGTCTCAATTGCCTCTTGTTCTTCAGCAGTTTTCAGCAGTTTTCTTTAGCACCACAGTTTTTTCCACCACCGATTGAGATTTCCCTAACTCTTTCCCTCCTCGGGTCTCCGACACGCAATCTTCTTGCTGTCTACTTGTCCCTTCACCTAACTTATCAGGAATGTTCCCTACACCTCCTCGGGGGTCTTCCGCAAACTGTCCCTCTCTAACTTCTACTGACCCTGCTTCTTCAGGTGTAATCTCAAGTGGATTCTCAACTTCTTCATCTGATTCAGGAGTAGTCACTGTGGAGTTGTTCTTTTCTCTTCTGTTTTCTCTACTGCTCGTTGGAACTTCAGACACTCTTACAGAATCTGATCTCTCTTCTGAGACTTCCAATGGTTCTCTTGAAGCCTCCTCTGACTCTCTTCCAGAATTCCGATTCCTTCTCACTGACTCAGTTTCTTCATCATCGCTGGAATCTGACTCTTCAAAATACTCCTTACCAGTCCCATCCTTTGGATTTGGAACTCTCAGAGTATGACTTGCATGCACCCAGTTTTTCACACCAGCACACTTTACTGCAGTTGTCGTAGTCAGAATAACTTGTCTTGGCCTTCCCCACCTTGGCACCAAGCAATTCCTTCTTCTGTGCACTTTAATCCTCACCCAGTCCCCTGGACTCAGATCATGAGCTTGCTTCTTCTCAAGTGTTGTAGCGTCTTCTCCAACCTGGTGAAACACAGAATGAACTGCGTCAGCCAGGCCTTTACAGTAATCCAAAATCATGTCATCAGTTATTGTCATCAACTTATTGACAGGCACAAATGCATGTCGCATTGCGCGTCCCATCAAAATCTCATGTGGACTCAAACCAGTAGTTCTATCTGGAGTAGATCTGATAGTCATTAGCACTAGAGGCAAGACATCAGGCCATTTCATTCCAGTGGCTAAACACATCTTACCAATCCGGTTTTTGATTGTGCCATTCATCTGCTCCACCACGCCAGAAGCCTCTGGTCTGTATGCACAATGTAACTTCTGCTGTATGCTCAATGCTTCACAAATTAAACTCATGAGCTCATTATAGAAGTGTCCACCTCTATCAGACTCAATCGTTACTGGAAACCCGTACCTAGGAATCAACTCTCTTAACAGTAACTTTGCAACTGTTATTCCATCATTTCTCCTAGTCGGATAGGCCTCCACCAATCTCGAGAACAAACAGACTACCACTAGAACATACCTCAATCTGTTCACTTGGGGCATTTCAATGAAATCAATCTGCATTCTCGTAAAAGGACCACCTTCTCTGTCTATCGTTCCCAGACTCACCACTGTCTTTTTCCCAGTGTTAAATTGCTGGCAAATCAAACATCTTTGGTAGGTGCTTTCTGCAATCATCCTGAACTTTGCATTATACCAAGTCTGCTTAAAAGACCTGATCATCGCATCCCTTCCCAAGTGTCCCTGGCCATGATACATTCTTGCCATTGTCGACAGCATAGAGTTGGGCATGACTGGTCTACCATCTCTATAGATCCAGACATGATCTGTTTCTCTTGGGGCACAACCTGCCTTGATCCAATCTTTCTTTTCTTCTTTTCCTGCCTCATCCTGCAACTGTTTCACTTCATCCCACGTTTCTAGGACATTAGTAAACATCACAGAACACAAAGACATTTCCTTTTCTCGTTCCCTGTTAATCGAGTGATTATTTTTAGCACAATACTGTGCAATGTCGTTTGCAAAGCGATTTCCAAGGGTAACAAAATCATCTCCTTGTCCATGAGCAGCACATTTTACAACTGCTAATTCTTTAGGCAGCTGTATCGCCTCAAGTAATTTCCCAATCACTTCAGCATTCTTTATTGGAGTCCCACTCGACGTCAAGAAACCTCTCTGTAGCCAAAGCTGGCCAAAATCATGCACGACTCCAAATCCATACTGACTATCAGTCATTACAGTCACTCTCAGATTCTTTCCAATCTTGCAAGCTTTCGTCAATGCCACCAATTCAGCAACTTGAGCAGACTTCACTCCTTTCAATGGTGATGCTTCCATAACCTCTGAAACTTTGCACACTGTACACCATCATCATTCCTCAGACATGATCCATCCACAAACAGCACATGGTCACTTTCAGGCAATGGAAGATCTCTTATGTCTGGTCTCGGCTGCCCTTTGTTCTCCATCCAGTTCTAATGGATCTTTCACCTCACTTTTTGTCAGCTTAATCAGTGGCTTTGCTATCAGGGAGAAATTACTAATCCACTGACGACAATAACCCACCATTCCCAAAAACATCCTCACTTCTCTCTGGGTCCTCGGGGCTCTCATTTCCCTGATAATTTTGATCCTGTCATCAGTCACTTTTCTCAGACCCTTCTCAATATTGTGTCCAAGATAATGCACCTCTTTCTTGCAAAATTGCAGTTTGGCTGGAGATACCTTTAACCCTCCATCTGCCAGATGATTCAGTAAAGCTATGGTATCTACTTCACAAGCTTCACGTGTCTTTGATGCCACAAGCAAGTCATCAATATACTGCACTAGCACTGAGCTCTCAGGCATGATCAAACTCTCCAAGGACTTTTTCAACAGCTGATTGAATATCGAAGGACTCTCTGTATACCCCTGTGGGATACGACACCATGCTAAAATACGCTGGCCAAACCGGAATGCAAAAATCGGCTGGCTGTCATGATGCAATGGAATTGAAAAGAAAGCATGACACAAATCAATCACTGTGTACCACTCAGCATCATGTGGAATCTGATACAAAATCACTGACGGATTTGGCACAATGGGACAACATGCCACCACAATTTTGTTAACCTTTCTCAAATCTTGTACAATCCTGAACTTCCCAGTCAGCTTCTTTAGCCCCATGATCGGTGAGTTACACGGGCTACTCAGTAGTTCTCTCAAAACTCCTTGCTGAATCATTTTCTCAATAATAGGAGTTATTCCTTCAATTATTTCTGGTGTCATTTTGTACTGAGGGATATTAGGATAAGTAATTCCCTCTTTCACTGTAATTTTCACAGGATCTACATTATTCATCAATCCCACATCTTCTCCAGTAAAATCCCAAACTGTCGTTTTCACTGTGTCTCTCAGCTCTTGAGGCAAGTCCTCTGGATTAAACACAGCATATGTACCAACCATCTCACTCTCTCTATTATCTAGAGTCATTCGGTACAAAACATCCTCATCTGGTGTTTCAAAAGCTATTCCATCCGGAGTACAGAAAATTGTACAATTCATCTTGCACAACAGGTCCCTACCTAACAAGTTCACTGGACTAGTGTCACAGACCACAAACCTGTGCATGTCTGAAAATTTCCCTATTCTTACCCTTACTGGTTCAGTAAGACGTGTCTTGATCTGTGTATTTGCTACACCAACTACTTGGATTGCTTCATCCGAGAGAGGAAGATTTCTAATATCTGCTGACCTGACAGTTGATCTCGTCGCTCCTGTGTCTACTAAAAAAGTAACACCTTCTTCATTTATTTTCCCATCTACAAATGGTCCTGCCTGGTCTATTTCTAGAGTTGCACCAAGTATGCACTCTTCCTCCTCTCTTCGGCACCGTCCATAATCACCTTCGGACTCACTCCCTTCATTCTTTAACAAATACTGTTGTATCGGGTTAGAACGCCTTGGTTTGTTTACCTGCTCATCATTGTAGAATCCCGAATCCTGATTGTACTTTTGGGACCCTCTATTCTGCGGCAAGGGCGGTCTTGGCTCTTGACTCTGCTGTTTAATAACCTTCTGCTGTTGCTGCTGTTGATTACACCCCTCAGTCTGCACCTGTTGATTTAAGGGTTTACTTTCATTATTCACTAATGGTGGATTGGTACACTCGGATCTCCAATGTCCCAGTTGACCACAGTTGTGGCAAGGGAACTTTTTCTTTGCCTCTTCTAAATTTCCCTTTCCTTTCCCCACATATCTGGGCCTATTCCCTGGATTATTTGCCTGTTCCACCAACTGTGCTTCTTGTCTCTCTGCAACTTTCACCTGTGCCCACATTGCCTTTTCTTTCAGCTTTCTTTGTTTTGCTTCAATTTCATCACTGAAGTATTTTGCATGTCTCAGGATTTCATCTATTTTCTTACTCTGCCAGTCCACTGTATGCTCACGAATTCTCTCACTAATCTCAGGTCTCAGGCCATATACAAATCTGTATACAAAATGACTCAAATCCTTATCACCCAGGTGTTCATCCCCACTGAATTGTTTGAAAGCCAGTATCAGCCTCTCATAAAAAGCATGAACTGATTCTTTTGCTTCCTGATGTGTTCGGTCTATCTTAACCCAGTCTGTCTCTTTTGGAGGTACTTTATTTTTCAGGAATACAATTACCTGATCGTATTTTTTCATTACTTCTGGATCTGGTGCTCCTGTTTTCTGATCTCTTGGATATTCCTCAGTAGGCCAACTGACAACTATTTTACACTCAGCCCACAAGTCTGCTGGAACAATTATATCAAACAGACTATTCAGATCAATCCACAGCACCTTCGACAATTTCACAAATCTGTCTACCTGCCTATACCACTCGACGGGCTTTTCATTCGTAAATGATAAAATATCCTGTCTGGTCCATGGAACATGTATATATCCTCCTCCAGGTATTTCTCTCATAGGATAAGCATCCACTGTTTTCTCTTTTTCTCTCACAGGAAACGCTGAATAAGTCCTGTCCACTGATTCTTCTCTTTTCTTGTACCACCTATCCTTCCATCTTTCTACATCACCCCATTTTCGCAATAAGGCAATCATCTCTTTAATCTGTCCTGTTCTGCCAGCACCATTTAGATTTTCAATATCCTTATCCGTGAAATCCACCCTGTAAGGTTTCTGCAAAACTTTCACCTTATCCATGTCAACTCCCTGTTCACTCGCTATTGTTCTTAACCTTTCATGTGTATTCTTAACCTTCCAAGTGATGCTTTTGCACATGAATAACAATTCTCCATCATGATGGTTTTTGAGTATGTCTGTAGAAATTGTCCCTGCAACAAGCTCCTCCAATTCAATGCGTAACCTGGCTACATCAATTGCCTGTGAATCTTTATCCTTCTTTTGAAGGGCTTTCAACCAATCATTCAAATCTTCAGCTGTTATTTCTGTAGACTTTTTCACTGCACTCACTTTCTCTGGCATTCTTTGTGGTTCCAAAATCGGCATCCCTGACCTACTAGTATCACTAGTATCCAATCTCGAATTAGACTGCACCTCTAATCCTCCACTATATGTGTCACGTCTTGATTGTCTCAAATCATTACTTTCTGTCCTTATTCCTGACTCTCCTGAAGGACCAGCCAAATTTATTAATTTATTCCCAACATATGGAACCATCAAACCACTCTCACCCGTCCTCTGCTTATCAAAAATAGGCATAACTGGACCTATGGTTACAGGCACCGTAACAGCTTCCAAATTCTTCGTCAGCTCTCTAACCTTTTCAGTCAGTTCAGATGTAGTTCTGGCTAATTCTCTCGTATTCTCGTCACCACATCGATTCTCTCTCTCTTTTTCTCCGAAAGAGCTACCACCTTTTAAATCAGGTGTCACAACTTCTGTCTCAATGATACGCAAAGTATCTCTTATTGGAGTAGCAACTGGTGTGCTCTCTTCTGGTTCTGGTCTATATGGAGGTGGTCTCTTGTAAATCATGTCATCCAAGACCTCATCCTCATAATCATTAACTCTATACCTTTTCACTTCTGCTTCAGGTACCCCTCTTGTTTCCTTTCTTTCTTCCTTCTCTTCAATCGCCCTCATAGGATATAATCCTTCTGTCATGCTAGCATCTCGCCATCTCCTCATTCGATCATGATGAGTTTCACGATCATATTTCCTCCCAAACATATACCTATAGTTGCCTCCAGACCTCTGTTTTTCTCGCTCATGTACTACATCTTCCCATTCCACCAGCGCCTCAAACTGTGTCGGCCTTGGTCTTGGGTCAAGACACAACATCTTTTCCCGTAAATTTCTCAACACGGCCATATTAAATGAACCATGTTCCGGGAAAGCCAAAACACCATCATCTCTAGTGTACCTAATCCAATTGTCTAACCATACACAGGTATGATACCCATATTTTGCAACCATGAAGGATGCAGGCGTTTTCGCTGGAGGTAACAATTCACCTTCTCTTGTTTTAATGTCTTTATCCTTGTCGAACCATCTTTTTAATTTACCGAACAAGGATTTCTTTTTTTTCTCTTCTTGGTAATACATTTTAACGTTTACCAAAATCTTCTAATCCCTTCCGTAACGCAACTGTATGGTACAATCTTTTCGTCCAATAACAGCGCGACTCACACCAACGCACCAATCCTGGAGCGTCTACGTCACCCTGTACTCCTTCCAATCCCTGCGCGGCTCACACCAACGCACCAATCCCAGCGCGAACACTGTTCTGATTCACTACCCAATCAGAGCGCGGTCTCTTTGACGTCACCAGTCGCTGACTGCAGCTTCTGCTCTGTCTCCTGTCACTCGTCTACCCCTCCTTTACAAAATCTCCTCAGTAGACTTCGTTTAAAATTTTTACAAAATCTATTAGTTACAACATATAAACATCTCCATTGTCTTCTTCTCTAACCACAGAATAGTAAAGAAATCTTTTTCACAAGAATCCCGTCTTTCCCTGAAACAGCACTCACTTCTGCTCCATTACGGAATTAATACTCTCGTTGACACAGTAGCACATCCCTCTACTCTGCCCTTCTAACATGCATTCATTAACTGTTTCCTCTAGGACTGCTCCAAAGAGTCTTACAATCAATTCAATGCTCATACATTCACGCACTTTCATACCAGGAAAAATGTAGTACATACACACAGAATCCTGCTTTTTCCGAGAACAGCAAACAGTCTGCCCTACTACAGAATTATAACATACGTTAACCAAGCAGTGTTTACCTCTGCCTAGTCCTTCAAACAAGCTCAGAGAATACCTATTACTTCTCCAGCGGTAAGCTTTAACGGCAAACCTTACGGTTCCCTGGGACTTAAGACCAGAGTTTCACAGATAACCTTCGCTACCTATACGCACTCCTTTTATACCGAAAATATGTCCCTAATAGTAACACACGACGATGTCACTGATTCCGAACCCAGACAATGTGACGCGCAACTTCAATTGTCACATGTTTCTCCTGCATACATACAGGACCAACAATCCCGACTTTCCCGAGAGCAGCATATACTTCCCACTGCCCTACTACGGAACTGCCATCAGCTCCCTAGTTCCAGAAGCACTACATAGAACTCAACACGACGACTTCAACATATAGTATTAGTACATATACCAACATCAATCAATAAATCAATGAATCAAAAAGCCAATATACAAGCAATCTAATCAGATCAAGACAATAATCAAAAACATTACTCTGCTACCAGGAAATTGCTGCAGATCAGGGCATACAAATTCTCCCTACTTCCACGGATAGAGTAATTTCACAGATACACGCACATACACTCATCATACGCTTGGGCCCATTTCACTAGCATACGCTCGATTATTCTATCAGCACTGAACATGAGAGAAACTCCTGAAACACCCTGTATCTACAGTAAGGCCGATGCGACCAGTTTGTTACTGTCCTGAGTCATGATTTAAACACCAATAATCACATTAGAGTACTCAATAATCGACAAGAAATAACCACCAACACTGTAATTCATAAATGATATTTTATCTAAAATTAGTTCAAATGAAAGTCAAACATTAGCAAAAATCATTATTCTCATAGTTACCTATTCTAGCTAAATGTCATAAATGGGTCTGGACAGGTCTCTCAGTAAAGTCACCCGAGTCGCCGTCCTCACAGCATCGATCCTCACCAACGCGGGTTTGGGAAGAAGTGGCCTTAGACCCTCCCTAGTCTAACATTATTTATAATAAAAATTGCAAAATAAAGCAACATAAAAAATTCTAAATGTTCATTGAATCACCAAGCGAAACGAGCAGGAAAGGATGTTGCATCGCAACATTTGTAAGAACCTCCGCTCAGAAAAATCACAAAAATAAAAAGACGAAAGAAGGAAACTCGAGTTTTGCAAAAGTTACTTTCGTGAACGCATTTCCTCGGAACCATAGCGAAGCCACCGCTGTAATCACAAAGTTCATTGTGGCTTTCTTTCCCTCCAAGGACATTTGGATGCCTGCCTAGAGTCGCTGTCATCACGGAAACTTTCAAAACCCAGGCAAAGGCTATGGTCAGGTGACTCTCGACCATGTTCAGCAAGGCCCTCTCATCAAAATTCAGGCTGTAAAAGGCAGCCATCTTTTTCTAGGCCAAAACGGACCATCTTAATTAAAAGAGACAAAAACAACGTTACCACAGCATAATGATAAAACAGTGTTAACCCCACTAATACCCTTATGTGTATGTAATTATCGATTATAGATTAATAATTTTAGTCTCGACTTATAGACAAAACTGGAGCTTAAAACCCGATAAATTTTCAACAGAAAACCCTGCTCCAGCACTATCGCTTGCCATCATTTTCGTGTATTGTTCTCATCTTTCTATTCCAGCAGTCCATGTTCTTCAATGGTAACCTCCTCACTGTTGACACTCTGCAGTCCTGAACATTTCACTACAAAGGATTCAATTCTGGTGCTTTAGTCTCATTAGATCAATGGAAGCAAAACTCAGAGGTCATTAGGCTATCACACAGACGTCCAGGATTGAAAACATTGTCCATAATGACCTGAAGGGAGATGGTCACTCTAAGCGTATCACCAGCTGCTCTACGGGACCTCTCTGACTGTCATACAGACACATCTGCAGAGTTGGTTCTTCTGTGGCCTGGTGGTGGCTCTTCACCTGTGCTCAGAGCCACTGACTCTGCATGTTTTGATGGGGTGTGAGTGTCCAAGTGGGCTTGGAAGCTGAGCCCTCCGCTGTCCTCATTCTCTGCGGGAGGCGGCGGTGTCTCCTACACTGGGATTCAGGAGAGAGGAGGCTACTGCTGCAGGAGCGTGGCTGCTTATGGCCGCCCACCCAGCTGTTTCCTGCTTCATGTGACAGGAACTTTTCCAACAAGGGTGGCTAGTTGTGCCAGCTGGTGTGTACAGCATTGCTGGTCATAATGAAGATTCAGGAAGGCATCAGAGCTGGGTTTCTGTTCGGATCCTGTGCACTTTGCACATGATTGAGTCCTGTCTTTGCCGGTTGCTCCACCACTGTTAAGACTGCTGTTATACTTCCACACATTCTAACTCGCTAGCATGGGACTGAGATGTCTGCAATGCATTAAAGGGATTAACATGCTTGAAATTGGCAAGCAGGAGTTTGCTGTGTGCTCTGCTCTTTTCTGGGTCTTACCAAAGATGAATACAGGTGCCTGGGAGAAATCATGTTACCAATACTTTAAGTAGTTAATATTAGAAGTGCTGTAGGGGGAGTGGCTGCCCTATTTAGCTATTGATTCTAATGTATTTGTAATGGTTCACCATTGCTTGGATGGGCTGTCAATCAAGCCCATGGCATTTTGCGGAGAGTTATGTTCTACATTGCTGTTCCTTTGAGGTTTCGTTCATGGAATAAGATGAATTAGTCGTAGACATCTTTGCTGCTTGTTCTAAGTCAATGCAACTCACCGCTCTTACTTTGCCTCTGTCAAAGCTTTGTTGCCTTGATACCCATTCCTTGATTTTATAAACCTTATACAGCAGCCTGTGTGCAGGGCCCAGCCAATACTGAAAGTACAAGACCATGTAATGAGGGCAGCTTTATAGTCACACTAAAGTACTTGCAGTTGACCAAACCAAGAAAGGCCAAACTGTCAAGCCTCTTGATGGCAACCAATGCATACTCTGATCTAATTCAGACTGTGATGCTTATATGCAGGGCAATAGGCCACACCCATCACTGAGCCTCAGGCTCCTTACCTTACACCTCCTCATATATGACAAGTGGCATCCTCTCATCCATACACTCTGAAATGCCAAATAGGAACTTGGTACAAATCGGAGCACTTTTTGACTTTAATGGGGTATCAGAAGCTAAAAATAAAATTCAATACAATATGCAATCTGCCTGAGAGGCCTAACTAGTCTGACTGGTCTGGGGGTGCTTGAGTTTCTGTTCTCATGGGACCTGGCCTGGCAGTTTGAACCAGTCTGTTCCTATTGGAGCAGGGCATGGCTGAAAATGAATGATCAACTGGAATATAGATCTGGGTGATTTGTAGCAGCTTAGACTTTGAAAGCATCACCCATCCCCATCCCCTTTTGATGTTTTAATATGATGCCCTTTGTGTGATGAGTATGACCAGGCCTTGGTACTGTAATAGCTGCGCAAAACCAAAGGGGATGATGGACGGAGTGTTGAACATTGCAAGCACTCACCCCCAGTCTACTGATCTGGGTTTAATCCATCATCATTCTTTAGCTCACTCCGCCACCCCAGTTCAGACATGGCCATTTGCAAATCAGTCTGACCCTGTGCCTCATGGGAACAGTCCAGCCCGAACTGCCAATCCATTTCTTCCCTGGACCGGAAATCAGCATCCTGGGACCGGTTTCTGGCTAATCAGCCGTCATCAGCCAGGCTAGCTTGAATCCAGTGGCAAAGTGAGCAAGGGACCCACGTCTGGGCAGACCCTGCCAACTTAGGGTGAACAAAGCAAAACCAAAGATGATGGACGGAGTGTTAAACATTGCAAGCACTCACCCCCAGTCTACTGATCTGGGTTTAATCCATCATCATTCTTTAGCTCACTCCGCCACCCCAGTTCAGACATGGCCATATGCAAATCAGTCTGACCCTGTGCCTCATGGGAACAGTCCAGCCCGAACTGCCAAGCCATGTCTTCCCTGGACCGGAAACAAGCATCCTGGGACCGGTTTCTGGCTAATCAGCCGTCATCAGCAAGGCTAGCTTGAATCCAGTGGCAAAGTGAGCAAGGGACCCACATCTGGGCATACCCTGCCAACTTAGGGCGAACAAAGCAAAACCAAAGGAGATGATGGACGGAGTGTTGAACATTGCAAGCACTCACCCCCAGTCTACTGATCTGGGTTTAATCCATCATCATTCTTTAGCTCACTCCGCCACCCCAGTTCAGACATGGCCATATGCAAATCAGTCTGACCCTGTGCCTCATGGGAACAGTCCAGTCCTAACTACCAAGCCATGTCTTCCTGGAGCGGAAACAAGCATCCTGGGACCGGTGTATGGCTACTCAGCCGTCATCAGGCAGGCTAGCTTAAATCCAGTGGCAAAGTGAGCAAGGGACCCACGTCTGGGCATACCCTGCCAACTTAGGGTGAACAAAGCAAAACCAAAGGGGATGATGGAAGAAAGATATCTCGGTTCTGGGCAGAAAATTAGGGACCGTCAATAAGATTGTTTCTTGTTGCCCTCACACATCCCTAGGGATGTCATAATTAATCATTGGGCAGGTGGTCCTCATCGGACCGGCTCTGCAATGGCCTAAGGGTCCCCCAAAGAGTCACTTTAGAGGAGATTTGGTTTTACTGCTGTTTGATGAATGCGAGGGTGTCCAAGTGGGAGGGTTTGTAATGTGTGCAACAAAGTGAGCTAAAACTGACTAGGGGATGTCAAATTAACCTTTAATATATAGACTTCCCGTCCAGGTTATAAAAAAGGGAGGTTGGTGCTTCTTTTAGGCGTTGTAGTGTGCCCAAGTAGCTCTGTGTAACTTTAGTGAGATAGAACATGGGTAAACATGTTTCACGCCTCTGTGGTCTCTAAATGATCTGTGGTGCTTCTTCAGGACCAAAACAGGGTAATCAGCCTACCCCGCATTTAAATCTGTCCAAGTCCAAATGGCCAAGTCATCGGGGTGGTCAGCACGCAAACAAATTGCTTCTCTCTATTTACCACTCACATGTCCCCATGTCTGCCGGGACCAATGAAGTTATTGAGCATTGCCGAGCTTGGTGTTGTATGGTCTCTCAGGCCCTCAAACTCCACCTGGGACCAAAGCAGCAGAGAGCGGGTAGGCTCCTGTGGCATGGCAGAGCCACAGCAGCGAGGTAGTGTGTCTCAGCCGCCCCCTTGCTGTTTTCTGGGAGGCAGAGAAATCACTACCCAGCAACAACCTGCTTTCACAGAAGCAGGCAGGAGAATCAATCAATCAGGATTTATAAAGCGCAGCAAATCACCTGTGAGGGTCTTGAGGCATTGGTGTTGCTAGTTGCTTTGCGGTGCTCTGTTCATTCGAACAGCCAGGTCTTGAGTCCTTTTCTGAATTCCCGGAGCGCTGAGGCAGCCCTGAGGTGCAGAGTAAAGTTGTTCCAGGCTTTGGTTGCCAGGTGAGAGAAGGAGCATCCTCCACTGTTGGTTGGATGGATTTGGGGGGGGTGTCTGCAAGGAAGAGGGAGGCGGTTTGCAGGTGTCTGGTTGGTTGGTGGAAGGTAATTTTTCTGTTGATGTATGCTGGTCCTTCGCTGTGCGTGGGTCAACGTCTTGAACTGGCCATCTCTTCTGGAATGGGAGCCACTGTCGCTTCTTGAATTTAGGAGTGATGCAAGTCCATCTGGGAAGGTCGAGGATGAGTCTTGCCACTGAGTTTTGTATTGTCTGTAATCACTTCAGGTGGCGTGCAGTGATTCCTATGTAGAGAGTGTTCCCGTAGTCCAGCCTGCAGGTGATGAGGGACTGAGTGACGGTCCTTTAAAATCTTACGGAGAATGCATAGAGTGGAAGCAGGTGGATGAGACTGAGTGTATCTGTTTCTGCATATATAACTTGCTGTCCAAGATGATGCTGAGGTTGCGGGCAAGGGTCTGTCACGGTGGTGGAAGGACCGCGGTCAGCAGGTCACCAAGCACCAAGCATCGTTTCCTGGCAAGGTTATGTTCCCGAAGATGAGGACTTCCGTCTTGTCCGTGTTGAGCTTGAGACAGTTGTCTTTCATCCAGTCGATGAAGGTCATCATACATCTGTGGAAGTTGGCCTCTGGTGGTGGAGGGGTCTTCTGACAGTGAGTGGATGATCTGGGTGTGGTCAGAGTAAGAGATAATGTTGAATCCATGCGATCTGATGGTCTTGGCCAGGGGGGTCGTGTATGTGATGAAAAGTGTGGGACTGAGAAATAAACCTTGTGAGATGCCGCAGATGATCTTCTTGGGTTCTGAGGTGAGCATTGGGAGACAGGTTCTCTGGGTTCTTCCGGTGAGGTATGAAGTGATCCATTTGACGGCGTCTTCCTAGTTCTGATTTTGTGGAGTCTGTTAATCAATGTGATGGGAGATGGTGTTGAAGCCGGCAGCTGACAGGTCCTGGAGGATGAGGACTGCTGTTTCACAGTGGTCCAGAAGGGCCCTGATTTCGTTTGTGGCAGGGATCAGGGCAGTCTCAGTGCTGTGTTTGGCTCGAAATCCAAATTGAGAGGGGTCCAGGAGATGGTAGTGTTCCTGGTGTTCTGTGAGTTGTTGGTTGATAGCCTTTTTAAGAACCCTCAACAGAAAGAGGAGCAGGGAGATGGGCTGGTAGGTCTTAATTTCTGCTGGGTCAGCGGATGCTTCCTTCAGGAGGAGACTCACTTAAGTGTATTTCCAGTTCTCAGGGAAGGAGGCCATGGTGATGGAGGCGTTCTGGACTTTTTGGGACTTCATCGTCAATCGTCTTGCTCCCGAGGTTGAGGATGTGGTGAGGACTTGGGTCAGTGGATGTACCCGAGTGTATGGAGTTCATGATGGAGATTGAGGCTTAAGCTGTGAGTAGGAACGGGCGGAGCTCACGGAGTTTCACTTCGTTGAATTCTGGGAAGTGACTTAAAAACTCAGTGAAATTCCACAGAGACCTGCCCGTCATGGAGTGCACAAACATTGCAGCAATCCTGGCAGCAAAGGATGAGGTAGAAGGCTAGTGGCCTGTGTAGAGGTGGTGGGGAGACCTGGAGTTGTCTGAGTGTTGTCGCTTTTGCAGTATGTAGGGAGTGAAGGCATTTGTTAATGGCTTGGTGATAAACAGCCTACACTTGTTCTTCTGACTGTCAAGTGATAATAACTAGCTGCAGCAGCACAGAAGGAAGAGGTTAAAGATAGAGTAGGGAAAGGCTGCCATACCTACAGATAATAGCCTTGTGACATGAGATGTAAGCGTCAAATCATATTTATTATATGTGGGGCAGTGCAATATTAAAGCTTCCCGCAGCCGTGCATGGCTCTTTTGCCGACACGGTTAACACATTTTACATGTGGTGTATTAGCGCTTTCCATTCAGGGGGGACGCCTGACAGTTGAATGAGGGGGAGGGCTATTTTTCAATTAACTTGTCACTGCTGGTGTCATCGAGGCAGAATTTTAACCTTTTGGTAATATGCTGCATTAATCCGCTTGCCCCTTGGCAGGAGAGGAGCAAGCCCTTCCTCCTCCCGCTGTGCCACCCTCATATGGCACAGGCCTTGCTTGACTGTGATGAGTGAGGCAGGTGCGCCTTCCTTTCCGACCCTCTCTGGTGGCCCTGTCTGGCTGCATGCGGCCTGCACTTTTTGCCTATGTTTCGAGATGTGGTTTTCATACAGAGAGGTGGTGGGGATGAGTTGCCATCTTGCAGAGTCACTGTACAATTTAAAAATAAGGTATCCCATTTATGCAGCCTTAGGTACGACATCACACTAATAGATCCCATGTGTTCGGCCTTAGGTGCAGCATCACATTAAGAGACCCGGTCCTGCCCAGTCCGATATCTCTGTAAACCAGCGAGCATGTATAAATATAGCAGCAGGTTGAGTAAGTCTATCACAGTAAACAACAAGGATTAGTGAAGAAGAGCCATGTGCCAGTAAGAGTCACCCCCCAACAGAATCAATGAACAAAATAATGCCCCCTGCCTTGCTGCTCGTAGGCACATTGTTAATGTTACTGCATGGTCATCTGCTCCCACCATTCCTCCTGTGACACCTGCGCTTCTCCCCTACCATAACATGGCATAAATATACTAAATAGAGTTTTTTTACCTGAAAACTCTCAGCCATCACCACCCTAGGAATCCTCCCGAAAGTGTAGGCTGCACCTGCAGGCAGCAGGCAATTTAACAGCCGATGTTGCGCTTCCCGCACATGTTGTCTGTTACAGGAGGAAGATACCAGCAAAGCCTGCATTCTGAGTCTCACTAACCTTCTTGGATGCAAAGGTCGTGATTCCTCTGAGGTTTTGTAATCCTGAGCCCTGTGGCAGGAAGAACCCAATGTCCCCTAAACAGTGGGACTTTACTCCGCTCTACCAGGGGAGCTCACAGAGTTTTTTTGCCAAACTCCGTGCTCCAGGCGGCGCACGGAGTTGCAAAACTCCATGAACTATGCGGGCGAGCTGCAAGATGTGGTTGTACTTGACTCTGTCGCTGGACGTAAAAATGGATTTGAGTGTGTGTCCTGCGATGTGTGTGGGGCCTGTGACAAGTTGAAGAATGAAGAAACAGGCTCCCACGTCTGCATGGTTCTGTGTAGGCAAAGAGGGGAGCCGACAGGGCATCATGTCAGTGGGCTCCCAGCACAGCCCTGGGCAGCCAAGGACCAGGATGCTCCATTAAGAACTGAGGCACCCAGGCCAAACATAGAAATAAAAGGATCAACCCCCATTTTTAATAGTTTGAGTCTACATGGTATAAGAGAAAAAAGGAAGATGTGATGCTTCTAAAATATTCACCACCTCAACCAAGTTGTTATCCAGAATTCTCTGGAAAGCATGGCCTATATGCCTCTTTTGTATTTCTGGTGCCACAGATGGGACAGAGGCACCACCAACAGTAGTAGTGAGTGCAGTGGGGTCTGTAAAATGTGGAGCAGTCCCAGAAAGGCACCAAAAGTCTTCTTGGTAGAAAAGCAAATGTCCTGGGGAATCTTTTGCATCGTTTTTAAACACTGCTCAAGCTTGGACTTTCGATCAGAAGCTCTGGAAGGCAGGTCCCCTGTTGACTGATCTCAAACCTGCATTTGCAGCATGTTAAAAGTAGACAAAAGACTTATTTACATATAACATTGAATTGAATTCTGTATTGCCAATGATAATGATGACAATGAAAGGTATATGGTTTTAATGAAGGTCAACGTACAATGGCATCGCCAATGTGATTGTGTTGCATTAGTTTTCTCTGACATAGTTCAGTTTTTTATTAATGTGGCAACATCCTTAAAAAAGCGATAGGCCTGCCTTTAGATATACACCCAAAGATTGTTTGTCTAGTATAGGTGGTGTGGTCCTAGGGTTAAAGGTTTGCTAGGGGTGTGAACTGGTAACATGGGTGTCACCATATGTAATTCCATCTGCCCACTTATACATTGTTTAGAATTCTTGTATAGTATAAAGTACTTTTCCTCTTTATAAGGAAAAAAAGCACTGGCTGGACAATGATTTGTTTTGGGTGTTGATTGTTGCATACCAGGAAAATGGGGTACTTGTCCACACCACCTCTCATGATCAAACTTTAACCTGCTTTGCTTCACTAACCTGAGCTACCACTGGGTACTTGGTTCCCAGTAGATGCAAGTTGCGAACTTATTACTAGTGCAGGACACAGATTCTTCAAAACTAATATTTTCTTTTAGCACAGCCCCCCTGTCGATTTTAGACCTTAAATCGACAAATATGACTGAACCACTTACAGAGGAAGCACTGAAGATCAGGGAGGAGGCAGTGTGTAAGTAAAATGAGTACAACTATCAAAACCCTTTTTCCCTCATGAACATTCGTATGAGAAAATAACTTGCAACAATGGGTTGCAAAAAAAATCATCCCCCTCACTCTCCACTGTGAAATGTATCCATAATCATGGACTGACTTTGCATGCACAACAGAGCACAAGTAGCTACATTTTAGTGGGAAAAAGGCATCCCCCTTCCCTATTAACAAAGAGTAGTAGGAAATAAGGTCTGAATGACAATTGTGAATGGAAAACTCACCAACTTTGCCTCACAAAATGGTTTCTCTTTTTTCCTTTCCTTCGCCCTCCTTATTTTTTTTATAAAAATGTGTGTTCATCGAAGCAACAATTGGTGAGAATGTTCAATAAAATAAAGTGAACATAAAGTCACCCTTAGACGAGTGCCTCCAGTGAAGAACGTTCAAGAACAAACACTGACAAAACCAATTTGTCTGGCTATTTGGTAAGTGAGAGTTAATCATGGACTTAAGTTTTTGTGTGTGAATGGGGGAGTTTGTGAAAATAAACAGATGTCAACAGGTGGATGAGTGAGCGACTGAGTGCAATGATAATAGATGGGGGGATACATTGGGAAGAGAGTAGTTCAAAAACCTTTTACATTAATGTATGGCAGGATGTTAGTTGTTTGGTGTGCTGCCGCTGTTTCCCCTGGGCCATGCGCTGGAAAGCACCTGACCACCTACCGCAGCACGAAACGCACCCAGGAAAATCTAGAGCCAAGGGCGGGCCTCGTTCTGCAACTGTCTTTTTCAAGCATTCACCTTTCCGTTGCACCCACTATGGAAAGTTATTTTCGCTTCCTGCATCCATGTGGGGTGGCTACTTTGGTGGGAAAATGCAAGGGCGTAGCTTCATATGGCTTGGGTGTGGTGCCACAAATCTACTAATAAATGCTGAAAGTCTGGTTCTAAGAAGCCCTTTTGTGTCTGAGAGTGTCTGTCAACTTTCATATGCGTCTTATCTTTCCTATCAGTGATGTATTCTCAGGATGTTCACCAAACTTTCTGGGGACGCTAAAAAAGAATACATAATGCTTGGTTTGGGTTTGCAGCGCTGAGTTTACTTAGTTTTTTTTGCCTGTTCACATGGACCGAATCACTCAAGAGGCAGAGCCCCTAGAGTGCCAACGCTGAAGTTCAGGGCACACCACTAGGCCTTGCAGGTAATGTAAAAGAAAAAGCATTATATGGTCTCTGACACCATATCCGAATAGGAAGGCAAGGATTTCAGGTTTGCGGGTCACTGGTTACATAGCTAACACCCTGCCATTTCGAAAGCGAAACCTGTTGTGAGAAGTTGGCCTGGTATATGATGTTCACTAGTTAAAGTGACCACCTTGTACCATGCCAAGCAACCCTTATGGTGTGGTTGTAAGTCAACCTTTTCGGACTAGCTGCCCTAGTGGTAGCGTAGGCTAAGCAGTCTTTGAGGCTAAACTCGTGAAAGCGTGTTAAGCAGGCTGTTTTACCAAATGCAACCCCCTTTTATACCAATGAAAGGACACCACACAGATATATATTCAAAATATATATGTATTTATTTCTCAAAATAACCCCTAGACTCTTTATGAGCACAGGAGCACAAATCGTCAAACAAGAATACGTTAGAATACACAGAAGTTGCACTTTATATGGATAGGCCCTGGTGGCCGCTCGAACCATATACTAAAATAGTGGTATAAGTACCACGAACAGAAAAGGGAAAAGGCCTAGGGCCTCTAGAATCGCTAAGCCTACAAGGAGCTAACTTCAGTTAGTGACCAGGAGGTCCACGGGTTGCGTGTGCAGAGCAAATAGTCACACGCGAGCTCCCATAGGTTCTCAATGGGTGCGTAAAAGTTACAAAGTTACTGCAAAAAGGATCTTCCGGATGGACTATGAACTCAAGATTGGAAACACAGACACTAGAGATGATACTCTACACTTGGGCACCGGAGTGCCAGCTTTACCTCACCCACAGGAAGCGGGTGCATAGGTCTCGAAGTGCGTCGGGTTTCTTCTATCTGTTCAATGGAGCCTGAAGACAAAGGTGCTGCAGGCGGTCGGCCTGGAAGAGATGCGGTGGATCCAAGGGTGGATCGGAGTTGTAGAAGACCTGTAAGCAGAGGGGACAGTGTTCACAGTCACTAGCCAGTGACCAGCGTGGCCCCAGGTGGGTACCAGGCGATGTCGGGTGCAAACAGGAAGAAAGGTGCAGCTTACCTCTGCAGCCACGTGGTCCCTTAAGGTCGACGACGTCCAGGAGTCGGTTCACGAGCTGTCCCACGCAGGCTCTCGCTGTCGGCGGTGTCGGCGACTTGATCGAAGCAAACAAGCTTTGGCAAAAGCAATTGTTGTGGAAAACGAAATAAGCTGATGGTTCTGACCAGCAAGGTCAGAGGGATTGCTCCTTTGGAGGGGAGCAAGGGCCAGTCTGGAGCAACCAGACCAGCGGTGTAGTTCTTGAAGTTCGTCGCCAAGATGGCCACTAGCCAGCGGGCCAGCAACCGGTTAGGCGCGTCGAGTGGCAAAATGCAGAAGGGCCCCACGCAGATCGTGGAGATGCTGGAGGGCTCACCTTTGGTGCAGATGCTGCTCGGGTGTTGGGCTTCTCAGATCCCAAAGCACAACTTGGAGGGAGCCTCGGTTGTTGCGCTTGCAGCTTGTCGTGGTCTTTTCAAGATGGCTGGCTCCACGTGTCTCGGTGCCTCCACGGGTTCCTGCTTTTCAGGGACTGTGGATCGGGCGGTGAGAGGTCTGGAGGTCCAGGTCTTGTCAGTCTCTGGGCTCGGGCTCCGGCGGGAGGCGGCGGCAAAGCAGACGTTGATTCGCTGGATGGTGCTTGCGTTAGCAAGGTGGTCACTCCCTGACCACGGGGGAGATTGGCTTCAGTCCTCTGTGCGGCAGAGCGTCGAAGTTCCCGTCTTCTTCTTGTAGTTAAGTTGATTCCAGGATGTCTGAAGTCTTAGGACACAGCTCCTACCTTTAAGCGGATTCTAGGGGCCGGACTACCTGCTAGGTCCCTCCCTAAGGGTGGGACCAGGAAGGGGGGTGGTTACACCCCCAATCCTTTGTCCAGCTCGCCCCAGGCCCGGGACTGGTGTGCCCCAGGACCGGATTGAACTGGCATATGCACCGAGGGTCCTTGTGAGCCTCAGGCATGTCTGGTTTCTTTCAAGCCCTACCTGACCAATACACAAAATCCTATCTGGGGTGGTGCACGCACCTCCCCTGGCAGGAAACCCTTTGTCCACACCTTCCAAGCTGGAAGGACTCCCAGCAGCAGGAGGGCAGACTTGTGTCTGTGGTGGCAGCATCCATTTTGTGGAGCTGAGGCTATGTCTGATTTTACCCGGGTTTCAGGTACTGTACATGTCGTGTTCCTCTAGAAGGGTGGAATGCTAACCCCGTCGCCAGAATTGGCGAGGGGTTAGTATTCTAATTCGTATGACACCTTACTCGACATGTTTTGATAAAGTCAAACCAAAGATAGCATTTAACCGCGAGGTTCATAATGCACTTAAGAGTATATGGTATGACGATATCTGGAAACAGTAGAAGGAAGTTGTTCCGACCACTGCAGACAGGCTCAGCTCATGCCAGAGCACCATCACATGGAACCAAGCACTCTGCCTTCAGGATTGTTAAGGCCTGCCATAGGAGTGACTTATAGGTTAACATGTGTCCCATTTAAGGTTAGGTATAGGTATACTACACCTAAGTAAGAGGTGGTTACACCAACTTACCCCAGCTGAGTGATCAGCCAGTTGTGTCAAATTTGTTAGGCCAAGCCTGGGGTGGCATAATACATGCTTCAGCCCCTGGCAGGCCATAGATACACCAATGCCCTGGGTACCTAGTGTACACTGGTACAGGGGCTCACAAGGTGATCCAACCAATTGGGTATGTACCTAGGGTACATGGAGTCCATTTTAAAGAGAGAACAGCCAGGCTGAGATCCTGAATGGCAGGATCTCAGGCCAACTAAGTCGAAAAACCAGCTAGACACTAGGCATCAATTTGGGGGTAACCATAGTCAGATATCCACCTTCCTACACCTGTTATGCCACACTGACAGGTTTAATAAATTATTGAAAATAAAAAGACATGCAGATTGGGTAAAGATCGATAGGACAACCCTGGAACCTAAAGAGACAATTCATGCCTTTTATGAGAGATTGTTACAGGCTTTCAAATAGTATAGTGGAAATGATACACTGGAGCCCAAGGATATGGGACAGTTTGTATCCAGATTTGTAACAGGGCTGTGACCTGAAATTAGCATGATGATACAGCAACATTTGATCTGTTGGCAGAACAAGTCTGTTGAAGAAGTTCTGCTTCATGCTAAATATTGTTGTGATGAGATTGAAATGAAACACAAGAAGTTGAAGTAAAAGTTAATGATGGCACAGATGAAGGCTGCCCAAAGTGGAGGTCAGATTCAGCCTTATGTAGGGAACACTGCTCCCATGCAAGGGGTTTATTAGTCAGGGGGTCCAGGCCAACAAGGTAGGCGTTTCCAGGGACAGGGTAGAGAAAGAGTTGCCCCTACAGATCCGAAGACTGGAATTGATGTTGCCACTTTAAAGAAGTCACACCCATGTCATTTTTGTAATAAGTTGGGGCATTGGAAGCACGAATGTCACTTTAATTCTGCAAATCGAGAGCATAATGGAGCATTTAATGAATCCCAGGGTAATGTTATGCAGCTCCAGAATGTACCCAGATCGAAATTTCAGAATTCAGCTAATTCACAAGGCGCAGTGATGCAAGTGCCACCATCCCTGATGCCACAGCAAGCTGTAAATAATGCCCGATTTAACCAGAGTGTGGACATGACCGAGAATCAGGATCTGCCCCGTTTATAATGGTCCTTACCCCATTTTTGACCCCTCCACTGGGTACAGGTCAGATCAATCCTTATGACAGTGCATGAGAGGGGAAAAAGACTGTATGCTTGGCGCAGTCTTGGAGGTAGACTGGAGTGGACCTTATGTTGATGCTGATGTAGATGGCCACAATGTCACTTTCCTGATTGACACTGGTGCTACCCGCTGTACTGTGAGGACAGCAGAGGTCCCAAGCCAACCCCTCTCGGGAAAAACAACCCAAGTTGTAGGAGTCGTGAGTAAAATGATGTCAAACCCTTTGACCGAAGAAGGACATGCGAGGATAGGGACCTTTTGAAGATAACCACCAATTTCTAGCGTGCCTTTTGAGACGTGATTTGCTGTGGAAGTAAAATTGTACTCTCTACTGCACACCAAAGGGTATTGAACTCCAAACAAATGATGAGGACATTGCTTTTAAATTGACAAATCAAAATTTGCAGATTTCCCTATTTCAATGTTGATGGTAGAGGATTTACTGTTGGATCTTAGAGACACGGTGAGAGATGTAGTCTAGGATTTTTCAGGAAAGGATATTAGACTGATCAAAGGTGTTGAACCTGTCCGTATCCAAGTAAAGCCAAATGTTGAGCACCTGCGAACTCCACAGTATAATTTGACACCAGACAATCACGCTTGTGATTGAGTCCATGATTGAACAAGGTATTCTGAAAAAGATCTTGGGGAGTCCATGTAACTCACCCATTAAGTGCTTGAAGAAGCCAATCGGAATGTACCACATTTTAAAGGGTTTCTGAAAAATAAACAACATAGTGGTCTTTTTTTGTCCTGTGGTACTGAATCCTTCTGTAATACTGTTTCAGATTCCATGTGAGGCTGAATGGCTCACTGTCATTGATCTTTGCCAGGCCTTCTTCTCCATTCCCTTGCATACAGGCAGACAATTCTTGTTCATGTTTTGGCTAGGAAAAAGTGTTTTAAAATGGTGTTGTGTCCCAAAAAGGTATACGGAGAGTCCCTCCATTTTCAACCAGATTCTAAAGAGGAGTCCCTAGTTTTGCTCTGTAACTCTGTGCTAGACCTTTTAGTTGCATCGAATAGACGAGAAGCTTGTAAGACTAATACCACTGCCCTGCTGAACCATTTGGCTGAGAATGGACATAAAGTGTCTCCAAACAGGTTGCAATGTTGTATGACACATGTCCTTTGCCTAGGACACCACATTGAAATTGGAGTGAGAAAGGTGTCACAAGGGAGAATCTCGACGATCCAGCAAAATAATTTGCCTCGGACATAGAAGGAATTCAGGATGTTTCTGGGGATGGTGGGCTACTGTCATCAGTGGATACCCAGTTTTTCCCTAGTGGTCAAACCTCTGCAGAGGTTGACACTCAAGGATGTGTCTGATTTGGTTCTCTGCGACAATGACTGCTTGATTGCATTCCTAGAGTTGAGACACAGTCTCCGTCGCACACCTGCATCGGGAATGCCTGATTAGAACAAAGTATTTTTGCGCTTTTGCTGTGAGAGGTAGGTTGCACTCTCTCAGTGTTAACAGAGAATTATTGGGGTGCCCGTAGACCAATTGCTTGCTTCTCAGCTACTCTAGATCCAGTAGTGTCTCAAATCCGTTGCAGCAACACGTGTCAGCAAAGAAAGATGTGAATCCATTGTAATGGCTCAACCATTGACTGTTTATGCACCCCATTCAGTTGAGATTTTGTTGACCAGGACAAGCACACAGCACCTGACCAATAAAAGGCTCACGAGATTTGAGCAGATGACCTTGGCTGCTGAGAATGTGACCCTGAAAAGATGTTCAGTTTTTAATCCTGTCACCTTATTGCCTCTACCTGATTGTGATGCAGATGAGACCAAAGTAGAGCAGAGAGACTGTGTCTATGCCACTGAACTGTGCAACAAGCAATGTCCTGGTATAAAGGACGAGCCACTACCCGAGTCTGATTACACCCTATTTGTAAATGGCTCATGTTTAAGAGACAATTAGGGAAACCTGAGAGCTGCTTATGCTGTATGTACTGTTAAAAGAGGGGTGGAAGCTGCCTGGCTCTGAGGAACTTCGATTTCTGATCACGATCGAATCGACCCGCCATTTTGTGCTCCGCCGCCATTTTATGTTGCCATCACTCAGGCAGCACGGCGAGCAAAGTCTATTCTGCTTTTTCTGCACCCTGGTGTCGAAATACGCTTTCTGCCTCTATTTACAAAGCTGGTGTTAGGACTGGCCGAGTACACTAATCCCTGTCTGGCTTTCCTAATCCCTGTCTCAACTATCTATTGATTCACACCATTCTTTTTCGACTTTATCTTGTCCCCTGGCCTTCACTGCCTTCTACTAGCATTTTCTCGTTTCACAACTGTCCTCCAACACACACAAACGTATCTCACCACCTGCAAGTTAGTTATGAATCTGTTAATGAATTAGCTTGAGGGAGGGGTGACAAACATGATTGGAGGAGAGGTTTCTTCGGGTCATCTGACACTTCTGTTTTCCAATCTCTCCTATTGGTTCTATCCTGTTTTCCAACTCTCCTTATTGGTTCCTTCTTGTGTGTTCTGGGAGTGCTTTTGGTAAATGTTTCTGAACCTTGTATAGTATAAAACCCTGTGCGCCACAGAGTGAAGTGGCAGTCTCCTGAGAACCTACTATGTGTACTTCTAGGATAACTGTACTAGCTGCAGCTAAATAAATCTGATCTTCTAACGCCGACAGAGTGTCCCGTGTCTCTGTGTAGCTGAGCAGGAGAACTCCGGAGACTTGGGCGTACCCTGCGCCGCCAGACCCAAAGAGTTCTGGTTCTTCAACTGGCGCCCAACGTGGGGCGGCTTCAGTGGTACCGGTTCTGCCTGAAGGTCGTGAGGAATCCCGCAAGAAAATTCCGGAGGGTTCGCGAGCCACATTAAGCGACCCCTGTATGTTGAAAGTGGTCCGAAGGTCTTTTGCAGCGCGGTTACTCCTTCCTGACGGCTACTGACGACCGCTGCCCTGACTGCCGCCCTGCTTTGGCCCTCCCTTTGATGATGTATGGTAAAGCGAGACGATAGACGGGCCTCTGTTGGTGTGAGAAGACGTCCTTAATTAAGTATCTTCGTGGGTCGCGCCCACAATTTTTGTCCTTTGTTTTCTTAGTATTTGTAGTCCTTAGTCTTTGACTGTTGCAAAAGCCAAAACCGAGGGTAAGTGCATTTGTGCTGCGTAAAGTGAGTTTTACTCCCTTGAAGTTTGTGAACAGACAGGAAATATCGCAAGATGCCTGGTCTGACTACATTTGGAAAATTTGGTTGCTTTGGTTGTAATAGGGATTCCCGACTTGAGGACTCTTGTCCGATTCCTTCGGTTGGAACTCCTACATATGAGCTCTATTCAAAACATGGTATTGGCCCCATTGCCTTTAACGAGACATGGACCCGATACACAAAGAAGATGGTGTTCTAAAATGGCCAGAAAATGGTAGCTTTGATCCTGATGTGTTAGATAATTTGGAAGCAGTTTTATTCAAAAGAAAAGCCCGGCCGGCAATGTTTGACTCTTTCCGCCTTTGGCGAAAGGAAGCCAAACAGAAAGAAATTAAACAAGCAAAACGAGATAGAAAAGCACAGGGTATGATGATTATACAGGCTGCTCAACAGTTTAAAGATGATGAAATTGATAAAGTAACTGAAATTTCAGAGAGACAGCATCGCATGGCAATAGATAAATGCTATCCAGTGTTGCCTGTTTCTCCTTCGGATAAAAAGAAAGATATAGAAGAAGATCCCCTAATGTCCCATTTATTGAGGTTGCCTCCACCCTATGTACAAAATACCAATGCACCTCAGCCTTTACAGCCTGCCCAGCCGCCAGCGGTACCTCCGCCTGTCCCGGCTCTTCCGCATTTGCCTTCTCCAGTATTACCGCCCTTGCCGGTTTTACCATTAACTTCGACTTCCTTGCCCTCATCTCCTGATCTTAGATCTCCTTTGCCTTCTGCTACTCCTGCAATTATCGATTCTTCTCCTGTCAGTTCTCCTAATACTTTATCTCCAATTCTTATGTCTAATTCTCCGTCTGTGCGTAAGCGTCTCACAGACACTGTTACTGGTATTCTATCTCCTTTCTTTGAAGCTTTAAGTGTGTCTCCGGCTTTTGCTCGAAGACAGTCTCGTAGTCAGTTCCCAGATTTTGAAGAACGAGAGAAGTTGGACTCTCTCGCACGAAAATGGATCAAAAAGGGTCCACAATAAAGTGTGCTTGATATTATGCCTACCTTCTCACAATGGAATGCGCCTACGCAAAGATATGTTTTTAATTTGATGTGCGATACTCTCATTAAAGAATGGGAAGATGTGAGTTTGAGTCTGATCCCACAAGACCTGTTGGATGTTCAGGCTGATTTTGATAAAGGACTTGTTGTGGGTTCTAAGGTTGAGATAGCTATAAGAACACTTATTTCTTATAGATCCTTGTTGTTCTCTCAGACTTTTCTTGATTCTGATCCGACGGTTAAACTGACGTCGAAAAACTATCCCATGAGAGAGGTTCCTCCAGTATGGAAGGAAGAGGTTGCAGCAGCAGGTGCTAATGCAGCTATTCCTGCTCATTTTCAGCGTATATGGGTACATGTTCCATGGAAACGGTCTGAAGTCCTGGCTCTTAATCAGACTCTACCAGATCCCCGTAAGAACCCTGCAGGTTATTACAAAGAATTATCACAGACAGTTGATGCTTGCATCATGAATTTAGCTGATATCGACATGTTAATGGGAAATGTAGTCCCACAGACAATATGGGCTAAGATTCGTAGAGAGGATCACGCGCAGGAACTAGGTGCTACTTGGGATGTTATAACTAATATAGATAGAGATCAAGTGGGTGGTGCAAAACCTGAAGCTTTGATTTCGGAACTCCCTGGTAGGATTATTACATTAATGAAAACTATGATGCCTGCATTGAGAGTTAATTGGGATAAATTAGCAGCATGCAAACAAAAGAAAGATGAAAGTGTTTCTGATTTCTTCACTCGTTTCGAAGAGACCTTTATTGATCACAGTGGTCAAGATATGGCTACAGAAGGTGGACAGCGATTATTTGTGGACAAATTCGTATTCAATTTGCTTCCCGAGCTGTCACACAAATTAAAAGATTCTGAAAGTTCATGGGCTGTTTCTTCTTCTGCCCAGATATTGGCTACTGCACAATATTACGAAAACAGAGATAAAGAAGAGAAGGAAAAGCAAGAGAAAAAGACGAAAGAATTAAAAACGAAGGTTCTCTTGCAACAAGCCTATCCTCCACGCTATGCACAGCCTCAGCTTCAACAGCCTCCGCAGTTTCAGAGTTTGTATCAAAAACCTGAGCCATACATTCTGCGACCTTTGTTGGGACTTAATCAATGTGCCTATTGTAGAGAGGAAGGTCATTTTAAGAATAATTGTCCGGTTTTATTGCAGCGCAATGGAGCGTTATCTGCTCCACGAGGTCGTGCTGGCCTCCAGTCAGCAAACAGAGGAAGAGATCGAGGTGTGTTGACTCAAGAACAGCGTACCCTTCCTTCTCCCAATTCTGTGAACTGTTTTGATCAGCAAAATGTTAGGTCTACGCAATATTATAATGAAGATTATTATGTTGAAAACGGAAATGAGAGTCTTCATGCCAACTAGGACAGCCATGGACAAAGTAAGGGAGTTGTGTCGATTCCAGTAGATCAGAATGGACCTTATGTTAACGTCACTACGATGGGTGTTTCAGAGCCATTTCTTTTAGATACTGGGGCGATGAGAAGTTCTATCATTCATTCAAAACTCCTTGGGGCACCTTTGTCTGGCTTACCAAATGTTTCTGTAGGTTTCTCTGGCGCCCCTGTTCGCAACCCAGTTTCTTGCCCTTTACCTATTTCAGTTGGTCCCTATGATTTGGAAGCTCCACTTCTGTTAACGAATGGTTGCGGTGAGAATCTGTTGGGTTTAGACCTATTGAAAAGAATGCATGCCACGATATATTGTTCTCCTTCTGGTGTACATCTTACTTTGGGACAGAAATTGATCTCTCCAATGTATTTGTCCAAAGATCAGTTTCCACCTGAATTACTTTCCCTTCCAGCAACACTTTGGGCCACGGGTCCAAATGATGTGGGTTGTCTTGAGATTCCACCTTATGTTGTTACTCTCAAGCCTAATGTTGAATTACCGTGTATCCCGCAGCATAAAATTTCCACTAAAGGTGAACAAGCGCTTTTGGAAATTATTCATGATTTGATCCAGAAGGGTGTGGTTGAAGAAACAAGAGGTAACACATGCAATAGTCCTATTCTTCCTGTTCTCAAACGCACTGATCCATCTCAACCACCTGTATATCGTTTTGTAATTGATCTGCGGGAGGTAAACAAAATCGTTGTCCCACAATTTCCTGTTGTTCCAGATA
Organism: Triturus cristatus; assembly: GCF_964204655.1. Lineage (NCBI taxonomy): Eukaryota > Metazoa > Chordata > Amphibia > Caudata > Salamandridae > Triturus > Triturus cristatus. The sequence goes on from NC_140595.1 coordinate 119,330,842, forward strand.
TCACTGCTCTGTTGACAATGATACCTTCCACAGCGACTTGGTTCTCTGTTGTTGATTTGAAGAATGTCTTCTTTAGTATATCCATTGTAGAAGAGAGTAGGGATATTTTTGGCTTCTCTCTTGGAGGCCGAAGTTTCCGGTTTAAGCGCGCACCTCAAGGCTATTGTGAAAGTCCCTCTATTTACAGCCAAGCTTTAAAATATCATCTTGATATATTTCATTTGCCGTCTGGTGCTGCTCTCATCCAGTATATGGATGACTTGTTAGTAGCCGCTGACTCAGAAGAGATTTGTAAAAATGTCACTGTTGCATTATTACGCCATTTGTTTAATCTGAATCACAGGGTTTCACCTTCCAAATTACAATATGTCTGTCGAGAGGTTACCTATTTGGGTCATCTCCTATCAAAGGAGGGACGGCGATTAACGCCAGAACGAATTCAGGCGATTACGCGAATGTCTGTGCCATCCACACAAAGGGAGGTACGTGCCTTTCTGGGTATCACCTCTTATTGTAGACAGTGGATCCCTAACTTCGCTCTGATAGCCAAACCTTTGTTGGCACTCACTTTAAAAGTTACGCCTCAGCCCCTTCCATGGACTGATGAGTGCCAAAAGAGTTTCACTGATTTACGTACCGCTCTGTGTTCTGCTCCTGTATTGGGTACCCCCGATTACACTAAACCTTTTACGCTCTATGTTCATGAGAGAGAAGGTTGTGCATTGTCAGTTCTAACACAGCAATTTGGAGACAAACAGCGGCCATGTGCCTATTTTTTGGCTACGTTAGATCCTGTAGCTAAAGCATTGCCCAGTTGTCTCAAAGCGACAGCAGCAGCAGCAATTTCCATACGACAGTCTGCTGGAGTAGTGTTGGATAACACTCTCATTGTCATGGTGCCCCATGCAGTGGATACCTTACTAAACAGAACGAAAACGCAGCATCTTACGAGTGCACGTCTAACTGGATACGAGCTGACGTTGTTGTCTAGCCACGTACACATCAAATGATGCAATACCCTGAATCCAGCCACTCTGTTGCCCCTTCCAAATGAGGAAAGTGTTGAAGAATGGCATGATTGCTTCTTCCGTACTGAGGAAGAGACGAAAGGAAGGATTGACCTGAAAGATGCACCACTAGAGAATCCGGATGGAACTCTATGGGTAGACGGTTCTTGTTTTAAAATGCCTAATGGAGATACAGTTTCAGCCTATGCTGTGACTACTTTGCACACAGTGGTGGAAGCTGCACGTATTAGACATAATTCAGCACAAGCAGCAGAATTAATAGCTTTAACAAGAGCCTGTGTATTGTGGAAAGGGAAGAGAGTGAACGTGTACACTGACAGGCAATATGCTTTTGGTGTAGCGTTCAACTTTGGGCGTCTCTGGAAGGAAAGGGGTTTCCTCACCTCACATGGCACCAAAATACAACATGGTCAGTTAGTGAATGATCTCCTCGAATCACTTGCCTTACCCACCCAAATAGCGATCGTGAAGTGTAGTGCACACAAAAAGATTACAGATGATGTTGGTCGAGGAAATGCATTTGCAGATGAAACAGCGAAAAAGACAGCAAGAGATTCTACAAGTCGAATGTATGTGGCAGGTCCTGCAAATTGGGTCAGAGAGAGAGGAATGTATGAGAATACAGTAGAAAGCATAAAAGCGATTCAGAAAGAGGTTTCGGAGAGGGAATTGAGCAAGTGGAAAGAAAGTACAGGAATGTTAGACGAGATGGGTTGTTGGAGAGAACTATCTGAACATCAACGTTGGCTGTTACCGGATGCCTATGTACTCCCAGTGGTTACTATGGCACATGGTCCAGCTCACTTAAGTGCGAAAGGCATATGCAAGCTTCTGGCTCCAGTGTGGCAAAATAATACAATCCCAAAATGCGCAGACAATGTAGTGAATCATTGTATTGTTTGTCTGATGTACAATCCGGGAAAGGGAACCCCAACTCCGGCAGGTCACTTTGCCCCTCCGACATATCCATTTGAGGTGTTGCAGATCGATTATATTCACATGGAACGATGCAACAACCTCAAATATGTTCTGGTGGTAGTATGCGCCTTTTCAAGATGGATAGAAGCATACCCCCTAAAGGATAACACAGCTTTATCCACAGCTAAAGTTCTACTAAAAGAAATTTTCCCCAGGTTTTGTTTGCCACGCATTGTCTGGAGTGACAATGGGAGAGAATTTGTTGGCCAAGTTATGCAGAAAGTTTGTGCAGGTCTTGGTATCAAGCAAAAGTTCCATGCGGCAAACCATCCCCAGTCAGCGGGTTTAGTAGAATGCTACAATGGAACCTTGAAGTTAAAGCTAGCAAAGGTTCAAGCGAGTACAGGACTCAATTGGCCTGATGCTTTGCCATTAGCCTTGCTATCCACCAGAACTGCAGTACACTCTCGTTTGGGACTTAGCCCTTACGAAGTGGAGTTTGGTCGCCCAGCTAATGTATGGGGAGTCCCTCGCCCTAAGAAATACTCAGACTTGCCGTATCCAATGTTGAATGATTATCTGCATGATCTCACGACTAAATTGCGTGTTCTCCATCAACAGGTTCAGAGTGCTCTGCCGGAGGCTTCCACAGACCCAGGTCATTCCATCCGACCAGGTGACTGGGTCTGCATCAAAAACTTTCAGAAGACAAATAATTTGGAACCCAGATGGCGGGAACCCCGGATGGTCTTGCTGACCACGAGAACAGCAGTTAAAGTCGAAGGAAAGAAAAATTGGATCCACGGTGTGCATTGCAATAAAGTGCCTTTGCCTTTGCCCTTTGATCAGTGGGTTCATAGAGGTGTTTGTGACAGTGAAACTGAAAAGACTCCACGATTCGTGCCTTTTAGTGATGCACACCTGAAAGAGACACTAACTGAGAAAGAAGACGACGACGTTTTGCAAGAGGCAATACCACCACATCGTCGCTTAGAAACGACTAATCCACGAACATTGTTCCAAGACCAAAGCGCCCCTGAGAAGGAGCGATACCATTTAAGACCTAGACCAAAGAACATTTAACACTTTTCTCTCCTGTGTAGTATTCTGTACCGGTTGCAGGGTCACGGTAGGAGTCTGAATCACGACCTGAGTAGTGGCAATAGGCCTGCAGGACTTGACAGTGTCATAGGACGGTAGACAATCGTGATTTAGCGATTGAGGAAGATTGCCGTGAGCATCCATTAGTAAGATGGAAACTACACTAGGCAAGAGAGAGAGAAAAGAAGAAATAAAGAAAGAATCCTGTAAAATAATGTACAGTCGTTTCAGTATAACTTTGTGTTATTATATTATTGTGTAATGTTTTGGCGTTTATAAGTTGGATTATTTATGCTCTGCAGCCAAAAGTTATATCTCCTTCTCCTTCTTCGTCTTCTTCAACTGTCTCTCCACATCTCTTTCATACTCTTCCTCAACAGGAACTCATTAGAAGAACTGAATATTATAACAATTCCTTTATCCAGTTACTACATCAGCATCAGTTAGTGGTCAATACGACTGATTGTTGGTGTGTGGACTTATGAGGGTTCTGCTTGGGCTTATTTTGTCATGTTCTCCAATGCTTATCAAAGCAAATTCAGACGATCTGTTAGTTCACATGTTAGCGATCCTGATTTCAGTCATAGTTCTTTGATTAAGGGAATGGTAGCTATGGCTAAAATCATGGAAAATAGTAAAATCTCCATTGACGAAAGAAAGGCATACACCAACTGGAATGTCACACAATATATGTCCAGTCTTAGTGATAAAGTTAAGAAAGGAAAGTCTTCACCGATTTGGAATATACCACATCAGGGCAACTTCTGCTTACAGATAAACGATCGCTCTTCTGACACTATACAAAGGAATGACTGCTCCTACACGTACGTTTATTCCTCTCAGAACTAGCCTCCTCTAGTACCGTCTCAAGGCACCTATTTCATTTGCTATAACAAAGCTTACACATGGTTACCAACGGGTTTCTCCGGTACTTATTATATAGCCGTTCTTCTTCCTCCTACTTACACCGCTTCCGCAAACCATCATCGAACCAGATACGGCAGAGGGATTATCGATTCAAAGGACACAGCAGGACAAGAGGGAGGAGATTTCCTCAAAGGATTTCTTCCTTTCTGGGGTCCAATGGCCAACAGCAGAAATATAAGGCAACTGGTTCGTGTCGTAGAAACCACAATAGACATCACTGTAGGAGCCTTGAGTAACATCACGGCAGAACTACAGGCGGATTGTCTTATGACCTTACAGAATCAAGTTGCCTTAGATTTTGTTCTCGCAGATCGTGGTGGAGTGTGCAAATTGATCGGGTCAAGTTGTTGTATTTTCATACCTAATGACGCTCCGACGGTATACCAAGCTATCTCCAAGTTGCACATAATCTCCGAGTCTATTCACCAGGACGAAGGAGATTGGTCTTTTACGGAGTGGTTTTGGGGACTACTGTCCAAATGGGGTTGGAAAGCATTGACATTTCTTGGTATAATTCTGACCATTATTTTCTCCTGTTGCCTTTGTATGCACTGTGGTCCCGCTATCTGTGACCTTTGTGCTACTATATGCATTCCAAACCCGAAACCACAAGTAACGGAAAACATAAGAATGATGTTACAGCAACAACTCGATGACCTCATGACTATCGACATTGACTCAGATTAGCATGAGTCTATATTGCCTGAGTTCTGGCAAAAGGAGGGTCTGAGGAACTTCGATTTCTGATCACGATCGAATCGACCCGCCATTTTGTGCTCCGCCGCCATTTTATGTTGCCATCACTCAGGCAGCACGGCGAGCAAAGTCTATTCTGCTTTTTCTGCACCCTGGTGTCGAAAAACGTTTTCTGCCTCTATTTACAAAGCTGGTGTTAGGACTGGCCGAGTACACTAATCCCTGTCTGGCTTTCCTAATCCCTGTCTCAACTATCTATTGATTCACACCATTTTTTTCTGACTTTATCTTGTCCCCTGGCCTTCACTGCTTTCTGCTAGCATTTTCTCGTTTCACAACTGTCCTCCAACACACACAAACGTATCTCGCCACCTGCAAGTTAGTTATGAATCTGTTAATGAATTAGCTTGAGGGAGGGGTGACAAACATGATTGAAGGAGAGGTTTCTTCGGGTCATCTGACACTTCTGTTTTCCAATCTCTCCTATTGGTTCTATCCTGTTTTCCAACTCTCCTTATTGGTTCCTTCTTGTGTGTTCTGGGAGTGCTTTTGGTAAATGTTTCTGAACCTTGTATAGTATAAAACCCTGTGCGCCACAGAGTGAAGTGGCAGTCTCCTGAGAACCTACTTTGTGTACTTCTAAGATAACTGTACTAGCTGCAGCTAAATAAATCTGATCTTCTAACGCCGACAGAGTGTCCCGTGTCTCTGTGTAGCTGAGCAGGAGAACTCCGGAGACTTGGGCGTACCCTGCGCCGCCAGACCCAAAGAGTTCTGGTTCTTCAGCTCCCAGCAGTATTCTACACACAGGCATCCAAATTAATTGCCCCTACCAGAGCATGCTGTGTTTCAGACCAGCTCAAGGTGACTATATTCACTGAAAGCCATTATCGTTTTGGCGTTGTTCATGACTTCAGACAGTTATGGTCTCAATGGGGGATTTACGATCTCATCAGGTTCCCCTATCCACAATGGAGAAAATGTGAGAATACTGTTTGAGGCCTTGCAAGTGCCTGAGCAAGTTGATGTCATTAAATGTCCTGCCCGCTTTAAAGGGAATGATTTTGTTACATTAGGGAATTGTTATGCAGATGGAGTTGCTAAGTACTGTGCGTTGAATGTCTGCACTTACAAGGGCGAGTACACAAATGAGGGAGCAAATAAAACCAACTTCAACCTTTTGATGAATGTTGCTGACACACCAAAATGTAGTGAAGACGTTACAGAAGGAGGTTACTGAGGAGGAGCAGCAGAGTTAGATCAGAGCAGGTTGTGTGAAACAAGATGATGATATTTGGGTTTCAGGAGACGGAAGACCAGCGTTGCCCATTAGTTTCTTGCCACCAATGGCAAGGCATTATCATGGCATGTAGGAAGGGATGCCATGGTACGATTGTTTAGACAAACTTGGTTTAGGCCTAAGTTTCGAGTGATGGCTGAGGCATTGTGTCATAGATGTGTGATCTGCCACCAAATTAATTTGGGAAAGAGAACTGCAGTTACACTGAGTCACATAGGGAGATCAGGAGGTCCCTTCAACAGGATGCAACTAGATTTTGTTGAGCTGCTAGTATGCAAATGGATTGAGGTACATCTTATTTGTGGTGTGTATTTTCTCACATTGGATGGAAGCCTACCAGACTAGGAGGGGTCACGGTTTCACAGTAGCGAAGCTGTTGTTGAGGGAACTCCTTCAAAGATCCAGATTTCCAACCTCTTTGTAAGGTCCTGAGAATGCTATGTGCAGCATTGCAAGTGGAGCGGAGATTGCATTGCCAGTTATTGTCCAGAAGCCACAGGCGTCGTGGACCAGGTCAATGGTACTCTAAAATCCAGATTGGCCAAAGTGTGTGCTTCAACGTCTTTGAAATGACCTGATGCTTTCTCACTTGTGCTGATAAGTCTTCGCAGTGTACCTGATCAGAGGACAGGACTGTCTCCCATGAATTCGTCATGGGATGAGCTATGATATTGTCTGCTGTGCCTCCAAATAAGCTTGTAAACATCACAGAAGATTTGGTGCTTGATTACTGTTAAGGATTGGCTGACTTGGTTTGTTTTGTGTCTCACAAGGTTGAAGCAGCTACAGCCACCCACATCATGAGCAGTGTCATGACCTTAGTCCCGGAGAGGGGGTCATAGTAAAAAATCATGTGAGAAAGAACTGTCTAGAGTCCCGTTGGCATGGTCCGTATCAGGTGATTTTGGTCATAATGACTGTTGTGAAGTACATGGCCTTCCTAATTGGGTGTATGCTTCCCACACTCCTAGAGTCCTGTGTTCCCTTGAAGAAGTAACAGCACATCTCCCAAGAGAGGCACCAGCTGTGGGCAAAAGGCAACGGGAAGAGGCTATTCAAGCTGTAGGGGACCCGACAAAGCCTGAGACAGAACATCAGCAATTTGAGAGGGGTCTGATGAGCAAGTCAGATTCTGAGCACGATGAAGGAACTAGTGCTGTGGAACCACGAGTAGCTGACCAAAAAATAAGACAAAGAGAAAACTGAAGTTGTCTTCTGAGAGAAACTTTGCACCCACAGCAGAAGCATCTGGAGAATCTGAACTGAGTGGAGACAAAAGTGAAAGATCTACGAAGGTCCAAAAGGTCGAGGGTGCTTTGTCGGTAGTTCTTTCCTCAGGAGTAGACATATCTTTCTACGGATGACAGTGAGAGTGAATTTTGGAGATTCTGGAATAATAGTGTAGATTCAGCAGAGACTTTTGGACCTAGATTTGAATTTCATGCTTATTTTCAACTTCCTTATCCAACAAGACTGAGTGCTTTGAGACATTTAGGGGTTCATTATGATGGTGGGCGGTTTGCCCCCGCCGGGCGGGCGGTAGCCACTGCCGGCCCGGCGGGGGCGATCCGCCCGCCATCCATGCCTAATTGACCCATAGCCATATTAGGATTGCTGGGGGCTCCGCGGCGGACGGGAAGACCAACCGCCACTTTTCTCGCCGGTCGACCCGTCGACCGGGCAGAAAACGTGCACAATATGGTGGCAGTTTCTGCAAGACACCACCATCCATATTGTGATGCAGGTGGTGATTCGATTTTCCATGGCAGTGTTGCACATGGGGGGTACCTATGGTACCCCCCTCATTGCCATGCCCTACGTGGCAGGCACCACGTGGTGCCTGCCACGTAGTGCATGGCACTGCTGTGCACAGTCCTTTAACATTGCGAGTGGGTCTGCAGACAGCAGATCCACCCGCAATGTTGAAGGGCCAGGATGCGCCTGCCAGTGTGGTGGGCGCATCCTGATTCACATGGCGGGACTGCTGCGGTCGGTCCCTGGCTCCCTTGCGATGTGGACCCCTTAGTGCTGAATGAAGCTGAATTTCCCTATTTGGTTTCTATGAAATTTCCTGTGCTCATTGATAGACTGAAAATTATGATACTAGAAATGCTTATAAATAATCTTGGTCCCCATTATTATTAGAGATTACCTAGGCCAGAAAGGAAGAAGAATAAATATAGGAATTTTATCATTTAGATGAACACGGATTAGGGTTAGGGAAACCTCACAAAGATTGTACATATGTTGTAAATAAAAATTAAGCTCAAATAAAGACTGGTTTTGCTGTTTGCACAGGTCGAGACCTACACAGAAGATTTTTTTGCTGCTACTCTCTACCCATTTGGTCTATATCTAAATAGCATGGAAACCAATACCACTAGCCATAGATGTAGGTACATAATAGGTGGTATAGTACTAATTATAGTGTCAAGTTTAATAATATTGCTTGTAGGGTTACAGTCTGATTCCAATAAAGTTGTAGAGGAGAAAAACACGCTTGAGCAGGAACCATTGCAGAAGGTAGACAAAGGCTCATACTCTTTAAGAGAACAGTACTTACATGCAGATCTGTCTAGTGGAGATTATACACTGAATGCTTATACTAGGTTACTCTATGAATATGTAGATACCAGGGAGGCTGGAGATGGCTATGTGTGCATGCAACTACCTACTTCCGTAGTTGAGAGCATTACTTATCACCATATACCATTAATGTATGACATTTCTTGCAGCTTACTGTTGAGCATTTTCCATGGAAAGGGACATTTCCAGTTCTATTTTTCTAACTATGATTTAGTTCTTTCATTAGTTCCTGTGTTTAAACACCTGAACAGACATTTATATGCTAAGATTGCTGAAACTGCTTGTAGATATTTTGCTTCACTTAAAACGTTAGCTACTGCTTATGCACACCGACATAACTTGACTTGTGTCCTCACTGACATTGAAAAGAAATTTCTAAATCAAGTAGAAGATAGCTATAGGACAGTGAAGACTAACACCACTAAATAATAAAGTTTTCCCATTTGGTCAGAAGAATATAAAGATCACCAAGCTGAAGGTAATACTGGAGGATTAACTCTAGATTTGGCAACACCGAGGGAAGTTATGTATTCAGAATGACAAGAATGAATATGACAATATGTTAGTGGGGCAGAGTGAATGTGATCATACCTTTGAAGTCACTGGAACTCGGAAGTTATTTTTGGATGGTGGAGATCCTGTGATTCCTGAAGTTTTCTTTATTTGTGGAAAGTATGCTTACTTCAAGCTGCCCAATATTTGACATTGGACTTGTTATTTAGTAGTAGTGTTTCTCAAGGTTTATCATGTAGGAAATATTGATCATCCTGTCTGGGAAGAAAAATCTAGGCCTAAACGAGGTGCTAGTGCTGGGGAAATTGTGGGTGTCATTTTTGGTGCCATAATCCCAAATGGAGGGGTGATACTAAATGATATCAAGATTAGAAAGCAATCTACTATAGTTGATAAGCTATCCACTAGTATTGCTAGAGCTTTATTGCTTGTAAATACTGGAATGGTTACTATTAGGGCTTTGGTTTTGCAGAATCGGCTTGCTTTAGACATTTTGCTCGCAAAAGAGGGTGGAGTCTGTCGGATGCTCAAACTACAACAATGTTGCACCTACATCCCAGAAAAAAGTAAGTACTTACAGAAATATATCAAGAGCATTACTGACATTCAGAAAGAATTGCATGGATTGGCATATGCAGGTGTTTGGGATTCAGTTGGAAATGGATTCAGTGCGATTGGAAGGTGGTTTGCGAATTTGGGAAGGGGTACATTTGGTTCTATCTTGAGACCTCATCTGATCATTGCTCTCTGTGCAGTGGTTGTGATTGTGACAGTGAAGGTGTACAGGAGGAACAAGGCAAGAAAAGGAATATCCCGAAAAAGAGAAGACATAGAGTTAGAAAGGAAAAGGAGTAATTATTACAACAAATTAAGCATTTGGTTGAGTTCAGACGAAAAGCAATTGCTATAACCACGGTTTAAGTTGATCAATATGATTAGATCAAGAGATAAGATAAAGAGATTTTGTGATGGCTTGATACGCCATCAGAAGGGGGATTTGAGCAGTGTAATTTTGATGACATCTTGAGGTACCATAGGAGTGCATTATCATCATGTGTAGTCGCCATTCAGATATTTTCTGTGTGATTAATGTGGCTAAAAGAAGATGGGGTATCGCATATTTAAAGTACTCCATGTGAAGACTATCGTGTTCATAAAGTGTGTTTAGAAATGTGATTAATAAAGGTTTCTGCTGTAATGATATATTAATACTCTAAAAGAAAATGTTTATAATCTTGTCTCATGTAAAGCTAATGAAATAATATGTGCAGACTTAAATTGACAGTTATAAATGTGATAAGCAAATAGTTATATAAATGTATTAAGAATGACAACATTTACGCATATAATTGCATTTATTCATTCATTTTGAAATTACATTTATTCTGTGTTTAGAAATGTGTACACATTTGTAACCCTGTGCACTGTTAAGTTGACATTATTTAGAGGCCTCAAGGATAGGTTGCAGCACTAGTTACCGTTTCAAGATTAACTATAATTTGCATTTAACCTTCAATATGGAATTTGTTTTGCTTGAGTACTTTGTTTCTACTGCAGGGGTCGACAAAAGCCTCATTAGTAGCAAACAAGGGTTTTTGTTTTAGTTAGGTAGCAAGGTTGCCGCCATGGAAAGGCATGCGGTTTCTGCATGTGGGGGCCCGTTGCGGGCCCCCTGAGTGTTGGGGGTGGGGGGTGCACTTGGGGGGTACCTGTGGTACCCCCTACATTGGCATGGACAAGGTGGCAGGCACCGGGCAGTGCCTGTCACCTTGTGCATGTCAATGCACAACATGTATTCCCAGCATTGTGGCGGGCGGTGCTGTGAGCACCGCCCGCCACAATGTTGGGAATGAGGGGTGTCACCGCCACGGTGGCGGTGGCATCCTAATTGCAGGTGCGGGACCGCCGCACCCCTGGTGGACGGTCCCGCATACCGTTACGGTGCCATCGTAATGGTACCCTTAATTGTGATTGTTACTTTCTCTTACCTCTCAAGCAACTCAAACAGACCTCCTATTTGGTTTGGAAAAAGAGTACTGAGGGGCTGGGGGAGCCTGTGTAGATAATATGGCACCATTTGGAGAGTGAGGGACTCTTTGTCATTCAAAATCTGAGGGGCAGGATTTACAAGCCCCTTGCGCCACTTTTGCGTCACTAAAAGTGATGCAAACGTGGCACAAGGGGCTTGTAAAGGGTTCCTGTATACTTGGTTTACACATCAAAGATTTCCCTGGAAAAGTTCTGTGGGGCCTTGGAATAGACATTCAAAAAATACTCTGGCGCTGATTGTAAGACTGGAGAGCTGCACCAGAAGGAGTTGACCAAGCTCCTGAAGGAAGAGTTCCCAGTTCCCACACCTATCTGTGAGTACAACCTAAAATCTACATTTTTTATATTATTTACATACACCTGTTGAATGTTTGCCAGAGAGTTCAAAGAGGGTACTTTACATTAAAGGTCTTGCTGAGTATTATGTTCCATAATTCAGTGCTGAATTCATTAGCAGGATATTTAACTTTCCAAAACAAAAGTTGAATGCAGGTATTGTCATGCTTTCACAATCTTAGTGTTTTTCTTAGAACATTAATTAGCATACCAGACAAGGCCACCCATGCAGGCCCATCCTCGATGCAAACATTTACCAATGAATCCTCCCCTGTGTGTGAAAATAAACATTGTAAACATGCATCCCTGTCGGAAAAAAATGTACCGTCTCACACTGCACTTTGTATTCTTTTTTTTAATATGTCTTGTCAAACCTATGTCATTGCACTACGAAAGAAAAACACATTTTAAATTGCTTGTTTAATTTCCTTACAATGCTCTTTGCATTTAAAAATCAGATTTATAATATATTGTTGCAAATAGTTAGAATATTTTTATATCCCCGCTAACAAAACCCACATTTTCCAAAACATTAAGGGCATCATTAGGATGGCGGGCGAACTTTGTCCGTCCGCCATCCTGACGGAAAATGGGACCGCCCACCATATGTGCGACAGTCCCGTGGGGGAGATTAGGATGTGCCCGCGACACTGGTGGGCGCATCGCGCATTTTTTACATGGTGGCGGGCGGTGCTGCAAGCAGCACCCGCCGCAAGGTAAAAAATGCATGTTGTGCATTTGCATGCAAAAGGTGGCAGGCACCATAGGTACCCCCCATGTGCACCCCCCACCCCCCAACACCCTGGTGGCCCGCTACAGGCCCCCAACAGCAAAGCCATGGAAAGGCTCATATCCGCACCGTTCATAATATGGATGGCGGTGTCTAGCAGGCACCGCCACCATGTTATGCTCTTTTTCCGCCCGGTCGACGAGTCGACCGGCGGAAAAGCGGCGGACGGTCTTTCTGTCCGCCGCGAACCCCCAGCCCTCATAATATTGCGGGGGTCTTTGATGTGTGGATGGCGGGCGGATCGCTCCCGCCGGCCAGGCGGTGACTACACCCGGCCCGGCGGGGGCGATCCGCCCGCCATCCTAATGGGGCCCTAGGACTTGCATGCAATGTTATTCAAACATGAATAAAAAACAGATAATGTTTTAAGTCTTTCTAAAGAGATAATAATCTATTAATTACAATGTAAAAACTGCAAACCGATTAATATAAGTGATATGTCCGAATATAGCAATCGTGGGGGGGGAGGGTTCAGGTTACTTTACTAAAACTCTACCTTCAGCCTTGTGTTTTGTAAATGTCACCAGAACTGCTTGGTGGTAATATAGGCCCATATTGCACAGTTAATGGTTATGTATTCTCTCCCCTATTTATTATAGGGCTTATTAGCCCAATGTATACCTGGACCTTCACAATGCTGCTTGCAATTTGGTGCTTTCTGGGTTCCTATTCGTGTCTCTGGTTGGGTGTTGGCTTGACAATGTCATGCCAGTCTGGTTATTCTTTATTGGTACTTTCCACTCCATCGAGATGGTTTGTGTATGGAAACGTTAAGCTTTGAGGGCTGCTGGAGTTAGGGCCAAGTACATGATAATCACTATGGAGACACTAGTACTGAAGTCCTTTTCCACCACTGACTTTCAACACTTGGCAATATTTCTGCCTGAATTTTATTATGAATAGCATCTCTCAAAATCCCTTGTTGCTTCACTACAGTAAATGTTTGCATCATAGCTGTGCAGAATGAGCTTTGTCTCCTCTAGATGTAATTCTTAATATCTAGATCTTACAAAAGGCATGCACAGCTGGCTAAATGCCCACCTTCAAGATTACCTCAATAGGAGTGTGCTCTCTTCACCCTAATAGTCCTCTCATTACCCTAATAGTAAGCCTGAAGCTTGGGGTGTGAAGATGCTTACAATAAAATTCCAGAATGCTAGCACTTGAATGATCCTTAAAGGCAGAGGACTCCTTTCTGCCATGGTATATGGACACCATCCAGTCTACCTTACTTGTTTCAGACAAGCAATATTGTGGTCTAGTTTGAATGTGTAGGCTGGGGTGTGTACTTTAACCACATTTTAGTATTAACAAAACATTTGGCATGGGGAGCTAGTGACCAAGAAATTCTAGCTTCCTGAAGGAAGTCAGGAAGTGTCTTAACTACATTTATTAAATGTTAAATTGTATAGAAGCTGTAAGCTCGGTCACCCAAATTACACCTTTCCAATAGCCTTGCTGTAAACAATGGGATGGATTGGGCCATCTACCTGCATGGATAAAAAACACTTTTCTGTACAAAATTAAGTGAAGGGTGATGAGTAAATGAATTTTAGTTACTTTATAATTAGATGTTAAATACTATTAGTTATTTAATTGAATTTTTTTGTTAATTGTATAATTCATCTTTTTACTGTTTAATTTTAGGTGTGGGTTGTGGAGATTATAGGTGTATTTTATGTATTTTTATTTGCTTTTTAATTAATAATATTTGTTTAATTGAAAAGTATGTTAATTATGCAAATATTTCTTTTTTATTTCCAATGTGGGTTGAGTTGTGAGGTGCTATAGGGTAGGAAGTAAATAGACTAAACCTATGTACTAATTAATGTTTTTGTTAATAAATAATTTCTAAATAAAAATATTTATCTGAAAAGTATTTTTGTATTTTGCTTAGTATAATATTTGTAGGTATTTATGATATGTATTTAACATTATAATATGTTTTCCTTTTTTCCTTTTTAATATTAAATATATTTTTAACACTTTTATATTTTTTTATTTACATATTTTTATTATGTTGATGATATTTTACTTGTTTTTAATTTTGAACTGACTGGAGTGAGCATAGTAGATTTTACCCTTCCGCAATCCAACACTTTCCCTATTGATGCACTCACTGGAGTGGGAATAGTACATTTTACCCCTCCAAGATCCAACACTTTCCCTACTGTTGCACTCAATGGAGTGGGAATAGTAATCTTTACCTCTCCACTATCCAACACTTTCCCTACTGTTGCACTAACTGGAAAGCGAAAAAGTAATTTTTACCACTCCGCTATACAACACTTTCCCTACTGTTGCACTGATTGGAGTGGGAATAGTAGTTTTTACCCCTCCGCAATCCAACACTTTCCCTACTGTTGCACTGACTGGAGTGGGAATTTCGTTTTTTTTGTTAATCATAAATATTATTGTTGTGTTAAGTGTAGTGAGAATAGTAAATTGTACTAATATGTAATTTTATATTTAATGTAATTTTTTATTTATTGTAGTTAGAATAGTAAATCTTATTTTTGTGTGGTGTAAAATGTTTTGTTACTGTTTTGTTGTGTTAGGTGGGAGCTATTATTTTTATATTAATTTAGTAGAAAAATGTTTTCTTTATAATGCTGTGGGAAATGTATATGTATTTATTTGAATTTGTAACAATTTATTTTATTTTGTAAATTATATAATTATGTGTTTGATTTATAAAAATAATAAGGTTATAATTTGCAATGTTTTTGGTTTGTAACTTATTTTTAATTAAATTGCAAAATATGTGTGTTGTTTAATTTGTATTTTAATTTAAATTGATTACCTTTTTTAATACTTTATGTTTTTGGTATAGTTAAATATGTTTACATATATTTTTATAACAATGCTAATTAGGATTTTTAAACTATATTATTAATTAAAATCTTAGTTTATATTTTATATATATGTATGTGTGTATGTGTGTGTGTTTACATTTTCAAATGGATTTTTATTTGTTGTATTTGTTAAAATATACATTTAATTATATTTTGTGTTTATAAACTAAAGTGGTAGTTTTTCATTTATGTTTATTTTAATATTTTAAATTATATATATTTTAAAATCGATCGATACATAATGCAACTATATTTTTGTGAACAATAAAAAAAATGATATTTTTGTACTTACCTGTTTAAGTATAGAAAGTAGAAATTTTTGTATCCTATATTTTTGACTCAATATTTTTTACATCAATATTTTCATTGTCAATGTAAGTGAACCATTGTAAATGCATGTGTGGCAATGTCATACAACCCTTCATATGCTTTGCAAAATTATGTGCTATCTGGAAGATCCTTCCTTATCTGCCCTGAAAAGTACAGTCTTGGCGCTGATCTTGCACCTCAACTATTCCAACACCTCTAAGTGGGGCTGCCTGCCTACCTTTTGGATAAACTCCAAATTGACCAGAATGCAGCAGCTCGGGCCATTCTGAATCCATCCACTATGATCCCCTGTTGAAACCCATGTTGCATAGGCTTCAGATTCAGCAGAGAGGCACCTTCAAGGCTGTCTAGCTGGCTTTTGAAGCAATCGCAGGCACTGGTCTAGGAAAATGTGTATCTACACTCCTGGTTGCACCTTATGCTGCGAGCCACACTTCTGCAGGACAATGCCAAAGAGGAGGGCGTTCTTTTTTTATCGTATTGCTAGTCTCTGGAATCATTTGCTCCCCTCCTAAGGTTACTACAGATTGTTCTGTCAGAAAATCTATTAGTTATTCCAGCAAGTGTAAGTATTCATTATGGCGTCTTTCGCTGAAACGCCAGGAGACGCCTTTCCGGGAGTAACCGCATGCTCTATAAAAAATTTGAATTCATGGTTTCTTAACCAATTCATTGATTTAGGACTTGGGTGTCATTATGTCTGTTATAATCAAAATTCTGCCTAATCGAACCCCTTAAAATCCACAAATCTTTGATGTTAATTCTTTGGGGCTGATTTTGTTTGGTGGGCGAGGTACCTGTCACAAATGTGGTGGAGTACAATGTAAACCAAACTGATGGTCTGGGGCTCTATTTTGATTTGGGTGAACTGTCATGTTTCCAGAAGCAGTGCACCTGAAGGAGTTTGGGCCCTCAGTGTATATGCATCAGAATTTGTGCCCCATTTAGAGCCACGGTCTAATGCAAACATACTCGCTCCATTTTGGACCACTGTGGAAGTCTGATGGTCAAGAACTGGAAACCAGTCAACATGACACAGCACACCCTGAGAGAAAACACCAAAGGTGTCAGGGTCATTTCTTTTTTTCTAAAACAAGCTCCCACATTAGGAGATTGTTTTTTTAAAGCAAACGTTTATGCAACCATTCAAAACATGGAAGTGGCTCAACTAACTTGCAGCCAGTACAGAGGAGCTGCGGTGGCAGATTCTCTGAAGCCAGAGGGCTCTGTAGGGCCAAAAGATGAAGATCAGCAGTGTGGCCAGAGTGGCCAAGGCAAAAACCTCTTCTACTCTGACAGATTGTGGGTCACATACCATAGCCTAAATGAGCCCCTATGTTAGCAATCCGAAGTATTACTCCAATCCTTTTATTCTATATACTTAAAGTATGATTCAATCAAGAGGCCAGGAAAGGAATATCTGTTATAAGAACTACGATTTAAAGTGTTTTGGATTAATAAATAAAATAATTGTGTGATATTATAGCCTTATAGCCCGCCGTAGCGGGCTATACCGGCTATTAAAGGCCTGCTGCAGCGTTAAAGGCCCGAGCCGAAGGCGAGGGACTTTAACAAAGCAGCGGGACTTTAATGCCGGTATAGCCCTGCTACGAAGGTCTATAAGGCTATTAGAACATTCTGCCACTAGAGGGCAGAATGCTCTAACAAATAAAGCCTTCAGGGAGCTTGAGGGGATTCAAATCCCCTCGGACTCCCTGAAGCCTTTGTTCACAGCCAGGGCTGTGAACAAAGAAACACTGGAATGTTCGAGCTCTGGGCTTATACCAGCCATTAGAAGCCCAGAGCACTCCATTGTTTGCAAAGGAGCTTCCAACATTCCAATGTTCTAATATAGCCTTATAGCCCGCCGTAGCGGGCTATACCGGCTATTAAAGGCCCGCTGCAGCGTTAAAGGCCCGAGCCGAAGGCGAGGGACTTTAACAAAAGCAGCGGGATTTAAATCGCGGTATAGCCCTGCTACGAAGGGCTTTTAAGGCTATTAGAACATTCTGCCACTAGAGGGCAGAATGTTCTAACAAATTAAACAAAGGTTTCTCGAAGCTCGAGGAGATTTAAAACCCCTCGAGCTTCGAGAGGCTTTTGTAAAACATTGGGATGTTGCTCTGCGGGCCTTTACCGGCCCGTAGAAGCATGGAGCACTCCATTGTCTACAATGGAGTGCTCCACATTCCAATGTTCGAATATGTCATATAAGGAATCTGCAATGACTGCATCAGTAATGGGAAGGACTTTGGACTTATGTGTAAGCTGTGTGAACTCTGCAAAAAGAAATCTGGACTTCCATTGTGCTTATCAAAATACCGCTGGTTTATACAAATCTATTCTGATAATTTGTATACCTGGGTGACTCAGCAAATGCTGTAGTGAAAAACTACAGCATTTGCTGAGCCATCCATGTTAACACTAATCCCCTAGTGATATTGAGTGTAGATATTAGTCTATAAAGGTAAATGACAGGAGTTGTCTGAGTAGTTAACGTTGTGCTTATTGTTAACTGTCATAATAGGAAGATATCAGCATAATGAAATGTCTGTGGTAAGTTGTTTCACAGTGATATCATCTGGCAATTGCTGAGTTCTCTGTTTATGTTAATTAGCCAGAACATCATAAAGTATGTGTGCCTAAAAAGGATGTTAAGAATACAGACTAGATGGTTAACATACTACCTACTAATGACTATTGTAACAAAGGGTAGTATCAGAGTTATTTAAATACCTGTGGTACAAAGTAGCAATTTCCTCCACAATGTTGAATGAGCCAGACACTAAACGTTGAGGTATTCCTCCTTGATATCTATGTACGTTTCCACAAATTGCTAACAGTGTGTGAAGAATTTAGTGTGTTGTTTCTTTTGTGTTTCTGTGGTTATTAATTTTTTTTACCATGCTGCAAATTAGGGGCCAATTATGATGTTGGTCGGAAAGGCTCCGATTGGCGTTCAGTTCGTCCAAATCCGATTCGGAAGTCTTGTTTCCGACCGACTCGGAAACATTTCTGAGCGACCGATTACAATGACCGGAAACGGCTTAGACTGTCCGACTGGTGTCCAAATGGCATTTGGAGACACTGAGTCAGTCAGAGTCGAATCGTGCGTCCCTACGGGCTGCGTATTGACAGAACAATTTCAATGTCGGATTCGGACAGCCATTCTGAATCAGTCTGTTCGAAACGGATCTGCAGTCGGAATCTGAATTTGGTGGACCGTAGCAGGCCCCCTTCACCTGGAGGCCTCCGGTTGGGGTCAGTGGGGGTACCTAGGGAGCCCCCCTTTCCAACCATGCGCAGTGTGTTTCTCCCTCCAACACAAAAATGTTTTAAAAAGGGCTAGAGGAGGGCATTGTGGATGTCGGTCCGGAGCTGTCCAAGGCACTGATCCATTGTGGTGAGTCAGCTCTCAATGGAGTTCAACCGCTGTAGGATACGGTGCAGCAATGGCCTGGTGTTGTCATTGTGGGAGGATATGGCAGCAGTGGATGGAAGCTGGCAGCGATGTCGGAAATGGGATGGCCGGGAGGCTGGAGGCTGCGAGGGACCGGCTGAACTGGGGCCGAGTGGAGGAGTGTTTGTTTTCTCCCCCTCCTCTTGCTGGACGACCAGCTGCCGGTACTCATTGTGGATACGCTCTGGCCTCTGGAATTTGATATGATTATGATTAGGAGAGTCACAAGGCTAATTTTATATTTTACCCACATATGCCTTGCATAAAGCACTGACAGTGTGGCAGAAAAGTATCAAAAGGCAGAATAACACCAGATTAAAGAAAGCAGCGATTTGAATATTTTTTTCTTCTAAAGGCATTTGAAGTAACTATAAACAACACTTTTTTTGAGTTGAAGAATAAATTACCTTTCACTAAGGACTACGGCAGTATGCACTATGGAGTACAAGTTGTGTGTTGTGCTAAAATAATGAAGTCATGCTCATTGATAGCCAGCAAACTGGGTAGCTTGCTACTGTCTGCATCTGGGGCAGCTGTAGTTGACAATTAATACATTTTAATTCCGATGTCTTTGGTCATCTCCAAATGCATTTTTCTTTCTACCCTGACTCCAAACAGACAGATGAATAATAAATAATATTCTACATCACACACCTAACGCATGAAATGCAGATATCAATAATATTCTGTGTGCCGTACGTAGACGTAGGGGAAAATGATGGACTGCACTCCGGGGAAAGGAACAGGCTATATAGATTGTGTTTGGCACATTCATCACTGTGTATCCCATATGCCAAACTTGACATCAAATCATGCACTTACTCCCACTTTACTCTGTGACCTCGCCCACTACCACAAATTATTTCCAACAAATTCACTTGGTGTGCAGTAAGCAAGGAAAGGAAACTTGACTTACTCTACTGCAAGGGGTAAGGTAGAGGGATTATAGAGTTAGTGTAGAGCTTTTTTTATATAGAATTGAGGGTTCACTACACTAATCATCGAGTTGTCATCTTTGGTTAATTCAGTCACTGTACAATTTGAAAGGGAAAGATTTGAACAGGTGTAAAATAAATCTGTTATGGGAAACCATGAAATATATAATGGAATCACTTCACTTCACATGGTTATAAAATAAAAGGCAGTACTTGCAAAGAATGGATTTTCCAACTTCATAGGCTGGAATGGAAGAACTTAGGAAAAAATAAATGAGTGAAGTACTAAGAGGTGACAGAGTGGGCGAAGGGAAACAACACACCTTGCATGTTCAGTTTGCAATGCATTGAAAACATTGTAAATCATGTATAAACGGAATCAGACGCACATTACACAGCCAATACTACAAATTGACCAATACTGCACTTCAGTCATAGGTGGCAATAAAATGCCATAGGTGGGGAGGGGGGATGATAATGATGGGTAGGATACATCTGGCTCACTCAAAAAATACAGAGAGTCAAGGGAGTAGAACAAAAAGTGAAATATATCACGCTTTGAACCAAAGCTTTGAGAACCCTACATAAACAAAGTAAGCAAAGTAGGTGAGCTCCATGCTTCTCATGAGAAGAGCTGCCTTGCTTATTCACCAAAATGTCCTATATATTATCCATCCATTCAATTATCCACCCTTTCTTCTAACCATCATTTTGCCCATCCATCAATTTACCAACCCTTTCACTCATATACCATTTCCCTTCTTTTAACCTTCCATTCTTTCATGCTTTCCTCAAGCCATCAATGCTCATTATGTGAGCTTTAGGTGAGTTCAGTTGCAGATAAAAGAGGCCATATTAACTCAACCACCACTGCAGCTGGTAAAGCTGGGGCGGGGGAGCATTCATGGTCATGTGTTGCTGACACCCTGGCTACTGAGTATAGTAATTGCAAGAAATTATGTGACTTACCAGTGCCTGCTGCCACTTCTCTTCCTCCAACTGACCTTTCTCCTCCTGCAGTGGCAATGGAGCCGGCATCACTGGTGTTCTGTGTGGCTAGAATAAAACATTCTATATATTTTAGATGCCTGATACGCCACCCCAAATACAACTGTAACACATTACAACAGTTCAGTTAGCACTGCAGTATCTTCTAACAAAAATATCACTGTGGGCATTTGTTTGGTTCACAAAGTTAGACGAGCCAAGAGTGGAATAATGGTCAATGAAAAACATAAGGTGTTGGTCGGCAAATTCCCTGGAAGTGGGACTTTATACTTTTTTTCAGCCTTGCTGCACTGCCATGGGAAGCTGCTGGTGTCCTGTATAAATGAATGAGACAGCAGAACACTACATTGGAGGGGGTGGGTCATGATGACCATAGCCACTCTCCCGCGAACTCAACTGTTAGAGCATGAGCAGGAAGAGAAAGCCTTCTCTCAACAACCATCCATAGTGAATATTATTTATAACACTAGCTTTCTTGGGCCTGCAATCTTCACGCTAGACAGTAGATTACCAAAATGTGTTATTCCTAGTCTTACATTACCACAAGATATATAGGAGAGAGGGAAAGATTACCAACAAAGCAGAAGATAAGTGAACTACAGACTAGAGTAGAGACTAAAAAAACTCAGTTACCAAAAAAGAAAAACATATAATATAAGGAAATAAGGGGAAAAAAAGATAATGCAGGGATAACAGGAATGAAACAAAAAATGAATCCATTGTACTTTGCACAAATGGGTTGGTATCCCATCCTTGTCTCCATGTGGAAGGCAGACGGCAGGTAAGGGTGTCAGAGAAACTTTATTTCTCACCAACAACACCAGCCTCCAGCAAGCAACTCCTATCCTAGAACTGAGCCCCAACATTTCAATACCCCAAGATTCTACCCTAAACCCACAGCAATCATAAAACCCAACATTAGGGAAATGATATGAATAAATAATAGGACTTACTACGGTCAACAGAGCCCTCAGCAGCAGTTTTGGTGGTCGGCACTGGCTGACCAGCTGCTCCTGGACTTGTCACCTGAAAGTTCCTCTTCTTGCCCTTGGGTGCTGATGTAAGAAATTAATAAGAATAAAAAAAAATTGATTAGTGATTCAGTTAAACTCCATAAAATTGTTAGAAGAAAACGCAGTCACATTGTACTTTTTTAAAACAAATCGCCTAAAGTACTAGTTTCGACTCTATCGACTATTGTTGAGTTGCCTATACAAATCCTGAAATCATTATTCTAAATTTTCCTAACAACAACTACATTTGAAATTAATGCATTGCAGTAAATGATCTTTGATTCTATTCCCATTTCTCAACCCCCTTCATGGACCAACTCAGACTCCCTTTCTTTGCAATGCATAGATGCATACTACACATTGCTGTGAAATAACTTGGAACTCTATGAGCCCCATAAACAAAGTCACAGAGAGAACTCGCTACTCACTGATATCACCGATTCACTACAGTGACTGGAGAACAGTCTGCAATGGCTTCTTAATTAAACGGCCAACGCGAGCACCAATGATGAGTATAATTAGGGAGCGTTGAGCACCGGCCTAGCAGAAACTAGAAACTGGATCACACAATAATATTCCAACGTTAACTAAACTTAATTTACCTCCGAGTGTGAGCAGCAAGCTATTCTGGAAAAAAGTTAGCATTGTAGAACACAAACAGAACAGAAAAAATCATTAATACTCGCCCAAAACCAGAATCTCGATGCCTAGCACATCGATGCGTCAGCTGCCGGACAATGTGCCAAACCTGGCTGGTGCGCTCCACGCACCAGCAGAATCTTCTCCAGTGCCACTGACGCTCCCACAGGCAGTATCCACTACCAGGCCTGCTGCCAGCATGGAGTAGAGGTGGCACTTCACAAAAAAAAACAGTGCTGTCTCCTTTTCCTTACCAAATATCACCCAGAGCTGCACACCTGGGCAGCGGCGCTGCACGCAACATAACCACCCTGCCTCTGCCATGGCACTGGGTGGGTTTGAAAAACAAAAGAAAAAGGAAGAGAAAGTAAAGAATAAAGAAATAAGGAAGTAAGGGGAAATAAACAAAAAGTCACGAAAAGCGTGAAAAAAAATTCCCAAAATGTAAAATATACAGAGACACACTTATATAAAAAATAAAAATGACGGGTAGATTCTTTTTAATGGGGGCGAATTACACAGATGATAAAGAGATAACATTTTAGGTTCAGCGCCATAACAGAGAGCAGAAATACAAGATGGTTGCGCCCATGCGGACCGCGTGGTGCTGTTCGTGCGTGATTTGGAACCAGGGAACGCGCATGAGAACTGTGATCTGCTGTTGCTTGCGATTTGGAATGAGAGAATACACTCCATGTTCCCACTGCAACATGAATGAGCATGTTGGCAAACTCCGCCCACCAGCGGAATTCAGCTTATCGCGGCTGAGTGTTTTTTGCGTCTTCGTGGAGTTGCGAGTAGAGCAACTCTGCGAACTCCGCCCAGGCCTATTATGGACTTTGAAGACTCCCTTAAAGGGCCGATTACAATGTCGGGCTGAATAGCTTTCGGCTGACACCATCTCATAAGTGGGACTGATCGACCTCTGGTCGGTGGTCCCAACTGCCTGATTTGGATGTGACTGAACACCGATTAGACGTATTGCGACATTTTCCTATGGGAGCATGTGTTATGACCATACACCAGCCATAGTACATGCTCCCATAGGGAAATGGGAGGTGGGGTTAATCCCTGCACCCCGTGGCAGGCACCTCAAGGTGTGCGCCACAGGGTGTAGGGATTAACAGGGGGGCACCAAAGGTGCCCTCTCGGCTCCCAACCGGAGGCTGTACACACAAGGGGGCCCTGCTAGGGGTCCCATACACTCTTTCCGACAGGGTTTCTATGTCGGAAAGGCCGGAATGGCAACCATGCAGGAAACCGTGCATCAAAATCCCAAGGGCAGAAAGGCACCCTTTGGGATTACGGGCCAGCCTCCGAATGGCTGTCAGGCCCCTTGAGCCCATCAGAAGCCAGACGGAATGGTCAGCCGATTTCAGTTCCGACCGGCTGATTCATAATCAGCCAGTCAGAATTGAAACTGACGACGGCGGTCGGAAAGGCTTTCCGACCACCATCATATTAAGCCCCTTAGTCTCTTCTGTGGTTAATATTATTGTGAGAATTTTTTTTGTGTCCTTTCCAGCATTATTTACAATATTTGTCCTCTGCTGTATGCTGAAAAGTACTTTGTCAGTCTTAGATATCTACTTTCCTCACTTAACTATGTGTGGAAAAACTTTACCATGTTTTTCATCTTGTGTTTTTTATTTTGGAGTATTTAATTTCATTGCAATACCGAAACTTAATATTCAAAGGTACAGGTACAACTGATATGGCACTTTCTACTTATCAAATCCTATTTACACCAATTGAAATTCATGAATCAGAATTTAGACAACTGCATTTCATAAATATTTGTCCTTTATTTATTCCGTAAACATGACTATGAATCACAACTAAATTAGGGCCTGATTACGAGTTTGGTGAACGGAGGACCCCCATGTTGGAGCTGGCAGTTCTACGGTGGATCTGCGTCCGCCGTATTACTAGTTGCATTATGAGCATACATGTGCACCTGTGCAGTTCTGTCGACACTGGCAACGTCGTATCTGCGTCGCATTGGTGCAACAGACAAATGAGGCTCTGGGAAGCAAAAACCACTGCTCAAAACCGCCGAGCCAATTATGAGTTGTCTTTCAGCCTGGCGCAAGTGTCGCAGTCCAACCACTGCTGCACAGGAGGCGGAAAGGGAGGGATATTAAGCCGAAACTCATCTTTACTCATCAACACCAGACCTCTGCAGTCATGGAGGCCATTGTACCTGTTGTCCCTATGGTCTACCTGTTGAACTATCTCTGAAGCGGGCACCGACTTGGGCACCATCTCCGGTAAGTCACACCACAAACAATGCGCTTCGCGAACAAAATACTGTGTCGCAGAGAAAATCACAATGGAGGTGTGTCCTCCACATGTATCAATTATACAAAGGTCTGTGAGTTACGACTTGGGGGTGGGGATGTTACTCGGTCCCTGACACCAGCCACCCACAGAGAACAGTAAATAAGCACAGGTGCCTTTAGTTGGTGAAAGCAAAGTCATATGGTAGCACGCAGGACCATGGCATGCCACACAGACCTAAACGCTCACAATTTCACTCACTACAATTATTAAACAAGACAAAAAGGACAATCTAACCCCATGTAACTAATCTTCATCTCTTCATACCACATCAAATTAATTATCATATGCCTCACCCTTACCACTGTACTACATCCCATCCTCAGGAGCCCTATCAGTTTTGCAGTATTGCACAAGACATATCTCAGCAATATTGTAGAAAAACCTTACACTACCAACACATTGCACTGACAAAACCACGTTCTGGTAGACATGGGCTGTACAGTCCGTAGTACCACAATTTCAGTGCACAACAGAAGTTGAAGTGTAGCCTCCCAGTCCCAAAATAGCAACTACACACCACGCACCAAGAGACAGGTGTCACCTAACAATAACAGTTGCCAGTAATGTCTGCAGTCAGAGGACATCAACAAGACTTACACCACCAGTTAATTTCCACACCCATGTAATCCCACCAAATACACTATACATCCTGGTACACACAGAACGTCACGGGTCCCGCACCTCACTATCACCCCACACAAGTCTGCATGAAGCACACACACCTACCCTGAGGCAGTTTCCACAGAAACTCAAATAAGAAGCCCCAGTCACCATCTCCCCATCATGTATTCCACAGTCTAAGCCCTGCCCTCATCCCAGAATTATTCCATCTGTATTGCAAATTTAGATAACTCCCACAAACCTGCAAAGCCACAGACACATTTCGTTACAAAACCCAAGGTCACCTAAAGGCACAACATCTATTCCTTGACAAATATATCCAAAGACATAACTGAAACACCTCAAGCAGAATAGAAGTTCACACTATCTAGCAAACAAAGCACACATTTGAGAACAGTGAGATACTACATAATTCTGCACATGCTCATAAACAACATTTGCATCCAAACATGGCTTCTGAAGCATAACAGGGACAATCAATAGGTACACACTGTCCCACACATGTGTAGGCAATGTGTCTTGGCACCTTATGCTAGCAATCACATCTCCCACAACTACAGGTAGTAGCTGATTCATACTCACATTCAAATGGACAAAAAATAAGCAAAACAAACAAATGTTTGGCGAGCACACACACTGCATGTGTACAAACTCTAACCTCTGATACAAACATACAGCACACATTTCACAACAATATCAATGGGAAAAGGGCAGCCACATTTGGCAGATAACAGACAATGTATAGAACTTACCAAATGATAACTTACACAAAGCTACCAGTAGGTGTTGAGAAAAAACATTGAGTACATGTACTTGGCCCCTCATCCATAATAACTCCCGAACAGCTGCAAAGCTCACATCACACTCACCACTGGGAAAGGATCACCTATTCCCAGCTCCAGAGAACAACAATGTAGTAGTATCAACTGAATTATATCATCACATCATTTATCATAATGAGCAATAAATCCACCAAGGGGTTGTCCGATGATCAAACTTAATTGATAAACCTAAAAAAAATTAAATGGGTGACAAAGGCCACTCCAATGAAGAATTGGGATACATTACTATGCTGTACCGCCTAACTTGTCAAAATCACACTGCCAAGAAAACCTTTTCAGGTGGGCATTCTAGGCACCTCGTCAAATTAGAATCAGGGTAAATTTGAGTCAGGAGTGGTAAGAGCTGGATCAAAAGTGGTAGACGTGTAGTGTCTGAGGCAGAGAGAAACACATTGGGACCCTCTGACATTCCTAGTTGACTTTGGGGAGGAGGGATAACAAGGGATGGGTTTTGGGAGGTAGAGGTAGAGGTAGTGTCTGTCTGTGATATGGGTGTGCCTGTTGCTGGTGTCTGTGAGTCTGAAGCTGCTTGTGGATGGCCTGTGTCTCATGGTGGGTGGTCTGGGGGCATGTGTGTAGTGGGGATGCTGAGGGAGGTCTGTGTCTGGTCGGTGGAGGCATGCATGCCAATCTTCCTGCGTTTTGGGGACAATATTGTGCTTGTGGATGATGGTGAGTATGGCTTTGTCAGCATTTAGTTGGAACAGGAATGAGTAACAGCACTTGGGATGTTGAAGAGTCTGGTTGAGGGATGGTAGGATGTGTGTCATTATGTTGGACTGCCCCTGGAGTGCATTCAGCAGTGCAGTTTGTCTAGCAGAGATTTGTCTCAGGACTGATACACTCAGGGCAGTCGGGGGCACCGAGGCTGGGGAAGAGATGTCAAACCAAATGCAGACAACTTTGTGGGGAACAGCAAGGAGGGTGGAGATGAAATGGGTAGTGGAGGACAAGGGTATTTGAGACACAGTTCCTTAGTGTCCACAACTACCACAAAGCTGCCACTGGAGCCTGACTCTCTTGAGGATGACAATGACAAGTCTGTTTCCTACAGGGCACACCCCTCACCCTCCGACACTGTGACTCCGCTGCTGTCAGTCTTCTGACTGGAGCCACTCTGTCCAGCTGCCTCACCAACATCGTTCGCACGGTCTCCTCTGCCTGGCTCAGTTGATGCTCAAAAAACTGTGGAATCAGGTGTGAGAAATACGTACATACTCATCTCCCTAACATTTCCACAACAGTGATATCAAAGAGGCACACACAACTGCATTACTTTTTGCCACTACTACTTGCATGGCCACTAGGGGTCTTAAGTAACACTATCAGCTCACACATACATTTCCATGGCAAGAGACCACTACCAAAACAATGGACACGCTAATTTCACATAGGTCTTGTTTGCAATATCATCACCACAGTACAGCTATACTACACCGAACAGAGCTCTAATGCCTAGAATTTGCTATTAGCTGTTAAATTGGCACACCTGTAGCCAACAATGAAGAAACATTTATAGCACATAACATGTACCAAAACAACAAATAGGCCCCACCATTGTATGGAAACACACTAACACATTACCAGACAACATCAGGCTGAAAAAAATATTTTTCATTAGCGTCATGTGAGACCTACATCAACATTTGAATCGATTACTCAGCATGACCATACAATATCACATACCACCCATATATAACCAGAATGTGGAACACAATTGTAACTCAACAGTCCAAAACAAATATAGGCCCCAAGTAGACCATCAACAAAGGGAGATGATATGGTTACAATGTTGGAATGATCAACTTACACATGACATACTGTTTGTGTGTACACTACACTAATGTACACAAAATCACAGTGATAGAACAATGCACTTCATTTATCTGATAAAACATGACTAGGTCACACAATCAAATTAAACATATATGTACGGTCTAATAAAGAGTGAAATGTCCATGGTCAATTAAGGATCAACATCAATTCATAGCTACATAGACGAACATATGTTCAACAATACATGACAATAGCTCATATAAAGACCACACTATATAGATTAAAAACTCTCATAGCAACGCCAAAGATGGAAAAGTATGGGTGTCAACAGGCCATTTCCCAACATGACATATGTGAGCACTTCATACGACATGCTACACATTATTGTTGCAGCAACTTCGTGAACAATAACTTGTGATCCAAAGCAAACATACATGTTTATGCTCATTGTCGCCTGCTGTGTGTTACAGAGGCAAATAGAACACCATTACCAACCCACTTTGGACCAGACTTTTAGCCAGGTCTGGACACACCCTGTATCCATCTGGCATCTCATCATCCAGTTAATGCCACATGCTGCCCGACTGCCAATATGATGTACTACATCAATAATCTACAGCGCAAGGTGTATGTTAGCATGTGTCACATTCTCATCTGACTAAGTGGCAAGCACAGGACATGTTGATAAGAATCAGGCAATGTCAGACATGTGCAAAATGATGTAAGGGCTGTGCAGAGATAACATATGTACACATGTACATACTACCTGTAATCAATGTCACATGGAAGACCCCACAAACACTGGGACATGCACATACAATGCACACGTCTGAAGAAGCATGGCAACTGGACAATTTTGGTTGACCACACATGGTCTAGTTGAAGGTATGTCAAACATACATATGAGCAACAGTACATCACTTCCTCAGCCTAAATACTGGTGAGAACACACCAAAGACCAATTTGCCCTAACTCACTTCCAACATTTATCAACACAGTGTTGAACTACATGGAAAAGTCCATGGTCAGGTGTAGACATTTGTCTAAAAATCCATTATCCAACATGGACACAAAGAATGGAGAGAGCAGTATGGTGAGGGAGTCTGATTGAGGATAGCCAGGTGATTTGTTTCACACCAGGTCCTTGTAATGGAATGAACTGAAATATTGCCATGCATTGTGTGTGGAGGTGTGGTGGGTTGGGTGACTGCGGGTGGGGATGGTTGGCTGTGTGGAGGTGTGGTGAGATTGGTGACTGTGGGAGGGGATGACTGGCAGTGTGGAGGTGGGGTAGGTTGAGTGACTGTGGGTAGGGATTGCTGGCTGTGTGGAGGTGAGATGGAATGGGTGACTGTGGGTGGGGATGGCTGGCTATGCGGAGGTATGGTGGGTTGGGTGACTGTGGGTGGGGATGGCTGGCTATGTGGAGGTGTGGTGGGATGGGTGACTGTGGGTGGGAATGGCTGTGGTGTGCTGCATTTGCCTGTCTGGGTGCATACATGGATGTGTGTATTTCAGCTCCGCTATCCAACACTTTCCCTGCTGTTGCACTTGCTGGGGTGGGGATAGTAATTTCTACCCCTCCGCTATTCATTACTTTCCCTACTGTTGCACTCCCTGGAGTTACAATAGTAAATTACTCCCCTCCACTATCCAGCCCTTTCCCTACTGTTACACTTGCTGGAGTGGGAATAGTAACTTTTTACCCCTCCGCTATCCAACACTTTCCCTACTGTTGCACTCACTGGAGTAGGAATAGTAATGATTACCCCTACGCTATCCAACACTTTCCCTTCTGTTGCACTCTCTGGAGTAGGAATAGTAATTTTTTCTTTTATGCTATCCAACACTTCCCCCTACTGTTGCACTCCCTGGAGTTGGAATAGTAAATTATTCCCCTTCTCTATCCAACAGCTTCCCTACTGTTGCACTTGCTGGAGTGGGAATAGTAAATTATTCCCTTCCGCTATCCAGCACTTTATCTACTGTCACACTTACTGCAGAGGGAATAGTAATTTTTACCCCTCCGCTATCCAAAACTTTCCCTACTGTTGCACTCTCTGGAGTGGGAATAGTCATTTTTAATTGTATGCTATCCAACACTTTCTCTACTGTTGCACTCTCTGGAGTTAGAATAGTAAATTATTCCCCTCAGCCATCCAGCACTTTCCCTACTGTTACACTTGCTGGAGTGGTAACAGTAACTTTTTACCCCTCCGCTACCCAACACTTTCCCTACTGTTGCACTCTCTGGAGTAGGAATAGTAATTTGTACCCCTACGCTATACAACACTTTCCTTACTGTTGCACTCTCTGGAGTTTGAATAGTAATTTTTACGTTTATGCTATCCAACACTTTCCCTACTGTTGCATTCCCTGGTGTTGGAATAGTAAATTATTCCCCTCCGCTATCCAATACTTTCCCTACTGCTGCACTTGCTGGAGTGGGAATAGTAAATTATTCCCTTCCGCTATCCAGCACTTTACCTACTTACACTTGCTGGAGTGGGAATAGTAAATTTTACCCCACCGCTATGCAACACTTTCCCTACTGTTGCACTCTCTGGAGTGGGAATAGTAATTTTTCCTTTTACGCTATCCAACACTTTCTCTACTGTTGCACTCCCTGGAGTGGGAATAGTAATTTTTACCCGTCTGCTATCTAACACTTTCCCTACTGTTGCACTCACTGGAGTGGGAATTGCAGTAATTGTAGTGGGAAAAGTAAATGTTTACCCTTATGCTATTCAACAATGTTCCTACTGTTACACTCAATGGAGTGCAAAATGTCGGTTTGAAAATGTATAAACATTTTAGTATTTTCTTTTATAATATAATGTTTTTATTATGATATTTTATGTTATAGGTGTATGTATATATCTATCTATCTATATATATATATATTAAAGATAAATGTTTATATATTTATAATATTTTACAATAAATTAAAGTTATTAGTTTGTGCATAATGTTACAGTAAATATACATTCAAATATTACATTTTATATATGTATGCTTAATTTTTTATAAATTAAATGTGTTCATTATATATTTTTTTCGATATTTTTGTCATTTACATTTTAAAGCTAGGATGTCGATTTTTTGACTATCTTTATTTTTACATCGATATTTTTGTGTTCTATATTTTTTACTTCGATATTATGTCAGTGATTCCCCAGTGATACCAACTGAGTCGTCTGCTCATCATGCTGGGTGTCAGTCTCCCCAGTGGCCTCAAATGGGTTGGGCACAATTCTCCTCTCACCACGTCTGGCTCCACTGGCTATTGCCCCTGCAGAGGACTGTCTGCTGCTACTTGGTCCAGCCTCCTCAGTGTCTGTGGTGGTGCTAGCCACCTAAGGAGGCAGGACTGGGGAGATAAGTATGGGCCTGCCTGTGCTAGGAGCACTAGTTGTTGATGTTGGTGTACCAGTTGTGGTGGTTGGATGTGTGGGCGCAATGAGACCAACTGAGTCCATCTAGATAAGCTGCCCAGAATTGCCAGGAGTGTCGTCCACATCTTTGAGGCTAGGGTCATGGCTGAGGTCTTCTTTGGAATCTTCTGAGTCTGTTGTTTGAGTCTGCTCCCTGGCCTGGCTCTGCCATGCAGCAGGGGTGGGATAATTTGTAAAAAGACAACACAACTGTTAGGTATGATACTATTAATACTATTGGTTTGTGAAGCAGGACATATGCTACGTTTCAGGTTGGATGTGGGATGTTGCAAGAGGTAACTGCCACAGCAGATTTCTCAAACATTTGTGGGTCTTATACAACAAAATTACTGTCCTGATTGCATGAACTCTAATGAGGTATGTCACAATCAATCTGCCATCTGAAAGGGCAGGTCATTTCCTTAAATGATGGGACACACTTAATGAAGTTTCCTTATGTGAACCTTGGCTCTTTGGTTCTTACAGACCTGCAATTGTTTATGAACAAGTACATCTTATATTGCATGGGATATGTTCAGCATGTATTGTGTTGTTATTGAATTTACAATACATATGCCCTGATGTGTGTCTAGTTTTCGAGGGGGATTGCTATTGGGAGGTAGTGGTGGTAACTTAAAATCTGACATGATCGTAGTGATTTGCAATGTGCTGGTCATCATTGTGGCACATTTTCGAGCCTATTTCTTTTTATGTAAATGCCATGGGGTAACAAATTGTGATACTGAGCTTGTTCATATGGTCAACAGGTGTGACTATCAGTTATTTGTGTTTAAACTTGATTATTTATTGAGTGGGATGGCCTTCTGGTAGTTCTTGATGTACTGAAGAGGTTGTTGGCACAGGATCAATGTGGGGTGTTTTGTATAGTTTATCACAATGGTCATGTGTGTCAAGATTGTTGTCCTGTTGGTATATCAACTTTTGTCTAATTAAATTCCATGGTAACATGTCCATACGTCCAGTACACACAAAGGTCATACATTTATGTGTTGACATTCATCTCTGTACCTCAGCTCAAGAACAGACATTGATTAAAGAGTATACAATTAGCATACTGATGTTTGCCATTTGTAATTTAATACCAATAATAACCAGACATGACCATGCATACTGACAATTAGTTGAATTCTATGTAAAGTCACAATGTGGAGGAGGACATCTGTGATATCCTGTACTAAATGTTGTCTGACAAATATAGGACATCCTACACATTGCAGAGTACAGAGTTGTGAACTTGAACAGTTGCCTAGATAAATGTGAAGATGTTGTACACATGCTTACATTCACTTCCTCATTCACAATGAGGTTACTTATTATAAGACCAACCATGTACAGATCATTTTGGTTTGTCAGTCTCAAAGTGACTCTTTGGAGCAGGTAGTCATCCCCATTTGATGCAATAGTTTTTTATTGTCGGCATGCACAACGGCAAATGGAATGTGGAGAATTGCATGACCTCTCTTTTGACACATATAATGCAGATGATGAGTGTTATATGCTAGGAAAGCCTGTCACATGTTGTGTACATCATATTGGCAAACAATAATTCATATAGCCACGTATATAAATAGATGCCATTAGTTTTGTTGCTTGCTTACCCTATTGCGAAATCCAAGGCTACATGCCATACATCGTTAGCTCGGAGTAAATTGTAAAGTAGTTTTTTAACATGACATATATCATCCCATTCTTTGCCATGTTACATGACATATTTCCAATGCTCTGCATTGTGACGTATGGGGCACTTTGAATTCCATGTAACTGACACCTAGTTCACTATGTAGGTGACACACAGTGTAATTTTATTTGACCATTTCAAGTTTACTATTAACTGAATGAATGACACATGTACTAGTGTGTCTGAATAATTATCTTGATCTTAGCTTGTCTTATACCGTATTTCACCTTCCCCCTACCTGGCACTTGGGTAATGCACCAAGGTATGTTGTGCTTAATTTATTGAGAACTGTTGACATTTGAATGTGTATTTGGGTTCTAATCTCATAAAGAGATTAGTAGAGTGTGTCTAGTAATAAATACATATATATTTGATATATATACCTGTGTGGTGTCCTTTCATTTGGTAATTCAAGAGATTATAAGGTAAAACAAGCGGCATTACATTCCTCTGAGACTTAGCCTGAAGGCTGCTCTCCACAGCTACCACTAGGATAGCTTTCTTTAAAAGGTTGTCTTAAACCTATCTACCATAAGAGTCGAATTGGACTGGTGCAAGGTGGCCACTATAACTAGTGACCAGCTTATGCCAGGCCAACTTCTCACAGTTTCAAACTGAACTAGCTCTCACATCTGCTCGCAAGACCTTCATAATGCAAGTGTTTGTAATGTATAGTGAAACACAGTCATTGTTGTGCACAGTAATTTATTTTTAACTTAGGAGAAATGGAACATCAGTGTTCTGACTCATTAGATCAAATTAATATGTGCTTTTTTGTTATCTGTTCTGTATATGACTTGCACTTATGTACTGTGTTTGTGTTGGTTTAGAGTTTCATTCATTCAGGAGTTGACTTTGTGTTTGGTCTCTAAACGTTGTGGCTGTCCCTAAATAAGGGTCTCCTGTTCATATTTCTACTCTTCAACAATAGATGTACTTGCTATGGGCCACCTTGAGGAACTGATTCCTCAATTGCGTTGTGACAGGATGCTACAGATCTTCAGCATAATGGTTTTGAGAGAACTGGATTGTCATTGGTCCCTGACATTCAGACCTGCCTGGTCTGCCTGCATGCAGCCAGTGTTACACTCTCTATGGTGTCACTTTCATTGGGCATTGGATTTCAGCTTGTGTTCACTGACCTCTGTTGCCCTGATTTTGTACTGCTGATGAGTACATTGCTGATCCATTATAGTAATTGTCCTTCTGGCTTGCAAATTCTACCCAATGTGAGGTTTGAGCAACTAGTGTTACCGGAAGAACGTGCATCAACACAAGACCTTCTGAATGTGTGGTCGACTAACATGGTTTCAGGTCATTTGTCACCTATCCCAGGTTCAGCTGGAGGTCAGGATCATGTCAGTTATTTGTAGTTCATACAATGGGTGGTGGAATTGTTGCGGGGATTCTGCACATATACAGAACTAAGTACAGGAAACCAGGACCTCGGTAGATAGTTGTGTACCAACCTATTCCCTCAGTACCCAAAATCCCAAAACCCGACTAGCAATAGTCTCAAATTAGTTCACCGACTAACAGCATAGCTACCAATGATTAGACAACCCAGAACATGACACTCCCGACTCTCTCAGGAATCGCGGAACAAGACAACTCTTTCGCTCACTCACTCATACTTGTCCACAATAGGAGTAATCTGAGTCACAGTATTGTTTAAAATGTTTTTTTAAACTAACGCGATCTATGGTACAGTACACATGCCATTACTAGCAGCAAAATGCATAAACTCAATACAGTCAGCATTGTCACGATTCCATAGAATACAAACGGGGATATCATTTTATAAAGACAGTGTAAAAGGGCTAAAATGCCTAACCACCCTCCCCCTGATTAGAGGTATATTATTATTAAAAAGAAGACCTCTGGGCTTTGTCAGCAGACCCCATACCTCAAGGCCTAGATGAAAGGTTTACATCGCAGGACAAGCACAGCTCTTCTCTCTGGAAAGGTTCCTCTCCAAGTGTGTGATCAAAATGTAAAGCATACAATTTTCAGTAGTGCAGCGGTGTGTCATGTTATGTCTAGGTGCGAGGGACTGACCAGAACAGAATAACAAGGGACATTGTTTATCGACCTTGTACATCGTGTGCAGACTAAACCTCAGAGCACAGCAGAGAACACGAAAAGCAGACAGTTCTCATGTGAAAAGGGCGCAAACGAAATATAAACGCATGTAGTGTCATGCGCAAAAGCTGCCTAACGGCAGTGAAGCTCATGCCAACTTAGCAATGTCGACAATGAACCCACCATCCATACTACAGAATCTCTCATGGCATCTAAATCTCATTCCGGATGGAAGTCTCTGGCACTTCAAGTCGCTAATGTGACCATGGATTCATCATGGAGTCTGTGATTACGACTTATCTGTGGTATATGTTTAGCTTCAATGCCAAAATGCTTACTTAAATAGATTCGGCCTCATTATATGCAAATAAAATGACTAACGATTTGGCAAACTATTTTGATACACTAGTTATTTGACTGAGGGGGTGTGCTCTCTGCTTAATGTATGTTCCTTAGTCATTGTCCCTAGATCAGGATTGTATACCTACTTGTATGTGGATTTAGATGTGGAAACAACTTTCACTGACATTTTATTGTGACGCTTATTGACTATCAAGTTAATGGACTTCGTACATGTTGAGTTGTTTTGAGAATCACCAGACAATTAGTATACACATGTTCTAAGATGTCAGAAAACATTGTTCCATGTTCTACATATTATTGAGGAAATACCACCTTTAATTGTTTTTGTGATAACACAATGGT
Source organism: Triturus cristatus (assembly GCF_964204655.1). Classification (NCBI taxonomy): domain Eukaryota; kingdom Metazoa; phylum Chordata; class Amphibia; order Caudata; family Salamandridae; genus Triturus; species Triturus cristatus. The sequence continues at coordinate 119,366,828 of NC_140595.1, forward strand.
TAGAACATACACATATATTTGATGTTACATATGCCAATTTGTATGTAGCTATCTATTCTCAGTGCAAGCAAAAGTGGGATGTTGGAGTTGTATATGTGCATAAAGGGGTACAGGGTCTGCTAGTGAGCCTGGATATATGTGGTTCTCCCTTTCCATGCATGCTTTGTTTTGTAATGTGGGCTTGGGAGAAGGATCATCTATCTCAGGCACTGACTGACCTGTTATGGTGTATGTATCTTTTGCAATATAGACGTATTATCAGTTATACATTATTCAGAATTATATGCCACATGCACTGTATTCAATCTAACCAATTTTGGGAAATTTACACAATTTGCTTGGTATTTTCTTTACTTATTTTTGTGAAAAGTATGCAACAATCATTCAATGTGTGTATCTTATTACACCTGTCCCAGGGTGAATTGAGAGTGTTGTGTAATGGGATTCAAATTGACTGCCTCTTAAAGTGATGTTCAGGGACATGTGAAATACTATTGCTATTGCAATCCTGACACATGCATACCGAGGCAGGTATCTCTGGCATGACTACAACTCCCAGGAGTCCATGAGACTCCCACTTACAATTAGGGCTGTTGCAGGGACACTTCTCAGGAACATATTGAATATTGAGACCACAGGAAGTCGGCCTGTGGAAAGCTACAGGTGGACTTTCTGTTGTCCAGAGCATCAATATGTCCCAAAGCAGTGTCCCTGCAATTGCCCTTATTTTAAGTGGGAGTAACACAGCCTCCTGGGAGTTGCATTATATTGCATTTTCCATCATCTTACACCAACTGTAGATTTAGGTGCGACAATTGTTGATTTTCATTCATGACTGACCATGCATCAGGTAATTGGTACATTTTAAAGTAACTCATGTACAAATTGTCGAAATGGGACTGCACATACAGGCTGCATTGGCATATGTGGCTGAGCATGCATTGGTGGGTATTGGTGAGTCATTTGCACGTAATTTCACAGCCAAAAAAGAGACATTTTTCACCAATAGTTTTAATATTGCATGTTGTGAGGGTTGATTGAGGAGTAGATTTGCAGGGCAGTCTTGCTAACAGACACATTCATGTGTAGTCGACAATTGTATCGGGGTCACTTACCAGTCTCGATTCCCAAAGGTATTCAAGTCATGCCCTCAGTGTGTAGGATTTCTTCTCACAGGGCTGGAGTTGTTGTGGTGCGCTGGGAGTCCTCTGGGCCTCCTTGTGGTAGTGGTGCATTTGTTCTTGGTGCATGACTTGAGGTGTCCGTTCTACCTCTTTCCAATATCTCCCTATGTTTGGAGGGTGTTACCAACACCATTCACTTTGTTGGCTATCCTGGTCCACATTTCCTGTTTAGTTGAGCGAGGAGTGGTCACGACTTGGGTTCCGAATAGATGGGGCTCTACTCTAATAATTTAATCCACCATAATAGTGAGTTGCTATATGCTGAATGCAGGTTTTTTGGCAGGCATGGTGGTGGGGGTTAATTATCAAATAAGATGTGTACAAAGAAAAGGGTGATGTGGCATATAGGTTTTGCATGCTGGAATGGGGACAAGCATTTGACACTCGTGGTTTGTGGCTGATACAAATTTTGTGGTCTAATGGTTTTCGGAGGGTGGGTAATGGTAGTGATGATGAGGACGATAGTAGATAATGGCGTTCAGAAAAATCTTCGAAAGGGATTGTGGTCTAATTTTCGTAGTTGTTTTATAGGCTGGTTGGTTATAAATGTATCAGTTTGTTCCTTTATTTCATGTGAATAAGGTGTTTGAATCAGCCAGTGGTTGTTTATTTCAAATTTTAAATCATGTTGTGATTTGTTGTTTATAACGTAGGCACTGGAAGCTGGCGCAGGACCGCCTATTGGTCTCTGCCATTACCGGACAGCTGATGCCTTGTTTTACTCATAATACGCGTGGCGGTTAGGCTTGCTGAGCAGGCGGTGTCTATCAGTGAACCAACAACATCTTTCAAAGGTGCGAGGCCGGTGCAAGACCACTGGCTGAACCGCTGAGTCGGCGGTGGCGGATCTGCAGGTGCAACTCGGAATACGGCAGACAGCCTTGCGCTAGCACAGCGGTGTCGCGGCGCAGGCGGTTTTGCGCCATTTGGACCGCCAAACTTGTAAACAGCTCCTTAGATTTGATCAGTGACCACTGTAAGCTATTTTGTAAATTGATAGAAATTATATTGAAGACATTTTATTTTGATTATTTTAAATAAAAACTGCAAGAAATTTCTCTGCTGTTGCCATCCATTCCTAGCACTGCATAGTATTCATCCCTCTAATTATCCTGGTCCCATTGCAAATCATTGCTGTAAAAACTATTATTTCCTTTTGTGCTGTTGGTTATATGTGTAATCACAAATCTGTGACCAATATAGGAGAGGGCGTTGATATCGTGAGAGCAGATGATGCTGGCTAGAGGGATCATGTATGCATTGAAGGTGAGGTGTCTGAGGTGTACGGTGCCAAGGTGACTGGGTCCTTCAAATCAGGAAGGAGCAGGTCCATCTGAGTGCATGTCTTTGGATTCCAATGTCATGTAGGCTTTGGAAGGGGTGGAATACTGTGTCAAATGCTGCAGAGAGGTCCAGGAGGAAGGGGGCCTCTGTGTTTCCTCTGTCCAGAGTAATGCATATGTCATATATGATAGCTATGAGGGCCATGTACGTGCTGTGTGTGGGTCTGAAGCCAGACTGATTGTCCTTGAGGAGTTGGTGGATGCTAAAGGTTTTGGTGGTGTGTCTGTTGATGATTTTCGCTAAGATCTTGAGAGGCAGGAAATGATAGCTGGGAGTGCAGTCTGTAGTTGGTGAGCACGGAAGGGGCCACAAAATGCTTTGTCAGCAATGGGAGGACAATTGCATGTTTCCAAGCATCTGGGAAGGTCGCAGAAGAGGTGGAGGCATTTAGAATGGGTGTAAGCATGGTGCTGATGGTTTGCAGTCTTCTGGAGTATGCATGGTGGGTAAGGCTGGGCGGTTAACACCACCCCGCCAATGAAGTGTGCAGAGTTTTAGAACTTTGCACTCCGCTTGGAGTGCAAAGTTTTCCTAAACTCCACAATCGCAGCAGAGCAGAGTTTACTGGTGCTGCTGGGAGACTTACCTTCCTCCCAAATCGGTGTCCTGCTCCTGATGCTGGCTCCACTTGGCTTCCGCTGCTCCGGTTCAATTAACAGGAAGAACTGCAGTGCTCATGGCATACTGCATGGAGGCATGCCTGACCCTATGAAATCCCATGATAGTGTCAGGCATGCCTTCACACAGTACTCCATGTGCATTGCACTTCTTCCAGTTATTTGAACCTGAGCAGCGGAAGCAGAGTGGAGCCAGCAGCAGGAGCAAGTCACCGAATTGGGAGGAAGGTAAGTCTCCCAGCAGGCCTTACTTTGAGGGGGGGGCGGGGGAAAAGCCGGAGGTCGGGTAGTGGGAGAGGGGCAAAGGGCTGGGGAATTAGCAGGAGGGGCAATGAGTGACTCCGCCAGGCAACATAACTCCGTGGAATTTCACAGATTACAACTACAAAAGCTCTGCCCCCAGTTAGTGGTGAGGGAAGGGGTTCTATAGGGCCCCTGAGTGGATGGACTTCATGGTGGCGGCAGTTTCACCTGGGGTGATGATAGGTCATGTGGTTAGCATGGGTTCTTTGGATAAGATTGGGAGGTGTTTGGCGAGGTCTGTTGGATCTGGTTGTGGGCTGAAGTTGCTGTAAATGGCAGTACTTTCATTCCTGAAGAGCTGAAAGAGATGATGCAGATCCTCTTCGAGGGAAGATCGAGTTAGAGGCAGCTGATGGGGAGGTAAAATCTTTAATAATGGCAAAGATTTATTTTTTCTGTTGGACCTGGCATCAATACGGGCCACTAGACGTGCAGGCTTATCTACAAAGCAATGTAATCATAGATACAGTTGGTGGTTTCAAATGTAAATAAGGCTTGGCAAGCCAAAAGGTCTCGGCAATGTGAGAGCTATTGGCGCTGTCAATGTCTTCTAGCCATGTTGTACAGTAGCCCATGTTTTGTGGACTTCTTAGATGATAACCTGCCTCAGCTTCTTTACAACCGATTAACCATGTAGATACCACGGTGAATGTGATGCAACAGAGTTGGAGCCTGTTCTGCCTTTGGCCAGGGACCTGGCATATTTCAATGGGCTGGCTTTTGAAGAACACATTTTGGAACCGTCAAGAAAACATACAACACGAATTAAGGCGGGTGAGATGAAACAGGGACTTGTTGGGAGAGGAGAAGAAATGGACTGGGAAAATGGAAGTGATAGAAGGAGAAAAGCGACAAGGATAGGTGGGAGGTGAAAAAAGCAACGGGAGCGATGGGAGGGAAAAAAGCAACATGGATGGGGTGCGGGTGGGAGGGCAAAAAAGCAACATGGACGGGGATATGGGAAGGGGCCTGAAAACACAAGTACTATTTTGGAGGGTTTGAAGACAAATAGATAAAATAGCTCCAAAAAAAGTGAGCTGTGGCAGGAGACAAGAAATTTGTTTTTGGCTCCAAGGGAGGGCCAAGCACAAGAAGAGGACATGGTGCATGCATGCCATGACAAATGCAAGCAAAGTAAATGAGAGTGACACTAAAGTTTACCAATGGTAAGCTGTAAGCCCACTGATTGCATATAACATGTCTTGCCCGAGACGTAAAAACACTTGATCTTAATCTGTTCTTCTGTCGTAGATTGATTTATCACCGGAACTTTTTAAAAGTTTGTTACAGTGTACACAGTTGAGACATGGGAACATACTGAGTTTCAGTGTTGATAATGTTGTCTTTAGTTTAGTTTGTGTTTTTTCATATTAATCTTTTGACAACTTTGCCCCTTCTAGAGCAAATATAGGTCTTTCAGGAGGTATGGCTCCTGGCACTACATTGGATTCTGGCAATGTCCAAGTTTTTATAAGTGAACCTTTTAATTTTTTTACTTTGCTCTGATAATTTTTGCATGTGGATAGGCTTTTTGCGGTCAGTTTGTTTTGGAGTTTTCAGATATTTTGCAAACGCTAATCCATGCGTAGTCTCTTGAATGTACTCCCTCGTTTTGAGTTTTTGCATCTGCCTCCCCCCCCACCCCACCCTTGGCCATTGAAAGGAGATGTTCTATTAAGTTTATTGGGTGAAAACTATGTACAATGAATAAGTGTATGCAAAGAGGTAATCTCTGAGGTACAAATCCAGAATTCGTTTTGAGACTCTAGGTCAATTTATAAATCTGTGCATCTTTAAAGTATGTTTCGGCACTTTGTGCTAGTTTATGTAACAATGCATCAAGAAATGCCAAGATGTTCTTCTAATGAATAAATTGCAGAGAGGAAGGGACTACGAAGTAGATCTTTCCATTATTTTATTTTATTAGAAGTAAATTAATTCCGGGAATTATTGGTGTTATCTGTTAGAAATTCCTTTGTTTTCTCAAAGCCAACCTTGCTCTGCTTTCAACATTTTTTGTAATACTCTCACTAGTTTGGTGGAACCTGTTTCAATATTATTTAAGTAGTTGTGTCACTGACATACCATGTCCTTGATGAGTAGTATCCCCTTTATCCACCGACTTAATTATGTTTTCATTCTCACCCAGATTCTTGAGACAAGCAAGTTCACTTCTTGACAACTTTTCCATTTTTTTGGTTGCTTTTGAATGCTAACCTTTACAAATCACTTCAAACCAATCTCAAAGGCAAATACAGTTATCTGAGACATTGGTGCTTCAAAGGTTGATTTTAGGTTTGAATTCTTTCTAAAAAAATGTTGCAATCAATCTGATATCTTCTGGCATTGTTGATATATTAAAAATAACCTAATAAGTTTCTCACAAATCAGTACAGTTCAGTTTTTAGAATGTTACTTTCTTGTAGTGAGTTAACATAGGACAAATATTTATGAAATATATAGGCTGGGTATATTGAGAGTTGCCATTTTCCATGGGTGTCAATAGGAATTAGTTCCAAGTTCCATATCAGCAGAAAACATACCCTTAAGCATGAAGTGGTAACATGGTAATGAAATGAAAAATGCACAACAAATGAGACCACAATGAAAGACTCACTAGTGTCTTCCCACAGTGTTAATGATATGTGGAAACTTGTACATAGATACTGGTATTTTTGACAGTAAAGTGCACGTGCATTTTAATACACACACCAACTTCAAAACCTACTGTATCATTTTCACAGTGATATTGCAAACAAACTCATCCTCTCTGGTGGTTCTCAACACACCATTACAGAATATTCAAAAGTGCAAAAAACACAAGGCAGAAGGTCTTTTCCATCTGTGCACATCAGATCTGGAATAACTCCCTCCCCCATACCTGCCAGTACTGCCCAAATTTTGCTTCAATTTAGGAAATTGTTAAAAGCGTACAACTTATCTGTTTACTTCCCCCCCCCCCCCCCCCCGAGACTGCAACAACTGACTTTACGAGACGTAGGTACACTGTTAATGGAAATGCCCGTTGGGACGTTGATACTGGGGGGCGACTTTAATTCAACGATGGACGGGTCCCGAGATAGACTTTCCCCCCGAGCAGATCCGCAGCGGGGTTCGCAACTCCAGGAATTTGCCAGCGCCCTGGTGCGTGGTAGACGTTTGGAGATGGCTGAATCCCTTGCGCTCACAATACACGTTTCAATCGGGTGTACATGGCAGTCAGACTAAAATTGACTACCTGTTCACGCACGTTCATGATATACCGGCCTTTACTGACTCCCACTGCCTGGAGCGAGAAATCTCCGATCACTCCCCCTTGTTGACAACCTTTGGCATACAACAGGCCAGGCGCCCCGGCTCAATAATGATACATCCTGGGGCACTTAAAATCCCTCATATTAAAGAAACACTCTTGCAAGACACCGAATACTATTTAGCCGAAAATATGGGGTCGGTATACTCGGCTGTGACGCTTTGGGGGGTGTTCAGGGCGGTCATAAAGGGCAGGACACTGTCATTGATGGTGGGTCACAGGACCGAGCGCGCCCGGAGGACGGTGGAACTGGAAATAGACATATTGGCCATGGAGGCTGCCATCTCGCATGTCCCTGATCCCACGGTTCAGCACAATCTCAATGTTAAGCGACAAGACTATAGACAGCATTTGTTGGAAGAGGCTACAGCGTGTTCTCTATCTGCCCGACACCGTATTTATGAACAGGGCGAGCGTATGGGCAAACTCCTGGCGCGGTTGGAGCGTAAGGAGCAGGCAGCGCGCTGGGTAAATGCAATTACCGGTCCTGGGGATACGCTCCTCACGGACCCTCAGGAAATTGCAGAAGCCTTTGCAGCTTATTTCAGAGAGGTACATAGGACCTCCCAATCCCCACTGTCGGCCGATCTCCTTGCCACAATTAATGTGGTGACCATTCACCCACAAGCCAGGGAAGCCCTAGAGGTGGACATCACCGAGGCTGAGATTCAAGATGCCATATTGGCGGTCCGCTCCGGAAAAGCGATGGTTCCAAACGGTCTTCCCATTGAACTTTTCAAGCCTATGTCTTCTAAAGTAGCACCCCATCTATTGGGCCTATACAAGGAATGCTATCACTCGGGAATTTTCCCTGCCGAAATCCGCAATGCCGCTATAGTGGTCATCCACAAACCTAATGAGCCTGCAGAAGAGTGCAAATCGTATCGCCCTATCTCCCTTCTTACAGTGAAGGCTAAAATCCTCGCCAAACTCTAGCCAACCGACTCCTTCCCTATATCACCGAGCTGGTTCACCCAGACCAGTCCGGCTTTATGCCCGGAAGAAATACTGCTAGGAATCTACGTTGGGTACATGGTGCTCTAGGTAGAACTCACACTATTGAAGAGCAAGCAATCCTATTATCCCTTGATGCCACCATGGCATTCAATACCATTGAATGGGACTTTCTCTTCGCTGTGCTGAGTCGCAAGGGGTTCGGACCCAAGCTGATTGAGTGGATTAGGCTACTATACACACAGCCAACTGCACACGTCACTGTAAATAACCATCGTTCCGCCACCTTTCCCCTCCAGCGAGGCACGAGACAGGGCTGCCTGCTTTCCCTCTGCTCTTCACCCTAGTGCTGGAGCCAGTAGCCATCTCGATCAGGGGGGACCCTGATATACGGGGATTTAAATGGACGAATGATCATGAAGACTGCATTTCGTTATATGCGAACGATATTCTGCTATATCTGACTTCCCCGGCAAGTTCACTGCAGAGGGTCCTCCATGTCTTTCACATATTTGGCGCCCACTCCGGATATCGGATAAGCTGGTCCAAATCCCAGATGTACGTATTGTGGGGCAAGCCCCCATCCAGCCCGCATGGCTACGATATACCGGTCGCGAATCAAGGCTTTCGTTATCTGGCCGTCTTTGTCACTACAGATGTCAATATTTATTACGACCGGAATCTGCTGGAGCCACTCCAGCTTCTCAGGTCAGACGCCCGACACTGGCGGTCTCTCCCTCTCACTCTCCTGGGGCGTGCGTCCCTATTTAAGATGCTGGCACTCCCGCGCTTCCTGTACGCGCTCCAAAATGCCCCTTACCCAGTCCCGGACTCCTATTTTTCCCAAATTGACAGTGTGGTACGGGGTTGCTCTGGGAGGATCGCCCCCCCATGTATTGCCATGAATAAACTTACCATGGGTTGGTATGACGGGGGTATAGGGCTGCCCGACATATGACTCTACTACCAGGCATCCCAGCTGACGGCTATTAATAACTGGGTGTTTGGTCCATACAACGACCCCAATTTCCGCACTGATCGCTGGCTCCTGGGACTGGGTGGCTACAACAGGGCGCTGTATTCCAACCCGTACAGCCCGCACGATTGAAGTGTGGCACAAAGTCACGAGAACACAGGGGTGGCACAATCGTCTAACGAAAGAAACTCCACTCTGGGAACCCGACATACTGGGCCGACTCGGCCAATGCCCAGGCTTTGATAAATGGGACATTATCAGGATTTCTACAGTGGGAGATATGTGGGTGAAGGGGAAACTAGCCACATTTGCCGACCTCCAATCCAAGTACCAACTCGCGCCCTCAGAGACCTTTTGATATCTCCACATGAGTCTTGCAATCTCAACCGTTGCACCAATGGGAACACCTCTCTGTGACTCATTCCCTTTAGAGGACCGGCTGTTATTAGATCCAATGGACCGCAAGGCTATCTCCCTCACCTATAAAAAATTAGTAAACAATCGGGTAGACCCTACTGTCTGTGCAGTGTACGGAATATAGAGACCCAGCTTCCTACATAGATTTTCTATTGGAATTAGGTCTTAGGGTTTGACTTTTGATTGGTTGCTAGGGCTAGAGTTGTGATTTGCTAAAAGGGCCAAGTCTCTCATTGGTCCTAGGGCTTAGGCCTAAGGTTCCCATTGGATAAAGATCACCTGACCTAAGGCTATTTAATCTTCAGGCTTGGGGAGTCTCAGCCCAGCTAAGGGCAGCGAGGACAAGGGCAGTTGCGTGTTTGGGCCTGTTGGGCATGTCCAGGCATAGGACCAGATATGCTGCTCTTTTTTTAATTCACCAGCCACCACCTTAACCTATCCACTTCCACAAACATAATAGCATACTCTCAGCAAATCCACACTACTCATTTACAACAAACAAACTCTACCCACACTTCAATTTCTCAACAACCACTAGAAAACCCACCAAAGCACATTTATACACCTTTCTACCCCTACTGCCACACAATGGCAGCTTCACTCTCACACAAAACACCACTCTGGCCTATACCACTATCACATCCACACGTCACCAACACAACACAGACCCACATTATACATACCCTTAATTCTGACAAACATTCACTTCCTGTTCAAACAAAACACCTACTTACTCCTAAAAGACTCCTTTCCATCATTACCAACCCTATACTCAATTCACTCTTATATCAACCATCAACACCCTCCTCCTCTTTCTACCAAAAACACACAACCAAACAACCCTTACACTCCCCACACATATTACGTCTGCCTGCTACCAAATATAACGCAAACACTCATAACCCTTGTCCATTCCATCTCACACACCACATACACTCTTCTCTAACGCATGTCACCCCTCCCTTTAGTGCTCAACTTTCACTCACCAACAGTACTTTACATTCAAATCCTTCACAGAAATTTACTACATCAATATCCCATCTCACTACTCCACAAAAACAAAACAGAACACACACACACCACAACATCAAAATCAAACACACACACAACTTCTTACTATATTCCGTCACAAAATAGAAACAGACATCCTCACCCACATTCATGACTACACAAATAATACAGATCCTAAACCATCTTTACTTCCAACTTCCAAATCTTCTATCTTCAACAACACCTACCACCAACACCCCAACCCAAAAACACTCATTCACCCGCCTCTCATTCATTGCCTAATTTAGAGACTTAAAACATGACCCACATGCTCCCCCACCCCTAACCCATGCACCTTTCACAATAAGCAGACACAAATAAAATAAATAACACATCACTCTTCACAACTTCATATCTCCATGTTTATTTATTTATTTATGTTACAGAGTTTTATATTTCGCGAACTTGACCCAAAGGTATCGGGTATCTATTACACAACAAAGCTACTCTACAAAAACAACACAGCTCACCAACTCACTCTCAACCACCATCTCCACCACCTACACATGCAGACCCAACAAAATGCCTTCTAAACTAGCTGGACGAGATTTACGATATAGAAAAACAACATTGTGGCTATCTTCAGACTAGCTAATACCAATGATAAAATACACATGCTACAAGTATAAAGAATACTACTCACTCCTCTAGCAAACAAATACACATCATCCCCAAAGCATAAGCTCTATACTGCTGATAATAAATGCTCGATCACTCTCTAAAAATAAGCAACACATCTACGACCTACCCACTGACACATACCCTGACTTACTGTTCATAACTGAATCATGGTTGGGAGATTACAATGCTCCAGTGTTGCATGAAGCCGTTTCTCTAGAATATCACTATCACACAAAATCACATAGGCAAAAGAGGAGGTAACTAGCTGTTATATTCAAGGAAAAAATAAATCTCAGCAAAGTTAATGACATTTCCATACAAGGTTGTGAGGCTCTCATGACCAAATGCAACCCTACACCAACTTTCTCCTCTAACTTACTCCTTCTTTACAAACCACCACCTAAGAATGTAATCTTCCCAAACACCTTTCTATACTGAGTTTCAAACCTTATGACACTGCACACCAGCCTATGCATCCTAGGTGACCTAAACATATGATTTGACATACCCAATATTCTGCTTCGAGGAACTATCATTATGAGCCTAGATACGCTGAACCTACATCAGATCGTCCACAGACTCACACACATCACTGGAAACATCCTCGATGTCATTTTTGCAAATCCAGAACTAGTTACCTTTCAAAGGATTACTCCAGTCACAAGGTCAGACCATCACCCGGTAGCTTTTCAACACAAAACACCACAAATCAACATACTTAAGGCCACGATACATGCATCTACTTGTCAATTGTGGAACAAACTCAATGTTTAATACTTAGAACCACAATAGATTCCATTTAAAAAACTTTGAGTAGGTCCAGGAAGCGTTTAACATCATGATACTACTAAGATCAACAAAACAGGACAAAAGAAAACAAGCACCTCGGAGGAATGCAGAACTGAAAAAGATGAAACAACAAACTTCAAAGCTGCAACGCACCTGGCTCAAAACAAACAGTAATCAAGATAAATGTCACCTACACAAACCTAACAGAATATACAAGTCAACAATCAAAAAAGCTAAAAAAGTTACTTTTCAAGCTGAATTCAAAATGCTAAATTTGCAAGAAAGGAATTTTGTAAAATTCTCAGAGAAGTTTTTAAGCCTAAAAACACAAAAGGAACTCATGTCATGACTCAAGAATTTACTAACAAGCTGACAAATCATTACACAACCAAAGCGGACATCTTGGACTCCTATATAAAACAGAGAAAAACAACCAGACCCAATCCATTTACCACAATCCCCTCCAAAAGTAGGCTATCCCAGCCTCTGCATTCCTTCAAACAACTATCACAAAGTAAATTTATGGATCTGGTCAAAGCAAGCCAGGCAGTTGACCAGCTGCCCTTCTGACCCTTGTCCACCACAAATCTTCAAGAACATTCATTTAACTACCTTCGCTGCCACACCAGTAGGAAAAATCATTAAATAATGGACCTTTTCGGGGCAAACTGATAGAAAGAGCAGCATTCGCCCAGATGTCACCTTTATTGAAGATAACTCCATACTTTCTGACTTCCAAATAGGATTCTGTCCAAAAAGAGACACTGAATCAGCCCTAATCACCATCTGGGATGACCATAAAAACACAGTTTACCAGAACAGGGTCACTGTACTATTCCTCTTGGACCTTTCAGTTGCCTTCGACACAGTTGCACACAACACTCTAATCCAATGAGGGGCATAGAGGGGAATGCTCTCGACTGGATCACATCCTATCTTCAAAAAAGAACAAATGTCATCCATACCCCCCCTTTCTCATCCAAACTGTCCTTTATGTAAGCAGGGGCCTTTCAAATCTCTATCATCTCACCCGTGCTTTTCGACATCTACATGAAATCATTCCCGTCATTAATCAATTAATTTCAGCTTACATGCTATAACTATACAGATGACACAAATACTTCTTCAACTGGAAAGGCCTAAATACATTGGAAACTCACAAATCACCAGTTGCCTCAGAGCCATTGATCAGTGGATGATATGGAGCCACCTCATATTAAATGCTTCCAAAACTGAAATACTGAAATTTGGCAATTGGAAAAATTATGACCCACTGTGCACCTAGCCTGATGATCTGGGCCAATCTCCTACAGTATCGAAGAAAGTAAGATACCTTGGAATTACCATAGGCTCTAAAATATCAATGAATGTCCAAGTGGAAAGTTAGGAAGATCAAGCTTCGGTATCATGAAAACTCAGCGACGATCTTCCCACACCTAGGATATCCACACAAGGTCCAGGCTACTATCTCTCTTGAACTGTCTAAAGTTGATTACGCCAATGGCCTCTACTACAAATCATCTTTATCATCTATGAAAGAACTTCAACAAATTCAGAACTCTGCTGCCAGACTACTCATACATGTAAAGCCACAAGCCTACATCTCCCCTGCCTTGAGGGATCTACAATGTTTACCGGTTGGCAGAAGATCAGCATTCAAGCTGCTTTGTATCACCCACTGAGCAATACATGGAACAGGACCACTTTTTCTAAGGAATAAAATCACCACATAAATTCAACAAAGGAACCTCCGCTCAAGATTGGAGCCTCGCCTCAAAACCCCAGCATACAAGTGTCAGAAATGGGGGTCTCTTGTTAGCAAGGGCTTGCACCTTTGTCCAAATAGGGACCCTTTTTCCTAGTCAGGATAAGGGAGTTACACTCCTAAAATAACCCCTGCTCACCCCCTTGGTAGCTTGGCACGAGCAGTCAGGCTTATCTTAGAGGCAGTGTTTAAAGCATTTGCACATAACCAACAGTAATACAGTGTAAGCACTACAAACAGACACCACACCAGTTTAGAAAAATATCCAATATTTGTATATACTTAAGACAAGACCAAAACGATAAAAATCCACAGTACAGTACTTTAAAAAACTTCAGTTATCACAGTATCCTTGAAAAACAGTTCCTTGATGTCAATAGCTCAGTCCGGGGCTATCGCGGCGTCGTAAACAACCAAATTCAAACAGTTCTGGCTGACCGCGGTGTCGCGGACCAGCTACGGTGTCAGGAAGACCCGCAAACAGTACCTTTCAGAAATGCAGGCCGTCGATGACCTCTCGTTGTCCCACGCGTTGCAGGTCGATCTCCTCTCTGATGGAATCAGGAGCACTGGCGTCAGCAGGCGTCGGGTGCTGCGGTGCGAAGTGCAGCGGTGTGGCGCTCTCAGGTCGCGGTGTGAGCAGTGGCTCGGTGGCGGCGTCAGCTGGCGTCATCGGTGAGACCAGGGTCGCGGTGTGAGATGAAGGCAGTTGTGAGAAGTTGGCCTGGTATATGATGCTCACTAGTTAAAGTGATCACCTTGTACCATGCCAAGCAACCCTTATGGTGTGGTTGTAAGTCAACCTTTTCGGACTAGCTGCCCTAGTGGTAGCGTAGGCTAAGCAGTCTTTGAGGCTAAACTCGTGAAGCGTGTTAAGCCAGCTGTTTTACCAAATGCAACCCCCTTTTATACCAATGAAAGGACACCACACAGATATATATTCAAAATATATATGTATTTATTTCTCAAAGTAACCCCTAGTCTCTTTATGAGCACAGGAGCACAAATCGTCAAACAAGATTACAGTAGAATACACAGAAGTTGCACTTTATATGGATAGGCCCTGGTGGCCGCTCGAACCATATACTAAAATAGTGGTATAAGTACCACGAACAGAAAAGGGAAAAGGCCTAGGGCCTCTAGAATCGCTGGGCCTACAAGGAGCTAACGTCAGTTAGTGACCAGGAGGTCCACGGGTGGCGTGTGCAGAGCAAATAGTCACACGCGTGCTCCCATAGGTTTCAATGGGTGCGTAAAAAGTACAAAGTTACTGCAAAAAGGATCTTCCGGATGGACTAGGAACTCAAGATTTGGAACACAGGCACTAGAGATGTAATACTACACTTGGGCACAGGTGTGCCAGCTTTACCTCACCCACAGGAAGCGGGTGCATAGGCCTCGAAGTGCGTCCGGTTTCTTCTATCGGTTCCGTGGAGCTTGAAGACAAAGATGCTGCAGGCGGTCGGTCCGGGAGAGATGCAGTGGATCCAAGAGTGGATCGGAGATGTTGAAGACCTGTAAGCAGAGGGGACAGTGTTCACAGTCACTAGCCAGTGACCAGCGTGGCACCAGGTGGGTACCAGGCAATGTCGGGTGCAAACAGGAAGAAAGGTGTAGCTTGTCTCTGCAGCCACGTGGTCCCTGGAGGTCGACGACGTCCAGGAGTCAATTCACGAGCTGTCCCACGCAGGCTCTCGCTGTCGGCGGTGTCGGCGACTTGATCGAAGCAAACAAGCCTTGGCAAAAGCAATTGTTGTAGGAGATGAAATAAGCTGATGGTTCTGATCAGCAAGGTCAGAAGGACTGCTCCTTTGGAGGGGAGCAAGGGCCAGTCTGGAGCAACCAGACCAGCAGTGTATTTTGTAAAGTTCGTCGCCAAGATGGCTACTAGCCAGCGGGCCAGCAACCGGGTAGGCGCGTCGAGTGGCAAAATGCAGAAGGGCCCCACGCAGATCGTGGAGATGCTGGAGGGCTCACCTTTGGTGCAGATGCTGCTCGAGGGTTGGGCTTCTCAGATCCCAAAGCACAACTTGGAGGGAGCCTCGGTTGTTGCACTTGTCAGCTTGTCGTGGTCGTTTCAAGATGGCTGGCTCCACGTGTCTCGGTGCCTCCACGGGTCTCCTCTTTTCAGGGACTGTGGATCGGGCACTGAGAGGTCTGGAGGTCCAGGTCTTGTCAGTCTCTGGGCTCAGGCTCTGGCGGGAGGCGGCGGCAAAGCAGACGTTGATTCGCTGGATGGTGCTTGCGTTAGCAAGGTGGTCACTCCCTGACCACAGGGGAGATTGGCTTCAGTCCTCTGTGCGGCAGAGCGTCGAAGTTCCCGTCTTCTTCTTAGTGTTAAGTTGATTCCAGGATGTCTGAAGTCTTAGGACACAGCTCCTACCTTTAAGCCGATTCTAGGGGCCGGACTACCTGCTAGGTCCCTCCCTATGGGTGGGACCAGGAAGGGGGGTGGATACACCCCCAATCCTTTGTCCAGCTCGCCCCAGGCTCGGGACTAGTGTGCCCCAGGACCGGTTTGAACTGGCATATGCACCGAGGCTCCTTGTGAGCCACAGGCATGTCTGGTTTCTTTCAAGCCCTACCTGACCAATACACAAAATCCTGTCTGGGGTGGTGCACGCACCTCCCCTGGCAGGAAACCCTTTGTCCACACCTCCCAAGCTGGAAGGACTCCCAGCAGCAGGAGGGCAGACTTGTGTCTGTGGTGGCAGCATCCATTTTGTGGAGCTGAGGCTATGTCTGATTTTACCCGGGTTTCAGGTACTGTACATGTCGTGTCCCTCTAGAAGGGTGGAATGCTAACCCCGTCGCCAGAATTGGCGAGGGGTTAGTATTCCAATTCGTATGACACCTTACTCGACATGTTTTGATAAAGCCAAACCAAAGATAGCATTTAACCGCGAGGTTCATAATGCACTTAAGAGTATATGGTATGACGATATCTGGAAACAGTAGAAGGAAGTTGTTCCGACCACTGCAGACAGGCTCAGCTCATGCCAGAGCACCATCTCACATGGAACCAAGCACTCTGCCTTCAGGATTGTTAAGGCCTGCCATAGGAGTGACTTATAGGTTACCATGTGTCCCATTTAAGGTTAGGTATAGGTATACTACACCTAAGTAAGAGGTGATTACACCAACTTACCCCAGCTGAGTGATCAGCCAGTTGTGTCAAATTGTTAGGCCAAGCCTGGGGTGGCATAATACATGCTTCAGCCCCTGGCAGGCCTTGGGTACACCAATGCCCTGGGTACCTAGTGTACACTGGTACAGGGGCTGACAGGGTGATCCACTTCCAATTGGTTATGCACCTAGGATGCATAGTTTTAATTTAGTAGAGAGAACAGCAGGCTGGGGGTCTGATTGGCAGGCCCACAGCCTCAATATGTCAAAAACCAGTGAAGCAAAAAGCAAAAATTTGGGGTGACCATAGGATAGCAGACCCTACTCTCCTACACAACCCCCCCCCAAACGCTGGGACATTAAACTAGCCTTGACCAGTCTCGTCTTCATGTCCTAAGTGGAAGTACCTGGAGAGACCATCTGCATTCCCATGGTCAGTACCTGGCCGGTGCTCCACTGTAAAGTCCATCCCCTGTAGGGAAATGGACCACCTAAGCAGTTTGGGGTTTTCACCCTTCATCTGATTTAGCCACAAGAGGGGCTTATGGTCGGTCTGAATCTTGAAGTGAGTGCCAAACAAGTATGGCCTCAGCTTCTTCAGGGCCCACACCACAGCAAAGGCCTCCCTCTCAATAGCTGACCAATTCTTCTCTCTGGGGGTCAACCTTCTGCTAATAAAAGCAATGGGTTGGTCTTGACCATCTACATTAAGTTGTGACAGCACAGCTCCCACACCCAACTCAGAAGCATCTGTTTGGACAATAAACTCTTTGGAGTAGTCAGGACTTTTCAGGATAGGTGCAGAGCACATGGCCTCCTTCAGGTCATCAAATGCCTTTTGACAGCTTACTGTCCACTGAACCTTTTTGGGCATCTTCTTGGATGTCAGATCATTAAGAGGAGTCACAATGGACCCATAGTTCTTAACAAACTTCCTGTAGTACCCAGTCAAGCCCAAGAAAGCTCGAACTTGAGTCTGGGTGGTTGGAGGGGACCAGTCCTTGATGGATTGTATCTTACTCTCCAGTGGTTGAACTTGGCCTCCACCTACAAGGTGGCCCAAATATACAACCTTACTCTGCCCTATCTGGCACTTAGTAGCCTTGATAGTGAGGCCTGCCCTTTGCAGAGCCTCAAGAGCCTTCTTCAGGTGGATCAGATGATCCTCCCAGGTGGAGCTAAAGACAGCAATGTCATCAAGATATGCTGCGCAAAAGTCATCCAACCCAGTAAGGACTTGGTTCACCAGCCTTTGGAAGGTGGCAGGTGCATTCTTCAGACCAAAGGGCATCACCACAAACTGGTAGTGCCCACCTGGGGTTGAGAATGCTGTTTTGGCCTTAGACTCCTCAGCTAATCTGATTTGCCAATAGCCAGCTGTTAAGTCAAATGTGCTCAAAAACTTTGCAGAAGCTAGTTTGTCTATGAGCTCATCTGCCCTTGGAATAGGGTGTGCATCTGTCCTGGTGACAGCATTGAGTCCTCTGTAATCCACACAGAACCTCATCTCTCTCTTGCCATCTTTGGTGTGAGGTTTGGGGACCAGAACCACTGGGCTAGCCCAGGGGCTCTCTGAGGGTTCAATGACACCTAATTCCAGCATTTTATGTACCTCAGCCTTTATACAGTCCCTGACGTGGTCAGGTTGTCTGTAAAGCTTGTTCTTTACAGGCAGACTGTCACCAGTGTCCACCACATGGGTACACCAGTCAGTTTGACTAGGTATCAAGGAAAACATATGTGAAAATGATTGTAGAACCTGTCTACATTCAGTCTGCTGATGGGCAGTGAGGTTGCCTCCAAGGGTCACTCCTTCAACTGAGCCATCTTCAGGGTTCTGAGACAACAGGTCTGGGAGAGGGTCACTCTCTTCCTCCTGTCCCTCATCTGTAGCCATGAGCAAGCCCATGTCTGCCCTGTCAACATATGCTTTAAGCCTGTTAACATGGAGTACCCTGTGGGGACTCCTGGGAGTTCCTAGGTCGACCAAGTAGGTGACCTCTCCCTTCTTTTCCAGGATTGTATGGGGTCCAGACCATTTGTCTTGGAGTGCTGCTGGGGCCACTGGCTCCAACACCCATACCTTCTGTCCTGGCTGAAACTCAACCAAGACAGCCTTTTGGTCATGCCAAGCTTTCTGTAAGGCCTGGCTTGCCTCAAGGTTTTTGGATGCCTTCTCCATATACTCAGCCATCCTGGAGCGGAGACCAAGTACATAGTCCACTATGTCTAGCTTAGGCTTTTTGAGAGGTAACTCCCATCCTTCCTTCACCAAACACAGTGGGCCTCTTACAGGGTGCCCAAACAGCAACTCAAAGGGGCTGTAGCCAACTCCTTTTTGTGGGACCTCTCTGTAAGCAAACAGAAGGCAGGGTAGAAGGATGTCCCATCTTCGCCTGAGCTTTTCAGGTAATCCTTTGATCATACCCTTTAGGGTCTTGTTGAATCTCTCAACAAGCCCATTGCATTGTGGGTGATAAGGGGTGGTGAACTTGTAGTTGACACCACATTCCTTCCACGTAGCTGTCAAGTATCCTGACATAAAGTTGGTACCTCTGTCAGATACTACCTCCTTAGGAAACCCCACTCTGGAGAATACTCCCAGCAGGGCCCTGGCCACAACAGGAGCTGTAGTGGTCCTAAGGGGAATTGCCTCTGGATACCTGGTGGCATGATCGACTACCACCAGTATAAATCTGTGCCCAGATGCAGTGGGAGGATCCATGGGACCCACTATGTCTATTCCCACTCTTTCAAAGGGGACCCCCACCACAGGTAGTGGTATTAGGGGGGCCTTTGTTGTGCCACCTGATTTGCCACTGGCTTGGCAGGTCACGCAGGAGCGACAAAACTCCTTTGAATCTTCATTCATATGAGGCCAGTGAAAGTGAGGGACAAGCCTGTCCCAAGTCTTATTCTGGCCTAAGTGTCCTGCTAAAGGAATGTCATGGGCCAAGGTAAGAAGGAAGCCCCTAAATTGCAGAGGTATAACCAACCTCCTGGTAGCACCAGGCTTGGGGTCTCTAGCCTCTGAATAAAGGAGCCCTTCATCCCAATACACTTTATGGGTACCTTGAGCATTCCCAGCAGCCTCAGCAGCAGCCAGCTGTCTGAGGGGTTCAAGAGAGGGACAGGATAATTGAGCCTGCCTCAAGTCAGCCCTTGAAGGTCCCCCTGTCCCCAGAAACTCAACCTGATCAGGTTCAAGCTCTTCAGAGACAGTTCCTTCAGGGTCCTCTAGATCAGCTTCCTGGGAAGGCTGATCATCACTCTGAGGCAGGGGGAAGGCACAGCCTTGACCCTCCTGTTCTTCTTCTTGGTAGGTGCTTGGTCCATTGTTCCAGGATCCAAGACCTGAGGTTCAGTGAGGCACTTTTTGGCCTGTGACCTGGTCACAGCAAGGACATGTGATGATATACCTAACATCTCTGCATGAGTCCTGTACTCCACTTCTGACCATAGAGAACTCTCTAGGTCATTGCCCAACAAACATTCTACTGGGAGGTCTGCACTAACCACAACCCTTTTGAGGCCAGTTACCCCTCCCCATGAGAAGTTAACAACTGCCACACTATGTGAAGTAGTGGCATTGCTGGCATTGGTCACCAGGTAGTTCTCACCTGGTATGTACTGTCCAGGGTCCACAAAGCCTGGTGTCACCATAGTGACACTGGCACATGTGTCCCTGTAGGCTTGAGCCACTTTGTCATTAATTAAAGGAGTCTGTCTGTACTTGCCCAGGTTACTGGGGCTCACAGTCAGGAACAAATCAATGTCCCCATCACAGATCAAGACTGCCTGTGTCAGGGTTCTGTCTAAGTCAGAATCTCCTTCAGTTCCCATAGTGATTCCCACTACACCCTTTGTCTGGGGACCAACACTGCTAACAGTAGTACTGGGAGCAGGTGCCTTATGGGCAACAGTGTTGGGGGCTCCACCCTTTTTGCAATCACTAGTCCAGTGAGTTGTATTTTTGCAATGATTGCACCAGGGTTTCTTTTGACCTTCTTTCTTCTTTTTGGACTGTTGTTGGGACCCACCCTCCTTAGCAGTAGTTTGGGGCCCTGTTGAAGACTTCTGGTCTTTAGATTTCTGATCTCCACCCTTTTGGTCTGTTTTCTTCTGATCACCCCCTTGGCCCTGGTTCTGGTTCTTTTGCTTAACCCTGGTTCTGACCCATTTGTCTGCCTTCTTTCCCAATTCTTGGGGAGAGGTCAGATCAGAGTCAACCAAGTGTTGATGCAGTTGCTGGTTTTGACAGTTATTTAAAATCTGTTCTCTCATCATCAAATTATACAATCCTGTAAAATCAGATACCTTACTTCCCAGCAACCAACCCTCCAAAGCCTTAGTGGCACATTCAACATATTCAGACCAGTCCTGAGTCTGTGTCTTTTGGGTGTCTCTGAACATTAACCTGTACTGTTCAGTGGTTAAGCCTAACCCATCTACCAGAACACTCTTCAGGACTCTGTAATTTCTGACATCCTCTTCTCTAACAGTGAGGAGTCTGTCTCTGCCTCTTCCTTCAAAGGAGAGCCAGAGGATTGCTGCCCACTGGTCTTCAGGAACCTGCTGTACCTTGCAGGCTCTCTCAAGAGCAGTTATCCATTTGTGGATGTCATCCCCACTTTTGTAGGGGGGCACAACCTTAGACAGGTTCCTATTATCAAAGACCCTATCTTTGTCCTTAGGGACAATGCTGCCACCAGTGGGTATAGAGCCACTCTCTCTAGGTTGCCTAGCCTTGTTCAGTTTTTCTTCCATCAGGGCTACCTCTAGCTCCTGCTTCCTGATCCTCAGCTGGGCTTCCTGCATTCTGGCCTCATGTTCCCTCCTCTGAGGGGTGGTCATCCTTTTCCTGGAGTGACCTTGAGAGCCTCTGGAGCCATGGGAA
Organism: Triturus cristatus; assembly: GCF_964204655.1. Taxonomy (NCBI): domain Eukaryota; kingdom Metazoa; phylum Chordata; class Amphibia; order Caudata; family Salamandridae; genus Triturus; species Triturus cristatus. The sequence goes on from NC_140595.1 coordinate 119,388,184, forward strand.
GCATTGGAGTCACCTGAGCGATTCCTTTGCCTCCCAAGCCCTGTGTTAAGTCCACTGGGGAGATCCAATGGGGTAAACCCACTGTCAATCCCCAATAGCCTTAGTTTAGCTGGGCCAAGTATAACACTTGGCACTGGGCTAGTTCTACCTTCATCATCACTACTTTCTGTATCCTCACCACTTTCCTCCCCTGTAGTATGATTCTCATCTAAGGGATGGCTATTGGAACTGGGTACCTCTGTAGCATCTTCAGAAGGGGGGCCTCCTGTTCCTGACCCTAAGGGGGCTAACTGGGAAGCTTTCCTGAGTTCTCTCTGATTCTCATCATTTTGTAAGAGTTCTCTGAGCTCAGCAGAGGTAGGGTTCTTGGGCTGTTTAAGGCCTCTAAGAGTTGCCAAATGCCTGAGCTCATTCTGGTTAAGGGTAGCAAAGCTGGATGGTGCCCTCTGGGGGTCACTCTCAACAGAGATGGGTACAGTGGACCCCTCTGCCCCGGCCATTGCTCTTAAGTGTGGGTGGATGTGTTGCAATCTACCTACACTTGGGTTTACCTACTAAACCTATCTAGTAGTTGTAGTCAGGGTGTGCTACTCCCTTTGCTCTACAACAACTAAGTTCAGTAGAACTTATGTATATCTAATCTTGTTTTATATGTACCTACAGGTACCTATGTGATCTTTCAATTGGTAACCAAGAGATTACAATGGTAAAACACAGCAAGCTCAAATCCAACCGCTGCTCACCAATGTGAGAAGTTGGCCTGGTATATGATGCTCACTAGTTAAAGTGATCACCTTGTACCATGCCAAGCAACCCTTATGGTGTGGTTGTAAGTCAACCTTTTCGGACTAGCTGCCCTAGTGGTAGCGTAGGCTAAGCAGTCTTTGAGGCTAAACTCGTGAAGCGTGTTAAGCCAGCTGTTTTACCAAATGCAACCCCCTTTTATACCAATGAAAGGACACCACACAGATATATATTCAAAATATATATGTATTTATTTCTCAAAGTAACCCCTAGTCTCTTTATGAGCACAGGAGCACAAATCGTCAAACAAGATTACAGTAGAATACACAGAAGTTGCACTTTATATGGATAGGCCCTGGTGGCCGCTCGAACCATATACTAAAATAGTGGTATAAGTACCACGAACAGAAAAGGGAAAAGGCCTAGGGCCTCTAGAATCGCTGGGCCTACAAGGAGCTAACGTCAGTTAGTGACCAGGAGGTCCACGGGTGGCGTGTGCAGAGCAAATAGTCACACGCGTGCTCCCATAGGTTTCAATGGGTGCGTAAAAAGTACAAAGTTACTGCAAAAAGGATCTTCCGGATGGACTAGGAACTCAAGATTTGGAACACAGGCACTAGAGATGTAATAATACACTTGGGCACAGGTGTGCCAGCTTTACCTCACCCACAGGAAGCGGGTGCATAGGCCTCGAAGTGCGTCGGGTTTCTTCTATCGGTTCCGTGGAGCTTGAAGACAAAGATGCTGCAGGCGGTCGGTCCGGGAGAGATGCAGTGGATCAAAGAGTGGATCGGAGATGTTGAAGACCTGTAAGCAGAGGGGACAGTGTTCACAGTCACTAGCCAGTGACCAGCGTGGCACCAGGTGGGTACCAGGCAATGTCGGGTGCAAACAGGAAGAAAGGTGTAGCTTGTCTCTGCAGCCACGTGGTCCCTGGAGGTCGACGACGTCCAGGAGTCGATTCACGAGCTGTCCCACGCAGGCTCTCGCTGTTGGCGGTGTTGGCGACTTGATCGAAGCAAACAAGCCTTGGCAAAAGCAATTGTTGTAGGAGATGAAATAAGCTGATGGTTCTGATCAGCAAGGTCAGAAGGACTGCTCTTTTGGAGGGGAGCAAGGGCCAGTCTGGAGCAACCAGACCAGCAGTGTATTTTGTAAAGTTCGTCGCCAAGATGGCTACTAGCCAGCGGGCCAGCAACCGGGTAGGCGCGTCGAGTGGCAAAATGCAGAAGGGCCCCACGCAGATCGTGGAGATGCTGGAGGGCTCACCTTTGGTGCAGATGCTGCTCGAGGGTTGGGCTTCTCAGATCCCAAAGCACAACTTGGAGGGAGCCTCGGTTGTTGCACTTGTCAGCTTGTCGTGGTCGTTTCAAGATGGCTGGCTCCACGTGTCTCGGTGCCTCCACGGGTCTCCTCTTTTCAGGGACTGTGGATCGGGCGGTGAGAGGTCTGGAGGTCCAGGTCTTGTCAGTCTCTGGGCTCGGGCTCCGGCGGGAGGCGGCGGCAAAGCAGACGTTGATTCGCTGGATGGTGCTTGCGTTAGCAAGGTGGTCACTCCCTGACCACAGGGGAGATTGGCTTCAGTCCTCTGTGCAGCAGAGCGTCGAAGTTCCCGTCTTCTTCTTAGTGTTAAGTTGATTCCAGGATGTCTGAAGTCTTAGGACGCAGCTCCTACCTTTAAGCGGATTCTAGGGGCCGGACTACCTGCTAGGTCCCTCCCTATGGGTGGGACCAGGAAGGGGGGTGGATACACCCCCAATCCTTTGTCCAGCTCGCCCCAGGCCCGGGACTAGTGTGCCCCAGGACCGGTTTGAACTGGCATATGCACCGAGGCTCCTTGTGAGCCACAGGCATGTCTGGTTTCTTTCAAGCCCTACCTGACCAATACACAAAATCCTGTCTGGGGTGGTGCACGCACCTCCCCTGGCAGGAAACCCTTTGTCCACACCTCCCAAGCTGGAAGGACTCCCAGCAGCAGGAGGGCAGACTTGTGTCTGTGGTGGCAGCATCCATTTTGTGGAGCTGAGGCTATGTCTGATTTTACCCGGGTTTCAGGTACTGTACATGTCGTGTCCCTCTAGAAGGGTGGAATGCTAACCCCGTCGCCAGAATTGGCGAGGGGTTAGTATTCCAATTCGTATGACACCTTACTCGACATGTTTTGATAAAGCCAAACCAAAGATAGCATTTAACCGCGAGGTTCATAATGCACTTAAGAGTATATGGTATGACGATATCTGGAAACAGTAGAAGGAAGTTGTTCCGACCACTGCAGACAGGCTCAGCTCATGCCAGAGCACCATCTCACATGGAACCAAGCACTCTGCCTTCAGGATTGTTAAGGCCTGCCATAGGAGTGACTTATAGGTTACCATGTGTCCCATTTAAGGTTAGGTATAGGTATACTACACCTAAGTAAGAGGTGATTACACCAACTTACCCCAGCTGAGTGATCAGCCAGTTGTGTCAAATTGTTAGGCCAAGCCTGTGGTGGCATAATACATGCTTCAGCCCCTGGCAGGCCTTGGGTACACCAATGCCCTGGGTACCTAGTGTACACTGGTACAGGGGCTGACAGGGTGATCCACTTCCAATTGGTTATGCACCTAGGATGCATAGTTTTAATTTAGTAGAGAGAACAGCAGGCTGGGGGTATGATTGGCAGGCCCACAGCCTCAATATGTCAAAAACCAGTGAAGCAAAAAGCAAAAATTTGGGGTGACCATAGGATAGCAGACCCTACTCTCCTACAGCAGTGCTCGTCACGGTGCTGGCAGGTCATGGTGCAGCAGCGGTGTCATTGTTGCTGAAGTGCTGTCGTCGGCTGACAAACTGGAGTCGATGGCACCAGCGTCTGTAGGCCAAGGCTGCGGTGCGGGATGAGGGTTGTGCGTTGTGCAACTTTACGAGCGGTGCCCTCGAACCACGGTGACAGCAGCGGGGTCGAGTCCGGCGTGGAGCGTCGTCATCGGGGATACCAAGGGGCCGTCGTGAAGCGAGGCGGTGTGGAGTGCAGTGCCCACAGGTCACGGTGCGAGCAGCGACTCAGTAGCGGCATTAGCAGGCGGCGTCGGTGAGACCAGGGTCGTGGTGCGGCAGTGCCCTCTGCGGTGCCTTCAGGACACGGAGTCGTCAGCTGTGTCGTATACGGCATCGGGCTTGAAGTCTTTGCTGTTCCTGAGACTTCTTGAACAGGGGGCAAGCTCTACCTCAAGCCCTTGGAGAATTTCACAAAAGTAGATTGCAGAAAGTTCAGTCCAGTCCTTCAACTGCCCAAGACAGAAGCAGCCACTGCAGGCCAACACAGCAAAGCACACAGCATAGTGGTAGTTCCTCCTCACAGCTTCTCCAGCTCTTTTTCTTGGCAGTCTTCTTGATCCAAAAGAGTTCTAAAGTTCTGGGGTCTGGGTCCCCTTTTTTATCCCCAATTTATTTTTGTTCTCTGAAGGCAGAGAAGCCTTTGCCTAGTCCAAACCAGTTCTGGTCAGTCTTGGAGCACTTTTTTTGACAAGACTTCTTCCTACCTTTCACAGTGTAGGTCAGGGACATCAGACACACCACAGGAGGTGGACCCAGCATTGTGGAGGGAAGGCACAGCCCTATTCAGGTCCCAAGTGCAACTCCTCCCACCCATCTACATGTAGATCTTGCTATTCAGCCCTGTGCTGACTCACCCTGTCTCCTGGAATCCCCCAGCCCCAGCCCCTGTCACTCAAACTCCAGACAAGGAATACACAACCTAGCAGAGGCAGGTTTGGATGGTTAGACAAGAAAATACCTACTTTCTACAAGTGGTATTTTTAAACACAGAATGTTAAAACCAACTTCACTAAAAGAGGCATTTTGTCATTCTGAGTTCAGGCATACTAAACTCGAATTTCTACCATGTTTCCTGGGTCAGTTAGGATTTTAGGATATAATAATCAAACTGCCCATTCTGGCCTATGGGGAACACGTAGCCTTGCAATAGTGAAAAATGAAGTAGGCTGTAATTCACAATCAGGACATGCCACACATACCAGGGCATGTCCCACCTTTCACATACAATGCACCCTGCCCATGGGGGTACATTGGGCCTACCAGAGGGACAACTCACATGTAGAAAAGGGAAGGTTTAGGGACTTGCAAGTGTGTGCACTTGCCAAGTCGACATGGCAGCCCGAGGCTGCACAAAGGCTCTGCAATGGCAGGCCAGAGTTACACTTTACGGGCTGTTTGCGTGGGTGGCACAATCCAGTGCTGCAGCCCACCAACAGCATTTGATTTATAGGTCCTGGCACTCGCAGTGCACTTTACTAGGGACTGACAAATAAATCAAATAGGCCAATCTTGGAAACACATTCCATAACACAGTTTATACAGGAGCACCTGCACTTTACTACTGGACAGCAGTGAGGAAAGTGTGCAGAATCATTACACCAGCAAAAAGAGAGTCAAAACCGTGAGGTCAGGAAGCAAAAAGTCTGGGGAAACACACCAAAAGATGCCAAGTCTAACACATGTCCCCTCCAGCTGAGAGTAGGGAGAACTACCCAACTTTCTGGGAGTTCTCTTCACTAAGGCGTAAGAACCTGGACAAACCATCTGCGTGGGCGAGTTCTGTGCCTGGGCGGTTTTCCACCGTAAAGTCCATTCCCTGTAGGGAGATGGACCACCTCAGCAGTTTTGGATTCTCACCCCTCATTTGCATCAACCATCTAAGGGGCCTGTGGTCTGTCTGAACCCGGAAGTGAGTCCCAAACAGGTATGGTCTCAGCTTCTTCAGCGCCCAGACCACAGCAAAAGCTTCCCTTTCTATGGCACTCCACCTCTGTTCGCTGGGGAGTAGTCTCCTGCTAAGGAAGACTACAGGCTGATCTAGGCCCTCTTCATTCAGTTGTGAGAGCACCGCTCCCACACCATTCTCTTAAGCGTCAGTCTGCACGGCGAATTCTTTGAAGAAGTCAGGTGCCTTGAGCACGGGCGCCGTGCACATGGCTGCCTTCAGGGCATCAAAAGCTTTCTGGCAGAACTCAGTCCAGATCACCTTCCAGGGCTACTTCTTGGAAGTCAGCTCTGTTAAGGGGGCAACAATGGTGTTGTAGCCCTTAACAAATCTCCTATAGTAGCCGGTGAGACCTAAGAAGGCTCTCACCTCTGTCTGGGTCTTGGGGGGTTCCCAAGCCAGGATGGTGTCAATCTTGGGTTGTAGGGGCGCCACCTGGCCGCTTCCTACCTTGTGTCCCAAGTACACCACAGAACCCTGCCCGATCTGGCACTTACTGGCCTTGATCATGAGGCCTGCAACCTTGCAGAGCCCTCAACACTTTCTCAAGGTGCTGTAAATGTTCTTCCCAGCTGGAACTGAACACAGCAATATCATCCAGGTAGGCGGCACTGAAATCCTCCAGTCCAGCCAACACCTGATTGACCAACCTCTGAAAGGTGGCAGGGGCATTCTTCAACCCAAAGGGCATCACCCGAAACTGGTAATGACCTTCTGGGGTTGAGAATGCTGATCTCTCCTTGGCCCCATCGTTTAAGGCAATCTGCCAGTACCCAGACGTTAAATCAAACGTGCTGGGGAACCGGGCAGCTCCCAACCGATCAATGAGCTCAGCAGCTCTGGGGACGGGGTGCACATCAGTCCTGGTGACAGCATTGAGCCCACGGTAGTCCACACAAAACCGGAGTTCTGGAGTGGCACCGGGTGCAGCAGCCTTTGGGACCAAGACCACCGAGCTAGCCCAAGGACTGTTGGAGGGCTCAATCACCCCTAACACCAACATCTTAGAGACCTCCTCCTTGATGCTGGCCCTGACCCGGTCAGTCAACCTGTAAATTTTGTGCTTTACAGGAGGGCTGTCACCCGTGTCCACGTCATGGGTACACCAGTGAGTAACACCTGAGGTCAGAGACAACAGTGGGGTGAACTGCCGACAGTCCCCCTGCTGCTGTGGAGTCAGTGTAGGGGAGAGGATCACACTTTCTACTGACCCATCATGCTCCTTGGTAGACAGGAGGTCAGGGAGAGGCTCACTCTCCTCTTCCACCCCATCATCTGTCGCCAAGAGCATACTCACTTCGAACCTCTCAAAGTGGGGCTTAAGGCAGTTCACGTGAAGGACCCTTAAAGGGTTCCTTGGAGTCTGCAAATCCACCAGGTGGGTGACGTTACTTTTGCGCTCCACCGCCTCATATGGCCCAGTCCACTTGTCCTGCAAGGCACAAGGTTCCACTGGGACCATGACCCACACTTTTTGCCCAGGTTGAAATTCGACCAGAGTGGCATTCTGGTCATACCACCTCTTCATTTCTTCCTGGCTTGCTTCTAGGTTCGCCTGAGCAAGTTTCCTGAAGCGGGCAGTTTGGTTTCTGAAGGTCAGCATGTAACTAAACACATACTGGGGAGTTTTCCTGGGAGCTGCCTCCCAGCCTTCCTTTGCCAAACTGAGAGGTCCTCTGACAGGGTGGCCATACAGGAGCTCAAAGGGGCTGTACCCAAGAGACTTCTGAGGCACCTCCCTGTATGCAAAGAGAAGGCATGGCAAGAGGACGTCTCACTTACGCCTCATGGGTTCTGTTAGACCCTTGATCATGCCTTTCAAGGTCTCGTTGAATCTCTCCACTAGACCGTTTCCTTGTGGGTGGTAGGGAGTGGTGAACTTGTAGGTTACACCACACTCCTTTCACAGGGAAGTCATATACTTGGATATGAAATTGGTCCCCCTGTCAGAAACCACCTCTCTGGGGAAGCCCACGTGGGAAAAGATCCCCATTAACGCCCGGCCCACCACTGGCGCCGTCGTTGTCCTGAGAGGGATTGCCTATGGGTACCGGGTGGCATGGTCCACCAAGACCAGGATATACCTGTTGCCCATGGCTGTCTTGGGATCTAGTGGCCCCACAATATTCATCCCTACCCTTTCAAAGGGTGTTCCAACAACAGGAAAAGGTTGGAGAGGAGCTTTGACCTTCCTCCCACTCTTGCCACTTGCCTGGCAAGTTTGGCAAGACCTGCAGTGTCCATCTGACTGCCTTTGCATTTAGGGCCAAAAGAGTGGGTGACAAGACTATCAAAGGTCTTGTCCTGTCCCAAATTTCCTGCCAAAGGCACGTCATGAATTATCAAAGAAGGGATGCACACCTTTTCATACTGTTTATATCGAAGTTTGTCCAATGTTCAATCTGCATTGCGTGCAGCTTGGATAGGTGCCATGCCCAACAGACACCTGCGTTAGATACAATTTCGAATGTGGGGTGAGTTTACACCCCAACCAAACGCACAGCTGAACTCGCCTGTCTAGGCCATTATTCTGTTTTCCAAATCATCCGTATTTTGCCATAGTAATCAAATCTTCAACCACTTTTAACCGATCATTTTAATCCACTTATTTCACCATTTTGTTTCCACACGCGGAATGGATTTGCAAATTTACAAATTTTCACGTGCTTAAGCTGGGCCATCCGAACCTCTTGCATAAAACACGAAAGAAGCAATATTCGTCTGAGGCAGTGTCGTTTATTTTATAAAAAATACCCAATGCATTTCGGGCCGCTGGTGCCCTTCTTCAGGGGTTACTGAAAGAACAAGTAAAATAACCAATATTGGTTATTTTACTTGTTCTTTCAGTAACCCCTGAAGAAGGGCACCAGCGGCCCGAAATGCATTGGGTATTTTTTATAAAATAAACGACACTGCCTCAGACGAATATTGCTTCTTTCGTGTTTTATGCAAGAGGTTCGGATGGCCCAGCTTAAGCACGTGAAAATTTGTAAATTTGCAAATCCATTCCGCGTGTGGAAACAAAATGGTGAAATAAGTGGATTAAAATGATCGGTTAAAAGTGGTTGAAGATTTGATTACTATGGCAAAATACGGATGATTTGGAAAACAGAATAATGGCCTAGACAGGCGAGTTCAGCTGTGCGTTTGGTTGGGGTGTAAACTCACCCCACATTCGAAAAGGCACGTCATGAGCCAGACCCAGTAGGAAGATCCTGAAGCGCTGGGGTACCACCAGCGCTTCAGGCTGACCCAGGCTCAGCAACCTTAGGCTCACTGTATAGGAGACCATTCTCCCAGTAGATCAGATGTGACCCGTACTGATTGGGCACTCTTTCTGCTCCTTGTAGAATTCCTCCCTGGTGTGACCCCCTTCTTGCTGCCAATGGGTCAGCTCAGAGATGTCTCCCAGTTCGGCTACCTGCTCCCCTGTAGGCACCGGGGCGTCCCCCTCGAGGTCCGCCTCCTCCCGGTCCGTGGGAAATTTGGGGGCCTGTTTCCCGTGCCCCCTGCCCTTTCTCTTGGCAGGGACTTGGGCCATTGTTCCAGGCTCCAAGTCCTCTTGATCACCCTTCCTGGCTGCCTTTGACCGAGTAGACACGCATGCCCACTCTGGCAACCCAAGCATCTCCAAGTGAGACCTGAGCTCAACATCCTTCCATAAGGACTGCTCCAGGTCGTTACCTAGCAGACAATCTACAGGCATGGTAGGACTCACAACCACCCTCAAGGGACCTGAGACCCCCCCACTCAAAGGGAACCTGTGCCACCATACACTGGCACTCAGAGTTGTCTAGAGCAACTACTTGGTGGAATGCCCCTGGGACTACCTGCTTCTCAGAGACCAGGTGACACTGGACTGAGGTCACACTGGCTCCGTTATCTCTGAGAGCCTCTACCCTTTTCCCATTGATGGTAACCCAGGTGCTATATTTCTTTGTGTTAGGGGGCACCTGGTTTTCTGGGACCATCTCACTGTCCCCTAGTGAGACGAGGGTCATTTCTGCTGGATCCCCACCCTCCTGTGGGCAGCCCTCCTCCCCAAGTGCTACACTAGCTAACACCTTGGACTGTCCACCGGTCGGTGGCTGTGTCCCCTTTGGGCACCTGCGGTCCCCCTTCAAGTGAACCACCTGGTCACATGCAAAACACTTGCAGGGACGGTCTCAGCAGGCTTTCCTGTAGAGACCCCTTTCTTCTTATCTCCTGGGGGATGGGAGCCTTTACCCTGGGTACTAGTTAGGGCCCTTTAGAGAACTCCTGTGCTTTACCCTTGTCCCCCCCACTTTTCTGCTGGGGACCCTGCCCACCTTTGGCTGAGTCTCCCCCAAACGGTTTCTTGTGGACCCTGGTACCCACCCAGCGGTCCGCCTCCATTGCAAGCTTCCTGGGGTCAGTCAGCTTACTATCAACTAGGTGCTGGCGCAGAGATGCCCTAGTCTCATTGAAAAATGATCCATCTGTGACCATCAAACAGGCGGACAAGGGGGGCTCGATTGTGGTATGGGGGACCCCAGACTATACAACAGAAGCCCTCAAACAATTAAATGATCCGATTTGCTACAAACGCATCTCGAAGGACCCCACGTTTGAACTTCAGGGTCATCTCTTCGACATTCTCAAAAAAGGCTTTGATCAGGGTTTTCTAGGCCCAAAGGAGTATAACTATTTGCAAAACAAACATCCTAGAATCCCAGTTTTTTACATTCTGCCCAAAGTGCATAAGAATGAGACCTCTCCGCCAGGCAGGCCGATAGTCTCATAGTGTGACTCTTTGAATGAGCTAATTTCAAAGTACGTGGACTATTTCCTCAAACCATTCATGGAGGAGGTGCCATCTTACCTCCAAGATACCACAGACTTTATCAACAAATTAGAGGATGTCTCATTTGTAACAGACAAAGATCTAATGGTGACATTGGATGTCACTTCTGTATACACCCAAATTCCACAAGACAAAGCCTTGGCAGTCTTATCGCATTTCATGGACAAAAGACTGAGACCGGTGAGGGTTCCCACTGAATTTATTGTTGAATTGGCAAGTTTTGCTCTTAAAAAAAACTTTTTTTCATTTGGTAGTGAGTTTTTTTATCAGACTAAAGGTGTAGCAATGGGTTGTCCATTCGCCCCAGAATTGGCAGTACTGTATATGTCCATGTTTGAAGATAAATTCAAATAGGGGTTCGAAACGTGTCGACCCTTTTCTGTTGTGATACCAAACACTGGTGTAAATAGATCTTTTTGGTGCCTTCTAAGAATTTCTTTGCTTAATTGTAAAACGATTTCTGGAACAATAGGTGATATGCACATTTAAATTGTTTTGATCAAGAATTCACTAGGTTTGGATAGTCCTTTGGTAAATTCAATATTGTGGCTAGTAGGTTACCGAAGGCAGCTTTGTTTGAATGAGTGTTTTTTTGATGTATGAGGAGCGGTGTATGAATGTGTGTGCAAGTTAGTATATCTGCCAAATCGGCAGTACAGTCATTTGTGCCAAGTGTATTGTTTTTTTTTTATATGTTTTTTTGTCAACAATTATTGCTGTGCTTCATCCTTGTATTCTACATTTTTTTTATACAAGATGTTTTTTAATTATATATAAAAAAGATGTCATTGAAATAAATACTACTAATCAGTATAGTCGTGGTTGTTTGATATTTTCTTCCAAGATTTATTCACTCTTTGAATAGGTTATCAGCATTGGCATTCTCTTTTGTTTCGCAGGCGCAGATCTGCAGAACATAGATTAGACAAGTGCTCCCACGCAATCAAATTGTAGAGCCCCTGAAAATCTGTTACATTACTGCCCTTCACCCAGCCATCCAGCGACCTACAGAATATATCTACACGTTCCAACCAAGTGTTGGCCTCAGACTTTTTACTGGACCTAAACTGATCCCCGTACTTTTCAGGAGGGAGTCCATACCTAGTGAGGAGAGCGTCTTTCATGTCAGCATAGGTGAGGTCCTGCCCCTTACCCAAAGCTTTCAGAGTATCCCTAGCTTCTTCTGGAAAGAGAGGTCACAACCCTGCCCCCCAGTTCTTCTCAGGGACCCCATTCATATGAATAGATGACTCGTACCCTTGAAACCACTTTTGTATGTCATCACCCTTTTTGTACTCTTTACCTACGTTCTTGGGGATGTGTATAATCCTGTCTGTGTGTGCTGAAGGGTTGCTGCCACCATCTGAGCCGGTTCTACTCTTTAGCTCCAGCTCCTTGATCATTCTCTCATGATCTAGTATCATCTTTCTTTCCTCCATGGTTATTCTCTTGTCTTCCCTCTCACTTTCTATTCTGAGTTTCTCTAACTCAAACTTCCAAACTCAAAGATCCTCTGGGGACAAGCTACTGCTGCCCTGCCTAGAGGGTTCCCCCCCTCCCAAAAGCACATCCACCCTAGGAACAGGCTCCTCCACCTCTCCACTGAGAACACCAGATTACCAACTGGCATGTCTGCCTGCTACCCAGGCCCTCAGAGCCCTTTGTAGCTCATCCTTCCTGGATTGAGGCTCCTGGATTGAGGCGTGGGTTTGAATCCCACCGCTGCCACCAATGTTAGAAATGGGGGGTCCCTTGTTGTCAAGGGCTTGCACCTTTGTCCAAATAGGGACCCTTCTTCCTAGTCAGGATAAGGGACTTACACTCCTAAAAGAACCCCTGCTCACCGCCTTGGTAGCTTGGCACGAGCAGTCAGGCTTATCTTAGAGGCAGAGTGTAAAGCATTTGCACATAACCAACAGTAATACAGTGTAAGCACTACAAACGGACACCACACCAGTTTAGAAAAATATCCAATATTTTTATATACTTAAGACAAGACCAAAATGATAAAAATCCACAGTACAGTACTTTAAAAAACTTCAGTTATCACAGTATCCTTGAAAAACAGTTCCTTGATGTCGATAGCTCAGTCCGGGGCTATCACGGCGTTGTGAACAACCAAATTCAAACAGTTCTTGCTGACCGCGGTGTCGCAGACTAGCTACGGTGTTGGGAAGACCCACAAACAGTACCTTTCAGAAATGCAGGTCGTCGATGACCTCTCATTGTCCCACGCGTTGCAAGTCAATCTCCTCTCTGATGGAATCAGGAGCGCTGGCGTCGGCAGGCGTCGGATGCTGCGGTGCTAAGTGCAGCGGTGCAGCGTGCGGTGCCCTCAGGTCGCAGTGCGAGCAGCGGCTCAATGGCGGCGTCAGCTGGCGGCGTCAGTGAGACCAGGGTTGCGGTGTGAGATGAAGGCGGTGCACGTCACGGTGCTGGCAGGTCACAGTGTAGCAGCGGCGTCGTCGTTGCTAAAGTACTGTCGTCGGTTGACGAACTGGAGTCGATGGCACCAGCGTCGGTAGGCCAAGGCTGCGGTGCGGGATGAGGGCAGTGCGTCGTGTAACTTTACGAGCGGTACCCTAGAACCACGGTGCAAGCAGCGGCGTCAAGACCGGCGTGGAGCATCGTCGTCTGGGATACCAAGGCGTCGTCGTGAAGAGAGGCGGTGCGGAGTGCGGTACCCACAGGTCACGGTGCGAGCAGCGGCTCGGTGGTGGCGTCAGCAGGCGGCGGCGGTGAGACCAGGGTCACGGTGCGGCGGTGCCCTCTGCGGTGCCTTCAGGACACGGAGTCGGCAGCGGCGTCGTAGACGGTGTCGGGCTTGAAGTCTTTGCTGTTCCTGAGACTTCTTGAACAGGGGGCAAGCTCTACCTCAAGCCCTTGGAGAAACTCACAAAAGTAGATTGCAGAAAGTTCAGTCCAGTCCTTTCACTGCCCAAGACAGAAGCAGCCACTGCAGGCCAACACAGCAAAGCACACAGCAAAGTGGTAGTTCCTCCTCACAGCTTCTCCAGCTCTTCTTCTTGCAGTCTTCTTGATCCAAAAGAGTTCTAAAGTTCTGGGGTCTGGGTCCCCCTTTTTATCCTCAATTTCTCTTTGTTCTCTGAAGGCAGAGAGACCTTTGCCTAGTCCAAACCAGTTCTGGACAGTGCTGGAGCACTTTGTTGACAAGACACCTTCTTTTCTTTCACAGTGTAGGCCAGGGACATCAGACACACCACAGGAGGTGGAGCCAGCATTGTGGAGGGAAGGCACAGCACTATTCAGGTCCCAGGTGCAACTCCTCCCACCCATCTACATGTAGATCTTGCTATTCAGCCCTGTGCTGACTCACCCTGTGTCCTGGAATCCCCCAGCCCCTGTCACTCAAACTCCAGACAAGGAATACAGAACCTAGCAGATGCAGGCTTGGATGGTTAGACAAGAAAATACCTACTTTCTAAAAGTGGTATTTTCAAACACAGAATGGTAAAACCAACTTCACTAAAAGAGGCATTTCATCATTCTGAGTTTAGGCATACTAAACTTGAATTTCTACCATGTTCCCTGGGTCAGTTAGGATTATAGGATGTAATAATCAAACTGCCCATTCTGGCCTATGGGGAACAGGTAGCCTTGCAATAGTGAAAAACGAAGTAGGCTGTAATTCACTATCAGGACATGCCACTCATACCAGGGCATGTCCCACCTTTCACATACATTGCACCCTGCCCATGGGGGTACATTGGGCCTACCAGAGGGCCGACTCACATGTAGAAAAGGGAAGGATCGGGACTTGCAAGTGTGTGCACTTGCCAAGTCGACATGACAGCCCCAGGCTGCACACAGGCTCTGCAATGGCACGCCAGAGTTACACTTTATGGGCTGTTTGCGTGGGTGGCAGAATCCAGTGCTGCAGCCTACCAACAGCATTTGATTTATAGGCCCTGGCACTAGCAGTGCACTTTACTAGAGACTGACACATAAATCAAATAGGCCAATCATGGAAACACCAATCCATAACACAGTTTATACAGGAGCACCTGCACTTTACCACTGGACAGCAGTGAGGAAAGTGCGCAGAATCATTACACAAGCAAAAACAGAGTCAAAACCGGGAGGTCAGTAAGCAAAAAGTCTGGGGAAACACGCCAAACAATGTCAAATCTAACAACAAGAAAAAAAGTATGGGTGGTACATCATCTTTTTCTGTTCAAGCAGCCAAACTATGTAATTCATCACCCCCAAACATAAAAGCCACAGATAACTATCTTATCTTCAGAAGACTACTCAAGAGGCTTTCCTACATAATCACCACACTCAAACACAAATGTACAACATATGCCTGTGCATGTAAACACGTATAATTTGATTAAATGTAAGCATTTAGATTTGTGCATTTCTTTGTAAAAAATGTATACTAATTACGGTTTAAAATATATATATTCTTTAGGTCTGCTTAACAAATGTATATATTACTTATGGTTAAAAGAAAATGTATATATATATATGTGATCAAGACAGCGTTCTGCTGTCGAAACGCGTCATGCTGGGCACTTGCTATACGAAATGTAGCTTAATTTTGATGCAATAAACCTGCACTTTAAATTCTATAAGCACAGTGTGGTCCGTACCTGTTTGATGCTGGAACTGAGCATTTCAGGATCGTGAACTCCTATATATATATACATATATATATATATATATATATTACCTACTGGCGGTCGCCAGTGGGTAGTTATAGTTAGGACCTATTATCCATAGGAAATCCGCAACATTCTATTTGGAATAACTTTGGCACCGGTTGACGAATCTTCGCGAAACTTTCAAAACTGGTGGGGCGCTCCGGTCCGCTCCTATCCTGAAAGTCTTGGGTGATTCGTCAAGCGGGGGCCGAGAAAAAAGGGGTCCGAAATGTGTTTTTCCCATGAAATTTTCCATAGGAACCTTTAATCGCAGCTACAGCCCGAACTGCTGAACGGAATTACACCAAATTTGGCAAAGAGGTAGCCCTTGGTTCACACTCGTGCCTTTTGGTTAAATGGAATAAATCCGTTCAGTAGTTCCTGAGAAATTGAAAAGTAAAAAAACATATATATCTGTGGCCACGGATCCTCCCGAGCACGAGCTTTATGCTAATTGGGCCAAGTCCCGGGGGCAATATGCATATTGTAATGGGGGGCCCAGAGGGGCTTTTCTAAATTATGGGGGGGGCCCAGCCCCGGGACCCCCACCCCCTGGGGCTTTAATATACATGGGTGGGGGGGCTCAAAGGCCCCCCAAGCCGTGGGGACCGCCACCCCTGTGGCTTTGTGAGAATATATGCAGGGGGCTCACTGCCCCCCCCGCAGCCCCGGGGACCACCACCCCGGGACTTTTCTTTAAAAAAATAAAACTGTGGGGGGGGGGGCTTGAGCCCCCCCACACGCCCATGGGGACTGCCACCTCCCCGGGGCACTAAATATTTAACATAGGGAGTCCGTTACGGACCCCCAAGCCCCGGGGACCACCACCCCCGGGGCTTTAAATTAAGTGGGAGGGGGGCCGCGCGGCCCCCCCTGGAGCCAATGATTACCCTGGGGACCACCACCCCCCAGGGCCGGCTCCTGCAGTGTCCCGGGGTGCCCACCCCCGGGGCACTGTAGTTTGCAATGACAGGGCGGGAGCCTCGCGGCTCCCGCCCTGTCATTGCAAACTGCTTTGCTTCATTGAAGTGAGAGCAGGGAAACCTGCTCTCGCTTCAATGAAGCAAAGCAGATTGCTTTTCCACATGGGGAGCAGCATGTTAGCTGCTCCCCATGTGGAAAAGCAATGCCGGCTCCCGCAGGAGGCGGGGTCTGTAGGGGGATTGGGGACCCCCCCACGGTCCCCAACGAGGCGGCCCGGCCCCAGAAGTGGCCCGGGAAATAAACGAAAAAAAAACAAAAGAGGCAGACCGGCCCCGGGGGATGGGGTCCCCGGGGTCATAAATGGCCTGAGGAGGGGGGCTACGCAGCCCCCCTCCATAAAAATATTTTAAAAATTGGCCATGCCCCGGGGGATGGGGTCCCCAGGGCCTGGAATTGGCCACGGGAGGGGGCCACACGCCCCCCTTCCCGTAAATAAATATATATTTTTTTATTTGGGGGTCAGGCCCTGGGGGATGGGGTCCCCAGGGCCCCAACAAAAAGTAAAAATAAGGGGGGCCACACAGCCCCGCTTTCAAAAAATTTTTTTTTTAAAAAGAGATGCGATCGTCCCTTGGCCCCGCCCCCTCACAAAAACACTCTGCAAACGCGCCCTGTGGCGCGTTTTAAATCGGGGAACTAATTCCCCTTCAATACTGGGGGCCCCTGGGGCCCAACTAGCCCACCAGGTACCTCCAGTAAGCACCACAGGTGGTGGTCCAGGCCATGCCCCTTTTTACACCTCTCTGCAATGCAGCCTTGTGGCACTTACTGGAGGTAACTGGTGGGCTAGTTGGACCCCAGGGACCCTCAGGATTCAAGGGGACTTAATACCCCAACTTAACACGTGCCACGGGGCATGTTTGCACAGTGGTGAAAGTAGGGGGCGGGGCCTGAGGTGATATGTGTGCAAATACGCCCTGTGGAGTGTTTTAAGATGAGGAATTAATACCTCTTCAATCCTGAGGGTCCCTGGGGGCCAACTAGCCCACCAGGTACCTTCAGTAAGCGCCACAGAGCTGTGTTGCAGAGTATTGTAAAAAAGGGCGTGGCCTCTGAACAGCTCTCTGCAAGGCAGCTCTCTGGCGCATACTGGAGGTACCTGGTGGGCTAGTTGGCCCCCAGGGACCCTCAGGATTGAGGATGAATTCATTCTCCAACTTAAAACGCGCCACAGGGCGTGTTTGCCGACATGTCACCTCAGGCCACGCCCCCTTCCTTCACCATTGTGCAAACACGCCCCGTGGCGAGTTGTAAGTTGGGGAATTAATTCTCTTTCAATACTGAGGGTCCCTGAGGGCCAACTAGTCCACCAGGTACCTCCAGTATGCGCCCCGGAGTTGTGTTGCAAATAGGTGTTCAGAGACCACGCCCCTTTTTACACCTCTCTGCAATGCAGCTCTGTGGCGCTTACTGGAGGTACCTAGTGGGCTACTTGGACCCTAGGGACACTCAGGATTCAAGGGGACTTTATCTCCCAACTTAAAACGGTACAGGGTGCGTTTACACAGTGGTGAAGGGAGGGGATTGGGCCCGAGGTGACGTATGAAAACACGCCCTGTGGCGCGTTTTAAGTTGGGGAAATAATTCCCCTTCAATCCTGAGGGCCCCTGGGGGGCAACTAGCTCACCAGGTGCTTCCACTAA
The DNA here is from genome assembly GCF_964204655.1 of Triturus cristatus. Classification (NCBI taxonomy): domain Eukaryota; kingdom Metazoa; phylum Chordata; class Amphibia; order Caudata; family Salamandridae; genus Triturus; species Triturus cristatus. Next base: position 119,405,812 of record NC_140595.1, read on the forward strand.
GTGCCACTGCGCTGGGTTTCAGAGAGGTGGCCCAGGCCGTGCCCCTTTTTACACCTCTCTGTAACGCAGCTCTGTGGCGCTTACTGGAGGTACCTAGTGGGCTACTTGGACCTTAGGGACACTCAGGATTCAAGGAGACTTAATCTCCCAAATTAAAACGGACACAGGGCGCGTTTACACAGTGGTGAAGGGAGGGGATGGGGCCTGAGGTGACGTGTGCAAACACGCCCTGTGGCGGGTTTTAAGATGGGAAATAATTCCCCTTCAATCCTGAGGGACCCTGGGGGCCAACTAGTCCATCAGGTGCTCCAGTAAGCGCTACAGCGCTGTGTTTCAGAGAGGTGGCCCAGGCAGTGCCCCTTTTTACACCTCTCTGCAACGCAGCTCTGTGGCGCTTACTGGAGGTACCTAGTGGGCTACTTGGACCCTAGGGACACTCAGGATTCAAGGGGACTTAATATCCCAAATTAAAACGGACACAGGGCACATTTACGCAGTGGTGAAGGGAGGGGATGGGGCCTGAGGTGACGTGTGCAAACATGCCCTGTGGCAGGTTTTAAGATGGGGAAATAATTCCCCTTCAATCCTGAGGGACCCTGGGGGCCAACTAGTCCACCAGGTGCTTCCAGTAAGTGCCACTGCACGGCATTGCACAGAGGTGGTCCAGGCCGTGCCCTTTTTTACACCTCTCTTCAATGCAGCTCTGTGGCGCTTACTGGAGGTACCTAGTGGGCTACTTGGACCCTAGGGACCCTCAGGATTCAAGGGGACTTAATCTCCCAAATTAAAACGGCCACAGGGCGCGTTTACACAGTGGTGAAGGGAGGGGATGGGGCCTGAGGTAACGTGTGCAAACATGCCCTGTGGCGCGTTTTAAGATGGGGAAATAATTTGCCTTCAATCCAGAGGGCCCCTGGGGGCCAACTAGTCCACCAGGTGCTTCCAGTAAGCGCCACTGCGCTGCGTTACAGAGAGATGGTCCAGGCCGTGCCACTTTTTACACCTCTCTGCAATGCAGCTCTGTGGCGCTAACTGGAGATACCTGGTGAGCTAGTTGGACCCAAGGGACACTCAGGATTCAAGGGGACTTTACACCCCAAATTTTTGTACACATCAGCTCAGCCCCCCCACCCTTCACCAGTGTGCAAACGCGCCCTGTGGCGCGTTTTAAGAAGTAGTTTTAATTTCCCTGCCCTATTATGTACTAGGGGCTTACAGAGGAGGTCATTCTAATCACAGGGGTACCCCAATGCATAGTGTTCCCTAGTGTATGTAGGTGTTTTAACTGTATTCTAAGTGTCTTTTAGCATAGCACTGGCTCTAGGACTGGTTAGTCAGAGTCAGTTACCACCAGTACCCATCTGAAAAAATTGTAAAAACTGCACCAAAACCCAAACACTTGTAAATTCGCCCAGGTACTCTCCTTGCAGTACTCAAATCATTCAGTCACTACTCAAGTACTCATACTGAGCCAGGCCTTAGCACATGGACTGCTTCAAACGCCTATCCACTATGCATGCAGTCCTTCAACCACCTACACACCTGTCTTTCACACCTTCAATTCCCCAGTCAATATCTATACACTCCAGCAAACACCCTGTCACTCCCCTTGCACTCCTCTACTGATCCATTCAGCACCATGTACTAATCCATTTACTGCGCCAAAACCCAACCACTTATAAATTCACCCAGGCACTCTGCTTACAGTACTCTAATCATTCAGTCAGTACCCAATTACTCATGCAGTGAGCCAGGCCTTAGCACATGGACTGCTTCAAACCCCTATCCACTATGCATGCACTCCTCTAACCACCTACACACTTGTCTTTCACACCTTAAATTCTCCAGTCAGTATATATGCACTTCCAGCAAACACCCTGTCACTTCCTTTGCACTCCTCTAGTGACCCATTCAGCACCATATACTAATCCATTTACTGCGCCAAAACCTAACCACTTATAAATTCACCCAGGCACTCTCCTTGCAGTACTCTAATCATTCAGTCAGTACCCAAGTACTCATGCACTGACCCAGGCCTTAGCACATGGACTGCTTCAAACCCCTATCCACTATGCATGATGTCCTCTAACCACCTACACACTTGTCTTTCACACCTTCAATTCCCCAGTCAGTATCCATACACTTCCAGCAAACACACTGTCACTCTCCTTGCACTCCTCTAGTGACCCACTCAGCACCATGTACTAATCCGTTCACTGCGCCAAAACCCAAACACTTATAAATTCACCCAGGCACTCTCCTTGCAGTACTATAATCATTCAGTCAGTACCCAAGTACTCATGCAATGAGCCAGGCGTTAGCACATGGACTGCTTCAAATGCCTATCCACTATGCATGCACTCCTCTAACCACCTACACACTTGTCTTTCACACCTTCAATTCCCCAGTCAGTATCCGTACACTTCCAGCAAACACCCTGCCACTCCCCTTGCACCCCTCTAGTGACCCATTCAGCACCATCTACTAATCCATTCACTGCGCCAAAACCCAACCACTTATAAATTCACCCAGGCACTCTACTTGCTGTACTCTAATCATTCAGTCAGTACCCGAGTACTCATGCACTAAGCCAGGCCTTAGCATATGGACTGCTTCAAACCCCTATCCACTATGCATGCAGTCCTCTAACCACCTACATACTTGTCTTTCACCCCTTCAATTCCCCAGTCAGTATCTCTACACTCCAGCAAACACCCTGTCACTCCCATTTGCACTCCTCAAGTGACCCATTCAGCACCATATACTAATCCATTCACTGCGCCAAAACCCAACCACTTATAAATTCACCCAGGCACTCTCCTTGCAGTACTCTAATCATTCAGTCAGTACCCAAGTACTCATGCAGTGAGCCAGGCCTTGGCACATGAACTGCTTCAAACGCCTATCCACTATGCCTGCACTCCTCTAACCACCTACACACTTGTCTTTCACACCTTCAATTCCCCAGTCAGTATCCATACACTTCCAGCAAACACCCTGCCACTCCCCTTGCACCCCTCTAGTGACCCATTCAGCACCATCTACTAATCCATTCACTGCGCCAAAACCCAACCACTTATAAATTCACCCAGGCACTCTCCTTGCAGTACTCTAATCATTCAGTCAGTACCCAAGTACTCATGCACTGAGCCAGGCCTTAGCACATGGACTGCGTCAAACGCCTATCCACTATGCATGCAGTCCTCTAACCACCTACAGACTTGTCTTTCACACCTTCAATTCCCCAGTCAGTAAACATACACTTCCCGCAAACACCCTGTCACTCCCTTCGCACTCCTCTAGTGACCCATTCAGCACCATGTACTAATCCATTCACTGCTCCAAAACCCAAACACTTATAAATTCACCCAGGCACTCTCCTTGCAGTACTCTAATCGTTCAGTCAGTACCCAAGTACTCATCCAGTGAGCCAGACCTTAGCACATGGACTGCTTTAAACTCCTATTGTATTGTATTGTATTGTATTGCGTATTTATATAGCGCAAAACTGTCACCCGGAGGGTATCCTGGCGCTTTGACATTTTACCAATAACAAGCGATAATACAGTAACCACAAATTTAATCTAACCTAGGAAAAAGATACGTTTTTAGTCCTTTCCTAAAGGAGGAAAGATCCCCCATACTTCTCAGCGACAGGGGTAAAGAATTCCAACATTTGGCTGCCGCAAATCTAAAGGACCGTCCGCCCATCCGGGCCCTCAAAACCTTCGGACCCACCACTAAGTATGCTGACAGTGATCGAAGAGAGCGTGTGGGCACATACCACGCAAACATTTCTTGCAGCGGGACAGGCCCTTGCCCGTGAAGCCCTTTAAACACCAGCGCCGTGATGGAAGAGTCAGAGCGGCGCAGAGAGAGGGCCAACTTAGCAGCCATATTCTGCACTCGTTGCATTTTACCCATCAAATTAGCAGGTGCTCCTAGCAGCAGTGCGTTGCAATAATCCAACCTACTCAGTATGCTGCCACGCACCACCTCTGGCCGAGCATGGACCGGTAACACCGGAAGGATTTTTCATAACATGCGAAGCAGCGCCATGCAAGTGGCCACAGTCTTATTTACAAAAACATCTAGTTGAAGATTGGGCCCGAACATCACACCCAAGTTCCGGGCGGAAACTGCTGCCAAAGGAGCATCCTGGAAGGAAGTAGGCCAAAAATCAAGAGGCAATGGCCGAGGGACACGATCCATCAAGCAATGCAATACCTCTGTTTTGGAGCTATTAAATTGCAATGAGTTTTGCCTCAACCAATCTGCAGTTGCTGCCATGCACTGATGGAAAGTCTCCAGTGGCACCGCATCCTTACCCTCGATAGAAAACATGAGCTGCGTGTCATCAGCATAGTTAATGACCGCAATGCCAAATGATTTGATCAGGTTCACCAAAGGCCGAAGGTATAGATTGAACAAAATAGGGCTGATGGCAGACCCTTGAGGGACACCCTGCCCGACCACATTGACGACAGACTGAAACGGTGGCAAGGCTACTACCTGACGTCTGTCTCCCAAATAGGAGACCAGCCAGTCACGGGCCAGACCCGTCACTCCAATTTCCTCTAGTCTTCTGACCAGGATGTCATGGTTGACCATGTCGAACGCGGCCGACATGTCGAGCAGCACTAAAAAGGCTGCCCGTCCAGTGTCGACTCGCGAACGAAGATCATCCAGGACGGTCACCAGGGCAGACTCAGTACCATGAGTTGGTCTAAAGCCAAGCTGAGTCGCATCCAGATGGGCATTAGTCTCCATAAAACCGGACAGATGTTTAGTGACCACTTTCTCCAGAATCTTTATGGGAAAAGGGAGCAGCGATATAGGTCTATAATTCGCTGGACAGGTGGGGTCCAAAGTATCTTTCTTCAATAATGGGGAGACCACCGCAATTTTCCAACACTAAGGAACTCGCGCCGTAGTGAGGGACTGGCAGCAGATAGCATATAACGGGGGAAAAAGCTCCGCCTGGAACAATTTCCAGTATTTGTGTGGCAATGGGTCCCGGGGGGAGCCAGAGGATACACTATTGGCCAGAAGACAGAAATCCTCAAAGGACGGAGGAAGGAAGCTGTCCAGCTGTGCCTGTCTGCCAACTACCTCTTCGGTCTCTATATCGGTCACCGGTACGGAAACAAGCACAGGCTGAGTAGGAGGCATGATCGACGGAGCAAGCTTGCTCAAGATCAGGGCGATCTTATCTTCGAAGGCCTGCGCCAGAGGGTTGCACAGGGCCTGAGAGGCAGGGATGTCATTAGCAGCGCAGGCTGGTCGAGAAAGATCTCTAAAGATCTTAAATAAGGTCTGCGATTTATTCGCTGCTTGTAATAGCGACTCCTCGAGATATCTTGCTTTGGCACCCTTAATCTGCGTTTTATAGTCCATCAGTGCCTGTTTAAAGAGGGCTTTGTCTGATTCAAGATATTGTTTTCTCCAGGTTCGCTCTGCTCGCCTGCAACAAAGTTTCAATTGCGACAGCTCAGCTGTAAACCAAGGCATAGCGGTTTTGGATCTGTCCCTAATTTTCCGCAAAGGGGCCAGTACCTCCAGGGAGTCAAGGATTTGCCGGCTGAGAGACTCATAGCTCTCATCCACACTGTCTCCTAGAGGGGAGCCCCCACCCAACAAAGGCGGCAGGCAAGATTGTTTCAGTAGCCTCGACCACTGCCTGCCAATCTTAGTCATATTGCCAGTGCTTCCACTCCTAGATGTCTCCATAGGGAGTGCAATGGAAAAATGAACTAGGGCATGGTCCGTCCAACACTGGGGGAGGATGTCTCGAACCAATACCTGCCTGGCATCAGCAAAAATCAGGTCAAGAACATGGCCCTTAATGTGAGTCTGTGAGGGAACCAGCTGCTGCAGATGAATGTTTTTGCAGGCCTGAACCAGGTCCGAAAAGGTAGACCCTGTGGACCCATCTGGCCATAAATTAAAGTCTCCCAGAATCAGAGTCCTGGCATGAGTATTAAAAAGCTCATAGATGGTATCGATTAACTCAGGTACTGCTGACAGAGTACTAGCAGGGGGTCGATAACACAGCAGCCCCGAATACAGAGTGCCTCCCTGTCCTTTCAGGGAAAAGCCCAATATCTCACAACCCGAAATACTCTTAGTCTCAAGCTGGGAGAAATCCAGGGATTCCCTGTAAATAAGGCCCACACCGCCTCCTCTAGCTCCCTCCCGCGGGTTATGTCTGATCTTATAACCAGGAGGGCAGGCTAACCCCAGTTCCACCGCACAGTCCGCTCTAGTCCATGTTTCTGTCATGAAAAGAACATCTAACTCACTGGACTCTATGAGCAGTGCAATTTCCATGTGATGTTTGCTAAGAGATCTAACATTAAGCAAACCACATGACAGGGACTGCTTCCACCTAACGGTGGTGTGAGACTGGCGGCGTATAGAAGTACCTGGATCGAGGCTTAATAGCATGTCTCTGGAGTACGTTAGCCCGGCAGGAGAAGATGAAACAGATGAGACAGCATCCCCGGCGCCCGGCACTACCTGTGCGCGAACGGGCGCAAACGGGCTTACCTCTGGCGAACCTCCGGCGCGCCGCCGTCACGCTCGCTGCGCGCCTACGCTGCACGCTGGTACGCACATCTCCTTATATACTGTGATAGTAAAACCGCGTGGGAGTCCTGTGAGGGAAACCTCTGGACCCGCGAAAGATGGCGCCTGAAAGCGGGCCGATCTAAGGAGCCTCACCCAAGATGGCGGCCGGAACGCCGCGTTCGCTTCCTAAATAGCCCCCCGAAGTCTGAAGTCTACCTAATTCCCGCAAAGTGCAGGTGGGTTTTCAAATTTTTATGGTGCAAGTCAGGACTGACTAAATACCCCCGAATAGTAAACAGCAAAAGCGCCTAACGCCGAAGTGGCAGCGCGAGTAACAATACGTTTTAAAATAGATTTGTAAAATAGCTTAAATAAAGCTGCAAGATTCGCGTTAGCGCTATGGTACAAGGTCTATCCACTATGCATGCAGTCCCCTAACTAACCAACACACTTATAGTTCTGCACTTATATATTCAACAAAAATAAACAAAATTTCAGTTTCAATATTTTAAAAAACATCTTTTTTTTCATTTATATTAAAAATATATAATGTAATTTAAAAAATAAAATATGTAAAAATAAACAGTTAAAAAACTGTAGAAAATCAGTATGAAAAAAATACATATAACTTATATTGCATTTAAAAATTATCATTTAAAAAACCTTCGAAATTCAATGAAAAAACCATAGGTTTCAGACATGTTATAGTTAGGAATTAGCATTTAAAAAGCCTTAGAAATTCACTGAAAAAAACATAGGTTTCAGGGCTGTTATAGTTAGCTGGACATTTCACTCGTACAAAACCATTGAAATTCCTCTGTTATAGTTAGTTCTGCTAACTATAACTTGCGCGCCCGCAATCCACTGCTGATGATGTCACATATTACATCATTCATGACATGGTCAGTGACATCACTGAAGACATCACTGATGACATCTCAAATGACATCACTGATGACATCATCTGCGTGAAAATCAGATACACCTCATCATACACTAGTATAACCTTTCATCACTCACTGTAAAATACAGAGTACCATATTTGAATCCATTGACACACCAATACAATTTTCTAAAAACCCACTCAGTGATTCCTAGATCTACACACACATCTAATCACTTACCTATAGATTCACTCATACATGCTGTCAATGATCAATAGAACACTAGCAAATGTACTTATACACCTATATCGACATTACACACCAGCACACATCCTATTCACCTATGCAGTCATCCTACTCACTTATGCAAACAATGGATCATACTTACATTTAGTCAGCTACACACTTATACAAACACCACTTCATTTATTCATATAGATAGTAACTCATACTTAGTGTGTTATAAAATCACTATTACAAGTATACAGTTATCCATACAGTCACTCATGCAATCACTGAGTCTTATGTATACTTATTTATATACAACAACTGTCACATACACTGCCTTTTATTTTTCTAGTTTGTTGGACATGTACCATTGAGATATATATTTGCTCTTCACCACACCCATAAAGATATTCACTTACCCAAACAACTGTTATAACATGTAGTCTTAACCTCATATACCTACTGAATCAACTATTCACACACCTTTGGGCAGTCGCACACCCCCCACCGAACCACACACACATTCACTCTCCCATACAAATACTCAGTTAACTATTCAATAATTAATATAGACTTTCACGTAGCCAGTAACCAACTGGTGCAGCAGTTTACACAACAACTGACAAAGTGATACAGATATTCACACAGTTTAGTCACAATCCAATATATTTAGTGAGACACTATAAATTAGTCAAGTAAACAGTCAATCACACTGCTACTAAATCCTCCATCAGATATTTATCTTTATATATATCCACTCATTCTTCAATGCAGATTGCTATATATATAATACATATTCAAATCACAAACCAAACCACATTCACTGGATGATGTCATCAGTGATGTCATTTGAGATGTCATCAGTGATGTCACTGACCATGTCATGAATGATGTAATATGTGACATCATCAGCAGTGGATTGCGGGCGCGCGAGTTATAGTTAGCAGAACTAACTATAACGGAGAAATTTCAATGGTTTTGTACGAGTGAAATGTCCAGCTAACTATAACCGCCCTGAAACCTATGGTTTTTTTCAGTGAATATAAATATATATATATATATATATGAAGAACACCAGAATTCCCACAACTTGCTCCACACTCAAGGCAAAGATAGGGACACGGACTCCAGGTTGGTGCGTGATTTCTTTTTTTCTTTATTCAAATAAGCAGACGCTTCTGCATGGTGGCATGACGCGTTTTGCCCAGCAGGTGGGCTTGTTCACATGACGAGACTCTCGTCTCCCACAGTATTTAAACACATTTTTTTTACCACTCATTGCGTCACGTGATTTAGTGAAGGTAGAAGAAATACTTTTTAGGTAAATCATTTTGATATTCAGTGAAATTCATATTAGTTTTTAAAATTGTTATTGAAAAAAGCAATGTTATTTTCATGGCTTTTATGATTGCTGGATAAATCCCAGAATAAATATATATATCACAAAGTGCAACATGCAAATACATGGTCATGAACAATTGAATAATATTGGTTTAAATACCACGATAAATCAAGTGCAAAAGAGGCATGTTAAAAATAGTTTGAAAAATGCATTCTTGTAGATATAAAATATACATATCATTGTCAAGAAAGTCATATTTGGCTAATGACTGTATGGGTTAATATGCCTGCATCTGCCCAAGGGAAATCTTACAATCCTATGATGGGATGTTACCTTCTATATTTTATGCTGAAGTAACAGCACTGTCCTGAATCATTTTTTTGTTAGGGGACATACAATGGACCACAATAATTCATGAAAGTTTCCCTTATGTCTTGCTCTTGACTCTTGATTTAAATTCATTGCTACTGTTTTACTTTGTTAGCCATTGACCTAAGTATGAACACCATGTTCCTCAAAATACTTCTAAAAAGTGCTGTTTATAGTGTGTTTAGTGCTTAAAACTAATAAATAAATAAATAATCACAATTATACTTATTGTGATTAAAAACATCTAACAAGAAATCTGAATTGACTTAGCAATCCAGATTTTCGGGAGTTAAAGGGAAGATTTTAAGCAAACTGCTGATTCTGAATGTTATGGTAAACATTTTAAACATTTTGAACATTTCAATTGGTGGAGAGAATATATGTTTTAGGTCGTTGTTACTAGTCTGATATTATAGTCATGGATTCAAGTTTTAGGTAAAGGAACAGAAATGATTTCAGAAAATCAATAATTGAGAGATTATGCTTGCCAGGTGCAATTGAATGGTGACCTTAACGGATACAGTGGGGACGTTTTAAGAATATCAGCATAAGAATACGTGAGTAAATATTTCAACATGGATGTTCATGAAAAAGGGAAGATCTGTATTAAGTGTATAGATGTTTCCTCTATCCAAAGGGAGTTGTTAAAATTGCCAAAATTATTATATATCTTAACAATTTTAAAAATAGCCTCTAAAAATACATATAAAAATATATAAATATATATAAATATTTATAGAACAAATGTCAAACAAATATATCATATTCCATTCCTATAAAATACAAATATTCTAAAAAACAATCCACAAGATCTAATAAGGCATTTTTTTAATGAAAAGTTGTACAACTCTTCCCCATTATTAAGTCCATTGGGAGTGCGGGTGTTTAGTTCGAGTATAAATTTCGCCTCAAGTTGTCTAAGGACTTTTTCCCTGGTTCCTCCCCGCTCATTGGTGGAACTGCAGCTATGACATAATATTTAAGATCTTCTAGCTTGTTCCTGTGGACTGCCTTAAAATGTCTAGCCACTGGATAAGTCATATCTGAATTGACTATCGCTCTCAGATGCTGCAAGATGCGTACATGCACCTGAAGTTTGGTGCTGCCTACGTGTTGCAAGTCGCATTTGCAACTCAATACGTAGACAGCAAACTCAGTGCGGCAGCTATATCTGGCCTTGATTTGGTTGTTCGATGCACCGACTACGGTAGTGTACTGAGTAGTATTTATTCCAAACTTACATGCTCTGCATGTGTTACACTTAATAAAACCGTTACGTGGTGCTAGCCACATTGTACTGGGGTGGCTGGCTAAAGTTGTCAATTCAGGACTAGGCTTGACTAAGGCATTGTACATAGACTTAGATTTTCTGAATGTCATAGCTGGGGGGTCGGGAATAACTGACTAAGTACTGTGTCTGTTTGGATTACTGGCCAGTGTTTGTTTATAATAGTCCTAATTTTCTTGTGCTGGCTACTATATGTTGTTACAAATCTCATTGAATAAGTTTCTGTGTCCTCAAAGGCCGAATTCCCCTTTCTCTTGAATCCTGTAATATTAGAGCAGGTTAGTAAATCACTCCTGGATTTAGTTCTGACTTTGGCCAACGCTGTGTTAATGACCTGGCCAGTGTGACCCCTAGCTGAGAACCTGAGCTGACTCTCATTGATACACTCTTCAAAGAATTGTTCAGTGCTACAGATTCTACGAAGCCTTAAGAATTCCCCATATGGGATACTTCTTATCAAGTGGGTAGGGTGAAAACTTGACACATGAAGCGTTGAATTCCCAGCAGTACTTTTTCTGTGCAGTGTAGTTTCAATGCCACCTTCTCCAATGCAAACATGAACATCTAGAAAGTCAATGGATTTATTATTGACTTCTGCAGTGAACTGGAGATTAAGGCTGTTTATATTGAGTTTCTGAATAAAATCTCTGACCAAAGCCTCAGGTCCCTTCCATATGAAAAATATTTCATCTATGAAGCGCATCCATCCTATGATGCGCTCCTCGCATGTGTTTTTATATTCCGCCCTGAGGAACTGCTCCTCCCACCATCCCACGTGTAAACACGCGTAGCTGGGGAAAAAACGGGCCCCCGTGGCAACTCCCCTGTTCTGATGGTAGACATCCTTATTGAATAGGAAGTAGTTATTGTAGAGGCATAGTGTTCTCATTTCAATAATCATTTTGCCATGTTGGTAAAATTCAATCTGTCTACTTCCTAAAAAGGATTTTACTGCATTGATACCATCTATGTGATTAATACTAGTATATAAAGCACATACATCAAGTGATACCAATAGATATTCAGATGACCAGGTGATATCTTTAAGTTTCCTAAGGAAGTGAGTAGTATCCTTAATATATGATGGCAGGGTAACTACTAATTCTTGCAGGTGGAAGTCCACATATTCAGAGATTTTCTCCAGAATTCCTCCTCTCGCATTGATTATGGGTCTCCCCGGTACAGGCACAGTTCTCTTATGTATTTTAGGTATGAAATACATTACTGGGGTTATTGGAAACTCAGTTTGCAGGTAGTTAAATTCCTCATTGGTGATCAAATTGTCTCTTTTCCATTTAAAAAGTTGTTTCAAACATGAGGCATTAAGTGCTGATAGTTGTTGTGCGTTGGATTTGGCATAACATTGGGCATCAGTTAGGTGTTTCTCCGCCTCCAACATATAATCTTCTCTGGGCCACAGGACTATGTTGCCACCTTTATTTGATTGTTTGATAATCACCTCGTTATGTTTCTGTAGTTTATTGGTCAAGTCCTGATATTGTTTAAATTTGAAATCAGTGCCAGTCTCGCGTTTTTTAATAGTTAAATGAAGCTTTTTGATTTCTTCAATAATTATGTCTTGATAGATATCTATTGCATCACGCGGCATGATAGGAACGAAGGTGGATTTAGGTTTGAAGGGGGATTTGACTCTACCAGATACACTGACACCCATTTCTGCGCCCAACTCCTGTGTAGATCCTCCTGGTCAGTGTCTATCAAATTGCCCATAATCAAAAGAGTGGGAATGTCTGATGTTAAAAGGTTGGATACTGGCTCTTTATCGGTTGTTTTCAAAGATTCTGCACTTTTTTTAGAGTTCTTTATTTCAAAGTACTTTTTTAATTTCATTTTGCGGATGAACTTATAGATGTCGACACACGTTTGAACGTAGCTGAAACTACTCTCAGGGCAGAAGGATAACCCCAATGCCAGTAATTGAGTTTCTGCCTGATTTAATTGAACAGATGATAAGTTCACCACAGTATTGGGATTGGACTATATTTTTTGTTGTTCCATTTCATTTTGCGCTGCTGTCCGTTTCTTACACTGCCGGGCTTTCCTTCTGGCTTTCCTTCTTTTGTTGTTTCTTGTTGCAGATTTTGTGCGGGCTTCCGTGGTCTTAGCTTTTAACCATAAGTAATATATACATTTGTTAAGCAGACCTAAAGAATAAATGAATTTAAGCATGCAGGAAATTATGTGGTTGGAAGCTGTTCAAAGATTGCTAAGAGCTGGCCTCTGAAGAAGAAGCAAGAATGCTTGGAAACGCGTCAGACCAAGGACTGATGGTCGGGAGGGGAAGCCGCCTGTTTTTCTGAAATTAAAGTTTGAAACTTACCTGAAGAGGAGTGCGTCCTTGTACCTGGGCAACTGTTTGGGAGATATATAATCACCGCGGGTCCAGGCCGTGAAGTTTATCACACCGCCCAAAGACATTAAACGGGTCCGCATGAGAAGAACAAATCCGCTCGATATGCTGGCACAGAAGGTAGAATTATCAAAACAGGCGTAGTCTCATCCGGAGACCCACTGAAGGGTTCTAATGTGTCCTAAAATTGCGTAAGAGTAACCAAACCCACTGGAGGGTAAAATGTGCATATAATTAAAATTACATATTCCAGCGTGCCTTGTGGATGGAGACCCCATTGGGAGGCACACCAAAGGCCAATTAAATGAATTTAAGCACGCGGGAAATGATGTGGTTGGAAGCTGTTCAAAGATTACTAAGAGCTGGCCTCTGAGGAAGAAGCAAGAATGCTTGGAAACGTGTCAGGCCAAGGACTGATGGTCGGGAGGGGAAGCCGCTTGTTTTTCTGAAATTGAAGTTTGAAACTTACCTGAAGAGGAGTGCGTCCTTCTACCTGGGCAACTGTTTGGGAGATATGTAATCACGGCAGGTCCAGGCCTCGAAGATGATCGCACCGCCCAAAGACATTAAACGGGTCCGCATGGGAGGAACAAAACCGCTCGATATGCTGGCACAGAAGTTAGAATTATCAAAACAGGCGTAGTCTCATCCGGAGACCCACTGAAGGATTTTAATGTGTCCTAAAATTGCGCAAGAGTAGCCAAACCCACTGGAGGGTAAAATTTGCATATAATTAAAACTACATGTTCCAGCGTGCCTTGTGGAAGGAGACCTGTGAGAAAGTGGCTCTGTATATACTGTTCCCAAATAGGTACAGGGTGTACAGAGTCCACAGTCCCCAGGGTTTGGCAGAGGCTAAAGTTAGATATAACCTTACTCTCTAAAGTGGCAGCTTGGTCAAGCAGTAAGGCAGTATCAGAGGACAGTGTAATGCATTTGTTGCACACACCCAGTCAGCAAATGGTCTCACACACTCAATAACCGAACTCTAGGCCAATGGTTTATATATAAAAATATATGCTTATTTTATTTTAGCACCAACAATAGGTATTAAAATATACTTTCTTAGAATGAGATGCTTTATATAAATACTTTTGCAATATGCAATTGACTTTTCTAGAAAGTTACAAGTGGTTGCAATAGGCAACTCTATTTTAAACACAATCATGCATTGACTTCAAAGGAAGTTTCAAGTTATTTGCAACAGATTACTTTTAGGATTACTTTTGGAATTCCAGGACTGGATCCTCGATTCAGTCCTTGGTCAGTACTTGGAATCAAGTGATAAAAGTCGACTTAGTTACTGTTATGATTTTTAGACAATATTTTGCTATTTTAAAAGTTGACACTTAGAAAATATTTCATAGCAAACAGTCAATGATTCCCTATGGAAGAAAATTCAAGTTGCAGGTATAGTATGTTCTCGTTACTTTTGTAATCCAGTACTGGGTGCCTAGACTCAGTACTGGGACCTTTATCCAAAACAGGTAAGTAATTACGTTTTCATAATTTATACGATTTTTAAATAATATTTAAAGTTTGCAGAAATCGACAGAAGAAATTTCACAGAAAAACAGTCAATGGTTTCCTATGGAAGAAAATTAGGTTACTGGTAAGTACGGTTGTGAATATTTTTCAGAGTCAGTGCTGGGCACCAAGATCCAGCACTTGGAGCTCACCTAATAGCAGGTGAGTATTTTCGTTTTCGTTACACGCCTGATTTTTGGTGAATATTTTAGGTTTTGAAAAGTCCACACTTAGAAGAAATTTCAGGTAAAACCAGTCAATGTTACCATATGGAGAAAATTGAGTTATCGGCTTTAAGGTAAGTACTCGACTGGCAGAGATAAGGTTCTGGGCATAGACTCAGGGGTCTCCCAGGGTAAGGTAGGTACAGTTGTTACACCCTCAGCGGCACAGGGGTAGCCGGGTGCAGAGAGAGTTAGGCCCAATGTTAACCTATGGGAGGCAGGGGGGCCTTGGTTGGTGGCTGCTGACTAGTAGGCCACGCGGCTGTGGGAGCTGGGCTCCTGGTCACTTGCTCAGGGCAAATGGGGAAGTAGATAGGTGTAGAGGTTACACTGCCAGGGCCACTCGAGCGGCTGGGTGCAGGGTGCTTTTGAGCCTTCGGGCGCTCATTTGATTTCAATGGGAAAGGTCCAGTTTAGAAAAAGACTGCAAGCTCGGGGACGAAAATTCTTCAGGTGCCACCACCACTTCGAGAGTTAAGTAGGGTAGTTGGAGGATAGGTAGGTACCCCGGAGTTGGGCACAGGGGGCACCGGGGCACCGGGTGCAGGGGTGCCTTTTGGTGTCGGGAAATCTTACCCTCTGTTCATCGCGGTTGGGGGGCACCTGGTTCTGAGGCTGCAGGCGTCTTCAGGAGCGTCGAGGGAAGTCCTTGGATGCCAGACTCGGGGTCACAGTCGCCGTGGGGCCGTCCTCGAGGTCTTTGTTCACTCCGGCACAAGCCAGGCTTGACAGGTGCAGAGTGTGCTGGGTTTGCGGTTCCGGGCTGATGCCAGGGATTAGAAGTAGATTTTGAGTAGAGCCTCTACTCATGGGAGTCCCAGGGGCTTAGAGCCAAAAAGTAGCCAGATCCTCCGGGGTTTGTGAGGTTGCTGGCCACAAGAGATGCCGGGTTGTAGCAGGAGCAGGTTCGAGGGTCAACAGGCCGGTAGGGCAGGGGCCAAAGCAGTTGGTGTCTTCCTTTTCTTAGCAGCTGCAGGGCAGGTCTTCTTTCTTCTTGCTCTTCTCTGTATTTCGGAATCTGGGGAAGGAAGGTTCAGGGTTCCCCTAAATACTAGATTTAAGGGCGTTACAGGTAGGTGAAGGGCAGGGACCAATGGGTCCCTGTCCTGGGGTGGGTACACCCCCTATCCTGCCTCTCTCCTGTGGGAGGGGGGCAGTAGCCTTGTCCTGATTGGGTAGGGCTTCCCATCTTCAAGATGGCGAGAGCCCGGGGATGTGCTTCACCTCGCCTCCCCCACCTGAGGGGTGGGTTTGGCAGGCTGGCACATCCCCTGTCCTTATTTGGGGTTTCCGGCCAAGCTTCCCGCCAGAGTGGGGGGTTGCAGTGGCCTGGGGAAACTCACAGAGGCGGCATGCCTTTGAAGCTTCCCCCTGCCCATCCTGGGGGAGGAGATCTAGCACCTCGCCCAGGATGTGCATTGTTGCAGGCCCAGGAGAGCAGGGGCTCTCCTACCCAGGGGTCCAGCAACATGTCTGCTGTGTGGCAACCTAGGCAGCCTATCAGACCAGATGTGGATTGTAGGTTAGGTTTCAAGGGGCATCTCCAAGATACCCTCTGGGGTGCTTGGTACATTAAATCCCACACTGGCATCAGTTTGGGTTTAATGTGCTGAGAAGTTTGATACCAAACTTCTCAGTCTTCAGTGTTGCCATTATGTTGATGTGGAGTTCGTGTTTGGCGAGCTCTCAGCACCATGTACTCTTAAATGGCAGCACTGCACTTACAGTGCCCAGGAATGGACCTGGGTACTGTAGGGGCACAGGGCTCCTGCTCTTGTGCCCACACCACTGGCATAGGGCACCCAGCTAGAGGGGTGGCTGGTGTATGCCAGGGCAGTGTAGGTGGTGGGCATGGCACACAGGGATGTGTGCCATGTCGACTCTTTGTTTTGTCTTGCACCCAGACACTCAGCCTGGAAGGGCAGTGTGTGTGTGTTAGGGTACAGGGCCTCTAAGGGTGGCACAATGAGTGCTGCAGCCCTTAGAGGCCTTCCCTGGTCACAATGCCCTGGGTACCTAGGGTACCATTTACCAGGGGCTGACATGTGGCCAGGGTTTACCAATTTGGGTTTTAGGTTTTTAGGGAAGGAACATAGGCCCTGGGCACCTGATTGGCAGGAGCCCAGGGCACACTCAGTCAAAGTACATTCAGCAAAAAGTGGGGGCATTCCATGCAAGAAAGATGGCATCTTCTCACAAGACCCCAAATGAGCCTGAGATAGATGGAGGTCCGGAAGTCGGAGAGCAAGGGCCTACCTCTCCCAGGAGGAACATGGAGGTTCAGAACACCTCAGGCGGAAGCAGAGAAGGTGAAACGACCAGACAAAATTACCCTATGAACGTGGGGGCCAAAGTAAAGGAAGGAGAGATGCGAGGACAGTTGGGAGCAGGAGGAGAACTCCCGACAGGGGGCCAAAGATCAGCTCAAGTGCAAGAACAGAACTGTACGAGATCGGGCAGAGTGATCAAGATGCCGAGAAGGTTTGAGGACTTTGACACACGAAGCAAGTAAGACTGTAAATTGGTAGGCCAGCTATTGGCCTTGTGTTGTATGGGACTAAAGGGGGGAGATATGTAGCGATGCGCTCTAGTGTTCGAGCGCGCCCCGGGGGATGCCGTGAATAGGCGCGGCTTCACGCCAGAGAGCCGCGAGGCGCCGAGAGCGGTTGGATGTGTCCCGGCGCTCGGGAGTAATAAAAGTTAATCAACATATTCACATGTGCGTGGTGTGATATATATATGCTGCCAGGTTCCTACAATATATATACACATAGGACACGTCACGGTTTTCAATTAAGTTATTTGATTAGATGCTTATTGGTCTCTGTTTATTGTATTTATCTCTCACCTCACTGTATGCTGAAAGACGACAATTTTGACCTTCAAGTATGTTAAGGAAGGGTGTCAAGAGATATTAAATGGTTTTAGAGCCAAAATACCTGGCCCTAAATGTCAGGCAACAGAACAGGTCTTGCGAGTTGTGCTACTTCCCTGCCGCAAAGCCAGTCCAGTTCTGTAGCCGTTTTTGAATAGCTTTAGTATACAAAA
Organism: Triturus cristatus; assembly: GCF_964204655.1. NCBI lineage: Eukaryota > Metazoa > Chordata > Amphibia > Caudata > Salamandridae > Triturus > Triturus cristatus. The sequence continues at coordinate 119,423,663 of NC_140595.1, forward strand.
CGTTATTTCAGAATGAGACATCTTTTGGGAAAATGTGCCCTGAATTATCCACAGCGACTAATATGTTGCTCTACCGCTAGCACTACATTAGTGAGATGGAACAGCAACGTTCTGCTAAGATGGCTGACTTCCCTCACATCACCACATTGCTTACACTTGCCTTCCAGTTTAGGCAATTTGGAATTCTAGCGGGTGAACACTGCCCTCTAAAGGTAGATGAGTGGAAATACATGTGATGTTTTGCAATTGTACTGCTCGTGCTACATCATCTTAAAAAAATGCAAGCCAATGCTGCTGTAGGTATATATTTTGGTGCCTATCGACCTAAGGAAGTTGATTATGCTTTTGCTCTAAGGGCAGAGGTCAATTTGTGATACTACCGACCACCACAAAATACATTTTTAAATATGGCACCACCCAATACAATACCTCCTCTAAATCAATTCCCTTTTGGCTATGCCATCCAAACATTGCACATACATGTTTGCTCATTGGCATACTGGGTCTTTACTGTGGGCTCCTGTTGTCTGACAGTGCAGTGGAAGCTGACCTGGTGTGCTGCTACACCCATGTGCTTGTTTTGATCATGAGTTCCTCGTGAATTGACCAATCCTCCCACTTCAACAAATTATTCGTATAGATACACCATTCAATTCAGTTCGACAATCACGGATATCCCTGTAAGTAATCAGTGTCTTCAGATTACCTGGAAGAGGAGGGAATATGGAAGAACAACTTTATAAAGAATAATTACGATTGAATCGGAACATGGTCACCATGAAAACCGGGCTAAACTGGACTTAATTTTACGTGACACAGAACATTTTCCCTTAACCTACTGGACTGGATTTTTTCTGAAATTTCTTTATGTTTATGCGCATTCCTGGGTAGTTCCCAGGGGCCTCATCAGTTTCATATCAATTGTGTGCATTGCGACATTTCATTAAAACACCCTTTTTCATTTCATTTGTTATTCTTGCATTCTTCTTCTTAATAATACCCTTCTCTTTCACCATTAATTTATGTTTTCCAATTATCTTACTTACTTTCAGCCTCTTTTCCAAAATAGTGGACACTAAACACAGGATCGTTTGTATACTCTGGATGTCTTTCTTTTATTGACATGATCTGCATGTCCATTTTTATGGCAGCCCTTCCTTTATTTCTATTTTCTGTGCTCTCTTTCTTTCTTCTATTTTTCTCGGGCTCATGCATTTTTAGACTCCTGGTGATGATCTTTTTATCTGCCTAAAGGATCTGAACGTTGTTGAGTAGTTCTACGGACCCAATTTGATTTACATAAGAACAAAATGGGCTGTATTGTTCTTGCTTGAAACACACTCTTGATTATGTATTGTCACACATGTGTATCACTTGTATTAGAACACCGAGCACGTTTCTCACAACACACCCACTGAGCTGTCATATTGGTTTATTTTTAACTTCTTTTTATTAAACATCCGTCAGCTTTAACACACATGTTCATATACTTACATTGGGTTGTCCACAACATCATACGAGTATAAGTGTAACTAATCAGACCCCACACGGCTAGTGATAGTCAGAATCACCCAATCCCGGAGCCCATCCCGCCTTGCTGACCAATACCCACCCCCATACCTCTGTAATCTTCCCATTGTTTGTCATATTGTTTTTAATGTTTTTTTATATACAAATTAATAAATGTATCCTTTTTTTGTGATATCTATGGTCTTTGGGCCACTGTTTTTCACGTATAAACTTACCCAAGGTCCCTGAAGACACCCGGGTCCCCTTGTTACCTATAACGTAGTCACCTTTGTGCACAGTATTTCACACTCCATTCAAGTCCTGTGCTAAGGGCATGGCACTGCCTTCGGAGATGGCATACACTGGCATAGAGTGCTTCTCTTCCCTATGCTGATTCATCCCACTGAACCAATAGATAATGAGTGTTGTCTGATCTATGTATGAATGATACAGTCCTCAATGTCTGAGGCGGTGACCTTTTGCTATTGGTATATGGTGTGGAGTGTGTGTGACCGCTAATGCGTCCTCCAATCACAGCCACAAAGGCAAGGATTGGATGCAGGGCTTTTCAGTACAAATGACAGAGTTCTGGAATTCTCCACCTGGTTTCACTATCACAAACTCACACTTAAAAACAATAGAGAAAATTCACTGCAAAATTTCCGCTTCACAAAGTTCTTTTTTTAAACTGATTCTCAAAAAGCCCTGGAGGCATGCTAATATTTGGAGGAAAATTCCAACATGTCTGGAGGGAAATTCAGAAAGGATGCTAGGAATGCTCCTGGGAAGTTGTGGCTGTCAAAATTTTCCATGAGTACGTCTGACATTATATTTTGTATTCTAAGTTACACACAGATTTTAAATTGCTTAAATATACAGGGTGCACTCTGGAGAAATACCTTGCAATAGTGCAGTGACACATAAAACTGTGTTTTTTCACTCAAATAAAATGTTTTCTCATAAAAAAATAAACTGTGGTCCCACACAAATTCATCAATTTCCATTCCACATTCCTTCCCTGGATTTATAATGTAATCCTCCTCTCGAAAGGAGCAAATTTCTGACTATATTGTGAGAAAGAGTATGGACCATTGTGAATACCCTCAAAATCATATGTTTGTTTCCAAACAACTCCTACCCTAGAAAACCCACTCCTTACTCCTACGAGCACATTTACTCACACGGGCCAGTGATTATTAGTACACGTTTTACAAATTTAAAACCATAATTTGTGATCCTTAAAAGAAAATGCATTGAGAATCAAAATTAAGAAAGTAAATATGCTACTATACACTTACAGTCCTTTGTGTGGCAATTGCATCCTAGCACCCAGTCACCACAGTGGACATGCCCTCTCTTAATGCTCATTGGCCAGGATCTTGGCCAGAATTGTCAGGTTAGGTCAAGTTGTCCATGTTAGGTCTGGTTCAGGAAGCTATACTCTAAGCAGCAGTGCCTCACTCTGGGCTTAGGCAATGTTTATGAGGTAATACCAGGTGTTCTGAATTAACTATTCCTCCAGGTATCTCTACACCTACCTCCACCTACTATAAGTTAACATCAGGTAATGGTAAATGACCAAGCAGACCCCTTTTCCTGGGCACAAATTTCGTATGATATTTCCTTTTCCATGAGGATTAGCAGTCCCATTGAACCCCTGCCTGTGCTATAAATGGCAGAGGTGGTGGAGGTGATGGGATGTGGTGTGGGAGGGGTGGTGGTGGGATGGGGTGTGGGAGGGGTGGTGATGGGATGGGGTGTGGGAGGGGTGGTGGCGGGATGGGGTGTGAGAGGGGTGGTGGTGGGATGGGGTGTGAGAGGGATGGTGGTGGAATGGGGTGTGGGAGGGGTGGTGATGGGATGGGGTGTGGGAGGGGTAGTGACGGGATGGGGTGTGAGAGGGGTGGTGGTGGGATGGTGTGTGGGAGGGGTAGTGATGGGATGGGATGTGAGAGGGGTGGTGGTGGGATGGGGTGTGGGGGGGTGGTGATGGGATGGGGTGTGGGGAGTGGTGATGGGATGGGGTGTGAGAGGGTGGGTGACAGGATGGGATGTGAGAGGGGTGGTGGTGGGATGGGGTGTGGGGGGGTGGTGATGGGATGGGGTGTGAGAGGGTTGGTGACGGGATGGGATGTGAGAGGGGTGGTGGTGGGATGGGGTGTGGGAGGGGTGGTGATGGGATGGGGTGTGGGAGGGGTAGTGACGGGATGGGGTGTGAGAGGGGTGGTGGTGGGATGGTGTGTGGGAGGGGTAGTGATGGGATGGGATGTGAGAGGGGTGGTGGTGGGATGGGGTGTGGGGGGTGGTGATGGGATGGGGTGTGGGGAGTGGTGATGGGATGGGGTGTGAGAGGGTGGGTGACAGGATGGGATGTGAGAGGGGTGGTGGTGGGATGGGGTGTGGGGGGGTGGTGATGGGATGGGGTGTGAGAGGGTTGGTGACGGGATGGGATGTGAGAGGGGTGGTGGTGGGATGGCTTGTGGGAGGGGTGGTGACGGGATGGGGTGTGAGAGGGGTGGTGGTGGGATGGGGTGTGGGGGGGTGGTGATGGGATGGGGTGTGAGAGGGTTGGTGACGGGATGGGATGTGAGAGGGGTGGTGGTGGGATGGCTTGTGGGAGGGGTGGTGACGGGATGGGGTGTGAGAGGGGTGGTGGTGGAATGGGGTGTGGGAGGGGTGGTGATGGGATGGGGTGTGGGAGGGGTAGCGACGGGATGGGGTGTGAGAGGGGTGGTGGTGGGATGGGGTGTGGGAGGGGTGGTGATGGGATGGGGTGTGAGAGGGCTGGTGGTGGGATGGGGTGTGGGAGGGGTGGTGACGGGATGGGATGTGAGAGGGGTGGTGGTGGGATGGGGTGTGGGGGGTGGTGATGGGATGGGGTGTGGGGGTGGTGATGGGATGGGGTGTGAGAGGGTTGGTGACGGGATGGGATGTGAGAGGGGTGGTGGTGGGATGGGGTGTGGGAGGGGTGGTGATGGGATGGGGTGTGGGAGGGGTGGTGACGGGATGGGGTGTGAGAGGGGTGGTGGTAGGATGGGGTGTGGGAGGGGTGGTGATGGGATCGGGTGTGAGAAAAGTGGTGGTGTGGGATGGGGTGTGGGAGGGGTGGTGGTGGTGGGATGGGGTGTGGGAGGGGTGGTGATGGGATGGGGTGTGAGAGGGTTGGTGATGGGATGGGGTGTGAGAGGGTTGGTGACGGGATGGGATGTGAGAGGGGTGGTGGTGGGATGGGTGTGGGAGGGGTGGTGATGGGATGGGGTGTGAGAGGGTTGGTGACGGGATGGGATGTGAGAGGGGTGGTGGTGGGATGGGTGTGGGAGGGGTGGTGGTGGGATGGGGTGTGAGAGGAGTGGTGGTGCGGGATAGGGTGCGGGAGGGTTGGTAGTGGTGGGATGGGGTGTGGGAGGGGTGGTGATGGGATGGGGTGTGAGAGGGTTGGTGACGGGATGGGATGTGAGAGGGGTGGTGATGAGATGGGATGTGAGAGGGGTGGTGATGAGATGGGGTGTGAGAGGGGTGGTGGTGGGATGGGGTGTGGGAGGGGTGGTGATGGGATGGGGTGTGGGAGGGGTGGTGGTGGTGGGGTGGGGTTTGGGAGGGGTGGTGACATGATGGGGTGTGAGAGGGGTGGTGGTGGGATGGGGCGTGGGAGGTGTGGTGATGGGATGGGGTGTCGGAGGGGTGGTGATGGGATGAGGTGTGGGAGGGGTGGTGGTGCGGGAGGGGTGTGGGAGGGGTGGTGGTGGTGGGATGGGGTTTGGGAGGGGTGGTGACGTGATGGGGTGTGAGAGGGGTGGTGGCGGGATGGGGTGTCGGAGGTGTGGTGATGGGATGGGGTGTGGTGTGGGAGGGGTGGGGTGGTGGTGGGATTGGGTGTGGGAGGAGTGGTTGTGCAGGATGGGGTGTGGGAGGTCTGGCAAGAGAGAGGATGACATGCACCAGAGGCGCAACTAGAGTCAAATTTCGGGGGGGGGGGGGGGCGGGCTAGGAGAAAATTTCGGGGGGGGGGCTGAATATTCAAGCAAAATGCAGAGTGGAGCTGCAGGGGCTCTAGAAGGGGTGAAAACCATCAAAGCCTTATTAACAAGCCAAAGGTCTTTTAAAGACCTGTGAAGTCTCGTGTGCCGCTGTGTGGGTGCCCGGGAAGCTGTCTCATCCCGGGCTGACACACACGATGGAGGGGGGGGGGTGGGGGGGGGGGGGGGCAGAAGCCCTTTGAGTCCAATGGGTGTTGCGCGCCTGACATGCACGGAAGGATTCTATCGGTTCATCACAGAGGCGGGGAGGGTTCGGTATTCCCCGAAAAGAAGAGATCAATGCATTTCTTTGATAAGCAAACAGAACTAGTAAGTACAAGAAAAAAACAGCAAACGTCCCACAGCACACCCACTTGTTGGCACTGGTCTTTTAAGGCGTGGACGAGAAATTCCATCCTCCGGTGACAACGGTCCGTCGCCGAACTGCCCACACATTCCAAAAACAATGTGAGATCATTAAGAGGGACTTAGACGTTTGTAGTTTCTAGAAGGACCTACGTGCGTAGGTGAAGAAATAAAACCGTAATAATGGACTTCAGTGAAATCAAAGACCTCTCCGTGAATATACTAAATCTAACATTCGGATTAAGATCTGTTGGGCGTCACCATACAAACAGGGAAAAACCAGTTTCGTGGCTTTTTTTCTAAACTAACATGTTCGGTTTCAAGAAACTAGGTGCAGCTTTTGCCTGAAGGAAAAGGGAGGGGCTGGGAGGGCTTTAAATAGTCCTGCGACATCGCAATCGACCTCACTTCCAGTGCCAGCCGCCTGCGCCTTCTTCCTCCGGCTCGTGGTTGAGGTAAGGTTCATGCGTAGTTGTCAGGACTCTCGGCTTGGCGCCCATTACAAGGAGGCTGGGTGCGTGGGGGGCGCCTTGTGGACGGAAAAGTTGTTTATGGCCAGAATTCACGGGTCTGCCTTATACCCGTATTTTTGGCAGGAATATGGAATGAGATTCGGACCAGTATTTACGATCAATGCGCGTCATCCTCCCTTAACAAATCTGCTTCCATTTACCACCGACTCCGAGCGGCGCTGAAGGCGGGAAGAGCGCGAGGGCACCGCAGACGCCGCGGGCTGGCAGGAGCGGGCATTCTGTGCCGCTCTCATGCCAAGCGGAGCCGTTTTAAGACAGGGACAAACTGGGCACTCAAGCTTGCAAGGGTGCCCTGTGAGAGTGAACCTCTCTCTTTGCCCTCTGTCTATTCTATTTTTCGATCTAAACCTCTCTCCCTCTTTGCCCATCTCTTTGGCCGCCTCGACAATGCAGTGTCATCTTAAGGATTTTTGGGGCCCAGGCAAGACATATTTTAACTGTCTTTGTGTGTCCCTGTAAAAGATTAACATAATGTAGTAATGTCTGGCACCATGTGGGCTAAAGCTGAAAGGTAATTGGTAATACAATTCAAAGCTGTTCTGTACAGGTGACCCAAAATATGCTCTTCCCGGGGCCACACAATCCTTATAATCACACTGATGCCATGAAAGGGGTCTGGAAAGCGCCTGGACGCCAAAGCCAGGCGCTGCCTGAAGCCTGAATGTGCTGTGATTTACCGGCCACAACAACAGCTGGTAACATCGGTTCCGGTGTTCACACGTCTGGGAAATCCTTAGCGGGAACACCAGGCCGGGTATGATTGGGCGAAGCAGGACACTACCTGGGAATACCGCTCCACCCGACTTATAACTGGAGCCTTTGAGGTCGGATCTGGGGGACGACAGTCTGGTTGACCAGGTGACGTCATCAGGGCGTTAATGATAACGTTGATTTTCAGAACACTCCGCGGATTGAAATGTCATTGCTGCCCAAAGAATAGAGAGGTCGGGGCTGTGTTCTAAGCAAGAGGCTTCTTTGGAAACATAAAATGTCAACAATACATTTACAGGCGAGACAACCAGATGACTGTATGTACTCGAGCATTATTTTCTAGTCCTTGGCTTTTCATTAATTTCAATGTGCGCTCTCGGAGTTCTGCAGAAGTTTTCTGCCGGTGTCCTAACCATGGAAGCTCCCCTTATGTCCGCCTCCCTTAAAATTGGAGTAGTGCAGAGATATGCAAAAATATTTGAAAACCCGATCATTTACTATTCCAGCACTGTCAGATATTTGGGGAAGGAGCATTTTTGGGTGCCTTGCGAGCTCAAGAGTAAATGCAGGCATGGTAAAGCGAATTCTTAAACTTACAAAAGCTGTGGGGGAGTGGAAGGATGGGCTCACTAAATGTAGAGTGTGGGAGGATGGGCTCATTAAATGTAGAGTGTGGGAGGATGGGCTCACTAAATGTAGAGTGTGGGAGGATGGGCTCACTAAAGCTGGAAGGGCAGGCTCACTAAAGCTGCAGAGCGCAGGAGGATGGGCTGAAAAGCTGTAGGGCGTGGAAGGATGAGCTCACTACAGCTGGAAGGGCTTGAACGGATGGACTCACAAAAGCTAGTAGGGCGTGGAAGGGTGGGCTCACTAAAGCTGGTAGGGCGTGGAAAGATGGGCTCACTAAAGCTGTTAGGGCGTGGAAGGATGGTCTCACTAAAAGTGGTAGGGCGTGGAAATATGGGCTCACTAAAGCTGGTAGGGTATGGAAGGGTGGGTTCACTAAAGCTGGTAGGGCGTGGAAAGATGGGCTCATTAAAGCTGGTAGGGCGTGGAAGGATGGGCTCATTAAAGCTGGTAGGGCATAGAAGGATTGGCTCACTAAAGCAGTAGGGCGTGGAAAGATGGGTTCACTGAAGTTAGAGGGTGTGGAAGGATGGGCTCACTAAAGCTGGTAGGGCCTAGAAGGATGGGCTCACTAAAGTTAGTAGGGTGCGGAAGGAAGGGCTTACTAAAACTGGGAGGGCATGGAAAGATGTGTTCACTAAAGCTGGTAGGGCGTGGAAGGATGTGTTGTGTTAGGAGCACTGCCCCTGCTGACAGAGCTGCTCTATCCGCAATTAACAACTAAGATAAAGACAAATAAAATGTAGCAGTCACTAAATAAATATCACACGTCCCAGATAAAACTTCCAGTGCTATGGTGGTGGATGCTAAACCCATGGTAATCTGATGATCAAAAGAGGAGTTGAGTTGGCCTAACGGCTAGGGCGGTCGACCTCGAATCTGTGGAACGGGGCTCGAGTCTCAACAATGACGCTGAACATCCTGTGGTTCACGGGGTTCGAGTCTCAACAATGACACTGAACATCCTGTGATTCTAGGCAAATCACTTAATCTCCCCGTGCCTAACAAAAATTAATGTGTCCTCATGTAACGCAACTGGTGCTATGTAAAGCGCTCTGATACCCGATACCTTCGGGTCAAGTTCGCGCTATATAAAACTCCGTAAAATAAAATTAAAAAATTAAAAACCGCTGTACCAGCTTGCACTAGAAGGCTTTAAACTACCCTAATATATGCACTGAAAATGCACCAGCAAAATCTCACACAATTACCATCATGGTTAGTGCACAGTACACGAGTACTGTTTTGCACTAATGTTTAAGACCTGCAGGTACTCCTAAACTACATTCGTCTAATTAATGTACCGCTTTTGCAAAGTTGACCTAACAGTTGTTACCTGTGGGTGTTTGCTGGCTGTCTTCCATCTTTAGAGATGGCGTCCTGCCTCACTCCTTTGCCCATGAATACCTCACTCTTCACCTCTCCCTGCACTACTGACATGGCCGATGGCAGACATTGGGATTACCAGAGCTGGTTTATCAAGACTAGGCCCAGCATGTGCCTTGTCTTCAGAGGGGTGATGTTATCCAGCCTAGTGCGGAGTCCAACCTCTTGCCTGAACTTTCTCAATGAATTCCCAGCAGGGTGCGTTACTACAGGAATGTCCACATTTTTTGTTTTCCCATTTTTTTCCACACTTTGAAGATCTTAGTTTACATTTGATCGCAGTTTTTCTCCTCATTGTCAATTCTCGCCACTTAGCCAGATCTTTTTCACTCTAACCAAACTCTGCGAAGCTACAAAAGGTTTACAGAATGTTTCTTTGCAAGTGTTTATTTGCTGAGTCTTTTCGGCACAGAAGCATTGTGGAGGAGCTCGTACGCAGAACAATTTTGTTAGTATTAAGGGATGATATCTGACACAAATTGCCCCAGAAGTCGTGATGTTGAGAAAGGAAGCATTTGCCGCATTTTCCAAAGACCTTCATGGAGATGCCAAAAAACCCCAAAACATTGCACCCAGCTGTCCAGAAGGCACTATGGTCTGAGACTGATTCACACCTGTCTGTTTTAGTCCTTCCGGAAGAGATCATCAGTTGGTGTTGGTAGGCAATCCAACCTTAGGGTGCGGTCATCCATTTCAGTGCGGATTCCACCAATGAAGTCTTCAAAGGGCTCTGGTCTGTCCAATGCCTCCATCTGACATGATGGGGCTTTTGGAAACAAAGTAAAGGCAGCCCCCCACATCACGGCCGGCCGGCACAGCCTCTCCCTTCGCATTCAACGCTCTTCTCGCTGACGTGCCCGACACCGGCTCTGGCCATCTCTCGAGTCCAGCGACGGAAAACCTCCATCGACGATGCCACCAATGAGCCCTTGCCGCTCCAACTCTTCGTCGCCAGCCTGCTCCAGAATCATTGAGCTATAGCTCCTGGTCCTGAAAAAAGAAAGCAAACAAATAGTTAGCAGCCTCCCAGGGGCTGCATCCGAATGCGTGCGAGCGCGGGACCAAGAGACTGCGTCTCGCGCTCCCCGACCTTTTATGCTAACACTGAGGGGCAGGCCAGTTCTAACTGGCCTGTCCCCCGCCGCCCCCTTGACCCGGAAGCACCTTAATTGCTTCCGGGCCAAGGGTACCCTGCCGCCACCCAATCCCGGCCGAGGCGCGCCCACCGCGTCACACTGACGCGGTAAACGCGCCGGGCCGGGTGGACAGGCGAGGGGGGGGAGGGGGTCGGTGCCCCGCCATATCCGCGGCGGGGCCCCGCCATATCCGCGGCGGGGCCGATACCGGCCCCGCCTTTCTATTTCAGTGCGGATTCCACCAATGAAGTCTTCAAAGGGCTCTGGTCTGTCCAATACCTCCATCTGACATGATGGGGCTTTTGGAAACAATGCATGTATTTACAGCCCTGGCTACAGCAGAACCTTCTAACTCTGTGCTCCAATATGGTTGAGGCCACCACCCCTTTACCTGGCTTATTCGGGATCTCCCACAATGATGCCCCTCCCAGGGGAATTCCTCCAGTGCCTGGTTTCTTCCTATCATTCCATCAGCCATCATTCCATCAACATTCCTGCCCCACTACTCTCACTTAACTCTGCGCCTGGGCAAAAGTTTTGTCACATCCGGGTAAACTCACGTAATTTCTAGGATTTCATGTTACACCATAGGCGCGACATTCCCAAAATATGCCACATTGCATAATTTTGAGTTTGTTTAGGTAAAAATCCTATCGCAGGTGCTTGAGGACACTGTAAATGAACAGAACGTGAGCAGTTGTTGTACATGTAACTTGTGTGTTTTGCAGGGTTTGTGGTTTTTTTTTTTTTACACAAAATGCATTCTTCCATCCACAAAGGGTGCAAAAACGGATTCTGCCCTAAAATACAGTTTTAAATGTCGCATTTGCATTTCATGTAATTTTTCCAAAATGTCATGTAATTAAGCAATAGGACATTTCGAGAATTTAATACACACCTACTGAATTCTGGTGACCTGCCCAAGGTAGGTATTGTATAATGTACACTTAAGCTCTTGGAAATATTACACATCTTTTGATTAGTTAGGAAGCCTTCACTACCACTGTTGGGATAGGTGTGTGTGTGTGAGTATTGTTTTACTGCCCACATTTAATTTTTATTTTGTACATATTTTATTTCTACCTTTTAGCATCATTTTTATATTACTATTTCACCATATTACAATTGGGAATGCTACAGGGTCAACATAGCTGGCAAGCACAAGACTGCTTTATAATTCTTGCTTTAGAACAGTTGCAGATAATGGACAGCCAGGGTGATGGGGGACCCTTTTCCAGTTGAGCTCCAAAGGATTGTATAGGGATGTGATCTTCCATAATGCTAGTTTTAGAGGGGTTTCTTGGAGAGAAACATTTGTTGTACTTTCTGCCCTGGGGATGCAACGGGCCATTGTGCCTGTGGTGTGTGCTTCTGGGGCACTGTAATGTTACAGAGGAGGCTGCAAATTATTGGGCAAACCTTTCTTTAACATAGACTGTGCCAGGTTAAAATGTATGCTGGAGCAACCCCAAGGAGACAATCCCTTTGTTATATGGGGACGTGATCCCTGAAAAGACAGTGAACTTTTGCTGCTGTGCCCATGTCGTATTACAGATGAAGGCTCAATGGCAAACACAGCTTCTGGAAGTACACCGCACAGGAAGTGAGGCCCACTTTGTGTTCCCCCCCAAGACAACCCATAGAAAGAAAGCACAGAGTTCTCAATGCATTGCCCACAGATAGTTTCAATTACACACTGCACCCACCAGCTGGGGGATGTCTGTCCTCTGTCCCCTCTTAAAAATGAGGGAGGGGCTGCTTCCAATCGACTGCGTATCTACGTCCTGTCGCTATCATACAAACTTAATGACTTCAAACAAGGGATGACTTCATAACTTGTTGCTCAGTATTTTATTGATTTGTTTCGGGCACACCCATCAATGTCGGTCTTGGAAATTGAAGACCTCAAAAGAAATTAACAAGGCAGGACGTGCCACCTCTAGAATGGACCGCTCACGACTCTAACCGTATTACCACCATCAGGGTTGAAGGACCCTCAAGAATCCACACTGATTCGTATTCGTTTGAAACCTGACTTTACTGCAGCCCCAGGAGCAGAGGACCACTGGCTCCAGGATAACCAACCACCAGCAGCTCACAGCTCTCTCTGGTCTCTAACGGTGAGATTTAAGCAGCACACGGCTATCTATTCCTGGAAGGAACTTAAAATACAGAATTAACAACGCAGCACTCACAGGCCAAGAGCTTGCTTGCATAAGTCCCTTCCAAAACCCCTTCTAACGTATCCATGTTCCAGGTGATGTTGCTAAACCAAATGTTACTCATCTGGTCCACCTTGAAGAAACTCAACTTGGAGACATTGCATCTGGTGTACTGACCTCTGATCTGCAGTAGGTGTTTTGGCATAGCGGGTTGTGTTGATCTTCAGAAGTGTGATCCACTCAGATCAGACTAAATAATGGAGAGAACAAGATCACACAGACAGTAAATCTAGGAGGAGGCAGATAAGATGGAAATGTAGATTTTGCACAAGACATTTTTATCCACATGTAATCTTGTGTTTTGTGTCGTGGGCATGTTACATTTTGACTTAGTGGCCGGTTCAAGCAGGTTGACAGGTGGGCCACACCTGCACACACATACTCAAACTTACCCACTTGCATGCCCACTCACTCAGACCCATCCATTCACAAGCAAACCCACATACAGTCACCGCTCACAAGCACATACACACGCACACACCCATTCACAGCACATACACACACACACACACAAATACACATACATTTATGCATACACCAAACATTAAAAAAAAAAACTTACCTGGAGCGGTGATCTCTGGTCGTGAGAAGGAACGCTTGGTGGGTCCTGGAGAATTAGGACTGCCGTCTCATCATTGACTGGTCTTGTTATGGGTCAGCCAATGAGAGAAGGCAGCAGTCCTTTACTTGTCACACAGTGGGATGGGGTCAGCAAGACTGCTCACCCCACCCAACTCTGTGACGAGGAGTCACTGAGGGACAGCTGGCCCTGGGCACTTCAGGGCTTAAAACTAAACAGACCAGGTCTGAGTATAGCTGTGATGCACCCCCTCAACATGAGGAAGAACCTCCAAGCGCTTTACTGGGCCAAGGCAGTCCAGAGACATTTTAAGACACGGGTAAAGTAGGAAATTGCTCAGGGGCCACCATCCTCCAAAGGGGCCCCTGGGAAAGTGATCTTTCTCTCTTTGACCTCTGTCTAATCTATTTCTCTATCTAATCCTCTCTCTATCTGCCTACCTCTAACTTTGGCTCTGTCTCTCTACCCCGTGTCATCATAAGGGTTTTTAGGGTCCCAGGAAATACATATTTCAAATGTTTTTGTGCCTACAGGAGCCCCTTAAATATGTCTTACCCGGGGCCCCCCAAATCCTTAACATGACACTGGGGAGGTCGCACCCACAGGGCTGTGACATCTTGAGCTCTGCAAAGTCCAGGCAGGCACCTACGCATTTACCACATGTACAGTGCCTGTCTCCCTGACCTGACATGAAGGATGTCTGTCAGACGGCCCTTTACTCAGACTGACAGCCACTCTTCATATCTGCAAAAAAAGGTCGGTGGGTGGGGCTACTGCTTCGGAGAAGCCCACATGAAGAACAGTATCATACAGGAATTAAAATAAGAGGACTGTGCTTAACAGTGACAAATGGACGTAGGCAGAAGGTGTCCTTCACACAAGGGAAGGGAAACTGCCTAATTTTCTTTTTGCTATAATTCCCAATGCAAAATTAGCAAAATAAGGATTTCAATTAAAGAGAGGATTGTCTGTCTCTTGCATGACTTTTTAAACAAATCAGTCTTGTATGATCCAGACAGGAAACCTGGTCATGCAGAAAACCCTGCTAGTATATTTTTTTGTGCAAACCAGTCTCCTTCCAGCAAAACGTAATGAAATTTCACATAATGCGCAATATGTCAATTTCACCGAAGTAATTACACCAGAACTAGTGGCTTTCAAGGATGAGATGAAGGAGGTCTTAAATTTGCAGGGGGCGGGCAAAATCCCATGGTTAGCCTATATTAAAAATACCTTAGTTGCTCTAAGGATGGGTGACCTATGGGCCAACGCTGAAGTATCCTGCCCGACAATTCCCAGGAAGGCTCTTTCAAAGCTCTTCAGAGAATATAAGATAAATCAGATGAAGGGGAATTCCACCACTGGTATACTGACTGCACAATTTTTAGAAGTCCAGGACCAATACAGGTTAGAACCTGTTCTTGACGTTATTCAGCCCCCCCTAGCTAAAAAAGTTTATTTGCAATTTAGGCACGGGTTACTATCACTCCGTGCCTTCACAAATAACTGGGGGGGTGCACAGTCCAAGGGGTGTCCGGTTTGTGATAACATCTCCGAAACGGACCAACATGTACTGTTTGCTTGTCCGGTGTATTAGAAGATTAGACACCGACGGCTCCAACAGGTCTGCCGGAATCTCGGGACAACTCATTGTGGGGAGGCTTACAGGATATTAAAATATGATACCAGCCTCCCTATTGTGTATTCAGTTTCCCGATACTTATTCTCTATGTGGTGTGTCCGTCTAACTGTATTAAAATCCAGTCTGTTTTCATTGGATTTTTAATCAATTTTTATCCTTTTTACCGCATAAAATTGAGTAGTTTTATATATATTAATGCTTTTTCTGAGACCTTTTAAATATTGCACTGTCCAGCACTTTATTTCATCCTGTATAACAAAATTGTATGAAATGTGATGCATTTTTTAATGTACTTTTATGGCCAGAATGGCCGAAATAAAGATATTTTAAATTTGAATTGAATTTGTAATGAAATTTCACATAATGCGCAATATGTCAATTTCACCGAAGTAATTACAATTTTGCCCAGGCGAGGCCTATTTGGAGCACACCAGTCATCGAGAGGAGTTATAGAGTTATATGTTGGGCTGGACCAGAGGGTGAGAGGAGACTGTAGGTAGTTCTCACTTAATGATCAGTGGGTCATTACTGCTTGATAAACACTCTCTTTGCCATTTTAAATCCTAAACACTGACTGCGGTATAACTTTCTTTACAGATCGAAGCACCAGTTATAATGACTCTGGAACAGCTCTGTGGGGTCATGCTCCAGACCTTCAAAAAATACTCTGGAGCAGATGGCAAGAGTGGTGAACTCAGCCAGCAAGAGCTGCAACTTCTTGTGAAGACTGAGTTCCCATCTTTATCTGTGAGTACATTCTGGAATGAAGATTGGCTGTCGTAGGAAGTTTATTTCACCTTTTCGTAGATGTGACATTTACAACAAATTTGTATTTTTTTCTCGCCCAAAGCAGGCAGATGCCCACTGGGTCCTCGTAATATCCCAGGTTTAGTGCTGCTTTAGGGATTTTATGCCACTCTTTGCCAATTTAACGATGCTGTATTGACCTCTCCGCTGTCTACCCACAGCGATTGTGTATATTAACTTTAGAACAAAGGTTTCCTTGAAAGAATAACGCTGATGGTTTTGGTACCGGTGTCACTGTAGAGATTATCTTGTGATTGGTCCCCTGCCTAATGCTCTCCTATTCAACATGTAGCCATACTACAACCCACATTTCATCATAAAGATGAATTGCATCGGCCAACATCCCTTGTGGTTTAAGACTAGTACAGATGTTACGCATCACAGCTGGACAGAAATGACCATGGATTTCTTTAGAAATGGCATTCCACATCTAGCTCTTTTACAAGGCCTGCTGAGCAGCCCTAGGGCCAGCTCCTAAATTACCCCATTAGGAGTACATTTGAAAACCACATGTGCTGTAGACACCCTGAGTGTATGCGTACATTTCCACAATGAAGGAATTAGGAATAAAATCCTGCCTAAAATAGCATTCCAAGACATTCACACCTGAGCCAGCTCTAAAAGTAAAGAACTCCTCCTTCCAGGATATATGGGCACCATCCATCCAAACGAAGTGTTCAAACAAGCAACATTGTGGTATAGTCTTCACTATCTAGAGCGGGGTCTGTACTTCTACCACTGATCTTGTATTGGCTTAGCACAGGCTTGTTGCTGGACCTCGCCACGGCCCAGCAGATTCAGCTTGGGTTGTATGGTATGTCTTGGAACTTTCTGCTGGTGCCCTTGGATGAGGCGAAGGCTCATGGAGGTTATAAGGAACCAGGGAAGCTAAAAGGGGAGAGGGGTCCCCTTAATTAACAAAGCTGGTTCTTGTGCAGGAATGGAAGCTTGCCAGGTAATGCCCGTAGTTCAGGATTAATCCACCTTCACATTGTCTTTGAAGCTCTTACTCTCTCTTGTGAGGGACTCTGGAAGCGGTAATACACTCAGTGCAGTGCTCTTGTCTGCTTCAGCTGAGCAGGTTCTCCTTTAAGGCTGTTGGTGACTGATAGCAGCAACCCCAAGGACAGAGCCTTAGGCGTGATCCCTAGCTAGGAGGATAAGTTGGACTGCTCGATGGAGCTATTTTTTGATGCCGAGAGAGAGCAACCACCTAGAAGGCAGAGTGGCTAAGTCACTTAACTCCGAGGCTGAAAAGGAGGCTGAGATGGGTCCACAGAATCCACCAGGGGATGGGGATTGAGCAATTCCTGCAAATGGACTCCCATCTTTGGGGCTGGCTCGCCAGTTCAAAACTAATTCCTGCGTCTCTAGGGGCAGGACTTCTCTGTGTCCTGAATGTACAGACGACTGAGAGAGGGGGGCACACCTTCCAATCTTTGCTCACTGTGCGGTAGTAGAAATGCTTCAAGAAAGTAATGTACTTCACATTTATAGACCGTCCTACTGATTGTTGCCACCCCATCTCTTCTGCAGGGCTCTGGGAAAGACGAGAAGGCGGTGAAAGAAGTGATGAAAATGATGGACATGGATGGTGACAACAAGGTTACCTACAAGGAGTTTGCCATGTTTCTGGCTATACTGAGTATGATAATGGAAGAAGGATGTTAAAAATGGTGGTCTCAGTCAAATAAAAATATTTTTCACACTTTTTGTTTATATTTTCTTGTTTCAAAAAGGGCCTGTTTTAGCAAGTGAGGATGCTACATAGTCAATAGTTAAGGGGAGATATCCTGAAGTGTTTCTCGTTTCCATAGAGTGAGAGAGTGGAAACTATAGAAACACAAGGCAAACAAATTGGGGACCAGGAGTTTGCTGGTGTACTCTGCTGGGTTGGGGCCTCACTAAAGACAGTTTCAGATGTATGGGAGAGCTTGTGTTACCAATACTTTAAAAAGTGAATATAAGGAATGCTGCATAGGGGGTGGCTAACTGTAAAATGAAGATCCTTATGTAAAATAATGGAATAATCCAACGTAGACACGAAGAAAGTTGATCTTCAAGATTTATTCGAGCTCTACAAACAACACGAGCTCATATGTAGAATGTGATAACATAACAAAGCCTAGAGAAACACATATGAAGTATATTACACTAACCTGACCTGTTCTGTCATTGGCTCTAATGTATTTGTAATGGTTTGCCATTGCTTGGATGAGCTGTCAATCATTTACATGGCATTTCAGGGAACGTTATGTTGTCCCATTACTTTTCCCTTTAGGTTGTGGTCCTCGGACAAGATGAAGTAGTCATAGAGATCTCTGTCCCTTGTTCTAAGCCATTGTACCTCACCACTCTTCCTTCTCTCTCAGTGTGCTTTTTTGCTCTGCTGGCTGCACTCCTCACAGCCCGTGATTTTGCGTTACCTCTCTCGCTTTTCTCTTTTTTCCACCTTTATGCACTCCCAGCTTTCTTCAACTCCAGTTCTATCTTCGCCATAATTTTCGTGTATTGTTCTCATCTTTCTATTCCAGCAGTCCATGTTCTTCAATGGTAACTAGGATGACCTCCTCACTGTTGACACTCTGCAGTCCTGAACATTTCACTACAAAGGATTCAATTCTGGTGCTTTAGTCTCATTAGATCAATGGAAGCAAAACTCAGAGGTCATTAGGCTATCACACAGACGTCCAGGATTGAAAACATTGTCCATAATGACCTGAAGGGAGATGGTCACTCTAAGCGAATCACCAGCTGCTCTACGGAACCTCTCTGACTGTCATACAGACACATCTGCAGAGTTGGTTCTTCTGTGGCCTGGTGGTGGCTCTTCACCTGTGCTCAGAGCCACTGACTCTGCATGTTTTGATGGGGTGTGAGTGTCCAAGTGGGCCTGGAAGCTGAGCCCTCCGCTGTCCTCATTCTCTGCGGGAGGCGGCGGTGTCTCCTACACTGGGATTCAGGAGAGAGGAGGCTACTGCTGCAGGAGCGTGGCTGCTTATGGCCGCCCACCCAGCTGTTTCCTGCTTCATGTGACAGGAACTTTGCCAACAAGGGTGGCTAGTTGTGCCAGCTGGTGTGTACAGCATTGCTGGTCATCATGAAGATTCAGGAAGGCATCAGAGCTGGGTTTCTCTTTGGTTCCTATGCACTTTGCATATGCTTGAGTCCTGCCTTGTCGTGTTGCTCCACTACTGTTAAGACTGCTGTGATACTTCTGCGCATTCTAACTTCCTAAGTTGGGACTGAGATGTCTAGGGATTAGCATGTTTTTAGGTCTTACCAAAGATGACCTTAGATGTCCGGGAGAACTTATGTTACCAATAGTTTAAAAAGTAAATATAAGAAGTGCCGTAGGGGGAGTTGCTGCCCTGTTTAGCTATTGGTTCTAATGTATTTATAATGGTTCACCATTGCTTGGATGGGCTGTCAATCAAGCCCATGGCATTTTGTGAATGGTTATGTTCTCCATCACTGTTCCTTTTAGTTTTTGGTCATGGGACAAGATAAAGTAGTCGTAGACATCTTTGCCTACGTCATTGTAACTCCCCGCTCTTACTTTACCTCTGTCAAAGCTGTGCTGCCTTGATACTCATTCCTTTATTTTATAAACTGATACAGCAGCCTGTGTGCAGAGCTCCACCAACCCTGACACTACAAGACCCTGTAGCGAGGGCAGCTTTAACCACATCGATGCGAGTGACGGAGCGGTTCCGTCATGCGCGTCCGTTGCGAATGCGAACCTTCAGCACAGCGCGGTAATCCGCGCCGCGCTGAAGGGGTTATAGTTACAGTAAAATACATGCAGGTGTCTACAGTGCTATAAGGGCAACTTCAGACTCTGTGTCAGACATACCCGCATACCAGATACAGGCGGGCGATAACCGTAGTTAAGCATACATAATTTTTATGAAAATACAGTAAGATCGACCACACACTGTTATGAGAAAATTACGGACATAAGATTAGCAAAACAGCTCAACGATTGTGCAAGCAATAAAACAGTTATCACCACCCATTACAGCGCAACATTTCAGAATGCACTTGTAAGATCAGCCCAAGGCATTACAGTGCTGAGAATACAGTACATAAGATCAGCCGAAACATATCAAAGATTGCGCAGCAATAAAAAGAGTTGGCAACACTTCAGAATGCAAAAGTACCAGCAGGCCCCTTTTCCATATCCATCGCCCATGCCATCAACCCAGGGCATCCGGGGCATAACTTTGTGGCAACTTCCCCTCCATCATCCAGAGGGATGGGCAGTACCCGCAGTTCCACATACACTAGGGCACTTCATAGCGCTCCGTCCCTGCCGGGGTACCTGTCAGCAGGTAAATCTCCCCAAAAGTTAAACTCTGGGCATCTCGGAGTAGGGCAGAAAGGTCCAGAACCACCAGTAGGTCAGTCCACCCTCCTGCCAACCCAGTGCCCGCACAAAACACCCCTCCAAGGGGTAAGTTCAGTATATCAGTCCAAAAGTGGGGTAGCCCCTTTTTCTGCTGCAAGAAATTCCGCTGATTCCTCGTTCCTCCAGGTGTGGGTGGGAGGGTGTTTGCTGCACTATGCTGGCTGGTACACGGTGGAGAGAAAAAGAGGCCGGTCTCTTACCTCCTGATGCCTCATATGCTTTTCTGGCACCCCCGAGGACGTCACGTGTGACCCTCTCCTCGTCCTAAAAAAAACAGACAAGGAACTCCCGTTTTTTACTTCATGCACATGGAGCGACTAAGGTCTGCCCCTCTGCTATGTGCAGGGGGCGCCTGGTCATTTCAACGCACGTCAATAGAAAAAAATAGTTTCACCAATTTATTTTTGAAAACCTCCATCTTTCCCACTTACAAATGTTTGCAGCATGCTTGCCAGGTGGCTGTAACCCTCCACTCTATATTGCAATGATTTATTGGGGCTGGTGGCACAAGATAAGTTATGGCATCACACTGCTTGGGCACACACATTCTCTGAAACAAGATTACTTGATAGGGTAGGAAGGTGCCAGATTGGGAGGAGCGTGTTTTGCCAGAAGCTGGGATAGTTCAGTTCCGACATGGGGAAAGTGGCTGCTAGTTATATGCACAGATCACTGTAGTGTCTCTCAAGGAGCACAACCCCTCCTCGAGGCAACCTCACAATGCAGAGCAGGGCTGTGGTGGAAGGGTTGGGCATCCAGGCAGGGGCAATGACTGTGATGTGACTTTCAAATACCAGGGCTATGTGGGTATTCACATGATCTTTTAAATACCAATGGCAGCGGACAGTATGCCAAGGCACTGGCACTTTAAATGGATGGCAATGGGGCTTACCTAGGTACTGCAGCCTGCTAAGCAAGCTCTGTCTGACTTGAGAGATCACTGGTAATGGCCTTAGGAACTGCACCTTTTCAAAATTCCCAAGACACGAGGTTGCCAAAAGTGTTTTGTTTTTTAACGCAATACCTATTGGTTTTGCCCGTGCTTTGTCTTTATAGGATTAGCAATGCATCTCCGTTATCGCAAAGGCTGCTAAGGCTGCACTTAAAAATGGTGAAACGTGTTTACTTAATTGCATGCCAATACTCAAATATGCATCACGCAGGCACACTAACCTCAAAGATGGCATACCATAATATGCCCATTGGAATTAGTGGATTCTTCTGCACTGCTGTCAATTAAATGCCTAAAAATGGCACCGTAGAGTATGATTTTCAGAAAACTCCAAGCCAAGAAAGGCCAAAAGTTCAAGGCTTTTGCTGGCTCCCAGTGTGTATTCTGATCTAATTAAGACTGCAATGGTTATTTGCAGGGAAATAGGCCACACCCATCTCTGAGCCTCAGGCACCTTACCCTACAAATCCTCATATACAATATCGAGCATTATCTCCTCTATATATTGGGAAATGCCATATAGGAATTTGGTACAAATTGGAGCACATTTTGACTTCAATGGGGTGTTAGAAGCTAAAGAAGATTTTCAATGCAATATGCAACTTCCTGAGAGGCCTAACTAGCTTGACTGGTCTGAGGGTGCTTGTGTTTCTCTGATGGTAGCTGGCCTGGCAGTTTGAACCAGTATGTTCCTATTGGAGCAGGGCCATGGCTGATTTGCATATGGCTCGACCCTGTCTGAAGTCGCATACTAGGTGAAAAAAGAATGATCAACTAGAATATGGATCTGGGAGATTTGTAGCGCTTAGACTTTGCAAGCATCCCCCACCCCCATCCCCTTTTGTTGTTTTATTGTGATGCCCAATGAGTGATGAGTATGGCCAGACCTTGGTGCTGTGCTCGCTGAGTCATGGATCCAATGCACTCCTCCGTGATGAGGTCCAACAAGTCTCAACCCAGTCTTTGTTAGCTTGAGTTCCTTTCCGAGGGGAAGCGCCCTGGCCAAATCTAATTTGAATATAGATGATACTTATCTGGAGTGGAGCAATGGCTAATAAATATTTGACTGGAATGTGGCCTAAGAGACTACTAGTGGCTGATTCATTTTCAAGCATTCGCCTTTGCGTTGTACCCACTGTGGAAAGTCTTTTTTTCGTCCTGCACCCATGGGTTAAGTGGCTGCTTTGCTGGGAAAATGCAAGGGCGTAGCTTCATATGGCATTGCTGTGGGGTCACAAATCCACTAATAAATGCTGGAAGTCCAGTTCTGGGAAGCCCTTTTGGGTCTGACAGTGGATGTCATCTTTCATATGGGTCTTACCTGTCCTATCCATGGCATATGTCCAGGACGTTGACAAAACCTCCTCAGAACACTAAAAAAGAAGACTAGGGCCAGATGTACGACCATAGCATTTTACGACTCGCAGATTGCGCTCAATTGTGAGTCGCAATTTGCAAGTCGCAGAATGCTATGTACAACAGGGTCTGAGACACTCTTTGCGATTCCCAGTGGGGTCGCAAATTGCATGCCTCATGAATATTAATGAGGCACTCACAATTTGCGACCACATTGGGAATGGCTGGCCCTCCCAGGTATGGTGGCCTGCTGGGCTCAGCAGACCTCCATGTCTGAGATTGCTTTTAAACAAAGCTCTTTTTTTTTTTAAATGCAGGCCGTTTTCCTTAAAGAAAACGAGGATGCATTTAAACAAAGAAAAATTAAACGTTTTCATTTAATTTTTTAAGGGCAGGGAAGTGGTTCCTGGGACCACTGCCTGCCCCTAAAAAATATTTTCCTCTGCCTTCACAAAGGGGAAGGGGTCCCCTGGGGACACCTTCCCTTTTGCGAGTGCTTAACTACCCTTCTGAGAAGGGTGGTAAACTGCGAAGGTTTTGCGACCAGATTGCGGTTGCCAAACAGCCATACATAGGGCTTAGACTCGCTATTAGGAAGGGACGCTCTCAGAACGCCCCATACTAATAGCGAGTTTCAAACTATATTTAGCGAGTCGCAAATAAATTGAGACTCGCTAAATCGGGTTAGTCCGTGGCTCTTTCGAATTTTGCATGTGCAAACGGGTGGAAAACACGTTTGCGCATGCACAATAGGGTCGTACATCTGGCCCATAATGCTTGGTTTGGGTTTGCAACTCTGAGTTTATTTAGTTTTGTGCCTCTGCAGTGCTGCCGAGTATTTAGTTTTGTGCCTGCTCATATGGCCCGAATAACTCAAAGGCAGAGCTCCTGGAGTGCCAACGCTGAGGTTCAGAGCACACATCTAGGCCCTGCAGATAGTGGAAACGAAGAACATGATATGGCGTGAGGTCAATAAATTCTGTCAGAGTAGGAAGGCAAGGAGCTCAGGTTTGTGGGCCAGCATATGGATAAGAGACATTTAGGTAAACTGAGGAAAAAAAGAGAGCCACTGGGTACATAGCTAACACCCTGCCATTTTGAAAGGGAATCCTGTTATGCCACACTTACAGGTTTAATACATTATTGAAATTAAAAAGAACATACAAAGCAGTAAATTGGTGCTTTGTAACAGAGAGCACAAGAAGATCATAAAAGTGACAGGTTGCAAAACTCTCATAAGCAGACCTTTGGCCATGTCAATATTAACACAATCAGGAATTCTGCAGAGTCCATCCTGAAATCCTGACCAACACCACTGGCTCACGTTATGGGGGCACAAAACTAGACACTGGAGCAGAAATGGACAAATAGGTGATGAAAACAACTATTTTAGCCCTATCACTTCACATAAGTCTATTTTGCTTTTTGTTTTAATTTTAATGTATTGTCTGCATTTCCCATTCATCTTGTAGATGAGACTGTGAAAGTGCTGCATGACTCTACCTTAAGTAAGATAGAGAGGCAATTTCTTCTTTTTTTTCTTTTTTTTATTGAAACCTTTATTAACATTTCCATAGTAACAAAGAGACATAGATCCATTCAGTACATCGGTAGTAGTGTATTAGGCTAAAGCATAGTGTACAATATCACAGTCTGTTAGGCAAGCTTATATCCTGTAGTGGCTGCCTACCATAACGACACCTTATTATTAACAACATTATTATCTATTTAGCTAAACCAAGCTTACTGGTCTTTACATAGCCCAGAACTACTTTTTGCTTCCCCTGCGTGCCACTGAATGCCTGCCAAGTAACTATCCCCACCCATCATTACCCTTTTTCCCCTTTCCCTTCTTCTCCATATGCAGGTGTGTCAGCCCTTTCAATCTCATTATTCTTAGTCGCTAGATATGTCTTATACCGAGTCCAGAAGTTTTTGGGTCGACTGCGCGGAGGGAGAAGCTCGCTATAGTTTTCAGTCTGTGTACTGCAGTACATCATATCCCTTGACCAGCTTGCGATAGTAGGGGTCGGGCCACGTGACCAACAGATCGCAACCTTGCATCTAGCTATCAAAAGACCCATGTCTACCAGTCGTCTAACTGCTTTTGGTAAGTGCTTGGAATACCCTAATAACGCCAATGTGGGATCGGGTGTGAGTGTCATGTCTATAATGTCTACCAGCGCTTTCAAAACCAAGACCCAGAAGTTGTCAATTCCCGGGCATATCCAGGCTACCTGAAGAAAGTCCGCTAGGGGTCCCTGCAGCATTCACAATCTGCAGTGTCCCGCAACCCGTATCTGCATAACCTCTCAGGCGTATAGTAGACTCTATTTAAAAATTTAAAGTGAATCAGTCTGTGTCTGCCATTTAGGGAGATACGTCTTGTGCTCTCACAACAATATTTCCATGTTATGTCATCTAGATCTCTGCCCAGATCAACTTGCCATGCAAGTCTAGCCTTAGTGTAGTGGTGTACCCGTTACCCCTGGGACTGTTTATAAATAGTAGACACAGTCTGGGTTGGGGAGTCAGCTTTTATCATGTAGGTGAGAGGAGCTTGTGCAGGTGGTTCCACTAGGTCGTTGCCTAAGAGTTCCACCAGTGCGTGTCTAGTTCTGTGAAACTGAAATCTGTTGAGCAGCGTGTCATTTTGGCCAGTTGCCCCTACCTCGTCCCATTTATTTGCTGTACCCTCTATGAACATATCCCCTATCGTCCGAATATCAATAGAGCTGAGTGCCCGAACTACCCCCTTTTCTCTGCATGGATATAGCCAATGGCACCAGTCCAATGGAGTCAACGGGGAGTATAATATAGCCCTAACTTGGAGTTTAAGTAGATGTTGCCAGGCATGCTTAGTTGCATCAATAGAATCCAGAAAAAACGGGGGAGTATTACCATTTTCATAATCGAAACTCTGCCTGCTAAAGAGAGTGGCAGCTGGATCCATCTATCAATCTTGTCTTCCAACCTGCCAATTGCAACCCTGAAGTTCTTTCTAAATACTACCCGCGAGTCAGTGTTAATCTTGATTCCTAGATAGCGTACCGGCTCCGTTGTCCATTTTAGCGGGCAATCAGGTGTGAAAGGCATGGTAGCAGGAGTAAGGGGGATAATTATTGATTTTGTCCAATTGACCTTTAGTCCCGACACCATTCCGAACTTCACTACTTCCCTCAACGTTGGTGACAGGTTATGTTCAGGGTCCCTTACATAAAGCAGCGTATCATCTGCATATGTGGATATGATCGACTCATAACCCAGGAAGCGTATACCCCTATGTCTGTGGTACTCCCGGAGTGCGCAGGTCAACGGTTCTGCCACTAGCGTGTATACTATCGGGGATAGAGGGCACCCTTGTCGTGTGACTCTGGTTATGCGGATTGGGGTAGTAACTAAGTTGCCGATTTTGATTTTGGCAGTGGGGTAGTTATATAAGACTCCAACCATGTGAAGAAAGATACCTTCCAGCCCAGTCTTGTCAGAACCTGCTTCATGAATGGCCATTTGACAGAATCAAATACTTTTTCCATATCAAGGAACACGGCCACTGCTTTTACGTCTTGCCTGGTGTGTTGAAATGCCCCAAACACTTCTCAGAAGTCAAGTTTCTGCTGGGAACAAAGCCTGCTTGTTCTGGAGCCACTAGTATCGGGACCAGTGGAGCTAGTCGGTACGCTAAGATCTTGGCATATATCTTGGTGTCGACGTTCAGCCACGACAGTGGTCGATACGATGAGCAATCAGTTGGGGGCTTGTCTGGCTTCAGGATAGCTATGATTACCGCCTCCCTCATCGAAGGTGGCATAATTCCGTCACCACATATCTCTTCGAACAGCGTAGCCAAGTGAGGGACTAGCAGGCCTTTGAATTCTTTGTAAAAGTTCACCGCTAGGCCATCCACGCCCGGCGCGCTGCCCGATTTCAACCCTGCCAGTGCTGAATGTATTTGCTCAGCTACAATGGGCGCATGAGATATTCTCGGTGTTCGTTAGTTAGCCAGGGTAGCTTAATGTGCGTCAAGAAATCTAAAACTTCAGCGTCGGTACCTGCACTTTGTGAGCTGTATAGAGTAGAGTAGTACTGCTTAAACCTATCAGCGATCACCGTCTCATCAGTTAGAACCTCCCCCTCTGCGCTACTAATCTCAGCTACCATCGTTGCCGCCCTATGTTTCCTCAAGAGCGAGGCAAGAAGCGCACCCGGACGCACACCCTCTCCATACGTGCGGGCCGTCACAGATTTGCCTACGTGTTTGATCTCAGAGTCTGCCGCTTCGTGGTACTCCTCTAACAATGTTTGGAGCTCCTCTGTGATACTGTCATCTGATCCTTCGAGGAGTTGTTGTTTCAAAGTTTTGAGGGAGCTCTCCAAGTCCGAAAGCCGCTTTCGAAGCGCTCGTAGGACTCCTGAGTGTTTGGTCATGGCTATCCCACAAATCTAAACCTTAAATGTTTCCCATACCAGCGTGAATGTGTTCACTGACCCTAAATTACATGTAAAAAAAAGTGTCTATAGCCTCCGCCATTTCTGATTTGAAAACAGAATCCAGAAGTGAGTATGGGGGGAATCCCCAGGTGAAAGGGGGGTATGTTTCTTTGGAGTATCCATCAACAGCATCACCGTTGAGTGGTCTGAGAGAGTACGAGGGCGCACCACACAGTCATGAACCTGATCATATACAGTCCTTGCAGCAAGCCAGTAATCTATCCTAGTGTGTAGGTCGTGAAATGCAGAATAGTGTGTGAACCCACCCTTTCCTGAGTAGCGCTGCCGCCAGACATCACATAATTCCAATTGTGTCACTGCATCTGTCATGGTACGTGCCGTTGCGGTGGTATGCTGTTCCGGTCCACCCGACCTATACTGCCCAGGGCCCATCACACAGTTAAAGTCACCCCCCCCCAGAGTTGGTTTCGCCCTCCATAACTATGTGTTTTCTCTAGGAACGATGCATAAAATTTGGGATTATCGTAGTTAGGGCCATATATGTTAACTAGAGTCAAGTCCATACCTTTCCCACTTCATCTAGAAATCGCAAACCTACCCTCCATGTCAGTGTTGAGTGGATCCAGTTTTAGATTGGAATTAGGGTTTACCCAAGTAATCTCCCCGCAAGCGTGCGAGGTGAATCCCGCCACATGAGTGTTTCCCAATAGTCCCCTGCTGCGGAGCATGGTACTGTTTAGGGGCAGGTGTGATTCCTGTAGTAATGCTATGTCTATGTCGTGTCTTGACAAATATGCCATGACTTTCTTTAGCCTTCTATAATCATTGAGGCCTTGTACATTCCGAGTTAAGGCCTTGATCTTACTTGTGTGTCTGTGCCATATGTGCTATTTGCCGTCATTATGAAGGCTGTGAATATGCGTTGGTACTATGCTGTGCTATGTAGTTGCAGCTTGAACTACTCACTACCTGAATAGTGACTACATCATGAAAAACACTATAAATTGTCGGTCTCTGTGCCACACCTCCCCCCTCCCACGCCAAGCATACCCCAACTCTGCAATGGCGGAATCCCCCCGTACGAACCCCAAATGTCATAACTAAATTCTCATCTGACAGTGTATAACAGTAAACAAATTTGGCAATACCCAAGTTTGTGGTTCACACACGTGGGCGGGTGTTGCCTGCCCCCTATATTAACTGAACCTTTGTAGGCTATATGCCCGTTACCCTCTGCCATCATGCACATCTAGTGCATCGGGTACTCATGCAACCGTACCTACCGTACCCAAGAAGTCTCACTTATAGTGCAACACTCAATACAATGTTCTTCTGAACCCTCTGTTCAGATGCATATTACCCTGTAGCCTTTCTTAATAACACTATAGGCCCTCTCCAGCCCCTCCTCATCATGTGGCAGCAGGTCAAATAGTGCCCATCCATCCCTCTAGACACCCCAACAATCCACAATCTTATCTGCCAAGGTGAGCATCTTGAGTGTTAGTCCTGGTCATCTAGGCTGCCTCCGGCCGCTCCCTCAGGGCAGTGCTGCTCTGTGCTACGCTGCTTTTATTTTGGCCACTCCTTCAGGGCTTTCTGCAGCATTTTAGGATCTGTAAAAATCCGTGATCTGCCCTGTCTGTTCACGCGAAGTCTCGCCAGGTACAACATGGCGTAATCCAAGTTTTGTTCCCGCAACTGACACTTAAGCGGTGCAAACTGCCTGCGTGTCTCCTGCACGCGAATCGTGAAGTCCGGGTAAAGCGAAATAGCAGACCCCTCAAACTGTAGTGACTGCTTCTCCAGAGGTGCTTTCAGTGCTGCATCACATGGCCTGTAATTCAGCAGCTTAGCGATAATAGGCCTCGTGGGGGGGGGGGTTTCAGGGGCCGGCTTCGGGCCCAACAAGGGGTGGGCCCGCTCTACAACAAACACTGAAGAGAACGTTTCCCTGCCCAGCAGTGTTACCAAAAGCTTTTCAACAAAGAGTTCCATATTCCCAACCTGAGTGGTCTCCGGAAGGCCCATGATGCATATATCACTTCTTCGGGACCGTGCTTCAAGATCCTCCGCCTTATCTTGTAGAATTTGTAACGTCTTTTGAAGGACATAGCTATAATTACCACGCTGGTTGTACCGACAACCACTTGCTATGCCTTCCCAAAATGAAGAGTCGGTCAGACAGTGGCGAAAATACAACAAGTTTTTATTACCATATATCTCTATAGAGGAGCCCCGTCAGAACCTCACCCAATGGAGTGAGTCGAGAGGACTGATGAACCAACACTTGCTAATAGAGGATAAACCTTTCTGGAGACTTCGGCCACACCCACAATGGAAAACTACCAGCCAAAACCAGACATGAACAAAGGAGTCACAGAGAGATGAGCTCGCACCTGCCAGTGGGTCGCGTTATCAGCGGGCCAAGGCCACTGTGCCGAATCTCAGCGTCTTTCCAAGATGAGAACATCATGAAGTGTAGCCGATGGTTTGTAAAACAATTATACTTCTCATTAGCAAGGGCAGCTGCAACCTTGGGCATGTACAGAAAATATAACAAATTGCAATGTTCTGCTGAAGCAAGCAGTTTAATTTCTAGGCCTAACGTGAGCACAAATACAGACAAGCAATGATTACAAAATAGAAAATATTGAGGCACATTAGTCAAGCAGGCCTTTATGCTGAAGGCGCGTTTTGGTAGGCCGCAAACATGAACAGCAATGCATACACAATACAATATGACAAACACAACTAAAGGAAAGTGATTTGAAATCTATCAGACCCTCCTTTTAGCATGTGTGGCTAACACAAGTGAAGCCTTTATTGGCTAGCCGGCAGGGTCTTTATCTTATCTAAGGGGTGGGCTAAATATCTTTATTAAGCATCTCTTTAATCCAAGCAAAAATAAAGCAAATACACTTTTTTTTTTGAAGAAGTATACTCAATAATCAAATATGCCTTCATCAATCAACGTGAGTGACTGTACTTCTTGCATCATCATTTGAGAATACTTGTCATTCTTGGGCGATGGAACACTAGGAGTGAGCTTACTTATGCAAAAGGTACAACACACTGGAAGACAATGGATTCATAAGCAACAGGAAAAGATGATGCCCGCAATGCCTATCAAAACTAGCAGAATCGTCCAGCTCCATGACCTCAACAAGTCCCAGAACCACCCTGATAAGGACCAGGACCCATTATCAACATGTATGTCTGACGCAAGTCTATGTAACTTCTGAATTGCTAAGTGGACAGTCGGAGCAGTGTCTGGTATGTAAATACAGCAGCTGCTTCCGATGATGCGGCATGCTCCACCCCTATCAGCTAAGATAACATCTAAAACCATCTGATTTTGGAGCGAGACAAGTCTGGTAGCCTGAAGCTCAACTGTAATGTTTGTTAATAAACCTGCAGTTGTATTTATTACTCCCTCTACTACCCCTGCCAGGCGAAGTACGTCGCGACTAGTAAATATGGGGCCCCAAAATGGAATGACACTCTTCATAATATCAGTAAATTGCTGCAAAGAGGTATCAGTTTGGTCAATATCATCAGTCTTTACAACTCTTTTAACCCTAAATGGATGCAGGTCCCTTTGATCCAAATTATGAACCTTATGATAATTGGATGGTGCAAGATAAACAGGGGGCAGGAGAAAGGAAAGGAAACACCGACCAGACCAATCTCTAGGAAGCCAAGTGTAGGCTTGTTCCCCACAGATGAAATACACGTTCGGAGGTGTCAGTAAAGGTGGACTACCAGTAGTGTTGAACTGATAAGTATAATTACAATTACTCTGTCCCACAAAGACGTTCCCTGACCCTTGAACACAAACACTGGATTTGGCATTTATGACAGAGACTGGCATGGTTTTATCTTCAGTGATATTACGTTCTTGGAAACATTTGAAATATTCGGTAACATTGAAACCTTGGAAATCCAGTACTTCGTTTTGTAACCATGTAACATTTTCATGAACTGTGAATACATTCATACATGCATCAGGATGTAGGGTACCCTCCTTTCCATCTGCCCCAGGCGTGTATCCCTGATGTACTACTATGTAATCTAGAGCTGCTTCGTAATCAGCTTGTGTCATTTTCATTGCGTCCGCATAATAATGCATATAAACCATAGAGAATAATTGAAACCAAGCCTCACAGCTACCTAAATATGACAAGGGTATCGATATCAGTAAATCATTCTTGTGCATGACCGAAGGAAGCAGGCCACACACCCAACACTCCGTAGCATTAGTAGTACTGTGGACTTGATGAAGCATCTGGATGAATGCATTCTGAGTATATGTTTGTCTGTGTCTTTCTTTATGCGGGGCCAAAGTTAGAAACAAATGCTCCATTGGGGCTAGAGTAGTACCTATTAGGGTATGCACAAGATGCTGTATCTCCAGGAAAAACAATACTCCTAATGCAAATAACAGAAAAAGCAATATTATCATCACTAATACTACGTTAGTCTTGGGGGGCCATGAGGACCAAACAGGGCCATGGGGATTGGGCCGAGGAGCCACAAAGGGCTGCTCCTCCTCAGGAATGGGACGACCAAAGGGATACATTATTGACACAAAGTACTTGGGGAATGTGAGCCGCTGTACAACCAGCCAGAGGGGAGTCTTCTCCCTGTGTCCGTCTAAGTCTCAAAGGCAGGCTCCTATTGTTCATCAAATATCTATTCTCCCACGATGGAGCTGCACAGCTTTGCAGCCCAGAAAAACAATTGCGGCCCAAGCTTGAGGAAAAAAGTCTTTCTTTCAGGATAGGATAATCACCCTCCGGAGCAAATACCCTTAATGATCCTGTCCAGTTACTCAGGCAGTGCACCAGTATTCTTCACTCTAACCTAACAGACACCAGAGGCACAGCACCTGTACCCCAAACTCAAGTCCTTCCCTAACTCCTGTGTTGCCCTGCTGGTGCACTGTCTTTTCTTCGGGGCCACAGATTGTACCTAGTATGCCCAGGCACCTCTTGATCAGTAAACAAAGGTGCAGGCTCACATTCAGTTGGGGACCGGGACTCAGGGGCTTAGTGCACAGAAACTGCAGTATCTGAGGCAACCCTTGTTTCAGAGGGGGTCACCTCCAGCAAGGCCTCCTCACCGTCCTTGTCGGTCTGCGCCTCTCTCAGCTGGGCATCAGAAAAGGGAAGAAAGCGAGGAATCTGCTCTCCCTCCTGGTCCGCGATCCCGTCCTTCATCCAGGAGTGGTACGGCAGTGGTAGGGGTACACGTTAAGCGTGGCTGACATGGACCCAATGCTTCCGGCCTTCTACCTTCACTGCGTTCCTGGTCGCCAGCAACACCTGGGCTGGTTCCCACCACCTCGGCTGTAGGCTGGATTTGCGCTGGAAATTCCGCACTAATGCATAGTCTCCCGACTGGATCTGGTGTCCTGGCCCCTCTGGCAATGGCCGTAGAGCATCAGATATCTGTTGGTGAACAGAATGGAGATCTTTAGACAAGGCATACAAATAGTCAATCAGAAGAGGGTATTTTATATCTGAGAAACATTTAGGTCTCGGGACGCCCCACACATTAGCGGGGCGCCCGAAAATCACCTCATGGGGTGACAAACCAGTCCTCGAGTGTGCTGTCAACCTAGTGGACAATAGAGCTAAGGGCAACGCATCTGGCCATTTCAAGCCTGTGCTTTCATGTATCTTTGCTAGTTTCAACTTGAGGATACCGTTATATTTTTCAAAAAGACCTCCGGATTGGGGGTGATGTGCAGGCTGGAATTTCTGGGTTATCTGCAAACCTTTGCATACAAATTCAATGACTTTAGCATTGAAATGACTTCCGCTGTCACTCCAGATCACGCGAGGCAATCCGTAGCGAGGGAAGTACTCCTTTAAGAGTGCCTTTGCTGTCGCTATGGCCGTGTTTTCTTTAGTTGGGTAGGCCTCAACCCACTTACTGAACGTACAAACCACCACCAGCACATACTTTAAATTATTTACACGTTCCATTTCGATGTACTCCATCTGAATGACCTCGAAAGGGAAAGAGGGTGGAGCAAAATTACAAGGTGGTACAGAGGTGCCTTTTCCGGGATTATGCTGCAAGCAAACCATACAGTATTTCACTAGGCGTGTTGCAACCTAGAAATATTCTCATTCTGCCATACCGGGTCCAGAAATTTGCAGGTGCCCTTTGCGCTTATGTCTGCTGGACCATGGGCCATGGTGACTACAGGAAGAACATACGTATTTAGCAGTAGCCATCTGCGTTTGTCTGACAAATCTGTCCAACACCCTTCCTCATCTAAGCGTCCTGTCTTCTCCTCCCACATTGACAATTCATCTGTAGTCGCCTCCTTCTGTATTTCCCTTCCACTTTCCACAGTGTCCTCGAGTATCTCACTGTCTGGAACCCATCTAGCAGGACCTGCTACAAACATTTTATTCAACTTTAACCTGGCCGTCTCCTTGGCTATCTGGTCAGCAAACGCATTTCCCCTGCCAACATCCTCCACCACAGCTTTGTGTGTGCTGCATTTTGCTATAGCCAGTTTGTCAGGTAATGTCAATGCTGACAACAGTCTAAGTATCAATGGACCATGCTGTATTCTTTGCCCATGAGAGGTGAGAATCCCTTTCTCTGCCCAAAGGCATTCGAAATTATGCACTACACCGAAGGCGTACTGGCTGTCTGTTTAAATGTTAACAGTCAATCCCTCACTTAATTCACAAGCCCCTAGAAGGGCAACCAATTCTGCCACCTGTGCTGACTGATAAGGGACACAAGATGTCTCAACTACCGTGTGCAATGTGGTAATCGCATATACTGCAGTGGTAGTGCCATCCAGCAATTTGAAACAAGAGCCATCGACATATAGTTCCCCCTGGGGTTCAGATAAGGGAACATCAGTCAGGTCTACCCATCCCTTCGTTTCCTCCTCAGTCCGAAATAAACAATCATGGACATCATTGTCCTTTTCATCCGAGGGGAGGGGTAGTAACGTGGCAGGGTTCAAAGTAGCACATCTTTTTATAGTGACATGTGGTGCAAATAAAGTAATTTATATCCAGTAAGACGTGCACTAGTGAGGTGCTGTGTCTTTGTCTTGTTCAACAGTGTGTCCACAGCATGAGGTACCATCACTGTAAGGTCAGTATCAAGAACTAGCCCTGCCGATTGCCTGATAAAGATACCGCAGCCGCCGCTGCGGCTCTCAGACAGTTCAGGAGGGCTATGGGGACATTGTCAAGAATGGCAGAAAAATGAGCGCAGGGTCTCTGCTTACCTCCAAAACCCTGTGTTAGTACTGAGAGCGCGCAGCCTTCTGCCTCATGTGCGCAGAGCACAAAAGGCTTTCGGTAATCAGGAGTGCCAAGCACAGGTGCAGAGCAAAGCGCAGTCTATAAAAAGCTTTTTGGCATGCAGGTGTCCAGGGCAAGGGTTCATGCACATCTTTAGTGGTTAGGTAAAGAAGGGATTTCGTTAGTAGGGAGAAATTAGGGATCCACTGACGACAATATGAAGTTCTACCCAGAAACGCACGTACCTCATGTTGGGTCTTTGGAACTGGCATGTTAGTTATAGCCGCTATGCATTTTGGCGTTAGTCTCCGACCCTCCTTCGACAGTAGGTGACCTAAATAGGTAAACCCCTGTCGACAGTATTGAAATTTAGAAAGGGACACCTTCTGCCCGTTTTGTGCCAAATGCAACAATAATTTAACTGTGGGTTCTTTACAACCCTCTTCATTATACGAGGCCACCAACAGGTCATTCACATATTGCAACAGAACATTACCAGGAGGGAGCTCCAGGGAGTCTAATTGTGCCTTTAAAGGCTGACTGTAAATACTGGGGCTTTCGGTATACCCTTGTGGAACACGACTGTCTGTGTGGATCGTCGGTATGCTAAAGAAGGCGTTCTTCAAATCAATAACGGAGAAGAATTTTGCAGTCGGTGGAATCATAGTCAGTATAGTGGTGATGTCAGATACTACAGGATACTGAGGAACCACTATTTTATTAACCTCTCTCCAGTGTATTACAAAACTGTAAACGTCTGGAGTGATGTCAGAAGAGTCAGCTGGGGCCTCTTTAAGAATGGGAAGAATAGGACTGTTACACACATTCTATACTGTCTCCTCCACGACTCCTGACTGTATTGAATCATGTGTAATCTGAAATAAAGCCTTTTCTCCTGCCTGTGAAATCTTGTATTGGGGAATTCAAGGCAACCTGGCATTGTGTTTAACCGCTATTGAAATAAGCGGGATCTCTAACAACCCGACATCGGTGTCACCTATAGCCCATAATGTGCATGGCACCTCATGGAACTCGGGAGGAAGAGGATCGTTTTTTGTAAAACATTGTGTGGCATAAGCAACTCGCGGACCCACAGTCATATATACACCATCTGAAGAACAATATATTGTGGCATGCAATCCCATTAAATTTTCTCCACAATTTGATGTCAATAGGAATGGTGAATCAACTGTAATTGGACCAAGCGTCGGAGAAAGAGGCTTTGATATGGGGCTAACAAGCGGTACACCTGAAAAACCCACTGAAATGTTGTTCGGGCCAGACAGAGCTGCCCCCGGGACCAGGGAGCGGGAAACAGAGCTATTCATAGCTCCTGTATCCACTAGAAATTTCTTGGTGGAACCTTGCAGATCCGTAGTAACATATGGCCCACGCTGATCTACAGACACTGGAACTGGTCCCTTGCTCTGTCCCTGGCTGTCCTAGCTGTGTGAGAATCCTGTCACTCCATCCATATCATAATCATCATGACAGTACTGTCGTCTCCCCGATCCGTCTAAGTTGTTCCCACTCTCTCTATTTCTTGCAGTATTCTCCCTTCGTATATCTCCTCATCCCCCTCCTTCTCGGCCCCTTCCACCGAAACCCCTGCCTCTCGGCGTCTCATCTCTCAGCTGCAGGTCCGGACACTCGCTTTGGCAGTGTCCCTCCTTTCTACAGTTCGCACACTAATTTATTCCCAAAGGTGTATTTGAGGCACCACCCTTACCAGTCCTAGGGCCTCGTGGACCAAAACCCGAACCACGTCCTCTACCTCTTCCTCTCGCAACCTGCTGTAACAATACCCTCATTTGTAGATCTTTCATTTTCTTTTCTACTTTTTCCTTGTCTTCATTCTATCTGTGTTCATAGTACTGAGCCATACTTAGTATCACTGATGGGGAGGATGTCGTCCAAGTACTCTCTGCAGTTTGCAGTCGAGTAGCAATCTCAGGAAGTAGATTACTAACAAATCTGTTCACGAACAAACTAATTCCCCACTAAAATTTAGAAACACTCCTTCAAACCGATAAAGAAATCCGATACACTTTCGTCCTTCTTCTGATGACATGCAGTCAATGTGAGAAGTTGGCCTGGTATATGATGTTCACTAGTTAAAGTGACCACCTTGTACCATGCCAAGCAACCCTTATGGTGTGGTTGTAAGTCAACCTTTTCGGACCAGCTGACCTAGTGGTAGCGTAGGCTAAGCAGTCTTTGAGGCTAAACTCGTGAAACGTGTTAAGCAGGCTGTTTTACCAAATGTAACCCCCTTTTATACCAATGAAAGGACACCACACAGATATATATTGAAAATATATATGTATTTATTTCTTAAAGTAACCCCTAGACTCTTTATGAGCACAGGAGCACAAATCGTTAAACAAGAATACGTTAGAATACACAGAAGTTGCACTTTATACCGATAGGCCCTGGTGGCCGCTCAAACCATATACTAAAATAGTGGTATAAGTACCACGAACAGAAAAGGGAAAAGGCCTAGGGCCTCTAGAATCGCTGGGCCTACAAGGAGCTAACTTTAGTTAGTGACCAGGAGGTCCACGGGTTGCGTGTGCAGAGCAAATAGTCACACGCGAGCTCCCATAGGTTTTCAATGGGTGCGTAAAAGTTACAAAGTTACTGCAAAAAGGATCTTCCGGATGGACTATGAACTCAAGATTGGAAACACAGACACTAGAGATGTTACTCTACACTTGGGCACCGGAGTGCCAGCTTTACCTCACCCACAGGAAGCGGGTGCATAGGTCTCGAAGTGCGTCGGGTTTCTTCTATCTGTTCAATGGAGCCTGAAGACAAAGATGCTGCAGGCGGTCGGTCCGGAAGAGATGCGGTGGATCCAAGGGTGGATCGGAGTTGTAGAAGACCTGTAAGCAGAGGGGACAGTGTTCACAGTCACTAGCCAGTGACCAGCGTGGCACCAGGTGGGTACCAGGCGATGTCGGGTGCAAACAGGAAGGAAGGTGCAGCTTGTCTCTGCAGCCACGTGGTCCCTGAAGGTCGACGACGTCCAGGAGTCTGTTCACAAGCTGTGCCACGCAGGCTCTCGCTGTCGGCGGTGTCGGCGACTTGATCAAAGCAAACAAGCCTTGGCAAAAGCAATTGTTGTGGAAAACGAAATAAGCTGATGGTTCTGACCAGCAAGGTCAGAGGAACTGCTCCTTTGGAGGGGAGCAAGGGCCAGTCTGGAGCAACCAGACCAGCAGTGTATTTCTTGAAGTTCGTCGCCAAGATGGCCACTAGCCAGCGGGCCAGCAACCGGTTAGGCGCGTCGAGTGGCAAAATGCAGAAGGGCCCCACGCAGATCGTGGAGATGCTGGAGGGCTCACCTTTGGTGCAGATGCTGCTCAGGTGTTGGGCTTCTCAGATCCCAAAGCACAACTTGGAGGGAGCCTCGGTTGTTGCACTTGCAGCTTGTCGTGGTCGTTTCAAGATGGCTGGCTCCACGTGTCTCGGTGCCTCCACGGGTCTCCTCTTTTCAGGGACTGTGGATCGGGCGGTAAGAGGTCTGGAGGTCCAGGTCTTGTCAGTCTCTGGGCTCGGGCTCCGGCGGGAGGCGGCGGCAAAGCAGACGTTGATTCGCTGGATGGTGCTTGCGTTAGCAAGGTGGTCACTCCCTGACCACAGGGGAGATTGGCTTCAGTCCTCTGTGCGGCAGAGCGTCGAAGTTCCCGTCTTCTTCTTAGTTTCAAGTTGATTCCCGGATGTCTAAAGTCTTAGGACACAGCTCCTACCTTTATTCGGATTCTAGGGGCCGGACTACCTGCTAGGTCCCTCCCTATGGGTGGGACCAGGAAGGGGGGTGGTTACACCCCCAATCCTTTGTCCAGCTCGCCCCAGGTCCAGGGCTGGTGTGCCCCAGGACCGGTTTGAACTGGCATTTGCACCGAGGCTCCTTGTGAGCCTCAGGCATGTCTCATTCTATTCAAGCCCTACCTGACCAATACACAAAATCCTGTCTGGGGTGGTGCACGCACCTCCCCTGGCAGGAAACCCTTTGTCCACACCTCCCAAGCTGGAAGGACTCCCAGCAGCAGGAGGGCAGACTTGTGTCTGTGGTGGCAGCATCCATTTTGTGGAGCTGAGGCTATGTCTGATTTTACCCGGGTTTCAGGTACTGTACATGTCGTGTCCCTCTAGAAGGGTGGAATGCTAACCCCGTCGCCAGAATTGGCGAGGGGTTAGTATTCCAATTCGTATGACACCTTACTCGACATGTTTTGATAAAGCCAAACCAAAGTTAGCATTTAACCGCGAGGTTCATAATGCACTTAAGAGTATATGGTATGACAATATCTGGAAACAGTAGAAGGAAGTGGTTCCGACCACTGCAGACAGGCTCAGCTCATGCCAGAGCACCATCTCACATGGAACCAAGCACTCTGCCTTCAGGATTGTCAAGGCCTGCCATAGGAGTGACTTATAGGTTAACATGTGTCCCATTTAAGGTTAGGTATAGGTATACTACACCTAAGTAAGAGGTGGTTACACCAACTTACCCCAGCTGTGTGATCAGCCAGTTGTGTCAAATTTGTTAGGCCAGGCCAGGGATGGCATAATACATGCTTCAGCCCCTGGTAGGCCTTAGATACACCAATGCCCTGGGTACCTAGTGTACACTGGTACAAGGGGCTCACAGGGTGATCTACTTCCAATTGGTTATGCACCTAGAGGTCATAGTATTAATTTAGTAGAGAGAACAGCAGGTTGGGGGTCTGATTGGCAGGCCCACAGCCTCAATATGTCAAAAACCAGTGAAGCAAAAAGCAAAAATTTGGGGTGACCATAGGATAGCAGACCCTACTCTCCTACAGTCAACTTATCCCAATCCTTTTTCTTAGGGGGGATAAGGGAGTGTATTTAGGTGATAATGCTCCCTGGCAGAGCCAACAATTCTGCTTTTGGTTTTTCGCCGGGCTTGCGCTCCTTGTCCCACACTCTAATCTCCTCCCATGTACCACCTAGCTCTAGCACATGATCCTGAGTATGAACCTGTCTCCATGTATCTACTGGTACCAATAAACCAAAAAATAATTCTATATCAGCTAATGTCATCACTGTGAAGTTGGCCGCCTCCGTTAGCTCCTTATAATTTGCAGTAGGGTTTTTCCTCGGGTCTGGTAACTGGCCCTTCAGGGCAAGAATCTCACTCCTCTTCCAGGGAGTGTAAACCCATTGTTCTTGAAACCGAGCATCAACTCGTTGTCTAATTACTGTATTTGTAGAATCCCGTAATTCTGGTATTTCAGGATGATAGATGGGGTGCACCTCTCTCATAGGGTTCTGGGTCATTACTAAAAACTTCATTTGGGGCCATGTCTGTCATATACACTCTGTCTCGTATATCATAAATAATCTGCGGTGCCACTCCCCCAAAACACTGTTCCCAAAACGGAATCAAAGTGGTCAACATATGCTTAAGAGCATGCTGTTGTATAAAAGGTTCATAATCTTTCATCACACTCCAGATATCCTCCACACTATAGATCGAGTGTCAAGCCCATTGAGCTGCCTGATCGCTACAATCTGCTTCTCCTCTGTTCCCAACGCAGAACGCATTAATATTCTTTTCGCATGATCCAGCACCACTGGCCAGCTGGAGTCTGAAAGTCGACGTGCAGGGGTCTCAGAACGCATCAATGACTAGGGTGTGGCGCTTGTGGAAGACAAAGATAACGCAGAGATAGGCACTTCCGCATAAGCGTCAAAAACTGGGGGTGCGAAGGGAGGGGAATCAGTCATGACAGGTGCAAGGGAAGGATCAGTAGGGAGAAGAGATGGTGCAGGAAGGGGGGCAACATCCGCTCCTTGCTGAGGACGGGACGGTGATGCGGTAGTGTCATGGGCACCAGAGGGGCAGTCCCCGTGGCCGGGGCAGGGGAAGTGGGGACTGTAGGGTATATATGCTTATGGTGGCGGTGGGCGAGAGTCTAGAAGTTCCTCAATTAGTTCATCCCCCTCCTCCCTAGCAACATAGCTTTTATCGACCTGCAGTCTAAACCTCCTGTCCTCACATTCTATACATTTCTCTGTCTTTTCCCTGTCATAGGCTACTGTCTTTTGTGTAATGGTTTGTGTCTCTTTTCTCCTGGCCACCTTCTCTGCCCTCAAACGTCGTTGCTTCGCTTCCTTCTTCCACACCCTATAAAAATCAAACATAGACTGTCGACTTCGCCTAGCAAACATTTAATCTTGCAAAGAATTGATTTTCTGTTCATCAAATGAACTGGTAAGTGGCCATTGTAACTCAGCATTGTCTTTAGTATATGTATTCTATAACGTGTTAAACATAATAGGACCAATACCATGTTTGACATAAATATCAAAACTCGGGGTAGCCCCCAGAGGTGCAGGTTGGCTCTCTTCCACCGCGCATCAGCTGAACGACAATTCACACTATCGTAAAATAATCAATGTGACAACAATCGCTCCTTCATTGCAATCAATTGTCCGGAGACCTCTGTCGACTCTCACACATGCACTTGCTGCATTCACGCCTTCATCTACACCGACCTAGAACACACAATTACAAAACATTTGAAAATAATTCCTAAAAATCATACCCCAGTCCACAGACCAATCAAATACAAGATTCGAATCAGTTGCCTTTCAACACCGTCACAGGTGTCGAGCACAGCCCATCTGCTAGTGTCACAACGATACAGAACACGTGTCTTTACCATACAAATACAATACCCGACAGAGCCCGTCGATTCATGTCTACACCAGAGGACTGGCCTTAGCCCCAGACCGATACAAGACAAAAACGAACAGTCCATAGACTGCTCCAGAGACCAAAAGACAGGCTTTCACCACAGACCTTCTTCGGACCATTCCGAAACCTTCCACGGACCTCATCTGGGACCCTTCTGGCTAGCGTTGCTCCAGACCTTTCCCAGAGCTTTCAGAAGCCTGCCGCGGATCTTTCAGAAGACTGCCCAGCAGTTTGCTCACTCCTCCCGCAAGCTTGTCTCCTCCTGCTTAGTCTCTGTTCTTCTGCGCAGCAATCAGGAGCACTTGCAGTGCCACCGGGGGCCAAAAGCCTGCAGATAACTCTACTTATTATACGGGCTAAACTTTGCCTTAGTCCATCATGGCCCGGTCTCGCTGCTGCATCACTCCGCCCTCTTAGGTGTCTGGATGAGACAGCAGGCGCAGAGTCCAGGGCAGCCCCACTCGTTCAGGTGGTGCAAGGTCACTTACTCAGACTACTTGACCGCCGGTGCGAGGGGCCAATATTAGGTCCGCACCGTCTTAATGGTCTCGGATGTTTCCTCCGTGCTAGACCCTATATTGCAAATGGAGCCCTGGGCTCGTTGTAGGCGGAGACTCCGGGCTGACCACCAACGTCTCTCAATACCCCGTTCAGGCATGCTCCAGTCAGCGGCCAACCAGCCGATGCCGCGCGCCTCCAGCCGTCTCGCGGCCTGCGTTGCAGCTCCAGCTTCCGCAGCGCAGATCTAGGCCCTCGTGCCTTTGTTTGGCCTTGTCAGTTGCGAGCCCGTTCCCGTGCTCAGGTCGAACTGATTTGGGCAGCCACGGCTGCCCCAATGCAGGATAA